>NC_140587.1:728906268-738222160 GCF_964204655.1 Triturus cristatus | reverse complement strand
AGATCCCCAATAAAGGGACAGGTATTGAAGACAATGATAGCAGCCGAGTAAAACAGCCTCCTGCCTCATTGGATGGCCAAGTTAACACAGAAGCACGCTTGTAAACTAAGAGACTAAAGAAACGAGCAAGGAAATATAGAAAGATGGTACAGTCGGGACAAATCACAGAGAGATCTTACAACAATCATGAATGCCAGACAACAGTTTGAAGTTTGGGGTATAACACTGGCAAGACCGCGTTATCATTCACCTTTTCTAAAGGCACCCAGGAGGCATAGTATAGACGAAGAAAACACCCCAGTGTACTCAGTATTACAAAATGCAAGAGGAAAAACAAGTGATACCGAAAAAATTAGGAACAGACAAAAGTCACAACAGGGTACAAACAACTGGAACTGGATGGCCACAACTCTTAATGCTCCGAGAACAGAATGACTTGCCACACAAAGAAAAGCTTCCATAACAATTCCTTAAAGCTCTTATCTTGGAACGTTGCAGGTTCAAAAAGAGAAAAACAGGACATTGGGAGAACTATGAGAATACTGCATTCCAAGAGTCCTGGTTGATGGAGCGTAAGGAAGTGGCCAACTATACACACCATCATGTAATGGCAACAAGAACACACAGATATGGGAGACCAAAAGGTGGCCTTCCAGTGTATATATCAACGGCACTAAGCATTAAATAAGAACAGCTGCCCAGCACGACATCAGACCTAGAAGTAATCAAAATGGACCAATGGTCCGAGTACCCGACAATAACAGTTATGCTAATTAATATCTACCTGCATCCGAACGCGAGAAAAAATGAATCACAATATGAAAAACTTTTATCGATAATAACTGCTATCAGATTTGAGAACCCAGCTTAGGAGATAATAATAACTGGTGATTTTAATTCAGACTTAATCTATACCCCGGATGAAGATGAGCAATTAGCAGCTGCTAATGAGTTCTGGCCAGTTTCTCCACATTCATCCTTGATAGCAAAACGACAGGATCTGAATGGGCAAAAGCTAGTTCTAGCTTTGGAATACCTAGGCCTGCAAGTAATAAATGGTAGAACAAAAGATGATACTCCACCGCGATGGACTTATCAGGGTGCAAATACCCAGTTAATTATAGATTATACAATCTTAATGCTTCCACTACTGCCCCTGTGGGAAAATATGTCATCACGTATTCAACTCGAAGTGACCATTCATACCAGGTCCTTAAATTAAAAATAAGCTTCCCAAAACACCGGCCAGCCCCCACTGAGATGGACCACCTGACTACAACAAATTTGAAACGGATTCGATGGTCAGCAGAAACGCTCCCAGAACTTACATTGCTAACAAAAAAGATATTTGAAACAAACATCGTTCCAGGTAGTGCTTGAGTAGTGAATTGGTCTATGTTCACCAAAAATCTATTAAACCAGGCACCCAAAATTAATTATGCACAGAAAAATAGGGACAAGCACACTGTAAGCATCTCAGGAAAAGCCTTTTTGCTAAAAAAAGAATTGAGAAGGGCGCCCAGAAAAAAACAAGGCTACCAACGTCCCAAATTACGCCTGGGATCATATAAAGAATACCAGGAAGCTATATAAAAAGCAAATCTGGCAGGACCAGAAAGCAAAACGGGAGATATTCTGGACAAAGCTACTTTCGTGTGCCAAACAAACTAATAACAGGCTCTTCTGGAACTAGTAAATGGTACGACAAGATCAGCACAAATAATAAATAATGCATGCGTAACTGAAACAGGATGGGTAGCTTACCTAAACAAAACATTTGAAGATCCTACACCATTTGTTAATAGAGAGATGGACAACAGCCAGAAAACTTTGGAGCCCAAACACTTAGGAAATAACACAATCAGAGCACAAGACATCAGTACCACCTTGGTTACGCCAACAGCCCCTGACAGCCAAAGCCACGTGGTAGAAAAGGTATCCAGAATAACAAGCATTGGCATAGTCAATAGGTCTCGCCTTTGGGACCTTATGTGTTTAGCCAGAACTTTTGGCTATGTTGTAGAGCATTTTGGTAATAATAAAAAGTGTTAAGTATTTTTGTTACCTTTATACAAACGAAGATGACATTATATACAACTGAAAAACCTGATTAAAAAAAGATTTTAACATAAAAAAATGTCTTCTAGTTTTTTTGTACTTGCACTGCGGGCAACTTCTTCCTGCCTGTTCTCATGCTTGCTTGTTATAATTTTTGTTGTTATGGGGGAGCAGGACATAATTAACGGGGGAGTAGAGTTTGAAAAACAGTAATATAATTAGAACACGAGCAGTGGACGGACACTAGGGGAGAATCAACAGATGCCAGATTCCAAGGGCAGACTGATGTGATGCTTAGGTGGTGCGCTGATGCAAAATGGTGGTGGCGAATGATGTTTGGTGCTCAGGTGGTGACACTATATGCTGTGGATTGGAGGTACGTTGCTGATTGTGGAGTTGAAATATGTTGTTTGATTGAAATTTTGTGGTGTGTATGCTTAGTGAAATTGTGTCATGGTGTGGAGTGCATTTATGTTGATTGGTGGTATGTGGTATAGAGTGCATTTATGCGGAGTGTATTTATGTTGCATTGAGTAGAGTGCAATTATGTGGCATGTATTTATGTTGCATTGAGTAGAGAATAATTATGTGGTGTGTAATTAAGTGGTATTGAGTGGTATGTGGAGTGTATTTATGTTGCATTGATTAGAGTGTAATTATGTGACGTGTAACTATGTCGCACTGAGTTGTATTTTGTGGAGAGTATTTATGTTGCATTGAGTAGAGTGTAATTATGTGGTGTCTAATTATGTGCCACAGTGGTATTATGTGGAGTGTATTTATGTTGCATTGAATAGAGTGCAATTATGTGATATGTAATTATGTGGTTCTGAGTGGTATTATGTTCAGTCTATTTATGTTACATTGAGTAGAGTGTAAATATGTGTCATGTAATTATGCGGCACTGAGTGGTATTATATGGATTATGTTACATTGAGTAGAGTGTTATTATGTGGCATGTAAATATGTGGCACTGAGTTGTAATATGTGGAGTGTATTTATGTTGCATTGAGTAGAGTGTAATTATGTGGCTTGTAATTATGTGGTACTGAGTGGTATGTGGGGTGTATTTTTTGCATTGAGTAGAGTGTAATTATGTGGTGCTCACTACGCCACTGGAGTCAAGCTATCCTGGCTGAAGAGGGGTGAAACCCCAAAACCGGTCCTAGGATGCTTGATTCCGGTCCAGGGAAGACATGGCTTGGCAGTTCGGGCTGGACTGTTCCCATGAAGCACAGGGTCAAGACTGATTTGCATTTGGCCATGTCTGAACTGGGGTGGCGTGGTGAGCAAAATAACGATGGATTAAACCCAGATCTGTGAGTGGGGGTAAATGTTTTGCCAATGTGCAACATTCTGTTTATCATCTTGTCGGTTTTGTCTTTCTTAGAAAGGCTCACGCAAAGGCCAATAGGCTGGTCAGACTCGGAAGTTCTTACTAAAGCCTCGTTGAGCAGCGCATGTGCGCTGGCTCAGGTGAGACCTAATAAAAATGGGATGCAGGTATGGGGCTCCTGGCCCAAATTGCAACCCACACACCATTTTTAGGAGTGATCCTGATTACTGGGCAACTCCGCTGTCGGGGCTCTATAAGGAGCTGGAGAGGGTCAATAATAAATCCGATCTTTAAGGAGGTGATAGGTCGGACCCAGCAAATTATAGGCTAATAGCACTTATTGATGTTGAAGCCAAATATTATGCATCTTTAATCCTGGAGGACCTGGTAGAATTGTCCAATACAAACAGGCTGATCCCATTCAACCAAATAGGATTTCGCAAAGGGTTTGGCACGACAACAAACATATTAGCTTTGGCCATAATAGCGGATAAGTGCAAATGCTTGCGTACAAAATTACAATTATGTTTTATAGATTTTAATGCAGCGTTCGATCGTGTAAACCGTGGCTTGCTATGGAGTAAATTAAAAGAATTGGGCATCCCTGAAACAATACTACGAGCCATAAAAAAACTGTACACGTGAACGGGGTCCGTGTAAATATTGCAAATGGTACAAGACTGTCAAGGAAAATACAAACAGCGATAGGATTAAAGCAAGGCTGTGTATTAGTTATCCATCTATTTAATCTATTCATGGCAGATCTCTCACAACGATTGGACCAGGTTAATTCACATCCCCTGCGCTTGGGTACATTGCCCATATCTCTCATATGCAGATGACATAGTCCTCCTTAGCTTAACCAGAGTTGGCCTTCAAAGAGCACTCAATGAATTATTAATGTTCGCCAAGGCTAATGCTCTGGAAATCAACATCACAAAAACAAAAACGATGTCAATCACGAATCGACGGGGACATCAAAACCCACTCAAGCTGGGAGAAACGAGCCTAGGAGTAGTCAGTACATATAAATATCTGGGGGCATGTATAGGCAATCAATTGAATTTTCAATTTCACAAACAAAATCTGGAAAAAAAAGGAAATGGCTTTATCCATGCCTTCTGTGCCCTTGCAAAAAAAAATATATGGACTGTCTTTGAAGCCGCTAGTAGCAGTAATGGCTGCTAAACTATTGCCGACAGTAACTTACGCAAGCATAGCGTTAAATGGCAAGGACGCAAAACATTTAGACTCTCTACAAACGAAGACGTATAAAAAAGTCTTTAGCCTACTTCAGAACACATCCCCGGCTCAGGTGCAATTGGAATTTGGTCTTATCCAACAGGAGACTAGGAGAAAATATGCTGCAATTAAAACTTGGTACAAACTTTGGTTTAGTCGATCCAATGTTCTAGATGAGGCCTTTTGAGAAGCCCAGGAAGACGATCCAAGTTCAAATTACAGCAAATTCTTGAAAACTGCATTGAAGGAAACCAACACAACATAACTTTGGGCTCAGAACCCCTCCTTCCAAGTTTTTTGCAGAGTGACAAACAAAGCTGCCCAGTTCCACTCATTACTAGAAGACAAAAGTATACTAGCTAAGCGGTCCCATGCCTGGATGGTTCTCTAGTCTTACACATCAACACATCCTGCAGAATACCTTAGCACAACATAGTCATCTTACCTGAAACAAAAGCTAATGGCTATCAGATTTGAGGCATTACCAAGTTTGGCCGACAAACCTGCATTGAAGTATAAAGGCCCCAAAACATGTAGCTTATGTGGTGCAGTAAGGCAAGATTTTATTCACAATAACAACGAGAGGGTGAGGGACAGTCACTCTTGATCCCCCATGGTTAACGGTACATCAACAACAAAAGAGTGAACAAAGTAAGGAGCAAAATAGGAGTAACAGCGTGAGCAAAAAGTTGTGTTTTTAAGAGAACCCTCACTCACCAACCTGGTTGGTGACATGCTTCATCATCGGGTTCCACCAGAGAGGCCGAATGCCTCTCTGGTGTGCTACAACGCCTGAACTACAGCGGAGCTGGTTTTTGATGGAAAGGGGAGTGAAAAATTTAAAAGGTGAGTGGTTTTAACCAATAACCAATTTAATTCTGGCAAACCAAATACCGAACTAAAAACAAGTGGGTTGGACAGAAGCCGGCCAATTAGGTGGGACACGGCTTATCCAAAAGGGGGGAAGGTCAACATGTTTCTGCTTAATGAGCCCAGTCGGCTAAGCATTCATCAGGACCATAGGGAACACCACGGCGGTATGCACACGCTAAGGTGCACCCAGACCAGTGGTGTGTTTGAGCGGTAAGACTCACTGTTTTACCGCAAGAGCCATCCTGTAATTAAGGGGCTAGTAACGCCTGTAAAGGGAAAAACAGACATAACACACATAAAGACATATACAGATAGACACATTGTGTCACTTGAATATCTTATGCTTTACGTGATTCAGGTGAACACAATTGGTAGGCCCATGCTGTGAAGGGGGAGTGGGTGTCAAATAACGTTAAGTGGTTATCAAGACTCCCACACAAAAAGAGTGGTGCTCTGTGTGAGCTGTGGGACCTGTACTTTTATCAGCGTGTTTTCGTAGTGGTCCTGCGCACAAGTTGTGTCAGTGAAGTCAATAAAACAATGTATTGACTAGCCGGCCAGCGATGTGCTGTCGGCGTAGGCTGTAGTAGCCGTAGTGCTTGCCTTTAAAAATATATACATATATACATATAGCGGACTCGTGCAAGTGGAGTACATGCTGAAATGAGCACACATGGTGTTTGCTAGGCGCCGTTGCTCCAGTGCATGACTATCAATTTGGTATTTAAAAACAACAACAACATGGAAAAAAGGGGGCTGAACTCTTACTCAGTAAACCAGTATTTGTTGCGTCATGGGTCCGAGGGGGGGGTAGTGAGCTATAGTATCTATGGGAGTAGATAAATAAGAGAACCTTGTTGGTCTGGGTACTCGTAAGAGAAACTCACTGGGACCAGAGGGACGCGATGGTAAAGGGAAACTACTTACTTCCATGCTCGCACACTCCCGCAAGGTACCTGGATCAGTCCTGCTCGGCCCGGATCTTGGTGAGTATGGAGTGAGAGCCGGAATAAATACAAATGCAAACCTATCACGTGATGCGGAGACGCGTGTCACGTGATAGCAACAGCGTCCGTAAACGCGTGACATCATCAACAGGTGCGTGTGTTAGCGGCCGAGCCCTCAGACCTAGTCCCATTAGGATTGGTTGACTAAGATGTGGTGGGCTGAAGTAGGATATGCTAGTTTTTACAGGGAGCATGACAAATAATGGCGAAAATACTTCGTCATGATTATTTATGTTTGAAAATAGTCGGTGATTATTGACTACTTAAACATGCCACGTAATGCCTGAAAACTGTTCAAAAGAATTACACTTTACGGGTGGATCCCCTAAGTGAAAACTGGTTTCAAGAGGAAATTAACGAGAGGCGCTTTGTGTATTGTATCTATTGGTGACCCACTGCATTGGTCAGTTCCAATGAGAAACACAACAGAGGGGGTCTAAAGAAATCCTAGGCAGTGCTACAAAGAGGCCATCAAGGTGTTAGTCCTAATGGTGGAAATCAACCCATATTTCAATTCTTCAAGACGGAGTTCCACGGGATGTTATCATTAAGACCTGTGAGGTGAGTAGAAAGGCGATAGACCCACCTTTGCTCTTTTTCAAAGAGTAGCTGCTGAGTATTTTGTCCTGGTTTCAATTTTTCAATGATTGACCAGGTCATATCGTTCGTGGTGTGATTGGCCAAAAGAAAATGTTCTGTCAATTTTGTGCTTAGTTTTCGACAGCGAATGGTACTGCGATGTTCGCATATGCGCTGCTTAATTTTCCTCCCTGTCATCCCGACGTATCTTAGTCCGCATGGACAGGTGATGAGGTAAACCACGTCTGTAGAATTGCAGTTTGTGTGCGTTCTCTGCACCCATTGTTTCCCTGGTTCAAGTTCAAGGTGTTTCGAGGGGGAAGTCAGGTGGCAGACGCTACATGAGCCGCAAGGGTAGTGACCAACAATAGGAGGGAGGCCCCACGCACTAGTAATAGACTGGTTTTGATCTTTGTCTGATATCTTAGGGCGAGTGTGGACCAAGGCATCCTTTAAACTCCTTGCTCTTTTGTAAGAGAATAAAGGTTTATCCCAGTTGTGCTTGTTGCTCGTCAGGATATTCCAGTGCTTCTTAATGGACTTGCTGACTGCGTTTGATGCTGCATTGAAAGTTGTTACACAAGTGAGAGGTAAGGAATCCTGATCATCTCTCACATGGTCTTCTAGTAGAGCGTCTCGATTTTGATTCCGGGCCCGCTTGTTGCTCCTGGAAAGGATTCTGTCAGGGTAACCCCGAAATTTCAATTTCGATGTAAGCTCTTGTGCTTGTTTCTTGTATGTAGACACTTCGCTACAGTTCCGTCGGAGACGCAAAAATTGCCCAAAGGGGAGGTTTTCCCTAAGAGGGCGAGGGTGGTAGCTGGAAAAGTGTAACAGATTATTCTTTGCCGTCGGTTTATGGTGAGTTCTGGTTTGGAGGGTATCACCTGTTCTGGTGATTACCACATCAAGGAAGATCATCTCATCCTTGTCATGTGTGTGGGTGAATCTGAGATGGGGATCGCAAGTATTTATCCATCCAAAGAAATCTCTGAGGCGGTCCTCAGAGCCCTGCCAAATGATCAGCACATCGTCAATGTACCTTTTCCAAAAGAAGAGGCTTGACAGAAAAGGGTTGTTGGGATCCAAAATGAATTTTCTTTCGAAGTCAAAAACATACAACCCGGCTACCGAAGGCGCAAAAGTGCTGCCCATTGAAGTTCCTGTGATTTGTTGAAAAAGGTCACCCTTATATTCGAAGAAGTTCCTCTTCAGTGCGAGAGTGGCACAGCTGACAATGAATTCTCGCGGGGTCGTGTAGTTCCAAACACTGGACTCAAGGGTGTGTCTCACGACATTGATGGTGTCATCCTGCGGGATGCAGGTGTACAGACTTTCGATATCCATTGTCACAAGGAAGGATACACCTTCCGGGAGAACCATCCCTTGGAGTAGTGATAACAGACTTTTGGTGTCTTTCAGATAGGTGCTTGTTGATTGAATCAGTGGTTTCAGAAAGAAATCACAGTAACGTGACAGGGGTTCCAGCAATGAGCCAATCCCTGACACAATGGGTCGGCCAGGGGGTGGTATCTTGTTCTTGTGCGTTTTTGGTAGGGTATAGAAATAAGGGATCTTGCCCTCACTAGTAGTGAGGAAAGTCGCTTCTTGTTTGGTAATATCGCCATTAGTTTCGGCGTCATTAATCAAATCATGAATGATACCTTGGAGTTCCAAGGACGGATTCGTAGTCAAAGGTTTATAACTAATGGGATCATTAAGGAGGCGTCTACATTCCCTGTCGTAGGCAGTGGTATCCTGAATGACTACTCCTCCACCCTTGTCTGCCGGTTTTATCACGATGTCCGTGTTTGACTGCAGAGAGAGAAGCGCTTGAAATTCGCCCGCCGTCATGTTCTTGAAACGGTCGGGTTCAATGAAGGCTTCGACATCGTTAGAAACCGCCTGTTCGAATGCTGTGATTTCCGGCGGTATAGAGTGTGGGGGAGGTGTAAAGTTGGATTTGATCTTGAATCCAGTATCACTTGACGGAGAGTCGGTACTGTCCAAAGGTATTTTCTCAAAAAAACTTTTGAGCTTGAGTTTCCTGAAAAAGTTGGAAAGTTCGCATCTTAGTTTAAAGCGATCAAAATTTGCTGTAGGTATGAAACCTAGCCCTTTCTCCAGGACTGAAGTTTCATCGGTCGTAAGTGTTACGGATGATAAATTAGTGATCAGACTCATTGGTTGCTGGGGCCTGCCCGTTGTGTCTTGCTCCTCGTGTTGTCCCCCACTGCTTCGTCTTGCTGCCAATGGACCTGAGTGGAGCCTCTTCTTCGGCCCCTGCCTCTCCTGCCCCTCTCTAAAAAAGGAGGGCGGTATTGGTTCTGCTGGAACTGTGGAGGTGGAAAGAAACCTTGATGGCCTCTTTGTAGCACTGCCTAGGATTTCTTTAGACCCCCTCTGTTGTGTTTCTCATTGGAACTGACCAATGCAGTGGGTCACCAATAGATACAATACACAAAGCGCCTCTCGTTAATTTCCTCTTGAAACCAGTTTTCACTTAGGGGATCCACCCGTAAAGTGTAATTCTTTTGAACAGTTTTCAGGCATTACGTGGCATGTTTAAGTAGTCAATAATCACCGACTATTTTCAAACATAAATAATCATGACGAAGTATTTTCGCCATTATTTGTCATGCTCCCTGTAAAAACTAGCATATCCTACTTCAGCCCACCACATCTTAGTCAACCAATCCTAATGGGACTAGGTCTGAGGGCTCGGCCGCTAACACACGCACCTGTTGATGATGTCACGCGTTTACGGACGCTGTTGCTATCACGTGACACGCGTCTCCGCATCACGTGATAGGTTTGCATTTGTATTTATTCCGGCTCTCACTCCATACTCACCAAGATCCGGGCCGAGCAGGACTGATCCAGGTACCTTGCGGGAGTGTGCGAGCATGGAAGTAAGTAGTTTCCCTTTACCATCGCGTCCCTCTGGTCCCAGTGAGTTTCTCTTACGAGTACCCAGACCAACAAGGTTCTCTTATTTATCTACTCCCATAGATACTATAGCTCACTACCCCCCCCTCGGACCCATGACGCAACAAATACTGGTTTACTGAGTAAGAGTTCAGCCCCCTTTTTTCCATGTTGTTGTTGTTTTTAAATACCAAATTGATAGTCATGCACTGGAGCAACGGCGCCTAGCAAACACCATGTGTGCTCATTTCAGCATGTACTCCACTTGCACGAGTCCGCTATATGTATATATGTATATATTTTTAAAGGCAAGCACTACGGCTACTACAGCCTACGCCGACAGCACATCGCTGGCCGGCTAGTCAATACATTGTTTTATTGACTTCACTGACACAACTTGTGCGCAGGACCACTACGAAAACACGCTGATAAAAGTACAGGTCCCACAGCTCACACAGAGCACCACTCTTTTTGTGTGGGAGTCTTGATAACCACTTAACGTTATTTGACACCCACTCCCCCTTCACAGCATGGGCCTACCAATTGTGTTCACCTGAATCACGTAAAGCATAAGATATTCAAGTGACACAATGTGTCTATCTGTATATGTCTTTATGTGTGTTATGTCTGTTTTTCCCTTTACAGGCGTTACTAGCCCCTTAATTACAGGATGGCTCTTGCGGTAAAACAGTGAGTCTTACCGCTCAAACACACCACTGGTCTGGGTGCACCTTAGCGTGTGCATACCGCCGTGGTGTTCCCTATGGTCCTGATGAATGCTTAGCCGACTGGGCTCATTAAGCAGAAACATGTTGACCTTCCCCCCTTTTGGATAAGCCGTGTCCCACCTAATTGGCCGGCTTCTGTCCAACCCACTTGTTTTTAGTTCGGTATTTGGTTTGCCAGAATTAAATTGGTTATTGGTTAAAACCACTCACCTTTTAAATTTTTCACTCCCCTTTCCATCAAAAACCAGCTCCGCTGTAGTTCAGGCGTTGTAGCACACCAGAGAGGCATTCGGCCTCTCTGGTGGAACCCGATGATGAAGCATGTCACCAACCAGGTTGGTGAGTGAGGGTTCTCTTAAAAACACAACTTTTTGCTCACGCTGTTACTCCTATTTTGCTCCTTACTTTGTTCACTCTTTTGTTGTTGATGTAAGATTTTATTCACCTCATTTGTGTTTGTCCCTTCTTAAAATCTATCCGTGTTTCACTACTAAAAAAAGCTTTTAACAACCGGGGCATTCGAACTTGCAGATCAGCCATCATTAAAAGGTCTGGGCACAACAGATCCTCAACTGACCTGTAAGATGATGAAATTTCTGTCACCTTACGAAAAGATAACATGGCCCAAAGATATATATACCACCTGTCTAGTCCAGTCCAATGAACGATCGACTGTATCTAAACCCTAAGCCACTGCATAAATACTTTTTATATCAACACTGATGTGATACTAATGTCGTGGATAATTTTATGACATAGTAACATGTTGCGTTTTAGTTTGATTTAAATTATATGAATTGTGTTTTTTAGGGAAAAAATAGTTACATGTCTTTTAAACATTTTAAATACCTGTAAATCGTTTGACTTGCTCTCCTTTTACGACATTGTTATGGTTTTTATTAACTTAAACAATAAAGCATTGAATATATGAATATATAGTGTGGTCATGCCATTGTCAACCACTGCAAAACACTTTTCTTAGTTAATTCTGTCAATTTCACGCAATCTCTCCACAGCTTCCTGTTGAGAGATTTTTCAAATTTCATTATAAACAGCATATAAGAAGTGTTTCTGACGTGGCTTTCAAGGACCTAATAAAATATCCTTTAAATCCATGTCTTCTGAGAGTAAGGACAAGTGCTGTTTCACCTGAGACAGTTTTGAGGTTCTTAGCCATTGTAGGCATAACTTTCCAACACTGTATGATGTCACCACCCCCGGATATTATTGTTGTACATAGCGTAAGTCAGGCCTATGAATACTAAACCCTTTGGTGGTACCCCTTAATCTTGACTGACGCCTATTTGTGTTGATAAGACAAATTAACCATCCCACCTTCCAATTTGGATCTGTTGAATTGTATGCTCTGTATAGTGCCTCAGTTCCATGAACCTGCCATTCCTTAGTACCTCAGACTGATTTTATGTCTTTAGTGTCTTTCCATAAGTCGAAACCCTGTTCAGACAGCTGGGCAATAAAGGGTGCAGAGTATATCTGTTTTATGTTAGTGAGCATATTTTTCTTTGCAGATGTAGGTGCAAGCTTATGTGTGTGGATCTGATGTATTGAACCCAGAAAAATAAGCAAACTTTTGTGCAAACATTTGTGAACTTTCTTTCGGTGGTGGTGGGCAATGTTCCCATTGGTGGTATATGAAAACATAACGTGGCGCACTTGTTCTATGCAAAAAGTGATGGCCATAATGTTGGTAACAGTACAGGGTATCCAAATCAGATGACTCGTCAAACATTTAATTTTTTGTGAATGCTGCAGACAGTTCTAAATCAGACAACATATCATGAACTGTTTCAAAATCCCAATCATCAGAGCATGTACTGGAGGTGATGATATCATTTAAAGAAATTTTGAATACATGTCGTATTTTTAAAAGTTCAGTGGGACCAAAAACCATCATATGAAACTTTATCCCAAACTATACCCTCAGGAACTGGAGCTGCTGTAATGTTCACATAGGATAGGTCTCTCTGTTCACGATGAGATGACGTATGAGGTTTCAGTACCAAGTTCACATGTGTTACTGTGGAGCATTCGGGGAGATAGTGTCCATTCATGAGTAAGAAAAAGACAGTCACTAAAGCTATCCAGAATAGTAGGAACACTGTTCCAGTTATTATCCAGAGCTGTAGCCATGGTGAGACTAGAAAAAAATTTGAAATCATGAAGTTCTTTTTACGGGAAACTGGCTCTGGCAGGGGCTCAGGTTCACTTGGATCCTGAGAAAAAGTGTCGAAATTGATGAATTAGCCAGATGCAGTTCGATCTATCTTTGGTAGCTCAGCAGGTGTTGTTGAACTTGTAGATGTCTCCTGTAGAGACATATTGATGTAGATGTAGGTGTTAAGCTGAATTGATATTTGTGTTTCATTTGAATTTTGTTGTTGTTCAATTTCAATAGGTATGAGTTCTAATCCATTGTTGGCAACTTCATTACTTCACAGAGTAGAATCTTCAAATGTTATCAGTCTTTGCATCTGAACCTCCTGTATGGTAGTGAGAGGAGAGCGGCGGCTACCCAGGAGTCCACGCGGCCTGCTATTCATGATCAGCCACATACTGTGGTTTGATCAAATTAATGGAGACAAATTTCTTTTCTTTTTTTCCGGCAAGAGGCAGAAGAAGTACTGTTCTTGTTCCTTCGACAGCCTGGACATATACAGGCATTCTGTAAGATGGCCCAAATTCTTTCTTGTCCACAATCTTTCCTCTGAACAGATCCCCGATGTTTGGGATCCAGGCAGGTCTTGCAGTGACTGATTTTATTTCCCCAATGGTGGTGCGTTTTACTTGGACATTGCTTTGTAGTGCCCAGAATTCATTGAGTTCCTGTTAAACAGCCAAATGTTTATTGATGTCAAATGGTTTTTCTTCTGCCACTATACTGCCACAACTGAGGTCAGGTATCCACATTTTCATCCCACATAGGACTTCGTAAGGGGTGCTACCTCCTACGGAACTTCTTGGAATGTTATTAAGTGCCCTCTAGACCCCATATAGGTGATTGATCCAACTACCACTGAAACCTAATACCCTTGCTTTTAAAGATTGCTTTACATCCTTGTTTTTCCTCTCCACTACAAAATTTCCCTTGAGATGGTACAGAGAGGAGTACCGCAATGCAACACCCAAACTTCCCAGGGCTTCCTTGTAAGCCCTAGAGCTAAACATGGGGCCACGGTCAGAATGTAATGACCCAACTGTGTATGTCCCTATGAAGACTTGCAAATCTGTTATAACTGTTCGAGCTTCAGCCGAGCGCTGAGACCAAACCCACAGCAATCTAGAGCACGAACCCACTGCCACCAAGATGTACTTGTAAGCCCCATCAGATTGTAAGGGGCCGTTGTGGTCCAAATAGACACAAGCAAAAGGTCTGTCTGATATTAATAGTGGTGTTTGCGTTGGACGTGCTACAGTGGAACCCTTCATCTACTGACAGATGTTGCACTTACGGACAAATGCTTTTGTCTGTTTAGTTAAACCTGGCCACCAATAGCGTTGTTTCACTAGACAAACTGTTGCGGTAATCCCTGCGTGTGCAGAACTGAGACCCTCGTGTGAACCTAATCTGCGATCCATATTTGGTTTATCTCTATTCCCCACTCCTGGAATTTGAGCATACAGAAACTTTTTTGCATCTAACTTGTAAGAGTACTTGAGTGGAAAGCTTTTTAACATGGATCTGCTGTTTTTGCGTAGAACAATGACAGCTACCATTATGTCTCCGTCTATTCTCGTACTAGAATGAGTGATTGCAGCTACGGCAGCAGTTCGTACTGATGCCTGTGCGGCTTGATCAGCCAATTAATTCCTTTTGACGTGAACGCCATCACATTGATGACTCAGCGTATGAATCACGTTAGCTCATGGCAAGTCTTTTTTCAGCTCTGTCACTGGTTCCCAAAACAATTTGTGCTTTATTGTGCAACCTTTTGAGTGTTTAAACCCATTCTGAACCCAGTAGTGTAGATATTCATTGTAATATTGGACACAGTAAAATGAATCGCACACTAAAAGTGTGGGGAATTCCTGATCTATATTTATTAGTGCCAGTGATAGAGCTTTTGATTCTGCCAGTTGTGCCGAGCAGTCTCCGAGAGACTGTGTTCTCATTCTGCTAGGATGGAACTTGCCTTCCTGCATAAATCCTTTTACAATCGCACAAGCTGTGCTGTATTGCTGTTGACTACCTATGGCAGGCTGAGCACAACCGTCAGTGTAAATAATGTATTCATACTGATCTAGAGACATTATTTCATTCAGGAGAGGATATTCTTGTTTGTACTGCAGAAATGCTTGTGTTTTTAATGTAGAATCAAATTTGTAGTCTACATCTGTTCCAATGAGAGAATTAGCCCATTGTATCCATCGTGGATGTAGCGCTTTTGCGTTCAGAACACTAGCTTTTGTAACAGACTCTAAGGCTTGTACCGGAATAACACCAATTATTAATTTCCCCTGAGCCAGTGCACTTTATCTCACTACAGTGGGCTGTACTGCAGTCAGATTTTTTCTGCAGAAGCAAAGCGCATTTCAGCGTTTGTGTACAAGTGTGATTTGTATGCTATGGGTTCCGTTTAGCCTTCATTGAAGGTTTGATAAGTGTACACTGATTGACCCGCTATTACATGGATCACTAGATTTGTGGTATTTACACTTGTGTGTAGGTGTTTGGAAGCTATCATGTCAGCTTGTAAGGAGCGTAGGATATCTGTATGTTCCTGTGTCCAATGTCTCATTGAAAAATCAAGTCTGATCAAATCGTAGAAAGGTTTCACTTTTTCTGCATAATCCAAAATGTATGTTCTGGCAAAATTTAGGAATGCTTAAAATGGATTGTACATTTTTCCGGAATATAGGCCTTTACATTGCATGCGTTTAGAATGCATGCGATTACAACGTGGTCATTACAATGACCGCGTTGTTGCATCGCAGTACCATTACAACACAAGTCATTACAATGACTTGCTGTAGGGGGTGTGCTGGACTTAGGAATCGTATATTTTACTATTCCATCTCCAGTGTGTGCAACAGTAGGGAAGGTGTTGAAATAGTAAATGATACTTTTTCTTAGTTTAGAGCGCCCCTACAGCAAGTTGTTATAATAACTTGCGTTTTAAAGGTACTGCGATCTAACAACATGGTCGTTGTAATCGCATGCGTTGTAACACATGCAATGTGATGGCTGTTTCTCATTTCTCAGAGTCTTTGGAGGTTGGAGAAGAATTTTATTAAAAAGTTAGCTGCAAGGCTTTTGCCTTCACTTTATAACTTGTATCCCCAAAACAGGACATTGAGGTGGGCTATTTTCGATTTATGAAAGTTACATTTGTTGCCCTCAGAGTCGAGCCCTAAAATATTGTTGCTCACCCTGGTCAAATGATCCAATAAATCGTCAGCTATCAGATAAATATCATCCACATAGGACAATGCCTCCTCATCAAAATTTTTAAGAAACTCTGTTACCCTAGCTGAGAACAACCCAGGGCTATTCTTATACCCTAGGAGCAGTCTACAAAATTGACGCTGATAGCCTTGGGCTGAGAATGGCATTTGCTCACACTTAGTGGGCATTTTACCCATAACTGCATTTAGTGTTTGTGGAGTTATTTTCATTGCAGACCCCTGATTTTGTCCTGTTGGTGTAGCCCTTGTTGGCTGAAGTGTTAGTGTTCTCATAACGAACTTTGCCAGATTTCTTTAAAGTTTTATTATTTCTCCATGTAGTGGACGTAAGTCTGCTACGGGCATTGTGTCAATGTCTGAATGCTATGTGTAAGCTGCTAGGACCGGCCAAGTGGCTCCATCTCTTCCAAGCAGATTGAGTCTCACTTTATCTGTTGTGTGTGGGAGGGTGCCTTTAAACCAGTTTATGTATTCCTGGTAGGTGAGCGGAACTTCAATGTCCTCATATGGACAGTATTCCTCTAGTATTTCATCTTCAATGTAGAAATGAAATGTTTTTGTGCGTGAATCTGCTGGTGGGAATCTGACCCATGAATATAATACCTCTGTCCTGTATGACTTGTGTGCCTCAATCATGAAAGTTACTGTCCCAACTCTAGATTTGACTCTGTAGTTTGCTATTTTTAAAGTAAGGACAGTTCTAACATTTTATTAAATGTTTATCTCTCCTTCCTGATCTTCTTCCCTAGCTGCATTCATAAGCAATATCTCCCCAGGGTCGTCTTCGTCAGTTATTGTTGAAAGAGTTTCAAGGAAACTGAGATAAGGTTTTATGCACAAATAGGAACTATTCATCTTTCAAGCTTGATTGAACCAACAGCCAATACATAGAATATGCCTACTCAGCTGTGGCGGATTCTTCCCTTCTCACTCCAGATGACTCTGGGTAGATGTGAGTAGGGGTCTCTGAGAAAAGCACGACTGAACTACTCACATTTGACCGTTAAATAAGAACTATCCCAACGTGTGCAGCGCCATGTCGTCTAGCTCCTATAAATCCATGTAGGATCTGCACGTTTAGACAACATAACCTGAGGGATTGGTGTCCAAACTGATTCCAGACACCCCCACCGGATATGTTTGACTGTATACCAGCTAGCTCACAGTGTCACTGTAAACTCCTCTTAACAAGGAGAGAATAGTTCCTGGCAACAATCAAACATGACAACTCTGTCCCGTTAGGAATCAAGGGATCATGGAAACAGTACAGTACTTTTCGCTCAGTCACTCGTGCTCACTTTGTCTCAGAGAGATACACAGAATAAACGGTGGGGACGTTTTCAATAAGTATTTATTGAGCCAGCGCCATTCTAGTGTAAAATAGGTGTGCTGAAACAACCATAAGACAAAACAGCTAAAAACGATTATAACCACCAACAGAGTAAATGGATGGTAGATTTCTACCATAGTGCTAAAACAATGAATATATGCAAGCATATATAATACATGACAGTACCTAGCATGTATGTAGGAGTAGAGGCAAGAATCCCCCTAGGATGAGGCCAACCCCATTACCTGGTGCGAGAGAATGAGGCACCCTGTCTTGGTCTAGAGATGGACACCCATGAGGGATGTCAAACCACTGCGTGCTGGAGTGTCTGCGTGCAAGAACCTCAGCATCTTGCACCAGTGTGTCATCATGGAAGTCTTTCTCCTTTGCCTACCCCAACAAAGATGTGGTGTATATATACCCAAAAGGTACCCTCAGGGGATTCTACCTTGCTGTGTCATGTCGGTCGAGGATGACGGAAGGGATGACCCTTATACATAGTTATTCTAAGAATCATCATGCATAATTAATGAGGCTAGTTTTCAGGGAAAACCATACGACATTTATGCAGTGCTTAGGTAAAAGTTCAATACCAAAAACCGCTATGTAGTACAATGGTATGGTAAAAGTAGGTGAAGGGTCAGGTGACTACTCAAGTCTATATTGGGGTACCTTACAAAACATAACTCCTCCGGAGTGGGAATCAATGGTAGAATCTTTCGTTCGTGGAGCACATCAGGCAGCCTACTTAGGGATGTGACTAGCCTGGTGGTTCAACACACCTACTTGCATAGCTAATTTCCTGTTTGTCCAGGTGCCAAATGGCCCTCAGGGCAGGGGGTGGCATCACCCAGGTGTGGGGGAAGCCAGGGTCACATATCAAAGGCGACAGGGGCTTTGAAGACCCTGGCCTTGATATGCTAAGTCGCTAGCCATCCTGCTGGAGGATGTGTGAACACCTTCCTCCCGAGCAGGTATTGTTTCTGGCCTCAGAGAGTGTGGGCTCTTACCTGTAGTGGGTCAGAAACATGCCTGTGGTGGCAGGCTGGACAAGACCAGTCAGCCAGCACAGTAGATAGTGGTAGAATTTTCAGGGGCCACGTCTAAGGTGCCCTCTGGGGGCATGTCATAATAAATCTTATACTGGCAACAGTACAGATTTATTAAGATGAGGTGTTTGATACCAAACACCATAGGTTTCAGTAAAGCCATCACGTAGCTGGAGAACTCGTAATGACCAGTGTCCAGTACATATGCTTACGGTAGCATCCCTGTTCACTTGCACCGACCAGTAATTGAAATAGACAGCACAGGAGATATCTGCTCATGCAGATATGCCCTTACATGTAGTATAATGCACCCTGCTATAGGGCTGCAAGGCCTGCTGCAGGGGTGACTTACATATATTACAGACAGTGCTTTGGCATGGCACACAATGAGTGTGCCATGCCGTGTTTTTACTCATAGTTTGCACTATGACAAGCAGTCTGCAGTGGCAGGCTGTAGGCAATGTGTGTGGGGGTCCCTTAGGGTGGAAAATTACATGCTGCAGCCCTCTGGGACCCTCTTTGGTACATATGCCCTAGGCACCAGGGGTACCACTTACCGGAGACTTACAGGGATGCCAAAGTGGGTGCAATTGTGTTACAATTAGACCATTTTAACTTATTTTTGGAGGGAAGAGCACTGGCACTGGGGCCTGGTTAGCAGGGACCCAGTGCACATCAGTTGAATACCATCAGTATCAGTGGCAAGAAAGGGGGTGGCCATGACACAAAGGGGCACTTTCCTACACTCATCATTACCTACTGTGAAAGCCTTCACCTTGCACAAAGTTTATGTCAACATTTCAGCAAGGACATGCCATCAGGAATTGCGGCCATGGCCCGAGGGTCATGCCTGCCATTGAGATGAGATGTGACTCCAGACACCACCACTGCCGGAGCCAGAGGGCCCTCCATCAACCCTAAGGCCACAAGTGTTGAAGATGTATGATTGTGGATCAAGGCCTGTCATACAATATCTTCATTGATGTGGCCTTAGACTCAGTGACTGCGGACATGACCCCGCTTCCATTGGCTTAGGTACTATTTTGTGACTGGGAAGGGCTCATCATCACCATTATTGCACTTCAGAGTTGCTCTTCCCATAATCTGTGACTATCTTGCATTAGAATTGTGTTGGACTTGGCCCTTTTTGGCAGGTTCACCCCTAATCGTTTTGCCTTTTCTGTGACCTGATATTGGTGGTTTTAGGCCTCTGGGCACTTTAGCACTGTGGTCCAGTGTAAACTGTGCGCGCTCTCTGTGTTACATTTGTAAGGCTGGCCTGCCCTCCCATAGGAATGCATTGGGGATTCCCTGATCAGTGTGTGTCAGTGGTAATTCCTGTTATGAGAGGAGCAGTGTGGTCAAGTCTGGTATGTATGAAATTGTGTGAATAAATTCTGCACAATGGTGTGCGCAGATTTATTGTCGTTATTTTAGAAATACCACTTTTAGAAGTTGGCATTTCTGTGTGCTATGTGTCTGCCTGCCTGATGTGAATTGCATGTCTGGCTTGTGAGTGACAGGAGCTGAGAGGTGTGGATGGCTCTAGGAGGGGCAGGGTGAGTCAGCCTTGGGCTGAATGGGACACATGGGCTAAGAGTAGTGGGAGGGGTAATCACCTGACTCTGAATAGGATGGTGCCTGCCCTAGTGAATGCTGGCTCCGCCCCCCTGTGGTGTGTCTGATGATGAGCCCCCACCTGACAAAGGGGAACAGGAGCTTCCAGAACAAAGTGCTCCAAATCCCCCCTGAACCAGTTGCATCTGGTTCCCCCATGCCCTGCACTAACAGACAAAGAGAATATGGATATAAATATAGGGGTTGTGACCCCATGATGTTGTTCTCAGTTCTGGTGCTGTTCCTGACGTGCTGGGGGCTTGCTGCTGCTGGGGCCCAGGAGGAACCACCATGGGGGCTTGCCTCCCTGCTGGAGGACCCTGTGTGATGGCCTCCCTGTGCCCAGCTGTGCCCCTGGCGCCTGGAAGTCTCTTGCGCCCTAGGAGCGCTTTTATCTCTATTTTTCAGAGCCTTAAGGACTGTAAGACTGGATGGCTGCACTGTTAGCGCCCTGTGAGCGCTTTTTCTTTTAATTTACTAGTCCCTAGATGGAGGGAAGAGTGTGGGCTTCGCAGCACGGCGCTGCAGCCCTTGGAGAGAGAATCTCGTTGTGAGGGATTCCCCTGTGATGCCGGAATTGCGGGCGCCCACCCCGCTTATGCTGCATTTGACGCGTGTGCCTACCCCACCTTTCGCCACTTGGAGCGGGTGCCCACCCCGCATTCACCTGCTGCTTCGCGGGTGCCCACTCCGCTTTTATGCCGCTGATTATCTTTATTGAGAGAGAGCCCCGGCGACCGGAGAACAGGCGGAGGGGGCTCGAGGCACATTGCCGGTGCCTGCTCCCGCCGGTGCTGAGTGGAGTGAAGAGCCCAGTGCCAGCACGGCCAGAACAGAGTCCCCAGCCGCATGGAGAGCCCGGTGAGTAGGGGCTTCTCCGTTGGGTGTGCCGGTCGAGGTACAGAGTCTGAGCGGTCCCACCAGGAGAGCGGGCTGCTCCAACGTTGTTGGCATAAATGTTTATAGAGGGCCCAGAGGGGCCCATGCTTTTAATGTTTGAGGGGCATGCCTTGGCACAGGTTTTTGGTGCCAGGAAGGGCACAGTGCCTAGTTTCCATGAGCGGACCCGCCATTATGGGCCTCTCCAACGAGGGGCATAATTATTGTCTAAAGGGCCCAGAGGGGCCATGCTTTTCCCCGTGTAAGCCATATTTCTTTTATGTTGCCCCGCTTGACAGTGGGCAACTGCAACGATGGGGGCATGTTATGTGGAGAGCCCCAGTGAGGCCCCGAGGGCACAGTTGTGCCTGGGCCCCTTTTCCTATTCACAGCTGCGCCGCAGCAGCATAGGCAGCTGCAACGTTGCACACCTTTGTTCAGAGGGCACATTGAGTGTCCAGGCCCACGTTCTAGCTTCACAGCTGCCCAGCAAGTAGTGGGCAGCTGCCATGTTTAGGCAATCCTTCCTTTAGGGGCATTGTGAGAGATAGGAGTGAGATGCACTCCTGCCCCAGCGCAATGACGCGCTTTTGGATCTTGCTGCATTGGCAGCACGCCCTGACATTTTGGGACACAGGGCATTTGAGCCCCTTTGAGAAGGCCAGTTGGCCAGGGGGACTGTTAGGTTTGTAGGGCGCCAGGCCCTAATGTGATTCATGCCTCTATAATGGTTTTTATGAAGAGGTTATGTACTAATGTGATTTATGTAGGTGCGCAGGAAATATAATTCATATACTGTTTTATGCACCGTGATTCATGCCTCTAAATGTGGTTTTATGATTATGAGGTTTTGCATACAGTGTTTAGGTTTGAGATTATTCCCTACTGTGAGGTATACCCCTAATGTAAGTTATGCTTAGGAGGTTATGTTCTAATGCGTTTAGACTTATGAGAAGATTGCATAATGTGTTTATGCTGGTGAGGTTGGCGCAGAATGTATTTCACGCCTAAATGTGATAATGTGCATAATATGGTTTATGTTACAGGATGATGCAGAGTACAGTGTTTGCCAGTAATTACTGGTTGTGTTCTATGTTTATTATATGTTCTACATTTTACTATCTTTACTAAATGATGGTTCTGACAGTGGTCCAAGTGGCCCTGTCATGTGTATATAATCCCCTGTAAATATTGCCTAGTGCCAGGTGGCACAGTGTATATTGTGTGATTACTATTCTAATGTGTTTTATGATAATACAAAGGCTATTTTTGATATAACCTTGTGTGGAGTTCCTTTTGTGGTATGCCTAGTAGGTTGTTGCTGTGTGCGTGTTGCGCAAACGCTTTACACATGGCCTCCAGGATAAGCCTGACTGCTCGTGCCAAGCTACCAAGGGGGTGAGCAGGGGTTATCTCTGGCTGTAACTCCCTTGCCCTGACTAGAGTGGTGGTATTTGCCTTGCTTTTGTGAAAGCCTTAGCCAACCAGAGATCCCATTTCTAACAAATTGCATGTTGGAAAGAGGCACGAGTGTCATTACAAACTGTATATCAAGCTATGAAGTGAACTGACCTAGGACCCCCTCATGGGATAATTACCTTGATATACTAAATAGTGTAGTCACACCTAGGCTGATCCTTGCCTTAATTTTCCCCGAACTAAGTCCATGCAGACAGGTGCCTGACCGCTGTAGTGGGTGGGAGCTGCCACTCCATAACTAGGACCCTGGGGTGGGTGCAGGAGCGCCACAAATTGGTCCCAGTCTCTATTTGGGAACCTTGTAACTGACCCATCATTTCTGAAAGTAATATTTCATTTTTATGTACTATTAAAGTACTTTCTAAGACAGGCACTGGGATGGACAATACACTATTGTCTGCTGAGTACGCTCCCCCTACATTACCATCCTGAGAAGCCTTTGACTACTCACTTATCCTGGGAGTCTAGTGTGGAAAGGCTTTACATAGCCCAGTTTGCAGAATAATGATTCGATGGACCCCAGGACACCAGAGGCAAACAACCTCAACCATCAGGGCTGTGGCTTAGCAGCCCCTGTCTGCCTTGCAGCACCCTGATCGAGGTCTGAGAGTTTGGGCTGTAACAAAGCAAACTCCCTTAACCAAGAAGGAATGAGGATGGACAAGCAGCATGGAGACATTCCCCCAGCTCTGCCGAGGTCATTATAACCAACTGTGTCTCGTATTTGACGATTACAAGGCACATGGAATGTTCACTTGTCTTGGAAACTACCAGTCTGGCATGTGAAGGCTGACAACTTGACACAGGCCAGCCACATGGAAATGGTTGATGTTTGGGTGTGGCCTATCACCATCAGATCTAAAACATGTATCTGCTTCTCAAAAGACAGAACACACTTGACAGTCTGACCATGTTGGAAAGGCAGCCAGACCACAAATGTATGTGTTGCAGACAAGGAAACAGAAGAGAGGCTGCTGCAACTGTAGGAGAGGGGCATGTTAAACAGCTAGTACTAGCATCTTAAAAGCAATACATTTCCTTGAAATATAAGTTTGCCTGTACAATGTACTTGCTCCATATTAAGGAGGATGTCGTCAGTACATGCATTTTTCATAACATCCGAAAATTATTATTATTTTCTGTATGGTTTTTGAACCAGATTAAGGAAGATCCACACATGCGTCATTTTTATGTTTTTTGCATTCCAGGCCAGTGGATTATTCCATCTAGGTAAAGACAGAAGCACCCACCTGGTATTGTTTTCTCGAATCTCTTATTAAACTGGCAGTTGACAATGCAAGCACTTTGCACCTGTAGACAAATCAAACCACACCTGATATCCCCACACTCAGGAGACCGAGGGGGTACGATGAGGAATGATCTCTGTTATGGACATGATCTTTTTGAAGGGATTTGCATCCTTAAGAAAATTCACAGAATATCTGGAAACCTTCATTTTGTGGACAGGGTATTAGTCCAAATGGGGAGTGTCATTGAAGATTGGGTCCTTGGGTGATGGAGATGCTGAATGTGATGGATTTTGATATGTTTCCTTCATGCCAGTGTTTGATGTCTGTTAATTTTCATGACTAAAGGGCAGAGGCTAAAAAACAGGTATTTCAGCTTCAGTAAAATTCTAAAATGATCTGGCTATACTTCATATGTGTTAGTGGTGTTGTTTCAACCGAATTGAAAATCTTTTCATGTACACTTTTCCAAAACTCCAGAATCCTAGAGAATGCATATCTGGGGCAACCTTTTCGTAAAACATATACCTATGTCAAAGAGACTGGGTAAGGGGTGTTCGGTGGATTTACAACTTTTTTTGTGTGGAAGAACAGAGAAATTTGAAATAAAAGTAGTGTGAGCTAGATAAGAAGGTGGGGCTAGATACTTCGTTTTTTTGTAGTGTGTTTTATGTAGGTGGTGGATAGCATGTTCTGCTACGCTGTATTCAATTCAATTCAAAAGACCTTTATTCGAATTACTTACAATTCATAAAAGTACACACATTAAAAAACAGTTCATTATTACAATGTTTCAAAATACAATTTCATAAAGATTAAAAAGGAACTAATACAGCAATCGTTCAGGGATTTTCCATCATTTTGCGTACACGTGTTATAAGTCTTAAGAAAGTGCTAGTGCGAAAAATCAATTCATCCGTATCCAGGGAGAATAGCATTAAACGGGACTCCTCCAAAGAGAGGGGTCTAATTTTTCTAAAATAAGGTGTTAAAAACCAATTGATATATTATAAATAAAATTGACAGAAGAATAGAAAATGCAACTCATTCTGTGTGCTAATACCATCACACGGGCAGGGATTATATTCTGTAGGGCGGTGATAACCCAAAGGGAAACCCAATAAAAATTTAACAGAGCCTGCCCTTAGGCGAAATAACAAAGACCTTTCCCAGTTAGACATAGGAAGGGTAAGGTAGAGTGGGAAAGGTTGCTTACACAGATCGTTCTCCATATATCTAATGATGGAAGGTTTAGATGTTTCCCTTTCCATTCTTTCTGTATCAAAAAGTGCATATAGTGCTTGTTTAACCTCTACCTTGTCTTTAGGTTCAATTCTGAGTGGATCAGAAAAGAGATCGCCTCTGTTCACGGCACTTAGTGTTTTTGGAACTCCAGCAAGCCAGGGAATTGATAAGCCATGATCACATTTGAAGCAGTCTTTAATTATATCTTGTGTTAAGGTGGCTGCATTGTTCCTCCAAATTCTTAGCCAGAATAAAGCCGATCTGGATCTAATAAAATCACAGATATAGGGGAGATTTAGCTCTTTATGACAAATGAATTCAGAGGACGAGATTGGGGCGCCCAATAGTTTCCTACAGAAGCGGGTCTCTTCGCGTTGAATACCGGGACTTTTACCCGAACCCCAAACCTCAGCCCCATAGGTAGCAACAGGAATGCACTGTAATCTAAAAAAATTTAAAATGGCTCTGGTAGCACCTAATTTCTTTGGGCGCGGGAGGCTCAATATTGAATTGGTGGCTTTCGAGAACTTGCCCATGGCGTGGGCAAGATGCCCACTCCATGAGCCGTTCGCAGCGAAAGCCACCCCTAGGTATGTATGGAATTTACAGAATCTAATTTGTCGGGCCCTATGTGTATAGTATTGAGTTTCCGTTTCCCGGGTCCACATGACATTATAAAAGATTTTTTTAAATTTACACGCAGGTCTAGGCCCTCCATGTGGTGGGCAAAGTTTTCCACAAGCAAACGGAGGGCATTTGGGGTGCGGCCCATAAGGACCGCATCGTCGGCGTATAGTAGAACTGGCAAGGGATGCCCCTGAATAATTGGCACATCTTTGGTCGCTTGTTTTAATACTTTTGCTATACCATTGATATAAATTATAAACAGCAGGGGTGCTAAAACGCACCCCTGTCTGACCCCCCTGCCGATTTTTATCGCTCCGGAAACTTCACCACCCATCCCAATCCTGACTTGTGCCCTGAGATCAGTGTGGAGGTACGCCAAAAAGTGTACGAGGGCCTCATCCAATCCATAGTTAAGAAGCATGGTCCACAATTTAGATCTATTGACCAGATCAAAGGCAGATGAAAGATCCATAAAAGCAAGGTAAATGGGGGACGATCGAGCAACGTTGTACTTGTCAATTATCAGTTTTAAGTTCAAACATTGCTCGACCGTGCCCACCCTGCTCCTGAATCCCATCTGACACGGATCCAGTAGGTCTGAATCTTCTGTCCACTCTAACACCCTATTGTAAATAACTCGCCCAAGTATTTTTAAGGTGTTATCCAAGAGCGAGATTGGGCAGTAGTTAGCTGGATCTGATCTGTCGCCCTTTTTGTAAATTGGAACTATAATACTAGAAGACCACGTCTTAGGGATGGGCGCTTTTGACAAGCTGTTAAAAACATT
The DNA here is from genome assembly GCF_964204655.1 of Triturus cristatus. Classification (NCBI taxonomy): domain Eukaryota; kingdom Metazoa; phylum Chordata; class Amphibia; order Caudata; family Salamandridae; genus Triturus; species Triturus cristatus. The sequence continues at coordinate 738,195,725 of NC_140587.1, read as the reverse complement.
ATGGAGGATTGGTGCCCATAAATCCGGACTATGCTTTATAATATCTATAGGGAATCCATCTGGGCCTGGTGCCTTGTTACCAAGGCTCTCTCTGATGGCTGCTTCTACCTCGTGAAGGTCAATCTGCAGGTTTCGCAGCTGTCCCAGATCTGGGGTGGTTAACTCCATGGGGGCAGCATATATTTTAGAAAAATGGGCTTCCCAAGTGCTGCTGATTATATTACAGCTAGTTGAGGATAAAGATTTGCCCATGTCACGCGTTTTCCTAACGGCAGACCAAAATGGGCCACTACTCTTCAAGTTAGCACTGTCAACCAACAATTCCCACTGTTCCATCAGAAGTACCACCTTCCTTTCAGCTATTTTTCGCTTATAATGTTTCCTAGCTGTCTGTACCTTTACTGGATTCTGTGGCTTGGTGGTTAATGCCCTGCGTAGTTCCCTGTTTGCAATAGAACAGGCAGAGTCAAACCACCTTGGGTCTTTCTCTTTTATAGGTAGTGGGGCTGACAGAGAAGTTTTAATTACCACACATAGTTTGCCAAAGTCAGTAATTATTCTATGACAATTCCCATCAGATAATAAACAAGAGTTTATTAGTTCTAGATGGTCATTTTTTACACTGTCAAGTATGGCTCCACAGTCAATTCCCCTCCATTTTAAACGGAGACCACCACCTGATGGTATGATATCTCTTGCTCCGTTTAAATTAACATATACCGGGCTAGGGCCTAAATGTAAGGTAACTGTAAGGGGGTTATGGTCTCCATATAGTGTTTTAACCACATTAGAGTCTGTGACACGATCTGTTAAATAAGGGGATGTGAAAATAAAATCAATGGTTGAGCGAGAGTCCCTCCCTCTAAACGTGGGGGCACAAGCCATCCTGGGAGTTTGGCTTGCTTCCATTACATTACTAAGGATGTGTTCATTTAGTATGTTAACTAATTCAATGCCCCTTCGTTCTGCTCGATCCAAATGGCTTTTATCCTCGTGCCTGTGCTTCCTTAAAATTTTTGCGTTAAAATCTCCCCCAATAAGAATCCTTGACTTCTCTTCTAGACCTATATTTGTTTCAAGGTGTACCAACGTGTTGGAAAGTGCTGTGTAGTTCCTATTCGGTGCAGAATGAAAATCATTATTATAAAAATTAATTAAATAAATCTTGGTCTTTCGCTTATATTCAAGAACCTGGATGTTTGGGTTCCCTACTGATAAATCCTTAAAAGTACCACCCGCCAATATCCTGATTCCGATAAAGAGTCCTCCTATTGCACGGCCGAAGGCAGGCTTAGATGCAAATACGCTAAAGCAATGGTAACCCTCTAGGTGCACATTCCCTACGGCCCATGTCTCTTGGAACATGATAATGTCTTTGCCATCCAATAGCTGGACCCATTGAGGGTCAGACAGTCTTGAATCTGCCTGCAACGTTCCAGCTAATGATTGACAGGTCTGAACCACTAGGGGTACCTAAATGCTTGTCCCTTGCGCTCTGCCTAGGATTGGTTAGCAAGGTTGTTGTATCCTCACATATAACTGGGGATGGGGCGGTAACATCCTGTGTGACCATTGACTGGGTTGTATTAATTTGTATGAAGTCTTGAAATTCCCCAGTGGCATCAGCTACCTCTACACAATCAGTATTGCTTGCACTGTTCCCCAGTCAATCCTGTTCTTCTAAATTTGAGAGAGCGTGTTCAAATCGGTTATAGATTGGGACATTATACATGTACCTCATCTCGTTCTGGTCCGTGTTAAAATTTTGGTTGGTTCTGCATAAGACCTCTCCCTTGGGATATACTGGGGTGCAGCGGGAAAAAGTAGGTATGACATTTGGTGTACTGATGGTACAATCACATTACCTAATGAGTGACCATTCCTAAAATCAGGGTATTGATCCTGGTGGTGTCGTCGGCTATTGGTTCTAAAATTGGGATTAGTTTCCTGTCGGTATCCCAAAAAATTGGTCCCAGAACTGGGGTTGGAATCTGTTAGGTGCCTATAGAAGTACCCAAGAGGAAGGAGAGTAGTATTATATTCCCATTGTGAGGGCTGTGGGGCTTTTGCAAGCGTACATTGCGCCCATTGTGGGGACCTAAAATTTATGATTATGCAGTCCCCCTCAAATTTTTTTATCAACGGGCCCACCCACCCCACTCTTTGGGTATGGATAATCTCCCCAGCGCCTTCCATCGGAAAATGGAAGTTTCTGGATAGCCAGTGAAGAGTTCTGTTTTTAAGATTTGTGAAATTTTCCTCTTGGTCCTTCCTTAGTTTGGGCACGTTAGCTAAAACCAGGACGTAGGCTCCACACTCTGGGGGTAAGCTAATATGGGCCGGGATCTGTCTCGCAATAGTTGGTATAGGTAGGTCCGGCTTATCTGGGGGGGAAGATGGAAAGTTTCGGGCATCGATATTGGTTTGTCTAGATTGTGCCTTATTACTTTTAGAAACAGTTTGATCCATCCCTTCAGGGGTGACAACCTTGGTGGATTTTGGTTTGGGTACCCGTTTGGCTGAGTGTTCCGCATTTAGTAGGTTTTTGCTTGTGCTTGGTTTTGAGGGTGACAAGGGGTCGCTAATATTAATTTTATTGTTCACATTAGTCGCACTCGTTTGGGGTTTATCTACAATAGTTACCCCCAAGCTTGGCGTGGTTTCTTGATGGCGCCCTGAACCCAATTTTATTACGTGGTCATCTAATGCTCTAAGCCTCTTTTCTATATTCAATACTTGTTGGTTCATTGGCCCCAACAGAGTAGTTATCAGTGTCTCCAGTCTCCCCCAAAATCCCTCGTCCCCTGACGCTGTGTTAATTTCTATAATTGAGGAATCCATCTCGCCAGATTGGCCATCCCTCTTAACCTTATTTGGCTCTACGGGGGCAGCAGTCCTCCGTGGTTGGTTGTGCCCACCCTTGTATTTATTTAGTGCAGGCTCAATGTGTTTCCGTTTGCTCTTGGCTTTTTGCCTCTTAGCTTTCTGGACCCTTGTTTGCATTGATACGCTGATACTTTTATCCCCATCTAAAGCCAATACATCGGAATCAGGACATAAACCAATCCCTTCTGTGTGTGTCTGATTGTTGGCTGGGGGTGACAAAAAGTCAGAGTCCCTATTTGTGCTTGGCTTTAACATAGTGGGGGTTGACGACAGCCTAGTATCCGTGGACAGATGGCCGTGAGATGCTGTATCTCCATTTATGCAATTCTCATTGGAATCTGCACCCGGGAGCCCCGCATAAGATGTAGCAAGCAAGGAGTCCAATGATTTATCCGAAGAGTTTTCATGATGCATGAATAGGGGCAAACTTGGTGGGAGCGATAAACGCCTTTCAGTGTTCTGGATGGCCGTGGCGACAACGCCAATAGTTATTTGTAACATTTTGTCTATGGCTGTCAGGCTAGGCAGTGGGGTGATAGGGGTTGCTACAGGTGGTTTCGGCTTACCCGTTCTTCTGGGTGCGGCTGGTAACTTTTTTCCCATGGTAGATGTTTGTCCAAGAGCCCAGCAGCAATTAGTCAGCAAGTTCTAAAGTGTACCCGCAGACCTGCGGCGTTAGAGGGGGGGCCCAGCCCTGCCTCTTCCTGGCGATGACGGGCAAGGACGGGCCCGCCCTTGGCCCGGGCTTCGCCCGGGCGCTGCCTGCGCGCGACCCGCGCTGCGATGAGCCTGCGGGGCTTAAGAGAAGCCCGGGCGCTGCCTGATGTCGTCAGCGGCAGGCGCCCGGAGCTTGGGATGCTGGGGCTTGTGGTTTCGCTTTTAGCCGTTCACCTCACGGCGATGCAGGAGGATTCCTGGTGCTCAGGCGAGGCGATTCTCCCCCAAAAGAGGCCGTTTCCCTCACGGCAGGCTTCCAGCACGGAATAGGCAGAAGGTCTGTAGAGCGCGTCCCGTGCTGCGGTGAGCCTGCGGGGCTTAAGAGAAGCCCGGGCGCTGCCTGATGTCGTCAGCGGCAGGCGCCTGGAGCTTGGGATGCTGGGGCTTGTGGTTTCGCTTTTAGAAGTTCACCTCACGGCGATGCAGGAGGATTCCTGGTGCTCAGGCGAGGCGATTCTCCCCCAAAAGAGGCCGTTTCCCTCACGGCAGGCTTCCAGCACGGAATAGGCAGAAGGTCTGTAGAGCGCGTCCCGCGCTGCGGTGAGCCTGAGGAGCTTAAGAGAAGCCCGGGCGCTGCCGATGTCGTCAGCGGCAGGCGCCCGGAGCTTGGGATGCTGGGGCTTGTGGTTTCGCTTTTAGCCGTTCACCTCACGGCGATGCAGGAGGATTCCTGGTGCTCAGGCGAGGGGATTCTCCCCCAAAAGAGGCCGTTTCCCTCACGGCAGGCTTCCAGCACGGAATAGGCAGAAGGTCTGTAGACCTGCGGTGAGCCTGCGGGGCTTAAGAGAAGCCCGGGCGCTGCCTGATGTCGTCAGCGGCAGGCGCCCGGAGCTTGGGATGCTGGGGCTTGTGGTTTCGCTTTTAGCCGTTCACCTCACGGCGATGCAGGAGGATTCCTGGTGCTCAGGTGAGGCGATTCTTCCCCAAAAGAGGCCGTTTCCCTCACCGCAGGCTTCCAGCACGGAATAGGCAGAAGGTCTGTAGAGCGCTGTATTATAGAGCTGTGTGCTGTGAAAGCATGTGAATGTATGAGATTTTATTTTGGACTGTTTGTTATGGATAGAAGTATGTACTCATTTGTAATTGTAATTAGGGTGTGTAGAATGTTATTGTGCTTGTAACTATGATTAACATGTTTGGTCTGTTAATTAATTATCACACAAGGCTGTCTAAATAACTGTAGGAAGGTGATCTTATGGCTTTTGTATTTTAATCAGAAGATTATTTTACTTCATCCCTGGTTGTATATATTTTGTATATATGTTCTGTACTTGTGGGCTTTAAATGCTTCTTACCAACTTTTTTGCTCTAAAGTTGTTGCACATACGGAAGATGACAGAATTGTATGAGTGAGATTTTATGGGTCTCATTTTTATCTGGTGAGTATCTTTTGTAACTATTGATCTTTAATGCACTCTATATCCTGTGCTCTTCTATAAGTATACGTTTATAATCGAATAAAGATAATCAATAAATCAATCATTAGGTTTGGATATAATTCTCTGAAACTTAATCCACAACTGTCCAACATCTAACATAATCCTCCAGAAACTGGAGCACACAATTATATTTCTTCTTCTGTCCAATTGCTTCTCTTAAGTTGGGACCATTATTGAAGGAGATGTGAACTCTCAACTTTCCACACATCTGCAGAACAATTACTTACTTCATGACTAACAATCAGGCTACTGCCCCAAACTGTGAAGCTGAAAGTTTGCCTATGTGTGTCAGAGAAGAACTTTCAGCCACACGAGCACAAGTGTTTGGTAATATTCCTAGGTCTCTCATTGTTTCACGTACTCTAAATAACATACGTTATAATATATCAATTTATGCTGCTCAATTTTCCCCCATCAGAAAGACAGAAGGCTGAGTGGAACTAGTAGGGATTTGACCTCTTGATTTGCCAATCCACATTTTGTGTAAGGTCAAAGGTCCAACTCACAGAGCTATTCATGAGCATGTTGACAATAGTTCATAGCTGGGAGTAGAGGGAAGCACGACAGACCCTCCACGTAAATAAATCATTCCTTTTTTGTTGAACATATCATGCACTTGAATCAATGCTTAACGATGGTGTTTTAAACATAGGGATTCAAACATATGGCTGCCAGGGAAAATAATGTCATAGTTGGGTGAGAACATATTAAAAAGTAATCGACGTCTCCTGCTAAAATAGAAAATATAATCCACCAAAGTACTGCAAAAGGTTGATATTTATGTTTATCTGGTTCTCCTTTGTTTGTTAGAAGTAGTTTAGAGAAATCTGTTTGTAGGCAGGGAGGCTCGAATTTGAGTTGGGACTTGTCCATGCAAACAGGATAATATAGATTCTGTAATGGGTCATGTTGGAAATAAACAACTCTTAATCCATTCTTTTATTCTTTGGCTCAATTCTTTAATGGAGTTTTGGTAGCATATAACAATAACAAGAACAACAGCGCCCTCCTGTACATTTAGCGCATGAAACAATGGTGCATAGATACATAGATATAAGGGGGAAAGTTATGCGCTGAGCACACGGCCCCTTCAGAAGAACAAGAAAAGCAAAGGGAGTAACACTGGGGTTAGGAACCTTCCCATGACTTCTGGGTTGAGGGTAGGATGGATGAGGTATGGGGATATGAGCCACGGAGAACTGTCCGGAAGACGAACTGTGATCAGACTGTGGACTGGGTTCTGGGGACTATATGGGGTCCAAATAATCAATACCTTGCAGTTGCAATGTTGAGAGCCAAGTAGGGTTCCCATCTCCATCGAATGGAGTGGAGGTCCCTGGTGGGCGCGGAGAGCCATGTGGGGCAGGGCTAGGGCTAGGCCAGTGCCTGTTATATTGTGGACGTGGGAGGGGTGTGGAATGGTGGGGGGGTTCAGAGAAAGGGGAGGGCCACTATGGGAGTGTGGTGTTTAGGTGCCAGGCCAGGGTTAGGGATGAAAGAAGGATGTCAGGATATCACCAGTGTGGTGGAGAAAGATCCCATGTCACTATAGATAGATGTGAGACGCGTGGGTGGTATACGTCATTTGAGCTGAGTTGTTAGTCCTGGAGGGAGGAGGGTCATGGTCTGGCCGGATCCAGGAAACAGGCCTACATGGCAGAGAAAAGTTCAATGTGATCTTGTAATCAGTATCTGATCCTTTCATAGTAGGCTACTTTACACATTTCCAATATCCATTCATCAATGGAGGTGGTCTGTGGTGATCTCCGCTGTTAGAGAACACATAGTTTTGCGGTGGTCAATGTGGTATTTAGAAGGTGGTGTGTATGACCTGAGAGTGTGGGGAGATCCCCGGAGTAATGCAGCAGGACCAGTGCATGTGATAATGTGTACAGCTGGTCGATAAAGAAGCTTAGTGTGGATCGACAAAAATCGGAATATCGCTGGACAATCATAAAGAATGTCACAGTCCTGTGCTTCACAATGCCAGCAGCGAGAATGGTGTAGGGGACCCAAGGAAGACCGTCTCTGTTCTGTCCAGTACCAGTTCTGGAGTGAAACGCATAACTTTATCCTAGACTCGCAGGCCCCCCTGTCGATTTCTCCTATTAGTTCTGGCCAGTCCTGTTCTTCGTAGTCTGCCTGGAGACACTCTCGCCGAGTATTAAGTAGGAGGGTCAGGATGGGTTGCGAGTGGAGGTGCCGGACTATGAGGTTGTAAAAACTGGACACTAGTTCCTTGAAGGCACCTCATAGTTTCAGATACTGTGAGATAAGAGAATTGGGTAGCTGCAACAGCTTGGACCCAATATGCTAAGCAAACAGTAGCAGAGCTGCTCATATTTCCATGGGACAAGGGGAGGTGGAATTCTTCTTCAGGGGGCACAAACACTCTCACATCTCCAGCCTCCACCTGGCTGTTTAACGTGGTGATCACAGATGCCCTCCAGGTGCTCTAGAGTACCAACCTGCTACCCTCCTTAATGCAAAAACAACAGTTCATGGACAGAATGCAGCACAATGTCATACATTCACCCCGGTACAGAGATCTGGGCCTAAATCCATCGTTTTTTGCTCACCATGCCGTTCCAGTTTGAACCCAGCCATCTGCAAATCAGTCTTGACCCTGTACCTCATGGGAACAGTCCAGCCCGAACTGCCAAGCCAGGTCCTCCCTGGACTGGAAACAAGCATCCTAGGACCGGTTTCGGGGTTTCACCCCTCTTCAGCCAGGATAGCTTGATTCCAGTGGCATGGAGAGCACGGGACTCACGTCTGGGCATACCCTTCCCACTCGGGGTGACAAATGCAAAAACAACAGTTGATGGACAGAATGCAGAACATTTTCATACATTCACCCCAGTACAGAGATCTGGGCCTAAATCCATCGCTTTTTTGCTCAGCATGCTGTTCAAGTTTGAACCCACCCATATGCAAATCAGTCTTGACCATGTACCTCATGGGAACAGTCCAGCCCGAACTGCAAAGCCAGGTCCTCCCTAGACTGGAAAAGCATCCTAGGACCAGTTTCGGGGTTACACCCCTCTTCAGCCAGGATAGCTTGATTCCAGTGGCATGGAGAGCACCCTCCTTAATGGCCACATTGTTCCACAGGAGGGTGTGGAGATGAAGTCGTTCAGAACACTGCAACAGTTTGTGGGCTCTGTTCCATAAACCTAACATTGTCAATATAAGAGTATTGCGTGGGCAAGATGAGGGCCTGTGATAGAGCTATAGGAGGTCAAGTCGGGACTGCAGTGAGCCATATCATGCTTCAGTTGCACCCAAGGGGAAGCTCTAGCACCCCGGGTCTCATGAAAGCCAATTGGGCGAGATGTAAAGCCATGTGGTCATTTTCAATACAAGGTAAGCCCAGGACAACTCTACCCCAAGGTGCAATTATTTTAGAGGGTTTCTGGTACTGTTGCGTCATACTCCATATGAAGGATCGAATAGCCGTGTCGATTGAGTGAAGGATAGCGGGTCGCACTTTGATAAGCAGCGTGCCCAAGACATAGATGAAGCGAGAGGCCTCTGCCATCTTCACTGCTTCAAGGCGGCCCCACAGTGATAGGTTGAGCTGGAACCATTTAGCATAGTCCGTGGTGGTTATTGCAATGAGTGGGTCAAGGTTGAGAGATACCATCCCCTTCAAACCCCTAGTTACTAGAATACCCAGATATTTTCTGTGATGTAGAGCCCAGTGGAACAGAAAGTTCACGAGGGCTGCCTTTGTTGTGGTCCTTGAAAGAAGCAGGGCTTAGCTCTTATCCAAATTAATCTTGTAGCCCGATAAGGCCGAGAGGTTAGCAATAAGGGACATAAGGGCTGGGAGGGAGACTTTGAGGTTCATGAGTGTGAATAGAATATCGTCAGTGTATAAAAATAATTTAGACTGCCCCACAGGAATGGGGACGCTGGAAATGTTTGGGTCATGGTGGATGTCAGCCATCAAAGGGTCCACAGCCAGTAGGAATAATAGCAGTAAGAGGGGGTAGCCTTGACGGGTGCCCCTCTGGACTAGTAAGGTATCAGATAGGAAGCCTCCACAGTTGAGCCCCGTATTGGAGTACAGCCATCTGAATTTCATGATGAAATCCTGCCCAATGACAAAATGACAGAGGTCACAGACCATATATTCCCATTCGATGCAGTTGAAAGCCTTCTCAGCATCTCAGGACAGGGCTGCTTCCTTGTGAGTTAGTGAGTAGATGTGCCAGGGATTGTAAGTGATCCTGGGATGAACAGCCTGGCACAAATCCCACCTGTGATTGGTGGATTAGGGAGGGCATTACCAACTTAAGCTGGATTGCCAATATGCTGGCCAGAATCTTGGTGACTGAATTTAATAAAGAGGTGGGGTGGAAATTGATGCAGAGTAGAGTTTCCCTGTCGGCTGCGAGAGAACCAAAATCATTGCTTTGTTTGAAATGTGAGCGAGGGACCCAGTGCTCCTGTAAGGCTGGATGCAGGCAATCCACGTGCTCCTCCCTAAGCCATCGATAAAACACGCCCAGAAAACAGTCCTCCCTGCGCCTGATAGTACAGGAGATGGAAGATGGCCTGTGCAATTTTCTCCTTGGGATAAACACCATCCAGGAGACCCAGCCCATTGACTTTGAGGCTTGGCACTTGTAGGGCATACAAGTAAGCATTGATTCTGTCCGTATTACCATCTAGGTTGGAGCTGTACAGCTCAATGTAATAGGTTCTGACGGTGTCTGCAATCTTTTGCAGGATGCCATGGTTGCCTCCTGCTGTCTAAGTTGGGCAGCTAGGAGTCTCCCCACCTTTTCCCCAGATTCACAGTGGCTGGCTTTCTATCTATAAAGCAGGCATTCAGATTGGGTCGTGTACAGGTAGTTACAATGGGGTATCTGTGTGGACTTCCTGCTCAAGAGCCACTTTACGTTGCCCTCTGAGGTTTTTTGCCTGCGTAGTATCATGCATTATCTGAACCCAAAAGGTTGTGTTGGCCGATTGCAGGGAACCTTCATTGTCCGTCAGGTATGTAGCCATGTTTAATTTGAATTTGGTTTTCCCCTGAGGGAGTTTGAAGTGTGCGGTATTAAGGCGCCATGGCTTCCAAATGGGTTTCTGCAAATTCCAGTGAAATGGTTAGGCAGACTGGTGCCTGGTCAGAGAGAGAGCTTGGGAGCATACAGCAATCCAATACTCTGGGGACAATCAACAGGTAGCTTAGAAAGAAGTCTAGAAAGTAGTCCAGGTGGGATTGGGTCCCTTGAGCCATGGGGAGGAACGCATTTTCTCTCTCAGTGGGGTATAGAAGTCTCCAAATGTCGTGGAGGCCCTGATCATAGCAGAGGTGTCGGAAGGGTGCTCTGTTCCTGTTGTTTTGGGATTCTAACTGGCCTGTGTAGTCTAGCATGGCCTCCAGGGTCAAGTTCTAAGGGTAGTAGAGGTGAAAGCAGTGGGTGCTGGGAGAGCGCGAGGGGCATCCCAGCGGTGGGAGTGGTCCAAGACTGGGGTTCACCCAATGAAAGTTGTTGTAATCGCCTGTAAGTAAGGAAGGGAATACTGGTTGATGGAAGTAGAAAAGGCTGTTGGGAGTGCAGTAACTTTTGCTGGTGGGTTAAAACTGTGCAAAGAGATAAAGGGGAGGCAGGGGGTTACTCATGCTGGTCAATTCAAGAGGTGATATATGGTACTTGAATCCGTTGGTAAATCGAGTGTGGGAGAGAAGGTGAATGAGTGAAGTAATGAAGAGGAAAGGGACTGGCGTATGGGGGAGTGTGGGTGAAAAATTGTGACCCCTATGGAGGAGGAGGTGAGCATGGGATGGGGAAATGGGGGTGACATTCAGGCCAAGATCCGCATTAACCTGTCGAATGAGCGTGTGGGAGGTAAAAATCTCATTGGAGTAGAGGAGAAGAGGGGGCGAAGGCACCAGTAGGAGATAGTACCTTGCATATCAACACATCCCTGGATTGGGCGGGAGACCATAACACCGGAGGGTAAGCATGAATACAAGTATATAAACAGGAACAGAAAATTTGTGAACATGGAAGACTGGAGGCATATCATAGGATGCCATTCACTGCCACCTGGCCCGACAGACTAAATCCCAATACAGCTAGACCACAGGCCTGCAAGGCATAAGATCCTGTGACTGCATCGCACAAAGAAGTGTCACGGAAATCAGAGAGGAGAGTGGCTGCCTCCATTGGAGGCTGTCATTAGAGGTAGCACTCATAAAAGACCTCTATCCTGGTTGTCGGTCTTTGGTGTGTAGAAGTTGCCCAGCAGTGGCTGCTGTGTATAATTAATTGTCATAAGGTCAGTGGGTAGGGTGACCCCTGTGCCTGTCATCAGTATGGGATTCAGGGGTTATTGTGATTTGTCCCTTTCATCACTTTGGGTGAGTTCATCCACCGAGCGATGAACCTGGTCCCTCTCTGACAGATATTTATGTCAGGTTTTTCCGTAAATGTTCATGTTGATGGACAAGGTGGGGATATCCTTTTCCAGGCAGGTGTGTTTAGGACAGCTCAGCCTTCCTGGAGAGACACTGAATGGGAGGTGGCCATGTAAGGTGGGGTCAGTGCATCAAGGAAACATGCCAGTTCTGCAGGTTCATGGAAGTTCTTCGAGCGGACGTCCACCGTGGTTCCCAAAGTGGCCAGTTCAAGCAACCCATATTTTATGTCCTATTTCCACAGTTGAGGTCGCAGGGCCGAGAATGTCTTCCTCTCGATGTTGGTCTCAGAGGAGAAATCTGTGGTGATGTGTAGCTGATAGTCATTAACCTCGAGCAAGTATAAGTCTAGTGTTGGAATGGAGAACAAAGCAAGCGATGATATTCTAGAGTCTGTGAGAGTCCGAAGGTGGATCTCTGAAAGAGCAGGACTGCTTCCTGTGAGCCCTTTGAATTTCCAGGGTTAGAGACAAAGCAATGCCATTGAAATATGGGATAAGTTCCAATAGAAACGTCATGGCATCCTTGTTCTTTAGAGCCTCTGATATGCCATAAAATCAAATGTTGTCTCGTCTCGAGTGGTCCTCCAGATTGGCAATTTCGTACCTAAGATGTTGAACTTCTGTGTTGAGTGTCTCCGGGAGCACCATTGTGCTCTCCATTGTTGACAGGCTCTGGCCAATCGCCTCCACCCTAGTGTGGAAAGAGTTGATCACTGCCCTGAAAGTTTAAACCTCCTGGGCAAAGTCCATGGAGGACAGGTGTGTCCCTAAGGAGGTGATTTCTTTCAGGATGGAGCCCAGTGGTGTGTCTGAAAATGATGCAGTGGGGAGGTCTTGCCACCAACTACCACTTCTGGGAAGAGTAATTGGTGGGTGGCTTTTCTTCCGACATTTTTAAGAAGGCTGGTGTAAGGGGGGAAGGCAGTGTCAAGGAGTACAGTCTCAGAGGCAAGGCACCAGTGGGGAACGCGAAGTTGAGTCAGCATGTGGTTGCAGGCAACCGGAGAAGAGAGTTGTAAATCCTTAGGCACACAATACTAGATGGTATTTTGACTACAGTCTTTAGTCTTTAGAGGGGCCCAACTGTGGGGTTGGTGTGGGTGGGGCAGCCGCTAGAGAAGGGGGAGCATCCTAGCCCTGCTGGTGCCATTCAGTGTCCCCCTTGGAGAAGCAGGGCCTCCCTGGTGTCACTGGTTGGTGCAGTAGTGGAAGCTGCGAGGTTGGCAGGATGGGGGAGGTCCCAGCACTTACCTTGTCCAGGTGTTCCGAGCTGCCATTGTCCCTTGGTAACCTCCCTCATGGTTGCAGCTCCTTCCTGATTTGCCAGTGTTGTGTAGACCAGATGGGAGGGCTGAGTTTGCTAGGTAAAGAGATGCAAGCAGAGCCAATGGCAGTAGCAGCACAGCTCTGTGGGTGGCCGCCTGTCAGCAGAGTGGTGGGCTGGATAAGGGATGCCAGCCCTGGCCCCTTAATCACAGTTCCAGTAGCCTGTGTAGCCTCAAGGAAGGTGGGTTCAGCCTAATCACAGGGCCTGGGTTCGCCCTAACCAAGATACCACTGCGGCCTCTCTGCGCTCACCTCCTCCCTACTCAGTGTGCGGTCTGGGGTACTGTTAGCTGCGGAGTGGTAGGGGTGATTGGTGGTATTTGCAAGGGAGGTAGTGGCAGAGGGACGAGCAGTCTGGTAATTACAGCCTCTTGGTCCTGTTCTTCCCGAACGAACAGTGGAGGGAGGCTACGGGTGAGTCCTCTAGTGCGACGGGCACAGCTCGGGGCTGTGGCAGTCAGGTGACAATAGTTTCCGGCCCCAAAAAAATATCTCCTTGGGTGCCCCGCAATGCATGGGGCAGGGGGTCACCCAGATGATGGTGTGAGGAAATTTGATTACGGCTCCATCTTGCGTATTGACACCATTGCGATGTTGCCCTCACTCAGGCACCGACAACCTTCGTAGCGTTTCTCTCATACTCTGTACTGTAACATGTTAAACGACCTTTTCCTGTCTCTCTGAGCAAAGTACATTCTGAGACCCGGCTCGAAGCAACTAATTCCCGTGATAACCATCTATTGACCCTTGGTGATCCTTCTCTGCCTCTCCAATTGTTTTACGAATCACCACCTGCAACACGCAAACACGTCCTGTTGTAAATTAATTTAACTTAGGAATGCTCATGCCACCTGGCCTATAGGGTCAGGTATAGAACACGACCCTAGCGAAGGAATTTCTATTACCTATCATCCTGTATCTTGTACAAAGAATGTTTGCTAGTGGATGATTTGTTCGTTTTTATTGCACATTGAGGGGGTTGTTGCTTTAGGGGATTCAAGTGCTATAAAAGACTGTGAGCCACGGATTGAAGTGGCAGTCTCCTGAGAGCCTACCACTGATGTACTTCTAGGACAACTCTAACTAGCTGCAGCTAATAAATTGAAGTTCCTATGCCAACAGAGTGTTCCGTGACTCTGTACATTTAGAAGGCGAACTCAGAAGATTTCAGGTGTACCCTGCGCCGCCAGGCCTAATTCAGCCTGGTTCTTCAAATGGTGCCCTCTGTGAGGCGGCTTCAGAGGTTGTGGGTCCAGCCCGAGGATCGTGAGGAGCCCCGCAAGGAAATTCCGGAGGACGCGCACCACGGGATCGACCCCTGCATGTCGTAAGTGGATCGAAGGTTTTTACAGTGTGGCTTCTCCCTTCCAGCGGTTGTGAAGATCTGCTGCCCTGACTGCCGCCACGCTTTGGCTGCCTTGGTGATTGGTATTGCAAGACATTAGACGGACCTCTGTTGGCGTAAGAAAACATCTGGTTAAGTTAAGTATAGTGGCCACTCCTTTGTCTTTGTTTTGTCTTTGTTCGACTTTTGCAAAAGCCGAAACCGTGGGGTGAGTGCAGTTTTTGTACTATAAAGTGACTAATTAACCCCTTGAAGTTTGTAAAGAAACTAGTGTGATAGCGATGCCTGGTTTCAGTAAGTTTGGAAGATGGCTTGGTTGTTGTTGCGATAGGGATTCCCAACTGGAGGACTCTTGTCCAATTCCTCCGGCTGGGACTCCCACTTATGAAGTATATTCTAAACATGGTATTGGCCCCATAGCCTTTAATGAGGCGTGGGTTCGCTATACTAGGAAAGATGGTGTTTCACGGTGGCCGCAGAATGGCAGTTTTGAGCTCAATATCTTAGATAATTTGGAGGACACTTTGTTTAAACAAAAAGCCCGGCCGACTATGTTTGACTCTTTTCGCTTATGGCGTAAGGAGGCCAAACAGAAAGAAATAAAACAAGCTAAAAGAGATAGGAGGGATATGTCTATTTTACAAGCTGCCCAACAGTTTAAAAATAATGAGACCGATCATGCGATTGAGGTTTCAGATAGGCAACATCGTATGGCGGTAGATAAATGTTATCCAGTGTTGCCAACTTCCCCTACAGAGAAAAATGTGGACCCTGAGAAGGATCCTTTAATGTCCCATCTGTTGAGATTACCTCCGCCCTATGCGCAGGGGGCTAATATACCTTTTGCACTACCGCCTGCCCCGGGAGCGAATGCACCTTTATTATTAGCACCTGCCTCACCTGTTCCACCTGTTGTTCCACCTGTCGCTCCTCAATCGGTTCCTGCACCCCCATCACAGCCTCTTCCGGTATTACCGAGCTCTCCCCTACCTTCGTCTCCCTTTGTACCTATTACTCCCTCTTCTGCCCCGCCTAATATTCTGTCTCCTGTCCTAATGACGAATTCTCCCTCCGCTCGGAGGCGAATGGTTGATACCGTTTCTGGCCTTTTGTCCCCTCTCGTTGGGACACTTCAAATGACCCCTGTTCCTCCTCGTAGACAAACTCGTAGTCAGCTCCCAGGTCCAGATGAACGGGAAGTGCTAGATCTCCTTGCCCGAAGGTGGATCACGAATGGCCCCCAGTATAGTGTGCAAGACATTACGGTCACCTTTCAACAGTGGGAGGCACCAACGCAGAGATATGCTTTTGATACTATGTGTAAAATTTTAGGTCAAGAGTGGGAGGATATGGGATTGGGACCAGCCCCTCAGGGCCTGCTAGATGTTCAAGCCGATTTTGATAAAGGGCTGATTGTGGGCGCAGAGGTTGAGGATGCGGTAAGGACGCTTGTCACATTTAGAATGATGTTTGCTTGCCTGTCTTTGCCAAAACGCGATTCCTCTGTTTGACGAAAATTAAAACACTGTCCTATGAGAGAGGTTCCCCCAGTGTGGAGAGAGGAGGTTGCAGCTCAGGGTGGTAATCCTCTTATACCTGCTCACTTTCAACGTGTGTGGGTACACGTTCCTTGGAAACGATCTGAGGTATTGGCCCTTAAACAGTCCCTACCGGACCCTTGTAAAAATCCTGCTGGGTACTACAAAGAGTTGTCCCAAACTGTCGATGCATGTATTATGAATTTGGCCGATATAGACATGCTAATGGGTAATGTGGTCCCACAACCATTATGGGCTAGGATTCGAAAGGAGGACCATCCCGAGGAATTGGGGGGGTGATTGGGCTGCCATACTTACCGCGGACAGACTCCAAGTGGGTGGTGCCAAACCTGAGGCTTTAATTACAGAACTCCCAGCTAGGATCTTTGCCTTACTGATAACTATGATGCCCCCTCTGCGAGTTAATTGGGATAAGTTAGCAGCTTGTAAGTAGAAAGCGGATGAAAACGTCTCTGATTTCTTCACTCGTTTTGAGGAGACGTTTATCGATCATAGTGGTCAGGATATGAGCACAGAAGGTGGCCAACGACTGTTTTTAGACAAATTTGTGTCAAATTTGGTTCTGGAAATATCTAATAAATTGAAGCATTTCGAAAGTGCGTGGGCGGTCTCCTCTTCGGCCCAGATATTGGCTACTGCTCAGTATTATGAAAATAGGGATAAAGAGGAAAGAGAGAAACTTGATAAAAAGACTAAAGAGCTGAAAACAAAAGTTCTTTTGCAACAAGCTTATCCTCCTCGCCCTGCCCAACGTGAATATCAGCTGCCTCCACAATTTCAGAGACAGTTGCAGAGGCCTGGGCCTTTTGTTCCCCGACCCCCACCGGGCCAGAATCAATGCGCCTACTGTAAAGAAGAAGGCCATTTAAAGTATATTGCCCGGTTTTGTTACAGCGCACGAGCGGCATTCCCGGGTCACGAGGTCACGTGGTTATCAGTCAGCACCTAGGGGTAGAGGACGGGGTACGCCGCCTAATAACCAACGTTCCATGCCCCCTGGAAACTCCACTAATTATTTTGATCAGCAAAATGTTCAGTCTACCAACTATTACAATGATGATTATTATACCTAGGATGAGAGCCAGAATTCCCAATCTAGCTAGGACAGCCATAGACAAAGTAAGGGAGTAGTATCAGTTCCAGTGGACCAAAGCGGGCCTTATGTTGATGTGGTAGCACTGGGTGTTACAGAGCCATTCCTATTACACACTGGTGCGACGAAGAGCTCTATGATTCACTCTAAACTCCCTGGGGCACCTTTGTCTGGCTGTACGAATGTTTCTGTAAGTTTTTCTGGCGCCCCAGTTCAAAACCCAGTTTCACGCCCTTTGCCCATTTCAATAGGTCCTTACAAATTGGAGGCCCCGCTCCTTTTAACAACTGGTTGTGGTGAAAATTTGTTGGGCTTGGATTTATTGAAGAGATTGTATGCGACATTATACTGTTCCACTTCTGGTGTACGTCTTACCTTAGGTAAGAAATTGACCTCACCGATGTACTTGTCTAAAGACCAGCTTCCCCCTGAATTACAATCTCTTCCCACCACCCTCTGGGCCACCGGCCCCAATGATGTGGGCCTCCTGCGGATCCCGCCCTACATTGTAACCCTCAAGCCTAATATTAAATTTCCTCGCATTCCACAGTATAAAATTTCCAGTGACGGTGAAAAAGCTCTTTTGACTATAGTTCATGATTTGGTACAAAATGGTGTGGTTGAAGAGACTAGGGGAAATGTATGCAATAGCCCTGTTCTGCCGGTTTTTAAACGAACTGACCCCTCTCAGCCACCTGTCTATCGTTTTGTGATTGATCTCAGAGAGGTCAACAAGATTGTAGTACCTCAATTCCCTGTTGTCCCGGATATTAATGCCCTGTTGACAATGATACCCACCTCAGCTTCCTGGTTTTCTGTCATTGACCTCAAAAATACTTTCTTCAGCATTCCCATTGCTAAGGAAAGTAGGGATATTTTTGGCTTCTCCTTAGCAGGCCGAAGCTTCCGGTTCAATCGGGCTCCTCAAGGTTATTGCGAGAGCCCCTCCATTTATAGTCAAGCATTAAAATCACAGCTCGATACTTTGTCTTTACCACCAGGGGCCACTCTCATTCAATATGTGGATGACCTGTTGGTTGCAGCAGATTCTGAGGACACTTGTAAAAAGGCTACCATTTCACTTTTACGCCACTTATCTGACCACCACCACAAGGTTTCACCACCAAAATTGCAATATTGCTGCCAAGAGGTTACCTACCTAGGTCATCTCTTGCCAAAGGAGGGACGGGGATTGACCCCAGAACGTATCCAAGCAATTGCCCAAATGCCTATTCCATGTACGCAAAAAGAGGTGCGTGCCTTTTTAGGTATTACCTCTTATTGTAGACAATGGATCCCCAATTTTTCCCTTCTGGCGAAACCCTTGTTGGCACTTACTCTTAAAGATACACCGCACCCTCTCCCATGGACTGCGGAATGTCAGAAAAGTTTCACTGATTTACGTACTGCCTTGTGCTCTGCTCCTGTGTTAGGAACTCCTGATTACAGTAAGCCTTTCACACTCTATGTTCATGAGAAAGAAGGTTGCGCATTATCAGTTTTAACGCAACGATTTGGGGACAAGCAACGTCCCTGTGCCTATTTTTTGGCCACGTTAGATCCAGTGGCCAAGGCATTACCTAGCTGTTTGAGGGCTACAGCAGCAGCGACAGTTTCCATTCACCAGTCTGCTGGATTGGTATTAGATAATACCCTTATTGTCATGGTGCCACATGCAGTAGACACCCTCCTATATAGAACAAAGACTCAACACCTCACGAGTGCCCGCCTTTCGGGGTACAAATTGACGCTCTTGGCTAGCCACATACACATTAAGCGATGTAATGCCCTGAACCCGGCAACATTGCTGCCAATTCCAGTGGAAAATGGTACTCAGGAGCAGCATGATTGCTCCCTCCGCACGGAGGAAGAGACAAGAGGCAGAGTTGATTTAAAGGATACTCCACTCCCGGACCCGGATGGGATCCTATGGGTGGACGGTTCTTGTTTTAAGCTTCCCAATGGTGAAACAACCTCAGCCTATGCAGTCACTACCTTGTACACTGTTGTGGAAACAGCGCGTATTATACATAATTCAGCCCAGGCAGCTGAATTGATAGCACTGACTAGAGCTTGTGTGTTGGCTGAAGGAAAAAGGGTGAATGTGTATACTGATAGTCAGTATGCGTTTGGAGTGGCCTATAGTTTTGGCTGCCTGTGGAAGGAAAGAGGGTTTCTCACATCCCATGGCACTAAGATACAGCATGGCCAATTGGTAAATGACCTTCTTGAATCACTCACCTTGCCCACTCAGATAGCGATTGTGAAGTGTAGTGCACATAAGAAGATCACTGATGATGTAGGTCAAGGAAATACTTTCGCAGACCAGATAGCTAAAGAGACAGCTAGAGACACTACAAGCCGCATGTATGTTGCGGGCTCTGCTAGATGGGTTGCACAAGGAGGGATGTGTGAGAATACTGTGGACAGTGTGAAAATGATCCAGGCAGAGGCCACAGAGAAAGAATTGAGTACGTGGAAAGAGAGTATAGGAAGGTTGGATGTGACAGGGTGCTGGACAGGCTTGTCGGAACATCAACACTGGTTGTTACCAGATGCTTATGTACTCCCAGTAGTTACCATGGCACATGGTCCAGCCCACATTAGCGCTGAAGGTATATGCAAACTTCTGGCTCCGGTATGGCAGAATGTGGGGATCACTAAATGTGCAGACAATCTGGTTAAGCATTGTATTATATGCTTGATGCATAACCCGGGGAAGGGAACACCAACACCGGCAGGCCACTTTGCTCCCCCAACGTACCCTTTTGAGGTTTTGCAAATAGATTACATTCACATGGAACGATGTAACAATCTGAAGTATGTTCTAGTTGTGGTATGCGCCTTCTCCCGATGGATAGAGGCCTATCCCCTGAAAGATAATACTGCTCTATCCACGGCAAAAGTCCTTTTGAAGGAGTTTCTGCCGAGATTTGGGTTACCCAGAATTATTTGGAGTGACAAAGGAAGTGAATTTGTGGGTCAGATCATGCAGAAAGTATGTACAGGCCTTGTTATTAAACAAAAGTTCCACACAGCAAACCATCCTCAGTCAGCAGGTTTGGTGGAATGCTATAATGGCACTCTTAAGCTTAAACTCGCGAAAATACAAGCCAGCACGGGTCTTGCTTGGCCTGATGCCTTGCCCTTGGCTCTCTTATCCACCAGAACAACCACCCATTCCCGTATGGGGCTTAGTCCTTATGAGGTTGTGTTTGGACGCCCTGCAAATGTTTGGGGAGTCCCAAGGCCAAAGAAATACTCCGAGATAGAGGATCCATTGTTAATTGACTATTTGCATGATCTCACCACTAAGTTACGTGTCCTTCACCAACAGGTACAAGATACTTTGCCTCAGGCTTCAACGGATCCTGGTCATACCATACGGCCCGGAGATTGGATCTGCATTAAAAACTTCCAGAGGTCGAAGAACTTGGAACCTCGCTGGAGAGAACCTCGTCAAGTACTTCTAGCGACGCGTACTGCAGTGAAGGTGGCCGGCAAAAAGAACTGGGTACATGGGGTACATTGCAAGAAAGTGCCCCTACCTTTGCCTTATGATTAGTGGGTTCGCAACCCAATTAGCGACTCTGAAAGCGAAAGAATACCAAGATTTGGACTGTTTAGCGATGCACACCTAGACTTTGCCAGATCAGAGAAAGACGACGACGAGGTCCTCCAAACAGCTATACCACCAGCATTGAAATTGGACACTACTAAACCACATCTCCTTTTCCAAGAACAAACTGTACCTGGTTCCCAGAGGTACGATTTGAGGCCCAGACTGAACAAAAATACCTCAATAGTGCCTTATTGACTTTGTCTTTATCCCGATTTCCACATGTTGCAGGGCCGTGATCGTAGTCTCAGAATTGTGACCCAAGGTGTGGCTCTAGGCCTGTGGGACTTGTAGGAAAATAAAAAGAACTACAGACAATCACAGCTGAGTGAAGCAACCTCCCGTCACGGGCAACATTTAGAGATGGAAATGACTGTTCAAAAGGGAATGGACAAAATACAAACAATGAGCACGAAGCATTGTAAATTATTGCATAATCGTTTTGTAGTGGCTTTAATAATATTGATTGTAATGTGTATTATATTGTCTTGCATAGGATGGGGACTACATGTAATTTTTACGCAGCCTATTCCCAAAGTTACCGTTGAAATGCATACACATGTCGCTCTACCACCTCATGTAGAGTCAAGAAGGAGTGAATTCCGTAACAACACATTTGTTTCTATCCTACACCAACATCAATTGTCTACTAATGCGACAAACTGTTGGGTTAGTGGTCTTCTGCCAAGTTCGATGAATACTGGAATACCATACATTACCCTTCCTTTTTCATTTAATGGTTCTTGTAGTGCATGGTGGGAATTGAGTGCCAGTTGGGTATTTTCTGGAGATGGTGATACCCGAGATGTAAGGAGCTTGGGAGTACATCTATACCATTTATGTTGGCGGGACAGAAAAAGGATATGTGGGACGAATAGTGAGAAGTCAGAATATGCTGATCGCCAAACCAGATCTACAGATTTGTATTTCCTGCCCTCTAATAAAACCTCTCGAAAAGGACAAACTTTTCCAGTGGTACCTGAACAAGCACCATTCTGTATTAGGAAAGGAGGGTTAGAATATAAAGGTACAAGCAAATGCAAACATATTGTGACCATTCTTTTCACGTGGGTCGCACTCCGCTGGTCTTTAGCAAGTAGCCCCATAGGATTCTGGATGATAGAGTAGCAGCGGCGAGTACACCTATGCTACAAAGTGTAATAATAAATGCCATCCCTGGACACGTGTTTCGAGGTAGTTGCCTCTCGTCAGCAGGGAGCAGGACTGTGTGGGGGGTGCCGTAGACTGCCAAAAAATATGAGGTTTAAGTACCTTTCGTGGCGGCGGGCGGGCGCGGTATCCAGGCTCGTCAGCCAATCGCTCAGGGAGCTTCAAACATTCTTTTCACGTGGGTCGCACTCCGCTGGTCTTTAGCAAGTAGCCCCATAGGATTCTGGATGATAGAGTAGCAGCGGCGAGTACACCTATGCTACAAAGTGTAATAATAAATGCCATCCCTGGACACGTGTTTCGAGGTAGTTGCCTCTCGTCAGCAGGGAGCAGGACTGTGTGGGGGGTGCCGTAGACTGCCAAAAAATATGAGGTTTAAGTACCTTTCGTGGCGGCGGGCGGGCGCGGTATCCAGGCTCGTCAGCCAATCGCTCAGGGAGCTTCAAACATTCTTTTCACGTGGGTCGCACTCCGCTGGTCTTTAGCAAGTAGCCCCATAGGATTCTGGATGATAGAGTAGCAGCAGCGAGTACACCTATGCTACAAAGTGTAATAATAAATGCCATCCCTGGACACGTGTTTCGAGGTAGTTGCCTCTCGTCAGCAGGGAGCAGGACTGTGTGGGGGGTGCCGTAGACTGCCAAAAAATATGAGGTTTAAGTACCTTTCGTGGCGGCGCGTGGGTGCGGTATCCAGGCTCGTCAGCCAATCGCTCAGGGAGCTTCAAACATTCTTTTCACGTGGGTCGCACTCCGCTGGTCTTTAGCAAGTAGCCCCATAGGATTCTGGATGATAGAGTAGCAGCGGCGAGTACACCTATGCTACAAAGTGTAATAATAAATGCCATCCCTGGACACGTGTTTCGAGGTAGTTGCCTCTCGTCAGCAGGGAGCAGGACTGTGTGGGGGGTGCCGTAGACTGCCAAAAAATATGAGGTTTAAGTACCTTTCGTGGCGGCGCATGGGTGTGGTATCCAGGCTCGTCAGCCAATCACTCAGGGAGCTTCAAACATTCTTTTCACGTGGGTCGCACTCCGCTGGTCTTTAGCAAGTAGCCCCATAGGATTCTGGATGATAGAGTAGCAGCGGCGAGTACACCTATGCTACAAAGTGTAATAATAAATGCCATCCCTGGACACGTGTTTCGAGGTAGTTGCCTCTCGTCAGCAGGGAGCAGGACTGTGTGGGGGGTGCCATAGACTGCCCAAAAATATGAGGTTTAAGTACCTTTCGTGGCGGCGCGCGGGTGCGGTATCCAGGCTCGTCAGCCAATCGCTCAGGGAGCTTCAAACATTCTTTTCACGTGGGTCGCACTCCGCTGGTCTTTAGCAAGTAGCCCCATAGGATTCTGGATGATAGAGTAGCAGAGGCGAGTACACCTATGCTACAAAGTGTAATAATAAATGCCATCCCTGGACACGTGTTTCGAGGTAGTTGCCTCTCGTCAGCAGGGAGCAGGACTGTGTAGGGGGTGCCGTAGACTGCCCAAAAATATGAGGTTTAAGTACCTTTTGTGGCGGCGCGCGGGTGCGGTATCCAGGCTCGTCAGCCAATCGCTCAGGGAGCTTCAAACATTCTTTTCACGTGGGTCGCACTCAGCTGGTCTTTAGCAAGTAGCCCCATAGGATTCTGGATGATAGAGTAGCAGCGGCGAGTACACCTATGCTACAAAGTGTAATAATAAATGCCATCCCTGGACACGTGTTTCGAGGTAGTTGCCTCTCGTCAGCAGGGAGCAGGACTGTGTGGGGGGTGCCGTAGACTGCCAAAAAATATGAGGTTAAAGTACCTTTCGTGGCGGCGCGCGGGTGCGGTATCCAGGCTTGTCAGCCAATCGCTCAGGGAGCTTCAAACATTCTTTTCACGTGGGTCGCACTCCGCTGGTCTTTAGCAAGTAGCCCCATAGGATTCTGGATGATAGAGTAGCAGCGGCGAGTACACCTATGCTACAAAGTGTAATAATAAATGCCATCCCTGGACACGTGTTTTGAGGTAGTTGCCTCTCGTCAGCAGGGAGCAGGACTGTGTGGGGGGTGCCGTAGACTGCCAAAAAATATGAGGTTTAAGTACCTTTCGTGGCGGCGCGCGGGTGCGGTATCCAGGCTCGTCAGCCAATCGCTCAGGGAGCTTCAAACATTCTTTTCACGTGGGTCGCACTCCGCTGGTCTTTAGCAAGTAGCCCCATAGGATTCTGGATGATAGAGTAGCAGCGGCGAGTACACCTATGCTACAAAGTGTAATAATAAATGCCATCCCTGGACACATGTTTCGAGGTAGTTGCCTCTCGTCAGCAGGGAGCAGGACTGTGTGGGGGGTGCCGTAGACTGCCAAAAAATATGAGGTTTAAGTACCTTTCGTGGCGGCGCGCGGGTGCGGTATCCAGGCTCGTCAGCCAATCGCTCAGGGAGCTTCAAACATTCTTTTCACGTGGGTCGCACTCCGCTGGTCTTTAGCAAGTAGCCCCATAGGATTCTGGATGATAGAGTAGCAGCGGCGAGTACACCTATGCTACAAAGTGTAATAATAAATGCCATCCCTGGACACGTGTTTCGAGGTAGTTGCCTCTCGTCAGCAGGGAGCAGGACTGTGTGGGGGGTGCCGTAGACTGCCAAAAAATATGAGGTTTAAGTACCTTTCGTGGCGGCGCGCGGGTGCGGTATCCAGGCTCGTCAGCCAATCGCTCAGGGAGCTTCAAACATTCTTTTCACGTGGGTCGCACTCCGCTGGTCTTTAGCAAGTAGCCCCATAGGATTCTGGATGATAGAGTAGCAGCGGCGAGTACACCTATGCTACAAAGTGTAATAATAAATGCCATCCCTGGACACGTGTTTCGAGGTAGTTGCCTCTCGTCAGCAGGGAGCAGGACTGTGTGGGGGGTGCCGTAGACTGCCAAAAAATATGAGGTTTAAGTACCTTTCGTGGCGGCGCGCGGGTGCGGTATCCAGGCTCGTCAGCCAATCGCTCAGGGAGCTTCAAACATTCTTTTCACGTGGGTCGCACTCCGCTGGTCTTTAGCAAGTAGCCCCATAGGATTCTGGATGATAGAGTAGCAGCAGCGAGTACACCTATGCTACAAAGTGTAATAATAAATGCCATCCCTGGACACGTGTTTCGAGGTAGTTGCCTCTCGTCAGCAGGGAGCAGGACTGTGTGGGGGGTGCCGTAGACTGCCAAAAAATATGAGGTTTAAGTACCTTTCGTGGCGGCGCGCGGGTGCGGTATCCAGGCTCGTCAGCCAATCGCTCAGGGAGCTTCAAACATTCTTTTCACGTGGGTCGCACTCCGCTGGTCTTTAGCAAGTAGCCCCATAGGATTCTGGATGATAGAGTAGCAGCGGCGAGTACACCTATGCTACAAAGTGTAATAATAAATGCCATCCCTGGACACGTGTTTCGAGGTAGTTGCCTCTCGTCAGCAGGGAGCAGGACTGTGTGGGGGGGTGCCGTAGACTGCCCAAAAATATGAGGTTTAAGTACCTTTCGTGGCGGCGCGCGGGTGCGGTATCCAGGCTCGTCAGCCAATCGCTCAGGGAGCTTCAAACATTCTTTTCACGTGGGTCGCACTCCGCTGGTCTTTAGCAAGTAGCCCCATAGGATTCTGGATGATAGAGTAGCAGCGGCGAGTACACCTATGCTACAAAGTGTAATAATAAATGCCATCCCTGGACACGTGTTTCGAGGTAGTTGCCTCTCGTCAGCAGGGAGCAGGACTGTGTGGGGGGTGCCGTAGACTGCCAAAAAATATGAGGTTTAAGTACCTTTCGTGGCGGCGCGCGGGTGTGGTATCCAGGCTCGTCAGCCAATCACTCAGGGAGCTTCAAACATTCTTTTCACGTGGGTCGCACTCCGCTGGTCTTTAGCAAGTAGCCCCATAGGATTCTGGATGATAGAGTAGCAGCGGCGAGTACACCTATGCTACAAAGTGTAATAATAAATGCCATCCCTGGACACGTGTTTCGAGGTAGTTGCCTCTCGTCAGCAGGGAGCAGGACTGTGTGGGGGTGCCGTAGACTGCCCAAAAATATGAGGTTTAAGTACCTTTCGGGGCGGCGCGCGGGTGCGGTATCCAGGCTCGTCAGCCAATCGCTCAGGGAGCTT
Source organism: Triturus cristatus (assembly GCF_964204655.1). Lineage (NCBI taxonomy): Eukaryota > Metazoa > Chordata > Amphibia > Caudata > Salamandridae > Triturus > Triturus cristatus. Next base: position 738,170,037 of record NC_140587.1, on the reverse strand, counting down.
CAAACATTCTTTTCACGTGGGTCGCACTCCGCTGGTCTTTAGCAAGTAGCCCCATAGGATTCTGGATGATAGAGTAGCAGCGGCGAGTACACCTATGCTACAAAGTGTAATAATAAATGCCATCCCTGGACACGTGTTTCGAGGTAGTTGCCTCTCGTCAGCAGGGAGCAGGACTGTGTAGGGGGTGCCGTAGACTGCCCAAAAATATGAGGTTTAAGTACCTTTCGTGGCGGCGCGCGGGTGCGGTATCCAGGCTCGTCAGCCAATCGCTCAGGGAGCTTCAAACATTCTTTTCACGTGGGTCGCACTCCGCTAGTCTTTAGCAAGTAGCCCCATAGGATTCTGGATGATAGAGTAGCAGCGGCGAGTACACCTATGCTACAAAGTGTAATAATAAATGCCATCCCTGGACACGTGTTTCGAGGTAGTTGCCTCTCGTCAGCAGGGAGCAGGACTGTGTGGGGGGTGCCGTAGACTGCCAAAAAATATGAGGTTTAAGTACCTTTCGTGGCGGCGCGCGGGTGCGGTATCCAGGCTTGTCAGCCAATCGCTCAGGGAGCTTCAAACATTCTTTTCACGTGGGTCGCACTCCGCTGGTCTTTAGCAAGTAGCCCCATAGGATTCTGGATGATAGAGTAGCAGCGGCGAGTACACCTATGCTACAAAGTGTAATAATAAATGCCATCCCTGGACACGTGTTTTGAGGTAGTTGCCTCTCGTCAGCAGGGAGCAGGACTGTGTGGGGGGTGCCGTAGACTGCCAAAAAATATGAGGTTTAAGTACCTTTCGTGGCGGCGCGCGGGTGCGGTATCCAGGCTCGTCAGCCAATCGCTCAGGGAGCTTCAAACATTCTTTTCACGTGGGTCGCACTCCGCTGGTCTTTAGCAAGTAGCCCCATAGGATTCTGGATGATAGAGTAGCAGTGGCGAGTACACCTATGCTACAAAGTGTAATAATAAATGCCATCCCTGGACACGTGTTTCGAGGTAGTTGCCTCTCGTCAGCAGGGAGCAGGACTGTGTGGGGGGTGCCGTAGACTGCCAAAAAATATGAGGTTTAAGTACCTTTCGTGGCGGCGCGCGGGTGCGGTATCCAGGCTCGTCAGCCAATCGCTCAGGGAGCTTCAAACATTCTTTTCACGTGGGTCGCACTCCGCTGGTCTTTAGCAAGTAGCCCCATAGGATTCTGGATGATAGAGTAGCAGCGGCGAGTACACCTATGCTACAAAGTGTAATAATAAATGCCATCCCTGGACACGTGTTTCGAGGTAGTTGCCTCTCGTCAGCAGGGAGCAGGACTGTGTGGGGGGTGCCGTAGACTGCCAAAAAATATGAGGTTTAAGTACCTTTCGTGGCGGCGCGCGGGTGCGGTATCCAGGCTCGTCAGCCAATCGCTCAGGGAGCTTCAAACATTCTTTTCACGTGGGTCGCACTCCGCTGGTCTTTAGCAAGTAGCCCCATAGGATTCTGGTTGATAGAGTAGCAGCGGCGAGTACACCTATGCTACAAAGTGTAATAATAAATGCCATCCCTGGACACGTGTTTCGAGGTAGTTGCCTCTCGTCAGCAGGGAGCAGGACTGTGTGGGGGGTGCCGTAGACTGCCAAAAAATATGAGGTTTAAGTACCTTTCGTGGCGGCGCGCGGGTGCGGTATCCAGGCTCGTCAGCCAATCGCTCAGGGAGCTTCAAACATTCTTTTCACGTGGGTCGCACTCCGCTGGTCTTTAGCAAGTAGCCCCATAGGATTCTGGATGATAGAGTAGCAGCGGCGAGTACACCTATGCTACAAAGTGTAATAATAAATGCCATCCCTGGACACGTGTTTCGAGGTAGTTGCCTCTCGTCAGCAGGGAGCAGGACTGTGTGGGGGGTGCCGTAGACTGCCCAAAAATATGAGGTTTAAGTACCTTTCGTGGCGGCGCGCGGGTGCGGTATCCAGGCTCGTCAGCCAATCGCTCAGGGAGCTTCAAACATTCTTTTCACGTGGGTCGCACTCCGCTGGTCTTTAGCAAGTAGCCCCATAGGATTCTGGATGATAGAGTAGCAGCGGCGAGTACACCTATGCTACAAAGTGTAATAATAAATGCCATCCCTGGACACGTGTTTCGAGGTAGTTGCCTCTCGTCAGCAGGGAGCAGGACTGTGTGGGGGGTGCCGTAGACTGCCAAAAAATATGAGGTTTAAGTACCTTTCGTGGCGGCGCGCGGGTGCGGTATCCAGGCTCGTCAGCCAATCGCTCAGGGAGCTTCAAACATTCTTTTCACGTGGGTCGCACTCCGCTGGTCTTTAGCAAGTAGCCCCATAGGATTCTGGATGATAGAGTAGCAGTGGCGAGTACACCTATGCTACAAAGTGTAATAATAAATGCCATCCCTGGACACGTGTTTCGAGGTAGTTGCCTCTCGTCAGCAGGGAGCAGGACTGTGTGGGGGGTGCCGTAGACTGCCAAAAAATATGAGGTTTAAGTACCTTTCGTGGCGGCGCGCGGGTGCAGTATCCAGGCTCGTCAGCCAATCGCTCAGGGAGCTTCAAACATTCTTTTCACGTGGGTCGCACTCCGCTGGTCTTTAGCAAGTAGCCCCATAGGATTCTGGATGATAGAGTAGCAGCGGCGAGTACACCTATGCTACAAAGTGTAATAATAAATGCCATCCCTGGACACGTGTTTCGAGGTAGTTGCCTCTCGTCAGCAGGGAGCAGGACTGTGTGGGGGGTGCCGTAGACTGCCAAAAAATATGAGGTTTAAGTACCTTTCGTGGCGGCGCGCGGGTGCGGTATCCAGGCTCGTCAGCCAATCGCTCAGGGAGCTTCAAACATTCTTTTCACGTGGGTCGCACTCCGCTGGTCTTTAGCAAGTAGCCCCATAGGATTCTGGATGATAGAGTAGCAGCGGCGAGTACACCTATGCTACAAAGTGTAATAATAAATGCCATCCCTGGACCATTTAATGGTTCTTGTAGTGCATGGTGGGAATTGAGTGCCAGTTGGGTATTTTCTGGAGATGGTGATACCCGAGATGTAAGGAGCTTGGGAGTACATCTATACCATTTATGTTGGCGGGACAGAAAAAGGATATGTGGGACGAATAGTGAGAAGTCAGAATATGCTGATCGCCAAACCAGATCTACAGATTTGTATTTCCTGCTCTCCAATAAAACCTCTCGAAAAGGACAAACTTTTCTAGTGGTACCTGAACAAGCACCATTCTGTATTAGGAAAGGAGGGTTAGAATATAAAGGTACAAGCAAATGCCAACATATTGTGACCATGAATGGGACAGATTGGCCTTGCATGGTTCCCTCACGTAATACATACTTTGTGTGTGGAAATAAGGCTTACACTTCTCTACCTGGTAATTGGAGAGGCATTTGTTATATCGCTTGGTTGTTGCCCCCTACATATATAGTAGATGCCAAGCATCATTTACAGAAAAGAAGGGTAGCGTCAGACCAGGATACGTCAGGACAAGAAGTCGGGGATGTCTTGAAAGGACTTCTTCCATTCTGGGGTCCAATAGCCAACAGTAGAGACATAAGACAACTAATTCGAGTTGTAGAAGCCACTGTCAATGAAACAGCTGGAGCTTTGAGTAATCTCACTGCAGAAATCGTTGCTGACCACCTTGCCACGCTTCAGAACAGGATGGTATTAGATATTATTCTTGCTGACCGTGGGGGCGTATGCAAATTGATCGGATCTAGCTGTTGCATTTATATTCCAGACAACGCCCCTACAGTATATCAAGCCATCTCTAAACTACATAAGATCGCTGAGTCCGTTCACCAGGATGAAGGGAATTGGTCTCTGATGGGATGGTTTAGGGGACTACTGTCTACATGGGGATGGAAGATTCTTACCTTTGTCAGAGCGACTTTGGCTATTCTCTTCTCATGTTGCCTTTGCCTACAATGTGGTCCCGCTATATGCGGGCTCTGCGCCACCCTGTGTGTTCCAAATCCTGTATCCCAGAAAGCAGAGAACACGGAGATAATGCTGCAACAACAGCTTGTAGATTTCATGGCTATTGAAGTCGATTCTGATTAACAACAGCCTCTGTGTTTTTACCTGAGTAATGGCAAAAGGAGGGTCTGAGGAAATTTGATTACGGCTCCATCTTGCGTATTGACACCATTGCGATGTTGCCCTCACTCAGGCACCGACAACCTTCGTAGCGTTCCTCTCATACTCTGTACTGTAACATGTTAAACGACCTTTTCCTGTCTCTCTGAGCAAAGTACATTCTGAGACCCGGCTCGAAGCAACTAATTCCCGTGATAACCATCTATTGACCCTTGGTGATCCTTCTCTGCCTCTCCAATTGTTTTACAAATCACCACCTGCAACACACAAACACGTCCTGTTGTAAATTAATTTAACTTAGGAATGCTCATGCCACCTGGCCTATAGGGTCAGGTAGAGAACATGACCCTAGGGAAGGAATTTCTATTACCTATTATCCTGTATCTTGTACAAAGAATGTTTGCTAGTGGATGATTTGTTCGTTTTTATTGCACATTGAGGGGGTTGTTGCTTTAGGGGATTCAAGCGCTATACAAGACTGTGAGCCACGGATTGAAGTGGCAGTCTCCTGAGAACCTACCACTGATGTACTTCTAGGACAACTGTACCTAGCTGCAGCTAATAAATTGAAGTTCCTATGCATACAGAGTGTTCTGTGTCTCTGTACATTTAGAAGGCAAACTCAGAAGATTTCAGGCGTACCCTGCGCCGCCAGGCCTAATTCAGCCTGGTTCTTCAGGTGGATGACAGCAGTATAAGGCCGATGAGCTCATATTTTCACCCCAGGTTCCCAGAGACTCAGTGAACAGTAGCATCTTGGTCCATGGCGTGCCTCCACCTCCTTAATCCATTATTTTGAAGTCTGGGTGATTCTCAGTGACTGTGGGCTTTGCAGGCCAAGGATTCCATAATTTGGAGGCATGAACAGAGAAAAGCCACCAATGATTGCCTTCCTGGAAACTGGAATCAATAGATGACAGACAAGAATGTAAATTCTTAAGGTTGAAAGAATTTGGCAATTTTTATATATCAGTCCCTGTTAAACCAGCCTCTTGTGAAACACTCTCTTACACTTTGGGTGTTGTCTGTGATATATAAAAGTATTAATCAATAAATAAAATACAGAATTGGAAATAATCTAGGCTATCAGATTACACTTGTTTAATTCAGAATGATGCCTGTATGAAACAGTCTCACTGTGTAACTGGAACCAAGCTGTACCTGGCCGAAGAGCCCTCAGAAGGGTGAAACCGGTCCCGGGATGCTTGTGTTCCGGTTCAAGAAGGGCCTGGCTTGGTAGTGCGAAATAGACTGTTTCCACGAGGAGCAGGATTAAGACTGATTTGCATTCGGCTGGGCCCAAAATGAGGTGTCATGGTGGACCAAAAACAATGAATTGGGATGCGGCCTGAGTGATTTTCAGTGGCTGAGATTAATTCAAGCATCTATCCATCACCTTGTTGTTTTTGTATAAAACATGGGAGTGCGGACTTTTATGCCTACCAAGCCAATGCAGTAAATTCCCTTGTCTTTATTAGTACCAATAATCTAATTTACAGCATTAGAATACCTCAGAGTATTAAGAGTACATTAAGGAAAGTAGCCATGAAGCAGGCCTCGCAAACAATATTGTGACATAGGGAAGGGACTCAAAAGAGTTCTGAAGGGATTCCAGAGATGTAGGATGCCTGCTAAAGGTGTAGAAGGACTAGGAATACTGTTTTTCATTTAGAGCCATGAGTCTTTGTTGTGAAAACGGAGCCGTTCCCAGGAAAGGCACGCAAGCCCTTCCTTGTACGCCCACACATGAGCCCTGCGCTGAAAAAACAGCCGGACTAACAGAACGCCGTGTCTTCAAAGTTAATTTCTGTGTGTATCCAGTCAAGGTTGTGTTTTCATCCTGTTAATGTTTCGGCGCTGTTTCTGAAACAAAGTTCAAAAGAGACCGGAATTGGCATGCCACCCTCCTCCATCCTCGCAGATAAAAATTCAAGAACCCACCCTGCAGATGTAATTAATTGTCTGGCCAGTCAGCATCCCACTGAGAGGAGAAATGCTTTTGCTCCTCGTCAAGCAGACGTGTTTATTTTTTAAAGTCGTTTGAATAATCGATGTAACGCTCACAGAAATCTCACTTTTTGTCTATCATAATGATGCTAAGACGACAGCGCACCCGTCTCCCTAATTAAGCTGCTGTAGCATGCGGACCGTGGTGCACAGTAAAGTCGGGCCTGAGACAGTGGTACTGGAACAATTTTCAGAGCGGGGGTGCTGCTATCAATGTGAGAAACACGAAGCGCTACCTACATATAGTTAGGGCAACCAGGGGTCCCGGGTTTGCCCGGACAGTCCCGGTGTTCACCGGGGGTCCCGGGAGATTTCGGGAAATTTACCTCATGTTCCGGATTTTGACAGGGTCGACTGAAAGCAGTGGGAGGTGCCTTTTTACGTTTTTCAAAGTAGTGATAGTTAGCAGTTGTTATAAGAAAGCAATGTATTTAACAGGGATGATCCTGACTTTATTATATTGTATTTTATTTATGTTCTTAGTACCTCTTCCGTAATTATATGTTGAAGAGCGGTGTCATTCTGTGTGCTCGGTTGAAGTAAAATTGCAGTCCTATTTTTGTGAAATGGCCCGTTTTTTGGCTTTAACATTCTGGTCACCCTACATATATTTCGAGCGCAGCAAACAAGGCATGTCCGTTCTGCAGGAGTATGACTGGGCTGCAGTAGGCGTCCAGTGGCGTGGAGCGCATTGCCCAAAATATACCTGTTAAGTATGGAGTGGTTGGGTACTGCCATGAATATGGAGCGCATTTTCCACTGAAATATCATTGAAATGGCCATTCAATTTGCATCAGACTTGCAGCTTTACTTCTAAACTAGGCTCAAATAATGGGGCATATTATCAAGACAGGCGATAAAATTATCGCCGCTTTAGCGGCAGAAAACTGCCGCTAAAACGGCGATAATGGGCTTGATAATATGCTCTATGGAATTCCAATTGAAGCCCATGTTAGATGTCCTTCACATTTAACATGGGCTTCAATTGTAATTCATCACAGGAAGTGTATTGGTTTGTATTGATCCTATTAAAACCTTTCAGTCCATCGCAATTCAGTTAGAAAAATAAGCCTTATTAGCTCTTTACTTGCTGCAGATATATTTTGAAATATTTGTAAGATTTATTTACAAGTAGTTGAAGTTTGTTGTGTCTTAGAAAGCATTTGACATACAGCAAGCAGCCTTCTCCTTTCACACTCTCAGTACCCCAGTTTTGCAAAATGTACTCACTTTGCAGTAAAGCGAAGAAACAATAAACACCAGTCTTCATGTTAGAACACAGAAACAGGAGCAATTTGTCAAACGAAATTGTCTGGCATTTGACCTCTGTTTTGAATGCACAGCAAATGACTCAAGATAAAACAAAAATGGAAATGCCTTTCTTTATTGATCTTTGTCCTTTTGTGCTCCTGCAAGATAATTCTGGATGTGCTACAGCATCTTTCTCACCCCAAATTCCTGAGCACGTGGCCACAGACACCCCTCTCGGAATCCAGAGGATATATAACTTCTTTAATTTCAGTTATGTGCCTGAACTCAAATTTGAAAGCTACATTGAGCGTGCAATCAGTGACAAAAAGCACGGGAAACGAGAAAACAAATTACTGATTACATTTCCAACATCCAGTGCACCTGAATATGGTTTAAAACCTGGTAGTGTATGTTAGTTAAATAATCCGGCCCTGATATTGGACCTAACTCTGTGGATGCCGCGTTGTGGACACCTATAATGTCATGTGGATTCGAGTGCAATGTTTTAACATTTATTTTTCACAAGCATATGCAATAGAGATTAAGGGGCCAATTATCAAGGACGGCGTTAAAATTATCGCCGGTTTAGCGGCAGAAAACTGCAGCTGAAGCAGCGATAATGGGCTTGATAATATGCCCTGGAGAATTCCCATAGAAGCCCATGTTCACACCAGAAATTAGTTAGAAAACTGACATTTAAAAATAAAAAAACCCACTCAAATTGAATAGTTGTAGTTTGCTGAGCTAACTGTAATTTGCACCATTGCCTTGCTCTGCCTATGACTTCACATATTCCATCACTCATGACATGTTAAATGACATCATTGATTAGATCACTGATTACATCATTGATGACACAACTGATGACATCATAGTCATGTATAGCATAGAGTAACTGAGTGTAGATGTGTGCGTCCATAGCATGTAAATAGAGAAAGCCCAGGAGGCAATTGTGACTGTGTATGCTGAAAGATATATGGTGCACCGTTTACATATCACTGAAGTCTGGGCGGATGTATTATTCAGTGTTAAATAAGGAAAAGGCTGAGTGCACCTGATGTTGTTCTAAGATGTATATTTCAAAGTAGGTTGTGGCTTAAAGCCAAATTCTGTGTCAAAAAATCTATGAGAGAAGCCAAAGGCTCTGTTGAAAATATATTATTCACCAGTGGATATCTGGGCACTTACCTGTGTTAAATAGTTGTAATACACTGCTATAGAACAATTCTATATAGTGAGGGTGTTTATAAAGTATAAATGTTTATTTCCAGAAGTTCGTGAAAGTTTTTGAGGTATTGCAGATTGTTGAACAACAAAGAATGTAGTGGTAAGCCACATAGAGGTAGTTTATCTTACACTGGAGTTGTAAGCATTGCTCTAAGGTTATGGTAATGGTAATAGTAGTTGTACTTAAAAAAACACACATTTACCCATGGGTTTCTTGACACTGAAGAAAGCATGATTTATGTCGTGTAAGAGGTGGTGATGCCTAGGACTACTGAGAAAAGGCTTTAGTGAAAAGGCAGGTATTCAGAGCCTTCCTGAAAGTAACTAATTAGGTGACCAAAAGCCAGAGGGAAGTGGATTCCATTCAATGGATGCCAACAGAGAGCACTTTCTATCCCCAGAGTTTACTTTATAGAATCTCAGAACAGCCAACAGGTTTTCTGAGAATGAGCAAAATACTCTTGAAGGAACGTATCTGGACACTCCTTTGGCTACAAATTGTGGGGCCAGACCACGAAGGGCTTTGACAACTAAACTAGAAGCAGCAGAGCTGAAAAGTCTGTTAACCAAATTTTAGACAGCTGGAGTATGTCTGTTTGGTTAATATGCAGTAAGTCAAAGATTTCTATATTATGTTTAACCATATGTATAGATCTAGATGATGTACAGAGTTTTTAGGGACTCCATTTTCTTCATAATATGCAGGATTGTTTTTTGGCAATCTATCCCAGTCATCTGCGGTTTTAGAATCCCATTGTTGGAAGGTGTATTTATTATATCTAGTGCTAACTTCAGTCTTACCTAATTCAAACTCTAAAGCTAAATGGATGATTATGTGCGGTAACCAGCATAGTGGCTCGTACATGGCACTGTCGATGCGGACGGGTGCAGACGAGCTTACCTGTGGCGTGCTTTTGGCATGCCAAAACTGGTCCTCAACATCCCCAGCCGCAGCCACATCCCCGAACACCTTTGAGAACTACACTGGCTCCCTGTCAACAAAAGAATCACCTTCAAGCCCCTCACACATGCCTGCAAAGCCCTCCATGACGCAGGACCAGCATATCTGAACCACTTCTTCTCATTCTACGTACCCACCAGACACCTTCGAACGCCCAACTAGCCCTGGCCACCATCTCACGGATCCAAAAGACCACACGATCATTCTCCTACCTCACTGCAAAGACCTGGAACGCCCTGCCTCTCCACCTCAGGCAATCCCCGTCGCTAACCCAGTTCAGGAAGGATCTCAAGACCTGGCTCTTTGACAGGTTTACAACAAATCACAGACAGCACACTTTCTGAGTAAAGTTTTAACTTTCTGCGAAATTTGGTAGAATTCAGTTGAGTCACTTTTCCTGGTTTGGAGATATTACATTTATGTTCCACCCATTGGGTATGCAAATTTTGCTTTTTGAATAACCCGGACAGCCCAGGCCCACTGAACAAAGGAGGAAGTCCAGACAACTCAGGAGAGGGTTCCGCTTTAAAGTTTTGGTGGGAAATGCCCTGACAGTGATTCTAGCATGGGGTAGCATGGGGTAGAGCAGAGACCCCAGGAGCAGATGTGACCGACGACTCCTGGATGACACCATGAACTGTCCCAGAATGCTATGCAGGAGGGCTGAGATAGGAGTAGAGAGGTGATATGGCACCCTAGTACTGGCCAGGGTTGCCTGGCTTCTAGAAACTTCCACACCCTTTTAAAAACCCTCTTGCACAAGGGAGAGAGAGGACTGTTGGTACGGTTATGGACAAATGAAAGGAGAAACCCCCTGATACCCAAAAGGACCAAGGTCTCTGTCCCAGTTGACCCCAAGACCAGTGGATCTCTCCAAGGTCCAATGCGTCTGGCCACCTTACACCCCTTAGAGGACCAGTTGGGGGAAAGATAAGGAATTCTACACCCAGAGGAAGTGACCAGGAGGAAAGCTGGGACAAAGAGCCAGTGGACACAGCTCCCTGCAGCTTACACCAATTTATGAGGCAAGACGCCTGCTGGAACTGCTCATGGTGGCTAGAGCTCGCACCAGAAGCAAAATGAGCCCAGGATCAAGAAAATTGGTCAAATGGGGCCCGAGTTATGGCCTTTCTAAGGTCAGAGACCTTTGATCTTTCCTGGGCAACTGAGCATGTGGTGCTCCCTTTGCATTTCCAGGAATTTTCCAGAGGGTGGGCTAGTGCCAGGAGGTCATTACAAGATGTAATAATTATATTTTTTACATGCGTGGCGTGCATGGGTCCTCCTTGTTAGCCTCTCTAGTGGCCCAGGGAACCCCATCCCCCAAGCTGTATCAACTGAAAAGGGGACCAGGACCCCATCCTTAGACCCCCAAAACAAAAGAGGGAAGTGGGAGTACCATCCTGCCCCTCCAAATAGCAGTGGCCTTGCCCCACTCCCCATGTATGAAGGGGGCGAGCAGCCACCGCATTCCAAACTTCCGGCCCCAGCATGGAGGGGGAGGGGAGAAGCCTATTACCAGCACCTGTGCCAAAGTTTTAGCAATACAAAAAAAAGTCTTCCCATGGAAACACTGACCTACCCATAACTACACACTACACAGTGGCAACCCTTTTGAGTAACTTACACTTTTGAATCAGTTTACAATTTTTTGGTTATTCACAAAATCTGAGTGTAGATTGAGTCCAAAAGTGTAACTTACGTGTCTCTACCAAATTGAGGAGCCTGGGGGCTCTTCACAAACTACGGGGTCTTTTCATAAGGGTTCCTTACACTTTTTAGCAATTTACGTATGTAAATTACTCTTACACTTTTGAGTAACGTTTACTTGGATTTTGTGAATAGCCAAAAATAGTAAAGTTACTCAAAAGTGTAACTGTGAATTGTACATTTAAAATATTCAAAAGTGCGTTACCTTTGTGAATAGTCCCAGGCATTTTGTAGAAAATGTTGTAGTACTACAAAAATCAGTTTGTGAATAGCCCCAGGCCCTTCAATTTGGTGGAGACATGTACAGTATACTTTTGAAGTAAATTTACAGTCGGATTTTGTGAATAGCCAAAAAGTAGGAAATTTACCCAAGAGGGTAAATTACTCAAAAGTCTAAGTTATCTTTGTGAATCAAGCCCAAGATGTAGAGTTAAGAAAAATAAATCTATTCTTACATAAAAACACTTCTACACTTACCTCCACAATATTTTGTTAGTCAGTATTCTATAGGCCACTCCAACGAATGGGTGCAGGATTGATTTGTGACCAACTTTGCACAACCCGTTTATGTACAGCCATATAGCTTGGTAATCATGAATATAAACTGGTTCTTCTTGTTGGCTTGATGAGTTCAACTTAAGTCCAATGACTGCTACTCAAGGCTGCTACTGATGGTTATCAAGTATAGAGTTCTTACAATCTACTCCCACATTTATAAAATTTGAGTAAAGCATTTGAATCTGCCCATCCTCTGATGATTATTCCACCACGGCTGGACTAACTATTCTGCCTCTCTGCCATTTTCTTGGTGGGCTGCAGGGTAGGGGCCTACAATCAGAGAAGGAATGGCTGTGCAGTCATACTCCCATTCTAGTAGGAGACTTCAGCAATATGGGGATGGTTGAATTTTTTTTGCCAGAGCTGATGTTGATTTTCATTCTGTCTCAGTTTTCGTCTATTTGGAATACCCATACAGGACAACAACGAAGATAACCATGGAACTATTTGGAATTGACTTTGTGAACAGAGAACATTTTGACTACTTAGACTACCTTCAGTGCCTACAACATGCACTGACCCATTATCTACTTGGGCTAAGCCTTTAAGAACATGAATCCCCTAACTTATTCTGATGCAGTGGTATCCAGTTTGCTAGTTAATTAAATTCAAGATACTATGTATCGCACATCATTCTTTCTCTATTTACCAGTATGGTCTGTTTCTCTTCAGCAGAAAATTGCCCATCACAGTTTGCAAAGTATCCCACATTCTACAGATACCATTCTACTCAGAACGTCAGGCTTTAACAAAGTCTGTGTGGGTGGCAGATCTTTTTGAGCTTTAGAATCTACACTTGAAGAAACAATAAAAAACGTATCTATTCACATGTTAGGGAATTTGTTGAGGAATATTTATTAGATATTACTTAGTGATATTCTCATCTGTTGTCAAGGAGCTCTGTGGCTGCATGTGCTCTCTGTATGTGAGTTTAGCGTGACATAACTTAACTAGTACACAAACTTGAAAGGGTTTGGTTGGTGGTAGGTGATCATCAAACTAGCAAGAAGGTTACAGTATGGTGTTGAAATGACATGCACATCTCTGACACACTTATGCATTTTACTCTGCTGATGTTATGTGAAAAATAGCAGTATTTTAAGTCTTCAATGTGTGTTTGTGTGCCGGGTGGGCAACAGGCAGTGGCAGGATTTTGCAGTTATTGGTTCTTGGATTGCCCTTTCTACTGTGAAAGGTATACTTGAGTGGACTTCTGCATAGATTCTAAATGTTGGTCACCAATCTTGTTGCAAATAAAACATTTGGGGGCATATTTATGAAAGCCTTGCGTCACGTTCGCACCATGCAAAGTGGTACGTGCGTGACACAAGGCTCTGAGTCAGATTTATGAAGCCTCGCAAAGCCACTTTGAGTGGCTTCGAGTGGCCTCATGAATCTTGAGTAAGGCAATGCAGCGCAAACTGGTGCATCACTTTACTCTGCGCAAGGGAGGCGTTCCATGGGCGTTGCAGTGGGTGTTCCCACACAACTCCCATGGGTTTGATACATTCCCAGATTTACAAGAATATGTAAACTTGGGAATGCATCAAAATCTTATGCCTCCACAGGGCAGGGGTAACCAGGAGAAGTATATTTATTTTTGCTCGTTTTTCCTCTTTCTATGTGTGCTGCAGAATGCCTCTATAGATTGTTTCTGTGCAAATAGGTACCCCTTCTTGTGCTTCAACAATCCTACTGACAACACAGGCACCCTTGCACAATGAGGAAAAGGTACCTGCGTTGGCACTAAGCTGCTGAAACTGTTCCAGCACAGGGGGAAAGGACAGGAATGCACCTTATTGTATAAATGCAGTGCATCCCTGTCATTATACTATGAAGTAGGTCAGTGCAGCAAGGTGATATGCTGCTCTGCCCTCCATCAACTCCCCATAAATGAGGGCCTTGGTTTCAGAATATCTTGTTCTGCCTGACATCCATTGCTGATCCTTGATGGCAAATCTATGGGAATACATTATTCACAGGGTGTGCTCCAGACACCCCCTTTTAGGGCAGCTAAAGACCACAATACTCTAAGAGCCCAAAGTACAAGGATACTGTACCACTTCTTTGTCTCCCAGAGGATGCCCAACAGGATTCGCGAAAAGTAAGATTTCACCCAGGGATAGCGTCCTGTTTGGAAATCAAATATCAACCTTTTGAGATTTTGATATCTGATCAATGACTTGTGACTGTAATTTCTTTCCCAAACCACTGAAACATAACTTTTTGATGCATAAATAGAAGGGCTACACCCTTTCCCGATCCCTTATCTTTGCAGTTCATCATTAGTTACAAAATCGCTTTTAGGAGTTAGAAAGTGGTCTTTTGTATATTGCAAAAAGCCTTTTTAAGTTGCAAACTTTGTGATTTAGCAAACCACAGGACTGAGACTGGAAATGGGCTTTGCACATGAAGAACCAGAACCTTTTGGACCTGGTGGCGCAGGGTACGCCCTATGTCTCCGGAGTTCACCTGCTTCGCTACACAGAGACACGGGACACTCTGTCGGCGTTAGAAGATTGGATTTATTTAGCTGCAGCTAGTACAGTTATCCTAGAAGTACACAAAGTAGGTTCTCAGGAGACTGCCACTTCACTCTGTGGCGCATCAGGTTAAATACTATACAAAATACAATTATTAACGGAAACACACTCCCATAGCATATAGAAAAGAGCCAATAAGGAAAGTTGGAAAAAAAGCGGAACCAATAGGAAAGGTTTGAAAACAGAAATATCGGATGACTCGAAGAGACCTCTCCTCTAACTGTGTTTGTCCTCCCACCCTCAGGCTAATACATTACAGATTCATAACTAACTTGCAGGTGGTGAGATACGTTTGTGTGTATTGGAGGACGGTCGTGAAACGAGAGAATACCAGCAGGAGACAGTGAAGGTCAGTCGATAAGATAAGGTCAGGAAAGAATAGTGTGAGCCAACAGATAGTTGAGACGCGGATTAGAAAAGCCAGACAGGGATTAGTGTACTCGGCTAGTTCTAACACCAGCTTTACAAATAAAGGCCGAGGACGTATTTTGACACCGGGCTACAGAAAAAGGCAGAATAGACTTCGTTCGTCGTGCTGCCTGAGTGATGGCAACACAAAATGGCGGCGGGTCACAAAATGGCGGGTCGATTCGATCGTGATCGAAAATCGAAGTTCCTCAGACCCTCCTTTTGCCAGAACTCAGGCAAGATAGACTCATGCTAATCTGAGTGCACGTCAATAGCCATGAGGTCATCGAGCTGTTGCTGTAACATCATTCTTATGTTTTCCGTTACTTGTGGCTTGGGTTTTGGGATGCACATAGTAGCACAAAGATCACAGATAGCGGGACCACAGTGCATACAAAGGCAGCAGGAAAATATAATGGTCAGGATTATACCAAGGAACGTCAATGCTTTCCAACCCCATTTGGACAGTAGTCCCCAAAACCATTCCGTTAAAGACCAATCTCCTTCGTCCTGATGAATAGACTCAGAGATTATGTGCAACTTGGAGATGGCTTGGTATACTGTCGGAGCGTCATTAGGAATAAAAATACAGCAACTTGACCCAATCAATTTGCACACTCCACCACGATCGGCAAGAACAAAGTCTAGGGCAATTCGATTTTGCAAGGTCATAAGACGATCCGCCTGCAGTTCTGCCGTGATGTTACTTAAGGCTCCTACAGTGATGTCTATTGTAGTCTCTACGACACAGACCAATTGCCTTATATTTCTGCTGTTAGCCATGGGACCCCAGAAGGGAAGAAAACCTTTAAGGAAATCTCCTCTTTCCTGTCCTGCTGTGTCCTTTGAATCAATAATCCCTCGGCCATATCGGGTTCGGTGATGATTTGCGGAAGCAGTGTAAGTAGGGGGAAGAAGAAAAGCTATATAACAAGTACCAGAGAAACCCGTTGGTAACCAAGTATAAGCTCTATCATAGCAGATGAAATAGGTGCCTTGAGACGGCACTAGAGGAGGCGAGTTCTGAGAGGAATAAATGTACGTATAGGAGCAGTTACTCTTTTGTGTAGTGTCGGAAGAGCAATCGTTTATCTGTAAGCAGAAGTTACCCTGATGTGGTATAGCCCAGATCGGCGAGGACTTTCCTCTTCCAACCTTACTATTGAGACTCGACATATATTGGGTGACGTTCCAATTGGTGTATGCTTTTCTTTCGTCGACGGAAATTTTACTATTTTCCATGATTTTAGCCATAACTACCATACCCTTAATCAAGGAACTGTGACTATAATCTGGATAATTAATTTGTGAACTAAAAGATCGTCTGAATTTGCTTTGATAAGCGTTGGAGAAGATGACGAAGTAAGCCCAAGCAGAACCTTCATAAGAGAAAGGAAGGACTAGATATGGCATTCCTTTCTCTGTGGTATGTGGCATAAGCCCACACACCCAACAATCAGTTGTGTTAACCCGTTCGACGCTCATGACGGAACGGTTCCGTCATGCACGTCGGTTGCGCTGTGCGCATGACGGAACCGTTCCGTCATGGCCCCGCCCGCGCACGGAACCTTCAGCGTGGCGCGGAAGGGGTTAATCACTAATTGGTGCTGATGTAATAGCTGAATAAAAGAATTGTTATAATACTCAGTTCTTCTGACGAGTTCATGTGAAGGGAGAGTATAAAAGAGGTGTGGAGAGATAGTAGAGGAAGGCAAAGAAGAAGAAGGGGAGGTATTCCTTGGTTGCAAAGCATAAATTATCCACCCAGTAATTGCCAAAATAATACATAATGATATAAGAACACATATAGTTATACTAAAACGACTGTACATTATTTTACAGGATGTTTTCTTCAATTCATCTCTTCTTTCTTTATTACTTAGTGTAGCTTCCATCTTACTAATGGATGCTCACGGCAATTTTCCTCAATCACTGAAGTCACGATGCTCTACCGTCCTATGACACTGAAGATCCTGCAGACCTATTGTCACTACTCAGGTCGTGACCTTGACCCCTACCGTGACCCTGCAACCGGGATAGAATACTACACAAGGGAGAAGAAAAGAGTCTTAAATGTTCTTTGGTCTGGACCTCAAGTTGTAATGTTCTTTCCCTGGAACATTCTGATCTTGAAACAATGTTCGTGGTTCAGTCGTATCCAAGCGACGATGCGATGGAATTGCTTCCTGTAAAATGTCGTCGTCCTCTTTTTCAGACAGTGTCCCACTCAGGTGTGCATCGCTGAAGGGTACAAATCGTGGAACTGTTTCGCCTTCATAGTCACCAACCCCTCTACGAACCCACTGATCAAAAGGCAAAGGCAAAGGCACTTTCTTGCAATGCACACCGTGAATCCAATTTTTCTTTCCTTCGACATTAACTGCTGTCCTTGTAGTCAACAAAACCATTCGAGGCTCCCGCCACCTGGGTTGTAGATTATTGGACCTCTGAAAATTCTTCACAGAAACCCAGTCACCTGGTCGGATGGAATGACCTGGGTCTGTGGAGGCCTCCGGCAGAGCACTCTGAACCTGTTGATGAAGAACACGCAATTTAGTCGTAAGGTCATGCAGATAATCAATCAACATTGGATATGGCAAGTCTGAGAATTTCTTAGGGCGAGGTATTCCCCATACGTTGGCCGGACGGCCAAATACCACTTCGTAAGGGCTAAGTCCCAAACGAGAGTGTACTGCAGTTCTGGTGGATAGCAAAGCTAACGGCAAAGCAACAGGCCAATTGAGTCCTGTACTTGCATGAATCTTTGCTAACTTCAACTTCAAAGTTCCATTGTAACACTCTACTAAACCCGCTGATTGTGGATGATTTGCCGCATGGAACTTTTGCTTGATTCCAAGACCTGCACAAACTTTCTGCATGACTTGGCCAACAAATTTGCTCCCATTGTCACTCCAGACAATGCGCGGCAAACCAAACCTGGGGAAGAACTCTTTTAGTAGGATTTTAGCTGTGGATAGGGCTGTACTATCTTTTAGAGGGTATGCTTCTATCCACCTCGAAAAGGCGCATATTACCACCAGAACATATTTGAGGTTGTTGCATCGCTCCATATGAATGTAATCGATTTGCAACACCTCAAATGGATATGTTGGAGGAGCAAAATGACCTGCTGGAGTTGGGATTCCCTTTCCTGGATTGTACATTAGACAAACAATACAGTGCTTTACTACGTTGTCTGCACATTTTGGGATATTTTCATTCTGCCACACTGGTGCCAGAAGTTTACAAATGCCTTTTGCACTTAAGTGGGCTGGACCATGAGCCATAGTAACCACTGGGAGAACATAGGCATCTGGTAACAGCCAACGTTGATGTTCGGATAATTCCACCCAACAACCCATCTCATCTAACTTTCCTGTACTTTCTTTCCACTTGCTTATCTCCCTTTCTGGAGCCTCTTTCTGAATCGCTTTCACGCTTTCCACTGTATTCTCACACATTCCTCTCTCTCTGACCCAATTCGCAGGACCTGCCACAAACATTCGACTCTTTGAATCTCTCGCTGTTTTCTTCGCTATTTCGTCTGCAAATGCATTTCCTCGACCAACATCATCCGTAATCTTCTTGTGTGCACTACACTTCACTATCGCTATTTGGGTGGGTAAAGCAAGTGACTCAAGGAGATCAGTCACTAACTGACCATGCTGTATTTTGGTGCCATGTGATGTGAAGAAAACTCTCTCTTTCCAGAGACGCCCAAAACTGAACGCTACGCCAAAAGCGTATTGGCTGTCGGTGTACACGTTCACTCTCTTTCCTTTTGATAATACGCAAACTCTCGTTAGTGCTATCAATTCTGCTGCTTGCGCTGAATTATGTCTAATACGTGCAGTTTCCACAATCGTATGTAATGTTGCATAGGCTGAAACTGTATCTCCATTAGGCATCTTAAAACAAGAACCATCTACCCATTGAGTCCCATCCGGACTCTCTAGCGGTGTGTCTCTTAGGTCAATTCTTCCTTTTGTCTCTTCCTCAGTACGGAAGAAATAATCATGCTGATCCTCAACACTCTCTTCATTTGGAAGGGGCAACAGAGTAGCTGGATTCAGGGTATTACATCATTTGATGTGTATGTGACTAGCCAAAAGCGTCAGCTCGTAACCAGTTAAACGTGCACTCGTAAGATGCTGTGTTTTTGTTCTGTTTAGCAAAGTATCCACTGCATGTGGCACCATGACAATGAGAGTGTTACCCAACACCATTCCAGCAGACTGTCGGATAGAAATTGCTGCTGCTGCTGTCGCTTTGAGACAACTGGGCAATGCTTTAGCTACGGGATCCAATGTAGCCGAAAAATAGGCACATGGCCGTTGTTTGTCTCCAAATTGCTGTGTCAAGACTGATAATGCACAACCTTCTCTCTTGTGAACATAAAGCGTAAAAGGCTTAGTGTAATCTGGAGTGCCTAGTACAGGAGCAGAACAGAGAGCGGTACGTAAGTCAGTAAAACTCTCTTGGCACTCATTAGTCCAAGGAAGGGGCTGAGGCGTATCTTTTAAAGTGAGTGCTAACAAGGGTTTGGCGATCAGAGAGAAGTTAGGGATCCACTGTCTACAATAAGAAGTGATACCCAGAAAGGCACGTACTTCCCTTTGTGTGGATGGTACAGACATTCACGCAATCGCCTGTATTCGTTCTGGTGTCAAACGTCGTCCCTCCTTTGAGAGGAGATGACCCAAGTAGGTAACCTCTCGACAAACATATTGTAGTTTGGAAGGTGAAACCTTGTGATTCAGCTTAAACAAGTGGCGCAACAGAGCAACAGTGACATCTTTGCAGATATCTTTTGAATCGGCGGCGACTAACAAGTCGTCCATGTATTGAATAAGAGCAGCACCAGACGGCAAGTGAAAAGTATCAAGATGACATTTTAAAGCTTGGCTGTAAATGGAGGGACTTTCACAGTAGCCTTGGGGTGCGCGCTTAAACCGGAAGCTTCGGCCTCCAAGAGAAAAAACAAAAATTTCCCTACTCTCTTCTGCAATAGGAATACTAAAGAAGGCATTCTTTAGATCGATAACAGAAAACCAAGTCGCTGTGGATGGTATCATGGTCAACAAAGCAGTGATATCTGGAACAACAGGAAATTGTGGAATCACAATTTTGTTTACTTCTCGCAAATCAATTACAAAACGGTACACAGGAGGCTGAGAAGGATCAGTACGTTTAAGAACAGGAAGAATAGGACTATTGCATGTGTTACCTCTTGTTTCTTCAACCACATCCTTCCGAATTAAGTCATGAATGATTTCCAAAAGTGCTCTCTCACCTTCAGCAGAAATTCTATACTGTGGGATACGTGGTAATTCAACATTGGGCTTGAGAGTGATAACATAAGGCGGAATCTCAAGACAACCCACATCGTTCGGACGCGTGGCCCAAAGTGCTGCTGGAAGAGAAAGTAATTCAGGAGGAAACTGATCTTTGGAGAAATACATTGGGGGGACCAATTTCTGTCCTAGAGTAAGATGTACGCCAGAAGGAGAACAATATATGGTAGCATACATTCTTTTCAATAGGTCTAGACCCAACAGATTCTCACCGCAACCATTTGTTAACAGAAGTGGAGCTTCCAAATCATAGGGACCAACTGAAATAGGCAAAGGGCAAGAAACTGGATTGCGAACAGGGGCGCCAGAGAATCCTACAGAAACATTTGTTAAGCCAGACAAAGGTGCCCCGGGGAGTTTAGAATGAATGATAGAACTTCTCATTGCTCCAGTATCCAGAAGAAGTGGCTCTGAAACACCCATTGTAGTGACGTTGACATACGGACCATTTTGATCTACTGGGATTGGCACAACTCCCTTACTTTGTCCATGGCTGTCCTAGTTAGCATGAAGACTCTCATTCTCGCCTTCAACATAATGGTCTTCATTGTAATACTGTGTAGATCTCACATTTTGCTGATCAAAGTAGTTCGCGGAATTGGGAGAAGGAAGGGCACGCTGTTCTTGAGTCAACACACCTCGCCCTCTACCTCTGCTTGCTGACTGGAGGCAAGCACGACCTCGTGGAGCAGATAACGCTCCATTGCGCTGCAATAAAACCGGACAACTATTCTTAAAATGACCTTCCTCTCTACAATAGGCACATTGATTAGGACCTAACAAAGGTCGCAGATTGTATGGCTCATGTTTTTGATACAACCTCTGAAACTGCGAAGGCTGCTGAATTTGAGGCTGAACATAACGTGGCGGATAGGCTTGTTGCAAGAGAACCTTCATTTTTAAATCTTTCGTCTTTTTCTCTTGCTTTTCTTTTTCTTCTTTGTCCCTATTCTCATAATATTGTGCAGTAGCCAATATCTGGGCAGAAGAAGAAACAGCCCATGAACTTTCTGAATCCTTTAATTTGTGTGACAGCTCGGGAAGCAAATTAAATACAAATTTGTCCATGAATAATCGCTGTCCACCCTCGGTAGCCATGTCCTGACCACTGTGGTCGATAAATGTCTCCTCGAAACGAGTAAAGAAGTCAGAGACACTTTCATCTTTCTTTTGGTTGCATGCTGCTAGTTTATCCCAATTAACTCCCAGTGCAGGCATCATAGTTTTCATTAACGTGATGATTCTACCAGGAAGTTCCGAGATCAGAGCGTCAGGCTTTGTGCCACCCACTTGGTCTCTATCTGTATTAGTTATAACATCCCACGTAGCTCCTAGTTCCTGTGCGTGATCCTCTCTACGAATCTTAGCCCATATTGTCTGTGGGACTACATTACCCATCAATATGTCAATATCTGCTAGATTCATAATGCAAGCATCAACTGTCTGCGATAATTCTTTGTAATAACCTGCAGGGTTCTTACGAGGATCTGGTAGAGTCTGCTTGAGGGCCAAAACTTCAGATCTCTTCCAAGGGACATGTACCCATATACGTTGGAAATGAGCAGGAATAGCTGCATTAGCACCTACAGCCGCAACTGCCTCTTTCCAAACTGGAGGAACCTCTCTCATAGGGTAGTTTTTCGACGTCAGTCTAACCGACGGATCGGAATCCAGAAAAATCTGAGAAAACAATAAGGATCTATAAGAGATAAGTGTCCTTACAGCTTCCTCAACTTTAGAACCTACAATAAGTCCTTTTTCAAAATCAGCCTGAACATTTAACAGATCTTGTGAGATCGGACTCGAACTCACATCTTCCCATTCTTTAATGAGAATGTCACACATTACATTGAAAACATATCTTTGCGTAGGCGCATTCCATTGCAAAAAGGTAGGCATAATATCAAGCACACTATATTGTGGACCCTTTTTGATCCATCTTCGTGCAAGAGAGTCTAGCTTCTCTCGTTCTTCAAAATCTGGGAACTGACTACGAGATTGTCTTCGAGCAAAAGCCGGAGACATATTAAAATCTCCAAAGAAAGGAGATAGAATATTAGTGACAGAGTCTGTGAGACGCTTACGCACAGACGGTGAATTAGACATTAGAACTGAAGACAGAGTATTAGGGGAACTGACAGGAGAAGAACTGATAATCGCAGGAGGAGCAGAAGGCAAAGGAGATCTGAGATCAGGAGATGAAGGCAAAGAAGTTGAGACTAATGGTAAAACCGGCAAGGGCGGTAATACTGGAGGAGGCAAATGCTGAAGAGCCGGAACCGGCGGAGGTACCACTGGCAGCTGAGCAGGCTGTAACAACTGAGGTACATTAGCATTTTGTGCATAAGGTGGAGGCAACCTTAATAAATGAGACATTAGGGGATCTTCTTCTATATCTTTCTTATTATCAGAAGGAGAAACAGGCAACACCGGATAGCATTTATCTATCGCCATACGATGTTGTCTTTCTGAAATTTCAGTCGCATTATCAATTTCATCATTTTTGAACTGTTGGGCAGCCTGTATAATTCCAAAATTAGAGTAGCGACTGCACACCTTCCCTTCATGTATGTTTAAGTTCAATTTAGGAAAAATTTCTTTGTACGTGCGTGCAAGCAGCGTGCTGTGACCGTCCCTGCACAGCATCTGTATGAATGAAAACTGACAAGGGAGGCGATTGTCACGCCCCCAGCTGCTGCACTGCTGAGTTGAGGATACTTCCTCTGCGCTCCATTTTAACCGAAGTATTCAATAGTATTCAGTAATCAATAGTAATCAAAAAGGTCGTTTATCTGAGAATTCAAAATATGCAGTCTTTAATGTACACTCCAGAGACAGTGATGTTAAGTAAAGAATGTTTAATTTTGCATTTTCAAATGTCTTGTGCTGCAATATGCTTAAGCGTAGACATGTGCTTTAAACGTTCCTTCGAGCTGGCGCCTGAAAAATCACCCAATGCATTTCGAACTGTGAAAGTTCTTCGTCAGGGGTACTAAAACAAATCGAAAAGAACTACATCAATGACCATATTATACTGACAGAGTCTAGAAGTAACACAGAGCTGCAGTGAAGAAATAAACAGCCAGTTATTTAACCCCGTTATTTAACCCCCCACCCCTCTTTCTCCCCTCGTGATAATAATCTAAACAAACAGAGACAAAAACATATAATCATCCTGCCTTTCCACAAACTACCATAAGGAGCCCACCATGTTCGTTTACCTCCTAATCTGCAACAACCAGTTTCAAGTGCGCTTGGCGTTCTCCGAGTTAAGGGAGTCATCGACTTCCCGCCTCTGCTAAGCTTTTTTTCAAGCGTTCTCGCGCACACGTTTTACCTGTGACTCCCTGATTGCAACCAATCACGTGACCCCCTATACCCCCTGTACGCTATTGCAAACAAATATAAGTAAGGTATTATATTTGTTTGCAATAGCGTACAGGGGGTATAGGGGGTCACGTGATTGGTTGCAATCAGGGAGTCACAGGTAAAACGTGTGCGCGAGAACGCTTGAAAAAAAGCTTAGCAGAGGCGGGAAGTCGATGACTCCCTTAACTCGGAGAACGCCAAGCGCACTTGAAACTGGTTGTTGCAGATTAGGAGGTAAACGAACATGGTGGGCTCCTTATGGTAGTTTGTGGAAAGGCAGGATGATTATATGTTATTGTCTCTGTTTGTTTAGATTATTATCACGAGGGGAGAAAGAGGGGTGGGGGGTTAAATAACGGGGTTAAATAACTGGCTGTTTATTTCTTCACTGCAGCTCTGTGTTACTTCTAGACTCTGTCAGTATAATATGGTCATTGATGTAGTTCTTTTCGATTTGTTTTAGTACCCCTGACGAAGAACTTTCACAGTTCGAAATGCATTGGGTGATTTTTCAGGCGCCAGCTCGAAGGAACGTTTAAAGCACATGTCTACGCTTAAGCATATTGCAGCACAAGACATTTGAAAATGCAAAATTAAACATTCTTTACTTAACATCACTGTCTCTGGAGTGTACATTAAAGACTGCATATTTTGAATTCTCAGATAAACGACCTTTTTGATTACTATTGATTACTGAATACTATTGAATACTTCGGTTAAAATGGAGCGCAGAGGAAGTATCCTCAACTCAGCAGTGCAGCAGCTGGGGGCGTGACAATCGCCTCCCTTGTCAGTTTTCAGCCTGTATAATTGTCATACCCTGTGCTTTCCTATCTTGTTTTGCTTGTTTAATTTCTTTCTGTTTGGCTTCCTTTCGCCAAAGGCGGAAAGAGTTAAACATTGCCGGCCGGGCTTTTCTTTTGAACAAAACTGCTTCTAAATTATCTAGCACATCAGAATCGAAGCTACCGTTTTCTGGCCATTTGAAAACATCATCTTTCTTCGTGTATCGAGTCCATGTCTCGTTAAAGGCAATGGGGCCGATACCATGTTTCGAATAGAGCTCATATGTGGGAGTTCTCAAGTCGGGAATCCCTATTACAACCAAGTCAACAAATTCTTCCAAACTTAGTCAGACCAGGCATCTCGAGATGTCTCCGGACTGTTCACAAACTTCAAGGGAATAAAACTCAGTTTATGCAGCACAAATGCACTTACCCTCGGCTTTATCTTTTGCAAAATATAAATCTAAGAAGCCTAAGAAAATCAAACAAAGAACCAAATTGTGGGCGCGACCCACGAAAATACTTAACTAAGGACGTCTTCTTCCACCAACAGAGGCCCGTCTATCGTCTCGCCTTACCATACATCATCAAACGAATGGGCCAAAGCAGGGCGGCAGTCAGGGCAGCGGTCGTCAGTAGCCGTCAGGAAGGAGTAACCGCGCTGCAAAAGACCTTCGGACCACTTTCAACATACAGGGGTCGCTTAGTGTGGCTCGCGAACCCTCCGGAATTTTCTTGCGGGGTTCCTCACGACCTTCGAGCAGAACCGGTACCACTGAAGCCGCCCCACGATGGGCGCCAGTTGAAGAACCAGAACCTTTTGGACCTGGCGGCGCAGGGTACGCCCTATGTCTCCGGAGTTCACCTGCTTCGCTACACAGAGACACGGGACACTCTGTCAGCGTTAGAAGATTGGATTTATTTAGCTGCAGCTAGTACAGTTATCCTAGAAGTACACAAAGTAGGTTCTCAGGAGACTGCCACTTCACTCTGTGGCGCATCAGGTTAAATACTATACAAAATACAATTATTAACGGAAACACACTCCCAGAGCATATAGAAAAGAGCCAATAAGGAAAGTTGGAAAACAAAGCGGAACCAATAGGAAAGGTTTGAAAACAGAAATATCGGATGACTCGAAGAGACCTCTCCTCTAACTGTGTTTGTCCTCCCACCCTCAGGCTAATACATTACAGATTCATAACTAACTTGCAGGTGGTGAGATACGTTTGTGTGTATTGGAGGATGGTCGTGAAACGAGAGAATACCAGCAGGAGACAGTGAAGGCCAGTCGATAAGATAAGGTCAGGAAAGAATAGTATGAGCCAACAGATAGTTGAGACGCGGATTAGAAAAGCCAGACAGGGATTAGTGTACTCGGCTAGTTCTAACACCAGCTTTACAAATAAAGGCCGAGGATGTATTTTGACACCGGGCTACAGAAAAAGGCAGAATATACTTCGTTCGTCGTGCTGCCTGAGTGATGGCAACACAAAATGGTGGCGGGTCACAAAATGGCGGGTCGATTCGATCGTGATCGAAAATCGAAGTTCCTCACACATCTGACTAGATATCCCTATATCATCCTTCGAAGCATAAATATTTGGCCATTGTCATCTGGTGAAACACCCTACACGTCCCTACTACTTATCTTTTTCAGCCATACTAATCATGGTTGAATTTGATTCTTTTTGTGAGACCATATAGGTGGTTGAGTTCTTCATCAATATTTACCATGCATGACAATTATTTTATAGAATGTAACTAGTTGGTCATTTATAACAAAGCTGTCTATTGTATCCCCTTTTCTTGCGTATCTCTTTGCAGGTTATTGCTATGTTTCAGATCTAATACTGAGCATTCAATTTTAATTATGGTCTATAGAGCATGATTTCAGAGCATTCTGTTTTTTCGGTTGCTCCAGTGCACTTGTGCAAGCTTATTTTTTATGTTAATTGTGTGGAATTGCATGACATGGCATAATAGCTTAATTTCAGGAATTTCGCCTAACAAGCGTAACACAAAATTACCCAAATTCATCAAAATATTCATTGTCATATTGCAACTGAGTATGTTACCTTTGCCATCTGCAATAAGACTTAACTGTGTTAGATGCCTAAGGGGAGAAACTAGAGTATCCAATTGGAGTACTGTAGTATTGTGGGCCAATAACTCCTGTGGCAAATAAACATACATCCCCAATTGTACAGTCCAGTAGCCACTGCCCCAAACCCAAGCAAAAAGTCTCATGTTATATCTCCATAGTTTCTATGTGATTTTGTAAATGATAAATGCTGATTTTTCCACTGGAGATGAACTTGGGTATAAATTGTCACTAGACACTGTATAAGACTGACCACACTGTCTTAAACTCCCAGAAGGAACTGGCTCATACAGAGTAGCACGTCTGTTGACATGTGTATTGAATTATACATTAGACCATAGTAGCTGGTGATGTAAGTCCAACCTGCATCAATCACACCGAATGTCCACAGACCAAGTAATGAACAGTAAGTAATCTTTAAATATCTAATTAATCAACATTTTCAAGAAACAGCAAGTGTAAATATAGGGATGCAATGGTTAGTGACCATCCAAACCCACTACTGTGTTAGTATACATGAGTCTCTATTATTATGCATTGAACTGACATTGACCAAATTGCAGATGCAAATCCTGCAAGTGAGAATGGTAAAAGAGTTACTTTGGTCTTAGGTGGTAGCTCAATTTGTATAACATGTTTGTTATCCAGAAACACACTTTGTTTAGCTTCAGTGAAGGACTGAGAAGTCTTGTTGTTTGACAGATGTATGTGTGAGTACGTGTGTGTGTGTATATGTGTGTGTGTGCATGTGTGCATGTATGTGTGTGTATATATAGATCCGGCTGACCCAGGGAGATATGCTAAATTTGTCCTGGTGTCATTTTCGACCAAGGGACACAATTCAGTGCAACTTGCACGTTGTTTCAGGGAGGGGCTTTCTTATATTCACATAAAGATGGGCACAAACTAAGGCCTGATTTAAAAGGCTATAAGGCTTTGTTCACATTTCATTCTTGCTGGGAGGCATCTGGAGCCTAACAACAATTTTATGCCAATGAAATGGAAGGAACACAGCTTATCACTTCACACATACATAAGTTGGAAGCGGGTTTTTGACTTTGTTCAACCCCCATGTAAGAGATGGGCATGCACTGTAAGATTGGAAGATTTATCTGTGTATTAGTAATTTCACATAATAATTATTGAAATGGCACCTACTAACTTATTTTTTATTTCGTTCTTCTATAGTGCTACTCATCCCAGTGTAGGGTGTCAGAGCACTTTACATCACACACTGGCACCAAACATCATACAAGTTTGTAAATCAATGTACAGGATACAGGTTACTTAAGAAAATGGGGATTAAAAGGTGTGGGAATCACATATCATCTTAGCTTATATATATTATGTCTTAAGAGTGAATGGTCAGGAAAACACAAAGCAAGGGTATACAACGTAACATAGTGATTGGGGTTGTCTGGATTAACTTTATTAATTTATGGAGGAGCCCTTCGTTGCAATCTTAGAATAACAACAGATTGACAGAAACATGAGGATTTATCCCCATGACTTATAGTTTGCATACAGCTCCATGGTGCTGGTAAATAGATCATTGTGCTAAATCAGAAGGATTGTAACTTAAGAACTGGAAGTAACAAAATTATCTCAGTGTCAAAATCAGTAGCCCACTTAACCAGGACCCAGCTCACACTTATCTTGGATTGGCCCTCTGATGAATCTAAGGGTCTTTCGAACCTGACATTCTTCCGTGAAGCCCCGCTTTGCTGTGCTCCACCTCTCTCCCACTCCTGCTTTCCCTCTGTTCTCACTAACTCCTCCACACTTTTGCTCTGCATTCTGCCTTCTGTGCTCATTTTTGCTTGGCTCCTGTGCCTGTTTTGTCTTTTGTGCATGTTTGCCTTCTCTGGCTCTTGTGCTCTTTGTGTCTTTCTGCTTAGTGCCCATTTGGCTTTGGTGCTTGCTTGATTTCCATTCCCGTTTGTTTGTCTTTTTGGCTCTTGTGCCCTTTTGTGCTTTTTTGCTTTAGTGGCCATTTATTTTGGTTGTCTTTTGTGCATGCTTGACTTTTGTCCCCATTTCATTGCTTAGTCTTCTGTGCCAAGATGTGTGCTCTTTCCCAGTTTTTTGTGCACAGATGTGTGCTTTTGTTTGTCTTGTCTCCTCCTCTTCTCCCCTCGGTGCAGTGACCCCCGCCACCTCCTTCATGTGCTTTTCCTCCCTCCTCCTCTTCTCCTCCTTACTTGTTTTCCTGTGTGCCTTACCCTGCTGTGAGTTCCCACCCCTCCTTAATCTGCCGTCCTTTCCTTCTCAGGACTGCATGACCGCATTGAGCAGGTGCCCGGGTCCCACCTTCCACTTGCCCTCCCTGGCAGAGCCCATCATCCATCCCTTCCATCACAGTGGCCATCCCCCCTGGCTACAAGATCACCCACCACAACAGTCTCCACAAACCTGGAGGATGCCTCACAATCATCCACAAAGACACCATCACCTGCAATGCCTTAACAGACATACCAACCATGCTCATGGAAAACCTGCACTTGCAACTGCATCTCAGCCACTCCACAACCATCTCAGATATCCTTGCTTGTTGACTGCCAGGACACTGCACCACTTTCAGCAACCTCCTCACTGACTTCATCACTAGCATTGCCTTAAGAACCAACAAGTTTCTCCTGCTCTGCGACCTCTACATTCATCTCGATAACCCAATGGACTAAAACGCCACCGACCTCCTAGAGAGCCTTGACAACAATGAACTCATGCAACTCATACAAGTCCTGAGGCGCATCACCTCACAAACTCTCAACCCAGTCTTCACAGCCGGCAACAGGATTACTTTCAGCCACCATACCCCACTCACTTAGACAGACCACTCCATCATACACTTCTACTTCAACGCAACCCATCCCAGCAAATCAAAACCAACCATCAACTTTAGCTGCAACTGGAACAACATAACAGATGCAGACTTGGCCCACACCCTCAGATCCAACCAACCTTTCCTCATGGACGACCTACAGAACAAAGTATTCACCTTCAACAATCGATCTCGGACTGCGCCATCACTCTGGCCCCCAAAAACTGGAACAAACTTCCTCAGCACATCAGGACTGCCGCTCCACTTTTCAACTTCTGCAAGAAACAGAAGACAAGGCTGTTCAACTAGAAGTACAGCAGGGCCTACGCTCCTGCTCCAGTGCCTGGATACCCTCACAGGTGATAAACTGAGCCATACAAAATCTACATAACTTAACATAATCTTTTTATATAAAATACAAATCTGTGATTTGCATGTTGCGCAGTGTGCTTTGCAGAAAGCACATTAACCCTCTAAGCTACTTTATGAGTCAAAACTGTGATTGGAGAAAGCACGGAACTCTCCCAGAACAGCATTAATCACCAACGTTGTCTTATGGCTATTATGATACTCTTCAAAATTCCTGGGCTCACGAGGATCTCAGCAGCAAGTGCCTTACATCTGTAAGGTATTTTAAGATGCAGCCTCTTTGTGTCCAATTAAGCAAGCTAGAACAGATAAGCTGTCACATTTGTCCTTGTTGCCAATTTCTTTGCAGCATATGTTTTATTAATACGTTTATAAGTTGACTGTCAGACTCAGTTTTTCAAGCTCTTAATATTAATTTGATTGCTGTGAGTGATTGAGCAGTTCTCTATGGAGCCCAGGCAGGAGTGACAGAGGAGTCTCTCATGGCATGCATGGAATACAGACACTCTTGACAATACTGTGAATAGTCCCTGAAGTGACAGGAGAGTGACACAGAGGAATGAGCTGTGTACAACAGTCATGGTCAAGGACTTCAAGAGTCCATCCTAGAGCAACTGGGAGCAACCAATGGTATGCAAATGAGAGATGCAGCCATAGCAAATTTTCTTTAGGGAACACCGAGGAGCAAGTGAAGAAGGACCCGGAGTGCACTGGTAGCAGGCAGCCAGAGTAAAGCAAAAAGAGTGGCCATATGCATAAGCACGACAGAGACAACCAGAAATGCCCTATAGTGTCCATTCAGGAGAAAACACAGTTGGAGCCAATGTAATCCACTGAACATGGCTGTACCAGTCTAGTTTATCCTGACACACTTCCCAGCGTGACCCGTGTCCCAGAACCGTACACATACTATGTATCACTCTCTGGCCAGGCGTGGCCAGAGAGCTTAAATAAAGGGGCCCGGGTCACTCGGGACTTCCGGCCGGCACCCAGCTACCATGTGTGGGCGTCTCATGATTAGCGTGCTGCGGTGCCTACCAGCCTAGGCCACTGTATGTAAGGGCAACTATTATCAGGCATGACACTGGCGAAAAAGGTAGGATTGGTCATTTCCCTTCCGCCAGCTGAGGTCTCTGGGCTGGATTCTGCAACTGGTGTTGACGCTGCAGGGCTCCGGGTTAGGACATCATTGGGGTTGTGTTCTATATCTTAATACATGGTCTCTCCGCTTGTTGTTTGTTTGGAGTTCTGCCCCTCGGTGTCCGCTACAGGTACCCTCTTGAACCATGATATGTTTCGGGTTACTACAACCATGAAAGATCAGGATTTGCATTGATATGAGGATGCCCAATCAAGCAATAAGGAGAGAGAGACATCTAACACCGACAGTTGACGACATCCTAGTTGACCTCAACGACTCCCAGTGATTTTCAAAACTTGACTTAAACGCTGGCTACCACCAGTTGAAACTGGCGAAAGAAAGCAGGTACATCACCACGTTTTCGACGCACCTAGGGCTTCGATGCCACAAGAGATTAAACTTTGGAATATCTTCAGCAGCAGAGATATTCCAGAATGCTGTAAGAGAAGTATTGTCAGGGCTTCAAGGTGTCATTTATGTCAGTGATGACATTTCAATACATTCAGAAACAATTGAGGATCATCACCATCGGCTCAGAGCCACCCTAAAACGTCTCGCAGACCACGGAGTGACTATCCACAAAGAAAAATGCCAATTCTTCAAGAAAACCATCAAGTTTTTTGGATACGTGTTCAGTCAGGAGGGAGTAAAAGTAGATCCCAGGAAGGCGCAAGCGATCCAGCTTGCTCCATCCCCTACAATCGCATCAGAAGTCAGAAGCTTCCTGGGCATGGCAACATATTGCGGAAGGTTTATTCCGAACCTCGCCACCATCGCAGAGCCGCTGCGGAACCTAACCAAGAAAGAGACCGTCTGGCGATGGACTCAGGAAGAAGAGGAAGCATTCCGCAAAGTGAAGTCATCACTGCTAGAAAGCACGACCATGGCCTACTTCAACACAACTCAGCCAACAGAACTGTTAGTGGACGCCAATCCAGTGGGGCTAGGAGCCCTACTGGCACAAGAAACCGAACCAGGAACATGGGTTCCGTAAGCATTTGCGAGCAAAGCATTGACTGCAACTGAAACCCGCTACTCTCAGATTGAACGGGAGGCACTTGCTATTAAGTGGGCATGTAACCACTTCCATCTGTACGTCAGTGGACATCCGTTCAGGGTGGTGACGGACCACCAGCCACTGCTACCACTGTTCAAGGCGACTGCACCTCACCCACAACCCAGAATCGAATGGTGGGCAATCCAACTTCAGCATTACCAGCTAGAGCTGGTGTACAGGCCTGGTGTGAAGCACCCAGCCGATTTCCTGCCGCGTCATCCTGCGAACCTCACTGAGGAGAATTCTAGCCAAGAGGTATTAACGGAAGATTTTGTCAACATGGTTTCCCAGAGGTCGTGCCCACGAACACTCTCCATAGAAGAGATCAAGGCCCACATGGACACCGACATGGTTCTAAAAAGGGTAACAGACGCTATGCAAAAAGGATCGTGGGACGGTTTTCTCCAGGACGTCCAGGGATGGAACGATCATGACCGGACCCGGCTGGGAAAAGTCTGGAGGATCCGAGACGAACTCAGCACCGTTGAGTGTGGTATAATACTGAGAAGATCAAGCATCGTCATTCCACAAAGCCTCCAAGAGTGAGTGACCATACTGGCGCTTGAAGGCCATCAGGGCACAGGAAGGATGAAGTCCAGAATGAGAGAAAAGATGTGGTTCCCTGGACTAGAAGAAGCAGTAGACACCGTCGTGAGAAACTGCAGAGCCTGTCAACTTACTGGGAACCCAGAAGCACCAGCCCCAATAATAACCGAAGACCCTACTCCATCGCCCTGGTCATGGGTGAGCCTTAACTTCGGGAGTTTTCCTGATGGGACAGTCACGGCTGTTTTGGTTGCTTGCTACACAAAATATCCATTCGTAGAAGTCCTGCCATCCACCGCGTTTAACCACCTGCAGTCAGTTTTAGAAAAAACATTTGCACTATTTGGTTTGCCACACATAATCAAAACGAACAACGGTCCCCCATTCCAAGGCAGTGAATTCAAGGAGTTCTTAACCCGGCTGGGAATAAAGCACCACGTATCACTCCACAGTGGCCACAAGCCAATGGTGAAGTAGAACGATTTATGCGGGTAGCTGAACAAACAGACCCGGAAGTCATGCTCCAGAAATTTCTATGGGTGTACCGCAGTACCCCTCACTGCACGACTCAGAGATTCCCGTGGTCACTGATGCTGCAGGACCCCGACGGGACACTCTTACCATGGCTGACAATTGGGAGCAAGAGCCATATGATCCAGCAAACACCCACACTAGGAGATTAATAACCAAAGAGAAGGCGAGCCAACAAAGAAGAGCACAAACCCGAAATCTGGTGCCGGGATGTGCGGTCCTAATGATAAATCCCTGGGGCGGAGGAAAGTTCCACACTCCTTACGAGACAGGGTTGTGGACTGTGAGGACAGTTCGAGGAACAGCCATCACCGCCGCACCAAACGGAGAGGTAGTAACCCGAAACATATCATGGTTCAAGAGGGTACCTGTAGTGGACACCGAGGGGCAGAACTCCGAACAAACAACAAGGGGAGATACCATGTATGAAGACAAAGAACACAACCCCACCGATGCCTTAACCATGAGCCCTGCAGCGTCAACACCAGTTGCAGAATCCAGCCCTGAGACCTCAGCTGGCAGAAGGGAAATGACCCAGTCCCGCAAGGTGCCAGAGTGGTCGCCAACATCGATACAACCTCAGGCCAAACCCCAGATCAAGCCAAAGACTTGCTGATTTTGTATGTTGATTATTGTTAAGTTTTGCTGGTTAAAAGAACTGATATAGGATGCGATGTAGCGGTCTAGTTTATCCTGACACATTTCCCAGCGTGACCCGTGTCCCGGAACCATACACATACTATGTATCACTCTCTGGACAGGTGTGGCCAGAGAGCTTAAATAAAGGGGCCGGGGCCACCCGGGACGTCCGTCCGGCACCCAGCTACCATGTGTGTGCGTCTCATGATTAGCGCGCTGCGGTGCTTACCAGCCTAGGCCACTGTATCTAAGGGCACCTATTATCAGGCTTGACAATGGCCAGTAAGACTTACTGCCCAAATAGTTCACTTAGGAGCAACAAAGGGTTATCCATCGGCATACACTGGTTAAAGGAAGCCAGAGTAAATGCTCTATAAGGTTCATCAAAGCCACCCACAGCATGCATTGATTACTGGCTGCTGAGACAAATGGCATTTATGTTCAATACAGTAGTAAGAGA
Organism: Triturus cristatus; assembly: GCF_964204655.1. Classification (NCBI taxonomy): domain Eukaryota; kingdom Metazoa; phylum Chordata; class Amphibia; order Caudata; family Salamandridae; genus Triturus; species Triturus cristatus. The sequence continues at coordinate 738,136,116 of NC_140587.1, read as the reverse complement.
GGAGAAGCCCACGTAAAGCACTGGCTACAGGCAGCTGGGATAAATGCCCAATGGGATTAATCAAAGAGAGACATATATTCACTCCATGGCATCAATGAATGCATAAAAGGAAGCATATTTGTAAAGTGCACAGTGACAGAAACGGAAGCATAGAATGAAGATTTAACAGACCTAACGAAAAACCCATGCCTTCAGGTGGCGAGATTTTCTGGAAAAGTGTGCCACAATTTTACTGTACGCTAGTTCAAAGATCTCCTTTCAGCCCAACTCTTTTGTCACATGGGGATGGTAGGAGGTGCCTGCAGACTGGTTTCAAACATAGGTAGGGATCATTGTTTCTCCTGCCACCCTATTTGAGTGAATCTCTGCTTAGACTACAGCCTTTGCATGCCTAGGGGCCATATGTAGATAAATTATATTTACCGATTCATAAATACCGAATTTTACCGATTCGGTATTTATGAATCGGTAAATAGTATGTAGGTAAACAATCGGTAACTATTACCGATTCGGTAAATATCGGTATTCATGAATAGGTATTTACCGAATCGGTAATAATGCATCCCTTCCCATTCATTCCTATGGGCCTGGAGGCCCATAGGAATGAATGGGAAGCCATTTACTATTACCGATTCGGTAAATACCGAATCGGTAATAGGGGAAGCATATTCATGGGTGGCAGGGTATCACATTGACACCCTGTTGCACCCCTGATTCGTGCATGTGTGCACATGTGGCGCACATACATGCCCTAAGGGCATGTATGTCTGCCACATGGCACTTTTAAATCAGCCAAATATAGCTTTTTGAAAGGTATTCGTTATTTATCATCAACCTGTAGTTGGTGGTAAATACCGAATCCTTACTACTGAAATTCACTCACTTGAGTGCTCATTACATATGATTTAAGGATTCGGTAATTTACCGAATCTGTATTTTACCGATTCGGTATTTTACCGATCCCTTACCGATTCGGTAAATTACCGAATCCTTAAATCATGCCTCCTACATCTCAAATGCCTAAATACCGGTCGGTAACGGGATATTTACCGATTTTCGGCTGTTACCGACCAGTATTTAGCTACCTACATATGGCCCTTAGTGTCTCTGAGCTTACACTGTCTTTCCACATTCCTGCTGCCTTACTGTCTATTGAACCTCAGTAAAATAATTATGCACCTCCTTAAAAGCATAAACTTTCCTTTCGAGTAACTGTTCCTGCAACATCATTAACTATATAACCTATTTATTCGTCCTGCACCTGTAAATCACAATGTCTCTTTCAGTTTACATTCTCCTTGCTATGGAACAATATCTTACCTCCTATACCCTATTTCATCACCCCTCTTTTTCCACTTACATTAACTCACTCTAGTAAGTTGACCTAACACCTATTAACGTAATACAAAACCACTCGAAATTGAAGGACATTTCTGTTTCCTCAGAGCGCTAACCCAATAACCAACAAACGTACACTAATAACTAATAACCTCTGGATTAACCACTAATTTGGGACTAGTGTGTAACATGTCTCCCGCCATAAAATGCTTCAACACTTTATCAGGGGTAGTAGGAGCTGTGCAATGACAATACAAGACAGAACAATATCTAATTTGTGCCTCCCTTCTAGCCCACCAAGCCCTCTACATACTTAAAGACCAAGGGGGAAATGCATTAACACCAGGAGCGTTCTTTGCAGGTAAGAGCTGTGGGGCGGAATGGGGGTGGGACTCGACAGACGACGAGGGAAAATTAAATAAATAAATATTTAATTTTACCTCGTCTTCATCTTTCGAGTCCCCCCCTTGCCCCACCTCCCACCACTCTTACCTGCACAGGCCGCTCCTGATTAACACTTTGTGCTGAGTTTGTGCAACCAAAGTGATACAAACCCAGCCCAATGCGATGTAATGGGATGCACTTTGCAGCCCAAGTCTTGATTTGCATTGGAAAGTAGCCTAAAATATCGCAAAGTATTGATATTCATGATTCTTTATGTCATGAGGGCGTTCCACATGCAAGATATGGGTGCTCCTATGCAACCACACATGGGTTTTGATGCAAATCTCTATCTAATAACATTGGTAGATAGTGAATTGCACAAAAATGTATGCCTTTTGAGTCAAGACTAATGTAAGAGAAAGGTGTGCTTTTCTCTAATCTTTGCATGTGTGCAGTAAGCCCAGTGCACATGGAAATTATAAGTGTTAATCTAAGTCAACGCATAGCATTTTGCCCTGGAAGGGCCCCCTTAAAGTACAAAATACTATGGTTTGGCATCACGGCGGAACATGAATCCCCATCTCCACTGCAAGATCAGCCTCAGGAAATCCCTATGTCAACTCAGGAGATAGAGCGTCAGAACGTGGTTGTAACAGAATGCGACAGCGCTGGGTTCCCTCCACTCATTTGTAATCATTTAGAGGATTGTGAGACCAGAGTTGATGGAACAGTGAACAATTTGATTGGACTGCAACAGACACATAGCAGAGTTAGGTATTTTCTAACCTGGGGAATGATCACCAACAGTGCGCACTCTCATTGTCCCTTCTGCCACATGTGCACCTGCCACAGAACAGCCACTGTCCTGGTGCCAGCACCGTAATTTGCACGCGCCAACACAACTTGTAAATATTGTGTCAAATGCGATACTTTAGCAATTCCAGTGGTTGAGGGGAAGGTGCTGGGAATGCACCCATCACTGCAGGCATGACTGTGAAGAGGAGGCGCTGTGGTCCACTGCATAAGCAGCTGGCAGTGTAGGGTTAAGATGCATTACCAAGGCAAGGTGGCTTAATGGCCTGATAAGGCACGTGCATCTGTAGCTTCCCTGCTCTCTACTGCTGTCTCTCCACATCTTACTGGAAATGTGAGGCCAGGGGCAACTGTGGGTCTTGCAAAGTTTCCGTGTCACATTCACTTCGAGAGATCACTGGCTAAATGTATTCTGACGTTTATCCCTCCTGCACTCAAGCGTTATCACTTCCAAAACTACAAAATGGAATTTTGCTCAGTCTCACATACCTGCTTCCTAGTTCTGTCTCATTCAGAAATTGACAGACAGATCATATCCTCTCTTGCAATTCCTCTTCCTGAAAACTATTCCGGATTATCAAATAGGCATGGCCTATGAATCCCACTCCTTTTGAGGGGCCAGCGACAACTGATCAAAATAATATGGATTTGATCTTCAAAGAAAATTATAAACAAGCTTTCTTAAATATTGCTTCCAAAAGATAGAAAAAAAGAATCAACTCAAAGAAATCAAAACTTTACATTAAAGACTCTATAGAGAAAATACTTTATTTATGTAATGTACCCATTAACAAATTAAAGTTAATAAACCAGAGACATCAGATTATCATAACAGTTTGAAGAAGATTTACATGGATTTTGCACTGTGTTTGCGACAGAAGAGTTACACAAATCAGCACAAAATCCCTTTTTCTAATTTACTTTCCAGTTCTAAACTTGTTTGGCGTTGGAAATAATGGTAAAGTAACGTGAAGCAGTGCATCGCGCTGCTTTGCATTACTTTGCGCCATGGGAGCGTACCAAGGGTGAAGCATGGGCGTTCCCATGCAACCACCCAAGGTTCCTCACCCTAAACCAATTTACTAAGTAAAGTAGATTGGGTTCAGCATGAGAAAACTGTGCACTTTTTTTGCTTTCATTTCTCCTTCCTTTTCTGACTTTGCATGTATGCTGCACTATTTAGCACGCATACAAAGAGGGAAAAGGTTTGAAGTGAGTCTCAGCATAGTATTTTGTACTGGAGGAGAGTGCTTTATTTTAGTAAATAGGGCAGTCTCCTCCTCTCTCCTTTTCATGTAGTGCTGAGCAGCATTTGCGGCTGGTGCATTGTGCTAGGTGAAAAGTAGGTAAATCTCCCCCTATATCTTTCAAAAGCTCCTCTTCTGGCAGGTGTCAGTTTGTAAAAAACAAATCCGGTGCACTGGGTATTAGGAGACAATTTGTAAGGGGGGGGGGCGAAATTTGCCTGCCTAGGGGCCTCCACAGGGTTTAATCCGGCACTGCATGAAAAGCTCAGCCCCTTACAATGGATCATTCGTTCCACGCAAACACTTCATCTCGTTTCTGGGAATACACCTCTTCTTCCCCTGGAGACCATTCTCAGGAGGTATTAAGATGAGGTACGGATAGCTGGAAAATCATTCGCAGTTGCTTCTGGGTGTTCAAAAAGGATGTGAATCTACCAGAAATATCTGCTAATAGAAAGAGAATCTGTACCAAAACCATCTCACTTCATCTGTCTTCAGTGTTTGTGATTTGAGTTCCTATGGCAATGAATGCCAGTGGCACCTAATGAAAAGTAGGAGGGCCGCCACTCCTGTTCCTTACATAGCTTTAGGTGCAGGAGGGACCCAGCACTGCCTCAGACACTGACTGCTCCGAACACTGACTCAGTTCTGCATGCACCCAGCGCAGGTTCCGACCCAGCTTGAGCTGGTGCGTTGGAATTTACTTCAAGAAATTGGAATACACAAGAGATGGGTAGTGCCATGTCACTGCTATGTTTTTTACTGTCTTGCCCTTAGCCACGGCTCTTTCATTCACATGTACCATATCCTCCATCCTACATACCTCCACAGCGAATGCACACAGGAGATTCGATTCTACTGATTTTCTGCAGTCCCTCTGTGAAAACCAACGTGAGGCAAAGATGTGGAAGTAGGCTACTGAAGACAAAACCTTTACCACATGAGCACTGAAACCAAGGGTTGAACAACACATTTCAGAATAAAATGTAAACAAAGCAATCTAGGCAAAATATCTGGCATAAAGTTGTTATTATTTGTTGGTCATTTTGCTCTTTTAACATAGTTGTTTCATTTTATAAAAGGGGTTAATTGTGCAATACATTCGAGTATCTTTGCAAAATAATTCAAATTAAAAAAAGGCAGTGAAGCAATCCACAAAGAAAATGATAAAAGGGGAAAAAGTGCTTCGAACGGAAGCGATCTTATGCAAGTGCTCAAAATGTGTATCTGTTTGCAAACAACAATACTAAGGAAGTGAACACCACTACAGTTGAAGCTTTCTTGCCGCCCACACACATCTGCAACGCCTTTGCCAAACCTATTATATTTTCCTAAACCTATACCTATAAGGTCAAATTGGAAGTACTGCAGGAAGTATAGAAATGGAACTAAAACCCGCTATTTTCTCAGGATGGGTGAATGAATGAATTACTTCTCTCTGTAAAATGCTTTCCACTTAACAAAAACAGAGACAACATATTTTTTTTATCTCGTAGATTGTCCTAAATGCATACAGTCTGCAGACAAAGGGTTTGGAAAGGCAGGTGCACACTATTTCCATGTGGACCTCCTGGAACTTTCAGCTTTGTTAATCACCTAATCAGCAGTAAATATTTGCAATGGCTTATCCAAGCATTCGGAGATTTAAAATTCCTTAGTAAATCTGGCCGTACATGTGCCAATTTAATCAGCACAAACTGCACACTATAAGATATAGGCCTCGTAGCCACATTCAAGGGGTGCAAGGTGCACTACACACAATGGTAGAGAAGTAAATTCCCTTAAGTGACCCCATGCTGCCTATGAGTTGAATTCCCTGCCCCTTCCTACGCCCTTTGATGCCTCTTAGGGGCATATTTATCAAGGGTTTGAATCGCGTTTGCACCATGCAACCTGGTGCTTGCGCGACGGAAACCCTAAAATGTGATTCCTCCAGCTATACAAGGCCACTTTGTGTGGCACTGAGTGGTTTGATGAATCAAGAGTAATGCAACGCAGCACAAATCTCTGCATTGCGTTACTCTGCCCCAGGGAGATATTCCACGGGTGGTGCGTGGGTGTTCCCATGCAACTTCTATGGATTTTGACGCATTTCCAGATTCACCATTACTGGCAGACAAGGAATGCGCCAAAATGCTTTGCTCCTTGTTACTTCCTCTTTCTGCAGCACACATTGGGGCATATTCACAAGGAACTATCGCAGAGTTAACGGCACTTTATCGCAGCTAAAGTTGCGATATATTTATCGCCCCATTCACAAGCTGGTGTTAACAGCCCAAAGCACCATTTACCTGCGATAGCAGCTGCAAAAACAACACCACGGATGACCCCTGCAACTATCGCTAACGAGATGCAGAGTAGGCGTTCCCGTGCCAAAAGCCGTGATAACACCACTCCACAAAATTCACAACGAACAGCCAGAACTGTGATAAGTTCACAAAACAGGCGATAAGGCACGTTAGCAGCAGGAAAATAACACCTGATCCGACCTGGTGCTAAGTCGGACCGCAGCCTGCACCACAAAAGGGAGCACAGCCCACAGCCACATCGGAAGGGCAGCAGATGCCATGGACCCACTGGTCATGTGGCCCGGACACCCAAGAGGGCCACAACACCCACTGCCACCACCCCAGGACCCCATATAGCACCCGGAACCCCCCCCCCGAACCACCACCCAGGCAGTGTTGACAAGGACAGCGGACCCCCAGGAAACACACCAGCCTCACAGACAAAACACCTGACAATGTCATTGCCCAATACAGGCTCAAAAGGACAACCATCGCATGCATCATGACCACCAACGCCCAACAGGCTGATTGCACCAACACAGCGGACAACCAACTTCCCACCCAACACAAAGCTGCTGGCTGTGCTGCACCTGTTGGCCCCTGGGACCCCCCAACCAACACCCGCCACAGTCGGAGGAGTCACATAACCAGCCACATACAAGTACCTTACACCTGTCCTGGACATCACCACAGCCTGGTACCCCAGTCCCCATACGTCAAACATAATGCGCAGGATCTGCTGGAGACCGAGCAAGGACCATACACCATAGCTGGATGCACCCACGTGTTGTGGGCAATCCACAGCACACATGTCATACCTGTGCCCCCTGCAGACACAGCACACAATCACCACAACATAAAGCACACGTCTCGCATCAATGTGCAGGCAACAACCGAACACCGTGGAACCTCCACCAATCTCGCCTCCAAATGCCGAGCCACTGTGCACGATTCCTCCATTCTCCGACAGTCCATCAGCAACCAACATCCCCAGAGTGGCACCAAGGGAAATGCACAGCCCCTTGGCAAGTACCAAATGAACACCCCACTCCCCTCAACTCTAAAACCAACATGCAAAACAACATGCCCACCCACCAGACACGCCTGGACAACTCACAATGCTAACTGGGCAAGCCGTGACCATGAGCCATCAATGGCATGGCACCTCAGCCACACACTAGCAGAATGTGGGGAGAGGTGGCAACCAGGCATGTGTGAAGGATGCTGGAGAACCATGATTGGGAAACTACACAATGCCTAGAGTGGCGGAGATGAGCTGGACAGACTGCAGTATGCAGAACACACCCATTTCCATGGCGACATACACCTCTGGTGCAGGAGTGTAGTGGACAGTGGACGCAACCATGTCACCCTGGCCAGTGGGGGATTTTGCGGAAATGTTGCCTGTTATGCCCCCCCGTAAGCGTGAGCGGAGTGGGATGGCCTGGCGTACGCCAGGTCAGCGTAGGGGTGCGAATAAAAAGCATGTAGCCCTGGGCGTGGTCCTCTTCCGGAAAGCCCAATGTCTCTGCCAGGGTGGCGCCGCTCAACACGCCACGAGGCCAACGCCGTCCTCGTGAGTGGAGTAGACTGCGATCCTGTGTGAATGCCGTACCCCAGACCGCTGGACATCGAACCCGTCAGGCCCGCCCATGCACAGCCAGGCCACACTGATCACCTGCCGACACCGGCGTGTGTCACGGAGGGCCCACCACGTGCAGGTGCAAGCTCCAAGCCCGAGGCCCACGAACTTGGCAGCCTCCTCAGACCATCACGGGCTTCACGGCAAAGGCCCGCTTTAGTCCTGTCTCGTTGACGTACTCAACTGCCGCACCCTGCCTACACCACGGTCAAGTAGGTCACACATTTGGAACTGAGTCTTGATTACACCATGGCAGTGAACGTTATTTAAGGCAGAGTTCATGTCACTATACTCCCTTCGATGTGGTGCCACCAAGTCTGTGCATAGCATTACAACCCCACGTGTCTGTGGGCCTACGAGGATTACTGCCCTCATCCTACACTGCGCACGAGTAGGTCACAGAATTGGAACGGAACATTGATTATTCAAAGGCAGAATACATCTCCTCACATGCAAGGAGAGGTGTATGAGGATGACGCGTTGCAGTCCGGAGGGAACAGGATCATCATTACGGAGGTGATCGAACACTACCAACAACTGCCCTGGTGTCACTAACACTGTGCATCCCGAGCCAACGACAGGTGGGTGTGGGCCACTGCTGACCGCTGCCTCCGGCCTACACTGCAGTCCTGTAGGTCACAGAGTCTTGATTTAGCGATGGCGGAGTTCACATCAGTGTACCGGCATCATCACAGACTGCATCCCCTCTCAGCACCAGTGCCACTAAGTCTGTTACCCGACATTCATGGACACTGTCTGGTCATACCTAGGTGGCGTCTGATTCTATGGACTAGGGGCTAGTGTTCATCCTCATGTAGCTGACCCCACCCACACCTGTTCGGCCACCTCCATCAGGCGTGCTGACACCTGGCATTGGTGTCGTGTGGGTGGGTGAAGTGTGAAGTGTCGTGAGCAAGCTGTGCTTGTGGGTGCTTCCTGCTGTGTGATCTGTTGTAGGCTCTGTGTTCTCCTCTGAGTAGCTTGTCTACCCTGGTCCTGGTGGTGAGTTGCGTGGGATATCCATGGGCTGTTGTATGGCGTCAGTGTCGATGGTGTGGTGGTCCTCTCCGGCTTCACAGATGTGTTGTCTTCTGTGCTCTGCTGGAGGTGTTGTGTGCCCCTCTGCAATGTGAAGGGGCGATGCATGTTGACATTGTGTTGACATATGTGTTGGCGCATTGTTCTGGTTTACATGCAGACTGTATGGCAATGTACGTTGTGACTGTTTGTGAGGTGCTGGATTCTTCTGCGGGACAGTGTACATTTGGACTACATGACGGAGGTGAGGTCGTACGCCTACATTTCCATTTCACAGTTTGCTGCTCTGTCAGATGTAGTAGGCATGCTTCTGTGCATGTGTTAAGCCAGTTGTGTCCTCTGTTCTACAGTGTCGGCTATGTGCATTGTACCACATTGTCGTCAATGTGGGTGTGCTGTTCTTTCTATGTGTGTGTGTGCTGCAGTGTGCCAAGGGGATGAGGGACATGTTCCTGGGTAATTGTGGGTGTGCAGTGTGCTACACCTCGTTGTGCATGTGTGCCATTGTGCCCATCTCCCCCCAGCTCCCCAGTCCCTGTTCGTTACTCGCCCTGTTGATGTTGTCAGATCCTCTCGAGCTGTGTCCGTACTTCCTACTCCTTGCACCATCTCCACACTGATGACTGTGGCCTCGGTTTCCTCCAGCTCCTCCTGTGTTGCTGGACTGCCACCTCCTGTCGCCGTTGCTGCCCACCTGTGGGTTTGTGCCTGGTTTCGGTTGTCACGTCATGCCAGCGCCTCTTTGCCTCCTGGATTGGCCTCCTCGGCCTTCTGACTGCATTCCAGGTGATCTGCTTGCTGGTAGTGTTCTGTCACCTCCGTGATGCTGGTCTTGTTTTCCTGCACTCTGCTCCCCGTCTTTCTCTCCCTCTTCTCCTTGGCCTTCCCTGACCCCATTGTTCCTTACTGGTGGTCTGTGGGGGCTGTGGGGTTCACGTTGGCCTCTGCACTGGGTCAGTTTGCATCCATGTTGCTACGTGCTTTGGTTTGTCTCTGGTGTGTTGTTTCTGTCTTTTTTGTGGTGCATTTGCCCGCCAGACGCATGGTATTTGCAGGCCTGTGGCTAGTTTTCGCTGCTTTTTGTACCACGTTGGCCTTGTCGCATTTTTTTTGCGTTGGCGTTTCGTATTTTTGCGGTGTGGCATTGGATTTTGCGCGGGCAGTTGACGCGTTATCTGGTGACTATCCTATGCTACTGCCGCGTTGTGAATACTTGGTTGGCAAGGCGTAATTTTCTCGCGTTGGGCTGCGATATTGGAAGTTGTGTTAGGCTACTCTAGCGATAGTTATTACACGTTCTTGTGAATATACCCCATAGAAAGAGGAATATGCCTCAGGCAATTATTTTTTTGCAGGAAGGCATTCCTTCCTGCACAAAAACAATCCTGCATGCAATGAAAATCCATCCATGCACAAAGCAAATCCTAAAATACGATTTATCAAGCCACGCAAGGCCACTTTGCATGGGCCTTAGTGGCTTAATAAATGAGGAATAATGCAACACAGTACAAATTGCTGTGTTGTGCACTCTGCTTCACAGAGGTTGTCCATGGGCATTGCGTGGGTGTTCCCACACAACTCCCATGGATATTGATGCAGTCACAGATTTACCATTAGACGTAGACCTGAGAATTCACCAACATGCTGCACCTTCCCAGGGGAAGTGTAACGCAGAGAAATATCTTTATTTCTTTTTGTTACTTCCTCTTACTGTGGGTGCTGCTTTCTGACACAAACGTAGAAAGGGGAAACCATCCTAAGGGGATTGTTTTTATGCAGGAAAGAGTACCTTCCTGCACAAAACCAATCCGGCATGCAATGCAGGGACCCCTTGCACCATTGTGCAAGGATGCCTGCATTGATGCAAGGCAGCCCATTGTGTGCCAGCACTAGGGAAAAGGCAGAATGTGCCTTTATTGTCATAAATACAGCTCATTCCTGTCCTTTCTCTGTAATACATCTCAGCCAGGTGACACTGCTGTGTTACCTTTTCATAAATATGCCCCTACATGTCACCATTGGCACAGATACAAGCCAGGCGCTATCAACTAGTAATTGCACAAAAGTTTTACTCTAACTAGCTAACCAGTGGTCGATATCAAAGCACGTTAGTGTGATGATATGCAATATCTAGTGAGGGAAAATAACTTCACCAAAAGGTGAGCAAGGAAATAATTCCTTTTGATTTAGGTACCCTCACACACCCTAGTGGTGTCATGCTTCATCATCGGGTCACCCCGACGCCTAAAAGTAACTAGGACCCTAGTTGGCACTAGGGTCCTAGGACCATAACACTCCTATCAAGACCCTATTTTTAAGTTATTTTACGTAACCCAGACAGACCCAATAATAAAGGGATACTGGGGATCTGCCTGAGGTTTTTTATCTCTAGTCCCCCCTGGTCCACAAAGATCTTCAAAGAGCTCCCAACACTGTGGTCGAGCCCACCCCGACTTTTAGGCGTCGGGGTGACCCGATGATGAAGCATGACACCACTAGGGTGTGTGAGGGTACCTAAATCAAAAGGAATTATTTCCTTGCTCACCTTTTGGTGAAGTTATTTTCCCTCACTAGATATTGCATATCATCACACTAACGTGCTTTGATATCGACCACTGGTTAGCTAGTTAGAGTAAAACTTTTGTGCAATTGTTTCAATAGGGAGGCGTTACTCTAACCCAAAAACCTCTCCACCCTTCAGGCAAAGGAAAAAAGTTTTTTTCAATAAGCCTATTATATGTATATGCAATCAACTAGTACCCTGGACAGCACATCTAGGATTAACCCTGGAGAAATACCACAATGACCTGCATACTGCAGCTCAATTGGGAACAGATATGGTACATATGTGGTAGAAATGGAGCAACATCAAGTGCACTTACACCAACCCTTGTGTCCCATACAGTCCACCATCAAGTACGATCATAGGCTGGCTGCATAGTGAGGATCCATAAGAAGATATGCAACAGGATGGTAACATTTTAGGATCATGGAACCAGAACGTGAAGGCCACTGAGATGTACATGGCTTCTGACAAGGCCTCATCAGTTGGTACTTATGCGATAAGAAAGAAGAAGAACGCTCATAGTACAGGGAAGAATTCTGCTTGGTACAATGAAATTAATTCTGTTAGTTGGTGTTAGAAATGGAGCTTCTGGTTGGCTACGGTATACACCCAAGTCAAGCAGAACTCACCACTCTAGTAAGGGCAAACCAGAAACACAACTGAGATAAACTAATCTCACCTTCTGGTATCTTGGCGTGGAGCAGGCAGGCTTATCATGAAAGGCAATGTGTAAAGTATTTGTGCAACACACACACACACACACACACACACACACGCAGTAACACAATAAGTAGACTGCTAAAAGACTCCACACAGGCTTATAAAAAATGGCTTAGTATTTTATAAACACAATAAGGCCAAAACGACAAAATTACAATGTATACTTTTCGTGATAGTCACATTTTATAGATAGTACTCTTTGCACTGAAAAACACAAAATGATAACGATCCAATCAGTGGTTCTCAAATTAGGCACACTCACCGTGTGTGGACAGTACCAGTGTTAGGAGAACCCTTGTACTCTCTTTAATGATCATGGTCATGCCGAACCGAGTTATGCTGGTCAGGATCCCAGCAGGGGATTGAGGCACAAGGTTGCCAGGTTGCACAACACTGAGTCAGAGAGAGTCACCTCTGTGTGAGGTTGCAGCCGGTCACTAGGGTACGCTGGGACTCCTCTGGTTGGGCCATCCGCAAGACTGCGGATGACACTTCAGGGACCTAGACAGTCCTGAAGAGAAGCATAGTACCTTGTCTGTGGACGGGGTCACGTTGTCGGAGTCTACCTCGTGAAGCAGATGATGCAACAACAAGCCGCTCGTTGGACAGGCATTGCGATTGAGGAGTCCCGCAACAGATTCTCTTCATTGTAAGCGAAGAGTCGTGTTGGGCTTCTTTTGGGCGTCCTGTGGCCATCACAGCAGTACAGCAGCACACAGAGTAATCACATACAGCAGTCAGGGAAATAGATGTTCTCCCGTCTTACAGCAGAGAAAGGGAAGCACAACTTCTTGGTGCTGCAATTCACAGAGCACTAGGATCACTGGCCGCTCCGGCAGTTCTGGCCTCTGTAGTAAAGCTTTCAAGATTTCGTGAAACAGAGCACACACACTTTTGGTCAAGTAGAGCGCTCGGTTTGGGTTACTGCTCAGTTGCCGGATGCAGGAGTTTTGGAGTTCCATGGCAGCAGTTGTGAAGTGAAGTCTTTGATAACCCTAGACTTTAGGAACAGGGAGAAAGCCAGCAAGCCCTTCGAGAGCACTTTTGAAGGTAACACGGCGAAAAGGTAGCAGACAGCAGGCTTACAGAGCAGGGCAGGTCGCAAAGTGTCAGTCCCTCCTTCAGTTCAACAAGCAGCATGCCAACACAACAGAGCAGTACCTCCTGTAAGCAAAGCAGTTCCATTTGGCAATGTGCAGATGCAGACTTACCAATTTCTGGTTGCAGGTCCAAAAGTTCCTGATTAGATGGGGTCAGGGACCCAATACCTTTACCCAAAAGTGCCTTTGAAGTTTAGGTGACATCAAAGGCTGGCCTTTGAAGTGTGCAGATCCCCTTTCAGCCCAGTACTGTCTGCCAGGCTAATGCTGGGAGGGGGGTGGGGGGGTTGATCAGTGCTTTGTGTGAGAGCAGGATACTATCTATTGAAGTGTAAGTGTCAGCCCTCCACTTCTCATGGCCCAGGACGAGTGAGCAATATGTAGATGAAATGTAGATGCTGATGAGAGTCCTGTATTTGTGTCTGTCTAGAGGGAATGCACAAATTGTAGCTGTTACACAAATACAGGCATGTATTGGAGACAGACTGGAAGGCACACAAAGATTTAAGAGCAGAGATATTCCCACTTTCTAAAAGTGGCACTGCTAAACTAGTAATGTCAAATCTAACTTTATCAGTAAAGAGGGTTTGTCATTATATGAAACATAAAGCAGCTCCTGCTCAGTAATAAGGAATTGCAGCTTGAAAGTGCATTCAAAGAATTCCCAATGTTAACCTATGAGAGGAGCAGGGCTCACAGCAGTGAAAAATGAAAAGGGCTGTTTGTCACTACCAGGAAATGTAAAGAAACATGTGCATGTGCTACCTTTTTCTTACATAGCACCCTGCCGTTATGGTTACTTAGGGCCTACCATGGGGGGTGAGCTTTATGTAATAAAAGGGGAGTTTAAGACTTTGCAAGTAGTTTTAAATGCCAGGCCGAAGTAGCGGTAAACTACACAAACAGGCACTGCAGTAGCAGGCTTGAGAAAAGTTTGAAAGGCTACTTCTGTGGGTGGCGTAATTAGTGCTGCAGCCTGCTAGTAGCATTTAACTTACAGGCCCTGGGTATATGGTATACCACTTTTCAAGAGACTTATCAGCAAATTAAATATGCCAATAAGGTATACACAAATTACACACATATTTAGGGAAGAAGCACATGTACTTTAGCACTGGTAAAGCGCTCAGAATCCTAAGGCCAACAAAAAGAATCAGCAAAAACAGGAGCTAAAAGGCAAAAGGTCTGGCTAAAAATCAACTTAAGGATACCAGACAATGATCTGTGATGCGATTTTTCCTGACCCTTGTGACATTGGCAGAGTTCATTACTAGATGCTGATTCTTGACCAGAAGGACATGACAGCGCATGGGTCTCATGCGTTTATGTCGACTTACACTCCTATCATGTATAGTACAGTGCAAGGTGGACACGTGGTTGTGGACGTAAATGAACTGTGATGTTCTAATGATGGCCTCACATGTATGCGAGAGTCATCTTTCTGGTGGGAAGTAATCTATGTGTGTCTGTTCTCCTGGAGGCTTAGTGAATATCAGGTCCCACTTTCGCTCGGTATCTGGGCCATTCAGTTACCAACAGAGGTCCACATTTCTTTTCATACATCAAATGCCTGTCCTGTTGGTGGTGAGGTACAAGGTAATGAATTGATACATCATATCATACAGTGAAATGGATTATATCCAATTGATCCTAGGAAGACCATCATAAAAACTAGAGTAACTGCCCTTCACCTGATGGTTAGAGGTGGAAGGGAGCATACACATAGTTTAAAATGCTTGTTGAGTGTGGATGGGGCTATAGTTTGAGTCCAATATGTCATTAAGCAGGTTGCAGGTCTTCTGCTGCATAGTGACATTGGGTACTTCTAGTATTGACTGTAGAGTCATAGGTATTATGTTCCATTGGTATATTAAGGTCATTGTGGGGTTATGTTGGGCAGAACTCCCCAACTTGGGTTGTGTGCCTGTGCTCTTACCATGAAGTGCTGGTCAGGACTGGCCCTTACTTCTCAATCGTATTTATACTGGTAGAAAGGTTGTCCTACTGAATTTTATGCTAGAGTCAGCAGTTAATGTCATTATATTGGGATCAGCCATGCATCACCTTGATTCTGAACATTAAATGCTCCTGGATGCTTCAAATCTTAGCAGAAAATGAGTTCAAGAGCTTTGCAGCTTGTACAGAGAAAGCAGAGTCTCCTATCGATTTCTAATCGTTAGGTGGTATGATGATCTGTGATGCTATACTGGATTGAGGTGTCCTATTGCACATGTATTGTTTACATTTAATTTGTAGGTGTAGTGGTCCTTTCACTTGAGAGTCTGTTTGAACTATACAAAATGCTTTGACCATTGTTCATCTAGCCATGGATAGTCAGTGACGTGTTTGCAGGATGGAACTCATGTGTAGCCTGGGGTGAAGGCATATGGGCGTCTTGCTTCAGCATTTGGATTTGTTGAATTATGACAACTATGAAGCAGGGGTTGCTAAGGTAAAGTGTACTGGTATTGTAGAGCTAGGAGATCACAAGAGTGAGGAGAGCTCAAAGAGGCCTGCTCTCCAGTAGCAGTAGACTCTGCATCATACATTTCAAGCAGAATGCATAGTACATACATTGAAGCTCTGGAAATATGGTCTGAGAACATTGTGGAGACAAGGGGGCAGTCTTCCTGCATTTGGCCTCGTTATGCCATGCTGTTCAGTCTTGCTGGTGTGAGGTATTTTCAACCATACGGCCAGACTATGCATTCAAGTTGGACCCTAGAATTCCCTTGCTGGGTTGCGTTGGGGAGGGTCCGAAAATCCAGAGTGGTTTACTGCCATAGCATTGTTGATGACCAAAAGACTTGTGGCTTGCCAATGGGGCAGGAAAAGAGCCCTGAAAAAGAAAGAGTGGACCATATCCCTTATGTACTGTAATGAACAACTTGAACAATATGCAGAGCTTCTTCCTCCTTCCTATGGATCCAGAGATATATTGGCGCCACCTTTATCATTTCTTTTTTCTGAGCTCCCATAGGGACCCATTTCCATGACCCACCCAGACACAGTATAATATACATATATGGTAAATCTAGAGGAAAATCTTTTTGTCTCTCTGTAGATGCTGCACTCCTAGGCCACTCATAAGTGGGATGTGCTGAGACTCTGTTGACAACTGTGGGGAGGCTGACAGGAATCTAAAAATGCGGGTTGCTAAATGCTTATGACAGCTGGTGCATGACATTGTCTTAGGCGTTGAGGTGACTCAATGAGTTATTGATGTATATATTTAACCCCTTCGATGCTCATGACGGAATGGTTCCGTTATGAGCATCGGTGCCCCTGTGCTCATGACGGAACCATTTCGTCATGAGGCCAGGTGCACGAAATCCCTCTGCTGCAGACAGCAGAGGGATTTCTATTTAATCCCTGTGACCTTGGGAGCTGGGGAAGAGCTTCCCCAGCTCCCGAGGCCCCCTCCCTGGTTTCTGTGCCATGAAGATCAGCGCGCATGTCTCGCTGTCTTCATTGCACAGAAACTGAAACTGAAATGAACCTTTAGGCTCATTTCAGTTTCACTTTCTATGTGCTCAGGGGGCTATCTCAGCCCCCCGGGAATGTAGAAAGACGGGAGATGTATCATTGGAAAGGGGTGAATCTCCAACTTTCCAATGGTACCCCTTCCCTGTGGATCCCTGCTTGGGGATTGCCCCAGGAGGGCGATCCCCAAGCAGAGATCCACCCACTAAACACCAGGGAGGGGGGAGCGGCCCCTTGGGCAACGGCCTTCGCTCCCCCCATACAAAGATGGGCTAAATTCAGTCTTTCGGGGGCAGATGGGGCAGTAGCCCCCAATCTGCCCCCCCCTGGGTGCAGAAAGCCCACTAAACACCAGGGATTTTTATGGGTGCGTATTTTTTAGGGAGGGGGCTGCCCGAAATGGGCACGCCAATGCCCCCACCCCCCGCCACCATTACAGCCTTTCTGCCCCCCAGGGGGCAGATGAGGGCAGTAGCCCCCAATCTACCCCTGTGGGGGCAAAAAGCCCACTAGACACCAGGGATTTTTTTTGGCAAATTTTTATTAGGGTGGGGGCATTGGAATGCCCCCATCCGCCTCACCGGGGGGGCAAAAAGCCCTCTAGACGTCAGGGTTTTTTTGGGGCAAATTTGAATTAGAGTGGGGCAGTCCAAAATGGGCATGCCCATGCCCCCACACCCTCCCCAGCAAAAATTGCAGCCTTCCTGCCCCCCTGGGGAGCAGATGGGGCAGTAGCCCCCAATCTGCCCCTCCCGGAGGGGGCAAAAAGCCCACTAGACGCCAGGGTTTTTTGGGGAATTTTTTATTAGGGTGGGGGTTGCCAAAAACGGGCATGCCAATGCCCCCACCCTAATAAAAAATTCCCCCAAAAAACCAAATTTGCTCAAAAAAATCCCTGGCGTCTAGTAGGCTTTCTGCCCCCCCCCCCCCCCCCCGGGGGGCAGATGGGGGCATTAACACTACAGCTAGGCACTTTGCCAAAAAAGGATAATTTTTTCACTGCGAAATTGAGGTGTGTCCACGTTGCGTTTTGAGCTATTTCCTGTCGTGGGCACTATACCTACCCACACAAGTGAGGTACCATTTTTATTGGGAGACTTTGGGTAATTCAGATTTGTAAAGCAACTGTTATTATTGACTTTCCATGCATTTCTGCCTTCCAAATGAAAGACATTGAGTAAAAAAGGAGTCATTTTGAAAAATGACTGATAATTCTCAATTTCGAAAATGTGCAAATATCTGTTTCTAAACTCTATAATTTATTCCCATTTCAGAAATACATAGGTGTCTTTCATACCGATTTTTCCATGTATACATTTTCCCACAATAATTCCCACAATAATTGCTATATCCCTGGTACATAATAAAAAGCCATTGCAAATTGCTGTTCAGTTTTTGACTCTGGGTTCGTCGGGTTCTTGGTGAACCTTCAAGTCCTATATATCCCCACAACCAGAAAGTTCCAGCGGATGTAACGGTATATTGCTTTCAAAGAGCTGTTATAATTAGAAGAAGTTACAGGTGAAAACGTTGACACAAAAGGCTTTTTTTTTCAACTAATTTTCAATTTTTCCCATATTTAACTGTTAGTTTCTATAAAGAAACCTTGAAGGATCTACACAAATGACCCCTTGCTGAATTAAGAATTGTGTCTACTTTTCTAAAATGTATAGCTTTCCAGGATCCATTATTGCTTTCATACCCATTTCTACAATTAACTGGAAGGAGGTTGAAAGCACAAAAAATAGCAGAAATAGGCTATGTCCTAGAAAAATGCCAAAACTGTGTAAAAAATGTTGGTTTTCTGACAAAAGTCTGTCATTCCCTAAAAGCTGGGAAAATGGTGATTTCAGCCCCACAAACCCTTTTTTGATACCATTTACAGGAAAAAACCCAGATGCTTTCATTTGCAGCCCTTTTTTCCCCTTTTCCCCCAAAAAAACTAAATTTAGCTGTATTTTGGCTAATTTCTGGGACCACTCCAGGGGAATCCACTAACCCTTGGTACCTTTAGAATCCCCATGATGTTGGAAGAAAAGGACGCAAATTTGGCGTGGATACCTTATGTGGTCAAAATGTTACAGGGGCCTAAGCGCGCACTACCCCAAATAGCCAAAAAAAGGCTTAGCACAGGGGTGGAAAAGGACTAGCAGCGAAGGGGCTAATGAAAGGTATAACTGCCGCACAGGCTTGAAAAAGCTCTGTAATTTGATTTATAAATTTGTTTATGGTATGTTACAGTATTTATAAAGTGCATAGCTGCTCCAATCAATGGAGCTTCCCAGTGCTGGTCCTAGGGGATAGTTGAAAAAGGCAAATCAGGGTTTCTTAAAATGCAGGTGGTTCTTAGTGTTCCTGATGGAAAATGGTAGGGAATTCCAGAGATCAGGGTCCTTGGTGTGAAAAGAGCAGCCTCCCACTCTTGCGCTCCTAATTCGGGGGACCATGGCCAAACTGAAATCAGCTAAATGTAAGAAGTGGGAGGGAGGGTAAGGGACTATAACGTTGGACTGGATAGGGGCTCTATGGAATGCAGAATTATATGAGTGACATACAAGGTCTTAAAGTGGATGCGCTTATCCACTGGGAGCCAATGCAGTTTATGACGAAAGCCAGAGACAGTGGAAATTTCAGAGAGGGAGAAAAGCAGTCTGGCCACAGTATTTTGAGCCAGCTGGAATCTTCTAGTAACAGACTTGTTGGTTCCCAGATACAGGACAATACAGTTGGCCGGCGTAGACAGGATTATCACCTGGATGATGGTTTGGTGGGTGTTTGGGTTGAAAAGACCAAGGATAGGCTTGAGGCTTCTCAAGAGCCCAAAACAGGTGCTTGCAACTGATTTGGCTTGAGCATCAAAGGCCAGGGTGCTGTCCATGAAGACACCTAGATTTGTGATGGAGGTTGTAGGTATAGGAGAGAGCCCGAGGACGGAGGGCCACCAGTGGTCACCCCAGAAGTGGATATCTTTTCCCAGTGAGAGTACGTCAGTTTTACTTGCATTCAGGCAAAGTCAATTGGTGTTCATCCACTTCTTAACAGCTAACAGTCCTCTTTGGAAGTTTGATTGGTCAATCGTGGAATTATCTGTGAAGGAGAACACTAGCTGAGTGTCTTTGGCATAGGATTTCAGCACCATCCTGGTAGATTTAATAACCTGTGTCAGCGGTTGAATATACACTTTGAACAAGGTAGGGCTCAGTGAAGAACCCTGGGGAATGCTGTGATGTTAAGTGTGGGGTTGGGAACTGTAATGGGGTGAAATGACCTGGAAGGAGCTTTTCAGATTGAAAAGACATGAACCAGGACAGCATTGCCCCACTTATGCCAATCCCTTGTAAGTGCTGCAGTAAGATTTTATGAGACACCATATCAAATGCGGCGTTCAAATTGAGCAGGTTCATGACTTCATCCAGGGCAGTACGTAGTTGCTCAGTGACTGCGAGGAACACTGATTCCATGCTGTGCCTTGGCCTGAAGCCATTTTGAGAGCTATCCAAGATGTGGTCATCATCCAGGAACTTGGACAGAATACCATTAACATGTCTGTCTGTTGTCTTCGCCAGAAATGGCAAAAGGGAAGAAATGTGCAGGTTTGGAGATATCCAAAGACAGTTTTTTCAGAATGCAGATAATCTTGGCATGTTTCTAAGGGCTAGGTACATGGCCTGAAGACAAGGAAAGATTGATCACTTCCAAGCAAGGCAGGAGGAGGGGATCACAAAGCTTAAGAAACATATCTGGTTTTATCGGATCTGCAGGTGAACCAAATTTGACTTCACTACAAAGGGTAATTAGCTCAGGCAGACACAGGAGCTCAAACAAATTGAGTGCCGGCGTAGAACTGCTAGCAGCAGGTGGTGTTGTATCATTTAGCCTCATAATGGGAGCATCCGATCGAAAGTGCAAATAGATATACTATATCTTGCCGGTAAAATAATCAGCTACATGCTCGCTAGAATAGTCAATGGGATCGGCTGAGAGCACTGGTTTGATAAGGCTATACATAAGGTTAAAAAACATTTTGGTGGGATTATTACTATCCTTAATTTTGTTAGGAAAATATCCAGCCTTCGCTTGCACAATCAGTTTATGGTAGGATTAGATGTGTGCTCTATATATTTTTTGTAGAGCATTGAAAGCGTTCTAGAGGCTTACTGTTCTTTTTGGGCACAATGAGGGGCTCATTGAACCAGGGCGCGGCATGCACCTTCCTACTTGGGACTTGTCTGGCAGAAATGAAGACATGGAAGGCTCACGTGAGCCAAGATTTGCAAATTATTGTTTGCTGCCTCTGCATTGAGGACAAGCTGAGAACAGCTAGCCTAAATAAAGTGCCCAAATCTTTGAGGATCGAGCTTGTGTCAAGGGCGTTTCATAATCCTATCAGAGATGGGCATATGTAAATGACAGGGCAGGCAAATGCCCAGGGCATTCATGAATTGATCGTTCCAAGACATGGAAAACAGGGGCGCGGTCCATAGGTCGCTAAGGTTAGAAAAGAAAGGGTCTAAAAGGTGACCAGCTGAGAGCATGGCACCAGCCACCAGTTAAGCTATTTGCAGAGCAGGAAGATCATCTGAAAAGTTAGTGATGTCACAATCATGGGTAGCATCCAAGTGAAAATTACAGAACGGTCTTCTAGGGCATGGAAATTGAAAGTTAAAAGTAGCAGGAAAGTTAATCAGTGCCTCCCTAACAACTTTGGAGGGTCCAGGAGGGCGATAAACGAGAAGGCCTGAAAAGGTGAAGTTTCTATTTAAACACATTTTGAAAAAGCACTGTCACAGTCTGGGATAGTGCAATGGGTCAGGCTACAGACATAGCTATCTCTACAGAATGCACCAATATCACCCCTCTACCATTGGTTCTATTGATGTTCTTCAAGTGGTAGCCGGGGGGAGCGTTAAGGCAGGGTCTGCTTCTGTGAGCTGGCTTAAAAACAGGGCATCTGGGGTATTGTCCTAGATGAAATCGAAGACACTAGCATGAGATTGAGTTAGGGAACGACAGTTAATACTGCAGAGCTTGTACTCTGTGGACTGCACAGGGATCTGGGAAGGGGGCCTAGTGATAGGTGTTGGAGAGCCAATTGCAAAATTGCAGGTCTATCACCTCTGAGGCAGCTCATCTGGTTTTCACTACAGAGCAATGAGCGAATCCTAAAAGAACGGAGTGCGTTGGAGAGATTGACTATCCTGTGAGAGCTGAAAAGGGCATCTTGCCTAGCTCCGTGCAGGCACGCACGGGCGTAGACAGGCTTGCCTTTGGTGCAACAGCACAATCGCTGCGCAACATCCATGCTGCTTCCTCCATACATTACCAAGGAAGCTCTGACATTCTCCTCCCGGGCCTGTCAGTGATTGGGTCCCTCTGGTCTACTCATGGAAGAGCAATCAGCATCTGAACAATCAACTCAGAAGCGTCTGAATACTTGACACAATAGTTACCCTGCAAATGGCCCCCCACATGTTGAAAAAAGGGCAAAACAATTTCGTTTTAAAAGTTTATAGGCTAAAATGTGCAAAGGTAGCAGCCAAATGCTCAAACTGTAACTCCAAGGCCGGTGCATTTTCTGCATTGTTTGTAATATTCTTTCTGAGAACTCTAATAAAAGAATTAATAACAAAGCTGAATGCATGCATATTGTCTCATCTTGAAGAGGCAAATTTGAAAATTAATGTTACAAATAGGCAAATCCTGAATCCAAGATCAAAGTCAATGTAGCTAATGTGCAGTGGACTGAACATTGTAGTTGTAAAACAGCATTAGAAAAATTGAGTAATATTTGTGAGACATGAATAAAGAATGGCAGCTGAAAAGAAGAGAGAAACTCCTTGAAGCACATCTCCATAGGCTGGTGTTTGTGACATTATCCACAGGTCAATGCGTTATTGAACTTTAGGTAGTTAATCATCATCAATGTATTTAAAGCACAAATGCAATCACCAAGGCTTGACTAGTAGAGGTCTCTTGGGTCATCTATTTAAAAAATGATTTGTGTATCATCCACATAGTTGCAACATGATTGAATCAACTGATCAGGTCAAGTAAGGGTGTGAAGTACATATTGAATAGGAGAGGAGAGTTGATTTACCTCTGACGGACAGCACAATGGGGCTCATTAGGATGGCGGTCATAGGCACATCTGCGTTGCTGGCGGTGGCGTAAAATGGCCTTTTCCAAACTCCATCAGCGGTCCTCACGTCCGCCATATTACAATCGGCAAACATAGCCCATTTTCCGTCCGCTGCGGAGTTAGGTGATCTGCCACAAATTTCCTTCTGCAACGGTGGTGGAGGGAGCCAATAGAGAAACACCGCAGTGCGGAATGACGTTCCAACCGCCAGACAAATCACGATGCCGCAAACAACCCATCACACTGCAGCGGAGAATCGAGCCACTCGGAGACGGCGGAAGCATTACTGCGGAGGGCGAAACTCGAATCCCGGTCACCTCCACGCGGTCCAAATTGCAATGGATCCAGCTGTTCAAGCCCTTCCGCTGCTGTACCTCATCCACTACCAGCAAAAAAAGACGTCATTGCGGACAACGCCACAGGTACGCAGTAACCCAACTCCGCATACAACCACAACACACAACTCATGGGCTGACATACGATTCCTGTCCACATCAGACACTCTGGTGGGGACAGGAACATATCCCCCAGTGTACTCACACATGTCCTGCCTGATAGAAACCCACATCTCCGCATCCGGGTCACCCATCAACCGTGAAATCACTGCAATGTCCCGGGCAAGTCACCGCGGCGGTGAAGACGCGGGAAAACCTGCGCACAATGTAGTAGGCAGGGGCAGAGCCAGGCATGAACAGTCCGGCCAGATTCACAGGGCTCCACCTTCACCCTACCCACAGTATACTTCCCACACCCATTTGGGCCCACCCCTGCACAATTTATCAGCCAGGTGTGGCTAGATCTCGTTCCTCACACATCCAAGGGCAAGTAGACTGACTGGGAAGGTGGGGGTGAAGATGAGCACCCTGCACAGAAAGTCAGGGGCTGGACAACCCTCCTCCTCGCACCTACCTTCCACGCATGTGAATCAAACTGAGTATAATTAAGAAATGAAGACTCACACTGAATATGAACAACCACTGAACTGTTCACACTACTTGTCAAGTCCCTCAGAAAGATCCCACACTGACACTCTGCCACATACACATACCATAGGTCAGCAGCAATGGAGGGCAATAAATGTGCAAGCCCAAAGTGAAGTGTACAGTGCTGGAAAGCCATGCAGCAAGCCACATAGCATGTGTACATCACACACAAGAGGAGGAACATATCACACCACCCTTAGGCCCTAAAATCAGACATGGGTGGCACAGTGAGCCAAATATAAACCACAGTGACCTCTGTGCAACAACTCAGGGATACAGCAATGCAAGCCATGCATAGGCACAGGAATGATAGGAAGTGCCAGAAGTCATACAGTGACCAGCCACACATCTGTGTCAACTTACTTGACATGTGTATGCCATCAGCACAACACACACGACTCATTATCACACTCCCTGACTGTCAAACCCAAGTAAGACCATCACACATGCCCCTCATATAGCCACCTCACACCTGCAACACTCAACACCTGTGCGAAACACACATAATGGTGTAAATTATGTCCTGTGAGTTCACTGACAACCAATCACACACCCTGTGGTGCATCCACAAATGTCAGACTCACACTCAGGGATACCTGAACCACTGCTGACCCAAAAACAATATCCAAACACAAATCTCATAAACAACATACACAGAAGTCCAACAAGCCCAGCCATGTGCAGCCAAACAGTGGAAAGGCAATGTGACCCTAGACAGAACAGGAATATACAACATTGTCACTCTGGAGCCAATGCACAGATACCACACCCCAACACAAACAAGAATTGCATCATCAAAAAACAATCATGAACAATAACTGGGATCAAGGGGACAAATCAGCTAACACACACATATACACCACACCAGTCTTCAAGTGAACATGGTGTCATAGTGTATCACAAGCATGCACATGCACAAACCTGACAAGTGACAGGTCAAAATAGGAGGACAACCACTATTGTGCACTCAAAACAAGCTCATGAACATGAATCCACATTGCTGCATTGACATACACACAAGAAATGCACACTACACATGCAACACACATCTGAATGTATCACATTGCACAAACTACTCACACACAATGTCATGCAAATAGAATATCACACGCACATTGCACCTGCCAGCAGAAAGAGCCAACACAGGCCAAACACTGCATACATCCACAAGAAAAACACAACAGAGGCACATACCAATTCATCACATTGCAAACTCAGCTGGACATCAGGGGGATGCACAACAAGCAAGTAAAAGGCAACATACACTGACAGCACTGCATGCACACCAAGCAGTGTGTGTACAACTACAAAACGAGTAGCACACATATCTGAGTGCCCCACCATGAACTCCCACAACACAAATCATCAAAGCACACAGATAACATCACACTGAGGAAGGGTAGCAGTACCTCAGCAAACATACATACAGCCAAGCCTACACCCACATATGCACAACTCAGGGAAACCCAGATGCAAACAACATGACTAGAGGACTGTGCTGCTCAAAGATATGCAGTGCACATGAACAACCATGACTGAAAATTAGTAGAAGAAAATAACATGAAACTAATTGTGATACTGTCCTGAGTGGCACATTGGTCCTGTACTCAGATCATCCTCACACAGTATAGTGTAACACCATGAAGTGGGGGGGAGGCTTATACGCTGGTAAGGCATGGAGTGGAAGACATGAGACTGAAGTGGTGTGTACATCAGTATTGGACAGGTGAGGAGTGTGCAGTCTACAAACACATTGAGGAGTAACTCACTATGTGTAGGCATCAGAGGCACCTATAGGGGATGGTATGAATCCTCATACCACATACCATACTGGAGCCAAAAATGGGTCAAGTGACAGCAATGCATGAGAAAACTCACAAATAATGTCAGTGTGGCTGAGCAGGTCAGCACAGTGAGCACAAACAGAAACAAGACACACGGGTGATCAACAAAACACAACACAGACTTTGCGATCACACACTCTGCATACTCACAACTGGCAGCAACAACAAGTAGGTGTCCCCCAGGAGTGCAAGGACACACCAACACACTGCACAGTGCTCAACTTATAACTCCTACATGTGCCCGCAATCTGAAGCACATGGCTGACAATTTAAACAAACAGGCATTCTTTACGTTGGTCATACATGTGTGTAGTTGGCATTGCAGGGGCACACACACATCAACACTACTGACAATGACAGGCCATTCACACTGTATGACTGCTCAAGTGCACACATACAAGAGTACCCATGTGACTTTGAACCCAGGCACACACAAGATGACTACACACCAACTTTGCTGTGCACAGATCAGGAAAGAGCCCACAGAAATGCTGGACCCTGGCCACCCCACAAGTAATCATGTGGATAGCATTCACCTCTGTACTGGTATTGCATCCTGACATGACGTGTACAATTTAGCAAACCAGAGCACAGAATGATTAGAAGAAGAGTAGACCATCACAAACAACCATCATTGCACCCTCAAGCCTCAGACTGAAGAAGAACAAAAGTGCCTGTTACCTCTGGAAACCTCTGGAAAAGTAAAACAAGCAATTGCCAATGTTAAAGTGGCATACAGAGCATTTGTCACATGAACCCATACCCATACATAAAACCTTCAATTTAGCAAGGACATTGACAAAGCAGACAACAGGAGTGACTGTCTTTATTACATAATACCCAGATATGCATCAAAAGTACAAAACAGCAAGGCCATTGGCCAGTACAAATTCAAATTATGCACATGTGTGCATTAGAAACTGCATAGGAAATGGGCATCCAAAGAAACAAACTGCAAGGCCATTGGCCAGTACAAATTCAAAGAATGTACATGTGTGAATGAGAAACTTCACAGGGAATGGGTGTCCAAAGTGACAAACAGCAAGGCCATTGGCCAGTCCATAGTAACGGTGTGCACATGTGTGCATGTGAAACTGCACAGGGAATGAGTAACACTTTTCACTGCTATGAGAATCACTCCAGCTCAGGGGATACACATGGCAGCCCAGGCACCGCTGTAGGAGGGATGGTGTTGAGAGGGGGACTTTGCCTCAAATGTGGCTGTCAGTTGAACTGGTAGGTGGCTGATTGTCGGGCCAGTTGGAGGACTGGACCTGGGAGAGAGAGGACCAGCTGAGGTATAGGCATCAGTGGCTGTGGGAGCCTGAGGGCTGCTTGGACCGGGTGGCGTGGTGGCATGGGGAGGGGGTGACATGCTGCCGTGAGACACAGTGTGTGAGGGTGAATGTTGAGGGCTGGGTCTCAACTTCTTGGGGATTCGATAGTCCACAATTGTCTTGGTCGAGTGGGAAGAAAGGTGGGTACAACAGCCTCACTCTCCACCAAAGGTGTATCAGGTGCAGGTGGCTCTCCCCGTGGGGATTTGCTGGATCTGGTGGTACGCTTGGGGTGTCCTTGCCTTTTCCCCTCCATCCCCTGCTGTCCAGGTGAACCCCCCACTTTGTTCTCCTGTCCCAGCTTCACAGGGGTGTGGGTGGGAGTTGAGGTTGTGGGTAAATGTGCCTTAGAGAAGTGTTTGTGCTGAGTCGTTGCAGGCACCAGGTTCACAGCAGACAGGACAACTGTTTGTTTGTCTGTGGGAGCAGGTGTGGAGATGGGAGTGCCCTTGGATGGGGGTGATTTGGATGAATGTGAGGTTGAGGCCTGCTTTTTGGCCTGGTGCTCCTGAGTGTCACGTGATGGGTTTTTGCCTTTGCGCTCCTGTGTGCCTGTTTTGTGTTTTGGGCATGGTGTCTGTGGTCTGGGCCGCTTAGAGTGCCGCTGTTGTGTGCTGCGTGTGGAGGACTTGGTGCCTGAGGCCTATGGTGTGTGGGCACTTTCGTCAGGTGGTGCCGCTGGCAGGGTGGTTGCTGAAGGGACTGGAGCAGGACAGGGAGCCTGTGACTGCTGAATGGCTGCCATCACTGTGGAGGACAAAGACTGGACAGTGCGGTGTAGCCCACCCAAATCAGAATAAATGCCCTCCATGAAGGCAACTACCTGTGCCAACTTCTTGTCATGATCTGAAGGACTGGGTTATTCTTAAGACCCAGCGGTGCCAGGGAACAACACCTGAAACCTTCGTGGGTTACCTGTTCTGGCGTACTAAACACAGAGACACGGGACACTTCCAGCGACGTCAGAGATCAGCGTTTATTTACTGCAGGGATACAGAGGTCACAAGAAGTACACAACGTGTAGGTTCTCGGAGACTGCTTCAAATTCGTAGAAGTGGGTCGGTCCTTTTATACAGGTTTTTGCCATAGCGCAGTATGGCGAACAAAGGTTACAACTCAGTTCCCACAATAAACTTCAAAAGGGTCGCGTTCATGTCTCAGGAGGCCGGAACATAATTACAACAGTCTTGCCGGTTCCCAACTGTAAAAACATATTTCTCCGCAATAAACACATTCCATCCTAACCATAAACACATTAAGAGGAAGGACGAAAAACAGATGCAAGGAAAGGACAAGGATGCACAACAGGTTAGAAAAGAGTGTTGGGGGCAATAAAGGAAACTTGATAGGGGGGTCAAAGACCTCATGTCTAATATATGCATGGCTGAAACAATAGACCGGCGCGGCAAGATGAGCCTCGAGCGGGGCCATCTGCCTTAGTCGTGTCGTTTCCCTCATCGTAAAAGTCACCTCAAAGAAACACGTGTCCTTCGTGTAAGCTTGAGAGTCCCAGGGTCACGGAGCGGACAAGAAGCCCGTTCGCTGGCTACCTGAGGGCAAGAAACAAAATGGATGCTGTATCTAAAATGGAACCCGAGGGTCCAGATGAACGAACCCAAAAATGAGACGAACCATACGTGGCTGCATAGCGAAACTGCGTACACCCATTATACTCGTCATTTGCGGTTCGTAGATACCAAACTCGTCCATATTCGTTACCACTCAAAACTGCGGTCCCGTGTCATACGGAACCTCAGACCCTCCTTTTGCCCTCATGTAGGCAAGCACTAGTCAAGATCTGAATCTATGTCAATATTCATCAGATCGTTCAGCTGCTGCTGGAACATCATCCTATTCATCAATGTCTCCTTGGTAACAGATGGCCGCCTTATACACGTCGCAGCACATAGGCCACATAAGGCAGGACCACACTGTACACAAAGACAACACGTGAACAGAAACGTTACAACAGCCCCTACGATCATTAGAATCTTCCAACCCCAGGTTGACATCAGGCCCCACAACCATCCTAGGAGCGTCCAATTACCTTCGTCCACGTGTATGGACTCGGAAATCTTGTGCAACTTCGAGATGGCTTGGTATACAGTTGGAGCATTGTCAGGAATAAAAATGCAACAACTCGAATGGATAATTTTACACACACCCCCTCTATCTGCAAGAACAACGTCTAGAACCATACGGTTCTGCAACGTCATGAGTCTATCCGCCTGTAGTTCAGCTGTTAGATTACCAAGGGCATTTGCAGTAATATTAGCAGTCGACTCAACTACACGGGTCAACTGTCTTAGGTTCCTACTATTAACCATAGGTCCCCAAAACGGCAAGAAACCTTTAAAGAAGTCTCCTGCTTCTTGACCAGCAGTGTCCTCTTTGCTAATAACGCCTCTCACGACTCTAGTTCTGTGGTAGTCTGAAGCAACTGTGAAAGTCGGAGGTAAAAGATTCGCAATATAACAGGTACCCGAAAAGTCGCGGGGTAACCATGTATATGCGCGTTCATAACATACAAAATAGGTGCCCTTAGCAGTCAGAAAAACAGGGGAGGAGAGCATGGGTAGAACATACGTATCAGTGCAAGCACTGTTCCCAAGTTGTGCTCTCGGATTTCGACCCAAACCTTTCAAGCAGAAATTACCAAGGTGCGGTACAATCCATATCGGGGACGAGCTCTTAAGCTGTCTATCACCCACTGACGTACTATACTCAGTCTCACTCAGATCCTTATAGGCCTGCACTTCTTCATCTGGAATGAGTGATGCATCAAAAACATCTCTATCCAGATCTGCTATGGCTATCGCCAAAGGCTTGTGGTACGGCCCAGGACCAAAATTGACAGACCGTGGCTCTCGACTAGGGTAGGAATCTAGTGCACTACGGAACATAGTTTGGAATGCTCGAGCTGAACCCTGGGAGCTGTAAGGAAGGACCAAATACGGAATACCCCTATCCATAGTGTGTGGCATTAAACCACATACCCAACAATTGGTAGTATTCACCACCAACTGATGCTGATGTAGAAGTTGAACAAAGGAATTATTCATGAATTCCGCACGTCTAACCTGCTCATGCTGAGGCAAAGGATGAAAGGAATGTGGGGAGACAGTGGTGAGGGAACTTAGGTTAGGAGAAAAGGTAGGCGAAACAGAAGGCAAGAACAACGATACTCCAAAATACACTCCACCCACCAATAGCATAGATAAAGTCAGAAACAGTAGAAACACCTGAAACAAAAAACATTTTGTTCGTACAACCCTCCATAACTCTAATCTCTGTGCCGACACCCTTTCTTCTTCCAACAGCTTAGAGAATGCCATCCTCTACGAACCGTCCGTGACGTACTTGACGCACTTCGTTCCGAATAGCGATTATCAATCCCCAGGAGTTCCCAGAGATCGACAAAAGTAACCGACCTAGCGTCAGAAACCTGCTAAACAGAAAGAAGTACCCGCACGGCCCTACGGTAACCCGGATGGAGAGGTTTCCTCGAAACTTTCAAATTTATTACAAATCTCTTAGCAGTGGAAAGGCACATAAAAACTCAAAAAAAGGATGTAATTGTCCATAATATTCGTAACGTCAAAAACCATCATACTATTAATTTTTATTAGTCCTTGAACGAAGAAAGTATCGATTTCTTCCTGGTCGAGTTTGCTCTACAAACAATTGTTCAGCTGGCGCAACAGGATTCGATGAAGTGGACAACAAGTCAGACCTTGGGTTTTCTGCTACTGATGACTCCACATATGGGTTTGGCAGTGACGAATCCTCATCCACAAGTTGAGCGTCACTAAACGGCACAAAGTGCAAAGGAGTCTCAGTTTCTGTGGCCAAAATCCCAGTCCTCACCCAACCGTCAGTTGGTAAAGGGATCGGTACCTTCTTTGTGTGGCTGGCATGGACCCAGTTTTTCCGGCCCTCCAGTCGAACCGCTGTCCTCGTCGTCAACAAAACTTGAAAGGGTCCAACGAATCTTGGCTCCAAGTTACGTTTCCGACCAAAATTTCGGGTAACCACCCAGTCCCCTGGCCGGAGCTGGTGTCCAGAACCCTCTGTCTGCGCCGGTAGAGCTTCAAAGACCTGTTGATGGATTAACCATAGTTTAGTGGTCAAATCATGCAGATAATCAATCAACATTGGATACTCAAGACTATCAAAAGCCCTAGGCCTCGGGACTCCCCAAATATTCGCAGGGCGACCGAACACAATCTCATATGGGCTAAGCCCTACTCGGGAGTGTACGGTTGCTCTGGTCGATAGGAGAGCCAGAGGCAAGGCATCAGGCCATGACAGACCAGTCGTAGCTTGAATCTTAGCGAGTTTCAGCTTTAGGGTACCATTGTACCCTTCAACCAAACCCGCTGCCTGAGGATGATTAGCACTGTGGAATTTCTGCCGAATTCCAAGGCCCTTACACACACTCTGCATCACACTTCCCACAAACTCGCTTCCATTATCCGACCACACAATCCGTGGCATTCCGTACCTAGGAAAGTACTCCTTCAGCAGGATTTTTGCTGTGGACAGGGCAGTATTATCCTTAAGAGGATAGGCCTCAATCCATCTGGAGAACGCGCAAACCACAACCAAAACATACTTCAGGTTATTGCATCTCTCCATATGGATAAAATCCAACTGGATAACCTCAAAGGGACAAGCAGGAGGAGCGAAATGACCAGGCGGAGTGGGGGTACCTTTTCCGGGATTGTGCATCAAACACACCATACAATTCTTAACCACTCTTTCGGCACACTTAGCAATACCCTCATTCCTCCATACAGGGGACAAGAACTTACATATTCCTTTCGCACTAATATGTGACAACCCATGAGCCATCGTCACAACAGCTAATACATACGCATCTGGTAACATCCACCTCTGACATTCCGTCAGGTCAACCCAACATCCATGCATATCCAATTTTCCTGTACTTTCTTCCCACTTGGTCTTTTCAGCTTCAGTAGCTTCATTCTGAATTGCTTTCACACTCTCAACAGTATTCTCACACATACCAGTCTCCGTCGGCCACCTCACTGAACTCGTGGCATACATTCGAGTCGCAAGATTCTTAGCCGTTTCCTTAGCAATCTCATCCGCAAACGCATTACCACGACCAACATCATCCGTCACTTTCCGATGTGCACTACATTTAACGATCGCCACTTGTTTAGGCAATGTAAGTGCATCCAAAAGATCATTCACAAGCTGCCCGTGTTGGATCTTCGTACCATGCGATGTCATAAATCCTCTTTCTCTCCACAATCTTCCAAAATTATGCGCAACACCAAACGCGTACTGACTGTCAGTAAACACATTCACTCGCTTTCCCTTCGACAAAACACACGCTCTTGTCAATGCAATTAACTCTGCCGCTTGTGCGGAGTTCTGATTCAATCTCGCAGTTTCCACAACCGTGCTCAACGTCACTACAGCATACGCAGTCGTCACATCGCCATTCGGCAATTTGAAGCAAGAACCATCCACATACAAAGTACCATCGGGATCTGCCAAGGGAGTGTTTTTCAGGTCCACACAACCTTTTGTTTCTTCCTCAGTCCGTAAATAACAATCATCTGATTCCATATTAATCGGCAACAATGTCGCCGGATTCAGTACATTACAACGTTTAATCTGTATATGACTTGCCAAAAGGGTCAGCTCGTACCCAGACAACCTTGCACTCGTCAGATGTTGAGTCTTTGTCCGATTCAAGAGCGTATCAACTGCATGCGGAACCATTACTATGAGCATATTATCCATGACCAGGCCTGCGGACTGTCGAATAGACGCCGCCGCTGCCGCTGTCGCCCTCAAGCAACTCGGCAACGCTCTAGCTACCGGGTCTAAGGTCGAGGAAAAATATGCACACGGACGCTGTTTATCACCAAATTGTTGCGTTAAAACACTCAACGCACAACCGTCCCTCTCATGGACGTATAATGTGAAAGGATTACTGTAATCAGGAGTACCTAACACAGGAGCCGAACACAATGAATCACGTAATTCAGAAAAACTTTTCTGACATTCCTCCGTCCAAGGCAAAGGAGTCGAAACGTCCTTGCACGTGAGAGCTACCAATGGCTTCGCTAACAGTGAAAAGTTCGGGATCCACTGTCTGCAGTATGACGTGATACCTAGAAAGGCACGCACATCTCTCTGAGTTGTTGGCACAGACATTCGAGCAATTGCTGCAATTCTTTCAGGGGTCAACCTTCTTCCCGCCTTTGACAATAAGTGACCTAGATAGGTTACTTCTTGACAACAATATTGCAGTTTGGAAGGTGACACTTTATGATGTAAGTCACAAAGATGCTGTAACAGTGACATTGTAGCAGTCCTACAAAGCTGTTCGGTGTCAGCAGCGATCAACAGATCGTCGACGTACTGAATCAAGGCTGCACCAGCCGGTAACACAAACGCATCAAGTTGGCTCTTAAGAGCTTGGCTGTAGATTGATGGACTCTCACAGTAGCCCTGTGGTGCGCGTTTGAATCTGAAGCTGCGACCACCTAATGAGAAACCAAACAAGTCTCTGCTTTCCTCAGCAATCGGAATGCTAAAGAACGCATTCTTCAGATCGATGACCGAGAACCATGACGCAGTGGCTGGAATCAGAGTCAATAAAGCTGTAATGTCTGGCACCACAGGAAACTGCGGAACAACGACCTTATTCACCTCCCGTAAGTCGATAACTAGACGGTACACAGGAGGCTTGGAGGGATCCGTTCGTTTCAGAATAGGCAACACGGGACTATTGCACACATTACCCCGTGTCTCCTCAATAACATCTTTACCGATCAAGTCGTAAATGATCGCTAATAGTGCCCTTTCACCATCAAGGGAAATACGATACTGGGGTATGCGTGGCAAACGCGCACCAACTTTCAGTTGGACAACATAAGGTGGTATATCCAACAGGCCCACGTCATTGGGACCTGTCGCCCACAAGGAGTCCGGAAGAGATCTCAATTCTGGTGGGAGCTTGTCGATCGATAAATACATAGGGGAAATCACGCTCTTACCCAACGTAAGCTCCACACCCGCAGGAGAACAGTACAAAGTCGCATGTAACCTTTTCAACAAATCCAGACCCAAAAGATTCTCACCACAACCAGTAGTCAAAATCAAAGGAGCTTCTAGCTCATGAGACCCAATTGTAAGGGGCAAAGGGCTAGAAACTGGATTGCTAACGGGGGCGCCAGAAAATCCAACGGAAACATTCGTTAAGCCAGACAAAGGCGCGCCAGGGAGTTTCGAATGCATGATGGAACTTTTTGCTGCACCAGTGTCCAACAGAAAAGGCTCAACGACGCCCAAAGTGGCTACTGCAACATAAGGCCCTCTCTGATCAACCGGAACTGATACTTCTCC
Source organism: Triturus cristatus (assembly GCF_964204655.1). Taxonomy (NCBI): domain Eukaryota; kingdom Metazoa; phylum Chordata; class Amphibia; order Caudata; family Salamandridae; genus Triturus; species Triturus cristatus. The sequence goes on along the minus strand of NC_140587.1, from coordinate 738,101,805 downwards.
CTTCCTTTGTCTATGGCTGTCCTAGTAGATACCATCCGTATCAACATCACACTCAACATAACAGTCATCCACATGATACTGTGCAGACCGACCGGACGATGGTTCGCGCCTATCGAAACAATTTTGCGAGTCCGAAGACGTTGCAAAGCGTTCGGCCTGATTCTGGGTAACTCCACGACCTCTACCACGGGAAGCCTGTTGAGGGCCACTACGTCCTCCCCGAGCCGACACACCATTGTTCCTATCACGGAGAACCGGACAATCAAACTTCAGATGGCCCTCCCCACGACAATATGCGCATTGATTATATCCCAGCACAAAACGAGGTGCGGGAGAAGCATTTCGCGTCTGCGATCTGGAGAACTGTGATTGTGATCTATTTTGCTGTTGTGTATCACTGAAATGCGAACGCGGAGGATAGGCTTGCTGCAATAAGACCTTAGTTTTAAGATCCTTCGTTTTCTTATCTGCACGCTCACTTTCCTCTTTTTCTCTGTTTTCGTAATATTGGGCCGTAGCCAATATTTGGGCAGTGGTAGAAACAGCCCACGAACTCTCAGAATTCTTCAACTTGTTGCTAAGGTCGGGCAGCAAGTTCGATACAAACTTATCAACAAACAGCCGCTGACCACCCTCAGATCCCATGTCCTGACCACTATGATCAACAAACGCTTCCTCGAATCTCGTAAAGAAATCAGAAACGCTTTCATCCCTCTTTTGCTTGCATGCTGATAATTTGTCCCAATTGACGCGCATCGCTGGCATAAGCGTTTTCATAAGGGTAATTATCCTCTGAGGCAAAGCCACGATAAGCTGTTCAGGTTTAGCCCCACCGACCTGCTGGGCATCTGCCGCCGTAAGGGCAGCCCAGTCACCGCCTAACTCGGCTGCGTGATTCTCGTGACGAATTTTTGCCCAAATCGGCTGAGGCACCACATTGCCAAACAACATATCAATATCGGCTAAGTTCATAACAGTAGCATCCACCAATTGGGACAGCTCCTTATAATAACCTGCAGGATTCTTACGGGGATCGGGCAAAGATTGCTTCACTTGTAAAACTTCCGATCGTTTCCAAGGGAAGTGTATCCACACTCTCTGGAAACGGCCTGGAACAGGAGGGTTAGCAGCAGGATCGCCTGGCATCCATACCGGAGGAACTTCTCGCATAGGATATTGACCAGGTTGTGCCATCCATTCTGCAGTCTCGTCTTTAAACAACGCACGAGGTTGCACTGTACATCGAAAGGATAACAAGCGCTCTAAAGCCTCTCGAACTTTGTCGCCTACGATTACACCCGAGGCAAACCGATGCTGCAGCTCAGAAACCTCTGACGGTACATTATCTGTCACATCATCGTCCCACTCCTCCTTCAACGAGTTACACAGTTCTTCAAACACAAATCGTTGCGTAGGCACATTAAACTGAGAGAACGTTTCAAACACTACACGTGAGGTGTATTTAACAGGGTTACGAATCCATCTACGTGCCGTTTTCACCAACGATTCACGTTCCCTACCATCAGGAAGCTGACTGCGCCTTTGAGCGACATCTGAAAGAGTCGAGCCAAGTATCGGCCCAAAAAGCGGAGAATAAAGAGAAGCAACAGCAGTCAAAAGACGACTACGAACAGAAGGAGAAGAGGAAGAAGATGCGGGCGCAGCAACAATAGGGGTGGAAACAGTAGAAGTGGACGCAGCAGCAGGAGCAGCGGGAACAACAGGCTGAGGAGGGACTTGGAAAAGCGCAGTAGGGAGAGAGGCCGGAACAAGAGGATGTACGATCTGGGGCCCAAGGGGATTCGGGAGTACGAGAGGAACGGCGGGCTGACCAGCAGCCGCCAAAACAGCGTGTTGAGGAAGAGGTGGACGCACGGGACCCATAACATCGGGAGCATAGGGAGGTGGCGATTTCATCAGATAAGACAAGAGCGGATCCTCCATCGCTTCTTCTCCTGTCTTATCGATATTAGAAGGTAGCACCGGATAACACTTATCCACTGCCATATGATGTAGCCGAGCACTAACTTCCTGCTCTTTCTCATCTTTGTCTAATTGATATTGTTCTGCATTTCGCATCACTGCAATAACACCTTCTCTTTTATTTTTCTCATTCTGTTTGATTTCTTTCTGCTTGGCCTCTTTCCGCCACAACCGGAAGGAATCAAACATGGCCGGCCTAGCTTTCTTTTTAAACAATTTAGCTTCCAAATTATCTAAAACGGCAGTCTCGAAACTACCATGAGATGGCCAACTGAGGACGCCATCCTTTTTAGTGTAGCGGACCCAATATTCATTATATACGATAGGACCCACGCCATGACGACTATAGAGCTCGTAAATCGGAGTTCCAACCGGAGGTATCGGACATGAATCCTCCAGCCGGGAATCCATGCTGCAACATTTGAGAAACCCAAACAAAGTACTACGGCCAGGCATCGTGCACACTAACCGAGTTTACAAACTTCAAGGGTTATCGAATTACGATGTCCTCACAAAAATGCAAGACCCTCGGTTTTGGCAATTGCAATCGTCAAATAAAACCCAACTACTAAGAACCACGAATGCTATGGAACCATGCAAACAACAAAGCAACACTGGGAGCGACCCACAAATACTTAACTGAGAGAACAATGGCGTCACCAGGAAGGCCCGTCGATCGTCTCGCCGTACAAAGGACTACGCCAGGCGCCAAAACAGGTCGACAGTCAGGGCATCGGTCCGTCGCAGCCGTCAGGAGGCGGGGGTCTTCGCGGGAAAAGACGTCGGGCCACTTATTTCGACAACTGGATCGATGAAGCGGGGTGCACCTTCCCTCGGAGATTTCACACGAAGTTCCTCACGATCGTCGGGCTTTGGACCGCTACCGTTGATGTCGCCCCACGTTGGGCGCCAACTGAAGGACTGGGTTATTCTTAAGACCCAGCAGTGCCAGGGAACAACACCTGAAACCTTCGTGGGTTACCTGTTCTGGCGTACTAAACACAGAGACACGGGACACTTCCAGCGACGTCAGAGATCAGCGTTTATTTACTGCAGGGATACAGAGGTCACAAGAAGTACACAACGTGTAGGTTCTCGGAGACTGCTTCAAATTCGTAGAAGTGGGTCGGTCCTTTTATACAGGTTTTTGCCATAGCGCAGTATGGCGAACAAAGGTTACAACTCAGTTCCCACAATAAACTTCAAAAGGGTCGCGTTCATGTCTCAGGAGGCCGGAACATAATTACAACAGTCTTGCCGGTTCCCAACTGTAAAAACATATTTCTCCGCAATAAACACATTCCATCCTAACCATAAACACATTAAGAGGAAGGACGAAAAACAGATGCAAGGAAAGGACAAGGATGCACAACAGGTTAGAAAAGAGTGTTGGGGGCAATAAAGGAAACTTGATAGGGGGGTCAAAGACCTCATGTCTAATGTATGCATGGCTGAAACAATAGACCGGCGCGGCAAGATGAGCCTCGAGCGGGGCCATCTGCCTTAGTCGTGTCGTTTCCCTCATCGTAAAAGTCACCTCAAAGAAACACGTGTCCTTCGTGTAAGCTTGAGAGTCCCAGAGTCACGGAGCGGACAAGAAGCCCGTTCGCTGGCTACCTGAGGGCAAGAAACAAAATGGATGCTGTATCTAAAATGGAACCCGAGGGTCCAGATGAACGAACCCAAAAATGAGACGAACCATACGTGGCTGCATAGCGAAACTGCGTACACCCATTATACTCGTCATTTGCGGTTCGTAGATACCAAACTCGTCCATATTCGTTACCACTCAAAACTGCGGTCCCGTGTCATACGGAACCTCAGATCCTGGCTGTTAGTCTGTTCCTTCAATCACTCTCACAGCTAGAGTGATAACACCATCATAAACACGCATAAAAATGAACCATGGTCTGACTGGAATTTTTTCCTAAAAAAGAACAGAATCCTTTCTTGCCCTGACAACCTTGTTGAACCTTGTCTGCATTAGGGGTTTAAGGTTTTCCCCCTGTCAAGGTCAAGTACCAGAACAAGAATTCGCGCTTAATATTCGGCCAGTAAGGGATCGGGACCTTTCACCCCTCAAATCATAAAACATGATCCTGGAAGGCATTTAGGAGAGCAGACTGACCCACACACAGCTGGTGCAAAAGGTCCACTGCCTCCACACTGAGGGCAGCAGGAGAGACAGGGGCAGCAGTGCCTGGGCAGGAAAGAGACTCCACCCTTCCTCGGGCTGCGGGCTCTGACAGCACGACAGCTGCACATGCCTTCTTGTTACCTAACATACTAATCACTGTAAGCATACCTACGTGCCTGAGGTGAGATAGATATACATCTCAACATGTTGCCTCTGTCACATATGGAGTCACTTTAAGGGAACACCACAGATACAGACTCCCAAATGACCTTTTGCAATGGCCATAAGCTCCTGATATCCACCATGTTGTGCTTTGAAGTACAACTACAGTTGCACATTGTTGTCAGTTGTGTATTTCTCACAAATGTGAAGTTGTGCACAGCACACATATACAAAAGCACACTAGGATGATGCTCACTGCTGTTCACTGCCAGGTGATGCACCCATAATGCAGCATATGTCACAAGGCCACATCTCAAATGCATGACAGCTGCACTCAACACAGAGGCCACTTAGAAGCCCTTGCATCACACTAGAAACATCACAGAGCTCCGCACTAGCTCAGGGTTGGGATTCATGCAGTCACTCACACCCAAAATCACACTTCGCAGAATACTCACCTCCAACTTGTTGCAGATGGGCCCTCAAACGTACATCCAGCTCTGGCTTTGTCACTGCCAAGATGCGGGACATTAGTGATGTCATGCTCCTGCGCGCCAACCTGCCACTCCAAGGGTGCACCCCCAGCGTCATCTTTGCCACGTTTTTACTCAGCCGGCAGATGTCATCCCACCTCTTGTGACAGTGTGTGTGCTTCACTTGGAGACACCCAGATCCCGCACCTAGCGTACAATGGCCCTACGCTGGTGGAACTTAAGCTGCAGGCATGGGAGACAAGAAGAGGAAGTTTCAGCGACACTGTTTTATGTACCACTGTGTCAGTACAGGAACATGAAAAAACATAGCACACCAATACATAAATATTGAGCAGAGGCCATACAGCATGACACGTAGTACACTTGCATCAAATACTTTCATATAAATGTATACATGTATGAGGATGGACACAGTACATGGCCATCTCATACACATGTAGAGTGCCAGCACAGAAACCAATGTGATGAAGTTCCTCATCTGTGATGTAGTATGTGAGTGAGCAAGACATACAATACATTTGAAATGATGTGTTGGGGCAGACTCACAGTGTCCAGCACTACACATCCCTCAATGTCCTTGGCCAGTGAATGGCTACCTGTGTCATGGAGGTCACATTTAGGGCCATGATCTTACATTCTCACACTCTTCTCACAAGGTGTCGGCCTGTATTGTGCAATCCTCAGGCCTAAGATAGCTAATTGAGAAATAGGGTGGCAGACAACACATATGTTTCACTCTGTCCATTTACTGATGGGTCCTTGTCAAATTGGGCAGTTTCTGTGCAGGCCAGGGGGCTCACACTGAGGTTACATGTGGGCCATCAGAACATTCACATGCATGTACAATATGAGAGGGCAAACAGTGCATACACATGCGAGTCAGAACACATAATGAAAACAATGGAAGGATGATATCTCCAAATTACATTTATCTTATGTGTCATAGGTGAATTACCACAAAGAGTATTACACTCTCGCCCATGACCAACCCTCCCAAGACCCCATTTGTAGGACGTCGTGAGGAGAGAATCAATGCTCCAGATTCCCTGCGGATTTTAGGGCAACTCAGCACTTTACGTAACCCAGCCCCAGAGAACCAGTTAGGATTTAGCGTTAAAAACTCTGGTACCCCTAGGCCTGATTTACCCCCGGCATGTGCCCCATTCGTGGCAGTTCTCACTAATGTCCCCCCAGTAAGTGAGACTTATAGTGAATCTCATGCTTCTTTGAAGAACAAGACCGTGGATTGGTTGCACCGGGAATGTGGTGTCCCAGTTGTTCTATCAAAGGACATATTAAGTACAAGAAGAGTTAAATGGATTGGTAGTTCGAACAAGACATGTGGGGGTGATTGTATTGTGGTTAATTTTAGAAACCCCCATCTTGCTTCAACTGTCCTGTTAAGTGCACCACCATCTTCCTCTCGGGACCAAGGGATATCTCTTCGCCCCTTAGGGTATTTCTATAGGCATTTTAATTATCGCCCAAATGTCGAACATACTGGGGCTAAAGAAGGAGACATGAATTTATACCCTGGGCCTAAAATTACCACGTCAAATCGATTCAAAGCCCTGAGCGGACTGGATTGTAATGATTGACTGGAGCCAGCCCTGACTAAAACAGAGGAAGTTATTGATGCCATAGGAGGCATGGGAGGGGACGTCATTTTGACGGTTTTAGATACAGTAGACCCTAGTGGCAACGATAACCCCCCGGACAATATCAACAGGAAGGCCAGCTGTTGTGATTGTGAGAATCGGGCTCTTTTGGATGGTAAGAATGGGGTTTCACTATCTAATTATGTACCCCCTGACCTTACAAGCCCTATACCCTTATCCAAATCTTGTAGAAAGAGTGTCTGCTCGATTGCCAGTTGGAACATTGCGGGACTTTTATCAAAGGACGTCTGTTTGGGATGGACAGAGTTCATTAACGTTTTTAACATTATATGTTTTCAGGAAACCTGGTGTGTGGATCCAATCAATTATAATGGTTTTGTTTCTTTTCACCTACCTGCTGTAGCTTCACAGTCGGGTAGGGCACAGGGTGGGTTATTGGTTTTGGTTTCTGTAGAAATACCCATCAGAGTCAAGAAACATGTTTTGGTTGGGGCACACTCCCAGATCTTATGGCTTCAACAGGAGCAGGGTAGAAATATCCTTTTAATTAATTTTTATAATAATATTTTCGATTGCACGCGATATCAGGTTGTGCTTGCTTTGGAGTCCGCTTTGGAAGACATCATAACCAAATTTGATATTGATTTTGATTTCATTTGGGTAGGGGATTTTAACACAGTGGTGTGCCCCCTTGTTGCCCAAAGGGTTTGTGGTTTTACTAACCACTTCGGGGATGGTGTCTCCCACTTTCCTCACAATTCCTATGGCAATTCCTTGAATAAAATTTTAACCACTTATGATATGGAAATATTGGTTAATCAGGTCAAACCCTCTGGTGTATTTGTCCCTACTTTCACGGGAAGAAATGCTAATACAGTAATTGATTTTATCTGTATGTCTTCTGGTATTAGCCCATGGTGTTCGGTCCCTGTGGTTGTGGACAATTATATCAGCGACCATAATTGTATTACCGTTGAGGTTACACTTTGGAAGGAACAACAGGTCCCTAATACTTGTGCCATTACCAATATTGAGCCACATCGACCTAATGGAATTCGTATTAGATGGAAAGGTAATAAAGCGGACATTACGTCTAACTCCATTGTTTTAAAATGTCTTATGGGAATTACTACAATTTTAGAAAGTGAGGAAGTAACTGTTGAAACTGTGCGTAATTTTATTAATATTAATTTAATCATAGACAGCAATTTCACAATATTTGCAAAGGGTAGGAAACTCCAACAAAGGGGGTGGTTTGACCATGCATGTTCTATTGCGCTTAAGGGGCTCAAAACAGCATTGGCAGCCCAGAATAGAGATATTAGTATGATTAGGGAACTGCGAGGTATTTATCAGGCCGCAGTTAAATCTAGGAAAATAGAACTAAGACAAGAGGCGTGGGACAAACTAGACCAGGCAGCCTCAACCGCGGATTCCTCTTTATTTTGGGCGACAGTTAATAGCCCTTTTTTAAAGGATGATAAAATGCCCGAATTATCGGCAAATGTTAGCGCAGAGAGCTGGGTTACCCATTTCTCTCTGATCTTTGATTCGGACAGATCTCGGGGACCCCATGAAGATGGGTGGCCGGTCATCCCCTTGGACATCACCACTGCTGAAGTGTGGGATAGCATTAAATTTAGTAGGGGTGGGAAGGCCCAGGGACCTGACGGGGTACCTATCGATGTATACAAAACAGCACAAGAGATTTGGGGTCCGTTGCTAACAAAGGTATTTAATGCTGCCGTAAATATTGGGGTCCCCCACACTTGGGAGGAATCCATAATTATACCAATATTCAAGAAGGGTGACAGGGGGGATGTGAAGAATTACCGCCCAATCTCCCTCCTGGACTCCTCGGTGAAAATTATGAGTCGGGTGCTTATGGTTAGGCTGGAAGAATGGGTTGAAACTAATAACATTCTAGCTAACTCTCAATATGGTTTTAGGAAGGGTAGAGGGACCATAGAACAATGTCTTAACCTCAAATTGTTAATCGGGAAGTACACGAAGGCTAAAAAAGGATCCCTCTACCTTTGTTTTGCAGATTTGAGTAGCGCCTTCGACATGGTGGACCACAATATTTTATGGGCCAAATTACTAGAAATGGGGGCACCTGAGGCCATCATCTACTTTCTAGCAAGACTTTATGCTAAATTAAGCACCAGTGTCCGTTACGGTCAGGAAGGGGAGCGCACCCCAAAGTTTAGAGTCAGGCGAGGTATTAGACAAGGGTGTGTGCTTGCCCCTTTACTTTTAATTTTTTTATTAATGAAGTGGATTCAGCTTTAAAGACGATTGCGGCTGATGCACCCAAAGTAAACGATTTCTACGTCCCTGTTCTTCTTTATGCGGACAACACCGTAATCTTGTCTAGGACCCCTATTGGCCTACAGCGTCTGATGGACAGGTTTTCGCAGTTCATCAAGGACAGGAAGCTGCTGATCAATAAATCCAAAACCTTCATTATGGAATGTGGTGCGGGACGTAAAAAACCCCATGCCTTTTTTATTGATGGGCACAAGGTGCAAAAAGTGGAGTCTTTTAATTACCTTGGCATTACATTTTCAAAATCGGGCAGCTGGTCCAGTGAGATTAATCACGTCCGGGCCAAGATGGCGAAAAGCTCTCATGGAGTATTTAAGTTTGCCACCAAAATTGGAGACAAAAGGATCCAAGACATGCTAAAAAAGTTTCAAATGAGATGTCTATCAGTGGCTCTTTATGGTGCCGGGGTGTGGGGACATACCGTGGCAGGGAATTTGCAAGTGGAGGAAAATCTCTTCCTTAAGAGGCTCCTGTGTTTGCCCAAATCAGTTTCCAACGACCTGGCGCACAGAGAGCTTGGCATTTTACATCTTTCCGACTTGCTGGCTATAAGACCACTAATGTTGTGGCGTTCCGTTTGGTCAAAGGAGGAGACCTGCTTAAATAGAGCTATTATTGGAGATTGTCTCTCCACTGATGACCACATAAAAATTCCCTGGATCAAATTTGTCCTCAACTGCTTTTTAGAGATCTATGGTTTCAAACTTAAAGATGATTGTTATGTCCCCTCCAGCCTGTCTAAGGAAGTGATGAAGTCAGTTTTTATGAATTATAAATCAGCGAGGCGGGAAAGGACCTGCAGTAATTTAACTACGTGTATGTTTTATGGAAAATACTGTGATACTGTGGGTTTCCAGCCGTATTTGAGTTTAGTCACCCGTTCTTCTCACCGGTTTGTCCTTACTAGACTAAGGTTCGGGATAGTGCACCACCTAGTGGCCTTCCCCTGTATCAAAAAACATCCGGTGGGCCCATGTCCATGTGACAATGTATCAGTACAAAGCACCATGCACCTTCTTCTATTGTGTAATTTATATGGTAATTTTCTTCAAGCCTTTTTAAAGCCTATCCTGTTAAAATATGGAGTTAGGAGTGTACAAGATGTTATGAAGTTGCTTTTTAAACCTTACCCTGATGTTTGTTTTTTCACTGCTACTTACCTCCTACAAGTTACCAAAGCAAGGCCCAGTATGCTCTTTTAACCTTTTTAAACTGTTTTAACCATGTAATCTGCTTTGTAGTATTATTATTATGGTTTTATGACTGATGTATTTGATGTGTATTTGTTTATGCTTTTATGGACTTTGGGGCAGATTTATGACGACTGGCGCATCCCTGCATATCGGCAGGGATGCGCCAGTTATTATGCGCCACAGCTGCGCCACCATGGATGCGCCGCATTTATAATGCGGCGCACCATGGGGCAAAAACGGCACAGATGCGTGACGCATCTGTGCCGAAAAGTGGCGCATTGCTGGAGTTGCGTCGCAAGCGCGACGCAGCTCCAGCAATGTTCTGGGGGGCCCTATCTGTACAATGCTGCGTCAATCCTTACGCCTGCTTCAAGCAGGCGCAGGGTTTTGATGCAGCATGAGCCTAAAAGTGACTGAGTGAAATCTTGTAGATTTCACTCAGCCACTTTTAGGAGGCGTTCCTGCGCCGGAACGCCCCCACCTGCCCTGGAACGCCTACATGTGGCGCAGGGCTTTACAACGTGACGCATCTGGGAGATGCGTCACGTTTGTAAATGCCCCGCACCATGGCGCAGGATTTGCGCCGCTGCTGCGTCACAAAAGTGCCGCAACGGCGGCGCAAAAGTGCCGCAAGTGCAACATAAATCTGCCCCTTTGTGTTTAAGCTCCGAATAAAGCCTTATGATATGATATGAGTATTACACTCAGGCATTTTACTCTTGTGCATAATGCACACATATCCATTGGGGCAATATGAAAACAGTACACCTAGTCTTCATTACCCTCTGGAAGACTTACCTTTGCAATGTCACAAATGAGCATGTGAAAACCTCATGGACTATGTCATCACATAGCCCAGGCAATGTTTTTTCAGACTTCGACTGTGCAAACCAGCAGTGTGACAGTATGGCTGCAAAAACACTGCATGTCCATCCCATCCTTCAATGCAGCCATGGATCTGTGGAAATAAGGCTACACACCCCATCGACATGAAGTCAGCATACTAGGCAGTGAATCACTCATTTACATTACCCAGTCTTAGACTAACGTTTGGATTTTACTTGCTGGAGAAGGGCTGTAGAAATTTCCATGTTGCCATCCTCCACAAATAGTCAAGTGCAATATGTACTAGGCCAGGTATTGAGCATGGTACATCAAAAATGAGGATGCGTACACATTTACTTGCACACACAGGCACATACTACTGCAGAGCAATATCATGTGAGCACTCTCAAACTGTCACTCTGAAACACTTACCAGTACATCTGGAGCACCATATAGCCTCCCATACTGTGAAAACACCTCGTCCACCAGGACCTTCAGCTCCTCTGTGGTGAAGGGACGGGCCCTGCGATTCTCAGTTCTCGCCATCACTGGATCCAGGAGACAGGAACAGCAGCCGTTGTTGGTGAAGAATGGCAGGCAGCAGTGTCTGGATGCAATTGAAGTGTGTGGCTCTCTCACAGACATATATAGCCCCCTGAGGTTGTTTCAGTGGTACTCAGCTGCTGCAATTGGTGTTCCTGGTCAGCTTTTTTCAAATGTAACCAATGACCGGGACGGCAGTGGCAGTTCACGCCTACTGCGATTTTCAAATGTGTAATTCACTACTGTGATCGCAGTTCCCATTGGCTGGTAGGGCATGGTCGTTGGCGGTGTTGCACAGTGGGGGCCAGGCGGCTGCTACCGCAATTGTGCATCTTTTGATAGTACCCAACAACCTGGCCTGCAGTAGAGGACAACGCCTACCGCGGGTTTCAAATGTGTAATTCACTAATGCAATCGCAGTTCCCATTGGCTGGTAGGGCATGGGAATTGGCGGTGTCACACCGCAGGGCCCAGGGGGTCGCTACAACGAATTGGCATTTTTCAATTGTGGCCAATGACCGTGATTGCGGTGGCATAGCACGTATACGGCACCTATGGACATATCATGCTGTAGCATTGGGAATGGCCAAGTCTCATCATTGAACACTAGACACTGACTGACTGACTGAAAAAACTTATAAAGCACACTTTTTCCAAGGCGTCTTGGTGCTGGGTCTGCATGATGCCGGCAGCTGATGAATCTTAAGAACTTGTAAAGAGCCAGGTTTTTATCAGTTTCCTGAATAAGGCCCTGTTGGATTCTAACCTGATAGTCACAGGAAGGGAGTTCCATAAAACGGATGCTTGGTAAGAGAAACCCTTACCTCCCCATCTAGCTCTTTTACTCTAGGAACACATATCAATCCTGAGTTGGCAGACCTAAGACAGCGTTGTGGCTGATATGCAGAAAACAGGGTTTGAATGTTCACAGCCCCTCCTCCATATATAGCCTTATGCAGCAAGCACAGGGCTTTAAAATTCACTCTCTGACGGACTGGGAGCCAATGTAGCTGCTTGATCACAGCTGACATCGGATGGTGTTTAGGTAACCCAAGCAGAACCCGGGCCGCTGCATTCTGAAGTGATTGAAGTTTTGTGATTTGTCCCTTGTCAACACCTAAATACAGGGCATTGCAATAGTCGACCCTGGACAGGACTAAAGCTTCAACCACTGTTTTCCTAAGTGATAGAGGGATGAATGGCAAGATTTTCCGCTGAACTTTTAATGTAAAAAAGCATGCGGAGGACACTTGATTTATTTGCAAGGCAAGTTTGAGGTCCTTGTCAAGCAAAATTCCAAGGTTCCTAGCCTTAGACACAGGGACTGGACAACTGCCAGCTTCAAGGAGGTCACCAGGCCTGGCTCCATACTGATGATAGTTGACCAAACTCTAGGACCTCGTTTTTTTCGGTATTGATCTTTAAAAAGTTTGCATTCATCCATGCCATCACATCTGTGAGGCAGTTGCGAAACCTGTCCGCTGTTAGCCCCACAGTTTGTGTCACTGATACCACTAGTTGAGTGTCGTCGGCGTACGACACCAACATTATGCCATGTTCTTTAATTACTTGTGCCAGAGGTCTGACATATAAATTAAATAGTGTAGGGGACAAGGCCGAACCCTGTGGGACTACGCATGGGAGGTGGAAGATTCCTGATTGCAGGCCATTCCAGTGGATCAGTTGTTCTTGTGATGTTAAAAATGATATAAGTAGGGTCAGAGCCATATCTTCAATACCTGCTTCCATCAATCTCCGCCACAATACCGCGTGATTTACGGTGTCAAAAGCTGCGGTCAGATCGAGCAGGATGAGTGCAATGATTCATGCCACCTGGTTGGTAAATTCAATGCTAGTGTGACATTGAACTCACTGATGACTACACATGTCATGTCAGTGCACAATGTTACATGCATTGGCATGTACTTCCTCACATGTCACATATGATATTTGTGTGCATGTACACAGATCTGTTGTGTAATGGACTCTCATATTTGTGAACATGTCAATGTGTGAGATGGCTAATCAACCCACAGTAATGATTGGCTGACTACATAATGTGCCTATTTCACTGTGTAGATTGCTGATATCATTTTGATAGTTGATCTGCTTATACACACTGCGCTCATTGTGTTGAAAATGTGTGCTCTGTCTGACTTACGCAAGAAGGTGTGGCAGGTACAGCAGCTACGTAGAAGCCAGCAGTGTTGCTGTTTCAAACATTTGCTGTGTCAACTACTCTCAGGGCTGGTGACACAAGATGTCGTAATGTACCATTTTCCATTCACATAGTCAGAATCTGTTTTGGAGGTACTCAGTATGTACATACTGAACACATGTAAAACTACTTGAGATCAAGGTGTCTCTACATGTGACTTGTGCTTTAAGCTGTTGTTTCAGTCCAGTCATTGTTGGCGCTGTGTCAGTCAAGACGTAAGATGTTAGAAACATCTCATAGAGGAATTGAATTGGCATGTGTCCACTTTCATTTTATGTAGGAGACGACCAAATGTGCATCATCCCTTCACAGTGCTGACGGACATGGAGGATGAGGACATCAGAAGGAAATTCTGTTTGGATCGACTTACCCTTCAAGACCTATGTGGTCAGTTGGAGTCCCTTCTGAGGCCTCACAGAACCTATCCGACTGCTTTGACACCAACAGTTAAGGTGATGGCAGCCCTGCATTTCTTTGCAACTGGTTCATTCCAGTACACAGTGGCCAGCGCAGGTGGGATGTCTCAACCAATGTTCAGCATGGTGCTACGTGATGTCCTGTCCAAAATGATGACATACAAGGACCGCTACATCCATATTCCCAGTAGATATGAATTGGCAGCTGTGAAGGATGATTTTTATGACCTTGGCAACATACTGAATTTTGTTGGCGCCATTGACTGCACACATGTTGGCCTGGTTCCTCCACAGGCACGTGAGCACAAATACAGGAACAGGAAGCATTTCCATTCCATTAATGTGCAAGTGGTATGCCAAGCGGATATGATTATCTCCCATGTCTGTGCAAGATTTCCAGGATCAGCACATGACTCCTACATACTGCGTAACAGCATTATACCACAGCTGATGGCAAACCTGCATCTAGAGCGTGTGTGGCTTGTTGATGAGTACGCAGAGTCAAGTAGTGTGCTGTATGTGTGACATGCTGTCCTCAGCTACTGTTTATATCACACATTTAGTCTGTGTATCTCACACCTGGATGACTCTGCGTATCCCATCTGGCCTTGGTTGCTGAGCCCCTTGAGGAATCCCAGGACCCCGGGTGAAGTCTGCTACAAAGATGCACATGGGAGAACACGTCATGTGGTGGAGCGTACTTTTGGGCTTCTGAAGTCTAGATTCCGGTGTCTGGACAAGGGCGGAGGTGCACTACTCTACTCTCCCCAAAAGGTGTGTCAGATCGTAGCTGCATGCTGCATGCTCCACAACCTGGCCTTGCGTAAAGAGATCCCATGCTCCTGGATGATCATTAGCAGCAGATGCCCACACATGTCCAGTGACGACGATAATGGAGAGCAGGAAGGTGTTGACCTGCGTCAACAGCTCATCAACAACTACTTCCCTTGAGTGTGAGTGACATTGTACAACAGTGACATTGTCTGTTGTCTTTGATGATAGTGACAAGGCCTAGAAGAGCTTTTTGACTGTTAGCTGTTGTTGGCTCTGTGCTAATGGCTGATGTGTGTGGCACAGGCTATTTATGACCAGCTACATAATGTCTAGCTTGATGTTGTTGCTCATTGTTATGTGTTTTGGTTTGTGTACCTTGATGACTAGTGGTGTGTTCTAGCTGTGATGGCATCACCTGACAAGTAAATGTCATTCTCTTGTGTCTTTCTAGGTCCCTTCACCCTCTCAATGCCTCATCATAATCAGAGCTTGTGGTACATTGGAATCGGAGTTGACATTGTACATACTGTGATAAACATGGAGCTGACACAAAGACATAGGTATGTAAAGAGTGTTTATTTACAATGAGTATTTGTGACAGAAAAGTGATTATTTACAAAATGGTGCTAAGTGAATTTCTGAGTTGTCAGTGATGGTAAATGAGACAATAGAGTAGTCACCACATTGATGTAGTCACACAGTCCAACAGACACCTGCCATCAACATGGCAATGTGGGTAAGGATAGTCAACAAATCAATGTCAAGGGGAACAGAGCTGCCATCATGGCTGGCTCGGCGATTAGCGTTTGGATGGTGCATTGTCATGTGATCTTCCCCTGATGTTTCTCGGATGGCCCCTTGTGCGTTTGGCAGGGGGGCCAAGGCTGCGGGCTCAGTGGTGTCTAAGGAGTCATTTTGTTGCAGCTCACCCCTCTCTGTGGCCACAGCTGAGGTGGGGGGAGTATCATCCTGTGGGCCACTGGAGGGGGTTGAGCTGTCCTTTGGGCCGCATGTCTGTCCCTCAGAACACCCACTAGCTGGCCCATGAGGTCCACAATTTGGCCCATATGCGTGTCCATGGACCTCAGCAGCAGGCGGAGCTCACGTACTTCTTCCACAACCTGGCCCATGTGTCCCTGGGTCTGCTCATATGCCCCAAGGACTCTGGTGATGCTGGCCAGCGCTTCGGTCCCAGTGTCCTCTGGAATTTGTCCCCCAGTAGCCTTCCCACCTGCCCTTCTGACCCAGACCTGTGGTGTTGGCACTCAACGCATCCGTAAACTCTCCCTGCCCTCCTCTGATTGTGTGGTGGTGTTGGGAACCACTGAGGCAGGGAGAGTGTTGCAGGCAGCAGTGGTGGTGGTGGTTGAGGCCGCACAGGCCGTTACAGCAGGGCTTCCCACCCACAAACACCCCTCCCTGTTAAGATGCCTACCTACCTGTTAGGTGAAGGTGAGCAATGCAATGGCTGCCACATTGTTGTGGGTGTGGGGAGTGCTCCATCCTGCTGAGTTGTGGGACAACACCCCTCCCTCTTAAGATGGCTACTGTAGGAAGGTAGGATCTGACTGCATGGTTACCCCCACTTTTTTCCCGGTGTTTTGCTGGTTTTTTACTTAGTCTGACTGGGATCCTGCTATTCAGGACTCCAGTCTATCTGATTTCTCCCTAAATTGGTTGTACATTTACTTTACGTACACTCCAGATTGGATTCTGGAGCACTCTTATCAGTCCGTAGTATATGGTACACCATTTACCCAGGGCATAGGCACCCCAGAGGCCTCCCAGGGGCTGAAGCATGTATTGTGCCACCCCTGACAGGCCATTCAAAATGACACCACAGGTCTGATATGGCAGCCTATGTAAGGTGGCGCATGCACCCCTTACTTAGATATAGGTTACCTATACCTTTTCTACATCACTACACATAGAAACCTATCAGTCACCCCTATTGCAGGCCGTAACAATCCTGAAGGCAGGGTGCTGGGTTTTATGTGAGAGGGTGCCCCTGCATGAGCAGAGCTCATCTGCAGCCTTCTGAACCTATTTTCTGGGGTTGTCTGTGATGCAGCCAACAATACATATTTAAGAGCATTATAACCTTGTGGTAAATGCTAACTTTAAAACGGCTGCCCAGAAGCATGTCGTATTGGGTGTCAAACACCTTGGAAGCATACCTCCCCACCAGTAACTGACGAGGGAGGTATGATTACACCCTTCTAGAGGGACTTATGTGAAACACCGGTACACCCGGTACCAGCTTTCTCGCCCTGGGAATCACAAAATTGATGCTGCCAGCCACACATACGAGTCTGCTCTCCTGCTGCTGAGCCAAGCTCGAGCAGAGGAAGGCCTGACAATAGGTTTCCTGTCCCAGGGAGGTGTGACCACCTGCCAGACAGGCTTTAGTGTATTGGGGCTGGGTGGGTGCACTCTTAGAGTGCCAGAAAGTCTGCACTGGGGGCACATTTGGTGTCCCCATGCATAGTCCAGCTCAAACCGGTTGCAGGAGCCATTTGCTCCAGCTCTGGTGTGAAACTGGACAAAGGAAATGGGTGTAGCCACCTAGGAGGGTCCCCAGAGCTAGTCCAACCCCTTCCCTGGATATAAAGTTGGAAACCTGACTACAGGACTTTGGATTTTACCTGGACTAAACTCTGCAAGCAGAAACCAAGTACTTTGACGGTCTACACTTCACTGGACGACAGAAGAATCTCCCTTGAAGTAAAGGAGTTACTCCCCTGCAGCAGCAGGCACCTAAGCGTCTGACCGATTTGCATCTCCCAAGCTCCTGAGGATTCCAAAGATCTCTGCAACACAGGAGGTGGGTTCCCTGGCATCTCTGAGGTTGATCTGCTCTCTCAGCAATCCTGAGACTAGTATCCCTCGTGGGGACCATGCAACCTAAACCCCTGTGCACCATGTACTTTTGAAGCAGCATATGCTTTTTGGCGATTCCTGAGGCTGTGCTTCGGCCTCCACTCCACGAGTGCTCTGTGGGTTGGTGCTTTGTGATTCTGCTCGAGGTCCCTTTGTGATCCCTGGTCTGTTGGCCTGTGGGTCCTGGTGAGGGTCACTTTGATTTTCCTTGGGCTTCCCTGGTTGCTCCAGACATGCCCTGACTCCCCATAGCTTGGAGTGTCTCCTGGAGCTTGCTGGTCCTCACCGTAACCTGTTACCTCTGCCCGCATGGGTTGCCTTTGCCAAGGCTTGTTGGTGTTCAATTCGGACACTGACCCCTCAGCACTTGACATCCTTTGTGGGACAGCTCACCTCCAGTCTTTGGTAATCATTGACATCTCCTGGTCCCCGTGGCTACAGAGTCAAGCATCCTATCTTCACACCTGAAGCACCCGACATCGGTGGGCATTGGTCTATCGAGCCCCTGGTAACCCTGAAGTGACCCAGACTCTGTCCCCTCTGCTTTCAGGTTCTTCTCACCTCGGATCCAGGCTTGGATTCCACCGGACACTTTTCATCTTCCTGGCAGCAGCACGTCTTCGCATCACGCCATTGAAAACGACGAGGGTTTCCGACACCACTTGACCCCTATGCACCCGGCTCCTCTGGGATACGTAGCACGGATACCTCGGTACTCACAAGGGTGATGGCCTTAGAACCTTCTATGTTCCAAAGGGTTTGCTTGAAGTCCTCCCTGAAGTGTCCTTAAACTGTAATTTTCCAAACGCGACTTTCCCATAGAGTTGTACGGAGCTCTCATCTGTGTTCCCATACTGCACCCGTTTTCCGTGGGCTCCCTGTTTCACTCCTTTGGGTGTTTCCTTGGGTTCCCAGAGATTCTACGTGCTATATGCTCTGTGTCTAGTGAAGTCCTTGTTGTTATACCGTTTTTTAAGTATATGGTTCGGTCTCCCCCTGGAGCCCGCTGTGTATTGTGCTATTTACTGTCGTTCTACTGATTAAGTATTGTGTGTTTTGTGCTCTAATCTCGATTAGAGATTAGTAGAGAGTGTTTAGTAATAAATACATATATTTTACATAACACTTGTGTGGTTCTCCTTTCATTTGGTTACTCAGGAGGTTCTGATCTGGTAAAACAAGCTGCTTTACATTCCTTCAAGACTTAGCCTAAAGGCTGCTCTCCATAGCTACCACTAGGATAGCTTTCATAGAGGTTATCTTTAACCTAATCACCATAAGGGTTGTTTGGACTGGTGCAAGATGCCCACTGTAACTAGAGGACAGCATATACCAGGCCAACTTCTCACAGCTACTCTACCTGTGAGTTTGAAGGGAGCAATGCAATGGCTGAAACATGGTTGTGGGTGGGGGGAGTGTTTCATACTGCCCTGCTGTGGGACAAGAGGGCCTGGTGGGAGTTGTAGTGCTGGCTGCCTATCCACAAACACCCCTCCCTGTTAAGCAGGCTACCCACCTGTTAGGTGACGGTGAGCAATGCAATGGCTGCCACATGGTTGTGCGTGGGGGGAGTGTTCCATACTGCTCTGCTGTGGGACAAGAGGGCCTGGTGGGAGTTGTAGTGCTGGCTGCCTGTACACATGCCCCCCTGGGAATGTTGCTAGCTACCATTGGGGTGATTCAGAGGGAGTAAATGTTAGATCTGTGAGACATGTGTTGGGAAGAGTGTGTTGCACATAAGTGCATTTGGGCCTAGGAAGTATAGCTTTGTAGTTGTGCAAGACAGTACATAGCAGTGTAATGGGAAACATTTTTTGTAACTTACCAGCCTCCACCCTCCCCCCCCCGGCTATTCCTGTGAGACTCTCTGGATGCAGTATGGCAAGCACCTTCTCCTCCCATTCGGTGAATGTTAGTGGTGGAATGGGAGGGCCACCGCTAGTCCTCTGAGCCAGCTCATGGTTCTTGTTGGCACACTCATTCATCCTGGTCTTGAGGTCATGCCACCTCTACCTGATGTCACGCAGGGTGCGTGGTGTGGTGCCTACTGCCTTGACTTTGTTGACTATCCTTGCCCACATTTGACTTTTTGTGGCTACTGGTGTCTGTTGGACCATGCTTCCAAACAAATGTGTTTCTACTCTGATTACGTCATCTACCATCACTGACAACTCATTGTCAGTGAATTTGGGCATCTTCTTCTGTGACATGGTGTGTGATGTGCAAATATGGGAAAAGTACAGTTGTGAAGGTGGTGGTGGTGATGTGTGTGGTATGTGTGGTTGTGAGGGTATGATGTGTGCTGATTTGCCTCTCCTTTGTGTTGTTGGTATGGACCCTTCAGTTGTGGAGTTGTGCATAGGATTATGGTCAGGGAAGGGACTGGTTTTATACTCAGCTATGTGGGTGGGTCCAAATGGAGTATTCATGTCAGGTGTGTTATGTGGGTTGACCTGGGATTTGTATTTTTTACTTGCCATGGGAATGTGTAATTGGGGTGTGTTAGGTGTTTTTTGAGGCTGAGCCAATATAATGGCCACACTTGGTAGCTTTGTTGAGTGACCGCAGCGGTTGGGGTACAACAGCCCTTCCGCCAGCTCTCCCATTCATCAATTGTTGTGATCGCGGCGGTTGGAAACGACTAATCATTCCGCTGTCACTGCAATCGTATCCTAATTTCAAGTGCGGTCAATCCACTGGTCGAACGGTGGTTTTGGGTCTTTCCGCAGCAAATCCGACCGCCGTGGACGGATTTTCACCTGCTCTGGACAGTCCCGGCGGAGTTTCGTGGGATCCGGTCGGATTTTTCTGGCGGTTCATCCTAATCTGACCGCCGGTTTTCTCGCAGTACATGCGAACAGTTAATTTCCGCTACCATGGAGGTCGGAATGATTTTCCGACCGCCATCCTAATCGACCCCAATGTTAGGTGTGAATGAAGGATGCAAATGGTAGTATGAAAACCAAGCTCTCTCTGTACACGAGTTATGAGGCAATCCATTTTAGGGCATTTTCACATGTTCTCAGATGATGGAGTCTGTGTAGTAGCACCTGGTGGTGAAGAGTGTAACATAGACATTTCACTTTACAAACCACAAAACTGAAGCTAGGGACTAATGTCTATGATAGGAATGTTCTCTGCAGAATGTGATAGTGTGATGCAGGACGGCTACCAGAGACAAGAGACAGAAGAAGAGCACTGGTATGTCCCTAACATTGCTGACTGTCTTCTCTGTTTTCAGCCTATCCCGGGAGGGACCAGTAGCAAGCAGGAATGCCACCTCTATCCAGACAAGGACGTCTTTCAGAACTATGAGCCCTTTAACTGGGAAGAACTCAGTGAGCATGTAACCCACAGGAAGAGAGTCATTCCCTCCCAGGGACCAATAAGGGAGAGACAGGCCCAGCTTTGATTGGACATGAGAGCGGAGAAGCCGATGACACCGGAGGAAGAAGTGGAGAGACAACACCTGTTCCAAGAGACTGATGTGAAACGTCCCCCGACATGGAAGGTCTAGAACAACAGAGATGCGATTCCACCAGAGCGGAGGAACCCATGAGTCTTGCGAAGACTCTGAGGATGCCAAGTGGCCACTGTTCCCATGAGCCATCCTTCCATGCACAGATATGTGCACACCTACGGGGTGTTGGCGGGAGGCCAAACTGAGAGCCCTCATCTGGGGAACCTGGTATATACAGTATGTTGGCCCTGAAAAGACCTGACCATGCTTAGTAAGTAGATCAAGGTCTGAAGGCTGACTGGCCAAGAAACTCATCTTACTTTATAGGATGAAGACTTCTGTTTTTTTTGTTGTGTTTCTTCACAGGAAGCTAATTCCCTAAATAGTGAAGTAACTACGAACATGTGGTGATGGGCTGAAACCAGAGTGGAGCTCTCCCTCACACCCCTCTCTTGCAGTGCAGGTGTGACCAAAACACTTACGGGTGGCATTTTTCTTCATTCCGAGGTGTATTCCTTCATGGCAGCAACCTAGAAGAAGAACCTGTTTGTTTTGTTGAAACCTTACTTTAATAAAGCATCACAAAAACAGACTTACATACTTGTCTGACTGTTGTGTCCCTCCCCATCTTATACGTGGTGGAGAACACAGGAAAATATAAATTGGTAACCTGAAATGGAGACTGTTGTACAACAGCTAGTCCAAGGGCAGAAGAAACTGGAGTGGGCCCTTGAACGAAAGATGTCATCAGCACAAGCCGACTGAGATATTTTCAAGAATGCTATTAAGTTTTAGGTGGAAGTTAATAATGGGGTCACTGAGGATAGAGTACAGCTGACCTTCTGTCGCAAAGGAGCCCGTGGTGGCAATCCCGTGCATCCCAATGTTGCCTTGCAGAAATATGTGCCAGGCGAAGACCCTGACGCTTTCTTTTTAAACTTTGAAAGGGCCGCCAAAGCCTGTGGTTGGTCTGTTTGGAAGTGGCCATTTTCTTTGGCTCCTCTATTAATGGGTGAGGCCCAAGGGACCTATCAGGTAGCCAACACAGAGGAGATCAAACAAATTATTTTGGATCATCTCAGCATGGATGCCCAATCATACAGGGTTCGAGTTTGGAACGAGAAAGGAGCCCCAGGAGATAACCATAAAATCTTTTATTATAATGCTGAAAATGATGGCTGATAATTGGCCAAAACCAGCAGAGAATAGTATGAAAGAAATCACAAGTCTCTTTTATTTTGAGCAATATCTGGAAGCTCTTCCCTTTTCTACCGGGAGGTGCTTAAGGAAGCACACCCACCTTACAGTGGAACAGGCCGTAGAAATGGCTACCACCTTTTCCATGCCCGACCCTGAGATTCTCCTTGGGAAACGGAGAAGCCCCACCGTACAACCATCTCACGAGGAAAAATGGAAAAGAGGCATAAAAAAACAATGAGTGAACCCCCAAAGATGTGGACTTACGAGCCAGCAAACCCAACTTACCAGGGAACCAGTGAGTGGGGTCATATCACCAGAATGTGTCCCACAAAAAAACTACAGAAGAACCAATCAATGTCTGCTGCATTTCCAAGTCCATTCTTTACAGTCTTGAATTAGGGTCACGTTTCTACCTAAGTGTACAGGTCAATGCTCGCTGGGTGACTGCCTTGTTAGATTCTGGGTTTCATCAGTTTGTGATACAGGGGGATTTGGTTTAGCCCTCCCAAATGCTCCCCAGGAAAATAGTCAACATCTGATGCATATATGGCGACGTTAATAACTATTCCATGGCCAAAGTCTCAATTACTCCTCTAAAGGATCCAAGCTTTACTGTAGTGGTAGGTGTATTACAAAATCTCCCAGAAGATCTTATATTAGGGACAGAGAACCCAGACTTCTTAGGGATGTTTCTGAACAACATACAGAATAATCACCCAGTGGTTCTTCAAGCAAATTCCCTAAACAATGAAGTAACCATGAACTTCTGGTGACGGGCTTAAACCAAAGTTGAACTCTCCCTCTCATCCCTCCCTTGCAGTGTGAATGTGACCAAAACACTTACCTGTGGCATTTTTCTTTAATTACGAAGGGTAAATAAGTCCTCCTTTGTGGCCGTTCCCGGCAGCAACCTATAAGAAGAAACCTTTGGTATAGATGAAAACCTACCTTAATAAAGCATCACAAAAACAGACTCACATACGGGTCTGACTATTGAGTCCCACCCCATCTTACAGATAGAAAGGCTACCAGTCCACTTGCTTTGCTGCTCTAAAAAAACCATCATAGGAACATAATGTCATGCGCCGGCCATATGTCACAGTTCATTATTGACTTACTCAAC
The DNA here is from genome assembly GCF_964204655.1 of Triturus cristatus. Classification (NCBI taxonomy): domain Eukaryota; kingdom Metazoa; phylum Chordata; class Amphibia; order Caudata; family Salamandridae; genus Triturus; species Triturus cristatus. The sequence continues at coordinate 738,078,450 of NC_140587.1, read as the reverse complement.
TTAAAACCAGTTTAGGTCACAAGCAAGCTACCTTGTGTGTTAACCCAATCAAACAGATGCTCAGCATTTTTCGAAACAATGGGGCATATTATCAAGGGCCTTATCTCCGCTTGTTTGGCTTTCAAAAGCCAAAAAAGCAGAGATAATGTTTTCGCCCTATTAACAAGAGGGTGAGACCATGCATTAGCGCATGTTAGCACCCCTTTACCCGACGCCTCCCTTTGCATCTCTAATGAGATGCAAAGTGGGTGTCACTTGGCAGAACAACCTTGTAAATATCGCTGATGTGCACATCGCGATATTTACAAGGAGGCCCAGGCATTTTTGCAGACGTTATTTTTTGGCGAAAACCGCAGTTTTGACTTATGTATACTTTATATTGGAGGTGGATTATGCTGATACGACCACAGGGTCGTATCAGCAAGGTTATCGCCGTTTTCCATGGAACATCGCTGGTTTTCCAGCGATGTTGCATGGAAAACAACACTATCGCAGGAATAATTATCGCCATTGCGCTATGCGCTGTTAATACAGCGCTAGCATGGGGATAATTATCTGCGATAGCCGGCGATAACAATTCTCAAGCACAGAACGGCCAGCAATAATTATCGCTGGCCATTGATAATATGCCCCTTTATTCTTAGCACTGGAAGATGGCATAGCTAGCACATTCTAGTTCATTTATGAAGACAGAACAAGGTAGACTCCATTCCAAGCCTCCGGAAGTAATTTGTTCTTAAGAATTACAGAAACTCTTGTGTAAACACCAGTGTCCTACATTGAGAATGAGGGCAAAAGAGGCAGCAGATAGACGGTCAGGTCCAATCGGGTGAACAGTTTTCAGGTGGCTATTACAGACACCAACGCATCCATTTTTGAAAGATTTACCGGAGAGGAGTTTCTACATACAAGGTCAATTACTTGACATTCATTTGAGATTTATGCATTTTTAAAAGATATTGCTCTTAACCCCCCTCCCTCACTGACACGCTTTTTTTGTCCTAAGTGTCACGTGTTATGAGCCCTCTAAAACTCTCATGTATAACCGGTTAACACCACTGTTTCCATGGCAAACCTCATATCAGTTTGAAATGTTGCCATCACACTTTTTATACTATGGAAATTTTAATGCTTTCTGTCTTAACTTGGCCATTTTATGGTGATGCTAGTACCCAAGTCTAATCCAGCTCTGATTATTAAGAAATTACTTCCTGACTAAATATTTCTGCTGAACCAGGAAGGGGAGCACCTAACTTTGCTTTGAGATATGTCCATGGTAGACAAGTCTATAATTGAAAAATCAGATTACTAATCAGTAGTATATGCTCGGTCATTATTGTTCTATGAGAGCTAGTATTGACACTTTGCTCATTGTTTTTCTTTCCTATCATTAATATGATTTTAAAGCTAGGTGTAGTTTAAAAAATATATATGTTCTCATTCAATTTCTATGTCTATTGTACAAGTGTAGCATTAGCACTTTCAACATTCTGATAGAAACTCTTTAAGGGCATTGTCATACATTACTTTTAATTATACTACTCAACTTCAGCTGTAGACTAGTACTTAAATGTCGACATAAACATTAAACATTTCACCATTAATAATGATGTGGTCAATAATTAAACTACTAAATGGGCTTGCCACCCCAGAAGGCTTTGGCAAAATATGTCCAATTCAAATGCATTGAATTACACTTGGTGATCCAAGTAACGTCTTCAGGGTGGTGTGTTCTACGTCTGCCCTACCTTCAGAAAAGAGTTTTGGGCTCCAATATGTGGTAAAACACAGTTACTGATTCTGTAGAAGAGATTTTGAGTTTAGTGTTAACATTTCCAATAAACAATCACATTGTTACATTATGTATGGCTAAGGCGAGCACATCTGGTTTGAAGATTTCCTCTAGAAACAGCAATTAAAAGACACTAGGAGGAAAGTAACATTGTGCTTGGGTTGCGGTCTATGCACACAATTGAATATGATCTTAACATGTGGTGTATGGTGACTACTACATAGAAATCTCCTGTATGTGAGCGATGTAATAGTCAGGGAAATCAAGTGAATGAACCATTTGTCGAGAACTGTGTAGAGTATTTTGACAGACCACGATGCCAATGTGTAAAGTTGGGTGTGTAAAGAAGCTGAAGAATGGAGTTTGGCAGTGGAGAGTGTTGGCTGTCAGACAAGGTTGTTGCCTGGTTTATTTTCAACTTACTTTCTATATAACTGGTCTAGATATTACACATTTAAAAGAAGGGTCCGATCTCCCAAGAGTGGGTGCCCGGCCAATTCCTGCACTTCTAATTGCAGACAATGCCATGCAGATGGCAATAATGGCCAATGGGCTACAAAAGTTGCTGGGTTCTTTTTCACAATATATGGGTAATCTAGATCGGAATTAACTGCAAGAAATCATACATTAGAATTTGTGGTAAGGGGAGGACTAAGTTACAGAGAGTTTTTGTCAAAGCATTGTATATACCAAGAGTTAACACTTTTTCTTTGGTATTCCCTTTGATAACCTTGGCAATTGAGGTCACCTCAAAAAATGAAAGCAACAGCAACATAATAAACTACAGAGACTTAATTCCATTTCGCCAACAAACTGGGTCATCGGATCATTAGGGAATTGATGACTAAATAATAGTTAATGCACCTCTGTGGTCACTTATGGCTCAGGGGTCTGGGGTATACCTCCTGTCAACAAGTATAACGAGCAAAGAATTTCCATGCTAGAAGAATACTGTCAATTTCCCACAGCATCCCCTGTTATACTTACTATAAAAACTAGGACTGTTCTGTGTTGAAGATACGATTAAAATGTGACCTATGCAGCTTTGGCATTCAATATGGGGGGAAATGGAGAATCGATTTAATAGGGCACTTCTAATTACTGTTTATCACATGATTATGCTTTCAAGATTTCATGACTTAATTGTATTAGGTAATTGCATAGGAAGTTAGATTTACCAATAATAAATTCTGTTGTAAACTCATCTTTATCAGTGCCGAAACTGGAATTAAAATGGCGGTTAAAGAAAGTAATATTTAGAGAGAGACCAGAGAGAGGAGTTGTTAAGCCTACATTTATGTCTTATTTGTCTTTGGCCCCAGTAGAAGGGATTCTGTTTTATTTAGGATAGGTTTATAATCAGCATCATCGTTTTGTTCTTACTTGTTTTTGGCTGAATATTCAGCACTATTCAATGGCCTTCCCTAAGAAGGATGAATGGTTTCAGGATGGTAGTGTCTGCACAGTGAAGGTCTTCATTATAGAGCAAATGCAATTTATAATGTTCTGTACACTTTTCAGCTTTGTTTCATGAAACCTCTTTTATTAAAGTTTGCTCAGTGGAATTCAGTATTTTTATATTTGCAGTCTCTAGCTTCTTTGCTAATATGTTTGGCTAAGCTTTAATAACAGGGCCATAAGACATAGGATAAGCATGACACCGAGTGCTTTTTGGAATAGAAATTACATTTTTCGGTCGAACCTAGGGAGCGAATTAGCTGTCTCTTTGAGACATGCGGTATTCACTCGGTGGACTTACAGCCCATCCATTGTCTTTTTATGCGTCCCTTCGATTGTAGTTCAAAAATGCCTGCTTGCTAGTGGTCAATCCTTCCTCTTTGTCCCTCCTTTTTTGTTTGAATTCCTCCCTCAGAGCATCACCCAGTTACTGTTAACATTGCGCTTCTGTGTTTATGTGTTCATTTGGAAGACTATTTTTTCTGCGAATTCTGCTCGTGTCACTGTTTGTCCATCGCAAACACAAGGAGATGATGGACGGAGTGCTGAAACTTTTCAAACCCTCACCCCCAGTCACAGATCTGGGTTGAATCCAGCTTCATTCTTCAGCTCACTTTGTCACCCCAGTTCAGACACAGCTATATGCAAATTAGTCTTGACCCTGTGCCTCATGGGAACAGTCCAGACCAAACTGCCAAGCCATGTCTTCCCTGGACCATAAACAAGCATCCTGGGACCGGTTTGTCCATCTTCAGTGGTTCAGCTTCAGCGCCCGTCACTTAATCTCCCCGTCCTGTTCGAATACCAAAATGAAATGTGAGACACTTTAGACATTGTTTTCGAAATCGGCTCTTTAGTTTTCTCTGACTTCAAAGTGGGAGGATTTCCCCCAAACCGCTCCCGCTTCACTGCTTGTTGCTTTAGTGAGCCTCGGTTACAGGAGCTTCATCGGCCCAACCTTGCAGCACAGTTAAGGCTTTGCAACACCGGCCACATTTTCTCTGATGATTGCTTATATAATATGAATTCGAGTGACCCAATGGCGTTGGAGAACTTTACATGAGCGCTAATTATATTACAGAATGTCAGATACATTTTTGGGGGGATTTTTTTAGAGCTCAAACGCAACTGACCCAAAGGTATTGAAGCGCTTTACAAAGCACCAGTTACACTACACAAGGTCAGGTAGATGTTTATGTTTTTAGGTGCGTGGAGATTAAGTGATGCTGAAGCTGCCCCTGTTTATTTATTATTTCTCCTCTACCTGACAAATGGAAGACGCATTTGTCACTCCCCTCTCCTCCCATGTTGCTTCATGCCCACCCACTGCCTCTTCCTGTCACCCACCTCCTCTCAGACCTCTAATTTCAAAGCACATTCACAGCAGCTCCCCAGGGACTGTGTGGCATTTGTTATTATATAATGTGAACTTCACGGACCTGAAGGTGATGGTGCACTTTTCATGAGTGCTAGTTACATTACACAAGGTCAGACTGATTTTTGGGAGCATTTTTATCTAGCATGAAGTCAACTGACCTGCAGGGATCCAAGAGCTTTGCAAAAGCGCCAGTTACGTCACACAAGGTCTGGTTATTTTTTGGGGGTTTTAGGTGTACGGAGATTAAGTGATGCTGACGTTGTCCCTGTTTATTCATTATCTCCCCTCTACTTGACGAATGGATTATTTTGTTGTTGTTGCTATGTCCAGTGCTCCTATTCCGAGCGGGCTGGGACAGAGTGCGGGCCATGGATTTGCTGGTAAGTGGATGGTACGAGCAGTATTTTAAATGAAAAACTCTGGAGAAGGGTGCCTGGAGAATAGAGACCAGAGGGAGGGGGGATGTGATGTCTCCATCATTGGAAAGTACTTCACTGCTTTTTTTCATAGGATCTTTAAAACTCTAGTGATGCAGTTGTACGCATAATGTTATAGTGCTGAGAGAGGCAATGGCTTTCTGTCTGTGTGTTAAAAAGCCTTGGAATGTGTCCAGAAATGTTTCCTGAGCCAAGCATGTATTTCTGAATCACACTGCATGACCCAGAGTTTTGTAACTGTGGAGCTCTTCAATCCCTGGCTCCACAGAACCCAGGATAATGTGCCGCATGGCTAAAAACTTATAAGGTCTCAAAGGTGAGACCTATTGGCTAAGCCAATGCTTCTTAAAGTATACATGCTTTGAAGCTGGTTGTGTAATCTGTTGTATGTTTTAATGTTTTATGGTGTATCTTGAATGGTTTGCTTTGAACCGAATAAAGATTGATTGACTGACTGATTGAATGAAAGAAATGTAAATTAAGGCAGGTCAAGCTCAAGCTGATTGAACAAGACCCAACAGACCATTCAGCACAGGAGCAGGAGAGCATATCTTTCTTTTGTTTGACATGAGAATAGTCCGTAGTGTAGGATTCGCTCAGTATACTAAATAGATCAGGTTTTTCACAGGGTCGTCCTGCTACTGTGAAAGTGGCCATGTATGCACTACCTTTGCCTGAGGAAGGCACCGCCAACCACACCCTTGAAAAATTGGTTGATGTAGGGTCAACCAAGATTTTCCTGGGTCTTCGGTGAATTATTTTGGGACATAGACATAGATGCATGGAGAAATGTAAGCGGTTTACCACCTTGTGGAACTGACAACCTGTTGTGGTAATTTCTAATGTTGTAGTGAGTGTAACAAAAACAACTGGTTTTCAGGTAATTACAGAATCAATCACAGTGTAATTGTAAAGATGAAAAGTTGTAAACTGAGCAATTCCCTGTAAAATGTGGAGTGATACAAGGGTGTGCCCTAGCGCCCACGTTATTCTCCCTTTTTTATAAATGGGGTGATTGGTTATCTGGAAAGGGATGGATGCGATGCCTGAAAGGTGAGGGAGAGAAGAGTACCAGCTCTACTCTTTGGGAATGACACCCTATTATTTCTAAATCCCCCCATGGTCTGCAACAATTGTTAAACAATTTTATAGAGTTCTGCAAGGAGCATGGCTTGGTATTAAACAAGACTAAAACAAAATATATGATTTTCTCAAAGGGGAATTCCAAGCCATCAACAAGACCAATGTATGTAGGAAATAGCCCCCTAGAGCAAGTCTTTGCCTTTGACTATCTGGGTATCCACTTAACCTCAAAGCTAAATTGGGCACCCCACATCGAAAAAGCCCAATTATCATTTATCCAAAAAACTGCTCACTTAACTAAAATCCACAAGAAACAGTTTCCAGGAAAGTGGCCCTAGCATTGGAAATTTATAATACCAAAAATTGGAGGGAGCCCTCTATGGGGCAGAATTGTGGGGCATTGGAAACACAAACTCCCTTACTTTTGTAGAAAATCGTTTTTTCCGCTCAATGTTAAACCTTCCCACTTGTACCCCTTTGGCTCCTATGTTTTTGGACTTGGGCCAAAAGCTGTTATCCCACAAGATGGGCTACTAGCAGTTAATGTTCTGGCACCGTCTGTGATCAGTTAATGAACTCTCCCCATACAGAGCAGAGATGATTGATCTCCTGAAGCGATCCCAGATTAACTATATCCCATGGTTTAGCTCCCTGAAGAACCTACTGAAGAGACTTGGGATGGAGGAATATTGGTCTTCCCCAGAAAGATTGTGCCTTATCCCAAAATGCAGGGTCAAAGAGATTTATTTGGACACGATTATGGTGAAGGAGATGGCTAAACCGGTTGGGACACTGACTCAGGATTTTATCAGTTTTAAATTCACCCCATTCTATGGGGAAACTATTGATTAAATTGTGTCACCGCTGGTGCAGAAAGTATTTATACAATTCCGTTTTAAAACCCTACCCACTAAACTGTTCTGTAAAAAGTGGTGTAGTAAGGTCACCACAGATGATCAGTGTCCCGCATGTAAGGCTTGCTCAGAATCAATAGTTCACTTGCTATTCGTTTGCCCCCATTGTAGAAGCCTGCGGTGCAAGTGGATTGTGCCATTGTGTAAACTGATTGGACCTGGTCATTACCTAGAGGTTATTAGAATTTTGGCTACTGACACTCGCAGGGTGGTTGTTTTTGGTTTGGCCAGATTTTGGCATGCATTATGGATCACACGCATTCAATGTATTATATGAGCTGCATATTAAGCTTGTTAATTCTTGCATATCAAATTTTGGGCCACCTTATGGAAAATGACTTTCAACCTTGTATTAATTTAACCATTGTTGTATATTGTACCTTGTAAATCGTCTTTTTTATTGCTTGTACCATTTTTATATTGTATGGCACTACGCACTTTATAAGATCCTTGTGATCAAAAATAAAGTATTTGATGATGATGATTACATATTATATTGTTTATGAGTATTATTATTTGTTTCTAATGAATGTTAATGTATTTGTCCCTTTGAGATGCATTTTTTAGGTGACTATTTTTTTTAATTTTTAATATTTTTGATGTGTTTTTTGTATATATTTTATACATTTATGGCAAATATGCTGAATAACGTTGATCTTGACTTGACTTGAATAAGGGGTGTGGAACAGGGTAAGGAACCCAGAAAACTCACAGCAACCTTGCCTGTCATTTTTTCATTGCGGGTGAGTGTCTTTGCACTTTAGCTGTGGCAGGAGTGTTTCTCTCACGAGACTTGCGCCCGCCATTTTGTTTGATTGTTTACCTTCAGAACTGGCCCGCATTTTGTTCACAACAGAAAAGGGAGCATTTATGGACGGACAATGTGTGAACACATTTTAATGTCCAAACCCTCCTTTTTGTTAATGGGCAACATTTAATATGTGGGAGACAATGGAGCTTGGCAAGGTTTACTTTTAAAAACTGATTTTTTCACTCAGTCAGCCTTACATTGCCTTGAATTCTCATAGAGTTGCATTGATTGATTGATTGTAAAAGGATCCTTTTCCACAGTAAATCTCTGATTTCATCTCAATGAAAAGAAGAAACTAATGATAACCATTTGGACAGTAGTCCAATGCAAGCAATGCGCTTTTTCCTTACATGAATTTTGACGCTTGTCACTATGTTTAAATAAGGTCTCATTTCAAGCACGATTGGACGATAACTATGTTGAGTTTCATAATAATTTAAAACTATTGCCTTGCTTAATGAACCCTACAAGAGTTCTAGCTGTTATTTCAACAACGAGTCTACAGCGCGTGCTCTAATCCTGAAACTTCATTTTTTAGATCATATTTTCCAAGTTGTCTTGCCATTTTCAGTGGTAGCTTTTGGTAGCTTCATCTAATATTCCACTACCCACCAACAAGCTTACTCCTAAATTGACCACTTTATCTATATCATCCTCTAGAAAACGCATCAAAAAAGATCCTCCTTCACCTACTGTGTCTCCTCCACCAAACACTCTGGAAGTGCTTCTGGAAGAAACACGAGCCCTTCGACCCTACACGGAGGAAACAAATACAAGGCTTCAAGCTTTGGATGACAAGTGGTCTACTATGGAGACTAGGGTTATGCAGATTGAACAACAAGTAAACTCTGTTCAGGTTGTGGTGAATCAGGTTCCTTCAATGAAATCCGAAATTGCGCTACTCACAAAACACGTGGAAAATTTGGAAAAAACCACAACAGGCGTAATAACTTGCGCATTTATAGTCTGGCAGAAGGCTTGGAAGGCTCAATACCATTTCATTTTTTGAGCCCTTCCTTCCACAAATTCTTGGCTTACCTAACTCTCCTGTTTTAAATATTCAAAGAACACATGATTTTGGTCGTATTCCAACCATGACAGCCCCTTCAACTAAACCTCGAGGAGTTTTTATGGGGCATATCATCAAGGGCTTTATCTCCGCTTTTCTGGCTTTAAAAGCCAGAAAAGCGGAGGTAAAACCAACGCCCTATCAGCAAGAGGGTGCTAACATGCGTATTCACATGTTACCACCCTTTTAAACTACGCCTACCTTTGTATCTCTAATGAGATGCAAAGTGGGCGTTCCTGACATGCACTACATGTCAGGAGAGCAATAACGCGTCTTTGCGCTATCAGCAAGGATGCCCTTGCATTTTAGCAGACGTTAGTTTTTGTTTTATTAACAGGACAATAAAAAGCAGAGATAGCCAGCGATAAGAAAATTATCGCTAAGCACGGCCAGCGATAATTATTGCTGGCCATTGCTGATATGGCCCTATATGCTTCTTGGAATACACAGATTTATTGAAGATCTTACAAGCAGCTACTCTCAAAGGCCATATTTCATGGTAAGGCTCTAATCGCTTCTTTGCACAGGACTACGCCAAAGAAACAGCAGATCGAAGAAAGAAATTCCTGGAAATGAGGCCGGCACTTCCATCTATCAACGCCAGATTTTGATCTCTTTCACCCCTGTCTGTACAAAGTGACATAGAAGAATAAAACAACGAATTATGAAGATCCTGCTTTACTGCAACAATTCTTGGAGCAATGCAGAGAAGACGATATGGATGTCTCCCGACACGCTACTGTTTAATCTTGTGCTGTCAATGGTCTAATATGCTCTGTTGTTCAGATTATGTTATTTTTATTCCATTTTAGTTAAGTCTCTCGAATTTCCCCATGTTATACTTACCTGTTATGTTTTCTCTCTTTATTAGGTGCGGTGTTTCCTTCATGCATATCTTTTGTTATTCCTGGTCTGCTAGGATAATGTCCTCCCTTAGTTGCCTAGTTAGTTGTGCCATTTTCCCCATGTGGCTTCACTACCCTCATCTTGTTCATGTCTTTTGTAGTTGGTTATTATATTTTTGGAATCTATGGTATTTAATTTTTTATCTGTTATATTTGTTTCTTCTTCCTTTCCCAACTTTACCTATCCCTTTTCAGTCACCTCTCTTCCTTTGCTTATGATTTTTCCATTTCACTCTTCTTTTTGTATACCTCCTCCTCTTTCCCTGCCTATACCTATTTTTGTTACTTTTTCCTTTTTCATAGCCACTCATTTCCTCCTCTATGCGATAGATTTTTGCTGGTTTGGTGTTGCAAATTTTATGCTGAACAGTATTACGTTTATCATACTGCTACGTTTTAGCTGTTTTAATTATTATTACATGCATTTTATGTCTCATTGATTAATGTAGATGACTTTAAGAGTTGTTTCTTGGAATGTTAAGGGTTTTGGTTCTCCTATAAAATGTCAACTGGTATTCTCTCATTTATCTAGTTTAAAGTGTGATGCAGCTTTCTTACAAGAAATTCATGTTTTAGAAAAACAAATCGCTAAACTTACACGACAATGGATTGGCCATGTTTTTGCCTCTCTGGGTACAGGTAATCATAATGGTGTAGCCATTTTATGTCATAAAACGACTTGACTTACAAATTCTCTCACAAGACTCCGACAATGCAGGTAGATGGGCTTCTGTTTCACTGTTATTGAATAATATCCCTTTGACTCTTCTTAATTTGTATGCACCTACTTCCCCAGGTGCCACCTTTTGTCCTACACTATTATCTGATAGCTTTTTTCATGATAATTATTTGTTACTTGGTGGGGATTGTAATTTGGTTATGGACCCTATTATTGGCCGCAATTCCCATTCCAGATTCATTCTCTCTCCTATGCACTCTTAATTCACATCTACTATTCAACAAAGATCTCTGGTAGATGCTTGGCGGTTATGCAATCCTACACTTCGAGAATACTCTTTCTTCTCTTCAGTATACTCTTCCGATCTCTCGCTTAGATTATCGATTCACTTCAAAAGCACTCACACAACATATCACTCATTCAGATATTGGGTCAATACTGATTTCCGTTCATGCCCCTGTTACTTTAGATCTAGATCTTCTTCCTCCTATCAAAGGTGCTCGCAGATGGAGATTCAACAACTCCCTCCTCTTATATTCCAAGTTTGCCCAACAATTTAAATCTTTTATCACCACTTTTTTTCCGTGAAAAGGAAACTCCATTCATGTCATCACGGATTATCTGGGATGCTTTTAAAGCAGCCTCCAGAGACTTTATTATTTCCTTTGTGGCCCAACAAAAGAAACCTTCTTTACTCACTTTACAATCACTTACGGCATGCATTAAACAATTGGAACATTCTTTTTTCCATACAAATTCTAAATCCTGCTTGGATGGGCTAATCAAAGCCAAATTTGAATTCAACAAAATATCTTATGAAAATGCTAACTCATTTTTACTGAAATCCTCAGCCAAATATCATGGGGAAAAACAAAGCGTGGAAACTTTTAACCAATTATCTTAACCCCTTCGATGCGCATGACGGAGGGGTTCCGTCCTGCACATCGGTTGCGATGTGCGGATGACGAAACCGCTCCGTCATGGCCCCGCCCGTGCACGAACCCTTCAGCACAGCGAGGTAATCTGCGCCACGCTGAAGGGGTTAAAGTTAAAAAAGAACGCACCAAAATTAGTTCAATCCTTTCTTCTAACAGTCACTTAGGGGAATATGTACAAGCACTGGAGATAACTATCGCTAACGCTAGTTAGTGGCAGTATTTTTATCGCCACTTACCGCTAAAAACTATTGCCATGTTAGCCCCGTATTAACAAGCCATCACTATATGGCAATAGTATCAGGGATCGCAGTGAAAATTGCCTCTATCATTAGCTCGATGGCGATAGGAATTCCAGCGTTAGTGGGCGAAAACTACTGATAGGCCCATTAGCGGCAAAAAAACTCATGTTAGTCAGCCCAAGGTGAGTTTTTATGCCTCTAAAGCAAAAAATAGCCTATCAGTCAACTTCCAATAGAATATAGGCATAAAAACCAATAAAATGCTGAACGGAGCAGCCAGGGCCAAGTGCTGCACGCATCAACAACCCCTGCAAGCCACACAATATCTAGGATGACCAGGATGAGGATCAGGATGCCTCGCTGGACCTGCGTCTGGAGCCTGGATGCCTCACTGGACCTGCATTTTGAGCTTGGATGCGTCGCTGGACCTGCACCTGGAGCCTGGATGAGTTGCTGTACCTGCGTCTGGGGCCTGCATGCCTCACTGGACCTGCGCCTGGAGCCTGGATGCGTCGCTGGACCTTTGTCTGGAGCCTGCATGCCTTGCTGGACCTGCTCCTGGAGCCTGGATGCATCGCTGGACCTGCTTCTGGAGCCTGGAGTGGGAGGCGGAGGAGCTGTTGAGTCAATGAGCTGTGGATGTAGACATTGAGGTGCAGCGATCCCCCGTACTTGGTGGTGAAGTCTGGCCGGTCGCATAGAGAAACGTTGCTGACCTGTGTGAGAAGACCGCCTTGCGCCCCTTGGAGCTGTGAATGGTAGAAGTGCTCCTGCGCACCAATGTAGGGAGGTCTGCATCACATACTACGATCCACCACTACACCGGGGTGCACAGAGGATTACCAATGGTAGGCGGCACCTCACTACATCACAGGCTGGATGAGGTTGCGCTGGCCAGACGCTGTGGAGAGTGAGGCCCCTGAGCTGCGCCAAACTTGTGTTGTGGGAGCACTGCAAGTTCACGCCTAAGGGGGCCCTGCTGCATCAACTGCATTGGGAGGTTCACCAGCAGACTTGGCAGCGACTGCTATACCCACGCTTGTGAAATCCCACCTGGCTGAGGCTCCTGCTGGGTGAGTCACAGATTGGGAGAGAGTTTAGTGGATTGCACCACAGTGTCAATGTCCAGGTAAGGAGAAGGTGTGACGCGTGGTGGAGGAGGCTCGAGGGTCGAGTCGCCCAGGCCCAGCACCAGTAGATGACACACCCCAATGCCGGCTCACCCTCTATGGCGGAAGAGCGTCGGCCTACTGCTTCCAAGCAGTGCAAGAAGAGGAACAATCACCACATGATGATAACTTCCTGATGTTATCGTGCCATGTTTCCTTTGTGGGTGGGAGGGTGGGTAGGGCTGCTCAACTCATGGAGAAGGGCTGGGATGGAGTGGCATGCCCACTCAAGTGCGCAGTGACTTTTTGATCTGCCCGCTCAGGCCTCACAAACCAGTCATGCGCACTGTCCTGGTCGCAATGCAGGCTGCATTACAGCCTGCATAGAGAACATGCCCACACCTCCAGCCCCTGGCTGAACGCCTCGTCCTGGCGCCAATGACCAATCCCACATTGCAGCGTTGTGATTGGCTTAGGGGAGGGAGCCTAGCTGCCTACATCCTGTTCCTGGAAGGAGACTCAGGAGAGCAGGAGCAACAAAGTCAAGGGACCCGGCCTCAAGTTAAGATTCCTCTCATTTAAATATTTACAACACCCGCTTACACACCCCCCGCCCCATCCAGTGTTCTTTCTGGCGTTTCCCACCTCCCAGCTGTCCAGTCCCCCCACAGCACTTCTCAATGGCAGCCGCTGTGCGGCCATTCGCAGCAGGCATACCACTGGTGTGCCAAAGGTATGTATGGAGTTACGACGCAGACCATTATATCGCATTCCATTACAATGCATACTAATACTAGGCAAATTGCAACAGTAGGGAAGGTATTTGATTGCGGAGATGTAAACATTACTATTTCCCACTTCAGTGGTTGCAACCCTAAATCTAACCCTTGCACCCCAAAGCAAACCCTAAAATTCATCTTTGAGCCCCCAAAACACACCCTAAAAATCATATTTGACACAAATGCACACCCTAAGAATCATATTTGATTCAAAGGCACATCCCAATTTTCATATTTGACACAAATGCACACCCCAATGTTCATGATTGACCCCACAACACACCCCAAATTTCAAACCTTACCCCATAATACACCCCACATTTCATCTCAGAAACCCATACCCACCCAAAAAATGTAAATACCCCATTACTGACCACACAATGCGTTGTAATGGAATGCAAATTAAAGGCCCCTGAGTTGTTGGATTTGCATTTGAAAGGCATTCCGATGTGATGCCTGCGTTGTAATGGATGTCTGCCATGCCAAAGGCAAGCCATAGGCAAGCCCGTCTGCGTCCGTCTGCCCCTGGACCGCACTCAGCACCAAGGACCCTCCCTCTCAGACACTCTACTCCTACGGCACCAGCACCCACCTCGCCATCAACCCTGGATGCCACATCGCCTGCCAGGACCAACATCTGCTCCGGACCGCACATCGCCATCACTGAAGCCTACTAAATCACACGCAAGGACCACCCCGACAGTCTAGGAGGAGGCATTGCCATCACCTACAGAAACACACTCCAACTGACCACGCAAACTAATGACCCAACGGTGACCATGGAACACCTCAACTTTCAGATCCGGACCAACTCCAACCCCATCCTCTGCGGCACCCTCATCTGCAGGCCCCCCGGGCCATGGACACCCATTCTCCAATCCCATTGTAGATCTCATTGCACACAAGGCTCTCCCATCCACCGACGACATCCTACTCGGCAAACTCAAGTTCCACCTGGACAACCCCATTGACCAGAACACTACCCCCTACTCTGCCATCTGGACCTTCAACTACAGCCACACCACCGGACTCTCATGGACCGACCATCATTGGATCAAGGCCATCGATGTACATCTCATCAACTTCCTCAGCACCACCTCTCCGCCAACACGTACAGACGATGACACCGCAGCGTTCAACCGCCACCAATGGATCTCCAACTGCGCCAACACTCGGGCACCCCTCAAGAATGGCACTGCGTCAAATCCTTACGCCTGCATGATGTAAGGGTGACACTGTGCAACAGGGATAGGCTGGCCCCAGGCATTGCTGGTGTTGCGTCATGGTTGTGACGTGACTGCAGCAAGGGGTGACTTTAGCGCAGACAGATACATCAGTATTCCAGACGTATCTGTCATTACTTGCATCATGGAGCGCTGTCCAGTAAATACAGCGCATCTGTGGTGTCGCAAGAAGGGGGTAGTGAAAAGTGTTGCAACGCTGATTTGTCGCTGATTTGTCGCAGTGCTGCAACACTTTTCGTGAGTGAGGCCCTGGAATGCACACTTATTGATGATGCGCTGTCCTGCACTGTAGTTTTGTCGCAGGGCAGCGCAGCAGCATTGCTTGCAGCGCAGTCCAGCAACAGAACCTGCTGCAATGTGGCCCCAAGGGTTATCTCCATTATTAAGACCAGCTTTTTTCTGGTCTTAAGTCCCAGCCGCTAATGGTCTTTATCAGCTGTTTTTTTAATGTATCGCGGGTCCGGGTGATCGTTGTAAATATCGCAAAGTGGGATTAGCATGCATTTTTGCACGGGAACGTCTACCTTGCATATCATTAGCAATAGTTATCGCTAACATAGGTGGCGATTCTGTATGTGGCAGGTATCGCCAGAAAGCTGTCACTAAAGGCTGTTAGCAGCAGCTTGTTAATAGGGCGCATTAGCGGCAGAAAAGTGACGCTAACACGATGTTAACTCGTTATACATATGCCCCTTAATTTACAGAAATGAGGCTATTCTTTCAGAATTCACTCATTTTTTTCAAACCCTTTACACCTCTGAATACCCGGTACCTCAGGAGGTTATACTTCAGTACTTATCTTCTATTAATCCTCTTTCTTCTTCTGATCTAGATTTTTCGGTGTTAGAGGATGATATCCGAGAATTAGATATCCTTTCTGCTATTCGATCCATTAAACGCAGTAAAGCTCCAGGACCTGCTGGTTTCACGATTTAATGTCATTCTTATTTTCTCGTATTCGCGTATTCTCATTCCGAAGTTACATCAATTATTTCACTTCTTTATTTCTTCTAAAAAGCCCAGTGGCTCTTTTCAAGAAGCTTTGATATGCCTTTTTCCCAAAGAAGGTAAAGATCATACTCTCTGTAAGAATTATAGGCCTATTTCTCTAATTAATTTGGACTATAACATTTTTGCAAAACTTCTAGCTTTATGCTTAGAGAAATTTTTAGCTTTATTAATTGGAAGAGAACAATATGATTTTATTAAAGGTAGACATCGCTCAGATAATACTAGACTTTTCTTTAACGTCCTGACTAAAGCCAAAATATGTAAAGATTCTATAGCGGCTCTCTCTTTTGACGCTGAAAAAACTTTCGATAGAGTCGGTTGATCTTTTATTTTTTCCACTTTGTCCTGGTTTGGTTTTGGTCACAAATTTATAAATTATGTTTCCTTACTTTACTCTTCACCTGTTTCTTCCATTTTAGCTAATGGTCTTATGTCTTCTTCCTTTCCTTTATATCATGGGGTAAGACTGGGTTGTCCTCTTTCTCTTCTTCTCTTCATATTAGCTCTTGAACCCTTTTTATTTCGGATCAGTTCAGATTCTCACATTACTGGTTTTAAATATGGCTCCAATCAATTAAAACTATCTGTTTACATAGATGATATTTTGCTCATTCTATCACAACCTCAGACCTCTCTACCAGCTTTCTTAGCGGAAGTAAATTTGTTTGCCTCTGTGTCTGGTTATAAACTCAAAACCAACAAAAGTGAAATCCTCCCATTAAAAAACTATGGGGGATATGTACAAAGAAGTGGCGGAGAGTGTTGTTAGCCTCCTGGGCTTAACGACATGCTTTGCCACTTCGGAAACGCAAGGCTGCACCATATTTACAAGAATGTGGTGCAGCCTTGTGTTTCTCCCTGCGATGGCGCTAAGTTTAACAACTTAGCACCAACACAGGCATCCTTGCACTAGAGTGCAAGGGTGTCTGTGTGCAGGGGAGGATTGGTTATGTGTGGGAAGGCGTCCCTACCTGCACATAATCCTAAAATGCAATTTTGTAACTTTCATGTGTGCTGCTTCATGCAGCACACATGAAAGTTACAAAAATGCATTTTTTAAAAAGGTTTGTTTATGTACAGGAAGGGACACCTTCCTGTACATAAACAATGGCATCTTGCTTTCTCCATGTGTACTGCACAAGGCAGCACACAAGGAAAAAGCAAAAACGAGGAGAAATAATGCATTTCTCCTCGTTTCGCCAACTTAAGACCAGGATTTTCCTGGTCTTAATTTTGGCGCTGCCTCCTATGTACGCCACCCTTGTACATAGGGGGCAGCATCAAATAAAATGGGTGTTGTGGTGGAACGCCCACCACAACACCCTCTGCACGCCCCTTTCACACTAACCATAGCGTGAAAGGGAACCTTATGTATAAGGCAGCGTTAAGTCACGTTAAGTGGCTTAACGCTGCCTTGTACATAAGGCAAGGCCCCTATCGCCACAGGAACGTCACAAAAAAAGATATTTCCATGGCGACAGGGGCTTGTATATATGCCCCTATGTTTTCCGTGGATTAAATTTCTTCGGGTTTCCGTTGGAACTCGGATAAAATTAAGTACTTGGGTTTATGGTTTAAATCTCCCATTAAAGAATCCATGGTAGCAAATTTAAGGGAACTACAAACATTATTGAAAAATACCACGTCCAAATGGAATCCCATGTTTTTATCTTGGTGGGGCCATCTTGACACGATTAAAATGATGTTGGTTCCTATAGAAATTTTTATATCTCTAGTCTTCCCATGAAAATCCCTAAATCACATATTAAAACAATGTATTCTATTCTATCGAAATTTCTGTGGAATAATAAGAAACCTCGTATGTCTTTGCACAAGCTTAAAAGACCAAAATAATCAGGCAGTGTCAATTTCCCAGATTTTCAAGCCTACCATACCGCGTTCTCTATTAAACAAGTCTCTCTACTATTTCAAGGGGACACTGAAGATTCGCCATTACCATTGTGGACTATTGAGAAACAATTTCTTCAACCTTTCTCCTTCCAAGAATTTTTATCCTTCACTCATCGCCCTTTGTCTCTTTCTCTTCCCATTTTTACTAATACTTGCAGAATTTGTCAACCTTTACTTACTAATCACCTCTCTCCTAAAGATCGTTTTTTGCAGTCTTCATTATGGCAATCGTAATGGTGGAGCCATTTTATGTCATAAATGTCTTGACTTACAAATTCTCTCACAAGACTCCGACGACTTTTTAATTTGTATGCACCTACTGCCCCAGATGCTCCTTTTTGACCTACAATATTATCTAAATTGATGTATTTTCATGATGATTAACTGTTAGTTGGTGGGGTTGTAATTTGGTTATGGACTCTACTTTCACCGCAATTCCCTTTTTTTTTTTTTTTGCATGTATAAACTTGTAGATACAAAAAATCTCTCGATGAACATTCCCTTTTTTTTCCCCTTTAAGCACCCCCACCCCGCTCCTATCCTCCCACAGTGAAGTTACATACATATGAAAAAAAGAAGAAAAGCACGCGTTCCACTAATGACACAGTCTACGACACAGTTATATACAGAGCGCAAAAAGAAATAAATACCTGTGTATTTCATATAATATATCAGATTCAGTGCATTCTATAAAGTGCATGTGCAAGTTGAAGAAAAAAAAACATTTAATCGGAAATCGGCTTCATGGTCGAGTTAGCCACAGGACATAAAAGAAGAATATAATAAATGATATGCTCATTATGTGCTATCAATCCTATAAAGTGCTTATGCAATTATCCGTTATTTGATCAACCCAGTTGGGCAAATGCTCCCATATTTTAAGGCCCTGACACCTTTCTGAGCAAAGATGGATTTTACCAGATTATAGATGGACAGCAATCGGGCCAGCCACTGTTGAAACACAAGAGGACCTGGATCCAGCCATGCAGTAGAAACGCAAAGCCTAAAAATAGCCATCGAAATACATAATAATTCTCTTTCCTCATTAATATTCCCTTCTTCTTGGATGCCCAATAGGATTAAGGTTGGTGTCATTACTACATTCAGTCCTAGTTTATCCCTAAAGAATTCCCCCATCTGATTAATAATTGTTGAAAGAGTCTCACAGGTTGCAAACATATGAACTATATCTGCTTTGTGAAGGGCACAACATGGACAATTAATTATTTTCCCTCTACCAAACTTTGATATGCGGTACGGAGTATAGTATAAGAAAAAACAGGTTTTATAAAATTGGACCTGTAATTTAGATGACATCAATGGTATCTGTGAGGTGGAAAAAGCTTGATGGAAGAGGATACCTGTAATTCCAAGTTTAGCTTGCCACCTTTCTGAGTATTTCTCTATGTCGTCCTTCATCATCTTATTTAATAGACAGTATAAGGTCCCGATACGAGGGGTGCTCTCTTTCTTAACTTCTCCACAAATTCATTTTTTACCATTGTGCCTGTCCCACCTCCTTTCTTCTGTAAAAAATCTCTTATCTGGAGGAATTAAAAAAACTCTGTATGTGTGAGATTACACTTTGTCGTAAGTTCATCGTACGTGACAAAGCCTAAGACTGAATAAAAGCACCCTAATTTTGTGATCCCAGACCTCAACCATCTAACCATGTATGTATCCAAAAATATCACTGGCAGGTGTGGGTTATTCCGGTGGGCAGTATAGAAATTGAGCCTACCTAATCCCAAAAGTCAACAAATTGGTACCCATATTTTGTAGGCTCTCATGAGGGTCTTAAATCTAACCCTTTTATACTATCCCATTTCTAGCTGATGCCATAGGCATCCTCAAGCCTCAACACCGATCAGCAATTGATACGGTGAGGGATACAGTGGTGAATCATTGGGGGAATCTTTCAGCAAGATCGAAAAATTTGCTAGCGCAGTGGCCCTATAATATAACTTTAGATTAGGTAAAGCCAACCCTCCGCGTTCTATGGGGAGTGTCAACCATTTGGCCGATCTTCTAGGTCTCGAGTAGGCCCATATAAATTGAGAAAATATATTTTCAAATTTTTTAAACCAGTAGTTAGGAAGATACAGCAATTTGGGGAAATAAACCATTTTAATGAAGTTGCACCTGCCTACCAACATTAAATGCAGGTTATCCAGCTTCCTCAGATTAAGCTTAGTTTTTGCTGTGACAGGTGTTAAATTCTCATCCACGATGGTGTCCAAGTCCGCCTTAATTAGTACCCCCAGATAGTTAGCACTCTTGACCACTCTACTGTCCATTGTTGATACATGTTTGTTATTAACTATCTGTGTTTTACCCCTGTTCAGTGAGTACCCTGACAGTTCCCCAAAGATTTCTGCTTCTTCCTCTATGGTTTTTATGGCTAGATCAGGAGCCGGAGTGACTACCGCCACGTCATCAGCGTATGCTAGAACAGAACTGTGACCCTGCATTACAACGGGGGGTACATTTGGGTTACCGTCCAGTTTTTGGAGGAAGGGGTCTATACACAGTGCAAAAAGCAATGGAGAGCAGGGGCAGCCCTGCTTCGTCCCTCTTGTAATGCTCAGGGGTCTAGATGATTCCACGTTTATACTGACTCTGGCTACAGGATTTGTATACAAAGACCTGACTGCCGTAATGAAATTTGGGCCGAAGCCCTTCCTCTGTATAGTGAGCCATAAAAAGTGCCAGGAGATCCTATCGAAAGCTTTCTCTGCGTCAAGCAAGATTGCTGCCATAGGGTCTCCTGTCACCTGTCCCACCTCAAATAAGGATATTATCCTTCTGATGTGGTTGAAAGTCCGCCTTCCGGGAATAAGTCTGTGTTGGTAATTAACCACTATTTTGTCGATTACTCTGGACAAAAGGGATGCTAGTACTTTCGAATAAGCTTTTGCATCGCAGTTATTCAAAGTAATAGGGCGGTAGGAGCCTAACTCTTGTACAGGTTTATTCTTCTTGGGAAAAACAACAATGTTAGCTTCTGCCAATGACTGTGGTGGAATAGCCCCGTCAAAGGTTTGAGTAAAGAGTTCCATCAGTACATCTTTTAACTGATCTGCAAAAACCTTATAGAACTCAGAGGGAATTAGGTCTGGCCCTGCTGCTTTCCCATAGGATAAGCTTGAGAGTGCCAGAAGTATCTTGTCCATACACAGAGGCTCTTCTAAGTCCTCTTTATCTTCCTCAGTCAATACAGTTGTGGGCATTAGATTTAAATAGTTATTAATTGAGTCAAGTTGCTGAGTTTCCAGCCTCTCGGGTTCCTCGGTAAAGAGATGTTGATGATATTTCTGAAAGGCTGCTTGAATCTTTGTAGGGTCAGTGAAAATACCCACGTCAGGATCCCTGATGTTAGTAATCTCCCTACGTACATACTCCTGTCGGGTTCGTACCGCCAATTGGTGACCTATCTTCTCACTAAACCATTTCTTGATGGAGTGTGGCCCTATCGATTGATTTTGTCATGATGACATCACTAGGCGCTGCTTTAGCTATCGCGACCTCCATTTGGGCCTTCGCCTACCCCCTCCCCTATCTGTACAGCAGCCACGAGTTTTAATTCCGTTTGAACAAGTCTTAGGGGAAGTTCTTGTAGCTTTCGTTTATCGTCTTTCCCTTTGTTTAAAGAAAATTGGACAGTCTCCTCACGAATGCCAACTTTAAGAGAATCCCAGATGTGGACTAGGGAGGCTGTACCTGTAGTTAACCACAGGAATCCCGGAATCCAATCCGTCATGTGTTTCTTGTAATTTTAATCAAGAAGCAATGCCCTCTCAAAAGGTTCAAGTTGGGGGCTTGAACCTGTCCTCATACCTGTCAGTTCCAGTACGAGCGGATTATGATCAGATAAGAGTCTGGGGTATCTATCTATCTTGTATTTTGACTGAATCACTGAAGATACCAAAAAATGGTCCAAATGTGCATGTTTGTGATGAAGAGCAGAAAAAAAGGAAACCCATCTTCTAACGGACTCCCCGTTGCCCAGACATCCCTCAAGCCATGTGTACTACATAAAAAGGGGAGTGCTTGAAACACTCTGGGTTTTCTCCCTGCGTTCTTAAAGGCGGACTCCGAGTTATTCGGTAGATTGACATTAAAATCTCCACAGATGATTATTGGTAGAGGCCAGTGTGCCAGCTCATTCGTTAGCCAATTAAAGACCCCAGGCTCATCCACTATTGACCCGTAAAACGAACAGAGAGTGAAGGTGTCTGTTCATGACAAGTTACACTTAGTGATCACCCACCTCCCCATTGAGTCCACCCATGTCTGGGAAAACTGCATTTTATTGTGTCTGGTAAGGATAGCAACACCCCGAGTACGTGATCCTTGTGTGGTCCTTCCTATCAGCCTATGTCCCACTTTTTTTAACAGGCCCATCCTTGACTCTTCTATGTGGGTTTCCTGCAGGCATAGACCCTAGATATGCTCTCTGCCTTTTCTTAGCATCGTTTAGCCCGCATATGTTAATCGTGGCTATGCAAAGCTTCCCAACATCCATCACCTGTTCTGCCATAGTGTATTGTGTAGCCCTTGTTTACACTTGTGCCTAGAGCTGCAAAGTGTCCAGTCTCAGAAATCAAACACCCAATGCAAACATATTGTATGGTTCCGTTTATCCACCTACCTGTCCCCCTCCACCACATCCCCCACCCCCTCCCTAAAAAATGAGCAGTCAGGCATAGCCTGAGCGATGTGTCCCCAGCCCCCTTCTCCCACCACCCCTCTCTCCACAGAATAAGAAAACAAAAGTGCAGCCTACAAAGAGAAAAACATAATTCCTTCCCTGGTTGACCCTCTACCACTACTTCCCCCAAGCATTGACTTTGTAGTTTCCTCCTAAGTGTCATTGATATTATTTGACATTAGTGTTTCTATTCCCCAGACTCAATTCTGTCAAGTATTCTTGGGCTTGTATCTCTGATGTAAAGCTACGAACGTGCCCTCTGAAGATAACCTTTAGCCTGGCCGGGTTTAAGAAGTAGACTTCGACTCCGATCCTTTGGAAGGGGTTGATTAACTGCTGGAGGCGCCATTTTCGTTCCACAGTGGCGTGTGCGAAGTCTGGTTTAGCAAAAAATTATACCCCTTTATAAGTTTTTTTGCATTTGGACGTGCCTTATCGTAGACATGTTGCCTCAGCAGAAAATTACCTAAATAGACAGGCATGGCCCTAGGCCTTTCAGATTCATTCTGTGGATGTTTCCTTGCCGTTAGGGGGAAGCGATGTGCCCGTTGGACCTCTGCATTCCAGTCCCAGTTCACTTGGTCCGGGAAGGCGTCTTTTAGTAACTCAACCACATAGTTCCTTGGGTTATCACCCTCCACCCCCTCAGGAATCCCAAGCAAATGTAAGTTATTCCGCCGCTAGCGGTTTTCCTGGTCTTGTAGTTTGAATATCAGCCAGAGCCGCACCCTGTGATATGTTCTGGGCTTTCAGGGTTTCTACCTCAGTCTCCAAGGACTCTGTGCAGCCTTTGACGGTGGTTAGTCGGTCTGCGAACTCTCCACATACTTTACTTAGCTTTCGCATCCCAACCTGTAGTTTCTTAGAAGCGACTCTTGCCCGTCGGCTTTTTCTACAGTTCTCCTCCTGCATCTGCTTAAGGGACAGAAAGATATTGGTAAGAGATGGTTCTTGTCCCTCAGTTGTAGACCTTGCTAATACACAATCCCTGTCGCTTGTCCCGGGATCTTGGAATGAGAGCTGGGCGTTGGAGTAGTCCCATTTCAGCTGCTGCTTGCTGTTTGCTTGCAGGCCCTCCTTCTCCTTCTTTGAGGACTTTCTCCTTCTTTGTGTGTTA
Source organism: Triturus cristatus (assembly GCF_964204655.1). Lineage (NCBI taxonomy): Eukaryota > Metazoa > Chordata > Amphibia > Caudata > Salamandridae > Triturus > Triturus cristatus. The sequence goes on along the minus strand of NC_140587.1, from coordinate 738,054,865 downwards.
TGAGGGCCGTCCAGGGATGCTCTATTGTCAGATTTAAAAGAAACTTCACTTTCGAGAGACGAGCACTCCTGCTTAGATTAATCTGAACCATCCGTCAGAGAGAAGAACTTCTCATCCCCCGGCCATTCGGGGGATAACATTCCCATCCGTTTATAGTTTATATCCCTGGGACCAGTCATGATATTATCGTTAGGTTTAGTTACCCAGGGGGTTACCTCTTCCTCCTCTCCTTTATCTGCCTCTTGCATGATGGAACTCATTTCTACCCCTGGGTTCAGAGTGGAATTATCACTTTGTGCTGTTCCAGGGGCAATTATAGGAGGATTATTGTCCTCATCCAACTTATCTTTCAGACCCCCAGTGTTCCCAAGCACTACATGGTTTTCAGGTTGGGGGTGCCCCTCTCCTAGTGTGGGAGCGGCTCAGCTTAAATTACTTTTGCTTGCCTCCTGAGAAGCTTCAGTGTTTTCCCCATCTCCCCTAGCAGGGGGATAAACCAGGAGACAATGGTTATTTGGAGAGCCCCACCGTCCTGCAGCCCGGTACCTGAAAGTGCCTTTGCCACTTGTTTTTTCACTCCTCCAGGCCCTTGTCTGGACCCGAAAGATTTCTCTCTTTGCCTGGGATCCTTAGCTGGCTCCGGAACCGCTCCCACACCTCCACCACCTGTTGCGGTTGCTCCGGCGGTCCGTAGCTTAGTGGACATTGCTCCACGCCCCGTCATGGTGAAGAATGTGGCCGTAGCTCCTCTCCCATTCAGCCGCCTCCCAGTCCGGAGATCAATCCGCAGAGCTGTGGTCCGGATGCTGAGCAGCCAGCCACCTCCACTTCTATGAATCAGCTGCAATCAATTGTCCGGCCAGTCATTGAGCGTCGAGAAGCGGTGAGAAGAGTGGCGTGAGCGGGCAGTGAGTCTGGGCGATCGCCATCTTTGCCCTCCGTTATTGACCGCAATTACCATTCCAGATTCATTCCCTCTCCTATGCACTCTCAATCCACATCTACTATTCAACAAAGATCTCTGGTAGATGCTTGGCGGTTATGCAATCCTACACTTCGAGAATAGTCTTTCTTCTCTCCAGTACACTCTTCACAATCTCGCTTAGATTATCTATTCACTTCAAAAGCATTCACACAACATATCACTCATTCAGATATTGGTTCAATACTGATTTCCGTTCATGCCCCTGTTACTTTAGATCTAGATTATCTTCCTCCTATCCATGGTGCTCGCAGATGGAGATGCAAAAACTCCCTCTTCTTAGATTCCAAGTTTACCTAACAATTTGAATCTTTTATCACCACTTTTTTCCTTGAAAATGAAACTCCATGCATGACTCCACAGATTATCTGGGATGCTTTTAAAGTGGCTTTCAGAGACTTTTATAATTTCCTTTGGGTCCCAACAAAAGAAATCTTCTTTACTCACTTTACAATCATCTACGGCACACATTACACAATTAGAACATTCTTTTTTCCATACAAACTCTAAATCCTGCTGGGATGAGCTAATCAAAGCCAAATTCGAATTCAGCAAACTATCTACTGAAAATGCGAACTCATTTTTGCTCAAATTCTCAGCCAAATATTATGGGGGGCAAAACAAAGCGGGGAAACTTTTAGCCAATTATATTACAGTTAAAAAAGAACGCACCAAAGTTAGTTCTATCCTTTCTTCTAACAGTCACTTCGTTTACAAAAATGGGGTATTCTATTAGAATTCATTCAATTTTTTCAAACCCTTTACCCCCCCCCGAATACCCGGTACCTCAGAGATTATACTTCAATATTTATCTTCCAAATAATCCTCCTTCTTCTGATCTAGATTTTTCGGTGTTAGAAGATGATATCCGAGAATTAGATATCCTTTCTGCTATTCGATCGATTAAACGCTGTAAAGCTCCAGGACCTGATGGTTTCACAAATGGATTTTATTCTTATTTTTCTCATATTATGTTTCCTTACTTTACTCTTCCCCTGTTTCTTCCATTTTAGCTAATGGTCTTATGTCCTCTTCCTTTCCTTTATATTGTGGGGTAAGACATAGTTGTCCTATTTCTCCTCTTCTCTTTATATTAGCTCTTGAACCCTTTTTAATTAGGACCTGTTCAAATTCTCACATTACTGGTTTTAAATATGGCTCCAATCAATTAAAACTCTCTGTTTATGCAGATGATATTTTGCTCTTTCCCTCACAACCTCAGACCTCTCTACCAGCTTTCTTATCGGAAGGACATTCTTTTGCCTCTGTGTCTGGTTATAAACTCAATACCGACAAATGTGAAACCCTCCCATTAAAAAAACTATGTTTTTCCGAGGATTACATTTCTTCGGGTTTCCATTGGTTTTATGGTTTAAATCTTCCATTAAAGAGTTCATGGTAACAAATTTAAGGGAACTACAAACATTATTAAACAACATCACATCCAGGTGGAATCCCATGTTTTTATCTTGGTGGGGCCGTCTTGACACGATTAAAATGATGTTGGTTCGTATAGTGCTTTTGTTATATCTCTAATCTTCCCATAAACATTACTAAATCACATTTTAAAACAAATTATTCTATTCTATTGAATTTTCTAGGAATAATAAGAAACCTCGTATGTCTTTACACAAACTTAAAAGACCAAAACAATGAGGCGGTGTCAATTTCCCAGATTTTGAAGCCTACATTATCGCGTTCTCTCTTAAACAAGCCTCTTTACTATTTCAAAGGGACAACAAAGATTCGCAATTGCCATTGTGGACTGTTATTGAGAAACAATTTCTTCAACCTTGCTCCTTTCAAGAATTTTTATCCTTTATTCATAGCCCTTTGTCTCTTTCTCTTCCCATTTTTAATAATAGTTGCTGAATTCTTCAACCTTTACTTACTAATCACCTCTCTCCTAAAGATTGTTTTTTGCAGTCTTCATTATGGTACAATAAACAACTTAAAATCAATAATGGAACAATTTTTTTGAGAGATTGGCATGTTACAGGGCTTCACTGGGTACATCGACTTTACCAATATGACACATGTATAACTTTTTCAATCGCTCAAGCATGTTTTTCTTTGCCTACCTAATGTGCGTTAAATATTCATCCCTAATTTTGCTGATTCATTCAACATACAACAATTTGGCATTCAATACGTCATATTCGCTTCCTACTATCCTCTCTGTTTTGTTTCTTTCTCCATCTGTGTCCCAAGTTTATAAACATTTATCCTCTTCCTCAGTTAGTCAAGATAAAACAGAGGTGGAACTCCTAAGGGACACTGATCTCCAATTGTCCTTCTCTATCCCTACCTGGAATAAGGTCTGGATTAAAATTAGGAAATCCTCTAGGACTGTTTATACTACTCAAACTTTATTTTATATTTATAAAAGACTTTTACTAACTCCTGTTTCATTACATAATATAAATCCTACATTCTCTCCCTATTGCTAGTCCTGTAATGCATCCCCAGCTGATTTGCATCACATGCTACTTACTTGCCCTCATGTTCATAGCTTCTGGGAACTAGTTTGGAAACAAATCAATAATATCTTTCATACACAGATACCCTTCACTTTTGTTAACATATTTCTAGGTAGTGTATCTCCCGGTTGGGACTCATACCCAAACAATTTTGATATTATAAACCTACTCCTTGCAGTTGCTTTTCAACAAATCGCTAGGGCATGGAAGAACACCATCAATATCTCTTATGAAGCCTGGTTTTATGTTTTTTTTTATAATCACAGGTTAGATTTAGCATATGTCCAACCCATCTCCCTTGCTATATAACGAGAATACCTATGGTCACCTATCTTCTAGATATATCTGCAAATGTAACACAAACCCATAATCCCCGAATTGAAGAAGTTCCTAAACCTCCATGAATTCATTTCTGTTGTTTATTTATCTTTGCTTTTTATATCGATGTTATGCACTTTCTCACACAATTTTCCATTTTTAATATGCAGTTCAGTAGTTATTAATATTTATATAAGTGGTTAAGCTCAAATTAATATCTTATAAATGTCATTTTCCTCCCTTCCCCTTTTTTTCTCCTTCCCTTCCCTCCCTGTCCATATTATATTACCTAATAGATTATACAGTTAAGATTGTATCCCCTTTTTCTGTATTTATTGTGATGTTTTATAATATATCTATAAACAATATCTTGAAATGGCCAACGCGTGTTTCAGTGAACAATGACAAACCCTCCATCCACTTACCTAAGGGAAAATTTCTAGATATTCACAATGCAGGCAAATGGGGCAAGTACCATGGGGTATGGGCCAACCTATCCCTCAGGATATATATTAAAGATTTCGAACTTTGTTTTTTACAACCACCTTTTATGCCATTTTCATATGTGTCTGACCTAAGAGAAGGGAATATGTGACGTTACATCGCGGTCTTCACACCGCAATACCTTCACAATGCAGGCATTACAATGCAAGTTGCTATAATGACTTGCGCTGGAGGACTCTGGACTTAGGAATAGTATGATTTGAAAAAAAAGGGTCATTTTTCACTGTGAAACGTTTTAGGTTTGCAAGGGATTCTGGGTAACAGAACCTAGTGAGACCCAGTCAAGTCACCCCATCCTGGATTCCCCTGGGTGTCTAGTTTTAAAAAGTGTATAGGTTTGCTAGGTTTCCCTAGGTGCCGGCAGAGCTAGGGTTAAAACAATACAGCTAGGCACTTTTAAAAAAAAGGGTCATTTTTCACTGTGAAAATGTGGTGTGTCCACGTTGCGTTTTATGTTGTTTCCTGTCGCGGGCACTAGGCCTACCCTCACAAGTGAGGTACCATTTTTCTTGGAAGACTTTGAGTAATGCAGGGTGGGTGGAATATTGTGCATCCACACAGATTCCAGAACTTTCCACCACAGAAATGTGAGGAAAATGTGTTTTTTTGGCCAATTTTTTCGGTTTCTAAGGGATTCTGGGTAACAGAACCTGGTGAGAGCCAATCAAGTCACCCCATCTTGGATTCCCCTGGGTGTCTAGGTTTAAAAAATGTATAGGTTTGCTAGGTTTCCATAGGTGCCGGCAGAGCTAGGATTAAAAAACTACAGCTAGGCACTTTGCCAAAAAAGGGTCATTTTACACTGTGAAAATGTGGTGTGTCCACGTTGCGTTTTGTGCCGTTTCTTGTCGCGGGTACTAGGCCTACCCACACAAGCAAGGTACCATTTTTCTCGGTAGACTTTGGGGAACGCGGGGTGGGAGGAATTTTGTAGATCCTTATAGATTCCAGAACTTTCCACCACAGAAATGTGACGAAAATGTGTCTTCTTTTTTACAAATGTTCAGGTTTGCAAGGGATTCTGGGTAACAGAACCTGGTGAGAGGCTGTCAAGTGACCACATCCTGGATTTCCCTGGATGTCTAGTTTTAAAAAATGTGTAGGTTTGCTAGGTTTCCCTAGGTGCCGGCAGAGCTAGGGTTCAAAAACTACAGCTAGGCACTTTGCAAAAAAAGGCTAATTTTTCACTGTGAAAATGTGGTGGGTCCACGTTGCGTTTTGGGCCGTTTCCTGTCACGGGCACTAGGCCTATCCACACAAGTGAGGTGCCATTTTTTTGGAAGACTTTGGGGAACACGGGGTGCATGGAATTTTGTGGATCTACGTAGATTCCAGAACTTTCCACCACAGAAATGTGAGGAAAATTTGTTTTTTTAACACTGTTTTAGGTTTGCAAGGGGTTCTGGGTAACAGAACCTGGTGAGAGCCAGTCCAGTCACCCCATCCTGGATCCCCTTGGGTGTCTAGTTTTATAAAATGTATAGGTTTGCTAGGTTTCCCTAGGTGCCGGCAGAGCTAGGGTTCAAAAACTACAGCTAGGCACTTTGCAAAAAAAGGGTAATTTTTCACTGTGAAAATGTGTTGTGTCCACGTTGCGTTTTGAGCCATTTCCTATCGTGGGCACTAGGCCTACCCACACAAGTGAGGTACCATTTTTATTGGGAGACTTAGGGTAACAAAGAATTGTAGAGCAACTATTATTACCCTTTGTCTTTCGATGCATTTCTGCCTTCCAAATGAAAGACAATGTGTAAAAAATAAGTCATTTTGAAAAATGACCTATAATTCTCATGCTAGTATGGGTATTCCCAATTTCAGAGATGTGCAAATATCTACTGTTTCTAACCTCCATATTTTTTTCCCATTTCAGAAATACATAGGTGTCTTTCATACCGATTTTTCCATGTATACATTTTCCCAGAATTATTGTTATATACCCGGTACATAATAAAAAACCATTGCAAGTCGCTGCTCAGTTATTGGATCTGGGTTCGTCGGATTCTGGGTGAACATACAAGTCCTGTATATCCCCACAACCAGAAAGGTCCAGCAGATGTAACGGTATATTGCTTTCAAACAGCTATCATAATTAGAAGAAGTTACAGGTAAAAACGTTGACACAGATGGCAGTTTTTTCCAACTAATTTTCAATTTTTCCTATATTCAACGGTTAGTTTCTATAAAGAAATGTTGAAGGATCTACACAAATGACCCCTTGCGGAATTTGGAATGTAATTAACGTTTCTAAAATATATAGCTTTCTAGGATCCATTATTGCTTTCATACCCATTTCTACCATTAACTGGAAAGACGTTGATAGCACAAAAAATAGCAAAAATAGGCTATGTCCCAGAAAAATGCCCAAACTGTGTAAAATATTTTGGTTTTCTGACAAAAGTCTGCTTGTCCCTGAAAGCTGGGAAGATGGTGATTTCAGCACCACAACCCCTTTTTTGATGCCATTTGCAGGGAAAAAACCAGACGCTTTCATCTGTAGCCCTTTTTTCCCATTTTTCAAAAGACAACCAAAATTTAGCTGTATTTTGGCTAAATTCCGGGTCCCCTCCAGGGAAATCCACAAACCCTGGGTACCTTTAGAATCCCCATGATGTTGGAAATAAAGGACGCAAATTTGGCGTGGATACCTTATATGGTCAAAAAGTTACAGGGGCCTAAGCGCGAACTACCCCAAATAGCCAAAATATATATATGAGTAATCTGTTATATTACTGCTGTTAATCAGTCTACCATTGTATTACAAAGTAATATCAGCTTTTCTATAAGTAATGATGATGTAAGGAAATCAAGATTGAAAGGAGATGCAAAAGATGTGGTAAATGCTGCAGTACTCAACCCTAAAACACTTTTCACAGAGACCTTGAGTTGTGGCACACAGAAGGTGCCTTGGTCACACGATATCTGATTGTTAACTCTCCCACCATGGAGCAGTAAGGGAAAAACCATACTTGCCCCTCCGCCAGAGAACCGCCCCCTTCCTTGACATCCTCCATCTCCAAGTCTGCACAGTGTTTTTTCTTACATAAACACAAACATGCATCAAATATTCTACATTGATAAGTAAAGGTACATTTAGCATTTGTGGGTATCATGCTCATTTAGGAGCCTGGGTACAAAAAAGACTGGAAGCGACTCTAGAGGAAGTGAACACTTATAGCCACCATTGAGTGTGAAGTGTACAGGGAGAGGTCGGAGGAGCTTTTGGAAATACACATCCATTTGTTAACACCATTGTGGTGGATGAGGACGTGAATAGATGCCAGGAGCATGAGGACAGACTTACCTGGGAGAAATTCAGGGAGGGGAAGGCAGAATGGAGTTATTCAGATGTGGCAAGTTGAATCTCCGTTTGCCATATTTGTTTGAAGGAACTGATGAACTGCGCTTGATAGGAAGCATTAGAACAATGTCTAACATACCTACATGATTAATAAGCTGTAGTTTTGCCTTTAATATGACCTTAACTCTCTTGTAAAGAACACAGAGTTTACCAGTGGCCATGTCCCTTATGAACTGCTCAAAGGTGTACCTTCTTTTGGTATTAAAGGTTTTCCTGGGCTTCAGGTTGGCACTTGGCCAGATTCTATCCTCTCACACTTTCCTTGGGGCACCAGTAAGCCAACAGAGCTGAGAAACACCACAGAATCTAAAGAAAGGAACCAAACAGCCCCCACCAAGTGTAGATTCACCCCTTGCTCACTGAACAACTCCAGCATAGGGCAGTGCATGACCCGGCCACATAAATAAAGGCTAGAGGGAGAGGAAGCCCAAACCCCCAACAAAAAAGCCAACAGAAGGTAAATAAGGCTGAGTAAAAGCTGAGCTCCCACCCCAACAAGAAGAACTGAGCTAGAAAGTACCAGAACCCTGAGATAATAGGCCAAACAAAAAAGGGTGTGGCAATCAGAAGAAGCATATGCATGGCCTCCGTCTGCCCAAGCTCGAAGACCCAACAGACATCAAGGACAGTGTGGTAAATAATTTAATTACCGGAACTTAATTTGATGCGGAAAATCTATAACAATAGCTCAGTAAAATAAGAGGCAGAATCCGTGGTATTAGAGGTTCGGAACGGGCTTTATTCCAGAATCAATTTAAATTGAGGAGCTCCATATTCCATCACCACGAAGGTTCAGGAAGTGAAGAACGTTACTTTATTGACAAGTAATCATTTTTATACAATAGGCATTACAGTGAAACAAATGCAGGAGGCGTAACAATTGATAGTAAAGATAAAACATACATGCGTAGCAAAAGTGGGTGTAACTGGGCGTAACTAAAGAACGTCATCAGGTATGATGTCATAATAGGGTGGTTCCATGAAAGAATTTCGCAATGTCAGCAGAAATACTTGGCAGAAATGCGCGCGCAGCAGCATGACGTGTGATTGACGTGCAACTAGGGGGTGAAGGGGACTTGACATTTAGCTCTACATGTGGCGACAGAAGTCTGGAGAGTCAAATCAACCTAATCCCAAATCATATCTAACATCCTATGTTTAGAGAACTATGTTATCCAAAAGAGAGGTCTCTTAGAGTAGAATCTTATTCTATACTGACTATACTGACTGTTAGTGCGTGTACAAGCGTCTAAGTGTCTACACTAGATGCGAGGGCAGAAATCTTCCATAGTAACAGGGCTATGAATCACTTGCAAAATGACAGAGAAGCCGGGCCTTTTGCTCGGTAGCTGGAAGAATGTTTACTTAAACTACTAGACAGGAATGCATTGGGTAGGGAGCGGAGCAGATAATCTCGAAGGTGAAATACAGTTTTTGGCAGGCAACAGGCTGATGTCAGGCACCGTTAGCCGCGCAGAGAGTAGGACAAAGTTCATGGATACAGATGCGAGCTCAGACTGGAGCTTTCAGAGGCAGAAGGCAGGAAAAGCTTGATGGCAGAATCAGGGCCTACTTGCCTGGACTGTAAAATGGCATAAGTGAACCATATAAAGCCGGTGGCCTTTCATACTTAGGAATGGAATATCCAGCCCATTCATGGCGGATCTGAAAGAGGACATGTTGGCGGTGGACGCACATGTGTTTGCGTCTTCATAACTGGAACTGGAGGGAACATACATGTACTTGTGATTTATACATGAAACCGTTGGGGTCCAAGATAGGGGACATAACTGACCAGAAAAATCCATATTTCCACATTCCCTCCTTGTCCCCTACTTGCCCGTCAAGAGATATCAATCTTCATCAATCCGTTGATCTGTTCATATAGCATCATTTGTTCTTCTTTTTTCTTCTGGAATGAATGAAATCTTGGTGGTGGAATACACGATGTGGCACACAGACCACAGATCGCTGGTCCACATTGTAGACATAGACAGCAACTGAATAGTATGAGAAAGCCAATACCTAGGAAGGATAGGACCTTCCATCCAAAGGTAGATAATACACTCCAAAACCAACCGGACCAAGTCCAGGTGCCTGGATTCTGGTGTATCTGGCTTACAATCTTATGAAGGCGAGTTATGGCTTTATATACAGATGGCGAATTTTCTGGTAAGAAAATGCAACAACTTGATCCGATGACCCTACAAGCTCCGCCCCTATCGGCCAGGATGACGTCAAGGACAAGACGATTTTGAAGCACAACAATCCGCATAGCAGACTGCTCTTCTGTTAAATTGCCTAAGGCGGAAATAGTTTCGTTCACTACTGCTTCAAGGGTTCTGGTTAATCTACGTATCAGCTTACTATTGGTAACTGTACCTATATAGGGAAAGAGACCTTTATTGAAATCTGTGTATTTTTCCCATGCTGTCTCAGTGTAATCGACTATTGGGAGATCTCTCCTTTCTCTATTGTGTACTAAATGAGTATTTCTGTGATAATCAGGAGGAGCTAGGAAAACAGGTGGCAAAAGGAATCCGATGTAGCAGGTACCATCCCAATCTAGTGGCAAACGTATGTATGCCGTCTGACCACATATGAAGTAGGAATGGCGGGAAGCTCTAAATGTAGACTTGCCTTGATCACTAAATTCTATTACAGTGGTGCATCTACTATGGCCCATATGTATGGAACCATTCTTTCTTACACATAATTCACCTTTAACTGGAAATACTGACATGGCGGGCAAAATTGGAGTAGCTTCGGATTCGACATTCAAGATCATGAGATTGAGCGTAAAATTACCTAATCCATATACTTCATTTTCTAGATCAGTTCCTGTTCTTTTGGGAAGTCCCTCCTTGTTAGGGTGACAGACTTTGAGTAAAACTAAGTTCAAATTTCCCCATACCCAGTTATTCTGGTAAACTGCAGAATTCGAATCTAGGGAATTAATTAAACTAAACCATGCTCCACAGGAGCCGTTGTGTGTGAACGGGTATGGAAAGAGAGGTAGAATTCCTTTATAGTTCTGATAGGGAGGGAGTCGACCACATATCCAACAATTTGTAGCATTGCTAACCTGATGGGAATGATGTAACATACTAATAAAAGTGTTATTGCGCAGCGCAAATCTATAAGACAATTCATGCGGAGGTAATTCACTAAAAGAATGTTCAGCAGTAATATTGTAAACATGTCTAGAAATAGGATAATATGTGTGCAACAATATACTTGCAGTAATTATTAAAAGACTTAGGAAAAACAAAATTAATAACGTCACTGTGCAATGACTACGCAGTGATTTACAGTACGCATGTCGTTTCAACTTTATCCTTCTGTTTCTTTCTCTGTACAGGTCTAAGGGATACATGTCAGAAACAAATTCGACCGCTTCACCTTGGAGAGGACTTAAACAATCAAATTGCCTGACTTGTTAGACCTAAGTTTTAGTTTGTATTGTTCATGGTTATTCAATTCAACCAAAGGAAGTTTTGAGTCACTCGGGGAAGACACGCAAGGTGTGTCGTTTACGTCTGACGGTAGTCCATGAAATTTCTTGATATGACTTGAATGTATCCAGCCTTTTCGTCCTTCGATCTTTACGGCTGTCCTCGTCGTTAGCAATACGAGTTGAGGCGACTTCTACCTAGGATCCAGCTGAGACTTCCGATCAAAGTTCCTCACTAGAACTAAATCCCCTGGAATTACGTCATGGGGTTTCACCTCGGTGTTGTCGGGAAAGGCTGCAGCTACCTGTGAACGACAAGATTGTAGTGCAGACATCAAGGAAGCCAAGTAATCTGTCAGCATATTACAGTCAATATCAGTTATTTTGCGTGGTATAGGCGTCCCCCACATATTTGGTGGTCTACCGAAGATCACTTCATAAGGGGATAGCCCTGTTCGAGAGTGGGCTACCATTCTCATGTAAAAAAGTGCAACGGGTAAGGCTACTACCCAGTCGACACCTTTCTCTCTGCATATTTTGGACAATCTAATTTTCAGGGTCTGGTTATGTCTTTCCACGAGACCTGCTGCCTCGGGGTGTCGGACACAGTGAAATTTCCACTGATAGCCTAACAAAAGTGAAACGTGTTTCATTAATTCGGATGCGAACGGCTGGCCGTTATCTGAGTAGACAACACGTGGTAAACCGTACCGTGGGAAGAATTCTCGAACTAACTGTTTGGCAGTAGTCGGGGCAGTGTAATCTGAAACCGGGTATGCCTCTGTCCAACGGGAAAGAGCACAGACAACTACGAGAACATATTTGAATCCTCGACATCGTTCCATCTGGATATAATCCATCTGGAGGACTTCAAAAGGGTGATCAGGAGGCTGAAATCCACCCTGTTCTACGGGAATGCTTTTACCTGGGTTAAACTGACAACAGATCATACAGGTACGGACTTTTTGTTTAGCTGCTGCTCGTAAATGTTGGTTGAACCAAATGTGTTGAATGCTGTCTAGCATAGCTTTTTCTCCTAGATGTGCTGGACTATGTACAGTGTTAATAACGACTTGGACCATTGAATCAGGAAGGAACCACACAGATTTTTCCTTCGTCATCCATCCTTGATCCGTTTGGATCCCTCCTAATTCAGTCCATTTCTTTATTTCGTCTGGTGTAGCATGTGTCTGTATGTCGATTACGTCAAGAGCGGGATCCTTAACCGTCATGCAATATGTTGGTGTCGGGACTATTGTCTTTGTCATGTCAGATGTTTGAGTTTGAGCAGTCTGTTTAGCTGTTCTGTCAGCTAGATCATTGCCTTGAGAAATGATATCAGTAACTTTCGTATGAGCTTTACATTTCATAATTGATATTGCAGTGGGTAGATGTATTGCATCTAATAAGGCATGAATAAGGGGTCCGTGCTGAATGTGGGCACCGTGAGAAGTTAAATAACCTCTCTCTCGCCACAGCACGCCGAAGTCATGTACAACTCCGAATGCATAACGTGAATCAGTGTATATGTTGACTTTTTTATTTGTGGCTTGAATACAGGCTTGTGTCAGAGCGATGAGCTCTGCTGCTTGAGCGGACAAGGTATTTATGCAATTTGTTTCAATGATTTCAGTGTCTGTTGTGACTGCGTAAGCGGCCACTAGCTCTCCTGTACCTGTTCTCATACATGAACCATCTACATACAACGTCAGGTCTGGGTCTGACAATGGGACGTCTGTCAAATCTTGTCTGGGTTTCGTCGTGATAGTGATAACTTCAATACAATCATGTGCTAGTGGGTCTGTTCCATTTACAGGTAACAGTGTGGCAGGATTCAATGTACTACAACGTCTGATTTCTATATGTGGCTGAAACAATGTTAATTCGTAACCAGTAAGTCGTGCTATAGTCAAGTGTTGTGTTTGTGTGCGGTTCAAGAGAACCTCTACTGCATGTGGTACTTGTACTGTCAATGGATGTCCTAATACTATGGCATCGCTTTGTCTGATTGCTAAAGCTGTTGCTGCCACTGATTTCAGGCACGCAGGCAAAGCCTGAGCTACGGGATCTAATGTACTAGAAAAATAAGCACATGGTTTGTGTGATCCTGCTTGTTCCTGTGTGAGTACTGACAAGGCAGTACCTTCGCGTTCTGTAACGAAGAGTGTAAACTGTTTATTGTAACATGGTGTTGCTAAAACAGGTGCTTGGCATAAGGCTTTCTTTAGGCTTTCAAAAGCTTGTGTATGTTCCTGAGTCCAAGGGAGAACAGTCGATGTGGCTGCCTCCTGTGTTGTCAATTGAATGAGGGGTTTTGCTAGAAATGCATACTGAGGGATCCACTGCCTACAATATGAAGTGAGGCCTATGAAAGCCCGCACCTCCTTTTGTGTCTTGGGTATTGGCATATTTGCAATTAGCTGGATGCGATCTGGTGTAAGCTGCCTTCCCTCCTTGGACAGCGAGTGACCAAGGTAAACAACTCGCTGGACACAGAATTGCAGCTTAGAAGGGGACACCTTGTGCCCCTTTTCGGCCAAAAATTGTAATACCGTCAGTGAGGCTTTCTCACATTCAGGTTCGCTTCTAGCGGTGATCAGCAGATCATCGACATATTGAAGCAGGGCAGTGTTGACTGGCATGTGGATACTGTCGAGTTCTCGTTTCAGTGCTTGGCTATAAATGCTGGGGCTTTCTGTAAATCCTTGAGGTGCGCGTGTGAATTTAAAGCTTCGTCCATTTAAACTAAATCCGAACAAGTATTGGCTTTCCGGATCTATTGGGACGCTGAAGAAGGCATTCTTGAGATCAATTACAGTAAAGAATGTTGCTTCGGAATCAATGGCTGTCAGTAATGAAGAAATGTCTGGGACTACGGGGTATTGTGGTACTATGCATTTATTTAATTCGCGCAGATCAATAACCAATCGATATACTGGCGGGGCTGTTGGATCGGTTCGTTTAAGAATCGGAATTACCGGGGAATTACATACATTGGAGTCAGTTTCCACAACCACTCCTTGGGTAATAAGCTCGTCAATGATTTGTAGTAAAGCCACTACAGCATCTGAGGGTAACTTGTATTGTCGCATTCGTGGAAGTACCACTCCTGCCTTTAGTGTAACTCGATATGGTGTAATGTTCATGCAACCAACATCTGTAGGGCCTTGTGCCCATAAATGTGTCGGTAAAGTCTGTAGTCGGTGATCCATGTCTCGGGACACGTAGTGCCCTTTGAAATCACGTAAAAATAATCTTACTCCTTCTGGAGAACAACATATAATAGCTCCTAGAGCTTTCAAAGTTTTTATGCCTAACAAGTTTTCTGGACATGATTTAGTAAGTAATAAATCTGTAGTTCGTGTCAAGGGACCAATCGTAAGTGGAAGAGGCTGTGTTACTTCGTTAATGATAGGTTTTCCTGAAAAGCCAAGGGAAATATTCTGTGTGCCTGAGAGGGGTGCCCCTGGAACTTCACTACGTTTTATTGTTGTTCGGCTTGCCCCTGTATCAAGTAAGAATTTACTATCTTGACCTAATAGTTCACTGTGTACATAAGGTCCTTCTTGATCTACAGGGACCTCAATAAGGGGTAAGCCAACTTCCCTCTCTAGGCTGTTTCATGAGTATCGTTGGTAATCAGGATAGTCATACTGTGCGGTCTGATACATCTGTCGGGTCGTTGTTTGTGTGGCAGCAATAGGCTGCGGTGGTGGAGCTGGCATAGACTGTTGCGGAGCTGGCATGGACTGTGCATGCTGCGGAGTTCCTTGTTGATTCTGATCCTGTCTAAGTGGCCGTGGTCTTTCTTTTGTGTTACCTATGGCGATATTATGTTTTAAAACGGGACAATCGTGTACATAATGACCTGGCTGTTTACAATAGTTGCACGTCCCTTTAACAGGACCTGTTGAAACACTGGACTGTGTTATACCCTTCTTATGACCGTCAACTGGCACTGTCTGGGAAACTAGCATTTTCATTTTCGTGTCTTTCATGCGTCTATGTTCATGTTCTTGTTCTTCTCTAATTCTATTGTGATGGTACTGTAGCATTTGTAACATTTGTGACGGAGTGTTACCTTGCCAGGTACTCTCGAACTTCAATACTCTATTCTTAACTTGGGGCAAGGCATTTTCAACTAACTTTGTCACAAACAGATGTGGATACGACTCGCTACTTGCTTTTATTCCACTATTGATACCAAAACATTTCTCAAATCGGGAATAGAAATCACTAGTGTCTTCATCTGATTTTTGTTTACAGGCTGAGATTGCACCCCAGTCTTCCTTTTTCGTAGTTAATAAACGTGGCAGTACCTGTACTAGTAGACCTGGTAGTGCTTTGATCTTGTCCCCGAGCCCTGAACCTGGACCTCGAGCTTTTTCTTCGTTTTCTAATGCTGTCCAATCTATCTTCTGGTCTCCCACCTCCCAATCCTTTTCCTTGAGTTTTTCGTAAATGCCCGCAGGCATTAATACCTTCAATATTGTCATAATGTCGGGGTAGGTATATTCTCCCATGAGTAACATATCTTTAATTTCACGATGGAAACCTGCTGGGTCTTTATCATGACTGGGTACCACTTTCTTCATTTCTAATAGTTCTATTTTAGATATGGGTGTGTATACAAACACACGTTTAAACTCATTGTCATCACCCTTTATCGGGTGCACTTCGCGTAAGGGATTCTGTCTATCCATGTAATACGTCGTTCTTTCCTTGATGGGCAGTGAGACATGTTCAGGACATACAAAAAGGATGTACTGCTTTCTGGATTCTAGTATTTCTCTAATTAACTTAGTACCGGAACCTCTCCATTTATTCGTGAGTAATTCAGTCAATATATCAGGTAAGGGGCCAGGATCGGAGTGTTGGCTTTTATATAATATAAGGAGTTGTTGAATCATATAGATACCAGCTAAACGCTGTTCATCTGGGGCGAGGTTCAAAAACGTATGTGCTAGTGTATCATCACCATATTTTCCAGGACTATCAACCCAGTGAACGGCTGACCTGGCTAATTCTTGTTCGTCCATAGAATCGAGTATATGATAACCCCTTCGTTCTCGGAGTAATTTGTCAGCGGCTTGGAATGAATGTTCGGGGGACCTTATATTTATTATAGGAGTTTGGAATTTTCTGTTATTATCTGGACGTATCGGACATATCGGATCAGTAAAGCATCTAGTATTATTGCAAGATCTTCCTCTACCTACATAGGCCATGGTTTCTAACTGTCCTGTGGGCAGTTCTAATTCTTCCTCATCCTCAGTTTGTTCTGGTTCGTCTACTGCTAATCTTTCCTCGTGTATTCGTTCTATTTCTTTGCGGATCTTTCGGCTCATAGCTACTATACATGATCGTTTATCGTGTCTCCCCTCTGATATATTCTTACCCCATGTGGTGAGAATCTGCATTTCTTCCGGATTTACCCCTGGTTGATCTTGATTTCTGATCACACAGTTTATGAGGAAACGTAACAGTTCCCCCTGTATTTCCACCTTTTGGTACTCCATGGCTCTGTTAATACTCTCAGGGTCTCGCCCTGACTGAACAAAATGATATATATTTTCTAAATGTGCAGTCATTCCTGGTAGCTTCCCTAAATATATTGCAGCTCGTCGGATACGTAATGATGCCAGCATCATTTCGTCCCCTTTTCCGGGCACAGGGTCATATCTACAGTCTATTAGAAGTTCCTTGAGCGTGTTGGGAGTTACCAGTTTGGGCGTACGTTGGTGGGCTAATTCTTGAAAGGAAAGTTTATTTGTTCTGGGTGGCGTAGAAAAAATGCTTGATGTACCTCCGGTAGCACCACCTGGGGTGCTGGATGTGAAAGGATTCGTTGAACGGGATATAGCAACCATAGGTGTGGATGCGGATGTAGAAACAGATGTGCTTGCCGGAACTTGTGTCGGAGTTTGCTGTTGCAGAGGTACAGACGGAGGAGGGTCTTGGCGTTGAACCCCCTCGGCAGGCGGTCTATGTGGCGCAGCATTAGCATACTCGGGAGCTGCGTCGTCTAAATAAGAGGAAAGAAAAACATCTTCTGCGGTTCTGGGATGCCCTTTGGGATGTGCTTTTATCGGAAACAATGGGGGTGGCAAGTCTCTTGGTATCTCCGGGGTAGCCTTAGGTAGTCCTTCGGCCAGAAGAGGATACATACCATTCACAAGGGCATTTCTTTGTCTGTCTGTTTGTTCTGACTTTACTCGAGTACCTTCTTCAATTAATACACTTTCTCGAACTTTATTTGAATTCTCCTTACTTTTCTCTTCCTGTCTGAGCGCTTTTTCTGTACGTCTATATGATTCTTTACGCCATAATTCAATGGCATCCTTCTGTGACTGTCTAGCTTTCTTTTTCCACAATTCTTCTTCTACTTTCATAATGCAATCTGCATCCCAGGTCCCAGCTGCGGGCCACCTCTGACTTTCTGGTAATTCCTTGGTGTAGTCTACCCATAGATCAAGAAATAATATGGCGTCTAGGCCATGTTTATGATACATGAAGTACCCTGGAGTGTCCCTAGGAGGAATGGGAGCAGCTTCTTCGAGTACCCCTTTTCTGGTTTTGATCTGTCTTAATTTCGAAAAGAGCGGCATATTGGGAACTGATCTGATACCTAATTTTGAACACGTTTAATACCATAAAACACAATAATGAACAGTCATTCACACCACAGTATACAGAACGTATTTAAAACATTTTAACATTTAACATTTAATGAATAAACAATGATGGTCATTTAGGGAACTAGTCACTAAGCATAATACTCGATACTAACTAGGTAAATCTGAATTATATACTAGACATACTTGATATACTGCTAAACAGTACAGATACACTGCTGAAACAGTGCAGACCGGATTTGTGTACCCAAACCCGTCTTGACCGGCACAACCTATGTGCACGTCAGAACGCCTCCCCGATAATGGTACTCACCGGGTAGCTCGGAACGGAAGGCCTCGGAACTGAACTGAACTTGAACCGGACTGGACTCGACTCGGAACTTCGGAAACTTCGGAAACTGGTGGGCCTCTGTATACCTCGGATCTTGCTCTCTCAGCTAGGCTCTGGTCGGGATACTTCGCACTTCTCACCGCCTCGTCTGGGTGTTGATCGCAGCCTCAGTTACCCCCGCTCGGCAGGAGGGAGATACAGGAAATCCTGTGGGTACGCGTTGTTGTCCGTCCAGCTGTGACAGGAGACCGGGCCTGCAACGCACCGCCGGCGCGTGAGATGAGAAAGTGTCCCTGTTCGGGCGCCATTTATGTGGTAAATAATTTAATTACCGGAACTTAATTTGATGCGGAAAATCTATAACAATAGCTCAGTAAAATAAGAGGCAGAATCCGTGGTATTAGAGGTTCGGAACGGGCTTTATTCCAGAATCAATTTAAATTGAGGAGCTCCATATTCCATCACCACGAAGGTTCAGGAAGTGAAGAACGTTACTTTATTGACAAGTAATCATTTTTATACAATAGGCATTACAGTGAAACAAATGCAGGAGGCGTAACAATTGATAGTAAAGATAAAACATACATGCGTAGCAAAAGTGGGTGTAACTGGGCGTAACTAAAGAACGTCATCAGGTATGATGTCATAATAGGGTGGTTCCATGAAAGAATTTCGCAATGTCAGCAGAAATACTTGGCAGAAATGCGCGCGCAGCAGCATGACGTGTGATTGACGTGCAACTAGGGGGTGAAGGGGACTTGACATTTAGCTCTACATGTGGCGACAGAAGTCTGGAGAGTCAAATCAACCTAATCCCAAATCATATCTAACATCCTATGTTTAGAGAACTATGTTATCCAAAAGAGAGGTCTCTTAGAGTAGAATCTTATTCTATACTGACTATACTGACTGTTAGTACGTGTACAAGCGTCTAAGTGTCTACACTAGATGCGAGGGCAGAAATCTTCCATAGTAACAGGGCTATGAATCACTTGCAAAATGACAGAGAAGCCGGGCCTTTTGCTCGGTAGCTGGAAGAATGTTTACTTAAACTACTAGACAGGAATGCATTGGGTAGGGAGCGGAGCAGATAATCTCGAAGGTGAAATACAGTTTTTGGCAGGCAACAGGCTGATGTCAGGCACCGTTAGCCGCGCAGAGAGTAGGACAAAGTTCATGGATACAGATGCGAGCTCAGACTGGAGCTTTCAGAGGCAGAAGGCAGGAAAAGCTTGATGGCAGAATCAGGGCCTACTTGCCTGGACTGTAAAATGGCATAAGTGAACCATATAAAGCCGGTGGCCTTTCATACTTAGGAATGGAATATCCAGCCCATTCATGGCGGATCTGAAAGAGGACATGTTGGCGGTGGACACACATGTGTTTGCGTCTTCATAACTGGAACTGGAGGGAACATACATGTACTTGTGATTTATACATGAAACCGTTGGGGTCCAAGATAGGGGACATAACTGACCAGAAAAATCCATATTTCCACAACAGAGATCCCCAGAGTAGGTGCCAGAGGTCCCCGAAAGAGGACCTATCAGAGATGGGCTGTTTGGTTCCTTGCTTTAGATTCTGTGGTGTTTCTCAGCCCTGTTGGCTTGCTCTCTGGGGATCCTGTGCTTGCCTGCCTGTGTTTTGGTGTGGGTATGCACACCTTGGTGCACTGGTGAATTTGCCTTCTATGCTGGCATCTTTTGGTGGCATGATGGATCTTGGCATTTGTATGGGTGTATTTTTGGCTTTGGTGTACATATGACACCTAGCTTGGGCAGGTTTGCTCTTGTACCCTTTTTTGGATGTAATTCATTCCTGTTTGTGACCCTCTGCCTGCACTCATAATGGTGCTTGGGTTTGACTTTATTTTGTAAGCTTTTGCGGCCTGTCTGTGATGTTCATTTTCTTGTTTGGCATTGTTGTTCCTTCCCCCCTCCCAAGGTGCGGGTTGTGTGGAAACCTAAATCCTGTTTGTATCGTACTCATAAACTCCTATACTTTACAGCATTAATATTTACGCATATGATCAAGAATATACCAATGTTTTATAATGGCAATTGTCTTTGATCTTTTTTTCTGCGCTGCTTGCATTAGTTGCTAGGTGGACATTGGGCTTCCCAGTATTTTGTGTTTTATTTTTGACAGTTGGTAACATTTTCTCCTTGGCTTTGATTTTGGATTGACTGGGGTGTGACTGCTCTTGTGAACAGTCTTTGTGTTGCCGACTTTTTCTCCCTGTGGACTCTTTCCCTGTGTTGCTTGATGTGAGATTGTGCTGCTATCTTTGGCTTCCTTGGCTCTCCTGATGCCACTTGGGAAGAGCTTTCTTGTCTCAAGCCTCATGATGCCCCCACCCTCCCTGCTCTGTACCCCACTTTCGTCACATTTTGCTGGGATGGTTTTGTTGTTGGCTCAAGACTCCAGAGTTTTTGTGTGAAGGTAGCTTTCCTTAGGCACAACTGGATGGGGAGGAGTTTGACTTTTTTCTTTTAGGTAGAGAGTCTAGGGCCTGTCTCCAGGCTGTGTGCACACCTTATGATCTAAGGTCAAGTAGGAGGTAGGATTAGAGTAATGGGATTACTGATAAATAAACCAAGCTTTAAAAAAGTAATGGTAAATATATTTCTCATTATTTGCTCAAAGTTGTGATTAATGGATCCAGCTAAATTAGTATTTTGAAAATGTCATCTAACTCCTTTACAAATATATTGAAATCCTACGTAAACATATTCAAATGAGTTGCATTGATATTTACCGGTTGTTTAGAAACATTAAACTATTTTGGAAGGTCTCTGACTCTGCCCCAATATTACCAGCATTTTACA
Organism: Triturus cristatus; assembly: GCF_964204655.1. Lineage (NCBI taxonomy): Eukaryota > Metazoa > Chordata > Amphibia > Caudata > Salamandridae > Triturus > Triturus cristatus. Next base: position 738,033,975 of record NC_140587.1, on the reverse strand, counting down.
TCAAGATGCGCTCAACAGACGGGAGCTCTTTGCTAAACTAGCTTATCTAACATCAAGCATTGCCGTATTTTTTCAAAATAATATTGTAAAAGCTTTGTAACAATGCATCAAATACATTTTTTCACTCAAATGTGCTCACCCAGCAGAAGCTTTTTGTTGTATTAGGTATAATAACAGCTAGGGTTGCTGTATGACAAACTCCCTCAGAAGCACCAAATCGTCTCATGAGTGACTGACTCTGTCCCAGCCCTACTATCCCTTCAGAAACACACTGGGGTATATTCACAAGAATGTGTGATAACTACCGCAAGAGTAGCTTAACGCAACTCTCAACATTGCAGCTTATTGCAGGAAAATTACGCCATGCCCACCAAATATTCACAACGCGGCAGTAGCATGCAATAGTCACCAGATAACGCATCAAATGGCCGTGCACAAATCAACGCCACGCCGCAAAAATGCGAAAGGCAAATGCAAAAAATCATGCGATGAGGCCAATCGCGGTACAAAAAGTAGCGAAAACCAGCCACAGGCCTGCAAATCCCACGCGTTTGGTGGGAAAAAGCACCATAAAAACCACAGAATCAACACACGAGAAACAAGCCAAAGCACATAGCAACATGTATGCACCCTGACCCAGCGCAGAGGCCAATGCGAACCCCACAACCCTCCACAGACCACCAGCAAGGAACAACGGGGTCGGGGAAGGCCAAGGAGAAGATGGAGAGGAAGACGGGGTGCAGACCGCAGGAAAACAAGACCAGCATCACAGAGGTGACGGAACTTTACCAGAAACTGACCCACAAGCAGACCACCTGGAATGCAGTCGGAGTGCCGAGGAGGCCAATCGAGGAGGCCAAGAGGCGCTGGCATGATGTGACAACCAAAACCAGGCACAAACCCGCTCCCAACAGATAGGCAGCAACGGCGACAGGAGGTGGCAGTCCTGCGCCACAGGAGAAGCTGGAGGAAACCGAGGCCACAGTCATCAGTGTGGAGACGGTGCAAGGATTAGGGAGTATGGACACAGCTCGAGAGGACCTGACACAATATCAACAGGGAGAGTAACGAACAGGGACTGGGGGACGGGGTAAGATGGGCACAATGGAACACATGCACAACGAGGTGTAGCACACTGCACACCCACAATTACCCAGGATCATGTCCCTGATCCCCTTGGCACATTGCAGCCCACACACATAGCAAGAACAGCACACCCACATTGACAACAACGTGGTACAATGCGCAAAGCAAACACTGCAAAACAGAGGACACAACTGGCTCCGTACATGCACAGAAACATGCCTACTACATCTGACAGAGCAGGAAACTGTTAAATGGAAACGTACGCATACGACCTCACATCCGTCATGTAGTCCAAATGTACACTGTCCTGCAGCAGTATTCAGCAGCTCCTAAACAGTCACAATGTACATTGTCATACAGTCTGCATGTAAACCAGAACAATGCACCAACATACATGTCAACACAATGTCAACATGCATCTTCCCTTCACATTGCACATTGCAGAGGGGCACACAACACCTCCAGCAGAGCACAGAAGACAAAACATCTGTGATGCCGGAGAGGACCACCACACCTTTGACACTGATGCCCTACAACAGCCCACGGACATCCCACGTAACCCACCACCAGGACCCGGGCAGCCAAGCGACCTTGAGGAGAACACAGAGCCCACAGCAGGAAGCACCCGCAAGCACAGCTGGCTCATGACACCTCACCCACCCACACATGGCACCCCAATGCCATGTGTCAGCATGCCAAAAGGAGGTGGCCAAACAGGTGTGGGTAGGGTCCGAACCCATGAAAGGCGAACTAGATCACATACGTTGGTGTCTATTACCCTTCAGGGACCATCAACACCCCACAAAGGAGACCCACACTGCCATAGAGACACATGCAGATGTACATTCACAGTACAGAACCACTCCCAGGGGCACGCAAATAGCAGTCATACACCCACGTTGGCTCTGCGTACGATGGCCCAGGCCACTGACCCTTACAAATTGGGTGGGTGACGACAAAGCTCCATGTCCAAGCTTAACCCGCTGCCTGCTGTGACATGTCTGCATCCGCTGTACACAGTACAATGTAATGTTGTAGGGCCCAGGGCCCTCATGCATACAACAAGACCACAGGGACACATGCAGATATTATGTTGAACTGGCTATGGGCACGTGCGCAGCAATGTCATCCCTTTATTGGCAGGGCCACATGTACAGTGACGCCTGTGCTGGATGTGTGTGGGGTGAGTGTAAGTCAGCCCTCACAAAGTGCTTGGTGCTGGCAATCACTTGAACAGTGGACACCAGTGCAACGGAAACTGAAAACACCTGCATAACAGAGTCAACTGCTGAGCAACATGGAGGGAGCTGGAGAAAGTCCATAGGACACACAACATGCAGACAGAAGTGTCCATGAGTTGCACTGAGGTTGGGGCACTATAGCTGAACGCGCCCTTGTGAACAAAAAGTTTCGGATTGTGTCCCCTCGAGATATTCCTGATGCAAATTAAGTGGGGTGTGTTCGACCTGCATCATCTTCCTCATCAACATCCCAGGTCTCCCACACTGCTTGAGGTGACATTGCTGCGCAACCTCTCCACAACACAAAACTCAATCAGTAATGGACGATGGCTTGCGGTGCACTGAGTCAGTGGCACCTGGAGAGCCAAGCAGGGTATCAGTCTGATGATGGCATCCACGACAGGTGTGAGCAACTCCGTAAGTCTGTCAGGACCACCGTTTCGACTCGGCAGACGGCGAATGGAGGTGGTCCTGGCGGTGGTGGAGTGTGCCTCCTGCGGTGATGCGACGTCCGGGCCGGTCAGGGCTCGATTTGATGTGTGAGCCCTGGTGGACCGCAGTTGATGCCCGAGGCAGCGGACAGCACAGGGCCACAGACACATGGCGTTGAAGACCCTAAGGCCATTGCCTCAGAGGCCATCCAATATCTCAGAAGAAGGGGTCCCGGATATGACCAGCACAGAGTTAGTGGCCCCGGATGCACTGCGGCCGGAACAGGCACCCTGCCACGGGACGGTGACTTGTGGTGCAGTCAGATGGTCCATGCGGCCTGAGCGGGTCCTCATCAATGTCCGAGGTGTATGTTGCGGAGGGTTGCGGGGGACAGTGGAAGGTGTTCTACAGGGCATGATGCAGAGGGTGGAAGCTGTCCAGAAGCAGCAAATGATGGAGGGAATTCCACGGCCTCGTTTTCGCCAGAAAGTCAGTATCACCGCCATGATGGTGACGACAACCCCAAGTCCATGGACTCAGTCACCACCAAAGTCCAACCAGAAAGAGTCCATGGGTCTCGGAGAATAGACATAGTGTCACCGGGGCTCAAAGGGGATGCAGTCTGCGATGAGGCCTGTACAATGACATCAAGTCAGCCATAAATAAATCAAGGCTGAATTCGAAAGTGTGTGTGACCTATTCGACCACAGTGTAGGCCGGGGCAGTGGTCAGCAAGGGCCCACAGCCACGTGTCGTTGGGATGGTATGCACATGGTTGCTGCCACCTGACCAAAGGGAGTACAGTGAAGTAGAATCTTCCTTTTTGTGCGTACATGGACAATGTATGATCAAGACTCAGTTCCAAATGTGTGACCTACTTGTCCATAGTGTGGGCCGAATACAGTAGTCAGCAGGGGACCACACCCACCTGTCGTTAGCTCGCGATGCACAGAGTTAGTGACACCAGGGAAGTTGTCTGTAGTGTTCAATCACCTCCGTAATGATGATCCTATTCCCTCCGGACTGCAATGTGTCATCCTCTTACACCTCTCCTTGCGTGTGATGATATGTATTCTGCCTTTGAATAATCGATGTTCAGTTCCAATTCTGTGACCTACTCGTGAGCAGCGTAGACCGAGGGCAGTAGTCTGCATAGGCCCACAGACACGTGTGGTTGCAATACTATGCACAGACTTGGTGGCACCACATCGAAGGGAGTATAGTGACATGAACTCTGCCTTAAATAATGTTCACTGCTATGGTGTAATCAAGACTTAGTTCCAAATGTGTGACCTGCTTGATCGCGGTGTAGGCCGGAGGCAGCAGTAGAGTACGTCAACGAGAAAGGACTAAAGTGGGCCTGTGTCGTGGAGGCCGTGATGGTCTGAGGAGGCTGCCAAGGTCACGGGCCTCGGGCTTGGAGCTTGCGCAGGCACGTGGTGGGCTCTCCTTGACACACGCCTGTGTCGGAAGGGGATTAGTGTGGCCTGGCTGCTCAGGGGCAGGCCTGACGGGTTCGGGGTCCAGTGGGCTGGGGTACGGCAGGCGCACAGGATCGCAGGCAACTCCACTCACAAGGATGGCGTCGGCCTTGTGGCATGGTGAGAGGCGCCGCCCTGGCAGAGATGTTGGGCTTTTCGGAAGAGGACCACGCCCAGGGCTAAATGCTTTTTATTCACACCCCTACACTGGCCTGGTGTACGCCGGGCCATCCCACTCCGCTCATGCTTACGGGGGGGGATATAACTGGCTACATTACCGCAAACTCCCCCACTGGCCAGGGTGACATAGTTGCGTCCACTGTCCATTACTCTCCATACGCCAGAGGTGTATGTCGCCATGGATATGGGTGAGTTCTGCATACTGCGGTCTGTCCACCACATCTCCGCCACTCTTGGCTTTGTGTACTTTCCCAATCATGGTTCTCCTGCATCCTTCACACATACCTGGTTGCCACCTGTCCCCACATTCGGCTAGTGTGTGGCTGAGGTGCCATGCTGTTGATGGCTCATGTTCCCGGCTTGCCACGTTACCATTGTGAGTTGTTCTGTAGTGTCTGGTGGGTGGGCACGTGTTTTGCATGTTGGTTTTGATTTTGTGACGTGTGCATTGCCAGAGTTGTGAGTTGCATGGTTGAGGAGTTAAGGTGAGTGAGGTGTTCATTTGGAACTTGCCAAGGGGCTGTGCATTTCCCTTGGTCACATCCTGGGAACGCTGGTTGCTGATGGACTGTCGGAGGATGAAGGAATCATGCACACTGGCTGGGTATTTGGTTGGTCTCCAGCGGATCCTGCGCATTGTGTTGGACGTATAGGGACTGGGGTACCAGGCTGATGATGATGTCCAGAAAAGGTGTGAGGGACTTGGATGAGGCTGACTGTGAGACTCATTCAACTCTGGCGGGTGTTGGGGCACCAGGGGCCAACAGGTGCAGCACAACAGGCAGCTTTGTGTGGGGTGGGATGTTGGTTGTCCGCTGTGTTGGTGCCGTCGGCCTGTTGGGCGATGTTGGTCAGGATGCGTGCGATGGTTGTACTTTTGTGCCTGTAGTGGGCAATTACATTGTAAGTTGTTGGGTCTGTGAGGCTGGTGCATTTCCTGGGGGTCCGCTGTCTTTGTCTGCGCAGCCTCTGTGGTGGTCCGGGGTGGGAGGGTTCCGGGTGGGTGTTGGGGTCCTGGGGTGGTGGTGGTGGGTGTTGTGGCTCTCTTGGGTGTCCAGGCCGCATGACCAGTGACTCCATGGCATCTGTTGCCCTTCTGATGTGGCTGTGGGCAGGGCTCCATTTTGTGGTGCAGGCTGTCGTCCGCCTTTGCACCAGGTCTGAGCAGGTGTTAGTTTCCGGGTGCTAACAAGCCTTATCGCCTGTTTTGTGTTCTTATCGCCAATCTGGCTGGTCGTTGAGAATGTTGAGGTCTGGTGTTGTCGTGGCTTTTCTCAAGGGAACAGCTACTCTGCATCTCATTAGCGATAGTTACGGTGGTCATCTGTGGCGATGTTTTTTGCGGCTGCTACCATGGGTATGCTGCTGCTGTGGGCTGTTACCACCAGCTTGTGATTGGGGCGATGAGTTTATCGCAGCTTTGGTTGCGATAAAGTGCAGCTAACTCGGCGATAGATCCTTGTGAATATGCCCCACTGTGTCTGAAATTACTCACTTTGCCCTAATATAATTAGTGCTTCAGAAGCAACAGACTGTCTCCTATGTAACTGGCTCTGCCCCAGTCTTACTAGCCCTTTAGAAACTGTGATCTGTGTTTTAAGGTAACTGATTCTAACCAATATTACCATTTCTTCATGCCAAAACACCCTCACACGACAGGAACTCTTTGTTAAATAACATCAAGGATTTCTATATTGCTATTAAAATAATATTGTTAAAGTTTTGTACAGATGAATTAGACGTGTTTTTAAAAAAAAACGTGCTCACCATGCAAGAGCTCTTTGTTAAATTACTGACGCTAACTCAAAAGCACCAAACTGACTTATGAGTGACCGACTCCATACCAATCCTTCTGGCTCTTAGGAAACACACTGTCTCCCAAATCACTGACTGTGCCCTAATATTACCTTCTCTTCAAAAGCAATAGACTGCCACGTAGCTGACTCTGCCTCAACTAGAAACAATGATCTTTTTCGTAAGGTCTCTGACTCTGCCCCCATATTACCAGCAATTTACATCAGGACACACTACCCTGATGGGAGCTCTTTGGTAAATTATATTATCTAACATCAAGCATTGCCATTTTGCTTTTAAAATAACATTGTAAAAGCTTTGCTTATATGCATCAAACGGGTTTTTGAACAAAAACGTGCTCACCCGATTGGAGCTTTTTGTTATATTAGATACAATAACAGCTAGGAATGACATATGGCCAGCTCCCTTAGAATTACCAAATTGCCTCACGATTGCCCAACTCTGCCCCAGCCCTACTGGCCCTTCAGAAACACACAATCTCCCAAATCATTGACTGTGCCCTAATATTATCTGCTCTTCAGAAGCAATACACTGTCTGGCATGTAACCAACTCTGCCCCAGTCTTACTGGCCATTTAAATATATTGATCTATTTCGTAAGGTCTCTAACTAAACCCCAATATTACCAGCATTTTACATTAAGATATGCTAACCTTATGGGAGCTCTTTGTTAAATTAGGTTATCTAACATCAATCATTGCCATGTTGGTTTTAAAATAATATTGTGAAAGCTTACTAAAAATGCTTCATATGGGTTTTTGGACAAAAGCACACTCACCCGACGGGTGACAAGCTTTTTTTTAAGTTAGGTAAGCTAATAGCAAAGATTTCTGTATTGAGTTTTTAAAAAATGCAAGAAATGTGTTTTGTAGGTGCACATCACACTTCCCAAAACACAAGCCTTTTGTATTTGCATTTAGTGAGAAAGTGTGGAGCAGGATGTTGCATTCAGGCCTTTGGATGGCAGCAAGCCTCTTGTTTATCTTAAGCACACTTTACTGTAAAGTGTTCACACCTCATATATGTTTTGTGGTTGCGACAGGATGGAGACAGCCCTGCTGTGACAAGGCTGAGTAATCAAAGGCTGCCTCTCGTTAGCTGATAATTTCCCATATGGAGCAGTAATTAAGCTTTTAACAAGTAAAAATGTGAAAAGGAAGAAAGCAACAAAGATAGTTATCACTGTTGTAAATCTCATGTGTTTTTCTGATCTAAAATATTTGTTTTTGTTCATAACACATGTAAATGTATGTTATTTCTGAAAGAAAGGTAAGACAATTAGTCATATAATAGATTTGCTTGCTATTTCACCCAGCTCGTAATTTTAAAAATCTGTAGTTACTGTTTAATGTATCTTGGTTAGAATTATAGTGTAACTGCCAATGCCCATCACAGTCACAATAATTAGCACATAACACTCAATTACAAACAATCACAATTCGCACCACTCCACTTATAGAACACTCCATAACAATCAATCCCAAACCAATATAACACACACTTGTACCAACTACCATACACCACTACAATCTACACCACTCATAATAACTCACACAACCCTTGCTTTTAACTTAGTCTACACAACACTAGATACTACCACAATCCATTTGGATTCACTACACCCAAATACAACCACCAACAATATACCCCACTCTACACTAAATAAATCTACACCTCCCCACACAAACAACACTTAATAAGCAACACAATTAAGCACCACCACACAATACAAACAACCCTATAGCATACTGCTTTTTAAATGCTGAAGTTAATTTGATTTCAACAGCCCTTGAAATACACCATTTTTATGCAAACCCATAACATCCAAAATGCATCAATTAGGCAGTAAAACATTAAAGCCAATTTAATTAAAAAAAACATACAATCTACACTTACTATAAGTGCACACTAATGTAGAACAGAGAAAATATAAAATGAAAATTCTTGCGAGGGTGCAAGCTGTTGACTTTACCAATTCGTGTTTAAACTAAATATCTGCAAAGTACATACTATTAGTGTGAGATATTTCTCCCAGAAAGAGTTTGGGAGATATTCTATCTAAAAAACATCTTTGATGGGGTAAACTTCTCTTGCAAGTGAAACAGGGTGAATATGGTACCATTAGCAAATTTTGCAAACTAGGTGCACAATTTGCCATCTTTTCCCCAACTTCAGAAGTGAGGTTTAACACATTGACTGTCATTATCGTATGTATGACTTACAGTATTCTGAAGCCTGATGGTTTTGAGAAATCTAGATGCAAGAGTAGAAGCATTGATATTGACATCCTATCTTGATTATTTGTGTAGCACCTGGTCAACTGAAGGTCACCTCCAAGCGCCAAGGTTGAAAAGAGAGATTGCAGGAGAGGAAACGAGTAGATAAAGAAAGTGAGAGGTAGAAGCTTTATTGATGAATGCTTCTGGTATATCTTTAGAAGTCAGCTTGCCTTCTGGCACAAAAGGGTGGGCTAGAGAGCTCAAGGCGCTTTCCGCTTCATAGGAATGGGCTCAAGCCACCATCTTGGTTTACCATTTCATTACCCAAATAGAGTATGAGGCCCTTTAGAAGCACACTTCTGAAGCCACCTAGATTTGGTGCTTTCAGCTGCACACAGCTCCCCAGAGACTTCAGCGAATAGGGGTATCGTCAGAGTTGGCAACTGAAAAGTAATATACTGCTTGGCATGATTATTAATTGATATTATATGGGATAGCCTTCAAAACACAGAACATTTTAAACTTTGCTTCCTTTAGTGCTAGCAAAGCTAATACTAGACTCATAATATTTTTTTCCAAATGTAGTCAGTACTTCATATAAGAATGAGCGTAATGCATTTTTTCTGCACAAAAACACAGCACCCAGGATTTAACCAAAGAGAGTCCGATTTACACTGTTTGAGTACAGTGAACATGAGATCCTTTCCACTTCAAATAAGGAAAACAAATAAGAAGCCACTTTTATGTTCTTTGAATTATGTTAGGTGCTGTGTATTTGCTGTGCCGGTTCCTATGTTTTAAATGTTCATACTTTGTCTTGATCCTGCATTTTTTATGCCTGTCTAGATGCCTGCTGTCTTTTGATCATCGGGCATAGTGTGTCCTTTGTACGAATTCCCTAATGAATATCTGAATTCCGTACCTCTCAGACAGTTAAGGAACTGTACTCTGTATAACTTTTGGCATTTGGTTAATGGTGAATTCCACAGAAGCATGATCAAAAAGGAGTCATCTAGATCTGCGGTTTTATGTCAGCAAGGCTTTTTGATTTCAAGATTCCCTCATTATAGGATAGAATTTAAAATTTCTGAATATATTATCTGTGATGTTTGTTGCTAGAGCTTTTAAATATTTTCTTTTTCCATTAACACTACGTGCATGTGCTTTGTAAAAACATATCAGTGTGGTCTTCAATGACGCAAAACTTGCGGGCAAACTTAACTGACATCCAGAAGAAATAGCCAATCCTGAATTTAAAAGCTTCTCCATTTATATACATTGGTATTTTCTATTGGTTAGCAGATGTCCAGTGACAAAATCACCATACCCTAAGGATGAATCAACAGTGCACAGTTTACCCATGAAAAGTCAAAGATGGTCCCGGAACTGTATGTGCTACTGCAAATGTTATGGACGCGATCACTGCATTCTGTGCCTATGATATATTTGCTAGCAGTGTGAAATGTTATATAGTCCATCGACTTATCACTGATATTTTTAAAAGAACTTGACGTGGGTTGGGATAAAGTTAGAAAAGAGAGACTTGCTGTACTGGATCTGCTTGGTGGCTGTGCAAAACTGTGTAACATGATTTGTCACTTCGGAGAATATCTACTTCTACGAGGTAGAAGTGCACTGGACCAGAACATCTGGCTATACGATGACGCTACAGACTGGAAATAACAATAGAAGGTAGTTACCATCAGTACACGAAAAAGTCTTTACATACAATGAATGTGCATTAACTTTAGTGACACAAACTTACCAGTTTCATCAGCACCTCAGCATAAGACCAGAAATATCAAAATCACAGATTGGAGTGTGGCACTCCTATGAATAAACGTGAAATACAGATTGGAGTTATTGGCACTTCCCAAGATACACCTGGAGCAAAGGTTGGAGTGATTTGCACTCCTAAAGATACACTTGGATCAAAGGTTGGAGTGACTTGCACCCCTAGGAATACTTTTTGTGGTAGTGTGGTAGTGTGGGCGAGCAGTTAGGCTTGTCAGAGGGTAGTGTTAAGCATTTGTTGTACACATAGTGGCAATAAATGAGACACACACTCAATGATTAAATCCAAGACCAAATTATAAAATTAATACTTGATTATGTTTATTTTGTAGGAACACAGAACTTTGCCTCAGGTAAATACATTTTGCAATAGAAATACTTTTTAATTCAAAAGGTGGGCACAGTGTAATTTTCAGACTTTGCCCTGTTAACCTATGGTGGGAAGAAAACATTCAACATATGTATAGGCAACATCAACTAACAAGACCAGTCTTCGGAAGTTAAGCTCAATATTGTGCAAGGTTCAGGTCAGCACCAACAGTACACCACCAATGCAACAAGGGTGGCCGGGGGCAGGGTGCAAGTTTGAGGTCGGCGCCCAATACAAATCAATGGGAACTGTGGCAATCGGACAGGTGCTGCTTACAAGTAAGTAGTGACCAGTCTGCGGGGGTTAAGGCCAACACTGGACAGGGTCCAAGGCAGCACCAACCCTACACCACCAACAGCACAGGGGCAGCTGGGTGCAGGATGTCAACACAGCGTCGGGTGACCAATGAAAGCAATGGAGGAAGGCCAAATCGGAAAAAGGCTGCAGGCTCAGGCCAGGAGGCCGGTCGAAGGAAACCAACAGCTGTAAAGGTAAGTTACCATGCTCGGGTATGTGGGGACATCTTTTGTCCTCTTCACCAAGGCCCAGGATGGATGAGTGCAGGGGTGCCTTTTGGTGTTAGAAACGGCTTACTGGAGCAGGTCGAAGTTGAGGGGGGTCTCTGTGCAGAGGCTGCAGGAGACGTCGAGGAGTCCGGGAAAGGTCAGCTCATGGAGGACTCAGGCTGTGGAGTGCTTTGGAATCTTGCTGGATCAGGTGGGCTGGAGGCATCGGGTGCAAAGGTCGAAAAAGGGGCAGGCTTCATGGTTCTTCAGGTCACAGATCTTTACTTTGAAGATGGTTGCTTTGTGAACAGGTCCACTGTTCTCAGGAGATCTTGGTCTTTATCGAAGTCAGGCAGTCCTCCCAAGGTTCTGGAGGTCCCTTGGCTGCAGGACGAGTCATCTTTTGGTGCAAGATTATCAAGGGCCGGTAGGGCTGGGGCCAAGTCAGCAGTTCTCTGCAGTCTTCTCTGCTAGTGCGATTCTGTGGTATCCGACTCTTCTTAGGTCATCAGGAACTGCAGTTTAGGGTCTGGGGATGCCACCTAAATACTAGATTTAAGGGTTTTCAAGGAAGTGACAGTTAGTGGCCAAAGGCCCCTCACCTGAGTGTATACACCATATATTATGCCCACCTCCTGAGGGAGGGGGACATAGTTCTAACCCTTATCACACCATCTTTAAGATGGTGGGCACTGTAAAGTGTATTTCCCCTCGCCTCCAGCCCCCGAGGGATGTAGCTGACAGAGGGGGCACACCTCCTATTCTTTCTATGTTTTCCCCATTGTCCCCTCACAAAAAAGGGGGTGAGGACAGGAAGGGGGCCTACTCCCTCTAACAGGAGAGGTTGGGGTCGCATCAAAAAGGCAGCAATGCCTTTGAAGATACGTGTAACAGATGGCTCTTCCTGACCAGGGGGAGGTGTGAACACCTCCACACAGGAGAGACATTGTTTTCAACCTCAGAGTGTGCAGGCACTCTCCCCATGAGGTCAGAACACTGTCTGGTGGTAGCAAGCTGGCTCAGGCCAGACAGTGACCAGACTAAGGATTGGTAGCTTCTAGGGGCGCCTCTAAGGGGCCTTTTGTGTGCAATTTTTATTAAATCTGACACTGAAATCAGTGCAGGTTTATCATGCTGAGATGTTTGGTACCAAGCATCCAATATTTCAGTGAAGCCATCATGGAGCTGGGGAACTCGTAATGATGAGTATTTAGCCCAGGTACTTACTATGGCTTCCCTGATCACATACAATATCCAGGAATTGACAAGTATATTGCAGCGGCATATCTGCTCATGGAGATATGCCCTCACAAGAGATATATTGCACCCTACTAAGGCCCTACTAAGGCCTGCTAGAGGGGTGTCTTACCTATATCTCATGCAGTGTCTATGGGCATGGCACACAGGGATGTGTGCCATGTCAACACTTCAGATTTGACTGCCCCAAGACACACATGTGCTTGGTGAGGAGTCCCTTAGGGAGGCACAATTTGTGCTGCAGCCTTTAGCAGCCCTCTTTAATCACAAGGCATTTGGTACAAGGGATACCTTTTTACTAGGGGTTTACATGTGAGGTAAATGGGTGCCAATCCTGAAAACAACAATTACAGTTTAGGGAAGGAGATCAAGCACAGGAAAAATGGTTGGCAGTGACTCTGGGCACTTCCAGTCGAAACTACATCCTTTTCCAGGTAAAAAGGGGGGGGGGCAAACCCTGTCCAAAAGAAGCACTTTCCCACACAAGGGTTGTACATCTTTGGCAGTTGGGGGCCACCAATTGTTAGAAAGGTTCTCTGCTGCATCGGTGATTATATCTTTGTCAATAGCATGTTCTGCAGCAGCAGAACATGTCCCTTTGATCTTGATGAAGATGCCAGGTTTCAAACTGGTACCTAGGGAGGTTGCTGTTTGCCAAATAGGGAGCCCATTTTACCCCTTTCATCTTCAGATGTCTGAATACAAGTCAGCTTCTTCGGGGTGCTCCACATGCCAGGAACACAACTGTGCGTCTCCTCCTGGACAGTCTCTCCTACCATAGGGACGCTGTCTTTCTGTCTCTGAGTAGACAGGCAGGACTCTAGGTGCTAGGCAGACACAAAGTTTTTCCAAAAAGCTGCATAGACTTCAGGTGGTGTACTCTCACCTCTGGGAAACTTACACCATCCCAGGATCACAGCAACTCTTGAGTACACTGTGGATCACTTCCTTCCTTTGTCAATAAGAACTTGGGGGCATATTAACAAGGCGGCGATTTGAAATTATCGCCGTTTTTGCGTCCGTTTTCTGGCGAAAAGCGGCGATAATTTAATTGCCTTATCAGCAAAGACACGCTATTGCGTGTCTTGCTGACTTAGCGCCCGTTTCCAGCATGCCTAACTTTGCATCGCTAATGAGATGCAAAGTAGGCGTGGCTGTGAAACGAACCAGGGAAAATATCGCGAAGGCAGCTCCGCGATATTAACAAGGAAGGGTAGCGATTTTTTTAACTGCGTTAAGTATGCCTTAATGAAGGAATTTAACGTCTGTTAAATTCCTGACTAAGACATACTTAACATGGGGGTGGATTCTGTGGCTAAGACCACATGCCCTATCATCTAGGATATCGCCGTTTTCCACCATGGAAAACGGCGATATCCACACTATTTCTGGAATTTTTATCTCCTCGGCGATGCGCATTGTAAATAACGCGCTAACCGGGTGATAAATTCCAGAGATAGCTGGCGATAAATATGCAAGCGCTAAGCGCGCTTTGCGATATTTATTGCCGGCCCTTGTTAATATGCCCCTTGGGACTGGATCCAGGAGGGATGATTTTGATCCCAATTCACTTTCTAGATGGAGGATGTTGATCCATTGTGTCTAAAGTTCTGGGACTGGTTTGGGGTGGTTCCCTTTCAAATATCTTTTTCTAGCTGTGGTGCAAAAACAACCTTTGTGCAAGGAGAAAGCTCTCACAAAGTAGTTTATTTCATTTATTTGCAGACTTTTATATTGCTCAAACATGACCCTTCAGGGTGTCAGAGCACTGCACAAATAACAATCAGGTCATACATATAAGAGAAAACGAAAGCGGGACAAGGCAGGGAACAAAACCACATATAAATACAGACGTAATATATCTAAAAAAAGATACAACTTGGAAGATCCAAGATCCTGAAGAGTCAACATGAAAAAGATGAGGCTGAATGACTAAAGATGACTAGTAAAGGAATCTTTTCATCAGAATCCTTTTTATGTCCTTTTTGAAGAAGGTAGAGGAGGAGTTTGTCCTCTTTTCAGGCAGCAGTGAGTTCCATATTCTGGAAGCTAGACCAGAGAAGGGGCGGTTGTACATCTTTTTCTTTTTGGACTTGTGTGGTTTCAGCAGTAGGGAGTTACAAATTCTTGAAGCTTGACTGCCTCCAGAAAGTTCAAATTTTTTGGCCAGGTAGACAAGTGTGTTGTGATGAAGGGCCTTGTGTGCTAAGCAAGATATCTTCAACTGGATTCTGGCTTCAAGCAGGAGACATTTTAGATGGTTGAGGTCAGGAGTAATGTGGTTGAATATTTAGAATCCAGTGATGAGCTTGGCTGTGGAGTTTAATGTTGCACTTAGTGGAGTCAGCTGTACTTTGGGTAAATCAGCAAGAGTAGCTCTCCCATAATCCAAACCAGGGATTGGACTGCTAATTGAAAGTCAGTTGTCGGCAAGAAAGGCTTGATTTTCCTTAGTATGTTTAGATGGTAGTTGGCTCCTACAGTAGTGGCACTGATACGATCTTAAATGTCCAGGTGTTTGTCCAATGTTATACCTAGTTATTTAGTGAATCTATCAAGTGGTGGATGCAGTTAAGTTGCTTGATCACGTTCTATAGGGACAGTGACTGGAAGGTGTGATCAAGAGGAATTCAGTTTTGGGGGTGTTAAGCATGAGGTGATTGTGGGTCAACCATTGTTGGGTTTTGTGTAGGGTGCAGTAAAGCAATTTGATGTCCTCGAGGGAGGACATTTTTAAATATAGTTGTGTGTCATCAGTGTATATTGTAGTTAATGTTGGAGATCTTCAAAAGATTGGTAAGAGGTTCCATGAGAAAACTGTATAGGGTGGGTGAGAGTGTGGAACCTTGGGGATCTCCAATCGTGACTGGAGTTGTGTCAGATTGGGTTTTATTGACCTTGATCATTTGTGCTCTATTATGAAGGCCAACCATTTTAATACGGGACCATATAGCCCCATCTTCTCATGAAGGTCAATCATACTATCATGTTTGACAGTATCGAAAGCTGAGGAGAGATCAAGTAGAATAAGCAGACAGGATTCGTTTTGGTCCAACATTCTCATGGTGTTATCACAAATGTATGTTAGAGCGGTTTCAGTGCTTTGTCCCTTTCCAAAGCCAGATTGATGATGATCAAGGAGTTGAAAATGTTCAATGTGGTTGCAAAGTTGTATGTGTACGTATTTCTCTAAAATCTTTCCTAGAGTCAGGATGTTGGTGATAGGGTGGTAGTTGTTGAGGTGAGACAAGTCCGCTTTTGGGTTTTTTGGAAAGGAGGGACTTGACCTATCTTCAAGCAGTCAGGAAATGTGCCCTGAGAGAGAGATGTATTGACAATCTTGGTCCAGAGAGAGAGTAAAGAAGGATTAATTTGTTTGATGAACTTGGGAGGCAAGGGATCATTGAAGTGGTTGTGTGGTGTTATTGTTGTTAATAAAGTGAGTAAAGTTGATTCATCCAGGATTTTGAAGGCACTCCAAGTAGCATTGTTTTTAGTAGTATAGCCAAAAGGAAGCGAGATCGCCTGATGTTGTATAGGTAAGGGACTGGGCGGGACCCTGAGTTAGCAGAAGTTGTGAGGCGCAAAGCAGATCTGATTCATCCCTTTAAGTCTCTTGCATTTTCCTGCCTCCCAGCTGTCCAGCCCCCGCAGCACTACTTATTGCTCCTTTCACAGTGCAGCTCTGTCTGGTAGCTGCTACTGTCCCCACTGCTGCTGCTGACCCCGGTCAGGAGTTCGAAGCCCTCCTCGACCCTCAGGCTCTTGCCTGCACCTCATCCCTGGTGGTGTAGTGTTAGAGCGTCACTGCTCTGCTGCTTGACTGCTCCTTCTGGCTCTCTTTCTGTTTTATTTTTACCTGCTTCTGCCTTTTTTCTGCTTCTCCCTTTTACTTTTCTTTCTTTTTTACTTCAATTTTGCTCCTTCTTTGCCCTTGATGCTGGGATCCTCTGCAGCCCCGTCCCCCTCCAGTGACCCTCCCCGCTCCTGGGTTTTCCTGCCTCCCAGCTGTCCAGACACCCTGCAGCACTACTTAATGGTGTGCGCTGCACGTTGAAAGTGCAGTCCACTACCCTTTTGGTGGACTTGCTCTTTCACAGCGCACCTCCGTTTGGTAGCTGCTGATGGCCCTGCTGCTCAAGGTACATCTCCACCCACAGGCTCCTGACTGCGCCTCATCCCTTGTGGTTTTGTGGTAGAGCATCTCTGCTCTGCTGCATGACTGCCCTGTCTGTCTCTCTTTCTGTTTTTTCTTTCTTTTTTCTTTTTTCCTGATTCTGCCTTTTTTTCTGCTTTTACCTTTTGCTTTTCTTTCATTTTTACTCCTATTTTGCTCTTTCATTGCCCCTGCGATTCCCGTGCCCCCCCTCCAGTAGCCCTTCCCGCTCTTGCGTGTTCCTGCCTCCCAGCTGTCCAGCTCCCGCAGCACTACTTATTGGCACCCACGGTGCGGTGAAAGCGCAGTCCACTACCCTTTTGGTGGACTTGCTCCTGTTTTTAGTAGTATAGCCAAAAGGAAGCAAGATCGCCTGATGTTGTATAGGTAAGGGACTGGGCGGGACCCTGAGTTAGCAGAAGTTGTGAGGCGTAAAGCAGATCTGATTCATCCCTTTAAGTCTCTTGCATTTTCCTGCCTCCTAGCTGTCCAGCCCCCGCAGCACTACTTATTGGCACCCACTGTGCAGTGAAAGTGCAGTCCACTACCCTTTTGGTGGACTTGCTCCTTTCACAGTGCAGCTCTGTCTGGTAGCTGCTACTGTCCCCACTGCTGCTGCTGACCCCGGTCAGGAGTTTGAAGCCCTCCTCGACCCTCAGGCTCTTGCCTGCACCTCATCCCTGATGGTGTAGTGTTAGAGCGTCACTGCTCTGCTGCTTGACTGCCCCTTCTGGCTCTCTTTCTGTTTTATTTTTACCTGCTTCTGCCTTTTTTCTGCTTCTCCCTTTTACTTTTCTTTCCTTTTTACTTCAATTTTGCTCCTTCATTGCCCTTGATGCTGGGATCCTCTGCAGCCCCGTCCCCCTCCAGTGACCCTCCCCGCTCCTGGGTTTTCCTGTCTTCCAGCTGTCCAGACACCCTGCAGCACTACTTAATGGTGTCCGCTGCACGTTGAAAGTGCAGTCCACTACCCTTTTGGTGGACTTGCTCTTTCACAGCGCACCTCCGTCTGGTAGCTGCTGCTGTCCCTGCTGCTCAAGGTACACCTCCACCCACAGGCTCCTGACTGCGCCTCATCCCTGGTAGTTGTGTGGTAGAGCATCACTGCTCTGCTGCATGACTGCCCTGTCTGTCTCTCTTTTTGTTTTTTCTTTATTTTTTATTTTTTCCTGATTCTGCCTTTTTTTCTGCTTTTACATTTTGCTTTTCTTTCATTATTACTCCTATTTTGCTCTTTCATTGCCCCTGCGATCCCCGTGCCCCACCCCCTCCAGTAGCCCTTCCCTCTCTTGTGTGTTCCTGCCTCCCAGCTGTCCAGCCCCCGCAGCACTACTTATTGGCACCCACTGTGCGGTGAAAGCGCAGTCCACTACCCTTTTGGTGGACTTGCTCCTTTCACATTGCAGCTCTGTCTGGTAGCTGCTACTGTCCCCGCTGCTGCTGCTGACCCCGGTCAGAAGTTCGAAGCCCTCCTCAACCCTCAGGCACTTGCCTGCACCTCATTCCTGGTGGTCTAGTAGTAGAGCATCTCTGCTTGACTGCCCTTTCTGTCTCTCTTTCAGTTTTATTTTTTCCCACTTCTGCCTTTTTTCCTGCTTCCACCTTTAGCTTTTCTTTACTTTTTACTCCTGCTTTGCTCCTTCATCGCCCCTGCTGCTGCAATTCCCTGTGGTCCTGCCCCCCTACAGTGACCCTTCCCACATTTTCTCACCTTCTATCAGTCCAGCCCCCCATGCAGCACTACTTAATGGCAGTCCCTCTGCGGCCATGCAACAGGTGCACCGAAGACGTGCCAAAGGCAAGACCATCTGCGCCCATCTGCACCGGAACTGCGCCCAGTGCAAGGGACCCTGGTTCTCATACATTCCACCACTACGATGCCAGCACCCTCCACGCCCTCACCTCAGGACGCCACACCGCCTGCCACCTAGTGTCGCCAAACGAAGACCCATGGGCACTTCGCTTGCCGGAACTGCAGCCACACCTTCACCCACACCAACACACCAGCTCCTTTCATTGCCCAGCTGACCAACAGCACACCTGACCGGCTCAACTGCATCCTCCTCAACGTGCAATCCCTCCACAAGCACGCCACAGAAATCTGGGACCTCCTCGATGCCGCCTCTCCCTACATCACCTTCCTCATGGAAACCTGGACCAACGCCAGTTCTGGACCGGACATGGGCATCCCAGATGACTACAAAATCACCTGCCAGGACCGCCCCGACTGACTCTCCAGGACTGACCGCCACTGTGTGCATCTCGCCTTCGCCACATCAACCGTATACCGCCGCACTCATCGCCCCCCGTCGCAGTTGGGGCAAGGCCACCGCAGAACTTTTCATCGATTCCCACAGCACAACCACTTCACCAATGACAATTGATGCCAACACCGCAGAACACAACCTCCACCAATGGATCTCCTACTGCTCCAACACTCTGGGACTCCTGAAGAAGAGACCAGGCAAGGAACACTACAAGAAAGCCAGTTGGTTCACTCCTGCCCTCCACGAGTCCAGACGTACCTGCCTACGACTCGAGAAGAGATGGAGGAACAACAACATCTCAGAAACCCACGCAATCTTCAAATTCGCCGTCAACGCACACCACTTCCTCCTCAAAACCACAAAGAAAATGGCCTTCCAAGACAGAATCAACACCAACGCACACAACAGCAAAGAACTCTTTGCCATCACCAAGGAGTTCGCCATGCCCAACAGCGAGACCACAGATGTCCCACCCTCCCAAGACCTCTGCAACAAACTCAACACCTTTTTCTACCACAAGATCAAGCAGATCTACGACAGCTTCAACACCCTAGACCCTGTCATTAAACCTACCACCACCACACACAACCACACCACACCCAAACAGACCGTGCTCAGCTGGACCCCGCTCACAACAGAGGACACACTCAAGACCATGAAGAGCATCAACTCTGGAGCCCCGTTGGATCCTTGCCCATACCACATCTTCCAAAGAGCAGCCGCCTCCATCGTCCCCAGCTTCGCCACACCATCAACTGCTCCATTGAAACCGCCAACTTCCCCGACAGCTGGAAACAACCTGAGATCAACACCCTGCTGAAGAAGCTGTCTTCAGACCTGACCGAGCTCAAGAACTTCAGACCCATCCCCCTCCTCCCCTTCCCAGCCAAGGTCAACGAGAAGGCCATCAACGCCCAACTCTCTGAGGGGCATATTTGCAACAGGCAGCGATAATTATCGCTGACCTTGTATACCGCATTTTTTTCTATCGCTGGAATATTTCGCCAGACTAGCGTTGTATTAACAACGCTTAGCGCCATGGCGATGTATATTCCAGCGATAGCGCCCTTTTCCATGGAACATCGCTGGTTTTCCAACGATGTTCCATGTAAAACGGCGATATGCTTGATGATACGACCCTGTGGTCATATCACATGAATCCACCTCCCATGTTAGGTATGCCTTAGCCAGGAATTTAACAGACATTAAATTCCTGCGTTAAGGCATACTTAGCGCGATTAAAATAATCGCTTCCCCGCATTGTAAATATCGCGAAGCTGCCTTTGCGATATTTACCCATGTTGTTTCCACAGACACGCCTACTTTGCATCTCATTAGCGATGCGAAGTTAGGCGTGCTGGAAACGGGAGCAAAATTAGCAAAACACGCAATAGCGTGTCTTTGTTGATACGGTGATAAACTTATCACCGCTTTACGGCCGAAAACGGTCGCAAAAGCGGCGATAATTTTTTATCGCCGCATTGTTAATATGCCTCTGAGTTCTTTGAAATGAACCATGTCCTGGACACCTCCCAATCTGGCTTCCAAAGCAACCACAGCACGGAGACCGTACTCCTCGCCTCCATGACGACATCCTCTCCCTCCTCCACCAGGGCGAGACCGCAGCCATCATCCTGCAGGACCTCTTGGCTGCCTTCGACACCATCTCCCACCGCACCCTAATCATGAGACTCCATGATGCCAGCATCCCCGACAAAGCACTGTACTGGATCCACTCCTTCCTCACTGGCTGGACATACCAAGTTAGACTACCACTGTTCCTCTCAGAACCTACAGAGACCAGTTGTGGAATGCCCCGGGGCTCCTTTCTGAGCCCCACTCTCTTCACCCTCCACTTGGCCCCCCTTGCAAATATCATCAGAAGCCACAGACTCAACATCGTCTCCTATGCCGACGACACCCAGCTGATCCTCTCCCTTGCCAACAAACCCACAACTGCCAGAACCCATCCTGGTCCCACTCCTTCAGCCGTGGATGAGTCCTGATGGTCAGCTGCTCTTGGACTCCCTCCCACCCCTATGGATCACACACGCAACCTTGGCGTCATACTGGACTCATCGCTCTCAATGAACCCCCAAATCAATGCAGTTTCCTCAACCGGTTTGTACACACTCCACCTGTTTTGAAAGACATTCAGAGGGATCCCCACAGAATCCGGCAAGACTGTCACCCACGCACTCATCACCAGCAGACTTGATTACGGCAACTCAGTCTATGCTGGCATCACCCAGAAACAGCTCAAGAATCTACAGCACGTTCAAAATGCCTCTGCCAGACTGGTATTCGACAGCTTCCTTCTCAGCCACATCACGCAACACCTATGACAACTCCACTTGCTCTTGATCATCAAGAGAATCACCTTCAAGCTCCTCACACATGCCCACAAATCTCTCCACAAGATAGGACCAGCATACCTGAACCACCGCCTCGCATTCCATGTACCCGCCAGACAACTCTGTTCCACCCAACTCGACCTAGCCTATGTCCCCAGGCTCCACAAGAATAGAACCGTAGGAAGTTCTTTCTCCTACCTCACCGCAAAGACTTGGAACACCCTGCCCTTCCACCTCAGGCAATTTGCGTTGCTGACCCAATTCAGGAGGGACCTCAATACATGGCTCTTCAGATGAGCCTCCACACCCAGAGGGACCAGCAGCCCCTGCAGCACCATGAGACCCTCATCGGTGAACAGCCATGCTTTATAAGCCCCTGATTGATTGATTTCTGAACTCTCTGGACCAATGTTTGGGTCTAAACGGTTGGCCCTTTCTAGTCGTCACCTTCTCCAGGATGAGAAAAGCAATTAGGTAGTGGTCTGACCTGTCAAAGGGGGTTATAGATTCCAGTTGAATAGTATTCATTTTCAAGATGATTAGATCAAGGATAGAGCGTCTGTTATGAGTAGGGCCAGGACAGGCCTGGGTAAGGTTGAGGTTCACAAGGAAGGCCTTAAAGGTGTTCAGTAAGGAGTTATTAGAGTCCTTTCAATGAATGCTGAAGTCACCGAGGAAGATATGGTCGGTGTGCTGCTCCGAGTTGGAGGAGATGGTCTCCATTATTTGTTCAATGAAAGGTGAGTTAAATTGTGTATACTATCTTATTATTGCTCCAATTTTCAATCCTAAGGAATTCACAAGAGGCCATTGGCATAGTTTGAGAATGTTTCATAGTGAGCATGGAGTGGTAGATGCATGCTAAACCCCTCCAACTCTTCCAGTTCTATGAAGTCTGAT
Organism: Triturus cristatus; assembly: GCF_964204655.1. NCBI lineage: Eukaryota > Metazoa > Chordata > Amphibia > Caudata > Salamandridae > Triturus > Triturus cristatus. The sequence goes on along the minus strand of NC_140587.1, from coordinate 738,011,918 downwards.
GATGTCATAGATGAGAGGGACTAGAAGGTCCAAAATAGGTCCAAAATAGTTGCTGATGTCTCATTTAGCGACGTTTCAGTTAGTATTAGGAGGCCAAGGTCTTGTGTGAGAATGAGATCCGCGAGGTCAGCTGCATGTTTTACTTCAGTTGAAATGCAATAACAACAGTTGATGAACAGAATGCAGAACAATGTCATACATTCACCTCAGTACAGAGATCTGGGACTAAATCCATCGTTTTTTTTGCTCACCATGCCGTTCCAGTTTGAACCCAGCCATATGCAAATCAGTTTTGACCCTGTGCCTCATGGGAACAGTCCAGCCCGAACTGCCAAGCCAGGTCCTCCCTGGACTAGAAAGAAGCATCCTAGGACCGGTTTCGGGGTTTCACGCCTCTGCAGCCAGGATAGCTTGATTCCAGTAGCATGGAGAGCACGGGACCCACGTCTGGGCATTCCCTTCCCACTCAGGGTGACAAATGCAATAACAACAGTTGATGGACAGAATGACTCTTGACTGGGGGTGAATGTTTTGATTGGTTCTGCATTCCGTCCATCAATTGTGTGTCTTTTGCTGATCTGCAGTTGAAAAGCATAGATCTGAGATGAGATTTGGTTTCTGACAATTCAGGGTGAGTTATGGAGACTTGTAGTAGGTTGTGTTGATTCAAGGTTCTGTAGTTGCAACAAGGTTCTCTAAGAGGGTTGGAAGGAATAGTCAGAACAGATACTAGCGGAGATAATGAAGCCCCCTTAGTAGTGGTATAAGATTGCAGAAGGAAGTAAATGTCATCATCAGATAGGTGGTCTGGAAATCTCTGGGGCCTGGAGATGGAATAAAGATGGGGTTGAGTATTCCAGTCCAGTTTAAATCCGGAGAGTTCTCACTGTATGAAGCCCCATGCCAGGAGAAGTTAGGCCATCTGTTTTGGGGTGAGTTCTGTTGTTTGGTGTACAGGGTTCTGTTTGCCCAAGGAGTCAGGGTGAGCTTCAATACCTTCTCGAGATTCGAGGAAGATAGGTTTTGACTAACTGAAGGTCTTGACTGATATCAGCAAGTTTGTTCTCCTGGGAAGGATGGTGGTCACGGCCTATATGAGTGGTGGGAGGACTAGAGACAGAAGAGAAGTGAGACCCCTTCGCAGGGGAACAAGTAGTCTGGCCGGATCAGGGGAGATGAGAAGATAGATGGGTGACATGATACACGGATGAGGGTTAAGAGAGGGTCTACTTGTGGAGGTGATAGGAAGGTTGGTGAAAGAGCACCAGCACCGCGGAGCCCATGATGTTGGGTGGTCATTAATGCCAAATTGGAGTCCTCCATGATTGAGTGGGTTACCCCTCAGGAGGCAGATGAGGTAGGAGAGAGTGGACCAATGATCGAGGGAGGCAGCACAGTATTTGTGAATATCTCTGGGCTAAGGTTGTTGACCGTACTTGCTTTACGGTTATTATTTCTTCTATGTGCTGAGGATTGGGCAGTAAGATAGGTGGGATAAAGGGGGAGAGCTAGAGTCCTCCCTTGGTGTAGCTGATCTGGAGCCGTTAACAAAAATTCCACTGATGGAATAGCGAGATTGTTCCTAGGGAGACGTAGGTGATGTTGTATAGGTGTATCTGAAAGAAGTCTGTATTTCCAATGATGAACAGATAGGGACATCTCTCAACATCCTGTTTGTGATCCTCATGAATCATTTGTCAAAACAGCTCTAGATAATTGTCAGATGACTGAATGAACATTTCCATTGTTGTAAAGGGAGACAGTGGCTTCAGCCATGAAGATCGGTGAGAGTGTTATGGAGATTCGTAGGTCACGTGGTGCTTTCCTAGATGCGTTGATCTTGAGCATTACGGCGAGGACTCTCCTCCATTGTGCTCTTTTGTTGGTGAAGAAAATTAAATCAGTAACCAGTCGATCCTTCATTGGCACAAAGGAAAACATCAGAGATGAGCGTTTCAGGATTTGTTTTCAATAATTTATGTTTTACGTTTTTTGCTGCGTTTTTAGATAGCTTAGGTGGGCATTTAATTTTGAGCTCATTACGGCCTACCTGTGACATCAGGCTGTCACTAGGACTTAACTTCATTGCGATGGCAGTTCCAATAGTTTAAGGGTTCAAAAGACCTCATGAAAAGCTCATCAGGATTAAAAACAGGTATCCGGTGTATAGGTGAATTCAAATCTAAAAGAATTAGACACAGAAAGTATAATGGCATCTGAAGGAGTGTGTTGATTATTATTCTGGTCAGAGGAGCTCAGCAGTTAAAGGTAGCGATAGAAGGTGTTATATGGCTTAGTACTAATATGATATACAGCAAAGAGGCCCAGAAAAGTGCAGACAGGATAACAGTTTCAAACCAAAATGTGGACAATGAATCAATGCAAAATTAACATTAAAGCAAATAATAAGCCTCCCAAACTATTGGAATGAGAAAAGGAGCAAGTATGATCTAATAGTTATTGCTGAAACTAAAGAGATTAAAAACAGAGCAGAAGCATTCACAATTAGTATGTGGCAGCTGCCAGTACCATTGAAATATGGCCTCTCCTTTAGGGTTCAAGAATAGGTTCCTTAGCGATGAGCTAGGTGCCCTTCTTAGATTAGAGTGTGCTTGTGTAAGACGGTTACTATGGCCAAAACAACTTCAGGAATTAAACATACTTCTTTACTTTCAATGAATCTGTGAAGTACACGCCCTTCGTCACTTTCAGTGAACCTATGTGAAAGTGAAGTCCTTCACTTCAGTGAACCTGTGTGGGACAAGTACTATGTTGATTTCAACCAGGAATGGATCACCATCTTAGAAAGAGTCCGCATGTGAGAAAAGGGAGCAAGGGTCCCCAAAATTGGTGGCCTGCCACAAGCCAAATGAGACCCAACAACATGAAGAGCAAAGGCAAGCATGCGCAGCCAACACCAAGTGCCTTCCAAATCAAATCAATTTCCGCTGCAATGGCACCAAACCATAAGTTCCCTCGTACTCGAGTACTCAAGGTACAACCCAGCTCAACAACAATCCCAGAAGCGTGCCTTCTCCATCGGCACTGGAACCGGGGTGATCAAGTGCACGCAGGATTCCATTAGGGATATTTCAGCATGCTGGGGCAGCCAGACAAACCACCATCAGGAAGAGAAATCGGGCAGGCCAGCTACCGAAACTCGTGTCATCTCATGGACTCGGGAATCAAGGTGGGAAGGTGGATGTAGGATTCTGCTAGCAAGATATCAGAACGCTAGGGCAGTAGACTGACCACCAGCAAAGACCCATTCTGATGCTTCCAGTGCACAATAGTTCAATGCAATATGTATTACATTACCAGCAAAGAGAAAGATGGACAGGCCAACAGCAGTGTATCATCCTTGTGTTTCAGGCAGCTCCCATTGTCATCAGGGTTGCGGCACCTTCTAGCTCCCTGGCAGGAGAGGGGCCAGCAGTACATGGACCTGGCAGCCAAACGGGACAGTCCAGCTGAAGCAGCTGTCGATTGGCATAGAAAGTCCCCAGGTAATCAGCAGATGGTGCATGCTCTAAACAGGAGTATACTAAAACATGGGCACAATAAAGTATAAAGAGTTCATACCTGACTGTCATCAGCCTTACTAAAGTAGCAATAAGGGAACAGCAAAAGGACATGCCCTGACTAGAATCTTCCTCTTTCCTAACTACAGAATCTGCTGACGCATCCCCATTTTCTTACAATCAACCTCATGGTAGTGCTACTGAAGGTCTAATGAGTAATCCCCTGCTAAAAGTTCCACAAATAATTTGACAGTGATTTCTGGCTCCATCCTTCTACACTTCAGTGTCTGGCTTCCCTCCCTTCATTTTTAGGAATGCAAGTAATACACTTCCACTACATGGAGTACTGTACTCCACCATACATGTTGTGTCATGTCAAATAAGGTGTCATCCAAGATAAATCTCACTCATTCCAGCAATCAGTCTCTCTTCTTAGACCTTGGAATTAAAATGTACAGGCTTAGACTTTCAGTACAAATGCTACTGGTGTGTTAAGTAGACTAACAAAGAGTCAAGATGCCAATTTCATGTGTGGGTCGGTCACTTATGGCAGGGGTTTACACCAGTTTACCATGCCGGGGATATTCCCGTCCCAAAAGAGAGAGCATTTGGATCTGCAGAGTTGACAAACATGGATTCTTATAAGTTATGGGCTTGTGACTCTTGGATGTTTTTCACTTGTCTATTCAGTTGTTGAATCCACAGGAGAAGAAACTCTCTCAGGAATTGTGTTTTTGTGATTAACTCTAGAAAAGAAGGACTTCTCGAAAATTTGAAGGCTAAAATTCTCATCTGCAATAAAAATAGTACCTATATTCTAGAAAAATATTGAGAGGTGGCAGTTGGTCATGAGACAGACTAAAAATATGCCTAGTCTTGGAAACTATATTACAGGCGGTCCAGATAGAAGCGCAATGTAGGAGTAAAAAGAGTGAAACTGGTATCAACATATAGGTATGGAGTGTTTATACTGTTTAAATCTCCAGTTGTGCAGTGCAGGAATCCCTAATTGTACAACAGCATAAAGAATGGAGTGAGTGAAAGAAGTTGGTTTACTGGTTGAAAGGGGTGGACACCCCCTCCGGCAACAATGCAATCCTTGTTAGGGTGAACCACAAAAGTCACTAAATTAACCTATGCTTAGTCTTCTGGTAGCTGTGCACAAAAGAAGTAAGGATTAACTTAGAGGCAATGTGTAAAGTGTTAGATCTGTCTTCCCTAGGATGGTCATTCCCTAGACTTTTTGCATTTTACCTACAGTTCTGATGATTCTTTTTGTTGGCCTTAGGACTCTGAGCACTTTACCACTGCTAACCAGTGCTAAAGTACGTGTGCTTCTCTTCCACACATGGTGGCATTGGTGTATACCAGATTGGCATATTTGATTTATTAGTAAGTTCCTTATAAAGTGGTATAACATATACCCAAGGCCTGTAAGCCAAATGCTACTGTGCAGCACTGATTGCCCCACCCACATAAGTAGCCTTTTAAACTTGTCTCAGGCCTGCCTTTGCAGTGCCTGTGTGTGCAGTTTACTGCCATTTCAACTTGGCATTTAAAACTACTTGCAAAGCATCAGACTCCTCTTTTACTATATATACGTCACCCCTAAGGTAGGCCCTAAGTAACCCTAAGAGCTGGGTGCCATTTCTCTGCACTTTCCAATACATTTCTGCGGTGGGTGACACCTACACTATGTGCATTCCCCCTAGACAGCCAAAACACAGGAAGGATAGGTGTGTTGTAGTACCCATATACTTCCCTTTGCATTCTCATGGCCTTGTCTGGATAGGATGGATAGGAGGGGCTTACACCTCACTTGAATAGGCAGTGTCCTGTCTCCACACAAACTGCTTACCCTCCAGTTACTTGAGACTTAGGGATAGCAAAGCCTTTACCCCTGCTCCTGTGCCTGGCTCACTGGAAGTGGGCCAGATACTTGCAACATGGATTTCAATCATCTCCTGTCTGCGTGTAGCAGAACCAGCAAATAGACCCAGTTGTGGCAGTAAAATTAGTGCATCGCCTCAGAACCAGTGCTTTGCCTCCAGAGATCGATACATTGGACAGCATATCCCCACCGCTGCAGCTTGGTGAGATTGATGCAATGCCCTCAACTGTGTGGCAGAATCTGGCGCATTGCTCAACCCCTCTCGACTCCGGCACCCTTCTTCGGAACTAGTGCATCGCCTTCACTGTGTGGAGAAGATAGAAACATCCTGCGAACCTTGACATTGATGCATCTCGCTGTTTGCGACCAGGAAAGGTACTTGTTCACCAGGGCCTGCATGGCTCCTGTAGCCGGCAACATAAAGTTACTTTTTTAGCGATATGTGCTTCTAAGCTCTTTACTGCATTTACTCCTCTAAAAGTCAATATCTCAGCTTCTATACTTTAGATTTTTGTCATTTTTATCTTGTTTTGTTCAGAATAAAACACTCCATTTTTCTAAAGCTGTGTGGAGTCTTTTTGTGATGTATTCATTGTGTTACTGTGTGAGCATGTTGCACAAATATTTTACATATTGCCTCTTTAGCTAAACCTGGCTGCTTAATGCCAAACTACCAGAGGGTGAGCACAGGTTATCTTTTAGTGTGTATCTAGCTTACCTTGACTAGAGTGGTGTTTCCTGCCTGGCCTGGATGCATACGCCAGCCAACGAGGAATCCCATTTCTAACATTGATGATCAGCTGTGAATTTAGTACTTGTGTTTTTGCAATCCCATATAGTAACTCATTGTCCACTACAACTCTGTACTAAGACCAATTAGAGCCTATTTCAATTCTCACTGTTCTGACACCTTTTGAACTTTCAAAAGTCCTTTTGACTACATTCTATTTTTACTGCAGTGTCTGTGGTTATACCTGGCAATATGGAATTCACGCTTGCCAACCCGGAGACTTACACAGTGGTACACCTCAGGGGTTCTGCCAGGAGAGAAAGATATTCCATAAGGGAAGTGCCAAGAAGGCAGAGCTTCAGAAAGCCTTAAGAGCATGGGCAGCAGCCCACCCAGAAAAAGAGGTAGATGGGGAGGAGGGATCTGAGTCTGAGGAAGAATCAGAGCAGGACCTGGCAGAGGGTCTTGTCAGCCTACAGAGGGGTGGAACAATTGTCTCTAAGGACTGGATGTCCGTTCTAGACCAGGCAGCAGTGTGTGCTCAAAGAACCTATCCCCAGAGGGGACAGGAGGGAGGAGAGGAAACTAAAGGTAGAGCTTGCTAAGATTGACAGGTAGCAGACCCTTGCTAAATTAGCGAAAGAACAAGCTCTAAAAGAGAAGAGGCTGGCCATGAAGGAAAGAAAGATGATTGCCCATGTTCTTAGCTTCAGAGAGCTGGATATTAGAGTTCTCCAAGTGGGGTCAAGCAACAACAATATTGGCAGCAGCATACATGCAGTATCTTTACATGAGTCCAGATTTCATATTCCCTAAAGATATGGGGGCAGATTCACAAGCCCCGTATGCCACTTTTGCGCCGCCGTTGCGTCACTTCTGTGACACAATGGCGGCGTAAAGCCAGCACCATGCTGCGGGGTATTTACAACGTGACACATCTAGGGAGATGCATCACGTTGTAAAGCCCTGTGCCTCATGAAACCTGCGTCAGGTTTCATGTGGGTGTTCCGGCGAAGGGGGGGCGTTCCGGCACAGGAACGTCTCGCAAAAGTGCCTGAGTGAAATATACAAGATAAAGAGAGATAAAAAGGAAAGAGGTAGTTCTCTTCTGGCCCCAACAACAACTCACAGAAGAAAAACTACCCTAACAAAGTTCAGCAGCCCAAGTTCAGGTCTTCTGAAAGTTGCAGTGAGCCCTGCCATGCCTGTGGACTGCTTGTTGGATAATGACCTTGAGCAAATTACCTTGAAGGAAGTGTTGCTCAAGGCTCATGTGGTGATGTTAGGGTTACCTGACTGGATCAGTTCTACCACACGGTCCATGGCTGCCCAGGATGGGAGTCAAAAAAGGCTGAAGCCTGGAACAATGGCCCAGCCAGCTGCTAGGAAGGGGAGAGGCAGAGGGCATGAGAGACCAGCCCCTGAATGTCCCATTGGGAAGGATGGCCCATCAAGGAGGAGCTCTGTAGGGTACAAAGGGAGTGCTCAACCCATGTGGTCATGATGTGACAGGCTGAAGCCTAAGCAGCAGGTGATGCCTCTGGTAGTCACCACATTTACTGGGAGAACATCCTCCTTTACAATGAGCCTAGGACTCTTGGGCATGGGACAGCATGGGACAGCAAGGGCCCCAGTAATCCCTCAATGCTACAGGACCTTCCTACAGGAGCTGGCTCACAAGAATCCCCTGGCAGGACTCCTCACTCAAGACAAGACCTCTGCAAGGTGTGTCCCCCACTTCTATTGACCTAGGATCAAGAATTCCTCAGATGCATTCCTTCGAACTTGTGTGACCTGCCAGGCCAGTGAGATGACAGGGTAAAGACTCAAAGCTCAGTTAATTCTTTGCCTGTTGTTGGCACACCCTGGGGTGGGCATCAACATTGTTGGGCCTATGGATCCACAAAACACCATCAGTTTAGCAGGTTCTTCCTGGTTCTGGTGGATCATGCCACTAGGTATCTAGAGGCAATCCCTCTGAGAACCATGACTGCACTGGCAGTGGCAAAGGCCCTGATGGGAATTTTCCTCTGAGTGTATTTCCCTATGGAAGTTGTGTCTGACAGGGGTACAAACTTCATGTCTGCTTATATGTAGTCAATGTAAAAGGAGTGTGGGGTAATCTACAAGTTTTCCACCCCTTACCATCCAAAAACCAATGGGTTTGTTGAGAGGTTCAACAAGACCCTCGAGGGCATGATTAGAGGCCGGCCTGAGGCCCTGAGGAAAAAGTGGGATATCTTCCTATTATGCCTGTTGTTTGCTTACAGAGAGGCGGCACAGAGAGGAGTGGGTTTCGGCCCCTTCAAGGTGTTGTATGGGTACCCAGTCAGAAGACTTCAGAGTCTGGTAAAAGAAGGGTTGGAACAATCTCCCAGGAAGGTACCCCAGGATGTAGTGAGCTACATGCATGCCTTCAGAAGGCAGATGGCTAAGTTATGGAAGCAAGCTTTCAGTAACCTTGAAGCCAGCCAGGAAGTCATGAAGGAGTGGTATAACAGAAATTCTACCACTGTGGAATATCAGCTTGGTCAGAATGTGTGGGTAATGGAGCCGGTAGAGCCCAAGGCCCTCCAGGGTCACTGAGATGGGCCCTATGAGGTGATTGTAAGAAAGGGAGAGGCCACCTACCTGGTGGACATCAAGACCACTAGGCAACCCCTCAGGGTACTGCATGTTAATTGCCTCAAACCCTACTTTGAGAGGTCTGAGCTCACCATGCTGTTGGTGACAGATAGAGATGTGAAAGAGGAGAGTGAACCTCTCCCTGACCTCTTGGACTCCAAGGAGATAGATGGGTCTATGGAAGGAGCAATCCTTTCCCCTACTGCCACCAAGTATTGCAACAATACTTCTGTTCTCTCTTATCCCTGGGACTACCCAACTGTTGTACCCAAGATGTGGACACATGGGACAACATTTGTGTTACGAATGAGTCTTACAAGTTGCCAGATAAGGTAAGGTCCAGCATTAAGGCTGAAGTCCCCAAAATGCTGGAGTTGGGGGTGATAGAAGGCTCCAGTAGCCCATGGTCCAGTCTTGTGGTTTTGGTGCAAACAAATTGCCCTACCGGGCACCATACCTGAACTAATGTTATCTGTGGATTACAGATGGCTGAATTTAGCGACTAAGACAGATGCTTCCCCCATCCCCCGAGCTGATGATCTGATTGGAAGGTTAGAGGCTGTCCAGTATCTCAGTGCCTTTGATCTTACATCAGGGTACTGGCAGATCGCTGTATCAGAGTTTCGTTTTGCTTTGTTTATTGAGAAGCACAAGCAGGTCTCCATCAATGAAATCAGACACCACAGCAGTGAAATCAGCCCCCAGCTTGGCAGCACACCAAAATGCCCGGTAGCCAATCCGGCCCTGGCCACTATCAGTTTAGGGTCATGCACTTTGGATTAAATAATGCACTAGTAAAGTGGTATAACCTATACCCTGTGCCTGTAAATCAAATGCTACTAGTGGATCTGCAGGACTGCTTGTGCCACCCACATTAGTAGCCTTTTAAACCAGTCTCAGGCCTGCCATTGCAGTGCCCGTGTGAGCTGTTTACTGCCACTTCGACTTGGCACTTAAACCGACTTGCCAAGTCTCAAACTCCAATTTTATTACATATAGCTCACCCCTAAGGTGGGGCCTAAGTAACCCAAAGGGCAGGGTTCTATGTAAGTAAAAGGTAGGACATGTGTGTTTAATCTTTACATGTACTGGTAGTGACCCCCCCCCCCCCAATTTCTTTTTCACTACTGTGAGGCCTACCCCTCTTATAGGTTATCATTGGGAAATCCTTAACATACTTTCAATGTGTAACTCCAGATTAGAGAGGAGTGGCTTTTCATGTTTCATATCTTTGGAATGGTATTAATACATTTTCCTCACTGGTGAAGTAGGATTTAACATTACTGTTTTAGAAATTACACTTTTAGAAAGTGGACATTTCTTTGCACCTACTGCTCTGTGTACCTGACAGCCTGTCTCCAATGTATGTCTGGGGTGGGTGACAGCTACACTGTGTGTATTCCCTCTAGACAACCACAACACAGGAAGGATTGGTGTGTCTGAGTACCCATCTACGTACATCTGCATTCTCATGGCCTTGCCTCGTCAGGATGGAAGGGAGCGGCTAACACTTCACACAAAGGACTGATTACCCTGCACAGATAGCCTGGCAGACAGGACTGGGTTGAAAGGGACACTTGTGCACTTCAGAAAGCTGCTTTGAAGTCACCGCCACATCAAGGGCACTTTAGAGTACACGTACTGGGTCTCTGCCCCCTATAATCAGACACTACCGGACTTGCAACTTAAGGTGTGCCCGAAGAACTGCTGTGCTGCTTAAAGGTCTCAACTGTACTGCTGATCTGGAAGATCTGCTTCTCTGTTTTTTGCCCTGCTGCTCTCTGACTCTGCTGAAGGGTAGCTGGACTCCGCCTTCTCTCCAAGTGATCTCCAAGGGCATGTTGGCTTGCTTCCTGTTGCTTGAGATTCAGGGATATTGAAATCTGTACCCCTGCTCCTGTGCCTGTGTCACTGGAAGTGGCACAGATACTTGCAACATGGATTTTGACGCATCTCCTGTCTGCATGTAGCAGAACCGGTGCATTAATCCGGTTGCAGGAGTACAATCAGCATAATGCCTCAGAACCAGCGCTTTGCCTCCAGAGATTGATGCATCGGACAGCATATCACCACTGCCGCAGCTTGGTGAGATCGACTCATCCCCTTGACTGCCTGGCAGAATCTGGTGCATCACTCAACACCTCTTGACTCCGACACCCTTCTTCGGAACCGGCACATTGCCTTAACTGCACAGAGAAGATCAATGCATCTTGCACCTGCAGACTTTGACATCTGCACGTCTTACTGTTTGCGACCATGAAAGGCACTTTGTTCACCGGGGCCTGCGCGGGTGCTGTAGCCGGTCGGCCTGAACTTTGACTTTGCCCCGGTCCAGGTCAATCTAAAGTAACATTTTTAGCGCTACTTGCTTCTAAATGCTTTAGTGCAACCATTCCTCTAAAATTCAATATCCAAACGTCTATACATTGTTGTTTTCGTATTGTTTTGTTCAAAATATAACAATCTATTTTTCTAAACCTGTGTGGAGTCCTTTTGTGGTGTATTCATTGTGTTACTGTGTGAGTGTGTTGGACAAATACTTTACATATCACCTCTTTAGATAAGCCTGACTACTCTGTGCTATGCTACCACAGGGTGAGGACAGGTTATCTTTTAGTGAGTATCTATCTTACCCTGATGAGAGTGGTGATTCCTGCCTGGCCTGGGTACATACCTCAGCCAACCAGAAATCTAATTTCTAACATAAAGTATTTATGTTTATCACACAAACAGTAATAAAGTAAAAACACAGCACAAGAAAAATCCTACATCAATTTAGACAAATAGAGTATACTGTAATAAATAAAATGATACCACAAACACAAAACTCCAATCTGTAGAACCAAATATATGCAATTTTAAAGGTGTAAGTAAAATTAGCGCAAAGAAGGAGGGAGCGCTAACTGTGGGTATCTGGTCACCATAGACCGGGATAAAGTCACAAGTTTAGGCCAATGGCGTGCAGGCCAGATACTGGGAATAGGTTTTTCCCGCTGAAAAAGTTACCTGCTCAAAATCCGGTAAGCAGAGTTCAAAACTGCAGGATTTCACTGGAGGAACTCAACTGATGCCAGCCAGGGGTCCAGAACCAGGGGAGGCACTTCTTGGGGATCAGGAACTCACTTCAGATGAAGTCAGCAGGGCTCAGGCAGGTCCAGCGCAGTCCCAAGCAGGGCCAGTTGTAACAGGTCAGCTGAGGTCTCTGGAGCTTGTTGTGTCCCAGTAGCTTAGCACAGGTGGTCAACCAACGGAACTTTGGAGTCACTCTGGTAGTTCTGGGTTCAAGAAGATCATGCTCTTTCCTTCAAGCAGCATGGCAAGTCTCAAGCAGCAGGGCAGTGCTCTGTAGAACAAGGCAGGACTCAAGGGGCAGGGCAGTCCGCTGAAGAAAAAGCCAGGCCTCAAGCAGCAGGGAAGTCCTGTGGTAGCAGCAGGGCAGTGCTCTGAGAAATGAAGCAGACCTCAAGCAACAAGGCATTTCTCTAGAGTACAAGGTAACTGCCAGCTATACCTAGTCATGTGACCCAGGATAAGGGCTACAGGGACAAATAGGACATGAAAATGGCAACTTTCTAAAAGTCGAAAATAATGAATCACAAACGCACTCCAATGTATGAACTAAGTATGCTTTTTGTATAAAGTCGATGGTGCTAGAGGGTTAATCCTTCTGAGAGCAAGGATGAATATACAATATTAAAAGCGCTATCCATCAAAGAGGGGCGTCCCCCTTAAGCACTCAAAAAATACAGTTTATTTATTTCGTTGTCTTCCCAATAAAGTGTTTGAAACTGTTTACAAATAAAGTTTTATTTGTCTTGAACTCAATTTTGATATTTTCAAAAATGAAACATGTCATTGAGCCGTATTTAGTCCATTTAATCCATATTGAAATATTCTCAAATCATTGACGTTTTATACTTCTCAACATGTTAAACCTTATCGTTAGCCCAATGCATTTCGGGCCGTAGCCCTTCTTCGGGGGCAAAAAGCTCTCTGAAAATGAAAATGTAGGAAATAAAGGATGTGTCAATCAAGGCACTGAGTTATATGTGTGGTGGTAATCTTACAGTGTGATGAAAAAGGTAACGTGCTCTTGAAAAAAGTGAACATAAATGAGTTTAAAGAGTAAATAATCATACAGAATGAAGAAATCATGCTTGATAGTAATCAGATTTGTTTGCCGCGAGATAGCGTGAAGTGCCGCTATAAAAAATTGAGTAATGTCCTAATCGATGTGGTTAAGTTACCGGTGGTGCGTATTGAAAAGAGATAAGTACGTTGTTATAAGTGAAAGCGTAGTGATCTGTGCGAAAACAAGACGGTGTGACTGCTGATAAATGAAGCTGTTTTTTGAGTGCTTAAGGGGGACGCCCCTCTTTGAAGGATAGCGCTTTTACTATTGAACTTTCTAAAAGTGGCATTTTCAGAGGTGTGACTTAAAATCCGACTTTATATTAAAGAGGGTTTTAATTTACAAAACATGACATTTCAACTTGTTCCCAAACAAATGTTATCCCTTATTAAATGTAATAAGCTAACTCCATATTATCCTATGGTAGAGGTAGGCCTCACAGTGGTGAAAAATGAGTTTGTGAGATTTTCAGTGCCAGGAAATGTAAAACGTAAAAGTACATGTCTAACTTTTATAGTACAATACACTCTGCCCTATGGGCTGTTTAGGGCCTACCCTAGGGTCGACCTATAAGTATCCGCAAAAGGGATAATTTGTCAAATAAAATTTGCAGTTTAAAACAGCACAAAGGCTGGAACGGCAGGTCTGAGACATGGTTTATATGGCTACATAAGTGGTGGCACAATGATTGCTGCAGGCTCTCTAGTAGCATTTAATTTACCAGCTCTGGGTGTATGCTATATCAAGTGTAGGGGCTTCTAAGTAAATTAAATATGTCAATCAGCTGTAAGCCAATTTCACCAGGTTTTAGGGAGTGAGCACAAGCACTCTAGCACTGCTTAGCAGTGGTAAAGTGCACAGAGTCCTAAGGCCAACAAAAATGGATTCAGCAGAACAGGATATCTGAAGGAAAAAAGTTTAGGGGTGACCCTGCAGAGCGGGCCAAGTCCAACACTGAGAGATTCAATTGCTTTCTCATATCTGTGTATAGAACTCAGTTCCCATAATGAGTTCAATGCCAGGATTAATTAACTTTGTGCACCTAAAACTGATAGAATATGGTTGCTTATGAACCTAGTCAGTAGAAACTAGAGGATAATTTGGTGATTATACACATGATAGAAATAGAATGGTAGTGGAACATTTACTTACATGTAACATGTTAATTCATAGTTCAATGGTGTAAGGGTCGAGTAAGCAAAGTGAGTGTAATTTAATTTTTTGCCTTAAACCTGCAAGTCACTTGTCATTGAGAATGAGAAAATGTGTTGCTGATTCGACTATGCATTATGGCTAGCTCCCGGCCACAGTGTCGCCCAAACAGGCCGACATTGGTATGCTGCCCTTATAAAAGTAAATTGTTAGAGTAAGGGTTACAGTAAAAGTAGCTTTGGGTTTATATATGGGTGAGTACAATTATTTTGATATCAGAGGAACTTGTTTTAGCAGTTTCAGTATGCAGCAAATATTAGTTTAAACAACCATTGGCAAAGCAAATAGATCTCGCCTATTTGACCTATTGGCTTTGCCAATGCTGGTTGGAGGTGAGGTGAGGACATTGCATGAGTGAAAGCGCATGAGGGTGAGAGCAACACAGAGTTTGGGGTGGCAGTGTTTTCTGGGGGAGCACATGATAAAGACAGCAACTCGGATTGTAAAGGAGTGGTGGAAGTTCTGGAGGAATTACATGAGGCAGAAAGCAATATGGAGTGAGGAGTGTTTTCAAGGCAGAAGCACATGAGAAAGAGAGCAACATAAAGGACAGATGGGGGAAGTTTTGAGGGGGAAGCACATGAGGAAGGAGACAGCAGTAAAGAGCATGGGGATGGGAGTGGTTTCCGGGGGGGAAGGAAATGAGTGTGAGATCATCATGGAATGTGAGGGATGAGAGGTTTAGTGGGTAGAGAAGCACATGAAAGAAAGACCGCCGAAGGAGCACCAAAGGCAAGCCTGTCTGCCCCTGTCCGCACCCGTATTGCCCCTTGCGCCAGGACCCCTACCAGTTTTTCCCCAATCCGGTATTCTAAAGAGACCCTGTTTCAAGTGAATCATTTAGGTAAAAATTCTCATTGTATTTTGTTCAATTTTAGAAATTATGCAGATTGTTTTCACTGCAAAATCTTTAACTTCACCAGCATGGTGGAGAAACCGTGGCTTGTTAATAACCTAAGTCAGAGCGCTAATGGTCCAATAAACTCATTCAATTGTTTTCAAATAAACTCTCGCTCTTTGATAAAACATAAATATGAGATTTTCAAGTTTCTAGGAGCTCATACCCGTCTAGTGGTATTTTTAACAGAAACCTGGGAGATGAAACCTCTGCTCCAGACTTTGTTGCCAGACTTCCTGTTGGTTATGAAGTTAATAGGCTAGATCGAATTGGCAAACGGGGAGGCGGTATAGTTGTAATATATCTTAAATCATCCAAAATTATCTGTGAACTTTTAAAACAAGAATACAGTGAGGCACTGTCATTTAAATGTAAAATAAATGCCCAAGAAACACTTCATGGAGCATTAATTTACAGGCCACCTGGTTCCAAGGCAGTTCTTAAATGCATGAAATACTCTTGTAGAGTCCAGCGTACATTACTCAAATTTTACAGTTTTAGGTGATTTGAACTATCATTTAGATGATGCTGAAAATAAAGAATCAGCGCTTTTATTGGAAACGTTTAGTTCTTTCAACGTGAATCAGCTGGTGAATTCCACTACACACAATGCAGGCCATATCCTAGATGGCAATTTTTCAAACTATTCTATCTTGAAGGTAGAAGCAGCACTTCCATTAACCTGGTCTGATCACTGCGCAGTTCATTTCAGATTAGACTTAATAGTACAAAAGACCTTAGTAAATTCGGCTGGGATGAAAAATAAATATCGTGCCTGGAATAAAATGATTCCCAAAGATTTGGAGGAGCACCTCAAATTCTCAAGGCCTCTGCTCCCAGAAAACTTAAATTAAACAGTGGGAGTGTATAATAAGTGGCTATGTGATGCAGCCTCTGTTTTTGACCCAGACAAAAATAAGAAAACATTTAGAAATAGTCCATCTGCTCCTTGGTTCTCTCATAAGTTAAGAGAAATGAAGCAGAAATGCTACAGACAAGAACAAATCAGGAAATCTAGCTACAGGGAAGATGAAAAAGTCAAATGCAGAAGTATTATTCAGGAGTTCACAAATCTCATTATTGATGAAAAAAACAAGATATCATACAAAGAAACTAAGGGGCATATTATCAAGAAACGGCGTTAAAATTATCGCCGCTTTAGCGGCAGAAAACTGCCGCTAAAGCCGCGATAATGGGCTTGATAATATGTCCTTGAGAATTCCCATGGAAGCCCATGTTCTGGTGTCAACATGAGCTTCTATTGGAATTCTCTGCGGCATATTATCAAGCCCATTATCGCCGCTTTAGCGGCAGTTTTCTGCCGCTAAAGTGCCGATAATTTTAACTCCGTGCTTGATAATATGCCCCTACGAATGCTGCTAACTCATCAAGAGAACTTTTAATACCATTCAGACCTTAGTGGGTTTCAGTCCTTCGACTTGTCCTCCCCTGAGGCAGCTCTTTTGTGATAAACTTTCACCACACTTTAAAGAGAAAGTCGAAGCAGTCTACCGCAAATTGGATTCCATTAGAGCCCTGCAGGATCTAAGGGTAAAATCTCCCCTTAAAGAATCTAGGCTTGCTGAGCTCTGTGATTCTCCTCTGCTTACAGACAATCAAGTGATCGTGTTAATTATGCATACAAAGTCAGGGGCCCCTTCAGACCCTATTCCACCCAAGGTAATGCATAAATTGGTCTATAAATAGCCCCAACTTCTACACTGCTATTCAATAACATGATAAGGGAAGGATGATTTCCCGTGAAGTAGAAAAAAGCTCTGGTTTTACCACTTTTGAAAAAAAATCATCTCTTGTTCCGAAGGAAGAAAGCAATTATTGACCAATATCTCGATTATCTATTCCTGCTAAAGTCAACAAGAAGCATCCCAATAAAATTCTGTCAGAATACTTGAAGATCAATAATGAATCATAGTTTAGCTTTAGACCCGGCCACAGTACTGAGACTGCCTAAGTTGCAGTCTCAGAAGAGATCAGAAACACCATCGACAATGATGGGAGGGCTGCAGTGGTCCTTTTGGACCTCCCTGTAGCCTTCGACACAGTGAACCATACAGTTCTTTTGTTGTAGTTAGTGGCAATTGGGATCTCAGGAACTGCTTTTGACCTCCTGGCTTCATTTTTAGGAGATCACAAGCAAAGGGTGACCCTTGGTGAATTTAATTAAAGACCTTTTATCCTGCCTTGTGGAGTTCCCCAAGAGTCGCCTCACAGCCCCACGCTATTTAATATCTATGTGGCTCCTTCAGCCAGACATGTTCATTCTTTTAGCTTTCCTTCCCTTGCGTATGCTGAAGACACCCAGATAATGTGTTGATCCCAAGTAACACTGAAGAAGTTACAGTTCGGTTCAATAACTGCATGCAGGCCATTGTAAACTGGATGAGAAGTAACTGTTTAAAATTAAACACTCAAAAATGAGGTTCTCTTTTTTGGGAAAGATGGCACTTTTGAAACAATTCCTGGTGGCCCCAGCCCCTTGGTCTCCCTCCTCTGTCAGTTTCTGAAGTAATAAATCTAGGGGTCATATCTGATGCTGAGTTGTCATTTGTGGAACAAGTGAACAAATTGATATTTTCATCCTTTTCTATTTTAAAGACATTAAGGAAGGTGCTACCCTTTATTCCACTTGATCTGCAAAAGTCAGTGATCATCACCCTAGTTTTTTCTAGGCATGAATACTGCAATGCCCTCTATTTGGGCATTAACCAGAGACCTCAAAATAAGTTTCAGATGCTGCAGAATACAGCTTGCTGTCTGCTCAAGAAGATCTCCAAATTTAAGTCTGTGACTGCTGCGATGGTGGAGCTCCATTGGCTCCCTGTCAGGAAAAGGATCGCCTTTAAGGCGGTATGCTTGGCACATAAAGCACTGCATGGAGTCGCACCTCAGTAATTTAAAAGTAAATTCCAATGGTACTTTCCAAAAAGAACACTGCGATCAGCCACCACTACATCTGTGATTGTCTAAAGAATTAAGAAAGTGACATGGGGTAGTCGCAGTTTCGTACACTGCACTTGCAATTTGTGGAAGGCTTTGCCCTTTTCTCTTAAAAGTCAGAAAAATGTTCTTTGCCTTTGTGAACAACTACCAACCTGGCTGTTTTCAGCACACCTATAGCTATTACTATCCTTGTAGAATAAATAGTCTGATTTTAGGTTGAAGGATGTAGTTCTAAGCCAGCACCAATATGCCCGTGGGCAATCACGTGCTTTAGAACATTTAAATCAAATCAAAGTGACAGCACCAAGCATTCTGGTATTTGGTAGGGAAGAAGCAAATGAAGGACAGAACACCATGGAACTTGCTGGTGCTTAGCGGGGAAAAGCACAAAAGGTAGAGATCAATCCAGAGCACACAATGGAGAGAGCAACACAGAGCACAGTGGCTAGGGATATGGCAGGGGAAAGCACGCATAGGGTAGAGAAGGAAAACACTTAGGGGCATATCAGCAAAGGCTGGCGATATAATTATCTTCGCTTTAGCGTCCGTTTTTGGGCGAAAAGCGGCGATAATTATATCGCAATATCATCAAGGACACGCTAGCGCGTGTTTCCTTGATGTAGAGCCCGTTTTTTCACAACCTCTCCTCGCATCGCTAATGAGATGCAAAGAAGGCATGGCTGTGAAAACAACACATGTTAATATCGTGAAGGCAGCTTCGCGATATTAACAAGGAGGTGCAGCGATGAAAAAAATCGTGCTACCTCAGCCTTAACTCAGGAATTTAACGTCTGTTAAATTCCTGACTAAGGCATACTTTTAATGGGAGATGGATTATGCTGATCGGACCACAGGGTCCTATCAGCAATGTTATTGCTGTTTTCAATGGAACATCGCTGGAAAACCATCGATGTTCCATTGAAAACACCGCTATCGCTGAAATATGATCGCCATAGCACTATGCGTTGTAAATATAGCGTTATCATGGTGATAATATTCAGTGATATTTCTATCGCTATGTACGGCCAGCGATAATTATCGCTGGCCGTTGATAATATGCCCCATACTCTCTGACAGAGTGCTTAACAAAGAAGAAAGAAAATGAGTTACATAAAAGTGGATAGTGGAAGAATACAAGTCAGCCAAGCTAAAAGAGGATAAAAAGGCTATGCTTCAAGAGAAGGACGAAGTGGAAATGAAAGGTGCACACCTTTTTTGAAAAATCTAAGGTTGGCAAAATTAATCTAAACTAAGAGTCAAGGGTGCTGCGGTACTAGGTCCGCTGTCACTGAGGATAACAGAGTAATGTTTATCAAATAGCCTAGTGGGAAAACCCTCTAGGTACCGTGCACTGTTCACAGGTTCGTATATAACAAACATACATAAGACATCAGTAATCAATAATCAGACTGTGAGTGTTCTAACGCTTAAAACAATTTATGTTTGAAAAGAACATAACATACACAATGCTCATTTTGCTAACAGAACATTTACAAAGAAATTATTTTTACAGTCCTTGTAATGCATAACATTGGTAATTCCTGATATGACAAGCAAAATAAATTTCTTGAAGTTCTATAGACAATGTAAGATGATGCGTTTCCTAATCCACTTTTTAACAGGCGGCCCAATGCATTTCGGGACAAAAAGGTCCCTTCATCAGGGGCGGTAACCTAAAACAGATATACTAAAAATTACTCATGATGTATGTCACTAAGTGGTGAAAACTATTGACACAACAGCGTGTATTAAGAAGCTGGTGGTGTTTTGGTGAAAAACCAGAAAATAATGTGATCATCCTTATAGTGACTATTATGGATTCAAGAGCACCCACTTTGTGGTGTATGTGAAGTGAATATTAGTAAAGAAATCTACATTAGTTCAAATATTAAAAGAAGGACTACAGGGTAAGTAATTCCGAACAAAATCAAGGGAAAAAGAAGTAGAATTGATGTGAACCCATATATTGAGTTGACTTACGTATCCACAGTCTCTAAAAGTGGAAAATTAGCTCAACGTCAAACAGTTAACCAATGAGGCTGGAATTAAGAAAAACTAAAATGTAAATATAGTGATGCTGACGAGAGATATGACAACAGGATATCTATACGTAGTATACCAATAATAAGGCGCTCACCGGAAAAATATGGGTCAATGCATCTTGCGCTATTGTTGTGAACACAGTATCGTATAGGCAATGTCTGAAAAAGCAAAAAAACAAGACGTCAACATGCTGGATATAGCGTCAAGAAACCACGCTAACAACGGGACGAAAGGCAACGGAACATACCGGTATCAGATAGTAGGCCGAAGTAGACGATTCTCGTGGCGCAAGACGAATTCAGGCAGTTTGGTGTAAGGCGTGGGATGCCATGCGTTTAAAAACCGGAACAAAACCGGAACCGGAAATGTATGTGAAATAATGAAAAGAGATAAAGGACTAACAGTAGTTCTATAAAAAACATAAATAAACTACCCGAAGAAACCGGGAATGTAAATTACTGTCATGAAGAGAACACAATAAAGATCTGCAAAAAAATATTGTGGAAAATGATGACAAACTGTATGGTAAATAGCAATAGGATCCGTGAAAATGAATGCCATGAGAAATAATGATTCACATAAAATACGTACGAGACAGGGTAGAACAGCACTCATGGAAACTAGAATATCCCTGTTCGGTAGGATAGGGTAAATAAGAGAAAACATGATGTGTATAAAAATCACCTAATAATGGTAAATCAAAAAGAAGTATGAAATGATAGCTGAATGATATCGAAACCAAATAGAGGTGGAAGGTCAATGGGAAAGTAAAGATGTGATGATAAATACGAATAACGAAATAATAAGGGAACACATAAAAAACATAAACAGAGCTAAATAAAACATATATTATTAGTGTGGGAGATAATGAAACTGATCTGACTCCCAGTCACCTAGTGCAAGTGTATACTGTGAAAATTGGATAATAGTGTGTGTTGTATGAAGACGACAGTATGCATGTATGTGATCAATAATAAGATGGTACTCATGAATATAAAATGATGCACAGAAGTTACACTGTTCAACCATTCATATAAAACAATTCATATCTAAACGGTCATAAAGACAATGTGGTGTCAAGGTTATAAGGTATTTAATCCAATATACCTCTCTTTGTAATAATTTGTTAGGTAAGTCTAAGCCAGGATAGGGTGTGGCTACTTCAATAATTTGAAAACCTCAGTTGTGAAATTAAATGTCTGAATTCATCCCAATGTGTAGCTAATGGGGAGGTAGAGTTATGATTGCGAATTTTACTTTTATGTTCCGTGATTCTCACTTTTATTCTCCTTTCAGTTTTACCAATGTAAGCCTTGCCGCAAGGGCATTTGATACAATATATAACGTTCTTGGTGTTACAGTCGCTTGTATGTTTTAAATTAATTTTTTTCCCAGTAAGAGGATGAGTAAGAACATTACCATTAATTATGTTGTTATAATGAATACAGTTGTTGCATTTAGAAGTGCCTTTGAATTCAATACAAGATCTGGCTTGTGTTGTAGATGACAAAAGTGTCCGAAGGTTATTGCCACGTGTATACGCATAAAGAGGTTTTTGGTTGAAAATTCCATTAAAGTCAGTTTCATGTGTTAACATCTCCCATCTGGAATTGATAATTTTTTTGATTGCTTGTGATGCTGTTGAGAATTTAGAGACAAAAAATAGTCTTTCATTTTGTTTGGATTTTTGTGGTTGTAGTAGATCTGACTGATTTTTTTGTTGTGCTCGTGTGAGGCAATCTTCAAGAATATCATCCGGATAACCTCGAGATTTGAACCGTTGTTTGTATTCTTGCTCCTTCTTAGCGGCAGTTACCGGATCACTGCAAATGCATCGAACTCTGATAAATTGTGAGTAAGGGAGATTTTTGAGCAAACTTTTGGGGTGGAAACAGGCATAGGTTAAAATGCTGTTACGATCTGTGGGTTTTTGGTAAACTGGTGTTTCAAATTTGTTAGTGGATTTAGTGGTCAACACATCAAGGAATTGAATGCTGTGATTTTGAATATTATAGGTAAATTGAATCCTAGGGTCAATATTATTGAGTTCATGAATCATCATCCTGAGTGTGGTATCCGTATCTGTCCATAGAAAAAAGATATCATCAATGTACCTGCAATACATTTTGATGCGTTGCCACCAATCTGGCTTTGACATGATGTTCTCAAATTCAAAGAGAGCCATAAACGTGTTGGCATATGCAGGGGCTCCGGAAAAGCCCATTGAGGTTCCAGTAAGTTGGGCGTAAAAACGGCCCTGCCATTGAAAGTAACTATGATATAGACAGAAATTCAGTAATTTTAATATGAATAATTTATCCATATAAATATTGTCAGTGCGGAGTAATGCCCATTCAACTGCTGCGAACCCAGCTTGATGAGGTATAGATGTGTAGAGGGCGGTAACATCTATAGTGCATAACAGGAGTTCAGAGATATCCCTACCAACAAATGTGTCCAATTTCTGAAGGAAGTGTGTGTTGTCCTTCACATATGATGACCATTGTTGTACAAATTGTTGCATATAGTGATCCAAAAATTTTCCAAGAGGATCAAAAATGGATCCACATCCTGAAACAATAGGACAAAATGGTGGGTCCAAAGAATTTTTATGAATTTTAGGTATCATATACAGTTTTGGTCTTCTTGGATTTTTTGTAGTGACATAAGCTTGAGTTTGATCAGTAATCCACTCTTGACTGGTGGCTTCATTCAGTAATTCATTCAGAATATTTTGTAGTTGTATTGTTGGATCATTTGGAAGTAGCATGTAGGTATTGTCATCGTTTATGTGGGCATTAACTTTCATGGTATAGTACGCGGTGTCCATAACAACAATGGCACCACCTTTGTCCGTCGGTTGCATGGTAATGTCCGGGTTGTTAGCTAAAGATGTTATAAGTGATTTGTCATATTTAGTGAGGTTATCAAATGTTTTAGATTGGTTATTCAAAGTTGACAAATCCTTTTGAACGAGCGTCTCAAAAGGGTCCAAAATTTTATGAGAAACAGGAGGAATAAAGTTACTCCGTGGTTTAAAAAGGTTAGTAGTGTTAATGATGGAAATATCCGTTGAAGGAACGAGGTTCGTGAAAAAATGACATAATCTTTATAATCTCATGAATCTAAAGAATTCAGCTTCAATCTGCAAAAGAGTAGTAGTATTGGTTGGGACAAAAGACATGTCTTTTGCGAGAATATTTTTTTTGTTGGGTATTAATGCTGTGAGATGAGATGTTAATAACTAAATCACTGTTTTCCCGCTCCGAAGTGATTTGCCGTTTTTTTCCTTTTCCTCTCCTGGTTTTTCTAATATTGTTAGTGAAATGTTGTCCACTATTGATGATGGAGGGTGGCCTCGATCTGGGGCCTGGGCTAAAAAAGACATCTGTGAAGTTGATTGATCAGTTTGTGACATATCTGAGGATGGACCAGCTAGTGAGGCTGAGGATACAATTAAACTAGCAGGTGTTCTTTTAGTTGTCATCTCCTGATCAGAAACAGTGCTCTCATCTGATGATGTAGGTCCTTTCTTATGCTCAAAACGTCTTTTAGAGTAAATCTCAGCCCAAGTATACACTTCATTTAATTTGTAATCAATTGTGTCTCTCTTGTATTTGCGTAGTTTTCCTTCCTGAAGTTCTTTTTCATACTTGTCAAGCTTCTGATTTAATACCTCTATTTGTAATTTCCAAGCATTGATTTCCATGCGTTGTTGTAGTTCACCTTTTAAATTACAAATTTCTTCTTCAAGGTCCCGTATGGTTCTAGAAAGTTCTTCAATAATGAGGAGGATTAAATCAAGTGAGCACTTGTTGAGAATCACATACCACTTGTCCATGAATATTGGATTGAGGTGGAACCGAAATAACATAGGTTTAATCGCCAGATGGAGTCCTCTGGGTATGAGTTTTGATTTATGATATTGGACTAGTGCAGACGCGTGAAGTTTTTGATTAAGTTGTAAACACCTTTAATAATTACTGTGTGGAAAAGGGACTAGAAATTAATTCATCTAAAACAAAGTATATGTCCATAAATCCCCAGAAATCCTTTAGAAAGAATTTGGCCCTAAATAACCAGAAGCTGGAATATGTTGAGAGTTTTAATTACCTGGGCATTATGCTGGACAGTACACCCAATTGGAAAGGGCAATTGGAAAAAAGTAACTTAATTTTAAAACAAAATTCAATGCCCATCCTAAAGGTGCACGGCAGTAGCCAATCTAAATCAATCACGCCGGCACTCGAATTATTTAAAGCAAAGGCCCAATCAGCAGCACTTTATGGTGCCGAGGTCTGGGGTTATTCCTGCAACAACAACTTTAGGAAGGAAGAGAACAACTTTATACGCAGGTTACTAAAAATACCAGTGAGAACACCGATAATTCCAGTCTTTCTGGATATTAATCTTAAGAGAACTGACCATCAAGCTAGACTAAGGCCTCTATTCTATTGGATTAGATTATGGACAACCCCTGAGTTGAGCGATTACAAGAACGGATTGCTAGAAATAATTAGGATTGACGAATATAAAAGTATCCCCTGGTTAAAACACATCTCCCAGTGGTTCAAAAAGCTTGGGTTTACTCATTTTTGGGAAAACCCTCAGAATATGTCACCAACTTCAAAAAACTGTTTGAAATCTGCTTTCTGGATATATGTAAAGAATGAAGTATCCACTAATACTACACAGGGTACATTGTCACAGGAATTCTTATCTGTTAAGGATACCCCTATATTCGAACAATTCATGGATGAGATAAGACCACCACTAGCTAAAACACTGTATCTTCAATACCGATATGGAGTTTTACAGATAGCTGCAAACACTAGTAGTTGGAGGGGTAATGAAGATGAAAGTGGTTTGTGCACCCTTTGCGTACAAAAAGCAATAGAAAATGACGCTCATGTACTGTTTTTCTGCCCAGCTTACAAAAAACCAAGAATTCGATGGATTAAACCCCTGTGTATAAATCTGGGGTTCAGGCTTTTCAAAGAGGCAGAACGTACATTCAAAGCAAATACTTCACAACTAATAGTCTTTGGTCTAAGTAGATTCCTATTTAATGTATATCTTATAAGGAATAAGAAAGGATACAAATTATAATATTTAAAGACTGGTTAGCTAATGTACTTGGTTGGTTTGACACTATGAATTTTACTTTTTCACCCTTTGCAAAATGTATTTTAATAAGTTTTTATATATTATCTGGCTTTTTAACTAATTTATATGTTTTTAGCATAGCTGTGACAGAATTGAACGTGATTGACCTCCATCATATTGCCTGGAACTTTGGATTATGTATTATGGTTTTTTTTTAACCTATGTATGTTGCTTTTATGACAAAATAAGTCGAAATAAAGCTGAAATTGAATTGAATTGAATTGATTAAGTTGTCTTCTTGTAATGAATTCAAGTTGTCTAAGCTGTTGGGTAATAGATCCACTGTGTGCATCAGCAATTTTAACTTCCTGAATAAGTGAATAAATTTCAGTAGCTTCATCTGTTGTATATGCTTCAGTGACTGTCCTATTGTCCATGAGATTCGTGATGGCATCAAATGACATTTTAATATATGGGTGCTACCTTATTGTGACAAGAATACTGTTTGAAGTGGAAATGAAAGGTGCACACCTTTTTTGAAAAATCTAAAGTTGGCAAAATTAATCTAAACTAAGAGTCAAGGGTGCTGCGGTACTAGGTCCGCTGTCACTGCGGATAACAGAGTAATGTTTACCAAATAATCGAGTGCGAAAACCCTCTAGGTACCGTGCACTGTTCACAGGTTCGTATATAACAAACATACATAAGACATCAGTAATCAATAATCAGACTGTGAGTGTTCTAACGCTTAAAACAATTTATGTTTGAAAAGAACATAACATACACAATGCTCATTTTGCTAACAGAACATTTACAAAGAAATTATGTTTACAGTCCTTGTAATGCATAACATTGGTAATTCCTGATATGACAAGCAAAAGAAATTTCTTGAAGTCCTATAGACAATGTAAGACGATGCGTTTCCTAATCCACTTTTTAGCAGGCGGCCCAATGCATTTCGGGACAAAAAGGTCCCTTCATCAGGGGCGGTAACCTAAAACAGATATAGTAAAAATTACTCATGATGTATGTCACTAAGTGGTGAAAACTATTGACACAACAGCATGTATTAAGAAGCTGGTGGTGTTTGGGTGAAAAAACAGAAAATAATGTGAGTGATCATCCTTATGGTGACTATTATGGATTCAAGAGCACCCACTTTGTGGTGTACGTGAAGTGAATATTAGTAAAGAAATCTACATTAGTTCAAATATTAAAAGAAGGACTACAGGGTAAGTAATTCCAAACAAAATCAAGGGAAAAAGAAGTAGAATTGATGTGAACCCATAAATTGAGTTGACTTACGTATCCACAGTCTCTAAAGTCAGAAAATGAGCTCAACGTCAAACAGTTAACCAATGAGGATGGAATTAAGAAAACCTAAAATGTAAAGATAGTGATGCTGATGAGAGATATGACAACAGGATATCTATACGTAGTATACCAATAATAAGGCGCTCACCGGAAAAATATGGGTCAATGCATCTTGCGCTATTGTTGTGAACACAGTATCGTATATGCAATGTCTGAAAAAGCAAAAAACGAGACGTCAACATGCTGGATATAGCGTCAAGAAACCACGCTAACAACGGGACGAAAGGGAACGGAACATACCGGTATCAGATAGTAGGCCGAAGTAGACGATTCTCGTGGCGCAAGAGAGGGACGAACACAAGATTGGAATGATAGGGCAAGGAAAGCCATTGAATAAGAAGAAAGCAAATAAAAATAACAGTAAAACCAACCAATGGTAATCAATGGGAGGGCATAATTCCACTGTAAGTTCACAATGGATGTTTCTGAACCAGATAGCTTGTGCAGTTTGGTAGAAGACAAGACCTAAACATGTTGTGGGGTTTCATTGTTGCTAATTCTTTCCAACAGTGTTTCGTGTCAAGCCTTTTACTGTAATGAGAGTCTTTTCCTCTCCCATTGTGAGTCACTTATTTGCATGAAGGGAGCTTGTAGCGATACATGGTACTCTTTTTTCACAGTCGGGAAGTCGAGGGCAAGAATATGTTGATGAAACGTTTCACATCTTGTGCCTTCTTCAAACCTCACTGTGGTACAAAGGCCCTTTACTGCCCTCTACTCCAGATCCCACAGCCCAGACTTACTAAGGCTTTGCACCAGTGCATAGCATTGCGAAGACATACAAAGCAGAGCACGGTATTTACCATCACCATCATCAAAAGGGGATTTGTGCTGGAAATGTACCCTTTTCACAGTTCAGGTATTCGCTGTATCCAAATCCTAAAATAACATCTATTCTGTTTATACCCACTTTCGAATAATGTAATTTAGCATGTATTGTTTAAAAAAAAAAATCGACACATTTTCCTAGTGCAATTAGCTTTTTTTATGAACATTTACCTCATCCATCTGTTTATTTTTCTGTTTCTGAAAATATGCCCAGATGCAACCCCCTGCTTCCTTACACAGCCTTACATTAACTTAAAAATCAGCATTGTATATATTTATTGGGTGTACCTCGTACAGAGCTCCTGCCCACACTAGCTAAAACACGCTAACCTGGCAGAGGGGTCCTTGACCTTGGGTTACAGCCTTTCATGTCGCTGGCCATTTATCTGCTTGATGTTAGAAGCAGCCATTTTAAGACTGCCACGCTTTTCTCGCTGCATTTAGACCCTTTTTGTTGGCAATGCCAGATAATAGTGAAGATAATGTGACAGCGCAGAAGCCCAGATTGATATATCTATAAAAAAAACTCTCATACTGGCAAAAACCACATAAAAAAAACTTTCTACCTATTATCTCTCCCTCGAATGGCTGCACGTTATAGGCCGACCGTTATAGGGTTTCGTGTATCCGCAGTCCCATCATGTTTATTAGATACCATCTCCCATTAACTGGTGTAAAATGAATCAGCAGCCGCTTAGTGCTGGGGCCGAGGGACAGAAACAATAAGGGATGATGTAATATACCGGCAAAAAAGCACTCAATAGCTCACATTTAGGAAGCCGAGATTATGAGAAAAATGATTGGTGTACTGCGTGTACACTCACTCAGCGCCTCAAAATGAGTTTGCCTCGCGCGCTGTGCGTCTCCGCGCGCCTCGGTGTTCCGTTCAAGGCACGCTCCCTCCGTGCTTCCCCTCAGATTGCTTGCTGACGAGTGCAGAATAGGGGATTTCTCGCGGCCAGCCGGAAAGTGATGAAGTTTTGCAAAGGTCCCTCAGGGGTAGCTCGTAAAGAGCTCCGTGAACCGCACAATTCACAGGTCAGACAAGATCAAAGAAGCAAAATGCTGTTCTCTTATTTCTTTTCTTCTGCCTGAAAAAGAGCCCTCTGCTTCCAAAATTCGCAGGTCAGTCACGAAAGATGGCAGATGGTTACCGCACACAGTAACGCGACGTCACCACCTGAATAATGTACTGGGCCTGACCACTTATTTACTAAAATGCGTGCAGACGCTCAGGTGACACAACCAACGCAGCACTTGCAGATGCGCCTTTAAAATGGTACGTACATTTACTTTTTTTAATAGCTCTTATTAACATGATTATGAAATCCCAAATACAGTAGTGTGAATTATTGCTTTCGAGATATTCAGCAGTCTCTGTATGATTAGTAACAAAGTTGACTTATTAGTGATGATCATTCAGTGGGTCATCATTGGTCCATGCATAAAGCACAAAGTGTACAATCCATGGAGGAGCTAGTTATCAAGGAAAAAGAAGAACACAAACTAGTATACAAAATCAAAAATCCCCGCTAAGTCAAGTCCCACAAAACCACCACTCTCGTATAAATCCACAGTGTGACATGTAGTCCAGAATGTTGAAAACTATTTGCATGCAACATTAATTTAATTGTTGGGATATTATCAGACGGATAACTGACATAATATCAGAAATAAAAGTATTGTCTGGACGGAATATTGTGGCAAAAATATCGAGAAGGTAATGCAGACAGCTAAGTATACAGTTACTATTCTTAACTCCACTTCTATGTACCTTGAAGATATGAATGTATGCATATATACACACACACACACACACACACACACATATATATATATATATACAAGAATGGACACATTCAGATTTATACGCAAACTGAAATTAAATAAATTTCACATTTTACATCCCAACAGGAAAAATACTTTGCCAACATCAGAAAATCTGGAGAGTCCTTCACTACTAACAGCGGGTGATGTGGATCTTTTTCAAACAGTATGGGATCTGCAGAATGAACAAGGAGGGGCAGTCAACACCGGGGTTTTTTCGCAGCACAATACAAAAAGAGCATTTGAAACACCATTTAAGCCTAAATCCACCTTTCAACCAATCATGCTACGCGACAATTTGGATGTCTATCATGAACTTGTGGTGCAAGATTTGAAGAAACTTCATATTGCTACTAATAAAGTCCGCCACAGTATGAATAAACAACATTTATGTTATCAACAACTCATAAAGAAATTGGAGGTAAATACTGACATAATTGTAAGACAGGCGGACAAAGGTGGCAACGTGGTCTCATGGCCACGGCAGCTTTACATGGAGGAAGCTGAACTGCAATTGTCTGACACAGCATGCTATAAAAAGAGCAACATCCATACTGTTAAATTGGCATGGGATGACCACTATCGCAAGCTCCTGGCCTGGAGAAGTGGGGGCTTGTTAACGAACGAGGAATATCGTTTTCTGAAAAAGGAACATCCTGTTATCCCCACATTTTACTTGATTCCCAAGGTGCATAAAAACATTGCCAAACCACCAGGCAGGCCAATAATCTCGGCCATCAACAGCGCCTTGGAAAACACCTCTAAATATGTGGATTTTTTTCTTCAGGAGTGGGTCAGGGGATTAAATTCATATGTACAAGACACATCTGATTTTCTGCGCAAAGTTGAACATATAACATGGGAGGCAGACATGTTACTAATGACTCTCGACGTAACATCCCTCTATACTTCGATAAGACACTGTGATGGCCTGAAGGCGGTGGAATATTTTTTAGATTTGAGACCAATAAGTTGTGTGTCCCACAACAAAATGTTATTACAGATGATAACTGCATGTCTTGAGCAGAATTTTTTCCTTTTCAATAACCAGGTCTACCAGCAGACCCAGGGCGTGGCCATGGGGGCCTGCTTCTCCCCCAGTTACTCATGTTTACACATGGGACTGTGGGAGGAGCGGGTCCTGATGGGCGAGGTCAAGGATTTTATGGTGAATCATGTTGTTTTGTACCTGAGGTTTATTGACGATTTGTTTTTTATTTGGAAAGGATCAAAACAGAGTGCACAGGCATTTGTTGATAAACTTAACAAGAATTGCTTAAATTTGCAATTCACATCAGCCATGAGTGAGAATTCTGTATTTTTTCTTGATGTGGAGTTGTATGTGCAGGATAACAAATTGGTCACAAAGCTATATAGAAAGCCCACTGCGGGGAATACAATTCTTCATGCCTCTAGTCATCATCCCCAGCACTTAATACGCAGCATCCCGTATGGCGAGATGCTGCGTATACGACGGATCTGCAGTTCGGACTCGGACTGCATCCGTGCCCAAGATGCCAGTAAACTTCGCTTCTTGGAAAGGGGCTATTCATGTAAAATCATTGACAGTGCGATTAAGAAAACAAGAGGCTTATCTAGATGTGAAATCTTGGTCCCCAAAAAGAAACAAGTTACTTCTAGTGAGGACACTTCGAGTGTGCAGTCCAGGATCATTCTAACCTTCAGTAGACAACATCAGGAGTTAAGGAAAATTTACTCCCGTAATTGGAACTTGGTATAGGGGGATCCCATTATTGGCGATTTAGTAGCCAATAAACCAGTTCTAACTTTTAGGAGATCAGTCTCGATGAACAACAGGTTAGTTAGCAACTGTCCTGAACTTAACATTTCTACAACCTGGATGGCACTAATCAAGGGTTTTAAAAAGTGTTCCACTTGTAAGGCTTTTAAATCTGAACCCACCCTGATTAAGAAGAGAACTACGTGCAAGACAGAATATGCTGTGTATGTGCTGGAGTGTCCTTGTGGACTGAAATACGTGGGTAGCACTAGGTTACCGGTCCATAAAAGGATACTCCATCAGTGATGTCAAGAGTGATGTCACTGACCAAGTCATGAGTGATGTAATATGTGACGTCATCAGCAGTGCATTGTGGGGGCGTGAGTTATAGTTAGCTGAACTAACTATAACGAGGGAATTTCTCTGGTTTTGTACGAGTGAAATGTCCAACTAACTATAACTTTCCCTAAAACCTATGGTTTTTTCAGTGAATTTCTAAGGTTTTTTAAATGCTAATTTCTAACTATAACGTACCTAAAACCTATGGTTTTTCAGTGAATTTCAAAGGTTTTTTAAATGCTAGTTTCTAACCATGCCTACAGAGGTAGGACATGTGAAGAAAGAAGAAAAAATGCACAGAAAGAAGCAAAAGAAATTCAGAAAGAAGCAACAGAAGTCCACAAAGACGAAGAAAAGAGCAGGAAGAAGCAAGACATGTGCAGGAAGAACCAACAGAAGAGCAGAAAGAGGCCTTGTTGCAAAATCATCCTGTGCCCACAACTTTTTCAGACGGGTACTGGTGGTAACTAACTCTGACTAACCAGAACCGGAGCCAGTGGTATGCTAAAAGGCACTTAGAATACAGTGAAAACACCTACGTACACTAGGGAACACTATGCGTTGGGGTCCCCCTGTGATTAGCATGACCTCCTATGTAAGCCCCTAGTACATAATAGGGCAGGGGGATTAAAACTACTTCTTAAAACGTGCCACAGGGTGCGTTTGCACACTGGTGAAGGGAGGGGGGAGCCTGAGGTGACATGTGTGCAAACACGCCCTGTGGGCTTTTTAAGTTTGGGGATAAAGTCCCCTTGAATTCTGAGGGTCCCTGGGGGCCAACTAACTCACCAGGTATGTCCAGTAAGTGCCACAGAGTTGCATTGCAGAGAGGTGTAAAATGGGGCATGGCCTCGGACCACCTCTCTGCAACGCAGTTCTGCGGTGCTTACTTTAGGTACATGGTGGGCTAGTTGGACCCAGGGACTCTCAGGATTAAAGCGGACTTAATTCCCCAACTTAAAACGCGCCACAGGGCGTGTTTGCACACGTCACCTCAGGCCCCATTCCCTCCCTTCACCACTGTGTAAACAAGGCCCTGTGACCGTTTTAAGTTGGGAGATTAAGTCCCCTTGAATCCTGAGGGTCCCTAGGGTCCAACTAGCCCAATAGGTACCTCCAGTAAGCACCACAGAGCTGTGTTGCAGAGAGGTGTAAAAAGGGGCACGGCCTAGACCACCTCTCTGCAACGCAGCACAGTGGCGCATACTGGAAGCACCGTGTGGGCTAGTTGGCCCCCAGGGGCCCTCAGAAATGAAGATAAATTATTTCCCCAACTTAAAACGCGCCACAGGGCGTGTTTGCACACGTCACCTCAGGCCCGTCCCCTCACCACTGTGTAAACATGCCCTGTGGCCATTTTAAGTTGAAAGATTAAGTCCCCTTGAATCCTCAGGATCTCTAGGGTCCAACTAGCCCACTAGGTACCTCCAGTAAGCGCCACAGAGCTGCGTTGCAGAGAGGTGTAAAAAGGGGCACAGCCTGGACCACCTCTCTGCAATGCAGTGCAGTGGCGCTTACTGGAAGCACCTGGTGGGCTAGTTGGCCCCCAGGGGCCCTCAGGATTGAAGGGGAATTATTTCCCCAACTGAAAATGCGCCACAGGACTTGTTTGCACACGTCACCTCAGGATCCGTCCCCTCCCTTCATCACTGTGTAAACACGCCCTGTGGCCATTTTAAGTTGGGAGATTAAGTCCCCTTGAATCCTGACGGTCCCTAGGATCCAACTATCCCACTAGGTACCTCCAGTAAGCACCAGAGAGCTGCGTTGCAGAGAGGTGTAAAAAGGGGCACGGCCTAGACCACCTCTCTGCTACGCAGCACAGTGGCGCTTACTGGAAGCACCTGGTGGGCTAGTTGGCCCCCAGGGGCCCTCAGGATTGAAGGAGAATTATTTCCCCAACTGAAAACGCACCACAGGACGTGGTTGCACACGTCGCCTCAGGCTCCGTCCCCTCCCTTTGCCACTGTGTAAACACGCCCTGTGACCGTTTTAAGTTGGGAGATTAAGACCCCTTGAATCCTGAGGGTCCCTAGGGTCCAACTAGCCCACTAGGTACCTCCAGTAAGCGCCACAGAGCTATGTTATAGAGTGATGTAAAAAGCGGCATGGCCTGGGCCATCTCTCTGCAACGCAGCACAGTGGCGCCTACTGGAGGTAAGTGGTGGGCTAGTTGGCCCCCAGGGACCCTCAGGATTGAAGAGGAATTAATTCCCCAACTTAAAACACGCCACAGGGTGTGTTTGCACACATGTCACCTCAGGCCCCGCCCCCTCCCTTCACCACTGAGCAAAAACGCACCCCGTGGCGCGTTTTGATTTGGAGGATAAAGTCCCCTTGAATCCTGATGGTCCCTGGGATCCAACTAGCTCACCAGGTACCTCCAGTAAGTCCTTGTGGGAACCCCATGAGCAAGCCTAGGGGGTCAGGGTGTTTCTACCATGCCCTGTTTTCGTGTTTTGCACGTTTGTTTTTCTCTTTTCTTGTGCCTCGGTTCTACCGAGGCACAAGATGGCTGCCAACACTTCCTGGTTTGGTGTGTTGACAGCCAATTAGCATGAAGCTCGTGATCAGGAGGGTGCGCAAATCCTTCGCGGCCATAGATATCACTATCTTTATTTCTTAATTTCTCAAAAACTACTTAAGGGATTTACACAATTTTGAAAAAGGTCGCTTTCTGAGCCAAGCAGTACCCTTTTGTCAAATTTGGTGTAATTCCGTTCAGCAGTTTTTGCTATAACAGTGTCTAAAGCGTCCTATGGCAAAATGATTTTTTCACCACTGTTTTTTGAAATTCTCAGGAACTACTGAACGGATTTACACTACTTAAAAGGGGCACTTTCTGAACCAAGGGCTACCTTTTTGCAAAATTTGGTGTAATTCCATTCAGCAGTTCGGGCTGTAGCTGTGTCTAAAATTTCGTTTGGGAAATAACATGGGGAAAATGCATTTTGGGACCCCCCCTTTTGTCTTGGCCCCCGCCTGATGAATCACCCCCAAACTTTTAGGATAGGAGCTGACTGGAACGGGCCATTAGTTTTGAAAGTTTTGCGAAGATTCATCTACCGGCGCCAAAGTTATTGGGAATAGAATGTTACGATTTTCCTATGGATTTTAGGTCCTAACTATAACTACCTACTGGTGACCGCCAGTCGGTAATATATAAATATATATATCCAAGAAAGAAGTGACTCAAACAGATAGATTAATCAAAGAACACAAATATATTTCCACTACAACGTTTCTGCTTCCGCCTTCCTCAGGTAGTACAAGATGGTTTGCTCAGTGGCTGCACAGATGACCCAGCTGAATTTTCAAAAAGCATCCATTTGGAATGTGGAAACAATGCAGTCCTGAGAGCTGTGTAGATATATTCAGTAATCGGGTTATATTGTCAGTAATGTTCGGTCCATCTGGATGCAGTGATTTTAAACGGTACATCCAGAAGTTTTCTCTGGAGTCCAGTAGTTCTTCCTTTGAGACATGTTCCATGGGAAAAATCTTCAAATTTGATAGTAAATGACCCACAAGGTTAAAATGATTGGCTACAGGCTGGTCAATTTTCTTATTAATGATTGCCGATTTGTGGTTCCTGAATCATGTACGGAGGTCATTCACTTTTTGGCCTACATATTGTTTTTTACAGCTTTGCCGTTGGCACTGAATCACTTAAATAATGCATGTAGAGCGACATGTAAGATGCTGACTTCTTACATAGGTCCTTCTCATAACAGAACTAGTTACTGATGATGTTTGTAAAAGGTATTCACACGTGATGCACCTTTTGGAGTCACAGCAATGAACCCCTGCATTTGTTACAGCTTGCTTGAGTTCATCTCTCACAATAAGAGATCGTAAATTTGGAGCTCTGCGGTAAGCAATGACTGGCGGTTTTGGAAAAACCTTTTGCAATTTTTCACAAGTGGACAGTAAGGGAAATGTTTTTTGCATTATATTACTGTAGTTGGGAGCTGATGTATCATAGTCAACTACAAATGGTGTTCTGTCACTTTTGTTTCTGCTGTTGCTATTCCAAATAAGTGCTTCTCTGGGTAACTGCAAATACTCGTTTATTTGTTGCTGTATGATATGCCTTTTAAACAATGTATCAAGCTCCTGTAGATGGTCTTTACAGGTTTCCTCATTGCTGGAGATGCGTCTTATTCTGAGTGCTTGGCTGTAGATGATGCTCAGTTTAGTGTGGTGTGGGTGACATGAAGTCCAGTTTAAATACAAATGAGCATCTGTAGGCTTGTGGTACAGATCAGTTGGAATTTTGTGTTCATGAATGGTGAGTAGCACATCCCGAAAAGGGAGATGATGCTTCTGTTTAGTATTGCTGCTGGTAAATTTGATGGTAGGATGGATATTGTTGATATAAGCTGTTAATTGTTCCAATGTTCTGCTTCCTGCATCCCATATTATAAATATGTCATCAATGTATCGTAGCCATACCAGTGGTTTGATGCTAAAAGTAGCAAGTATACAGTTCTCTAGTTTGCCCTTGAAGATATTTGCATAGGATGGAGCCATCCGAGTGCCCATGGAAGTCCCTTGTATCTGCAGATAGTGTTTACCATTGAATGTAAAATTGTTGGATTTAAGGATAACTCTTGCGAACTTGGTAAGCACATTTGTTGATGGCTTTTTCGCAGTTCTTTTATTAAGAGCTTCAGAAAATGCCATAAGCCCAACCTCATGTGGTATATTGGTGTATAATGATGTAACATCGAATGTAGCCAGAAGCGTATCATCATCAAATGTGTAGGTTTGGTTTAATTTTTCAATAATCTGAAGGAAGTGACTGGTATCTTTAACAAATGATGGAAGTTCCTGTACCAATGGGCTGGAGGTGCAGGTCGACAATTAAAGGTAGTCTCTCAGTGGCTGTGTCATTGCCAGATAGGATGGGATGGCCAGGATTGTTAATTTTTTGAATTTTGGGAAGCATATAAAATCTCCCAGGTCTTGGTTTCGGATGAACAAGTATATCTGCTGTTGTTTCATCAATGAGGTTTAAGTGCCTGTACCTTACAACCATGTTCTTAATTTCTTTGTTCAAGTCTTCTGTGGGATCCGTTTCTAAAGGTTTGTAAGTGTTGGTATCCATTAGTTGTCTTATTCCTTCCTCAATATAATCACTTACTTTCATGGCAACCACTGCACCACCTTTGTCTGCCGGTTTTATAATGACATCCATTCTCTGTGGAATTAGGTGGAGAGCTTTTCTTTCTTTTCGGGTAATGTTATCAAAAATCCTACTAGGTGTTGATTCCTTGATGAGTTTGTTGATGGATAAAATGTATGTATCAAGAACAGGATTTCTACCACATTGAGGAGTCCATGATTTGGGATGGCGGAACTCCTTAAATGGATCTTTCACGTAACATTTCCCATCAGTAGCCTCTGAAGAAGAAATAACATTTCAAAACGCATCAGGCTGAGGGAACGGCTGCTTAATGCTATCGGCAGTCAGGAGTCTGCTTGTACCCGAATAAAGGTTTGCAGCCTTGGACCTGTGTATGAGTGCAACTCATTGCTAGGGCAACCTTGGAGCTTGAATATTTGGCGGCCGTTCTGCCGCTGTGCTAACACCACCCCGTAATTATGGGGGCCACAAGACTTGAGATACACCCAGTCACTCTATGGAACACGGGTCTGGGACTGAAAGTGGACACTGTCTTCTGAGGCCCATCTAATGGCTTGTATCAGTGTATGCAGCAGCAATTAGTAGGCTAAGGGAACGGCTGCTTAATGCTATTGGCAGTCAGGAGTCTGCTTGTACCCGAATAAAGGTTTGCAGCCTTGGACTTGTGTATGAGTGCAGCTCATTGCTAGGGCAACCCTGGAGCAGGAACACACATATATATATATGTAATATATATATATATATATATTCACTGAAAAAAACATAGGTTTCAGGACTGATATAGTTAGGAATTAGCATTTAAAAAACCTTTGAAACTCACTGAAAAAAACCATAGGTTTCAGACCTGATATAGTTAGGAATTAGCATTTAAAAAACCTTGGAAATTCACTGAAAAAACCATAGGTTCTAGGGGTGTTATAGTTAGCTGGACATTTCACTCGAACAATTCATGACATGGTCAGTGACATCACTGATGACATCTCAAATGACATCACTGATGACATCATCCACGTGACAATCAGATACACCTCATCATACACTAGTATAACCTTTCATCACTCACTGTAAAATACAGAGTACTATATTTGAAACCAATGACACACCAATACCAGTTACTACGTATCCACTCACTGATTCCTAAGTCTACAGACACAACTACCCTTTCAACAACAGAATCACTTATACATGCAGTCACTAATTAATAGAAGACTATCAAATGCACTTATACACATATATAGACATTGACACATCAGCAGTCATCTTAGTCGGTTATCCAGTCATCCTACTCACTCATGAAAAAAATTAATCACACTTACATTTACTCACTTACACAATTATACACACAACACCTCATTTATTCAAACACATAGTAACTCATAGTTATTTTTGTTAAAAAATCACCATTACAATTATACACTCATTCACATAGTTACTCTCACAATCACTAACTCTTACATATGCTTATTTATATACACCAACTCTCACATACAATGCCTTTTATTTTTTTACTTTGTTGAAGATGTCCAACTAAAACATATATTCGCTCACCAACACACAAATAAATACACTCAGTCACCCAAACAACTGTTTCCACATACACTCTTAAACCTATACATCTAGTCAATCAACCATTCACACATCTATGCATAGAGCTACACACACCCCATCCAACCACACACAAACTCGGTGTCCCATACAAATACTCACCCAAGTAATCAATAAGTAATATACACACTCATGTAGTTAGTGACCAACTGATGCAGCATATTATACAACAACAGAGACAGTGATGCACACATTCACATAGTTTAGTTACTAATCCATGTATTAAGTGAGACACTTTTAATTACTCACTTAAACAGACAGTCAGACAGCTACTAAATCCTCCATCCAGACAGTTATATATCCACTCAATCTTCAATACAGATTGGTATATGTATAATACATATTTAAATTTCAAACTAAGCCACATTCACTGGATGATATCATCAGTAATGTCATCAGTGATGTCATTTGAGATGTCATCAGTGATGTCATCAGTGATGTCACTGACCATGTCATGAATGATGTAATATGTGACATCATCAGCAGTGGATTGCGGGCACACGAGTTATAGTTAGCAGAACTAACTATAACGGAAGAATTTCTATGGTTTTGTACGAGTGAAATGTCCAGCTAACTATAACACCCCTGAAGCCTATGTTTTTTTCTGTGAATATATATATATATATATATATATATATATATATATATATATATATATATATTCCACTGGGTACCACTGCGTCTCACTTTCCCCTCACGGGACGAAAGAACACTGGAGCCGAGGCCACAATCATAATGCGTGTTTATTAACACCAGGTCCGACGCGTTTCGGAGTTGAAAGGCACTCCTTTCTCACGGGCAACAGACTGTGTTATTTTTTCTGATTTAAAGCGCAAGTGCCGGTCACGTGCCATAGACACAAACAACATACTTAAATTCATCATATTTTGAATCCAAAATCATATGGCAATTAATGCATTGACATGCGATGTTTATAACAAGAAATATTAATGTTTAAAAAAGCATGGAACCGAAGCAACATTTTACATTTGCATGAAGTGATTCAAATATTCGAAAACTTTATCAAAAGCGCTAGTGCGCACAGAGACATGCTGGGATACCCGTACCTTCAATGGGGGTTATCGTGGCGGAGATACAAACAAAGTGAAGCCCAAGTGGGCAAAAATAAAGGTCTGACCAGAGGACGGTCAAAACGACTGGTGACGGGAATGCGTCCTCGTGCATGAGGATACAAAGAAATCAATTCTAGTGAACAGGGCACCAGCACGCTCCTGCATACACTCACAGTTTGATAAGGCTTCCTATTCACATTAATAATATTTTGGTTGCACCGCCAAACAGAACATGGAACTATCACAATTCCTCAAATGATGCCCGTTCATGATATCATGCCCATGTGGGCTAATTCTAAATGTCACTCGCAGTAATTATCACATCACGACCACTCATATAACTCATTAGCGAGAACCCTTATCAGTGAGCAATTTTCTTCGGTATAGTCGACAGTTTATGTAGTTATCCCAGTTACAATCACAGTTCCATAGGCCACCTGAAAGATGAATAAAAAACTCGTTGACACAACTCAAAAAATGCACCGACCAAATAAACTTAACACAAAATGTTAAAAACACATCAGAGAACAATACCAGAACCCGCTGTTAATGACATTTACAAGTGTACGGATAGCTCCTCATCAAGATTTAGACCTTCTGGGGCCATGGTATTATATTTTATAATTGTTTTTGATTCAAGTCTTCTAAGCTCTCTTGTCCTGTTACCCCCTCTGCACCTGGCCGGGATATGGTCCAGAACAACAAACTTGAGCAGATTCGGATTTTGTCCATGGAGTTCATGGAAGTGTCTTGCAATGGGATACGTTTTATCATTTTTTGTAATGGCTCTCCGATGCTCAAGTATTCTGACCTTGCACTTGTGAATGGTACTGCCCACATAGAATTTGTTACAGGGGCATCTCAGTGCATATACTGCATACTCTGTATTACAGCTCAAATGTTTTTGTATTATCATGGGTGCTAGATCTTTGGAGAGTTTGATAGACTTGCAGTTATTACTGAATTTGCAAGCCTTGCATTTGTTGCAGGTAAAGAATCCCTTTATGTCACTCTTTTTGGTGTCAATCAACATGCTTTTGCATAGTGTATCGCCTAGTGATCTGGGTTTCTTGAATGTAAGTGCTGGATATTCACCTATATGTTCTCTCAAATCTTCATCATTACGCAGAATTTCCCAAAACTTTTTTAGGCTTTTCCTCACTTCCCAGGCCTGATTGTTGAATGTTGTAATGAACCTTATGGGTTCATTCAGATCAAGGTCGTTATCTTTGTTTGCCGGGAATAATAGTTCTTGCCTGTCCAACTTCTCAACTTTCTCAGCTGCTTCATTAACTAGAGTGGCATCATAACCTCTAGCTAAAAATCTTTCAGTCATAATGTTTTTCTCAATAAGGTAATTGTCTTTCTCGCTACAATTCCTACGAGCTCTTAAAAGTTCTCCATAGGGAATGCTGCGTATGAGTTTTTTAGGGTGACAGCTACCCACGTGCAGTAAGCTATTGCCTGAAGTTGCCTTCCTAAACAGCTTAGTGCAGAGTTTGTTGTTTTTAATAGTGAGCTGTAGATCTAGGAATTCGAGTTCTTTGGCATCGATGGTACTAGTGAAAGAAAGGTTAAGATCATTCACATTCAAGACCTTCACAAACTCATTGGCCGCATCCTCAGTACCCTTCCAGATACAGAAGATGTCATCAATGTATCTTAGCCAGAGGACGACGTGGTTATTGAATGATCCGATTTTGTTGACTACCTGCTCCTCCCACCAGCCGAGGTACAAGCCTGCAAAGCTGGGGGCGAAGCAGGTACCCATCGCCGTCCCTTGTATTTGTTTGTGCATAAGATTGTCAAAAAGAAAGAAATTCTTACTTAGACAAAGCTGTATCATGTCCAGTAACATTTCAGTGTGGAAGAGGAAGGACAATGATCTTTGTTTGAGAAAGAATCTGCACGCCTGAATCCCTAAGGTTTGAGGAATACAGGTGTACAGACTACTTACATCCAAACTCATCAATAGATAATCAGACTCCCAGACGATATCATTGATCAATCTTAGAAAATCGCTGGTATCCTTCACATAAGAAGGAAGTGATTGAACCAGGGGTTGTAGAAAGTAATCCACATACTTTGACGTATTTTCTAGGAGACTGTCACGTGAGGACACAATAGGTCTCCCTGGTGGTCGTGTGGCATTTTTATGTATTTTAGGGAGGAGATAAAGCACTGGGATTTTAGGATTTTTACAGTGTAAAAATTTGTATTCTTCCTCACTAATCAATCTTTTCTCTCTCCAAAATAACAGTTTCTTGCCAACTTCCCTGACTGCTTCATCATATTCCATTTTGCTAGATTGGCTATATCTAGTCACATCCGATAATTGTGATCTGCCTTCCTCAAGGTACATGGTACGTGGCCAAATTACCACGTTACCTCCCTTGTCAGATTTTTTTATGACAATGTCCGCGTTTGCTTCAAGTTCATGTATGGCCAATGTTTGTCTGGTAGTCAAATTGATCTTATTTTCTGATTTGCGTTTAGCTAGTTTTTTCAATTCACAAATCATACCTTTCTCAAAACAAAATATAGCTTCACTCATGACTTGAGGTATAAAAACAGATTTTGCTTTAAAATTTGTTTGGCCACCTGCTTCCACATTGATATCAGTGTTGGCAAGGTTAATGTACGGATCATCTGAATAACCCGCGACCTCAGCTAGCTCATGCACTGTCTGTAGAGTTTCAACATCACCAATGTTGAGATTTGGAGCCGACTTTGGTGGTGTAACTTTATTGGTGCTTTTGTTAGTAGCAAACCATTTTTTAAGTTTCAATTTCCTAACAAAGAAAAACAGATCAATGCGTGCCTCAGTGTAATCAAAAAAGGCCGTGGGACAAAAAGATAACCCCAGGGATTACACATCTAATTGGTCTTGGGTCAAAATAAAATCAGAGAGATTTACCACTGTCATGTTATTCATTGTTTCTTGGCAAATCGTCCCCTTGTCCTTGTTCCCACTGGGCTGTCTGTTGGATTCGTGAGCTTTAGTCTGTTTCCTCCTCTGCCGCCTCGCCCACGATTTCCTCTTGGGCTTCCGCTGTGTGCCTGAACATTTGTTCTTTCTTTGGCCATCAACGTGTACTCCTTTAAAAAGCGTGCTTTTGCTGAATCCGATTCTTGTCCTACTGCAGTTTCTCTTGCTTCTGTCTCGATTTCGTCTGTGGTTGCTGTAGTCGGTATTTCGTTATTCTCAGAAGTCAGTGTAACAACTGGCTTAGGATGTCTTGTTACTGGAACAGTATTCTCATTGGTATCATTGGTATCATTCCATAGTTGTTAAAACATTTTGCCAAATGTCAGTATCTGTCCTTTATTGTAGTCAAGTTCATCTCTTCTGAAATTTGCTTAATTTTTTCAATTTGATTTCTTCCTCTATTTTTCCCAATTTAGTCTCCATTTTCGCCATCTCAGAATCGAACTCCTCATTTGTATACAACTCTTTGAGTTTTAGAATAATTAATTCACTTTCAGTGGTGAGATCACGACTCTCCTTTTCCGCATATTTAATCAATATTCTTAACATGTTCATTGAGCAATTATGATTGTTTGCAGTCCATTCATCTATCATGTCAGGATCAGGTTGTTGTAGTGTGGGAGTTATTCCCTGTTCACTAGAATTGATTTCTTTGTATCCTCATGCACGAGGACGCATTCCCGTCACCAGTCGTTTTGACCGTCCTCTGGTCAGACCTTTATTTTTGCCCACTTGGGCTTCACTTTGTTTGTATCTCCGCCACGATAACCCCCATTGAAGGTACGGGTATCCCAGCATGTCTCTGTGCGCACTAGCGCTTTTGATAAAGTTTTCGAATATTTGAATCACTTCATGCAAATGTAAAATGTTGCTTCGGTTCCATGCTTTTTTAAACATTATTATTTCTTGTTATAAACATCGCAT
Organism: Triturus cristatus; assembly: GCF_964204655.1. NCBI lineage: Eukaryota > Metazoa > Chordata > Amphibia > Caudata > Salamandridae > Triturus > Triturus cristatus. Next base: position 737,968,950 of record NC_140587.1, on the reverse strand, counting down.
GTCAATGCATTAATTGCCATATGATTTTGGATTCAAAATATGATGAATTTAAGTATGTTGTTTGTGTCTATGGCACGTGACCGGCACTTGCGCTTTAAATCAGAAAAAATAACACAGTCTGTTGCCCGTGAGAAAGGAGTGCCTTTCAACTCCGAAACGCGTCGGACCTGGTGTTAATAAACACGCATTTTGATTGTGGCCTCGGCTCCAGTGTTCTTTCGTCCCGTGAGGGGAAAGTGAGACGCAGTGGTACCCAGTGGAATTTTTGGGGGTGGCTACCCCTGCCGTGTGCCCGCCGTACAAGTGGCTTGGGAACAGCCAACCGATTATTGGAATATATATATATATATATATATATATATATATATATTCACTGAAAAAACCATGGGTTTCACACACGTTATAGTTAGGAATTAGCATTTAAAAAACCTTAGAAATTCAGTGAAAAAACCATAGGTTTCACACACGTTATAGTTAGGAATTAGCATTTAAAAAACCTTAGAAATTCAGTGAAAAAACCATAGGTTTCACACATGTTATAGTTAGCTGGACATTTTACCCGTAAAAAAACAATGAAATTCCCCCGTTATAGTTAGTTCAGCTAACTATAACTCGCGCGCCCGCAATGCACTGCTGATGACGTCACATATTACATCACTCATGACATGGTCAGTGACATCACTCATGACATCACTGATGACATCTCAAATGACATCACTGATGACCTCACTGATGACATCATCCAGTGAATGTGTGTTTTTCTGAAAATTAAATATGTTTTATATATGTATATCTCAAGGTCGATGGAAGAATAAATGGGTATATTACTGTCTAAATGGATGATTTCTTTTTGAAAAATTGATTGTGTAACTGACTGATTAAGTGTATCATAGTGAATACATGGCTTAGTGAGTAATGTTTAAATATATAAATATCTGTATCATTTTTTCACTTTGTATATAAGTGGCTGCATGGGTTGGTGAGTAGCTACATGGGTGTCTATATAGGTTATTAGTTGGTTTTTTGAGTATCAGTATGAGTGTCTGCATGGTTTGGTGGGGGGTATTACGTAGTGCATAGGTGCATGAATGAGTGACTCACTGTTTGTATGTGTTGAACAGAGCATGTGTGCAGGACTGCATGGGTGGATGTGTGTGTGTATGGGTGTGTTAGTGAGTGAATGACTGTCTCAATAGTGTCTTTATGAGTAACTACATATGTTTAAAACTAGTATATGTGACTATTGGTTTATATATGTGAGTATATGAGAGAGTGAGAGATTGAAAGAGTTCCTGTATGAATAAGTATGTATTTCTATAAGTGATTGTTTAAAAGACTAAGTATGTGTAAGTTTCCGTAGAAGTAAGTGTGGTGGTGTGTGTATAACTGTATATGCAAGTAAATGTATGTTTGATTCTTTATTAGCATGAGTGACTATGTGTGTGAGTAGCTCTATGGATGAGTGGCATTGTGTAACAGGATGTATAGGTGTATGAGTACATATGATAAGTGAGTACATGTATGAGTGACTGTATTGGACTGTTGGTGAATGAGTGGATGTGTATGTGGATCTTAGAATTACTGAAGAGGTTGTTGTAACTGTTATTGGTATGTCCATTCTTTTGTAAATTTTAGTCTCTATTTTTGAATGTGTGTATCAAAGGTTTTATTAGGGGAAGAGGAGGTCTGCCACTCTATCACAAGGATGATGTCATCAGTGAGGTCATCAGTGATGTCATTTGAGATGTCATCAGTGATGTCATGAGTGATGTCACTGACCATGTCATGAGTGATGTAATATGTGACGTCATCAGCAGTGCATTGCGGGCGCGCAAGTTATAGTTAGCTGAACTAACTATAACGGGGGAATTTCATTGGTTTTTTACGAGTAAAATGTCCAGCTAACTATAACATGTGTGAAACCTATGGTTTTTTCACTGAATTTCTAAGGTTTTTTAAATGCTAATTCCTAACTATAACGTGTGTGAAACCTATGGTTTTTTCACTGAATTTCTAAGGTTTTTTAAATGCTAATTCCTAACTATAACGTGTGTGAAACCCATGGTTTTTTCAGTGAATTTGCAAGGTTTTTTAAATGCTAAGTCCTAACTATAACGTGTGTGAAACCCATGGTTTTTTCAGTGAATTTGCAAGGTTTTTTAAATGCTAATTTTGTTTTTTTTCTTCTATTTTTTTAAACATATTTTTATTTTAATTTTCTATCCTTTTTTAAAGACTATGGTTAAATTTTTAAAATTCTATAGTATGTTTTTTTTAATATATTTTATAAAATAAACATGTAAAATTTATTAGCAATACATTTTTTCCTTTTTTTTAAATTTTTTTTTAGTACGCGTACCGTAAGCTTACGGTAAGCGTACGGTTTACGCAACGTCCGTAATTTATCTACGCTGTTTGCGTATAGTTACGCAATTTGCGTAGCCGCGCGTCCTCCGCGTGGGACGCGTACGCGTGTACGCTACACGCGCACGTTACGCGGAAGTGTCGGGTAGTGACTGTTATGCGCATGCGCGCAAGCGCGTTTCTTTTTTACGCGCATGCGCACTTTTGCCGTAAGCGTACCGTAAGCGTACCGTAAGCGTACGGTAGGTCATGTGATCATGAAACACAACTTTTGATTGGTTGAAACTACTTTCAGTTCTAGAACTCTCCTACACCACACCCATTCCCCTCATTTCTGCTTGTGATCCCTTGGGAGAAGGAGCTGGTTTGTCTTTGGGATACGATGGCAGAACAGCAGAGCTCTTCTGAGAGTGAGGCTAGCACTAGCAGCACTGTCTTGAGGCAGAGATCGAGGAAACAAAAGCCCTCTTATGTATGGGATTATTTTACTTTTCCTGAAGGCCAGCAAAAGGTAAATGCACCCTTAGTGACTTGTAAGCTGTGTAAGCGTGTACTTTCTAGAGGTAATCCTAACAGGAAGTATTCCTTTGGGAATCACACCATGAAGAGACACCTCCAGGATGTACACAGAAGGACACATGGTCATCTTTTTGGAGGTAACTCTTCAGAAAGACAAGCCAGTACATCCACAGCAGCTCAGCCTGGACCATCATCTGCAGGGCTGACTCCTTCTTCTGCAGGTCAGGTGAGCCCTTCATCTGTGGGGGGAGAATCTCCTTTTGCTGGCCCTCTGGAAATCAACCCTCGATTTCGGAAGGTTGATATTCGATGCACATTTTGTCAAGATCTAATTTGCTATAGGGAGACCAGTGTTTCCCTAGTGAACAACAAAATAGATCAGCACATTTGTCGCTTTGAATAATTTTCCCATGCTTCCTTTCCTCTGTCCCTGCATGAACACAACGGTTCTTTTAAGAGCCAACCTTATCTTTCATCTTTTTTTTACATATGTTTTTAAAAACGTTTTTTTTTTTTTTTACCGTACGCGTACGGTGCGCGTACTTTTTTTTTTTTTTTTTTTTAAAAACACTAAAAATCAATTATCACATTACAAGGTCCTTGAGAGACTACAATTATTATTATTGACTTACCATACTCACTCAAAAAAATATTTATTCATTTGTTTTTAAAAAAAATAGTTTTAAAAATGGTTCTAGTTTTCGAAATTTTTCTATATCTATCTGGAAAAAAAGAAAAAAGTATTAATATTTTTAAAACATTTTATAATACAGTACACATATTTACATTTTTTTCCAAAAAATATTTTTGCCTTATTTTTGCTGTTTTCAGAATATATTGCATTTCACTATAAATTGTGAAAGCAATTGCATTCATCATTTTACAGCGGGCAAAAAAAAATAACAATCACAAAGATTGTATTAAAAGAGCCCTGATTCTTTTTTTACTTAAACTTAACATTATAGAAATGCATAATATTCTAAAAAAATATCATCTAATACCAATACTTATTTCTTTAAAATACCGTCTGATATGTTTGTTTCAGAAGTATAATCACAATATTATATCTCAAATAACTCCAAAATACATCTGATTTCATTTCCTTTAGACCAAATAGTAATTTTAAATTTTTTTTTGGAATAAATTTCCAACGGTAATCCAATAAAATTCTAAAGTTTAATTTGTCCAGATCTCACCCATTCTCTGTAACATTTTGGTTCACGAAAACTTTTTGAATAATTTATTAAGTCCACAATAGAATTGGTTACTTTTCCGCATGGCCAAATAGTAATTTTTTAAATCATTTTTGAAAACATTTCCAATGGCAGTCCAATAACATTCCAAAATTTAAAATGTGCAGAAGTTACCGATAATCTCTAAATTATTGGTTTTTCAAAGTTTCATTAAAAATTTAAAAAGTCCACATTACAATTGGTTATCTTTCCATTAGGCCAAATGATAATTTAAAAAATCTTTTTTCTACAAAATTGCAATGGTAATCCAGTAAAATGGTAAAATTATTTTGTCGAGATCTTGCCAAATCTGTCTAAAATTTAGGTTTCAGGAAGATTAGATAGGAATTTGCTAAATCAAAAGGCAAACGTTGTTTGAAAATCAATTGGGAATCATTACACAGTGTCCAGCCTTTTTCACATTTAAGATAAACTGTGTAATGTCCAGAAGTAACAGTAGGTCCATCATGGAAAATTATTGCAACAGTTACAAAAGTTTTTCCTGAAATTGATAATTGCTGTCCTGTAAACTTCTTTATTAAAGTATCCAATTTTGAACCATCAGCTCTACATCGTTGCATCATTAAAATTACATACTGTCCGTATTCCTTTAAAATTAATGTAGAAAACATGTCAGATTGACACTCACTACATTTCATGCTATGATTAGCATCTTTAACTAATTTTGCAAAAGTGACTGTTTTACTCTCTGGCAATGTCAAATAAATAAATCTTTCATTATCAACAATAGAGCCACATATATTATAACAATTATCACAACTATGTTCCCATTTATAAGAGAGACCAAAAAAAATGTCAATGGGAACTCCTTCTTCTTCCACTACCTGAAGAAAATACATCAAAAATTCATGTGCATCTTGCTGTTCATTTTGAGAAAACTGTGTTCGTCCTGAACATACATCTAAAAGTTTTCTAATTTCAGTAGCACTTTCTATTTGAGTTTTATCTTTACTCAGCTTTTGAAAAAGGAGACTCAGCTCTGAACAGAATCTTTTTCCCTGATTTACTATTATCTGCTCTTGCAAACTTTTCAGATAAAATGCAACATTCAGCACTACATTTGCGTAGCAGTTGACACCAGAGCTATTTTCAAAATGACATCCTACAACCTGTTCTTCATTTTCCTTTTTCTTTTTGCTTGCAATTACATCACTCCTCTTTTTTTTCCTCTTCTCTACATCTTCATTACAGATATTCTCATTTTTTCTTTTACGAGAAACTACACGTTTCTCCAACACAGGATACTGACCTAAATGAGGAGCATAGCTTCTTCTTAATCTATTATACTCCTTTACACAGTTTGTATCAGCACTAACTTTTGAGTCATCAAAGTCTATCATGAATAAACCTGATAATGTTTTCACTCGTGACAAAGCTACATATGCCATACCTTCTTTGAACACAGTTGAACCAATGTTCACAAATGCACAATCTACAGTCAATCCTTGAGACTTGTGAATAGTTACAGCATATGCTAGAGAAAACGGAAACTGCTTCCTACGTACATATAAGACTTTCACAAGCATAAAACGTACTGTACAACGACAAATATCTTTAACTTCTTCTATCTGATCAAATTTTATTTTTAAACATTCAACTCCTTCTTTTTTCTGGTAATTAATAAAACCCACAACTCTTCCCATCGCTCCATTAACTAAACCTTTTTCAACATCCAAATTTCTCCTTAAAAATACTCTACAGTTCATGCAAACATATAGATTTTTTTCTAATCCAGCTGTTTTGGAGATGTTCTTCTCTAGTGAGTCCAATTTATTTTTCAGTTTGCCTGTTACTGTGACACTAATTCTTCCATCCTCAATTTTGTCCACTGCTTCCAATTTCCTGATCTCTTCCTTTTCCAATTTCAAAAGCTCCTCATTGAATATTGAGCATTCACGTAGAGTTGGCATTAAGCAGATGACACTTTTGTTTTCTGCAATGTTCTTGTATATCTTCTCTGCAACTATTTCTTCCTTTGGAAATAAATTATGTAGCAGCCGACTCTGTAATGTTTTTTTGCCAACTTCTGTGAGTAGTCCAATCCTGATATCTTTCAGAATACTTCCATATTCTTCATCGTTTGCTTGCCTCATATTAGTAGTAAGTTCCTTGTACTCAAAGAAGGACCAAATATTTGTATTTCCGATGCTTCCCAATGACTTCTTCGTGTCTTCATGTGTGACAGTATTAAACACTGGTTGTCCTTTAACTGGAGTAAGTTGCAAAAGATCTCCAAAAACTATGACGTGTTTTCCCCCAAATAACATGTCATAGTCTGTCTTCAAAATTTGCTGCATTCTTAAATGCACAAAGGCAAGCATTAAGTTTGATACCATGCTCACCTCATCAATAATGAGAACTTGCATCTTCTTCAATACTCTTGAAACTTCCAAGGATGCTTCTCCAGTTAGCTTGTTGAATTGTATTTTGTTCTCATGCTCCACTGGTAACATTAGCAAACGATGTAAAGTGATTCCTTTTATGTTATATGCTGCTAACCCAGTTGGAGCAGTAACCACACAAGACAAAGTAGAATCCGTTTTTTGCTTTAGGTAGCTTCTGATGACTTTTATTAGGAAACTTTTTCCAGTTCCAGCTTGTCCGCTTACATACATCCTGATTGGATGAAATGATGTGCATGAGCACTCTTTTTTTTCATGTAGAAATCCGTGATCAATTTTGTTTTTGATCTCTTCATAAATTTGTTGCTGCTCTTGATTCAGTTGTCTTTCCAAATTTTGTAAGTCTATAAATTCTTCTTGAGCTTGATTCATAGCCGTTTCCACTTCATTCATGGCTATTGATGCTTCATTTTCAATGATTGGTTGTCCTAGGGGATCTTGACTGAGTGTTCCTGAACTTTGGCTGTCCTGAGAACTATCTCTAGCGATGTCTGCTGCAATTGTAGTTTCCTGATCAATTTCTTCATTTAACATTTGCAGATAAGTTGAGAATGTACTGCATTGTATGCTGTCTTTGCAAGCATTAAAAGAATCTTCATAGCTCTGGAATTCTCCCAGTAGTTCATCCTCTGTACGCCATGGTTTAAACAACTGTAAAAGAGCCAAGTAGTAAATTTCCTTCTTGTCAGTAGTGTCGCAACTCAGCTTCCGGTGATTTATCAAACTTCCTTTTGTTTGCTTCACCAAACATCCTTCCTCACCAACGACTTTATATTTTCCATTATTGATGTCTTCTGTGGCTTTCCGTGAATAAATGTAGTTCTGCAGCACTTCATAGAGACACATGTTCTCCAGATGTTGACTTCTCTTGGGATAATATGTGTCCAACATGTTTGTTTTCAAAATATCTGTACTTTCTGGGTCATTCTCGGCCAAATATTCAATTTCTCCTACAGATTTCAGTACCCGATTTCTCATTGCTGCAAGGCCTAAACTTGCCCAAATTATTCTTCTTGACTTCGAGTAGAGACTTGCAGAAGATAACCTATCTGAACATTCGTAGGATCCAATTTCTCGATGCGATAACATCTTCAAACTGAAACTGTACAGCTTCTTACTGACAGTCTTCTCGTGAGAAATCTCTTCCCACATTTCTTTCAATTCTGTTTTTTCTGATTTCGTAATGTAAGACGTTACATATCGAGCAACAGCAATGGAATTGTCAGCTACATACTGTATATCCATGTTAGCGTTCCACATGGATAAAATGACTGGGTTGTAGTCATTTATATTTTTTGATTCTTCTTTTCTTTTTAGGTTGTAGGTATTCTTAGGTGATTTTCTTGTGATAGTATGTCTCACAGCTGACATAAAACTGTTGACTCTTCCATTTGAAAGAACAGGTCTAGGAAATCCAAATCGACATTTAGTGTAGTATTTTTCTTTGCTCTTGTATTTCCGTCGACAGTATTTTCCACACCGATGACTTTGGAAACGTAAAACTTGCTCCTTTAACTTGTTCTCTTCTGTGCTTTTTGGTATAGCACATGTTGCATATTCTTCAATGTAAGATAACACTGCTTCATCAGCATCTGTTCCAAACTTTGGGGCATCCTTGATCCACAACAGCATATGAATATGAGGAGCACCTCTTGCCTGGTACTCTTTTCTCCAAAAGAAATCCACTACTTCTCCAAGGGGTGGATTTTTTTTATTGCAGATGAAGGACATCATAGCCTCAAATCTATGATTGAAATATCTGCAAACATTAACCGGATCCAATGAGCACAGTTCTCCTGCTGTCTTGTATTCGATGTTTTTATTTGAATTGGCCTCTCGTAGAAAATCCAGTAAATCATCCCAAGCGTACTCGGCACAGCTTAGGGTAAGGAACCATGTTGGTGTTCCTAAATTCCGTAACATGCATTTTAGTTCACCATGGCGTCGGTACCAATATTCATTTGTCCCACGCTGACAAGCCATCAGATTGATCAGTTGTGTTTCCAAATGATCATCTCGGTGCTGCACTTTCTCCATAAAATCCTTAGCAGACACATTTTGTAAATGTACTCCACTTTTTAAAATGTGATTTACTGCATAAGACAGTGCAGACAAGTCGCTTTCAAATAAAAGATGGAACAAATAAGGAATACTTTGTCGAAATCTGGGATCTTCAGCATATAGTCTTGTAGTCCGATACTCAGAAGCTGGAATCTGTTCTGGACGTTCATCGTATCGTCCTCCTTTTCCTTTAGGAAACAGCTGGGGAAAACATCGAGCTTCCAAGCTCTCCTCCCATACACTCACGGGAGTTCCTTTTGCTTTCTTCATCTGAAAGAGATCAATATTGTCTCCCATAACTTCTTTCGAATGAAGAGGATGTATGCTAAAATGTTCATAAATTTCTTCTTCCTTTGACTTGTCCACTTTTTCAATTTGTCCAGTTGGTATTTCTGTGTCTTCTTGTAAATCTTCTTCTTCTTCTTCTTCTTCTATATAAATTGATTCATACCATTTGTTATTTTTTTTCAAATACAAATTTGCTCTTTGTACTTTCCGCACATCTACCAGCTCCTGCCAAATCTTCTTATTCTTTGTAGGTACACCATTAACCAGAATAATTAATGGTTCAGTTTCCAAAGTATCCGCATCAATAGTTTCCATATTTTTTTTCAAATCCAAGGGCAAATACACCACTATACCTTTTAAACCTCTCAGTAAATCTGAAGGAGGTAATTTACCAGTTTTGGGCTCCATACGTACTATGGTCTGGAACGGATGAACACATTGAATGAGTATAGACTCATATGTATTTAATTCAGAAAGTTCAGCAGGAATAGCATCCAATTCTAAATTATTATGTACAGCTCTGGTCGGCATTCTATTTTCCTCTAACTTGTTGTAACAGTATTTACAAATACGCTGATCTTCACCCAATTCAAAACAATTTTCTAGAAATATATATGTGGCAAAATCCTTCCACTTATAATTATCTTCATTTTCACTCTTTCTGTAGAGATCAACATTCCTAGTTTGTTTTCTATAATGAGTTCTGCGGCAACAAATACAAGTAAAATTTGGTCTTTCATTAGAGACTATTGCAAATTTTGTTATGTGATCATTAAATGTGTTACTTACAGAGGGTTCTACATTCTCTTCCACTTCTTCCTCATTTACTGTGTCCTTCTCTGCACTGTTTTGTTCAGGACCAAAGTAACAAAACTGAATTTCATCAACAACCTTCTCTACATCTGATACTGTTCCTCGGAACAGAGCCCTATTCAATTCATTTAACTTTAATGCTGGACTTTTGGCAAAATACAACCGTCTCACAAACTTTCTCATTTCAGTATGATGAACAGCCAGCATCCTAAAATGATGGAAAACACTATTGCACACTTTTCTAGATAGACAAGCCAGAGAATGACCCTGCAAACCAGTATTCTCTCTCACTCTGCATGGATCCAGACTTTGAAGCACCTTAATCTTCTGTTTTACACTTTTTTTACTATATTCTCTTAGAAACTCTCGAAATTTGTCAATAGATTCCTGACGCACAGTGCAAATACTACTACAATTCCAAGTGTACACTGGGGCTTTAGGACGTCTCCCCATTGCCTCATCTGCCATCACTTGTACCTCATCTCTTGGAACCATTATCTCCTTCTCCATTATGCAACCATTTGTTACTTCGTATGAACGACCTCTGGTGTCAACTGCATGCAGCAAACTATTACTTTGAAAATAGCTCTCTTCATTAAAAAAAGGTTCACTACTTGAACTATGCATCCACTTTCCTAAAAACACTTTACAAAAGTTTGTTCTGTTCACTACTCTTTTCCTTTTGCTATGTGATTTCAGTACATTAACCATTTTGTCTAATGTACGCATCCTATTCAAAATTAATATGAATAGTTTCCTTTTTAATTCTAATGCCTTTGCTGCAATGGCTTCAATTTCTTTTTTTCTCTTGTAATATTTTGCCTTTTGCTTATATTTCTTCACATCCTTTATCAAATTGGACATAACTCTTCTCTGAAACATTTTTCTACGTATCTCTTTAAACGCTGTTTTTCTGTTTATGTAAATCTTTTCAGTTGCAGAAGGTATATTTGCATTAACTAAATTCTCAATTTTTTCCTGTTCTGTTCGTTTCGTAACATTCTTTCCAGTACAGACATTTTGTACATTTTTCCTTGTTTTGAATATATTTTTAAGAAATTGTTTTTTCTGCTTACCAGAAGATTTTTTCTTTTTCCCAACATGAGCATCTTCTACTAACTTTGGTCCTCCAGTTGTCTTCAAATATAGTTTTTTTTTTAGCGTTTTTTGAACTCTGGATTTTGTAGGCATCTTAAATTTTGTTCACTGCTCTTCAGCAATACCTGAAAAAAACTAAAAAAAAATTCCTTTATTGTATTTAAATATATTACTACATTTCTTTTCACAATAGTCACAAAACGAAATTTCTATGCCAATTTGAATGCACACTAACTGCTCTTTTTTTTGGGCAAGTGAAAATCACTTTTACAAACTGTCACATTATGAAACCACTTTTCAGATTTTTTAAAAAGCCCATGTCCAGACTGCTACACTACAGCAAGGGCAACCAGCCTTAGTGATGCTGAATGTATTTGCATTACAGACTGAAACCTGAAAACCCCACTCGCTTGTAAATACTGTGCATGATTATACATGGCAAGCACATGGGTTTGTGCTAAGAGTCTGCTTCTTCCCCCAAAAATTCGCTCCCCCTTTCCATCTAATGCAACTGTGAAATCACCAGAGCAATACGCAATAAATCTCTGCCTATAATTCCTCTCTGCACACAGAGTCATGTTTTCACATTAGTCCCAAAACGAAATTTCTTTGCCAATTTGAAAGCACACTTACTGCTCTTTTTTTTTCGGGGCAAGTGAAAATCACTTTTACAGACTGACACATTATGAAACCACTTTTTTTGATTTAATTAAATGCACATGTCCAAACTGTTTTTTCAGACCACCACCATGTGTATTCTCGGTGACTGCCTACACTCCAGCAAGGGCAACCAGCCTTAGTGATGCTGAATGTATTTGCATTACAGACTGTAACCTGAAAACCCCACTCGCTTGTAAATACTGTGCATGATTATACATGGCAAGCACATGGGTGTGTGCTAAGAGTCTGCTTCTTCCCCCAAAAATTCGCTCCCCCTTTCCATCTAATGCAACTGTGAAATCACGAGAACAATACGCAATAAATCTCTGCCTATAATTCCTCTCTGCACACAGAGTCATGTTTTCACATTAGTCCCAAAACGAAATTTCTTTGCCAATTTGAAAGCACACTTACTGCTCTTTTTTTTTTCGGGGCAAGTGAAAATCACTTTTACAGACTGACACATTATGAAACCACTTTTTTTGATTTATTTAAATGCACATGTCCAAACTGTTTTTTCAGACCACCACCATGTGTATTCTCGGTGACTGCCTACACTCCAGCAAGGGCAACCAGCCTTAGTGATGCTGAATGTATTTGCATTACAGACTGAAACCTGAAAACCCCACTCGCTTGTAAATACTGTGCATGATTATACATGGCAAGCACATGGGTGTGTGCTAAGAGTCTGCTTCTTCCCCCAAAAATTTGCTCCCCCTTTCCATCTAATGCAACTGTGAAATCACCAGAGCAATACGCAATAAATCTCTGCCTATAATTCCTCTCTGCACAGAGAGTCATGTTTTCACATTAGTCCCAAAACGAAATTTCTTTGCCAATTTGAAAGCACACTTACTGCTCTTTTTTTTTTCGGGGCAAGTGAAAATCACTTTTACAGACTGACACATTATGAAACCACTTTTTTTGATTTATTTAAATGCACATGTCCAAACTGTTTTTTCAGACCACCACCATGTGTATTCTCGGTGACTGCCTACACTCCAGCAAGGGCAACCAGCCTTAGTGATGCTGAATGTATTTGCATTACAGACTGAAACCTGAAAACCCCACTCGCTTGTAAATACTGTGCATGATTATACATGGCAAGCACATGGGTGTGTGCTAAGAGTCTGCCTCTTCCCCCAAAAATTCGCTCCCCCTTTCCATCTAATGCAACTGTGAAATCACCAGAGCAATACGCAATAAATCTCTGCGCACATGGGTGTGTGCTAAGAGTCTGCTTCTTCCCCCAAAAATTCGCTCCCCCTTTCCATCTAATGCAACTGTGAAATCACCAGAGCAATACGCAATAAATCTCTGTTTTTTCAGACCACCACCATGTGTTTTCTCGGTGACTGCCTACACTCCAGCAAGGGCAACCAGCCTTAGTGATGCTGAATGTATTTGCATTACAGACTGAAACCTGAAAACCCCACTCGCTTGTAAATACTGTGCATGATTATACATGGCAAGCACATGGGTGTGTGCTAAGAGTCTGCTTCTTCCCCCAAAAATTCGCTCCCCCTTTCCATCTAATGCAACTGTGAAATCACCAGAGCAATATGCAATAAATCTCTGCCTATAAATCCTCTCTGCACACAGAGTCATGTTTTCACATTAGTCCCAAAACGAAATTTCTTTGCCAATTTGAAAGCACACTTACTGCTCTTTTTTTTTTCGGGGCAAGTGAAAATCACTTTTACAGACTGACACATTATGAAACCACTTTTTTTGATTTATTTAAATGCACATGTCCAAACTGTTTTTTCAGACCACCACCATGTGTATTCTCGGTGACTGCCTACACTCCAGCAAGGGCAACCAGCCTTAGTGATGCCGAATGTATTTGCATTACTGAGTCCAACCTCAAACCCTTAAACTATTCTTTTTTTTTCCAGTACACCTTAATTTATTGTGAAAACATACTCCATATTATTTTACATGTTCCTCACATTTAAATTTCTCCCAAAACAGAAAATGATAAACGCAATTTCCATTTCTATTATTCATTTCTTAAGTTACCACATACATCCCCTCTCAAACTGTAAACTCACCTTTAAAATTAGTTAGTTGTGAAAGAAATGTGACACTCAAACAGCAGATTATCAGAGCCAGGATCTCTGTTGTGTTCACCTCTCTCCTCTCAGCAGAACCAGATAATGGCAAACTTTCCCTCTATTTTTCCACACATATACATGTAAGTTTCAAATCTCAGTGCTTCCCCCTTTTTTCAAATGTAATCACACATTTCTATTGGTTGAAAACCAACCCTTTTCCAAAAGTACCCTTCCCCCAACTTGACTTCTGCCTAGTACCCTTCCCCCAACTTGACTTCTGCCTGCTACCATAGCAACAGCTCATGGAACACTGCTGTGTTGAGTTAGGTCAGAAGTTCGCCAAACAATGTTTCAATTCCACAGAGCAAGAGTGCTTGACTTTTCAAACCTAACAGCAAATCCATAGTACTGTTCTTTGGTTACACATTTTTTTGTACCAATACAAAACATGCTTCTATTAATTTACACATACAGCCTAGTTTTTATTCTAGAATGGTATGAAACAGCCAATCAGTTCTTTTTGTTTTGAAAAAAATATGTATGCCTCCATTTCCAAACTGTCTTTCTTTTCATATTGCCATTCTACTGAAAGACACCTCCTGAGTGCATCCAGATCTCCTTTGAAGATGTTCACAGTGTGGATTGTAGGGCACAGCTATGTCTTCTGGAGTGAAAAGTTTGCAGAGAAAACAGATATGGTGAGAGACCTTGCTTTGCCAAATGTAGACATTAAATGGATTGGTCAGAGAGGGTTAAAGTGGCACCAATTGATGCCATTGGTGAAATCCTTCATGCAAATCCAACACCCTGACCTCATAATAGTGCACTGTGGTGGCAATGACCTAGGCACTTTGACTGGGGTAGGTCTGGAAATGCTTATGAAGGACACCTTTGCACAACTGTTTTCACTTTTCCCTAAAACTGCCTTTGTGTTTTCCAACATATGCCAAAGGCAAAAATGGAACTGGTCCAATCATTTCTGTCCGCAAATTGACAAAGCAAGAAAGCACGTCAACAAATCTGTTTCTGCTTTCCTCCGTGACTATGGTATGGGTGCCATTTACCACAACAACTTGCGTTACGACATGCAAGACATTTATAGAGGAGATGGTGTGCACTTCAATGATGAAGGGAACAGAGTCTTCCTTTTGAACCTTAGACTCTGCATCGGTACTTACTTGTAGGTACCACTAAAAAAATGACTTCATAAACACAACAGCTCTTTTTAGAGCTCCCTAATATCTAAACTCTTAAATCTGCTTTTCATTTATTTTTTTTTATTTTTTTTACCGTACGCTTACCGTAAGCTTACCGTACGCGTACCCCGTGATTTTTTTAAAAATCAATAAATGTTTTTTTTGTACTTTTCTGTCCTTCTTTGACCCCCTTACAAATGTTAGGGGGTCTGTAACTCTCCTCATTGCCCCCTTTTCTTGTTTTCACTCTTTTTTTTCAGAGTGAAATACACAAAATGGCGGCCGCCGCTTCCTGGTTTCGGCCGATTCGAATGTTTACTAAGATCTAAGAGCCAATCAGAATCGCGCTCGCGCACGCCACCGTACGCTTACGGTAAGCGTACGGTAAGCGTACCGTAAGCGGGCTCAGATATATATATTGATTTAAAGGCTATTTTCTCAGAATCTACTGAACAGATTTACACCAAACCTACAAAAGGCACTTCCTTGACCTAGGGACTACCTCTCTGCCAAATTTCGAGTAATTCTGTTCAGCCGTTCGGGCTGTAGCTCGTTCTAAAGGTCCTATGGAAAAATGCATGGGAAAAGCGCGTTTTGGGACCCCCCTTTTATCTCAGCCCCCGCTTGACGGATCCCCCCGAGACTTTCAGGGTAGGAGCGGAGCGTAGCGCCCCACCTATTTTGAGAAATTCGCGAGGATTCGTCGACCGGCGCCAAAGTTATTCAAAATAGAATGTTGCGGATTTCCTATGGAAAAGGGGTCCTAACTATAACTACCTACTGGCGACCGCCAGTAGGTAATATATATATATAGAGAGAGAGATATAGATATATATGTATATATATATATATATAGTCAATGAAAAAAACATAGGTTTTAGGGAAAGTTGTAGTTAGTTGGACATTGCACTCATACAAAACCATAAAAATTCCCCTGTTATAGTTAGCTCAGCTACCTATAACTCGCGCCCCAGCAATGCACTGCTGATGACATCACATATTACATCACTCATAACATGGTCAGTAACATCACTGATGACATCATCCAGTGACTCTGTGTTTCTGTAAAGTTTAAATATGTTTAACCCCTTCAGCGCAGCGCGGATTACCGCGCTGTGCTGAAGGTTCTATAGCGCGGGCGGGGCCATGACGGAGCGGTTCCATCATACAAACAGCGCAACCGATGTGCATGACGGAACCGCTCCATCATGCGCATCGAAGGGGTTAATATATATAGGGAAAGGAATTTTGAAGAGTGAGTGGGTGTATAAGTGTCTGAATGGATGTTTTACTAGGTGCGTGACTGACTCTATAAATGAGTGCTTAAACATATCTTACTGAATGCATGGGTTAGTGTCTCAACTGTGTGAATCTCTGTATCCATCTGTCTGTTGGTGTGTAAGCAACTGCATGGGTTTGTGAATAACTACATAAGTTTCTATTTGAAGTGTGCATCTGTGATGGACTGTATGGGTGGGTGAGTGTGTGTATGGGTGTGTTAGGCAGTATATATGTGTGTTAGAGTATATTAAATGGCTATAAGTGAGAGTGTGTGATTGTGAGAGTGGCTGCATGGATGAGTGTTTGCTTGTATCAGTGATTGTATAAGAACGTAAGAATGTGCTAGTATTTGTATGAGTAAGTGAGCTGGTGTGTGTATAACTGTATAGGTGAGTAAATGGGAGTGTGATTAATTATTTGAATGACTGACTAGTTGTGTGAGTACCTCTATGGATGAGTGGTGGTGTGTGAGTGTCTATATAGGTGTATGAGTGCATATGATAGTCCTTTACTGAGTGACCATAAGTATGAGTGACTGTACAGGTGAGTGAGTGGATGTGTGTGTAGACCTAAGAATCAGTGAGTGGGTATGTAGTTATTGGTGTTGGAGTGTCTATGGTTTTGAGAATGGCAGTCTGTAATTTAGAGTGGCTGTATCAAAAGTTATATTAGGGTGTGAGAAGACGCATGAAATTATTATCACATGGATGATGTCATCAGTGATGTCATTTGAGATGTCATCAGTGATGTCACTGACCATGTCATGAGTGATGTAATATGTGACTTCATCAGCAGTGCATTGTGGGGGCACGAGTTATAGTTAGCAAAACTAACTATAACAGAGGAATTTCTATGGTTTTGTACAAGTGAAATGCCCAGCTAACTATAACATCCCTGAAACCTATGTTTTTTTCTGTGAATTTCAAAGATTTTTTAAATGCTAATTTCTAACTATAACATCTCTGAAACCTATGGTTTTTTTCAGTGAATTTCAAAGTTTTTTAAAATGCTAATTTCTAACTATAACGTCTCTGAAACCTATGGTTTTTTTCAGTGAATTTCAAAGGTTTTTTAAATGCTAATTTTTAAGTGTAATAGTAGTTATACCTATTTTTTGTACTGATTTTCTACAGTTTTTTTAACTGTTTATTTATAAATATTTTATTCATTAAATAACATTATATATTTTTCTGAAGATTGCAAAAAAAAAAATTTTGAATTAAAACTGAAATATTGTTTTTTTTAATTTTCTTTTTTATTTTTATTTATTTTAATATATTTATAATATTTTCTTTGAATTTTTTTTTTTCCAAAATGTTTTTGGAGTCGCACACCCAAAGCGTACACATCACGGTGGGTGCGTGGATTCTAGCTGCCATTTTAGAAGCGTCGTCAAGTATCCGCGTACGGTGTGTGACAGCTGCATATTTTTCAGTTACATCATATACATTTAATATTATGTGATGTGCGCGATTGGTATGCGACCGGTCCGCGACTCCTGCTTCTGTGCATTCGCAACATATGAACATTATGGTACGCGACACTTGCGCGGTGGCAATTTCCGCGTGACATCATATACGTACTGGGGCACGCTGGGTGCGCGGCTCACGCAAAAACATTTTATGTTCTACAATGATATGCATGTGTGTTTAATATACATATTAGGGCAAGAGACTATCTGAGATATTCATTAAAATAATATATTTGTACTTATAATAAACTTATATTATTTTTAAATATAGTTTCGCAAAGTCTCGTCGGGTGCGTGCTTCGTGAGCGCAGAGTGCGTGGATCACATGTGACCTCAAAAAAAAAGATTTCATTGGTTCATAACATTTCCCACTGTAACTATTGAAGGACCCCACCCATTGTAATCATTCTTGTTGGAGCATCTTTAGAGAGACATCTCTTTTCCTACAAGAACCCTTTTTGCTTGTTTTTTTGGGTGTTTTAAAAAAAAATATCAAACAAAATGGCATCTGGACAGCAGCAGGAGGAAGTATCTTCTGAAGAAGAATTCTTGCAGGAGGCACCACGTCCACACAGGCCGGAATCTGTTGTGTGGAAATTCTTCACTTTTCTACCTGGAGAGAAGAAAGTAAATGCGAGAAAGGTGACGTGCAAAATTTGTGACCGAGTCCTGTCAAGAGGCAGTGAAAAAAAATACTCTTGTGGCACTGCTTTTATGTACAAGCATCTCCGGACCACACATCCTCTCAATCTTGCTCGGGAGGAAATGAGGCGAGCTGCTTTGAACCCCTCACCTGCTGTGGCAAGTACGTCTGGAGCGTCCTCAGGAACACCTGCAATGGCATTAGGCCAGAATTCGCCTTTCTCGAGCAACACTACGTGAAGTGTAAGAAACTTATATGCTTCGGTGAGCAGTCGATGGATGCAGTTTGTGCTGCGCAACGCAACCATGGTTATTAATTTTTTGTTTTTGGAATGATAAGTAATTCCAAATGTTTCCTGTTTTATTCGTTCTTTTTTTGAAAAAAAACACAAAAATACAAAATTGTTAAAACAAAAAAAAAAGAAATACTAAAGAAAAAAGAAGAAAAAAAAAGGTTCTTATCAGAACTACCTTATCTGTTTAAAGAAAGATCTATAATTGCAAGGTAATGTGTGAAAGTTTGGTTGATTATATGTATACTGCATGATTGACTGAAATAATGCATTTGTAGCGTATGGTGAATTTATAGGTGAAGATTTCTGAGGAAGTACTGCAGCATGACACTGCAAGCTCTTTAGCTGTACTGCACTGTGGCACTTCCGAAGCACAGGGATGTGACATATGTACATGAATATGTTGCAACTCTGTGCTTCCCTCTGCACTGCTGCACAAACTGCAGCCATGCGCTGACTCAGGCACCCTTGCACCATGGTGCAAGGATGCTTGTGTCGTGTGGAGATTGTTTTTGTGCAGGAAGGGACACCTTCCTGCACAAAAACAATCAGCATTTCAATGCACCATGCATTGAAAGAGGAAAAAATGAGGAGAAATGAAAACAATGCTCCTTGTTGCGCCTTGCTACACCAACTTTAGGATGGCGCAGCATTCACACACATCTCCAGATTTACGATTTCTCATAAATCTGGAGATGTGTCTTGTTCTATGGGTGTTGCGTGGGAACACCCACAGCAACACCAATGGGACGCCCCTTTAATGCAAAGTTCTGTGTATGAAGGGGTCGTATTTACAAGGAGAGGAAAAACCACGCAGGGTGGCTTTTCCTCTTCTTGTAAATATGAAGGAGTGCCTGGCGCCATCACTACGTTACAAAAAGTGAAGTACAGGTGGGGCAGGGTGCTTGTAAATCTGCCCCGTAAGTGCTTAGGTATTGGCAGACTGGTACAATGAGAACATAGTGCTGGATGGGTGATTGAAGAATTGCATGAGACTGACAGGAGGTATCCTACGCTGCAAGGGTACTACTTCAGTATTTAATGGAGTGGACCAATAGTATGTATCTGCTTAGAGATTTGTAGGGATTATACGCAGAATATTTTATGTGTACTTGTGTTGGTGCCTAGGTCATTTTTATAAGAATACCACTAGTAACTGGAATGATGACAGTGCTGCAAACAGAGTGAACACTTAATTTATAAGTGCTTATGTATTGGTGGAGTGATAGGATAAGTAGATAGTGGTAGATAAGTGATTAAAGAAGTGCATGGGACAGACTGGACGATTCCTACACTGCATGAGTACTAACAGGGTATTTAGAAGAGTGTATCAATAGTATGTAGCTAGTTGGAGGTCTGCTTGGATAGTGAACAAAATATTATAGATGTACTTGTGTTAGTAGCTAGGCCATTACATATGTTCAGGACTAGTAACTAGAATAATTACAGTATTACAAACAGAGTGTATAGTGAATGTATAAGTGCATAGGTATTGGTGGAGTAATAGGATAAGTAGATAGTGCTGGATGGGTGATTGGAGAAATGCATGGGACAGACAGGAGGATTCCTAGACTGCATAGGTACTAACTGGGTATTTAGAAGAGCGGATCAATAGTATATAGCTGGTTAGAGGTCTGCATGCATAGTGTACAAAATATTGTACCTGCACTTTTGTTAGTGGCTAGGCCATTCCTTTGTATATGACTAATAACTGGAGTAATTTCAGTGCTGCAAAGAGAGCGCATGCTAAATTTATTAGTGCTTAGGTATTGGTAGAGTGATAGGATATGTAGATAGTGCTGGATGGTTGAATGGAGAAGTGCATAGGACAGACAGAAGGATTCCTAGACTGCATAGGTACTAACTGAGAATTTAAAATACTGTATCAAAGCTATGTAGCTGATTAGAGGTCTGCATGCATAGTGCACAGAATATTGTAGCTGTACTAGTATTGGTGTGTCTATGGTTTCGAGAATGGTAGTCTGTATTTTAGGGTGTGAGGAGGTGCATCAGATGATCACGTAGATGATGTCATCAGTGATTTCATTTGAGATGTCATCAGTGATGTCATCAGTGATGTCACTGACATGTCATGAGTGATGTAATATGTGGCGTCATCAGCAGTGCATTACTTTAATCCAAAAAGCTGACGGCCATATTGGCCTGGTCACAATGGGAAAATTCAGGAATTGATACAATAAAGAAAAGAAAACAAGTGTTAATATGCACACAATGTCATTTCAGCATATCTTGCCCCGTGACCGCCATACCTGTATGTTCGTCAACGTGACTTCATAATAAACATACTTAGAATTGCAAACATCAACATAAACAATGGACTACACATTGCTTTAAAGTGAAAGGCTATCGGCCATATTAATCTGGGCATGTTGCGTATTATAATGGTTCTTACACGAAAGAAAAGGAAAAAAACGGGTGTTAATATACACACACTATTCCTAAATAAAGTTCTAGCGATTATAGTTCCATTCCATTCACAGCTCATTAGAGATGTCATGAGTGATGTCATGAGTGATGTAACTGACCATGTCATGAATGATGTAATGTCTGAGGTAATTAGCAGTACATTGTGGGGGCGTAAGTTATAGTTAGCTCAGGTAACTATAACTGCTGAATTTCACTGGTTGTGTATGAGTGAAATCTGAGTCTAACTATACCATCCCTGTAATCTTTGTGTTTTACAGTAAATTTCGAGGTTTTTCTTAACATTAAGTAAGAGGCATATCACAATGGCTGGTGGGGGTTGGAAGCAGGGCCTGGCATTGTGCTGCCTCACCCAAGCTTGCTGCTCCTGCCTTCCCTCCTCCTAGCCATCCATTGTCCAAGTCCATGTCCCTGCTCCCTTATTACAGCCCTGTGTGGCCGTTGTTCTGCCACTGGCCTTCCCGCCTTCTCTGAACAGTTAGCTTGCTGCCCCATCCACCTCCTCCCTATCCTCTGTTGTCTGCATCCATGGACCAGCATCCTCCCTCCTGCCATGCATGGTCAGATGTGCTGCCACTGCCCTCCATTTAGCATGATGTACCCATCCACTCCTCCTGCCCTCCACTGACCAATTCTAGGCCCCATCATTGACCTCCTGCTTAGCTTGCTGCCCCTATTCTCCATCCCCCTGCCCTCTGATGTCTTTGTGCATGCCCCTGCTCCATCCTTTTTGCCCACCATGTTCCATGGACCTGCCACTCCTATCTACTCTGAGTGTTCTGTTGAGTTGCCACTCCCCTCCCACCTGCCTAGCATTGTCAGATGACTGTAACCTGTCCCTGCCACCTCCACCCTGCCTGTCCACATTCCATGCCCCTATCCCCTTCCTCCTATCCTCCATGGTCCATTTTACTGTCACACCCTTCTGCCCTCCCTGGTCTGTTGTGCTGCAACTGCTCCTCCTGCCTACTCCGCGTGGTCTGTTGTGAGGCCCCTTCCCCTGAACTCTCTTGTCTGTGCCCAGGTCCTGACCCTCCCTTCTATCCTCCATGGTCCTTTGTGCATGCCCCTGCACCCTCCTTCTTGCCCATCGTAGCCATTGTGCTGCCACTAACCCTCCTGCTTGCTATGCATGGTCTTCTGTGCTGCCACAGCCCCTTCAACCTTCCCTGTGTGGTCAGCTAGCTGCCCCTGACCCCTCCCACCTTTCCTCCATGGTTTGTGTATATGCCATCATAGTCTCACTGTTGCTCTCCATGGTGTGTTTTGCTTCTTTTTTTTATTTTTTATTTATGCAGTTGGATATAATAAAGTAGAACAAACAAAAGCAGATATTAACAGCATTTACAAATATGCTTCATCTTTACAAAACTTAACCATCAAAGAAAGAATAAATCAAAGAGGCAAAATAGATATACATTTCACAGTGCTATATATTCTCACTCTCCCGGTCTCGCCGCAATCCAATCAGAGATGGGAGACCAAATCATTTTACCAAAATCCCCAGTTTTCTTCCCTTTCTGAGCGTACAGAGATAGCTCTATATTATGTATGCCCAATAATCTGGATAGCCATATCTGAAAAGAGGGAGCGTTTGTATCCTTCCAACCTGAGGTGATTAAGATCCGAAGCACTGCTACGGATATGAAGACCAGGGCTTCCTCAGCTTTTCCAAGATTTAACCTATTGTCTATGCCCAGTAGCATCAGAGAAGGGGATAATTCGATGGTCCATTTTACTGTCACACCCTTCTGCCCTCCCTGGTCTGTTGTGCTGCAACTGCTCCTCCTGCCTACTCCGCGTGGTCTGTTGTGAGGCCCCTTCCCCTGAACTCTCTTGTCTGTGCCCAGGTCCTGACCCTCCCTTCTATCCTCCATGGTCCTTTGTGCATGCCCCTGCACCCTCCTTCTTGCCCATCGTAGCCATTGTGCTGCCACTAACCCTCCTGCTTGCTATGCATGGTCTTCTGTGCTGCCACAGCCCCTTCAACCTTCCCTGTGTGGTCAGCTAGCTGCCCCTGACCCCTCCCACCTTTCCTCCATGGTTTGTGTATATGCCATCATAGTCTCACTGTTGCTCTCCATGGTGTGTTTTGCTTCTTTTTTATTTTTTTTATTTATGCAGTTGGATATAATAAAGTAGAACAAACAAAAGCAGATATTAACAGCATTTACAAATATGCTTCATCTTTACAAAACTTAACCATCAAAGAAAGAATAAATCAAAGAGGCAAAATAGATATACATTTCACAGTGCTATATATTCTCACTCTCCCGGTCTCGCCGCAATCCAATCAGAGATGGGAGACCAAATCATTTTACCAAAATCCCCAGTTTTCTTCCCTTTCTGAGCGTACAGAGATAGCTCTATATTATGTATGCCCAATAATCTGGATAGCCATATCTGAAAAGAGGGAGCGTTTGTATCCTTCCAACCTGAGGTGATTAAGATCCGAAGCACTGCTACGGATATGAAGACCAGGGCTTCCTCAGCTTTTCCAAAATTTAACCTATTGTCTATGCCCAGTAGCATCAGAGAAGGGGATAATTCGATCTTCTGACCTAATAATTCCCCCCAAAAGTTTACTATCTCTCCCTGGATAGCTGATAGCGAACCACAGTTAAAAAACATATGCAACAGATCTGCATGTTCCATGTTACATCTAGGACATCTGTCATCATCCCTAACCCCCCATGCAAAAAGCTTTGCGGGGGTATAATAAAGATCGAACAAAGTCTTGTAATGCTGAGCCCTCAAATTCGTAGAGCGAAATATTTTTTTGTTCAGATAAAGAGCCATATCCAGATCAACATCGGGATTCCCTAGTTTTAGTGTGAGAGTATTCTCCATTTTCTCAACATCGCTTTTAATTTCACCCAATAAGAACGTATAAATTATTTTAATTCTCAGACCCCCTTTTGCCAGCATATCAATCAAGGGGAATTCTGACATAATTGGCAATCTTAGTCTTAAAGCCTTGAATGTGCTCACCAGTTGAACATAAGAGAGCCAATGACTTGAGGGGATACCGGCTCTACACTGGAGAACATCAAAGCCCTTTATCCCATCTTTGCCCACTAAATCCCCTAGCGTCTTGATTCCGCGCTCTTTCCAAACCCGAAGATTTCTATCTAAAACCATTCCCCAAAATAAGCTAGAATTACACAGGTGGAGATACGCATGTATCTTAGGGATTTTAAAAAGCCTGGATATAGCCCTCCAGACCCCCCATACTCCTTCCAAGATCTTAAAACGAGCTCTTTTATAGTATCTACGATCAACTTCACACATCAAGAGACCTAGTGCTTTTCTTCCAACTAATAACTCGTAGATAGATGGTGGCATCTGTATATCTCTATCCGCTGAATTATGATATTGTGTTGACTGAAAGAGAATGGACATTTCAGCTAGCAGACATGACCAACGATAAAGCCTTAGATTAGGTAGGGTCAACCTACCCCTATCCCTCGGAAGTGACAGTAAATTTGTGGAGCGTCTAATTTTCCCATACTGCCATATAAACCTTATAAAAATTGATTACAGCCTTTTAATAACTTTTTCCTCAACTAAAAGAGGTATAGCACAAAACAGATATAAAATTTTAGGGAACATTGTCATTTTAAGGACATTGACCCTCCCGATCAATGATAAATGTAGAACATCAATTCTTTTCAAATCGGTTTCTATCGATTTGCCTAATGGAATAAAATACTCCTCCACAATCTTATCAACTGACGCATTAATTCTAACCCCCAAATATCTTGCAGAGTCCATGAATCTGGGGTCGGATTTAACAATATTTTTCGTGCATATGATTTGCATTTTAGATTCATTTAACAGATATCCAGATTTATGACCGTAAATTTTGGCCAAGTGGACCAAAACCACGAGTGCCTGTTGAGGGTTAGTAGTAATCACTGCCAAATCATCTGCATACGCCATAATCTTATTTTCATAGCCATTACACATCACAGGACTTATCATAGGGCTCGCTAAAATCTTCCGAATAAGGGGATCGATATAGAGGGCGAAGAGGATAGGGGAACAGGGGCACCCTTGACGCGTACCTCTATTTATATAGATTTTTTCCGAGCACTCACCCATAACCACAATCCGCGCCACTGGATCAACATACATTGCTCTCAGTGCTTTGATGCATTTCTCGCCAAAACCCCTTCCAATTAAATCTGCCAAAGAAAATTCCAAGCCACACGATCAAAGGCTTTCTCGGCGTCAAGCAGGATCATGGCCATCTCTCCCCCCACCGCAGCCTGAGCATCAAATAGAGCTATTGCCCTCCTAATATGGTCCGTAGTACCACGCCCAGGTACCAATCCATGCTGCCATGGGGAGACAAGATCGCCTATGATCCTGCCCAGCCTCTTGGCCCAGATTTTGGAATATAATTTCGTATCTGCATTGATTAACGAGATTGGACGGTAAGATCCCGGTTTCTCACTAGGTTTCCCCTTTTTATGAAATACAACTATATTAGTTTCCCTCCATGATTCTGGGACCACTCCTGTGCCGATTATCCCATTAAAAAGATCGATGAGAAGTGGGGTGATCTCTGCTTCCAAGCATTTGTAAACCTCCAAGGGGATCCCGTCAGGGCCCGCTGCCTTGCCCAAAGCGCACTCATGCAAGGCAGCCGCGATTTCACTCCCACTAATATCCCTCTCTATCTCTTCCCTGACTGAGTCCCCTAAACGGGGGCCATTGTCAACAACCTCTTCGCTCTGGGAGTCATCTAGCTTTTCCTCTGTGTAAAGATTTTGATAAAAATTCTTAAAAACCTGAAGAATCTCTTTGGCATCTGAATATTCTATACCATTTTCTTCTATCTTGGAGATAATATTTTTTGCCTTCCCCTGCCTAATTTGTAAAGCAAGAATTCTGCCTGCCTGTTCACTCGTTTCATAGCGTTTAGCCCTAGATAATTGATATTCGGACATCGCCCTCAGTGTCACCAGCTTCTGTAATACAGCTCCAGCTACCCACAATATCCTGTAACTTTCGTTGCTATCCCGACCTTGTGCAATGTCAGACGTATGTTGTTCCTCTGCAGTTGACAATTTCCTTACACTTATTTCAACCTTACTCCTATCTTCACTTCTAAGTCTGGCTGCACAGCTTATCGATTGGCCTCTAAAAGCTGCCTTGAATGCCTCCCAGACCCCGTTTCGCGATGTGCTATATCTGTTGGCATCAAAGAAGTCCACCACCCATTTCCTTATATGTCCGACGAATCGATTATCCGACAGTAACCTCCTTTCGAAGGTCCATCTTGTCCGAGTCTTTTCTAACCCTGCCATTTGAACTGATAATACCAACGGATTATGATCAGACAAAAACTTTGGAGTGTTTTGCCTCTAGTGCATATCCTGCCTGACCTCCATAGTCATCTTGCTGCTCCTGCCCTGCCCCCTTGCCCCAGCCCTTTGTTTCCATGTGCAGACCCCTATTCCCTCCTTCCTGGCTTGTCTGTTCCATTGTAATGACCCTGATCCGTCTCTCCTGCCCTTTTTTTTTTTTTTTAAACAACTTTATGGGGATTTTCAAGTGGGGGTGCATCGTAGTACACATTACATTGAGCATTTTAGTTATACAGAGAGCCCAGGATACAATGCAGGCATTATACTACCGCTGTGCCCCATGTGGTGTTGTCATCGAAGCCTATCCAGAATATCACAATACAAATAAGGAGGCCATCAGTTCCACACAGTGTTATGCAGTACATTCCTAGCCTCCAACCTATCGTGCCCAAAGGGAGCAGTGCCCGCTCAACTGACCCCCATCCCACATCCCACCCGGAACCCACCCTCCTTACCCAACTATGCCACGAAGAAAACAATCTTAGTCTGGGGGGGACTCAGAGCATATCCTTGGGGGGGGGAAAGAAGGGGTGGGCCAGGGCAGAGGTCAAAACCCCCCCAGCTCCCGGTAGGGGAAGGAGAAAGGCCGGTCCACGCAGCACGAAAGGGGAGGACTAAATGGACAGGCAAGACCCTCCCTCAACTTGTGGGGGGGGGGGTGTGTGCGGGGGGCCCGCCCCACGGCACACACCCCCATCGGATAACAGACACATTCACACTAAACATCACACATCCCCTGACCAGGAGTCAGCCCCACACTCTCGGCCATAACGACCCACCTCTGTTCACCGGTACCACTGCTCATGCGGGGGAATTCCGGGGGGGCAGCCACCCCAGCCTCCCCCCCTCCCTCCTCCTCCTCCATCTCGCCCTTGAATAATTCGGTCAGATGCGCCCATTCCAGGGACGTCTCTCCTGCCCTTTATGGTCTTTTATGCTGCAGCTTTCTCTCCTGTCTGTCCATTATGGTCAGCCAGCTACCATTGCCTCTTTCCCCTCTGTTCTCTGTTGTCCACGTGCATGCTTCTGTCCCTTCCCTATTGCTTTCTATGGATTGTTGTGCTGCACTCCGGTCCCGCACGCCCTGTGTGGTGTATTGTGCTGCTGCAAACCCTGATACCTGCCCTGCAGGGTCAGTTTGGTGCGCCTCTCCATGTCCCTCCTGTCCTCTGTTATCCGAGTCCATGTCCCTACCCCAATTCCTCCTGCCTTCCATGATCCAATGTACCATACTTGCGAACATTTTGAACTTGGTAAGAGGGAGATTTTGAAAAAAAACTGGGGTATTGATTTTCCCCTTTGAGTTACTTTGAAAAGAGCAGATTGTAGACAGGAGACAGATCAAATAAAGCCCATTTGAGCTTAAAAACATTGGACATTTCCTGGCTGAATCTGGTCTGTTGGCATGTATGGTTATACATATATATATATATATATATATATATATATATATATATATATATATATATATATATATATATATATATATATTCACTGAAAAAACCATGGGTTTCACACACGTTATAGTTAGGAATTAGCATTTAAAAAACCTTTGAAATTCAGTGAAAAAACCATAGGTTTCACACACGTTATAGTTAGGAATTAGCATTTAAAAAACCTTAGAAATTCAGTGAAAAAACCATAGGTTTCACACATGTTATAGTTAGCTGGACATTTTACTCGTAAAAAACCAATGAAATTGCCCCGTTATAGTTAGTTCAGCTAACTATAACTCGCGCGCCCGCAATGCACTGCTGATGACGTCACATATTACATCACTCATGACATGGTCAGTGACATCACTCATGACATCACTCATGACATCTCAAATGACATCACTGATGACATCACTGATGACATCATCCAGTGAATGTGTGTTTTTCTGAAAATTAAATATGTTTTATATATGTATATCTCAAGGTCGATGGAAGAATAAATGGGTATATAAGTGTCTAAATGGATGATTTGTTTTTGAAAAATTGATTGTGTAACTGACTGATTAAGTGTATCATAGTGAATACATGGCTTAGTGAGTAATGTTTAAATATGTAAATATCTGTATCAGTCTCTCACTTTGTGTATAAGTGGCTGCATGGGTTGGTGAGTAGCTACATGGGTGTCTATATAGGTTATTAGTTGGTTTTTTGAGTATCAGTCTGAGTGTCTGCATGGTTCGGTGGGGGGTATTACGTAGTGCATAGGTGCATGAATGAGTGACTCACTGTTTGTATGGGTTGAACACAGCATGTGTGCAGGACTGTATGGGTGGATGAGTGTGTGTATGGGTGTGTTAGTGAGTGAATGACTGTCTCAATATTGTCTTTATGAGTAACTACATATGTTTTAAACTAGTATATGTGACTATTGGTGTATATATGTGAGTATATGTGAGAGTGAGAGATTGAAAGAGTTCCTGTATGAATAAGTATGTGTTTCTATAAGTGATTGTTTAAAAGACTAAGTATGTGTAAGTTTCCGTAGAAGTAAGTGTGGTGGTGTGTGTATAACTGTATATGCAAGTAAATGTATGTTTGATTCTTTGTTAGCATGAGTGACTATGTGTGTGAGTAACTCTATGGATGAGTGGCATTGTGTAACAGGATGTATAGGTGTATGAGTACATATGATGAGTGAGTACATGTATGAGTGACTGAATTGGACTGTTGGTGAATGAGTGGATGTGTATGTGGATCTTAGAATTACTGAAAAGGTTGTTTTAACTGGTATTGGTATGTCCATTGTTTTGAACATTGTAGTTTCTATTTTTGAATGTGTGTGTCAAAGGTTATATTAGGGGAAGAGGAGGTCTGCCACTCTATCACAAGGATGATGTCATCAGTGATGTCATCAGTGATGTCATTTGAGATGTCATCAGTGATGTCATGAGTGATGTCACTGACCATGTCATGAGTGATGTAATATGTGACGTCATCAGCAGTGCATTGCGGGCGCGCGAGTTATAGTTAGCTGAACTAACTATAACGGGGCAATTTCATTGGTTTTTTACGAGTAAAATGTCCAGCTAACTATAACATGTGTGAAACCTATGGTTTTTTCACTGAATTTCTAAGGTTTTTTAAATGCTAATTCCTAACTATAACGTGTGTGAAACCTATGGTTTTTTCACTGAATTTCAAAGGTTTTTTAAATGCTAATTCCTAACTATAACGTGTGTGAAACCCATGGTTTTTTCAGTGAATTTGCAAGGTTTTTTAAATGCTAATTTTTTTTTTATTCTTCAATTTTTTCAAACATATTTTTAATTTAATTTTCTTACCTTTTATAAAGACTATGCTTTAATTTTTAAAATCCTTAAATATTTTTTTTTAATATATTTTTTAAAATAAACATGTTAAATTTATTTCCAGTTCTTTTTTTTTTTTTTTATTTTTTTTTAGTACGCGTACCGTAAGCTCACGGTAAGCGTACGGTTTACGCAACGTCCGTAATCTATCTACGCTGCTTGCGTATAGTTACGCACTTTGCGTAGCCGCGCGTACTGCGCGTGGGATGCGTGCGCGCTTACGCCACACACGCACGTTACGCGGAAGTGCCGGGGAGTGACTGTTATGCGCATGCGCGCAAGCGCGTGTCTTTTTTACGCGCACGCGTACTTTTTGCCGTAAGCGTACCGTAAGCGTACCGTAAGCGTACGGTAGGTCATGTGATCTTGAAACACAACTTTTGATTGGTTGAAACTACTTTCAGTTCTAGAACTCTCCTACACCACACCCATTCCCCTCATTTCTGCTTGTGATCCCTTGGGAGAAGGAGCTGGTTTGTCTTTGGGATACGATGGCAGAACAGCAGAGCTCTTCTGAGAGTGAGGCTAGCACTAGCAGCACTGTCTTGAGGCAGAGATCGAGGAAACAAAAGCCTTCTTATGTTTGGGATTATTTTACTTTTCCAGAAGGCCAGCAAAAGGTGAATGCACCCTTAGTTACTTGCAAGCTGTGTCAGCGTGTACTTTCTAGAGGTAATCCTAACAGGAAGTATTCCTTTGGGAATCACACCATGAAGAGACACCTCCAGGATGTACACAGAAGGACACATGGTCATCTTTTTGGAGGTAACTCTTCAGAAAGACGAGCCAGTACATCCACAGCAGCTCAGCCTGGACCATCACCTGCAGGGCTTACTCCTTCTTCTGCAGGTCAGGTGAGCCCTTCATCTGTGGGGGGAGAATCTCCTTTTGCTGGCCCTCTGGAAATGAACCCTCGATTTCGGAAGGTTGATATTCATTGCACATTTTGTAAAGATCTAATTTGCCATAGGGAGACCAGTGTTTCCCTAGTGAACAACAAAATAGATCAGCACATTTGTCGCTTTGAATAATTTTCCCATGCTTCCTTTCCTCTGTCCCTGCATGAACACAACGGTTCTTTTAAGAGCCAACCTTATCTTTCATCTTTTTTTTACATATGTTTTTAAAAACTTTTTTTATTTTTTTTTTACCGTACGCGTACGGTGCGCGTACTTTTTTTTTATTTTTTAAAAAAAACACTAAAAATCATTTATCACATTACATTGTCCTTGAGAGACTACAATTATTATTATTGACTTACCATACTCACTGAAAAAATATTTATTCATTTCTTTTTTTAAAAAATAGTTTTAAAAATGTTTGTAGTTTTCGAAAATTTTCTATATCTATCTGGAAAAAAAGAAAAAAGTATTAATATTTTGTAAACATTTTATAATACAGTACACATATTTACATTTTTTACCAAAAAAATCTTTTTGCCTTATTTTTGCTGTTTTCAGAATATATTGCATTTCACTATAAATTGTGAAAGCAATTGCATTCATCATATTACAGCGGGCAAAAAAAAATACCAATCACAAAGATTGTATTAAAAAAGCCCTGATTCTTTTTTTAATTAAACTTAACATTATAGAAATGCATAATATTGTAAAAAAATATCATCTAATACCAATACTTATTTCTTTAAAATACCGTCTGATATGTTTGTTTCAGAACTATAATCACAATATTATATCTCAAATAACTCCAAAATACATCTGATTTCATTTCCTTTAGGCCAAATAGTAATTTTAATTTTTTTTTTGGAATAAATTTCCAACGGAAATCCAATAAAATTCTAAAGTTTAATTTGTCCAGATCTCACCGATTCTCTGTAACATTTTGGTTCACGAAAATTTTTTGAATAATTATTTAGTCCACAATAGAATTGGTTACTTTTCCACATGGCCAAATAGTAATTTTTTAAATCATTTTTGAAAAAATTTCCAATGGCAGTCCAATAACATTCCAAAATTTAAAATGTGCAGAAGTTACCGATAATCTCTAAATTATTGGTTTTTCAAAATTGCATTAAAAATTAAAAAAGTCCACATTACAATTGGTTATCTTTCCATTAGGCCAAATGATAATTTTAAAAATCTTTTTTTTACAAAATTGCAATGGTAATCCAGTAAAATGGTAAAATTATTTTGTCCAGATCTTGCCAAGTCTCTCTAAAATTTAGGTTTCAGGAAGATTAGATAGGAATTTGCTAAATCAAAAGGCAAACGTTGTTTGAAAATCAATTGGGAATCATTACACAGTGTCCAGCCTTTTTCACATTTTAGATAAACTGTGTAATGTCCAGAAGTAACAGTAGGTCCATCATGGAAAATTATTGCAACAGTTACAAAAGTTTTTCCTGAAATTGATAATTGCTGTCCTGTAAACTTCTTTATTAAAGTATCCAATTTTGAACCATCAGCTCTACATCGTTGCATCATTAAAATTACATACTGTCCGTATTCCTTTAAAATTAATGTTGAAAACATGTCAGAATTACACTCACCACATTTCATGCTATGATTAGCATCTTTAACTAATTTTGCAAAAGTGACTGTTTTACTCTCTGGCAATGTCAAATAAATAAACCTTTCATTATCAACAATAGAGCCACATATATTATAACAATTATCACAACTATGTTCCCATTTATAAGAGAGACCAAAAAAAATGTCAATGGGAACTCCTTCTTCTTCCACTACCTGAAGAAAATACATCAAAAATTCATGTGCATCTTGCTGTTCATTTTGAGAAAACTGTGTTCGTCCTGAACATACATCTAAAAGTTTTCTAATGTCAGTAGCACTTTCTATTTGAGTTTTATCTTTACTCAACTTTTGAAAAAGGAGACTCAGCTCTGAACAGAATCTTTTTCCCTGATTTACTATTATCTGCTCTTGCAAACTTTCCAGATAAAATGCAACATTCAGCACTACATTTGCGTAGCAGTTGACACCAGAGCTATTTTCAAAATGACATCCTACAACCTGTTCTTCATTTTCCTTTTTCTTTTTGCTTGCAATTACATCACTCCTCTTTTTTTTCCTCTTCTCTACATCTTCACTACAGATATTCTCATTTTTTCTTTTACGAGAAACTACACGTTTCTCCAACACAGGATACTGACCTAAATGAGGAGCATAGCTTCTTCTTAATCTATTATACTCCTTTACACAATTTGTATCAGCACTAACTTTTGATTCTTCAAAGTCTATCATGAATAAACCTGATAATGTTTTGACTCGTGACAAAGCAACATATGCCATACCTTCTTTGAACACAGTTGAACCAATGTTCACAAATGCACAATCTACAGTCAATCCTTGAGACTTGTGAATAGTTACAGCATATGCTAGAGAAAACGGAAACTGCTTCCTACGTACATATAAGTCTTTCACAAGCATAAAACGAACTGTACAACGACAAATATCTTTAACTTCATCTATCTGATCAAATTTTATTTTTAAACATTCAATTCCTTCTTTTTTCTGATAATTAATAAAACCCACAACTCTTCCCATCGCTCCATTAACTAAACCTTTCTCAACATCCAAATTTCTCCTTAAAAACACTCTACAGTTCATGCAAACATATAGATTTTTTTCTAATCCAGCTGTTTTGGAGATGTTCTTCTCTAGTGAGTCCAATTTATTTTTCAGTTTGCCTGTTACTGTGACAGTAATTCTTCCATCCTCAATTTTGTCCACTGCTTCCAATTTCCTGATCTCTTCCTTTTCCAATTTCAAAAGCTCCTCATTGAATATTGAGCATTCACGTAGAGTAGGCATTAAGCAGATGACACTTTTGTTTTCTGCAATGTTCTTGTATATCTTCTCTGCAACTATTTCTTCCTTTGGAAATAAATTATGTAGCAGCCGAGTCTGTAATGCTTTTTTGCCAGCTTCTGTGAGTAGTCCAATCCTGATATCTTTCAGAATACTTCCATATTCTTCATCGTTTGCTTGCCTCATATTAGTTGTAAGTTCCTTGTACTCAAAGAAGGACCAAATATTTGTATTACCGATGCTTCCCAATGACTTCTTCGTGTCTTCATGTGTCACAGTATTAAACACTGGTTGTCCTTTAACTGGAGTAAGTTGCAAAAGATCTCCAAAAACTATGACGTGTTTTCCACCAAATAACACGTCATAGTCTGTCTTCAAAATTTGCTGCATTCTTAAATGCACAAAGGCAAGCATTAAGTTTGATACCATGCTCACCTCATCAATAATGAGAACTTGCATCTTCTTCAATACTCGTGAAACTTCCAAGGATGCTTCTCCAGTTAGCTTGTTGAATTGTATTTTGTTCTCATGCTCCACTGGTAACATTAGCAAACGATGTAAGGTGATTCCTTTTATGTTATATGCTGCTAACCCAGTTGGAGCAGTAACCACACAAGACAACGTAGAATCCGTTTTTTGCTTTAGGTAGCTTCTGATGACTTTAATTAGGAAACTTTTTCCAGTGCCAGCTTGTCCGCTTACATACATCCTAATTGGATGAAATGATGTGCATGAGCACTCTTTTTTTACATGTAGAAATCCGTGATCAATTTTGTTTTTGATCTCTTCATAAATTTGTTGCTGCTCTTGATTCAGTTGTCTTTCCAAATTTTCTAAGTCTATAAATTCTTCTTGAGCTTGATTCATAGCTGTTTCCACTTCATTCATGGCTATTGATGCTTCATTTTCAACGATTGGTTGTCCTAGGGGATCTTGACTGTGTGTTCCTGAACTTTGGCTGTCCTGAGAACTGTCTCTAGCTATTTCTGCTGCAATTGTAGTTTCCTGTTCAATTTCTTCATTTAACATTTGCAGATAAGTTGTGAATGTATTGCATTGTATGCTGTCTTTGCAAGCATTAAATGAATCCTCATAGCTTTGAAATTCTCCCAGTAGTTCATCCTCTGTACGCCATGGTTTAAACAACTGTAAAAGAGCCAAGTAGTAAAATTCTTTCTTGTCGGTAGTGTCGCAACTCAGCTTCCGGTGATTTATCAAACTTCCTTTGGTTTGCTTCACCAAACATCCTTCTTCACCAACAACTTTATATTTTCCATTATTAATGTCTTCTGCAGCTTTCCGTGAATAAATGTAGTTCTGCAACACTTCATAGAGACACATGTTCTCCAGATGATGACTTCTCTTGGGATAATATGTGTCCAACATGTTTGTTTTCAATATATCTGTACTTTCTGGGTCATTCTCGGCCAAATATTCAATTTCTCCAACAGATTTCAGTACCCGATTTCTCATTGCTGCAAGGCCTAAACTTGCCCAAATTCTTCTTCTTGACTTTGAGTAGAGACTTGCAGAAGATAACCTATCTGAACATTCGTAGGATCCAATTTCTCGATGCGATAACATCTTCAAACTGAAACTGTACAGCTTCTTACTAACAGTCTTCTCGTGAGAAATCTCTTCCCACATTTCCTTCAATTCTGTTTTTTCTGATTTCGTAATGTAAGACGTTACATATCGTGCAACAGCAATGGAATTGTCAGCTACATACTGTATATCCATGTTAGCGTTCCACATGGATAAAATGACTGGGTTGTAGTCATTTATATTTTTTGATTCTTCTTTTCTTTTAAGGTTGTAGGTATTCTTAGGTGATTTTCTTGTGATAGTATGTCTCACAGCTGACATAAAACTGTTTACTCTTCCATTTGAAAGAACAGGTCTAGGAAATCCAAATCGACATTTAGTGTAGTATTTTTCTTTGCTCTTGTATTTCCGTCGACAGTATTTTCCACACCGATGACTTTGGAAACGTAAAACTTGCTCCTTTAACTTGTTCTCTTCTGTGCTTTTTGGTATACCACATGTTGCATATTCTTCAATGTAAGATAACACTGCTTCATCAGTATCTGTTCCAAACTTTGGGGCATCCTTGATCCACAACAGCATATGAATATGAGGAGCACCTCTTGCCTGGTACTCTTTTCTCCAAAAGAAATCCACTACTTCTCCAAGGGGTGGATTTTTGTTATTGCAGATGAAGGACATCATAGCCTCAAATCTATGATTGAAATATCTGCAAACATTAACCGGATCCAATGAGCACAGTTCTCCTGCTGTCTTGTATTCGATGTTTTTAATGTTTGAATTGGCCTCTCGTAGAAAATCCAGTAAATCATCCCAAGCGTACTCGGCACAGCTTAGGGTAAGGAACCATGTTGGTGTTCCTAAATTGCGTAACA
The DNA here is from genome assembly GCF_964204655.1 of Triturus cristatus. Lineage (NCBI taxonomy): Eukaryota > Metazoa > Chordata > Amphibia > Caudata > Salamandridae > Triturus > Triturus cristatus. The sequence goes on along the minus strand of NC_140587.1, from coordinate 737,933,220 downwards.
TGCATTTTAGTTCACCATGGCGTCGGTACCAATATTCATTTGTCCCACGCTGACAAGCCATCAGATTGATCAGTTGTGTTTCCAAATGATCATCTCGGTGCTGCACTTTCTCCATAAAATCCTTAGCAGACACATTTTGTAAATGTACTCCACTTTTTAAAATGTGATTTACTGCATAAGACAGTGCAGACAAGTCGCTTTCAAATAAAAGATGGAACAAATAAGGAATACTTTGTCGAAATCTGGGATCTTCAGCATATAGTCTTGTAGTCCGATACTCTGAAGCTGGAATCTGTTCTGGACGTTCATCGTATCGTCCTCCTTTTCCCGTAGGAAACAGCTGGGGAAAACATCGAGCTTCCAAGCTCTCCTCCCATACACTCACGGGAGTTCCTTTTGCTTTCTTCATCTGAAAGAGATCAATATTGTCTCCCATAACTTCTTTCGAATGAAGAGGATGTATGCTAAAATGTTCATAAATTTCTTCTTCCTTTGTCTTGTCCACTTTTTCAATTTGTCCAGTTGGTGTTTCTGTGTCTTCTTGAAAATCTTCGTCTTCTTCTTCTTCTTCTATATAAATTGATTCATACCATTTGTTATTTTTTTTCAAATACAAATTTGCTCTTTGTACTTTCCGCACATCTACCAGCTCCTGCCAAATCTTCTTATTCTTTGTAGGTACACCATTAACCAGAATAATTAATGGTTCAGTTTCCAAAGTATCCGCATCAATAGTTTCCATATTTTTTTTCAAATCCAAGGGCAAATACACCACTCTACCTTTTAAACCTCTCAGTAAATCTGAAGGAGGTAATTTACCAGTTTTGGGCTCCATACGTACTATGGTCTGGAACGGATGAACACATTGAATGAGTATAGACTCATATGTATTTAATTCAGAAAGTTCAGCAGGAATAGCATCCAATTCTAAATTATTATGTACAGCTCTGGTCGGCATTCTATTTTCCTCTAACTTGATGTAACAGTATTTACAAATACGCTGATCTTCACCCAATTCAAAACAATTTTCAAGAAATATATATGTGGCAAAATCCATCCACTTATAATTATCTTCATTTTCACTCTTTCTGTAGAGATCAACATTCCTAGTTTGTTTTCTATAATGAGTTCTGCGGCAACAAATACAAGTAACATTTGGTCTTTCATTAGAGACTATTGCAAATTTTGTTATGTGATCATTAAATGTCTTACTTACAGAAGGTTCTACATTCTCTTCCACTTCTTCCTCATTTACTGTGTCCTTCTCTGCACTGTTTTGTTCAGGACCAAAGTAACAAAACTGAATTTCATCAACAACCTTCTCTACATCTGATACCGTTCCTCGGAACAGAGCCCTATTCAATTCATTTAACTTTATTGCTGGACTTTTGACAAAATACAACCGTCTCACAAACTTTCTCATTTCAGTATGATGAACAGCCAGCATCCTAAAATGATGGAAAACACTATTGCACACTTTTCTAGATAGACAAGCCAGAGAATGACCCTGCAAACCAGTATTCTCTCTCACTCTGCATGGATCCAGACTTTGAAGCACCTTAATCTTCTGTTTTACACTTTTTTTACTATATTCTCTTAGAAACTCTCGAAATCTGTCAATAGATTCCTGACGCACAGTGCAAATACTACTACAATTCCAAGTGTTCACTGGGGCTTTAGGACGTCTCCCCATTGCCTCATCTGCCATCACTTGTACCTCATCTCTTGGAACCATTATCTCCTTCTCCATTATGCAACCATTTTTTACTTCGTATGAACGACCTCTGGTGTCAACTGCATGCAGCAAACTATTACTTTGAAAATAGCTCTCTTCATTAAAAAAAGGTTCACTACTTGAACTATGCATCCACTTTCCTAAAAACACTTTACAAAAGTTTGTTCTGTTCACTACTCTTTTGCTTTTGCTTTGTGATTTCAGTACATTAACCATTTTATCTAATGTACGCATCCTATTCAAAATTAATATGAATAGTTTCCTTTTTAATTCTAATGCTTTTGCTGCAATGGCTTCAATTTCTTTTTTTCTCTTGTAATATTTTGCCTTTTGCTTATATTTCTTCACATCCTTTATCAAATTGGACATAACTCTTCTCTGAAACATTTTTCTACGTATCTCTTTAAACGCTGTTTTTCTGTTTATGTAAAACTTTTCAGTTGCAGAAGGTATATTTGCATTAACTAAATTCTCAATTTTTTGCTGTTCTCTTCGTTTTGTTACATTCTTCCCAGGACAGACATTTTGTACATTTTTCTTTGTTTTGAATATTTTTTTAAGAAATTGTTTTTTCTGCTTACCAGAAGATTTTTTCTTTTTCCCAACATGAGCATCTTCTACTAACTTTGGTCCTCCAGTTGTCTTCAAATATAGTTTTTTTTTTAGCGTTTTTTGAACTCGAGATTTTGTAGGCATCTTAAATTTTGTTCACTGTTCTTCAGCAATACCTGAAAAAAACTAAAAAAAAATCCTTTATTGTATTTAAATATATTACTACATTTCTTTTCACAATAGTCACAAAACAAAATTTCTTTGCCAATTTGAATGCACTCAAACTGCTCTTTTTTTTGGGCAAGTGAAAATCTCTTTTACAAACTGTCACATTATGAAACCACTTTTCAGATTTTTTAAAAAGCCCATGTCCAGAGTGCTACACTCCAGCAAGGGCAACCAGCCTTAGTGAAGCTCAATGTATTTGCATTACAGACTGAAACCTGAAAACCCCACTCGCTTCTAAATACTGTGCATGACTATACACAGCAAGCACATGGGTGTGTGCTAAGACTCTGCTTCTTCCCCCAAAAATTCACTCCCCCTTTCCATCTAATGCAACTGTGAAATCACCAGAGCAAGACGCAATAAATCTCTGCCTATAATTCCTCTATGCACACAGAGTCATGTTTTCACATTAGTCCCAAAACGAAATTTCTTTGCCATTTTTAAAGCACACTTACTGCTCTTTTTTTTTTCGGGGCAAGTGAAAATCACTTTTACAGACTGACACATTATGAAACCTTTTTTTTAAATTTATTTAATTGCACTTGTCCAAGCTGTTTTTTTCAGACCACCACCATGTGTATTCGCGGTGACTGCCTACACTCCAGCAAGGGCAACCAGCCTTAGTGATGCTGAATGTATTTGCATTACAGACTTAAACCTGAAAACCCCACTCGCTTGTAAATACTGTGCATGACTATACATGGCAAGCACATGGGTGTGTGCTAAGACTCTGCTTCTTCCCCCAAAAATTCGCTCCCCCTTTCCATCTAATGCAACTGAGAAATCACCAGAGCAAGACGCAATAAATCTCTGCCTATAATTCCTCTATGCACACAGAGTCATTTTTTCACATTAGTCCCAAAACGAAATTTCTTTGCCATTTTGAAAGCACACTTACTGCTCTTTTTTTTTCGGGCCAAGTGAAAATCACTTTTTACAATTGGAAATCACTTTTACAGACTGACACATTATAAAACCACTTTTTTTGATTTATTTAAATGCACATGTCCAAGCTGTTTTTTCAGACCACCACCATGTGTATTCTCTGTGACTGCCTACACTCCAGCAAGGGCAACCAGCCTTAGTGATGCTGAATGTATTTGCATTACAGACTTAAACCTGAAAACCCCACTCGCTTCTAAATACTGTGCATGACTATACATGGCAAGCACATAGGTGTGTGCTAAGACTCTGCTTCTTCCCCCAAAAATTCGCTCCCCCTTTCCATCTAATGCAACTGTGAAATCACCAGAGCAAGACGCAATAAATCTCTGCCTATAATTCCTCTATGCACACAGAGTCATGTTTTCACATTAGTCCCAAAACGAAATTTCTTTGCCATTTTTAAAGCACACTTACTGCTCTTTTTTTTTCGGGCCAAGTGAAAATCACTTTTTACAATTGGAAATCACTTTTACAGACTGACACATTATGAAACCACTTTTTTTGATTTATTTAAATGCACATGTCCAAGCTGTTTTTTCAGACCACCACCATGTGTATTCTCTGTGACTGCCTACACTCCAGCAAGGGCAACCAGCCTTAGTGATGCTGAATGTATTTGCATTACAGACTTAAACCTGAAAACCCCACTCGCTTCTAAATACTGTGCATGACTATACATGGCAAGCACATGGGTGTGTGCTAAGACTCTGCTTCTTCCCCCAAAAATTCGCTCCCCCTTTCCATCTAATGCAACTGTGAAATCACCAGAGCAAGACGCAATAAATCTCTGCCTATAATTCCTCTATGCACACAGAGTCATGTTTTCACATTAGTCCCAAAACGAAATTTCTTTGCCATTTTGAAAGCACACTTACTGCTCTTTTTTTTTTCGGGGCAAGTGAAAATCACTTTTACAGACTGACACATTATGAAACCTTTTTTTTAAATTCATTTAATTGCACATGTCCAAGCTGTTTTTTCAGACCACCACCATGTGTATTCTCTGTGACTGCCTACACTCCAGCAAGGGCAACCAGCCTTAGTGATGCTGAATGTATTTGCATTACAGACTTAAACCTGAAAACCCCACTCGCTTCTAAATACTGTGCATGACTATACATGGCAAGCACATGGGTGTGTGCTAAGACTCTGCTTCTTCCCCCAAAAATTCGCCCCCCTTTCCATCTAATGCAACTGTGAAATCACCAGAGCAAGACGCAATAAATCTCTGCCTATAATTCCTCTATGCACACAGAGTCATGTTTTCACATTAGTCCCAAAACGAAATTTCTTTGCCATTTTGAAAGCACACTTACTGCTCTTTTTTTTTCGGGCCAAGTGAAAATCACTTTTTACAATTGGAAATCACTTTTACAGACTGACACATTATGAAACCACTTTTTTTGATTTATTTAAATGCACATGTCCAAGCTGTTTTTTCAGACCACCACCATGTGTATTCTCTGTGACTGCCTACACTCCAGCAAGGGCAACCAGCCTTAGTGATGCTGAATGTATTTGCATTACAGACTTAAACCTGAAAACCCCACTCGCTTCTAAATACTGTGCATGACTATACATGGCAAGCACATGAGTGTGTGCTAAGACTCTGCTTCTTCCCCCAAAAATTCGCTCCCCCTTTCCATCTAATGCAACTGTGAAATCACCAGAGCAAGACGCAATAAATCTCTGCCTATAATTCCTCTATGCACACAGAGTCATGTTTTCACATTAGTCCCAAAACGAAATTTCTTTGCCATTTTGAAAGCACACTTACTGCTCTTTTTTTTTTCGGGGCAAGTGAAAATCACTTTTACAGACTGACACATTATGAAACCTTTTTTTTTAATTTATTTAATTGCACTTGTCCAAGCTGTTTTTTTCAGACCACCACCATGTGTATTCGCGGTGACTGCCTACACTCCAGCAAGGGCAACCAGCCTTAGTGATGCTGAATGTATTTGCATTACAGACTTAAACCTGAAAACCCCACTCGCTTCTAAATACTGTGCATGACTATACATGGCAAGCACATGGGTGTGTGCTAAGACTCTGCTTCTTCCCCCAAAAATTCGCTCCCCCTTTCCATCTAATGCAACTGTGAAATCACCAGAGCAAGACGCAATAAATCTCTGCCTATAATTCCTCTATGCACACAGAGTCATTTTTTCACATTAGTCCCAAAACGAAATTTCTTTGCCATTTTGAAAGCACACTTACTGCTCTTTTTTTTTCGGGCCAAGTGAAAATCACTTTTTACAATTGGAAATCACTTTTACAGACTGACACATTATAAAACCACTTTTTTTGATTTATTTAAATGCACATGTCCAAGCTGTTTTTTCAGACCACCACCATGTGTATTCTCTGTGACTGCCTACACTCCAGCAAGGGCAACCAGCCTTAGTGATGCTGAATGTATTTGCATTACAGACTTAAACCTGAAAACCCCACTCTCTTCTAAATACTGTGCATGACTATACATGGCAAGCACATGGGTGTGTGCTAAGACTCTGCTTCCTCCCCCAAAAATTCGCTCCCCCTTTCCATCTAATGCAACTATGAAATCACCAGAGCAAGACGCAATAAATCTCTGCCTATAATTCTTCTATGCACACAGAGTCATGTTTTCACATTAGTCCCAAAACGAAATTTCTTTGCCAATTTGAAAGCACACTTACTGCTCTTTTTTTTTTCGGGGCAAGTGTAAATCACTTTTACAGACTGACACATTATGAAACCACCATGTGTAACTACAACAAAAACAATTCCCATTTCTATTATTCATTTCTTAAGTTACCACATACATCCCCTCTCAAACTGTAAACTCACCTTTAAAATTAGTTAGTTGTGAAAGAAATGTGACACTCAAACAGCAGATTATCAGAGCCAGGATCTCTGTTGTGTTCACCTCTCTCCTCTCAGCAGAACCAGATAATGGCAAACTTTCCCTCTATTTTTCCACACATATACATGTAAGTTTCAAATCTCAGTGCTTCCCCCTTTTTTTCAAATGTAATCACACATTTCTATTGGTTGAAAACCAACCCTTTTCCAAAAGTACCCTTCCCCCAACTTGACTTCTGCCTAGTACCCTTCCCCCAACTTGACTTCTGCCTGCTACCATAGCAACAGCTCATGGAACACTGCTGTGTAGAGTTAGGTCAGAAGTTCGACACACAATGTTTCAATTCCACAGAGCAAGAGTGCTTGACTTTTCAAACCTTACAGCAAATCCATAGTACTGTTCTTTGGTTACACATTTTTTTGTACCAATACAAAACATGCTTCTATTAATTTACACATACAGCCTAGTTTTTATTCTAGAATGGTATGAAACAGCCAATCAGTTCTTTTTGTTTTGAAAAAAATATGTATGCCTCCATTTCCAAACTGTCTTTCTTTTCATATTGCCATTCTACTGAAAGACACCTCCTGAGTGCATCCAGTTCTCCTTTGAAGATGTTCACAGTGTGGATTGTAGGGCACAGCTATGTCTTCTGGAGTGAAAAGTTTGCAGAGAAAACAGGTATGGTGAGAGACCTTGCTTTGCCAAATGTAGACATTAAATGGATTGGTCAGAGAGGGTTAAAGTGTCACCAATTGATGCCATTAGTGAAATCCTTCATTCAAATCCAACACCCTGACCTCATAATAGTGCACTGTGGTGGCAATGACCTAGGCACTTTGACTGGGGTAGGTCTGGAAATGCTTATGAAGGACACCTTTGCACAACTGTTTACACTTTTCCCTAAAACTGCCTTTGTGTTTTCCAACATATGCCAAAGGCAAAAATGGAACTGGTCCAATCATTTCTGTCCGCAGATTGACAAAGCAAGAAAGCACGTCAACAAATCTGTTTCTGCTTTCCTCCGTGACTATGGTATGGGTGCCATTTACCACAACAACTTGCGTTATGACATGCAAGACATTTATAGAGGAGATGGTGTGCACTTCAATGATGAAGGGAACAGAGTCTTCCTCTTGAACCTTAGACTCTGCATCGGTACTTACTTGTAGGTACCACTAAAAAAATGACTTCATAAACACAACAGCTCTTTTTAGAGCTCCCTAATTTCTAAACTCTTAAATCTGCTTTTCATTTATTTTTTTTTATTTTTTTTTACCGTACGCTTACCGTAAGCTTACGGTACGCGTACCCCGTGATTTTTTTAAAAAATCAATAAATGTTTGTTTTGTACTTTACAGTCCTTCTTTGACCCCCTCACAAATGTTAGGGGGTCTGTAACTCTCCTCATTGCCCCCTTTCCTTGTTTTCTCTGTTTTTTTTCTGAGTGAAACACACAAAATGGCGGCCGCCGCTTCCTGGTTTCGGCCGATTCGAATGTTTACTAAGATCTATGGGCCAATCAGAATCTCCTTCGCGCACGCCATGTTTCTTCCGTACGCTTACCGTAAGCTTACCGTACGCGTACCCCGTGATTTTTTTAAAAAATCAATAAATGTTTGTTTTGTACTTTACAGTCCTTCTTTGACCCCCTCACAAATGTAAGGGGGTCTGTAACTCTCCTCATTGCCCCCTTTTCTTGTTTTCACTCTTTTTTTTTCAGAGTGAAACACAGAAAATGGCGGCCGCCGCTTCCTGGTTTCGGCCGATTCGAATGTTTACTAAGATCTAAGAGCCAATCAGAATCGCGCTCGCGCACGCCACCGTACGCTTACCGTAAGCGTACGGTAAGCGTACCGTAAGCGGGCTCAGATATATATATTGATTTAAAGGCTATTTTCTCAGAATCTACTGAACAGATTTACACCAAACCTACAAAAGGCACTTCCTTGACCTAGGGACTACCTCTCTGCCAAATTTTGAGTAATTCTGTACAGCCGTTCGGGCTGTAGCTCGTTCTAAAGGTCCTATGGAAAAATGCATGGGAAAAACGCGTTTTGGGACCCCCCATTTATCTCAGCCCCCGCTTGACGGATCCCCCCGAGACTTTCAGGGTAGGAGCGGAGCGTAGCGCCCCACCTATTTTGAGAAATTCGCGAGGATTCGTCGACCGGCGCCAAAGCTATTCAAAATAGAATGTTGAGGTTTTCCTATGGAAACGTGGTCCCAACTATAACTACCTACTGGCGACCGCCAGTAGGTAATATATATATATATATATATATATATATATATATATATATATATATATATATATATATATATATATATATATATATATATATATATATATATCCTGAAGGTATATATATGTAGAGTTATATATAGTAAAACTTTGGTTACCTATACAAATGTACCTTTATGAACAGTTTTGTCCTTAATATACATGACCCAATATTTTTCCCACAATGTTTCTGATATTTTGGGGAAACACCCCTAGACAATTTCTGAATGTCACTAAGCCATGATGTGGTGCTTGGTTCACTTTCCATTGCATAGCAAGGTTTTGTCTTGTAAGCACTAAGGCCAGATCCATAAATCGACAGAGCTACCTAGTTGTTGTGGACATGTGGATACATCCCAAGAGGCAAGCAAAATGACAGTCTTCTTTCTTTACCTCCTACCTCCTCAATCACATCTAATACCAGCAACCAAAAATGTTTAACTGCCTGGCATTGCCACAACTTATGGTAAAAGTCGGCTGTTGATTCCCAGCACCTTGGACAGGTGTCTAACACACCTGTGGGCATATTATCAAGAAAATTATCGCCGCTTTAGCGGCAGAAAACTGCTGCTAAAGCGGCGATAATGGGCTTGATAATATGCCTTTAAGAATTCCAATTGAAGCCCATGTTTTGGTTTAGATCGCAAAGATAACGCGTTATTATCAACGTTTATCTCCAAGGCGATAATAAACCAGCGATAGCGGCGATTCTCCATCAATAACGCGAGAATTCCAGCGATGAATTCCCAACGCTAAGGAAAAGGTCGCTAATAGGCAGGTGAGGATTCAGCCGTAGAATCCACCTCCCGTAGTAAACAATGGCTAAGTCAGGATTTTAGCAGGTTTTAAAATCCAGCGAGTTAGTGCAAGTTTATTTATCGCTTCGCGGGCATTGCTAATCGGGAGAATTCTTCTTCCTATTACATTTAGTGAGGAACGCCCACTTTGCATGTCATTAGCGATAAATATCGCTGACATGCAAAGCGGTAAAAAAACGGCCGCTATCGCCATTAAGCTGTCGCTATCAGTTGTTAGCGACAGCTTGCTAATAGGGCAATAAAAATATTGCGCCTTTATCAGCAAAAAGTGCCGCTAAAGCATCGATACTGCCCTTGCTAATATGGCCCTATATGATTGTTTTTCCCCAATGTTCAAGGATGAAGCTTCATACAGTACATCGTTTATGCTGAACAAGTATCAAAGCTGAGAACAGAAGAAAGGAAAATGAAATGTTTTACTAAATTGTGATATACTGTTACAGCATAAGCCATTTGTACAGTTGTTTCTGGATATTTTTAATTCAAAAAATGTACTTATATTTCTATTTTTTTTATTTGAAAACAGGGATTACAGTGATACTTCTTAAGATGTGTCAATATACTTATAGTACCACTGAAATACTTGTTTAAGATACTCGTGGAGAGGGTTTTCATGTATAACTCACATGAAATACAGTCAATAACAGACCAAGACACTTACAGATATATTTAAAACTAAATACACTCACCTTTCCATACAGATACTAACACATCCACTCACTCACTCATAGAGGTACTAACACAGGCATGTCCTCATTCATAAAGCCACTGACACACTGATTGTGTTATTCCTACAGAGTCTCATGTGTCTACTCACTCATGCATTCAGTCATTCCTCTACTCAGCCACCCATATAATCACTAACACACCCAGTTACTGTGTCATGTAAGCAATGGCACACTAGATCAGTGACCCATACATCTACAAACATATCCACTCATATACCCACACAGCCTCTTACACACACTTACTCACCTATACACCACTAATGCTCTCACTCACTCACTCATACTACCACTCACACACCCTTTCACTTACCCATACAGATACTCAAACAGTTATATAGAAACTCAAAGACTGACTAACTCAAACAGCCACTCACACACCCTGACACTAATTCACATATCTATTTGCACACAGCTACTAACTCATTCAACCATTCACACACACAGCTATACACATGCAAATTCACTGATAAATACAGCCAATCATGCACCCAGTAACTCACCCTTAGAGCTATTCATGCACCCTCTTACCCACACAGATACACACATACTCACTCACTCTTACAACCACTTACATGGTCACTCACTCACTATACATATACTCAGACATTTGCTAATACACTTACACAGCCAGTCACACACCCACTCACTCACTCACTCATACAAGTAATCACACACCAACTACATCACCCATGTAACCACCCATCTCCTCAGTCACCCATATAGAACTCATACTCCCACTCAAACACTCATGTGGCCAATCGCATACCTTTTCACTCATACAGCCACTCACATATACATCCAATCACACACACCCTTATTCGCCCATATAGTCACTCACAGATCCAGTCAGTCACCTATACACCTACTAGCATACCCACTTATACACTGATATAGCCACACACACCCAGTCACTCACTCATGCAGTCACTAACACATCCACTCACTTACACACTCACTGATACAGTCACTGATACACCCACTCACTCACCCATTCAGGCAATTACACAGGCACTCACTCACCTATACAGCTATTGACATGCCCACCCACACACTCACTCATACAGCTAGTCATGTACTCACTCACTCACCCAAACAGGTACACATGCACCCACTCAATCATCCATACACCACTCATGTACTCATTGACTCACCCATGCAGCTACTTACACACCTACACACTCACTCATACTCTACTCATGTAGCCTCTCAGTCACTCACACAGATACATATGCAGCCACTCATTCACTTAAATACTGCTTATGCACCCTCTCACTCACTTACCCATACAACCACTGACATTCCCATTCACTCATCCATACTCTACTAATGCATCCTCTTGCTCACTCATACAGCTATGCACATCCATACCCACACACCCATACAGCCACTCACACACACACTGACTGACCCATGAAGCCACTCACACACCCAATCAAAGAGCGTTGCAGACACTCACGCACCGACTCATACAGCCATACACCAACTCACACATGCATTCACTTACTGTGGCCACGGTGGAGAAGGAGACAGCGAGACAAGGAATGTTTTGATGAAGAAAGCTTTATTTTGTGTTCATTTCTACAGGATGTTGTCCTAGATTATCAGGAGAGTCTTGGTACTACGAGGCCGTCTTCGGTCTCTTACGTCAGAGAGAGAGTCGTCTGGGGTTCAGGCTTCCAAGGACAAGAAAGGTTGTTCCTGCCGTGTAGTGAGACCCAGGTCCGGAAGCAAAAAGGAACAAAGAAAGAAAAAAGGCTTGGTAAGGGAACGTTTCTCTCCTTTATTAGAAGATAGGGAAAGGAAGTGAAGGACTTTACACCCGACCAACACCTGTGACTTGCGCTACTCCTTTCATAAGGGTGTTTACAAGCTTTGAGGCTTTGGCTTTAAGGAACTCAGCCTGTCTGATGCCTCGGTTCATCCGCCCTGTTCTCCCAACCTTCCCTTACCCCACACAGCCCCCAGTTGGCCCCATACCTTGTGAAGCCACGACCCTCCTGGGCCGTGGCCACTTTCAGCGTGTTACCAGAAAGGGTCCGGCTCCCCCTTTACGTCATTCTCGGGTGGGGTCTTCCCAGCGTGCTCAACTTTCACTTTCGTGTCAGAATGGCTCAGCAGCTCTCCATTTCTCGGTACCATGAAGAAGGTCTGGACGTCCCATTCTCCCGTGACCGATTCCGGTTCTCCTCTCAGCCGGCTTCCAAGCGAGAGCTCTATTCCTTCGGTCTCTTCCTCTTTGAAGGAGAGGAGGTCATGTGACCACATCACATGGTCGGCAGAGGAAGGCGACGGTAGAGAAGATTTAAAGGTATAGTGTCCCACAGGATCAAAAGCCAGGGTCTGAAAATAGAGAAGGGGCAGGGGGAGAGGTAAGGAGGCAATTGTTCGTGTAAGGAGTCGAGGAGGCAGGGTCAATAGTCAGCTCTTCGTCACACTTACCCATACAGACACTTACACAGGCACTCACAGACCCATACAACTACTGACACATGGACCCACTATCCCATATGGGTACTCACATACCCATTCACTCACTCATTCATCTACTCACACACCCACTCACTCACCCATGCATGACTCATGCACCCACTCACTCACAAATACATCCACTCACACACACACACTCATTCACCTACTCACACACCTAGTCAATCATCTATACACAAACTCAACACCGAGACACAGAAAAAGGCATATTCACACCGTTACAAACATACATATAACAAACATACAATTATTTTTCCTTAAAGCATAATTAGTAAGTCTAACAAGAACTGTTGTTTTTTTCTTTTTTAAAACTTTTTAAAGTTTTCTTTGTATTTTTTTAACAATTTTGGGTATTTTTTGGGGGTTTTTTTGTTGTTAGTTTCCTCACCGAAAAGTTCAAAACATAGTGCTTATTAAACGTAAGCATAAAACTTGCATCAACAACTGGGAAAAAGAAAACAATACTAATACTTATGAGTATTGATACTGGCAACCAGAGCAGGGATAGACTGCTGACTCATACTCAATATTGCCCTACACTTCAGACAAAACTGTTCAATACCTGCAAGCTCTAAAACACTGACTGCAAGATCTGATGAAAGTGTAGGAGCAGATGAGGTGCCCGGTTGTGTACCGTCTCCAGCAGATGTTTGTTGCTTGATGGCTGGTCTCTCTCTCTGTCTCTGCTCTTACAAGACATGTGGAATGCATTGTTCTTAGGTGCTTCTTTGTACTACTGGTACCACAAGAGTACTTGTTTTCAGACCCTCTAGGGAGAGTCTTAATGTAGATTGTGAAAGTCACTTACCTTTCATTAACCTTTTTTCTCCAGGTGAAATGGAGAGAAACGTCCCCATGATACTTTCTTCCTTCATTCTCACAGGCTCATCTTCCTGAGATAAGTGGCCATGGTCCTCTGGAGTCTGAGGAGCACCAGATGCCATCTTTGTTAACCAAAAATACACAGTAAAACACCCCAAAAAACATGCAATTCTTAGAAAGAATGCAAAGGTGTCAAATAACACACGCACACTCAAAAAATGGAGAAAAGGGTTGGGACCTTCCTGTATGAAATGAAATGAAATGAAATGAAATGAAAAAGGTATTTAGTAAAGCGCACTGCGACCGAGCGGCTTCCTGGCGCTAAAACCTGATCAAGACTCACATAAATCAAGCCGAAGAGTTTAGGGAGAAAAAGCCTGAGAAAAAAGGAAGGGTTTTAAAGCTTTGCGAAAATGGGAATAGATAGGGATAGAGCGGATGGATAGGGGAAGACTGTTCCAGAGCTGAGGGGCCAACACCGAGAAGCGAGTGCCCCCGGTTCTGGATTTGCGGAAACGGGGGATGTACAGGAGAGACATGGAAGAAGAGCGAAGAGTGCGACAGGGGGCGTAAGAAGAGATGAGGGAAGTAATGAAGAAAGGAGCGGACCGAGAATGAGCCAGAAAGGCTAAACAGGCCAACTTAAAAATTGAACGAGAGTGGACGGGGAGCCAGTGAAGGGATTTGAGTGCAGGAGTGATGTGAGAAGATTTAGGGAGGGAGAGAATAAGGCGGGCAGCTTGATTTTGAATGGCCTGAAGTCGGCGAGATTGAAAAGCAGGGATGCCGACGTACAGGCCATTTCCGTAATCGATGCGGGAGATGACAAGAGCCAAGACTATGGTTTTGAGGGCATCGGTGGAAAAGAACCGAGAGATCTTCTGGATGAGACGAAGGGACAGAAAACAGGAAGATACCACGGAGCTAATCTGGCTGTGCATCGAAAGGTCATGGCTGACTTTAATGCCAAGAGTGCGGACAGAGGAAACAGGTGAAGGGGGGGGGCAAAAGAAAGGGGCCAATGAGCAGGGGACCAAGGGTTAGAGGGACCACCCGTGAGGACAAGTTCCGTCTTGTCAGGATTGAGTTTCAGATGGTTGGCGCTCATCCACTCAGAGATAAAAACTAGGGTGGAACAGAATTTGGGAAGGGAATCGGGAGAAGAGGATAAGTCAAAGATGAGCTGAAGGTCGTCGGCATAGTTATATACAGAGACCCCCAGCTCGAGGAGGGAAGTAATGAGGGGTTGGATATAAAGATTAAAAAGAAGAGGGGAAAGAGAGGAGCCCTGAGGAACGCCACAGGTAACCGGACGGGAAGGGGCCGAAAAACCAGAGAGGTGGACCGCCTGGGACCTATCCTGAAGAAAGGACGCAATCCAGGAGAGGGCCACACCCCGAATACCAGCTGATCTGACACGGTCGAGAAGGATGGAGTGGTCGACCGTGTCAAATGCAGCGGACAAATCGAGGAGGACCAGAGCTTGGGGAAGATTGAGATCGGCTTTCTCCTTGAGCTCATCCAGGACCGCTAGGACCACCACCTCCGTGGAATGGCCCGGACGGAAGCCTGCCTGGTGAGATGCCAACAAGCCATTCTGCTCGACATAAGAAGAGAGGCAAGAGGTGACGTGTGCTTCAAGAATTTTGCCAAGATAAGGAAGAAGGGAGATGGGACGAAAGTTGGAAAGAAGAGAGGGATCCAAACCAATTTTTTTTAAGATGGGAAGGACAATAGCGGATTTGAAAGCGGAGGGGACAGAGCCCGAGGCCAAAGAAGAATTGAGAAGAGCAAGAGGAGGGGCAGAGCAGTTAGTGAATAGAATTTTAAGAATACGGGCTGGCGCGCAATCGGCGGGGGAACCTGACTTGACTTTGGCCAGGAGTTTAGAGAATAGATCAGGAGAAATGGGAGGAAAGGAAATAAAGGAAGAGGGAGGAGGGGGGGGAGAGACCGGGCAGGGTTGGGACACAGGGGGAATGTTAGCTTTGATCTTCAAGATTTTGTCAATGAAGAATGTATTAATGATACAAATCCATTTGTTTCTGTGTCACATAGGATTCGTAATGCTGTCACGCTCATGTCGTGGCGACTCCGGAAAATGTGTTAAAACAACCTTTGAAAATGATTTTTCTCTACAATTATAGTACTTTACTACTTTCTCAGTAAATCTCTTCTCTTAAAAGCTTTAAAGTGTCTATATATTTTGGTCACAACCCTGTCGTGACTCCAGAAAATGTGTTAAAGCAACATTTAAAATGTTTCTCCTCTGTTATATTTCTTTTTTTACTCTATTTGTAAACCACTTACCTTAAATAAAACCTTTAAAGTGTCTATATATCTGTTTCAGTACTGCCAAAATCCTGCGGAGTCGCGAATCACCCGCAACGGGTCTGTGACTCCCTAATTTAAAAAAAAAATATAATAATAATAATAAAAGCAATATATTACAGTAGATACCTCACAACCAAACTAATGAATCTTAGAAATTCACACAAAAAACACAGGTTACAGGGATGTTTTGTGTCAGGCAATAGAATTTAAAGAAACAAATGAAAATTAGGAAATAACATTTAAAAAACCTTAGAAATTCACTAAAAAACACAAAAGGTTACAGGGACGTTATAGTTAGGAAATAGAATTAAAAAAGTCTTCTAAACTCATAACAAAAACTAAAGTTACAGGGGCATGATAGTTAGCAAATAACATTTAAAAATCCTTTGAAATTTACTGTTACAGGGATGCTATAGTTAGGGAATTGAATTAAAAACCTTAGAAATTCACACACACACACTAAAACCTGGTTTTATTTGCTGCTTGCCGCTACTAGCGCTGGGATGCCTTCGGGTAGCCATGCTCTCTATAAATGTTCCTTTCATTTCATTTCGTTTCACACACACACATATATATATATATATATATATATATATATATATATATATATATATATATATATATATATATATATATATATATATATATTCACTGAAAAAACCATGGGTTTCACACACGTTATAGTTAGGAATTAGCATTTAAAAAACCTTAGAAATTCAGTGAAAAAACCATAGGTTTCACACACGTTATAGTTAGGAATTAGCATTTAAAAAACCTTAGAAATTCAGTGAAAAAACCATAGGTTTCACACATGTTATAGTTAGCTGGACATTTTACTCGTAAAAAACCAATGAAATTCCCCCGTTATAGTTAGTTCAGCTAACTATAACTCGCGCGCCCGCAATGCACTGCTGATGACGTCACATATTACATCACTCATGACATGGTCAGTGACATCACTCATGACATCACTGATGACATCTCAAATGACATCACTGATGACCTCACTGATGACATCATCCAGTGAATGTGTGTTTTTCTGAAAATTAAATATGTTTTATATATGTATATCTCAAGGTCGATGGAAGAATAAATGGGTATATTACTGTCTAAATGGATGATTTCTTTTTGAAAAATTGATTGTGTAACTGACTGATTAAGTGTATCATAGTGAATACATGGCTTAGTGAGTAATGTTTAAATATATAAATATCTGTATCATTTTTTCACTTTGTATATAAGTGGCTGCATGGGTTGGTGAGTAGCTACATGGGTGTCTATATAGGTTATTAGTTGGTTTTTTGAGTATCAGTATGAGTGTCTGCATGGTTTGGTGGGGGGTATTACGTAGTGCATAGGTGCATGAATGAGTGACTCACTGTTTGTATGTGTTGAACAGAGCATGTGTGCAGGACTGCATGGGTGGATGTGTGTGTGTATGGGTGTGTTAGTGAGTGAATGACTGTCTCAATAGTGTCTTTATGAGTAACTACATATGTTTAAAACTAGTATATGTGACTATTGGTTTATATATGTGAGTATATGTGAGAGTGAGAGATTGAAAGAGTTCCTGTATGAATAAGTATGTATTTCTATAAGTGATTGTTTAAAAGACTAAGTATGTGTAAGTTTCCGTAGAAGTAAGTGTGGTGGTGTGTGTATAACTGTATATGCAAGTAAATGTATGTTTGATTCTTTATTAGCATGGGTGACTATGTGTGTGAGTAGCTCTATGGATGAGTGGCATTGTGTAACAGGATGTATAGGTGTATGAGTACATATGATAAGTGAGTACATGTATGAGTGACTGTATTGGACTGTTGGTGAATGAGTGGATGTGTATGTGGATCTTAGAATTACTGAAGAGGTTGTTGTAACTGTTATTGGTATGTCCATTCTTTTGTAAATTTTAGTCTCTATTTTTGAATGTGTGTATCAAAGGTTTTATTAGGGGAAGAGGAGGTCTGCCACTCTATCACAAGGATGATGTCATCAGTGAGGTCATCAGTGATGTCATTTGAGATGTCATCAGTGATGTCATGAGTGATGTCACTGACCATGTCATGAGTGATGTAATATGTGACGTCATCAGCAGTGCATTGCGGGCGCGCGAGTTATAGTTAGCTGAACTAACTATAACGGGGGAATTTCATTGGTTTTTTACGAGTAAAATGTCCAGCTAACTATAACATGTGTGAAACCTATGGTTTTTTCACTGAATTTCTAAGGTTTTTTAAATGCTAATTCCTAACTATAACGTGTGTGAAACCTATGGTTTTTTCACTGAATTTCTAAGGTTTTTTAAATGCTAATTCCTAACTATAACGTGTGTGAAACCCATGGTTTTTTCAGTGAATTTGCAAGGTTTTTTAAATGCTAAGTCCTAACTATAACGTGTGTGAAACCCATGGTTTTTTCAGTGAATTTGCAAGGTTTTTTAAATGCTAATTTTGTTTTTTTTCTTCTATTTTTTTAAACATATTTTTATTTTTATTTTCTATCCTTTTTTAAAGACTATGGTTAAATTTTTAAAATTCTATAATATGTTTTTTTTAATATATTTTATAAAATAAACATGTAAAATTTATTAGCAATACATTTTTTCCTTTTTTTAAAATTTTTTTTTAGTACGCGTACCGTAAGCTTACGGTAAGCGTACGGTTTACGCAACGTCCGTAATTTATCTACGCTGTTTGCGTATAGTTACGCAATTTGCGTAGCCGCGCGTCCTCCGCGTGGGACGCGTACGCGTGTACGCTACACGCGCACGTTACGCGGAAGTGTCGGGTAGTGACTGTTATGCGCATGCGCGCAAGCGCGTGTCTTTTTTACGCGCATGCGCACTTTTGCCGTAAGCGTACCGTAAGCGTACCGTAAGCGTACGGTAGGTCATGTGATCATGAAACACAACTTTTGATTGGTTGAAACTACTTTCAGTTCTAGAACTCTCCTACACCACACCCATTCCCCTCATTTCTGCTTGTGATCCCTTGGGAGAAGGAGCTGGTTTGTCTTTGGGATACGATGGCAGAACAGCAGAGCTCTTCTGAGAGTGAGGCTAGCACTAGCAGCACTGTCTTGAGGCAGAGATCGAGGAAACAAAAGCCCTCTTATGTATGGGATTATTTTACTTTTCCTGAAGGCCAGCAAAAGGTAAATGCACCCTTAGTGACTTGTAAGCTGTGTAAGCGTGTACTTTCTAGAGGTAATCCTAACAGGAAGTATTCCTTTGGGAATCACACCATGAAGAGACACCTCCAGGATGTACACAGAAGGACACATGGTCATCTTTTTGGAGGTAACTCTTCAGAAAGACGAGCCAGTACATTCACAGCAGCTCAGCCTGGACCATCATCTGCAGGGCTGACTCCTTCTTCTGCAGGTCAGGTGAGCCCTTCATCTGTGGGGGGAGAATCTCCTTTTGCTGGCCCTCTGGAAATCAACCCTCGATTTCGGAAGGTTGATATTCGATGCACATTTTGTCAAGATCTAATTTGCTATAGGGAGACCAGTGTTTCCCTAGTGAACAACAAAATAGATCAGCACATTTGTCGCTTTGAATAATTTTCCCATGCTTCATTTCCTCTGTCCCTGCATGAACACAACGGTTCTTTTAAGAGCCAACCTTATCTTTCGTCTTTTTTTTACATATGTTTTTAAAAACTTTTTTTTTTTTTTTTTTACCGTACGCGTACGGTGCGCGTACTTTTTTTTAATTTTTTTAAAAAAACACTAAAAATCAATTATCACATTACAAGGTCCTTGAGAGACTACAATTATTATTATTGACTTACCATACTCACTCAAAAAAATATTTATTCATTTGTTTTTAAAAAAAATAGTTTTAAAAATGGTTCTAGTTTTCGAAATTTTTCTATATCTATCTGGAAAAAAAGAAAAAAGTATTAATATTTTTAAAACATTTTATAATACAGTACACATATTTACATTTTTTTCCAAAAAATATTTTTGCCTTATTTTTGCTGTTTTCAGAATATATTGCATTTCACTATAAATTGTGAAAGCAATTGCATTCATCATTTTACAGCGGGCAAAAAAAAATAACAATCACAAAGATTGTATTAAAAAAGCCCTGATTCTTTTTTTACTTAAACTTAACATTATAGAAATGCATAATATTCTAAAAAAATATCATCTAATACCAATACTTATTTCTTTAAAATACCGTCTGATATGTTTGTTTCAGAAGTATAATCACAATATTATATCTCAAATAACTCCAAAATACATCTGATTTCATTTCCTTTAGACCAAATAGTAATTTAAAATTTTTTTTGGGAATAAATTTCCAACGGTAATCCAATAAAATTCTAAAGTTTAATTTGTCCAGATCTCACCCATTCTCTGTAACATTTTGGTTCACGAAAATTTTTTGAATAATTTATTAAGTCCACAATAGAATTGGTTACTTTTCCGCATGGCCAAATAGTAATTTTTTAAATCATTTTTGAAAAAATTTCCAATGGCAGTCCAGTAACATTCCAAAATTTAAAATGTGCAGAAGTTACCGATAATCTCTAAATTATTGGTTTTTCAAAGTTTCATTAAAAATTTAAAAAGTCCACATTACAATTGGTTATCTTTCCATTAGGCCAAATGATAGTTTAAAAAATCTTTTTTCTACAAAATTGCAATGGTAATCCAGTAAAATGGTAAAATTATTTTGTCGAGATCTTGCCAAATCTGTCTAAAATTTAGGTTTCAGGAAGATTAGATAGGAATTTGCTAAATCAAAAGGCAAACGTTGTTTGAAAATCAATTGGGAATCATTACACAGTGTCCAGTCTTTTTCACATTTAAGATAAACTGTGTAATGTCCAGAAGTAACAGTAGGTCCATCATGGAAAATTATTGCAACAGTTACAAAAGTTTTTCCTGAAATTGATAATTGCTGTCCTGTAAACTTCTTTATTAAAGTATCCAATTTTGAACCATCAGCTCTACATCGTTGCATCATTAAAATTACATACTGTCCGTATTCCTTTAAAATTAATGTAGAAAACATGTCAGATTGACACTCACTACATTTCATGCTATGATTAGCATCTTTAACTAATTTTGCAAAAGTGACTGTTTTACTCTCTGGCAATGTCAAATAAATAAATCTTTCATTATCAACAATAGAGCCACATATATTATAACAATTATCACAACTATGTTCCCATTTATAAGAGAGACCAAAAAAAATGTCAATGGGAACTCCTTCTTCTTCCACTACCTGAAGAAAATACATCAAAAATTCATGTGCATCTTGCTGTTCATTTTGAGAAAACTGTGTTCGTCCTGAACATACATCTAAAAGTTTTCTAATTTCAGTAGCACTTTCTATTTGAGTTTTATCTTTACTCAGCTTTTGAAAAAGGAGACTCAGCTCTGAACAGAATCTTTTTCCCTGATTTACTATTATCTGCTCTTGCAAACTTTTCAGATAAAATGCAACATTCAGCACTACATTTGCGTAGCAGTTGACACCAGAGCTATTTTCAAAATGACATCCTACAACCTGTTCTTCATTTTCCTTTTTCTTTTTGCTTGCAATTACATCACTCCTCTTTTTTTTCCTCTTCTCTACATCTTCATTACAGATATTCTCATTTTTTCTTTTACGAGAAACTACACGTTTCTCCAACACAGGATACTGACCTAAATGAGGAGCATAGCTTCTTCTTAATCTATTATACTCCTTTACACAGTTTGTATCAGCACTAACTTTTGAGTCATCAAAGTCTATCATGAATAAACCTGATAATGTTTTCACTCGTGACAAAGCTACATATGCCATACCTTCTTTGAACACAGTTGAACCAATGTTCACAAATGCACAATCTACAGTCAATCCTTGAGACTTGTGAATAGTTACAGCATATGCTAGAGAAAACGGAAACTGCTTCCTACGTCCATATAAGTCTTTCACAAGCATAAAACGTACTGTACAACGACAAATATCTTTAACTTCTTCTATCTGATCAAATTTTATTTTTAAACATTCAACTCCTTCTTTTTTCTGGTAATTAATAAAACCCACAACTCTTCCCATCGCTCCATTAACTAAACCTTTTTCAACATCCAAATTTCTCCTTAAAAATACTCTACAGTTCATGCAAACATATAGATTTTTTTCTAATCCAGCTGTTTTGGAGATGTTCTTCTCTAGTGAGTCCAATTTATTTTTCAGTTTGCCTGTTACTGTGACACTAATTCTTCCATCCTCAATTTTGTCCACTGCTTCCAATTTCCTGATCTCTTCCTTTTCCAATTTCAAAAGCTCCTCATTGAATATTGAGCATTCACGTAGAGTTGGCATTAAGCAGATGACACTTTTGTTTTCTGCAATGTTCTTGTATATCTTCTCTGCAACTATTTCTTCCTTTGGAAATAAATTATGTAGCAGCCGACTCTGTAATGTTTTTTTGCCAACTTCTGTGAGTAGTCCAATCCTGATATCTTTCAGAATACTTCCATATTCTTCATCGTTTGCTTGCCTCATATTAGTAGTAAGTTCCTTGTACTCAAAGAAGGACCAAATATTTGTATTTCCGATGCTTCCCAATGACTTCTTCGTGTCTTCATGTGTGACAGTATTAAACACTGGTTGTCCTTTAACTGGAGTAAGTTGCAAAAGATCTCCAAAAACTATGACGTGTTTTCCACCAAATAACATGTCATAGTCTGTCTTCAAAATTTGCTGCATTCTTAAATGCACAAAGGCAAGCATTAAGTTTGATACCATGCTCACCTCATCAATAATGAGAACTTGCATCTTCTTCAATACTCTTGAAACTTCCAAGGATGCTTCTCCAGTTAGCTTGTTGAATTGTATTTTGTTCTCATGCTCCACTGGTAACATTAGCAAACGATGTAAAGTGATTCCTTTTATGTTATATGCTGCTAACCCAGTTGGAGCAGTAACCACACAAGACAAAGTAGAATCCGTTTTTTGCTTTAGGTAGCTTCTGATGACTTTTATTAGGAAACTTTTTCCAGTTCCAGCTTGTCCGCTTACATACATCCTGATTGGATGAAATGATGTGCATGAGCACTCTTTTTTTTCATGTAGAAATCCGTGATCAATTTTGTTTTTGATCTCTTCATAAATTTGTTGCTACTCTTGATTCAGTTGTCTTTCCAAATTTTGTAAGTCTATAAATTCTTCTTGAGCTTGATTCATAGCCGTTTCCACTTCATTCATGGCTATTGATGCTTCATTTTCAATGATTGGTTGTCCTAGGGGATCTTGACTGAGTGTTCCTGAACTTTGGCTGTCCTGAGAACTATCTCTAGCGATTTCTGCTGCAATTGTAGTTTCCTGATCAATTTCTTCATTTAACATTTGCAGATAAGTTGAGAATGTACTGCATTGTATGCTGTCTTTGCAAGCATTAAAAGAATCTTCATAGCTCTGGAATTCTCCCAGTAGTTCATCCTCTGTACGCCATGGTTTAAACAACTGTAAAAGAGCCAAGTAGTAAAATTCCTTCTTGTCAGTAGTGTCGCAACTCAGCTTCCGGTGATTTATCAAACTTCCTTTTGTTTGCTTCACCAAACATCCTTCCTCACCAACGACTTTATATTTTCCATTATTGATGTCTTCTGTGGCTTTCCGTGAATAAATGTAGTTCTGCAGCACTTCATAGAGACACATGTTCTCCAGATGTTGACTTCTCTTGGGATAATATGTGTCCAACATGTTTGTTTTCAAAATATCTGTACTTTCTGGGTCATTCTCGGCCAAATATTCAATTTCTCCTACAGATTTCAGTACCCGATTTCTCATTGCTGCAAGGCCTAAACTTGCCCAAATTATTCTTCTTGACTTCGAGTAGAGACTTGCAGAAGATAACCTATCTGAACATTCGTAGGATCCAATTTCTCGATGCGATAACATCTTCAAACTGAAACTGTACAGCTTCTTACTGACAGTCTTCTCGTGAGAAATCTCTTCCCACATTTCTTTCAATTCTGTTTTTTCTGATTTCGTAATGTAAGACGTTACATATCGAGCAACAGCAATGGAATTGTCAGCTACATACTGTATATCCATGTTAGCGTTCCACATGGATAAAATGACTGGGTTGTAGTCATTTATATTTTTTGATTCTTCTTTTCTTTTTAGGTTGTAGGTATTCTTAGGTGATTTTCTTGTGATAGTATGTCTCACAGCTGACATAAAACTGTTGACTCTTCCATTTGAAAGAACAGGTCTAGGAAATCCAAATCGACATTTAGTGTAGTATTTTTCTTTGCTCTTGTATTTCCGTCGACAGTATTTTCCACACCGATGACTTTGGAAACGTAAAACTTGCTCCTTTAACTTGTTCTCTTCTGTGCTTTTTGGTATAGCACATGTTGCATATTCTTCAATGTAAGATAACACTGCTTCATCAGCATCTGTTCCAAACTTTGGGGCATCCTTGATCCACAACAGCATATGAATATGAGGAGCACCTCTTGCCTGGTACTCTTTTCTCCAAAAGAAATCCACTACTTCTCCAAGGGGTGGATTTTTTTTATTGCAGATGAAGGACATCATAGCCTCAAATCTATGATTGAAATATCTGCAAACATTAACCGGATCCAATGAGCACAGTTCTCCTGCTGTCTTGTATTCGATGTTTTTAATGTTTGAATTGGCCTCTCGTAGAAAATCCAGTAAATCATCCCAAGCGTACTCGGCACAGCTTAGGGTAAGGAACCATGTTGGTGTTCCTAAATTCCGTAACATGCATTTTAGTTCACCATGGCGTCGGTACCAATATTCATTTGTCCCACGCTGACAAGCCATCAGATTGATCAGTTGTGTTTCCAAATGATCATCTCGGTGCTGCACTTTCTCCATAAAATCCTTAGCAGACACATTTTGTAAATGTACTCCACTTTTTAAAATGTGATTTACTGCATAAGACAGTGCAGACAAGTCGCTTTCAAATAAAAGATGGAACAAATAAGGAATACTTTGTCGAAATCTGGGATCTTCAGCATATAGTCTTGTAGTCCGATACTCTGAAGCTGGAATCTGTTCTGGACGTTCATCGTATCGTCCTCCTTTTCCCGTAGGAAACAGCTGGGGAAAACATCGAGCTTCCAAGCTCTCCTCCCATACACTCACGGGAGTTCCTTTTGCTTTCTTCATCTGAAAGAGATCAATATTGTCTCCCATAACTTCTTTCGAATGAAGAGGATGTATGCTAAAATGTTCATAAATTTCTTCTTCCTTTGACTTGTCCACTTTTTCAATTTGTCCAGTTGGTATTTCTGTGTCTTCTTGTAAATCTTCTTCTTCTTCTTCTTCTTCTTCTATATAAATTGATTCATACCATTTGTTATTTTTTTTCAAATACAAATTTGCTCTTTGTACTTTCCGCACATCTACCAGCTCCTGCCAAATCTTCTTATTCTTTGTAGGTACACCATTAACCAGAATAATTAATGGTTCAGTTTCCAAAGTATCCGCATCAATAGTTTCCATATTTTTTTTCAAATCCAAGGGCAAATACACCACTCTACCTTTTAAACCTCTCAGTAAATCTGAAGGAGGTAATTTACCAGTTTTGGGCTCCATACATACTATGGTCTGGAACGGATGAACACATTGAATAAGTATAGACTCATATGTATTTAATTCAGAAAGTTCAGCAGGAATAGCATCCAATTCTAAATTATTATGTACAGCTCTGGTCGGCATTCTATTTTCCTCTAACTTGTTGTAACAGTATTTACAAATACGCTGATCTTCACCCAATTCAAAACAATTTTCTAGAAATATATATGTGGCAAAATCCTTCCACTTATAATTATCTTCATTTTCACTCTTTCTGTAGAGATCAACATTCCTAGTTTGTTTTCTATAATGAGTTCTGCGGCAACAAATACAAGTAAAATTTGGTCTTTCATTAGAGACTATTGCAAATTTTGTTATGTGATCATTAAATGTGTTACTTACAGAGGGTTCTACATTCTCTTCCACTTCTTCCTCATTTACTGTGTCCTTCTCTGCACTGTTTTGTTCAGGACCAAAGTAACAAAACTGAATTTCATCAACAACCTTCTCTACATCTGATACTGTTCCTCGGAACAGAGCCCTATTCAATTCATTTAACTTTATTGCTGGACTTTTGGCAAAATACAACCGTCTCACAAACTTTCTCATTTCAGTATGATGAACAGCCAGCATCCTAAAATGATGGAAAACACTATTGCACACTTTTCTAGATAGACAAGCCAGAGAATGACCCTGCAAACCAGTATTCTCTCTCACTCTGCATGGATCCAGACTTTGAAGCACCTTAATCTTCTGTTTTACACTTTTTTTTACTATATTCTCTTAGAAACTCTCGAAATTTGTCAATAGATTCCTGACGCACAGTGCAAATACTACTACAATTCCAAGTGTACACTGGGGCTTTAGGACGTCTCCCCATTGCCTCATCTGCCATCACTTGTACCTCATCTCTTGGAACCATTATCTCCTTCTCCATTATGCAACCATTTGTTACTTCGTATGAACGACCTCTGGTGTCAACTGCATGCAGCAAACTATTACTTTGAAAATAGCTCTCTTCATTAAAAAAAGGTTCACTACTTGAACTATGCATCCACTTTCCTAAAAACACTTTACAAAAGTTTGTTCTGTTCACTACTCTTTTCCTTTTGCTATGTGATTTCAGTACATTAACCATTTTGTCTAATGTACGCATCCTATTCAAAATTAATATGAATAGTTTCCTTTTTAATTCTAATGCCTTTGCTGCAATGGCTTCAATTTCTTTTTTTCTCTTGTAATATTTTGCCTTTTGCTTATATTTCTTCACATCCTTTATCAAATTGGACATAACTCTTCTCTGAAACATTTTTCTACGTATCTCTTTAAACGCTGTTTTTCTGTTTATGTAAATCTTTTCAGTTGCAGAAGGTATATTTGCATTAACTAAATTCTCAATTTTTTCCTGTTCTGTTCGTTTCGTAACATTCTTTCCAGTACAGACATTTTGTACATTTTTCCTTGTTTTGAATATATTTTTAAGAAATTGTTTTTTCTGCTTACCAGAAGATTTTTTCTTTTTCCCAACATGAGCATCTTCTACTAACTTTGGTCCTCCAGTTGTCTTCAAATATAGTTTTTTTTTTAGCGTTTTTTGAACTCTGGATTTTGTAGGCATCTTAAATTTTGTTCACTGCTCTTCAGCAATACCTGAAAAAAACTAAAAAAAAATTCCTTTATTGTATTTAAATATATTACTACATTTCTTTTCACAATAGTCACAAAACGAAATTTCTATGCCAATTTGAATGCACACTAACTGCTCTTTTTTTTGGGCAAGTGAAAATCACTTTTACAAACTGTCACATTATGAAACCACTTTTCAGATTTTTTAAAAAGCCCATGTCCAGACTGCTACACTACAGCAAGGGCAACCAGCCTTAGTGATGCTGAATGTATTTGCATTACAGACTGAAACCTGAAAACCCCACTCGCTTGTAAATACTGTGCATGATTATACATGACAAAGAAGCACATGGGTGTGTGCTAAGAGTCTGCTTCTTCCCCCAAAAATTCGCTCCCCCTTTCCATCTAATGCAACTGTGAAATCACCAGAGCAATACGCAATAAATCTCTGCCTATAATTCCTCTCTGCACACAGAGTCATGTTTTCACATTAGTCCCAAAACGAAATTTCTTTGCCAATTTGAAAGCACACTTACTGCTCTATTTTTTTCGGGGCAAGTGAAAATCACTTTTACAGACTGACACATTATGAAACCACTTTTTTTGATTTAATTAAATGCACATGTCCAAACTGTTTTTTCAGACCACCACCATGTGTATTCTCGGTGACTGCCTACACTCCAGCAAGGGCAACCAGCCTTAGTGATGCTGAATGTATTTGCATTACAGACTGTAACCTGAAAACCCCACTCGCTTGTAAATACTGTGCATGATTATACATGGCAAGCACATGGGTGTGTGCTAAGAGTCTGCTTCTTCCCCCAAAAATTCGCTCCCCCTTTCCATCTAATGCAACTGTGAAATCACCAGAGCAATACGCAATAAATCTCTGCCTATAATTCCTCTCTGCACACAGAATCATGTTTTCACATTAGTCCCAAAACGAAATTTCTTTGCCAATTTGAAAGCACACTTACTGCTCTTTTTTTTTTCGGGGCAAGTGAAAATCACTTTTACAGACTGACACATTATGAAACCACTTTTTTTGATTTATTTAAATGCACATGTCCAAACTGTTTTTTCAGACCACCACCATGTGTATTCTCGGTGACTGCCTACACTCCAGCAAGGGCAACCAGCCTTAGTGATGCTGAATGTATTTGCATTACAGACTGAAACCTGAAAAACCCACTCGCTTGTAAATACTGTGCATGATTATACATGGCAAGCACATGGGTGTGTGCTAAGAGTCTGCTTCTTCCCCCAAAAATTTGCTCCCCCTTTCCATCTAATGCAACTGTGAAATCACCAGAGCAATACGCAATAAATCTCTGCCTATAATTCCTCTCTGCACACAGAGTCATGTTTTCACATTAGTCCCAAAACGAAATTTCTTTGCCAATTTGAAAGCACACTTACTGCTCTTTTTTTTTTCGGGGCAAGTGAAAATTACTTTTACAGACTGACACATTATGAAACCACTTTTTTTGATTTATTTAAATGCACATGTCCAAACTGTTTTTTCAGACCACCACCATGTGTATTCTCGGTGACTGCCTACACTCCAGCAAGGGCAACCAGCCTTAGTGATGCTGAATGTATTTGCATTACAGACTGAAACCTGAAAACCCCACTCGCTTGTAAATACTGTGCATGATTATACATGGCAAGCACATGGGTGTGTGCTAAGAGTCTGCTTCTTCCCCCAAAAATTCGCTCCCCCTTTCCATCTAATGCAACTGTGAAATCACCAGAGCAATACGCAATAAATCTCTGCCTATAATTCCTCTCTGCACACAGAGTCATGTTTTCACATTAGTCCCAAAACGAAATTTCTTTGCCAATTTGAAAGCACACTTACTGCTCTTTTTTTTTCGGGGCAAGTGAAAATCACTTTTACAGACTGACACATTATGAAACCACTTTTTTTGATTTAATTAAATGCACATGTCCAAACTGTTTTTTCAGACCACCACCATGTGTATTCTCGGGATCTGCCTACACTCCAGCAAGGGCAACCAGCCTTAGTGATGCTGAATGTATTTGCATTACAGACTGTAACCTGAAAACCCCACTCGCTTGTAAATACTGTGCATGATTATACATGGCAAGCACATGGGTGTGTGCTAAGAGTCTGCTTCTTCCCCCAAAAATTCGCTCCCCCTTTCCATCTAATGCAACTGTGAAATCACCAGAGCAATACGCAATAAATCTCTGCCTATAATTCCTCTCTGCACACAGAGTCATGTTTTCACATTAGTCCCAAAACGAAATTTCTTTGCCAATTTGAAAGCACACTTACTGCTCTTTTTTTTTTCGGGGCAAGTGAAAATCACTTTTACAGACTGACACATTATGAAACCACTTTTTTTGATTTATTTAAATGCACATGTCCAAACTGTTTTTTCAGACCACCACCATGTGTATTCTCGGTGACTGCCTACACTCCAGCAAGGGCAACCAGCCTTAGTGATGCTGAATGTATTTGCATTACAGACTGAAACCTGAAAACCCCACTCGCTTGTAAATACTGTGCATGATTATACATGGCAAGCACATGGGTGTGTGCTAAGAGTCTGCTTCTTCCCCCAAAAATTTGCTCCCCCTTTCCATCTAATGCAACTGTGAAATCACCAGAGCAATACGCAATAAATCTCTGCCTATAATTCCTCTCTGCACACAGAGTCATGTTTTCACATTAGTCCCAAAACGAAATTTCTTTGCCAATTTGAAAGCACACTTACTGCTCTTTTTTTTTCGGGGCAAGTGAAAATCACTTTTACAGACTGACACATTATGAAACCACTTTTTTTGATTTATTTAAATGCACATGTCCAAACTGTTTTTTCAGACCACCACCATGTGTATTCTCGGTGACTGCCTACACTCCAGCAAGGGCAACCAGCCTTAGTGATGCTGAATGTATTTGCATTACAGACTGAAACCTGAAAACCCCACTCGCTTGTAAATACTGTGCATGATTATACATGGCAAGCACATGGGTGTGTGCTAAGAGTCTGCTTCTTCCCCCAAAAATTTGCTCCCCCTTTCCATCTAATGCAACTGTGAAATCACCAGAGCAATACGCAATAAATCTCTGCCTATAATTCCTCTCTGCACACAGAGTCATGTTTTCACATTAGTCCCAAAACGAAATTTCTTTGCCAATTTGAAAGCACACTTACTGCTCTTTTTTTTTCGGGGCAAGTGAAAATCACTTTTACAGACTAACACATTATGAAACCACTTTTTTTATTTATTTAAATGCACATGTCCAAACTGTTTTTTCAGACCACCACCATGTGTATTCTCGGTGACTGCCTACACTCCAGCAAGGGCAACCAGCCTTAGTGATGCTGAATGTATTTGCATTACAGACTGAAACCTGAAAACCCCACTCGCTTGTAAATACTGTGCATGATTATACATGGCAAGCACATGGGTGTGTGCTAAGAGTCTGCTTCTTCCCCCAAAAATTCGCTCCCCCTTTCCATCTAATGCAACTGTGAAATCACCAGAGCAATACGCAATAAATCTCTGCCTATAATTCCTCTCTGCACACAGAGTCATGTTTTCACATTAGTCCCAAAACGAAATTTCTTTGCCAATTTGAAAGCACACTTACTGCTCTTTTTTTTTCGGGGCAAGTGAAAATCACTTTTACAGACTGACACATTATGAAACCACATTTTTTGATTTAATTAAATGCACATGTCCAAACTGTTTTTTCAGACCACCACCATGTGTATTCTCGGTGACTGCCTACACTCCAGCAAGGGCAACCAGCCTTAGTGATGCTGAATGTATTTGCATTACAGACTGTAACCTGAAAACCCCACTCGCTTGTAAATACTGTGCATGATTATACATGGCAAGCACATGGGTGTGTGCTAAGAGTCTGCTTCTTCCCCCAAAAATTCGCTCCCCCTTTCCATCTAATGCAACTGTGAAATCACCAGAGCAATACGCAATAAATCTCTGCCTATAATTCCTCTCTGCACACAGAGTCATGTTTTCACATTAGTCCCAAAACGAAATTTCTTTGCCAATTTGAAAGCACACTTACTGCTCTTTTTTTTTTCGGGGCAAGTGAAAATCACTTTTACAGACTGACACATTATGAAACCACTTTTTTTGATTTATTTAAATGCACATGTCCAAACTGTTTTTTCAGACCACCACCATGTGTATTCTCGGTGACTGCCTACACTCCAGCAAGGGCAACCAGCCTTAGTGATGCTGAATGTATTTGCATTACAGACTGAAACCTGAAAACCCCACTCGCTTGTAAATACTGTGCATGATTATACATGACAAGCACATGGGTGTGTGCTAAGAGTCTGCTTCTTCCCCCAAAAATTTGCTCCCCCTTTCCATCTAATGCAACTGTGAAATCACCAGAGCAATACGCAATAAATCTCTGCCTATAATTCCTCTCTGCACACAGAGTCATGTTTTCACATTAGTCCCAAAACGAAATTTCTTTGCCAATTTGAATGCACACTTACTGCTCTTTTTTTTTCGGGGCAAGTGAAAATCACTTTTACAGACTGACACATTATGAAACCACTTTTTTTGATTTATTTAAATGCACATGTCCAAACTGTTTTTTCAGACCACCACCATGTGTATTCTCGGTGACTGCCTACACTCCAGCAAGGGCAACCAGCCTTAGTGATGCTGAATGTATTTGCATTACAGACTGAAACCTGAAAACCCCACTCGCTTGTAAATACTGTGCATGATTATACATGGCAAGCACATGGGTGTGTGCTAAGAGTCTGCTTCTTCCCCCAAAAATTTGCTCCCCCTTTCCATCTAATGCAACTGTGAAATCACCAGAGCAATACGCAATAAATCTCTGCCTATAATTCCTCTCTGCACACAGAGTCATGTTTTCACATTAGTCCCAAAACGAAATTTCTTTGCCAATTTGAAAGCACACTTACTGCTCTTTTTTTTTTCGGGGCAAGTGAAAATCACTTTTACAGACTAACACATTATGAAACCACTTTTTTTATTTATTTAAATGCACATGTCCAAACTGTTTTTTCAGACCACCACCATGTGTATTCTCGGTGACTGCCTACACTCCAGCAAGGGCAACCAGCCTTAGTGATGCTGAATGTATTTGCATTACAGACTGAAACCTGAAAACCCCACTCGCTTGTAAATACTGTGCATGATTATACATGGCAAGCACATGGGTGTGTGCTAAGAGTCTGCTTCTTCCCCCAAAAATTCGCTCCCCCTTTCCATCTAATGCAACTGTGAAATCACCAGAGCAATACGCAATAAATCTCTGCCTATAATTCCTCTCTGCACACAGAGTCATGTTTTCACATTAGTCCCAAAACGAAATTTCTTTGCCAATTTGAAAGCACACTTACTGCTCTTTTTTTTTCGGGGCAAGTGAAAATCACTTTTACAGACTGACACATTATGAAACCACTTTTTTTGATTTAATTAAATGCACATGTCCAAACTGTTTTTTCAGACCACCACCATGTGTATTCTCGGTGACTGCCTACACTCCAGCAAGGGCAACCAGCCTTAGTGATGCTGAATGTATTTGCATTACAGACTGTAACCTGAAAACCCCACTCGCTTGTAAATACTGTGCATGATTATACATGGCAAGCACATGGGTGTGTGCTAAGAGTCTGCTTCTTCCCCAAAAAATTCGCTCCCCCTTTCCATCTAATGCAACTGTGAAATCACCAGAGCAATACGCAATAAATCTCTGCCTATAATTCCTCTCTGCACACAGAGTCATGTTTTCACATTAGTCCCAAAACGAAATTTCTTTGCCAATTTCAAAGCACACTTACTGCTCTTTTTTTTTTCGGGGCAAGTAAAAATCACTTTTACAGACTGACACATTATGAAACCACTTTTTTTGATTTATTTAAATGCACATGTCCAAACTGTTTTTTCAGACCACCACCATGTGTATTCTCGGTGACTGCCTACACTCCAGCAAGGGCAACCAGCCTTAGTGATGCTGAATGTATTTGCATTACAGACTGAAACCTGAAAACCCCACTCGCTTGTAAATACTGTGCATGATTATACATGGCAAGCACATGGGTGTGTGCTAAGAGTCTGCTTCTTCCCCCAAACATTTGCTCCCCCTTTCCATCTAATGCAACTGTGAAATCACCAGAGCAATACGCAATAAATCTCTGCCTATAATTCCTCTCTGCACACAGAGTCATGTTTTCACATTAGTCCCAAAACGAAATTTCTTTGCCAATTTGAATGCACACTTACTGCTCTTTTTTTTTCGGGGCAAGTGAAAATCACTTTTACAGACTGACACATTATGAAACCACTTTTTTTGATTTATTTAAATGCACATGTCCAAACTGTTTTTTCAGACCACCACCATGTGTATTCTCGGTGACTGCCTACACTCCAGCAAGGGCAACCAGCCTTAGTGATGCTGAATGTATTTGCATTACAGACTGAAACCTGAAAACCCCACTCGCTTGTAAATACTGTGCATGATTATACATGGCAAGCACATGGGTGTGTGCTAAGAGTCTACTTCTTCCCCCAAAAATTCGCTCCCCCTTTCCATCTAATGCAACTGTGAAATCACCAGAGCAATACGCAATAAATCTCTGCCTATAATTCCTCTCTGCACACAGAGTCATGTTTTCACATTAGTCCCAAAACGAAATTTCTTTGCCAATTTGAAAGCACACTTACTGCTCTTTTTTTTTCGGGGGAAGTGAAAATCACTTTTACAGACTGACACATTATGAAACCACTTTTTTTGATTTAATTAAATGCACATGTCCAAACTGTTTTTTCAGACCACCACCATGTGTATTCTCGGTGACTGCCTACACTCCAGCAAGGGCAACCAGCCTTAGTGATGCTGAATGTATTTGCATTACAGACTGTAACCTGAAAACCCCACTCGCTTGTAAATACTGTGCATGATTATACATGGCAAGCACATGGGTGTGTGCTAAGAGTCTGCTTCTTCCCCCAAAAATCCGCTCCCCCTTTCCATCTAATGCAACTGTGAAATCACCAGAGCAATACGCAATAAATCTCTGCCTATAATTCCTCTCTGCACACAGAGTCATGTTTTCACATTAGTCCCAAAACGAAATTTCTTTGCCAATTTGAAAGCACACTTACTGCTCTTTTTTTT
Organism: Triturus cristatus; assembly: GCF_964204655.1. Classification (NCBI taxonomy): domain Eukaryota; kingdom Metazoa; phylum Chordata; class Amphibia; order Caudata; family Salamandridae; genus Triturus; species Triturus cristatus. Next base: position 737,899,086 of record NC_140587.1, on the reverse strand, counting down.
TTCGGGGCAAGTGAAAATCACTTTTACAGACTGACACATTATGAAACCACTTTTTTTGATTTATTTAAATGCACATGTCCAAACTGTTTTTTCAGACCACCACCATGTGTATTCTCGGTGACTGCCTACACTCCAGCAAGGGCAACCAGCCTTAGTGATGCTGAATGTATTTGCATTACAGACTGAAACCTGAAAACCCCACTCGCTTGTAAATACTGTGCATGATTATACATGGCAAGCACATGGGTGTGTGCTAAGAGTCTGCCTCTTCCCCCAAAAATTCGCTCCCCCTTTCCATCTAATGCAACTGTGAAATCACCAGAGCAATACGCAATAAATCTCTGCGCACATGGGTGTGTGCTAAGAGTCTGCTTCTTCCACCAAAAATTCGCTCCCCCTTTCCATCTAATGCAACTGTGAAATCACCAGAGCAATACGCAATAAATCTCTGTTTTTTCAGACCACCACCATGTGTTTTCTCGGTGACTGCCTACACTCCAGCAAGGGCAACCAGCCTTAGTGATGCTGAATGTATTTGCATTACAGACTGAAACCTGAAAACCCCACTCGCTTGTAAATACTGTGCATGATTATACATGGCAAGCACATGGGTGTGTGCTAAGAGTCTGCTTCTTCCCCCAAAAATTCGCTCCCCCTTTCCATCTAATGCAACTGTGAAATCACCAGAGCAATATGCAATAAATCTCTGCCTATAAATCCTCTCTGCACACAGAGTCATGTTTTCACATTAGTCCCAAAACGAAATTTCTTTGCCAATTTGAAAGCACACTTACTGCTCTTTTTTTTTTCGGGGCAAGTGAAAATCACTTTTACAGACTGACACATTATGAAACCACTTTTTTTGATTTATTTAAATGCACATGTCCAAACTGTTTTTTCAGACCACCACCATGTGTATTCTCGGTGACTGCCTACACTCCAGCAAGGGCAACCAGCCTTAGTGATGCTGAATGTATTTGCATTACAGACTGAAACCTGAAAACCCCACTCGCTTGTAAATACTGTGCATGATTATACATGGCAAGCACATGGGTGTGTGCTAAGAGTCTGCTTCTTCCCCCAAAAATTCGCTCCCCCTTTCCATCTAATGCAACTGTGAAATCACCAGAGCAATATGCAATAAATCTCTGCCTATAAATCCTCTCTGCACACAGAGTCATGTTTTCACATTAGTCCCAAAACGAAATTTCTTTGCCAATTTGAAAGCACACTTACTGCTCTTTTTTTTTTCGGGGCAAGTGAAAATCACTTTTACAGACTGACACATTATGAAACCACTTTTTTTGATTTATTTAAATGCACATGTCCAAACTGTTTTTTCAGACCACCACCATGTGTATTCTCGGTGACTGCCTACACTCCAGCAAGGGCAACCAGCCTTAGTGATGCTGAATGTATTTGCATTACAGACTGAAACCTGAAAACCCCACTCGCTTGTAAATACTGTGCATGATTATACATGGCAAGCACATGGGTGTGTGCTAAGAGTCTGCTTCTTCCCCAAAAAATTCGCTCCCCCTTTCCATCTAATGCAACTGTGAAATCACCAGAGCAATACGCAATAAATCTCTGCCTATAATTCCTCTCTGCACACAGAGTCATGTTTTCACATTAGTCCCAAAACGAAATTTCTTTGCCAATTTGAAAGCACACTTACTGCTCTTTTTTTTTCGGGGCAAGTGAAAATCACTTTTACAGACTGACACATTATGAAACCACTTTTTTTGATTTATTTAAATGCACATGTCCAAACTGTTTTTTCAGACCACCACCATGTGTATTCTCGGTGACTGCCTACACTCCAGCAAGGGCAACCAGCCTTAGTGATGCTGAATGTATTTGCATTACTGAGTCCAACCTCAAACCCTTAAACTATTCTTTTTTTTTCCAGTACACCTTAATTTATTGTGAAAACATACTCCATATTATTTTACATGTTCCTCACATTTAAATTTCTCCCAAAACAGAAAATGATAAACGCAACTACAACAAAAACAATTTCCATTTCTATTATTCATTTCTTAAGTTACCACATACATCCCCTCTCAAACTGTAAACTCACCTTTAAAATTAGTTAGTTGTGAAAGAAATGTGACACTCAAACAGCAGATTATCAGAGCCAGGATCTCTGTTGTGTTCACCTCTCTCCTCTCAGCAGAACCAGATAATGGCAAACTTTCCCTCTATTTTTCCACACATATACATGTAAGTTTCAAATCTCAGTGCTTCCCCCTTTTTTTCAAATGTAATCACACATTTCTATTGGTTGAAAACCAACCCTTTTCCAAAAGTACCCTTCCCCCAACTTGACTTCTGCCTAGTACCCTTCCCCCAACTTGACTTCTGCCTGCTACCATAGCAACAGCTCATGGAACACTGCTGTGTTGAGTTAGGTCAGAAGTTCACCAAACAATGTTTCAATTCCACAGAGCAAGAGTGCTTGACTTTTCAAACCTAACAGCAAATCCATAGTACTGTTCTTTGGTTACACATTTTTTTGTACCAATACAAAACATGCTTCTATTAATTTACACATACAGCCTAGTTTTTATTCTAGAATGGTATGAAACAGCCAATCAGTTCTTTTTGTTTTGAAAAAAATATGTATGCCTCCATTTCCAAACTGTCTTTCTTTTCATATTGCCATTCTACTGAAAAACACCTCCTGAGTGCATCCAGATCTCCTTTGAAGATGTTCACAGTGTGGATTGTAGGGCACAGCTATGTCTTCTGGAGTGAAAAGTTTGCAGAGAAAACAGATATGGTGAGAGACCTTGCTTTGCCAAATGTAGACATTAAATGGATTGGTCAGAGAGGGTTAAAGTGGCACCAATTGATGCCATTGGTGAAATCCTTCATGCAAATCCAACACCCTGACCTCATAATAGTGCACTGTGGTGGCAATGACCTAGGCACTTTGACTGGGGTAGGTCTGGAAATGCTTATGAAGGACACCTTTGCACAACTGTTTTCACTTTTCCCTAAAACTGCCTTTGTGTTTTCCAACATATGCCAAAGGCAAAAATGGAACTGGTCCAATCATTTCTGTCCGCAAATTGACAAAGCAAGAAAGCACGTCAACAAATCTGTTTCTGCTTTCCTCCGTGACTATGGTATGGGTGCCATTTACCACAACAACTTGCGTTACGACATGCAAGACATTTATAGAGGAGATGGTGTGCACTTCAATGATGAAGGGAACAGAGTCTTCCTTTTGAACCTTAGACTCTGCATCGGTACTTACTTGTAGGTACCACTAAAAAAATGACTTCATAAACACAACAGCTCTTTTTAGAGCTCCCTAATATCTAAACTCTTAAATCTGCTTTTCATTTATTTATTTTTATTTTTTTTACCGTACGCTTACCGTAAGCTTACCGTACGCGTACCCCGTGATTTTTTTAAAAATCAATAAATGGTTTTTTTGTACTTTTCTGTCCTTCTTTGACCCCCTTACAAATGTTAGGGGGTCTGTAACTCTCCTCATTGCCCCCTTTTCTTGTTTTCACTCTTTTTTTTCAGAGTGAAATACACAAAATGGCGGCCGCCGCTTCCTGGTTTTGGCCGATTCGAATGTTTACTAAGATCTAAGAGCCAATCAGAATCGCGCTCGCGCACGCCACCGTACGCTTACGGTAAGCGTACGGTAAGCGTACCGTAAGCGGGCTCAGATATATATATTGATTTAAAGGCTATTTTCTCAGAATCTACTGAACAGATTTACACCAAACCTACAAAAGGCACTTCCTTGACCGAGGGACTACCTCTCTGCCAAATTTCGAGTAATTCTGTTCAGCCGTTCGGGCTGTAGCTCGTTCTAAAGGTCCTATGGAAAAATGCATGGGAAAAACGTGTTTTGGGACCCCCCTTTTATCTCAGCCCCCGCTTGACGGATCCCCCCGAGACTTTCAGGGTAGGAGCGGAGCGTAGCGCCCCACCTATTTTGAGAAATTCGCGAGGATTCGTCGACCGGCGCCAAAGTTATTCAAAATAGAATGTTGCGGATTTCCTATGGAAAAGGGGTCCTAACTATAACTACCTACTGGCGACCGCCAGTAGGTAATATATATATATATATATATATATATGCAGACATGCAGGCAGGGAAACAGAAGACAATTACTTTGACACACAGGGGGCTGCATGTTTAGCAGTTCCCTGTGTATAAAAGAAACGCTGGCTCCCGCTGGAGGCAGGAGCTGGCAGGGGCATTCATGCCCCCACTCGGTCCAGAACAGAGATGCTGGGCCCCGGGGGATTGGGTCCCTGGTGTCAAAATCAGCCCGGGGAAGTGGGGCCGCATGGCCCCTTCCCCTAAATAAAATAAATAGATAAAAGGCTAGGCCCTGGGATGGTGGCTGTGCAGGCTCCCTCCCCATTCAATAAAAGCTTGGCCCCAGGGAATGGGGTCCCTAGAACCAAAATCGACCCAGGGAAGGGGGGTCCCCTTCCCTGGGCCATGTGGCAAACATTCCCTAATAAACTGATAAATACGGAAAGAAAGAGACACCCAGTAAGTTGCCAGAGGCCTTTCCTCTTTCACCATAAAAATTATGACTATATGTTTTAATAATGACTAATTGTGCCTCCTTAAGAGTGTATGTATATAATAATAAGCATCAAGCACTAAATATATATAAGTTAGCAGCACCAGCAAATGGAAGTTTTTTACACGGAGGAATGAGCCTTTAAATAAGATAAAGTCATCCGTTGCCGATTCACGGCGAAAATGTGCAATATGGCAGCAATGGAAATTAATATTATGATTGGTTTGCATAATGAATTGCCTGTATTTTTATGAATTGAACAATTAAAATGATTGGTATCCTCATTGAATGTTGCGCGAATAACTACTATGCACTACATTGTAAGATGGCGCTCACGAAAGGTGTTTTGTGATCCCTCATTTGTTTCCATGTCTAAAAAATGTGACGTTAAAAAGATTGTGTCTTCAAGTGCCAGTTGTGAAACACTGACGAAGGATTTCATCCGAAACGCGTCTGGTACGAAAATAAAATCACCGATGTAATCTAAAGAACCCCGCGAGTGCTGGTATCCTTAACGTAGCGGAAAGGATTTTGGAGCATATATATATATATATATATATCAAAGCTCCAAGATTGCCCCCTAGGCATAGATGCACTCCACACCAGGTAGCAATAAGCCATTTATTGGTAAAGAACAGCAACAGCATGCCAATTCATAATTCCAGCTTCTTGTCGTCGAATTGGCTGACGCGTTTCAGTGCCTTTAGCACTTTCCTCAGAGGCTCGACAGTCTTGCAGGCACAGCAGAACCACTGCCATTAAGTACACAGTTCCCGCCCTCTGATGGGCTGCTCCATTGAGCAACGTGGCCTTATGGGTCATGTAGTCCGCAAATGAAAACCCAAATGGGCGCCTGGATTGTTAACTGGGGAAAAAAGTTTAAAGCCCTCAAATGAGCCTCAGCATGCCGTTTTGTTCATTGATCCACGCCCGATGTCCCAAACAGCAGATGAAACGCGTCAGGCAATTGTAGTGTGAGGAGGAAACCTATTTTCCACCACCCTTTTCTTTCACCATTTTGATCCAATTGTGTCCTCCAAGTTTTGCAAATTGAATCGCTTCTTTAAGTGTTCTGTTGAAGCGTTCCGCCATCCCATTTTTTTCTGGAAGGTACAAGGAACACTTCTTCTGTATAATACCTTCTTCATCTCTTTTGAAGTAAGCTGCACTCCATTGTCTGTCCTTATATATTGGTGACTTCCTTCTCTAGAAAACACCTCAACCAAAAACCTGATCACTGAAGATGTGAAAACATATCTTGCACCACAGTGATCTCAAACCACCACAGAAGCATGTCCATCATTATCAACAAATAATTTGACGTCTCAACAAAGTTCTAAGGTTCCACAATATCCAATGCCTCCCAAACACCTGCAGGAGTCTCATGACAAATCGAAGGAGATGATCTGGTTTTCTGTGTCTTATCACTCATCCGGCACGCACAACAATCTTCTTTTACAATCCTCCCCACATGAAAGTGCATATCAGGCCAATAATTTGCTCTTAATTGTTCCTTAGCCTTTCATATTCCCTGATGACCTTGGTGTGCAAGCTGCACCAACCGACTTCTTACACCACACAGAGGAATTAGCCTTCAACCTCAGGCTACTAGCTTGTTGCTAATAAAAAGCTCACCTAAAACCTATATAAAACTCATGACATCCTTTCTGTTTCCTTGAACCTCACTACCACACTCAGTGACTTCCCTGACCTTTGAGAGAATTTCACCCATGTCAATTTCAATTAACCACTCAGACTCAGAAGCACAACCGCCAGAAACTTTGCATACCCTAACTTCATCTTCTTTCTACCATGTATCTTCATCTTCCCCAACACTTAAAGAATCCATAACCAACCTCAATAAACAATCTGTTGTTTTATTGTCAATACTGGGATTATAGGAGACAGAAAAACTATGACCCTGCAAAGCAACCAACCATCTACTTATGAGAGAAGAAACATTGTCCAAGCCTTTATTGTCAAAAACTTCTTGAAGAGGCTTGTGATCAGTTTGAGATACAAACTTCAAACACCATAAAAAGTGTTTACATTTCCTTACTTCCTAGTACACTGCCAAAGCCTCCTTCTCTATGGTGGAGTACTGAACCTGTGCTCCTTTCAAAGATCTCGAGGCAAATGCAATCAACTACCATCACGTCTCTACCTCAATACAGCACCTAAGTCTTTCTCGCTCGTATCTGTCACAAGAATACAAAGCACCCCAGGAACAAAGCTCTTCAAAGACTAGCTAAACTAGTTTTGATATTAGAAAACTCTTCTCTGTATTTTTTGCCCCAATTGAAGCTGGCCCCTTTCCTGAGCAACTGCTGAATAGTGCAAGTTTGACTAGCAAAATTAGGGATAAACTTACTATATAGGTCGCCCATACCCAAAACAACTTGTATGTTTTCTTTCTTGGAGGGATGTGGCAAATCTGCAATGGTTCTGACAAGATCAGTCTTGGGGTTAATACCTTAAGCCGTGATAACATGATCCAAGTAAGTTATTTCAGGTTGACAAACTTGAATTTGTTGACTTTCAAAGAAATACCTTTAAAACTTAGAACATGTAATACATCTCTGACCTTGTCTAGATGAGATTCAAAAGATTCAGTGAAGATCAGCATGTAATCCGGAAACAATTTCCCTACAGGAATAGTACCTAACACATCTGTCATGATCCTTTGGAAAACAGACACTGCCAAACAGAGACTGAACAGCATCCTGTTATAATGGAAAACACCAAATGGTGTAAAAAAAGCAGTTAGATCCTTGGAATCTTCACACAACTGAACCTGGTGGTAAATGCAAAAGCAACAGTTGATGGACAGAATGCAGAACAATGTCATACATTCACCCCAGTACAGAGATGTGGGCCTAAATCCATCATTTTTTACTCACCATGCCATTCCAGTTTGAACCCAGCGATATGCAAATCAGTCTTGAGCCTGTGCCTCATAGGACCAGTCCAGCCCGAACTGCCAAGCCAGGTCTTCCCTGGACTGGAAACAAGCATCCTAGGACCGGTTTCGGAGTTTCACCCCTCTTCGCCCAGGATAGCTTGATTCCAGTGGCGTGGAGAGTACGGAACCAGCACAGTAATGGATTGATCCACAAAGCAAATGTAATGATGGTAAACATGAACAAATCTTTTGTTTCGGTGGAGTATCCTGAAGGAGATACGACCAAAGGGAAATATAAACAAAGTACAATGCAGCAGCAGCAAGTACCCTATGAATGCTCACCATTTTAGAGAGTCGCCAGCCGCCACAGCTGCCTCCACAGTTATTAACTTCGCCATATGTAATGCAACCTCCTAAATTCCTATCGAAACAGAAATCTCTTTCTTGCCAAAACATCTCCAGTCACCACCAGCATCAGACCAATTCTTCACCCAAGAGGTTCCAACAAGCATTGTTACCCTCTGAGCAGAGCAAACAATCTTCCTTATTGTCAACAGTAAGTGCTATACCTTTATGTGCCTTGAATCGGTTCACTACCGACATGTCCTGTGTACGTTAGTCGTTGCTTGTCTTCTACTAAAGCATACATTATTGCTGTATTTGATCAAAATCTCACAACTTATTTCGTTTGCTTCCAAACACACTTTCATGTTTGATTTATTTTGGGGCCAAATTTGGACCTTTTGAGTAGTACAGTACAACACATTTGACAGTCAATTGCTGCTTTAAGGTGAGTTCACAAAGTCAGGTGGCTCCAAACAAATCAGAGCAGCAGTGAAGTTGTCTTTGGGTGAGAAGATGTGTTATAGCATTGACAATGACAACCAGGATATCCCTCATATGTCAAACTGTTTTAATTCCAAACTATGGGTCCATGAGCAGGCTGTCAGCTATATTCTACCTTCTTTGGAGATAAGATTATATGACTGGCTTGGAGGATGGGATGGCTTAGGCTAAGCATGATCCATTATTTGGTTATGTGACCCAGCAGTAGTATGAGGCAATATCATACATTTGAAATAGTGTGAAGCCTCTGGTGCAGGGCCTGGCATGTCCGGAGCAAATGAGTGGGCTGGCATGCACCTCTGACTTCATGAGAGTGGCACACCTGGCCACTGCAACATCTAAACAAAGGAGATACCCTGGGTGCATTACCGCAACCCCTGTTTTCAGCTCTGCATAAGGCCTCTTCTGCCCAGCAACATGTCCAATTGACTGAAGACCAATCTGAGGCAAATTTATGAGTTCTGTTGATCTTGAGGGATGTGTTACATCTCCAGGGGCCAAGAATTCTGAGAACATTATGGGATGTTTGTTACCCAAAGGTGATACTTAACTCATCAGACCTATGAACGAGGCATTCTCCTGCCAAGCTCCAAGAATGTGGAATCAGTTTCCCACATTTTTTATTCTTAACCACAATTTGATCACTTTTTCACACAAATGTCGAGGTCTATTTATGAGCTGTTGTGCGTCGCATTTGCACCACGCAATTTGTAACATGAACGATGCAACCCTTGAGTGAGATTTATTTAACAATGATGGGGCAGATTTACAAGCCCCTTGTGTCATTTTTGCACCGCAGTTGCGTCACTTTTTGTGATGCAGCAGCGGCGTAAAAATGCAGCCTATTTACAACGTGACGCGTCTAGGGAGATGCGTCACGTTGTAAAGCCCTGCATCACATTATACCTGCGTCAGGTATAATGTATGCAGGGTGGGCATTCCAGCGCAAAAAAGACTCGTAGAAGTGACGCAGTGAAGTCTACAAGATTTCACTGCGCCACTTCTAGGACGCCACTGTATCAAATTCTTACGCCTGATTGAAGCAGGTGTAAGGAGTGACGCATTACAATGAGGATAGGCATCCCCCTGCATTGCTGGAGTTGCGTCATGCTTGCGACACTACTCAAGCAATGCGTGACTTTTGCGTCAACAGATGCGTCAGAATTTCTGACGCATCTGTCAAGCCTTGCGCCATGGTGCGCTGTATTGTAAATACAGCGCATCCATAGTGGCGCAAGGGTTTCTCACTGGTGCAGGAAAAGTGATGCATCTTCACAGATGCGTCACTTTCTGTTAATCTGCCCCAATGTTTTTTAATAACAAAATCAGTCATCACATTACAGGTATTACATTTAAGGGTGGGCGTAGTTCGCGAAGTAGCACTTCGCGAAGCTACGCAAAGTGAAGTTCGCACTACGCGAGCTACGCGTAGCACTTCGCGAACTGCGAAGTAACATGTTCGCACTGTGCAAGATGTTGTTTTCAATGATTGCACAGTGCGGACAAGCAACCGGCACTGTGCAATCATTGAAAATGGCATCTTGCACAGTGCGAGCTGTAGTTTTCTGCTGCTCGAGTAGATTTTTACTCGAGCTGCAGCTTTCTCAACGCGAACTGGTAGTTTCTCATCGCGAGCGGTCGCGAGCATACGCAACCCCTCGCAATGAGAAACCTGACCTTCTCGCGTTGGGAATCTCGCCGGGAGGTTTATTTTCCATGCTCGCGATCGCGAACAAGGAAAAAGTCTCGCCAGGATGTCATTTTGCTTGCTTGCGGTCGCGAGCAAGCAAAAAATGACCGCAGCACTACGCAACACTACGCTACGCGTGTTCGCACTGTGCTACGTGCAGTTCGCGTAGTGCGAAGTAGCGCGAACTTCGCAAACTACGCGAGCGTAGCGCAGTGCTTCGCCCAGGCCTAATTACATTGTATTACAGTTGGTCGGTATCAGTCTGGAATTCAACAATCAATGTCACTCTCCTTACATAATAAGGCAGATTAGTAGTAGCACCTTTATTACCAACACTTTGAATCACAATGTGTTCTCCCTTAATTTTGAGTCTGGAGCAGTATCTCAAGTGGCAGTGCATGGGCTTCCCCTATACAGGTTCCATTTTCCCCAGACCCTCTCCCACTTTCGGGGTCATCATCTACTTTTGTATACTGTTCTTTCGGCTGCCGTGAATTGTTCCAAATCTCTTTTCCAACCCTCAAGGGATGCAACGAATATCACCTCCCAAAGATGCACTATATTATGTTGGCTACCATCATGCCCAATTGGGCCCAGGTTTGTTCAGCTCACGTCAAATCTGTGGCCTCCCAAACAGTAAGAAGGCACCAATTAGCCAAAGGAGACATTTTCACTCCCAAGACCTCGCTCACGCACAATATCACTGCTTCCCAAAAGGTTTGGACTGCTGGGCATTCCCAGAGGTTATGGAAACATATCTTTGCTTGCCCACTCTTCCTGAGACACTCTGCATCTGGTTGCTTGCCCATTGTTACCAGTGCAGTGCGGGAGATATAAACACTGTGCAGTATCTTTAATTGCACTAAGTGGAAGCGCAGCAGGATAGAAACCTCTCGTGGTGATGCTAAGGCCTCAGGCCAGTCTTCCTCATGCAGATTTCCCAGGTCTGTCTCCAAACATTCTCATAGTTGGGTTAGAGTATTGGGGAAGTTATTTATGAGTGTTTGGCACACTAGTGATATCAATTTGTTAGTGAGGTCTAACTCTAGTAATGTATTTTCGAGGGGGGAATGACTGGGGTAGGTTTTCTCCAAGGGGCAACGCCGCTCGGAGAGCATGTCGGGTTTGTAAGTATCGTAAGGTCTCTGTGAGGGATAATTCTTAGGTTTTTTGTAGGTCAGCAAATGGAATCATCCCCTTAGTAGTGCTTATGTCTTCCACTGTAGATATTCCTATCAGGTCCCATTTATCAAACCCTTTCCTTTTTGCCATAGTGCCCAGGAGTTCGGAGTCCCACAGGGTTGTGGCGCAGGTGAGCCTCCTCTCCCATCGTAACTTTCATAGAGTTGCATGCCAGAGATTGATCATCAGTGCTGTTGGTCCTCCCAGACGGAAGCGTCAGGGATCGATGTAAAGTAAACAGCAGTAACATACCGGCTGTAGGACAAGGCGGTCGATAGGTAGGCCGGTTCCTCCTAAGGCTGGTGGACCCATTGATTAATAGTCGTCAATTGTGCCTCTCTATAGTATGATGCAGATCTGGTAGCACTATCCCCCCCATGGTACCCTCCCCTTGTATGTTTTGTCAGGGCAATATGTGGGGAGCCTCCGTCCCATTGCAGAGTCCTCACCTCGCTATCTATTGCCTTGAAATACGTATCGGACACTGAAATGGGGGTGTTTTGCAACACATATAGAAAGCAGCACAATGCCATCATTTTAAAAAGTGCAGCTCTCCCCAATAGGGACAGGGGAGCGATCTCCAGAGAGGGACATCACATTTAAGGCTTGTCAATAGGTCTAGTAAGTTTATGGGTGTGAATATATCTGGGCCGGTTGTGATATGGATTCTCAGGTATCGGAAACTTCCTCTCTAACCTGGGCTTCGCACCCGAAGGGAGGCGTGGTGCTGGTCCATGCAAAACAAATATTACTGATTTAGACCGGTTTATCCGATATCCCGAATATTCTCCGAAAATACTCATCAGTCTGAAAATGGACTATCTAGGGGAAGCTACGTACAGAAGAATGTCGTCGGCATAAAGCAATATTCTGTCTTCCCTGTCCTCAGTCCATCGCGGGCCTTGGATCAGTGGGTTTTCTCTAATCCATGCCACCAGGGGTTCAAGAATCAATGCAAATATTAAAGAGGCTAGGGGACAGCCCTGCATAGCTACTCGGGGAAGTGGAAAAGTTCTGGACACTCTACTGTTCACCACTAATTGTGTCAGGGGTTGTGAGTATAACAGTCGCACCCAGGATAAAAACCTCGGGCCTAAGCCCGTGTGTCAGAGTACAGCAAAAAGGTATGGCCATTCCACAATATCAAAGGTCATATGGGCATCAAGAGACAGGATTGCTGCATTTTCACTGATTGTGTGCTCATGGCCAAGGACTTCATGGAGTCGGCGACGATTAATCGCTGTGCTACGACAGGGTATGAATCCTGATTGGTCTGGATGGACCAGGTTGTCATTAGTGGGTCAGACGAACAGCTAGGAGTTTAGCAAGAATCTTTACCTCTGCATTGAGTAAGGAAATGGGTCTGTAAGAGGTACAGTGTTCCGGTGGTCTGTGTATTACAACCACCGAGGCAAGTCTCTGTTCCTTGGGTAGTATACCAACCTCACTGCTTTCTTCAAATATTTTGAGAAGATATGGCCCTCTGGTGGATGCCGTCAGATTATATAATTCTATAGGCATGCTATTGGGCCCTGTTGCCTTGCCCGGTTGCAGTGCTTGGATTGCCTGCTTCACTTCCTCTTCTGTGAGGTCACTGTCTAATCAAGCTACTTCATCTAGAGCGAGGGTAGGGAGCGGTCTAACAGCTAAAAAGACCAGAGCTTTCTGTTCTGAACCAGTTACCTTAGGGGAGTCGAGCTTGGGATAGTAAGATGCAAATGTGACTGCAAATGCTTGTGGGTCACTCAGATATTGTCCATTTGCAGATTCAAGAGCCACTACCCAGCGCCTCGCTCGGTCCCACCTTTCCAACCAGGAAAGTAGTTTACTTGTCCTATCTCCCAGTTCATAAACCCAGTGCTGCATAGCCTTATATTTTTTTCTATCTGCTTCCTTCACTATGTCTTTGTATTCCTGCTGTTTACGACGCAGGCTGTGCTGCGTGTCTAAAAGTGCCATGTCCCCCAGTTGGTATTCCAGCTCCAGGATTTCCCGCTCCAGTGCCTCTATCCTAAAATGCCTCTCACGTCTGTGTCGCACCATCAACGACAGAGATTGGCCACTAATTATGGCCTTGTATGCCTCCGAAAGTATCATTGTGGAGGTGACTGAGTGCTCGTTTTCTTTAAAATAATGGGTTGTTTGTTTTATTAGTCCCTCCTGTATAGTTGAGAGTCTCAAGTACCAACAATTTTTGAAGATTGTGCCATCATCTCATGGAGTACCCCAGCAGTATCTTGCCCATATTGGGGAGTGATCCGATATGATCCTTGCCAGGTGCCGCACCTCTAAGAAATTCGACAGGGAGGAGGCCAATGAAATAAGAAAGTCAATGTGGGAAATACTGCTGTGGGCACCACAGTGAAATGTAGAGTGTTGTGCAGAGGGGTTCGGAGCTCTCCAAACATTTATCATTCCCAATGCATCCCAAAAATCTGACAATTGCGTCTTGCAAGGGGGTACCTGCCTGTGTGGGTAGTGATCTGAGATGTCACAGAGTGTCATATTGAAGTCCCCCCCTATCAGGAGCTCAGCCTCTAGTAGTTGGAGCATGAGTGTACCTATGTCGCGGTGGGTGGTGATGTGTAGGGTTGGTGGTACATAAACAGAGATGATATTGATCTTCTCCTCCCACGTGCCTGTCAGAGCTGCATATCTACCCTGAGTGTCTGTCTAAACCTTGTCTTTTGAGAGAGGAATAGGAGAATTCCTGTGCCTTAGGAGCTAGAAATGTATCCTACATGTGCCACCATTTTGTAGTCCCAGCGGTGCAGTGCCTTACAGGCACTACATAAAAGGTGTCTCCTGCAATGGGATGACATCTGGTGAGTGCTGTTTGATGTATTGTAACACTATCCCCCACTTGATTTTATCCCCCAGCCCGTTTACATTCCAATACAGGAGGTGAAGCTCTGGAGTATTTATATCTGTTCTTGTGGAACATTTGTCTAATTAGGATGGTTTTCCCCACCCCCAACATCGGATCTCTTCAAGCCGTGTTTCTGTATTTGTGGCAGTCTATTTGGTGATAAAATTGTTATTGTGACATAGCGTATCCTAGTCACCTGTCCTAATGAGAATAGACCTAAGGGAAGCGAGTGGTTGAGGTCCCTTCCCCCCTCGCCCTCGCTGCACTTTCCAACTGGGCATTGATGAGTGTTACAACGCAACTCCCATGGCTTTTGAATCATTACCAGATTTTCCAGAACTGGTAATCCTGGGAATACACCAAAATGAGATTTGGCCTTCCCAGGAGAGGTGTAACAAAGATAAATATCCTTATTTCCCCTTCCTCTTTCTTTGTGTCTAGGAAGAGGGCTATGGCTCTCAGGATTGTTTTTCTGCACAAAAACAATCCTGCGTGCAATGCAGGCACCCCTGCACCATGGTGCAAGGATGTCTGCATTGGTGTTAGGCTGCCAAAAGGGCACCAGCACAGGGCAAAAGGCAGGAATGCGCCATTTTGCCTTAAATACAACACATTCCTGCCCTTTCCCTGTCACACACTGCTGCAAGGTGAGTTGCTGCTCTGCACTGCATGACATTCGGCCCTTTAAAAACGCACCACTTCTAAATGTCACTTTGCAAAAGGAGTCACCTCTGTTTCTCAATATATATTTATTTGTTGTCTTTATTTACAATATGTTTTGTACCATGGCAATTATTACTATATTATAGTGTTCATTTACAGCACTCCAATGCCCCTGTGGCTACTTCCAAACTATAACAAAATACCAATGAATAATAACTCGGAGCAAGCTGTGCCTGAGTCTGATTAGATCCCATGTGGTTTACCATTTGATTGGCTTGCTAGATCCATCTGCCAACACATGTGTATAAACTGACTGCATAAGCTACAAAAACATTTCCACGTTTGCCCTATGGTTCACCAAGCCAGGGAATGATCGCACTTGAGCCAGGGACCAGTCTCAAAGTTCTACAGAGAACGCTAACTCTGCTACAAAGTGAAGGAGAGAAGATGGATGGTAGTTATCCCTGCATTCTGAGAACTTATCAGCTCAGGAGAACAGAGGTTCAATTTCTTGAGTGCTGCCAGAAGGATCACTCCCTATTGCATGGAGTTTTGCAGACTGGATACTTGTGCCACTGCACAGCCCAACCTCAACAATGACATTGCCCAAAGTGGAACTTATATCAACACGTGCCAAGGAATAAGCGGAAATCTCTGAAACCTGCTTCGAAGGTGCTCTTACCTGCTGTTCAGGACAGCTAGTCCAAGATTATTTTCTTGCACCCCGGATCACTGCTGCAAATGAAACACAGACCCAATCATAATCTCTATATGATTTTGGTAAGGCAGAACCCCCAACCACAAAGGTATATCAAGTCCCTGAGCGTGTGTACCTTGGTCCTTTCTGTGTACCACAGCCACAACAGTGTCAGATAAAGCAGGATAACATCTCTTCAGCTGTTATCTGATCTTGCTGTAGATCAATAGCCCAAATACTGACGAATGGCTGAAATAAAGGAACATCTCAGCCAAAAGAGACAATAAGTTTCTTGCCAACAATCAGCTCCGAAGACTGTCATCATCATTCGCACTGCACTTTCATTACATTTAACCTTATATCTATAAATAATAATGCATTTAAGGTCTACCTTCACGTTTGAGAAAGACAACTTGTCCACATTAATTATGTGGTAGGTAACTATGTACAGAAAGTCATTTTATAACACTATTGAACATTTAATAGTGAATTAAAGTTCTGCACATTTTTTCCAAAATTTATAACATTGTCTTCAATTATGATAACTGTATCAGAGTGTTCTGCTTCACACCACTCTTCGAGATGAAACTTTGACTGCTCCCCTTGTATTTCTTTTTTGGGAATTGAAACTCGAAAATGACGTTTTTTTATATTCCGAGAGCTTGGATCACTGTCAAGTACGTCCCAAAGTGGAACCTAGGTACCCAGCTTGTAAAAAGATGTACAGCCTTATTATGTGACATCTTGGGGCTGGAGAAAAATATGGGAGTCACTAATTGAAAATATATTTGTTTTTCATTTAAATTCATCACACACATATGTTGTAGAATTCATGTCCTGTATCCTCTGCTTATTTGGAGGGATTTCAGATAATACATGTGATCGTGGTACTCTCCAAAATCGCAGAAATACTGAAAGCCTAATGATCTTGAAGATCCTTCAGGATTTTGTAGCATTAATAAAATGTCAAGTAATTCACATTTTGTACAGGCTGCAAACATAACCCCATGATTACTGATAATCTGCATTCTAAGGATTTCTCTGTAACTGTTTTGTTACAGAGTTAATGACCCTGAAACACTTAAACAGAGAAAACATTGTTGTAAACCTGTCATTATTTAGGACTCCTACCAAACATTGTTATTATAGGGGCAATTGTAATGACGAATATGAGAATGTTGCTAACATGCATTTTCTTATCATTCTTACAAGGTGCAGGGTGCATATCTGGATTTCAGACACCTCTTTGATAGGACCAGGTTGCCCTGTCTCACTATCCAGTTTTGGCCTATTGCATCACTGTTAGAAATGGGGGTCTCTAGTTGGCAATGGTTTGCACCTTGTCCGAGTAGGAACCCTTCCTTCTAGACAGGATAAGGGAGTTATACTCCTAAAATAACCCCTGCTCACCCCCTTGGTAGCTTGGCACAAGCTGTCAGGCTTATCTTAGAGGCAGTGTGTAAAGCATTTGCACTTAATCAACAGTAACACAGAGAAGGCACCACACCAGTTTAGAAAAATATACAATGCAGCCCAGGTCTATTCAGACCATCCCTGACCCATCTAGACTCTCTGGAGCCACTGCTCCTCCCCAGCACCTGTCATCCCAAAGCCAGACAGTCATTCCACAAACCCAGCAGAGGCACACTGGATGGGTGAGCAAGAAATTAAATACCTACTTTCTAAAAGTGGCATTTTCAAACACAGAATATGCAAATCACCTTTACCAAAAGATGATTCTTTAGATTCTGAGTCCAGGCATAATAAACTTTATTTTTCTACCCCAGGGGTAATTATGTATAGGCATCCTTGCAATAGTGAAAAGAGAAATTGGCTGTAATTCACTATCAGGACAAGGCACACACACCAGGGTATGTCCTACTTTTCACATACACTGCACCCTGCCAACAGGGGTACCTTGGGCCTACCTTAGGGGTGACTGATATGTATGCAAAGGGAAGGTTAGGGCCTGGAAAGTGGGTACAAACTGCACACAGACTCTGCTGTGGCAGGTCTGAGTTACCTTTTCGGGGCTACTCATGTGGGTGGCACAATCAGTGCTACAGGCCCATTAGTAGCATTTGATTTACAGGCCCTGGCACACTGAGTGCACTTTACGAGGGACTGACAAGTAAATCAAATATGCCAATCATAGAACACCAATCCATAACACAATTTACCCAGAGAGCTTATGCACTTTAGCACTGAATTGCAGTGGTAAAGTGCTAAGAGTCCTAAAACCAACAACAACAGGTGAAGAAAAAATAGGAGGAAGAAGCAAAAGGTTTGGGGATAACCCTGCAAAAAGGGCCATTTCCAACAATCACAGAGAAATGTGCTGATCTAATCGACTCCCTACTGATTTGACTAAAGGATTTCAGATGTCAAATTAGATGTATAATTTACATGACCTTCACAGTGAGATTGTAATGTGACAAAAACTCCCTCGTTCTTACCTTGAATCACTACTTGATACAAGGAGGCTCAAATGGGAATTTGTTGGTGAATTGCTCATAATCCAAGCAATACATTGTTTCAGGTTTTGATCCGATTCTCTAACTTCGCTGGCACAAACACTGTTTGTTTCTTAAATTAAAGACTGTTCTGTTCTATACTAGCATGTCAAGTTTCTGTCATTATGGGAGTGGTTTGACTACAGCTGCACAACCACAAAAAGGACACTGGGGCATATCAACAACAACCGGCGATAATTATCTCTAAGCGCACTTAGCGCTAGAATAATTATCGCCGGCTAGCGTGAATTTTTATCGCTGAGATAGCGTGCTATTAGCAACGCTTATCTCAATAGCGATAAAAATTCTCACGCTAACAGGCTAACGTGAGATTCTCGCTGGAAACCCAGCGATAATCTCACGTTACCTTGTTGATAGGGACAGGCAAACTTAGCCATGATATCCTCCTTCCATCGGATATCATGGCTAAGTCAGAAAAATACCAGACGTAAAAAAGCAGCGTTAACCGCGGTTAGCGCTGCTTTTTTGTCTCTAACAGGGTTAGCGACATTCTTGATAATAGGAGAAATGTCGCTTAGCGACATTTCTCCTATTATTTTACTCTGGAACGCCCCCTTTGCATCTCATTAGAGATGCAAGGGGAAGTGTAGAGTAAAAGGGTGCTAACATGCAAATTTGCATGGTAGCACCCTGTTGTTGATAGGGCGCTAGTTTTATCTCTCCTTTTTTGGCTTTTAAAGCCAAAAAAGCAGAGATAAAGCCCTTGTTGATATGCCCCTTTGTTGGCATTGAAATACCCACATTGTGCAGGATATGAGGTTATATCTAAATTAGCTGATTATAAAAATTGTGTGAAACAAAGGGAACTGCAGAAGGATGTCTGGAGCACTTTCAATAAAGCAATTCAGTAGAAAGGCACCTCCATTATTTCTGCTGGATATGTCTCTGAAACATTTATGGTTTCTAACGTCTTTGATGTGGTATCGGTCGAACCTTTCCCTTCCTCTACATGTGCTTGTTGTGGTTGCAAGTCAGAAGCATTTCACCTTTGAATCAGGTGTTCTATTTGAAGTTCACAAGGTGCCCATGAAAGCTTAGGCCCAGATGATGTCCTTTGGATATTTTAGAAAATTTGCCTGATCTTTGAATTTTTACTAATGTAGCAATTGCTTCTATGTATTGTCAGTGTTTCCTAAAGTTTTTCAGTAGAGAAATTGTGGTGCCAGTTTTAAAATGGAAACATAAACATGCTATCACCAATTAATTCAATTAATACCACTGCTTCTTTAGGTAATTAACATGGTCTGCTGAATAGAAGTTTCTTCTTACTAATATGTGGTTTGGAAGTAGAGAGGCTGGGGCTCAATTGAGTAGTGCATCATTATATTCTTGCTGGCAGCCAAACGCACAATTGGGAGGAAGGTTTTTGATGTGGGATCCTTGGATCTATTGTTGGGACAGAAAGGTCCTCTGCTTGGTAATGGATGTGCACCCCTGCCCTGGGTGCTACAACTCTACTGATGTCTGGATCCCTAATGCTAATTTTTGCTGTCATACATGTTGCAACAAATTTTATCTGCTATTAATACCACTTACATTAATAGAGTGTGCAAGCTTACATTTAAATAAAGATATGTTAAATGCAAATGTTGTAGTAGGTAACCACATTTAAATGTTGTCATTGTTGTAAAAGGTGCTGAATTAAGTAGCTTAACTGTCAATGCCATGTAAAATAGAAAATAATGCATTAACACTGAAAGGCCTGGTTTTCATATTGAATAGTTGTTTGTGCAAGATGTTTTTCTTCTAGATGTTTCAACTTCAGAAGCCTACTGTTAGCTAGTAAATAAACACGTGTTTTGTATAACTGATAGTATGGTTCTCACCGGGAGGAGATGAAAGGACAGAAAGATTGATTAACGGAAGAGGTTTTTGGACCACAAGAAAACAACATGGTCGCTTTCCAAGGACAGATGTCAGAAAGACTATTATACTCCAAAGAAAAAATGGAGAGTTTGCCTATTTCCAGGAATTTATGATAGTCTATTGGTGGATAAAGGAGATTAAAGAAAATAATGTTGCAACATAGAACTTGTTTGTTTATATTAGTACGTGTTCCTAGAGTACCTAGCAAACCCCAGATAACTAGATTATGATTCCTTCCCTGACCCTCTAACTGGAGACTCGCCTTTGAGTTTATGATGCCTTCTCATCATGAGAGGCTGCCTTTCATAGATTTTACTGAACTGTCTGCTGATATCTTTGAGTTGAGAATATTTTCCATCTTATATGAAAAGGCTTTATACTTTTGCAGTGTCTACTTGCTCATCAAAACTCTAAACTGGGTCTCATTATACCAGTTCATTTAGAATAGGTTGTTTCCTTTATGGAAGACACTTGTTGTATTATTACTATACTGACTTTGATTTTAACTAATAAGTTTTTCTATTTTATAACTAAATATCGATTGATGGATTATATTAACTAATGTTGTAATCTAATACTAATTCCTAATAAATAGATAGATGAAAGACGAAAGGATTTGAAAATGAAACCCTTTAACTCACTAAGGGCAAGATATATGAGAATACAATGTTGCATTTCCTTAAAAGCTACTCCTTAGAAATCACTATTTAGGAAATGCAAAATGAATATGTATGAAATATCTGTTTACCTAATAACGATTCCTATTGAGATGGAATGGCTATTAGGAAATCTCAAATAGGAAATCCCATGCTATTTGTTCCAATGGACCGGTTTAGCATTTCCAAAACAGCAATTTCTTATTAGGAATGCTCTATTTCGGAAATGCTAAACCATGGATGGCTATGGACATAAGCCCCCTGTTGGAGGGAGGACCACCGGGGAGTCGGGGAGACTACTCCGGGGCACCTTCCTACCGCAAAGTTATAGCCGAGCGCCGCTGAGAAGCCCCCTAGGGGAGGTCTTTCTCCTATGATCGTACTAGGCCCAGTAATACCACCACACAGGACTCCGTATCAGTTGCTTAACGTGGTTCTTTATCAATAGTAGTACGTTCAATATTTACAGTGGGATCGAGGGATCCGGTAAGAGTCTCAATGTCTTTGGAGGGATTGGGTAGCGGGACAGTCTTAGTACCAGCCAGGTACGGGAAGGCTCTGCGCCAGACCTTGAGTGCTGGTCTCGGAGCGGCTCGGACGTGGAGAGCCGCGACGGCGTCTGCAGGGCTCGGGTGGTAGTTCCGCTTGGGTCGAGCCGCGACACAGTCAGCAGGGCTCCGGTGGTAGGTCCGCTTCGGTCGAGCCGCGACAAGGTCAGCTGGGCTCTGATAGTAAGTTTCAACAAGGTCGGGCCGCGACAGCGTCAGCAGGGCCCCAAAGGTTCGTGAAGGTCTTTAAGCACGGTGGAGCCGCGACGTCGTCAGCAGGGCTCAGAGTGTGGGTTCAGGATGAGTCTTCTTCCGTAGGGTCAGCCGCGATCCAATCAGCAGGGCTCTTGACTCCAGGATACAACTGTTGTCTTGTTGTCGGGTCGCCCCAGATATAGGACTGGAGCCCTTTGATGTCCGGACCCTTGCACCCGGGGGGGCGGAGAGGCCCGGTAGGGAGCGGCCAGACGCCCAGCAGGAGAGGCGCCAGGCCCCAGAGAGGTGTGGGGCGATCGCACCTAGGTGGGGAAGGACGGTTGGGGGTCCCATCGATACTGCCCTCCGCCGGGAGTGGGAAGGGTTCACGGGGTATCCCCCGGGCCAGGGGTTGGCGCCTCGATGTCGGGCCTCGCTGGGACCGAGGCCGGGTGGAGCGGGGTCACGTAGGTGGTTACGTAGAGTCATGTACAATCCAAAATGGAGGAGCCCCGAGGTACATGGGACCTCGTGCGGCTTAGCGAGGGGGAACAGGACCACGCCACGAGGCCGGCTCCAACACACATCCCCCCCAGCTGAAGGCAGGGAGAGTCACCCATCTCCTTGGGGGTTCTCCTCGCCGAGGCGGAAGAATCTGGACAGGCCGTCAGCATTGGCGTGGTCGTTGCCGGGCCGGTGTTCCACGGTGAAGTCCATCCCTTGCAGCGAGATGGACCATCGCAACAACTTGGGGTTCTCGCCCCGCATGTGCATGAGCCACCGCAAGGGCCGGTGGTCAGTTTGGACCCTGAAGTGGGTGCCGAAAAGGTAGGGCCGGAGCTTCTTGAGAGCCCATACCACAGCGAAGGCTTCTCGCTCGATGGTGCTCCACCTCTGTTCTCGTGGCAGCAGTCGGTGGCTGATAAAGGCCACAGGTCGGTCGAGGCCCTCAGCGTCCATCTGGGAGAGGACCGCCCCGACCCCGTACTCCGAGGCATCGGTCTGGACCACAAATTCCTTGCTGTAGTCAGGGGCCTGTAGCACAGGGTCAGCACACATGGCCGCCTTGAGGGCCTCAAAAGCGGTCTGACAGCGGGGCGTCCAGTGCACCGCCTTGGGCTGTTTCTTGGAAGTGAGCTCCGTAAGGGGGCCCACAATGCTGCCATAATCCTTAATGAATCGTCAGTAGTAGCCTGTGAGGCCTAAGAAGGCCCGGACAGCGGTTTGGGTTGCGGGGGGCTCCCACGCCTGGATGGCATCGACCTTTAACTGGAGGGGCGCCACCTGGCCACTCCCCACCTGGTGGCCCAGATAGGTCACAGATCCTTGACCGATCTGGCATTTGCTGGACTTAATTGTGAGCCCGGCTCTTTGGAGAGCGGCCAGGACTTCCCCGAGGTGTCCTAGGTGCGCGGCCCAGTGGTCGCTGAAGACGGCAATGTCGTCGAGGTAGGCCACGCTGAAGGCTTCTAGCCCGGCCAGGACCTTGTTCACCAGCCTCTGAAAGGTCGCTGGGGCGTTCTTCATACCGAAGGGCATTACCCGAAAGTGGTAGTGCCCATCGGGGGTGGAAAAGGCGGATCGTTCCTGGGCGCCGGGAGTGAGCTTGATCTGCCAGTACCCAGCGGTGAGATCAAAGGTGCTTAGGTAGCGGGCGGCCCCTAAGCGATCGATCAGCTCGTCTGCCCGTGGCAAGGGATGGGCATCGGTCTTGGTGACTGCGTTCAGGCCCCGGTAATCTACACAAAATCTGAGTTCCGGGGCAGTGCCGGGGGCAGCGGCCTTCGGCACCAAGACCACCGGGCTGGCCCACGGGCTGTCTGAGGGCTCGATGACTCCGGGGGCGAGCATCTTGGAGACCTCGGTCTGTATGCAGGCTCGGACTCGGTCAGGTACTCGGTAGGCGCGGTGTCGCACAGGGGGGCTGTCCCCGGTATCTACGTCGTGAACGCACCAGGGGGTCACCCCGGGCATGAGAGATAAGAGGGCAGCGAAGGGTTGCAGCAGCTTCTGGCAGTCATGGCGCTGTTCTGGTGTCAGGGTGGCAGAGAGGCGGACGCCCTCCAAGGAGCCGTCTTGGCCCGAGGACCCCAGGAGGTCTGGTAGGGGCTCGGAGTCACTTTCGCCCCCATCGTCAGTAGCCAGCAGCAGGCTTAGTTCAGTTCGGGCAAAGTGGGGCTTGAGCCGGTTGACGTGTAGGACCCGGAGGGGGTTCCTTGGGGACTCCATGTCGACCAGGTAGGTGACGGGGCTCTTCCTCTCAACCACCTTGAAGGGCCCGGTCCACTTGTCCTGCAGGGCGCAGGGGTCCACGGGTGACATGACCCAGACTTGCTGGCCCGGCTCGAACTCGATGGTTGAGGCATTTTCGTCATACCAGCATTTCATGTCTTCTTGGCTGGCTTCGAGGTTGGCTTCTGCCAGGGCCCGGAACTTCCGAGTCTGGTTCCGCAGGGTCAGGAGGTACCGGTAGACGTCGGGGGAGGCAATAGAAATGGGTCACTAGGCGGCTGTAAGTTTTGTCCCGCCTGAGGTGTCCGGCGAGGGGCACGTCTTGTGCCAGGTTTAGGAGGAACTCTCGGAATCGGAGGGGGACCACCAACACCCGGCCGGCCCCCAGTTCGGCGACTTTCTGCTCGCTATACAATAAGTCATTGTCCCAATAGACCCAGTGGGTTCCTGTGGGGTCCCCCGTGGCCTGGGCGGCCGCTTGCTGTCGGGCCCCCTCGAGGGACGGGCAGGCCTTCTGCTCTTGCTGGAATTATTCGCGGGTGGGGCCCCCGTCGTGGCGCCACTGGGCCAGCTCGGGGATCTCGCTGAGGGAGGCGGCCTCGTCGGGAGAAAGTTCGGATGGCCCGGCCTGATCGGCAGGTTCCTCCGTGCCGGAGGAGGGTGGTAGTTCGGGGCCCGTCAGCTTGTCGGGGGCCGCGGCAGCGGCTGGTTGGGCGGTCATGGACCAGGTGCTGGCGCAGGCCCACTCGGGCAGCCCTAGCATCCCCAGATGCTCTCGGCGTTCCACCTGGGCCCAGGGGGAGCTCTCTAGGTCATTCCCCAGGAGGCAGTCCACTGGGGCGTCGTCGCGGACAGTTACTTTTAGGGTGCCGGACACTCCTCCCCACTCGAAGGGGATCCTGGCCATCCGGCACATGCTCTCGGTGTTGTCCGCGGTCGTGACAGGGCATAGGACATGTGGCAGGATTTGTTCGGGGGTCACCAGGTGGCAGCGGACAGTGGTCACACTGGCCCCAGTGTCCCGGAGGGCTTCGGCCCGTCGTCCATTGATGGTGACCCACTGCTGGTACTTCTGGGTGTTGCTTGGGATGGCAGCTCGGGGCACCATTTCTCAGGAACCCAGGCATACGAGCGACATGGCAGCTGGTTCCCACTCGGGGGACCCGCCGTCGTGGTTTTCCTCCTCGTCTTCTCCTTTCCCCAGGGCTGCGGCGGCTATTTGTCGGGGAGGGGGCCCAGCGGTCCCGTTCCGTCGGTTCACGGGGCAGGCTGGGTCGCTCGCATAGTGGCCGGTCTGCTGGCAGCCGAAGCAGGTCACTGTCGGTCGGGGTCCAGGCCGTGCGATAGGGGTCCCCCTTCGGCCCAGGGTCGGGGACGTGTGGTTGGTGGCTTGGCCTCGTGGTGGGCTTCTGGGCGGCCCGGCCGGGAATTCTCGACTGCGGTGGGACCCCCCTCCTCCACCTCGTTGGCGGGTAGGTCCCGTGGTACTCCGTTGGTAGTCCCCCATGGGGTTCCGGGGGACCCGGGTGTTGACCCATCGGTCGGCTTCGGCGGCGAGCTTCCGGGGCTCGGTCAGTTTACTGTCCAGGAGGTGTTGCCTTAGTTCAACAAAGCAGTTGTTGGCGAGGTGCTCCCAGACAATGAGGTCGAACAACTCATTGTAGGAGGTGACCTTGCTCCCTTTTATCCATCCTTCAAAGGCTCGGCTGAAGAAGTCCACGTATTCGACCCACGTGGTACCGGGGAGCTTCTTGCAGTCCCGGAAGCGCTGCCGGT
Organism: Triturus cristatus; assembly: GCF_964204655.1. Lineage (NCBI taxonomy): Eukaryota > Metazoa > Chordata > Amphibia > Caudata > Salamandridae > Triturus > Triturus cristatus. The sequence goes on along the minus strand of NC_140587.1, from coordinate 737,873,862 downwards.
ACATCTCGGCTGATAGTCCGTAGCGTGTGAGTAGGGCTTCTTTCATGTGGTCGTATGATGTCATCACCGCGTCGGGGAGTTGCAGCAGGGTATCCCGGCCCTCGCTGAGGAACCTCCCCCATAGGCCGGCACCCCAATCCTTCCGGGGTACCCGATGGGAGGTCATGGCTACTTCGTATGCTCGGAACCATTGCTGGATGTCGTCATTTTTATAGTACTCCTTGACGACATCCTTGGGGATATGAACCTTTGGCTCGGTCAGTGGCAGAGCGTCCCGGGATCCGGGGGTGCTGGTCTCCCCCGTTTTGGATTTGAGCTCAAGTTCCTTGAGGCTCCTCTCGTGCTCGAGGGTTAGCCGTCTCTCCTCTAGTTCCAGATGTCGTTTTTTTCCCTCGATTTCCTCTTGCAGCCGCAGTTGCTCCAAGGCTATTTTCTTCTCCGCCAGTAGGAGCTCACCGTCCAGCCGGAGTCGGGCGAGGTCCATTTCGTGTGTCCGGACCCTCTCCCGTTCTCGCATTTCTTCGTGGGAAAGGATGCCTTCTAGGGCGTTTCGCCCCCCATCTGTCGGGTTGGGGTCGGCAGGTTTCCGTCCCGGGCCGAGGTCCCTTCGGCTCGGGGTGGAGTGGTCTCGGGTTCTGCCCAGGCTTTCAGGGCTTTCTGCATTTCTTCCTTGGTGCCCAATCCTGTGGTTGGGATCCCTTTGTCCTTGCAGAATTGTTTCAGTTCTTTGTGGGTGTATTCTTCCAGCCTTTCCGGCTGGAAGGTTGCGGCCACGGTTGCTTCTTGGCCGTCCATGGTTCTCTTTTCTTTTTCCATCTGGTTAGGTAGTGGGTGCGTTACTTGCCTGTACGATTGCGTCTGGCTCGGATCCCGTCGCTGGCCACCAAATGTTGGAGGGAGGACCACCGGGGAGTCGGGGAGACTACTCCGGGGCACCTTCCTACCGCAAAGTTATAGCCGAGCGCCGCTGAGAAGCCCCCTAGGGGAGGTCCTTCTCCTATGATCGTACTAGGCCCAGTAATACCACCACACAGGACTCCGTATCAGTTGCTTAACGTGGTTCTTTATCAATAGTAGTACGTTCAATATTTATAGTGGGATCGAGGGATCCGGTAAGAGTCTCAATGTCTTTGGAGGGATTGGGTAGCGGGACAGTCTTAGTACCAGCCAGGAACGGGAAGGCTCTGCGCCAGACCTTGAGTGCTGGTCTCGGAGCGGCTCGGACGTGGAGAGCCGCGACGGCGTCTGCAGGGCTCGGGTGGGAGTTCCGCTTGGGTCGAGCCGCGACACAGTCAGCAGGGCTCCGGTGGTAGGTCCGCTTCGGTCGAGCCGCGACGAGGTCAGCTGGGCTCTGATAGTAAGTTTCAACAAGGTCGGGCCGCGACAGCGTCAGCAGGGCCCCAAAGGTTCGTGAAGGTCTTTAAGCACGGTGGAGCCGCGACGTCGTCAGCAGGGCTCAGAGTGTGGGTTCAGGATGAGTCTTCTTCCGTAGGGTCAGCCGCGATCCGATCAGCAGGGCTCTTGACTCCAGGATACAACTGTTGTCTTGTTGTCGGGTCGCCCCAGATATAGGACTGGAGCCCTTTGATGTCCGGACCCTTGCGCCCGGGGGGGCGGAGAGGCCGGGTAGGGAGCGGCCAGACGCCCAGCAGGAGAGGCGCCAGGCGCCAGAGAGCTGTGGGGCGATCGCACCTAGGTGTGGAAGGACGGTTGGGGGTCCCATCGATACTGCCCTCCGCCGGGAGTGGGAAGGGTTCACGGGGTATCCCCCGGGCCAGGGGTTGGCGCCTCGATGTCGGGCCTCGCTGGGACCGAGGCCGGGTGGAGCGGGGTCACGTAGGTGGTTACGTAGAGTCATGTACAATCCAAAATGGAGGAGCTCCGAGGTACATGGGACCTCGTGCGGCTTAGCGAGGGGGAACAGGACCACGCCACGAGGCCGGCTCTAACAGCCCCCGTGATGCATCCCAAAAATAGTGGTGCACATGTAGAGCACACATATGCCCAGAGGCATGTGTGCGCTCTAACACACTTCAAAAAAGCATCTTTGGGTTCTTTTTGTTTTAAATTGCACATGATTACCATTGACTTGGAGGTAATGGTAATTTAATTTCCTAAATGCCCAATTCGCAATTAGGAAATGCTTTGCACATGTGCATAGCAATAGCAAATAGGCATTCCCTATTTGTGATTTACTATTTAGGAGATCGCAAAGTGCGATTGCTATGGGGTAGAAATTAGTGACCACTTAAAAAGCATTGTACATTTGAAAAGCCCATTAAGGATTAATTAACTGCCTGAAATAGTGAATTAGTCCATTAAGAAATGCTAAATGGCTTTGTACATCTGGCCCTAACTCTCTTTATTGACTGAATTAAAAGTCTTTACCGATTTTGTTTTGATTATGTAAATGATTGCTGCTCATTTTTCTTCATCGCCAAACAAAGGTCCATACGACCAGTGGCGGGGTTATTTAATGACTAAACTCAAAGGTTCAGATGTAGAAAACCCTGCTTACTCGAGTGGTAGTGAGAGGCTGGTTAGTGCCACAAGAGAGAGGGGCTGAAAATAAGTTGCCCCAGTTTAGATTTGCCCATATCCTTTAAGCCCAAAGCCAGAATCTGAAAAATTAAGGAGTTGAAGTATTGAAGATGGTTGCAGTGGTAGAGTTGTGAGTTTCAATCGGGTTATGCGTTGTCATTGTCTTTTTGGAATTACATTTCTATGATGACGTTATGTGTTTTGTGTTTTGTGAAATAGTGAGTTTTATGCATAGATTTTGAGCAGTTGAAATTGTTCAGACTTGAAGTAGTCTAATATCCCAGGATAGATATTTTGAAAATAAAAGGTGTTATTTATCTGCTAAAGATTTTTGGTGCAGATTCATGAGGTACATTAGACTAAACAATTGAGATAGTGACTATAATGATTTGATGTGATTGTACTAATATGGATTGGTGTTAGTGGAACCTATTGAACAAAGAAGAAGCTGCATCAGTCATGGTGCTCGATATTTCGTTTGTGTTCTGGAGTTGGAAGGTATTAAATCACATCTCCGATTGTTTCTTGTGTGAATGGTCTTCTTTGAGATCTTTAGTGGGGAAGACAAAAGTTATTTGCTTATCGTGGTTGCTTAGAGCTGTAGAATTAATGTACGAGAAAACTGTAAAGGAGGGTGAACCGCTGCAAGGAGTGGAGAGTTAAGTCATACCATGCTGCACTGGTAAAGGTCAGTTGGTGTGAAGTGCCATGCTGAGATTAGTTGACAAGTCTTCAAGTATTAAGCTGTGATAGGTTTGTGAAATAAGAATTGTGACAGGATAGGAGGAAAGTACTGATGTATAGAGAATTGTGAACTGAACAAAACATTGAAGTTTTCCACTTTGATTACTGTTTATTTGCTGGTGAATATTTGCAATCATCAAATATTTCAAAGCCCGTACAGATTTGATGAGGGGTGATGTGCGAGTTATACAGCTACAAATGTTGTGTTCCAAACCTGTTTCTGGCTTCATCGGTTGTGCAAGATCACTGAAAACGAAGGACCTTTTAAATTTCCACAATATGATACTTTTTATTTAAAGATTATTTGAAACTTGAGAGAAAAGTTATTTGAAATTAAGCCAGGTCCTAGACCTACACAATTTGAAGCCTTAAGGGGCATATTTACAAGGGTTTTATCTTCGCTTTTTTACAAAGCCAAAAAAGCGGAGATAAAACCAGCACCCTATTTACAAGAGGGTGCTAACATGCATAATCGCATGTTAGCACCCTTTTTCCCAACGCCTCACTTTGCATCTCCAATGAGATGGGCATACCCTAGATAGACTACCTTGCAAATATCGCTGATGTTTACATCGCAATATTTACAAGGCAGCCCACATGATTTTAGCACACATTAGATTTTGGCGCAAATGGCCATTTTCGCCAAAACCTAACGTCTGCTAAAATCCTGACTTAGCCATCCCTAACATAGGGGGTGGATTATCGCCCTTTTGCAGGGAACATCGCTGGAAAACCAGCGATGTTCCCTGCAAAAGGGCGATAACCTCGCTATCTCTGGAATTTTTATCGCCCTGGAGTAACGCGTTGTTAATAACGCGCTACCAGGGAGATAAATACCAGAGATAGCCTGCGATAATATAAATATCGCTAAGCACGGCCTAAATGCTTGGGAGAGAGCGGCTTATACTAAAGAGAAAGAAGTGTATCACAATAGAGAGCAGTGTAAAATTATGTGGATGTGCAATGGGATGAAGGGCAGCTAAAGTGGATGAAATGTTTGGTTGAGGGAGCTAGAATTTACTCAGCTAAAACCACAGAATAGGCCAAAAAGTATCAGAAGCGGAAATGATGAAGAGGAAACTGCAAAAAAACAGACACTGATAGTGATTACATTTTAGAAGCTTTGTTGTCCTCTGGTCCACCTCCAAAAGTAGCTCCTACAGCAAATGCAGATGGTGTTACAACCACTAGTGCTATGGCAGCTACAGCCCCTCTCGATCCAGCCACAATTCTGATTGAGAGACCACTTCCAACACTTCAAATTGTTCCTACACCTGCTGTAATTGCTCCTGGTGTTACGGTTTCAGTTGTGACTGTTCCAACCCCAGTGTCACAAATTGTAACAGCACAGCCATTGGTAGTGCTGGTTGAACTTGCACCAAGAAATATTATTCTAAATACTGTTGTTCAAGGTGCTGTAAGAGGAGTATCAGCGACAGAATTTATCCCACCATTGAATAATTCACAAGTTGTTGCTTGGATACAACCACAAAATATCCAATCCTTTAAAGAAGGAAGGATAATTGTATTCATGGCACCAATTGTACAGGGAGAAACAGGATCAGTTGATAACAGAATTTTTCCACCATGGTCTGAGGAGACTTCAGAGAATAAGAGAGTAAGAGAAACAGAGAAACTATCTACTACCCAGGAAGAGGAAAGACTATTAGATGTGCCAAAGTAAAAGGTAGAAATAGAAGAAATTATCAGAGGGTGTTTGGGCATTTCACATCTGAATCAATATTAGGAAAATGAACTGATATATTTACGGAAAGAAATTACAAGACTTGCAGCTGCCACACATGATAAGTTAACTGAATTGGCAAGAAACTCTGAGGTTGATTTTTCTAAGAGTGTTTCTTTGCACAAACCCTTATGGGCACAGTTGAGTGATGTTACAATGAGATCTTCTTTGATAAGATTACACATTACAGTACATCAGCAAATGGAGCAATTTCCACAAGTTAGAGAGCAGATGGAAAAAGAAACAGGGAAAGTAAAAGAAACAATCAGATGCAACCAAATCAAATGGTAAGCCATCACCACCACCTCTAGATTAAGATGATGCTTTGAAGAAAATACCAGGTGGAGGGCATGTTCATGTACCATGGAGAAGAGGATTTCAAACAACATCTACAAACAATTTTCCAAATATGAGAGAGAATCCAGCACAGTGGTATACACAAGTTGACAGATTTGATTACCTTCTTTGATATAGTAGTACTGAGTAATCTCTGGGCTGAATGTAAGATGATAACAGTGCAATGGCCACGTTCTGAACCTCCAAGAGATGCACGTACTCATGCTCCTTCGCCTGTGATTACCTTTTTGAAGGAAAAGTTCCAGCAATAAACATTTATTGGTTAAAGATTACTAGAACTAAAAAGAAGCTAAAGAATAAGTGCAGGCTTATTATGAACAAAAATCCCGGAAAGTGAGACATGGTGGGTTTTGTTTTCACAGTTTGTTCTTGGGTTGCGACCAGAAATCAGTATGCAAATACAACAGAATGTGATTTGTTGGTAGACAAAACCTTTAAGTGAGATCCTGCGGTATGGAAAATACTGTAGTGATGATCAGGAAACCAAGCAGAAGAGACCTAAGGAGAAGTTTATGATTGCACAGACAACGTTAGCTCAAAAGGGGTTTCAGAATTAATGGCATGGAGGAATTGTTGGTGAAATGCAAGGTGCTGGATTTCAGATTTGAAGTCAAAGTGTTTTAGTTGATCTGAATTTGGGAATAGCTATTGCAATGTTGAAAAAAAGGACTTCTTGTCACTATTGTAATAAGCTCAGGCATTGAAAGAGAGAGTGTGGTCAGAAACCAAATCGAGTGAATGGTGATGATCAAAAGCAAGGTGTAAATCAATCGCAAATGCAAAATGTTCCAGTTCAAGTACCTGCCCAAAGATTGCAGATCCCAATACATTCACAAATTCCCATGATGCAAGACCCACAAACTTCGATGGCCCCACAGAATATGGTCAATCCCAAGCTTAATATGAATAAAGTACAGAGAGGCAATTCAAATCCATTCCAAGACCAGAACCCATTTCAACAGTTCCCGATGTTGTAGAATGAGAGTTTGGATTCTGACAATTCCCAAATGACAGTGCCTGAAGGGGAGGAAGATTGCTTACTTGGAGCAGTCTTAAAGGTAGACCAAAATGGACCATCTGTAGAAGGAGAGGTTAATAGCCAACAAGTCTCATTCCTTATCGACACAGGAGCTACAAGTTCCACTGTTAGAACAGCGGAAGTCCAAGACCTACCCCTCTCAAGAAAGAAGATCCAAGTTGTAGATGTTGCAAATTAATAAATTACGAATCCTGTATCAAGGAATCAAAGAAAGTATTTGTAAAAATAAGTTAATTTGAAGAATAGTATCAGTTTGTGGTAGGCTACTCTAGACCTGTAAACACATTAGGAAGGGATCTATTGAGCAAGTTAAATTGCACTATATACTACACACCAGATGGTGTTGAATTTCAAATTCCTGATGAAGATGTTGAATTTAAAATGGTGGGACAAGTAACATCTGTATGGTTATATCCTGTGAGAACTTTGGAGGATGTACTTCTCGATTTAAGAGATACAGTGAAAACAGAAGTATGGAATTTTCTAGGGAAAGTCATCAGACTATTTAAAGGTGGAGAACCAGTCTGAGTAACAATAAAACCAAATACTGTGTTCCCAAGAACACCTCCATATAATATAACACCAGAGACAGTGGCTGTAAGAATGCCAGCGATTGAAAAGATGTTAAAACAAGGGATTTTGAAAGAAAATGTTGTGAGTCTTTGCAATTTACCCATTATGGGTTTACAGAAATATGATGGGAAATAAAGGATTGTACAGGATACTTGAAAAATTAACAATATAGTTGTTCCATGCTGTCAAGTAGTCCGAATCCAGCAATAATATTATTTCAGATTCCCTGCACTGCAGTGTGGTTTATCATTGTGGATCTCAGTCAGGCCTTCTTTTCTGTTCCATTGCATGAAGACAGTCAAATTCTGTTCTCATTTGTGTTTAGAGATAGAGTTTTGGCATGGTGCCGAGTCACACAAGGATTTACAGAAAGTCCCTCAATCTTTAATCAGATCTTGAAAAAGAATCTTAAGACTCTACAGATGCCTTGCAATTCAGTTTTTGTAAAATACATTGCCGATTTACTTGTGGCATCAAATATACAAGAAGCCTGTAAGCAAGACACAATTGGTCTTTTAAACTATCTAGCTGAAAACGGGCACATGGTGCCCCTGAGCAAATTATGGTGTTTGGACAGAATATCTAAAAAAATATATTGTGATAAAAAAATATTGTGTCAAGAATGTCGGGACATCAAAAATATAGGTAACAGGAATATCAAAAGTAAAAATATCATTTTGTGTGTTTTTTTATATTGTTATAAAAAATATTGATGCTAAAAATATAATTGTATATAATATGGTTTGTGAGTGTTAATTAGTATGTAATATACTGTAGTGTCTTTGATTGTATGTTTTTACTTTATTTAAGATTTTCTTTAGGAATGTATTGTTTTTAATGAAAATGCTGAAGTTTGTGTTTTTAGTTGTAATAATTATTAATAAACGCATTATTTTTTATTAGTGTCATATTGGGTATTTAGGGGATAATGGTGGGGAGATTTGTAAAGAATTTCTATTTCTATTTTAATATACAAGGTACATACTTTAATAATATGAAAATTAATAACTTAGAATTTGTAAGTTTATTCTATGATAATAATATTCTAATGCATTTTAATTTGATGTTAATTAATATATATATATATATATATGATAATGGTATGATATATTTATACAAATATATATTAATAAATACAAAAAATATATACATTTATTTTTAAATAAGTAAAATATTTAGAATGTTTTGTATAATAAATGAAGTAATTACAAATAAAAATGAAAATTGTGTAATGTCAATTTTTAGATAAATGTTAAAAATTTGATATACATAGGCAAATTTTTTCAACATCTATTAGTGTTAATTTAGTGTTTTTTATAAACAAGCTCATGATATTAATCAATATTTTTTAAATTACTTTTTAATAGTAATTAAAAAAGTATTTTTATAATTTAAATTATAACTACGAAATAAAGGTTTGTGGTTAAATTAGTGTGTTTTTTCATAATATTTTTTTAATCTACCCCAAAAATTTGAGAATATGCAGCATTGATTATCTTTATAATATGTTTATTTTGTAATATGTTATGTAAAATGTTTTATTTTGAAGTGAAGATTATAATTGTAAACTATTTTGTGTCCAACACCTTCCCTAATGCGATATATATATATATATATATTGTTTTTAGAGTTTTATATAGCGCGAACTAGACCCGAAGATATCAGAGCGCTTTACATAGCAGCAGTTTCGTTACATGAGGACACATTCATTTTTGTGAGTCGGGGGAGATTAAGTGATTTGCCCGGAATCACAGGATGTTGAGAGCCATTCCTGAGACTTGAACCCGGTTCCCCAGCTTCGATTTCGACCGCTCTAGCTGTAAGGCTACACCCTCTTCCCTAAGAGGGTGTAGCCTTAGATTGAAGTGGTAATAGTAAATGTCAAATCCATAATCAGTATAGCGACTGCACACCTTCTCTTCATGTGTGTTTAGGTTCAATTTTAGAAACAAAATTTTGTTGTGCGTGCGTGCAAGCAGCATGCTGTGGCCGTCCCTGCACAGCATTTATATAAATGAGAACTGACGAAGGGGGCGATTGTCACCACCCCAACTGCTGCACTGCTAACTTGAGGAAACTTCCTCTGAAATGCGCTCCATTTTAACCAAAGTATTCAATAGTGATCGATAGTAATCAAAAGGTTCGTTGTCAGAGAATTCAAAATATACAGTCTTTCATTCACTCCAGAGACGATGATGTTGAGTAAAGAGTGTTTAATTTGCATTTTCAAACGTCTTATGCTGCAGTATGCTTAAACATAGACATGTGCTTTTAAACATTCCTTCGAGCTGTAATAAATCGAAAAGAACCACATCAACGGTCATATTATATTGACAGAGTCTAGAAGAAACACAAAACTACGGTAAAGAAATTAGCAGCCAGTGATTTAACCCCCCACCCCTCTTTCTCTCCTCGTGATTGTAGTCTAAACAAACAGAAACAGTGACATGTAATCATCCTTCCTTCCAACAAAACTTCCGTGAAAAGCCCACCGTTCTTTTACCTCCTTATTCGCAACAAACAGTTTCAAGTGCTAATTTCTTTACCGTAGTTTTGTGTTTCTTCTAGACTCTGTCAATATAATATGACCGTTGATGTGGTTCTTTTCGATTTATTACAGTACCCCTGACGAAGAACTTTTTATAGTTCGAAATGCATTGGGTGATTTTTGAAGCGCCAGCTCGAAGGAATGTTTAAAAGCACATGTCTATCATCGTCTCTGGAGTGAATGAAAGACTGTATATTTTGAATTCTCTGACAACGAACCTTTTGATTACTATCGATCACTATTGAATACTTTGGTTAAAATGGAGCGCATTTCAGAGGAAGTTTCCTCAAGTTAGCAGTGCAGCAGTTGGGGTGGTGACAATCGCCCCCTTCGTCAGTTCTCATTAATAGTAAATGTCACCCATTTAACTTCCAACTTCTTCCCATATATGGTCTATATTGGAGTTGGAACAGTAAATGTTACCCCAATATAGTTTATATTGGAGTGAGAATAGTAAATCTAAACCTTTAGTGTCCAACACCTTCCCCAATATGATTACATTGGAGGAGGAATAGTAAATTTCACCCCTTTAGTGTCCAACACCTTTCTTGAATTGGTTTAGATTGGATTGGGAATAGTAACTGTAGTAACTGTAACCTCTTAAGTTTTCAATACCTTCCCCAAATTTCTTTAGATTGGAGTGCGAATAGTAAATGTTACCTATTTAGCGTCCAACACTTTACATAATATGGTTAGATTGGAGTGGTATCAGTAAATGGCACACCATAACTGTCCAACACCTCCTCAGACTGGTTTAGATTAGATTAGAATTAGTATTTTAAATGTCGGCCCTTTAGTGTCCACCACCTTCCTTGAATTGGTTTAGAGTAGAGTGGGAAGAGTAAATGTAACCCATTTAGTGTCCAAAACCTTCCCCAAATTAGTGTAGAGTGGAGTGGGAATAGTAAATGTCCGGCCTTTAGTGTCCAACACTTTTCGGAGTCTCTGCCATGGAAAGGCATCCAACCGCAGGCATACTAATATCGATGGCGGTGCCTGCAAGGCACCGCAACCATATTGTGTCCCTTTTCCGCCCGGCTGGCAATCTGACCGGCGGAAAAGCGGTGGACGGTCTTTCCATCCGCCGCGGTGCCCCTCACCATACTAATATGGTGGGGGGTGAACCAGGGACATTTGGTGATCTGCCTGATATCATAATGGGCCCCTTAGTTCTTGGTGGCATTGCTCTTTTTGTAATACCTCTATAAATTTGTATAGTGTCGGTGGAGTTCTGCCTAGTGTGGATTGGAAGGCATTGTGTCATCCTTTCACTGCGTTGTTTGTTTTGGCTTCATGTACCAAGGTGCTGTCATAGACATTCCACTGTGGTATCTGGAATTTGCAGTCTGCCAACACAAGTGTCTTCGAAATTGTCCATTAGCGGACTAAGTTTGTCTTCATTTTGTTGGTATAAAGGGCTTTCCATTAGTAGATTGTATTGGTTAGCTACCTCTGGGACAGGGACAAAGGCTAGTGCTGTCATTAATTTGATTTCAAAGGCAAACTGGCTCTTTTTGGAATATTCTGAGCTTAGTGAAGATATTTGGAGATCTCTCCATATACTATGATAGTAACAGCCTTGTACAGCTGTGTTGGGGTATATTTTTAGAATCGTTTGAATTATGGCTTGTTCAAAATCTGTGATTATTTTTGGGGTAGTAGTTATTTGTTGCATGTTTTGTATGGCTTAAGAGCTTGTAATAAGTCCTGCATTGTTTTTTTGGTAGTAGGTCTTATGTAAAAGCGATATTTGTGTTTTGATATTCACCATGTATGGTGTATATCTGAATAAATGGTTTGGGACACATTTCAAAGTCTCATCTATCATCCAGGTTTGACATTGGCTAAGTTTCATTACTTTGTTTGCTATAGAAAATATTAGAATTTGTTTCTCATTATTTAGGTTGTCATGTATAAGGAAAGGTTCCTCGCTATGTGTAATTGCTAATTGTTCCGGTATGTCTTGGTATCTAATTGGGACAGATGGGGTATCACTGGTGGCGTTTTTAGTTAGTGCAATTGATCTTTTCAAGGTGGGGACATGTGGCTGTTTTGTGTTCGGGGACTCTAGGTAAAATATCCTTCAAGATTTTGCTTGTGGGTACCTGGGAGCTAGTTCTTGCCTCTCTTATAGCTTGTAACATTTCTCGTATTTCTATTTCTGTTAGATTTGGGGGGTGGTTGTGCCCTCTTACATGAATTAAACCATCATCTTTTGTAGTTGCCCTCCCATAGCATGCATTAGAAAAATATTTAGTACATTTCCAGCTTATTGTTTCTGATGATGCAATTTCTTGGCTGTAGGTGTAGTCCATGTGATTTAGTAACTCTGTTATCTGTTTTCTGTGAAGTGATATACTTAGAGGCCTCTGTCGTTGTATCTGTATTGAAATAGAATATATATATATATAATTTCATTAAATATTTGTATGTTTGTCATTAAACTGTTTAAAAATGCACTTACTTCTATTTTTTATACTTCCATGTATTTTCTGGTGAGATTTTTCAAACGGTTTTGCAGCTTTTCCCTTGGATGTGTTTTAATGTGCATCCAGTGCTTTAAATTCTGTTGTCTGAAGAAAAACATAACTTACATTTTAACTCGTTAACCGCGGCATAAATTCCGCTGCGGTGCGGGTGATTAATTGCGCAGGTGGGGCCGCGTCGGTAAACGGACGTGCGCAGCACTAGCGAGGTAGTGCTTGCGACGGCCGTTGGCCAACAGACGCAGCGAATGGGTTAAATGGTCATTATGTTTCTTTTTTGTTTACTATTGGGAGGAATTTATCATTAGTTATTTATTTATGTATAGTTACTTCCTTATTTCTTTTTGCACGTTTATGAAAGTTGATTTCTTGGGTTATTTATTGGTTTACAATCTGTAGATTTTTTGTTTTAAGAGGTCTGTGTAAAATAGATAAAAGTTAAAAAGTGTTTTAGTATTTATTTGCTATTTTATATTTTTCAATTTGTTAACTGTTTCGGTTTAGTTTAATATAAGTGTTACTTACTTGGTTATGTAGGTATTGATATGTATATTTTTCTTCTTTAATGGTTTGCAGACAGAATCCGGCAGAGTTTCTTTGTTTTGCAGCGTTTGATGTTTTTGAAGTATTTAGTCATTCTAATTAATGTGCCTTTTATATTGTTGATTCAACTGTTTGTTTGATTTTATTAGTTAAAGCTGTTTATAGTTTAACCTTATTGATTGGTTTACTGTAGGTAGATTTTTTTTATCAGATGAATCCTTCTATGGCAAATGCTAATTTGTGTTTTAATATTTATGTATAATATATAGTTTATGTTTGTGTATAAAAATTAATTATATATATGTAATATTAGTAATATTTAGGTTGGTGTTCACTTTATTTATTGGATGTATTTTAGATTTGTAAATGTTTAGGGTGAATGGTAAATATTTTGTTGATTTAATTTGTTTTATTTAAGTTACATATGTGCATAACAAGTTTGGATTTTTATAAAGTAATTTTTTATGTGAAATTTGTTGTCTTTTATTAATGATAGTTTAATTATTTTGGTGATAATATTGTACTCAATATTGTGTGGATCATTACTATTCACATAGTCTATGATTAATTTAAGGTATCAATATTTTTGTTTGTGATATTTTTGTTTTTGACATGTAAAAATCAATATTTTTAATAACAATATTTGTGTTCTCAATATTTGTGTTTTTGTAACAAGTAAACTAAGTATTTTTTAAAGTATTTTTTGAATTCATATTTCATTTCCGATATTTTTGTGTTTTGATATTTGTTGGATCGATATAATGTCAGTGATCCCCAATTACAATACTGTCAAAAAGAAGTCCTTTATTTGGAACATATTATTGAGAAAGGAATGAAAAAGCTGTCACAGAAAATAATAGAACCAATTCTGAAGATGAATGCACCCAGGACTCAGTTAGAGATAGTAGGAATGTTTTTGGAAATGGTTGGCTACTGTAGACAGAGTATACCCAACTTTTCCCAAGTGGCCAAGATGTTACTGAGTCTGAGGCACAAAGTGCTGCTCCAGTTCTATGTGACAATGATTGCTTGAAAGCGTTCCTTGGGATGAGAAAAATTCTCTGCTGTGCCCCTGCACTGGGCATGCCTTAGTTAAAGAAAAATGTTCCAACACACAAATGGGGGACCTATATTGCATAAAGGCCCAGCATACATGCTCCCATGTTTAATCTAGAAATAAAGAGGTATGCTGTTCCTAAGAAGGGACAAAAGAGAAGCGGAAGGGGAGTAGGTCAGGGAACAAGGAGCCACTAGATGGAAATGAAGGCCTCACATACCCTTAAGGGTGTCATGCTTCATCATCAGGCTTGCTGCTCGTCGGGCCGGCACTGCAATGTTTGATGGGCACCCACAAGGAGGCTCTTTAACGGAAAAAAAATCCTAAGCTGTGATGAGAAGTGCAAGTTAAGGGCCCTAGGTGTAGATTGAGGAGATGTGGGTGTTGAAGTAATGAGTGGTGACTTAAAAAAGGCTAGGCAAGTCTCAAATTGCAATTTTGTAATCTGTGAGTATGCCTGACTTATTAAAATCATGGTGTCACCGGTAGGGACGATGATCCCTGGTGACTTATCATAAGGTCAAAATGTTTCATGCCGTCAATTAGTCAAGAAATGATCTGGGACAATTCTTCAGGCCCGACCAATTATTACTGATCAACACAGTGTCTGGGACGAGGGATAAATGCAGAATTGTATAATCACTGACCCAAAACTGGTGCTGTCATCACCTTCTCAAGGGGAACACTAAGACAAAATGCAAAGTTTTGTGTAGTCATCCATTAGATAACTTCACCAATGACCTATCCCTTATCATGTGCCTCGGGAGTAACCTATTCCCTTATGTTTTGGCCCCCCTTAGGAACAGCATAACTCTTTATTTCTGAAGTAAAATGTTCACATAGTTTTGCAATGAGAGGGAGGGCTGCGCTCTCTCAGTGCTTACTCAGACTCGAAGATCTGTGGCATATTTTTCAATGCTGGACCATGTTGCTGCAGGATTGCCGGGCAGTGATGGCTTTTCTGCTAAGGCAGAGAAGCGTCGCCCCACTACTCTTTGAGCAGTGCCACAAATAAAAATAAAATGATAATAACAAGACGTTATTGACATTTTATTTTTGTATGCGGGACTCGAAACCAGGCTGGGACGGGCAGGGCTTAGCCCTCCAGAGCAGAGTGAGGAGTGGTTTGCACTCCCTACGTGGCATGACTGTTTGGCTAGCTCTTTTGGGCCAGCAAAACAGTCATGCAGACTTAACATGTTCTCCACCTGGCTGTGTTGCACAGCCCAGTGGAGAACAGGCTCCCAGGCACTTCCTGAGCGACTAATCAGACTGCTCAATCCAATCACAATGCTGCTCATGCAGCGTCGTGACTGGCTGGGAGAGTCCGGAGCCTGTGTGCATCTGGTACTGAGAGAAAAGGACAGCGGAGAGGCACGCAGCGGGGAAGGTAAGTTTATTATATGTCGTTTTTCACCCCCCCGCCACCCCCATTCTGAAGCAGCTGCCACTGTTGCCCGGATGCCTTAAAGTGGTTGCCGCAGTTGGTGTCAGTATTGAGAGATACATGAGCATAGTAATGGGACATCTTGTTACAGTCATGGTCCCTCACTCGGTCAAAATTTTGCTCACTTGTACAAAAACACAGTATCTGACAAACAGCGGACTTATAATGTATGAACAACAAAAATTTGCAGCAGAATTTTTTTTATTAAGGCGATGTCAGATGCTAAATCCAGCTTCATTATTACCATTGCCTGAGAATTAAATTGATAGGGGTGAAATTGAACATGGCTGCCTAGATTTTACGGATTTATGCACCAAGCCAGGACCAGAGATTAAAGATGAATCTCTCAATGAGCCCAACTATGCAATCTTTGTCAACAACTCATATTTAAGAGACCATGAAGAAACTTTGAGAGCAGCTTCTGTGGTTTGCACAAATCAAGAAGTGGGAAAAGCTTCCTGGCTTTGAGGTGTTACCTCTGCACAAGTCGCAGAATTAATTGCCCTGGAAAGAGCTTGTTGCCTTTCAGCACAATTGAGAGTGACCACGATTATAGATAGTCAATATTGCTTTGGTGTGGTCCATGACTTTGGACAGTTTTGGTCACAGAGGGGATTTATGACATCATTAGATTCCTCATTAAGGAATGGGAACTTGTAATGAGACTACTAGAAGCTTTGCAGTTACCCCATGAAATAGCAGTAGCTAAATGTGTGGCATGGAAGTGGCAATAATTATGTCACTGTTGAAAATTGCTATGCTGATGAAGTTGTACAATATTGTGCACTTGTGACATGCACATTTAATGGAGAGTATCCAAATGAATCAGAAGAAGACACTTTCTTTCAATGCTGTTGTCAATAGCAGATACTTGGGAAGAAATAGCAAGATTACAGAAAGAAATTTCAGAGGCAGAACAGCAAGGATGGATCAGAGCAGGATGTGTTAAAATGCAAATAACATTTGGGTTTCTGCAGATGGAAGACCAGTGTTGGCAAACAGCTTACTGTTACCCATGCAACAACATTTCCATCATCCTGCACACATTGGAAGTGATGCAATGGTTCGTCTGTTTAGGCAGAATTGTTTTAATCCCAGATTCAGACTTTTAGCTGAAGAGTTATGTCATAGTTACGTTACATGTCAACAAATGAATGTAGGAAGGAGAACACCTGTAACATTTAGCCACATTGGAAGATCAAGAGGAACCTATAACAGAATGCAGTTGGATTTTATCTAAATGCCTGTTTGCATTGGGTGAGATATACCCTGGATATAGTGTGCATTTTCTCCTGCTGGGTGGAAGCCTACCCAACATGGAGGAATGACAGTCTCACTGTAGCTAAGCTTCTGTTGAGAGAACTCATACTGAAGTTTGCATTTCTGTTTTCTCTGTAGTCAGACTGAAGGGCCCATTTCAGTAATGAGATCCTTAGAATGCTTGGAGTGGCTCTTCAGGTGGAAAAGAGATTACACTATAGCTATTGTCCCAAGGTTTCTGGGATAGTGGAGCAAGTAAACGGAACCTTAAAGTCTGGATTGGCCAAACTTTGTGCATCTTCTTAATTTAAATGACCAGATGCTTTACCACTGGCTTTGATGAGTCTTTGAAGCACTCCTGGCAGGAGAACTGGATTATCACCTCAGGAAATCCTATTGGGTCGGCTATGAGACTACCTGCTGTTTCTGCAAATGCACTTGGAACCATCACAGATGACATGATTCTCGATTACTCCGATTTCTAGAGCACGGCTTATCACCTGTTAGGAGTCGAACCTGAATTCCCAGCTCCAAAGGTGACAGTTCTGACTGTCACGCCACTGCAAAGATTAACTGATGTGATGCATTCTGTGTCTCACCAAGTTAAATCTGTCACTGCCAGTCCACATCAGGAGCAGTGCCAAGACCTTAAACTATGTGACTGGGTTTTGGTGAAGAAGCATCTGCGTAAATCTGGCCTGCAGCCAAGGTGGGAAGGGCACTACCAGATCATCCTGATTGCCAACACTGTTGTCAAATGTGCTGGGATACCTAATTGTGTGTGTTCCTTACACACTCAAAGAGTAAGGTGCCCCTACAAAGAACTATGTTCTTTGAGCCAAAACCAAGATCTCCTGTACCTGTCCATCCAGAAGGACTAGAAGTGGTTAAATACAGCAAAATCCTACACTGGTGAACGTTCCTCAAATCTCACCAAGTGGGGTGAATTACACACTAAAGAGGAAGAATCGAGAGCGGAGAATAAAGGAAATGTTCATGTATCACAAGAGCAATCAAATAATCCAGATGAAGGAACAAGTGTGAGAAGGGAAAGACCTTCATAGAGATAGGCTTGGTCCAATGGTGGGAGGCAGAAGAGATCGAGTGTGTCAGGAGAACGTATACCTCAAACAATTGTTGAAGAAACATAATCTAGTGGTATAAGGGAAACAGAAGAAGATCAACAGACATCAAGGAGAGCAAGAGTACCTTGTCATAGGTATTCTGCACCTGAGTGGAATTACTATGCGGAGAATGTGCAAAAAGCATTAGGACAAAATCCTAATGAACTGAGATCAGAGTTATTCGAGCCTCCATGATAAATGCAACACCGAGAAATAGCATTTATTGAATGAGATTTTTCAAATACAACTTACAATTTAAGATTTTGACAACCACTATATAGTGAATTCAAAAACCAAATCAATTGAGAAGACAACTGATCAACTTATGCATGTTTACATAAGTAGAAGTAAACACAGAATATTAATCTGCCTGCGGCTATTCTACTAAAGGTCTGACTGTAGACAAACGTGTATCCTTACTAAAGCTAATGGAGAATAGTAACTGTTTTCACACTAGTAGTTGCTATGTTAGCTATTATACTCCCTTTAGTTGGAATGAATTTTGCACCAGAGATGGAAACACTTAGATCTGCACCTGCTTCTTCAACTACTGCATGCTCAATAGATGAGATGAAATTAAAGGCTTCATTTGTAGGTTATCCAATAGAAGAGTTTTCAACTGATGCTTATTCTAGATTATTTCATGAATACACTCAAGCTTTAGATACCAAGGATTGTTACATTTGTGCACACTTACCTTTTTCAGCTGCAAAGGACGTGGCATGCTATCATATTCCATTGTCATTTGCAATTACATATAATATTTTGCTTAGTTTATTTTGTAGTCAGAAACATTTTGAATATAATTTTTCCAATTATGAGATGATTATTTCTAAAGTTCCTCTTCAGAAAAGAATGTACCCTAATTCACAAACAAATGATATGGAAATTGCATGGTATTTCTTTAGATCATCCACAGTTATAGACATTGTTAAGGCATAGGAAAAGAACATAATTTAACTAACAAGACCATTAAAAAAGGCATTCATATTAACATTAGAGGAAAGAAGAGCCCAAAGTTTCTGTAGCAAAGACGTTTTAAGAAATGTTTGGAAGAGAGAAGGAGATGAGCATAAAAAGAAAATGGTTGATCCAAAATTGAAATGAGACAGAAGACAATAAGGAAAATAATGTGTTTATAAAAGAAGAAACCAGGTTAGAAAAGGCATATTGGGTTTAGTCATTGTGAACACACTTTTGAAGTTTTGGGGGGAAGGAGAAGAAGCAGTTATTCAAGGAGTTTATTTTGTGTGAGGACAAGATGCTTATTTTCAGTTGTCAGCTGCCTGGGAGGGCGTTTCCTATTTAGCTGTGCTATTTTCTAAGATGTATCATGTAATAGTATAGATGCTTTAACATTGACACCACCCCATAGACACCCATGTAGTACTAATGATGGGATATCTTTGAAGCATTCATACCACCTATAGGAATAGTTTCAAATGAGAAAATGAGAAAGGTATCAACAGTAGTAGATGAATTAGCAACACACTTCTTGTGCTTTACGAGCAGTTAACATTTAATTGTTAAGTGCAAAGTTTGCATTAGGTAACCATATTTAAATGTTGTAGGCCCGGACTTAAATATGGTGCTGAATTAAGTTAGGTTAGATGTCAATTCCATGCTAAATAGAAAATAATGAATTAGCAGTGAAAAGCCTGTTTTTCACATTGAATGGTTGTTTGTGCAATATTTTTTTTCTCTTTTTGACAGATGTTGCAACTTCAGAAGCCTACTGTTAGCTAGTGAATAGATACTTGTTTTGTATTAGACAACTGATATTAAAGTTCTCACTGGGACGAGATGAAACACAAGGAATAATGATTCATGAGAAGATCTTTTTGAACCACAAGAAAACAACATTGTAACTTTCCAAGGGCTGATGTCTGAAAGACTATTATACTCCAATGAGGAAATGGGGAGTTTACTTATTCCCAGGAATTGGTGATATTCTATTGGTGGATGAAGAAAACAAAAACTATAATGTTGCAACATAGAACTTGTGTGTTTATATTAGCGTATGTTCCTAGAGTAACTAGCAGATCCCAGATAACTAGATTCCGGATTCCTTACCTGACCCTCTGACTAGAGACTCGCCTTTGAGGTTCTTCTAATGCGTTCTCTTCATGAGAGGCTGCCTTACCTAAATTTTACTAAACTGTCTGCTGATCTCTTTGAGCTGAGAATATTTTCCAGCTTATTTGCAAAGGCTTTATGTTTGCACATTGCTTCTCATTCTCTCTCATCAGAACTCTTCATTTGGTTCCTGAATTGACACCTTTTCTCTCATTATACCAGTTCATTCCGAATAGGCACTTTCCTTTATGGAACACACTTCTTGTATTATCACTATACTGACTTTCATTTTAATGAATAGTTTGTTCTATTTTATAATCAAATATCGGTTGATGGCCTATATTAACTTTTAATGATGAAATCTAAAGATTAATGATTATGAATAAATAGTTGAAAGACTAAAAGATTTGAAAACAAAACCCTTTAACTCACACTAACTCTCTTTATTGACTGAATTTAAACACTTTAATGATTTTTTTTTATTATACAGGTGAATGCTTCTCTTCCTTGAGGAGTTAACCATCGTGAATGGGGTGATTAAACATAGTAACATGTATGTAGATTTAACCTTCCTTGCTTATTATTTTAATTTGTCTGTACCCTAGTTTATCCCTCTGAGTCATGTATGGGCCAAGAGGTCAATTTCTTAACCTTTCCACTCTGCAGAGGTGATAGACAGGGAGCTATTGGCTATTTTCCATGTTTATATTATTATTTTGACATCTAATTTGAAACCTGTTTTGTAAAATGATCCAAGGATGGGACCAGGCCCATTCTAGTGTTAAAATATTCAGAAGACTTATTTGCTTGTTTCTGCTATGCCTATAAAGGCTACAGAAGTAGTGTTCAGTATAAGGACGAAAGGGATATAATCATGAAATGCTTTACCATATTTTCTTATTTGGGGGTTGAAAGTGATG
The DNA here is from genome assembly GCF_964204655.1 of Triturus cristatus. NCBI lineage: Eukaryota > Metazoa > Chordata > Amphibia > Caudata > Salamandridae > Triturus > Triturus cristatus. Next base: position 737,853,403 of record NC_140587.1, on the reverse strand, counting down.
CCACATTGTCTTGGTCAGACATGTGGCGAAACATAGACCAGATTTGCTACAACTAGGAAATCAAAGTTTTTTTAATCTAGTGCCTAGAACTTCATTAGTGTATCTTTTCTTTTATTTTCCAAGAGGAGGATGCCTTGCACTGCATTTGTGACATTGTTAACCTCAGAGTGCTGACATTTTTTAGTTTTCATTTGGAAAAACACAAATGCAGCCTTAAAATCCTTTATTAAAGATGCCCGTATATGAGAGGGACGTTTGACAAATTCTCGGTGTATCTCTAGAAACCTTTCATCAAGGTATTACGTTTTATCCTGAGGTCCACTGTCAAAACTGATTAGATGTATTAGCGGCAATAAAAGCCAGCAAGTTTGGCAAGGCCCCGGGCCCGGACAGGGTGCCAATCGATTTGTTTAAATCGATTCCGTCACTATGGTTCCCATTGTTAACACGGGTCCTTCAAGCATGCTGTGCGAAAGGTTTTATCACTACCTGGTCAGAGTCCATAATCGTGCCAATTTTTAAAAAAGGAGCTAGGGAACTTCGCCCTATCTCCCTATTAGATACTTTAATGAAGGTTGCGGGCAGAATAGTTTTAGATCGACTTCAGACGTGGGCTGAAGAAAATAGTATCTTAAGTGATGTGCAATATGGTTTCAGATCAGGTTTAGGCACAAACGAGTAGGTCCTCAATATCAGTATTTTAATTGGAAAATACACACAGGCGAAAGCTGGGAGATTCTACCTGGCTTGTTGCCCTCACAGCCGCGTTCAACTGTGTCGTTCACAATAAGCTGTGGGATATTTTGTCTGATTTAAAGGTAGAACCGGCACTAGTACAGTTTTTAAGACAACTGTACATAGGGGCAAAAGCCAAGATTCAATATGGAATGAAAGGGGAATGTACCGCGTCGTTCAAAGTAGAGAGGGAAGTAAGGCAAGGCTGTGTTTTGGCTCCATTCCTGTTCACTCTCTATACAAATGCTTTGGAGCAGGAATTGGTGTCAAATACCAGGGACCCACCTTATGTCAACAAACGCCCAATAGTCTCCCTTCTCTACGCAGGCGACGCTGTACTTATGGCACGCACACAGATAGGTCTACAAAAGGCACTCACTGCTTATACCGGTTTTATGAATGAACTTGGATTAAAGATGAACTCTAAGAAAACTTTTATTATGTCCTGTGGGCGGGGAAAGCAAAAAAGTAGTAGTATCTGTGTGGGTGGAACCAGAGTAGACTCCACAAACACATTTACTAATCTGGGTGTTCTTTTTAACACGACCTGCTCCTGGTCACAGGCGATGAGGAGTAGGAGCCTTCTTTTTATGAAATCAACAGCGGCTGTAGTAAACTTCTCTAAAAAACTTGGTAAAAGGCCCCCTGAAACTCTTTTGAAGATTTACAAGGCAAAATGTGTAAGCATAGCTACATATGGGGCAGGAATTTGGGGCTTCCAGGATTGTTCACCAATCCAATATGTTGAAAACGCATTTTAAGATTTATATTAGCATGCCCTGTTAGTTCTCCTGTTTCTAACTGGCATATGGAACTGGGGGTCCCATACATCTCTGATGTTATCAAGATACAACCTGTGTTACTTTGGCACTGAATTTGGACCTCCGACTCCACAGACTTAAACAGAGAAATTTTGAGAGACTCAATGAAATTGGAGCATGCAAAAAAAAATTACCTGGTTAAAGTATGTAAAAAACGTCTTTTATGATCTTGGGTGCCCAGATTATTTTACTTTACCAGAGACCTTAAAGTCCATCTGTCGGAAAGAATTTAAATCAATCTGCATGTCTCACCTAGAGAATAACAGGCTAATATTGGAAATGAGCAAACCTGCGGTCGTACAACATCAATTGTCTGTTACAACATATGACATTCAACCTTATCTCTTACGCTGTACAGGGGGATATGACAGATATGTTTTAACACGTTTCAGGTTCGGAACATTTCACTGACTGATTAGCTATCTGAAGATGAATAACTGGTCTAGAGAGTTATGCTTATGCCCCTGCGACGGTCTTTCCCCACAATCAACTATCCACATGATTTGATTTTGCACATTTTACTTAAAGGAAAGATCTAGGTGAATTATACCACCGCGGAGGAAAGGGAATTGGAGGCAATGTCGACCTGCGTTTCTGTACTTACATTGTTGGACAGCGATTACTGTATTGGAGTCATGGCTGGTTACTTAAAGAGTATACTGAGAGATAGGAAAACTATTAATGCCCAACACCCGTTTTCAATAGAGTAGTATGTATTAAATCAATTTATGCAGGACCACTTTAACTATGCATGTCTTTCTTATCTTGATTATTTGATGATAACCTTAATGCGTACGTTTGCACTTTTTAATATGTAAATCAGTTTTATACATAATCTATGAAATGCTTTTAAATATCTTTTTAAATTGTGACTGCTTTTGTGATTTTATATGTCTAAAACTGAATAAAGCTCTTTTTGATTTGATTTGATTTGATTAGATGCAGATTCGTGAGACCCATAACACGCTAATCTAAGCTAATAGGTAAACCAAGGAAATGCAAATATTTTCAGCTAAAAATTCACGTGTCCTTAAGATGTACTGATGTTTTTTCAAACCATATTTTTTTTTGGTTAATCATACTTATCTAAGAAATCTGTTGACACCTTTTAGACTGGACCACCCACCACTCCATGGTAGCAGAATTACACGGGACAAAGCACCTATCGATGTCTCCTACAGTGTTGTACTGGAATTTCAGGCATTGGCCAGCTTGAAAGATCCAGTGTGTGGGCCATATGTGTGTTCTTGTCCTAAAAACCATCCCACACACCTGTCCTTTCAAACTAGCCAGTCTGCATAAAAGGCCAGTCCAACACTTCTCTCTTTCACCCCAGTAATAATCATTTTCGACCCTGCCTCTCATTTTATGATTTTTTTACAATTCAACCTTGGTCCGGCAAGAAAAACGATTGTCTACCCAAACTGCTAAGCCATGTCTCCTCTAAATGAGAATACAAGCCACCACACTGATCTTTTCGCCTTGTTAAACCTCATCAGTGATAAAGTGGGACTCCATGGAACAGCAGGCTTCAAATCATGCCACACACATTCACATTTTACATGTCACTAGTCCTTGAAGGTAATGGAACAGATATATTACTTCTATGCTCTCTCTGTCAGGGGACAATATGCTTCCACAAAGTTTTCAAACAGGATGTCCTAAAATATTTGTTTCAGCAGTGTTTGTTTTGAGTTGCTAGTGAAGCGTTCCTGCTATGAATGTCAAGGGTGTGTTTTTCTCCCGTTTTCTTTGTTCATGGGGAGTTTTTGTTAATATAGGGAGCTCTTTATCCTTCCAATGTTTTTCCACCTTCTGCCTGATGGCAATGCGAGGTTCAGAATACTCGAGGAGGTGAGAGACTGAGTGTAGTTAGGTGTTTCATTAATTTGTTATTTTTTTCAATTTGATACCTTTAGACTTGATCTTCAAAAAAGGTTTTCTGGGAATGGACTTTGCTTAAATAGGCTAAGACTATTTCATCGTATTTTGCGAGACTTCACTATTTTCCCTCAGACTGCTAATCTTTTGGATGTATGTTTTTCTGCTCTTGGTTTGGACCTATGTTGGGCACCTGACAGGGAAGTATGCATCAGGCTGCACAAGAATGAGTGCAAGAAATTTCCTCTACGGGTTTCTTACAATTCTTCAGTGCCTGCAATGAAACTTCAGCTTTCTCCATTACTTCATGGGAAGACTGAATTGTTCCCTGATCCCTGGGAAATCTGAAAAAGAAGAGTCAATACAGTGCATCTATTGAACATTGCTCTATATAAGGAGGCCTCTGCCAGGAATGGTTTAGCAGCAGAGACAACTCAAGATTAGAAATGAGTGGAGTGGACATTAAGCCATTCTGGTTCCATAGTTATTTAGATATGGTCATTGAAAATATAGATAGCGAGCACTTCTTGTTTCGGCTCAGTGGGTGTTCAAGTTGTCTGTACGATAAAAAGGCTGTTTGTGGTTGAATTTTGAACCTTTGCATGTTTTATGTTGCAAAGCCCAATAGGTTATTTGCTTATGAAGTAGCAGTTGAACAAAAATGTAAGCCTCTCTGGTGGTACAAGCAGCAAGTACCTGTCCAACAGATCACCTGGTTACTTTCAACCTGTTGCCTGAGAGTGCAGCATTTCCAGGCAGAGTCATGTGCCGGAGTAGTCGCGATGCAGACAGTGGCTTCACCTTCAGACTCCGGCTCTGAAAGAATCTCCTCAGCAACAAACTCACAAGCTACCAAGCTGACTTCAATCACTAACCTGTCTTTTACTGTCAACAGAAAGAACCACATTTTAAATGTATCCAGGATAATTCAAGCCCAGCGACCTTCTGTAACGGTAGCTTACTTCCAACTACCACCTTGCTTCCAACGGCCTCAGTACTTGCAATATTCAGACTGCCTTTTGCATAGAAGCATTTGGTCGACACTGGGTGGCAGTTACTCCAGGCAAGACTTCGGCCAAGTGGCAGAAGGGTAGGGTGCTGGAGAGAACAGAGCTGCAGACTAATGAATGGGTCAGTAGAAGAGTTGTTGAGATAGATAGAGACACTACTCAAACGTAGTGTCCGGCACAGTGGAAGAATAAGGGCTTGATTATGACTCTGGAGTCTCTGCATATAAAAACCATTTGGACTGTCCTATCTTTTTATGTGTTGAAGGTCCACGGTTGTAAAAATACTACTAATAAAATACCTTTGTGAATAGCAAACAATCGTAAACTTACACAAAAAGTGTACGTTTACCTTTGTGATTCAGGCCCTGATTCTGTGTGGGGTGAAGTGCCTAACTGATATTGAGCATGAGACCTAATAAGTTTTACTGACTCTTTAGATGTTCAGGGACAAAGAAGATATATATTCAGAGGTGATTGGGTGAGCTCCTTAACTGGTCAGCCATGTTGTGACTTTCACCATCCTGTTCCCTCCTCTCCTTCCCTCTCATCAATGTATGCGTATTGCATCTCCACTGCTGATCTTCCCCTTAGCCCAATGTCAGTGGTGGCCTGTTCAGGTAAGCATGGTGGGCGGTGAGGCGGAGCGGGGAGTGCAAGGTAAGTGGCTTTTTATTTATTTATTTAATTTATAGCCCTTATTCCGTCAAATGTCACTTTAGCCCACCCCTGCCGCACCACTCTTACCTCAATGGGCCACCACTGCCCAATATCATGTCTACAACTCCTTCCATGTTTATTATGAATTGTTGTAGCAGAAAACGGAATTTTGCTGACTAGAATGTTGCACAGGGTTCTGATACAGTTGGAAGGGACTGCGGTCAGTTGAAGGGCTCTGTGATGTGCCTGGCATTTTGTGCATGGCCTATGCCTGAGTAAATCTGAGATGTTATGTACTTCTCTGTGTCAAACATCCTTACACCCAACCTACTCTATATTGCATACTAACTTCTCTGTTGTCTTTTGTTCTTTACAGATAAATGTAGTCTTTACAGTTAACATGCACACATACATGCCTACTTCCCGTCGTATATCTGCTGTAATGTTTCCTTGAACGCACCAGTCTTGTCATCACAAGTTCATTATTATAGTTTGTTGCCTACCTGACAATGTTGTGTAGTTGATTTCCAGCTTAGAGCATATGTCATACCTTATCAGCTGGAATTCTCATTTCCTCCTTGTTTTTTCCCTATACATCCCTTGTGCTTTGTGAATTATGTGTTAATCTTAATTCCTGTTCTTTACTGCCGGACCTGGCAGCAAATAAAATAATGCGTAAAATATTCTCTCCGATTTACACTTTCCATCACATCAGTCAGGAAAATCTGGATTTGGAGGCGTCTCTGACTTTAACATTAAGTTATCGTTAGCAAGCTTGCCCACTGTGATGCTATCTGTGTGTGGCCTGAGCCTCCCTTCGTCGCCATTAATGATGTGCATTGCGTCTCTAAATTTAGAGATGAAGCGGCAATTTACATGCAGAACGGAAGAGATTACATCAAGCCGCGCGACTGTACAGGAAGCCGAATTAATATCTTGTTAAAAGAGAAAAAAGTGTATAAAGAGGCATGTAAAGGCATCTTTTGTTATCGGCTGAGGCTTTAGTTAAATGTAGTGCTTTGTATGCGGATTCACCAGCATGAGACGAAATGACCAATCCGCTGCCACTGTGAAATGGCGAATTACCGCAGCCAGTGCTTAATGCAAGCCTCTTATTATTTTATGAAGCTGTTGGGGTCAGGGCATGCCTGAGGGACAGAGTCTATTGGTCCAGAGTAGAAACATTCTCAGTGAAAAAAACTATGAAGACCATTGAGTTCATTAAAATATTGTATTGTATTGTCATTGCTTTTGTAAAGTGTTACTACTACCGACGAAGCGTTGTAGCACTTTATGGCAGGTGGCATGCAAGTCCGTAACCCAAAGTTGGTGGTTAACCCAGTGGTTAGTAGGCATTGTTGTAAGTTTGTTGGTGAGGGGGATAGTCTTGTGCTCTGAAGAAACTGAAGCATTCCCTCCAGTTTCGAGTGGGGGATTACGTTAATAGGAGTTGCGTGTGAATATTAGAGTGAGTTCATACAAGTGGAAAAAATGGGATGAGCTAATAGAGTGAATGAGGTTAGATAGGACGAGATTCCTGGGAGAGCTTACATGTATTTTTAGAGATTTAACAGAGTTGGATGAGTAAATATGCTAGAAACAGTTCGGGGTTGCACAAAGGGTTACTCAGAAAGAGAGTTTATGACTTATAAGGATGGGTATGGTTAATTTACTGAATATTGGAGATAGTAAGGCAGCATGCATGTGATAGAATAGGGTATGTTAAGTGATACTTAGGCAGGCAGAGGATGCAGGGTAACGAGAGTGTTACCCCTTTGTCTGTCTTCCCGTCCCATAACTTATACATGAGCAGTTCACCTGCTCCACATACCCTATCACCTTGCTGAGGTCAAAATACTTCCCCCAATATGGCGCCGCCTACCCATCATGCATAAAGTGGGAAGCACTTCACCAAGACAGCCTGTTCTTTTCATTCTGCTCTGCAGAAGTATGCCTAGTGAGGTCAGAGTAAGTCTTGATCATAATGCTTTCTTTTTTATATAAACTTTGTTTTTCCTTACTGGACTTGCTTAAGCAGTCTTTTCATTTATGGGTGCACACCGCCCTGTGCCTCGGGTGTTGGTCCAGGTTTTTGGGCTGTGGCGCTGAGTGTTCTTTTGCCCTTGGTTTTCCCGCAGGCCCCTTAGCTTTGGAGGTGCACCACTTATCATGGAATCCCCAATGCATTCCTATGGGAGGGCAGCCCCACAGTAGTGCCTCAGGAGAACGGCTACAAGTTTAGGGCTGGTTTTGTTGATGACAGGTTCTGAGTTACTGCAGCTCCCGCTTGGTCTTGGGAGCCACAGGGTTGGTTCACTTTGATAGGGCAACGATGTAGGAGGTGTTTGTGTTTGGTTTTGTGCAATGGAGCCTGCCTCTTGTAGTATTGCGGGGGGTGCCTGCTATGAATGTGTTACACCTCTTGACTAATAAGGCTGTTGAATCTGTAGTTAGGGCTGAGGAGACGCCCATAGAAGCGAATCATTTTTATTGACTTGTTTTTATGGACTGCTGTAGCATCCATGTGTTCTATATTTTTAATTATTTTTGTCTTTACCACCGCTCCTACGCTGTGCGATTGGGAGCAGCGGTTATTGTTTTTGTGCATTTTTCTAGCTTGCTCTAGCGGCTGGATGATCTTGCTTCTCTCAACTCTGTTCCTACCCTGAGCGATTAAATGCGGCCGGTGCTGATTCTTTGTTGTATTGTATCCGCCTATCATAGCATGTGTGGGGCGCACGTCCACCAGTGGTTGGGTGACCAGAATTTTAAAGCCAAAAACCGGGACAATTCCCATAAAATAGAAGAAGGACTACAATTTTACTTCAACCCAGCGCACAGAATGACAGTGCTCCATAGCAGAGAATTACAGAAGAGGCCGTAAGAACATACATAAAATGTCAATTTTAGAGCCAGTAGCATGTCTATAAATTAAATTGCTTTCTTATAACAGCTGCTAACTATCTCCGCCTTGCAAAACAAAAAAAAATACCTCCCGCCGTTTTCAGCCGACCCTCTCTAAAAACTGGGACTTTTGGTTGGGAGCCGTCACCGATGCCTGGGGTTTATTGTGTGGTGGGAAGGGCTGTTCTTTCAAACTCTCTTCCCATTCTCCAGGTCTTTCTTTGTTCCGAGCTCGCAGAGGCGTAGCTAGAGCTTGTGGCGCCCGGGGCTATCCCTCAGATTGCCGCCCCTGTGGGGGGGGGGGGGGTTGCTGGGGAAAAAGGACGGCAAGCACTTGAAAGAGGACCGAGAGACACGTAGTATCGCCGCTAATAGTTACCTCGATCATGCAAGTTACATGCACATACATGACACGGTCCAAGGCTACACAGTTGAATACACCGGTGACTGGCAGTGACTGGCAGTACAAAAGAGAACACACAGACTGCATGATCTATCTGGGGACTCAGAAAAACCGCATGTGACATCCATCAGAGAGCTGCGTGAACAATTACCTGGTAATCCCCTCAGCACAATGCAAACATGCACATACATGACACTTCTCAGGGATCCATCATCTACAGCTGACATTAAATGACCATTCATCATTGTCCCCGCATTAAAGCAGTGCACTTTGTGATCTGCATGGTACATGTTCTTTGCAGCAGGCATATTAACCCTCTGTGCTACCTTTCCAGAAGTCAACCCTTCCACTAGACAAAACTGAGATCTCTCTCTAGGAAGAACATTAATCACCGAAGTTATCATGACATTTTTATTGTTTCTGAAAATTGCTGGAGGTCAGGAAGGTGGCAGCAAGTTTTTTTAAAACCATAATATACTTGCAAACACTACGCACCCACCCGTAATAGGTACCCAGTGCGGTCACACCGTTTGCACCGCCCTAACCTGCTCAAGGTTCATGTGACCTCAGTGATAGAGTCACAGTGACTGGATCACTGTTGCTCTAGGGTGTGCTGCTTCGTAGGCCTGCCCGCAAGACTGGAGATGAACTTCAGTATGGATTGTGGTGGGCAGGCCTTCAAGGTTAACTCACAATTGACACCACTAGGGTACACCTGCTTGTGCTAAGACATCAAGCCTTCTAAGGTCTAGTAGGGCCTTGTAAGGTCTAGCATGGGAATATGCTCCCTCAGTAGAGTGGTCTGGTGGACTGGTTATGAAGGCTGAACCCAGTTCCCCAGTTCCAAATTCGACAGCTCTGGCCATAGTGCCACATCCTCTCCCCCACTGAACACTATACTGCCCCACTGAGAGAAACTCGCACTGCCTTCAGCCACAACCTAATTGTGCCCGCTATAAGCACTTGGATGTGGCTCAATTCAAATTATGCACTTGATAAGAGTAATATGCTGCCTAAAAAAAAAGTAAAAGCAAACACTCATAGGGAATGCAAGATTAAGTAAAGCATGTGCAATGTAAGCAGAAACAACATGGTTACCTTAACGATCTCTCACTCACTATTCAGAAATCAGCGAGTGGTTTTACCTGAAAAGTTAAGGACATGACTACAGGGCCCTGAAGGGAACCGTTTCAATGTCCATTGCTTATATCCTTAATAAACGTAAGCAGTATGGTTTAAAAAGACCACATCCATAAACAGAGCCATGGTACACATTTTGTTTTCCAATCCATCCATCAATCAGGTATTGCAGTACCTCCAGGAATGGTGCACTTCCCCACCTGGGGACAACAATGCTGTTCAAAGAAAGACGAGAAAGCAAAAGTAGGCTTCACTGCAAAGTCTGTAAAGTGAGGCTGATGTGTTTGGATGTGAATAAAAACAATCTGGCCACTTTGCAACCACTCTGTCTTGCTTTATTTAGTTATGTATTTATTTAAAACCTTCTATTTCTCTCCATCCCGCTGCACTTTGGAATAGAAAAATGTCAGAAAAAGGGCATTTCCCGCAAGAGTGTTTTTCTTTTTTGGATCCATTTCACAGGGAAGCAACTAAATGAAAGAAGGAAAGAGGTTGTGAACCGTTTCTTCAAGTTACGGTTTTCAGTAAGTGAGGAGCAAGACAGAAAGAGAGGGAATAATGGGAAGAGAGGGGGGGACAGCTGCCAGCACAATAAAGAAGAGGACATTGCCCGAGTCCTATTCCTTCTCTGCCCGTCCTCGAACGTCCACGAAAGCAAGCTGAGCCTTATCTGAATGCCTTTGTCTGTCCCCAAAATAGTGCCGCCTGGGGTGGACCGCCCCCACCGCCCCCCCCCCCCCCTAGCTACGCCAGTGCGACCTCGACTCCTCAAACTGCACTGAAGTTCCAGGGGCAATGGAGGGGTTTTCATGCTTCTTCTGGAGGATGCCATCTTTCCAGTCCCAGACTCAGAGATTGGCTAGGGATGTTGTTCTCTGTTGTTACTGGTCCTGTAGACATCTGGGTTTTTACAGCCAGTTTTGGATCAGTGGTCAGTGTATTCCTATGTACCCTACTGAAAGTTCCAGAAGTGGGTATGCTAAAGATCTTACCCCCGTTACTTTTGGGTAATATCTGGCTTCTTTGGTGCTTTTTGAAGGCATTTCTGTATCCCAATTCCTCCTCTTTCACAGGCGTTTTTTTGTTTGTTGTTTTTTTGACTTGGGGAAGCATTTCAGTTCAGTGTTCTTCCCTCTGGCCTTCCTTCTGCCCCTAGGGTTTTCACTGTGTCCTTGGTGCCTCTGTAGCAGTGGAGTTGGTGCATGGTTGCCTAGGGAACATTGGGTTCCTTGTTTTCCTCGACAAGTCCCGTCTCACCCAACCTCAGGAGCTCCTGTTCATGGGGGCACTTTGTTACGAAGTTGGGAAGAAAGATTCCTCCAGTGATACAACTGCTTCATTTCAGGTCTCGTCTTGGGACTCTCCTGGCTACGCAGGCCCATGGCTGTTGGTTCCGCTTCAAGGCTTTCCGGTGCTCTCACTGGAGGGAGTTGATAACAGGTTTCCAAGCGCCTCTTTGGTTTGCTCCTCTCCTTCACTTCCAGGCTGCCTGTGTTCTGCCAGTCAGCCAGGTCATATGTGTCACTGTCACCCGGCGAGGGGGGGATGCATCAGGCTCTGTTTCTCCCTTCCAGGAGGTTTTGCTGTGGGCCGAGAGGTATCTCTTCTCTTTCTCAGCAGTCTCTCTTCTGGGGAGGGAGGATGGGTCTGCAGAGTACTTGTGCAAAGTGCTCCCCTTGTCTGTAACCATGTGTCAGTCGTCCCTTCTTTCCCAGCAGTTTCTCTCCAGGTTCGGCCTTCCTTGGATGGATATTTTTGCCTCAGAGGCATCGGCCCCCAGTTTTGCATCCTGATTTCCAGCAAGGCCACCCTGGGTGATAGTAGCTTTCTCCAACCCGAGGGCTCCTATTTGCTTCCCCCCATTTTCTTTGTTTTCCAGAGTCCTCAGGACACTTGGGAAGGGTTGGTGGAGGTTCTTCTGTTCATGCCAAATTGTACCCGAAGACCTTGGTGTCCCCTTCTTCATTGCTAGACTATGTGTTCCCATTGGGGCTTCCCATTCACCAATGTCCACTGGGTGTTCTGCTTCTCCACATTTACTCTCCTGTACCTTGGACTGGAGGTATGGCACTTGAAGAGGTTACCCTTGTTGGGTAAGGGTTATTGACTTGTTGTCCTATCCCCCGGCATCTTACTGCCGTCATAAGTAGTTATTTTGCCTCTTGGTGTGGGGGGAAGGGTCTGTTCTGGCGGTATCGACTCTTCACTCTCAGTGGGTCACCATGCTGGCCTCCAGCAGCTCCGATACGTCCCCCATCTCTCCCTTGGTGGCACACCTCTTGTGGAGTTTTTTTGCTTTGGCGTTCTTTTTTCTCTCTCTTCGGTCCCTTCCATGGTATTTTCCGGTGGTGCTTCCAGCATGGCCTGGTCCTCCAATTGCTCCTTCATTCAGTTGACCTTTTGTTTCTTTCTGCTGTATTTTTCTTTTTTGTGGAAGTTTCCTCTGGTTGCAAGGTTGGTGGACTTGGGGCTTTGGTATCTTCTCCCTCTTTTTTGTGTTTGTGTCCTAGACAATTTTTTCTGGCTACAGATTTTTCAGATTTTCACTGTCAGGGGGATAGAGTCCTTCTATTTTGGTGTTGAGTCTTGTCTTCTCTGGGGCAGTGGATTCTCTGTTCTTTGGCTATTTTGGCACCCTTCACATCTGCCTTGGGTGGGTGGATTCATTATTTGTCTCTTATGCTCTGTCTGGGAAGGGTCTAGAACCTTCTTTATCCTCTTTCCCTCTGTGAGGAATGTGTGGTTTTGTTTTGTCTCACGAGGCTGCTCGTTGTCCTCTTCCATCTTCTGTCCAGGGGCGGTCTACTGTGTTTCCTCATCCAGGGTGATGTTTACATGGGCGCCCCTTCTTGACATTTGTGTTGCCGCAACTTGGGCCTCTCCCCACACCTTTGTTTCATGTTACCTGCTTCAGTTGGGGTTGGCTGCAATCGCAGCCTTTGGTGCTCATGTTTTCTTGGCTGTACATAATCTGTGTTTTATGCTGTTTTTGTGTATTGATGTTTCAGTTGTGTTGCATCATCCTTGGTTTCTGTTTGGTTCAATCACCATGCACTTGGGTATGGGCTCATGTGTAGGCAATCGGACGGGAAGATGGACAAGGAGGCAATGCTCGGTTATTTACAGGTAATCTTCATTACTCTGAGTCCAGGTCTTCCCATTCCATTTCTGAGCCCGTCCCTCCCTCCTGGGGTTTTGTTTATGGTGACCGTTTTCTTTCTTATGAGTTTCTTTGGTATTCTCAGGCTGGCTTGGTGATGCGCATGCTGGGTAGGCGGCGCCATATTGAGGGAAGTATTTTAACCGCAGCTATGTGATAGGTTCTGTGGAGACAGTGAACTGCTCATGTATAAGGAATGGGACGACCTAGACTCGGCCTAATGACCTAATGAAGATTACCAGGAAGTAACCGGTCATTATTTGAATACAATGTTCCAAGAGAGAATAGTCCCTAACTATAAATCAGGTTAATTTTCATGCAGGTTATTTATGTTTTTATAGGAATATTTAGATAGGATGCAATCTGGGCGAGTATAAAGAGTAAAAACAAGGTTGAAAGTAGATTACATTTGGGTAAGTGATATATTTTGTTGCATCTTTGGTTGTTTAGTTTGGCTGTTGATGGTGCTGAAACGCGATGCCCATTTTTACATAAATACTGAACATTATTGAAAGTGTTTGACTGTTTTTGTTTTTATTATGAGGTACTGAGTTATGTAGCGAGTCGTTTAAGTTAGTCTGATAAGATGTTAAGGCGTGGATAATCACTGGCATTTGCATTTTAATATATATTTGCTGGATTATTAAACTGCAGGGTCTCAGATCCTAATTTCTCTACATAGTAGCCTAATGTAATCAATACCATTTTTTTTCGGGTTTTATCATAGTGCATACTTCCTAGTACCTGGTTAAGGACCTCAAACTTGGAGAGTAACTGATCAAGGCTTTATGCGGGATACCCACACTCAGAATTAGACATCAATATTATGAAAATACGTGGGCTTGTTTATGGATACAAAATAAGCTACATCAACAAGAGAAGGGGGGGACCGAGGAGCACATTACGGTCCAGTGTCCAAGCTCCTCTAATATGATACTAACACCAAAAAGAGGACACTGTTCCAAAGGCAGGGCGCTAGAGGTCACCCACAAGCCTTATAGCAAAGCAAAAAAGAGAAAGGCGAAAAGACCTAGGTATGAGAAAGACCCCATCACACAGAGGAGGCACCAGTCTTCCCTCTTGTTGCCCTCACACACCCTGGAAGGGTGTCATGCTTCATCATCGGGCATTTGCTCCTCGTCGGGCCCGGCACTGCAATGCCCTACGGGTCCCCCGAAGGGTCATTTTATCGGAGATCTTTTTCAAGAGAAATGCCGGATGGTGCCTGTGGGTGTGTGGGGGGTGGGTCCAGTGTTGAGGGTAACAAAGTGCGTGCAAGATAAAATTACAATCAGGGGTTACTAAACCAAACAGATAGAGCTGGATTCAGACCGTCAGAAACCAGAATTAGAACCCCATGGGAAAAAAATGCCCTGACAGGCTATGTATGCCTGTGGTAAATCATGGATCAACATGTTTCGCGCCCCTGTCGCCACAGAGGTCGGTGGCGCTTCTTCAGGATCAAAGATAAAATATATAAAGTGCACGTGATACCAGTGATGTGAACAAAAAGTATACCCTCATAATCAGTCAGGGCGAGCCAGCTTCCTGTAGTTCATACAGGGTGGCAAAAAGTAGAAACTGCTCCTGATGAATACCTAGAAAAAGAAACACAAGATAGAGTACATACAGTATGTGCATTAGTACAACTTAATGCATCAACGCATGCCACAATCGTGTGCACGACCTGTCACAATAAAAAGACACATATACCAAAACTATGGGGACATAGCAAACGATCCCCCTACACCACCAGTATGGTACCAGGATTCAATACCTCGAAGGCGGTCAGAGGGGTCTGTGCCCCCCATGAAAAAATCCCCACAGTCAGTCTAGTGCACCCCAACCAACTACAATGGGAATCAGTGTATCAGGGTGGTCTATGAGACCCTCGAGATCTACATCCATGCATGTAAGTTGTAAGATCACAGGATTCACCAACATCAGTACACACACGTTCCACATGATGTGCTTACCCAGAGCTACTGGGGAGAAGGGCTACTGAGGCCAAAGACGCCGGAGTCCCGCACCATCTCTGACTGTGTGGGGGCAATGGGAAGAAAAAGAGATAAAGCCCATAAACTCCCTGGACTATTTAAGTAGAGCAACAGTTGCTCGTCGTATCCGTTCAATTGAACAGGTGCTCCAACGTTACTTACAGAGATTAGGGGTGCGGGCTGCAGAATACCTGCACTGTCCGTGCGTCTGCCCGAAGAACACAGTATGAACCCGAGGCGTAGTTAAAATAGCCTCGGTGAGGATATCTGGGTGGCGCCCACTTCCGGAAACGTAAGATTTCCTACTTGAATGCTGCGCGTGCGCAATGATAGTCTGTAGGCGCATGTGCAGTCCCAGGGAGAGGGGGACTACTCCCTCGCGCATGCGCATCCCTGTCAAAAAACGGGAGAGAGGAACTGTCAGCACGAACCTCCAAGAGAGGTGCCAGGCCCGGAATGTGGAAAGTAAAGCCTACCCAGAGAAAATATATTAATAATAATAATGGCCTATCTTATAGTCTCCCCTGCATGTTAGGAGACCGTTCTACTCATAGAACGGCCACAATCTGTCCAGAAACAGGACAGATAAACACACAGCAAAGGGTATGTACTGGGACTATGAAACTACATAGTACCATCAGACTTATAAAAATTGTAAAAGAAGGGGGGAGCACATAAAAAAGAGGGGAATTTATCGAGGGCTCTGCCCCTGTACCCATCAGTATGCCAAAGTTGGGAAAGAGGTGTAGGATATGAACCATGGTAGACACATTAGAGGGGGTTCCAGAGAATTGCCCAGAATGTCGGTGGTGAGGTTATGTGTGTGAAAAAGAAAAAGAAAAATAGAAGAAGGTCCCTCGGCTGAGCCGCCGTGCCAAAACTACATGAACAAGAGAAGGGGGGGACCGAGGAGCACATTACGGTCCAGTGTCCAAGCTCCTCTAATATGATACTAACACCAAAAAGAGGACACTGTTCCAAAGGCAGGGCGCTAGAGGTCACCCACAAGCCTTATAGCAAAGCAAAAAAGAGAAAGGCGAAAAGACCTAGGTATGAGAAAGACCCCATCACACAGAGGAGGCACCAGTCTTGCCTCTTGTTGCCCTCACACACCCTGGAAGGGTGTCATGCTTCATCATCGGGCATTTGCTCCTCGTCGGGCCCGGCACTGCAATGCCCTACGGGTCCCCCGAAGGGTCATTTTATCGGAGATCTTTTTCAAGAGAAATGCCGGATGGTGCCTGTGGGTGTGTGGGGGGTGGGTCCAGTGTTGAGGGTAACAAAGTGCGTGCAAGATAAAATTACAATCAGGGGTTACTAAACCAAACAGATAGAGCTGGATTCAGACCGTCAGAAACCAGAATTAGAACCCCATGGGTAAAAAATGCCCTGACAGGCTATGTATGCCTGTGGTAAATCATGGATCAACATGTTTCGCGCCCCTGTCGCCACAGAGGTCGTTGGCGCTTCTTCAGGATCAAAGATAAAATATATAAAGTGCACGTGATACCAGTGATGTGAACAAAAAGTATACCCTCATAATCAGTCAGGGCGAGCCAGCTTCCTGTAGTTCATACAGGGTGGCAAAAAGTAGAAACTGCTCCTGATGAATACCTAGAAAAAGAAACACAAGATAGAGTACATACAGTATGTGCATTAGTACAACTTAATGCATCAACGCATGCCACAATCGTGTGCACGACCTGTCACAATAAAAAGACACATATACCAAAACTATGGGGACATAGCAAACGATCCCCCTACACCACCAGTATGGTACCAGGATTCAACACCTCGAAGGCGGTCAGAGGGGTCTGTGCCCCCCCATGAAAAAATCCCCACAGTCAGTCTAGTGCACCCCAACCAACTAAAATGGGAATCAGTGTATCAGGGTGGTCTATGAGACCCTCGAGATCTACATCCATGCATGTAAGTTGTAAGATCACAGGATTCACCAACATCAGTACACACACGTTCCACATGATGTGCTTACCCAGAGCTACTGGGGAGAAGGGCTACTGAGGCCAAAGACGCCGGAGTCCCGCACCATCTCTGACTGTGTGGGGGCAATGGGAAGAAAAAGAGATAAAGCCCATAAACTCCCTGGACTATTTAAGTAGAGCAACAGTTGCTCGTCGTATCCGTTCAATTGAACAGGTGCTCCAACGTTACTTACAGAGATTAGGGGTGCGGGCTGCAGAATACCTGCCCTGTCCGTGCGTCTGCCCGAAGAACACAGTATGAACCCGAGGCGTAGTTAAAATAGCCTCGGTGAGGATATCTGGGTGGCGCCCACTTCCGGAAACGTAAGATTTCCTACTTGAATGCTGCGCGTGCGCAATGATAGTCTGTAGGCGCATGTGCAGTCCCAGGGAGAGGGGGACTACTCCCTCGCGCATGCGCATCCCTGTCAAAAAACGGGAGAGAGGAACTGTCAGCACGAACCTCCAAGAGAGGTGCCAGGCCCGGAATGTGGAAAGTAAAGCCTACCCAGAGAAAATATAGTAATAATAATAATAGCCTATCTTATAGTCTCCCCTGCATGTTAGGAGACCGTTCTACTCATAGAACGGCCACAATCTGTCCAGAAACAGGACAGATAAACACACAGCAAAGGGTATGTACTGGGACTATGAAACTACATAGTACCATCAGACTTATAAAAATTCGTAAAAGAAGGGGGGAGCACATAAAAAAGAGGGGAATTTATCGAGGGCTCTGCCCCTGTACCCATCAGTATGCCAAAGTTGGGAAAGAGGTGTAGGATATGAACCATGGTAGACACATTAGAGGGGGTTCCAGAGAATTGGCCAGAATGTCGGTGGTGAGGTTATGTGTGTGAAAAAGAAAAAGAAAAATAGAAGAAGGTCCCTCGGCTGAGCCGCCGTGCCAAAACTACATGAACAAGAGAAGGGGGGGACCGAGGAGCACATTACGGTCCAGTGTCCAAGCTCCTCTAATATGATACTAACACCAAAAAGAGGACACTGTTCCAAAGGCAGGGCGCTAGAGGTCACCCACAAGCCTTATAGCAAAGCAAAAAAGAGAAAGGCGAAAAGACCTAGGTATGAGAAAGACCCCATCACACAGAGGAGGCACCAGTCTTGCCTCTTGTTGCCCTCACACACCCTGGAAGGGTGTCATGCTTCATCATCGGGCATTTGCTCCTCGGGTTCATACTGTGTTCTTCGGGCAGACGCACGGACAGGGCAGGTATTCTGCAGCCCGCACCCCTAATCTCTGTAAGTAACGTTGGAGCACCTGTTCAATTGAACGGATACGACGAGCAACTGTTGCTCTACTTAAATAGTCCAGGGAGTTTATGGGCTTTATCTCTTTTTCTTCCCATTGCCCCCACACAGTCAGAGATGGTGCGGGACTCCGGCGTCTTTGGCCTCAGTAGCCCTTCTCCCCAGTAGCTCTGGGTAAGCACATCATGTGGAACGTGTGTGTACTGATGTTGGTGAATCCTGTGATCTTACAACTTACATGCATGGATGTAGATCTCGAGGGTCTCATAGACCACCCTGATACACTGATTCCCATTTTAGTTGGTTGGGGTGCACTAGACTGACTGTGGGGATTTTTTCATGGGGGGGCACAGACCCCTCTGACCGCCTTCGAGGTGTTGAATCCTGGTACCATACTGGTGGTGTAGGGGGATCGTTTGCTATGTCCCCATAGTTTTGGTATATGTGTCTTTTTATTGTGACAGGTCGTGCACACGATTGTGGCATGCGTTGATGCATTAAGTTGTACTAATGCACATACTGTATGTACTCTATCTTGTGTTTCTTTTTCTAGGTATTCATCAGGAGCAGTTTCTACTTTTTGCCACCCTGTATGAACTACAGGAAGCTGGCTCGCCCTGACTGATTATGAGGGTATACTTTTTGTTCACATCACTGGTATCACGTGCACTTTATATATTTTATCTTTGATCCTGAAGAAGCGCCAACGACCTCTGTGGCGACAGGGGCACGAAACATGTTGATCCATGATTTACCACAGGCATACATAGCCCGTCAGGGCATTTTTTACCCATGGGGTTCTAATTCTGGTTTCTGACGGTCTGAATCCAGCTCTATCTGTTTGGTTTAGTAACCCCTGATTGTAATTTTATCTTGCACGCACTTTGTTACCCTCAACACTGGACCCACCCCCCACACACCCACAGGCACCATCCGGCATTTCTCTTGAAAAAGATCTCCGATAAAATGACCCTTCGGGGGACCCGTAGGGCATTGCAGTGCCGGGCCCGACGAGGAGCAAATGCCCGATGATGAAGCATGACACCCTTCCAGGGTGTGTGAGGGCAACAAGAGGCAAGACTGGTGCCTCCTCTGTGTGATGGGGTCTTTCTCATACCTAGGTCTTTTCGCCTTTCTCTTTTTTGCTTTGCTATAAGGCTTGTGGGTGACCTCTAGCGCCCTGCCTTTGGAACAGTGTCCTCTTTTTGGTGTTAGTATCATATTAGAGGAGCTTGGACACTGGACCGTAATGTGCTCCTCGGTCCCCCCCTTCTCTTGTTGATGTAGTTTTGGCACGGCGGCTCAGCCGAGGGACCTTCTTCTATTTTTCTTTTTCTTTTTCACACACATAACCTCACCACCGACATTCTGGGCAATTCTCTGGAACCCCCTCTAATGTGTCTACCATGGTTCATATCCTACACCTCTTTCCCAACTTTGGCATACTGATGGGTACAGGGGCAGAGCCCTCGATAAATTCCCCTCTTTTTTATGTGCTCCCCCCTTC
Source organism: Triturus cristatus (assembly GCF_964204655.1). Taxonomy (NCBI): domain Eukaryota; kingdom Metazoa; phylum Chordata; class Amphibia; order Caudata; family Salamandridae; genus Triturus; species Triturus cristatus. The sequence goes on along the minus strand of NC_140587.1, from coordinate 737,833,937 downwards.
TTTTACAATTTTTATAAGTCTGATGGTACTATGTAGTTTCATAGTCCCAGTACATACCCTTTGCTGTGTGTTTATCTGTCCTGTTTCTGGACAGATTGTGGCCGTTCTATGAGTAGAACGGTCTCCTAACATGCAGGGGAGACTATAAGATAGGCCATTATTATTATTACTATATTTTCTCTGGGTAGGCTTTACTTTCCACATTCCGGGCCTGGCACCTCTCTTGGAGGTTCGTGCTGACAGTTCCTCTCTCCCGTTTTTTGACAGGGATGCGCATGCGCGAGGGAGTAGTCCCCCTCTCCCTGGGACTGCACATGCGCCTACAGACTATCATTGCGCACGCGCAGCATTCAAGTAGGAAATCTTACGTTTCCGGAAGTGGGCGCCACCCAGATATCCTCACCGAGGCTATTTTAACTACGCCTCGGGTTCATACTGTGTTCTTCGGGCAGACGCACGGACAGGGCAGGTATTCTGCAGCCCGCACCCCTAATCTCTGTAAGTAACGTTGGAGCACCTGTTCAATTGAACGGATACGACGAGCAACTGTTGCTCTACTTAAATAGTCCAGGGAGTTTATGGGCTTTATCTCTTTTTCTTCCCATTGCCCCCACACAGTCAGAGATGGTGCGGGACTCCGGCGTCTTTGGCCTCAGTAGCCCTTCTCCCCAGTAGCTCTGGGTAAGCACATCATGTGGAACGTGTGTGTACTGATGTTGGTGAATCCTGTGATCTTACAACTTACATGCATGGATGTAGATCTCGAGGGTCTCATAGACCACCCTGATACACTGATTCCCATTTTAGTTGGTTGGGGTGCACTAGACTGACTGTGGGGATTTTTTCATGGGGGGGCACAGACCCCTCTGACCGCCTTCGAGGTGTTGAATCCTGGTACCATACTGGTGGTGTAGGGGGATCGTTTGCTATGTCCCCATAGTTTTGGTATATGTGTCTTTTTATTGTGACAGGTCGTGCACACGATTGTGGCATGCGTTGATGCATTAAGTTGTACTAATGCACATACTGTATGTACTCTATCTTGTGTTTCTTTTTCTAGGTATTCATCAGGAGCAGTTTCTACTTTTTGCCACCCTGTATGAACTACAGGAAGCTGGCTCGCCCTGACTGATTATGAGGGTATACTTTTTGTTCACATCACTGGTATCACGTGCACTTTATATATTTTATCTTTGATCCTGAAGAAGCGCCAACGACCTCTGTGGCGACAGGGGCGCGAAACATGTTGATCCATGATTTACCACAGGCATACATAGCCTGTCAGGGCATTTTTTACCCATGGGGTTCTAATTCTGGTTTCTGACGGTCTGAATCCAGCTCTATCTGTTTGGTTTAGTAACCCCTGATTGTAATTTTATCTTGCACGCACTTTGTTACCCTCAACACTGGACCCACCCCCCACACACCCACAGGCACCATCCGGCATTTCTCTTGAAAAAGATCTCCGATAAAATGACCCTTCGGGGGACCCGTAGGGCATTGCAGTGCCGGGCCCGACGAGGAGCAAATGCCCGATGATGAAGCATGACACCCTTCCAGGGTGTGTGAGGGCAACAAGAGGCAAGACTGGTGCCTCCTCTGTGTGATGGGGTCTTTCTCATACCTAGGTCTTTTCGCCTTTCTCTTTTTTGCTTTGCTATAAGGCTTGTGGGTGACCTCTAGCGCCCTGCCTTTGGAACAGTGTCCTCTTTTTGGTGTTAGTACAAAATAAGCTAGTCATAAGAGGATTTTTCATATATGATTATATTTTACATCACAAATGCTAGAGAAAAACGTATTTGATGTCTGTATCACTTTTCTTCCCATTCAAGTGATGAGAGATTTTTTTCATTTCATAGTTAAGTGAAAAAGAAAAGTACATCTTACAGTTAATGCATGTTTCGGCCTCATAGGTGCGCAGGCCTTGACCTTTCTTACGGCTGAAATAATAGTTAACAATATGTCAAAGGCACATCTGTCACATTATTGATTGTAATTTAATAGTACACTCGTGGACAGTAGTCATAGTGATGTTCCACAGCAGACTGGGAGTATACGATATTTGGGGTGATACACACATGAGCTAGAGCAAAAACCGTGCAAAGAAATTTGCTTGAGTGAATTCCATGATTTAGAGGCAAACAGTGGTGGTAGTATGGTACGAAAATATCTGAACCAGGAGAGGTATTCCTGCATTATGGGTCAAGGAGATGGTTGATTATCTAAGTGAAGTATGCTTGGTTGTATGTTGTTAACCGCTCGTAAGTTACACAATGTCCCACACCGCTGCCTTGGTCCACCATCACTGGCGCATTCGACTCCAGTTCGTCAGCCAACAACAGCGCTTCAATTATAACAACGCCGCTGCCTGTATGGTGACCTGCCAACACCGTCCCTTTTCGCACCACAGCCCTGGTCTCATTGATGTTGCTGGATGCCGCTGCCGAGCCTCTGCCTGCATGCAGGCTGAGGGCACCGCATGCAGCACCACTGCACTTTACACTGCAGCCCCTATGCCTGCCGGAGCTCCCACCTTCAAATGCATGGAGTTCGATCTGCAAAGAGTGTGACTTCAAAGGCCCGACAACTCCTGCACCAATCTCCGGAACCGATGTTTGCTGATGCTGGTTCTTCAAATCTCCTTGCGAGATCTCCACTGCCCTACATTTCTAAAGGTACCATTTGCGGGTCTTCTCAACACCGTAACTGGCCTGCAACACCGCTGTAAGCTAAATCTATTGGGTTTGTTTGTTCACGACGCAGTGACAGTCCCGGACAGAACTATTAACTTCAAGGAGCTGCTTTTAAAGTCTATTTTTGCCTTATTAGTATTTTGAATAACTGTACATTGGGTTTTTATCATTTTGGTCTTGCTTTACACAGATAAATATTGGCTATTCTGCTAAAACTTGTGTTGTGTCCTTTTGCAGTGTTGTCACTTTTATAGTGTTGTCACTGTATTCTTGTTGATGATGTGCAAATGCTTTACGCACTGCCTCTGAGATAAGCCTGACTGCTCATGCCGAGCTGCCAAGGGGGGTAACAGGCATTATTTCAGAAGTGTAACTTCTTATCCTAACTAGGAAGAAGGGTCCCTACTTGGACAGGGTAACTGCCTGCCAACTAGAGAACCCCATTTCTGACATTGGTTGTCAGCGGTGAGGATAGGACTTGCATTTGCACTTGACCTACCTTGATTGTTGTACACTACTAGCATATCGCAGGCCACTACGTACCACATACTATTTTCTTTTTGGTCTATTTTTGCTCTTGCCATTTGTTTGAACTTAAACTTCCTAGTGCATCATGCCTCAATCAGCAGCATCATAAGTTGCATCCCGAGAAGTGGCCTATGAGGAGGAAAGGTTGGAATCCTACAATGTGAAGGAATTGAAGGTTAATGGCAAAAACCTGAACGTCCAAATCAGAGCCGTCTCCAGGAAAGAGGAGCTACAAAAGGCGCTTAGAGCCCGGGTAGAAGCCAGACATGCCAGTGAGCAGTCCGGAGATCTTAGTGTGGAGCCAGAGGAGCTGATTCATAGGGTGGAGGTGCTTTTGGGAGGGGAGGGACCCTCTAGGCCAGGCAGCAGTGGTTTGTCAGAGGAGCTGGAGAACAAGAGGGAAGCTAGGAGGCATCAAATAGTGCTTGAAAGGATCAAGAATAAATCGCAGAAGATGGTTTTAGACCAAGAGCATGATCTCAAAGCAAAAGAGTAAGTCCAGCTCAGATGGTGGCCGCAATTCCCCAGTGCCCTCATAGAGGATAGTACACATTCTGACATTCCGAAGAATGTAGGAAAGGAGTACAAGAGGGATGATGACATACAAAGGTGGTTTCAGGGCTAAGAGGCATCTATCCACATAATGGGGTCCGGGAAAAGAATTGGGAGCAGGATTGTGACCTCATTTCTCAGAAGAGGTGATGGGCACTGTTCGCTTGGGGAAGGGGTACAACCTCACCTACACTGACATGAAGGAGGCACTCCTCACTAGGTATGGTCTCACTCCTGAAAAATTCAGGGATCAGTTTAGAACCAATAAGAAAACGGACTCCCAGACATGGTTAGAATGTGTAGATTCTTTTTGCAGGCCACTGGACGGTTGGGTGAAGGGCAGCAATGTGACAGATTTTCAGGTGCTGTACAAGTTGATTGCGTGGGAGCGCTTGTCAAGTCTATGTTTTGCAGAGCTGCGCCAGCACTTGACAGATAGTAAGCTGACTGACCCCAGGAAGCTTGCTATAGAGGCGGACCACTGGGTGAGTATCAGGGTCCACAAAAAGTTGTATGGGGTGACTTTGCCAACGATGGGCAGGGTCCCCAGCAGAAGAGTGGGGGTGACAAGGGTAAGGCAAATGAGTTCTCTAAAGGGCCCCAAACTAGTACCCAGGGTAAGGATATCCATCACCCAGGAGACATTAAACAATGGGTCTCTTCAGGGAAGTCTTCAGAGATGGGGCCCCATAAGTGCTATGCATGTGACCAGGTGGGCCACCTGAAGGGAGATCCCAAATGCTCCAAGGAGGCACAACTACCCACCGGTGGGGAGTTCCAGGTACTGGCTAGTTTAGCACATGGGGAGGAGGAGTTCCCAGAGGAGGGTGGGGATCCCACAAAAATGACCCTTGTCTCACTAGGGGAAAGTGAGATGGTCCCAGGAAGCCAGGTGTCTGCAAACACTAGGAAGTACAGTGTCTGGGTGACCATCAGTGGGAGAAGGGTAGAGGCTCTCATAGTTACAGGAGCCAGGGTGACCTCAGTCTGGTGTCACCTGGTCTCTGAAGAGCAAGTAGTCCCTAGAGCATTCAACCAAGTAGTTGCTGTAGACATCTCACAGTGCCAGCGTAAGGTAGGGCAGGTTCCCTTTGAGTCGGGTGGTCTCAGGTCTCTTGAGGTTGGTTGTGAGCCCTACCATGCCTGTAGATTGTCTGCTAGGAGAAGTCCTTTTGGTAGGATGTGGTGCTCAGGTCTCACTGGGAGATGTTTGTGTTGCCAGAGTGGGCATGCATACCAACTCGGTCCATGGCAGCCAGCAAGGGTAATCAGAAGAGCCTGAGCCTGAAACAGTGGCCCAGATGCATGTCAAGAGAAAGGGCAGAGAGTGAGGGAAACCTGCCCCTAAAGTTTCTCTGGTCCGGGAGGAGGCTTACCTCAAGGGGGATGCCCCAGAGCCTACAGGGGAACAGGTGGCTCAACTGGGGGACCTTTCTGAGCTGACCCTTTGGCAGCAAGAAGGAGGTCCCACCATGGAAGAGTTCTGCAGGGAGCAGAAGGAATGCCATTCTCTGGAAGGTTTGAAGCAGCAGGTTGCAAACCAGGAAGCTGGTTATCAGTCTGAATCACACTGGATCAACTGGGAGAATAATATCCTATACACTGAGCCTCAGGTAGCTGAACCTGGGTCAGCCCATGTGCTGGTGGTACTCCAGCACTTCAGGACCTTCCCACTGTGTCTAGCTCATGATGTGCCTTTGCCAGGACATTTGGGGCAGTACAAGACCTTTGACAGGATTGACACCCACTTAATTTGGCCCCAAATATTAAGGCAGTCAGATGCACATTGTAGGTCTTGCCAAATTTGCCAGGCAAGTGGTATGAGTGGGAGGAAGTGTAAGGCTCCTGTTTTGAGTGGGTGGGGATGGACATTGCTTGATCTCTGGACCATGCCACCTGGTACCCAGAGACTATCCCTCTGAGGACAACAACGGCACCTGTGTGGGCCGGGCGTTGATGGGGAACTTTTCCCTTGTGGGTTACCCCAGAGAAGTGGTATCCGACCGAGGTACCAATTTCATATCAAAATGTATGACATCCCTTGGGAGGAGTGTGGTCTAACCTACAAGTTCACCACTCCTTACCACCCCCAAGGTAATAGGTTGGTGGAGAGAGTCAACCAAACCATGAGGGACATGATCAAGGGTCTGAGCAAACCCATGAGGCATAAGTGGGACTTCCTCTTACCATGCCATTTCTTTGCTTGTAAGGAGGTACTGCAGAAGTCATTAGGGTTCAGTCCCTTTGAGTTACTGTATACGCACCCTGTAAGAGGACCTCACAGTCTGGTGAAAGAAGGCTTAGAGGCAGCTTCCAGGAAAACTCCCCAGGATGTATTTAGCTACATGATGGCCTTTAGAAACCAGACTGGGCACTTTAGGACACTCGCTCAGGCAAAATTAGATGCCAGCCAAGAAGAGATGAAACGTTGGTATGACCAGAATGCCAGTCTGGTTGAGTTTCAACCTGGCCAGAAAGTGTGGTTCATAGCCTCAGTAGAGCCTTGCGCTCTTGAGGACAAATGGACAAGACCTTTTAAGGTGGTGGAGCGAAAAAGTAATATTACCTACCTGGTGAACTTGCAGACTCCCGGAAACCCTTTGAGGATCCTACATGTGAACCTCCTCAAACCTCACTTTGAGAGGTCTGAAGGAAACATCCTCTTTGTAACCAATGATGGGGTGGAAGAGGATAGTCAACCTCTCCCTGACCTCCTGTCAGCCCAGGAGCACATTGGGTGAATGAAAGGTGTAAACGTCTCTCCAACACTGACCCCAGAACAACAGAGTAACTGTCGCCAGCTGTTGGGGCAGTTTCCCACCCTGGTGTCCATAACCCCACGTGTCACCCATTGGTTTACCAAAGATGTGGACACTGGCAACAGTCCTCCTGTAAAGCACAAGATTTACAGGTTGACTGGCAGGGTCAGAGCCTGCATCAAAGAAGAGATTTCTAAGACGTTGGGGGTAGGGGTGATAGAGCCCTCCAACAGTCCTTGGGCTAGCACAGTGGTCTGCATGAAGTACCGTGGGCTCAATGCCATCACAAGGACTGACGCACACCTCATCCCCAGAGCTGATGAGCTCATAGATCGATTGGAAGCTGTCAAGTTCCTCTGTACATTTGATCTAGATTGCCTTGATGGATGGGGTCAAGGAGAGGTCATTATTTTCAGCACCAGAGGCGCACTACCAGTTACGGGTGATGCCCTTTTTGTTGAAGAATGCCTGCCACCTTTCAGAGGTTGGTCAACTAGGTGTTGGCTGTACTGGAGGATTTCAGTGCCACCTACCTAGATGACATCGCAGTGTTCAGTTCCAGCTTGGAAGATCACTTGCAGCACCTTTGGGAAGTGTTGACGGCTCTGTAGAAGGCAGACCTCACAATCAAGGCCAGTAAGTGCCACATCGGGCAGGGGTCTGTGGTCTACTTAGGGCACCAGGTAGGAAGTGCCCAGGTGGCACTTCTACAGCCTAAGATTGACACCATCCTGGCTTGGGAGCCCCCAAAAACCTAGACAGAGGTGAGGGCCTTCTTAGGTCTCACCGATTACTATAGTATATTGGTCAAGGGATATGGCACCATTGTTGCCACCTTGACTGACCTGACTTCCTGGAAGCAGCCCAGGAAGGTCATCTGGACAGATGTCTGCCAGACCGCTTTTGATTCTCTGAAGGCAGCCAAGTGCACAGCACCCGACTTCTCCAAGGAATTTGTCATGCAGGCAGATGCTTCAGAGCCTGGTGTGGGAGCGTTGCTCTCACAACTGAATAAAGAGGGCATAGACTAGCCTGTAGTTTTCCTTAGCCAGAGACTACTCCCAAGTGAACAGAGGCAGAACGCCATAAAGAGAGAAGCTTTTGGTGTTTTCTGAGCGCTGACTAAGCTAAGGCCCTATTTGTTTGGAACTCACTTCTGAGTTCATACTGCCCACAGGCTTCTCAGATGTTAATGCGGATGAGGGTTGCACATAACACGACAACGCGGATGATCTGTCCAGGTTTTTCTACCTTAGTGAAGAGAACTCTCAGGTGGGTCGGCAGTTCTCCCTACTTTCAACTGGAGGGGATATGTGTTAGACATGGCATGTTTTGGCGCATTCCCCTGTCTTTTTGCTTTCTGGCCTTACGGTTTTGATGGTGTGCTGGACTTTTTGTTCTGTTTTAGTGTCTCGGTGCACTTTCTCACTGCTGTTCAGTGTTAAAGTGCAAGTCTCCTACTATAAATGGTGTTGTAAATGATTGGTTTTACATGATTGGAATATTTGCTTTACTAGTAAGTCCCTAGTAGAGTACACTGTGTGTGCCCAGGGCCTGTTAGTCAAATGCTACTTTTGGGCTTGCAGCACTGATTGTGCCACCCACACAAGTAGCCTTTCAAAGGGTTCACAGACCTACCATTGGAGTGTCTGCACGTAGTTTGTACTGTCATGGTGCCCTGTCAGGTAGACCCACTTTCCAAGCAATACCCTTCCCTTTCCTTATATGTAAGACACCACTAAGGTAGTTCCAAGTTACACCTGTAGGCAGGGTGCAGTGTGTGTGAACGGTAGGACATGTACTGGTGTGTCTTACATGTCCTGATAGTGAAGTACTGCCAATTTTATTTTCACTATTGAAATGCCATCAGTCCCAAAGGCTAGCATGTGAGCTGCTTTGTAACATCTTACAGGTACAAAAGAGAAGGTCACAGTGGACAAGTGTTTTTTCTAGATTTCTGTACATAGAACTTAATTCAAATGCATTAAATAGTTCAGACGTCACTACAAAAGCAGATGATTGCATGTAATTTAATTTTTCATTACAGACGTAGAATGATACCAAACATAAAATATTTATATATAGGATAATAATCCTCATAGGTACATAATAGTGCTCTGAAAAAGGGTGGGGGGGTGTGTGCTTAGGAGAGTTGGGTGATTGTGTGCAGGAACGGAAAGGTCATGTGGTGCAAATACATCAAAATCCTTAGAACCAATCCGGCACAAGATTTTTAAAACTTAAACATAACATTCTAGGCACAGATAAACATGTCTCTGTTGCCTATGCTTGATGACAATGGTAGTGTGCCAACGTTTCGACCCCTGTTTTCATAAAGGTAGCTTCATCCTTATTGGGGGTCTTCATCAGGTCTCAGGTAAACAGTGAGGTAGGGGAGAGAGCACCTAAAAGCAAATTGGCTTAAAATTAGGTGACGCCAATAGTGAAACAGAACTAAATTACAAGGTAGTCAGGGGTAATTACCATTAAACGACAGCAAGTAGCATCCGGCTGTCCTTGTGAAGAAAAGGGCCTGTAAGCTCCCAGTGGAAGATCAGAATAAGGAGACGTGAGGCCAAAAAATAATTAAAAATAATAACTACCAACACTAAGCCATAGAATTCTATTTGCCTACAAACTCACTTGAGAGAAAAATGTTTGAATAAATCTGAAATTGATGGTGCCACAAGTTCACCTTAGTATCCAGGCTTGGCTGGTTAGTAACCAGCAGAATACGGAAGAAATATGGGAAAAGCTAGAACCCATCACAAGTCAAAATGCCAACAGTTAAAAAATGCAAGCGCAAGATGGTCATACATATAATTAAAGAGCAAAGGCCTCCTGGGGACAGAAACAACAGAACTGAGATGCACTCTAACCAGGGTGGTTATGTGCTCCTAAAACAAGCTGCATACTGGCCTAAAAACTCAGGACAGAACCAAGGTATCACTCGCACTGGTTCAAGAAAGAGAGAGATAACAACTAAACAAACTCTGATGCACAGAGCCAAGTCTGTGACAGGGTTCATTGGGACGGGGCTGTGCATCGTGTAACTTATGAGCAGTGCCCCCAAACTACAGTGCAAGCAGCTGCGTCGATGTTGACGTGGAGCGCCATCGTCGGGGATACCAGGGCTGCGGTGTGAAGCGCGGCAGTGCGGTGCCCACAGGTCACGGTGCAAGCAGCAGCTCGGTGGTGCCGTCGTCATCGGTGAGTCCAGGGTTGAGGTGCGAAATGCAGCGGTGTCCTCTGCAGTGCCTTTAAGTCACAGAGCCTGCAGATGCATCATTGACGGTGTCAGGTTACTTTTTCTTCTGTTGTAGCACAAAACACACAGTTCCGAGAGCTGGTAGCAGATGAACTTGAAGTCTTTGATGTTCCTGAGACTTCTTGAACAGACGGCAAGCTCCAACTCAAGCCCTTGGAGAAACTCAGGAAAATAAGATGCAGAAAGTCCAGTCCAGTCCTTTCACTGCCCAAGACTGAAGCAGACACTGCAGGCCAACACATCATAGCTCACAGCAAAGTGTTAGTATCTCCTCACAGCTTCTCCAGCTCTTCATCTTGGCAGGTTTTGTGATCCAAAAGAGTTCTAAAGTTAGGGGGTCAGGGTCCCAATATTTATACCACATTTCCCTTTGAAGTTGACATTAACTGGCACATAAACCAGTTCTGCATGGCTCAGGCCAGGTCCACTACAGGAGGTGGAGACAGCTATGTGGAAGACAGCCACAGTCCATTAGGGTGCAGGCAACCGCTCCTCCCACTACTCTAAATGCAGCCAGGTCTATTCAGCCTGGCTATGAGTCGCCCAGGAAAGGCAGGACATACCTCAACTCCGCCTTGTGTCTGTCTAGTGTGAATCCATATCCCCTGATCCTGTCACTCTGAACCCAGACGGGGAATACACAAATGGTAGAGGCAAACAGGACAACAGGTAACGGGCGTGTTTTAGCAATTTTTAATCATCTCACGGAGTCATTACCTTAACATTAGACCATCATGGTGAGGCTCATGCTTATCGTTTCTTTTTTTCTGATTAATGTTTCTGAAGGGTGATGGGGGGACCTTACGATGTCCATTCCAATGCAGATTGTCTTTTAAATTAGGCACAACAAATGTAACTTTACCTTTTTCAGACAACTTGAGGGCGAGGAACTGGAAATTTTGGTTAAAGAAATAAGGGCCTGACTTAGAGTTTGATGGATGAGTTTCTCTGTCACAAAAGTGACGGATATCCCATTCACCAAATTACAGCTGCATTATATCTTATGACACTTGTAATCACGCAGATGGGATATTCATCACGTTTGTGATGGAGTAACCCATCTGCCAAACCCTAAATCAAGACTTAAATTCAAAACAAGAACTTGGATGTCAAAGCCAAAAGCCTATTCCTAATAAGAAAAAAAAATGGAAAACATGTCAATGCATGGCTTCTAACTTATGTGGAGGCTCACAATCCTTGCAAAAGAAACAAATGATGGAGGAAATGCTGAACAATGCAAACATTTACCCCCAGTCACATAGATCCGGGTTTAATTCATCATTCTTTTGCACACTACGCCACCCCATTTTGGACCCAGACATATGCAAATCAGCCTTGACCCTATTTCTCATTGGAAAAGTCCAGCCCAAACTGTCAAGCCAGGTTCTCCATGGACCGGAAACAAGCATCCTGGATCCTGGGACCAGATTCTGGGTATCACCCCTCATCAGCCAGGCTAGCTTGAATCCAGTGGCGCAGTGAGCAGGGGACCCAGGTCTGGGCATGCACTTCCCACTTAGGGCACTAAATGCAAAAGAAACAAATCATGGACGGAATGCTGAACAATGCAAACATTCACTCCCAGTCACATAGATCTGGGTTTAATCCATCGTTCTTTTGCTCACCTGTGTGCTTTACTGTGTCAGTGTGGATGCGTGTTGCACAACTACTTCATACATTGCCTCGTGCGTGCCTACCTGCCTCGCGCCAAGCTACCTCGTCGGAATTGATGTCCCCACTTGGACTGGGGCGCAGACACAGGCCAACTGGAGACCCCCGTTCTAACACCAACGATATGCAAACCAGTCTTGACCCTGTTCCTCATGGGAACAGTCCAGCCCAAAAGGCCCAGAGCTCTGTACTGGGGTGAATGTTTGACATTGTGCAGCATCTGTCCATCAATTGTTCTTTTTGCATTTGTCACTCTGAGGGAGACGGGTACGTCCAGACATGGGTCCTGTGCTTTCAATGCCACTGGAGACAAGCTTGCCTGGCTGCTGACGGGTGATTCCCCAAAACCGGTCCCAGGATGCTTGTTTCCAGTCCAGGGGGGTCAACTATAGCGGGACCATTCTCAATGCTGTTGTGGGAATACTTTATGTTCAAGAATCTCAAGTGCCTGATACTTCAATCAAGTGAATTTGAGCATTGATTATGCTTTTACCAATAAACTGAATTAATATTTTTCTTCATCGTGCATTGAAGCCCTTAGAGAATATTTTAGTTGTGGGATACAATTGAACTGACCCGCAGGTTACAAAATTTGGAGGGTTGCCCACACATGGCACAGTGATCTTGCACCTGTACCATAATCTCCCCTAGTTGTTTCCTGTGTGCTTATAATCCTGTAGCAACTGTATAAGAACCCTGTGACTAACTGCCCTTACTTTGAGTGGTATTATATTTTGCTGTGAAATAAAAGTACTTCTCTTTTTTTATAAGGTCCTTTATGACTGTGCTTCATTTTACTGTTTGAGATCTGAGTCTCTGCCCACATAATAGATACCTGAGAACCCTTTAACTGCTTCACCTTACTATCCTGAAAATCAGGCGCAGAAATGATGTACTTAGTGACAAGTTTAGTCACGCCCCAGGACATCAATGTTAACAGACCCCAAATGCCACAGTTGAGAGCCAGTACCATATTCCCATGGCCCCCAAACTGGTCTGACTGTGTGCTTAACATCTAGTAGGGAGTCTGAGAGGGTAATGCCTGTGTATCACAATAAACATTGATTGTTTGAAAAACAAGTCATGCCTTTTTCACTCTATAGTACTCTTGCAGCATTTCAATACTTTTGCCTATAAAAGTTGTGAGAGGATTTTTACTTATTTTATGTGCAGTTTATTTGGTTCATATCATGATTTACTGATACCTATTGAGACACACATAAAACACATTAAGGCAGTATTACAAAGGTTAGGAGGAGCTCGCCATCTTTTTGCTAAAATGTCTGAATGTGTCCTCCATACTACTACTATAGAGTTTATAGGCAGCCGCGGTCGGTAGTAGGAGTTCCTGCAGGGCGGTGACGTCGGGAGGGGGAGGGGCAGGGTGGGGGGTAGTAAACTATGGATTATGGAGGTTTACAGGTAAGTAAACATATAAATTAATAAAACGATTTTCGTTGCGTGCACTGCATCGCATTTGGGGATGCAGTGCACGCAACGAAATTCATTTTATTAATTTATATGTTTACTTACCGGTAAACCTCCGTAATCCATAGTTTACTACCCCCCACCCTGCCCCTCCCCCTCCCCACATCACCGCCCTGCAGGAACTCCCTACTACCGACCGCAGCTGTTTATAGGGTGATAATTATTCCAGAAGATTTTGAAATGTAATAGAATAAATTACTAGTAACTGTTTGCAGGTCCATACAACTAAAGTTAGGGCTTTGCACCTCAAATGTACTTTGAACCAGAACAGGATTTGGGGAAAGATGTATTTTAAGTGTTTTGAAGAGCAAGGTTCCATAAAAATACATGATCTATTGGATGAATTTTCTTATAATGAGGCCATTTCAATAATATTGTAACTGACTTCACATTCCACTGAATAGGACATAGAACAACATGTTTTGGTTGTAACTTAGAGGATTTCTGCAAATGCAGTTTTTTTGTGAGTAACCATAGTTTCTTACCAAAGCATATTTACATTGTTGTGTTTGACATTTTAATTCATTATTAGCTTTTGCATTTTCCTAAGTTCCCTGTACACATTTTTGTTAGGGATGGTTGATAAATTCCATTCCACCGGCAAAGTTCTGTCAACCGCCACATGGTGGAGTTTTTTCTTGCAATGCAGCTTGATAACGTTAGGTGTGAATTTCGGGCTCTAAGAAGGCACTCGGCAAGATTTTCTCAACGCAGGCGGTCGCAGCCATTCATGGTGAGTTAGCTGCCACTCGAATAGACAATCTACTCGAGTGGCCGCACAGAAGCAGTACTCTCTGGTGTGCTGTGTGGTGAACTTCACACTGATTATGCAGCACGGAGCAAGCTCCTGGTGCTGAAAATCATCAGGAGCAGTGCAACATGCCGATTTCAAGCCGTTCATGGAACTCCACAGAATCTCACAGAGTTTTCATGTAATTCCACGGAATTCTGCAAAATGAAACTCCGCGAGTCCGACCAACCCCAAATTTTTGTAATTCACTTACTTCATTTAAGTTTTTAGTCTCGCCTGACCCAGCGCATGCGCCTGTCTGGCGAGACATTTTGTGAGGGCTCCAAAAAGTGCTACCAGGCCAGCCTAGAGCTACAGTGCATGTGCGCGGGTGAGCGTGTTGCGCTTTACCGCGATTACTCTCACTTTCGCGGCCGCTTTGATGTTTGATCGCGATCATTTTCGCGGCCGCAGGGCCGCTTTGATGTTCTCCGTGTGGCTTCAATAGATTGCAGCAGTTAAAACAAGCATTGGCATAGCCAATAGGTCTCGCTTTTGGGACCTTATAAGTGTTTAGTTATGCAACTGTTGCACGGCTGAACACTTATAAGGTCCCAAAGGCGAGACCTATTGGCTATGCCAATGCTTGTTCTATATTGACAGGGACAAAACTAAAGGTAGTATTCCAAGTTGGTTCCTGGCTATACAAACAAAAGAAAAGTGGTATTCCAACAGGTGAATGTTCAGTATTATTGTATGTTAACTCTGCCATCTACATTATCTTACTCCAAATCTCAACTTGGAGCAAGACTTTCCATCCCTAACACTTTTCAATTATATGGGTTCACACTTTCAGTCTGATGGTGAAAACTGGTAGAGAGACAGACTTCCATCTCTAATTCTTTACACAAAGCAGACCACAATCTTGAAGTAAATTGAGATGCCCATGTCAGTAATCAAAACTTTGGGAAACACATGTAATAAAACAAAGAGTTGAAGCAACATTAAGTATATTGAAACGCATGCTTTTCACTTTCACAGTATGGCCCAAGTCAAGTGACTATACACAGCATGTCATTATGCACACTACCACAGGTGAGTATGATTCCACTGGTGGAATGATTTCCTCGCACCTCTTTATACACCTTGTTTGGGACTTTTAATAAGGGATGCATTCCCTCATGACTAATTGCATTTGTTTTCATTTACTCCAAGGGAAAGAAAAACTTCTAAGATTGTCTTTGATGTGAACTTGCCCCGGAATAAATGGGCTAGGTACGACAACTTCCTCATTTCTTTGTCTTCCTCTTACTCAGTCAGTCATTCTGCTGAGTCGAGACTGACCTACTGTATACCTTACCCTATAGGTGACTACCATATGTCTGTCCTGATGAAGACTCCGGATGATTTGTCTAATTAGGGTTCAAAACATCCACTTCTCAAAGGCCTACCTATATCATTCATTGCTTGATACTCAAACTGAAATGTTTGCAGCATTGTGTTTGTAATTGTTCCAGTCTTGAAATTCATGGGTTTTGTCCATTTGTACATATTGTAAACACTTATTTATCTTTGTACTTTTTTGCTTTATTTGTCATGGCTCACTGATTTTCACTTCTCAGTGCTCCATCACTTGAAGCACATGTTTGTTTGAAAGATCAGCCTTTTGAGACTAATGCTACAAATACAAAACTGAAACATTTGCATATTTGATTGTACATGTTTCTTTGATTTTGAGAAAAACTGAAGGAAGTGACCTGAAAAGGGCCACCCGGGTCACTCGTGACCCCCTCTCGGCCTTCCCAAAAATGAAGAGTCGGGATAACAGTAGAGAATACAATCTAGCACCTTTATTAGTAAAATACACTGCAGTGGAGCCCAGTCTAACTAGCCTCATAGGATGACTGTTGAGGGACTGACTTCAGGACACTTGGTAGCACCAAATAAACCTTCCAACACCTCTCAAAACCCCGCCCCTGGTGGAAAAATACAGCTTGGGCTGAGGACTGAACAAACAAGGCACTGAGGGATGAGCTACCACCTGCGGAATGGGTACACGTTATCAGGCTCCCAAGGCCATCTTACTCGGTCTCAGCTTTCTTTAGTGTGGGAGCATAACATTGTCCAAGGATTGGTATGCAAAGCTTAAGAAACTATTCTCTTCGGGCCTCTGAGTTTCAACCTTGAAGGAGATAAGGAAGCTTTCCGAACAGCAGCTTCTGCTGAGACAAGGAGAGAGCGGGGGCTCAGAGGCCAGGTTTTGCTTACAGTGTAACTTGGCGACTACGGAAGTGAAAATGGCATCTCAGATGCTAACTTTAGCCTGCACAGTTACACGGGAAGGCTGGACACACACACATTTGCAATAGCGATCAATATGAAATAGCTACATGAATGCTAACACAACACAGTACACATCATGGGGGACGGGGCAATGGGACATTCGATTCTAACAAAACGTTTAAGGTATCTCTCGTATCTTTAAAAGCCCATGACTGTATAAACCTTTACTTAAAATTGAAATCCTTGTAGAACACTTGTTTATTCATAGTTTAATTACCCTGTTGCCGGGTTTCTGCTTAGAAACAGAAATATGCCTGGGACCACAGAACATCAGTATGAAGGAACAGAGTCATGCTAGAAACCGGTCCCAGGAAGCTTGTTTCCGGTCCAGGGAAGACATGGCTTGGCAGTTCTGGCTGGACTGTTCCCATGAGGCACAGGGTCAGACTGATTTGCATATGGCCATGTCTGAACTGGGGTGGCAGAGTGGGCTAAAGAACGGTGATGGATCAAACCCAGATCTGTTGACTGGGTGTGAGTGTTTGATTGGTTGTGATGCTCCGTCCATCACCTTCCCCTTTTGTACCGCTTTGTTCGCCATAAGTTGGCAGGGTATGCTCAGACGTGAGTCCCTTGCTCACTTTGCCACTGGATTCAAGCAAGCCTGGCTGAAGACGGCTGAAATGCCAGAAACCGGTCCCAGGAAGCTTGTTTCCGGTCCAGGGAAGACATGGCTTGGCAGTTCGGGCTGGACTGTTCCCATGAGGCACAGGATCAGACTGATTTGCATATGGCCATGTCTGAACTGGGGTGGCAGAGTGGGCTAAAGAACGGTGATAGATCAAACCCAGATCTGTTGACTGGGTGTGAGTGTTTGATTGGTTCTGATGCTCCGTCCATCACCACCCCCTTTTGTACCGCTTTGTTCGCCATAAGTTGGCAGGGTATGCTCAGACGTGAGTCCCTTGTTCACTTTGCCACTGGATTCAAGCAAGCCTGGCTGAAGACGGCTTAAATGCCAGAAACCGGTCCCAGGAAGCTTGTTTCCGGACCAGGGAAGACATGGCTTGGCAGTTCGGGCTGGACTGTTCCCATGAGGCACAGGGTCAGACTGATTTGCATATGGCCATGTCTGATCTGGGGTGGCAGAGTGGGCTAAAGAACGGTGATGGATCAAACCCAGATCTGTTGACTGGGTGTGAGTGTTTGATTGGTTCTGATGCTCCGTCCATAACCACCCCCTTTTGTACCGCTTTGTTCGCAATAAGTTGGCAGGGTATGCTCAGACGTGAGTCCCTTGCTCACTTTGCCACTGGATTCAAGCAAGCCTGGCTGAAGACGGCTGAAATGCCAGAAACCGGTCCCAGGAAGCTCGTTTCCAGTCCAGGGAAGACATGGCTTGGCAGTTCGGGCTGGACTGTTCCCATGAGGCACAGGGTCAGACTGATTTGCATATGGCCATGTCTGAACTGGGGTGGCAGAGTGGGCTAAAGAACGGTGATGGATCAAACCCAGATCTGTTGACTGGGTGTGAGTGTTTGATTGGTTCTGATGCTCCGTCCATCACCACCCCCTTTTGTACCGCTTTGAAGGAACAGAGTCACCATACCACATCAGTACCTATGGGCATTATTTGGTCTCCTAACCTTTCCAGAGAAAGAAGTAACTTGCACCCCAGAACACAACATTCTAGACCCTCTCTGGGATCACGGTAGCAGACCATCACCTTTCCATTTCTTACTCATACGCATCCACAATAAACATAAAAGAGACATGAAGAACGCTTACAATATTTATTGAAACTATTGTGCTCTATTTTGTCATATCTGTGCTGCAATGAAAAGACATATACTGCACAAAAACATAATTATCATAATCAACAAACTGTACAGAATAAAAAGGCCTGTCATATTGAAAGACAGATCTACTTAAGCCCACACTCACTATAGAAGCATAGTGTTATTTTGTAGATCTCTGGGATTAGTGGGTTAACCCATACCTGACATACATAGGTAGTTGTTCTTCATCTCAGGTAGCGGAGCTCTCTCTCTCGTCTCAGGACCTTTGCTCAGTGAGAATGTGGCTTTCTCTTTTCAAAGTGCCAGCTTATATAATAAGAATTGCAGGTTCAAAATAGCAGCTGGATTTCTCAAATATATCTATGAATTAGTGTCCGACCACAGAGAAAACAGAGCACAATGTTTTTCCACCTTGCATGAAATTTACCATCAAAATCCCAGCAGAAGAATTAATTAACAAAATATGTGTAGTCTATTTAAAAAATGAATGTGTAGCAGAAACCAAGCATGTTCTTTTGTAATGTGTGCAAAGCAAATGCTGGCTATTATGTGCAGTTATGCTAACATAATGGAGAAAACACAGTGTGCCTCCAGATAATACACAACAACCCTTGTTCTAAGAACTATAGGGTGCCCCATTTTTTTGCGACATCAAATGGGTTATCACAAGTTTTTGTACAGGACATTATTCAGTTGCATGGTATTATACACATTTTCTTTCTGACAAGTGGAAAGACGTGGATAGAAAAGCAAGCATACAATAATACTATACATTCATCTGTGGTCAGGCCCTGCTTCCAACTCTTCACTACTGGCCAAACACTACTGGACATGGCCTTTGCGGTTCACAGCAGGGTGGCTTGTAAAGCTTGAGTTTTGGTCAGAGCAGGGGACAATGATCATTGGTGGGCTAACCTGCTTCTGTACAAGATCTTCAGCAGTGGATGGCTGCAGAGCCCAATCCCGCTGCAGTGAACCACCCCCCTGAGCTCAGTCCTATGCAGTGAAGGATGACGTTTTTGGCAGGGACAACAAAGAGGTCAGGTTTGAACCCTGGTGTTATGGCTATTGACCAAGTGCAGCCATAATTCACTGAATCCATTTTTGTTTTCTATTTTTCAGGGTTCACAAATTCTGATTGTCTCTTGGTCCAAGGAATGACCTACGTAAATCTGTCACAGGTTTCAAGAATCCCAGTATAGGATTATTTTTGGTGATATTTATTGTATGGCTGGGGGTCAGACTAATTTCACACTGCTCAGTTATGCCCATTCTATTTTTCTTTCTGCCAACATGGTGTTTGATGCACCACGCTGTATAATGGTGGCTGCAACCAAATTTTTCCTATGATGGCCAGCCAATCGAAGTATGGGGAATTTGCAAATCAGCAGAAGACTTCCCGAATCCACAATGGATGATGGCACAAAAACCTCCCTTGTCGAATAGTGGGCCTTTAGTTTTAGAATTGCATTCCAAATCCTCCATAGTTGATTTATGACAAACCAAGCAAAGCACAAATAACACACTGAAATTTACCAGTTATAGTTTCTTGAGCTAACGTCAACAGGCGCCCCCGCCATTCACTGCTTATGACCTCACATATTACATCACTCATGATGTTAAATGATATCGTTGATAACATCAATGAAGGCAACACAAATTACATTATTGATGCCATCATTGATGATGACATTATACAGACATTGTGACACTGTCCGACAGGGTTAGTGGACTTGAGGTAATTTAACACACTACAACTGTGGACAAATAGCTATTCACCTTAATAGGATACCCTCTTAAAGACATCAAATGACCCGCAATTTTAAGCCAAGAGGTTGACGTATACATTTTCCACTGTAAAGACACCTTCTGTCAGGCCCTATGGACAATGCTCCATAGTTCAGTAAAATTCTCTACACACATTCCTTTGAGCCATGCTCACAACACCAGTATGAGATGAACCACCTCGAAGTGGGGCACTCCCAATGTCTACATTATTCAATAATCTGCAATGCCTTAAAATCTTTATTGAAGTTCTAGGAAAAAACATGCACAGCTTGTAGAACTTGTGTCTTATTCAAAATAGTAAACTTACACTTGTGTGTAAGTTTACAGTTGTTTGCTCTTCACAAAGGTGTTTTACTATAAGAATATTTATGACATTGAGTCTCCGTCCATAAATGAATAGGACTGTTCTATCTTTTTATGTGTAGAAACTCTGCAGTTGTAAAGATACTAACAAGGGCAGAAAGCAAAACCACCCCCCGGGATGAGTAATATTTAATAGTCATAATAAACCATCCCATGACAGATATGCCCTTTATACATGGGCTGACAATGTCTAAGGTTGTTGGTAAAGTTCTACCTTCCCTAAGTTAAAAAATCCCAATAGCAAAACAACCAAACAATCAAATGGGCATATCAGGATCAATGACCCATGTCATGACAGGCACTCCATGCTCCAGTTAACAAAAAGAGTGACAGTAACAAAGTATCCTCCTTATATACTTTGTTACCACCTCGCTCATAGAAAACACATGTGCATTCTTCTAATTTCGCTCAATACCAAATCACGGCCATTACATGGTCTCCCAATGGTCCAGTCATAAATCAAAATGCAACCTTACATGTTATTATTTAATACTATTAACTGTTGCTGCCAGTTCCAATCTCATTGAGATGCAAAAACAAAAAGACGTCTCATACATTTCCAAAAATTAAAGATCCACCATCTTAAGTATAACGCATCCCTGTTCCTGCATCACGCTATAACAATTGGTGTAAGTCTATGGTTGCCATCTTTTAATAGAGAAAATAAAGGATCACACTGAAAATATAAATTATTATAATAATGTTAATGTATTTGTAAATTTTTTTAATATTTTTTAATATTTGTAAAGTGTTTTAAAGAGTGTGTGTGTGTGTATATATACATTTATTTTTAATTATATTATTATGAACTTTAATATTTTAAATAAATTGCAAATGATGTATGTATATTTCAATATACTCACTACATTTTTTATAATATTCTGTTCCACAATATTTTTTCTGATGTATTGATAGTGTACATTCCAAGTAGGTAAACTCAGTATTTTAGTTGACAATAATTTTGACATGTGTCACCCTGTGTCAAGATGTTTTCTTATATAACCAAACTGGGTAAATAACTGTCAGGCTGCAGCTGGTATTGAAAACAGGTTTAATTCAGCATACCAGACGATTTCTGACGTCGAGGAGGATGATTGTTAAGAGTTTATAGAAAATATGTCCTCATTTTAGCTTTCTAGAACACTAATCATAACTTTTATGACAAACTGACCTCCTCATTACATTCATAACTGAACAAAATGCTTCAGTTTTACAGCTTTGATTCCATCAAGATGGAGCTCAGGTGGGCCGCTCTTTTTTCATAAATACATCATGTTAGCACTCTTGTTCATTAGAACACTGCTGTGAAACTGCACTAGAATGCTGGAATATCAACTGACAAGCTGTTGCTGCTGTTGGAGGTACATGTTTTGTTTAGAATATCAGACACATGGCTTTGAAACATGGTGTGAACTTATCATAAACGTGTACTTATTTTAGGCTATGGACTACTTTCTCTCAATCATAGAACAAGTTAACCAAGCATAGTGTGCTCCTCAGAAGGGTCCAAATATTACAATGGGTAGTTCTTTTGATCTGCTAATGACGTCAAGCCAATATCAGCAAACACCATTTTTAGGACCTCCTCATTTCCAATGACAATACATAAACTAAATGGCAGTTACTTGCTACCTAACCTCCTGGTCTACCTCACTAACAGCAACCAATCATGAACCTAGGAATATTAAAGACTTTTTTTTAACCTTCAAACTACATACTCATTCAGAACTCTTCTCATTCTGCTGCAGACTTCTTCTATACTTTGCACTAGGATACAAGCATCAGGTTTTGCATCTGGGTTGTGGGCCATTTATTTATCTTTTGGGCTGGGGAACATACCAAAAATTGCAGTATTGACAAAGATCCAGGGTTTCCCAATGTAGACATTGTTTGGACTGCTGAAAGAGGGACGAAATGGCATCAACTACTGCCTGTAGTGGAAAACATTTTGAATTGCCGGTCCCTGATGTCATGGCTGTGCACTGCGGAGGAATCGATTTGAGCACAAACACAGGAGCAGCTCTCTCAAAATAAATGAAGCATACCTTGGAAGAACTGATGAATCTCTTGACCTGCACCTCCTTTGTCTATTCCAATGGCAACATTGGCAGTGGTCCAACCAATTGTGTCCAAAGATTGATACATCCCAGAAGCTTGAAAATAAAATAATTTCTGCATATCTCCAAGACTAGGTCATGGGCTCCATACACTACCATAACATCCGATTTGACAAACCTGGTCTCTTCAGAAGGAATGGAGTACATGTCACAACATAAGGGTGCACACCTGTGGTACAATGAATGTATCCATTTCACCCATTTTTTGGGGTAGCTCCCTACCCGGTACTACTGGAGTACAGTGATACCAATCTTTTTTATTTACCAATTTGATTGATTTTGGGAGTAATTAGACAAAGATACAATCATTACAGTATGATAATATAGCAAGGCATAGATCACATATTCCCAGTGCATCATAGACAGCAATGAAAGTAGGCCTGGGTGGAGTTTGTGGAGTTCCTCTGCAAAGTTACCAAGTCCTCCGCCGTGCTACTCAGAGTTCTGCAAGCGCCGGGTGTTTGTTCAGTGCTGTAAAATCAGTTCAACCTGCACCACGTGCAGTGCAAGAGGGCACTGCTTCTTTCTGCCACTGGAGTAGGTGTTCTACTTGAGCAGCAGGTGCCTTAATGTAAATAGACGGTTTCTGAACGTGAGCGGTATCGACCATCTACGACCGCCCGCGTTGAGATATCTCACCGGGAGATGGTCTGCAGTAAGATTTTCCTTGCTCGCACTCGCCAACTTAATATTGGTGAACGAAGAAAAAAACTCAGCTCCGTGGAGTGTTTTGGAGGTCCACGCGCTATGCTGAGAGCAGATGGGGAAAAGCTCTGCAACTCTGCAAGCATAGCGGAATTTTCATGCCCAGGCCTAAATGAAAGTTACAACAGGAGGCATTGGTTCCTTTTTACATAACCAACAATTAACTCATATAACAAGGTTAATTTGCAGGCCACTACCATTTCAAATGAACAAGAATCGTGCATCCTTAATGGGAGGTGTGTATGGCACAGGCTGGAAGGCAACTATGGGGACACTTTGCATGCGCACAGTGGATGGAGGCACAGTGTCCCAGCACCAAGGCATCCATCATTCAGGGGGTGCATTCTGAGCGAAGCTCAGTGAAAGAGGGTGCAGTAAGGCCATAATAATGAGAAAGGAAGGGGGAGGAGAAGGGAGAAAGGGAACACGAGGGAGAAGGGAAAGGGTAAGAGAAGTGGAGAGCACAGCAACAAGTGTGGTATGGGGTAACATGTGCTGGGCAAACCTGCTCCCCATCTGGCTCCTCCCCCCGGGTTCCTCTTAGTGTACCTGCAATTCATGCATGAAAGTATCCCATTCAATGGTAACCTGGCTCAAGCCTCTGACCTCCTCTCTGCGGAGTGCCACCAATTTGGCCCTGCTCCACTTCAACAGTGCTGCAAACCAATAGGGTATACCATGTAGGTGGGCATCCTTCCATTATGAATCTCTTAGCTGCAGGTATGGCCAAGTCTATAAATCGATTTGTGGCACCTCCCATCCCCAACTGGCCCACCTCCATTGTACACACACCTTCCCTCCCCATGACCACCATCAGGGTGTCCGTGACTGCCCCCCACTGCAGTTGTGCTTCTGAACAGTCCCAAAACATGTGTGCCATGTCTGCATCACTGGAACCACATCCAGAGGCAGGTGACACACTTCTGTATATATTTTGCAAGTGCACTGGCATGAGGTATGCTTTATGTAAAGTAATATGTTGGATGTGTTGGAATTTCAAGTTGCGGGAAAGTTTACGCAGGCATTCAAACACCCTGTCCCAGTACTTCTGTATCAACTCTTGACCACTGTCCCATTTCCAGTGTTGCCTTGTGGAGAGCATAAAGTCGTGAGGGGAAGAAGCTATTGCACGTGTTCACCATGTGATGAGGGTGTCTGTGATGTGCTAATTCCATGGCATCTCAGCCAGCAGTGCTCGATGCACCAGAAAATTGCCCAGAGGCTGTCCGTGATCCATGCAGAGCTGTTTGGGGGAGCATAAGGGCACATTTCTGAAATAGGACACCTAGAGTATTTACCTCTTCTGACTCCAAGAGCTCTGCCCCCTCCCTCCCAAGGAGTCCTCTAAAAGGCCATAATGACCCAACACCGATTGCAGTTAGGATCGGGGTCAGTCAGAGGTTTCTAGTATAGCTCGTGTATGCTCTGTCAGCAGCTTGTTAGAATGTGAGGGGAGTTTACCTGATGGTAGTAACAACTCGTGAATCACTTGGGCGGCTCTGTCCAATTCAACCAGATGCCAGCCAGCCAGCCAATGAGACAGCCATTGGAACTGAGCCATCAGGTAATAATGTTCAAAACTGGGAGCCCCCCCTGTCAAACGGCAGCTGGAGATTCTGCAGGGCGACACAGCAACATCTCTTGTTCCAGAGAAAAGACCCGAGCATACTGTGTAAATTAATGAACGTAGAGCTTGGTATCTGGACCGGCAGATTATGGAAGCAAGAAAGGAGTCGGGGGAATATTATCATCTTAGAGAGTGAGATCCGCGGCGGCACCGTAAGTGGTAATGTACTCCAAAAAGCCTGTTGTGATCTCAGGGAGGTGATTGCCTTAGTGATATTACCATCTATTAAGTCATGAGTATCGTTATATATACGAATATTGAGATAGCGTAATGTGGACGGTTCCCATCTTACTACCGTGAGGTGTTGCAGTGGACAGGTTGAGCTCACAGAAAACAGGCAAGTCTTGACCCAATTCAATCCCAGACACAAGGTATTCTGAAATTCCTCAAGTGCTATTGCAATGCCTCCAAGTCCCTGTCTGACATCCGGCATGTATATGAGGACGTCATCCACATAAAGGGAGACTTCATGAAGCGCATCCCCCAGAAGGATACCCCACTCCTCCCTATCGCATCACAGCCGTTGGGCCAATGGTTTCACTGCCAGTGCATATAGAAGCGTCAACAATGGGCATCCCTGGAGTGTTCAGAGACTGATCTAAAAGGCGGCTGAGATGAGCTGGCCCATCTTAACCTGGGCTGTATAAAAAAATTTAAAAAATGGAGTAATCACACCGGAAGCCCAAACCACGAATGCTCTGCAAACAGATATTCCCAGTCCATCATACGAAATGCTCATTCTAGAGCTATCACCAAACAAGCTGCAAAGGGCCAATAAGATCGGGCCAGTTCCAACACTCTGTGAAGTCTACGTATATTGATGGCAGTTGAGCGATTAGGAATGAAGCTGTTCTGATCAGCATACACTAGAAGCAGCATATTTTAAAAAGAGGCGGCCAACTATGACTTTGCTGAGTATCTTATAGTCTGTGGCTAATGTCACCTTAATTGAGTCCTTGTCAGGTTTTAGCGACCATATAATAAGGCACTCCTGAAGCATTGGAGGCAACCTCCCTTCCTCTAAGGCCATCCGATATACCTCCAAGTGTTTGGGGACCAGGATTCCCTCATAAGCTTTATAAAGCTCAGCTGGGAGGCCGTTCAGGTTGGGAATTTTGCAGGTAACTAAGCTTCTTATGGACGCCTGGATCTCCTGCTCCATTATGGGCAGCTGTAGTTCCTCTTGGGCCACTCGGTCAAGGGTGGGAAACTCGAGGGCCGCGGAGAAGGCTTGTATGTGTACCACCCAATCAATAATGGTCGGGTCATATAATGCTTTGTAGTATGACGTGAATGCGTTCTGTATGCCCATCTGATTAGTGACCCTACAAACCGGGAATTGTCGGACCATTGTAATCGGCACTGGCAAGTTCGCACTGTGTAGCAGCTACAGGCCAACAGGCAGCCAGCCTTGTCTTACTCACCATGCATCTTGGCCTGGTAGGCTCTAAAACTGAATTTTTGCAGCTACGCCAGCAGCTGGGCAGGCCACTCCCTAACATCTGCAATGGTACGACTACCCGTGGAAGTCCCCCGAGATCCATTTCTAAGAGGCCCAGGGACACCTCCAATGTAGTTAGCTTCCTGGGAAGGTCTGCCCATATTCCCACCCCTGTATTTATACAATGTCCCCATAGGACTTTTTTTAGTGCTTCCCATTCTCTTGGTCTGGGCATCGCAGTATCCCAATTCACTTCTCTATAAGGAGCCAGCATCTCCCAGGTTTTTTTTATCATAATACACTATCCTCTAGTGTGGTTGGTTGCAATCGTCAGGTGGGGATGCGCTGGTGGGGGGGGGGGGCGGTCCGAACTAGATGCAACAGCAGGGGATTGTGGTCAGACAAGAGCCGGCCTAAATATTGTCCATTTGTTACCTGTGCATGAAGAGCTGGATGTCAAAGAATATGGTCCAGCCTAACATGCAAGTTGTGGGGAGGGGAATAATAGGAATATTCCCTTGTGTCCAGATTTAATGTACGCCGGCCACTTAAGAGGGACTAGTGTGCAAGCCACTGTGCCAGTCCAGCCATGGACATCACCACAGGTAAAGTGGGTACCAGGGGGGAGAACGATCATGATCAGGATCTATTACACTGTTAAAATCCCCACCGAGAAGCCATGGGTTATGCTCCGATTTTGTAAGGAGAAATGTGAGGTGGGCTAGAAAGGCTTGTTGAGCTACATTTGGGACATAAGTGCTTCCCAACTGGAGCGGATGATCGCTAAGCTGACCCTCCACAAATACATTTTGCCCCTCAGGGTCAATCTCCACCGCCATTGGTTTAAAGGGGACCACTGGGCATATCCATATTAGTGACCCACGCGCAAACCCAGAGTAGGGGGTGCTATAGCATTGTTCTCTCCATTTCTTTTGCAAGCGGACATCCTACCCTCGCGACACTTGCGTCTCCTGCAGAAATGCAATGTGGCTGGTGCATCTGTACAAATATTGTTGAATCAAATTACATGCTGTCTCTATTCCCCATGCATTCCAAGTGAGTATGTCTATGTTCGTCATGGTATAGTAAATAAATGGGGCCTGTAGACAGCCCTGAACCTATAAGTGACATGGTAGATGACCGGCAAAAATAAAAGGAAAACAATCCCCAACTCCTCTCCTCGGGTAATCGCCAACTAGCGGTTACCCAGACAGTGAACAAATAGACCCATAGTGTGGGAACTCCCTTAGTGGAACCTCATGAAAGGTCCCCGACTAGAAGAAAGTAGAAAATCAAAGGGGGGGGGGCAACCAGTAGTTGGAGCCAATACTCAAGCTCCAGGTATTGAGGAGAATGAACTAAGGAATACCAGAGTAATCTGATTGTCTAGGCCTGTTCAACCCAGTTCTTTACCAACATATTACAAACATGGTATAACGTGCAAATATTGTTTCAAGATATAAGGTTCTCCCAAGGGGGATCATGAGCACATTGACAGCGAAGAGAACAAAATTATGGGGGGGAGTGTTCAAATCATCATCATCAAATAAATTTATTCAGTTCCAAATGCACCATAAAAATATTTACAATCAAATAACTTACAATTATCGTGTCAAATTTATACAACAATATAGCTCATGCCTCTGAAACTCCAGATTTAAAAGGATAAAAGAAACAATTTTAAATGAATTTGTTTTAAAACCAATAAAACACTATTTACATTTACAATCCATACCGTTTCCTTATTGCAAGTGCAGTTCTAATAAAATGTAATACAGCAGTGCAAATAACCACAGTAGACAAAGAGCGTAGGATATTAAAACCCTCCTGGTAGTTAACTGGGCACATTTCTCTTAAGATTGGGACAAGAAACCTTGCCCTTGGCTCTTTGTAGAGTGTGCAAAATAGCATAAAGTGTAGGGTGCTTTGCTGGGTCAGATTATTACAAGGACAGCAGATGAGATTCTCGCACCAACCAGCCTGTTTGGGGAAGGCCACACGAAAGTGCAACGTGCAAAGGCGAAACCTAGTGAGAAGAAATCGGTACTGTATGTTCATAGTGAAAGACAGATAAAATTGTTGATGTAGAGGGAACTGACCAAGCAAGCTTGATTGTTGGCAGTGTTTAATTGAGTCCGAAAAATATGCATCGTTTATGATCAATTTCGTGTGTGCATGGATGCTGGCAGGGTTGTTGAAATAATGCCCTAGCCCTATTTCCTTAAATTTAACAAGTCGGAGCCATGGGATGGCCAGGGCGTTATCCAAAGTCATACAGTTCCTGATAAATTGATACTTGTATAGCGCACTACTCACCCGCAAGGGTCTCAAGGCGCTTGTACAAATACCGCTGTGGAACCCATCCTGGCTTTCCCTGTGAGGTGTCCACTCTTGGGCACCCTCAAGGTGGAGGCCAGGTATCCTTAGCGTTGTGGGGGCCGCTGTGGAGATTAAGCAAGCTATTGCCCAGAGTTGCAGAGTGGGACTCCATGATTGGAATGGCACCTAGGCGAGAATTATCAGGTCCGTGGAATTTTTGAGCCCAAGACCCGCCGAGTCGGGGAATTGAACCCTGGTCCCGGGCTAGACCTCTGCATCAGGGTCTGCCGCTCTAATCATTGAGCCACACTTCTCCACCTTGAGAACTGTAGATCTTCTTACAGCCAGATCTTAGCCCAAAGGACCAAAGGAGAAATATTAGGGGCATATTATCAAGGACGGCGTTAAAAATATCGCTGGTTTAGCAGCAGGAAACTGCCACTAAAGCAGCGATAATGGGCTTGATAATATGCCGCAGAAAATTCCAATAGAAGCCCATGTTCACACCAGAACATGGGCTTCTATTGGAATTCTCCAGAGCATATTATCAAGCCCATTATCGCCGCTTTAGCGGCAGTTTTCTGCCTCTAAACTGGCGATAATTTTTAACGCTGTTCTTGATAATATGCCCCTTAATTCTGTCCTCTATGAAATCTAACTCTACCTCAGAGTGACAAAAGGCAGTGGGAGTACTTGTTGGGGTCATCAGCAATCTTTATATGAACTTATTTTCTAAGATTTGAAGCTGAGTGCTTTTTTGATGCCCCCACACACCTGCCTCATAGGTTGCAACAGACAAGCTTTTTGCCTTATATAGGGTAACTATTTCGGCAACCCGCTTATGACTTCAACTTGCAGGCAAAGCGTAATAAGCCTTCGACTACCCGGCTAGTGTGCTGTACCAAACTGTGATGAGGTGGTCCCAGTTCAATTTAATATTAAAAATGTTCCCCAAATATGTGAAATTAGTCACTTTGTCGATGATCTTGCCCTTAACAATAAATTTCCCTGTTTTAATTTGACTCGGGCCACAGACCATTACGTATGATTTGGTAAAATTTACTTTTAGGTCAAGTGCTGTCATAAAATCATTAAAAACATTCAATGACTTCTGCAAGCTATTAGCTGTTAATGCCATTAAAACCGTGTCATCGGCTTACAACTACAAGGGAACCAGCTTGCCTCCGATTCTGGGGAAATCTAGGGCCTGCTCAATCAGGGATGACTCTAATCCATTAGTGTACAAAAGGAAAAGAAAAAGGGCCAGTATACAACCCTGACACACTCCTTCAGTAGAAGCAATAGCCTCAGTCCTCTCTCCCCGGGGCCAAGTCGTATAGCGACCATAGTGGACGCATGTAGCCTAGCCTACGCAAAAGGGTAATAACGGGCTCCTCAAAGCCCATTTCCCCAATCTGGGCCCACAGATTTTCCCTATTGACCATATCAAAAGCGCTGGACAAGTTCAGAAAGGCAAGGTGGATTGACCCCTTCCTTGCCCCCATGTACTTGCCCATGATCAATGACAAATTTAAGCACTGTTTATCCCGTCCCCCTGGCCTTCCGGAACACATATTGTGTTTGGGGCAGAAGCCCAGAGGAGTCTGCCCAAGCATCGAAGCGCGCCAAGATAACCCTTCCAAAAACCTTAACAGTCACATCGATTAAAGAAATAGGCCTATAGCAGGCCGGGTCATTCTTATTTCCCTTTTTAAACACCGGCACCACTACAGTCTCTTTCCAAGATAGTGAAATAGGGCCAATTATTGCTGCTCTAAAAACGTTTGTCAGGAAGGGTTCCCAGAGGTGGGGGTTAGCCTTAAACAAATCAAGGCGAACCCCATCCAGACCTGGGGCTTTCAAACGTATCCCCTTCTCCAGAGCTTCCTCCACCTCGGATACTGTCAGGGATGAGCTCAAATAATGTGCGGTGCTAGAATCAAATGGGATATCTAGGCTTGTCTCCTGGTGAGTAATTCCCTTCATATTAAATATATTTGAAAAGTGAGATGCCCATGCACTCCCAGGTATCACTGAATCCATACCCTTTACGTCTTTCGTGAATAAGGGGCAATGTATTAACTCCCAGAAGCTCTTAGAGTCTTTAAGCTCACTAGCTCTCTCTCGATCTTCCCAGGCTGCTCTTCTCAAATCTTCCTTCCTCTGGTTGATTATACTTTTATAAGCCTGCCTCGTGTTTTTAATTAAGGTTTTATCTCGTGGAAGTATATGGAAGTATAAATAAATATGCAGCGCCTTCCTGAGATCCCTCTGAGCTCCAATAGATTCGGCATTAAACCATTTTGTCTCCCGGGGTTCCCTTCT
The DNA here is from genome assembly GCF_964204655.1 of Triturus cristatus. Classification (NCBI taxonomy): domain Eukaryota; kingdom Metazoa; phylum Chordata; class Amphibia; order Caudata; family Salamandridae; genus Triturus; species Triturus cristatus. The sequence continues at coordinate 737,803,481 of NC_140587.1, read as the reverse complement.
TCCTATTGAAGTGGTCAATTTGTTAGACACATCCTTACAAATTGATTTGAAACCCTGTATGATCACATCTGGGGGAGAATCTTGCTCTAGACCTTTTAAAATGGAACCGATATTATCTTTAACAATTTTCTCCTCAAATTGGGAGGGATTTATTTTGCTCCATTTCAGTCTAACCCCTTGATTTGAGTTGTATTGGAGGGGCCGTCCATCACAGGCCACTTTCTGAGCAGTCACCTTTAGGAAGGCAGTAAGGGGGTTATGATCACTAGCGTTATTAGGCTCTACTTTATAACTAACAATCAGAGAAGCAAAGGTTCTGGATACTAACATAAAATCAATAACGCTTTCACTGCCTGTACGCAAATACGTGAGAGACTGTGTTGAGGGGCTACTAACCATAGTATCCACAAAAACTAAATTGTTTACAGTAATGATAGCGTTTAGGGCATCACCCTGTTGGGTGTGCGTAAAGTGTGTCATCGATTGGCCCTCCGTGTCCAATAGCCCACACACCCGATCTGGGCTGTGCCTGCATAAAGTACAATTAAAATCCCCCATCCAATAAATACCTAAGAGCTGCCACTTCACAGCGATCTTGTCAATTTACTCCCTAAGGGTGACAATAACATCACAAATGTTCTGGTCAAAGATGTTGTAGTACCAATTAATCAATAGCATCTTGGCCTGGAACAAATTTGAGATAAGAATAAGTTGATACCAGGGCATGTTAATGACGGTCTTCGGCTTAATGGACCCATATCTCACAGAGATCAATGTTGCATGGACATTAAAAGTATAATAACCATCTAACTCAATATTTTCCCTCTACCATGTTTCCTGCACACAGGCAATGTCAAAAGTCTTGACATACTTTAGCCACTTCTCATCTTCTAATTTTGTGCGGATACCTGCAATATTCCAGGATAAGATTCTAAGAGAGCGTGGTTTATGGGTCCTTATAACTGGAGCCTCCAGGTTACCCTTAATAGGGGGCTTACCAGGCACAAGGTTTTGATCATGCCCCTCTACTACTGAATTAAGTATAGAAGATAAGAATACCGGGTAAGGGTAGAACTCATGCTCCTGTGTATTAATGTGATTAATAGATATTTTATGTGGGGAGAGGTCGATACCATTTTCAACCAACTCATTCCATATTATTCTGCCCACTACTCAAGGATCTCTCCTTGATGGCCTGCCTATTGTTACTATCTTATCTACTCTGCAAGAATGGTGAGGTAGTCAATCATTGTCTTCTAGACCAGAAAGTGCCTCATAGCGATTAGAGTGAATCCATGTAGAGGGCTGGGGAAGTGGGTGTCTATTCAAGGGTCGTGGATGAGTGTGTAAGTCCAGGAGGGGCCCTTGCTAATTAGAATTAAAAAAGCCTAAGGGGCGCGCCTGTATCTGATCGAGAGAAGAGTTTCAAAGGTGACCCAGAGCCAAGTCAACACACCTCCTATCATTGAAATTCAATATCACACAGTACCCTTCTCTATTCTTAGGTGTTTTTCCCAACCAACTCACTCGCCTTGCCATGATGATATGATCATGCCAGTTTAGCTGCGACTGGATTTTACTAGTACACCAATGAACACATTTATTAATGAGGCTCTGACAACTTTCAAGGTGACCTGGTGGAGGGTATGGGACCCCAGTCAAGACCATGGTATAGGGAGCACATTCCGGGGGAAGATTTAATATGACATCAACTCCTTATCTGCTTGGGTTACCAAGCGTGAAACCATCTAGGGGCTTTTTCCCTGTTATTTGTCCCACCCCACTGCGCCTATCTGGTCTTAGTGAGTTAGTGGGCCCACCATTGCTTTTAGAAGTGCCTTCCTGTCCGGATGCCAGGGCAACCAGTGCCGTAAGGTGGCTGGGGGGGACGGTCTCAGTCTGGGAAGACTCAAATGAATTAATCTCACTGCATGCAGCAATGGGCCCATTTGCTATGGTATTCCCTCCCTTAGTGCCACCTTAGGCGGAGTTATCTCTGCTTCCTCCCGGGCTGATTATTACATCATGCCTCCCAACATGTTTACTTTGACCATCTAAATTCCCTGGGACCTGCAACAATTGACCAAGCTGCTCTTCAATACGATCCAGTCGCTAGCAAGATGGGCTCCAAAGAATCCAACAACATTTTACCAATTTGAGCTGTCCCTGTGTCCATTTAATTCTGAAACCTGGTCAACCCTCCTGCTCCACAAGACCTTTCCCCGTTCCCTGTGGTGTTTTGTTTTGATGTCTTAACCTTTGGCAATTGTCCCATGGCACGCTGATCAATTCCAGTCAAATCGATGCATTTCCTTTTTCCCCTACCATGCACTGATCCCCCATAGATGAACATGTTACTGCCTCCAGGCCTTTTGACTCTCCACCTGGGGCTCCTTGACCCGAGATGATAATGGTAGGAGTAAGCGGGGGAAGAGGGGGACAAGGCTGTGCCATGACAATGGGGGATGCAACCGGTGGCATTAAATTAGACGTCTCTATGAGCAAGGGGGTGACTGACTGGACAGGCTTAGTGTTAGAAATATCCGATGCAGATAATGGGGCTAGCGATAGTCTGCATTCCGCAATTTCGATGTCTTTATTAATGGCCCCCACTGCCTTCTGCAGGAAGCCATCTAAAGTGGCATCAGTACTTTTAGGAGTGGGGATAGCTTTCTTCCTTCCCATTTGAAATGGAACATAAAATACTCAGATTTGCAAAGTAAACTCTTAGGACAGGTGAGAGACTGTTTCTTTGGTGTATCAACCCCCCTCCTTACTTGATATTTCTTGCTCCGCAGCTGATAGAATCAAGAGAGGGGCCCAGCCCGGCCTCTTCCAGCCGCAGACGGACCCGCCCTTGGCCCATGCTTAGACCTGACGTGTCTCGCGCTGCCGGAGCCCGCTCTTAGTTTTCAAGCGCCTCCAGGCGCTGTGATTGGCTGCTGGAAGTGGCCGGCGGCTCCGGACGCAGGAAAGGCAAAGAAACGCCTGACAGCGGGACCCGTGCTGCGGGAACCCGCTCCTAGTTTTCAAGCGCCTCCAGGTGATGTGATTGGCTGCTTGAGGTGGCTCCAGACTCAGGAAAGGCAGAGAAATGGCTGACAGCGGGACCCACACTGCGGGAGCCCACTGTTAGTTTTCAAGTTCCTTCAGGCCCTGTGATTGGCTGCTAGAAGTGGCTGGCGGCTCCGGCTGCAGGAAAGGCAGAGAAACGGCTGACAGTGGGAGCCGCGCTGTGGGAACGCTGTCTTAGTTTTCAAGTGCCTCCAGGCGCTGTGATTGGCTGCTGGAAGTGGCTGGCGGCTCCGGCCGCAGAAAAGGCAGAGAAACGTCTGACAGCGGGACCAAATCAGTAAGTCTACTGTTTTTGGGGTGACATTTGGCAGTACAATTGAGAGGGTGGTACTTGATGAAGCAATAGAATCAGAGTCGACTGTGATTCATCAGTGAGCCACAGGGGCAGAGGGGAGTGGCATTCCATAGTCAAAAGTGTCACATCCGTCAATGTGCGCTGCTTCTGGTTATGTACTTGTGCCGAGGAGGGAGCCCCTTCTGCACATGACTTCGCCTTCCCCCGGTCCCACCATCACTCTGTGTGCTATTTCTTCTCCATCACAGTCTGCTGAGTTGGTGTAGCCAGGGCAGATGTCTCGTAGCAACTTTGTTTCACCCAGTCCCATGGTTTCATGGGTTATGTGAAAAAATAGCTGGTCTGGTTATCTATTACTTTAATCTTTGCTAGGTGGAACAGTGAGTATGTGAGGCCCGCTTCCCACATATGTTCCTTAACACCCAAAAAGGATGCTCTCCTGCACTGCACCATCAAGGTATAGTCAGGGAAAAGAAAGATACAGGCATTTTCGTACTACAGGGGGTCTGCATTTCGGACTGCTCTCAGGATAGTTTCCTCATCTCTAAAGTTCAGCAGGCCGAGTACCACCGGTCAGAGGGATGATACCGGCAGTGGACCCCTCGCCAGGGCCCTGTGCGCTCGCTGCACCTGGTAGTCGGGGGAGAAGACCATTGGGGCCACCACCTGGGCGAGCCACTGCTCAAAAAATGATATTGGGGCATGGCCTTCCACCCTCTTAGGAAATCCCACAACCTGAAGGTTGTTGCTGGGGGATCGTCCCTCGGATTCGTCTGCACTGTCCTCCAGTTTCCGCACCTTAGCCACCAGTGAGCATACTTGGCCATCAAGGTACTTAAATTTTGGCTGCAGCTCACCAAGGACACCATCCTTCTGGGTGACTCGTCCTGTCAGCTTCTTCTGATCCTCCTGCAGCAGGTTCACATTGATCGCCACAGCATCTATCCGGCTGCACAGGTCTTGCCATGTTTCTGCTATGGCTGCCCAGATTTGGCCAAAGTTGTCACTCAAGGAGGAGTCACCTCCCCGGTGCCTCTGCGACTTCAGGGAATTTGCCCCTGGTGACCCAATAAATGGGTCTGAGGTCCCCCTTGCCTTCCCATGTCGCATTCAGGCATGTCTGCCCGGCTAGTCAGCCCAGGGCAGCGCTGGAGGATGATGAGGATCAACTAGACTGTTCTCCACTCATATGACCCTACAAGCCACTCAGTTCAGTGGACCTATGAGCTTGAGGGAGGCACCCGCCAAAAGGCAACATCCGTCATCCGGGCATAGTCCAGGGGGACCAGTCGCTATGCGGCAGTGGAAGAAAAGGGGGAGAAGAGAAATCACCGTTTTGTGACCCCCTACACCAGCAGCAATACAACAATCTGTCAGCGATGCATGCACTGATGTTCCCTAAGGTAGGGGCCAATCACACTCTACATCAGTACTGAGGAGAAAAAGTAGAAGGAGAGAGGGTCCACCTCTACTGCCCTTATATGGCAAAATGCCCCTCGGTCTCCGGTCTTTGACAATGCCGGGCCTCCACGGTCCTGTGGTGATGCTACGCAGACCATGGAGGTGTTGCAGCAGGATAGGGGGACAGATAGGGGCATGAGCGGTCCTAGCCCCGATGTCCCTTTACAGTCACTCCAAGATTCAGGACCCATGCAGGGCTCAACAACGCGACTCTGCGACAGGGCCATTGCCGGCAGTCAGGATCTGATCAGGTCAGGCAGTCTATGCCCCCCCCTAGGGCAGCATTCACTGACAAAGAAATGCAGGGATGCCCCCAGCCAGGCGCACTCACTGGCGTCTACATAGTAGGTTCCAGGTCCAATCAATAACTCTGCCACAAGCACCTTCACATGAGCCGGCCAGCAAGATTGAGGGCAGGGGCAGGGCGTCCAGCATCTCTCCCAGGGCCTTGGTGCCACTCCCGTGCAGCCCCACCATCCAGCACTGGGCTGAGTGGAGTGAGCCACCACTCTCCCCGGGCCCCTTCAGATCGCCTCCCGGCAGGGCTGGCCCCACAACTGCTACGACCACATCATCAAGGGGGAGGGTTGCGCCGCAAAGGGAAGGCCACCATCAATCCCCGCACTGCTGCAGTGCCCAGTCTGGGCACACACGGGCCTGTCATGCTAGACCCTAGGCTGGGACACCATGGGGGCCTCCGACACACACAGGGAGAACCTAGCAGGCCATGGCAGTTTTCAGGGCCTCCCAAAAGCTCTCTGGGCCCCTGTAGACTCTCCGCATCACACTAGTCCCGAAGCAGAGGTGTGTACGTGCCAATGAGAGGATAGATGGCACAAGATCGTGGCTCGAGGAATGGAGCAATCCCAGGCTCGCGTCCACCATCTTGACGTGGTCTGTCATGCCCTCTCAGTGATACCACTCTTACACCAAAATAACTACCCCCCACTCTACTCCCTTCTTCAGTAACCACCAACCCCAGCTATCCACAGTCAGGAGTTTGCGGATAGGGCATGACTTATTAGCAGGCTCTGCTACCAAGCTGACCACAGAGGGAACATTAGCATAGGTAAAGGCCGCACAACTGACCATGGAGGGCAAAAAGGAGGAGACCGGGCATTAGAGAACAAGGGAATGGAGGCAGGGAGTGCACGTGCCAAGGGCTGTGGCAGCACAATGGACTATGTAGGGCAGGAGAGAGAGGCCAGCGGCATACACAAGGATAGCAGAGGGCAAGGGGGAGGGGGCAGGAGCAACATGCTAACAAGGTGGAGCAGGAGGCAGCGGCAGTAGCAGTATAACAGACCACAAAGGTCAGGAGGGAGGTGACAGTGATATGTACACATGGAAAGGAGGGCAGGGGGAAGAAGAAGCAAGCTGGCTGACCTGCAAGTGCAGATTCAGATGGCAGGAGCAGTATCAGCACAGAAGAACACAGAAGTTTCTCAATTTCAGTAGGTGTCTCTCATTAGTAGTAATGTTTTCCTGTGGAGTAGGAACGGAGGGGAGAGGACCTTTCTGTTCCAAGGTGGAATCGCTCATAATCACTGCATAAATCAAAAACACGTTCCAACAATTAAACCCGGATGGATGGGAATGAGACTCATAGTGGCCCTGCTTCCCCCAACAATGGAACCTTCTCTCTCATTCTCGCAACCTATGAACAGGGTCGACCCACGGAGCCCCTGTCTTTCCCTAAACAATTGATGTTACTATGAATGACAAGCTGAAATATTTAATCAGATGTTATAAATAATTAGCAGTTCCTAAGCCAAACGACTTAGTCCTGAAGAAACCCTTTTATTCAACTCAGGTCTAAATGTTGACATCTCTTTCCCGACTCACTTTTCTATTATGAGGATTATGAATGTGCAATAATTTTTAAACATAACTTTGTTTACATTTATTAGATGACCCGAGTCTGTACAGTGTCTTGTATTCACTTTTATGTACTGACACATTCACTTGAGCACTGCGTCGTTTGCACTTTGTATATATTAAGTACAAGGATGAGTACTGAGATCTGTTGAGAAAATATATATCAGCAAAAGAAACCCTCATCAGACTTTTCTTGTTTGTGTTTGACCTGAGATTTTTCTTTACATGCAATAGTTATTACATTAAGGGATGAGATTATTTACTGAGGATGTGATTCCCACCCACTGAGTGATGCCCACGGCACTCTGAATATATATATATAGTATATGGTAATAGGCCATGTGCAGCTGGGGGTTGGCCACAGGGCCTTTTCTACAGAAAAACCCTATGCCCAACCACATGCTGCATGTAGGTAACCCCTCATGGGCATCAAACCCCCACTGCATGAAGCTAAAATCCCGTACAGGCAGCCAAAACCCTGCTTCACAGACCCATTGACTGTGCACAGTGGAAAACTGGTCACAAGGCATGGCGTCTGTACAGGTGCGGCACACTTCCCCCCACAGGCAATCAATCACCGCTGCACACAACCATAGGCGGTGTTGGATGCGGGCCTGGCTACTGGCCAGGCCTTGCACCCATTCTCCCATTGCATGTAGTCAATCCCCTCCTGGCAGCCAGTTCCATGCTGCATGTGGCCGACCCCCCTGTGGGAGGCCGAATTCCTACTGCACACAGCCTTCGGTCATGCACAGTAGAAGGTTGGTTAGAGGCCAGGACCTGTGCCTAACTCCTTCCATGGATGCCAATTTCACACATACCCTAACCTTAATTTAAATATTGTTTTACAATTTTCCCATGTACTCTGTTCATTTTCTGTACTGCTATTCAAGCTTCACCTCCATGGTACTGAGGGACAATGCACGCTTCAGTGAGTGAAGCTTGCACAGACCCATGGTACCTGGGATGAAGCTTGAACAGCATGGAAGGGCTGAGTTGTGTCAGAGTATCTCAGTATCAGGGACATTTTGACCAGCGCAGGGGGTTCAGTGTGTTCCTAAATGGCCCATATATGTATATCTATATCTCTATATCTATATCTATATCTATCTATGAATATATTCACTGAAAAAAACATAGGTTTCAGGCACGTTATAGTTAGGAATTAGCATTTAAAACATCTTAGAAATTCACTGAAAAAACCATAGGTTTCAGGGGCGTTATAGTTAGCTGGACTTTTCACTCGTACAAAACCATTGAAATTCCCCCGTTATAGTTAGTTCAGCTAACTATAACTCGCGCGCCTGCAATGTACTGCTGATGATGTCACATATTACATCACTCATGACATGGTCAGTGACATCACGCATGACATCACTGATGACATCTCAAATGACAGGTGCTTACTGGAAGCACCTGGTGGGCTAGTTAGCCCCCAGGGGCCCTCAGGATTGAAGGGGAATTATTTCCCCAACTTAGCCCACTAGGTACGTCCAGTAAGTGCCATTGCAGAGAGGTGTAAAAAGGGGCATGGCCTGCACCACCTCTCTGCAACGCAGAGCAGTGGTGCTTACTGTAAGCACCTGGTGGGCTAGTTGGCCCCAGGGTCCTCAGGATTGAAAGGGAATTATTTCCCCAACTTAAAACGCGCCACAGGGCGTGTTTGCACACGTCACCTCAGGCCCTGTTCCCTCCCTTCACCACTGTGTAAACGCGCCCTGTGGCCGTTCTAAGTTGAGAGATTAAGTCCCCTTAAATCCTAAGGGTCCCTAGTGTCAAACTAGCCCACTAGGTACCTCCAGTAAGCGCCACAGAGCTGCGTTGCATAGAGGTGTAAAAAGGGGCGTGGCCTCAGAACACCTGTCTGCAACGGAGCTCCCTGGCGCATACTGGAGATACCTGTTGGGCTAGTTGGCCCTCAGGGACGCTCAGTATTGAAGGGGAATTAATTCCCCAACTTACAACTGGCCAGGGGGCACGTTTGCAGAGTGCTGCAAGGAGGGAGCGTGGCATCCGGCGCGATGCCGGTCTTTTATTTATTTTATTTTTTTAAGAAGGAGGGCTGTGTGGCCCTCCTTCTTTTTCTAATTTATTGGCCCTTGGGACCCCATACCCCAGGGCATGCACCCTAATTTGTTTTGTTGAAAAAAATTAATTTAGCCCTCCCAAGGCCTTAATCGGCCCCGGGGACCCCAACCCCCGGGTCATGACCTTTTTTTTTTTTAATTCTTTAGGAGGGGGGCTGCGTTACCCCCCTCCTCAGGCCACTTATGGCCCTGGGGACCCCATCCCCCGGGGCCGGCCTTTGTTTTTTATTATTTAAAAAAAATATATACCTAGGACATGCTGGACAAACCGTATGTACCTATCACCATGACGATTTGCATGATATTCAATAAAAGGCGACTATGCATATGATGCTCTGACGTGTCTGACGCCCTACCATGCCTAATCCCAGCGCCCCCGCCGGTGGGTACTCTCCAAGTAGACACCCTTGTCGTTTATTTATACAAACATGGGTAGCTATTGACGGGCACATTTAATACACACGCACAGCAAGCCATTCAAAGGGGATTCGACAAAAATTCGACCAAACTATGCAAGAAACCCCCCTCACGGTTAATAAAACACACATCCACCGCCGGATGTGTAATACCTTTTATTTTACTCTCTGGAAAGGAGACGAACCTCACTTGAGAGTCACAGCGTGCTCCTGGATGAGCCCAATGCTGTGTTGCACCCACCAGTGCCCGCCGAGTGCCACACACCTCTGTATTGTATTCCACCAGCTAGTGCGTATGCTTTGACACTCTCTAGCCCATGTGCACAGTAACAACCCCCCGTGAATATGTCATGCGACACACTTGCCTTCGCACGGGTTATATTGCCCCATCTAACGTGCCTTCCTCGATGCCTATGTTATAACGCACAGCGCTATGCCATACATATTACAATCTGGGATCCATATCTTTGTCACAGTGCATATACAACATTACACTCCCCAGCACATATTATATATAACAACTCTAGAGACTAGTTAAGTTACACAACACTGCCCTGTGCATATTACACTCCTAGGCGCATATCGCATAGCACGCGCTAGTGCCTGTGCTATCTTGCGCTCTCCAATGTATCTGGCATTGCGCACAATGTATTGCATATTATATTTCACGCCCCGGTTCATCTTATATCACACTTTTTGGTGCATAGTTTATACCATATACTATATCTAGTTTTCATTTTCAATCGTGCTCTCAGGGATATGTTCTATATAACACTGCGTCCACCTACCCTTTTCACAGGCATTACATTTTGCGATGGGGGGTGGAGGGTCAGGGGGTGTTTCTGCCAAGTGAGCCCGGAGTCACAGTCCTCTTCTTCCTGCATTAAAGTGAGATTATGCTGCACACTTGTTCATATTTTAAGTATTTCGCACAGACACACATTTTAGAAACAATAAAGTTCCTAATACCCACCTTCTCTGAACAGTTAGCTTGCTGCCCCATCCACCTCCTCCCTATCCTCTGTTGTCTGAATCCATGGACTAGCCTCCTCCCTCCTGCCATGCATGGTCTGATGTGCTGCCACTGCCCTCCATTTAGCATGATGTACCAGTCCACTCCTCCTGCCCACCATTGCCCAATTCTATGGCCCATCATTGACCTCCTGCTTAGCCTCTGTGCTCAGTTTGCTGCCCCATTCTCCTTCCCCTGCCCTCCGATGTCTTCGTGCATGCCCCTGCTCCATCCTTTTTGCCCACCATGTTCCATGGACCTGCCACTCCTATCTACTCTGAGTGTTTTGTTGAGCTGCCACTCCCCTCCCACCTGCCTAGCATTGTCAGATGACTGTAACCTGTCCCTGCCACCTCCACCCTGCCTTTCCACATGCCATGCCCCTATCTCCATCCTCCTGTCCTCCATGCTCCATTTTACTGCCACACCCTTCTGCCCTCCCTGGTCTGTTGTGCTGCAACTGCTCCTCCTGCCTGCCACGCGCGGTCTGTTGTGAGGCCCCTTCCCCTGAACTCTCTTGTCTGTGCCCAGGTCCTGACCCTCCCTTCTATCCTCAATGGTCCTGTGTGCATGCCCCTGCACCCTCCTTCTTGCCCATCAAAGCCATTGTGCTGCCACTAACCCTCCCGCTTGCCATGCATGGTCTTCTGTGCTGCCATGGACCCTCCCACCTCTCCATGTCCCTCCTGTCCTCTGTTATCCGAGTTCATGTCCCTACCCCAATTCCTCCTGCCTACCATGATCCAATGTACCATACTTGCGAACATTTTGAACTTGGTAAGAGGTAGATTTTGAAAAAAACTGGGGTATTGATTTTCCCCTTTGAGTTACATTGAAAAAGAGGAGATTGTAGACAGGAGACAGATCAAATAAAGCCGATTTGAGCTTAAAAACATTGGACGTTTCCTGGCTGAAACGGGTCTGTTGGCATGTATGGTTGTACTACCATTGCCTCTTCCTTCTGCCCACAATGGTCTATTATATTGCCACAGCCTCTCTTGCCAGTCCTGTATAGTTGGTTTGTTGCCCCTGCCCCCCTTTCCACTGCCCTCCATAGTCTGTTGTCCTGCCACTGCCCTTCCTGCCTGCCCAGTGTGGTCAAATTGTTACCTCTGCACTCTCCTACCTGCCTTCAATTTTCAGAGTCCGTGCCCCTGGCCTCTGCCTCTCAACAGTATCTCAATGAACAACTAGATTGCTAACATTCTATATTTATTACAAAAGTGTGGAACGCCTGACGTCATCTTGATGTAATCAAAACTGTAATACCTAGAGCATTTCCTTTAGAAATTACATATATGAGAGGGTCTTATTTGCATCAAAATTATGGTTAGTGCTCTAAAAAACTAAAATGAGGACATATTTTCTGAGTTTTCAAATAGCGACAAAGAACTTTTAAATTATTTGTAATCTTTATGTTTTTTTATCCAGTTGACCACTTGATTAAATTTTGCACCTAGGGGAGAGGATGTGGTGTTACTTCCAGAGCTGCAGACTTTGGAACTGCGGAACCAGGTTGGAGTTTCTGCTTCAGCTCAACATTCTGTGATTCTGGTCAAATCACTTAATCTCCCCATATCTACAACCAAAATGAATTTGATCTTGTGTGATGTAACCAATGCTCGTGTATTTTTTTGTGTATTTGCAGTTTTATATAGTGCAGACTTGTCAGGTATTGGCAAGTCTGCACTATATAAAACTGCAAATACACAAAAAATAAGTGTTTTGCACACTTCTGTCATTGGGCTACATCTGGGTGATATTTGTGCTGCATTTGGGCTCTTTTGTCTCTGCTGACCATCTTGGGAGACTTATTTGTTGTGAAGTTTCCTAATTTCCTCATTTACTGCAGTCTCCTCAGTAGGAAATGCTTTCAGTTTTTTATTTTGATTCCATCAAGAAGGTATTCAGATATGTCACACATTTGCCATAAATTCTGAATGTTAGCACTCTAGTTGCTCATTAGATCACTGTAGTAAAGCTACTGCTCACCACGGAAGTCTGCTGCTGGTATTAAAAGTGCATGTTTCATTTTCAGGATAGTAGCGAACCGGAGCTGGCCAAAAGTTTGGAAACTTTTGCGAAGATTCGTCAATCGGCGCCAACGTTATTCCAAATAGAATGTTGCGGATTTCCTATGGAAAATCGGTCCTTACTATAACTACCTACTAATATATATTACCTACTGGCAGTCGCTAGTAGGTAGTTATAGTAAGGACCTATTTTCCATAGTAAATCCGCAACATTCTATTTGGAATAACGTTGGCGCCGATTGACGAATCTTCGCAAAATTGTCCAAACTTTTGGCCAGCTCCGGTTTGCTACTATCCTGAAAATTTCACGGTGATTCGTTAAGCGGGGGCCGAGAAAAGAGGGGGGTCCCAAAACGCATTTTCCCCATGCATTTTCCCATAGGACCTGTTGACGCAGCTACAGCCCAAACTGCTGAACGGAATTACACCCAATTTGGCAAAGAGGTAGTCCTCAGTTCAGACTCGTGCCTTTTGCTTAAATGGTGTAAATCCGTTCAGTAGTTCTTGAGAAAATTAGAGTTAAAAAGATAGATATATCTGGGCAGAGCCTAACCACACATCTCATCGTGAGATCTGTTTGGCTGTCAGTACTTCATCCAAGAAGTGTTGGCAGCCATCTTGGGACCAATATACATGATAGCACCTCATTAAAAAGCATTGCAGTTAATAGAAGGTTTTAAGACTTTAGTTACATTATAAATAATTTGCTGATGGTACCATACTCATTTTAGGAATTGTGGTGTGTTCTAAGGTGATTTTACCATGTGAAAAAGCCTTCTGCTGTGATATCATGAATCATGTTTGAGAGAAAACTATTTTCTCATGCTTTTCCCACAGAGGTTTGGAAGGTGATCTATAAGCTAAACTGAGAGCATATTTTCTGTAAATTCACATTATCTTTCTCAGTCATGTGAGAATGAAGTCTAACATTCTCAGTAAAACATGTACATCCAACAAGGGCAGAGACTGTCAGTTGATTCCTTTGTGTTCTACTGCAGTTTCCCAGAGTGTTCTAAAGAACAACTAGAGGGCTAACAGTCCTACTTATGACAAACGTATTGCACACCTGAAGCCATCTTGATTGGAATAAAGTGGTAACTCTTTAAACATCTAATTTAAAAAGGAACAAAATGAGGGGGTTGATTTTGCCATAGAAAGTATGATTAGTGCTGCAGAAAGAAAAATTAGGGCACATTTTGAGTGACTTCTCAAATCCTCTTCTATTTCATTAAACAATTCTGACATGCAGACTGAAACATGCACTTTCAATACCAGCAGCAGACTTCCCTGGTGAGCAGTAGCTTTACTACAGTGATCTAATGAGCAACTGGAGTGCTAACATTCTGAATTTATGGCAAATGTGTGACACATCTGAATGCCTTCTTGATGGAATCAAAGTAAAAAACTGAAAGTATTTCCTACTGAGGAGACTGTAGTAAATGAGAAAAATAGGAAACTTCATAACAAATAAGTCTCTCAAAATGGCCACCAGAGACAAAAGAGTCCAAATGCAGCACAAATATCACCCAGATGTAGCCCAAGTATAGCCCAATGACAGAATGTCCCAGAGTGTTCTAACGAACAACTAGAGCGCTAACAGTCTTACTTATGACAAAAGTATGGCACACCTGAAGCCATCTTGATTGGAATAAAGTGGTAACACTTAAAACATTTAATTTACAAAGGAACAAAATGAGGGGGTTCATTTTGCCATAGAAATTATGATTAGTGCTGCAGAAAGAAAAATTAGGGCACATTTTGACTTCTCAAATCCTCTTCTATTTCATTAAAATATTCTGATATGCAGACTGAAACATGCACTTTTAATACCAGCAGCAGACTTCCGTGGTGAGCAGTAGCTTTACTACATTGATCTAATGAGCAACTAGAGTGCTAACATTCAGATTTTATGGCAAAGGTGTGACATATCTGAATACCTTCTCGATGGAATCAAAGTAAAAAACTGAAAGCATTTCCTACTGAGGAGACTGCAGTAAATGAGGAAATTAGGAAACTTCATAACAAATACATCTCCCAAGATGGCCACCAGAGACAAAAGAGCCCAAATGCAGCACAAATATCATCCAGATGTAGCCCACATGTAGCCCAATGACAGAAGTGTGCAAAACACTTATTTTTTGTGTATTTGCAGTTTTATATAGTGCAGACTTGTCAGGTATTGGAGTGCTTTACATGAGCATTGGTTACATCACAAAAGATCAAATTCATTTTGGTTGTAGACATGGGGAGATTAAGTGATTTGACCAGAATCACAGAATGTTGAGCTGAAGCAGAAACTCCAACCTGGTTCCCCAGTTGCAAAGTCTGCAGCTCTGGAAGTAACACCACATCCTCTCCCCTAAATGCAACATTTAATCAAGTGGTCAACTGGATAAAAAAACATAAAGATTACAAATAATTTAAAAGTTCTTTGCCGCTATTTGAAAACTCAGAAAATATGTCCTCATTTTAGTTTTTTAGAGCACTAACCATAATTTTGATGCAAATAAGACCCTCTCATATATATAATTTCTAAAGGAAATGCTCGAGATATTACAGTTTTGATTACATCAAGATGAAGTCAGGTGTTTCACACTTTTGTAATGAATATAGAATGTTAGCAATCTAGTTGTTCATTGGAAAACTGTTGAGAGGCAGAGGCAAAAGGCATGGACTCTGAAAATTGAAGGTAGGTAGGAGAGTGCAGAGGAAACAATTTGACCACACTGGATAGGCAGGAAGGGCAGTGGGAGCACAACAGACTCTGGAGGGCATTGGAAAGGGGGGCAGGGGCAACAAACCAACAATCCAGGACTGGCAAGAGAGGCTGTGGCAATAGAATAGACCATTGTGGGAAGAAGGAAGAGGCAGTGGTAGTACAACCATACATGCCAACAGACCCGTTTCAGCCAGGAAACGTCCAATGTTTTTAAGATCAAATGGGCTTTATTTGATCTGTCTCCTGTCTACAATCTCCTCTTTTTCAATGAAACTCAAAGGGGAAAATCAATACCCCAGTTTTTTTTCAAAATCTCGCTCTTACCAAGTTCAAAATGTTCGCAAGTATGGTACATTGAATCATGGTAGGCAGGAGGAATTGGGGTATGGACATGGACTCGGATAACAGAGGACAGGAGGGACATGGAGAGGTGCACCAAACTGACCCTACAGGGCAGGAATCAGAGTTTGCAGTAGCACAATACACCAGACAGGGTATGCGGGACGAGAGTGCAGCACAACAATCCATAGAAAGCAATAGGGAGGGGACAGGACCATGCAAATGGACAACAGAGAACAGAGGGGAAAGAGGCAATGGTAGCTAGCTGACCATAATGGACAGACAGGAAAGAAAGCTGCAGCATAACAGACCATAAAGAGCAGGAGGGACGGATCAGGGGCATTACAATGGAACAGACAAGCCAGGAGGGAGGAAATAGGGGCCTGCACATGGAAACAGAGGGCTGGGGCAAGGGGGCAGGGCAGGAGCAGCAAGATGACCATGGAGGTCAGGCAGGATGAGCACTAGAAACAAGTCACACCATGGAGAGCAACAATGAGACTATGATGGCATACACACAGACCATGGAGGGAAGGTGGGAGGGGGTCAGGGGCAGCTAGCTGACCACACAGGGAAGGTGGGAGGGGCCATGGGAGTACAGAAGACCATGCATGGCAAGAGGGAGGGTTAGTGGCAGCACAATGGCTATGATGGGCAAGAAGGAGGGTGCAGGGGCATGCACAAAGGACCATGGAGGATGGAAGGGAGGGTCAGGACCTGGGCACAGACAAGAGAGATCAGGAGAAGGGGCCTCACAACAGACTGTGCGGGGCAGGCAGGAGGAGCAGTTGCAGCACAACAGACCAGGGAGGGCAGAAGGGTGTGGCAGTAAAATGGACCATGGAGGACAGGAGGAAGGGGATAGGGGCATGGCATGTGGACAGGCAGGGTGGAGATGGCAGGGACAGGTTACAGTCATCTGACAATGCTAGGCAGGTGGGAGGGGAGTGGCAGCTCAACAGAACACTCAGAGTAGATAGGAGTGGCAGGTCCATGGAACATGGTGGGCAAAAAGGATGGAGCAGAGGTATGCACAAAGACATAGGAGGGCAGGGGGAAGGAGAATAGGGGCAGCAAGCTAAGCACAGAGGCTAAGCAGGAGGTCAATGAAGGGCCATAGAATTGGGCAATGGAGGGCAGGAGGAGTGGACTGGTACATCATGCTAAATGGAGGGCAGTGGCAGCACATCAGACCATGCATGGCAGGAGGGAGGAGGCTAGTCCATGGATTCAGACAACAGAGGATAGGGAGGTGGTGGATGGGGCAGCAAGCTAACTGTTCAGAGAAGGTGGGTATTAGGAACGTAATTGTTTTTAAAATGTGGGTCTGTGCGAACTACTTAAAATATGAACAAGTATGCAGCATAATCTCACTTTTATTCAGGAAGAAGAGGACGTTTGTGACTGTGACTCAGGGCTCACTTGGCAGAAACACCCCCTGACCCTCCACCCCATCGCAAAATGTAATGCCCGTGAAAAGGGTAGGTGGACGCAGTGTTATATAGAACATAGTCCTGAGAGCACGGTTGAAAATGAAAACTAGATATAGTATATGGTATAAACTATGCACCAAAAAGTGTGATATAAGATGAACCGGGGCGTGAAATATAATATGCAATACATTGTGCGCAATGACAGATTCATTGGAGAGCGCGAGATAGCACAGGCACTAGCGCGTGCTATGCGATGTGCGCCTTGGAGTGTAATATGCACAGGGCAGTGTTATGTAACCTAACTAGTTTCTAAAGTTGTAATATAAAATATGTGCTGGGGAGTGTAACGTTGCATATGCACTGTGACAAAGATATGGATCCCAGATTGTAATATGTATGGCACAGAGCTGTGCGTTATAACATAGGCATCGAGGAAGGCACATCAGATGGGGCAATATAACCCGTGTGAAGGCAAGTGTGGCATGATATATTCACGGGGTGGTGTTACAGTGCACATGGGCTAGAGAGTGTCATAGCATATGCACTAGCTGGTGGAATACAACACAGAGGTGTGTGGCACTCGGCGGGCACTGGTGGGTGTAACACAGCATTGGGCTCAGCCAGGAGCACGCTGTGACTCTCAAGTGAGGTTCGTCTCCTTTCCAGAGAGTAAAATAAAAAGTATTACACATCCGGTGGTGGATGTGTGTTTTATTAACCGTGAGGGGGGTTTCTTGCATAGTTTGGTCGAAACTTTGTCGAATCCCCTTTGAATGGCTTGGTGTGCGTGTGTATTAAATGTGCCCATCAATAGCTACCCATGTTTGTATAAATAAACGACAGGGGTGTCTACTTGGAGAGTACCCACCGGCGGGGGCGCCGGGATTAGGCACAGTAGGGCGTCAGACACGTCAGAGCTTCACTAGCGGTGTAAATACATTCCACGTGGATTCATTGTATGCATAGTCGCTTAATGAATATCACGCAAATCGTCATGGTGATAGGTACATACGGTTTGTCCAGCATGTCCTAGGTGTTTCTATAAATATATATATTTAAAAAAAATAAAAAACAAAGGCCGGCCCGTGGGATGGGGTCCCCGGGGCCATAAGTGGCCTGAGGAGGGGGGCAACGCAGCCC
Organism: Triturus cristatus; assembly: GCF_964204655.1. Classification (NCBI taxonomy): domain Eukaryota; kingdom Metazoa; phylum Chordata; class Amphibia; order Caudata; family Salamandridae; genus Triturus; species Triturus cristatus. Next base: position 737,785,593 of record NC_140587.1, on the reverse strand, counting down.
CCACCTCAAGAAGAAAAAAAAAAAAGGCCATGACCCGGGGTTGGGGTCCCCGGGGCCGACTAAGGCCTTGGGAGGGGGGCCACGTGGCCAGATTCCAAATTAATTTTTTTCAACAAAAAAAATTAGGGTGCAGGCCCTGGGGGATGGGGTCCCCAGGGCCAATAAATTAGAAAAAGAAGGGGGGCCACACAGCCCTCCTTCTTAAAAAAATAAAATAAATAAAAGACCGGCTTCGCGCCGGAGGCCACGCCCGCTCCTTGCAGCACTCTGCAAACGCGCCCCCTGGCCATTTGTAAGTTGGGGAATTAATTCCCCTCCAATACTGATGGTCCCTGAGGGCCAACTAGCCCGACAGGTATCTCCAGTATGCGCCAGGGAGCTGCGTTGCAGACAGGTGTTCTGAGGCCACGCCTCTTTTTACACCTCTATGCAACGCAGCCCTGTGGCGCTTACTGGAGATACCTAGTGGGCTAGTTTGACCCTAGAGACCCTTAGGATTCAAGGGGACCTAATCTCTCAACTTAGAACGGCCACAGGGCGCGTTTACACAGTGGTGAAGGGAGGGGACGGGGCCTGAGGTTACGTGTGCAAACACGCCCTGTGGCGCGTTTTAAGTTGAGGAAATAATTCCCTTTCAATCCTGAGGGACCCTGGGGGCCAACTAGCCCACCAGGTGCTTCCAGTAAGCGCCACTGCTCTGCGTTGCAGAGAGGTGGTGCAGGCCGTGCCCTTTTTTACACCTCTCTGCAATGGCGCTTACTGGATGTACCTAGTGGGCTATTTTGCCCGTAGGGACCATCAGGATTCAAGGGGACTTAATCTCCCAACTTAAACCGGCCACAGGGCATGTTTACACAGTGGGAAGTGAGGGGACGGTGCCTGAGGTGACGTGTGCAAACACGCCATGTGGCGCGTTTTAAGAGGTAGTTTTAATCCCTGCCCTATTATATACTAGGGGCTTACAGAGGAGGTCATGCTAATCACAGGGGGACCCCAACGCATAGTGTTCCCTAGTGTATGTAGGTGTTTTCACTGTATTCTGAGTGTCTTTTAACATAGCACTGGCTCTAGGACTGGTTAGTCAGACTCAGTTACCACCAGTATCCGTCTGAAAAAGTTGAGGGTACAGGATTATTTTGCAACAAGGCTTCTTTCTGCTCTTCTGTTTGTTCTTTCTGCACGTTATCCTTCTTCCTGCACTTTTCTTCGTCTTTGAGGACTTCTGTTGCTTCTTTCTGCATTTCTTTTTTTTCTTTCTGTGCGTTTTTTCTTCTTTCTTCACATGTCCTATCTCTGTAGGCATAGTTAGAAATTAGCATTTAAAAAACCTTTGAAATTCACTGAAAATACCATAGGTTTCAGGCACGTTATAGTTAGGAATTAGCATTTAAAAAACCTTAGAAATTCACTGAAAAAAACCATAGGTTTCAGGGCCGTTATAGTTAGCTGGACTTTTCATTCGTACAAAACCATTGAAATTCCCCCGTTATAGTTGGTTCAGCTAACTATAACTCATGCGCCCGCATTGCACTGCTGATGACATCACATATTACATCACTTATGACATGGTTAGTGACTTCACTCATGACATCACTGATGACATCTCAAATGACATCACTGAAAAGTCCAGCTAACTATAACGCCCCTGAAACCTATGGTTTTTTCAGTGAATATATATATATATATATATATATGTATATTATTTACTGGCGATCGCCAGTAGATAGTTATAGTTAGGACCGTGTTTCCATAGTAGGAAATCTCAAAATTCTATTTTGAATAACTTTGGCGCCGGTTGACGAATCTTCGCCAAATTTTCAAAACTAATGGGGTGCTCCGCTCAGCTCCTACCCTGAAAGTCTCGGGGGGATTTGTCAAGCAGGGGCCGAGAAAAAAGGGGGGTCCCAAAACACGTTTTCCCCATGCATTTTCCCATAGGACCTTTAGTCGAAGGTACAGCCCGAACGGCTGAACAGAATTACTTGAAATTTGGCAGAGAGGTAGTGCTCAGTTTAAGCATGTGCCTTTTGGATATATGGTGTCAATCTGTTCAGTAGTTCCTGAGAAAATTGCAGTTAAAAGCACATACATATCTATAGCTCCGTGCGCACACCCTAACGTGCGCGAGCGTAATTCTGATTGTTGGTTACATGTCAGTCAACATTCAAATCAGTCGATATCAGGACGTGTCGGACGCCATTTTGTTTGTTTTCAGTGCGAGAGTGAAAAAGGAAGGTGGCGAACGTGAAAAGGGGTCAGGGTAGAGAGTTCCTGACCCCCTAGCCTTTGTCAGGGGGTCACTGAAGGACCCCGTAGGCAGAAAATGTTTTTTTTTTTTTTTTTTTAAATCGCGGGGGTGCGCGCACGGTGAAAAACCATAAAAAAAACATTTCAATACGTAGTTTATTGTAAAATAAATATATTTAAAAAAAAATACATACATGACTTACCATTTAAAAAACCGTACAAATTCACTGAAAAAACCATAGGTTTCACACACGTTATAGTTATGATTTAGCATTTAAAAAACCTTGCAAATTCACTTTAAAAACCATAGGTTTCACACATGTTATAGTTAGCTGGATATTTCACTCGTAAAAAACCAATGAAATTCCCTCGTTATAGTTAGTTTAGATAACTATAACTCGCGCGACCGCCACTCTATCACAAGGATGATGTCATCAGTGATGTCATGAGTGATGCCACTGACCATGTCATGAGTGATGTAATATGCGACGTCATGAGCAGGATTGCGGGCGCGCGAGTTATAGTTATCTGAACTAACTATAACGGGGGAATTTCATTGTTTTTTTACGAGTGAAATATCCACCTAACTATAACATGTGTGAAACCTATGGTTTTTTAAGTGAATATATATATATACACATACATATATATACATATATTTATATATGTATATATTTATATATTTATATAGTTTATATATATATTCAATGGATTCAGATTAGAGGCTACTCTGAAGGAACCCTACAAGAAGCGGTTAAGAAAACAAGCAGACTACAAAGGCAACAATTGCTAATAGAGAGAAAAAGAACAACTGAAGGGAATCAAGAACAACACACAATAAGAATGATCACCGATTACACTGTTAATTCCTCAGAAGTTATCAAATATCTCGCAGAAATTGGTGTAGCTTCAAAAATATAAATGTGATAGGACCACACCTCCCACCATCTCCCCTAATCACTTATCGGAGAGATCCCTCACTAAAAGATCAGTTGGTTAGAAGTCATTTCACAACAGAGAGAAGGAAGAAAGATTTAGTTACAGGATTTTATCCATGTATGAGATGAAAAGGATGCAGGAATAGTCAAAAAGTTCACGAATTTCAAATATCTGGCAGGAAAACTAAAAGAAGAATAAATAAATTGCTTAACTGCAACTCCGATTTTAATGTATATTGCATCTCATGTCCATGTGGAAAGCAATACATAGGAAGTACTTTACACTTTACATCCAGCGAAAAAAAGAGTGCTTGAGCACATGCAAGCAATCAAAAACATGGACCAAACATCTCCAGTGGCCTGCCATTTTGAAGAAAAACATAACAGCAACTTGCTTATATACTTTTGTATAGAACAGGTGCCTAAGGAGGGAAGAGGAGGAAACAGAATTAAAAAGCTGAGGGTTTTAGATTCAAAATATATAATTGAGTTGCAAACTAAAAATCGGATAGGACTGAACAACAAGGAAGAACTGTGGATACACATAGGATAATATTTAACCCCAACGCCCCCCCTTTTCTCAGATGCTCTATCTAAATCTTGACACCAATGGTTCCCAAACCCATTTAGGACTAGATAACATCAAACATGGTAGATCTGACTCAAGTAACTCCCCCATAATCTAGCAAAAGAGAAACACTCATGATATCAGAATTGTATTTATTTTTGGCTCCAAAGCCCATTCAGGGCGTAATTGTATGAAGGGCAGCAGTTTTCACAAAATTAAAATTAATTAGCGGCATAATGAAATATATCGATGACGTTTTAATAATATATGAAAAATAAATAAATCCCTGAAATCATTGTGTATATAATGGAATGAATATTGTGGAATGGGGATTTTATAATGAATAACAGTTTTTATTTATAAAAGTGTTAACCACTCAAAAATGACAACCAAGGAAATGTATATATCGTTTTGCTGCTTTGTCCTTTGTTGATTTCAATACCTGACCAAAGCAATGAACTGCCCCACCTCCTTTTGTTTTAAATTGATGAAGGAATTATGCCACACTGACATTGAAAAAGGCGATCGTGACGAAACGCGTCTGTCCAGTGTTTTCTTGACGTGTTGGCAATAAAGAAGAAATAATGGCAAACTCTTGGTCTGCAGTTCCGTTTTTTGTGGTTGTTACAGGACCATTGTTACTGTTTATATATGTACATACACACACACAAAAAAAAGAAAACATATATGTATATGTATGTTTGTGTGCGGGTTTTATTTTCAGGACATAAATATTGAGTCCCTGAGTCCTGCAATAGGTGCTGCAACATTTCTCTCTGAGTTGTTGCCAAGCAATCAGATCTCTTGGTATTGCAATACCGAAATGGACGATGGGAGAAAAAAGCTCCCTCAACCACTCAGGGTATCCTATTCTTTTTAATTTACAGCACCATGGTCCTCCTGTGGAAGTCCCTTGTGACCATTCATACAGATATAGCCGTGGCTGCTAATCCTTCCACTGCATCATGTGGTTGGCTGCAGGACTGTCCCTGGAGAAGGGAGGTATTGTTCTTGCTCCTGAAACAGTTTTGGTTCACAGGATGGGCGCAACCCAAAAAAGAAATGTAATTTGGCCCCGAAGGGGAGGTCCCTCTGAGACCCCACCATAAGCTCAATGTATCCTTACCCTGCCCCCATATATTATTGTTATTCATTTTCAGGATTTTGGGATCAAGTCCCGGTATCCTGTAGTAGCAGCCTTAACATAGCTCTTTATGTTGCGGCCAGCCGGTCAGATGACAAGTTCCTGTCAGATTTGTCTGATGGTAAAACGCTCCCTCAGCAAATCAGATTGCTCTATTATTTGAAGTTGCATACCAATGGTACTTCGCCAAGACATCTGTAGATGCAACATCCAGATAGCTATAAATTTGAACCTTATTTTCTCAGAAACTACTAAATGGATTTACACCAAATGACACAAAACATACTTTCTAGGTCAAGATCAAGCTTTCTGCCAAATTTGGTGTAATGCCATTCATCCATTCTGGCTCTAGCGCTGTTCAAAATTCCCCATGGGAGCTGGAATGGGGAATTGCATTATGGGATCCCCCATTTTCTTAGGCCTTGCTTGACGAATCACCCCAAAACATTTCAGGATGAAGCTAAGGTGGATAACATTTTTGTTTGGAAAGTTTTATGAAGATGAGACAGACGGCACCAAAGTTATTACCAAAGCAACAAATCCATTTTCTGTGGTTTCATACTCCTAATTATAACTACACAGTGGCAACCACAGTATTGAGACTACAAAAAAATAAAGGACAAGAATATAGACTGGAGTTAGAAAAGCAAATATGAACCCTCTCGACACATGCACGCTCCTCCTTGTATTTTAGACTGTACCAGAAATATTAAATCAATCCCCTCCAATGTATTCAATTTTCCAAATTTTACTAGACCAGAGTTAGAATATTCAATCAGATCCCCCAATGTGTGCAATTTCACTAATGTTATTTATGATGGAGTAAAAATAATACATCTGCCCCCCAATGTAGTAACATTATAAAGAGTGTGTCAGACTTCAGTTAGAATGGTAATTCTGCAGCTCACTTTTTTAGATTGGAATCAGATTAGTAAATGTTACCCCCCCCACCCGCCACCCATGTATGCTGTCCTATTTTTTGTAAGATTTTATAATAGTGTATTTATATTGTTTTTGTTTGCCTATTTTCCATGATATTTTTAGTTTTAGTTCTACCTAATTCAAATTACTTTATAGTGGATTTTTTTGTATTATATGTTGAGCATCTTTAATGTACAATTATATATTTCTTTAAACTGTTTTATTGTTAAATTAGCTTTCTATTGCGGCTTTTTTTTAAAATGATTTACTGTGGTTAAATGTTTTAAGTATTTTACAACTATTAATTTTTGTTATATATTTAAATATTATTTAAATCAGTTGAATAAATATGAAAAATCATTTAGCATAAAAAATGTATTACGTATGTATTTAATGTATTCTTAAATATTAATTCCAATAATTTTATAAATATACAGATATTCATTATGAGTTATTTTTATACCATAATTAATTTTCTGCAATTTAGAATTTAAAATTAAAACGTATTTAATTCTTTAATCATTGTTGTTGTATGTTAATACTTTACTGTTTATATGTTTTTCTGTTATATTTTTTTATATGAATTCATTTTATAAAAATTACCTCAAATTTTATTTTAAATCATGCTAATGGTAATTACAATTAATGGACACATTTGACCACATTATTTTGTACAACAATATTTTTGTACTTTTCATTATAAGTATGTATAGTTGATACAGTTGTAGGATATGTTTTTACCACGAATCCTTTTTGTACCACTGTATTTATTTTGATATCTTATCATATAACCCTTGCCACTGTCATTGTTCACATATGAAATGCGTTATGGGTTCTATTCCTATATCCTGTATTTATGGATATTTTGTATGCTTTGAAAATATAAAAAATATATATATTTCTCTCTATATTAGATGCACACCTTTTCATTAATGGCTTTTCTAGTTCCAATCTCTGCCCTTCATTATCCTTGTCTTTCACACCTGATAGCATACATCGGTACATGCTACAATGTCCTGGACAGTTTTCTGTTTGTATGCATCTTTAGCTGGACTATGTACGGTCACAAGCCTTAGTATTGATATTAAACGGCTTTTCAAATAATCAAATAAACCAATAAATGCGCAATGTTTGCATTCTTCAACTCAATGCGACTTCCTCGAGAGGGAACAGATCATGAAAAAGTATGTCAAGCATTCTTGGATTTTCTTGTTCGGTCTCTGATGAAAGAAAAAGATTACGACTTTCACCAAGCCAAATCCTTTTTTAATTTAAAATAATATGAGATTTCTGAACGCGTATTTTTATTGTTCTTGCAAGAATGTACCGAACAAAAAATGGGACCCTGACCTCTACTTTATACAAAACTTATCACAGTAAACCACTAAGTCAAACAGACATACTTTGATAGGATTTGCATAAATGTTAATATCAGGCCAGAAGCAAGGAACCAAAATCTGCCTCTCTAAGAGAAAAGAATTTTTGTTCGGTTTTATATTCGTTCAACTCCCCATTTTTAACTTTCCAGTGTAGAGTATGTATTACTTCTATCCACAGATGAACCTTGGTGAGGATATGGCGTAAGGGGTAGAGCTGCCAACTTTGGAACTGGAGATATAGGGGCAGATTTACAATAACTGGCACATCCCTGCATATCAGCAGGGATGCGCCAGTTATTTTGCGTCTCGGCAGACACCTCTTGCGCCACCATGGATGCGATACATTTGCAATGCGGCGCATCATGGGGCAAGAATAGACAGATGCGTGACGCATCTGCTGCCGTAAAGGTGATGCATTGCTGAAGTCGCTTCGCAAGCGTGACGCAGCTCCAGCAAGGCTCGGGGTGCCCCTATGCCTAACATGCTCCGTCAATCCTTACGCCTGCTTCAAGCAGGCGCAGGGTTTTGACGCAGCATGCCTGTAAAAGTGACTGAGTGAAATCTTGTAGATTTCACTCAGCCACTTTTAGGAGGAGTTCCTGCACGGGAACGCCCCCCCCCCCCTGTGCCGGAACGCCCACATGTGGCGCAGGGCTTTACAACGTGACGCATCTCCCTAGATGCATCATGTTGTATATACCCCGCAGCATGGGGCTGGCTTTGCGCCGCCGCTGCGTCACAAAAGTGACACAATGGCAGCGCAAATGTGGCGTACGGGGCTTGTAAATCTGCCCCCCAGTGTCAAGTCTCGGCGGGGGCACAACATCCTGTGATTCTGGGCAAATCACTTAATTTCTCTGTGCCTACAAAAAAAATTGCATCAATGAAATGTCAAATAACACATGGCCATTAAGGGACTGAAGAAAGCATTCACTGCTTCCATGCACAGGACAAACATGCATGGCTAGACTGGAAGCCAAAATCATCCCAGGCAAAAATGTTCACACCAGCCCCACTGCAGGAGGCCATGACTAGAACTAGTCCATAGGGCCTTTCAAGGTTTCGTCATGACAGCCAGTCCAGCTCTGAATGTAGCCTTCCAGCCTGCAGCGCACCAGGAAAACGCCAATGTGGCAGAATGACCATTTCGGCCCTGTAAACTACTGTGCCTCTGTTTATAAGTTGTTAAATAGCGATCACAAATTTAATTCACTCATTGTGAAGAGATTCTACTCCTCAACCTGCATGTGCAGTACAAACTATATAGTGTGAACTGTCTTACACTACTGGAATAAATACTAAAACTGGTTGGAAAACCAAGTGTAGGCATTGCACCAATTTGTTGGTTTCCACCACTGTTAGTTCAGGCAACCTTGGCATGGTTTTCCCCTGTCTTTTTGCCTCTCCCTCCTGTATTTTTGTTGTGTTCTGTATTTCATTTTTGCTGTTCTATCTGCTTTGGGCACTTTGCCACTGCTGATCAGTGCCAACATGTAAGTGCTCCCTATGTAAATTATGTTTATGGATTGGTGTTTCCATGATTATCTTATTTGATTTAGTAGTAAGTCCCTAGTACAGTGTAGCGAGTGTGCCTAGGGCCTGTAAATCAAATGCTGTCAGTGGACCTGCAGCACTGATTGTGCCACCCATACAAGCAGCCTTTCAAAGGGTTCTCAGACCTGCCACTTCAGTGTCTGTGCACCATTTTAAACTGCCATGTCCACCTGGCAAGTACACCCACTTGTAAGATCATACAAGTATAACTTTCCATGGGGACAAGATAGAAAGTTGGAGTTTAAGTAAAGATGTTTTTTTAATTGTGAGTTTGAAAATGCAACTTTTCAGAAAGTAGGTATTTAGGGGCATATGTATGAAAGGAAAAATCAGTCGCAAACGCTGCAAATCGCTAAAAACAGCGTTTGCGACTGATTATCCGCTATTCCAGATGTATGACACACTTCCACATAGAAAATTAAGAAATCGCTAAATTAGCGATTTCTTAGGCTGCGACACAGCAAAACTGCGAAATATCGTGCGAATACCTAAGTTGCGATTTCTTAGCCTAGCGAAAATCGCAAAATAAGAAATCGCAAGCGCATGTATGAAAAAGTCGCAAATTGCGAATTCCCAGAATTCGCAATTTAAGAAATCGCTATTAACACCAATTACTTGCAGGTGGTAAACTGGTGCAAGGTACATAAACCAGCCCACAATGCAACAGACCCACCCACAATGGCAGCAATGTACGTTATAGCCAGGAGGCTGCGTATTCGGGCCCTTTCTCACAGGAGAATGAGACAGGAACGTATATTCAGGCTGCGCATCACCCTGTTCCAGCACACTGAAGAGGACATCTATGACAAGTACAGACTGCACCCACAGACCATAATGGACCTGATTGAGGAGCTGAAACCCTACTTGGAGCACCCTACACGCAGGACACAAACAATTCCCACTCATGTGCAGGTCCTGTGCTCCCTGCACCTCCTGGCGTCAGGGAGTTTTCAACGGGTCATAGCGGAGGTTGGTGGGGTGTCACAGAGTGCACTTTCGCGCTTCTTCCATGCCTTCCTAGATGCAATGCTACAGAGGCTCTCACATCACATTTACTTCCCCACCACCCAACAGGCATTACAGCAAACAATACTGGACTTCTACCATATTGCACGTTTCCCTCACGTCATTGGCTGCATTGACGGGACCCATGTGGCCATCACACCCCCAGCAGCAACTGAATATGTCTACAGGAATCGGAAATGCTACCATTCCCTCAACATACAGATTGTGTGCAACGCTAAGTATCTCATCACAGACATCGTACCCAAATACCCCGGCAGTACACATGACTCTTTCATCTTCCGACACTGTGGAATACACAGACGTCTGAGTGCTGGAAAGTTTGGGGAGGGGTACCTGCTTGGTAAATACATTGCACACATCAATACATCCACTACATCACTTGAGGGGGGGGACATTGACTTACCTATTGTGTTTTTTTCCATGCAGGTGACAGTGCCTATGCAGTGCGCGACTTCATCCTGACCCCATACCTGGATCCTGCAAATGCAAGTGAGAGGAGCTACAACAGGGCACACAGATCTACACGCTGCGTCATTGAGCGAACCTTTGGAATCCTGAAGAGCCGCTTCAGGTGCCTGCATAAAAGTGGAGGCGCACTGCAATACAGCCCTGAGACCTGCTGTAAAATCGTGGCAAGCTGTGCAATGCTACATAACATGGCAATGAGGAAAGGCACCACAATTGATGTGACCGATACAGACACATCGGATGACGAGCGCCCTGCTCCCCCTGCCAGACCAGCAGCAGGAGTTGGGGCAGCTGCTGGACGCCAGAGACGGACTGAGATCACACAAAACTACTTCTAGGTGAGTAATGATGAAAGGAGACAACAAAGCTTGATGATGTGTCAAGTGTTTAATCATACTTCACATTCAAGAAATAGTAGCTGTCCCCAGCACATGTTGTGCACACAGTGCAGATAAGGCACAAGTAATTGTGCAAACAGCATTTTCGGGTTAATGCACCTGTGTTGCAGTCAGTGTCCCCGCAGATGATCACCTCCTTCGGTGCCGTCCAGGCTGAGTGCCCCCCATGTTGTCCCCTTGGCCTGCACCCTGTCTGGCACTGCGGCGTCTTTCCCCTGGCAAGGTGGGAGTGATGCTGCTGCGACTTGATGTGTCCTCACTCTCAGCAGAGGCCATTAGTGCGCTGCCACCAGCATTGGCTGTCTGCAGCTGCTCCACAGCAGTGGTTACCTGCACAAGCCCTCTGGCAATGTCCTGGCAGCAATGTGCCATGTCTACCTGCACTGTTACGCTTCTGCGTGTGAGGGCGCTGGTGGTGGTGCAGAGGCGGTTCACTGCCTTAGTATAATTGTGTAGGCGTGCATTGGCACGTCGTCCAGCCCTGTCATTGGCAGCCTGAGTGTCCCTCCAAGTGGCACAGAGCTCATGGATTGCCGCTGCCATGTTCCTCTGGTCCTTATGTATGCGGCATAGCTGGCGATTAATTGACCGCAGTGCCTTACTTTGCAGGCGCTGTTCCTGCAGCATGCTCTCTTCCAGGCCGGATAACACGGACCCTTATGCTTCTGTCGCAGTGCTGCTCCTGGGCCTTGATCTGGATGTCTCCTGTGCCCTTCGCCTTGGTGTTTGTGCGTCATGACAGGGCATTTGTGTCACACCCTGACTCCCCTCTCTCCTGTTGGTGTCATCCCCTGTTGCTGGGAATTCATCCTCAAATGGGGGCAGTGGGGGCACATGTGCGCGCTTCCTGCGCTGAATTGGCTGCTGCTCTGTGTCATCGTTGGAGTCCGCAGGGTCTGCAGGCTCCTCTCCCTCTGCGCTGTCTTCTTGTGGCATGCCATGTGCTGTGGATGTAAAGGGGACTACATGAGTTTGTGTTACTGTCTGCATGTGGCAATCAATAAAGTTACTTTTTGTTTAAGGCTAACCTCTGACACAGTTTCATTCACTTATCCCCAAAACACACATGTTGCATTTAAGTTTGATAGTGTCATGGACACACAGTCAGACACAGTACTACGAGTCCCATGATGCATTGCTGGGTGTGCTGTAAGACCTGGCCTGGATTGACATTTTGGGAGTTTACTATGCGCAATTGGGGAAGTGTGCAAGGGATGGGGAGGAGTGCAGATTGATTTTGCATGCATCTTACCTTGGCTGCTGGATGCAGGGTCGGAGCTGTCTATGTCAGCCACACCACCAACGCTCTCAGGCAGGAGAGTAGACTCCACGAGCTCCTCATGGGGGGTTGGCTGCTCTGCAGTGAATGGTCCTCCTCCAGTCTGATTGGCATCCTTCAGTCTGGCTGCCACCCTTTCTTTGGACCTCTGGCGCATGTCGTACCACCACTTGCGCAGCTCCTCGATGGTACATGTGGTGACTCCACAAGCATTCACCTTGCTTTGTATGTCTAGCCAGATTTTCCTCTTCCTGGACTCTGGGACACGCAGTGCCTTCTTTCCGAAGAGGAGCTCATGGCTGCAGACCATCTCTTCAATGAGGACCTCCTGCTCCTTTTCAGAAAACTTATGTTTTCGCTTTCTTTTCTCTGCTTCCTTGCCCTGCTGTTTTTGGGTGGGATCCATTGCTGGTTGCACTCTCCAGGGATGCCTCCTCACACTCCCCAAGCAGCCTCTGGGTGTGGCTCAGGTGAGCAGGTGTAGGAAATCACTCCTGTTTCCTGTTTGTGATGTCATCAGGCTGCACCTGGCTTGCAGATTCCCGTTTTTGCGATTTCTTAATTTGCGAATTTCGCTATTAAGAAATCGCAAAACGTGAGTCTGCGAATCATTAGCGATTTTTAAGGAATCGCAAATGATTTGCGATTTATTTTTTACATCCCGTTTAGCGAATCTGAATTTGCGAATCGCAAAATATTGCAAATTGAGATTCGCTAACAAGGAGTTTAATACATATGCCCCCTAGTTGCTTAGACTTCCTATGTGCCTCTCCTGAGTTGTGTATTGACTATATGGTTTTGGAGTCAAAGGACCTGGGGATGTGCATTCACTGGAGACTGCCACTTGGGGTGGTGCTTGAAGTGTGTCCTGCCTTCCCTGGATGACTCAGAGATGGGCTGAGTAGACCTGGTTTGCATTTAGAGTAGTGGGAGGAGTTTTCCCTGCACCTGAATAGGCCCTGTCTCCTGTGCACAATGCTGTCCCCACCTCCTGCCAAGAAGCTGAACCAGAGAGGACAGAACTGGTTTGGACTGAGCTGAGAGACTTTCTGTCACAAGAGAACAAAGGAAAATGTGGGATAAATATTGATGCCCAGAACCCAGAACTTTATAATACTTCTGGACTCAGGAGGAACCTCTGCTAAGGTGAAGAGCTGGGAAAGTTGAAGTTGAAGTACTGCCCCATTACGTGTGTGGCTGCTTTGCTGGGTTGGCCTGCAGTGGCTGCTTCTGCCAAGGAGAGGACAGAGACTGAACTGTGCTGTGAAGAAGGTCTCCAAGGGCTTGGTGTAGAGATTGCCTCCTGTTCTGAAGTCTCAGGGACACACAGACTTTACTCCCCCTCTCCTCCTGCACCTGGAACTGTGGTTTCAGCTGCCACAAAAGGAAAAAGCAACACCGACAATGGCGAGCACAATGAACCACCCCGACTTGCACCGCAGCCCTGACACCTGGCGACGCTGCACCACATTGACTCTGATTCCGTCACCGAGGCCGCTGACTGCACCGGAGCCAAAGGCACAGCTCATGATGCTCACGATGTGCTAGAGCAGAGTTTTCAGTTTGAAAATAACTGGGTTTTGAAGCTCTGGCATGTCTATTTGTTATATTAATTTACTAATTATTAATTATTAATTATTCGTCTTGTGTAAGTGTTTATACTTACTAATCAACTCGTTTGTTTTAACAAGAGAGAATTACACGTGGGAATGCATAAGTGTGCTATTTAACAATAATGTGCATGTTTTCATGTTTAAACGTTGCTGAGTGCTGTTTATTTTTAAGCACGAAACGCTTTTCGAATTAATGCTTTTCTATGTTGCAAGAGCTAGATAATTGCATACACATAAGGGTATTAGTGGGGTTAACACTGTTCAATCACTATGCTGTGGTAACGTTGTTTTTGTCTCTTTTAATTAAGATGGTCTATTGTGGCCTATTGTGGCCTAAACAAAGATGGCCGATACGTAAAGCCTGGCCTCGAGTAGAATTTGTGACGAGAGAGAGCCTTGCTGAATATGGTCCTGAAGTCAGCTGACCACAGTCCTTGCTTTGCCTGATTGAAATTTTCTGTGAGGACAGCAGCAGTTTTGGGCGATCTCCAAATGAAATGAAGCGTCCTTGGCAGCTTTGGGAAACAAAGGAGCTTTAAAGAAAGACTCTGAAGTGTGATCTCATTGCCGAGGAGACGTGGAAGTTATAAGATACAAATGTATTTTTCGGTTCCTGTTCCGTTATGTTTATTTTGTGATTTTTCCTGAGCGGAGATTTTTAAATGTAGCGATGCTACATCCTTTCCTTCTCGCTTTGCTCAGAGGTTTGACGGAAGAAGTTAATTACAAATTATGTTTTTCTTTGTTCGACTTGCTATAAGAATTGTTAGCCTAGAGAGGGCTTGCCTCTTGCCATTTGCCTTTTGCCACGTTCCGAATCTGCGTTGGTGAGGATCGTTGCTGAGAGGACTTCGTCTTGAGAGACTTTACCGAGAGACTTGTCCTGACCCGTTCTGACATTTAGCTAGAATAGGTAACTATGAGAAAAATGATTTATTCTGATTGATTTCCTTTGACTAATTTTAGATAAAGCAATATAACTTTGAATATGGTGTTGGTTATTATTTCTTGTCAATTATTGAGTATCCTATTTTGATTATTATTGTATGGATTGTTTAGATTATGTTTAAGGGCAGTCTCAATAACCAGATCTTATCGACCCCGATATAGATGCAGGGTGTTTAGGAGTTTTTCTTTCCACAGGTTATTGTTGGTAGAGTATTTGAGTGTATGTTAGTGTAATGGGCCCTAGTGTATGAAGAATGTATGTGCGTGTAACTATGAGATTACTCTATCTGTGGAAGTAGGGATATTATATACATCCTGATCTCTATCAGATGCACTGACCCAATTCGCACTGCAGCCCCGAACTCACCAACACTGGTGCTTCATCATCGCAGAGCCAAAACCTTACGTGGGTGACCTCCCGAGTCCATCGACACCGCACCAGCGTAAGGAACCGACGCCTTACCGCCACCGTGAGGTCACCTCCCCGGCAACAGTAAGGAACTGACACCTCACCTCTCCGACAACAGTAAGGAACCAACGCCTCACCCACCCTGCAAGGCTGTAAGGAACCAACGCCTCACCTCCCTGTGATCGTAAGGAACCAATGCTTCAACTCGCCTGGGGTCGTAATAAACCGTCGCTGCCCGGGGCCAATGAAGCATCACCTCCTCAATGCTGTGCAACATCTTTATTGTCATCATTTGCCAAGGTACTGTTCTTTGGGACCCGTGTGAATCAGGGCCCGACGCCGTGCATTATGCGGTCGGCACCATACTTTGGGACTTTCATCTGTCACAACGTGGTAATAGCCCCAGGTGGAGCTATTTGTTGCTACAAGCTTTAATATTGTAAATAACCTATTTTTGATGATATCTTGACATATGTATGGTGGATTATTGTCATTTTGGCCTTGTTTTATTTAGATAAAGATTTCTTATTTTTCTAAACTAGTGTGATACCCATTTGTAGTGTTTTCACTGTGTTACTGCATATGTGCACAAATGCTTTACATACTGCCTCGGAGATAAGCCTGTCTGCTCGTGCCAAGCTACCAAGGGGGTGAGTAGGGACTGTCTAAGGGCATAACTCCCTTACCCTGACTGAAAGCAAGGCTCTCTACTTGGACAAATGTGCAAACCATTGCGAACTAGAGACCCCCATTTCTAACAACCACTGATTGACCTGCCCATATAGACATTGCACAGGGAGCCTCATGGCCCTTTCCATGAGAACAACTGCACATTCAAATTGGCATGTGGCTTTCCCTAAACTTATGAGTTCCTGAGATCATCCTCCCATAACAGATTGTAGAGCTTAGACTATGGCCTATAAAATGTGCCTTCTTTGGAGGGACATTATTAAACAGACACTTGCCTCCCAGGGGATTTGTGATTCTTCTAGAAAAATTAAAAGACCAACGAGTGTAATGCTTGAATTAACTTCAGCCTCTGGTAAGCATTCCCGTGCATCTAGTACATTGTGTTTTTTCACTCACCATGCCACTTTAGATATCTGCAAATCAATCATGTTCCTGTTCCAGGTGGAACACTCCAGCCCAAACTGCCATGCCAGTAACATACATAGCGCCTTGACACTCTCGGGTGAATGTTTTGAGCTTTACAAATTTATTTTTCATTTCATAAGCCCAGACAGGTTTCTGCTTTTTAGAACTTGTCAGTGAGTTGCTGCTTGAGCCTGTAATACAGTGAGCATGGGATCCATATCTAATCATACCTGCAGAACTTAGGGCATCTCACTGAGCAAAACAATAAAGTAATGGCCGGAGCATTTGTGTTAATATCAGCCACTAGTAATTACTTGGGTGCATTTAGTCCATTGTGTTTTGCCCACCATGCATCTTTAGACAGAGGCTAGTTAATTAGCAAATCAGCCAAAGCCCTACTTTAACAGGAATGATCAAGTGTAAATGGCAATGCCCAGTTCACTCTGGCCAGGAGCACAAACAACCCCAGCTTGGTTTCAACCTTTTGGGCATTGTCAGTGGGGTGCAGCTTGAGTCCAATAGCACAGTGTGTATGTGACTCACATCTGGTCACAATCGTGTGACTTAGGGCATCTCGATTACAAAAACAAAAAAGTGATGGGGGAACGCTTGAATTAATCGCAACAACCAGTAATTACTCAGCCCAAATTCCAGTGCATGTTTGTTTTGTCCACCATGTCCCTCTAGACAGTGACCAGTCATATGCAAACCAGTCTCCTTTGTCCATCTTCAACAGGGCAGTCCAGCCCAAACTGGTGCTTTATTCCCATCCTGACATGAACTCAATGAACACCAGACCAGTTTCTGGCTTTCGGCCCACATCAGTGAGGTTCATCTTGAGTCCAACGGTATAAGAAGCACGGACCTTGTAGGTCTGCCCCTTGGTTCTTTGTAAAGCTATTCTTACCATGACATCACTTGTTCCGTCTGACTCTGATAGAAGATATTAGAGGCATATACTACTAAATTGTACCAATATAAGTTTGCCTCTGCTTTATGGAGCATCTTTTAGCATTGTGATTAACATGCTAACATTGTGATTAACATGAGTCAGCCTCAATTTACCTGTTTCCATCCTACTTTGTGGCCTATCTGTCTTTAGCCTAACATCAACTATTGACTGTAGCAGTTTATGGAAAATAGCCTGCCATTGATTCCTATTAGCAATCTTATTTAACCACTGAGGGCTCGATTACGTGAACAGACACACTCATGGGGGCACGGCAGCAGTGGTCCCCTACTGCCCTATTACGATTAGGATGGACAGACCACCATTGCCTGCTGCAGCCGCCAGGGAACTGCCATTTCCTGGCTGTGTTGTGACGGTCAGGAGGCATCAATATGCTTGGCGAACTGCCGCAGTCCCACCAAGCATATTAGGAGTTTCCACTCCGTCATGGTCTTCATGGCGGTTCCGCCTCCATGAAAACCCTAGCGGAGAGGAAACAAATAGACCCTACATGGCCCCCTTGTACCTCTGTGCCCTGGGGTGCATGCAGGGTGACACAACATGTGCCCCCCTGTGTGCATGCACCCTACTTCCTGTACGGCATCGACTTTTCAGTCCATGCTATCCAGGAATTATTTAATGCGTTCCAATGCGGTACCCATTTTTAGAGGCACCGCCATTGAAACACCACAGAAAAAGCCCACCAGACAGGAGGAAACAACTACTCAGGTGGACGGCCTGACCACGGGTTTGGCAGTGCGGTAGCCGAGCAGACCCGACACCACACTGGCAAACTAATAATCAGGCCCTGAGTGACAGCCTGTAAGGTGCATTATTACGACGGGTAACTGCTGGCCAGCATGACTGTGCTGTCCTGTAGGTAGCAGGGTTGGACCGGCCACCCTGTCCCTAACATGGTCTGCCAGTCTTTGTTGGCATCCACTATCATAGCTTTACGTCTAAATTACAATACTTAGGCACAGATTTACAAACATTAAAAAAGTGATACAAACCTGAGCAAAATGTTTTTGGGGATTTACTTTCCAGTGCAAACCCTGTTTTGCACAGCTTTACAGTACTCTACATCAAGTGGGTGTTCCATGGATAATACATGAGTGTTCCTATGCAACCGCACATTGTTTTGATGCAAAACCCTATCTGCTAACAATAGCAGGGAGGATTTTGTATGAAAAATAATGCCACTTAGAAGTAGCCACTAAAAAGGAGACATGATTTTATTTCTCCAAGCTCCCCACTGTGTTTTGCAGTATACAACACACATCCAAAGTGGGAAAGGCTTTAAAGTTAGTCTAAGCATAGCACATATTTTGTACTGGAAGGGCACCCTTCCGTTACAAAACCTGTGCTAGACATGGCACAGACATCTGTGCACTATTGTGCAAAGGTGTGTTTGTGTATGTGCTGAGGGGCAGTCTGATTGAGTGTCAGCGCTAAGGTGAGAATAGGATAGTGTCTTAGCTTCATAGATATGGCTCTTTCCTGCTCTCTACTTCTCACAAAACACAGAGGGGCATATTTACAACCCCCTAGTGCCACTGGAGCGTCTCTTTTTTTGATGCTCCGATGGTGCTGTGTGCTGGCCCAGATTTACACAGCCAGCAGTGCCACCCTTCTTGGCTTTTCAAGGCCATGTAAATACAGCTCCTTTTCACGCATCACTTTGTGTGAAACGGGTGTGCAATAGGTGTTGCTCTGGGCATTCCACCACAACACCAATTACTTTTTTATGCTGCCCCCAAATTTACAAGGATCTGAAATATAAGGCAGCACCAAACACTAACGCCATTGAAAAGCAGGCGTTAGAGTGGCGCAATGAAGTGAGAAATACTTTTGGGCTTATTTACAAGCCCTTGCGCCGCTGGCACGTCACTTTTTCCTATATTAAAAGTGATGCACCTGCAGGGCAAGGGGCTTGTAAATTTGCCCCTTTTATTTCTCCTCGTTTTTTTGCTCTTTCCATGTGTGCTGCTTTATGTAGCACACATAGACGGCGCAAATCGCCTTTAACAATTGTTTATGTACATGAAGGTATCCCTTCCTGCACATAAACAATCATCCCTGCAATTCAGGCACTCTTCCACCATAGCGCAATGGTGTCTGTGCTGGCGCTAGGCAGCGTTTTTAGTGCCAGAGCAAGGGAAAACTCATTCTTGTGAATAAGTTGCATGCCTGTGTTTTTTAAATGTCACAGAGTGATGCTCCTAAATTGCTTGCAACACCGCGCTGTGTCATTTCTTTGTGAATATGCCCCAGACAATTTGGGGCTTATTTACAAGCCCCTTGCGCCACCAGGTACACCACTTTTTCCCATTTTAAAAGTGCCGCACCGCCGCGCAAGGGGCTTGTAAATAAGCTGCTTGCTGCTTTGTGTCACATCTTTGTAAAATCGGGGCCATTGTTCTAGCGTTACAGAAGTGTTGTCCTTGTTATTTACAAGGACACTGCCTCGTCAGCACAAACCCACCTCCTCTGAAAGCTGCACGCAACTGCGTGACACGAGGATGTCACGAACCATGCATGGAAGAAATAAAAAAAAACACAAACAGGGAAAGGATACACCATCCAGGTGGCGCGTGCTCATAAATCATGCGTGTCATCTCTCTAGCCCTCACATTAAGTCAAGTTTTACTCCAGATACTTCACTTCCCACCTTTCCGCATCTGTTCCCTTCAGGAAGAAGCCTCGTGTCGGAAACCCGCTTCAGCCACTCCGTATCATTATAAATAACACCGTGTCGCCGACATATAAGAAACGACAACCGCAACTGAGCAAAAACCATGCTGCAAATTAAAGAATAAGCAGTCCGTCAAAACAGAAAGAGATTCATTCACGTCGCGATTCTGACCCCCGACTGACCGAGACCCCTGCCTGCCTTCGTCGTCGGCTTCAGATGCAGAACTTTTTAGGTTGTTCATGGCCCTGCCGCAGTGCACGTGCTGTCAGCCAGTGCGACTTTACACTTTCCATTATTTCCCCTGCATATTGCACCCCATTATCTGTCAGGCTATAAATGTGACAGCACGAGGACGGTTTATCTTAGCCAGACCAACTTCTAAAAAGAGCGCTATTGTCCCTTTCGTGTCCAGTGGGATTCCGCGCTTGCAGCGGTGGGGCCAGCTTACGAGAAGCAAGACCGCTTTCAAAGAGTTCATGACGAGCACAGATGTTGGGGGATCAAGCCGAGACAGAAAGGAAAGTTGATTACGCGAACAGAATCGACGACGAGCAATTCAGAAACGAAAATGGTGATAATTATCGAAATTTGTTACGTTTGCACTGAGAAATAATTGTAGTTTGCACGGAGAAATAATTATATCTGTATACAAATAAATACATATTATATGATTCCACATTAAGGTGACCAAACCGCCCCGGGTCATCTCCAGGTCTACGGTTTTCTCCTGAAACCCTATCTAGTTTGTTCAATGGAAGCAAAACAAACCTACTAAAGGTGTCATACGAAAGGTTTGAGGTGGAAACAGTGTCCGTAATGACCTGCTCAGCCTGATCTGCCCATAAAACGTTTTCTCAACCGACAGAACGGGTGCATCTTTACCCGCGGTGGTTGAACCGTGCACCCTCCACCCTGACACGGGAGGGGAAGCCGGGCAGGTGTTTTTTTCAGACAGATTCTCCCAAAAAACTCCAAGGTCAGTCGTCTTGTGAAGTAACTTGGGTCTTGTCTGGCAGCTAAACAATGCTGTCTTGCATTGTTAAACCCCCAGTCAGGCTCCTGCCTTGCTATCACCATAACTGCCGGCGCTGCTGGCTCAGAGTAGCCTTTTTCAGATTTATGTCGAAGACATCTGTCTGGTTGCATGCATGTGAGTCATACATGTATGTACTGGTATTGTATATTGCGCGAGTATTGATAGCTTTGTTGCATCATAGCATTGTATTTCACACGAGAGGAGGGGAGATGATTGACAAGACTGTGTTCTTCTAGTGGGGAATACATATACATTTACATATACATATACATTTTACACGCTGTATTTCCAGACAAAGGGAGAGTAAGTGATGTGCCCAAAATCACATGATGCTGAGTCTAGTGCTAAGGCATGGATTTGAACCTGGGTACCCAGGTTCCAAGGGAGGCAGATGGAGACGTCAGCCCGCATCTTTGTCCCACCTAAAAGAAGATCAGACAATTGCAGAGCTTTAAAGGTCAACCATGCTGGGTTCGCATGCATGCAGTACTCCTTGCATTAAGGTGCAGCTTCCGAGTGGAGTGAGGTGTGCCTGAGTCAGTGTTTAATTTGTAAAAACTAAAAAAAAAGTGCTGGGGCTCTTGTCAGGAGACAGCTTGCACCAGCCCAGTTCTCCTGTTAGCCTGCCTAAAACACAACCAACTACTAACTATGGAAGTGAGGAGAGGGTGTGGCCTAATGGTCAGATTTGCCAACTTCAGATCAAGGGAACAAGCATCGAGTCTCAGCGTGGGCTCAAAATCGTGTGATCCTGGGCAAATCGCTTAATCTCCCCTTAAATTAATGTGTCCTTAACTGGTGCTCATGAAAAGTGCTGGTGTTGATGATTAAAGTGCAGGTGCTGAGCACCAGAAACCACCAACTCAAATGAATCACTGGCCTGATCATAAAGATGTTCCCTCTCTTTCTTTTCCACTTTTGTGGTCCTTCGCCAGCCAGCCACCACCTACAAACTTCAACAGTATGCTGTAGACGCCCAAATGTGTGATTCTCCTCTTCTCTGTGTCAGCCCGCTGTTGACCAAGCTGCAAACAAACAACATTGGTCACCTCCACCTACCTCCTTAGCTGCCTCTGTGAGCGAACCGAGTATCAGCATGCATGCCTTATGCTTTTTTACATCCTGCATAGAAGCCTTTCTATAAATAGCCTCTGTGCACTTCTTTTCTAGTATCGAAAGGATCAATTGCATACCTGTTATCATACGCTTGAAGAATCCTCACATATTTTTGGCATTGCATTATGACGAGACAGCAAATCTAGCATGTCTTACATTTGCATTATGGTACTTCTGGAAATACATGTTCTTGTCTGCAGCTTGGATATCTATGTTTTAGCTCACAAGCATATTTTCTAAATGTACTTCCTCTACTGGAAGAAATGACCCTGCGTTTGGGTTTCATTTAGGGCGCTCACAGAGTAATCCCAGATCTTGAACGTCATTAGGGCGCTTCAGTGTTTTAAGCTCTGAACATGTATGATCTTCTCTAGTACTCATTATTTCCAACATGCAGTTTTTACCAATGCATCGGATGACTCTGTTTGTTATATTTACCTATAATCTGTTTCTGTAACAGCTGAGTTAATCCTAATTTGTAGGTGGGTGTCCTGTATGGGCAAATATTTGTGAGGCAGAACCACAAGGACTCCCTTCTATTTAGGCAAAATAAGCAAAATCGCTCATTAAAGTCCCCCTTATTTAAGCCTTGTTTGGCCCTCTTCTGTTCAAAATGATGCTGTTCACTTTGCAATAGTTTTACATTTCATGAAACTGACGATATAATCTAGCAGATGAAAATTCCATAGGGCTCTATAAACTATCCGTCTGATTATATGGCTGTGAAATCCAGTTGTTGCTGGCTAATCCTCTGGGTGGGGTGTTGTTTCTGTCACAACAACACTTCCCTTCACATTAAATCACAAAAAAACACAATTAGCCAGGGTGCAAGATTGTTAACCTATGCAATGGATTATTTCCCAAATTAGCATAAAGATCCGGACGGTCAGGCTGGGGCTTTAGCGTGTTGCTCCAAGCCAGCGGTCGATTCTGTGTAGCTCGAAGGTGCTTGGGTGACGGAACATCATTGCATTATATTTGTAGAATAACAACCTAGGCAATTCTTGTAAATAGCAATAGTAGATATTTTCCTTTTAGTGGTCAGACCAGTTTAGGCAGTAAGACGAAACAAAAATTAAGATTGTGATTCTTATTTAATTATAAATTCTGTATACATTCACAATTAAAAACAAATTTATTCTATACATAATAAAAAATCATAACAAATAGTAAAATAAATGTTGGGTTACATAAAGATAAAAGATACACAAATGTGGTGGCACAACTGTTTATAGTTCGACGCGCGTTTCGGCGTAATTAACGCCTTCGTCAGGAAAGCTAAGGCCACAATTCCTGTTTTTCAGAGTTGTTTCAACTAGTATCCAAAGAGCCCGGTCGATATCGCCAACGCGTCGAAAAGAAAGGTTACATCATACCTGTGACGCCTCTTCAACAGTGTTTCACTTATCAACTATTTTTTATCAAGACCGGCATCTACAAGTATTCACTAATTACCAGGTTTTAATACATATAAGAACTATCCATACCGAAATATCAAAAGAATTGTCATTGACATGTAAAACTTCGATCTAATAAGGTTGCGCTACAGTCTTGGATTTACCAGAATTCACACTATAAAAGAATAGCCATCCCCTCTCCACATTCTCTATCTTTGAGTGAATAAACATCAATTAAGGTATTCACCTACAAGAAAAAACTATCCACCTTTCTATCTGGAAAAAACCTCCTCCAGGACTCTGAAAAACAGGAATTGTGGCCTTAGCTTTCCTGACGAAGGCGTTAATTACGCCGAAACGCGCGTCGAACTATAAACAGTTGTGCCACCACATTTGTGTATCTTTTATCTTTATGTAACCCAACATTTATTTTACTATTTGTTATGATTTTTTATTATGTATAGAATAAATTTGTTTTTAATTGTGAATGTATACAGAATTTATAATTAAATAAGAATCACAATCTTAATTTTTGTTTCGTCTTACTGCCTAAACTGGTCTGACCACTAAAAGGAAAATATCTACTATTGCTATTTACAAGAATTGCCTAGGTTGTTATTCTACAAATATACTTTACCCTGTCCTAGGAACTTTCAGGGGGTCCTCATTATCTGCACAAAAAAAAAAAAAAAAAAAAAGGAACATCATTGCATTGCCCGGGCTGTGCGGACGACAAGGATGCGGCACCACCGGGCTTGTTCACGGTCATAAGGAGTTCAAAAACTTCAATTCAGCCTCTCTGAGGACACCCCAGGGGTCCAGGACCTGAAAAGCACCACTTGGGGGTCAGCGGCCTTTTCCATCTGGATCTGGATGCTGGCACAGGTGGTTTGGAGCCTGTTATGTCCCTGTGACTCAAAACAGGATGCCAGCAGACTATCCCTTGGAGTCACTCTGGGAGGCATATTTACAAGGAAACTGTTGTAGCGTGGCGTTAAGCCAAGAGTGCTAATGCCGCGAACCAACTGTTACCAAACGCAGGGATGTACTGTATTTACAAAAATATGGCGAACCCCTGCGTTTCCTGCACTTAAACAATCAGCAATGGCAATTAGCAACTCGCCATTTTTTAAAGATTGTTTATGCGCAGGTAGGGTCACCTTCCTACACATGAACAACTAGGGGCCATTTTCTGTTTCTATGTGTGCTACAGTATGCAGCGCACATAGAAGCAGCAAAAACGAGGAGAAATGAATCATTTCTCCTCGTTTCCGCAAGTTAGGACCAGGTTTTCCCTGGTCTTAATTTGGATGCTGCCCCATTATTATGTCACTTTTGTAAAATGGGAGTAGTATCAAAAAGCAATGGGTGTTGCCACGGAACGCCCACCACAACACCCATTACCTATCCCTTTCACGTTAATCGCTGCGTGAAAGGGTGCCTTATTCACAAGGTGGCGTTATGCCACACTAAGTGGCTTAACGCCGCCTTGTGAATTGGGCAAAGGACTTATCGCCACCAGAATGTCAAAAAAAGCGGCCTTCGGGTGGTGATAAGCTCTTGTAAATATATCCCTGGGTGCCTTGTGTTCAACAGGTGCAGGTCTAGTTCATCTCATCCAGAGATGGCAGCAGAAATTAGGACAGCACAGCAGGGCAGCGTTCCTTCAGGGCAGCAGTCCAGCAGACTGGCATTCCTTTTAGCAGTCCAGTAGTCCTTCTTCCTGTCAGACTTACCACAGGTCCATAAGTATACTGAAGAGTCAGTATCTGAGGTTCAATATTTATACCTGGTACTCGTCCTATGGAAGGTGGTACAAGCTTCTAGAAATTCCCTTTGAATCCCTATGAAGCCTTGCAGTAGTGAAAAACGAATTTAAGAGTCTTTCACTACTAGGACATGTAAAACTTAAAATTACATGTCCCATGTTTTAAATACACTGTACCCTCCCCTCTAGGCTGTCCAGGGCCTACTGAAGGTGTGACTTGTAGGTATTAAAAAGGAAGATTTGGTCCTGGCAAAAGGTTTACTTTGCTAGGGCGAAATGGCAGTTTATAACTACACTTATGGGCTGCAATGGCAGGCATGAGATATGTTGGTGAGAGTTACTTTTCTGGGTGGCACAAACAGTGCTGTAGTCCCACTAATCAAACACAAAGAGATGATGGACAGAGCGCTGAAACTTTTCAGACACTCACCTCCAGTCACAGATCTGTGTTGAATCCATCATCGTTGTTTAGCTCACTTCGTCATCCCAGTTCAGACACAGCTATATATAAATCAGTCTTGACCCTGTGCCTCATGGGAACAGTCCAGCCCGAACTGCCAAGGCATGTCTTCCCTGGACTGGAAACAAGCATCCTGGGACCAGTTTCGGATTAACAGCTCTCATCAGCCAGGCTAGCTTGAATCCAGTGGCAAAGAGAGCAAGGGACCAACGTCTGGGCATACCCTGCCAATTTAGGGCGAACAAAGCAAACACAAGGAGATGATGGACAGAGCGCTGAAACTTTTTCAGACACTCAACCCCACTTACAGATCTGGGTTGTATCAATCATCGTTCTTTAGCTCACTTTGCCACCCCAGTTCAGACGCAGCTATATGCAAATCAGTCTTGACCCTGTGCCTCATGGGAACAGTCCATCCCGAACTGCCAAACCATGTCGGCTTCCCTGGACCGGAAACAAGCATCCTGGGACCAGTTTCGGGCCAACAGCCCTCATCAGCTAGGCTAGCTTGAATCCTGTGGAGTTAGCAAGGGACCCACGTCTGGGCATACCCTGCCAACTTAGGGCAAACAAAGCAAACACACGGAAATGATGGACTGACCGCTTAAACTTTTCAGACACTCACCCCCGGCCACAGATCTGGGTTGAATCCATCATCGTTCTTTAGCTCACTTCGCCACCTTAGTTCAAACACAGCATTTCATTTACAGGCTCTGGGAACAGATGGTTCCACTTTACTAGGGACTTACAAGTGAAGGAAATTTGCCAATTGGGTAAAAGCCAAAGTTACCATGTGTTCAGAAGAGAGCCCACACACTGATTGGCAGGGGAAAGTGTGCAGAGTCCTAAGGCCAGCAAAAGTTAGATCAGCAAAAATGGAGGAGGAAGGCAAAAAAATTGGAGGAAGACCACCCTAAGGCTGACAGGTCTAACAATTAGGATACCATTTTTTGTTGGATTCTGAATGAATAAAAAGATTTGCCTGCATTCACAGATCAAAATAGTGGTCCTATGATTCAGCACAAATATTCTTGTAGTTGATTTCCTTACAGAAAGCTGAAAGTAGCATATGTTCTTCAATTGGAAGGACCTAAGGCCCTGTTTCCATGTTGTTGCTTATAGTGAGAAGAGTTGCCAACCTGTTCGTTGGAGGAATTTCTTCTTAAAGATCTAGCTGCCCATCAAAGGCAAATTTGGATAAAAACAATATATTAAAAAAAAATATTTATGTAACATGCTCATAGTGTGTCCATGTCATCGCTCATAGGGAGAATAATTAACATTATTTGTGATAGAATATCTTCTTAAAGTGTTAGCTGCCCATCAAAGCAAATGCGAGTAACTACAAAGTTAAAAATTAACTTAAAGAAACACTTTCACATTCCTTGGTGTTGTCGGCCATGCATCAGATCTCAAATGCCCCTTCTAGAAAGACCTGTAACTTTACAGCATTTGGTTTCATGGCTTCACTGTTTCCAGCAATGGCAAGTCCTAGGCAAGTTGGCAACTGGTCTCACCAAGCCAATGAGAACACACATGCTGTCCTGCCTCCAAAGAGGATTCCTATAACCCTTAAACTAAAAGCCCTGCCTGGGTGCTTTCAGGATGTTCCTGCCTATACAGTCAGAGTGCCCACTCTATCCAAATGTTTTTTTTATGCACAGTGGCAGAAGAACCAAGGTGTCTTCAACAGGAGCATCAAGCATAGGACAACCATCTTACCTTTAGAGGGGCTTTTTGAAATTCATGAAGGATCCTGGAATATTGCTGGCTAGCTATAACAACTATTTCTGCATAGGGAATTATGGAAAATCTACATTTTATATGCAACAATGTAACACAAGAAAGTATTACTAGCCATAATTCTTTGACCTTCTGGTGGTAGTGGTAGTGGCGGTTCAGGGAGTAATGATCATACAACCTACTCTGCTGGTCCCAGAGTCACCTGATACTAATATATAGGATTAATATGGTCCCACAACACACCAGGCTGTCAAAAGGAGCTGGTAATATGACTGTCCAGAGGTAGGCTATTATACAGAGAGACAAAAGATATCCTTTTTGCCTTTTAGGTTGGAGTTGACAACATAGACATGTTGTTACCAAATCTTTAAAATATACTTAGAATGGATTTTAATTCTGAGCAAAAAAGTATTACCCTCTGGCCTCATGATCTTGGCTGTTTCGATTATCATTCCGCCTCCCATTAAGGCTTTGCATTGCAACCCATGATTCACAATTTTACATCTGAAAACTATACTTCATCATCATCATCATCATCATCATCATAAACTTTATTCGATCTATCAAGATAGACCATAAAAGTACAAGGAAAGGAAAAAGGATATTACAATACAATGCAAGACAATGATGTAGTTTCCTGTACAATTTTAAAAATGATTAATAGTTTTTACATTTAAAACTAAGATCGAAAGGGAGGGAGGAAAGGCAAAAACCTCAATTAGGGGTCCACTATGCATTCCAGCCTACCCACATTTCTCTTAAGATCACCAATGTTCATCTAAAACTATGTGCAGTTTTTAAAATAAAAAAAAACAGGAGTATATGTACTTAAAAACCACATAATGCCCCTTTAACGGTTCAGTTCATAGACACTGGCCCATAAAATGCAGGAGTAATAAAACGGGCTACCTATGACACAGACCAAAGCGATCATATAAAATGGTCACAGCTTTTCCTTAGTGGCCACAGCTATGTAGGTAAGTCGCAGCTAGATCTAAGCCTGACCGCAGACCTCAAGTAGCTAAGGACTTAAAGCACAGAATTACTAGTAAGCATTTGCAAAAAAATAAAAGCCGGTCTAACCTGTCTAAAATTTCCAGTTGTTAAAATGAAAATAAGGTTATACTTTCTTGGGACCTCATAAAAACTGCAAAACATTTAAAAAAATGCATCATTTCCTGTGGAGACTTCCCGTCACAGCCACAGGGAGGGAGACTCTGACCCCTAAAAATATACTTAATTATCACACTTTTTTTTTTCCTGAAACATGCTCTTTGTACAAAGTGCAATCCTCCTTTGTTATTCTTTTATATTACTGCAGTAAGCAAGTAAGCTTTTGTCGGGATTCAGTTCCTAGCCATTACTGCTGCCACAACATTTGATAATGCCCGTGTATGTATGCTCTGCCACATGAAAGCTAGACCTATTGGCTTTTCCCTTTGGCTTCGAATCCAACAGTGAGACTGCCTCACAAGTCCCAACCCTACATCCAGGCGCAGTGTCGGCCGTCAAAGGGGTTGCTATAGTTAGTCTCTGTATTGCAGCTATGAACCCTGCTGATTTTCCTATTTTTCTCTGTTGCATTTCTGTTGCTTCCTGTGATTGAAACATGTAATGCACAGTGTGAAATGTTTCTGGAGCCAGCAAATTAGTCAGCTCAGCCACATTAGCCGAACAACACTGTACATTTCGTGACCTTGAAAAGCAGAAACTGTTTATTATTGTCGATGTGCGAAGATAGACATTTTGTCTTACTTCCACCACTCTAACGAACTGCAAAATTACACAGCAAATCATTGTTTCAACGCTGCGCAGTCTAATTTAATGCAGGCATTGTGTGTTTGGGCACATTTTTTTAGGGAGGGGAGGGGGAGGCGATCGAGGTGACCTTTTCATCCAATTGTAAAAAATGTCAACTCGGAGCAGCATCCGGCTGCATTAATCATTAGCAGCTAAGGGATGCGTGTTGCCCGGTAGCGCCATGTGTATTGCAACGCGCACGGGGCGGGGTTTCTGTCCTTGAATGGTTCCCCAGTGCACAAGCCGCCCTTTCCATGCACTGGACGGTGCACACATTCTGCCAGCCTCCTGGCTTCCCTTCTGCTTGGTCAGACTTCGGCATGCGAAGCTTGGCAATGTGCTGCCCTTCTACTGGGGATAGATCCTACATCTGGTCCGCGCGCTTCCCATCACTGACCGATCTGTCAGCTTTAACTATATATGACATTCACTGCTCCTGATTAATTCTGAAAAAGGAAATCCCCGGATAGCCCTAGATTCGCGAATAATCTTCCCTGCATGAATTTCCATCGCATTTCTCAATTTCCACACATACAAGCACCGCGAGTGGACTGAATAAACCAATGTATTCTGCAATTTTATTCCCATACATGGGACATTTGATGACATTTCTGATTAAAATGAGCATAATCCCTGAAAAGAAAATGATTGGATTATGATGCTCCAATTTACTGGTATAAACAGTTTTCTTTGGATGACAGTTTCCTCATCAGCCCCGAGGGGGTCGTCTAGGCTCCACCCCTGTCAGACCTATTTTAAGCTGGGTCCACAGTGAGGCTTCACCAGGGGCAATCGCAGCCATTACAGGTTATATCTGCGAATCCGAAACGCCGTGTTAGGATTCAGAAATAAAGTCATTCTCGTAAAATTTCAATTCAGGCACAGGGGAAGAGGAAGGCATTAAGAAAGGGGCAAGTAAACCTGTCATTAAATCCTTAGCGCTCATTTTCTTCACTTAAGTAACAGGCTGACGTTTGTAGTGTGGTTGATTTAATATTAGTACCAAGAATAAGAGCGAGGCTAGTAATATTAATACAAATATTTTGGTTTACAGCTTTACAGCTTTTTACACTAGAATTTTGCCATTTACATGCTAAAGAAAGAACAGGGGAGCAGATTTACAAGCCCCTTGCGCCTTTTGACGCAACGGCGGCGTAAAAAATGCGGCCTATTTACAACGTGACGCATCTAGGGAGATGCGTCACGTTGTAAAGCCCTGCCTCACATTATACCTGCGTCAGGTATAATGTATGCAGGGTGGGCGTTCCCACTCAGGAAGGCATCGTAAAAGTGACGCAGTGAAATCTACAAGATTTCACTGCGCCACTTTTAGGACGCCACGGCATCAAAACCTTACGCCTGCTTGTATAATGTATGCAGGGTGGGCGTTCCCACCTAAGTAAGCCTCACAGAAGTGACGCAGTGAAATCTATGTGATTTTACTGCGCCACTTCTAGGGTGCAAATGCGTCAAAATCTTATGCCTGCCTCACAGCAGGCGTAAGACTGACGCAGGCCCTTTCACATGGGTCTTGCCCCATGTGAAAGGACACATTGCTGGAGTTGCGTCACTTTTGTGACACACTCCAGCAATGCGTCACTTTTGTGCCTACAGATACATCAGAAATACTGACGTATCTGTATCTCCTTGCGACATGATGCGTCATACAGTAAATATGACGCATCCATTATGTCGCGAGGAGGGCGCACTGAGAAGTGACGCATCGCTGCTTTCACACAGCAATGCGTCACTTCTCATAAATGAAGCCCTGGGTGTTTTCTTTCACTCGATTTAATGGTACTTAGTTTAGCTACAATTTGACTTCAAACCAACCTTTTTTGTCATCACAGAAAAATGATTACGTGCAGATGCCATACTGATTTTACATGAGGCCGTTGCTAAGGGCTACTTTGTCCTGTACGAAAATGGATAAATCAAGAAAACTGGTAAGAGAACAGCAGCAGTTCATAAAAATACTTTTCCAGCCACCATCATCAGCGCAACACTGTGGTGTGTGCACTTACTGGTTTGTTGTTCATCGGATCATGTTTTTTTTCCCACCTTCCTTTTCGTCTCCTGAGCACCCCCTCACAACAAAGAGGCATATTTACAAGCCCCTATTGTCACCACAACGTCACATCAGGGGCGTAACACAAGCCCCTGCAGCCCCCGCGGTGCAGGGGGGGCCCAACCTCCAGGGGGCCCCCTCAGCACCGCACTACGGTTGGAGAGCTCCAGATTGAGCCTGGAGGGGGCCCGTCCACGTATCCTGCAAGGGGGGGCCCTCAAGTTTCGTTACGCCACTGCATCACATCAGTGACGCTTTCATGGCGATAGAGGCCTCGCCTTATTTCCAATGCAAAGTTTAGCCACTTAACATGGCTTAACGCTGCCTTGTAAATAAGGCACCCTTTCACGCTGAATTTAGCATTAAAGGGGAGGGTAATGGGTGATGCGGTGGGCGTTCCACTGCAACAGCCCTTGATTTTGATGCTGCCCCCTATTTACAAGGGCTGTGTAAATAGGAGGCAGTGCCAAAATTAAGACCAGGAAAAACCTGGTCTTTAACCCCTTCGCCGCGGCACGAATTTTGCCGCGGCGCTGGGGTGTTTGGGGTGTTTGCGGCGCATCCATGCTCGTGACGGAACCACTCCGTCATTAGCCACGGGTGCGCTGTGCTCATGACGGAGTGGTTCCGTCACGACTCCGCCCAATCGCATTGATCGCCCGCACAGGCGGGGAATCAGTGCCGCGTGGGTGGAGCGGCCGCCAACAGCCGCAGCATGACGGAACCACTCCCTCATGAGCACACGGCGCCCGTGGCTCATGACGGAGTGGTTCCGTCATGAGCAGGGAAGGAGTTAAAGAGGTGAAGCGAGGAGAAATGCTTTATTTCTTCTCGTTTTTACTGTACCATGTGTGCTGCCTTGTGCAGCACACATAGAAACAGCAAATTGCCCTTGAATGTTTATGTGCAGGAAGGGCTTCCTTCCTGCAAATAAAGAATCATTTTAACAAAATGTCATTTTACAACTTGTATGTGTGCTGCATTAGGCAGCACACATAGAAGATACAAAACGGCATTTAAAGATTGTTTATGTGCAGTAAGGGGGACCTTCCTACACATAAACAATCTTCCCCTCAACAGAGTCACTCTTGCACTATGGTGCATGGGTGCTTGCTTTGGCGCCAGGCAGCTAAAGTTAGTGCCAGTGCAGGGGGAAACGCAGGGCTGCACCATATTCTAGTAAATCTGGTGCAGCCCTGAGTTTCTAAAGTGACGAAGCGTGTTGTCAGCCTTCTTGGTTTTACAACACACTTCGTCATTTTATAATAAATATGCTCCAACGTTTTTTCTGATGCTTTCCTGGATTATATCTCAGACTGTATAATCGACCACCCAAATCCAAGCACCTTGGGTAGCCTCTACCACATTATTGTTCTCTAAATTTGAAGCTCAGGATATTATCCAACTAATCTCTGGTCTAACTTTGTCAGTGGGACCCATCGATGTAACCATAGGCCCCATCACCTGGATTGATCAAATATTTGATCTTAACCTCCCATCATTACCCACACCTCCGCAGCTTCCTACGAAATACACACCCACCAGACTATTGCAAAAAAATGAATTTTCAGTTGACCTAGCTGCTAATTGAAGGCTGGACCCTGTAACGACTCAACCAAAGGCTCTCTAAGATCTTCAACAAACTGCTTCCCATCAAAACCTCATGCGGAACCAACATCACAATTGGAAAACCTCAGAGGAACCCCAGAAAGACTGTGGAAAAAAACCTATGGCATTAACATAAAAAGACGATTTCCTATATAGTACAGCACGTAAATACCCCCATCTAGAAATCCAAGAGATAACACTATTCACCACACATTTCAGATGCTTCAAGTCAAACTAAGGAGAGTTTGAAAATGATCTACGAGCTCTGCATTTAGCTACTGAAACTCTAATGGCTACTTCCAAAAACTCAAGTCGGTGACTGATTATTTTCACTGCAGCAAAACGGTTATGGTTTAGACTTCGCCTGCACACCGTCTGTCCCAAGTGTCTGAATTGTGTTCACTTTTTAGGTCAACCGAAAAAAACCCAATTTTATCAATACATAAAACTACACAATTTGATGAGCACAAAGTTTACAGAATCTAAAGAAATTATTTTGAACTCTCAAAACTTATATATTATTCATAACGTGACATATGACAGCAAAACCACTACTTAAAGTGCAATAACCAGATTTTTTCACATTCAGATTGTATTTCCATTGTCTTTATTCACAAAATCCAAAACAAACAGCCTGGCTGTTTGTTTTGGACATGTCATCCTGTTTTATCCAAACATTTGAAGATTTTGTGAATAAAGACGATGGAAAAACAATCTGAATGTGAAAAAATCTGGTTATTGCACTTTAAGTAGTGGTTTTGCTGTCATATGTCACGTTATGAATAATATATAGATTTTGAGAGTTCAAAAAAATTTCTTTCGATTCTGTAAACATTGTGCTCTTCAAATGGTGTAGTTGGGTGACTGATCATTTAGTTGCCTTAAGTCTCATTTCCAATCGATAACAATTAGACAATCACTTTGAAAAAACTTTAAGGCACAAAACTACACAGGCAAAATCCGTCACATTCAAGGTGCTCTCTTAATGGACTGCTATACTAAAGCAGCCAATCTCTGTTGCTGAATCTTCAATAACCACAGTCCCCCAAATGTATTCCAAAATATCCTTGTGGTATTGTCTTCTCTCATCTCATGTAAAGCAATTATTGGGCCCGATTCACAAAGGTAAACTGAGATGAAATTCTAACTTTACGACTTTTGGTATTCACATAGGGGATTTAAGAGTAGTAAAGTTAGGCTTTTATCTCACTTTTGGTCTCCGTTAAACTTAAGGCCAAAACGTAAGTTTCACTGAGACAAAAGTCTGACTTTACTAATAGTTAATGCCCTTTGTGAATACTGAAAGTC
The DNA here is from genome assembly GCF_964204655.1 of Triturus cristatus. Lineage (NCBI taxonomy): Eukaryota > Metazoa > Chordata > Amphibia > Caudata > Salamandridae > Triturus > Triturus cristatus. The sequence goes on along the minus strand of NC_140587.1, from coordinate 737,751,658 downwards.
GTAAAGTTACACTTTTGTCTCAGTTTACCTTTGTGGATCGGGCCCATTGTATTTTTCTTCTCATCTCCACAAACTTAAGACTTCCTATTTCAAGTGAATTCTGAAGAGGCAATGACTGGATGAATCCGTTCCTGCTAACTAAGGTCAATAACGCAAGGCCCATTTCTAGAAAAGTGAAGCACAAATGCACCATTCATTGAAGCCTCTGGCTTCCTTAAACAAAGCAAATGCCTGCCTGGAACATGATTTATGTCTGCCGTGGAAGAGATGCAGAATTGGCAACATTTGCCATCCACGAAGACCTCTAGAATATGGTACAATGAAAGGTATGGCTTTCTTCTAGATCTGCAATTAGCTTTTGACACTGTAGACCATTAGCTATTGCTCCAAAAGTTTGATTAACGCTGAAACCCAAGGCACTGTTCTTCATCGTTTTGGGATTTATCTTGCAAAAAGAGCACAAAACAACAGGCTCCTCTGTTCTGCACACAATCAATTACTAACCAGCTAGGTGTCACCCAAGGCACAATGATCACCCCTCACTTTTTAATCTTGCCTTGTCTCAGCTGATTTGTTCAAGTTTACCTGCTACAACATTGTTGACGACACCAGATCCTCCTAAAGCTGGAAAGTCCACCAAACTCTGACACATCAGGGCATAACCTGTGCTTATGGACACTATATATCTGGATGCCGCAGCATCATCTAAAGCTCAGCTTCCAACAACAGAGATTCTCTTGTCATGGAGCATGTCAAAAATATAACCCCTTGTACCATCTAACCTTCGGGAACTATGCTACTGCAAACACCTCGACACAAGAAAAAACTCTTATCTCTTTCCAACCACGTGCCATCCAAGTGACCAAACTCATTTTTGCTCTTGCAAATCCTATGCACAGTGTTTTGTCACCTGAGTCTCTCTCACAGGGCTTCCGGCCTGAACTCTAATAATATCACCCATTGGTTATGCTAATGGAATATACATTATGCTCTAGAGACTCTGAATCAGACAACTGCAATGGGCCCAGAATGCTGCAGCAAGACAAGCTCTACTCTTGAGCAGGCACTACCACATTATCCCTCACTCTCAAGTATCTGCACTTCTGTGGTAGAATAATGTCACTCAAGCTCTCTGCCTTGCCCACCAGGTGATCCATGGAACTGGTCCCTCCTACAAAAGCTCAGGTTCTACTGCCGAAGGAGGACTCTAGGACCCCAAATGTCACTGCTCCTAATCATCGAACCTTATAAAAAAAAAACTCACCTTGGTAGGCATTCTTTCTCTATGCAGATTTGCATGCTTACAGTCCTGAAGAAGATGGGCAAAGCCAGTGACCACTTTGAGTTTAGACAAGCTATGAAGGCCAGGCTGTTGTAAATTAAAGCAGAATGTGATTAAGCATTTACTGAAAACATTAATGCTCCCCCTTTTATCGTGTTTTCCTCCTTATGTTGGCCGAAGTCCGGACTCCATTTTGTATTGACATGCTGCCATGTGTTCCCCACGAGGAGAGTCCGACCTCTGTGTTAGTTGCTCTTGTAATCTGCCTAGCAACAGTTTATAAATAGCCCTCTTGTCCATCTGGCGCATGCCCAGACTTGACCACATCTGTTATAATTAGCTTTGCTTGACCATGTGTTTTCGCGGGCCCAAGGAATGTGGTAGCTCCGCCCATGTATTGATTTGGTATCGAGAATGACCCTAAATGGTAATGTTCTTCGACTTCATGTGGTATCCACCCACTCATGAGCCCCTCTGTTGTGTATAAAAGGGGACTGTGTACGCAAGTTCTTTGTGCTACTCCTTGCAATACTGAAGAGTGTTGTGTGGATTGTAGGACCACCCTTAAGGGTTAATAAACGTTGTTTTTTGTACTTTGCAGTTTCCGTGCCAACTTCCTTATAGATCTCGTTACAGAAGAGCGAACCCTTGTCTCTTGCGGGCCTAGCTGGGGCTTGTATTCATCAATTGGCGCCCGTCACGTGGGGCTCATCGGCGACTCGGATGCTCGAAGGACTGGTCGCGACAAAGGTGAGGAGTTTGGCCGGGGACGTGATCACTGCCAGCGGCGTCTTAGCCCTGGCATCCCGAGGTTTTTCTTCCTTCCCTTCCGAGCTGACCATCTGGGTGGCGCCGGTCATCGACTGAGACCTCTTCTGTCGGTCCTGCCGTGAGAGCCGTTTGGGCGATTGTGGAGCTTGGCAGTTGGAACCTGGACTCTTGATTGGTAAGAACCGTTGTACGGTACTTGCTCCGAGTTTTGAAGCCTGGTCTGGCTATTTGAGTTTGATTGATGGTGACTAGTCATATTTTGAATTTGTCTTTGTGAAAATATATGCGTTGCAACACATATAGGCAGGTAATGTGGAGAAATTTCTCCGGAGCTGTGTAAATTTGGAACGGCGCAACGATTAAGTGCCATTTTTACTTGATAATACTGCATATTTTGCATTATTCCTAGCATGCCTGCTTTTAGCGCACTCCGTAAGTGGTGCTGCTGTTTGGGGAACCGGTTGAACCTCGAGGAATCTGCTCCAGCTCCCCCAGAGGGGACTCCTAATAGGGATATGTACGTGAAGCATGGTCTTTCTTCCATAATGTACAGCACGTTGTGGAGGAAATATACCAAGAAGGATCCTGAGTTGCGATGGCCTTTGTATGGATCGTTTGATATACGTAAGATTGAGTATGTGGAACAGTGTATGTGTAAGCGACGTGCTCGTCAGGATATGTTTGAGTGTGTGCGATTATGGGTGAAGGAAGTGCGTGAGCGAGAGAAGCGTGAGAAAGCGCTGTTTGATAAAGAGCAACGGAAGAATGATCATATGCGAGCGCAGGAAGCGAAGCATCGGGAGGACAAAGAGCAAACGGACAGACAAGAGAAAGAGCGTAGGCTACAAGTTTCGGGTCAATATGTTGTTCGCCAGCCGCTTTATCCTGTCCTTAATAATCCTGATGATGATTTTTATTTGCTAGATCGCTCTCCGCCCCCTTATGTTGGCGCATCCGCTCCGCGGCCGCAAGATTCTGACCCGGCTTCGGGTAAGGTAGACACACGGTCCATGCTGCCGGCCGAGCAAATGGCTGAGCTTCGGCAAATTTCCTTCCGTGCGCTCAAAGGCAAGGTATCCATGGAGGAATTATTTCAAATTTGGGGGCCATGGCAGGAGAGAGATAAAGTGTATTTTCTGGGTCATTTCGCGGATGAAGTGATTAATGCTTTCCGAAAATATTCTCATGTTTTTGAGCCTGACGAAGTGTCGTCGGATGCCAGAGCAATACGTAACGGTGCTTTTTCTCCCTCTAAGGCTCCTGAGGCGGCTCGGCGGCTGTTCGCCTTGCGGGACGAGGTGCTGGCCCTTCGAGAGAAAGCACGCCAACGAGCGGAGGAGGAGAAGCGGTCGGATTCAGTTGCGGGAGGGGGCCACCCATCCACCTCCCAGTCAGATAAGGATAATGTAGTGCATGCTAAACCGATGCGAGAGGCGGCACCTTTGTATGTCCCTCCGAAAGGAGCAGGGACTGGCTCGGACATTAACTCTGCCGATGCTAGGGGATATTTTGTGTATAATTGGGTTTATACTCCTTGGCATAGGGCCGATGTTATGGCGTTAAAGAATGCATTGCCTGACCCCCGCAAGAATCCAGCGGCCTTCTATGAAGAAGTCGAGGGGGCCTTGAATTCTTGCATTATGACCTTAGCGGATATAGACCTGTTCTTTGGCCTTATCCTACCGCCGGATACGTGGCGCTCTGTCCGGAAGGTAGATGATGCGGTTGCCTTCAAGGCCCGGTGGTCTGACCTTGAGGATGAGGATAGGGAGCGGAAGCCTGCACAGAAACCACCCCAGAATATTCTAGATCTCCCTGCTGCTATTGTGGCTAAATTGAAAACAATAATCCCCCCTAAAAAGATTGACTGGAATATGTTAGCGGCATGTAAGCAGAAAGTTGATGAGTCAGTTGCAGATTTCTTCACGCGCTTCGAAGAAACGTTCCATGACTTTAGTGGCCAGTCGCTTACCGACGACACAGGCCGCCACCTTTTCGCGGACAAATATGTGGCCAATCTGCTGCCGGCAGTTGCGGCCCGGTTAAAAGCGAGTGAGAGTTCTTGGTCCTCCGCGACACCGACGGCCCTTCTGACCATCGCTCAGTATTATGAGCGTCAGGAGCACGAGGCGAAGGGCCAGGAGGAGAAGAAATCGAAAGATCTCAAAACCAAAGTGATGTTAGCACAAGTATATGGCCCGCCCCGCCGGGGTAATAATAATAGGGGAAGGGGCGGATCTTATGGTCCCCCTTCGGGCCGATCTGATTTGAATAGGAACCAGTGTGCGTATTGCAAGCAGTTGGGCCATTGGGCCAGGGATTGCCCAGCGTTGCGTGCTTCGCGTCAGGGGCACGCTCCGGGTGGCCCGAGAGGTAGAGGGGGCTTTTCGAACATTAGAGGAAATTCTAACGATAATGTCCGTTTCGACACTGCTGGGCAGCACCGAGATAGCTCAAACGTTTTCGATCGCCAGCATCAGTATCATGTATCGGACATCGATCATTCGGGATATCATGATTCTCAGCATGCATAGGAATGCGTAGGATGGGGGTCCGAATCAGTTGAGGTGCCGGTCGATCAGACGGGTCCTTATGTATCGGCTGAGGTTTTAGGTTCTACTGATCAGTTCCTAGTGGATACAGGAGCGACACGTAGTGCATTGTCTAGGTACTTGGTTCCGGGGGCTCCCCCATCCGGCTCAATAGTTACATCGGTAGGGTTTGACGGTACACTCTCCCGAAGCCCTCTTTCACAGCCCCTTGCGTTTAAAGTTGATTGTTTTTCTGCGCCTTGTCCGTTTCTGCTTGCTCCGTACACACCGGATAACATTATGGGCCTTGATATGTTAAAGTACTTTAGGGCTACAATTCGTTGTTCTCCTGAGGGTGTGAGGGTGATTTTAAATGACAACTACCCCCGATCTGGGCGGATGTGTACGATCTCAGAGGATGTGTTGTTGGCTACCCTCCCCCAAGCTTTATGGGCGACTTCGGACACAGATGTGGGACAAATGGTGATTCCTCCGGTCCACATTAGTGTCCAGGAGGGGGCGGTGCTACCACGCCTCCCACAGTATCGTATTTCCCAGGAGGGCGAGGAAGCTCTCATACAGATTGTGCAGGATTTGATCGCAGTGGGAGTAGTGGAAGAAGTTCCCTATAATATCTGTAACAGTCCGATTCTCCCGATTTTGAAAAAGGACACGGATGCAAAGGTCTATCGGTTTATAATTGATTTGAGGGAGGTAAACAAGATCGTGATACCTCAGTACCCGGTGGTTTCCGATATCACGACGTTGCTTACCTTGGTCCCGCCTACGGCGACCATGTTCTCAGTGATTGATTTGAAAAATGCCTTCTTTTCTATTCCCATTCACCCGGATAGCCGATTTCTTTTTGGGTTCACACTAAACAACAGATCTTATCGTTTTTGTAGAATTCCCCAGGGCTACACAGAAAGCCCTAGTATCTATAGTCAGGCTTTGAAGCGACAGTTGGATTCCTTTGTTTTACTCGAGGGGGTCGCCCTCATTCAATATGTCGATGACATCTTGTTGGCGGCTGACACCCTGGAGTTGTGCGAGAAAAGCACGATAGCCTTACTCTCTTTTTTAGCCTCCCACAATCACAAGGTCTCTAGGAAGAAATTGCAATTCTGTAGACCAAAGGTGACTTATTTGGGTCACCTTTTGTCTAAGGAGGGGCGTGCACTCACACCAGATCGTATCCAAGTAATCTTGGACACACCGAGGCCATCCACGCAGAAGGATGTGCGTGCATTTTTGGGCCTCGTTTCTTTTTGTAGACAGTGGATACTGGGGTTTTCACACATGGCTAAGCCATTACTAGCCCTCTTGACAAAAGATACGCCTATCCCAATCCCTTGGTCAGATGAGTGTGATGCTGCTTTTCAGCAATTGCGACAGGCCCTTTGTTCAGCACCAGTGTTAGGGACCCCTGATTATACAAAACCCTTTTCGTTGTATGTGCATGAGAAAGATGGATGTGCATTATCAGTTTTAGTACAGATGCATGGTGATAAGCAGCGCCCTTGTGCATACTTTTCGGCTGTACTTGATCCTGTCGCCCGAGCATTACCAGGGTGTTTTCGCTCGGTAGCGGCGACAGCTGTGTCAATACGCCAAAGTGAAGGAATTGTGTTGTCCCATAAACTGTTGGTGTTAGTTCCCCACGCTGTTGATGCCCTGCTTAATCAAACAAAGACGCAGCATTTGACCAGTGCCCGTTTAACGGGATATGAGTTGACGCTTTTAGCTCCTCACATTACGTTGAAAAGGTGCGTGACATTAAACCCGGCCACATTGTTGCCATACCCCGAGACACAGCCTGAGGCACAGAAAGCGCATGATTGTATTCTTGTGACTGAGGAACAAACAAAGGGTCGTATTGATCTCCAGGATACGCCCTTTTCAGAGGTAGATGGAGAATTGTGGGTAGATGGATCATGTCTGAAGCTGCCAGATGGTACGGCTTCAGCAGCGTATGCAATTACCACGTTGCGGACGATAGTGGAGACAGCACGCATACCACAGAAATCAGCTCAAGCAGCGGAACTGATAGCGTTAACACGAGCGTGTGAGCTTAGTACAGGATTGTGTGTGAATGTTTACACAGACAGCCGCTATGCCTTCGGAGTAGCGCACGATTTCGGCCTGCTCTGGAAGGAGAGAGGGTTTCTAACGTCACATGGGGTGCAGATAATGCATGGGGAGTTAGTCCACAATCTTTTAACTGCATTGACATACCCAAAGAAAATTGCCATTGTTAAGTGTAGTGCCCATAGGAAAGTAGTTGATAAGGTTGGAGAAGGGAATGCGTTAGCGGATCGAGTAGCACGGGAGACTGCGATGCAGCCCGGTACTACTGCCATGTATGTAGTGAAGTCACAGGTGGAGAGATGGCATGATGCGAAGGAGGAAGTGCGAGAAATACAAAAGACCGCTTCTGACAAAGAGCGGGAACAATGGGCTAGCGAAGGAGAACTGGATGATGAGGGTTGCTGGAGAAATAAGCAGATGGATAGATGGAAATTACCCACGGCTTTTGTACAACCTATGGTCCAGATGGCACATGGGCTAGCACATGTTGGAGCTTCCGCGATTGTGAAATTGCTTACCCAAGTCTGGGAGCATCCAGAGATTGCTAGCACGGCAAAGAGGGTGGTGCAGACCTGTATGATCTGTCTGAAGTATAACCCAGGGAAAGGCACTCGAACTCCAGCAGGAGGATTTGCGACACCCACTGCACCCTTTGAGGTTCTGCAGATGGATTACATCCAGCTTGAGCGCTGTAACAATTTGAAGTATGTTCTAGTAGTGGTTTGCGCCTTTAGTAAATGGGTCGAGGCGTACCCTGCGAAAGACAATACTGCAATGACTACAGCGAAGCTATTGCTGAAAGAGTTTTTCCCCCGATACGGCGTCTGTAGACTTCTGTGGAGTGATAATGGCCCTCACTTTGTAGCAGATGTTATAAAGTATGTCTTGAAGGGCCTAGGCATCACCCAGAAGTTCCACGCCGTGTTCCACCCTCAGTCTGCAGGACTAGTCGAGAAATATAATGGTACACTGAAGCTTAAGATCGCCAAAATTCAAGCTTCAACGTCTTTGACTTGGCCAGACGCTTTGCCACTGGCGTTATTGTCAATTAGGTCGGTGCCACACTCCCGAACCGGCCTTACACCCTATGAGATTGTATTTGGACGCCCAATGAATATTTGGGGTCCACCAAGACCTAAGGCTGTGTATGATGTACCTTGTGTGATGATGAGTGATTACCTGGCACAGTTAACGGATAACTTGGTTTCTATTCATCAACAGGTCCGAGAGGCGCTCCCTGATCGGTCTACTGGCGAAGGACATGGTCTCCGGCCTGGAGACCATGTGATGATAAAGGTTTTTGACAGATCGAACAGTTTGGAGCCGAGATGGGTCGGACCTGAGCAAGTCCTTCTTGCAACGAGGACGGCTGTGCGAGTCTCGAACAGGAAGAATTGGATCCATTCCTTGCACTGTCGAAAGGTACCGCCCGGATTGGTGGAGTCTGCCGTGCTGACCGATCAACGAGACATCCTAGCAGCAGAGACAGGCCGTGCTGCAGAGCCAAACGACACTGAGGAGCTCTTTTCGGACCACACGACTTCTGGAGGAAGGCGATATCATCTGCGACCAAGGAAGTGAGGTTTCCAGTACCGGGACATACTGTCAGAACGGCCCTTGGGTTAGTGAAACGGAGAGCCGATGAGGCAAGGGGGGGGGATCAGCCCTGCATTAGTGTAGCGACACCCGTCTTGGCCCGCTGGTGAAGAAATCAACCGCTGCCCAAGGGGAAGAGTTCTGACAGACTTTTTAGTTTCAGGAAGATACCAGGGTATTGTTTCCTTTGACATGGAGAAGAAGAAAATTCTTTGTGCACTGGGGTTCATGCTAACAGTAGCTATCATTGGTATAACCACATGGTTTGTGGAGGAGGCAACTCCTGCCCGAGAGACACTTGTGTTGACGACTCCAGTGCCTGCGGAGCACTACTTTTATACATTGCCATACCAAGAGTTGAAGCATCGACAATCCTATTTGAATAACACTTTCATTCAGATGCTGCATCACACCCACGTTGCTACGAACGCTACGAACTGTTGGATATGTGGGATGATGCCAGCCCATCAGAAGAAAGGAGGTACGCCATTTATACCCCTTCCTTTCTCTCACAATGGCTCTTGTAGAGCATGGTACACTCTGTTGTTTGCCACTCGAAAACCGACAGTGGGACGATTGCTTTTCAGACTTAATAAAGAATGCCATCAGGACAAGAATGGATATCCACAAGCGAATGGGACAATTTGGGAATGGGAAGAGTACCGACCGGACAATGAATCCATTCCCTATATCTTCACGAATACCAGAGACACTGTGGGGAAGGAGAAATTTGTAATCCAAGTGGCACAAGCCCAAGCGGACCTGTGCGTCCAGAGTGTGGGTTTTATCCCTGTCGGTGTCAGTGATTGTATAACTGTGTTAAACATTGATGGGTTAAATAATAGCACCTTCCTAGCATCCCATAATACCTATTTTGTATGTGGAAATAAAGGTTATTACCGTTTGCCGGCTGGGTGGTCTGGGGTATGCTATGTATCATTCCTATTACCTCCTGTATTTCTAGCACCCGCGTCATATCATAAGGATTTGAAATTGCTGAATAATGTGACTGTAAATAGATATAAACGTACTCTATCTATTAATGAGGTGGATCAAACTGATACTAGCTTGCAACAGTATATTGATTTCAACTTAGGACTGTTTTTCTTTGTTGGAGCTGCTTTGAATAGTAGGAAGATCCGAAGATTAACAAGAGTGGTAGAAGCTGTGACTAATCAGACTGCTGCTGCTCTTGGGAATCTTACGGAAGAATTACAGATTACCAGGATTGTTGCATTACAGAATCGTATGGTATTGGATGTGATGCTAGCTGATCGAGGAGGAGCCTGTAAAAGTATTGGAAGTAGCTGCTGTGTGTTCATCCCTGATCATACGCCATCCGTTTATAACGCCATTAATAAGCTGCATAAAATAGCAGCTGAAATCCACACAGAAAACGGCACTTGGTCCTTTTCTGGATGGTTTTGGGCGTTGGTTACTGCCTGGGGTTGGAAGGTTCTAACTGGTCTCTGTATTATTGTAGCAATTCTGTTCCTTTTTTGTATGTGTATTCAATGTGGACCATTGTGCTGTTCCGTATGCATTTCATTTTGCATTCCAGATAAGAAAGCTATTGCCGATGTTGCCCGCCAGAAGGGTCTAGCTAAAGAGGTTAAAGGAATGATGATAATTGACATATACGATGATTATTCTTGGAAACCGGATGTCTTCAGTAAATGCTGAAAGGGTCGTCTGTTGTAAATTAAAGCAGAATGTGATTAAGCATTTACTGAAAACATTAATGCTCCCCCTTTTATCGTGTTTTCCTCCTTATGTTGGCCGAAGTCCGGACTCCATTTTGTATTGACATGCTGCCATGTGTTCCCCACGAGGAGAGTCCGACCTCTGTGTTAGTTGCTCTTGTAATCTGCCTAGCAACAGTTTATAAATAGCCCTCTTGTCCATCTGGCGCATGCCCAGACTTGACCACATCTGTTATAATTAGCTTTGCTTGACCATGTGTTTTCGCGGGCCCAAGGAATGTGGTAGCTCCGCCCATGTATTGATTTGGTATCGAGAATGACCCTAAATGGTAATGTTCTTCGACTTCATGTGGTATCCACCCACTCATGAGCCCCTCTGTTGTGTATAAAAGGGGACTGTGTACGCAAGTTCTTTGTGCTACTCCTTGCAATACTGAAGAGTGTTGTGTGGATTGTAGGACCACCCTTAAGGGTTAATAAACGTTGTTTTTTGTACTTTGCAGTTTCCGTGCCAACTTCCTTATAGATCTCGTTACAGAAGAGCGAACCCTTGTCTCTTGCGGGCCTAGCTGGGGCTTGTATTCATCAAGGCTGTTTTCTAAAACTTAATTCTGCGTGAGTTAAACTCAGTAGAACAACTGGAAATGATAAGACAGATGGGATCCCGGTTCTCAGACTCCTTTTGTCACAAACATCCCATAATACTCCACAGCATCATTATTTTGTTCTGCTTACTAAGGAGCTGCAGTGCTCGACACAGCTTGCTTACCCAATCTATAAACCTCACACACCTTTCCCAGCATGACACATATCAAACTAACTATAAACAACACCCTTTCTTCCAAGGCCTCCGAAGGACACCCAGAAAGCCAATGAAAAATCTGAGTGCAAAGGGTACAAAAACGATTAAAATGATAGAAAGGCTGTGCCCCTAAAATATCGAGGTAGGAATCTCGATGGCACCAAATACTGCGGACAAAATATCAAAGGACAAAATATTGAAAGGTAAGCATGTATAGATTTCCTGTGCGGCACTTATGCACCACCGGAACATCACTTTTTTGACGTTCCGGTGGTTCAATGTGCAGCGGCATATTTACAAAGCCACGTAAATCCACTTGATGTGGCTTTTCATGGCCTTGTACATATGTGTATCTTTCACCCAGAACACTGCGTGAAAGGGGCATTCCACTACTGTTGCTGTGGGTGTCCCCAATCTGCAATCATGGAATCTGAAGCATTCCCAAATTTACGAATAATGCGTCAGAATCTAATGCCATGCCAGGGTTGGCGTTAGGGAGGCGCAACGAGGAGAAATGTTTTAATTTCTCCTCTTTTTTTCCTTTTTCTCTGCGTGCTGCATTCTGCAGCACACATAGAAAGAGGAAATTGCCTGAATTGATTGATTTTGTGCAAGAAAGGAATATGCCTCTTTTTCCGGCTTTCCCTCAACCCCCATGTTGTTACAACACGGTTATTACAATACCTAAGTTGTAACAACGCATACCATTACCAACGACTTGCGGAGGGGCGCTGGATGTTGGAATAGTGTAATTTACTATTCCAACTCCAGTCTGTGTCATCAGTAGGGAACGTGTTGAATTTTAAATCCAACACCTTCTCCCCCTCCGCAAGTCGTTGTAACGACTTGAGAGGTTATAGTATGCGTTGTTACAACTCGGTCGTTGTAACGACCGTATGGTAACAACATGCGGGTTGACAGATGTTTACCACAGGAAAGTGTCCCTTCCTGCACAAAATCAGTTAGCCCGCAACGCAGTGCCTTGCACCATGGTGCAAGGATGCCTGCGCTGGCGCATGGCAGCCCATTGTGCGCTGGTGCAGGTGAAAAGCACAGGAATGCACCATATCACACAGTTACGGCCCATTCCTGCCCTTTTGTTTTGACGCACGGCAGCACAGCAAGATTCCTTGCAGCGCTGCCCTGCGCCAAAACCTCATAACTGAGGTCCTCTATACCTTACTCTACATATATGTACCTTGATGTGATATCATCAATGGGCATAGATGTGCAGTTAAAAAAAAGTAAATCTATACTTCCCCTTTATGCACTGGCCTTTCGATATTTTGTCCCTTGATAGTGGGTCCACGATATTAGTATATCTCGATGTTCCTAGCCTCAATATTCCAGAGTAAAACTTATACAAAGGGAGAAGCTACTTACTTAACCTCCGAAAAGTGCTTTGGGGCTTACAAGGGGTTCGGAAGCACTATACAAACACCAACACAAGAGCAAATATATATGTGGATGTTGTATGTCACTGTGTGCCTGCAGCATTAAAAAGCCAAAAGTTCTGACTTTGTCAGTGCTTGTTAAGAAATGGTTTCTACAACAAGAAATTAAACATTGCACCGATGCCTGTCTGCACATAAATCGAAGTCCAAATTCTGACAGTATGATAGGAGACAAAAAGTATCATGGCAACCACAGCGTGCAGGAACTCAGAACAAAGAGATTTCAATACATTTCTTCCACAGCAATTGAATCCTCAGCGTGAACCTTCGAGAGCCATTGCACGGATCTGACGCACAGGCCCAGACCAGCCCAGAGGCGTCACGACGCTGGCAGAGCGCGTCCTTGGGGGACGCACGGGTCTGTTCATTATTCCAATAAATGGCACAAGAGAAAAAGCCAGTCTTTGCTCGCAGTGTATTGTTTATCCCCCCCGCGCTGCTCACATTCCCTCCACTGCTCCGAGTGCGAAAGCAAAGAAAGGTTGCTGAAGGCGCTTTTGGCCCTCCTGGGACAGAGCAGGCCGAAGAAACCAGAACTGTCCTTGAGAGAAACATGCGCCTCGCAGACCTGCTTATGCAGCACCCCCAAAGCTCCTCATTAGGATGATTAGGGTGATGAAGGAACATCTTAATTATGCACATTTACTGTTTTAAGGTGATCGATGCAATTTGGCGTTTCTTTGATGCGAGGTTTTCCCGAACACATAAAAACAAGATCCCCTCCACCGTTCAGGGACAGCCACGACTGCTCGTTCTTGTCTTACAGTCTCGTGGACTTTGTTATAGTGCTCACAATGCACTTTTTCTTTTTTTAAAAAAAGAGAGGTGTACCCAGGGAGCTTTAATTATTATGTCTTCCCGATAGGGCTGACACAGTTAAGGTCCTGCTGAGACTCCCATTATGAATTAATGTATTCTCTTGCCTGCAAGACTGCAGTGCAATCTCCCAGTGGAAGGTCTGTAACTTTGCATTTCAGGTTGGAGTGCCAGAAGGAAGCTGTGATATGAAAGTCGAGCAACAGCAGATCACCTGTGCTCGACTTTTTATTTGTTCTGGACACGGGTTTTTAAAGATTACATTCTGTAGATTTAAGCCTGACAGTTTGCTAAGAAGCTAAAACTGTGACAAACATTTTAACACCAAATTATTTATGCCCTTCTCTGTGTCTTTCTGGGCCTCCATTTGCAGAAAACACGCATTCTCGAACACAAAAATTAAGGGGCTTATTTACAAGCCCAGTGCGCCGCCAGAACGTCACTTTTTATGACGTTCCAGTGGCGCACTGGTCTTACCCATATCTACGAGGCCTTGTAAAGCCACCCTGCATAGCTTTTCATGGCCTTGATGATATGGTGTGATGCAGCGCAGCGCAAGTTGCCGCGTTGCCTTACACTGCAACGGGAGACCTTTCCATGGACGTTGCAGTGGGTGTTCCCACGGAACCCCCATGAGTTTTGAAACATTTCCATATATACAACAAGCTGTAAACCTGGGAATGCGTCAAAAGCCTACTCCTCCCCAGGGGTGGTGTAAGGATTAGTTTTGTGAAGGAAAGTGTCGCTTCCTGCACAAAAATAACATGATTTCAATGCAGGCACCCTTGCGCCATGGTGCAAGGATGCCTGCGTTAGAACATGGCAGCAAATTGTGTACCAGCACAGTAGAAGAGGATAGGAATGTGCCCTATCTCATAGATAGGGCTAATTCCTGCCCTTTTCTTTTGATGTAGGGCAGTGCAGCAGAAAGGCTTGAGGTGCTGCCCTATGCCAAAATATATTAACGAGGCCCTCAGGGCCTCATTCACAAAGGCCCCTGCGCCACTGGAGCGTCACTTTTAGTGACGGTCTGGCAGCGCAAACTGCAGGGCCATATCTTCAAGGTCATGTAAAGCCACGCTGTGTGGCTTTTTATGTCCCTGTAGATATGGACTGAGGCAACGCAGTGCAAGTCGCTGCGTTGCCTCACCCTGCGATAGGGGGGAGTGTCATGGGCATTACGGTGGGTGTTCCCACATAACACTCATTGTACTTGACACATACACAGATTTATGAGATTTTGTAAACCTGGGAATGCGTCAAAAGCCTATATCTTCCCAGGGTTGGCATAGGGGAGGCGTAATAAGGGGAAATAACCTTATTTCTCCTTGTTTTTTAGGACTCGCCTAGGAAGGCATGCACTCCCTCTCTGAGACTTGCTGTATCTACAATATGAGTATAGAGCGCCTCCCATCTTTTTAATTTGTTCCTGTTACTGACCTTCATAAATGCCTTCTTTTGTTTGGTGAATATGTTTAATAGGGGAAACATCCTCAACAACGACTCATGAACGAGTTCCGGAGTCATGAGAGCCGCACAACGACTTGCATGAACAATGATTTAGCCTGAACCATGCATGTGCGTGGTTCAGACTAAGACAGTCTAGTGTTCGTGGAAGTCGTTGTTCGTAGAAGCTTCAAAACAGGAACAGAAAAGAGGGGTTCGTTTCTAGGGGCTTGCGGGGACAAGTTAGTTTTTAGGGGATGCAGTTGTATAAAAAAAATAAAATAAAATAAATGTGAGTGAGGGGCTATGGACAGATGACGGGCGCCGACCTGAATACAAAGTGAAGATAAATAAAAATCTATCTGCTGCATTAAAACATGATTTCAGTGAGAGTTTTAATACATTCAGAATCCTTTTCAAGTATTTTTCCAAGAAGTTTCGTCGCAGTAGGTGTCTCAGGCAGGGTTCAGCTGCGTAAGCAGACATTTTATGATGGTGCTGCTGTTCTCTCCCATGACTCTCAGCAGATTTTTGATCCATACATTTTTTTTTTACCTACTACGGATTTATAACAAGTAACATATTTCAGGAAAGCTTCGCTTTCCACATCCTTATCTGCTTCATGATCATTAACACATTAAATGAACTCCTAAGGTAAAATTATGACTTTCAAAGCGAGCATTACCGATCACAGGAAACAGATTATTTTTCCATTTTGAAGTGTTTGGTGTGGTTCGTAAAAGCGCTTGTTGACCAGTGTTTCACTCCGTAGCCAACATTGTGGCTCTACGCAAACATTTTTTGTTACCCATAATAAAACTTTAGGGTAGGGACAGGAGAGAGTGGAAGCTTGTGACTGCATTTTAAATCTTTTAATAATTAATCTGCTTTCAAGTGAATCAATATTTCTGACATCTGGAAGAAGTGGTTAGCTACTCGGCACTTTCAGCATGCTCTTCCTATTTAAGTTTATCTGCACAAGAGGCTGTGGTGTTTGCCTACATAGATTTTGGTGATTAAAGCAACTTCTTGCTTTCACCCGGCAAGGCTGCAGCAGCTTGGCAGCGCGTGCATCTGTGAACTCTATCGAGGATTCTGACGTTATGATTGATGGATTCTTTTGAGTGCATTGGGTGTAGTGAATAATCGTGGAGTTTGTGGTAGAGTAAGTCGTTGTTAAATAGTTAGTGGTTTGGAATAGGTCGTTGCTTAGCCTTCGTTGCTCAGGCACTCGTGATTTAGTAGGTAGGTGTTTAGTCATACAACCGTTTAATAGTCCCTCCTTTTGGTCTTTTGTAACCTCCCATGAGTACTGCCTTTGTTGCATGTGCTCTTACTTTTATTTATGATACTGTGTGAGCACTCTTTTTTTGGGGGGTGGCTTGACGCTGCTCGACAACAACATGCTCCGTTTATCTTGTAACGCACTTCCTCTTATCTTGTTTAGCATTTTTGGCTTCTTTTTTTAGTGGCTTGTTTTTGTGGGCATGGGGAGAGCCGATCATGAGACTTAAACCCGGTTCCCCAGTTTCAAAGTCGGCAGCCCTCAATGTTTTGCCTAATCCTCTCTCAAAAGCAATTTAGTGTCTCCCTGCGCTAATATCCTCGCTATGCATCACAGTAATTTAAAAAATAACATTCACGTGCATTTTTAGGACTAGCCTGAGACAGCCCAGGCTGTCTCTTCGAGACATTTTGTAAGTGGCTTTTAAAAGTGCCACCAGAGGCTTTTCCTAGCATGAAGCTTGAGTTCATGAGCACGTGCACGCGCAGCAGCCATCTGGCCGTCATGGCTCATAAAGCACAGCGCTCTCCCAAGTCCTCGCTCTGCCCCTCCACCACCTCCTCGTCTGCTTCAAAGGGTTTCATTAACAAGCCATTTTTTTTATTTTTTAGAGCTTTATGTTGGTTGCAGCTCGGAGCCAGTCGGTCCGTCCATAAAACACAGAATAAATAAGAACATTTATTTATAGTTAGAAAGCGCTCCACTGTTAATTCTTGGTTGGAAAAAACCTGTGAAAAATAAGAAAAAAACCCTAATCTTATTTGGAGGTGGGTGTTGCATGCATTCTCTTCTTTGTCAGTTAATGTAGAGAAATATCGACAAAAGTTACAGGTTGGACTTTGCATTTTTTAAATGTATTTTGCTTGCAGTATTGTTGTTCAGTTCATTTCCTAAACATCTATGTAGACTGGCTGATTAGGGTGTCACTTTAGTATCCGACTCAGCAAGGAGCTGGGTGTAGGCAACGTTTTTGATTGAGAAAGTGCTACATTTTTTAATTACGGTGATTGGTTTATTTGCATTGAAAAATATTAGAGTATTTTCATTATTTTAAGTCACCCTCTGTCGATTGTTTCAAAATTAAATGTGCGCTAGTTATTTGCCATTCAACATAAGGCGTCAGGCTCTCTTGAATGCTGTTCTGCTGTTAAGGTACAGCCCCATGCTGGATACCAGGTGCGGTTCAAGCCTGCCCCCTCCCCCCTTAGGAAATTATGTAAGAATAATTTCTGTTTGCTGTCTTCACCCAATTTTTGCACTTCATGTGTGCGATTTGTAATCCTATGTAAAGTCACCCCTATTTATATTTGTATACAGTCGCCATTAAGAGCAGTGTACTATTTTAAATATTACGTTGAATGATTGCTTCTGTCGGCCCTCCGTCTATTGTAGTGGCTACTACTCCTGTAGCTAAACTTGTATACTGGTGGTGTGCTGGAGAGCCTTGGGGCGGTATCTGAGAATCTGCTTTTGGCAGCTAAATGATGACAATGGGTGAGCTTTAAGCCGAATAGATTGAAAACTAACATCTCCTTTGCCCATGTTACTTATTAAAAATTAATATTACTGCGGGTTGTATTGGTTTCAGGAAAACAAAGCCGGTTTCTGCTGGTCCTTTAATGTAAAGTCTGCACGGGTTTTCACGTGGGAAGCAGATCAAGTTTAAATTGTGGTGTTTGACTTTTAAGTGTGCGACTGATAAGGCACTTCTGTGTTTGGGACAGATCTGTCCGGATAGGCTGTGTTCAGTGGCCCACCTTGCGTTTTCTGTGCCAATGTCCAGGCATAAGGACAGATATCCTCCGTTTATGTGCTTTATCTTTGGAACTTTGTACCACTTACTGTAATAATGTTTAATATTAAATAATCTTTAAAGAAAGTTCACAGAACACCATTGCCCAATCTACACTGCTTAAGGCAATTCTTCCACACGCATTGCAATAGAACCTCCGAGAAAGAAATGAACACATCTCAAGAAACAAAGGGGATGGTGGGGAGAAGGGAGATATATATTCTGTAACAATAAACACACATGCTTTTAGAATTGCAGTCTCAAAGACGTTGAAAATACAAAGTCACAACGAACAACATTATACACTTTAAGCCTCCCAGCTACCTTTTAAGGGTGTACATGTCAAGCCAACCATCTTGAACACTTAGTAAACCATCTCTATGATAAAGGGGCTCAAAGTGGTGTCACGTGTTGTCAGTGGGCGCTTCCTGGTGTTCCAAATAATCATTGGCAGAAAAGATGTGTGTTTTTCCAACATGCAGATCTCAGCTTTGCTGGATATAAAAATGGAAGCCTAAAACCTGCTTGTTTAATTACGCACTTCAGCTGCAGGAAATGAACATGGAAAGCAATACATTGTGTTGCCTACCAGGGGCTTCCCCGAAGGGATGTTTGTCCTGCAGAAACTTAGAGCCACTACTTTCTCCAGGATCGTGGTGGGCATCCAGCAGTGCGCTTGGCATGAGTCGGGACACAGGTTGCATGAGAGTCTCTGTTATGCTTTAGGAGCACCCTTGCAGAGCGCGCAGGTTAACTGGGAATAGAGAGCAGAAGTGGAGGATTCACAGTGCAAGGTCTCTCTGCCGTGAAAAACCGACAGCTGTGTGTGTGCTTGGAGGGTGCGGGAGGGCTCAGAGCGAGAGGAGGGAGGGGAAAGCCACATACAAGCAGGCAGACAGAAGGGCACATCAGTGCATACGTGAAGCCCGGCTGATGAGCAGAAGGGAAAGGAAAAGAGAGTGCGCAGGAACAAACATAAATAACAAGCATTGGCATAGCCAATAGGTCTCGCCTTTGGGGCCTTATAAGTATTTAGTTAAGCAGCACAATATCCTTGGTGCAACAACACCAACTGTTGCATGGCTAAACACTTATAAGGTCCCCAAGGCGAGACCTGTTGGCTATGCCAATGCTTGTTTTTCTTCCTGTATGCATTCATCCTGATTGCTGTTAATCTGCATTTCTCATTTTCATTCTCTTCGCCATTGTTCTATTTACATCAATATGTCTTTGCCTGTGTTTTTTTTTTTTGTGGACACTAGGAGAGCCGACACCAAGACTCAAACCTGGTTCCCCAGTTCCAAAGTCGGCAGCTCTCTATGTTTTGTTACATCCTCTCTCTAAAACAATCTAGTGTCTCCTGGAGCATATACCCTTACTATGCACCACAGTAATAAAAAAAAAAGTTTGCATGTGTCTCAATGGTAATTCCAGGCCAGGTGAAATTACAGTACTCTGTTCCTTGTTTTGGGCTCGTCCCCCTGTTCCCGCTGTTTGTTATAAATTAGTCAAAAGCAACATTTGTTTTAAAAATAAAAGACACTTCATACCTGCACAACTACAGCTTCTAAACATACGTTTAATCAAATAGTAAGCTATTTCCATAAATGTATTAAAATCTTCAGCTTGAAATAATTAATCCCAATTTGAATCATGTTCAGAATGAGGTAAATGAGCCAGGCACTCATTTGGTTGCAGTGGTAAAGAACCTCTGGAACAATTTCTGCTGACAATTTACAACCACAAAGCTCTGGAGCCTCTTGTTGCAGAGATTTGCCCTGAAGTAGGGTAGTTTTGGGATCTCTTTACAGTCATTTGTGCCAATGTTTCTAGTGCTTGGTTCCAGTGTTTAGACTGTTACAAAAATGCTGACAGTTTTTGCTGAGCAGTGAGATGCATTGATTGTTCGAGGATCACACAGGGTTGTTAAGACGTGAAGCGGGGATTAGAACTGCAACCAGCAGTCTGTTCAGTGGATCGCATCCCTTTATTCGTGTTGTTTCAGCTGCCCCTAGGCTCGAGCGCAGATATAAACCAATGTAGATGTGGATCTGTGATGGATGGCCGATCTCCAGAGGTGGACCATGTGGGATCCAGTCAGGTGACATGTAACAAGTGGAGATGGCATGTCACAAGGGTTCTTGGATACTGATAAACTAGCCAGGGCATGTTGCCATACAGCACTGGTATTAACATAGCCACAGTGCAAGGGTGCCTGCATTGGAGCATGGCAGCTCTTTGTGCAACAGTGCAGGGTCAAAGGACAGGAATGCGCTATATTTGATAGATACGGTGCATTCCTGCCCTTTTCTTTTGATGAAGGGCAGCACAGCAGGAAGGCTTGCGATGCTGCCCTACATCAAAAGATTGTAAATGAGGCACTAAGAATCTGCAAAGTTGTGCCTAAATTGACACTGGTTTTATCTGTTGAGCGAAAAAAACAGGATTCAGCAAAGCTAGTAGGTCTGGTTTTGGCAAGGTGGCGTAATAGAAATTATTTTACATTTTAATTTCGTGCTCATGTCACAAAACTAAAAAGAAGGAAAACATAAATCTTGCTGCCACCTAAATATGGCAGCCATACATACATATGCAATAAAAAAATGTAAATGCACTAAAAAATTAAAAGTGAGATGTAATTTTAAAAGAACAGTATTGAATTCTTTTTTGTTTTAATGCACATCACAGGAAAATATTGTTCTAATTGGTGCACAGAGAATATACTATTTAATTGAAATAATTGATACCTGAAAATAAAGTTTCAACACATTAAATGCCAAAAAAATAGATTAAAGAATTGAAAAAAAAACATTGGCAAGTAAAATATTTGCCTGGCACTGCAATGCAGGACTTTGAAGTGTGTGTCTTTTTTAGGTGAATGATCAGAAATAATCTACCAAAATGGCATCACTCGGAGTGAAAGAAAACCAATGGCTGAAGTGGAATGAACCATTGCTCCACATGTTATAGTGTGGAGGGTAGTAGTAAAATGGCAATGATTGCTGAACAGAGCAATGGACAAAGAGGTGATGAGATAAAAATTGGGGAAAAGCTGGTTCAAATAAAGGAAAATATATTTTTTACACATCTTCTGATGCAGAAATGTTTGATTTTTATGAGCTCTACAACTTTGCTCTCTGCAAGAGATCAAATTTGCACAGTCCAAGCAATTAAATCCTAAAGTTTCAAAGCAGGGATCTATTTCTTATTGTTCCTCCTGCAGAAATATGTCATTTCAGTCTGCACACAATGTGCTCATGTGGGGAGGCAAGTCCACTAGACTCCAAGGGTTATTTTTTCTGGGGGAGACCCCTTGGGCAAGAGTCATTATCCCCAGCAAATAGCAAGACAGTCTTTCTGCTTCCCCTTGGGGGCAGTTTGGAGATGTTTCCCCCAGTCTGCCTCCCGGAAAGCGTACAAAGTCCACTAGACACCAGGTATTAGAAACAAAAGCAATGGAGGCAGCCTACGCTGGCATAAGGTTATGCCCCCATCCCCAAAAGCAAAAGACACACAATTGATGGATGGAATGCAGAACAAATCAAAACATTCACCCCCAGTCAAGAGATTAAATTCATCATTCTATTGCTCACCATGCCACCCCAGTTTAGACCTTGCCATATGCAAATCAGTCTTGACCCTGTGCCTCAAGGGAACAGTCCTGCCTAAATTACCAAGCCAGGTCCTCCCTGGACTGGAAACAAGCATCCTAGAGCCGGTTTCAGGGTTTCACCCCTCATCAGCCAGGATAGCTTGAATCCAGTGGCACAGTGAGCCCGGGACCCACGTCTGGGCATACCCGGTGCACTTAGGGCAAGAAAGCAAAAGACACACAATGCTTGGAAGGAATGCAGAACATATCAAAAGATTCACCCTCAGTCAAGAGATCTGGGTTAAATCCATCATTCTTTTGCTCACCATGCCACCCCAGTTTAGACCTGGCCATATGAGCTCGGGAGGAGAGAAGCAGGCACACTATTTGCAGAAACTCTTACTATTTGCTTTTATCAAGCGTTTTTTAAACTGGGTTTTTAAATTGTCATAATCAATTTAGTTTAGTGCTTTGGGAGGCTTTATAGTGTTTGAATATTACCTGAGTCACTCGTTTAGCTTAATGCAACTCTCCGGTCCACCACAATCGTGTCTGTCGATTGATTGATTGAGGGGAGAGAGGCTGCCGAATCGGGCACTGCACGCTTTCTGGGCGCCATTTTCAGCGGTTAGCACTCTAGCTGTTGGACCTTCTGGGGCATAAAACTACCACGTTCGTGGGCGCCCAGGAGAGAAGCAGGTACACTATTTGCAGAAACTCTTACTATTTGCTTTTATCATCGAGTGTTTTTTAAACTGTGTTTTTAAATTGTTATAATCTGTTTAGTTTGGTGCTTTGGGAAGCTTTAGAGTGTTGGAACATTACCTGAGTCACTCGTTTAGCTGAATGCAACTCTCCGGTCCACCGCAGTCATGTCTGTTGATTGATTGAGTGGAGAGAGGCTGCCGAACAGAACCCTGTAAGCTTTCTGGGTGCCATTTGCAGCGGTTAGCCCTCTAGCTGCTGGGCCTTCTGGGGCATAAAACTACCCCGTTAGTGGCCGCGCAGGAGAGAAGCAGGCACACTATTTGCAGAAACTCTTACTATTTGCTTTTATCATCAAGCGTTTTTTAAACTGTGTTTTTAAATTGTCATAATCTGTTTAGTGCTTTGGGACTCTTTAGAGTGTTGGAATCTTACCTGAGTCACTTGTTTAGCTTAATGGAACTCTCCGATCCACCGCAGTCGTGTCTGTCGATTGATTGAGTGGAGAGAGGCTGCCGAATAGGGCCCTGTAAGCTTTCTGGGCGCCATTTGCAGCGGTTAGCGCTCTAGCTGTTGGGCCTTCTGGGCCATAAAACTACCGCGTTCATGGGCACCCAGCACATGCGCGCAGCGGGTGCGCTGCTGGCGCGCCGAGCACCTAACTCAACCCCATCTGCGCCCGTCTGCGTCTGGACGCTGTCAGCTGTCAGGAGATGCTGCCCGTTTTCCCACAGGTATTTCCTTTGCCCATGTTAGGCTACTCTAGATAGGTGTTGTTGGAGCTGGGGGATTTGGCCCCTAGCGCGGGCTGTAAAGATAACCCACAAGTAGAGGACGGCATCTTTCTGGGGAAATGCCCACAATGTGAGTGGTCTGTACCCGAGCAACAGCAAACCCCTGGCCTCCTACACCCCTTCACCACGAACAATCAATTATGTAAGGAGCAGGCCTCTAGGGTAGAGAAGCAGACCAAGGGAGGGCAAGCAGTTCCCTTCCAGGGGCTGTATCTCAATGCAGGATCCATTCCAAAGCATGTGGCAGAAATCTGTGACAACTTAAAACCAGATATGTGTCTCTTCACTGAGACCTGGCTGCATAATGATGCCACGCCGGCTTTGGTAATAGCTTTCCTCGCTGAATACTCTGTTGTATGTTTGGATAGATCAGGCAAGAGGGGCGGAGGTCTAGCTATTGCCACGCGTCCACCTTATTACATCAAGACTTTGGACACTCTCCCCCTCTAATTTGGAGCTGTTGGTCTTCAGGGTGGAGCGGGCATGGGCATTTGAATGGACGGGAGCTTTAGTCTATCACCCACCAGGAGGAAACAAGAAAGAGTTTTGCACATCGCTATTAGAAGGGTTGACTCCTTACACACTGCAAACTGACAAGTTCCTACTGGTGGGGGCACATAGAGCTTATCTAAAAAGCTGCAACATAGCCAGAAGAGCACATTTAGGTTCCCAAATTACGGAAGAGAAGAAATCTTTAAGATTCTTAAGGAGTTTACCAACCCGAGAGCTAATAACCCTCTACCTCCGCCCACACAAGAGTTATGTGAGGACCTAGCTAGCCATTTTATCCAAAAGATTGATAAAATCTATTGCTCCTTCGGTCTGAAGGAGGTTGATTACGAGGGAGTTCCCCCCCAGGTAAACCCTCATTCTCCGAGCCTAGAATCTTTCCCTGTTATCACTGGTGAGCAAGTGGGCTCCTTACTAGCTCACATGAAATCTGGATCTCCATTAGACCCAGTTCCACCTTTCATTATGTCAGAACTTACTCTGGTCTTAACTGATGTGCTCGCTGAAGTCTGTAATATCTCGCTAGCTACAGCCACGTTTTCTCATAAGTGGAAACATGCACGTATCAAGCCATTGTTGAAAAAGGCGCTAGCTGATCCTAATGATCTAAAAAATGACAGGCCGATCTCTCTCCTCCCTTGTAGCTCAAAGGTCATGGAGACATTAATCAATTGTCAACTCTCTGGTTATTTGGAACAGAATAACCTACTGGATTCGTCCCAGTCAGATTTCCGTGCTTGTTATAGCACTGAGGCCGCATTGCTGGAAGTCACCCACACCATAAGGATGTCGCTGGACAAGGGCACCCCGGCGATGCCAGTTCTCTTCGATCCGTTGGCAGCCTTTGACACGATCTCTCATCGCATCCTTCTGGATAAGCTATGAGAGACTGGTGACAGAGGCATGGCCTTTAATGGATACAAAGCTTTCTGACCGACAGAACACAATGTGTCCAGCTGGATTTCTTTGTGTCACAGACCACGCGGGTGGATAAAGGGGTCCCGCAGGGATCCATCTTAAGTATTTAATATATATGTGGCCCCACTGGCCTCAATTATTAGAATCTGCGGGTTCGAGACGCAGACGACACGCAGGTGATAGTCCCTATAGAGTCAGACCCTGCAGTGACCAAAGCTAAGTTTAAAAACTGTATGTCAAATATAGCCATATGAACTTTCTTCAACTTAATTCCATCAAAACAGAAACATTGCTGTTTGGTAAAGCTGAGGAATTGTGGACCCCAGAATGGTGGCCATCAGATCTAGGTGAGGCTCCCCCACCAAACAAATGGGCAAAGAATTTAGGCATCAGAATTCACAATAAACTCTCTATGGAGGAACAGGTGAAGACGTTGTCAGGCACCTGCTTCGGAATAATGTGGATGCTAAGAAAGATCTTCCGTTGGATCCCTCTCATGGCAAGGAAAACTCTCATTCAGTCGCTCTTGGTTAGTAGACTGGAATATAGTAACTCTCTACTTGTCGGTATAAGGGAAGACCTATTAATAAAATTGCAGGTGGGTCAGAACACAGCAGCCTGCCTTGCCCTTAACAAACCGGTACGCACCCAATCTCTACCTCTCCTACGTCAACTGCACTGGCTTCCTATTAGAAAACGAGCAGTCTTCAAGCTTTTATGTACTGTCTTTAAGTCCCTTCAGGGGACGGGCCCTGCTTACCTTAAGAAGAAACTCGAACTGTATCTACCCATGCGTCAGTTGAGATCTAGCAATCGCAATTGGCTCTGAACGCGGGGAATCAGGAAAGCCAAAATGGGCAGTCTGGCCTTTTCTCATCTAGCCCCCGTCCATTGGAACAGTCTCCCTGATGAGATCCATGCCTGTTCCAACCTGTCTCAATTTAAGAAACTGCTCAAGACTTGGCTGTTTTAAGATTCTGTTTCTCTTTAGGTGACTGCTACTCAGGCGCCGAGAGATCCCCCTGGGGATGATTCGTTGCACCCTACAAATGAATATAATAATAATAATATAATAATAATATGAAAATCAGTCTTGAGCCAGTGCCTCCTGTGAAGAGTCCAGCTCGAACTGCCATGCCTTGATCGAAAACAAGCATCCTAGGACCGGTTTTGGGTTTCAGCCCTCATCAGCCAGCATAGCTTGAATCCAGTGGTACACATTATAAAACGCTTTTACGATGTTGCCTCTATAGACGGTCTCACCCAATGAAAAATGTCCTCTGTCGGTAAGCGGTCTTGTTCCTTCTTTCCTACGGCAAACATGTGAAGCTCACGATCCATTATCAGAAAAAGTATCATCTCATGTTAACATTTGTACAACTGGGATAATCTAGCCTTGGTTCTCAGGGAAAACTATTGCAGGGTTCAGTCTATTACAACATTTTCACTTAGGAACAATGAACTAAGCTAAAGTAAGAAATATTTACTTGCAGATCTCCGGTTGGGCAATTGCAGTCAATAGCTTATAAATATGTGTATATTGTTAAAACACATTCTCTATTTTATATTATATGAACATGTGACGCTGAAGGAAGTTCAGTTCTAGTTTATGAAGAATATGTAGCAGAAGAAAATAAAAATGTATATAAACTCAACACATTCTACAGTTATCACAGTATCTAAGCAAGTCACTTTAAGGTGAAGCTATTGAATACACTTGTGCAGAATTCAGCATTATCCTAAACGCATTTACTTATAGAAGGGAAAGGTCGAGCCGAAGCCTGACAAAAGTCATGTCAGGTTAGTGCATTTTGCTCCATTTTCTACCTGACATTTTAAAATGCATTTTCGTGTTAAAACCTAAGGCAAATTAACATCTTTATTGATGCATTTTTATAGGCAATTTTCTGCGTTAAGACTTTTCATTGATTCTGAAACTTGATCAATTGAGAGGAGAATGCACATTTGTAGCGAAAGTTTAAAATTTGCAAGGCCTTATGGGTGAGTAAAGATGATGGTATCCATGCACATCACACCATGCTGGCCTCTTCTGGGTGTCTAGTTTTCAGATATGTATGGGTTTTGTAGGTTTGCTTGGGTAGCGGCAGAGCCCGTGCCCAAAATGCACCAATACCACACTCCAGAAAAATTGTCATTTTCGAGTGGAAAAGTTTGATCTGTCCATGTTGAGTTTTGGTGCAATTACAGTTGAAAGCGCTGGGACCACCCACACAACTAGGGTACAGATTTATTGGGACAATGTGAGAATGCTGGTGCTATAAAATGTGTGGATCCCTACAGATACTGAAACTTCCAGTCACAGAAATGTGAAGAAAATGTGGTTTTAGCCATATTATGAGGTATGTAGGAACTTATGTGTAAGAAAATGTCATCGGTTCTACGCAGGTTACACCACCCAAGACTCTCCTGGAAATCTAGTATTCCAAAATGTTTGGTTTGGAAGGATTTCTTGGGTGGTTAGGACCCAGGCTGAAATTCAGTGCTACCCATTATGCAAAAAGAATTGTCGGTTTTGAATGGAAAATTTGATCTGTCCATGTTGTGTTTTGGGACTTTTCCTATAGTGAGACTTTGTTCACCCTCACAAGTGGGATATTGGTTTATTGGGATAAGTGTGGGAACATTGAGTGGAAGAAAATTATGGGATATCCATATATTCTAGAACTTTCTCTCCGAAATATGAAGAAAATTCACATTTGTAGCTGTAATTTGAGGATTGCAAGGACATATCGGTAAGAAAACATCATAGGATCTACACAAGTCACACCACCTTAAACTCTCTTGTGCATCTAGTTTTCAGAAATGTCTCGTGTGGTAGGATTCTCTTGTTCATGGTTGAGTTAGGGCCCATAATCCGCAGCTGCCCACATTCTGAAAAATAGTGCTGATTTTGCTCAGTGAAATGTACTGTCTCCAGGTCACATTTTGAGGTGTTTGTGTCCTTGCCGCTAGGCCCATCTACACAAGTGGAGTACCATTTTGTATTGGGAGACATGTGGAAGGAGGAGGGTGCCAGGTCGAGGGATTGGGAGAGACGCAACTTGTCTCTTGTTGCCCTCACACATCCCGAGGGATGTCACGCTTCATCATCGGGCTGTTGCTCCTCGTCGGGCCGGCGGTGCAATGCCCTATGGGTCCCCCGAAGGGTCTCTTTGGTGGAGATCTTTTTAGAGAGCTGCCAATGGGTGCATGTGGGTGTGTGGGTAGAAGATCTGGTGTAAGGGAAGGTGCGTGCGTGCAGTGCGAATTAAAACTGCCTAAGGGTTGCCAGAAAAAAGTTTTAATGAAGAGGTACCCTTGGCAGAGTAAAAAACCCATAGGTTAGGGGTTACCAGCGTGGGCGCGATGTGCCCGGGTAACTATGCTGAGGTCGACATGTTTTACGCCTGAAACGGTCTGAAAGATCCTTGGCGTTTCATCAGGACCAGGTGTGAGGGTGGTGTGTGGTAAGTGCACGGACGTGTGTGTTATGAGTGGGGTGACATTGGCCCACTCAAAACTCAAATGGGGAGAGGGAGGTCGCCTCCAAACTTATAGTGAGTGGCGGCCAAAGATCCGAAGTAAATCTATGCCCCCTAAATAACGACCTGTGGAGAAGAAAAGAAGGGAAATAAAACACACAGGGATCAGGTCTATTCGCTCTGTGCCCTGCGGTATGATTACCCAGACAGCAATGGCCCAGGGAATGTGGAAAGCTAAAAACAAGTAGAGACATGATAAGTCAGTGGTGAAAGAACAGTATGATCACCATAGGGTTGCCTGCGTCACCATCCGTTGCGAGCGGTGGTGGGGGGGTTCATGTCCACTGGACCCAGCACAGGCGTAGTGCCCGGGCTCAGAAGGTGAGCCCCCCCAAAACAAGTGTAGCCCAGGTCGAGGCCGTGACGGCAGTCAAAAAACACCTAAGGTGAGAGGTAGGTAGAGACAAGCCTGGTAGTGTGCAGCGCCCCAGGGTCACACTCTGCTTGTCCTCAATGCCATAGTTGGTGTGGTAAAGAGGGTTAGCGTGTACCTCGTCAGGTCTCTATACATATTAACACGACAGAGGAGATGCTTGCCTTGCATAAGCCAACGGGATGGAGATCGGCTTACCTAAACACGGAGATACAGTTTCTCCTTGAGCTAATGGCGTGGGATGCCCGCACCTTCTTGGGCTGTGATTGCCGTAAGGAGGCCAGTTAGGGGAGGAGAGAAAAAACGATGGAGGGATACTTTCAAGTAGGTGGAGGCAGCACGATGTTTTGTCATTCACGGTTTTTCTCGGGTGTCGGCGCAGATAGCCTACCCTGTCCAGACGCCAGCTCGTAGGTGAAGAGCTAGAGAGCTGTGCCGTCTCTTTAATCTTCGCTGCCTGTAGCAGAGGAGGTTCCTACTTCCGGTTAGGTCCCGTGGTGCCCTGTCATCCATCGGCTTGACGACGCATGTGCATGTCATGCGACGCCAGTATGAGGTTGCGTGCATGCGTGCCATGAAGTGCGCTGCAAGTGTGTTTGTGCGAAGTACTTAGAGAGCTGTCACACAGGTGTTGGCCCACAGGGGGCCATGAGGTGCTAGTGTGTAGTAGCGCATATGCGTTACATGATTTACGCCGTATACGTGTGTGAGCGAGGTATTGAGAAGGGGTTGCACAGGAGGTGACGTTACCCCACAGTGTATGATGTGTGCATATATCTAGGCCCAGGGGCGAGAGTTAAGAGCTGGGTCCCCTGGTGGGTCCAAAGTGTGGTGAGAGAATGAAATAGGATAAATGAAAAAATAAATAAAGGAATGCACACAATGGTCAAATTCAGAGTCAAATACTCGTTGCACCACCCCTACTTATACTCGTATGGATATGTGTGAGGTAACAGCATTGAGGTAGGGTAGTGGATGGCGTAGTTCACAAGGAGGTTGAGGAACTCATCAAAGGGGACACTACTCAAAAAATGATAGTACTGAGCCTGGTGTGTGGAAATGTAGTACTAAGAGTACAGTTAAGTAGCCCATGGGTCCCGATCATGTAGGGATGTCAAGTCAAAGTGAGATGGACTAGGCCCAGAGTGGTGGAGTCTCTTAGTGAATTATAACTCCGTCCAGGGAATTACATCTTTGAGGCCCTGGGTATTAGTATGGAGGCGGTGGACCCACCGTTGCTCGCGTCTAAATAAGGAGTTACTGTTCCAACGTGGATTGGACTCTAGGATAGTCCACTGGATGACCTCACACGGGTGGCCTTTTTCCAAAAAAAGGTTAGTGAGTTTGGTGGCTGTGCGTGCTTGTCTCACTGTGCTTTTATGTTCGCTAATCCTTGTCTTAACGTCTCTGGTAGTCATTCCGATGTAATACAAAGTACAGGGACATGTGATGAGGTACACACAATTTGTTGTGTTGCAGTTTGTGTGTTTGCGTTGTTCCCATCGGAAGTTCCCCAGTTGGAGTGACTTTGTGTGCCGTGTGGAGGAGCATGCCCCACAACTGCCGCAGGGATAGTGTCCTGTGACGGCAGGGAGATTCCACAATGTGGTGTCCTTGGATGCTTGCGGTGTTAGAGGGCTTGTGTGCATCAGTTGATCACGTAGGTTAGTAGTTCTCTTGAAGGAAAACCGGGAGGGTTGGATAGCCAGTGTGTCGCTGTTGAGAATCATCCAGTTCTGATTGATTATCTTCTTGATTTGATTGGAGAGAGGGGTGAAAGTAGTGACGCAGGTTATAAGGTCATTAGTTTTGGGTGTCCTTGTCTCCAAGAGGCCTTCTCGTGTGTTGTTCCTTGCCCGTTTCCTGGCTTACCTGATAACCTCACCTGGGTAGTGTCTCTCCACGAGGTTGTTTGCCAGGTGATTGGCTTGGGATTCAAATTTGTGTATCCTACTACAGTTGCGTCTAATTCTCAAGAATTAGCCGTAAGGTAGATTCTCTCTTAGTGCTCTGGGATGAAAACTTTTAAAGCTAAAGAGGCTATTGCAGTCTGTGCTTTTCTTATAGGTGGTGGTGTGCAACACTCCATTCTCAATGCTGATCATGAGGTCCAGGAAGGGGATCTCCTTCGTACTGGCCGTCATGGTGAAACGTAGAAGTGGGTCCTGGTTATTAATCCATTCGTGAAAAGTCTTGGCTAGGATTTCAGGGCCCCTCCAAAAGATCAGGATATCATCAATGTAACGTTTCCACGTGACAAGGTTCTCGTGGAAGGGGTTAGTATCAGTAAAAATGTGGGTAGCTTCAAAGTGATGCAAAACCAAGGTATGTAGGAGAGTGAACACCTTCCCTTATTATTCATTACTTCTTCAGTATTTTTATGATGCTCTTGTATTGCGTGCACACAGCTGCTGGGAACCGTCCCAGGTCCCAGTAATATCAAAAGATTAAAAAAACGGGCACATTATTCACAAGCCCAACTGTTGCACTGCTGAGATGGGAGATAATCCCTCCACGTAAACCAATTCCTCCAAAGTTCACCATTTGTTTTTGACTTGATACCAAATTTTATGCAAATCGCTTCTACCAATGTTCTTTCACATTTAGTCACCACGGAGACAGAATGGTTGTGCCTGAATACTTTATTCACCAGTTTCAAATGCCGCCTGCCGCTCATCCAAGCTTTCAACAGTGGCACGTGGGGTCAACCATTTTTTGAAGAAAGCTCTTTGTGTTATACCCAATGCATTTCGAGCCTTGCTGGCTCTTCGTCAGGGGTCACTGCAACACATGAAAAAAACAACTCAACTCACTGCTCAATTCAAACATATTAGGTAAAATCAAATTTTACTGGACCCAATTCTTCACCCAAAACGACCCTCGCTACCTACCCCAGCCTCATCATTTAAACAATACCCTCTAACTCATGTAAACCTGTGAACATCCTCAATCCCCCTGCGCTAAACGTGCCTTGAATCTCCATTTGATGAAACAAATAACTAGTGACAGTGAAAAAAAAAAAACACGACTCAAACACCCCGTTTTTAAATAAAAGAATACTCTAATCTCTATTAATTGCCACTCTTACAACAGTAACTCAACCCCACCTTCCATAACAGCCTGACTGCCCCATGTTATACTAAATCTGTCTAAACCAAGTTACCTCTTAAGAGCCTCAATCGGGAGCCTGATCTACCTTGTGCACTTCAAGAACCAGTACACCCTCCCTGCTGTTCAAGCCATCATTTAAAGTGTGTTCTCCCACGTGTGCCCCTTCCTACATTCGGATTTGCTAGTTTAAACTAACCCAATCATCTATTCCTCCTATGTCTATGCCTTTGTGAGCGAACATAATGATGTAAACTCTAAATCCCACAAAGCACTTCACTATCATCACCAAACCAAATAAAATGCCTAAAGAGCCCATGTATTCTACCCCGGTTTAACCCGCCCTAACAGAAACCAATAACATGAAAACATGAAAATGAAAAAGTATTCTGTGAAAAATAATATCACTTCAGTGCACACCAGTAACGTGCTCACAATTCATAAATGAATCCAATACTATTAAAATGAAAATTGTTGACAGAAACCACACGAGCAGTCAGAGTTCAGCTGTCGTATTTGATCTAATATTATTGTTCACATAAAAGTTGTTCCGTGTTTAAAATCCACTCCAAGTCTTTCTTTTTCCACTGTCTCCGTAGTTCTAATTATTAAAAGGTCCAATTTCAACACTGTGGGGTGCAACTCTCAGTGGGACGATAAATTGCGATGCAAAACCAAGGTATGTGGGAGAGTGCACACCTTCCCTTATTATTCATTACTTCTTCAGTATTTTTATGATGCTCTTGTATAGCATGCACACAGCTGCTGGGAACCGTCTCAGGTCCCAGTAATATCAAAAGATTCAAAAAACGGGCACATTATTCACAAGCCCAACTGTTGCACTGCTGAGATGGGAGATAATCCCTCCACGTAAACCAATTCCTCCAAAGTTCACCATTTGTTTATGACTTGATACCAAATTTTATGCAAATCGCTTCTACCAATGTTCTTTCACATTTAGTCACCACGGAGACAGAATGGTTGCGCCTGAATACTTTATTCACCAGTTTCAAATGCCGCCTGCCGCTCATCCAAGCTTTCAACAGTGGCATGTGGGGTCAACCATTTTTTGAAGAAAGCTCTTTGTGTTATACCCAATGCATTTCGAGCCTTGTTGGCTCTTCGTCGGGGGTCACTACAACACATGAAAAAAACAACTCAACTCACTGCTCAATTCACCAAAAAACTCTCTGAAGCACTAATAATAAAAATCAACATAGCATAAACCGGCATCAGCATTTCAGCATATAAAACCCGCCTAGCGGAGATCAACACAGAAATAGCGGATCATCGTGACTATCTTCTCAACCAAAAAATCACTAAACTACAGAAAGACTTAAAAAAATTTTACACTATAAGTTTGTAGGCGACCTCCCTCTCCCCCATTTGAGTTTTGAGTGGGCCAATGTCACCCCACTCAAAACACACACGTCCGTGCACTTACCACACACCACCCTCACACCTGGTCCTGATGAAACGCCAAGGATCTTTCAGACCGTTTCAGGTGTGAAATATGTCAACCTCAGCATAGTTACCCGGGCAAATCGCGCCCACGCTGGTAACCCCTAACCTACGGGTTTTTTACTCTGCCAAGCGTACCTCTTCATTAAAACTTTTTTCTGGCAACCCTTAGGCAGTTTTAATTCGCACTGCATGCACGCACCTTCCCTCACACCAGATCTTCTACCCACACACCCACATGCGCCCATCGCCAGCTTTCTAAAAAGATCTCTGCCAAAGAGACCCTTCGGGGGACCCGTAGGGCATTGCACTGCCGGCCCGACGAGGAGCAACAGCCCGATGACGAAGCATGACATCCCTTGGGATGTGTGAGGGCAACAAGAGACAACTTGCGTCTCTCCCAATCCCTCGACCTGGCACCCTCCTCCCTCTCTCTTTCGTGTTCTCTCACTCTTGAGTACTGTGTGTTGACTCCTTGCATTCACCGACCCTGGAACAGTGCTCCTTGTTTGATTTACTAATCACTCTTGTGGAGCACGGGCACTGGACCATCAATAGGCTCCCTGTCCCCCCTCTTCTATTTTGATTTAAGACATGTGGAAGCACAAAATAGTAAATATTTGTCATTACCAATTGGATTGCTCTGCATTTGTGGACTACAAATGTAAGCCAGTGTGCCAAAAAGTGCACATTTTCCAAAATGTCTTCTGAATCACATGATAGAATGGGTAAACCCAAATTTAGAGGTGTACAAATAACCTCCTTCACTAAACTCAGTATCTGGTGCATATTTCAGAAATACATAGGTTTTTGTTCATACCCACTTTTCATTTATTAGATTTTACCATATCAATTGCTGTATGGTTAATACACGATGAAGAATCATTATAAGCTTGTTCAGCTGTTGACTCTGAGCATTTTCAGTTTTTAGAAAACCTGCAAATCCTATCTAACCTAGTGGCCAGAGCAGTCTGATGGACATAACAGTATATTACTTTTGTGAATTGGTTATTTGTGACAAAACATTACGGATTGAAACGTTGTCACCATTTGCAATTTATTTCTATTTATTTTCATTATGTTGTTGTTTAAATGATTAGATTCCTTAGGAAAATATTCAGGGATCTACACAAATGGCCATTGCTGAATGCAGAATTTTGTCTACTTTTAAGAAATGTATAGATTACCAGAATTACCCATGGATTCATACCTGTTTCCATTACAAATTGCAAGTGAGTTCAAACCACAAAAATAATGAAAAATTGACCACCTCTTAGAAAAATGCAAAAACTTTGCTTGTTCCAGAAATCGGGGAGGATTTTAAACCTAGCTCCTCAAATCTGTCACTAATATTTTGTTTAGAAAACAAACAGGCTTCCTTGCACAACATTGTTTCACAATTGTAACCCCCATATTTTGGTTATTTCTTTTTTCAGTGCCCTCCAGGGGACTCCTCATGCCATGGTTATATTTAGAATCCCAAGGATGTTAAGAGAAAAGAAACACATTTGGCAGGAATACCTTATGTGGAAAAAAAGTTATACTGGTGTAAGTGCAAAGTACCCCAGATATCAAAACTTTCTTAGCACTGCTCGGTGGAAAAGCCTCAGTAGTTAAAGGATTAAGGGCGGGTCCCTTGAGAGACTCCCACATGGATATGGGGCTTAAGGTATGTTTCAGGATTTTAGTACCAAGTCCCAAAGGCCTGTAATGGCTGGCACAATAAATTCTCTTTGATGTGGCCAGCCAATGAATAGCCACCCATCAGCTTGGAATGGGCCAATCAGAGCATGTATGAACCCCAACAGTCCAGATATCTCTGCCTTTTTACCAAGCTTAGTCCCATTCTGCCAACCCATGCCCTTTTAACTACTATTTTCTAAAAAAAAAAAGCAGCTGAATGGATTTATACCATATTGTAAAAAGCCCAGTTTGTGAATAAAGTTTTAACTTTTTGATACATTTGGTGTAATTCCGTGGAGCTGTTTCTGTATCTGAGAACAAACTTCCCTATGTGAATGAGCATGGGAAATAGCTCTTTTGGGACCCCCTTCCCCTTTATCTATGCCTCTGCTTGACTGATTAGCATAAAACTTTCCATGAAGGAGCATAATTGGATGAGCATCTTTTGGAACGTTTCTAGCAGATTGATCAAATAGTGTCAAAGTTATTAAAGAAACAAAAAATGCACTTCCTATGGAAACTCTGACCTATCTATAACTACACAGTGTGGCCAGCCATTTACATATCAATATCAATAATAATTGTATTTCTATATACATAGATACAATAAATTACATTATGTTGCTATCTATGCAGTTTAGTTTCAAAACAAAATACAAAAATTCCTTAAAGACCATATAATATGCTGTTTTATCTGTGCTACCACATATAGAAACTTTAGATAAAAAGTTACATTTAAAAATAATTGCTTAATAAAAAGGTAATAAGATTTCATTAAGACTTATAAAAAGAGGACAATGCTCTATATAAGACATAAGTTTCAGGATTGTAAAATTTACACAGATTATAATATCATCGTAGTTTAATTTATTTACAGAGAAATTGTTGATACAAGTGCTATACATTGTGTGTAAATTCTGTCCAACTGGTGATTTTGGTCTAAAGTTTGTTGAAAGAAGAGAGCACCAAATCCTAAATGAAAGCTACATATTCTGAATGTAAAACAGGGATTCCATTCTTAATCAGTTAATGCTTGTGAAGCGAACAGGTTTTTCACCTGCCAATAAGAAAGACGCAGTCTTATAGCATACAAATGGGGTCACTAGTTTTTGTAGGACACATAGTGCATCAGCAAAGTGGCGCATGCTCAAGATCCGCACCAGAGGAGCAATAAACGTCTTCCTCTCTAGCGCATATAGTGTAGAGAGCAAATAAAAAGGGGGCAAGAAAACACCCCTGTCAGACTCCTTTCTCTATTTTAAAAGATTTTTTACACTCCCCTTCAATCCCGTAGCGAACTGAGGCTGTTTCACCTATAAAAATTTGCCTTATAAAATCAATTATCAATTGGTCTACTCCCACAGCCTCAATAATGACCCACAATTTGCTATGCACTACGAAATCAAATGCCGCAGACAAATCAATAAATGCCATATGGAGACGGCCTTTCTTTCCCATGGAATATTTTGCCGCTAGTAGGGTCAAGTTGAGGGATTGGTCCAGAGTACCCCTGCCTTTTCTAAAACCATACTGCACTTCAGCCAGAATCTTCTTTTCCTCCACCCAATTTTCTAGCCTGTTCAGTAATAACCGGCCTAAACGTTTGGCTGTACTATCTAATAATAAAATGGGGTGGTAATTGGCTGGATTAGACACGCCCCCTTTTTTGTGGACAGGAATTATCAATGATTGCTTCCAGGATGGTAGCAGCCCATTTTTAGCTATCGAGTTAAAACAATTGTCAATAAAGGAGACCATTGAGATTTGATTGCAAGAAAGACATCCAGCGGAATCCCAGCTGGCCCTGCAGCGTTCGTAAGAGAGGATTGTGGTAGGGCAAGCTCTACTTCTTCAAGATTAAAAGACATATCCATTTTGTCCTTAGGGGAAGGGGAAACCACCTTTAAAAAAGGATAATCTGGCTCACGGAAAATAATCTGAAAGTGCTTTACCCAAGTAGGGAGAATGAATTACCTTACAAAAGGCTTTACTATAGTTCTGATTTGAACCTTCCTTTAGATTAACCATGCTTCATCTTTTAACTGCTTCTGTCTATTGTTTCTGGCTATTTATAATTTGTCCACAGAGTTCGAATAAGGTCTTTATCTCTAGGGTGAATTTTTAGAGCTTTACGGAGATTTGCTAAAGCTTCCGTACAGTTGTTATTGAAACAAAGGTTTAGCGGGACAACATTTGAAGACATTGGATGAGTTGGACCTAGTTTGATATCCACTAAGATATATCCAAATGCTTTAATCACCTGCTTATCTTTAGCCATAGGGTCTAAGCATAGCAGGACCTCTATATATTTAGATAACAGGGGTCCTCAAATTTTTTTAAGGAATGAGGGGAATGAATATAGTACAGAATCGAAACTATATTTTAGGAATGTCCAGCCGGACATCCAGTTTAATTCTTCAATGAAAAAGGCTAACAATAATCAACAGCAAAACATAGGTGGGACACAGTCCTGTATCCGTTGGGGGAAGAAGACAAATACAAAACAAGCAGACATTACAGGCAAGGCAAGTAGAGCTTAATTACGAAATCCAGTGTTTTAAGCTTTTTCCTTCAAACAGTGCACTTTTTTTCATAATAGACTAATGTGCATACTGTATAGATTGGGGTCGACGACGTTTCGATCCTATTACAAGGATGCAAGGATCATCATCAGGACGAAACAATGAACATGCCTGGTGTTGAGAGAAATTGCCAAGGGCAGTCGACGTGGTCAAGTGCCGCAATGAAAATTGCGTCTAGAAGTGCCACAAGGTCAGGAGGTAGGCTGGCGGTTGCGGATGGGAACCGCGGCGCTAGCTGGAAGAGTACGGAGGCGGGCAAGAGGGATTTCTAGCTCCGGTCCGGGGTAAAGGAAAACAATCCGGGGATCCGGGGTAGGCGGGCAATCATAGTAGAATTGCAGGAGTGAAGGATCCGTGGAATTACACGTGATCAAGTGGCGTCTTCAGTCGGCAACGACTGAAGACGCCACTTGATCACGTGTAATTCCACGGATCCTTCACTCCTGCAATTCTACTATGATTGCCCGCCTACCCCGGATCCCAGGATTGTTTTCCTTTACCCCGGACCGGAGCTAGAAATCCCTCTTGCCCGCCTCCGTACTCTTCCAGCTAGCGCCGCGGTTCCCATCCGCAACCGCCAGCCTACCTCCTGACCTTGTGGCACTTCTAGACGCAATTTTCATTGCGGCACTTGACCACGTCGACTGCCCTTGGCAATTTCTCTCAACACCAGGCATGTTCATTGTTTCGTCCTGATGATGATCCTTGCATCCTTGTAATAGGATCGAAACGTCGTCGACCCCAATCTATACAGTATGCACATTAGTCTATTATGAAAAAAAGTGCACTGTTTGAAGGAAAAAGCTTAAAACACTGGATTTCGTAATTAAGCTCTACTTGCCTTGCCTGTAATGTCTGCTTGTTTTGTATTTGTCTTCTTCCCCCAACGGATACAGGACTGTGTCCCACCTATGTTTTGCTGTTGATTATTGTTAGCCTTTTTCATTGAAGAATTAAACTGGATGTCCGGCTGGACATTCCTAAAATATAGTTTCGATTCTGTACTATATTCATTCCCCTCATTCCTTAAACAAATTTGAGGACCCCTGTTTGCTAAAATTGACAATTACCCAAGGTCCTCAACTACCTAGTGGGTCCCCTTGTTTTGTACAAATATCTCTATATATTTAGAACATATGATCTTACTAGCTAAGCTGACTTCATCCACTTTATGCCACTTTAAAATGTACCCATTTTTCCTTGCAAGGATAGGTTTGGGGCCAATTTCTTTAACTCTTTTATCTTCAGTTCTTCAGGCCAAAGAGCAAGAGAGCATCGCATGGTCACTAAATTCCATCATGTTAACCGCAACCTTCGTAATACTGCTTTTAAATTGATCACAGGTGATTATATAATCAATTGTTGACCTAGGGTCTGCACTTTGGAAGGTAGGAACCAGTTGACCTGTATCTAAAGTAATCTTGTTCCTTGTCTCTAGCTGCCATGTTGTCGATAGAGCATTTAAGGTGTTACCATATAGTATGTGTGTGAAGTGGTTAATTAGATATTCGTTATGGTCCACTATCCCACAAATTCTAGGTTCATCACTTGGGCACCTTTTTATGTTAAAATCACCAGCCCAGATGAAATACAAGGGGTTTGGATGGTGAGAAATTAGTTCATCAACGGCCCTTCCTAAAATTTCCACCACTGATGCAGGGTTCTCAAAATTAATATTACAATAATTTATTAACAGTATGTCCCAGTTATTTTACCCTTTTATAATTAAGATATGGAAGTAAGGGGAATTATTTAGGAAGGTCACAGTTTTGAGTGTAAATATATTGGCTAGCATAGTAAGAATGCCCCTCTTAGCTCTACCCCTTTTGATGGAAGTGCTGGGGTATGGAATGATCAATAGCCATTCAAATGAATAGGTTCAACTTCCAGTGTTTTCTGAACACATATAATCTGGAAGTCTAGCAGTTCTTCATAGCAATCGCTATTAGAATTTTTATTAATGTATCCTGCAATGTTCCACGATAGTAAAGTATAATCTAAGTTTATTTTCCCAATTTGTTTTTTATTTGCTCCTCTGGTTAGTGAGGTCATTGGCAAAACCTTATTACTCCCAGCCTCTGTGACACTAGTGATATCCCTCCTTTCCACACTAACTGATTCATTACTTCTTCTCCCAAGGAGGCTAGGGGACTGGCCTATCTCAATGGAACTCGCAAGTCAATCGCAGGAGTCCAGGTATTCTAATGGGAGGAACCTATTTGAGATTGAAATTGCATGATTGATTCTCAAAACA
Source organism: Triturus cristatus (assembly GCF_964204655.1). Taxonomy (NCBI): domain Eukaryota; kingdom Metazoa; phylum Chordata; class Amphibia; order Caudata; family Salamandridae; genus Triturus; species Triturus cristatus. Next base: position 737,712,570 of record NC_140587.1, on the reverse strand, counting down.
TGGCCATTTCTAAAAGTAGATGACTCCGTGCCTGTCCTAGGTTACTGGTGTCTTAAATTATGGCTCAGTCTATAGAAGAAAATTAGTGGAACAGTGAATATCTGAGTATGCGCTGTATGAGCTGAGGAAAGTTGTGATAATAGATCGGCTACAATCTGAGCTCTATCAAAGTTAAGTACAACACAGTCCCTGTCAGAGGTATTTGCTGTATGCCCTACAGACTTCTCCTGGCCATGATAAGATGGTTATGGATGTGATAACCTGAGGAAAATGCTTGGATAGCCAGTGTCGTGCTTTGTCCATTAATTGGACGGTGGACTCTGGTTGTGTCTGTTTTAAGACTGGGCATTGACCAATATGAGCCGGGACAAAGAGCTCTGATGTTGTTTTCTGATAACTGTGTTCCTTTCTCTCTGAGGGTATCTGTCATGTACACCTACCCCTGCTGATATATTATTAGGAAAAGTACCCTCAGATGTACGTAGGGCCCCTAAACCTATGGTCGTTTGACTAGAGCCCCCTACCGAAATGACAGAGCTCTGCACAAAAGGCGGCGGCAGTGTCGTAATTGTAGATTTTTTCTTAGTTACATCTGGCCCTAGAGTCCTCGGAGGCCCTGCATTGTGTTCACATATATTCTATCTCTTAATGGGATTATGTAGAGGCTGAACATTTACATCTAGATTTCTTAAAATGAGTGAACCATTGTCCATTATCTCTTCTACTTTTAGTTCAATAGATTCCAACCGTCAAATGTGTTGTAGATTTGAGTTCAACTTATCAAATAATGCTTCGAAAATGAGAGTGGTAGATGGTGATTCATGGGTTTCATTTTGGGATTTTCAATTAAATTGGGTGTACAAAATCTTTTTCTTGTCTTTTGGATTTATCAGGTGCTGAGTCCTTTGGAGCCCCTCTTTTTCTTTTACCAAGTGTAACGGGAGGGGGAGAAGTTATCCTTTCATGAGAGGGTTTTAGAAGGGGAATTAAATCTTCCTCCATTCTTTCTCTGCCATGGTTCCCTTGGGCCGTACCATCAGCATTGTCATTGTTCAAATAAACAGTAATCACAGTTCCTCTGCTGCCATGCGAGAGCTTCCTCTCTCTCACCGCAATCTCATGCGATATGGCAGTAGTAGCTTTGACCAGGAAAAAATCCACTGTTGATATTGTCATCCCTTCTGAATCAGGTGGGTTAAGCTTATTTTTCCCCATTTGAATTCTCTTACCAGCCTCTGCCTTCTAAAGAATACCAGAGGAGGGGCCCAGCCTAGTCTCCTTCGGGCTTTGATGGGTGTGGAAGGGCCCGTTGGTGGCCCTGACCTTGCCCGGGTGCGTCCCCACATGCGTCCCACATCGGGGGAACGTGGTGTGTTTAAATACGCATTTTCCTTCAGCAGGGTTTGCTGGGAGAGGGAGTCTCCCTGTTGCTGGTGGCTCCACAACCAGGAAGCAATCAGGTGAGGCAGCGGCTACACGGGCCGCGGGAACATGGTACGCTATTTGTGCATTTTCCCTCAGCAGGGGTTGCTGGGATATGTAGTCTCCCCTTTGCCGATGGCACCCCAGCACCAGGAGCAATCTGGTGAGGTGTCAGCGGCTACACAGGCGTGGGAACGGTCCGCGGGAATGTGGCATGCTAAAATGCACGTTTTCCTTCAGTAGGGTTTGCTGGGAGATAGAGTCTCCCCGTTGCCAGTGGCTCCCCAGGACCAGGAAGCAATCAGGTGAAGCGGCGGCAGCCACATGGGCCATGGGAACATCGCATGCTTAAATGTGCGTTTTCCTTCAGCAGGGGTTGCTGGGAGATTGAGTCTCCCGGTTGCACCAGGAAGCGATCAGGTGAGGCAGCATCTGCTATTTATATATGTATAAGTGCCCTTTCGGTGTTTCTGCATCTTGATTTTGAAAATGACTGTAAGTAGGCGTGCAAGGCGTGGGTGATATCTTTCTTTTTAGCATTACAATAGCTACCAAAACCCCATTATTCGGTGATAAGCAATGACATTTATTTTTAACAATATTTTAAATGTTATAACTATATTTTTAAATGTTATATTAAAAAAAGAACCTTCATAGCATTCTTATCAAACAGATTGTAAAGGCTGTAGGAAAATATGAAATGGTCTCTGCTATTTTGATCTAGCCATACTTGTGTGCTTAATTTGTTACCTCTAGAGTGCCTGCTTCACCAAAACTGTAAATCTACAACCTTAGTTTTGGTTCGTCACATGGATAATGATTTACAAATTTGCACAATACACCAAAAATTATGCTTCTACAAAAAATTAGAGCAGACCTTCATCAGGACATACATAAATGTTGCAAATTACATTATATATGCTTTAGTTAGTGAATCCAATTAAGTGCCTTATCAGTATGTCATTTTCATATTAGTGTCAATATATGAATCTAGACAAACACAAAGTTCTTCACAATAGTGTTATGATGATTTGTCACCAAAGACTCAAAGGACTCAAGTTTGACCCTTCTAACAAGGCCGTCTCTGAGTTGGCATGAGGGATAGAAAAGGATAGACTGGATTGTGCCCCAGAGTAATTACTAGACACTGAGGTTAAAACTGAAGTTAACTGAAGCAATCCCCTCACCACTTTTTTATTACCTCAGGGAGATGACGTAAGTGTGACGAGTATGCCTACTCATTGGTCCCTTGCTCATGGTGCCATAAGACTCAAGTTGCACCCTACAGTCTAGGCTTGCTCATATCACTACTCACAGGGGACCTGTCAGGTTGGGGTGGATGGCTCCTACTGATAGCAGGACCAGAGCTCATTTGTATATGATTAGTTCCTATCTGAGGTGGCCTGGAGGGCGAAAATAAATCGATGGACTGAATTGCGAACCAGCGAAATTACCGGTGGCTGGGATTAATTTCAGACTATCCACCCAACACTTGTTGATTTCTTTTGTGCTCATTTAATAAGGGAATCTGGCCGCAATGATGTGGTGAACTAAAATAAGACACATGAAGATATGAAGATGAAGATGACCCAGGAAACCCTATTTATGTTTTACCTGCAGTGTAAAAATAATGTGAATATTAGCAATTGATTGTGGTGACATTGTTACTTTGGTTATGCATGCAGTGTATTTGAAATTAAAAAATACTTGATTCTGAAACCTTTGGTAAAAAGGAAACAAATAAGCATAACAGCAAAAAATAGAAACAATTGGTATGGGGAATAACATTTCAATAGTAAACCGATTGCATCAAGTATAAATTAAAATAAATCATGATGCTTTTATTGTGTTGATGAAGGAGGCCTACAGGAAGAATTGAAATCCAAAAAAGGAAAATTAAATTAGAGGAGAGAGAATGGAGTTGTTTCTTCTTGGAGTCCTTGTCCATCTTGCATTCATTTTCTTTGGGATTTTTAATTAGAACTGATGGTTCATGTTGTTTGTTGTCTGGTTGGTGTCTCCCATCTTGGGTATGTACATTCCATAACACCTGCCTTCTACCACAATCAACTTTCGATCATGGTAATATGATGGTGAAACAAAATGTTAATGGTCAAAAAGTTTACTATATCTATCTATCTATCTATCTATCTATCTATCTATCTATCTATCTATCTATCTATCTATCTATCTATCTATCTATCTATCTATCTATCTATCTATCTATCTATCTATCTATCTATCTATCTATCTATCTATCTATCTATCTATCTATCTATCTATCTATCTATCTATCTATCTATCTATCTATCTATCTATCTATCTATCTATCTATCTACCCACACACACACTAAACACACATATACACACACACACACATACACATAGATACCACTCTATCATGCACTGTGCTCTCACAAATCATGTAATTTGAGATGTTATCAATGCTATGATTTCACATGGTATAAGTAATGTAATTTGCAAGGGTATAACTAGTACATACACAATTGGTGAGTTGTAGCTAAGGTAGTGTGGCGAGTGAGAGGACAACATGGTGTACGGTTGTGTGTGACATAGTAATTTAAATATGTTGCATACATTCTAAATATAAGTAATAGCTATAACTTTAGAATTTCTAATGTTTGTATACTTTAAGTTTGGTTTGTATAGAAAAAGAAACAACATTTTAGTAACTATAAATCACTTTTCATCTTTGTTTTTTTAATTGAATTTCAATTTTATTTATACTATGTTTTTTCAATCATACAGTTTACTGATGTGGAATGCAGTGTCATTAAGTAAAGTGTGGTACAGGAGAGTGAAGGAGAGTGTTGTAAAGTGTACTGTAGAGTATAGCGTAGAGTGGTGTACAGTGGAGTGGACTAGAGTGGAGTGGCGTAGAGTGGGGTGTTGTACAGTGGAGTGCGGTACAGTGCAGTGGCATATAGCAGAGTGAGGTAGAGAGTGGTACAATGGAGTGGTGTCTAGTGGAGTGGCATTGACTTGAGTTTTGTAGAGTGTAGTGGCATACTGTAAAACAGTGTCCAGTAGAGCAGCGAAGACTGGAGTGACATAGAATGTTGTATGGTAGAGTATAATACAATCCAGTTGAGTAGCGTAGAGTGCAGTGGCGTAGAGTGGAGTGAGGTACAGTATAGTGTCATACAGTTAAATAGCATAGAGTGAAGTGGGGTTGAGTGCAATAGCATATAGGAGAGTGTCGTAGAGTGAACTGTCATAGAGTGTACTGGTATAGAGTGGAATAGCGCATAGTGGAATAGCATTGAGTTTAGTGGCATAGAGTGGAGTTGCTTACAGTGCAAAAGCATAAAGTGGAGCAGCGTAGAGTTCAATGATGTAGACTGGAGCGGCACAGAAGAAAGTGGCTTAGAGTGGTGTGGCATAGATTAGAATGATGTATATTGCAGTGGTGTACAGTGGAGTGGTGTAGCATCAAATAGTGTATATTACAGTAGCAAACAGTGGAGTGGTATGCAGTCGGGTTGCATTGAGTAGAATAGCTTAGAGTGCAGTGTCGTACAAGGGTGTTGCATACAGTGAAATAGTGTAGAGTAGATTGGTGGACAGTATAGTGGTGAATAGTGCAGTGGCGTACACTGGAGTGGGTCAGTGTGGAGTGGGTACAGGGGAGTTGCTTACAGTGGAATAGTGTAGAGTGGAGTAGCTTAGAGTGCAGTGGTACAGAATGGAGTGGCATTGATTAAAGTGGCTTTGAGTGTAGTGGCATATAGTAGAGTGGCATAGAGTGGCATAGAGTGGAGTGGGGTAGACAAGAGTGGTGTAGAGCACAGTGGAGTACAGTGTAGTGATTTATTGTGGAATACTGTATATTACAGTAGCATACAGTGGAGTGGCGTACAGTGGAGTTGCATAGAGTGTAATAGCATGGAGTGCAGGTCCATACAGTGCAGTTAAATACAGTGGAATAGTGTAGAGTGGACTGGCATACAGTATAGTGGTGTACAGTGTAGTGGCGTACACTGGAGTGTATTAGATTGAGTGGAGTTGCATACAGTGGAATGGCATAGAATGAATTGGTGAACAGTATAGTGGCTTACAGTAGAGTGGTATACAGTGCAGTGGCACAGAGTGGAGTGTAGGTAGGGTGGACTGTCGCACAGTGGAACGCGCAGAGTGGCATAAAGTGGAGCGGCATAGAGTGGAGTGGCATATAGTGGACTGTTGTACAGTGGACTGACATTGAGTGGAGTGAGGTACGTAGTAGTTGCACAAAGTCAAAGAGTGTAGAATGTAGTAGCATAGAGTGGAGTGGCGTAGAGTGGATTAGCATAGAGTACAATGACATAGAGTGGAGTAGCGCACATCTGAGTAGCATAGAGTAGAGTGGGGTATAGTTTAGTGGTTCACAGTTGAATAGCAGAGACTGAAGTGGCGTGGCATAGCGTGGAGTGTTGTGGAGTGGAATTCTGAAGAGTGAACTGTGGAGTGGGGTATAGTGTAGTGGGATAGACTGTAGCGACACACAGTGTAATAGTGTATCATGGAGCGGCGTAGAGTGGACTGTTGTAGAGTGGAGTGGCATACAGTGTACTAGAGTAGTGTTTAGTAGTTTAGAGAGGAGTGGCATAGAGTGGAGTGGCATATACCGGAATAGCATACAGAGGAGTGGTGTAGAATGGAATAATGTTGCATTTAGTGGCATACAGTAGTGACGTAGAGTGGAGTGGAATATAATGGAGTAGTGTTGAGAGCAGTGTTGCACTGTGGAACAGTGAAGAGTGTAGTAGTGTCAAGTGTAGTGACATACAGTGGCCTGGCATAGACTGGAGTGGTCAAGAAGGTAGTGTTGTACATTGCAATAGAATAGACTGGATTGTGGTAAAGTGTAGTGGCGTATAGTGCAGTGGTGTACAGTGGAGTGGAGTGGAGTGCAGAGATGTACTGTTGAATAGTGTACAGTGCAGTGATGTGCACTGATGTGGGATATAGTGGAGTAGCATAGAGTACAATAGAGTAGAAAGTAGTGTCATAGACTGGAGTTCCACACAGTGGAATAGTGTACAGTAGAGTAGTGTAGAGTGGAGGGGTGTACAGTGGATTGATGTGGACTGGAGTGTCATATAATGGTATGGTGTGGGGTATAATTGCATAGACTAGAGTGGTGTACAGTTGAGTGGTGTACAGTGGAGTGGGCAAGAGTGGAGTGGTGTACAGTGGATTAGCATAGAGTCTAGTGGCATCTACTGGACTGACAGAGTGGAGTGGTGTAGAGTGTAATAGCATAGAGTAGAGTGACATAGAGTGGTGTAGCCTAGAGTGGAGTGTGATAACTGGAAAAGACATAACGTGAAAGTGCGTGAATGTATGTAGTTGTAACATGGCAGGAATAAACATTATGAGGGATTAATGGAAGTTTTTGTAGAATGTGCGCACAGTGTCAGTAGTGTTAAAGTTTTTTTGAAAAACTAAGTTGCATATGATGCCACAATATACCGTGGTAAGTTTGTGGTATACGGCAGTACATGCGGATGAGAAGTCAATATGTGATTGACTAATGGCTTTGTTGCCAAAAGTAAAATGCAGCCATGTAGTTTTCTTCACAGTTTTGCTGTGTTCCGTGGTGTGCGTTTCGCTGCCTTCTAAGTTAGGGTCTCAGACATAGGTAAGTATTAGGTTTAATTTTTGTTCACTACCTTTGCTACTTTATTAAAGTGACAATAGATTGAGAAATGTATTCATAATTTTCTATATATTTTTGTAGCAGTCTAGGGAGAAATGCACAATTTTATTAAGTAAGGTGGTATTACCAGGCTATTCCATAGACTTTTGAGTGCATATTTAAATATATCAAAAATGGAATATACACTATATATGTAAAATATAGTGTATTTAATTTTATTTAACATATTAATTTATTTTCTTTAATTCCTTTTTGGTATCCCAGTCCTCCTGAGGCAGGACTGCAGTACTCCGTACATTTTTGACAAAATATATAGAAATGTATAAATCTTTTTCCCTATCTATTACCACTTTACTAAAATGGTGTTAGGTAGGGGAAAATATTGAACCTAATACTTACCTAAATCTGAAAGAATAACACAGCGCACAGCCAAACTGTACCCAATAACAACATGGCTACGTTCAACTTTTGTAGAGGCAGTCGTTAGGCAATTGCTTAATGACTTATCATCTTCATCTCTGTATACCTCAGTACATATATATAGGGACTAGGATCCTCCATGGATCCAACAGTCCCAGTGTTGAAATCTGATTGTCTGCCAACAATTCAACCAGGAAGTGTTGGCAGCCATCTTGGCACTCAGTTTGAGCTGAGTCCCACAAAAAGCATAAAATATCAACACAGGGGGAATGGTTGGACTACCCTGACCCCTAAAACTGTTGGTGGGGTTTGCAGGGACCCTGCCGAGGGTTAAAAACATTTTTATACCAAAATTGATGTTGAATCATGGTAATGAAGACCCCGAGTGGGCAAAATCTGGGGGGCATGCGGGTATTATGAAGAAAAAGGAGGGGGAGCATAGGGCCCCCTCCACAGCTTTATAAAGCCAGGGGGGCACCACCTCCCCTGGGCACTACTTTTTAATTATGCGGGGGTGCCCATGCAGCATCCCCTGTGCCACAGGGACCACCACCTCCCTGTTGCAAAACAATGTAAATAAAGGCGGGGCCCATGCTGCCCCCCCGGGGACTGCCCCCTCCCCAAGGCAAATGAAGTAATAATGCAAGGGGCCAGTATGGCCTCCCACGCAGCCATTGGTACTGCCACCTCTCCAGCACGAAACAGGAAATGAATGCCCCTGTAGCCCCGGGGACCACCAGCTCCCCAGGGCTTTTTATGAATTTTGAGGTGGGAGGGCCACGTGAATTACCTTGAGCTCCAGGGACCACCACCCCTCCAGAGCTTTTTAAAATTATGGAGCAGTGGGGCCACGCAGACCCCTCGAGCCCCAGGGACCACTTCCACCCAAAGGCTTTTTCTTGATTATGACGCAGTGGCCATGCGGAACCACCGAACCCTGGGGGCCACTGCCTCTCAGGAGCAGGTAGAAAAAAGGAGGGGGAGGATGCCCACACCTCATGGAGCCAATAATGGCCCTTGGGACCACCCCCCTCCAGGGACAGTTCCTGCTATGTCCCAGGGTGCCCACACCTGGACATAGCAGTTTGCTCTTACTTGGCAGGAGCTTTGTCAACTCCTGCCAATTAAAGCAAACACTCTGCTGTCATCAAACAGGAACTGTAAAACATTCCCGCTTGTTGAGAGATGGGGTGTCTGTTTCCCTGACTGCAAAGATATGGACAGGGAAACAGAGGACAATGTAACACACAGGGAGCTGCTTGTTTAGCAGCTTTCTGTTTGTCAAAGCAATGCCGGCTCCCCCCGGAGGCGGGGAGCCGATAGGGACTGTGGGGGGCTTGAGGCTCCCCCATGGTCCCAAACAGCGGTAGCTGGGTGCCCTGGGTAGGACCAAGGTGCCCAGAATAAAGAGGCTGGCCACCGGGTAACAAGGTCACCGGGGCCTAAATCAGCCCAGGTAGAGGGGCTGCATGGCCTCCCCCACCCCATGTGCATATGGCTAGGCCCCAGTGGATGGGATCTCCGGGGCTTGAATTGGTTCGAGGGGTGGGGTCTCTGGCGTGTAAATCTGTCTAGGGAGGGGGGTCATGCGGTCCCCATCCCAATTTGCAAAAAGGCCTTGCTCACGGGGATGGGGTCCCTGGGGCCAAAATTTGCCTGGGTAAGGGGGCCACACAACCCCTCTCCTCTGATAAAAGAAACATTTAAAAACAAGGGCTGGCAGGGAAGTCGTCAGAGGCCCTCCCTTTCTCCATCACTCTACAAATGCTCCTCTTGGTGCAATACTGGTTGGAGATACAGTCCCCTTAGATGCTGAGGGTCTTTGGGGGCTAGGAACCCCTCCTGTTGCTCCAGTAAGTTCCACACAGCAGGATTGCTGAGAGGTCTTCGGAGGCCACACCCCTTTCTGATGTCACTGACTATGTAATGAGTGATGTCATTTGTGAGGTCATAAGCAGCGCATTGTGGGGGCGCTCGTTATAGTTAGCTCAGCGAATTATAACTGTGGAATTTTTACTGGTTTTGTGCAATGAAACCTGAGCCTAACTGTAACGTCACTGTAACTTTTGTTTGTTTTAGTGAATATATATATATTCACTGAAAAAAACATAGGTTTCAGGGGCGTTATAGTTAGCTGGACACTTCACTCGTACAAAACCATTGAAATTCCCCCGTTATAGTTAGTTCAGCTAACTATAATTTGCGCGCCCGCAATGCACTGCTGATGAAGTATGACATGGTCAGTGGCATCACTTATGCCATCACTGATGACATCTCAAATGACATCACTGATGACATCGTCCTTGTGATAGAGTGGCAGACCTCCTCTCACCCTTATATAACCTTTGATACACACACTCAAAAATAGAAACTAACATTTTCTAAACAATGGTCATTCCAATACCAGTTACAACAACCTATTCTGTAATTCTAAGATCTACATACACATCCACTCATATACCAACAGTCCTATATAGTCACTCATACATGTACTCACTCATCATATGTACTCATACACCTATACATCCTGTTACACACCGCCACTCATCCATAGAGTTACTCACACACATAGTCACTCATGCTAATAAAGAATCAAACATCCATTTACTTGCATATACAGTTATATACACACCATCACACTTACTTCTACAGAAAGTTACACATATTTACTCTTTTAAAAAATCACTTAAAGAAACACATACTTGTTCATACAGGAACTCTTCCAATCTCTCACTCTCACATATACTTACTTATATACAGCAATACTCACATATACTAGTTAAAAACATGTAGTTACTTATAAAGACACTATTGAGACAGTCATTTACTCACTAACACACCCATACACACACTCATCCACCCATACAGTCCTGCACACATACTGTCTTCAACACATACAAACAGTGACACACTCATTCATGCATCTATGCACTAAGTAATACCCTCCACTAAACCATACGAACACTCAGACACTCATACTGATACTCGAAAAACCAAGTAATAACCCATATAGACACTCATGTAGCTACTCACCAACCCATTCAGTCACTTATACACAAAGTGAGAGACTGATATAGATATTTACATATTTAAACATTACTCAGTAACCCATGTATTCACTAAGATACACTTAATTAGTCTGTTATACAATCAATTTTTTTTCAAAAAACAAATCATCCATTTAGACACTTATATACCCATTTATTCTTCCATCGACCTTGAGATCTACATGTATAAAAAATATTTAATTTTCAGAAAGACACACATTCACTGGATGATGTCATCAGTGATGTCATCAGTGATGTCATTTGAGATGTCATCAGTGATGTCATGAGTGATGTCACTGACCATGTCATGAGTGATGTAATATGTGATGTCATCAGCAGTGCATTGCGGGCGCGCGAGTTATAGTTAGCTGAACTAACTATAACGGGGGAATTTCAATGGTTTTGTACGAGTGAAATGTCCAGCTAACTATAACGCCCCTGAAACCTATGTTTTTTTTCTGTGAATTTCTAAGGTTTTTTAAATGCTAATTCCTAACTATAACATGTCTGAAACCTATGGTTTTTTCAGTGAATTTCGAAGGTTTTGTAAATGAGAATTTTTAAATGTCTTAATTGTTATATTTATTTTTTTATACTGATTTACTACATTTTTTTAAACTATTTATTTTTAGATATTTTATTTTTTAAATTACATTATAATTACATTATACATTACATTACAAAATATACTTTCTCAGAATGAATCACTTTAGTTTAAATACTTTGCAAATAGGCAATAGACTTTTAAGTACAGTAGTTACAGTTGTTGCAATGGGCAACACAATTTCAAACCCAATGCAACATTGAGCTCAATGGGAATTTCTAGTTAAATGCAATTAGTTACTTTATTGATTACTTTTCTAACCACAGGACTGGATCCAAGATTCAGTAGTGGGACATCTCCTGTAAAGAGGTGAGTAAAAGCGTTTTGGTTACACTAGTGCTTTTAAGGAATATTATTGTATTTTAAAAAGTTGACACAGAAACTTATTCACATAGAATCACCAATGTTATCCTATGGGAGGAAATTTACTTAGCAGGTAAGTAGTGTTATTGTTACTTTTTCTTACTCAGTGGTGGATCCTGTATCCAGCACTGGTGCATCTCCTGTAAACAGTTGTAAGAATGCATTTAAGTCATACATGCGATTTTTAATGAATATTTGTAGTTTGTGAAAATCGACACAAAAACTTTTCTGGTGAAAACCAAACAATGGATTCCTATGGAAGGAAATACAAGTTACTGGTAATTACGGTTAGAATTACTTTTCAGGGTCAGTGCTAGGCTAAAAGATGCAGCACTCGGTTCTCTCCTGATAACAGGTGAGTAAATCGGAATTCGTTGTTCGGATGATTTTAGGTGAATATTTTAAAGTTCCAAAACTCCACACTAAGGTGCCGATTAGGATCCTGGAAAAAATTTCCCCGTATGACTCGTATCCGGTCTTTTTACCGTACGAATCGTACAAGTGCCGTACAAACTGCCAAGTACGATTCGCATGGGAAAAAGTCCATACGAATCGCATTGGGAATAATTCCCCACACGTCCTCGGGTTGGAAAATGTGTCCGACACGTCCCCGGACGATTTACCAGACAAATGTGAAAAGTGAAGTCCGACCGCGCAAGTACGATCCATCCCGAGCGTCCGATGTTACAACCGTATGGAAAAAACACCGTCCGCACCGAACTCCCATAGCAACCATGGAGACATGTGCCCGCATACGTGCCGAACACCCCCCCAGCCCCCGTACATATGAGTCGAACCCCCACCCGTGTATGTACACCCGTGTACGTACGAGTCGAACCCCCACCCGTGTATGTACACCCGTGTATGTACGCACCGTACCCCACCTGTGTATGTACACCCGTGTACGTACGAGTCGAACCCCCACCCGTGTATGTACACCCGTGTACGTATGCACCGTACCCCCACCTGTGTATGTACACCAGTGTAGGTACGCACCGTACCCCCACCCGTGTATGTACACCCGTGTACATACGAGTCGTACCCCCATCCGTGTATGTACGGTGCGTACCCCGTACATACACGGGTGGGGGTACGACTCGTACGTACACGGGTCTACATACACGGGTGGGGGTACGACTCGTACGTACACGGGTGTACATACACGGGTGGGGGTACGGTGCGTACCTACACTGGTGTACATACACGGGTGGGGTACGGTGCGTATGTACATGGGTGTACATACATGGGTGGGGGTTCGACTCGTACGTACACGGGTGTACATACACGGGGGGTTCAGCGCATACTCACGGAGGCTGGGGGGGGGTACGGCGCGTACCGGGCCCCCTAATCTGGTCGTTTCGCGGCATCCTTCGCTTTTTTGGCACTTTTTGGGTGCCGTAAAAATATTGCCGTCCGGACTGCTGTCGGTTCGATTCGTACTTCCTGGGTCGTGAAACGCTGCCTGAAAGCGTCCCGACGTCACATCGGAGCATTCCCGGATCACATTCGTATGTATATTTTCGTCGGTCGGTGTTTTGTACGACTCGTACGGAAATGGTGTTTCCGTGCGAATCGTACTTCCATGTTTGTAATGTTTTTGTCCCGGGTACGAGTCGGACGGAGAAAACGCTCTGACCGACGGTTCGTACCCAGTTTTTCCAGGATCCTAATCGGCACCCTAGAAGAATTTCCAAGTGAAACCAGTCAATGTTAGCCTATGGAAGGAAATTCAAGTTACTGGTAAGTACGGTTAGAATTACTTTTCAGGATCATTACTGGGCTCAAAGATGCAGCACTGATGTCTCTCCTGATAACAGGTGAGTAAATCGGAATTCGTAGTTCGGCTGATTTAAAGGAATATTTTAAAGTTCCAAAACTCCACACTTAGAAGAATTTCCAAGTGAAACATATCAATGTTAGCCTATGGAAGGAAATTCAAGTTACTTGTAAGTACAGTTAGAATTACTTTTCAGGATCAGTACTGGGCTGAAAGATGCAGCAGGTCTCTCCTGATAACAGGTGAGTAAATCGGAATTCGTAGTTCGGCTGATTTTACTTCGGTCCAGTATATATAGAGCCACGGGGCATATTATCAAGAAACTGCGTTAAAATTATCGCCGCTTATGCGGCAGAAAACTGCCGCTAAAGCGGCGATAATGTTCTCGATAATATGCCCTTGAGAATTTCTATAGAAGCCCATGTTCTGGTGTCAACATGGGCTTCTATGGGAATTCTCTGCGACATATTATCAAGCCCATTATTGCCGCTTTAGCGGCAGTTTTCTGCCGCTAAAGCGGCGATAATTTTAACGCCGTGCTTTATAATATGCCCCCACTTTCCTACACCATCCCCTCCCTTCACCACTGTCCAAACACGCCCTGTGGCGCGTTTTAAGTTGGGGAAATTATTCCCCTTCAATCCTGAGGGTCCCTAGAGTCACTAGGTACATCAAGTAAGCACCACAGAGCTGCGTTGCAGAGAGGTTTAAAAAGGGGCGTGGCCTCTGAACACCTGTCTGCAACGCAGCTCCCTGGTGCATACTGGAGATACCTGTTGGGCTATTTGGCCCTCAGGGACCCTCAGTATTGAAAGAGAATTAATTCCCCAACTTAAAATGCACCACAGGGCGTGTTTGCACAGTGGTGAAGGAAGGGGGTGTGGCCTAAGGTGACATGTCTGCAAACACGCCCTGTGGTGCGTTTTAAGTTAGAGAAATAATTCCTGTGGGTCCCTGGGGTCCAACTAGCCCACCAGGTACCTCCAGTATGCGCCAGGCGTCTGTATTGCAGAGAAGTGTTCAGAGACCACGCCCCTTTTTACAACACTCTGCAACGCAGCTCCGTGGTGCTTACTGGAGGTACCTGGTGGTCTAGTTGGCCCCCAGGGACTCTCAGGATTGACAAGGAATTCATTCCCCAACTTCAACCGTACCACAGGATGTGTTTGCACACATGTGAACTCAGGCCCCGCCCCCTCCCTTCACCACTGCAAACACACCCTGTGGTGCGTTTTAAGTTGGGGGTTAACTCACCTTGAATACTGAGGGTCCCTGGGGTGCAACTAGCCCACCAGTTACCTCCAGTAAGTGCCACAGATCTGCGTTGCAGAGAGGTGTAAAAAGGGGCATGGCCTCAGACCACCTCTCTGCAACGCAGCCCCCTGGCGCATACTGGAGGTTTCTGGTGGGATAGTTGGCCCCCAGAGACCCCCAGTATTCAAGCAGAATTGGTTCCCCCTCTGCAAACACCCAAGGTTTGCAGAAGGGGGGCTGTGTGGCCCCCCTTATTTTCCTAATATGTTGGCCCTGGGGACCCCATCCCCCAGGGCCTGCCCCTAATTTTTTTTTAAATAAAAAATTCGGGAAGGGGGCCGCGTGGCCCCCCTCCCGAGGCCATAATCGGCCCGGGGACCCATCCCCCGGGGCTGGCTTTTTTTTTTTTTTCTTTTTTTTTTAAATTACATTTTGGGGAGGGGGGTCACTTGTAGCCCAGGGAACCCCATCCACCGGGGCTGGCTCTCTCCGTTGGGGACCGTGGGGGGTCCTGAATCCCCCCACGGTCCCGCCGGCTCCCCGCCTCCTGCAGGAGCTGGCATTGCTTTTCCATACGGGGAGCTGCTAAGATGCAGCTCCCCCTGTGGAAGGGCAATTTGCTTTGCTATTTGGAAGAGAGAGCAGGAAATAGCAAAGCAGTTTGTTATGACAGGGTGGGAGCCTCGCGGCTCCCGCCCTGCCATAGCAAACTACAGTGGGCACAGTGGGCACCCCGGGACACTGCAGGAGCTGGCCCTGGGGGGTGGCGGTCCCCAGGGTCACAACAAGGCTCTAGGAGGGGGGCCGCGTGGCCCCCCTCCCATATTTTAGAAAGCCCCGGGGGGTGGTGGTCCCCAGGGCTGGGGGTCCATCACAGACCCCCAATTTGAATCTTTAGTGCCCCGGAGAGGTGGTGGTCCCAGGGGCGTGTGGGGGGTCTGAGCCCCCCACACAGGGTATTTATTTATTTTTAAAAAGCCCCGGGGGTGGTAGTCCCCGGGGCTGCGGGAGAGGCTGTGTGCCCCCGCAATGGTAATAAAGTCGAGCCCCAGGGGGTGGCAGTCTCCGGGGCTCGGGGGCTCTTAGAGGCCCCCCACATTAAACTATTAAGCCCCGGGGGGTGACGGTCCCTGGGGCTACGGGGGGCCATGTGTACCCTGCAAATATTCATACTTTGCCCCGGGGGTGGCGGTCCCCGGGACAGTGTGGGGGGGATTGGCCCCCCCACACTTTATTTTTAACATGCCCCCGGGATTTGGCCCCCCAGGGGCTAATTAGTATTGAAGCACGGGAGCCCGCGCTTTGTTTTTTTTTGGATCGGCAGGATCCGCGCACCCAGCACGGATTTTGCCGATTTAAAAAATATATGTATATTGTTTTGGGCCTTGGGGGTCTTTGTGGGACCCCCTGAGCAGGCCTAGGGGGTCAGGGTGTATCTACCCTGCCCCCTTTTCGCGTTTTGTGCATCTTTTAATTAGGTTTCTTTTGCCTCGGTTCTACTGAGGCACAAGATGGCTGCCAACACTTCTTGATTTGGAGTGTTGACAGCCAATTAGAATACAGCTCGTGCATGGCAGGGTGCGCGGATCCAGCGCGGCCATAGATATATATGTGATTTTGATTTTCTCAGGAACTACTGAACGGATTTACACCATTTAAGCAAAAGGCACGACTCTGAACCTAAGTCTACCTTTCTGCCAAATTTGGTGTAATTCCGTTCAGTAGTTCGGGCTGTGGCTGCGACTAACGGTCCCTATGGAAAATTGCATGGGGAAAACACATTTTGGGACCCCCCTTTTTACCCAGCCCCCCGCTTGACGAATCACCCCGAGACTTTCAGGATAGGAGCAGACCGGAGTGGGCCACGTGTTTTGAAAATTTCACGAAGATTCGTCAAAGTTATTCCAATTAGAATGTTGCGGATTTCCTATGGATAATAGGTCCTAACTATAACTACCTACTGGCGACCGCCAGTAGGTAATATATATATATATATCTTCTTGAATTATTTTTGAAAACAACGCGGATTGATCCCCCCTTTACAGAACGTTTGACCACTTGGCAATACTGTGTTGGGTTTTTCTCTTGCAGCGGGAGCACTACTATCCGCTAGTAAGGTGTTTATTTCAGACTATGAGACGTATTTGAAATGATAACTTTATTAACAAATGCGACTCTCGCTACTTACGCAATATACATGAGTTGCTTTTAGTCAGCAGTGAACATCGTCTCAAGTGCAATTTGATCTTTGAACATTTTTTATTATTTGAACAGTGATTGTACATGATCAACAATAGTTCGCCTGAGCGACATCGTGACTATATGACATTTTCTTATATTTACATACATTTGCAAAAATAAGAACAACACACTTGATCGAGACTGTGACTTTGTGATGTCATATGGATATACTTTTCTGCATTTAAATATACTTACAACATCGTTACTTACAAAGTGTATTTTCCGACTTATAATTGTTGTAGTCATTTTGATTTTATTTGGAGTTTACAATAAGTGCAAGGTTTGAAAATAATGTTATGCTTACTTGCATTATATTTAGCATACATTGTATATTACACCATTCCAATATGTCCGCTGCATTATAGACGATGCTTACGTCATTGTAATTACCATGGCAACACTACTTATGTTGTGCTTTCTCTACTGCCCCGTATTCACGTGATCAAGGTGAGGTGAAACGCATTGTGAATTAAACAACAGACATCCATATCACTTCGTGTTTGTCCTTCCTGAGAGCACGCTTTTCAAAAATAAGTCAAGAAGATAGAGTGACAGCCGGTACTCCGCCGGCGTGCGCCCCACTTTTCACGGGTCTCGTGGAGTCCGGAAGGAGTTAAGTTTTTCTTTTGGATATATATATATATATATATTCACTGAAAAAACCATAGGTTTCAGGCACGTTATAGTTAGGAATTAGCATTTGAAAAACCTTAGAAATTCACTGAAAAAACCATAGGTTTCAGGGGCGTTTAGTTAGCTAGACTTTTCACTCGTACAAAACCATTGAAATTCCCCCGTTACAGTTAGTTCAGCTAACTATAACTCGAACGCCCGCAATGCACTGCTGATGACGTCACATATTACATCACTCATGACATGGTCAGTGACATCACTCATGACATCACTGATGACATCTCAAATGACATCACTGATGACATCATCCTTGTGATAGAGTGGCAGACCTCCTCTCCCCCTAATATAACCTTTGATACACACATTCAAAAATAGAAACTAAAATTTTCAAAACAATGGACATACCAATATCAGTTACAACAACCTATTCAGTAATTCTAAGATCCACATACACATCCACTCATTCACCAACAGTCCTATACAGTCACTCATACATGTACTCACTCATCATATGTACTCATACACCTATACATCCTGTTACACAACGCCACTCATCCATAGAGTTACTCACACACATAGTCACTCATGCTAATAAAGAATCAAACATCCATTTACTTGCATATACAGTTATACACACACCACCATACTTACTTCTACAGAAACTTACACATACTTAGTCTTTTAAACAATCACTTATATAAACACATACTTATTCATACAGGAACTCTTTCAATCTCTCACTCTCACATATACTCACTTATATACACCAATAGTCACATATACTAGTTTAAAACATATGTAGTTACTCATAAAGACACTATTGAGACAGTCATTCACTCACTAACACACCCATGCACACACTCATCCACCAATACAGTCCTGCACACATGCTGTCTTCAACACATACAAACAGTGAGTCACTCATTCATGCACTTATGCACTACGTGATACCCCCACCGAATCATACAGACTCTCAGACACTCATTCTGATACTCAAAAAACCAACTAATAACCTATGTAGACACTCATGTAGCTACTCTTCAACCCATGCAGCCACTTATACACAAAGTGAGAGACTGATACAGATATTTACATATTTAAACATTACTCACTAAGCCATGTATTCACTAAGATACACTTAATCAGTCAGTTATACAATCTATTTTTCAAAAACAAATCATCCATTTAGACACTTATATACCCATTTATTCTTCCATCGACCTTGAGATATACATATATAAAACATATGTAGTTTTCAGAAAAACACACATTCACTGGATGATGTCATCAGTGATGTCATCAGTGATGTCATTTGAGATGTCATCAGTGATGTCATCAGTGATGTCATGAGTGATGTCACTGACCATGTCATGAGTGATGTAATATGTGACGTCATCAGCAGTGCATTGCGGGCGCGCGAGTTATAGTTAGCTGAACTAACTATAACGGGGGAATTTCAATGGTTTTGTACGAGTGAAAAGTCTAGCTAACTATAACGCCCCTGAAACCTATGGTTTTTTCAGTGAATTTCTAAGGTTTTTTAAATGCTAATTCCTAACTATAACGTGCCTGAAACCTATGGTTTTTTTCCGTGAATTTCAAAGGTTTTTTAAATGCTAATTTCTAACTATGGCTACAGAGATAGGACATGTGAAGAAAGAAGAAAAAACGCACAGAAAGAAAAAAAAGTAATGCAGAAAGAAGCAACAGTCCTCAAAGACGAAGAAAAGTGCAGGAAGAAGGATAACGTGCAGAAAGAACAAACAGAAGAACAGAAAGAAGCCTTGTTGCAAAATCATCCTGTACCCTCAACTTTTTCAGACGGATACTGGTGTTAACTGAGTCTGACTAACCAGTCCTAGAGCCAGTGCTATGTTAAAAGACACTCAGAATACAGTGAAAACACCTACATACACTAGGTAACACTATGCGTTGGGGTCCCCCTGTGATCAGCATGACCTCCTCTGTAAGCCCCTAGTATATAATAGGGCAGGTGATTAAAAAAACCTCTTAAAACGCGCCACAGGGCGTGTTTGCACATGTCACCTCAGGCCCCGTCCCCTCCCTTCACCACTGTGTAAACGCGCCCTGTGGCCGTTCTAAGTTGAGAGATTAAGTCCCCTTGAATCCTAAGGGTCCCTAGGGTCAAACTAGCCCACTAAGTACCTCCAGTAAGCGCCACAGAGCTGCGTTGCATAGAGGTGTAAAAAGGGGCGTGGCCTCAGAACACCCGTCTGCCTTGCAGCTCCCTGGCGCATACTGGAGATACCTGTTGGGCTAGTTGGCCCTCATGGACCCTCAGTATTGAAGGGGAATTAATTCCCCAACTTACAACTGGCCAGGGGGTGCATTTGCAGAGTGCTGCTAGGAGGGGGCGTGGCCTCCGGCGCGATGCCGGTCTTTTATTTATTTTTTTAAGAAGGAGGGCTGTGTGGCCCCCCTTCTTTTTCAAATTTACTGGCCTTGGGGACCCCATCCCCCAGGGCCTGCACCCTAATTTTTTTGTTTAAAAAAAAAAAAATTGGCCCTCCCAAGGCCTTAATCGGCCCCGGGGACCCCAACCCCCGGGTCAAGGCCTTTTTTTTTTTTTTTTATTCTTTAGGAGGGGGCTACGTTGCCCCACTCATCAGGCCACTTATGGCCCCGGGGACCCCATCCCCCAGGGCCGGCCTTTGTTTTTTATTATTTAAAAAAAATATATATTTATAGAAACACTTAGTACATGCTGGACAAACCGTATGTACCTATCACCATGACGATTTGCGTGATAATCATTAAAAGGCAACTATGCATAGAATGAATCCACATGGAATGTATTTACACCGCTAGTGAAGCTCTGACGTGTCTGACGCCCTACCGTGCCTAATCCCGGCGCCCCCGCCGGTGGGTACTCTCCAAGTAGACACCCTTGTCGTTTATTTATACAAACATGGGTAGCTATTGACGGGCACATTTAATATACACGCACACCAAGCCATTCAAAGGGGATTCCACAAAAATTCGACCAAACTATGCAAGTAACCCCCCTCACGGTTATTAAAACACACATCCACCGCCGGATGTGTAATACTTTTTATTTTACTCTCTGGAAAGGAGACAAACGTCACTTGAGAGTCACAGTGTGCTCCTGGCTGAGCCCAATGCTGTGTTACACCCACCAGTGCCCACCGATTGCCTCACACCTCTGTGTTGTATTCCACCAGCTAGTGCGTATGCTTTGACACTCTCTAGCCCATGTGCACTGTAACACCACCCTGTGAATGTCGTGCCACACTTGCCTTCGCACCGGTTATATTGCCCCATCTAACGTGCCTTCCTTGATGCCTATGTTATAACGCACAGCGCTATGCCATACATATTACAATCTGGGATCCATATCTTTGTCACAGTGCATATGCAACGTTACACTCCCCAGCACATATTTTATATTACAACTTTAGAGACTAGTTAGGTTACACAACACTGACTTGTGCATATTACACTCCAAGGCGCATATCGCATAGCATGAGCTAGTGCCTGTGCTATCTCGCGCTCTCCAATGAATCTGTCATTGCGCACAATGTATTGCATATTATATTTCACGCCCGGTTCATCTTATATCACACTTTTTGGTGCATAGTTTATACCATATACTATATCTAGTTTTCATTTTCAATTGTGCTCTCAGGACTGTGTTCTATATAACACTGCGTCCACCTACCCTTTTCACGGCCATTACATTTTGCGCTGGGGGGTGGAGGGTCAGGGGGTGTTTCTGCCAAGTGAGCCCGGAGTCACAGTCACAAACGTCCTCTTCTTCCTGAATAAAAGTTAGATTATGCTGCATACTTGTTCATATTTTAAGTAGTTCGCACAGACACACATTTTAAAAACAATAAAGTTCCTAATACCCACCTTCTCTGAACAGTTAGCTTGCTGCCCCATCCACCTCCTCCCTATCCTCTGCTGTCTGAATCCATGGACTAGCCTCCTCCCTCCTGCAATGCATGGTCTGATGTGCTGCCACTGCCCTCCATTTAGCATGATGTACCAGTCCACTCCTCCTGCCCTCCATTGCCCAATTCTATGGCCCATCATTGACCTCCTGTTTAGCCTCTGTGCTTAGCTTGCTGCCCCTATTCTCCTTCCCCCTGCCATCCGATGTCTTTGTGCATGCCCCTGCTCCATCCCATGGACCTGCCACTCCTATCTACTCTGCGTGTTCTGTTGAGCTGCCACTTCCCTCCCACCTGCCTAGCATTGTCAGATGACTGTAACCTGTCCCTGCCACCTCCACCCTGCCTGTCCACATGCCATGCCCCGATCCCCTTCCTCCTGTCCTCCATGGTCCACTTTACTGCCACACCCTTCTGCCCTCCCTGGTCTGTTGTGCTGCAACTGCTCCGCCTGCCTGCCCCCTGCGGTCTGTTATGAGGCCCCTTCCCCTGAACTCTCTTGTCTGTGCCCAGGTCCTGACCCTCCCTTCTATCCTCCATGGTCGTCCTTTTTGCATGCCCCTGCACCCTCCTTCTTGCCCATCATAGCCATTGTGCTGCCACTAACCCTCCTGCTTGCCATGCATGGTCTTCTGTGCTGCCATGGCCCCTCCCACCTTCCCTGTGTGGTCAGCTAGCTGCCCCTGCCCCCTCCCACCTTCCCTCCATGGTCTGTGTGTATGACATCATAGTCTCATTGTTGCTCTCCATGGTGTGTCTTGTTTCTAGTGCCCATACTGCCTGACCTCCATGGTCATCTTGCTGCTCCTGCCCTGCCCCCTTGCCCCAGCCCTCTTTTTCCATGTGCAGACCCCTATTCCCTCCCTCCTGACTTGCCTGTTCCATTGTAATGCCCCTGATCCGTCCCTCCTGCCCTTTATGGTCTGGTATGCTGCAGCTTTCTCTCCTGTCTGTCCATTATGGTCAGCTAGCTACCATTGCCTCTTTCCCCTCTGTTCTCTGTTGTCCATGTGCATGGTCCTGTCCCTCCCTATTGCTTTCCATGGATTGTTGTGCAGCACTCCCTGATGCCTGCACTGTAGGGTCAGTTTGGTGCACCTCTCCATGTCCCTCCTGTCCTCTGTTATCCGAGTCCATGTCCCTACCCCAATTCCTCCTGCCTACCATGATCCAATGTACCATACTTGCAAACATTTTGAACTTGGTAAGAGGGAGATTTTGAAAAAAAACTGGGGTATTGATTTTCCCCTTTGAGTTACATTAAAAAAGAGGAGATTGTAGACAGGAGACAGATCAAGTAAAGCCCATTTGAGCTTAAAAACATTGGACGTTTCCTGGCTGAAACGGGTCTGTTGGCATGTATGGTTGTAATACCACTGCCTCTTCCTTCTGCCCACAAGGGTCTATTATATTGCCACAACCTCTCTTGGCAGTCCTGTATTGTTCGTTTGTTGCCCCTGCCCCCCTTTCCACTGCCCTCCATTGTCTGTTGTGCTGCCACTGCCCTTCCAGCCTGCCCAGTGTGGTCAAATTGTTGCCTCTGCACTCTCCTACCTGCCTTCAATTTTCAGAGTCCGTGCCCCTGGCCTCTGCCTCTCAACAATATCCCAATGAACAACTAGATTGCTAACATTATATATTTATTACAAAAGTGTGGAACGCCTGACGTCATCTTGATGTAATCAAAACTGTAATACCTAGAGTATTTCCTTTAGAAATTACATATATGAGAGGGTCTTATTTGCATCAAAATTATGGTTAGTGCTCTAAAAAACAAAAATGAGGACATATTTTCTGAGTTTTCAAATAGCGACAAAGAACTTTTAAATTATTTGTAATCTTTATGTTTTTTTATCCAGTTGACCATTTGATTAAATGTTGCACCTAGGGGAGAGGATGTGGTGTTACTTCCAGAGCTGCAGACTTTGCAACTGGGGAACCAGGTTGGAGTTTCTGCTTCAGCTCAACATTCTGTGATTCTTGTCAAATCACTTAATCTCCCCATGTCTACAACCAGAAGGAATTTGATCTTGTGTGATGTAACCAATGCTCATGTAAAGCACTCCAATACCTGACAAGTCTGCACTATATAAAACTGCAAATACACAAAAAATAAGTGTTTTGCACACTTCTGTCATTGGGCTACATGTGGGCTACATCTGGGTGATATTTGTGCTGCATTTGGGCTCTTTTGTCTCTGGTGGCCATCTTGGGAGATTTATTTGTTATGAAGTTTACAAATTTCCTCATTTACTGCAGTCTCCTCAGTAGGAAATACTTTCAGTTTTTAAGTTTGGTTCCATCAAGAAGGCATTCAGATGTGTCACACATTTGCCATAAATTCTGAATGTTAGCACTCTAGTTCCTCATTAGATCACTGTAGTAAAGCTACTGCTCACCAGGGAAGTCTGCTGCTGGTATTCAAAGTGCATGTTTCAATCTGCATGTCAGAATTTTTTTATGAAATAGAAGAGGATTTGAGAAGTCAAAATGTGCCCTAATTTTTCTTTCTGCACCACTAATCATAATTGCTGTGGCAAAATGAACCCCTTCAGTTTGTTCCTTTGTAAATTAAATGTTTTAACTGTTACCACTTTATTCCAATCAAGATGGCTTCAGGTGTGCCATACTTTTGTCATAAGTAAGACTGTTAGCGCTCTAGTTGTTCGTTAGAACACTCTGGGACATTCTGTCATTGGGCTATGCTTGGGCTACATCTCGGTGATATTTGGGCTACATTTGGGGTATTTTGTCTCTGGTGGCCATCTTGGGAGATTTATTTGTTATGACGTTTACAAATTTCCTCATTTACTGCAGTCTCCTCAGTAGGAAATACTTTCAGTTTTTTAGTTTGGTTCCATCAAGAAGGCATTCAGATGTGTCACACATTTGCCATAAATTCTGAATGTTAGCACTCTAGTTGCTCATTAGATCACTGTAGTAAAGCTACTGCTCACCAGGGAAGTCTGCTGCTGGTATTCAAAGTGCATGTTTCAATCTGCATGTCAGAATTTTTTTATGAATTAGAAGAGGATTTGAGAAGTCAAAATGTGCCCTAATTTGTCTTTCTGCACCACTAATCATAATTGCTGTGGCAAAATGAACCCCCTCAGTTTGTTCCTTTGTAAATTAAATGTTTTAACTGTTACCACTTTATTCCAATTAAGATGGCTTCAGGTGTGCCATACTTTTGTCATAAGTAAGACTGTTAGCGCTCTAGTTGTTCGTTAGAACACTCTGGGATATTCTGTCATTGGGCTATACTTGGGCTACATCTCGGTGATATTTGGGCTACATTTGGGCTCTTTTGTCTCTGGTGGCCATTTTGGGAGACTTATTTGTTATGATGTTTCCTAATTTCCTCATTTACTACACTCTCCTCAGTAGGAAAAACTTTCACTTTTTTACTTTGATTCCATCAAGAAGGCATTCAGATGTGTCACACATTTGCCATAAATTCAGAATGTTAGCACTCTAGTTGCATATTAGATCACTGTAGTAAAGCTACTGCTCACCAGGGAAGTCTGCTGCTGGTATTGAAAGTGCATGTTTCATTCTGCATGTCAGAATGTTTTAATGAAATAGAAGAGGATTTGAGAAGTCACTCAAATTGTGCCCTAACCTTTCTTTCTGCAGCACTAATCATACTTTCTATGGCAAAATGAACCCCCTCATTTTGTTCCTTTTTAAATTAAATGTTTTAAGAGTTACCACTTTATTCCAACCAAGATGGCTTCAGGTGTGCCATACTTGTGTCATAAGTAGAACTGTTAGCGCTCTAGTTGTTCTTTAGAACACTCTGGGAAGCTGCAGTAGAACACAAAGGAATCAACTGACAGTCTCTGCCCTTGTTGGATGTACATGTTTTACTGAGAATGTCAGACTTCATTCTCCCATGACTGAGAAAGATAATGTGAATTTACAGAAAATATGCTCTCTGTTTAGCTTATTGATCACCTTCCAAACCTCTGTGGGAAAAGCATGAGAAAATAGTTTTCTCTCAAACATGATTCATGATATCACAGCAGAAGGCTTTTTCACATGGTAAAATCACCTTAGAACACACCACAGAATTCCTAAAATGAGTATGGTACCATCAACAAATGATTTATAATGTAACTAAAGTCTTAAAATCTTCTATTAACTGCAAGGCTTTTTAATGAGGTGCTATCATGTATATTGGTCCCAAGATGGCTGCCAACACTTCTTGGATGAAGTGCTGACAGCCAATCAGATCTCACGATGAGATGTGTGGTTAGGCTCCGCCCAGATATATATATGATTTTACTTTTGATTTTCTCAGGAACTACTGAATGGATTGACACCAGATATTCAAAAGGCACATCCCTGACCTGAGGACTACCTCTTTGCCAAATTTAAAGTAATTCTGTTCAGCCGTTTGGGCTGTACCTTGGACTAAAGGTCCCTATGGAAAATTGCATGCGAAAAACGCGTTTTGGGACCCCCTTTTTTTCTCAGTCCCCGCTTGACGAATCCCCCCGAGACCTTCAGGGTGCAAGCGGAGCGGAGCGCCCCACCTATTTTGAAAATTTCGCGAGGATCCGTCAATCGGCGCCAAAGTTATTCCAAATAGAATGTTGCGGATTTCCTATGGAAACACGGTCCTAACTATAACTATCTACTGGCGATCGCCAGTAGATAATATATATCTATATATATATATATATATATTCCGCGGCGGGGCGTCTGTGACGTAAATGAATATCAAGCGCTGCAAACACGGCGCGAAACCAAGCAGCTTTCCACCTGATGCAACCAGTGACCAAGGGCTGAGAAAGCCTGAAACGCGTTTGGTGTTTGTCAATTGCTGCCTGAAGATGCCGTTTTCCCTGACACCTGAGTGAATAAAAAAGGTTAAATAACGCTGATGTGTGGCGCCTCAATTTCAGGGCAGCGTCATATGGAATATATATATATATATATATATATATATATATATATATATATATATATTAATTACCAATGGGTCGCCCCTGTGAAAACGCCACACACGGAGGGTCTCCGCTCACAACACCACAGATAGCACAGCTTCACAGCAGGTAGCAGCCCACCCAAAGCGCCATACGCGTTTCGAGCTGTGCGCTCTTGATCACTGGCTGGCTGAAAGAAAGGAAGCGGCATTTGAAGAACTTAATTTATTCAATTGTAAGTCCCGCCCCAATGGGCGCAATGTGGCATTCTGGGAATTGCAGTTAGAAATACACCACAAGGACTCGAAAGTTCACTCCCCAAGTGGGCTCCGCTGCCTCCATTCAAAATGTCATACCCTGTAGGGTGGGGGGCTCATCATCCTGTTGTCGAACCATGCAAGTACGTCCCTGTAGTGTAGGCCCCCTCCGTTCCCACAAGTGCTCACAATGCAGAACACTCAGGACCCGCTCTGGCAAGCAGTGGGGCATTTTCGCGGCCGGACCAGCCGCAAAACAAAATTACCAATGGGTCGCCCCTGTGAAAACGCCACACACGGAGGGTCTCCGCTCACAACACCACAGGTAGCACAGCTTCACAGCAGGTAGCAGCCCACCCAAAGCGCCATACGCGTTTTGAGCTGTGCGCTCTTGATCACTGGCTGGCTGAAAGAAAGGAAGCGGCATTTGAAGAACTCAATTTATTCAATTGTAAGTCCCGCCCCAATGGGCGCAATGTGGCATTCTGGGAATTGCAGTTAGAAATACACCACAAGGACTCGAAAGTTCACTCCCCAAGTGGGCTCCGCTGCCTCCATTCAAAATGTCATACCCTGTAGGGTGGGGGGCTCATCATCCTGTTGTCGAACCATGCAAGTACGTCCCTGTAGTGTAGGCCCCCTCCGTTCCCACAAGTGCTCACAATGCAGAACACTCAGGACCCGCTCTGGCAAGCAGTGGGGCATTTTCGCGGCCGGACCAGCCGCAAAACAAAATTACCAATGGGTCGCCCCTGTGAAAACGCCACACACGGAGGGTCTCCGCTCACAACACCACAGGTAGCACAGCTTCACAGCAGGTAGCAGCCCACCCAAAGCGCCATACGCGTTTCGAGCTGTGCGCTCTTGATCACTGGCTGGCTGAAAGAAAGGAAGCGGCATTTGAAGAACTCAATTTATTCAATTGTAAGTCCCGCCCCAATGGGCGCAATGTGGCATTCTGGGAATTGCAGTTAGAAATACACCACAAGGACTCGAAAGTTCACTCCCCAAGTGGGCTCCGCTGCCTCCATTCAAAATGTCATACCCTGTAGGGTGGGGGGCTCATCATCCTGTTGTCGAACCATGCAAGTACGTCCCTGTAGTGTAGGCCCCCTCCGTTCCCACAAGTGCTCACAATGCAGAACACACAGGACCCGCTCTGGCAAGCAGTGGGGCATTTTCGCGGCCGGACCAGCCGCAAAACAAAATTGGGGCGGGACTTACAATTGAATAAATTGAGTTCTTCAAATGCCGCTTCCTTTCTTTCAGCCAGCCAGTGATCAAGAGCGCACAGCTCGAAACGCGTATGGCGCTTTGGGTGGGCTGCTACCTGCTGTAAAGCTGTGCTACCTGTGGTGTTGTGAGCGGAGACCCTCCGTGTGTGGCGTTTTCACAGGGGCGACCCATTGGTAATTTTGTTTTGCGGCTGGTCGGGCCGCGAAAATGCCCCACTGCTTGCCAGAGCGGGTCCTGAGTGTTCTGCATTGTGAGCACTTGTGGGAACGGAGTGGGCCTACACTACAGGGACGTACTTGCATGGTTCGACAACAGGATGATGAGCCCCCCACCCTACAGGGTATGACATTTTGAATGGAGGCAGCGGAGCCCACTTGGGGAGTGAACTTTCGAGTCCTTGTGGGGTATTTCTAACTGCAATTCCCAGAATGCCACATTGCGCCCATTGGGGCGGGACTTACAATTGAATAAATTGAGTTCTTCAAATGCCGCTTCCTTTCTTTCAGCCAGCCAGTGATCAAGAGCGCACAGCTCGAAACGCGCATGGCGCTTTGGGTGGGCTGCTACCTGCTGTGAAGCTGTGCTACCTGTGGTGTTGTGAGCGGAGACCCTCCGTGTGTGGCGTTTTCACAGGGGCGACCCATTGGTAAATATATATATATATATATATATATATATATATATATATATATAGGTTTCACACATGTTATAGTTAGCTGGACATTTCACTCGGAAAAAACCATTGAAATTCCCCCGTTATAGTTAGTGCAGGCAACTATAACTCACGCGACCGCAATCCTCTGCTGATGCTAATAATGTATTTAGACACTTATTTGCCCATGTCTTCTTCCATTAAATTTTAGCTATACATATATTACAAATATTTTTTTTTCATAAAGACACATATGTCATCAGCAGAGGATTGCGGTCGCGTGAGTTATAGTTGCCTGCACTAACTATAACGGGGGAATTTCAATGGTTTTTTACGAGTGAAATGTCCAGCTAACTATAACATGTGTGAAACCTATGGTTTTTTCAGTGAATTTGCAAGGTTTTTTAAATGCTAATTCCTAACTATAACGTGTGTGAAACCTATGGTTTTTTCAGTGAATTTGTACGTTTTTTTAAATGCTAAGTTACTTTACGCCGTTCGTGGCGTGCGCGCCCACTTCACCCAGTTCGTTCCGTGCGCGCACGGTGCGCTTTGCGCACCGTGCGCGCACAGTGAGCACGCGGTGCGCTTCGCGCACCGAGCGCCCACTTTACGCAGTTAGTACGCTGGATGGGCCATGTACTCACGATGCGCTTCGCGCACCGTCCGCACACTGAGGACATATTATGCGCTTTGTTGTGAAAGGTTATCTATTAATTGTTCTTCTTAATCATATGCCATTCACAAAAGGTGCCCTTCGGCCACCTTTTGCACACGGGGTGGGGAAAATGTGGATATTAATTTTTTTTTAATTTGTTTTTTAACGTACGCGTACGGTAAGCGCAATCGGCGTTTAAAAAAAAAAAAATTGGAATTTTTGGCCTAGGGGGTTCTTTTGGGACACCCTAACCATGGCTATGTGGTTAGGAGCTGTCTAGCCTGCCCCTTTTCATGTTATTCAACTTTGTTTTTCCTCCCCCCCTCAGAGTGCGAGAGAGAAAATGGCGGCCGACACTTCCTGGTTTCGACCGATTCGAATGTTTACTAAGATCTAACAGCCAATCAGAATCGCGCTCGTGCACGGCACCGTACGCGTACGGTAAGCTTACCGTAAGCGCACGGTAAGCGCACGGTAAGCTGCCACAGATATATATATTGATTTAAATGCTATTTTCTCAGGAACTACTGAACAGATTTACACCAGACCTACAAAAGGCACTTCCTTGACCTGTAGACTACCTCTCTGCCAAATTTCAAGTAACTCTGTTCAGCCGTTCGGGCTGTAGCTGTGGCGGTCGCCAGTAGGTAGTTATAGTTAGGACCCTGTTTCCATAGGAAAACCGCAACATTCGATTTTGAATAACTTTGGCGCCGGTCGACAAATCCTCGCGAAATTTTCAAAACTAATGGGGCGCTCCGCTCCGCTCCTACCCTGAAAGTCTTGGGGTGATTCGTCAAGCGGGGGCTGAGAAAAAAGGGGGTCCCAAAACGCGTTTTCCCCATGCATTTTTCCATAGGACCTTTAGACACAGCTACAGCCCGAACGGCTGAACAGAATTACTTGTAATTTGGCAGAGAGGTAGCCATAAGGTCAAGGAAGTGCCTTTTGTAGGTCTGGTGTAAATCTGTTCAGTAGTTCCTGAGAAAATAGCATTTAAATCAATATATATATCTGTGGCAGCGCTCCGTGCGCTTACCGTGCGCTTACGGTAAGCTTACCGTACGCGTACGGTGCCGTGCCCGAGCGCGTTTCTGATTGGTTGTTAGATCAAAGTAAACATTCGAATCGGTCAAAACCAGGAAGTATCGGCCGCCATTTTCTGTCTGTCGCACTGAAAAAAAAAGGTTGATAACATGAAAAGGGGGCAACGAAGAGAGTTGCAGACCCCCTAGCTTTCTTCAGGGGGTCCACGAAGGACCAAAAAGTATGAAAAATAAATTTAATAATTTTTAAAAAAAATCGCGGGGTGCGCGTACGGTAAGCTTACCGTACGCGTACGGTAAAAAAAAAAAATAAAAAAAAAAATTAACAATCACATTTAATATATAAATCTAAGGACCCCCAAGGGAGAAAAAAACAATTGATATTTTGAAAAAAATGGCGAGGCATGCACGGTACGAAATGCGCAATGTGGGCGCACCGTGCGCGCCAAAATTAAAAATAAATACATAACTTAGCATTTCAAAAACCGTACAAATTCACTGAAAAAACCATAGGTTTCACACACGTTATAGTTAGGAATTAGCATTTAAAATACCTTGCAAATTCACTGAAAAAACCATAGGTTTCACACATGTTATAGTTAGCTGTACATTTCACTCGTAAAAAACCAATGAAATTCCACATTATAGTTAGTGCAGGCAACTATAACTCACGCGACCGCAATCCTCTGTTGATGCTAATACTGTATCTTTAGCTATACATATATTACAAATATTTATTTTTCATAAAGACACATATGTCATCAGTGATGTAATATCTGACATCATCAGCAGAGGATTGCGGTCGCGTGAGTTATAGTTGCCTGCACTAACTATAACGTGGAATTTCATTGGTTTTTTACGAGTGAAATGTACAGCTAACTATAACATGTGTGAAACCTATGGTTTTTTCAGTGAATATATATATACATATATATATCTTCACTGAAAAAACCATAGGTTTCAGGGATGTTATAGTTAGTTGGACATTTCACTCATAGAAAACCATAGAAATTCCCTTGTTATAGTTGGTTGAGCTAACTATAACTCGTGCCCCCGCAATGCACAGCTGATGACGTCACTAATGACATCACAAATTACATCACTGATGACATCACTGATGATATCATCCAAGTCAAAATCTGATGCACCTTATCAGACCCTAATATAACACTTGATACACCCACTCTAAAATACAGACTATAATTTTTGAAACCATGAACACACCAATAGCAGTTAGTGCATATCCACTCTCTAATTTGTAGGTCGACACACATCGATTCATTCACCCATACAGTCACTCATACATACAGTCAGCAATCAATACAGCATTATCATATCTGGTCGCATATCTATACAGACATTCACACACTGCCTCTCATTCATAGAGTTATTCACACACCTAGTCAGTAATGGAAATAATCAATCACACTTTCATTTACTCACCTGTACAGTTATACACATACCACGTCACTTATTTAAACATATACTAACACATACTTACACTCTAATATTATAACTAATACAAACACACACTGATCCATACAGGCACTCTATATATATAATGCCTTTCACATATGGAGTTACTCACACATGTACCACTGAGGCAACCATTTACTCAACAAGACACTCATACACACACTCACCAAGCCATACAGCCCTTCACAGATACAGACTTGAACACATATACCCAGTGAATTATCCACTCACACATCTATACACAGAGTCACACCCCCACCCACCTACACAGACACTCAGGCACCCATACAGGTACTCAGATAAGAAATCAATAGCTCATATAGATCCTCATTTAGTTGCTTACCAAACCATGGAACTGCTTAAACACCCACTGACAACCTAAACTGTGTGAATGTCTGTATCAGTCGCTAACACATGAATTAAGGAAGACACAATTAATCACTCACTTATACAGTCAGTCACACACCTACTTAATCATCCATCCCAACTCTTATACACCTATTCATTCTTCAATACACCTTGGCATATATATATATATATATATATTATCTACTGGCGGTCGCCAGTAGATAGTTATAGTTAGGACCGTGTTTCCATAGGAAATCTCAAAATTCTATTTTGAATAACTTTGGCGCCGGTTGACGAATCCTCGCGAAATTTTCAAAACTAATGGGGCGCTCTGTTCAGCTCCTACCCTGAAAGTCTCGGGGTGATTCGTCAAGCGGGGGCCGAGAAAAAAGGGGGGTCCCAAAACGCATTTTCCCCATGCATTTTTCCATAGGACCTTTAGTCGCAGCTACAGCCCGAACGGCTGAACAGAATTACTTGAAATTTGGCAGAGAGGTAGCCATAAGGTCAAGGAAGTGCCTTTTGCAGGTCTGGTGTAAATCTGTTCAGTATTTCCGGAGAAAATAGCATTTAAAAGCATATATATATCTATACGCGCGCAGGGTGCGCGCACCGTGCGAGCACCGTGCGAGCACCCTAACGTGCGAGAGCGTAATTCTGATTGGTGGTTACATGTTAGTCAACGTTCGAATCGGTCGAAATCAGGAAGTGTCGGCCGCCATTTTGTTTGTTTTAAGTGCGAGAGTGAAAAAGGAAGGTGGCGAACGTGATAAGGGGGCAGGGTAGAAGTTCCTGACCCCCTAGCCTTTGTCAGGGGGTCCCTGAAGGACCCCGAAGGAAAAACCCCCCAAAAAAAAACAATTTTTTTTTTTAAATCGCAGGGTGAAAACCCAAAAAAAAAAATAATAATTTTTAATATGTAGTTTATTGTAAAATAAATATATAAAAAAAATAATAATACATAAATAAATTAGCATTTAAAAAGGCGTACAAATTCACTGAAAAAACCATAGGTTTCACACACGTTATAGTTAGGAATTAGCATTTAAAAAACCTTGCAAATTCACTTAAAAACCATAGGTTTCACACATGTTATAGTTAGGTGGATATTTCACTCATAAAAAAACAATGAAATTCCCCCGTTATGGTTAGTTCAGATAACTATAACTCGCGCGACCACCACTCTATCACAAGGATGATGTCATCAGTGATGTCATGAGTGATGCCACTGACCATGTCATCAGTGATGTAATATGTGACGTCATGTGCAGTGGATTGCGAGCGCGCGAGTTATAGTTATATGAACTAACCATAACGGGGGAATTTCATTGGTTTTTTACGAGTGAAATATCCACCTAACTATAACATGTGTGAAACCTATGGTTTTTTAAGTGAATATATATATATATAACACATATTTACATTTTATAGAAACACACATTCACTGGATGATGTCATCAGTGATGCCATCAGTGATGTCATTTGAGATGTCATCAGTGATGTCACTGACCATGTCATGAATGATGTAATATGTGACATCATCAGCAGTGCATTGCGGGGGCGCGAGTTATAGTTAGCTCAACTAACTATAACAGGGGAATTTCTATGGTTTTCTATGAGTGAAATATCCAACTAACTATAAGATCCCTGAAACCTATGTTTTTTTCAGTGAATTTCAAAGGTTTTTTTAAATGCTAATTCCTAACTATAACATCCCTGAAACCTATGGTTTTTCCTGTGAATTTCTAAGGTTTTTTAAATGCTAATTTCTAACTATAACGTACCTGAAACCTATGTTTTTTTCTTTGAATATATATATATAAATATACATATATTCACTTAAAAAACCATAGGTTTCACACATGTTATAGTTAGCTGGCCATTTCACTCGTAAAAAGCCAATGAAATTCCACCGTTATAGTTAGTTCACCTAACTATAACTTGCGCGCCCGAAATCCACTGCTGATGACGTCACATATTACATCACTCATGACATGGTCAGTGACATCACTGATGACATCACTGATGACATCTCAAATGACATCACTGATGACATCATCCATTGACTGTGTGTTTGTGAACATTTTTAATATGTTTAATATATATAGGGAAAGGTATGTTGAAGAATGAGTGGATGTACAAGTTTGTGAATGGATGATTTTCTGGGTGCGTAACTGAGTCTATATGTAAGTCATTAAATGTATATTACTGCAGAGTAGTGACTGAACTGTGTGAATGTCTGTATGTGTCTGTGTGTTGGTGTATAAGTGGCTGCATGGTTTTGTGAATAGCTATATGAGTATTTATATGGGTTATGTATTTTTTATATGAGTATCTGTATGGGTGCCTGAGTGTATGAGTGGGAGAGGTGTGTGTGACTCTGTGCATAGATATATGAGTGGGTGATCCTATGGGTGCATGGTTTTAAGAGTGCAACTGTGATGGACTGTATGGTTGAGTGAGTGTATGTATGGGTGTGTTAGGGATTGAATGTGCATCTTAGTTGTAGATGTGACAGTAAGTACATATATGAAACACAGTGTATATGTGTGTAAGAGTATATAAGTATCTATATCTGTGAGTGTGTGATAGCGGAACTGGCTGTATGAATGAGTGTGTGCTTGTACTAGAAATTGTGTAAGAGTGTCAACATGTTTTTTTATTTTTATAAGTAAGTAATCTTGAGTGTGTTTAACTGTATAGGTGAGTTAATTTGACTGTGCTTATTTATTTGCACAACTGACTAGGTGTGTCATTACCTAAATGCTTGATTGGTAGTGTGTGAGTGTCTATATATGTTTATAAATGCATATGATAGTCTTCAACGGAGTGACTGTAAGTATAAGTGACTGTACAGGTGAGTGAATTGAGGTGCATGTAGATCTAAGAGTCAATGTGTAGGTATGTAGTTATTGGTATTGGAGTATCTGTGGTTTTCAAATTGCCCGTCTGAAAGTTTGAGTTGGTGTTTCTAAATTTATTTTAGGGTGGGAGAAGATGTACTATTTTATCATATATATGACGTCATCAGTGATGTCATCAGTGATGTCATTTGTGATGTCATCAGTGATGTCACTGACCATGTCATGAGTGATGTAATATGTGACGTCATCAGCAGTGGATTTCGGGCGCGCGAGTTTTAGTTAGGTGAACTAACTATAACGGTGGAATTTCATTGGTTTTTTACGAGTGAAATGGCCAGCTAACTATAACATGTGTGAAACCTATGGTTTTTTCAGTGAATTTGCAAGGTTTTTTAAATGCCAATTCCTAACTATAACGTGTGTGAAACCTATGGTTTTTTCAGTGAATTTCAAAGGTTTTTTAAATGCTAATTTTAGAATTTTGTAATATATTTTTTATATATTTCTTTTACAAAAATTTACCTATGTATACATTTATAGATTATCTGTATCCTTTAATTTGGTGTGGCTCATTTTTTTTTTTACTTTGAATTTGGATAAAGTTGAACAGCATAGTTAATATCTTCTATTAACTTATGTACACTTTAATTCCTTTTTTTTTTTCTAAAAATTTTTAGGGTGCGCGCACAGAGCGCGCACCTAGTACGCATGCGTACGTTTTTCATGTACGCATGCATACGTTATCTATGTACGCATACATACGTTTTAGTGCGCGCTCGCAGCACGCACCTAGTATGCATGCGTATGTTTTTTGTGTATGCATGCGTACGTTATCTACGTACGCATACGTACGTTTTAGTACGCGCTCGCAGTGCACACCCAGTACGCATGCGTACGTACGTGATGTGTGCATGCTTACGTTCTCCACGTACGCTTGCGTGCCTTGTACGTGCTCCGTGCACTACACTCGCGCATACGCGCTACGTACGCGCATAATACTTATGCGCATGCGCGCGTACATGTTCGCGCATGCGTAGTTTCACCGTGCGCGCTCTGAGCTTGCTCCGTGCGCGCACCTCGAGTTATGTGATTAATAAAACAACACTTTTAATTGTTTTTCATTACTTTCAGTTTCAGATTGTTTCAACACCACACCCAATCCCCTCATGGCAAGTCATGTGATCAAGAAACATCACTTTTCATTGGTTCAAAGTACTTTCAGTTCCAGATTCTTCCAAAATCACACCCACTCCCCTCATTATTAGTTCTGATTCCCTTGGAGAAGGAGCTACTCTGTTTTTGTGAGACAATGGCAGAGCACCAGCCATCTTCTGAGAGTGAACAGGACACTCTTGAGAGACAGAGGCAGAGGAAGCAGAAAGACTCTTTTATATGGCAGTTTTTCACTTTTCCCGAGGGGCAAAAGAAGGTGAATGCACCAAAAGTCACCTGCATACTTTGTCAGCGGACCTTATCACGTGGGAATGCTAATAAGAAGTACTCTTTTAGTATTCACACAATGTTGAGGCACGTTGAAAAAATGCATCCTGCGACTTTTCGTCGAGCTTCTGGGGCAAACCCTCCACCTGCTCAGCCGACGACATCTGCCGCAGCTCAGCCGAGCACATCTTCGGCAGCTTAGCCGAGCACTTCTTCTGCGATGGTGCCTTCACCTTCTTCCACACCTCTGGAAATACGTCCTTGTTTTGCGAGGATGTCTTCACGGTGCATGGATTGTGGTACTCTTATTTCTATGGGTGAGAGCAGTGTTGATCTCATTCAGAGAAGATTTGAGCAGCACTCTTGCACTAGGCCATAGTTTTTTTTTTTTTTTTCGTTTTTCTCTTCCTCTGTCCCTGCATTAACTCAAGGGCTCTTTTTAGAGCCACCTAAAATCTAAACACAAAAATTTCTTTTTTGACTCTATTTGTCAATTTGTTTTTTGGGGTGCGCGCACGTTGCGCGCACCCAATGATGTTTTTTAAAAAAAATTATCATTTTTTTCAACTTTAGTAAACCTTCAGGGACTCCCTGACAAAGAGAGGGGAGTGGCAAAGCAATTGAAAAAGAGATGGTGTACATTTCACAGCTGAAGGGAAGAGAGTCTTCCTATTAAACTTTAAACTCTGCATCGGTACTTACGTATAGGTACCCTAAACATATCAAAAAAGATAATAGCTCATTTTAGAGCCAACCACCATCAAAACAGTTAAATTTGATTATTTTTTTTTTAAAAAGGGCATGAGGATTAGAAAAGGGGGTAAGGGAAAATGAGAAATGGAGAGTGAGGAGATGGAGGGATTTAGGAAACTGCACTGAGAGAAAGGGAGTCAGGATGTCAATGAGCAAAACAGAGTGAAGGAGATTGAAGGAAAGATTGCAAAAAGGAGAAGGAGTGTGAGATACATACAGAAGGAAGAGAAGTAGGAGAATAGGAGTGACTATGTGGAAAGGATAGTAACAGTTAGGCAAGGTGAGGGAAAGAGAATGACGGACAAGGTTAAAAAATTAACATAGATTGAAAATGAGTGATGCAGAGAGGCGGAGTGGTAGAAACAAAGGTGGAGATTTTTTACAAACATACGCAACATTGTGCAGGAAGTCATAATGCTGCGCCATGCTGCGTTACTTTCTAAGCACAGAGATGCGATATATTTACAAGAAAATGTCGCATCTCTATGCTTCCCTTGCACTGGCGCCAAAACTGCAGCCATACGCCGACGCAGGCTCCCTTGCACCATGGTGCAAGGATGCCTGTGTGGTGGGGAAACTGTTCTTGTGCAGGATGAGACACCTTCCTCCCAAAAAAACAATCACAAGAGGCTTTTTCCTCTTTCAATACATGCTGTAGCATGCAGCACGCACTGAAAGAGGAAAAAATGAAGAGAAATGAAAACATTTCTCCTTGTTGTGCTTCGCTATGCCACCTCTAGGGTGGCGTAGTATTCACACACAAGTTCAGACTTATGATTTCTCGTAAATCAGGAGATTGGTGTAGTTCTATAAGTGTTGTGTGGGAACACAAACAACAATACCCATAGAATACCCCTTCAACACACAGTGCTGCGTTTGAATTGGCTGTATTTACAAGGAGAGGAAAAGACACACAGAGTGGCTTATCCTCTCCTTGTAAATATAGAGGAGCACCCTGCACCACTAGTACGTCAAGAAAAGTGACGTAGTGGTGGAGCAGGTGGCTTGTAAATCTGCCCCAGAGATGTTAAGGAAATTAAGGGTAAATCAGACAAAGAGAGAGTGACAGATACAGAGACAGAGAGCAAACAACTGAGAAGGAGTAAGGCAGTTAAAAAGACTAAGACATATGGATAAAGAAAAAGAAACATGGATGAAAAATTAGTGATGGAGGTAGTAAAGGTAGGGGAGTAGTAGAGAAGGAGTGAGGGATTTACGAAAGAGTAGTAAAGCAGGAAGAGAGAGAGAGAGAAGAGAAATGAGAAAAGCAGAGTGAGGAGAGGTGAAGAAAAGGAAGCATGAAACGAAAGGAGTGAGAAATACAGATATTTGAAACTTACCTGACCATCAAAGCAACTTATTTAGAAATAAATGTTTTTATTTAATTGCAAGGAAACTGAATTACATTTTCTAAATTTTCTTTCTAGTTCTGAAAAAAAGAAAAAAGTATTAATATTCAACAATACATTTTATTAAACAGTACATGTTTTTTCATATTTAGCAAAGCAATTTTTTGCCCTTTTTTTGCTGTTTTCAGAATGTTTTGATTTTCACTGAAAATAGTGAAATCAATTGTATTCATCACTTAACAGCGGGCAAAAAAAAAAGAAAAATCTGAAAGATTGTTTAAAAAAGCCCAAAATGTATCCTCACTAAAACATACCTTGATAGAAATGTCACATATATATTAAAAATACCTTTTAAGTACAATAATAATTTTCAAGAAATAACGTCTGTAAACCTTGTTGCAAAAGAACATATGCCAAAATAATATCTGTCAAAGAAGTCCACAATTGTTTGTTTTACCTTTCCTTGAGGCCAAATGGTAAGTTTAAAATCCTTTTTGAGTGAAATATTCAATTTTAATCCTTTAAAATTTAAATACTGCTTTCTTCAGATGCTGAATTTAGTATTTAAAATTTGGATTTCAGAAAAATTAAGTAACAATTGGGTAAATCATAAGGCAAACGTTGCTTGAAAATCAATTGAGAATCATTACACAGTGTCCATCCTTTTTCACATTTAAGATAAACTGTGTAATGACCAGAAGTTATAGAAGGACCGTCATGAAAAATTATTGCAACTGCTACAAAAGTTTTTCCAGATATAGATAATTGATTACCAACAAACTTCTTTAGTAAAGTTTCCAATTTTGTTCCATCCGCTCTACAACGTTGTACCATTAAAATTACATACTGTCCATATTTCTTTAAAAATAACGTTTACAACATTTCAGATTTACATTCAGAACATTCCATGTTGTGATTAGCATCTTTAACTAATTTACTAAAAGTCACTGATTTACTTTCTGGTAATGGTAAATATATGAACCTTTCAGAATCAACATTACTACTGCATGTGTTCATACAGTTTTCACAACAATGTTCTCATTTATAAGAGACACCAAATACATTTTCTACTTCTACCCCTTCATCTTCCAGTACCATCAGCATATACATTAAGAAATCCTGTGCATCTTGCTGGACATTTTGTGTAAACTGTGTACATCCAGAACATACATCTAAAAGATTTCTAACATCAGAAGCACTTTCTATTTTAGTTTTATCATTACTCAGCTTCTCATAAAGGAGACTCAGCAAAGAACAGAATCTTTTTCCCTGATTTACTATTATCTGCTCTTGCAAAAATTCAAGATAAAACAGCACTACATTTGCGTAGCAGTTGACACCAGAGCTATTTTCAAAATGACAACCAACAACCTCTTCCACACTGTCCTTTTTCTTTTTGCTTGCAGTCACATCACTGTCTTTTTGTTTTCTCTTCTGTACATCCTCATTACAGATATTCTCAAATCTCCTTTTCTGACAAACAACACGTTTTTCAAACACAGGATACTGACCTAAATGTGGAGCATAGCTTCTTCTTATTCTATTATATTCCTTTACACAGTTTGCATCAGCACTAACTTTTGAGTCATCAAAGTCTATCATGAATAAACCAGATAATTTTTTCACGCATGACAAAGCAACATATGCCATACCTTCTTTAAACACACTAGATCCAATGTTTACAAAAGCACTATCTACAGTTAATCCTTGAGACTTGTGAATAGTTACAGCATATGCTAGAGAAAACGGAAACTGCTTCCTACGTACATATAAGTCTTTCACTAGCAAAAAACGAACTGAACAATGACTAATGTCTTTAACCTCTTCAATCTGATCAAATTTTATTTTTAAGAATTCAATTCCATCTTTTTTCTGGTACTTTACAAAACCCACAACTTTACCCATAGCTCCATTCACTAAACCTTTTTCTACATCCAAATTACGTCTTAAAATTACTCTACAGTTCATACATACATAAAGATTCTTTTCCAAACCAGCTGTTTTTGAAATGTTTTTCTCCAGAGAATCCAATTTAGTAGCCAATTTGCCTGTCAATATAATAGTTATTCATTCATGTTGAATTTTATCCACAGCTTCCAGTTTTATGATCTCTTCATTTTCCAATTTCAAAAGTTCTTGATTGAATACAGAGCATTCATGTAGTGTTGGCATTAAGCAGATTACAGTATTTTTTTCAGCAATTTTCTTGTATATTTTCCTGGAACTATTTCTTCTGTTGTAAACAAATTACTCAGCAATCGACTCTGTAATGCTTCTCTGCCATGTTCTGTGAGTAGTCCAATTCTTATATCTTTCAGAATACTTGCATAATCCTCATCATTGGCTTGCCTCATATTGGTAATGAGTTCCTTATACTCAAAATATGTCCAAATATTTACATTGCCTATACTTCCTAATGACTTTTTCGTGTCTTCATGTGTAAGTGTATGGAATACCGGTTGTCCTTTAACTGGAGTAAGTTGCAAAAGATCCCCAAAAACTATGATGTGTTTTCCTCCAAATAACACGTCATAGTCTGTCTTTAGTATTTGCTGCATTCTTAAATGCACAAAGGCAAGCATTAAGTTTGATACCATGCTTACCTCATCAATAATGAGTACTTTCATTTTCTTCAATACTCCTGAAACTTCCAAGCATGCTTCTCCTGCTAGTTTGTGGTATTGTATTTTGTTCTCATGCTCTACTGGTAACATTAGCAAACGATGTTAGGTAACTCCTTTTATGTTATACGCTGCTAGCCCAGTTGGAACAGTAACAACACAAGACAAAGCTGAATCCGTTTTGTTCTGTAGGTAGCTTCTAATTATATTAATTAAGAAACTTTTTCCAGTTCCTGCTTGTCCACTTACATACATTCTCATTGGTTCAAAAGATGTGCATAAGCACTCTTTATTTTCATGTAGTAATCCGTGATCAATTTTTTTCCTGACTTCTTCATACATTTGTTGTTGTTCATCATTCAGTTGTTCTTCCAAATTCGGTAAGTTTATTAAATCATCCTGAGCTTGATTCATAACTGTTTCGACTTCAGTCATGGCTATTGCTGCTTCATTTTCTACGATTGGTTGTCCTAGAGGATCTTGACTGAACGTCCCAGAACTTTGACTGTCTTGAGAACTGTCTCTAGCTACTTCAGCTGCAATTGTTGCTTCTTGTTCAATTTCTTCATTTAATATTTGAACATAAGTTGTGAAAGTACTGCATTCTATGCTGTCTTTGCTAGCATTGAAGGAATCTTCATAACTCTGGAATTCTCCAAGTAGTTCGTCCTCTGAACGCCATGGTTTAAACAGCTGCGGAAAGTGGCAAGTAGTAAAATTCCTTTTTGTCAGGAGTGTCGCAACTCAGCTTCCGGTGATTTATCAAACTTCCTTTTGTTTGCTTCACCAAACATCCTTCCTCACCGCTGACTTTATATTTTCCATTGTTGATGTCTTCTGTGGCATTCCGTTTAAAAATGAAGTTCTGCAGCACTTCATAGAGACACATGTTCTCAAGGTGATGACTTCTTTGTGGGTAATATGTGTCCAACACGTTTGTTCTTAAACTGTCTGTACTTTCTGGTTCGTACTCAGCTAAATATTCAATTTCTCGAATAGATTTCAGTACCCGATTTCGCATTCCTGCAAGGCCTAAACTTACCCAAATTATTCTTCTTGATTTCGAGTACAGACTTGCAGATGATAACCTATCTGAGCATTCGTAGGATCCAATTTCTTGATGCGATAACATCTTTAAACTGAAACTGTATAGCTTCTTACTGACAGTCTTCTTGTGAGAAATCTCTCCCCACATTTCCTTCAATTCCGTTTTCTCAGATTTAGTGATGTAAGATGTGACATACCGAGCAAAAGCAATAGAATTGTCAGCCACATACTGTATATCCATGTTAGCATTCCACATGGATAAAATGACTGGGTTGTAGTCATTTATATATTTTGACTCTTCTTTTCTTCTTAGGTTGTAGGTATTCTTAGGCGATTTTCTTGTAATAGTATGTCGCACAGCTGACATAAAACTGTTTACTCTTCCTTTTGAAAGAACAGGTCGTGGAAATCCAAATCGACATTTTGTGTAGAATTTATCTTTACTCTTGTACTTTCGCCGACAGTGTTTTCCACACCGATGACTTTGGAAACGTAAAACTTGCTCTTTTAAGTTTTTCTCTTCTGTGCTTTTAGGTATAGCACATGTTGCATATTCTTCAATGAAAGATAAAACTGCTTCATCAGCATCTGTTCCAAATTTTGGGGCATCCTTGATCCACAACAGCATATGAATATGAGGAGCACCTCTTGATTGGTACTCTTTTCTCCAAAAGAAATCCACAACTTCTCCAAGAGGTGGATTTTTTTTATTGCAGATGAAGGACATCATAGCCTCAAATCTATGATTAAAATATCTGCAAACATTAACCGGATCCAATGAGCACAATTCTCCTGCTGTCTTGTATTGT
The DNA here is from genome assembly GCF_964204655.1 of Triturus cristatus. NCBI lineage: Eukaryota > Metazoa > Chordata > Amphibia > Caudata > Salamandridae > Triturus > Triturus cristatus. Next base: position 737,669,725 of record NC_140587.1, on the reverse strand, counting down.
ATGTTTTTAATGTTTGAATTTGCCTCTCGCAGAAAATCCAGTAAATCATCCCAAGCGTACTCAGCACAGCTCAGGGTAAGGAACCATGTAGGAGTTCCTAAATTCCGTAACATACACTTCAATTCTCCATGGCGTCGGTACCAATATTCATTAGTCCCACGCTGACAAGCCATCAAATTGATCAATTGAGATTCCAAATGATCATCTCGCTGTTGCACTTTGTTGATAAAGTCCTCTGCTGACACATTATGTAGATGTACTCCAGTTTTTAAAATGTGATTTACTGCATAAGATAGTGCAGACAAGTCACTTTCAAATAAAAGATGGAACAAATAAGGAATACTTTGACGACATCTTGGATCTTCTGCATATAATGTTGTAGTCCGATACTCCGAAGCAGGAATCTGTACTGGACGTTCATCATATTGTCCACCTTCTCCTGTAGGAAACAGTTGGGGAAAACAAAGAGCTTCCAAGCTCTCCTCCCATACACTCACAGGAGTTCCTTTTGCTTTCTTCATCTGAAACAGATCAATAGCGTTTCCCATAACTTCTTTAGAATGAAGAGGATGTATGCTGAAATGTTCATAAATTTCTTCTTCTTTTGACTTATCCACTTTTTCAATTTGCCCAGTTGGTATTCCTGTGTCTTCTAGTAAAACTTCTTCATCTTCATCCATATAAATTGCTTCATACCATTTATTATTTTTTTTCAAATACAAATTTGCTCTTTGTACTTTTCGTACATCCACCAGCTCCTGACAAATTTTCTTATTCTTTGTATGTACACCATTAACCAGAATAACTAGTGGTTCAGTTTCCAAAGTATCTGCATCAATTGTTTCCATATTTTTTTTCAAATCCAATAGAAAATAGACAACTCTCTTCCATTTAAACCTCTTTGTAAATCTGAAACGGATGGACACATTGAATGAGTATAGACTCATACGTATTTAAATCAGAAAGTTCTGGAGGAATATCAACCAATTCTAATTTATTATGTACAGCTCTAGCTGGCATTCTTTTTTCTTCTAACTTGTTATAACAGTATTTACAAATACGCTGATCTTCACCCAATTCAAAACAATTTTCCAGAAATATATATGTTGCAAAATCTTTCCACTTATAATTATCTTCATTTTCACTTTTTTTATACAGATTAACATTCCTTGTTTGAATTTTATAATGGCTTTTCCGGCAACAAATACAAGTAATATTTGGTCTTTCATTAGAGATGATAGTACATTTTGGCATTTCATCTTCAAAATTTTTACTAACAGTAAGTTCTACATTCTCTTCCACATTTTCATCAATAACTGTGCCATTTTCTGCACTTTCTTGTTTTGGACCAAAGTAACAAAACTGAATCTCATCATTAACCTTCACTACATCTGATACAGATCCACGGAACAGAGCATTATTCAACTCATTTAACTTTAGTGCTGGACTTTTAGCAAAATACAATGTTCTCACAAACTTTCTCATTTCAGTATGATGTACTGCCAGCATCCTAAAATGGTGAAAAACACTTTGACACACTTTCCTAGATAGACAAGCCAGAGAATGTCCTTGCAAACCAGTATTCTCTCTCACTCTGCATGGATCTAGTCTTTGAAGCACCTTAATCTTCTGTTTAACACTCTTTTTACTATATTCTCTTAGAAAGTCACGTAATTTATCAATAGATTCCTGACGTACAGTACAAATACTACTACAATTCCAAGTGTACACTGGGGCTTTAGGACGATTCCCCATAACCTCAGCAGCCATCACTTCTTCCTCATTTCTTGGTACCATTTTCTCCTTTTCCATTACACAACCATCTTTAACTTCATATGCTCTACCATTGGTGTCAACTTCATGCAATAAACTATTACTTTGAAGATAACTCTGTTCATTAAAAAATGGTTCAGTACTTGAACTATGCTTCCATTCTCCTAAGAACACTTTACAAAAGTTATTTTTTTTCACTACGCTTTTCCTTTTGCTTTGTGACCTCATTGGATTGACTAATTTATCTAATCTACGCATCCTGTTCAAAATTAAAATGAATAGTTTTTTTTTTCCAAAGCCTTCGTAACAATAGTTTCAATAAATTTGTTTTTCTTATAAAATTTGGTTTTCTTCTTATATTTTTTCACATCCTTTAGCAAATTTAACATCACTCTTCTCTGAAACATTTTTCGACGAATGTTTTTAAAATCTATTTTTCGTGTTAAGTCACTCTTTCTTACTTCTGATTGTACATTAGCATTTTGTTTTTGCTGTCGACTCTGTTGTTGTTTTGTACTTGAAACACTGTTTGAAGATATCGTTTTAACATATATTTTTTTTGGAAGATATTTTTTAAAACTTCTTTAGTCTGCTTACCAGAAGACTTTTTCTTTTTTCCAACACAAGCTTCTCCTCCTATTTTTTTTTTACCAGTTGTCTTCAAATATAGTTGTTGTTGCTTTTCTTTTCTCTTTCTTGACTTTATAGGCATCTTTACATTTTTTCACTGTTGCTCAGCAATACCTGCAAGAAACAAAAAAAAAATACCTTTATGTAATTTTAATTCATTACAATTTTTTTTTGAGATTTTCAAATCCTATCATATGAGCTGACCCTTTCCTACGAGTGCAAGTCTTACAAAACAAGAGAAACATGAATTAAATCTCTGACAACAATTGCTGTGTGCACACAGACTCATGGTGTGATTCTAGGCAGAAAGCGATATTTTCTTTGGCAATTTGAAAGCACATTTAGTACTGTGGAGGAGCAAGTGATAATTACTGTGACAGCCTGACACATTTTTCTTATATGTTAGAGAAGCAGAAAAGAGCACATGTCCTTACAGCTACTTGAGACCATGACCATGTGTTACAGGGTGAGTGATTAGACTAGAGCAAAGGAAATGAGCCTTGGTGACGTTGAATGTGTTTGCGTTACACACTGATATCTGAAACACCACACAGAGCTGAGTAATACGTATGGGAGTGTAAGTGAAGCTGCTGCATGTGTGCAAAGAGTGTGTTTCTGGAGACTGTGTATTGTCAGGTGCAAGAGAGATCTGCATGGACACTTGCACAACTGCATGAAGACTGCAGAGATGTGTGTAAGAGTACATGTGTGGTAAGGGTTAATTGGAGTTTTGAACATGAAGGATCAACCTCACCCATTACAAGACTGGAAGGAAAATCTACCCTGTTGATTTCAAATGTGTTAGCGTTTGCCTCTCATTTGTGAGATAGTGATTTCTGCTGAGTGCTAACCATCACAGTTGAAGAAAACAAGCTGCCCCTTTCCTGCGAGTGCAAGACTTACAGAACAACAGCAACACGAATGAGATCTCTGACAACAATTCCTGTGTGCAGACAGACTCATGGTGTGATTCTAGGCAGAAAAAGATATTTTCTTTGGCAATTTGAAAGCACATTTAGTACTGTGGTGGAGCAAGTGATAATTACTGTGACAGCCTGACACATGTTCCTTATATTTTAGACAAGCAGAAAAGAGCACATGTCCTAACAGCTCCTTGAGACCATGAGCATGTGTTACAGGGTGAATGATTAGACTAGAGCAAAGGAAATGAGCCTTGGTGACGTTGAATGTGTTTGCGTTACACACTGCTATCTGAAACACAACACAGAGCTGAGTAGTACGCAGGGGAGTGTAGGAGAAGCTGCTGCGTGTGTGCAAAAAGTGTGTTTCTGGAGACTGTGTATTGTCAGGTGCAAGAAAGATCTGCATGGAGACTTGCACAACTGCATGAAGACTGCAGAGATGTGTGTAAGAGTAGATGTGTGGTAAGGGTTAATTGGAGTTTTGAACATGTAGGAACAACCTCACCCATTACAAGATTGGAAGCAAAATCTACCCTGTTGATTTCAAATGTGTTAGCATTTGCCTCTCATTTGTGAGATCGTGATTTCTGCGGAGTGCTAACCATCACAGTTGAAGAAAACAAGCTGCCCCTTTCCTGCTAGTGCAAGTTTTACAGAACAACAGCAACACAAATTAAATCTTTGACAACAATTCCTGTGTGCACACAGACTTATTGTGTGATTCTAGGCAGAAAGCGATATTTCTTTGGGCAATTTGAAAGCACATTTAGTACTGTTGTGGAGCAAGGGATAAATACTGTGACAGCCTGACACATTTTTCTTATATTTTAGACAAGCAGAAAAGAGCACATGTCCTAACAGCTCCTTGAGACCATGACCGTGTGTTACAGGGTGAGTGATTAGACTACAGCAAAGGAAATGAGCCTTGGTGACGTTGAATGTGTTTGCGTTACACACTGCTATCTGAAACACAACACAGAGCTGAGTATTACGCATGGGAGTGTAGGAGAAGCTGCTGCATGTGTGCAAAGAGTGTGTTTCTGGAGACTGTGTATTGTGAGGTGCAAGAGAGATCTGCATGGAGACTTGCACAATTGCATGTAGAGTGTAGAGATGTGTGTAAGAGTACATGTGTGGTAAGGGTTAATTGGAGTTTTGAACATGTAGGAACTACCTCACCCATTTCAAGATTTGATGGAAAATCTACCCTGTTGATTTGAAATGTGTTAGCATTTGCCTCTCATTTGTGAGATAGTGATTTCTGCTGAGTGCTAACCATCACAGTTGAAGAAAACAAGCTGCCCCTTTCCTGCTAGTGCAAGTTTTACAGAACAACAGCAACACAAATTAAATCTTTGACAACAATTCCTGTGTGCACACAGACTTATTGTGTGATTCTAGGCAGAAAGCGATATTTCTTTGGGCAATTTGAAAGCACATTTAGTACTGTTGTGGAGCAAGGGATAAATACTGTGACAGCCTGACACATTTTTCTTATATTTTAGACAAGCAGAAAAGAGCACATGTCCTAACAGCTCCTTGAGACCATGACCGTGTGTTACAGGGTGAGTGATTAGACTACAGCAAAGGAAATGAGCCTTGGTGACGTTGAATGTGTTTGCGTTACACACTGCTATCTGAAACACAACACAGAGCTGAGTATTACGCATGGGAGTGTAGGAGAAGCTGCTGCATGTGTGCAAAGAGTGTGTTTCTGGAGACTGTGTATTGTGAGGTGCAAGAGAGATCTGCATGGAGACTTGCACAATTGCATGAAGAGTGTAGAGATGTGTGTAAGAGTACATGTGTGGTAAGGGTTAATTGGAGTTTTGAACATGTAGGAACTACCTCACCCATTTCAAGATTTGATGGAAAATCTACCCTGTTGATTTGAAATGTGTTAGCATTTGCCTCTCATTTGTGAGATAGTGATTTCTGCTGAGTGCTAACCATCACAGTTGAAGAAAACAAGCTGGCCCTTTCCTGAAAGTGCAAGTTTTACAGAACAACATCAACACAAATTAAATCTCTGACAACAATTCCTGTGTGCACACAGACTCATGGTGTGATTCTAGGCAGAAAGCGATATTTTCTTTGGCAATTTGAAAGCACATTTAGTACTGTGGTGGAGCAAGTGATAATTACTGTGACAGCCTGACACATTTTCCTTCTATTTTAGACAAACAGAAAAGAGCACATGTCCTAACAGCTCCTTGAGACCATGACCATGTGTTACAGGGTGAGTGATTAGCCTACAGCAAAGGAAATGAGCCTTGGTGATGTTGAATGTGTTTGCGTTACACACTGCTATCTGAAACACAACACAGAGCTGAGTAGTATGCATGGGAGTGTAGGTGAAGCTGCTGCATGTGTGCAAAGAGTGTGTTTCTGGAGACTGTGTATTGTCAGGTGCAAGAGAGATCTGTATGGACACTTGCACAACTGCATGAAGACTGCAGAGATGTGTGTAAGAGTACATGTGTGGTAAGGGTTAATTGGAGTTTTGAACATGAAGGAACAACCTCACCCATTACAAGATTGGAAGGAAAATCTACCCTGTTGATTTGAAATGTGTTAGCATTTGCCTCTCATTTGTGAGATAGTGATTTCTGCTGAGTGCTAACCATCACAGTTGAAGAAAACAAGCTGGCCCTTTCCTGAAAGTGCAAGTTTTACAGAACAACAGCAACACAAATTAAATCTCTGACAACAATTCCTGTGTGCACACAGACTCATGGTGTGATTCTAGGCAGAAAGCGATATTTTCTTTGGCAATTTGAAAGCACATTTAGTACTGTGGTGGAGCAAGTGATAATTAATGTGACAGCCTGACACATTTTCCTTATATTTTACAAAAGCAGAAAAGAGCACATGTCCTAACAGCTCCTTGAGACCATGACCATGTGTTACAGGGTGAGTGATTAGACTACAGCAAAGGAAATGAGCCTTGGTGACGTTGAATGTGTTTGCGTTACACACTGCTATCTGAAACACAACACAGAGCTGAGTAGTATGCATGGGAGTGTAGGTGAAGCTGCTGCATGTGTGCAAAGAGTGTGTTTCTGGAGACTGTGTATTGTCAGGTGCAAGAGAGATCTGCATGGAGACTTGCACAACTGCATGAAGAGTGCAGAGATGTGTTTAAGAGTACATGTGTGGTAAGGGTTAATTGGAGTTTTGAACATGTAGGAACTACCTCACTCATTGCAAGATTTGATGGAAAATCTACCCTGTTGATTTGAAATGTGTTAGCATTTGCCTCTCATTTGTGAGATAGTGATTTCTGCTGAGTGCTAACCATCACCGTTGAAGAAAACAAGCTGTCCTTTCCTGAAAGTGCAAGTTTTACAGAACAACAGCAACACAAATTAAATCTCTGACAACAATTCCTGTGTGCACACAGACTCATGGTGTGATTCTAGGCAGAAAGCGATATTTTCTTTGGCAATTTGAAAGCACATTTAGTACTGTGGTGGAGCAAGTGATGATTACTGTGACAGCCTGACACTTTTTCCTTATATTTTAGACAAGCAGAAAAGAGCACATGTCCTAACAGCTCCTTGAGACCATGACCATGTGTTACAAAAAACAAGCTGCCCCTTTTCTGCGAGTGCAAGGCTAACAGAACAAGAGCAACACAAATTAAATCTCTGATAACAATTCCTGTGTGCACACTGTCTCATGGTGTGATTCTAGGCAGAAAACAGTATTCCTGGGTGATACCAGTACACCTTAACTTATGGTGAAGACATACTCCATAATATCTAACATGTTCAAGGCACTTAAATATCTTCCTTAACATAAAATGTAAAACACAACTTTTAAAGTGGTAGGAAAATGTACCATGCTATTTTCAAATGTGTTTGCATTTGCCTCTCATTTGTGAGAAACTGATTTCTGCTGAATGCTAACCATCACACTTTAAGAAAACAAACTGCCCCTTTCCTGAGAGTGCAAGGCTAACAGAATAAGAGCAACACAAATTAAATCTCTGACAACAAATCCTGTGTGCAGACAGACTCATGATGTGATTCTAGGCACAAAACAGTATTCCTCAGTGATACCAGTACACCTTAACTTATAGTCAAGACATACTCCATAATATCTTACAAGTTCAAGACAGTTAAATATCTCCTATAACACAAAATGTAAAATACAACTTTAAAAGAAGAATGACATTTCTAATATTTATATCAAAACTCACCACATACATCCCCTCTCAAACTCATAACTCACCTTTAAAATTAGTTAGTTGAGAAAGAAATGTGGCACTCAAACAGCAGATTATCAGAGCCAGAATCTCAGAGCTGTACACCTCTCTCCTCTCACCACAACCAGTAAATGGCAATGTTTCCCTCTCTTTTTTCACACATATACATGTTAATGTAAAATCACAGTCCTTCCCACATTTTTTCAAATGGAATCACACATTTCTATTGGTTGCAACTTTCAACCCTTTTCCAAATCATCCCTTCCCCCAACATGACTTCTGCCTGCTACTATAGCAACAGGTCATGGAACACTGGTGTGAGCAGAGAGGTCAGAAGTTCAGCACACAATGTTTCTAATCCAAAGAGCAAGAGTGCTTGACTTTTCAAACCTAACAGCAAATCCAAAGTAATGTTCAGTGGGAACACATTTTTCTGAACCAATCCAAAACATGCTTTTAAAAATGTAAACATACAGCCTAGTTTTAACTGTAAAATGGTTTGAATCAGCCAATGACTTCTTTTTATTTAAAAAAAGTATGTATGCCTCCATTTTTCAACGGTCTTTCTTTTCATATTGCCATTCTACTGAAAGACACCTCCTGAGTTCATCCAGATCTCCTTGAAAGATGTTCACAGTGTGGATTGTAGGTCATAGCTATGTCTTCTGGAGTGAAAAATTTGCAGAAAAAGAGGTATTGTGAAAGACCTTGCTTTGCCAAATGTAGACATTAAATGGATTGGTCAGAGAGGGTTAAAGTGGCATCAATTAATGCCTTTGGTGAAAACCTTTCTACATCTCCCACAGCCTAACCTTATTATTGTGCACTGTGGTGGAAATGACCTAGGCACGTTAACTGGGGTAGGTCTGGAAATGCTTGTAAAGGACACCTTTTTGCAATTGATGTCACTTTTTCCACAGACTGCCTTTGTATATTCTAATATGTGCCAAAGGCAAAAGTGGAACTGGTCCAACCAACATTGTCCACAGATTGACAAAGCAAGAAAGCACGTCAATAAGTCTGTTTCTGCTTTCCTCAGAGACTATGGTATGGGTTCTATATACCACAAAAACTTGCGTTACAACATGCAAGACATTTATAGAGGAGACGGTGTACATTTCAATGATGAAGGGAACAGAGTTTTCCTCTTGAACTTTAGACTCTGCATCGGTACTTACTTGTAGGTACCGAAAAACACTCAATAAACACAAGGGCTCTTTTCAGAGCCACCTAATATCTAAACACTTAAACTTGATTTTTATTTCTATTTTTATTAAGGTTTTTTTTCGGGTGCGCGCAGAGTGCGCGCATCACGCGATGTTTTTTTTAAAAATTAAAATCTTTTTTTTGGCCCTTTGTGGTCCTACTGTGACCCCCTGACAATGGCTAGGGGGTCAAGAACTCCCTACTCTGACCCCTATTCACGTCCTCCACCTTTCCTTTTCAGTGCGACAGACAAAATGGCGGCTGACACTTCCTGATTTCGACCGATTCGAATGTTTACTGACATCTAACAACCAATCAGAATTACGCTCGCGCACGGCAGGGTGCGCGCACAGGTCTTGCACAGTGCCCACACGCTGCGCGCGTATAGCTATTGATATGCTTTTAAATGCTATTTTCTCAGGAAATACTGAACAGATTTACACCAGACCTGCAAAAGGCACTTCCTTGACCTTATGGCTACTTCTCTGCCAAATTTCAAGTAATTCTGTTCAGCCATTCGGGCTGTAGCTGCGACTAAAGGTCCTATGGAAAAACATGGGGAAAACGCGTTTTGGGACCCCCCCTTTTTCTGGGCCCCCGCTTGACGAATCACCCAGAGACTTTCAGGGTAGGAGCTGAACGGAGCGCCCCATTTGTTTTGAAAATTTCGCGAGGAATCGTCAACCGGCGCCAAAGTTATTCAAAATAGAATTTTGAGATTTCCAATGGAAACTCAGCCCTCACTATAACTATCTACTGGCGACCGCCAGTAGATATAATATGTGTATATATATATATATATATGACGAAGGCGACTCATCGCTGAAACGCGTATGCCATCGTTTCATGAACTGCCAGCACATCTACATGTCTGTATCTCATGGACTGCCAGCAATGCGAATTTTGATCTCAATAAAGCCTCACAAGATTCCGGAGTGTGCCGTGCTTTTCTTTAAAGGAACAAGCGTTGGTCTTTGTGTTTAGTCCGCAGGCTGGAGGCGGACAAACGGCACACCCTCTCGATTTGGAGCACCTTGGAGAAACCAGCATTTTGGTATTTTTGTTTTTCGGCAAAACAAGGCGCCCCCCGAACAGTTACACCGCCATTTGGCCTTACGGACTGTATTGGGGAGAGAGGAGGCATCACAGTGTGCCTGACAAAGGAACCAGTGAGACCTTTAAATTACACCCCCGCGGGCACTCGAGCTGGTTTGCGGCCCGTGCTCATTGATATGGGAGCACCACTTGATGTTTGCAGCAGTTTGGGAACTTTTCACCCGCTCACTCGGACTTCAAGTCCCAGCATCCCTCTGCCTGTGGGAGTGTCATCGCTTTGCATTAGCACATGATGCGGAGGAGGGGCATGTGTAATTTTTAAACAGGAACAGGAGCAACAACAGCTGTACTGTTTGCTGACGACTCTATGGAACGGGCACTGACGAAGGCGACTCATCGCTGAAACGCGTATGCCATCGTTTCATGAACTGCCAGCACATCTACATGTCTGTATCTCATGGACTGCCAGCAATGCAAATTTTGATCTCAATAAAGCCTCACAAGATTCCGGAGTGTGCCGTGCTTTTCTTTAAAGGAACAAGCGTTGGTCTTTGTGTTTAGTCCGCAGGCTGGAGGCGGACAAACGGCACACCCTCTCGATTTGGAGCACCTTGGAGAAACCAGCATTTTGGTATTTTTGTTTTTCGGCAAAACAAGGCGCCCCCCGAACAGTTACACCGCCATTTGGCCTTACGGACTGTATTGGGGAGAGAGGAGGCATCACAGTGTGCCTGACAAAGGAACCAGTGAGACCTTTGAATTAAACCCCCGCAGGGCACTCGAGCTGGTTTGCGGCCCGTGCTCATTGATATGGGAGCACCACTTGATGTTTGCAGCGGTTTGGGAACTTTTCACCCGCTCACTCGGACTTCAAGTCCCAGCATCCCTCTGCCTGTGGGAGTGTCATCGCTTTGCATTAGCACATGATGCGGAGGAGGGGCATGTGTAATTTTTAAACAGGAACAGGAGCAACAACAGCTGTACTGTTTGCTGACGACTCTATGGAACCGGCACTGACGAAGGCGACTCATCGCTGAAACGCGTATGCCATCGTTTCATGAACTGCCAGCACATCTACATGTCTGTATCTCATGGACTGCCAGCAATGCGAATTTTGATCTCAATAAAGCCTCACAAGATTCCGGAGTGTGCCGTGCTTTTCTTTAAAGGAACAAGCGTTGGTCTTTATATATATATATATATATATATATATCCAAATAAGAAAGTAAGTAGAACGTGCGCTCTCAGTGAGACACAGACAGCCAGCGAGGTAGTATAATCCGAGTGTTTAATTCACACAACGCGTTTCGGTACAGAACCTTGTTCACGTGTGAAACGAGCATGTACAGGCAGCCATAAATAAAGCATTCAAAAAAGTATTCAAACAAGTTGTAATAATCAACAAAGGACTACATGGCAGTGACTCTGGCGGCCATCTTGGAACGGGTAAGTTGCCAAGGGTAAAAACATAACCATAGTGGATAAAGAGCATGAGAATGCGTTAATGCAGCAAAATAACAGCATATATATATATTATTTACTGGCGGTCGCCAGTAGATAGTTATAGTTACGACCTATTTTCCATAGGAAATTCACAACATTCTATTTCCAATAACTTTGGCGCCGGTTGATGAATCTTCGCAAAATTTTCAGAACTCGTGGGGCGCTCCTGCCCGCTCCTATCCTGAAATTTTCGGGGGGATTCGGCAAGCTGGGGCTGAGAAAAACGTGTTTTCCCCATGCAATTTTCCATAGGAAACCTTAGCCAGGGCTACAGCCCGAACTGCTGAATGGAATTACACCAAATTTGGCAAAGAAGTAGTTCTTGGTTCAGAAAGAACCCTTTTGTTAAATGGTGTAAATCCGTTCAGTAGTTGCTGAGAAAATCAAAAGTAAAACACAGATATATCTATGGCCGCAGAGGATCCACGCACCCTCCCGATCACGAGCTGTATGCTAATTGTCTGTCAACACTCCAAACCAGGAAGTGTTGACAGCCATCTTGTGCCTCGGTAGAACCGATGCACAAGAAAACAGAAAAACTAATGCACAAAATGCACAAAGGGGGCAGGGTAGAAACTCCCTGACCCCCTAGGCCTGCTCAGGGGGTCCCACAAGGACTCCAAGGCCCCAAAAAAGCATTTTTTTTTTAAATCGGCCCAAATTACTGCCGAAAGTTTTTTTTTAAACAATGCACGGACTCCCGTGCTTCGTTTAATTAAGCCCCCGGGTGGGCCAGATCCCGGAGGCACTGCTAATTTGTGGAAATATGGATTTTTCTGGTCAGTTATGTCCCCTATCTTGGACCCCAACGGTTCTATGTGCATGTTACAAGTACATGTATGTTCCCTCCAGTTCCAGTTATGAAGACGCAAACACATGTGCGTCCACCGTCAACATGTCCTCTGTCAGATCCGCCATGAATAGGCCGGATATTCCATTCCTAAGTATGAAAGGCCACCGGCTTTATATGGTTCACTTATGCCATTTTACAGTCCAGGCAAGTAGGCCCTGATTCTGTCATCAAACTCTTCTTGCCTTCTGCCTCTGAAAGCTCCAGTCTGAGCCTGCATCTGTGACCATGAACTTTGTCTCATTCTCTGCGCGGCTCACGAAGCCTGACATCAGCCTGCTGTCTGCCAAAAACTGTATTTCACCTTCGAAATTATCTGCTCCGATCCCTGCCCAATGCATTCCTGTCTAGTAGTTTAAGTAAACATTCTTCCAGCTACCGAGCAAAGGCCCGGCTTCTCTGTCTTCATGCAAGTAATTCATAGCCCTATTACTATGGAAGATTTCCGCCCTCGCATCTAGTGTAGACACTTAGACGCTTGTACACGCACTAACAGTCAGTATAGTCAGTATAGAATAAGATTCTACTCGAAGAGACCTCTCTTTTGGATAACTTAGTTCTTTAAACATAGGATGTTAGATATGATTTGGGATTAGGTTGACTTGACCCTCCAGACTTCTGTCGCCGCATGTAGAGCTAAATGTCAAGTCCCCTTCACCCCCTAGTCGCACGTCAATCACACGTCATGCTGCTGCGCGCGCATTTCTGCCAAGTATTTCTGCTGACATTGCGAAAATTCTTTCATGTAACCACCCTCTTATGACATCACATCTGATGACGTTCTTTAAATCACTCCCAGTTACGCCTATTTTTGCTACGCACGAATATATTATCACCACTATCAATTGTTACGCCTCTTGTATTTGCCTCACTGTAATGCCTATTGTATAAAAGTAATTGATTGTCAATAATGTATGTACTTCACTTCCTGAACCTTCGTGGTGATGGAACTTGGAGCAACCGATTATAATCGACCACTGGAATAAAGCCCATTCCGAACCTCTAATACCACGGATTCTGCCTCTTATTTACTGAGCTATTTTATTATGTTTCTGTATCAAATTAAGTCCCGGTAATTAAATTATTTACCACATGAATGGCGCCCGAACAGGGACACTTTCTCATCTCACGCGCCGGCGGTGCGTTGCAGGCCCGGTCTCCTGCCACAGCTGGACGGACAACAACGCGTACCAGCAGGATTTCCTGTATCTCCCTCCGGTCAAGCGGGGGCGACTGAGGCTGCGATCAACACCCAGACGAGGCGGTGAGAAGTGCGAAGTATCCCGACCAGAGCCTAGCTGAGAGAGCAAGATCCGAGGTATACAGAGGCCCACCAGTTTCCGAAGTCCCAAGTCGAGTCCAGTGTCCGAAGTGTTCGAGTCGAGTCCAGTCCGGTTCAAGTTCAGTTCAGTTTCCGAGGCCTTCCGTTTCCGAGCTACCCGGTGAGTACCATTACTGGGGAGGCGTTCTGGCGTGCACATAAGTTGTGCCGGTCCAGACGGGTTTGGGTACACAAATCCGGTCTGCACTGTTTCAGCAGTGTATCTGTACTGTTTAGCAGTATATCTAGTATATCAAGTATATAAATTCAGAATAATCCAGTTAAAGTCGAGTATTATGTTTAGTGATTAAGTTTTCCTTAGATCGTCATTATCATCGTTGCTCAGTTAAATGTTAAATGTTAAATGTTTTTAGTACGTTCTGCATATTGTGGTATGAATGACTGTTCATTATTGTGATTACTGTATTAAGTTTGTTCAAGATCAAGTATCAGATCAGTTCTCAATATGCCGCTCTTTTCGAAATTAAGACAGATCACAACTAGAAAAGGGGTACTCGAAGAAGCCGTTCCTATTCCTCCTAGGGACATTCCAGGGTACTTCATGTATCATAAACATGGCTTAGACGCTATATTATTTCTTGATTTATGGGTAGACTACACCAAGGAATTACCAGAAAGTCAGAGGTGGCCCGCAGCGGGGACCTGGGATGCAGAGTGCATCGTGAAAGTAGAGGAAGAATTATGGAAAAAGAAAGCTAGACAATCACAGAAAGACGCCATTGAATTATGGCGTAAAGAATCGTATAGACGTACAGAAAAAGCACGTAGACAGGAAGAGAAGAGTAAAGAGAATTCAAATGAAGTCCGAGAAAATCTATTAATTGAAGAAGGTGCACGAGTGAAATCAGAACAAGTAGACAGACAAAGACATGCCCTTATGAAGGGTATGTATCCCCTTCTGGCCGAAGGATTACCTAAGGCTACTCCAGAGATACCAAAAGACTTGCCACCCCCATTATTTCCAATAAAGATACATCCCAAGGGGCATCCTAGAACCGCAGAAGATGTTTTTCTTTCCTCATATTTAGATGACGCAGCTCCCGAGTATGCTAATCCCGCCCCACATAGACCGCCTGCCAGGGAGGTTCAACGCCAAGATCCAGTACCCGTATCCCTACAGCAACAAGTTCTGACACAAGTTCCGGCAAGCACATCTGTTTCTGCATCTGTTCCTACAGCTACTTCTATAGCTGTATCCACACCTATAGTTGCTGTATCACGTTCAACGAATCCTTTCACGCCCGATACCCCAGATGGGGCTACGGGAGGTGCTACCAATATCTTTTCTACGCCACCTAGAATAAATAAACTTACTTTTCAAGAGTCAGCACATTCACGTACCCCCAAACTCATAAATGCCCGTACGCTTAAGGAACTTCTTATAGATTGTAGATATGACCCTGTGCCCGGAAAAGAGGACGAAATGACCCTGGCATCATTACGTATCAGACGAGCCGCGGTGTATTTAGGGAAGTTACCAGGAATGACTATGCATCTAGATAATATATACCATTTTGTCCAAACAGGGCGAGATTCTGAATGTATTAACAAGAGCTATGGAATACCAGAAAGTGGAGATACAGGGGGAACTGTTACGTTTCCTTATAAATTGTGTGATCCGAAATCAAGACCGACCGGGGGTAGACCCGGAAGCAATGCAAATTCTTACCAGATGGAGCCAGAATATATCAGAAGGGAGACATGATAAGCAAAACTGTATAATAGCCATGTGCCGAAAGATCCGTAGAGAAATAGAACGTCTACACGAAGAAAGATTAGCGGTAGACCAGTTTGAACAAAATGAGGAGGAGGAAGGATCAGGACTGCCCACAGGACAGTCAGAAACTATAGCCTATGTAGGTAGAGGAAGATCTTGTAATAGTACTAGATGTCTTACTGACCCGATACGTCCGATATGTCTAGAAAATAACAGGAATTTTCAAACACCTATAATAAATATAAGGTCCCCCGAGCATTCGTTCCAAGCCGCTGACAAATTACTGCGAGAACGAAGGGGTTATCATTTTCTCGATTCTATGGATGAACAAGAATTAGCCAGGTCAGCCGTTCGTTGGGTTGACAGTCCCGGAAAGTATGATGATGATACAGTAGCACACACATTTTTGAATCTCACCCCAGATGAACAGCGTTTAGCTGGGATTTATATGATTCAACAACTTCTTATACTATATAAAAGCCAACATTCAGATCCTGGTCCCTTACCTGATATATTGACTGAATTACTCACGAATAGATGGAGAGGTTCAGGTACTAAGTTAATTAAAGAAATACTAGAATCAAGAAAGCAGTACATTATTTTTATATGCCCAGAACATGTCTCACTGCCCATTAAGGAAAGAACCACGTATTACATGGACAGACAGAATCCCTTACGAGAAGTACACCCAATAAAAGGCGAGGACAATGAGTTTAAACGTGTATTTGTATATACGCCCATATCGAAAATAGAATTGTTAGAAATGAAGAAAGTGGTACCCAGTCATGACAAAGACCCAGCGGGTTTCCACCGAGAAATTAAAGACATGTTACTCATGGGAGAGTATACCTATCCCGACATTATGACCATATTAAAGGTATTGATGCCTGCTGGCATTTATGAAAAACTCAAGGAAAAAGAGTGGGAGGTGGGAGACCAAAAGATAGACTGGACAGCATTAGAAAATGAAGAAAAGGCCCGAGGTCCAGGTTCGGGGCTTGGGGACAAAACTAAAGCACTACCAGGTTTACTAGTACAGGTACTGCCACGTTTATTAACCACGAAAAAGGAAGACTGGGGTGCAATTTCAGCCTGTAAACAAAAGCAAGATGAAGACACTAGTGATTTCTATGCACGATTTGAAAAATGTTTTGGTATAAATAGTGGCATAAAAGCAAGTAGCGAATCATACCCACATCTGTTTGTGACAAAATTAGTTGAAAATTCCTTGCCCCAAGTAAAGAATAGAGTATTAAAATTCGAGAGTACCTGGCAAGGTAACACTCCATCACAAATGTTACAAATGTTACAGTATCATCACAATAGAATTAGAGAGGAACAAGATCATGAACAAAGACGCATGAAAGACACGAAAATGAAAATGCTAGTCTCCCAGACAGTTCCAGCTGAAGGACATAAAAAGGGTACGACACATTCCGGTGATTCAGCAGGACCTGTAAAAGGGACATGCAACTATTGTAAACAACTAGGTCATTATGTACACGATTGTCCAGTCCTGAAGCGTAATATCGCCACAGGTATTACAAAAGAAAGACCACGGCCACTTAGACAGGATCAGAATGAACAAGGAGCCTTGCAGCATGCCCAGTCCATGCCAGCTCCACAACAGTCTATACAGTTTGTGCCAGCCGCACCAGCGCTGCCTGTTGCTGCCACGCAAACCACGACACGACAGCTGTACCAGACCGCACAGTATGACTATCCTGATTATCAACGATACGCATGAACAAGCCTAGAGAGGGAAGTTGACTTACCCCTTATCGAGATCCCTGTAGATCAAGAAGGACCTTATGTACATAGTGAATTATTAGGCCAAGACAGAAAATTTTTACTCGATACAGGGGCAAGTCGAACAACTATAAAACGTAGTGAAGTTCCAGGGGCACCCCTCTCAGGCTCACAGAATATTTCCCTTGGTTTTTCAGGAAAACCTATTGTTAATGAAGTGTCACAACCTCTTCCACTTACGATAGGACCTTTGACCCGAACTACAGATTTATTGCTTACTAAATCATGTCCAGAAAACCTGTTAGGAATAAAAACACTGAAAGCTCTAGGAGCTATAATATGTTGTTCTCCGGAAGGAGTAAGATTGTTTTTACGTGATTTTAAAGGTCACTATGTGTCTAGAGACATGGATCCCCGATTGCAGACTTTACCTACACATCTATGGGCACAAGGCCCTACTGATGTTGGTTGCATGAATATTACACCATATCGAGTCACACTAAAGGCAGGAGTGGTACTACCACGAATGCGACAATACAAGTTACCACCAGATGCTGTAGTGGCTTTACTACAAATCATTGACGAGCTCATTGCCCAAGGAGTGGTTGTAGAAACAGACTCCAATGTATGTAATTCACCGATAATTCCGATTCTCAAACGAACAGATCCGAAGGCCCCGCCAGTATATCGATTGGTTATTGATCTGCGCGAATTAAACAAATGCATTGTGCCACAATTCCCTGTGGTCCCAGATATCTCATCATTACTGACAGCTATTGATTCCGAAGCAACATTCTTTACTGTAATTGATCTCAAGAATGCCTTTTTCAGCGTCCCAATAGATCCGGAAAGCCAATATTTGTTCGGATTTAGTTTAAATGGACGTAGCTTCAAATTCTCACGCGCACCTCAAGGATTTACAGAAAGCCCCAGCATCTATAGCCAAGCACTAAAACGAGAACTCGACAGTATCCGCATGCCAGTTAACACTGCTCTGCTTCAATATGTCGATGATCTGCTGATCACCGCTAGAAGCGAACCCGAATGTGAGAAAGCATCACTGACAGTTTTACAATTTCTAGCCGAAAAGGGGCACAAGGTGTCCCCTTCTAAGCTGCAATTCTGTGTCCAGCGAGTTGTTTATCTTGGACACTCGCTGTCCAAGGAGGGAAGGCAGCTTACACCCGACCGCATTCAGTTAATAGCTAACATGCCAATACCCAAGACACAAAAGGAGGTACGGGCTTTTATAGGCCTCACTTCATATTGTAGACAGTGGATCCCTCAGTATGCATTTCTAGCAAAACCACTCATTCAGTTGACAACACAGGAGGCAGCCACATCGACTGTTCTCCCTTGGACTCAGGAACATACACAAGCTTTTGAAAGCTTAAAGAAAGCTCTATGCCAAGCACCTGTTTTAGCAACACCATGTTACAGTAAACAGTTTACACTCTTTGTTACAGAACGAGAAGGTACTGCTTTGTCAGTACTCACACAGGAACAAGCAGGATCACACAAACCGTGTGCTTATTTTTCTAGTACATTAGATCCCGTAGCTCAGGCTCTGCCTGCGTGCCTGAAATCAGTGGCAGCGACAGCTTTAGCAATCAGACAAAGCGATGCCATAGTGTTAGGACATCCATTGACAGTACAAGTACCACATGCAGTGGAGGTTCTTGTGAATCGAACGCAAACACAACATTTGACTATAGCAAGACTTACAGGGTACGAACTAACACTGTTTCAGCCACATATAGAAATCAGACGTTGTAACACATTGAATCCTGCCACACTTTTACCTGTAATCGGAACAGACCCACTAGCTCATGACTGTATTGATGTTATTACAATCACGACGAAACCCAGACAAGACTTGACAGATGTCCCATTGTCAGACCCAGACCTGACGTTGTATGTAGATGGTTCATGTATGAGAAAAGGTACAGGGGAATTAGTGGCCGCGTACGCAGTCACAACAGACACTGAAATCATTGAAACAAATTGCATAAATACCTTGTCCGCTCAAGCAGCAGAGCTCGTCGCTCTGACACAAGCCTGTATTCAAGCCACAAATAAAAAAGTCAACATATACACTGATTCACGTTATGCATTCGGAGTTGTACACGACTCCGGCGTGCTGTGGCGAGAGAGAGGTTATTTAACTTCTCACGGTACCCACATTCAGCACGGACCCCTCATTCATGCTTTATTAGATGCAATACATCTACCCACTGCAATATCAATTATGAAATGTAAAGCTCATACGAAAGTTACTGATATCATTTCTCAAGGTAATGATCTAGCCGACAGAACAGCTAAACAGACTGCTCAAACTCAAACATCCGACATGACAAAGACAATAGTCCCGACGCCAACACATTGTATGACGGTTAAAGATCCTACTCTTGACGTAATTGATATACAGACACATGCTACACCAGAAGAAATAAAGAAATGGACTGAATTAGGAGGGATCCAAACCGATCAAGGATGGATGATGAAGGAAAAGTCTGTGTGGTTCCTTCCTGATTCAATGGTCCAAGTTATAATTAACACTGTACATAGTCCAGCACATCTAGGAGAAAAAGCTATGCTAGATAGCATTCAACACATTTGGTTCAATAAACATTTACGAGCTGCAGCCAAACAAAAAGTTCGTACCTGTATGATCTGTTGCCAGTTCAACCCAGGAAAAAGCGTTCCCGTAGAACAGGGTGGATTTCAGCCTCCTGATCATCCTTTTGAAGTCCTCCAGATGGATTATATCCAGATGGAACGATGTAGAGGATTCAAATATGTTCTCGTAGTTGTGTGTGCTCTTTCCCGTTGGACGGAGGCATACCCGGTTTCAGATTACACTGCCCCGACTACTGCCAAACAGTTGGTTCGAGAATTCTTCCCACGATACGGTTTACCACGTGTTGTTCACTCAGATAATGGCCAGCCGTTCTCATCCGAATTAATGAAACACGTTTCACTTTTGTTAGGCTATCAGTGGAAATTCCACTGTGTCCGACACCCCGAGGCAGCAGGTCTCGTAGAAAGACATAATCAGACTCTGAAAATAAGATTGTCCAAAATATGCAGAGAGAAAGGTGTCGACTGGGTAGTAGCATTACCAGTTGCACTCTTTTACATGAGAATGGTAGGACACTCTCGAACAGGGCTATCCCCGTATGAAGTGATCTTCGGCAGACCACCAAATATGTGGGGGACGCCCATACCACGCAAAATAACTGATATTGACTGTAATATGCTGACAGATTACTTGGCTTCCTTGATGTCTGCACTACAATCTTGTCGTTCACAGGTAGCTGCAGCTTTTCCTGACAACACTGAGGTGAAACCCCATGACGTAGTTCCGGGAGACTTGGTCCTCGTGAGGAACTTTGATCGAAAGACTCAGCTGGAACCTAGGTGGAAGTTGCCTCAGCTGGTGTTGCTCACCACAAGGACAGCCGTGAAAATCGAGGGCAGGAAAGGCTGGATTCATTCAAGTCATATCAAGAAATTTCATGGACTACCAGCAGATGTGAATACCACACCTCGTGTGTCTTCACCCATTGACTCAAAACTTCCTTTTGTTGAAAAAAGTAATTTCGAACATTATAAACTAAAACTCAGGCCCAATCAGTCGAGCAATTTGATTGTTTAAGTCCTCTCCAAGGTGAAGCGGTTGAATTGTCTCTGACATGTATCCCTTGGACCTGAATAGAGAAAACACCCGAAAAATGTTGAAACGACAGGCGTACTGTAAATCACTGCGTAGTCATTGCATAGTGACATTAATAATTTTGTTTTTCTTAAGTCTTTTAATAATTACTGCAAGTATATTGTTGCACATATATTATCCTATTTCTAGACATGTTTACAATGTTACTGCCGAACATTCTTTTAGTGAATTACCTCCGCTTGAGTTGTCTTATAGATTTGCGCTGCGCAATAACACGTTTATTAATATGTTACATCATTCCCATCAGGTTAGCAATGCTACAAATTGTTGGATATGTGGCCGACTCCCTCCCTATCAGAATTATAAAGGAATTCTACCTCTCTTTCCATACCCGTTCACACACAACGGCTCCTGTGGAGCATGGTTTAGCTTAATCAATTCCCTAGATTCGAATTCTGCAGTTTATCAAGATAACTGGGTATGGGGAAATTTGAATTTAGTTTTACTTGATGTCTGCTATCCTAACAAGGAGGGACTTCCCCAGAGAACAGGAACTGATCTCGAAAATGAAGTGTATGGATTAGGTAATTTTACGCTTAATCTTATGATCCTAAATGTCGAATCCGAAGCTACTCCAATTTTGCCCGCTATGTCAATATTTCCAGTAAAAGGTGAATTATGTGTAAGAAAGAATGGTTCCATACATATGGGCCATAGTAGATGCACCACTGTAGTAGAATTTAGTGATCAAGGCAAGTCTACATTTAGAGCTTCCCGCCATTCCTATTTCATATGTGGTCAGACGGCATATGTACGTTTGCCTCTAGATTGGGATGGTACCTGCTACATTGGATTTCTTTTGCCGCCTGTTTTTCTAGCTCCTCCTGATTATCACAGAAATACTCATTTAGTATATAATAGAGTAAGGAGAGATCTCCCAATAGTCGATTACACTGAAACAGCATGGGAAAAATACACAGATTTCAATAAAGGTCTCTTTCCCTATATAGGTACAGTTACTAATAGTAAGCTGATACGTAGATTAACCAGAACCCTTGAAGCAGTAGTGAACGAAACTATTTCCGCCTTAGGCAATTTAACAGAAGAACAGTCTGCTATGCGGATTGTTGTGCTTCAAAATCGTCTTGTCCTTGACGTCATCTTGGCCGATAGGGGCGGAGCTTGTAGGGTCATCGGATCAAGCTGTTGCATTTTCATACCAGAAAATTCGCCATCTGTATATAAAGCCATAACTCGCCTTCATAAGATTGTAAGCCAGATACACCAGAATCCAGGCACCTGGACTTGGTCCGGTTGGTTTTGGAATGTATTATCTACCTTTGGATGGAAGGTCCTATCCTTCCTAGGTATTGGCTTTCTCATACTATTCAGTTGCTGTCTATGCCTACAATGTGGACCAGCGATTTGTGGTCTGTGTGCCACATCGTGTGTCCCATCACCAAGATTTCATTCGTCCCAGAAGAAAAAAGAAGAACAAATGATGCTATATGAACAGATCAATGGATTGATGAAGATTGATATCTCTTGACGGGCAAGTAGGGGACAAGGAGGGAATGTGGAAATATGGATTTTTCTGGTCAGTTATGTCCCCTATCTTGGACCCCAACGGTTCTATGTGCATGTTACAAGTACATGTATGTTCCCTCCAGTTCCAGTTATGAAGACGCAAACACATGTGCGTCCACCGTCAACATGTCCTCTGTCAGATCCGCCATGAATAGGCCGGATATTCCATTCCTAAGTATGAAAGGCCACCGGCTTTATATGGTTCACTTATGCCATTTTACAGTCCAGGCAAGTAGGCCCTGATTCTGTCATCAAACTCTTCTTGCCTTCTGCCTCTGAAAGCTCCAGTCTGAGCCTGCATCTGTGACCATGAACTTTGTCTCATTCTCTGCGCGGCTCACGAAGCCTGACATCAGCCTGCTGTCTGCCAAAAACTGTATTTCACCTTCGAAATTATCTGCTCCGATCCCTGCCCAATGCATTCCTGTCTAGTAGTTTAAGTAAACATTCTTCCAGCTACCGAGCAAAGGCCCGGCTTCTCTGTCTTCATGCAAGTAATTCATAGCCCTATTACTATGGAAGATTTCCGCCCTCGCATCTAGTGTAGACACTTAGACGCTTGTACACGCACTAACAGTCAGTATAGTCAGTATAGAATAAGATTCTACTCGAAGAGACCTCTCTTTTGGATAACTTAGTTCTTTAAACATAGGATGTTAGATATGATTTGGGATTAGGTTGACTTGACCCTCCAGACTTCTGTCGCCGCATGTAGAGCTAAATGTCAAGTCCCCTTCACCCCCTAGTCGCACGTCAATCACACGTCATGCTGCTGCGCGCGCATTTCTGCCAAGTATTTCTGCTGACATTGCGAAAATTCTTTCATGTAACCACCCTCTTATGACATCACATCTGATGACGTTCTTTAAATCACTCCCAGTTACGCCTATTTTTGCTACGCACGAATATATTATCACCACTATCAATTGTTACGCCTCTTGTATTTGCCTCACTGTAATGCCTATTGTATAAAAGTAATTGATTGTCAATAATGTATGTACTTCACTTCCTGAACCTTCGTGGTGATGGAACTTGGAGCAACCGATTATAATCGACCACTGGAATAAAGCCCATTCCGAACCTCTAATACCACGGATTCTGCCTCTTATTTACTGAGCTATTTTATTATGTTTCTGTATCAAATTAAGTCCCGGTAATTAAATTATTTACCACAAATTGATGAACTGGTTTCAAAGACTGGTTATTACATGCCATGTTATCTGAGCAATGCTTTATAAGCAGCAATAAAAGTGCATGTAGCTATCAGATTATCTAAGTTTATGTGAGTGTAAATCTAACTGTTGTGTAATACGGTCCCAGGCTTGTGTGGGCAGAGCACGGCGCTTGCAGGATGATTCCAGGTGTGATTGTAAACGGATCACCGATTTGAATACACAAGGAGGCAGGAAGGCTGCTGGGCCGAGGGAAATAGGTAGACAGATTCCTACAGTTCCTGAGGCAATGTTTCACGCAGATCTTCGTTTACAGAAGAAAGAAAGACAGAAAGTGGGATCGTGGTGATCTCGATTCTAAAGTGACTGATCGGGGTGTCCGGCCTTTCCACAGTGACGTGCACAGCGCGGGTCAACACAGGGCTTGAGGTTGTCATCAGAGGTGGTAAGTTACACACAGAGCCTTTGCAGGCACGCACCATTGGCTCTGAGATTTATCGGTATACATGTGGGTCCAAGGCAGAGGCAGTACCGTCTGCACAGTGCAGGGAAGCTTCCATGGAGGCGCTTCATTTTAATGAGCCAATATTGACCGTTTGGTGAGCACAGCTCAGAGCTAACCCCCCCAGCACCAGAGGGCAAGAGGGGGGCACAGGCGGCGATCAACTGTCTATCGCATGCCAGTCGGAACTGGCAAGAGATTCTGCGGTCCACCTGACCAGGACAGAGCACCCCTGGAAACTTTTGGCTTCATGGACTCAAAGCGCTTTTTCGGCAAGGCAAGGCAGGGGACCAGGGAGTAATTGGGAGAGGCGCCAAGTGTCCCTTCAGTGTAACCTCTAAGAGTCACTGGGAGGGGCACTTCAGAAAGTAGCCCAAATTCATCATAATCCCCCCACGCACACACAGGCACATTCCCAATATCGGTTTTACACATGAGAAGAACGGATTGGGAAAGAGAGCGATCTGTGGCAAAGGGGGAGAAACGGTGATGGATTGATGAGTGACAGAGGGAGGGATCTCAGGCCGTGGTTTGCGGTTCCCCTGCCCTCTGATGGGATTTCAGGGCTGTAAACAGGCAAGTGCTTTGGGGGATCAGAAGCAGACGGGCGAGGGCAGGCAGCGGCGAGATGAGCGGGTGGTGTGTGCTCACGGCATGCACAAGCATGCACAAGCACAGCGCGTGGAGCTTCTCCAGTCCCCGTGCCTTTTTTCCCAAGCGGCATCTGCATAGCGTGTCAAGGGAGAGGGTGCATCGTGGTGGGCCTGTGTGTGTGGGATGGGGGGCTGTACACCTGACACAGGGAGAGAAGGTGCATATGATGAGCGTTCACATATCACGTACATCCTCCAGCATGCGTGTTTGCCTTCTTCGTGTTTGAGTCAACAAATGTCTGTCCATTTTTTGATTAAATGAAGCAAATATAATATCTATTCTTCTTTGGGCATTTGAACCATGTCTGTCCTATGAAGAGAGAAATGCAGATTTACACTGGCCCCTGGGAGTGTGTGTGTGTGTGCGTGTGTGTGAGAGCGAGAGAGTGTGTCTGTGTATCTATCAGTTTAGGGCTGTGTGTTAAGGGATGTAGGTGCTCCTATGTGTTTATGTGGCTACTGATGTACATACACGTGTGTGGTTAGGTGTATATAAACCTATATATGCATATATAAACCTTTCCACGCGCGTGCTCTATGAATAAATCTAACCTTACTAGCCTTCTTTAATAATTATGTTTCTATAGGTGGGGGCTGACAGCTGTCTTTAGGGGATTTTTCGATTGCATCATGTTAATGAATACTGTCATCAGAACACGCAGAAAACCCTGTGCATAACCCCTAAAATATGGTGTCCCTGTGCCCGTCTCTTAGCGTGGCAATGTCGTGCTCTACACTCCCACGTGCTGCGGCTACATTCACAGACTGAGAGAGCACGCCCCTACCCTCGAGTCTGTGCTCATGGTGTTGCAGGGATTCTGCTTATGCGCAGAACTATGCGCAGGAACCCAGGCCCTCAGTGAATTGCGGTGTACCAAAAACCCACCTCAGAACCCAGAACCCCTTATCCGGCCAGCATCAGTGTCCCATTCGTTACCCGAGGTTTAACTCGGCGGTCCCAATGTATGGACAACCCAGAACAAGCAACTTAATATATTTCTCAGGAATGGTGGGAATCAGAAATACCTTTTCGTAAACAAAGACACGGTTAAAAGTTTAAAGAGTTTATTTTATAAACCTCGTGTCCTAAGATGTAGCAGTTTGGCTAACATTAGCAGACAAACGATTAAAATCAAAACCATCAGCATAGTTACAATACCATAGAAAATGAAAGGAGTAATCATACTAAAATGACAGTGGATCTAAGCCACCTTCCTTTCTCTAACACACTAATAGTATTATTAGACTAATAGAAGGTCTCTAGGCTTGAATGGGGAACGCCATACCGTAAATATCAGCTCAGAGAGTTCACATCGCAGGATCAGCTATGCTCTGCTCCTAGGAACGCTCTTCTTCCGAATGTAATGAAAACATGTAACACTGCAATATTAAAAGCACTCGACGTTCAGGTATTTGCAGCTGCGTGCGTGTTATGGCTAAACTAGTGGGCCGATCAACCTGAACTCAACAACATGCACCGTCTAGCGACCCAGACTGTTTCTTTACACGATGTAAGGACCAAGGTCGCTGCTCACTGTTTGGGATGTTAACAACAGACAGTTCTCATGTGAAGCAAAGTCGAGTAAGCATTTCTCAATTTAATAACATGAGACTACAGTGTCGTGTGCAAAAGCAGCAAAAGCGGCAAAATGGCTTTCTAACATTTAACGCGGTTATGCTAACTTAGCGATGTACATAGGTAGATAACGATCTTCACTACAATGGAGCGTGAGTGTTGTGCACTC
The DNA here is from genome assembly GCF_964204655.1 of Triturus cristatus. Classification (NCBI taxonomy): domain Eukaryota; kingdom Metazoa; phylum Chordata; class Amphibia; order Caudata; family Salamandridae; genus Triturus; species Triturus cristatus. The sequence goes on along the minus strand of NC_140587.1, from coordinate 737,643,431 downwards.
ACACCGTCATGGTGTGTCTATATTCACAGACTGAGAGAGCACGGCCCTTGACCTCGTGTCTGTGGTTGTGTTGTGTGCATGAAGCGCACTTCACACTCATGTGCTGTGCTCCATTCATGGACTAAGAGAGCACGGCCCATGCCCTTGTGTCTGTGGTGTGTCAGTGCGGTGCACTGCACACCCCGGTGCTGTGCTCCATTCACAGACTGAGAAAACACGGCCCCTGCTCTCCTGTCTGTGGTGTGTCAGTGCGTGCCCTTCACACTCGCATGCTGTGCTCTATTCATGGACTGAGAGAGCATGAACCCTGTTCTCCTTGTCTGTAGTCGTGGTGCATGTGCAGTGCACTTCAGACTCATGTGCTGTGCTCCATTCATGGACTGAGAGAGCACAGCCCCTGCCCTCGTGTTTGTGGTGTGTTAGTACATGTATGTCACACTCGGGTGCTGTGCTCCATTCACAGGCTGAGAGAGCGCGGCCCCTGCTCTCCTGTCTGTGGTGTGTCAGTGCCTGCACTTCACACTCGCATGATGTGCTCCATCCACGGCCCCTGACCTTGTGTCTGTGGTATGTCAGTGCGGTGCACTGCACACCCCCATGCTGTGGCTCCATTCACGGACTAAGAGAGAACAGGCCCTGCTCTTCTGTCTGTGGTGTGTCAGTGCGGTGCACTGCATGACCTATGTTGTTGCTCCATTCACGGACTGAGAGAGCAGGGCCCTTGACTTAGTGTCTGTGCTTGTGGTGTGTCAGTGCATGCACTTAACACTTGTGTGCTGTGCTGGATTCTGGACTGAGAAAGAACAGCCCCTGCCCCCATGTCTGTGGCTGTGGTGTGTGCCTGCAGTGCACTTCACACTCGTGTGCTGTGCTCCATTCATGCACGCCCCGTGTTGTGCTCCATTAATGGACGGAGAGAGCACGGCACCTGCTCTCCTGTCTGTGGTGTGTCAGTGCAGTGTAGTGCATGCTCCAGTGCTGCGCTCCATTCACGGACAGAGAGAGCAAGGCCCATGCGATTGTGTCTGTGGTGTGTCAGTGCAGTGCACTACACACTCGCGTGCTTTGCCAGATTCACAGACTAAGAGAGCACGGCCCTTACCCATGTGTCTGTGGTGTGCCAGTGCGGTGCACTGCACACCCTCGTGCTCTGCTCCATTCATGGACTGAGAGAACGCGATATGCTTGTGGGGCATGAGTGCCGTGCAAGGCACACACACCTGCTGTGGCACCATTCACGACCTTAAAGACTACGTCCCTAAGAAAATAGCAATAGGGAATGGGATTGCTGACGTCAGCTCTCTCTTGTGCATGAACTATGAGTATTGATCACAGCGAAAGTGTCCGCTGACCGTAAGCAGGATCAGCCGGGAAATAAGAAAATAATAACTTGTTGTTCTGACATAACATCACCGAGAAATTACCCACACTGCATCTGTACGATGTTAATGGTGATTGACAGATGGATGTGTGAGGGGTGGATGGATGGATGGACAAATGGACTGGCAGGCAGAAGAATGAGTGAGGGGTGGATGGATGGACGGACAGGCAGATGAATGTGTGCGGGGTGGGTGGATGGACAGACAGACAGGTAGATGTATGTGTGAGGGGTAGGTGGATGGCTGGATGGACGGACGAGGAGATGGATGTGTGAGGGGTGGGTGGATGGGTGTATGGACGGATGGGTAGATGGATGTGTGAGGGGTGGGTGGACTGATGAACGGCTAGATGGATATGTCAGGGGTGGGTGGATGGATGGATGGACGGATAGGTATGTGGATGTGTGAGGGGTGGATAGAGAGAGGGACAGACTGGTAGATGGATATGTTAGGGGTCGGTGGACATATGGATGGGCAGAGGGATGTGTGAGGGGTGGATGCATGGAATGAGGGCTGGACGTGCAGATGGATGTGTGAGGGGCAGATAGGTGGATGAATGTGTGTATGGATGGTTGACTTGGTGGTGGTTGGAATCCGGGTGGAAGGATGAATCCGTGGGTCTGAATGTTTTTGGATTGCTGGATGAGTGTCTAATGAAACAGTGAGGGCAGATGCCTAAGGGCCCCAAGGCCTAAAGTGTGGCTTTGTAACCATTGGTGCTGGCTTGTGTCATCTGTGTCTGACGTGATGCACTTTGGGTGTCGAATTTCCTGTATTTGACTTTTCTTTACAAAACAAATCTGTCCCTAAACTTCTATAATCGATTTATTGGTGCTAAAACAAGACTGTGGCCCTCAGAATGCATTAGTTGCTCAAAAATGGCGAACATGTGCTCTGGTGGTCTAGGGCTATAAAGCCACCCTCATTGAGCACTGTAATCTTGTCTTTCAAGTGAGATGTGTGAGTGGTAGGGCTACAGGCGAGGGTCAGGTTGACTCCTGGAAGTGCAGTTAACCCCTTTCCTACCGGCCTTGATTTCACGCTATAGGACAGCCATGTCAGTGCTGTTCAAACATGCTGAACACCAAACCTCTGCAAGCTGCCCTTTCACCCCTGCCTCTCAATTTTTCCATTCACAGACTGAAATCCACCCACCACCACTCCACCCATCTCCGCGTCCTTTCATCTGCACAACCATCCATCCAGCCACCCACAAACACATGCAATCACCCACTTCCTCTCCACATGTTTAAAAATATTCTGAAACTTTCATCTATAGGGCCCTCCTCCCATCTACCCATGGGGTCAAGCTTGCATGCCCCACCCCCTAGCCACTCATGGGTCCTCTCAGGGGTTCCTCAACAGGATCCTCTTTCAAACCATCTCCATACCCTTCCACTCCACCAGTTCACCAACTCACTGACCGCTTTATCTACGAGGGTATCCATCCATCCACCAATCCATCCATTGACTCATGCATGCACCCCTGCCATCTTAGCCACTCATCTATATCCTTACCCTAGCCACTCACCCTTCCGCTCCACCCATTTACCAACACACTAACCGCTTTATCTACTAGGGTATCCATCCATTCATCCATCCATCGTGTCACGCAGGCACCTCCAGCCACTCACGTGTCTTCTCAGGGAACCCTGACAGGATCTTCTTTCAAACCATCTCCATACACTTCCACTCCACCCGTTTACCAACTCACTGACTGCTTTGTCTACAAGGGGATCTCATCCATTCACCCATCCATCCATCCATCGAGTCACGCATGCACCAACCTCCCCCCCAGCACCTTGCGTGTCTTCTCAAGGGGCCTGACAGGATATTCTTTCAAACCATCTCAATACCCTTCCACTCCACCTGTTTTCCCATGGGGATGGCGAAGAGAACATAGTGCACCTCATCACCATATGCCGGGAGTTCATTTAGGAATGCTGGGCCCTCTTGAGACTGCTATTCAACAAGAAACATATAAGGTCCTGCAGGCAAGCGGTGATGGCAAGCTTCCTCGGCAACGACGTCCAACTGAGCTGCCGCCTGGTAAAATGTTTAGCAGCCACAGAAACCTTCATCAACAAATGAGAAAAAAGGTCTAGTAGGTAACACTGTTCCAGACGCAGTGCGGAACTTATCACCGTGACCCTCATTGAGAAAGACTACGCCTGTACCCTCACCTCATCAAGAACTCCAGCGCCAACAATCTGCACACATCTTGCACCTCGGAAGGATCAATCAACCAGGAGTGGCTGAGTGTCCAGCTCGCAAGTCTGCCCTACTGCTGAACTCGGATCAGGGACTCAAAGCCGCGGAGGCAGTGGCAAGGAACCTGTAAACTAGCTAGATGGGGCCCGTTGCCTCCCTGATACCCCACCTTCTGCACAATCAGTTCCTTGTATCCTTTTATTGGTCTCCTAGGAATGCATCAGTCTTATTGGTTTATCGTCTTATTCCAGGTTTTAAACTATTTGTTGAATTGAAATGAAGAAGATAGTTCAAAGCCCTAAGGCGGGTCAACCTCAGACGACCCACACCCATTCATTAAGCCGTTCTTGCACTAAGCAGTATTCCCGTGACACTTGCACATTGTTGCCGGCTACTCGAATCAGACTGCTGCTAAGCACTCGATTAAGAGACCAAATGGCCTGGCCATGCTGCTAGTCACAGGCCTGCAATTGCTGCCAGTCACTATTTTTAATGTAATTCATGCTTAAGTCACCGTGAACCTTAGCACTGACAATTATTTGCACATTAAGCACATCATGCACTTTATTGTAAAAATCAAGCACAAATTTTAACCAGTGCTTGGTCTCTATTGATGCATAGATCTCGGTGTAATTTTGCGCACTCAGACCCCCCCCACTTGCTCTTAAGGATAGCATAATAATATATGTGCCTCATCCGGGTATACAGGCTTTAATTAACAAAACAGTATGCCCAATGTTTTCCTGGCTGCCTCGTTCTGCACTTCTCTTCCTTCTTTCTGCACCTCTCTTGCCTCTTTCTGCACTTCACTTGCTTTTTTCTGCACCTCCCTTGCCTGTTTTGACACCTCTGTTGCTTCTTTCTGCACTTTTATTGCCTCTTTCTGCACCTGTGACTTAGTGGTAGTTTTAATCCCCCTGCTCTATTATGTACTAGGGCCTTACAGGGGAGGTCATGCCAATCACAGGGGTACCCAACCCATAGTGTACCCTAGTGAATGTAGGTGTTTTCACTGTATTTTAAGTGTCTTTCAGCATAGCACTGGCTCCGGGCCTGGTTAGTCAGAGTCAGTTACCACCAGTACCAGTCAGCAAAAAGTTGGGGGCACAGGATGACTTTACAACAAGGCCCATTTTTTTGCACCTCTGTTGGTTCGTTCTGCATATCTCTTGCTTCTTTCTGCACCTTTCTTTGTCTTTCTGGACTTCTGTTGCCTCTTTCTGCATCTCTCTTGCTTCTTTCTGCGCTTTTCTTCCTCTTTCTGCACATGTCCTACCTCTGTAGGCATAGTTAGAAATTAGCATTTAAAAACCCTTTGAAATTCACTGAAAAAGCCATAGGTTTCAGGGATGTTATAGTTAGAAATTAGCATTTAAATAACCTTTGAAATTCACTGAAAAAACTATAGGTTTCAGGCACATTATAGTTAGAAATTGGCATTTAAAAATACCTTTGAAATTCACAGAAAAAAACATAGGTTTCAGGGACGTTATGGTTAATTGGAAATGTCACTGACCATGTCATGAGTGATATAATATGTGACATCATCAGCAGTGCATTGATGGGGCTCGAGTTATAGTTAGCTGAACTAACTATAACGGGGGAATTTCTATGGTTTTGTACGAGTGACATTTCCAACTAACTATAACTTTCCCTAAAACCTATGGTATTTTCACTGAATATACACATATATATATATATATATCCAAAACCGCAATAACAGCATAAACGCTGTAATCAGCCTTTCCCTTACTCACTTGCGATGGTGGTCCGTGGTGAGGTGGCAATCCTCTACATATAAACCCAATGCTGTATCATTCCTTGCTCGAAAAAACAGCTACTACACACTGATAAAGATCTTTCAAAAGCTTTGGAAATTTTTCCACAAATTACATACAGAAAAGCGAAATCACTTAAAGATACATTGTGTAGAGCCATAGAACCGACAAGTGTAAATACCTTAGGAGTACAAGGATTTTACATGTGTAGAAAATGTAAGGCTTGCAAACATAGTAAGAACTGCAAAGAATGTATACTTTCCCCAGAGAACAAGCCCTACAAAATTCTTAAACACACTTCATGCAATACGGATTTTGCAGTGTATGCTTTATTTTGTCCATGTAAGAAAGCTTACATAGGAAGTACCATACACAAAGCAAAGATCAGAATTTTAGAACATCTATGCGCCATTAAACATGGCAATAAACAATACCCCATAGCCCGCCACTTTTCTATCCATCATAGTCAGAACAGTGATCTGCTTAGTTATTGTGTTCTTGATACAGTAAAAACCAATGAAAGAGGTGGAAATAGGGTTCAAGATCTTAGACGTCTGGAGTCCAAACTCATAATCCACTTCAGAACTTTAGCCCCCATAGGTCACAATTGTGATGAAGAATTGACAGTACATTTGTGGTGAAATGCATGTGTATATATATATAGTTTTCCCCGTTGTCTCAGGACTTATCTGCATTATGCAATCGAGAATGAGTAGCCACTATAATATTGTTGATTTAACTAGTGCAAAAAAATGTTTTTAAGTTTTTGTGTTTGAGGTCAGGATTTGTTAGTATGAAGTAGTATCCACAGGTCAGTGTATGATTTGTCTGTTTTTTTTCTCTTTCAGATGAAAGTATTGGTTGACTGTGAAGTAATGCAGCAGAACTAGAGTATCTTTGGGCCCACTGGGGCGTAGAACATGTTGTATATTTTATACTGGTAATTTGTTAGCACTCTAACAGTATGCCCACATGGGCAATATCGTTATGCTGATTGAGTCAGTTTGAATTGTTAATTTCAACTTGCTGTTAGATGCAGTCTTTGCCTTGTCGCATCCAGAATTTGTCACTCTTCAATGTTGATAGTGTTCAGAACTAATTTATAGACCGAAGCGCTGAAAGATCGCGATGTTAAGATCATTAATTTATTGATGCGTGTTATTTTTGCACATCTAGTTCTTTCGCTAGTCTGACCAACTAAATGTATATGCAGACTAAGGGATTATTTACAATTTGTAAAGTTTTATTGATGAACACAGCGTAGTCTGTTTTCACTTTTCACTGTATTGTGGTCACATGATTATTTAAAACACTTCCTGGCAATGAAACACTATACCCGTGAGAAAGGGAATCTATCCCGAAACGCGTCGAGTTGGTCGTTGTTTGTGCTCCAAATAAAGATTGTCTGGGAAGCAGAAAGTTATCCGCGGTTGCTGTTGGTTCGAGCAAGGAATGATACAGCGTTGGGTTTGGGGCTGCTGTCTGCTTATTGAGGCAGGCACTTTGCGGCACGACATGACTCCAGTGTGAAAGAAAGTTACTCTGATGCAATTCTTCAGCCAAAAAATGTGGTGTGCTGTGATTATTGGCAGCCCATTTGGGTGGTATATATTGCACTACGGATCCCACAATTCATGGCATTGGCCGCAATTACTCATTTGAGGATTATTGAAATAAAAGAGGGACATGTGTCCGTTAGTGCATTTGTCAACAGGACCACAGGATGCCTCTGATGAGGGCAGAGGCCCGAAACACGTCAGGCATGTAATGGCTGTGTCGAAGAACCCATTAGATCACTTTCTTGGGGAAGGCGACCGACGATGAGTGCAATTCACCTGGGGGCAACCTTGTCTATATGAAATAAGCGGCCGGCCCGGTCGCGAATTGCACCAGCGCGATATCCCAGCGGGGCTGCTGTCTGCTTATTGAGGCAGGCGCTTTGCGGCACGACAGGACTCCAGTGTGAAAGAAAGTTACTCTGATGCAATTCTTCAGCCAAAAAATTTGGTTTGCTGTGATTATTGGCAGCCCATTTGGGTGTTATATGTTGCACTACGGATCCCACAATTCATGGCTTTGGCCGCAATTACTCATTTGAGGATTATTGAAATAAAAGAGGGACATGTGTCCGTTAGTGTATTTGTCAACAGGACCACAGGATGCCTCTGATGAGGGCGGAGGCCCGAAACGCATCAGGCATGTAATGGTTGTGTCGAAGAACCCATTAGATCACTTTCTTGGGGAAGGAGACCGACGATGAGTGCAATTCACCTGGGGGCAACCTTGTTTATATGAAATTAGCGGCCGGCCCGGTCGTGAATTGCACCACCGCGATATCCCAGCGGGGCTGCTGTCTGCTTATTGAGGCAGGCGCTTTGCGGCACAACAGGACTCCAGTGTGAAAGAAAGTTACTCTGATGCAATTCTTCAGCCAAAAAATTTGGTTTGCTGTGATTATTGGAAGCCCATTTGGGTGTTATACGTTGCACTACGGATCCCACAATTCATGGCATTGGCCGCAATTACTCATTTGAGGATTATTGAAATAAAAGAGGCACATGTGTCCATTAGTGCATTTGTCAACAGGACCACAGGATGCCTCTGATGAGGGCGGAGGAAACGCGTCAGGCATGTAATGGCTGTGTCGATGAACCCATTAGATCACTTTCTTGGGGAAGGAAACCGACGATGAGTGCAATTCACCTGGGGGCAACCTTGTTTATATGAAATTAGCAGCCGGCCCGGTCGTGAATTGCACCACCGCGATATCCCAGTGGGGCTGCTGTCTGCTTATTGAGGCAGGCGCTTTGCGGCACGACAGAACTCCAGTGTGAAAGAAAGTTACTCTGATGCAATTCTTCAGCCAAAAAATTTGGTTTGCTGTGATTATTGGCAGCCCATTTGGGTGTTATATGTTGCACTACGGATCCCACAATTCATGGCGTTGGCCGCAATCACTCATTTGAGGATTATTGAAATAAAAGAGGGACATGTGTCCGTTAGTGCATTTGTCAACAGGACCACAGGATGCCTCTGATGAGGGCGGATGCCCGAAACGCGTCAGGCATGTAATGGCTGTGTGGAAGAACGAATTAGATCACTTTCTTGGGGAAGGAGACCGACGATGAGTGCAATTCACCTGGGGGCAACCTTGTTTAAATGAAATTAGCGGCCGGCCCGGTCACGAATTGCACCACCGCGATATCCCAGCGGGGCTGCTGTCTGCTTATTGAGGCAGGCGCTTTGCGGCACGACAGGACTCCAGTGTGAAAGAAAGTTACTCTGATGCAATTCTTCAGCCAAAAAATGTGGTTTGCAGTGATTATTGGCAGCCCATTTGGGTGTTATGTGTTGCACTACGGATCCCACAATTCATGGCGTTGGCCGCAATTACTCATTTGAGGATTATTGAAATAAAAGAGGGACATGTGTCCGTTAGTGCATTTGTCAACAGGACCACAGGATGCCTCTGATGAGGGCGGAGGCCCGAAACGCGTCAGGCATGTAATGGCTGTGTCGAATAACCCATTAGATCACTTTCTTGGGTAAGGAGACCGACGATGAGTGCAATTCACCTGGGGGCAACCTTGTTTAAATGAAATTAGCGGCCGGCCCGGTCGCGAATTGCACCACCGCGATATCCCAGCAGGGCTGCTGTCTGCTTATTGAGGCAGGCGCTTTGCGGCACGACAGGACTCCAGTGTGAAAGAAAGTTACTCTGATGCAATTCTTCAGCCAAAAAATTTGGTTTGCTGTGATTATTGGTAGCCTATTTGGGTGCTATATGTTGCACTACGGATCCCACAAATCATGGCGTTGGCCGCAATTACTCATTTGAGGATTATTGAAATAAAAGAGGGACATGTGTCCGTTAGTGCATTTGTCAACAGGACCACAGGATGCCTCTGATGAGGGCAGAGGCCTGAAACGCGTCAGGCATGTAATGGCTGTGTCGAAGAACCCATTAGATCACTTTCTTGGGGAAGGAGACCGACGATGAGTGCAATTCACTTGGGGTCAACCTTGTTAATATGAAATAGGCAGCCGGCCCGGTCGCGAATTGCACCACCGCGATATCCCAGCGGGGCTGCTGTCTACTTATTGAGGCAGGCGCTTTGCGGCACGACAGGACTCCAGTGAGAAAGAAAGTTACTCTGATGCAATTCTTCAGCCAAAAAATGTGGTTTGCTGTGATTATTGGCAGCCCATTTGGGTGTTATATGTTGCACTACGGATCCCACAATTCATGGCGTTGGCCGCAATTACTAATTTGAGGATTATTGAAATAAAAGAGGGACATGTGTCCGTTAGTGCATTTGTCAACAGGACCACAGGATGCCTCTGATGAGGGCGGAGGCCCGAAACACGTCAGGCATGTAATGGCTGTGTCGAAGAACCCAGTAGATCACTTTCTTGGGGAAGGAGACCGACGATGAGTGCAATTCACCTGGGGGCAACCTTGTTTATATGAAATTAGCAGCCGGCCCGGTCGCGAATTGCACCACTGCGATATCCCAGCGGGGCTGCTGTCTGCTTATTGCTTATTGAGGCAGGCGCTTTGCGGCACGACAGGACTCCAGTGTGAAAGAAAGTTACTCTGATGCAATTCTTCAGCCAAAAAATGTGGTTTGCTGTGAATATTGACAGCCCATTTGGGTGTTATATGTTGCACTACGGATCCCACAATTCATGGCATTGGCAGCAATTACTCATTTGAGGATTATTGAAATAAAAGAGGGACATGTGTCCGTTAGTGCATTTATCAACAGGACCACAGAATGCCTCTGATGAGGGCGGAGGCCCGAAATGCGTCAGGCATGTAATGGCTGTGTCGAAGAACCCATTAGATCACTTTCTTGGAGAAGGAGACCGACGATGAGTGCAATTCACCTGAGGGCAACCTTGTTTATATGAAATTACCGGCCGGCCTGGTCGCGAATTGCACCACCGCCATATCCCAGCGGGGCTGCTGTCTGCTTATTGAGCCAGGCGCTTTGCGGCACGACAGGTCTCCAGTGTGAAAGAAAGTTACTCTGATGCAATTCTTCAGCCCAAAAATTTGGTTTGCTGTTATTATTGGCAGCCCATTTGGGTGTTATATGTTGCACTACGGATCCCACAATTCATGGCGTTGGCCGCAATTACTCATTTAAGGATTATTGAAATAAAAGAGGGACATGTGTCCGTTAGTGCATTTGTCAACAGGACCACAGGATGCCTCTGATGAGGGCGGAGGCCCGAAACGCGTCAGGCATTTAATGGCTGTGTCGAAGAACCCATTAGATCACTTTCTTGGGGAAGGAGACCAACTATGAGTGCAATTCACCTGGGGGCAACCTTGTTTATATGAAATTAGTGGCCGGCCCGGTCGCGAATTGCACCACTGCGATATCCCAGCGGGGCTGCTGTCTGCTTATTGAGGCAGGCGCTTTGCGGCACGACAGGACTCCAGTGTGAAAGAAAGTTACTCTGATGCAATTCTTCAGCCAAAAAATTTAATTGCTGTGATTATTGGCAGCCCATTTGGGTGTTATATGTTGCACTACGGATCGCACAATTAATGGTGTTTGCCGCAATTACTCATTTGAGGATTATTGAAATAAAAGAGGGACATGTGTCCGTTAGTGCATTTGTCAACAGGACCACAGGATGCCTCTGATGAGGGCGGAGGAAACGCGTCAGGCATGTAATGGCTGTGTCGATGAACCCATTAGATCACTTTCTTGGGGAAGGAAACCGACGATGAGTGCAATTCACCTGGGGGCAACCTTGTTTATATGAAATTAGCAGCCGGCCCGGTCGTGAATTGCACCACCGCGATATCCCAGCGGGGCTGCTGTCTGCTTATTGAGGCAGGCGCTTTGCGGCACGACAGAACTCCAGTGTGAAAGAAAGTTACTCTGATGCAATTCTTCAGCCAAAAAGTTTGGTTTGCTGTGATTATTGGCAGCCCATTTGGGTGTTATATGTTGCACTACGGATCCCACAATTCATGGCGTTGGCCGCAATCACTCATTTGAGGATTATTGAAATAAAAGAGGGACATGTGTCCGTTAGTGCATTTGTCAACAGGACCACAGGATGCCTCTGATGAGGGCGGATGCCCGAAACGCGTCAGGCATGTAATGGCTGTGTGGAAGAACGAATTAGATCACTTTCTTGGGGAAGGAGACCGACGATGAGTGCAATTCACCTGGGGGCAACCTTGTTTAAATGAAATTAGCGGCCGGCCCGGTCACGAATTGCACCACCGCGATATCCCAGCGGGGCTGCTGTCTGCTTATTGAGGCAGGCGCTTTGCGGCACGACAGGACTCCAGTGTGAAAGAAAGTTACTCTGATGCAATTCTTTAGCCAAAAAATGTGGTTTGCTGTGATTATTGGCAGCCCATTTGGGTGTTATGTGTTGCACTACGGATCCCACAATTCATGGCGTTGGCCGCAATTACTCATTTGAGGATTATTGAAATAAAAGAGGGACATGTGTCCGTTAGTGCATTTGTCAACAGGACCACAGGATGCCTCTGATGAGGGCGGAGGCCCGAAACGCGTCAGGCATGTAATGGCTGTGTCGAATAACCCATTAGATCACTTTCTTGGGTAAGGAGACCGACGATGAGTGCAATTCACCTGGGGGCAACCTTGTTTAAATGAAATTAGCGGCCGGCCCGGTCGCGAATTGCACCACCGCGATATCCCAGCGGGGCTGCTGTCTGCTTATTGAGGCAGGCGCTTTGCGGCACGACAGGACTCCAGTGTGAAAGAAAGTTACTCTGATGCAATTCTTCAGCCAAAAAATTTGGTTTGCTGTGATTATTGGTAGCCTATTTGGGTGCTATATGTTGCACTACGGATCCCACAAATCATGGCGTTGGCCGCAATTACTCATTTGAGGATTATTGAAATAAAAGAGGGACATGTGTCCGTTAGTGCATTTGTCAACAGGACCACAGGATGCCTCTGATGAGGGCAGAGGCCTGAAACGCGTCAGGCATGTAATGGCTGTGTAGAAGAACCCATTAGATCACTTTCTTGGGGAAGGAGACCGACGATGAGTGCAATTCACCTGGGGGCAACCTTGATTATATGAAATTAGCGGCCGGCCCGGTCGCGAATTGCACCACCGCGATATCCCAGCAGGGCTGCTGTCTGCTTATTGAGGCAGGCGCTTTGCGGCACGACAGGACTCCAGTGTGAAAGAAAGTTACTTTGATGCAATTCTTCAGCCCAAAAATTTGGTTTGCTGTGATTATTGGCAGCCCATTTGGGTGTTATATGTTGCACTACGGATCCCACAATTCATGGCGTTGGCCGCAATTACTCATTTGAGGATTATTGAAATAAAAGAGGGACATGTGTCCGTTAGTGCATTTGTCAACAGGACCACAGGATGCCTCTGATGAGGGCGGAGGCCCGAAACGCGTCAGGCATGTAATGGCTGTGTCGAAGAACCCATTAGATCACTTTCTTGGGGAAGGAGACCGACGATGAGTGCAATTCACCTGGGGGCAACCTTGTTTATATGAAATAAGCAGCCGGCCCGGTCGCGAATTGCACCACCGCGATATCCCAGCGGGGCTGCTGTCTACTTTTTGAGGCAGGCGCTTTGCGGCACGACAGGACTCCAGTGTGAAAGAAAGTTACTCTGATGCAATTCTTCAGCCAAAAAATTTTGTTTGCTGTGATTATTGGCAGCCCATTTGGGTGTTATATGTTGCACTACGGATCCCACAATTTATGGCGTTGGCCGCTATTACTCATTTGAGGATTATTGAAATAAAAGAGGGACATGTGTCCGTTAGTGCATTTGTCAACAGGACCACAGGATGCCTCTGATGAGGGCGGAGGCCTGAAATGCGTCAGGGATGTAATGGCTGTCTCGAAGAACACATTAGATCACTTTCTTGGGGAAGGAGACCGACGATGAGTGCAATTCACCTGTGGGCAACCTTGTTTATATGAAATTAGCGGCCGGCCCGGTCGCGAATTGCACCACCGCGATTTCCCAGCGGGGCTGCTGTCTGCTTATTGAGGCAGGCGCTTTGTGGCACGACAGGACTCCAGTCTGAAAGAAAGTTACTCTGATGCAATTCTTCAGCCAAAAAATGTGGTTTGCTGTGATTATTGGCAGCCCATTTGGGTGTTATATGTTGCACTACGGATCCCACAAATCATGGCGTTGGCCGCAATTACTCATTTGAGGATTATTGAAATAAAAGAGGGACATGTGTCCGTTAGTGCATTTGTCAACAGGACCACAGGATGCCTCTGATGAGGGCGGAGGCCCGAAACGCGTCAGCCATGTAATGGCTGTGTCGAAGAACCCATTAGATCACTTTCTTGGGTAAGGAGACCGACGATGATTGCAATTCACCTGGGGGCAACCTTGTTTAAATGAAATTAGCGGCCGGCCCGGTCGCGAATTGCACCACCGCGATATCCCAGCGGGGCTGCTGTCTGCTTATTGAGGCAGGCGCTTTGCGGCACGACAGGACTCCAGTGTGAAAGAAAGTTACTCTGATGCAATTCTTCAGCCAAAAAATTTGGTTTGCTGTGATTATTGGCAGCCCATTTGGGTGTTATATGTTGCACTACGGATCCCACAATTTATGGCGTTGGCCGCAATTACTCATTTGAGGATTAGTGAAATAAAAGAGGGACATGTGTCCGTTAGTGCATTTGTCAACAGGACCACAGGATGCCTCTGATGAGGGCGGAGGCCTGAAACGCGTCAGGCATGTAATGGCTGTGTCGAAGAACCCATTAGATCACTTTCTTGGGGAAGGAGACCGACGATGAGTGCAATTCACCTGGGGGCAACCTTGATTATATGAAATTAGCGGCCGGCCCGGTCTCGAATTGCACCACCGCGATATCCCAGCAGGGCTGCTGTCTGCTTATTGAGGCAGGCGCTTTGCGGCACGACAGGACTCCAGTGTGAAAGAAAGTTACTTTGATGCAATTCTTCAGCCCAAAAATGTGGTTTGCTGTGATTATTGGCAGCCCATTTGGGTGTTATATGTTGCACTACGGATCCCACAATTCATGGCGTTGGCCGCAATTTCTCATTTGAGGATTATTGAAATAAAAGAGGGACATATGTCCATTAGTGCATTTGTAAACATGACCACAGGATGCCTCTGATGAGGGCGGAGGCCCGAAACGCGTCAGGCATGTAATGGCTGTGTCGAAGACCCCATTAGATCACTTTCTTGGGGAAGGAGACCGACGATGAGTGCAATTCACCTGGGGGCAACCTTGTTTATATGAAATAAGCAGCCGGCCCGGTCGCGAATTGCACCACCGCGATATCCCAGCGGGGCTGCTGTCTACTTTTTGAGGCAGGCGCTTTGCGGCACGACAGGACTCCAGTGTGAAAGAAAGTTACTCTGATGCAATTCTTCAGCTAAAAAATTTTGTTTGCTGTGATTATTGGCAGCCCGTTTGGGTGTTATATGTTGCACTACGGATCCCACAATTTATGGCGTTGGCCGCTATTACTCATTTGAGGATTATTGAAATAAAAGAGGGACATGTGTCTGTTAGTGCATTTGTCAACAGGACCATAGGATGCCTCTGATGAGGGCGGAGGCCCGAAACGCGTCAGGCATGTAATGGCTGTGTCGAAGAACCCATTAGATCACTTTCTTGGGGAAGGAGACCGACGATGAGTGCAATTCACCTGGGGGCAACCTTGTTTATATGAAATTAGCGGCCGGCCCGGTCGCGAATTGCACCACCGCGATATCCCAGCGGGGCTGCTGTCTGCTTATTGAGGCAGGCGCTTTGCGGCACGACAGGACTCCAGTGTGAAAGAAAGTTACTCTGATGCAATTCTTCAGCCAAAAAATGTGGTTTGCTGTGATTATTGGCAGCCCATTTGGGTGTTATATGTTGCACTACGGATCCCACAATTCATGGCATTGGCAGCAATTACTCATTTGAGGATTATTGAAATAAAAGAGGGACATCTGTCCGTTAGTGCATTTGTCAACAGGACCACAGGATGCCTCTGATGACGGCGGAGGCCCGAAACGCATCAGGCATGTAATGGCTGTGTCGAATAACCCATTAGATCACTTTTTTGGGGAAGGATACCGACGATGAGTGCAATTCACCTGGGGGCAACCTTGTTTATATGAAATTAGCGGCCGGCCCGGTCGCGAATTGCACCACCGCGATTTCCCAGCGGGGCTGCTGTCTGCTTATTGAGGCAGGCGCTTTGTGGCACGACAGGACTCCAGTCTGAAAGAAAGTTACTCTGATGCAATTCTTCAGCCAAAAAATGTGGTTTGCTGTGATTATTGGCAGCCCATTTGGGTGTTATATGTTGCACTACGGATCCCACAATTCATGGCGTTGGCCGCAATTACTCATTTGAGGATTATTGAAATAAAAGAGGGACATGTGTCCGTTAGTGCATTTGTCAACAGGACCACAGGATGCCTCTGATGAGGGCGGAGGCCCGAAACGCGTCAGGCATGTAATGGCTGTGTCGAAGAACCCATTAGATCACTTTCTTGGGTAAGGAGACCGACGATGAGTGCAATTCACCTGGGGGCAACCTTGTTTAAATGAAATTAGCGGCCGGCCCGGTCGCGAATTGCACCACCGCGATATCCCAGCGGGGCTGCTGTCTGCTTATTGAGGCAGGCGCTTTGCGGCACGACAGGTCTCCAGTGTGAAAGAAAGTTACTCTGATGCAATTCTTCAGCCAAAAAATTTGGTTTGCTGTGATTATTGGTAGCCTATTTGGGTGCTATATGTTGCACTACGGATCCCACAAATCATGGCGTTGGCCGCAATTACTCATTTGAGGATTATTGAAATAAAAGAGGGACATGTGTCCGTTAGTGCATTTGTCAACAGGACCACAGGATGCCTCTGATGAGGGCGGAGGCCTGAAACGCGTCAGGCATGTAATGGCTGTGTCGAAGAACCCATTAGATCACTTTCTTGGGGAAGGAGACCGACGATGAGTGCAATTCACCTGGGGGCAACCTTGATTATATGAAATTAGCGGCCGGCCCGGTCGCGAATTCCACCACCGCGATATCCCAGCAGGGCTGCTGTCTGCTTATTGAGGCAGGCGCTTTGCGGCACGACAGGACTCCAGTGTGAAAGAAAGTTACTTTGATGCAATTCTTCAGCCCAAAAATTTGGTTTGCTGTGATTATTGGCAGCCCATTTGGGTGTTATATGTTGCACTACGGATCCCACAATTCATGGCGTTGGCCGCAATTACTCATTTGAGGATTATTGAAATAAAAGAGGGACATGTGTCCGTTAGTGCATTTGTAAACAGGACCACAGGATGCCTCTGATGAGGGCGGAGGCCCGAAACGCGTCAGGCATGTAATGGCTGTGTCGAAGAACCCATTAGATCACTTTCTTGGGGAAGGAGACCGACGATGAGTGCAATTCACCTGGGGGCAACCTTGTTTATATGAAATAGGCAGCCGGCCCGGTCGCGAATTGCACCACCGCGATATCCCAGCGGGGCTGCTGTCTACTTATTGAGGCAGGCGCTTTGCGGCACGACAGGACTCCAGTGTGAAAGAAAGTTACTCTGATGCAATTCTTCAGCCAAAAAATGTGGTTTGCTGTGATTATTGGCAGCCCATTTGGGTGTTATATGTTGCACTACGGATCCCACAATTCATGGCGTTGGCCGCAATTACTCATTTGAGGATTATTGAAATAAAAGAGGGACATGTGTCCGTTAGTGCATTTGTCAACAGGACCATAGGATGCCTCTGATGAGGGCGGAGGCCCGAAACGCGTCAGGCATGTAATGGCTGTGTCGAAGAACCCATTAGATCACTTTCTTGGGGAAGGAGACTGACGATGAGTGCAATTCACCTGGGGGCAACCTTGTTTATATGAAATTAGCAGCCGGCCCGGTCGCGAATTGCACCACCGCGATATCCCAGCGGGGCTGCTGTCTACTTATTGAGGCAGGCGCTTTGCGGCACGACAGGACTCCAGTGTGAAAGAAAGTTACTCTGATGCAATTCTTCAGCCAAAAAATTTGGTTTGCTGTGATTATTGGCAGCCCATTTGGGTGTTATATGTTGCATTACGGATCCCACAATTTATGGTGTTGGCCGCAATTACTCATTTGAGGAATAGTGAAATAAAAGAGGGACATGTGTCCGTTAGTGCATTTGTAAACAGGACCACAGGATGCCTCTCATGAGGGCGGAGGCCCGAAACGCGTCAGACATGTAATGGCTGTGTCGAAGAACCCATTAGATCACTTTCTTGGGGAAGGAGACCGACGATGAGTGCAATTCACCTGGGGGCAACCTTGTTTATATGAAATTAGCGGCCGGCCCGGTCGCGAATTGCACCACCGCGATATCCCAGCGGGGCTGCTGTCTGCTTATTGAGGCAGGCGCTTTGCGGCACGACAGGACTCCAGTGTGAAAGAAAGTTACTCTGATGCAATTCTTCAGCCAAAAAATGTGGTTTGCTGTGATTATTGGCAGCCCATTTGGGTGTTATATGTTGCACTACAGATCCCACAATTCATGGCATTGGCAGCAATTACTCATTTGAGGATTATTGAAATAAAAGAGGGACATGTGTCCGTTAGTGCATTTGTCAACAGGACCACAGGATGCCTCTGATGAGGGCGGAGGCCTGAAATGCGTCAGGCATGTAATGGCTGTCTCGAAGAACACATTAGATCACTTTCTTGGGGAAGGAGACCGACGATGAGTGCAATTCACCTGGGGGCAACCTTGTTTATATGGAATTAGCGGCCGGCCCGGTCGCGAATTGCACCACCGCGATTTCCCAGCGGGGCTGCTGTCAGCTTATTGAGGCAGGCGCTTTGTGGCACGACAGTACTCCAGTCTGAAAGAAAGTTACTCTGATGCAATTCTTCAGCCAAAAAATGTGGTTTGCTGTGATTATTGGCAGCCCATTTGGGTGTTATATGTTGCACTACGGATCCCACAATTCATGGCGTTGGCCGCAATTACTCATTTGAGGATTATTGAAATAAAAGAGGGACATGTGTCCGTTAGTGCATTTGTCAACAGGACCACAGGATGCCCCTGATGAGGGCGGAGGCCCGAAACGCGTCAGGCATGTAATGGCTGTGTCGAAGAACCCATTAGATCACTTTCTTGGGTAAGGAGACCGACGATGATTGCAATTCACCTGGGGGCAACCTTGTTTAAATGAAATTAGCGGCCGGCCCGGTCGCGAATTGCACCACCGCGATATCCCAGTGGGGCTGCTGTCTGCTTATTGAGGCAGGCGCTTTGCGGCACGACAGGACTCCAGTGTGAAAGAAAGTTACTCTGATGCAATTCTTCAGCCCAAAAATTTGGTTTGCTGTGATTATTGGCAGCCCATTTGGGTGTTATATGTTGCACTACGGATCCCACAATTCATGGCTTTGGCCGCAATTACTCATTTGAGGATTATTGAAATAAAAGAGGGACATGTGTCCGTTAGTGTATTTGTCAACAGGACCACAGGATGCCTCTGATGAGGGCGGAGGCCCGAAACGCATCAGGCATGTAATGGTTGTGTCGAAGAACCCATTAGATCACTTTCTTGGGGAAGGAGACCGACGATGAGTGCAATTCACCTGGGGGCAACCTTGTTTATATGAAATTAGCGGCCGGCCCGGTCGTGAATTGCACCACCGCGATATCCCAGCGGGGCTGCTGTCTGCTTATTGAGGCAGGCGCTTTGCGGCACAACAGGACTCCAGTGTGAAAGAAAGTTACTCTGATGCAATTCTTCAGCCAAAAAATTTGGTTTGCTGTGATTATTGGAAGCCCATTTGGGTGTTATACGTTGCACTACGGATCCCACAATTCATGGCATTGGCCGCAATTACTCATTTGAGGATTATTGAAATAAAAGAGGCACATGTGTCCATTAGTGCATTTGTCAACAGGACCACAGGATGCCTCTGATGAGGGCGGAGGAAACGCGTCAGGCATGTAATGGCTGTCTCGAAGAACACATTAGATCACTTTCTTGGGGAAGGAGACCGACGATGAGTGCAATTCACCTGGGGGCAACCTTGTTTATATGAAATTAGCGGCCGGCCCGGTCGCGAATTGCACCACCGCGATTTCCCAGCGGGGCTGCTGTCTGCTTATTGAGGCAGGCGCTTTGTGGCACGACAGGACTCCAGTCTGAAAGAAAGTTACTCTGATGCAATTCTTCAGCCAAAAAATGTGGTTTGCTGTGATTATTGGCAGCCCATTTGGGTGTTATATGTTGCACTACGGATCCCACAAATCATGGCGTTGGCCGCAATTACTCATTTGAGGATTATTGAAATAAAAGAGGGACATGTGTCCGTTAGTGCATTTGTCAACAGGACCACAGGATGCCTCTGATGAGGGCGGAGGCCCGAAACGCGTCAGCCATGTAATGGCTGTGTCGAAGAACCCATTAGATCACTTTCTTGGGTAAGGAGACCGACGATGATTGCAATTCACCTGGGGGCAACCTTGTTTAAATGAAATTAGCGGCCGGCCCGGTCGCGAATTGCACCACCGCGATATCCCAGCGGGGCTGCTGTCTGCTTATTGAGGCAGGCGCTTTGCGGCACGACAGGACTCCAGTGTGAAAGAAAGTTACTCTGATGCAATTCTTCAGCCAAAAAATTTGGTTTGCTGTGATTATTGGCAGCCCATTTGGGTGTTATATGTTGCACTACGGTTCCCACAATTTATGGCGTTGGCCGCAATTACTCATTTGAGGATTAGTGAAATAAAAGAGGGACATGTGTCCGTTAGTGCATTTGTCAACAGGACCACAGGATGCCTCTGATGAGGGCGGAGGCCTGAAACGCGTCAGGCATGTAATGGCTGTGTCGAAGAACCCATTAGATCACTTTCTTGGGGAAGGAGACCGACGATGAGTGCAATTCACCTGGGGGCAACCTTGATTATATGAAATTAGCGGCCGGCCCGGTCGCGAATTGCACCACCGCGATATCCCAGCAGGGCTGCTGTCTGCTTATTGAGGCAGGCGCTTTGCGGCACGACAGGACTCCAGTGTGAAAGAAAGTTACTTTGATGCAATTCTTCAGCCCAAAAATGTGGTTTGCTGTGATTATTGGCAGCCCATTTGGGTGTTATATGTTGCACTACGGATCCCACAATTCATGGCGTTGGCCGCAATTTCTCATTTGAGGATTATTGAAATAAAAGAGGGACATATGTCCATTAGTGCATTTGTAAACATGACCACAGGATGCCTCTGATGAGGGCGGAGGCCCGAAACGCGTCAGGCATGTAATGGCTGTGTCGAAGACCCCATTAGATCACTTTCTTGGGGAAGGAGACCGACGATGAGTGCAATTCACCTGGGGGCAACCTTGTTTATATGAAATAAGCAGCCGGCCCGGTCGCGAATTGCACCACCGCGATATCCCAGCGGGGCTGCTGTCTACTTTTTGAGGCAGGCGCTTTGCGGCACGACAGGACTCCAGTGTGAAAGAAAGTTACTCTGATGCAATTCTTCAGCCAAAAAATTTGGTTTGCTGTGATTATTGGAAGCCCATTTGGGTGTTATACGTTGCACTACGGATCCCACAATTCATGGCATTGGCCGCAATTACTCATTTGAGGATTATTGAAATAAAAGAGGCACATGTGTCCATTAGTGCATTTGTCAACAGGACCACAGGATGCCTCTGATGAGGGCGGAGGAAACGCGTCAGGCATGTAATGGCTGTCTCGAAGAACACATTAGATCACTTTCTTGGGGAAGGAGACCGACGATGAGTGCAATTCACCTGGGGGCAACCTTGTTTATATGAAATTAGCGGCCGGCCCGGTCGCGAATTGCACCACCGCGATTTCCCAGCGGGGCTGCTGTCTGCTTATTGAGGCAGGCGCTTTGTGGCACGACAGGACTCCAGTCTGAAAGAAAGTTACTCTGATGCAATTCTTCAGCCAAAAAATGTGGTTTGCTGTGATTATTGGCAGCCCATTTGGGTGTTATATGTTGCACTACGGATCCCACAAATCATGGCGTTGGCCGCAATTACTCATTTGAGGATTATTGAAATAAAAGAGGGACATGTGTCCGTTAGTGCATTTGTCAACAGGACCACAGGATGCCTCTGATGAGGGCGGAGGCCCGAAACGCGTCAGCCATGTAATGGCTGTGTCGAAGAACCCATTAGATCACTTTCTTGGGTAAGGAGACCGACGATGATTGCAATTCACCTGGGGGCAACCTTGTTTAAATGAAATTAGCGGCCGGCCCGGTCGCGAATTGCACCACCGCGATATCCCAGCGGGGCTGCTGTCTGCTTATTGAGGCAGGCGCTTTGCGGCACGACAGGACTCCAGTGTGAAAGAAAGTTACTCTGATGCAATTCTTCAGCCAAAAAATTTGGTTTGCTGTGATTATTGGCAGCCCATTTGGGTGTTATATGTTGCACTACGGTTCCCACAATTTATGGCGTTGGCCGCAATTACTCATTTGAGGATTAGTGAAATAAAAGAGGGACATGTGTCCGTTAGTGCATTTGTCAACAGGACCACAGGATGCCTCTGATGAGGGCGGAGGCCTGAAACGCGTCAGGCATGTAATGGCTGTGTCGAAGAACCCATTAGATCACTTTCTTGGGGAAGGAGACCGACGATGAGTGCAATTCACCTGGGGGCAACCTTGATTATATGAAATTAGCGGCCGGCCCGGTCGCGAATTGCACCACCGCGATATCCCAGCAGGGCTGCTGTCTGCTTATTGAGGCAGGCGCTTTGCGGCACGACAGGACTCCAGTGTGAAAGAAAGTTACTTTGATGCAATTCTTCAGCCCAAAAATGTGGTTTGCTGTGATTATTGGCAGCCCATTTGGGTGTTATATGTTGCACTACGGATCCCACAATTCATGGCGTTGGCCGCAATTTCTCATTTGAGGATTATTGAAATAAAAGAGGGACATATGTCCATTAGTGCATTTGTAAACATGACCACAGGATGCCTCTGATGAGGGCGGAGGCCCGAAACGCGTCAGGCATGTAATGGCTGTGTCGAAGACCCCATTAGATCACTTTCTTGGGGAAGGAGACCGACGATGAGTGCAATTCACCTGGGGGCAACCTTGTTTATATGAAATAAGCAGCCGGCCCGGTCGCGAATTGCACCACCGCGATATCCCAGCGGGGCTGCTGTCTACTTTTTGAGGCAGGCGCTTTGCGGCACGACAGGACTCCAGTGTGAAAGAAAGTTACTCTGATGCAATTCTTCAGCTAAAAAATTTTGTTTGCTGTGATTATTGGCAGCCCGTTTGGGTGTTATATGTTGCACTACGGATCCCACAATTTATGGCGTTGGCCGCTATTACTCATTTGAGGATTATTGAAATAAAAGAGGGACATGTGTCTGTTAGTGCATTTGTCAACAGGACCATAGGATGCCTCTGATGAGGGCGGAGGCCCGAAACGCGTCAGGCATGTAATGGCTGTGTCGAAGAACCCATTAGATCACTTTCTTGGGGAAGGAGACCGACGATGAGTGCAATTCACCTGGGGGCAACCTTGTTTATATGAAATTAGCGGCCGGCCCGGTCGCGAATTGCACCACCGCGATATCCCAGCGGGGCTGCTGTCTGCTTATTGAGGCAGGCGCTTTGCGGCACGACAGGACTCCAGTGTGAAAGAAAGTTACTCTGATGCAATTCTTCAGCCAAAAAATGTGGTTTGCTGTGATTATTGGCAGCCCATTTGGGTGTTATATGTTGCACTACGGATCCCACAATTCATGGCATTGGCAGCAATTACTCATTTGAGGATTATTGAAATACAAGAGGGACATCTGTCCGTTAGTGCATTTGTCAACAGGACCACAGGATGCCTCTGATGACGGCGGAGGCCCGAAACGCATCAGGCATGTAATGGCTGTGTCGAATAACCCATTAGATCACTTTTTTGGGGAAGGATACCGACGATGAGTGCAATTCACCTGGGGGCAACCTTGTTTATATGAAATTAGCGGCCGGCCCGGTCGCGAATTGCACCACCGCGATTTCCCAGCGGGGCTGCTGTCTGCTTATTGAGGCAGGCGCTTTGTGGCACGACAGGACTCCAGTCTGAAAGAAAGTTACTCTGATGCAATTCTTCAGCCAAAAAATGTGGTTTGCTGTGATTATTGGCAGCCCATTTGGGTGTTATATGTTGCACTACGGATCCCACAATTCATGGCGTTGGCCGCAATTACTCATTTGAGGATTATTGAAATAAAAGAGGGACATGTGTCCGTTAGTGCATTTGTCAACAGGACCACAGGATGCCTCTGATGAGGGCGGAGGCCCGAAACGCGTCAGGCATGTAATGGCTGTGTCGAAGAACCCATTAGATCACTTTCTTGGGTAAGGAGACCGACGATGAGTGCAATTCACCTGGGGGCAACCTTGTTTAAATGAAATTAGCGGCCGGCCCGGTCGCGAATTGCACCACCGCGATATCCCAGCGGGGCTGCTGTCTGCTTATTGAGGCAGGCGCTTTGCGGCACGACAGGTCTCCAGTGTGAAAGAAAGTTACTCTGATGCAATTCTTCAGCCAAAAAATTTGGTTTGCTGTGATTATTGGTAGCCTATTTGGGTGCTATATGTTGCACTACGGATCCCACAAATCATGGCGTTGGCCGCAATTACTCATTTGAGGATTATTGAAATAAAAGAGGGACATGTGTCCGTTAGTGCATTTGTCAACAGGACCACAGGATGCCTCTGATGAGGGCGGAGGCCTGAAACGCGTCAGGCATGTAATGGCTGTGTCGAAGAACCCATTAGATCACTTTCTTGGGGAAGGAGACCGACGATGAGTGCAATTCACCTGGGGGCAACCTTGATTATATGAAATTAGCGGCCGGCCCGGTCGCGAATTCCACCACCGCGATATCCCAGCATGGCTGCTGTCTGCTTATTGAGGCAGGCGCTTTGCGGCACGACAGGACTCCAGTGTGAAAGAAAGTTACTTTGATGCAATTCTTCAGCCCAAAAATTTGGTTTGCTGTGATTATTGGCAGCCCATTTGGGTGTTATATGTTGCACTACGGATCCCACAATTCATGGCGTTGGCCGCATTTACTCATTTGAGGATTATTGAAATAAAAGAGGGACATGTGTCCGTTAGTGCATTTGTAAACAGGACCACAGGATGCCTCTGATGAGGGCGGAGGCCCGAAACGCGTCAGGCATGTAATGGCTGTGTCGAAGAACCCATTAGATCACTTTCTTGGGGAAGGAGACCGACGATGAGTGCAATTCACCTGGGGGCAACCTTGTTTATATGAAATAGGCAGCCGGCCCGGTCGCGAATTGCACCACCGCGATATCCCAGCGGGGCTGCTGTCTACTTATTGAGGCAGGCGCTTTGCGGCACGACAGGACTCCAGTGTGAAAGAAAGTTACTCTGATGCAATTCTTCAGCCAAAAAATGTGGTTTGCTGTGATTATTGGCAGCCCATTTGGGTGTTATATGTTGCACTACGGATCCCACAATTCATGGCGTTGGCCGCAATTACTCATTTGAGGATTATTGAAATAAAAGAGGGACATGTGTCCGTTAGTGCATTTGTCAACAGGACCATAGGATGCCTCTGATGAGGGCGGAGGCCCGAAACGCGTCAGGCATGTAATGGCTGTGTCGAAGAACCCATTAGATCACTTTCTTGGGGAAGGAGACTGACGATGAGTGCAATTCACCTGGGGGCAACCTTGTTTATATGAAATTAGCAGCCGGCCCGGTCGCGAATTGCACCACCGCGATATCCCAGCGGGGCTGCTGTCTACTTATTGAGGCAGGCGCTTTGCGGCACGACAGGACTCCAGTGTGAAAGAAAGTTACTCTGATGCAATTCTTCAGCCAAAAAATGTGGTTTGCTGTGATTATTGCCAGCCCATTTGGGTGTTATATGTTGCATTACGGATCCCACAATTTATGGTGTTGGCCGCAATTACTCATTTGAGGAATAGTGAAATAAAAGAGGGACATGTGTCCGTTAGTGCATTTGTCAACAGGACCACAGGATGCCTCTCATGAGGGCGGAGGCCCGAAACGCGTCAGACATGTAATGGCTGTGTCGAAGAACCCATTAGATCACTTTCTTGGGGAAGGAGACCGACGATGAGTGCAATTCACCTGGGGGCAACCTTGTTTATATGAAATTAGCGGCCGGCCCGGTCGCGAATTGCACCACCGCGATATCCCAGCGGGGCTGCTGTCTGCTTATTGAGGCAGGCGCTTTGCGGCACGACAGGACTCCAGTGTGAAAGAAAGTTACTCTGATGCAAATCTTCAGCCAAAAAATGTGGTTTGCTGTGATTATTGGCAGCCCATTTGGGTGTTATATGTTGCACTACGGATCCCACAATTCATGGCATTGGCAGCAATTACTCATTTGAGGATTATTGAAATAAAAGAGGGACATGTGTCCGTTAGTGCATTTGTCAACAGGACCACAGGATGCCTCTGATGAGGGCGGAGGCCTGAAATGCGTCAGGCATGTAATGGCTGTCTCGAAGAACACATTAGATCACTTTCTTGGGGAAGGAGACCGACGATGAGTGCAATTCACCTGGGGGCAACCTTGTTTATATGGAATTAGCGGCCGGCCCGGTCGCGAATTGCACCACCGCGATTTCCCAGCGGGGCTGCTGTCAGCTTATTGAGGCAGGCGCTTTGTGGCACGACAGTACTCCAGTCTGAAAGAAAGTTACTCTGATGCAATTCTTCAGCCAAAAAATGTGGTTTGCTGTGATTATTGGCAGCCCATTTGGGTGTTATATGTTGCACTACGGATCCCACAATTCATGGCGTTGGCCGCAATTACTCATTTGAGGATTATTGAAATAAAAGAGGGACATGTGTCCGTTAGTGCATTTGTCAACAGAACCACAGGATGCCCCTGATGAGGGCGGAGGCCCGAAACGCGTCAGGCATGTAATGGCTGTGTCGAAGAACCCATTAGATCACTTTCTTGGGTAAGGAGACCGACGATGATTGCAATTCACCTGGGGGCAACCTTGTTTAAATGAAATTAGCGGCCGGCCCGGTCGCGAATTGCACCACCGCGATATCCCAGTGGGGCTGCTGTCTGCTTATTGAGGCAGGCGCTTTGCGGCACGACAGGACTCCAGTGTGAAAGAAAGTTACTCTGATGCAATTCTTCAGCCCAAAAATTTGGTTTGCTGTGATTATTGGCAGCCCATTTGGGTGTTATATGTTGCACTACGGATCCCACAATTTATGGCGTTGGCCGCAATTACTCATTTGAGGATTAGTGAAATAAAAGAGGGACATGTGTCCGTTAGTGCATTTGTCAACAGGACCACAGGATGCCTCTGATGAGGGCGGAGGCCTGAAACGCGTCAGGCATGTAATGGCTGTGTCGAAGAACCCATTAGATCACTTTCTTGGGGAAGGAGACCGACGATGAGTGCAATTCACCTGGGGGCAACCTTGATTATATGAAATTAGCGGCCGGCCCGGTCGCGAATTCCACCACCGCGATATCCCAGCGGGGCTGCTGTCTACTTTTTGAGGCAGGCGCTTTGCGGCACGACAGGACTCCAGTGTGAAAGAAAGTTACTCTGATGGAATTCTTTAGCCAAAAAATGTGGTTTGCTGTGATTATTGGCAGCCCATTTGGGTGTTATATGTTGCCCTACGGATCCCACAATTTATGGCGTTGGCCGCAATTACTCATTTGAGGATTAGTGAAATAAAAGAGGGACATATGTCCGTTAGTGCATTTGTCAACAGGACCACAGGATGCCTCTGATGAGGGCGGAGGCCTGAAACGCGTCAGGCATGTAATGGCTGTGTCGAAGAACCCATTAGATCACTTTCTTGGGGAAGGAGACCGACGATGAGTGCAATTCACCTGGGGGCAACCTTGATTATATGAAATTAGCGGCCGGCCCGGTCGCGAATTCCACCACCGCGATATCCCAGCAGGGCTGCTGTCTCCTTATTGAGGCAGGCGCTTTGCGGCACGACAGGACTCCAGTGTGAAAGAAAGTTACTTTGATGCAATTCTTCAGCCCAAAAATTTGGTTTGCTGTCATTATTGGCAGCCCATTTGGGTGTTATATGTTGCACTACGGATCCCACAATTCATGGCGTTGGCCGCAATTACTCATTTGAGGATTATTGTAATAAAAGAGGGACATGTGTCCGTTAGTGCATTTGTAAACAGGACCACAGGATGCCTCTGATGAGGGCGGAGGCCCGAAACGCGTCAGGCATGTAATGGCTGTGTCGAAGAACCCATTAGATCACTTTCTTGGGGAAGGAGACCGACGATGAGTGCAATTCACCTGGGGGCAACCTTGTTTATATGAAATAGGCAGCCGGCCCGGTCGCGAATTGCACCACCGCGATATCCCAGCGGGGCTGCTGTCTACTTATTGAGGCAGGCGCTTTGCGGCACGACAGGACTCCAGTGTGAAAGAAAGTTACTCTGATGCAATTCTTCAGCCAAAAAATGTGGTTTGCTGTGATTATTGGCAGCCCATTTGGGTGTTATATGTTGCACTACGGATCCCACAATTCATGGCGTTGGCCGCAATTACTCATTTGAGGATTATTGAAATAAAAGAGGGACATGTGTCCGTTAGTGCATTTGTCAACAGGACCATAGGATGCCTCTCATGAGGGCGGAGGCCCGAAACGCGTCAGACATGTAATGGCTGTGTCGAAGAACCCATTAGATCACTTTCTTGGGGAAGGAGACCGACAATGAGTGCAATTCACCTGGGGGCAACCTTGTTTATATGAAATTAGCGGCCGGCCCGGTCGCGAATTGCACCACCGCGATATCCCAGCGGGGCTGCTGTCTGCTTATTGAGGCAGGCGCTTTGCGGCACGACAGGACTCCAGTGTGAAAGAAAGTTACTCTGATGCAATTCTTCAGCCAAAAAATGTGGTTTGCTGTGATTATTGGCAGCCCATTTGGGTGTTATATGTTGCACTACGGATCCCACAATTCATGGCATTGGCAGCAACTACTCATTTGAGGATTATTGAAATAAAAGAGGGACATGTGTCCGTTAGTGCATTTGTCAACAGGACCACAGGATGCCTCTGATGAGGGCGGAGGCCTGAAATGCGTCAGGCATGTAATGGCTGTCTCGAAGAACACATTAGATCACTTTCTTGGGGAAGGAGACCGACGATGAGTGCAATTCACCTGGGGGCAACCTTGTTTATATGGAATTAGCGGCCGGCCCGGTCGCGAATTGCACCACCGCGATTTCCCAGCGGGGCTGCTGTCTGCTTATTGAGGCAGGCGCTTTGTGGCACGACAGGACTCCAGTCTGAAAGAAAGTTACTCTGATGCAATTCTTCAGCCAAAAAATGTGGTTTGCAGTGATTATTGGCAGCCCATTTGGGTGTTATATGTTGCACTACGGATCCCACAATTTATGGCGTTGGCCGCAATTACTCATTTGAGGATTATTGAAATAAAAGAGGGACATGTGTCCGTTAGTGCATTTGTCAACAGGACCACAGGATGCCTCTGATGAGGGCGGAGGCCCGAAACGCGTCAGGCATGTAATGGCTGTGTCGAAGAACCCATTAGATCACTTTCTTGGGGAAGGAGACCGACGATGAGTGCAATTCACCTGGGGGCTACCTTGTTTATATGAAATTAGCGGCCGGCCCGGTCGCGAATTGCACCACCGCAATATCCCAGCGGGGCTGCTGTCTGCTTATTGAGGCAGGCGCTTTGCGGCACGACAGGACTCCAGTGTGAAAGAAAGTTACTCTGATGCAATTCTTCAGCCAAAAAATGTGGTTTGCTGTGATTATTGGCAGCCCATTTGGGTGTTATATGTTGCACTACGGATCCCACAATTCATGGCATTGGCAGCAATTACTCATTTGAGGATTATTGAAATAAAAGAGGGACATGTGTCCGTTAGTGCAATTGTCAACAGGACCACAGGATGCCTCTGATGAGGGCGAAGGCCTGAAACTCGTCAGGCATGTAATGGCTGTGTCGAAGAACCCATTAGATCACTTTCTTGGGGAAGGAGACCGACGATGAGTGCAATTCACCTGGGGACAACCTTGTTTATATGAAATTAGCGGCCGGCCCGGTCGCGAATTGCACCACTGCGATATCCCAGCGGGGCTGCTGCCTGCTTATTGAGGCAGGCGCTTTGCAGCACGACAGGACTCCAGTGTGAAAGAAAATTACTCTGATGCAATTCTTCAGACAAAAAATTTGGTTTGCTGTGAATATTGGCAGCCCATTTGGGTGTTATATGTTGCACTACGGATCCCACAATTCATGGCGTTGGCCGCAATTTCTCATTTGAGGATTATTGAAATAAAAGAGGGACATGTGTCCGTTAGTGCATTTGTAAACAGGACCACAGGATGCCTCTGATGAGGGCGGAGGCCCGAAACGCGTCAGGCATGTAATGGCTGTGTCGAAGAACCCATTAGATCACTTTCTTGGGGAAGGAGACCGACGATGAGTGCAATTCACCTGGGGGCAACCTTGTTTATATGAAATAAGCAGCCGGCCCGGTCGTGAATTGCACCACCGCGATATCCCAGCGGGGCTGCTGTCTACTTTTTGAGGCAGGCGCTTTGCGGCACGACAGGACTCCAGTGTGAAAGAAAGTTACTTTGATGCAATTCTTCAGCCCAAAAATTTGGTTTGCTGTGATTATTGGCAGCCCATTTGGGTGTTATATGTTGCACTACGGATCCCACAATTCATGGCATTGGCAGCAATTACTCATTTGAGGATTATTGAAATACAAGAGGGACATCTGTCCGTTAGTGCATTTGTCAACAGGACCACAGGATGCCTCTGATGACGGCGGAGGCCCGAAACGCATCAGGCATGTAATGGCTGTGTCGAATAACCCATTAGATCACTTTTTTGGGGAAGGATACCGACGATGAGTGCAATTCACCTGGGGGCAACCTTGTTTATATGAAATTAGCGGCCGGCCCGGTCGCGAATTGCACCACCGCGATTTCCCAGCGGGGCTGCTGTCTGCTTATTGAGGCAGGCGCTTTGTGGCACGACAGGACTCCAGTCTGAAAGAAAGTTACTCTGATGCAATTCTTCAGCCAAAAAATGTGGTTTGCTGTGATTATTGGCAGCCCATTTGGGTGTTATATGTTGCACTACGGATCCCACAATTCATGGCGTTGGCCGCATTTACTCATTTGAGGATTATTGAAATAAAAGAGGGACATGTGTCCGTTAGTGCATTTGTAAACAGGACCACAGGATGCCTCTGATGAGGGCGGAGGCCCGAAACGCGTCAGGCATGTAATGGCTGTGTCGAAGAACCCATTAGATCACTTTCTTGGGGAAGGAGACCGACGATGAGTGCAATTCACCTGGGGGCAACCTTGTTTATATGAAATAGGCAGCCGGCCCGGTCGCGAATTGCACCACCGCGATATCCCAGCGGGGCTGCTGTCTACTTATTGAGGCAGGCGCTTTGCGGCACGACAGGACTCCAGTGTGAAAGAAAGTTACTCTGATGCAATTCTTCAGCCAAAAAATGTGGTTTGCTGTGATTATTGGCAGCCCATTTGGGTGTTATATGTTGCACTACGGATCCCACAATTCATGGCGTTGGCCGCAATTACTCATTTGAGGATTATTGAAATAAAAGAGGGACATGTGTCCGTTAGTGCATTTGTCAACAGGACCATAGGATGCCTCTGATGAGGGCGGAGGCCCGAAACGCGTCAGGCATGTAATGGCTGTGTCGAAGAACCCATTAGATCACTTTCTTGGGGAAGGAGACTGACGATGAGTGCAATTCACCTGGGGGCAACCTTGTTTATATGAAATTAGCAGCCGGCCCGGTCGCGAATTGCACCACCGCGATATCCCAGCGGGGCTGCTGTCTACTTATTGAGGCAGGCGCTTTGCGGCACGACAGGACTCCAGTGTGAAAGAAAGTTACTCTGATGCAATTCTTCAGCCAAAAAATGTGGTTTGCTGTGATTATTGGCAGCCCATTTGGGTGTTATATGTTGCATTACGGATCCCACAATTTATGGTGTTGGCCGCAATTACTCATTTGAGGAATAGTGAAATAAAAGAGGGACATGTGTCCGTTAGTGCATTTGTCAACAGGACCACAGGATGCCTCTCATGAGGGCGGAGGCCCGAAACGCGTCAGACATGTAATGGCTGTGTCGAAGAACCCATTAGATCACTTTCTTGGGGAAGGAGACCGACGATGAGTGCAATTCACCTGGGGGCAACCTTGTTTATATGAAATTAGCGGCCGGCCCGGTCGCGAATTGCACCACCGCGATATCCCAGCGGGGCTGCTGTCTGCTTATTGAGGCAGGCGCTTTGCGGCACGACAGGACTCCAGTGTGAAAGAAAGTTACTCTGATGCAAATCTTCAGCCAAAAAATGTGGTTTGCTGTGATTATTGGCAGCCCATTTGGGTGTTATATGTTGCACTACGGATCCCACAATTCATGGCATTGGCAGCAATTACTCATTTGAGGATTATTGAAATAAAAGAGGGACATGTGTCCGTTAGTGCATTTGTCAACAGGACCACAGGATGCCTCTGATGAGGGCGGAGGCCTGAAATGCGTCAGGCATGTAATGGCTGTCTCGAAGAACACATTAGATCACTTTCTTGGGGAAGGAGACCGACGATGAGTGCAATTCACCTGGGGGCAACCTTGTTTATATGGAATTAGCGGCCGGCCCGGTCGCGAATTGCACCACCGCGATTTCCCAGCGGGGCTGCTGTCAGCTTATTGAGGCAGGCGCTTTGTGGCACGACAGTACTCCAGTCTGAAAGAAAGTTACTCTGATGCAATTCTTCAGCCAAAAAATGTGGTTTGCTGTGATTATTGGCAGCCCATTTGGGTGTTATATGTTGCACTACGGATCCCACAATTCATGGCGTTGGCCGCAATTACTCATTTGAGGATTATTGAAATAAAAGAGGGACATGTGTCCGTTAGTGCATTTGTCAACAGAACCACAGGATGCCCCTGATGAGGGCGGAGGCCCGAAACGCGTCAGGCATGTAATGGCTGTGTCGAAGAACCCATTAGATCACTTTCTTGGGTAAGGAGACCGACGATGATTGCAATTCACCTGGGGGCAACCTTGTTTAAATGAAATTAGCGGCCGGCCCGGTCGCGAATTGCACCACCGCGATATCCCAGTGGGGCTGCTGTCTGCTTATTGAGGCAGGCGCTTTGCGGCACGACAGGACTCCAGTGTGAAAGAAAGTTACTCTGATGCAATTCTTCAGCCAAAAAATTTGGTTTGCTGTGATTATTGGCAGCCCATTTGGGTGTTATATGTTGCACTACGGATCCCACAATTTATGGCGTTGGCCGCAATTACTCATTTGAGGATTAGTGAAATAAAAGAGGGACATGTGTCCGTTAGTGCATTTGTCAACAGGACCACAGGATGCCTCTGATGAGGGCGGAGGCCTGAAACGCGTCAGGCATGTAATGGCTGTGTCGAAGAACCCATTAGATCACTTTCTTGGGGAAGGAGACCGACGATGAGTGCAATTCACCTGGGGGCAACCTTGATTATATGAAATTAGCGGCCGGCCCGGTCGCGAATTCCACCACCGCGATATCCCAGCGGGGCTGCTGTCTACTTTTTGAGGCAGGCGCTTTGCGGCACGACAGGACTCCAGTGTGAAAGAAAGTTACTCTGATGGAATTCTTTAGCCAAAAAATGTGGTTTGCTGTGATTATTGGCAGCCCATTTGGGTGTTATATGTTGCCCTACGGATCCCACAATTTATGGCGTTGGCCGCAATTACTCATTTGAGGATTAGTGAAATAAAAGAGGGACATATGTCCGTTAGTGCATTTGTCAACAGGACCACAGGATGCCTCTGATGAGGGCGGAGGCCTGAAACGCGTCAGGCATGTAATGGCTGTGTCGAAGAACCCATTAGATCACTTTCTTGGGGAAGGAGACCGACGATGAGTGCAATTCACCTGGGGGCAACCTTGATTATATGAAATTAGCGGCCGGCCCGGTCGCGAATTCCACCACCGCGATATCCCAGCAGGGCTGCTGTCTCCTTATTGAGGCAGGCGCTTTGCGGCACGACAGGACTCCAGTGTGAAAGAAAGTTACTTTGATGCAATTCTTCAGCCCAAAAATTTGGTTTGCTGTCATTATTGGCAGCCCATTTGGGTGTTATATGTTGCACTACGGATCCC
Source organism: Triturus cristatus (assembly GCF_964204655.1). NCBI lineage: Eukaryota > Metazoa > Chordata > Amphibia > Caudata > Salamandridae > Triturus > Triturus cristatus. The sequence continues at coordinate 737,609,850 of NC_140587.1, read as the reverse complement.
ACAATTCATGGCGTTGGCCGCAATTACTCATTTGAGGATTATTGTAATAAAAGAGGGACATGTGTCCGTTAGTGCATTTGTAAACAGGACCACAGGATGCCTCTGATGAGGGCGGAGGCCCGAAACGCGTCAGGCATGTAATGGCTGTGTCGAAGAACCCATTAGATCACTTTCTTGGGGAAGGAGACCGACGATGAGTGCAATTCACCTGGGGGCAACCTTGTTTATATGAAATAGGCAGCCGGCCCGGTCGCGAATTGCACCACCGCGATATCCCAGCGGGGCTGCTGTCTACTTATTGAGGCAGGCGCTTTGCGGCACGACAGGACTCCAGTGTGAAAGAAAGTTACTCTGATGCAATTCTTCAGCCAAAAAATGTGGTTTGCTGTGATTATTGGCAGCCCATTTGGGTGTTATATGTTGCACTACGGATCCCACAATTCATGGCGTTGGCCGCAATTACTCATTTGAGGATTATTGAAATAAAAGAGGGACATGTGTCCGTTAGTGCATTTGTCAACAGGACCATAGGATGCCTCTCATGAGGGCGGAGGCCCGAAACGCGTCAGACATGTAATGGCTGTGTCGAAGAACCCATTAGATCACTTTCTTGGGGAAGGAGACCGACAATGAGTGCAATTCACCTGGGGGCAACCTTGTTTATATGAAATTAGCGGCCGGCCCGGTCGCGAATTGCACCACCGCGATATCCCAGCGGGGCTGCTGTCTGCTTATTGAGGCAGGCGCTTTGCGGCACGACAGGACTCCAGTGTGAAAGAAAGTTACTCTGATGCAATTCTTCAGCCAAAAAATGTGGTTTGCTGTGATTATTGGCAGCCCATTTGGGTGTTATATGTTGCACTACGGATCCCACAATTCATGGCATTGGCAGCAACTACTCATTTGAGGATTATTGAAATAAAAGAGGGACATGTGTCCGTTAGTGCATTTGTCAACAGGACCACAGGATGCCTCTGATGAGGGCGGAGGCCTGAAATGCGTCAGGCATGTAATGGCTGTCTCGAAGAACACATTAGATCACTTTCTTGGGGAAGGAGACCGACGATGAGTGCAATTCACCTGGGGGCAACCTTGTTTATATGGAATTAGCGGCCGGCCCGGTCGCGAATTGCACCACCGCGATTTCCCAGCGGGGCTGCTGTCTGCTTATTGAGGCAGGCGCTTTGTGGCACGACAGGACTCCAGTCTGAAAGAAAGTTACTCTGATGCAATTCTTCAGCCAAAAAATGTGGTTTGCAGTGATTATTGGCAGCCCATTTGGGTGTTATATGTTGCACTACGGATCCCACAATTTATGGCGTTGGCCGCAATTACTCATTTGAGGATTATTGAAATAAAAGAGGGACATGTGTCCGTTAGTGCATTTGTCAACAGGACCACAGGATGCCTCTGATGAGGGCGGAGGCCCGAAACGCGTCAGGCATGTAATGGCTGTGTCGAAGAACCCATTAGATCACTTTCTTGGGGAAGGAGACCGACGATGAGTGCAATTCACCTGGGGGCTACCTTGTTTATATGAAATTAGCGGCCGGCCCGGTCGCGAATTGCACCACCGCAATATCCCAGCGGGGCTGCTGTCTGCTTATTGAGGCAGGCGCTTTGCGGCACGACAGGACTCCAGTGTGAAAGAAAGTTACTCTGATGCAATTCTTCAGCCAAAAAATGTGGTTTGCTGTGATTATTGGCAGCCCATTTGGGTGTTATATGTTGCACTACGGATCCCACAATTCATGGCATTGGCAGCAATTACTCATTTGAGGATTATTGAAATAAAAGAGGGACATGTGTCCGTTAGTGCAATTGTCAACAGGACCACAGGATGCCTCTGATGAGGGCGAAGGCCTGAAACTCGTCAGGCATGTAATGGCTGTGTCGAAGAACCCATTAGATCACTTTCTTGGGGAAGGAGACCGACGATGAGTGCAATTCACCTGGGGACAACCTTGTTTATATGAAATTAGCGGCCGGCCCGGTCGCGAATTGCACCACTGCGATATCCCAGCGGGGCTGCTGCCTGCTTATTGAGGCAGGCGCTTTGCAGCACGACAGGACTCCAGTGTGAAAGAAAATTACTCTGATGCAATTCTTCAGACAAAAAATTTGGTTTGCTGTGAATATTGGCAGCCCATTTGGGTGTTATATGTTGCACTACGGATCCCACAATTCATGGCGTTGGCCGCAATTTCTCATTTGAGGATTATTGAAATAAAAGAGGGACATGTGTCCGTTAGTGCATTTGTAAACAGGACCACAGGATGCCTCTGATGAGGGCGGAGGCCCGAAACGCGTCAGGCATGTAATGGCTGTGTCGAAGAACCCATTAGATCACTTTCTTGGGGAAGGAGACCGACGATGAGTGCAATTCACCTGGGGGCAACCTTGTTTATATGAAATAAGCAGCCGGCCCGGTCGTGAATTGCACCACCGCGATATCCCAGCGGGGCTGCTGTCTACTTTTTGAGGCAGGCGCTTTGCGGCACGACAGGACTCCAGTGTGAAAGAAAGTTACTTTGATGCAATTCTTCAGCCCAAAAATTTGGTTTGCTGTGATTATTGGCAGCCCATTTGGGTGTTATATGTTGCACTACGGATCCCACAATTCATGGCATTGGCAGCAATTACTCATTTGAGGATTATTGAAATACAAGAGGGACATCTGTCCGTTAGTGCATTTGTCAACAGGACCACAGGATGCCTCTGATGACGGCGGAGGCCCGAAACGCATCAGGCATGTAATGGCTGTGTCGAATAACCCATTAGATCACTTTTTTGGGGAAGGATACCGACGATGAGTGCAATTCACCTGGGGGCAACCTTGTTTATATGAAATTAGCGGCCGGCCCGGTCGCGAATTGCACCACCGCGATTTCCCAGCGGGGCTGCTGTCTGCTTATTGAGGCAGGCGCTTTGTGGCACGACAGGACTCCAGTCTGAAAGAAAGTTACTCTGATGCAATTCTTCAGCCAAAAAATGTGGTTTGCTGTGATTATTGGCAGCCCATTTGGGTGTTATATGTTGCACTACGGATCCCACAATTCATGGCGTTGGCCGCAATTACTCATTTGAGGATTATTGAAATAAAAGAGGGACATGTGTCCGTTAGTGCATTTGTCAACAGGACCACAGGATGCCTCTGATGAGGGCGGAGGCCCGAAACGCGTCAGGCATGTAATGGCTGTGTCGAAGAACCCATTAGATCACTTTCTTGGGTAAGGAGACCGACGATGAGTGCAATTCACCTGGGGGCAACCTTGTTTAAATGAAATTAGCGGCCGGCCCGGTCGCGAATTGCACCACCGCGATATCCCAGCGGGGCTGCTGTCTGCTTATTGAGGCAGGCGCTTTGCGGCACGACAGGTCTCCAGTGTGAAAGAAAGTTACTCTGATGCAATTCTTCAGCCAAAAAATTTGGTTTGCTGTGATTATTGGTAGCCTATTTGGGTGCTATATGTTGCACTACGGATCCCACAAATCATGGCGTTGGCCGCAATTACTCATTTGAGGATTATTGAAATAAAAGAGGGACATGTGTCCGTTAGTGCATTTGTCAACAGGACCACAGGATGCCTCTGATGAGGGCGGAGGCCTGAAACGCGTCAGGCATGTAATGGCTGTGTCGAAGAACCCATTAGATCACTTTCTTGGGGAAGGAGACCGACGATGAGTGCAATTCACCTGGGGGCAACCTTGATTATATGAAATTAGCGGCCGGCCCGGTCGCGAATTCCACCACCGCGATATCCCAGCATGGCTGCTGTCTGCTTATTGAGGCAGGCGCTTTGCGGCACGACAGGACTCCAGTGTGAAAGAAAGTTACTTTGATGCAATTCTTCAGCCCAAAAATTTGGTTTGCTGTGATTATTGGCAGCCCATTTGGGTGTTATATGTTGCACTACGGATCCCACAATTCATGGCGTTGGCCGCAATTACTCATTTGAGGATTATTGAAATAAAAGAGGGACATGTGTCCGTTAGTGCATTTGTAAACAGGACCACAGGATGCCTCTGATGAGGGCGGAGGCCCGAAACGCGTCAGGCATGTAATGGCTGTGTCGAAGAACCCATTAGATCACTTTCTTGGGGAAGGAGACCGACGATGAGTGCAATTCACCTGGGGGCAACCTTGTTTATATGAAATAGGCAGCCGGCCCGGTCGCGAATTGCACCACCGCGATATCCCAGCGGGGCTGCTGTCTACTTATTGAGGCAGGCGCTTTGCGGCACGACAGGACTCCAGTGTGAAAGAAAGTTACTCTGATGCAATTCTTCAGCCAAAAAATGTGGTTTGCTGTGATTATTGGCAGCCCATTTGGGTGTTATATGTTGCACTACGGATCCCACAATTCATGGCGTTGGCCGCAATTACTCATTTGAGGATTATTGAAATAAAAGAGGGACATGTGTCCGTTAGTGCATTTGTCAACAGGACCATAGGATGCCTCTGATGAGGGCGGAGGCCCGAAACGCGTCAGGCATGTAATGGCTGTGTCGAAGAACCCATTAGATCACTTTCTTGGGGAAGGAGACTGACGATGAGTGCAATTCACCTGGGGGCAACCTTGTTTATATGAAATTAGCAGCCGGCCCGGTCGCGAATTGCACCACCGCGATATCCCAGCGGGGCTGCTGTCTACTTATTGAGGCAGGCGCTTTGCGGCACGACAGGACTCCAGTGTGAAAGAAAGTTACTCTGATGCAATTCTTCAGCCAAAAAATTTGGTTTGCTGTGATTATTGGCAGCCCATTTGGGTGTTATATGTTGCATTACGGATCCCACAATTTATGGTGTTGGCCGCAATTACTCATTTGAGGAATAGTGAAATAAAAGAGGGACATGTGTCCGTTAGTGCATTTGTCAACAGGACCACAGGATGCCTCTCATGAGGGCGGAGGCCCGAAACGCGTCAGACATGTAATGGCTGTGTCGAAGAACCCATTAGATCACTTTCTTGGGGAAGGAGACCGACGATGAGTGCAATTCACCTGGGGGCAACCTTGTTTATATGAAATTAGCGGCCGGCCCGGTCGCGAATTGCACCACCGCGATATCCCAGCGGGGCTGCTGTCTGCTTATTGAGGCAGGCGCTTTGCGGCACGACAGGACTCCAGTGTGAAAGAAAGTTACTCTGATGCAAATCTTCAGCCAAAAAATGTGGTTTGCTGTGATTATTGGCAGCCCATTTGGGTGTTATATGTTGCACTACGGATCCCACAATTCATGGCATTGGCAGCAATTACTCATTTGAGGATTATTGAAATAAAAGAGGGACATGTGTCCGTTAGTGCATTTGTCAACAGGACCACAGGATGCCTCTGATGAGGGCGGAGGCCTGAAATGCGTCAGGCATGTAATGGCTGTCTCGAAGAACACATTAGATCACTTTCTTGGGGAAGGAGACCGACGATGAGTGCAATTCACCTGGGGGCAACCTTGTTTATATGGAATTAGCGGCCGGCCCGGTCGCGAATTGCACCACCGCGATTTCCCAGCGGGGCTGCTGTCAGCTTATTGAGGCAGGCGCTTTGTGGCACGACAGTACTCCAGTCTGAAAGAAAGTTACTCTGATGCAATTCTTCAGCCAAAAAATGTGGTTTGCTGTGATTATTGGCAGCCCATTTGGGTGTTATATGTTGCACTACGGATCCCACAATTCATGGCGTTGGCCGCAATTACTCATTTGAGGATTATTGAAATAAAAGAGGGACATGTGTCCGTTAGTGCATTTGTCAACAGGACCACAGGATGCCCCTGATGAGGGCGGAGGCCCGAAACGCGTCAGGCATGTAATGGCTGTGTCGAAGAACCCATTAGATCACTTTCTTGGGTAAGGAGACCGACGATGATTGCAATTCACCTGGGGGCAACCTTGTTTAAATGAAATTAGCGGCCGGCCCGGTCGCGAATTGCACCACCGCGATATCCCAGTGGGGCTGCTGTCTGCTTATTGAGGCAGGCGCTTTGCGGCACGACAGGACTCCAGTGTGAAAGAAAGTTACTCTGATGCAATTCTTCAGCCAAAAAATTTGGTTTGCTGTGATTATTGGCAGCCCATTTGGGTGTTATATGTTGCACTACGGATCCCACAATTTATGGCGTTGGCCGCAATTACTCATTTGAGGATTAGTGAAATAAAAGAGGGACATGTGTCCGTTAGTGCATTTGTCAACAGGACCACAGGATGCCTCTGATAAGGGCGGAGGCCTGAAACGCGTCAGGCATGTAATGGCTGTGTCGAAGAACCCATTAGATCACTTTCTTGGGGAAGGAGACCGACGATGAGTGCAATTCACCTGGGGGCAACCTTGATTATATGAAATTAGCGGCCGGCCCGGTCGCGAATTCCACCACCGCGATATCCCAGCGGGGCTGCTGTCTACTTTTTGAGGCAGGCGCTTTGCGGCACGACAGGACTCCAGTGTGAAAGAAAGTTACTCTGATGGAATTCTTTAGCCAAAAAATGTGGTTTGCTGTGATTATTGGCAGCCCATTTGGGTGTTATATGTTGCCCTACGGATCCCACAATTTATGGCGTTGGCCGCAATTACTCATTTGAGGATTAGTGAAATAAAAGAGGGACATATGTCCGTTAGTGCATTTGTCAACAGGACCACAGGATGCCTCTGATGAGGGCGGAGGCCTGAAACGCGTCAGGCATGTAATGGCTGTGTCGAAGAACCCATTAGATCACTTTCTTGGGGAAGGAGACCGACGATGAGTGCAATTCACCTGGGGGCAACCTTGATTATATGAAATTAGCGGCCGGCCCGGTCGCGAATTCCACCACCGCGATATCCCAGCAGGGCTGCTGTCTCCTTATTGAGGCAGGCGCTTTGCGGCACGACAGGACTCCAGTGTGAAAGAAAGTTACTTTGATGCAATTCTTCAGCCCAAAAATTTGGTTTGCTGTCATTATTGGCAGCCCATTTGGGTGTTATATGTTGCACTACGGATCCCACAATTCATGGCGTTGGCCGCAATTACTCATTTGAGGATTATTGTAATAAAAGAGGGACATGTGTCCGTTAGTGCATTTGTAAACAGGACCACAGGATGCCTCTGATGAGGGCGGAGGCCCGAAACGCGTCAGGCATGTAATGGCTGTGTCGAAGAACCCATTAGATCACTTTCTTGGGGAAGGAGACCGACGATGAGTGCAATTCACCTGGGGGCAACCTTGTTTATATGAAATAGGCAGCCGGCCCGGTCGCGAATTGCACCACCGCGATATCCCAGCGGGGCTGCTGTCTACTTATTGAGGCAGGCGCTTTGCGGCACGACAGGACTCCAGTGTGAAAGAAAGTTACTCTGATGCAATTCTTCAGCCAAAAAATGTGGTTTGCTGTGATTATTGGCAGCCCATTTGGGTGTTATATGTTGCACTACGGATCCCACAATTCATGGCGTTGGCCGCAATTACTCATTTGAGGATTATTGAAATAAAAGAGGGACATGTGTCCGTTAGTGCATTTGTCAACAGGACCATAGGATGCCTCTCATGAGGGCGGAGGCCCGAAACGCGTCAGACATGTAATGGCTGTGTCGAAGAACCCATTAGATCACTTTCTTGGGGAAGGAGACCGACAATGAGTGCAATTCACCTGGGGGCAACCTTGTTTATATGAAATTAGCGGCCGGCCCGGTCGCGAATTGCACCACCGCGATATCCCAGCGGGGCTGCTGTCTGCTTATTGAGGCAGGCGCTTTGCGGCACGACAGGACTCCAGTGTGAAAGAAAGTTACTCTGATGCAATTCTTCAGCCAAAAAATGTGGTTTGCTGTGATTATTGGCAGCCCATTTGGGTGTTATATGTTGCACTACGGATCCCACAATTCATGGCATTGGCAGCAACTACTCATTTGAGGATTATTGAAATAAAAGAGGGACATGTGTCCGTTAGTGCATTTGTCAACAGGACCACAGGATGCCTCTGATGAGGGCGGAGGCCTGAAATGCGTCAGGCATGTAATGGCTGTCTCGAAGAACACATTAGATCACTTTCTTGGGGAAGGAGACCGACGATGAGTGCAATTCACCTGGGGGCAACCTTGTTTATATGGAATTAGCGGCCGGCCCGGTCGCGAATTGCACCACCGCGATTTCCCAGCGGGGCTGCTGTCTGCTTATTGAGGCAGGCGCTTTGTGGCACGACAGGACTCCAGTCTGAAAGAAAGTTACTCTGATGCAATTCTTCAGCCAAAAAATGTGGTTTGCAGTGATTATTGGCAGCCCATTTGGGTGTTATATGTTGCACTACGGATCCCACAATTTATGGCGTTGGCCGCAATTACTCATTTGAGGATTATTGAAATAAAAGAGGGACATGTGTCCGTTAGTGCATTTGTCAACAGGACCACAGGATGCCTCTGATGAGGGCGGAGGCCCGAAACGCGTCAGGCATGTAATGGCTGTGTCGAAGAACCCATTAGATCACTTTCTTGGGGAAGGAGACCGACGATGAGTGCAATTCACCTGGGGGCTACCTTGTTTATATGAAATTAGCGGCCGGCCCGGTCGCGAATTGCACCACCGCAATATCCCAGCGGGGCTGCTGTCTGCTTATTGAGGCAGGCGCTTTGCGGCACGACAGGACTCCAGTGTGAAAGAAAGTTACTCTGATGCAATTCTTCAGCCAAAAAATGTGGTTTGCTGTGATTATTGGCAGCCCATTTGGGTGTTATATGTTGCACTACGGATCCCACAATTCATGGCATTGGCAGCAATTACTCATTTGAGGATTATTGAAATAAAAGAGGGACATGTGTCCGTTAGTGCAATTGTCAACAGGACCACAGGATGCCTCTGATGAGGGCGAAGGCCTGAAACTCGTCAGGCATGTAATGGCTGTGTCGAAGAACCCATTAGATCACTTTCTTGGGGAAGGAGACCGACGATGAGTGCAATTCACCTGGGGACAACCTTGTTTATATGAAATTAGCGGCCGGCCCGGTCGCGAATTGCACCACTGCGATATCCCAGCGGGGCTGCTGCCTGCTTATTGAGGCAGGCGCTTTGCAGCACGACAGGACTCCAGTGTGAAAGAAAATTACTCTGATGCAATTCTTCAGACAAAAAATTTGGTTTGCTGTGAATATTGGCAGCCCATTTGGGTGTTATATGTTGCACTACGGATCCCACAATTCATGGCGTTGGCCGCAATTACTCATTTGAGGATAATTGAAATAAAAGAGGGACCTGTGTCCGTTAGTGCATTTGTCAACAGGACCACAGGATGCCTCTGATGATGGCAGAGGCCCGAAACGCATCAGGCATGTAATGGCTCTGTCGAATAACCCATTAGATCACATTTTGGGGAAGGAGACCGACGATGAGTGCAATTCACCTGGGGGCAACCTTGTTTATATGAAATTGGCGGCCGGCCCGGTCGCTAATTGCACCACCGTGATATCCCAGCGGGGCTGCTATCAGCTTATTGAGGCAGGCGCTTTGCGGCACGGCAGGACTCCAGTGTGAAAGAAAGTTACTCTGATGCAATTCTTCAGCCAAAAAATTTGGTTTGCTGTGATTATTGGTAGCCCATTTGGGTGTTTTATGTTGCACTACGGATCCCACAAATCATGGCGTTGGCCGCAATTACTCATTTGAGGATTATTGAAATAAAAGAGGGACATGTGTCTGTTAGTGCATTTGTCAACAGGACCACAGGATGCCTCTGATGAGGGCGGAGGCCTGAAACGCGTCAGGCATGTAATGGCTGTGTCGAAGAACCCATTAGATCACTTTCTTGGGGAAGGAGACCGACGATGAGTGCAATTCACCTGGGGGCAACCTTGATTATATGAAATTAGCGGCCGGCCCGGTCGCGAATTGCACCACTGCGATATCCCAGCAGGGCTGCTGTCTACTTATTGAGGCAGGCGCTTTGCGGCACGACAGGACTCCAGTGTGAAAGAAAGTTACTTTGATGCAATTCTTCAGCCCAAAAATTTGGTTTGCTGTGATTATTGGCAGCCCATTTGGGTGTTATATGTTGCACTACGGATCCCACAATTCATGGCGTTGGCCGCAATTACTCATTTGAGGATTATTGAAATAAAAGAGGGACATGTGTCCGTTAGTGCATTTGTCAACAGGACCACAGGATGCCTCTGATGAGGGCGGAGGCCCGAAACGCGTCAGGCATGTAATGGCTGTGTCGAAGAACCCATTAGATCACTTTCTTGGGGAAGGAGACCGACGATGAGTGCAATTCACCTGGGGCAACCTTGTTTATATGAAATAAGCAGCCGGCCCGGTCGTGAATTGCACCACCGCGATATCCCAGCGGGGCTGCTGTCTACTTTTTGAGTCAGGCGCTTTGCGGCACGACAGGACTCCAGTGTGAAAGAAAGTTACTCTGATGCAATTCTTTAGCCAAAAAATGTGGTTTGCTGTGATTATTGGCAGCCCATTTGGGTGTTATATGTTGCACTACGGATCCCACAATTCATGGCGTTGGCCGCAATTACTCATTTGAGGATTATTGAAATAAAAGAGGGACATGTGTCCGTTAGTGCATTTGTCAACAGGACCACAGGATGCCTCTGATGAGGGCGGAGGCCCGAAACACGTCAGGCATGTAATGTCTGTGTCGAAAAACCCATTAGATCACTTTCTTGGGGAAGGAGACCGACGATGAGTGCAATTCACCTGGGGGCAACCTTGTTTATATGAAATTAGCGGCCGGCCCGGTCGCGAATTGCACCACCGCGATATCCCAGCGGGGCTGCTGTCTGCTTATTGAGGCAGGCGCCTTGCGGCACGACAGGACTCCAGTGTGAAAGAAAGTTACTCTGATGCAATTCTTCAGCCAAAAAATTTGGTTTGCTGTGATTATTGGCAGCCCATTTGGGTGTTATATGTTACACTACGTATCCCAATATTCATGGCGTTGGCCGCAATTACTCATTTAAGGTTTATTGAAATAAAAGAGGGACATGTGTCCGTTAGTGCATTTGTCAACAGGACCACAGGATGCCTCTGATGAGGGCGGAGGCCCGAAACGCGTCAGGCATGTAATGGCTGTGTCGAAGAACCCATTAGATCACTTTCTTGGGGAAGGAGACCGACGATGAGTGCAATTCACCTGGGGGCAACCTTGTTTATATGAAATAGGCAGCCGGCCCAGTCGCGAATTGCACCACCGCGATATCCCAGCGGGGCTGCTGTCTACTTATCGAGGCAGGCGCTTTGCGGCACAACAGGACTCCAGTGTGAAAGAAAGTTACTCTGATGCAATTCTTCAGCCAAAAAATGTGGTTTGCTGTGATTATTGGCAGCCCATTTGGGTGTTATATGTTGCACTACGGATCCCACAATTCATGGCATTGGCAGCAAATACTCATTTGAGGATTATTGAAATAAAAGAGGGACATGTGTCCGTTAGTGCATTTGTCAACAGGACCACAGGATGCCTCTGATGAGGGCGGAGGCCTGAAACGCGTCAGGCATGTAATGGCTGTCTCGAAGAACACATTAGATCACTTTCTTGGGGAAGGAGAATGATGATGAGTGCAATTCACCTGGGGGCAACCTTGTTTATATGAAATTAGCGGCCGGCCCGGTCGCGAATTGCATCACCGCGATATCCCAGCGGGGCTGCTGTCTGCTTATTGAGGCAGGCGCTTTGCGGCACAACAGGACTCCAGTGTGAAAGAAAGTTACTCTGATGCAATTCTTCAGCCAAAAAATGTGGTTTGCTGTGATTATTGGCAGCCCATTTGGGTGTTATATGTTGCACTACGGATCCCACAATTCATGGCGTTGGCCGCAATTACTCATTTGAGTATAATTGAAATAAAAGAGGGACATGTGTCCGTTAGTGCATTTGTGAACAGGACCACAGGATGCCTCTGATGACGGCGGAGGCCGAAACGCATCAGGCATGTAATGGCTGTGTCGAATAACCCATTAGATCACTTTTTTGTGGAAGGAGACCGACGATGAGTGCAATTCACCTGGGGGCAACCTTGTTTATATGAAATTAGCGGCCGGCCCGGTCGCGAATTGCACCACCGCGATTTCCCAGCGGGGCTGCTGTCTGCTTATTGAGGCAGGCGCTTTGTGGCAAGACAGGACTCCAGTCTGAAAGAAAGTTACTCTGATGCAATTCTTCAGCCAAAAAATGTGGTTTGCTGTGATTATTGGCAGCCCATTTGGGTGTTATATGTTGCACTACGGATCCCACAATTCATGGCGTTGGCCGCAATTACTCATTTGAGGATTATTGAAATAAAAGAGGGACATGTGTCCGTTAGTGCATTTGTCAACAGGACCACAAGATGCCTCTGATGAGGGCGGAGGCCTGAAACGCGTCAGGCATGTAATGGCTGTGTCGAAGAACCCATTAGATCACTTTCTTGGGTAAGGAGACCGACGATGAGTGCAATTCACCTGGGGGCAACCTTGTTTAAATGAAATTAGCGGCCGGCCCGGTCGCGAATTGCACCACCGCGATATCCCAGCGGGGCTGCTGTCTGCTTATTGAGGCAGGCGCTTTGCGGCACGACAGGACTCCAGTGTGAAAGAAAGTTACTCTGATGCAATTCTTCAGCCAAAAAATTTGGTTTGCTGTGATTATTGGTAGCCCATTTGGGTGTTATATGTTGCACTACGGATCCCATAAATCATGGCGTTGGCCGCAATTACTCATTTGAGGATTATTGAAATAAAAGAGGGACATGTGTCTGTTAGTGCATTTGTCAACAGGACCACAGGATGCCTCTGAAGAGGGCGGAGGCCTGAAAAGCGTCAGGTATGTAATGGCTGTGTCGAAGAACCCATTAGATCACTTTCTTTGGGAAGGAGACCGACGATGAGTGCAATTCACCTGGGGGCAACCTTGATTATATGAAATTAGCAGCCGGCCCGGTCGCGAATTGCACCACTGCGATATCCCAGCAGGGCTGCTGTCTGCTTATTGAGGCAGGCGCTTTGCGGCACGACAGGACTCCAGTGTGAAAGAAAGTTACTTTGATGCAATTCTTCAGCCCAAAAATTTGGTTTGCTGTGATTATTGGCAGCCCATTTGGGTGTTATATGTTCCACTACGGATCCCACAATTCATGGCGTTGGCCGCAATTACTCATTTGAGGATTATTGAAATAAAAGAGGGACATGTGTCCGTTAGTGCATTTGTAAACAGGACCATAGGATGCCTCTGATGAGGGCGGAGGCCCGAAACGCGTCAGGCATGTAATGGCTGTGTCGAAGAACCCATTAGATCACTTTCTTGGGGAAGGAGACCGACGATGAGTGCAATTCACCTGGTGGCAACCTTGTTTATATGAAATAGGCAGCCGGCCCAGTCGCGAATTGCACCACCTCGATATCCCAGCGGGGCTGCTGTCTACTTATCGAGGCAGGCGCTTTGCGGCACAACAGGACTCCAGTGTGAAAGAAAGTTACTCTGATGCAATTCTTCAGCCAAAAAATGTGGTTTGCTGTGATTATTGGCAGCCCATTTGGGTGTTATATGTTGCACTACGGATCCCACAATTCATGGCGTTGGCCGCAATTACTCATTTGAGGATTATTGAAATAAAAGAGGGACATGTGTCCGTTAGTGCATTTGTCAACAGGACCACAGGATGCCTCTGATGAGGGCGGAGGCCCGAAAGGCGTCAGGCATGTAATGGCTGTGTCGAAGAACCCAGTAGATCACTTTCTTGGGGAAGGAGACCGACGATGAGTGCAATTCACCTGGGGGCAACCTTGTTTATATGAAATTAGCGGCCGGCCCGGTCGCAAATTGCACCACCGCGATATCCCAGCAGGGCTGCTGTCTGCTTATTGAGGCAGGCGCTTTGCGGCACAACAGGACTCCAGTGTGAAAGAAAGTTACTCTGATGCAATTCTTCAGCCCAAAAATTTGGTTTGCTGTGATTATTGGCAGCCCATTTGGGTGTTATATGTTGCACTACGGATCCCACAATTTATGGCGTTGGCCGCAATTACTCATTTGAGGATTATTGAAATAAAAGAGGGACATGTGTCCGTTAGTGCATTTGTCAACAGGACCACAGGATGCCTCTGATGAGGGCGGAGGCCCGAAACGCGTCAGGCATGTAATGGCTGTGTCGAAGAACCCATTAGATCACTTTCTTGGGGAAGGAGACCGACGATGAGTGCAATTCACCTGGGAGCAACCTTGTTTATATGAAATTAGCGGCCGGCCCGGTCGCGAATTGCACCACCGCGATATCCCAGCAGGGCTGCTGTCTGCTTATTGAGGCAGGCGCTTTGCGGCACAACAGGACTCCAGTGTGAAAGAAAGTTACTCTGATGCAATTCTTCAGCCCAAAAATTTGGTTTGCTGTGATTATTGGCAGCCCATTTGGGTGTTATATGTTGCACTACGGATCCCACAATTTATGGCGTTGGCCGCAATTACTCATTTGAGGATTATTGAAATAAAAGAGGGACATGTGTCCGTTAGTGCATTTGTCAACAGGACCACAGAATGCCTCTGATGAGGGCGGAGGCCCGAAACGCGTCAGGCATGTAATGGCTGTGTCGAAGAACCCATTAGATCACTTTCTTGGAGAAGGAGACCGACGATGAGTGCAATTCACCTGAGGGCAACCTTGTTTATATGAAATTACCGGCCGGCCTGGTCGCGAATTGCACCACCGCGATATCCCAGCTGGGCTGCTGTCTGCTTATTGAGGCAGGCGCTTTGCGGCACAACAGGACTCCAGTGTGAAAGAAAGTTACTCTGATGCAATTCTTCAGCCCAAAAATTTGGTTTGCTGTGATTATTGGCAGCCCATTTGGGTGTTATATGTTGCACTACGGATCCCACAATTTATGGCGTTGGCCGCAATTACTCATTTGAGGATTATTGAAATAAAAGAGGGACATGTGTCCGTTAGTGCATTTGTCAACAGGACCACAGGATGCCTCTGATGAGGGCGGAGGCCCGAAACGCGTCAGGCATGTAATGGCTGTGTCGAAGAACCCATTAGATCACTTTCTTGGGGAAGGAGACCGACGATGAGTGCAATTCACCTAGGGGCTACCTTGTTTATATGAAATTAGCGGCCGGCCCGGTCGCGAATTGCACCACCGCGATATCCCAGCGAGCTGCTGTCTGCTTATTGAGGCAGGCGCTTTGCGGCACGACAGGACTCCAGTGTGAAAGAAAGTTACTCTGATGCAATTCTTCAGCCCAAAAATGTGGTTTGCTGTGATTATTGGCAGCCCATTTGGGTGGTATATGTTGCACTACGTATCCCACAATTCATGGCGTTGGCCGCAATTACTCATTTGAGGATTATTGAAATAAAAGAGGGACATGTGTCCGTTAGTGCATTTGTCAACAGGACCACAGAATGCCTCTGATGAGGGCGGAGGCCCGAAACGCGTCAGGCATGTAATGGCTGTGTCGAAGAACCCATTAGATCACTTTCTTGGAGAAGGAGACCGACGATGAGTGCAATTCACCTGAGGGCAACCTTGTTTATATGAAATTACCGGCCGGCCTGGTCGCGAATTGCACCACCGCGATATCCCAGCTGGGCTGCTGTCTGCTGATTGAGGCAGGCGCTTTGCGGCACGACAGAACTCCAGTGTGAAAGAAAGTTACTCTGATGCAATTCTTCAGCCAAAAAATTTGGTTTGCTGTGATTATTGGCAGCCCATTTGGGTGTTATATGTTGCACTACGGATCCCACAATTCATGGCGTTGGCCGCAATCACTCATTTGAGGATTATTGAAATAAAAGAGGGACATGTGTCCGTTAGTGCATTTGTCAACAGGACCACAGGATGCCTCTGATGAGGGCGGAGGCCCGAAACGCGTCAGGCATGTAATGGCTGTGTCGAAGAACCCATTAGATCACTTTCTTGGGTAAGGAGACCGACGATGAGTGCAATTCAACTGGGGGCAACCTTGATTATATGAAATTAGCGGCCGGCCCGGTCGCGAATTGCACCACCGCGATATCCCAGCAGGGCTGCTGTCTGCTTATTGAGGGAGGCGCTTTGCGGCACGACAGGACTCCAGTGTGAAAGAAAGTTACTTTGATGCAATTCTTCAGCCCAAAAATTTGGTTTGCTGTGATTATTGGAAGCCCATTTGGGTGTTATACGTTGCACTACGGATCCCACAATTCATGGCGTTGGCCGCAATTTCTCATTTGAGGATTATTGAAATAAAAGAGGGACATGTGTCCGTTAGTGCATTTGTCAACAGGACCACAGGATGCCTCTGATGAGGGCGGAGGCCCGAAACGCGTCAGGCATGTAATGGCTGTGTCGAAGAACCCATTAGATCACTTTCTTGGGGAAGGAGACCGACGATGAGTGCAATTCACCTGGGAGCAACGTTGTTTATATGAAATTAGCGGCCGGCCCGGTCGCGAATTGCACCACCGCGATATCCCAGCGGGGCTGCTGTCTGCTTATTGAGGCAGGCGCTTTGCGGCACGACAGGACTCCAGTGTGAAAGAAAGTTACTCTGATGCAATTCTTCAGCCAAAAAATTTGGTTTGCTGTGAATATTGACAGCCCATTTGGGTGTTATATGTTGCACTACGGATCCCACAATTCATGGCATTGGCAGCAATTACTCATTTGAGGATTATTGAAATAAAAGAGGGACATGTGTCCGTTAGTGCATTTGTCAACAGGACCACAGGATGCCTCTGATGAGGGCGGAGGCCTGAAACGCGTCAGGCATGCAATGGCTGTCTCGAAGAACACATTAGATCACTTTCTTGGGGAAGGAGACCGACGATGAGTGCAATTCACCTAGGGGCTACCTTGTTTATATGAAATTAGCGGCCGGCCCGGTCGCGAATTGCACCACCGCGATATCCCAGCGAGCTGCTGTCTGCTTATTGAGGCAGGCGCTTTGCGGCACGACAGGACTCCAGTGTGAAAGAAAGTTACTCTGATGCAATTCTTCAGCCCAAAAATTTGGTTTGCTGTGATTATTGGCAGCCCATTTGGGTGGTATATGTTGCACTACGTATCCCACAATTCATGGCGTTGGCTGCAATTACTCATTTGAGGATTATTGAAATAAAAGAGGGACATGTGTCCGTTAGTGCATTTGTCAACAGGACCACAGAATGCCTCTGATGAGGGCGGAGGCCCGAAACGCGTCAGGCATGTAATGGCTGTGTCGAAGAACCCATTAGATCACTTTCTTGGAGAAGGAGACCGACGATGAGTGCAATTCACCTGAGGGCAACCTTGTTTATATGAAATTACCGGCCGGCCTGGTCGCGAATTGCACCACCGCGATATCCCAGCTGGGCTGCTGTCTGCTGATTGAGGCAGGCGCTTTGCGGCACGACAGAACTCCAGTGTGAAAGAAAGTTACTTTGATGCAATTCTTCAGCCAAAAAATTTGGTTTGCTGTGATTATTGGCAGCCCATTTGGGTGTTATATGTTGCACTACGGATCCCACAATTCATGGCGTTGGCCGCAATCACTCATTTGAGGATTATTGAAATAAAAGAGGGACATGTGTCCGTTAGTGCATTTGTCAACAGGACCACAGGATGCCTCTGATGAGGGCGGAGGCCCGAAACGCGTCAGGCATGTAATGGCTGTGTCGAAGAACCCATTAGATCACTTTCTTGGGTAAGGAGACCGACGATGAGTGCAATTCAACTGGGGGCAACCTTGATTATATGAAATTAGCGGCCGGCCCGGTCGCGAATTGCACCACCGCGATATCCCAGCAGGGCTGCTGTCTGCTTATTGAGGGAGGCGCTTTGCGGCACGACAGGACTCCAGTGTGAAAGAAAGTTACTTTGATGCAATTCTTCAGCCCAAAAATTTGGTTTGCTGTGATTATTGGAAGCCCATTTGGGTGTTATACGTTGCACTACGGATCCCACAATTCATGGCGTTGGCCGCAATTTCTCATTTGAGGATTATTGAAATAAAAGAGGGACATGTGTCCGTTAGTGCATTTGTAAACAGGACCACAGGATGCCTCTGATGAGGGCGGAGGCCCGAAACGCGTCAGGCATGTAATGGCTGTGTCGAAGAACCCATTAGATCACTTTCTTGGGGCAGGAGACCGACGATGAGTGCAATTCACCTGGGGGCAACCTTGTTTATATGAAATAAGCAGCCGGCCCGGTCGTGAATTGCACCACCGCGATATCCCAGCGGGGCTGCTGTCTACTTTTTGAGGCAGGCGCTTTGCGGCACGACAGGACTCCAGTGTGAAAGAAAGTTACTCTGATGCAATTCTTTATCCAAAAAATGTGGTTTGCTGTGATTATTGGCAGCCCATTTGGGTGTTATATGTTGCACTACGGATCCCACAATTCATGGCGTTGGCCGCAATTACTCATTTGAGGATTATTGAAATAAAAGAGGGACATGTGTCCGTTAGTGCATTTGTCAACAGGACCACAGGATGCCTCTGATGAGGGCGGAGGCCCGAAAGGCGTCAGGCATGTAATGGCTGTGTCGAAGAACCCAGTAGATCACTTTCTTGGGGAAGGAGACCGACGATGAGTGCAATTCACCTGGGGGCAACCTTGTTTATATGAAATTAGCGGCCGGCCCGGTCGCGAATTGCACCACCGCGATATCCCAGCAGGGCTGCTGTCTGCTTATTGAGGGAGGCGCTTTGCGGCACGACAGGACTCCAGTGTGAAAGAAAGTTACTTTGATGCAATTCTTCAGCCCAAAAATTTGGTTTGCTGTGATTATTGGAAGCCCATTTGGGTGTTATACGTTGCACTACGGATCCCACAATTCATGGCGTTGGCCGCAATTTCTCATTTGAGGATTATTGAAATAAAAGAGGGACATGTGTCCGTTAGTGCATTTGTAAACAGGACCACAGGATGCCTCTGATGAGGGCGGAGGCCCGAAACGCGTCAGGCATGTAATGGCTGTGTCGAAGAACCCATTAGATCACTTTCTTGGGGCAGGAGACCGACGATGAGTGCAATTCACCTGGGGGCAACCTTGTTTATATGAAATAAGCAGCCGGCCCGGTCGTGAATTGCACCACCGCGATATCCCAGCGGGGCTGCTGTCTACTTTTTGAGGCAGGCGCTTTGCGGCACGACAGGACTCCAGTGTGAAAGAAAGTTACTCTGATGCAATTCTTTATCCAAAAAATGTGGTTTGCTGTGATTATTGGCAGCCCATTTGGGTGTTATATGTTGCACTACGGATCCCACAATTCATGGCGTTGGCCGCAATTACTCATTTGAGGATTATTGAAATAAAAGAGGGACATGTGTCCGTTAGTGCATTTGTCAACAGGACCACAGGATGCCTCTGATGAGGGCGGAGGCCCGAAAGGCGTCAGGCATGTAATGGCTGTGTCGAAGAACCCAGTAGATCACTTTCTTGGGGAAGGAGACCGACGATGAGTGCAATTCACCTGGGGGCAACCTTGTTTATATGAAATTAGCGGCCGGCCCGGTCGCAAATTGCACCACCGCGATATCCCAGCAGGGCTGCTGTCTGCTTATTGAGGCAGGCGCTTTGCGGCACAACAGGACTCCAGTGTGAAAGAAAGTTACTCTGATGCAATTCTTCAGCCAAAAAATTTGGTTTGCTGTGATTATTGGCAGCCCATTTGGGTGTTATATGTTGCACTACGGATCCCACAATTTATGGCGTTGGCCGCAATTACTCATTTGAGGATTATTGAAATAAAAGAGGGACATGTGTCCGTTAGTGCATTTGTCAACAGGACCACAGGATGCCTCTGATGAGGGCGGAGGCCCGAAACGCGTCAGGCATGTAATGGCTGTGTCGAAGAACCCATTAGATCACTTTCTTGGGGAAGGAGACCGACGATGAGTGCAATTCACCTGGGGGCTACCTTGTTTATATGAAATTAGCGGCCGGCCCGGTTGCGAATTGCACCACCGCAATATCCCAGCGGGGCTGCTGTCTGCTTATTGAGGCAGGCGCTTTGCGGCACGACAGGACTCCAGTGTGAAAGAAAGTTACTCTGATGCAATTCTTCAGCCAAAAAATGTGGTTTGCTGTGATTATTGGCAGCCCATTTGGGTGTTATATGTTGCACTACGGATCCCACAATTCATGGCATTGGCAGCAATTTCTCATTTGAGGATTATTGAAATAAAAGAGGGACATGTGTCCGTTAGTGCATTTGTCAACAGGACCACAGGATGCCTCTGATGAGGGCGGAGGCCTGAAACGCGTCAGGCATGTAATGGCTGTCTCGAAGAACACATTAGATCACTTTCTTGGGGAAGGAGACCGACGATGAGTGCAATTCACCTGGAGGCAACCTTGTTTATATGAAATTAGCGGCCGGCCCGGTCGCGAATTGCACCACCGCGATATCCCAGCAGGGCTGCTGTCTGCTTATTGAGGCAGGCGCTTTGCGGCACAACAAGACTCCAGTGTGAAAGAAAGTTCCTCTGATGCAATTCTTCAGCCAAAAAATTTGGTTTGCTGTGATTATTGGCAGCCCATTTGGGTGTTATATGTTGCACTACGTATCCCACAATTCATGGCGTTGGCCGCAATTACTCATTTGAGGATTATTGAAATAAAAGAGGGACATGTGTCCGTTAGTGCATTTGTCAACAGGACCACAGAATGCCTCTGATGAGGGCGGAGGCCCGAAACGCGTCAGGCATGTAATGGCTGTGTCGAAGAACCCATTAGATCACTTTCTTGGAGAAGGAGACCGACGATGAGTGCAATTCACCTGAGGGCAACCTTGTTTATATGAAATTACCGGCCGGCCTGGTCGCGAATTGCACCACCGCGATATCCCAGCTGGGCTGCTGTCTGCTGATTGAGGCAGGCGCTTTGCGGCACGACAGAACTCCAGTGTGAAAGAAAGTTACTCTGATGCAATTCTTCAGCCAAAAAATTTGGTTTGCTGTGATTATTGGCAGCCCATTTGGGTGTTATATGTTGCACTACGGATCCCACAATTCATGGCGTTGGCCGCAATCACTCATTTGAGGATTATTGAAATAAAAGAGGGACATGTGTCCGTTAGTGCATTTGTCAACAGGACCACAGGATGCCTCTGATGAGGGCGGAGGCCCGAAACGCGTCAGGCATGTAATGGCTGTGTCGAAGAACCCATTAGATCACTTTCTTGGGTAAGGAGACCGACGATGAGTGCAATTCAACTGGGGGCAACCTTGATTATATGAAATTAGCGGCCGGCCCGGTCGCGAATTGCACCACCGCGATATCCCAGCAGGGCTGCTGTCTGCTTATTGAGGGAGGCGCTTTGCGGCACGACAGGACTCCAGTGTGAAAGAAAGTTACTTTGATGCAATTCTTCAGCCCAAAAATTTGGTTTGCTGTGATTATTGGAAGCCCATTTGGCTGTTATACGTTGCACTACGGATCCCACAATTCATGGCGTTGGCCGCAATTTCTCATTTGAGGATTATTGAAATAAAAGAGGGACATGTGTCCGTTAGTGCATTTGTAAACAGGACCACAGGATGCCTCTGATGAGGGCGGAGGCCCGAAACGCGTCAGGCATGTAATGGCTGTGTCGAAGAACCCATTAGATCACTTTCTTGGGGCAGGAGACCGACGATGAGTGCAATTCACCTGGGGGCAACCTTGTTTATATGAAATAAGCAGCCGGCCCGGTCGTGAATTGCACCACCGCGATATCCCAGCGGGGCTGCTGTCTACTTTTTGAGGCAGGCGCTTTGCGGCACGACAGGACTCCAGTGTGAAAGAAAGTTACTCTGATGCAATTCTTTAGCCAAAAAATGTGGTTTGCTGTGATTATTGGCAGCCCATTTGGGTGTTATATGTTGCACTACGGATCCCACAATTCATGGCGTTGGCCGCAATTACTCATTTGAGGATTATTGAAATAAAAGAGGGACATGTGTCCGTTAGTGCATTTGTCAACAGGACCACAGGATGCCTCTGATGAGGGCGGAGGCCCGAAAGGCGTCAGGCATGTAATGGCTGTGTCGAAGAACCCAGTAGATCACTTTCTTGGGGAAGGAGACCGACGATGAGTGCAATTCACCTGGGGGCAACCTTGTTTATATGAAATTAGCGGCCGACCCGGTCGCAAATTGCACCACCGCGATATCCCAGCAGGGCTGCTGTCTGCTTATTGAGGCAGGCGCTTTGCGGCACAACAGGACTCCAGTGTGAAAGAAAGTTACTCTGATGCAATTCTTCAGCCAAAAAATTTGGTTTGCTGTGATTATTGGCAGCCCATTTGGGTGTTATATGTTGCACTACGGATCCCACAATTTATGGCGTTGGCCGCAATTACTCATTTGAGGATTATTGAAATAAAAGAGGGACATGTGTCCGTTAGTGCATTTGTCAACAGGACCACAGGATGCCTCTGATGAGGGCGGAGGCCCGAAACGTGTCAGGCATGTAATGGCTGTGTCGAAGAACCCATTAGATCACTTTCTTGGGGAAGGAGACCGACGATGAGTGCAATTCACCTGGGGGCTACCTTGTTTATATGAAATTAGCGGCCGGCCCGGTTGCGAATTGCACCACCGCAATATCCCAGCGGGGCTG
This sequence comes from Triturus cristatus, assembly GCF_964204655.1. Classification (NCBI taxonomy): domain Eukaryota; kingdom Metazoa; phylum Chordata; class Amphibia; order Caudata; family Salamandridae; genus Triturus; species Triturus cristatus. Next base: position 737,587,332 of record NC_140587.1, on the reverse strand, counting down.
CTGTCTGCTTACTGAGGCAGGCGCTTTGCGGCACGACAGGACTCCAGTGTGAAAGAAAGTTACTCTGATGCAATTCTTCAGCCAAAAAATGTGGTTTGCTGTGATTATTGGCAGCCCATTTGGGTGTTATATGTTGCACTACGGATCCCACAATTCATGGCATTGGCAGCAATTTCTCATTTGAGGATTATTGAAATAAAAGAGGGACATGTGTCCGTTAGTGCATTTGTCAACAGGACCACAGGATGCCTCTGATGAGGGCGGAGGCCTGAAACGCGTCAGGCATGTAATGGCTGTCTCGAAGAACACATTAGATCACTTTCTTGGGGAAGGAGACCGACGATGAGTGCAATTCACCTGGAGGCAACCTTGTTTATATGAAATTAGCGGCCGGCCCGGTCGCGAATTGCACCACCGCGATATCCCAGCAGGGCTGCTGTCTGCTTATTGAGGCAGGCGCTTTGCGGCACAACAGGACTCCAGTGTGAAAGAAAGTTACTCTGATGCAATTCTTCAGCCAAAAAATTTGGTTTGCTGTGATTATTGGCAGCCCATTTGGGTGTTATATGTTGCACTACGGATCCCACAATTCATGGCGTTGGCCGCAATTACTCATTTGAGTATAATTGAAATAAAAGAGGGACATGTGTCCGTTAGTGCATTTGTCAACAGGACCACAGGAGGCCTCTGATGACGGCGGAGGCCCGAAACGCATCAGGCATGTAATGGCTGTGTCGAATACCCATTAGATCACTTTTTTGGGGAAGGAGACCGACGATGAGTGCAATTCACCTGGGGGCAACCTTGTTTATATGAAATTAGCGGCCGGCCCGGTCGCGAATTGCACCACCGCGATTTCCCAGCGGGGCTGCTGTCTACCTATTGAGGCAGGCGCTTTGTGGCACGACAGGACTCCAGTCTGAAAGAAAGTTACTCTGATGCAATTCTTCAGCCAAAAAATTTGGTTTGCTGTGATTATTGGCAGCCCATTTGGGTGTTATATGTTGCACTACGTATCCCACAATTCATGGCGCTGGCCGCAATTACTCATTTAAGGATTATTGAAATAAAAGAGGGACATGTGTCCGTTAGTGCATATGTCAACAGGACCACAGGATGCCTGTGATGAGCGCGGAGGCCCGAAACGCGTCAGGCATGTAATGGCTGTTTTGAAGAACCCATTAGATCACTTTCTTGGAGAAGGAGACCGACGATGAGTGCAATTCACCTGGGGGCAACCTTGTTTATATGAAATTAGCGGCCGGCCCGGTCACGAATTGCACCACCGCGATATCCCAGCGGGGCTGCTGTCTGCTTATTGAGGCAGGCGCTTTGCGGCACGACAGGACTCCAGTGTGAAAAAAAGTTACTTTGATGCAATTCTTCACCCCAAAAATGTGGTTTGCTGTGATTATTGGCAGCCCATTTGGGTGTTATATGTTGCACTACGGATCCCACAAATCATGGCGTTGGCCGCAATTACTCATTTGAGGATTATTGAAATAAAAGAGGGACATGTGTCCGTTAGTGCATTTGTCAACAGGACCACAGGCTGCCTCTGATGAGGGCGGCGGCCCGAAACGCATCAGGCATGTAATGGCTGTGTCGAAGAACCCATTAGATCACTTTCTTGGGGAAGGAGACCGACGATGAGTGCAATTCACCTGGGGGCAACCTTGTTTATATGAAATTAGCGGCCGGCCCGGTCGTGAATTGCACCACCGCGATATCCCAGCGGGGCTGCTGTCTGCTTATTGAGGCAGGCGCTTTGCGGCACAACAGGACTCCAGGGTGAAAGAAAGTTACTCTGATGCAATTCTTCAGCCCAAAAATTTGGTTTGCTGTGATTATTGGCAGCCCATTTGGGTGTTATACGTTGCACTACGGATCCCACAATTCATGGCGTTGGCCGCAATTTCTCATTTGAGGATTATTGAAATAAAAGAGGGACATGTGTCCGTTAGTGCATTTGTAAACAGGACCACATGATGCCTCTGATGAGGGCGGAGGCCCGAAACGCGTCAGGCATGTAATGGCTGTGTCGAAGAACCCATTAGATCACTTTCTTGGGGAAGGAGACCGACGATGAGTGCAATTCACCTGGGGGCAACCTTGTTTATATGAAATAAGCAGCCGGCCCGGTCGTGAATTGCACCACCGCGATATCCCAGCGGGGCTGCTGTCTACTTTTTGAGGCAGGCGCTTTGCGGCACGACAGGACTCCAGTGTGAAAGAAAGTTACTCTGATGGAATTCTTTAGCCAAAAAATGTGGTTTGCTGTGATTATTGGCAGCCCATTTGGGTGTTATATGTTGCCCTACGGATCCCACAATTTATGGCGTTGGCCGCAATTACTCATTTGAGGATTAGTGAAATAAAAGAGGGACATATGTCCGTTAGTGCATTTGTCAACAGGACCACAGGATGCCTCTGATGAGGGCGGAGGCCTGAAACGCGTCAGGCATGTAATGGCTGTGTCGAAGAACCCATTAGATCACTTTCTTGGGGAAGGAGACCGACGATGAGTGCAATTCACCTGGGGGCAACCTTGATTATATGAAATTAGCGGCCGGCCCGGTCGCGAATTCCACCACCGCGATATCCCAGCAGGGCTGCTGTCTCCTTATTGAGGCAGGCGCTTTGCGGCACGACAGGACTCCAGTGTGAAAGAAAGTTACTTTGATGCAATTCTTCAGCCCAAAAATTTGGTTTGCTGTCATTATTGGCAGCCCATTTGGGTGTTATATGTTGCACTACGGATCCCACAATTCATGGCGTTGGCCGCAATTACTCATTTGAGGATTATTGTAATAAAAGAGGGACATGTGTCCGTTAGTGCATTTGTAAACAGGACCACAGGATGCCTCTGATGAGGGCGGAGGCCCGAAACGCGTCAGGCATGTAATGGCTGTGTCGAAGAACCCATTAGATCACTTTCTTGGGGAAGGAGACCGACGATGAGTGCAATTCAACTGGGGGCAACCTTGATTATATGAAATTAGCGGCCGGCCCGGTCGCGAATTGCACCACCGCGATATCCCAGCAGGGCTGCTGTCTGCTTATTGAGGGAGGCGCTTTGCGGCACGACAGGACTCCAGTGTGAAAGAAAGTTACTTTGATGCAATTCTTCAGCCCAAAAATTTGGTTTGCTGTGATTATTGGAAGCCCATTTGGGTGTTATACGTTGCACTACGGATCCCACAATTCATGGCGTTGGCCGCAATTTCTCATTTGAGGATTATTGAAATAAAAGAGGGACATGTGTCCGTTAGTGCATTTGTCAACAGGACCACAGGATGCCTCTGATGAGGGCGGAGGCCCGAAACGCGTCAGGCATGTAATGGCTGTGTCGAAGAACCCATTAGATCACTTTCTTGGGGAAGGAGACCGACGATGAGTGCAATTCACCTGGGAGCAACGTTGTTTATATGAAATTAGCGGCCGGCCCGGTCGCGAATTGCACCACCGCGATATCCCAGCGGGGCTGCTGTCTGCTTATTGAGGCAGGCGCTTTGCGGCACGACAGGACTCCAGTGTGAAAGAAAGTTACTCTGATGCAATTCTTCAGCCAAAAAATTTGGTTTGCTGTGAATATTGACAGCCCATTTGGGTGTTATATGTTGCACTACGGATCCCACAATTCATGGCATTGGCAGCAATTACTCATTTGAGGATTATTGAAATAAAAGAGGGACATGTGTCCGTTAGTGCATTTGTCAACAGGACCACAGGATGCCTCTGATGAGGGCGGAGGCCTGAAACGCGTCAGGCATGCAATGGCTGTCTCGAAGAACACATTAGATCACTTTCTTGGGGAAGGAGACCGACGATGAGTGCAATTCACCTAGGGGCTACCTTGTTTATATGAAATTAGCGGCCGGCCCGGTCGCGAATTGCACCACCGCGATATCCCAGCGAGCTGCTGTCTGCTTATTGAGGCAGGCGCTTTGCGGCACGACAGGACTCCAGTGTGAAAGAAAGTTACTCTGATGCAATTCTTCAGCCCAAAAATTTGGTTTGCTGTGATTATTGGCAGCCCATTTGGGTGGTATATGTTGCACTACGTATCCCACAATTCATGGCGTTGGCTGCAATTACTCATTTGAGGATTATTGAAATAAAAGAGGGACATGTGTCCGTTAGTGCATTTGTCAACAGGACCACAGAATGCCTCTGATGAGGGCGGAGGCCCGAAACGCGTCAGGCATGTAATGGCTGTGTCGAAGAACCCATTAGATCACTTTCTTGGAGAAGGAGACCGACGATGAGTGCAATTCACCTGAGGGCAACCTTGTTTATATGAAATTACCGGCCGGCCTGGTCGCGAATTGCACCACCGCGATATCCCAGCTGGGCTGCTGTCTGCTGATTGAGGCAGGCGCTTTGCGGCACGACAGAACTCCAGTGTGAAAGAAAGTTACTTTGATGCAATTCTTCAGCCAAAAAATTTGGTTTGCTGTGATTATTGGCAGCCCATTTGGGTGTTATATGTTGCACTACGGATCCCACAATTCATGGCGTTGGCCGCAATCACTCATTTGAGGATTATTGAAATAAAAGAGGGACATGTGTCCGTTAGTGCATTTGTCAACAGGACCACAGGATGCCTCTGATGAGGGCGGAGGCCCGAAACGCGTCAGGCATGTAATGGCTGTGTCGAAGAACCCATTAGATCACTTTCTTGGGTAAGGAGACCGACGATGAGTGCAATTCAACTGGGGGCAACCTTGATTATATGAAATTAGCGGCCGGCCCGGTCGCGAATTGCACCACCGCGATATCCCAGCAGGGCTGCTGTCTGCTTATTGAGGGAGGCGCTTTGCGGCACGACAGGACTCCAGTGTGAAAGAAAGTTACTTTGATGCAATTCTTCAGCCCAAAAATTTGGTTTGCTGTGATTATTGGAAGCCCATTTGGGTGTTATACGTTGCACTACGGATCCCACAATTCATGGCGTTGGCCGCAATTTCTCATTTGAGGATTATTGAAATAAAAGAGGGACATGTGTCCGTTAGTGCATTTGTAAACAGGACCACAGGATGCCTCTGATGAGGGCGGAGGCCCGAAACGCGTCAGGCATGTAATGGCTGTGTCGAAGAACCCATTAGATCACTTTCTTGGGGCAGGAGACCGACGATGAGTGCAATTCACCTGGGGGCAACCTTGTTTATATGAAATAAGCAGCCGGCCCGGTCGTGAATTGCACCACCGCGATATCCCAGCGGGGCTGCTGTCTACTTTTTGAGGCAGGCGCTTTGCGGCACGACAGGACTCCAGTGTGAAAGAAAGTTACTCTGATGCAATTCTTTATCCAAAAAATGTGGTTTGCTGTGATTATTGGCAGCCCATTTGGGTGTTATATGTTGCACTACGGATCCCACAATTCATGGCGTTGGCCGCAATTACTCATTTGAGGATTATTGAAATAAAAGAGGGACATGTGTCCGTTAGTGCATTTGTCAACAGGACCACAGGATGCCTCTGATGAGGGCGGAGGCCCGAAAGGCGTCAGGCATGTAATGGCTGTGTCGAAGAACCCAGTAGATCACTTTCTTGGGGAAGGAGACCGACGATGAGTGCAATTCACCTGGGGGCAACCTTGTTTATATGAAATTAGCGGCCGGCCCGGTCGCAAATTGCACCACCGCGATATCCCAGCAGGGCTGCTGTCTGCTTATTGAGGCAGGCGCTTTGCGGCACAACAGGACTCCAGTGTGAAAGAAAGTTACTCTGATGCAATTCTTCAGCCAAAAAATTTGGTTTGCTGTGATTATTGGCAGCCCATTTGGGTGTTATATGTTGCACTACGGATCCCACAATTTATGGCGTTGGCCGCAATTACTCATTTGAGGATTATTGAAATAAAAGAGGGACATGTGTCCGTTAGTGCATTTGTCAACAGGACCACAGGATGCCTCTGATGAGGGCGGAGGCCCGAAACGCGTCAGGCATGTAATGGCTGTGTCGAAGAACCCATTAGATCACTTTCTTGGGGAAGGAGACCGACGATGAGTGCAATTCACCTGGGGGCTACCTTGTTTATATGAAATTAGCGGCCGGCCCGGTTGCGAATTGCACCACCGCAATATCCCAGCGGGGCTGCTGTCTGCTTATTGAGGCAGGCGCTTTGCGGCACGACAGGACTCCAGTGTGAAAGAAAGTTACTCTGATGCAATTCTTCAGCCAAAAAATGTGGTTTGCTGTGATTATTGGCAGCCCATTTGGGTGTTATATGTTGCACTACGGATCCCACAATTCATGGCATTGGCAGCAATTTCTCATTTGAGGATTATTGAAATAAAAGAGGGACATGTGTCCGTTAGTGCATTTGTCAACAGGACCACAGGATGCCTCTGATGAGGGCGGAGGCCTGAAACGCGTCAGGCATGTAATGGCTGTCTCGAAGAACACATTAGATCACTTTCTTGGGGAAGGAGACCGACGATGAGTGCAATTCACCTGGAGGCAACCTTGTTTATATGAAATTAGCGGCCGGCCCGGTCGCGAATTGCACCACCGCGATATCCCAGCAGGGCTGCTGTCTGCTTATTGAGGCAGGCGCTTTGCGGCACAACAAGACTCCAGTGTGAAAGAAAGTTCCTCTGATGCAATTCTTCAGCCAAAAAATTTGGTTTGCTGTGATTATTGGCAGCCCATTTGGGTGTTATATGTTGCACTACGTATCCCACAATTCATGGCGTTGGCCGCAATTACTCATTTGAGGATTATTGAAATAAAAGAGGGACATGTGTCCGTTAGTGCATTTGTCAACAGGACCACAGAATGCCTCTGATGAGGGCGGAGGCCCGAAACGCGTCAGGCATGTAATGGCTGTGTCGAAGAACCCATTAGATCACTTTCTTGGAGAAGGAGACCGACGATGAGTGCAATTCACCTGAGGGCAACCTTGTTTATATGAAATTACCGGCCGGCCTGGTCGCGAATTGCACCACCGCGATATCCCAGCTGGGCTGCTGTCTGCTGATTGAGGCAGGCGCTTTGCGGCACGACAGAACTCCAGTGTGAAAGAAAGTTACTCTGATGCAATTCTTCAGCCAAAAAATTTGGTTTGCTGTGATTATTGGCAGCCCATTTGGGTGTTATATGTTGCACTACGGATCCCACAATTCATGGCGTTGGCCGCAATCACTCATTTGAGGATTATTGAAATAAAAGAGGGACATGTGTCCGTTAGTGCATTTGTCAACAGGACCACAGGATGCCTCTGATGAGGGCGGAGGCCCGAAACGCGTCAGGCATGTAATGGCTGTGTCGAAGAACCCATTAGATCACTTTCTTGGGTAAGGAGACCGACGATGAGTGCAATTCAACTGGGGGCAACCTTGATTATATGAAATTAGCGGCCGGCCCGGTCGCGAATTGCACCACCGCGATATCCCAGCAGGGCTGCTGTCTGCTTATTGAGGGAGGCGCTTTGCGGCACGACAGGACTCCAGTGTGAAAGAAAGTTACTTTGATGCAATTCTTCAGCCCAAAAATTTGGTTTGCTGTGATTATTGGAAGCCCATTTGGCTGTTATACGTTGCACTACGGATCCCACAATTCATGGCGTTGGCCGCAATTTCTCATTTGAGGATTATTGAAATAAAAGAGGGACATGTGTCCGTTAGTGCATTTGTAAACAGGACCACAGGATGCCTCTGATGAGGGCGGAGGCCCGAAACGCGTCAGGCATGTAATGGCTGTGTCGAAGAACCCATTAGATCACTTTCTTGGGGCAGGAGACCGACGATGAGTGCAATTCACCTGGGGGCAACCTTGTTTATATGAAATAAGCAGCCGGCCCGGTCGTGAATTGCACCACCGCGATATCCCAGCGGGGCTGCTGTCTACTTTTTGAGGCAGGCGCTTTGCGGCACGACAGGACTCCAGTGTGAAAGAAAGTTACTCTGATGCAATTCTTTAGCCAAAAAATGTGGTTTGCTGTGATTATTGGCAGCCCATTTGGGTGTTATATGTTGCACTACGGATCCCACAATTCATGGCGTTGGCCGCAATTACTCATTTGAGGATTATTGAAATAAAAGAGGGACATGTGTCCGTTAGTGCATTTGTCAACAGGACCACAGGATGCCTCTGATGAGGGCGGAGGCCCGAAAGGCGTCAGGCATGTAATGGCTGTGTCGAAGAACCCAGTAGATCACTTTCTTGGGGAAGGAGACCGACGATGAGTGCAATTCACCTGGGGGCAACCTTGTTTATATGAAATTAGCGGCCGACCCGGTCGCAAATTGCACCACCGCGATATCCCAGCAGGGCTGCTGTCTGCTTATTGAGGCAGGCGCTTTGCGGCACAACAGGACTCCAGTGTGAAAGAAAGTTACTCTGATGCAATTCTTCAGCCAAAAAATTTGGTTTGCTGTGATTATTGGCAGCCCATTTGGGTGTTATATGTTGCACTACGGATCCCACAATTTATGGCGTTGGCCGCAATTACTCATTTGAGGATTATTGAAATAAAAGAGGGACATGTGTCCGTTAGTGCATTTGTCAACAGGACCACAGGATGCCTCTGATGAGGGCGGAGGCCCGAAACGCGTCAGGCATGTAATGGCTGTGTCGAAGAACCCATTAGATCACTTTCTTGGGGAAGGAGACCGACGATGAGTGCAATTCACCTGGGGGCTACCTTGTTTATATGAAATTAGCGGCCGGCCCGGTTGCGAATTGCACCACCGCAATATCCCAGCGGGGCTGCTGTCTGCTTACTGAGGCAGGCGCTTTGCGGCACGACAGGACTCCAGTGTGAAAGAAAGTTACTCTGATGCAATTCTTCAGCCAAAAAATGTGGTTTGCTGTGATTATTGGCAGCCCATTTGGGTGTTATATGTTGCACTACGGATCCCACAATTCATGGCATTGGCAGCAATTTCTCATTTGAGGATTATTGAAATAAAAGAGGGACATGTGTCCGTTAGTGCATTTGTCAACAGGACCACAGGATGCCTCTGATGAGGGCGGAGGCCTGAAACGCGTCAGGCATGTAATGGCTGTCTCGAAGAACACATTAGATCACTTTCTTGGGGAAGGAGACCGACGATGAGTGCAATTCACCTGGAGGCAACCTTGTTTATATGAAATTAGCGGCCGGCCCGGTCGCGAATTGCACCACCGCGATATCCCAGCAGGGCTGCTGTCTGCTTATTGAGGCAGGCGCTTTGCGGCACAACAGGACTCCAGTGTGAAAGAAAGTTACTCTGATGCAATTCTTCAGCCAAAAAATTTGGTTTGCTGTGATTATTGGCAGCCCATTTGGGTGTTATATGTTGCACTACGGATCCCACAATTCATGGCGTTGGCCGCAATTACTCATTTGAGTATAATTGAAATAAAAGAGGGACATGTGTCCGTTAGTGCATTTGTCAACAGGACCACAGGAGGCCTCTGATGACGGCGGAGGCCCGAAACGCATCAGGCATGTAATGGCTGTGTCGAATACCCATTAGATCACTTTTTTGGGGAAGGAGACCGACGATGAGTGCAATTCACCTGGGGGCAACCTTGTTTATATGAAATTAGCGGCCGGCCCGGTCGCGAATTGCACCACCGCGATTTCCCAGCGGGGCTGCTGTCTACCTATTGAGGCAGGCGCTTTGTGGCACGACAGGACTCCAGTCTGAAAGAAAGTTACTCTGATGCAATTCTTCAGCCAAAAAATTTGGTTTGCTGTGATTATTGGCAGCCCATTTGGGTGTTATATGTTGCACTACGTATCCCACAATTCATGGCGCTGGCCGCAATTACTCATTTAAGGATTATTGAAATAAAAGAGGGACATGTGTCCGTTAGTGCATATGTCAACAGGACCACAGGATGCCTGTGATGAGCGCGGAGGCCCGAAACGCGTCAGGCATGTAATGGCTGTTTTGAAGAACCCATTAGATCACTTTCTTGGAGAAGGAGACCGACGATGAGTGCAATTCACCTGGGGGCAACCTTGTTTATATGAAATTAGCGGCCGGCCCGGTCACGAATTGCACCACCGCGATATCCCAGCGGGGCTGCTGTCTGCTTATTGAGGCAGGCGCTTTGCGGCACGACAGGACTCCAGTGTGAAAAAAAGTTACTTTGATGCAATTCTTCACCCCAAAAATGTGGTTTGCTGTGATTATTGGCAGCCCATTTGGGTGTTATATGTTGCACTACGGATCCCACAAATCATGGCGTTGGCCGCAATTACTCATTTGAGGATTATTGAAATAAAAGAGGGACATGTGTCCGTTAGTGCATTTGTCAACAGGACCACAGGCTGCCTCTGATGAGGGCGGCGGCCCGAAACGCATCAGGCATGTAATGGCTGTGTCGAAGAACCCATTAGATCACTTTCTTGGGGAAGGAGACCGACGATGAGTGCAATTCACCTGGGGGCAACCTTGTTTATATGAAATTAGCGGCCGGCCCGGTCGTGAATTGCACCACCGCGATATCCCAGCGGGGCTGCTGTCTGCTTATTGAGGCAGGCGCTTTGCGGCACAACAGGACTCCAGGGTGAAAGAAAGTTACTCTGATGCAATTCTTCAGCCCAAAAATTTGGTTTGCTGTGATTATTGGCAGCCCATTTGGGTGTTATACGTTGCACTACGGATCCCACAATTCATGGCGTTGGCCGCAATTTCTCATTTGAGGATTATTGAAATAAAAGAGGGACATGTGTCCGTTAGTGCATTTGTAAACAGGACCACATGATGCCTCTGATGAGGGCGGAGGCCCGAAACGCGTCAGGCATGTAATGGCTGTGTCGAAGAACCCATTAGATCACTTTCTTGGGGAAGGAGACCGACGATGAGTGCAATTCACCTGGGGGCAACCTTGTTTATATGAAATAAGCAGCCGGCCCGGTCGTGAATTGCACCACCGCGATATCCCAGCGGGGCTGCTGTCTACTTTTTGAGGCAGGCGCTTTGCGGCACGACAGGACTCCAGTGTGAAAGAAAGTTACTCTGATGCAATTCTTTATCCAAAAAATGTGGTTTGCTGTGATTATTGGCAGCCCATTTGGGTGTTATATGTTGCACTACGGATCCCACAATTCATGGCGTTGGCCGCAATTACTCATTTGAGGATTATTGAAATAAAAGAGGGACATGTGTCCGTTAGGGCATTTGTCAACAGGACCACAGGATGCCTCTGATGAGGGCGGAGGCCCGAAACGCGTCAGGCATGTAATGGCTGTGTCGAAGAACCCATTAGATCACTTTCTTGGGGAAGGAGACCGACGATGAGTGCAATTCACCTGGGGGCAACCTTGTTTATATGAAATTAGCAGCCGGCCCGGTCGCGAATTGCACCACCGCGATATCCCAGCGGGGCTGCTGTCTACTTATTGAGGCAGGCGCTTTGCGGCACGACAGGACTCCAGTGTGAAAGAAAGTTACTCTGATGCAATTCTTCAGCCAAAAAATGTGGTTTGCTGTGATTATTGGCAGCCCATTTGGGTGTTATATGTTGCACTACGGATCCCACAATTTATGGCGTTGGCCGCAATTACTCATTTGAGGATTATTGAAATAAAAGAGGGACATGTGTCCGTTAGTGCATTTGTCAACAGGACCACAGGATGCCTCTGATGAGGGCGGAGGCCCGAAACGCGTCAGGCATGTAATGGCTGTGTCGAAGAACCCATTAGATCACTTTCTTGGGGAAGGAGACCGACGATGAGTGCAATTCACCTGGGGGCAACCTTGTTTATATGAAATTAGCGGCCGGCCCGGTCGCGAATTGCACCACCGCGATATCCCAGCGGGGCTGCTGTCTGCTTATTGAGGCAGGCGCTTTGCGGCACGACAGGACTCCAGTGTGAAAGAAAGTTACTCTGATGCAATTCTTCAGCCAAAAAATGTGGTTTGCTGTGATTATTGGCAGCCCATTTGGGTGTTATATGTTGCACTACGGATCCCACAATTCATGGCATTGGCAGCAATTTCTCATTTGAGGATTATTGAAATAAAAGAGGGACATGTGTCCGTTAGTGCATTTGTCAACAGGACCACAGGATGCCTCTGATGAGGGCGGAGGCCTGAAACGCGTCAGGCATGTAATGGCTGTCTCGAAGAACACATTAGATCACTTTCTTGGGGAAGGAGACCGACGATGAGTGCAATTCACCTGGGGGCAACCTTGTTTATATGAAATTAGCGGCCGGCCCGGTCGCGAATTGCACCACCGCGATATCCCAGCAGGGCTGCTGTCTGCTTATTGAGGCAGGCGCTTTGCGGCACAACAGGACTCCCGTGAGAAAGAAAGTTACTCTGATGCAATTCTTCAGCCAAAAAATTTGGTTTGCTGTGATTATTGGCAGCCCATTTGGGTGTTATATGTTGCACTACGGATCCCACAATTCATGGCGTTGGCCGCAATTACTCATTTGAGTATAATTGAAATAAAAGAGGGACATGTGTCCGTTAGTGCATTTGTCAACAGGACCACAGGATGCCTCTGATGACGGCGGAGGCCCGAAACGCATCAGGCATGTAATGGCTGTGTCGAATAACCCATTAGATCACTTTTTTGGGGAAGGAGACCGACGATGAGTGCAATTCACCTGGGGGCAACCTTGTTTATATGAAATTAGCGGCCGGCCCGGTCACGAATTGCACCACCGCGATATCCCAGCGGGGCTGCTGTCTGCTTATTGAGGCAGGCGCTTTGCGACACGACAGGACTCCAGTGTGAAAGAAAGTTACTCTGATGCAATTCTTCAGCCAAAAAATGTGGTTTGCTGTGATTATTGCCAGCCCATTTGGGTGTTATATGTTGCACTACGGATCCCACAATTCATGGCATTGGCAGCAATTTCTCATTTGAGGATTATTGAAATAAAAGAGGGACATGTGTCCGTTAGTGCATTTGTCAACAGGACCACAGGATGCCTCTGATGAGGGCGGAGGCCTGAAACGCGTCAGGCATGTAATGGCTGTCTCGAAGAACACATTAGATCACTTTCTTGGGGAAGGAGACCGACGATGAGTGCAATTCACCTGGGGGCAACCTTGTTTATATGAAATTAGCGGCCGTCCCGGTCGCGAATTGCACCACCGCGATATCCCAGCAGGGCTGCTGTCTGCTTATTGAGGCAGGCGCTTTGCGGCACAACAGGACTCCCGTGTGAAAGAAAGTTACTCTGATGCAATTCTTCAGCCAAAAAATTTGGTTTGCTGTGATTATTGGCAGCCCATTTGGGTGTTATATGTTGCACTACGGATCCCACAATTCATGGCGTTGGCCGCAATTACTCATTTGAGTATAATTGAAATAAAAGAGGGACATGTGTCCGTTAGTGCATTTGTCAACAGGAACACAGGATGCCTCTGATGACGGCGGAGGCCCGAAACGCATCAGGCATGTAATGGCTGTGTCGAATAACCCATTAGATCACTTTTTTGGGGAAGGAGACCGACGATGAGTGCAATTCACCTGGGGGCAACCTTGTTTATATGAAATTAGCGGCCGGCCCGGTCGCGAATTGCACCACCGCGATTTCCCAGCGGGGCTGCTGTCTGCTTATTGAGGCAGGCGCTTTGTGGCACGACAGGACTCCAGTCTGAAAGAAAGTTACTCTGATGCAATTCTTCAGCCAAAAAATTTGGTTTGCTGTGATTATTGGCAGCCCATTTGGGTGTTATATGTTGCACTACGGATCCCACAAATCATGGCGTTGGCCGCAATTACTCATTTGAGGATTATTGAAATAAAAGAGGGACATGTGTCCGTTAGTGCATTTGTCAACAGGACCACAGGATGCCTCTGATGAGGGCGGAGGCCTGAAATGCGTCAGGCATGTAATGGCTGTCTCGAAGAACACATTAGATCACTTTCTTGGGGAAGGAGACCGACGATGAGTGCAATTCACCTGGGGGCAACCTTGTTTATATGAAATTAGCGGCCGTCCCGGTCGCGAATTGCACCACCGCGATATCCCAGCAGGGCTGCTGTCTGCTTATTGAGGCAGGCGCTTTGCGGCACAACAGGACTCCCGTGTGAAAGAAAGTTACTCTGATGCAATTCTTCAGCCAAAAAATTTGGTTTGCTGTGATTATTGGCAGCCCATTTGGGTGTTATATGTTGCACTACGGATCCCACAATTCATGGCGTTGGCCGCAATTACTCATTTGAGTATAATTGAAATAAAAGAGGGACATGTGTCCGTTAGTGCATTTGTCAACAGGAACACAGGATGCCTCTGATGACGGCGGAGGCCCGAAACGCATCAGGCATGTAATGGCTGTGTCGAATAACCCATTAGATCACTTTTTTGGGGAAGGAGACCGACGATGAGTGCAATTCACCTGGGGGCAACCTTGTTTATATGAAATTAGCGGCCGGCCCGGTCGCGAATTGCACCACCGCGATTTCCCAGCGGGGCTGCTGTCTGCTTATTGAGGCAGGCGCTTTGTGGCACGACAGGATTCCAGTCTGAAAGAAAGTTACTCTGATGCAATTCTTCAGACAAAAAATTTGGTTTGCTGTGAATATTGGCAGCCCATTTGGGTGTTATATGTTGCACTACGGATCCCACAAATCATGGCGTTGGCCGCAATTACTCATTTGAGGATTATTGAAATAAAAGAGGGACATGTGTCCGTTAGTGCATTTGTCAACAGGACCACAGGCTGCCTCTGATGAGGGCGGCGGCCCGAAACGCATCAGGCATGTAATGGCTGTGTCGAAGAACCCATTAGATCACTTTCTTGGGGAAGGAGACCGACGATGAGTGCAATTCACCTGGGGGCAACCTTGTTTATATGAAATTAGCGGCCGGCCCGGTCGTGAATTGCACCACCGCGATATCCCAGCGGGGCTGCTGTCTGCTTATTGAGGCAGGCGCTTTGCGGCACAACAGGACTCCAGGGTGAAAGAAAGTTACTCTGATGCAATTCTTCAGCCCAAAAATTTGGTTTGCTGTGATTATTGGCAGCCCATTTGGGTGTTATATGTTGCACTACGGATCCCACAATTCATGGCGTTGGCCGCAATTACTCATTTGAGGATAATTGAAATAAAAGAGGGACCTGTGTCCGTTAGTGCATTTGTCAACAGGACCACAGGATGCCTCTGATGATGGCGGAGGCCCGAAACGCATCAGGCATGTAATGGCTGTGTCGAATAACCCATTAGATCACTTTTTTGGGGAAGGAGACCGATGATGAGTGCGATTCACCTGGGGGCAACCTTGTTTATATGCAATTAGCGGCCGGCCCGGTCGCAAATTGCACCACCGTGATATCCCAGCGGGGCTGCTATCGGCTTATTGAGGCAGGCGCTTTGCGGCACGACAGGACTCCAGTGTGAAAGAAAGTTACTCTGATGCAATTCTTCAGCCAAAAAATTTGGTTTGCTGTGATTATTGGCAGCCCATTTGGGTGTTATATGTTGCACTACGGATCCCACAATTCATGGCGTTGGCCGCAATTACTCATTTGAGGATTATTGAAATAAAAGAGGGACATGTGTCCGTTAGTGCATTTGTCAACAGGACCACAGGATGCCTCTGATGACGGCGGAGGCCCGAAACGCATCAGGCATGTAATGGCTGTGTCGAATAACCCATTAGATCACTTTTTTGGGGAAGGAGACCGACGATGAGTGCAATTCACCTGGGGGCAACCTTGTTTATATGAAATTAGCGGCCGGCCCGGTCGCGAATTGCACCACCGCGATATCCCAGCAGGGCTGCTGTCTGCTTATTGAGGCAGGCGCTTTGCGGCACAACAGGACTCCCGTGAGAAAGAAAGTTACTCTGATGCAATTCTTCAGCCAAAAAATTTGGTTTGCTGTGATTATTGGCAGCCCATTTGGGTGTTATATGTTGCACTACGTATCCCACAATTCATGGCGCTGGCCGCAATTACTCATTTAAGGATTATTGAAATAAAAGAGGGACATGTGTCCGTTAGTGCATATGTCAACAGGACCACAGGATGCCTGTGATGAGCACGGAGGCCCGAAACGCGTCAGGCATGTAATGGCTGTTTTGAAGAACCCATTAGATCACTTTCTTGGAGAAGGAGACCGACGATGAGTGCAATTCACCTGGGGGCAACCTTGTTTATATGAAATTAGCGGCCGGCCCGGTCACGAATTGTACCACCGCGATATCCCAGCGGGGCTGCTGTCTGCTTATTGAGGCAGGCGCTTTGCGGCACGACAGGACTCCAGTGTGAAAAAAAGTTACTTTGATGCAATTCTTCACCCCAAAAATGTGGTTTGCTGTGATTATTGGCAGCCCATTTGGGTGTTATATGTTGCACTACGGATCCCACAAATCATGGCGTTGGCCGCAATTACTCATTTGAGGATTATTGAAATAAAAGAGGGACATGTGTCCGTTAGTGCATTTGTCAACAGGACCACAGGCTGCCTCTGATGAGGGCGGCGGCCCGAAACGCATCAGGCATGTAATGGCTGTGTCGAAGAACCCATTAGATCACTTTCTTGGGGAAGGAGACCGACGATGAGTGCAATTCACCTGGGGGCAACCTTGTTTATATGAAATTAGCGGCCGGCCCGGTCGTGAATTGCACCACCGCGATATCCCAGCGGGGCTTCTGTCTGCTTATTGAGGCAGGCGC
The DNA here is from genome assembly GCF_964204655.1 of Triturus cristatus. Taxonomy (NCBI): domain Eukaryota; kingdom Metazoa; phylum Chordata; class Amphibia; order Caudata; family Salamandridae; genus Triturus; species Triturus cristatus. Next base: position 737,570,743 of record NC_140587.1, on the reverse strand, counting down.
TTTGCGGCACAACAGGACTCCAGGGTGAAAGAAAGTTACTCTGATGCAATTCTTCAGCCCAAAAATTTGGTTTGCTGTGATTATTGGCAGCCCATTTGGGTGTTATATGTTGCACTACGGATCCCACAATTCATGGCGTTGGCCGCAATTACTCATTTGAGGATAATTGAAATAAAAGAGGGACCTGTGTCCGTTAGTGCATTTGTCAACAGGACCACAGGATGCCTCTGAAGATGGCGGAGGCCCGAAACGCATCAGGCATGTAATGGCTTTGTCGAATAACCCATTAGATCACTTTTTTGGGGAAGGAGACCGACGATGAGTGCGATTCACCTGGGGGCAACCTTGTTTATATGCAATTAGCGGCCGGCCCGGTCGCAAATTGCACCACCGTGATATCCCAGCGGGGCTGCTATCGGCTTATTGAGGCAGGCGCTTTGCGGCACGACAGGACTCCAGTGTGAAAGAAAGTTACTCTGATGCAATTCTTCAGCCAAAAAATTTGGTTTGCTGTGATTATTGGCAGCCCATTTGGGTGTTATATGTTGCACTACGGATCCCACAATTCATGGCGTTGGCCGTAATTACTCATTTGAGGATTATTGAAATAAAAGAGGGACATGTGTCCGTTAGTGCATTTGTCAACAGGACCACAGGATGCCTCTGATGAGGGCGGAGGCCCGAAACGCATCAGGCATGTAATGGCTGTGTCGAAGAACCCATTAGATCACTTTCTTGGGGAAGGAGACCGACGATGAGTGCAATTCACCTGGGGGCAACCTTGTTTATATGAAATTAGCGGCCGGCCCGGTCGCGAATTGCACCACCGCGATATCCCAGCGGGGCTGCTGTCTGCTTATTGAGGCAGGCGCTTTGCGACACGACAGGACTCCAGTGTGAAAGAAAGTTACTCTGATGCAATTCTTCAGCCAAAAAATTTGGTTTGCTGTGATTATTGGCAGCCCATTTGGGTGTTATATGTTACACTACGTATCCCACAATTCATGGCATTGGCAGCAATTACTCATTTGAGGATTATTGAAATAAAAGAGGGACATGTGTCCATTAGTGCATTTGTCAACAGGACCACAGGATGCCTCTGATGAGGGCGGAGGCCCGAAACGCGTCAGGCATGTAATGTCTGTGTCGAAAAACCCATTAGATCACTTTCTTGGGGAAGGAGACCGACGATGAGTGCAATTCAACTGGGGGCAACTTTGATTATATGAAATTAGCGGCCGGCCCGGTCGCGAATTGCACCACCGCGATATCCCAGCAGGGCTGCTGTCTGCTTATTGAGGGAGGCGCTTTGCGGCACGACAGGACTCCAGTGTGAAAGAAAGTTACTTTGATGCAATTCTTCAGCCCAAAAATTTGGTTTGCTGTGATTATTGGAAGCCCATTTGGGTGTTATACGTTGCACTACGGATCCCACAATTCATGGCGTTGGCCGCAATTTCTCATTTGAGGATTATTGAAATAAAAGAGGGACATGTGTCCGTTAGTGCATTTGTAAACAGGACCACAGGATGCCTCTGATGAGGGCGGAGGCCCGAAACGCGTCAGGCATGTAATGGCTGTGTCGAAGAACCCATTAGATCACTTTCTTGGGGCAGGAGACCGACGATGAGTGCAATTCACCTGGGGGCAACCTTGTTTATATGAAATAAGCAGCCGGCCCGGTCGTGAATTGCACCACCGCGATATCCCAGCGGGGCTGCTGTCTACTTTTTGAGGCAGGCGCTTTGCGGCACGACAGGACTCCAGTGTGAAAGAAAGTTACTCTGATGCAATTCTTTAGCCAAAAAATGTGGTTTGCTGTGATTATTGGCAGCCCATTTGGGTGTTATATGTTGCACTACGGATCCCACAATTCATGGCGTTGGCCGCAATTACTCATTTGAGGATTATTGAAATAAAAGAGGGACATGTGTCCGTTAGTGCATTTGTCAACAGGACCACAGGATGCCTCTGATGAGGGCGGAGGCCCGAAAGGCGTCAGGCATGTAATGGCTGTGTCGAAGAACCCAGTAGATCACTTTCTTGGGGAAGGAGACCGACGATGAGTGCAATTCACCTGGGGGCAACCTTGTTTATATGAAATTAGCGGCCTTCCCGGTCGCAAATTGCACCACCGCGATATCCCAGCAGGGCTGCTGTCTGCTTATTGAGGCAGGCGCTTTGCGGCACAACAGGACTCCAGTGTGAAAGAAAGTTACTCTGATGCAATTCTTCAGCCAAAAAATTTGGTTTGCTGTGATTATTGGCAGCCCATTTGGGTGTTATATGTTGCACTACGGATCCCACAATTTATGGCGTTGGCCGCAATTACTCATTTGAGGATTATTGAAATAAAAGAGGGACATGTGTCCGTTAGTGCATTTGTCAACAGGACCACAGGATGCCTCTGATGAGGGCGGAGGCCCGAAACGCGTCAGGCATGTAATGGCTGTGTCGAGGAATCCATTAGATCACTTTCTTGGGGAAGGAGACCGACGATGAGTGCAATTCACCTGGGGGCTACCTTGTTTATATGAAATTAGCGGCCGGCCCGGTCGCGAATTGCACCACCGCAATATCCCAGCGGGGCTGCTGTCTGCTTATTGAGGCAGGCGCTTTGCGGCACGACAGGACTCCAGTGTGAAAGAAAGTTACTCTGATGCAATTCTTCAGCCAAAAAATGTGGTTTGCTGTGATTATTGGCAGCCCATTTGGGTGTTATATGTTGCACTACGGATCCCACAATTCATGGCATTGGCAGCAATTTCTCATTTGAGGATTATTGAAATAAAAGAGGGACATGTGTCCGTTAGTGCATTTGTCAACAGGACCACAGGATGCCTCTGATGAGGGCGGAGGCCTGAAACGCGTCAGGCATGTAATGGCTGTCTCGAAGAACACATTAGATCACTTTCTTGGGGAAGGAGACCGACGATGAGTGCAATTCACCTGGAGGCAACCTTGTTTATATGAAATTAGCGGCCGGCCCGGTCGCGAATTGCACCACCGCGATATCCCAGCAGGGCTGCTGTCTGCTTATTGAGGCAGGCGCTTTGCGGCACAACAGGACTCCAGTGTGAAAGAAAGTTACTCTGATGCAATTCTTCAGCCAAAAAATTTGGTTTGCTGTGATTATTGGCAGCCCATTTGGGTGTTATATGTTGCACTACGGATCCCACAATTCATGGCGTTGGCCGCAATTACTCATTTGAGTATAATTGAAATAAAAGAGGGACATGTGTCCGTTAGTGCATTTGTCAACAGGACCACAGGATGCCTCTGATGACGGCGGAGGCCCGAAACGCATCAGGAATGTAATGGCTGTGTCGAATAACCCATTAGATCACTTTTTTGGGGAAGGAGACCGACGATGAGTGCAATTCACCTGGGGGCAACCTTGTTTATATGAAATTAGCGGCCGGCCCGGTCGCGAATTGCACCACCGCGATTTCCCAGCGGGGCTGCTGTCTACCTATTGAGGCAGGCGCTTTGTGGCACGACAGGACTCCAGTCTGAAAGAAAGTTACTCTGATGCAATTCTTCAGCCCAAAAATTTGGTTTGCTGTGATTATTGGCAGCCCATTTGGGTGTTATATGTTGCACTACGTATCCCACAATTCATGGCGCTGGCCGCAATTACTCATTTAAGGATTATTGAAATAAAAGAGGGACATGTGTCCGTTAGTGCATATGTCAACAGGACCACAGGATGCCTGTGATGAGCGCGGAGGCCCGAAACACGTCAGGCATGTAATGGCTGTTTTGAAGAACCCATTAGATCACTTTCTTGGAGAAGGAGACCGACGATGAGTGCAATTCACCTGGGGGCAACCTTGTTTATATGAAATTAGCGGCCGGCCCGGTCACGAATTGCACCACCGCGATATCCCAGCGGGGCTGCTGTCTGCTTATTGAGGCAGGCGCTTTGCGGCACGACAGGACTCCAGTGTGAAAAAAAGTTACTTTGATGCAATTCTTCACCCCAAAAATGTGGTTTGCTGTGATTATTGGCAGCCCATTTGGGTGTTATATGTTGCACTACGGATCCCACAAATCATGGCGTTGGCCGCAATTACTCATTTGAGGATTATTGAAATAAAAGAGGGACATGTGTCCGTTAGTGCATTTGTCAACAGGACCACAGGCTGCCTCTGATGAGGGCGGCGGCCCGAAACGCATCAGGCATGTAATGGCTGTGTCGAAGAACCCATTAGATCACTTTCTTGGGGAAGGAGACCGACGATGAGTGCAATTCACCTGGGGGCAACCTTGTTTATATGAAATTAGCGGCCGGCCCGGTCGTGAATTGCACCACCGCGATATCCCAGCGGGGCTGCTGTCTGCTTATTGAGGCAGGCGCTTTGCGGCACAACAGGACTCCAGGGTGAAAGAAAGTTACTCTGATGCAATTCTTCAGCCCAAAAATTTGGTTTGCTGTGATTATTGGCAGCCCATTTGGGTGTTATACGTTGCACTACGGATCCCACAATTCATGGCGTTGGCCGCAATTTCTCATTTGAGGATTATTGAAATAAAAGAGGGACATGTGTCCGTTAGTGCATTTGTAAACAGGACCACATGATGCCTCTGATGAGGGCGGAGGCCCGAAACGCGTCAGGCATGTAATGGCTGTGTCGAAGAACCCATTAGATCACTTTCTTGGGGAAGGAGACCGACGATGAGTGCAATTCACCTGGGGGCAACCTTGTTTATATGAAATAAGCAGCCGGCCCGGTCGTGAATTGCACCACCGCGATATCCCAGCGGGGCTGCTGTCTACTTTTTGAGGCAGGCGCTTTGCGGCACGACAGGACTCCAGTGTGAAAGAAAGTTACTCTGATGCAATTCTTTAGCCAAAAAATGTGGTTTGCTGTGATTATTGGCAGCCCATTTGGGTGTTATATGTTGCACTACGGATCCCACAATTCATGGCGTTGGCCGCAATTACTCATTTGAGGATTATTGAAATAAAAGAGGGACATGTGTCCGTTAGTGCATTTGTCAACAGGACCACAGGATGCCTCTAATGAGGGCGGAGGCCCGAAACGCGTCAGGCATGTAATGGCTGTGTCGAAGAACCCATTAGATCACTTTCTTGGGGAAGGAGACCGACGATGAGTGCAATTCACCTGGGGGCAACCTTGTTTATATGAAATTAGCAGCCGGCCCGGTCGCGAATTGCACCACCGCGATATCCCAGCGGGGCTGCTGTCTACTTATTGAGGCAGGCGCTTTGCGGCACGACAGGACTCCAGTGTGAAAGAAAGTTACTCTGATGCAATTCTTCAGCCAAAAAATGTGGTTTGCTGTGATTATTGGCAGCCCATTTGGGTGTTATACGTTGCACTACGGATCCCACAATTTATGGCGTTGGCCGCAATTACTCATTTGAGGATTATTGAAATAAAAGAGGGACATGTGTCCGTTAGTGCATTTGTCAACAGGACCACAGGATGCCTCTGATGAGGGCGGAGGCCCGAAACGCGTCAGGCATGTAATGGCTGTGTCGAAGAACCCATTAGATCACTTTCTTGGGGAAGGAGACCGACGATGAGTGCAATTCACCTGGGGGCAACCTTGTTTATATGAAATTAGCGGCCGGCCCGGTCGCGAATTGCACCACCGCGATATCCCAGCGGGGCTGCTGTCTGCTTATTGAGGCAGGCGCTTTGCGGCACGACAGGACTCCAGTGTGAAAGAAAGTTACTCTGATGCAATTCTTCAGCCAAAAAATGTGGTTTGCTGTGATTATTGGCAGCCCATTTGGGTGTTATATGTTGCACTACGGATCCCACAATTCATGGCATTGGCAGCAATTTCTCATTTGAGGATTATTGAAATAAAAGAGGGACATGTGTCCGTTAGTGCATTTGTCAACAGGACCACAGGATGCCTCTGATGAGGGCGGAGGCCTGAAACGCGTCAGGCATGTAATGGCTGTCTCGAAGAACACATTAGATCACTTTCTTGGGGAAGGAGACCGACGATGAGTGCAATTCACCTGGGGGCAACCTTGTTTATATGAAATTAGCGGCCGGCCCGGTCGCGAATTGCACCACCGCGATATCCCAGCAGGGCTGCTGTCTGCTTATTGAGGCAGGCGCTTTGCGGCACAACAGGACTCCCGTGTGAAAGAAAGTTACTCTGATGCAATTCTTCAGCCAAAAAATTTGGTTTGCTGTGATTATTGGCAGCCCATTTGGGTGTTATATGTTGCACTACGGATCCCACAATTCATGGCGTTGGCCGCAATTACTCATTTGAGTATAATTGAAATAAAAGAGGGACATGTGTCCGTTAGTGCATTTGTCAACAGGACCACAGGATGCCTCTGATGACGGCGGAGGCCCGAAACGCATCAGGCATGTAATGGCTGTGTCGAATAACCCATTAGATCACTTTTTTGGGGAAGGAGACCGACGATGAGTGCAATTCCCCTGGGGGCAACCTTGTTTATATGAAATTAGCGGCCGGCCCGGTCACGAATTGCACCACCGCGATATCCCAGCGGGGCTGCTGTCTGCTTATTGAGGCAGGCGCTTTGCGACACGACAGGACTCCAGTGTGAAAGAAAGTTACTCTGATGCAATTCTTCAGCCAAAAAATGTGGTTTGCTGTGATTATTGGCAGCCCATTTGGGTGTTATATGTTGCACTACGGATCCCACAATTCATGGCATTGGCAGCAATTTCTCATTTGAGGATTATTGAAATAAAAGAGGGACATGTGTCCGTTAGTGCATTTGTCAACAGGACCACAGGATGCCTCTGATGAGGGCGGAGGCCTGAAACGCGTCAGGCATGTAATGGCTGTCTCGAAGAACACATTAGATCACTTTCTTGGGGAAGGAGACCGACAATGAGTGCAATTCACCTGGGGGCAACCTTGTTTATATGAAATTAGCAGCCGGCCCGGTCGCGAATTGCACCCCCGCGATATCCCAGCAGGGCTGCTGTCTGCTTATTGAGGCAGGCGCTTTGCGGCACAACAGGACTCCCGTGTGAAAGAAAGTTACTCTGATGCAATTCTTCAGCCAAAAAATTCGGTTTGCTGTGATTATTGGCAGCCCATTTGGGTGTTATATGTTGCACTACGTATCCCACAATTCATGGCGCTGGCCGCAATTACTCATTTAAGGATTATTGAAATAAAAGAGGGACATGTGTCCGTTAGTGCATATGTCAACAGGACCACAGGATGCCTGTGATGAGCACGGAGGCCCGAAACGCGTCAGGCATGTAATGGCTGTTTTGAAGAACCCATTAGATCACTTTCTTGGAGAAGGAGACCGACGATGAGTGCAATTCACCTGGGGGCAACCTTGTTTATATGAAATTAGCGGCCGGCCCGGTCACGAATTGTACCACCGCGATATCCCAGCGGGGCTGCTGTCTGCTTATTGAGGCAGGCGCTTTGCGGCACGACAGGACTCCAGTGTGAAAAAAAGTTACTTTGATGCAATTCTTCACCCCAAAAATGTGGTTTGCTGTGATTATTGGCAGCCCATTTGGGTGTTATATGTTGCACTACGGATCCCACAAATCATGGCGTTGGCCGCAATTACTCATTTGAGGATTATTGAAATAAAAGAGGGACATGTGTCCGTTAGTGCATTTGTCAACAGGACTAGGCCTGGGCGGTAAATTCCGTTCCGCTCGCGGAATTTGCGGAATTTGGGTAATTTCGCGTTCCGCGGAGAACGCGAAAGTGCCCAAAAACCTGCATTCCGCGACTTCGCGGAATTTTTTGCTTGTTCGCGTTCTCAATATGCGTGTTCGCGAGATATTTCACCCCGAGCACGCAATCAGCGATCGCGAACAAGAAAAAAGTATCACGAACAAGCAATTCCGCGTGTTCGCGGAATTTCTGCGTGTTCGCGGAGATTTTTTACCGTTTCGCGGAGATTTGCGTAACGCAATTCCGCAAATTCCGCCCACCCCTAAACAGGACCACAGGCTGCCTCTGATGAGGGCGGCGGCCCGAAACGCATCAGGCATGTAATGGCTGTGTCGAAGAACCCATTAGATCACTTTCTTGGGGAAGGAGACCGACGATGAGTGCAATTCACCTGGGGGCAACCTTGTTTATATGAAATTAGCGGCCGGCCCGGTCGTGAATTGCACCACCGCGATATCCCAGCGGGGCTGCTGTCTGCTTATTGAGGCAGGCGCTTTGCGGCACAACAGGACTCCAGGGTGAAAGAAAGTTACTCTGATGCAATTCTTCAGCCCAAAAATTTGGTTTGCTGTGATTATTGGCAGCCCATTTGGGTGTTATATGTTGCACTACGGATCCCACAATTCATGGCGTTGGCCGCAATTACTCATTTGAGGATAATTGAAATAAAAGAGGGACCTGTGTCCGTTAGTGCATTTGTCAACAGGACCACAGGATGCCTCTGATGATGGCGGAGGCCCGAAACGCATCAGGCATGTAATGGCTGTGTCGAATAACCCATTAGATCACTTTTTTGGGGAAGGAGACCGACGATGAGTGCGATTCACCTGGGGGCAACCTTGTTTATATGCAATTAGCGGCCGGCCCGGTCGCAAATTGCACCACCGTGATATCCCAGCGGGGCTGCTATCGGCTTATTGAGGCAGGCGCTTTGCGGCACGACAGGACTCCAGTGTGAAAGAAAGTTACTCTGATGCAATTCTTCAGCCAAAAAATTTGGTTTGCTGTGATTATTGGCAGCCCATTTGGGTGTTATATGTTGCACTACGGATCCCACAATTCATGGCGTTGGCCGCAATTACTCATTTGAGGATTATTGAAATAAAAGAGGGACATGTGTCCGTTAGTGCATTTGTCAACAGGACCACAGGATGCCTCTGATGACGGCGGAGGCCCGAAACGCATCAGGCATGTAATGGCTGTGTCGAATAACCCATTAGATCACTCTTTTGGGGAAGGAGACCGACGATGAGTGCAATTCACCTGGGGGCAACCTTGTTTATATGAAACTAGCGGCCGGCCCGGTCGCGAATTGCACCACCGCGATTTCCCAGCGGGGCTGCTGTCTACCTATTGAGGCAGGCGCTTTGTGGCACGACAGGACTCCAGTCTGAAAGAAAGTTACTCTGATGCAATTCTTCAGCCAAAAAATTTGGTTTGCTGTGATTATTGGCAGCCCATTTGGGTGTTATATGTTGCACTACGTATCCCACAATTCATGGCGCTGGCCGCAATTACTCATTTAAGGATTATTGAAATAAAAGAGGGACATGTGTCCGTTAGTGCATATGTCAACAGGACCACAGGATGCCTGTGATGAGCGCGGAGGCCCGAAACGCGTCAGGCATGTAATGGCTGTTTTGAAGAACCCATTAGATCACTTTCTTGGAGAAGGAGACCGACGATGAGTGCAATTCACCTGGGGGCAACCTTGTTTATATGAAATTAGCGGCCGGCCCGGTCACGAATTGCACCACCGCGATATCCCAGCGGGGCTGCTGTCTGCTTATTGAGGCAGGCGCTTTGCGGCACGACAGGACTCCAGTGTGAAAAAAAGTTACTTTGATGCAATTCTTCACCCCAAAAATGTGGTTTGCTGTGATTATTGGCAGCCCATTTGGGTGTTATATGTTGCACTACGGATCCCACAAATCATGGCGTCGGCCGCAATTACTCATTTGAGGATTATTGGAATAAAAGAGGGACATGTGTCCGTTAGTGCATTTGTCAACAGGACCACAGGCTGCCTCTGATGAGGGCGGCGGCCCGAAACGCATCAGGCATGTAATGGCTGTGTCGAAGAACCCATTAGATCACTTTCTTGGGGAAGGAGACCGACGATGAGTGCAATTCACCTGGGGGCAACCTTGTTTATATGAAATTAGCGGCCGGCCCGGTCGTGAATTGCACCACCGCGATATCCCAGCGGGGCTGCTGTCTGCTTATTGAGGCAGGCGCTTTGCGGCACAACAGGACTCCAGGGTGAAAGAAAGTTACTCTGATGCAATTCTTCAGCCCAAAAATTTGGTTTGCTGTGATTATTGGCAGCCCATTTGGGTGTTATACGTTGCACTACGGATCCCACAATTCATGGCGTTGGCCGCAATTTCTCATTTGAGGATTATTGAAATAAAAGAGGGACATGTGTCCGTTAGTGCATTTGTAAACAGGACAGCATGATGCCTCTGATGAGGGCGGAGGCCCGAAACGCGTCAGGCATGTAATAGCTGTGTCGAAGAACCCATTAGATCACTTTCTTGGGGAAGGAGACCGACGATGAGTGCAATTCACCTGGGGGCAACCTTGTTTATATGAAATAAGCAGCCGGCCCGGTCGTGAATTGCACCACCGCGATATCCCAGCGGGGCTGCTGTCTACTTTTTGAGGCAGGCGCTTTGCGGCACGACAGGACTCCAGTGTGAAAGAAAGTTACTCTGATGCAATTCTTTAGCCAAAAAATGTGGTTTGCTGTGATTATTGGCAGCCCATTTGGGTGTTATATGTTGCACTACGGATCCCACAATTCATGGCGTTGGCCGCAATTACTCATTTGAGGATTATTGAAATAAAAGAGGGACATGTGTCCGTTAGTGCATTTGTCAACAGGACCACAGGATGCCTCTGATGAGGGCGGAGGCCCGAAACGCGTCAGGCATGTAATGGCTGTGTCGAAGAACCCATTAGATCACTTTCTTGGGGAAGGAGACCGACGATGAGTGCAATTCACCTGGGGGCAACCTTGTTTATATGAAATTAGCAGCCGGCCCGGTTGCGAATTGCACCACCGCGATATCCCAGCGGGGCTGCTGTCTACTTATTGAGGCAGGCGCTTTGCGGCACGACAGGACTCCAGTGTGAAAGAAAGTTACTCTGATGCAATTCTTCAGCCAAAAAATTTGGTTTGCTGTGATTATTGGCAGCCCATTTGGGTGTTATATGTTGCACTACGGATCCCACAATTTATGGCGTTGGCCGCAATTACTCATTTGAGGATTATTGAAATAAAAGAGGGACATGTGTCCGTTAGTGCATTTGTCAACAGGACCACAGGATGCCTCTGATGAGGGCGGAGGCCCGAAACGCGTCAGGCATGTAATGGCTGTGTCGAAGAACCCATTAGATCACTTTCTTGGGGAAGGAGACCGACGATGAGTGCAATTCACCTGGGGGCAACCTTGTTTATATGAAATTAGCGGCCGGCCCGGTCGCGAATTGCACCACCGCGATATCCCAGCGGGGCTGCTGTCTGCTTATTGAGGCAGGCGCTTTGCGGCACGACAGGACTCCAGTGTGAAAGAAAGTTACTCTGATGCAATTCTTCAGCCAAAAAATGTGGTTTGCTGTGATTATTGGCAGCCCATTTGGGTGTTATATGTTGCACTACGGATCCCACAATTCATGGCATTGGCAGCAATTTCTCATTTGAGGATTATTGAAATAAAAGAGGGACATGTGTCCGTTAGTGCATTTGTCAACAGGACCACAGGATGCCTCTGATGAGGGCGGAGGCCTGAAACGCGTCAGGCATGTAATGGCTGTCTCGAAGAACACATTAGATCACTTTCTTGGGGAAGGAGACCGACGATGAGTGCAATTCACCTGGGGGCAACCTTGTTTATATGAAATTAGCGGCCGGCCCGGTCGCGAATTGCACCACCGCGATATCCCAGCAGGGCTGCTGTCTGCTTATTGAGGCAGGCGCTTTGCGGCACAACAGGACTCCCGTGTGAAAGAAAGTTACTCTGATGCAATTCTTCAGCCAAAAAATTTGGTTTGCTGTGATTATTGGCAGCCCATTTGGGTGTTATATGTTGCACTACGGATCCCACAATTCATGGCGTTGGCCGCAATTACTCATTTGAGTATAATTGAAATAAAAGAGGGACATGTGTCCGTTAGTGCATTTGTCAACAGGACCACAGGATGCCTCTGATGACGGCGGAGGCCCGAAACGCATCAGGCATGTAATGGCTGTGTCGAATAACCCATTAGATCACTTTTTTGGGGAAGGAGACCGACGATGAGTGCAATTCCCCTGGGGGCAACCTTGTTTATATGAAATTAGCGGCCGGCCCGGTCACGAATTGCACCACCGCGATATCCCAGCGGGGCTGCTGTCTGCTTATTGAGGCAGGCGCTTTGCGACACGACAGGACTCCAGTGTGAAAGAAAGTTACTCTGATGCAATTCTTCAGCCAAAAAATGTGGTTTGCTGTGATTATTGGCAGCCCATTTGGGTGTTATATGTTGCACTACGGATCCCACAATTCATGGCATTGGCAGCAATTTCTCATTTGAGGATTATTGAAATAAAAGAGGGACATGTGTCCGTTAGTGCATTTGTCAACAGGACCACAGGATGCCTCTGATGAGGGCGGAGGCCTGAAACGCGTCAGGCATGTAATGGCTGTCTCGAAGAACACATTAGATCACTTTCTTGGGGAAGGAGACCGACAATGAGTGCAATTCACCTGGGGGCAACCTTGTTTATATGAAATTAGCGGCCGGCCCGGTCGCGAATTGCACCCCCGCGATATCCCAGCAGGGCTGCTGTCTGCTTATTGAGGCAGGCGCTTTGCGGCACAACAGGACTCCCGTGTGAAAGAAAGTTACTCTGATGCAATTCTTCAGCCAAAAAATTCGGTTTGCTGTGATTATTGGCAGCCCATTTGGGTGTTATATGTTGCACTACGTATCCCACAATTCATGGCGCTGGCCGCAATTACTCATTTAAGGATTATTGAAATAAAAGAGGGACATGTGTCCGTTAGTGCATATGTCAACAGGACCACAGGATGCCTGTGATGAGCACGGAGGCCCGAAACGCGTCAGGCATGTAATGGCTGTTTTGAAGAACCCATTAGATCACTTTCTTGGAGAAGGAGACCGACGATGAGTGCAATTCACCTGGGGGCAACCTTGTTTATATGAAATTAGCGGCCGGCCCGGTCACGAATTGTACCACCGCGATATCCCAGCGGGGCTGCTGTCTGCTTATTGAGGCAGGCGCTTTGCGGCACGACAGGACTCCAGTGTGAAAAAAAGTTACTTTGATGCAATTCTTCACCCCAAAAATGTGGTTTGCTGTGATTATTGGCAGCCCATTTGGGTGTTATATGTTGCACTACGGATCCCACAAATCATGGCGTTGGCCGCAATTACTCATTTGAGGATTATTGAAATAAAAGAGGGACATGTGTCCGTTAGTGCATTTGTCAACAGGACTAGGCCTGGGCGGTAAATTCCGTTCCGCTCGCGGAATTTGCGGAATTTGGGTAATTTCGCGTTCCGCGGAGAACGCGAAAGTGCCCAAAAACCTGCATTCCGCGACTTCGCGGAATTTTTTGCTTGTTCGCGTTCTCAATATGCGTGTTCGCGAGATATTTCACCCCGAGCACGCAATCAGCGATCGCGAACAAGAAAAAAGTATCACGAACAAGCAATTCCGCGTGTTCGCGGAATTTCTGCGTGTTCGCGGAGATTTTTTACCGTTTCGCGGAGATTTGCGTAACGCAATTCCGCAAATTCCGCCCACCCCTAAACAGGACCACAGGCTGCCTCTGATGAGGGCGGCGGCCCGAAACGCATCAGGCATGTAATGGCTGTGTCGAAGAACCCATTAGATCACTTTCTTGGGGAAGGAGACCGACGATGAGTGCAATTCACCTGGGGGCAACCTTGTTTATATGAAATTAGCGGCCGGCCCGGTCGTGAATTGCACCACCGCGATATCCCAGCGGGGCTGCTGTCTGCTTATTGAGGCAGGCGCTTTGCGGCACAACAGGACTCCAGGGTGAAAGAAAGTTACTCTGATGCAATTCTTCAGCCCAAAAATTTGGTTTGCTGTGATTATTGGCAGCCCATTTGGGTGTTATATGTTGCACTACGGATCCCACAATTCATGGCGTTGGCCGCAATTACTCATTTGAGGATAATTGAAATAAAAGAGGGACCTGTGTCCGTTAGTGCATTTGTCAACAGGACCACAGGATGCCTCTGATGATGGCGGAGGCCCGAAACGCATCAGGCATGTAATGGCTGTGTCGAATAACCCATTAGATCACTTTTTTGGGGAAGGAGACCGACGATGAGTGCGATTCACCTGGGGGCAACCTTGTTTATATGCAATTAGCGGCCGGCCCGGTCGCAAATTGCACCACCGTGATATCCCAGCGGGGCTGCTATCGGCTTATTGAGGCAGGCGCTTTGCGGCACGACAGGACTCCAGTGTGAAAGAAAGTTACTCTGATGCAATTCTTCAGCCAAAAAATTTGGTTTGCTGTGATTATTGGCAGCCCATTTGGGTGTTATATGTTGCACTACGGATCCCACAATTCATGGCGTTGGCCGCAATTACTCATTTGAGGATTATTGAAATAAAAGAGGGACATGTGTCCGTTAGTGCATTTGTCAACAGGACCACAGGATGCCTCTGATGACGGCGGAGGCCCGAAACGCATCAGGCATGTAATGGCTGTGTCGAATAACCCATTAGATCACTCTTTTGGGGAAGGAGACCGACGATGAGTGCAATTCACCTGGGGGCAACCTTGTTTATATGAAACTAGCGGCCGGCCCGGTCGCGAATTGCACCACCGCGATTTCCCAGCGGGGCTGCTGTCTACCTATTGAGGCAGGCGCTTTGTGGCACGACAGGACTCCAGTCTGAAAGAAAGTTACTCTGATGCAATTCTTCAGCCAAAAAATTTGGTTTGCTGTGATTATTGGCAGCCCATTTGGGTGTTATATGTTGCACTACGTATCCCACAATTCATGGCGCTGGCCGCAATTACTCATTTAAGGATTATTGAAATAAAAGAGGGACATGTGTCCGTTAGTGCATATGTCAACAGGACCACAGGATGCCTGTGATGAGCGCGGAGGCCCGAAACGCGTCAGGCATGTAATGGCTGTTTTGAAGAACCCATTAGATCACTTTCTTGGAGAAGGAGACCGACGATGAGTGCAATTCACCTGGGGGCAACCTTGTTTATATGAAATTAGCGGCCGGCCCGGTCACGAATTGCACCACCGCGATATCCCAGCGGGGCTGCTGTCTGCTTATTGAGGCAGGCGCTTTGCGGCACGACAGGACTCCAGTGTGAAAAAAAGTTACTTTGATGCAATTCTTCACCCCAAAAATGTGGTTTGCTGTGATTATTGGCAGCCCATTTGGGTGTTATATGTTGCACTACGGATCCCACAAATCATGGCGTCGGCCGCAATTACTCATTTGAGGATTATTGGAATAAAAGAGGGACATGTGTCCGTTAGTGCATTTGTCAACAGGACCACAGGCTGCCTCTGATGAGGGCGGCGGCCCGAAACACATCAGGCATGTAATGGCTGTGTCGAAGAACCCATTAGATCACTTTCTTGGGGAAGGAGACCGACGATGAGTGCAATTCACCTGGGGGCAACCTTGTTTATATGAAATTAGCGGCCGGCCCGGTCGTGAATTGCACCACCGCGATATCCCAGCGGGGCTGCTGTCTGCTTATTGAGGCAGGCGCTTTGCGGCACAACAGGACTCCAGGGTGAAAGAAAGTTACTCTGATGCAATTCTTCAGCCCAAAAATTTGGTTTGCTGTGATTATTGGCAGCCCATTTGGGTGTTATACGTTGCACTACGGATCCCACAATTCATGGCGTTGGCCGCAATTTCTCATTTGAGGATTATTGAAATAAAAGAGGGACATGTGTCCGTTAGTGCATTTGTAAACAGGACCACATGATGCCTCTGATGAGGGCGGAGGCCCGAAACGCGTCAGGCATGTAATGGCTGTGTCGAAGAACCCATTAGATCACTTTCTTGGGGAAGGAGACCGACGATGAGTGCAATTCACCTGGGGGCAACCTTGTTTATATGAAATAAGCAGCCGGCCCGGTCGTGAATTGCACCACCGCGATATCCCAGCGGGGCTGCTGTCTACTTTTTGAGGCAGGCGCTTTGCGGCACGACAGGACTCCAGTGTGAAAGAAAGTTACTCTGATGCAATTCTTTAGCCAAAAAATGTGGTTTGCTGTGATTATTGGCAGCCCATTTGGGTGTTATATGTTGCACTACGGATCCCACAATTCATGGCGTTGGCCGCAATTACTCATTTGAGGATTATTGAAATAAAAGAGGGACATGTGTCCGTTAGTGCATTTGTCAACAGGACCACAGGATGCCTCTGATGAGGGCGGAGGCCCGAAACGCGTCAGGCATGTAATGGCTGTGTCGAAGAACCCATTAGATCACTTTCTTGGGGAAGGAGACCGACGATGAGTGCAATTCACCTGGGGGCAACCTTGTTTATATGAAATTAGCAGCCGGCCCGGTTGCGAATTGCACCACCGCGATATCCCAGCGGGGCTGCTGTCTACTTATTGAGGCAGGCGCTTTGCGGCACGACAGGACTCCAGTGTGAAAGAAAGTTACTCTGATGCAATTCTTCAGCCAAAAAATTTGGTTTGCTGTGATTATTGGCAGCCCATTTGGGTGTTATATGTTGCACTACGGATCCCACAATTTATGGCGTTGGCCGCAATTACTCATTTGAGGATTATTGAAATAAAAGAGGGACATGTGTCCGTTAGTGCATTTGTCAACAGGACCACAGGATGCCTCTGATGAGGGCGGAGGCCCGAAACGCGTCAGGCATGTAATGGCTGTGTCGAAGAACCCATTAGATCACTTTCTTGGGGAAGGAGACCGACGATGAGTGCAATTCACCTGGGGGCAAACTTGTTTATATGAAATTAGCGGCCGGCCCGGTCGCGAATTGCACCACCGCGATATCCCAGCGGGGCTGCTGTCTGCTTATTGAGGCAGGCGCTTTGCGGCACGACAGGACTCCAGTGTGAAAGAAAGTTACTCTGATGCAATTCTTCAGCCAAAAAATGTGGTTTGCTGTGATTATTGGCAGCCCATTTGGGTGTTATATGTTGCACTACGGATCCCACAATTCATGGCATTGGCAGCAATTTCTCATTTGAGGATTATTGAAATAAAAGAGGGACATGTGTCCGTTAGTGCATTTGTCAACAGGACCACAGGATGCCTCTGATGAGGGCGGAGGCCTGAAACGCGTCAGGCATGTAATGGCTGTCTCGAAGAACACATTAGATCACTTTCTTGGGGAAGGAGACCGACGATGAGTGCAATTCACCTGGGGGCAACCTTGTTTATATGAAATTAGCGGCCGGCCCGGTCGCGAATTGCACCACCGCGATATCCCAGCAGGGCTGCTGTCTGCTTATTGAGGCAGGCGCTTCGCGGCACAACAGGACTCCAGTGTGAAAGAAAGTTACTCTGATGCAATTCTTCAGCCAAAAAATTTGGTTTGCTGTGATTATTGGCAGCCCATTTGGGTGTTATATGTTGCACTACGGATCCCACAATTCATGGCGTTGGCCGCAATTACTCATTTGAGTATAATTGAAATAAAAGAGGGACATGTGTCCGTTAGTGCATTTGTCAACAGGACCACAGGATGCCTCTGATGACGGCGGAGGCCCGAAACGCATCAGGCATGTAATGGCTGTGTCGAATAACCCATTAGATCACTTTTTTGGGGAAGGAGACCGACGATGAGTGCATATCACCTGGGGGCAACCTTGTTTATATGAAATTAGCGGCCGGCCCGGTCACGAATTGCACCACCGCGATATCCCAGCGGGGCTGCTGTCTGCTTATTGAGGCAGGCGCTTTGCGACACGACAGGACTCCAGTGTGAAAGAAAGTTACTCTGATGCAATTCTTCAGCCAAAAAATGTGGTTTGCTGTGATTATTGGCAGCCCATTTGGGT
Organism: Triturus cristatus; assembly: GCF_964204655.1. Lineage (NCBI taxonomy): Eukaryota > Metazoa > Chordata > Amphibia > Caudata > Salamandridae > Triturus > Triturus cristatus. The sequence continues at coordinate 737,552,992 of NC_140587.1, read as the reverse complement.
GTTATATGTTGCACTACGGATCCCACAATTCATGGCATTGGCAGCAATTTCTCATTTGAGGATTATTGAAATAAAAGAGGGACATGTGTCCGTTAGTGCATTTGTCAACAGGACCACAGGATGCCTCTGATGAGGGCGGAGGCCTGAAACGCGTCAGGCATGTAATGGCTGTCTCGAAGAACACATTAGATCACTTTCTTGGGGAAGGAGACCGACGATGAGTGCAATTCACCTGGGGGCAACCTTGTTTATATGAAATTAGCGGCCGGCCCGGTCGCGAATTGCACCACCGCGATATCCCAGCAGGGCTGCTGTCTGCTTATTGAGGCAGGCGCTTTGCGGCACAACAGGACTCCCGTGTGAAAGAAAGTTACTCTGATGCAATTCTTCAGCCAAAAAATTTGGTTTGCTGTGATTATTGGCAGCCCATTTGGGTGTTATATGTTGCACTACGGATCCCACAATTCATGGCGTTGGCCGCAATTACTCATTTGAGTATAATTGAAATAAAAGAGGGACATGTGTCCGTTAGTGCATTTGTCAACAGGAACACAGGATGCCTCTGATGACGGCGGAGGCCCGAAACGCATCAGGCATGTAATGGCTGTGTCGAATAACCCATTAGATCACTTTTTTGGGGAAGGAGACCGACGATGAGTGCAATTCACCTGGGGGCAACCTTGTTTATATGAAATTAGCGGCCGGCCCGGTCGCGAATTGCACCACCGCGATTTCCCAGCGGGGCTGCTGTCTGCTTATTGAGGCAGGCGCTTTGTGGCACGACAGGACTCCAGTCTGAAAGAAAGTTACTCTGATGCAATTCTTCAGCCAAAAAATTTGGTTTGCTGTGATTATTGGCAGCCCATTTGGGTGTTATATGTTGCACTACGTATCCCACAATTCATGGCGCTGGCCGCAATTACTCATTTAAGGATTATTGAAATAAAAGAGGGACATGTGTCCGTTAGTGCATATGTCAACTGGACCACAGGATGCCTGTGATGAGCACGGAGGCCCGAAACGCGTCAGGCATGTAATGGCTGTTTTGAAGAACCCATTAGATCACTTTCTTGGAGAAGGAGACCGACGATGAGTGCAATTCACCTGGGGGCAACCTTGTTTATATGAAATTAGCGGCCGGCCCGGTCACGAATTGTACCACCGCGATATCCCAGCGGGGCTGCTGTCTGCTTATTGAGGCAGGCGCTTTGCGGCACGACAGGACTCCAGTGTGAAAAAAAGTTACTTTGATGCAATTCTTCACCCCAAAAATGTGGTTTGCTGTGATTATTGGCAGCCCATTTGGGTGTTATATGTTGCACTACGGATCCCACAAATCATGGCGTTGGCCGCAATTACTCATTTGAGGATTATTGAAATAAAAGAGGGACATGTGTCCGTTAGTGCATTTGTCAACAGGACCACAGGCTGCCTCTGATGAGGGCGGCGGCCCGAAACGCATCAGGCATGTAATGGCTGTGTCGAAGAACCCATTAGATCACTTTCTTGGGGAAGGAGACCGACAATGAGTGCAATTCACCTGGGGGCAACCTTGTTTATATGAAATTAGCGGCCGGCCCGGTCGTGAATTGCACCACCGCGATATCCCAGCGGGGCTGCTGTCTGCTTATTGAGGCAGGCGCTTTGCGGCACAACAGGACTCCAGGGTGAAAGAAAGTTAAACTGATGCAATTCTTCAGCCCAAAAATTTGGTTTGCTGTGATTATTGGCAGCCCATTTGGGTGTTATATGTTGCACTACGGATCCCACAATTCATGGCGTTGGCCGCAATTACTCATTTGAGGATAATTGAAATAAAAGAGGGACCTGTGTCCGTTAGTGCATTTGTCAACAGGACCACAGGATGCCTCTGATGATGGCGGAGGCCCGAAACGCATCAGGCATGTAATGGCTGTGTCGAATAACCCATTAGATCACTTTTTTGGGGAAGGAGACCGACGATGAGTGCGATTCACCTGGGGGCAACCTTGTTTATATGCAATTAGCGGCCGGCCCGGTCGCAAATTGCACCACCGTGATATCCCAGCGGGGCTGCTATCGGCTTATTGAGGCAGGCGCTTTGCGGCACGACAGGACTCCAGTGTGAAAGAAAGTTACTCTGATGCAATTCTTCAGCCAAAAAATTTGGTTTGCTGTGATTATTGGCAGCCCATTTGGGTGTTATATGTTGCACTACGGATCCCACAATTCATGGCGTTGGCCGTAATTACTCATTTGAGGATTATTGAAATAAAAGAGGGACATGTGTCCGTTAGTGCATTTGTCAACAGGACCACAGGATGCCTCTGATGAGGGCGGAGGCCCGAAACGCATCAGGCATGTAATGGCTGTGTCGAAGAACCCATTAGATCACTTTCTTGGGGAAGGAGACCGACGATGAGTGCAATTCACCTGGGGGCAACCTTGTTTATATGAAATTAGCGGCCGGCCCGGTCGCGAATTGCACCACCGCGATATCCCAGCGGGGCTGCTGTCTGCTTATTGAGGCAGGCGCTTTGCGACACGACAGGACTCCAGTGTGAAAGAAAGTTACTCTGATGCAATTCTTCAGCCAAAAAATTTGGTTTGCTGTGATTATTGGCAGCCCATTTGGGTGTTATATGTTACACTACGTATCCCACAATTCATGGCATTGGCAGCAATTACTCATTTGAGGATTATTGAAATAAAAGAGGGACATGTGTCCATTAGTGCATTTGTCAACAGGACCACAGGATGCCTCTGATGAGGGCGGAGGCCCGAAACGCGTCAGGCATGTAATGTCTGTGTCGAAAAACCCATTAGATCACTTTCTTGGGGAAGGAGACCGACGATGAGTGCAATTCACCTGGGGGCAACCTTGTTTATATGAAATTAGCGGCCGGCCCGGTCGTGAATTGCACCACCGCGATATCCCAGCGGGGCTGCTGTCTGCTTATTGAGGCAGCCGCTTTGCGGCACGACAGGACTCCAGTGTGAAAGAAAGTTACTCTGATGCAATTCTTCAGCCAAAAAATGTGGTTTGCTGTGATTATTGGCAGCCCATTTGGGTGTTATATGTTGCACTACGGATCCCACAATTCATGGCATTGGCAGCAATTACTCATTTGAGGATTATTGAAATAAAAGAGGGACATGTGTCCATTAGTGCATTTGTCAACAGGACCACAGGATGCCTCTGATGAGGGCGAAGGCCTGAAACTCGTCAGGCATGTAATGGCTGTGTCGAAGAACCCATTAGATCACTTTCTTGGGGATGGAGACCGACGATGAGTGCAATTCACCTGGGGGCAACCTTGTTTATATGAAATTAGCGGCCGGCCCGGTCGCGAATTGCACCACTGCGATATCCCAGCGGGGCTGCTGTCTGCTTATTGAGGCAGGCGCTTTGCAGCACGACAGGACTCCAGTGTGAAAGAAAATTACTCTGATGCAATTCTTCAGACAAAAAATTTGGTTTGCTGTGAATATTGGCAGCCCATTTGGGTGTTATATGTTGCACTACGGATCCCACAATTCATGGCATTGGCAGCAATTACTCATTTGAGGATTATTGAAATAAAAGAGGGACCTGTGTCCGTTAGTGCATTTGTCAACAGGACCACGGGATGCCTCTGATGAGGGCGGGGGCCTGAAACGCGTCAGGCATGTAATGGCTGTCTTGAAGAACCCATTAGATCACTTTCTTGGGGAAGGAGACCGACGATGAGTGCAATTTACCTGGGGGCAACCTTGTTTATATGAAATTAGCGGCCGGCCCGGTCGCGAATTGCACAACCGCGATATCCCAGCAGGGCTGCTGTCTGCTTATTGAGGCAGGCGCTTTGCGGCACAACAGGACTCCAGGGTGAAAGAAAGTTACTCTGATGCAATTCTTCAGTCAATAAATTTGGTTTGCTGTGATTATTGGCAGCCCATTTGGGTGTTATATGTTGCACTACGGATCCCACAATTCATTGCGTTGGCCGCAATTACTCATTTGAGGATAATTGAAATAAAAGAGGGACCTGTGTCCGTTAGTGCATTTGTCAACAGGACCACAGGATGCCTCTGATGACGGCGGAGGCCCGAAACGCATCAGGCATGTAATGGATGTGTCGAAGAACCCATTAGATCACTTTCTTGGGGAAGGAGACCGACGATGAGTGCAATTCACCTGGGGGCAACCTTGTTTATATGAAATTAGCAGCCGGCCCGGTCGCGAATTGCACCACCGCGATATCCCAGCGAGCTGCTGTCTGCTTATTGAGGCAGGCGCTTTGCGGCACGACAGGACTCCAGTGTGAAAGAAAGTTACTCTGATGCAATTCTTCAGCCCAAAAATTTGGTTTGCTGTGATTATTGGCAGCCCATTTGGGTGGTATATGTTGCACTACGTATCCCACAATTCATGGCGTTGGCCGCAATTACTCATTTGAGGATTATTGAAATAAAAGAGGGACATGTGTCCGTTAGTGCATTTGTCAACAGGACCACAGAATGCCTCTGATGAGGGCGGAGGACCGAAACGCGTCAGGCATGTAATGGCTGTGTCGAAGAACCCATTAGATCACTTTCTTGGAGAAGGAGACCGACGATGAGTGCAATTCACCTGAGGGCAACCTTGTTTATATGAAATTACCGGCCGGCCTGGTCGCGAATTGCACCACCGCGATATCCCAGCTGGGCTGCTGTCTGCTGATTGAGGCAGGCGCTTTGCGGCACGACAGAACTCCAGTGTGAAAGAAAGTTACTCTGATGCAATTCTTCAGCCAAAAAATTTGGTTTGCTGTGATTATTGGCAGCCCATTTGGGTGTTATATGTTGCACTACGGATCCCACAATTCATGGCGTTGGCCGCAATCACTCATTTGAGGATTATTGAAATAAAAGAGGGACATGTGTCCGTTAGTGCATTTGTCAACAGGACCACAGGATGCCTCTGATGAGGGCCGAGGCCCGAAACGCGTCAGGCATGTAATGGCTGTGTCGAAGAACCCATTAGATCACTTTCTTGGGTAAGGAGACCGACGATGAGTGCAATTCACCTGGGGGCAACCTTGATTATATGAAATTAGCGGCCGGCCCGGTCGCGAATTGCACCACCGCGATATCCCAGCAGGGCTGCTGTCTGCTTATTGAGGGAGGCGCTTTGCGGCACGACAGGACTCCAGTGTGAAAGAAAGTTACTTTGATGCAATTCTTCAGCCCAAAAATTTGGTTTGCTGTGATTATTGGAAGCCCATTTGGGTGTTATACGTTGCACTACGGATCCCACAATTCATGGCGTTGGCCGCAATTTCTCATTTGAGGATTATTGAAATAAAAGAGGGACATGTGTCCGTTAGTGCATTTGTAAACAGGACCACAGGATGCCTCTGATGAGGGCGGAGGCCCGAAACGCGTCAGGCATGTAATGGCTGTGTCGAAGAACCCATTAGATCACTTTCTTGGGGAAGGAGACCGACGATGAGTGCAATTCACCTGGGGGCAACCTTGTTTATATGAAATAAGCAGCCGGCCCGGTCGTGAATTGCACCACCGCGATATCCCAGCGGGGCTGCTGTCTACTTTTTGAGGCAGGCGCTTTGCGGCACGACAGGACTCCAGTGTGAAAGAAAGTTACTCTGATGCAATTCTTTAGCCAAAAAATGTGGTTTGCTGTGATTATTGGCAGCCCATTTGGGTGTTATATGTTGCACTACGGATCCCACAATTCATGGCGTTGGCCGCAATTACTCATTTGAGGATTATTGAAATAAAAGAGGGACATGTGTCCGTTAGTGCATTTGTCAACAGGACCACAGGATGCCTCTGATGAGGGCGGAGGCCCGAAACGCGTCAGGCATGTAATGGCTGTGTCGAAGAACCCATTAGATCACTTTCTTGGGGAAGCAGACCGACGATGAGTGCAATTCACCTGGGGGCAACCTTGTTTATATGAAATTAGCGGCCGGCCCGGTCGCGAATTGCACCACCGCGATATCCCAGCGGGGCTGCTGTCTGCTTATTGAGGCAGGCGCTTTGCGGCACGACAGGACTCCAGTGTGAAAGAAAGTTACTCTGATGCAATTCTTCAGCCAAAAAATGTGGTTTGCTGTGATTATTGGCAGCCCATTTGGGTGTTATATGTTGCACTACGGATCCCACAATTCATGGCATTGGCAGCAATTTCTCATTTGAGGATTATTGAAATAAAAGAGGGACATGTGTCCGTTAGTGCATTTGTCAACAGGACCACAGGATGCCTCTGATGAGGGCGGAGGCCTGAAACGCGTCAGGCATGTAATGGCTGTCTCGAAGAACACATTAGATCACTTTCTTGGGGAAGGAGACCGACGATGAGTGCAATTCACCTGGGGGCAACCTTGTTTATATGAAATTAGCGGCCGGCCCGGTCGCGAATTGCACCACCGCAATATCCCAGCAGGGCTGCTGTCTGCTTATTGAGGCAGGCGCTTTGCGGCACAACACGACTCCAGTGTGAAAGAAAGTTACTCTGATGCAATTCTTCAGCCAAAAAATTTGGTTTGCTGTGATTATTGGCAGCCCATTTGGGTGTTATATGTTGCACTACGGATCCCACAATTCATGGCGTTGGCCGCAATTACTCATTTGAGTATAATTGAAATAAAAGAGGGACATGTGTCCGTTAGTGCATTTGTCAACAGGACCACAGGATGCCTCTGATGACGGCGGAGGCCCGAAACGCATCAGGCATGTAATGGCTGTGTCGAATAACCCATTAGATCACTTTTTTGGGGAAGGAGACCGACGATGAGTGCAATTCACCTGGGGGCAACCTTGTTTATATGAAATTAGCGGCCGGCCCGGTCGCGAATTGCACCACCGCGATTTCCCAGCGGGGCTGCTGTCTGGTTATTGAGGCAGGCGCTTTGTGGCACGACAGGACTCCAGTCTGAAAGAAAGTTACTCTGATGCAATTCTTCAGCCAAAAAATTTGGTTTGCTGTGATTATTGGCAGCCCATTTGGGTGTTATATGTTGCACTACGTATCCCACAATTCATGGCGCTGGCCGCAATTACTCATTTAAGGATTATTGAAATAAAAGAGGGACATGTGTCCGTTAGTGCATATGTCAACAGGACCACAGGAGGCCTGTGATGAGCGCGGAGGCCCGAAACGCGTCAGGCATGTAATGGCTGTTTTGAAGAACCCATTAGATCACTTTCTTGGAGAAGGAGACCGACGATGAGTGCAATTCACCTGGGGGCAACCTTGTTTATATGAAATTAGCGGCCGGCCCGGTCACGAATTGCACCACCGCGATATCCCAGCGGGGCTGCTGTCTGCTTATTGAGGCAGGCGCTTTGCGGCACGACAGGACTCCAGTGTGAAAAAAAGTTACTTTGATGCAATTCTTCACCCCAAAAATGTGGTTTGCTGTGATTATTGGCAGCCCATTTGGGTGTTATATGTTGCACTACGGATCCCACAAATCATGGCGTTGGCCGCAATTACTCATTTGAGGATTATTGAAATAAAAGAGGGACATGTGTCCGTTAGTGCATTTGTCAACAGGACCACAGGCTGCCTCTGATGAGGGCGGCGGCCCGAAACGCATCAGGCATGTAATGGCTGTGTCGAAGAACCCATTAGATCACTTTCTTGGGGAAGGAGACCGACGATGAGTGCAATTCACCTGGGGCAACCTTGTTTATATGAAATAAGCAGCCGGCCCGGTCGTGAATTGCACCACCGCGATATCCCAGCGGGGCTGCTGTCTACTTTTTGAGTCAGGCGCTTTGCGGCACGACAGGACTCCAGTGTGAAAGAAAGTTACTCTGATGCAATTCTTTAGCCAAAAAATGTGGTTTGCTGTGATTATTGGCAGCCCATTTGGGTGTTATATGTTGCACTACGGATCCCACAATTCATGGCGTTGGCCGCAATTACTCATTTGAGGATTATTGAAATAAAAGAGGGACATGTGTCCGTTAGTGCATTTGTCAACAGGACCACAGGATGCCTCTGATGAGGGCGGAGGCCCGAAACGCGTCAGGCATGTAATGGCTGTGTCGAAGAACCCATTAGATCACTTTCTTGGGGAAGGAGACCGACGATGAGTGCAATTCACCTGGGGGCAACCTTGTTTATATGAAATTAGCAGCCGGCCCGGTCGCGAATTGCACCACCGCGATATCCCAGCGGGGCTGCTGTCTACTTATTGAGGCAGGCGCTTTGCGGCACGACAGGACTTCAGTGTGAAAGAAAGTTACTCTGATGTAATTCTTCAGCCAAAAAATTTGGTTTGCTGTGATTATTGGCAGCCCATTTGGGTGTTATATGTTGCACTACGGATCCCACAATTTATGGCGTTGGCCGCAATTACTCATTTGAGGATTATTGAAATAAAAGAGGGACATGTGTCCGTTAGTGCATTTGTCAACAGGACCACAGGATGCCTCTGATGAGGGCGGAGGCCCGAAACGCGTCAGGCATGTAATGGCTGTGTCGAAGAACCCATTAGATCACTTTCTTGGGGAAGGAGACCCACGATGAGTGCAATTCACCTGGGGGCAACCTTGTTTATATGAAATTAGCGGCCGGCCCGGTCGCGAATTGCACCACCGCGATATCCCAGCGGGGCTGCTGTCTGCTTATTGAGGCAGGCGCTTTGCGGCACGACAGGACTCCAGTGTGAAAGAAAGTTACTCTGATGCAATTCTTCAGCCAAAAAATGTGGTTTGCTGTGATTATTGGCAGCCCATTTGGGTGTTATATGTTGCACTACGGATCCCACAATTCATGGCATTGGCAGCAATTTCTCATTTGAGGATTATTGAAATAAAAGAGGGACATGTGTCCGTTAGTGCATTTGTCAACAGGACCACAGGATGCCTCTGATGAGGGCGGAGGCCTGAAACGCGTCAGGCATGTAATGGCTGTCTCGAAGAACACATTAGATCACTTTCTTGGGGAAGGAGACCGACGATGAGTGCAATTCACCTGGGGGCAACCTTGTTTATATGAAATTAGCGGCCGGCCCGGTCACGAATTGCACCACCGCGATATCCCAGCAGGGCTGCTGTCTGCTTATTGAGGCAGGCGCTTTGCGGCACAACAGGACTCCCGTGTGAAAGAAAGTTACTCTGATGCAATTCTTCAGCCAAAAAATTTGGTTTGCTGTGATTATTGGCAGCCCATTTGGGTGTTATATGTTGCACTACGGATCCCACAATTCATGGCATTGGCCGCAATTACTCATTTGAGTATAATTGAAATAAAAGAGGGACATGTGTCCGTTAGTGCATTTGTCAACAGGACCACAGGATGCCTCTGATGACGGCGGAGGCCTGAAACGCATCAGGCATGTAATGGCTGTGTCGAATAACCCATTAGATCACTTTTTTGGGGACGGAGACCGACGATGAGTGCAATTCACCTGGGGGCAACCTTGTTTATATGAAATTAGCGGCCAGCCCGGTCGCGAATTGCACCACCGCGATTTCCCAGCGGGGCTGCTGTCTGCTTATTGAGGCAGGCGCTTTGTGGCACGACAGGACTCCAGTCTGAAAGAAAGTTACTCTGATGCAATTCTTCAGCCAAAAAATTTGGTTTGCTGTGATTATTGGCAGCCCATTTGGGTGTTATATGTTGCACTACGTATCCCACAATTCATGGCGCTGGCCGCAATTACTCATTTAAGGATTATTGAAATAAAAGAGGGACATGTGTCTGTTAGTGCATATGTCAACAGGACCACAGGATGCCTGTGATGAGCGCGGAGGCCCGAAACGCGTCAGGCATGTAATGGCTGTTTTGAAGAACCCATTAGATCACTTTCTTGGAGAAGGAGACCGACGATGAGTGCAATTCACCTGGGGGCAACCTTGTTTATATGAAATTAGCGGCCGGCCCGGTCACTAATTGCACCACCGCGATATCCCAGCGGGGCTGCTGTCTGCTTATTGAGGCAGGCGCTTTGCGGCACGACAGGACTCCAGTGTGAAAAAAAGTTACTTTGATGCAATTCTTCACCCCAAAAATGTGGTTTGCTGTGATTATTGGCAGCCCATTTGGGTGTTATATGTTGCACTACGGATCCCACAAATCATGGCGTTGGCCGCAATTACTCATTTGAGGATTATTGAAATAAAAGAGGGACATGTGTCCGTTAGTGCATTTGTAAACAGGACCACAGGATGCCTCTGATGAGGGCGGAGGCCCGAAACGCGTCAGGCATGTAATGGCTGTGTCGAAGAACCCATTAGATCACTTTCTTGGGGAAGGAGACCGACGATGAGTGCAATTCACCTGGGGCAACCTTGTTTATATGAAATAAGCAGCCGGCCCGGTCGTGAATTGCACCACCGCGATATCCCAGCGGGGCTGCTGTCTACTTTTTGAGTCAGGCGCTTTGCGGCACGACAGGACTCCAGTGTGAAAGAAAGTTACTCGGATGCAATTCTTTAGCCAAAAAATGTGGTTTGCTGTGATTATTGGCAGCCCATTTGGGTGTTATATGTTGCACTACGGATCCCACAATTCATGGCGTTGGCCGCAATTACTCATTTGAGGATTATTGAAATAAAAGAGGGACATGTGTCCGTTAGTGCATTTGTCAACAGGACCACAGGATGCCTCTGATGAGGGCGGAGGCCCGAAACGCGTCAGGCATGTAATGGCTGTGTCGAAGAACCCATTAGATCACTTTCTTGGGGAAGGAGACCGACGATGAGTGCAATTCACCTGGGGGCAACCTTGTTTATATGAAATTAGCAGCCGGCCCGGTCGCGAATTGCACCACCGCGATATCCCAGCGGGGCTGCTGTCTACTTATTGAGGCAGGTGCTTTGCGGCACGACAGGACTCCAGTGTGAAAGAAAGTTACTCTGATGCAATTCTTTAGCCAAAAAATGTGGTTTGCTGTGATTATTGGCAGCCCATTTGGGTGTTATATGTTGCACTACGGATCCCACAATTCATGGCGTTGGCCGCAATTACTCATTTGAGGATTATTGAAATAAAAGAGGGACATGTGTCCGTTAGTGCATTTGTCAACAGGACCACAGGCTGCCTCTGATGAGGGCGGCGGCCCGAAACGCATCAGGCATGTAATGGCTGTGTCGAAGAACCCATTAGATCACTTTCTTGGGGAAGGAGACCGACGATGAGTGCGATTCACCTGGGGGCAACCTTGTTTATATGCAATTAGCGGCCGGCCCGGTCGCAAATTGCACCACCGTGATATCCCAGCGGGGCTGCTATCGGCTTATTGAGGCAGGCGCTTTGCGGCACGACAGGACTCCAGTGTGAAAGAAAGTTACTCTGATGCAATTCTTCAGCCAAAAAATTTGGTTTGCTGTGATTATTGGCAGCCCATTTGGGTGTTATATGTTGCACTACGGATCCCACAATTCATGGCGTTGGCCGTAATTACTCATTTGAGGATTATTGAAATAAAAGAGGGACATGTGTCCGTTAGTGCATTTGTCAACAGGACCACAGGATGCCTCTGATGAGGGCGGAGGCCCGAAACGCATCAGGCATGTAATGGCTGTGTCGAAGAACCCATTAGATCACTTTCTTGGGGAAGGAGACCGACGATGAGTGCAATTCACCTGGGGGCAACCTTGTTTATATGAAATTAGCGGCCGGCCCGGTCGCGAATTGCACCACCGCGATATCCCAGCGGGGCTGCTGTCTGCTTATTGAGGCAGGCGCTTTGCGACACAACAGGACTCCAGTGTGAAAGAAAGTTACTCTGATGCAATTCTTCAGCCAAAAAATTTGGTTTGCTGTGATTATTGGCAGCCCATTTGGGTGTTATATGTTACACTACGTATCCCACAATTCATGGCATTGGCAGCAATTACTCATTTGAGGATTATTGAAATAAAAGAGGGACATGTGTCCATTAGTGCATTTGTCAACAGGACCACAGGATGCCTCTGATGAGGGCGGAGGCCCGAAACGCGTCAGGCATGTAATGTCTGTGTCGAAAAACCCATTAGATCACTTTCTTGGGGAAGCAGACCGACGATGAGTGCAATTCACCTGGGGGCAACCTTGTTTATATGAAATTAGCGGCCGGCCCGGTCGCGAATTGCACCACCGCGATATCCCAGCGGGGCTGCTGTCTGCTTATTGAGGCAGGCGCTTTGCGGCACGACAGGACTCCAGTGTGAAAGAAAGTTACTCTGATGCAATTCTTCAGCCAAAAAATGTGGTTTGCTGTGATTATTGGCAGCCCATTTGGGTGTTATATGTTGCACTACGGATCCCACAATTCATGGCATTGGCAGCAATTTCTCATTTGAGGATTATTGACATAAAAGAGGGACATGTGTCCGTTAGTGCATTTGTCAACAGGACCACAGGATGCCTCTGATGAGGGCGGAGGCCTGAAACGCGTCAGGCATGTAATGGCTGTCTCGAAGAACACATTAGATCACTTTCTTGGGGAAGGAGACCGACGATGAGTGCAATTCACCTGGGGGCAACCTTGTTTATATGAAATTAGCGGCCGGCCCGGTCGCGAATTGCACCACCGCAATATCCCAGCAGGGCTGCTGTCTGCTTATTGAGGCAGGCGCTTTGCGGCACAACACGACTCCAGTGTGAAAGAAAGTTACTCTGATGCAATTCTTCAGCCAAAAAATTTGGTTTGCTGTGATTATTGGCAGCCCATTTGGGTGTTATATGTTGCACTACGGATCCCACAATTCATGGCGTTGGCCGCAATTACTCATTTGAGTATAATTGAAATAAAAGAGGGACATGTGTCCGTTAGTGCATTTGTCAACAGGACCACAGGATGCCTCTGATGACGGCGGAGGCCCGAAACGCATCAGGCATGTAATGGCTGTGTCGAATAACCCATTAGATCACTTTTTTGGGGAAGGAGACCGACGATGAGTGCAATTCACCTGGGGGCAACCTTGTTTATATGAAATTAGCGGCCGGCCCGGTCGCGAATTGCACCACCGCGATTTCCCAGCGGGGCTGCTGTCTGGTTATTGAGGCAGGCGCTTTGTGGCACGACAGGACTCCAGTCTGAAAGAAAGTTACTCTGATGCAATTCTTCAGCCAAAAAATTTGGTTTGCTGTGATTATTGGCAGCCCATTTGGGTGTTATATGTTGCACTACGTATCCCACAATTCATGGCGCTGGCCGCAATTACTCATTTAAGGATTATTGAAATAAAAGAGGGACATGTGTCCGTTAGTGCATATGTCAACAGGACCACAGGAGGCCTGTGATGAGCGCGGAGGCCCGAAACGCGTCAGGCATGTAATGGCTGTTTTGAAGAACCCATTAGATCACTTTCTTGGAGAAGGAGACCGACGATGAGTGCAATTCACCTGGGGGCAACCTTGTTTATATGAAATTAGCGGCCGGCCCGGTCACGAATTGCACCACCGCGATATCCCAGCGGGGCTGCTGTCTGCTTATTGAGGCAGGCGCTTTGCGGCACGACAGGACTCCAGTGTGAAAAAAAGTTACTTTGATGCAATTCTTCACCCCAAAAATGTGGTTTGCTGTGATTATTGGCAGCCCATTTGGGTGTTATATGTTGCACTACGGATCCCACAAATCATGGCGTTGGCCGCAATTACTCATTTGAGGATTATTGAAATAAAAGAGGGACATGTGTCCGTTAGTGCATTTGTCAACAGGACCACAGGCTGCCTCTGATGAGGGCGGCGGCCCGAAATGCATCAGGCATGTAATGGCTGTGTCGAAGAACCCATTAGATCACTTTCTTGGGGAAGGAGACCGACGATGAGTGCAATTCACCTGGGGCAACCTTGTTTATATGAAATAAGCAGCCGGCCCGGTCGTGAATTGCACCACCGCGATATCCCAGCGGGGCTGCTGTCTACTTTTTGAGTCAGGCGCTTTGCGGCACGACAGGACTCCAGTGTGAAAGAAAGTTACTCTGATGCAATTCTTTAGCCAAAAAATGTGGTTTGCTGTGATTATTGGCAGCCCATTTGGGTGTTATATGTTGCACTACGGATCCCACAATTCATGGCGTTGGCCGCAATTACTCATTTGAGGATTATTGAAATAAAAGAGGGACATGTGTCCGTTAGTGCATTTGTCAACAGGACCACAGGATGCCTCTGATGAGGGCGGAGGCCCGAAACGCGTCAGGCATGTAATGGCTGTGTCGAAGAACCCATTAGATCACTTTCTTGGGGAAGGAGACCGACGATGAGTGCAATTCACCTGGGGGCAACCTTGTTTATATGAAATTAGCAGCCGGCCCGGTCGCGAATTGCACCACCGCGATATCCCAGCGGGGCTGCTGTCTACTTATTGAGGCAGGCGCTTTGCGGCACGACAGGACTTCAGTGTGAAAGAAAGTTACTCTGATGTAATTCTTCAGCCAAAAAATTTGGTTTGCTGTGATTATTGGCAGCCCATTTGGGTGTTATATGTTGCACTACGGATCCCACAATTTATGGCGTTGGCCGCAATTACTCATTTGAGGATTATTGAAATAAAAGAGGGACATGTGTCCGTTAGTGCATTTGTCAACAGGACCACAGGATGCCTCTGATGAGGGCGGAGGCCCGAAACGCGTCAGGCATGTAATGGCTGTGTCGAAGAACCCATTAGATCACTTTCTTGGGGAAGGAGACCGACGATGAGTGCAATTCACCTGGGGGCAACCTTGTTTATATGAAATTAGCGGCCGGCCCGGTCGCGAATTGCACCACCGCGATATCCCAGCGGGGCTGCTGTCTGCTTATTGAGGCAGGCGCTTTGCGGCACGACAGGACTCCAGTGTGAAAGAAAGTTACTCTGATGCAATTCTTCAGCCAAAAAATGTGGTTTGCTGTGATTATTGGCAGCCCATTTGGGTGTTATATGTTGCACTACGGATCCCACAATTCATGGCATTGGCAGCAATTTCTCATTTGAGGATTATTGAAATAAAAGAGGGACATGTGTCCGTTAGTGCATTTGTCAACAGGACCACAGGATGCCTCTGATGAGGGCGGAGGCCTGAAATGCGTCAGGCATGTAATGGCTGTCTCGAAGAACACATTAGATCACTTTCTTGGGGAAGGAGACCGACGATGAGTGCAATTCACCTGGGGGCAACCTTGTTTATATGAAATTAGCGGCCGGCCCGGTCACGAATTGCACCACCGCGATATCCCAGCAGGGCTGCTGTCTGCTTATTGAGGCAGGCGCTTTGCGGCACAACAGGACTCCCGTGTGAAAGAAAGTTACTCTGATGCAATTCTTCAGCCAAAAAATTTGGTTTGCTGTGATTATTGGCAGCCCATTTGGGTGTTATATGTTGCACTACGGATCCCACAATTCATGGCATTGGCCGCAATTACTCATTTGAGTATAATTGAAATAAAAGAGGGACATGTGTCCGTTAGTGCATTTGTCAACAGGACCACAGGATGCCTCTGATGACGGCGGAGGCCTGAAACGCATCAGGCATGTAATGGCTGTGTCGAATAACCCATTAGATCACTTTTTTGGGGACGGAGACCGACGATGAGTGCAATTCACCTGGGGGCAACCTTGTTTATATGAAATTAGCGGCCAGCCCGGTCGCGAATTGCACCACCGCGATTTCCCAGCGGGGCTGCTGTCTGCTTATTGAGGCAGGCGCTTTGTGGCACGACAGGACTCCAGTCTGAAAGAAAGTTACTCTGATGCAATTCTTCAGCCAAAAAATTTGGTTTGCTGTGATTATTGGCAGCCCATTTGGGTGTTATATGTTGCACTACGTATCCCACAATTCATGGCGCTGGCCGCAATTACTCATTTAAGGATTATTGAAATAAAAGAGGGACATGTGTCTGTTAGTGCATATGTCAACAGGACCACAGGATGCCTGTGATGAGCGCGGAGGCCCGAAACGCGTCAGGCATGTAATGGCTGTTTTGAAGAACCCATTAGATCACTTTCTTGGAGAAGGAGACCGACGATGAGTGCAATTCACCTGGGGGCAACCTTGTTTATATGAAATTAGCGGCCGGCCCGGTCACTAATTGCACCACCGCGATATCCCAGCGGGGCTGCTGTCTGCTTATTGAGGCAGGCGCTTTGCGGCACGACAGGACTCCAGTGTGAAAAAAAGTTACTTTGATGCAATTCTTCACCCCAAAAATGTGGTTTGCTGTGATTATTGGCAGCCCATTTGGGTGTTATATGTTGCACTACGGATCCCACAAATCATGGCGTTGGCCGCAATTACTCATTTGAGGATTATTGAAATAAAAGAGGGACATGTGTCCGTTAGTGGATTTGTAAACAGGACCACAGGATGCCTCTGATGAGGGCGGAGGCCCGAAACGCGTCAGGCATGTAATGGCTGTGTCGAAGAACCCATTAGATCACTTTCTTGGGGAAGGAGACCGACGATGAGTGCAATTCACCTGGGGCAACCTTGTTTATATGAAATAAGCAGCCGGCCCGGTCGTGAATTGCACCACCGCGATATCCCAGCGGGGCTGCTGTCTACTTTTTGAGTCAGGCGCTTTGCGGCACGACAGGACTCCAGTGTGAAAGAAAGTTACTCGGATGCAATTCTTTAGCCAAAAAATGTGGTTTGCTGTGATTATTGGCAGCCCATTTGGGTGTTATATGTTGCACTACGGATCCCACAATTCATGGCGTTGGCCGCAATTACTCATTTGAGGATTATTGAAATAAAAGAGGGACATGTGTCCGTTAGTGCATTTGTCAACAGGACCACAGGATGCCTCTGATGAGGGCGGAGGCCCGAAACGCGTCAGGCATGTAATGGCTGTGTCGAAGAACCCATTAGATCACTTTCTTGGGGAAGGAGACCGACGATGAGTGCAATTCACCTGGGGGCAACCTTGTTTATATGAAATTAGCAGCCGGCCCGGTCGCGAATTGCACCACCGCGATATCCCAGCGGGGCTGCTGTCTACTTATTGAGGCAGGTGCTTTGCGGCACGACAGGACTCCAGTGTGAAAGAAAGTTACTCTGATGCAATTCTTTAGCCAAAAAATGTGGTTTGCTGTGATTATTGGCAGCCCATTTGGGTGTTATATGTTGCACTACGGATCCCACAATTCATGGCGTTGGCCGCAATTACTCATTTGAGGATTATTGAAATAAAAGAGGGACATGTGTCCGTT
Source organism: Triturus cristatus (assembly GCF_964204655.1). Taxonomy (NCBI): domain Eukaryota; kingdom Metazoa; phylum Chordata; class Amphibia; order Caudata; family Salamandridae; genus Triturus; species Triturus cristatus. The sequence continues at coordinate 737,535,899 of NC_140587.1, read as the reverse complement.
AGTGCATTTGTCAACAGGACCACAGGCTGCCTCTGATGAGGGCGGCGGCCCGAAACACATCAGGCATGTAATGGCTGTGTCGAAGAACCCATTAGATCACTTTCTTGGGGAAGGAGACCGACGATGAGTGCGATTCACCTGGGGGCAACCTTGTTTATATGCAATTAGCGGCCGGCCCGGTCGCAAATTGCACCACCGTGATATCCCAGCGGGGCTGCTATCGGCTTATTGAGGCAGGCGCTTTGCGGCACGACAGGACTCCAGTGTGAAAGAAAGTTACTCTGATGCAATTCTTCAGCCAAAAAATTTGGTTTGCTGTGATTATTGGCAGCCCATTTGGGTGTTATATGTTGCACTACGGATCCCACAATTCATGGCGTTGGCCGTAATTACTCATTTGAGGATTATTGAAATAAAAGAGGGACATGTGTCCGTTAGTGCATTTGTCAACAGGACCACAGGATGCCTCTGATGAGGGCGGAGGCCCGAAACGCATCAGGCATGTAATGGCTGTGTCGAAGAACCCATTAGATCACTTTCTTGGGGAAGGAGACCGACGATGAGTGCAATTCACCTGGGGGCAACCTTGTTTATATGAAATTAGCGGCCGGCCCGGTCGCGAATTGCACCACCGCGATATCCCAGCGGGGCTGCTGTCTGCTTATTGAGGCAGGCGCTTTGCGACACAACAGGACTCCAGTGTGAAAGAAAGTTACTCTGATGCAATTCTTCAGCCAAAAAATTTGGTTTGCTGTGATTATTGGCAGCCCATTTGGGTGTTATATGTTACACTACGTATCCCACAATTCATGGCATTGGCAGCAATTACTCATTTGAGGATTATTGAAATAAAAGAGGGACATGTGTCCATTAGTGCATTTGTCAACAGGACCACAGGATGCCTCTGATGAGGGCGGAGGCCCGAAACGCGTCAGGCATGTAATGTCTGTGTCGAAAAACCCATTAGATCACTTTCTTGGGGAAGGAGACCGACGATGAGTGCAATTCACCTGGGGGCAACCTTGTTTATATGAAATTAGCGGCCGGCCCGGTCGTGAATTGCACCACCGCGATATCCCAGCGGGGCTGCTGTCTGCTTATTGAGGCAGCCGCTTTGCGGCACGACAGAACTCCAGTGTGAAAGAAAGTTACTCTGATGCAATTCTTCAGCCAAAAAATGTGGTTTGCTGTGATTATTGGCAGCCCATTTGGGTGTTATATGTTGCACTACGGATCCCACAATTCATGGCATTGGCAGCAATTACTCTTTTGAGGATTATTGAAATAAAAGAGGGACATGTGTCCGTTAGTGCATTTGTAAACAGGACCACAGGATGCCTCTGATGAGGGCGGAGGCCCGAAACGCGTCAGGCATGTGATGGCTGTGTCGAAGAACCCATTAGATCACTTTCTTGGGGAAGGAGACCGACGATGAGTGCAATTCACCTGGGGCAACCTTGTTTATATGAAATAAGCAGCCGGCCCGGTCGTGAATTGCACCACCGCGATATCCCAGCGGGGCTGCTGTCTACTTTTTGAGTCAGGCGCTTTGCGGCACGACAGGACTCCAGTGTGAAAGAAAGTTACTCTGATGCAATTCTTTAGCCAAAAAATGTGGTTTGCTGTGATTATTGGCAGCCCATTTGGGTGTTATATGTTGCACTACGGATCCCACAATTCATGGCGTTGGCCGCAATTACTCATTTGAGGATTATTGAAATAAAAGAGGGACATGTGTCCGTTAGTGCATTTGTCAACAGGACCACAGGATGCCTCTGATGAGGGCGGAGGCCCGAAACGCGTCAGGCATGTAATGGCTGTGTCGAAGAACCCATTAGATCACTTTCTTGGGGAAGGAGACCGACGATGAGTGCAATTCACCTGGGGGCAACCTTGTTTATATGAAATTAGCAGCCGGCCCGGTCGCGAATTGCACCACCGCGATATCCCAGCGGGGCTGCTGTCTACTTATTGAGGCAGGCGCTTTGCGGCACGACAGGACTCCAGTGTGAAAGAAAGTTACTCTGATGCAATTCTTTAGCCAAAAAATGTGGTTTGCTGTGATTATTGGCAGCCCATTTGGGTGTTATATGTTGCACTACGGAGCCCACAATTCATGGCGTTGGCCGCAATTACTCATTTGAGGATTATTGAAATAAAAGAGGGACATGTGTCCGTTAGTGCATTTGTCAACAGGACCACAGGCTGCCTCTGATGAGGGCGGCGGCCCGAAACGCATCAGGCATGTAATGGCTGTGTCGAAGAACCCATTAGATCACTTTCTTGGGGAAGGAGACCGACGATGAGTGCGATTCACCTGGGGGCAACCTTGTTTATATGCAATTAGCGGCCGGCCCGGTCGCAAATTGCACCACCGTGATATCCCAGCGGGGCTGCTATCGGCTTATTGAGGCAGGTGCTTTGCGGCACGACAGGACTCCAGTGTGAAAGAAAGTTACTCTGATGCAATTCTTCAGCCAAAAAATTTGGTTTGCTGTGATTATTGGCAGCCCATTTGGGTGTTATATGTTGCACTACGGATCCCACAATTCATGGCGTTGGCCGTAATTACTCATTTGAGGATTATTGAAATAAAAGAGGGACATGTGTCCGTTAGTGCATTTGTCAACAGGACCACAGGATGCCTCTGATGAGGGCGGAGGCCCGAAACGCATCAGGCATGTAATGGCTGTGTCGAAGAACCCATTAGATCACTTTCTTGGGGAAGGAGACCGACGATGAGTGCAATTCACCTGGGGGCAACCTTGTTTATATGAAATTAGCGGCCGGCCCGGTCGCGAATTGCACCACCGCGATATCCCAGCGGGGCTGCTGTCTGCTTATTGAGGCAGGCGCTTTGCGACACAACAGGACTCCAGTGTGAAAGAAAGTTACTCTGATGCAATTCTTCAGCCAAAAAATTTGGTTTGCTGTGATTATTGGCAGCCCATTTGGGTGTTATATGTTACACTACGTATCCCACAATTCATGGCATTGGCAGCAATTACTCATTTGAGGATTATTGAAATAAAAGAGGGACATGTGTCCATTAGTGCATTTGTCAACAGGACCACAGGATGCCTCTGATGAGGGCGGAGGCCCGAAACGCGTCAGGCATGTAATGTCTGTGTCGAAAAACCCATTAGATCACTTTCTTGGGGAAGGAGACCGACGATGAGTGCAATTCACCTGGGGGCAACCTTGTTTATATGAAATTAGCGGCCGGCCCGGTCGTGAATTGCACCACCGCGATATCCCAGCGGGGCTGCTGTCTGCTTATTGAGGCAGACGCTTTGCGGCACGACAGGACTCCAGTGTGAAAGAAAGTTACTCTGATGCAATTCTTCAGCCAAAAAATGTGGTTTGCTGTGATTATTGGCAGCCCATTTGGGTGTTATATGTTGCACTACGGATCCCACAATTCATGGCATTGGCAGCAATTACTCTTTTGAGGATTATTGAAATAAACAGGGACATGTGTCCGTTAGTGCATTTGTCAACAGGACCACAGGATGCCTCTGATGAGGGCGAAGGCCTGAAACTCGTCAGGCATGTAATGGCTGTGTCGAAGAACCCATTAGATCACTTTCTTGGGGATGGAGACCGACGATGAGTGCAATTCACCTGGGGGCAACCTTGTTTATATGAAATTAGCGGCCGGCCCGGTCACGAATTGCACCACCGCGATATCCCAGCGGGGCTGCTGTCTGCTTATTGAGGCAGGCGCTTTGCGGCACGACAGGACTCCAGTGTGAAAAAAAGTTACTTTGATGCAATTCTTCACCCCAAAAATGTGGTTTGCTGTGATTATTGGCAGCCCATTTGGGTGTTATATGTTGCACTACGGATCCCACAAATCATGGCGTTGGCCGCAATTACTCATTTGAGGATTATTGAAATAAAAGAGGGACATGTGTCCGTTAGTGCATTTGTCAACAGGACCACAGGCTGCCTCTGATGAGGGCGGCGGCCCGAAACGCATCAGGCATGTAATGGCTGTGTCGAAGAACCCATTAGATCACTTTCTTGGGGAAGGAGACCGACGATGAGTGCGATTCACCTGGGGGCAACCTTGTTTATATGCAATTAGCGGCCGGCCCGGTCGCAAATTGCACCACCGTGATATCCCAGCGGGGCTGCTATCGGCTTATTGAGGCAGGCGCTTTGCGGCACGACAGGACTCCAGTGTGAAAGAAAGTTACTCTGATGCAATTCTTCAGCCAAAAAATTTGGTTTGCTGTGATTATTGGCAGCCCATTTGGGTGTTATATGTTGCACTACGGATCCCACAATTCATGGCGTTGGCCGTAATTACTCATTTGAGGATTATTGAAATAAAAGAGGGACATGTGTCCGTTAGTGCATTTGTCAACAGGACCACAGGATGCCTCTGATGAGGGCGGAGGCCCGAAACGCATCAGGCATGTAATGGCTGTGTCGAAGAACCCATTAGATCACTTTCTTGGGGAAGGAGACCGACGATGAGTGCAATTCACCTGGGGGCAACCTTGTTTATATGAAATTAGCGGCCGGCCCGGTCGCGAATTGCACCACCGCGATATCCCAGCGGGGCTGCTGTCTGCTTATTGAGGCAGGCGCTTTGCGACACAACAGGACTCCAGTGTGAAAGAAAGTTACTCTGATGCAATTCTTCAGCCAAAAAATTTGGTTTGCTGTGATTATTGGCAGCCCATTTGGGTGTTATATGTTACACTACGTATCCCACAATTCATGGCATTGGCAGCAATTACTCATTTGAGGATTATTGAAATAAAAGAGGGACATGTGTCCATTAGTGCATTTGTCAACAGGACCACAGGATGCCTCTGATGAGGGCGGAGGCCTGAAACGCGTCAGGCATGTAATGTCTGTGTCGAAAAACACATTAGATCACTTTCTTGGGGAAGGAGACCGACGATGAGTGCAATTCACCTGGGGGCAACCTTGTTTATATGAAATTAGCGGCCGGCCCGGTCGCGAATTGCACCACTGCGATATCCCAGCGGGGCTGCTGTCTGCTTATTGAGGCAGGCGCTTTGCAGCACGACAGGACTCCAGTGTGAAAGAAAGTTACTCTGATGCAATTCTTCAGCCAAAAAATTTGGTTTGCTGTGATTATTGGCAGCCCATTTGGGTGTTATATGTTGCACTACGTATCCCACAATTCATGGCGCTGGCCGCAATTACTCATTTAAGGATTATTGAAATAAAAGAGGGACATGTGTCCGTTAGTGCATATGTCAACAGGACCACAGGATGCCTGTGATGAGCGCGGAGGCCCGAAACGCGTCAGGCATGTAATGGCTGTTTTGAAGAACCCATTAGATCACTTTCTTGGAGAAGGAGACCGACGATGAGTGCAATTCACCTGGGGGCAACCTTGTTTATATGAAATTAGCGGCCGGCCCGGTCACGAATTGCACCACCGCGATATCCCAGCGGGGCTGCTGTCTGCTTATTGAGGCAGGCGCTTTGCGGCACGACAGGACTCCAGTGTGAAAAAAAGTTACTTTGATGCAATTCTTCACCCCAAAAATGTGGTTTGCTGTGATTATTGGCAGCCCATTTGGGTGTTATATGTTGCACTACGGATCCCACAAATCATGGCGTTGGCCGCAATTACTCATTTGAGGATTATTGAAATAAAAGAGGGACATGTGTCCGTTAGTGCATTTGTCAACAGGACCACAGGCTGCCTCTGATGAGGGCGGCGGCCCGAAACGCATCAGGCATGTAATGGCTGTGTCGAAGAACCCATTAGATCACTTTCTTGGGGAAGGAGACCGACGATGAGTGCAATTCACCTGGGGCAACCTTGTTTATATGGAATAAGCAGCCGGCCCGGTCGTGAATTGCACCACCGCGATATCCCAGCGGGGCTGCTGTCTACTTTTTGAGTCAGGCGCTTTGCGGCACGACAGGACTCCAGTGTGAAAGAAAGTTACTCTGATGCAATTCTTTAGCCAAAAAATGTGGTTTGCTGTGATTATTGGCAGCCCATTTGGGTGTTATATGTTGCACTACGGATCCCACAATTCATGGCGTTGGCCGCAATTACTCATTTGAGGATTATTGAAATAAAAGAGGGACATGTGTCCGTTAGTGCATTTGTCAACAGGACCACAGGATGCCTCTGATGAGGGCGGAGGCCCGAAACGCGTCAGGCATGTAATGGCTGTGTCGAAGAACCCATTAGATCACTTTCTTGGGGAAGGAGACCGACGATGAGTGCAATTCACCTGGGGGCAACCTTGTTTATATGAAATTAGCAGCCGGCCCGGTCGCGAATTGCACCACCGCGATATCCCAGCGGGGCTGCTGTCTACTTATTGAGGCAGGCGCTTTGCGGCACGACAGGACTCCAGTGTGAAAGAAAGTTACTCTGATGCAATTCTTCAGCCAAAAAATTTGGTTTGCTGTGATTATTGGCAGCCCATTTGGGTGTTATATGTTGCACTACGGATCCCACAATTTATGGCGTTGGCCGCAATTACTCATTTGAGGATTATTAAAATAAAAGAGGGACATGTGTCCATTAGTGCATTTGTCAACAGGACCACAGGATGCCTCTGATGAGGGCGGAGGCCCGAAACGCGTCAGGCATGTAATGGCTGTGTCGAAGAACCCATTAGATCACTTTCTTGGGGAAGGAGACCGACGATGAGTGCAATTCTCCTGGGGGCAACCTTGTTTATTTGAAATTAGCGGCCGGCCCGGTCGCGAATTGCACCACCGCGATATCCCAGCGGGGCTGCTGTCTGCTTATTGAGGCAGGCGCTTTGCGGCACGACAGGACTCCAGTGTGAAAGAAAGTTACTCTGATGCAATTCTTCAGCCAAAAAATGTGGTTTGCTGTGATTATTGGCAGCCCATTTGGGTGTTATATGTTGCACTACGGATCCCACAATTCATGGCATTGGCAGCAATTTCTCATTTGAGGATTATTGAAATAAAAGAGGGACATGTGTCCGTTAGTGCATTTGTCAACAGGACCACAGGATGCCTCTGATGAGGGCGGAGGCCTGAAACGCGTCAGGCATGTAATGGCTGTCTCGAAGAACACATTAGATCACTTTCTTGGGGAAGGAGACCGACGATGAGTGCAATTCACCTGGGGGCAACCTTGTTTATATGAAATTAGCGGCCGGCCCGGTCGCGAATTGCACCACCGCGATATCCCAGCAGGGCTGCTGTCTGCTTATTGAGGCAGGCGCTTTGCGGCACAATAGGACTCCCGTGTGAAAGAAAGTTACTCTGATGCAATTCTTCAGCCCAAAAATTTGGTTTGCTGTGATTATTGGCAGCCCATTTGGGTGTTATATGTTGCACTACGGATCCCACAATTCATGGCATTGGCCGCAATTACTCATTTGAGTATAATTGAAATAAAAGAGGGACATGTGTCCGTTAGTGCATTTGTCAACAGGACCACAGGATGCCTCTGATGACGGCGGAGGCCCGAAACGCATCAGGCATGTAATGGCTGTGTCGAATAACCCATTAGATCACTTTTTTGGGGAAGGAGACCGACGATGAGTGCAATTCACCTGGGGGCAACCTTGTTTATATGAAATTAGCGGCCGGCCCGGTCGCGAATTGCACCACCGCGATTTCCCAGCGGGGCTGCTGTCTGCTTATTGAGGCAGGCGCTTTGTGGCACGACAGGACTCCAGTCTGAAAGAAAGTTACTCTGATGCAATTCTTCAGCCAAAAAATTTGGTTTGCTGTGATTATTGGCAGCCCATTTGGGTGTTATATGTTGCACTACGTATCCCACAATTCATGGCGCTGGCCGCAATTACTCATTTAAGGATTATTGAAATAAAAGAGGGACATGTGTCTGTTAGTGCATATGTCAACAGGACCAAAGGATGCCTGTGATGAGCGCGGAGGCCCGAAACGCGTCTGGCATGTAATGGCTGTGTCGAAGAACCCATTAGATCACTTTCTTGGGGAAGGAGACCGACGATGAGTGCAATTCACCTGGGGGCAACCTTGTTTATATGAAATTAGCGGCCGGCCCGGTCACGAATTGCACCACCGCGATATCCCAGCGGGGCTGCTATCGGCTTATTGAGGCAGGCGCTTTGCGGCACGACAGGACTCCAGTGTGAAAAAAAGTTACTTTGATGCAATTCTTCACCCCAAAAATGTGGTTTGCTGTGATTATTGGCAGCCCATTTGGGTGTTATATGTTGCACTACGGATCCCACAAATCATGGCGTTGGCCGCAATTACTCATTTGAGGATTATTGAAATAAAAGAGGGACATGTGTCCGTTAGTGCATTTGTCAACAGGACCACAGGATGCCTCTGATGAGGGCGGAGGCCCGAAACGCATCAGGCATGTAATGGCTGTGTCGAAGAACCCATTAGATCACTTTCTTGGGGAAGGAGACCGACGATGAGTGCAATTCACCTGGGGGCAACCTTGTTTATATGAAATTAGCGGCCGGCCCGGTCGCGAATTGCACCACCGCGATATCCCAGCGGGGCTGCTGTCTGCTTATTGAGGCAGGCGCTTTGCGACACAACAGGACTCCAGTGTGAAAGAAAGTTACTCTGATGCAATTCTTCAGCCAAAAAATTTGGTTTGCTGTGATTATTGGCAGCCCATTTGGGTGTTATATGTTACACTACGTATCCCACAATTCATGGCATTGGCAGCAATTACTCATTTGAGGATTATTGAAATAAAAGAGGGACATGTGTCCATTAGTGCATTTGTCAACAGGACCACAGGATGCCTCTGATGAGGGCGGAGGCCCGAAACGCGTCAGGCATGTAATGTCTGTGTCGAAAAACCCATTAGATCACTTTCTTGGGGAAGGAGACCGACGATGAGTGCAATTCACCTGGGGGCAACCTTGTTTATATGAAATTAGCGGCCGGCCCAGTCGTGAATTGCACCACCGCGATATCCCAGCGGGGCTGCTGTCTGCTTATTGAGGCAGCCGCTTTGCGGCACGACAGGACTCCAGTGTGAAAGAAAATTACTCTGATGCAATTCTTCAGACAAAAAATTTGGTTTGCTGTGAATATTGGCAGCCCATTTGGGTGTTATATGTTGCACTACGGATCCCACAATTCATGGCATTGGCAGCAATTACTCATTTGAGGATTATTGAAATAAAAGAGGGACATGTGTCCGTTAGTGCATTTGTCAACAGGACCACGGGATGCCTCTGATGAGGGCGGGGGCCTGAAACGCGTCAGGCATGTAATGGCTGTCTTGAAGAACCCATTAGATCACTTTCTTGGGGAAGGAGACCGACGATGAGTGCAATTTACCTGGGGGCAACCTTGTTTATATGAAATTAGCGGCCGGCCCGGTCGCGAATTGCACAACCGCGATATCCCAGCGGGGCTGCTGTCTGCTTATTGAGGCAGGCGCTTTGCGGCACAACAGGACTCCAGGGTGAAAGAAAGTTACTCTGATGCAATTCTTCAGCCAATAAATTTGGTTTGCTGTGATTATTGGCAGCCCATTTGGGTGTTATATGTTGCACTACGGATCCCACAATTCATGGCGTTGGCCGCAATTACTCATTTGAGGATAATTGAAATAAAAGAGGGACCTGTGTCCGTTAGTGCATTTGTCAACAGGACCACGGGATGCCTCTGATGACGGAGGAGGCCCGAAACGCATCAGGCATGTAATGGCTGTGTCGAATAACCCATTAGATCACGTTTTTGGGGAAGGAGACCGACGATGAGTGCAATTCACCTGGGGGCAACCTTGTTTATATGAAATTGGCGGCCGGCCCGGTCGCAAATTGCACCACCGTGATATCCCAGCGGGGCTGCTATCGGCTTATTGAGGCAGGCGCTTTGCGGCACGGCAGGACTCCAGTGTGAAAGAAAGTTACTCTGATGCAATTCTTCAGCCAAAAAATTTGGTTTGCTGTGATTATTGGCAGCCCATTTGGGTGTTATATGTTGCACTACGGATCCCACAATTCATGGCATTGGCCGCAATTACTCATTTGAAGATTATTGAAATAAAAGAGGGACATGTGTCCGTTAGTGAATTTGTCAACAGGACCACAGGATGCCTCTGATGAGGGCGGAGGCCCGAAACGCATCAGGCATGTAATGGCTGTGTCGAAGAACCCATTAGATCACTTTCTTGGGGAAGGAGACCGACGATGAGTGCAATTCACCTGGGGGCAACCTTGTTTATATGAAATTAGCAGCCGGCCCGGTCGCGAATTGCACCACCGCGATATCCCAGCGGGGCTGCTGTCTGCTGATTGAGGCAGGCGCTTTGCGGCACGACAGGACTCCAGTGTGAAAGAAAGTTACTCTGATGCAATTCTTCAGCCCAAAAATTTGGTTTGCTATGATTATTGGCAGCTCATTTGGGTGTTATATGTTGCACTACGGATCCCACAATTCATGGCGTTGGCCGCAATTACTCATTTGAGGATTATTGAAATAAAAGAGGGACATGTGTCCGTTAGTGCATTTGTCAACAGGACCACAGGATGCCTCTGATGAGGGCGGAGGCCCGAAACGCGTCAGGCATGTAATGTCTGTGTCGAAAAACCCATTAGATCACTTTCTTGGGGAAGGAGACCGACGATGAGTGCAATTCACCTGGGGGCAACCTTGTTTATATGAAATTAGCGGCCGGCCCGGTCGCGAATTGCACCACCGCGATATCCCAGCGGGGCTGCTGTCTGCTTATTGAGGCAGGCGCTTTGCGGCACGACAGGACTCCAGTGTGAAAGAAAGTTACTCTGATGCAATTCTTCAGCCAAAAAATGTGGTTTGCTGTGATTATTGGCAGCCCATTTGGGTGTTATATGTTACACTACGTATCCCACAATTCATGGCGTTGGCCGCAATTACTCATTTAAGGTTTATTGAAATAAAAGAGGGACATGTGTCCGTTAGTGCATTTGTCAACAGGACCACAGGATGCCTCTGATGAGGGCGGAGGCCCGAAACGCGTCAGGCATGAAATGGCTGTGTCGAAGAACCCATTAGATCACTTTCTTGGGGAAGGAGACCGACGATGAGTGCAATTCACCTGGGGGCAACCTTGTTTATATGAAATTAGCGGCCGGCCCGGTCGCGAATTGCACCACTGCGATATCCCAGCGGCGCTGCTGTCTGCTTATTGAGGCAGGCGCATTGCAGCACGACAGGACTCCAGTGTGAAAGAAAATTACTCTGATGCAATTCTTCAGACAAAAAATTTGGTTTGCTGTGAATATTGGCAGCCCATTTGGGTGTTATATGTTGCACTACGGATCCCACAATTCATGGCATTGGCAGCAATTACTCATTTGAGGATTATTGAAATAAAAGAGGGACATGTGTCCGTTAGTGCATTTGTCAACAGGACCACGGGATGCCTCTGATGAGGGCGGGGGCCTGAAACGCGTCAGGCATGTAATGGCCGTCTTGAAGAACCCATTAGATCACTTTCTTGGGGAAGGAGACCGACGATGAGTGCAATTTACCTGGGGGCAACCTTGTTTATATGAAATTAGCGGCCGGCCCGGTCGCGAATTGCACAACCGCGATATCCCAGCGGGGCTGCTGTCTGCTTATTGAGGCAGGCGCTTTGCGGCACAACAGGACTCCAGGGTGAAAGAAAGTTACTCTGATGCAATTCTTCAGCCAATAAATTTGGTTTGCTGTGATTATTGGCAGCCCATTTGGGTGTTATATGTTGCACTACGGATCCCACAATTCATGGCGTTGGCCGCAATTACTCATTTGAGGATAATTGAAATAAAAGAGGGACCTGTGTCCGTTAGTGCATTTGTCAACAGGACCACAGGATGCCTCTGATGACGGCGGAGGCCCGAAACGCATCAGGCATGTAATGGCTGTGTCGAATAACCCATTAGATCACGTTTTTGGGGAAGGAGACCGACGATGAGTGCAATTCACCTGGGGGCAACCTTGTTTATATGAAATTGGCGGCCGGCCCGGTCGCCAATTGCACCACCGTGATATCCCAGCGGGGCTGCTATCGGCTTATTGAGGCAGGCGCTTTGCGGCACGGCAGGACTCCAGTGTGAAAGAAAGTTACTCTGATGCAATTCTTCAGCCAAAAAATTTGGTTTGCTGTGATTATTGGCAGCCCATTTGGGTGTTATATGTTGCACTACGGATCCCACAATTCATGGCATTGGCCGCAATTACTCTTTGAAGATTATTGAAATAAAAGAGGGACATGTGTCCGTTAGTGCATTTGTCAACAGGACCACAGGATGCCTCTGATGAGGGCGGAGGCCCGAAACGCGTCAGGCATGTAATGTCTGTGTCGAAAAACCCATTAGATCACTTTCTTGGGGAAGGAGACCGACGATGAGTGCAATTCACCTGGGGGCAACCTTGTTTATATGAAATTAGCGGCCGGCCCGGTCGCGAATTGCACCACCGCGATATCCCAGCGGGGCTGCTGTCTGCTTAGTGAGGCAGGCGCTTTGCGGCACGACAGGACTCCAGTGTGAAAGAAAGTTACTCTGATGCAATTCTTCAGCCAAAAAATTTGGTTTGCTGTGATTATTGGCAGCCCATTTGGGTGTTATATGTTACACTACGTATCCCACAATTCATGGCGTTGGCCGCAATTACTCATTTAAGGTTTATTGAAATAAAAGAGGGACATGTGTCCGTTAGTGCATTTGTCAACAGGACCACAGGATGCCTCTGATGAGGGCGGAGGCCCGAAATGCGTCAGGCATGTAATGGCTGTGTCGAAGAACCCATTAGATCACTTTCTTGGGGAAGGAGACCGACGATGAGTGCAATTCACCTGGGGGCAACCTTGTTTATATGAAATAGGCAGCCGGCCCAGTCGCGAATTGCACCACCGCGATATCCCAGCGGGGCTGCTGTCTCCTTATCGAGGCAGGCGCTTTGCGGCACAACAGGACTCCAGTGTGAAAGAAAGTTACTCTGATGCAATTCTTCAGCCAAAAAATGTGGTTTGCTGTGATTATTGGCAGCCCATTTGGGTGTTATATGTTGCACTACGGATCCCACAATTCATGGCGTTGGCCGCAATTACTCATTTGAGGATTATTGAAATAAAAGAGGGACATGTGTCCGTTAGTGCATTTGTCAACAGGACCACAGGATGCCTCTGAGGAGGGCGGAGGCCCGAAACGCGTCAGGCATGTAATGGCTGTGTCGAAGAACCCAGTAGATCACTTTCTTGGGGAAGGAGACCGACGATGAGTGCAATTCACCTGGGGGCAACCTTGTTTATATGAAATTAGCAGCCGGCCCGGTCGCGAATTGCACCACTGCGATATTCCAGCGGGGCTGCTGTCTACTTATTGAGGCAGGCGCTTTGCGGCACGACAGGACTCCAGTGTGAAAGAAAGTTACTCTGATGCAATTCTTCAGCCAAAAAATTTGGTTTGCTGTGATTATTGGCAGCCCAATTGGGTGTTATATGTTGCACTACGGATCCCACAATTTATGGCGTTGGCCGCAATTACTCATTTGAGGATTATTGAAATAAAAGAGGGACATGTGTCCGTTAATGCATTTGTCAACAGGACCACAGGATGCCTCTTATGAGGGCGGAGGCCCGAAACGCGTCAGACATGTAATGGCTGTGTCGAAGAACCCATTAGATCACTTTCTTGGGGAAGGAGACAGACGATGAGTGCAATTCACCTGGGAGCAACCTTGTTTATATGAAATTAGCGGCCGGCCCGGTCGCGAATTGCACCACCGCGATATCCCAGCGGGGCTGCTGTCTGCTTATTGAGGCAGGCGCTTTGCGGCACGACAGGACTCCAGTGTGAAAGAAAGTTACTCTGATGCAATTCTTCAGCCAAAAAATTTGGTTTGCTGTGAATATTGACAGCCCATTTGGGTGTTATATGTTGCACTACGGATCCCACAATTCATTGCATTGGCAGCAATTACTCATTTGAGGATTATTGAAATAAAAGAGGGACATGTGTCCGTTAGTGCATTTGTCAACAGGACCACAGGATGCCTCTGATGAGGGCGGAGGCCTGAAACGCGTCAGGCATGTAATGGCTGTCTCGAAGAACACATTAGATCACTTTCTTGGGGAAGGAGACCGACGATGAGTGCAATTCACCTAGGGGCTACCTTGTTTATATGAAATTAGCGGCCTGCCCAGTCGCGAATTGCACCACCGCGATATCCCAGCGAGCTGCTGTCTGCTTATTGAGGCAGGCGCTTTGCGGCACGACAGGACTCCAGTGTGAAAGAAAGTTACTCTGATGCAATTCTTCAGCCAAAAAATGTGGTTTGCTGTGATTATTGGCAGCCCATTTAGGTGTTATATGTTGCACTACGGATCCCACAATTCATGACATTGGCAGCAATTACTCATTTGAGGATTATTGAAATAAAAGAGGGACATGTGTCCGTTAGTGCATTTGTCAACAGGACCACAGGATGCCTCTGATGAGGGCGGAGGCCTGAAACGCGTCAGGCATGTAATGGCTGTCTCGAAGAACACATTAGATCACTTTCTTGGGGAAGGAGACCGACGATGAGTGCAATTCACCTGGGGGCAACCTTGTTTATATGAAATTAGCGGCCGGCCCGGTCGCGAATTGCACCACCGCGATATCCCAGCAGGGCTGCTGTCTGCTTATTGAGGCAGGCGCATTGCGGCACAACAGGACTCCAGTGTGAAAGAAAGTTACTCTGATGCAATTCTTCAGCCCAAAAATTTGGTTTGCTGTGATTATTGGCAGCCCATTTGGGTGGTATATGTTGCACTACGTATCCCACAATTCATGGCGTTGGCCTCAATTACTCATTTGAGGATTATTGAAATAAAAGAGGGACATGTGTCCGTTAGTGCATTTGTCAACAGGACCACAGAATGCCTCTGATGAGGGCGGAGGCCCGAAACGCGTCAGGCATGTAATGGCTGTGTCGAAGAACCCATTAGATCACTTTCTTGGAGAAGGAGACCGACGATGAGTGCAATTCACCTGAGGGCAACCTTGTTTATATGAAATTACCGGCCGGCCTGGTCGCGAATTGCACCACCGCGATATCCCAGCGGGGCTGCTGTCTGCTTATTGAGGCAGGCGCTTTGCGGCACGACAGGTCTCCAGTGTGAAAGAAAGTTATTCTGATGCAATTCTTCAGCCCAAAAATTTGGTTTGCTGTTATTATTGGCAGCCCATTTGGGTGTTATATGTTGCACTACGGATCCCACAATTCATGGCGTTGGCCGCAATTACTCATTTAAGGATTATTGAAATAAAAGAGGGACATGTGTCCGTTAGTGCATTTGTCAACAGGACCACAGGATGCCTCTGATGAGGGCGGAGGCCCGAAACGCGTCAGGCATGTAATGGCTGTGTCGAAGAACCCATTAGATCACTTTCTTGGGGAAGGAGACAAACTATGAGTGCAATTCACCTGGGGGCAACCTTGTTTATATGAAATTAGTGGCCGGCCCGGTCGCGAATTGCACCACTGCGATATCCCAGCGGGGCTGCTGTCTGCTTATTGAGGCAGGCGCTTTGCGGCACGACAGGACTCCAGTGTGAAAGAAAGTTACTCTGATGCAATTCTTCAGCCCAAAAATTTGGTTTGCTGTTATTATTGGCAGCCCATTTGGGTGTTATATGTTGCACTACGGATCCCACAATTCATGGCGTTGGCCGCAATTACTCATTTGAGGATTATTGAAATAAAAGAGGGACATGTGTCCGTTAGTGCATTTGTCAACAGGACCACAGGATGCCTCTGATGAGGGCGGAGGAAACGCGTCAGGCATGTAATGGCTGTGTCGATGAACCCATTAGATCACTTTCTTGTGGAAGGAAACCGACGATGAGTGCAATTCACCTGGGGGCAACCTTGTTTATATGAAATTAGCAGCCGGCCCGGTCGTGAATTGCACCACCGCGATATCCCAGCGGGGCTGCTGTCTGCTGATTGAGGCAGGCGCTTTGCGGCACGACAGAACTCCAGTGTGAAAGAAAGTTACTCTGATGCAATTCTTCAGCCAAAAAATTTGGTTTGCTGTGATTATTGGCAGCCCATTTGGGTGTTATATGTTGCACTACGGATCCCACAATTCATGGCGTTGGCCGCAATCACTCATTTGAGGATTATTGAAATAAAAGAGGGACATGTGTCCGTTAGTGCATTTGTCAACAGGACCACAGGATGCCTCTGATGAGGGCGGATGCCCGAAACGCGTCAGGCATGTAATGGCTGTGTGGAAGAACAAATTAGATCACTTTCTTGGGGAAGGAGACCGACGATGAGTGCAATTCACCTGGGGGCAACCTTGTTTAAATGAAATTAGCGGCCGGCCCGGTCACGAATTGCACCACCGCGATATCCCAGCGGGGCTGCTGTCTGCTTATTGAGGCAGGCGCTTTGCGGCACGACAGGACTCCAGTGTGAAAGAAAGTTACTCTGATGCAATTCTTCAGCCAAAATATGTGGTTTGCTGTGATTATTGGCAGCCCATTTGGGTGTTATATGTTGCACTACGGATCCCACAATTCATGGCGTTGGCCGCAATTACTCATTTGAGGATTATTGAAATAAAAGAGGGACATGTGTCCGTTAGTGCATTTGTCAACAGGACCACAGGATGCCTCTGATGAGGGCGGAGGCCCGAAACGCGTCAGGCATGTAATGGCTGTGTCGAAGAACACATTAGATCACTTTCTTGGGTAAGGAGACCGACGATGAGTGCAATTCACCTGGGGGCAACCTTGTTTAAATGAAATTAGCGGCCGGCCCGGTCGCGAATTGCACCACCGCGATATCCCAGCGGGGCTGATGTCTGCTTATTGAGGCAGGCGCTTTGCGGCACGACAGGACTCCAGTGTGAAAGAAAGTTACTCTGATGCAATTCTTCAGCCAAAAAATTTGGTTTGCTGTGATTATTGGTAGCCTATTTGGGTGTTATATGTTGCACTACGGATCCCACAAATCATGGCGTTGGCCGCAATTACTCATTTGAGGATTATTGAAATAAAAGAGGGACATGTGTCCGTTAGTGCATTTGTCAACAGGACCACAGGATGCCTCTGATGAGGGCGGAGGCCTGAAACGCGTCAGGCATGTAATGGCTGTGTCGAAGAACCCATTAGATCACTTTCTTGGGGAAGGAGACCGACGATGAGTGCAATTCACCTGGGGGCAACCTTGATTATATGAAATTAGCGGCCGGCCCGGTCGCGAATTGCACCACCGCGATATCCCAGCAGGGCTGCTGTCTGCTTATTGAGGCAGGCGCTTTGCGGCACGACAGGACTCCAGTGTGAAAGAAAGTTACTTTGATGCAATTCTTCAGCCCAAAAATTTGGTTTGCTGTGATTATTGGCAGCCCATTTGGGTGTTATACGTTGCACTACGGATCCCACAATTCATGGCGTTGGCCGCAATTACTCATTTGAGTATAATTGAAATAAAAGAGGGACATGTGTCCGTTAGTGCATTTGTCAACAGGACCACAGGATCCCTCTGATGACGGCGGAGGCCCGAAACGCATCAGGCATGTAATGGCTGTGACGAATAACCCATTAGATCACTTTTTTGGGGAAGGAGACGAAATTAGCGCCCGGCCCGGTCGCGAATTGCACCACCGCGATTTCCCAGCGGGGCTGCTGTCTGCTTATTGAGGCAGGCGCTTTGTGGCACGACAGGACTCCAGTCTGAAAGAAAGTTACTCTGATGCAATTCTTCAGCCAAAAAATTTGGTTTGCTGTGATTATTGGCAGCCCATTTGGGTGTTATATGTTGCACTACGTATCCCACAATTCATGGCGTTGGCCGCAATTACTCATTTAAGGATTATTGAAATAAAAGAGGGACATGTGTCCGTTAGTGCATATGTCAACAGGACCACAGGCTGCCTCTGATGAGGGCGGCGGCCCAAAACGCATCAGGCATGTAATGGCTGTGTCGAAGAACCCATTAGATCACTTTCTTGGGGGAGGAGAACTAGTATGAGTGCAATTCACCTGGGGGCAACCTTGTTTATATGAAATTAGCGGCTGGCCCGGTCGCGAATTGCACCACCGCGATATCCCAGCGGGGCTACTGTCTGCTTATTGAGGTAGCCGCTTTGCGGCACGACTGGACTCCAGTGTGAAAGAAAGTTACTCTGATGCAATTCTTCAGCCAAAAAATGTGGTTTGCTGTGATTATTGGCAGCCCATTTTGGTGTTATATGTTGCACTACGGATCCCACAATTCATGGCATTGGCAGCAATTACTCATTTGAGGATTATTGAAATAAAAGAGGGACATGTGTTCGTTAGTGCATTTGTCAACAGGACCACAGGATGCCTCTGATGAGGGCGGAGGCCTGAAACGCGTCAGGCATGTAATGGCTGTCTCGAAGAACCCATTAGATCACTTTCTTGGGGAAGGAGACCGACGATGAGTGCAATTCACCTGGGGGCAACCTTGTTTATATGAAATTAGCGGCCGGCCCGGTCGTGAATTGCACCACCGCGATATCCCAGCGGGGCTGCTGTCTGCTTATTGAGGCAGGCGCTTTGCGGCACAACAGGACTCCAGGGTGAAAGAAAGTTACTCTGGTGCAATTCTTCAGCCCAAAAATTTGGTTTGCTGTGATTATTGGCAGCCCATTTGGGTGTTATATGTTGCACTACGGATCCCACAATTCATGGCGTTGGCCGCAATTACTCATTTGAGGATAATTGAAATAAAAGAGGGACCTGTGTCCGTTAGTGCATTTGTCAACAGGACCACAGGATGCCTCTGATGATGGCGGAGGCCCGAAACGCATCAGGCATGTAATGGCTGTGTCGAATAACCCATTAGATCACTTTTTTGGGGAAGGAGACCGACGATGAGTGCGATTCACCTGGGGGCAACCTTGTTTATATGCAATTAGCGGCCGGCCCGGTCGCAAATTGCACCACCGTGATATCCCAGCGGGGCTGCTATCGGCTTATTGAGGCAGGCGCTTTGCGGCACGACAGGACTCCAGTGTGAAAGAAAGTTACTCTGATGCAATTCTTCAGCCCAAAAATGTGGTTTGCTGTGATTAGTGGCAGCCCATTTGGGTGTTATATGTTGCACTACGGATCCCACAATTCATGGCATTGGCAGCAATTACTCATTTGAGGATTATTGAAATAAAAGAGGGACATGTGTCCGTTGGTGCATTTGTCAACAGGACCACAGGATGCCTCTGATGAGGGCGAAGGCCTGAAACTCGTCAGGCATGTAATGGCTGTGTCGAAGAACCCATTAGATCACTTTCTTGGGGAAGGAGACCGACGATGAGTGCAATTCACCTGGGGGCAACCTTGTTTATATGAAATTAGCGGCCGGCCCGGTCGCGAATTGCACCACTGCGATATCCCAGCGGGGCTGCTGTCTGCTTATTGAGGCAGGCGCTTTGCAGCACGACAGGACTCCAGTGTGAAAGAAAATTACTCTGATGCAATTGTTCAGCCAAAAAATTTGGTTTACTGTGAATATTGGCAGCCCATTTGGGTGTTATATGTTGCACTACGGATCCCACAAATCATGGCGTTGGCCGCAATTACTCATTTGAGGATTATTGAAATAAAAGAGGGACATGTGTCCGTTAGTGCATTTGTCAACAGGACCACAGGCTGCCTCTGATGAGGGCGGCGGCCCGAAACGCATCAGGCATGTAATGGCTGTGTCGAAGAACCCATTAGATCACTTTCTTGGGGAAGGAGACCGACGATGAGTGCAATTCACCTGGGGGCAACCTTGTTTATATGAAATTAGCGGACGGCCCGGTCGTGAATTGCACCACCGCGATATCCCAGCGGGGCTGCTGTCTGCTTATTGAGGCAGGCGCTTCGCGGCACAACAGGACTCCAGGGTGAAAGAAAGTTACTCTGATGCAATTCTTCAGCCCAAAAATTTGGTTTGCTGTGATTATTGGCAGCCCATTTGGGTGTTATACGTTGCACTACGGATCCCACAATTCATGGCGTTGGCCGCAATTTCTCATTTGAGGATTATTGAAATAAAAGAGGGACATGTGTCCGTTAGTGCATTTGTAAACAGGACCACAGGATGCCTCTGATGAGGGCGGAGGCCCGAAACGCGTCAGGCATGTAATGGCTGTGTCGAAGAACCCATTAGATCACTTTCTTGGGGAAGGAGACCGACGATGAGTGCAATTCACCTGGGGCAACCTTGTTTATATGGAATAAGCAGCCGGCCCGGTCGTGAATTGCACCACCGCGATATCCCAGCGGGGCTGCTGTCTACTTTTTGAGTCAGGCGCTTTGCGGCACGACAGGACTCCAGTGTGAAAGAAAGTTACTCTGATGCAATTCTTTAGCCAAAAAATGTGGTTTGCTGTGATTATTGGCAGCCCATTTGGGTGTTATATGTTGCACTACGGATCCCACAATTCATGGCGTTGGCCGCAATTACTCATTTGAGGATTATTGAAATAAAAGAGGGACATGTGTCCGTTAGTGCATTTGTCAACAGGACCACAGGATGCCTCTGATGAGGGCGGAGGCCCGAAACGCGTCAGGCATGTAATGGCTGTGTCGAAGAACCCATTAGATCACTTTCTTGGGGAAGGAGACCGACGATGAGTGCAATTCACCTGGGGGCAACCTTGTTTATATGAAATTAGCAGCCGGCCCGGTCGCGAATTGCACCACCGCGATATCCCAGCGGGGCTGCTGTCTACTTATTGAGGCAGGCGCTTTGCGGCACGACAGGACTCCAGTGTGAAAGAAAGTTACTCTGATGCAATTCTTCAGCCAAAAAATTTGGTTTGCTGTGATTATTGGCAGCCCATTTGGGTGTTATATGTTGCACTACGGATCCCACAATTTATGGCGTTGGCCGCAATTACTCATTTGAGGATTATTAAAATAAAAGAGGGACATGTGTCCATTAGTGCATTTGTCAACAGGACCACAGGATGCCTCTGATGAGGGCGGAGGCCCGAAACGCGTCAGGCATGTAATGGCTGTGTCGAAGAACCCATTAGATCACTTTCTTGGGGAAGGAGACCGACGATGAGTGCAATTCTCCTGGGGGCAACCTTGTTTATTTGAAATTAGCGGCCGGCCCGGTCGCGAATTGCACCACCGCGATATCCCAGCGGGGCTGCTGTCTGCTTATTGAGGCAGGCGCTTTGCGGCACGACAGGACTCCAGTGTGAAAGAAAGTTACTCTGATGCAATTCTTCAGCCAAAAAATGTGGTTTGCTGTGATTATTGGCAGCCCATTTGGGTGTTATATGTTGCACTACGGATCCCACAATTCATGGCATTGGCAGCAATTTCTCATTTGAGGATTATTGAAATAAAAGAGGGACATGTGTCCGTTAGTGCATTTGTCAACAGGACCACAGGATGCCTCTGATGAGGGCGGAGGCCTGAAACGCGTCAGGCATGTAATGGCTGTCTCGAAGAACACATTAGATCACTTTCTTGGGGAAGGAGACCGACGATGAGTGCAATTCACCTGGGGGCAACCTTGTTTATATGAAATTAGCGGCCGGCCCGGTCGCGAATTGCACCACCGCGATATCCCAGCAGGGCTGCTGTCTGCTTATTGAGGCAGGCGCTTTGCGGCACAATAGGACTCCCGTGTGAAAGAAAGTTACTCTGATGCAATTCTTCAGCCCAAAAATTTGGTTTGCTGTGATTATTGGCAGCCCATTTGGGTGTTATATGTTGCACTACGGATCCCACAATTCATGGCATTGGCCGCAATTACTCATTTGAGTATAATTGAAATAAAAGAGGGACATGTGTCCGTTAGTGCATTTGTCAACAGGACCACAGGATGCCTCTGATGACGGCGGAGGCCCGAAACGCATCAGGCATGTAATGGCTGTGTCGAATAACCCATTAGATCACTTTTTTGGGGAAGGAGACCGACGATGAGTGCAATTCACCTGGGGGCAACCTTGTTTATATGAAATTAGCGGCCGGCCCGGTCGCGAATTGCACCACCGCGATTTCCCAGCGGGGCTGCTGTCTGCTTATTGAGGCAGGCGCTTTGTGGCACGACAGGACTCCAGTCTGAAAGAAAGTTACTCTGATGCAATTCTTCAGCCAAAAAATTTGGTTTGCTGTGATTATTGGCAGCCCATTTGGGTGTTATATGTTGCACTACGTATCCCACAATTCATGGCGCTGGCCGCAATTACTCATTTAAGGATTATTGAAATAAAAGAGGGACATGTGTCTGTTAGTGCATATGTCAACAGGACCACAGGATGCCTGTGATGAGCGCGGAGGCCCGAAACGCGTCAGGCATGTAATGGCTGTGTCGAAGAACCCATTAGATCACTTTCTTGGGGAAGGAGACCGACGATGAGTGCAATTCACCTGGGGGCAACCTTGTTTATATGAAATTAGCGGCCGGCCCGGTCACGAATTGCACCACCGCGATATCCCAGCGGGGCTGCTATCGGCTTATTGAGGCAGGCGCTTTGCGGCACGACAGGACTCCAGTGTGAAAAAAAGTTACTTTGATGCAATTCTTCACCCCAAAAATGTGGTTTGCTGTGATTATTGGCAGCCCATTTGGGTGTTATATGTTGCACTACGGATCCCACAAATCATGGCGTTGGCCGCAATTACTCATTTGAGGATTATTGAAATAAAAGAGGGACATGTGTCCGTTAGTGCATTTGTCAACAGGACCACAGGATGCCTCTGATGAGGGCGGAGGCCCGAAACGCATCAGGCATGTAATGGCTGTGTCGAAGAACCCATTAGATCACTTTCTTGGGGAAGGAGACCGACGATGAGTGCAATTCACCTGGGGGCAACCTTGTTTATATGAAATTAGCGGCCGGCCCGGTCGCGAATTGCACCACCGCGATATCCCAGCGGGGCTGCTGTCTGCTTATTGAGGCAGGCGCTTTGCGACACAACAGGACTCCAGTGTGAAAGAAAGTTACTCTGATGCAATTCTTCAGCCAAAAAATTTGGTTTGCTGTGATTATTGGCAGCCCATTTGGGTGTTATATGTTACACTACGTATCCCACAATTCATGGCATTGGCAGCAATTACTCATTTGAGGATTATTGAAATAAAAGAGGGACATGTGTCCATTAGTGCATTTGTCAACAGGACCACAGGATGCCTCTGATGAGGGCGGAGGCCCGAAACGCGTCAGGCATGTAATGTCTGTGTCGAAAAACCCATTAGATCACTTTCTTGGGGAAGGAGACCGACGATGAGTGCAATTCACCTGGGGGCAACCTTGTTTATATGAAATTAGCGGCCGGCCCAGTCGTGAATTGCACCACCGCGATATCCCAGCGGGGCTGCTGTCTGCTTATTGAGGCAGCCGCTTTGCGGCACGACAGGACTCCAGTGTGAAAGAAAGTTACTCTCATGCAATTCTTCAGCCAAAAAATGTGGTTTGCTGTGATTATTGGCAGCCCATTTGGGTGTTATATGTTGCACTACGGATCCCACAATTCATGGCATTGGCAGCAATTACTCATTTGAGGATTATTGAAATAAAAGAGGGACATGTGTCCGTTAGTGCATTTGTCAACAGGACCACAGGATGCCTCTGATGAGGGCGAAGGCCTGAAACTCGTCAGGCATGTAATGGCTGTGTCGAAGAACCCATTAGATCACTTTCTTGGGGATGGAGACCGACGATGAGTGCAATTCACCTGGGGGCAACCTTGTTTATATGAAATTAGCGGCCGGCCCGGTCGCGAATTGCACCACTGCGATATCCCAGCGGGGCTGCTGTCTGCTTATTGAGGCAGGCGCTTTGCAGCACGACAGGACTCTAGTGTGAAAGAAAATTACTCTGATGCAATTCTTCAGACAAAAAATTTGGTTTGCTGTGAATATTGGCAGCCCATTTGGGTGTTATATGTTGCACTACGGATCCCACAATTCATGGCATTGGCAGCAATTACTCATTTGAGGATTATTGAAATAAAAGAGGGACATGTGTCCGTTAGTGCATTTGTCAACAGGACCACGGGATGCCTCTGATGAGGGCGGGGGCCTGAAACGCGTCAGGCATGTAATGGCTGTCTTGAAGAACCCATTAGATCACTTTCTTGGGGAAGGAGACCGACGATGAGTGCAATTTACCTGGGGGCAACCTTGTTTATATGAAATTAGCGGCCGGCCCGGTCGCGAATTGCACAACCGCGATATCCCAGCGGGGCTGCTGTCTGCTTATTGAGGCAGGCGCTTTGCGGCACAACAGGACTCCAGGGTGAAAGAAAGTTACTCTGATGCAATTCTTCAGCCAATAAATTTGGTTTGCTGTGATTATTGGCAGCCCATTTGGGTGTTATATGTTGCACTACGGATCCCACAATTCATGGCGTTGGCCGCAATTACTCATTTGAGGATAATTGAAATAAAAGAGGGACCTGTGTCCGTTAGTGCATTTGTCAACAGGACCACGGGATGCCTCTGATGACGGAGGAGGCCCGAAACGCATCAGGCATGTAATGGCTGTGTCGAATAACCCATTAGATCACGTTTTTGGGGAAGGAGACCGACGATGAGTGCAATTCACCTGGGGGCAACCTTGTTTATATGAAATTAGCGGCCGGCCCGGTCGCAAATTGCACCACCGTGATATCCCAGCGGGGCTGCTATCGGCTTATTGAGGCAGGCGCTTTGCGGCACGGCAGGACTCCAGTGTGAAAGAAAGTTACTCTGATGCAATTCTTCAGCCAAAAAATTTGGTTTGCTGTGATTATTGGCAGCCCATTTGGGTGTTATATGTTGCACTACGGATCCCACAATTCATGGCATTGGCCGCAATTACTCATTTGAAGATTATTGAAATAAAAGAGGGACATGTGTCCGTTAGTGAATTTGTCAACAGGACCACAGGATGCCTCTGATGAGGGCGGAGGCCCGAAACGCATCAGGCATGTAATGGCTGTGTCGAAGAACCCATTAGATCACTTTCTTGGGGAAGGAGACCGACGATGAGTGCAATTCACCTGGGGGCAACCTTGTTTATATGAAATTAGCAGCCGGCCCGGTCGCGAATTGCACCACCGCGATATCCCAGCGGGGCTGCTGTCTGCTGATTGAGGCAGGCGCTTTGCGGCACGACAGGACTCCAGTGTGAAAGAAAGTTACTCTGATGCAATTCTTCAGCCCAAAAATTTGGTTTGCTATGATTATTGGCAGCTCATTTGGGTGTTATATGTTGCACTACGGATCCCACAATTCATGGCGTTGGCCGCAATTACTCATTTGAGGATTATTGAAATAAAAGAGGGACATGTGTCCGTTAGTGCATTTGTCAACAGGACCACAGGATGCCTCTGATGAGGGCGGAGGCCCGAAACGCGTCAGGCATGTAATGTCTGTGTCGAAAAACCCATTAGATCACTTTCTTGGGGAAGGAGACCGACGATGAGTGCAATTCACCTGGGGGCAACCTTGTTTATATGAAATTAGCGGCCGGCCCGGTCGCGAATTGCACCACCGCGATATCCCAGCGGGGCTGCTGTCTGCTTATTGAGGCAGGCGCTTTGCGGCACGACAGGACTCCAGTGTGAAAGAAAGTTACTCTGATGCAATTCTTCAGCCAAAAAATGTGGTTTGCTGTGATTATTGGCAGCCCATTTGGGTGTTATATGTTACACTACGTATCCCACAATTCATGGCGTTGGCCGCAATTACTCATTTAAGGTTTATTGAAATAAAAGAGGGACATGTGTCCGTTAGTGCATTTGTCAACAGGACCACAGGATGCCTCTGATGAGGGCGGAGGCCCGAAACGCGTCAGGCATGAAATGGCTGTGTCGAAGAACCCATTAGATCACTTTCTTGGGGAAGGAGACCGACGATGAGTGCAATTCACCTGGGGGCAACCTTGTTTATATGAAATTAGCGGCCGGCCCGGTCGCGAATTGCACCACTGCGATATCCCAGCGGCGCTGCTGTCTGCTTATTGAGGCAGGCGCATTGCAGCACGACAGGACTCCAGTGTGAAAGAAAATTACTCTGATGCAATTCTTCAGACAAAAAATTTGGTTTGCTGTGAATATTGGCAGCCCATTTGGGTGTTATATGTTGCACTACGGATCCCACAATTCATGGCATTGGCAGCAATTACTCATTTGAGGATTATTGAAATAAAAGAGGGACATGTGTCCGTTAGTGCATTTGTCAACAGGACCACGGGATGCCTCTGATGAGGGCGGGGGCCTGAAACGCGTCAGGCATGTAATGGCCGTCTTGAAGAACCCATTAGATCACTTTCTTGGGGAAGGAGACCGACGATGAGTGCAATTTACCTGGGGGCAACCTTGTTTATATGAAATTAGCGGCCGGCCCGGTCGCGAATTGCACAACCGCGATATCCCAGCGGGGCTGCTGTCTGCTTATTGAGGCAGGCGCTTTGCGGCACAACAGGACTCCAGGGTGAAAGAAAGTTACTCTGATGCAATTCTTCAGCCAATAAATTTGGTTTGCTGTGATTATTGGCAGCCCATTTGGGTGTTATATGTTGCACTACGGATCCCACAATTCATGGCGTTGGCCGCAATTACTCATTTGAGGATAATTGAAATAAAAGAGGGACCTGTGTCCGTTAGTGCATTTGTCAACAGGACCACAGGATGCCTCTGATGACGGCGGAGGCCCGAAACGCATCAGGCATGTAATGGCTGTGTCGAATAACCCATTAGATCACGTTTTTGGGGAAGGAGACCGACGATGAGTGCAATTCACCTGGGGGCAACCTTGTTTATATGAAATTGGCGGCCGGCCCGGTCGCCAATTGCACCACCGTGATATCCCAGCGGGGCTGCTATCGGCTTATTGAGGCAGGCGCTTTGCGGCACGGCAGGACTCCAGTGTGAAAGAAAGTTACTCTGATGCAATTCTTCAGCCCAAAAATTTGGTTTGCTGTGATTATTGGCAGCCCATTTGGGTGTTATATGTTGCACTACGGATCCCACAATTCATGGCATTGGCCGCAATTACTCTTTGAAGATTATTGAAATAAAAGAGGGACATGTGTCCGTTAGTGCATTTGTCAACAGGACCACAGGATGCCTCTGATGAGGGCGGAGGCCCGAAACGCGTCAGGCATGTAATGTCTGTGTCGAAAAACCCATTAGATCACTTTCTTGGGGAAGGAGACCGACGATGAGTGCAATTCACCTGGGGGCAACCTTGTTTATATGAAATTAGCGGCCGGCCCGGTCGCGAATTGCACCACCGCGATATCCCAGCGGGGCTGCTGTCTGCTTAGTGAGGCAGGCGCTTTGCGGCACGACAGGACTCCAGTGTGAAAGAAAGTTACTCTGATGCAATTCTTCAGCCAAAAAATTTGGTTTGCTGTGATTATTGGCAGCCCATTTGGGTGTTATATGTTACACTACGTATCCCACAATTCATGGCGTTGGCCGCAATTACTCATTTAAGGTTTATTGAAATAAAAGAGGGACATGTGTCCG
The DNA here is from genome assembly GCF_964204655.1 of Triturus cristatus. Lineage (NCBI taxonomy): Eukaryota > Metazoa > Chordata > Amphibia > Caudata > Salamandridae > Triturus > Triturus cristatus. The sequence goes on along the minus strand of NC_140587.1, from coordinate 737,508,486 downwards.
TTAGTGCATTTGTCAACAGGACCACAGGATGCCTCTGATGAGGGCGGAGGCCCGAAATGCGTCAGGCATGTAATGGCTGTGTCGAAGAACCCATTAGATCACTTTCTTGGGGAAGGAGACCGACGATGAGTGCAATTCACCTGGGGGCAACCTTGTTTATATGAAATAGGCAGCCGGCCCAGTCGCGAATTGCACCACCGCGATATCCCAGCGGGGCTGCTGTCTCCTTATCGAGGCAGGCGCTTTGCGGCACAACAGGACTCCAGTGTGAAAGAAAGTTACTCTGATGCAATTCTTCAGCCAAAAAATGTGGTTTGCTGTGATTATTGGCAGCCCATTTGGGTGTTATATGTTGCACTACGGATCCCACAATTCATGGCGTTGGCCGCAATTACTCATTTGAGGATTATTGAAATAAAAGAGGGACATGTGTCCGTTAGTGCATTTGTCAACAGGACCACAGGATGCCTCTGAGGAGGGCGGAGGCCCGAAACGCGTCAGGCATGTAATGGCTGTGTCGAAGAACCCAGTAGATCACTTTCTTGGGGAAGGAGACCGACGATGAGTGCAATTCACCTGGGGGCAACCTTGTTTATATGAAATTAGCAGCCGGCCCGGTCGCGAATTGCACCACTGCGATATTCCAGCGGGGCTGCTGTCTACTTATTGAGGCAGGCGCTTTGCGGCACGACAGGACTCCAGTGTGAAAGAAAGTTACTCTGATGCAATTCTTCAGCCAAAAAATTTGGTTTGCTGTGATTATTGGCAGCCCAATTGGGTGTTATATGTTGCACTACGGATCCCACAATTTATGGCGTTGGCCGCAATTACTCATTTGAGGATTATTGAAATAAAAGAGGGACATGTGTCCGTTAATGCATTTGTCAACAGGACCACAGGATGCCTCTTATGAGGGCGGAGGCCCGAAACGCGTCAGACATGTAATGGCTGTGTCGAAGAACCCATTAGATCACTTTCTTGGGGAAGGAGACAGACGATGAGTGCAATTCACCTGGGAGCAACCTTGTTTATATGAAATTAGCGGCCGGCCCGGTCGCGAATTGCACCACCGCGATATCCCAGCGGGGCTGCTGTCTGCTTATTGAGGCAGGCGCTTTGCGGCACGACAGGACTCCAGTGTGAAAGAAAGTTACTCTGATGCAATTCTTCAGCCAAAAAATTTGGTTTGCTGTGAATATTGACAGCCCATTTGGGTGTTATATGTTGCACTACGGATCCCACAATTCATTGCATTGGCAGCAATTACTCATTTGAGGATTATTGAAATAAAAGAGGGACATGTGTCCGTTAGTGCATTTGTCAACAGGACCACAGGATGCCTCTGATGAGGGCGGAGGCCTGAAACGCGTCAGGCATGTAATGGCTGTCTCGAAGAACACATTAGATCACTTTCTTGGGGAAGGAGACCGACGATGAGTGCAATTCACCTAGGGGCTACCTTGTTTATATGAAATTAGCGGCCTGCCCAGTCGCGAATTGCACCACCGCGATATCCCAGCGAGCTGCTGTCTGCTTATTGAGGCAGGCGCTTTGCGGCACGACAGGACTCCAGTGTGAAAGAAAGTTACTCTGATGCAATTCTTCAGCCAAAAAATGTGGTTTGCTGTGATTATTGGCAGCCCATTTAGGTGTTATATGTTGCACTACGGATCCCACAATTCATGACATTGGCAGCAATTACTCATTTGAGGATTATTGAAATAAAAGAGGGACATGTGTCCGTTAGTGCATTTGTCAACAGGACCACAGGATGCCTCTGATGAGGGCGAAGGCCTGAAACTCGTCAGGCATGTAATGGCTGTGTCGAAGAACCCATTAGATCACTTTCTTGGGGATGGAGACCGACGATGAGTGCAATTCACCTGGGGGCAACCTTGTTTATATGAAATTAGCGGCCGGCCCGGTCGCGAATTGCACCACTGCGATATCCCAGCGGGGCTGCTGTCTGCTTATTGAGGCAGGCGCTTTGCAGCACGACAGGACTCTAGTGTGAAAGAAAATTACTCTGATGCAATTCTTCAGACAAAAAATTTGGTTTGCTGTGAATATTGGCAGCCCATTTGGGTGTTATATGTTGCACTACGGATCCCACAATTCATGGCATTGGCAGCAATTACTCATTTGAGGATTATTGAAATAAAAGAGGGACATGTGTCCGTTAGTGCATTTGTCAACAGGACCACGGGATGCCTCTGATGAGGGCGGGGGCCTGAAACGCGTCAGGCATGTAATGGCTGTCTTGAAGAACCCATTAGATCACTTTCTTGGGGAAGGAGACCGACGATGAGTGCAATTTACCTGGGGGCAACCTTGTTTATATGAAATTAGCGGCCGGCCCGGTCGCGAATTGCACAACCGCGATATCCCAGCGGGGCTGCTGTCTGCTTATTGAGGCAGGCGCTTTGCGGCACAACAGGACTCCAGGGTGAAAGAAAGTTACTCTGATGCAATTCTTCAGCCAATAAATTTGGTTTGCTGTGATTATTGGCAGCCCATTTGGGTGTTATATGTTGCACTACGGATCCCACAATTCATGGCGTTGGCCGCAATTACTCATTTGAGGATAATTGAAATAAAAGAGGGACCTGTGTCCGTTAGTGCATTTGTCAACAGGACCACGGGATGCCTCTGATGACGGAGGAGGCCCGAAACGCATCAGGCATGTAATGGCTGTGTCGAATAACCCATTAGATCACGTTTTTGGGGAAGGAGACCGACGATGAGTGCAATTCACCTGGGGGCAACCTTGTTTATATGAAATTAGCGGCCGGCCCGGTCGCAAATTGCACCACCGTGATATCCCAGCGGGGCTGCTATCGGCTTATTGAGGCAGGCGCTTTGCGGCACGGCAGGACTCCAGTGTGAAAGAAAGTTACTCTGATGCAATTCTTCAGCCAAAAAATTTGGTTTGCTGTGATTATTGGCAGCCCATTTGGGTGTTATATGTTGCACTACGGATCCCACAATTCATGGCATTGGCCGCAATTACTCATTTGAAGATTATTGAAATAAAAGAGGGACATGTGTCCGTTAGTGAATTTGTCAACAGGACCACAGGATGCCTCTGATGAGGGCGGAGGCCCGAAACGCATCAGGCATGTAATGGCTGTGTCGAAGAACCCATTAGATCACTTTCTTGGGGAAGGAGACCGACGATGAGTGCAATTCACCTGGGGGCAACCTTGTTTATATGAAATTAGCAGCCGGCCCGGTCGCGAATTGCACCACCGCGATATCCCAGCGGGGCTGCTGTCTGCTGATTGAGGCAGGCGCTTTGCGGCACGACAGGACTCCAGTGTGAAAGAAAGTTACTCTGATGCAATTCTTCAGCCCAAAAATTTGGTTTGCTATGATTATTGGCAGCTCATTTGGGTGTTATATGTTGCACTACGGATCCCACAATTCATGGCGTTGGCCGCAATTACTCATTTGAGGATTATTGAAATAAAAGAGGGACATGTGTCCGTTAGTGCATTTGTCAACAGGACCACAGGATGCCTCTGATGAGGGCGGAGGCCCGAAACGCGTCAGGCATGTAATGTCTGTGTCGAAAAACCCATTAGATCACTTTCTTGGGGAAGGAGACCGACGATGAGTGCAATTCACCTGGGGGCAACCTTGTTTATATGAAATTAGCGGCCGGCCCGGTCGCGAATTGCACCACCGCGATATCCCAGCGGGGCTGCTGTCTGCTTATTGAGGCAGGCGCTTTGCGGCACGACAGGACTCCAGTGTGAAAGAAAGTTACTCTGATGCAATTCTTCAGCCAAAAAATGTGGTTTGCTGTGATTATTGGCAGCCCATTTGGGTGTTATATGTTACACTACGTATCCCACAATTCATGGCGTTGGCCGCAATTACTCATTTAAGGTTTATTGAAATAAAAGAGGGACATGTGTCCGTTAGTGCATTTGTCAACAGGACCACAGGATGCCTCTGATGAGGGCGGAGGCCCGAAACGCGTCAGGCATGAAATGGCTGTGTCGAAGAACCCATTAGATCACTTTCTTGGGGAAGGAGACCGACGATGAGTGCAATTCACCTGGGGGCAACCTTGTTTATATGAAATTAGCGGCCGGCCCGGTCGCGAATTGCACCACTGCGATATCCCAGCGGCGCTGCTGTCTGCTTATTGAGGCAGGCGCATTGCAGCACGACAGGACTCCAGTGTGAAAGAAAATTACTCTGATGCAATTCTTCAGACAAAAAATTTGGTTTGCTGTGAATATTGGCAGCCCATTTGGGTGTTATATGTTGCACTACGGATCCCACAATTCATGGCATTGGCAGCAATTACTCATTTGAGGATTATTGAAATAAAAGAGGGACATGTGTCCGTTAGTGCATTTGTCAACAGGACCACGGGATGCCTCTGATGAGGGCGGGGGCCTGAAACGCGTCAGGCATGTAATGGCCGTCTTGAAGAACCCATTAGATCACTTTCTTGGGGAAGGAGACCGACGATGAGTGCAATTTACCTGGGGGCAACCTTGTTTATATGAAATTAGCGGCCGGCCCGGTCGCGAATTGCACAACCGCGATATCCCAGCGGGGCTGCTGTCTGCTTATTGAGGCAGGCGCTTTGCGGCACAACAGGACTCCAGGGTGAAAGAAAGTTACTCTGATGCAATTCTTCAGCCAATAAATTTGGTTTGCTGTGATTATTGGCAGCCCATTTGGGTGTTATATGTTGCACTACGGATCCCACAATTCATGGCGTTGGCCGCAATTACTCATTTGAGGATAATTGAAATAAAAGAGGGACCTGTGTCCGTTAGTGCATTTGTCAACAGGACCACAGGATGCCTCTGATGACGGCGGAGGCCCGAAACGCATCAGGCATGTAATGGCTGTGTCGAATAACCCATTAGATCACGTTTTTGGGGAAGGAGACCGACGATGAGTGCAATTCACCTGGGGGCAACCTTGTTTATATGAAATTGGCGGCCGGCCCGGTCGCCAATTGCACCACCGTGATATCCCAGCGGGGCTGCTATCGGCTTATTGAGGCAGGCGCTTTGCGGCACGGCAGGACTCCAGTGTGAAAGAAAGTTACTCTGATGCAATTCTTCAGCCCAAAAATTTGGTTTGCTGTGATTATTGGCAGCCCATTTGGGTGTTATATGTTGCACTACGGATCCCACAATTCATGGCATTGGCCGCAATTACTCTTTGAAGATTATTGAAATAAAAGAGGGACATGTGTCCGTTAGTGCATTTGTCAACAGGACCACAGGATGCCTCTGATGAGGGCGGAGGCCCGAAACGCGTCAGGCATGTAATGTCTGTGTCGAAAAACCCATTAGATCACTTTCTTGGGGAAGGAGACCGACGATGAGTGCAATTCACCTGGGGGCAACCTTGTTTATATGAAATTAGCGGCCGGCCCGGTCGCGAATTGCACCACCGCGATATCCCAGCGGGGCTGCTGTCTGCTTAGTGAGGCAGGCGCTTTGCGGCACGACAGGACTCCAGTGTGAAAGAAAGTTACTCTGATGCAATTCTTCAGCCAAAAAATTTGGTTTGCTGTGATTATTGGCAGCCCATTTGGGTGTTATATGTTACACTACGTATCCCACAATTCATGGCGTTGGCCGCAATTACTCATTTAAGGTTTATTGAAATAAAAGAGGGACATGTGTCCGTTAGTGCATTTGTCAACAGGACCACAGGATGCCTCTGATGAGGGCGGAGGCCCGAAATGCGTCAGGCATGTAATGGCTGTGTCGAAGAACCCATTAGATCACTTTCTTGGGGAAGGAGACCGACGATGAGTGCAATTCACCTGGGGGCAACCTTGTTTATATGAAATAGGCAGCCGGCCCAGTCGCGAATTGCACCACCGCGATATCCCAGCGGGGCTGCTGTCTCCTTATCGAGGCAGGCGCTTTGCGGCACAACAGGACTCCAGTGTGAAAGAAAGTTACTCTGATGCAATTCTTCAGCCAAAAAATGTGGTTTGCTGTGATTATTGGCAGCCCATTTGGGTGTTATATGTTGCACTACGGATCCCACAATTCATGGCGTTGGCCGCAATTACTCATTTGAGGATTATTGAAATAAAAGAGGGACATGTGTCCGTTAGTGCATTTGTCAACAGGACCACAGGATGCCTCTGAGGAGGGCGGAGGCCCGAAACGCGTCAGGCATGTAATGGCTGTGTCGAAGAACCCAGTAGATCACTTTCTTGGGGAAGGAGACCGACGATGAGTGCAATTCACCTGGGGGCAACCTTGTTTATATGAAATTAGCAGCCGGCCCGGTCGCGAATTGCACCACTGCGATATTCCAGCGGGGCTGCTGTCTACTTATTGAGGCAGGCGCTTTGCGGCACGACAGGACTCCAGTGTGAAAGAAAGTTACTCTGATGCAATTCTTCAGCCAAAAAATTTGGTTTGCTGTGATTATTGGCAGCCCAATTGGGTGTTATATGTTGCACTACGGATCCCACAATTTATGGCGTTGGCCGCAATTACTCATTTGAGGATTATTGAAATAAAAGAGGGACATGTGTCCGTTAATGCATTTGTCAACAGGACCACAGGATGCCTCTTATGAGGGCGGAGGCCCGAAACGCGTCAGACATGTAATGGCTGTGTCGAAGAACCCATTAGATCACTTTCTTGGGGAAGGAGACAGACGATGAGTGCAATTCACCTGGGAGCAACCTTGTTTATATGAAATTAGCGGCCGGCCCGGTCGCGAATTGCACCACCGCGATATCCCAGCGGGGCTGCTGTCTGCTTATTGAGGCAGGCGCTTTGCGGCACGACAGGACTCCAGTGTGAAAGAAAGTTACTCTGATGCAATTCTTCAGCCAAAAAATTTGGTTTGCTGTGAATATTGACAGCCCATTTGGGTGTTATATGTTGCACTACGGATCCCACAATTCATTGCATTGGCAGCAATTACTCATTTGAGGATTATTGAAATAAAAGAGGGACATGTGTCCGTTAGTGCATTTGTCAACAGGACCACAGGATGCCTCTGATGAGGGCGGAGGCCTGAAACGCGTCAGGCATGTAATGGCTGTCTCGAAGAACACATTAGATCACTTTCTTGGGGAAGGAGACCGACGATGAGTGCAATTCACCTAGGGGCTACCTTGTTTATATGAAATTAGCGGCCTGCCCAGTCGCGAATTGCACCACCGCGATATCCCAGCGAGCTGCTGTCTGCTTATTGAGGCAGGCGCTTTGCGGCACGACAGGACTCCAGTGTGAAAGAAAGTTACTCTGATGCAATTCTTCAGCCAAAAAATGTGGTTTGCTGTGATTATTGGCAGCCCATTTAGGTGTTATATGTTGCACTACGGATCCCACAATTCATGACATTGGCAGCAATTACTCATTTGAGGATTATTGAAATAAAAGAGGGACATGTGTCCGTTAGTGCATTTGTCAACAGGACCACAGGATGCCTCTGATGAGGGCGGAGGCCTGAAACGCGTCAGGCATGTAATGGCTGTCTCGAAGAACACATTAGATCACTTTCTTGGGGAAGGAGACCGACGATGAGTGCAATTCACCTGGGGGCAACCTTGTTTATATGAAATTAGCGGCCGGCCCGGTCGCGAATTGCACCACCGCGATATCCCAGCAGGGCTGCTGTCTGCTTATTGAGGCAGGCGCATTGCGGCACAACAGGACTCCAGTGTGAAAGAAAGTTACTCTGATGCAATTCTTCAGCCCAAAAATTTGGTTTGCTGTGATTATTGGCAGCCCATTTGGGTGGTATATGTTGCACTACGTATCCCACAATTCATGGCGTTGGCCTCAATTACTCATTTGAGGATTATTGAAATAAAAGAGGGACATGTGTCCGTTAGTGCATTTGTCAACAGGACCACAGAATGCCTCTGATGAGGGCGGAGGCCCGAAACGCGTCAGGCATGTAATGGCTGTGTCGAAGAACCCATTAGATCACTTTCTTGGAGAAGGAGACCGACGATGAGTGCAATTCACCTGAGGGCAACCTTGTTTATATGAAATTACCGGCCGGCCTGGTCGCGAATTGCACCACCGCGATATCCCAGCGGGGCTGCTGTCTGCTTATTGAGGCAGGCGCTTTGCGGCACGACAGGTCTCCAGTGTGAAAGAAAGTTACTCTGATGCAATTCTTCAGCCCAAAAATTTGGTTTGCTGTTATTATTGGCAGCCCATTTGGGTGTTATATGTTGCACTACGGATCCCACAATTCATGGCGTTGGCCGCAATTACTCATTTAAGGATTATTGAAATAAAAGAGGGACATGTGTCCGTTAGTGCATTTGTCAACAGGACCACAGGATGCCTCTGATGAGGGCGGAGGCCCGAAACGCGTCAGGCATGTAATGGCTGTGTCGAAGAACCCATTAGATCACTTTCTTGGGGAAGGAGACCAACTATGAGTGCAATTCACCTGGGGGCAACCTTGTTTATATGAAATTAGTGGCCGGCCCGGTCGCGAATTGCACCACTGCGATATCCCAGCGGGGCTGCTGTCTGCTTATTGAGGCAGGCGCTTTGCGGCACGACAGGACTCCAGTGTGAAAGAAAGTTACTCTGATGCAATTCTTCAGCCCAAAAATTTGGTTTGCTGTTATTATTGGCAGCCCATTTGGGTGTTATATGTTGCACTACGGATCCCACAATTCATGGCGTTGGCCGCAATTACTCATTTGAGGATTATTGAAATAAAAGAGGGACATGTGTCCGTTAGTGCATTTGTCAACAGGACCACAGGATGCCTCTGATGAGGGCGGAGGAAACGCGTCAGGCATGTAATGGCTGTGTCGATGAACCCATTAGATCACTTTCTTGTGGAAGGAAACCGACGATGAGTGCAATTCACCTGGGGGCAACCTTGTTTATATGAAATTAGCAGCCGGCCCGGTCGTGAATTGCACCACCGCGATATCCCAGCGGGGCTGCTGTCTGCTGATTGAGGCAGGCGCTTTGCGGCACGACAGAACTCCAGTGTGAAAGAAAGTTACTCTGATGCAATTCTTCAGCCAAAAAATTTGGTTTGCTGTGATTATTGGCAGCCCATTTGGGTGTTATATGTTCCACTACGGATCCCACAATTCATGGCGTTGGCCGCAATCACTCATTTGAGGATTATTGAAATAAAAGAGGGACATGTGTCCGTTAGTGCATTTGTCAACAGGACCACAGGATGCCTCTGATGAGGGCGGATGCCCGAAACGCGTCAGGCATGTAATGGCTGTGTGGAAGAACAAATTAGATCACTTTCTTGGGGAAGGAGACCGACGATGAGTGCAATTCACCTGGGGGCAACCTTGTTTAAATGAAATTAGCGGCCGGCCCGGTCACGAATTGCACCACCGCGATATCCCAGCGGGGCTGCTGTCTGCTTATTGAGGCAGGCGCTTTGCGGCACGACAGGACTCCAGTGTGAAAGAAAGTTACTCTGATGCAATTCTTCAGCCAAAATATGTGGTTTGCTGTGATTATTGGCAGCCCATTTGGGTGTTATATGTTGCACTACGGATCCCACAATTCATGGCGTTGGCCGCAATTACTCATTTGAGGATTATTGAAATAAAAGAGGGACATGTGTCCGTTAGTGCATTTGTCAACAGGACCACAGGATGCCTCTGATGAGGGCGGAGGCCCGAAACGCGTCAGGCATGTAATGGCTGTGTCGAAGAACACATTAGATCACTTTCTTGGGTAAGGAGACCGACGATGAGTGCAATTCACCTGGGGGCAACCTTGTTTAAATGAAATTAGCGGCCGGCCCAGTCGCGAATTGCACCACCGCGATATCCCAGCGGGGCTGATGTCTGCTTATTGAGGCAGGCGCTTTGCGGCACGACAGGACTCCAGTGTGAAAGAAAGTTACTCTGATGCAATTCTTCAGCCAAAAAATTTGGTTTGCTGTGATTATTGGTAGCCTATTTGGGTGTTATATGTTGCACTACGGATCCCACAAATCATGGCGTTGGCCGCAATTACTCATTTGAGGATTATTGAAATAAAAGAGGGACATGTGTCCGTTAGTGCATTTGTCAACAGGACCACAGGATGCCTCTGATGAGGGCGGAGGCCTGAAACGCGTCAGGCATGTAATGGCTGTGTCGAAGAACCCATTAGATCACTTTCTTGGGGAAGGAGACCGACGATGAGTGCAATTCACCTGGGGGCAACCTTGATTATATGAAATTAGCGGCCGGCCCGGTCGCGAATTGCACCACCGCGATATCCCAGCAGGGCTGCTGTCTGCTTATTGAGGCAGGCGCTTTGCGGCACGACAGGACTCCAGTGTGAAAGAAAGTTACTTTGATGCAATTCTTCAGCCCAAAAATTTGGTTTGCTGTGATTATTGGCAGCCCATTTGGGTGTTATACGTTGCACTACGGATCCCACAATTCATGGCGTTGGCCGCAATTACTCATTTGAGTATAATTGAAATAAAAGAGGGACATGTGTCCGTTAGTGCATTTGTCAACAGGACCACAGGATCCCTCTGATGACGGCGGAGGCCCGAAACGCATCAGGCATGTAATGGCTGTGTCGAATAACCCATTAGATCACTTTTTTGGGGAAGGAGACGAAATTAGCGCCCGGCCCGGTCGCGAATTGCACCACCGCGATTTCCCAGCGGGGCTGCTGTCTGCTTATTGAGGCAGGCGCTTTGTGGCACGACAGGACTCCAGTCTGAAAGAAAGTTACTCTGATGCAATTCTTCAGCCAAAAAATTTGGTTTGCTGTGATTATTGGCAGCCCATTTGGGTGTTATATGTTGCACTACGTATCCCACAATTCATGGCGTTGGCCGCAATTACTCATTTAAGGATTATTGAAATAAAAGAGGGACATGTGTCCGTTAGTGCATATGTCAACAGGACCACAGGCTGCCTCTGATGAGGGCGGCGGCCCAAAACGCATCAGGCATGTAATGGCTGTGTCGAAGAACCCATTAGATCACTTTCTTGGGGGAGGAGAACTAGTATGAGTGCAATTCACCTGGGGGCAACCTTGTTTATATGAAATTAGCGGCTGGCCCGGTCGCGAATTGCACCACCGCGATATCCCAGCGGGGCTACTGTCTGCTTATTGAGGTAGCCGCTTTGCGGCACGACAGGACTCCAGTGTGAAAGAAAGTTACTCTGATGCAATTCTTCAGCCAAAAAATGTGGTTTGCTGTGATTATTGGCAGCCCATTTTGGTGTTATATGTTGCACTACGGATCCCACAATTCATGGCATTGGCAGCAATTACTCATTTGAGGATTATTGAAATAAAAGAGGGACATGTGTTCGTTAGTGCATTTGTCAACAGGACCACAGGATGCCTCTGATGAGGGCGGAGGCCTGAAACGCGTCAGGCATGTAATGGCTGTCTCGAAGAACCCATTAGATCACTTTCTTGGGGAAGGAGACCGACGATGAGTGCAATTCACCTGGGGGCAACCTTGTTTATATGAAATTAGCGGCCGGCCCGGTCGTGAATTGCACCACCGCGATATCCCAGCGGGGCTGCTGTCTGCTTATTGAGGCAGGCGCTTTGCGGCACAACAGGACTCCAGGGTGAAAGAAAGTTACTCTGGTGCAATTCTTCAGCCCAAAAATTTGGTTTGCTGTGATTATTGGCAGCCCATTTGGGTGTTATATGTTGCACTACGGATCCCACAATTCATGGCGTTGGCCGCAATTACTCATTTGAGGATAATTGAAATAAAAGAGGGACCTGTGTCCGTTAGTGCATTTGTCAACAGGACCACAGGATGCCTCTGATGATGGCGGAGGCCCGAAACGCATCAGGCATGTAATGGCTGTGTCGAATAACCCATTAGATCACTTTTTTGGGGAAGGAGACCGACGATGAGTGCGATTCACCTGGGGGCAACCTTGTTTATATGCAATTAGCGGCCGGCCCGGTCGCAAATTGCACCACCGTGATATCCCAGCGGGGCTGCTATCGGCTTATTGAGGCAGGCGCTTTGCGGCACGACAGGACTCCAGTGTGAAAGAAAGTTACTCTGATGCAATTCTTCAGCCCAAAAATGTGGTTTGCTGTGATTAGTGGCAGCCCATTTGGGTGTTATATGTTGCACTACGGATCCCACAATTCATGGCATTGGCAGCAATTACTCATTTGAGGATTATTGAAATAAAAGAGGGACATGTGTCCGTTGGTGCATTTGTCAACAGGACCACAGGATGCCTCTGATGAGGGCGAAGGCCTGAAACTCGTCAGGCATGTAATGGCTGTGTCGAAGAACCCATTAGATCACTTTCTTGGGGAAGGAGACCGACGATGAGTGCAATTCACCTGGGGGCATCCTTGTTTATATGAAATTAGCGGCCGGCCCGGTCGCGAATTGCACCACTGCGATATCCCAGCGGGGCTGCTGTCTGCTTATTGAGGCAGGCGCTTTGCAGCACGACAGGACTCCAGTGTGAAAGAAAATTACTCTGATGCAATTGTTCAGCCAAAAAATTTGGTTTACTGTGAATATTGGCAGCCCATTTGGGTGTTATATGTTGCACTACGGATCCCACAATTCATGGCATTGGCAGCAATTACTCATTTGAGGATTATTGAAATAAAAGAGGGACATGTGTCCGTTAGTGCATTTGTCAACAGGACCACAGGATGCCTCTGATGAGGGCGGAGGCCTGAAACGCGTCAGGCATGTAATGGCTGTCTTGAAGAACCCATTAGATCACTTTCTTGGGGAAGGAGACCGACGATGAGTGCAATTTACCTGGGGGCAACCTTGTTTATATGAAATTAGCGGCCGGCCCGGTCGCGAATTGCACAACCGCGATATCCCAGCGGGGCTGCTGTCTGCTTATTGAGGCAGGCGCTTTGCGGCACAACAGGACTCCAGGGTGAAAGAAAGTTACTCTGATGCAATTCTTCAGCCAATAAATTTGGTTTGCTGTGATTATTGGCAGCCCATTTGGGTGTTATATGTTGCACTACGGATCCCACAATTCATGGCGTTGGCCGCAATTACTCATTTGAGGATAATTGAAATAAAAGAGGGACCTGTGTCCGTTAGTGCATTTGTCAACAGGACCACAGGATGCCTCTGATGACGGCGGAGGCCCGAAACGCATCAGGCATGTAATGGCTGTGTCGAATAACCCATTAGATCACGTTTTTGGGGAAGGAGACCGACGATGAGTGCAATTCACCTGGGGGCAACCTTGTTTATATGAAATTGGCGGCCGGCCCGGTCGCAAATTGCACCACCGTGATATCCCAGCGGGGCTGCTATCGGCTTATTGAGGCAGGCGCTTTGTGGCACGGCAGGACTCCAGTGTGAAAGAAAGTTACTCTGATGCAATTCTTCAGCCAAAAAATTTGGTTTGCTGTGATTATTGGCAGCCCATTTGGGTGTTATATGTTGCACTACGGATCCCACAATTCATGGCGTTGGCCGCAATTACTCATTTGAAGATTATTGAAATAAAAGAGGGACATGTGTCCGTTAGTGAATTTGTCAACAGGACCACAGGATGCCTCTGATGAGGGCGGAGGCCCGAAACGCATCAGGCATGTAATGGCTGTGTCGAAGAACCCATTAGATCACTTTCTTGGGGAAGGAGACCGACGATGAGTGCAATTCACCTGGGGGCAACCTTGTTTATATGAAATTAGCGGCCGGCCCGGTCGCGAATTGCACCACCGCGATATCCCAGCGGGGCTGCTGTCTGCTGATTGAGGCAGGCGCTTTGCGGCACGACAGGACTCCAGTGTGAAAGAAAGTTACTCTGATGAAATTCTTCAGCCCAAAAATTTGGTTTGCTATGATTATTGGCAGCCCATTTGGGTGTTATATGTTGCACTACGGATCCCACAATTCATGGCGTTGGCCGCAATTACTCATTTGAGGATTATTGAAATAAAAGAGGGACATGTGTCCGTTAGTGCATTTGTCAACAGGACCACAGGATGCCTCTGATGAGGGCGGAGGCCCGAAACGCGTCAGGGATGTAATGTCTGTGTCGAAAAACCCATTAGATCACTTTCTTGGGGAAGGAGACCGACGATGAGTGCAATTCACCTGGGGGCAACCTTGTTTATATGAAATTACCGGCCGGCCCGGTCGCGAATTGCACCACCACGATATCCCAGCGGGGCTGCTGTCTGCTTATTGAGGCAGGCGCTTTGCGGCACGACAGGACTCCAGTGTGAAAGAAAGTTACTCTGATGCAATTCTTCAGCCAAAAAATTTGGTTTGCTGTGATTATTGGCAGCCCATTTGGGTGTTATATGTTACACTTCGTATCCCACAATTCATGGCGTTGGCCGCAATTACTCATTTAAGGTTTATTGAAATAAAAGAGGGACATGTGTCCGTTAGTGCATTTGTCAACAGGACCACAGGATGCCTCTGATGAGCGCGGAGGCCCGAAACGCGTCAGGCATGTAATGGCTGTTTTGAAGAACCCATTAGATCACTTTCTTGGAGGAGACCGACGATGAGTGCAATTCACCTGGGGGCAACCTTGTTTGTATGAAATTGGCGGCCGGCCCGGTCCCGAATTGCACCATCGCGACATCCCAGCGGGGCTGCTGTCTGCTTATTGAGGCAGGCGCTTTGCGGCACAACAGGACTACAGTGTGAAAGAAAGTTATTCTGATGCAATTCTTCAGCCAAAAAATGTGGTTTGCTGTGATTATTGGCAGCCCATTTGGGTGTTATATGTTGCACTACGGATCCCACAATTCATGGCGTTGGCCGCAATTACTAATTTGAGGATAATTGAAATAAAAAAGGGACATGTGTCCATTAGTGCATTTGTCAAAAGGACCACAGGATGCCTCTGATGACGGCGGAGGCCCGAAACGCATCAGGCATGTAATGGCCGTGTCGAAGAACCCATTAGATCACTTTCTTGGGGAAGGAGACCGACGATGAGTGCAATTCACCTGGGGGCATCCTTGTTTATATGAAATTAGCAGCCGGCCCGGTCGCAAATTGCACCACCGTGATATCCCAGCGGGGCTGCTGTCTGCTTATTGAGGCAGACGCTTTGCGGCACGACAGGACTCCAGTGTGAAAGAAAGTTACTCTGATGCAATTCTCCAGCCAAAAAATGTGGTTTGCTGTGATTATTGGCAGCCCATTTGGGTGTTATATGTTGCACTACAGATCCCACAATTCATGGCGTTGGCCGCAATTACTCATTTGAGGATTATTGAAATAAAAGAGGGACATGTGTCCGTTAGTGCATTTGTCAACAGGACCACAGGATGCCTCTGATGAGGGCGGAGGCCCGAAACGCGTCAGGCATGTAATGGCTGTGTCGAAGAACCCATTAGATCACTTTCTTGGGGAAGGAGACCGACGATGAGTGCAATTCACCTGGGGGCATCCTTGTTTATATGAAATTAGCGGCCGGCCCGGTCGCAAATTGCACCACCGTGATATCCCGGCGGGGCTGCTGTCTGCTTATTGAGGCAGGCGCTTTGCGGCACGACAGGTCTCCAGTGTGAAAGAAAGTTACTCTGATGCAATTCTTCAGCCCAAAAATTTGGTTTGCTGTTATTATTGGCAGCCCATTTGGGTGTTATATGTTGCACTACGGATCCCACAATTCATGGGGTTAGCCGCAATTACTCATTTGAGGATTATTGAAATAAAAGAGGGACATGTGTCCGTTAGTGCATTTGTCAACAGGACCACAGGATGCCTCTGATGAGGGCGGAGGCCCGAAACGCGTCAGGCATGTAATGGCTGTGTCGAAGAACCCATTAGATCACTTTCTTGGGGAAGGAGACCGACTATGAGTGCAATTCACCTGGGGGCAACCTTGTTTATATGAAATTAGTGGCCGGCCCGGTCGCGAATTGCACCACTGCGATATCCCAGCGGGGCTGCTGTCTGCTGATTGAGGCAGGCGCTTTGCGGCACGACAGGACTCCAGTGTGAAACAAAGTTACTCTGATGCAATTCTTCAGCCAAAAAATGTAATTGCTGTGATTATTGGCAGCCCATTTGGGTGTTATATGTTGCACTACGGATCCCACAATTAATGGCGTTTGCCGCAATTACTCATTTGAGGATTATTGAAATAAAAGAGGGACATGTGTCCGTTAGTGCATTTGTCAACAGGACCACAGGATGCCTCTGATGAGGGCGGAGGAAACGCGTCAGGCATGTAATGGCTGTGTCGATGAACCCATTAGATCACTTTCTTGGGGAAGGAAACCGACGATGAGTGCAATTCACCTGGGGGCAACCTTGTTTATATGAAATTAGCAGCCGGCCCGGTCGCGAATTGCACCACCGCGATATCCCAGCGGGGCTGCTGTCTGCTTATTGAGGCAGGCGCTTTGCGGCACGACAGAACTCCAGTGTGAAAGAAAGTCACTCTGATGCAATTCTTCAGCCCAAAAATGTGGTTTGCTGTGATTATTGGCAGCCCATTTGGGTGTTATATGTTGCACTACAGATCCCACAATTCATGGCGTTGGCCGCAATTACTCATTTGAGGATTATTGAAATAAAAGAGGGACATGTGTCCGTTAGTGCATTTGTCAACAGGACCACAGGATGCCTCTGATGAGGGCAGATGCCCGAAACGCGTCAGGCATGTAATGGCTGTGTCGAAGAACCCATTAGATCACTTTCTTGGGGAAGGAGACCGACGATGAGTGCAATTCACCTGGGGGCAACCTTGTTTAAATGAAATTAGCGGCCGGCCCGGTCACGAATTGCACCACCGCGATATCCCAGCGGGGCTGCTGTCTGCTTATTGAGGCAGGCGCTTTGCGGCACGACAGGACTCCAGTGTGAAAGAAAGTTACTCTGATGCAATTCTTCAGCCAAAAAATGTGGTTTGCTGTGATTATTGGCAGCCCATTTGGGTGTTATATGTTGCACTACGGATCCCACAATTCATGGCGTTGGCCGCAATTACTCATTTGAGGATTATTGAAATAAAAGAGGGACATGTGTCCGTTAGTGCATTTGTCAACAGGACCACAGGATGCCTCTGATGAGGGCGGAGGCCCGAAACGCGTCAGGCATGTAATGGCTGTGTCGAAGAACCCATTAGATCACTTTCTTGGAGATGGAGACCGACGATGAGTGCAATTCACCTGAGGGCAACCTTGTTTATATGAAATTACCGGCCGGCCTGGTCGCGAATTGCACCACCGCGATATCCCAGCGGGGCTGCTGTCTGCTTATTGAGGCAGGCGCTTTGCGGCACGACAGGTCTCCAGTGTGAAAGAAAGTTACTCTGATGCAATTCTTCAGCCCAAAAATTTGGTTTGCTGTTATTATTGGCAGCCCATTTGGGTGTTATATGTTGCACTACGGATCCCACAATTCATGGCGTTGGCCGCAATTACTCATTTGAGGATAATTGAAATAAAAGAGGGACATGTGTCCATTAGTGCAGTTGTCAACAGGACCACAGGATGCCTCTGATGAGGGCGGAGGCCCGAAACGCGTCAGGCATGTAATGGCTGTGTCGAAGAACCCATTAGATCACTTTCTTGGGGAAGGAGACCGACTATGAGTGCAATTCACCTGGGGGCAACCTTGTTTATATGAAATTAGTGGCCGGCCCGGTCGCAAATTGCACCACTGCGATATCCCAGCGGGGCTGCTGTCTGCTTATTGAGGCAGGCGCTTTGCGGCACGACAGGACTCCAGTGTGAAAGAAAGTTACTCTGATGCAATTCTTCAGCCAAAAAATGTAATTGCTGTGATTATTGGCAGCCCATTTGGGTGTTATATGTTGCACTATGGAAACCACAATTAATGGTGTTTGCCGCAATTACTCATTTGAGGATTATTGAAATAAAAGAGGGACATGTGTCCGTTAGTGCATTTGTCAACAGGACCACAGGATGCCTCTGATGAGGGCGGAGGAAACGCGTCAGGCATGTAATGGCTGTGTCGATGAACCCATTAGATCACTTTCTTGGGGAAGGAAACCGACGATGAGTGCAATTCACCAGGGGGCAACCTTGTTTATATGAAATTAGCAGCCGGCCCGGTCGCTAATTGCACCACCGTGATATCCCAGCGGGGCTGCTGTCTGCTTATTGAGGCAGGCGCTTTGCGGCACGACAGAACTCCAGTGTGAAAGAAAGTTACTCTGATGCAATTCTTCAGCCAAAAAATTTGGTTTGCTGTGATTATTGGCAGCCCATTTGGGTGTTATATGTTGCACTACGGAACCCACAATTCATGGCGTTGGCCGCAATTACTCATTTGAGGATTATTGAAATAAAAGAGGGACATGTGTCCGTTAGTGCATTTGTCAACAGGACCACAGGATGCCTCTGATGAGGGCGGAGGCCTGAAATGCGTCAGGCATGTGATAGCTATGTCGAAGAACCCATTAGATCACTTTCTTGGGGAAGGAGACCGACGATGAGTGCAATTCACCTGTGGGCAACCTTGATTATATGAAATTAGCGGCCGGCCCGTTCGCGAATTGCACCACCGCGATATCCCAGCAGGGCTGCTCTCTGCTTATTGAGGCAGGCGCTTTGCGGCACGACAGGACTCCAGTGTGAAAGAAAGTTACTTTGATGCAATTCTTCAGCCCAAAAATTTGGTTTGCTGTGATTATTGGCAGCCCATTTGGGTGTTATATGTTGCACTACGGATCCCACAATTCATGGCGTTGGCCGCAATTACTCATTTGAGGATTATTGAAATAAAAGAGGGACATGTGTCCGTTAGTGCATTTGTCAACAGGACCACAGGATGCCTCTGATGAGCGCGGAGGCCCGAAACGCGTCAGGCATGTAATGGCTGTTTTGAAGAACCCATTAGATCACTTTCTTGGAGGAGACCGACGATGAGTGCAATTCACCTGGGGGCAACCTTGTTTGTATGAAATTGGCGGCCGGCCCGGTCCCGAATTGCACCATCGCGACATCCCAGCGGGGCTGCTGTCTGCTTATTGAGGCAGGCGCTTTGCGGCACAACAGGACTACAGTGTGAAAGAAAGTTATTCTGATGCAATTCTTCAGCCAAAAAATGTGGTTTGCTGTGATTATTGGCAGCCCATTTGGGTGTTATATGTTGCACTACGGATCCCACAATTCATGGCGTTGGCCGCAATTACTAATTTGAGGATAATTGAAATAAAAAAGGGACATGTGTCCATTAGTGCATTTGTCAAAAGGACCACAGGATGCCTCTGATGACGGCGGAGGCCCGAAACGCATCAGGCATGTAATGGCCGTGTCGAAGAACCCATTAGATCACTTTCTTGGGGAAGGAGACCGACGATGAGTGCAATTCACCTGGGGGCATCCTTGTTTATATGAAATTAGCAGCCGGCCCGGTCGCAAATTGCACCACCGTGATATCCCAGCGGGGCTGCTGTCTGCTTATTGAGGCAGACGCTTTGCGGCACGACAGGACTCCAGTGTGAAAGAAAGTTACTCTGATGCAATTCTCCAGCCAAAAAATGTGGTTTGCTGTGATTATTGGCAGCCCATTTGGGTGTTATATGTTGCACTACAGATCCCACAATTCATGGCGTTGGCCGCAATTACTCATTTGAGGATTATTGAAATAAAAGAGGGACATGTGTCCGTTAGTGCATTTGTCAACAGGACCACAGGATGCCTCTGATGAGGGCGGAGGCCCGAAACGCGTCAGGCATGTAATGGCTGTGTCGAAGAACCCATTAGATCACTTTCTTGGGGAAGGAGACCGACGATGAGTGCAATTCACCTGGGGGCATCCTTGTTTATATGAAATTAGCGGCCGGCCCGGTCGCAAATTGCACCACCGTGATATCCCAGCGGGGCTGCTGTCTGCTTATTGAGGCAGGCGCTTTGCGGCACGACAGGTCTCCAGTGTGAAAGAAAGTTACTCTGATGCAATTCTTCAGCCCAAAAATTTGGTTTGCTGTTATTATTGGCAGCCCATTTGGGTGTTATATGTTGCACTACGGATCCCACAATTCATGGGGTTAGCCGCAATTACTCATTTGAGGATTATTGAAATAAAAGAGGGACATGTGTCCGTTAGTGCATTTGTCAACAGGACCACAGGATGCCTCTGATGAGGGCGGAGGCCCGAAACGCGTCAGGCATGTAATGGCTGTGTCGAAGAACCCATTAGATCACTTTCTTGGGGAAGGAGACCGACTATGAGTGCAATTCACCTGGGGGCAACCTTGTTTATATGAAATTAGTGGCCGGCCCGGTCGCGAATTGCACCACTGCGATATCCCAGCGGGGCTGCTGTCTGCTGATTGAGGCAGGCGCTTTGCGGCACGACAGGACTCCAGTGTGAAACAAAGTTACTCTGATGCAATTCTTCAGCCAAAAAATGTAATTGCTGTGATTATTGGCAGCCCATTTGGGTGTTATATGTTGCACTACGGATCCCACTATTAATGGCGTTTGCCGCAATTACTCATTTGAGGATTATTGAAATAAAAGAGGGACATGTGTCCGTTAGTGCATTTGTCAACAGGACCACAGGATGCCTCTGATGAGGGCGGAGGAAACGCGTCAGGCATGTAATGGCTGTGTCGATGAACCCATTAGATCACTTTCTTGGGGAAGGAAACCGACGATGAGTGCAATTCACCTGGGGGCAACCTTGTTTATATGAAATTAGCAGCCGGCCCGGTCGCGAATTGCACCACCGCGATATCCCAGCGGGGCTGCTGTCTGCTTATTGAGGCAGGCGCTTTGCGGCACGACAGAACTCCAGTGTGAAAGAAAGTCACTCTGATGCAATTCTTCAGCCCAAAAATGTGGTTTGCTGTGATTATTGGCAGCCCATTTGGGTGTTATATGTTGCACTACAGATCCCACAATTCATGGCGTTGGCCGCAATTACTCATTTGAGGATTATTGAAATAAAAGAGGGACATGTGTCCGTTAGTGCATTTGTCAACAGGACCACAGGATGCCTCTGATGAGGGCAGATGCCCGAAACGCGTCAGGCATGTAATGGCTGTGTCGAAGAACCCATTAGATCACTTTCTTGGGGAAGGAGACCGACGATGAGTGCAATTCACCTGGGGGCAACCTTGTTTAAATGAAATTAGCGGCCGGCCCGGTCACGAATTGCACCACCGCGATATCCCAGCGGGGCTGCTGTCTGCTTATTGAGGCAGGCGCTTTGCGGCACGACAGGACTCCAGTGTGAAAGAAAGTTACTCTGATGCAATTCTTCAGCCAAAAAATGTGGTTTGCTGTGATTATTGGCAGCCCATTTGGGTGTTATATGTTGCACTACGGATCCCACAATTCATGGCGTTGGCCGCAATTACTCATTTGAGGATTATTGAAATAAAAGAGGGACATGTGTCCGTTAGTGCATTTGTCAACAGGACCACAGGATGCCTCTGATGAGGGCGGAGGCCCGAAACGCGTCAGGCATGTAATGGCTGTGTCGAAGAACCCATTAGATCACTTTCTTGGAGATGGAGACCGACGATGAGTGCAATTCACCTGAGGGCAACCTTGTTTATATGAAATTACCGGCCGGCCTGGTCGCGAATTGCACCACCGCGATATCCCAGCGGGGCTGCTGTCTGCTTATTGAGGCAGGCGCTTTGCGGCACGACAGGTCTCCAGTGTGAAAGAAAGTTACTCTGATGCAATTCTTCAGCCCAAAAATTTGGTTTGCTGTTATTATTGGCAGCCCATTTGGGTGTTATATGTTGCACTACGGATCCCACAATTCATGGCGTTGGCCGCAATTACTCATTTGAGGATAATTGAAATAAAAGAGGGACATGTGTCCATTAGTGCAGTTGTCAACAGGACCACAGGATGCCTCTGATGAGGGCGGAGGCCCGAAACGCGTCAGGCATGTAATGGCTGTGTCGAAGAACCCATTAGATCACTTTCTTGGGGAAGGAGACCGACTATGAGTGCAATTCACCTGGGGGCAACCTTGTTTATATGAAATTAGTGGCCGGCCCGGTCGCAAATTGCACCACTGCGATATCCCAGCGGGGCTGCTGTCTGCTTATTGAGGCAGGCGCTTTGCGGCACGACAGGACTCCAGTGTGAAAGAAAGTTACTCTGATGCAATTCTTCAGCCAAAAAATGTAATTGCTGTGATTATTGGCAGCCCATTTGGGTGTTATATGTTGCACTATGGAAACCACAATTAATGGTGTTTGCCGCAATTACTCATTTGAGGATTATTGAAATAAAAGAGGGACATGTGTCCGTTAGTGCATTTGTCAACAGGACCACAGGATGCCTCTGATGAGGGCGGAGGAAACGCGTCAGGCATGTAATGGCTGTGTCGATGAACCCATTAGATCACTTTCTTGGGGAAGGAAACCGACGATGAGTGCAATTCACCAGGGGGCAACCTTGTTTATATGAAATTAGCAGCCGGCCCGGTCGCTAATTGCACCACCGTGATATCCCAGCGGGGCTGCTGTCTGCTTATTGAGGCAGGCGCTTTGCGGCACGACAGAACTCCAGTGTGAAAGAAAGTTACTCTGATGCAATTCTTCAGCCAAAAAATTTGGTTTGCTGTGATTATTGGCAGCCCATTTGGGTGTTATATGTTGCACTACGGAACCCACAATTCATGGCGTTGGCCGCAATTACTCATTTGAGGATTATTGAAATAAAAGAGGGACATGTGTCCGTTAGTGCATTTGTCAACAGGACCACAGGATGCCTCTGATGAGGGCGGAGGCCTGAAATGCGTCAGGCATGTGATAGCTATGTCGAAGAACCCATTAGATCACTTTCTTGGGGAAGGAGACCGACGATGAGTGCAATTCACCTGTGGGCAACCTTGATTATATGAAATTAGCGGCCGGCCCGTTCGCGAATTGCACCACCGCGATATCCCAGCAGGGCTGCTCTCTGCTTATTGAGGCAGGCGCTTTGCGGCACGACAGGACTCCAGTGTGAAAGAAAGTTACTTTGATGCAATTCTTCAGCCCAAAAATTTGGTTTGCTGTGATTATTGGCAGCCCATTTGGGTGTTATATGTTGCACTACGGATCCCACAATTCATGGCGTTGGCCGCAATTACTCATTTGAGGATTATTGAAATAAAAGAGGGACATGTGTCCGTTAGTGCATTTGTAAACAGGACCACAGGATGCCTCTGATGAGGGCGGAGGCCCGAAACGCGTCAGGCATGTAATGGCTGTGTCGAAGAATCCATTAGATCACTTTCTTGGGGAAGGAGACCGACGATGAGTGCAATTCACCTGGGGGCAACCTTGTTTATATGAAATAAGCAGCCGGCCCGGTCGCGAATTGCACCACCGCGATATCCCAGCGGGGCTGCTGTCTACTTATTGAGGCAGGCGCTTTGCGGCACGACAGGACTCCAGTGTGAAAGAAAGTTACTCTGATGCAATTCTTCAGCCAAAAAATGTGGTTTGCTATGATTATTGGCAGTCCATTTGGGTGTTATATGTTGCACTACGGATCCCACAAATCATGGCGTTGGCCGCAATTACTCATTTGAGGATTATTGAAATAAAAGAGGGACATGTGTCCGTTAGTGCATTTGTAAACAGGACCACAGGATGCCTCTGATGAGGGCGGAGGCCCGAAACGCGTCAGGCATGTAATGGCTGTGTCGAAGAACCCATTAGATCACTTTCTTGGGGAAGGAGTGTGGTAAATAATTTAATTACCGGAACTTAATTTGATGCGGAAAATCTATAACAATAGCTCAGTAAAATAAGAGGCAGAATCCGTGGTATTAGAGGTTCGGAACGGGCTTTATTCCAGAATCAATTTAAATTGAGGAGCTCCATATTCCATCACCACGAAGGTTCAGGAAGTGAAGAACGTTACTTTATTGACAAGTAATCATTTTTATACAATAGGCATTACAGTGAAGCAAATGCAGGAGGCGTAACAATTGATAGTAAAGATAAAACATACATGCGTAGCTAGAGTGGGTGTAACTGGGCGTAACTAAAGAACGTCATCAGGTATGATGTCATAATAGGGTGGTTCCATGAAAGAATTTTGCAATGTCAGCAGAAATACTTGGCAGAAATTTGCGCGCAGCAGCATGACGTGTGATTGACGTGCAACTAGGGGGTGAAGGGGACTTGACATTTAGCTCTACATGTGGCGACAGAAGTCTGGAGGGTCAAGTCAACCTAATCCCAAATCATATCTAACATCCTATGTTTAGAGAACTATGTTATCCAAAAGAGAGGTCTCTTAGAGTAGAATCTTATTCTATACTGACTATACTGACTATACTGACTGTTAGTGCGTGTACAAGCGTCTAAGTGTCTACACAATATGCGGGGGCAGAAATCTTCCATAGTAACAGGGCTATGAATTACTTGCATAAAGACAGAGAAGCCGGGCCTTTTGCTCGGTAGCTGGAAGAATGTTTACTTAAACTACTAGACAGGAATGCATTGGGTAGGGAGCGGAGCAGATAATTTCGAAGGTGAAATACAGTTTTTGGCAGGCAACAGGCTGATGTCAGGCACCGTTAGCCGCGCAGAGAGTAGGACAAAGTTCATGGATACAGATGCGAGCTCAGACTGAAGCTTTCAGAGGCAGAAGGCAGGAAAAGCTTGATGGCAGAATCAGGGCCTACTTGCCTGGACTGTAAAATGTCATAAGTGAACCATATAAAGCCGGTGGCCTTTCGTACTCAGGAATGGAATATCCGGCCCATTCATGGCGGATCTGAAAGAGGACATGTTGGCGGTGGACGCACATGTGTTTGCGTCTTCATAACTGGAACTGGAGGGAACATACATGTACTTGTGATTTATACATGAAACCGTTGGGGTCCAAGATAGGGGACATAACTGATCAGAAAAATCCATATTTCCACATTCCCTCCTTGTCCCCTACTTGCCCGTCAAGAGATATCAATCTTCATTAATCCATCGATCTGTTCATATAGCATCATTTGTTCTTCTTTCTTCTTCCGTGATGAATGAAATCTTGGTGGTGGAATACACGATGTGGCACACAGACCACAAATCGCTGGTCCACATTGTAGACATAGACAGCAACTGAATAGTATGAGAAAGCCAATACCTAGGAAGGATAGGACCTTCCATCCAAAGGTAGATAATACACTCCAAAACCAACCGGACCAAGTCCAGGTGCCTGGATTCTGGTGTATCTGGCTTACAATCTTATGAAGGCGAGTTATGGCTTTATATACAGATGGCGAATTTTCTGGTATGAAAATGCAACAACTTGATCCGATGACCCTACAAGCTCCGCCCCTATCGGCCAGGATGACGTCAAGGACAAGACGATTTTGAAGCACAACAATCCGCATAGCAGACTGCTCTTCTGTTAAATTGCCTAAGGCGGAAATAGTTTCATTCACTACTGCTTCAAGGGTTCTGGTTAATCTACGTATCAGCTTACTATTGGTAACTGTACCTATATAGGGAAAGAGACCTTTATTGAAATCTGTGTATTTTTCCCATGCTGTCTCAGTGTAATCGACTATTGGGAGATCTCTCCTTTCTCTATTGTGTACTAAATGAGTATTTCTGTGATAATCAGGAGGAGCTAGGAAAACAGGTGGCAAAAGGAATCCGATGTAGCAGGTACCATCCCAATCTAGTGGCAAACGTATGTATGCCGTCTGACCACATATGAAGTAGGAATGGCGGGAAGCTCTAAATGTAGACTTGCCTTGATCACTAAATTCTATTACAGTGGTGCATCTACTATGGCCCATATGTATGGAACCATTCTTTCTTACACATAATTCACCTTTAACTGGAAATACTGACATGGCGGGCAAAATTGGAGTAGCTTCGGATTCGACATTCAGGATCATGAGATTAAGCGTAAAATTACCTAATCCATACACTTCATTTTCTAGATCAGTTCCTGTTCTTTTGGGAAGTCCCTCCTTGTTAGGGTGACAGACTTTGAGTAAAACTAAGTTCAAATTTCCCCATACCCAGTTATTCTGGTAAACTGCAGAATTCGAATCTAGGGAATTAATTAAACTAAACCATGCTCCACAGGAGCCGTTGTGTGTGAACGGGTATGGAAAGAGAGGTAGAATTCCTTTATAGTTCTGATAGGGAGGGAGTCGACCACATATCCAACAATTTGTAGCATTGCTAACCTGATGGGAATGATGTAACATACTAATAAAAGTGTTATAGCGCAGCGCAAATCTATAGGACAATTCATGCGGAGGTAATTCACTAAAAGAATGTTCAGCAGTAATATTGTAAACATGTCTAGAAATAGGATAATATGTGTGCAACAATATACTTGCAGTAATTATTAAAAGACTTAGGAAAAACAAAATTAACAACGTCACTGTGCAATGACTACGCAGTGATTTACAGTACGCATGTCGTTTCAACTTTATCCTTCTGTTTCTTTCTCTGTACAGGTCTAAGGGATACATGTCAGAGACAAATTCGACCGATTCACCTTGGAGAGGACTTAAACAATCAAATTGCCTGACTTGTTAGACCTAAGTTTTAGTTTGTATTGTTCATGGTTATTCAGTTCAACCAAAGGAAGTTTAGAGTCACTCGGGGAAGACACGCAAGGTGTGTCGTTTACGTCTGACGGTAGTCCATGAAATTTCTTGATATGACTTGAATGTATCCAGCCTTTTCGTCCTTCGATCTTTACGGCTGTCCTCGTCGTTAGCAATACGTGTTGAGGCGACTTCCACCTAGGATCCAGCTGAGACTTCCGATCAAAGTTCCTCACTAGAACTAAATCCCCTGGAATTACGTCATGGGGTTTCACCTTGGTGTTGTCGGGAAAGGCTGCAGCTACCTGTGAACGACAAGATTGTAGTGCAGACATCAAGGAAGCCAAGTAATCTGTCAGCATATTACAGTCAACATCAGTTATTTTGCGTGGTATAGGCGTCCCCCACATATTTGGTGGTCTACCGAAGATCACCTCATACGGGGATAGCCCTGTTCGAGAGTGTGCTACCATTCTCATGTAAAAAAGTGCAACGGGTAAGGCTACTACCCAGTCGACACCTTTCTCTCTGCATATTTTGGACAATCTAATTTTCAGGGTCTGGTTATGTCTTTCCACGAGACCTGCTGCCTCGGGGTGTCGGACACAGTGAAATTTCCACTGATAGCCTAACAAAAGTGAAACGTGTTTCATTAATTCGGATGCGAACGGCTGGCCGTTATCTGAGTAGACAACACGTGGTAAACCGTACCGTGGGAAGAATTCTCGAACTAACTGTTTGGCAGTAGTCGGGGCAGTGTAATCTGAAACCGGGTATGCCTCTGTCCAACGGGAAAGAGCACAGACAACTACGAGAACATATTTGAATCCTCGACATCGTTCCATCTGGATATAATCCATCTGGAGGACTTCAAAAGGGTGATCAGGAGGCTGAAATCCACCCTGTTCTACGGGAATGCTTTTACCTGGGTTAAACTGACAACAGATCATACAGGTACGAACTTTTTGTTTAGCTGCTGCTCGTAAATGTTTGTTGAACCAAATGTGTTGGATGCTGTCTAGCATAGCTTTTTCTCCTAGATGTGCTGGACTATGTACAGTGTTAATAACGACTTGGACCATTGAATCAGGAAGGAACCACACAGATTTTTCCTTCGTCATCCATCCTTGATCCGTTTGGATCCCTCCTAATTCAGTCCATTTCTTTATTTCGTCTGGTGTAGCATGTGTCTGTATGTCGATTACGTCAAGAGCGGGATCCTTAACCGTCATGCAATATGTTGGTGTCGGGACTATTGTCTTTGTCATGTCGGATGTTTGAGTTTGAGCAGTCTGTTTAGCTGTTCTGTCAGCTAGATCATTGCCTTGAGAAATGATATCAGTAACTTTCGTATGAGCTTTACATTTCATAATTGATATTGC
Organism: Triturus cristatus; assembly: GCF_964204655.1. Taxonomy (NCBI): domain Eukaryota; kingdom Metazoa; phylum Chordata; class Amphibia; order Caudata; family Salamandridae; genus Triturus; species Triturus cristatus. The sequence goes on along the minus strand of NC_140587.1, from coordinate 737,480,683 downwards.
AGTGGGTAGATGTATTGCATCTAATAAGGCATGAATAAGGGGTCCGTGCTGAATGTGGGCACCGTGAGAAGTTAAATAACCTCTCTCTCGCCACAGCACGCCGAAATCATGTACAACTCCAAATGCATAACGTGAATCAGTGTATATGTTGACTTTTTTATTTGTGGCTTGAATACAGGCTTGTGTCAGAGCGATGAGCTCTGCTGCTTGAGCGGACAAGGTATTTATGCAATTTGTTTCAATGATTTCAGTGTCTGTTGTGACTGCGTAAGCGGCCACTAGCTCTCCTGTACCTGTTCTCATACATGAACCATCTACATACAACGTCAGGTCTGGGTCTGACAATGGGACGTCTGTCAAATCTTGTCTGGGTTTCGTCGTGATAGTGATAACTTCAATACAATCATGTGCAAGTGGGTCTGTTCCATTTATAGGTAACAGTGTGGCAGGATTCAATGTACTACAACGTCTGATTTCTATATGTGGCTGAAACAATGTTAATTCGTAACCAGTAAGTCGTGTTATAGTCAAGTGTTGTGTTTGTGTGCGGTTCAAGAGAACCTCTACTGCATGTGGTACTTGTACTGTCAATGGATGTCCTAATACTATGGCATCGCTTTGTCTGATTGCTAAAGCTGTTGCTGCCACTGATTTCAGGCACGCAGGCAAAGCCTGAGCTACGGGATCTAATGTACTAGAAAAATAAGCACATGGTTTATGTGATCCTGCTTGTTCCTGTGTGAGTACTGACAAGGCAGTACCTTCGCGTTCTGTAACGAAGAGTGTAAACTGTTTATTGTAACATGGTGTTGCTAAAACAGGTGCTTGGCATAAGGCTTTCTTTAGGCTTTCAAAAGCTTGTGTATGTTCCTGAGTCCAAGGGAGAACAGTCGATGTGGCTGCCTCCTGTGTTGTCAATTGAATGAGGGGTTTTGCTAGAAATGCATACTGAGGGATCCACTGCCTACAATATGAAGTGAGGCCTATGAAAGCCCGCACCTCCTTTTGTGTCTTGGGTATTGGCATATTAGCAATTAGCTGGATGCGATCTGGTGTAAGCTGCCTTCCCTCCTTGGACAGCGAGTGACCAAGGTAAACAACTCGCTGGACACAGAATTGCAGCTTAGAAGGGGACACCTTGTGCCCCTTTTCGGCCAAAAATTGTAATACCGTCAGTGAGGCTTTTTCACATTCGGGTTCGCTCCTAGCGGTGATCAGCAGATCATCGACATATTGAAGCAGGGCAGTGTTGACTGGCATGTGGATACTGTCGAGTTCTCGTTTCAGTGCTTGGCTATAAATGCTGGGGCTTTCTGTAAATCCTTGAGGTGCGCGTGTGAATTTAAAGCTTCGTCCATTTAAACTAAATCCGAACAAGTATTGGCTTTCCGGATCTATTGGGACGCTGAAGAAGGCATTCTTGAGATCAATTACAGTAAAGAATGTTGCTTCGGAATCAATGGCTGTAAGTAATGAAGAAATGTCTGGAACTACGGGGTATTGTGGTACTATGCATTTATTTAATTCGCGCAGATCAATAACCAATCGATATACTGGCGGGGCTGTTGGATCGGTTCGTTTAAGAATCGGAATTATCGGGGAATTACATATATTGGAGTCAGTTTCCACAACCACTCCTTGGGTAATAAGCTTGTGAATGATTTGTAGTAAAGCCACTACAGCATCTGGGGGTAACTTGTATTGTCGCATTCGTGGAAGTACCACTCCTGCCTTTAGTGTGACTCGATATGGTGTAATGTTCATGCAACCAACATCTGTAGGGCCTTGCGCCCATAAATGTGTCGGTAAAGTCTGTAGTCGGTGATCCATGTCTCGGGACACGTAGTGCCCTTTGAAATCACGTAAAAATAATCTTACTCCTTCTGGAGAACAACATATAATAGCTCCTAGAGCTTTCAAAGTTTTTATGCCTAACAAGTTTTCTGGACATGATTTAGTAAGTAATAAATCTGTAGTTCGTGTCAAGGGACCGATCGTAAGTGGAAGAGGCTGTGTTACTTCGTTAATGATAGGTTTTCCTGAAAAGCCAAGGGAAATATTCTGTGTGCCTGAGAGGGGTGCCCCTGGAACTTCACTACGTTTTATTGTTGTTCGGCTTGCCCCTGTATCGAGTAAGAATTTTCTATCTTGACCTAACAGTTCACTGTGTACATAAGGTCCTTCTTGATCTACAGGGACCTCAATAAGGGGTAAGCCAACTTCCCTCTCTAGGCTGTTTCATGAGTATCGTTGATAATCAGGATAGTCATACTGTGCGGTCTGATACATCTGTCGGGTCGTTGTTTGTGTGGCAGCAATAGGCTGCGGTGGTGGAGCTGGCATAGACTGTTGCGGAGCTGGCATGGACTGTGCATGCTGCGGAGTTCCTTGTTGATTCTGATCCTGTCTAAGTGGTCTTGGTCTTTCTTTTGTGTTACCTATGGCGATATTATGTTTTAAAACGGGACAATCGTGTACATAATGACCTGGCTTTTTACTATAGTTGCACGTCCCTTTAACAGGACCTGTTGAAACACTGGACTGTGTTATACCCTTCTTATGACCGTCAACTGGCACTGTCTGGGAAACTAGCATTTTCATTTTCGTGTCTTTCATGCGTCTATGTTCATGTTCTTGTTCTTCTCTAATTCTATTGTGATGGTACTGTAGCATTTGTAACATTTGTGACGGAGTGTTACCTTGCCAGGTACTCTCGAACTTCAATACTCTATTCTTAACTTGGGGCAAGGCATTTTCAACTAACTTTGTCACAAACAATGTGGATACGACTCGCTACTTGCTTTTATTCCACTATTTATACCAAAACATTTCTCAAATCGGGAATAGAAATCACTAGTGTCTTCATCTGATTTCTGTTTACAGGCTGAGATTGCACCCCAGTCTTCCTTTTTCGTAGTTAATAAACGTGGCAGTACCTGTACTAGTAGACCTGGTAGTGCTTTGATCTTGTCCCCGAGCCCTGAACCTGGACCTCGAGCTTTTTCTTCGTTTTCTAATGCCGTCCAATCTATCTTCTGGTCTCCCACCTCCCAATCCTTTTCCTTGAGTTTTTCGTAAATGCCCGCAGGCATTAATACCTTCAATATTGTCATAATGTCGGGGTAGGTATATTCTCCCATGAGTAACATATCTTTAATTTCACGATGGAAACCTGCTGGGTCTTTATCATGACTGGGTACCACTTTCTTCATTTCTAATAGTTCTATTTTAGATATGGGTGTGTATACAAACACACGTTTAAACTCATTGTCATCACCCTTTATCGGGTGCACTTCGCGTAAGGGATTCTGTCTATCCATGTAATGCGTCGTTCTTTCCTTGATGGGCAGTGAGACATGTTCAGGACATACAAAAAGGATGTACTGCTTTCTGGATTCTAGTATTTCTCTAATTAACTTAGTACCGGAACCTCTCCATTTATTCGTGAGTAATTCAGTCAAGATATCAGGTAAGGGACCAGGATCGGAGTGTTGGCTTTTATATATTATAAGGAGTTGTTGAATCATATAGATACCAGCTAAACGCTGTTCATCTGGGGCGAGGTTCAAAAACGTATGTACTAGTGTATCATCACCATATTTTCCAGGACTGTCAACCCAGTGAACGGCTGACCTGGCTAATTCTTGTTCGTCCATAGAATCGAGTATATGATAACCCCTTCGTTCTCGGAGTAATTTGTCAGCGGCTTGGAATGAATGTTCGGGGGACCTTATATTTATTATAGGAGTTTGGAATTTTCTGTTATTATCTGGACGTATCGGACATATCGGATCAGTAAAGCATCTAGTATTATTGCAAGATCTTCCTCTACCTACATAGGCCATTGTTTCTAACTGTCCTGTGGGCAGTTCTAATTCTTCCTCATCCTCGGTTTGTTCTGGTTCGTCTACTGCTAATCTTTCCTCGTGTATTCGTTCTATTTCTTTGCGGATCTTTCGGCTCATAGCTACTATACATGATCGTTTATCGTGTCTCCCCTCTGATATATTCTTACCCCATGTGGTGAGAATCTGCATTTCTTCCGGATTTACCCCTGGTTGATCTTGATTTCTGATCACACAGTTTATGAGGAAACGTAACAGTTCCCCCTGTATTTCCACCTTTTGGTACTCCATGGCTCTGTTAATACTCTCAGGGTCTCGCCCTGACTGAACAAAGTGATATATATTTTCTAAATGTGCAGTCATTCCTGGTAGCTTCCCTAAATATATTGCAGCTCGTCGGATACGTAATGATGCCAGCATCATTTCGTCCCCTTTTCCGGGCACAGGGTCATATCTACAGTCTATTAGAAGTTCCTTGAGCGTGTTGGGAGTTACTAGTTTGGGCGTACGTTGGTGGGCTAATTCTTGAAAGGAAAGTTTATTTGTTCTGGGTGGCGTAGAAAAAATGCTTGATGTACCTCCGGTAGCACCACCTGGGGTGCTGGATGTGAAAGGATTCGTTGAACGGGATATAGCAACCATAGGTGTGGATGCGGATGTAGAAACAGATGTGCTTGCCGGAACTTGTGTCGGAGTTTGCTGTTGCAGAGGTACAGACGGAGGAGGGTCTTGGCGTTGAACCCCCTCGGCAGGCGGTCTATGTGGCGCAGCATTAGCATACTCGGGAGCTGCGTCGTCTAAATAAGAGGAAAGAAAAACATCTTCTGCGGTTCTGGGATGCCCTTTGGGATGTGCTTTTATCGGAAACAATGGGGGTGGCAAGTCTCTTGGTATCTCCGGAGTAGCCTTAGGTAGTCCTTCGGCCAGAAGAGGATACATACCATTCACAAGGGCATTTCTTTGTCTGTCTGTTTGTTCTGACTTTACTCGAGTACCTTCTTCACTTAATACACTTTCTCGAACTTTATTTGAATTCTCCTTACTTTTCTCTTCCTGTCTGAGCGCTTTTTCTGTACGTCTGTATGATTCTTTACGCCATAATTCAATGGCATCTTTCTGTGACTGTCTAGCTTTCCTTTTCCATAATTCTTCTTCTACTTTCATAATGCAATCTGCATCCCAGGTCCCAGCTGCGGGCCACCTCTGACTTTCTGGTAATTCCTTGGTGTAGTCTACCCATAGATCAAGAAATAATATGGCATCTAGGCCATGTTTATGATACATGAAGTACCCTGGAGTGTCCCTAGGAGGAATGGGAACAGCTTCTTCGAGTACCCCTTTTCTGGTTTTGATCTGTCTTAATTTCGAAAAGAGCGGTATATTGGGAACTGATCTGATACCTAATTTTGAACACGTTTAATACCATAAAACACAATAATGAACAGTCATTCACACCACAATATACAGAACGTATTTAAAACATTTTAACATTTAACATTTAATGAATAAACAATGATGGTCATTTAGGGAACTAGTCACTAAGCATAATACTCGATACTAACTAGGTAAATCTGAATTATATACTAGACATACTTGATATACTGCTAAACAGTACAGATACACTGCTGAAACAGTGCAGACCGGATTTGTGTACCCAAACCCGTCTTGACCGGCACAACCTATGTGCACGTCAGAACGCCTCCCCGATAATGGTACTCACCGGGTAGCTCGGAACGGAAGGCCTCGGAACTGAACTGAACTTGAACCGGACTGGACTCGACTCGGAACTTCGGAAACTTCGGAAACTGGTGGGCCTCTGTATACCTCGGATCTTGCTCTCTCAGCTAGGCTCTGGTCGGGATACTTCGCACTTCTCACCGCCTCGTCTGGGTGTTGATCGCAGCCTCAGTTACCCCCGCTCGGCAGGAGGGAGATACAGGAAATCCTGTGGGTACGCGTTGTTGTCCGTCCAGCTGTGACAGGAGACCGGGCCTGCAACGCACCGCCGGCGCGTGAGATGAGAAAGTGTCCCTGTTCGGGCGCCATTTATGTGGTAAATAATTTAATTACCGGAACTTAATTTGATGCGGAAAATCTATAACAATAGCTCAGTAAAATAAGAGGCAGAATCCGTGGTATTAGAGGTTCGGAACGGGCTTTATTCCAGAATCAATTTAAATTGAGGAGCTCCATATTCCATCACCACGAAGGTTCAGGAAGTGAAGAACGTTACTTTATTGACAAGTAATCATTTTTATACAATAGGCATTACAGTGAAGCAAATGCAGGAGGCGTAACAATTGATAGTAAAGATAAAACATACATGCGTAGCTAGAGTGGGTGTAACTGGGCGTAACTAAAGAACGTCATCAGGTATGATGTCATAATAGGGTGGTTCCATGAAAGAATTTCGCAATGTCAGCAGAAATACTTGGCAGAAATTCGCGCGCAGCAGCATGACGTGTGATTGACGTGCAACTAGGGGGTGAAGGGGACTTGACATTTAGCTCTACATGTGGCGACAGAAGTCTGGAGGGTCAAGTCAACCTAATCCCAAATCATATCTAACATCCTATGTTTAGAGAACTATGTTATCAAAAAGAGAGGTCTCTTAGAGTAGAATCTTATTCTATACTGACTATACTGACTATACTGACTGTTAGTGCGTGTACAAGCGTCTAAGTGTCTACACAATATGCGGGGGCAGAAATCTTCCATAGTAACAGGGCTATGAATTACTTGCATAAAGACAGAGAAGCCGGGCCTTTTGCTCGGTAGCTGGAAGAATGTTTACTTAAACTACTAGACAGGAATGCATTGGGTAGGGAGCGGAGCAGATAATTTCGAAGGTGAAATACAGTTTTTGGCAGGCAACAGGCTGATGTCAGGCACCGTTAGCCGCGCAGAGAGTAGGACAAAGTTCATGGATACAGATGCGAGCTCAGACTGAAGCTTTCAGAGGCAGAAGGCAGGAAAAGCTTGATGGCAGAATCAGGGCCTTCTTCCCTGGACTGTAAAATGTCATAAGTGAACCATATAAAGCCGGTGGCCTTTCGTACTCAGGAATGGAATATCCGGCCCATTCATGGCGGATCTGAAAGAGGACATGTTGGCGGTGGACGCACATGTGTTTGCGTCTTCATAACTGGAACTGGAGGGAACATACATGTACTTGTGATTTATACATGAAACCGTTGGGGTCCAAGATAGGGGACATAACTGATCAGAAAAATCCATATTTCCACAGGAGACCGACGATGAGTGCAATTCACCTGGGGGCAACCTTGTTTATATGAAATTAGCAGCCGGCCCGGTCGCGAATTGCACCACCGCGATATCCCAGCGGGGCTGCTGTCTACTTATTGAGGCAGGAGCTTTGCGGAATGACAAGACTCCAGTGTGAAAGAAAGTTACTCTGATGCAATTCTTCAGCCAAAAAATTTGGTTTGCTGTGATTATTGGCAGCCCATTTGGGTGTTATATGTTGCACTACGGATCCCACAATTTATGGCGTTGGCCGCAATTACTCATTTGAGGATTATTGAAATAAAAGAGGGACATGTGTCCGTTAGTGCATTTGTCAACAGGACCACAGGATGCCTCTGATGAGGGCCGAGGCCTGAAACGCGTCAGGCATGTAATGGCTGTGTCGAAGAACACATTAGATCAGTTTCTTGGGGAAGGAGACCGACGATGAGTGCAATTCACCTGGGGGCAACCTTGTTTATATGAAATTAGCGGCCGTCCCGGTCGCGAATTGCACCACCGCGATATCCCAGCGGGGCTGCTGTCTGCTTATTGAGGCAGGCGCTTTGCGGCACGACAGGACTCCAGTGTGAAAGAAAGTTACTCTGATGCAATTCTTCAGCCAAAAAATGTGGTTTGCTGTGATTATTGGCAGCCCATTTGGGTGTTATATGTTGCACTACGGATTCCACAATTCATGGCATTGGCAGCAATTACTCATTTGAGGATTATTGAAATAAAAGAGGGACATGTGTCCGTTAGTGCATTTGTCAACAGGACCACAGGATGCCTCTGATGAGGGCGGAGGCCTGAAACGCGTCAGGCATGTAATGGCTGTGTCGAAGAACCCATTAGATCACTTTCTTGGGGAAGGAGACCGACGATGAGTGCAGTCACCTGGGGGCAACCTTGTTTATATGAAATTAGCGGCCGGCCCGGTCACGAATTGCACCACTGCGATATCCCAGCGGGGCTGCTGTCTGCTTATTGAGGCAGGCGCTTTGCGGCACGACAGGACTCCAGTGTGAAAGAAAGTTACTCTGATGCAATTCTTCAGCCAAAAAATGTGGTTTAATGTGAATATTGGCAGCCCATTTGGGTGTTATATGTTGCACTACGGATCCCATAATTGATGGCATTGGCAGCAATTACTCATTTGAGGATTATTGAAATAAAAGAGGGACATGTGTCCGTTAGTGCATTTGTCAACAGAACCACAGGATGCCTCTGATGAGGGCGGAGGCCTGAAACGCGTCAGGCATGTAATGGCTGTCTCGAAGAACACATTCAATCACTTTCTTGGGGAAGGAGACCGACGATGAGTGCAATTCACCTAGGGGCTACCTTGTTTATATGAAATTAGCGGCCGGCCCGGTCGCGAATTGCACCACCGCGATATCCCAGCGAGATGCTGTCTGCTTATTGAGGCAGGCGCTTTGCGGCACGACAGGACTCCAGTGTGAAAGAAAGTTACTCTGATGCAATTCTTCAGCCGAAAAATTTGGTTTGCTGTGATTATTGGCAGCCCATTTGGGTGGTATATGTTGCACTACGTATCCCACAATTCATGGCGTTGGCCGCAATTACTCATTTGAGGATTATTGAAATAAAAGAGGGACATGTGTCCGTTAGTGCATTTGTCAACAGGACCACAGAATGCCTCTGATGAGGGCGGAGGCCCGAAACGCGTCATGCATGTAATGGCTGTGTCGAAGAACCCATTAGATCACTTTCTTGGAGAAGGAGACCGACGATGAGTGCAATTCACCTGAGGGCAACCTTGTTTATATGAAATTACCGGCCGGCCTGGTCGCGAATTGCACCACCGCGATATCCCAGCGGGGCTGCTGTCTGCTTATTGAGGCAGGCGCTTTGCGGCACGACAGGTCTCCAGTGTGAAAGAAAGTTACTCTGATGCAATTCTTCAGCCCAAAAATTTGGTTTGCTGTTATTATTGGCAGCCCATTTGGGTGTTATATGTTGCACTACGGATCCCACAATTCATGGCGTTGGCCGCAATTACTCATTTGAGGATTATTGAAATAAAAGAGGGACATGTGTCCGTTAGTGCATTTGTCAACAGGACCACAGGATGCCTCTGATGAGGGCGGAGGAAACGCGTCAGGCATGTAATGGCTGTGTCGATGAACCCATTAGATCACTTTCTTGGGTAAGGAGACCGACGATGAGTGCAATTCACCCGGGGGCAACCTTGTTTAAATGAAATTAGCGGCCGGCCCGGTCGCGAATTGCACCACCGCGATATCCCAGCGGGGCTGCTGTCTGCTTATTGAGGCAGGCGCTTTGCGGCACGACAGGACTCCAGTGTGAAAGAAAGTTACTCTGATGCAATTCTTCAGCCAAAAAATGTGGTTTGCTGTGATTATTGGTAGCCCATTTGGGTGTTATATCTTGCACTACGGATCCCACAAATCATGGCGTTTGCCGCAATTACTCATTTGAGGATTATTGAAATAAAAGAGGGACATGTGTCCGTTAGTGCATTTGTCAACAGGACCACAGGATGCCTCTGATGAGGGCGGAGGCCTGAAACGCGTCAGGCATGTAATGGCTGTGTCGAAGAAGCCATTAGATCACTTTCTTGGGGAAGGAGACCGACGATGAGTGCAATTCAACTGGGGGCAACCTTGATTATATGAAATTAGCGGCCGGCCCGGTCGCGAATTGCACCACCGCGATATCCCGGCAGGGCTGCTGTCTGCTTATTGAGGCAGGCGCTTTGCGGCACGACAGGACTCCAGTGTGAAAGAAAGTTACTTTGATGAAATTCTTCAGCCCAAAAATTTGGTTTGCTGTGATTATTGGCAGCCCATTTGGGTGTTATATGTTGCACTACGGATCCCACAATTCATGGCGTTGGCCGCACTTACTCATTTGAGGATTATTGAAATAAAAGAGGGACATGTGTCCGTTAGTGCATTTGTAAACAGGACCACAGGATGCCTGGGATGAGGGCGGAGGCCCGAAACGCATCAGGCTTGTAATGGCTGTGTCGAAGAACCCATTAGATCACTTTCTTGGGGAAGGAGACCGACGATGAGTGCAATTCACCTGGGGGCAACCTTGTTTATATGAAATAAGCAGCCGGCCCGGTCGCGAATTGCACCACCGCGATATCCCAGCGGGGCTGCTGTCTACTTATTGAGGCAGGCGCTTTGCGGCACGACAGGACTCCAGTGTGAAAGAAAGTTACTCTGATGCAATTCTTCAGCCAAAAAATGTGCTTTGCTGTGATTATTGGCAGTCCATTTGGGTGTTATATGTTGCACTACGGATCCCACAATTCATGGCGTTGGCCGCAATTACTCATTTGAGGATTATTGAAATAAAGGAGGGACATGTGTCCGTTAGTGCATTTGTCAACAGGACCACAGGATGCCTCTGATGAGGGCGGAGGCCCGAAACGCGTCAGGCATGTAATGGCTTTGTCGAAGAACCCATTAGATCACTTTCTTGGGGAAGGAGACCGACGATGAGTGCAATTCACCTGGGGGCAACCTTGTTTATATGAAATTAGCGGTCGGCCCGGTCGCGAATTGCACCACCGCGATATCCCAGCGGGGCTGCTGTCTGCTTATTGAGGCAGGCGCTTTGCGGCACGACAGGACTCCAGTGTGAAAGAAAGTTACTCTGATGCAATTCTTCAGTCAAAAAATTTGGTTTGCTGTGATTATTGGCAGCCCATTTGGGTGTTATATGTTGCACTACGGATCCCACAATTTATGGCGTTGGCCGCAATTACTCATTTGAGGATTATTGAAATAAAAGAGGGACATGTGTCCGTTAGTGCATTTGTCAACAGGACCACAGGATGCCTCTGATGAGGGCGGAGGCCCGAAACGCGTCAGGCATGTAATGGCTGTGTCGAAGCACCCATTAGATCACTTTCTTGGGGAAGGAGACCGACGATGAGTGCAATTCACCTGGGGGCAACCTTGTTTATATGAAATTAGCGGCCGGCCCGGTCGCGAATTGCACCACCGCGATATCCCAGCGGGGCTGCTGTCTGCTTATTGAGGCAGGCGCTTTGCGGCACGACAGGACTCCAGTGTGAAAGAAAGTTACTCTGATGCAATTCTTCAGCCAAAAAATTTGGTTTGCTGTGAATATTGGCAGCCCATTTGGGTGTTATATGTTGCACTACGGATTCCACAATTCATGGCATTGGCAGCAATTACTCATTTGAGGATTATTGAAATAAAAGAGGGACATGTGTCCGTTAGTGCATTTGTCAATAGGACCACAGGCTGCCTCTGATGAGGGCGGTGGCCCGAAACGCGTCAGGCATGTAATGGCTGTGTCGAAGAAACCATTAGATCACTTTCTTGGGGGAGGAGACCGACGATAAGTGCAATTCACCTGGGGGCAACCTTGTTTATATGAAATTAGCGGCCGGCCCGGTCGCGAATTGCACCACCGCGATATCCCAGCGGGGCTACTGTCTGCTTATTGAGGCAGCCGCTTTGCGGCTCGACAGGACTCCAGTGTGAAAGAAAGTTACACTGATGCAATTCTTCAGCCCAAAAATGTGGTTTGCTGTGATTATTGGCAGCCCATTTGGGTGTTATATGTTGCACTACGGATCCCACAATTCATGGCATTGGCAGCAATTACTCATTTGAGGATTATTGAAATAAAAGAGGGACATGTGTCCGTTAGTGCATTTGTCAACAGGACCACAGGATGCCTCTGATGAGGGCGGAGGCCTGAAATTCGTCAGGCATGTAATGGCTGTGTCGAAGAACCCATTAGATCACTTTCTTGGGGAAGGAGACCGACGATGAGTGCAATTCACCTGGGGGCAACCTTGTTTATATGAAATTAGCAGCCGGCCCGGTCGCGAATTGCACCACTGCGATATCCCAGCGGGGCTGCTGTCTGCTTATTGAGGCAGGCGCTTTGCGGCACGACAGGACTCCAGTGTGAAAGAAAGTTACCCTGATGCAATTCTTCAGCCAAAAAATGTGGTTTGCTGTGAATATTGGCAGCCCATTTGGGTGTTATATGTTGCACTACGGATCCCACAATTCATGGCATTGGCAGCAATTACTCATTTGAGGATTATTGAAATAAAAGAGGGACATGTGTCCGTTAGTGCATTTGTCAACAGGACCACAGGATGCCTCTGATGAGGGCGGAGGCCTGAAACGCGTCAGGCATGTAATGGCTGTCTCGAAGAACCCATTAGATCACTTTCTTGGGGAAGGAGACTGACGATGAGTGCAATTCACCTGGGGGCAACCTTGTTTATATGAAATTAGCGGCCGGCCCGGTCGCAAATTGCACCACCGTGATATCCCAGCGGGGCTGCTATCGGCTTATTGAGGCAGGCGCTTTGCGGAACAACAGGACTCCAGTGTGAAAGAAAGTTACTCTGATGCAATACTTCAGCCAAAAAATGTGGTTTGCTGTCATTATTGGCAGCCCATTTGGGTGTTATATGTTGCACTACGGATCCCACAATTCATGGCGTTGGCCGCAATTACTCATTTGAGGATAATTGAAATAAAAGAGGGATATGCGTCCGTTAGTGCATTTGTCAACAGGACCACAGGATACCTCTGATGAGGGCCGAGGCCCGAAACGCGTCAGGCATGTAATGGCTGTGTCGAAGAACCCATTATATCACTTTCTTGGGGAAGGAGACCGACGATGAGTGCAATTCACCTGGGGGCAACCTTGTTTATATGAAATTAGCGGCCGGCCCGGTCGCGAAATGCACCACCGCGATATTCCAGCGGGGCTGCTGTCTGCCTATTGAGGCAGGCGCTTTGCGGCACGACAGGACTTCAGTGTGAAAAAAAGTTACTCTGATGCAATTCTTCAGCCCAAAAATTTGGTTTGCTGTGATTATTGGCAGCCCATTTGCGTGTTACATGTTGCACTACGGATCCCACAAATCATGGCGTTGGCCGCAATTACTCATTTGAGGATTATTGAAATAAAAGAGGGACATGTGTCCGTAAGTGCATTTGTCAACAGGACCACAGGCTGCCTCTGATGAGGGCGGTGGCCCGAAATGCGTCAGGCATGTAATGGCTGTGTCGAAGAACCCATTAGATCACTTTCTTGGGGGAGGAGACCGACGATGAGTGCAATTCACCTGGGGGCAACCTTGTTTATATGAAATTAGAGGCCGGCCCGGTCGTGAATTGCACCACCGCGATATCCCAGCAGGGCTACTGTCTGCTTATTGAGGCAGGCGCTTTGCGGCACGACAGGACTCCAGTGTGAAAGAAAGTTACTCTGATGCAATTCTTCAGCCCAAAAATGAAGTTTGCTGTGATTATTGGCAGCCCATTTAGGTGTTATATGTTGCACTACGGATCCCACAATTCATAGCATTGGCAGCAATTACTCATTTGAGGATTATTGAAATAAAAGAGGGACATGTGTCCGTTAGTGTCTTTGTCAGCAGGACCACAGGATGCCTCTGATGAGGGCGGAGGCCTGAAACGCGTCAGGCATGTAATGGCTGTGTCGAAGTACCCATTAGATCACTTTCTTGGGGAAGGACACCGGCGATGAGTGCAATTCACCTGGGGGCAACCTTGTTTATATGAAATTAGTGGCCGGCCCGGTCGCGAATTGCACCACTGCGATATCCCAGCGGGGCTGCTGTCTGTTTATTGAGGCAGGCGCTTTGCGGCACGACAGGACTCCAGTGTGAAAGAAAGTTACTCTGATGCAATTCTTCAGCCAAAAAATTTAATTGCTGTGATTATTGGCAGCCCATTTGGGTGTTATATGTTGCACTACGGATCCCACAATTAATGGAGTTTGCCGCAATTACTCATTTGAGGATTATTGAAATAAAAGAGGGACATGTGTCCGTTAGTGCATTTGTCAACAGGACCACAGGATTCCTCTGATGAGGGCGGAGGCCTGAAACGTGTCAGGCATGCAATGGCTGTGCCGAAGAACCCATTAGATCACTTTCTTGGGGAAGGAGACCGACGATGAGTGCAATTCACCTGGGGGCAACCTTGATTATATGAAATTAGTGGCCGGCCTGGTCGCGAATTGCACCACCGCGATATCCCAGCAGGGCTGCTGTCTGCTTATTGAGGCAGGCGCTTTGCGGCACGACAGGACTCCAGTGTGAAAGAAAGTTACTTTGATGAAATTCTTCAGCCCAAAAATTTGGTTTGCTGTGATTATTGCCAGCCCATTTGGGTGTTATATGTTGCACTACGGATCCCACAATTCATGGCGTTGGCCGCAATTACTCATTTGAGGATTATTGAAATAAAAGAGGTACATGTGTCCGTTAGTGCATTTGTAAACAGGACCACAGGATGCCTGGGATGAGGGCGGAGGCCCGAAACGCGTCAGGCTTGTAATGGCTGTGTCGAAGAACCCATTAGATCACTTTCTTGGGGAAGGAGACCGACGATGAGTGCAATTCACCTGGGGGCAACCTTGTTTATATGAAATAAGCAGCCGGCCCGGTCGCGAATTGCACCACCGCGATATCCCAGCGGGGCTGCTGTCTACTTATTGAGGCAGGCGCTTTGCGGCACGACAGGACTCCAGTGTGAAAGAAAGTTACTCTGATGCAATTCTTCAGCCAAAAAATGTGCTTTGCTGTGATTATTGGCAGTCCATTTGGGTGTTATATGTTGCACTACGGATCCCACAATTCATGGCGTTGGCCGCAATTACTCATTTGAGGATTATTGAAATAAAAGAGGGACATGTGTCCGTTAGTGCATTTGTCTACAGGACCACAGGATGCCTGTGATGAGGGCGGAGGCCGGAAACGCGTCAGGCATGTAATGGCTGTGTCGAAGAACCCATTAGATCACTTTCTTGGGGAAGGAGACCGACGATGAGTGCAATTCACCTGGGGGCAACCTTGTTTATATGAAATTAGCAGCCGGCCCGGTCGCGAATTGCACCACTGCGATATCCCAGCGGGGCTGCTGTCTGCTTATTGAGGCAGGCGCTTTGCGGCACGACAGGACTCCAGTGTGAAAGAAAGTTACTCTGATGCAATTCTTCAGCCAAAAAATGTGGTTGCTGTGAATATTGGCAGCCCATTTGGGTGTTATATGTTGCACTACGGATCCCACAATTCATGGCATTGGCAGCAATTACTCATTTGAGGATTATTGAAATAAAAGAGGGACATGTGTCCATTAGTGCATTTGTCAACAGGACCACAGGATGCCTCTGATGAGGGCGGAGGCCTGAAACGCGTCAGGCATGTAATGGCTGTCTCGAAGAACCCATTAGATCACTTTCTTGGGGAAGGAGACCGACGATGAGTGCAATTCACCTGGGGGCAACCTTGTTTATATGAAATTAGCGGCCGGCCCGGTCGCGAATTGCACCACCGCGATATCCCAGCGGGGCTGCTGTCTGCTTATTGAGGCAGGCGCTTTGCGGCACGACAGGACTCCAGTGTGAAAGAAAGTTACTCTGATGCAATTCTTCAGCCAAAAAATTTGGTTTGCTGTGATTATTGGCAGCCCATTTGGGTGTTATATATTGCACTACGGATCCCAAAATTCATGGCGTTGGCCGCAATTACTCATTTGAGGATTATTGAAATAAAAGAGGGACATATGTCCATTAGTGCATTTGTCAACAGGACCACAGGATGCCTCTGATGAGGGCGGAGGCCCGAAACGCGTCAGGCATGTAATGGCTGTGTCGAAGAACCCATTAGATCACTTTCTTGGGGAAGGAGACCGACGATGAGTGCAATTCACCTGGGGGCAACCTTGTTTATGTGAAATTAGCGGCCGGCCCGGTCGCGAATTGCACCACCGCGATATCCCAGCGGGGCTGCTGTCTGCTGATTGAGGCAGGCGCTTTGCGGCACGACAGGACTCCAGTGTGAAAGAAAGCTACTCTGATGCAATTCTTCAGCCCAAAAATTTGGTTTGCCATGATTATTGGCAGCCCATTTGGGTGTTATATGTTGCACTACGGATCCCACAATTCATGGCGTTGGCCGCAATTACTCATTTGAGGATTATTGAAATAAAAGAGGGACATGTGTCCGTTAGTGCATTTGTCAACAGGACCACAGGATGCCTCTGATGAGGGCGGAGGCCCGAAACGCGTCAGGGATGTAATGGCTGTGTCGAAGAACCCATTAGATCACTTTCTTGGGGAAGGAGACCGACGATGAGTGCAATTCACCTGGGGGCAACCTTGTTTATATAAAATTAGCGGCCGGCCCGGTCGCGAATTGCACCACCGCGATATCCCAACGGGGCTGCTGTCTACTTATTGAGGCAGGCGCTTTGCGGTACGACAGGACTCCAGTGTGAAAGAAAGTTACTCTGATGCAATTCTTCAGCCAAAAAATGTGGTTTGCTGTGATTATTGGCAGCCCATTTGGGTGTTATATGTTGCACTACGGATCCCACAATTCATGGCGTTGGCCGCAATTACTCATTTGAGGATAATTGAAATAAAAAAGGGACATGTGTCCGTTAGTGCATTTGTCAACAGGACCACAGGATGCCTCTGATGACGGCGGAGGCCTGAAACGCATCAGGCATGTAATGGCTGTGTCGAAGAACCCATTAGATCACTTTCTTGGGGAAGGAGACCGACGATGAGTGCAATTCACCTGGGGGCAACCTTGTTTATATGAAATTAGCGGCCTGCCCGGTCGCGAATTGCACCATCGCGATATCCCAGCGAGGCTGCTGTCTGCTTATTGAGGCAGGCGCTTTGCGGCACAACAGGACTTCAGTGTGAAAGAAAGTTACTCTGATGCAATTCTTCAGCCCAAAAATGAAGTTTGCTGTGATTATTGGCAGCCCATTTAGGTGTTATATGTTGCACTACGGATCCCACAATTCATACCATTGGCAGCAATTACTCATTTGAGGATTATTGAAATAAAAGAGGGACATGTGTCCGTTAGTGCCTTTGTCAGCAGGACCACAGGATGCCTCTGATGAGGGCGGAGGCCTGAAACGCGTCAGGCATGTAATGGCTGTGTCGAAGTACCCATTAGATCACTTTCTTGGGGAAGGACACCGACGATGAGTGCAATTCACCTGGGGGCAACCTTGTTTATATGAAATTAGTGGCCGGCCCGGTCGCGAATTGCACCACTGCGATATCCCAGCGGGGCTGCTGTCTGTTTATTGAGGCAGGCGCTTTGCGGCACGACAGGACTCCAGTGTGAAAGAAAGTTACTCTGATGTAATTCTTCAGCCAAAAAATTTAATTGCTGTGATTATTGGCAGCCCATTTGGGTGTTATATGTTGCACTACGGATCCCACAATTAATGGAGTTTGCCACAATTACTCATTTGAGGATTATTGAAATAAAAGAGGGACATGTGTCCGTTAGTGCATTTGTCAACAGGACCACAGGATGCCTCTGATGAGGGCGGAGGCCTGAAACGTGTCAGGCATGCAATGGCTGTGCCGAAGAACCCATTAGATCACTTTCTTGGGGAAGGAGACCGACGATGAGTGCAATTCACCTGGGGGCAACCTTGATTATATGAAATTAGTGGCCGGCCTGGTCGCGAATTGCACCACCGCGATATCCCAGCAGGGCTGCTGTCTGCTTATTGAGGCAGGCGCTTTGCGGCACGACAGGACTCCAGTGTGAAAGAAAGTTACTTTGATGAAATTCTTCAGCCCAAAAGTTTGGTTTGCTGTGATTATTGGCAGCCCATTTGGGTGTTATATGTTGCACTACGGATCCCACAATTCATGGCGTTGGCCGCAATTACTCATTTGAGGATTATTGAAATAAAAGAGGTACATGTGTCCGTTAGTGCATTTGTAAACAGGACCACAGGATGCCTGGGATGAGGGCGGAGGCCCGAAACGCGTCAGGCTTGTAATGGCTGTGTCGAAGAACCCATTAGATCACTTTCTTGGGGAAGGAGACCGACGATGAGTGCAATTCACCTGGGGGCAACCTTGTTTATATGAAATAAGCAGCCGGCCCGGTCGCGAATTGCACCACCGCGATATCCCAGCGGGGCTGCTGTCTACTTATTGAGGCAGGCGCTTTGCGGCACGACAGGACTCCAGTGTGAAAGAAAGTTACTCTGATGCAATTCTTCAGCCAAAAAATGTGCTTTGCTGTGATTATTGGCAGTCCATTTGGGTGTTATATGTTGCACTACGGATCCCACAATTCATGGCGTTGGCCGCAATTACTCATTTGAGGATTATTGAAATAAAAGAGGGACATGTGTCCGTTAGTGCATTTGTCTACAGGACCACAGGATGCCTGTGATGAGGGCGGAGGCCGGAAACGCGTCAGGCATGTAATGGCTGTGTCGAAGAACCCATTAGATCACTTTCTTGGGGAAGGAGACCGACGATGAGTGCAATTCACCTGGGGGCAACCTTGTTTATATGAAATTAGCAGCCGGCCCGGTCGCGAATTGCACCACTGCGATATCCCAGCGGGGCTGCTGTCTGCTGATTGAGGCAGGCGCTTTGCGGCACGACAGGACTCCAGTGTGAAAGAAAGTTACTCTGATGCAATTCTTCAGCCAAAAAATGTGGTTGCTGTGAATATTGGCAGCCCATTTGGGTGTTATATGTTGCACTACGGATCCCACAATTCATGGCATTGGCAGCAATTACTCATTTGAGGATTATTGAAATAAAAGAGGGACATGTGTCCATTAGTGCATTTGTCAACAGGACCACAGGATGCCTCTGATGAGGGCGGAGGCCTGAAACGCGTCAGGCATGTAATGGCTGTCTCGAAGAACCCATTAGATCACTTTCTTGGGGAAGGAGACCGACGATGAGTGCAATTCACCTGGGGGCAACCTTGTTTATATGAAATTAGCGGCCGGCCCGGTCGCGAATTGCACCACCGCGATATCCCAGCGGGGCTGCTGTCTGCTTATTGAGGCAGGCGCTTTGCGGCACGACAGGACTCCAGTGTGAAAGAAAGTTACTCTGATGCAATTCTTCAGCCAAAAAATTTGGTTTGCTGTGATTATTGGCAGCCCATTTGGGTGTTATATATTGCACTACGGATCCCACAATTCATGGCGTTGGCCACAATTACTCATTTGAGGATTATTGAAATAAAAGAGGGACATATGTCCATTAGTGCATTTGTCAACAGGACCACAGGATGCCTCTGATGAGGGCGGAGGCCCGAAACGCGTCAGGCATGTAATGGCTGTGTCGAAGAACCCATTAGATCACTTTCTTGGGGAAGGAGACCGACGATGAGTGCAATTCACCTGGGGGCAACCTTGTTTATTTGAAATTAGCGGCCGGCCCGGTCGCGAATTGCACCACCGCGATATCCCAGCGGGGCTGCTGTCTGCTGATTGAGGCAGGCGCTTTGCGGCACGACAGGACTCCAGTGTGAAAGAAAGCTACTCTGATGCAATTCTTCAGCCCAAAAATTTGGTTTGCCATGATTATTGGCAGCCCATTTGGGTGTTATATGTTGCACTACGGATCCCACAATTCATGGCGTTGGCCGCAATTACTCATTTGAGGATTATTGAAATAAAAGAGGGACATGTGTCCGTTAGTGCATTTGTCAACAGGACCACAGGATGCCTCTGATGAGGGCGGAGGCCCGAAACGCGTCAGGGATGTAATGGCTGTGTCGAAGAACCCATTAGATCACTTTCTTGGGGAAGGAGACCGACGATGAGTGCAATTCACCTGGGGGCAACCTTGTTTATATAAAATTAGCGGCCGGCCCGGTCGCGAATTGCACCACCGCGATATCCCAACGGGGCTGCTGTCTACTTATTGAGGCAGGCGCTTTGCGGTACGACAGGACTCCAGTGTGAAAGAAAGTTACTCTGATGCAATTCTTCAGCCAAAAAATTTGGTTTGCTGTGATTATTGGCAGCCCATTTGGGTGTTATATGTTGCACTACGGATCCCACAATTCATGGCGTTGGCCGCAATTACTCATTTGAGGATAATTGAAATAAAAAAGGGACATGTGTCCGTTAGTGCATTTGTCAACAGGACCACAGGATGCCTCTGATGACGGCGGAGGCCTGAAACGCATCAGGCATGTAATGGCTGTGTCGAAGAACCCATTAGATCACTTTCTTGGGGAAGGAGACCGACGATGAGTGCAATTCACCTGGGGGCAACCTTGTTTATATGAAATTAGCGGCCTGCCCGGTCGCGAATTGCACCATCGCGATATCCCAGCGAGGCTGCTGTCTGCTTATTGAGGCAGGCGCTTTGCGGCACAACAGGACTCCAGTGTGAAAGAAAGTTACTCTGATGCAATTCTTCAGCCAAAAAATGTGGTTTGCTGTGATTATTGGCAGCCCATTTTGGTGTTATATGTTGCACTACGGATCCCACAATTCATGGCGTTGGCCGCAATTACTCATTTGAGGATAATTGAAATAAAAGAGGGACATGTGTCCGTTAGTGCATTTGTCAACAGGACCACAGGATGCCTCTGATGAGGGCGGAGTCCTGAAACGCGTCAGGCATGTAATGGCTGTGTCGAAGAACCCATTAGATCACTTTCTTGGGGAAGGAGACCGACGATGAGTGCAATTCACCTGGGGGCAACCTTGTTTATATGAAATTAGCGGCTGGCCAGGTCACGAATTGCACCACCGCGATATCCCAGCGGGGCTGCTGTCTGCTTATTGAGGCCGGCGCTTTGCGGCACGACAGGACTCCAGTGTGAAAAAAAGTTACTCTGATGCAATTCTTCAGCCAAAAAATTTGATTTGCTGTGAATATTGGCAGCCCATTTGGGTGTTATATGTTGCACTACGGATCCCACAATTCATGGCATTGGCAGCAATTACTCATTTGAGGATTATTGAAATAAAAGAGGGACATGTGCCCGTTAGTGCATTTGTCAACAGGACCACAGGATGCCTCTGATGAGGGCGGAGGCCTGAAATGCGTCAGGCATGTAATGGCTGTGTCGAAGAACCCATTAGATCACTTTCTTGGGGAAGGAGACCGACGATGATTGCAATTCACCTGGGGGCAAATTTGTTTATATGAAATTAGCGGCCGGCCCGGTCGCGAATTGCACCACCGCAATATCCCAGCGGGGCTGCTGTCTGCTTATTGAGGCAGGCCCTTTGCGGCACAACAGGACTCCAGTGTGAAAGAAAGTTAATCTGATGCAATTCTTCAGCCAAAAAATTTGGTTTGCTGTGATTATTGGCAGCCCATTTGGGTGTTATATGTTGCACTACGGATCCCACAATTCATGGCGTTGGCCGCAATTACTCATTTGAAGATAATTGAAATAAAAAAGGGACATGTGTCTGTTATTGCATTTGTCAACAGGACCACAGGATGCCTCTGATGAGGGCGAAGGCCTGAAACGTGTCAGGCATGTAATGGCTGTGTCGAAGAACCCATTAGATCACTTTCTTGGGGAGGGAGACCGACGATGAGTGCAATTCACCTGGGGGCAACCTTGTTTATATGAAATTAGCGGCCGGCCCGGTCGCAAATTGCACCACCGTGATATCCCAGCGGGGCTGCTGTCTGCTTATTGAGGCAGGCGCTTTGCGGAACAACAGGACTCCAGTGTGAAAGAAAGTTACTCGGATGCAATTCTTCAGTCAAAAAATGTGGTTTGCTGTCATTATTGGCAGCCTATTTGGGTGTTATATGTTGCACTACGGATCCCACAATTCATGGCGTTGGCCGCAATTACTCATTTGAGGATAATTGAAATAAAAGAGGGATATGTGTCCGTTAGTGCATTTGTCAACAGGACCATAGGATGTCTCTGATGAGGGCCGAGGCCCGAAACGCGTCAGGCATGTAATGGCTGTGTCGAAGAACCCATTAGATCACTTTCTTGGGGAAGGAGACCGACGATGAGTGCAATTCACCTGGGGGCAACCTTGTTTATATGAAATTAGCGGCCGGCTCGGTCGCGAATTGCACCACCACGATATTCCAGCGGGGCTGCTGTCTGCCTATTGAGGCAGGCGCTTTGCGGCACGACAGGACTCCAGTGTGAAAGAAAGTTACTCTGATGCAATTCTTCAGCCAAAAAATTTGGTTTGCTGTGATTATTGGCAGCCCATTTGCGTGTTATATGTTGCACTACGGATCCCACAAATCATGGCGTTGGCCGCAATTACTCATTTGAGGATTATTGAAATAAAAGAGGGACATGTGTCCGTTAGTGCATTTGTCAACAGGACCACAGGCTTCCTCTGATGAGGGCGGTGGCCCGAAATGCGTCAGGCATGTAATGGCTGTGTCGAAGAACCCATTAGATCACTTTCTTGGGGGAGGAGACCGACGATGAGTGCAATTCACCTGGGGGCAACCTTGTTTATATGAAATTAGCGGCCGGTCCGGTCGCGAATTGCACCACCGCGATATCCCAGCAGGGCTACTGTCTGATTATTGAGGCAGGCGCTTTGCGGCATGACAGGACTCCAGTGTGAAAGAAAGTTACTCTGATGCAATCCTTCAGCCAAAAAATGTGGTTTGCTGTGATTATTGACAGCCCATTTGGGTGTTATATGTTGCACTACGGATCCCAAAATTCATGGCGTTGGCCGCTATTACTCATTTGAGGATTATTGAAATAAAAGAGGGACATGTGTCCGTTACTGCATTTGTCAACAGGACCACAGGATGCCTCTGATGAGGGCGGAGGCCCAAAACGCGTCAGGCATGTAATGGCTGTGTCGAAGAACCCATTAGATCACTTTCTTGGGGAAGGAGACCGACGATGAGTGCAATTCACCTGGGGGTAACCTTGTTTATATGAAATTAGCGGCCGGCCCGGTCGCGAATTGCACCACTGCGATATCCCAGCGGGGCTGCTGTCTGCTGATTGAGGCAGGCGCTTTGCGGCACGACAGGACTCCAGTGTGAAAGAAAGTTACTCTGATGCAATTCTTCATCCCAAAAATTTGGTTTGCTATGATTATTGGCAGCCCATTTGGGTGTTATATGTTGCACTACGGATCCCACAATTCATGGCATTGGCCGCAATTACTCATTTGAAGATTATTGAAATAAAAGAGGGACATGTGTCCGTTAGTGCATTTGTCAACAGAACCACAGGATGCCTCTGATGAGCGCGGAGACCCGAAACGCGTCAGGCATGTAATGGCTGTTTTGAAGAACCCATTAGATCACTTTCTTGGAGAAGGAGACCGATGATGAGTGCAATTCACCTGGGAGCAACCTTGTTTATATGAAATTAGCGGCCGGCCCGGTCGCGAATTGCACCACCGCGATATCCCAGCGGGGCTGCTGTCTGCTTATTGAGGCAGGCGCTTTGTGGCTCGACAGGACTCCAGTGTGAAAGAAAGTTACTTTGATGCAATTTTTCAGCCAAAAACTTTGTTTGCTGTGATTATTGGCAGCCCATTTAGGTGTTATATGTTGCACTATGGATCCCACAATTCATGGTGTTGGCCGCAATTTCTCATTTGAGGATTATTGAAATAAAAGAGGGACATGTGTCCGTTAGTGCATTTGTCAAAAGGACCACAGGATGCCTCTGATGAGGGCGGAGGCCCGAAATGCATCAGGCATGTAATGGCTGTGTCGAAGAACCCATTAGATCACTTTCTTGGGAAGGAGACCGACGATGAGTGCAATTCACCTGGGGGTAACCTTGTTAATATGAAATTAGCGGCCGGCCCGGTCGCGAATTGCACCACCGCGATATCCCAGCGGGGCTACTGTCTGCTTATTGAGGCAGGCGCTTTGCGGCACGACAGGACTCCAGTGTGAAAGAAAGTTACTCTGATGCAATTCTTCAGCCAAAAAATGTGGTTTGCTGTGATTATTGGCAGCCCATTTGGGTGTTATATGTTGCACTACGGATCCCACAATTCATGGCATTGGCAGCAATTACTCATTTGAGGATTATTGAAATAAAAGAGGGACATGTGTCCATTAGTGCATTTGTCAACAGGACCACAGGATGCCTCTGATGAGGGCGGAGGCCTGAAACGCGTCAGGCATGTAATGGCTGTGTCGAAGAACCCATTAGATCACTTTCTTGGGGAAGGAGACCGACGATGAGTGCAATTCACCTGGGGGCAACCTTGTTTATATGAAATTAGTGGCCGGGCCGGTCGCGAATTGCACCACCGCGATATCCCAGTGGGGCTGCTGTCTGCTTATTGAGGCAGGCGCTTTGCGGCACGACAGGACTCCAGTGTGAAAGAAAGTTACTCTGATGCAATTCTTCAGCCAAAAAATGTGGTTTGCTGTGATTATTGGCAGCCCATTTGGGTGTTATATGTTGCGCTACGGATCCCACAATTCATTGCATTGACAGCAATTACTCATTTGAGGATTATTGAAATAAAAGAGGGACATGTATCCGTTAGTGCATTTGTCAACAGGACCACAGGATGCCTCTGATGAGGGCGGAGGCCTGAAACGCGTCAGGCATGTAATGGCTGTGTCGAAGAACCCATTAGATCACTTTCTTGGGGAAGGAGACCGACGATGAGTGCAATTCACCTGGGGGCAACCTTGTTTATATGAAATTAGCGGCTGGCCCGGTCGCGAATTGCACCACCGCGATATCCCAGCGGGGCTGCTGTCTGCTTATTGAGGCAGGCGCTTTGCGGCACAACAGGACTCCAGTGTGAAAGAAAGTTACTCTGATGCAATTCTTCAGCCAAAAAATTTGGTTTGCTGTGATTATTGGCAGCCCATTTGGGTGTTATATGTTGCACTACGGATCCCACAATTCATGGCGTTGGCCGCAATTACTCATTTGAGGATAATTGAAATAAAAGAGGGACATGTGTCCATTAGTGCATTTGTCAACAGGACCACAGGATGCTTCTGATGAGGGCGGTGGCCTGAAACGCGTCAGGCATGTAATGGCTGTGTCGAAGAACCCATTAGATCACTTTCTTGGGGGAGGAAACCGACGATGAGTGCAATTCACCTGGGGGCAACCTTGTTTATATGAGATTAGCGGCCGGCACGGTCGCGAATTGCACCACCGCGATGTCCCAGCGGGGCTACTGTCTGCTTATTGAGGCAGGCGCTTTGCGGCACGACAGGACTCCAGTGTGAAAGAAAGTTACTCTGATGCAATTCTTCAACCAAAAAAATTGGTTTGCTGTGATTATTGGCAGCCCATTTGGTTGTTATATGTTGCACTACGGATCCCACAAATCATGGCGTTGGCCGCAAATACTCATTTGAGGATTATTGAAATAAAAGAGGGACATGTGTCCGTTAGTGCATTTGTCAACAGGACCACAGGATTCCTCTGATGAGGGCCGAGGCCTGAAATGCGTCAGGCATGTAATGGCTGTGTCGAAGAACCCATTAGATCACGTTCTTGGGGAAGGAGACCGACGATGAGTGCAATTCACCTGGGGGCAACCTTGTTTATATGAAATTAGCGGCCGGCTCGGTCGCGAATTGCACCACCACGATATTCCAGCGGGGCTGCTGTCTGCCTATTGAGGCAGGCGCTTTGCGGCACGACAGGACTCCAGTGTGAAAGAAAGTTACTCTGATGCAATTCTTCAGCCAAAAAATTTGGTTTGCTGTGATTATTGGCAGCCCATTTGCGTGTTATATGTTGCACTACGGATCCCACAAATCATGGCGTTGGCCGCAATTACTCATTTGAGGATTATTGAAATAAAAGAGGGACATGTGTCCGTTAGTGCATTTGTCAACAGGACCACAGGCTTCCTCTGATGAGGGCGGTGGCCCGAAATGCGTCAGGCATGTAATGGCTGTGTCGAAGAACCCATTAGATCACTTTCTTGGGGGAGGAGACCGACGATGAGTGCAATTCACCTGGGGGCAACCTTGTTTATATGAAATTAGCGGCCGGTCCGGTCGCGAATTGCACCACCGCGATATCCCAGCAGGGCTACTGTCTGATTATTGAGGCAGGCGCTTTGCGGCACGACAGGACTCCAGTGTGAAAGAAAGTTACTCTGATGCAATCCTTCAGCCAAAAAATGTGGTTTGCTGTGATTATTGACAGCCCATTTGGGTGTTATATGTTGCACTACGGATCCCAAAATTCATGGCGTTGGCCGCTATTACTCATTTGAGGATTATTGAAATAAAAGAGGGACATGTGTCCGTTACTGCATTTGTCAACAGGACCACAGGATGCCTCTGATGAGGGCGGAGGCCCAAAACGCGTCAGGCATGTAATGGCTGTGTCGAAGAACCCATTAGATCACTTTCTTGGGGAAGGAGACCGACGATGAGTGCAATTCACCTGGGGGTAACCTTGTTTATATGAAATTAGCGGCCGGCCCGGTCGCGAATTGCACCACTGCGATATCCCAGCGGGGCTGCTGTCTGCTGATTGAGGCAGGCGCTTTGCGGCACGACAGGACTCCAGTGTGAAAGAAAGTTACTCTGATGCAATTCTTCATCCCAAAAATTTGGTTTGCTATGATTATTGGCAGCCCATTTGGGTGTTATATGTTGCACTACGGATCCCACAATTCATGGCATTGGCCGCAATTACTCATTTGAAGATTATTGAAATAAAAGAGGGACATGTGTCCGTTAGTGCATTTGTCAACAGAACCACAGGATGCCTCTGATGAGCGCGGAGACCAGAAACGCGTCAGGCATGTAATGGCTGTTTTGAAGAACCCATTAGATCACTTTCTTGGAGAAGGAGACCGATGATGAGTGCAATTCACCTGGGGGCAACCTTGTTTATATGAAATTAGCGGCCGGCCCGGTCGCGAATTGCACCACCGCGATATCCCAGCGGGGCTGCTGTCTGCTTATTGAGGCAGGCGCTTTGTGGCTCGACAGGACTCCAGTGTGATAGAAAGTTACTTTGATGCAATTTTTCAGCCAAAAACTTTGTTTGCTGTGATTATTGGCAGCCCATTTAGGTGTTATATGTTGCACTATGGATCCCACAATTCATGGTGTTGGCCGCAATTTCTCATTTGAGGATTATTGAAATAAAAGAGGGACATGTGTCCGTTAGTGCATTTGTCAAAAGGACCACAGGATGCCTCTGATGAGGGCGGAGGCCCGAAATGCATCAGGCATGTAATGGCTGTGTCGAAGAACCCATTAGATCACTTTCTTGGGAAGGAGACCGACGATGAGTGCAATTCACCTGGGGGTAACCTTGTTAATATGAAATTAGCGGCCGGCCCGGTCGCGAATTGCACCACCGCGATATCCCAGCGGGGCTACTGTCTGCTTATTGAGGCAGGCGCTTTGCGGCACGACAGGACTCCAGTGTGAAAGAAAGTTACTCTGATGCAATTCTTCAGCCAAAAAATGTGGTTTGCTGTGATTATTGGCAGCCCATTTGGGTGTTATATGTTGCACTACGGATCCCACAATTCATGGCATTGGCAGCAATTACTCATTTGAGGATTATTGAAATAAAAGAGGGACATGTGTCCATTAGTGCATTTGTCAACAGGACCACAGGATGCCTCTGATGAGGGCGGAGGCCTGAAACGCGTCAGGCATGTAATGGCTGTGTCGAAGAACCCATTAGATCACTTTCTTGGGGAAGGAGACCGACGATGAGTGCAATTCACCTGGGGGCAACCTTGTTTATATGAAATTAGTGGCCGGGCCGGTCGCGAATTGCACCACCGCGATATCCCAGTGGGGCTGCTGTCTGCTTATTGAGGCAGGCGCTTTGCGGCACGACAGGACTCCAGTGTGAAAGAAAGTTACTCTGATGCAATTCTTCAGCCAAAAAATGTGGTTTGCTGTGATTATTGGCAGCCCATTTGGGTGTTATATGTTGCGCTACGGATCCCACAATTCATTGCATTGACAGCAATTACTCATTTGAGGATTATTGAAATAAAAGAGGGACATGTATCCGTTAGTGCATTTGTCAACAGGACCACAGGATGCCTCTGATGAGGGCGGAGGCCTGAAACGCGTCAGGCATGTAATGGCTGTGTCGAAGAACCCATTAGATCACTTTCTTGGGGAAGGAGACCGACGATGAGTGCAATTCACCTGGGGGCAACCTTGTTTATATGAAATTAGCGGCTGGCCCGGTCGCGAATTGCACCACCGCGATATCCCAGCGGGGCTGCTGTCTGCTTATTGAGGCAGGCGCTTTGCGGCACAACAGGACTCCAGTGTGAAAGAAAGTTACTCTGATGCAATTCTTCAGCCAAAAAATGTGGTTTGCTGTGATTGTTGGCAGCCCATTTGGGTGTTATATGTTGCACTACGGATCCCACAATTCATGGCGTTGGCCGCAATTACTCATTTGAGGATAATTGAAATAAAAGAGGGACATGTGTCCATTAGTGCATTTGTCAACAGGACCACAGGATGCTTCTGATGAGGGCGGTGGCCTGAAACGCGTCAGGCATGTAATGGCTGTGTCGAAGAACCCATTAGATCACTTTCTTGGGGGAGGAAACCGACGATGAGTGCAATTCACCTGGGGGCAACCTTGTTTATATGAGATTAGCGGCCGGCACGGTCGCGAATTGCACCACCGCGATGTCCCAGCGGGGCTACTGTCTGCTTATTGAGGCAGGCGCTTTGCGGCACGACAGGACTCCAGTGTGAAAGAAAGTTACTCTGATGCAATTCTTCAACCAAAAAAATTGGTTTGCTGTGATTATTGGCAGCCCATTTGGTTGTTATATGTTGCACTACGGATCCCACAAATCATGGCGTTGGCCGCAAATACTCATTTGAGGATTATTGAAATAAAAGAGGGACATGTGTCCGTTAGTGCATTTGTCAACAGGACCACAGGATTCCTCTGATGAGGACCGAGGCCTGAAATGCGTCAGGCATGTAATGGCTGTGTCGAAGAACCCATTAGATCACGTTCTTGGGGAAGGAGACCGACGATGAGTGCAATTCACCTGGGGGCAACCTTGTTTATATGAAATTAGCGGCCGGTCCGGTCGCGAATTGCACCACCGCGATATCCCAGCAGGGCTACTGTCTGATTATTGAGGCAGGCGCTTTGCGGCACGACAGGACTCCAGTGTGAAAGAAAGTTACTCTGATGCAATCCTTCAGCCAAAAAATGTGGTTTGCTGTGATTATTGACAGCCCATTTGGGTGTTATATGTTGCACTACGGATCCCAAAATTCATGGCGTTGGCCGCTATTACTCATTTGAGGATTATTGAAATAAAAGAGGGACATGTGTCCGTTACTGCATTTGTCAACAGGACCACAGGATGCCTCTGATGAGGGCGGAGGCCCAAAACGCGTCAGGCATGTAATGGCTGTGTCGAAGAACCCATTAGATCACTTTCTTGGGGAAGGAGACCGACGATGAGTGCAATTCACCTGGGGGTAACCTTGTTTATATGAAATTAGCGGCCGGCCCGGTCGCGAATTGCACCACTGCGATATCCCAGCGGGGCTGCTGTCTGCTGATTGAGGCAGGCGCTTTGCGGCACGACAGGACTCCAGTGTGAAAGAAAGTTACTCTGATGCAATTCTTCATCCCAAAAATTTGGTTTGCTATGATTATTGGCAGCCCATTTGGGTGTTATATGTTGCACTACGGATCCCACAATTCATGGCATTGGCCGCAATTACTCATTTGAAGATTATTGAAATAAAAGAGGGACATGTGTCCGTTAGTGCATTTGTCAACAGAACCACAGGATGCCTCTGATGAGCGCGGAGACCCGAAACGCGTCAGGCATGTAATGGCTGTTTTGAAGAACCCATTAGATCACTTTCTTGGAGAAGGAGACCGATGATGAGTGCAATTCACCTGGGGGCAACCTTGTTTATATGAAATTAGCGGCCGGCCCGGTCGCGAATTGCACCACCGCGATATCCCAGCGGGGCTGCTGTCTGCTTATTGAGGCAGGCGCTTTGTGGCTCGACAGGACTCCAGTGTGAAAGAAAGTTACTTTGATGCAATTTTTCAGCCAAAAACTTTGTTTGCTGTGATTATTGGCAGCCCATTTAGGTGTTATATGTTGCACTATGGATCCCACAATTCATGGTGTTGGCCGCAATTTCTCATTTGAGGATTATTGAAATAAAAGAGGGACATGTGTCCGTTAGTGCATTTGTCAAAAGGACCACAGGATGCCTCTGATGAGGGCGGAGGCCCGAAATGCATCAGGCATGTAATGGCTGTGTCGAAGAACCCATTAGATCACTTTCTTGGGAAGGAGACCGACGATGAGTGCAATTCACCTGGGGGTAACCTTGTTAATATGAAATTAGCGGCCGGCCCGGTCGCGAATTGCACCACCGCGATATCCCAGCGGGGCTACTGTCTGCTTATTGAGGCAGGCGCTTTGCGGCACGACAGGACTCCAGTGTGAAAGAAAGTTACTCTGATGCAATTCTTCAGCCAAAAAATATGGTTTGCTGTGATTATTGGCAGCCCATTTGGGTGTTATATGTTGCACTACGGATCCCACAATTCATGGCATTGGCAGCAATTACTCATTTGAGGATTATTGAAATAAAAGAGGGACATGTGTCCATTAGTGCATTTGTCAACAGGACCACAGGATGCCTCTGATGAGGGCGGAGGCCTGAAACGCGTCAGGCATGTAATGGCTGTGTCGAAGAACCCATTAGATCACTTTCTTGGGGAAGGAGACCGACGATGAGTGCAATTCACCTGGGGGCAACCTTGTTTATATGAAATTAGTGGCCGGGCCGGTCGCGAATTGCACCACCGCGATATCCCAGTGGGGCTGCTGTCTGCTTATTGAGGCAGGCGCTTTGCGGCACGACAGGACTCCAGTGTGAAAGAAAGTTACTCTGATGCAATTCTTCAGCCAAAAAATGTGGTTTGCTGTGATTATTGGCAGCCCATTTGGGTGTTATATGTTGCGCTACGGATCCCACAATTCATTGCATTGACAGCAATTACTCATTTGAGGATTATTGAAATAAAAGAGGGACATGTATCCGTTAGTGCATTTGTCAACAGGACCACAGGATGCCTCTGATGAGGGCGGAGGCCTGAAACGCGTCAGGCATGTCATGGCTGTGTCGAAGAACCCATTAGATCACTTTCTTGGGGAAGGAGACCGACGATGAGTGCAATTCACCTGGGGGCAACCTTGTTTATATGAAATTAGCGGCTGGCCCGGTCGCGAATTTCACCACCGCGATATCCCAGCGGGGCTGCTGTCTGCTTATTGAGGCAGGCGCTTTGCGGCACAACAGGACTCCAGTGTGAAAGAAAGTTACTCTGATGCAATTCTTCAGCCAAAAAATTTGGTTTGCTGTGATTATTGGCAGCCCATTTGGGTGTTATATGTTGCACTACGGATCCCACAATTCATGGCGTTGGCCGCAATTACTCATTTGAGGATAATTGAAATAAAAGAGGGACATGTGTCCATTAGTGCATTTGTCAACAGGACCACAGGATGCTTCTGATGAGGGCGGTGGCCTGAAACGCGTCAGGCATGTAATGGCTGTGTCGAAGAACCCATTAGATCACTTTCTTGGGGGAGGAAACCGACGATGAGTGCAATTCACCTGGGGGCAACCTTGTTTATATGAGATTAGCGGCCGGCACGGTCGCGAATTGCACCACCGCGATGTCCCAGCGGGGCTACTGTCTGCTTATTGAGGCAGGCGCTTTGCGGCACGACAGGACTCCAGTGTGAAAGAAAGTTACTCTGATGCAATTCTTCAACCAAAAAAATTGGTTTGCTGTGATTATTGGCAGCCCATTTGGGTGTTATATGTTGCACTACGGATCCCACAAATCATGGCGTTGGCCGCAAATACTCATTTGAGGATTATTGAAATAAAAGAGGGACATGTGTCCGTTAGTGCATTTGTCAACAGGACCACAGGATTCCTCTGATGAGGGCCGAGGCCTGAAATGCGTCAGGCATGTAATGGCTGTGTCGAAGAACCCATTAGATCACGTTCTTGGGGAAGGAGACCGACGATGAGTGCAATTCACCTGGGGACAACCTTTTTTATATGAAATTAGCGGCCGACCCAATCGTGAATTGCACCACCGCGATATCCCAGCGGGGCTGCTGTCTGCTTATTGAGGCAGGCGCTTTGCAGCACGACAGGACTCCAGTGTGAAAGAAAGTTACTCTGATGCAATTCTTCAGCCAAAAAATTTGGTTTGCTGTGATTATTGGCAGCCCATTTGCGTGTTATATGTTGCACTACGGATCCCACAAATCATGGCGTTGGCCGCAATTACTCATTTGAGGATTATTGAAATAAAAGAGGGACATGTGTCCGTTAGTGCATTTGTCAACAGGACCACAGGCTTCCTCTGATGAGGGCGGTGGCCCGAAATGCATCAGGCATGTAATGGCTGTGTCGAAGAACCCATTAGATCACTTTCTTGGGGGAGGAGACCGACGATGAGTGCAATTCACCTGGGGGCAACCTTGTTTATATGAAATTAGCGGCCGGCCTGGTCGCGAATTGCACCACCGCGATATCCCAGCAGGGCTACTGTCTGATTATTGAGGCAGGCGCTTTGCGGCACGACAGGACTCCAGTGTGAAAGAAAGTTACTCTGATGCAATTCTTCAGCCCAAAAATGTGGTTTGCTGTGATTATTGGCAGCCCATTTAGGTGTTATATGTTGCACTACGGATCCCACAATTCATAGCATTGGCAGCAATTACTCATTTGAGGATTATTGAAATAAAAGAGGGACATGTGTCCGTTAGTGCCTTTGTCAACAGGATGCCTCTGATGAGGGCGGAGGCCTGAAACGCGTCAGGCATGTAATGGCTGTGTCGAAGTACCCATTAGATCACTTTCTTGGGGAAGGACACCGACGATGAGTGCAATTCACCTGGGGGAAACCTTGTTGATATGAAATTAGCGGCCGGCCCGGTCGCAAATTGCACCACTGCGATATCCCAGCGGGGCTGCTGTCTGCTTATTGAGGCAGGCGCTTTGCAGCACAACAGGACTCCAGTGTGAAAGAAAGTGACTCTGATGCAATCCTTTAGCCAAAAAATGTGGTTTGCTGTGATTATTGGCAGCCCATATGGGTGTTATATGTTGCACTACGGATCCCAAAATTCATGGCGTTGGCCGCAATTACTCATTTGAGGATAATTGAAATAAAAGAGAGATATGTGTCCGTTAGTGCATTTGTCAACAGGACCACAGGATGCCTCCAATGACAGTGGAGGCCCGAAACGCATCAGGCATGTAGTGGCTGTGTCGAAGAACCCATTAGATCACTTTCTTGGGAAGGAGACCGACGATGAGTGCAATTCACCTGGGGGTAACCTTGTTAATATGAAATTAGCGGCCGGCCCGGTCGCGAATTGCACCACCGCGATATCCCAGCGGGGCTACTGTCTGCTTATTGAGGCAGGCGCTTTGCGGCACGACAGGACTCCAGTGTGAAAGAAAGTTACTCTGATGCAATTCTTCAGCCAAAAAATGTGGTTTGCTGTGACTATTGGCAGCCCATTTGGGTGTTATATGTTGCACTACGGATCCCACAATTCATGGCATTGACAGCAATTACTCATTTGAGGATTATTGAAATAAAAGAGGGACATATGTCCATTAGTGCATTTGTCAACAGGACCACAGGATGCCTCTGATGAGGGCGGAGGCCTGAAACGCGTCAGGCATGTAATGGCTGTGTCGAAGAACCCATTAGATCACTTTCTTGGGGAAGGAGACCGACGATGAGTGCAATTCACCTGGGGGCAACCTTGTTTATATGAAATTAGTGGCCGGGCCGGTCGCGAATTGCACCACCGCGATATCCCAGTGGGGCTGCTGTCTGCTTATTGAGGCAGGCGCTTTGCGGCACGACAGGACTCCAGTGTGAAAGAAAGTTACTCTGATGCAATTCTTCAGCCAAAAAATGTGGTTTGCTGTGATTATTGGCAGCCCATTTGGGTGTTATATGTTGCGCTACGGATCCCACAATTCATTGCATTGACAGCAATTACTCATTTGAGGATTATTGAAATAAAAGAGGGACATGTATCCGTTAGTGCATTTGTCAACAGGACCACAGGATGCCTCTGATGAGGGCGGAGGCCTGAAACGCGTCAGGCATGTCATGGCTGTGTCGAAGAACCCATTAGATCACTTTCTTGGGGAAGGAGACCGACGATGAGTGCAATTCACCTGGGGGCAACCTTGTTTATATGAAATTAGCGGCTGGCCCGGTCGCGAATTTCACCACCGCGATATCCCAGCGGGGCTGCTGTCTGCTTATTGAGGCAGGCGCTTTGCGGCACAACAGGACTCCAGTGTGAAAGAAAGTTACTCTGATGCAATTCTTCAGCCAAAAAATTTGGTTTGCTGTGATTATTGGCAGCCCATTTGGGTGTTATATGTTGCACTACGGATCCCACAATTCATGGCGTTGGCCGCAATTACTCATTTGAGGATAATTGAAATAAAAGAGGGACATGTGTCCATTAGTGCATTTGTCAACAGGACCACAGGATGCTTCTGATGAGGGCGGTGGCCTGAAACGCGTCAGGCATGTAATGGCTGTGTCGAAGAACCCATTAGATCACTTTCTTGGGGGAGGAAACCGACGATGAGTGCAATTCACCTGGGGGCAACCTTGTTTATATGAGATTAGCGGCCGGCACGGTCGCGAATTGCACCACCGCGATGTCCCAGCGGGGCTACTGTCTGCTTATTGAGGCAGGCGCTTTGCGGCACGACAGGACTCCAGTGTGAAAGAAAGTTACTCTGATGCAATTCTTCAACCAAAAAAATTGGTTTGCTGTGATTATTGGCAGCCCATTTGGGTGTTATATGTTGCACTACGGATCCCACAAATCATGGCGTTGGCCGCAAATACTCATTTGAGGATTATTGAAATAAAAGAGGGACATGTGTCCGTTAGTGCATTTGTCAACAGGACCACAGGATTCCTCTGATGAGGGCCGAGGCCTGAAATGCGTCAGGCATGTAATGGCTGTGTCGAAGAACCCATTAGATCACTTTCTTGGGGGAGGAGACCGACGATGAGTGCAATTCACCTGGGGGCAACCTTGTTTATATGAAATTAGCGGCCGGCCCGGTCGCGAATTGCACCACCGCGATATCCCAGCAGGGCTACTGTCTGATTATTGAGGCAGGCGCTTTGCGGCACGACAGGACTCCAGTGTGAAAGAAAGTTACTCTGATGCAATTCTTCAGCCCAAAAATGTGGTTTGCTGTGATTATTGGCAGCCCATTTAGGTGTTATATGTTGCACTACGGATCCCACAATTCATAGCATTGGCAGCAATTACTCATTTGAGGATTATTGAAATAAAAGAGGGACATGTGTCCGTTAGTGCCTTTGTCAACAGGATGCCTCTGATGAGGGCGGAGGCCTGAAACGCGTCAGGCATGTAATGGCTGTGTCGAAGTACCCATTAGATCACTTTCTTGGGGAAGGACACCGACGATGAGTGCAATTCACCTGGGGGAAACCTTGTTGATATGAAATTAGCGGCCGGCCCGGTCGCAAATTGCACCACTGCGATATCCCAGCGGGGCTGCTGTCTGCTTATTGAGGCAGGCGCTTTGCAGCACAACAGGACTCCAGTGTGAAAGAAAGTGACTCTGATGCAATCCTTTAGCCAAAAAATGTGGTTTGCTGTGATTATTGGCAGCCCATTTGGGTGTTATATGTTGCACTACGGATCCCAAAATTCATGGCGTTGGCCGCAATTACTCATTTGAGGATAATTGAAATAAAAGAGAGATATGTGTCCGTTAGTGCATTTGTCAACAGGACCACAGGATGCCTCCAATGACAGTGGAGGCCCGAAACGCATCAGGCATGTAGTGGCTGTGTCGAAGAACCCATTAGATCACTTTCTTGGGGAAGGAGACCGATGATGAGTGCAATTCACCTGGGGGCAACCTTGTTTATATGAAATTAGCGGCCGCCCCGGTCGCGAATTGCACCACCGTGATATCCCAGCGGGGCTGCTGTCTGCTTATTGAGGCAGGCGCTTTGCGGCACGACAGGACTCCAGTGTGAAAGAAAGTTACTCTGATGCAATTCTTCAGCCAAAAAATTTAATTGCTGTGATTATTGGCAGCCCATTTGGGTGTTATATGTTGCACTACGGATCCCACAATTAATGGAGTTTGCCGCAATTACTCATTTGAGGATTATTGAAATAAAAGAGGGACATGTGTCCGTTAGTGCATTTGTCAACAGGACCACAGGATGCCTCTGATGAGGGCGGAGGCCCGAAACGCATCAGGCATGTAATGGCTGTGTCGAAGAACCCATTAGATCACTTTCTTGGGGAAGGAGACCGACGATGAGTGCAATTCACCTGGGGGCAACCTTGTTTATATGAAATTAGCGGCCGGCCCGGTCGCGAATTGCACCACTGCGATATCCCAGCGGGGCTGCTGTCTGCTTATTGAGGCAGGCGCTTTGCGACACAACAGGACTCCAGTGTGAAAGAAAGTTACTCTGATGCAATTCTTCAGCCAAAAAATTTGGTTTGCTGTGATTATTGGCAGCCCATTTGGGTGTTATATGTTACACTACGTATCCCACAATTCATGGCATTGGCAGCAATTGCTCATTTGAGGATTATTGAAATAAAAGAGGGACATGTGTCCATTAGTGCATTTGTCAACAGGACCACAGGATGCCTCTGATGAGGGCGGAGGCCCGAAACGCGTCAGGCATGTAATGTCTGTGTCGAAAAACCCATTAGATCACTTTCTTGGGGAAGGAGACCGACGATGAGTGCAATTCACCTGGGGGCAACCTTGTTTATATGAAAGTAGCGGCCGGCCCGGTCGTGAATTGCACCACCGCGATATCCCAGCTGGGCTGCTGTCTGCTTATTGAGGCAGCCGCTTTGCGGCACGACAGGACTCCAGTGTGAAAGAAAGTTACTCTGATGCAATTCTTCAGCCAAAAAATGTGGTTTGCTGTGATTATTGGCAGCCCATTTGGGTGTTATATGTTGCACTACGGATCCCACAATTCATGGCATTGGCAGCAATTACTCATTTGAGGATTATTGAAATAAAAGAGGGACATGTGTCCGTTAGTGCATTTGTCAACAGGACCACAGGATGCCTCTGATGAGGGCGAAGGCCTGAAACTCGTCAGGCATGTAATGGCTGTGTCGAAGAACCCATTAGATCACTTTCTTGGGGATGGAGACCGACGATGAGTGCAATTCACCTGGGGGCAACCTTGTTTATATGAAATTAGCGGCCGGCCCGGTCGCGAATTGCACCACTGCGATATCCCAGCGGGGCTGCTGTCTGCTTATTGAGGCAGGCGCTTTGCAGCACGACAGGACTCCAGTGTGAAAGAAAGTTACTCTGATGCAATTCTTCAGCCAAAAAATTTGGTTTGCTGTGATTATTGGCAGCCCATTTGGGTGTTATATGTTGCACTACGTATCCCACAATTCATGGCGCTGGCCGCAATTACTCATTTAAGGATTATTGAAATAAAAGAGGGACATGTGTCCGTTAGTGCATATGTCAACAGGACCACAGGATGCCTGTGATGAGCGCGGAGGCCCGAAACGCGTCAGGCATGTAATGGCTGTTTTGAAGAACCCATTAGATCACTTTCTTGGAGAAGGAGACCGTCGATGAGTGCAATTCACCTGGGGGCAACCTTGTTTATATGAAATTAGCGGCCGGCCCGGTCACGAATTGCACCACCGCGATATCCCAGCGGGGCTGCTGTCTGCTTATTGAGGCAGGCGCTTTGCGGCACGACAGGACTCCAGTGTGAAAAAAAGTTACTTTGATGCAATTCTTCACCCCAAAAATGTGGTTTGCTGTGATTATTGGCAGCCCATTTGGGTGTTATATGTTGCACTACGGATCCCAAAATTCATGGCGTTGGCCGCTATTACTCATTTGAGGATTATTGAAATAAAAGAGGGACATGTGTCCGTTACTGCATTTGTCAACAGGACCACAGGATGCCTCTGATGAGGGCGGAGGCCCAAAACGCGTCAGGCATGTAATGGCTGTGTCGAAGAACCCATTAGATCACTTTCTTGGGGAAGGAGACCGACGATGAGTGCAATTCACCTGGGGGCAACCTTGTTTATATGAAATTAGCGGCCGGCCCGGTCGCGAATTGCACAAACGCGATATCCCAGCGGGGCTGCTGTCTGCTGATTGAGGCAGGCGCTTTGCGGCACGACAGGACTCCAGTGTGAAAGAAAGTTACTCTGATGCAATTCTTCAGCCAAAAAATTTGGTTTGCTGTGATTATTGGCAGCCCATTTGGGTGTTATATGTTGCACTACGGATCCCACAATTTATGGCGTTGGCCGCAATTACTCATTTGAGGATTATTGAAATAAAAGAGGGACATGTGTCCGTTAGTGCATTTGTCAAAAGGACCACAGGATGCCTCTGATGAGGGCGGAGGCCCGAAATGCATCAGGCATGTAATGGCTGTGTCGAAGAACCCATTAGATCACTTTCTTGGGAAGGAGACCGACGATGAGTGCAATTCACCTGGGGGTAACCTTGTTAATATGAAATTAGCGGCCGGCCCGGTCGCGAATTGCACCACCGCGATATCCCAGCGGGGCTACTGTCTGCTTATTGAGGCAGGCGCTTTGCGGCACGACAGGACTCCAGTGTGAAAGAAAGTTACTCTGATGCAATTCTTCACCCCAAAAATGTGGTTTGCTGTGATTATTGGCAGCCCATTTGGGTGTTATATGTTGCACTATGGATCCCACAATTTATGGCGTTGGCCGCAATTACTCATTTGAGGATTATTGAAATAAAAGAGGGACATGTGTCCGTTAGTGCATTTGTCAACAGGACCACAGGCTTCCTCTGATGAGGGCGGTGGCCCGAAATGCGTCAGGCATGTAATGGCTGTGTCGAAGAACCCATTAGATCACTTTCTTGGGGGAGGAGACCGACGATGAGTGCAATTCACCTGGGGGCAACCTTGTTTATATGAAATTAGCGGCCGGCTCGGTCGCGAATTGCACCACCGCGATATCCCAGCAGGGCTACTGTCTGATTATTGAGGCAGGCGCTTTGCGGCACGACAGGACTCCAGTGTGAAAGAAAGTTACTCTGATGCAATCCTTCAGCCAAAAAATGTGGTTTGCTGTGATTATTGGCAGCCCATTTGGGTGTTATATGTTGCACTACGGATCCCAAAATTCATGGCGTTGGCCGCTATTACTCATTTGAGGATTATTGAAATAAAAGAGGGACATGTGTCCGTTACTGCATTTGTCAACAGGACCACAGGATGCCTCTGATGAGGGCGGAGGCCCAAAACGCGTCAGGCATGTAATGGCTGTGTCGAAGAACCCATTAGATCACTTTCTTGGGGAAGGAGACCGACGATGAGTGCAATTCACCTGGGGGTAACCTTGTTTATATGAAATTAGCGGCCGGCCCGGTCGCGAATTGCACCACTGCGATATCCCAGCGGGGCTGCTGTCTGCTGATTGAGGCAGGCGCTTTGCGGCACGACTGGACTCCAGTGTGAAAGAAAGTTACTCTGATGCAATTCTTCAGCCAAAAAATGTGGTTTGCTGTGATTATTGGCAGCCCATTTGCGTGTTATATGTTGCACTACGGATCCCACAAATCATGGCGTTGGCCGCAATTACTCATTTGAGGATTATTGAAATAAAAGAGGGACATGTGTCCGTTAGTGCATTTGTCAACAGGACCACAGGCTTCCTCTGATGAGGGCGGTGGCCCGAAATGCGTCAGGCATGTAATGGCTGTGTCGAAGAACCCATTAGATCCCTTTCTTGGGGGAGGAGACCGACGATGAGTGCAATTCACCTGGGGGCAACCTTGTTTATATGAAATTAGCGGCCGGCCCGGTTGCGAATTGCACCACCGTGATATCCCAGCAGGGCTACTGTCTGATTATTGAGGCAGGCGCTTTGCGGCACGACAGGACTCCAGTGTGAAAGAAAGTTACTCTGATGCAATCCTTCAGCCAAAAAATGTGGTTTGCTGTGATTATTGGCAGCCCATTTGGGTGTTATATGTTGCACTACGGATCCCAAAATTCATGGCGTTGGCCGCTATTACTCATTTGAGGATTATTGAAATAAAAGAGGGACATGTGTCCGTTACTGCATTTGTCAACAGGACCACAGGATGCCTCTGATGAGGGCGGAGGCCCAAAACGCGTCAGGCATGTAATGGCTGTGTCGAAGAACCCATTAGATCACTTTCTTGGGGAAGGAGACCGACGATGAGTGCAATTCACCTGGGGGCAACCTTGTTTATATGAAATTAGCGGCCGGCCCGGTCGCGAATTGCACCACCGCGATATCCCAGCGGGGCTGCTGTCTGCTGATTGAGGCAGGCGCTTTGCGGCACGACAGGACTCCAGTGTGAAAGAAAGTTACTCTGATGCAATTCTTCATCCCAAAAATTTGGTTTGCTATGATTATTGGCAGCCCATTTGGGTGTTATATGTTGCACTACGGATCCCACAATTCATGGCATTGGCCGCAATTACTCATTTGAAGATTATTGAAATAAAAGAGGGACATGTGTCCGTTAGTGCATTTGTCAACAGAACCACAGGATGCCTCTGATGAGCGCGGAGGCCCGAAACGCGTCAGGCATGTAATGGCTGTTTTGAAGAACCCATTAGATCACTTTCTTGGAGAAGGAGACCGACGATGAGTGCAATTCACCTGGGGGCAACCTTGTTTATATGAAATTAGCGGCCGGCCCGGTCGCGAATTGCACCACCGCGATATCCCAGCGGGGCTGCTGTCTGCTTATTGAGGCAGGCGCTTTGTGGCTCGACAGGACTCCAGTGTGAAAGAAAGTTACTCTGATGCAATCCTTTAGCCAAAAAATTTGGTTTGCTGTGATTATTGGCAGCCCATTTAGGTGTTATATGTTGCACTACGGATCCCACAATTCATAGCATTGGCAGCAATTACTCATTTGAGGATTATTGAAATAAAAGAGGGACATGTGTCCTTTAGTGCCTTTGTCAACAGGATGCCTCTGATGAGGGCGGAGGCCTGAAACGCGTCAGGCATGTAATGGCTGTGTCGAAGTACCCATTAGATCACTTTCTTGGGGAAGGACACCGACGATGAGTGCAATTCACCTGGGGGAAACCTTGTTGATATGAAATTAGCGGCCGGCCCGGTCGCGAATTGCACCACCGCGATATCCCAGCGGGGCTACTGTCTGCTTATTGAGGCAGGCGCTTTGCGGCACGACAGGACTCCAGTGTGAAAGAAAGTTACTCTGATGCAATTCTTCAGCCAAAAAATGTGGTTTGCTGTGATTATTGGCAGCCCATTTGGGTGTTATATGTTGCACTACGGATCCCACAATTCATGGCATTGGCAGCAATTACTCATTTGAGGATTATTGAAATAAAAGAGGGACATGTGTCCATTAGTGCATTTGTCAACAGGACCACAGGATGCCTCTGATGAGGGCGGAGGCCTGAAACGCGTCAGGCATGTAATGGCTGTGTCGAAGAACCCATTAGATCACTTTCTTGGGGAAGGAGACCGACGATGAGTGCAATTCACCTGGGGGCAACCTTGTTTATATGAAATTAGTGGCCGGCCCGGTCGCGAATTGCACCACCGCGATATCCCAGTGGGGCTGCTGTCTGCTTATTGAGGCAGGCGCTTTGCGGCACGACAGGACTCCAGTGTGAAAGAAAGTTACTCTGATGCAATTCTTCAGCCAAAAAATGTGGTTTGCTGTGATTATTGGCAGCCCATTTGGGTGTTATATGTTGCGCTACGGATCCCACAATTCATTGCATTGACAGCAATTACTCATTTGAGGATTATTGAAATAAAAGAGGGACATGTATCCGTTAGTGCATTTGTCAACAGGACCACAGGATGCCTCTGATGAGGGCGGAGGCCTGAAACGCGTCAGGCATGTAATGGCTGTGTCGAAGAACCCATTAGATCACTTTCTTGGGGAAGGAGACCGACGATGAGTGCAATTCACCTGGGGGCAACCTTGTTTATATGAAATTAGCGGTTGGCCCGGTCGCGAATTGCACCACCGCGATATCCCAGCGGGGCTGCTGTCTGCTTATTGAGGCAGGCGCTTTGCGGCACAACAGGACTCCAGTGTGAAAGAAAGTTACTCTGATGCAATTCTTCAGCCAAAAAAATTGGTTTGCTGTGATTATTGGCAGCCCATTTGGGTGTTATATGTTGCACTACGGATCCCACAATTCATGGCGTTGGCCGCAATTACTCATTTGAGGATAATTGAAATAAAAGAGGGACATGTGTCCGTTAGTGCATTTGTCAACAGGACCACAGGATGCTTCTGATGAGGGCGGTGGCCTGAAACGCGTCAGGCATGTAATGGCTGTGTCGAAGAACCCATTAGATCACTTTCTTGGGGGAGGAAACCGACGATGAGTGCAATTCACCTGGGGGCAACCTTGTTTATATGAGATTAGCGGCCGGCACGGTCGCGAATTGCACCACCGCGATGTCCCAGCGGGGCTACTGTCTGCTTATTGAGGCAGGCGCTTTGCCGCACGACAGGACTCCAGTGTGAAAGAAAGTTACTCTGATGCAATTCTTCAGCCAAAAAATTTGGTTTGCTGTGATTATTGGCAGCCCATTTGGGTGTTATATGTTGCACTACGGATCCCACAATTCATGGCATTGGCAGCAATTACTCATTTGAGGATTATTGAAATAAAAGAGGGACATGTGTCCGTTAGTGCATTTGTCAACAGGACCACAGGATGCCTCTGATGAGGGCGGTGGCCAGAAATGCGTCAGGCATGTAATGGCTGTGTCGAAGAACCCATTAGATCACTTTCTTGGGGGAGGAGACCGACGATGAGTGCAATTCACCTGGGGGCAACCTTGTTTATATGAAATTAGCGGCCGGCCCGGTCGCGAATTGCACCACCGCGATATCCCAGCAGGGCTACTGTCTGATTATTGAGGCAGGGGCTTTGCGGCACGACAGGACTCCAGTGTGAAAGAAAGTTACTCTGATGCAATCCTTCAGCCAAAAAATGTGGTTTGCTGTGATTATTGGCAGCCCATTTGGGTGTTATATGTTGCACTACGGATCCCACAATTCATGGCATTGGCAGCAATTACTCATTTGAGGATTATTGAAATAAAAGAGGGACATGTGTCCATTAGTGCATTTGTCAACAGGACCACAGGATGCCTCTGATGAGGGCGGAGGCCTGAAACGCGTCAGGCATGTAATGGCTGTGTCGAAGAACCCATTAGATCACTTTCTTGGGGAAGGAGACCGACGATGAGTGCAATTCACCTGGGGGCAACCTTGTTTATATGAAATTAGTGGCCGGCCCGGTCGCGAATTGCACCACCGCGATATCCCAGTGGGGCTGCTGTCTGCTTATTGAGGCAGGCGCTTTGCGGCACGACAGGACTCCAGTGTGAAAGAAAGTTACTCTGATGCAATTCTTCAGCCAAAAAATTTGGTTTGCTGTGATTATTGGCAGCCCATTTGCGTGTTATATGTTGCACTACGGATCCCACAAATCATGGCGTTGGCCGCAATTACTCATTTGAGGATTATTGAAATAAAAGAGGGACATGTGTCCGTTAGTGCATTTGTCAACAGGACCACAGGCTTCCTCTGATGAGGGCGGTGGCCCGAAATGCGTCAGGCATGTAATGGCTGTGTCGAAGAACCCATTAGATCACTTTCTTGGGGGAGGAGACCGACGATGAGTGCAATTCACCTGGGGGCAACCTTGTTTATATGAAATTAGCGGCTGGCCCGGTCGCGAATTGCACCACCGCGATATCCCAGCGGGGCTGCTGTCTGCTTATTGAGGCAGGCGCTTTGCGGCACAACAGGACTCCAGTGTGAAAGAAAGTTACTCTGATGCAATTCTTCAGCCAAAAAATTTGGTTTGCTGTGATTATTGGCAGCCCATTTGGGTGTTATATGTTGCACTACGGATCCCACAATTCATGGCGTTGGCCGCAATTACTCATTTGAGGATAATTGAAATAAAAGAGGGACATGTGTCCATTAGTGCATTTGTCAACAGGACCACAGGATGCTTCTGATGAGGGCGGTGGCCTGAAACGCGTCAGGCATGTAATGGCTGTGTCGAAGAACCCATTAGATCACTTTCTTGGGGGAGGAAACCGACGATGAGTGCAATTCACCTGGGGGCAACCTTG
This sequence comes from Triturus cristatus, assembly GCF_964204655.1. Classification (NCBI taxonomy): domain Eukaryota; kingdom Metazoa; phylum Chordata; class Amphibia; order Caudata; family Salamandridae; genus Triturus; species Triturus cristatus. The sequence goes on along the minus strand of NC_140587.1, from coordinate 737,436,534 downwards.
TTTATATGAGATTAGCGGCCGGCACGGTCGCGAATTGCACCACCGCGATGTCCCAGCGGGGCTACTGTCTGCTTATTGAGGCAGGCGCTTTGCGGCACGACAGGACTCCAGTGTGAAAGAAAGTTACTCTGATGCAATTCTTCAACCAAAAAAATTGGTTTGCTGTGATTATTGGCAGCCCATTTGGTTGTTATATGTTGCACTACGGATCCCACAAATCATGGCGTTGGCCGCAAATACTCATTTGAGGATTATTGAAATAAAAGAGGGACATGTGTCCGTTAGTGCATTTGTCAACAGGACCACAGGATTCCTCTGATGAGGGCCGAGGCCTGAAATGCGTCAGGCATGTAATGGCTGTGTCGAAGAACCCATTAGATCACGGTCTTGGGGAAGGAGACCGACGATGAGTGCAATTCACCTGGGGGCAACCTTGTTTATATGAAATTAGCGGCCGGCTCGGTCGCGAATTGCACCACCACGATATTCCAGCGGGGCTGCTGTCTGCCTATTGAGGCAGGCGCTTTGCGGCACGACAGGACTCCAGTGTGAAAGAAAGTTACTCTGATGCAATTCTTCAGCCAAAAAATTTGGTTTGCTGTGATTATTGGCAGCCCATTTGCGTGTTATATGTTGCACTACGGATCCCACAAATCATGGCGTTGGCCGCAATTACTCATTTGAGGATTATTGAAATAAAAGAGGGACATGTGTCCGTTAGTGCATTTGTCAACAGGACCACAGGCTTCCTCTGATAAGGGCGGTGGCCCGAAATGCGTCAGGCATGTAATGGCTGTGTCGAAGAACCCATTAGATCACTTTCTTGGGGGAGGAGACCGACGATGAGTGCAATTCACCTGGGGGCAACCTTGTTTATATGAAATTAGCGGCCGGTCCGGTCGCGAATTGCACCACCGCGATATCCCAGCAGGGCTACTGTCTGATTATTGAGGCAGGCGCTTTGCGGCACGACAGGACTCCAGTGTGAAAGAAAGTTACTCTGATGCAATCCTTCAGCCAAAAAATGTGGTTTGCTGTGATTATTGACAGCCCATTTGGGTGTTATATGTTGCACTACGGATCCCAAAATTCATGGCGTTGGCCGCTATTACTCATTTGAGGATTATTGAAATAAAAGAGGGACATGTGTCCGTTACTGCATTTGTCAACAGGACCACAGGATGCCTCTGATGAGGGCGGAGGCCCAAAACGCGTCAGGCATGTAATGGCTGTGTCGAAGAACCCATTAGATCAATTTCTTGGGGAAGGAGACCGACGATGAGTGCAATTCACCTGGGGGTAACCTTGTTTATATGAAATTAGCGGCCGGCCCGGTCGCGAATTGCACCACTGCGATATCCCAGCGGGGCTGCTGTCTGCTGATTGAGGCAGGCGCTTTGCGGCACGACAGGACTCCAGTGTGAAAGAAAGTTACTCTGATGCAATTCTTCATCCCAAAAATTTGGTTTGCTATGATTATTGGCAGCCCATTTGGGTGTTATATGTTGCACTACGGATCCCACAATTCATGGCATTGGCCGCAATTACTCATTTGAAGATTATTGAAATAAAAGAGGGACATGTGTCCGTTAGTGCATTTGTCAACAGAACCACAGGATGCCTCTGATGAGCGCGGAGACCAGAAACGCGTCAGGCATGTAATGGCTGTTTTGAAGAACCCATTAGATCACTTTCTTGGAGAAGGAGACCGATGATGAGTGCAATTCACCTGGGGGCAACCTTGTTTATATGAAATTAGCGGCCGGCCCGGTCGCGAATTGCACCACCGCGATATCCCAGCGGGGCTGCTGTCTGCTTATTGAGGCAGGCGCTTTGTGGCTCGACAGGACTCCAGTGTGATAGAAAGTTACTTTGATGCAATTTTTCAGCCAAAAACTTTGTTTGCTGTGATTATTGGCAGCCCATTTAGGTGTTATATGTTGCACTATGGATCCCACAATTCATGGTGTTGGCCGCAATTTCTCATTTGAGGATTATTGAAATAAAAGAGGGACATGTGTCCGTTAGTGCATTTGTCAAAAGGACCACAGGATGCCTCTGATGAGGGCGGAGGCCCGAAATGCATCAGGCATGTAATGGCTGTGTCGAAGAACCCATTAGATCACTTTCTTGGGAAGGAGACCGACGATGAGTGCAATTCACCTGGGGGTAACCTTGTTAATATGAAATTAGCGGCCGGCCCGGTCGCGAATTGCACCACCGCGATATCCCAGCGGGGCTACTGTCTGCTTATTGAGGCAGGCGCTTTGCGGCACGACAGGACTCCAGTGTGAAAGAAAGTTACTCTGATGCAATTCTTCAGCCAAAAAATGTGGTTTGCTGTGATTATTGGCAGCCCATTTGGGTGTTATATGTTGCACTACGGATCCCACAATTCATGGCATTGGCAGCAATTACTCATTTGAGGATTATTGAAATAAAAGAGGGACATGTGTCCATTAGTGCATTTGTCAACAGGACCACAGGATGCCTCTGATGAGGGCGGAGGCCTGAAACGCGTCAGGCATGTAATGGCTGTGTCGAAGAACCCATTAGATCACTTTCTTGGGGAAGGAGACCGACGATGAGTGCAATTCACCTGGGGGCAACCTTGTTTATATGAAATTAGTGGCCGGGCCGGTCGCGAATTGCACCACCGCGATATCCCAGTGGGGCTGCTGTCTGCTTATTGAGGCAGGCGCTTTGCGGCACGACAGGACTCCAGTGTGAAAGAAAGTTACTCTGATGCAATTCTTCAGCCAAAAAATGTGGTTTGCTGTGATTATTGGCAGCCCATTTGGGTGTTATATGTTGCGCTACGGATCCCACAATTCATTGCATTGACAGCAATTACTCATTTGAGGATTATTGAAATAAAAGAGGGACATGTATCCGTTAGTGCATTTGTCAACAGGACCACAGGATGCCTCTGATGAGGGCGGAGGCCTGAAACGCGTCAGGCATGTAATGGCTGTGTCGAAGAACCCATTAGATCACTTTCTTGGGGAAGGAGACCGACGATGAGTGCAATTCACCTGGGGGCAACCTTGTTTATATGAAATTAGCGGCTGGCCCGGTCGCGAATTGCACCACCGCGATATCCCAGCGGGGCTGCTGTCTGCTTATTGAGGCAGGCGCTTTGCGGCACAACAGGACTCCAGTGTGAAAGAAAGTTACTCTGATGCAATTCTTCAGCCAAAAAATGTGGTTTGCTGTGATTGTTGGCAGCCCATTTGGGTGTTATATGTTGCACTACGGATCCCACAATTCATGGCGTTGGCCGCAATTACTCATTTGAGGATAATTGAAATAAAAGAGGGACATGTGTCCATTAGTGCATTTGTCAACAGGACCACAGGATGCTTCTGATGAGGGCGGTGGCCTGAAACGCGTCAGGCATGTAATGGCTGTGTCGAAGAACCCATTAGATCACTTTCTTGGGGGAGGAAACCGACGATGAGTGCAATTCACCTGGGGGCAACCTTGTTTATATGAGATTAGCGGCCGGCACGGTCGCGAATTGCACCACCGCGATGTCCCAGCGGGGCTACTGTCTGCTTATTGAGGCAGGCGCTTTGCGGCACGACAGGACTCCAGTGTGAAAGAAAGTTACTCTGATGCAATTCTTCAACCAAAAAAATTGGTTTGCTGTGATTATTGGCAGCCCATTTGGTTGTTATATGTTGCACTACGGATCCCACAAATCATGGCGTTGGCCGCAAATACTCATTTGAGGATTATTGAAATAAAAGAGGGACATGTGTCCGTTAGTGCATTTGTCAACAGGACCACAGGATTCCTCTGATGAGGGCCGAGGCCTGAAATGCGTCAGGCATGTAATGGCTGTGTCGAAGAACCCATTAGATCACGTTCTTGGGGAAGGAGACCGACGATGAGTGCAATTCACCTGGGGGCAACCTTGTTTATATGAAATTAGCGGCCGGTCCGGTCGCGAATTGCACCACCGCGATATCCCAGCAGGGCTACTGTCTGATTATTGAGGCAGGCGCTTTGCGGCACGACAGGACTCCAGTGTGAAAGAAAGTTACTCTGATGCAATCCTTCAGCCAAAAAATGTGGTTTGCTGTGATTATTGACAGCCCATTTGGGTGTTATATGTTGCACTACGGATCCCAAAATTCATGGCGTTGGCCGCTATTACTCATTTGAGGATTATTGAAATAAAAGAGGGACATGTGTCCGTTACTGCATTTGTCAACAGGACCACAGGATGCCTCTGATGAGGGCGGAGGCCCAAAACGCGTCAGGCATGTAATGGCTGTGTCGAAGAACCCATTAGATCACTTTCTTGGGGAAGGAGACCGACGATGAGTGCAATTCACCTGGGGGTAACCTTGTTTATATGAAATTAGCGGCCGGCCCGGTCGCGAATTGCACCACTGCGATATCCCAGCGGGGCTGCTGTCTGCTGATTGAGGCAGGCGCTTTGCGGCACGACAGGACTCCAGTGTGAAAGAAAGTTACTCTGATGCAATTCTTCATCCCAAAAATTTGGTTTGCTATGATTATTGGCAGCCCATTTGGGTGTTATATGTTGCACTACGGATCCCACAATTCATGGCATTGGCCGCAATTACTCATTTGAAGATTATTGAAATAAAAGAGGGACATGTGTCCGTTAGTGCATTTGTCAACAGAACCACAGGATGCCTCTGATGAGCGCGGAGACCCGAAACGCGTCAGGCATGTAATGGCTGTTTTGAAGAACCCATTAGATCACTTTCTTGGAGAAGGAGACCGATGATGAGTGCAATTCACCTGGGGGCAACCTTGTTTATATGAAATTAGCGGCCGGCCCGGTCGCGAATTGCACCACCGCGATATCCCAGCGGGGCTGCTGTCTGCTTATTGAGGCAGGCGCTTTGTGGCTCGACAGGACTCCAGTGTGAAAGAAAGTTACTTTGATGCAATTTTTCAGCCAAAAACTTTGTTTGCTGTGATTATTGGCAGCCCATTTAGGTGTTATATGTTGCACTATGGATCCCACAATTCATGGAGTTGGCCGCAATTTCTCATTTGAGGATTATTGAAATAAAAGAGGGACATGTGTCCGTTAGTGCATTTGTCAAAAGGACCACAGGATGCCTCTGATGAGGGCGGAGGCCCGAAATGCATCAGGCATGTAATGGCTGTGTCGAAGAACCCATTAGATCACTTTCTTGGGAAGGAGACCGACGATGAGTGCAATTCACCTGGGGGTAACCTTGTTAATATGAAATTAGCGGCCGGCCCGGTCGCGAATTGCACCACCGCGATATCCCAGCGGGGCTACTGTCTGCTTATTGAGGCAGGCGCTTTGCGGCACGACAGGACTCCAGTGTGAAAGAAAGTTACTCTGATGCAATTCTTCAGCCAAAAAATATGGTTTGCTGTGATTATTGGCAGCCCATTTGGGTGTTATATGTTGCACTACGGATCCCACAATTCATGGCATTGGCAGCAATTACTCATTTGAGGATTATTGAAATAAAAGAGGGACATGTGTCCATTAGTGCATTTGTCAACAGGACCACAGGATGCCTCTGATGAGGGCGGAGGCCTGAAACGCGTCAGGCATGTAATGGCTGTGTCGAAGAACCCATTAGATCACTTTCTTGGGGAAGGAGACCGACGATGAGTGCAATTCACCTGGGGGCAACCTTGTTTATATGAAATTAGTGGCCGGGCCGGTCGCGAATTGCACCACCGCGATATCCCAGTGGGGCTGCTGTCTGCTTATTGAGGCAGGCGCTTTGCGGCACGACAGGACTCCAGTGTGAAAGAAAGTTACTCTGATGCAATTCTTCAGCCAAAAAATGTGGTTTGCTGTGATTATTGGCAGCCCATTTGGGTGTTATATGTTGCGCTACGGATCCCACAATTCATTGCATTGACAGCAATTACTCATTTGAGGATTATTGAAATAAAAGAGGGACATGTATCCGTTAGTGCATTTGTCAACAGGACCACAGGATGCCTCTGATGAGGGCGGAGGCCTGAAACGCGTCAGGCATGTCATGGCTGTGTCGAAGAACCCATTAGATCACTTTCTTGGGGAAGGAGACCGACGATGAGTGCAATTCACCTGGGGGCAACCTTGTTTATATGAAATTAGCGGCTGGCCCGGTCGCGAATTTCACCACCGCGATATCCCAGCGGGGCTGCTGTCTGCTTATTGAGGCAGGCGCTTTGCGGCACAACAGGACTCCAGTGTGAAAGAAAGTTACTCTGATGCAATTCTTCAGCCAAAAAATTTGGTTTGCTGTGATTATTGGCAGCCCATTTGGGTGTTATATGTTGCACTACGGATCCCACAATTCATGGCGTTGGCCGCAATTACTCATTTGAGGATAATTGAAATAAAAGAGGGACATGTGTCCATTAGTGCATTTGTCAACAGGACCACAGGATGCTTCTGATGAGGGCGGTGGCCTGAAACGCGTCAGGCATGTAATGGCTGTGTCGAAGAACCCATTAGATCACTTTCTTGGGGGAGGAAACCGACGATGAGTGCAATTCACCTGGGGGCAACCTTGTTTATATGAGATTAGCGGCCGGCACGGTCGCGAATTGCACCACCGCGATGTCCCAGCGGGGCTACTGTCTGCTTATTGAGGCAGGCGCTTTGCGGCACGACAGGACTCCAGTGTGAAAGAAAGTTACTCTGATGCAATTCTTCAACCAAAAAAATTGGTTTGCTGTGATTATTGGCAGCCCATTTGGGTGTTATATGTTGCACTACGGATCCCACAAATCATGGCGTTGGCCGCAAATACTCATTTGAGGATTATTGAAATAAAAGAGGGACATGTGTCCGTTAGTGCATTTGTCAACAGGACCACAGGATTCCTCTGATGAGGGCCGAGGCCTGAAATGCGTCAGGCATGTAATGGCTGTGTCGAAGAACCCATTAGATCACGTTCTTGGGGAAGGAGACCGACGATGAGTGCAATTCACCTGGGGACAACCTTTTTTATATGAAATTAGCGGCCGACCCAATCGTGAATTGCACCACCGCGATATCCCAGCGGGGCTGCTGTCTGCTTATTGAGGCAGGCGCTTTGCAGCACGACAGGACTCCAGTGTGAAAGAAAGTTACTCTGATGCAATTCTTCAGCCAAAAAATTTGGTTTGCTGTGATTATTGGCAGCCCATTTGCGTGTTATATGTTGCACTACGGATCCCACAAATCATGGCGTTGGCCGCAATTACTCATTTGAGGATTATTGAAATAAAAGAGGGACATGTGTCCGTTAGTGCATTTGTCAACAGGACCACAGGCTTCCTCTGATGAGGGCGGTGGCCCGAAATGCATCAGGCATGTAATGGCTGTGTCGAAGAACCCATTAGATCACTTTCTTGGGGGAGGAGACCGACGATGAGTGCAATTCACCTGGGGGCAACCTTGTTTATATGAAATTAGCGGCCGGCCTGGTCGCGAATTGCACCACCGCGATATCCCAGCAGGGCTACTGTCTGATTATTGAGGCAGGCGCTTTGCGGCACGACAGGACTCCAGTGTGAAAGAAAGTTACTCTGATGCAATTCTTCAGCCCAAAAATGTGGTTTGCTGTGATTATTGGCAGCCCATTTAGGTGTTATATGTTGCACTACGGATCCCACAATTCATAGCATTGGCAGCAATTACTCATTTGAGGATTATTGAAATAAAAGAGGGACATGTGTCCGTTAGTGCCTTTGTCAACAGGATGCCTCTGATGAGGGCGGAGGCCTGAAACGCGTCAGGCATGTAATGGCTGTGTCGAAGTACCCATTAGATCACTTTCTTGGGGAAGGACACCGACGATGAGTGCAATTTACCTGGGGGAAACCTTGTTGATATGAAATTAGCGGCCGGCCCGGTCGCAAATTGCACCACTGCGATATCCCAGCGGGGCTGCTGTCTGCTTATTGAGGCAGGCGCTTTGCAGCACAACAGGACTCCAGTGTGAAAGAAAGTGACTCTGATGCAATCCTTTAGCCAAAAAATGTGGTTTGCTGTGATTATTGGCAGCCCATATGGGTGTTATATGTTGCACTACGGATCCCAAAATTCATGGCGTTGGCCGCAATTACTCATTTGAGGATAATTGAAATAAAAGAGAGATATGTGTCCGTTAGTGCATTTGTCAACAGGACCACAGGATGCCTCCAATGACAGTGGAGGCCCGAAACGCATCAGGCATGTAGTGGCTGTGTCGAAGAACCCATTAGATCACTTTCTTGGGAAGGAGACCGACGATGAGTGCAATTCACCTGGGGGTAACCTTGTTAATATGAAATTAGCGGCCGGCCCGGTCGCGAATTGCACCACCGCGATATCCCAGCGGGGCTACTGTCTGCTTATTGAGGCAGGCGCTTTGCGGCACGACAGGACTCCAGTGTGAAAGAAAGTTACTCTGATGCAATTCTTCAGCCAAAAAATGTGGTTTGCTGTGACTATTGGCAGCCCATTTGGGTGTTATATGTTGCACTACGGATCCCACAATTCATGGCATTGACAGCAATTACTCATTTGAGGATTATTGAAATAAAAGAGGGACATATGTCCATTAGTGCATTTGTCAACAGGACCACAGGATGCCTCTGATGAGGGCGGAGGCCTGAAACGCGTCAGGCATGTAATGGCTGTGTCGAAGAACCCATTAGATCACTTTCTTGGGGAAGGAGACCGACGATGAGTGCAATTCACCTGGGGGCAACCTTGTTTATATGAAATTAGTGGCCGGGCCGGTCGCGAATTGCACCACCGCGATATCCCAGTGGGGCTGCTGTCTGCTTATTGAGGCAGGCGCTTTGCGGCACGACAGGACTCCAGTGTGAAAGAAAGTTACTCTGATGCAATTCTTCAGCCAAAAAATGTGGTTTGCTGTGATTATTGGCAGCCCATTTGGGTGTTATATGTTGCGCTACGGATCCCACAATTCATTGCATTGACAGCAATTACTCATTTGAGGATTATTGAAATAAAAGAGGGACATGTATCCGTTAGTGCATTTGTCAACAGGACCACAGGATGCCTCTGATGAGGGCGGAGGCCTGAAACGCGTCAGGCATGTCATGGCTGTGTCGAAGAACCCATTAGATCACTTTCTTGGGGAAGGAGACCGACGATGAGTGCAATTCACCTGGGGGCAACCTTGTTTATATGAAATTAGCGGCTGGCCCGGTCGCGAATTTCACCACCGCGATATCCCAGCGGGGCTGCTGTCTGCTTATTGAGGCAGGCGCTTTGCGGCACAACAGGACTCCAGTGTGAAAGAAAGTTACTCTGATGCAATTCTTCAGCCAAAAAATTTGGTTTGCTGTGATTATTGGCAGCCCATTTGGGTGTTATATGTTGCACTACGGATCCCACAATTCATGGCGTTGGCCGCAATTACTCATTTGAGGATAATTGAAATAAAAGAGGGACATGTGTCCATTAGTGCGTTTGTCAACAGGACCACAGGATGCTTCTGATGAGGGCGGTGGCCTGAAACGCGTCAGGCATGTAATGGCTGTGTCGAAGAACCCATTAGATCACTTTCTTGGGGGAGGAAACCGACGATGAGTGCAATTCACCTGGGGGCAACCTTGTTTATATGAGATTAGCGGCCGGCACGGTCGCGAATTGCACCACCGCGATGTCCCAGCGGGGCTACTGTCTGCTTATTGAGGCAGGCGCTTTGCGGCACGACAGGACTCCAGTGTGAAAGAAAGTTACTCTGATGCAATTCTTCAACCAAAAAAATTGGTTTGCTGTGATTATTGGCAGCCCATTTGGGTGTTATATGTTGCACTACGGATCCCACAAATCATGGCGTTGGCCGCAAATACTCATTTGAGGATTATTGAAATAAAAGAGGGACATGTGTCCGTTAGTGCATTTGTCAACAGGACCACAGGATTCCTCTGATGAGGGCCGAGGCCTGAAATGCGTCAGGCATGTAATGGCTGTGTCGAAGAACCCATTAGATCACTTTCTTGGGGGAGGAGACCGACGATGAGTGCAATTCACCTGGGGGCAACCTTGTTTATATGAAATTAGCGGCCGGCCCGGTCGCGAATTGCACCACCGCGATATCCCAGCAGGGCTACTGTCTGATTATTGAGGCAGGCGCTTTGCGGCACGACAGGACTCCAGTGTGAAAGAAAGTTACTCTGATGCAATTCTTCAGCCCAAAAATGTGGTTTGCTGTGATTATTGGCAGCCCATTTAGGTGTTATATGTTGCACTACGGATCCCACAATTCATAGCATTGGCAGCAATTACTCATTTGAGGATTATTGAAATAAAAGAGGGACATGTGTCCGTTAGTGCCTTTGTCAACAGGATGCCTCTGATGAGGGCGGAGGCCTGAAACGCGTCAGGCATGTAATGGCTGTGTCGAAGTACCCATTAGATCACTTTCTTGGGGAAGGACACCGACGATGAGTGCAATTCACCTGGGGGAAACCTTGTTGATATGAAATTAGCGGCCGGCCCGGTCGCAAATTGCACCACTGCGATATCCCAGCGGGGCTGCTGTCTGCTTATTGAGGCAGGCGCTTTGCAGCACAACAGGACTCCAGTGTGAAAGAAAGTGACTCTGATGCAATCCTTTAGCCAAAAAATGTGGTTTGCTGTGATTATTGGCAGCCCATTTGGGTGTTATATGTTGCACTACGGATCCCAAAATTCATGGCGTTGGCCGCAATTACTCATTTGAGGATAATTGAAATAAAAGAGAGATATGTGTCCGTTAGTGCATTTGTCAACAGGACCACAGGATGCCTCCAATGACAGTGGAGGCCCGAAACGCATCAGGCATGTAGTGGCTGTGTCGAAGAACCCATTAGATCACTTTCTTGGGGAAGGAGACCGATGATGAGTGCAATTCACCTGGGGGCAACCTTATTTATATGAAATTAGCGGCCGCCCCGGTCGCGAATTGCACCACCGTGATATCCCAGCGGGGCTGCTGTCTGCTTATTGAGGCAGGCGCTTTGCGGCACGACAGGACTCCAGTGTGAAAGAAAGTTACTCTGATGCAATTCTTCAGCCAAAAAATTTAATTGCTGTGATTATTGGCAGCCCATTTGGGTGTTATATGTTGCACTACGGATCCCACAATTAATGGAGTTTGCCGCAATTACTCATTTGAGGATTATTGAAATAAAAGAGGGACATGTGTCCGTTAGTGCATTTGTCAACAGGACCACAGGATGCCTCTGATGAGGGCGGAGGCCCGAAACGCATCAGGCATGTAATGGCTGTGTCGAAGAACCCATTAGATCACTTTCTTGGGGAAGGAGACCGACGATGAGTGCAATTCACCTGGGGGCAACCTTGTTTATATGAAATTAGCGGCCGGCCCGGTCGCGAATTGCACCACTGCGATATCCCAGCGGGGCTGCTGTCTGCTTATTGAGGCAGGCGCTTTGCGACACAACAGGACTCCAGTGTGAAAGAAAGTTACTCTGATGCAATTCTTCAGCCAAAAAATTTGGTTTGCTGTGATTATTGGCAGCCCATTTGGGTGTTATATGTTACACTACGTATCCCACAATTCATGGCATTGGCAGCAATTGCTCATTTGAGGATTATTGAAATAAAAGAGGGACATGTGTCCATTAGTGCATTTGTCAACAGGACCACAGGATGCCTCTGATGAGGGCGGAGGCCCGAAACGCGTCAGGCATGTAATGTCTGTGTCGAAAAACCCATTAGATCACTTTCTTGGGGAAGGAGACCGACGATGAGTGCAATTCACCTGGGGGCAACCTTGTTTATATGAAAGTAGCGGCCGGCCCGGTCGTGAATTGCACCACCGCGATATCCCAGCGGGGCTGCTGTCTGCTTATTGAGGCAGCCGCTTTGCGGCACGACAGGACTCCAGTGTGAAAGAAAGTTACTCTGATGCAATTCTTCAGCCAAAAAATGTGGTTTGCTGTGATTATTGGCAGCCCATTTGGGTGTTATATGTTGCACTACGGATCCCACAATTCATGGCATTGGCAGCAATTACTCATTTGAGGATTATTGAAATAAAAGAGGGACATGTGTCCGTTAGTGCATTTGTCAACAGGACCACAGGATGCCTCTGATGAGGGCGAAGGCCTGAAACTCGTCAGGCATGTAATGGCTGTGTCGAAGAACCCATTAGATCACTTTCTTGGGGATGGAGACCGACGATGAGTGCAATTCACCTGGGGGCAACCTTGTTTATATAAAATTAGCGGCCGGCCCGGTCGCGAATTGCACCACTGCGATATCCCAGCGGGGCTGCTGTCTGCTTATTGAGGCAGGCGCTTTGCAGCACGACAGGACTCCAGTGTGAAAGAAAGTTACTCTGATGCAATTCTTCAGCCAAAAAATTTGGTTTGCTGTGATTATTGGCAGCCCATTTGGGTGTTATATGTTGCACTACGTATCCCACAATTCATGGCGCTGGCCGCAATTACTCATTTAAGGATTATTGAAATAAAAGAGGGACATGTGTCCGTTAGTGCATATGTCAACAGGACCACAGGATGCCTGTGATGAGCGCGGAGGCCCGAAACGCGTCAGGCATGTAATGGCTGTTTTGAAGAACCCATTAGATCACTTTCTTGGAGAAGGAGACCGTCGATGAGTGCAATTCACCTGGGGGCAACCTTGTTTATATGAAATTAGCGGCCGGCCCGGTCACGAATTGCACCACCGCGATATCCCAGCGGGGCTGCTGTCTGCTTATTGAGGCAGGCGCTTTGCGGCACGACAGGACTCCAGTGTGAAAAAAAGTTACTTTGATGCAATTCTTCACCCCAAAAATGTGGTTTGCTGTGATTATTGGCAGCCCATTTGGGTGTTATATGTTGCACTACGGATCCCAAAATTCATGGCGTTGGCCGCTATTACTCATTTGAGGATTATTGAAATAAAAGAGGGACATGTGTCCGTTACTGCATTTGTCAACAGGACCACAGGATGCCTCTGATGAGGGCGGAGGCCCAAAACGCGTCAGGCATGTAATGGCTGTGTCGAAGAACCCATTAGATCACTTTCTTGGGGAAGGAGACCGACGATGAGTGCAATTCACCTGGGGGCAACCTTGTTTATATGAAATTAGCGGCCGGCCCGGTCGCGAATTGCACCACCGCGATATCCCAGCGGGGCTGCTGTCTGCTGATTGAGGCAGGCGCTTTGCGGCACGACAGGACTCCAGTGTGAAAGAAAGTTACTCTGATGCAATTCTTCAGCCAAAAAATTTGGTTTGCTGTGATTATTGGCAGCCCATTTGGGTGTTATATGTTGCACTACGGATCCCACAATTTATGGCGTTGGCCGCAATTACTCATTTGAGGATTATTGAAATAAAAGAGGGACATGTGTCCGTTAGTGCATTTGTCAAAAGGACCACAGGATGCCTCTGATGAGGGCGGAGGCCCGAAAGGCATCAGGCATGTAATGGCTGTGTCGAAGAACCCATTAGATCACTTTCTTGGGAAGGAGACCGACGATGAGTGCAATTCACCTGGGGGTAACCTTGTTAATATGAAATTAGCGGCCGGCCCGGTCGCGAATTGCACCACCGCGATATCCCAGCGGGGCTACTGTCTGCTTATTGAGGCAGGCGCTTTGCGGCACGACAGGACTCCAGTGTGAAAGAAAGTTACTCTGATGCAATTCTTCACCCCAAAAATGTGGTTTGCTGTGATTATTGGCAGCCCATTTGGGTGTTATATGTTGCACTATGGATCCCACAATTTATGGCGTTGGCCGCAATTACTCATTTGAGGATTATTGAAATAAAAGAGGGACATGTGTCCGTTAGTGCATTTGTCAACAGGACCACAGGCTTCCTCTGATGAGGGCGGTGGCCCGAAATGCGTCAGGCATGTAATGGCTGTGTCGAAGAACCCATTAGATCACTTTCTTGGGGGAGGAGACCGACGATGAGTGCAATTCACCTGGGGGCAACCTTGTTTATATGAAATTAGCGGCCGGCTCGGTCGCGAATTGCACCACCGCGATATCCCAGCAGGGCTACTGTCTGATTATTGAGGCAGGCGCTTTGCGGCACGACAGGACTCCAGTGTGAAAGAAAGTTACTCTGATGCAATCCTTCAGCCAAAAAATGTGGTTTGCTGTGATTATTGGCAGCCCATTTGGGTGTTATATGTTGCACTACGGATCCCAAAATTCATGGCGTTGGCCGCTATTACTCATTTGAGGATTATTGAAATAAAAGAGGGACATGTGTCCGTTACTGCATTTGTCAACAGGACCACAGGATGCCTCTGATGAGGGCGGAGGCCCAAAACGCGTCAGGCATGTAATGGCTGTGTCGAAGAACCCATTAGATCACTTTCTTGGGGAAGGAGACCGACGATGAGTGCAATTCACCTGGGGGTAACCTTGTTTATATGAAATTAGCGGCCGGCCCGGTCGCGAATTGCACCACTGCGATATCCCAGCGGGGCTGCTGTCTGCTGATTGAGGCAGGCGCTTTGCGGCACGACAGGACTCCAGTGTGAAAGAAAGTTACTCTGATGCAATTCTTCAGCCAAAAAATGTGGTTTGCTGTGATTATTGGCAGCCCATTTGCGTGTTATATGTTGCACTACGGATCCCACAAATCATGGCGTTGGCCGCAATTACTCATTTGAGGATTATTGAAATAAAAGAGGGACATGTGTCCGTTAGTGCATTTGTCAACAGGACCAAAGGCTTCCTCTGATGAGGGCGGTGGCCCGAAATGCGTCAGGCATGTAATGGCTGTGTCGAAGAACCCATTAGATCCCTTTCTTGGGGGAGGAGACCGACGATGAGTGCAATTCACCTGGGGGCAACCTTGTTTATATGAAATTAGCGGCCGGCCCGGTTGCGAATTGCACCACCGTGATATCCCAGCAGGGCTACTGTCTGATTATTGAGGCAGGCGCTTTGCGGCACGACAGGACTCCAGTGTGAAAGAAAGTTACTCTGATGCAATCCTTCAGCCAAAAAATGTGGTTTGCTGTGATTATTGGCAGCCCATTTGGGTGTTATATGTTGCACTACGGATCCCAAAATTCATGGCGTTGGCCGCTATTACTCATTTGAGGATTATTGAAATAAAAGAGGGACATGTGTCCGTTACTGCATTTGTCAACAGGACCACAGGATGCCTCTGATGAGGGCGGAGGCCCAAAACGCGTCAGGCATGTAATGGCTGTGTCGAAGAACCCATTAGATCACTTTCTTGGGGAAGGAGACCGACGATGAGTGCAATTCACCTGGGGGCAACCTTGTTTATATGAAATTAGCGGCCGGCCCGGTCGCGAATTGCACCACCGCGATATCCCAGCGGGGCTGCTGTCTGCTGATTGAGGCAGGCGCTTTGCGGCACGACAGGACTCCAGTGTGAAAGAAAGTTACTCTGATGCAATTCTTCATCCCAAAAATTTGGTTTGCTATGATTATTGGCAGCCCATTTGGGTGTTATATGTTGCACTACGGATCCCACAATTCATGGCATTGGCCGCAATTACTCATTTGAAGATTATTGAAATAAAAGAGGGACATGTGTCCGTTAGTGCATTTGTCAACAGAACCACAGGATGCCTCTGATGAGCGCGGAGGCCCGAAACGCGTCAGGCATGTAATGGCTGTTTTGAAGAACCCATTAGATCACTTTCTTGGAGAAGGAGACCGACGATGAGTGCAATTCACCTGGGGGCAACCTTGTTTATATGAAATTAGCGGCCGGCCCGGTCGCGAATTGCACCACCGCGATATCCCAGCGGGGCTGCTGTCTGCTTATTGAGGCAGGCGCTTTGTGGCTCGACAGGACTCCAGTGTGAAAGAAAGTTACTCTGATGCAATCCTTTAGCCAAAAAATTTGGTTTGCTGTGATTATTGGCAGCCCATTTAGGTGTTATATGTTGCACTACGGATCCCACAATTCATAGCATTGGCAGCAATTACTCATTTGAGGATTATTGAAATAAAAGAGGGACATGTGTCCTTTAGTGCCTTTGTCAACAGGATGCCTCTGATGAGGGCGGAGGCCTGAAACGCGTCAGGCATGTAATGGCTGTGTCGAAGTACCCATTAGATCACTTTCTTGGGGAAGGACACCGACGATGAGTGCAATTCACCTGGGGGAAACCTTGTTGATATGAAATTAGCGGCCGGCCCGGTCGCGAATTGCACCACCGCGATATCCCAGCGGGGCTACTGTCTGCTTATTGAGGCAGGCGCTTTGCGGCACGACAGGACTCCAGTGTGAAAGAAAGTTACTCTGATGCAATTCTTCAGCCAAAAAATGTGGTTTGCTGTGATTATTGGCAGCCCATTTGGGTGTTATATGTTGCACTACGGATCCCACAATTCATGGCATTGGCAGCAATTACTCATTTGAGGATTATTGAAATAAAAGAGGGACATGTGTCCATTAGTGCATTTGTCAACAGGACCACAGGATGCCTCTGATGAGGGCGGAGGCCTGAAACGCGTCAGGCATGTAATGGCTGTGTCGAAGAACCCATTAGATCACTTTCTTGGGGAAGGAGACCGATGATGAGTGCAATTCACCTGGGGGCAACCTTGTTTATATGAAATTAGTGGCCGGCCCGGTCGCGAATTGCACCACCGCGATATCCCAGTGGGGCTGCTGTCTGCTTATTGAGGCAGGCGCTTTGCGGCACGACAGGACTCCAGTGTGAAAGAAAGTTACTCTGATGCAATTCTTCAGCCAAAAAATGTGGTTTGCTGTGATTATTGGCAGCCCATTTGGGTGTTATATGTTGCGCTACGGATCCCACAATTCATTGCATTGACAGCAATTACTCATTTGAGGATTATTGAAATAAAAGAGGGACATGTATCCGTTAGTGCATTTGTCAACAGGACCACAGGATGCCTCTGATGAGGGCGGAGGCCTGAAACGCGTCAGGCATGTAATGGCTGTGTCGAAGAACCCATTAGATCACTTTCTTGGGGAAGGAGACCGACGATGAGTGCAATTCACCTGGGGGCAACCTTGTTTATATGAAATTAGCGGTTGGCCCGGTCGCGAATTGCACCACCGCGATATCCCAGCGGGGCTGCTGTCTGCTTATTGAGGCAGGCGCTTTGCGGCACAACAGGACTCCAGTGTGAAAGAAAGTTACTCTGATGCAATTCTTCAGCCAAAAAAATTGGTTTGCTGTGATTATTGGCAGCCCATTTGGGTGTTATATGTTGCACTACGGATCCCACAATTCATGGCGTTGGCCGCAATTACTCATTTGAGGATAATTGAAATAAAAGAGGGACATGTGTCCGTTAGTGCATTTGTCAACAGGACCACAGGATGCTTCTGATGAGGGCGGTGGCCTGAAACGCGTCAGGCATGTAATGGCTGTGTCGAAGAACCCATTAGATCACTTTCTTGGGGGAGGAAACCGACGATGAGTGCAATTCACCTGGGGGCAACCTTGTTTATATGAGATTAGCGGCCGGCACGGTCGCGAATTGCACCACCGCGATGTCCCAGCGGGGCTACTGTCTGCTTATTGAGGCAGGCGCTTTGCCGCACGACAGGACTCCAGTGTGAAAGAAAGTTACTCTGATGCAATTCTTCAGCCAAAAAATTTGGTTTGCTGTGATTATTGGCAGCCCATTTGGGTGTTATATGTTGCACTACGGATCCCACAATTCATGGCATTGGCAGCAATTACTCATTTGAGGATTATTGAAATAAAAGAGGGACATGTGTCCGTTAGTGCATTTGTCAACAGGACCACAGGATGCCTCTGATGAGGGCGGTGGCCAGAAATGCGTCAGGCATGTAATGGCTGTGTCGAAGAACCCATTAGATCACTTTCTTGGGGGAGGAGACCGACGATGAGTGCAATTCACCTGGGGGCAACCTTGTTTATATGAAATTAGCGGCCGGCCCGGTCGCGAATTGCACCACCGCGATATCCCAGCAGGGCTACTGTCTGATTATTGAGGCAGGGGCTTTGCGGCACGACAGGACTCCAGTGTGAAAGAAAGTTACTCTGATGCAATCCTTCAGCCAAAAAATGTGGTTTGCTGTGATTATTGGCAGCCCATTTGGGTGTTATATGTTGCACTACGGATCCCACAATTCATGGCATTGGCAGCAATTACTCATTTGAGGATTATTGAAATAAAAGAGGGACATGTGTCCATTAGTGCATTTGTCAACAGGACCACAGGATGCCTCTGATGAGGGCGGAGGCCTGAAACGCGTCAGGCATGTAATGGCTGTGTCGAAGAACCCATTAGATCACTTTCTTGGGGAAGGAGACCGACGATGAGTGCAATTCACCTGGGGGCAACCTTGTTTATATGAAATTAGTGGCCGGCCCGGTCGCGAATTGCACCACCGCGATATCCCAGTGGGGCTGCTGTCTGCTTATTGAGGCAGGCGCTTTGCGGCACGACAGGACTCCAGTGTGAAAGAAAGTTACTCTGATGCAATTCTTCAGCCAAAAAATTTGGTTTGCTGTGATTATTGGCAGCCCATTTGCGTGTTATATGTTGCACTACGGATCCCACAAATCATGGCGTTGGCCGCAATTACTCATTTGAGGATTATTGAAATAAAAGAGGGACATGTGTCCGTTAGTGCATTTGTCAACAGGACCACAGGCTTCCTCTGATGAGGGCGGTGGCCCGAAATGCGTCAGGCATGTAATGGCTGTGTCGAAGAACCCATTAGATCACTTTCTTGGGGGAGGAGACCGACGATGAGTGCAATTCACCTGGGGGCAACCTTGTTTATATGAAATTAGCGGCCGGCCCGGTTGCGAATTGCACCACCGCGATATCCCAGCAGGGCTACTGTCTGATTATTGAGGCAGGCGCTTTGCGGCACGACAGGACTCCAGTGTGAAAGAAAGTTACTCTGATGCAATCCTTCAGCCAAAAAATGTGGTTTGCTGTGATTATTGGCAGCCCATTTGGGTGTTATATGTTGCACTACGGATCCCAAAATTCATGGCGTTGGCCGCTATTACTCATTTGAGGATTATTGAAATAAAAGAGGGACATGTGTCCGTTACTGCATTTGTCAACAGGACCACAGGATGCCTCTGATGAGGGCGGAGGCCCAAAACGCGTCAGGCATGTAATGGCTGTGTCGAAGAACCCATTAGATCACTTTCTTGGGGAAGGAGACCGACGATGAGTGCAATTCACCTGGGGGCAACCTTGTTTATATGAAATTAGCGGCCGGCCCGGTCGCGAATTGCACCACCGCGATATCCCAGCGGGGCTGCTGTCTGCTGATTGAGGCAGGCGCTTTGCGGCACGACAGGACTCCAGTGTGAAAGAAAGTTACTCTGATGCAATTCTTCATCCCAAAAATTTGGTTTGCTATGATTATTGGCAGCCCATTTGGGTGTTATATGTTGCACTACGGATCCCACAATTCATGGCATTGGCCGCAATTACTCATTTGAAGATTATTGAAATAAAAGAGGGACAGGTGTCCGTTAGTGCATTTGTCAACAGAACCACAGGATGCCTCTGATGAGCGCGGAGGCCCGAAACGCGTCAGGCATGTAATGGCTGTTTTGAAGAACCCATTAGATCACTTTCTTGGAGAAGGAGACCGACGATGAGTGCAATTCACCTGGGGGCAACCTTGTTTATATGAAATTAGCGGCCGGCCCGGTCGCGAATTGCACCACCGCGATATCCCAGCGGGGCTGCTGTCTGCTTATTGAGGCAGGCGCTTTGTGGCTCGACAGGACTCCAGTGTGAAAGAAAGTTACTCTGATGCAATCCTTTAGCCAAAAAATTTGGTTTGCTGTGATTATTGGCAGCCCATTTAGGTGTTATATGTTGCACTACGGATCCCACAATTCATAGCATTGGCAGCAATTACTCATTTGAGGATTATTGAAATAAAAGAGGGACATGTGTCCGTTAGTGCCTTTGTCAACAGGATGCCTCTGATGAGGGCGGAGGCCTGAAACGCGTCAGGCATGTAATGGCTGTGTCGAAGTACCCATTAGATCACTTTCTTGGGGAAGGACACCGACGATGAGTGCAATTCACCTGGGGGAAACCTTGTTTATATGAAATTAGTGGCCGGCCCGGTCGCGAATTGCACCACCGCGATATCCCAGTGGGGCTGTTGTCTGCTTATTGAGGCAGGCGCTTTGCGGCACGACAGGACTCCAGTGTGAAAGAAAGTTACTCTGATGCAATTCTTCAGCCAAAAAATGTGGTTTGCTGTGATTATTGGCAGCCCATTTGGGTGTTATATGTTGCGCTACGGATCCCACAATTCATTGCATTGACAGCAATTACTCATTTGAGGATTATTGAAATAAAAGAGGGACATGTATCCGTTAGTGCATTTGTCAACAGGACCACAGGATGCCTCTGATGAGGGCGGAGGCCTGAAACGCGTCAGGCATGTAATGGCTGTGTCGAAGAACCCATTAGATCACTTTCTTGGGGAAGGAGACCGACGATGAGTGCAATTCACCTGGGGGCAACCTTGTTTATATGAAATTAGCGGTTGGCCCGGTCGCGAATTGCACCACCGCGATATCCCAGCGGGGCTGCTGTCTGCTTATTGAGGCAGGCGCTTTGCGGCACAACAGGACTCCAGTGTGAAAGAAAGTTACTCTGATGCAATTCTTCAGCCAAAAAAATTGGTTTGCTGTGATTATTGGCAGCCCATTTGGGTGTTATATGTTGCACTACGGATCCCACAATTCATGGCATTGGCAGCAATTACTCATTTGAGGATTATTGAAATAAAAGAGGGACATGTGTCCGTTAGTGCATTTGTCAACAGGACCACAGGATGCCTCTGATGAGGGCAGAGGCCTGAAACGCGTCAGGCATGTAATGGCTGTGTCGAAGAACCCATTAGATCACTTTCTTGGGGAAGGAGACCGACGATGAGTGCAATTCACCTGGGGGCAACCTTGTTTATATGAAATTAGCGGCCGGCCCGGTCGCGAATTGCACCACCGCGATATCCCAGCGGGGCTGCTGTCTGCCTATTGAGGCAGGCGCTTTGCGGCACGACAGGACTCCAGTGTGAAAGAAAGTTACTGTGATGCAATTCTTCAGCCAAAAAATTTGGTTTGCTGTGGTTATTGGCAGCCCATTTGGGTGTTATATGTTGCACTACGGATCCCACAAATCATGGCGTTAGCCGCAAATACTCATTTGAGGATTATTGAAATAAAAGAGGGACATGTGTCCATTAGTGCATTTGTCAACAGGACCACAGGATGCCTCTGATGAGGGCCGAGGCCTGAAATGCGTCAGGCATGTAATGGCTGTGTCGAAGAACCCATTAGATAAATTTCTTGGGGAAGGAGACCGACGATGGGTGCAATTCACCTGGGGGCAACCTTGTTTATATGAAATTAGCGGCCGGCCCGGTCGCGAATTGCACCACCGCGATATCCCAGCGGGGCTGCTGTCTGCTTATTGAGGGAGGCGCTTTGCGGCACGACAGGACTCCAGTGTGAAAGAAAGTTACTCTGATGCAATTCTTCAGCCAAAAAATGTGGTTTGCTGTGATTATTGGCAGCCCATTTGGGTGTTATATGTTGCACTACGGATCCCACAATTCATGGCATTGGCAGCAATTACTCATTTGAGGATTATTGAAATAAAAGAGGGACATGTGTCCGTTAGTGCATTTGTCAACAGGACCACAGGATGCCTCTGATGAGGGCGGAGGCCTGAAACGCGTCAGGCATGTAATGGCTGTGTCGAAGAACCCATTAGATCACTTTCTTGGGGAAGGAGACCGACGATGAGTGCAATTCACTTGGGGGCAACCTTGTTTATATGAAATTAGCGGCCGGCCCGGTCGCGAATTGCACCACCGTGATATCCCAGCGGGGCTGCTGTCTGCTTATTGAGGCAGGCGCTTTGCGGCACGACAGGACTCCAGTGTGAAAGAAAGTTACTCTGATGCAATTCTTCAGCCCAAAAATTTGGTTTGCTGTGATTATTGGCAGCCCATTTGGGTGTTATATGTTGCACTACGGATCCCACAATTCATGGCGTTGGCCGCAATTACTCATTTGAGGATTATTGAAATAAAAGAGGGACATGTGTCCGTTAGTGCATTTGTCAACAGGACCACAGGATGCCTCTGATGAGGGCGGAGGCCCGAAACGCGTCAGGCATGTAATGGCTGTGTCGAAGAACCCATTAGATCACGTTCTTGGGGAAGGAGACCGACGATGAGTGCAATTCACCTGGGGACAACCTTTTTTATATGAAATTAGCGGCCGACCCGGTCGTGAATTGCACCACCGCGATATCCCAGCGGGGCTGCTGTCTGCTTATTGAGGCAGGCGCTTTGCAGCACGACAGGACTCCAGTGTGAAAGAAAGTTACTCTGACGCAATTCTTCAGCCCAAAAATGTGGTTTGCTGTGATTATTGGCAGCCCATTTAGGTGTTATATGTTGCACTACGGATCCCACAATTCATAGCATTGGCAGCAATTACTCATTTGAGGATTATTGAAATAAAAGAGGGACATGTGTCCGTTAGTGCCTTTGTCAACAGGATGCCTCTGATGAGGGCGGAGGCCTGAAACGCGTCAGGCATGTAATGGCTGTGTCGAAGTACCCATTAGATCACTTTCTTGGGGAAGGACACCGACGATGAGTGCAATTCACCTGGGGGAAACCTTGTTGATATGAAATTAGCGGCCGGCCCGGTCGCGAATTGCACCACTGCGATATCCCAGTGGGGCTGCTGTCTGCTTATTGAGGCAGGCGCTTTGCAGCATAACAGGACTCCAGTGTGAAAGAAAGTTACTCTGATGTAATCCTTTAGCCAAAAAATTTGGTTTGCTGTGATTATTGGCAGCCCATTTGGGTGTTACATGTTGCACTACGGATCCCACAATTCATGGCGTTGGCAGCAATTACTCATTTGAGGATAATTGAAATAAAAGAGAGATATGTGTCCGTTAGTGCATTTGTCAACAGGACCACAGGATGCCTCCAATGACAGTGGAGGCCCGAAACGCATCAGGCATGTAGTGGCTGTGTCGAAGAACCCATTAGATCACTTTCTTGGGGAAGGAGACCGATGATGAGTGCAATTCACCTGGGGGCAGCCTTGTTTATATGAAATTAGCGGCCGCCCCAGTCGCGAATTGCACCACCGTGATATCCCAGCGGGGCTGCTGTCTGCTTATTGAGGCAGGCGCTTTGCGGCACGACAGGACTCCAGTGTAAAAGAAAGTTACTCTGATGCAATTCTTCAGCCCAAAAATTTGGTTTGCTGTGATTATTGGCAGCCCATTTGGGTGTTATATGTTGCACTACGGATCCCAAAATTCATGGCGTTGGCCGCTATTACTCATTTGAGGATTATTGAAATAAAAGAGGGACATGTGTCCGTTACTGCAGTTGTCAACAGGACCACAGGATGCCTCTGATGAGGGCGGAGGCCCAAAACGCGTCAGGCATGTAATGGCTGTGTCGAAGAACCCATTAGATCACTTTCTTGGGGAAGGAGACCGACGATGAGTGCAATTCACCTGGGGGCAACCTTGTTTATATGAAATTAGCGGCCGGCCCGGTCGCGAATTGCACCACCGCGATATCCCAGCGGGGCTGCTTTCTGCTGATTGAGGCAGGCGCTTTGCGGCACGACAGGACTCCAGTGTGAAAGAAAGTTACTCTGATGCAATTCTTCATCCCAAAAATTTGGTTTGCTATGATTATTGGCAGCCCATTTGGGTGTTATATGTTGCACTACGGATCCCACAATTCATGGCATTGGCCGCAATTACTCATTTGAAGATTATTGAAATAAAAGAGGGACATGTGTCCGTTAGTGCATTTGTCAACAGGACCACAGGATGCCTCTGATGAGCGCGGAGGCCCGAAACGCGTCAGGCATGTAATGGCTGTTTTGAAGAACCCATTAGATCACTTTCTTGGAGAAGGAGACCGACGATGAGTGCAATTCACCTGGGGGCAACCTTGTTTATATGAAATTAGCGGCCGGCCCGGTCGCGAATTGCACCACCGCGATATCCCAGCGGGGCTGCTGTCTGCTTATTGAGGCAGGCGCTTTGTGGCTCGACAGGACTCCAGTGTGAAAGAAAGTTACTTTGATGAAATTTTTCAGACAAAAACTTTGTTTGCTGTGATTATTGGCAGCCCATTTGGGTGTTATATGTTGCACTATGGATCCCTCAATTCATGGTGTTGGCCGCAATTTCTCATTTGAGGATTATTGAAATAAAAGAGGGACATGTGTCCGTTAGTGCATTTGTCAAAAGGACCAGAGGATGCCTCTGATGAGGGCGGAGGCCCGAAATGCATCAGGCATGTAATGGCTGTGTCGAAGAACCCATTAGATCACTTTCTTGGGAAGGAGACCGACAATGAGTGCAATTCACCTGGGGGTAACCTTGTTAATATGAAATTAGCGGCCGGCCCGGTCGCGAATTGCACCACCGCGATATCCCAGCGGGGCTACTGTCTGCTTATTGAGGCAGGCGCTTTGCGGCACGACAGGACTCCAGTGTGAAAGAAAGTTACTCTAATGCAATTCTTCAGCCAAAAAATGTGGTTTGCTGTAATTATTGGCTGCCCATTTGGGTGTTATATGTTGCACTACGGATCCCACAATTCATGGCATTGGCAGCAATTACTCATTTGAGGATAATTGAAATAAAAGAGGGACATGTGTCCATTAGTGCATTTGTCAACAGGACCACAGAATGCCTCTGATGAGGGCGGAGGCCTGAAACGCGTCAGGCATGTAATGGCTGTGTCGAAGAACCCATTAGATCACTTTCTTGGGGAAGGAGACCGACGATGAGTGCAATTCACCTGGGGGCAACCTGGTTTATATGAAATTAGTGGCCGGCCCGGTCGCGAATTGCACCACCGCGATATCCCAGTGGGGCTGCTGTCTGCTTATTGAGGCAGGCGCTTTGCGGCACAACAGGACTCCAGTGTGAAAGAAAGTTACTCTGATGCAATCCTTTAGCCAAAAAATTTGGTTTGCTGTGATTATTGGCAGCCCATTTAGGTGTTATATGTTGCACTACGGATCCCACAATTCATGGCATTGGCAGCAATTACTCATTTGAGGATAATTGAAATAAAAGAGGGACATGTGTCCATTAGTGCATTTGTCAACAGGACCACAGAATGCCTCTGATGAGGGCGGAGGCCTGAAACGCGTCAGGCATGTAATGGCTGTGTCGAAGAACCCATTAGATCACTTTCTTGGGGAAGGAGACCGACGATGAGTGCAATTCACCTGGGGGCAACCTTGTTTATATGAAATTAGCGGCCGGCCCGGTCGCGAATTGCACCACCGCGATATCCCAGCGGGGCTGCTTTCTGCTGATTGAGGCAGGCGCTTTGCGGCACGACAGGACTCCAGTGTGAAAGAAAGTTACTCTGATGCAATTCTTCATCCCAAAAATTTGGTTTGCTATGATTATTGGCAGCCCATTTGGGTGTTATATGTTGCACTACGGATCCCACAATTCATGGCATTGGCCGCAATTACTCATTTGAAGATTATTGAAATAAAAGAGGGACATGTGTCCGTTAGTGCATTTGTCAACAGGACCACAGGATGCCTCTGATGAGCGCGGAGGCCCGAAACGCGTCAGGCATGTAATGGCTGTTTTGAAGAACCCATTAGATCACTTTCTTGGAGAAGGAGACCGACGATGAGTGCAATTCACCTGGGGGCAACCTTGTTTATATGAAATTAGCGGCCGGCCCGGTCGCGAATTGCACCACCGCGATATCCCAGCGGGGCTGCTGTCTGCTTATTGAGGCAGGCGCTTTGTGGCTCGACAGGACTCCAGTGTGAAAGAAAGTTACTTTGATGAAATTTTTCAGACAAAAACTTTGTTTGCTGTGATTATTGGCAGCCCATTTGGGTGTTATATGTTGCACTATGGATCCCTCAATTCATGGTGTTGGCCGCAATTTCTCATTTGAGGATTATTGAAATAAAAGAGGGACATGTGTCCGTTAGTGCATTTGTCAAAAGGACCAGAGGATGCCTCTGATGAGGGCGGAGGCCCGAAATGCATCAGGCATGTAATGGCTGTGTCGAAGAACCCATTAGATCACTTTCTTGGGAAGGAGACCGACAATGAGTGCAATTCACCTGGGGGTAACCTTGTTAATATGAAATTAGCGGCCGGCCCGGTCGCGAATTGCACCACCGCGATATCCCAGCGGGGCTACTGTCTGCTTATTGAGGCAGGCGCTTTGCGGCACGACAGGACTCCAGTGTGAAAGAAAGTTACTCTAATGCAATTCTTCAGCCAAAAAATGTGGTTTGCTGTAATTATTGGCAGCCCATTTGGGTGTTATATGTTGCACTACGGATCCCACAATTCATGGCATTGGCAGCAATTACTCATTTGAGGATAATTGAAATAAAAGAGGGACATGTGTCCATTAGTGCATTTGTCAACAGGACCACAGAATGCCTCTGATGAGGGCGGAGGCCTGAAACGCGTCAGGCATGTAATGGCTGTGTCGAAGAACCCATTAGATCACTTTCTTGGGGAAGGAGACCGACGATGAGTGCAATTCACCTGGGGGCAACCTGGTTTATATGAAATTAGTGGCCGGCCCGGTCGCGAATTGCACCACCGCGATATCCCAGTGGGGCTGCTGTCTGCTTATTGAGGCAGGCGCTTTGCGGCACAACAGGACTCCAGTGTGAAAGAAAGTTACTCTGATGCAATCCTTTAGCCAAAAAATTTGGTTTGCTGTGATTATTGGCAGCCCATTTAGGTGTTATATGTTGCACTACGGATCCCACAATTCATAGCATTGGCAGCAATTACTCATTTGAGGATTATTGAAATAAAAGAGGGACATGTGTCCGTTAGTGCCTTTGTCAACAGGATGCCTCTGATGAGGGCGGAGGCCTGAAACGCGTCAGGCATGTAATGGCTGTGTCGAAGTACCCATTAGATCACTTTCTTGGGGAAGGACACCGACGATGAGTGCAATTCACCTGGGGGAAACCTTGTTGATATGAAATTAGCGGCCGGCCCGGTCGCGAATTGCACCACTGCGATATCCCAGCGGGGCTGCTGTCTGCTTATTGAGGCAGGCGCTTTGCGGCACAACAGGACTCCAGTATGAAAGAAAGTTACTCTGATGCAATCCTTTAGCCAAAAAATTTGGTTTGCTGTGATAATTGCCAGCCCATTTGGGTGTTATATGTTGCACTACGGATCCCACAATTCATGGCGTTGGCCGCAATTACTCATTTGAGGATAATTGAAATAAAAGAGAGATATGTGTCCGTTAGTGCATTTGTCAACAGGACCACAGGATGCCTCCAATGACAGTGGAGGCCCGAAACGCATCAGGCATGTAGTGGCTGTGTCGAAGAACCCATTAGATCACTTTCTTGGGGAAGGAGACCGATGATGAGTGCAATTCACCTGGGGGCAACCTTGTTTATATGAAATTAGCGTCCGCCCCGGTCGCGAATTGCACCACCGTGATATCCCAGCGGGGCTGCTGTCTGCTTATTGAGGCAGGCGCTTTGCGGCACGACAGGACTCCAGTGTGAAAGAAAGTTACTCTGATGCAATTCTTCAGCCACAAAATTTGGTTTGCTGTGATTATTGGCAGCCCATTTGGGTGTTATATGTTGCACTACGGATCCCAAAATTCATGGCGTTCGCCGCTATTACTCATTTGAGGATTATTGAAATAAAAGAGGGACATGTGTCCGTTACTGCATTTGTCAACAGGACCACAGGATGCCTCTGATGAGGGCGGAGGCCCAAAACGCGTCAGGCATGTAATGGCTGTGTCGAAGAACCCATTAGATCACTTTCTTGGGGAAGGAGACCGACGATGAGTGCAATTCACCTGGGGGCAACCTTGTTTATATGAAATTAGCGGCCGGCCCGGTCGCGAATTGCACCACCGCGATATCCCAGCGGGGCTGCTGTCTGCTGATTGAGGCAGGCGCTTTGCGGCACGACAGGACTCCAGTGTGAAAGAAAGTTACTCTGATGCAATTCTTCATCCCAAAAATTTGGTTTGCTATGATTATTGGCAGCCCATTTGGGTGTTATATGTTGCACTACGGATCCCACAATTCATGGCATTGGCCGCAATTACTCATTTGAGGATTATTGAAATAAAAGAGGGACATGTGTCCGTTAGTGCATTTGTCAAAAGGACCACAGGATGCCTCTGATGAGGGCGGAGGCCCGAAATGCATCAGGCATGTAATGGCTGTTTTGAAGAACCCATTAGATCACTTTCTTGGAGAAGGAGACCGACGATGAGTGCAATTCACCTGGGGGTAACCTTGTTAATATGAAATTAGCGGCCGGCCCGGTCGCGAATTGCACCACCGCGATATCCCAGTGGGGCTACTGTCTGCTTATTGAGGCAGGCGCTTTGCGGCACGACAGGACTCCAGTGTGAAAGAAAGTTACTCTGATGCAATTCTTCAGCCAAAAAATGTGGTTTGCTGTGATTATTGGCAGCCCATTTGGGTGTTATATGTTGCACTACGGATCCCACAATTCATGGCATTGGCAGCAATTACTCATTTGAGGATTATTGAAATAAAAGAGGGACATGTGTCCATTAGTGCATTTGTCAACAGGACCACAGGATGCCTCTGATGAGGGCGGAGGCCTGAAACGCGTCAGGCATGTAATGGCTGTGTCGAAGAACCCATTAGATCACTTTCTTGGGGAAGGAGACCGACGATGAGTGCAATTCACCTGGGGGCAACCTTGTTTATATGAAATTAGTGGCCGACCCGGTCGCGAATTGCACCACCGCGATATCCCAGTGGGGCTGCTGTCTGCTTATTGAGGCAGGCGCTTTGCGGCACGACAGGACTCCAGTGTGAAAGAAAGTTACTCTGATGCAATTCTTCAGCCAAAAAATGTGGTTTGCTGTGATTATTGGCAGCCCATTTGGGTGTTATATGTTGCGCTACGGATCCCACAATTCATTGCATTGACAGCAATTACTCATTTGAGGATTATTGAAATAAAAGAGGGACATGTATCCGTTAGTGCATTTGTCAACAGGACCACAGGATGCCTCTGATGAGGGCGGAGGCCTGAAACGCGTCAGGCATGTAATGGCTGTGTCGAAGAACCCATTAGATCACTTTCTTGGGGAAGGAGACCGACGATGAGTGCAATTCACCTGGGGGCAACCTTGTTTATATGAAATTACCGGCTGGCCCGGTCGCGAATTGCACCACCGCGATATCCCAGCAGGGCTGCTGTCTGCTTATTGAGGCAGGCGCTTTGCGGCACAACAGGACTCCAGTGTGAAAGAAAGTTACTCTGATGCAATTATTCAGCCAAAAAATTTGGTTTGCTGTGATTATTGGCAGCCCATTTGGGTGTTATATGTTGCACTACGGATCCCACAATTCATGGCGTTGGCCGCAATTACTCATTTGAGGATAATTGAAATAAAAGAGGGACATGTGTCCGTTAGTGCATTTGTCAACAGGACCACAGGATGCCTCTGATGAGGGCGGAGGCCCGAAACGCGTCAGGCATGTAATGGCTGTGTCGAAGAACCCATTAGATCACTTTCTTGGGAAGGAGACCGACGATGAGTGCAATTCACCTGGGGGCAACCTTGTTTATATGAAATTAGCGGCCGGCCCGGTCGCGAATTGCACCACCGCGATATCCCAGCGGGGCTGCTGTCTGCATATTGAGGCAGGCGCTTTGCGGCACGACAGGACTCCAGTGTGAAAGAAAGTTACTCTGATGCAATTCTTCAGCCCAAAAATTTGGTTTGCTGTGATTATGGGCAGCCCATTTGGGTGTTATATGTTGCACTACGGATCCCACAAATCATGGCGTTGGCCGCAATTACTCATTTGAGGATTATTGAAATAAAAGAGGGACATGTGTCCGTTAGTAAATTTGTCAACAGGACCACAGGATGCCTCTGATGAGGGATGGAGGCCCGAAATGCGTCAGGCATGTAATGGCTGTGTCGAAGAACCCATTAGATCACTTTTTTGGGGAAGGAGACCGACGATGAGTGCAATTCACCTGGGGGCAACCTTGTTTATATGAAATTAGCGGCCGGCCCGGTCGCAAATTGCACCACCGTGATATCCCAGCGGGGCTGCTATCGGCTTATTGAGGCAGGCGCTTTGCGGCACGACAGGACTCCAGTGTGAAAGAAAGTTACTCTGATGCAATTCTTCAGCCAAAAAATTTGGTTTGCTGTGATTATTGGCAGCCCATTTGGGTGTTATATGTTGCACTACGGATCCCACAATTCATGGCGTTGGCCGCAAATACTCATTTGAGGATTATTGAAATAAAAGAGGGACATGTGTCCGTTAGTACATTTGTCAACAGGACCACAGGATGCCTCTGATGAGGGATGGAGGCCCGAAATGCGTCAGGCATGTAATGGCTGTGTCGAAGAACCCATTAGATCACTTTCTTGGGGAAGGAGACCGATGATGAGTGCAATTCACCTGGGGGCAACCTTGTTTATATGAAATTAGCGGCCGGCCCGGTCGCGAATTGCACCACCGCGATATCCCAGCGGGGCTGCTGTCTGCTTATTGAGGCAGGCGCTTTGCGGCACGACAGGACTCCAGTGTGAAAGAAAGTTACTCTGATGCAATTCTTCAGCCAAAAAATGTGGTTTGCTGTGATTATTGGCAGCCCATTTGGGTGTTATATGTTGCACTACGGATCCCACAATTCATGGCGTTGGCCGCAATTACTAATTTGAGGATTATTGAAATAAAAGAGGAACATGTGTCCGTTAGTGCATTTGTCAACAGGACCATAGGATGCCTCTGATGAGGGCGGAGGCCTGAAACGCGTCAGGCATGTAATGGCTGTGTCGAAGAACCCATTAGATCACTTTCTTGGGGAAGGAGACCGACGATGAGTGCAATTCACCTGGGGGCAACCTTGTTCATATATATATATATATATATATATATATATTATCTACTGGCGGTCGCCAGTAGATAGTTATAGTTAGGACCGTATTTCCATAGGAAATTCGCAACATTCTGTTTGAAATAACTTTGGCGCCGGTTGACGAATCCTCGCGAATTTTTCAAAATAGGTGGGGCGCTCCGCTCCGCTGCTACCCTGAAAGTCTCGGGGGGATTCGTCAAGCGGGGGCTGAGAAAAAAGGGGGGTCCCAAAAGGCGTTTTCCCCATGCAATTTTCCATAGGGACCTTTAGTCCAAGGTACAGTCCGAACGGCTGAACAGAATTACTTGAAATTTGGCAGAGAGGTAGTCCTCAGGTCAGGGATGTGCCTTTTGCAGGTCTGGTGTCAATCTGTTCTGTAGCTCCTGAGAAAATCAAAAGTAAAATCATATATATGTGGGCGGAGCCTAACCACATCATCCTGAGATCTGATTGGCTGTCAGCACTTCATCCAAGAAGTGTTGGCAGCCATCTTGGGACCAATATACATGATAGCACCTCATTAAAAAGCATTGCAGTTAATAGGTTTTAAGACTTTAGTTACATTATAAATCATTTGTTGATGGTACCATACTCATTTTAGGAATTGTGGTATGTTCTAAGGTGATTTCACCATGTGAAAAAGCCTTCTGCTGGGATATCATGATTGAGAGAAAAATATTTTCTCATGCTTTTCCCACAGAGGTTTGGAAGGTGATCTATAAGCTAAACTGAGAGCTTATTTTCTGTAAATTCACATTATCTTTCTCAGTCATGTGAGAATGAAGTCTGACATTCTCAGTAAAACATGTACATCCAACAAGGGCAGAGACTGTCAGTTGATTCCTTTGTGTTCTACTGCAGCTTCCCAGAGTGTTCCAAAGAACAACTAGAGCGCTAACAGTCCTACTTATGATAAACGTATGGCACACCTGAAGCCATCTTGCTTGGATTAAAGTGGTAACTCTTAAAACATTTAATTTAAAAAGGAACAAAATGAGGGGGTTCATTTTTCCATAAAAAGTATGATTAGTGCTGCAGAAAGAAAAATTAGGGCACATTGCGAGTGACTTCTCAAATCCTCTTCTATTTCATTAAAAACTTCTGACATGCAGACTGAAACATGCACTTTCAATACCAGCAGCAGTTTTCCCTGGTGAGCAGTAGCTTTACTACAGTGATCTAATCAGCAAAAAGAGTGCTAACATTCTGAATTTATGGCAAATGTGTGACACATCTGAATGCCTTTGGAATCAAAGTAAAAAACTGAAAGTATTTCCTACTGAGGAGACTGCAGTAAATGAGGAAATTAGGAAACTTCATAACAAATAAGTCTGCCAAGATGGCCACCAGAGACAAAAGAGCCCAAATGTAGCCCAAATATCACCCAGATGTAGCCCAAGTATAGCCCAATGACAGAATGTCCCAGAGTGTTCTTAAAAACAACTAGAGCGCTTACTGTCTTCATTATGACAAAAGTATGGCACACCTGAAGCCATCTTTATTGGAATAAACTGGTAACACTTAAAACATTTAATTTAAAAAGGAACACACTGAGGGGGTTCATTTTGCCATAGAAATTATGATTAATGCTGAAGAAAGAAAATGAGGGCACATTTTGAGTGACTTCTCAAATCCTCTTCTATTTCATTAAAAAATTCTGACATGCAGACTGAAACATGCACTTTTAATACCAGGAGCAGACTTCCATGGTGAACAGTAGTTTTACTACAGTGATCTAATGAGCAACTAGAGTGCTAACATTCAGAATTTATGGCAAATGTGTGACATATCTGAATACCTTCATGATGGAATCAAAGTAAAAAAAATGAAAGCCTTTCCTACTGAGGAGACTGCAGTACATGAGGAAATTAGGAAACTTCATAACAAATAAATCTCCCAAGATGGCCACCGGAGACAAAAGAGCCCAAATGTAGCCCAAAAGGATCTTTGGTCTCTCGGATGATTCTATGCCAGAGCCCCCCCCAGATAGTGCAGGGATACGGCTTACCCAAAACTACAGTAGGTCTCCTCCCACCCCTAATTCTAACCTTCATTTTGGCCACGATGAGGTACTTATGGCGTTGCAGGCCTCTAAATGTGGCAAAGCCCCAGGTCCTGATGGGGTCCCTGTGGACCTATTCAAAAACAACTTAGAACTATGGTCCCCAATTCTCACCAGGGTCTTCGAAGCAGCCACTAAAATCGGCCCACCAGAGTCCTGGACAACTTATATTCTTCTTCCTAACTTTAAGAAGGGCGACCGTAATAGTCCTGCCTGTTACCGACCCATTTCCCTCTTGGATTCTACCGGCAAGGTGATGGGTCGGCTGCTTCTTAAAAGACTCCAGGATTGGGCTGAAAGCAATCAAGTGGTTTCCGACCTTCAGTACGGCTTTCGAGAGGGACTTGGGACAGTGGAGCAGGCACTAAACCTTTCCCTACTGATAGGTAAATACGTTGGGGCTAAAAAGGGGAGGTTGCATTTAGCATACGTCGACTTATCGGCGGCATTCGATTGCGTTTCCCATAGTAAGTTATGGAAACTCCTTTTGGCTATGGGGATAGATCCTCTTCTGGTGAATTTTATTCGGAATCTCTATTCAGGGGCCTCAGCTAAAGTACGGTACGGTCTGGGGGGGGGAAGTCACAGCATCATTTCCAGTACTTAAGGGTGTCAGACAGGGATGCGTTTTGGCCCCCTTTCTTTTTAATCTATATACAAACGGTTTAGAAGCTGCGATGTTGGCAGGAAGCCAGGACCTACCAGCGATTGGTCACCGTTCGATACCCGCGTTGCTTTACGCGGATGACGCGGTGATCATGGCCAGGACCCCACGCCAACTCCAACTTCTCCTCGATAGATATTGTGACTTCATGGCAGCCCTCGACTTAAAAGTAAACATAAAGAAAACGTTTGCCATGCACATGGGGAAACGCCTTAGACATTCCGGCTGTATCCAGATAAACAATACCACCCTGGAGACTGTTACTGCATACCCCTACTTAGGTATTCTGATAGACAATACCTCTAGTTGGGGTCCCACCCTCCAGGCCAGAAAGTTGGGGCTCCTCAGGACTACAACAGCTTTGGTCACATTCGCACAAAAACTAGGCCAGCGCCCTTCCCGGGAGTTGATTCAGATTTATGGGGCCAAGTGCCGTCCAGTGGCAATGTATGGGGCAGGGGTCTGGGGTTACATCGACACGGAACCTATCCAAAAAATAGAAAATGCTTTCTTGCGGTACCTTTTGGCCGCCCCCAAAAGTTCACCAATTTACGGTTGCCACATGGAGTTGGGGGAAGATTACATTTCAGATCTTATTGCAATCCAACCAATTCTTTTATGGCATCGTCTTTGGGTTACTCCAGAATGCAAACTGACTCGGCAGCTCATCTCTGACTGTCTCACCTTAGAAGGTTGGAAAAATATCTCGTGGCTGCTGTATGTTTATAAATTTCTGAAAGATGTAAACCTGGAATCTCTTCTCATACTTCCTGAGTCTTCAGCGGACATTTCACGCAAAAATTTGAAAACCGCGTGCTTATCTCATCTACGTGAGCTGCGCCTAACATCAGAGATCTCAAAGCCCACAAATCTCCATCTTGCCGCTGTACAAGTCTCATTAGGAATTCAGCCATATTTACTAACCAGTGCCACCCATTATGAAAAATATCTTTTAACACGATTCCGGTTTAACACTTTCTATCGGCTGATTACCTTCCCGAAGACAAAAGATTGGTCCAGAAAATTAATTCCGTGTCCCTGTGATGGCCAATCTGAACAATCATTATTGCATGTAGTCCTATTTTGTAGTTATTATGATTTTCCACGTCATAAGTGGATTTTACCTTTACTAAAAGTCATAGGCTTACGCCAGTGTCGTCCGGCCCTTCTTGCATTACAACGTTTGGACACTGAGCGTAGCATCTTTTTAATACCCAGTTTTCTAAAAGCTTGCGTTAAATATCGTGAAAACTATGACCTTTCTTAATTCGCCAGATTGTAATGAATTAAAAGTAATTATGTGTTATATACCTGTTGTATTTACAATCAATGCATATTAACTTTTTCATGATTTACTTGAATATTTTTAATCTCAAAACTTTGTTTTTAATTCTTGTATACTTTTATGGTTACAAATTTTGTATCCGAATAAAGTTTTAATTGATTGATTGATTGAGTGACTTCTCAAATCCTCTTCTATTTCATTAAAAAATTCTGACATGCAGACTGAAACATGCACTTTTAATACCAGGAGCAGACTTCCATGGTGAACAGTAGTTTTACTACAGTGATCTAATGAGCAACTAGAGTGCTAACATTCAGAATTTATGGCAAATGTGTGACATATCTGAATACCTTCATGATGGAATCAAAGTAAAATAAATGAAAGCCTTTCCTACTGAGGAGACTGCAGTACATGATGAAATTAGGAAACTTCATAACAAATAAATCTCCCAAGATGGCCACCGGAGACAAAAGAGCCCAAATGTAGCCCAAAATCACCCAGATGTAGCCCAAATATAGCCCAATGACAGAAGTGTGCAAAACACTTATTATTTTGTGTTTTTGCAGCGTTATATAGTGCAGACTTGTCAGGTATTGGAGTGCTTTACATGAGCATTGGTTACATCACACAAGAACAAATTAATTTTGGTTGTAGACATGGGGAGACTAAGTGATTTGACCAGAATCACAGAATGTCGTGCTGAAGCAGAAACTCCAACCTGGTTCCCCAGTTGCAAAGTCTGTAGTTCTGGAAGTAACTCCACATCCTCTCCCCTAAGTGCAACATTTAATCAAGTGGTCAACTGGATAAAAAATCATAAAGGTAACAAATAATTTAAAAGTGCTTTCTCGCTATTTGAAAACTCAGAAAATATGTCCTTATTTTAGTCTTTTAGAGCACTAACCATAATTTTGATGCCAATAAGACCCTCTCATATATGTAATTTCTAAAGGAAATGCTCTAGGTATTACAGTTTTGATTACATCAAGAGGACGTCAGGCGTTCCACACTTTTGTAATAAATATAGAATGTTAGCAATCTAGTTGTTCATTAGGATACTGTTGAGAGGCAGAGGCCAGGGGCACGGACTCTGAAAATTGAAGGCAGGTAGGAGGGTGCAAAGGCAACAATTTAACCACACTGAGCAGGCAGGAAGGGCCGTGGCAGCACAACAGACTCTGGAGGGCATTGGAAAGGGGGGCAGGGGCAACAAACCAACAATCCAGGACTGGCAAGAGAGGCTGTGGCAATAGAATAGACCATTGTGGGCAGAAGGAAGAGGCAATGGTAGTACAACCATACATGCCAAAAGACCCGATTCAGCCAGGAAACGTCCAATGTTTTTAAGCTCAAATGGGCTTTATTTTATCTGTCTCCTGTCTACAATCTCCTCTTTTTCAATGTAACTCAAAGGGGAAAATCAATCCCCCAGTTTTTTTTCAAAATTTCCCTCTTACCAAGTTCAAAATGTTCGCAAGTATGGTACATTGGATCATGGAAGGAAATGGGGTAGGGACATGGACTTGGATAACAGAGGACAGGAGGGACATGGAGAGGTGCACCAAACTGACCCTGCAGGGCAGGCATCAGGGTTTGCAGCAGCACAATACACCACACTGGGCATGCGGGACGGGAGTGCAGCACAACAATCCATAGAAAGCAATAGGGAGGGGACAGGACCATGCACATGGACAACAGACAACAGAGGGGAAAGAGGCAATGGTAGCTAGCTGACCATAATGGACAGACAGGAGAGAAAGCTGCAGCATAACAGATCATAA
This sequence comes from Triturus cristatus, assembly GCF_964204655.1. NCBI lineage: Eukaryota > Metazoa > Chordata > Amphibia > Caudata > Salamandridae > Triturus > Triturus cristatus. Next base: position 737,399,835 of record NC_140587.1, on the reverse strand, counting down.
AGGGCAGGAGGGACGGATCAGGGGCATTACAATGGAACCGACAAGCCAGGAGGGAGGGAATAGGGGTCTGCACATGGAAACATAGGGCTGGGGGCAAGGGGGCAGGGCAGGAGCAGCAAGATGACCACGGAGGTCAGGCAGGATGGGCATTAGAAACAAGACACACCATGGAGATCAACAGTGAGACTATGATGGCATACACACAGACCATGGAGGGAAGGTGGGAGAGGTTCAGGGGCAGCTAACTGACCACACAGGGAAGGTGGGAGGGGCCATGGCAGCACAGAAGACCATGCATGGCAAGTGGGAGGGTTAGTGGTAGCACAATGGCTATGATGGGCAAGAAGGAGGGTGCAGGGGCATGCACAAAGGACGATGGAGGATAGAAGGGAGGGTCAGGACCTGTGCACAGACAAGAAAGTTCAGGGGAAGGGGCCTCACAACAGACCGCACGGGGCAGGCAGGAGGAGCAGTTGCAGCACAACAGACCAGGGAGGGTAGAAAGGTGTGGCAGTATAATGGACCATGTAGGACAGGAGGAAGAGGATAGGGGCATGGCATGTGGACAGGCAGGGTGGAGGTGGCAGGGACAGGTTACAGTCATCTGACAATGCTAGGCAGGTGGGAGGGGAGTGGCAGCTCAACAGAACACTCAGAGTAGATAGGAGTGGCAGGTCCATGGAACATGGTGGGCAAAAAGGATGGAGCAGGGGCATGCACAAAGACATCGGAGGGCAGGGGGGAGGAGAATAGGGGCAGCAAGCTAAGCACAGAGTTTCAGCAGGAGGTCAATGATGGGGCATAGAATTATGCAATGGAGGGCAGGAGGAGTGGACTGGTACATCATACTAAATTGAGGGCAGTGGCAGCACATCAGACCATGCATGGCAGGAGGGAGGAGGCTAGTCCATGGATTCACACAACAGAGGATAGGGAGGAGGGGGATGGGGCAGCAAGCTAACTGTTCAGAGAAGGCGGGTATTAGGAACTTTATTGTTTTTAAAACGTGTGTCTGTGCGAACTACTTAAAATATGAACAAGTATGCAGCATAATCTCACTTTTATTCAGGAAGAAGAGGACGTTTGTGAATGTGACTCCGGGCTCACTTGGCAGAAACACCCCCTGACCCTCCACCCCCTATCGCAAAATGTAATGCCCGTAAAAAGGGTAGGTGAACACAGTGTTATATAGAACATAGTCCTGAGAGCACGATTGAAAATGAAAACTAGATATAGTGTATGGTATAAACTATGCACCAAAAAGTGTGATATAAGATGAACCGGGCGTGAAATATAATATGCAATACATTGTGCGCAATGACAGATTCATTGGAGAGCGCGAGATAGCACAGGCACTAGCGCGTGCTATGCGATATGCGCCTTGGAGTGTAATATGCACAGGGCAGTGTTGTGTAACCTAACTAGTCTCTAAAGTTGTAATATAAAATATGTGCTGGGGAGTGTAACGTTGCATATGCACTGTGACAAAGATATGGATCCCAGATTGTAATATGTATGGCATAGCACTGTGCGTTATAACATAGGCATCGAGGATGGCACGTTAGATGGGGCAATATAACCCGTGCGAAGACAAGTGTGGCATGACATATTCACGGGGTGGTGTTACAGTGCACATGGGCTAGAGAGTGTCATAGCATATGCACTAGCTAGTGGAATACAACACAGAGGTGTGTGGCACTCAGCAGGCAATGGTGGGTGTAACACAGCATTGGGCTCTGCCAGGAGCGCGCTGTGACTCTCAAGTGATGTTCGTCCCCTTTCCAGAGAGTAAAATAAAAAGTATTACACATCCGGCAGTGGATGTGTGTTTTATTAACCATGAGGGGGGTTTCTTGCATAGTTTTGGTCGAATTTTTGTCGAATCCCCTTTGAATGGCTTGGTGTGCATGTGTATTAAATGTGCCCGTCAATAGCTACCCATGTTTGTATAAATAAACGACAAGGGTGTCTACCGGGATTAGGCACGGTAGGGCATCAGACATGTCAGAGCTTCGCCTTTTAATGAATATCACGCAAATCGTCATGGTGATAGGTCATGGTTGTCCAGCATGTCCTAGGTGTGTCTATAAATATATATTTTTTTAAAATAATAAAAAACAGTGGCCGGCCCTGGGGATTGGGGTCAAAAAAATATAATTAGGAGACAGGCCCTGGGGGATGGGGTCATCAGGGCCAATAAATTAGAATAAGAAGGGGAACCACACAGCCCCCCTTCTTAAAAAATTAAAATAAATAAAAGACTGGCATCGTGCTGGAGGCCAACGCCCCCTCCTTGCAGCACTCTGCAAACGCGCCCCCTGGCGAATTGTAAGTTGGGGAATTAATTCCTCTTCAATACTGAGGGTCCCTGAGGGCCAACTAGCCCAACAGGCATCTCCAGTATGCACCAGGGAGCTGCGCTGCAGACAGGTGTTCTGAGGCCAAGCCTCTTTTTACACCTCTCTGCAACGCAGCTCTGTGGCGCTTACTGGGGGTACCTAGTGGTCTAGTTTGACCCTAGGGACACTTAGGATTCAAGGGGACTTAATCTCTCAACTTAGAACAACCACAGGGCGCGTTTACACAGTGGTGAAGGGAGGGGACGGGGCCTGAGGTGACGTGTGCAAACACGCACTATGGCACGTTTTAAATTGGGGATATAATTTTCCTTCAATACTGAGGGCCCCTGGGGGCTAACTAGCCCACCAAGTGCTTCCAGTAAGTGCCACTGAGCTGCATTGCAGAGAGGTGGTCCAGGCCGTGCCACTTTTTACACCTCTCTGCAACGGAGCTCTGTGGCACCTACTGGAGATACCTAGTGGGCTAGTTGGACCCTAGGGACCCTCAGGATTCAAATGAACTTAATCTCCCAACTAAAAACGGACACAGGCCGTGTTTACACAGTGGTGAAGGGAGGGGACGGGGCCTGAGTTAACGTGTGCAAAAACGCCCTGTGGCCTGTTTTAAGAGGTAGTTTTAATCCCCCTGCCCTATTATATACTAGGGGCTTACAGAGGAGGTCATGCTAATCACAGGGGGACCCCAACGCATAATGTTCCCTAGTGTATGTAGGTGTGTTCACTGTATTCTAAGTGTCTTTTAACATAGCACTGGCTCTAGGACTGGTTAGTCAGACTCAGTTACCACCAGTACCCGTCTGAAAAAGTTGAGGGTACAGGATGATTTTGCAACAAGGCTTCTTTCTGCTCTTCTTTTTGCTCTTTCTTCACGTTATCCTTCTTCCTGCACTTTTCTTCGTCTTTGAGGACTTCTGTTGCTTCTTTCTGCACTTCTTTTCTTTCTTTCTGTGCATTTTTTCTTCTTTCTTCACATGTCCTATCTCTGTAGGCATAGTTAGAAATTAGCATTTAAAAAACCTTTGAAATTCACAGAAAAAACCATAGGTTTCAGGCACGTTATAGTTAGGAATTAGCATTTAAAAAACCTCAGAAATTCACTGAAAAAACCATAGGTTTCAGGGGTGTTATAGTTAGCTGGACTTTTCACTTGTACAAAACCATTGAAATTCCCCCGTTATAGTTAGTTCAGCTAACTATAACTCGCGCGCCCGCAATGCACTGCTGATGACGTCACATATTACATCACTCATGACATGGTCAGTGACATCACTCATGACATCACTGATGACATCTCAAATGACATCACTGAGGACATCACTGATGACATCATCCTTGTGATAGAGTGGCAGACCTCCTCTCACCCTATACATATATAAAACATATTTAATTTTCAGAAAAACACACATTCACTGGATGATGTCATCAGCGATGTCATTTGAGATGTCATCAGTGATGTCATGAGTGATGTCACTGACCATGTCATGAGTGATGTAATATGTGACGTCATCAGCAGTGCATTGCGGGCGCGCGAGTTATAGTTAGCTGAAATAACTATAACGGGGGAATTTCAATGGTTTTGTACAAGTGAAAAGTCCAGCTAACTATAACACCCCTGAAACCTATGGTTTTTTCAGTGAATTTCTGAGGTTTTTTAAATGCTAATTCCTAACTATAACGTGCCTGTGAATATATATATATATATATATATATATATATATATATATATATATATATATATATATATATATATATATATATTACCTACTGGCGGTCGCCAGTAGGTAGTTATAGTTAGGACCACGTTTCCATAGGAAATCCGCAACATTCTATTTTGAATAACTTTGGCGCCGGTCGACGAATCTTCGCGAATTTTTCAAAATAGGTGGGGTGCTACGCTCCGCTCCTACCCTGAAAGTCTCGGGGGGATTCGTCAAGCGGGGGCTGAGATAAAAGGGGGGTCCCAAAACGCGTTTTTCCCATGCATTTTTCCATAGGACCTTTAGACAGGGCTACAGCCCGAACGGCTGAACAGAATTACTAGAAATTTGGCAGAGAGGTAGTCCTCAGGTCAAGGGAGTGCCTTTTGTAGGTTTGGTGTAAATCTGTTCAGTAGATTCTGAGAAAATAGCCTTTAAATCAATATATATATCTGAGCCAGCTTACGGTGCGCTTACGGTACGCTTACCGTACGCGTACGGTGGCGTGCACGAGCGCGATTCTGATTGGCTCTTAGATCTTAGTAAACATTCGAATCGGCCGAAACCAGGAAGCGGCGGCCGTCATTTTCTCTCTCGCACTGAGAGTGATGTTTAAAATATAAAGCACAAAAACATGTAAAGGGGCTGTTTAGACAGCTCCCACACACATAGCAATGTTGAGGGAGTCCCCAAAGATCCCCCAAGGCCAAAAACGGAATTTTTATTTTTTCGCTAATTTCGCCGATTACGCTTACCGTACGCGTACGGTAAAAAATTCTAAAAAAAAAAAAAATTATCCACACTCTCCCCACCCCGTGTGCAATTGGTGCCCGAAGGGCACCATTTGTACATGGCTTATTAAAGATGAGTTAAACTAAAATATTTTTAAAAAAAATAATAAAAAAAAAATTATCCACACTCTCTCTACCCCGTGTGCAAATGGTGTCCGAAGGCCACCATTTGTGCATGGCTTATAACATATACGAAAAATTAAAATATTACCTTTCAAAACGAAGTGCATCATATGTCCTCCATGTGCGCACGGTGCGCGAAGCGCATCGTGCGTACATGGCCCATCTAGCGTAACGTGGGCACGCGGTGCGCGTAGCGCACCGCGTGCCCACCCTGCGTGCACGGCACTAACTGTGTAAAGTGGGCGCGAGCGCACGGAACGAACTGCGTTAAGTGGGCGCGTACGCCACGAATGGCGTAAAGTAACTTAGCATTTAAAAAAACGTACAAATTCACTGAAAAAACCATAGGTTTCACACACGTTATAGTTAGGAATTAGCATTTAAAAAACCTTGCAAATTCACTGAAAAAACCATAGGTTTCACACATGTTATAGTTAGCGGAAATTTTACTGATAAAAAACCAATGAAATTCCCCCGTTATAGTTAGTGCAGGCAACTATAACTCACGCGACCGCAATCTTCTGCTGATGACATATGTGTCTTTATGAAAAAAAAATATTTGTAATATATGTATAGCTAAAAATGTATGGAAGAAGACATGGGCAAATAAGTGTCTAAATACAGTATTAGCATCAGCAGAGGATTGCGGTCGCGTGAGTTATAGTTGCCTGCACTAACTATAACGGGGGAATTTCATTGGTTTTTTATCAGTAAAATTTCCGCTAACTATAACATGTGTGAAACCTATGGTTTTTTCAGTGAATATATATATATATATATATATATATATATATATATATATATATTTTTATTACCTACTGGCGGTCGCCAGTAGGTAGTTATAGTTAGGACCACGTTTCCATAGGAAATCCGCAACATTCTATTTTGAATAACTTTGGCGCCGGTTGATGAATCCTCGCGAATTTTTCAAAATGGGTGGGGCGCTATGCTCCGCTCCTACCCTGAAAGTCTCGGGGGGATTCGTCAAGCGGGGGCTGAGATAAAAGGGGGGTCCCAAAACGCGTTTTTCCCATGCATTTTTCCATAGGACCTTTAGACACAGCTACAGCCCGAACGGCTGAACAGAATTACTTGAAATTTGGCAGAGAGGTAGTCCTCAGGTCAAGGAAGTGCCTTTTGTAGGTTTGGTGTAAATCTGTTCAGTAGATTCTGAGAAAATAGCCTTTAAATCAATATATATATCTGAGCCAGCTTACGGTGTGCTTACGGTACGCTTACCGTACGCGTACGGTGGCGTGCGCGAGCGCGATTCTGATTGGCCCTTAGATCTTAGTAAACATTCGAATCGGTCGAAACCAGGAAGCGGCGGCCGCCATTTTCTCTCTCGCACTCTGAGGGGGGAGCTGATAAACAAATGCCAAAAACATATAAAGGGGCTGTTTAGACAGCGCCCATGCACATAACCATGTTAGTTGAGTCTTCAAAGATCCCCCAAGGCAAAAAACGGTAATTTTTTATTTTTCGAAAATTTCGCCGATTACGCTTACCGTACGCTTACCGTATGGTAAAAAATTATTAAAAAATAAAAAACCCACTCTCTCCACCCCGTGTGCAAATGGTGGCCGAAGGCCACCATTTGTGCATGGCATATAAGAGCACAGCATTTCCCAAAATAATGTCAACAGATTACCTATCACAAGGAAGCGCATAATATGTCCTCCATGTGCGCACGGTGCGCGAAGCGCATCGTGCGTACATGGCCCATCTAGCGTAACGTGGGCACGCGGTGCACGTAGCGCACCGCGTGCCCACCGTGCGTGCACGGCACTAACTGCGTAAAGTGGGCGCGCGGTGCGCGAAGCGCACCGCATGCTCACTGTGCGCGCACGGTGAGTGAAGCGCACCGTGCGCGCACGGAACGAACTGCGTTAAGTGGGCGCGCACGCCACGAATGGCGTAAAGTAACTTAGCATTTAAAAAACCATACAAATTCACTGAAAAAACCATAGGTTTCACACACGTTATAGTTAGGAATTAGCATTTAAAAAACCTTGCAAATTCACTGAAAAAACCATAGGTTTCACACATGTTATAGTTAGCAGAAATTTTACTGATAAAAAACCAATGAAATTCCCCCGTTATAGTTAGTGCAGGAAACTATAACTCACGCGACCGCAATCTTCTGCTGATGACATATGTGTCTTTATGAAAAAAAAATATTTGTAATATATGTATAGCTAAAAATTTATGGAAGAAGACATGGGCAAATAAGTGTCTAAATACAGTATCAGCATCAGCAGAGGATTGCGGTCGCGTGAGTTATAGTTTCCTGCACTAACTATAACGGGGGAATTTCATTGGTTTTTTATCAGTAAAATTTCCGCTAACTATAACATGTGTGAAACCTATGGTTTTTTCAGTGAATATATATATATATATATATATATATATATATATATTCAGTGAAAAAACCATAGGTTTCACACACGTTATAGTTAGCTGGACATTTTACTCGTAAAAAACCATTGAAATTCCCCCGTTATAGTTAGTGCAGGCAACTATAACTCACGCGACCGCAATCCTCTGCTGATGCTAATACTGTATTTAGACACTTATTTGCCCATGTCTTCTTCCATTAAATTTTAGCTATACATATATTACAAATATTTTTTTTTCATAAAGACACATATGTCATCAGCAGAGGATTGCGGTCGCGTGAGTTATAGTTGCCTGCACTAACTATAACGGGGGAATTTCAATGGTTTTTTACGAGTAAAATGTCCAGCTAACTATAACGTGTGTGAAACCTATGGTTTTTTCACTGAATTTGCAAGGTTTTTTAACCCCTTCAGTGCCCGCCCCTTTCCCCGCCCAGTGCCGGCCGTTGCATTAGCGGGCGGGGTCTATGACGAGCTGGACTCGTCATGGGCACAGCGCCACCGCGGCCCATGACGAGTCCAGCTCGTCATGGGCACTGAAGGGGTTAAATGCTAATTCCTAACTATAACGTGTGTGAAACCTACGCGCACCACGTGCCCACGTTACGCTGGATGGGCCATGTACGCACGATGCGCTTCGCGCATCGTCCGCACACGGAGGACATATTATGCGCTTCGTTGAGAAACTTAATTTTTTAATTGTTCCTATGTGTTATATGCCATGCACAAAAGGTGCCCTGCGGGCACCAATTGCACACGAGGGAGGAGAGAATGTGGATATTTTTTTTTTATAATTAATTTTTACCGTACGCGTACGGTAAGCGTAATCGGCGTTTTTTCGAAAATAAAAAAAATTGATTTTTTGGCCTTGGGGGGTCTTGTGGGGCACCTTAATCAATGCTAGGTGATTAGGAGCTGTCTAACATGCTCCTTTACATATTTTCCACCGTTGTTTTTCCTCCCCCCCTCAGAGTGCGAGAGAGAAAATGGCGGCCGTCGCTTCCTGGTTTCGACCGATTCGAATGTTTACTAAGATCTAACAGCCAATCAGAATCGCGCACGTCACCGTACTCGTACGGTAAGCTTACGGTAAGCGCACGGTAAGCGCACCGTAAGCTGCCGCAGATATATATATTGATTTAAAGGCTATTTTCTCAGGAACTACTGAACAGATTTACACCAGACCTACAAAAGGCACTTCCTTGACCTGTAGACTACCTCTCTGCCAAATTTCAAGTAACTCTGTTCAGCCGTTCGGGCTGTAGCTGTGTCTAAAGGTCCTATGGAAAAATGCATGGGAAAAACGTGTTTTGGGACCCCCCTTTTTTCTCAGCCCCCACTTGACGAATCCCCCCGAGACTTTCAGGGTAGGAGCGGAGCGTAGCGCCCCATTAGTTTTTAAAATTTCGCGAGGATTCGTCGACCGGCGCCAAAGTTATTACAAATAGAATGTTGCAGTTTTCCTATGGAAACAGGGTCCTAACTATAACTACCTACTGGCGACCGCCAGTAGGGGAGATATATATATATATATATATATATGAATACTCAAGGTTGATCCCTTTACGACGCCGGCGCTCTATTCTTGGCGTGGTGCAAGTCCATACGACAGGATCCAGTCGTTAGTTATACAAAAAGTGGGTTTCAGGTCCTCTGGTCTTCGGACTAGAAAGGATTGCACTCACTCGTAGTAATTAGATAGATTTATTGCGTTCTATACTCTCCAGTACTCACTGGAGAGTATAGAACGCAATAAATCATCACTCTCATCATTACAGAATAATAATGAAAGCTGAAGGGATGAGAAAATCCATGCTCACTAGGGAGCAGGAAACTGACTAAAAAAACTTTAAAAACTCTGAGCATCATGAACAAACAACGTTTTATCATGATTCCGCTTAAGTACAAGTTGTACTAAATTATAAATTTATTTTTTGAGCACTGCTTCAAACAATTTCTCACTGTATATAAAACTACACTTACCACAATGCAACTGTTCATTTAACAGGAAATGCGAGTATGTCAAACATAAAAGACAGACATACAATGTAACCACATCCCGTGATCAAGCCTCCGTGAAGAGGTGAAACGCGTTGGGTTTACTGGCAAGAATAAAAACCTTCCCTATCTAATTACTACGAGTGAGTGCAATCCTTTCTAGTCCGAAGACCAGAGGACCTGAAACCCACTTTTTGTATATATATATATATATATATATATATATATATATATATATTCACTGAAAAAACCATAGGTTTCAGGGGTGTTATAGTTAGCTGGACTTTTCACTTGTACAAAACCATTGAAATTCCCCCGTTATAGTTAGTTCAGCTAACTATAACTCGCGCGCCCGCAATGCACTGCTGATGACGTCACATATTACATCACTCATGACATGGTCAGTGACATCACTCATGACATCACTGATGACATCTCAAATGACATCACTGATGACATCACTGATTACATCATCCAGTGAATGTGTGTTTTTCTGAAAATTAAATATGTTTTATATATGTATATCTCAAGGTTGATGGAAGAATAAATGGGTATATAAGTGTCTAAATGGATGATTTGTTTTTGAAAAATTGATTGTGTAACTGACTGATTAAGTGTATCATAGTGAATACATGGCTTAGTGAGTAATGTTTAAATATGTAAATATCTGTATCAGTCTCTCACTTTGTGTATAAGTGGCTGCATGGGTTGGTGAGTAGCTACATGGGTGTCTATATAGGTTATTAGTTGGTTTTTTGAGTATCAGTCTGAGTGTCTGCATGGTTCGGTGGGGGGTATTACGTAGTGCATAGGTGCATGAATGAGTGACTCACTGTTTGTATGGGTTGAACACAGCATGTGTGCAGGACTGTATGGGTGGATGAGTGTGTGTATGGGTGTGTTAGTGAGTGAATGACTGTCTCAATAGTGTCTTTATTAGTAACTACATATGTTTTAAACTAGTATATGTGACTATTGGTGTATATATGTGAGTATATGTGAGACTGAGAGATTGAAAGAGTTCCTGTATGAATAAGTATGTGTTTCTATAAGTGATTGTTTAAAAGACTAAGTATGTGTAAGTTTCCGTAGAAGTAAGTATGGTGGTGTGTGTATAACTGTATATGCAAGTAAATGTATGTTTGATTCTTTATTAGCATGAGTGACTATGTGTGTGAGTAACTCTATGGATGAGTGGCATTGTGTAACAGGATGTATAGGTGTATGAGTACATATGATGAGTGAGTACATGTATGAGTGACTGTATAGGACTGTTGGTGAATGAGTGGATGTGTATGTGGATCTTAGAATTACTGAAGAGGTTGTTGTAACTGGTATTGGTATGTCCATTGTTTTGAAAATTTTAGTCTCTATTTTTGAATGTGTGTATCAAAGGTTATATTAGGGTGAGAGGAGGTCTGCCACTCTATCACAAGGATGATGTCATCAGTGATGTCATCAGTGATGTCATTTGAGATGTCATCTGTGATGTCATGAGTGATGTCACTGACCATGTCATGAGTGATGTAATATGTGACGTCATCAGCAGTGCATTGCGGGCGCGCGAGTTATAGTTAGCTGAACTAACTATAACGGGGGAATTTCAATGGTTTTGTACAAGTGAAAAGTCCAGCTAACTATAACACCCCTGAAACCTATGGTTTTTTCAGTGAATTTCTGAGGTTTTTTAAATGCTAATTCCTAACTATAACGTGCCTGAAACCTATGGTTTTTTCTGTGAATTTCAAAGGTTTTTTAAATGCTAATTTCTAACTATGCCTACAGAGATAGGACATGTGAAGAAAGAAGAAAAAATGCACAGAAAGAAACAAAAGAAGTGCAGAAAGAAGCAACAGAAGCCCTCAAATACGAAGATAAGTGCAGGAAGAAGGATAACGTGCAGAAAGAACAAAAAGAAGAGCAGAAAGAAGCCTTGTTGCAAAATCATCCTGTACCCTCAACTTTTTCAGACGGATACTGGTGGTAACTGAGTCTGACTAACCAGTCCTAGAGCCAGTGCTATGTTAAAAGACACTTAGAATACAGTGAAAACACCTACATACACTAGGGATCATTATGCGTTGGGGTCCCCCTGTGATTAGCATGACCTCCTCTGTAAGCCCCTAGTATATAATAGGGCATGGGGATTAAAACTACCTCTTAAAACAGGCCACAGGGCGTTTTTGCACACGTTAACTCAGGCCCCGTCCCCTCCATTCACCACTGTGTAAACACGCCCTGTGTCCATTTTTAGTTGGGAGATTAAGTTCATTTGAATCCTGAGGGTCCCTAGGGTCCAACTAGCCCACTAGGTACCTCCAGTAAGTGCCACAGAGCTGCGTTGCAGAGAGGTGTAAAAAGTGGCACGGCCTGGACCACCTCTCTGCAATGCAGCTCAGTGGCGCTTACTGGAAGCACTTGGTGGGCTAGTTAGCCCCCAGGGGCCCTCAGTATTGAAGGGAAATTATATCCCCAATTTAAAACGTGCCATAGTGCGTGTTTGCACACGTCACCTCAGGCCCCGTCCCCTCCCTTCACCACTGTGTAAACGCGCCCTGTGGCTGTTCTAAGTTGAGAGATTAAGTCCCCTTGAATTCTAAGGGTCCCTAGGGTCAAACTAGACCACTAGGTACCTCCAGTAAGCGCCACAGAGCTGCGTTGCAGAGAGGTGTACAAAGGGGCTTGGCCTCAGAACACCTGGCTGCAGCGCAGCTCCCTGGCGCATACTGGAGATGCCTGTTGGGGGCGCGTTTGCAGAGTGCTGCACGGAGGGGGCATGGCCTCCGGCACGATGCTAGTCTTTTATTTATTTTAGTTTTTTAAGAAGGGGGGCTGTTTGGTTTGGTTTGCCCTGATGACCCCATCCCCCAGGGCCAGTCTCCTAATTATATTTTTTTGACCCCAATCCCCAGGGCCGGCCACTGTTTTTTATTATTTTTAAAAAATATATATTCATAGACACACCTAGGACATGCTGGACAAACCGTACGTACCTATCACCATGACGATTTGCGTGATATTCATTAAAAGGCGACTATGCATGCAATGAATCCACGTGGAATGTATTTACACCACTAGTGAAGCTCTGACATGTCTGATGCCCTACCGTGCCTAATCCTGGTAGACACCCTTGTCGTTTATTTATACAAACATGGGTAGCTATTGACGGGCACATTTAATACACATGCACACCAAGCCATTCAAAGGGGATTCGACAAAAATTCGACCAAAACTATGCAAGAAACCCCCCTCACGGTTAATAAAACACACATCCACTGCCGGATGTGTAATACTTTTTATTTTACTCTCTGGAAAGGGGACGAACATCACTTGAGAGTCACAGCGTGCTCCTGACAGAGCCCAATGCTGTGTTACACCCACCATTGCCTGCCGAGTGCCACACACCTCTGTTTTGTATTCCACTAGCTAGTGCATATGCTATGACACTCTCTAGCCCATGTGCACTGTAACACCACCCCGTGAATATGTCATGCCACACTTGTCTTCGCACGGGTTATATTGCCCCATCTAACGTGCCTTTCTCGATGCCTATGTTATAACGCACAGTGCTATGCCATACATATTACAATCTGGGATCCATATCTTTGTCACAGTGCATATGCAACGTTACACTCCCCAGCACATATTTTATATTACAACTTTAGAGACTAGTTAGGTTACACAACACTGCCCTGTGCATATTACACTCCAAGGCGCATATCGCATAGCACGCGCTAGTGCCTGTGCTATCTCGCGCTCTCCAATGAATCTGTCATTGCGCACAATGTATTGCATATTATATTTCACGCCCGGTTCATCTTATATCACACTTTTTGGTGCATAGTTTATACCATACACTATATCTAGTTTTCATTTTCAATCGTGCTCTCAGGACTATGTTCTATATAACACTGTGTTCACCTACCCTTTTCACGGGCATTACATTTTGCGATAGGGGGTGGAGGGTCAGGGGGTGTTTCTGCCAAGTGAGCCCGGAGTCACAGTCACAAACGTCCTCTTCTTCCTGAAGAAAAGTGAGAATATGCTGCATACTTGTTCATATTTTAAGTAGTTCGCACAGACACAATGTTTTAAAAACAATAAAGTTCCTAATACCCGCCTTCTCTGAACAGTTAGCTTGCTGCCCCATCCCCTTCCTCCCTATCCTCTGTTGTGTGAATCCATGGACTAGCCTCCTCCCTCCTGCCATGCATGGTCTGATGTGCTGCCACTGCCCTCAATTTAGTATGATGTACCAGTCCACTCCTCCTGCCCTCCATTGCCCAATTCTATGCCCCATCATTGACCTCCTGCTTAAACTCTGTGCTTAGCTTGCTGCCCCTATTCTCCTTCCCCCTGCCCTCCGATGTCTTTGTGCATGCCCCTGCTCCATCCTTTTTGCCCACCATGTCCCATGGACCTGCCACTCCTATCTACTCTGAGTGTTCTGTTGAGCTGCCACTCCCCTCCCACCTGCCTAGCATTGTCAGATGACTGTAACCTGTCCCTGCCACCTCCACCCTGCCTGTCCACATGCCATGCCCCTATCCTCTTCCTCCTGTCCTACATGGTCCATTGTACTGCCACACCCTTCTGCCCTCCCTGGTCTGTTGTGCTGCAACTGCTCCTCCTGCCTGCCCCGTGTGGTCTGTTGTGAGGTCCCTTCCCCTGAACTTTCTTGTCTGTGCACAGGTCCTGACCCTCCCTTCTATCCTCCATCATCCTTTGTGCATGCCCCTCCACCCTCCTTCTTGCCCATCATAGCCATTGTGCTGCCACTAACCCTCCCACTTGCCATGCATGGTCTTCTGTGCTGCCATGGCCCCTCCCACCTTCCCTGTGTGGTCAGTTAGCTGCCCCTGACCCCCTCCCACCTTCCCTCCATGGTCTGTGTGTATGCCATCACAGTCTCACTGTTGCTCTTCATGGTGTGTCTTGCTTCTAGTGCCCATCCTGCCTGACCTCCATGGCTATCTTGCTGCTCCTGCCCTGCCCCCTTGCCCCCAGCCCTACTCCCTCCCTCCTGGCTTGTCTGTTCCATTGTAATGCCCCTGATCCGTCCCTCCTGCCCTTTATGGTCTGTTATGCTGCAGCTTTCTCTCCTGTCTGTCCATTATGGTCAGCTAGCTACCATTGCCTCTTGCCCCTCTGTTCTCTGTTGTCCATGTGCATGGTCCTGTCCCCTCCCTCTTGCTTTCTATGGATTGTTGTGCTGCACTCCCGTCCTGCATGCCCTGTGTGGTGTATTGTGCTGCTGCAAACCCTGATGCCTGCCCTGCAGGGTCAGTTTGGTGCACCTCTCCATGTCCCTCCTGTCCTCTGTTATCCAAGTCCATGTCCCTATCCCATTTCCTTCCATGATCCAATGTACCATACTTGCGAACATTTTGAACTTGGTAAGAGGGAGATTTTGAAAAAAAAACTGGGGTATTGATTTTCCCCTTTGAGTTACATTGAAAAAGAGGATATTGTAGACAGGAGACAGATCAAATAAAGCCCATTTGAGCTTAAAAACATTGGACGTTTCCTGGCTGAATCGGGTCTGTTGGCATGTATGGTTGTACTACCATTGCCTCTTCCTTCTGCCCACAATGGTCTATTACATTGCCACAGCCTTGAAGGAGGGTAGATTTTGTATCACAGGGGGCCCCTGGCCCGTTCTGTCCACACCTGAAGTATGAGACCCTTGTCCTTGCCCTGCCAGCTGCATTTGTAGGCCGTATTAAATTGACCAGCGGGTCCTGTGTTGCTATATAATTATCCTGAGACATCCTTACCACTCAGCCAGCATAAAACCCCTGTGTAGGCCCTTCTGTTCAATATGTAGGCCTCTTTGTTAAATTGACCATAGCTCTGCAATTTTAGTGTATAGCAGTCTGAAGGCAGGTCTGCGAGGCCTTCTGATCCAAACTAGTAGCCCCCACCCTACCCGAGTGCTCCGTGCTCGGTATCAAAGTTCAACATCCCCCTGAAGCTGTCGACATACAGTAGGCTGCATCCTGGACTGGTACTTGCTTCCTGGGCAGGTTTCCCGCTTTTAAGGAAGTGGCAACCGCAGAGCGTCAAGTTAGGAGAACTGAGGAGATTTTATACATGAATATATTGAATTCCCGTACAATACCCATTATTTTCTGCTTGCTCTATGGAACTTACGATAAGCGATTGGCCTGAGAGACTGACCTTTTCACCCAGTCCATTGTCAGCATTAAGTGGGTAAATGACGAAATGTCTGGTAAAATCTGCAGACGAAGCTTTTGGGTAGCATACGTAGGTAGATGTAGCGTGCAAAGGAGCCCACAAAATGATATAAAAAGGAGCACCCACAGATATCGACGGACTACCTCGCCGTCTGTATGTAGGTTAACAGGCAGTGCAGGTTTTCCCCAAGAGCTGGGAGCTCTTGTCTTCCTTTGCTTAAAATGTCTTGCTCTGCTTTGCTTGAAGTATCTTATTCTATTTTACCTATATGAAATGTCATGTTATGTTTAACCATTGTTCTCTTTACTTTTGCATTTAAAAGATTTTGTATTGTAATTGCAGGAATGCTTGCTCTAAGAGTAAACGTGAGTGTTCCTAGGTAACATTTTCCTTGGTGTAACTTGTTTCTCATGATGCATTTATAGATGTGTTTTCTCTCTCTCTCTGTCAGTACATTAATTGAGATACAGAGAATATTATGACAGCTGTATGATTATCTGGATTCTGTATTTTGTACTTTATGTCTCTATTCTGCGGTTTCTTTGAAGTTGCATCTTCTCATTAAACTGCCATTGTATTCTGCCTCCAATTCCATGTCTCATATGTCTGTTTTCTTCATTTTTGGAGCAAGCGTTCCTAGGCACCCCGGCTCAAATTAAGGTGCCCCTTTTGTCCCTGACTCACTCTCCTGCTCAGTTCTGTGGTGGCTCCCGGGGATCTGGGGACCGCCCCTAGCTTCCTTGACCCGTAATAGATCTTCCCTCCAACAGCCTCTCTTGCAAGTCCTGTATTGTTGGTTTGTTGCCCCTGCCCCCCTTTCCACTGCCCTCCATAGTCTGTTGTGCTTCCACGGCCCTTCCTGCCTGCTCAGTGTGGTTAAATTGTTGCCTTTGCACCCTCCTACCTGCCTTCAATTTTCAGAGTCCGTGCCCCTGGCCTCTGCCTCTCAACAGTATCCTAATGAACAACTAGATTGCTAACATTCTATATTTATTACAAAAGTGTGGAACGCCTGACATCATCTTGATGTAATCAAAACTGTAATACCTAGAGCATTTCCTTTAGAAATTACATATATGAGAGGGTCTTATTGGCATCAAAATTATGGTTAGTGCTCTAAAAGACTAAAATAAGGACATATTTTCTGAGTTTTCAAATAGCGACAAAGCACTTTTAAATTATTTGTTATCTTTATGTTTTTTTATCCAGTTGACCACTTGATTAAATGTTGCACTTAGGGGAGAGGATGTGGTGTTACTTCCAGAACTGCAGACTTTGCAACTGGGGAACCAGGTTGCAGTTTCTGCTTCAGCTCGACATTCTGTGATTCTGGTCAAATCACTTAGTCTCCCCATGTCTACAACCAAAATGAATTTGTTCTTGTGTGATGTAACCAATGCTCATGTAAAGCACTCCAATACCTGACAAGTCTGCACTATATAACACTGCAAAAACACAAAATAATAAGTGTTTTGCACACTTCTGTCATTGGGCTATATTTGGGCTACATCTGGGTGATTTTGGGCTACATTTGGGCTCTTTTGTCTCCGGTGGCCATCTTGGGAGATTTATTTGTTATGAAGTTTCCTAATTTCCTCATGTACTGCAGTCTCCTCAGTAGGAAATGCTTTCAGTTTTTTACTTTGATTCCTGGAGAAAGGGAGTAGCACGCACGCGCGCTATTCTGCTGAAATTTTCATTCTCAGCGCTGCTGTAACTTTTAAAATTTCGCTTTTTGCATTTTGTCTTTTAAATTGCATTTACTTTGTTATTAGAACGTTCTTTGTGTGCCCTCTCACTTGCACCTAAATTGGGCCCCCCACCGCGCTTTTCGCGGAGCTGTGTTATTTTCTTCTTAGCCTTCGTGTTTGGCGCCGGGCGCCATCTTGGGGGTGGTGTGGAGCGAGTGTGCCACTTGTGGGAGCGCTCTAGCGCTCTTTTGCAACACAGGTGAGCCCTACTTAAGGCGAGCTAGGCAGTAGCTCGACCTGGAGAAAGGGAGTAGCACGCACGCGCGCTATTCTGCTGAAATTTTCATTCTCAGCGCTGCTGTAACTTTTAAAATTTCGCTTTTTGCATTTTGTCTTTTAAATTGCATTTACTTTGTTATTAGAACGTTCTTTGTGTGCCCTCTCACTTGCACCTAAATTGGGCCCCCCACCGCGCTTTTCGCGGAGCTGTGTTATTTTCTTCTTAGCCTTCGTGTTTGGCGCCGGGCGCCATCTTGGGGGTGGTGTGGAGCGAGTGTGCCACTTGTGGGAGCGCTCTAGCGCTCTTTTGCAACACAGGTGAGCCCTACTTAAGGCGAGCTAGGCAGTAGCTCGACCTGGAGAAAGGGAGTAGCACGCACGCGCGCTATTCTGCTGAAATTTTCATTCTCAGCGCTGCTGTAACTTTTAAAATTTCGCTTTTTGCATTTTGTCTTTTAAATTGCATTTACTTTGTTATTAGAACGTTCTTTGTGTGCCCTCTCACTTGCACCTAAATTGGGCCCCCCACCGCGCTTTTCGCGGAGCTGTGTTATTTTCTTCTTAGCCTTCGTGTTTGGCGCCGGGCGCCATCTTGGGGGTGGTGTGGAGTGAGTGTGCCACTTGTGGGAGCGCTCTAGCGCTCTTTTGCAACACAGGTGAGCCCTACTTAAAGCTCGCCTCCTGCGCGCAGCGGTGACGCGCAGCGGGAGCGCCGGACTCTCGCCGGAGTCAAGCCAGAGTCCTGCCCGTCTGCGCCCGTCAGCGTCCCGGAAGCGGGCGGAGCGGCGGGTGGGACTCTACCATCAGGGATGTGTCCCCCTGGGACCCTCGTTTTGCGCTACTCCCCTGGCGAACTTCGCTCATTCTTTCCTCATGGCTATGGCTGTCGTACTGTATTCCCTGGCCGTTACCATGGGAAATCCCGTTGCCCGGGTTGTGGCTGGCGCCCGACCCGCTCGCTCTTCCTACGGCCGAGCACCAACAGCTCTAGTATTGGCTTCGGGTGCATGCTATTGAACACCAGGTCAGCTTGCAAACATGCGCAGGACATCTATGAGCTTCTCGATGTAGATAAACCACTATGCCTCATGCTTACTGAGACATGGTGGGGCGCCTCTTCTAATCCTGACGTCGCCCTGGCAATCCCGCCCGATTACAACATCTTCAGAAAGGATAGAGCCAACGGAAGGGGAGGTGGAGTAGCGCTAGTGGTCCGGAAAGGAACTCCCTGTGTGATCCTGCCAGCTATTGACATCCGTGGCTCGGAAACCCTAGCCTTCTCTATCACTCTGTCGCCCCACCAATCCTTTAAGGGACTGCTTGTATACAGACCGCCTGGCTCTCCCGGCACCTTCTTTGAAGATCTGGATATGGTGCTGGTGGAGCTGGCCCTGAAAGCCGAACATTTCATCGTGGCTGGCGATTTCAACTTCCGGATGGATGATTCATCCGACCCGGCGGCCGCCAATCTTTCGGAGGCGCTGACCCCGCTGGGGCTCATCCCCTACTTTCAGGAGCCTACGCATGAGAAGGGGCATACCCTTGACCAGGTCTTTTCGTCTGTCCCTCTCGAGGGTATTGAGATTACTCCTGTCTTATGGTCTGACCACTTCCTCGCAAAATTTGTGATCAAGGGCATAGCTAAATTTGTGCCTATCCCGGCACATCATCAGGGTCGTGTCCACAGGGCTTTCCATCGTGTTACCCCGGAGATGCTGGCCCAGGCAGCTGAGGCCCATCCCTGCCTTCTCTCAGGTGATCTAGACAGGGATCCGCAGACCATGCAAGACTGGCTACTGGATAGGCTTAACGATCTTGCCCCGGAAGTAACATCTCGCCCGACACCGAAACGGGTCTCTGCGCCTTGGTTTACCGCTGCACTGTCGGCTACGCGGCAGCAGTGCAAGGTAGCCGAAAGAGCCTGGCGGGCACAATATGACACTGTTGCCAAGTTGACATACAAATCGGTGGTTAAGGCTTATCACCGGGACATCCGTTTGGAAAAAAAAGCTTATCTAGCCAGGAGAATTGATGCGGCTTCCAACTCTTGCAAGGAGATTTTCTCCATTGTGAGAGAATTCACCTCACCTTGGTCTAACACCTCGGACCAAAAACCATCTGGTACCTGGGCCACGGACCTTGCTGACTTCTTCACGAGCAAGATCCAACGCATTCAGGAGTCATTCCTGGCACCAGTGTCTGCGGGCCAGACTGAACCTGACACCACCACACTGCCACAGGCCGGGCCAGGGGCGACGTTGAGTGTGTTTCCCTCTATCTCTGCTCCGGACTCCCTGGCTCTTATGGGCAATTTAAAATCGGGTTCTCCTCTCGACCCATGCCCTGCTAAATTTCTGGCGAAAGTTGCGGAGGTGATCAACCCGTTGGCTAATCCGCTCTTAAATCTTTCGCTGAGGCTCGGTGTGGTTCCGCAGGCCTGGAAGCAGGCGATGGTGATTCCATTGCTCAAAAAAACTGGTCTAGATCCGAAGGCCCCGGTTAATTATAGGCCCATCTCTCTGCTGCCGGCCCTCACGAAGATTCTGGAAAAGCACGTCCAAGGCGTGCTCTCCAACTTTCTTGAATCTAATGAGATCTTGCACGCCACCCAATCGGGCTTTCGTCCCCATCTCAGTACTGAGACTGCGCTCCTGGAGGTCTCGGAAACCATTAAAGGGGTTCTGGACTCTGGGGGCAAAGTCATGCTGGTGATGCTAGATCTGTCGGCGGCGTTCGACACCGTTCCCCATGATGGTCTTCTCGCTAGACTTTTCGAGATAGGCCTACGGGGGACGGTGTTCGACTGGTTTTCCTCTTTCCTAGCCGGCCGCCGGCAGTCGATCTGGGCCCCGCCGGATTCTGCCGTGATGCCGCCTCTGGGAGTCGGGGTCCCTCAGGGCTCTATTTTGAGCCCGACCCTCTTTAACATCATTATGACCCCATTGGCGGCGTTGGTGGAGTCGCATGGTGCCCAGATCGTATCCTATGCGGACGACACCCAGCTCCTCTTCTCTTGTAAGAGAGGAGGCGACTTTGATGGGGAGAGTATTCGGGATTGCCTTGGGGCTGTTTTTCACTGGTTCCATCTAAACAGCCTTAAGTGCAATTCCGACAAGTCCGAAGTACTTTTCTTTGGGTGCGACACAGAACCAGATTGGCAGACCTGGTGGCCACGGGATTTGTTCCCTCCGTCCTGCTCCTCTCAGGTTGCTAAGAATCTGGGGGTGAAGATGGATAACAGGCTTACCTTGAAATCCCAGATCCAGGGGGTGTCGGGCATTTGCTTTGGCATCCTCAGGATGCTGCGGAGGTTTCTTCCTCTGTTATCCGTGGAACACAGGACGCTGACTGTCCAGGCTCTGATTGGGTCCAGGTTGGATTACTCCAACGTTCTCTACCTGGGCCTCCCAGAGTACTTGTTGCAGCGGCTTCAAGTGGTACAGAATGCCGCTGCAAGGGCAATCTTTGGCCTTAGCAGGCGTTCCCGGGCCTCGGGCTTGCTGGTAACTTTACACTGGCTTCCTATCCGCAAGAGGATCGCCTTTAAGGCGCTGACCTTGGCCTACAAAGCTCTTCACAAGGAGGGAGCCAAGTACCTCCAAAAGAGACTGGTCTTTTACCATCCAACCAGGTCTCTGAGGTCGGAAGCCCTGCACCTTGCTGTTGTCCCCCGGGTAAAGAAAGCGCGCCTCGGAGGCCGCTCTTTTGGACTGCTGGCTTCTCAGCTGTGGAACTCTTTACCACTGGCCCTGCGGGGAGCCACCAGCCTACTAGCTTTTAGGAAAGGCCTTAAAACTTGGCTGTTCACTCAGTAGCCGGTCCTCCGTGAATCTCTGGCCCATTCTTCTGTTAGTTTTATCTGGTGTTATGTTTTTTATGTTGCAGTATTGTCTCTTTCTCCATTAAAGCGCCGGGACACTCTTTTTGAGTAGCCGTGCGCTATAGAAATAAATAAATAACATAACATAACATAACATCATGAAGGTATTCAGATATGTCACACATTTGCCATAAATTCTGAATGTTAGCACTCTAGTTGCTCATTAGATCACTGTAGTAAAACTACTGCACCATGGAAGTCTGCTCCTGGTATTAAAAGTGCATGTTTCAGTCTGCATGTCAGAATTTTTTAATGAAATAGAAGAGGATTTGAGAAGTCACTCAAAATGTGCCCTCATTTTCTTTCTTCAGCATTAATCATAATTTCTATGGCAAAATGAACCTCCTCATTGTGTTCCTTTTTAAATTAAATGTTTTAAGTGTTACCAGTTTATTCCAATCAAGATGGCTTCTGGTGTGCCATACTTTTGTCATAATGAAGACAGTAAGCGCTCTAGTTGTTTTTAAGAACATTCTGGGACATTCTGTCATTGGGCTATACTTGGGCTACATCTGGGTGATATTTGGGCTACATTTGGGCTCTTTTGTCTCTGGTGGCCATCTTGGGAGACTTATTTGTTATGAAGTTTCCTAATTTCCTCATTTACTGCAGTCTCCTCAGTAGGAAATACTTTCAGTTTTTTACTTTGATTCCATCAAGAAGGCATTCAGATGTGTCACACATTTGCCATAAATTCAGAATGTTAGAACTCTTTTTGCTCATTAGATCACTGTAGTAAAGCTACTGCTCACCAGGGAAAACTGCTGCTGGTATTGAAAGTGCATGTTTCAGTCTACATGTCAGAATTTTTTAATGAAATAGAAGAGGATTTGAGAAGTCACTCAAAATGTGCCCTAATTTTTCTTTCTGCAGCACTAATCATACTTTTTATGGAAAAATGAACCCCCTCATTTTGTTCCTTTTTAAATTAAATGTTTTAAGAGTTACCACTTTAATCCAAGCAAGATGGCTTCAGGTGTGCCATACGTTTATCATAAGTAGGACTGTTAGCGCTCTAGTAGTTCTTTGGAACACTCTGGGAAGCTGCAGTAGAACACAAAGGAATCAACTGACAGTCTCTGCCCTTGTTGGATGTACATGTTTTACTGAGAATGTCAGACTTCATTCTCACATGACTGAGAAAGATAATGTGAATTTACAGAAAATAAGCTCTCAGTTTAGCCTATAGATCACCTTCCAAACCTCTGTGGTAAAAGCATGAGAAAATATTTTTCTCTCAATCATGATATCCCAGCAGAAGGCTTTTTCACATGGTGAAATCACCTTAGAACATACCACAATTCCTAAAATGAGTATGGTACCATCAACAAATGATTTATAATGTAACTAAAGTCTTAAAACCTTCTATTAACTGCAATGCTTTTTAATGAGGTGCTATCATGTATATTGGTCCCAAGATGGCTGCCAACACTTCTTGGATGAAGTGCTGACAGCCAATCAGATCTCAGGATGAGATGTGTGGTTAGGCTCCGCCCACATATATATATGCTTTTAAATGCTATTTTCTCAGGAAATACTGAACAGATTTACACCAGACCTGTAAAAGGCACTTCCTTGACCTTATGGCTACCTCTCTGCCAAATTTCAAGTAATTCTGTTCAGCCGTTCGGGCTGTAGCTGTGTCTAAAGGTCCTATGGAAAAATGCATGGGGAAAACGCGTTTTGGGACCCCCCTTTTTTCTCGGCCCCTGCTTGACGAATCCCCCCGAGACTTTCAGGGTAGGAGCGGAGCGTAGCGCCCCACCTATTTTGAAAATTTCGCGAGGATTCGTCGACCGGCGCCAAAGTTATTCCAAATAGAATGTTGCGGATTTCCTATGGAAACAGGGTCCTAACTATAACTACCTACTGGCGACCGCCAGTAGGTAATATATATACATATATATATATATATATATATTCACTGAAAAAACCATAGGTTTCACACATGTTATAGTTAGCGGAAATTTTACTGATAAAAAACCAATGAAATTGCCCCGTTATAGTTAGTGCTGGCAACTATAACTCACGCGACCGCAATCCTCTGCTGATGCTAATACTGTATTTAGACACTTATTTGCCCATGTCTTCTTCCATACATTTTTAGCTATACATATATTACAAATATTTTTTTTTCATAAAGACACATATGTCATCAGCAGAAGATTGCGGTCGCGTGAGTTATAGTTGCCAGCACTAACTATAACGGGGCAATTTCATTGGTTTTTTATCAGTAAAATTTCCGCTAACTATAACATGTGTGAAACCTATGGTTTTTTCAGTGAATTTGCAAGGTTTTTTAAATGCTAATTCCTAACTATAACGTGTGTGAAACCTATGGTTTTTTCAGTGAATTTGTACGGTTTTTTAAATGCTAAGTGACTTTACGCCATTCGTGGCGTGCGCGCCCACTTAACGCAGTTCGTTCCGTGCGCGCACGGTGCGCTTCGCGCACCGTGCGCGCACAGTGAGCACGCGGTGCGCTTCGCGCACCGCGCACCCACTTTACGCAGTTAGTGCCGTGCCCACGTTACGCTAGATGGGCCATGTACGCACGATGCGCTTCGCGCACCGTGCGCACATGGAGGACATATTATGCGCTTCCTTGTGATAGGTAATCTGTTGAAATGTTTTGGGAAATTTCTGTGCTCTGATAAGCCATGCACAAATGGTGGCCTTCGGCCACCATTTGCACAAGGGGTGGAGAAAGTGTGGATAGTGTTTTTTTTATTTTTATTTTTTTACCGTACGCTTACGGTAAGCGTACGGTAAGCGTACCCCGCGAAATTGCCGAAAAAAAAATAATGCCGTTTTTGCTCTTGGGGGATGTTTGGGGACTCCCTCAACATGACTATGTGAGAGGGAGTTGTCAAAACATCCCCATAACATGTTTTTGGCCATCATGTTTGATACATAACACTCAGTGCGGTAGACAAAATGGCGGACGCCGCTTCCTGGTTTCTGCCGATTCGAATGTTTACTAAGATCTAAGAGCCAATCAGAATCGCGCTCGCGCACGCCACCGTACGCTTACCGTAAGCGTACGGTAAGCGTACCGTAAGCGGGCTCAGATATATATATTGATTTAAAGGCTATTTTCTCAGAATCTACTGAACAGATTTACACCAAACCTACAAAAGGCACTTCCTTGACCTAGGGACTACCTCTCTGCCAAATTTCTAGTAATTCTGTTCAGCCGTTCGGGCTGTAGCTCGTTCTAAAGGTCCTATGGAAAAATGCATGGGAAAAACGCGTTTTGGGACCCCCCTTTTATCTCAGCCCCCGCTTGACGAATCCCCCCGAGACTTTCAGGGTAGGAGCGGAGCGTAGCGCCCCACCTATTTTGAGAAATTCGCGAGGATTCGTCGACCGGCGCCAAAGTTATTCAAAATAGAATGTTGAGGTTTTCCTATGGAAACGTGGTCCTAACTATAACTACCTACTGGCGACCGCCAGTAGGTAATATATATATATATATATATATATATATATATATATATATATATATATATATATATATATATATATATATTATCTACTGGTGGTCGCCAGTAGATAGTTATAGTTAGGACCGAGTTCCGATAGGAAATCTGAAAATTCTATTTTGAATAACTTTGGCGCCGGTTGACTTATCTTCGTGAGATTTTCAAAACGAATGGGGCGCCCCGCTCAGCTCCTACCCTGAACGTCTCGGGGTGATTCGTCAAGCGGGGGCTGAGAAAGAAGGGGCGTTCCAAAACGCGTTTTCCCCATGCATTTTCCCATAGGACCTTTAGTCGAAAGTACAGCCCGAACGGCTGAACAGAATTACTTGAAATTTGGCAAAGAGGTAGTCCTCAGGTCAGGGATGTGCCTTTTGCTTAAATGGTGTAAATCCGTTCAGTAGTTCCTGAGAAAATCAAAAGTAAATTCACATATATATCTGGGCGGAGCCTAACCACACATCTCATCGTGAGATCTGATTGGCTGTCAGCACTTCATCTAAGAAGTGTTGGCAGCCATCTTGGGACCAATATACATGATAGCACCTCATTAAAAAGCATTGCAGTTAATAGAAGGTTTTAAGACTTTAGTTACATTATAAATCATTTGTTGATGGTACCATACTCATTTTAGGAATTGTGGTGTGTTCTAAGGTGATTTTACCATGTGAAAAGGCCTTCTGCTGTGATATCATGAATCATGTTTGAGAGAAAACTATTTTCTCATGCTTTTCCCACAGAGGTTTGGAAGGTGATCTATAAGCTAACTGAGAGCATATTTTCTGTAAATTCACATTATCTTTCTCAGTCATGTGAGAATGAAGTCTGACATTCTCAGTAAAACATGTACATCCAACAAGGGAAGAGACTGTCAGTAGATTCCTTTGTGTTCTACTGCAGCTTCCCAGAGTGTTCTAAACTAGAGCGCTAACAGTCCTACTTATGACAAACGTATGGCACACCTGAAGCCATCTTGGTTGGAATAAAGTGGTAATTCTTAAAACATTTAATTTAAAAAGGAACAAAATGAGGGGGTTCATTTTGCCATAGAAAGTATGATTAGTGCTGCAGAAAGACAAATTAGGGCACATTTTGACTTCTCAAATCCTCTTCTAATTCATAAAAAAATTCTGACATGCAGATTGAAACATGCACTTTGAATACCAGCAGCAGACTTCCCTGGTGAGCAGTAGCTTTACTACAGTGATCTAATGAGCAACTAGAGTGCTAACATTCAGAATTTATGGCAAATGTGTGACACATCTGAATGCCTTCTTGATGGAACCAAACTAAAAAACTGAAAGTATTTCCTACTGAGGAGACTGCAGTAAATGAGGAAATTTGTAAACGTCATAACAAATAAATCTCCCAAGATGGCCACCAGAGACAAAATACCCCAAATGTAGCCCAAATATCACCGAGATGTAGCCCAAGCATAGCCCAATGACAGAATGTCCCAGAGTGTTCTAACGAACAACTAGAGCGCTAACAGTCTTACTTATGACAAAAGTATGGCACACCTGAAGCCATCTTGATTGGAATAAAGTGGTAACAGTTAAAACATTTAATTTACAAAGGAACAAACTGAAGGGGTTCATTTTTCCACAGCAATTATGATTAGTGGTGCAGAAAGAAAAATTAGGGCACATTTTGACTTCTCAAATCCTCTTCTATTTCATAAAAAAATTCTGACATGCAGATTGAAACATGCACTTTGAATACCAGCAGCAGACTTCCCTGGTGAGCAGTAGCTTTACTACAGTGATCTAATGAGGAACTAGAGTGCTAACATTCAGAATTTATGGCAAATGTGTGACACATCT
This sequence comes from Triturus cristatus, assembly GCF_964204655.1. Lineage (NCBI taxonomy): Eukaryota > Metazoa > Chordata > Amphibia > Caudata > Salamandridae > Triturus > Triturus cristatus. The sequence goes on along the minus strand of NC_140587.1, from coordinate 737,373,114 downwards.
GAATGCCTTCTTGATGGAACCAAACTAAAAAACTGAAAGTATTTCCTACTGAGGAGACTGCAGTAAATGAGGAAATTTGTAAACTTCATAACAAATAAATCTCCCAAGACGGCCACCAGACACAAAAGAGCCTAAATGCAGCACAAATATCACCCAGATGTAGCCCACATGTAGCCCAATGACAGAAGTGTGCAAAACACTTATTTTTTGTGTATGTGCAGTTTTATATAGTGTAGACTTGTCAGGTGTTGGAATGTTTTACATGAGCATTGGTTACATCACACAAGATCAAATTCGTTTTGGTTGTAGACATGGGGAGATTAAGTGATTTGACCACAATCACAGAATTTTGAGCTGAAGCAGAAACTCCAACCTGGTTCCCCAGTTGCAAAGTCTGCAGCTCTGGAAGTAACACCAAATCCTCTCGCCAAGGTGCAACATTTAATCAAGTGGTCAATTGGATAAAAAAACATAAAGATTACAAATAATTTAAAAGTTCTTTGTCGCTATTTGAAAACTCAGAAAATATGTCCTCATTTTAGTTTTTTAGAGCACTAACCATAATTTTGATGCAAATAAGACCCTCTCATATATGTAATTTCTAAAGGAAATACTCTAGGTATTACAGTTTTGATTACATCAAGATGACGTCAGGTGTTCCACACTTTTGTAATAAATATAGAATGTTAGCAATCTAGTTGTTTATTGGGATACTGTTGAGAGGCAGAGGCCAGGGGCACGGACTCTGAAAATTGAAGGCAGGTAGGAGAGTGCAGAGGCAACAATTTGACCACACTGGGCAGGCAGGAAGGGCAGTGGCAGCACAACAGACTATGGAGGGCAGTGGAAAAGGGGGCAGGGGCAACAAACCAACAATACAGGACTGGCAAGAGAGGCTGTGGCAATATAATAGACCATTGTGGGCAGAAGGAAGAGGCAGTGGTAGTACAACCATACATGCCAACAGACCCGTTTCAGCCAGGAAACGTCCAATGTTTTTAAGCTCAAATGGGCTTTATTTGATCTGTCTCCTGTCTACAATCTCCTCTTTTTCAATGTAACTCAAAGGGGAAAATCAATACCCCAGTTTTTTTTCAAAATCTCGCTCTTACCAAGTTCAAAATGTTCGCAAGTATGGTACATTGAATCATGGTAGGCAGGAGGAATTGGGGTAGGGAGATGGACTCGGATAACAGAAGGCAGGAGGGACATGGATAGGTGCACCAAACTGACCCTACAGGGCAGGCATCAGGGTTTGCAGCAGCACAATACACCACACAGCGCATGCGGGACGGGAGTGCAGCACAACAATCCATAGAAAGCAATAGGGAGGGGACAGGACCATGCACATGGACAACAGAGAACAGATGGGAAAGAGGCAATGGTAGCTAGCTGACCATAATGGACAGACAGGAGAGAAAGCTGCAGCATAACAGACCATAAAGGACAGGAGGGACGGATCAGGGGCATTACAATGGAACAGACAAGCCAGGAGGGAGGAAATACGGGGTCTGTACATGGAAACAGAGGGCTGGGGGCAAGGTGGCAGGGCAGGAGCAGCAAGATGACCATGGAGGTCAGGCAGGATGGGCACTAGAAACAAGACACACCATGGAGAGCAACAATGAGACTATGGTGGCATACACACAGACAATGGAGGGAAGGTGGGAGGGGGTCAGGGGCAGCTAGCTGACCACACAGGGAAGGTGGGAGGGGCCATGGCAGCACAGAAGACCATGCATGGTAAGTGGGAGGGTTAGTGGCAGCACAATGGCTATGATGGGCAAGAAGAAGGGTGCAGGGGCATGCACAGAGGACCATGGAGGATAGAAGGGAGGGTCAGGACCTGGGCACAGACAAGAGAGTTCAGGGGAAGTGGCCTCACAACAGACCGTGCGGGGCAGGCAGGAGGAGCAGTTGCAGCACAACAGATCAGGGAGGGCAGAAGGGTGTGGCAGTAAAATGGACCGTGGAGGACAGGAGGAAGGGGATAGGGGCATGGCATGTGGACAGGCAGGGTGGAGGTGGCAGGGACATGTTACAGTCATCTGACAATGCTAGGCAGGTGGGAGGGGAGTGGCAGCTCAACAGAACACTCAGAGTAGACAGGAGTGGCAGGTCCATGGAACATAGTGGGCAAAAAGGATGGAGCAGGGGCATGCACAAAGACATCGGAGGGCAGGGGGAAGGAGAATAGGGGCAGCAAGCTAAGCACAGAGGCTAAGCAGGAGGTCAATGATGGGCCATAGAATTGGGCAATGGAGGGCAGGAGGAGTGGACTGGTACATCATGCTAAATGGAGGGCAGTGGCAGCACATCAGACCATGCATGGCAGGAGGGAGGAGGCTAGTCCATGGATTCAGACAACAGAGGATAGGGAGGAGGTGGATGGGGCAGCAAGCTAACTGTTCCGAGAAGGTGGGTATTAGGAACTTTATTGTTTTTAAAATGTGTGTCTGTGCGAACTACTTAAAATATGAACAAGTATGCAGCATAATCTCACTTTTATTCAGGAAGAAGAGGACGTTTGTGACTGTGACTCCGGGCTCACTTGGCAGAAACACCCCCTGACCCTCCACCCCCATCGCAAAATGTAATGCCCGTGAAAAGGGTAGGTGGACGCAGTGTTATATAGAACATAGTCCTGAGAGCACGATTGAAAATGAAACTAGATGTAGTATATGGTATAAACTATGCACCAAAAAGTGTAATATAAGATGAACCGTGGCGTGAAATATAATATGCCATACATTGTGCGCAATGACAGATTCATTGGAGAGCGCGAGATAGCACAGGCACTAGCGCTTGCTATGCGATATGCGCCTTGGAGTGTAATATGCATAGGGCAGTGTTGTGTAACATAACTAGTCTCTAAAGTTGTAATATAAAATATGTGCTGGGGAGTGTAATGTTGCATATGCACTGTGACAAAGATATGGATCCCAGATTGTAATATGCATGGCATAGCGCTGTGCGTTATAACATACACATCGAGGAAGGCACGTTCGATGGGGCAATATAACCCGTGCGTAGGCAAGTGTGGCATGACATTCACGGGGTGGTGTTACAGTGCACATGGGCTAGAGAGTGTCATAGCATACGCACTAGCTGGTGGAATACAACACAGAGGTGTGAGGCAATCGGCGGGCACTGGTGGGTGTAACACAGCATTGGGCTCAGCCAGGAGCACGCTGTGACTCTCAAGTGAGGTTCGTTTCCTTTCCAGAGAGTAAAATAAAAAGTATTACAAATCCGGCGGTGGATGTGTTTTTTATTAACCCTCGAGGGGGGTTTCTTGCATAGTTTGGTCGAATTTTTGTCGAATCCCCTTTGAATGGCTAGGTGTGCGTGTATATTAAATGTGCCCGTCAATAGCTACCCATGTTTGTATAAATAAATGACAAGGGTGTCTACTTGGAGAGTACCCACCGGCGGGGGCGCCAGGATTAGGCACGGTAGGGCGTCAGAAACGTCAGAGCTTCACTAGCGGTGTAAATACATTCCATGTGGATTCATTCTATGCATAGTCGCCTTTTAATGAATATCACGCAAATTGTCATGGTGATAGGTACATACGGTTTGTCCAGCATGTCCTAGGTGTTTCTATAAATATATATATTTTTTAAATAATAAAAAACAAAGGCCGGCCCCGGGGGATGGGTCCCTGGAGCCATAAGTGGCCTGAGGAGGGGGGCAACGCAGCCCCCATCTAAAGAATTTAATTTAAAAAAAGGCCATGACCCGGGGGTTGGGGTCCCCGCGGCCGATTAAGGCCTTGGGAGGGACAAATGTATTTTTTTCAACAAAAAAAATTAGTGTGCAGGCCCTGGGGGATGGGGTCCCCAGGGCCAGTAAATTAGAAAACGAAGGGGGGCCACACAGCCCTCCAGCTTAAAAAAATAAAATAAATAAAAGACCGGCATCGCGCTGGAGGCCACGCCCCCTCCTTGCAGCACTCTGCAAACGCGCCCCCTGGCCAGTTGTAAGTTGGGGAATTAATTCCCCTTCAATACTGAGGGCCCCTGAGGGCCAACTAGCCCAACAGGTATCTCCAGAGTGATCTAGGGAGCTGCGTTGCAGACAGGTATTCTGAGGCCATGCCCCTTTTTACACCTCTATGTAACGCAGCTCTGTGGCGCTTACTGGAGGTACCTAATGGGCTAGTTTGACCCTAGGGACCCTTAGGTTGCAAGGGGACTTAATCTCTCAACTTAGAACGGCCACAGGGCGCGTTTAAACAGTGATGAAGGGAGGGGACGGGGCCTGAGGTGACGTGTGCAAACACGCCCTGTGGCACGTTTTAAGTTGGGGAAATAATTCAATTTTAATCCTGAGGGACCCTGGGGGCCAACTAGCCCTCCAGGTGCTTCCAGTAAGTGCCACTGCTCTGCGTTGCAGAGAGGTGGTCTAGGCCGTGCCCCTTTTTACATCTCTCTGCAACGCAGCTCTGTGGCGCTTACTGGAGGTACCTAGTGGTCTAGTTGGACCCTAGGGACCCTCAGGATTCAACGGGACTTAATCTCCCAACTTAAAATGGCCACAGGGCGTGTTTACACAGTGGGGAAGTGAGGGGACGGGGTCTGAGGTGACGTGTGCAAACACGCCCTGTGGAGTGTTTTAAGAGGCAGTTTTAATCCCCTGCCCTATTATACACTAGGGGCTTACAGAGGTGGTCATGCTGATCACAGGGGGACCCCAACGCGTAGTGTTCCCTAGTGTATGTAGGTGTTTTCACTGTATTCTAAGTGTCTTTTAACATAACACTGGCTCTAGGACTAGTTAGTCAGACTCAGTTACCACCAGTATCCGTCTGAAAAAGTTGAGGGTACAGGATGATTTTGCAACAAGGCTTCTTTCTGCTCTTATGTTTGTTCTTTCTGCACGTTATCCTTCTTCCTGCACTTTTCTTAGTCTTTGAGGACTTCTGTTGCTTCTTTCTGCATTTTTGTTTTTTTTCTTTCTGTACGATTTTTCTTCTTTCTTCACATGTCCTATCTCTGTAGGCATAGTTAGAAATTAGCATTTAAAATCCTTTGAAATTCACTGAAAAAACCATCGGTTTCAGGCACGTTATAGTTAGGAATTAGCATTTAAAAAACCTTAGAAATTCACTGAAAAAACCATAGGTTTCAGGGGCGTTATAGTTAGCTGGACTTTTCACTCGTACAATACCATTGAAATTCCCCCGTTATAGTTAGTTCAGCTAACTATAACTCGCACGCCCACAATGCACTGCTGATGATGTCACATATTACATCACTCATGACATGGTCAGTGACATCACTCATGACATCACTGATGACATCTCAAATGACATCACTAATGACATCACTGATGACATCATCCTTGTGATAGTGTTGCAGACCTCTTCCCCTAATATAACCTTTGATACACTCATTCAAAAATAGAAACTACAATGTTCAAAACAATGGACATACCAATACCAGTTACAACAACCTATTCAGAAATTCTAAGATCCACATACACATCCACTCATTCACCAACAGTCCTACACAGTCACTCATACGTGTACTCACTCATCATATGTACTCACACACCTATACATCCTGTTACACAACGCCACTCATCCATAGAGTTACTCAAACACATAGTCACTCATGCTAATAAAGAATCAAACATCCATTTACTTGCATATACAGTTATACACACACCACCACACTTACTTCTACAGAAACTTACACATACTTAATCTTTTAAACAATCACTTATAGAAACACATACTTATGCACAGGAACTCTTTCAATCTCTCGCTCTCACATATACTCACTTATATACACCAATAGTCACATATACTAGTTTAAAACATATGTAGTTTCTCATAAAGACACTATTGAGACAGTCTATCACTCACTAACACACCCATGCACACACTCATCCACCTATACAGTCCTGCACACATGCTGTCTTCAACACATACAAACAGTGAGTCACTCTTCATGCACCTATGCACTACGTAATACCCCCCACCGAACCATACAGACACTCAGACACTCATACTGATACTCAAAAAACCAACTAATAACCTATATAGACACTCATGTAGTTACTCACCAACCCATGCAGCCACTTATACACAAAGTGAGAGACTGATACAGATATTTACGCATTTAAACATTACTCACTAAGCCATGTATTCACTAAGATACACTTAATCAGTCAGTTATACAATCAATTTTTCAAAAACAAATCATCCATTTAGACACTTATATACCCATTTATTCTTCCATCGACCTTGAGATATACATATATAAAACATATGTAATTTTCAGAAAAACACACATTCACTGGATGATGTCCTCAGTGATGTCATTTGAGATGTCATCAGTGATGTCATGAGTGATGTCACTGACCATGTCATGAGTGATGTAATATGGACGTCATCAGCAGTGCATTGCTGGCGCGCGAGTTATAGTTAGCTGAACTAACTATAACAGGGGAATTTCAATAGTTTTGTACGAGTGAAAAGTCCGGCTAACTATAATGCCCCTGAAACCTATGGTTTTTTCAGTAAATTTCTAAGGTTTTTTAAATGCTAATTCCTAACTATAACGTGCCTGAAACCTATGGTTTTTTCAGTGAATATATATATATATATATATATATATATATATATATATATATACATATATATATATATATATATATATATATATATTACCTACTGGCGGTCGCCAGTAGGTAGTTATAGTTAGGACCACGTTTCCATAGGAAATCCGCAACATTCTATTTTGAATAACTTTGGCGCCGGTTGACGAATCCTCGCGAATTTCTCAAAATAGGTGGGGCGCTACGCTCCGCTCCTACCCTGAAAGTCTCGGGGGGGATTCGTCAAGCGGGGGCTGAGATAAAAGGGGGGTCCCAAAACGCGTTTTTCCCATGCATTTTTCCATAGGACCTTTAGAACGAGCTACAGCCCGAACGGCTGAACAGAATTACTTGAAATTTGGCAGAGAGGTAGTCCTCAGGTCAAGGAAGTGCCTTTTGTAGGTTTGGTGTAAATCTGTTCAGTAGATCCTGAGAAAATAGCATTTAAAAGCATATATATATGTGGGCGGAGCCTAACCACACATCTCATCCTGAGATCTGATTGGCTGTCAGCACTTCATCCAAGAAGTGTTGGCAGCCATCTTGGGACCAATATACATGATAGCACCTCATTAAAAAGCATTGCAGTTAATAGAAGGTTTTAAGACTTTAGTTACATTATAAATCATTTGTTGATGGTACCATACTCATTTTAGGAATTGTGGTATGTTCTAAGGTGATTTCACCATGTGAAAAAGCCTTCTGCTGGGATATCATGATTGAGAGAAAAATATTTTCTCATGCTTTTACCACAGAGGTTTGGAAGGTGATCTATAGGCTAAACTGAGAGCTTATTTTCTGTAAATTCACATTATCTTTCTCAGTCATGTGAGAATGAAGTCTGACATTCTCAGTAAAACATGTACATCCAACAAGGGCAGAGACTGTCAGTTGATTCCTTTGTGTTCTACTGCAGCTTCCCAGAGTGTTCCAAAGAACTACTAGAGCGCTAACAGTCCTACTTATGATAAACGTATGGCACACCAGAAGCCATCTTGCTTGGATTAAAGTGGTAACTCTTAAAACATTTAATTTAAAAAGGAACAAAATGAGGGGGTTCATTTTTCCATAAAAAGTATGATTAGTGCTGCAGAAAGAAAAATTAGGGCACATTTTGAGTGACTTCTCAAATCCTCTTCTATTTCATTAAAAAATTCTGACATGCAGACTGAAACATGCACTTTCAATACCAGCAGCAGTTTTCCCTGGTGAGCAGTAGCTTTACTACAGTGATCTAATGAGCAAAAAGAGTGCTAACATTCTGAATTTATGGCAAATGTGTGACACATCTGAATGCCTTCTTGATGGAATCAAAGTAAAAAACTGAAAGTATTTCCTACTGAGGAGACTGCAGTAAATGAGGAAATTAGGAAACTTCATAACAAATAAGTCTCCCAAGATGGCCACCAGAGACAAAAGAGCCCAAATGTAGCCCAAATATCACCCAGATGTAGCCCAAGTATAGCCCAATGACAGAATGTCCCATAATGTTCTTAAAAACAACTAGAGCGCTTACTGTCTTCATTATGACAAAAGTATGGCACACCTGAAGCCATCTTGATTGGAATAAACTGGTAACACTTAAAACATTTAATTTAAAAAGGAACAAAATGAGGAGGTTCATTTTGCCATAGAAATTATGATTAATGCTGAAGAAAGAAAATGAGGGCACATTTTGAGTGACTTCTCAAATCCTCTTCTATTTCATTAAAAAAATTCTGACATGCAGACTGAAACATGCACTTTTAATACCAGGAGCAGACTTCCATGGTGCAGTAGTTTTACTACAATGATCTAATGAGCAACTAGAGTGCTAACATTCAGAATTTATGGCAAATGTGTGACACATCTGAATGCCTTCATGATGGAATCAAAGTAAAAAACTGAAAGCATTTCCTACTGAGGAGACTGCAGTACATGAGGAAATTAGGAAACTTCATAACAAATAAATCTCCCAAGATGGCCACCGGAGACAAAAGAGCCCAAATGTAGCCCAAAATCACCCAGATGTAGCCCAAATATAGCCCAATGACAGAAGTGTGCAAAACACTTATTATTTTGTGTTTTTGCAGTGTTATATAGTGCAGACTTGTCAGGTATTGGAGTGCTTTACATGAGCATTGGTTACATCACACAAGAACACATTCATTTTGGTTGTAGACATGGGGAGACTAAGTGATTTGACCAGAATCACAGAATGTCGAGCTGAAGCAGAAACTTCAACCTGGTTCCCCAGTTGCAAAGTCTGCAGTTCTGGAAGTAACACCACATCATCTCCCCTAAGTGCAACATTTAATCAAGTGGTCAACTGGATAAAAAAACATAAAGATAACAAATAATTTAAAAGTGCTTTGTCGCTATTTGAAAACTCAGAAAATATGTCCTTATTTTAGCCTTTTAGAGCACTAACCATAATTTTGATGCCAATAAGACCCTCTCATATATGTAATTTCTAAAGGAAATGCTCTAGGTATTACAGTTTTGATTACATCAAGATGACGTCAGGCATTCCACACTTTTGTAATAAATATAGAATGTTAGCAATCTAGTTGTTCATTAGGATACTGTTGAGAGGCAGAGGCCAGGGGCACGGACTCTGAAAATTGAAGGCAGGTAGGAGGGTGCAAAGGCAACAATTTAACCACACTGAGCAGGCAGGAAGGGCCGTGGAAGCACAACAGACTATGGAGGGCAGTGGAAAGGGGGGCAGGGGCAACAAACCAACAATACAGGACTTGCAAGAGAGGCTGTTGGAGGCAAGATCTATTACGGGTCAAGGAAGCTAGGGGCGGTCCCCAGATCCCCGGGAGCCACCACAGAACTGAGCAGGAGAGTGAGTCAGGGACAAAAGGGGCACCTTAATTTGAGCCGGGGTGCCTAGGAACGCTTGCTCCAAAAATGAAGAAAACAGACATATGAGACATGGAATTTGAGGCAGAATACAATGGCAGTTTAATGAGAAGATGCAACTTCAAAGAAACCGCAGAATAGAGACATAAAGTACAAAATACAGAATCCAGATAATCATACAGCTGTCATGATATTCTCTGTATCTCAATTAATGTACTGACAGAGAGAGAGAGAAAACACATCTATAAATGCATCATGAGAAACAAGTTACACCAAGGAAAATGTTACCTAGGAACACTCACGTTTACTCTTAGAGCAAGCATTCCTGCAATTACAATACAAAATCTTTTAAATGCAAAAGTAAAGAGAACAATGGTTAAACATAACATGACATTTCATATAGGTAAAATAGAATAAGATACTTCAAGCAAAGCAGAGCAAGACATTTTAAGCAAAGGAAGACAAGAGCTCCCAGCTCTTGGGGAAAACCTGCACTGCCTGTTAACCTACATACAGACGGCGAGGTAGTCCGTCGATATCTGTGGGTGCTCCCTTTTTATATCATTTTGTGGGCTCCTTTGCACGCTACATCTACCTACGTATGCTACCCAAAAGCTTCGTCTGCAGATTTTACCAGACATTTCGTCATTTACCCACTTAATGCTGACAATGGACTGGGTGAAAAGGTCAGTCTCTCAGGCCAATCGCTTATCGTAAGTTCCATAGAGCAAGCAGAAAATAATGGGTATTGTACGGGAATTCAATATATTCATGTATAAAATCTCCTCAGTTCTCCTAACTTGACGCTCTGCGGTTGCCACTTCCTTAAAAGCGGGAAACCTGCCCAGGAAGCAAGTACCAGTCCAGGATGCAGCCTACTGTATGTCGACAGCTTCAGGGGGATGTTGAACTTTGATACCGAGCACGGAGCACTCGGGTAGGGTGGGGGCTACTGGTTTGGAGCAGAAGGCCTCGCAGACCTGCCTTCAGACTGCTATACACTAAAATTGCAGAGCTATGGTCAATTTAACAAAGAGGCCTACATATTGAACAGAAGGGCCTACACAGGGGTTTTATACTGGCTGAGTGGTAAGGATGTCTCAGGATAATTATATAGCAACACAGGACCCGCTGGTCAATTTAATACGGCCTACAAATGCAGCTGGCAGGGCAAGGACAAGGGTCTCATACTTCAGGTGTGGACAGAACGGGCCAGGGGCCCCCTGTGATACATAATCTACCCTCCTTCAAGCCTGTGGCAATGTAATAGACCATTGTGGGCAGAAGGAAGAGGCAATGGTAGTACAACCATACATGCCAACAGACCCGATTCAGCCAGGAAACGTCCAATGTTTTTAAGCTCAAATGGGCTTTATTTGATCTGTCTCCTGTCTACAATATCCTCTCTTTCAATGTAACTCAAAGGGGAAAATCAATACCCCAGTTTTTTTTCAAAATCTCCCTCTTACCAAGTTCAAAATGTTCGCAAGTATGGTACATTGGATCATGGAAGGAAATGGGATAGGGACATGGACTTGGATAACAGAGGACAGGAGGGACATGGAGAGGTGCACCAAACTGACCCTGCAGGGCAGGCATCAGGGTTTGCAGCAGCACAATACACCACACGGGAGTGCAGCACAACAATCCATAGAAAGCAAGAGGGAGGGGACAGGACCATGCACATGGACAACAGAGAACAGAGGGGCAAGAGGCAATGGTAGCTAGCTGACCATAATGGACAGACAGGAGAGAAAGCTGCAGCATAACAGACCATAAAGGGCAGGAGGGACGGATCAGGGGCATTACAATGGAACAGACAAGCCAGGAGGGAGGGAGTAGGGCTGGGGGCAAGGGGGCAGGGCAGGAGCAGCAAGATAGCCATGGAGGTCAGGCAGGATGGGCACTAGAAGCAAGACACACCATGAAGAGCAACAGTGAGACTGTGATGGCATACACACAGACCATGGAGGGAAGGTGGGAGGGGGTCAGGGGCAGCTAACTGACCACACAGGGAAGGTGGGAGGGGCCATGGCAGCACAGAAGACCATGCATGGCAAGTGGGAGGGTTAGTGGCAGCACAATGGCTATGATGGGCAAGAAGGAGGGTGGAGGGGCATGCACAAAGGACGATGGAGGATAGAAGGGAGGGTCAGGACCTGTGCACAGACAAGAAAGTTCAGGGGAAGGGACCTCACAACAGACCACACGGGGCAGGCAGGAGGAGCAGCTGCAGCACAACAGACCAGGGAGGGCAGAAGGGTGTGGCAGTACAATGGACCATGTAGGACAGGAGGAAGAGGATAGGGGCATGGCATGTGGACAGGCAGGGTGGAGGTGACAGGGACAGGTTACAGTCATCTGACAATGCTAGGCAGGTGGGAGGGGAGTGGCAGCTCAACAGAACACTCAGAGTAGATAGGAGTGGCAGGTCCATGGGACATGGTGGGCAAAAAGGATGGAGCAGGGGCATGCACAAAGACATCGGAGGGCAGGGGGAAGGAGAATAGGGGCAGCAAGCTAAGCACAGAGTTTAAGCAGGAGGTCAATGATGGGGCATAGAATTGGGCAATGGAGGGCAGGAGGAGTGGACTGGTGCATCATACTGAGGGCAGTGGCAGCACATCAGACCATGCATGGCAGGAGGGAGGAGGCTAGTCCATGGATTCACACAACAGAGGATAGGGAGGAAGGGGATGGGGCAGCAAGCTAACTGTTCAGAGAAGGCGGGTATTAGGAACTTTATTGTTTTTAAAATGTGTGTCTGTGCGAACTACTTAAAATATGAACAAGTATGCAGCATAATCTCACTTTTATTCAGGAAGAAGAGGACGTTTGTGACTCTGACTCCGGGCTCACTTGGCAGAAACACCCCCTGACCCTCCACCCCCTATCGCAAAATGTAATGCCCGTGAAAAGGGTAGGTGAACACAGTGTTATATAGAACATAGTCCTGAGAGCACGATTGAAAATGAAAACTAGATATAGTGTATGGTATAAACTATGCACCAAAAAGTGTGATATAAGATGAACCGGGCGTGAAATATAATATGCAATACATTGTGCGCAATGACAGATTCATTGGAGAGCGCGAGATAGCACAGGCACTAGCGCGTGCTATGCGATATGCGCCTTGGAGTGTAATATGCACAGGGCAGTGTTGTGTAACCTAACTAGTCTCTAAAGTTGTAATATAAAATATGTGCTGGGGAGTGTAAGGTTGCATATGCACTGTGACAAAGATATGGATCCCAGATTGTAATATGTATGGCATAGCACTGTGCGTTATAACATAGGCATCGAGAAAGGCACGTTAGATGGGGCAATATAACCCGTGCGAAGACAAGTGTGGCATGACATATTCACGGGGTGGTGTTACAGTGCACATGGGCTAGAGAGTGTCATAGCATATGCACTAGCTAGTGGAATACAACACAGAGGTGTGTGGCACACGGCAGGCAATGGTGGGTGTAACACAGCATTGGGCTCTGTCAGGAGCGCGCTGTGACTCTCAAGTGATGTTCGTCCCCTTTCCAGAGAGTAAAATAAAAAGTATTACACATCCGGCAGTGGATGTGTGTTTTATTAACCGTGAGGGGGGTTTCTTGCATAGTTTTGGTCGAATTTTTGTCGAATCCCCTTTGAATGGCTTGGTGTGCATGTGTATTAAATGTGCCCGTCAATAGCTACCCAAGTTTGTATAAATAAACGACAAGGGTGTCTACCGGGATTAGGCACGGTAGGGCATCAGACATGTCAGAGCTTCACTAGTGGTGTAAATACATTCCACGTGGATTCATTGCATGCATAGTCGCCTTTTAATGAATATCACGCAAATCGTCATGGTGATAGGTACGTACGGTTTGTCCAGCATGTCCTAGGTGTGTCTATAAATATATATTTTTTAAAAATAATAAAAAACAGTGGCCGGCCCTGGGGATTGGGGTCAAAAAAATATAATTAGGAGACTGGCCCTGGGGGATGGGGTCATCAGGGCCAATAAATTAGAATAAGAAGGGGAACCAAACAGCCCCCCTTCTTAAAAAACTAAAATAAATAAAAGACTGGCATCGTGCCGGAGGCCATGCCCCCTCCGTGCAGCACTCTGCAAACGCGCCCCCAACAGGTATCTCCAGTATGCGCCAGGGAGCTGCGCTGCAGCCAGGTGTTCTGAGGCCAAGCCCCTTTTTACACCTCTCTGCAACGCAGCTCTGTGGCGCTTACTGGAGGTACCTAGTGGTCTAGTTTGACCCTAGGGACCCTTAGGATTCAAGGGGACTTAATCTCTCAACTTAGAACAGCCACAGGGCGCGTTTACACAGTGGTGAAGGGAGGGGACGGGGCCTGAGGTGACGTGTGCAAACACGCACTATGGCACGTTTTAAATTGGGGATATAATTTCCCTTCAATACTGAGGGCCCCTGGGGGCTAACTAGCCCACCAAGTGCTTCCAGTAAGCGCCACTGAGCTGCATTGCAGAGAGGTGGTCCAGGCCGTGCCACTTTTTACACCTCTCTGCAACGCAGCTCTGTGGCACTTACTGGAGGTACCTAGTGGGCTAGTTGGACCCCAGGGACCCTCAGGATTCAAATGAACTTAATCTCCCAACTAAAAATGGACACAGGGCGTGTTTACACAGTGGTGAAGGGAGGGGACGGGGCCTGAGTTAACGTGTGCAAAAACGCCCTGTGGCCTGTTTTAAGAGGTAGTTTTAATCCCCATGCCCTCTTATATACTAGGGGCTTACAGAGGAGGTCATGCTAATCACAGGGGGACCCCAACGCATAATGTTCCCTAGTGTATGTAGGTGTTTTCACTGTATTCTAAGTGTCTTTTAACATAGCACTGGCTCTAGGACTGGTTAGTCAGGCTCAGTTACCACCAGTATCCGTCTGAAAAAGTTGAGGGTACAGGATGATTTTGCAACAAGGCTTCTTTCTGCTCTTCTTTTTGTTCTTTCTGCACGTTATCCTTCTTCCTGCACTTATCTTCGTATTTGAGGACTTCTGTTGCTTCTTTCTGCACTTCTTTTGTTTCTTTCTGTGCATTTTTTCTTCTTTCTTCACATGTCCTATCTCTGTAGGCATAGTTGGAAATTAGCATTTAAAAAAACCTTTGAAATTCACAGAAAAAACCATAGGTTTCAGGCACGTTATAGTTAGGAATTAGCATTTAAAAAACCTCAGAAATTCACTGAAAAAACCATAGGTTTCAGGGGTGTTATAGTTAGCTGGACTTTTCACTTGTACAAAACCATTGAAATTCCCCCGTTATAGTTAGTTCAGCTAACTATACCTCGGGCGCCCGCAATGCACTGCTGATGACGTCACATATTACATCACTCATGACATGGTCAGTGACATCACTCATGACATCACTGATGACATCATCCTTGTGATAGAGTGGCAGACCTCCTCTCACCCTAATATAACCTTTGATACACACATTCAAAAATAGAGACTAAAATTTTCAAAACAATGGACATACCAATACCAGTTACAACAACCTCTTCAGTAATTCTAAGATCCACATACACATCCACTCATTCACCAACAGTCCTATACAGTCACTCATACATGTACTCACTCATCATATGTACTCATACACCTATACATCCTGTTACACAATGCCACTCATCCATAGAGTTACTCACACACACAGTCACTCATGCTAATAAAGAATCAAACATACATTTACTTGCATATACAGTTATACACACACCACCATACTTACTTCTACGGAAACTTACACATACTTAGTCTTTTAAACAATCACTTATAGAAACACATACTTATTCATACAGGAACTCTTTCAATCTCTCACTCTCGCATATACTCACATATATACACCAATAGTCACATATACTAGTTTAAAACATATGTAGTTACTCATAAAGACACTACTGAGACAGTCATTCACTCACTAACACACCCATACACACACTAATCCACCCATACAGTCCTGCACACATGCTGTGTTCAACACATACAAACAGTGAGTCACTCATTCATGCACCTATGCACTACGTAATACCCCCACCGAACCATGCAGACACTCAGACTGATACTCAAAAAACCAACTAATAACCTATATAGACACCCATGTAGCTACTCACCAACCCATGCAGCCACTTATACACAAAGTGAGAGACTGATACAGATATTTACATATTTAAACATTACTCACTAAGCCATGTATTCACTATGATACACTTAATCAGTCAGTTACACAATCAATTTTTCAAAAACAAATCATCCATTTAGACACTTATATACCCATTTATTCTTCCATCGACCTTGAGATATACATATATAAAACATATTTAATTTTCAGAAAAACACACATTCACTGGATGATGTCATCAGTGATGTCATCAGTGATGTTATTTGAGATGTCATCAGTGATGTCATGAGTGATGTCACTGACCATGTCATGAGTGATGTAATATGTGACGTCATCAGCAGTGCATTGCGGGCGCCCGAGTTATAGTTAGCTGAACTAACTATAACGGGGGAATTTCAATGGTTTTGTACAAGTGAAAAGTCCAGCTAACTATAACACCCCTGAAACCTATGGTTTTTTCAGTGAATATATATATTTATATATATATACATATGTGTGTGTGTTTGTGTGTTTATTCATTTGTGACAAATAGATACAAGTCTGAATTTAGGAAGGGGAAATTTGTGTAGATTCTACAAGGTTTTCCAATAGAAAGTAACAGTTGAAATAAAAAAGGTTTCAATTGAGTCATTTGTGCGTAAGTTTTCACCTATAATTTCTTCTAACTATGGCAGGTATCCTGTTACATCTGCTGGACCCTTCTGGTTTCTGGGATTAATAGGGCTTGTAGGTTCAACAAGAACCCGAGGTCCCCAGAGCCAATAACTGAGCTGCACCTTGCAATGGTTTTTAATTGTGCACCGTGTATACAGCAAATCATTCAGTAAAATATAAAGAATGAAACATAGATATCAAGGAAACCTATGTATTTCCAAAAAGGGAACACAATATGGAGTTTAGAAGCAGTGGCTATTTGCACATCTCTAAATTTGTGTGTACCCATATTAGCATGTGAAGTAGAGGGAATTTTTCATAATGACTTCTTTTTTATATACTGTGTTCCATTTGGGAGTCATAATGAAGAGAAAGGCAATCAGCATAACACTTTTTCTACTATTCTGTTCTTCCATACATCTCCCGTTAAAAAATGTATGTCACTTGTGTGGGTAGACCTAGTGCCTGTGACTAGAAACAGCCCAAAGTCCAATGTGGATACACCACATTTTTCACTGAAAACTGACCCTTTTTTACAAAGTGCCTAGCAGTGGATTTGGGCCCTAGTTCAGCCGGCACCTAGCGAATCCTAGCAAACCTGTACATTTTTTAAAACTAGAAGCCCTGGGGAGTCCAGGAGGTGTGACGTGTGTGGCTCTCACCAGGTTCTGTTACCCAGAATTACTTGCATACATCATAATGTGATTAAAAAAAACAGATTTTCCTCACATTTCTGCGATGGAGAGTTCTGGAATCTGAGGACAGCTACAAATTTCCTACCACCCAGCATTCTTCCAAGTGTCTTGATAAATATGGTGCCTTACTTGTGTGGGTTGGCCTAGTCTCCGAGACAGGAAACAGCCCAAAATGCAAGGTGAACACAACACATATTTCCACTGAAAACTGACCCTTTTTTTGCAATGTACTTAGCTGTGGCTTTCAGCCTCAGTTCAGCTGACATCTAGGGAATATAGCAAACATGTACATTTGTTACAATTAAACACCTAGGAAAATCCAAGATGAGGTGACTTGTGTGGCTCTCTTCACGTTTTTCTACCTATAATCCTTTGCAAATGTCAAAATTAAAAACAATAAAAAAACATTTTCTGTACATTTCTGTGATGGAAAGTTCTGTGGAGAGCCACAAACTTGATTTCACCCAGAAAGTCTCCCGATAAAAATGGTACCTCACTTGAGTGGGTAGGATTAGTGCCCACAACAGAAATCTGCCCAAAACGCAACATGGACACATCACATATTTACACTTCCATTTTGAAATCTGCCTAGCTGTGGATTTTGGGCTGTAGCTCAGTCGGCATCTAGGGAAATCTAGGAAATCTGTACATTTCATTAAAACTAAACACCTAGGGGAATCCAGAATGGGATGACTTGTGTGGCTGGCACCATGTTTCTTTACCCAGAATCCCTTGCAAACCTCAAACTCTTTTTAAAAAAAACACATTTTCTTCAAATTTCTGCGAAGTTCTGGAATTTGTGGGGAGACAAGACAACCCAGCATTCTTCCAAGTCTCTAGATAAAAATGGTACCTCACTTGTGCACGTAGGCCTAATGCTAGAGCCAGGATATGGTCCAAAAATCTACATAGACACACAACATTTTTCCACTGAAAACGGACCCTTTACTGCAACATGCCTAGCTGTATATTTGGGGCCCTTGCTCAGCGGGCATCTAGGGAAACCAACCAAACCTGTACATTTTTTAACACTAGACACCTATAGAAATTTAATATCGACTGACTTGCTATGCTCTCTTAATGTTTTTTTACTCTGAATCCCTTGCAAATATCAAAATCTATCCCCAAAAACATTTCACTCATATTTTTGTTTTCTTATGTTTTTTACACCGGTGATGTGGGAGACACATGAAGTAATGCACACAGTACATATCAAATAATATATTGTTCTTTCTTATATAATCTTCAATCATGCCAGTAAGCCTACATTTAGAGGATGTTATTATAAGGCTAAGCTATGATGGGTAACTGTACCTCTGTATCTTCTACACTTGACTTGATAAGGCTGTTTCTGATACACCTTTTATTTATTCACACAAGGAGAGCCTTAAAGGGTCCAGATTGACACAACACCTGTAGTGCAGTCATCAGTCTTCAGTTTTTTCTTCACTTCCCTTTTTACCCTATCTGTTTGGATTGTTTTTGACTTCTATGGGACATCTCAAATGATAGCAAGATTGGAACCCCGCATCGCTGCCTCCTCTCACTCTTGCGGAAAAACTCAGGTGAAACCCCCAACACCAAAATGAGTTTCCCTGCCCTCGCTGGTGCAAGAAGTGTAACTCCTGTGTCCCAGGGTGGGGAGTTGGGGGCTCCCAAGGACACAGTATGTTAGCCAACCCAGGATGATGGGAGTCTCTGGGTCCATTAATGACTCAGGGTGGGGGGCCCATGCAGTCCCCTCCCTTTCTTTGAAAGTAGAGGCCCTGGGGAATGGGTTCCCCAGGGCCATTTCAAGGTTTGGGGAGGGACCTCCCTTCCCTCAGAAAACACAATGGTCCATATGGGATGGGGCCAAATATGACTTGGGGAGGGGAGCGGCCTGCCCCTCCCCATTAAAATTAAATTAAGCTCCGAGGAATGAGGTCAGTGCGGCCAAAATCAGATTGAGGAGAGGGGGCCCTGTGTCACCCTCCCCTTAAAAATACTTTTGGTGCCAGGTGATGGGGTCCTCGGGGTTGAAAATGGGATGGGGAGGGGGACCAGGCCCTCCGTGCCCCAAAAAATAAATATTTGTCATCCTCCCGGGCCCTGGTCCACCCCAGGGGTATTTAAAAAAAGACTTTTGCCATTGATCCTCCCAAATTTGCTCCAAAATAAAACAAAAATATATTTGGCCCCAAGTGGGGCACATTTGCAGAGTAGAAGAGAAAGGGGGCGTGCCTCCTGAAAGTTGTGGCTTTTTTTAGGAAGGGGGCTGCATGCCCCCCTTGACTGAACCATTTTAGGCCTGGGGACCCCCTCCCCGGGGTCTGGTCCTTTATTATTTTTTTTCTAAAAAACACTGAAGGGGATGCTTGTGCTGCCTCCCTCCTGGGCCGATTTCTGCCCCAAGTACCCTATCCCCCGGGGCATTCTATTTTTTAAATTAATTGGGATGGGGCCACACAGCCCCCTCTTGAGGCCAATTTCAGGGCCAGGGACCCCATCCCCCGGAGCCAGGCCTTCTGCTTTTTCTTAAATGAGAAGGGGGGCCAGCACATCCCTTTTCTATGGGGCAATATTGCCCCGGGGACCCCATCCCCTGGGGCATGGCCTCTTGTTGGGGACTGCAGGGGAAGCCTCAGGGCCCCAGCAATCCCTGTCATCTCCCTGCCTCCTGCAGGAGCTGGCATTGCTTTTGGACAGAGGGAGCTGCAAACATGCAGCTTAGTATGTCCAAAAGCAATTCTGCTCCACTTCATGGAAGCAAGAGCATTTTCCATGCTCTCGCTTCCATGAAGTAGACCAGAGTTTGCTATGGATTCGTGGGAGCAGGACATAGCAAACTGCAATGTCCTGGGGTGGGCACCACAGGTTATGGCTGGTGCCGGGGTGGGGGGGTTACAGTCCCCAGGGCCATGGAGGGCTCCTGGAGGAGGGCTCTGTGGCCCCATCCTATCTTCTTGCCGGAGCTGGCTCCAGGGAGGTGCTGGTCCCGGGAGCCAGGGGTCAGCAATGAACCACCCCGTCATTCGTTCATTTGTGCCCCAGGAGGTGGTGCTCCCCGGGCTGCGGGGGGCCATGTGGCCCCCAAGCATTTCAGTATACAAATCCCTGGGAGGTTGCAGTTCCTGGGGCTGCATGGGGGGGCTGAAGCCCCCCATGCATTATTTTAAATATAGCAGTGGGGAGGTGGTGTCCCCCGGGGCTGCAGGGGGGTTCATGGCCCCCCACATTCAAGTATATTAGTATATGAGGAGGTGGTGGTTCCCTGGCTGCGTGGTGGCCTCGAGCCCTCCACGTATTTTAATTTGATATAATCCCAGGGAGGTGGCGGTTCATGGGGCTGCAGGGGGTGCACATGCCCTCCCGCATTTTTGGTCTGTTAGACCTGTGGAGGTGGTGTTCCCTGGGGCAGGGGCGCATGGCCCTTGCATTTCAATCAATTAACCCAAGGGAGGTAGCAGTCCTTGGGGCTGCGGGGGCTCGCGTGAGCCCCCACATTATTATATGTCATTGCACGAGGGACGTGGCCCGCCCGAGGGCTTACTTTAACAAAGCTTGGAAACCAGCACTTCATTTGTTAAAGCTTCTAGGCAGGATTTGACCTATCAAACATGACTCCCACAGATGTTCTTTAAAAAAATGCTTTTTTTGGCCTTGGGAGTCCATGTGGGATCCCTTAAACAGGCCTAGTGGGTCAGGGTGTTTCTACCCTGCCCCTTTTTCTTTTTCTTTAACTTTTTTTGTGACTTGGTTCAAACAAATCACAAGATGGCTGCCAACACTTCCTGGTTTGAAGGGTTAGCAGCCAATCAGATCTCAGGCACGAGATCGGGAGGGGTCGCGGATCCGCTGTGGCCACAGTTGTATATCTGAGAAACCTTTACATTTCTCAGAAACTACTGAACTGATTACACCATTTAACAAAAAGACTGCTTTCAGAACCAAGAGCTACCTTTCTGCCAAATTTGATGTAATTCCGTTCAGCAGTTCGGGCTGTAGACGTGTCTAAAGTTTCCTATGAAAATTAACATGGAGAAAAAGCATTTTGGGGCCACCCTTTTCCTCGGCCCCCGCTTGCGGAATATGCCGAAACTTTCAAGACAGCAGCTGAAGCGACTAGTGTATTAGTTTTGACATTTTTGCAAGGATTCATCAAACAATGCCTAACTTATTGGCAAATGAAAAAAATGCTCTTCCTATGTAACAAGGTCCTAACTATAACTACCTACTGTCGCCAGTAGGTAGTTATAGTAAGGACCTAGGTTCCATAGGAAAAGCATTTTTTGTTTTCTCAATAACTTTGGCGCCGGCTGACGAATCTTCGTGAAATTTTCAAAACTTGTGCTCAGCTCAGGTCAGCTCCTGTCTTCAAAGTTTCAGGGTGATTCACCAAGCGGGTTCGAGAAAAAAGGTGGGTCCTAAAACTTATTTTTTCCATGGTTTTTCCCATAGGAAACTTTAGACACGGCTACAGCCTGAACTGCTGAATGGAATTACACCAAATTTGGCAAAAAGGTAGGCCTTGGTTCAGAAAGATTCCTTTTTGATAAATGGTGTTAATCCATTCAGTAGTTCCCGAGAAATTCAAAAAATAGAGGCCCGAAAATCAATTTCCCATAGGAAACTTTAGCCAAGGCTACAGCCCAAACTGCGGAATGGAATTACACCACATTTGCAAAAAGGTAGTGCTTGGTTGAAAAAGCAACCTTTTTTTAAATGGTGTAAATCCGTTCGGTAGTTGCTGAGAAATTAAAAAATTAAAAGTTTCAATATCTATGGCCGTGTTGAGTTCGCGAACCCTCCCGACCACAAGCTTCACTGTGATTGGCTGCCAACACTCCTAACCAGTAAGTGTTGGCAGCCATATTGTGACTCGGTAGAACCGTGTCACAAGAAAACAGTGAAACAAAGCTAAAAACAAGAAAAGGGGGCAGGGTTGAAACACCCTGACCCCTAGGCCTGCTCAGGGGGTCCCACAAAGACCCCCAGGGCCAAAAAGTGAATTTTTCTAAAAATATTTTCTGCGGAATGAGCGCTGGGGTCGCGAATCCTGCCAAAATTATAAAATAAAATGAAGCGCGGGCTCCCACGCTTCATTTAAGTGAGTCCCCTGGGTGGGGAGGTCCCGGGGGCCATGTCCAATTTATATTTTATAATTGCGGGGGCCCGAGGGGGTCCCCGCAGCCCCAGGGACTGCCACCTCCCCAGGGCTTGTTTTTTAATGTGTGGGGGCCTCTGAGGCCCCCCACATGCCCGGGGACCGCCACCTCCCTGGGGTACTAAAATGCAAATGTGGGAGTCCATTACAGACCCCTGGGGACCACCATCTCCCCGGGGCTTTTAACACATTGGGAGGGGGGCCGTGTGGCCCCCTTCCTGGAGCCCTTGATGGCCCTGGGGACTTTCACCCCCAAGGGCCGGCTCCTGCAGTGTCCCGGGGTGCCCACGCCCGGTACACTGCTGTTTGCTATGGCAGGGTAGGAGCATGGCTCCCTCCCTGCAATAGCAAACACTGTTTTGGATTTTGGAAGCGAGAGCAGGGAAACCTGCTCTCGCTTCCAAAATTCAAACCAGATTGCTTTTCCACAAGGGGAGCTGCATGTCAGCAGCTCCCTGTGTGGAAAAGCAATGCCGGCTCCCACAGGAGGCGGGCAGCCGGCGGGACCATGGGGGCATTGGGGTTCCCCCCACAGAACCCAACCAAGAGGCCAGGTGCCGGGGGATGGGGTCCCTGGGGCCCAAAATGGCCGAGGAGGGGGGTGGTAGTCCCCCCTCCTACGTTTAAAAAATAATAATGTATATATATATATATATATATATATATATATATATATATTTGGGCATGCCCTGGCAGATGGGGTTCCCGGGGCGAATGTAAATGAATGAAAGTGGACGTTTAAAAAATAAATAAATTGGAGACGCAACCCGAGCGCGATGCTCAGCGCTGCCCTTGGTGTGAACGCGGGGGGTGCGCGGCCCCCTGTTGTGAATGTGAGGGGTCAGTATCGCTCAGTGTGGCCCTCCAGTGTGAACGCGATGGGTGCACGGCCCCCTGGTTTGAACGCGAAGGGTTGCGCGGCTCCCAGCGCAGCCTCTGGTGTGAACGTGAGGGGTGCGTGGCACTCAGCGCGGCCCCCTAGTATGAACGCAATGGGTGCGCTGCTCAAAGTCGTGCTGTGTGTGTGACTCCAAACAAAAACAATTAAGATTTTTTTTATATAAACCTAGGTTATATTTTGGGTTATTGGGTGGCTCTAAAAAGAGCCCTTGTGTTTATTATGAGTTTCTTGCAGCTACGGTCTCTGAGGTGAAGAGAAACAGCTTGATTGACATTTTTTCTAGCTTTCTCAATCTGAGGACAAAATTGATTGGACCACTTCCAATTCTGTCTTTGGCATATGTTAGAGTATACAAAGGCAGTTTGGCGGAAAAGCAACATCAATTCTGCAAAGGTGTCCTTCCTTAGCAATTCCAGACCTACCCCAGTCAATGTGCCTAGGTCATTGCCACCACAGTGCACAATCATGAGGTCAGGGGGTTGGAGATGCAAAAAGGGTTTAACCACATGCATCAATTGGTGTCACTTTAATCCTCTCTGTCCAATCCATTTAATGTCTACATTTAGCAAAGCTAGGTCTTTGTCAATACCTCTGCGTTCAGCATACCTTTTGCACCAGAAAACACAGCTGTGTCCAACAATCCACACTAAAAGCATCTTGAAGGGATGACTGTAGGTAATGAAAAGATGTCTGTAGCTGAGGTAGTCAGTTGATAGAATGAGAGATATCTAAAATGGTGACACAATTCTGTTTTAAAGAAAGTAGAGATTTGATTGGCTGTTTAAGAACTTTGTACATTAAAAAATAGGTTGCATTTTACTTTGTTTAAAAAGCAAGTTTCTTATTGGTTAGTAAAAATTTTTTGAAAGGTACAGCAGAAAGGATAAGGTCATGTTTTGGAAAGCCAACCACACCTGCTGTTTGCATTTGCAACATTGTGTGGTTAACTTGAAAATATAGCGAACCTGTCAGTTAAGTTGAATGTTGCATGAGCTGTTGCTATAGAAACTGCCATTAAGAAGAAGGGGTGAAGAAGACGGTTAAAAAGGGTTATTATCTATGACCAATGGAAATGTGTTTTACAATTTGAACATCTCTGGGAACCAATGTCATTTGTTGCTTATGTGTATTTGTATGGAAAAAACAGAGGGAATCCTTGCCATTTCTGGTTTTACCTTGCAGAGACTGGTGATTTATATTGAATGTGTATAAAAGAAAATCCTGTCTGAGTGTGTGAGATTTTTCATTCAACAGATTTATTTGCAAGGTGAGTTATATATTTCGGAGGTTTATATAAAAAAGATTTGACATTATTCTAATAGTGTGTTTTTTGAAATATATTATTAAATGTAGAGACGTATATTTGAATTGGTTTCATTGTGCTTGAAGTTTGTTTAAAAACAGTCTGTACAGTAACATGTTTATTTTTAAGTCTGTTCAAAGGTATAGCTGAATGATGCCTCATATTTTTAGATACTTGGTTGAAGATGCAGTACAAATGTGTATGTTCATATAAGGTGTAGTATATTAGGATTTGTTTTTCTTCTCTCTACAAAGGTATAGTTTCATGATACTGCATGATTATAGATAGTTTGGTAAAATGCAGCACAACTGTGCTGTTTGAAATATGAACATATAAGGTGTTAATAATTAAGTTTCTGTTATTAGTTTGTACAGAAGGTAAAGTTAAATGATGCCATGTGTCTTAAGATAGAATGGTGAAATAAGGTGTTGTTAATTATGCTTCTTTTTGCAGTCTGAGCAAAGATATAGTTGAATGATGCCAAATACTTTTAGATACAATGGTAAAGATGTATAATAAAACTGTGGTTTTAGAAATGCTCATAAAAGGTATTGTTAATTAGTTTTCTTTCTTAAGTCTGTTGAAGAGGTATAGTTTAATGATGTCGCATATTTCTAGATTTAATGGTGAAGATGTAGCTCAAAACTAAACCACCACATATTACTGTTTCTGGTATGTAGTGCATATCTATTTAACTAGATAGTATGTAATGACTCATGTATGTGTTCAGATTGTATTTATATAGTTGTATGTATATTTACTGAATTATTGAGAGGTGCCTGACTGATTAAAGGAGTGCAAAGGTAGTGAATATGTGATTTTATAAGTACATGAGAAATGATTTACTGATTCTATATTGTGCAGTCACTCAGTTAGTATGCAAGCACTACCCATGCACTCATGCAGTAAAACATGCAGTGGTAAAATCTCCAGAGCACTACACATGTAGTCCAGCAATCCTCCTGTCACTCCCTGTGGACTCATGTAATCAGTCTGCCATGTCCTTATCCAATCACTCTGGCAAAACCAAGTACTCATAAATTCACCATGCACTCTCCTTGCAGCAGTCTAAGTATCCAGTCGCTATCCATGTACTCATGCAATGACCCAGGCACTTACACATTCAGTACTACAATCACATGTGCACTATCCATGCAGTCCTGTAACCAACTACTGATTGACTCCTCCAATTACCCAGGGAGTACTCATGCAGTCCAGCAATCACACTGTCACTCTCAATGCACTCCTCCAATCACCGAACCAGTACCATGTACTAATCCAATCACTCAAGCACTTATAAATTCACCATGGACTCTCCTTGCAGTACTCTAATCATCCAGTCAGTACCCATGTACTCATGCAATTACCCAGGCACTAACTCATGCACTTCTACAATACTTTGAGTGCTAGCTATACTGTTTAGTAATCTCCCTCTTACTAGCTATGCACTCCTCCAATTAGTTAGGCAGTCCCATGTCCTTATCCAATCACTCTGCTACAATCCAAGCATTCATAAATTCACCATGCAGTCTCCTTACAGCACTGTAAGTATCCTGTCGCTATCCATGTACTCATGCAATGACCCAGGCACTAATACATGCAGTTCTACAATCACATGTGCACTATCCCTGCAGTCCTGTAACCACCTACACAATACTCATTCACTCCTACAATTATCCAGTTAGTACCAGTGTAATGCAGTAAATGCATTGTGATTTCAAAACAAAGCGTTTAAATGGTTTTTATGTAGAACGTGTTTGTTTTGTAATAGAATGGTATGTTTTATAGATTTATATTAATAATATTTCATTTTCATTTTTTTTTAACAGATATTCTTCATCATCATTAAAAAAGACTTACCATGACTAAAAAAACAGTAAAGAGGAAACAACAAAAGAAAGAGTATTATATAAAGAGAAGACAACAGCAGGAATTAGATGTACTACAACATGTGGGGAAAAAAGAAAAAGTCTTGCGGTAAGAGAACAAAAGACTTTATTAAAAGACTTTCAAAGGCTAGAAACAGTTTGCACAATGTGGAAAGTAGAAAGAATACTTCAACAACAAACAAGAATAAAAAGAAAAAATGAGAAATTAATGGGAATTTACGTTTTAAAAAAACAATCTATGGTAAAAGGAGAAAGAATCAATTTGATGAAATAAGGAAAATAATGTTTCACAATAGAATAGTACTTAATTTATTAAAAGATGCTAAGAAATATTTTAAAAATAGGCATTTTATAAAAAGAAGAAACAGATTGAAACTATTGCTGAAAAGGCTTTTGAATTAAAAACAAAATTATTCATTTTAGTTTTAATGAAGAGAGCTATTTTCAAAGCAATACATTAGTGTATGCAGTTGAAACCAGTGGTCGTGCTTATGAAGTGAAGAACGGTTGTCCAATTGAAAAAGAAAAGATGGTTCCTAGAAATGTTGAAAAAGTGATAGTTGATGACGTTCTAGGGAGACGTAGTAAAGCCCCAGTGTATACTTGGGATTGTAGTAGTATTTGTAGTATACGACAGGAGTCTATTGATATTTTACGTACTTTCTTACGCGCATACAGTAACAAAAGTGTTAAACAAAAGATTAAGATGCTGCAAGGACTAGATCCTTGCAAAGTGAGAAAAAAATACTGGTTTGCAAGGTCATTCTCTGGCTTGTCTTTCTAGAAAAGTTTGTCAAAGTGTATTTCATCATTTCAGAATGTTAGCAGTACATCACTCTCAAATGCGGAAGTTAGTCAGAAGAATGTATTATGCAAAAAGTCCAGCAATAATTTTAAGTGACTTAAACAGTGCTCTTTTGCATGTGTCAGTATCAGATGTAAAAAAAAGTTATGATGAAATTGAGTTTTGTTACTTTGGTCCTGAAGAAGAGTGTAGACAAAGTGAGACATTGATAGACGTAGGTGTTGAAGTAGACGTGGAACATAGTAGTACTGAGAAGTTTGAAGAAGAAATTACGAAGTTTAAGGCAATTTGTCGTGAAAGACCAAATAATGTTTGTATTTGTTGTCGACGAACTCACTATAAAAATAAGACCAGGAATGTTGATCTGTATTTAAAAAGTGAAAAAGAAAACAATGATAAGTGGAACGAATTTGCAATTTATTTGTTGATAGAAGATTGCTTTGATTTGGGTACTGATCAACGTATTTGTAAATATTGTTATAACAAATTAGAGGACAACAAAATGCCAGCTAGAGCTGTACATAATAACCTAGAGTTGGTAGTCATTCCACCAGAACTGCTAGATTTAAACACGTATGAGTCTATTCTGATTCAATCTGTGCACCCGTTTCAGTCCATTGTTTGTATGTTCCTAAAACAGGTAAGTTGCCTCCCTCAGATTTACAGAGAGGATTAAAAGGAAGAGTTGTATATGTACCTTTAGATTTAAAGAAAAATATTGAAACTATTGGTGTAGAGAAAGAGGAAACTGAACCAGTAGTTATTCTAGTTAATGGTGTTTCTACAAAGAGTCGGAAAATATGGCAAGAATTAGTAGATGTCAGCAAAGTTCAAAAGGCAACGTTATATCTCATTAAAAACAATGATTACCACAAAAATGTGTATGTGGAAGAAGAAGAAATAGTTTTAGGAGATGATAGCGAAATTTCAAGTGGCCAAATTGAAAAAGTGGACATGTCCAAAAGTGAAGAAATTTATGAACATTATAGTGTACATCCTTTACAATCCAAAGAGGTGATGGGAAATACTATTGAATTATTCCAAATGAAGAAAGTGAAGGGGACTCCCATGAGTGTTTCAGAAAAAAGTTTGGAAGCTCGCTGTTTTCCACAGCTCTTCCCCACTGGAAAAGGAGGACGATATGACAAACGACCAGTTCAGATTTCCGCATCAGAATATCGGACAACAAGATTGTACTCTGAAGATCCAAGATTTTGACAATGTATCCCATATATATTTCATCTTTTGTTTGAAAGTGACTTGTCTGGACTTTCATATGCAGTCAACCATATATTAAAAACAGGAGTTCATCTTCAAAATGTTTCTGCAAAGAAACTCCTGGACAAAGTACAACAGAGAGACGATCATTTAAAATCTCAATTGATTAATTTGATGGTGTATAAGCTTGGTACTAATGAGTATTGTTATCGTCGTCATGGAGAACTTAAATGCATGTTAAGGAACTTAGGAACTCCTACGTGGTTTGTTACGCTAAGCTGTGCTGAATACGCATGGGACGAGTTACTTGAATTTCTTCGAGAAGCAACATCAAATATTAAAAACATTGAATTCAAGACACCTGGAGAACTGTGTTCCTTGGATCCTGTTAATGTGTGCAGATATTTTAATCATAGGTTTCAAGCTATGATGTCATTTATCTGCATTAAAAACAATCTTCCTCTTGGAGAAGGAATTGATCTTTTTTGGAAGAAAGGAGTATCAAGCTAGAGGTGCTCCTCATATACATATGCTTTTATGGATCAAGGATGCACCCAAATTTGGAACTGATTCGGATGAGACTGTTTTATCTTTTATTGAAGACTATGTTACATGTGCTATACCAAAAACAAGAGAAGAAAACACCTTAAGGCAACACGTGTTACGGTTCAAACTCATCGTTGTGGGAAATACTGTAGACGGAAATACAAGTCAAAGGAAAAGTTTTATACCAAATGTCATTTTGGATTTCCACATCCAGTAATATCCAAAGTAAGAGTGAACAGTTTCATGTCAGCAGTGAGACATACCATCACTAGAAAATCTCCCAAAAATACTTACAATTTAAAAAGAAGTGAACAATCAAAGTATATTAATGATTATAATTATTTTGTCGATGTGGAATGCTAATATGGATATCAAGTATGTTGCGGGTAAATCCATTGCTGTTGCTTGGTATGTAAAATCATGCATTACTAAATAAGAAAAGACGGAGTTGAAAGAAATGTGAGAAGAAATTTCCCACGAGAAGACTCTTAGTAAGAAATTGTACAGCTTTAGTTTGAAGATGCTGTCCCATTGAGAGATTGGAACCTATGAATGTTCGGATCAGTTGTCCTCTGCAAGTTTATATTCAAAGTCAGGAGGAATATTTTGGATTAGTCTAGGTCTTGCTGCAACTCGAAATCGAGTACTTAAATCTATACAAGAAATCGAATATTTAGCATTAAATGAAGCGGAAAGCACTGATATTGTTAAAACAAACATGTTGGAAACGTACTATCCAAATAGATGTCCTCATCTTGAAAACATATGTCTCTATGAAGTGCTGCAATATTATAGTTTTAAGAGAAATATTACAGAGAACATAAATGAAGAAAAATATGCAGTGATTGGTTCAGAAGGATGTTTGGTGAAACATAGTAAAGGAAATCTGATTAATCATAGGAAACTGAGTTGCGATACTCCTGATAAAAGAGAATTTTACTATTTAGCACTTCGGCAACTCTTCAAGCCTTGGCGTACGGAACTGGAATTACTTGGAGATTTTCAGTGCTATGAAGATTCATTTAATGCATGTAAAGATAGCATTGAATGCACAGTTTTTCCAAATTATCTCAAAATGTTGAATGAAGAAATTGAACAAGAAGCTACTATTGCAGCTGAGATTGCTAGAGACAGTTCTCAAGATAGTTAAAGTTCTGCTCCACTGAGTCAAGATCCACTAGGACAACCAATTCTTGAAAATGAAGCAGCAATCAACATTTTTGAAGTGGAAACAGCAATGCATCAAGCTCAACATGATATTATGGACTTGGAAGAACAACTAAATATTGAACAGATTGACCCTGGTTTTCTTCATGAAAAAAAAGAATGCACATGCACATCTTTTAAACCCATTCAAATGTATATCAGTGGTAAATCTGGTACAGGAAAAAGTTTCTTATTTAAAGTTTTGACCAGTTATCTACAGAAAACCACTGAATCACATGTATCTTTTGTTGAAACCGCTGCTGGATTAGGAGGATTAGCTGGATTAGAAGCCCACAACATTAAAGGAATTACATTACATTGCTTACCAATGCTACCTGTTGAACATGAAAACAAATTGGAATATCACAAGCTATCTGGAGAAGCTTGTTATGAAGTTTCAAGAGTACTAAAGAAAATGAAACTTCTGATTATTGATGAGGTGAGCATGGTCTCAAACTTAATGCTAGCCTTTGTGCATTTAAGAATGCAGCAAATTTTAAAAACAGAATACGATGTCTTATTTGGAGGTAAACATGTGATAGTGTTCCAATTACCCAGCCACTCCTATGTCCTTATCCAATCACTCTGCCAAAAGCCAAGCACTTATAAATTCACCATGCACTCTCCTTGCAGCACTCTAAGTATCCTGTCACTATCCATATACTCATGCAATGACCGAGGCACTAACACATGCAATGCTATAATGACCTGTCTACTATCCATGCAGTCCTCTAACCACCTACACACTACTGATTCACTCCTCCAATTACTCAGGTAGTACCCATGCTGTCCAGCAATCACACTGTCACTCCCTGTGCATTCCTCCAATCACCCAGACAGTCCCTTGTCCGTATCTAATTATTCCGGCAAAACACAAGCACTTATAAATTCACCATCCACTCTCCTTGCAGTACTCTAATCATCCAGGCAGTACCCAATGTACTCATGCAATTACCCAGACACTAACTCATGCACTTATACAATCCTTTGACTGCTACCTATACAGTTTAGTAATCTCCCTGTTACTACCTATGGACTCCTCCATTTACCCAGCCAGTCCTTATCCCATCACTCTACCAAAACCCAAGCACTTATACATTTACCATGCACTTTCCTTGCAGCACTCTAAATATCCAGTCACTATCCATGTACTCATGCAATCACCCAGGCACTAACACGTGCAGTGCTACAATCACATGTGCACTATCCATGCAGTCCTCTAACCACCTACACACTACTGATTCACTCCTCCAATTACCCACATAGTACCCATGCAGTCCAGCAATCCCCCTGTCACTTCTCATGCACTCCTCCTATCGCCCATCCAACACCATGCACTTATGCAATCACTCTGCCAATACTCAAGCACTTATAAATTCACCATGCACTCTCTTTGCATTACTCTAATCATCCATTCACTAGCCATGTACTCATACAGTGACTCAGGCACTAACACATGCACTGCTAAAATCCTCCATGCACTACACATGCAGATACTAACATATGCACTGCTACAGTGCTCTGTGCACTATTCACGCAGCCTTTGAACCACCTACACACTACTGATTTACTCCTCCAATTACCCAGGTAGTACCCATGCACTCCAGAAATCGCTCTGTCACTACCCATTCACTCACACTTCCAGCATCATGTACTTATCCAATCTCTCCACCAAAACCCAAGCACTTAGAAATTCATCATGCACTCTCCTTGCAGTACTCTGATCATCCAGTCAGTACCCATGTATTCATGCAATGACCCAGGCACTAACTCATGCACTGCTACAATCCTCCATGGACTACCCATGCAGACCTCTAACCAGCTACACACTACTGATTCACTCCTCCAATTACCCAGGTAATACCCATGCATGCACTTTAGCAATCCCCCTGTCACTCCCCCCGCACTCCTCTAATCACCCATCCTGCACCATGTACTTATCCAATCAATCACTCCACCAATACCCAGGCTCTTTATAAATTCACCATGCACTCTCTTTGAATTACTCTAATCATCCAGTCACTGCCCATGTACTCATGGAATGACCCACACACTAACATATGCACCGCTACAATGCTCTGTGCACTATCCATGCAGCCTTCGAACCACCTACACACTACTGATCCACTCCTCCAATTGCTCAGGTAGTACCTGTGAGAAGTTGGCCTGATATGTAGTGCTCACTATTCTAGTGATCACTGTGTATCATTCCAAACGACCCTTATTGATGATTGGTTGTAAGTCAACCTTATAGACCAGCTATCCTAGTAGCGTGGATACGAGCAGTCTTAGGCTAAACTCTAGAGGGCGTGTTAAGCCAGCTGTTTTACCACCACATTTACCCCTTGAACACCACGTGAAAGGACACCACACAAGTTGTTATGAAAATAAAGGATATTTATTTATAACAAGACTACCCTGGCTCTTTATGAGTCAGGGAGCTAAGCACACTACAAAACTCTTACGAAAATACTTCAAGTTGCACAATTTACACAAATGCCCGAGGGGCATGAGAAACCATATACACTAACAGTGAAATGCGAATGGTTAGAGTCTGGAGTTACTGATTCCGGAGTGATCCGATCAGTGGGACTAAACGAAAAAGGAACTGGACACTTGTAGAGCGAACCTGCGATGGAGCACCGAAATGCTCGAGTTACCTAGCCCAGAGGCTGCGGCTGCGGGAGGTTCGGCAAGATGTCGGGAGTCCTCGTTGTAGTCTCAGGAGCCTGAAAGAAGAAGTTGCTGGCAGGCGACCAGTGACGATGTTCAGCGAGATCCAAGCCTGGATCGGTGATGAAGGAAACCTGAAAGCAGAGGGGACTCAGTTCTCAACCGCTAGCCAGCGATCGTGTGGGCACCAGGAGGGTACCGGCTGAAGTCACCTCGACCAGGTGAGTGGATGACGTCGGACTCGGCTGTTCCTCGGACCAGGAGGCGCGGCGGCGACCAGGATGGAGGGCGAGCTGTCCCACGCAGGTGTCTGATGTCGATGATGCTGGGCCCAGGAGTGGGGCAGCAGGTCTTGGCAGTGGCAAGCCCACGCGGTGGAGTCAAGATGGCATCTGGAGTGGACCAGGAGGGTCCGTGGTACTCCTCTGTTGAAGGGGAGCAAGAGCCAGTCTGGAGCAACCAGACTAGTGATGAAACAATCGTGGTGCGTCGTGAAGAGGGCCACAAGCCGGTTCGGCAAGTGGTCGGACAACGCGGTGAACAGCAAGGAGCGGAAGGGCCCCCACGCAGATCTCGTGGATGCTGGGGAGGCAGACTTCGGTGCTGGAGCTGCTCAGGGTTAGGGCTTCTCAAACCCTAGGTGCACTCACTCGAGGGTCCCTCGGTGGGCGTGCTAGATAAGCGTCGTG
The DNA here is from genome assembly GCF_964204655.1 of Triturus cristatus. Classification (NCBI taxonomy): domain Eukaryota; kingdom Metazoa; phylum Chordata; class Amphibia; order Caudata; family Salamandridae; genus Triturus; species Triturus cristatus. The sequence continues at coordinate 737,339,810 of NC_140587.1, read as the reverse complement.
CAGGTTCTGAAGATGGCCGGTCCCGCAGGTCTCGTCACACCTACGACTCTCAGCTGGGCTGATGATGTAGGTAAAAGGTCAGAGATGGCAGGGAACTCGGGTCTCGTCGAGCTGGGCAGTCTTGATCCGTAGGAGAGACTTACAGCAAACCGCAGCGCTTAGGTGGTGCCTGCTGGTGCAGGGTGGCTACTCCTTAGCCACAAGGGAGAGTCTTCAGAAATAGTCAAGAGTTCCTTTCGTGGAAAGTAGTTCAAGATTCAGAATTATCCAATTTGGGAAGGGGGCTCGCTCCTACCTTTATTCTAAGAAAAGGGGCTGGCCCGTGACTAGGTCCTACCTACGGGTGGAGCCAGGAGGGGGGTGGTGACACCCCTATCCTTTGTCCGGCTTCGCCACGGCTCAGGGGCAGGGTTGCCCCCGAAACTGGTTTGAGCCGGGCTATGCACAGTGAGCACCGGGGTGCCACTTGCAATAACCTTCCTTTCAGCCCTGCCTACCTGGGATACACAAACCCTGTCTGGGATGGTGCTAACACCGCCCTCGACAGGAAACCCTTTGTCCAAGCTCCCCTCGCTGGAAGGTCTCCCAGCAGCAGGAGGTCAGACTTGTGTCTGGTGGCAGCATCCATTTTGTGATGCTGAGGCTTGAGTCAACTTTAACCGGGGTTCAAGGTTACTTCCATGTCGTGCCCCTCTAAAAAGGGGGAATGCTAACCCCGTCGCCAGAACTGGCGAGGGGTTCGTATTCCAATTCGTATGACACCTTACTCGACATGTGTAGGTGATGCGATGCCAAAGTTAGCAAATAACCGCAAGGATTATAATGCATTAAAAGTAGTTGGCCCGCGTCACCATGGAACGGCTATTAGGACTTGGTTCCGCAAGCCGTCGACGGGCTCAGCTCGTCCCACATGATTCCCTGCACTCTGCCTTCAGGATTGATAAGGCCTGCTATAGGAGTGACTGATAGGAATCCATGTGTCCATTTTAGGGTTAGGTGTAGGAATACTACACCTACAGCAACGGGTGATTACACCACTTTGCCCCAGCTGTCGTGCAGCCAGTTGTGTCAGATTTGGGCGGCCATCCAGGGGTGGCATAATACATGCTGCAGCCCCTGGTAGGCCCTGGGTACACCGATGCCCTGGATACCTGTGGTATGCTGAGACAGGGACTGACAAGGCGGCCCAGTTCCAATTAGTGGATGCACCTAATGTACATGTGTGTTAATTTCGAGAGAGAACAGCTAGGCTGTGGGTCTGATTGGCAGGCCCACAGCCAGGGAAAGTCGTAAACCAATGAAGCAAAAGCAAAAAATCTGGGTGATCATAGGATTGCAGACCCTACTCTCCTACAGTACCCATGCACTCCAGCAACCCCCCTATGATTTCCCATGCACTCCTCCAATCCCTCATCGAGCACCATGTACTTATTTAATCACTCTGCCAATACCCAAACACTTCCACATTCACCATGCACTCTCTTTGCAGTACTCTAATCATCCAGTCACTACCCATGTACTCATGCAATGATTCAGGCACTAACACGTGAACTGCTACAATCCTCCATGCACTACACATGCAGACCTCTAACCACCTACACACTTCTGATTCACTCCTCCAATTACCCAGCTAGTAACCATGCACTCCAACGATCCCCCTGTCACTCCCTACGCACTCCTCCAATCACCCTTCCAGCACTATGTAGTTATCCAATCACTCCGCCAATACCAAAGCACTTATACATTCACCATGCACTCTCTTTGCAGCACTCTAATCATCCAGTCACTACCCATGTACTCATGCAATGACCCAATCACTTATCATCATGTTACCACTACCCAAACATTCATAAAATAACTATATAGTACACTTGGAAATCTGCAATCACCCACACAGTGTCCATACTCTCATACAATCACTTAAGTAATTTTTCTTTTTTTAACCAGTAGATGTGGTTCCGTAGGAACCATTTTTTTTTCTGAACAATTAAAAAAAAAATCTATATTTTCAACCTTTTTTACTTTTTTTGTGTGTTTTTTATTTTAAAAACAACAGACAAAAATGAAGATCAGGAAATGATCTCTTGAACAAAAACAAAAGCACATTAAAAAAAATAACATTTATGTGCTTTAAGAGTAGCAGAGATGACGTCAATACACTGTTCTCCAACACACAGCTGGGTGTTGCACTTAATGCAACAAACCGCTGCATTTAAAAATTCAGGCATGATGTGAGGCTTTGGAGCAGATGGAACCTGTTGTGAAGTAGATGGACTCTTTGGGTCTTCTTCAGCAGCAGCATTTAACTGTCTCTTTCTCTCCTCTCTTGCGAGGGTCGCACAGGGTGTATGGTCTCCATGTGCTTCTTCATACTGCTCGTACCGCAAGAGTACTTTTTCTCTGAGCCTCTTGACAGCACTCTCTTACAAATTATGCAAGTAACTTTTCTTGCATTAACCTTTTTTTTACCCTCCGGTACACTGAAAAAGGCCCAGACAATGCTTTCTTTTCTTTTTTTCTTCTGCTGCACCATCTCTTCTTCCTCCTCTATGGCAACAGGATCAACTTAGGCAAGACTGGAAGCCATTGTTGAATACAAAATAAACAAGCACACAAAAAAAGGTATAATAATAAAGAGAACCAGGAAACAGGTCTTCTCTGTATCAAAGACAAAAGACAAAAAGTAAGGGAAGTATCAGAAGGATGGATCCTACCTCTTTCACAATGAAATTCATTTCAACCAATCAGATTGTTTTTGCTTCTGCTGACATGAAGTCGCGTAGGGTGCGCACACCCATCTTGCACCCTTCACGCACCCTCGAAATATCATATACATAATTACACACTGTAAATAGAAATTTCTATAAACTTTTAATATTTATATTAGCAATAATGTACAGTCTAATACCATATTAAAACTTTCAATAGTCATTTTTTCAACTTTAAAAATATGCTGAAGTCGCGACCCCAGTGCGATCACGGTGCGACGCCGGAAATACGTGCGGGGAGGGGTCGCGCAAACAAAGCAAATATGCCACGCATACAGTAAATTTACTTTCATACAGATTATATTGAAAAAAATAGTTTTAAAATACTTTTATAAATAAATTTAGACAAACACTTAAAGCAAAACGTGTATTCATAATTACTTAAAAGATGTTTCATACTTTACAAATTACGCCGAAGTTGCGACTCCCGCGCGACTTTCAAAATGGCTACGAGAATGCGCGCAGGCATCATGTAGGGTGCCCGACAGGTGCACAACTTCTGTATAATAATGAAAAAAAAGAAAGAATGAACATAATTTTCCTAACTAGAAATTATTATTAACTTTTTTAAAATATATATATATATATATATATATATATATATATATATATACATGTAGTCAATAAAAAAACATAGGATTGAGGCACATTATAGTTAGAAATGAGCTTTTAAAAAACCTTAGAGATTCACTGAAAAAACCATAGGTTTCAGACATGTTACAGTTAGAAATTAGCATTCGAAAAACCTTAGAAATTCACTGAAAAAAACACAAGTTTCAGGGACATTATAGTTAGTTGGACATTTCACTCGTACAAAACCAGAGAAATTTGGCTGTTATAGTTAGTTCAGCTAACTATAACTCGTGCCCCCGCAGTGCACTGCTGATGACGCCACATATTACATCATTCATGACATGGTCAGTGACATCACTGATGACATCAATGATGACATCTCAAATGACATCACTGATGACATCACTAATGACATCATCCACGTGATAATCTGATGCACCTCCTCATACTCTAATAAAACCTTTGATACACCCACTTTAAAATGCGAACTACTATTTTCGAAACCATAGACACACCAATACCAGTTGGCCCACTCACTGATTCCTAGGCCTACACTCATGTCCACTCATTCATCCATATAGTTAGTCATAAATGCAGTCACTCATCAACACAGCACTATCATATGCACTCATACACCTATACAGAAACTCACACACCACCAGTCACCCATAGAGTTACTCACATACCTAGTCAGTCATGCACAGAATCAATCACACTCCCATTTACTCACCTATACAATTATACACACACCACCACAGTTATTCATACAGATACAAACACAAACTTAATTTCTTCTACAATCACTGACACAAGCACTCATTCATGCATACAGCCACTCTCACAATCACCCACTCTCACATATAGTGATTTATATACTCCAACACTCACATATACTGCCTTTCACATATGTAGTTACTCACACATGTACCACTCAGACATCCATTCACTCACCGACACACCCATACACACACTTACCCACCCATACAGCCCTTCACAGATGCACTTTTGAAGCCATACACCCAGTAAATCACCTACTCACACATCTATGCACAGAGTCACACACCACCCACCCACTCACAGAAACTCTCAGGCACCCAAACAGATTCTCAGACAATCAATCAATAAGGCGTATAGATACTCATCTAACTACTCACAAACCCATGCTGCCGCATACACACCAACTAACAGACTAATACAGACATTCACACAGTTTAGCCACTAATCTATGCATTTAGTAACACACAAGTAATCACTCCCTTATACAGTCACTCACGTACCTATTAAATCATCCATTCACACACTCATACACAAACTCATACTTCAATACACCTTGGCATATATATATATATAAAACATATTTAAACTTTACAGAAACACACAGTCACTGGATGATGTCATCAGTGATGTCATTTGAGATGCCATCAGTGATGTCACTGACCATGTCACGAATGATGTAATATGTGACGTCATCAGCAGTGCGTTACGGGAGCATGAGTTATAGTTAGCTGAACTAACTATAACGGCTGAATTCTCTGGTTTTGTACGAGTGTAATGTCCAACTAACTATAATGTCCCTGAAACCTGTGGTTTTTTCACTGGATAGATAGATAGATAGATAGATAGATAGATAGATAGATAGATAGATAGATAGATAGATAGATAGATAGATAGATAGATAGATGGATGGATGGATGGATGGATGGATGGATGGATGGATGGATGGATGGATGGATGGATGGATAGATAGATAGATAGATAGATAGATAGATAGATAGATAGATAGATAGATAGATAGATAGATAGATAGATAGATAGATAGATAGATAGATAGACAGACAGACAGATAGATAGATAGATAGATAGATAGATAGATAGATAGATAGATAGATAGATAGATAGATAGATAGATAGATAGATAGATAGATAGATAGATAGATAGATAGATAGATAGATAGATAGATAGATACGTATATTTAAATTGCCTTGAAGTGAAAACAACCAATATAAACTTCACTTCAATACGAGAATACAGTGTGATGAGCTAGATGACACAGCGCCTCTAACAACTTGATGTAATGCCTGCTTTTGTCGTAAAGTGTTTCTTAAGGAGCTCTAATATTGCGTATTCATAGAAATATTCAGTATCTTTATATAATGGCCCTATAGAAACCTAAATGTATTTTCCAAGCTCCCCCTCCCCTTGGCAGTGTTCTTTTTGCATAAAGCAGACACAGAGTGTTTCATTAATCCGAAGAGCATTCAAACTCCAAAATATGCTAAGTATAGAGAATTGCTGCTCACAGCCTCTGCACGATGGCTCTAACACACTAACAACTCCCACACTTCACCACATACAGAGATATTAGCGCAAACATGCGCACCTATACAGACGCATTCACACATAAGTCACCAACTGTGCGCCCCCCATTTTATCTCGTCCAAAGATTCCTCTGCTAAAAAATGTTGATAAAACTAGACTTTCCATTCTGTTGAAGAGTAACAAAGTGATCGCTTGTGAGGAACTGCCTTGCTTGCTAATGTTCGTTCTTTCAGTTGGACATTTTAAATAGTTAGCCTTGAACTATGAAAACATTGTTTTACCAGCGTGGCTGGTATAATGAAATAGAAAAACATATTTTTGTATCTTTTGAAATGGACTGAGGGCATCACTTTGTCTTTTTTTTGTGCGCTAATTTGTTATGCAAAGACAAAAACAAAACATCATCAGTGATTAAAATATTGCAATTAACTGAATATGATAGCAGAGACCTTGCATCGAATATTCAATTAACCTGTACAAGAGGTGTTGCTAGGTCTAAATCATGTAGACTTGAATCCTGTGATTTATAAACATCGAAAAATATCTTGCTTCACGGGGAGAATACATGAAATAGCAAGCAACATGTTATTTATATACTCCTTTGTCCATCATCCCATGCTCCCACTATATTCTCACGCCGCAAATCCTCATGTGGCGAAACATACTTCCTAGATTTTAAATTTGGAACATATGAACATTCTAGTAAAAAGCAGGACATTGTCTACATTTCATTGCAATGTACGTCTGAATTTTTACTGCAAGTTTGCAGCATAAAATATTGATTTATCCATGTATAAAATGGCTTAGGGCCTCTAGAACTTTTGTGCTGCCGGATTGTCACTTTTTTAACCTTCCAGTGGCGCAATATGCCTCTGGCAGGTTTATCAGGCCATGTAAAGCAATGTTATGTGGCTTTTCATGGCCTTATAAATATGTACCCCTTACACACAGAAAACTGTGTTATAGGGGCGTTCCATGGGTGTTGCTGGGACCGTTCCCAGCAACATCCATGGCTTTTTGACACTGTGCTAGATTTACAAGAAATCGTAAGTCTGAGGCAGTGGCAAAAACGTACACCTCCCCAGGGGAGGCGTAAGGCTGGCACGTCGAAAAGATATATCCTTATTTCTCCTGTTTTTTTCTCCTTCCATGGTGCAATGGTCCCTGTGTTGGTGCACGGCAGCCCATTGTATGCCGGTGCTGGGGAAAAGGATAGGACTGTGTCATACCTAATAGATACGGCAATTCCTTTCCATTTGTTTTGCTGTAAGGCAGTGCAGCAGCAAGGCCTGCTGCGCTGCCCAATGGCAAAATACCCATAGTTTTATACCCAAAGAACAGGCTGGACAGATCAACTGAAAAAGGCATTGCTAGGGAGTGTCTGTTTTATTCTTTAAATAAATGTTGTGCTCACCTGCAAAGCCGAATGCTTCCCAATTTCATGTAAACTTTTTTGTGAAAACTTGGCCAGTTTCCCAAACTTAGAAGCTGACGAAGTAAAAAGAGAATTGAGAAGTCCATGCGCTCAACTTTGCAAGCCACCTCAGTAGCTGTCGGCTGATCTGGGAGTTACAAGCTGCTGACCATTCCTTTCCCGCTGCCCGAACTAGTAACACAGGACTTTCTGTAGTGCGGAAAAGGGATGTATGTGGCAGCCTAGTGTAAACTATTGCTTTTCATTTCTGCCAGTCAGTAGGAAGGACAGCCCTGAGAAACAGAAGAAAGGTCTCCCACTTACCATTCAATTCGCTGCAGGCTGTCCATCTAGTGTGGGACATCTGGCAGAAGTGTCTGGTAAAGTCGTGAGAATGCACCTGTCATCGTGACGGAGAGGTTTCTTCCCTGTGGTTGACTTCATGGGCAAAGATTTCATGTCACCCATCTTCAGTTTGATTATTTTATTCCTTCTTTCCTAGGATCAGCAAATGAATCCAACTTCATGGAAACCAGTTATATCACCATCAAGATGAGATAAGAGGAAGACCAGGGCACATGACAACTGGGTATGTCACTGCCTCAATTCAGGAAGAACCTCAAGACCTCTATCCTTGACTAAACCGCAGCTCCTCTCCCCCACGCAGCACCTTGAGACCCTGATGGGTCAGTAGTCACGCTTTACAAGAACTCTGATTGATTGATTGATTGATTGATTGATTGATTGATTGATTGGCATGCATGCATGCAAATGCACGATTAGTGCACAGTGTTTAAATCCATTATCACATCTCAGCATTGATGATTATCTGTAACCATAAACATGCAATTTGTCATATCATAAACACAATCTGCACCAGGCTTGAGCATTGGATTTAGCGAGGAGGATTAACCTGTTGAGTGTATAGTCCCTCACGAGCTAGAGGTGTGATGCATCAGACATAGCAGAATGGATTTTGATTCCTTTTGTTACAATGTAGCCATTGCGGGCTGTGCATGGGGAACACTGCCAGGATTGCATGGGGACCTGGCTATCTCTGGGAGTTCCTACTACCGCAGCGGTCATGGGGGACTCGATGTTCTATGAGATGCTACTGTCCTATGTAGGAAATGCCCTTCAAATTGGATGTATATTTTTACTGACAAACGTCCAAGTTAGAGTATGTTTGAAGAATCACGGTTGGAGGCAATGTTGTAGACAGTCACGTATGCCGTTGCATTTTCAATCAGGCACTGTTAGAAATGGGGGTCTCTATTTGGCACGGGTTTGCACCTTTGTCCAAGTAGGGACCCTTCCTCGTAGTCAGGATAAGGTAGTTACACTCCTAAAATAACCCTGCTCACTGTCTTGGTTGCTTGGCACGAGCAGTCAGGCTTATCTTAGAGGCAGTGTGTAAAGCATTTGCACATAACTAACAGTAATACAGTGATGACACTACAAAAGGACACCACACCAGTTTAGAAAAATATCCAATATTCTTATATAACTAAAAGAAGACCAAAAACAATAAAAAATCCACCATACAGTTCTCAGAAATCTTCAATAATCCAAACTAGACTTGAAATACCGTTCCTTGAAGTCGATAGCTCCGTCTTGGGCTATCATGGTGTCATGAACAACAAATCCAAACAGTTCTGGCTGACCGCAGCGTCGCAGGCCAGCTATGGTGTCGGGAGGACCTGCAAAACAGTACCTATAGAAATGTAGGGCGTCTGCAACATATTGATGGGCCCGAAAGGTTGGCGTCTGCAAGTGTTGGTTCCAGAGGTCAGTGCAAGAGTCATCGGACCCTTGAAGTCACACGGGCTGTAGATCGAACTCCTCGCGGTTGAAGTTGGGAGCGCTGGCGTCAGCAGGCGTCAGGGCTGCGGTGCAAAGTGCAGAGGTGCGGTGTGCGGTGCCTTCAAGTTGCAGTGCAGACAGTGGTCCGGTGACCGTTATACAGTGGCATTGGTGAGACCAGGGCTGCGGTGGGAAGTGATGCAGTGCTCTTCGTGGTGCTGCCAGGTTGCTGAAGCACTGTCGTCGGCTAACGAACTAGAGTCGATGGCACCGGTGGGCCAAGGCTGCAGTGTGGGATGATGATGGTGTGTCATGTAACTTCTGAGCGTGCCCTCGAACAACGGGTGCAAGCAGTGGCGTTGATGTTGGCGTGTAGCAGCAGTGTCGGAGATACCAAGGAAGAGTCGTGAAGTGAGGTGGTGCGAAGTGCAGTGCCCACAGGTCACGGTGCAAGCAGCAGCTCGGTGGCAGCATCGGTTGGTGGCATCGGGTGGTGGCATCGGTGAGACCAGGGTTGCGATGTGGTGTGCAGAGGCGCCCTCTGCGGTGCCTTCAGGACACAAAGTCAGCAGTGGCGTTGTAGACGGCGTTGGGTTGCTTTTTCTTCTGATACAGCACAAAACACACAGTTCCCAGTGCTGATGGCAGAAGAACTTGAAGTCTTTGCTGTTCCTGAGACTTATTGACCAGAGGGCAAGCTCCACCTCAAGCCCTTGGAGAAACTTATTAAATAAGTTGTAGAAAGTTCAGTACAGTCCTTTCACTGCCCAAGACAGAAGCCGCAACTGCAGGCCAACACAGCAAAGCACTCAGAAAAGTGGTAGTTCCGCCTCACAGCTTCTCCAGCTCTTTTACTTGGCAGTCTTCTTGGTCCAAAAGAGTTCTAAAGTTCTGGCGTCTGGGCCCCAATATTCCTTTGTCCTCTCAGGCAGAGAGTGTCTGTCCTTAATCCAAACCAGTTTGGTCCTCTCTGGACCCGGTTTCCCAGCAGGAGGCAAAGGATGCATTGTCCAATGCAGACTCAGCCTATTCAGGTGCAAGGGAAATCTCCTGCCACCACTCTAAATTTACCCCAGGCCTATACAGGTGCTAGTGAAAACTCCTCGCACTAGACTGAATGCAGCCCAGGTCTATTCCGTTCAGCCCTGACTCATCCAGTCTCTCTGGAGCCACTGCACATTCTCAGCCCCGGTCACTCCAAAGCCAGACAGTCAATACACATCCTAGCAGAGGCACACTGGATGGCTAAGCAAGAAAATACCTACTTTCTGAAAGTGGTATTTCCAAACACAGAATGTAAAATTCACCCTCACTAAAAGATGCATTTTAACATTCTGAGTTCAGGCATACTAAACTTCATTTTCCTATCTGGTGCCAATGGCAAGTTATATTTATACAATGTTATAAATTAACTCCCACGCTTTCCTATGGGCCAGGTAGCCTTTTAATGGTGGAAATTAAATTGGCAGCATTTCACTATCAGGGCATGCCACACATATCAGGGCATGTCCTACCTTTCACATACAATGCACCCTGCCCACAGGGGTACCTTGGGCCTCCCGTAGGGGTGATTCACATGTAAGAAAAGGAAAGGTTAGGGCCTGGCAAGTGGGTGCACTTGTGAAGTCGAAATGGCAGTATTAGACTGCATGCGGGCTTTGCAATGGCAGGCCTGAGTTACATTTACAGGTTGCTTATAGGGGTGGCACAATCTGTGCCGCAGGCCCACTTGTAGCATTTGATTTACAGGCCATAGCCCACTAAGTGCACTTTACTAGGGGCTTACCAGTAAATCAAATATGCCAATCATGGAAACACCAATCCACAATAGAAATTTCACAGAGAGCATTTGCACTTTATCACTGAATAGCAGTGGTAAAGTGCCCATGAGTCCTAAAACCAACAAGACCAGATCTCGAAAAAATAGGAGAAAGAAGCTAAAAGTTTGGGGAAAACCCTGCAAAAGGGCCATTTCCAGCACACACCGCTTCCCGCTTAAAGCCATGGTAGACCAATCCCTACCTCAATGGGCTTCCCTGCTTGGGGCGACAGAAAATGGAACCTAGCCCGCAACAGCAGGGTTCTATTCCCATTCTACTCCTTCCTGAACCCAGTTGGATCCCTTTATCCATACTCTCAGGGCCCACTAAGATGACCCATGGGGAACACTTCTCCTCACCTGTGGACCCCCTCTGTGCAGCGCCTAAACTTACTTTGCGCACAGATGTGTCCCAAAAGGCACACAGTACCCACATGGTCAACACGGTGGTGTGGCCCAGTCTACCCCCGGGGTGTGACCCCTGTCTCCCTCCCAGGGGCAACTCTGTCCACTAGAACAGCAAGCCACAGTGGCCACTGATAACTGTCATTGAGAGCCAGGCCTTATACATTTCAGGCCTTTTTAACCTCTGTGGCATCAGAGAGTGGGGGGCGGTAGCTCTAGGTGCCTGGCACACTTTATCCACTCTCCATCCTGCCAAGTCAGGTATGGCATCCTCACACTGGATCACCAGCCCAAGGTCTGTACCCTGTGGCTGGACAAGAGACCGAGGTGGGCTCTCACACACCCTGTCCCCCTACCCAGGGCTCTAGATCCCTCCACTTGGAGCAGTCCCCCTCGATTTCCAAATTGTCAAGGCACCTGTGGCAGGTGTTCTGCACAATTCTACCACCACTTCAGGGGTGGTATTCTGCAACTGGTCAACCAGCCCAGGGTCTGTACCCTGAGGCTGGACACAGGACTGGGGTGGTCTCTCCCACACCCGGTCCTCCTCCCAGGGTCAGTGTACCCTCCCACCTGGAGCAGCACCCCAGAAGAGGAACCGGTAGGGGCACTGTTAGTAGTAGCTCCTTCCTCCAGGTCAGGGGGGTCACCCTGAACCTGGTCCTCCAACCCAGGGTCTGTGCCCTTAGTCTGGACATGTGCCTGGTAACCCAGGACTTCTGGGGGAGTACGCCAACCCCCGCAAGGGAAACACACTCCTCATGAGCTGTGCAAGAGTCTGCCTGGTGAAGGTCTCCAGCCTCCTGTCCACCTGACAGAGCATGAAGACCTCCCAGGCCAGAAGTGGCCTCACCATGGTCAGTCCTGGGGAGTTCTGACCACAGAGCTGGCAACCCCTGACCCACTGGTCCGTCCACTGGGGACTGTGTTCCTCCCTCACCCCTCTCTCTGGACTCATGGACCCTCCCTACTGGAGCAGTGCTGCCAGACACCAGAACCTGTGAGACGCTTATGACAGAGGCCCCTCTGCATTCCCCAGACACTAGTGGATCCCCTCAATGGATAGCTTTACAGTACAGCCTAGGCTCCCCACCTGGTGTTCCCTCATGGAACCACCCATGCTCTGGGCCTGGGTTTCGGGCACTTTGGGCCATAGCCTATTCCCACAGGATGTGAGTCCCTACACCCCTCCCACAACATCAGGCTCTATCTGGGCCACCACAAACCCTTCTAACCAACCTTGATTGGGAAATACCTGGGTCACGTCCTTCAGGACCACCTCAGATGCTTCTCCAGACCCTCTGGAATCCACCAAAAGGTCTGACTCCAGTGCAAGCTTCCTGGGGTCAGAGAACTCACACTCCACCTGGTGTTGGCACAGCTCTGGAAAACAGGGACTTAAAATATGCTCTCCAACAATTGAATCACACAGCCTGACACAGGTGTTAACCAAACTAACCTTCATCCAACCATCCAGTGCCTCATAAAAATACTCCACTTCATTCTCGCAAGACATGATGTGTCAGGGTCAGACTGTTGCTGTCCCTTAACCCATACTCTTCTGGCTGGTCTCCATACTCACTTTCCAGGACTTCTACAATGAGAGGATCCCCCTCCCTGCACCTCTCAGCTAGAGTCAGTAGAGTGTCCCTCCCACCCCCAGGAAGATGATCCCCTGTGCCAGTTCCCTAATCCACCTCAGGGACACTGTGACCCACTGGAGCTACCTCATAATCCTGAACCACTTGGTTCATGCCAACCCCCTCCTTGAAGCAGGGCACCAAGTCTGTATGTGTGTGTACCTCTTCCTCTGTCTGGACCTAATACTTTTGCTGCCACCATCTGGCTGGACCTAGCCATCCTGGCTTCCCAGTCCACCTCCAGCTCTCTCACTTTATGCTCATGATCCAAGATCATTTTCCTTTCCTTCATGGCTATTCTTTTTCCTTCCCTCTCATTCACCAGCTGGAGTTTTTCCAGTTCAAACTTCCTTGCCTCCCGCCTTTCTGCCAGCTCCTGTGGGGACAAGCCACTGCTGCCTGGCCTCGAGGTTTCCCCCCTCCCTAAAGCACATCCATCCCAGGAATAGTCTCCTCTGCCTCCACCCGGAGATCTCCAGACTGCCCACTGGCATGTCTGGCTGCTACCGAAGCCCTCAGTGCCCTATGTAGCTCCTCCTTCCTAGTTAGGCCCCTGATTTGGACTTTGTTATTCTTGCAAATAGCCTTCAACTCCTTCACATTGTTGGTTTCTACCCTCTCCTCCTCAAAGGCCACTTCCAAGGGCACAGCAGATGGTATTCTTGATTTAGGCATGATGCAATAGCAAGCTCAAGTTAAAAAAATGATGGGATCACAAAAATAGACCAAAAGAAAAAGAAACAGTATGTGGCACGTAATAATCTGCAATATGATAGTTCACACAAATCACTGTAAGTCAAGTGCAAACACAAGTCCTATCCTCACCGCTGACAACCAACCTTAGAAATGGGGGTCTCTAGTTGGCAAGGGTTTGCACCTTCGTCCTAGTAGGGACTCTTCCTTCTAGTCAGGATAAGGGAGTTACATTACCCCTGGGTGTAAACTCTGCTACGCTCATGGAATTTGTGGATTTTTGGCAACTCTAAATTCTGCGTAGAACGCGGAATTACCAAAAACTCCACGCTCTGCAGTGGAGCAGGGTTATTTTGTGTTTGTGCTCTCAAAATGCATTTTCGCGCACGTGGGAGCAACTTACCGGGATGCCTGCGATCGCTGATGAGATTTCCCATCTGTTTGCGAGCGCCACGAGCTTTGGTAACCACCGCACGGTCCCACGAGAGTGTGCTACCGCGAACACATCATTCGGGTGTGCCTTCGGACTTCCGATGGCACACCGAAAGATCGCTATCCCGAACACGCAGAATTTGCAATCTGGATAAGAATCTCTCTCGAACAGCATCAAAACCTTCTCGAAATGATGATTTGGATTTAAATAACTCCTCAGATTGACATTTGACTGTATTTTATTGCTCAAGACCTTTTTCTTTTTTTCCTTTTTTTTGAGAGGAAGGAAGTGCCCCAGAGTCTCTATCCAGCTGGCTCCTCCCAGTGCTTTGTCCATCTCCTGTTCACTTTTCATATGGAATTGAAGCTGGAAGGATCACTCTTTGTGGCTGCTGCATCATATATCATTGGATTTGAGGACTTTTGAATCTAATATTTCACAAGTAAGTTGGAAAATTGGTGTTGTTTGTTTGATTGGGGCATTGCACCTACATTTCTTTGTATTTTTTTTTTCTTTTTAAAAAAAAATATTGTGGTGGGTGGCCTGTAGTTCAGTAGGAGCCTTGTTGTTTCTTTGTAAGTAATTTTTCATCTTTTATAAAGGAAACATGTTGCACAGTTCATTGCATTTTCTCCAACTTTTGAAATTAATTTGCAATATATTTATTTAATTCACTAGCCCAGTAGTCTGCCAGTAGGCCCAGAGCTACTCATGGGTGCATGAAAAAATTGTTTCTGTGATGTCTGTTGAATTTAAACATCATTTAGGGCATGGATAGCATTGGATTGAATTGCAAAATGTTTTTTTTCTTCGGTGTTTCACTTTTGTCGTGTGTGTTAACCCCTTCAGTGCTACGCCCTTTCCCCCTCCTGTGCCGGGCGTTACATTAGCGGGCGGGGTTCATGACGAGATAGTCTCGTCATGGGCACGGCGCAACCGTGCTCCATGATGAGACTATCTCGTCATGGGCACAGAAGAGGTTAAATAAATGCCTTTGTTGGATGTGTAGGTGTGGTTGTTGTGTAACTTGCAAACCTTTTTTAGCCCTTTGGATTTTCGTGTTTTCATTGTTGCATTAAAGCTGTGTTGTTTAGCATGCCTCCTTTATCTGGCCATATAGGCCTGCTTGAGTTAATTATTTTCCAGTTGCTTGTTGTGAGTGACCATGTGGCTGGTGGCCATTTTGTGGTGGTAGTTAGTGAGCTGCTTTTGCCATAGGCCTGCATGGCTTTCCTTTATTCTTCTTGGCTGACTGTTTCCATCCCCATTGCCAGCTGCAGCTCCCTGAATGCTGCATCCCACCTGATGCACAATAGGTTCAATTACATTTGTACATTTTTTTTTTGTTCTTCTACTTTCCTATCCTTCCTGAGTGTACATAGTACACCATAAAATCCCTAATTGTCAAAGTCTCACAAATGGCTACATAGTTTTTTAAATAACTGAAGTAATAAAATTTAATAATATTAATAATAACACTAAAAGATATATATTATATTTGTTGGTTTGTACTAGTAATAATTGAACCACAACAATAAATGCCACTTTTCACTGAAGTTCTTCTTGTTTCTTTGCTTTTAGGTGCACAAAAGAGGAGGAGGCACCATCACCCATTGTACTGTCAGACAGAAGTCCTGTTGTGCACGATGTCATGTGATGTGTGACCACAAACATCTCTTCAACTTGTGCCACTGTGTGCTGCTGACATCTGAAGAAGATGGCCCTCAAAGAAAGGTACCAGGTCCTCCAGTACCAAGAAAGTTGCCAGTGAGAAGAAGGAACTGCCACTTACCATGACTGGTGTGCAGCCCAAGATCTTTTTTGGGAAACAAAAAATTGCGCCTGCAGCAGGGGTGTCTGGGGAGCAAGCTGGGAGCAGCACCTCCGTATCAGTGGACCCACCCGACCAACCTAGGCCTAAGTCCATGTCTGTCGCAGAGGCAGCCAGTCTAATCACAACAACGCCAACGAGCAGTGATGTTGAAACTGACTTATCGTTATCACAAAGTAGTACCAAATCAACGCAGGAAACTCAGATAACTGGACAACAACAGACGCAACCACTGCCCACAATAGTAGTTGTTCCTCTCGAAGTAGGGGCAGTTCAGGAAATCAAGCTTCCTGCAGAGATAGAAGAAGAGAAAGCCACTCTTTCAGAAGATCCATTGTCCCCAGCAGTGCAGTGGTACCAGCCAGATCAGCATCAGCAACATCGCAGTGGCACAAGAGTAAGGGTCAGGCTGAGAGTGAGACACCAAAAGGTCCCAGGCAAGAGAGTACCGCACCAAAACGTGTGTTGAGCCTAACAGCATCTGGTGTCAAGAAGATGTCACCTGCATCAGTGGCACCAGAAAAGAAAAAAATCCAGGCTACCATCCTCAGGATGTTTAGTTCGGAGGGGCAGTACGAACTCAACCACTCAATGGCACGTTTGTACATTCAAACTGGCTAAAATGTTAGCGCTGGACCTTCTCCCTTTTTCTTTTGTGGAAGTGGGGTTTTTCTTGAATTTGTGATAGTCATCTGCCCAAAATGGAAGGTTTCTAGCCAGTCCTAATTTGCCAGAGTTTCTGTTCCAGCACTACATCAAGACGTGCTGTAATTGCTAGGACAAGCTTTGCAGCAGAGTGCTGTTCACAATATCCACCTGACAACATACATGTGGACCAGTTGCCAAGCCACTGATTACATGTGCATCACTGAACACTGGATCTCTTTTGTAGGGGTTAGAAAAAAGATATCTGCAGTTGTTGACACTGCTGAGATGTTTAACGCCACTCGGAAACATGCAACTGTAGCCATGTTCACCATGGAGAAATCTCATACTGCTGCAAACATTTTGGAAGAGTTTAACAGCAAGGTCTTTGAATGGCTGCATCCAAGAGGGCTTAACATTGGTTATGTGGCCACAATGGCAGTAATATAGTTAGGGCCATGTATGATGGTGGCTATTTCAGGGTCCTGTGTTTGGTGCACTGCATTAACAGTATTGTTAAAGACTTTCTGAAAAAAGAAGACAGAGTCAGCAACTTACTGACCACCTGCAGAAGAATCGGCACACATTTCAGGCATTCCTTTATAGCCCGGAAGCTGCTGAGGATCATTCAATGTGAGCATAGAGTGCCAGTTAAAGCACTCATCCAGGAGGTGCCAACATGTTAGAACTCAACTTATTACATGCTGGAAAGTCTGTTTGAGCAGAACAGACCAATCAATGAATATGTCATGCAAGGAGGGGATGCTACTGTGAAAGACATGACCGTTGAGATGGACCAATGGGGCCTAGTTAAATGCCTGACAGAGATGCTTCTTCCTTTCGAGCTCTTCACACGTGAAGTCAGCAAGGAGGACTGTACTAACGGCAAAGCTATCCCATTGTTGCACTTGCTACAGGAATAGCTGAAGGGGGTGTCTGCAATGTACGCAGGTGTGGAGGAAAAAAAGAAGCTCATGAGTTGGTGGAGAGCTTAATCCTTCGCTTATCTGAAAATACAAGGGTGCAAAGAGGCAGTGTGTCATCCAACCATTACATTTCTGCCACAATTGTGGATTCACGGTACAAAACAGTACTTAACACTAACACATTGATTCCTTTTTTAGAAGTGGATGTTGCTAAGTACAAAACTTGGAAAGCTGCAGAAGCCAGTTGCTTAGAAAAAGAAAGGCTGGGAATTAGAGGCCCACTACTACAGCCCACAACAAGTACTGCAGGGTAGCCGGAATCAATTTCAACTTCAGAGCCTGAGGGCAGTGCGGTTGGCTCTAAGCAGTCAAAACCACCAACAACACCAAGAACCAAATCAACAACAGCAAAAACAGGATCATCAGCCCCAGTAAAAATCGGCACAGGAATGGTATGTATGGCAAGGGTTTGTTAGGTCTACATTGATTGGTTTAGGAAAAGGGACCAATGGCCAGGGCTCAGTAGGCTGGCAATAAACTGTCTGGCTTGCCCTGTCACAAGTGTCTCTTCTGAACGTGTTTTCAGTGCTGCTGGTGCCGTTGTAACAATGAAAAGGACCAGTCTCTCATCCCAAAACGTGGAGAGGTTAGCCATGATCAAAATGAATCAGCACTTTATACCACCGGATTACACCATACCTGAAGTAGCACAGCAGGAAGATGATGACAGAGACTTAGGTCATGGAAGTAGTCTGTTAGATGACCTACTTCTGGGTGAACCACCAGAGTTTCAGGACAAGCTCTACTTCCCTGACAACTAGGATTTCAACTTGTTACTTTCTTTTTTCCTTATTTATTTTTATTATTTGTGTGTGTGTCTGTCTTTCTGGTTGGAATTACAACAAAACCATCACCACTGTCTTACTCTTTTATTGCCGGATTGGAGTTGCAGCTGTGTGCAGTCATTAAAGTAGTAAGTCCACTCCTTCGAGTCCTGCTCCAGTTCACTCCTCTTGACTCGCCCTAAATCAATTTCCCTCAAGACAGACATTGGATGGAGAATAGTACAGAGAAATGTGTGCCTGTGCTGCCTAGTCCAGTCCCTCCAAAGAACATGACTATAACTATCCTCCTTTCCGAGTTGAGAGAGACTGCCCCTTAAGAACAGGTAATGATAATGGCATGCATTGGATGCTGAGTGCTGACTTTGAGTGATTGGTGTTTGTGTTGTTGTGCATGAAGTGTACTAGTATTTAATCTACACACAAAAAAGTGACTCAAGTAAATGTTTCCATTCTTGTTGTTTAATAACCAAATTGTACTTCTACTGCAGGCCGAACCATTGCATTTTTGAATCTGGAATCTGGACTCACTCGGTACACTACAGTACTACATTACTACCATGATGACCATACTGTACACGTCGCAGTCAGTCAGTAGGATCTGAGATGATTGATGGACTAACTCGGAGCATTTCATGAAGTAGCCTAAAAGGTAAACAAGTCAATAACAACCACAGAAGACCGTCATGTAGGGGTATTGGTGGAGGCGAGTGTAGTGGTATGACTGACAGAGGTGAATTGATTTGGAAAATGCTATGTTGCTCTACATGTGTGCTCTATCTCGCTCAAAACCTAAGCTAAGTGGAGGATGGGTGGGCGTCGTGGGCCTGCTCTGTCCTGTTGTTGTTGTAGGCTAATGTTAGAAACAGAGTAGACATGATTTAGCCATGCTGCTTTGGAAAGTGATCTTGTTGCACTCCTCCATAATGTATGCATTTTAACTTTACTTTTCTCCTTGATTCTTCAATATTCATTGTGTTTTTTCATCTACACTTACAGGCCAGCCTTCACCCTGTGCTAGACTGGGAAAAACAACTCACACTTACCTTAACAATCTGCATCTGCCAGGCAGGCAGTGGCACCCAGAATTGATGGACAGAGCATCCATGGAAGGAAGGACCAAAAGGAATGCCAAGATGCAACTCCCACTTGGACCATGACATAGTAACTTATAGTATTGTCTTCTTTTATTTCATTTGATTATTTTTTTCTCTTCAATAATTTTACGACTGTGTGTTGTTATTTGTTATGTTTGCTTATATATTTGACCCCTATTTTTTAATTTTCTTTGCTAGCTTTAAAAGGAAGCCCGGTACAACAGAATATAAAATGTATGTAATTTGGGTCTCTCTGGGGGCAGACAGGCAAGGCAATTGCATAATAAAAATAATTAATAATATACTGCTGCCCTGGCCTGTACTACTAGTCTAGGACTACTCTTCATTTACCATCAAGTCATCATCATGCATGCATTTCCTTCTTCCCCTAAAACAGATTTATGATGGTCGTCTGCCAATATTGTGTGTTGTCCATGTGTAGTGTTTGTCTTTGTCAAACCTTTCCCTCAAATACCCCTTCCCAACCATTAATCAAACCGTAACCCTCTTCCCCCAGGCTGTGTGATTTATATTGAGGTGTGACTAATTTATTAATTTACACCAATAATTGATCACACACTTTCTGGGGCAGGTGTGGTGAAAGCAACACTAACTCAAGGCAGGGCGAGGATCTTCTTCTTCTTACCCACCCTTGCTCAGTATTTGCAAGTCATTTTTTTTTCCAGAGGAACACTAACCATCATAATTAACTGCCGGCATCGATTCATCATCCTTATAGCACTAAAGGTTATGCTTGTCTACTTCATAGGTCGAGTCAACTACAGTTTGTAACTTCTACTAGGCTATCCCTGCCACCATTATGTTTTATTTCAGTTTAGCATTGCTTATCATCATGGTTTCTTGTTTGGCAGTCTTCTTGTGTACTGTACTTTGTTCGACGACTCCTTTCTGAGTCTCCCTCAGGCGACTGACTGTCTCATTTTCTGTATTTGAAAATGCTACTGCCAGTGTCTACTACTACTACCATCACCACCATGGCATCTTGGGAAACCAAACCAACACCACCAAGCAGCCATCGCTTTGCCTAAGTTTAAATAAATATCAATCACAGGTAAGAGAAGAAGTTTGGGAGAGGCATAATTAATATTATGTAAATTAATTCATTAATTCACACACCCACACCCTTCCGTTCCGAGTCCAGTTACAGACTGCATAGACTAGGAGGAGAGACTGACAGTTCTAGTAGGACAAGTCACTCACAAGTTAGGGTACCGCATCTATCTGTGTGTTACACTATCGGCAGATTATTTAAATCAAAACTGGCCACTGCCCTGCAGCTGCAAAGGAAACCGTGTGAAGTAAAAGAGTAACCCCCCATAAAACATTTACATCGTATGTAAACTTTAAATATAAATAATTTATTCCCCATACAAAATAAACTAATGCAAAAATCCCACAAAACCTGACTCACGCCTCTCCTTAACCCCAACCAATGTCCAAAGATAAAGAAAGAGTACAACCAATGTCCGCTCGAGTCCCTTGTCAATAATAAATATAAACCCCAACTTTTCCCCTACGCCCAATTCCCACTCACCAAAAAAAAGATTAAAAAAGGGGGAATGTGACGAAGTTCTAGTGGCGGGCTCGCTTGTTACCCTTCAGGACCTTTATCCACTCCTCTAGGCATGCCACCCGGAGGAGCATGAGGCGCTTGAATGCTTTACAATTGCATTCACAGGGGAGGGCAGCAGTGTTAAACGAAGCGCAGCGGGCGGCTGCCAGACCACGGTGCCGTACCACTGGGGGGCCTGGCTGGGGCCCGGGGCATTAGAGGAGGCTGCAGCTGCTACTGCCTCCTCCTCCGCCAGAACAACCAGCCGCCGATATTCTTTGCAGATGGCCTCCAGTTTCCGGCGCCGGGCCATGGCTGCCAACTCCTTCCTGTTTGGGTGTGCTTTTGGTTGGGAGCGAATAGCTATATCAAGACAAAAAAAATACAATTGTAACCAATACTCTTAGCAAAACAGTAACACAAAATTAATTCTACAAATAGTGACACTATAGCACTAGCAAGCACAGCACATAACATTTGTGGTATCCTCCCACTTCCTCGGCCTCTAACATCTGTGGGAGTTTCAGGCCTTACTAATACTAGGCACTATGGAGTAGACAAGTCTTCTTCTCTCGTTCAGCTAAATAAACTTTGTTGTAGGCATGACAGCTCAGTCAGCTTGCACCCTAGACAAACATATTCGTGTCGCAGACTCACGTTATTTTTATTTGCTACTGTCTGCAGCTGGGGAAGCTGTAGTCTACCACTACACAATTATCTTATTTTTCTATAGTAGGTGGCCATACTCTGTTACATCCATGGCAACTGCTCAATTTTACTTTTTCCCTGACTACTACAACAAGGCAGATGATATCTGATCCAAATGATCATTGATTATATATGGGACGACATGAGGTACTTTTGATTGATTGTGCCATGCAGCCGATAAGCCACCCATGGCAGGCTGACACAGTCGAAAATAAATGACATAGATAGGGAGTGGGCCTCGGAGTCGGAGGGAGGCACTTGATAACATGCATACACAATATATATGCTGTGCTTGCAAACTACTGTGAGTCAGGAGAGTATTCTGAAAATACAACCTTGAATCAAAAACTTGGCAAAAGAGTTCTGTTGTTTCTCTTCCCAGCGATTTTTCCATTTATCAATTATTGCATTGCTCTACTAGCCTTATATTTTTTTTATTCTAATCTTCTTTTCTCATTGGCTTTGCTACTCTGGTGCAGTTTATTTTTCTTTTACATTCTCTTCAAAGACTCTTCATCCAGTGACAGTCTCCACCTATGCTATGAGGATTGAATACCATCCAGGCATCCAAAGTAAACATGTCTATCATTCTTCTTAATATCTCAACAAACCTTAGTTTCACCAACAACATACATTTGTAATTTTTTTTTAAACCACCAACCATGCGTCCTTCCTTGCTTGCCTTTGAATTTGACCCATGAAACCCCACAGAGGATTCTTCCGTTCACCCTTACAGTTTCACCCACCCATGCAGGCGTCTTTTCTTTCACCTTCCACCCACCCTTCAACCACCCATGCATCTGATTCCTATCAGCCACCTATGCATCCCACGCATCCTTCTCTGCCAGTCATATATTACATCTCGCCCGTCCTGCCTTCTCCCATCCTTCTTTCCCTTTTTCGTTCAACCCATCCATCAAGGTCATCTTCTCCATAAAACTTTCCCAGCTGAGTTGAAGTCAGATAGAAGAGGCCATTATTTACTTAACTCCTGCCGCTAATGCTATTGATAATGCTAAGTAAAGGGTGTCTTCTTCTTCAACCGTTGTTCACAACAACTTAGTCTCTCTCGACATACAGTGTACATCCATGCAGCGAGTGTGTAACTATTATTAATAAGTAAGGAATATAAGTATAACTTACCACTGTCTGCCACCTTCCTAAACAGTGGAAGTGTATTGCCTGGAGGATGGAGACCATATGCTGGACTGTGAAGGAATGGAGATAGGGCTCCCATTAAAAAAAGCTTTAGACCCCCCTTAAGAAGGAGCTTACTTGTTCTTCCTATGCACTGTCGCTTTTGCAAATTGGAAATGGGAAACGTTGGACTACGGTATCTATTGCTCAGGTGAGGAAGTTTCTAATCAGGACTTTTTCTTTTTGTGTCTGATTACTGCCTCAGGAAGGCTGAATGACAGCCAGATGCAGGACCTTAAACTTAATCATGCCTATGCTGTGTGTGCTCCAGATTAGACACAGCCCCACTACTACCTTCCCTGAGAAGCACAGACCCACTAAAACTGAATGTGATTTCTTTCAGCCCACCCAAATAATGAGAGGGACAGCGGAAGTATATCTCTAACATAAAAATGTTATGTCCAATATTCCTATTTTGTGTTTTTCTTCCATCTGAATGTTACTAATACTATTTACCCACAGGTGATGGTTGTTTGTTTGCACAGTGGTGTTCTCATGCCCTACAGTGATACTGCAACACATGCTAATTATGTTATTTCCTCCTACAGGTGTGCATGCTGTCACAAACATCAATCACACAAAAATTACTCTATCTGACCATCCAGTGGTCGGTGTAGGTGCACTTAGATGGAAAGATGTGAAGGATATGGTAAGGGAAAATTAAACTTCACCACTGGGTGAGCAAGGAAGCACTTCCTTTTGGTTTAATTACCCTCACACACCCTAGTGGTGTCATGCTTCATCATCGGGTCACCCCGATGCCTACAAGTCGGGGTGGGCTCAACCACAGTGTTGGGAGCTTTTTGAAGATATTGGAGACCAGGGGGGCTGAAAGATTAAAAAACCTCAGGCAGATCCCCAGTTTCCCTTTATTTTTGGGTCTGTCTGGGTTAATAACATTTCTAATTTAAAAATATGGGTCTTCTTGGGAGTGTTATGGTCCTAAGACCCTAGTGGCAACATGTTTCAGTCCGTGTATGGCCGTAAAGGTCCAGGACTTTCTTCAGGGCAAAGGAGGCCACCCTGGATAGCAGAAGAGGGGATTCCCTATCCTGTCTGTGAGGCAAGGGCAGAGTAGCTGCTCCTTGTGTAAGAGACTGATTAATTAATCTGTCATGCGTTGTGCTCCATCTGTAAAAGAGAACATAGAAAACAAAACAAACAACTTATACTTGTAAGCTTGCTCCGTGGCAGTTCCAAAGTAATGTGTCCCTTAATCGTGCTTAGGACAGAGAACGACACCAACATGTGCCAAGTTATTCTATGACATTGTGGTGTGCAGCTCTATCCAGACATGTGCCACTCATATCTGTATCTGTACACAATTAATCAACGTGACAGATATATCGTGCGGTGGCGATTTTGCTCGCATACTGACTGATGAATCATGCCAGTTGGTGCTTACTATCAAAGTAAAAACTCTCCGTATCTCGCTCTCATACAACACTCAAGCCGTATCTGTGAATGAACATAGCAACTGAGAACATGTGCGATTGTTATAGACACTTATGCAGAGGTATATTAAAAGTACACACATGCCTCCATTCTTACCCAAACTTCGGAGAGTTCCCGTTTCTCAGGGGACCGCAAGGCTAATGGGGGTAGCTTTATAGTCAAACCCTATCATGGGACCCCCGGAATGATAAAGAAAAAGTTTGGAAAATGCGGCGTAAGGAGAAAAGAATTCACAGGTATAATCAAAAATCGCATCTCTTTCAAGATGAGGTGCGCTCGTATCCGAGGCCGTTATAAAATTATCCCGACTTACTTTATCAAGAGTCCTGTCCCGCCTGTCCACCTAGTAGGTCCCGATCCCCGGCGTTTTGCGCCGTTAGAACGTTCATCGGTGGATTTGTACTTCCATGTTGTGCGGCAGAGAGGGGATTGGTCCTCTCTGGCGCGTGGCGCGTGGTGCGTGACGTAATGGCGTCGACACGGCTGCCCATAGAATTATGGGAAGTGTAGTATGTGCCTTAGAAACCAGTGATTCGACTAAGCACATAACATTTACTTAATGGATGCCATCCGGGCGGGAAGTGCCTCGGAATATTTATCTCTATTGAGATATGAGATGGGAGTAGATATAGCAGGTCAGAATGGATCTAATTGATGCTTGGTGTAAAGGAAGTTAACCACAAGCAAAAGTCGGGTTAACGAAAGGGAGCCCTACGGTGCTCATGGGGTATAGATGTTGAGAGACCCCGGTAGTAGTTACTCACTCAGAGGCAAAGGTAGAAAGTTACATAATTGACCATGAAGATCACAACTGTGTAAAGGTCTAATTTATTGTGTCTGAAGTGGCGTGAACATAAAACGTGATCGTGCATCATATTAAAAAGGTTACATCAACACCTGTTCCGATAGTGTGAATCTAGACTATCATTTATGGTGGAGAGATTGGTAACAAAGTACTAACAGAGGTACCCTATAATATTAAAAAATAATTGAGGTTGACTACCATCATCCTAACATATGGTCATTTTTAAGGGGACCTAGATCTAAAGTGGGGAAGGGCAAATGGTCAGTTTACCTATTTAGTTGACTCCAGGGTATACAATCGTTAAGGCCCAACATCACAAACATCCCCATAATATTCGTAAAATGCTGCATGAAAAGTGAATGACTTAAAACTTTCAATACATGATTCCACTTTTTCATTCAACTGACTCTCTCTTTCCTTTCAATCATCTGCATGTCCCTGCTCTCTGAGTAAAGGCTGCTCTAATTTAGCAGTGGGCAAAATATTCCGCACTGCCCGTGGAATTGGCTGTATTTTGGTCACAATGCTAAACTCTTTAACGCAGAGCTTTGGCCAAATTCTGTCAATTGCTGCGTGGAGGAATTCCACAAGACTCCAGAATATGCGAGGTGGCGAGTGAGATTTGGCATCCCTTAGTATGATTGTCTTACACTGGCATTCGCCGGCGTTCACAAGCGTTCACAGTGAGAGAGCTGCTGTTTAAATAGATTTGCTGCAGCTCAAGTAGATTTTTACCTCGAACTGTATCAAATTCAACATGAATGATTGCACGCTCTTCACAAAGCATGGTGCTATTCGCGCTGATTTTCAGCGCTGCTTGTGCTACCAGCCCTAAATTGCAGAGTGAGCAGCACAAGCTGTATATTTTCCACCGGTTGACGGAATTCTGTGGAATCTCGCAGCGCTTTTCTGTAACTCTGTGGAATTCTGCTGAGTGAAACACTGCGAGTTCCACCCACCTCTACTCTACATCACATGCATGAATGTTAAATGATTGAAATCCCAATTTGTGGGGCATAATTTGCCCTATTGCTTTCCTATAATTTTGAGAGGATTAAAGAATTAGGACTAATTGGTTGAGTCTTGCACAGACGGGGGAGCATCAATAGTTAGAACATCAAGTGCTGCAAGGAGAACTGACTTTGTGAGAATAGGAATGAGAGTGAGAGTTGAGTGTAAGTAGTTGGAGGCAGGGTTTGGTCAGAAATGGAAAAAGAAGGTGCAATTTTTATGTTTTCAGCCATTCTCTAGAGTATCAGAGTTCACTGGTTCATGTAGTAGCCAGTTACGAGTCTAGACTTTTAAAGCTGATTCTACAAAACATATATTAACAGCCTGGTGTTATACCACCTCCAAGTACTGATTCTAGAGTGACAACTGCTAACAGCCAATGGGACTGCACCCTTTCCTTTCACCTCACAAGGACATCTAGTAACAACCGACAGTACTGAAACCTTTTTTGCTGACTTCATTGGACCATCTTGCAACAACATGCAAAAACAAACATGTTATTTTCACAGGAAAGTCTAAGAATGTCCTGTGACTCTGTATCCCTTCTGTTAACTTTAGGGGGACATCTATTCTTCAATTGTGGTACTCCAACATTGGATTACTTTTAATGTAAGGAGATTGACGCAAATGAGGAAATCGTTGCTGGGTTGGGATGTAGACGTGTAAGGAAATGCCTCATTTTGTATGTACACCGCCACATTTTTGAACTGATTATGCTGGTTTATCCACTCTGAGCATGCGCTGAGGCCTGTTAATCAGACCTCAGTGCCAGTGTTCTTACCCATTACAAAGTGTATGTCGAATTGACTGCCCCCAATTAGCAGAGACTGATTTACTTATAGGTCCCTGGTATATGTTACCTAATGTAACCAGGGCATGTAAGGCAGCGTGTGTACACAGGTCTGCAGCACTGGTTGTGCCACCCTGGATGTGACAAAGGACAAAATAGACCCCAACCTGCCACTGCAGACTGGAAGGACAGTGGTAACAGTGCTAGTTTGACTTTGCCATTCAAATTAGCTTCCCATAACAATATATGTAAGTCGCCCCTAAGGAAGACCTATCCAGCTATTAGGCAAGGAGCTGTACTTTAATAAGTAGGACCTGATTTTTACATGTGTCTTGGCAGCAACACATCCAAATTGTCGTTTTTATGCCAGAGAGTTTGTAGCCCCATTGAATGACCCTCAGCCTGGCGAACTCCTGAATGGGACTACTCAGATGGGTACTTTAAGGTATCAAATGAATTGTGGCATTAACCCCGACTTGATGCCCAAGTTGAATTTAATGTCACTGTTTAAAGAAATGCAGCTTTTAGAAAGTTGTCACTCTTTGATACAGTTTGTCCAGTGGCCTCACATGGTCACAGGCCACCAGACAGTTTCTACCTTCCTGGGGAGTCTTGTGAATAGGAACATTAGCAGGCTGCTACAGAGTGAGATGTCATCTCCCATTCACAGAAAGACACTCAGGGTGTTAGCCTAAAAGGCAAGCTTCAAAGGCAAAGCCATCTTTGATGGGCAAATGGTGATCACACTCTTGAGGGGCTGCCTTTTGTTCAGGTAGACATGCTACACATAGCCAGAAAGTCAGTACCAAGAGGGAAGGAACATGATAGCCCATTGGCTAGTGACCGCATCATCACCCCAGGGCACTTTCTGGGAATAAATATGGCACTCCTGGCAACCTGAACCTCGGATCACATCAGAACTTTAACATAGACCAAAGAAGGACTTCCCTGCTGACCCCTGGACTTCACAAATAGAGGCAGCACCGTCTGCCGCACCATATCTGCTGCACTTTGGGCTAGCAAAGAGAGGACTATGCTGTGGCTCCTCGCTTGGGGAAAAGTTGTGCCCTAGACCAAAAAAGTGACTCCAAGGGTCAATTGTCTGGCCCTCTGAAACCAGCAACAGATTCATCAAAGCTGGAGTAGCCCACTTCGGCAAGTCAGAAGCAACTTCGGGAGAACCACCACTGACTGCCCCAAGGGACCTATTCTTGATGGACAAATGTTGCACCCAAGTCAGCTGGACCCAGCAGTGTCATCTGAGACCAGATTGGTCACCCAAGAGGGACACCAGCCACCACCAAAGGATATTTTGGGTCCACTGTGTACGAAAACCAATAGTCCAGCCGCAGCAGGCCTTCCACTGTCTTAAAGAGGACTTTGAGCGACCTCGACCTCTGTGGCCAAAGTTGTCCCACTTGACCCGTAGAGAGAGGAATGATCACAAAGGCACCTCTGTCAATCACACAGCACTTAGAGCATCTTTGAACATCTTCCATCTCCTGCATCTGCAGCATCAGGACCACTCCATTCAAACCTATGGCAGTCGTGCTGTAAACTTTGGAATGGGACTGGAAAATGCTTTGGTGGCTAGGTAACTGTCCAAAAACTCTTCATTTGGCCCCCTAGACCATCTTCCTGTCAGATTTGGTCACCCAAGTTGGGCTGGAGTAGCTGAACTCAACTCTTACAAACTTTTCTAAAGTTTACAAACTATGCAGTTACCAGTGCTTGTTAACGGTTGAATTAAAAGTTACGTTTTCATTAAAAATCTGTATCTCCGGAACACGCCCATAGATTTTGCTCATCTTCGACTCTAAAAATTATTGAAAAAAGTATCTTTTTTTTATAAATTGATGCCAGAGTTCTTTCTTTTTGTGTGGCTTTCTTAGTTTGTTGTTTGGCACTCTTAAATGCTTTACACTAGTTCCTTTGTTCAAGCCTTGCTTCTTGAAGCCACAGCTCCCCAGGGTTGAGCTTAAGGTTTTATAAATTAGCCTGACTGGACCCAAGACAGTAATACGCCCAAATCCTTACTACATGTGTTTCTCAATCACCATGAAAGTATTTTTTGCATCTTTCATTTAAATTATTTCAAACCATCAGTTTGTTTGTGAGTCTTTGAACACGTCATCTTATTTCTAGTACTGGCTATAGACATCTCTGCATGTTTACCTAAGCTCATGTGTACAGCAAGAACATATACACTGATGGAGATCAGCTTCTTTTACCTATTGACTGGTAAGGATGCATGCCCATTTTGGACCAGTCAACAGGAGCCTTTCCCTCTTTACTGTCATGCTATTACATCATTGGTGCAATAGGTGTATAGGAATGCACACATT
Organism: Triturus cristatus; assembly: GCF_964204655.1. Lineage (NCBI taxonomy): Eukaryota > Metazoa > Chordata > Amphibia > Caudata > Salamandridae > Triturus > Triturus cristatus. The sequence continues at coordinate 737,310,717 of NC_140587.1, read as the reverse complement.
TTCTGAGCAGCAGGAGTGCTATACGATGTATTTAGTAAACAAATAACATTTCACCCTTAACCCAAGTGCCTCTTCAGAGCATTTATTTGCCCCCTGAACTAGTAGAATGCAAATTACTTTTTTTCTGCCACCTGCTTGTCTGTTATTTTGTTACTGAAGTCAGGAGAACGTGCACTAAGAATAATACTTCTGCTATTCTAGATCCTGCACACTACACCCCTCCCTGCTCCATCAATACCCCCTGTACCAGGTAGACTACTGCTTCTTTGCCCATCTCCCCATTGACTAGACAATGCTGGGCATCATCCTTGCAGAACCCTAAAAAATATTGAAAAGCAGTATCAGTTTTATTTTCTGAGGACCACTATCACTCTTCTGTCGAGACGATGATTCACAAAAGTACATGCCTACCTCATCTTTCAGCCTCACAAAAGCATAATCACTTATGTACTAGTTTTCAATGAGCATCTTTTTCCTGGCACCATCACTGGATGAGCATGGATGCAGTGACGCAAGAAGCTACAGGGTGAAGTTTTGCAGCCATCACTTTAACTGCTACTAGGCGGTGTATTGATGGAAGACTGGACTACAAAGCTGCAGTAACACATAGGCTTACTATATACTATGTGAAGTTCTGCCGGGCGATATTGCTCAGCTTCAGGGGTACAATAGCATGTTCTGTTAATAGGTGAAGCTATGCAGTCTGCAATCATTGCTGCATTTCAGTCACAGCCTTACCACAGGCTTGTTACTAGTTGCCTGCCTGCAGCCTGGGACCATTCTGGCTTTCTATAAAACATAATAAGGCTTTGTTTGTACAGTAAATAGGCAAGCATTTCAGCGGTTCAGAGCATTAATTTTACATAATTTCAAGATATCATTTATACAATTAAACACTAAAGAAGGTTTAGAACTCGGTCATTATCCTGAAGTGTTTATATAGTGTGTATCTCCGTTTTTGATCATGGTAGTATCTGTCCGTTTTGTATATGCATGGGTTTTTGAGTGCTTTAAATTGATGTACACTGCTACTTATCCCATTTCATTTTGCGTCACTGCATAGTTTTTTCAGAGCAGGATTGTTTCACTATGCTTGACACAGGGGATTCGAAAGCAAGTTTCGTCTTCTGTAAGAACAACATTACCTTGCCTGCGTTCAGTGACCACTTATTCTATTCGCTCATCTTTTGTCTATGTTTAGTGTATTTCTTTACTTATTCTCAATAGATATCATACAAGGGCAATCTGCAGCCACTCCCAGAGACAGCTAGTGCACAGGCTGGATGGCAAATATTTGCAATCTTTAGACTGATTTAAAAAAAAAAATGTTTTATTAAAGTATTAAAGACAAGAACATTGGCAACAAAGCAATACAACATCAATAGTAAATAATAACAATCAGAGTATAAAATAGTGAAATAGTTCAGAGGACAAAAACAGCAATATAAGTCAATAAATATATAACAAGTACATTTTGTATTATGAAAAGTAAAAGGGAGGAAAGAAGAAAGAAAAAAAAAAAATGGCATCTATGATATAGGTGAGTGAGCAGAAAGATAAGTAGTGAAAGGTAACCAGAATAGATCAGATTTCATTTTTTGAGACATCAAATTTGTATAAACAGAGGCTATTCTATGTTCATCACAAATAAAATCTCACCAAATCAATATAGATCATTTAGAGGTGTCGTATCACCTTAAAGGCAAAAGTAATAAAAAGATCACATTTTTGGTGAGGCAGCTCCAGGAAAAATATCTTGCATTGATAATGGAATATTACGTTGAACATCTTTTAGACACTTTGACCACCAGATAGATTCCCAAAATTTCAACACATTGCAACAATAGTAAAATAGGTGAATTAAAGCCCCTGTGAAGGAAGACCAGGACCCTCGTCATAGAGTGGAGGTGGGAGAGAACTTGGAGATACATTCAGGGGTAATGAGAGCTCTGTTATAAATAAAAAATAAAGAATGCATAATACGAGCTGCTTTGGATGTTTTAAATATTTTAAGCCAACATTTATCCCAAGCAGGAGTAGGAAGTGAGATGGATAAATCGGCTTCCCACAATAGGTCAATAGTTCTATTTTTGTATCTTCCAGGAATAGGCGATAATAGCATAGTATATAAATAGGTAGCCTTGGGTATAGAGTCATGAGATATGTAATATAATGATGTATGGGGAGTAAGTGATAAGATATCTGGAGGAAAACTATTGTCTGTTAAATAAGATTGAAGAGAAGATGATATTAAAATATATTTATAGAAAAATAAACTTGGTAAATTGTATTTTGTTTGCAATTGGGGAAAGGGAAGGTTGTACAAGCTGATGAATACACATAATACCCTTATCTTTTCTGTGTTTATAATAGAATGATTTACACCAACATTTGATAAATTTGTGATACCAAATAGAGGAAGCAAAGAAACTTTGATGAACATCAAAACCGGTAAATAATACTTTATGTAACATTTGTTGTGAATATTTCAGTATAGGTTTATTTGATATAAAGGTGTAATTAAACATATAAATTACATCTTCAAATGAGAAACCCTTCAATAAGGATCACTCAAACACAATCCTTTGTGATATGGGAATATCACAAAATTCATGAGTTAAAGTAAAACAATTATCTAATTAAAAATGCAGAGTGATATACAAAATCAGAAGAATGGACACCACCCTTCACTCTTCGGGCATTTAAGTTTAGCCAAATCAATACAGAAATGTATATTATTACCAAGAAATGTAGTGCAGATTGAATTGAGTTGAGAAAAATAAGCAATAGGAATCATAAAAGGTAACATAGTTAGTGTATAAAGGACAAGTGGTACAATCATCACCTTAATTGTACCCACCATATACCACCATGATAAGTGAAGAGGAGAGCATGATGAAAGTAATTACTGGAGTGTGAGTGTTAAAGCATTAAAAGTACAACTAATTGTGTTCAAAACGGTGGAAGAGAACCAAATACCAAGATATTATATTTTGGTAAGGCATCAAGTAAAATTAGTATTAGCAAACATATATTGATAACATGAAGAGATTTATGGTAATTTTTCAGTTTTAGAGAAGTCCAATTTATATCCAGAGATGCTGGAATATAAATGAATGTCATGTAAAAAAGAAGGTAAAGAAGAAAGGGGATTAGACATATAAACTAAAATATCATCAGCATAATCTGATAATTTGGCTTCGGTGGAATTATATTCCAATCAGTGAGTGTGTTACAGCGTATATGTTCAAGGAAAGGTTCTAAACAGAGAACAAATTGCAAAGGGGATAGAGTTCAACCTTGCTGTGCACCACTATGTAACTGAAAATAATGGGAAAAGTGATTATTGACAAAAAACTAGCACAAGGAGCAGAGTATAACAATTTTTCAAATAAAATGAAATTAGGGCCAAAACCGAACCATTGGAGAGTGGTAAAAACAAATTTCCAGTTAGTATGGTCAAAAGCCTTTTCAGCATCAAGATACAATGCAGCTAGAGGAGAGTGGTATTTTTAACCAAAAGAAATAACATTGGAAAACATTCTGGCATTGACAGCAGCCAGTTCGCCTTTTATAAAACCAGACTAATCAGTTTTGACCAGTAAAGGAACAATAGTCTCAAGGTCGGACGCTAGGATTTTCACAAATATTTTGCAATTATAATTAATTAATGAAATAGGACAGTAATTTTTACAGAGGGTGTGATGCTTTCTTAGAATCTGCAAGAAAAGAATAAAAAAAGTTCAAGTAGTTTAGATGCAAACATGGAAGATAAAGAGAAGAAAAATTCAATAGAAAGGCAATCTGGACCAGAAGCCTTGGCATCTGTTATTTCCTGGAGAGTTTTTTCAGCTTCTAATAAATTACATTTATCAGACATAGATAAAGCATTAGGGAGGTCACTAAGGAAAGTGTGCATACTATGCTCTGGGGGCTTGGTATCATCAAACTACAATAATTGGTAATATTCTTGGAAGGTGGTAGAGATGTCAGCATCAGAAAACGGGGCCAATATTTTTATGTTCAAATTAGATTTTTAAGAAATTAGCCAACATCTTATCCTCTTTGTTTTGACCTCCATGATACTAAGGGGCTCATTATGATGGCGGGCGGACATCAGTACGCCCGCCATCATAACGGTGATGGAACCGCCCGCCAGACTTCTGGCGGTCCCACCGGCCCAATTAGGATGCGCCCGCCATATTGGCGGGTGCATCCTGGCCTTTTCAAACACAAGGAGATGATAGACGGAGTGCTGAAACTTTTCAAACACTCACCACCAGTCACTGATTTGGGTTGAATCCATCATTCTTTAGCTCACTTTGCCACCACAGTTCAGACACAACTATATGCAAATCAGTCTTGACACTGTTCCTCATGGGAACAGTCCAGCCCGAACTGCCAAGCCATGTCTTCCCAGGACCGGAAACAAGCATCCTAGGGCCCGTTTCGGGCTAACAGCCCTCTTTAGCCATGCTAGCTTAAATCCAGTGGCAAAGTGAGCAAGGGACCCACGTATGGGCATACCCTGCCAACTTAGGGCGAACAAAGCAAATACAAGGAGATGATAGACGGAGTGCTGAAACTTTTCAAACACTCACCTCCAGTCACAGATCAGGGTTGAATCCATCATCATTCTTTAGCTCACTTTGCCACCCCAGTTCAGACACTGTTATATGCAAATCAGTCTTGACCCTGTGCCTCATGGGAACAGTCCAGCCCGAACTGCCAAGCCATGTCTTCCCTGGACCGGAAACAAGCATCTTGAGACCAGTTTCGGGCTAACAGCCCTCTTTAGCAAGGCTAGCTTGAATCCAGTGGCAAAGTGAGAAAGGGACCCACGTCTGGGCATACCCTGACAACTTAGGGCGAACAAAGCAAACACAAGGAGATGATAGATGGAGTGATGAAACTTTTCAAGCACTCACCCCCAGTCACAGATCTGGGTTGAATCCATCATCATTCTTTAGCTCACTTTGCCACCCCAGTTCAGACACAGCTATATGCAAATCAGTCTTGACCCTGTGCCTCATGGAAACAGTCCAGCCCGTACTGCCAAGCAATGTCTTCCCTGGACCGGAATCAAGCATCCTGGGACCGGTTTCGGGCTAACAGCCCTCTTCAGCCAGGCTAGCTTGAATCCTGTGGAAAAGTTAGCAAGGGACCCACGTTTGAGCATACCTTGCCAACTTAGGACGAACAAAGCAAATACAAGGAGATGATAGACAGAGTGCTGAAACTTTTCAAACACTCACCTCCAGGGACAGATCTGGGTTGAATCCATCATCATTCTTTAGCTCACTTTGCCACCCCAGTTCAGACACAGCTATATGCAAATCAGTCTTGACCCTGTGCCTCATGGAAACAGTCCAGCCCGTACTGCCAAGCAATGTCTTCCCTGGACCGGAAACAAGCATCCTGGGACCAGTTTTGGGCTAACAGCCCTCTTCAGCCAGGCTAGCTTGAATCCAGTGGAAAAGTGAGCAAGGGACCCACGTCTGAGCATACACTGCCAACTTAGGACAAACAAAGCAAACACAAGGAGATGACAGACGGAGTGCTGAAACTTTTCAAACACTTCCCCCCAGTCACAGATCTGGGTTGAATCCATCATCATTCTTTAGCTCACTTTGCCACCCCAGTTCAGACACAGCTATATGCAAATCAGTCTTGACCCTGTGCCTCATGGGAACAGCCCAGCCTGAACTGCCAAGGCATGTCTTCCCAAGACCAGAAAAAAGCATCCTGGGACCAGTTTCGGGCTAACAGCCCTCTTCAGCCAGGCTAGCTTGAATCCAGTGGCAAAGTGAGCAAGGGACCCACGTCTGGGCATACCCTGCCAACTTAGGGCAAACCAAGCAAATACATGGAGATGATAGACGGAGTGCTGAAAATTTTCAAACACTCACCCCCAGTCACAGATCTGGGATAAATTCATCATCATCATTTTTTAGCTCACTTTGCCACCCCAGTTCAGACACAGATATATGCAAATCAGTCTTGACCCTGTGCCTCATGGGAACAGTCTAGCCCGAACTGCCAAGCCATGTCTCCCCTGGACCGGAAACAAGCATCCTGGGACCCGTTTCAGGCTAACAGCCCTCTTCAGCCAGGCTAGCTTGAATCCAGTGGCAAAGTGAGCAAGGGACCCACATCTGGGCATACCCTGCCAACTTAGGGCAAACAAAGCAAACACAAGGAGATGATAGATGGAGTGATGAAACTTTTCAAACACTCACCCCCAGTGACAGATCTGGGTTGAATCCATCATCATTCTTTAGCTCACTTTGCCACCCCAGTTCAGACACAGCTATATGCAAATCAGTCTTGACCCTGGGCCTCATGGAAACAGTCCAGCCTGTACTGCCAAGCAATGTCTTCCCTGGACCGGAAACAAGCATCCTGGGACCAGTTTTGGGCTAACAGCCCTCTTCAGCCAGGCTAGCTTGAATCCAGTGGCAAAGTGAGCAAGGGACCCACGTCTGAGCATACCCTGCCAACTTAGGGTGAACAAAGCGAACACAAGGAGATGATAGACGGAGTGCTGAAACTTTTCAAACGCTTAACCCCAGTCACAGATCTGGGTTGAATCCATCATCATTCTTTAGCTCACTTTGCCACCCCAGTTCAGACACAGCTATATGCAAATCAGTCTTGACCCTGTGCCTCATGAGAACAGTCCAGCCCGAACTGCCAAGCCATGTCTTCCCTGGACCGGAAACAAGCATCCTGGGACCGGTTTCAGGCTAACAGCCCTCTTCAGCCAGGCTGGCTTGAATCCAGTGGCAAAGTGAGCAAGGGACCCATGTCTGGGCATACCCTGCCAACTTAGGGCGAACAAAGCAAACACAAGGAGATGATAGACGGAGTGCTGAAACTTTTCAAACACTCATCCCCAGTCACAGATCTGGGTTGAATCCATCATCATTCTTTATTTCACTTTGCCACCCCAGTTCAGACACAGCTAAATACAAATCAGTCTTGACCCTGTGTCTCATGGTAACAGTCCAGCCCGAACTGCCAAGCCATGTCTTCCCTGGACCGTAAACAAGCATCCTGGGACCATGGGTACTCATTAAGTAGTAGCCTCTGTCAGGAAACTATTATTGGATAGAAGAACATTATTAAAATTCTAACGACCAGTTTTAGAATTATTCAGAGATAAATCAAAGGAAGAAAAAATAGGAGCATAGTCAGAAATAAAAATAGATCCAATCTCTGAGGATTCGATAGAGTGAAGTAAAGGTTTAGTAACAAAACATAACCAATTCTAGAATAGGTATAGTGAACATTGGAGAAAAACATGAATTCCGAGGAATCGGGGTTACATGTTTCCCAAACATCAAATAATGGATGAGTGGCAATGGCATATTGAAATACTTAATGGGATTTGTCAGGATTACATTTAATTTTAGACTGTCTATCAGTAACGGGATCTACATGTTGATTAAAGTCTCCTACAACAATAACATTAGAGTGGTCAGTAGAAGCAAATATAATCTCGATATTGTTCCAGAAATCTGGGTGTGATTTAATAGGACACAAACTATTAAATAAAGAAATGTGTCTGTTATGGATTACAACCTTAGCTAATATCCAACCTTCCATCATTATCACATTGAGTTGATAAAAATTGTGCATGCAACGATTTATGAAAAAGAATAGCAATACTTCACGGTTAATCACAGGAGAATATACAACTTGGCATAACCATTGTCATTTTAATTTATGTGACTGAAGATCGTTGCAATGAGTTTCCTGCAAGAAAGTAACATATGAAGTTAATCTCGACAGATGAGAAAGTACCTTTTCTCTTTTCACAGGATATCCCAAACCACGAACATTCCACGAAATAGTGTTAAACATATTGGGCAGTGGCAGCTCACCGAGGGAGTGCTGTGGGGCGGTGGGGTGGTGGGGAGGTAGAGGCAGGTTGGGGTAGTGGACTCAGACATACGATGGACAGGAGTAAGGTAAGTAATTAAATAAATAAAACTATTTACCTAGCGCTCACAGCATCACCGAGTTGGCGATGCAGCAAGCGCATGGTAGATAGTTTCATTTATTTAATTACTTACCTTACTCCTGTTTGTTGTATGTCCAAGTCCACTATACCCCTCACCCTGCCCCTTCCCCGACTGGCCCCAACACCCAACAGCACTCCCTCAGGGAGCCGCCACTGATATTGGGGAGTGGGATGAAAGATACAGGAACACGGATGACACACTGCATAGATGCTGAAGTAAACAAAAAGACACCATTTATTAATAAATACAAATATACACAGTGTAAAAATGAAAAAATAAAAATGAAAGAGCACTCACCAAACAATATGAAAAAGAGAATAAAAAACAACTAATAGGAAGGGATACGAAAATGGTAGTAGGATAAAGAAATAGAGGAGAGAAATCCAGATCTAAAATGAAGAGTAGAAGAGATAAGTATAGGATGCAGCAGCACCAAGGATAAGAAGAGTGGCAGAAGTATATAAAAGAGAAAACAGCCATGTAGAATGATTGTAGAGGTAGATAGAGGATAGTAGAAAAAATGTGAGAATAGCAAAAATTAATAAGAATTATTTAAGAGCACTGGGCAAAAGTATCCGTAGAATACTGTGAAATACTTTGGAGAAAAGTTTTCAGTTTGACAGGATCTTCAAAGGAGCATGTAATGCCCTCATAAGTGATTTTATATAAACAGGGATGCAAAATGCCATAACAAATGTGTAATTGTCTCATTTGAGGCTGAAGAGCAAGAGATATTTTCCTTCTGGTATTAATAGCATTGGAGAGATCATGAGAGATGTAAATATTGTGTCAAGATCATACAATACAACGTTTTACTTTTGATGCTTCAACATACGGATCAGGTATGTCAATTCCAAGAATAACATTATAATTCCTCTGGGTCTGGTAGAATGAGGTTGAACATGACCAAGACGATGTGCATGTTGCATGTTCAATGGTGGATCATGCTGAAAGTCCAAAAGTTCAGACAGGAAATTTTACAAGAAGGTAAGGAGCTCCTGGCCCTCCATATTTTCTGTAAGGCAGTATAAACAAAGGTTGTTATGTCTGTTTCAATTTTCAAGGTCTTCAGTATGCAATATGAGCCTTTGGATTTCTTGTTCAAATATAGGAATCTCTATAGTAGCGTCATGTAGATCAGTTATGCGTTGTGCCATGTCAAACAATTTTGCTTCCATAGTAATCTATCTATCTTCAATTTGCTGGAGGTTTTCATTAGTAGTAGTCATGAAGGGTTTTAAACTCCTCACCTCATCAAGTATGATGTCATGAACAAGATTGTGCAATGACATAAGGGGTGGGGGGTCATTTTTCACTTACTTTGGTTTAGTACCAGAAGAGGACGGCTTAGTACTGCAGTAGCTTAAGTTTCACTGGCCAGTTTAGCTTAGTGTAGAGGGTGATGTGTCCGCTTTTGTGACGTTCTGAGCGTGCCCATACTCTGTAACAACAGCACGCAGAAATATAAAGGTGTAGAGGTAAGTTTGAGCAGACTCCAAAGTGAAGATAAGAAGTAATTATGAAATTTGAGCACAATATTAGATATCCATAGCAAAGAAGGCACTCAAAACAGTCAGAATCCCAGCATGAAAAAACAAAAAGACAGAAAAAAAGAAACTAGCAATATCTGTGTAGAAAATGCTGTGAAACTGAAACAGCACATACGCATCTTAACTGGCAATTATAGAAAAGCAATTGTTGGACTTGGCCCTTTTTGCAGGGTCATCCCTGAACTTTTTGCCTTCCTCCTGTATTGTTTCTGACCTGTTGTTGGCTGTTTTATGACTCTGGGCACTTTACCACTGCTGATCAGTGCTATAGTGCATATGCTCTTCCTATTGTTAAATTGATGTATTGAGTTGTGACTCCATGATTGGGTTATTTAATTTACCTGTCAAATCCTAGTAGAGTGCTCCATGTGTGCCCAGGGCTTAAATGCTGCTGGTGGGCTTGCAGCACTGTCTGTGCCACCCACAGAAGCAGCTTGTAAAGTGTGTCTCAGGCCTGCCATTGCGGAGCCTGTGTGCAGTCTCTGACTGCCATATTGACTGGCCAAGTGCACCCACTTGCCAGTCCCTAAACCTTCCCTTATCTTCATATCAGACACCCCTATGGTAGGCCCATGGGCAGGGTGTATTGTAAGTATAAGGTAGGACATGCCCTGGTGTGTGTGGCATGTCCTAATAGTGAATTACAGCCATTTTCGTGTTTCACTATTGCAAGGCTACCTGTTCCCCATGGGCCAGAATTGGCAGTTTGATTATAACATCTTATAATCCTAACTGACTCAGGGAACTAGGTAGAAATTCGAGTTTAATATGCCTGAACTCAGAATGATAAAATAGATCTTTTAGTTAAGTTGATTTTAACATTCTGTGTTTGAAAATACCACTTTTAGAAAGTAGGTATTTTCTTGCTTAACTGTCCAAGCCTGCCTCTGCTAGGTTGTATATTGTGTGTCTGGTTTTGTGAGTGACAGGGGCTAGGGGATTCCAGGAGAGAGGGTGAGTCAGCACAGGGCTGAATAGAGAGATCTGCATGTAGATGGGTGGGAGGAGCTGCACCTGGGACCTGAATAGGGCTGTGCCTTCCCTCCACAATGCTGGCTCCACCTCCTGTGGTGTGTCTGATGTCCCTGGCCTACACTGTGAAAGGAAAGAAGGAGTCTTGTCAACAAAGTGCTCCAGGACTGACCAGAACTGGTTTGGAATAGGCAAAGGCCTCTGCCTTCAAAGAACAAAGAGAAAAGTAGTATAAATATGGGGACCCAGACCCCAAGACTTTAGATCACTTCTGGAACAACAAGAAGAAACCTCTGCCAAGGAGAAGAACCAAAGGAAGCTGTAGGAGTGGACTGCCACCCTGCCAGTGTGCTGTGTTGCTGGGTTGGCCTACAGTGGTGTCTTCAGTGCCAGGAAGAGGAGAAGGAACTTTTGTGTGTACTGCATCATCTTGCAGAATATTTCTCCAAGGGCTTGAACTTGTGCTTGCCTCCTGCTGCAGTGTCAGGGACAAAAGACTTCACCACCAGCTCCCCTCTGAATTTCCTTGCTGGGAATTCTATCTGCAGAAGCCTGCGTGTCGCTGGGAGCTGAAAGAGCGACACAACAAGAAGAAGTGTGTTGCTGCCGCAGCTGTTGTCCTCGCATCGTCGGAGAAGCGTGCCGCCGCCTCATCTCCCACAAGCGTGTCTTCATCGCAGCTGTCTCCTGTCGCATCACCAGAGAAGCGCGTCATAACTGTGAAGGTCACCATCACAGCATCGGAGAAGCGTGTTGGAGGGCCTGTCGCGGCTCCAAAGCACAGAGTCGCCGGAAGGCTGACAGGGCGTGCCCGCATAGTCTCAACATCGTCGCATCAAGGGCGCCATCTTATCACATCACACTGGATTGTCGCATCGCATCGAGGCCCCATCTTGCCGCATTGCAACCGGACTGCAGCACGAGAATCTGCGCATCACCTCCTCTTCAGTAAGGATCAAGACACATCCCCTACTCTGCGCAAGCATTGAGCCGCGACGCATCGTCTCCCCCGAAGCAAGGAACCGAAGCACCTCCAAAGCTGCGAGCCTTTTGTTTATTTTGCGTTACGCATCCAGGTACTTTTGTGAGAACTGTGTCGCATTTACCACCAACTTGAACTAAGTTACTTCTACCATCTTTAAGTCAATTTTGAGTACAGTAGTGTGGCTTTTTGTCATTCGTGGTCTTGTGTTAAGTCTATGTAAAGAATGCTTATTTTTATAAAAAACTGTGTGGTGTCCATCTGTAGTGTTTTCACTGTATTACTGTATGTGTTCACAAATGCTTAACACACTGCCTCTGAGATAAGCCTGTCTGTTTGTGCCAAGCTACCAAGGGGGTGACCAGGGGTTATCCAGTAGTGTAATCCTCTTTCCTTGACTTAGAAGCAAGGGTCCCTATTTGGTCAAAGGTACCTACCTCTGCCAACTAGAGACCCCCAATTCTAACAGCAATTCATTGAAGAAAATGTCAGAATATGCTTTAGAATATAAAACTCACAGAGCAATGCCGAAAAAGTACATCTATATTTAGCATGTATGAAAAAAAAAACATGCATATACATTGCCGGGCATTTATTTGCTGAAACACCTGTATGCCTCAGCAAGTATTCATGTGTTGCAAGTGGCACATTCATAAAATGGTGGCCACTCGCTTCTGAAGAGAAAAACTCATCGCCGCAGCTCCGAGTCAAGGAATGCACACAAGAAGAGTCAGAGCAGCGCAAAATGCTGCACTGACAGCCGAAAACATTCTGGTGCAGAGCACCCAAAGAGAACTGAGAAGGCTGTGTGAGGACGAGAATGCCCTACGCTTGAGCACAGCTCAGCCAGTCGCCGCCATCTTCCTCGGTGCGCAGACCACGCCCCCAATCTTTAGACTAATAGGGGCTGATTTATGAGCCCCTTGCGCCACTTTTGCGTCACTTTTAACATGGGAAAAGTGACGCAAAAGTGGCGCAAGGGGCTCATAAATCTGCCCCATAGTATATTGAGTCAATTACAGTTGATGCACACCTGAAAAATAATCTCTTCTGTGTCAGACTGGAATTTTAAATTAGGCACTCCAAGCAATTTTAAAGTTTCCACTATGTCGTTCTTTCTGTGCTGCCACATATTAGCGTTCACTTTACTTGCTCTGACCAACGTTTTGCTTCCTTGTCTTCTATCATGGCATGCCTTGCACTTTTGTTATCCAGATCCTTCATAGGTGGGTACTAAGAGCATATGTCGTTTCAGGCTGTTTTACACTACTTTGCAGCTCATATTCTGTTTGTTTAGACACATTTATTCAACATCGATATTTGCTCAATATACATAAGGGCATATTTACAAGCCTCTTGCGCCACTTTTGCGTCACTTTTCCCATGTTAAAAGTGACGCCAAAGTGGCGCAAGGGGCCTGTAGTAAATCTGCCCCATAATCTTTCTTGTATCGTACCTGGCATTTTGTATCTCTGCAATGTTGTCAGCATCTTCCTGTTTAGCATTATAATCCGAACTGTTTCTGATGATAAACTATGTATCATTCCAAAGACGTCCACAGTTCAGGAGTAGGAACAATGATAAAAACATCTTTAGCATGAAGGCCAGAAAGAGAAACAAAGTTAAAGTGCAGAAGGCCACCTGGGTGAATACAACTTTTGATGTTTAGTTATGCACATTCTATTTAATTTCTCAGTCTTCTCCAAAGTCTAAGCATTGACACTCTCATATAGAGTCCACTTAAAATCTGATAGTAATAATGTTTAGCAATAATATGTCCACTTCATAAACTCTCATGATTTAGTGGGTCATTTGGAACTCACTTGTAATTTGATACAGTGGGACACCACACGTTTCTTTTGCTCTGCTGTTTTACATGTGTGCAAATTAATGGGTTGTCTGACAACAATACCACACCATTGGTGTAAACTTTATCATACATTACCCCAAATTAAAGGACAGCCTTAAATGAGGAATATTCAAATTTTGGGCAAGCCCCCTAGGGGCTATGATGTTGTATCAAGGGGGGATATGCTACTTACTGGCTTTTTCCATTTTGTGTTTGATTTGACAGCAAAATAATTTCAGTTAACAAAATAGAGCCTAAAAAAGCTAATTCACTCATTAACTGAGAACATTTCTGAAAGATGAACTAGTTGAGAACAATGAACTCATACTAATACAAGACGAGCTATTACTGTTCTATTGCTACATATAACTGAATAAAGGTTTGACAAAACCAACCATCATTAAAATTAGCATTTGGGAAAAAACGTATCTAGATGTTAAAGATTTAATAAAACAAATAAAAACACCCCAAGTGCTACTCTTAAAAATTCAACTCAGCGTTCGAATATTCAAAAGAGAAGTATTTGTTTTTGAGGAGAAGGTAATTTATGATCTGTTACGGAGGTCTTGGGTAGTAGACTCTGGACAGCATTTGCTGAATAATTTTATCACAATGCAAACGAGACATTCTGCCATGAAGGCCCGTTATGGCTCTGTCTCAGGAAGGCGAGTCGTATCACATCGAGTCGTATCACATCGTTAACACAGTGGCTACCTCAGGTCTCAGGAGTCTACTCAGAGCAGTAAAGACTAAAACTACACCATCACATTTACAGCCACTGAAACTTGGTAATTGATTGAAGATGTTCATATTCTGTGTTAAATGATAACAAATGTATTAGTTTGGTAAAATCCAGCCACAGCCCATGCTGGTAAGAGGGGTGGGGCCGGGTTGGGGACAGGATTCCCTCAAACGACAATGAGGGAAAATTAATTATTTATTTAATTTTCCTTCGTGGTCATCTGTTGACCCCCCCACACCGCTCTTACCTGCAGGGGTCGCTGCTTGGAAAATCCATATTTCGGAACAAACCCCTTAAATAACCTGTCAGTGAATACATGGATACATACTCCATGTTTTTTCCAAAGCCCAAGTGAGCAGTTTCTCGCTGAGATAAAATTACTTGTCCATAATCACATAGGGGCATATCAGCAACAACCGGCGATAATTATCGGTAAGTGCACTTAGCGCTATGATAATTATCGCTGGCTATCGCCGAATGTAATCACTGAGATAGCGTGCTATTAGCAACGCTTATCTCAAAAGCGATAAAATTCCAGACACAAGCTGCCAAATTGTTCGAATATCGCTGGAAATACAGCGATAATCGCAAAACGTTTGGAGATAGCTTGCTGATAGGGCAGGGCAGACTCAGCCATGATATCCACCTTCCATTGGATATCATGGCTAAGTCAAACTAAAAGCAGCCGTAAGGAAAGTAGCGATAACCAAGGTTAGCGCTACTTTTCTTATCGCTATTCTTGTTAGCGTGCCCATTGATAATTGGAGAAATGTCGGTTAGCAACATTTCTCCAGTTATTTCGAGCTGGAACGCCCACTTTGCATTAGAGATGCAAAGGTGGGCGTTGCGGGAAAGGGCGCTGAGGCAAGGATTCACGTGATAGCATGACCTTGCTGATATAGCGATAAAATTAACACCGCTTTTCGGCCGAAAACAGCCACAAAAGCAGCAATAACTTTTTATCGCCGCCTTGTAGATATGCTCCATAGAGTGTCGGTTTGAAGTAGGTACTTCAGTTTTAAAGCATGGAGAATCGGACTACAACTCCTTTTACAGAACTGAACCATCCCACTGAGCACAAAACCCCATTTTAAAAAATAAGCCCTCACACCTAATAAGAGGAATGTGCTACGCTATTGCCTTGTATTAATGAGGGTATGCAAATGAATGCAGCAAAAGCGAAATGTGTGCATAGTTTGGCAGCGCCAGGCCTCTCTGAGTGTTCCAGTTAAACTTAATGGACTAATAAACTGCTTTTAATCCGTAGGCGTGAGGCGCGCTCTTGTGTGTGCTGCTAGGTGCATACATTTCAAGTATGAACGCGAGATCATCTACAGACATAAGAAATTCTGTGAACAACTCGAATAATTAATGCCGTGATAACTTTGCTGCTAAAAATAATGAGCCGATCCCAGGAAGGCTATTTTCCGAATGTCTATAGCCGCCGGGCATTCACTAAGCAGTATATGTGGTCATTAGAATGAATATTTCATTTGCTTATCTGGTGGACCCCTGTGAAAGAAGACTTCCGGAAGGGTGAAACCTTACCCCGTGCAATTCAGGCTAGAGGATTATTTCACATTTGACATATGATTCTCTAAAGTCATAATTCTCATCTTTTCCCCCCATGACATGGCTGTGCCACATTCCAGTTAGAGACAGAATCCTGCATCCGTTGCTAGTTTCCTGCTCATTTCAAGCTCTCCCCTGGCACTGCTCCTGTCTGCTTACCTCAGTGTCAGAGGTCAGCTAGAGACTGATGCTAAATCCCATGAGCTCAGTCTCCTTCACCTTCACCAAATGTAAAACCGCATCAGAACATGTTATTTGTTGACTTCTTTGTAGGCTGGGGGTATGGGTGCAGGGGTCGCTGCAGCACCCCCAAAATAACCTTGCTGGAGTTCCCACGCTGAACGAGCAATAAAAATGCCTGTAAAGTTTGTTTTAATTTTGTCACATTTGCTGTGTGTTCAAACACAGGGGTCCAATATTAAACAAAGGGGCATATTAACAAGCCAGGCGATACAATTTTACCGCCTGGCTTGTTAATATGCCCCTATGTTTTCTGACAAAATGTTGCTTATTTTTATACAAGGAAATTGTTTACTTTTTTTTTATCTGACTGCAAAGCGAGAGGATTTTATAAAGTGAAGCTTTGTGGCAATTTTGCTGGTGTGAAAGGAAAAGCTGTAGGATGCAATTTTTTTCTAACACAGAACAAAATGTAAATATAAATGAACTGTACATATATTTCAAAATACACCATCAGTTAGGAAAGCACAAATGAAAATATTTGTTTTTATTTTAAAGTGTGGTGGAAACAAAGATTTAAAAAGGATCAAAACAAATCAAGACACTTTGCTCGGTGATGCACAAATTACATAAAATCAATGAAACTCGATTTCCACCTATTATTGTTTTTCTGCTATATATTTTCCAGCAGATCTGCATGTCTTTGGAAAATGATTGGCCATTTCAATGAAGAACGTGTTGTCTGTAAACCACAGTGAGCTACAACACCATGCTTTAGTTATATATTTGCAACAGTGAGCTCGAAACTGCACCACCAGTTGTATACTATTATCACTCTCTTGCCAAAAGGGTGTGATTAATTTGCTACACTTGTCCTTCATGTGACACTTGGATTCACAGTCCGTATGAGTTCAGCAATGTAACATTAATGGCAGCACACCCATTCAGAAAATTGTACAGCACCCCTAGACTTCTTAGCAGTGGACTGTCTTGTGAAATGCATGCTTTGCCAAATTTGAACTTGCTACAGAAGGAAGCGGGCTAAATACAGGCCATTTGTGTTTAGAGCTGATTTGCTGCTAACACGCTGAGAGAGTTGGGGGGGACATGATGCCCTATTACTTACCAGTAATCTTCATTACTCCTGGGGGCTTTGTTTTCGTCCCATTCATAAAAAAGTGAGATTGTACTATCTCATGACAGTTCTTTTTTTCTGTTGTGAGGTAGTACAATCTCTGTTTTTAGGTCTCGCGCCTAGCTTTGCAGTGTGTAGCACTGGTCACGCAGCGCGGGACCTCTTGTACCGGGTTTAGAAAGCTACCCACATGCTCGTGCGTGTGGGTTTGCTTTCCCCGTCTGGCATTGGCTTACGCATGGTTTCTTTTAAAAAAAACAGCACACGATTAAGCAAAGGCGGGACAATTTTTGAAACGCCCATTCCCGACGGTGGCCAGCACGCGCAGCAGCGCGCATTCGCCTCTCTGCTGCGCTCCCTCCCCCCCTCCTCTGTGGTGCGCGTGCACCACTAGTTGTTGAAAATAGCGATTGCAACGCGATCACTTTCAGTCCCGCTATAATCGCAGCACCTGCGCTTTACTTTTAACATTAAAAGTAAAGCGCGGGTGCCCCGATTATACCAAAAGTAAAGAGATAGATTTATTTTTTTATTTCTTTACTTTTGGTATAATCGCGGCACCCGTGCTTTACATTTAACATTAAAAGTAAAGCATTGGTGCCATGATGCTTGTTACCTTTATGGAACAATCAATGGCCGCATGCAGACACGCAGAGCTAATATTGGAGTTTGGGACAACAGCAGCAATAGTGCGGGGAAAATGTGGGTGCCAACCAACTAGTGTAGGGTATTAGCTAAGGACTCAGAGAGGTTCAAACATTGGCAGTTGCTGTGGGGAGGTGGGCTATATAATGAGAGCCACCCATGGCACAATGTTCATTAGTCATAAAGACAAGTGTTACGGGTAGGGCCAAGCAGCACAACAAAGGGTTTTGCTATGAAATGTTGGGTTGTGTAAAAGAAGCCTGTCGGGTGGCAATCTGGACCTTGTCTGAGTAATACAAAGTAGTTCGATAAAATGGAAAGGGAACCACCCTTTGTAAGGCACCAGTCGATAAGGTATCTGTCACATCTCCTTATCAGCCCACACCTCGGAGTTCACGCATATCAGTGTTATATCCATCATCTGGCACTGGTTTGTGTGGGGGCATGCACCATTCATTGCCTCCATTACCCGTCGATGATCTTTTTTCACAGTAGTTTAAGGATCTGTCATTATCTTAATTACAGCATATGCATCACTTAGACTTTAACGTTTTAAGCAGCATGCTACCCGTTCCACAAAGCGTTGCGACGCCTCGTCAGTAGGTGATAGCGCTACATACTACAAAAATGTAGTATGGCAGAATACTTCCAGATATCCATGCGCCAGCCTTGAGCTATTCTTGCCGAAGTGGTGGGGGAGAGCGCAATATGCATGGCCACCCTCAATGTATGGGCTAGCAGCTGGGCAGTAAAGTGTGCTACTCGCCATGAAAGCACTCCAAAGCTCACCACGGTTAGTAGGGGCTATATCAATGCAGTCACAATGTATTTATCTTTGCATCTTTACATAGCGCGAAGTCGACCGAAGGTATTGGAGCACTTTACATTTACCCGTTACACTACACAAGGTCCGATTCAGTGCAATCTACTACTTGTAAATCTAGGGTACGAGCTATTCTCGTGTGCACCAGGTGGTTTGGGTGGCAGATAAACGGCAGCCGTAGGCGCTGATTTTTTACTTGCACATGCCCGTGGTTAGGGAGTGTGTTCCTTGCTATGCATGCCGCTGAAAATGTCCAGGGGAGGCTGAAGTTTGCCCACCCCTCCAGGGATAAGACTGCCACGTACAGGGATGAGTGGAGGCTGCTACCCTTGTCTGTGCCCGCACAGTAGTGGAGGGGGCTGACACATTCCACGCCCCTCAAATCTCGACGTTACACATCATCAGCCGGCTCCTGTCTGCAGAACACATCTGTACAGACGGCAGGACCACAGAGCCACATGCGCAGTCTTATAGCTTACTTTGCTGGAGTGCATCACATTTTTTCCGCTTTTTATGTTTATCTTTTCGCCAAATGCGTTTAGTAGATGCATTCCCAAAGTTGATAGAAACAAGCATTTGCAATGCAATAGGTCTCGCATTATTAAAGTTTGAGCTATTGGCATTGCTAAATAATGCAACACCAATAGCTCAAACTTTAATAATGCGAGACCTATTGCATTGCAAATGCTTGTTTATGAATGGGATGAGGAAAGGAGTGACCTATCAGGGGAATGCAGGTCCCTGATAGACCCAACCCTTTAGGATCTCCAACCCATCAGGAGGGCTTCCATTCAGCTGCAGGCCAATGAATATCTGTGAAATACTGAAGAATTGGGAATCCCTCTTCACATTCTGCAGGGGAGGGGGCTTTATTTTGTTTTACACCACTGGGGAGGGGGGAGGGAACAATCACGTAACACTTTTCTCAATAAGTTAGCCGTGTGTCATTGCTATCCAGTAAGAACTACTCATTGAAGTAGTAAGGTGAAGATCAGTATTAAGTACAAACTATCCATTTATTTATAACAAGCGCAGAGAGCACAAGGAACATGTAAAGGTTCACTTATGATGACAAAAACAGCACAAGCACATTTCATGGAGGAAATGGTACAAAAGAAACAACAGAGGAAGTGTGGACACAGAAGGGAAAATATCCACAAGAAACAAATGAAATGCAGCATCAAGAAACAAGAGAAACTGGAGCGACCCGCCTCGCAGCCCCACCAGTGCCCCTCACATCGGACAGCCCCAGCCCCGGCATGTTGTGCTCTGGTGCACGTACGTACATTTACTGAAAATGTGTGCTTTAAATATAAGCTTTACCGTGAACTCCTACTAGATTGAGGGTTAGTGCCTTGTAGGCTTCATAGATTATAACTTGGAATTGTAATGGAGTCTGTCGTTAGCAAGTTTTCTGCCTTCAGTGTGGAGTTAAATTTTTATCTGTAATGAAATGCTTTCCCTGCATAAGCATCTCGTTTTATGACATTGATTTTCAAGCTGCACAGTCTATAATGTGTATGCATCGGAATGGATATTGCTACACACTATGCCATCAGCTTTTGGGATCAGCATTATTCTTGACTCTTGTGAAATTGAACGGTCCATCTTCAAGGTTTGACTTTGTTTCTGATCTATTCAGCACTTGGGAACCCAGCTTTCAGTATGAATTTTTTTCAAGTGGTGTTTGACCTGGCTTGCGATTTGGTGTGTTTATCCAACCGTTGTGTCTATGGCTGGAGCGGGTCATGTACGGTGAGGCAATTTTCGTCTTTTATTTGTTTATTTGTAATTTGAGGCCTTTATCCCGTGGAGTATTGTCAGTTAAACTGCTGCGGTGTGGTTTAAATTCTGTCACTGAGTCGCAGGTAGCGCGCACACTCCTACCTGCATTTTTCAGTCATGCAGAGACATGCCTTTGAGGTCTTCGTTCAGAGGTCTTTGTTGCTAGGCAATCTGAAACTTTGCTGCTGGACGCTTTTCAGCATGTACGCCCTGGGAGCCACCCTGCACGCGTCACCACTGCGTGCCGCCATCTTTTGTTTCTTGGCTCCATGCAAGCTTTGTGTCTGGATTCCATGTGGCAATGCTGAGGTGTAGTTTGGCATGCAGACGGCACGCAGCACCCTTGCTGTCTTGGCAATGTTACCTATGAAGTCTAGTATCAACCAAAAGTTTATATCGCCTACGGTGGTTGAGCCATCAATAAAGAATGCTATGTTGACTGTGTTGTAGCAAGCACTACTGCACAATAGGTGCTTATGAGAGCATAATTTCTGCACAAGAGGCTTTGCGGGTTTCGTGGTACCAAACCAGTTGGGCATGTGGTAGGAAAAAAAAACATTGTTTAAACAGACAGCCTTGTCAATGAAGGCAATGTCTTGCACCATACCCAGTTCTTCTGGAGCGGCCCTTGCCACCGACAATAAATGCCTCTGGGTCACGCTGTTCAAGGTTTCCCATTCAACCAGCATGTCAAGGTGAGCCATGTGGTCTTATAGCTTTTGCCAGTAAGACGGTCTACTCAACTCAAGCAACCAGGACATTTTGAAAAATGAATCCACACATGTGAGGATGATGTACTTGCTACGGTTTCTACAATCACGATGTGAGCTGTCTTGTGACTTTGTGCTCAGCCCCTTCTGAGTTTTACACTTTGCTGAACGTTTCTAGCAGGTTTGCCTCATAGTGAACCGGACTCATTCTGGTCACGTTGCATGCTGTTTCTATTGTATTTGTGGGCAGTGCTTTCTTTTACAGGGTTTCAATGTATGTCTTGCCCTTTGAGTGTAATATGCTTTTGATGTACATTATTTTTTTCACCTGCGTGCTGTGCCTATGGTGTTTCATTTTGTATGTTCTATTGGGTCTTACTGGAGGGTGTTTTATCGTGAGGGTTAGTCCCACATACATGGTTCACCCTTACTTTTTGAATGTTGGAGTGGTTTCTTTACAGGAGGGTGATCATTTTGTTTTCTTTGTGTTTTTGGCTTGTTGAATTGCTGAACCTGTATCCCTTTCTTAAGGGATGGGAAGTGGTTTTAGTCCCACTTCTACGTTGTAGCCACTTTTCCCTTACTTAAAGGGTGGTTTAAGGGTTGTCTCTCCCTTAGTTAGTAATGGGTGTTAGTCCCATTTACTCAGTTTATAAGGGGTGTTAGTCCCACTTATGTAATTTGTAATTGGTTTCAGTCCTATTCACAGTCTGCTTTATGGGTTAGAGTCCCATTTTGGCATGTTTTCTAGGTTGTGTTTCTTACATAGGAATACCTATATGGGTGCTGTCCACCCATAGTTAGGAATACGTACATGGGTGCGGTCCACCCATAGTAAGTAAGTACGTACATAGGTGCGGTTCACCCATAGTTTTTGCCACTATAGTAAGGAGTATGTACATGTGTGCGGTCCACCCATAGTGTCTGTTTCAAATTTAAGTTGTACGTACATGGGTGAGGTCCACCCATAGTGTTTGAGTTCTGGGGGTGTTTCACTCTCATGTGTCTCATCACTGTGTAGAGTTCTCGTAGTCTTTTTCTACCACGTTTCTCTGCACATTGTTTCATATGTATTGTCATGTGGTGTTTTCTCACTTTTTGTCAGTGAGCTAAACGTTCTTTGCTCTTTCTTTTTGTGTTTTTTTTAATGGAAAAAGGGGAGGATGGTGATAGCTTGTGTATATCTTTTCACTCTTCTTTCTTCCTTTGTGTAGTCTGTGTTCCCTCTCGTGGTGTGGTTTTTACCATTTACCCTTGGGATTTAGACTATTGATTTCATTTGTATATTTTGTGTATAGTTGTCTTTCATTTTAATATGCTTTAATTAATTTTCAATTTTAAAGGGAGAAGATAATGTAGTATCTTCATGTTATGTTTATGGTGTTCCCCTTTAGCTTGTTCCTAGCTTCTCAGCCAGTGTGAGTGTTCTGTATGGAATGTTGGTGTGATGACAGGAGTGGAATGCTTGGGTGCCTGCTGTGGGTGTTGACAGTTGGATGATGGGCTTAGCAGCTAGCAGGCTGATCCTGGTGGGGCTGTTATCTTTGATGTTATGGACTTGAATAAATAACTTAAAGACACAACTTGGCTAAGTTTGCTGTGTCACCTCTATGCATGGAACCAGCTTATTAGAAAAAGGTAATTTCAGAAATGTTATGGTCATTAAACATAGAGTTGGAGGGATTAACTTGGTGACTCCAACTCTATGTTTATTAACAATAGTGTATTTACTGGGTTGTGACTGTGATACAGAACATGCACTGCTAACTCCCACCTCTCTTTTTTTGTGCTTGACCATGTACTAATACTTCAATGACAAGAAATTGCAGTTTAAGCAACTAAGGCTAATGTTTAGATAGGAGACTGTACCAACTGCTATCAGTAGGGGTCTCAGTGGGGATATTGTTTTGGAAATTATTATTTCTTGTGCCCCTTGTAGAATTCACTGGAGACAAATCTCTTTGAAACTCCTTAATGTCAAATGAAACCTCAATAATAGGCTAACTAGTAGTGCCATTCTGGTAAGGCCCTTCCTACAGTTAAGCACATCAACATATTTGATCACCATAAACTTATATTTCTGCAGAATTACATTTGATAAGATTGAGCAAGTTTATATTTCACAAAGTATCAATGTGTGAGGCGAGAAAATGCCCATACAAAGCTTATCAGGTCAGCCCAGGTTTCTCCTTCACTTGAGCGAAGAAAAGCCAACATGGCAACTGATATGGATGCTGATGTGTGTACTTGGCACTATGTAAACTTACAACCCATATTCATCCATGCCACAATCCCTGGAAAAGCAAACATTTTGTTGTTGTCTAATATGCCTTAATCACCATAATTCTACAGAGACTCAACAAATCAGAATTGAAGTTGTGAGCATAATGGTTGGTATGTTTGCACTGACAAGGGGTTGGAGAAGCCAATCCAAGGATTCACAACCTAGAGGAAACAACAAAAGACACTGGCAAAATGTGAGAGCTGAGATCGGTCTCCTGCACATGGCAACATTCCCTCATGGATAACTAAAAAAAGAGGCATTACAGCACTATAAAATTCTATAAAATTCTTCTGAGTGCAGAAAGTTACAAGGCTCAATGTTTTAAAATGTTTGAAGATCCATGGCAGAAATGTCTCATTTTATATTTGTAAATAATTTAGGATTTTAGTCAATTAAAATCATTGCAATGTTACAGTATTCTTTATAAAACACTTAAAGTGAATATAAAAAAAATTGAAAATACATTCAGGCTAAAAAAGAAATCGATTTGTAGCACTTGAATGAAGAGACTGCCCTCAAGATAACAAAATTTAAAATTCATAACACTCAAATCCCTAGATTCTATTCTTTCTCAACCTACATTAACCAAAAATATCTTCAATTCAGCAATCATTAATTACAAGTGATTTCTTCTGAGTAGCACCTAGTTAACGGATGCATTGCATTTTATATCCACCATAGTACATTACTTTGGTTTTATTTACATCTATTTCAAAATCAATTAAGTGATTATATTAACTAGCTTCTTGCAATGTTCTCTCGAGAACAATGGTGGCAGTGTCTACTATTAATGTGTTACCTGAAAATGTGACAAAGCTGCATGCTGGAGCCCCCAACTTGGGAGGAACATTTCTAAACTCTTATAGCTGTGTGCCCATGTCCACTGTATATAGCCTAAACAGTAATGGGGTGAGACTGCAGCCATGTTTAAACCTGTAAATGTTATTTTGCCATCCCCATTTTTACACATATCTAGGTGTTCCAGTGCTTAAGATGAAATCCTCAAACTACAGTGAACTATTCTGGGTTAAATTCAACATGGCAGAAAATGTTTGCCTTTGCATTTGTTAATGTGCAAGGGTAAGGAATTAGGTTACTAATTGAGAGGGGTGGAAGGCCAACTCAAGTAATCAATGTAATAATGCAATCCTTGTCAAGGCGCACCACAAAAGTCACTAAATAAACATATGCTTAACCCTTCGGTAGCCTGACACACTAGCACTCAGGCCCAGCTCAGAGGCAATGTATAAAGTATTTATGCAGTACACAAGCAGTATTAAAGCAAAAAACATCACAAGAAATATCCCAACCCATTTTACAAAAAAAGAATAAATGTTAATAAATAAAATGACAGAAAAATAGTAAAAATCTTATCAGTAGAGCTGTAGTTATACTTTTTTAAAGTTTCTAGTAAAAATAGCATCCAAAAAAGACAAATTGCCAATTGTGGTTATTTGGTCCCGCTGGACTGGGGCAAAGTCACAAGTTAAGGCTACGAGGGAGCATGGGCCAGGTACAGGACCGAGGCCGACTCACTGGGAATTGTACTTTTTTGTCCTCTGTGCTGGAGCTGCATGGTGCTGCAATGTAAGGTCCTGCATCGGTATGTGCCATGCTGCGTCACCTTTGATGAAGCCACCAGTCTACGAGGTGTTGTGATGCGAGGTCGTAGGTTAGTCTGCACCACAGTGCATTGGTTACAGTGAAGCCATCATTCTGCAGGGTGCTGCAATGTGTTGACCTGTGTCAGTCTGCTTGGTGCTGCTTCAGTTCCAATGAAACCATAGTGTGCAGGGAGTATAACCGTCTGACTCCAGTTAGGGGTCCAGGCAGGAAGGTCTCTGGAAGCTTGTTGTGTCCTGAAGCTCAAACAGGAAGTCAACTAACTGACCCTTGGAGTCACTTCCAGGAGCCTGGGTTCAAGACGAGCAGGTCCAATTTTCCTTTTTCAGACAGCAGGGCAGTCCTTCTGAATCTTCCACGGGTCCATGAGCCTTCTGATGAGAGGTTCTGAAGGTGCCACTTATTCCCATGCCCAGACTGTGAGTGGGGAATGTCCCCTTTGTCTAACCTTCCTTTGGCTCCAAATTGTCCGTGGTGACAAAGTGTAGACAGGTGTAGGTGTGTGCTGCATTTGTCACTGGCAGGGCAGGCCACTTTGATGTCAGGAAGGGAATGGGCAAACCCTGAGGCTACCCCTTTAAAGCTCAGGGAGGCTGAGTACAACCCCCCCCCAAGACATTCTGGTCAGAAATATGACACCTTACCCCATTATGTTCCCATACCTGGAAGGAATACATAAAAACACCACAGGTAAACCACCCAAAGCCATGAGGATCTGGACATTGTCAGAAAGACATATTTGGTTTAGGAAGAAAAATGCCAGCTTTCTGAAGGTGGCCTTTTTAGAATAGTAAGGTAAAATCCAATCTTACCATTAAAGAGCATTTTAAATTACAATTAATTACAGTGTAAACAGCACATCTCTGTCTGGGCCCAACCTGAAGTTATCACGTATTAAGTGTAATAAGGTAACCCAGTGTTAATTTGTGGGAGAGATTGCCCTACAACAGTAAAAAATGACTTTAGTTGTTTTTCAGTGTCAGGACATGCTAAATGTTCTACCTTTTAAGTACCATGCACCCTTTCTCCAGGTGTGGGTAGGGCCTATCTTAGGAGTGGCCTATAAATATTAAAAAGCAAGGCTTAAGCCTGGCAAAATATTTATTCTCCCTGGTCAAGATATCAGTTTATAATGGCACTACAGGCTGCAGAGGCAGGCCTGAGACATGTTTTACAGAGCTACTTAGTGGGTGGTACAATGAGGGTGGCGGGCCACTTGCAGTTATTATTTTACAGGTCTTGGGTAAATTTAGTATCATATACTAGGGATTCATAAGTAAATTAAATGGACCAACCAAGTGTAGGACAATTATACCATGTTTTTATAGGAAAGCCATGGGCACTTTACCACTGGCTAGCAGCAGTAAAGTGAACAGAGTCATAAAAGCTAACATAAACAGGTTCAGCTAAGGAAGGCAATGAAAAGCAATCATTTGAAGTGACCATGCATAGAGGGTCAGGTCCAACACCAGGCCAGGGGTATGTCTAGGGAAATGAGCAGTCTACTCCTTCTCAAACACACCAAAGTGTTTCTGGGCCTTGTTTCCCCTCCCATTGGGCTGGTGTCAAAGTTCGCTACTCTATACCCTGAGACCAAAGGGCTTCTCTGCCCTGATCTACCTTTACTCTTAACTAAGAATGCCAAGGTCTCACCCTGGACCATTTCTAGTTAATGCATTTCCTGGACCCTCCCTACATGCCCTTCCTGGGCTGAAGTGAGTCATATACGTTACACCCAGGTCTTCCTGCAAAATGTTCTAAGCCAGTGTCCTGCCCTGGGAGCAGTTTTCACACCTCATTAAGAGGAAAGCTCTGACAGAGGCAGCTGCTGGTAGGCTAATGCTAATTAGTCTGATGGGGCTTCAGAAAGAAAAAGTCTAACCTTTTAGAAGTTATTTTTCATGGCTATCAAAAATCCAAATTACCACTGACTTAGATTTGTATTAAATATTAAAATTAGTGGATGAATCATTTCTGTAGTTTATCCAAAACTAATATTTTCATTGCACTTCAGTTTTTCTCGCATTATGGGCTACAGTAATGTACAGAGAAAATAGATTTTAGGGGCTAGTCGCTATAGCAACATGTCAGCTTTAAATTCTTGCATGTACCGCTTTCAAATACCAGGCACACTTCCTTGTGGGCCTACATAGCAGTGATTGCTTTAATGTTTAAAAGTAGGGTTTGGGTATTCCATGTGAAAAAGAGACAATTTGACAGATTTGCCTGCCGGTTTTGCAACAGTCAGGATACATATGGGGACATGGAGCCATGTTTTCACTTGTCAGCCTAACAGATGGCACAATAGGTGTTGCAGTCAACAGGTGATATTTAGCTTTCCATTGGTGTGTTTAAATATGCCAACTAGGGATTAATCTATGTTATCATATTTTAGGAGTCATATAACATATACTGTGGTCTGGATAGCAGTACCCCTGTGCACACAGTTAGAAAAAACAGCAAAATCAGTCAGCAAGAAAAATGCTCTAAAATAAATTCTCAAACACTTAGTTGCATAGTGCCATACCTTTTCCAATCTATTACGATTAGTGATGTACCTGTGTGAGGCTCTTCATATTTCCATATGCCACAAATGATTGTCAGGACAGCAAGTCTTCATAAACTAACTGAAAGATAGTGTAAGAACCTAACATTAATTTCCACCAAAAGTATATATGGGATTAACTATCCCCTCCCGTAGATTATAAGGATGTTGAAAGTCATCAGGGAGTTCTATATTTATGTAGAGGAATGAGGCCAAAGGCCGAATTCCTTTAAAAGGTTATGGAACTCCAAGGTGACTTGCATTATCCTAATCATGTCTGGCAGGAGGTACTTTACCCCCTTTAATTCACAGTAACACCATTACCTTTCCCTCAAACCTCCTAAATCCTAATGTACATACAAAAGAGAGACCATGTTTGCAAAGATGAAGAATAAAAATAGAATCTCAAGTCCAAAAATAAATACATCCAAAAAGTTATGAGATATTTGTTGCAGGAAGATAACAGAATTAGTTGAATACAAAGTTTATTTTTTTTAAAGTGCAGTAGCTCGGAATGTGTAGAAACATGCAGAAATATTCTAACTTTTCTATAACTACTTAAGGAGTGCAAAAAATAAGCATGTTGCCATAAATGTCTCCTTTGTGGTTTTTCTGGTTGTTACTGTACAGCTAGATATACAGAGCAGAATGTGTGAAAAGCCATTTTGCGTTTTGTTCCTTAAGCAGCTGCTTCAATTATGCTCTATGACCTGACCTGCCTTCGTCTTTTCTTTATAATTGGTGACTGAGTGCGTCACAAGTCGGCAATTATAAGGGAAATACAGACAGCGTTTTATACTGGGTTTACAGAATCCCATGTATTATCATCAAATAATAGCGGAAGTACATTGCTTGAAAATGTAGTATGCAGATGCCATTAACATTCTTAAGGTCTGGAACCTGCCAAATACCTACATTGCTAAAGCTGTTGTAATTTCACATAGCATACATGACAAGTCAAGTCTAGGAAATCAAAGTACTGTACATGCTGTGTACTGAAAATCCCAAACAAATAAAACTCAGAAAAGGACCTAGAAATTGAATAAAGGAAAAAAGACAAAATTATGGAATTGGGAGTGGACCCGGTGCAGAACACAACAGGTTCACCCCAATAAACCTGATTCATTGATTATATTCTCTTTCTCATAGAGTGAATCCAGAAGCAGTCTCTGGTGAACAATTGACCCAATGCAAGGGAGTTATTTTGTCTCATCTTCAAGTCAAAACCACATTCATCAGGACATGGAAGAATGGTACAAACCAATTGTTCCGCAATTTTGATTATTTTGTAATCTTGTGTCGTACAGCAATACAACTACCACTAAACATCACCAATCCAAACACACAGGAGCTAGAAGCAACTTAACTCGTGAGATTTCTAGATGTATGGATCTCAGTTTGAACAACAAAAGTCAAATGCAACCTGATTGAAACATACCTGACGAAAACATCACACACAGATACAACATGCACCTTCAAATTTACAGTCCTGATCAGTTAATTTCTTGATTGCATTCCACCTTAGAATGGAAAGACTAGAAAAAGGGATGAATATTTGGGGTAAGTAGTTTTTGTACATGCCATTATTGGGAACTATCTATGGTGGTGAATGTTGAATCTGAATCCTGTTCAAATATGTTTACTTTCAATCAATCATTCAGTTTCCTTTCACAGTTATCTTGCTAAAGCTGATGTAACTTCACATAGTATACATGGCTAGGGAATCAAAGTACTGTACATGCTGTGTACTCATAATCAACAGATAAAAAATAAAAGACAACATTTACAATGTACAGAAACTATTGTTAATCGCTGAGGACCTATAGAGAGTAGAACACATTTTGGATTAAGAAGCTGTTTGCGGGTCACACTGATAGCGCAATGAGGCCTTTTGTAATCATGTTTAAATGTATGCCAATTATCAATTTCAGAATTGTAAATGATAGTGACTTTAAACTTGTGTATTGAGTATATCCAGTTTATGCATACTTGCTGCAGCGGGCGGCACAGGTAGGCGCGGTGTGGCGGGTGTGGCAGGGGGGGAAGCAAATATCGAAGCAAAAAATACCAACTACTTAAATATCGTGAAAACACATAAAAATAACCTCTACAAAATGATAGTTTTTGTTAATAGGCGTTTCAGTTTTCTCTGGAAAAAATGAGGAATCTGACCATTAAAGTTTTTTTGTAATAGGGAAATCCAAGGGCCTGAGGCCTACTGGCACTATTTCGCTGCCGGAATGTCACTTTTGCGCCGCCGGAACATCACTTTTTTGGCATTCCGGTGGTGCAATGTGCCACTGGCATATTTATAAGGCCACGTAAAGCCACGTTACTCTGCTTTTCATGGCTTATAAATAAGTGCCCCTTTCATACAGAAAACTGTGTGAAACGGGTGTTCCATGGGTGTTGCTGGCGGTGTTCCCAGCAACATCCATGGCTTTTTGACACTGACCCAAATTTTCGAGAAATTGTAAGTCTGAGGCAGTGACAAAAACTTACGGAGATGTAAGAGAGGCACGACGAGGATAAATATCTTTATTTCTCCTCGTTTTATCCTCTTTCTATGTGTGCTGCAGAATGGGCTCCTGGCAGCCCATTGTGCGCAGTTGCAGGAGAGAAGGATAGGAATGCACTGTATCTAATAGATGCTGCGCATTCCTGCTCTTTCTTTTGCCACAGGGCAGCGCAGCAGCAATGCCTGCTGCTTTGCCCTATGGCAAAAAACCCATAAATGAGACCCCCTAGTTGTAAGAAACTTCCAAGGACCTTAATGGCATTAATCCGTAATTCATCATTCCATTGAGTCTGGAAACTGGTGTAAAAGAGATGGAGAGAAAACATCTGGGAAGGACACTTTTTTGTATCCTGGCTTAAACTTCAGGCCTTGTCCCAAAAGGAAGAGGCTTGAAACCTGGAAGCAGGATCACCTTACAATTCCATCCACAATTCAGTTCATAGTCTTAGAAAAATGCAAGTGGAGAGTTTCT
The DNA here is from genome assembly GCF_964204655.1 of Triturus cristatus. Classification (NCBI taxonomy): domain Eukaryota; kingdom Metazoa; phylum Chordata; class Amphibia; order Caudata; family Salamandridae; genus Triturus; species Triturus cristatus. Next base: position 737,280,303 of record NC_140587.1, on the reverse strand, counting down.
TCTGTCTACTAAGCCAGCTTGTTCAAAAACTAAAAGGAATACAGCCCAGTGCCTCACTTTTCCCTATTTTACATGTTCAGGCCTGTACAAAGATGGGACTATTTAAACACTTGCAGATTTTTGCTACTAAAAGGGTCTTGTTATGAATCTGATACAAATATTACCCCTCCTTCCAGGTATAGGTAGGCTCAATTCCAAGGGTGGGCTGCAACGTTCTGTTGGACAGAGAGGTGTTGGGGAACTGAAATGTAAAGAATGTAGATTTTCCTAATAAGTTATGAGGGAAAGTCTTAATTTTATTAAAGACTCGGAGGCGAGTATTATGCTTTCTTTTCTTGCGTTTATTCAAACAGCAGCAAGATAAGTGAAACACTACACTCCCCAGAAGGCTGCAGGAGAAAACTACTGGCCAATGGGGAGAACGATAAAACACAGTAATCCAATCAGGTCAGGCTAACCATATAAGGACCTATCTGACGGCAAGCAGTCCTCTTTACTTGTGCGAGTTAGGAAGAAGTCGAAAACAAAGGAACCAAAAACAATAATATGCAAACAGTCAAAATCCAGGAAAACAGTTCTTGACCCAGGAACACCATGGGCGAAACATCCTGAGGAAACCATGTTGGAAGACAGATGGACATCGAAGGCAAGAACTCCGATGAGGCAGGACAATTCTCACGAGGAAGCCGGTGGCATTGCTGGAGTTCCTGAAGGGGGGGAAAAAACAGAACGAATTAGAGCTGTTGTGGAGGGATAATACTCTCCTCCGAGTCTTTAATAAAATTAAGACTTTCCGTCATAACTTATTAGGAAAATCTACATTTTATGGCAAGACCGGAGGCTCCTATTATGCTGGTTCAAAGCATATCAACAACAAAAGAAGAAGCAGTAATCACAGGTTTACAATAAAAGGTCTTAAACACATTATCATTAGACCAATCTGCTGACTTAAGGATATCCTCCAGACGCGAGCCTGTCCAAAAGGCTTTAGAGGCCATGGCACCCCTGGTAGAGTGAGCACCAAACACAGAAGTGTCAATGCCCGCAAGAGACATGATCCAACGGACCCAACGGGCCAAGGTAGCAGAAGAAATGGGGAGATGAGGTTTGCGGAAAGAAATGAGCAATTGCGTATGGGAAGAAGTCCTAAAGTCAGCATATTTTTGTTCGTAGGCTTTTAAGCAATGACCTACACATAACTTCGGCTGAGCTGGAAAATAAGGATAAAACACTGATTGTAAATTTATTTTTGTACGTCTCTGCACTTGAAACAACACCCCAGTAGGAGAAAACTGTCTTGAGGAAAGATCTAAAGCCTTAACATCAGAAACACGTTTAATGGATATTAAACACAACAACATAGTAAGCTTTGCAGACAACATTTTCAGGGAGAGAGCAGTATTGTCAGGCCAATCCATAAACACTTTGAAAACCAAATTAACGTCCCATAAAGAAGAATACTTAGCCAATGGAGGTTTGGAAAAGCGAACTCCTCGTAGCAAATGGCAAACCAGCGGATGAGATCCAACCGGTTTATTGTCGATGGGGCAGTGATTAAGCGAAATAGCTGATCTGTACAGGTTCACTGTGCGATAAGACTTACCAGCGCTGGCCTCAGAGGCCAGAAAATTAATCACAAAATTCACAGAGGCTGAAAAGGGATCGATAGACCATTCCAAACACCAGCTTGACCAAAGAGACCAAGCGGATTTGTATGCCTTGGAAGTACCGGGAGCCCAGGCCCGGCTGATAAAGATCGAAGCCTCTTGAGAAAGGAGTTGGTCAGAAGAGAGAGACCGGACAGCTTCCAGGCCGATAGAGTCAGAGACCGATCCAGAATGAGGTTGTGAGGGGAACCTCGAGGTCCAGGAGAAGGTCCCGCGAATTCCAAAAGAGAAGGAAACCATATCTGGGATTGCCAAAAGGGCACCACCATGACCAGAGACGTCTGCTGACGACGAATCTGGGAAAGGACCCTGTTGATCGTAAGAAAGGGAGGAAAAGCGTAATTGAGATGAAGTGACCAATCCTGAAGGAACGCATCGGTCGCTAACGCTAGCGGATCCGGGCACCAACTGTAGAAACGAGGTAACTGGGAGTTGAGGCGAGACGCAAATAGGTCGATAAAGGAAGGACCCCACTTGAGAGAGAGAGAATGAAACACGGAGGGGAGTAATCTCCAATTGCTGGAATCCCGGAGATACCGAGAGTGCCAGTCCGGGATGGAATTGAGATCGCCGGGGAGATATTCTGCTTGGAGGGAGAGATTGTGAAGGAGACAAAAGTGCCAAAGACTCTTGGCGAGTTCCGCGAGGGGTTTGGATCTTGTGCCACCGAGACGGTTGATGTAACGGACCGCAGAAACATTGTCCATCCTGAGAAGTTACCTTGTTGTTTGCGAGACTGCGGATTGCAAAGGAGCCTGCCAGCATCTCTAAACAGTTGATGTGCAATGACGACTCCTCTAGAGACCATGTACCTCCAGTCGAGATTAGTCCACAACGGGCGCCCTAACCCGCCAGACTGGCATCTGATTCTAACACAAGATCTGGGGCCGTGGCGAAGATAGTCCTTCCGTTCCACGCTTCTAAATGGTCTATCCACCATTGCAGCTCGGAACGCGAGGCTTGGTCCAGTAGGATAAGATCTGAGTAAGCCAGACCCTGACGCAGATGTCTTATTTTTAGGCGCTGAAGGGCCCGATAATGGAGAGGGCCTGGAAAGATGGCTTGAATGGAGGTGGAGAGAAGCCCCACTATCCTTGCGAGGGAGCGAAGGGAAATTCGGGAAAGAGAAAGAACGTGAGAAATTTCTGAACGAACAGATGCGATCTTTTCGGTAGGAAAGAAGAGAGACGCGGAGGGAGAATCTACGCAAAACCCCAGAAACTCTACACTTTGAGAGGGAATCAACATGGACTTCTCCGGATTGATCAGAAAGCACAGATCGAGAAGAAGGGATTGGGCCACTTGAAGGTCGTGTAAAAGACCTGGTTTGCTCGCATTCATAAGAAGAATATCGTCCAGGTAGATGATCAGACGAATTCCCAAGGCTCGAAGATAAGCTTTCACAGGCGTCATGATTTTGGTGAAACACCAAGGAGCTGAAGAAAGACCGAAGGGGAGCGAACAAAACCGATAAGTGACGCCCAGCCATTGAAACTGGAGGAACTTGGAATGAGAGGGATGGATAGGAACTGTAAGATAAGCATCCTGAAGATCCAAGCAGACCATCCAATCGTTGGCTAGCAGAGTGTCTCTTAAATGGATAATGGTCTCCATTTTGAAATGTCTGTAAACGACAAACCGATTGAATACCTTGAGGTTGATTACAGGTCGCATCTTTTTGTTCTTCTTGCGAACAAGAAACAAAGTGCTCAGAAAGCCTGAGGGATCAAAAGGGAGCTTTTGGATAGCTTTCTTTGCCAACAGGGAAAGAATTTCTTGAGAGATCAAGAGAGAAACGTCGGCGGAAAAAAACCAGAGGTGGAGGCAAAGTATCCTGGAAAGGAGGAGCGTAAAATTCTATGAGATAGCCTTGGACAGAACTGAGAACCCAAGGGTCGGAAGTTAAAGTTTGCCATTTGCTTAGAAAGAGAGCTAAACGCACTCCTACCAGAGGGCCAGAAGACAGGCTTACCTTGATGGGGATAGTTGGAGTTGTTGCCTCTGTGGCCCCTCTGTCCACGACCCCGGAAGCCACGGCCACGTTGGGGATAGAATTGTGGCTTGAACTCTTGATAGCCGGTGTTGGAAGCTCCTCTGGAACCTTGGTTGGAGGAAAAACGGCCGGAAGAGCGGCTCCTGCCTCTGCCGGCCCTGTCAAAAACCCGAGGGGCGAAGACTTTTTTAATGGAAAGTTGTGCCTTGTCCAGTGAGGCGAAAGTTGAAACAAATTTAGAAAGATCTTTGACCAACGAGTCACCAAAGAGAAGACCTTCCGCCTTGGCTCCAGGTTCCTGAGTCGCCAAATTGGCTAATTTAGGGTCTAACTTGATAAGGAGACCTTTGCGTCTTTCATGGGTGATGGCGGCATTGGCGTTGCCCAGTAAACAAAAAGTACATTGGGCCCAAAGGGAAATATCTTCAGGATTTAGGATTACATTCTCTGAACGCGCCGTCTCCACCAGATCAAGAATGCAGGCAAGGGGACCCGCCATATCCAGAAGTTTGTCCTGGCAAGAGGACCATGCTCTGTCAACCCCCTTGCGAGGGTCCTTGCCGAACTTTGCCCTGACTGACTTGTCCAGAGGATGTCTGAGCTTGGAAGAGATGTATTCTCCCACATGGGGAATTGGAAACCATTCAGTGGAATTCGGATGCCGAATCAATGCAGGATCAAACATAGGCACCCCTTCCGAGTCAAGGATAGGCTCGGATTCAAAAGGGGACAATTTTTGCTTCTTGGGCAAAGAATCGCCAACCCCAAGTAAATCAAAGAGATTGTCCTCGTCCGTGTCACCCAAATCATCATCCGTATCATGGATTGTATCAATGACCAGCTTCTTAGGAACCTCCACGTTTTCAATTTTGACTTTGCTTTTGCCAGATGTCAAAGTAGACCCCTCCTTTGACTGAGGCCTGGGAGGAATAGAATCCTCATTCTTGCGCGAGGAAACCTCACTAACCACATGTGACACTTTTTTGGTTAAGACAGTGGCAGGAACCAGTTTACGTTTTCTGCTTTCCCCCGCAGACTGGGCCAAAGCTTTGGTCATAATACTGATTAAAGAGTTTTCCATATTTCTAGAAACTCTCTGCATGGAGTTTTCCACAGCAGTTTCCACTGACGAATTTATAAACTGGCTCAAATCAGTTTTAAAAGCATTGCTTTCATCATTATCAAACTCAGGAGAGCTGGAAATGTCCATTTTCACTGACTGGTGAGGAACTGTGAAGCAAGTGGTTAACAGTGTCAGGAAACAACAGGGACGTGTACAAACTAGCCTGCCAGTGGAAAACAAGCGTGAGAGGAGGCGTGAAGAGGCTGTAGATAGTCGCGCTGAGGAGTCCTTGTAACCGGCGACAGTTGAGAGGCAGAAGGCAGCGCTGAAGACCGGCAAATAGCGAGGCGTCAGCTGAGGAGAAAGCGAGCATTAGGGAAGCGCCGGTAAAGTAAACAAAGGTGCGAGCGAGGGCAGACGCGCTAAACCCTCAGAGCCGAGGGAGGGAATACTGAATGCGCAACCACTCGGAAAGTGCTATAACACACCACGCTAAACAGACACACCACGCTAAACAGAGCGCAAAGCTAGCGGCAGTTATGTAAATAAAACTTCATAAAATAAACAGTGAAACACTTCATTAACCAAAGGAGAATAAAATAAGCGACTTATCTGACTGCAAGCAGCAAGAAAAGAGGACTGCTTGCGGTCAGATAGGTCCTTATATGGTTAGCCTGACCTGATTGGATTACTGTGTTTTATCGTTCTCCCCATTGGCCAGTAGTTTTCTCCTGCAGCCTTCTGGGGAGTGTAGTGTTTCACTTATCTTGCTGCTGTTTGAATAAACGCAAGAAAAGAAAGCATAATAGAAGCCTCCGGTCTTGCCATAAAATTTAGACGTTCAAGAGCCTATATTTTTAAAGCAATTGGCATCGCTCCTTCAGAGTACATAAACAATACCTTTGCTCCTGGGCGTAGGACTCATGGGTATTGGCGCTGAGATAGCATTCAGTCCGACTACCTTTTCCCCAAGGGGCATATCAGCAAGGGCCTGCGATAATTATCGCTCAGCGCTTTTAGCGCGAGGATAATTATCGCAGGCTAACTCTGGATTCTATCGCGGAGTTAGCGAGCTATCAGCAACGCTTATCTCCCAAGCGATAGAAATCCATGCGTTAGCTGGAAAACAGTGTGATTATCGGTAGAAATTCAGCGATAATCGCACTGCGACCTACGATACCTTGCTGATAGGGCAGGGTGGTTTTAGCCATGTAATCCACCTCCCATTGGATTACATGGCTAAATCAGATTACAAGCAGGCATAAGGAAAGTAGCGATAACTGAGGTTAGCGCTACTTTTCTTATCACTCTGCTTGTTTGCGTGCAGCTTGATAATTGAAGAAATGTCGGTTAGCGACATTTCTCCAGTTATTTTGGCATGGAACGACCACTTTGCATCTCATTAGAGATGTAAAGCTGGGCGTTGTTGTAAGGGGCGCTAAACAGCGATAGCGTGACTTTGCTGATAAGGCGATGAAATTATCGCCGCTTTTTGCCCCAAAAAGGACGCAAAAGCAGCGATAATTTCATAGCACCGCCTTGCTGATATGCCTCTTAAAATTTTAAGCCGAGGGAGATATTTGCAGCACTAGCAGCTGCTTCTGTCATGTTCCAGGTGGAGTCTGACTCTACAACCAATAGGACAACTGAGCTCATGGAAAATGGGCAATGGCCACCACTGGAATAAACGTTTTGATTCACACCTGGTGGCTCTCTAGTTGATTGTCTAATCATATAAGTGACGAGAGTGGAATTTTGCTTCGATTACTACACCACAGCACTGAAAATGATATATCTCCATCAGAATGGGAACATTACCCTTTACAGGGTTGACATATAAATGGAATTCAAGCGAAGGAGAGTCTGCTACATGACGGTTTTGTTGCGATTTAAAAGGAACAGTCGGACATTTTTCTTATTCCTATTATATGTTAAAAGTTGAAAATATTGGTTGAATCTCTTATTGCTGGGAGTCAAATGAGGACACTGAGATATGGTTTATTATAAGCAGACAGATAACAATACAGTAACTGTAGCAGTATTAAAATACATCGGAGCAGCGTGGGACCGACAGCGCGAAATATGAGCCTGCGTGAGCAATTTAAAAACCCGAGATGATTCAATATTGGGGATCTAAAAATGGTAGTTTGACTCTCAGGCGAGGTGCGCATTTACTTTCATATGAGAGAGGAAATGATGAATTGTGTTGCAACGTAGGAGCGCTTGCACACATTGGCTTCAGTTAAGTGTGAATATATTCTAAAATATTTCTTAACGATTTTTAAAACAAGCATGGCGTTTGCTAGAATTTAACCTGGCATTTTGTATGCATGATTGAGGTATTTACTGGTCTGCGTTCAATAAATGGACCAATCTGAATAAACTGAGACTGACTGACTGGCTTTTGCCAACTCTGACCACCTATCATCTGAGATAAGAAGAAAGAAAGGAGGCAGAGGGAAGAGAACCACACCAGGAAGACCCATGGGTGACTTCAAGGTCTCGATTAGCCTTTCCTGGAAAACCCATACCGAAAGCCAGAGAGCGAGCTACGAAAATGAGAAGGCGGCTTCTCCATTGCCCAGCATAATGAGCTGCCACGAGGGTGGCCAGTTTCCTCCTTTGTGCTGGACTGAAGTCTTGTTTCTTGAAGAATTTCATAATGAAGGGCAGGACGAAAGATGGCAGGGAGTTGGCTACGGTATTATGGCCAAGCTTGGTTTTATTGATGAATGGTGTCATGCGTTACATTTACATGAGTATCTTGTTGACTCTACATCGCTCAGATCCACCTCAACCCGCTTCAAGACAAGTGTGCAAATAATTAAGCTGCCTCAAGACCACGGACTACCTCAATAAAGCATTCAACGAGGTTACCTCAGGACTCAACCACTACCTCAAGAAGCCTCAGCACTCTTGGACTGCCGAACTTTATGTTTTTAAGACTGCTCTACTATGTAACTATTATGAAACACTGTTGTAAAGCGCTCCGATACAGGTCAGCGCTATATAAAACTCCATAAATAAAAATAATCAACAAGAACGCATTCTACTTATGCTTTTGTTTTAATTGCTCGTTCCCAAAAGTTATAAAGAATAACAACTTATCAATCTGCCAATACCAATCCAATGTAACAATCACTTATTGTGTCTGTAATGTGGGCCTAACCTTATCACAAAATAAAAATATGTGAGTAAATCCTCACCTAGGGCCTTATGTAGGTGGCCTGGCATTTACCACTTCATAAATACCGAATCATACCGATTCGGTATTTATGAAGTGGTAAATGCTATGTAGGTATTTATGCAGTAAAAATTACCGATTCGTAGAAATTTGGTAATTACCGAATCGGTATTTACCGATTCGGTAATGAGGCATACCTTCCCATTGATGGGAAGGTATGCCTCATTACCGATTCGGTAAATACCGATTCGGTAATGGGGGGAGCACATGCAAGGGTGGCAGGGTGTCACATTGACACCCTGTTGCACCCCTGATTCGGCCATGTGTGCACATGTGGCGCACATACATGCCCTAAGGGCATGTATGTCTGCCACATTGCACACTTAAACGTGCACAAAAATGCTTTTTTACACCTATTCGTCATTTACCACCAACCTTTAGTTGGTGGTAAATAACGAATCCCCACACCCACCACACACTCCCCCTACATCTCATTTCATGATTCGGTATTTACCGAATCGGTAAAATTACCGATTCGGTAATTTTACCGATTCGGTAAACACCGAATCATGAAATGTTCCCCCTACATCTCAAAAGCCTAAATACCGGTCGGTAACGGTATATTTACCGAAAATCGGCCGTTACCGACCGGTATTAGGCTTCCTACATGAGGCCCCAAATCTGTAAAACCATGTGCATAATAAAGAATTGAATTGTCAGATATGATCTCTGATACAGCTCATTTATCACATAAATACGTATCACAGAACAATACAAGAACAAATATTAAATCAATTCTAAATATAAACAAGCATTTGCAATGCAATAGTTCTCACATTTGCGAGAGTTTAAGCTATTGGCATTATCTTTGACAATACCTTTTATTTATATGTTTTTATAATTAACACATAAATAAAAGGCATTGTCATGTACAATGTCAATAGCTCAAACTCTTGTGCATGACAGACCTATTCAAAGAAGCAGCCACCATTGTCCCGGGCTGCTTAGATAGTGAAAGCGCGCATGGAGTGCTGAATGTTGCAGGAAAGCATGTCGTGCCTGCAGTAGGAGAAACTATTTAAAGAAACTAGTGCTCACAGACTAAAAAAGACTCACTGTGTAATAACCGAAGTAAAAGAGCCAGTTCTCATGTGAGGTTACGAATGAAGACAATTTGGTACTAAGGAGGGACTAACAAGCCAGTTAACGAATCAGAAGCCAGCATTCATAAAGGACAATAACACAAGCCTATGACAAATATGGATGGGCTTCTATTCCATACTACAATACATCATGGCTTCCAGAGCTGCGCATGCGCTGCCCAAGCTCGACCTAAAGAGGAGGTCTACTGGACCTTTAAAGTGAGGAGCAGGGTCAAGACTGATTTATATATGACTGGGTCCAATCGGGTGGCATGGTGAGCAAAGGAACGATTGATTTAACCCAGATCTCTTGACTGGAGGTGAATGTTTGATTCGTTCGGCATTCCGTCCATCATTTATTTGTGCAGCATGTTTGGACCTTTAAATTAGGCCTTTGTTTTGGGTACAGCTGGAAGTGAAACTAATGAAGCCCTTTAACCATGGACAGGTTGCCGCTCACAAATGAAACACAGACAACATGCAGGTGATGATGGATGCGTCCCGGTGTCTGCAAACTCAGCATATTTCACTGAGGCCATTTAGATCCCTGACCTGGCTCCACAATAGTTGCCAACAATACTTCTTGAAGTTGTCACATGATCTGCTCAAGACTCCTAGCTCTGACAGTGGTTCAGGGTGGCAGGTTCAACCCACCTCCTAATACACCCCTAGGTCTGATGAGAAAAGAGGCATCTCCCCCTATCAGATAGAATCACCAGGACCACCATGCGCCGCAGTGCCCCTCGGAGGACAGCCTTATGCGTGCTGGTCAGTGCCACCGGGTGGACTATGGCCATGTTCACCCCACTGTGTACCGAGCGAGTCAGCAGCCTGGTCTGCCCCTAGGAATACTCGTTTACTGAGGAGCCCTGAGAGGGAGGAGTGAGAGGCCGGTGGACCCCAGGGGAGTCATCGACCTGGTTCTGCCCCCAGGATTACTTGTTTACTGAGGAGCTGCCGAGAGAGAAGGAGTGAGAGGTCTGTGGATCCCAGGGAAGTCAATGGCCTGGTTCTGTCCCTAGGATTACTTGTTTACCGAGGTGTCCCTGCGAGGGAAGGAGTGAGAGGTCTGTGAATCTCAGAGGAGTCAGCAGTCTGGTTCTGCCCCTAGGATCACTTGTTCATTGAAGAGACCCTGATAGGGAAAGAGTAGGTATGTGTCAGCTCCAAGGCTTCACCTGCGGGTCCCAGAGGAGTCAGCCATCTGATTCTACCCTTAGGATTACCTGTGTACTTTGGGGGTCAGTACTTGGTTTCCTCTGCTCGGAGGGTTACGTTACATATGTATTGAGAACTCCATGCAGTGGAGGGTTGAGTGGTCTCTGCTCCTAGACCGGCCCCTGTGCTAAGAAATCCTTAAAAAGGAGGGGGGCTCCATTTTCACTGAGAAACCCCTGAAAATGATGTACAATCCCTGTAAGCCCCTAGGTGTGCATGCCTACTGTGTACTTCGCGTAGACTAACGGAATCGTGGCATGCTGTAACAGTGGAGTAACCTCGCTGCCGGCACGAGACTGAAAAGAGGCATGACTACGTACCCAGCAGACTTACAAAGGAAGAAAAGAGTTTTTCGATTTACTGAGGGAGCAGATTAAGGAGACAGCCGTCTCCTAATTGGGATTCGGCTGTCCCAATTAGACAACGGATTCACTCCGAAGGCCCCAGTGTAAGCTGTTAAAGTCACTGAAGGTTAATGAAGGTTAAGGTTCCACATTGACATACTTTTGCAAGAAATTGGTTGGTCCTGAGGAGAACCTCACAAAGATAGAGGTTCGAAACGCGTCGACCAGTTCGGTCCTTTTCACATCCATTTGAAAAGCTCTGCCCTAAATGTGCTGCTAGTTCTTTCACTGTATATAGAAAAAAGAGAAAATGTTAGAACACATATAAAGTTTGGAAAACAATTCATTTCAAAGGGAGAGGTGTCATTAGGACCGCTTTGTTTAGTGTATGTCGATTGTATGTATGAATGGATAGGCCAAGAATGTTTGATGAATGAATGTAGTTTAAAACCCCTAGGGTATTAACAGTATTGTTTCGTTCTGTTTAAAAATATTTGTATGTATATTGTGTCGTATTTTGTAAAATGCAAATGCGCAATTAATAATTGTTGAGCGCACATAAAAGAAAAATGTTAAATAAATAAAAAAAGTTTTTTTTGAGTAAAAGGCAATTCCTAAAGCCCTCCTTTCTTGTTTTACTTTTCAGGATAGGTTTTTGTTGAAAAGGGATCGTTGTCTATTAGTTCTCAGTTTGGACAAGATGTCTTGTTGGTTTGGTTAAATTTGGCTCAGTCCAGCTGAGTTTTTGAGCCAGAACCCAGTTTTGGTTTAATACTGTGGAAGTCCTGTCACTGATGGACGCCCTCTTTAAACGCCTGGATGCGTGAATCCACGTAGGTAGCAGTAACCCTGAAGGTGCCAGGAGAACTACAACTCCCATGTGTGTCTGGGCACTAATGATCAAAACAAGGTAAGAGAGGGGCTCTGTATTCTCAAAAAGGAAATAGAGCACCGACAAACTGTGAAGTAAAAAAATGTTTTCCTTTTCGAATCCAATGTTTGCTAATTCATTCACACATATTATTAGTAACAACTACCAAGATCAGGTATTCACAAAATCACTCATTATAGTGGAACACTTAAATGCAAGGCAACGTCAATTTATAAAAAATCAATTAAATGGTTTATTTGATTCGCAAAGTTTCTTTAACCACAATCAGATCATAAAAAATGCATTAGATTTTTAATAAAACAAAAACACATTAAAAACAAGTTAAATTAAAAAATACTGAATGAGACAAAAACACAAATCAAGGAGATTTTGAAAAAAGACAGTCAATTTGTCATAAGCCAGTTAATTTGGAAACCTTATGGGCAACAATTGAATAAGGGTTAACTTCCTCATTTGACACAAGTATTGTATGCCCCTTCCAAATTTAACACAACGGAATTGCGTCGACGCGTTTCGGAGGCTATTCGAAGTTTGTGACCTCCTTCTTCAGGACTATTAGAAATGGAATCTCCTTATCCATGAACGATTGCCTAAGGCACAAATGAAAAACTATTTTTACTATCAATGTACATAGTGTTTTCTTTCCCTTTTTATTAAAACAGGAATCTAAAAAATATATCATGTCTTACGTTTATGCGACAACTACAGTTTCTAACTATTCATTCTTTCATACAAACAAAAAATATATACCCTCATGAATATATAACCATAATCATATTATCTAAATTCTCTGGTTTTATAAAGTATTTTTTAATTTAACTTGTTTTTAATGTGTTTTTGTTTTATTAAAAATCTAATGCATTTTTTATGATCTGATTGTGGTTAAAGAAACTTTGCGAATCAAATAAACCATTTAATTGATTTTTTATAAATTGACGTTGCCTTGCATTTAAGTGTTCCACTATAATGAGTGATTTTGTGAATACCTGATCTTGGTAGTTGTTACTAATAATATGTGTGAATGAATTAGCAAACATTGGATTCGAAAAGGAAAACATTTTTTTACTTCACAGTTGGGCACTAATGATGACATTTGACCCGCTCGTGCCCCCAGAAACCACTCAGGTGCCCCCTGAAGGGCGACACCCCCATCGACCACTAAACACTTCCAGTACCTCCCAGACTTATGGGAGAGGTCAGCCCCAAATACCAGCGGAAACGGAAGGGGTGGGGGAGAGGGTGCCCACTAATTATATAGTAATTCCAAAGAACATCACAAGACTAAACACTTACCACATCAGCGAGAAGGAGACATGGTTTCAACTAGCAGCAGAGCGGCTCTCTGAGAGAGTAACATGTGCCAGGTGTGAAGGCTCGCCTGGGCGGTGTGTGCCTACACACATCACCTCTGGACACAGGGACAACGCGATAGGCTTTCACTCACCTTTGCATGTAGCTGACCTGGGCTAGGAAACTGCACCACATGATTCATATACCACATGAGGGTGTGAGACTGCTAGGGTGGTCAAGTGGGTCCATGTCACCAGGCCACCACTTTCCCTTCCTGGATTTTGCTCTTACATTTCATTGTTACCAGGTGTGTTGATCAGAAGGGCTCAGTTGAAGTGAACGCCAAGACTGCATCTCCCAGAATGCACCTATGTTTTCTTACATTAACGCTCCAAACTTTAAAAAGTGTACCAGGTGTCATGGATTCATCTGGTACACTTTTTAAAGGTCACTCTGCGCCACCCCTACAGGCCTCCCCACCAATCCTTTCTCGGATCCGAGCCTAAATCGCGCAGGTGTAGAGACCAGCATACTCAATTTAGTGCGGCGAAGCAGCAGTGAGAAGGTATGTAGGCGCAAAAAGAGCCACACATCGAGGTAAATTATTTATTTCCTTGTGGCCACCTCACCAGCTGGCTCAACGAAGACCCGAAATGGGCAACTTCTCAGGAAGCGTCTGCGTTACTAATACACCAGGCTCTCAGCCCTCAATCACTGCGGGCCACCCCGCAAACCGCACATCTAACACCACCCAGCCCCTGCCCCCCCCAGGCTGACACACACCTCCCAATGTGAGAAAGCACAAGTGAGAAGCTGGGTGCCCCACACTCCCTGAGAAAATGACTGTCATGGTTTTAAGAGTGACAAACTGACAAATACAAACAACGATTTAGCGCGCACAACCAGGAAGGTTGGCTCAAGTACATCTGGGTGATAAGTTCCGGAGCAGCAGATGGTCTCATCCGCCGCAGAACCGATTCCTAGTTGGTGATTGGGACCGTCTTTTGTGACACGGTAGCAACTGAATGTTTAGGATATTTATGATGGGAGGTAAGATTAGAGTTTAAAACCTTGCACTTGATTAGGTGGGAATGGTGTTAACGATAAAAGCTACTGGCTGCTTTCAAAGCGTGGTGCCCGTGAAGGGGATCATGGTAATTGCCGATACAAAAGTAATGATGAAAGTGGGCCCGTGCTACCACATGAAACGCAGCACCCATGCATATTAAGTATATGCGCATGGCGGCTCATGAAGCGGGCGCCATGGCGATAAAAAAAAAAAGCCGGAATCGTCCTTAAACAAAACTAATAGAGCCCTACAGTACCTGCTAAACTGTAGTTGGTCAGTGCTACTTGACATGAAACGGAAGTGACATGTCGGAGTTTCAGCAAATAAGGACCCAGGAAAGCAGAGCAACACTAGAGTGGCCCAATGGAAGCAGCAGGCGGGATTTTACTTGGTATATGGATTACAGCAGGTCTTCCAGAAAGCACATGTGCTGCCTAGGCTCGACCTAAAAAACAACTTATTTTTTTAATTTGAACTCCAGGCTTCAGCTAAATTCACCTTTGTGTCCTTTTGCTACTGATAAATGCAATTGCTACAAATATATTAATTTCTTTATTTCCGTGAGCGCGCTTGCTGTAGAACAAGCCCAAGTCAACGGTAACCTGTGTTTTCTTTAGGCTGCAAAGCTATACTTCTTCATTAACTATTCTCATGATATTTTCAAGAAAGAAGGATCATACATTTTTTAATGTAATGAACAGATCAATATACAGTATGTTGTGATTTAGTCATGCAGCCCGTATATCACTACCAGGTCTTGAATTTCACAGCATCTCCCTTTACGGTAGTGCACAGGTCCTAAAAGAAGAAGTGGGGGAACTACACAAGTTAGAAAGTATGCAAGGGACATCACGGCGTGTGACTTCACTGTGTGTGACATTGCATGTAGCATAGCAAGAAGTGACATCACAAGAAGTGGCATCACGAGCTATGACCTCACAGAAGTGACATCACAAGAAGAGACACCCGATTAAAAGCCTCACACATATGTTTAGCAGGTCTATCATAAGTACATTTGAGAGCATTATGACATTTAGGGCCTGATTTCAATGTCAGGCGGAGAAGCCGACTTGGTCCTGGCACCGACCAACACCCAGTCAGAGTTCCCGACCGCCTCATTGGGATGCGACCGAACACTGTCCTACATTTCACTATGGGAGCATGCATTATGGCCATAAACTTACAGTAATGTATGCTCCCATAGTGAAATGGGAGGTGTGGTTCATCCCTGCACCCTGTTGCAGGCACTTCAAGGCACTTTCTCGGGAGAAATGCGCATGCGCGGGCGCTCACGCATCCGCATTTGTGAGGAAGAAGTCGGCTAGGAAGCAGGAAGAGGGAGCCCCAGGACGCCGCAGCTCAGGTAAGTAATTTTCTTTACTTTTAACGTTGTAACTAATTTTAAAATGAGGGCGGGCGGGAGGTGGTTGGCGGGCAACTCTGCTCCGCCGTGGCATGTGCGTAGTCTGCCTACTACGCCTACTTTGCGGACCGTGAAGTAGGCAGCACTACGCACACTCCGCGGGTGGAGCGGAGCACTACGCCCACGTTTACTCAGGTGGATGAAGTTTGGTGCAGTTCATGCATTGTATTGAAGTAGCTAGAAAATAAAATTGTGAATATTAATACTATATGATTTATTACCTACTAAACATACCACCATTTTAAACACTAGCAATTTTTGCATGTTTTGACTATTGTAAAAAAAATGGAAGTTGCACACTGTATTTGGTATTCTGAGCATGGGGAACGTTATTCCCTATGAAACGTACAGTTATAATTGGATATTCTGCACACATATTAATTCAGACATTATGGACCATGGTATATGGCTACAGGAGTTTTAACCAAAAGAAATTAGGAATTAGTGAGACCTTTTACATTAATGAATTGCTAACATGGATAACAAAATCACTTTAAAAAATCCCATGCATCTAGTATCTTTTGCTGTAATGGACATCATAATCTACCATCTTAGACTGAGTATCATCTGCCTGGTGATGAGGAGTCAGCCATCTGTTAACATATGGCAATGGATTCCAAAGAGGCAGAGGAATGCTCATAAGACCTATGAACATTAGTGAAGAAAGACCTGTGATATCCAGAAAGTGTTGCATGAGTGAAATTATCAAGTCCATGGTGCTGAAACCCTTTTTGTGGTCACTTGAAGTCACTGGAAGTGTGTTTGCTGCCCTCAAAACAGGCAGCAGCTGTGCTATAAAATCATTCCCACCCTTGTCAATATAGTCTCTGAAACCTTCTGATACTAGTTTATGATCAAAAGAGAATCTCCTGCACATATCTATATACTAACACCAACTACATACACTCAAAATCACTCTCTTGTGATCTGTCTAGGGGGCCTGCTATGAGTGTGTTTCTATAGCGATCAGTGTA
This sequence comes from Triturus cristatus, assembly GCF_964204655.1. Classification (NCBI taxonomy): domain Eukaryota; kingdom Metazoa; phylum Chordata; class Amphibia; order Caudata; family Salamandridae; genus Triturus; species Triturus cristatus. The sequence goes on along the minus strand of NC_140587.1, from coordinate 737,264,044 downwards.
CCCGAGGTCCTCAAGTGCATGGACAACCAGCACTTGCTGAGCATACATACATTTCAAGTGCATGCCCTGTAGGTGTAACTGCTTCAGCTGTAACTCCACACCCTAAAATGTCCTAAGAAAAATAGTAAAAGAAAACATGAAGAACATTTCTGCATCAAAGAATGAAACTGTTGACATTAGGAAAGAAAAATATAAAACATTGAAGGGATTTTTAAATCCATAAAAGGCTTAAATATACAAAGAATAGAGTGGTGAAATGATCATTTAGCTGTTTATGTAAAAAGTCTTCTACTGCTGAGAGCAATGTGTAGCATGCTGATACGTTTGAATCAAATCAACGCCACCTCAAACTTTCACCATTGTGGAAAATTGATATAATTAGAACCGCAGAGTTGAGTTAGGAACATCTAAACTTATGGGGTAGGTACATTGACTGGAGGGGCATTGCTTGGGCAGCCAAGATGGCGGCAGTGTTCTAGACCAGCTCCCGCTGCCCCACGAGAACCAGCCATTATCCTGCCTGACAGCAAAGTCTACCAACTCCCCCAGGCTCTCCTTTTCAAGTGGAGACACTCAGAGTTCAGCTGATGCTGATTTGTGGCCTGAGTGGGGAAGTGGAGAACCCATGTTGAAGTGACCACTGTGGAGAGAGTGAAACAAGATGGGGGTCTTGGACAAATTCTGGAACCCCTTCTTGGTTTCTACATGTTTGGCTGTGGGGCGACAGATGCTTGATGGATGGAAGTGTGGGGGATGGTCTTCTGTTTTGTTTTATTGCCTGGTTTACTTTTCCATACAATGGACATACTCTTTACTTGCAGTGCACACTCATTCGGACACACCACTTTTCACAGTCCCACTAAGCTTGTCCTCCTGCGACCCCACCTCAGATGGTTAAGGTCCTTTCATGGAATGTAAATGGCCAGCTTGACCATATTAAGAGGTTAGCAATTTTACACTATATAAAATGTTTTTACCAAGAGGTAGTCATGCTCCAGGAGACCCACTTCTTAGGCTCACAATGTTCCTTTCTCTGTCGCTTTGGCTGTGACGAGTGTTCCACTCCAGTTTCTCCAGAGCTTCACAAGGGGTGGCAATCCTATTACATAAGGCCTTTCTGTTGGTGTTCTCCATCTCTCACATGAACCCTCAAGGGAGATACATAGGGATTGAGGGCCTCCTTGACGCTAGGCACTATAGTTTCATATCGACCTATGGCCCCCAGAAGAATCTGCAGTCGACATTTCAAACACTTCATGATCTCCTGAAGGCCCTTCCTACAGGGACAACTCTGATGGGGTGTGATTTTAGTGCTGTCCCTATGTTGGACACTTCCGAGCCTCCTTGGCCAGGCCAATGTGCGCACTCCATCCAACTCACATTGTGGGCTGACTCAATGAGCATATGCGATGCATGGAGAGCATAGAATCCCTCTAAGCGGATATATACCAACGTGTCTGTAGCCCATAAAAGGGAGTCATGGCTCAATCAGATCTGGCTTTCTTCCACTGAGGTTTTCCTCCTGAAACTAGTGTGGATCCCCGGGGCCTCTCTGACCATACTCCTATCCTCTAAAAGTTGGGACCTCTTCAAGAATCGCTACAACCTATGTGCCACCTCAATGCCTGGCACCTTGTGGATCAGGACTGTGGCGACTTTGTAGAGGAGGATATCAAGGTATTTTTCAAACTTTATTGCAACACTGTTCATTCCGCTGGGACCCTACCGGCATCTAGCCAACCCATCTTGAGAGGCCTGACCAAGGGATACATTAGGGTTAAAGAGGCATGCCAACTGGCACAGGTGACAGACCCAGATCATATCTTTGAACTAGCAAGCATGTTGCCGCCCCTCCAGAGATATTGATCGTCAGTTGGCACTGGCAAGATCTACACTGAAGCAGATTTCCCTAGAAGATTCCAGGCAATGTTGGAGGGCATCGACCCAGCGGAGCTATGAAAATGGGGACAAGCCTAGTAAACTCCTGCACTGGCTGGCAACTAAAGATGCATCATCCAGAATTGTACCGTCCATCCATGATGTTCAGGGTGACCTCCACAAATGCACACCCGAGGTAGCCTAAGTCTTTGTGGGTTACTACCAAACACTGTATGCATCGATGCCCATGCCTCTGCAGGAGCTTGAGTCTCCATTATTGGAGAAATATTCCTGCCCTTGATCCCCACATCTTTGGGCCGTGACCTTGACCAACGAATCACAGCTGAGGAAATTAGCAAAGTCATATCGGATCTGAACCCAGGTAGTATCCCCGCCCCAGATGGATTTCTGATTGAATTTCTTAAACTTTATCACTCCCTTCTGATTCCTTACCTTTTAGCACTCGACACTGAGGCAGTGGACAGTGGATCGTTCCCCCAAATCTCAATGTTGCCGTCATTGTCGTAATACCTAAGGCAGACCCACCTGTAGACCAATGCTCCTCTTATAGGCCTATCTCACTCATAAACGCCAGCGTCAAGGTGTTTGCAAAGGTGTTAACAGCTCAACTGAGTCATGCCTTGCCCCATTTAATCCATCCAGATCAATGTGGGGTCATGCCAAGCAGGAGTACCTGCCATTATAGATGGAGAGAACAACTTGCTCATCTACTTGGCTGCCCACTGGCTTTGCTCCGAATTGATTTTGAGAAGACCTTTAATACCGTTGCATGGACCTTTTTGGAAGCTGTGCTGAACTGCACGGGCTTTGGGCCTTTCTTCCGTAGACTCATTGACTTCTTATAGCTACCCCTACCACATGGTTATGGCTTAACAGAGTCCTATCCCTGCCTTTTCCTGTGTAGAGGCACCCGACAGGGCTGTCTCATGTCTCCATTGTTATTCACCCCCGCGATTGAACCTTTGGCATGCCTAATCAGATACCATGCCTGAATATTGTTCCTCAGGCTCCAGATGTCTTGAGATCCTCCAACTCTATGGGGAGGCCTTTGGCTTGTGGATCAACATGACCAAACCTTTGTTGGTACCGGTTGAAGGCGAACATTCTTGGTGTCCACAATCCCGATACGTTGTCTCTCCTTTAAATACCTAGGTATTTATATCTCCTGCCTCCCAGAGTTGGCACAGTAGCTTAACTTTCAGCCCGTTATTCCTGGATTGACCAGGGACCTACAGAAGTGGTAGGGACTACTTATAAACCCCATAGGGTGAATAGCATTTTTTAAAATGATGTGCCTCCCACTCTTCTTGTATGTCTATGCACATTTTCCACACCCAATTCATCAAAGATGATTTTTGACGCTGACATTGAGGATCACTGCCTTTTTCTTGGTAAGGGGTTGCCACTGCGTGGCCTTTGTTAATGCCAGGAATCCCCTTATCATGTAGGACTGGGAATGATAGACCTCTATGGCTATTACCTCACTGCAAAAATTGCAACAGTAAGCGATTTATTTTAATTAGATTTATTTGTAAAGTTTTATATAGCGCGAACAGGACCCGAATGGGTATCAGAGCGCTGTACATCAGAAAAAGGATTTGATTAGTCACTAAGCAAGTAAACATCCTGAACATTTGTAGTAAACCAACCCAAATACAATAAGAGTGAACCAAAACATGAGGAACATGCAGCGAGAACATAAGTTGTATCCGGAAAATGTCTCAAACAAATTAGATAGACGTGTTGTCTCTTGGGTATAAAAAGTTAATTATATTGTCTTCAGGATGATTGTTGCAGCTGGTTATTCAGGAGAAATCTTTTGACTTGTATTTTGAATGAGGTCAACGGGTTGGAAAAGACTTCGGGAGGAAGAGCGTTCCAAATTCTTGGGGCCAGAACCGAGAAGGTGTGGTTGTATGTTCTTTTCTTTTTGAACTTGTGAGGTTTCAGCAGGATGGTGCTGGAGCTTCTGAGGGACTGAGTCATATCAGAAAGTTCAAGCTTATTTTGCCAAGTAAATGGGTTATTATGATGAAGCGCTTTGTGCGTCAGGCAGGCAAACTTGAACCTAATCCAATCTTTGAGCATTAGCCAGTTGAGCTGAACTAGGTCAGGTGTGATGTGATCATGTTTTCGAGAGCTCATGCCAAGTCTGGCAGCATTGTTCAGAGTGGCTGTAAGGGGGGGACATTCTAGCTTTGGGCAACCCAGCCAAGGTCACAATTCCATATTCCACACGGGAGATCACTTGGGATTGGCCTGCAAGTTGCAGGTCCACAGGATGTAGGAACTTCTTGATTTTCCTAAGAGTGTTAAGATGGTAGTTGGCTCCCTAGTTGTTGCACTGATGTGATCTTGCATATTCAGGTGTTTGTCTAGCGTGATGCCCAAGGATCTAGTGGAATCAACAACATGTGGATCGCAGTTAAGGGCCGTAAATTGCTTGAGCCAGTCTTGAATAGGTATGGAGTGGGTGGGCGGGGCAATCAGGAGGAATTCGGTCTTGTGAGTAATAAACAAAAGGTGATTGTGAGTTAGCCATTGTTGAGTAAACCAAAGAACACAGTTCAGCATTTTGATGTCTTCCAGAGAGGCCATTTTCATATAAAGTTGCGTATCGTCAGCGCACATGTGGTATTGTATTTTTGAACATTTCAGGATTTCTGTGAGGGGTTCCATGAACAAGTTGAAGAGTGTTGGTGAGAGTGTGGAACCTTGAGGCATGCCAATTGAAACTGGTGTACTGTTAGTGAGGAAATGGTTCATTTTTTTCTCTTACCGTTCTGTTATATAGGAACGAGGCAAACCAATTTAAGACCTGGCCCGATAACCCATCCTTTTTCCAGAAGATCAATCAAAGTTTTCGTGTTTGACCGTGTCAGACGCTGAGGATAGCACAAGAAGGATAAGTAGACATGGCACATTTTGGTCAAGTAGAGTCAAGACGTCATCAACAATGTGGGTTAGAGCTGTTTCAGTACTGTGTTCTGCCCTAAAACCAGATTGGTATTGGTCAAGCAGCTGAAACTCTTCAATGTGATTGAAGAGTTGTATGTGTATGCATTTGTCAAGAAGTTTAGCTAGAGTCATTATGTTGGAAACTGGATGGAAATTGTTGAGATCAGACACGTCTACATTAGGCTTTTTGGGAATGGGTGTGATTTGTCCTATATTTAGGCAGTCAGGAATCCTACCCTGTAAGAGCTATTCATGCATAATCAAGGACCAGAGGGGCAGAATGGCAGATCTAAAATCCCTGAAGAATTTGGCCGGCAAGGGATCATGGAAATTATTCGAGGGTTTTAGTGACATTACAATTTTTCGAAGCTTGGCACCTTCAGGAAATCTGAAAATATTCCATGATGCGTTATTTTTTGGAGTAAGGTCTATGCCACTGTAGGACAAAGCAATCTCTGAGGTTTGGCAAGTCGATATTATGGGCTTTGTCTGATGAAGCCTAGTGTGTGATGCATGTTGCAGTTCTGCTGCAATCCTTATGGACCTTTCGATAAAGTGTGCGGAGAAGACCTCTTTTCTGTGGATAGATGTATTGGGAGGAGATTGTAGGTCGGTTGAGTGGTTAACTGTTGTTTTATGATTTCAAATTGTTTTTATGTCTGTTTTTAGCACTGTCCAGTTGAGATCTAAAGTGTTCAGCTTTTGTGCTGCGGAAATGTTTATTGTAAGAACGTCTTGCTCTCCTCAATGGTTTGAGGTTAGCTAGGTGAGGAGAATTTCTCCATAATCTTTTCTGAGAGCCTTAGTTACTGACGCTCCTCATTGAGGGAGTGTTAGACCTGGTACCATTGGCGTGAGTCTCCCTTCCATTTTTTCTGATAAGCCTCCTCTGTTTTGATATGTTTTGCTGGTTTTGATGCTTTGGTCACTGTGCTACTGGCATTCAGTGCCACAGTGCAAGTGCTCCCTATGTTAAATTAATGTATTGATTAGTTACTCCATGATTGGGTTATTTTATTTACTTGTCAGACCCTAGTACAGTGTACCATGTGTGCCCAGGGCTTGTAAATCCAATGCTGCTGGTGAGCTTGTAGCATTGGTTGTGCCACCCACAGAAGCAGCTTGTAAAATGTGTCTCAGGTCTGCCATTGCAGAGCCTATGTGCAGTCTGGTACTGCCATGCTGACTGACCAAATACACCCACTTGGCAGTCCCTAAACCTTCCCTTATCTTCATATCAGACACCCCTATGGTAGTCCCATGGGCAGGGTGTAAGTATAAGGTAGGACATGCACTGGTGTGTGTGGCATGTCGTAATAGTGAATTACAGCCATTTTCGTTTTTCACTATTGCAAGGCTACCTGTTCTCCATAGGCCAGAATGGGCAGTTTGATTATTACATTTTATAATCCTAACATACTCAGGGAACATGGTAGAAATTCAAATTTAGTATGCCTGAACTCAGAATGATAAAATACATATTTTAGTAAAGTTGGTTTTAACATTCTGTGTTTGAAAATACCACTTTTATAAAGTAGGTATTTTCTTGCTTAACTGTCCAAGCCTGCCTCTGCTAGGTTGTGAATTGAGGGTCTGGAGTTTGAGTGACAGGGCAGGGGAATTCCAGGAGACTGGGTGAGGCAGCCCAGTGGTGAATAGAGAGATCTGCATCTAGATGGGAGGGAGGAGTTGCACCTGGGACCTGAATAGGGATGTACCTTCCCTCCACAATGCTGGCTCCACCTCCTGTGGCGTGTCTGATGTCTCTGCCCTGCACTCTAAAAGGAAAGAAGGAGTCAGGTAAACAAAGTGCTCCAGGACTGACCAGAACTGGTTTGGCTTAGGCAAAGGCCTCTCTGCCTTTAGAGAACAAAGAGAAACCTAGTATAAATATGGGGACCCAAACCCCAAGATTTTAGATTACTTCTGAAACAACAACAAGAAACCTCTGCCAAGGAGAAGAACCTAAGGAAGCTGTAGGAGTGGACTGCCCCCCTGCCAGTGTGCTGTGTTGCTGGGTTTGCCTACAGTGGTGTCTTCAGTGCCAAGGAGAGGAGAAGGAACTTTGTGTGTACTTCATCATCTTGCAGAATATTTCTCCAAGTGCTTGAACTTGTGCTTGCCTCCTGCTGAACTCTCAGGGACAACAGACTTCACCACCAGCTCCCCTCTGAATTTCCTTGCTGGGAATTCTATCTGCAGAAGCCTGCGTGTCGCTGGGAGCTGGAAGCGCGATGCAACAGGAAGAAGCGTGTCGCCGCCGCAGCTGTAGTCATCGCATCGCCGGAGAAGCATGCCGCCGCCGCATCTCCCAGAAGCGTGCCTTAGTCGCAGCTGCCTGCTGTCGCATCACCAGAGAAGCACGTCGCAACTGTGAGGGTCGCCGTCGCATCATCGGAGAAGCGTGTTGCAGGGCCTGTCGCGGCTCCAAAGTACGAGAGTCGTCGCAAGGCTGCCGGGGGGTGTCGCATCGTTTCAACGTCGTCGCATCAAGGGCACCATCTTATCACATCGCACCGGATTGTCGCATCGCATCGAGGTGCCATCTCGCTGCATCACAACCGGGCTGCAGCACGAGAACCTACGCATCACCTCCTCTCCGGTAAGGATCAAGACGCATCCTCTACTCTGCGACAGCATTGAGGCGCGACCCACCGTCTCCCCCAAAGCAAGGAACCTACGCATCTCCAATGCTGCAAGCCTTTTGTTTATTTTGCGTTATGCATCCAGGTACTTTTGTGAGATCTGTGTCGCATTTACCAACAACTTGAACTAAGCTAATTCTACCATCTTGAAACCAATTTAAAGTACAGTATTGTGGATCTTTGTCGTTTGTGGTCTTGTGTTAAGTCTATATAAAGAATACTTATTGTTATAAAACCTGAGTGGTGTCCATCTGTAGTGTTTTCACTGTATTACTGTATGTATTCACAAATGCTTAACACACTGCCTCTGAGATAAGCCTGTTTGCTCGTGCCAAGCTACCAAGGGGGTGAGCAGGGGTTATCCAGTAGTGTAATCCCCTTTCCTTGACTTAGAAGCAAGGGTCCCTATTTGGTCAAAGGTACCTACCTCTGACAAGTAGAGACCCCCAGTTCTAACAGGGGGCCGTTGAACCAGGGTTTGGACTGTTTGACCGGTATCCTCTTGAGTTGCTTCGGAGCAACAGTGTTGAGTATATTAGTCATGGTATGTCTATAGTATTCAGTGAGGTCGTCCAAATTGGTCATGTTAGTGGTTGGAGGGAGTAGGTTATTGCTAACAGAGGTTAGGTCCATTGCGTGAATGTCTCTTAGATTCCTAGACCACTGTTTGTTCTTGACTTGTCTAGACATTACCTTTTCTAGTATGCGAAAAGGGAGTATGTAGTGATCCGACCAGTCACACAGTGAAATGCTTTCCAGTTGTATCATGTTATCCTTAGCTATGATTAAATCGAGGGTTGGGCCCTTGTTGTGGGTGGGTTCATTGCAAACCTGAGTAAAGTTAAGGTCTGAGGGGAAAGCCTTGAAGGTACACAGAGAGGGATCAGTTGTATTGTTCCAGTGCAGGCTGAAATCGCGAAGGAAGATTCGCTGGGGGTAGGTCAGAGTTAGAGGCCATTATTTCTATTATTTGTTCGATGAAAAGAAGATTGTCTTCAGGAGGATGGTATATCATCTGGAGCAAACAATCTTATTGTTGTTACAGATTTCAACGCCCAGGTGTTCATGAGAGGACATCTGCACTGTTTGTAAGAGTCTCAGGATGAGACTGGAGCCATAAATGTATGCAATACAACCACCCATTTTAACATATCTATCTAGTCTGATGATTTCATATTTGGGAGGCACTAAGATGTCCTTAATTGGCGAGAAGGAGTCGTTGAGCCATGTTTCCATTTTTATCATGATATCTACATCGTGCGTAAGAATGAGGTTGGCAATATCAGCAGCGTGTTTGACTGCTGACCTGCAATCAAGATGCATCGATTTGATGTGCGATTTAGTTGCTACCGTTTCTAGGTGTGATGTTGGGACATGGACTAGGTTGGCCTTTTTCATGGATCTGTGCTTGACATTGGTTTCTCTAAACTCATTTGAAGGTATAGGTTGAATATTGAGTGCTGAGGGTTGAGAAACACTGGAAGGGTTGTTATATGACAGAAGTAGGGAGTGGATGACATCCTCAGACAAAAGGTTGGTAGCCCTATGGGGTCTGGAGTGGTGATTAGGATAAAGTTGTGTTTTACCCAGAAAACTGAGCGGGCTTTCCCTGGACGAAGTTATTATCATGCATTGCTGGCCTGTAGCAGGAGTACTGGGAAGATTAGTCAGTGATCGAATTGAACTTCACATTGTTTTCCATCTTCAGAAGTGTAATAGGTTCGGCAAGCTATCTTTAACTAGTTGAAGATCATGCTTGAGATCAGCTAACTTACCTTCTACGGAGGTCAGATTAGGGGTAGATAGTAGAAGAGGCCCCTCTGTGACGGTGGTAGTGGGGGGGTGGGGTGTTCCCATAGGCAAGGAGGCATGCTGGATTGAAGCCGTGCAGTTGCGGGCTCAAAGAAGGTGTACTGGGGGATGAGCGTGGGTGATGGGTAGGAAGAGTTAACATGTTAACTGTCACTGCCTAATTGTTGGGATGAGAGGCAGTGGACACCAGGGGTACTGGGGAGGAGTGAGAACTACGTGGGGGCAAGGCAAGAGTCGGTGTCAAGTAGTTGTTAGAGCTGCAGCTTCCCCTATTATTATATGTACAGACTTCAGACGGGGGCGCTTTGTGATTCAGACTCATTAGAGTAAATGCCCTAAATCCCCTAAATTGGTGTTCTGACAGATAATGATCGATATACTAGATCCCGGATCTTCATAATTGATGAGCTCGTAGTGTTCAGAAGGATGCGTGTTCGAGGTCTAATGAGATGGGGGAACTACGATTGCTGCAGTGTAGTTAGATGATGTGGCTGGCGGCATCAATGCGGAGGGCTTTGATTCTGAAGACTATCCTGCCCAATATTCTCCAATGTATTTATAATCGTCATAAAGACATTGTCAAACTGATTGAGATTTCTGTCGAATGCTTGTATGAGGATGATTCCATTGTTATATAGGGATATGGTAAGCTCTGCATTGAAGTCTGGTGAGGGTATTAAGATTACTCGGAAACCATGAGGAGTTTTCTTCATTGGTTCAGAACAGACCATTGAGGTTAAGACATTTTCCATTGTGCTCTTCTGTTACTGATGAGGATGAGGTCATTAATTACAACCCTCGTAGACATGCAGAAATAGGTATCCAATACCAGTGTTCCAGGGAACCTTTTGAGTAGATTATGTTTGAAACCTTTTGCAGCTTTCTTAGAAAGGTTAGAGGGGTAGAGGATCTCAGAAGCGTTCTGCCCCACTTGCGATAACAGGGTAGCCTTACAGTAAGCATTAGTTCGTGCCATGTTGGGGATGTACAAAATGAGGTTGCTTGAGTGCAGATCAGGATATAGACTGTGCTTGAGTGCAGACTAGGTTAGCGACTACCATCTGTCTTATGATTCAAGAAAAACACAGTGAACCAGCTGTGCTTTTAATAAAATAAAGAAAAAGATAGGTTCAGGGGGGGATGGGATGACCCAACTTATCAGGTAGAGTTGCACCTGTTGGGACTAGATGAGCTCCTGGGCCTGCTGTATGGAACACCAATTCCTCAATCCGTACCTGACTGCACCCAGGTGACCTTGCTTTGTTGGAGGGCAGCACTGCTTTTTCATTAATTTGAGTCTCAAACTAACTGGGATGACACTGTTATGGCACAGTACGTGGTTACACCAGGTAGCGGGCCTCCGTGGATTTCCATCTTGGGTCAGAATAAGGTCACCCATCTAGTAGACATTTGGCGTGGTGCTGCGCTGATGTTGTTCCAAGACATATAGGAGCATTACCAACTATCTTGTTCACAATTCTACCTCTGTCTTCAACTACACCACGCCCTACCACATCATATTCCTGCAAAGGCCCAGATCCTGGACTTCAACCCCCTCAAAAACAAGCTTTTATTGGGGAAGTTGGGCAAAAGTACAATTTCTAGGATCTACTGATCAATGCTCCAGACTGTTTCTCTGTCTTACGACAGAGGTGGGAGGCATGGGTTGAGGATCTGGATGATGACGATTGTTGAGAGGCCTGTCTGGATCATTGGGAATTAGCCATCTCCTCTCGTCTCCGCATGGTTCAGCTTAACTATCTCCATATGGCTTACTTGGCCCCCTGGAGACTACAACAAAGTGGCAGAACCCCTCTGGCATGCTGTGCTGGATGCTTCCTAATTGAAGCTGACATTTTCCACATGGCTTGGACCTGTCCAGCACTGACATATTCTGTGAAAAGTAGGGCACAAGCTCTTTGTGGTCCTTGGCAGCCACAGTGACTTTACCCCCAGGACTTCCCTGCTGGGTCTATTGGAGGAGGTTGGAGTACTGAGGATGGAGAGGACCTTTCTCGGGGTGACTGGTAGTGGCCAGATGAGGCATTGTCCATGACTGGAACTTGCCAGAACCCCCTTCACTGAAGGTGTGGCGAAGGGTTGTGGACTGGTGTGCTCACAAGAAAAAAATTATTTAATAGTCACGGGGATGCCACCTGAAGCATTACAACATCTGGGGCTAGCAGTGAACATATCACGGGCTAGATGTGAGTTCTTAATATTGTAACTGCAACGATTGTGTTCCTGATCCATAGTGGTGTGGATTTGTTTTTATGTATGTTGATATTGTTGAAAATAAATAAAATAAAGCTATAAAAAAGATACATTGACTGGAGTGAGACCCTAGTAACTGCAGAACACCCTTCTAAAACTTTTCACACAAATCAGTTGCCAAGGCATGGGACATGAAGTGAGCACCATCCTTAGCATGTTTGGAAACCATCCAGCATGCTTGCAGAGATTGTGAAGTGGATTACGGAGCCAAGGGACAAGAATTATACACACCAACACTCCTGATTTAGCCAGAACACGACTCATGCTTTTGTGAGCTTTATGTAAAAGAATGTTGCCATCTTGTCATTGTAAAACTTCCTTTACCCAAAGATTGAACAAACTTATTCACCCCATGCACACTCCACCACAAGTTCTATTTGATGTGCAGCAGGTTTCCATGTAGGTGTGATTGCTTTTGCTGCCGGTGCTCTCCAGAGGTGAGAGCGGCCTCCTACGTGAAGTATGCTTAGAAATCGGACCCACCACTTAATGTGTCTGTGGTGGGCACCTGCATTAATTTTGGGACATTTTGCAATAACAGAGCATGACTCAAAGCAAGGGAGAAAGGCAGAAAGGGAACAAAGAAGGTGAAAGAGAGATAGGAAAACAATGATGAAGGCAGATAATTCGATTAAAAAAGAACTTGCAAAAATAAGATAAGTTCAAAGCAATTGGAAGGTGGTGGAAGACAAAAGTAATATCAACTCTGGCATTCAGCGCTAGGAAAATGTTTTAGCTCTCTGGATTTGTTTTTGCAAATTACACGCTGCTGCCCAAAAGGTTGTCACTTTCACATTTAGCAGCAGACATCTTTCATGTCCCAAAATGAATGCACATTAAGTGGTGGGTACGATTTCTAAGCATATTTCACATAGGGGCTTTTCTCACCTCTGGAGAGCATAGGCAGCTAAAGCAATCACACCTACATGGAAACCTGCTGCACTTCAAATAGTATTTACACTGACAAGATGGCAATATTGTTTTACATAAAGCTCACAAAAGCTTGAGTCATGTTCTGGCTAAATCAGGAGTGTTGGTGTGTATACTTCTTGTCCCTGGAATGAAGTTAAAAATGCTGATGATCACGCACAGAGCATTTCACCTGGACAGCATTAGGTTTCAATGCCAGGCTCAAAAACACCCTCCTTCTCGGGCACTTCGTTTGGCCAATCTAAGGGGCATATTATCAAGACAGGCGATAAATTCCAATTGAAGCCCATGTTAGATTGGAATTCCATATAGCATATTATCAAGCCCATTATCGCCGTTTTAGCAGCAGTTTTCTGCCGCTAAAGCGGCAATAATTTTATCGCCTGTCTTGATAATATGCCCCCAAATATGCTGTGTGTCCGCAAAGTGCGGAAAACTGGATCTGAGGGCAGAACGTTTTCTTTTCTAGCATCCGGGTTCTGGAATGCTCTACCAATCCATCTTCTGTCTATTTCCAGTGAAAGTCTGTTTAAGGCCCAACTGAAGACGTTTCTGTTCCTTCAAGTGTATTTCTGTTATTTTTACCATCATAGCGCCAAGATGCTCTTAATGAAGCAAAAAGCAAATCTGCGCTTTATAAGTTTTCTTAATTAATTCAAGCAGGATTATGTGAGACAGCCCTTATTTTAGTTCAAAAGGGAGTTTATTGAGATAAAAGAAAATACTAGCACAGAAAATTTAAGGATAATAATAAAAACAAAAGCAAAAAATTACACATAATAAAGCAATGCAAAGTTGAGAAACTTAAAAGATCAAAAAATGTAAGTCAAGTAAACATGCCAACTGTAAGAGAAAGAACAATATCATATAAAGAATCGGTGAACATATGAATATTACAATTTATGGGAATATGCACACTACAAGATAAAACATAGTTAAACCATAAAATAACAATATGAAGGAAGTCATGGAGGTTTAGTCACTTCTTGCTGAAGGGGAGTGAGAGACAGAGAGCGTTGAGCACTAGCATCAATAAACAGTGTAACCGGCTACCATAGGTCCAGACGTTTGGATGCCATATACAATGGGTATACAAAAGTTGTGTCCAATCTGTGATTATAGCAGACAGCATACCACCATGCTTGATATGACAATTTAGTAAAGTCTTTCCAATTCTTAGTTATTTGCTGAAAGGCACCTGCCAACAACAAATCTATAATTTTTACATTGGAACCAAAACTTGCCCAAATAGGAGATAAACTACCCAAAAAGATATGTGAAACAGAGAAAGGATGACGGGAGCCAAAGATCGAATTAAGTACTCTTTACATGTACACTTGTTCACAGTTTTTGGGAAAAAGTGTGGTCTCAAATTAATTCGATCTTTGGCTCCCGTCATCCTTCCTCTGTTTCAGACAGCCCTTATTTGATGAGGATATGCACTGCTGCAGCATAGATGAGAGTAGAAAAGAGCAAACGATTTCTAGAGATTGGCATGTAAGCGCGTCTCAATCTATGGTACTGGCCAGACGTGAAACAATCGGTTCATGTTGACAAGTGTTACATACAGACATCAGTCTATGCATTTTCACAAACACACATCAATAAATGGAAGCTTAACCGGGGCTTAGCTATGAGTGGTAGGCAGATAAAACTTTTGAGTGGTTTAATGGACTATAATATTCTTTCATGAATAATAAGAATCTAGGCCATATATAGGTTGCAGAGGAGAATTGACTCACATATGGCTGCTGTCTGCCGCCCACACTCCAATCACATGTGCCAACAATTATAGACAAAGCATTAACCTTTGATGTGAGACAGCAGAAATAAAGAGATGTCTTTCAAGTGGCTGATTTGAACAATGGCCTTGACTTAATCCCAGCTTCCACACTTGACTAAATTGTGCGATCTTAGGCAAATATTTTCATTGTGTTCGATTTAATGTACTATAATGTTACTTCTTGTATAATCTGAATCCTCACCACATATAGGGTGCTTATGACAACTGATTTGCCTCTTAATTAATTAAGAGCATTGTTGTCAGTGCAGGGACTGGACACTAAATTCAAGTGATCATTTTTAGTAAATGCCTGTCAACGTAGCGCTGTTAGCTGAAATACGAAGGGGCATATTATCAAGGATGGCGTTAAAATTATGGCCGGTTTAGTGGCAGATCCCGCCGCTAAAGCGGCGATAATTGGCTTGATAATATGTCTTGGAGAATTCCAATAGAAGCCCATGTTCACACCAGAACATAGACTTCTATTGGAATTCTCAAGGGCATATTATCAAGCCCATTATCGCCACTTTAGCGGCAGTTTTCTGCCGCTAAACCGGCGATAATTTTTATTGCCGTTCTTGATAATATGCCCCCAAATGCTTCTGCATTGTAACGAAATATAGTCTGTGAATACCGAAGTGAGTAAGTGTCTTCTGTGAATACCAAAATGAGTAAGTGCATTCTGTGAATACGAAAATGGTAGTAAGTTTAGGATTTTGTCTTAAGTTAGTTCTGTGAATCGGGCCCAATGTTTATATGTGAAAAGGTGTGAACAAGGTAAAAAGCTGGTACAAAGCTGGTGAAATATTGACAGGGCCAAAATGTTTATAGTTCAATGACTGTGTTCTGTTGTGTGTGTAGGAGCTAGCAAAGTGAGTGAGATGCAAGGAAGTATATGCAGAAGGACAGAATGGAGAGAGGGTGAAGAAGAAGAAATCGATGAGGTGTGAAACATGCAAATGGAGCATTTCAGAATGACGTGAGGAGAAAAAGGCTATACATGCCTCACAGACATGCTGCAGAGGAAAGCAATGCAAATAGTATACTGTTATGATGGGCGCCTCTGAAGAACACTAATTCTTCCACCTCAGTAACAATATTGTTTTGAGGTTGAAATGGTCCAAATTTCTAGGCCATCCCTGGCTTTAAGTAGTAATTTAAAGGGAGCCCTCAGAAGTTGAAAGGTTAAGAACCACTGATGTAAAGTGGTCTAACACCCTACATTAGGATGAGTGAGGCGATAAAAGAATTCAATAAAAAAAGTTGTGGTATTTAAATTGTTATGTGTAGATACTCTTGCAGACTGATACAGCTGACATTTTTACAGTACCTGCATATCTCTTTAATACAGGGACTGAATAAATTCAAAAGCTTGCTTTCAAATCGTAGTTTCTCTTAAGACCTTGTGAAGTGATAACAAGCTGTGATCCAATGTTTCCCCTCCATTTCTCTGGCATCCAGGTGTGAGGACAATTTTAGCATATTTTACATGGGACTAACATCTGGTCAGGGGTTACGGTGTACAACCAGTGAAAATAGTGTGTGGACGCTGTCTACTCACGTGTTTCCCAACTTGCACCCTGCTCTGAAGGCATAGGGCCTGATTACAAGTTTGGTGGATGGGACAGATATCCTATATGCCGTATTACAAGTTCTATAGGATATAATGGAATTATAATACAGTGGAAGGGATATCTGTCATGTTTGGGATGGAGTAACCCAGTCCGCCAAACTTGTAATCAGGCCTAAAATGATCAACAAATCTCAGTGATCATTAGGACTGGCATGGACAGATTTAGCTGTCATACAGAGCTCATGTAGTCTATACGAAGGGGGGATCCTGGTGATATTGTTATTCTATGTTAAGGCATTTAGGCCATACAAGGTTTTTCCATTTTAAAATTAGCATGAGACATGAAGCCATTTCACCCCACTTTGCCAACCACTGGTACTGCAAAACACTCGCATAGAACCCTAGAAAACGATAAAGACAGATTTGTTATTTGACAATTATTTTGAAAGTGGCCGAGGTACGGTGGCAATCTCCTATCACCTACTGTTATCTTGTTAATGTACTAACATTCCATCCGGCAACTTAACTTCCTGTATTTTACCAATTACCTTCTGTATGCCTAAGATATGTTTTATTGACTGAGAATTTTCTATTTGTCGGTACCTTTATGGCCACTTGGCTGAAATAAAGTAAATTTGATGATGATGAATGAAGACAGGGAAATAAAATGACTCGATAGGAACAAATGTTAAATAAAATAAATTAACTTAGTTTGACATCAACAATTATTTCTCTCTCTCTCTCTCTCTCTTTCTCTCTCTCTCTCTCTCTCTCTCTCTCTCTCTCTCTATAGATATATATATATATATATTCACTGAAAAAACCATAGGTTTCACACACGTTATAGTTAGGAATTAGCATTTAAAAAACCTTAGAAATTCACTGAAAAAACCATAGGTTTCACACATGTTATAGTTAGCTGGACATTTTACTCGTAAAAAACCAATGAAATTGCCCCGTTATAGTTAGTTCAGCTAACTATAACTCACGCGCCCGCAATGCACTGCTGATGACGTCACATATTACATCACTCATGACATGGTCAGTGACATCACTCATGACATCACTGATGACATCTCAAATGACATCACTGATGACCTCACTGATGACATCATCCAGTGAATGTGTGCTTTTCTGAAAATTAAATATGTTTTATATATGTATATCTCAAGGTCGATGGAAGAATAAATGGGTATATAAGTGTCTAAATGGATGATTCGTTTTTAAAAAATTGATTGTGTAACTGACTGATTAAGTGTATCTCTCACTTTGTGTATAAGTGGCTGCATGGGTTGGTGAGTAGCTACATGGGTGTCTATATAGGTTAGTAGTTGTTTTTTTGAGTATCAGTCTGAGTGTCTGTATGGTTCGGTGGGGGGTATTACGTAGTGCATAGGTGCATGAATGAGTGACTCACTGTTTGTATGTGTTGAAGACAGCATGTGTGCAGGACTGTATGGGTGGATGAGTGTGTGTATGGGTGTGTTAGTGAGTGAATGACTGTCCCAAAAGTGTCTTCAGGAGTAACTACATATGTTTTAAACTAGTATATGTGACTATTGGTGTATATATGTGAGTATATGTGAGAGGGAGAGATTGAAAGAGTTCCTGTATGAATAAGTATGTGTTTCTATAAGTGATTGTTTAAAAGACTAAGTATGTGTAAGTTTCCGTAGAAGTAAGTGTGGTGGTGTGTGTATAACTGTATATGCAGGTGAATGTATGTTTGATTCTTTATTAGCATGAGTGACTATGTGTGTGAGTAACTCTATGGATGAGTGGCATTATGTAACAGGATGTATAGGTGTATGAGTACATATGATGAGTGAGTACATGTATGAGTGACTGTATAGGACTGTTGGTGAATGAGTGGATGTGTATGTAGATCTTAGAATTACTGAAGAGGTTGTTGTAACTGGTATTGGTATGTCCATTGTTTTGAAAATTTTAGTCTCTATTTTTGAATGTGTGTATCAAAGCTTATATTAAGGTGAGAGGAGGTCTGCCACTCTATCACAAGGATGATGTCATCAGTGATGTCATCAGTGATGTCATTTGAGATGTCATCAGTGATGTCATGAGTGATGTCACTGACCATGTCATGAGTGATGTAATATGTGACGTCATCAGCAGTGCATTGCGGGCGCGTGAGTTATAGTTAGCTGAACTAACTATAACGGGGCAATTTCATTGGTTTTTTACGAGTAAAATGTCCAGCTAACTATAACATGTGTGAAACCTATGGTTTTTTCAATGAATTTCTAAGGTTTTTTAAATGCTAATTCCTAACTATAACGTGTGTGAAACCTATGGTTTTTTCAGTGAATTTCTAAGGTTTTTTAAATGCTAATTCCTAACTATAACGTGTGTGAAACCCATGGTTTTTTCAGTGAATTTGCAAGGTTTTTTAAATGCTAATTCCTAACTATAACGTGTGTGTAACCCATGGTTTTTTCAGTGAATTTGCAAGGTTTTTTAAATGCTAATTTTTTTTTTTTTTCTTCATTTTTTTCAAACATATTTTTAATTTAATTTTCTTTCATTTTATAAAGACTATGCTTAAATTTTTAAAATCCTTAAATATTTTTTTTTAATATATTTTTTAAAATAAACATGTAAAATTTATTACCAGATTTTTTTTTTTTTTTTTTTTTTTTTTATAGTACGCGTACCGTAAGCTCACGGTAAGCGTACGGTTTACGCAACGTCCGTAATCTATCTACGCTGCTTGCGTATAGTTACGCACTTTGCGTAGCCGCACGTACTGCGCGTGGGACGCGTGCGCGCTTACGCCACACGCGCACGTTACGCGGAAGTGCCGGGAAATGACTGTTATGCGCATGCGCGCAAGCGCGTGTCTTTTTTACGCGCACGCGTACTTTTTGCCGTAAGCGTACCGTAAGCGTACCGTAAGCGTACGGTAGGTCATGTGATCTTGAAACACAACTTTTGATTGGTTGAAACTACTTTCAGTTCTAGAACTCTCCTACACCACACCCATTCCCCTCATTTCTGCTTGTGATCCCTTGGGAGAAGGAGCTGGTTTGTCTTTGGGATACGATGGCAGAACAGCAGAGCTCTTCTGAGAGTGAGGCTAGCACCAGCAGCACTGTCTTGAGGCAGAGATCGAGGAAACAAAAGCCTTCTTATGTTTGGGATTATTTTACTTTTCCAGAAGGCCAGCAAAAGGTGAATGCACCCTTAGTTACTTGCAAGCTGTGTAAGCGTGTACTTTCTAGAGGTAATCCTAACAGGAAGTATTCCTTTGGGAATCACACCATGAAGAGACACCTCCAGGATGTACACAGAAGGACACATGGTCATCTTTTTGGAGGTAACTCTTCAGAAAGACGAGCCAGTACATCCACAGCAGCTCAGCCTGGACCATCATCTGCAGGGCTGACTCCTTCTTCTGCAGGTCAGGTGAGCCCTTCATCTGTGGGGGGAGAATCTCCTTTTGCTGGCCCTCTGGAAATGAACCTTCGATTTCGGAAGGTTGATATTCATTGCACATTTTGTAAAGGTCTAATTTGTCATAGGGAGACCAGTGTTTCCCTAGTGAACAACAAAATAGATCAGCACATTTGTAGCTTTGAATGATTTTCCCATGCTTCCTTTCCTTTGTCCCTGCATGAACACAACGGTTCTTTTAAGAGCCAACCTTATCTTTCATCTTTTTTTTACATATGTTTTTTAAAACCTTTTTTTTTTTTTTTTACCGTACGCGTACGGTGCGCGTACCTTTTTTTTATTTTTTAAAAAAAACACTAAAAATCAATTATCATATTACAAGGTCCTTGAGAGACTACAATTATTATTATTGACTTACCATACTCACTCAAAAAAATATTTATTCATTTGTTTTTTTAAAAAATAGTTTTAAAAATGGTTGTAGTTTTTGAAAATTTTCTATATCGATCTGAAAAAAAAGAAAAAAGTATTAATATTTTTTTAACAATTTATAATACAGTATACATATTTACATTTTTTTCAAAAAAATATTTTTGCCTTATTTTTGCTGTTTTCAGAATATATTGCATTTCACTATAAATTACAATTCACTATAATTTTTTTTCTTTTATTTAAATGCACATGTCCAAGCTGTTTTTTCAGACCACCACCATGTGCATTCTCTGTGACTGCCTACACTCCAGCAAGGGCAACCAGCCTTAGTGATGCTGAATGTATTTGCATTACAGACTTAAACCTGAAAACCCCACTGGCTTCTAAATACTGTGCATGACTATACATGGCAAGCACATGGGTGTGTGCTAAGCCTCTGCTTCTTCCCCAAAAAATTCGCTCCCCCTTTCCATCTAATGCAACTGTGAAATCACCAGAGCAAGACACAATAAATCTCTGCCTATAATTCTTCTATGCACACAGAGTCATGTTTTCACATTAGTCCCAAAACGAAATTTCTTTGCCAATTTGAAAGCACACTTACTGCTCTTTTTTTTTTCGGGGCAAGTGTAAATCACTTTTACACACTGTCACATTATGAAACCACCATGTGTAACTACAACAAAAACAATTCCCATTTCTATTATTCATTTCTTAAGTTACCACATACATCCCCTCTCAAACTCTAAACTCACCTTTAAAATTAGTTAGTTGTGAAAGAAATGTGACACTCAAACAGCAGATTATCAGAGCCAGGATCTCTGTTGTGTTCACCTCTCTCCTCTCAGCAGAACCAGATAATGGCAAACTTTCCCTCTATTTTTCCACACATATACATGTAAGTTTCAAATCTCAGTGCTTCCCCCTTTTTTTCAAATGTAATCACACATTTCTATTGGTTGAAAACCAACCCTTTTCCAAAAGTACCCTGCCCCCAACTTGACTTCTGCCTAGTACCCTTCCCCCAACTTGACTTCTGCCTGCTACCATAGCAACAGCTCATGGAACACTGCTGTGTGCAGTTAGGTCAGAAGTTCGCCACACAATGTTTCAATTCCACAGAGCAAGAGTGCTTGACTTTTCAAACCTAACAGCAAATCCATAGTACTGTTCTTTGGTTACAAATTTTTTTGTACCAATACAAAACATGCTTCTATTAATTTTCACATACAGCCTAGTTTTTATTTTAGAATGGTATGAAACAGCCAATCAGTTCTTTTTGTTTTAAAAAAATATGTATGCCTCCATTTCCAAACTGTCTTTCTTTTCATATTGCCATTCTACTGAAAGACACCTCCTGAGTGCATCCAGTTCTCCTTTGAAGATGTTCACAGTGTGGATTGTAGGGCACAGCTATGTCTTCTGGAGTGAAAAGTTTGCAGAGAAAACAGATATGGTGAGAGACCTTGCTTTGCCAAATGTAGACATTAAATGGATTGGTCAGAGAGGGTTAAAGTGGCACCAATTGATGCCATTGGTGAAATCCTTCATTCAAATCCAACACCCTGACCTCATAATAGTGCACTGTGGTGGCAATGACCTAGGCACTTTGACTGGGGTAGGTCTGGAAATGCTTATGAAGGACACCTTTGCACAACTGTTTACACTTTTCCCTAAAACTGCCTTTGTGTTTTCCAACATATGCCAAAGGCAAAAATGGAACTGGTCCAATCATTTCTGTCCACAGATTGACAAAGCAAGAAAGCACGTCAACAAATCTGTTTCTGCTTTCCTCCGTGACTATGGTATGGGTGCCATTTACCACAACAACTTGCGTTATGACATGCAAGACATTTATAGAGGAGATGGTGTGCACTTCAATGATGAAGGGAACAGAGTCTTCCTCTTGAACCTTAGACTCTGCATCGGTACTTACTTGTAGGTACCACTAAAAAAATGACTTCATAAACACAACAGCTCTTTTTAGAGCTCCCTAATTTCTAAACTCTTAAATCTGCTTTTCATTTATCTATTTTTATTTTTTTACCGTACGCTTACCGTAAGCTTACCGTACGCGTACCCCGTGATTTTTTTTAAAATCAATAAATGTTTTTTTTGTACTTTTCTGTCCTTCTTTGACCCCCTTACAAATGTTAGGGGGTCTGTAACTCTCCTCATTGCCCCCTTTCCTTGTTTTCACTCTTTTTTTTCAGAGTGAAATACACAAAATGGCGGCCGCCGCTTCCTGGTTTCGGCCGATTCGAATGTTTACTAAGATCTAACAGCCAATCAGAATCGCGCTCGCGCACGCCGCCGTACGCTTACCGTAAGCGTACGGTAAGCGTACCGTAAGCGGGCTCAGATATATATATTGATTTAAAGGCTATTTTCTCAGAATCTACTGAACAGATTTACACCAAACCTACAAAAGGCACTTCCTTGACCTAGGGACTACCTCTCTGCCAAATTTTGAGTAATTCTGTTCAGCCGTTCGGGCTGTAGCTCGTTCTAAAGGTCCTATGGAAAAATGCATGGGAAAAACGCGTTTTGGGACCCCCCTTTTATCTCAGCCTCCGCTTGACGGATCCCCCCGAGACTTTCAGGGTAGGAGCGTAGCGTAGCGCCCCACCTATTTGGAGAAATTCGCGAGGATTCGTCGACCGGCGCCAAAGTTATTCAAAATAGAATGTTGCGGATTTCCTATGGAAAAGGGGTCCTAACTATAACTACCTACTGGCGACCGCCAGTAGGTAATATATATATATATATATATATATATATATATATATATATATATATATATATATATATATATATATATATATATATATATATATATATATATATATATATATATGTTTGAGTGTGTGTGTGTGTACACACACACCACTTCCCAAGATGCCAAAACACATATCCCTAGTGTCTAGTGGGTTTCTCTCCCACTTGAGGGGAGATCGGCCTAGAAATATAGCTAGAAATGGCCAAAGTAATGCCCCCAAAAAGGGGGAGGTCCCTTGACTAAGGGGCCTCTCCCCTATATGGCAAAACACACATCCATGGTGTCTTGTGGGTTTCTGCCTGGCCTAAAAATATGGTCGATCTGCAGAAACGGCCAAACTTTGCCAATGTAGAAAAGGGAGGAACCCTTGCCCAGTGGGCCGCTCCCAATGACAAAAGAAATCCCTGGTGGCCTAGTGGGTGCATTTCTGCTGAGCGATAAAGGCCTCACCCGTGATCATCTAGTATGAATGCTCTTTAAAGGGACACAGGGGAAAAGGAAATACTCTTTCTTTCCCCTCCCATGCCTCTTTGCTGTCCCAGTCCCCCCAGAGGGAAAAACTTACCTTTCCTCCTACTCACTGGAATCCATAGAGCAATGGCTTCCAGTGTGTCTCTGGTGCACTGATGTCATCAAATCACTGAATGGGGGGTCGGGTGGTGGCAGAAGTGCTTCCGCTGCCACCCACGGTGGGGGCATGTAGGTTGGTGGTCCACAGGGGGAGCACCAGCACTTCTGCCATGGGAGGGTGCCTGGTCATAATGGTTAGGTCCTCTGCATAGCAGTACCGCTGCCGAGGACGTAACCATTACGTTAACGTTAACCAGGTCTGTCTCCCAAATTATCTCTACCTATTGTTGCTTAGGTTTCCTCAATATTTATTGGTAACTCGTGCGCCTGTTCCTTCGGAGTCAAGTTTGTGAATCGTTGGCGTACTGCCAAAGCTACTGCTTTCCCTTTAATGTTATTCAACATTATGGCGGATACTGTGGCAAAGTTACCCATCCGTTTCATTCCCAAATCCAGTCCAGCCCTTACCTTACTCATTTTCGATCTGTTTAAGCACCTCTGGCAAAACAGCTAATTAGGGTGCACTATGTGTTCTGGTATATACTGCAGCAAAGACTGTGCCCCAAGTGGAACAATCGTCTACTGGGGGAGCTATCCCCATTGGCTGCCGTATAGTGAGAATTCTGTGTTTTTCTGTGTTCCCGCATGGGAAAACACTGCTTCAATCTGGTTTGTTTTTTGTGCAATCCAGAAAGGAATTCCCTCCAGTCTAATAGGAATGTTATCCATGTCTGCATTGATGGTTTCTGGATTATTTCCAGGTGTAGCCAAATATGGTTGTGAAGCTTGAGCAGCCCTTGCAGGATTTTTTTGTTCACTTGCCAAATAGTGTTAAACATCTATATGTTTTAACCAGATTTGTGTATAGCATATATAGGTCTGGAGCTGTTAGATTGTCTATATCTGCATAGGGTGTGTAACCGGCTAAGAATGGTCATGTTGCTCCCTCATTGCTAAGGGTACCTATGCTGACATTATTGTTTGTATGTGGTAGGGCGCCTTGAAACCAATTATGATGTTCTTGGTAAGTTATTGGTATTTCTAGTGCTTCATAAGCTGTATAGCTGTTAGGAAATGTATCTGCAGTGTATGTGTGAAGTAGTCTTGTAGTTGTATTATCTGCTAGGAATGTAACTCATGAATAGAATACCTCTGTCCTGAATGCTTCATGGGCTTAAACCACAAAGGTAACATCTCCACCCATCTGGGGCAGACCATGTTGTAACAGCATTTGTGTAACCGCTTGTCCGCAGTTAGCGGTATGATAATTGCTGGCAAGTCCTCAGACATTTTAGCGGGTGCCTCTATGTGGTGATACTTTGAAAGGTTCCAGCTTGACCAACCTATATAGGGTTTGACTACTCAGCTGAGGGGGGTATTTTTCCTAATACCAAGGACATCTCCTGTTGGTAGGTAGGTAAGTGTCTTCGGGTATACAAAATAAAACTACTCCAGTGATCCATTAATTAAGAACTGAAACTAGAATATTGGTGGCCATGTCGTGCGGCTTATACTTTCCCAAGAACTTTGCAAGACTGATTCTGCGCAACCTGTCTGGATATGTTGGCTGAAGTCCTGCAAGCTCACAGTGCCCCATCTGCACCCATACCCTGACAGGGTAACAAATAGATTGTGCATCCTTAGAACATGACAACTCTCACTCCCCAAGGAAATCGTGGTGACAGATCTAGAACCCTTTTGCTTAGTTACTTTTGCATACCCAAAGAGATACACAAGAAATACACAGTTAAGCATTTCAGTATTTATTGAAGCATTGTGATTCTTGAGTAAAACACTTATGCTGCATTAATCAATAGCAGGAAACAGAATAATGTGATAAGCATTAAGAGAATGGTCAAAAATATAAACAGTTCAGCCATTTTTCTTATTACAGAGACTATATGCTTGTATACATGTACTGTAATATAGTGTACTCCTACCTAGTGCATCCTTACCTATCATGTCTAGGGTGAGTGAATCTGTCAAATCTGTGTAGAGTGATGTAACTCTGCGTTATCTGGGGGTTAGTGTCATCAAGCTGCCTGCCTCAGTGTAGAGCTGGACAGCATTCCTCGCTTGAGGTAAACAGGAATCAGTGATTCTGGAATTAGAACACCTGCATAACCTTAGCGTCATATGGAGAACGTTATATTCAGATCTTCCAGGCTTCACATATTCTCCATGCCCACACAGACAGCACTCCAGGAGAGATATGGTGTGGACCCACAATCAGATTCTCCAGACTGCGGGGATTGAGCAGTGCCCTAAAATTACATCGGATCATAATCCTTCAATTCTTAGTTTTCAAACCCCTCTGACAAGTAAATCTAGACACTATTTTTCTTTTCCTCAATATTCATTGTCAGATAATCAGTATATTGCATGCATGGATAGACTTCTGGTAGAATTTCCTCATAACAATGTTAATTCCACTAATTGTTATATTCTCTGGGACTCAATGAAAGCTTACATTAGAGGCATCACTCAGCAGTTTATTTGGCGAGAGAAAAAAGCCAGAGAGGGTGCAACTAAGGCTGCCTGCACAGCACTGATTAATCTGGAAAGATCTCACACCACCGCTGTTAAAAATAATGAACTGAGGCATACCCAGATTTACTTTGATCTGGTTTCTACTGGAGCTCTAGCTGGTCAGTCTCTAAAGGAGAAGGTTGCTGCAAATAATAATAAACTCTGGTCTTCGCAGTATGAATATGGTGAACAGGTGGGGAGGATACTAGCATATCAACTGGCAGACAAAAAAGTCAAAAACTCAATTAAGGGAATTAAGGGAACGTATAACACGCTTCATACAGAGACTAGTATGATTCTTAATCAGTTCATAAAATACTACAAAACTTTATATGCCGAATCAGATGCGATAAATCCTGAGGAACTTTCTAAATATTTAGGAAGAGCAGCTCTTCCCTCCTTGCAGGAGGAGGCTGTTTTGCAGCTGACTTCTGATGTCTTTCAAGAGGAACTACTTATGGTTCTGTCGGTACTGCCACCAGTCAAGGTTGCTGGAGATTACTCGATTCCAGTGGAATTTTAAAAAAGGTTTAACAATATCTTGATACCTGTGCTTGCCAATGTTACACAAGAGATTGGCACTTCCCGGACCACTCCCTCAACCTGGTATATCTCCAACTTCGTCTTTTTCTTAAAAAAGGGTATGCCTCCCGATGAATGTGGCTCGTATCAGCCTATTTCCCTCATTATTGCGGATGCCAAGCTCTACGCCAAGGTGCTGGCTAATCGTCTGGCCCCTATGAAGCCGGGCCTCATCTCCGGACAGCAACACAGCTTCATAGCGGGTCGAGGAACCACAGTACATACCAACACTGTGATTATGGCCTTTGATTATGCTCACCATACAGGGAGCAACTTAGTCATGATACGTTTAGATGCAGAAAAGGCCTTTGACCGCATTGCTTGGGGTTGTCTATGACCTACTCTCATGACTTTTGGAATTACGGGCTGATTTCTCACGTGGATCCGAGCCTTATACTGTACACCGGAGGCTAAATTGAGCTATCTTGGTATTCAAGCTATGCCTTTTCATATACATAGAGGGACACGGCAGAGGTGCCCCCTGTCCCCACTTTTGTTCGCGCTTTACATTGTTATGTTAGTTAATTTTCTATAGCACTCGACTCACCCTGGGGCATCTTGGCGCTGCCTAGAAAATAGTAACCTGAGTATGGAAAGATCAACGAGCGAATCAGAGAAAGCAATTAGAACAGAAAGGCTTTCAACTGTTTCCTAAAAATACAGTAGCTGGAAATTTTACGCAGGGCCATAGGGAGCTCATTCCAATATTTTGGAGCGAGATATGAAAAGGCACTGTCCCCTGTGCGAGTCAGGCTAATTCGGGGAACCTGAAGGAGACCTAGTGTGCTGGATCTGAGATTCCTGCAGAGAGAATATTTTACGAGGTTTTTTTGCAAGTAGAGAGGACCTCTATCTTTTTAGTGCATTATAGGTTAGACAACACATTTTAAAAAAGGATCTTTTTTTACTGGTAACCAGTGCAGTTCCCTAAGCAGCGGAGTCAAGGGAGAGCCTGCAGGACGATTAAGAATCATTCTAGCTGCGGTGTTCTGAACTACTTGCAATTTAGACAGTAGGGTCTTTCCCACTTCAGCCAACAGAGCATTTCCATAGTCCAGGCAACTTATTACCATTGCCTGAACTAAGGTCTTGCGGTGGGAAGTAGGCATATAGGGAAGAATTCTTCGAAGCAGGCGTAGACTGTAATAACAGGAGCTGTTGGTGGCAGCAATGTGGTCCTTCATGGTCAGTGCCTGGTACAACTTTTAACCTAGATTTTTTACAGATTGTTTGGGAACAGGAGCTGTACCCAATTGAGAGGGCCACCAGTTGTCAGACCAGATGTCCGAGGCTTTTGCCATTAACATAACCTCGGTTTTTCCTGGGTTCAATTGAAGACAGTTTTCTATCATCCAATTTGAGATAGCGAGCATGCTGATGGCGAAGCGGGTTTTCTCTGTAACTGGATTTGGACGGATGGTAAACATAAGCTGCGTATCATCAGCATATGAGATGATCTCAAAACCCAGCTGCTCGACTATCCTTGCCAGGGGAGCCATGTATATATTGAATAAAGTCGGGCTCAAGCAGGAGCCCTGAGGGACACCCCTATCAAGATGCATTTTGGCTGAGGTGTAAGGTCCTAGAATGATGGTTTGAGTTCTTTCAGACAAAAAGTGCTGTAGCCATTTCAAGGCTGTCCCCTGGATACCACAGGAGAGTAGTCTCTCTGCCAGCTTTGAATGTGAGATGTTATCAAACGCTGTGGAGAGATCTAGGAGAATCAGTACTACTGATCCTCCTACGTCTATTGTCTGCCTGAGGGAGTCAGTCACCGCCAAAATGGCAGTCTCAGTGCTGAAACCTGCCCAGAAGCCCAACTGAGATGGATCCAGGATTTGATTGGATTCCAAATATGAACTTAGTTGTCTGTTGATAATGCTTTCCAGCTCTTTGCCCAGAAGCGGAAGTAAAGAAATGGGACAATAGTGGTTGAAAATTAACGGGTCCGCTGTTTTATTTTTAGTATTGGACGGACAAACGCATCCTTCCATGTACTAGGGATGGTGTCAGTTAGTATTGAGTGGTTGAAGAGGTCTCGAATTGCAGGGGCACAACTTGTGGCTAGGAGAGCCATTGTCTTTGGCAGGCAGGGATCTGAGGGCGAACCAGATTTGGCAGTAGCAAGCCCTTTAGAGACCTCCTCAATCGAGGTCAGTTCGAAACTATCTAGAGTGCTACTTTCTATCTTTCCTAACTCCTCCAGTTTGGTAGGAGGTTCGGAAGTAAGGGGGGCTGTTGATGAGAAACTCTCATAGATTTTAGATATTGTTTTTTTGGAAGCAAATCGCAAGGGAGTTGCAAAACTCCTGAGATTCCATTGGCGACTGTCTGCATACTTTTGGGGATACAAAGTCCCTTACTATACCAAAAAGGGCTTTTGGGGAATTGCTGGCGTGTTCTATTTGGTTAATGATGAACAGATGTCTGGCTGCTTTTAGATTCAAATGGTATCTGGACAAGGACTGTCTGTAAAGTAGTCTAATTTGAGGGTCCTTACTAGCTCGCCAGATTCTTTCCAATCGCCTACATTTAGATTTTTCCATCTTTAGCTCCCCCGAAAACCAGGGGGTAGATGGCCGCCGTTGAGAAGTACCATATTTTTTGGGGGATATTACGGTGTCAAAGGCTGTTCCTAGGGCAGTGTTAAAGGCCTCCAACATTGTTGATACTTCCATGGCGTTCTTTGCCAGTTCCAAGGAATAAGCCTCGTTAAAGGCTTCTAATGAGAGATTACGCCATGGCCTGCGCAGCTCTAGTTTTTGTCCTGTAGATATTTCTAAGCTCCTCTGACACGACTGATGAATGGAAAATGTGATCATGGAATGATCTGTCCTTGTGAGGGGATCTGGAGGGCTACAACTCAACTGGTCTGAGTTGGAAAAGATTAAATCTAGTAAGTGACCAGCCCGATGAGTTGGGCCTTCAACTCTTTGAGTGAGTCCCATTAACTCCAGGGAGGAAAAAAGTTTATTTACCTCAGGGTTAGTAAGAGTCCCCCAGCAGAAGAAATGTATTTGAAGCAAGCACATGTAGGGCTATATGTTCCACCAGAAGGTCCGTAAAGTTGGCTTTGGATCCTGGAGGGCGATAAATTAAAGCTCCATACCAGCTATCAGAGGGAGGTAAAGTGATCTTAAAAATTCCCAATTCTAAGCAATAATTGCTTAAGGTGGAAACCCAATTCACAGAGAGGTGATTTTTAAAAGCAATGGCTATGCCCCCTCCTGTTTTTCCTTCCTGTCCAGATGGATACATTTATCATTCTCTGGAATGGCCAGGTTTATCAGGGGATGATTTGAGGGGCTCAACCACGTTTCTGTAAAAAAACATAGTGTCGGGGAGTGGGAAGCCATCATGTCCCATATTTCAAAGGGGTGTTTAGCTAGTGATCTTACATTGCACATTATGTTGTTTAGACCAATAGTGGCTGAACCTAGGTCCTTCCATGGGTCTGGTATGTCAACTGCTAACCGATCCGTTTGAAATCGACAGTGTTTACAGGTTACCGGCCCTTCTAACATATTTGGAAACTTCTGAGTACAACCAATATGGGTTCAGCGCTTGGCTTGTTCAAGAGTTCTGATAGTACGTAAAGATTCAGCAGAGTATGATATGGAGGCTTGGGGGCAAGTATTTACCTCAAGAGGAGCAGAATCTCTGGCCTCTGGTCTTGGCTGGGCGCGGACGGGCACAGACGGGCACAGCCATTGGCGCGCCACCGGCGCGCCCGCTGCGCGCGTCCGCTGCGGCCTAATACAGACATTGATGATTAATGATAGAATTACACCTTTGCACTCTGGTACATGTGCGCTTAAGGTTACGGCTTATGCAGACGACATTGCGATTTTCACAGCTGATCCACCTGCTTCTTTAGAAATAATCTAGAAAGAGGCACAAGCTTTTGGGTCACTCTATGGTTACAAACTAAACACTAGTAAGACACAAGTGAATATTAACTTTAAACTTGCTAGACCTATAGCAGGTGTATGTCATGTAGCAACTTATATCGGCGTGCGTATCACTTCGGAACTACAAAACATACTTAATCTGAATTATGAATCTTTGTTACATAAAGTCACCAAAAAGCTAAGGCGATGGCATAATCTCCCCATCAGCATTATTGGCAGCTGTAACATAATAAATATGCCAATACTACTTACATTTTTATACTTATTCCGCGCTATCCCTCTAAGAGTTTCCAATCTTTTTTTTATTAAACTTGATGGTATTATAAGTAGCTTCATCTGGGGCTATAAGCGAGCTTACCGAGCGCTTAAACTTATAAAATATCCTTACATACAAGGGGGTCATCAACTACCTGATTTCAAGCTCTATTTCTGGGCCTCTTTCTCGGGCCGTCTTCATAGCCTTCTCTCAAATAAAGACCAAGATTTTTACCATCGCCTTTACCGAGCCATACCAGTGGTAGATTTATACATCGCACTCTAGATCCAAACTATTACAAGCGAGTCTACTTCAAGACCATTAGAGATACTGTTTGCGGGACATTCTTTCTGCCTACTTGCTTCTAACTTTTCACGATAGGTTCCTTCTTTGGGATAACCCACTCTTGCCTGAGATCTTCAAGGATAGAGTGGCAAAAAGCTGGGCTCCGTACGAGGTGGAGAGACTTGGTCACTTATGCAACATTAATGGTTTCAAGACCTTTCACAGTCTCCAGAACACATTCTCTCTTCCTCAACAATATTATTACAAGTTTCTGCAGATCAGAGACTTTTTCTTGAGATCGCAAAGGCTTGTATCCATATCTGCATATGAGATTCTGACATTTATCCATGATACACCCCGTAAACACTCAATACGTATTGCTTACCAACACTTTACACAGCTTAGAACAGATCCATGTGTCCAGCTCGCGTGGAGCCGCACCTTGGGGACAGACATCCCTGCTGTATGACTTAACTATGCATTTACAGCACTAAAAGAAGCTGCAGTGTCAGTCAATCTAAAGCTTCAACATTTTAGGACACTCTGTATGCTATATTATACTCCTAAGAAGATAGCAAGGTGGCGGGAAAAAGAAGCGCCCAAGCCCCGACGACAAAACAAAATGTCCCAAGTGCGGAGCCACTGCGGTCGACATAGTGCACATGTTTGCTACATGCCTGCCGATCTGGGCTTTCTGGGAGGATGTTAGCCACGCTTGTAGAGACA
This sequence comes from Triturus cristatus, assembly GCF_964204655.1. Taxonomy (NCBI): domain Eukaryota; kingdom Metazoa; phylum Chordata; class Amphibia; order Caudata; family Salamandridae; genus Triturus; species Triturus cristatus. The sequence goes on along the minus strand of NC_140587.1, from coordinate 737,232,689 downwards.
GATTGGGTCTAGAACTACGATTTACTATACAGGAAATAATGATGGGTTTTAAGTTCGACCCTAACCTGGCACGCCGTGTACTTTTAGCCATGTTATTAGTTACTGCAAGGCCCACCATCGCCAGGACTTGGATCTCACCTAAACCTAATAGCTCGGTGGAGTGGTGGATTATGCTGGTCAATATTTGTGAAAGGGTAAAAGCTGTGGCAAAAACCAGAGGTATACATGCTATGCAGAAATTCCAAACTGTTTGGAATAAGGTACTTAAGGATTGATAATTTAAATATGATTTTCTTGTTGTATATGTTACCGATGTACCAATTTTGTTTTATGAAAATTATGTGTTACCCTGGCTTTCGTCTTTTTTCCCTCTCCCCATTATTGTATATTTGTATACACTGTGATGATCTCCCTTTGCATTTATAATAAAAAATCATTAAACAGGAATCAGCTGAGCTGGAATTCCAGCATTGATCGACCTCTCAGTGCCAGCAAAATGCTCCTCTGTCCAAACAAAGTCTTGATAACATATATATAATAACATCCTCCATGTTACCATGCTAAAGCCCCAGGCAGGCTGCTATTGTTTATTCTATTGTAATAGCTCTGCAGCCAAGCGGACAAAACAAAGACAACATCTTGTGTGATGAACTTAGCCCTGGTATAGACTGTTTTAGGTGTTTTGATATAGTGCCTACCAAGGGGTAGTGAAAGCAAAACTGAGTTTGAAGAATATTTTCCTGGATGTGCACGCAAATTAATGTGTGTCAAATGCCAGTGTGTTTAGGTAGAAAAGCCACCCTAAGAACGGGAGCATGTTAAATGGTGTTTCTTAACGGGGTCAAGTGTACTCACATGACAGGGGCCTTTAGAAGACTCTTTACCTTTTTCATTAGACTGTCCCACCTCTTTACCGTGGAGGGGGATTACCCAACTCCTGGTGAGAAATCAAACCTAGGTCCACCAAGTATTGATGACATTTTACAGAATTATAGTTACTTAACAGATGCTCTTTCATAAGTAAATTAAAAAGCACCTTACTCCCCTTTAACCAACCACCTTGGGGCAGATTTACAAGCCCCTTGCGACACTTTTTTGCCGCCGTTGCGTCACTTTTGTGACGCAGCGGCGGCGTAAACCATGCGCCACGTTGCGACTTATTTACAGCGTGACGCATCTAGGCAGATGCGTTACATTGTAAAGCCCTGCGCCACATGAAACCTGTGTCAGGTTTCATGTGGGTGTTCTGTCGCAGGGTGGGCGTTCCCTCGCAGGAAAGCCCTGTAAAACTGACGCAGTGAAATCTACAAGATTTCACTGCGTCAGTTTTACGACGCTGCTGCGTCAAATCCTTACGCGTTAAGTATTGGCGGCCCCTGTGCATTGCAGGAATTGCGTCGCGCTTGCGACGCGACTCCAGCAATGCGCCGCCCGTACGCCACAAGATGCGTCACGCATCTTCCCCTCCTTGCACCATGGTGCGCCGCATTGTAAATGCGACGCATCCGTGGTGGCGCAAGGGGGGGATTACGTGACGCATCTGTTCTGGTGCATCCCTGCTGATTTGCAGAGATGCGCCAGAAGTTGTAAATATGCCCCCAAGTGTTTTGACTAAAGTCTACAGAATCAACCCAGGACTAACTTGAGGTTTGTGAGTCTCCCTGAGATTAATCCTGTATTTTTCAGTGGTTATTACAAAGCCTTTAATCAGGGTATCCTTCATGAAGCCATAGGATTCAGCATCTTTCTCATTAAATGTCTGGATTCTATCCAGCCTCTTGCCTGAGAAAAGCTCCCAGAGTAGAGAGCCCCAAAACATTTGGTTGAGCTTTCTCATTTTACAAGCCCTCACAAGGCTGTAAACCATTTTGTGATAACTTCATCCTCAACATATTTAGGGACAATCCCTTTGGGGATTTTGAGATCAAACGTTTCCTCCTATCTCTATTTGCCTCTTTGCTGCCACCATTCATGGGCGCTAGACCCATTTCAGTACTTTCTTTCTCCGTGGCCTGCATTTTGGCCTCCAGGGCTACTCTTTTGGCTAGTCCCTCCAGCTCCTGGTCTGGATCCTCTAGTTCTTCTTGGGGCCTGGAGTGGCCTGGCCTACCTCCAGGTACAGTTTTAGGTAAGATGTTTCTACTGTTATCCTCTTCCTCTGCGGTATTGAAAGGGTTATTATCCCCATAAGTAGTGCTAGCAGACTCATCTTCACTGACATGATCATCAGCAATGTTGTCAACATGTTCTTCATTTGCCTGGGCTATATCAAACTCAGCCAGCAACTCCTGGAGTTGGGCTTTGGGTGGTCCAGAGCCAGTTGTAAGTTTGCAAGATGTACTGATGCCATTTAGCTTCCTCAAATTAAGTTGCAGGTAAGGGGTCAGGTACAGTCCCTCAACTCTATCCTCTGAGGTTAGCATGTTTTACTGAACTTGGGACCTTTTTAGAAAGTATAAAAAGGTCTATAAAAAATTCTAAACAGGTTTTTAAGGCCTAACTACTGGTACACCTTTTACATTTCTAATACAAAAGGACTTGGGGGCATAACACAAGGCCCTAACCGTTCAAAGTAGACAAATATGCAGAAATTGAAAATGGAAAAAAAGTTGTTTTTGCTGCTAAAGTCAATTGTGGGTTTCTATGTGAAATAACCTATTGACCAAGTGGTATCAGCAATTGCAAAGGCTTTTACCCCACCGCTAATCCACCAATGTAGTAAGCTGGCTTTTATGTAGTATGCCAAAATTAGGGTTACTATGTAGAAAGTCCAGATGACCCTGGTTGTTTTACATTGCTTAAATTAAGAATCCCAAATGCTCTCTTTTGTGGTAGTGTGGGTGAGCAGTTTAGGCTTATCAGAGGTAGTGTTAATGCATTTGTAGTACACACACAGTCAATAAATGAGGCACACACTGAAGAAGAAACTCAAGACCAATTTTGAAAAATAACAGATTTGGTTATATATATTTTAACACCATGCAGTTCATAATCGGGTTCTTACTTTTCAGTTTGTCAATTTTTATAGGTACACAAAATTCCAGCACAAATGTGTACTTATGTGGTAAATCTTTTCTATGTTGCAAAAAGGCATATACTGCAGACAGGTATTAGCAAACGATTCTCAGGTTCCGCTGTAGGACTTAAGGTGCTAGGGGGCGAAGGTCCAAAGTATCAACAGCAGTTCAAGTTTACCTGCCCTGGAGTGTCCGGAAGCAGAGGTGCTGGATGGGTTGGCAGCCTTGCTTGATACACCATAGACAAAGAGGGGGGCACCTAAAAACGGGATACAGAGGGAGACTTGGGGACTATTCCCAGAGCTCCCAACAGGGGACTCGGTTCGGGGGGGTCCTGGGAGCACTGGAGCTGGCAGCTGTCTTGGATCCGGGATGGAAAGCTCCAGTGCAGAGGGTTTTTGTCAGCTGGTGCCTGTGCATCAAAGGCACCCATTGTTCTTGGTTAGATCAGGATTGGACCAAGACAATATTTGGTTGCTGCAAGGGGGCGGTACCCCGAGTATTGGTGAAGGGTGGCTCCGGTTAGTCCTGGCGTCTTCTTACTTGGTAGGGAGATGGGTATGGCCTCTTGGAGCATGGTGACCTCCTCCTGGCTGGCTGCTGTGTTGGTGAACCCGATAGTCAGCAGGACAGTAAACCGGCTGTTGCAATCATGCTTGCAGGTTTACTCCGAGTTGGCGATGCAGCGCGCAATAGGTAAATAGTTTTATTTATTTATTTATTTAATTACTTTCCTCCATTCCATCATATGTCTGAGTTTACTACCCCCCACCCAGCCCCTAAGCCGCCCCACTCCACTGCCCCGCAGCACGCCCTATGTGAGGCACCACTGCCTGTATATGTTAGAAAATGTGGCCCTAAGTGTCATCTTTTGCACTATTCTTAAGCAATACGAGGGCATATTTACAAGATCCTTGCGTCGTGACGCACCGGCGATGCAGTGTGGTGCTCCATATTTACAAGAAGATGTAAAGCCACCCTCCATGCCTTTTGGTGCCTTTGTAAATATTGCCCCTTTTCACGCAGCACTTTGCAGAATTTTATTGGTGTTGCTGTGGGTGTTCCCACGCAACATCCATGGATTCTGCCACATTTCCAGATATACAACATTTTGTAAACCTGGGAATGCGTCAGAATCCTACGCCTCCCCAGAGGAGGCGTGAGGTGGTTCAACAATGAGAAATGCTTTTATTTCTCCTTGATTCTTCCTCTTTCTGCATCACACATAGAAAGAGGAAAACACAATCATCACTGCAGCGTAGGCACCCTTGCACCACTGGAGCATCCAACTCTGCTCCAGCGCAGGAGAGAGCTCACGGAAACGTCATATTGTTCTAAATATGATTAATTGGTTTGCTTCTGAAGTAACGCAGTGTGGCACGGCCAAATGGCTTGCTGCACCACACTTCCTTACTTCCTTGTAAATATGGCCCACACAGGTATACGTGAGCTCATAGGCACTCAGGAAGGACTAATAATATTATTCTATTCTATTCTATACTAATAATAATATTCTGTCACTAGAATGTCTTTTGAAAAGGTCATCATTACCAAATTTTTGACTTGATGTAAGGGGGTCGGAAGTCAATTGTCTTTTCATCTATGGATGAAGATAATACCAAACTGAACACAGATTAAAAATCACCATGCACAGGTTTCCATGTTGATTCCTGGAAAGTTTTGTGATTCAGTTCTTGGTGGAGGAGAACTCCGCGTAGGGGAAATTGGATCCCCTGTGTAAATGCAAATATTTTAATTTTTTTGTTTATTTTTTCTGTGGGGAAATTATTTTTCCCCATTAAGAAACCTCATCCCCACACCTTCTCCAAAATATAAGGTGTTTCATTCCCCTTTCTAACCACTAAAGGGTATTTACACCAGCACAGTGCTGGAGTAAAAATCTGACCCATTCCAGGCTGGAAAGGAGAATGATAGGAGTTATCGCTGGCCTCACATAGCGGTAGAAATATTATCGCCGGCTATCGCTGAAAATTAGCGCCATGATAACGCTATATTAACAATACATAGCGCAATTGTGATAATATTTCAGCAATAGCGGTGTTTACCATGGAACATCGCTGGTTTTTCAGCAATGTTCCATGGAAAACAGCAATAACATTGCTGATACGACCCTGTGGTCGTATCGGCATAATCCACCTACCATTATTAGTATGCCTTAGTCTGGAATTTAACAGACGTTAAATTCCAGCGTTAAGGCCGCGGTAGCGCGTTTTTTTTTATCGCTGCGCCTTCTTGTTAATATTGCGAAGCTGCCTTCGCGATATTTTCACGTGTTGTTTTCACAGCCGTGCCTTCTTTGCATCTCATTAGCGATGCGAGGCGAGGCTGTAAAATACGGGCTCTACATCAAAGAAACACGCGCTAGCCGCTTATTGCCCGAAAACAGATGCTAAAGCGGCGATAATTATATTGCCAGCCCTTGCTAATATGCCCCTTAGTGTTTGTGGGAATTCACATACTTCCAATGCTAACCACGCCCTGCAATATTGTGAAACACCCACGTTCCTACCTCTTTAGTGTTAAATATGGGTGGGTAGATTCTGCACATATGGTTGCCATCTCCGCACTCGTACATTCCCTAGCAATGATTCTCTCTGTGAATTTCTGGCAGAAGTAAGTAAGTAATTCCAGTTGTAAACATATGTTTATGCCCAAATGTGCCCTTGTCAATAGGCTTGTTGGAGATGAGCAGAGAAAATGTTGGATGCCAAGTTGTAACACAACTCCTACTGGTGAAACCCTAGGGATAACGTCTGAAGGATTTTCCATTATATGATACAGTATTAAAATCTTAGGGAGTCATTACGATGGCGGGCGGAATCGATTCTGCCCACCATCGTAGCGGTGACTGGGACTGCCTCCCTGTAAGGCGGCAGTCTCACACCACGGATTACGATGCAACCTCCACCATGGCAGTCGCATCCATCCTGTTTAACATTGCAGCGGGTGCTGCTGGCCGCAGCATCCGCCGCAATGCTAAACAGCCATGTTGTGCATTTCCCTGCATTACGTGGCAGGCACCACACGGTGCCTGACACTTAGTACAGGAAAATGTAGGGGGTACAATGGGTACCCCCAGTGCACCACCACTGCCCCTAAAACAAGGGAGGCCTGCAACAGGTCCCTGAAGCCAATCCCCAACAGCCTTTGAAAGTCTGGCTTGAGCCAGCATTGTAATTTGGCAGACGGTGTCTGCTAGGCACCGCCACTATTTTCAACATGCAGGCCGGTCTGCCAGGCAATCGGAACTATTGCCTGTGGCGGAACCGTGTCGGGCAGTCTTTGCGACTGCCACGGTACAAGGACGATTCCCCACGCCATCGTAATATGGTGGGGGAAAATTGCTATCCGATGGTGGAGGGCCCGACACTGCATGGTTGGTGGTGGCAGATCCTCTACCATCGTAATCACCCCCTTAGTTATTTAAATGTTGTCTTCAATTAACGATTCTGACACTACAGTTAAAACCCCCACAAACATGGAAAATGTGCATTAACTTGATAAGAACACTGTTACAGCAGCTCTGTATGGTACTGAGTCTGCCATTCTCAACACCACCGCTATGTAACCCTTCTTTTGTTTCTCCTACTGCTCGAGTTGACCATTTACAGCTCACTTCTTCCTTCCTTATGACAGAACAAATAGGCTCATATCTTAGGATTGTACACGTATTCCTGCCTGGGTAAGCACAATCACTTGTGATTTGTCAAGTTGGTTCACGTACAGGTCCGGCTGGTGGCACCTGGTATGACAATCTTTGTTGGCGGCCCTATCTTCCCAAAAACATCCTTCACCTCGAATTCCCTCACTGTCATGCTTCACCAGTTCCTCACCTCGAATTCCATCACTACCACGCTTCACTAGTGCCCCACATCTATCCATAGCCCCACTGCACTTCATTTGTTTTATAGTGCTACTCATCCCAATGTAGGGCCTCAGAGCACTTTACATCAAACACACATTATACAGAGCCAATGATTTATATGTTTGTAAATCAGTCTTTATGAAATGTTACATAAAACAATGAGGATTACATGGTGTAGGACTCACATGTCACCGATACTAGTAGGCCATATATCTTAAGAGTATTTGGTCTGGAGCAGCATTAACTTAGGATTTAAAATGTACCACAGTCGGTGGCTTTACTAATAAGAATGTATTTCTACCCAAATTTGCCCATTTTAGCAACATTAGGATAAGGAAAGACTGGGGAAAAACATAATGTTCTAATGTATACCATGCAGTTTGTATGGTGACGATTCATACCTCAATGTGCTATATGAGGATTGTAACTTATGAACTGCAAGTAACATAGGGGATCTCTGTGGCAAAAGTAGTAAGCTACTGAGAGATCACAAAAAATGCAGATCTTGATCTGCATGGTACACATTCTTTGTAGCAGGCATATTACACATCTGTGCTACTTTATGAGGAGTCAAAACTGATACTAGACAAAACTCTGACCTCTCTCCAGCTGGAACATTAATTCCCAGGATTATCTTGACATTTTTATTGTTGCCTGAAAAAAAACATGGTGCCACCCCCAGTGGTCAAATCCAGGTTTGGCTGCACTGGTCACACTGCCAAGGTCGGAAATTAGCATCTGTGAGCTGGGCCAACGCCCTGGGCGCAGACCCTTAGAGGGGCTACTGAGCTGCTTGAAGCAGTCGGGTTTAGACGTGGATCCAAAGAAAAGTGCATTTAAACACTATTTTAAGATAAGAGCTTAGTGCATTGCATACATTGATTTGGCGTTTTATTGTTATTACTAAAATAAGCATGAGTTTTTCACGTACTTCGCAATAGCATGGCTTAAATGCGATGAGTGTGCATTTCTCTATTGAAAGGAGCTTTCAACGCTTTTAAAAGTTGGACCATCACTGTTTGCATGGGCGAAAATATGCTACTCTGTTGACTTTTTTTTACTTTCTGCCTTGAAAGATTTATCTTTGTTTCAATTATCGTATTATTATCATACGTCCATCATTTAGAGAAGTACCCTTCAACTAATCTAACGATCAACGCATCAGGAACGGTTTCTAATCACATTTTAACAAAAGGGTTTGGAAATAAAAACTAGTGCTCAAGATCAAATGACTTTAAAATGTAAGTCTGTCATTGGCCGCAAATATATTCAGCACTATAACAAAATACCTGCTTCCACTGAACATAATTCCCTCCTGAAACTGTAAAACTAATAGACATAAAACGTAATAAGGCAATCTGCGGCACCATTCCATAATATTAATGAAGATATGGAAGTGAATGCGGTTGTGTTATGATCCTAGTTTAGCAGAACTGAGACCTCTGTGAGCGTTCCATTGAAACATAATGAACTAAATAAAATGCAATTTCATCTGTGGGCGCGAGGAGCCAGTCTGTGGGCTGCTGATAGGATAAACGTCCGCATGAGTTCCAGATGAAATACAGGCGTAGCAACTTCTGTGAACAAATCGGATAACAAGTACTGCGGCTAAGACCTGTTAAGCATATACAGCAGAAGGGGCTTCCCAGCAGGCACTGCTGCAATGTCATGGATGTAGCTCTCAATTGGGATTTAACTCCTTTGTTTCTTTCTTACAGCCTTGCAATAACACCTTTAGTTAATGGATTTGGTGCAAATAGGCTATTCTCTAACAATTCCTTGCCTACCGTGAAAATCTTGGAGTCCAGGGATCTCACGGATCAGGTATCATTTAAAGGCTGAACCACAGGATCACTTAAAGGCTGAGCCACAACGTTTGACCATCTTTCAGCGTTCCACTCCCTTCTGCAAAGGGATCCATTGCTCTAGTGTCTCCCCAGGAATAGAAGATGAAAGTGTCCATGAGTATGTGCCTGGTGATAACTTTCCTTGCGCCACCCTAAAAAATGCTTGCGCCACCATGGATGCGCCGTATTTACAATACGGCGCACCATGGCGGAAGGATTGGCAGATACGTCAGAAATTCTGACGCATCTGTTGGGGCAAAAGTCGTGTCGCAAGCACAACGCAACTCCAGCAATGCATGTTGTGGCCTATTCCCACTACACTGCGTCACTCCTTACGCCTGCTTGAAGCTGGCATAAGGTTTTATCGCAGTGACGTCCTAAAAGTGACGCAGTGAAATCTTGTAGATTTCACTGCGTCACTTTTACGAGGCTTTCCTGCGTGGGAACGCCCCCCTGCATACATTATACCTGACACAGGTATAATGTGGGGCAGGGCTTTACAACGTGACGCATCACCCTAGATGCGTCACGTTGTAAATAGAGAGCATTGTTTGCGCCGCCGTTGAGTCAAAAAAAGTGACTCAATGGTGGCGCAAAGAGGCGCAAGGGGCTTGTAAATCTGCTCCCATGGAGTATAGTTGACCTGGATGATGCACACTCACATTTAACCATCTCAGATTCCCATTGCTGTTTCTTCTCATTTGAGGTTCCCTTTGGCCAGTTCCGATTCTTTGTCCTGCCCTTTAGATTGACAGTGTCTTGGCTACACTTTTGCATCTGCCAGCTTCTTTACTTAACCCCTACATCAGTAACAAGCTAGTCCACACAAGAACATTTGAGGAGGTGGAACCCAACCACTTCTTTCTCTGCAAGGCTCTCTACTGTCACAGTTGCCTCTTGAATTGTTACACATTCTATCTGATTCCCAGGAATCAGAGGGAATTCGTGAAACAATGTTTCAGCCATCCTGTGTCAAAGCCTTTCTTCATATTCTCCAGTTTCAAGGCTTCAATCACAACTACAGCATTTTCTATAAATCAGTTGGCTTCAAGTGTTGATGGCTCCAGGTTCAGGGTGATTCAGGCTCCTGAATCAGCCTCTCCTGTGTTCATTGTCTCCTGGGACAACATTCACTTGAAACACTCTGTCAGTCTTGCCCATCTCAAATGGGGCCCACTGTGCTGCAATTATGATCAACTCATTGCCATCACTGTGTTAGCTCCAGGGTTCTGATATGGGATCTTAATTGCTCTTATATAGTGGAGTGTGTGTCTCTTTATTCTCATTTGCCCTATCTTCTTATCAATGATGCCTATCATATAAAGCCTTGTGTATGGAGGAAGGAGAGTCCAAATCTTCGAGTTAGAGAGCTCTCAACTACATCCAAAGCTCTGATCACATTCATATATCATACAAATGATGTGTTCTGAACACTAAAGATAACACCCTGAGCAGGTATTTATCTACTTCAATAGACTACCCACTAATTCAGCATTTTTCTGGGGGATCTGGCATTTATTCAGAGCACTGAGGAAGGAATCATTTGCTGCCATTGCAAATGTCATTTGTCTCTTACAGCTCCAGAACTCTAGTTAGAGGCTTGTTCCATCCTGGACTGGAAGACCACCTGTTTGCTTTAATCACTCTTCAGTGACCTTGACGATCCTCAACAGGTTCAAGGGAGGGAGGGCCAGTGAAATGCTAAGTGTTCTCTGGTGGGAACGTAGAAAATTGTTCCACCAGTGAGGATTAAAAGTGATTGCCCCATAGTCCCACTCTTTATTGATATGGCTGATGACCTGGCTTCTGAGTAGGTATGGCTACAACAAAAAAATGTTTTGGAGCCTGTGGTTCTCCATAAAACTAGGATCCTATCTACCCTCATGCATTATGTTGGACACCAGGAGGCCCTCTTTCCCTGCACTTTGCAATGGGCAACCCTTACAGTCTATAATTTCTTAATAGATGATTTCTCATTGGGGCTTTCTTTGTCTTCCCTTATGTTTAGCTGCATGCCACGAAGGTTATCGGGACCCTTTGGTGGATCTGGAGGTCACTGAATGTTCCTAACACGCACTTATTTTGGGGAATTTTGTCAAAACAAGAACTTGTGCCCAGTCCCTTGGTCTCTTCTTGGGATCTTTCACTTATATTTAAGTCAGTTCTGGTTGTTGTCTTTGAGATCCTGGAGGAGATTTTAGTGAGTACCCTACAATTAAAGCTGTTTTATGATGGCACTCATATCCGCATATCGCTTTGTAGAATTGGGCCTATCCTGTGAAGAAAGTTGTCTCCATTTTCAGTCAAAGAACCTTACCCTGAGAATGTCAACAATCCTTTTTCCTAAGATTCTGTCAAAGTTCTACTTTTAGTAGGCAGTGGTCCTACCTGCTGTGAGCCCTGAATCCTTGTTCCACAATTGAGGTGTTCATCCCCTTGATGATAGCAGAGTGATTACGGTCTAGCTATTGTCCACTACTTACTTCAGCTAAAGTCATTCTCTGCTTTTCACTTTCGGGCACCAGCGAATAAAAAGAAGTTGCTAGCTTTAACTTGAGCAAGTGGGTTCTTTCTGCCATTTCCACACCACCCTCTTTAAATTAAATGTTGGTTTACCATATTAAATTCAGGGATGATTCAAGAGAGGGATTGAAGCATGATGGGCTGAAAGCAGGAGAAATCCTTTATCTGATGCTTGCTTGAGTGCTTGTGGGCCTCTCAGGACACGTTCATTCCTAACTATAAGTCGGATGTGGTTTACTACAGATTTCCATTTGGTCAGACCCTGCTGATATCAGGAATTATGTTGTTTCTTTAACTGATTGCTTTCAGAAATATTGGCTGGTTACAGTATGTTTTTTTAAATTCTGTATGGTGATTGATCAAAACTATCTCACAAAGTTATATTTTGCCATTTTCTCTCTTTTGGCTATTTGCGATAGCTCCGTTCAGTGGCTTTACCATAAAGAATGGCTTTGTTTGTGCTGCTTTTTCAATCCCACCATGGGGAAGGATTGTGGACATTTTACAACTGGTGCCATGGAACTGAAGGCATTGCATTAGACAGGGTGGGGATGAAAGCCCAGTGCATTGGGCAGGATGGTTGAGACTGTGGACCATGTGTGGGAGGAGGTGGTGATGGGCTGACCCACAGAGGATCTAGCAGCCAGAGAGAGATATCAAGGTGGCCTGGCAACATAAGAGGGGTAGGGGTATGGGACAAGCCACGTTTGGGAAACAGATGGTGGACTGGTGCCAAGCAGTGGTGGTCTGCACTCAGCTTCGCGTGCAGTGCAGATTGTTTCTGACTGCTACAAAGATATTCACAAACTCCCAATCCTTTTTTCCAAAGTAGGTGAGCTTCGCACTGCACAAAGCTAAAAGGAATTGCATTTGCAACTTTGCACACTCTTCTTTTAAGGAGATTAGGAATTCAACTACCTTACTGTTTCAGGATGATGTGTTACATGCAATGTCCAAGGACTCTAACAAGGGAGAGTAGGACTCAGCGGTACACATATTTCTGATGATAAATATTGGTGTTTCTAGGCATTTGCTTGTTCCACCACCTCGTGTGTCAGTTGTCCACCGGCAGGTAATTACACGTTTAGGAATTGGGGTAAGGTGCATTTGTCGAATTTTTCAATCATCTTATTCTCGACATGAACATCATTCATTAGGAAATTTGTCTGTGACATTTTCCTACCCTAATTGCACTCTTAATCCAACTTTTTTCCAGCATGTTTACATGCACATTGAAGTTGTGAAAATGTACTGGGAATGTTTGTGAGTAAGTAAATAGTTCTGACATGACATGAACATTGAGAGTGTGTCCAGTATTCAAATATCTCCTGTATTATACATTCACAGCGAGGCCTCTTTGCTCTCAGTTTGAACAACTTTCAGTGAACTGACACAGCTTTGTGTTTGGCATTATGCAACACACGTAGAAAAAAACGAAATTGCCTGGATGGATTGATTTTTGCAGGAAAGTGTCCCTGTGCAGGAAGGTGTCCCTTCCTGCACAAAATTAATAATACCCACACTATGCACTATGAGCAAGGGTGCCTGCGTTGGCACACAGCAGCCCATTGTGCGCCGGCGCAGGGGAAAAGGACAGGAATGCTCAGCATCACATAGATATGGCGCATTGCTGCCCTTTTGTTTTGACACAGGGCAGCGCAGCAAGATTCCATGCAGCACTGCCAAACGTCACAACCTCATAAAGCAGGCCCTCAGCATAGAACGGCTCAGTGGTCATTTTTTTTTTTTTTTTTCATTTTTTTCATTAGTCTTTATTGTCGATGCATTTCATCATAAAAGACATTTACAAAACATTAAAAATGTAAATACATATTATAAAAAACACGGTTTTTAAAAAGAAACATAATCAAGGTGGTTAAAAATGGGTCAATGACTTAGTGCCTCTTGTTTCGAATAAACCAAACCCATGCCAAGAACTTGGCAACAGCAATAGCAACATATTCACTGGGCTCAAATCTCAACATTTCAAGGGCTTCTAACCCTTGCCTAGTGCCCAATGTTTGACATAAAGGCTTGAGCCATTTAGCACGGGGTGCAGCATAGGCAGGGCAAACAAAGAAAATATGACCAACAGAATCAATACAGTCAGGGCAACTTTTACAAGAGTCACTAGACATACCCTTCCACTTTTTGGTGAAAGAGTTAGTCTGGAGTGTGCCTACCCTAAATTGATGATACAGTTTCCTGTCACAAGGTCTGGTGATGGTATCCCAGTATGCCTCGAGGAATGGGGTTCTTTTGCGGGCCAGGAACCTTCCCGTCAGGGACTCAGCAGTGACTGTATTAATATGTTTCTGCTGCACCATAGACCAGTAAAGACTCTTGAAGTCTTTCTTGGAGGGAAAGGGGTTGTTAACTGGGTCGATCCATAAGTTGGCCAATCCCATGGATTCCAGGAGCAGCCTGGTCTGTTTGAACCACGGAATGTTGCCAGCCCCTAGAATAGAGCGCACATCAAGGAAGGCCTTTGCATATAGGTCCAGCTCAGGGACAGTCCATAAACGCCTCCAGAAGGCCAGAGGCTTAAACCTCGCGATGTCTTCAAACGAATGGCACCCAAGGTCCAGCAGGAGGGGTTTGACTGGGGTGGAGCATGGGAGGCCCGTAAGTAATCTGAAAAATTTGTATTGTGCCTTAATCAAAGGAGAAAGATCTGCAAAACCCCAGAGCTCAGCACCATAGAGGATCGCAGAATTAATCCTCGCATTAAAGATTTTAATGGGGGGGCCCATCGTTCTCGACTTTGATTGCTTATGTTCTTTGACTAGGCAGCCAGAAAGCTGGGCAAATTTTAAAGATAGAACATCAACTTGCGGCCTCCAATCCAGCTTATTTTCAAAAGCTACACCTAGATAGGTCATAATGTGCGTACGCTCAAGCAGAACTTTGTCCATAAAAACATGTCCCTTTATGCCTCTCCCTTTATTAAAAACCATATATTTGGTTTTGGACACGTTGACCGCCAGGTCAAAATCGGAACAGAAATGTGTAAAGATATTAAGTGCCGCCTGTAGTCCTGATAGGGTCTGAGAAAGAAGTAGGGTGTCATCAGCGAACATAAGGAGTGGGATTTTAATACCTCCAAGCGTGGGAGCGTCCGTCGATGTGTTGGAGTAGTACTTAACAACACTGTTGATAAACAATAGAAACAAAGTAGGAGCAAGCACACACCCCTGCCTGACACCCCGATTCACCCTGAACCGTCCAGTAACCTGGCCCTGTTTCCCCCAGCGGACTTGAGCGTAGTTGTTATCATGAAGCCTAATGATGATATTCAAAAGAGCTGGGGGAAGCCCAAGCTCCGCCAGTACGCCCCAAAGTTTAGTTCTATTGACTAGGTCAAATGCTGACCGGAGATCTACAAAGGCAGCATATAAAGTACCGCCGCACAAATAGACCGTTTTCCAGACAATCAGTTGGAATTTGAAAGCCTGGTCGATGGTACTGGTACACGGTCTAAAACCGGCTTGGAGAGGAGAGATGATGTCCTCCTGCTCAATCCAAGCCTGGAGTCGTGCCAAGATCATTCTAGCGATAATTTTCTGGACCGAGTCAATAAGACTAATTGGGCGGTAGTTCCCCGGGCATGAACGATCACCTTTTTTGAAAATGGGGAGAATCTCAGCCCCCCCCCAGGAATCTGGGATGTCTGACCCTCTGGCTACGGCATTGGCTAAGTGTGCGATGTAGGGCACCCAGTTCGATGTATCAGATTTAAAGAGATCAGCAGGAACACAGTCCATGCCCGGCGCCTTGCCGCTTGAAACCTTACTTAAAGCCTGTTCGACCTCAGCGCAGTCAAAATTTAAAGACATGGAGAGGGAAGGATCACCTGTAATAACTGGGGCAGGCCCCTCGACAACTGTGGGGTCTGAGAATTGGGATTCAAAATGAGTCACCCAGGCTTCCGGGGGGACATGGTTGGAAGGGACCTGGCTATTCTGGCTGTTACCCCACTTAACAGTATGCCAGAAGAGGGTTAGGTTCCTGTGCTTGCTGGCAGCCAGGAGGTTGTTCCAATGATCATTATCCCACTCCTGTTTTGCCTTGGCCTTCACCTTTTTATAATTTATCCTGGCCAATCTGACCTTATCTATTTCTTTATTAGCAATGGCAGATTTTAGTTTGCAATAAGATTCTCGGCAGGATTTATTATACCAGGACGATGTTTTTGGAGTTAAGGATTTCTTGGCCTTACACGGTTTTAAAAACAGGGATTTAAGCCCAGTGAAAAGATGATCATGTATGCATGATGCTTTACTACTCACATCCTCGGTGTTCTGAAGAGACTGAATGTCCACCAGGGCACCGGAAACCATGGAGCTGATCCTATGCACTAATTCAGCATCCATTGCAACTTTGTCCCAACGTACCCTCCGTTGGTCATTAGTTAAGACAGCTTCCGCAGTGACTAGTTCTGTGGCTTTGGCTCTCTGGGCTGGGCAGAGTAAGAGACTTAAAACCAACGGATTATGATCACTCTCCGGGCGGTCTAATATCGCCATATCGCTTAAAGTGTACCAGAACTCGATTTTAACTAAGGCATAATCAATTCTGCTACTACAACGACGGCCGTCTGAGAAGGTCGTCTTTCCACCCCTGTCAGAGGCAGTCCTCCCATTGGCGGCCCTGAATCCCCGCTCCATACAAAGTCCCATCCATTGTGTGGCTGATTCAGTCCACCTCTTAATAGGTGGAAGATCGAGGGAGGGAATATTTAAAATTACATCTACTTCCCAGGTTAATGAGTCTAGAGTGGACAGCAAGGGTTCAAAACAGCAATTTAAATCACCCACAATAAAAACATTTGTAAGCATATCAATAGTGTCAAGAAACCCATCTAATAATAGAAAGGTATTTGTGCCCCGTCCCCCGGGGAGGCCTCTGTTATAAATATTTACAATTAGGACTACAGGATCATTATCATGTTGCAAGGAAATAATTAATAGATCAGGGCTATCAATAGCTATTTCCTTGATTGAATACCCAAGGGATTGCTTAACCCAAATGCAAAGCCCACCAGACGGTCGGCCCCTTGTGCCACGACTTGCCTCAGTGGTCATTATTCAGCATCATCTTGATTAAGATGCAGCCAGCAATCCTCACTATTCCTAGTCCCAAACCACACCAAGTGGCATATCAGCAAGGCGAGGTGATAGAATTATCGCTGCTTTTGCGGCCATTTTCGTCTGAAAAGCGGCGATAATTGTATTGCCTAATTAGCGTGAACAATTGCATTAGCGTAGGAATTCCTAACGCCCAGCTTTGCATCTCTAATGAGATGTAAAGTGGGCGTTCCTGACCTGACATGACAGGAGAAAAGTCGCTAAGCGACATTTCTCCTATCATCAAGCCCCACGCTATGAAGCATAGCGGCAAGAAAAGTAGCGATAACCCCTGTTATCGCTACTTTCCTTATGCCTGCTTCAGGACTGACTTAACCATGATATCCTATGGAAGGTGGATATCATGGCTAAGTTTGTGAGTCCCTATCATCAAGCTAACGCCACATTGCGTGAGATTATCGCTGGGTTTCCAGCGATAATGTCACGTTAGGCAGTTAGCGTGAGGATTTTTATCGCTTTTGAGATAAGCGTTGCTAATAGCACGCTATCTCAGCGATAAAAATCCACGCTAGCCGGCGATAATTATCCTAGCGCTAAGTGCGTTTAGCGATAATTATCGCCGGTTGTTGCTGATATGCCCCCAGATTACTTTCTTACTGTGTACCCTGCCGCTTACCCAGTGGTTGAAGTGGGGGGAACGGCAGGGCACGGCGTGCCCCTACTTCTTCACTTCCAAGGAGTCCATTCCCCTACTTTTTTATTTTGAAAATACGTCCCGGGACGCAAGAAATCACCATCGCCTATAAATAAAACTCGGCGTTCCAGGACGGGCAGCAGAGAAGTAACAGGACTCTGTCTTTTCCTTCTTACCCAGAGAAGAAAAATACAGTGTCCGCTTCTGCTCTGTCGCTTCAGTTGCCCCTCCCTTTCCTTCTTCCCTCTCTTTCTGTCTAGCAGTTCTTCTCTTACAGAAAACCGAGATTTCAAGACGGGGTTTTCACACTCTTTCCTCTCATTCCTTTTATTTGCTCCCCTGTGAAATGGATCCAAAAAAGAAAATAATTTTTGCTGGAAATGTCGTATTTTGTTTCCAAAGTGCAGCATCTGGAATAAAAGGTTACAAATAGGAAAAATAACTAAATAAAGTAAGACAGAGTGGTAGCAAACTGACCAGATTGATTTTATTCACACCCAAACACATTAGCGCCACTTTTACAGAGTTTGCCAGTGAAGCGCTATTTTTGTTTTCTTGTCTTTGTTTTCCCTGGGCTTGCAACTAGTGCACCAGTCCTGGAGGTACTGCAAAGTGTGGATTGGAAAACAAAATGTGTACTGCGGCTCTGCGTTCAGGGATATGGTCTTTTTACCATGCTGCTTACGTTTTGTAAGGATATAAGCAATGGACATTGAAATGGGTCCATTCAGGGCCCTGTAGTCATGTCCTTAACTTTTCAGGCAAAAGCACTCACTGATTTTTGAATAGTGAGTGTAAACGCATTCAGGTAACCATGTTGTTCCTGCTTACATTTCACATGGTTTGCTAAATTCTACATTCCCTATGAGGGTTTGCTTTTTCCAGGATGTTGTTTCTTTTTTTTGTAGGCCGCATATTGCTCTTGTCTAGTGCGTCATTTAAATTGAGCCTCATCCAGGTGTTTATAGCTGGCAGCAATTGGGTTGTAGTTGAAGGCAGTGTGAGTTTTTCTCAGTGGATCAGTATGGTATTTAGTGGGGGAGAGAATGTGGCACTATGGCCAGAGCTACTGAATTTGTAACTGGGGAACCAGGTTAAGCCTTAATAACCAGTCCAGCAGACCACTCTCCTGAGGGAGCACAATCCCATGCTAGACCTTAGAAGGCTGCGCAAGACCTTAGAAGCCCTGGTGTCTTAGCACCAGTAGGTGAACCCTAGCAGTGGCAAGTGTGGGTTAACCTTCAAGGTTTGTCCATCACAATCCATACTGAAGTTCACCTCCAGTCTTGCAGACAGGCCTATGAAGCAGCACACTCTAGAGCAACACTGACTCTGTCACTGAGGTCACAGGACCCTTGAGAAGGGCCAGCTCTAGGGCAGTGCAACTGGTGTGACCAGGCATTATGTTTGCAAGTATATTAAGGTTTTAAAATTGTATTTATTTATTTTATTTTACAGATTTGTAAAGCGCATAGCTGCCCGTAAGCGTCCCAGCGCTAGTGATAAAGAAACCAGGTGCGAGGGAAGCATTACGGGAACAGCCAGGTCTTGAGTGCCCTACGAAATAAGAGTAGGTTGGGCTGGGCTCTGATGTCTGGGGGCAGTGCGTTCCATAACTTGGAAGCATTATATGCAAAGAGTCGACCTCCAGAGCGGGCTTTCTTGATTCTGGGTACGGATGCCAAGTTGCAGTGTGAAGAACGTAACGTTCTCTTGGTGGTATAGGGAGTGATAAGGTTTTTTAAGATGGGTGGAGTCTTACCATGCAGAATTTTATATGTCGTGCAAAGTGCCTTAAATTGTATTCTCTCCTGGATAGGCAGCCAATGCAAGGCATTCAGGGCCGGGTTGGCTGAACAGCGACGATGGGTTCCTGTGAGAAGACGGGCGGCAACATTTTGTACTATCTGGAGTTTTGATAGTACTTTTTTCGGGGCCCCCAGATAGAGGGCATTGCCGTAGTCTAGGCGGGAGAGCACAAGGCCGTGAATCAAAAGTTTTTGTGATTGTGTTGGAAGTAATGGCAGAATTTTTCTAGCGGTCCGTAGAAGGCCATGGCACACACCAGCCGTTTTTCTTGCTTGGGTGAAAAAATTGAGGCCTTCATCCAGCCAGATTCCTAAACTCTTGATTTCTTGTTTCGGATTGGGTGGCGTGCCCATACAGGGCGGCCACAGGGATTTGGGTTGGTAAAGTGACTGATTGCCTAAAACCATTATCTCTGTCTTGTCATTATTAAGTTTGAGATGTGAGATGTTCATCCATTTGGTTATGTCGCTAAGACAGTTGTGGTGGTTGGTGAGGGATTGGTCTTGCTGACTTAAGGAGACTACCAATTGGGTATCGTCAGCGTACGTTAAAAGCTTAATCCCGAAAGGGGTGACGATCTTCTCCAGGGGGGACATGTAAACATTAAAAAGGGTCGGACTCAGGGACGAACCCTGAGGGACCCCACAGCTGATGGCAGTGGACTTGGAGGTGAAGTTACCATCTGCTACCTGGAAGGACCTATCGTTAAGGAAGGATTCCAAACAGGACAGGGCCGTTCCTACGATTCCAAGATCTCTAAGCCTGTGGACCAGTGTCGAATGATTGACGGTGTCGAAGGCTGCGCTCAGATCCAGGAGGATCACTGCCACTGATCCTCCCGAGTCAATGATTTTTCTTGCTTCTTCGACAACCGGCAACATCGCAGTTTCTGTGCTCTGGCCGGGCCTAAATCCCGTCTGAGACGGCTCCAGGAGACCATTGGTTTCAAGCTATTCGGAAAGTTGGTAATTGACATATTTCTCGGCTATCTTGCTGATGCCTGGGAGCAGGGAGATCGGCCGAAAATTGCCTAATTCTAGTGGGTCCAAGTGCGATTTCTTGATAAGGGCTTTGAGAGTTGCTTTTTTCCAGCTAGGTGGAACAACGCCAGAGGTAAGCAAGATGCTAATCAAGTTCGCCAGATAAGGGAGAATGGTAGGCGCAACTAACTTTAGGATGTTAAAGGGTGCGGGATCAGTTGGAGATCCACTTTTGATTGAATATAGTATTGGGGAGAGAGTCTCTATTGTCAAGGGGGTGAAGTGGGACGGTTGATATACTGTAGAATGGGGAATGGAACTGGGCGGATTAGAAATGGAAAGAGCGTCAGATGTTTGTGACGGAAGAGAATTGAGAATGTTTTTAATCTTTGATTCAAAAAATTCCGCAAGTTCATTGCATCGGTTAGTTAATGGCTCTACTAAAGGGGGAGGATCCGGTGCTTTGAGAAGTTTTTTAGCAATTTGAAACGTCTCCCTTGATGAGTTGGTAGATGATTTGATTTTGTCCTCGAAATATTTGACTTGGGCGATTTTAAGTGCCTTTTTGTAGTTGAGAATGGTCTGTTTATATTCAATTTTTTTAATAGGGTCGAAATTTTTTCTCCAGTCTCTTTCCAATTTCTTACAGACTTTTTTTTAGAATTCGCATTTCCTGAGTAAACCATGGAGAGGTAATTTTACCTTGGGGCTTACAGGAAGATTTTTTGGGTAGGGTTTTGTCCAGTGACTCTCCTATCCATTTCGAAAACTCAGCGTCGGCATGAATAGGGTTAGAGACAAGATTAGGGGGGGAGCGCTCTAGATTTGCCTTCCATTTTTCTGGGTCTAAGGTAGCCCAAGAGCGAGTGGGCTTATTAGCTAGAGATTTAGGGCGCAGGATGTTGTATAGCTGCCAGTTCAGTGAAATTAAGAAATGGTCAGACCATGGTACAGGAGTATGGTCTAAGATAGTAAGGTCATTAATGTTGGCAAAAATAGGATCCAACAGGTGGCCCAGTGAGTGGGTCGGTTGTCTACTTTGTAGCCTAAGCTGAAGGGTTTCAAGGTCTGCTATTAGGTCAGAGGCTGGTTTGACTTCCTTTTTATCAAAGTGAATGTTCAGCTCTCCTAGGATCATAAAAGTGGAGTGGATGGCAGCAAATGTGCAAGTATGTTCCATTAGAGATTCACTGAACTGGCCCATGGGTCCTGGAGGGCGATAGATAAGAATTCCAGACAAAGATCTACATGGGGAGGCTTGAATAGAGAATAGAGCATTTTCACAATCTAGGAGGGGGCTGCCTTGCAATCGGCAGGAAAGATGGTCTTTATAAATTATAGCAATACCCCCTCCCTTCCCTTTGGATCGGTCCACATGTTGAATTAGGAAGCCGGGAGGGAGGGATTTGACGATGTCTGGGTCGGAATCTGGTCCCAACCAGGTTTCTGTTAGAAAAAGAACGTCTAACTGACGATTTTCTAAAGTGTGGTAGATTTCTATTGAATGCTTGGGGAGTAATCTGCAATTAATCAGGGCCATGCGCATTAGGATGGAAGAGGAATGTTGAGGCACAGTAGGTGTAAATTTATACGGGCAGTAGAGGCAGTGGTTGGAGAGGTTGTCCCCAATTCCAGAGTGTAAGCAAGAGCTTTTTACCTCTCTATTCAAACGTAGCAGAGCATCCCTTGAGTATCTATGCGTAAGGTGGATAGATTTATCTATAGTATCTGGCTCTGTGCTCTGCCTAGTGCGGACGAGCGCAGACGAGCTTGCCTTAAGCACGCCTTCGTCGCGCCATCGTCGCACCATCGTCGCGCCCGCTGCGCTCGTCCGCTGCGCTTCCGGCAAAGGCACATGGTTTATGGGATTGCTGAGGGTGTTGGAGGGGGGGGCGTGTCCAGCACAAGTAGGCGTGTCTCGTGGCTCAATGAGCTCGAAGGCAAATGGCGGCAACAAGGAAGCGTTTACCCGTATCAGCGCTAACTCCGCTGTGCGGGGATGCCTGGGTCTGAGGACTGATGCCCGAAGGATCGGTGAGGTTTAAAACACAATATTTACACAGTTTTTAAAATTCGCAATCGACTAACGCTGCTCCCGGCTTCCGCCTCAGGAGGTTGCTGCCTCCTTCCTGGCCTCCTGCAATTTTCGGCAACAATAAAAATGTCATGATGACTCTGGTGTTTAATGGTCTTCCTAGAGAGAGATCATTTTGTCTAGTAGAAGTTTTGATTCATGGAAAGGTAGCTCAGAGGGTTAATGTGCCTGCTGCAAAGAACAAGTACCATACAGATTGTGGGAAGTTGGCCTGGTATATGCTGTCCACTAGTTATAGTGGGCACCTTGTACCAGTCCAAACAACCCTTATTGATGATAGGTTTAAAGACAAACTTTATTGAAAGCTATCCTAGTGGTAGCTATGGAGAGCAGCCTTCAGGCTAAGTCTTGAAGGAGTGTAAAGCAGCTTGGTTTACCAGTTTATAACCTCTTGAATTACTAAATGAAAGGAGATCCACACAAGGTATATATAAAATATATGTATTTATTTCTAAACACTCACTACTAATCTCTTTATGAGATTAGAGTCCAAGATACACAATAATACAGTTCTAAAACGACAGTAAATAGCACAATATACAATGGGCCCTAGGGGCGGACCAAACCATATATTAAGAAAGTGGTATAAGAATCACAACTTGACAAGACACAGTGCCTAAAGCACGTAGAATTGCTGGTACCCCAAGGAACCACCCAAGGTAGTGACACAGGAGACCCACGGGGGACGCGTGCAGTGTGAGAACACAGGCGCGAGACCCGTACTATTTTATGGGAAAGTCGCGGTTGGAATTTTAGAAGTTAAGTACACTTAGGAGAGGACTTTGAGCAAACCCCTTTAGACGTAGGGGGTTCTAGGGCCAGCACCCATGGGAGCACCGGAGTACTCGTTACCTCATCCAGGGAAGCCGGGTGCATAGGTGTCAAATGGTGTCAGGGATCGTCGTTGATTTCAATGGCGATCTGCTGCAAAGTGCTGCTGCCGGGAAGGAGTAAAGTGTATGGTGTGATCCAAGCCTGGATCGAAGATCAGAGAACCTGAAAGCAGAGGGGACAGAGTCTGGGTCACTTGCCAGTGACCAGGGGCACGGTAGACGAAAGCCTACCAATGTTGGGTGATTCAGGTGCGAAGAGGCGAAGCTTGACTCTGCAGCCACGAGGACCAGGAGGCGTTGATGACAACCAGAAGCTGGACTTGAGCTGTCCCACGAAGGATGTCAAGTGCTGCGGTGTCGGTGCTCGTATTGAACACAACAAGCCTTGGCAACAGCAACCCACGTAGGAAGAGAAAAGATGCTTCGGTGCGGACCAGCAAGTTCCAGGGGACTCCCCAAGCAATGGAGAGACACGGCACGTCTAGAGCAATCAGGTAAGCCTAATTACAGGTAAAGTTGCCTTCACAGGGACCCACCAGTCGATGGACTAGGGATCGCAAAGAGACCTCTAGAGGAAACACAAAGGGCCAGCTCACGGAACACTTGTGGAGTGTAGACGGGCAATCTTCAGTGCAAATGCTGCTTGGGGTCAGGGCTATAAGTAATCCAAAGCTCAGCTGCAGGAGTTGTTGGAAAGCTGATGCTTCTGCAAAGTGACGTGGTGTCCAGGGGTTCGATTTGCACGGTCGCCATGAGGGATACGGGCCTCAGACTTGCTGTGGGCACTGATCGACCTCTAAGACCATGGAAACCCACCTCCTGTGTTGCACAATTCTTCGGAGGCTGGCGGGAGCTTTGGAGCTGCAAACCGGTCAGATGTGTCTTTGGTGCCTGCCTTGCAGGGGAGTAACTCCTTTACTCCAAGGGAGATTCTTCACTCATCTAGTTCAATGTAGATCGTTGAAGTTCCAGGATTCAGTATCAGAGTTTCGTCCAGGTGTAATCTAAAGTCCTGTAGCCAGGGGTTCCTTTCTTATACCCAAGGAAGGGGTGGGACAAACTTTAGGGACCCACCTATGGGAGGGCCAGGAAAGAGGGGTGGCTACACCCATTTCCTTTGTCCAGTTTCATGCCAGAGCAGGGGCTGGTAGCCCCTGCAACCGGTTTGAGCTGGATTATGCACAGGGACACCAAATAAGCCCCCAGTGCTGAACTTCAAAGCACCCAGTGGAGTGCACCCACCCAGCCCCAATACACTAAAGTCTTTCTGGGAGGTGGTGACACCTCCCTGTGACAGGAAACCTATTGTCCAGGCCTCCCCTGCCGGAGTTTCGTCCAGCAGCAGGAGGGCAGACTCGTGTCTGTGGCTGGCAGCATCCATTTTGTGATGCCAGGGCTCTGTTAGCTGGTACCGGGTATACCGGTGCTGTCATGTCTCTCCCTCTAGAAGGGTGGGATCATACTCCCACCCAAGTTACTGGTGTGGGGGTATGATTCCAAAGCGTTTGACACCAAATACGACATGTTTCCGTGCAGCCATCCCAAAGTTAGCATTTACCGTTTGGTTATAATGCACTTAAGAGTGTATGGTTTGGCTGCATCACAAATAACCCCAGAATAAAGGTTCTGAAGGCTGCAGAGGGGCTCTGCTCATGCATGGGCACCCTCTCACATAAAACCCAGCACCCTGCCTTCAGGATTGGTAAGGCCTGCCATAGGGGTGACTGATAGGTTTATATGTGCAGTGATATGGAGAGGTATAGTGAACCTATATCTCAGTAAGGGTTGCATGCACCACCTTGCCCAGGCTGCAGTAGCAGACCTGTGGTATCATTTTTGAAGGCTTCCCAGGGATGGCAAAATACATGCTGCAGCCCCTGGTAGGCCTCTGGGGTACCTATGCCCTTTGTACATAGTATACTATATACTAGGGACTTATAAGGGTACCCCAGAATCCATTCTGGAGTGTACCTATAGTACTTGTAATTAATTTAAGGGAGAAAGCAGATAGGCTGGGTTCCTGAATAGCAGGATCCCAGCCAGACTAAGTCGAATACCAGCAGAACACCAGGAAAAAAGTGCGGGCAACCATGCAGTCAGATTCCACCTTCCTACACAGATCACAAAGTGCACATAATGTAAATAGGTCAGTGGGCTACTGCTTTTGTCAGAGAGATACTTTTGTTACTTGCAGTTTATAAGTTAAAATCCTAACATACAACAGTGAGCTATTAACTTTCATCTAAGAACTGCATACAAACTGCAAGGTATAAATTAGAGCGTTACGTTTTTCCCCCCAGTCTTTGATTATCCTAATGTTGCAAAAAGTGTTCTTTTGGACAGAAATCAATTCTGATTATTAAAGAGAAGCCCCAACCATGGTATTACGTTTTAAAATTCGGAGTTTGATTCTCCAGACCAATCACTATTAAACTATACGGCTTAGTAGTATGGTTGTCATGTGACTCCTACACCTTGTAGTCCTTAGTCTTGTGTAACATTTTCTATACAGTGAATTACACACATATTGATTGTCTCTGAGTAATGTGTGTGATGTAAAGTGCTCTGACACCCTACACTGGTATGAGTGGCGCTGTAAATCAAATTAAATGCATCTGAGAGAGAGTGTGGTTATGGAGACTTGAGGGGCACTGCTAAAGGGTGGTAGTGAGGGAATCCATGGCAGAGGTAGTCATTGGGGGGCAATACCAAACAATAATGCACAGGGCACCACCAGTGCTAAGACCGGCCCTGCCCGTGAGGCCAGTCTGCCTCACCCATAGGTAGCTTCATTGGCTTTGTTTCAGAAGTAGTAGCTGCAACTGACTAGGGATTGGCAATGCAGAATTTGCACGCACACCAAACTAAGTTCACAAACTTCACAGTCTCTCTGCTTCATTCACAAACACTTTTAGCATGTGCTGCTTGCTGTGGGTCCACTGGAATAAAATAGGCAGCAAAGGAGTACAAAATTATGCCACAGTGTTGACTAAATTATGCATTTAAAAAAAAGGCTGCAGCGTAATGCAGTATATTTTCTGATATTTTATTATTTTGACATGTGTACACATGCTAACAGTCTCTGGAAAGTTTTTGCCTGATTAGTACCAGTGTAACATACAAATGCAGCAGTGAGAAAGGTGATCAGTCAACCTTTGCAATAAGCCATCCACTCAGCAGCAAAACAAGTCAAATTTTTTATTAACTTATGATACGTTTGAGCTATAAACATTTTATTAGTTTAAATGGTCAGATCATGCAGCAGATCTTGCATTATGAGGCAAATATGGCAGAGCCATAATTATATAGAAAACATTTGCAAACTAGGATATTTTGCTATTCATGTTTGAACTGCTGGTGTGGAAAAAGGGAGAAGTGCTGAGGACAGAAACTCCATGGCTCAGAGACAAATGGCTTGGGCTTCCACATTTTATCGTATTTGGGACATTCTGTGATTAGAAGCATATCCTACTTTGTGAATGTGTTTTAATGTCAATAACTCATTATAACCTTATATAATCATGTGTATCCATTGGTTGATTAAACTGGGCAGTGAAATTCCAAACAAATACTAAAAATTGGGATATTTGCGCATTCTGGCCACACCTCTGGCTCCGCCCACCTAGTCAATCCTTGGGTTATTCCCACCCTCTGATTCTCCGCCCACAGTTCCCCTACTTTTTTTCCCCCACTTCGACCACTGCGCTTACCCATTCCCTGGGACATTAATTAAATAGAGAAATGTAGTAAACTTTGGCCATACACCCATTTTTTCCCCAAATTTAAATGTTTTGTTTCATTATTTGTGAAAATTCATGGGACACTACAGGCACTGTTCTCAGTGCAACCATTCTTTCAGAGGCCATTCGGAGTACAGCAAAACACAGCACGTATCTCTATTTAAGATCAGATTTAATAACCCGTACAGTTCACAGGACACTTGCATTATACATATGTAATGTGCTGTTGTTCTGCAGTGCTTTTTTGCTTTATAAAATAAGTGATTCTAGGTGCCTTTTGTGTGGACACAGAGTTAACCCATTAGTGATGATTGGTTTGACAACATAGCAGGGATACATAAAATATAATATGTACACCTATGACAACAAGAAGTGCTCATGTAGGATTTTTTTCTCCTGAGTGCACCATTTTTTTTGTTTTACTCAAGCTATTTTCATCATTGTTTCAGAAGCGGCGGAGCGAAGAACATTTTGTTCGTGTGCTTCTGTTCAGGACAAATGTAACATTTTAATGTGTTACATTTTCTAGTTAATGAGTATAATTTCTTTTCTTCAGAAACCTTTGCAGTCTGTGTAGCTTTGGGATCACGTTTCTATCAATGTGTGCTAAAATAACACGGTAATACTGCCACAAAATGGACTGCATAATGCTGCATTATTTTACACTCCTTGCCACATAATGTAGTCAACCCTGTCACATAATTTCGCTCTCCATTGCTGTACAATTGTGTCTGGCCACATTAGTTATAATGTTACGAATCTGTATTACGCTTCATCCAGTAGTTCTCAAATGTGTAGAGCTGGTTGTAGGGAGTACAAAAGTGCTGAGCAAGTCGGCGAATCAGGGGTAGACGGTCATGCAGTGTGTCCCCCTTCAAGAGTGTCCATTTTGTCAATGGGGTTGTGGAGGTCAGGCATTGAGATGTTTTCAGAAACCTATACTGCATTACAACAGAGCCACAAAGGGTGGGGACCTTACACTAATGTTCTAATTGTTTTACCGTAGGTTAATGCTGGGCATCCCCAACATCCTTAAATGAGCAAATGATATGTGTAAGTGTTTCTTTAAAGTGTCTGTGTGCCCGGCTCTGAAAAAGTGCTGCTAATAATTTCTTCGAGGTGCATCCTTTTGTGCACAATATACAGAAGTGTACTGCCATACTTCCCGTACAATAGACTGTACATTCCAGAGTACAAAAAGTAGGAAGCAGGATTAGATATGGTGAAAATGTATACAGTGGATTACAACTCTACAATGTCATCTGGTATGTGCAGAAGTGCAGGCATCTAAAAGGCTGTATGTTATTTGATGTACTGAGTGTTAACATGCTGCACTGGCCTTCCCACACGAGTGTATCTAATATTTATTAAGCGTCACACAACCGTTTCCTTCCAGCTGGAATGTGAACTTTATTTGTAGTGCACTCACTGGCACGCTTTGCTTCTCCATGTTCAAGTCTGTCATTTACTTCTTCTTATACTTTGATCTTCAATTTTAATTCATCTTTGTTCTGCGAATCATTCATTTATCACTCACTTTATCACCTTGTGAAATCGTCAGCTGCTTTCAGTTTGTCTCCCCAGAGCTTCCATTGATACTCTAACCACTTGTGTCACTTACTGTTCCAGGGACCACTTACTGATCATTACCATAATGAAAATGAAGTGAAAAACAGATTTATAAAGCACACTAAATGCATCCAACCGGGGCCGGGGCCAGAACCCTGGACTATTTAGGACTTACACGGGGGCAGAATTGCAGGCTATAGCCTCAAGTAGTCATGCCCTTAGTAAAAAGGTAGCGGATACGTTGAGAGCTGAAATTCTGCTGAAAAGCAATTATGCAGGAAGTCCTCCAACCCCGTGCCTAGTCCCCCTTAATATCACTACACCTAGTAACTCACACGGCCTGAAAATGGCAGCTCTCAATACACGCTCCTTACAGAAGCACCACCTGGAAGGCTTCTCACTTCTCCAGGATGGTGACGTAGACATCCTAGCACTCACTGAAACCTGGTTGGGTGACACTTCAGTGGCAGATATTATCGCTGCCCTCCCGAGAACTTCGACGCTTTCTGGCATAATAGACATGGAAAAATCCGGGGAGAGGGAGGAGCCATTCTTTTTAATAAGCGGATAATGGCCACTAAAATAGTGGCAGAGTGCATTGATCATGCAGATATACTAGGGGTCAAAATCTCATTTAAATCATCCTGCCTAGTACTGTTGGTTGCATACCACCCCCCACGGTCAACCCCAAGCTTTAACAACCTTTTTACGGAAGTTATTACTGCCCTCTGTTCATGGTACAAACAGCTTTTAGTGACTGGTGACTTCAACTTTCAATGGGATAAAGCGCCGAAAGAGCCGCCCGCTAGTCAGTTTGAGGCAGGAATATGCGCGTTGGGGCTCTACCAATCGGTGGATGCCCCTACCCACTCAAAAGGGCACATCCTGGATCTTATCTGACCTCGCAACCATAGGCCAGTCTAATAGCTATCAGCCCATGAGTATGGTCGGACCGCGCGCTTCTTAGCTGATGGTTCCCAACGGACAGCCAACTTTTGCAAGCTCCCCCAGAGTGGAGAAAGGTGCGAAGCTGAAAGAAAATTGAAGCTGATAACCTAGTAGAAACCCTAATTAGGTTCCCCTCCCCTAAACTCAAATCAGGGAGTCTTGACTAGGAGAGTGAAGCACTGACTAACACTCTACGCGGAGCCATAGACAAAGCGTCCTGGAGCGAAGAGAGAGAGTGTGAGACAAAGGGAAAGGGGCCCCTTGGTTTAATGAGACTCTGAGGGAATTGAAGCAAAGCCTCCACCACGCGGAGAGGCGATGGTGGAAAGCCTACGACCCAGCGGAGCTGGCAACATATAAATCCCTACTTACCTCATATAAAAAATCCATTACTAGCAGGAAAGCTGAGTACTATGAGGTGAGAATTACAGACACGCCTAACAAGCAGAAAGAGACCTTAAGACTACTGAAAGAACTCAGCCAAAAGTCTGAGGTGAAATCCGCAGCTGTACCCTTAGACTGCAATACTTTCCAGACCTATTTCCTGCAAAAGGTTAGGGACATCATTTCCGAGATTGACAATACCCCCATCGATCAGAGCTCCCTAGTCCAGCATCAGGTCCCCCTTCTTCCCGGCAAGCAACTTTTTACCTTTCCTTTACTGGATTCTTCGTCTCTGACACAACTGATGAATCGCATTAATTCAGGTTCTCCTGCAGATCCCTGCCCTCCGAGGATTTTGTGAATGGCCCTTCCTGGCCTGGAAAAGCAGCTCCTAGCAGTACTGAATAATTCCTTGGAGACCGGCCACCTGCCCTCCAATCTGAAGGAGGCTAGTGTCACCCTCCTCTTTAAGAAACCTGGAGCAGATGCAGCTAATCTCAAGAACTATAGGCCCATTTCGCAGCTCCCCTTCTTGGCGAAAGTGGTAGAACAACATGTTCTCACAACACTTTCATCTTTCCAGGAGGTACACCAACTACTCCAAACGCGACAAGCGGGGTTTAGAATCCATCACAGCACGGAACTGGTGATGCTTTCTGTTCTTAATGACCTCAGAATTTTGGCCGACATTAAAAAACTGAGCGTCCTGATTCTACTAGACCTATCAGCGGCGTTCAATACGGTCAACCACTCTAGGCTGTTGGATTGAATAATGGCCCTGGGTATTCATGGGCCGGCACATCAGTGGCTGGAATCCTTCTTGATGGAGCGGTCCCAGAGGATCCAGTTAGGGGAGCGGGTATCAGACAGAGGCGTCCTCACCTGCGGCGTCCCTCAAGGTTCTACGTTGTCCCCGCTCCTATTCAACATCTACTTACAGCCTCTGGTGACAGCCCTAGCCCACATGGACTGCCGTGTTTTCAATTATGCGGATGACACCCAGCTCATCCTCCGGATTGATAATTCCACCTATGCCCAGGATGTGGCACAAAACATCCTCAGATTCACAGTGAATTGGATGACTGCAAATGCATTAAAAATCAACCCTGATAAAACAGAAATCCTGCAATGTAGCTGGTGAACAGTCACCAGTGTACTGGGTGCACTGCGGTGGAAAGGAACAATAGCAATAATCTTGAGCAACTAGGCAAAATTACCGTAAGTATAAGCTTACTGCAATCTAATAAACAATCAACACTTGGTTTGTTACAAATTCATTGTATTAAAGAAATGAAAACACAGTAACTGTTCAATCTGCGAACAGTAAAGCAAATGAAGCAAAGTAATACATTCAATGACAAACTGCACAGAAGCAGTGAATTATATCGTCAGTTCTAGAGAAAATCAAAAGCGAGCCCAATGCATTTCGGGATGATTCACATCCCTTCTTCAGGGGCAGCTGAAAAAATGAAAAAAACATCATTGAAAACCATTGCTGTACAAATACGTAAAAGTTCTGTAATACAACATATACATGATGCAGCGTATCAAGGCACAAGGAGCTCTAAACTGGCCTGGATCAGACAGTAGCAATTCAATAGAAAAATAGAATGTTACGGAAGTAGATGAAAGAAACGAGTCAATCTTAAGTGTAAGTGAAACTGAATAGTATGTGCAAAGTACCCAGAGATAACCATTGTTAGAAGCACATTTGATAGGAGTCACCCGTGAAATGGAACTAAATAAAACGAGCAAAGCTCTATTTCTTACTGATTTTCGAAATAACGATGATACTCAATGCGGGGCTGACAGAAAGCGCCGAAGGCCACAGGACGCTGAATAGACAAAAAATAATCTAAAAACCAGCTCATGGTGAAGTGAATGAATGTATCATGGCCAAGACCGCAAACGACTTACTTCTGTGCGGTGTTGTAAAATACTGTGATACTATGGTGTGGCCGAGTCAATGGCCAGACTCCTGGGTGTGGAACTACTCAGGCTAGCTGTGAAATAAAAAGAAAAGAAAAAACGAGATGTAACGAGTAACCGTGCATGGCGGAAGCTCGGGATTTGTACAGAAAAAGGGGGAACGAGAGCTTACCAAAAAACCGTGTTTGACACTGCAACAAGGCATCAAATCCTGGAGTTCTATAATGAAGCGAAGATTCAATCTGCCGACGGGCTACAAACACTGTAAACCTCCGAAGGAACGGTAGTCGGGAAACTGACTAGCCGGATATTTTAATGGGACGTGCTACGTGGGCACGTCCTGACGGACGTAGTGGAGATCAAAAGCGGACTGAACTGATTGCAGTAAAACTCTGGTAAAAATGTGACGGCTGCTTGTGTTGTGTGCGATAAAGTTAAAAAAGAGGAAAAAAAGAAGGATGTATAAATAAATATCAATGCGCTAGTATAAATAAACATCAATGCGCTTGTCATGTTGAACTAGGAGAACACTGCGATGTAAGTAAGGAATCCGGTGACCTAACAAGTACTGTAGTGCTAAGCCTGCCAAAATTGTGTTGTGTTCTGGGTGAATAACGAATGTGAGGCGTGTAATAGGGAAAAGAAACACAGCTAAGAAAGGAGTTATCTCGGACGAGGGTGAAACTGAGTGGAAATGAAAAACGAATCAAAGTGCAAACAAATAAAGAAATTTGACAGAAAAAATAATGATATAATAATGAGAGGAAACGATGTTGCTGAATAAAGCAAAGAGAGGACTATTGGAAAAGCTTGTGAATAAGTTAGAAAAACGTGGTGACATGAACCAAGAGAAACAAATGGAAAGGACCAACGTGAATCAAGGTACCTGCAGAGGAAGAAAAGTAAAAAAGTAAAAAGCATGTTGAATTGCTTAGTCTAAAACAGACGTACAATCTAAAGGCAATGAATAGACATGACGCTCTTAAAAAAATTGAGACTGGAGGGATAATAAGACAGAGTAAACACAGTCTGACCCTTACAGGAGAACAATTTGGACAAGACCCAGATGTCAAAAGTGCATGTTTATAAAAAGCATTGCATCTCTAATCTGTAATTGAGACCAAAGGGTATTAGGGTCTGTAAATACTTGATCCACCAAACTTCTCTCTGTGAGAGTAACTTTTCTGTGTTGATCTGAGTGTTACGGGGCATCATCTCTAGTATGGTGAATCTGAGTTGTGCGATGGTGTGGTGATGTTCTGACCAATGGGAAAACAAAGGGGATTTGAGACTGTTGGTGGGGATAGAACGTTTGTGTTCTGAGATTCTGGTTTTGATTTTACGAGAAGTTTTGCCAACATACATTGAGCCGCAGGGACATTTAATGGTGTAAATGACGTTGGTACTGTCACAGGTGCCAGTGTATCTGAGTTTGATAGCTTTGCCTGAACGCGGATGATGGATAACGCAGCCAGTGATTACATTGTGGCAATTGACACAATTGTAGCATTTTTGCATGCCCTTGAACTCTTCGTGATCAGTTGTGGGTGATGTTGATAGAATGTCTTTAATGTTTTTACTGCGGGTGAAAGCAAAAATGGGTTCGGTGGAAAAGAGGTCGTTGAAATCCGGTTCCTGTTTCAACACTTCCCATCTTTTTCTAATGATCTGGCGAATCCTTGTCATCCCCAGAAAAGACAACCCTTGGAATGATTGTTTTTGGCCCCAGGAGTTGGGTGCCACCCCCACACCAGCACATGCCGTGAAAAGCCTAGGCATTAAAATTGATTCAGAGCTCTCCATGGCCAACCAAGTCACCACAGTGGTCGGTACTTGCATAGGGCATATGAGACAGCTACGGAAACTTGTCCCCCTCCTTTAAACTGCCTCTCTACAAACGATCGTATCGGCCACAATCGTCTCCAGACTAGATTACAGCAATGCCCTATACATAGGCCTCCCTCAAAAGCTTATCAATAAACTACAGGTGGTACTTAACGACGCAGCCAGGTTGATCTTTAAGCTACCAAGATGGTCCCACGCCTCCCCTTTGCTGGGCAAATTGCACTGGCTCCCCATCAAGCAAAGAGCTAAATTTAAGGGCCTCTTCATTGTCCACCAAGCGATCTACAGCAATGCCCCGGCCTACATTAAGGAACGCCTGAAGAACTATGTTCCGGGCCGCATATTGTGGTCTTCTGAGGCCTGCCGCCTGGCCACTCCAGGATGTTCTCTGCATCCAAAGGGGGCAGAGCCTTTTCCGTCTTGCTCCCACAACTTTGGAACCAATTGCCCGATTACCTGCGCAAGGAACCGGTTCTCCTCCCATTCAGGAAACAACTTAAAACGTTCCTATTTAGAGAGGCACTGGAAACTGTCTAACTTACCTCACTGTGCGGCTATACACCCGCTTATGACTTCTGGCAACTCTCTCAAAAGCGCTTGGAGACCCGTCGGTGATTAGCACTATATAAAAATCAATTAGCATAACATAACATAACTAAATCCAAAGGTATCAAAGCGCTGAGCCAGATGGTAGTGATCTCAACAGATCCTGAGGAGCCCCGGGAAGAGTTTTACAAGAAAAAGAGCCATGTTTTCATATGTTTCGTAAACAAGGAGAAGGATTTCACCTCCGAGATGCAGACAGGCAGTGAGTTCCAGATTTTTTCTGCAGGAACTAAGAGGGAACGTCCTGCCCATCCAGCTTTGGGGTAATTAGGCATGGTCACCTTTCTGTCAAAGGAAGCTCTGAGAAGTATGCGTGGCTGTTACCATTTAAAGAGAGAGTTTAGATGCTTATATTGCTTCTGATGTAATGCTAAGAAAACAATACAAACCACTTCAAAGTTGATCCACTTTGTAATTGGAAGCCAGTGGAGAGCACAAATACCCTCTCTAGCTGAGACACGCTTAGGAATATTCAGAATAAGGCTCTACCCCATTTTGGACTACTTGGAGTTTTTTAAGGGGTGAGCTGTTGCTGTTCAGGTACAGTGCATTGCAGTAGTCCAATTGTGTTGTACTCAGTGTGATGACTACTGAATGATGTATTTCAGAAGGAATAAAGGGAACACATTTCCTTAAGGCCCTAATGATATATAAACAAGTGCTGATGGTGCGGCTAACCTGCTATGCTTTGGAAAGTACACACTCCAGCCACAGGTATGAGACAATCCGGCTTGTGAGGATGGAGTGTATTAGGGGAAGTAGTCTGGGGATGATATATACCTAGTCCAGGTAGTAGGAGAGGGTGCACTCTATGGTGAAATCAGGCAGTGGCACACAAGCAGTGAGACCATCAGAAGACATATGGGCCTGCATTAAATATGGGCACACATCCCTGTTCAAGCCACAGCGCACATTTAAATGGATGTTTCCAGGGCTGACCTGGAAGTGCACCCTATTATAGTTAAAGGGCTGTTCCAGCTCAACTGCAAACTCGATCCTGTCCTTGGGCCACTGCATTAGTGAATGGTGGACCAATGCACAGAGAAGGGAACTCAGGCCTTCAGTGGAGGGCCTGCGTGCAGAATGCTAAGTTAGCATGTTGTCCTGCCAAGTGCAACCACTTGTCAGGCCTGACTTTCCCTTTTACATACACATTGGGCACCCCTGTGGTAGGTCCCAGGTAACCCCTGGGCAGGGTGCAGTGTAGGTAAAAGGCAGAACATATACTGAGGTGTGTGCTATGTTCTAAAACAGAAATCCTCAGCACACGCATGTTATATCACGTTTACAAGTGGACATGCGTAACGTAAGCACAGATTAAGTACATGTAGGTGAGTTCTTGCTCTTTTTCTTTTTATTTCTGGGTATGCAGACAGCTGACACGTGTTTCGTCGCATACATGGGAATTCGTCCCACGACTTTATCAAGGCTGCAAAAGAAACAGAATGAATACTCAACGTATCACCTCTTATACATTGGGTGAACATAAGAATCAAATGCTATATTCAATGGTTGGTGCTAAAAATGTATCACAAAGCAACAAGACAGTGGCTATGTGCCCACATGCACAAAAAAAATCCACCGGTAGTCAAAATCAAAGTGCCTCCTAAGGTGTCCCATCAATCTCAAGATCAAAAAGGATCAAATACCCAAAGTGCAGATGGAGTGAAAATATTATAGGTGGGATCTTAAGCAAATGCGTGCAAAGGAAATGCCAAGCAAAATGAGAAATACACCTATTTAGATAGTACGTGATAATTACAAGAGTGGAAATTCATATAGTGAGAAGGTAATAACGTCAAGGAGTGTGTCAATGTTCCGACCTCTAACACCACAACCATATAATGTTGACGGATTGTTTAAATACATATTGTCTTTTCGTAAAACTCCCTGTAGAAAAATAACAAATGTCCTGAGCATAAGTATGACCATCAAGCCATTCGAAATACAAGCTGTTGTTATTCGAACATACAGAACAGTTAAACCACCTACTTTAACAGTGGGTTTCTGATTCTAGCAACGTCCCAAATATCCGACCTTAAATCCAAGGGATCCCTGTGTGTCCCAGAAACTAAATTTCTAAAAAAATATATA
This sequence comes from Triturus cristatus, assembly GCF_964204655.1. Classification (NCBI taxonomy): domain Eukaryota; kingdom Metazoa; phylum Chordata; class Amphibia; order Caudata; family Salamandridae; genus Triturus; species Triturus cristatus. The sequence goes on along the minus strand of NC_140587.1, from coordinate 737,196,803 downwards.
AAATTATATATATAGCCAGTCATGTATCACTCTCTACTTATGCAAAGTAAAAGTATCATCTAGCTCAATCACTGTCACTATGTTAGTTTCTCTCCTTTCTATGCCTAAATACCTCTACAGTTCAACATCATAGGGTAATATAGTTATTCATGTAACACACCTATTATTATTATTGTCGTAAAATCCAAGCACAGCTTTTATAAAACATATCCTGTGTTGGACTTGGCCCTTTTTGGCAGGTTCACCCCTGAACTTTTTGCTTTAAGCTCCGACATGGTAGTGATTTTAGGCCTTTGTGCACTTTAGCACTGTGGCCCAGTGTAAAGTGAGTGTGGTGAGATTGGCCTGCCCTCTCATAGGAATGCATGGGGGATAAGTGTGTCCATGGTAATTCCTGGTAGGAGGGGAATGCGGGGTTGAGTTTAGTATGTATGAACTCGTGAGGATAAATGCTGTGCAATGGTGTGCACAGATTTATGGTGACTAGTGGACAAATGCCACTTTTAGAAGTTGGCATTTCTGTGTGCTGTGTGTCTGCATGCCTGATGTGAATTGCATGTCTGGCTTGTGATTGACAGGAGATGAGAGGTGTGGGTGGCTCCAGGAGGGGCAGGGTGAGTCTGCTAGGCTGAATGGGACACCTGAGCTGAGAGTGGTGGGATGAGAAATCCCCTGACTCTGAATAGAACTGTGCCCAGGCTGTACAATGCTGGCTCTGCCCCTGTGGTGTGTCTGATCACTGAGCCCCCACCTGACAAAGGGGAGAGGAGCTGGGAAAAACAAAGTGCTCCAAATCCCCCCTAAACCAGTTCTGACTGGTATCCCAAAGCCCTGTGCTGTGACACAATGGGATTTTGTAATATAAATATAGGGGCTGAGACCCCATGAAAATGTTCAGTGTGCTGTATTTGGTCCTGCTGCTGGGGCCCAGGAGGAACCGCCATGGGGGCTGCCTCCCTGCTGGAGGGCCCTGTGTGCTGGCCTCCGCGGGCCCAGCTGTGCTCCTGGGTCCTTTTGCCTAGTTTCTTTAATGCCTAAGGACTTGTGCTCTTTGCCCCAGGATTTTTGCTTCATCTAGTGCCTGGGAGCGTTATCTTTTGGACTGCCCAGCTGATGGAAAGCGTGGGCTTCGCGCGGCATGGCAGCAGCCCTGTTGGAAGGAATCCCCAGCGTAGAGATTCCCCCGCCTTGTGTCTTTGGCGGGAGCCCACCCCGCGTCTCTGCCGACTATTTTGCTTGGGGGCTAGCGGGAGCCCACCTCGCTTTATATCTTGAAATTTGGAGGGAGCCTACCCCTCATTGTCTGCCTTGTGTTGCTGAGAAAGCAGGAGTCCACCCCTCGTTTCACCGCCGCGGCCAGAGCGAATAATGCCCGCCGACCCGGAAGCCAGGCAGAGTGCGCCTGCTTCTGGGCGGGGCACAAGGGAGGATGGGAGCCTACCCCACCTCCCCGAGCACCGCAGCAAAGTCCCGGGTCCCAGGAGGGGGCCCGGGTGAAGAGAAAGAGGTGGCAGAGGCTGCCGATGGCAGTGCGGCGCTCCCAAGAGTGAAAGGGAAGCCCCGCGCCGTGAGAAAAGTGCTACAGAGCCCGCACTGCGGAAAAGAGAAGTCCAGGGTCCCAGGAGGGGGCCCGGGTGAAGAGCAGTGAAGTCTGGAGAGGTTCCCCATGCAGCCAGAGAGAAGCTGCTCCAGTGCGGGACCGGACGAGACAGGAGGTCGACGCAGAGACGCCTCCGAGAGAGAGCCGGTGAGTGAGGGCTCTATGGGTGGTGTGCATCGAGGCACAGCGTCGGTGCCATGTTCCCGAGCGGCCCCATCTGGCAGAGGGCTGCTCCAATGCTTGGGGGCAGTTTTTGGCTATGAATAAGCGAGCCCAGAGGGCCCCAGTGACTTGGGACATATCGAGGCGCATTGTCGGCGCCTAGGCCGGTTCCACAAGAGAGCGGGCTGCCCCAACGATGGGGGTATGTGATTTAATGACACTAGGGCAGTCCAGAGGGCACAGAGGTGCTGGGGCCCCCCCTTTAGCAGAAGTGCCACAGCTGCGCCAGCACGGGCAGCTGCAACAAATTGGGCACAATTTAGAGAGAGTCCCCGAGTGGGACCAGGGGCACTGAGGTGCCAGTGAGTTTCCCAGCTGCCCAGCAAGTAGTGGGCAGCTGCTACATTTAGGTTTGCGCAGTGCACACCGTTGACTTACACTGCCTTGGCAGTGCGCCCTGGCTTTGGGACATATGGCATTGGAGCCCCCTTTGAGGTGGCCAGTTGGCCAGGGGGACTGTTGGGTTTATAGGGCGCCAGGCCCTAATGTGATTTATGTGGTGCTAGGAAATGTTCTTCATGTAGTATGATTTACGCACCCTGTTTTGATACCTCTAAATGTGTTCTTTATGATTATGAGGTTATTTTGCATATTATGGTTTATGCTAGTGAGATTATGTTCCACTGAGATTATTTCCTAACGTGAGTATGCTTAGGAGGTTAGGGTCTAATGCGTTTAGACTTATGAGATGATTGAATAATGTGTTTATGCTGGTGAGGTTGGCGCAGAATGTAATTCGCGCCTAATGTGATACTGTGCATAATGTAGTTTATGGTACAGGCTGATGCTGAGTACAGTGGTTACCAGTGATTACTGGTTGTACGTTTATGATATGTCTTACTTTTACTAAGTTCGCTTTGTGATGGTTCTGACAGTGGTCCAGTGGGCCCTGTCAGGTGTAAATAATCCCTTGTAGATATGACCTAGAGCCAGGTGGCACCATGTATATTATGTGAGTACTATTCTAATGTGTTATGAGAATACAAAGGCTATTTTTGATATAAACTTGTGTGGAGTTCCTTTTGTGGTGTGCCTGGGATGTTTTTGCTTTGTGCGTGCGAATCATGTTCCAAAAGACGGGAGTTTACACTGCTTCTAGAGAAGTTTTACAGCATTACCAGATGGCCGCCAGTATACTAGTGGTTTACACAAGTCCGTCTTTGGTGTTTTCTGTTGCTGAGGAAGAACTGGTTTGTGTCCTTCCTCAGTGTTTACCAAACTTGTAAGTGGAGCCGATATTTAGTCAAGGAGACCGGGAGCCTCATTTGTGCACCGTACTTGGCAACACGAGGCGCGACATCCGTGTTTTGTGACCTGCATTACTGAAAAACGGTAAGGAGAATAGCGACTAGTAGTAAGGGAATTTTGGTGTAATTGTCTCATTCACCGTGACAGATTCTAAGACAGTGGGCGATTTTAGATCCGCAGAATTGGATAGAATTTGTCTGTACTGTTCTCGGAGTTTAGCATTTAAATAGAAGGGTACTACCAGCATACTTGAAGGGTATAATTGAACCCTTAAAGTTCGAGGGGAATTAAAACATTACTTGTAAAGACGGATATGTTTTATAAAAGCTGTGCTCGGATTTTACAACGATTATATTAGGTGTGTTACATGAATAACTACATTACCCTATGATGTTGAACTGTAGAGGTATTTAGGCTAAGAGCGTGTTTCAGCATTGAAAGGGGAGAAACTAATGTAGTAACAGTGATTGGGCTAGATGATACTTTTACTTTGCATATTGTAAGTAAAGAGTGATACATGACTGGCTTATATATATTTTTATATTTTATTTTAGAATTTTAGCTTCTGGGACACACAGGGATCCCTTGGATTTAAGGTCGGATATTTGGGATGTCGCTAGAATCGGAAACCCACTGTGGGTTGGAAGTATCACCACAAATAAAGTAGGTGGTTTAACTGTTCTATATGTTCGAATAACAACAGCTTGTATTTCTAGTGACTTGATGGTCATACTTATGCTCAGGACATTTGTCATTTTTCTACAGGGAGTTTTACGAAAAGACAATAGGTATTTAAACAATCCCTCAACATTTTATGGTTGTGGTGTTAGAGGTCGGAACATTGACACACTCCTTGGCGTTATTACGTTCTCACTATAGGAATTTCCACTCTTGTAATTATCACGTATATCTAAATAGGTGTATTTCTGATTTTGCTCGGCATTTCCTTTGCACGCATTTGCTTAAGACCTCACCTATAATATTTTCACTCCATGTGGGCTTTGGGTATCTTGATCTTTTTTGATCTTGAGATTGATGGGTCACCTTAGGAGGCACTTTGATTTTGACTACCGGTGGATTATTTTTGTGCATGTGGGCAGATAGCCACTGTGTTGTTGCTTTGTGATACATTTTTGGCACCAGCCACTGAATGTAGCATTTCATTCTTATGTACACCCAATGTATAAGAAGTGATACATTGAGTATTCATTCTGCTTCTTGTGCAGCCTTGATAAAGTTGCGGGACGAATTCCCATGTATGCGACGAAACACGTGTCAGCTGTCTGAACACCCAGAAATAAAAAGACCAAGAACTCACCTACGTGTAATTAATCTGTGCTTACGTTACACATGTCCACTTGTAATTGTGATATAACATACGTGTATGGAGGATTTCTGTTTTGTTTCTTTCAGTTGGCTTAGGCCACTAATTTTGGGGAAGTTAGTGGTTCTCCTCACCTTGCAGCACCGTTACTAAAAAGAAGAGTTAAATACTTAATATTGGTGCTAATTTTCCCGAGTTGCGCCTCCTTTCCCCAAATTATACCACTGTCTATTATGTGTGCTATGTTCTGACAGTGAAAAACTCTCCATTTCGTTTTTCACTGCTGAAAGGCCATCCTGCTCCGAGGACACAATGGGGGAGGCTGGGTGTTGTGTTTGTTAGCATTTCTGTGTGTCTCTGAAATGTAGATTGTCTGTCTGGAACTGAAATGTGAGAGGAGCTGGGAGAGGTCTTGACCCAGGGAGGGGTTGAGGTGGCACCAGGCTGCCCTGCATCTGGAGAGTAGGGGGAGGAGAAGCCCGGGAGATGAAAGGGCCTAGGCTGGTGCTATAAACCAATTGACCCATATCCTGCTGAGTTATTAAGGATCCAGACCCCCAGTATCAAAGGGAGAGAGGTGACACTGGGAGGGAGACACCCAGAACTGATGATTTAGGAAGGGGTCAGGGACCCCTGAGCACATACAAACTTCAAAGACATTAAGGGGTATAACTAGGAGAGTTGAAACCCCTGAATGGGGGAATGAAACAGATATGGTTTGAGACTGAAAAGGCTTGGCCCCATTCTGTGCCCAAGAGGAACCCATGCTAAAGAAGGAGCAACTGAAGAAACTGCTGTGGAAAGACCAATCCATGCTTCGTGATCTGGGGCTGGTATGCAGTTTGCTGTTCTAACTAAAGGAGAGGCTGTTGGGACTTTGCTTGGAGGGACTGGACCCCCCTGATTGAAGAAGACTGTGCTTTGTGCTGTGTCTTGTAACCTCAAGGGCCCAAGGTGAGCTGGCTGCCTGTTTGGAAATACAGGATCATAAAGGTTTCTGGAGAAGTCCCAAGCAACACGGTGTGCTTGTGCTTTTGCAGCTTGAGACACTCAGAAGTTGTGCCGTGTGATCGTGGGCACAAAGGAGTAAGCTAAGTCTCGGATGCGCTGGGTGCGTTTCGAAGTGCAGGCCAAGGCATTGGTGAGGAGCGCCTGGTCGTGGTGTGCACAGAGAGATGAGCAGTGTGCATGTCGCGGTGCAGCCCAGGTGTTGGTGAAGAGCGCTTGGGCCTCGTGTGCACCGGGAGAAGCGGTGAGACTCGGATGCGCAGAGTGCGTGTCGTGGTGCAGCCAGGGCGTTAGTGAAGAGCGCCGGATCGTCATGAGCACCAGAGAAGAGACGAGTCTTGGACGCACGGTGTGCATGTTGAAGTGTAACCTGAGGTGCTGGTGAGGAGTGCCTGAGTAGGGGGTGCACCGAATTGGAAGTAAAGTCTCCACAGTGCTGAAGGCGGATAGCGGTGTGGACTGAGCTCACCGGAAGGAGGGCCAAGTCATTGGGCCCTCAGAGTCAACCGCAGTGGCCCGGAATGGCAGCCACTGAAGAGCTGAGCCACTGGCCCGAGTCCCCCGCACCCGTGACGGAGTTCTGGATTAAGACCCGAGTCGCTGATGTCGGGGAGGATAGTGGGGTTGTGCACCTCCAGGTAATGCGGATTAACACCTTGGGTGGGGTGCGGGCCTTGAGGGACACTCTCTCGGCCTCCCGTTTCAGTCAGCTGCATGAGCCATTGCTGCGGCTCGGATCCCGGCCCATGCTGACCCAAGGAGGGGCAGTGCTGGGGCCGGAGTGGGAAGCTGTACATTTGTGTCATCATTTGATCCATAACGGGGGCACTGTTAATGGAGAACATAAAACTGTCGTATTACACTTTGCATTATTGCTGCTAACGAACTTTCGAACTGTCGTATGATGCCTGACCTCATTTGTGCCTGATGAACTACATGCTTGGTACGCTATGCACTGCATTATTTTTCCCTTGCATATTACCTGATTGTAACGTGGCGCATTGCATTATTTCTTCGGTGCACAGTATCTGAGTATAATGTGGCGCACTGTATTATTTCTTCATTGCACCGTACAGGATTGCAGCATGACGCATTGCTTTGTTTCTTCCTGGTACAGGGCATACTGGTGGTGATACGCATTGTATTATTCCTTCAATTGCAAAGTACATGACTGTGGCGCTACGTATGGCATTGTTTCTCTATTGCACAGTATAAGAGAATATTGTTACGCATTGCAGTATTTGTTTCCTTTTGCAATGTGTGCGATTCTAGCAATACGACTTGCCTAACCTTTTGGAAACGGTTAGAAGTGAGCTTAACTGTTGGTTAGAAGGGGTGGTTGGGATTAGAACCTACCAACCCACCAGAAAGAGTACTACCCATTCTTATATGTTGATTTTGTATCATGTGGTCGATTCGTATAATTGCTTATATAAAGATTATACTCATTTTTATCAAAACTCGTGTGGAGTCTATTTGTGGTAACATTATGGGGTTACTGTGAGCATGGTTGCACATACTGAACACTCGTGCCTTGGAGATAAGCCTGGCTGCTCGTGCCAAGCTCCTAAGTGGGTGAGCAGGGCTATCTCAGACGGTGTCCTTACTTAGCCTAACGTTAAAGCGAGGGGTCGTGGACTTCCGCCTCCAGCATTTGGTGGCGGCGGTAAGCGATAAGGACCCCCACTTCCAACAATACATATATATATATGGCGGACAGGCTTGACAAACATTAAAATAAAGTTAATTTGATGGGCACTAACCTCTGGGTCCACTCTCCGTCCTTTTCTACCCGAGTGAGGCAGAGACAAAAGGCGATTTACGTGCATTTTATATATATATATATATATATATATATATATATATATATATATACTTCACTAAAAAACAAAGGTAACAGGGACGTTGGAGTTAGGTTCAGATTTTACAGACACAAAACCATAGAAATTCATCAGTTATAGTTATAGTTATCTCAATGAGCTATAACTCGTGCTCTAAGGTAACTATAACTTGTGCCCCCACCATGCACAGTTTTCTCATAAAAAATGTCACTGAAAATGTTGCACTGATATTATCAATGATGTTATAGAAGATGTCATGAGTGATGTAATATGTGGGGTAATTAGCAGTGCATGTTGAGGGCATGCATTATAGATACCTTAGGGCATGAGTTATAGTTAATTGAGATAACTTTAAAAATAACCACTGACTTGCTATGATTTTATTTGTGTAAATCTGAACCTAACTATAACATCCGTGTAACCTTTGATTTTTTAGTGAATTTCTAAAGGTTTTTTAAAATCTATTTCCTTACTATAATGTCTCTGTAACCTCTGTTTTTTTCCAGTGAATTTCTACTTTTATTAATGCTATTTCCTAAATATAATATCCTTGTAACCTCAGTGTGTGAGTGGCTTTATGGTATGTGAGTGATTGTGTGGGTGTGTGAGTTGGTGTGACTGGCTCTGTGTGTGTGAGTGGTTGTGGGTGATTTTGTGGGTCTCTGAGTGGGTGTGAGTGGCTGTATAGGTGTGCGATTGTAGCATGAGTGGTTGCATGGGTGTGTGAGTTCCTGTGTGGGTCTGTGAGTGGGTGTGTGAGTGATTATCTGGGTCCCTGAGTGGGTGTCTGAGTGGCTGTACAGATGTGTGAATGGGTGTGTGAGGGGTTGTGTGGGTGTGTGAGTGCGTGTGAGAGTGGGTCTGTGAGTGGGTGTATTTTTCTTTTCAATTGGGATCTGGATCCACGGATTAATCGCAGGTTTACACAGGGGACAATGCTGAAGCTGCAGTGGATCTGTAGATCCTTGTGCACCCAAAAGAAATTGTTTTGGGTTAATGTCTTGCCCATGAGGGGTAACTCACAGACTCCAGTGCATCATTCCAATGGGGTCAGAATACCTCTATCCTAACCCCTTATATCCTATTTACAATTTATTCCATCCCAGGAACCATGTTCCAATTGACAAAATGACATACATATTTTTTCTTTAAGAACTCCAAAAGTACTAAACAGATTTACTCCAAATTACAAAAACACCTTTTCTGGACAAACATCTAGCTTTCTGCCAAATTTGGTGTAAATCTGTTCAGTGGTTCGGGCTGTAGTCATGTCCAAAATCCCTATCGGATATTGTATGGGAAAAATGTGTTTTGGGAGCCCCCCTTTTTCTCAGCCCCACGCTTGACAAATCACCGAGACGTTTTCCAGACAGCAGCTGAAGTGAGTGGCAAATTAGTTTTGAAAATTTCCTGCAAAATCATGCCGTTGTTGGCCTAATTTACAGATAAGCACAACAACAGGTATTTAGTAATTCAATAATCAATAAAATGACTAAGACCTGCCACCCAAGCCACACTTATGGCTTTAGGGGCCTGGAATAGTCTGAACTGTCACACTTATAAGAGCGTGATGGTTAGTAGCTTTGTTTAACTATCACACTTGTAGGAGCTTGATGGTTAGTAATGTTGGTAGTGTCATTGGTAGCACTTGCAGTGGGAATGGGTGATTCAAGTTGAAGTGGCCTCCTGATGAGGGCCCTGGCACATATATTATTTCTACTAATTAAGCACTGTATAGATTCTCTACATCTCGGCGCCTTCATGGGAAGTTTCACATGGATCTGTCAAGCAAGGCTAGGGGTAGTCCCAAAATGTTGATTTCCAAAGTTAATTCCTATAGGAAACTTTGCTCTCTGATACTGAAAAAGCGAGTGAATGAAAAAAAAATCTTTGAAGAGATGCTCGATTTAAACTTGTAGGAGTTAAAAAATAAGTATATCAGGATAGTAGGTGCCACAAGCCGTACGCCCCCAGCGTGGCCCTCCCATGAGAAACCATAATCCTCCCACAGGAACTGCAGTTCAAGTTTCACCCCATACCACGGTACTGTGCAGCCTTCTCCGAAAGAGATTCCATGACAACAAAGTACAAAGATCTAACTTTTTGCCATATTTAGTATAATTATATTTGCAGTGACTTGTGTATCACAGAGCGTGGGACCGCTATGCCCCCAACTGACTCCATAGTCTAGGGATGTAAGTGATTCAGCGTGATTAATAAAATTCATGACACAGTATGGCACAGTAATGGTTACACTCTGAGGGATAAAGATGTTTGACACCAAGCTCCATGTGTGGCACAATTCATTTACATGCTACCGGGCTGGGGAGGATGCTACAACTGGACACAACATAGGGGATATGTAAACCCTGCAACCTGAAGAGTCAAGAGTGCTTTCCCAGAGAGATTGCCGAGGTCCAGCAAACTGTTCATGCATGCCAAGTGTGCCTCAGTCGAACTAAAGGACCGACGGTTGGCATATGTGGAGTCAAAGAGCAACTCTAGCTTTTACGAGACCTTCGAAGAAAGTGAAGGCCCCTCAGAAAGTTTTATTTATCATTGGTCAGAAAATTGTTAATACGACCAAGATGAAATGGCTTTTTGAAAACTAAGCCATCATCCCTTTTTTTCAGACCCGGCTGCAAGCGCCATGAGACTCTTGGAAGTGATATGTGCGCGATACAAATGTCCCTGACTTGACTTGACTAGAAGATAAGAAGTGCAACGTCACAGCTTAACACAGAGCCCTCATTTAGAGAGTACAGTTACACTAAAGGCAGTGACCGCCTGGTACAGAAAGCACAACAAGCAGTGACAGCCAGATGTAAGAGAGCAATGCGAGGGGAGGTAGATAAATGCAAAGGAACGCTAACGATGGTAAAAACCAGGTACAATGCAGATGGTTGAGAGTGTTGAAGAGCAAGAGTAAGAGATAAAACCGCTACTCACCATCAAAGAAGATGATAGTGCCTCACCACCTCTGTTTGGACACGATGGACTGAGCACAAGTCAGTGGGCTGATGCTCGCAGCCGTGATACTGAGCCAGAAGACACTGTAGGTCAAGTGTGGCCTGAACAGCATATAATCCTAGCCAAAGATGAAGAAAACAGCACAAAGTATGATGCTGCCGTTTTCTTAAAATAGCTTTCTTCATTTGAAACAGCCAAAAAGCAGAGTCTTGGCTCCCGATGGATAGCTTAGATCGAAAACTTTGATGAGTAGATTGATGCGCTAAAAATAACCAATGAAAAAATGATCATCAAATATCTTAAAAACATGACAGGAGACGGAGTAAAAGAAGCAATAAAGGAAATCCACAGGTGGACAAAGTATCTTATCAGGATGTCAAGGTGATATTGAAACTCAAGTTCAATCCGATGCTGAACATTGACTATGAAAGGTACATCTTCAGTCAAGAGAGACAGAGAAATGGTAAAACAATGGATGAATTTGTTGAAAAGTTGAAATGCTCATCAAACACTGTTCAACAAATTCAATGATGAAGAAATCTTTCTCTTCAGAGTCATAGATGATTCCCGTCTGATTCCTTCAGACACTGAATGCTGAGTCAAACGCTCAGTCTGGAGCATGTGCTCATGGTGCCAGAGCTGAATAACGTGCCAAAAAACAAACCGCTAACATTGAGGCCTGCGGAGGTGAGAGTGACTCAACTAAATAGCAAGAAAAAAACACAAGGTAGAAGGCAACACAGAAGCTGTGTTTTTTTATGTGGATTTTCCATTCCACATGAAGGTAAATGTCCCGCCACTGGGTGTATATGCAAAGGCTGCAGGAAAGAGAACCATTTTGTAGCAGTTTTCAAAGCAAGAAAAAAGTGATTGTGTCAAGTCTTGAAGACAAAATGACTGTCAATGTGTCTCCTTGTGAAGACAAAATGGCTGTCAGAAAGTTCTAGAGCATTCCAGTCATGCCCACTGAAATAAACGTCAACATCAGTTGAGGCAAGTAGAAACTAAAAGATGCCGATTGTCATGTAAGTCTTCGTCTAGAGGTTTTTTGACGTCACTGTCAAGGGACAATAAAGAAGATGGGTGTGCAATGACAATGCTGGCCACTGAAAGACGTGCGTATGTGGGTTTGGCTTCCTGCAAGGAAGAATGCAAGTCAAAAAAGGATCGGCAAGTTAAATCATGAAATTCCTTTCACCACTGTCCCAAAATCAAATTGAAGGTTAATGGTTGATATACATTTGGGAACCATAGTGATCTAACCACCCTGCCCTCAGCCACGTTTTGCTTTCCTTCTGATAGGATCCATTAGGTGCAGGCACTAACCATGCAGTTTACCGTTCTTTCCCCGTACAGTACAGGGGTCTATCTAGGAACTTTAATTTGCATCTACGTGGGATGGCCATGTGAATGCAGGGACTGAGTATCCAGCACGAGAGAGTATAACGATGTGTCGCAAGCAGATTGATTCATGGAGGTTCTTTCGCGTCACTGTGTTGACTCAGAGGGTTATTTTCACTACTATACTGCTACTTTATTTAGCCAATGCGCAGGTATTGGGGACTAGTTCTCCCTCCGAATGCACATGCTCATTGCGCTTCTGCTTTCGCGCATGCGCACTATGGTTGAACTTTTGAAGGTATCCCGGAAATAGTAAACGCCCTTCTCCTGACCCCAGTGTGTTATTAGCATCGCGTTCTGCCATCAGTCGCTCATTATTGGCAGACGCGTGGACGGGGTAGGTTTAGAGGAGGCAGCACCCGGGCATTATTGTAAGTAGCTTGTGAAAGGACTTGTACATTGCGTGCGGTTGGTCTAACTGTACACTGTTTTCGGGCCTGCACATTCTTTTTGACTCCTTTTTATTATTTTTACAGCCCGGTAACGTGCGGGCGTCCATTGCTCCTGCCAGTGGAGGTATTTCATTGATGGTGCTAGGTAAGCACTCCCCACAGAACTATTATACGCATTTATTACACCATTAGCTGCCTTGAATTTTTAGGCACAGCGCCCACAGTGGAAGTATGTAGGATATTTGCGTTAATTAGCAGATTTGGCTTAAGCTTGTGCCTGTTTCTCTATTGACACCGCACTGGGCCAGGGCTCCACTGAGAATTAATGAATTGATTGATCTGCATGTCTCGTGTGCCTGTTTCCTTTATCTTTCGTATGTAATTGATGTGCACACAGCAGTGGCACATAATGAGACATCAAGTTGCTACTGATGCTCATACCTATGGTTTACCTTGTTTTTCTTTTCCTAGGTAGCGATCAGGAGCTGTTTTCATCATGCAGCTGTAGCCGCACCTTGGGTATACAGGTTACTGCCTTGCCCTGATTGTTTTAGAGGGTTTTTTAATCCACTTTGTTTCACGTGCACTTTATATGTTACCACCCTGGTCCTGAAGAAGCGCCAACGACCTCTATGGCGACGCAGGCACGAAACATGTCGACCGATGACCCTTGACCCCCGGGCATAATGTGCCTCCAGGGCAAGATTTTATTCAGCAGTTTTGTCTGCTAAGGGTATACAACTTAAATTTTCGCTGCATATTTACCCTTTATTAACCCTTTTTTTCACTTGGCACGCACTTTCTACCCTCATTGGACCCACACCCCACACACCCGCCTGCATCATCCGGCAGTCCTCAAAAAGATCTCCGACAAAGAGACCCTTCGGGGGACCCGTAGGGAATTGCAGCGCCGGCCCTACGAGGAGCAAACACCCGATGATGAAGCATGACACCTCTTGAAAAAGGGTGTGTGAGGGCATCAGAGGACAAATAAGTGGTCTTCCATCACATGTGTGGGCCCTCTTCACCTAGGAATTCTTTTTCTTCTTCTCTATGTTTTTTTCACTTACTTTTTATTATGCACGGGTGACTTTTTGCACCTTGACGCATGGGTGACTTTTTGCACCCTGCTCTAGGAACAGTGTCCCCCTGTTGGTTTTGAAATACATTGTTCATCATAGACAATGGTGTGTCGATAAACATCATGCCAGCCGAAAAGTACCTTGAACTGTCTCTGGTGCCCCATCTCACACCATTGAAAACCAAAATATACATGTGGGCAGCCTCAACACCATTACAAAGTCAAGGTTAATTTATGGCGATGATGAAAAATAAAACGATGAAGGTACAAGCCCCAATTCATATCCTACAGGGCACTTCATTGAGTGCATGTCTACTCAGTTTTAGCACTGCTGCTGCCATGGGACTAATTGTTGTGAATTTAAATATCAATGCTCATCACAACATAGTGAATCTTTTTCCGTCATTGTTTCATGGATTAGTATAACTTAGGACAATGAAAGCGCAGCTCCACATTAATGGGGACATTCATTCTGTTGCTCAACAACACATGGAATTGCATTTCATCTCCAAGAGGCTGTTGAAAAAGAAATTGAGACTCTGCTAAAACATGATATCATTCAGGGCACAATTCGTCCAACTCCATGGGTGCCGCCAATGGTGGTGGTACCTAAAAAGGGCAGTGGAGGGTGTTTGTGAATTTGCGTTGACATGCGTCAAGCAAACAAAACAATTAAAAGAGAACGACGCCCAGGTCTGCACATTGCCAATATGATTACCCGGTTGAATGGTGCAAAAGTCCTTTTGCCCCTTTATCTGAACAAAGGATATCATCAGCTCAAATTGGAAGAAAATTGCAGGTACAATACTACCTTGTCAACTCATGTTGATTTATACAGATACAAAAAATTGAGTTTCGGAGTGTCTTCAGTTGACGAACATTCCCAAGATGTCATTTGTCGCATTATACAGCCTGTCACACATGCTTTCAATTTCAGTGATGATATACTAGTATTTGGGGTCACACAAAAGGAACATGATAGAGCCCTCACACAAGTATGTTGTGTACTTGCTGATGCAGGTCTTACATTGAATGCTGAAATGTGCGAATTTCACAAAACAAAACTAAAATACTTGGGGTCGTTTTCTCAGAAGGGCGCATGACTCCAGATCCAGCCAAAGTTCAGGCTTTGTCATCTACCTTCCCTCCATAAGATGTAACCATGCTGCGTTCATTTCCTGCTATGGCCAGCTACTGTTCCAAGGTACATCCATGACTTTGCCACTGTGAGTGCCCCATTGAGAGAGTTGACAAAACATAATGTTTCATTTCAGTGTTCACTGGAGAGTGATAAATGTTTCAAGATGAAATTGCATACAGAGATTGTTGTGAATGCCAGCCAAGTCGGTATGGGCATGATTCATGGCCAACATAGTGGACATACACTTGCACAAAGGCTTATTGTAGCCTATGCTAGCCGAAGTTTGTCACAAACTGAACAAGCTTACTCGCAACCTGAGGAAGAAAGCCTTGCTGCTGTGTGGGCTTTATGGGAAACAACACTAGTAGCACGATGTGTTATCCGGTCTGAGCTTAAAGAACCTAATGGAGTGTGGATATTAAGCTACTTTTTCTATATGGCCTTCTATTATTCTTCTATGATACCAAAGGAATAAATGAGTATTCAAAGAATTTTTGGGAGAACTGATTCCCTTACACCCAGACATTAATTGGGTATTGCTGCAAAGAAATACCTAAACCCTGATGATGACGTCTTTGAGGACGAAACACAGTGACCAGGCTGTCATTGATGTTTTGAAGAATAAAATAAAAAATGTTTTGAGACTTCACACTACGGCTTGCTTGTTATTTTGAACCTAGAGAAGAATATATTGACATTGACAACATTGAACAAGTGTATTATCTGAAGAAAAGAAAGAGAAAAATCTCTGTAGTAAAATTGTTGGACTATTGCGACACTCTCTTTTGTGTTTTTTTATGTTTATTTGTATAAATGGATTTAGAGTAGTTTGATCATTAAAGGGTGAGTGCCTACTACTACCATTTGACAAGATTAGCATCTGTGTTACCGCTTATAGCTAGGACTTTGGGATCACATGTCCATCACATAAGAAGGGATTATCTTGTAAGGGTCGAGATTTGTCATTCGTGAAAGTCTAGGACAGGAAGTCATTGAAGTGGCACATGAGGGGCATCATGAAATTCTCGCCATAGACGATGTTTGATTCTCTCATCTTGATGAGCGAGTTGAGAGATAGCTCTAGGCTTTTCATTTGTGTAACTGTTTATCTCCCCAAAAAAGCCAGAGCATCCTTTGAACATGTCAGATCTTCCAAAACACGTCTGGGAAAAAATTGCAGTTGACTTCTGTGAGAAGTTGGCCTGGTATATGCTGTCCACTAGTTATAGTGGGCACCTTGCACCAGTCTAAACAACCCCTTATTGATGATAGGTTAAAGACAACCTTTATTGAAAGCTATCCTAGTGGTAGCTATGGAGAGCAGCCTTCAGGCTAAGTCTTGAAGGAATGTAAAGCAGCTTGTTTTACCAGTCTATAATCTCTTGAATGGCCAAATGAAAGGCAACCACCCCATTTATATATATACAATATATGTATGTATTACTAAACACACCCTACTAGTCTCTTTATGAGGCTAGAGGTCAAAACACATAAGTTACACTTCAAATATTACAGTAAAATAGCACAAATACACGTTAGACCCTAGGGGCGAGCCAAACCATATACTAAAATAGTGGTATAAGAACCACGACTTAACTAGACACAAGGCCTAGAGTCTGTAGAATCACTGGGACCCCAAGGAACCACCCAAGGTAGTGACACTGGGGACCCACGGGGGCCGTGTGCAGTGTGAGAACACAACAGCAAGCTCCCGTTAGCTTCTATGGGGAAAGTCGCGGTTAGATTTTTAAAGATTAAGGACACTTAGAGATGAGCTAGGACCAAAACCTTTTGGACTTAGGAAGTTCTAGGTTCAACACCCACGTGAGCACTGGAGTACTCGAGCTACCTCACCCAGGGAAGCCGGGTGACTTAGGTGTCAAATGGTGTCGGGTCGCGCCGTCGTTTTTTATGGAAGCTGGCGAAGAAGTGCTGCTGCCGAGAAGATGCGAAGTGTCCGAAGAGATCCAAGTCTGAATCAAAGGTGAGAAGAACCTGAAAGCAGAGTGGACAGAGTCTGGGTCACTAGCCAGTGACCAGGGGCACGATAGATGAATGCCCACCGATGTTGGGTGATTTCAGGTGAAGGAGGTGAAGCTTGACTTTTTAGCCACGAGGACCATGAGGCATCGAGGATGACCAGGAGCTGGATTCGAGCTGTCCCACAAAGGATGTAGAGTGCTGCAGCGTCGGTGCCCAGATTGGACAAAAGTCTTGGCAACAGCAACCCACGCAGAAAAGAGAAAGATGCTTCGGTGCAGACCAGCAAGGTCTGAGGGACTCACCATGTGGTGGAGAGTCAGGGCATGTCTGGATCAATCAGGGAAGCCCAAGGAAAATCAGAGTTGCCTTCACAGGGACCCACCACTCGACAGACCAGGGATCGCGAAGGAGCCTCAAGTGGTAATGCAAGAAGCAAGCTCACAGAACACTCGTGGAGGGTAGGCCCACAATCTTCAGTGCAGATGGTGCTCGGGGCTTGGGCAACAAGAAATCCAAAGCACGACTTCGAGAGATGTCGAGAAGTCAATGCACTTGCAAATGGGCACGGTGACCAGGAGTTCCGGTTCCCCCCAGCCCCAATACACATCAGCCTGTCTGGGAGGTAGTTACACCTCCCTGTGACAGGAAACCTATTGTCCAGGCCTCCCCTGTCGGAGTTTCAGTCAGCAGCAGGAGGCCAGACCCATTTCTGTGGCTGCAGCATCCATTTTGTAATGCCAGGGCTCTTTTAAGTTGGTACCGGGTATACCGGTGCTGTCATGTCTCTCCCTCTAGAAGGGTGGGATCATACTCCCACACCAGTTACTGGTGTGAAGGTATGATTCCAGGGTGTTTCACACAAAACACAACATGTTACCGTGCAGCCAGTACAAAGTTAGCATTTACCGTTTGGTTATAATGCACTTAAGAGTATATGGTGCGGCTGCACTACTGACAACCCCGAGGATGGATTCCGAAGGCTGCAGAGGGGCTCAGCTCATGCCTGGGTACCCTCTCACATATAACCAAGCACCCTGCCTTCAGGATTGATAAGGCCTTCCATAGGGGTGACTGATAGGTTGCTATGTGCAGTGATAGGTGAGATATAGTGAACCTATATCTCTGTAAGGGTTGCATGCACCACCTTACCCAGGCTGCAGTAGCAGACCTGTGGTGTCATTTTGGAGGGCTTCCCAGGGGTGGCATAATACATGCTTCAGCCCCTGTTAAACCTCTGGGGTACCTATGTCCTGGGTACATAGTATACCATATACTAGGGGCTTATAAGGGCACCCCAGATTCAAATCTGTGGTGTACCTAAAGTACATGGAATCCATTTAGAGAGGAAGCAGCTAGGCTGGGGTCCTGAATAGCAGGGCCCCAGCCAGACTAAAGTAAAAAAACAGTGTTACAGCAACAAAAAGTGGGGGTAACCATAAGAGGCAGATCCTACTCTCCTACACTACTCTCCTACAACTCCTTTGAACCCCTTGAAAATGGCCATTACGTCATGGTTTTCTCTGATAGAAGACTTTCTGTCATTCACTCATGATCGAGCAATTAAAAGAATAAAAGGTATATTTGCCACCTGGGGCGTTCTGTCCATTCTAAAATTTGGTAATGGCCCACCATTCAATGGTCAGGAATTCAAAGACTTTCTTAATCATTTGGATATCAAGCATGAAAAAAGCACACCTCTATGGCCACTGGCTAATTGCTTTGTTGAACATTTTATGAGCACTCTTAAGAAAGCTGTCCAGTGCACTGCATCAGAGGTACTTGAGCTCAAGTCATTCATTCTACCCTTCATGCCTACAGATCTATCACCCATTCAGCAACTGGTAAAAGCCCAGACACCCTGATGTTCGGGAGAGCCATGGGTACCAATCTGCCCCAGTGGACCACTGAAAGAACAATTGATGCTCAGAAAGTTTTACTCCCTGACTCATCTCACAAGTCTAGAATGGAGACTTATGCAGACAAGAGTCGATGTGCTCGGGACATCACATTTCAGAAAAGGGATCGTGTCCTTGTCAAGCAGAGGTAAAAACACAAATCTGATGTTTCCTCTGATGCGGATCCATTGCAAGTTGTGACTAGTAAGGGGCACCTCGTGACTGCTCACCTTCCTGGAAAGTCCATTACGAGGGATTCCACAAATTTCAAGCACCTGCTTCAGGGTCTGTAGATTCCAGACATCCAGAGTGACACTCTGTCATCAGAGGGCCAGGAGAGCCTCAGGACTGCTTCAGTGGCTAGCTCAACAGTGCCTGCTGCATTTGTTTCTCCTGTTCC
Organism: Triturus cristatus; assembly: GCF_964204655.1. Lineage (NCBI taxonomy): Eukaryota > Metazoa > Chordata > Amphibia > Caudata > Salamandridae > Triturus > Triturus cristatus. Next base: position 737,178,297 of record NC_140587.1, on the reverse strand, counting down.
TCCTCAGCCTCACACCACGAGATATGGAAGAGTGGTTCGAGAGCCTTGATGACTCATTGAGAATCTATGATGTTTATGTGTTTTGTTTGTATTTTTAATTTAACAAAGGGGGAGATGGAGTGTCTCGCATATTATAGAGCGCGGTACCCCTACGGTCCCTAATGGACTCCGTAGTCTATTGACATAAGTGATTGGGTGTGGTTAATGGGGTCATTGAACGGTTACACTTCTACAATAAAAACGTGTAATACTGAGTTCTGTGTGTGCTGTAAATCATTTACATACTACCAGGCTGGTCAGCACTATTCAGCCCTGTTTTAATTATCACAGAGAACATTTTCCTTTGTGGTTTAACAAGGGAAATGTCACGTTTGAGACCCCCCCTTTCTCTTGCCCCCCCCCCCCACTTTGACCAATCAGCACAAAACATTCTATGGAAGAGCTGGCATGGATGAATTTTATCAATTTTTCTGGAAAGTTTTGTGCAGATTTGTCAAATGGTGGCAAAGTTATTAGCAAAACAGAAACACTCTTCCCTTATGGTAATTCTGACTACCACGGTTTCACATAAATTATATATATATCTATATATATTACCTACTGGCGGTTGCCAGTAGGTAGTTATAGTTAGGACCTCGTTTATATTCAAAAAGCATGTTTTGTTTTCCCAATAACTTTGGTGCCGGTTGACAAATCTTCGTGAAATTTTCAAAACTAGTGGGGCGATCCGGTCAGCTCCTTTCTCGAAAGTTTCAGGGTGATTCGTCAAGCGGAGGCCTAGAAAAAATAGGGGTCCCAAAACACGTTTTCCCCTTGTAAATATCCATAGGAAACTTTATACAAAGCTACAGCCCGAACTGCTGAACGGAATTACACCAAATTTGGCAAAAAGGTAGCCCTTGGTTAAGAAAGAGACCTTTTTTAAATGGTGTAAATCCATTCAGTAATTCCTGAGAAATAAGAAACAGAAAAAATGTATATATCTATGGTCGCGGTGGGTTCGTGAACCCTCCCGGGCACGAGCTTCACTCTGATTGGCTGGCAACACTCCAAACCAGGAACTGTGGGCAGCCATCTTGTGACTCAGTAGAACAGAGTCACAAGAAAATAGTAAAACAAAGTGAAAAATGAAGAAAAGGGGGCATGGTGGAATTCACGTTGGGGTCGCGAATCCCGCTGAAATTTTTTAAAAGGTGAAGCGTGGGCTCCCACGCTTCATTTAAATGAGGCCCCCCGGTGGGCCAGGTCCTGGGGACATTGCCAATAAAATAATAGCGGGGCCCACATGGGCACCCGCAGCCCCGGGGACTGCCAGCTGCCCGGGCTATGTTGATTATGTGCGGGGGGCACACGGCCCCCCCGTAGCCCCGGGGACCACCACCTCTCCTGGGCTTCGTTAAAAAAGGGTGGGAGGCAAATTAGCCCACCATGTTCCTCCAGTAAGCACCACAGAGTTGCGTTGCAGAGTGGTGTAAAAAGGGGGCGTGGCCTCGTAACACCTCTCTGCAACGCAGCTCTGTGGCACTTAATGGGGGTACCTGGTGAGCTAGTTGACCCCCAAGGAATCTCAGGATTCAAGGGGACTTAATCCCCTAATTTACAACACACTAGGGGGCGCATATGCACAGTGGTGCAGGGAGGGGGCGGGGCCTGATATAACAAGTTAGCAATCTTGCTTTGTGGGACTTACTGGAGGTAATAAAAGGGGTAGTTGGCCTTGGGGGCTAACTACCCCTCCTGTTACCTACAGTAACTCTCACACAGTGGGATTGCTAAAAGGTGTTTGGACGCCACGCTTGCCTTTCTCCACCACTCTGAAAACGATTCTGCTATGTTATAGTTTGAAATTAGCATTTAAAAAACCTTTGAAATTCACTGAAAAAACCATAGGTTTCAGACACGTTATAGTTAGAAATTAGCATTTAAAAACCTTGGAAATTCACTGAAAAAAACATAGGTTTCATGGACGTTATAGTTAGTTGGACAATTCACTCGTACAAAACCATAGAAATTCCGCCGTTATAGTTAGTTGCGCTAATTATAACTCGCGCCCCCGCAATGCACTGCTGATGACGTCCCATATCACATCAAGAAGAAAGAACAGCCCTCAAAAAATTGACAGACTATTCAGATTTAGCTATTAAAGAAGCTGATAAAGGGGGAACTTCGTTTTGATGGATATTAACTACTACATTAGAGAAATTGATAGCCAATTATCTGATACTGGTTCCTACACCAAGATCCTTAAAAACCCCATGAAGGAAGTTACCCTTCTTGTTGAGAAAACATTGAGATACTGCTGAGTTCGAGTCTCTTATCAGACATGGAAGTTAAATATATGTTCAACCCCACACCTCTAACTGCGTATATTTATACTCTGCCAAAGCTACATAAAAACCAAACAGCTCCCCCAGGTAGACCCATCATTTCTGGGATAGGGGGTCCAACGGAGCGTATCTCAGAAAATAAACAGATTATCCTGAGCACCACTCAATGTGTAATATGAAATCAAAGCCGAGCTAAATGCCGGTCGGACGAGTGAAGAGTACTCTCTGCCACTCGGAGCCAGAGGAATTGTATTAAAATTTCTGTATATCCTTGATGGAGGACGTTGGAAGACTAGCGATTATATTGAATCTTCCCATAAGCATTGCATTATTTGAATAGCGATACACTGTTAAGTCCTGAGGAAGTCAGAGATGCGGACGCATATTATCTGACGAAACACGTGTTGGCTATTTTGCTACCTGGAGAAGATAAGATGTGTAAATGAAGGATGAATAGTGACCTATGATTGAAATATTGGAGGAATAAAACAACGGAGTCTGAACGAAGACGGACTGGACTTTGATTTCATATTACACATTGAGTGGTGCTCAGGATAATCTGTTTATGTACTGGAGGACTGGTTTTTCTGGTCCTAATTTTGGGGGTACAAGTGGCTGCCCTCTTCCTTGGAGCACACAATTTGATAGTTAGTGCATTTGACTGTAGGGATTACTGTGATTCAATTTGCGCACAAAACCTTGCCACATGTAGCTTTGTTATTTTGTATCTCAGAATATATTGATATCTATTTACAGCCAATTGTACGCAATCTACCGGTGTTTACTGAGGACACTAAAGATTTGCTTAACAAACTGGAGGACCTTACCAGGACGGATGAGTACACATTTGTCACCCTGGATGTGAGTGCACTATATACCAGTATCCTTTTTGACAAAGGTATGGAAGCTCTTCCGTATTTCTTATCTAAATGTGACGCCACTCTATATGAACACACTGAAATGCTACTTGAGCTCACATGCTTGACTCTTAACAATAACTACTTCATGCACAATGACACCTGGTACAGACAATACTCTGGGGTGGCCATGGGTTCTACATTTTCCCTATCAATTGTTAACATATATATGGGCTTTTTTGAAGAACACCATATCTGGAGACTGTGTCCACCCAATTTGACAAGTTCTATTGTTTATTGGGGTCGTTTCATCGATGACATCCTCATGATTTGGGGGGGGTGACAGCAAGACTCTCGATGACTTTATAGAACATCTCAACACCAACCAATATAACTTGAGCTTCACATATAACATCAGTAGAAGTCAAATAGACTTTTTGGACATTACACTGTTGATAGAGAAGGGCATACTTGAATGTAAACTGTTTCGTAAGCCGACGGCATGCAACTCAGTGTTGCATGCTAGTAGTGCACATCCGGATTCCCAAATTCGTGCCCTCCCATTTGGCGAGATGACACACTTAAGGAGAAACTGCAGCAATGATATATTCTTTCAAAAAGAAGTAGACAATCTAAAACAACACTTTCAAATCAGGGGGTATGATAGGACCATCTTGGAGAAAGCTCACACTAGGATAAATAGAACTAGACGGACAGGGCTTTTGAAATCCAACACAAAGAAAAAGAAAACAGAGAGGAAAAACATTGCGTTCATAACGCAATTTAATTCACACAGTCATAACGTGTTTAAGATTGTACACAGACATTGGCATCTTCTTAATTTGGATCATGATTTGGATCCATATATATCCAAAAAAAAACAGATTATGTACAATATGGGTAGAACGCTCAGAAATATATTGAGTCCATCGATCATTAAGATTGGAGATACTGGACAGACAAGAACATGGATACTTCCAAAACCTTTGGGTTTTTATAAATGTTGAATGTGTAGTGTATGTCAATTTGCCACTAACAAGACCACTAGCTTCAGCTACAGCAACGGTCAGGTACATAAGATACACCACTTTATGAACTGTAATACCAAATATATATTGTACTGCATAATCTGCCAGTGTGATCTAATTTATGTAGGTAGCACCATCAGACCACTCAAAGAGCTGATACAGGATCATATCAGAGCCATTCGTAATGGTAACACAAATTACCCTCTGGCAGTACACTACAACACTTCACATACTGACTTAAAGGTGTTGAATATCAGATTTCATGGTATTGCCATAGTGGAAGATGATCCACGGGGAGGAGATAAAACTGCTGCGCTCAGAAAATTGGAATCTAAGTGGCTCATTAAACTGAGAACTGTTGACCAAGGACTAAATATAGAATTACACGTGTTCTTACGTGACTAAAGTCCTGTACCTTCTATAGCATTATACTGTCCTGAATTGTTCATGATATCCTTAATATGGAGTATGTCTGCTATATGGTACTATTGTATCTGATTTTAGACCTATCCCTTTGTAGTTCCGGGTCTGTGTTCAGGGAAGATTCTTTCTAAGATACTTAATAAGACAAATGTTTCTATATGTTGGACATTTGGAAAATGGAATGATAATGTCTTTTTGGTTACTGACTGTATATTTTGAATGCTTCTAAATGCCTGATGTTGAGCAAATTGGCCAGCAAATGTATTAATTGATTGTATATCATTTTGTATAATTACACACAATATGTTTTCTCCCTCCAGGACTTTGAGCACCAGTCTTTACAGTGTTGAGAGGTACTTATGGGCGATATGCTTTTCGACGATACTTAATGGACATTTATGATTGGCTTGTAGTTTCCTTTTGACTATGATTGTATGTCTATACACTACTTCAGTTACTTTTTTTGGATGATTTAATACAAATAGAGGTTAATACTTTTTTCCATATATTCTATACTCTTTTTGTTTAGTCCGCTCTTTTCTCTAATGTGGGACACACACATTTTCTTTGCTTCTGTTGGATCCACTTCGAGTTACACCAAGCTCCATGGGACCCTTAGTCACATTTAATTTTTGGGATTTGAATATTACTGACACTACTTGTAGCATCACTCCAAGACTGCGCCACCCATCATTACCATCCCTTCATCACCATACAACAGATCATTACCGACATGGTGGTACATTCGGGAGCTGATGCTTTCAATCAGCATTTTGTTTACAACGACTAGAGGGATTCAAATATCACCTACCGGTTTTCCAGTCAGTTGAACATATACTTTAAAGCCAGATATGGTCTAATAAGCGAGGGTGATGTAATAGATGAGGTCATCGGACCATCACCTTTATTTTAGTAGGTACATCAGATTTTCATTTTTTGTACCCATACGGGGGTATTATCACGGATCTTACTATCCGCCCTGGTTTCGAATACAGACAAGATAATTTTTTTTCCGTCTCCTTTAAGATGGCAGCCAAGTTTAGAGTCGACATAGAATAGGTTATCCGAGGTGTGGATCCGGTCACATCCTTATTTGTCATGTGATTACAACCGACGATGCCGTTCAAATACAACATGGCCATCATAACCAGTTTCTGAAGACGGGGATCAGTAACATGCGTCTCTGTTCTTGGAGATTGTCGGCGGTTATGGTAAGTCCTTTTGCGAGGCACCATAGATATACAGGGATAAACGAGCATCCTTGGCGAATTTTGGATTTATTGTCGGTTTGATTTTTCTTTAGGTTGTAACTTTTCAGGGTTGTGCCTCCCTACTTTGAGCATTTGCTTATGCGGTGGGGTAAAGTGATAACACATTTACGGTCCTTTTATTGGAACAGGACGCGTTAGAGTTTATGTGGAACCGGACAGGATTCAGGGTGAGTTTAGACGCCATACTATAGGGCATTGGTTCCAACGTTGATTATGTGGCAACACATGGGGATTATTTACTTTTTTCTGTATTTTTAGGTTGCATACTCACCTGGTGAAGTGCATCGTCAGGGGACTCTTTATCAGCTATTCTTACTCGCATAAGTCAGCAGTGTGATTGTGGTGAATGTCACTATATTCACTTGAGGATGAGATGTGTGTACACTTCTCACAATTGAATATGACCTGCCTACCATGCGTATTTTTTAATCAGAAATGCTTAAGCTTGAGATCGCTAACGTTGTTTTCCATGCATTCATGATCACGTACTAATAGACTCATTAGCCTTGTCTTGATGACCATTGTTTGTGTCAATTGAGACAGTAGGGGATTAGATTGGCAATCCTCTGTCCATAGTTCTACATGTGATACATCTCAGAATCCAATCATGCTACTCTGACTCTCGGCTTTCTATGGCTTTATTTTGCAACGAGTACAATCTGGACCCATATTATTTATTTCTCACTTCTTCATTGATTTGTATTTCAGGTGTGTGGTCTCATGCACATGCCATTGACTAATAATATCTGCTTCTTCTCTCTGATTAACGTACTTTGTGATATGTGTGTGATAATACAGTTCACTAACTTATTTATTATTGTTTTTGGCCGGATTGCCCGGGTCATTATACAATATTGGCTCTCGTGCTCGTAAAATGGATGTTGGCCTATGAAGTACTCTTATCTAACCACATCACAATTACTTCTTCAATTTGGTGCGTTTTAAGCTCCCATCACAGTTATGTCTATTTCACTCGGGCTTATGGTATTTCTTCACTTTTCATAGCCTCCTCTCTACTCACTTATATATTCTTGGTTTGGTTTGCACCCTGCAGGATACTCACCATCTAAACATGATTCAGTCTTTATTGTCACATGGGTCTGTCTTCTTCTTCTTCTTAATGTTTGGGTTACTGTGGCATTTCTGACCTTTTCTCCTCTTTGAAACAAAATTCTTCATAAAAAAATATTGTTTTAAAATTTGAGATGTATTAAGTAACACTAGATTGATTGTGAGGTTTTATCTTTCATTGCTATACCAGAATTGGTTTGATAAGCTAAAGGACTCATATTAATTTATCCTTTTGCATAAATCTTTTTAACTTTTGTACTATTATAGATGATTGACTATATGATGTTTACTCTTTTCAGCCTTGAAAAAGTCTAGGATTAGACGAAATACGTGTCGGCAAGATCGTGTGCTGGGAATTTTTGAAAAAAACTAATAAAAAGTGAATAAAAACCTACAAATGACCTCATTGGACTATTTGAATTTTTCTGTATATCTGATGTCTCATTAGTTTGTCCTCATTAACTTATGTTAAGAATTGCATTGGATTTCAGACTTCATTTAATACTTATCCAATAATCTATTTGGAATATTATACATGATTAAGGGTGTGCCCTATCCACTTTTTTCATTGGTACATATTACATCATTCATGACATGGTCAGTGACATCACTGATGACATCACTGATGACATCTCAAATGACATCACAGATGTCATCTCTGATGACATCAACCACGTGAAAATCTGATGCACCTCCTCACACTCTAATATACCCTTTGTTACACCCACTGTAAAATACAGACTACCATTTTCAAAACCATCTACACACCAATACCAGTTACTACATACACACTCACTGATTCGTAGGTCTACACACAAATCCACTCATTCACCCATACAATCACTCATACATGCAGTCACTCATCAATACAACACTATCATATGCACTCATACACCTATACAGACACTCACACACCACCACTCATCCAGAGTTACTCACACACCTAGTCAGTCATGCAAAGAATCAATCACACTTACATTTACTGACCTATACAGTTATACACACACCATATCACTTATTCAAACAGAAACAAACGCATACTTACTCTCTCATACAATCACTGATACAAGTACACACTCATCCATACAGCCACTCTCATAATCACTGACTCTTATGCATAGTCATTTATATACTCCAACTCTCACATACACTGCCTTTTACATATGTAGTTAATTGGACATGTACCACTAAGACATCCATTCACTCACCAACACACCTGTATACACACTCACCCACCCATATAGCTGTTTCCACATGTACTCTTGAACCCATACATGCAATGAATCAACCACTCAAACATCTATGCACAAGAGGCACACACCTCCCACACACACACGCAGGCACCTATACAAATAATCAGGCAACCAATCAATAACCCATATAGACACTCATGTAGCTACTGACCAACCCATGCAGCATCTTATACAACAACAGACAGACTGATACAGACATTCACACAGTTTAGTCACTAACCCATACATTCAGTAAGACACATGTAATTACTCACTGAAACAGTCCGTCACGCACCCACTAAATCCTCCATCCAGACACTTAGACCCCCACTCATTCTTCAATACACCTTGGCATATATATAATACATATTTAAACTTTAAAGAAACACACAGTCACTGGATGATGTCATCAGTGATGTCATCAGTGATGTCATTTGAGATGTCATCAGTGATGTCACTGACCATGTTATGAATGATGTAATATGTGATGTCATCAGCAGTGCATTGCAGGGGCGTGGGTTATAGTTAGCTGAACTAACTATAACGGCGGAATTTCTATGGTTTTGTACGAGTGCAATGTCCAACTAACTATAACGTCCCTGAAACCTATGTTTTTTTCAGTGAATATATATATATATATATATTTTTTTTTTACACCAATTTCCTTAGAAAGGAAGCACTGCACACCAAGGAAGTTGTATGATTCAAGGGTTGATTCTTTCCGTGCAGTTAGTCACCAACCTCCACCACCAACGCGTTTCAACCACAATCGGTCTTGCTCACCGTGAGCAAGACCGATAGTGGTTGAAACGCGTTGGTGGTGGAGGTTGGTGACTAATTGCACGGAAAGAATAAACCCTTGAATCATACAACTTCCTTGGTGTGCAGTGCTTCCTTTCTGAGGAAATTGGTGTAAAATTGATTGCGAGGACTGGCCCGTTCTCGACACTAGCACCCGCTATGAGATAGAGCGCTCCCCTTTTGGGCCGTTTGACGAAATATATATATATATATATATATATATATATATATATAAATATATATATATATATATATATATATGTATGTATATATATATATCATCTACTGGCGGTCGCCAGTAGATTGTTATAGCACGGACCTATTTTCCATAAGAAATCCGCAACTTTCTATTTACAATAACTTTGGCGCCGGTCGACAAATCTTCGCGAAATTTTCAAAACTTGTGGGGCGCTCCGGTCCGCTCCTATCCCGAAAGTTTCGGGGAGATTTGTCAAGTGGGAGCCGTGAAAAAAGGGGGGTCCCAAAACATGTCTTCCCCATGCAATTTTCCATTGGAATCTTTAGCCGCGGCTACAGACCGAACTGCTGAACGGAATTACACCAAATAGGTAGCCCTTGGTTCAGAAAGGTGCCTTTTCATTAAATGGTGTAAATCCGTTCAGTAGTTGCTGAGAAAATCAAAAGTAAAATCATATATATATCTATGGCCGTGCTGGATCCGCGCACCCTCCCGATCACGAGCTGTATGCTAATTGGCTGTCATCACTCCAAATCAGAAAGTGTTGGCAGCCATCTTGTACCTCGGTAGAACCGAGGCACAAGATCCCCCCATGGTCACCAACGGAGAGGGCCAGCCCCGGGGGATGGGGTCCCCGGGGCTATTATTGGCCCGGGAGGGGGGCCACATGACCCCCCTCCCCAAATATTAATAAATAAATAAATAAATAAAGGAACGGCCGGCCCTGGGGGATGGGGTCCCCGGGGCCAAAAGTGGCCTAAGGAGGGGGGCAAAGCAGCCCCCCTCCAAATCTATTACAAAAAAATGGCCATGCCCCAGGGGATGGGGTCCCCGGGGCCGATTATGGCCTAGGGAGGGGGGCCACGTGCCCCCCTTCCAAAGTTTTTAAAAAATTTAAAAATTAGGGGGCAATTAATTAGGAAAACATTTTTTTTTTAAAAAGACCGGCATTGCGCGGAGGCCCCGCTCCCTCCCTACACCACTCTGCAAACGCACCCCCAGGCGCTTTTGGAGATAGGGAACTAATTCCCCTTGAATACTGGGGGTCCCCGGGGGCCAACTAGCCCACCAGGAACCTCCAGTATGCGCCAGGGAGCTGCGTTGCAGAGAGGTGTTCTGAGGCCACGCCCTTTTTTACACCTCTCTGCAACGCAGCTTTGCGGCACTTACTGGAGGTACCTGGTGGACTAGTTGCACCCCAGGGACCCTCAGGATTCAAGGGGAGTTAATCCCCCAACTTAAAACGCGCCACAGGGCACGTTTGCACAGTGGTGAAGGGAGGGGGCGGGGCCTGAGGTGACATATTCAAACATGCCCTGTGGTGCATTTTAAGTTGGGGAAATAATCCCCCTGCAATTCTGAGGGCCCCTGGGGGCTAAATAGCCCACAATGTGCTTCCAGTAAGCGCCACTGCGCTGCGTTGCAGAGATGTGGTCTAGGCCGTGCCCCTTTTTCACCTCTCTGCAACGCAGCTCTGTGGCGTTTACTGGAGGTACCTAGTGGGCTAGTTGGACCCTAGGGACCCTCAGGATTAAAGGGGACTTAATCTCCCAACTTAAAACGGGCACAGGTCATGTTTGCACAGTGGTGAAGGGAAATATTTTCTCATGCTTTTCCCACAGAGGTTTGGAAGGTGATCTATAAGCTAAACTGAGAGCTTATTTTCTGTAAATTCACATTATCTTTCTCAGTCATGTGAGAATGAAGTCTGACATTCTCAGTAAAACATGTACATCCAACAAGGGCAGAGACTGTCAGTTGATTCCTTTGTGTTCTACTGCAGCTTCCCAGAGTGTTCCAAAGAACAACTAGAGCGCTAACAGTCCTACTTATGATAAACGTATGGCACACCTGAAGCCATCTTGCTTGGATTAAAGTGGTAACTCTTAAAACATTTAATTTAAAAAGGAACAAAATGAGGGGGTTCATTTTTCCATAAAAAGTATGATTAGTGCTGCAGAAAGAAAAATTATTTTCTCTTCTTCTATTTCATTAAAAAATTCTGACATGCAGACTGAAACATGCACTTTCAATACCAGCAGCAGTTTTCCCTGGTGAGCAGTAGCTTTAATACAGTGATCTAATGAGCAAAAATTGTGCTAACATTCTGAATTTATGGCAAATGTGTGACACATCTGAATGCCTTCTTGAAATAATCAAAGTAAAAAAACTGAAAGTATTTCCTACTGAGGAGACTGCAGTAAATGAGGAAATTAGTAAACTTCATAACAAACAAGTCTCCCAAGATGGCCACCAGAGACAAAAGAGCCCAAATGTAGCCCAAAATCACCCAGATGTAGCCCAAATATAGCCCAATGACAGAAGTGTGTAAAACACTTATTATTTTGTGTTTTTGCAGTGTTATATAGTGCAGACTTGTCAGGTATTGGAGTGCTTTACATGAGCATTGGTTACATCACACAAGAACAAATTCATTTTGGTGTAGACATGGGGAGACTAAGTGATTTGACCAGAATCACAGAATGTCGAGCTGAAGCAGAAACTCCAACCTGGTTCCCCAGTTGCAAAGTCTGCAGTTCTGGAAGTAACACCACATCCTCTCCCCTAAGTGCAACATTTAATCAAGTGGTCAACTGGATAAAAAAACATAAAGATAACAAATAATTTAAAAGTGCTTTGTCGCTATTTGAAAACTCAGAAAATATGTCCTTATTTTAGTCTTTTAGAGCACTAACCATAATTTTGATGCCAATAAGACCCTCTCATATATGTAATTTCTAAAGGAAATGCTCTAGGTATTACAGATTTGATTACATCAAGATGATGTCAGGCGTTCCACACTTTTGTAATAAATATAGAATGTTAGCAATCTAGCTGTTCATTAGGATACTGTTGAGAGGCAGAGGCCAGGGGCACAGACTCTGAAAATTGAAGACAGGTAGGAGGGTGCAAAGGCAACAATTTAACCACACTGAGCAGGCAGGAAGGGCCGTGGTAGCACAACAGACTATGGAGGGCAGTGGAAAGACCATTGTGGGCAGAAGGATTTGGCAATGGTAGTACAACCATACATGCCAACAGACCCGATTCAGCCAGGAAACGTCCAATGTTTTTAAGCTCAAATGGGCTTTATTTGATCTGTCTCCTGTCTACAATCTCCTCTTTTTCAATGTAACCCAAAGGGGAAAATCAATACCCCAGTTTTTTTCAAAATCTCCCTCTTACCAAGTTCAAAATGTTCGCAAGTATGGTACATTGGATCATGGAAGGCAATGGGGTAGGGACATGGACTTGGATAACAGAGGACAGGAGGGACATGGAGAGGTGCACCAAACTGACCCTGCAGGGCAGGCATCAGGGTTCGCAGCAGCACAATACACCACACAGGGCATGCGGGACAGGAATGCAGCACAACAATCCATAGAAAGCAAGAGGGAGGGGACAGGACCATGCACATGGACAACAGAGAACAGAGGGGCAAGAGGCAATGGTAGCTAGCTGACCATAATGGACAGACAGGAGAGAAAGCTGCAGCATAATAGACCATAAAGGGCAGGAGGGACGGATCAGGGGCATTACAATGGAACAGACAAGCCAGGAGGGAGGGAGTAGGGGTCTGCACATGTAAACAGAGGGCTGGGGGCAAGGGGGCAGGGCAGGAGCAGCAAGATAGCCATGGAGGTCAGGCAGGATGGGCACTAGAAGCAAGACACACCATGAAGAGCAACAGTGAGACTGTGATGGCATACACACAGACCATGGAGGGAAGGTGGGAGGGGGTCAGGGGCAGCTAACTGACCACACAGGGAAGGTGGGAGGGGCCATGGCAGCACAGAAGACCATGCATGGCAAGTGGGAGGGTTAGTGGCAGCACAATGGCTATGATGGGCAAGAAGGAGGGTGCAGGGGCATGCACAAAGGACGATGGAGGATAGAAGGGAGGGTCAGGACCCGTGCACAGACAAGAAAGTTCAGGGGAAGGGGCCTCACAACAGACCCACGGGGCAGGCAGGAGGAGCAGTTGCAGCACAACAGACCAGGGAGGGCAGAAGGATGTGGCAGTACAATGGACCATGTAGGACAGGAGGAAGAGGATAGGGGCATGGCATGTGGACAGGCAGGGTGGAGGTGGCAGGGACAGGTTACAGTCATCTGACAATGCTAGGCAGGTGGGAGGGGAGTGGCAGCTCAACAGAACACTCAGAGTAGATAGGAGTGGCAGGTCCATGGAACTTGGTGGGCAAAAAGGATGGAGCAGGGACATGCACAAAGACATCGGAGGGCAGGGGGAAGGAGAATAGGGGCAGCAAGCTAAGCACAGAGTTTAAGCAGGAGGTCAATGATGGGGCATAGAATTGGGCAATGGAGGGCAGGAGGAGTGGACTGGTACATCATACTAAATTGAGGGCAGTGGCAGCACATCAGACCATGCATGGCAGGAGGGAGGAGGCTAGTCCATGGATTCACACAACAGAGGATAGGGAGGAGGGGGATGGGGCAGCAAGCTAACTGTTCAGAGAAGGCGGGTATTAGGAACTTTATTGTTTTTAAAACATGTGTCTGTGCGAACTACTTAAAATATGAACAAGTATGCAGCATAATCTCACTTTTATTCAGGAAGAAGAGGACGTTTGTGACTGTGACTCCGGGCTCACTTGGCAGAAACACCCCCTGACCCTCCACCCCCTATCACAAAATGTAATGCCTGTGAAAAGGGTAGGTGAACACAGTGTTATATAGAACATAGTCCTGAGAGCACGATTGAAAATGAAAACTAGATATAGTGTATGGTATAAACTATGCACCAAAAAGTGTGATATAAGATGAACCGGGCGTGAAATATAATATGCAATACATTGTGCGCAATGACAGATTCATTGGAGAGCGCGAGATAGCACAGGCACTAGCGCGTGCTATGCGATATGCGCTTTGGAGTGTAATATGCACAGGGCAGTGTTGTGTAACCTAACTAGTCTCTAAAGTTGTAATATAAAATATGTGCTGGGGAGTGTAATGTTGCATATGCACTGTAACAAAGATATGGATCCCAGATTGTAATATGTCTGGCATAGCACTGTGCGTTATAACATAGGCATCGAGGAAGGCACGTTAGATGGGGCAATATAACCCGTGCGAAGACAAGTGTGGCATGACATATTCACGGGGTGGTGTTACAGTGCACATGGGCTAGAGAGTGTCATAGCATATGCACTAGCTAGTGGAATACAACACAGAGGTGTGTGGCACTCAGCAGGCAATGGTGGGTGTAACACAGCATTGGGCTCTGCCAGGAGTGCGCTGTGACTCTCAAGTGATGTTCGTCCCCTTTCCAGAGAGTAAAATAAAAAGTATTACACATCCGGCAGTGGATGTGTGTTTTATTAACCGTGAGGGGGGTTTCTTGCATAGTTTTGGTCGAATTTTTGTCGAATCCCCTTTGAATGGCTTGGTGTGCATGTGTATTAAATGTGCCCGTCAATAGCTACCCATGTTTGTATAAATAATCGACAAGGGTGTCTACCGGGATTAGGCACGGTATGGCATCAGACATGTCAGAGCTTCACTAGTGGTGTAAATACATTCCACGTGGATTAATTGTATACATAGTCGCCTTTTAATTAATATCACGCAAATCGTCATGGTGATAGTTACGTACGGTTTGTCCAGCATGTTCTAGGTGTGTCTATAAATATATATTTTTTAAAAATAATAAAAAACAGTGGCCGGCCCTGGGGATTGGGGTCAAAAAAATATAATTAGGAGACAGGCCCTGGGGGATGGGGTCATCAGGGCCAATAAATTAGAATAGGAAGGGGAACCACACAGCCCCCCTTCTTAAAAAATTAAAATAAATAAAAGACTGGCATCGCGCCGGAGGCCACGCCCCCTCCTTGCAGCACTCTGGAAACGCGCCCACTGGCGAGTTGTAGGTTGTGGAATTAATTCCTCTTCAATACTGAGGGTCCCTGAGGGCCAACTAGCCCAACAGGCATGTCCAGTATGCGCCAGGGAGCTGCGCTGCAGACAGGTGTTCTGAGGCCAAGCCCCTTTTTACACCTCTCTGCAACGCAGCTCTGTGGCGCTTACTGGAGGTACCTAGTGGTCTAGTTTGACCCTAGGGACCCTTAGGATTCAAGGGGACTTAATCTCACAACTTATAACAGCCACAGGGCGCGTTTACACAGTGGTGAAGGGAGGGGACGGGGCCTGAGGTGACGTGTGCAAACACGCACTATGGCACGTTTTAAATTTGGGATATAATTTCCCTTCAATACTGAGGGCCCCTGGGGGCTAACTAGCCCACCAAGTGCTTCCAGTAAGCGCCACTGAGCTGCATTGCAGAAAGGTGGTCCAGGCCGTGCCACTTTTTACACCTCTCTGCAACGCAGCTCTGTGGCACTTACTGGAGGTTCCTAGTGGGCTAGTTGGACCCTAGGGACCCTCAACTAAAAACGGACACAGGGCGTGTTTACACAGTGGTGAAGGGAGGGGACGGAGCCTGAGTTAATGTGTGCAAAAACGCCCTGTGGCCTGTTTTAAGAGGTAGTTTTAATCCCCCTGCCCTATTATATACTAGGGGCTTACAGAGGAGGTCATGCTAATCACAGGGGGACCCCAACGCATAATGTTCCCTAGTGTATGTAGGTGTTTTCACTGTATTCTAAGTGTCTTTTAACATAGCACTGGCTCTAGGACTGGTTAGTCAGACTCAGTTACCACCAGTATCCGTCTGAAAAAGTTGAGGGTACAGGATGATTTTGCAACAAGGCTTCTTTCTGCTCTTCTTTTTGTTCTTTCTGCACGTTATCCTTCTTCCTGTACTTTTCTTCGTCTTTGAGGACTTCTGTTGCTTCTTTCTGCACTTCTTTTTTTTCTTTCTGTGCATTTTTTCTTCTTTCTTCACATGTCCTATCTCTGTAGGCATAGTTAGAAATTAGCATTTAAAAAACCTTTGAAATTCACAGAAAAAACCATAGGTTTCAGGCACGTTATAGTTAGGAATTAGCATTTAAAAAACCTCAGAAATTCACTGAAAAAACCATAGGTTTCAGGGGTGTTGTAGTTAGCTGGACTTTTCACTTGTACAAAACCATTGAAATTCCCCCGTTATAGTTAGTTCAGCTAACTATAACTCGCGCGCCCGCAATGCACTGCTGATGACGTCACATATTACATCACTCATGACATGGTCAGTGACATCACTCATGACATCACTCATGACATCACTGATGACATCATCCTTGTGATAGAGTGGCAGACCTCCTCTCACCCTAATATAACCTTTGATACACACATTCAAAAATAGAGACTAAAATTTTCAAAACAATGGACATACCAATACCAGTTACAACAACCTCTTCAGTAATTCTAAGATCCACATACACATCCACTCATTCACCAACAGTCCTATACAGTCACTCATACATGTACTCACTCATCATATGTACTCATACACCTATACATCCTGTTACACAATGCCACTCATCCATAGAGGTACTCACACACATAGTCACTCATTCTAATAAAGAATCAAACATACATTTACTTGCATATACAGTTATACACACACCACCACACTTACTTCTACGGAAACTTACACATACTTAGTCTTTTAAACAATCACTTATAGAAACACATACTTATTCATACAGGAACTCTTTCAATCTCTCACTCTCACATATACTCACTTATATACACCAATAGTCCCATATACTAGTTTAAAACATGTAGTTACTCATAAAGACACTATTGAGACAGTCATTCACTCACTAACACACCCTTACACACACTCATCCACCCATACAGTCCTGCACACATGCTGTCTTCAACACATACAAACAGTGAGTCACTCATTCATGCACCTATGCACTACGTAATACCCCCCACCGAACCATGCAGTCACTCAGACTGATACTCAAAAAACCAACTAATAACCTATATAGACACCCATGTAGCTACTCACCAACCCATGCAGCCACTTATACACAAAGTGAGAGACTGATACAGATATTTACATATTTAAACATTACTCACTAAGCCATGTATTCACTATGATACACTTAATCAGTCAGTTACACAATCAATTTTTCAAAAACAAATCATCCATTTAGACACTTATATACCCATTTATTCTTCCATCGACCTTGAGATATACATATATTAAACATATTTAATTTTCAGAAAAACACACATTCACTGGATGATGTCATCAGTGATGTCATGAGTGATGTCACTGACCATGTCATGTGTGATGTAATATGTGACGTCATCAGCAGTGCATTGCGGGCGCGCGAGTTATAGTTAGCTGAACTAACTATAACGGGGGAATTTCAATGGTTTTGTACAAGTGAAAATTCCAGCTAAGTATAACACCCCTGAAACCTGTGTTTTTTTTAGTGAATATATATATATACATACATATATATATGTATGTATGCGTGTATATATATATATATAAATATACTGAAAAACCATAGGTTTTAGGGGCGTTATAGTTAGCTGGACATCTCCCTCGTACAAAACCCTAGAAATTCCCCCATTATAGTTAGTTCAGCTAACTATAACTCGCGCCCCCGCAATGCACTGCTGATGACGTCACATATTACATCACTCATGACATGGTCAGTGACATCACTGATGACATCACTGATGACATCTCAAATGACATCACTGACATGTGATAAATTAGTGCATCTTCTCACACCCTTTGATATACTCAATCAAAATTTCAGACGTCCATTCTCAAAACCATAGATACTCCAATACCAATAACTACATACCCACTCATTGACTCTTAGATCTACACACACATCCACTCACTCACCTGTACAGTCACTCATACTTACAGTCACTCAGTACAGGACTATCATATGCATTTATACACCTACATAGACACTCACACACCACCAATCATCCATAGAGGTACTCTCACACCTAGTCAGTCATGCAAATAATTAATCACACTCCCATTTACTCACCTATGCAGTTATACACACACAAGTTCACCTACTCATAAAAATAGTACCACATTCTTACGCTCTTATACAATCACTGATACAAGCACACACTCATCCATACAGCCACTCTCACAATCACACACTCTCACATATACCCACTTATATACTCTTACACACATATATACTGCCTTTCACATATGAAGTTAGTCACACATGTACCACTGAGATATACATTCAATCACTAACACACCCATATATACACTCACCCAACCATACAGTCCATCACAGATGCACTCTTAAACCCATGCACCCATAGAATCACCCACTCACACATGTATGCACAGAGTCACACACACCCCACCCACAAAAACACTCAGGCACCCATACAGATACTCAGACAACCAATCAAAAACCCATAGAGACACTCATATAGCAATTCACAAAACCATGCAGCCGCTTAACACCAACAGACAGACAGATACAGACATTCACACAGTTTAATCACTAGTCTGCAGTAAGATACGTTTAATGACTCACTTATAGAGTCAGTCACGCACCTACTAAATCATCCATTCACACACTTATACACCCACTCATTCTTCCATAGGTTTTTCCCTATATATATATTAAACATATTTAAAATTTACAGAAACACACACTCACTGGATGACGTCATCAGTGATGTCATCAGTGATGTCATTTGAGATGTCATCGGTGATGTCATCAGTGATGTCACTGACCATGTCATGAGTGATGTAATATGTGATGTCATCAGCAGTGCATTGCGAGGGCAAGAGTTATAGTTAGCTGAACTAACTATAACGGGGGAATTTCTAGGGTTTTGTATTAGGGAAATGTCCAGCCAACTATAACGCCCCTAAAACCTATGTCTTTTTCAGTGAATTTCTAAGGTTTTTTAAATGCCAATACCTAACTATAACGCCCCTGAAACCTATGGTTTTTTCAGTGAATATATATATATATATCTCACGATTTCCACAGCGTCTATGCTTTCTTTGCAGCAACACAGGCACACGGACCACGGAATAGTGCCAATAATTGTTCTTTATTTAGATGCCACCATAACGCGTTTCAACTCCTGCGAGTCTTGATCACATGGTAACGGTGTTTAGCGGCTAAGACACTTTTAAACTTGCAACGTGCTCTGTGATTGGTTCGCACAAATCAATGGGCATAGAAGAGGTATTTCACTTCATCATTTTTACAAATTCATTAACTGGCATTGATACTACGTTTTTGCGTTTTTTTGATATTCCAACAGTTCAACAATTATTTTTCACCTTAAAGACAATTATATCCATATATCTTAATAACATGTTGATTAATAATTGCATAAATGCGGTTTACATTCTTAAAACATCATCAGAGGCCTACCATTTGTCAGAGTACTGCATCGTGAGTAATGCGTTTTTTTGATATTTCAACTGTTCAACATTTATTTTTCACTTTGAAGACAGTTTTATCAATATACCTTAATAGCTGGTTGAGTAATAATTGCATAAATGCGGTTTCCTTTTTTTTTAAACATCATCAGAGGCCTACCATTTGTCAGAATACTTCATCAAAAATAATGCCAATTATTCGAAATAAGAAGCCCAGTGATTACACTTGTGCAAATAGTGCTATAAAGTGCTGTTCTGGTGAAAAGTAAAATGTGTCAGTGCATGTGTAGAATTAAAAATTAAAAATAATAAAAGATAATAATAAACATAAAATACAAAATTCGAATTTTTCTTTTGTTCTACAAAATTTATATATATATGAAAATTATTCTTAGTTTCACTGATGTCACTATTGGAAGTATTTTCCTTTTGGGTATTATGTCATTTACAAATTAATTTTGCTCTGAACTTATCCTGATTAATGTCTAGTACTGGCAGATTAGAAAAATGCATGGGTTAGTATGTATATAGTTCACCTATGAAACACTGGTGTAATACTCGAACATATGTCGCAAATATATGGTGCAAAATTGCGTCTACATAAATATAAACATAAATATATAAATATATAAATAAATATATAATATATAAATATATAAATACATAAATAAGCCATATATATACACCAATATTTACAATATCCAAATTTTACACATGTTAAAATTCCTCATAAAATTACGTAAAATTCTATACAATACTAAAGTCATTGTACGGTTTATAGAAGTTCGTGCTGGCCCAATAGGAGGTTTATTTATATACAGGTGTAAAGGTCTTCCGTGATGTTAAGACCACCTGGGGTCTTTGTATCGAGGTTCAGTATGTACTGAGTTTCTAATTTTCTTAGTTTAACCTCTCTATTACCACCCCGTCTGCTTGGTGGAATACAGTCTATTAGGAAGAATCTTAAATCCTGACTTCTTGAGTTGTGGTATTCACGGAAATGTCTGGCTACCGGATATGTGTTATCATGATTATTGATAGCTCTAATATGTTGGAGAATCCGCTTGTGTGCTTGTAGCTTGGTGCTACCAATGTATTGTAGCCCACAGGGACATATTAGGACATAAATAACATATTCCGTCTTGCAGGTAAGTAGCTTTTTTATTTTAACCTCCTCCTTGCCGAAGGGTGTTGTGTATGTAATTTTGTTTATGCCTAACTGGCATGCCTTGCATGTTTTACATCTGTAAAAACCATAGTGTGTTTTTAGCCAGCTGCACGATTCAATTATTTCTGGGCTTGTATTTACAAGCTTGTCCCTCATAGACATTCCTCTTCTATATGTAATGGATGCTTTGGTGGGCAAACTCTCACCTAGAACTGGGTCGCTAAGGACGATTGGCCAATTGTTCTTCATGATTTTCCGTAGCTCTTTATGTTGGTTATTGTAGTCTACAATAAAGCAAAATTCACATTTGTCACTGTCCTCTCTGGTGTTTACTGCTAAGAGCTTCGCTTTAGGCCTGATTAAGTCTAGGCGATCACTATTCATAGATTTTGCTATTGCCCCATCTATGGTTTTGTGGGAATATCCCCTGGCAAGGAATCTTTTCTTGGCGAGTGTTTGTTCTTGTCTGAGGACTAACCCGTCACTATTGATACGTCTCAATCTAAGCATTTCCCCATAGGGAATGCTGTTAATTAAGTGTCGAGGGTGGGCACTAGAGTTATGCAGAGTTGAATTGCCTGCTGTCTTTTTGCGATAAAGTTTAGTTTGAATTATGTTTTCATTAATGTAAACGGTGGTATCTAGAAAATTAACAGTCGAGTTGCTGATAGTGCCTTTGAATTCAAGGTTTAAATTGTTGTTGTTAATTAATTTAAGGAATCTTTCTGCCTCACATTGTTCACCTTTCCAAATTATGAACAAATCATCTATAAATCTTAACCAGATGATAATGTTGTTTTTCATATTTTCCTTGAATTCGCTGGCCAAGACCAGCTCCTCCCACCAGCCCATGTGGAGACACGCGTAGCTGGGGGAGAAGCTGGCTCCCATCGCCACTCCTGTCAACTGCTGGTAATGCATGTTGTTGAACATAAATACATTGTTATTCAAACAAAATTCAACCATATCTGTTAGCATTTTGCTGTGGTTAGTCAATTCTGCCGTCCCACCACTCAAGTAATATCGGAGTGCCTGTAGTCCATCACTGTGTCTAATACTCGTGTAGAGCGATGTTACATCTAATGCCATCATTAGATAGTCCTCTTGCCATTGAATGTCTTTTAATTTGTGGAGGAAATCACTTGTGTCTCTTACGTAAGATTTTAAACCTTGTACATGACTTTGCAAATAGTAGTCCACATATTGCGAGGTATGTTCCAGTAAACTTCCACGTGCCGATATTATTGGTCTGCCAGGTGGTTGAGTTCTATTCTTGTGGATCTTTGGAATAAAATACATGGCTGCTGTTATTGGACTGTCATTTTTTAGGAAGTTGTATTCATCCTTAGTAATGAGGTCCTTAGTTTTCCAATTTAATAGTTTCACCTTGTATTGCTGGTATATCGTTTTCAGATCTGCTCCATTGATTTTAGTGTAACATTTTCCATCATTAAGTTGTGATAATGCTTCCTTATGGTACTCAGTTTTCTTCCAGATTACGATGTTACCCCCCTTGTCTGAGTTTCGTATGACAATAGAGGGTTCATTACTCAGTTTGGACATTAGTTTATTGTAATCCGCTGTACTCTTTTTATATTTCAATTTTTCGTTGCGTACCCCGTGATGTAGTTTTTTGATGGCCCCAATTAGATGTTCATTAAAAACATCAATAGAGTCTCTCTGACTAATTGGTACAAAAGTAGATTTGGGTTTGAAAGGTGATGGGATTTCCGCTCTTTCCCTTCCAATGTTACCAACCAGCTCTGCCATTGTGTCATTGTCGGGTTGTACATTGCCCTCGCTCCATAAGTCATTGAGGGTATCTAATAGTATGTTTTCATGATCGGTTTCCGTTGCCCTGGTTGTTGTTGTTTTTTCCGGATTTTCAGGATTTGCTTTTTTTGTTTTTGTTTTCTCTTTTTCTTGTAGCAGAAAATGTTTTTTTAGTTTTAGTTTTCTAATACTCCTGTAAATATCCATCCTCGTTCTCGAATAATTGAAGTTACTCTCCGGGCAGAAAGATAGGCCTAAACTTAGAATTTGTTCCTCCGCTTTGGTTAAATCAATATCAGATAAGTTGATGATTGTTTGCTTGGTTTCATCATTTAAATTCACCTTCTCATCCATCGTCCCCTGCCTCTCCTTCTGGGATTTGATGGCCCGAATTCTCGCCTTGCGCCTCTGCCTTCGTTTATAATTTCTTGATTTTCCATCGGTTGGATTCGTGGGCGCAGGGTTTGCCTTCTGTCCATACATAAAAAATTAATTTCATCACCTGGCTCCGGCACCGGTTCAGATATTCCAACCGTTTTGTCTCTTAATTCCGAGTCTGAACCGCTATCCATGGCGGAGCTTAAATCGGAATTGTATGTAGGGGTGACCAGGTTTTCTCTTGTTGTTTTGTCTTTTGTTTGTTTTTCCCTTTGGTTTGCCCTGGTTCTTCTTAGAGAATCGTATTTTCTAGAGAAGGTGAATATCTGACCCAATTCATAGTCTTTCTTATCTCTCATGAATTTATAGGCTTTCCTTTCCTTTATTTTGTCTTCCTCCCTTTTCAGGCGTATTGACATTTCCTTTCGTAATTTATCAGTTAGCGCTTGGTTCGCCTCAGTTTTTTCATAATTTGAGATTTCCTCATTGAGTTTATCAATCTGTTCCAATAGTGTGGTGCGGTCAATCTCAGCATATTTAATTAAGATTAGGACCAAATTCCTGGATGATTCCAAGTTGCATTGTGCCCATTCCTGCATCATTTTCGGGTTTGGATTCTCGTAACTTGGAGCAATGAATATTCTGAGGCCGCGTGGTATACGACCCACATCGATGTAGCCTTGTAATGATTTTGATTCCCACCACTTGCTCTGCTCCTGGCGCATGCATTTTTCCAACTGTCTGTACTTATCATTGAGCGTATTACCACTTTTGCTGTTATCCGCGATGTTGATTTGTGGCATTGCTTCCGTAGTGACTGCATCAGTGAACATATTAAAAGCCGCCGCTTCTCTATCCTTAAACGTGTCACCGGACATCATAATTTCTATGGTATTGTTCACGCGTTCTGGGATTATGCTTTTTGCTTGTGCAGGTTAATACCGTCCCATCCGCGTTTGAGGCACACAACCGCTAACCCCTTATTAACGCTCCGCTCGTAGTCTCGCCTACCTTGCCTTTACCGGTTTCCGTCGCGTCCTCCGACTCGGCTTCCTCCGGTGACAGCTCGGTAACGGTTTGACTTGAATCACTCGTTGTAGGGGGGTCAGACACTCCTAGTCCCTCCGGACTCTCCTCGTGTTTCCTTTGCCGAAGCTCCGGATGTGGTTTCTCTTTCCGTTGTCGACCAGTCAATGTAGCGGGGGTCCGTGTAGAGCCGGGTGAAACCTCCCGGTTCACATATCTCACGATTTCCACAGCGTCTATGCTTTCTTTGCAGCAACACAGGGACACGGACCACGGAATAGTGCCAATAATTGTTCTTTATTTAGATGCCACCATAACGCGTTTCAACTCCTGCGAGTCTTGATCACATGGTAACGGTGTTTAGCGGCTAAGACACTTTTAAACTTGCAACGTGCTCTGTGATTGGTTCGCACAAATCAATGGGCATAGAAGAGGTATTTCACTTCATCATTTTTACAAATTCATTAACTGGCATTGATACTACGTTTTTGCGTTTTTTTGATATTCCAACAGTTCAACAATTATTTTTCACCTTAAAGACAATTATATCCATATATCTTAATAACATGTTGATTAATAATTGCATAAATGCGGTTTACATTCTTAAAACATCATCAGAGGCCTACCATTTGTCAGAGTACTGCATCGTGAGTAATGCGTTTATTTTGATATTTCAACTGTTCAACATTTATTTTTCACTTTGAAGACAGTTTTATCAATATACCTTAATAGCTGGTTGAGTAATAATTGCATAAATGCGGTTTCCTTTTTTTTGAAACATCATCAGAGGCCTACCATTTGTCAGAATACTTCATCAAAAATAATGCCAATTATTCGAAATAAGAAGCCCAGTGATTACACTTGTGCAAATAGTGCTATAAAGTGCTGTTCTGGTGAAAAGTAAAATGTGTCAGTGCATGTGTAGAATAAAAAATAAAAAATAATAAAAGATAATAATAAACATAAAATACAAAATTCGAATTTTTCTTTTGTTCTACAAAATTTATATATATGTGAAAATTATTCTTAGTTTCACTGATGTCACTATTGGAAGTATTTTCCTTTTGGGTATTATGTCATTTACAAATTAATTTTGCTCTGAACTTATCCTGATTAATGTCTAGTACTGGCAGATTAGAAAAATGCATGGGTTAGTATGTATATAGTTCACCTATGAAACACTGGTGTAATACTCGAACATATGTCGCAAATATATGGTGCAAAATTGCGTCTACATAAATATAAACATAAATATATAAATATATAAATAAATATATAATATATAAATATATAAATACATAAATAAGCCATATATATACACCAATATTTACAATATCCAAATTTTACACATGTTAAAATTCCTCATAAAATTACGTAAAATTCTATACAATACTAAAGTCATTGTACGGTTTATAGAAGTTCGTGCTGGCCCAATAGGAGGTTTATTTATATACAGGTGTAAAGGTCTTCCGTGATGTTAAGACCACCTGGGGTCTTTGTATCGAGGTTCAGTATGTACTGAGTTTCTAATTTTCTTAGTTTAACCTCTCTATTACACACCCACACACAAATATATATAATACGAAAATGATAAGAAAACCTATCTCAGCATTAAATTAATAATTTCTTAAGCAAAAGTAACTTTGCTAATTGGGATGTCTACAATTAAAGTTATAACAGCTTATTGTATATTTAAGAAAAACCTCTCAAGTTCACCTAAAGATACATTTAAAATGGCATTATTTCAACAAAACAGAAGTTAAAGATCCCTGAAATTTGCCAGCTATGGTTAGGTCTGTACTATATAATGTACTTATATTCGGCTGAGGTTTCCATTGAAGTGTGTTTTTGTTTGTTTTGCAGTTTGAGGAATCTGTATTCTGTATTAATCTTACCCAAAAATATATCAAGTTTCATATCAGCACAGCAAGTTTTGTACTGCTCTGTTCCTGGAGAGGTAAATTAAATGTGTGGGTGGGGGAAAAAAAGAAATGTTTCACGTTTTAACTCCCATAAAAATCTTTACTATTTTCAACAGAAAATAATGCTGCAGAGAATGACAACAAACTTGACATGAAACAAGACCTTTACTCAGAGGAGTGTTTCCCTTGCTTTAGTGTAAATCCATTTCTTAGTTGTTGATACATTTGCGTTAGAAAAATGTGTTGAGATGTCTTTGACAGCTCAAAATACATCCTTTGATTTGCCAATGTCTTAGTGCTGTTTGAAGAATTTGCACACAAATTGACAGACGCTTGCCATGTTTAACTTCCTTTATACATTTTTAAGTGTGTGCACATCTGTCAAGGGAAGGCAGAGTTAAAAAAGGGGTTCAAAAAGTGCTCACTTGCTAATAACTGTGGCATTGTTTGATAAATCCACATGACATTTGGCTTTCATTGAGCATGCCTACTCTTGTAAGAGCCCAGTAAGTTTTGGAGAGATCCAGCAAGGGGGAGGGGCAAAGATAAAAGAGAGGGCAAAAACATTTTCATGTGTCAATAACTTTGCTTTTTTAATAAATCTGCATAACATTTGGCAGGCAGTAAAAAGCTAAGCTAAGTGTAGGTCTCACACAAGTGTTTATAGATGGTAACCTTGGCACGGTTTAATTAATCTGCAGACTGTTAGTCCCGGTATAGGGAATTCAGGTTGCAATGGTATCTGATAAGAGGTGTTAGAAATGGGATTTTTGGTTGGCTAGGGCATGTGCCAAAGTCGGCTAGAAACCATCACTCTAGTCAGGATAAGGGAGTTACACTCCAAAAATAACCCCTGCTCACCCCCTTGGTAGCTTGGCTCAAGCAGTCAGGCTTATCTTAGAGGCAGTGTGTAAAGGATTTGCACATAACCAAGAGGAAGAGGTGTGGCGCCGCTGCCAGGGCGACTGACTCCAGAATCTGGGGATCATGGTTCGATCCCAGGCGCCGGTGGCAGATTAGCCGAGCACCATGAGACTCTGGGCAATAGCTTGCTTAATCTTCCCGATGGCCCACAGCGCCTGGAGACCCTTGCAGGTGATTGTTCGCGCTTTACAAATGTGGATTATTATTATTATTATTATTATAATACAGTGTAAGCACTAAAAAAGGACACCACACCAGTTTAGAAAAATATCCAATATTTTATATACTTAAGACAAGACCAAAAACAATAAAAATCCACAATACAGTACTTAAAAATCTTCAGTTACCAAAATATGCTTGAAAAACAGTTCCTTAATGTCGATAGCTCCATTCGGGGTTATCGCGGCGTCGTGAACAAACAAATCCAAACAGTTCTGACTGACCGCAGCGTTGCAGTCCAGCTGCGGTGTCAGGAAGACCCGCAAACAGTACCTTTTAAAAATGCAGGGCGTCGGCGATCTCTTGTTGAGCTTCCGAAGGCACGGCGTCCGCAGGCGTCGGTTTCAGAAGTCAGAGCAGGAGCCGGTAGGGTCCTTGAAGTCACATGTGTTGCAGATCTAACTCCTCTCCGATGAAGTCAGGAGCTGTGGCGTCGGCAGGCGTCGAGTGCTGTGGTGCGAAGTGCAGCAGTACGATGTGCAGTGCCCTCAAGTCGTCGTGCAAGCAGCAGCTCGGTGGAGGCGTCCGATGGCACCATCTGTGAGACCAGGGTCGCAGTGCGAGGTGAATGCGGTGCTCATTGCGGTGCTGGCAGGTCATGGTGCAAGCAGCGGCATCGTCATTGCTGAAGTGCTGGAGTCGGTGGATGAACTGGAGTCGATGGCACTGGCATCGGTAGGCCAAGGCTGCGGTGCGGGATGAGGGCGGTGTGTCGTGTAACTTTACGAGCGGTGGCCTCGAACCATGGTGCAAGCAGCAGCGTAGATTGTGGCATGGAGCGGCGGCATCGGGATACAAAGGCATCGTCCTGAAGCGAGGCGGTGCGGAGTGCTATGCACACAGGTCGCGGTACAAGCAGCGGCTCTGTGGTGGCGTCAGCAGGCGTCATCGGTGAGACCAGGGTTGCAGTGCGGTGTTGCGGTGGTGCCCTCTGCGGTGCCCTCAGGACACGGAGTCAGCAGCGGCATCTTAGATGGCGTTGGCTTGCTTTTTCCTCGATTGCAGCACAAAACACACAGTCCCCAGTGCTGAGGGCAGAAGAGCTTGAAGTCTTTGCTCTTCCTGAGACTTCTTGCAATACCAAAGGGGATGATGGACGGAGCGTTTGAGCAAATCAAACACTCACCCCCAGTCAACTGATCTGGGTTTAATCCACCATCATTCTTTAGCTCAATCCACCACCCCAGTTCAGACATGGCCATATGCAAATCATTCTGACCCTGTGCCTCATGGGAACAGTCCAGCCTGAACTGCCAAGCCATGTCTTCCCTGGACCGGAAACAAGCTTCCTGGACCGGTTTCGGGTTCATAACCCTCATCAGCCATGCTATCTTGAATCCAGTGGCAAAGTGAGGAAGGGACCCACGTCTGGGCATACCCTGCTAACTTAGGGCGAACAAAGCGATACCAAAGGGGATGATGGCCAGGTTTAAACTGGGGTGGCATGGTGAGAAAATTAATGGAATTAACCCAGATCTCTTGACTGGGGGTGAATGTTTTGATTTGTTCTGCATTCCGTTCATCAATTGTGTGTCTTTTGCTTTCTCGCCCTATGTGCGCCACGGATGCCCAGACGTGAGTCCTGGGCTCGCTGTGCCACTGGAATCAAGCAATCCTGGCTGAAGAGGGGTGAAACCCCGAAACCGGTCGTAGGATGCTTGTTTCCGGTCCAGGGAGGACCTGGTTTGGAAGTTCGGGCTGGACTTTTTCCATGAGGCACAGGGTCAAGACTGATTTGCATATGGCCAGGTCTAAACTGGGGTGGCATGTGAGCAAAAGAATGATGGATTTAACCCTGATCTCTTGACTGGGGGTGAATGTTTGTATTTGTTCTGCATTCTGTCCATCAATTGTGTCTTTTGCTTTCTCACCCTAAGTGTGCCAGGTATGCCCAGACGTGGGTCCTGGGCTCACTGTGCCACTGGAATCAAGCTATCCTGGCTGAAGAGGGGTAAAAGCCCGAAACCGGTCCTAGGATGCTTGTTTCCGGTCCGGGGAGGACCTGGCTTGGCAGTTCGGGCTGGACTGTTCCCATGAGGCACAGGGTCAAGACTGATTTGCATATGGCCAGGTCTAAACTGGGGTGGCATGGTGAGCAAAAGAATGATGGATTTAACCCAGATCTCTTGACTGGGGGTGAGTGTTTTGATTTGTTCTGCATTCCGTCCATCAATTGTGTGTCTTTTGCTTTCTTGCCCTAAGTGCACCAGGTATGTCCAGACATGGGTCCTGGGCTCACTGTGCCACTGGAATCAAGCTATCCTGGCTGGAGAGCGGTGAAACCCCAAAACCGGTCCTAGGATGCTTGTTACCGGTACAGGGAGGACCTGATTTGGCAGTTCAGGCTGGACTGTTCCCATGAGGCACAAGGTCAAGACTGATTTGCATATGGCCAGGTCTAAACTGGGGTGGCATGTGAGCAAAAGAATGATGGATTTAACCCTGATCTCTTGACTGGGGGTGAATGTTTTGACTTGTTCTGCTTTCCGTCCATCAATTGTGTCTTTTGCTTTCTCGCCCTAAGTGTGCCAGGTATGCCCAGACGTGGGTCCTGGGCTCACTGTGCCACTGGAATCAAGCTATCCTGGCTGAAGAGGGGTGAAACCCCCGAAACCGTTGGTAGGATGCTTGTTTCTGATCCAGGGAGGACCTGGCTTGGCAGTTCCGGCTGGACTGTTCCCATGAGGCACAGGGTCAAGACTGATTTGCATATGGCCAGGTCTAAACTGGGGTGGCATGGTGAGCAAAAGAATGATGGATTTAACCCAGATCTCTTGACTGGGGGTGAATGTTTTGATTTGTTCTGCATTCCGTCCATCAATTGTGTGTCTTTTGCTTTCTTGCCCTAAGTGCGCCAGGTATGGCCAGACGTGGGTCCTGGGCTCACTGTGCCACTAGAATCAAGCTATACTGGCTGAAGTGGGGTGAAACCCCAAAACCGGTCCTAGGATGCTTGTTTCCGGTCCAGGGAGGACCTGGCTTGGCAGTTTGGGCTGGACTGTGTCCATGAGGCACAGGGTCAAGACTGATGTGCATATGGCCAGGTCTAAACTGGGGTGGCATGGTGAGCAAAAGAATGTTGGATTTAACCCAGATCTCTTGACTGGGGGTGAATGTTTTGATTTGTTCTGCATTCCGTCCATCAATTGTGTGTCTTTTGCTTTCTCGCCCTAAGTGCGCCAGGTATGCCCAGACGTGGGTCCTGGGCTCACTGTGCCACTGGAATCAAGCTATCCTGGCTGAAAAGGGGTGAAACCCCGAAACTGGTCCTAGGATGCTTGTTTCCGGTCCAGGGAGGACCTGGCTTGGCAGTTCGGGTTGGACTGATCCCATGAGGCACAGGGTCAAGACTGATTTGCATATGGCCAGGTCTAAACTGAGGTGGCATGGTGAGCAAAAGAATGATGGATTTAACCCAGATCTCTTGACTGGGGGTGAATGTTTTGATTTGTTCTGCATTCAGTCCATCAATTGTGTGTCTTTTGCTTTCTCGCCCTGAGATTTCTTGAACAGGGGGCAAGCTCTACCTCAAGCTCTTAGAGAAACTCCCAAAAGTAGATTGCAGAAAGTTCAGTCCAGTCCTTTCACTGCCCAAGATAGAAGCAGCCACTGCAGGCCAACACAGCAAAGCACACAGCAAAGTGGTAGTTCCTCCTCACAGCTTGTCCAGCTCTTCTTCTTGGCAGTCTTCTTGATCGAAAAGAGTTCTAAAGTTCAGGGGTCTGGGCCCCAATATTTATATCCCAAAAACCTTTGATCTCTTAGGCATAGAGTGTCTGTGCCCAGCCAGAACCAGTTCTGCCTTCTCTGGTGTGACTTCCGGGCAGGAGGTGGAGATGGAATTGGCAGAGGCAGACCAGGCCCTTTGAGGTGCGAGGAAATCTCCTCCCCCTTCCCCAATTGCAGCCCAAGTCTATTCTGCCCTTTCCTGACCCACCTAGACTATCTGGAGCCACTCCTGCTCCCCAGCCTTCTGTCATCCAAAACCCATACAGGCAATCCACATTCCAGCAGAGGCACACAGGATGACTGAGCAAGATAATACCTACTTTCTCAAAGTGGTATTCTCAAACACAGAATGTAAAAATCACCTTCACTAAAAGATGCATCTTTAGATTCTGAGTTCAGGCATACTAAACTTTATTTTCCTACCAAGTTCCCAGGGCCAGTTATGTTTATAAGATGTTATAAACAAACTTCCCATTCTGTCCTATGAGGAACAGGTAGCCTTGCAACAGTGAAAAACGAAATTCTCAGCAATTCACTATCAGGACATGCCACACACACCAGGGCATGTCCTACCTTTCACATACACTGCACCCTGCCCACATGGGTACCTTGGGCCTACATTAGGGGTGGCTGACATGTAAGAAAAGGGAAGGTTAGGGCCTGGCAAGTGGGTGCACTTGCCAAGTTGACATGACAGTACCAGACTGCGCACAGGCTCTGCAATGGCAGGCTAGAGTCACATTTACGGGCTGTTTAGGTGGGTGGCCCAATTCAGTGCTGCAGCCCACCAACAGCATTTGATCTACAGGCCCTGGCACACGCAGTGCACTTTACTAGGGACTGACACATAAATCAAATAGGCCAATCATGGAAACACCAATCCATAACACATTGTACCACAGGAGCACTTGCACTTTACCACTGATCAGCAGTGAGAAAAGTGCGCAGACACACTAAGCCAGCACAAACAGAGTAAAAACCGGGAGGTCAGAAAGCAAAAACTCAGGGGAAACACAACAAAAGATGCCAAGTCTAACACGGGGAAAAACTTAAAAGGGGGTGACAGCAATCTTGGATTTGGAAATAATCTTATTACAGTTTTATAGATCTGCATGTATTTCGGCAGACACTTGGCATGTTTAACATACTTCTGACATGTTGAGCTTCTTGTAGCTCCATCAAAGGTGGCATGGTAAAGGATGGGACCAAATATTAATTTTCTAATAACTTTGTAACACTTTGACAAATCTCTACATCAATCTTAAGGAGTTGACATGATTAGTTTTCTATTGGTATGTTATGTTAAGCCCAGAGCAGGGATTTTAGGTTTCATGCACATCGACGAGTAGGGCAAAGTGAAAGGGAGTTGTCTTAAAAGCTCTGAGTTGATAGTAACATTAGTACCATTTAATGGATTCGATTTAAAGAATTGGGTTTAACTAGTAAACTGCGTGTTCAATGGGCCTTTGGCAACTTGTTTTGCACAGGTAAGGCAAAGTACTGCTACGCTCCGCTTTGCATTACTTTGGATCAAGGGAACATACAACGTTTGATGCAATGTGGTACAAACGTGTTGACAGACCTTGCACTAAAAACTAATGCCTCTTTAAAGCTGGCATCAACTTGGACACATGTTTTTATTTCTCCAAACGTTTGAAACTTTGCATTTGTGCTGCAATGTTCAGCAAACATACAGCGTGGCAAAAGTGTTAGACTATCTAGAAGCATAGTATTTCTTACTGGAAGGGTTCCCTTCAACTAAAAAACTTGTGCTTTATATCAGATATACACCCTGGCACTGTGTGTGGATTGACGCAGGGCAGCCTAAAATAAAGCACGGTAGAGAGGGAAAAACAGCTCCATGTATTAGTAGATGAGGCTAAGTTCTGCTCTCTCCCTTTCAAGTAATGCAGCACAGTAACTCTGGTCTGTCCCTCTGTTTTATAATTCCCAAAAAGGTAAGGCAGTAATGAGCATAATGTCAGTAGGGCAAACTGGTATGGTATGGGGAGACAACTAGGAAATCACTTGATATTATCTAATTCTTGTAAAGATACACAAACATTTTTAAAACAAATATGCCTGCATTTGGCTGCCGCTGCCTCTTCTGTTCGCTTTTGCATACACCTTCTCAAAATTAAGCTCTCACCTGCTGTTTAGCAGGAGACCTCTCTGTTATGCAAGCTCCCTATGTCTCCCTGCTTGGAGAGCAACGGAGCTCGAATGGCACCTCAGAACACTACTTAGAGGGAACAGTGACAATAACATCTTAATATATGTTTTTATAAACTCTAAAATTGACTTAAAAAGACCACAGTTAAAGTACTGTTATGGTTATAAACTAAATCTAAATACTCAATGTAATTTCCTAGCTATGGTTGGCACTCAGCACAGCATAACTTGTGCACTTGGAGGGCGCACCATAACTCAAAGTTCACATGCAATGCTTAACACCTCACAATATTCATAAAAAACTGAATAAGAGGGCTTTACATTACATATTTGAATTATGATGAAGTGTTTATTATTTATGTACAACACGCTTTCTGAGACCTTTACTTCTATAGCCCTCCCATCACTGGGCTGCCAAACCTCCACCTTATTTACCTATATAAGAAAAAGCGGTGACAGTTTTGGTGATGTAATTCCAAATATTTTTGGGTACTGAGGGCAAGTTCATTCCCTGAATTCAGCTGACAAGTATTAAAAGAAGGGATACAAGACCATCTCAAATGACCTCTCACTTTGTACTATTGATGCAGACATTTTTCTATTGACAAGAGTTCCCACATCCTATTAAGCCAGTCTCTCACTGTGGGAAGTTTATCCTTTCCACATAGACACACTATAGGTTGGATCACTGCCACCAGTGCCAGGGCAATGTGTTTATCGGAAAGTAGCTTATAAGATCAGTTCCTCGGTATGGAGGCCTAGCAAAATATTTCATCGGTATCATGGGATGCAGTGCTGCATTGAGTCAACATTTATAGCCTTCCTTATATTTGGCCAGTTTTGACTTTTCCATGGCATATCGATCAGCAAGCCTTCTTCACCATAGTTTCTGCATCATTTGGAAAATCTCTTGTCTCATTTATGTATCTTCTCGAGGGTATGGTACCAATGTACATGGTCGCCCTTTCATTCACACATCGTATGGCCACTCTGGCTCTATTACAGACGTCTCCCCTGTCTCTGTCAAATATCTCCTTGGGCACTTTAGTGTCCTATCGCTGTAAGAACCTGTGTTGGTATGTCTTTTTTTCTTGCAGAGTGTGGTGATGAGGCACTTTCATTCTGTGCTAGACCAAATTTATTGTTTTAAGTCTACAAAGGATTTTGCAACTCCCCTCAGAACAGTGTTTCTGACATCAGACATTTTCAAGCAATCTGTCTTTGGCCTTATGGATCCCACTGGAGTACCGCAGGGACTATAAGATGTCACAAGAAAAATTAAAGCAACCATTTGATTGGCCACTCAAGAATCACTCCTAAAGAAATAAGTCCACTGTCTTTAGAAACAGTCACAAAGTATTTTCCTCACCACAATTGGTGTTTTAGAAAGGTTGCTTGATGTATATGCCAGGCTCTAGTTCTCCTGGACTTGTCGGCTGCCTTTGACACGGTCGACCATGCGATCTTGGTCGACCGTGTCAGACAGGCCGGGATCGAGGGTACTGCCCTTGATTGGGTTCGTTCGTTTCTCTCCCACCGCCAACAAGCGGGTCGTCTGTCACAGTTCTCCGCAGACAAGGTCGATTTGACCTGTGGTGTGCCTCAGGGATCCTCCTTGTCCCCTTTACTTTTCAATCTTTACCTTACTCCCCTGATTAGCTCTCTTCGAGACAAAAATGTCTCTGCATTCAATTATGCAGACGACATTCAATTAGTCTTCAATATCGACTCCTCGGACCAGTCTGTTACTGATTTTCAAACCACCCTCTGTCACATCAGCAACTGGATGGGGGCTAACCATTTGAAACTGAATCCCGACAAGACCGAACTGGTTCTTGTCGGAGGCCCTTCCAATCCTTGGAACTCTAACTTCTGGCCCATCAGTCTGGGTTTGCCTCCCTGTCCTTCCACCTCGGCTAAAAGTCTGGGAGTCATCATCAGTAACGACCTCTCAATGAAACCTCAGATTAACGCCACTGTCTCTGTCTGTTTCTTTCAGCTGCGTAAAATCCACAAAATTGCTCGCTTTCTCACTACGGAAGCCCTCACTCTGGCCCTCTTAGCTCTAGTGATTTCAAGAATCGACTACGCCAATTCCTTATATGTAGGCATCCCCGACTATCAGCAAAAACGCTTGCAACTCGTCCAGAATCAGGCTGCCCGCCTTATTTTCCATCAACCTAGGCATTGTCACACTCGCCCTTTGTTAAAATCTCTGCATTGGCTTCCTGTCTCTGAACGCTGCAAATTCAAGCTGGGGTGCCTCATCTTTAAATCTTTGGCTGGTCTTAGCCCTGTGTTTATTTCTTCTGTCATCCACCCCTATGTTCCTACCCGCAATCTGCGCTCGGCCCATCTGGCTCTCCTCAAAGTTCCCAGAATTAAGCGTAAGAAATGGGGCGGTCTTAGATTCTCGTTTCTCGCCCCTTCTCTCTGGAACACTCTCCCTTTGGATATAAGACTGGCCCCATCTTATACCCACTTCAGATCTCTTCTCAAGACTCATTTCTTTCGTTTTGCTTATAACTAACTTCTCCCCCTTTTCCTCTTCCCTCCCCTTCCTCCCCTGGTAGCTGCTTACCTTAGCGCCAAGAAACCGCATGGTGAACGTTGCGCTTTACAAGTTTCTTTTACATTACATTACATTACATTACATTACATTACATATGGAATCACAGTCCATGGTGTCCTCAGAAAAAAATTGAGAATTCTGAGACAGCAAGCACCAGGCTTATCATAAGTTCAACATCAGAAAATGGCAACAATATTGTCACTCATTCAACTGCTTTAACTACAGCAACTAAGGCCGACTGAAAGAATTAGTGGTGTGGCAGTTCTTTCAACGTCTACCAGGCGAAAAAAACAAAGGGGCAGATTTATGTTCCCTGGCGCATCCCTGCAAATCAGCAGGGATGCGCCAGGGAAGATGCGTCACGCAAGTTTGCCCTTGCGCCACCGCAGATGTGCCGCATTTACAATGCGGTGCATCGTGTCGCAAGGACAAGCAGATGTGTGACACATGGTGAGGTACAGTATAGTTGAGTGGCTGAAGGACAAAAGACTGCTAGAGGAAGTGCTGCATCAACACCGAGAAGAAAGTGACAAGAAGATGCAGCATAGTGCAACTATTGCAGGTCCTAACTCAAGTTATGGCCTCTGGGGAAACTAATAAAAGAATATTTTCCACGGCCAAGGAAGATTACACAGAAACAAACTAAATTAGTAAAACACAATATCAGAACTAAGTTAAGAAATACTAAGTTTAAAAAATAGTTCAAAACTGTAAAGAAAAGTCACAATTAGTAAAATAACAACCAAAACATTTGAATAAAAGAAAGAACAAATAACACACACAAAATACCTGAGGCAAAACTATGCATCTACTGTCTTCTACACACAACTAGAGGTTGTGTGTAGACTGGATAAGGGTAGGGGATTTGGGCACAACATCTAGTCAGAGACCAGGTCTTTTTCCCAATCCTCTGCTGCATATGGCCGTACTCCATCTGCAGAGGGTCTCCCCACTTGAAGAAGGAGTTACACATCCTAAGTGTATAATATGGTAAAACAGCATTTCACAAAGGTTAAAGTGACGTTATAGTTTGGTGACTAAGTCATACAAGAAGTAATATTTAAAAACAAAAAAAAAACTAAAATTCACCACTTATAGTTAAATGAGCTATCTATAATTTGCACCGTAATGCTCTGCTTATGACCTCACATAATATATCACTAATGACATGTTAAATGCCATCATTGATGACATTTCAAATGATATAATTGATGACATCATCCAAGTTTCTGCGATTCAAATCACTTTGTGAAACTTTTCATGAGTTTCATGGGATCTCCGAAACGCGCGTCGGCGCTTTTCTCTGTTTATTATTTAATTGTAATTGTATGATGTATGGTGCTTTGTCATTTATTGTCTTGTAAGATTGTTGTTTTTTTATTTGTAGATTTTGGTCTTTCCATGTTTTCCCATTTATTGACTTTGTTATCACGTTGTGTGCTGGGTCAGGATGTATTTTATTTTACTATTGTTACCTACTTTGCACTATACATAAAAAAAAGAAAAGAATGGATATATAAATATTATGAAAATGACATATTTTGAAAAACGGATACAATAAATTAATTAATTTTTTATAATACTTTTGGTCTGTGGGTGTGACTAATTCTATGGACACATTGCCTACAATTGAAGTATATATGTGAAGGAAGTTTTGTGTTTTTTTGATATTGGGTCGGATAATGTACACTTGGGTCTGTACGGCAAATGAGGGGTGATCAAGCAAAATAAGGGATTTTATCACACTATATGTTTTTAATACAGAACAAGAAGTGAAAGCACTGAAAACAAAGTAAAAAAAGCGAAAGCAATGGTGAAGAACCGGGAAGTAGTGCACAAAGAGCACACCAGAACACAAGAAGAATGAATCTAAGTATGAAATGCAAAATTTTGTATGTGCAGTATATATTTTTCTAACTGCTGTTATGACCAAGTAACTACCATAACTGACCTATAGAGAATGTGAGAGAACACATCCATCTTCATAATATAGCTGAAGTACAAATTCTTAATATAGTTCAGGACAGAAGGAAGTAAGCACTAACTCTTCAGCAACAACAGGAGCAATTCTAAAAGACCATGGGCCAGATGTTCAAAAAAGTACATTTGGACGATAATGATGTATGATTTGGATTTTTAAGAAATTTCTATTTTGAAATTGCTAAATAGTATGCATGAGGGGCAACCATTTTGAAACAACAATTTCTTCTTATCTCTGTTTCTAAATAACAAATTTTGAATTGACATTATGTTTTCATCGCAAAAAGCTAATTGTGAGGGTGGAGCCGGGAGCTTGGAAAGGTGGTTGCTACTCCTGAGACCCCAGTCGTGGCCCACACACCCAAATCCAATATAATATGTTTAATCCAGTAAGTGACACACAAGAAAGATGGAAGGAGATGAAAAAACAGTGGGTGTGCCGAACAGGGAGCCAGAGGGAACAGGATATGACAGCCAACAGCTATAAGAGAGAGGAGATGTCAGGGCCCGGTACCATGGAGGCCTGTCCTGAGATCATGCCAGAAGAGAGACAGGCAGACTACAAAGGAGAAAAAAGAACTCATACCGTGTCCAAGCTCACACACGGCAACAGCCACTGTAAGAAATAGATGGTAGAGCCTGACACAAAAAATACCGGACCAGAGATGAGATTAACGGGTAGATGCACCGGATGTGAAGGAGTGTAAGGAAAAGCTGTGCCTCAAGTGATGCACACTAGCAATGTGAATGGGAAGAAAGGGAGAAGCCCGGTCAGTGAAGTCGACATGAGGGGCTGAGGCTGGAACACAAATGGGTAATCTGATAAGAAGAGGAAAGGAGCAGTGGCCATGCTCAACTGGCACAATAGGGACCGCATTAGCGAAAAGGAGGTGGAGCTCAAGACAGCAGAGCCCAGATCAGTGGTCAGGCAGGACGACAGATGAGAGAGAAAGACATAGCGACCACACCGAGGGGCACAGTAAAGAGACTTGTAAAATCAACTAGATAGGACTAGACTATAGGCCAACATTTAGATTAAGCCTGAGTAGTAGGGGATAACCTCCCAGTGGGACACAAGCTAAACTGCGCACCGGAGATACCCATACTGTGACTGAGACGACGTTCGGGTGGCAGCCTAAGAGCATGAACAATATCATTAAACAGTGCAAAGTAGAAACAGCTTCAGAACTGCATATCGCGCAGGAACTCATAAGAGGGAGAGGCCTGGGATCAGTATGGCCTGTTATAGAATGTGCTGACAAAACGTCTCACAAGGAAAGCGGGTACTGACAATGAACAGACCCAGAAACCCTTCCCTAAAGAAACCAGTGAAATCAACTGGGGAACTGAGGTATAATTAAAGTAGAGGTGAAGTAAGGCCTGGGGGTAGAGCAAAAGGGGACCTATAGTGATACCCAGCATCAGTGAATGGGGCCTGTCTGGGCCACAATCTGATCGCTAGCTTGGGGCCAAGGTACAGAAGTGAATGAACTGGAAGAGGTAATAGAATACCATACCACAAGGACCCCGCGGGCCGCCATAAATTTGGACAAAATCTGCAAAAAAAAGCAAGTTTTCCTGTCGTGCTTTTTTAATACCCCCTGGGTGGACCAGGCCCTGGGGGGAGGAAATACATATATTTTGGCGGAGGCAGGCGCTTGTAGCCCCTCTTCGCCGGACATTTTTGGCCTCTAGACTCCAACCAGTTGGGCCTGCCTAATATTAAAAAGGGGGAGGAGGCCATGTGGCTCCCCCTCCCCAGGTCAATTTTGGCCCCGGGGACCTCATCCTCTGGGCCCTGGCCATAGGTTACAAGGGGGGGCACAAAGCCCTCCTCCCCAGGTCTATTTTGGCTCCAGAGACCCCATCCCCAGGGCCTGCCCACAATTAGAAAGAGGAGGAGGGGCCGTATGTTCCCCCCTTCTGGAGCCATTAATGACCCTGGGGGCACCATTCCCCAGGGCCGGCTCTTGCTATGTGCCATGGCATTTTTAAGAAGAGAGGAGGTGTCTGATGTGGAGTGGGGAGTCGTTCCACACTTTAGGAGCCATGTAAGAGAAAGCCTGTCGTCTTATTCTGGTTCTGTTTATGCGTGGGATGCGTGTGCAAGTCTTTGTTGCTTGGCCTGGTCTCATGTGCCATGTAAGTAATGGTGAGCTAGAGGTTTCCTTTCTCCAGTAAGGACATATGGGACTTTTTAGCAGAACAAAGGCTGGACAATCTTCTGCTATGATGAAAGCTGTTGCAATATTCATTGCACTTGCATATTGTTATTAAGTACAATTGGTTATAACGTATAGTGTGGACTTCATTTAGAGTGCTCCATGATCTCTTTTTTAATTTTCACTTTCTGTTTCTTTCTTGCTAGATATGTTGTTAATACCATTTACTTCTTTTCTCAAAAACAATTCGGAATTGTGGTAATCAAGAACGTTTCAGATTAAAAGCTCGATTTAATTTGAAGTTGCTGTGTTATTTAAGACCACCTGTCTCCAGGGTCTGACTTCACATTTGTTCTCATACTTGTCATTTGCAAATGCACCAGAAGAGATGCACAAGACCCCATATTTACTAAGCCATTATATGTTTTTGCAGGCTTTGCGATTTCTCCTGCTATTGCTGCACCCTTTTAGAGTGTAATTCATCTGGTTCTGCTCCATTACCAGGTATAACACTCGTAATTGCCTAATTACCTGCATCAGCACAATCATAACGCTGTTTAACATTATGTCCCACACAGGAAAATACACACACCTCTCAGAGGTGATCCGATCCATTTCAGTCTGGTACCGGTGGAAAATAATTAATTTGGGCCAACCAAGGATTTACCACTAAATGCTGACTTGTTCTTTTCATTGCATTTTATATACTACGGCCTTTCTTCTATGATATTCTTGGTTATTGCTATCAACTGGAGAGGTCGCAATCAGCCTGCCAGTAAATGACTGGGACTAATCTATCTGTCTGTCTTAAAATAAAAGTAAACCACCTTCAAGAAAGCTAATTTTGACTGAACTTGTATTTCAAATACAGCCGAATATTCAACTACAGATCATGGACAGAGATTCGTTTTATTGTAGATGGAGAATCACTAATGTTAGGTGTTTTGTGTAGATCAGTGTGGTGTGTGGGGCCCAGTGAGACTGTGAAGCAGAAAACAGTCATGATAGACAAGCGAGGTTCAATCAAGTAATTTGCACTTTTTTCCTCAGCCTCCTACTTAATAAATGAAGTGCCTTATCTCCCATCCAGGTACCACGTGACCCCACTAAAGCCAATCAGCATAGATCCATCCCCGTTTCCTAAGCCCCTCCTGTCTTCCATGCAATGAAGATGGAGGCGTCCCACAAGACCACCTGTTCTTTTTTTTGCATCTGTAGACAGTCGTCAAAACAAGATTCAGTAATGAAAGAATAAAATATGTAGAGCTTGTTGACTTACTGGGCTCCCTGGAGTGAGTGCCAGGCTTTCTCTGTTGCCGCATGGTAAGTATGACAGTCTGCTGGGCAGTCTATCAGTGGTAAAACCGGGAGATTACTCTGTGGTTCCTTTTTACGGAGCAGGGCTCCTTATTAATAGAATCCTGTAGAGTTGATCTTATTAGAGCTTTGGGGAGGGTCCCATGTGCTTTAAGCGTTTAATTAGGATGACCCATTTTTCTGCAGCATCATGCTTATTTTCAAAAGAAAGCTTGGCATCTGCTTGAGACCGTGAGATTTTGCATGTTCTCTGGGCCATGTATTAAACATTTTGCTTCTCTAGCCCTGATTCAATTACTTGCAGTCCTGATTTAAATTGAGACGCAGATGCACTATCCTTTCAACGGCTTCCTTTTGGGAGTCCTCCTTCCTGGTGGGCCTATACAGAATGCCGCACATCTCATCTCTGTGGGAAGAAGCTCCATGTGACATTGCTACACAAAAGAAACTAAGGGGCATATTTACAATGAGGCAATAAAAAATTATCGTCGCTTTAGCGGCTGTTTTCGGCCGAAAAGCGGCTATAATTTTATCGCTATATTAGCAAGGTCACGCTAACGCGTGAAACCTTGCTTTAGCGTGGGGATTCCTAACGCCCAGCTTTGCATCTCTAATGAGATGCAAAGTGGGCGTTTCTGACCTGACATGATAGGAGAAATGTCGCTAGGCGACATTTCTCCTATCATCAAGCCCCACGCTATGAAGCATAGCGTCAGGAAAAGTAGCGATAACACCTGTTATCGCTACTTTCCTAACACCTGCTTCAGGACTGACTTAGCCATGATATCCTATGGAAGGTGGATATCATGGCTAAGTTTGTGAGTCCCTATCAACTAGCTAACGTGAGATTATCGCTGGGTTTCCAGCGATAATGTCACGTTAGCCAGTTAGCGCTAGGATTTTTATCGCCGATGAGATAAGCATTGCTAATAGCACGCTATCTCAGCGATAAAAATCGGCGCTAGCCGGCGATAATTATCCGAGCGCTAAGTGCGCTCAGCGATAATTATCGCCGGTTGTTGTTGATATGCCCCTAAGGGCCTATTTATGAGGTTGTTTGCTTCGCCCTTGCACCACGCAACATGGTGCAGAAGCGACGCAAACATGAAGACAACATTTTGAAGCCACGCAAAGCCACTATATGTGGCTCTGAGTGGCTCCAAACATCTGGAGGGCAAATCACTGACTTGCATTACTCTGCCCTCAGAAGGCATTCCATGGGTGTTGCGTGGATGTTCCAGTGCATCTCCCATGGATTTTGATGCATCCTCAGCTGGGGATGTGCAAAAATCTGACACCTTCCTAGAGAAGGCGAAATGAGGAGAAACATTTCTATTCTTGTTTCTTCCTCTTTCTATGTGTGCCACCATCTGCAGCACACATAAAAAGAGGAATGTGCCACTGCTTACCAGCATTGTTCATGCATGCAATGCAGGCACCCTTGCAACGTTATGCAAGGGTGCCTGTGTTGGCGCTAGGCAGTCAAAAGGGCAACAGCACAGGGAAAAGGACAGGAATGTGCCTACTTTGAAATAATGCTTTTCGGGTCTAAATGCTGCAAAGGCTTGCATTAAAGCTTAGCAAAGGGGGATTAAAACAAGAGTACATAGCAGAGGTTGACAAAAACCTCAATGTTCCCATTTCGCATTAATGCTAGCTTAGTGGAAAGCATTTAATTGCCCACTATATGGTTTTAAAGGGTCCACTTTCATAGGGGCCTACATCAGGCATACCACGACATGCCTACTTGCTCCTCAATACCACCAACCGTCCTGAGACACATTTGTCTCAAAAGGGCTGACTCCAAGCATACAGAGACACATTCTCTTGTTCAACAAGACCTCGGTGTTCTTGAGAGCCCAATTTTTTTAAAGCTTGGCCTGAAATACATGTTTACAATCAATTTTGTACTTATCACTACACGTATTTTTTTGTTTTCAATGCAAGAGAATTGAAGTGTTAGTGGTTAACCAAACAAACATAATGACCGCTTATGTTTTTGGAGAAAATATCGAAATGAACGAAATATTGTTGTGGGGTGCTCTACATAGGAGCTGTTCTCCACCTAAACTTAGGAACTACCCAGAGCTCTCTGTTTTGTTTTTCCACAATTTATGCAGCACTCTAAGCTTTAAAGGGTATTGTGTTGAATTATACTGGGTGTTCCTTTAAGTCTGAACAAAGCTAAACTTCTCTGAAGAGCTGTGATGACAGTGACACGTATGTCTGAGGTTTTATTCATTCTATGTTAACTTGTATGGCATTTTACCAATCCAAAGCTGCAATACTGTGCCTGGAGTGGTAAAAAGCTTTTGTCATTTTACAGCTCGGCATGGATGGCACTGTTCTAATCCTATGCTTAAAAACTTTTCTAGAAAAACAGTCATTTGAGGTAAGCAGATTTAAGAGAGTTGCT
Source organism: Triturus cristatus (assembly GCF_964204655.1). Taxonomy (NCBI): domain Eukaryota; kingdom Metazoa; phylum Chordata; class Amphibia; order Caudata; family Salamandridae; genus Triturus; species Triturus cristatus. The sequence goes on along the minus strand of NC_140587.1, from coordinate 737,135,009 downwards.
GGTGTTATAGGGTGTTCTATATAGAAGCTGCTCTCCACCTTCGCTTGGGAACTAACCAGATTTCTCTGCTTTGTTTTTGCATGATTTAAATAAAAAAACATATTTCAAGTTTAATGATTTTTGTATAAACAACTTTAAAGAAGTAGTAAATTATGAACAATATTATTTAACAAATCCATGAGAAAAGTTTCCTGACTACATAATTGATGAATTTATGTGTATTGTGTGAAAGGATTGATGCAGACTTATAGGGAGGAAGCAGTAGGTGATGAACCTACGATATCTTTGACTACTGTGTGTGTATTCTGAGGACTAGATCATCAGGAACAAGATGAGAGGAGAGGAGGTGGGAGAGACAGAAGGAATGGGCCTGAGAGGAGAAATTGTGAGATAGGGAGGATAAAAGGATAAACAGATAGAAAGGGAGGAGAAGGGAGGAGATACAGAGAGAGCAGGAGGAGAAACAGAAGTAGTAAAAAGAAAGAGACCTGGAGATGGAAAGGAAAGCCCTTGAGAAAGAGAAACTTAGGATGGCAGCAATGACAATTTCAACTAGAAAACATGACTCTACATTCAGGTCAGGTTGTAGCCAAGGTTCCAAAAGATCTTTTCTATGTGTTTGTGGAAGGTCAGGTTATTTTGGAATTGTTTGTGAGTGTTGAGGTCGCTTGTAAAGCACAAAACGTAAATGGGTTGTCCAAGGCAGCTGACGTTAAGGGGCACATGACATTGGAAGGGACAGCCATCATTGGGAGAATGCTTATGATAGACCAGATGGTCTATGAGTGAATGAAGAAAGCTCCTATTAGGAGGTTTGGGCTAAATCCTACTCAGTACATGCAGAGATTCCATGACTGCAAGAGTGTGCATGGTGCAGAGTGAGTGGTTAGGAGAGATGGAGGACAAGGACTTTCCGTGACATAACCGGCTGATGGTGGCCGAGCAACTCAAAGAGGAGTACTCTACCCCACTCAGGCAATACCTCTCTGATTTGTCAGAGAGGGATCCAGAGAAAGTTGCAGTGTTAGCTGACAAGTAGTTAGCTAACAGGGTTTACAAAGGGCTAGAATCACAGTTCTAAGCCAAAGGGGGAGAAGAACTCTCCACAAACTGCTTCCAAACCAAAGGGTAAGAGCCAAGGTATTCTCAAGGGCCTCAAATATGGCCCATGACACATGGGAGTAGAGATGATGTGTCTGAGAAGGAGCATCAACAGACAGGAGTACAGAAGAGTTCTACCAATTCCAAGGAATTGACTTGCTTCAAGGGCCATTAGGTATGGCACAGTAAGAGAGATTGTCTGGGGAAATATCCTGACAGTGCAGTACCCATGTTAGCAAGCATGTTACATGTGGGTGTAGGGACCCAAGAGGCCCGGTTGCACTCAACCTAGTATCTGTAGTCATTTGGGAGAGGGACCCAGATGCTCTGAAGCACATTCCTCCTAGCACGTTGAGGTTTCTGCAGGAAGTTGGCATCAACGGGAGGTAAGTGCCTGCCCTGAGGGATACTGGGGCCTTTGCCACTATGGTTCAGAGGAAATACCTTAAGTCTGAGGATATACTGCCTGGAACCAAGGATACATATTTGGTAGCCAGTGGAGAGGGCATGGAGCATCCGCTTACCAGGGTTGAGATTCAACTCAATGGCAAGACGGCGATGATTGCCGTTGAGGTATGGGAAAAGCAAAGTGCTTGATGTCTTCTGGGCAATGATTTGAGTGCCCCTGGTTAAGTACCAGGACCAGAAGCCTTTATAACTTGGACAGTGTCAGCTGTGTTGACCAAAGCACAGGCTGCACATCAGTCTCAGACTGGGGCTGGAATAATTTCTGATTTGCAGGGACCAAAAACACATAGTGTGCAGAAAGGACAGACTCCAGAAAGGCACTGGCCATGAAGGTCAATGCTTCTGCTCCAGAGGGAGGCAGAATGTGGCTCCAGAAGCAGACCAGTTGCTGGAGTCTGGGTCCCTTCTAGAGCTGCGTGAGTTGCTAGATACTGGGGACCTACACAGGAATATTTTTGCAAGGCACAGGAGGAGTGCCCTATGTTTGAGGGACTTTGGAAATAAAGCCCAGCTACAGGTCATCCAAGGAGTGGTGAGGAAACTCCATATTGGTTGGAAGGATGTCCTACTTTATTGTGAGCCAGTAAATCCTGAGCCAGGGACTTGCAGGAGGCTAGTAGCTCCTTCAGTGCATAGGAACTTCCTGTTGTTACTGGTCCATGAAGTGTCCTTAGGAGGACAATTAGGGATTAGAATAACCCAGAGGAGGATTGACCCTCTCCTCTACTGGCTAGGGATGCAACTTTACACAGAGTTGTTCTGTAGAATCCTTCTCACTTGCCAGAAGAGTGGTAAGACAGGAGGGAAGACTAAGGCACCATTAGTGTCTCTGCCAGTCGTAGGTGTTCCATTTGAGTTGTTTGGAATAGACGTGACTGGTCCATTCGACCCCTCCCCTTACAGTCAGGCAATAAGCATATCTTGGTTGTAGTGGATCACACCACCAGGTATTCTAAAAAGATGCCTCTGGGCATGACTACACAGGTGGTAGCAAAAACTCTTCCGGGGATATTTTATAGGGTCGGATTTCCAAGGACAGTAATTTCTGACTGGGGAATAAACCTCATATCTTCTTACATGCGAGAGATGGGGGAACAAGCTGATGTGACATACCACTTCTCCGAAGCATACCACCTTCAGACCAATGATTTAGTGGAGCATTTTAACAAGACACTGAAGAGCACAATGGGAACTCTGGAGAACCTCAGGAGGAAGTGGATCTTCTCCTGTCATGTCTCTTGTTTGAGTACCGAGAGATTCCTCAGAAAGGAGATAAGGTTGAGTCCCTTTGAGCTTTTGTATGGACTTCCAGTGCGGGGTCCACAGACCACATTTATAGAAGGGTTGGAAGGAACCTTAGAGTCACTACTTAAGGATGTAGTGGGCTATGTGATTGGCCTCAGGAAGTTGATGGCACAGAACACGAATCCGGCAAAGGAAAACCTTCAGGACAATCAAGAGTTTTGAAGGAGTGGTATGACCAGAAAGCTACACTGACTGGGTATCAGGAAGGTCAGGAGGTGTTGGTGGTAAAGCCTATTTTTATCCCAGGTCTTTGGAGGACAAATAGTGTGGGCACAAGAGAACCCAAGACGGTGTTCCATGTGAACAGGCTGAAGCCTTACCTCTAAAGAGATTACACAGTGAATGTCATAGCTATGGCAGAGGAAGTAGGGGAATACAGACTCTTCCTGACTTGATGCATAGTGACATGAAGTATGGAACTGTGTGTGTGATTCTGTTAGCTCCTGGGTTAATGCCTGCAAAGCAGAAGGAATGTAGGAAGGTGTTAGAGGAGTTTGCCAACCTCTTCTCACTGACTCCAGAGTTGACACCTGTCTGTGTGCACGACATAGACATGGATGACAGTCTGCCGGTAAAGGGCAGAATATACAGAATTTCTGACCTGGTTCAAGGGTGCATTGAGGCAGAAGTTGCCAAAATAATGGAAATGGAAGTCATTGAGAGATCTTGTAGTCCTTGGTCTAGCCCCGTGATTTTAGTTCTAAATATAGGGACATATCAGCAGCAACCGGCGATAATTATCGCTAAGTGCACTTAGCGCTAAGATAATTATCGCCGGCTAGCGTGGATTTTCATCGCTGAGATTGCGTGTTATTAGCAACGCTTATCTCAAAAGCGATAAAAATCCTAGCGCTAACCGCCTAAGCTTGTTGATAGGGACTCACAAACTTAGCCATGATATCCACCTTCCAGAGGATATCATGGCTAAGTCAGTCCTGAAGCAGGCGTAAGGAAAGTAGCGATAACAGGGGTTATCGCTACTTTTCCTGCCGCTATGCTTCATAACGTGGGGCTTGATGATAGGAGAAATGTCGCTTAGCGACATTTCTCCTGTCATGTCAGGTCAGGAACGCCCACTTTGCATCTCATTAGAGATGCAAAGCTGGGCGTTAAAAATAGGTGCGCTAATGCAAGGTTTCAAGCGTTAGCGTGACCTTGCTAATTAGGCGATAAAATTATCGCCGCTTTTCAGCCGAAAAACGGCCGCAAAAGCGGCAATAATTTTCGATCGCCGCCTTGTAAATATGCCCCTAAATGACTACTGACTTGAGATTCTGTTTCAACTATCAAGCCCTCAATGAGGTAACCAAGACCAATCCCCATCCAATCCCAACAGCAGATGCGCTTGTGGATCGGTTAGGTGCTGCAAAGTACTTGAGCATCTTGGATCTGACCGGTGGTAGATCGCTTTGACACCAAATGCCAAAGAGAAGACATCATTATCTACCCCAGAGGGACTGTATCAGTTCGAAGTGATGCCCTTTGGGTTGAAGAATGCTCCCGTCACTTTTCAGCGTCTGGTGAACCATGTTCTTGCAGGGATGAAATAATTCTGTATGGATTACCTGGATGGCATTGCAGTATTCGATAATTCATTGCAGGACCTTCTGAGACACCTAGTACAGGTGTTGGCAAGGGTACAGAAGGCGAAATTGACCATCAAGTCCACTAAGAGTCAGGTGGGGAAGTCTTCTGTTGTCTACCTTGGGCATGAGTGGGAAACTGAAAGATTGGCCCTATCAGAACTCCTTTCAGAGGGCCTCAGGACATGCAAGGGCTGCTGGGCCCAACCGTGGTGGTTGAAGCTTTTTTCTCCTGATGTTCAAGGACCAACCTACTATAGGCTCCTCTCAACTGGGCCAAGTACCCCTTCTGCACTTGACTCTTTAGCGATAGCTGTGGTCGAGCAGTCGAGGCTCCCTCTGAGCTATGGTCGAGCAGTCCAGGCTCCTTTTGGGTGAGGGGGGATGTAGACACGGATCAATGGACATGACTCATAGTTCAAAGTTCAGACAGTATGAACAATAAATCAATATCCAGCCAAATACTTGCTTTTATTAGAAAAAGTTGTATTTTATTTCTAACTCTACACATGCAAAGAGATCCAATATTCAAATGCAATAACACCAATCCCCTTTGAAGTCGGGGCTCTAGTAGTTATTGGATAAATGCCTGTTCTACTCGCCTTCGTACAACATGTTCAGGGTTATTCCCCATTCACTGGCAGCCACATCAGGGAATGCAAAATATTAGGTCGTAATCAATAGTTCCCTTTTGACTCTTCAGTCCGAATCTTGGCATCAAACACTTAGTTGCCTAATGGCCAGTTAAGCCTCCTGTATCCTTGCCAACACCTATTCAAGGTGACTCAGGTGGTCCTTCCATGAATTGCTAAACTCTGCAAGATCATTCAAGTAGGCCACACAGAACTCTTCCAACCCTGTAAGAACAGGGTTCATGAGGTGCTGAAAGTGGCAGGAGCATTCTTCACCCCACAGGGCATCACTTTAATCTGATACAGCCCCTCTAGCACAGATAATTTAGTCTTCTCATTAGCATTTGATGTGAAAGCGACCTGTAAGTAACCAATGGTCAGATCCAAGGTGCTCGAGTTCTTTGTTGAACTTAACCGATCTACAAGCTCATTCCACACAGATTCCAGAACTTTCCCACAACAGAATTGTGAGAAAAATGTGTTTTTTCTTTTACAAAGTTTGAAGTTTCCAAGGGATTTTGGGTAATTTCTCTGGGGTTCTGGGTATTGTCATGCCCATTTCGGGCAGCCCCTACCCTAAAAAAAAGGCACCCCAAAAATTCCCTGGTGTTAAGTGGGCTTTCTGCCCTGAATCATGCGAATTTGTTTATGGGGGGAGCGAAGGCCCTTGTTAATGGGGCCGCTCCCACCTCCCTGGTGTCTAGTGGGTGGATCCCTGCTTGGGGATCGCCCTCCTGGGGTGATCCCCAAGCAGGGATCCACTGGGGAGGGGAGCCATTGGAAAGGGGAGATTCTCCCCTTTCCAATGATACCTCTCCTGTCTTTCTACATGCTCAGGGGGCTGAGATAGCCCCCTGAGCACGTACAAACTGAAACTGAAATGAGCCTAAAGGCTCATTTCAGTTTCGTTTTTTGTGAAATGACGTCAGAGCGACGTTGCTGCTAATCGTCAGTTCACAGAAATGGGAGGGGGGCCTTGAGAGCTGGGGAAGCTCTTCCCCAGCTCCCCAGGCTTAGGGGGAGAAAAAGAAATCCCTCTGCTCTCTGCAGCTGAGGGATTTCGTGCACCTGTCCTCATGACGGAATGGTTCCGCCATGAGCACAGGAACACCGATGCACACGACGGAACCATTCCGTCATGGGCATCGAATGGGTTAAGATGGCAAGACGTGTTAATTATTAACTCATGCCAGGAATTACAGAAAATATAATTCAATGACTCAATAGAATGGTATTGATCAATACAATAATATGCTGTTGTTGAATTTATCCTAAAATGTACAGACAAGAAGTTATAAGACTTTCTTTTCTCTAACCCAACATCCAGCCTTCCAGTGATCTGTCTGGATTGGTCAGTGTTAAGTGGATTAACCAGACTGCTTTGATGAGGTGATAAGTAGCCTCTGGAGTGAAGAGTCATTCTGGGAAGAGGGGGCTCTGCTGCTTGTGAATGCCAGAGCAAGGAGTGGTACTAAACCATGATCTTTAAAAGAAGGAAGGGTCAGGCAGAAGAAGCCAGTTTCATGTGCACCACTACTCATTGAACCAAGCCAGATGGCAGGCTTAAGAAAGGATTGTGTAGATGCCAGAGGGAAGGAAAATATTGAGATGAGTCATCCTGGAGGTTAGTTTAGCCAGCTCTTGCCTCTCTGCTGAGGCTTCAGCCATATTGAATTTTTGAGAAATAGTGCTTTCTGGGAGTCCATTGTGTCTCACTTTGGAGGAAATGGTAATTCTCTGGGCTGTTGCCCTAAACCTCATTGGATAGGAGTGCCCTCCTTTGTGACCCAGAGAACACTGAATAAGTACCAGAGAGGGCCAGAGCCTCTCAGATCTGCTGCTTAAACCAAGAGGAAGAAGAAGGGTCCATGCTGAGAAGTTTGATTTGCACCAACCAGGCCCTGCACTCTGACTGACTGCGCCTGCTGGACAATCTGGAACTACAGCCCTGTGGACCTAACTTGCTTCAAAAGGACTAAAGAGTGGACTTTCTGCAAGCTACAGGTTAACAGAGCTTACCTGAACCATCATCACCAAGAATCCCCAGCTTGGAGTAATACCAGTGGATTTGTAAGGGTTTTTTCCAAGTGGATTGTGGGAATTGAAGTCCCAAACTTTTAAGGACCATCTTGGAGCTTTCAGACCCTTGTAGTATGTTTTGGACACTTTGTGACCCTCAGGAAGAAGTTCCAGAAGTTTGAAGAATTTTGGAGCAACTTTGGAAAAAAGCTCCATAGGTGGACTGACTCGACCCAGCCAGCCAGCCAAGCGGGTGACTCTCAACCAGGAGCCGGCCTTCCCTCCAGTCCCGCTGAAAAATTCCAGAGATCATACTTCTAGAGGTTGACCAGGAGCAGATCAGAACCCAAGCTGTCGAATCCTCACTGAATCTGGCCTGGTGAAGAGCATCAAGGGACCCCGGGAGAAAAAGATCTGAAAAAGTTTCTAGGTCCAAACGTAGAAAAGGTGATTAGCACCAACCACAACAGTCAAGCCACCCACCTTCAACTGCGAGCCGGGCTTGATCTCTGGTTCATCCTGCTCGAATGCTTCTGAGGTCTGCCTTCCATAGGTTTGACTGGGAACTCGTTGCATGGCAAGCCAGTAAACCCTCATCGAATCTGGACTGGCTAAAAGCTTCAAGGGACCCTGAATGAATGAATGAATGATACAACTTATAAAGCGCACGAATACGCGGAGGCATCTTTGTGCTAATGCAAAGCAAAAAGGAGCAAACGAGAACTAGGTAATATCAGCGAGTATCATTAATTAAATAACAGGTTTTGAGGCTCTTTCTGAAAACTGAGAGCGAAGGTAGTGTTTTCAGTTCTAGTGATAAAATGTTCCAATGAAGAGCCGTGATTCTGAAAAAACGTCTTCCCCCCAGGTGGCACATTTGAAGGAAGCATCCCTCAAAAGACAAGCTGAACATGAGCGCAATGTTCTACTTGGAATGTACCGCAGAACATTTTTCTTGAGGTAGCCTGTGGCTTTTCCATTGAGTGTTTTTTAGGCTAAACAAAGAGCCTTGAAGATAATGCGATGGCAGACAGGGAGCCAATGCAATTGTCTGATGAAAGCCTTGACTGACTGAAATTTAGGAATTCTTAGGAGAAATCATGCAGCTGCATTTTAATAGTCTGCAATTTCTTAAGTGAGCCTTTTGGTAGGCTGATATAAAGACTATAATAATCCAATCACAATAGAACTAAATGCGATAATCAACTCTTTCAACAGATCTGCCAGAAGAAATATTTCAATTTTTTTTACAATTCTGAGCCAGCAAAAGGAGGAGGAAGTTGACTTGTTCTTTGTATCTTAGCTCCCTATCCACCAGGAACCCCAGGTTTTTTACTTCGGAATTTGGCATAGGAGCCGTACCCAAGTCAGAAGGCCACCAGATACAAGACCAGATGGCCAGATTATTGCCGAACTGAATAACCTCTGTTTTTGAGGAGTTGAGCTTGAGGCATCCATCTACTCACTGCACTCATACAATTGTTAACTGTATTGCCGGAATAACTTTCATTTTTTCCCAGTGAGACTATTATTTGTGTGTCATCCACATAAGACACCAAGTACAGGCCAAAGGATTTAATCAGGGCGATAGGTGGTGTAACATAAAGAATAAACATAGTGGGAGACAAAGAAGGAATCCCACAAGGCAAGCAATTTGACTCTGAGTTAATAGTACTAAGTGATACCACGTGTTGGTGCCCTGAAAGAAAATATTTAAGTAAACCCAGTTCTGAGTCACCAATTCCTAAATTCTGCAGATGGTCAACCAGTAACTCATGGTTAACCATATTGAAAGCCGCTGAAAGATCCAGCAGGATCAAAACTGCATTACCTCTACTGTCAAGATATGATCTAATTTCTTCCGTAGCTGTGAGCAGAGTAGTTTCGGTTCTGTGATTTTCTCTGAAACCGAACTGTATATCATCTTATAGATGATTAATCTCAATAATTCATAATTTAATTTTCTATGCTAATTTAGCCGAATAGGGAAGTCTTGCTATGGGTCGATAGATGTAGGAATCTAGAGTGTTGAGAGTGGGTTTCTTTATAAGAGGAAGCACTGACGTTGCTATCCAGGTGGTGGGGAAAATGACAGTGTTGAACATAGTGTGAAAAATAACGAAAAGATGATGTGCTATGATTTCAGGGACCTGGTGAATATTCTTAAGGGGACACGGGTCGTCAGGAGATCCTGCTTTGATCTTTGGAATAAGTTCAGTAATCTGTGCCACTGAAGCGGCAATAAAAAGTCTAAAGCTAGCTGGCTTAGGGCCTGAATTTGTGGATCTATTTAACGAACAACTGTTAGTAAAATTGTTAAAAATATTCAAATCTTTTCCTGAAAAGTACTGGCTAGGGAGTTGCAAAAATCTTGATAAATGAGTGCCGTGTCCAATCCTACAGGGGTAATAGGTTCTTTTATAGTTTAAAAAAGAGTTTTAGAAACATTGTCAGCTGTTTTATTTGTAATGTGTAATATTTGGTTTTAGCATCCAGGATTGATATTTGTAACTACCTAGACAGGATTTATACTTATTTCATTTCTCTCTATTATATTCAGATCGCCATATGCGCTTTTGTCTTTGGCATTCCAGTTTGATTATTCTAAGAGAGTCATTAAACCAGGGCTGATATATCTTTCTATTATTCATTTTCTTACCTCTAACAGGAGCAACATCATTAAGGGCTGAACTGATCAAGTTATAATAGTTTCTCAGCCATCTGATCTGGACTAGTCTCCTTGATGATAAGTGTTTGAAAGAGTCGAGAATCTAGGTCAGAGATTTCGATTTTGTGCCATGCATGATTCATCTGGTGAGATTTCCAAGCCCTGGGAAGAGAGTTGTTATGTAATTTAAAATTCCACATTACAGCATAATGATCCGTCCAGATCAATGGCAGAGTATGAATAAAGTTAATTTTGGGATTATTAGTAAACATCCTATCAAAAGAATGAGCCCCTCCATTATCTGGGCTAGACCAAAGACTAACAGTGTGTTTAAAAGATGTTCAGTTTCAGTCCCGGGCTGATTTTTCGAATGGAATTTAAAGTCCAGCATGACTGTAAAATCAGTTTTCAATAGAAATATTTCCAATACTTGGCTGATTTTTTCTACAAACAATGCTTTTATTCCAGGTGGTTAATAAATTAGCAGACCAATGAGTGATTGGGTCTTTGAGACTTCGATATTAAAAATCTCTGACTCAATGCTTTTGATGATGACTGGAGTGAACAAGGCTTGTATATGTTCTTTATAAAATGCGGCAAGCCCCCCACCCCTTATAATATGTCTATCAAGACAAAACATGGTGTATCCAGCAGGTGTTGCCGCAATGATTTCAGGGCCTGAAAGGTCATCTGCCCACGTTTTTGTTACAAATAGCTAATCTAGGTACTGATTAGAAATAAAATCAGATACCTCCACGTGGTGCTTAACTAGCGATCTGGAATTGATAAGGGCACAGAGAAGGGTTGAGCGCTCATCTAAAGGGTCAAGGCTCTTAGGAGAAGTTTTACAAATAGGGCCCAACCTAGGTGAGTTCACCGTTTGGAAGTTTATGTTACAAGCAATGTAGGAGATAGATGCTGATTCTGACAAGTCTGAAAAGCTTAGTGAAAGACATGTAGATGATTCATTCATGTTATTTAGGTTAAGTAAAACTTCTCATGAATAACTCAGCTGCTGAGGAAAATCTGGGCGAGAACAACCAGGGGGACTAGCACTGGGCGTGGTTCAGGCACGGATGAACACAGACAGGCTTGCCTTTGGCGCATCCGCTGCGCATCGACACCATTGTCTGGTTTTATCCTGGGAGGGATTAGGTCAAAAGAACAACTTTACCGTGGCCTTCCCAAAATGGCATCTCTGGATGGGAGGACGGAAAAAAGTAAATCTACTAACCCACCCTTTACTCAATCAGCACGCGATGCTGAGGTGGACCGGGGAGAAATGGCGACCAGTTGCTTTCTCAGACAGTCGACAATGCCAGTGAGGCGAAATAGCCATGTGCTTATTATATTAATTCTCTGAGGATACAAACAACATCAGTCTAATAAAAATGAGGCATCAGTATTTTAAAAGTAAATTAAACAGAAAATTAAAAAAGATCATGTTAAAAGTCACCGCGTCTGCAGCTCCTACCCTGGGAAGAAAAGCTCCAGAAAAGTTTCTAAGTCAAAAGGTAAAAACTTTGACTGAGATTTTCTGCTAGGGGTATCCACGCAGGGCTGCACATCGACACCATTGTCTGGTTTTATCCTGGGAGGGAGTAGGTCAAAAGAACAACTTTACCGTGGCCCTCCCAAAATGGCATCTCTGGATGGGAGGACGGAAAAAAGTAAATCTACTAACCCAGCCTTTACTCAATCAGCACGCGAGTGTCGCGGTGGACCGGGGAGAAATGGCGACCAGTTGCTTTCTCAGACAGTCAGCAATGCCGGTAAGGTGAAATAGCCATGTGCTTATTATATTAATTCTCCAAGGGTACAAACAACATCAGTCTAATAAAAATAAGGCATCAGTATTTTAAAAGTAAATTAAACAAAAAATTAAAAAAGATCATGTTAAAAGTCACCTCGTCTGCAGCTCCTACCCTGGGAAGAAAAGCTCCAGAAAAGTTTCTAAGTCAAAAGGTAAAAACTTTGACTAAGATTTTCTGCTAGGGGTATCCACGCAGGGCTCCATTGTGGTCAGCCTGAAACTTTGACTTTGTCCCGATCAAGTGTGACCAGATGTCCCAATAGGTGCTATAGGTTTCTATGTTTACTGAATTCACCTGCTTTTTCAAAAACAATCACCAGACTTACTCCAGGCTGTTAGATCAGGCTCTCCTCACGATCTTTGCCAGGTTATATTGAATGTTCAATTCTGGGCATTTTCCTAAAGCTTGGAAGGAGTCTGTGATTCTCCCTCTGCTGAAAAAACTAACTCTCGATCCAATTGATCCCAACACTTTTCGGTCTATCTCTCGGCTCCCTCTCCTGGCAAATTTCTTAGACAGGGCTTTGAACTCACAGCTAACCAGATTTATACAGGACAAGTACATTTTAGATCCAACGTAATACCACTTTAGATGAGGCCACAGCTCAGAATCAGCTTTTACCAAGTTTACTGAAGAAATTAGGGAGACTTTGGATGTCAGAGGCAATGCAGTACTCATAATGTAGATCTCTCTGCGGCCTTCAACATGTTCCGCCATGAACTCCTAATGGACCCCCTGTCTGCAGGTGGCATTCAGGGCACGGCATGGAAATTACTGCGCTCCTTTCTCATGGAAAGAAAGCAAACAGTGGCCATAGACACATTCACTTCCAAACTTTTTTCTCTCCCTTGCTGAGTCCCACAGGGGTCCTCGTTAAGTCCTATGCTATTCAATGTGTACGTATCATCCCTGGCGCAATTGATTTGAACCTTCGGCTTTCACCTACCATCCTATGTGGATGACAGGCAAATTGTAATGTTGCTGCTCCCGAAGCAAGAAATAGAGAGATGAGGCAAATTCCACAATTCCTTGCAGTCTGTAAAGACCTGATGAGCGAAAACTGTTTAATGCTGAATTCAAGCAAAACGGAAGTGATTATTTTGGGAAATAATGCCAATTTTTGCTCATCCAGATGGTGGCCTGAAGAGTTAGGTATCCTTCTGACTCCTGTTAGGAAATCAAAAAAACCTAGGAGTAGTGATTGACAACAGGCTCATCTATGGGGATCAGGTGATTGCAGTCACTTCCTCTACGTTCTAGACTCTCAGAATGATAAAAGGAAATTACACCTACTCCCCCAGGAAAGTTGAACAATAGTGATTACCTCTCTCATCCTGTCAAAACACGATTATTGCAACAGTCTATATTTAAATATGCAGCAACAGCATATGAACTAAATGCAGTTACTGCAAAATGCGGTAGCAAGATTGCTAACAGGTGCACCTACATATTTATTGATACACAATTTAATGAGAAAATCCACTGGTTGCCGATTACGCAACGGGTCAGATTTAAATCCCTTTGTACGGACTTCAAGGGTCTGCATGACATTTGGTACTCTCCCAACAGAACTCTTCGCTCCCTTTGACAGTGATTGTACCTAAATTTAAAAGAGCCACTGGGACAGTAGAAGCTTTGTTACCTGCACGGCTAGGGCATGGAATGAATTTCCTTTCCATATACGTGCCTCCCCTGACCTGCTGTCATTTAGAAGGCACAGAAATCTTGGCTAATCAGCTAATAGTTTGACTCTGGGCCTCTATGTTATCCTGTTAGTACGTTGTTTGAACTTAGCGCTAGTACACCTTTGGGTAACTGTTGCGCTCTATAAATATATAGAACATAACATAACATTTGTGCTTTATAGTGCTAAACATTTTAAAATACATATCTGCTGTTTCCTACATTTGATTATTTTTGTTTTGGTGTCATTTCAAAGGTAAAAGTAGTTCATATTTTTATAAATTGGTGTTGGATTTTAATTGTGTGGTGTGTCTGAATTAGTGACTGAATTGGTGTTTTTAAGTCCTTTACATATCTGTCTTTGAAGTTAAGCCTGCCAAGCTACCAAGGGTTGAGCATGGGAATAATTTTCTGAGGCCTATTCTGAGCCCTATATTGTGTTAGTGGCTTTTTTGCCAGTGGTAGATATACATTTACCACTACTAATAATCCATTTCCAGCACAAAGGTATTCTTCAATAGGATTTCCAGCCCAACCCCAATAATTGTGAGCAGGTCATTCCCACCACCAAGCACAATCATGAGGTCTGGATGTTGGCAATCCACAATGCTTTCAAACAAAGGTAGGAGTTGGTGGTACTTGAATCCTCTTTGGCCAAGCCAAGTAATGTGTACATTAGGTAAACCCAAGTCCCTGTCATTGACACTCTTTCTAGCACTCTCTCTGGCTGAAAACACAAAACTATCACTTGCAATCCACACTCTTACTATTTTGGAGGCAACCTGGAGTAGCACACAGGAGAGGGAATGAGACAGTTTTCTAAATAAAAATCAGTTAAAATGAAGGATGGCGCCTAGATTAAAATAAAAAAAACCATTTTATTGGATGCTGTTAATTTGCAGGTTGCTAAAAGTAGGTAGTGATTTTGCGGAAAAAAATAATTACTTCTGTGATTGGTTCTGGAAAAAGAAAAGAAAATTTCCTCTGTTTGGGATACGCTTAATATACCAAACAGTCAATCACACCTGCTACAGTTCAATTTGAAGGTAGTATTGTGCTCAAAGAAATGGTTGTGAACTTTTAACCTGTGAATGTTCTAAACATTGTTCCTATGGAAAAAGAACTAAAAGAGTGTGGGAGTTGGGAAATAAAAAGACTATACTGGTACACTTAAAACAAGAGTAGTGAAGACACACTGCTTAATGTGGACTGTTTGCCTTCATAATCACAAGTTTCTTAGAAAATGGTACATGCAAACCATATACAGTACAGTGATAGATGCATATACAGGCTTCCATGTTAAACTGCAGCTCCGCCACAAATTTTTCACAGGGGACTGCACTGAGCGCTGTGGCGAATCCGCGATTCTGATCAAAACCATACCAAATTGTGCTTCTGACAGGAGTCTAAAAAAGGGTTAATAAAGACTGACCATTCATAAGTGATAGAACAAAATTAAATAAGAAAGGAAGGTTACGATTTGCTAACTACATCAGTGTCAAGGAGAGAAGAGTGGGAAGGGTTGACTTTATTGGGTCTTCTCTCCTCAGAGTGGTATACCATTCTTGTACTGCTGGCTTGAAATTTTCATTGCGAAGCGATTCTAAGTGAAACTGAGAAAACAATTGGAAAGCAGCAAAGAAATCTCACAGGTATGTCAGTAAGGGTGTTCATTTAAAATAGTATATGTATATAGAAAGTTATGAGTGTATAGAAGGTAAAAGAAAGTAAGTAGGTTGCATACAACAATAAAAGGAAAAATATAAGGGAGGGTAGATGATGATGATAAGGAAAAGCACAATGAGTAGCAAAGGGGTATTTTATGAAGGTACTGATAAAGAATGTGTTTGGAAGAAGATGTGAGTGATTGATTGTAATAGATACGTTAATAGTATACAGTTTGTACCCAGTCACAGAGACAGGCAAGCAGAAAATGCACTTATGAATCCAAAACAGATGTAGCTAGACAGTAACTGACATACTGAGAAAGACACTAATTTAAAGAATTCAGATACCCGTTTACTCACCCATAGATACACTGTCATAGTCATACTCACTCCCATGCAGGCACTGTGAGATTCCCTGAGACACATATACAGCCATTCATGTATCCAGCAAACACTCAGTTACAGACTCTACTGAGTTCTACACCTAGTCGCCCACCCATACAGGAACTGACATACCTATTATTTAAAACCATAGAGTCACTCACACATCCAGTGAGACGGCGACAGCAGTACTTACACATCCAGTCACACTATGCACAAGAGCTATGTATCCAGCAGTAACAGAGCCAGTTGCACACACAGCTGCATACCCCATCACCCACTAACACTCATCCATACCCTAACTCATAAATGCACTTATTCATCCAAAGTGACAGATTTACACTGCCGATTACACACGATATACCTACTTATGTAGCTATTTAATTGCCTATAGTATGTAATTTAATAGCTTGTTCTGTAAACGTACCTGTTTTGTAAGTGAGACAGACCACCCTCTACAGGCTCAGCCACATTTCCCAAATTGCATTTTCAATTTCCCTATGAAATTGTTTAATTGTAAAATATTGTATTCCCCAATATTATAATTGTACAGCCAAATATACTGCCATTCCAAGGCACTTATGTTGTGAGCCAATTTTATATTTGCTTCAAGTGTGTGTGCTTGTTCAATCAACCTTTAAAATATGAACGTTTAGAACCCATAGGATCACATTTCCTAAACTTTTTGAAAACAGAGGTTTCTTAGGTCCTCTCACAAAAAATGTTGCAAACAAGAGGTGTTTGGGCTTGGAACTAAATTGCTTCACAGGCGAGCAACAAGGAACAGTTGATTTGCTAACATTGATTGCAAGATTGTATTGGATTTTTATGCTTCTGGGCTCCAACCTTCAAATGAAAGCCAGCTACATAAAGATGCCAAGAATGGGGAAAGTAGTTGTTAGCAGTGGCTTCAGGGAGTAAAGGAGTTCTTGTTTTATGTTACTGGCACTACAAAACTTGATTGCTCTTGCCTTGCTCACTTAGTGCGCAGGTATCTCAGGGCTGAAAATTGTCCATTTCCCACAGATCTGAGAAGAACATGCTGTGCCCAGCTCCTTTTAATTTTGCCAGTTGCTAATTATCAGCTATTGGCTACACTTCCACTGGACAATTTTCGAGTTGGCATGTAGTGTGGTATGAAGACAGCAGGAAGGAAGTACAATGCCTGTAATATAATGTTTTGCTTACAGTTGGGTGCATCCAGGATTTAGGAAAAACAGACAGGAAGAAGATTTTTTTTCAAGAAATGTTATTTCCAATTTCTCTCTGATATGTACTTGATTTTATTCCCTCTGGTAGTGCACACATAATGTGTCAAAGTAGGAATATGGTCGATAGAAAGAAAATTTATTTTTTAATTAAATGTTATTTCCATTTTTCTTTCTAACATGCTCTTGATTTCTTTCGCTTTGGTAGCACACATAAATGTACACACCGTGTCACAGTAGAAATATGGCGTAAGAGACAAATGTGTCAGTAGTAAAGCCAGACGATCTGAGTTCTAATCCTAGCTACTCCACCTTATAGTGCGCTCCTGAGCATCTCATTTTAATCTACAATTAAAAGACTTACATATTCATTTTACAGTGATTTCCAACTTGTAATGCATTAAACATTGTACCCAGGACCATCCATAGTAGTGCACGCACATCAAGAGTTACCTGCATACATGTTCCTCTTTGGTACTTATTTATGTAGATTTTAGGCCGACAATATGTGTGAGAAAATGCATTGGTGATATGCATTTGCACAGCACTTTGTTTTTGCTCTCCCCAAAAAACACCTGTCATTAAACCCCCTTCCACGTGTCATCGTGGAAGCAAGCTTACTTCTCACTATCAGGAACAGTTTTATGTTTTTTTCGCGGTGGAAACCACTATGCAAATATTTTCCAATACCAGCAAACCTAAAAGATATTGTATGGCTAGCATTCAGACACACAAGTACTTTGATCTTAATCCCTAATTTGTTATGTTGAAAAGCCACTAAAATTCTATCTGCGAAAGGTCTATGGGGCATATCATCAAGGACCGGCGATAATTATCGCTAAGCGCACGTGGATTTTTATCGCTGAGATAGCGTGCTATTAGCAACGCTTATCTCAAAAGCGATAAAAATCCTAGCACTAACTGCCAAATGTGAGATTATCGCTGGAAACCCAGCGATAATCTCACGAAGTTTGGCGTTAGCTTGATTATAGGGCAAGGCAAACTTAGCCATGATATCCACCTACCATAGGATATCATGGCTAAGTCAGTCCTGAAGCAGGCGTAAGGAAAGAAGCGATAACAGGGGTTATCGCTACTTTTCTTGCCGCTATGCTTCATAGCGTGGGGCTTGATGATAGGAGAAATGTCGCTTAGCGACATTTCTCCAGTCATGTCAGGGCAGGAACGCCAACTTTGCATCTCATTAGATATGCAAAGCTGGGCGTTCAGAATTCAGGCACTAATGCGAGGTTTCACGCGATAGCGTGACCTTGCTGATTAGGCAATAAAATAATCGCCGCTTTTCGCCCGAAAACGGACGCAAAAGCGGTGATAATTTTTCATCGCCTCGTTGCTGATATGCCCTCAAGTAAGGCTATAAATCTCCTTAGATACTGTTTTTTTTAATTTAAGTCCAAATGTATGAAACCATATTGCAGTCTTAAAGTTCTCGAGTCAAAAAATCACAGGATATGTGGGAATGTATTAAACCTATTTGTGATCCAATAAAACATTTCTTGGTCGCAAAACAACTCATTCCAAATCACAAATATTAGGTAGCCTGAAAGTAACTTTCCCTTCTAGCTTTGATTCAGTCTGAGACATAGAATGGTTTATAATTGATATTGTGGTCATAAACCATTGAAATGTCACTAATACCTCAAACCAGCAGCCATAATATACAAAGTGCCCCGCAGGCGCAACGGGCATCTGTGCCTGCTTTGGGCGCCTCCGGGGCACTTTGGTATTACAGAAAGGGCCGCAGACGCTTCTACACCCTTTCTGTAATACATATAGAGCTGATGCACATATAGTGCCAGTGTCTTCACCAAAGATTGTGCGCTCATTTTCATGGGGGCGTGGCCCCATGTAAATGAAGGAATCTCTTTGTTTATGCGCCCGCGCCATATTATAGACATGGGTGAAGAGGCAAAGATGCTGTGAAAAGGCGCACTGACAGTGCGCCACCTCAAAGGTGGTGCACTGTCAGTGCGCCCCCTGATGGCAGCTCTCTGAAGAGGAGTATGGGGGTCCTATGGACACCGCAGACATCCTCTTGCAGCTGGGTGCAGTCACTCACTGCACCTTCCTGCAAGGGGATCTTTAATCCCCTTTAAAAGTGCAGGTGAGTTGCCACCTGCACTCTGAAGCATGGAGCGGCTGCTCAGAGCCACTCCGTATTTCACTTGAATGCACTGCCCCCAGGGCAGCACGAGTTCGCGGTTGCCCTGGGGGCAGCGTATTCAATTTAATACGGTCCACTCTCCTTGTTAGTGCCAAGCGCACCTTTTTAAAGGTGCGCCTGGTGCTAACAAGGAAATTGCACCGTATTCTGTAATACGGCCCCAAATGGTTAAGATATTCATAATAGGAAAGCTGCCCACATTTGACACTTCCTCTGTTGCAGTGATGTCAGAGAGCCTTGGGGAAAGCAGTCAGTGATGTCGGGATTATTACTTGCTGCCCTCAACGTCTTCTGTATCGAAACAAACGGGTATGACATATTGTTTGCAAAACATCGTCTGCTTTGAATGCTAAAACAATAAAACAATATGTCATACCCGTTTGGTTCGATACAGAGCGGGGCCTCATTTATCTGAGCGGATGCCAGGTTGGGTGAGGAGAGACCCCCTTTGCTGAGGGCTAAGCGTCCTTTTGAAAAAAAAAAAATTCTGATTCTTGAACACATTTTCTGAATTTAGATGAATGACAATAATGTTGATTCAATGGAGCTTTGTAAGCATCTATTTTAAGATATTGTTGTGGAAAATGCTTGTGAACACTATTGTTATTTCTATTATAATTCTCATTATTATTGTTTTCAGGATTTGAGAATTACTCCACGTATATTTGGGAGTGTTTCAGAACCTTCATTCAAGTAGGTTTTGTATATTTTCTTTTCAATTTTTGGATTATACACAATACAGCAGTAGCATGGTTATTCTGGTCCTGACGAAAGCCTGATTGTCTTTCAATCATAAGGCTGAAACATGTAGACCGCATCTAGGACACTGGCAGTTATTTTTTCAAACTTCTTTTGCACTGTTTTTTAGTCTCATCACTTGGTCAGTTATTAATAAAATGTTTGTTCTGACCCAGTAGATGTTTTTAATATTTGCACTCACTGATTTTTATTTGTGCACTGCTTAAACACCATCGACCCTACTTAAACGCACATTAGCGACATCATGAAAGACCTGAAGATTAGAATTTAATTCTTCTTCTCTGTTCATACATTACACAGCCCTCGTGAACTGGAGGGGAATGTATGGTTGAATCCTAAATGATGATGTACGCTACTTTTAGTGGCTGATGGGATTCATTACTAATGATATTGTTCACTCTTTGGCTTTTTCCTGATTTCTTAAGATGCTTATGTATAAGGTCTAGGCTCCTCTATTTTGACCCTGGTTTTTGTTTGGTGTTATTGATTTTTCAATGCGACCTATTAGTGCACAGGGCACATCACAAAATAAAGGGATGGTCACAAGAAGTTCGTGTTCAAATTGTGATCACTTTTTGCGACCATTCGGTTTGTATAGCTGTCCCTTGCACTTAGCGGCTATACCCCCCACCTGTGCCTCAATTTTCTGATTGGTTAAAAGTTTGAGTGGTAAAAGAAAAGATAACCACCCACTATTAAGCAAAGCCAACAACTTGAGCTTTTAGATTTAATAAAGACATTCCAAAAGTCAGATTGCACACCACTCTTAAACATTCTTTCCATTATCACAAGCACAGTGCAACAACAAGCTGAAGAAGCAAGAAAGGACCACCGCTTCATTTCTTTGGGAATGCAAAGTGAACTGTACGTTTTTTTAGGTAACATATTTATCATGATGACAAATCCTTTTTAGGCTACGATCAACGCATCACTTCTGAAAACGTTTTGGCAGAGAACGTCATAAAGGTTAATGGCTAAAATTGTTGAAGTCATTCCAGTGTTTGGAAGTATTAAAAAATCGTTTGTACTTAAACTTTTGGGTGATAATGGGCTGCTATAAAAAAAAAAAAGAGTTAATGAAAGTCAATTGTTATTGAAATTCCACTGACTTTTTCAGTTTTAAATTTGAAAACAAAATGGAAACCAGAGCAGGCATAGGCATTTGAAAGAAATCGAAGTAGGGGCTGTAAGGAAAGGAATAAACCTAAGGTTATCTCAAAGGCGATAAAATTCCTGGCGCAAGCTGCAAATGTGCGATTATCACTGGAAATCCAGCGATAATCGCACAACATTTGGCAATAGCTTGCTGATGGGGCAGGGCAGTCTCAGCCATGATATCCACCTTCCATTGGATATCATGGCTAAGTCAAACTAAAAGCAGGCGTAAGGAAAGTAGCGATAGCCAAGGTTAGCGCTACTTTTCTTATCGCTATGCTTGTTAGCGTGCCCATTGATAATTGGAGAAATGTCGGTTAGCGACATTTCTCCAGTTATTTTGGGATGGAACGCCCACTTTGCATCTCATTAGAGATGCAAAGGTGGGTGTTACGGGAAAGGGCGCTAAGGCAAGGATTCACGCGATAGCGTGACCTTGCTGATAAAACGATAAAATTATCGCTGGTTTTCGGCCGAAAATGGCTGAAAAAGCGGCGATAATTTCATAGCGCTGCCTTGCTGATATGCCCCTAAATGTCCACAACTGTAGGGGCTAATTTAAGCAGACAGCATTCTCAGTTATTTGTGCGTCCTTCTTCCTGTGTTTTTTTTCATTTTCTCTACTAAGGGCTTAACTGACGCTTTGATTACATGTGAGATCTGGTTGGTTGCACTCATGGGCTGTTAGACTAGTTGTTGAGTTGACTGGTATTATGCAATACATTAACATTATGTTCCTCGCTGTTGCATTTGGGCAGCTTAATCAAAGGTTATTGCCTGTGAACAGAATGCCAGTTCGTTCTGCAACAAAACTCCAACATACAGCTGCACTTGAAAATCGATATGATGTTGAAACCTATGGTTATCCAACTGCTTACGCTGGAATGTTATTCACATGTATAGTGTAGTAAGCCTTTCAGGTATGTTATGTTATATTATGTTATGTTATGTAGACTTGCAGAGCGCACTGCCACCCGGGAGGGTATCTTGGTGCTGAGCAGAAGTGAGCCTAGCCAAA
Organism: Triturus cristatus; assembly: GCF_964204655.1. Taxonomy (NCBI): domain Eukaryota; kingdom Metazoa; phylum Chordata; class Amphibia; order Caudata; family Salamandridae; genus Triturus; species Triturus cristatus. Next base: position 737,113,363 of record NC_140587.1, on the reverse strand, counting down.
GCTAGGGCCTGGTTGGACTACTCAAACAGACAGGTTTTCAGCTTCAGGCGGTATTCAAGAAGTGAGGATGAGACTCTTATGTGTATTGGAAGGTTGTTCCATGCTTTAGGAGCGATGTAGGAGAAGACTCGACTGCTCGATCTGTTTTTTTCTGTATGCGTGGGATATATGCAAGTAGGAGTCTGGAAGAGTGGAGGTGACTTGAGGTTTTGTGAAAGCAGATGCGAATGTTGAGATATGCTTGGCCAGTGTTATGTAGTGTCTTGAAAGTGTGGGTGAGGCGTTTAAATTATGCTTGTTTGTGTATGGGGAGCCACTGTACCTCCTTCAGGCGTGGTGTGATGTGAGTGCAGTGTGGGAGGATGAGTGTTTCTGGTCACCAAGTTCTGGTGATTTTTTTGTTGCGCTCGACACAGAGGGATTTCCATAGTCAAGCTCGGTCCCAACATAGAGGGTGTTTCCTAGTCCAGCTTGCTTGTGACCAGAGTGTGCGTGACCATTTTCTGGGTGCTTATTGGGAGCCAATTGAAAATATTCCTCAGCATCTTCAGCATATTTAAGTATGAGGCGGTGATGGCACTTACTTGGGCGGTCATGTCATGTTTGAGGTTCTTGGTGTGGGTGTCAGTCCTAGTTATATTGCCACCATGTGGAATCCCAGGGTGAAGTTCTTTTCCTGAAGATCATGATTTCGGTCTTGTTGGTGTTGAGCTTTAGAAAGTTGGTATTCATCTAGTGGGCAAATTCAGTCATGCAGGAATGGAACCCGATCTGCGTATTCCTTGTCTCATCCTCAAGGTTGAGAATGAGTTACATGTCATCAGGGTAGGAGAGCATGATGCTGGCTAGAAGGATCACCACCCGCCAGACCAGGAGAAAACTCTTAATCTGCAGGCGGTCGCCGGTCGAGTTTGGCAGTGTGGGAGCAGGGCACTGGCGTGGCGGCCCGCTCCCACACCGCCAATCTCGTAATCAGGCCCTAAGATCTTGGCCAGGAATGTCAGCAGGGTGATTGGCCTTAGCTGATGAATGTTCCAATTTCAGTAGAAAGTTTCTTCAGCATTGAGATTACAGTTGCATGCTTTCAACCATCTGGGAAGGTCACTGTGGAGGCATTCAGAATGGGTGGGAGTCTGGCATAGGTTGCAGTCCACTGGAGTAGACATGGTGGGTGCAGGGGTCTGTTGGGGCTCTTGAGTGGATGAACGTCTGAGGTGATGATGAGTCATGTGGTTAATTTTGCTTTTTGGATAAGATCGGGAGGCATTTGGCGAGGTCTGTCCAGTCTAGTTGCAGGTTGAAGTTGCTGCGAATAGCAGTGATTTTGGCGCTGAAGAATTGAAAGAGATTTTTGCAGGTTTGCTGTGAGGGGATGATCGAGTTGGAGGTGGCCTCTAGTGAGGTGAAATCCTTCACAATTGTGAAGATTTCTTTTCTTCTGTTGGTGCTGGCTTTGAAACAATCTGCTAGAGGGACATGTGTGGTGGTCCAGATTATTTGGTAGTAGCGTCTTAGGGTGGACTTGAAAATTCTCCTGTCTATTATGTCCTCATTCCTTCTCCATTTGCACTCTAGTTGTTTGCAGTGGTGTTTAATCAGTCTGAGTTCCTCCGTTTGCCAACTGGCCTGGGGTCTAGATATTTTTGTGTTGTTGTGTTTGAGGGGGGTCAGGGAGTCGGCACAATAGGTCATCCAATTGTTGAAATTCTCAATGCCTTTCAGGAGCCTGTTGCTGTGTTTGGGTTGGTGTGTGTTGAGAGCAGTGCTCAAGCTCTTTTCTTTGATGCTGTTACACTTTTGTGGGCTGTTCTGGGGGCAGTGTATGTGTTATGGTCTGGGAGAGAAATGCTGAACTTGACCAAGCCATGGTCTGTCTCTGAGATTGGTTTGGGCTTGTCAACTCTGATGTTGTTGAAGGTGGTGAAAATAGGGTCCAGGAGGTGTCTGGTGACATGCTTAGGTCCCTTTACTCATTGGATAAGGGCCATCAGTGGGCCTGTCTGGGATTTCGGGGAACTACTTATGTGCATGTTAGTAGTCTGGCAAGACCGGCTACTGCAGTATTGATGCCCTATACTTCTGTAAACCCTTGGACACAAGCTGCACGAATGCTTTAGCCCTAACAATAGAATATGTTGGCCACTAAAGTCTGGTGCGCTACAAGGTGAACAACAGTCAACAAAGAACAACAGTCAACAAGGATCTGGCCGATGCTTTCAGCAATATGGCACTCACCCATGCTAGAAAGCTAATTTTAGGAGATTTTAATATGTGGACCAATTGGAAATTGGATGCAGGCTATAAAAATCTTATACAGTCCTGTGAGGATATGAACCTGATGCAATGGGTCACAGAACCTACTCACAAGGGAGGCCATGTACTGGATTTGATTTTTGCTGATAAAGACTCCATCTGTATGGAAAGCATCCTACCAGTGGGTTGGTCTGATCATCACCTGGTTAGGTTTCTGGTGGCACACCTCAGTATGAAAGCCTCTGCCCTTTGACCGGGAAGGAGCTATATAGGCAGGGACTGGAATGGACTGGTGAAAAGGGCAAAAGTATCCCATGCTTTCCACTTAAATGGGACGTTTGACCCCAGGAAACAGGTGAATGAGAACTACTTAGCATTCTGTGAGGGTAGTAATAATATAATTGATCATATCGCTCCTTTAAAAACTATCAGGAAACTGGGTCGTCCATCTGCCCCCTGGTATAATGAAAAATTGAGGAATCTAAAAAAGGAATGCAAACATGTAGAGCGACAATGGAGGAAGGAGTATGCGGAAAATGAAAAGGTTATATGGAAGGAGAAAATAGCTAGCTATAACAAGGAAATCACTGTTGTAAAGGCCGAATATTATGCAGAAGTCATCATGAAGGCATCTAATAGTACTAGGAGCATTTTCAGAATTGTTAAAGACATTGCAAGCCCTGACTGCACAAGAAAAAAGATCCTTCCCACACAGGAGTTATGTGATAATCTATCAGTCTTTCAGCTGTGTGGACAATCTTTAAGCAGTGGCTTGGTACCACCCTGCTGGAAACAGGCGATTATCACGCCACTTTTGAAGAAATCAAATCTTGACCCCCTGTGCCTTAACAGTTACAGGCCCATTTCTCTTATACCGTACCCAGTGAAGATCATAGAGCCTCTGGTAAACAGGACACTCTCAAAGTTTTTAGAGGCTAATAATAAACTGGAGGACGCACAATTCGGCTTTCGCCCAGGACACGGAACTGAGACCGCTTTGGTAACCGTTTTGGACGATCTTCGAATGCGTGCAGACAGGGGACAGACAGCTATTTTGATTCTGCTGGACCTGTCTGCCGCTTTCGATACGGTTAACCATGCGATCCTTCTAGCCAGGCTGGAAGAAATGGGGGTGGTGGATGTGGCCCTGCGATGGTTTCAATCCTACCTGGTTAACAGACGGCAGGCAGTGGCTCTCCCCCATATCAATCAGCCTTTGTTGATATTAAGCATGGGGTGCCTCAGGGGTCAGCAATTAGCCCTATATTGTTTAATGCCTATATGAGTCCGCTGATGGAAATCATAAAGTCATACAATGTTAGCTTTGTTAACTATGCTGATGACACGCAGTTGATTGTGTCACTAGAAGGGGACCATGCCGCCTCCTTAGGAAATGTTCATGCCTGAATGCAAGCAACAGTAAAATGGCTAAGAAACAATTCCTTGTAATTTAATAGTGAAAAAACTGAGATTATACACTGTGCAGTTGGGAAAGTGAACCCTACCCTCCCTAACGACTTCTGGCCTATCCCCACAGATGTGCCTCTGGTACCTGTTGAGACGGTACAAACCCTGGGAGTCTCTTTTAATGACAAATTGAACTTAGAGACTCAAGTTAATAAAACTGTGGGGAGTAGTTTTTCACTTATTAGAGCTCTTAGGAAGATCCTTCCGTTACTCCCAATCCAGGCCAGAGCCTTAGTGGTAAGGAGCGTTATCCTGAGCCGTTTGGACAATGGCAATGCTTTGCTACTGGAATCTCCCAGGTATTTGATTGGGAGGCTACAATGAATCCAGATTGTAGTGGCAAAGCTTGCCCTAATGAGATCACGGCAATCCTCAGCATCCCAGGCCTTGGCGGAACTGCACTGGCTCCTGGTCCAGCAGAGGATCCAGTTTAAGTCGCTCTGCATTGTTTATAAGGCACTGCATGGGTTTGGGCCTAAAATGCTGCAGAGCAAGTTTGGATGGTATGTTCCTACCCGTACTCTTCGCTCTTCTTCGGCTAACCTGGTAAAAATACCAAGGATTAAAAGAGTAAATTCAGGGGGTAGAGCCTTCCGTATTGCAGCTGCTACGCTATGGAGTGGTCTGCCCACCGAACTGAGGCAGGTGCAGGACCTGCTGCTGTTTCGTAAGAAAATTAAAACCTGGCTCTTTCCAAGAGGTTAAGCAGGTCAATCTTGCATGTTCAGCAGCTGATATGACGGTAGTATATATGTATCCCAGCGCCAGGATGCCCGTAGGGTTACAGTGTGCTTTATAAGTAAGAATAACAATAACAATAACAAAGCAAGCTAGGTTATGATTAACATCGTTCGGATATAAGAGTTTTAACCATTGGCTCCAAAAACGTTCTAAAATATTCCCAGCTTCACTCCTCAGAATTTGGAAAAACAGAGGAACCTTTGCACGTGATTGTTGCATATTTTGCCCTCGTTCCTTTACCAGGATAAATTCTGCATGCACTGCAGAGGCAAAATGTGTGCAGGAAAAATCCTGAAAGTGACAACTTTACCACAAAACTTTTAATTTTGACTGGGGAGTGGAAACTACTGTTTCCATGCTAATCTGGATTACCTTTGCTCATGTAATGAGGTCTTTGAAAACATTGACTACCAATTGAATATGTGAAAGTCGCAGCTTCAACCTATGCATTGCTTCGTATACTGTTAAACAACTGCTGCTTTTTCTCCTCTAGTAAATTCAACATCACCTCTCCGCCTATGAATTTTGTGTCACAAACACAAAGGAAGAGGACATGATCGAATTATGGCCATCAGCAGTGGCCTAAAGAGAGACAGAGATATGACTGAGCACTCCTACTATTTGTGTTTTAAAAAAGGTGAAAGAGCACCAGTTGGCGCACGAGCTATAGCACAGAAGTGACCAGATAATGAGATTGACTGCGATGCCAAATTTAGCCAGGTTTCCATGTTTCTGCAGACCTCTGTGTCTTTGCAACCCACTTTCACATCCAGAGCCCGGCTGTCACATAGCTGCATCCAGCAACACTCACCTGAGAGCACTTGCAACAACAGGCACAATAGTGGTGTAAGTGGACGATGCCTATGGTTCATATTAATGTACTGTGTGAGTCTCGGAGCCTGCAGGTGCTCCCCTTCCTAACTGGAAGTACCACCCACTTAAAAAAATAGAGGTTCTTCTCTGGAAGTTCTCTTGCTGTCAAAATGAAATGATGTTTTGGCAGTGGTGAATTGTCCTAGCACGGGCTTAATTGGTGTGGGTTTTTTAAATACAGATTAAAATGGGTGATACATCTCATTTTATTTCTATTCATCATGATGAAATAATGACAATTTAGTATCTACACATAATACTATTTACATGGCGTTTTGCCTGAGGTGAACTGACCAGGGCCGACCTTGTTGGTATAGGTGTTTTTTTAATAAATAGAGTGAAGTGGGTGCTGTGTCTTTTGCCCACACGTTATACATCTCTTTCTGTTTCTAATCCTCATAATATAATAAAGATAGATACACTAGTATTTACCTTTAGCTTATTTCCACAATTTTGTGTTTTTTAACTTCTTTTAAGTAACAAGTGTTATGATTGTTCATTTTATCAACTCTAGAAAGATAATCTATCAATCAATCAATCAGTACTTGTTAAGCGCGGGTACTCACTCGTGAGGGTCTCAAGGCGCTGGCTGGGGTTGCAGGTCCGACTGGGTGCTGTGGTTCATTGGAAGAGTCATGTCTTGAGATCCGTAATGAATTGTGTCCAAGACGGGGAGATCCTGAGGTGGAGAGGCATGGCGTTCCAGGATTTGGCAGCAAGGTAGGAGAAGGATCTTCCTCCGGTCCTGGTCTTGAAAATCCGAGGGACGGTGGCAAGAGGCAGTTGGGCGAAGAAGAGGTGTATGGTGGGTACGTGCAATGAGAGGCGGAGGTTCAGGGATTCTGGTCTGGCATTGTGGAGGGCTTTGTAGGCGTGTGTGAGGAGCTTGAAGGTGACTTTTTTGTTGACCTTGGAGCCAGTGGAGTTCTTATTGGTGTTCAGAGATTTGGCTGCGGCTGGGGGTGTTGAGAACCAGTCTGGCTGTGGATTTCTACATGTTCTGAAGTTTCCTGAGGAGGTTCTGGGTGGCTACTGCACAGAGTGTGTTGCCATAGTCGAGTCTGCTGCAAGAGTGTCCGTCTTCCTGGCCTCAGTGGGGATACATCAACAAGTCTTCTGAAGCACGCAAGGAGTGTGGAAGCATGATGAGGTGACAGCGTTGATCTGGTGGTTCATGGTGAGCGGGGAGTACAGTAGTCAGTGGGTGTGGTGGGTTTCCTAGCTCGGCGAGCCACCATGAGTCTTCCCAGGCAGAGGTGTTGGGCCCCAGGATGAATACCTCAGTCTTGTCCAAGTTAAGCTTGAGGTAGCAGTCTGTCATCCAGTTGGCGATGGCCTTCATCCCATTGTGGAAGTTGTTTCTGGCAATGGTGGGCTCGTTGGTGAGGGAGAGAATCAGCTGGGTGTTCTTCGGCGTAGGATATGATGTTGAGTCCGTGGCTCCTGACAATGGTTGCGAGCCGGGCCATGAAGATGTTGAAACGCGTGGGGCTCAGGGAGGAGCCCTGAGGCACTCCACAGCTGATCTCTGTGAGTTCCGAGAGGAATGGAGGAAATCTAACTTGCTGTGTTTTACCAGTGAGGAAAGAACAGACCTAATCCAGGGATTTGTCATGGATGCTGGTGTCATGGAGTCTCGTGATTAGGGTACGGTGGAAGACGGTGTTGAATACAGCTGAGAGGTCGTGGAGAATTAGTGCTGATGTTTCTCCACAGTCGAGGAGGGAGAGGATGTCGTCGGTGGGGGAGAGGAGGGCAGTCTCGGTGCTGTGGTTTCTTTGGAAGCCGGATTGAGAGGGGTCCAGAACATGGTTGGCTTTGATGAATTCTGAGAGTTGGATGTTGATGACCTTCTTGATGACCTTAGCTGGGAAGGGGAGCAGGGAGATGGGTCTAAAGTTCTTGAGGTCTGTCGAGTCGGCTGACGGTTTCTTCAGGAGGGGGTTGATCCAAGTGTGTGTCCAGTCATCGGGGAAGGTGGTGGGTTCGATGGAGCAGTTGATGGTGTAGCGTAGTTCGGGGGCAATTGTGGTGGCGGCTCTGTGGCAGATGTAGTGTGGGTAGGGTTCTAAGGGGGCTCCGAGGTGAATGCTCTTCATGTTCTTGAGGGTTCCATCTTTGGTGAGTGGGGTCCAGTTGAGCAGGATCTGTTGAGGGTCATCGTCATCACATGAGGTGGTGGCAGGAGTGATAGGTGAATCTTGGGTGTCAAATCTGTTCTAGATCTGCTTGACCCTGTAGTGGAAGTAGGTGCCGGGTTTCTTGCAAAGGTCTTGGGAGGGTGGGACTTTTGTGGTCTCGCTGTGGGGTTTGGTGAACTCATTGACAATGGTGAAGAGTTCTTTGCTGTTGCTTCTGACTTGAAGGGCCATTTTGTTTGCTGCTATGAGGAGGGTGTGGGGTGCGGAGGCGGCAGCTTTGAAGGCTTTGAATCTACTGGACTCATCAGACTTTCAAAGCTGTGATTTTCATGGATGAGTGCAAGTCTCTGCAGCTGTTGATTGACCCATGGGCCTATTTACTAGCCATATCATGAAAGGCGTTCGGTGCTAACCATTTGTCAAACTTCACTGCTTTAGAGTATGTCATCTACATGGCATTGATGAAACCTCACTTTACATTTACATAACATGGATTAGTCTCTAATGCAGTGAGAGTGCCTTTGACTGCCAATCATATTTGTAAACCACCTGTATCAATTTAACCCTTTTCATCTGCTTTCAAATTATTTACTTTTTATCTAAATCACCTACACCTGCTCACTGAATCCAGCTTAGGTTAGAAATACACCCAGACCTCGAATGCAGAAGGAAACATATTCTCTCTAGTTGGTTATTCACCTCCCCATATTATTCTGCAGTGCTCGCCAAAGGCTTAACGTGTCAAAAGTCAATGATCTGTACCAGTTTCTTTACTTGTCTATCTTCCTTTGGAACTTAATGCTCAGGTCCCATTGTCTCAGAAATATTTTATAACATGCTTGCTCACTTCATGCTGCTAAATAAAGAACAGTTGTTATGGTATTGCATTTGGTTTTGAGTCTTTGGGCCATATGTATCAACACATTTTCCCATAGACACAGAATGGGTAAAACCCTTTGATACATCTGGCCCCTGGTTCTTTCCTTTCCAGCATCATAACCCTGGTCTAGTGCTTCTATTCTGTAAATCTTTCTTTACTGTATCTTTGGAGGGACATCACAGATTCAGCAGAGAGCATGTATTTGGTAGCATTCGATTATTTAGAAAGCCATTCTCGCGGGGCTTCTCCTCGTCGGGGTTTTGTCAATGTCCCATCTAAAATTCACAATGCTCTGAACTCTCCGCTGATTTCTTGACCCCCCTGAACCTTTCCACTTATTGGCAGATTTCCAGCCTGCCTCTTCCTACCGATGAACGGAATATGGTAATGGGGCAACTGCACTTTGTGTGTAGGCAATCCAGAGGCAATGAACGAGCTATTGTGACAGTTTTAAATGACTGGAAAAGGAGGTAAATCATGGAAACACTGCTGCAGTAATGCTTCACAGCTGTTCATATGCATAATAATTCCATTTAATGGGTAGGTTATTATCGATGAGCTTCAAGGGCAGGATATTGCAGAGGTGAGAGGCTTCCCTAACACTCCCTTTAGCCATATTTTCTAAAATCAGTATTTCGTACCTACCCTCCACGTTTTAATCTGTCTTTCTTACCATTGCCCAACTGCATTGACTCCAACTCCAATCCAGACTCCACCTCAAATGTGAAGCTTGATTAAAAAGGCATTCAGTTTGGTAAACTCGACCACTTTGCATCTGCGCTCAACGCTCATGCACTTCTAGTAGCACAGCCCCATACAGACTGGATATTATAAAGAGTCACAAAGAATGCCCAAACCAGCAGGCTTTCTAGAAATAGGGACACAGAGGGGCATACTTACATGAAAAAGGAGACGTGCCGCGCTGCAAGCAATTTTGCTGCGCCAAGCTGCGTCATTTTCAAAACTCAGGAATGCACCGTATTAACGAGAATAGGGTGCATTCCTGCGTTGAGCCCTGCACCGGCGCAGAGATGATTGTGTTTGTGCAGGAAGGGACACCTTCCTGCACAGAAACAATCATGAATGGCGTTTTGCTCCTTGTATGTGTGCTGCAGAACGAGGAGAAATAAAAGTATTTTTCCTCGTTGCACCACATTAACTCCTCCTTTTAAAATGCATCAGTTTTTGGCGCTGCCTCAGATTTACAGATCCTTGTAAATCTGGATTAGTGTCAAAAAGACATGGGTGTAGCCGGGAACACCCACAGCAATAACCATTGCATTCCCCTTTGCCGCAGAAACCTTAATTGCAGAGGGACATATTTAGAAGGCTCTGTTGAGCCACGCAAAGTGGCTTAGCACAGCCTTGTAAATATGGGCTTGCACAGAGCGCCACAAGAGCGTAAAAATAAAGTCACCATCCGGACGCTCTAGGGGCTTGTAAATATGCCCCAGACCCTCAAACAACCCTTGCACCTCAGAATTGCTCCTTTAATGGGGCACTTCAGGAATCTTCTCAAAACTCACCTCTTCACGGTCTTCCTAATAGCCCAAACGGTATGCCTTACTTCGCCCACTTTACCCCACTGTGACACTTTATTCTGCTTTGTACGCATTTCTTGTCCTGGATTCTCATTTAACCTGTAAAACGCTCTTTTCTCACATGTTTGCTCTGTGCCCCGCCTCTGTACATACTCTCTGAGCCCAGGTTTATGCTTTAAAAAACCATAGAAGACATTTTTATAATACTGGGTTGGACAATTCTATAGTGAGCTGCAAAAATACCCACAAAATACCTTTGCAATATTGTAAAATGGTAAATGCATAATGTATGGAATAGAAAAGGTCTGGACAGATAATGCAGATTATTTTTTGAAGGTTGGTAGCCATCTATGCTCCTACCAAAGAGTACTTGATAGACCGGTATGACACATGGTAATAGGACTTAAGAATGATTTATATGTTGACTGTGAGGATAATTTGTCACAGCTGTAACACAGTACCCTTACTGCCAGCATAATGGTCCATCTATCAAAACTTAAATTGGGTCTTTAGGTATGATTTAAGTTTTGGCAGGCAGAGTATTCTCCGTTGGCCTGTAGGATGTAAAGACCTCCGCCCATCAAATTTAGAAAGAACCGCCAAGCTGGTGGTCATTTCAAATCCGTTGGCTGGAAGTTTAACGCACAGCTCTCTCAATATGACGGAGCTATCGTCAATTTTTTTTTTTCTACTTTGCAAAAGAAAATCCTGAAATGGGATTTTATAAAAAATGCTCCCCTCGCAATGAGAGTTCTGTTGCATGGCGAGGGGAGAATTGAGCAGGTTTCACTTCCCTTTACCACCAGGGTTTTCCTGATCCGAATATCCGCCCATCAAAATTTGGTTGGTGAACATAGAGGTCAGCCTCTGCTGACCCGTATTCCGTTGGGCCATCGGAGAGGTGTAATCATGGTGGAGACCGAGTAGTATCTGCTATGGTTACACCAAAAGTCCAGCAGCATCTACATCTGGCAGGTAGACCATTATGTTGGGCGTAAGGAAGCTCTGACGTGATAGATATGGAGTATCCTTACTGCCAACATATAAATCCGGCCCTTAGTCAGGCTATTTGTTCTGAGCTGGCACTTCTCATAAAACCTCCTTCATGATTAACTCTTGCTCCTCCAGACGTCTTGTTTGGTTTGTATACCAATGATGTTTGAAGTCTTAAAATCCTGGCGCGTGGGGAGCATTGGCTTCAGTGATTTTCATTAAGCAATGTTTTGGAAGACTGAAGAATGCTTCCAACAGTCAGTCAATGAAAAATCACTGAGTGATTAAATGATGTTCATGGCCCATATACAAAGAACAAAGCCTACAATGTGAATTATTTGAAGTCGGATCCACTGACCCGTGTACATTCTTACTGAGGGGATTTAAACCCAAACTAAGGCATCAGATAATGATGTCCACATTCGATTGCCTTTCTTGATTTCATTGCACAATCATGATATTAAAACTAGAGCATCTTCTATTATGTGGCTCAATGTACCATGATGAGAGAACCAGTGGATTTGTCTGATATTATTAAAGCGGTAAAGACAGACTTATGGAGAGGCAATGCTTTTTCACAGATTCCTATTCCTGTTTAAAGCTGATCTATTGAAATCCATTTAATAATTCCTCTTTTGAAATGGTATGGTTTATGGTTTTTTACAGAACAAAACACTCATAGTTTAGTAAAGCATGACTCTTTAGGAAAGCAGGCAGAGGGGGGGGGGGGCATATTTACATGAAAATGATGCAGTGCGGCGCCGCAAGCAATTTTGCAGTGCCGAGCTGCGCCATTTTCAAAACGCAGGGATGCGCTGTATTAACAAGAATGTGGCGCATCCCTGTGCCCACCCCTGAGCTGGTACTTAAAATGCTGCCTAGCGCCAAGGCAGGGGTGCAAGGGTGCCTGCGTTGCAGGGATGATTGTGTTTGTACAGGAATGGACACCTTCCTGCACAAAAGCAATCATTAAGGGCGTTTTGCTCCTTCTCCTCGGAAAAAATGAGAAGAAATAAAAGCATTTCTCCTCGTTGCTCCACATTAACACCTTTGAAAGGTGTTAGTTTTGGGTGATGCGTCCTTGTAAATCTGGAGCTTTGTCAAAAAGCCATGGGTGTTGCTGGGAGCACCCACGGCAACATCCATTGCACACCGGTGTTGCAGAGGGCCATAAATTCAAGGCTGTGTTAAGCCAAGCAAAGTGGCTTAGCGTGGCTTTGTTAATACGGGCTTTCATAGAGCACCACAGGAGCCACAAAAAAAGATACGCTCCGGTGGAGCTAGGGGCTTAAAAATACGCCCCCTGGTGCTTTCCTGTTGAGGTATTTAAACCCCTTGGATAAAAAGGTGATATTGTATTCCTCTTTTCCTGCTATTGCAGTCCCAGATTTATTTGAAGTCAGACATTATCACATCTTTTCATCTCTGTCTAGTTTTGGCCCCGTCCAATCCATGTTTCTTTCTTCCTTCTTTGCCTTTCTTTCGGTGATTTTATTGTCGGGACTGTGCTATGTTGTTTTAGTCAGCTACCTCGATCTGTTTGGCTAATTTTGCTCACTATACATCTCTGTTTATAAAGCGTTGGTAACTGACTTTTTTTTATTTGCGACATGATAAAATCAGCATATACTCTGCCTATTAAGCTCTACTTGCAATATATGATAGGCATGTAGTCCTCATGTTATGTTTCTTTGTTTTGCTTTTCTATAACTTCAAATACAACTGATAAAACGAAAAAAGATTTACGTCAGTGTGCATTTCAAGGGGTGTGCCAGGGGAGTGGCCAGGAAAATCTCATGGCAAAGGCAAGAACGTTTGGTTGCTCAGAGGGACGAATGACTGTGTAAAAATTGGCCCTACTTTTGAAGTTACAAAGGTTTTTACAGAGAAGGTGCAGCAGAGCAGACGACCGCCTGTGCTACTGTTGAAGAGAGATTCAGAAATGATTACACAATATGACTTGCCTCAGGGCAGAAAGGTGGGACAGCTAAGTGGGAGTACATGCCAGCCTTTGAGAATGACTTGGCCCTTATGGGGACATAAGTGTTTGAAATAGCTACGCATAAAGGTCATCACAATGTTTTGTAGTTATATTTCACCAAATCGTTTGTTCTCAGAACAGGGAGAGGTTTTCATATCCTGCCGGCGATTGTTATTCTAAAGTACAGTAAGGGTCTGATTTAATTTTAAAAAAAGCACAATGCAGCTGAGTAACCAAACCATGGGGCAGATTTACAAGCCCGCTGCGCCACCAGTACGTCACTTTTCGTGATAATATATTTTGCACTTTTTTACCATCCCAGCACTTACTTGCCACTCATATGTTTCTACTATTTCTGCATGCTTCTCTCATTACATTACATGCGGCAATGATGGCTATATTTCATCACCTGTTGTACTTGTTCACTTCAATTGCTGGAAAAGACAGACATTTACAGCAGGGCTCATAGGCATCAGCACCTTCTATTGCTTGAAATAACGGAATATTCCAGACCTGACCATGGTTGTCAAGTAGCCATTTACTTCTTGGTCCGAAATCTAGAGCTCTTCTTTATCCTAATTTTCTTTGAATTCAATAGACATATGGGAGGCCATCACAAGCACTGCCCCTCCTGGACAATGGCTTACTGTATTTTCGCTTTGCTGGCACTGCCTACGAGTAGCAGAGAATAATTTAGTAGATGTGGACGTCCCCCAGGCCATGCCACTAAGATTTCCACTTACTCCGAAATTAGGTTTTCTGGTTGAATGTATTACTTGCGCTCCTTTCTTGAGTATACTAAGGGAGTAGCTGTGTGCAAAGAAATGCATGTTATTTTCTGATGCTTGTAAATGTATGTATTTGTTGAATGCTATGTTTGCTTTTTTCTATATTTCGTAAGAAAGGGCAATCAAGCATTTTACAAATGTAAAACAGAGTTACAGAGAGGTGTATAGTTCCACAGTACCCTTTGGTAAACAAGAGACAGTTAGACTTGTCATCCTTATTGTGGGCTTGCCCCAAACCTTTTGCCTGCTTACCTCCACTTTTTGATGAATCTTTTTGTTGTCCTTTGGACTCTGAGCACTTTCCCACTGCTGACAAGTGCTAAAGTGCATGTGCTTCCCCGTCAACAGGGTAACATTGGTATATACACAATTGGCATATTTAATTTGCGTGTAAGTCCATTGTAAAGTGGTATGCCATATACCCAAGTTCTGTAAATTAAATGCTACTGGTGGGCCTGCAACACAGATTGTGCAACCCACACAAGTATGCTTTCAAACCTGTCTCAGGCCTTCAACTCCAAGGCCTGTGTGTGCAGTTTATTGCCACATCGACTGGCATTTCAAACCCTTTGCCAGGCCTTATGCTCCCCTTTTATTACACCTAAGTCACCCCTAAGGTAGGCCCCAGGTAGCCCATAGGGCAGGATGCTGTGTAAGTTAAAGGTAGAACATGTACTTTTAAGTTCTGCATGTCCTTGTAGTGGCAAACACCCCAAATAGTTTTCCACTACTGTGAGGCTTACTCCTATCGTAGGTAAACATAGGGAATTCCTTAATGCACTTTCAAGCTGTTATTCCTGATTAGAAAGGAGTAGCTGTCCCATGTTTTATATCATTGGAATGGTAATGATAACTCCTATTTACTATTAAAGTTGGTTTTCACGTTACTGTTTTAGAAATGCCACTTTTATAAAGTGAACATTTCTCTGCTCTTACTGCTCTGTGTGCCTGCAGCCTTCTCCAATAAGCATATGGGGTGGGTGACAGCTTCACTTTGTGCATTCCCTCTAGATAGCCACAAACACAGGAAGGTTAAGTGTGTCTGAGCAGTCATCTGTAGTCTGATGGCCCTTCCCCACACAATGTGTTTGATTACCCCCTAATGATAGTCTGGAGCCAGAGCTGGGAAGAAAGAACCTTTGTGCACTTCAAAGACTCCACTTCAAAGGCACAACTGGGTAAAAATACTGGGTCTCTGACCCCATCAAGACAGTACACTAATGGACCTGTGAAGATCTATGCTAGAAAGAAGGGTTGCTGTGCTGCTACAAGAACTGGCACTCTGCTGGACTGCTGCTCTGAAGAACTGCTTTTCTGCCCTGCAGTGCTGCCTGATGCCTGCTACTTGCTACCCTTTGCCCTGCTGGGGAAATGACTGGACCCATCTCACTTGAACCCAGAGTGACAACAAGGGCTTGCTGACCCCTTTTCTGAAGTCTCAGGGCCATCAAAGACTTCCTACAACCCTGCAACAGCACCTGGACATTGCCATCTGTGAGTCTTGCCTTTGCCAAGTGGTGCCAATTCAGTCCTGGGCTTCGTGGAAGTCACTTGTCTGTGCTGACCCAGCATAATCCACGCATCAACTGCTTTGCGTTGATCGAAATTGACGCATCTCCTTCGACGCCAATGCAGTTGCTGCTCGACGACATCGCTTCGACAGACTGCAAGGCCCAATGACAATGGACTGCATGGCTAAAGGATGATGCATCTCCTACATTGCAAAGGGGTTCGTGGATGGAGTATCGGTGGCTGGGCATATCGGAATCGACAAATCACCTCCTCTGCTCCTCACATTAGGTCTTCAACATTAATGCTTCCTCTATCCAAGGTACTTTTTCGGTGGTACCTAAGTGAGTCCTGTAGCCAACCTGTGCTCCATCGTGGTCAGTCTAAACTTGGGCTTTATCCCGGTCTGGTGTGACCAGATGTCCCCTGTTGGCGCTTTATGGGTCTAAGCACGATATTTACATTTAATCTTTAAAAATGAACAACTCCAATTCTACTTATTGGATTTTTGACTTTTTGGTCTTGTTTACTCATGGAAATAAATTATCTATTTGTCCAACCCTGTGTGGAGGGAAAATGAATTATTTATTTAATTTTTCCTTGTGGTCATCTCTCAAAATCCCCCCCAGCCGACCCTACCACTCTTACCTGTAGTGGCCGCGGCTGGACCATATACAGGCATTGCAACTGTCCTCCCTCCATAGTAAACAATGTTTATTTATTTATTGATATATATATATTATCAAGGCCTGTGCACTCAGGCAATGGGACAGGGCAAGTTGTGTCCAGAGAAGTAAGGATGAGAGGAATGCGCAGTGGTAAAATGTTGTCTCAGTCACAACCTGTCAGCAGCAAATTTGGCAAAACAGTTGAAGCGCTGTCAGTGATGATTTTTCAATATCCTTCATGCTGCTGTTGCAACAGTCAGGGAGACGTAGTGAGGTGGTATCTGGCCTTTGCGTTCCTACGTCAGTTTTTCCACTGGTAATGTAAAACAGGGGTGGTCAAAGAATCTCATGAGTCCCTCTAACTCTACCACACTTTGTGAGTGTGGAGCGTACCCCTTTCAGTACAGTGTTCCGTTCTTTATATTGAGTTACAACCCTCTTCCACTGCTTTGTTTGCTGCTCCTCCTAAAATGCCACCAACTCTGAGTCCAGCCTCATGCTCACCCTAACACACAACCCCTTCTTATGTTTCATCACCAGCATAAGCAACCTTCGCTTTGGCAAGCACTCTCAATGCCATCCCTTATTCCTTGTGCACATTCACCATAACCCCCCATAGACTTGTACAAGAAAGATAAGCTCATCTCGAACCTTCTTGCTGTGAGAGTCTCTATGCACCTCCTTAGGCATTTCAAAATCGACATATTTGAGCTAACATAGCTCCTGTAGATAGTAAAACCCAAGATTTCAGCACAAAACTCCACACCTATGTAGAAAAGTTGATACTTAACTGCAGGTTTGCAAACTCTACCGGCAGCATCTAAACCCAGGATGCAATTTCTAGGTGTTGAGAGGCCAAACATTCTTGTGTGGCAAATCAAATTTGTGACAGAAGCTTTCAGGATAAAAAACATTACTTCATCCAGAGCTGAAATTCAGGATCTCTGTAATTTTAGACTGGCTTTTAGATAGCGAATGTTGGGGCTTATTTACAAGCCCCTTGCACCGCTGATGCATCACTTTTAACATGGGAAAAAGTGACGTTCTGGTGGCACAAGGGGCTTGTAAATAAGCCCCTTTGTTTTTAGATGTTGATGTTGCATAGCTTTATTTTATTCTGTCGATATTTTAGCAGTTCTCTCTGACAGTTAGTACACAGAAAAAGTAACACAATTCACTACTTTAATAATCAATCCTTTCTTCTGGGTCTAAATCCCCACCCTTTGCAATGATTAGTGAAAATCCAGTACAGTTCAGAGTATTGCAACAAAGCAAAAGTAAGGACCCAAAGGAAGCACAATAAAGCATTTTTCTGTGGTATCTTTTTGCTTCACACAATGGCGCAATTATTATTTAAAGAACTTCCAGTCATAAGAAAGCACGCAAGAGCCTCATACTTAAGTGTCTGTCAATATAATGGAAATCAGAAAAAACTCCCTCTTTGTAGAGAACAGCATATTCAGTTTTATACAAACCAATTAATCTCCTTTGAATATCCATATACGGTTTTCTCCAGAGGAGCTAACGTCTGACCTTTAGCATACAATACAATACAACACAATGCAGAAGAAAGCAATAGTACTTCTGCAAAACTAATGACATCCAAGGCTGAAATGCACAGATTTATGCAGAAAAATATTGAAGACACCGGAAGGCTAAGTGAATGAGCAGAGGATCCATCAGTTTAAATTTGTGTGTGTACATATATATGTATATGTATTACCTTCTGGCAGTTGCCAGTAGGTAGTTATAGTTAGGACCTCGTTTCTATTCAAAAAGCATTTATTATTTTCCCAATAACTTTGGCGTTGTTTGATGAATCTTTGTGAAATTTTCAAAAGAAGTGGGGCGCTCTGGTCAGCTCCAGTCTTGAAAGTTTTGGAGTGATTCGTCATGCGGGGGCCGAGAAAAAAGGGGGTCCCAAAACACATTTTCCCCATGTTAATTTCCATAGGAAACTTTAGACAAAGCTACAGCCCGAACTGCTGAATGGAATTGCACCAAATTTGACAAAAAGGTAGCCCTTGCTTCAGAAAGAGTCCTTTTTGTTAAATGGTGTAATTCCCTTCAGTAGTTGCTGAGAAATTAAAGAAAGAAAAAAGTATATATCTGAGCACCGAGGAGGGTTTGTGTACCGTTCCTGGCACGAGCTTCACTCTGATTGACTGCCATCACTCCAAACCAGGAAGTGTTGGCAGCCATCTTGTGACTCGGTAGAACTGAGTCACAAGAAAACAGTGAAACAAAGTGAAAAATGAAGAAAAGCGGCAAGGTATAAACACCCTGCCCCCCCAGACCTGCTCAGGGGGTCCCACAAGGACCCCCAGGGCCCAAAAAAAGCATTTACATTTTTTTAAAAAAAGGCAGAATTTGCGTTAGGGTCGCGAATCCTGCTTCATTTTAATGAGGCCCCCGGGTGGGCGAGGTGCCGGGGGCATTGTCATAAACTAATAGTGGGGGCCCCCGCAGCCCCAGAGACCGTCACCTTCCTGGGGCTATGCTGATTATGTGCGGGGGCACGCAGCCCCCCGTAGACTCGGGGACTGCCACCTCCCTGGGGATTTAAAAAAAAAGAATGTGTGAGTGGTCCCATCCCCGCACGCTGCCCCGGGGACCACCACCTCCCCAGGGCTTTTTTGATTGCATGCAAGGGGCACGCGGCACCCCCACAGCCCCGGGGACCGCCACCTCCCCGGGGCTGTGTTAATTAAAAAAAAAAAAAGTGTGTCGGCAATAGCCCCCCACACGCCCGGGGACCACCACCTCCCCGGGGCTTTAAATGTTGGGATGGGGCTCCCGCCCTGCCATAGCAAACGCTGCTTTGCTTCCTTGGAGTGAGAGTAGGGAAACCTGCTCTCGCTTCAAGGAAGCAAAGCAGAACTGTTTTGAGCAAGGGGAGCTGCATGTCAGCAGTGCCAGCTCCCGCAGCCCCAATGCCCATGGGGGCATTGGGGCTCCCCCATGGTCCCCAACACAAAGGGCTGGCCCCAGGGGATGGGGTCCCCAGAGCCAATAGAGGCCTCAGGAGGGGGGCCACACAGCCCCACTCCTTGAAAAATATTTTTAAAAATGTGGCCATGCCCCAGGGGATGGTGTCCCTGGAGCCAAAATTTATTAAAAAAATGTCAGGGCCTGGGGGATGGGGTCCCCAGGGCCCCGAATAATGTAAAAGAAGGGGGGCCACACAGCCCCCCTTCTAAAAAAATATTTAAAAAGCTAGCATCACGCCGGAGGCCCCACCCCCTCCCTGCAGCACTCAGCAAACGCGCCCACTGGCGCATTGTAAGTTGGGAAATTAATTCCCGTTGACTACTGAGGGTCCCTGGGGGCTACTTAGCCCACCAGGTACCTCCAGTAAGCACCACAGAGCTGTGTTGCAGAGAGGTGTTCTGAGACCATGCCCCTTCTTACACCTCTCTCCAATGCAGCTATGTGGCGCCTACTGGAGGCACCTGGTGGGCTAGTTGGCCCCCTAGGGACCCTCAGGACTCAAGGGGAATTAATACCCCAATTTGCAATGTGACAGGGGGCATGCTTGCACAGTGGTGCAGGGAGGGGATGGGGCCTAACAAAACAAGTGTGCAAATGTGCCCCCTGGCGCGTTGTAAATTGGGGTATTAAGTGCCCTTGAATACGGAGGGCCCCTGAGGGCCAACTAGCCCACCTGGTACCTCCAGTAAGTGCCACAGAGCTGTGTTGCAGAGAGGTGGTCCGAGGCCATGACCCTTTTTACACCACTCTGCATACACAGCTTCTGGTGCACTGCTGGTGGGGCGATGAGGTCCTCTTGTTCCTGAGGACCTCAGGACACAAGTGGACTTCATCCTCTGAGCAGCAGTGTGCCAGAAGCCGCGTTTGCAGCTTGGTGTAAAAAAGGCATGGCCTCGTAACACCTCTCTGTAACGCATCTCATTGGCACTTACTGGTGGTACCTGGTGGGCCCCCAGGGACCCTCAGGATTCAAGGGGACTTAATCCCTAAACTTACAACGCGCCAAGGGTCACATTTGACAGTGGTTCAGGGAGGGGGCGGGGCCTGTTATAACAAGGTAGCAATCTTGCTGTGTGGGACTTACTGGAGGTAATAAAAGGGGTAGTTGGCCCCCAAGGTTTATGTTGGGGGCTAACTACCCCTCCTGTTACCTCCAGTAAATCCCTCACAGTTGGATTGCTAAAAGGTGTTTGGAGGCCATGCTCACCTTTCTCCACCACTCTGAAAATGAGATTGCTATGTTATAGTTAGAAATTAGCATTTAAAAAACCTTTGAAATTCACTGAAAATAACATAGGTTTCAGGGACGTTATAGCTAGAAATTAGCATTTAACAAACCATTGAAATTCACTGAAAAAACATAGGTTTCAGGCATATTATAGTTAGAAATTAGCATTTAAAAACCCTTAGAAATTCACTGAAAAAACCATAGGTTTCAGGGACGTTATAGTTAGTTGGACATTTCACTTGTACAAAACCAGAGAAATTCTGCCGTTATAGTTAGTTCAGCTCATTACTGATGACATCACTGATGACATCTCAAATGACATCACTGATGACATCACTGATGACATCCTCCATGTGAAAATCTGATGCACCTCCTCACACTCTAATATAACCTTTGATACACCCACTGTAAAATACAGACTCCCATTTTCGAAACCATCGACACACAAATGCCAGTTACTAAATACGCACTCACTAATTCCTAGGTCTACACACACATCCACTCATTCCCCCAGGCAATCAATCATACATGCAGTCACTCATCAATACAACACTATCATATGCACTCCTACACCTATACAGACACTCACACACCACCACTCATCCAGAGTTACTCACAAACCTAGTCAGTCATGCAAAGAATCAATCACACTTCCATTTACTCACCTGTACAGTTATAAACAGACCACATCACTTATTCAAACAGAAACAAACACATATTTTCTCTCTTATACAATCACCGATACAAGTACACACTCATCCATACAGCCACTCTCAAAATCACTGACTCTCACGTATAGTCATTTATATACTCCAACTCTCACATTCACTGCCTTTTACATATGTAGTTACTTGGACATGTACCACTGAGACATCCATTCACTCACCAACATACCCTTACACACACTCACCCACCCATACAGCTGTTTCCACATGCACTCTTAAACCAATACACCCAGTGAATCAACCACTCAAACATCTATGCACAGAGTCACTCACCTCCCACCCACACACACACTCAGGCACCCAATCAAATACTCAGGCAACCAATCGATAACCCATATAGACACTCATGTAGCTACTGACCAAACCGTGCAGCAGCTTATACAACAACAGACAGACTGATACAGACATTCACACAGTTTAGTCACTAACCCATGCATTCAGTAAGACACATGTAATCACTCACTTAACCCCTACGATGCTCATGACGAGCTGGACTCGTCATGGCACACAGTGGTCATTTGCTCATGACGAGTCCAACTTGTCATGAAACATTGCGTGGGAAATCCCTCTGGTGTGGGCCCCAGAGGGATTCCCTTTATGCTAAAATATCCTCGGGAGCGGGGGAAGAGCTTCCCCAGCTCCCGAGGCCCCCCCCTGGTTTCCCTGAAATGACGATCGGCGCACACGTCGCGCTGATGTCATTTCAGTGAAACCGAAACTGAAATGAGCCAAGAGGCTCATTTCAGTTTCAGTGTCTACGTGCTCAGAGGGCTATCTCAGCCCCCTGAGCACGTAGAAACTCAGGAGAGGTATCGCTGGAAAGGGGATAATCTCCCTAGTGGATCCCTGCTTGGGGATTGCCCCAGGAGGATGAACCCCAAGCAGGGATCCACCCACTAGGCACCAGGGAGGGGGAGCGGCCCCTTGGGCAAGGGCCTTTGCTCCCCCCATACATTTTTGGTACCATTAATCTTTCTGCCCCCCCTGGGGATTAGTAGCCCCCAATCTGCCCCCCCGGGGGATAGAAAGCCCACTAGACACCAGGGATTTTCTTATGGGGTATTAATTAGAGGTGGGGGCTGCCCCCGGGTCTCCCGATAGAAATGGTGCCTCACTCGTGTGGGAGGCCCAAGTACCCGCGACTAGACACCCGGGGGCTTCCAGGGAGGTATGACTTGCATGGATCCCCCAAAGTTTCCTTACACAGAATCCCCTGCAAACCTCAATTTTAGCTGAAAAAAAGTGATTTTTTCAGCTAAAATAGGGGTTTGCAGGGGATTTTTGGTAAGGAAACGTTGGGGGATCCACGCAAGCCATACCTCCATGAAATGTGTGGGTTTGGTAGGTTTCCCTAAATGGCCGCCGAGCACGGGCCAAAAACCCAGGTGACCCCCCTTGCAAAACCAGGTGGCTTTGAGATAGGCAATTTTGATGTCGCCTCACTACGTTTTGGGCCCTTGCCTGTCGCGGGTACTTGGGCCTCCCACACAAGTGAGGCACCATTTTTATCGGCAGAGCTGGGGGAACGCTGGGTGGTGGGAAATTTGTGTGAGCCCGGTGATTTTTTTCAGCTAAAATTGAGGTTTGCAGAGGATTCTGGGTAAGGAAACTTTAGGGGATCCACGCAAGCCATACCTCCCTGGAAGCCCCCGGGTGTCTAGTTTTCAGAAATATGTGGGTTTGGTAGGTTTCCCTAGGTGCCGGCAGAGCTAGGGTTCACAAACTACAGCCAGGCACTTTGCCAAAAATGGGTAATTTTTTACTGCGAAATTGAGGTGTGACCACATTGCATTTTGCACCGTTTCCTGTCGTGGGCACTAGGCCAACCTACACAAGTGAGGTACCATTTTTCTCGTAAGACTTAGGGGAATGCGGGGTGGTTGGAAAATTGTGGATCCCCGCAGATTCCAGAACTTTCCACCACAGAAATGTGGGGAAAATGTGTTTTTTTGGACAATTGATTAGCTTTGCAAGGGATTCTGGGTAGCAGAACCTGGTGAGAGGCAGCTAAGTCACCCCATCCTGGATTCCCCTGGGTGTCTTTTTTCCAAAAATGTATAGGTTTGCTAGGTTTCCCAAGGTGCCGGCAGACCTATTCTTAAAAAACTACAGCTAGGCACTTTGCCAAAAAAGGAACTTTTTTCACTGCGAAATTGAGGTGTGAGTACTTTGCGTTTTGCACCATTTCCTGTCACGGGCACTAGGCCGGCCCACACAAGTGAGGTACCATTTTTCTCGTAAGACTTTGGGGAACGTGTGGTGGGTGGAAATTTGTGGATCCACGCAGATTCCAGAACTTTCCACCACAGAAATGTGGGGAAAATGTGTTTTTTTTACAATTATTTAGGTTTGCAAGGGATTCTGGGTAACAGAACCTGCTGGGAGGCAGTCAAGTCACCTGATCCTGGATTCCTCTGGGTGTCTAGTTTTCAAAAATGTATAGGTGTGCTAGGTCTCCCTAGATGCCGGCAGAGCTAGGGTTAAAAAATGACAGCTAGGCACTTTGCCAAAAAAGGGTCATTTTTCACTGAGAAATTGAGGTGTGACCATGTTGCGTTTTGCTGCCGTTTCCTGTCGTGGGCACTAGGCTGACCCACACAAGTGAGGTACCATTTTTCTTGTAAGACTTTGGGGAACACGGGTTGGGTGGAAAGTTGTGGATGCACGCAGATTCCAGAACTTTCCACCACAGAAATGTGGGGAAAATGTGTTTTTTTTCACAATTTTTTTAGGTTTGCAAGGGATTCTGGGTAACAGACCCTGGTGGGAGGCAGTCAAGTCACCCCATCCTGGATTTCCCTGGATGTCTAGTTTTAAAAAATGTATAGGTTTGCTAGGTTTCCCTAGGTGCCGGCAGAGCTAGCGTTCACAAACTACAGTTAGGCACTTTGCCAAAAAAGGGTCATTTTTCACTGCGAAATTGAGGTGTGACCACGTTGCGTTTTGCGCCGTTTCCTGCCACGGGCACTAGGCCGACCTGCACAAGTGAGGTACCATTTTTCTCGGAAGACTTTGGGGAACGTGGGGTGGGTGGAGATTTGTGGATCCACGCAGAATCCAGAACTTTCCACCACAGAAATGTGGGGAAAATTTGGTTTTTTGACAATTTTTTAGGTTTGCAAGGGTTTCTGGGTAACAGACCCTGGTGGGAGGCAGTCAAGTCACCCATCCCGGGTTCCCCTGTGTGTCTAGTTTTCAGAAATGTATAGCTTTGCTAGGTTTCCCTAGGTTCCGGCAGAGCTAGCGTTCACAAACTACAGTTAGGCACTTTGCCAAAAAAGGGTCATTTTTCACTGCGAAATTGAGGTGTGACCACGTTGCGTTTTGCGCCGTTTCCTGTCATGGGCACTAGGCCAACCTGCACAAGTGAGGTACCATTTTTCTCGTAAGACTTTGGGGAACGTGGGGTGGGTGGAGATTTGTGGATCCACGCAGATTCCAGAACTTTCCACCACAGAAATGTGGGGAAAATGTGTTTTTTTGGACAATTGATTAGGTTTGCAAGGGATTCTGGGTAGCAGAACCTGGTGGGAGGCAGTCAAGTCACCCCATCCCGGATTCCCCTGTATGTCTAGTTTTAAGAAATGTATAGGTTTGCTAGGTTTCCCAAGGTGCCGGCAGAGCTAGGGTTCAAAAACTACAGCTAGGCATTTTGCCAAAAAAAGGTCAATTTTGCACTGCGAAATTAAGGTATGAGCAAGGAGGTAGATCCCTGGAAAATGCACTCATACCATACTATATCACTTCCCACTGACTCAAGCAATCATCTTTCAAGCCACAAGTTTGCAATACAAATTGAAATGCAATGCATACACTTATAATCAATTAAAAATCAATTTTACTATTCTTAAAATTTCGAAGAAATTTCAAAAAAGTACATACTTTTTAATACATTAAAAACTTCCACATTTAATACATGGCAATGTCCTTAAATCCAAATTCCTAGACAGTCATAGATGCAAAACCTATTGTGACCCTACTAACTACAGGCAGTCTGTATATCCTGTTTTGAACTATATTCGATCCCACAGCTAAAAAAAATCTATCTGGCACTTTTTAGTGAGGAAACTTTTCCTTATTATTTAAAAGTCCTTTGCTTTTTAGGGATTCAAGAAATACGGTGGCGTCGACGCGTTTCGGTGGTCTATAAGCTAAGAGCTTTACCACCTTCCTCAGGACAGATTGCGATACCAGGTCAAAAATCTTCTTATGGTACAAGTTGTATCTATTATGAGAAAAGGAATGTTTCAACTACCATCATAATAATTCATCATATTCATCAAATATCATAGCTTTTTTTTTTTAAAACGACATCACATGTATCACATATTAAACAGATTCCATGTACTATACACTTTATCTTATAAAATCTTAATTAAAAAAAGGTTTACTTTGGATTTCAAGATGAAATTTTGCATACATCAGTCTCATTCTATAAGCATCCTTCTATTTATGCATTTAGGTAAATATTAGACTCTCACTCGCACACAGTGTATTACTGTAGAACCTCTTTATTATGGTGATCTACACTGGATACTGACCGTGAATAACATCCGTCAAGTATCAGTTTTGAGGTTAAAGAATGGTCCTATCCTGGATCTTCATACAGCTTTTGTTTCTGTTCTGAAAATATATAACATATTTGCGGGTAACATAATGACCATTGGTTTCATTATCCATTGCTACTTGTTATTGTTGCTGGATTAAGTACCTAATAGAATTTTCTTTGATTTATAAATCCAAGCTTATTCATTTCTTCTTTATATTATTTCGTGTTGACTTTACACCCGTTCATTAATCTAATCAGTGTCTTTGCTTCGGCCAGACATTTCTATCAGTTATATATACGGCCAGATATGCTGTAAGAAAATAGGGCATATTGTTCATAAAGATTAGTTCCCTTCCTCTTATATTTATCGTAACACCAAGGTGGTTGTGGGCTTACCTCAACACGATTTATTTTCTTATCATGGATGAGGATGAAGTAACCCGCACTGCTTTCCTTCCCTTGCAGATATTTGATGAGTCTGTCTGGGTTTTATTTAGCAGTCTGTAAATAAACACATAACTCTATTTATATCCACTAATGTTTTTATCTCTAACAGAGACAATCTCTTTGTTGGTGACCATTTAATGGTGCAAAGGAGTTTCTTTTGAAAGTACCGTTCACCCTCCTTACACTTAGTACTAAAGTTTTTTTTAATTTTCGAACCGAACACGTGTGATATGGCGAACCTAACGTTATCTTCCACCCCTCATCCGCCGTATCAGTGCTTACCTATTTGTTTAAAAAGCACAGTTTTTCCTCGCCGCAATTTCGATGAAAAGAGCCTGTTTCTCCCGGACGTCTTTCTTTTATGGCCTAATGATACTCCGTCATCCCCTGGGCGGTCATAAACTACTTCCGGGGCAGGTGTTTTCTACATTACCGGTTCCATTGTACAACTGAAATTAGCGGCCATTTTTAAAAGGGCTCATACCTGGTGCGCAATTTCTGTTAGGTGAATACGTATTAGTATGCGCCTATGCGGCTGCCATCGCCATCTTTAAACGGGTACCTGCCTGATACGTAATTACTAATAAATGGATTTGTAACCATGTGGATGATTGCCACCTTGATATATTATTGTTAGTGGTAACAAAGTCTAATTTTCGAAAAATAATCCAACAATCCTGAACCAAAAAATATAAATTAGAGATAGAAAAGTAATATTTAGTCCATGCTCAAAACGCAACATCCCTTCCCAAGTGGGAGAGGGAGAGAAAAGCATCGTAACGGTTCATAACCCTTAGCAACAGTCAACTCTTATATAACGCGCCCTAAACTCTGTTAGGAGTTTTAGCCATATCTAATAATCAACACTTTACGGTCCCGCTGCATGAAATAGATAAGGCAGCCAACCAAAGCGATGGTATATATGTACAAACTCCTATGTGGGAATAACATCGTTACTGTAGGATTTCCCTCTTAATATTGTGCTCTTATGCGCGAATGAACCATACAAACAATGTTAAAAAATGTATATTCTTTGATTCAAAAACACGGTAGACTATTTTATGTGGGGCTATATATATTTCCACATTTATAATATTTATATATTCTTTTACTAATTAACATATTATTGGATACATATCCACTATCCTTCAAGTTTGTATGATGGTTTCCCAATCCTCTCTACTATTTAACCCATTTCTAATGGTATCAAATTTTATCATAAACCACTGTTCCTGCTTCTTTCTACGCTGTACACAATTGCCCTTTCTCGTCTGTTCTATCATTTTTTCTAAAACAACCCATCGCAGATCGCTCACATTGTGGCCTTTCTCTCTCCAATGATTAACCAAAGGGGCATTTTCTTTGCTAGTGTTTATTGCCGATTTATGTTCACACATTGTCGCTCTCAATTCTCTACCTGTGTCCCCTATATATCCATATCCACATGGGCAAAGAATGAGGTACACAAGATTTTTACTCCTGCAGTTGTTCAAAGTTTTAATTTCATACTTAGAGGAGTTTAAAATTATGTCCTTTGTAACTAGACATTGGTCGCAAACGCTGCAATTGCCACATTTGTTATTGCCCCTAGCTTTGCTACCATATAGGGTATGACCACGTTGCGTTTTGCACCGTTTCTTGTCGCGGGCACTAGGCCGACCTGCACAAGTGAGGTATCATTTTTCTCGTAAGACTTTGGGGAACGTGGGGTGGGTGGAGATTTGTGGATCCACGCAGAATCCAGAACTTTCCACCACAGAAATGTGGGGAAAATGTGTTTTTTTGACAACTTTTTAGGTTTGCAAGGGATTCTGGGTAACAGACCCTGGTGGGAGGCAGTCAAGTCCCCCCATCCCGGATTCCCCTGTGTGTCTAGTTTTCCAAAATGTATAGGTTTGCTAGGTTTCCCAAGGTGTCGGCAGAGCTAGGGTTCTAAAACTACATCTAAGCACTTTGCCAAAAAAAGGTCAATTTTACACTGCGAAATTAAGGTATGACCACGTTGCGTCTTGCACCATTTCTTGTCGTGGGCACTAGGCCGACCCACACAAGTGAGGTAACATTTCTCTTGTAAGACTTTGGGGAACGCGGGTTGGGTGGAAATTTGTGGATCCACGCAAATTCCAGACCTTTCAACCACAGAAATGTGGGGAAATTGTGATTTTTTTGGACAATTTTTTAGGTTTGCGAGGGATTCTGGGTAACAGACCCTGGTGGGAGGCGGTCAAGTCACCCCATCCTGGATTCCCCTGGGTATCTAGTTTTAAAATATGTATAGGTTTGCTAAGTTTCCCTAGGTGCCGGCAGAGCTAGGGTTAAAAAACTACAGCTTGGCACTTTGCCAAAAAATGGTCATTTTTCACTGCGAAATTGAGGTGTGACCACGTTGCGTTTTGCACCATTTCCTGTCGCGGGCACTAGGCCAACCCACACAAGTGAGGTACCATTTTTCTCAGAAGACTTTGGGGAACACGGGGTGGGTGGAAAATTGTGGATCCACACAGATTCCAGAAATGACCACCACAGAAATGTGGGGAAAATGTGTTTTTTTGGACAATTTTTTAGGTTTGCAAGGCATTCTGGGTAACAGAACCTGGTGGGAGGCAGTCAAGTCACCCCATCCTGGATTCCCCTGGGTGTCTGGTTTTCAAAAATGTATAGGTTTGCTAGGTTTCCCTAGGTGCAGGCAGAGCTAGTGTTCAAAACCTACAGCTAGACACTTCGCAAAAAAAGGGTAAATTTTCATTGTGAAAATGTGGCGTGTTCACTTTGGGTTTTGAGCCATTTCCTGTCGTGGGCACTATGCCTACCCACACAAGTGAGGTACCATTTTTATCGGGAGACTTAGGGTAATTCAGATTTGTAAAGCAACTGTTATTACCTATTGATTTTTGATGCATTTCTGCCTTCCAAATGAAAGACATTGTGTAAAAAAGAAGTTATTTTGAAAAATAACCGATATTTCTCATGCTAGTATGAGTATTCCCAATTTCGCAAATGTGCAAATGTGTACTGTTTCTAAACTCTATAATTTGTTCCCATTTCAGAAATACATACCCCACAATAATTGCTATATACCCGGAACATAATAAAAAACCATTGCAAATTGCTGCTCAGGCTTTGACTCTGGGTTCGTCGGGTTCTTGGTGAACCTACAAGTCCTATATATCCCCACAACCAGGAATGTCCGGCGGATGTAACGGTATGTGGCTTTCAAAGAGATGTCATGATTAGAAGAAGTTACAGGTGAAAACGTTGACACAAAAGGCTGTTTTTCCAACTAATTTTCAATTTTTCCTATATTTAACTATTAGTTTCTATAAAGAAACCTTGATGGTTCTTCACAATGACCCCCTGCTGAATTAAGAATTTTATCTACTTTTCTAAAATGTATAGCTTTCCAGGATCCATTATTGGTTTCACACCCATTTCTACCATTAACTGGAAGAAGGCGGAAAGCACAAAAAATAGCAAAAATAGGCTAGGTCCCAGAAAAATGCCAAAACTGTGTAAAAAATGTTGGTTTTCCGACATTCCCTAAAAGCTGGGAAAATGGTGATTTCAGCCCCACAAACCCTTTTTTGATACCATTTGCAGCCCGTTTTTCCCCCAAAAAACAAAATGTTGCTGTATTTTGGTTAATTTCGGGAACCCCTCCAGGGGAATCCACAAACCCTCAGTACCTTTACAATCCCCATGATGTTGGAAGAAAAGGACACAAATTTGGCGTGGATACCTTATGTGGTCAAAAAGTTACAGGGGCCTAAGCTCGCACTACCCCAAATAGCCAAAAAAAGGCTTAGCACAGGGAGTGAAAAGGCCTAGCAGCGAAGGGGTTAAGCAGTCAGTCACGCACCTACTAAATCCTCCATTTATACACCCACTCATTCTTCAATACACCTTGGCATATGTATAATACATATTTAAACTTTTAAGAAACACACAGTCACTGGATGATGTCATCAGTGATGTCACTGACCAGGTCATGAATGATGTAATATGTGACGTCATCAGCAGTGCATTGCGGGGGCGCGAGTTATAGTTAGCTGAACTAACTATAACGGTGGAATTTCTCAGTTTTTGTAAGAGTGAAAAGTCTAATTAACTAAAACGTCCCTGAAAATATATATATATATATATATTCACTGAAAAAAACATAGGTTTCAGGCACGTTATAGCTAGGAATTAGCATTTAAAAAACCTTAGAAATTCACTGAAAAAACCATAGGTTTCAGGGGCGTTATAGTTAGCTGGACTTTTCACTCGTACAAAACCATAGAAATTCCCCGTTATAGTTAGTTCAGCTAACTATAACTCGCGCGCCCGCAATGCACTGCAAAAGAGTATCAGTATAAGTGTTGATGTCTGTATGGTTCGGTGGGGGGTATTACGTAGTGCATAGGTGCATGAATGAGTGACTCACTGTTTGTATGTGTTGAAGACAGCATGTGTGCAGGACTGTATGGGTGGATGAGTGTGTGCATGGGTGTGTTAGTGAGTAAATGACTGTCTCAATAGTGTCTCTATGAGTAACTACATATGTTTTAAACTAGTGTATGTGACTATTGGTGTATATAAGTGAGTATATGTGAGAGTGAGAGATTGAAAGAGTTCCTGTATGAATAAGTATGTGTTTCTATAAGTGATTGTTAAAAAGACTAAGTATGTGTAAGTTTCTGTAGAAGTAAGTGTGGTGGTGTGTGTATAACTGTATATGCAGGTAAACGGATGTTTGATTCTTTATTAGCATGAGTGACTATGTGTGTGAGTAACTTTATGGATGAGTGGCGTTGTGTAACAGGATGTATAGGTGTATGAGTACATATGATGAGTGAGTACATGTATGAGTGACTGTATAGGACTGTTGGTGAATGAGTGGATGTGGATGTGGCTGTGGATCTTACAATTACTGAATAGGTTGTTGTAATTGGTATTGGTATGTCCATTGTTTTGAAAATGTTAATGTCTATTTTTGAATGTGTGTATCATGGGTTATATTAGGGGCAGAGGAGGTCTGCCACTCTATCACAAGGATGATGTCATCAGTGATGTCATGAGTGATGTCACTGACCATGTCATGAGTGATGTAATATGTGACGTCATCAGCAGTGCGTTGCGGGCGCGCGAGTTATAGTTAGCTGAACTAACTATAACGGGGGAATTTCTATGGTTTTGTACGAGTGAAAAGTCCAGCTTACTATAACGCCCCTGAAACATATGTTTTTTTCAGTGAATTTCTAAGGTTTTTTAAATGCTAATTCCTAGCTATAACGTGCCTGAAACCTATGTTTTTTCAGTGAATTTCAAAGGTTTTTTAAATGCTAATTTCTAGCTATGCCTACAGAGATAGGACATGTGAAGAAAGAAGGAAAAACGCACAGAAAGAAAAAAAAGAAATGCAGAAAGAAGCAACAGAAGTCCTCAAAGACGAAGAAAAGTGCAGGAAGAACTATAACGTGCAGAAAGAACAAACAGAAGAACAGAAACAAGCCTTGTTGCAAAATCATTAGGGGTGGGCGGAATTTGCGTAATCGCGTTACGCAAATCTCCGCAAAACGGAAAAAAATCTCCGCGAACACGCAGAAATTCCGCGAACACGCGGAATTGCTTGTTCGCGATGCTTTTTTCCTGTTCACGATCGCTGTTTGCGTGCTCGGGGAGAAATATCTCACGAACACGCATTTTGAGAACGCGAACAAGCAAAAATTTCACGAAGTCGCGGAAATCGGAATTTTGGGCAATTTTGCGTTCTCCGCGGAACGCAAAATTACCCAAATTCCGCAAATTCCGCGAACGGAACGGAATTTACCGCCCAGGCCTAAAAATCATCCTGTACCCTCAACTTTTTCAGATGGATACTGGTGGTAACTGAGTCTGACTAACCAGTCCTAGAGCCAGTGCTATGTTAAAAGACACTCAGAATACAGTGAAAACACCTACATACACTAGGGTACACTATGTGTTGGGGTCCCCCTGTGATTAGCATGACCTCCTCTGTAAGCCCCTAGTATATAATAGGGCAGGGGATTAAAACTACCTCTTAAAACACACCACAGGGCGTGTTTGAACACGTCACCTCATGCCCCGTCCCCTCCCTTCCCCACTGTGTAAACACGCCCTGTAGCCGTTTTAAGTTGGGAGATTAAGTCCCCTTGAATCCTGAGGGTCCCTAGCGTCCAACTAGACCACTAGGTACCTCCAGTAAGCGCCACAGAGCTGCGTTGCAGAGAGGTGTAAAAAGTGGCACGGCCTGCACCACCTCTCTGCAATGCAGAGCAGTGGTGCTTACTGGAAGCACCTGGTGGGCTAGTTGGACCCCAGGGTCCCTCAGGATTGAAAGGGAATTATTTCCCCAACTTAAAAACGCGCCACAGGGCCTGTGGGCGTTCTGAGTTGAGAGATTAAGTCCCCTTGAATCCTAAGGGTCCCTAGGGTCAAACTAGCCCACTAGGTACCTCCAGTAAGCGCCACAGAGCTGCGTTGCATGGAGGTGTAAAAAGGGGCGTGGCCTCAGAACACCTGTCTGCAACACAGCTCCCTGGCGCATACTGGAGATACCTGTTGGGCTAGTTGGCCCTCAGGGACCCTCAGTATTGAAGGGGAATTAATTCCTCAACTTACAACTGGCCAGGGAGCGCGTTTGCAGAGTGATGCCGGTCTTTTATTTATTTATTTTTAAGAAGGAGGGCTGTGTGGCCCCCTTTCTTTTTCTAATTTATTAGCCCTGGGGACCCCATCCGCCAGGGCCTGCACCCTAATTTTTTTTGTTGAAAAAAATTATTTTGGCCCTCCCAAGGCCTTAATCGGCCCCGGGGACCCCAACCCCCAGGTCATGGCCTTTTTTTAATTTTTTTATTCTTTAGGAGTGGGGCTGTGTTGCCCCCCTCCTCAGGCCACTTATGGCCCCGGGGACCCCATCCCCCGGGGCCGGCCTTTGTTTTTTATTTAAAAAAAATATATATTTATAGGAACACCTAGGACATGCTGGACAAACCGTATGTACCTATCACCATGACGATTTGCGTGATATTCATTAAAAGGCGACTATGCATACAATGAATCCAAGTAGAATGTATTCACACCGCTAGTGAAGCTCTGACGTGTCTGACACCCTACCGTGCCTAATCCCGGCGCCCCCGCTGGTGGGTACTCTCCAAGTAGACACCGTTGTCGTTTATTTATACAAACATGGGTAG
Source organism: Triturus cristatus (assembly GCF_964204655.1). NCBI lineage: Eukaryota > Metazoa > Chordata > Amphibia > Caudata > Salamandridae > Triturus > Triturus cristatus. The sequence continues at coordinate 737,080,392 of NC_140587.1, read as the reverse complement.
CTATTGACGGGCACATTTAATACACATGCACACCAAGCCATTCAAAGGGGATTCAACAAAAATTCGACCAAACTATCCAAGAAACCCCCTCACGGGTAATAAAACACACATCCACCGCCGGATGTGTAATACTTTTTATTTTACTCTCTGAAAAGGAGACAAACATCACTTGAGAGTCACAGCGTGCTCCTGGCTGAGCCCAATGCTGTGTTATACCCACCAGTGCCCGCCGAGCGCCACACACCTCTGTGTTGTATTCCACCAGCTAGTGCGTATGCTATGACACTCTCTAGCCCATGTGCACTGTAACACCACACCGTGAATATGTCATGCCACACTTGCCTTCGCACGGGTTATATTGCCCCATCTAACGTGCCTTCCTCGATGCCTATGTTATAAAGCACAGCGCTATGCCATACATATTACAATCCGGGATCCATATCTTTGTCACAGTGCATATGCAATGTTACACTACCCAGCACATATTTTATATTACAACTTTAGAGACTACTTAGGTTACACAACACTGCCCTGTGCATATTACACTCCAAGGCGCATATCGCATAGCACACGCTAGTGCCTGTGCTATCTCGCGCTCTCCAATGAATCTGTCATTGCGCACAATGTATTGCATATTATATTTCATGCCCCAGTTCATCTTATATCACACTTATTGGTGCATAGTTTATACCATATACTATATCTAGTTTTCATTTTCAATCGTGCTCTCAGGACTATGTTCTATATAACACTGCGTCCAACTACCCTTTTCACGGGCATTACATTTTGCGATGGGGGGTGGAGGGTCAGGGGATGTTTCTGCCAAGTGAGCCCGGAGTCACAGTCCCAAACGTCCTCTTCTTCCTGAATAAAAGTGAGATTATGCTGCATACTTGTTCATATTTTAAGTAGTTCGCACAGACACACATTTTAAAAACAATAAAGTTCCTAATACCCACCTTCTATGAACAGTTAGCTTGCTGCCCCATCCACCTCCTCCCTATCCTCTGTTGTCTGAATCCATGGACTAGCCTCCTCCCTCCTGCTATGCATGGTCTGATGTGCTGCCACTGCCCTGCATTTAGCATGATGTACCAGTCCACTCATCCTGCCCTCCATTGCCCAATTCTATGGCCCATCATTGACCTCCTGCTTAGCCTCTGTGCTTTGCTTGCTGCCCCTATTCTCCTTCCCCCTGCCCTCCGATGTCTTTGTGCATGCCCCTGCTCCATCCTTTTTGACCACCATGTTCCATGGACCTGCCACTCCTTTCTACTCTGAGTGTTCTGTTGAGCTGCCACTCCCCTACCATCTGCCTAGCATTGTCAGATGACTGTAACCTGTCCCTGCCACCTCCACCCTGCCTGTCCACATGCCATGCCCCTATCCCCTTCCTCCTGTCCTCCATGGTCCATTTTACTGCCACACCCTTCTGCCCTCCCTGGTCTGTTGTGCTGCAACTGCTCCTCCTGCCTGCCCCGCGCGGTCTGTTGTGAGGCCCCTTACCCTGAACTCTCTTGTCTGTGCCCAGGTCCTGACCCTCCCTTCTATCCTCCATGGTCCTTTGTGCATGCCCCTGCACCCTCCTTCTTGCCCATCATAGCCATTGTGCTGCCACTAACCCTCCCGCTTGCCATGCATGGTCTTCTGTGCTGCCATGGCCCCTCCCACCTTCCCTGTGTGGTCAGCTAGCTGCTCCTGACCCCCTCTCACCTTCCCTCCATGGTCTGTGTGTATGCCATCATAGTCTCACTGTTGCTCTCCATGGTGTGTCTTGTTTCTAGTGCCCATCCTGCCTGACCTCCATAGTCATCTTGCTGCTCCTGCCCTGCCCCCTTGCCCCCAGCCCTCTGTTTCCATGTGCAGACCCCTATTCCCTCCCTCCTGGCTTGTCGGTTCCATTGTAATGCCCCTGATCCGTCCCTCCTGCCCTTTATGGTCTGTTATGCTGCAGCTTTCTCTCCTGTCTGTCCATTATGGTCAGCTAGCTACCATTGCCTCTTTCCCCTCTGTTGTCTGTTGTCCATGTGCATGGTCCTGTCGCCTCCCTATTGCTTTCAATGGATTGTTGTGCTGCACTCCCGTCCCGCATGCCCTGTGTGGTGTATTGTGCTGCTGCAAACCCTGATGCCTGCCCTGTAGGGTCAGTTTGGTGCACTTCTCAATGTCCCTCCTGTCCTCTGTTATCCGAGTCCATGTCCCTACCCCAATTCCTCCTGCCTACCATGATCCAATGTACCATACTTGCGAACATTTTGAACTTGGTAAGAGGGAGATTTTGAAATAAAACTGGGGTATTGATTTTCCCTTTTGAGTTACATTGAAAAAGAGAAGATTGTAGACAGGAAACAGATCAAGTAAAGCCCATTTGAGCTTAAAAACATTGGACGTTTCCTGGCTGAAACGGGTCTGTTGGCATGTATGGTTGTATGACCACTGCCTCTTCCTTCTGCCCACAATGGTCTATTATATTGCCACAGCCTCTCTTGCCAGTCCTGTATTGTTGGTTTTTTGCCCCTGCCCCCCTTTCCACTGCCCTCCATAGTCTGTTGTGCTGCCACTGCCCTTCCTGCCTGCCTAGTGTGGTCAAATTGTTGCCTCTGCACTCTCCTACCTGCCTTCAATTTTCAGAGTCCGTGCCCCTGGCCTCTGCCTCTCAACAGTATCCCAATGAACAACTAGATTGCTAGCATTCTATATTTATTACAAAAGTGTGGAATGCCTGACGTCATCTTGATGTAATCAAAACTGTAATGCCTAGAGCATTTCCTTTAGAAATTACATATATGAGAGGGTCTTATTTGCATCAAAATTATGGTTAGTGCTCTAAAAAACTAAAATGAGGACATATTTTCGGAGTTTTCAAATAGCGACAAAGAACTTTTAAATTATTTGTAATCTTAGTTTTTTTATCCAGTTGACCACTTGATTAAATGTTGCATCCAAGGGGAGAGGGTGTGGTGTTACTTCCAGAGCTGCAGACTTTGCAACTGGGGAACCATTTTGGAGTTTCTGCTTCAGCTCAACATTCTGTGATTCTGGTCAAATCACTTAATCTCCCCATGTCTACAACCAAAATGAATTTGATCTTGTGTGATATAACCAATGTTCATGTAAAGCACTCCAATACCTGACAAGTCTGCACTATATAAAACTGCAAATACACAAAAAATAAGTGTTTTGCACACTTCTGTCATTGGGCTACATTTGGGCTACATCTGGGTGATATTTGGGCTACATTTGGGCTCTTTGTCTGGTGGCCATTTTAGGAGATTTATTTGTTATGAAGTTTCCTAATTTCCTCATTTACTGCAGTCTCCTCAGTAGGAAATGCTTTCAGTTTTTTTACTTTGATTCCCTCAAGAAGGTATTCAGAAATGTCACACATTTGCCATAAATTCTGAATGTTAGCACTCTAGTTGCTCATTAGATCACTGTAGTAAAGCTACTGCTCACCACGGAAGTCTGCTGCTAGTATTAGAAGTGCATGTTTCAGTCTGCATATCAGAATTTTTTAATGAAATAGAAGAGGATTTGAGAAGTCACTCAAAATGTGCCCTAATTTTTCTTTCTTCAGCACTAATCATAATTTCTATGGCAAAATGAACCCCCTCATTGTGTTCCTTTTTAAATTAAATGTTTTAAGTGTTACCACTTTATTCCAATCAAGATGGCTTCAGGTGTTGCATACTTTTGTCATAAGTAAGACTGTTAGCGCTCTAGTTGTTCTTTAGAGCACTCTGGGAAGCTGCAGTAGAACACAAAGGAATCAACTGACAGTCTCTGCCCTTGTTGGATGTACATGTTTTACTGAGAATGTCAGATTTCATTCTTACATGACTGAGAAAGATAATGTGAATTTACAGAAAATATGCTCTCAGTTTAGTTTATAGATCACCTTCCAAACCTCTGTGGGAAAAGTATGAGAAAATAGTTTTCTCTCAAACATGGTTCGTGATATCACAGCAGAAGGCTTTTTCACATGGTAAAATCACCTTAAAACACACCACAATTCCAAAAATGAGTATGGTACCATCAACAAATGATTTATAATGTAACTGAAGTCTTAAAAACTTCTATTAACTGCAATGCTTTTTAATGAGGTGCTATCATGTATATTGGTCCCAAGATGGCTGCCAACACTTCTTGGATGAAGTACTGACAGCCAATCAGATCTCACGAATAGATGTGTGGTTAGGCTCCTCCCAGATATGTATGTGATTTTACTTTTGATTTTCTCAGGAACTACTGAACAGATTGACACCATATATGCAAAAGGAACATGCCTGACCTGAGGACTACCTCTTTGCCAAATTTCAAGTAATTCTGTTCAGCCGTTCGGGCTGTACCTTAGACTAAAGGTCCCTATGGAAAATTGCATGGGGAAAACGCATTTTGGGACCCCCCTTTTTTCTCAGCCCCCGCTTGACGAATCCCCCCAAGACTTTCAGGGTAGGAGCGGAGCGGAGCGCCCCACCTATTTTGAAAATTTCGTGAGGATTCGTCAACCGGCGCCAAAGTTATTCCAAATAGAATGTTGCGGATTTCCTATGGAAACACGGTCCTAACTATAACTATCTACTGGCGACCGCCAGTAGATAATATATATATATATATGTATATATATATATATATATACATATATATATATAAATACTGTTTGTAAGACTGTAGTACTTGGAAATGTAACTCACTAAAGCACAAAGCTAATAGCGACTGTATTGCTATAAGAAAGTTATTTACTGTAATATTCTCGGGGGATATTCTTGTCGAATGTGTATTGTATTGAAATTGCATTTGTATAGTGCTTACTACCCCTGTCGAGGCGTCAAAGTGCTTTTTCAGCAAGTAGCACGCTACTCTAAAACCCAAAACTTCTGCACCCGTGCCCAACCAATTCCGAATTATAAGATTGGTTGAGCCATATTCCTGGTGGGACACAGCTCTGCTCAATAATAACTGGCCCAGTGTTCCCGCACCCAGATTTCCCTGGTGCACCAGTCCTGATTTTACCATCCAGAAAATCTGGCTGGTGAAATCACATGCAGCACTTACTGCAAGCATAGCCACCCTCGGTCCCTGACCTCCCACCCTTGTACCCTCCTTCCATAGGACGCAGAAGACTAAACACTTTTCCCTGCCAGCCAAAAGCCTCTGCTGTGCTCTGAAGATCTCTCCATTTCTTTCTCCTGTCTGTCTCCCAGTTTCCATTTGCCACCTGCTCAAAGCAAGAGGTAAATGGAAGGTTATTTGTCCCAGGAATGGGAGCACCACATGTAGATTTAGACCTCATAAATCTGGGTCAGCTTGTTATTCACCATTTCAGGGACAAATACTGGTTTACGTGCGATGATATGCCCCCGTACAGAAATCTGTCCACCTTGTAATCAGAACCTCAGTCTTTGGACTCAGGACTGAAACTTGAATGCCATGTAAGTTTCTGCATGTGTTTCTAACTGATGCGGGTTGACTCCACCATCTGAGGTCACCCCTCCTAATAGATATAAAAATTTGTAATAACCTGGAGACACATTTGCTAAGGAATTTTGTAGCACTTGCATCAGGCAAGGTGATGCAAGGCAACACAAGCCCTTAACTGAGATTTACTCAGCCATGCAAAGCCACCTTGCGTAGCTCTGCATTGTTCAGTAAATCCAAGGTAATGGATGGAAGCACTTTCACTCATTTGCATTACCTTGCAGCAGGGATGTGTTCCATGGGTGGAGTGTGGGTGTTTCCCCACATCCACCAATGGATTTTGGTGAATTCTCAGATTTACAGAGCGTTGTAAAGCTGGGAATGTGTCAAAATGGTATGCTTCCCAGACCAGGTGTAATGAGGAGAAATGTCTTTATTTCTCGTTGATCCATTCCACATCACACATGAAAAACAAGCATTTGCAATGCAATAGGTCTCATATTTAAGAGTGTTCGAGCTATTGGCATTGTAAATGACAATGCCTTTTATTTATGTGTTATTTTTAAAACAGCTAAATAAAAAGGCATTGTCATTTACAATGCCAATAGCTTAAACTCTGACAAATGTGACACCCATTACATTGCAAATGCGTTTGGCACCCATGCTATACTTTTTTTTTTTAAAGCGTTAGGAGAGAGCGTGTCAACAGCAGGCAGGCCAAAGCTGTTTGAGAATAGTGCTTGGAGGCTGTAATTAAAGCCTACCGAGTAACAACACATGTAACAGGGGGTGTTGCTATGGAAGGTTACAAAATGAGACAAAGCGGTACTAAGGACTGACTACTAAGCCTATTGACCAATAAACAGCCACAGTTTACATTGGACAGTGACACAAGCCAATGAAAAATATGGGCAGAGAGTGGATAGAGCTTCAAGTCCCTGCCTGAATACAGCATGTCCCGAAGAGCAGAGCATGCACTGCCCAGACTCGACCTAAAAATCATATCTTTGTAAATATGGTGCATCTCTGGTGTCTCTCTTTCACGCAAGGCAGCTCAGCAAGTTGCCTTGCTTGAAATGTTACTAAGTATGCCCTTTGGTCTGCATGGAAAGCATGGAGTCTGCTAGTCATATTTGTTTCGTTTTCACTTCGAATTCATCCATCCGGAAGATTGTCAGCCCTACCTTTTGGCCCCTTGATAACAGCTGTTTTACTTGGTTCTTTCTGTAGGGTCATCCCCAAATATTTTGCCTTCACACCTCCATTTTTGCTGAATTCATTTTTGTTGGCCTTAGGACTTTGTGCACTTTACCACTGCTAACCAGTGCTAAAGTGCTGGTGCTCTCTCCTATAAACATGGTAACCTTGGCTTGCTACCAATTGGTATTTTTAATTTGCTTATAAGTCCCTAGTAAAGTGGCACTATATTTTCCCAGACCCTGTAAATGAATTAGACTAGTTGATCTGCAGCACTGATTGTGCCACCCACTTAAATAGCCCTGTAAACATGTCTCAGACCTTCCATTGCAGCCCGTGTGTGCACTTTAAGCTACCTTTTCGACCTGTCAAAGTAAACTTTTTGCCACGCCCAAACCTTTCTTTTAAATACACATGTCATCTCTGGGGTAGGTCATGGACAGACCAGAGGGCAGAGTGTAATGTATTTAAAAAGTAGGACATGTACTTTTAAATATTACATGTCCTGGTAGTGAAATGGTTAAATTCATTTTTCACTACTGTAAGGTCTATCTCTACTATAGGCTTAACATTGGAACTAGCCTAATTACATTTAGTAAGTGTATTTTCCAAATGGAAAGAGGTAACCAGTTTATGTTTGATGTTTCTGGGATCTCAATTTAAAATCCTAACTTATGGTGAAGTTGTATTTTAAATTGCAATTCTAAAAATGCTTTTTTTAGAAACTCTTTCGAATATGAAGCAAGACAAGCATGCGTTAAACCGCCGATTATGGTTTCTTAAGGTAAATGAGCACTGTTAGTTTTTTGTGGTTGCTATGAATAACGTAGGGTTTTTGTTCATTTATTTATTCATTTTTTCTTTTTTGGTTTAGGGTGAGACATTTTAGTGTTTGTCAGGAAAGGGGGTGAATGTGGGTTGTTAGGGAGGGTAGGACACAGGGTAAATGCTTTATCTATAATCACTTAGAGTGTTTTTTTCTGGTGCAGCCGTTTAAGCAGTTCTCTCTGATTTATTACAGCACCCCTGACGAAGAACTTATAATAGTTCGAAATGCATTGGGTTTTCCACAGTACCGGCTCAAAGGAAAGTTGACAACACTTGTCTATGTTAAAGCTTGGATGAGCAGCATGAGACATTTGAAAATGAGGAATAAAGCATTCCAGTTCAACTAACCTGTCTCCACAGGGATTTCACGAGTATGAAGATATGGATTATTGGATTTTCTAAAAAATGGGAAGACTATGGATTACTTTGGTTAACGTCACAATTAATGGTTTACTTATGGAGGAGAGTTTTTCTTCATTGCAGCAGTGCAGCAGTTGGTGTTTCAATTAAAGCACCTTATTGCCTTTATTTCTTAGAAAGTTGGCATTTTCTTGCCTGAGCAATTTTGTGTCTGCAACCTGTCTCTGGGTCACATGACAGGGTGTAGGTGACAGTTGGGCTTTGTGTATTCCTCCTAGACACCCACACACAATGGGGAGATTAGGTGTGGCTAAATGGACCATTACTGGCAGGAGCTGAGCCCATCCCCACTTACACCTAAACAGGCTGTCTCCTGTCTCCACACAAAGAGCTACATACCCCCCGTAGTCAGTCTGGAGCCAGGGCTAGTAAGGCGGGGCATCTGTGCACTTAAAAGGCATGCCTCCTGAAGCTTCTTCCCACTCCAAAGGCACAACTGTGTATATATACTGGACCTCAGACACCACCTCTTCAGAACACTTCTGGACCTGTGGATACTCTGGCAGGAGGAAGGACTGCTGTGCTACTACAAGGACTGTTGCTCTGCTGGATTGTGGCTATAAGGCAACTGCTGTCCTGCAGCCTTTTGCCCCCCTGCCTGGGGAAGAAGAACGGCACCTTCAACTTCATCTTGAACCAGGACCCCAGAGTGAGTCCAAGGGCTAGTCTGCTGGCCTCCAGATCTGAGCCTCAGGGACATGATAGGCTTCCAAATATCCTAAACAAGCTCTGGACGTTGGTCCAGCGAGTTCCTGGCCCCCAAGTAGTGCCTCTCAGGTCCTGAACCCTTCGTTGGCTCACCGGTACAGAAATCAAGCTGCTGGACTGTACATGAACTGCCTCTCACCGCGAAGATCCAGCAAGGGCTCCCCAGGACACTAGCTGTATCCTTGTGCTTTACTGACAGCATCACGCAACACTCTCCCTGCTACTCGAGTCAGTTCACCTTTGAATTTGACCTGGCCCAGCACGACCAGATATCCCAAGGTTGTGATTTGTATTTTTTTGGTGCTATTTTCACTATATTCTTCAAATATTCATATCTCTGGTTTTACTGATTGGATTATTTTATGTTTTTGTCTTGTGTTATTGAGTACATTCAGCTCTTTTTGTCTAACTGGTTGTGAAATTGTTTTGTGTGGTGTTTGCATAGGTTTACAGTTTAAAGTATTTCACAAATAGTTTGGAAATTGCCTCTAAGTTAAGCCTGACTGCTCTGTGCCACAGCTACCAGGGGGTTGAGCACAGGTTAATTTCGGTTTTGCTTGTGCCTTACCCTGACAAGGATTGAGGTTGCTGTTTGACTAGGACTCACACCCCAGTCAACCAGTAAAGTAACCCAATTTCTCACAACAGTGTTTACATTGTAATGGGTATTCCATAGTTACACATCCATTGGTTTGTTGGAAGCTTGAGCAGATGAAATGTACCTACGTATACAGATATCTATCAAAACTGTTTGGCCGGTAGCTCTCGACAATAAATGTGGATTATTGTGTTGTTCTTTTTATAAAGGGAGAAGTTTTCACAACAGTGGTAAAATAAACCTAAAGAGTCATGTGCAGTCATAGGACCAATGTTTGCAAACGCAGGATAACTGGCGGTCTTATTGGAATACAGTAAAAACCATGAAGATCTAAAAAGAAGGAAAGGAGAATATGTGCTATAGTAGCAATATAATTGGTTGAGACTCAAGTTCTAAATGAGCTTGCCAAATTGCCCAAACAGTGTGGTCCTGGTCAATTCCGTTAATACCTCTTATACACAGAGCTCTAATCTGCTCAAAGTGCAAGCACTTAAAAACTTGAAATCCCACTTTATTGTGGTTCAAGAAAGCATCAGAAACTCACATCTATGTTCTACATCTTTCAGAGAGAGAGCTCAGGCATGGATGCCAGACTTTCAGTTTGTTTTTGAGTGACATTTATAGGTTTTCAAGGCAATTAACTGTAATGTATTACCGGAGACACTTTCAGTGACACTTCTTTAGTAACAGAACAAAATAGGAATTTCAGAAATGATCGACTTTTTGGTTTGTAATGGTCATAAACCAGCTGAAGAACCCTTGAAGTCTTGGCTAGAAAGTCACGACTGGCTAAACACGTCAGCAAAACAACATAGGACCACCTGGTAGTTAGGTCTTGGACTTACGACTCTCCCATCCTTCCGTCATATTGAGTGATGGGAGACAGACCCACGAGTAAGGTTGCCATTAGGACAATTTTATCACCGACCTGCCAGACCTGTCTTTTTAAGTCCAGGCAGGCAGCATGATTGAAAAAAGTAGAAAAATCTGGTACCTTTTCTCTTCAGAAATATAAAAGAAGCAAATACACAAATAAATGAGTTCATCAAAAGTATTTGGGAGCTGTCTAGACCCTCTCTGAAAGATTATTAGAGCAGACAGAGGGAAATCTGACAAAAAAGATTCCTGGCGATTTTGCACAAATCCCTTTTCATCTCCCCAATTCTTGGGTGTTCCAGGACAGTAAAACACAGACAAATTATCGGTATTTTTTCCAAGAAAGGTGGCAATACTACCCGCGAGAGATTTTCCCAAAAAGACATTATCGTTCTTTTAAAAACTGGTGGGGATTGGAGGGCAACCAATTACAACAGTGTACTTACGAACTCGAGATTCTGGTCGCACCTGCCTTTTGATCTTCACCCCCTTACTCTTTAAAAAGTGCATTGCTCTCTTAAAATTTACATGTGACGTGTTTTACAATCTTCATGTAAAGCGAAAGACGCAAGAAAAAAGGTTCAGGAAAAAAGTATAGTTTAACTTTTAAACGTTCTTATAAAGAAACAGAATTCTGATATGGAAGAATGCCTATTTTCACGGCGTTCACTGACCTCCTAACAAATCTCTCAATATCTCTCGGAATCATAAAAGTTTGTTATTAAAGCTGTTTGTTTGAGCATTGGTTTTATAAACACATTGGGGTATATGTACAATGAAGCATGTGGTGCAGCCTTGTGTTTCCCCATGCGATGGCAGTTTAGCAACATAGTGCCATCGCAGGGGCACCCTTGCACCAGAGTGCAAAAGTGTCTGCGAGCAGGGAAGGATTGGTTATGTGTAAGAAGGTGTCCCTTCCTGCACATAAACAATCCCAAAATGCTATTTTGTAACTTTCATGGTGCTGCTTCATGCAGCACACATGAAAGTTACAAAATGGCCTAATTTAAAAAGGTTTGTTTATGTACAGGAAGGGACACCTTCCTGTACATTAACAAACAATGGCATTTTGCTTATTCCATGTGCTGCAGCAGCATAGAAGAAGCAAAAATTAGGAGAAATAATGCATTTCTCCTCGTTTCGCCAACTTTTCCTGGTCTTAACTTTGGCGCTGCCTCCTATGTTTGCCACCCTTGTGCATAGGGGGCAGCATCAAATATAATGGGTGTTGCTGTGGAACGCCCACCGCAACATCCACTGCATGCCCCTTTCACACTAAACATAGCGTGAAAGGGTGCCATATGTACAAGGCAGCGTTAAGCCATGTTAAGGAGCTGAATACTGCCTTGTACATAAGGCAAGACTCTTATCGCCACAGGAACGTCGCAATAAGTGACGTTCCTGTGGCGATAGGGGCTTGTGCATATGCCCCATTGACTACTGGAGCGAGAGTTCTAAACCGCTAGTAAGAAGTATTTCTCTGGTGCCCTGTGGGAAAGTAGCAGTCATTATTGCAGTGGCCTAGGTTTACTACATTCATAGTTCAGAAGCTGGAGGTCAAGATGTTTTCCTTCTGCAGTTAGGTCGGAGAAGAGTATGGTGGGGCTATGTACTGTGGACTGTCGCTCTACTTGGCTCTCCTCGGCGCATTCTAGCTTCAGGAGAATCAGAGCCACAGGGGGGTAGGCAACAAGGAGGCAGTGCAGCACATGTGGGTGCCAGTAAATAACACTTTACCTATTTGCAAGAAACGGGAGGGTCACTAGCCAAGTTTCCAGGGCAACAATTCTCTCCAGTGGGGCAGAGAGTCTGTCTAATTTATCCAAAAGTCTTCGGACAGTCACGTGAAAGTGGCTGAGGAAGGAAGGGGCATATTATCAACGAGGCGCTAAAAAATTATCGCCGCTTTTGCATCTGTTTTCAGACGAGAAGCGGTGATAATTGTAATGCCCTATTAGCAAGGCCACGCGAACGCGTGAATCCATGCTTCTTCGCACTTTCCCTTAATGCCCAGCTTTGCATCTATAATTAGATGGGCGTTCCTCCCCAGAATAACGGGAGAAATGTCGCTAAGCGACATTTCTCCTATTATCAAGCCTCATGCAAAGCAGCATAGCGACAAGAAAAGTAGCGATAACCTCTGTTAACGCTACTTTCCTTATGCCTGCTTTGAAACTGACTTAGCCGTGATATCCTATGGAAGGTGGATACCCTGGCTAAGTATGTGTAGCCCTATCAGCAAGCTACCGCCAAAAGTTGTGCGATTATCGCTGGATTTCCAGCGATAATCGCACAGTTGGCAGCTTGCACTCTGAATTTTATCGCTTTGGAGATAAGCGTTTCTGATAGCACGCTATCTCCGCGATAAAATTCAGAGTTAGCCGGCGATAATTATCCTCGCGCTAAGTGCACTTAGCGATAATTATCGCCAGCCCTTGCTGATATGCCCCGAAGAACTTTGCAGGCAGAGCTGTATTTGTTCAGCCCTCCCAAGCGTCATGCATGTGCGTGATAATGTCCAGCCCTTTTGGGGAAATATGGATATGTTACTAAGACGCATTAGGCTGTGTGTTTAGCCGGGCTGCTCAGGATTGTTTCTGTCATTGGTGCATGTGCTGTGACACTAGGCCTCAATGTGTGAGACAGAAGAATACACCTTAATTATGGCAGTGTTTGCTACATAACCTGGAGCTAAAACATGTTTACTTTCATTAGAGGGTATAGGACCATTGATATACAACGTTCAGAGTTTGATTTAGCTAAATAAACTCTTGTGCTATAAGTTTAAAAGGCTCGAGGCTCGATGGACGGTGCAACGTCCGGAATGTTCTGGAAAAAACTACATGTTACAAGTCACCTAATTTGATATTTTAATGGACATCAAAGAGCACACTTAGTAAACGCTCCCTCAGTAACATAATAACTGATGAAGGTGTCACAATATTTTGATAGAGTCTGGGCCCAGCCTCGCTGGTGGACTGATACGCATTTCAACCTGATGACTGTGCACCCCCGCAGGGCAGAGTAGAAGAAAGGGAGGGGCTCTGTCAACTCAAATCTTCTGGCTCATATAGCTATGAAAATAAACAGGGCTTCGATTTGTTGAATCTGTCTTTTGTCCTGACTTTGTAAAAATAAATAAAATACTGGCGTCCATTATTTTGATACAGTTGCAACATGGAATGTCTTAGAAAAAATGACCAGGGGCTCAACATATAACTGCACCAGATCACGCCAAAGTATTTGCTGAGTTATGAACTCGGTAAGCTTAATACATTCTTTTAATATATAATCTTTGAATGACGTTAATACGCGCACACGACCACATATGCACGTTCATCAGCTGAGGTCTCGACCAAATCCGTGCGATTTCATAAGTAATAAAAGTAGAATACTGACTTTAGTTGGTCTTTAAGCGCAGTAATGCTGGACATTTGCATCACCATTAACATTATACTGCTGTGCCTAAAGACCGTTTAGTCAGTTAAATGTGCTTTAAAATTGTGTTAACCAGATTCCAAACTAAAGAAAGACTTAGCCTAAATGGCTCGAAGGTGCTTTAAAGGCCTTATTTATAGAGTACAGATCCAGTAAGAGCTATGGGCAAGAACATGTTTTTTTTTTGCTGCTTTTGTGTTAGAACAATGAAGCTTTTGGCTCTGAGTCCCATGCTCTATGGGCGGCAATCAACTATCTTCCCCAGGGTCACCAGGGACCCGAGAGTGTTGATGGAATGAAGATGTCACGCTACCTCCACCAACTGCCATCTCCATATCAGCCGTAGGTCCCTGCAGACCCAAGCTGTTAGGTGTAGTAACAGTCTGGTCACGTTCTAGTGTTTAATAGTAATGTGTTTCCATCAGCCACTCCTAGAGGGCTTGCTTCCACACTCACCCCACACCCATCCATCACAGGTATCACAGGACATGAGGACGGACGCACATGCCCTGGGCCAGTTTCTGATAGGGTACCATGGTGTCTGTGTGATCATTATTAGTGCATGGGCGCCTAGGGCCCAGACTCATTACATGGGTGACTAGCGGGACCTGGTTTGCGTGTAAGCTGGGAGCCGTCTCCTGGTCTTGGTGGGGGAGATGTGTAACCTGGTAATCTAAAGCACCCCGTAATTGCTGCCTGCACCATGGCCGTGTGTAAAGAAGACAGTATCCTACCACCAGGTACTACAGCCGCGTACCTGCTATGACCCCCGGGAAGGTAAGACCGGAACACCAGGTATGAGGTGAGGCTGCCGGTATAAACGTACGCAGCAGGTGGCCTGCACCATGTGTAAGGTGCCTGCGGGGGCCTGACAAGCTCAACGTGTGGAAACCCTCCCTGCAGATGAGATGGCTCTGCCGCGCCCAGCACGAAGGACATCCCTGCAGCATGGTAAAGGATGCCCAGAGCAATGTTGCCATCATGAGGGTCCATACCAAGAGGGAGTGAAGCCCAGCACCAGCATGCCTTGTGCTGTATGCCGTATCTGTTGGAAAAGACGTAAAGGAGAGGGGGCCAAAGAAGTCACAGCGGAGGCTAGAGCTCATTTTGAGGTACCCCTGATGCCACAGCTGACAGGGCTTGGAAGCTGGGTTGCCTCCTATTCTGCTGTATTGGTGCCCCGGGAGGTGATGCACTGGAGGGTGCAGATGAGGAGCGTAGCAGGCAGAATGGGTACATGCTCAGGATAAGCTGCTCCGCAGCCAGCGGCCTGTCAATCATTCCCAGCCCCAGAAAACAAGGTGTCACACCACTGACAAGAGCGGCCTGAACCAGACCCAAAAAAGGGGGAAGAGACCGTAGGGTGCCGTGGTGCTGTTGGGAATGCACCGGCATGGCACATCCTTACCTGCAGGAGCAGGAACAATCGTCAGTCCATGCAGCAGCTATCTCTGTCTGTTTGAGTGCAGCTGCTATCATCAGCTGTGTTTTACTGAGGCAGGGAAAGAGTGCTGCAAAAGTGGTGGCCTAGGAAAAGGCTGCGTTGAGAGAGAAAGGCCAAGCCACATGGAAGGCTGCAGCACCACTTAGTGGCAGCCACTTTGAACTGCCCCTGAACCAATGAGCAAGTGATGCACATGTCTCCCCTATGGTATGGAAGTCACCAGTGAACAAGCAGATCATGAAAAAAGACCCTGTATTTGAGGGACAGCCTAGTGGGCATGTTGAGGCGAAGTTAGCCCAGAAGAGACATGCTGCTTTTGGACTGCAACGCACACAGGAGGTGCATCATACAAAGAAGAGAAGAGGGAGCCCACCCCCATGTCTAGTTTCCCATTGTTGAAGTACTGGGAATGTGGACTTTTGATTGTGGGCATAGCCAGCTACTGCCAGGCGAGTGCCACACAGACAGTGGGCTAAGTATCAGTTGACGGGGAGAGACTGTGAACCCCTACAGTGTGAGAGATTCAAGAAGCTAACAAAAAATAAAAACTGCTCCAGCCAAGGACAAGCAGGGCCAAAGGATAAGAGTTCAGAAACAGGGTGGAGCAGTACAAATACAGTATGGCCACAGACTGGCTGCCCCAGAGAAGGCTGGAGGAATGTTGGCCGGAGCAGAGAGGCACCAAGCAAGAAAAAAATCTTTAGGAGGAAGAGGTGGGCAATGAATGCCCTCTACGGTGGTATACCACCACTTTGTTCATGAGGAGAGTGCTGACTGCATCCCCAGTGGTGAAAGGAGACTACCGCAAGAGGAGAAACTGAGTGTGCAAGGCGTCAGCAGAAGGCGCACCTAACGTGAAGAACTAAGTGTGCAAAGTCAGAAGTGCTCTGAAGAATTCACCAGAGAAGCTGACAGTATGGGCAGGAGCCCAGGAGTGAAAGTCCTGCGATGAAGAATACCAAGGTCATCACAGGGTGTGACAGACTCTGCAAACCCTGCCTGAGTGGAGGCACAAGAGGGTGCCACGATGGGGTAGCTTTGAGGCGCAAGGAGTGCATACTCAAGTGAAGAGAGACCTGTGAGAGGTCAAAGGAGAGACCTATGTGAGGTCGATGGAGAAACCTGTGAGAGGTTGAGGGAGAGACCTGTGAGAGGTCGACAGAGAGACCTGTGAGAGGTCAATAGAGAGACCTGTGAGAGGTCGATGGAGAGACCTCTGAGAGGTCGATGAAGATAAGTCCTGTGAGAGGCCCAAGAAGAAGACCTGTGAGAGGTTGTGAAAAGAAGAAGGTCACAACAAGAGGTCTGGTCAGTAGACAAGGAGAAGGCCCAGTCCTAGGGGTTTGGACATGGCTAGGGAGACCCATGTGAAGTGCACATCATATGGAGAGGCCTGGTTAAATGAAGAAGAGCAAGGCAAGATGGCATCAGAACGTGTCGTGAAGAGGAAGAAGATGAAAGTGTAGAAGTGGCACGAGGCCACAAGTTTAAATCAAGAGGAAGAAGAAAAAAAATGAAAAGAATACTGTGTAGTAGACACCTGGCACACCCCAAGTACAAAATAAGAACTGTAAGTGTTATTGAAATCAAGTGCATCCCCAAGAACATCTCAGAAGCCTTGGAAATGTAGAGTGAAGCACTTAAACTATGGAATACCCAGAGGTCAGTGAGGCATCTTTGGTGCCATGAGAGGGTGGCCACCCAGAAATCTTCAGTTAGACCAAGTAAACCTGAATCTTGGGGAAGAGAGCAAGCCGGACCACTTGTACCATCCACCTTTGTGGTTACACGTGAGACTTGGTGGTAATCCTAGTCGGATGTCCTGAGTGACCGCGGTCGTGGGGCCCAAGAGGATCCGAGCATACCACACCGGCCTGTGGCAATCCAGAGTCAAGGGCCTCAGGGATTACCGGTGATAGAGGAATCCTGACACAAGAGATTCCTCTGCAGCAGCTCCCCAGCAGGTACTGGGAAGCACAAAGGTCTCGGTGGAAGTCTGGCTACCCCAAAGACTGTAGCACAACCACAAACACAGCAAATAGGTTCTGGCATAATTATTGAAAGAAAAATGATACAGGAAGGGAAATAAATGGTACTCCCCAAATACTTTCTGGACTAAAGATCAAACACTGTGTTGGGGGCTTGAGGTTCTTGCAGAGAACTATTCTTCCCTCAGTACCGCTTTCGGGTTTTTACCTTCAATTTACATAATTCTGTACCATGCACTTCTTCACTCAGGCATGTACCTCACGAAGAGGCCCGCATTCTGCCTCTTTCGAATACAGTTTGCTACTTCATGCTCAGAACATAATTTAAACCATAAGGGGAATAATTCTCTGCACAAACCTCAAGCCCCCAACACAGTTTATGATCTCTAGTCCAGAACGTATTTGGGAAGTACAATTTATTTTCATTCCTGTATTCTTTACTTTTCAATAATTATGCCATACCCTATTTGCTGTGGTTGTAATAAGTGTCTTTCTGTCTTTTTTTACTCTTGCGAGCAGTGCATATGGTGGGGTCACTTACAAGGCTGAAGAGAAGTGTTTTCCATCACCTAATAGGTAAGACAACTCCGTTTTGAACCTTTAGAGCTCGCTCCTGTTCTGCAGTGTGCTTTGTTTTGATATGGAGACTCAGTTCCATGTAACGAATAGGACATATCGGCACATGTTTTATGGGTTTCTTGTTTTTTGATTATGTGTTTCAAACAGTGGACCCAATCCCTCCCACAGATCTGGGCCATTGCTATAACCAACAGGCTACTGATTCCTGGTGGCCAGTATACTTTTATATATTATTTTGTATGCAATGTGACTAACTAAATGGTCCTGAAGAATGCCCCAGAACCCCTAGTGGGGTCACCTAAGGGCAGAAACATGTTGAACCACTGTAGGAGAATATTTGCTGATAATCACTAGTCCTCTTTTCTTTTTAATCCTATTTCAGGAGACCACAAAATTATTTTGCATCCTGTACACAGTTTAATCCTTTTTCTTTTCCTGCACTCCGCTCCTTACCACCCTTACTTCTGTTCCCTTCCTTCGCCGGTACGTCTATGGAGGATTGCTAGCCATGGAGCCAGGGAGCCTTTGAAGACGTCTCAGCAACAGACTTTCACTATTGCTCAAAATCCACCCTTGCAGCGCACATTGTAAATAGACTTCCATGCAGTGAGACAAGGTGGGACAGGACCCACAGTGCCCAGGCAGACTAGAATAACTTGGACTGGTGAGTGAGAAACACAGACTTCATTTACACTGCCATTCGTGCCTAGAGTAGTCTGGTTAAAAAGACAGAGGTGATCCCAGCTGCACCTGACCATTTATCCTGTCCTGCCAGCAATTGAATGGACTCAGTGGAATTGTTGTGGAGTCATTTTGGGGCATGTTACCAAGGACGGAGTTAAAAATTCTCGCCAGTTTAGCGGCAGAAAACTGCCGCTAAAGCAGCGATAATGGGCTTGATAATATGCCCTTGAGAATTCCAATAGAAGTCCATTGTCTGGTGTGAACATGGGCTTCTATTGGAATTCTCCAGGGCATATTATCAAACCCATTATCGCCGCTTTAGCTGCAGTTTTCTGCCGCTAAACCAGTGATAATTTGAACGCCGTCCTTGATAATATGCCCCTTTGTTCTCTCCCACAGGTTGGACATGTTGTCCAGTTTTTTATAAAGGTTGGGAGGAACGTGGTGACCAGATAGTCATGTTCTAGTGTTTAACAGTAATGTGTTTCCACCAGCCACTCCTAGAAGGCTGACTTCCACACTCACCCCACACCCATCCATCACAGGTGTCACAGGAAATGTGACCCTGCCAATAAAAGGGGCCAGGTGCACGTGCCATGGGCCAGTTCATGATCACGTCCCACAGTGTCTGTGTGATCATTATTAGGGCATTGGGGCCTAGGGCCCCGACTCATTACATTAGGGATGTTCAGGGCATGAGGACGAGTAGCTCTCGCAGGCACGTGGGAATTGTATCATTGACTCACCACTCTCTGGGCCTCATTCACAAAGGTAAACTTACACATTTGTGTAAATTTACGTTTGTTTCAGAATTCACAAAACTGCATTTTAATAGTAAGTTTGTGACTGCGGAGACTCTGCAGTCGAGGTGGAGAACTGCGCACAAAAAAAGATGTGCATGTCTTTTTATGCAGAGTCTTACAGTCATAAACTTATTATTAAAATGCAGTTTGGTGAATTCCAAAACAAACGTAAATGCACACCAAAGTCGGCATGGACAACATCATTGTGAATGTGGACAGGGAGGAATTTCAAACTTTTCAAGAGATTTAAGCAATGCAAAGCAGGAGTCAGGGCTTAAAGAGTAAATCATTGTCAAATGTTATGCTTGTGTTTTTCACAGAGGTTTTTTGTGTCCAGTTGTAAGCATCCCCAAAGACCAACATTTCTGACTGAATTCGGTTTGAGACAGTTTTATGAATCCAACTGGCAACTAACCTAAGACATCCTTGAAAGTTTACTACTATAGAGTCATCCAATTGTTGGAACAGTAGCAGCAGAGGAGTGTCATTGGCATATGATACAATGTTAAAGCCCCAAGGATCCACAAGTAGCGCCAGAAGTGCCATATACATGTAGAATAGCTTACGGATTAACACTGAGTCCTGAAGCACAGCATATCTCACTTCCCTTTCTGTAGAGATAAATGGAGATAAGAACAATGCTTGAACAAAAATGACTTCAGCCACCTCCATGCTGTGTCTACAATTCCTGCCTCTCTGGATAAGAATCTTGCGGTTGACCATATCAAACACAGCTGATGGATTAAGCAAGATAATCACTGCTTTTTTCCCCTGGTAAAAATTGGTTCTAATAAATTCGGTAACTTCTAACAGAGCTACATTTGTCATAAATTGAGAGCAAAACAAGATAGGGAGGAATGGAGAATTCACTTATCACCAATAAACCTTGTCAGCTGACTATTGACCAGTTTTTCCAGTGTATTTCCAACTGCTGGAAGTAAGGAGATGGGTCTGTAATTACTCAGGTATTTGTCTTTTTAAATAATGGGGCATAGGCAAGTTTTGAGGGTGGGGGATGTTTCATTATGCTAAATACGTTTTTACTTTGCTTGGCGAAGGGGAGGGTATTGACAAGAGTGGTGCTGGAGGGTGACATGCACCAGTTTAGACAAGTTGCAAGATAACCAGAGGGGGTGATGGACAGGAAATCAGGTACATATTATTTTTAAGGTACAGATAATAGAAGGGGGGTTGAGGAAGGTAAGACCGTATTATGAATGGTTTCCTCGTGGCTTCTCTACTCCAGTTGATGTATGGGATGAAGTGACCATGGAAAGACAGTTTAGGGAAAAATTCATGCATATATTGATGGTTGTCAATCAAGTGGTGTTTTCCACCTCAGGGTTCCCAGTGAATCACAGACAACTGAAGATGTAGAACATGTATTGCCCAGCTTTCCCATGCTTTGATCTGCACAAATGACAATTTCTCCTTTCTCTTTTACTGCTGCTTTTCTGTTTTTCGTGATCTCATTTTTGCTGAGAAACTATTGATTTGCAGAATCTGAAACCTCTATGTATTTCATGTTTTTTTTATATGTTTTTGTTAGACACAAATGGTCTGTTAATTATTCTTGTGTCCTCTCTGAATCATTAAAAAATTAAACAAACAAAAAAAAACAAATAAAAAAAAAATGACAATATAGATCAGACAGTGGGGACGAGCTCCTGACTGTGCTGACCACAGGAGGCCTGCTGGCAGGCAGTGCAAATGGGCCCTCCAACAACTTCAGTATCCTCAGTCAAAGCACAAAATGCAACAGCTACCTAGAAAAGAATTATCTTATCAGTAGCTGGACCTGCTTGTAGACTACTTGACTAGGAAGGTTGTGAATTATGATTTTTTTACCTAACTCATGTGAGCATTATCAGTAGTCTTGCCCTTCAGTAGTGTGTGAGAGTCAACTTCTTTAAGTCCTGGGTGTTAAGATTTGGTCTGCTGTTTTTTTGTTTACCTTGACGATGACCAAATCAGCATCTCACCCATGTAGCCCTGAAAGTCAGACAATTTATGTTTCGCTCACTGTTGGGTATTGTCTGGGTTATGATACACACAGTTTCACAAATGTAATACTAGGCCAATGACCAGCAATGCTTTGCAAGGAAGATAATGGAATAGTAACACAGCATGATGACTACTATTCAATGGGAGTGAAATGCCGCTAACAGAGTCTAATTAATTACCAGAAATACCAAATTTATCGAAGGTCTTGCTGAATCTCCAAAGTGAGTGAAACACCTGTTGGCTCATTAAATATGTGAGCCAGACAGACTACTATCAGGTTTTTAATGAAAACTATAAATGATCCATGATAATGACATGTAACAGAAAAAATGACACAATGCTGTCTCTTGATCAGTTAAGAGATATATGGGGGCCTATATACAAACTTACCACACAGGGCAGCACAGCAAGTCACCTTGCTGCGCTACACTGTGTGACAGGGAAATGGCAGGAATTGGCGTATTTAAGGCAACACGGTGCATTCCTCCCTTTACCCCTATGCTGTGCCCTTTTGGCAGCCGAGGACCAAAGTAGGAACCCTTCCACCATGGTGCAAGGATGCCTCAGTTTCATGCTGGATTGTTTTTGTGCAGGCAGGCATAACTTTCTGCACAAAAACAATCCTGAGAGGCATATTCCTCTTTCTATGTGTGCTGAATAATGCTGAGTCACAAGATTGCTGCAAACACTTCCTGGTTTAAAGTGTTGGCAGCCAATCAGATCTCAGGCATGAGATTGGGAGGGTTCACAGATTCACCACAGCCACAGTTGAATATCAGATAAATCTTTAAATTTCTCAATTTATATCAAATAGAGTTTCTCTCTGGACCAAGAGCAACCTTTCTGCCTCATTTGGTGTAATTCCGTTCAGCAGTTCGGGCTGTAGCTGTGTCAACAGTTTCCTACGGAAATAAACATGGAAAAAAAGGGCTTTGGGACCCCCTTTTTCTTGGCCCCCTCTTGATGAACCACTCTGAAACTTTCAACACAGTAGCTTAATAGAGTTTCGTACTTGTTTGAACATTTCGTGAAGATTCATCAAACTACGCCAGAGATATTGGCAAAAGAAAAAAACGATTTTCCTATAGAAATAAGGTCCTAACTATAACTATCTACCGGCGTGTGTGTGTGTGTGTGTGTATATATATATATAATATTTTAAGTTCGAACCAACTACGAAAAAGAGTCAATCCATTGACATTGGTGGAAAAGAAAAACATGTTGGGAATCTAACAGGTATTGACCTCAGAGTACTACGAACTATGGACAGTTTATTAGAAATGAATGTGGAAGCCGGTGAGACAACCATTAGCCAAACTCAACTATTGGCTGATCTAGAAGTACCACAGAAAGGTGGAGGCAGCCCATTCAAACCTACATCTGTCTTTCTTCCACAAATGCCCACGGATGCGGTGGACATATTTTCGGATTTGGTCATGAAGGATTTAATGTGACTTCGGAGTGAAGAAAAATATCGTAGGGGCAACAACAATTTTTCCAGAAAACAGCAATTGGCACTAGAAAAACTATGCAAAGATGATACACTTGTTTGCAAACCTTCGGACAAAGGAGGTAACATTGTTCTACTGACCCATGAGCAATATCATCAGGAGGTTTGTCGGCAATTAACCGATACCTCCTATTATGAAAAAACAAATGTGCAACTTTACAATCAGGGTATCACTGATTACCATCTTATGATATCTACTTGGTATAGTAAGAACCTACTGGACGTGGAAGAACATTTGTTTCTTAGGTGTTTGAATCCAACGATTCCGACCTTTTACTATCTACCTAAGGTCCATAAGGATATGACAAACCCCCCTGGAAGACCCATAGTGGCATCTATGGGTAGTTTAACTGAACATCTGTCCACGTACATTGATCATTTTTTATTTCAACAGGTGGTACAATTGAAATCGTATCTTAGGGATACTAAAGATTTTCTTGTACATATTGAAAAAGTGAAATGGGAAGAAGGTTTCTGTCTAATGGTATTGGATATTGCCAGCCTCTATACCTGTATAGCACATACTGATGGGCTAAGAGCAGTAAAGTATTTTCTAGCTAACCGCCCATTATGTTTTATGGATCACAATGCCATGATTGTGGAGTTCATTGATTTTTGCTTGACGCATAACATATTCATCTATCAAAGACAGCTGTACAGACAGGTCTCTGGGACGGCAATGGGCACCTGCTTCGCCCCCAGCTATGCAAACCTTTTCGTAGGCTGGTGGGAGGAGCAGGTAGCCTGGGCCGAACCCAACAGCATTTGGACGGACAGAGTAGTGGTATGGTATCGGTATATCGATGACCTTTTTGTAATTTTTAAGGGCTCCCCTGACTTGGCATCTGAATACATACAAGTCCTGAATGCCAATAATGTAAATCTAAAATTTACAGGAGAGGTTAGTACAGAATCAGTCCACTATTTAGACCTCAGTGTATTTATAGCAGAGGGTAAATTGCACACTAAATTGTATCGTAAACCCACTGCTGGGAATGCTATTTTACACTCTTCAAGCAGCCATCCCAAAAAACTGATTGACAGTATTCCTTATGGAGAACTTTTACGCATAAGGAGGAATAACACCAGAGATCTTGATTTTGAACTTTCAGCAAAAGAAAGCATCGGCCGCTTTAGACAAAGGGGCTGCAGTGAGGAGGTACTAACCAAAGCTCTTAATAAGGTCCAAGGCATGAACAGGAGCGACCTCTTAAGTGATCCTAGTAAGCCGAGGGAAGAGGAGAATAAAGTAAAATTTAGGATGATCACCACATTCTCTAAGGATGCGGGTCATCTTAAACGTATCTTGAAAAAGAATTGGTCGATTCTCCTTTCTGACACCATCATAGGTAGTGATGTACCTTCTGATCACATTTAAGAAGGCTAGATCCCTTAGGGACACCTTGGTACACAGTTATCATAACACTGTGGATTTAAAATCACCATTTGGGGCACATAATGGTTTTTATCCCTGTGGAAGATGCAAGGCTTGCAAGAAAAGCAAAAGGGTCTTGTCTTACAATGTCCCAGGCCTTAGGGCACCGAAGAAAATCACCAAATTCCTCACATGCACTACTCCATACACCGTATACTGTTTGACCTGTCCCTGCGGGCTCCGCTATATTGGTAGTACTATACACCCTGCCAAGATTAGGATCCTTGAGCATATGCGGGCCATTACTAACATGGATGAGTCCTACCCGGTTGCTCGACATTTTATTCTATGCCACAAACGTGATCGAGACTCATTGACATACTATTGTTTGGATCATGTACCCATTAATCCAAGAGGGGGTGACAGGATTCAAAGACTTAGACGTCTTGAGTCGCGCTATATTATTGATCTACAGAGCAAGAACCCGCTAGGCTTAAATAGCAGTGAAGAATTAGCTGTACATTTGGGAGATTAATGAATGAATTATGTGTATGCACATTTTGATATTTGTGACTGTCTTCTGTGTTTGGAGTTATGATTTCATCCATTGAATTATTAGGAATACTGTACTTATTTGTATTTTGCGTTCTTGATGACATTTAGAAGCCGCTGCCCATTGCACTATATCCTGGGAGGGGTATTTTGTTGGCGCTTTACTTTTATGTATGAGGTTATGCCCATTCAGGGCTCAATTGTGCTGTTTTATGAACTGTATTAATCTATGCACTTCGTAACACACATTGATTTACGGTGATATGATACTACTTTGAATATTCAAAGATGGCGGAATATTAGTACCCCGATTGTGGGGATCTGCAGGATTAGTCCTTTCACTGTGTTGATTATAATTTGTTAGCACGAATTATGAATATAAGGCAATGGCGTTACCGGCGTTTCGTGTTAAACATCGAGAAAGGCGACCTGCCGAAACGCGTCTGTTGTACGCCCTGAGTTCCTGAAATAAATGTACCGTTGGAACTTTCCCCCGTGAGTGCTGTCTTCTGTGATTTGGTACGATTACCGACCGACAGTGTGGAGCTGAATTTTGATGGCGGGAGCACCCCCGCCGTGACTAGCACCGTTCATGTGTGCGTTGGGCATAACCGCTTTAAGGCCAGAGGTTACACAGACGAGGTCATTGAGCAAGCGATTACAAGAGCCAAAAAGAGAACTAGAGAGCATATTCTGTTCAATGAGAGTCGGAGTCAAACTAACCGAATAAGCGGTAAAAATAATGAAATACGGATGATCACAACTTATAACAAAAGCCATAAACAGATCAGGGGTATTCTCTCCAAACATTGGCACTTAATTCGCAATGATCCCTTACTGGGGAAATTTGTTCAGAAAAAACCAGCGTTGACCTTCAGAAAAGCTCGCTCTTTCAAACAGATGTTAGTGACAAACATGGTTACATCAAAAAAGCAAGTGCCTATAGGCAGTGCCTGGCTGACGAGAAGAGCAGGCTTTATGAAATGTAACAAATGCAAAGCCTGCAGCCATGGTAAAAACACCACCTCTTACACATTAGGCCTCTCAAAAAGAACCAAAAAAATCAAGGGATGCCTTTCATGTAAGACGGATTATGCTGTCTACGTCCTGCAATGCCCGTGTGGCATGCGGCACGTGGGCAGCACAATCCATCCTGCCCATAAGAGGATCTTACAGCATTTGAGGGCCATTAAAAATGGCGACAGGACATATCCTGTGGCCCGCCACTTTGAATCTCACCATGAGAAGAATGAAAAAGGCCTGTCTTACTTTGTCATTGATTGTGTACCGCCAAATGTAAGAGGGGGCAATCGAGAAAAAAGATTGAGGAGACTCGAATCAACCTATATCCTTGCACTCAATACTCGAACCCCCACAGGTCTTAATATTGAGGAAGATCTAATTACACATCTTTAAAGGACCTGTAAAATATATATATGGAATAGCAGCAACAATCCCCCTCGATTGTGTTTTAAACTTTTGAGTTGTTTTTTGGTTCCTTTTGCACTGCACACACTTTGTTGTTGAGTATCGTTTAGAGTAAGACATGACCAATGGGCTACTTTGTAAAAAGTAAATTGAATGACTGCCCACTTGGGCTTAAATTGCTAATCATGCAAATGGTGAAAAATGACAAATTGTTGATTTGAAGATAACCACACGGATCTGCGCAGTACACGTGTTGATAACATTACGATCATATCTGTTATCAGGAATTGTATTAACTAGGAATAATCAGGGCACTTGCCCGCTTTTGTTTCTCTTGGGGCAGACATGACATGAGATGTGCTTTTACAGTATTTTCCCTTATAAGTATTACGATTTGCATGATCGATTGTGCACTATAGAGCCAAGAGTTTTTCTTTCCCGTTGGACTACGAGTCTGTCTTTTAATGCACTAATGTTGTAGTTCCGTCACGTGACTCGTCACGAGCACGGAAAATTATGTAAATAAGGAGTTTGAGTTTAAATGAATTGTTGGTGATCAAGCCTGCAGGGCAGGCGAAACGCGTACAAACCGGCTGATTAAATAATAAATCTTTTTGAGCCTGGACACGGCGTCGTCATCCTTTGGATGGTTTCAGAGGACTGGGTGATATATATATATATATATATATATATATATATATATATATATATATATATATATATATATATATATATATATATATATATATATATATATATGTGTACATTACCTACTGGTGATTGCCAGTAGGTAGTTATAGTTAGGACCTATTATCCATAGGAAAATTGTAACATTCTATTGCCAATAACTTTGGCGCCGTTTGACGAATCTTCGCAAAATTATCTAAACTAATGGCCCGTTCCGGTCAGCTCCTATCCTCAAAGTTTGGGGTGATTCGCCAAGCGGGGGCTGAGAAAAAAGGGGGGTCCCAAAACGCGTTTTTCCATGTTATTTCCAATAGGAAAGTTTATACACGGCTACAGCCGAACTGCTGAATGGAATTACACCAAATTTTGCAAAAAGTTAGCTCTTGATTCAGAAAGCGCCCTTTTTTTCAAATGGTGTAAATCTGTTCTGTAGTTCCTGAGAAATTCAAAAAATTGTGGTGAAAAAATAATTTTCCCATAGGAAACTTTAGACACTGTTATAGCAAAAACTGCTGAATGGAATTCCACCACATTTGGCAAAAAAGTACTGCTTAGCTCAGAAAGCGACCTTTTTAAAAATGGTGTAAATCCGTTCTGTAGTTTTTGAGAAATTAAGAAATAAAGATAGTGATATCTAGGGCATGGAGGATCCGCGCACCCTGCGTGCACCCTGCGTGCACCCTCCCGATCACAAGCTTCATGTTAATTGGCTGTCAACACTCCAAACCAGGAAGTGTTGGCAGCCATTTTGTGGCTCGTTAGAACAGAGGTAGAAGAAAACTGAAAAACAAATGTGGGAACCAGGAAAAGGGGGCAGGGTAGAAACACCCTGACCCCCTAGGTGTGCTTAGGGGGTCCCACAAGGACCCCGGGGCAAAAAAAAGATTTTTTTTTTAATAATCGGCCGAATAGTGCTGGGTGCGCAGATCCAGCCGCGAAAATGAAAAAAACGAAGCACGGACTCCTACGCTTCGTTATTAATTAGCCCCCGGGTGGGCAAGTCCCGGAGGCATTTGTAAATAGTGTTTGTGGGGTGCTTCTTTTTTGTTAAAAAAAAATGTGTGGGGGCAGTCCCCCACACGCCCCGGTGACTGCCACCTCCCCGGGGCACTAAGAAGTAAATATGGGGGTCCTTTAAGGTCCCCCGAGCCCCGGGGACCCCCACCTCCCCAGGGCTTTCTACAGATTTTAGAGGGGGGACATCCTGGAGCCTGTGGTGGCCCTGGGGACCGCCACCCTCCAGGGCCGGCTCCTACAGTGTCTCGGGGTGCCCAGCCCAGGACACTGTTGTTTGCAATGACAGGTCAGGATCCTCGCGGCTCACGACCTGTCATTGCAAACTGCTTTACTTCATTGAAGCGAGAGCAGGGAAACCTGCTCTTGCTTCAGTAAAGCAAAGCAGATTGCTTTTCGCCATGGGGAGCTGCATTTTAGCAGCTCCCCATGAGGAAAAGCAATGCCGGCTCCCATAGGACGTGGGGAGCCAGCGGGACTGTGGGGGCATTGGTGCTCCCCCCACGGTCCCCAACGTGTTATATGGGCCCCGGGGGATGGGGTCCCGGGGGCAAATAGAAATTAATGGTAAGAGCCATTTTTTTACGGGAAAATACAGAGTCGCGTACCTAGCACGGCGCTCAGCGCGGCCCCTAGTGTGCATGCGAGGGATACGTGACTCCTAGCGCGAAAAGCTATGCCAGCTCCCGAAGGTCGCGGGGAGCCGGCAGGACCGTGGGGGCATTGGGGCTCCCCCCACAGTCCCCAATGTGTTATGTGGGCCCCGGGGGATGGGGTCCCCAGGGTGAATAGAAATTAATGGTAAGAGCCATGTTTTTTTTTACAGGAAAATACAGAGTCGCGTACCTAGCGCGGTGCTCAGTGCGGCCCCTAGTGTGCACGTGAGGGGTTCACGCTAGGTTCGCGACTCCAAGGAAAAATATTAAAAAATGTTTTCATAAAAACCTAGGTTATATGTTAGGATATTGGGTGACTCTAAAAAGAGCCCTTGTGTTTATTGGTAGATTTTTGTAGCTACATGTAAGTGCCACTTCAGAGTCTTAAGTTGTTGACAAAGACTCTGTTTCCCTCATCTGGGAAATGTACACCATCTCTTCTGTATATGCCATCCATATTAAAACGCAGATTGTTGTTGTATATGGACCCCATACTATGGTCTCTGAGATGAGCAGAAACAGCTTTATTGACATTTTTTCTTGCTTTCTTAATCTGTGAACAAAATTGATTGGACCTGTTACATTTCTGTCTTTGGCATATGTTAGAGTACACTAAGGCAGTTTGGGGGAAAAGTAACATCAATTCTGCAAAGGTGTCCTTCATTAGCATTTCCAGAGCTAACCCAGTCAATGTGCCTAGGTCATTGTCACCACAGTGCACAATCATGAGGTCAGGTAGTTGGAGATGCAAAAAGGATTTAACCAATGGCATCAATTAGTGCCACTTTAATCCTCTCTGTCCAATCCATTTAATGTCTACATTGTGCAAAGCTAGGTCTTTGTAAATACCTCTGCTTTCAGCATACCTTTTGCACCAGAAAATATAGCTGTGTCCAATAATCCACACAGAAAGCATCTTGAAGGGATTTCTATAAGTAATCAGACGATGTCTGCAGCTGAGGTAGGCAGGTGGAAGCATAAAATCTATCTAAAATGGTGGACAAGATGCTGTTTTTAAGAAAGTAGAGATTTGATTGGCTGTTTAAGAACACTCTACAGTCAAATATAGGGTGCATTTTACTTTGTTTACAAAGCATGTTTCTTATTGGTTATTAACATATGCTGGAAAGGTACAGCATAAAGGTTAAGGTCAAGCATTGCAAAGCCAACCACACCTGCTATTCTCATTTGCAACATTGTGTGGTGAACTTGTGACATGGCAGCTAAGCTGAATGTTGCATGACCTGTTTCTATTGAAACTGACATTAAGGACAAGGGTTGAAGATGTCAGTTGAGAAGTATTATTCTCTGTGACCAATGGAAAATCGTTTTTCAATTTGAAAAACACTGGGAAGCAATGCCATTTGTTGATTATGTCTATATGTGTTGAAAAATTAAGGGAAGGTTTGCCAATACTGGTTCAACCTTGCAGAGTCTTTTGATCTACAATCCTGACTGAATGTGTGAGATTTTGCATTCAAAAGATTTTTTTAAATAAGTGAGTTACATATTTTTGAGGTTAATTAAAAAAAGATTTGATA
Organism: Triturus cristatus; assembly: GCF_964204655.1. NCBI lineage: Eukaryota > Metazoa > Chordata > Amphibia > Caudata > Salamandridae > Triturus > Triturus cristatus. The sequence goes on along the minus strand of NC_140587.1, from coordinate 737,050,644 downwards.
TTTTTATGAAACTGTGTTGTTTGAAATATATTATTAAATGCAGAGATGTATATTGGGATTATTTTTATTGTACTTGAAGTTTGTTTAAAAACAGTATGTACAGTAATATATATATATTTAAGTGTGTTGGAAGATATAGTTGAATGAAGGCTCTTATTTATATTAATTGGTTAAATATGTACTGAGAAAGTGTATTTTCAAAAATATTCATATAAGGTGTAGTTTATTAGGCATGACTATTTCTTCTGTGCCAAAAGGTATCGTTTAAAAATAATTCATTATCATAGATAGTGTGGTAAAATGAGGTACAATTGTGCTGTTTGTAAAATGATCATCTAAGCTGTTAATAATTATGAAACTGTTATTAGTTGGTACAGTTTGTGCAGTTTAAAAAATCCTTATAAAAAAGTGTTCTTTATTACTCATCTTCATAAAGTCTGTTGAGAGGTACAGTTTGATGAAGTTGCATATTTGTAGATTTAAAGGACAATATGTAACTGCAAAGAAAGTCAGTATATTTGATTCTTTCTGGTATGTAGTAGTTGGTATGTCATGAGTCAGGTATTTGTTTCCATTATATGTATATGAATTAATGAGAGGTATCTGATACATTAGAGGATTGCACACGTGGTGAAAATGTGATTTTATAAGTGTATGACAAGTGATGTGGTTCTATAATGTCTAATTTCGTAGTTAGTATATATGAAAATTTGCACAATATATGCGGTACCTTTCCCTCCAGCACACTAGTGATTCACTCCTGTAAAATCCATACAGTAGTCATGTAGATAAGCAATCACCCTGTTAGTCCCTGTCCACTGCTCCTATCATCCTGACAGCACTATGTCTGTATCTACTCTCTGTGCTGAAACACAGGCACTTGAAAACTTACTCTCCTGTCAGCTACCAGCACTGTCACTCTCTAGTCACTGTCCATACACCTGTAGAATGCCTTAGGCATTAAGACACAGAGTGCTACAGTGAAATGTGCGCAATGTATGCAGGCCTGTAACCCCCAGCAGACTTCTGATTCACCCTTTCAATAACCAGGTAGTATTTATGCAGTGCCCCAATTAGCCTATCAGTCTCTGTCCACTCCTGCAATTATCTTGACAGAAGCATATCCTTATCTAATCGCTGTGCTAACACACAAGCAAAGCACTTAAAAACTCACTCTCCTGTCAACTACCAGCACTCTCACTATCTAGTCAGTCTCCACACACCTGTAGAATGTCTCAGGCATTAAGACACATAGTGCTACAGTGAAATGTGCGCAATGTATTCAGGCCCCTAACCCCCAGCAGAGTATTGATTCTTTCAAGTAGTGCCCCAATTAGACTGTCACTCTCTATCCAGTCCTGCAATCATCCTGACAGAACCATGTCCTTATTTACTGTCTTTGCCAACACACAAGCACCTAAAAACTGACTCTTCTATCAACTCACAGCACTCTCACTATCTAGTCAGTGTCCATACACCTGTAGAATGCCTCAGGCATTAAGACACATAGTGATACAGTGAAATGTGCGTAATGTATGCAGGCCTGTAACCTCCAGCAGGCTTCTGATTCACCCTTGCAACAACTAGGTAGTATTCATGCAGTGCCCAATCAGGCTATCAGTCTCTGTCCACTCCTGCAATTATCCTGACAGAAGCATGTCCTTATCTAATCGCTCTGCCAACACAGAAGCACTTAAAAACTCACTCTTCTGTCAACTACCAGCACTCTCACTATCTATTCAGTGTCTATACACTTGTAGAATGCCTCAGGCATTGAGACACAAAGTGCTACAGTTAAATGTGTGTAATGTATGCAGGCCCCTAACCCCCAACAGAGTACTGATTCACCCTTGATATAAGCCAGGTAGAATTCAAGTAGTGCCCCAATTACACAGTCAATCTCTATCCAGTCCTGCAATTATCCTGACAGAACCATGTCCTTATTTACTGTCTGTGCCAACACACAAGCACTTAAAAACTCACTCTTCTGTCAACTCATAGCACTCTCAGTATCTAGTCAGTGTCCATACACCTTTTTTAATGCCTCAGGCATTAAGACACATGGTGCTACAGTGAAATGTACGCAATATATGCAGACCTGTAATCCCCAGCAGACTACTGATTCACCCTTACAATAAGCCACGTAGTATTCATACATTGTCTAATCAGAGTATCAGTCTCTGTCCACTCCTGCAATAATTCTAACAGAAGCATGTCCTTATCTCATTTCTGTTCCAACACAGAAGCAGTTAAAAGCCCACCCTCCTGTCAATTACCAGCACTCTCAGTATCTAGTCACTGTGCATACACTGGTAGAATGTCTCAGGCATTAAGACACATAGTGGTAAGGTGAAATATGCACAATGTATGTAGGTTGTAACCCCCAACATACTACTGATTCACCCTTGCAATAAGCTCAGTAGTATTTATGCAGTGCCACAATCAGCCTATCAGTCTCTGTCCATTCCTGCAATTATCCTGATAGAAGCATGTCCTTATGTAATTGCTGTGACAACACAGAAGCATTTATAAACCCTCCCTGCTGTCAACTACCACCATTTAAACTATCCATTCAGTATCCATGCACTTATAGAATGTCACAGGCATTAAGACACATAGTGGTACAGTGAAATGTATGCAGGCCTGTAATCCCCAGTAGATGTCTGATTCACCCTTGCAATACCTAGGTAGTATTAACGCAGTGCTCCAATCAGCCTATCAGTCTCTGTCCAGTCCTGCAATTATCCTGACAGAAGCATGTCCTTATCTAATCGCTGTGCCAACAAAGAAGCACTTAAAAACTCTCTCCTCTGTCAACTACCAGCACTCTCTCTATCTAGTCACTGTCCATACACCTGTAGAATGCCTCAGGCATAAAGACACATAGTGCTACAGTTAAATGTGCGCAATGTATGCAGGCCCCTAACTCCCAACAGAGTACTGATTCACCCTTGCTATAAGCCAGGTAGTATTCAAAGAGTGCCCCAATTACACTGTCGCGCTCTATCCAGTCCTGCAATCATCCTGACAGAACCATGTCCTTATTTACTGTCTGTGCCAACACACAAGCACTTAAAAACTCACTCTTCTATCAACTCACAGCACTCTCACTATCTAGTCAGTGTCCATACACCTGTAGAATGCCTCAGGCATTAAGACACATAGTGCTACAGTGAAATGTGCGTAATGTATGCAGGCATGTAACCTCCAGTAGGATTCTGATTCACCCTTGCAATAATTAGGTAGTATTCATGTAGTGCCCAATCAGGCTATCACTCTCTGTCCACTCCTGCAATTATCCTGACAGAAGCATGTCCTTATCTAATCGCTCTGCCAACACATAAGCACTTAAAAACTCACTCTTCTGTCAACTACCAGCACTCTCACTATCTAGTCAGTGTCTATACACTTGTAGAATGCCTCAGGCATTGAGACACATAGTGCTACAGTTAAATGTGCGTAATGTATGCAGGCCCCTAACCCCCAACAGAGTACTGATTCACCCTTGATATAAGCCAGGTAGTATTCAAGTAGTGCCCCAATTAAACTGTCAATCTCTATCTAGTCCTGCAATTATCCTGACAGACCCATGTCCTTATTTACTATCTGTGCCAACACACAAGCACTTAAAAACTCACTCTTCTGTCAACTCATAGCACTCTCAGTATCTAGTCAGTGTCCATACACCTTTTTTAATGCCTCAGGCATTAAGACACATGGTGCTACAGTGAAATGTACGCAATATATGCAGACCTGTAATCCCCAGCAGACTACTGATACACCCTTACAATAAGCCACGTAGTATTCATACATTGTCTAATCAGAGTATCAGTCTCTGTCCACTCCTGCAATAATTCTAACAGAAGCATGTCCTTATCTCATTTCTGTTCCAACACAGAAGCAGTTAAAAGCCCACCCTCCTGTCAACTACCAGCACTCTCAGTATCTAGTCACTGTGCATACACTGGTAGAATGTCTCAGGCATTAAGACACATAGTGGTACAGTGAAATATGCACAATGTATGTAGGTTGTAACCCCCAACATACTACTGATTCACCCTTGCAATAAGCTCAGTAGTATTTATGCAGTGCCCCAATCAACCTATTAGTCTCTGTCCATTCCTGCCATTATCCTGATAGAAGCATGTCCTTATGTAATCGCTGTGACAACACAGAAGCATTTATAAACTCTCCCTGCTGTCAACTACCACCATTTAAACTATCCATTCAGTATCCATGCACTTATAGAATGTCACAGGCATTAAGACACATAGTGGTACAGTGAAATGTGTGAAATGTATGCAGGCCTGTAATCCCCAGTAGATGTCTGATTCACCCTTGCAATATCTAGGTCGTATTAATGCAGTGCTCCAATCAGCCTATCAGTCTCTGTCCAGTCCTGCAATTATCCTGACAGAAGCATGTCCTTATCTAATCGCTGTGCCAACAAAGAAGCACTTAAAAACTCTCTCCTCTGTCAACTACCAGCACTCTCACTATCTAGTCACTGTCCATACACCTGTAGAATGCCTCAGGCATAAAGACACATAGTGCTACAGTTAAATGTGCGCAATGTATGCAGGCCCCTAACTCCTGTGGAAATATGAATTTTTATGGTCAATTGTGTCCCCTATCTTAGACCCCAACGGCTCCATGTACATGCTATAAGTACATGTATGTTCCCTCCAGTTTCAGCTATGAAAACGCAAATACATGCGCGTCCAACGTCAACATGCCCTCTTTCAGATCCGCCATGAATGGGTCGAATATTCCATTCCTAAGTATGAAAGGCCACCGACTTTATGCGGTTCACTCTTCTAGTTTTGTAGTTAAGGCGAGTAGGCCCTGAATTCTGCCATCAAGCCTTTTTCTGTTTCTGCCTCTGAAATGCTCCAGCTTGGACCTGCATCCGTGTCCATGAACTTTGTCTTACTCCCTGCGCGGCTAACGGTGCCTGACGCGGCCTGTTGCCTGCCAAAAACTGTATTCAGCCTTCAAGTTATCAGCTCCGCTCCTCATTCAATACATTCCTGTCTAGTAGTTTAGGTAAACATCCCTCCAGCTACCGAGCAAAAGGCTCGGCCTCGCTGTCTTTTTGCAAGTGATTCATAGCCCCTGTTACTATGGAAGATTCCTGCCCCCTCGCATCACATGTAGACACCTAGACGCTTGTACACGCACTAACAGTCAGTATAGAATAGGATCTGTCCGAGAAGACCCTTCCTTCCAGATAATATAGTTCCTTAAACACAAGATATTAGATATGATTTAGGACTAGGTTGTCCTGACACCCCAGACTTCTGTCTCCACATGTAGGGCCAAATGTCAAGTTCCCTTCACCCTCTAGTTGTACGTCAATCACGCGTCATGCGGCTGCGCGCGCATCTCTGTCAAATATTTCTGCTGACACTGCAGGATTCTCTTATGGATCCACCCACTTGTGACATCATTTTTAATGACGTTTCTAGTATACGCCTGTATTTACGCCTATTTTCATTACGTATGTGTATTCTTATCTGTATTTTCAGCTGTTACGCCTCCTGCATCTGTCCTAATGCAATGCTTTCCATATAAATATTGTTACTTGTCAATAATGTATTGCTGATCCCTTCCTGAATCTTCGTGGTGATGGAATATGATTGCCTAGTTCGAACTATAATTCCTTTGTAAGGAATAAAGCCCTTTTCAGAACCTCTAATACCACGGATTCTGCCTCTTATTTTGACTGAGTTATTCTTACTAGACTTTACCGCATAAAAAATAGTACAGGTAATTTAAATATTTACCACATAAATTGGCCCCCGAACAGGGACACTTTCTCATCTCACGCGCCGGAGGTGCGTTGCAGGCCCGGTCTCCTGCCACAGCCGGACGGACAACAACGCGTACCCGCAGGATTTCCTGTATCTCCCTCCGACCAAGCGGGGGTGACTGAGGCTGCGATCAACACCCAGACGAGGCGGTGAGAAGTGCGAAGTGTCCCGACCAGAGCCTAGCTGAGAGAGCAAGATCCGAGGTATACAGAGGCCCACCAGGTTCCGAAGTTCCGAGTCGAGTCGAGTCCAGTCCGGTCCAGTTCAGTTCAGTTCCGAGGCCTTCCGTTCCGTGCTACCCGGTGAGTACCGTTGCTGGGGAGGCAGTTAGACGTGCACATTAATTTGTGCCGGTCCTGACGGGTTTGGGTACACAGATCCGGTCTGCACTGTTTTAGCAGTGTATCTGTACTGTTTAGCAGTATATCCAGTATGTTCATGTATATAAATCAGTATTATCTAGTATTAGTATTATGTCAGTAACTAGTTTTCTTCTAATTATCATTGTTCGTGAAAAGTTAAATGTTAAATGTTAAATGTTTTACTGTGTCCAAAAATTGTGGTATGAATGAGTGTTCTATATTGTGTTTATCGTATTAATTGTGTCCAAGTCCAGTTCAAGTAAGAACCAAGTAACAAAGTTTAAAGATGCCATTCTTTTCAAAATTAAGACAGATCAAAACTAGAAAAGGAGTACTCGAAGAAGCTGTTCCCATTCCACCTAGGGACACTCCAGGGTATTTTATGTATCATAAACATGGCCTAGATGCCGTATTATATCTTGACTTATGGGTGGACTACACCAAGGATCTAGCAGAAAGTCAGAGGTGGCCCGCAGCTGGGACATGGGATGCAGATTGCATCATGAGAGTAGAAGAAGAATTATGGAAAAAGAAAGCCAGACAGTCACAGAAAGATGCTATTGAGTTATGGCGTAAAGAATCGCATAGGCGCACAGAGAAAGCGCTCAGACTGGAAGAGAAAAGTAGGGAGAACTCAAATAGAGCCCGAGAAAACGTATTAGTTGAGGAAGGTATCCGAGTAAAAACAGAACAAGTAGACAGACAACGAAACACTCTTATGAATGGTATGTATCCTCTTTTGGCCGAAGGTTTACCTAAGGCCACCCCGGAAATACCGAAAGATTTGCCACCCCCATTACTCCCGACTAAAGCACATCCCAAGACCGCAAAAGATATTTTCCTTTCCTCCTATTTAGACGACGTAGCTCCCGAATATGTTAATGATCCACCACACACGCCACCCGTCGTTGGAGCTCAACACCGAGATCATCTGCCCCCACCTCCGCGACAACAAACTCCTCCGCACAATCCAACAGGTCCATCTGTTTCCACCGATTTTCCTGCATCCACAGTCTCTACCTTACACCCCACAAATCCTTTCATGCCTAGCACCTCAGAAGGTGCGACAGCAATTTTTGCCACACCACCATCAAGAAGCAAATCGTCTCTTAGAGATTTAGCAAACCAACGTACACCCCAAATAGCAACATCCGACATGTTTAAGGAACATCTTGTAGATTGTAGATATGATCCAGTGCCCGGTAAAAATGACAGAATGGTGCTATCATCACTACGTATACGACGAGCCTCAATATATTTAACGACGCTACCAGGAATGATTAAACATTTAGACAATATATATCGCTTTGTCCAAACAGGGCAAGGCCCTGAAAGTATTGACGAAGCCATGGAATACCAGAAAGCGGATATACAGAGACAACTGTTACGTTTCTTCATAAACTGCTTGATCAGAGACAGAGATAGGTCCGAGGTAGACCAGGATGAAATGCAAGTACTTACCCGATGGGGTCAGAATATATCCGAGGGAAAGCATGATAAACAGACATGCATAGTAGTTATGTGCCGAAAGATCCGCAAAGAAGTAGAACGAATACATAAAGCCAGATTAGAGGCAGACAAAACTGAATCAGAGGGAGAGGAGGAGGAAGAATCAGAAATGCCCACAGGACAATTAGAAACGATAGCTTATGTAGGTAGGGGAAGACCTTGTAACAATACCAGATACTTTAATGACCCGATACGCCCGATACGTCCAGAATGTAACAGACATTTTCAAGCCCCTATGTTAAATATGAAGTCCCCTGAACACTTATTCCAGGCTGCTGATAAATTACTCCGAGACCGAAGGGGGTATCATATGCTCGATTCTATGGATGAACAAGAATTAGCCAGGTCAGCAGTACAATGGGCTGACAGTTCTGAAAAATACAGTGATGATGCGTTGGCACACACGTTTTTGAATCTTACCCCAGACGAACAGCGTTTAGCTGGTATATACATGATACAACATCTCGTTATATTATATAGAAGCCAACACTCCGATCCCGGTCCCCTGCCTGATATACTGATAGAATTACTCACGAATAAATGGAGAGGTTCAGGTACTGACTTAATTAAGGAAATTCTAGAATATCGACACCAGTACATTGTCTTCGTATGCCCAGAGCATGTTTCAGTTCCCCCCAAGTTGGAAAGAAAAACGTATCACATAGACAGACAGAATCCCTTACGCGAAGTGCACCCAGTCAGAGGTGAGGACAATATTTTTAAACGCGTGTTTGTGTACGCGCCCATAACTAAAATTGAATTATTAGAGATGAAGAAAGTAGTACCTAGCCATGACAAAGACCCAGCAGGTTTCCATCGTGAGATAAAGGACATGTTACTCTTGGGAGAGTATACTTACCCGGACCTTATGAAAATATTAAAAGTCCTATTACCCGCCGGTATTTACGAGAAACTCAAAGAAAAGGAATGGGAGGTGGGAGACCAAAAGATAGATTGGACAGTATTAGAAAATGAAGAAAAGGCCCGAGCTGCAGGTTCAGGGCTTGGGGAAAGGACTACAGCATTACCAGGATTATTAGTGCAGGTACTACCACGTTTATTAACTACGAAAAAGGAAGATTGGGGTGCAATCTCAGCCTGTAAACAAAAACAAGATGAAGACACTAGTGATTTCTATTCCCGATTTGAAAAATGTTTTGGTATTAATAGTGGCATAAAAGCAAGTAGTGAATCGTATCCACATCTGTTTGTGACAAAATTAGTTGAGAATTCCCTGCCCCAAGTCAAGAGTAGAGTACTGAAATTCGAGAGTACCTGGCAAGGAAACACACCGTCACAGATGTTACAAATGTTACAATATCATCACAATAGAATTAGGGAAGAACAAGAACATGAACAAAGACGTATGAAAGACACAAAAATGAAAATGCTTGTTGCTCAGTCAGTTCCAGTTGACGGTCATAAAAAGGGTATGACACAGTCCAATGATTCAGTAGGTCCTGTTAGAGGGACATGCAACTATTGTAAACAGCCAGGTCATTATATACACGATTGCGCAGTTCTGAAACATAATATCTCTACGGGTATAACGAAAGAGAGACCACGTCCGCCTAGACAGGATCAGATCCAACAACAAGTACCTCAGAATATACAGCCTATGCCAGCTGTACAACAGACCGCACCACAACAACAACAACAATTACAACAACAGCCACAGCCTATTGCTGCAACACAAAACACGACACAACAGATGTACCAGTATGCACAAAATGACTATCCAGAGTATCAGCGCTACACATGAAATAGCCTAGAGAGGGAAGTTGGCTTACCCCTTATTGAGGTTCCAGTAGACCAAGAGGGTCCTTATGTACAAAGTCAGTTATTAGGGAAAGATAGAAAGTTTCTACTCGATACAGGGGCAAGCAGAACCACTATCCGTCACAGCGAAGTCCCAGGGGTACCCCTCTCAGGCTCACAAAATATTTCCCTTGGTTTTTCAGGAAAGCCTACTGTTAACGAAGTATCGCAACCACTTGCATTTACAGTCGGTCCATTAACACGGACTACAGATCTATTACTTACGAAATCATGTCCAGAAAACTTGTTAGGTATAAAAACATTGAAGGCTCTAGGAGCTGTAATATGTTGTTCTCCGGAAGGAGTACGACTATTTTTGCGTGACTTTAAAGGTCACTACGTGTCTAGAGACATGGATCACCGGTTACAGAATCTACCTGCACATTTATGGGCACAAGGCCCCACTGATGTAGGTTGTATGCACATTACACCATATCGAGTCACACTCAAAACAGGAGTGGTACTACCACGAATGCGACAATACAAATTACCGCCAGATGCTGTTGTGGCTTTACTGCAAATCATTGACGAGCTCATCGCACAAGGAGTGGTTGTAGAAACCGACTCCAATATATGTAATTCCCCGATAATTCCGATTCTTAAACGAACCGATCCAAAAGCACCACCAGTATATCGATTAGTTATTGATCTGCGAGAATTAAATAAATGCATTGTACCACAATACCCCGTGGTCTCAGATATCTCTTCATTATTAACGGCCATAGATTCAGAAGCAACGTTCTTTACTGTAATTGATCTCAAGAACGCTTTCTTTAGCGTCCCAATCGATCCGGAAAGCCAATATTTGTTCGGATTCAGTTTAAATGGACGAAGTTTTAAATTCACACGTGCACCTCAAGGATTCACAGAAAGCCCGAGCATCTATAGCCAAGCACTGAAAAGAGAACTTGACAGTATTCACATGCCAGCTAACACTGCCCTGCTTCAATACGTCGATGATCTGCTGATCACCGCACGAAGCGAACCTGAATGTGAAAAAGCATCACTGACGGTTTTACATTTCTTAGCCGACAAGGGGGACAAAGTGTCCCCTTCGAAACTACAATTCTGTGTACAGCAAGTTGTGTACCTAGGGTACTTGCTGTCCAAATGGGGGAGACAGCTCACACCTGATCGCATCCAGTTAATTATAAACATGCCACCACCCAAGACACAAAAGGAGGTACGGGCCTTCATAGGCCTCACTTCGTACTGTAGGCAGTGGATCCCCCAATATGCATTTTTAGCTAAACCACTCATTCAGTTAACAACACAGGAGGCAGCGACACCGACTGTCCTCCCTTGGACTCAGGAACATACACAAGCTTTTGAAAGCTTAAAGAAAGCTTTATGCCAAGCACTTGTTTTAGCAACGCCATGTTACAGCAAACGTTTTACACTTTTTGTTACAGAACGTGAAGGTACTGCTTTGTCAGTACTCACGCAGGAACAAGCAGGATCACACAAGCCATGTGCTTATTTTTCTAGTACATTAGATCCCGTAGCTCAGGCTCTTCCTGCGTGCCTGAAATCAGTCGCAGCAACAGCTTTAGCAATCAGACAAAGCGACGCCATAGTGTTAGGACATCAATTGACAGTACAAGTACCACACGCAGTAGAGGTTCTCCTGAACCGGACCCAAACACAACACTTGACTATAGCAAGACTGACGGGTTACGAATTAACATTGTTCCAGCCACACATAGAAATCAGACGCTGTAGTACATTAAATCCTGCCACACTTTTGCCATTAAATGGAACAGATCCATTGGCACATGATTGTATTGAAGTCATTACTATTACAACGAAACCCAGACAAGACTTGACAGATATTCCATTTTCAGACCCAGACCTGACATTATATGTAGATGGTTCATGCATGAGAACAAATGCAGGAGAATTAGTGGCCGCTTATGCAGTCACAACAGACACTGAAATTATTGAAACAAATTGTATCGATACCTTGTCAGCTCAAGCAGCAGAGCTCATTGCTCTGACACAAGCCTGTATTCAAGCCAAAAATAAGAAAGTCAACATATACACAGATTCTCGTTATGCATTCGGAGTCGTCCATGACTTCGGCGTACTGTGGCGAGAAAGAGGTTATTTAACTTCTCACGGTGCCCACATCCAGCACGGTCCCCTTATTCAAGCTCTGTTAGATGCAATACATCTGCCTACTTCAATATCTATCATGAAGTGTAAAGCCCATACAAAAGTAACTGACATTATTTCTCAGGGTAATAACCTAGCTGACAGAACAGCTAAACAGACTGCTCAGAATCAGACTCGTCCAATTGACACGACAAAGACAATAGTTCCGACACCAACACACTGCATGACAGTTAAGGATCCCGCCCTTGATGTAATTGACATACAGACACATGCTACACCAGAAGAAATAAAGAGATGGACTGAATTAGGAGGGATCCAAACGGATCAAGGATGGATGACGAAGGGAAAATCTATATGGTTTCTCCCCGACTCAATGGTTCAGGTCATCATTAACACAATACATAGTCCAGCGCACCTAGGAGAGAAAGCTATGCTAGACAGTATTCAACACATTTGGTTTAATAAACACTTACGAGCAGCGGCTAAACAGAAAGTACGTACCTGTATGATTTGTTGTCAGTTCAATCCAGGAAAAGGCGTACCTGTAGACCAGGGTGGATTTCAACCCCCCGATCACCCTTTTGAAGTCCTCCAGATGGATTATATCCAGATGGAACGTTGTCGAGGATTCAAATATGTCCTCGTAGTTGTATGCGCTCTTTCCCGGTGGACAGAGGCGTATCCCGTCTCAGATTACACTGCCCCGACTACTGCCAAACAGTTAGTTCGAGAATTCTTCCCACGGTATGGTTTGCCCCGTATAGTGTACTCAGATAATGGCCAACCGTTCTCATCCGAGCTCATGAAACATGTTTCACTTCTGTTAGGCTACCAATGGAAATTCCACTGTGTCCGACATCCCGAGGCAGCAGGTCTCGTGGAACGACATAATCAAACTCTGAAAATTAGACTGTCAAAAATATGTAGAGAAAAAGGTGTCGACTGGATAGTAGCTTTACCAGTTGCGCTCTTTTACATGAGAATGGTAGCACACTCTCGAACAGGGCTATCCCCGTATGAGGTGATCTTCGGTAGACCACCAAATATGTGGGGGACGCCTATACCTCGTAAAATAACTGATGTTGATTGTAATATGCTGACAGATTACCTGGCTTCCTTGATGTCTGCACTACAATCTTGTCGTTCACAGGTAGCTGCAGCTTTTCCCGACAACACTGAGGTGAAGCCCCACGACGTGGTTCCGGGGGACCTCGTGTTTGTGAGGAATTTTGACAGGAAGAGCCAGCTGGAGCCTCGGTGGCGGTCGCCGAAGCTCGTCGTTTTGACCACAAGGACAGCCGTGAAGATTGAGGGACGTAAAGGGTGGTTGCACTCGAGCCACATCAAAAATTTTTATGGACTACCGTCCGACGTGAACCCTCAGCCCTGCATTCCCTCACAGACTGATTCAAAACTACCCCTGGTTGAACAAACCAAGAGTGAAAACTATAAACTAAAACTAAGGTCTAGCAAGTCAGACAATTTGATTGTTTAAGTCCTCTCCAAGGTGAATCGGTTGAATTTGTCTCTGACATGTATCCTCTAGACCGAAATAGAGAGAAAAATGGACAGAAACAGCTCAGGACACATGCGTACTGTAAATCACTTCGTAGTCACTGCATAGTGACATTGTTAATTATGTTTTTTCTAAGTCTTCTGATTATTATCTCCGGTATATTATTACACATGTATTACCCTATCTCCAAGCGTGCTTCCAATGCTACTACCGAACACTCTTTTAGCGAATTACCCCCACATGAGTTGTCCTATAGATTTGCGCTGCGCAACAACACATTCATTAGTATGTTACATCATTCTCATCAGACCAGCAATGCTACAAATTGTTGGATATGTGGCCGACTCCCTCCCTATCAGAAATACAAAGGAGTTCTGCCCCTCTTTCCGTATCCATTCACACACAATGGCTCCTGTGGAGCATGGTTTAGTTTGATTAATTCCCTAGATTCAAATACAGTAGTTTACCAAGACAATTGGGTATGGGGAAACCTGAACCTAGTTTTACTTAAAGTCTGCTACCCTAACAAGGAGGGACTTCCCAAAAGAACAGGAACTGATCTAGAAAATGAAGTATATGGATTAGGTAACTTTACACTTAATCTTATGATCCTGAATATTGAATCCGAAGCTACACCAATCTTGCCCGCTATGTCAGTATTTCCAGTTAGAGGCGAATTATGTGTAAAAAAGAATGGTTCAAAACACATGGGCCATAGTAAATGTACCACTGTAATAGAATTCAGTGATAAAGGCAAATCTACATTTAGAGCTTCTCGTCACTCCTACTTCATCTGTGGTCACACCGCATACATACGCCTACCCCTAGATTGGGATGGTACCTGTTACATTGCATTCCTTCTGCCACCTGTTTTCCTAGCCCCGCCTGATTACCATAGGAATACCCATTTAGTACACAATAGACAGCAGAGAGACCTCCCGATTGTCGACTACACTGAAACAGCATGGGAGAAATACACAGATTTCAATAAAGGTTTCTTTCCCTACATAGGTACAGTCACCAATAGTAAGCTGATACATAGATTAACTAGAACCCTTGAAGCAGTAGTGAATGAAACTACTTCCGCTTTGGGCAACTTAACGGAGGAGCAGTCTGCGATGCGGATTGTTGTTCTCCAAAATCGTCTTGTCCTTGACGTCATTCTGGCCGATAGGGGCGGAGCTTGTAGGGTCATCGGATCAAGTTGCTGTGTTTTCATACCAGAAAATGCGCCGTCAGTATATAAAGCCATAACTCGACTTCATAAGATCGTAAGCCAGATACACCAGAATCCAGGCACCTGGACTTGGTCCGGTTGGTTCTGGAGCGTGTTGTCAGCCTGGGGATGGAGGATCCTATCCTTCCTAGGTATTGGCTTTCTCATACTATTCAGTTGCTGCTTGTGTCTACAATGTGGGCCAGCGATTTGTGGTCTGTGTGCCACATCGTGTATCCCGCCTTCAAATTTTCATTCAAGATCTCGGAAGAAGAAAGAAGAACAAATGATGCTATATGAACAGATTGATGGATTGATGAAGATGGATATTTCATGAGGGTCCGTAGGGGACAAGGAGGGAATGTGGAAATATGAATTTTTATGGTCAATTGTGTCCCCTATCTTAGACCCCAACGGCTCCATGTACATGCTATAAGTACATGTATGTTCCCTCCAGTTTCAGCTATGAAAACGCAAATACATGCGCGTCCAACGTCAACATGCCCTCTTTCAGATCCGCCATGAATGGGTCGAATATTCCATTCCTAAGTATGAAAGGCCACCGACTTTATGCGGTTCACTCTTCTAGTTTTGTAGTTAAGGCGAGTAGGCCCTGAATTCTGCCATCAAGCCTTTTTCTGTTTCTGCCTCTGAAATGCTCCAGCTTGGACCTGCATCTGTGTCCATGAACTTTGTCTTACTCCCTGCGCGGCTAACGGTGCCTGACGCGGCCTGTTGCCTGCCAAAAACTGTATTCAGCCTTCAAGTTATCAGCTCCGCTCCTCATTCAATACATTCCTGTCTAGTAGTTTAGGTAAACATCCCTCCAGCTACCGAGCAAAAGGCTCGGCCTCGCTGTCTTTTTGCAAGTGATTCATAGCCCCTGTTACTATGGAAGATTCCTGCCCCCTCGCATCACATGTAGACACCTAGACGCTTGTACACGCACTAACAGTCAGTATAGAATAGGATCTGTCCGAGAAGACCCTTCCTTCCAGATAATATTGTTCCTTAAACACAAGATATTAGATATGATTTAGGACTAGGTTGTCCTGACACCCCAGACTTCTGTCTCCACATGTAGGGCCAAATGTCAAGTTCCCTTCACCCTCTAGTTGTACGTCAATCACGCGTCATGCGGCTGCGCGCGCATCTCTGTCAAATATTTCTGCTGACACTGCAGGATTCTCTTATGGATCCACCCACTTGTGACATCATTTTTAATGACGTTTCTAGTATACGCCTGTATTTACGCCTATTTTCATTACGTATGTGTATTCTTATCTGTATTTTCAGCTGTTACGCCTCCTGCATCTGTCCTAATGCAATGCTTTCCATATAAATATTGTTACTTGTCAATAATGTATTGCTGATCCCTTCCTGAACCTTCGTGGTGATGGAATATGATTGCCTAGTTCGAACTATAATTCCTTTGTAAGGAATAAAGCCCTTTTCAGAACCTCTAATACCACGGATTCTGCCTCTTATTTTGACTGAGTTATTCTTACTAGACTTTACCGCATAAAAAATAGTACAGGTAATTTAAATATTTACCACACTCCCAAGAAAGTACTGATTCACCCTTGCTATACGCCAGGTAGTATTCAAGGAGTGCCCCAATTACACTGTCACTCTCTATCCAGTCCTGTAATTATCCTGACAGAACCATGTCCTTATTTACTGTCTGTGCCAACACACAAGCACTTAAAAACGTACTCTTCTGTCAACTCATAGCGCTCTCAGTATCTAATTAGTGTCCATACACCTTTTTGAATGCCTCAGGCATTAAGACACATGGTGCTACAGTGAAATGTGCGCAATGTATGCAGGCCTGTAATCCCCAGCAGACTCCTGATTCACCCTTACAATAAGCCACGTAGTATTCATACATTGTCCAATCAGAGTATCAGTCTCTGTCCACTCCTGCAATCATTCTAACTGAAGCATGTCCATATCTAAGTTCTGTTCCAACACAGAAGCAGTTAAAAGCTCACCCTCCTGTCAACTACCAGCACTCTCAGTATCTAGTCACTGTGCATACACTGGTAGAATGTCTCAGGCATTAAGACACATAGTTGTACAGTGAAATGTGCACAATGTATGTATGCCTGTATCCCCCAACATACTAGCGATTCACCTTTGCAATAAGCTCAGTAGTATTTATGCAGTGCCCCCAGAAGCATGTCCCTATATAATCGCTGTGATAACACAGAAGCACTTATAAACTCTCCCTGCTGTCAGCTACCACCATTTAAACTATCCACTCAGTATCCATGCACTTATAGAATGTCACAGGCATTAAGACACATAGTGGTACAGTGAAATGTGTGAAATGTATGCAGGCTTGCAATCCCAGTAGACTTCTGATTCACCCTTGCAATTCCTAGGTAGTATTCATGCAGTGCTCCTGTCAGCCTATCAGTCTCTGTCCAGTCCTGCAATTATCCTGACTTAAGCATGTCCTTATCTAATCACTGTGCCAACACAGAATCACTTAAAAACTCTATCTTCTGTCAACTACCAGTACTCTCACTATCTAGTCACTGTCCATACACCTGTAGAATGCCTCAGGCATAAAGACACATAGTGCTACACTTAAATGTGCGCAATGTATGCAGGCCCCTAACCCCCAGCAGGGTACTGATTCACCCTTGCTATAAGCCAGGTAGTATTCAAGTAATGCCCTAATTAGACTGTCACTCTCTATCCAGTCCTGCAATCATCCTGACAGAACCATGTACTTATTTACTGTCTGTGCCAACACACAAGCACTTAAAACTCACCCTTCTGTCAACTCACAGCAATCTCATTATCTAGTCAGTGTACAGACACCTGTAGAATGCCTCAGGCATTAAGACACACAGTGCTACAGTGAAATGAGTGTAATGTATGCAGGCCTGTAACCTCCAGCAGACTTCTGATTCACCCTTGCAACAACTAGGTAGTATTCATGCAGTGCCCCAATCAGCCTATCAGTCTCTGTCCATTCCTGCAATTATCCTGACAGAAGCATGTTCTTATCTAATCGCAGTTTCAACACACAAGCACTGAAAAACTCACCCTCCTGAGAACTACCAGCACTCTCACTATCTAGTTCCCGTCCCTTCACCTGTAGAAAGCCGCAGGCATTAAGACACATACTGCTACAGTGAAATGTGTGCAATGTATGCAGGTCCGTAACCCCCAGCAGAGTACTGATTCACCCATGCTATAAGCCAGGTAGTATTCGTGTAAAGCTTCAATCAGCCTATCAGTCTCTGTCCACTCCTGCAATTATCCTGACAGAAGCATGTCCTTATCTAATTGCTGTTTGAACACACGAGCACTTAAAAAGTCACCTTCCTGTCAACTACCAGCATTCTCACTATCTAGTCAGTGTCTATACACCTGTAGAATGACTCAGGCATTAAGACACATAGTAGTACAGTGAAATGTGTGCAATGTATGCAGGCCCCTAACCCCTAGCAGAGTACTGATTCACCCTTGCAATAAGCCAGGTAGTAGTCATGCAGTGCCCAATCAGTCTGTCACTCTCTGTCTACTCCTGGAGTCATCCTGACAGAAGCATGTCCTTATCGATTCTCTGTGCCAACACACAAGCACTTATAAACTCTCCCTGCAGTCAACTACCAGCAGTGTAAATATCCAGTCAGCATCCATGCACTTGAAGAGTGACTCAGGCATTAAGATAAGCAGTGCTACAGTGAAATGTACACAATCTATGTAGGCCTCTAACCACTAGCAGACTACTAAATCACCCTTGCAATAAGACAGGTAGTATTCATGTAGTGCCCCAATCAGCCAGTCATTCTCTGTCCACTCCTGCAATCATCTTAACAGAACTATGTCTTTATGTAATCACTCTACCAAAACCTAGGGATTTATAAATTCAGCATTCTCTTTTGTTGCAGTACTCTAATCATTCAGTCAGTATTTATGTACTTATGCAATGACCCTGGTAGTAATGCTTCAATATTACAAACACCTATCAGGTATTCATGCAGTCCTCTAAACACATAAACACATGCTTATTTTGTCCTTCATTTTTCTAACTACTACCTCTGTATTGCAGAAAATGGGTTGTGATTTCTAAACAAAGCATATAAATATTTTTATGTAGAAGATATTTGTTTAATAACACAGTACATTATTTTATAGATTTATTCTAATAATATTATAGAACAGTAACAAGAAAAAAAAAAATAATGGGAAATTACGTTTTCAAGAAACAATATATGGTAAAAGGAGAAAGAATCAATTTACTGAAATAAGAAAAAGAATGTTTTATAATAGAGTTATCTTTAATTTGTTGAAAGACGTGAGGAAATATAAAAAAAGATCAGCATTTTATAAAAAGAAAAAACAGATTGAAACTATTGTTGAACAAGCTTTTGAACTGAAAAGGAAATTATTCATTTTAGTATTAAATAGAATTCGATCATTAGATAAGCCAATATCTTTTATAAAGGCCAAAAGTAAAAAGAAGAGATTAATTAACAGAAGTAACTTTTGTGATTTTTTTTAGTTGAATGGAAACACAGTTCAAGTTCAGACCCTTTTTTTAATGAAGAGGGTTATTTTCAAACCAATAGATTGTTGCATGCAGGTGATACCAGTGGTCGTGCTTATGAGGTTAAAACCGGTTGTCAAATTGAAAAAGAAAAAATGGTTCCTAGAAATTTAGACAAACTGGTAGCTGATGAAGTTCTAGGGAGACGTACTAAAGCCCTGGTGTATACTTGGGATTGTAGTAGCATATGCAGTATACGTCAGTAATCTATTGATATTTTTCAGAATTTCTTAATAGTTTATAGTAAAAAAAGTCGTAAACAAAAGATTAAGATGTTGAAAGGTCTAGATCCTTGCAGAGTGAGAAAAAATACTGGTTTGCAAGGTCATTTTCTGGCTTGTCTTTCTAGAAAGTATGTCAAAGTGTTTTTCATCATTTTAGAATGTTAGCAGTGCATCATTCTCAAATGTGAAAGTTAGTCAGAAGATTGTATTACGCAAAAAGTCCAGCAATGTTTTTAAATGAATTAAACAGTGCACTTGTGCATGGGTCAGTATCAGATGTAAAACAAGTTTTTGATGAAATAAAGTTTAGTTACTTTGGTCCTGAAGAAGAGAGTAGACAAAGTGAGACATTGATAGACATCGGCTTTGAAGAAAAGATGGAGAAGATTACTACAGAGAAATTTGAAGAAGAAATTTCAAAGTTTAAGGTAATTTAATGTGAAAGGCCAAATTATACATGTATTTGTTGTCGACGAACCCACTATAAGAATCTAACTAGGACTGTTGATCTGTATTTAAAAAGTGAAATAGAAAATAATGATAAGTGGAAGGAATTTGCAACTTTTTTGTTGGTAGAGGATTGCTTTGATTTGGGTACTAATCAACGTATTTGTAAATATTGTTATAACAAATTAGAGGATAATAAAATGCCAGGAAGAGCTGTTCATAATGATCTGGAGTTGGTAGATATTCCTCAAGAACTGATGGATTTAAACACGTATGAGTGTATTCTGATTCAATCTGTGCACCCGTTTCAGGCTATTGTTCGTATGGAGCCTAAAACAGGTAAATTGCTTCCCACAGATTTACAGAGAGGATTAAAAGGAAGAGTTGTATATTTACCTCTAGATTTAAAGAAAAGTATTGAAAGTATTAGTGTAAAGAAAGAAGAAAGTGAACCATTAATAATTCTAATGAATGGTGTTCCTACTAAGAGTAAGAAAATCTGGCAGGAATTAGTGGATGTCAGGAAAGTGCAAACAGCAACATTGTATCTTATAAAAAACAATGATTTGTGCAAGAATGTGCATGTTGAAGAAGAAGAAAGACTTTTAGGAGATGATAGCGAAATGTCAAGTGGTCAGATTGAGAAAGTGGACATTTCAAAAACGGAAGTAATTTATGAACATTATATTATACATCCTTTACATTCTAAAGAAGTGTTGGGGAATACTATTACATTATTCCAAATGAAGAAAGCGAAGGGGAATCCCTTAAGTGTTTGGGAAAAGACTTTGGAAGCTTGTTGTTTTCCCCAGCTGTTCCCAACTGGAAAAGGTGGACGATATGACAAACTATCAATACAGATTCCTGCATCAGAATATCGGACAACAAGATTGTATGCAGAAGATCCTAGATTTCGACAATGTATCCTATATAAATGTCATCTTTTGTTTGAGAGTGACTTGTCTGGACTTCCATATGCAGTTAACCATATATCAAAAACCTGAGTACATCTTTGAAATGTTTCTGCAAAGGAAATTTATGGAAAAAGTACATCAGAGAGATGCTCATTTGGAACTCAACTGATTAATTTGATGGCATGTCAGCATGGTACTAACGAGTATTGGTATCGTCGTCATGGAGAACTTAAATGCATGCTAAGGAATTTGGGAACTCCGACGTGGTTTCTTACCCTAAGCTGTGCTGAATACGCATGGGATGATTTACTTCAATTTTTTAGAGAAGCAAATTCAAACATTCAAAACATTGAATTCAAAACTCCTGGAGAATTGTGTTCTTTGGATCCTGTTAATGTATGCAGATATTTCAATCAGAGGTTTGAAGCTATGATGTCTTTTATCTGCAACAAAAAGAATCCTCCTCTTGGAGAAGGTATTGATTTTTTTGGGAGAAATGAGTACCAAGCTAGAGGTGCCTCTCATATACCTATGCTTCTATGGATCAAGGGTGCACCTAAATTTGGAACTGATTCGGATGACACTGTTCTATCTTTTATTGAAGATTATGTTACATGTGCTATACCTAAAAGAACAGAAGAAAACACCTTAAGGCAACAAGTGTTACGATTCCAAAGTCATCGATGTGGGAAATACTGTCGACGGAAATACAAGTCGAAGGAAAAGTTTTATACCAAATGTCGTTTTGGATTTCCACGTCCAGTAATATCCAAAGGAAGAGTAAACAGTTTCATGTCAGCGGTGAGACATACCATTACTAGAAAATCTCCCAAAAATATGTACAATTTGAGAAGAAGTGAAGAATCGAAGTATATAAATGATTATAATCCAGTTATTCTGTCAATGTGGAATGCTAATATGGATATTCAGTATGTTGCGGATAATTGCATTGCTGTGGCTCGGTATGTAACATCATACAAAACAAAATCAGAAAAGACGGAGTTGAAAGAAATGTGGAAAGAAATTTCCCACGAGAAGAGTCTCAGTAAGAAATTGTACAGCTTTAGTTTGAAGATGCTGTCACATCGAGAAATTGGATCGTACGAATGTTCGGATCGGTTATCGTCTGCAAGTTTATATTCAAAGTCAAGAGGAATTATTTGGGTTAGTCTAGGTCTTGCTGCAATGCGAAATCGCGTACTTAAACCTATCCAGGAAATTGAATATTTAGCATTAAATGAACTGGAAAACACAGATATAGTCAAAACAAACATGTTGGATACATTCTATCCAAATAGAAGTCCTCATCTTGAGAACATATGTCTCTATGAAGTACTGAAATATTACAGATTTAAGAGAAATACTACAGAGAATATAAATGAAGGAAAATATGCAGTGATTGGTTCAGAAGCATGTTTGGTGAAACATACTAAAGGAAATTTGATGAATCATAGGAAACTGACCTGTGATACTCCTGATAAAAGAGAATTTTACTATTTGGCACTTTTACAACTCTTCAAACCTTGGCGTACGGAACTGGAATTACTTGGAGATTTTGAGTGCTATGAAGATTCTTTCAATGCATGTAAATATAGCATTGAATGCACAGTTTTTGCAAATGATCTCAAATGTTGAATGAAGAAATTGATCAAGAAGCTACTATTGCAGCTGAGATTACTAGAGACAGTTCCCAAGATAGTCAAAGTTCTGCTCCACTGAGTCAGGATCCTCTGGGACAACCAATTCTTGAAAATGAAGCAGCCATCGCCATGAGCAATGTGGAAACAACAAAGCATCAAGCTCAAAAAGATATGATGGATTTGGGAATCTTGGAAGAACAACTAAATTTCATTTGAGATGTCATCAGTGATGTCATCAGTGATGTCACTGACCATGTCATGAGTGATGTAATATGTGACGTCATCAGCAGTGCATTGCGGGGGTGCGAGTTATAGTTAGCTGAACTAACTATAACAGGGGGATTTCTAAGGTTTTGTATGAGGGAAATGTCCAGCTAACTATAACGCCCCTGAAACCTATGGTTTTTTCACTGAATTTCTAAGGTTTTTTAAATGCCAATTCCTAACAATAACGCCCCTGAAACCTTTGTTTTTTCAGTGAATATATATATATATATATATATATATATATATATATATATATTTTCACTGAAAAAACCAAAGGTTTCAGGGACGTTATAGTTAGCTGGATATATCCCTCGTACAAGACCCTAGAAATTCCCCTGTTATAGTTAGTTCAGCTAACTATAACTCGCGCCCCCGCAATGCACTGCTGATGAAGTCACATATTACATCACTCATGACATGGTCAGTGACATCACTGATGACATCTCAAATGACATCACTGATGACATCACTGATGACATCATCCAGTAGGTATGTGTTTCTGTACAGTTTTAATATGTTTAATATATATAGGGAAAGGTCTGTTGAAGAATGAGTGGGTGTACAAGTGTGTGAATGGATGATTTTGTAGGTGCGTAACTGACTCTTTAAGTGAGTCATTAAATGTATCTTACTGTAGACTAGTGACTAAACTGTGTGAATGTCTATATGTGTCTGTGTGTAGGTGTATAAGTGGCTGCATGGTTTTGTGAATAGCTATATGAGTGTCTATATGGGTTATTGATTGGTTGTCTGAGTATCTGTATGGGTGCCTGAGTGTTTGTGTGGGTAGGGTGTGTGTGACTCTATGCATAGATGTGTGAGTGGGTGATTCTATGGGTGCATGGTTTTAAGAGTGCATCTGTGATGGACTGTATGGTTGGGTGAGTATATGCATGGGTGTGTTAGGGATTGAATGTATATCTCAGTGGTACATGTGTGACTAACTACATATGTGAAAGGCATTATATATGTGTGTAAGAGTACATAAGTGGGTATATGTGAGAGTGTGTGATTGTGAGAGTGGCTGTATGGATGAGTGTGTGCTTGTATCAATGATTCTATTAGAGCGTAACAATGTGGTACAATTTTTATGAGTAAGTGAACTTGAGTGTGTTTAACTGTATAGGTGAGTAAATTGGACTGTGTTTAATTACTTGCACGACTCACTAGGTGTGTCAGTACCTCAATGGATGATTGGCGGTGTGTGAGTGTCTATATAGGTGTATAAATGCATATGATTGTCTTGTATGGAGTGACTGTAAGTATGAGTGACTGTACAGGTGAGTGAGTGGAGGTGTATGTAGACCTAAGAGTTAATGAGTGGGTATGTAGTTATTGGTATTGGAGTATCTATGATTTTCAAAATGGCCGTCTGAAATTTTGAGTCGGTGTATTAAAGGTTATATTAGGGTGTGAGAAGATGCACTAATTTATCACATGGATGATGTCATCAGTGATGTCATGAGTGATGTCATTTGAGATGTCATCAGTGATGTCACTGACTATGTCATGAGTGATGTAATATGTGACGTCATCAGCAGTGCATTGCGGGGGCCAGAGCTGAACTAACTATAACAGGCGAATTTCTAGGGTTTTGTACGAGGGAAATGTCCAGCTAACTATAACGCCCCTGAAACCTTTGTTTTTTTCAGTGAATTTCTAAGTTTTTTTAAATGCCAATTCCTAACTATAACGCCCCTGAAATCTATGGTTTTTTCAGTGAATTTCAAAGGTTTTTTAAATGCTAATTCCTATCTATAACTTATCTCTGAAGATATCATGAAAAGCATTCTTTTTTAAAAGTAGGGTGCACATTAGTTTTGTGGAAAAGCATCTTTGTGATTGGTTAAGAAAAAGCAGTTACAACGTGGAGTACATATCAAAGGATAAAATTTGCTCAGATCAACCACACCTGCTACTTGCATTTGAAAGGCACTGTTCAAACTTAAAACAATCGGCAACTTTTAACCTGCACGTGTCGTTAAATATTCAAGAAAATGTTACAAAAAAATAGTTACGTTTTAAAAAATTGAAGAACTTTTAACCAGCACGTGTTGTAGAATGTTCTAGAAAGTGTGTTGATAGAATACGTTGCACTTCTGACTTCTATGTGCTGTTCAATATTAAAAAAACGGTTCATATGGAAAATGAACAATAAACCAATAGAGAAGTTTTGAAACCTAAAAGAATCGAGGGACTATTCTAATTTATTCTTTACATGTATTTATGTGTGAAGCAACAAAATTATAGACACAACAGCAGTAGGAAGAGGAAGAAGCAGGGAGTGGGGGGAGGGGGGAGATGGGCAGAATGGCACACATGCACGATTAAGTACAACACACTTATAGACTAACAATGGCCAAAATGAAACACACCAACAAGCAGCACAAGTCACACAACCCGCCAACATCACACCACTGAACGAGCATAGAAGTGAAAACCACGCTGCATTCATACAGGATGTGTACAAAGGCCAGTCGGTGTTGTGGGATGTCTGCGACCGTGGTCATCATGGATGAGATGCCCAGCATGTGGCACATGGTCGAGTTCACTGTGTGTTATGTTGCCAAATGGCTGCACCTCCCTTTCACGAGCCCCCACACTTTTGTACGGTGCGCTGTTGTATCTCGTGCACTCGTACAGCACACCATTGTAATGCCTATTTGCGCATGTCCTGCTACATTCCAACTACAACATCACAGTGCCGTTTGGAGGTGGCGCATGCCAGTTTACAACATCAACTGCTGCGGCTCTTGTAGCAGGCCACACCAGAACACAGAGACACACTTACTGCACTTCCTGTACACGGACATGTCCGAGACACCCCATTCCCCTTGCAGGATAGGCACACCCCTGCACTGACCTGTGAACCCCAGACCAGCACACGCCAGTTGTGCATGCAGGAGGATGCGTGCGTAGCTACACATCCAGGCTCACTGCCAATGCTGAGGTGACAGCACACTGTGATGTTGCAGGGCTCGTGCCTATCATGCTAAGACAATGACCACAGGGACACACTTACTAAGATGTGGGTTCGGGGGGCATTGGCGGTGCTGGAGTTGTTGAGATGAGTCTTCTGTCCCTCATGGGTATCCCTGTATCATGCTCATTGACTCTATGGTACCTGTGGGTGTTCTGGTGTGGCTCTTGACTGTGTTCCCTTTCATGGTGTAGGTAGTTGTCCTGCTTAACACCAGCAGAAAGCAGGTGTAAAATCCCTGCTAAGGTGTCTTATCGCCGGAATTTGTTTCGCATTTCAATTGGTGTGAAAGTTGTGATGTGATTTTTTTCGTGTGCAGAACAATATACGAACTGAGCAGTGTATCTCATCAAGATCCAGCACCTGACGCACTATTCCCAATCAATATAAATACAATGAGATTTCTTAATAGATTTTGTGTGTACACTGTAACTGCAGCCAATACCTCAGTGCAATTCAATACAGGATTTTAGTATTTAGAATAAATCGGAAAGGTGCACCTAGTGTCTTTTTGCACGGGAAGGGCTACTCTCCATTTCATTATCAGCACTTTAACGGAAGTAAAGTTGAGATAAATCTAACACACTATTTAGAAGTTAGTACAAACTGCAGATATCACCAGTATTCCAGCGATAAGTCCACCAAAATTTAACACCATGGTGGACTCCATCAAATAACAGTAATAAGAACAAGAAAGAGTCACACAGCAGTTAAGAGAACAACCAAAAACGTTATAAATTTTTTTTTCAAACTTTATTTTTTATAATATTAAATATATAAACGAAAAACTATTTTCAAACTTTATATTTTTATTAACATATATATGAACAATAAACTAATAAACAAAATGTAACAACAATAATAAAAAACAACAAGGCGGAACACTACTGTGGGGACAATGGATGTCGACGACAGACCTGGAAAATAAGAAAGATTGTTAAAAAAAAACAACATGGTATTCTCAACAAAATACCACAAGAAACAAATCACAGATATATAAAGTGCATACAGCTAACAAAATTTTATAAGTTTAAGTTACAAAAACTGTAAATGTTGCCGCTTTAAAATATTTACCGAATCTGAAGAAAATGTTTTGCTGAAGGCACCACACAAACAACTTTTCCAAGGAGCAAACAAATACCAATGCCACCTTCGTCACTCGCAAGATTTGCCAAAGAGTTCTGTTACGAGGAGATCCTAACAAAAAATACTCATGCGGCACAGCAAGTATGATGAAACACCTAAGGACCCTTCATCCAAACAATCTTGCATGAGAAGAGTGCAAACAGATGAGAAACACTCCTGTTCTGTATCTGTAAAAAAGAATCACAAATAAATGTATATTAATAACTTTCAAATTTATACTATTCCATTACTGTACAAACACATTTTATATAAAAACTGACTATGAAACTATAGCCCTGAACCACAAGTGTGACGATCATTAAAACACTATATGCATAGTGCATACTACTTTGAAGCAGTTCATGCCCTAAAGCCTACCTCACTAAAACACTACATGCTAACTGACTAAATGATTACAGTAGTATAAGGAGACACACTTGGTGACTCACAGGGTGTTTGCTAGAAGAGTATGAATACTAACTAGGGAATAGAAGGTGTGAAACACAACTGTGTAGGTGATGAGAGGACTGCATCCATACTGCATAGGCATTTAAAGCAGTCCATGTGCTAAGGCCTGGCTCACTGCATGACTACTTGGGTACTGACTGAGTGATTATCGTACAGCAAGGAGAGTGCCTAGGTGAATTTATAAGTGCTAGGCTTTTCACACAGAGAATAGATTAGTACTTGGTACTGAATGGGTCACTAGAGGAGTGCAAAGGCAGTGACAAGTGCTGGACTGTCTGGATACTGACTAGGAAATTGAAAGTGTGAAAGACAAGTGTCTAGGTGGTTAGAAGACTGCACGCATAGTGCATAGGGGTTTGAAGCAGTCCATGTGCTAAGGCCTGGCTCAGTGTATGAACACTTAGGCACTGACTGAATGATTAGAGTACTGCAAAGATAGTATCTTGGTGAATTTATAAGTGTTTGGGTTTTAGCACAGTGAATGGATTAGTACATGGTGCTGAATGGGTCACTAGAGGACTGCAAAGAGAGTCACAGGGTATTTCCTGGAAGTGTATGGATACTGACTAGGGAATTGAAGGTGTGAAATACAATTGTGTAGGTGGTTAGAGGACTGCATACATAGAGGATAAGGGTTTGAAGCAGTCCACATACTAAGGCCTGGGTCACTGGATGAGTACTTGGGTACTGATTGAATGATTAGAGTACTGCAAGGAGAGTGCCTGGGTGAATGTATTAGGATTTGGCGCTGTGAATGGATTACTACATGATGCTAAATGGGTCACTAGAGGAGTGCAACGGCAGTGACAGGGTGTTTGCTGGAAGTGAACGGATACTGACTGGGGAATTGAAGGTGTGAAAGACAAGTGTGTAGGTGGTTAGAGGACTGCATGCATAGTGGATATGAGTTTGACGTAGTCCATGTGCTAAGAACTGGCTCAGTGCATGAATACTTAGGCAGTGACTGAATCATTAGAGTACTGGAAAGAGAGTGTCTAGGTGAATTTATAAGTGTTCGAGTTTTGGCACAGTCAATGGATTAGTACATGCTGTTGAATGGGTCTCTAGAGGACTGCAAAGGAAGTGACAGGATGTTTCCTGGAAGTGTATGGATACTGACTAGGGAATTGAAGGTGTAAAAGACAAGTGTATAGTATGTCAGAACACTTTTATTTGAAGCAATCTATTTGGTACTTAGAAACTGACCAAATAATCAGACTACTTCTAGGACAGTGCTTAGGTAAAACTTTTACATTTTCAGTTCTGCCACAGTGAATAGAATAGTACATGGTACTGCACCTTAGTGACAAACCCTGACTCATTTTATCAATGCCTAAGCAAAGACTAGCTTCTAATGCTACTAAAACTTGACAACATGAGAGGTTTTAAATTAGTTATCTGTCAGCAAATACACGATGTTACCAAATGCTTCTCTCACAGTGGTTCTCAAATGCACACAGACTCACAGTGTAATTCTAGACAACAACCACTATACCTAGGAGTTTAACAAAAATCATTCACTACTGTGGAAGTGGTAAGCGAACTGCACACAATCTTCATATTTCATGACTGCACTTTTGTGTCAATGCCTGACTCATATAATGAAAGCATAAGCCATAACTGTCTTCTAATGCTACTAAAACTTGACAACATGACAGGTTTTAAAACAGTTATCTGTCAGCAAATACACGATGTTACCAAATGCTTCTCTCACAATCCTTACCCAAATGCACACAGACTCACAGTGTGATTTTAGACAAGCAACACTATCCTAGGAGTTAACCAAAACTCATTCACTAGTCTAGAAGAGTTAATGGTACTGCACACAATCTACATATTTAAGTACAGCACATCAGTGTCAAAGCATGACTCATTTAATCAACATATAAGCAAAGACTGGATTCTAATGCTTCTAAAACTTCTCAACATGACAGATTTTAAAACAGTTATCTGTCAGCAAATACATGATGTTACCAAATGATTCTCTCACAGTGATCCCAAACACACACTATCTCACAGTATGATTCTAGACAAGCACCACTATCCCTATGAGCTTACCAAAACTCATTCACTACAGTGCAAGTGGTAAGGGAACTGCACACAATCTACATATTTCACAACTGCAATTTACTGTCAATGCCTGACTCATATAATGAAAGCATAAGCCATAACTGACTTCTAATGCTACTAAAACTTGACAACATGACATGTTTTACAACACTTATCTGTCAGCAAATACACAATGTTACCAAACACTTCTCTCACAGTGGTTCCCAAATACACACAGACTCACAGTGTGATTCTAGACAAAACAACACTATCCCTAGCAGCTTACCAAAACTCATTCACTACAGTGGAAGTGGTTAGGGAACTGCACACAATCTACATATTTCACGACTGCAATTTAGTGTCAATGCCTGACTCCTTTAATCAACGCATAAGCAATGACTGGCTTCTAATGCTACTAAAACTTGACAACATGACAAGTTTTAAAACAGTTTTCTGTCAGCAAATACACAATGTTACCAAACACTTCTGTCACAGTGGTTCCCAAATGCACAAAGGGAGGGTGCACGCTCAGTTCAGGGAGGGTTCGCGTACGGTGCGGGTAGGGTCCGCGGATCCTCTACGGCCATAGATATCACTAACTTTTTTACCCTAATCTCATGGTGCTAAGCTGAGATGCTGCCGGAGTCGGGGATGAAAGCGTGAGCTCAAACTGCGTGTCATATGCTGTGAAGTCATGTGCTCTGGCCGCTGTGCCACATCTGTCAAGTAGTGTCAGTATGTAGTTATACCTACTCGGAGGAACTTTTGTTTTGAACATTGCAACCTGTGTATGGTGCTTAGGTGATGTTATACAGGGAGTGCGAAGGTAAATTTGCGCGTATCAAATCAATACAGTATTTGTAAAGCGCAAACTACTCACCCCTATGGGTCTGAAGGCCCTCGAGGCCGGCGTGGAAATTATGTGAGTTATTAAGTGAGCTATTGCCCAGAGTCACATGGTGCTGAGCTGAGTTGTACAAAGGTGTCCTTCATAAGCATTTCCAAACCTACCCCAGTCAATGTGCCTAGGTCATTTCCACCACAATGCACAATCATGAGGTCAGGGTGTGGAAGATGCAAAGAGGTTTTAACCAAAGGTAGCAATTAGTACAACTTCAATCTTCTCTTTGTAAACCATTTAATGTCCACATTTTGTAAACCTAGGTCTTAGTCATATGTCTGTGTTCTGCATGCCTCTTGCACCTGAAAATATAGCTATGTCCTACGATCCCCACTAGCATTTTGAAGGTATGGTTGGAAGGTATGGAAAGATGTCTATAGCTCATGCAGTTCCTTGGTAGAATAAGGAATATGTTTAAAGATGGGGAAGTACTTTTTTTTGCCATACAAAACGATACGTAATTGGGAGTTGAAAAGCATTCTTTTTTAAAAGTAGGGTGCACATTCGTTTTGTGGAAAAGCATCTTTGTGATTGGTTAAGAAAAAGCAGTTTCAACGTGGAGTACATATCATAGGATAACATTTGCTCAACTGAAACACAGCTGCTACTTGCATTTGAAAGGCACTGTTCGCACTTAAAACAATCGTGAACTTTTAACCTGCACGTGCCGTTAAATGTTCGAGAAAATGTTGCAAAAAATATCGTTAAGTTTAAACACGTGTTGTAGAATGTTCTAGAAAGTGTGTTAATAGAATATGTTGCACTTCTGACTTCTATGTGTTGTTGAATATTTAAAAAACAGTTTATATGGAAAATTAAAAAGAAACCAAGAGATAGAAGTGTTGAAACCTAAAAGAATCAAGGAACTATTCAAATTTGTTCTTTACATGTGTTTATGTGTGGAGCAACAAAATTATAGACACAACGGCACCAGGAAGAGGAAGAAGCAGGGAGTGGGGGGACGGGGGAGATGGGCAGAATGGCACACATGTGCAGTTAAGTACAGCACAAGTATAGACAAACAATGGCCAAAATGAAACACACCAACAAGAAGTACAAGTCACACAACCAGCCAACATCACACCACTGAACAAGCATAGAAGTGAAATCCATGCTGCATTCATACAGGATGTGTACAAAGGCCGGTCGTTGGTGTTGTGGGATGTCTGCAACCGTGGTTATTATGGATGAGATGCCCAGCACGTGGCACATGGGCGAATTCACTGTGTGTTACATTGCCAAACATTTGCTTCTCCCTCCCACGAGCCCCCACACTTTTCTACGGTGCGCTGTTGTATCTCGTGCACTCGTACGGTACACCGTTGTAATGCCTATTCGTGCATGTCCTGCTACATTCAAACTACACCGTCACAGTGCCGTTTGGAGGTGGTGCATGGCACTTTACAACATCGAGTGCTGCAGCCTTTGTGGCAGGCCACACCAGAACACAGACACACTTACCACACTTCCTGTACACGGACATGTCCGAGACACCCTGTTCCCCTTGCCGGATAGGCATACCCCTGCGCTGACCTGTGTACTTCAGACCAGCACATGCTGGTTGTGCATGCAGGAGGATGCGTGCGTAGCTACATGTCCAGGCTCATTTCCAATCCTGAGGTTTCAGCACACTGTGATGTTGCAGGGCTCGTGCCTATCATGCTCAGACAATTACCACAGGGACACACTTGCTCAGATGCGGGTTTGAGGTGCGTTGGTGGTCCTGGAGTTGTTGCAATGAGTCTTGTGGCCCTCATGAGTATCCCTGCATCATGCTCATTGATTCTATGACACCTGTGGGTGTTCTGGTGTGGCTCTTGGCTGTGTTCCGTTTCATGGTGCAGGTAGCTGTCCTGCTTAACACCAGCAGAAAGCAGGTGTAAAATACCTGGTGCTAACGTGGCTTATCGCCGGAATTGGTTTTGCATTGCAGCTGGTGTGAAAGTTGTGATGTGATTTTATTCGTGTGCAGAACAATATACGAACTGAGCAGTGTATCTTGTCAAGATCCAGCACTTGACGCACTATTCCCAATCAATATAAATACAATGAGAGTTCTTAATTGATTTTGTTTGTAAACTGCAAGTGACGCCACTACCTCAGTGCAATTCAATACAGGATTTTAGTATTTAGAATAAATCGCAAAGGTGCACCTCGTGTCTTTTTGTACGGGAATGGCTAGTCTGCATTTCATTATCAGCACTTTAATGGAAGTAAAGTTGAGATAAATCTAACACAGTATTCAGAAGTTGGTGTAAACTGCAGAGATCACCAGTATTCCCACGATAAGTGCCCCAAAATTTAACACCATGGTGGACTCCATCAAATAACAGTAATAAGAACAAGAAAGAGTCACACAGCAGTGAAGAGAACAACCAAAAACCTTATTAATTATTTTTTTTTAAACTTTATTCTTTTATAAATATATATAACTATAAACGAAAAACTATTTGCAAAATTTATTTTTTTATTAACATGTATATAAATGATAAACTAATAAACAAAATGTAACAAAAATAATAGAAAACAAGAAGGCGGAACACTCCTGTGGGGACCATGGATGTCAATGACAGATGGTGGACTCCATCAAATAACAGTTATAAGAACAAGAAAGAGTCACACAGCAGTGAAGAGAACAACCAAAAACGTTAATTTTTTTTTTTTTTAAACTCTATTTTTCTATAAATATATATAACAATAAACGAAAAACTATTTGCAACATTTATTTTTTTATTAACATGCATATAAATGATAAACTAATAAACAAAATGTAACAAAAATAATAGAAAACAAGAAGGCGGAACACTCCTGTGGGGACCATGGATGTCAATTACAGAGCCTGGAAAATAAAGCACAAAATAAGGACGTGTGTAATGGGCATATCAAAGGAGAGAGGCACAGAGAAACAGAGAAGGAAAAAAAGCCAGAGAGAAAAAGAGAGGGAAAGATAGGAAGGGAGAAGGAAGAGAGAGAGTTAGAGAGATAGAAGGAAAAGAAGGAAGAGAGAAAGAGAGAGAGAGAGAGAGAGAGACACTGCCGCCTCTGCGCATCCATGAGCAAAAAATTACCTGGTGCCACCAGAGTGTGCAGCAGTGGGCACTTCACGTGCCCGTCAAAGTCAAAAGTCATCCCAGATATGTCTCTGAGTCCTGAGTAATGAATGGCGGAGACCACATCAGGTGCTTGGCGGATCGCACAGATGTCGCTGAGTCCTGAGTCATGAATGGCGGAGACCACATCATCTTCTCCACGGCCCAGCAGATCTCACACATTTCGCTGAGTCCTGAGTCATCAATGGCAGAGACCACATCAGCTTTTGGGGCCGCTAATCCTGTGGAAGTTAAGTTTGTGCCACGTGGTGGTAGGCCCCTGATGGCCATATGAGCTTCGGGTGGCACTAACCTTGTGCATCTGAAGTCCATGCCAAGAGGGTGGTAGGCCCCTGATGGCTATACAGATCAGGGTGCGACTAACCTTCTGCACAACTTTTCAAAGACTCTTTATGGTTGAGACATGTGGAGCGCCCGCCATCTAGTCAGCTACGGCAATAAAGGATGTGACATTGTCGATCTATTATATGTGCGTGGTCACATGGCCTGTGACGCATGTGCCGGATGGGTGTGGTGTGTGTGCAAACCTGACCTGAGGGAGTGGCCATGAGATGTTGAGAACTAGACCACTGACCTGCACACCAACAGCGAGTACGTCTGCGACAGGTAACTATGCGGGGCCACCATCGGAACGTAATCACAGTGGCATGGTGTGGCGTGGTGTACAGGGCAGGGATAGCTACAATAATGCGGATGGCTCGTAGTACTGCATCTGTGAGTCGAGCGGACAGGCCACAGCTGGCCCTCTGCGAGCCTAGGTGCGAACTGTTTATAACTCACACTACATAAGCATTGACAAACCATTTTGTGATTTAGTCCGTCAGCTGGCATTTGTCTGAGGCATTTGTGAAAACATATCAGAGTTCTTTCTGTGATAGATACCCCTTTGACGCTGCCTCTCCCCACATCTGCAGGTAAGGCACCCTCTTCCCACATTATCATCATACCCCCAACAGCCTTAATGGGCCTGGAAGTGTCCCTGTGCGGTTGGACAAAGAAGAATCTTAGTCATGTGTAGATTTACATATAAAAAATATTTAAAGAAAAGAACAACAAATAAGACTGAAGGGAGTCTGGTGCTGTGGTCGCTGCCACGAGGTTGGGGTCACTGCCATTCAGGACTCAGGACACAGTAACGCATGTGGGATCAGCTTGTGTTAAAGAGGGTTAGTGGCAGCAGAAGTATTGAGACTGTATGAGCTTGTGATGATGCTTGGTGTGGACGGGCCGCACTGGGAGCAATGTGTCTTGGCTACTGGACTGCGTCATGTGGAATCAGGACTCTATCTGAATTGTGAGGCGTGCTGACAGTAGTGTAGGCCAGAGGTAGCGGTGAGCAAGGGCCCACAGCCACATGCTTACGTTGGTGGCCCCACCGGCCTGCGTAGTGGAGGTTCAGTGGCACCACGTGTCGCCGGCCTTCCATATGCAATTATCCCTCAAGAATCGAAGGGAGTGTGGTGCTGTGGTCGCTGTTACGAAGTTTGGGTCACTGAAGTTCAGGACTCAGGACACAGTTACATATGTGGGATCGGTTTGTGTTGAACAGGGTTAGTGGCACCACGTGCTGTTGTCCTTGCATATGGAAGTATGGCTCACTGATGAGTGCTGTGGTCACTGCCACAGACTTGGGGTCACTGCCATTCAGGACTCAGGACACAGTTCCACATGTGGGATTGTTCGGCTTGAGTTGAACAGAGTTATTGGCACCACGTGTCGCTGGCCTTGCATATGGAAATATGTCTAACTGATCAAAGAGTATGCTGCTGTGGTCACTGCCATGGATTTGGGGTCACTGCCATTCAGGACTCAGGACACAGTTACACATGTGGGATCAGCTTGTGTTAAAAAGGGTTAGTGGGTATATGTGTCGCCGGCCTTGCATATCGAAATATGACTCACTGATCGAAGGGAGTCTGGTGGTTTGGTCGCTGCCATGGACTTGGGCCCAATGTCACTCAGGACTCAAGACACAGTTACACATGTGAGATCGGCTTCTGTTAAAGAGGGTTAGTGGCACCAGAATTATTGAGAGTGTATGAGCCTGTGATGATGCTTGGTGTGGACGGGCCGCACTGGGAGCAATGTGTCTTGACTATAGGATTGCGTCATGTGGAATCACGACTCTATCTGAATTGTGAGGCCTGCTGATCGTAGTGTAGGCCAGAGGTAGTGGTGAGCAAGGGCCCACAGCCACGTGCATTCGTTGGTGGCATCACCGGCCTGCATAGTGCAGGTTCAGTGGCACCACTTGTCGCCACCCTTCAATATGAAAATACTCCTCACTAATTGAAAGGAGTGTGGTGGTGTGATCGCTGTCATGAAGTTTTGGGTCACTGCATATGGAAATATGTCTAACTGATTAAAGAGAGTTTGCTGCTGTGGTGGCTGCCATGGACTTGAGGTCGCTGCCATTCAGGACTCAGGACACAGTTACACATGTGGGATCGGCTTCTGTTGTACAGTGTTAGTTGGCATCACGTGTCCAAAATTGTAATTGTGAGGTCTGCTGCCTGCAGTGTAGACTGCTGAGTGTTCATTTGTACTTGAAAATGTATTTGGTCATTGTACTAAAGCTATAACTGATATAAAAAGTGTTCAAGAACAAAGGATGCTAAATGAATATTATGTAGATTTGAGGCCTGTAATAGTTACTTGCCTAGTGGACTCTGTAGTTTATGAATGAAGAAATAATTTTCATTGTGAGCCCTACTGAGTGCAGTGTAGGCATATGATGAAAAGATGAAATAAGTATAGAATACATTGACGAAGTGTTGTATTTTCTGGGTACAATCTTGTTAGAAATTAGCATTTAAAATTGGAATTGCGAGCAGTACTGTCTGTAGTCTAGACTGCTATTTCATGTTAGTTTGCATTTGAAGATTAATTTGGTCATTGTATTAAAGCTATAACTGATATAAAAAAAAAAAATCTTGAAGCGAAGATACTAAAAGGATAATATGTAGGGTGTAGGACTGTGATAGTTAGTCGCCTACTGGAGTCTGTAGTTGCATGTGGAAATACCCCTCATTGACCAAAGGAAGTGTGGTGCTGTGATCGCTGCCACAGACTTGGGGTGACTGCTATTCAGGACTCAGGACACAGTTACACATATGGGATCTGCTTGTCTTAAAGAGGGTTAGTGGGACTACGTATTGCCGGCCTTGCATATCAAAATATGCCTCACTGATCGAAGGGAGTGTGGTGCTGTGGTCACTGCCATGGACTTGGGGTGACTGCCATTCAGGACTCAGGACACAGTTCCACATGTGGGATTGTTCAGCTTGTGTTGAACAGAGTTATTGGCACCACGTGTTGCCACCGTTTCACATGGAAATATGCCTCACTGATCGAAGGGAGTCTGGTGCTGTGGTTGTCTCACGTAGTTAGGGTCACTACCATTCAAGACTTAGGACACAGTTCCACACGTGGGATCGGCTTGTGTTGAAGACGGTTAGTGGCACCATTTGTTGCCGGTCTTCCACAGTGTAGGCCAGAGGTAGTGGTGAGGAAGGGCCCACAGCCATGTGCATACATTGGTGGCCCCACCGGCCTGCGTAGTGCAGGTTCAGTGGCACCACGTGTCGCCGGCCTTCCATATGGAAATACCCCTCACTGATCGAAGGGAGTCTGGTGCTGTGGTCGCTGCAATTCAGGACTCAGGACACACTTACACATGTGGGATTGGCTTGTGTTGAAGACAGTTAGTGGTACCATTTGTCGCCGGTCGCCGACAGTGTAGGGCAGGGGTAGTGGTGAGCTAGGTTCCACAGCCACGTGCATACGTTGGTGACCCAAACAAACCTTGCGTAGTACAGGTTCAGTGGCACCATGTGTCGCAGGTCTTCCATGTGGAAATACCGCTCGGTGATCGAAGGGAGTGTGGTGCTGTGGTAGCTGCCATTGAGGACTCAGGACACAGTTACACATGTGGGATCGGCTTGTGTTGAACAGGGTTAGTTGGCACCACGTGTTGCCAGTCTTCCACAGTGTAGGCTGGAGGCAGCGGTCAGCAAAGGCCCACAGGCAGGTGATGTTGACTTGAGCTGCACAGATTGGGAGCATGTGGTCTTCTTAACCCATTATAGTGTCTTACACAATTTGCGTCGCTACTAATCTTGAATTGGGAACCGTGTAACCCCAGTGTAGGACAGAGGCAGCGGTCAGGATGGGCGCACATCTACGTGGTGATGATTTATGGTGCAGTGAGTTAGTAGCACCTGAAGCACACAGCGTGTGTGCACCGTGCGATGATACGTGGTCTGGGCGGGCCGCACTGAAAGCAAAGTGTCTTGCAAACTGGACTGCGACATCTTCAATCGCCACTGCATCTGAATTGTCAGCGCTGCAGTCCGCAGTTTAGATCGAAGGCAGTAGTCGGTACAGACATAAGTCTGCAGTGCTGTGCCACTGGGTTCACTGGGAACCTGTGTCAAGGAGGCCCGCGGTTATGACGGCAGCCACGTACCAGGGTGAGGCCTGCCACTGTGACAGAATCGTTGGTCTTCCCTCAAGTTAACCACGCCTAGGGCCTGGCCTATTTATTCATACTGCTACGCTGGAGTGGCATACGTTGGAGCAGCCCACTCCGCTTCCGCTTCCAGGGGGAGAAAACACAGCTACAAGACCGAGATCTTCCCCACTGCCTGAGGTAACATGGTTGCGTCCACTGTGCACTACACTACAAGTATCAACAGTATATCTTCACATGGAGAGGTATGTGCTTTGCATAGTGAGGTCTGTGCAGCACATCAGCGTTACACTTGGCATTGTTTGCTTTATTGTTGAAGGGTGACTTGCCTCCTTCATATATAGTTGGTTGCCACATCTCCCAAAATTCAGCTATTGTGTGGTTGAGGGGCATGGTGTTTTGGGAAGGTCCGTTGTCCTGTTTTGCGCTGCCTTGGTGGTAGTAGGGGGGTAGTGGAGGGGGGAGGTTCTGATGGGGGTGGTGCTGGGTGTTGTGGTCTTGTTGCCTGTCGGACCTGCATGATCAGTAGCTCTATCACGTGTTGGTCTTTAGATGTGGCTGTGAGTTGGGTCCAATTCACTGAGTAGCTAGTTGACCTTCTTACACCAGTTAAAGGTTGATGTTAATTTGTTACTGCTAACTCGGCTTATCGTCTGCTTTTTTAATCGGATTGTAGATTTGGCTGGTCGTTGAAAATATGGGGAAGTGGTGTTTTCGTGTTTTTTTGCACGCCTACTTTGCATTTCATTAGCGTTAGTTGTGGCTCTCGCAAGTGGTGATTTTGTTGGTGAAAGGTATCGATGGAAGAGTGGTGAGATTTGCAGTTTTCACCAAGTTGAGAATGGGTTGATAATTAAAAAACACAGACAAAAAGATAGGTTTAATGAACATTATAATTAGAAATTAGCATTTAAAAAAACCTTTGAAATTCACAGAAAAAACCATAGGTTTCAGGCACGTTATAGTGGTAAATTAGCATTAAAAAAACATTTGAAATTCGCAGAAAAAAACATTGGTTTCAGGCACGTTGTAGTTAGAAATTAGCATTTAAAAAACCTTAGAAATTCACAGAAAAAAACATAGGTTTCAGGGATGTTATAGTTAGGAATTAGCATTTAAAAAACTTTTGAAATTCACTGAAAAAACCATAGGTTTCAGGGATGTTATGGTTAGTTGGACATTTCACTCATAGAAAACCATAGAAATTCCCCTGTTATAGTTAGTTGAGCTAACTATAACTCGTGCCCCCGCAATGCACAGCTGATTATGTCACTAATGACATCACAAATGACATCACTGATGACATCACTGATGATATCATCCAAGTCAAAATCTGATGCACCTTATCAGACCCTAATATAACACTTGATACACCCACTCTAAAATACAGACTATAATTTTTGAAACCATGAACACACCAATAGCAGCTAGTGCATATCCACTCTCTAATTTGTAGTTCGACACACATCCATTCATTCACCCATACAGTCACTCATACATACAGTCAGCCATCAATACAGCATTATCATATCTGGTCGCATATCTATACAGACATTCACACACTGCCTCTCATTCATAATTATTCACACACCTAGTCAGTAATGGAAATAATCAATCACACTTTCATTTACTCACCTGTACAGTAATACACATATCACGTCACTTATTTAAACATATACTAACACATACTTATACTCTAATATTATAACTAATACAAACACACACTGATCCATACAGGCACTCTCACAATCACTCACTCTCACATATAGTCATTTATACAGTCCAACACTCATATATACTGCCTTTCACATATGGAGTTACTCACACATGTACCACTGAGGCAACCATTAACTCAACAAGACACTCATACACACACTCACCAAGCCATACAGCCCTTCACAGATACAGACTTGAACTTAATCATCT
The DNA here is from genome assembly GCF_964204655.1 of Triturus cristatus. Taxonomy (NCBI): domain Eukaryota; kingdom Metazoa; phylum Chordata; class Amphibia; order Caudata; family Salamandridae; genus Triturus; species Triturus cristatus. Next base: position 737,011,203 of record NC_140587.1, on the reverse strand, counting down.
TGCACTCTCCCCTCACTACCTACGCACTTTATTCTGCAACTATAGCGCCGTGATATCCCATCTGGGATGATTGTTTGCGCTTTACAAGCACCCCATAACATTAACATTAACATTAACACATATACCCAGTGAAATATCCACTCACACATCTATGCACAGAGTCACACCCCCACCCATCTACACAGACACTCAGGCACCCATACAGGTACTCAGATAAGCAATCAATAGCTCATATAGATCCTCATTTAGTTTCTAACCAAACCATGGAACTGCTTAAACACCAACTGACAACCTAAACTGTGTGAATGTCTGTATCAGTCGCTAACACATGAATTAAGGAAGACACAATTAATCACTCACTTATATAGTCAGTCACACACCTACTTAATCATCCATCCTGGCTCTTATACACCTATTCATTCTTCAATACTCCTTGGCATATATATATATATATATATATATATAAAACATATTTACATTTTATAGAAACACACATTCACTGGATGATATCATCAGTGATGTCATCAGTGATGTCCTTTGAGATGTCATCAGTGATGTCATCAGTGATGTCACTGACCATGTCATGAATGATGTAATATGTGACATCATCAGCAGTGCATTGCGGGGGCGCGAGGTATAGTTAGCTCAACTAACTATAAAAGGGGAATTTCTATGGTTTTCTATGTGTGAAATATCCAACTAACTATAAGATCCCTGAAACCTATGTTTTTTTCAGTGAATTTCAAAGGTTTTTTTAAATGCTAATTCCTAACTATAACATCCCTGAAACCTATGGTTTTTCCTGTGAATTTCTAAGGTTTTTTAAATGCTAATTTCTAACTATAACGTACCTGAAACCTATGTTTTTTTCTGTGAATATATATATATACACATATATATATATTCACTGAAAAAACCATAGGTTTCACACATGTTATAGTTAGCGGAAATTTTACTGATAAAAAAACCAATGAAATTCCCCCATTATAGTTAGTGCAGGCAACTATAACTCACGCGACCGCAATCCTCTGCTGATGCTAATACTGTATTTAGACACTTATTTGCCCATGTCTTCTTCCATAAATTTTTAGCTATACATATATTACAAATATTTTTTTTTGATAAAGACACATATGTCATCAGCAGAAGATTGCGGTCGCGTGAGTTATAGTTGCCTGCACTAACTATAACGGGGGAATTTCATTGGTTTTTTATCAGTAAAATTTCCGCTAACTATAACATGTGTGTAACCTATGGTTTTTTCAGTGAATTTGCAAGGTTTTTTAAATGCTAATTCCTAACTATAACGTGTGTGAAACCTATGGTTTTTTCAGTGAATTTGTACGGTTTTTTAAATGCTAAGTTACTTTACGCCATTCGTGGCGTGCGCACCCACTTAACGCAGTTCGTTCCGTGCGCGCACGGTGCGCTTCGCACACCGTGCGCGCACAGTGAGCACGCAGTGCGCTTCGCGCACCGCGCGCCCACTTTACGCAGTTAGTGCCGTGCACGCACGGTGGGCACATGGTGCGCTACGCGCACCGCGTGCCCACGTTACGCTAGATGGGCCATGCACATGGAGGACATATGATGCACTTCGTTTTGAAAGGTAATATTTAAATTTTTCACACCTCTTATAAGCCATGCACAAATGGTGCCCTTCGGACACCGTTTGCACACGGGGTGGGGAGAGTGTGGATAATTTTTTATTTTTAATATTTTTTTACCGTACACGTACGGTAAGCGTAATCGGCGAAATTAGCGAAAAAATAAAAATTTGGGTTTTGGCCTTGGGGGATCATTGGCATAATTTAGGTTTGCTTGACATCAATGAATTTCTCTTTTTACGGAACAATGAACCAGTGACACCTACGTTCTATCAATTACCGAAGATACACAAAGATAAAATTGACCCACCCGGGAGACCGATAGTCTCTTCACAGGGCAGCTTAGCAGAGAACATGTCCATCTACATAGACAGTTTTCTCCATCCATTTGTCATACAATTGAAGTCATACGTTAAGGACACCAAAGACTTTATTCTTCATTTGATGGACTTGCACTGGGAATCTACCTTCAAATTAATTGCTATGGACATTACTAGCCTATACACCTGTATAGATCATCATCAGGGTATAATGGCAATGCGATACTTCCTGAATAAAAGGCCCCTCAAGTTTGCAGAGCACAGCAGTATGCTGTTAGAATTTATTGAATTTTGCCTTCATAACAACATTTTTTTATTTCAGGGGCAGCTATTCAAACAAATCTCTGGTACAGCTATGGGCACCTGCTTCGCCCCCAGCTATGCGAATCTTTTCGTAGGTTGGTGGGAGGAGCAGGTGGCCCTTAGTGACGAAAGACAAAAATGGGCCGAACACATAGTTGTGTGGTATCGTTACATCGACGATCTTTTTATAATCTGGAGAGGCTCAATTGAACAAGCTGAAAATTTCATCTCTGAACTTAATAATAACAATCGTAATCTTGGGTTCACACATGAAATTAGCACCACTGAAGTTAATTATTTTGATCTAAAGGTGCAGGTGAGGGATGGCAACCTTGGCACGGATTTATATCGGAAACCGACTGCCGGTAATTCAATCTTACACGGTAGTAGTAACCATCCACCCAAGCTGATAAATAGCATACCCTATGGGGAACTTCTCCGGCTCAAACGAAACTGCACCAGAGAAAATGATTTTGTATCTGCTGCTGCTAACTGCTTCACAAGATTTCTTAACAGGGGCTATAGTCAGGAAGTTTTGAATGCAGCACTAGTGAGAGTCAATAAGATTAATAGGAAGGACTTGTTGACCCGTAATGATACCCAGCTGAACAGCATAAAAAGGAGTAATTCTGAAGGTAGCAAATTGCGAATGATAACAACTTTCTCAGATGATGCAAACACTTTGAGGAATATAATGAAAAGGAATTGGCATATACTGCAAACCGATTCCATAATGGGGAAAGAAATCCCGACAGTGCCACTGATTACCTTCCGCAAATCACGGTCTTTGAGGGATAAACTAGTTCAGAGCTACCTATCACCTATTAGTCAACCTAAAGGTGTTCTGAAATAAATGAAAGGTTTTTTCCCTTGTGGGAAATGCAAAGCTTGCTGTAACAGCAAAAGAACCTTGAGCTACACAATCGATGGGATAAAAAAACCTAAACCCATAGATAAATTCATTACTTGCACTACTACACATGTAGTCTACTGTCTATTGTGTCCCTGTGGACTTAAATATATCGGCAGCACTATTCATAGTGTAAAGATGCGCATCTTGGAACACCAACGCGCAATCATGAATAAAGACAGTAACTACCCTGTAGCCAGACATTTCGCCCTCAAACACAAGAGTAACAGGGAACTGTTACAGTATTTTGGCTTGGACTGTGTATATGTTAATCCAAGAGGTGGAGATAGAGTGCAACGTTTGCGGAGACTTGAGTCCCGCTACATTATTGATTTGCACACCAAAACACCCTTTGGGTTGAATAGCGGAGAGGAATTAGCTATGCATCTGGGGAGGTAATTTGGTAGACTTTGTAGACGTAACTGTAATCTCTTCCTCTCTTTGTCGTTTTACTCATACAACTCAGGGAATATAAGGGATAAGAACAACTCTTGTCTCCTACTCAGGTTTCCCTTGAGTATGTTTTGACTCTTTCTTACATTTGTGGGAATTTAGTCTCATGGATTTCAGTGGACCACTTCACTATAAAATGTTTAGGCCGATTCACGGCTTTATTGTTTGAACCATTGAATGAATTAATTAATACACCGAGGTTCAGAATGTACATCATGAGGCTTGCTACAATATACATGCCGATCCACGGCTTAATTGTACTAAGATTTGTAGCTCTCTCTGTAACATAATTGTTAAATAACATTTATAATATGCTAATTGATTAACAATTGTTTTCAATCATGATTAGTAACAAATGTGTTTTAACGCTGCTGATGCAATTCTTAAATGTCGAGAGCAATACCTGAAACTGTGTATAACTCTATAGGCTGGTACGTTATCTTCACCCTGTTAAGATGGCCGCCATGCGATAGACAGTATTGCATTGGCCGTATGGGTGAGGAAGTGACGTCATGGGTCTTTTGGATTTAAAAAAGTTCTCGCGCGGCTAGCGTAATTAGACACTGACGAAGGATACCCTGAAACGCGTCTGTCTTTTTGCTTGTTGCCGAATAAATTGATATACGGAATCCTCCCGGAGTGCTGTGCTTTGTCCGAGAGCGTGGACATCGTTGGTAGCGTGGATATATATATGTATGTATATATATATATATATATATTCAGTGAAAAAACCATAGGTTTCACACACGTTATAGTTAGGAATTAGCATTTAAAAAACCTTAGAAATTCAGTGAAAAAACCATAGGTTTCACACATGTTATAGTTAGCTGGACATTTTACTCGTAAAAAACCAATGAAATTGCCCCGTTATAGTTAGTTCAGCTAACTATAACTCGCGCGCCCGCAATGCACTGCTGATGACGTCACATATTACATCACTCATGACATGGTCAGTGACATCACTCATGACATCACTGATGACATCTCAAATGACATCACTGATGACATCACTGATGACATCATCCTTGTGATAGAGTGGCAGACCTCCTCTTCCCCTAATATAACCTTTGACACACACATTCAAAAATAGAAACTACAATGTTCAAAACAATGGACATACCAATACCAGATAAAACAACCTTTTCAGTAATTCTAAGACCCACATACACATCCACTCATTCACCAACAGTCCAATACAGTCACTCATACATGTACTCACTTATCATATGTACTCATACACCTATACATCCTGTTACACAATGCCACTCATCCATAGAGTTACTCACACACATAGTCACTCATGCTAACAAAGAATCAAACATACATTTACTTGCATATACAGTTATACACACACCACCACACTTACTTCTACGGAAACTTACACATACTTAGTCTTTTAAACAATCACTTATAGAAACACATACTTATTCATACAAGAACTCTTTCAATCTCTCACTCTCACATATACTCACATATATACACAAATAGTCACATATACTAGTTTAAAACATATGTAGTTACTCATAAAGACACTATTGAGACAGTCATTCACTCACTAACACATCCATGCACACACTCATCCACCCATACAGTCCTGCACACATGCTGTGTTCAACACATACAAACAGTGAGTCACTCATTCATACACCTATGCACTACGTAATACCCCCCACCGAACCATGCAGACACTCAGACTGATACTCAAAAAACCAACTAATAACCTATATAGACACCCATGTATCTACTCACCAACCCATGCAGCCACTTATACACAAAGTGAGAGACTGATACAGATATATACATATTTAAACATTACTCACTAAAACATGTATTCACTATGATACACTTAATCAGTCAGTTAAACAATCAATTTTTCAAAAACAAATCATCCATTTAGACACTTATATACCCATTTATTCTTCCATCGACCTTGAGATTTACATATATAAAACATAATTAATTTTCAGAAAAACCCACATTCACTGGATGATGTCATCAGTGATGTCATCAGTGATGTCATTTGAGATGTCATCAGTGATGTCATGAGTGATGTCACTGACCATGTCATGAGTGATGTAATATGTGACGTCATCAGCAGTGCATTGCGGGCGCGCGAGTTATAGTTAGCTGAACTAACTATAACGGGGCAATTTCATTGGTTTTTTACGAGTAAAATGTCCAGCTAACTATAACATGTGTGAAACCTATGGTTTTTTCACTGAATTTCTAAGGTTTTTTAAATGCTAATTCCTAACTATAACGTGTGTGAAACCTATGGTTTTTTCACTGAATTTCAAAGGTTTTTAAAATGCTAATTCCTAACTATAACGTGTGTGAAACCCATGGTTTTTTCAGTGAATTTGCAAGGTTTTTTAAATGCTAATTTTTTTTTTATTCTTCAATTTTTTCAAACATATTTTTAATTTAATTTACTTACCTTTTATAAAGACTATGCTTTAATTTTTAAAATCCTTAAATATTTTTTTTTAATATATTTTTTAAAATAAACATGTAAAATTTATTTCCAGTTCTTTTTTTTTTTTTTTTTGGTACGCGTACCGTAAGCTCACGGTAAGCGTACGGTTTACGCAACGTCCGTAATCTATCTACGCTGCTTGCGTATAGTTACGCACTTTGCGTAGCCGCGCGTACTGCGCGTGGGACGCGTGCGCGCTTACGCCACACGCGCACGTTACGCGGAAGTGCCGGGAAATGACTGTTATGCGCATGCGCGCAAGCGCGTGTCTTTTTTACGCGCATGCGCACTTTTGCCGTAAGCGTACCGTAAGCGTACCGTAAGCGTACGGTAGGTCATGTGATCTTGAAACACAACTTTTGATTGGTTGAAACTACTTTCAGTTCTAGAACTCTCCTACACCACACCCATTCCCCTCATTTCTGCTTGTGATCCCTTGGGAGAAGGAGCTGGTTTGTCTTTGGGATACGATGGCAGAACAGCAGAGCCCTTCTGAGAGTGAGGCTAGCACCAGCAGCACTGTCTTGAGGCAGAGAGCGAGGAAACAAAAGCCCTCTTATGTATGGGATTATTTTACTTTTCCTGAAGGCCAGCAAAAGGTGAATGCACCCTTAGTTACTTGCAGGCTGTGTCAGCGTGTACTTTCTAGAGGTAATCCTGACAGGAAGTATTCCTTTGGGAATCACACCATGAAGAGACACCTCCAGGATGTACACAGAAGGACACATGGTCATCTTTTTGGAGGTAACTCTTCAGAAAGACGAGCCAGTACATCCACAGCAGCTCAGCCTGGACCATCATCTGCAGGGCTGACTCCTTCTTCTGCAGGTCAGGTGAGCCCTTCATCTGTGGGGGGAGAATCTCCTTTTGCTGGCCCTCTGTAAATTAACCCTCGGTTTGCGAGGGTTGAAGTACGGTGCGCCACTTGTCACGATCTAATTACTTATAGGGAGACCAGTGTTTCCCTGGTGAACAGTAAAATAGATCAGCACACTTGTCGTACCGTCTAATATTCCCAATCTTTCTTTCCTCTGTCCCTGCATGAACACAACGGTTCATTTAAGAGCCAACCTTATCTTTCATCTTTTTTTTACATATGTTTTTAAAAACTTTTTTTTATTTTTTTTTACCGTACGCGTACGGTGCGCGTACTTTTTTTTTATTTTTTAAAAAAAACACTAAAAATCATTTATCACATTACATTGTCCTTGAGAGACTACAATTATTATTATTGACTTACCATACTCACTGAAAAAATATTTATTCATTTCTTTTTATAAAAAATAGTTTTAAAAATGTTTGTAGTTTTCGAAAATTTTCTATATCTATCTGGAAAAAAAGAAAAAAGTATTAATATTTTTTAAACATTTTATAATACAGTACACATATTTACATTTTTTACCAAAAAATCTTTTTGCCTTATTTTTGCTGTTTTCAGAATATATTGCATTTCACTATAAATTGTGAAAGCAATTGCATTCATCATTTTACAGCGGGCAAAAAAAAATACCAATCACAAAGATTGTATTAAAAAAGCCCTGATTCTTTTTTTAATTAAACTTAACATTATAGAAATGCATAATATTGTAAAAAAATATCATCTAATACCAATACTTATTTGTTTTAAATACCGTCTGATATGTTTGTTTCAGAACTATAATCACAATATTATATCTCAAATAACTCCAAAATACATCTGATTTCATTTCCTTTAGGCCAAATAGTAATTAAAATTTTTTTTTTGGAATAAATTTCCAACGGAAATCCAATAAAATTCTAATGTTTAATTTGTCCAGATCTCACCGATTCTCTGTAACATTTTGGTTCACGAAAATTTTTTGAATAATTTATTTAGTCCACAATAGAATTGGTTACTTTTCCACATGGCCAAATAGTAATTTTTTAAATCATTTTTGAAAAAAATTCCAATGGCAGTCCAATAACATTCCAAAATTTAAAATGTGCAGAAGTTACCGATAATCTCTAAATTATTGGTTTTTCAAAATTGCATTAAAAATTAAAAAAGTCCACATTACAATTGGTTATCTTTCCATTAGGCCAAATGATAATTTTAAAAATCTTTTTTTTACAAAATTGCAATGGTAATCCAGTAAAATGGTAAAATTATTTTGTCCAGATCTTGCCAAGTCTCTCTAAAATTTAGGTTTCAGGAAGATTAGATAGGAATTTGCTAAATCAAAAGGCAAACGTTGTTTGAAAATCAATTGGGAATCATTACACAGTGTCCAGCCTTTTTCACATTTTAGATAAACTGTGTAATGTCCAGAAGTAACAGTAGGTCCATCATGGAAAATTATTGCAACAGTTACAAAAGTTTTTCCTGAAATTGATAATTGCTGTCCTATAAACTTCTTTATTAAAGTATCCAATTTTGAACCATCAGCTCTACATCGTTGCATCATTAAAATTACATACTGTCCGTATTCCTTTAAAATTAATGTTGAAAACATGTCAGAATTACACTCACCACATTTCATGCTATGATTAGCATCTTTAACTAATTTTGCAAAAGTGACTGTTTTACTCTCTGGCAATGTCAAATAAATAAACCTTTCATTATCAACAATAGAGCCACATATATTATAACAATTATCACAACTATGTTCCCATTTATAAGAGAGACCAAAAAAAATGTCAATGGGAACTCCTTCTTCTTCCACTACCTGAAGAAAATACATCAAAAATTCATGTGCATCTTGCTGTTCATTTTGAGAAAACTGTGTTCGTCCTGAACATACATCTAAAAGTTTTCTAATGTCAGTAGCACTTTCTATTTGAGTTTTATCTTTACTCAGCTTTTGAAAAAGGAGACTCAGCTCTGAACAGAATCTTTTTCCCTGATTTACTATTATCTGCTCTTGCAAACTTTCCAGATAAAATGCAACATTCAGCACTACATTTGCGTAGCAGTTGACACCAGAGCTATTTTCAAAATGACATCCTACAACCTGTTCTTCATTTTCCTTTTTCTTTTTGCTTGCAATTACATCACTCCTCTTTTTTTTCCTCTTCTCTACATCTTCACTACAGATATTCTCATTTTTTCTTTTACGAGAAACTACACGTTTCTCCAACACAGGATACTGACCCAAATGAGGAGCATAGCTTCTTCTTAATCTATTATACTCCTTTACACAATTTGTATCAGCACTAACTTTTGATTCTTCAAAGTCTATCATGAATAAACCTGATAATGTTTTGACTCGTGACAAAGCAACATATGCCATACCTTCTTTGAACACAGTTGAACCAATGTTCACAAATGCATAATCTACAGTCAATCCTTGAGACTTGTGAATAGTTACAGCATATGCTAGAGAAAACGGAAACTGCTTCCTACGTACATATACGTCTTTCACAAGCATAAAACGAACTGTACAACGACAAATATCTTTTACTTCATCTATCTGATCAAATTTTATTTTTAAACATTCAATTCCTTCTTTTTTCTGATAATTAATAAAACCCACAACTCTTCCCATCGCTCCATTAACTAAACCTTTCTCAACATCCAAATTTCTCCTTAAAAACACTCTACAGTTCATGCAAACATATAGATTTTTTTCTAATCCAGCTGTTTTGGAGATGTTCTTCTCTAGTGAGTCCAATTTATTTTTCAGTTTGCCTGTTACTGTGACAGTAATTCTTCCATCCTCAATTTTGTCCACTGCTTCAAATTTCCTGATCTCTTCCTTTTCCAATTTCAAAAGCTCCTCATTGAATATTGAGCATTCACGTAGAGTAGGCATTAAGCAGATGACACTTTTGTTTTCTGCAATGTTCTTGTATATCTTCTCTGCAACTATTTCTTCCTTTGGAAATAAATTATGTAGCAGCCGAGTCTGTAATGCTTTTTTGCCAGCTTCTGTGAGTAGTCCAATCCTGATATCTTTCAGAATACTTCCATATTCTTCATCGCTTGCTTGCCTCATATTAGTTGTAAGTTCCTTGTACTCAAAGAAGGACCAAATATTTGTATTACCGATACTTCCCAATGACTTCTTCGTGTCTTCATGTGTCACAGTATTAAACACTGGTTGTCCTTTAACTGGAGTAAGTTGCAAAAGATCTCCAAAAACTATGACGTGTTTTCCACCAAATAACACGTCATAGTCTGTCTTCAAAATTTGCTGCATTCTTAAATGCACAAAGGCAAGCATTAAGTTTGATACCATGCTCACCTCATCAATAATGAGAACTTGCATCTTCTTCAATACTCGTGAAACTTCCAAGGATGCTTCTCCAGTTAGCTTGTTGAATTGTATTTTGTTCTCATGCTCCACTGGTAACATTAGCAAACGATGTAAGGTGATTCCTTTTATGTTATATGCAGCTAACCCAGTTGGAGCAGTAACCACACAAGACAAAGTAGAATCCGTTTTTTGCTTTAGGTAGCTTCTGATGACTTTAATTAGGAAACTTTTTCCAGTGCCAGCTTCTCCGCTTACATACATCCTGATTGGATGAAATGATGTGCATGAGCACTCTTTTTTTACATGTAGAAATCCGTGATCAATTTTGTTTTTGATCTCTTCATAAATTTGTTGCTGCTCTTGATTCAGTTGTCTTTCCAAATTTTCTAAGTCTATAAATTCTTCTTGAGCTTGATTCATAGCTGTTTCCACTTCATTCATGGCTATTGATGCTTCATTTTCAACGATTGGTTGTCCTAGGGGATCTTGACTGTGTGTTCCTGAACTTTGGCTGTCCTGAGAACTGTCTCTAGCTATTTCTGCTGCAATTGTAGTTTCCTGTTCAATTTCTTCATTTAACATTTGCAGATAAGTTGTGAATGTATTGCATTGTATGCTGTCTTTGCAAGCATTAAATGAATCCTCATAGCTTTGAAATTCTCCCAGTAGTTCATCCTCTGTACGCCATGGTTTAAACAACTGTAAAAGAGCCAAGTAGTAAAATTCTTTCTTGTCGGTAGTGTCGCAACTCAGCTTCCGGTGATTTATCAAACTTCCTTTGGTTTGCTTCACCAAACATCCTTCTTCACCAACAACTTTATATTTTCCATTATTAATGTCTTCTGCAGCTTTCCGTGAATAAATGTAGTTCTGCAACACTTCATAGAGACACATGTTCTCCAGATGATGACTTCTCTTGGGATAATATGTGTCCAACATGTTTGTTTTCAATATATCTGTACTTTCTGGGTCATTCTCGGCCAAATATTCAATTTCTCCAACAGATTTCAGTACCCGATTTCTCATTGCTGCAAGGCCTAAACTTGCCCTAATTATTCTTCTTGACTTCGAGTAGAGACTTGCAGAAGATAACCTATCTGAACATTCGTAGGATCCAATTTCTCGATGCGATAACATCTTCAAACTGAAACTGTACAGCTTCTTACTGACAGTCTTCTCGTGAGAAATCTCTTCCCACATTTCCTTCAATTCTGTTTTTTCTGATTTCGTAATGTAAGACGTTACATATCGTGCAACAGCAATGGAATTGTCAGCTACATACTGTATATCCATGTTAGCGTTCCACATGGATAAAATGACTGGGTTGTAGTCATTTATATTTTTTGATTCTTCTTTTCTTTTAAGGTTGTAGGTATTCTTAGGTGATTTTCTTGTGATAGTATGTCTCACAGCTGACATAAAACTGTTTACTCTTCCATTTGAAAGAACAGGTCTAGGAAATCCAAATCGACATTTAGTGTAGTATTTTTCTTTGCTCTTGTATTTCCGTCGACAGTATTTTCCACACCGATGACTTTGGAAACGTAAAACTTGCTCCTTTAACTTGTTCTCTTCTGTGCTTTTTGGTATACCACATGTTGCATATTCTTCAATGTAAGATAACACTGCTTCATCAGTATCTGTTCCAAACTTTGGGGCATCCTTGATCCACAACAGCATATGAATATGAGGAGCACCTCTTGCCTGGTACTCTTTTCTCCAAAAGAAATCCACTACTTCTCCAAGGGGTGGATTTTTTTTATTGCAGATGAAGGACATCATAGCCTCAAATCTATGATTGAAATATCTGCAAACATTAACTGGATCCAATGAGCACAGTTCTCCTGCTGTCTTGTATTCGATGTTTTTAATGTTTGAATTGGCCTCTCGTAGAAAATCCAGTAAATCATCCCAAGCGTACTCGGCACAGCTTAGGGTAAGGAACCATGTTGGTGTTCCTAAATTGCGTAACATGCATTTTAGTTCACCATGGCGTCGGTACCAATATTCATTTGTCCCACGCTGACAAGCCATCAGATTGATCAGTTGTGTTTCCAAATGATCATCTCGGTGCTGCACTTTCTCCATAAAATCCTTAGCAGACACATTTTGTAAATGTACTCCACTTTTTAAAATGTGATTTACTGCATAAGACAGTGCAGACAAGTCGCTTTCAAATAAAAGATGAAACAAATAAGGAATACTTTGTCGAAATCTGGGATCTTCAGCATATAGTCTTGTAGTCCGATACTCTGAAGCTGGAATCTGTTCTGGACGTTCATCGTATCGTCCTCCTTTTCCCGTAGGAAACAGCTGGGGAAAACATCGAGCTTCCAAGCTCTCCTCCCATACACTCACGGGAGTTCCTTTTGCTTTCTTCATCTGAAAGAGATCAATATTGTCTCCCATAACTTCTTTCGAATGAAGAGGATGTATGCTAAAATGTTCATAAATTTCTTCTTCCTTTGTCTTGTCCACTTTTTCAATTTGTCCAGTTGGTGTTTCTGTGTCTTCTTGAAAATCTTCGTCTTCTTCTTCTTCTTCTATATAAATTGATTCATACCATTTGTTATTTTTTTTCAAATACAAATTTGCTCTTTGTACTTTCCGCACATCTACCAGCTCCTGCCAAATCTTCTTATTCTTTGTAGGTACACCATTAACCAGAATAATTAATGGTTCAGTTTCCAAAGTATCCGCATCAATAGTTTCCATATTTTTTTTCAAATCCAAGGGCAAATACACCACTCTACCTTTTAAACCTCTCAGTAAATCTGAAGGAGGTAATTTACCAGTTTTGGGCTCCATACGTACTATGGTCTGGAACGGATGAACACATTGAATGAGTATAGACTCATATGTATTTAATTCAGAAAGTTCAGCAGGAATAGCATCCAATTCTAAATTATTATGTACAGCTCTGGTCGGCATTCTATTTTCCTCTAACTTGTTGTAACAGTATTTACAAATACGCTGATCTTCACCCAATTCAAAACAATTTTCAAGAAATATATATGTGGCAAAATCCATCCACTTATAATTATCTTCATTTTCACTCTTTCTGTAGAGATCAACATTCCTAGTTTGTTTTCTATAATGAGTTCTGCGGCAACAAATACAAGTAACATTTGGTCTTTCATTAGAGACTATTGCAAATTTTGTTATGTGATCATTAAATGTCTTACTTACAGAAGGTTCTACATTCTCTTCCACTTCTTCCTCATTTACTGTGTCCTTCTCTGCACTGTTTTGTTCAGGACCAAAGTAACAAAACTGAATTTCATCAACAACCTTCTCTACATCTGATACCGTTCCTCGGAACAGAGCCCTATTCAATTCATTTAACTTTATTGCTGGACTTTTGGCAAAATACAACCGTCTCACAAACTTTCTCATTTCAGTATGATGAACAGCCAGCATCCTAAAATGATGGAAAACACTATTGCACACTTTTCTAGATAGACAAGCCAGAGAATGACCCTGCAAACCAGTATTCTCTCTCACTCTGCATGGATCCAGACTTTGAAGCACCTTAATCTTCTGTTTTACACTTTTTTTACTATATTCTCTTAGAAACTCTCGAAATCTGTCAATAGATTCCTGACGCACAGTGCAAATACTACTACAATTCCAAGTGTACACTGGGGCTTTAGGACGTCTCCCCATTGCCTCATCTGCCATCACTTGTACCTCATCTCTTGGAACCATTATCTCCTTCTCCATTATGCAACCATTTTTTACTTCGTATGAACGACCTCTGGTGTCAACTGCATGCAGCAAACTATTACTTTGAAAATAGCTCTCTTCATTAAAAAAAGGTTCACTACTTGAACTATGCATCCACTTTCCTAAAAACACTTTACAAAAGTTTGTTCTGTTCACTACTCTTTTGCTTTTGCTTTGTGATTTCAGTACATTAACCATTTTATCTAATGTACGCATCCTATTCAAAATTAATATGAATAGTTTCCTTTTTAATTCTAATGCTTTTGCTGCAATGGCTTCAATTTCTTTTTTTCTCTTGTAATATTTTGCCTTTTGCTTATATTTCTTCACATCCTTTATCAAATTGGACATAACTCTTCTCTGAAACATTTTTCTACGTATCTCTTTAAACGCTGTTTTTCTGTTTATGTAAAACTTTTCAGTTGCAGAAGGTATATTTGCATTAACTAAATTCTCAATTTTTTGCTGTTCTCTTCGTATTGTTACATTCTTCCCTGGACAGACATTTTGTACATTTTTCTTTGTTTTGAATATTTTTTTAAGAAATTCTTTTTTCTGCTTACCAGAAGATTTTTTCTTTTTCCCAACATGAGCATCTTCTACTAACTTTGGTCCTCCAGTTGTCTTCAAATATAGTTTTTTTTTTAGCGTTTTTTGAACTCGAGATTTTGTAGGCATCTTAAATTTTGTTCACTGTTCTTCAGCAATACCTGAAAAAAACTAAAAAAAAATCCTTTATTGTATTTAAATATATTACTACATTTCTTTTCACAATAGTCACAAAACAAAATTTCTTTGCCAATTTGAATGCACACAAACTGCTCTTTTTTTTGGGCAAGTGAAAATCTCTTTTACAAACTGTCACATTATGAAACCACTTTTCAGATTTTTTAAAAAGCCCATGTCCAGAGTGCTACACTCCAGCAAGGGCAACCAGCCTTAGTGATGCTGAATGTATTTGCATTACAGACTGAAACCTGAAAACCCCACTCGCTTCTAAATACTGTGCATGACTATACACGGCAAGCACATGGGTGTGTGCTAAGACTCTGCTTCTTCCCCCAAAAATTCACTCCCCCTTTCCATCTAATGCAACTGTGAAATCACCAGAGCAAGACGCAATAAATCTCTGCCTATAATTCCTCTATGCACACAGAGTCATGTTTTCACATTAGTCCCAAAACGAAATTTCTTTGCCATTTTTAAAGCACACTTACTGCTCTTTTTTTTTTTCGGGGCAAGTGAAAATCACTTTTACAGACTGACACATTATGAAACCTTTTTTTTTTATTTATTTAATTGCACTTGTCCAAGCTGTTTTTTTCAGACCACCACCATGTGTATTCGCGGTGACTGCCTACACTCCAGCAAGGGCAACCAGCCTTAGTGATGCTGAATGTATTTGCATTACAGACTTAAACCTAAAAACCCCACTCGCTTGTAAATACTGTGCATGACTATACATGGCAAGCACATGAGTGTGTGCTAAGACTCTGCTTCTTCCCCCAAAAATTCGCTCCCCCTTTCCATCTAATGCAACTGTGAAATCACCAGAGCAAGACGCAATAAATCTCTGCCTATAATTCCTCTATACACACAGAGTCATTTTTTCACATTAGTCCCAAAACGAAATTTCTTTGCCATTTTGAAAGCACACTTACTGCTCTTTTTTTTTCGGGCCAAGTGAAAATCACTTTTTACAATTGGAAATCACTTTTACAGACTGACACATTATAAAACCACTTTTTTTGATTTATTTAAATGCACATGTCCAAGCTGTTTTTTCAGACCACCACCATGTGTATTCTCTGTGACTGCCTACACTCCAGCAAGGGCAACCAGCCTTAGTGATGCTGAATGTATTTGCATTACAGACTTAAACCTGAAAACCCCTCTCGCTTCTAAATACTGTGCATGACTATACATGGCAAGCACATGGGTGTGTGCTAAGACTCTGCTTCTTCCCCCAAAAATTCGCTCCCCCTTTCCATCTAATGCAACTGTGAAATCACCAGAGCAAGACGCAATAAATCTCTGCCTATAATTCCTCTATACACACAGAGTCATTTTTTCACATTAGTCCCAAAACGAAATTTCTTTGCCATTTTGAAAGCACACTTACTGCTCTTTTTTTTTCGGGCCAAGTGAAAATCACTTTTTACAATTGGAAATCACTTTTACAGACTGACACATTATAAAACCACTTTTTTTGTTTTATTTAAATGCACATGTCCAAGCTGTTTTTTCAGACCACCACCATGTGTATTCTCTGTGACTGCCTACACTCCAGCAAGGGCAACCAGCCTTAGTGATGCTGAATGTATTTGCATTACAGACTTAAACCTGAAAACCCCACTCGCTTCTAAATACTGTGCATGACTATACATGGCAAGCACATGGGTGTGTGCTAAGACTCTGCTTCTTCCCCCAAAAATTTGCTCCCCCTTTCCATCTAATGCAACTGTGAAATCACCAGAGCAAGACGCAATAAATCTCTGCCTATAATTCCTCTATGCACACAGAGTCATGTTTTCACATTAGTCCCAAAACGAAATATCTTTGCCATTTTTAAAGCACACTTACTGCTCTTTTTTTTTCGGGCCAAGTGAAAATCACTTTTTACAATTGGAAATCACTTTTACAGACTGACACATTATGAAACCACTTTTTTTGATTTATTTAAATGCACATGTCCAAGCTGTTTTTTCAGACCACCACCATGTGTATTCTCTGTGACTGCCTACACTCCAGCAAGGGCAACCAGCCTTAGTGATGCTGAATGTATTTGCATTACAGACTTAAACCTTAAAACCCCACTCGCTTCTAAATACTGTGCATGACTATACATGGCAAGCACATGGGTGTGTGCTAAGACTCTGCTTCTTCCCCCAAAAATTCGCTCCCCCTTTCCATCTAATGCAACTGTAAAATCACCAGAGCAAGACGCAATAAATCTCTGCCTATAATTCCTCTATGCACACAGAGTCATGTTTTCACATTAGTCCCAAAACAAAATTTCTTTGCCATTTTTAAAGCACACTTACTGCTCTTTTTTTTTTCGGGGCAAGTGAAAATCACTTTTACAGACTGACACATTATGAAACCTTTTTTTTTAATTTATTTAATTGCACATGTCCAAGCTGTTTTTTCAGACCACCACCATGTGTATTCTCTGTGACTGCCTACACTCCAGCAAGGGCAACCAGCCTTAGTGATGCTGAATGTATTTGCATTACAGACTTAAACCTGAAAACCCCACTCGCTTCTAAATACTGTGCATGACTATACATGGCAAGCACATGGGTGTGTGCTAAGACTCTGCTTCTTCCCCCAAAAATTCGCCCCCCTTTCCATCTAATGCAACTGTGAAATCACCAGAGCAAGACGCAATAAATCTCTGCCTATAATTCCTCTATGCACACAGAGTCATGTTTTCACATTAGTCCTAAAACGAAATTTCTTTGCCATTTTGAAAGCACACTTACTGCTCTTTTATTTTCGGGCCAAGTGAAAATCACTTTTTACAATTGGAAATCACTTTTACAGACTGACACATTATGAAACCACTTTTTTTGATTTATTTAAATGCACATGTCCAAGCTGTTTTTTCAGACCACCACCATGTGTATTCTCTGTGACTGCCTACACTCCAGCAAGGGCAACCAGCCTTAGTGATGTTGAATGTATTTGCATTACAGACTTAAACCTGAAAACCCCACTCGCTTCTAAATACTGTGCGTGACTATACATGGCAAGCACATGAGTGTGTGCTAAGACTCTGCTTCTTCCCCCAAAAATTCGCTCCCCCTTTCCATCTAATGCAACTGTGAAATCACCAGAGCAAGACGCAATAAATCTCTGCCTATAATTCCTCTATGCACACAGAGTCATGTTTTCACATTAGTCCCAAAACGAAATTTCTTTGCCATTTTGAAAGCACACTTACTGCTCTTTTATTTTCGGGCCAAGTGAAAATCACTTTTTACAATTGGAAATCACTTTTACAGACTGACACATTATAAAACCACTTTTTTTGATTTATTTAAATGCACATGTCCAAGCTGTTTTTTCAGACCACCACCATGTGTATTCTCTGTGACTGCCTACACTCCAGCAAGGGCAACCAGCCTTAGTGATGCTGAATGTATTTGCATTACAGACTTAAACCTGAAAACCCCACTCGCTTCTAAATACTGTGCATGACTATACATGGCAAGCACATGGGTGTGTGCTAAGACTCTGCTTCTTCCCCCAAAAATTCGCTCCCCCTTTCCATCTAATGCAACTGTGAAATCACCAGAGCAAGACGCAATAAATCTCTGCCTATAATTCTTCTATGCACACAGAGTCATGTTTTCACATTAGTCCCAAAACGAAATTTCTTTGCCAATTTGAAAGCACACTTACTGCTCTTTTTTTTTTCGGGGCAAGTGTAAATCACTTTTACAGACTGACACATTATGAAACCACCATGTGTAACTACAACAAAAACAATTCCCATTTCTATTATTCATTTCTTAAGTTACCACATACATCCCCTCTCAAACTGTAAACTCACCTTTAAAATTAGTTAGTTGTGAAAGAAATGTGACACTCAAACAGCAGATTATCAGAGCCAGGATCTCTGTTGTGTTCACCTCTCTCCTCTCAGCAGAACCAGATAATGGCAAACTTTCCCTCTATTTTTCCACACATATACATGTAAGTTTCAAATCTCAGTCCTTCCCCCTTTTTTTCAAATGTAATCACACATTTCTATTGGTTGAAAACCAACCCTTTTCCAAAAGTACCCTTCCCCCAACTTGACTTCTGCCTAGTACCCTTCCCCCAACTTGACTTCTGCCTGCTACCATAGCAACAGCTCATGGAACACTGCTGTGTAGAGTTAGGTCAGAAGTTCGACACACAATGTTTCAATTCCACAGAGCAAGAGTGCTTGACTTTTCAAACCTTACAGCAAATCCATAGTACTGTTCTTTGGTTACACATTTTTCTGTACCAATACAAAACATGCTTCTATTAATTTACACATACAGCCTAGTTTTTATTCTAGAATGGTATGAAACAGCCAATCAGTTCTTTTTGTTTTGAAAAAAATATGTATGCCTCCATTTCCAAACTGTCTTTCTTTTCATATTGCCATTCTACTGAAAGACACCTCCTGAGTGCATCCAGTTCTCCTTTGAAGATGTTCACAGTGTGGATTGTAGGGCACAGCTATGTCTTCTGGAGTGAAAAGTTTGCAGAGAAAACAGGTATGGTGAGAGACCTTGCTTTGCCAAATGTAGACATTAAATGGATTGGTCAGAGAGGGTTAAAGTGGCACCAATTGATGCCATTGGTGAAATCCTTCATTCAAATCCAACACCCTGACCTCATAATAGTGCACTGTGGTGGCAATGACCTAGGCACTTTGACTGGGGTAGGTCTGGAAATGCTTATGAAGGACACCTTTGCACAACTGTTTACACTTTTCCCTAAAACTGCCTTTGTGTTTTCCAACATATGCCAAAGGCAAAAATGGAACTGGTCCAATCATTTCTGTCCGCAGATTGACAAAGCAAGAAAGCACGTCAACAAATCTGTTTCTGCTTTCCTCCGTGACTATGGTATGGGTGCCATTTACCACAACAACTTGCGTTATGACATGCAAGACATTTATAGAGGAGATGGTGTGCACTTCAATGATGAAGGGAACAGAGTCTTCCTCTTGAACCTTAGACTCTGCATCGGTACTTACTTGTAGGTACCACTAAAAAAATGACTTCATAAACACAACAGCTCTTTTTAGAGCTCCCTAATTTCTAAACTCTTAAATCTGCTTTTCATTTATTTATTTTAATTTTTTTTACCGTACGCTTACCGTAAGCTTACGGTACGCATACCCCGTGATTTTTTTTAAAATCAATAAATGTTTTTTTTGTACTTTTCTGTCCTTCTTTGACCCCCTTACAAATGTTAGGGGGTCTGTAACTCTCCTCATTGTCCCCTTTCCTTGTTTTCTCTGTTTTTTTTCTGAGTGAAACACACAAAATGGCGGCCGCCGCTTCCTGGTTTCGGCCGATTCGAATGTTTACTAAGATCTATGGGCCAATCAGAATCTCCTTCGCGCACGCCATGTTTCTTCCGTACGCTTACCGTAAGCTTACCGTACGCGTACCCCGTGATTTTTTAAAAAAATCAATAAATGTTTGTTTTGTACTTTACAGTCCTTCTTTGACCCCCTCACAAATGTAAGGGGGTCTGTAACTCTCCTCATTGCCCCCTTTTCTTGTTTTCACTCTTTTTTTTTCAGAGTGAAACACAGAAAATGGCGGCCGCCGCTTCCTGGTTTCGGCCGAATCGAATGTTTACTAAGATCTAAGAGCCAATCAGAATCGCGCTCGCGCACGCCACCGTACGCTTACCGTAAGCGTACGGTAAGCGTACCGTAAGCGGGCTCAGATATATATATTGATTTAAAGGCTATTTTCTCAGAATCTACTGAACAGATTTACACCAAACCTACAAAAGGCACTTCCTTGACCTAGGGACTACCTCTCTGCCAAATTTCTAGTAATTCTGTTCAGCCGTTCGGGCTGTAGGTCGTTCTAAAGGTCCTATGGAAAAATGCATGGGAAAAACGCGTTTTGGGACCCCCCTTTTATCTCAGCCCCCGCTTGACGGATCCCCCCGAGACTTTCAGGGTAGGAGCGGAGCGTAGCGCCCCACCTATTTTGAGAAATTCGCGAGGATTCGTCGACCGGCGCCAAAGTTATTCAAAATAGAATGTTGAGGTTTTCCTATGGAAACGTGGTCTTAACTATAACTACCTACTGGCGACCGCCAGTAGGTAATATATATATATATATATATATATATATATATATATATATATATATATATATATATATATATATATATATATATATATATATTTGAACCACTCCTGACTCCTTCTCCAGCAATCGGACTCCGACACAGGGGTAAGCTTCTCCATTAAGCTTTTTGTTTATTATTAATCCGCTTGACGCGTTTTGGCACACCTGCCTTTTTCACAATGGGAAGTCACATAAAATCAATTGTTTTTAAACAGAGGATGGAGAGTCACATGGTAAATAGATATGGCAGACAGACTATACATATATATGCATGCAGCATCATTAAGTTTTACTGTGACCATTTTGTTGTTCCAGTAGTTAAAACATCACTACCAGACCACCATAAATACAATACATGTATTGACTTTGCTAAAATTGACTGTTTGTAGACTCCATACCAAAGATTACTCGAGATAGACTTTTCACTATTATCTCATAACTAAAAGTTCATTTCCAAATCTCCGTTGCTTATTCTTGATAAAATCTCAATTTAGCAGATACTTTCCAATGTCTTTCAAGGTATGTTAAGCATCATCACATCCAGTCCAATTTTATGCCGGTCACAGTGTTCATTTGCAACAACATATCGGGCTAGTGCCCCCTGATTAAGTCAAATCCAGTCTTTAACTCTGCCAATAGATCAAAATTATGTATATTTAATACTGTATCAAAAGCATAAATAATATCTTAAAATCTAATAAAGTGCATGTGCATTACAGTACATAAGATATCATGTGGAAATTTGCTAAAAGCTTTACAGTACCTCTGATCTCATGTGCAAAATAGCAATTGAAGTGCAAATTATTTATCAATCAAATACATCCAAAAAAGTGCTTGTGCTAATGATAAATTCATTTCTAATAATGTAGTGCAAATGTTGCTAATGAAATAAATGAATAAAGTGCTAGTGCATACAATATTCTTCCTATAATTTCATAAATAGCATAAATGTACCAAACACTCAAGTAGTTTCCTCTTTTTTGTAAAAGTTGTTGGTTAATTACTTAATTCAATGCACATCATTGCTATGTTAACTATTCCTCAGACTCTATGGCTTTAACTTAATCACACTGATGCATATTTAGTTTTTAGTCTTCTTACTTCCTCTGAATTTAAAATCAACATTTTATTTAAAATCGAAGGACAATGGAATTTTGATTTATATTAAATGCACATGTAAATCCTCTTCTACATTCAGTCCATTTGGAATTTTGGTGTTAAACAAGAGTATATATTTTGATTCTAATTTACGGAGTTTTCTTTCTCTTTCAACGCCTCTCAAGTTTTTTGGGACTTGATCTATCGCAAAATAGACAAGATCATTCATATTCCCCTTGTGTTCTTCATTAATGTGGCGGGCTACCACATAGTTCTTATCGTTATTCTTAATTGTCCTTAGATGTTGTAGTATGCGGATATGAACCATGTGGATAGTGCTTCCTACTTACATTTTTGGACATGAACATTTTAAAACGTAGACAACATATTCACTTTTGCAGCTTAGTGGAATTCTTATCTTCCATGGGCTGTTAAGTAGGGGTGTTATGACCTGTTTTTCATTTTTACCGTGTCTACAGGCCTTACATTTGTGACATTTGTGAAAGCCAGGGGCGGTCTGCAGCCAACTGCCTCCCCTTTGTTAACTTCAGGATTTATCTTAAATAAGTCTTCTCTCATTGATTTGGCCTTATTAAAAGTTATCATCGGCATTCTTGACACATTGCCCTGTAGTACCGGGTCCTATTTAACTAGGTACCAATGTCTACATAAGCTATCCCTTACTTTCGCCTGATAAACATTGTACCCTGTGATCATTCTTATCCGATCTTGTGTTTATTTTTCTTTTCTCTAACTTTCATTTCATCAGGTTTCAACAATGTTTCTCTTTGTATGTTGTCTACTTTTCTTTTTGCCTGTTTCATTATTTTGGGAGCATATCCTCTTTGTAAAAATCTCACATACAAAGCACATTGAGCATCATTTAGAGCATCCTTATCACTGCAATTACGTTTCATTCTCAAATTTTCAACATAAGGAATGCTCATTTTTAGTCTAGGTGGATGAAAGCTCTCCGCGTGCAAAATTGTGTTTTCTCCGGTTGGCTTTCGATATATGCATGTTTGAATTCTTCCTTGTGAGATATATACCTCTAAATCTAAATATGTAACACTTATCTCACTTATATGTTCAGTAAATTTTAGATTAAGGTTGTTCTCATTGATGTTGTTAATAAACTCCTTTGCTTGTTCGTTGGATCCATTCCATATAATAAATAGGTCATCAATAAATCTGATCCATTTAACTATATGGTTGCTCCAGTCTCTACCATGATCAACTTTGAGCTCCTGCTCCTCCCACCAGCCCATATGCAAATTAGCATAGCTGGGGGCGAATCAGGTGCCCATCCTTGTCCCCTGTAGCTGTCTGTAAGTGTCCCCTCCAAATAAAAAATGGTTATTGCTGAGACACAATCTACACATTTCAATCAGCATGTTTGTATGTTGATACAGATTAATGGATCTCTGATTTAGGAAATGTCTAACTGCCCTTATGCCGTCTTCATGGGCAATGCTGGTATATAAGCTTACAACATCTAATGTAATTAGAAGATATGACTCATCCCATACTATGTCAGCTATTTTATTAAAAAAATCTCTTGTATCTTGAATATGTACAGGTAATGTCTTTACATGTGTCTGTAGGAATGCATCAAGATATCTGGAGGTCGGTTCGAATAGACTGCCAATGGCAGAAATTATAGGACGTCCTGGTGGTCTTTCTTTGTGCTTATGAATTTTTGGGATTAAATATAGCGTTGGTAGTACCGGATTGTCTACTTTTTTTACAGTAAAACGAAATGATGCTGCATGCATATATGTATAGTCTGTCTGCCATATCTATTTACCATGTGACTCTCCATCCTCTGTTTAAAAACGATTGATTTTATGTGACTTCCCATTTTCAAAAAGGCAGGTGTGCCGAAACGCGTCAAGTGGATTAATAATAAACAAAAAACTTAATGGTGATGCTTACCCCTGTGTGGGAGTCCGATTACTGGAGAAGGAGTCGGGAGTGGTTCAAATTTTAAGCCACTAATTGCTGGGATAGTGGCGGATCCGACGCAACCTCATTTTGGAGCTTCCTCGACATCCTGGCAAGTTTGGATTTTGTGTTTGTATATATATATTTATATATTTATAGTTAAATAGTTATATATAGAAAATTCAAGAAAAAAGGGATGTTATAGTTAGGTTCAGATTTTGCACACACAAAACCATAGCAAGATATAGTTAAAATGATCTGAAGTAAATATGATTCGTACCCTAAGGTAACTATAACTCGTGCACTGCCTTCAGTTTTCTCATCAAATAAAAATGTGCAAGGGTTTTTATCAATGATCCATAGAAGATGTCATGAGTGATGCAATATGTGGGGGTTTTTGCAGTGCATCGCACAGCAACCATCCCCCAGCATGCAGCCATCCGTACGCAGTGGGGGGTTGACCAACTACCCCCTGCTTGCAGCCAGCCCATGGAGCCCCCCTCCATGGGTTATTTTTGACCGCAGGGACCCCATTCCCGGGCCACAGCCAAATAGTAAATGGGGAGGGGGACATGCAGCCCCCTCCTGGGATGATATCAGCCCTGAGGACCCCATCCCCAGAGTCGGACCAATGATTAAGGGTGGGGGGTAAAAGGTCCCCCTCCCTATGCTAATTTCGTCCCCAGGGACCCCAACACCTGGGGCCAAGCTAATAATTGAAGGGAAAGGGGGCCACTTGGCCCCCCTGCCTGAGCTGATTTCAGCTCGGGACACTATTCACCAGGGCCCAGCCAACTAAGGCTGGGTGCACTAGTGAACACCCAGGCACCCACTATCTCCTTGTTGGGGGCCACGGTGAACACCCAAGAGCCCCATAGCCCCAACCATCTCCCCGCTCCCAGCAGGAGCCGGCATTGCACCCACCCATATGGAGCAGCTAAAACTGCTACTCCCTGCGGGCATGTGCAATATTTGCATCTGTTTCCCTGCCCGTTTCAGTGTGGGCAGGGAAACAGATGAAAAGTCTACTCCCAGTTGGCAGGAGCATTTCCCCAGTTTCATTTATGGTATTTTGGCATAGGGCAGCTTAGCAAGACACACTTGCTGTGCTGCCCTACGCCAATGTGAAAGGGAGAAAAGCACCTTATTTATGCAATTTGGCGCATTCCTGTCCTCTCCCCCTGCTCTGATGCTGTATCGGCGTAGGCACCCTTGCATACAGGATTCTTTTTGTGCAGAAAGAGACAACTTCCTGCAAAAAACAATCCTAAGAGCCATTTTCCATTTTCAATGTGTGCTGCAGAATGCAGAGCACATAGAAAGAGGAAAATACTAGGACAAATAAACATATTGCTTCTTATTACGCCTCACCTTGGGAGGCTTATGGATTTGACCGTCATACATACACCAATACAGCCACCAATCCATTCTCTAATACATACTCATACTCATTCACACACACTCTGACACACCCTAGGAGTGAGTGATACATACACTGACACAGTCATACACACACTCATGCATTAAGTGACTTACACACTTACTCACTCATACATAGACTCAGCCACCCCATGACACACTAATAGATCTACTAACACACCCCTCCACAAATTGATGCATTGACAGTCTAACTCAATCATTTAACATTACACATTGATACATACACTGACAAACCAATGAACACACAGATGCACACACTGACACACCCAGAGACTCACTAATGCATACACTAAAACACACTGGCATGCACAGTGGCATACACTGACACACCTATGCACACACTCTTATAGTGCAGTGACACATCCAGAGATACACTAAGGCATGCACTGACACACCCAGGCATACAGTCATTTATGAATTGACAGACCCAAACATATACTTAGACATACCCTGACACAAGGAGGGAGACATCAAAACAAACACTGACACAGGTAAACACACAGTGATACATAGACTGACGCACCCCCAACACACTAATTGATATACTGAGATAGGCAGCCACACAGTTACATATACACTGACACACTCAGAGAGACACTCATAGATGCAGTCATTCATTCAGTAAGCAACTGAAACACACACTAACTCATTCACTGTCACACTGGGGCATACACCTCTTCATGTACTGACAGGCTCAAACATGCACTTAGACATACCCTGACACAAGGAGGGAGACATCAAAACAAACACTGACACAGTTAAACACACAGTGATACATAGACTGACACACCCCCAACGCACTAATTGATATACTGAGATAGGCATCCCCACAGTTACATATACACTGACACACTCAGAGAGACACTCATAGACGCAGTCATTCATTCAGTAAGCAACTGAAACACACACTAACTCATTCACTGTCACACTCGGGCATACACCTCTTCATGTACTGACAGGCTCAAACATGCACTTACATATACATGAACACAAGTAGGGACACACTTACACACACAGTTACACAGGTAGGCACACAGTGATACATCCACTGACACACTTATTAACATACTGATTGACTCCCTGACATAGAAAGGCTGATACACCAAGATACACACTGACATATACACTGACACACCCATAAACATCGCCATTAATTTACTGACAAACCGAAAGCAACACAGTAACACATACAGAGTTACAAGGAGAAATACACTGACAGGTAGACTCACACACCCATGTACACACATTGTTCTTTTTGCATACATCCAAACACACAGTAACACATGCACTGACATATCTACACACACTTATTTAAACACTGACATATCCAGTCACAAACAGATGCATGCACTAAGACACCCAGGTATAGAATTATTCATATAGTAATACACCAAAGCATACACTAACATATGTATTTGCACATGAAGGCACACATTAACACATACACTGGCACATCTATTTACATATTTATTCATACTGTAACACACCCAGATACATAGTGACACATGCAGTAAGACACTCACAGATGCATTTATTAAAACACTCATAAAGCTTTACAATTTTAAGAACATTGACACAGCTCTTTAAGGAAGATGTGGTGTTTTTTTGTTTGTTTTTATTTTGCAGAAAAAAATGTGTATTTCTGATAGTAAATGAGCAGAGAGTAAAATGCTATGCATAACTGTTGCAGATAAAAAAAAAACTGTCTTAAAACAGTAAAAAAGTACAAAAATAACCAAACGTCTCTATTGATTTCTTGATAAAGAAAATAATGTCCTCAGATTTCCAAATTACATCTTGGGCCAACTGCTGTTACATGGTTGGATGATGGTACATCTTCATCATTCTCTGTCACTTGACAAACTTCTCCTGTTTTTAACAAATATGACATTAGCACATTTCTGTGTGCTTTAGTAATAACAGAAAGCAAGAAAGAAGAAATTAACATTGATGCCCCTTCACCTTTTCCAAAATGGTGATAATGTCATCATTTTGTTTTGAAACAAGTTCTTGACATTTTGAACAATGAACTACCATGAATTTGAATTCTGTACAAGTTGGTGCAATGTTGATACTTCCTGAAGGTTAGTTGGCCGTAGATGACGATGTTCCTGTGTCACTACAAGATGTTGCTTTCTCCTTCAGCTTTTATAAGATAGGCACATTTCTGATTACTCTTGATGTGCTTCCTCATTGAAGTTGTGCCGTAACTATACTTTTTTTAATGGTACCTCTTGAAAGCTGCTTCCCACACAACTTGCATTCCACACACCTGGCCGTGGGTTTCTTTTTTTCAAAAGTTATAGTTACAAAATACAATTAAAAAAACATAGAAATTCACTGAAAAAAACAAAGGTTTGAGATTGTCGTCAGTGATGTCATGACTGACGTCACTGACCATGTCATCAGTGATGTAATATGTGAGGTCAATAGCAGTTCATTGTGGGGGCATGCATTATAGCTAGCCCAGCTAACTATAACTGCTGAATTTCTCTGGTTTTGTAAGAGTGAAATACCAGCCTAACTATAACATCCCTGTAACCTTTGATTTTTTTGGTGGATATATATATATATAGCAGTTACTCTGAAAACTAAGGGGATTAGGAGGAAAAAAAGCCCGCAGGTAGTTATAGTTAGGACCATGTTTCCATAGGAAATTATTTTTTTGACTTGCCTATGTTTGGCAGCAGTGGAGGAATCGTCACAATTTTTTTCTCCCAAAAAGTGCACCGGTGATTCTAGGGTAGTCTAGTCTAGGCTTCCAGTATGGGCCGATTTGTACACCATCATGGCAAAGAAAGACTACAACACAGAAGGAGTCAGGAATTCTCGGTTGAGGTCGCTAAAAACATATCGCTGGATGATTTTAAGATCATTCACTCAATCAGGGTCACACGACGAAGCAACACATGACTTGAACCCCTAAGAAAATCTACAGTTATCTTTGAGAAAAGCAGCAGGAAGTTGCTGCACAAATGTGTCCACTGAACAAATCTCACACTCCTCAAGAAGACCTTCCTTGAAATACATTCCAGACCCACTACGAAGATCAGAACGCGTCGGTGCACCTACGGGTGTGGCCAGGAGCTATCATTAATTATTAAATACTGGCACCAACCTCTGTTATACCGGTGATGTAATTCATTACATCACTCTTACAACGAACAGTGCTCCTACCACCAGAATAGGGCCAAACAGTACATTTTGGACTGCACATGAGAGGGTTGAAATTGATTATAACCTCACATATTTTTTTCAAAATGTTGGGCACCATATATGTCACTTTGATTGTTTTAACTACACGTCTAAAAGATTAATGTGATATTGTATTTAAGTTTGTGCAGGTTTTGTCTTTAACTGATTTGTTTATATTGTACACATTTATGTGTGTGTGTAACTCAATATATGTAAATATTTTGTCTTTTTTTCAAGTGTTAACATAATCTATTGATACACAAAACTCCTTGTTTATTTCCTTGGATTGATGTGGAATGTTGTGGGCACAAGAATTTCAGTGTATAGTATTTGAAATGTTTAAATCATCAAATGTCAATTAATTGATGATTAGAAAAACAACATATATGCTTTTCTACATAAGAAACTATTAGATTAATGGTGTAGATAAAAGATTATTCTAGTTGAACATGACAAGTTTCAGGGTCATCTGACAAGTGAGGCCCGAGAGACAGGGGAGGTAAAATAAATGTGTTTTCCATATTAATTCTCATAGGGATGTTTAGCACGACTACATTCTTAACTGTTGGATGGAATTACACCATATTTGGCAGAAAGGTAGCTTTTGGTCTAGAAAGAGTGCTTTTTGTTAAATGGTGTAAAGCCGGTCAGTAGTTTTAGTGTTATTAAAATAAAACACAATTTGTATATATATGGTTGCAAACTCTCCACAAATCCTCCCGATCTCATGCAGAGAGCTGATTGGCTGCCAACACTTCAACCAGGAAGTTATGCCCGACATCTTGAAATTTGGACTCAGCTGAGTCCCAAACAAAGTTTGAAAAAATAGAAAAGGGGGCAGGGTAGGAGTACATTGACCCCCTATCCATGGTCCTGGGATCCCAGAGGGATCCCGCCAGGGAAAAAAAACATTTATGTTAAAAAACATTGTGGTAAAAATTGCAATGGATTTGTGATTTCATGGCAAAAATTAAAACGAAAACAAGCACTGGCTGATGAGGGGTGATACCCCGAAACTGGTCCCAGTATGCTTCATTCTAGTCCAGGGAGGACCTGGCTTGGCAGTTCAAGCTGGACTGTTCCCAAGAGGAGCATGGTCAAGACTGATTTGCAGATGGCTGAGTCCAAACTGGGGATGGCAGGGTGAGCAAAAAAGTGATGGATTAAACCCAGATCTTTGTGACAGGGGTGAATGTTTACATTGTTCAGCAATCCATCCATCATTTGTTCTTTTTTGCTTCTGTAACCTTTGGTGGGAAAGATACGCCCAGACGAGGGTCCTGTGCTCACTGTGCCACTGGATTCAAGCTAGCCTGGCTGATGAATGTGACACTCGGAAACCGGTCCTAGTATGCTTTTTTCTAGTCCAGGGAGGCCCTGGTTTGGCAGTTTGAGCTGAACTGTTCCATGAGGATGAGGGTTAAGAATGATTGGCATATGGCTGGGTCCAAACGGGGTGTGTGGTGAGCAAAATAACAATGGATTAAATCCAGATCTTTGTAACTTTGAATTGTTTAGCATTCCTTCAATCTTTTGTTTGTTTTGCTTTTGTTGTCCTAAGTGGGAAGGGTATGCCCGGGCATGGGTCCCATGCTCACTGCAGCAATGGATTCAAACTAGCCTGGCTAATGAGGGGTGATATCCCTAAACTTGTCCCAGTATGCTTGATCCTAGTCCAAGGAGGACCTGGCTTATCAGTTTGGGCTAAACTGTTCCCATGAGCAGCATGGTCAAGACTAATTTGAATTAGGCTGGGTGCAAACTGTGGTGGCGTGGTGAGAAAAAAACATTATGGATTAAACCTAGATCCCTGTGACTGGCAGTGAATGCTTACTTTGGTCAGCATTCCCTCTATCATTTGTTCTTTTTGCATTTATCGCCCTAAGTGGGAAGGGTATGTCCAGATGTGGGCTCTCTGCACCACTCGATTCAAGCTAGCCTGGCTGATGAGGGATAATACCCCCAAACCAGTTCAAATATGCTTGATTCTAGTCCAGGGAGGACCTGCTTGGCAGTTCAGGCTGGACTGTTCCCATGAGGAGCAATGTAAAGACTGATTTGCATATGGCTGGGTCCAAACTGAGGAGGCATGGTGAGCAAATAAACAATGGATTGAACCCAGATCTTTGCAACTGGGGGTGAATGTTTGCATTGTTCAGCATTCTTTCCATCATTTGTTCTTTTTGCTTTTGTCGCCCTAAGTGGGAACGGTATGCCCAGACGTGGGTCCCGTGCTTAATGCACCACTGCATTCACGCTAGCCTGGTTGATGATGGGTGATACCCCAAAACCAATCCCAGTATGCTTGATCCTAATCCAGGGAGGACCTCGATTGGCAGTTCGGGCTGGACTGTTCCCATGAGGAGCAGGGTCAAGACTGAATTGCATATGTATGGGTCCAAACTGGAGAGGTGTGGTGAGCAAAAAAGAATGGATTAAACCAAGGGCTTTGTGACCGGGGTTGAATGAATGCTTCCATTGTTTAGTATACCATCCACCATTTAAAAAAACAATAATCTTATTTTTCCAAGAGTCAAAGCAAATAATACACTGAATCTTCATTGTTCCCAGATATTTGTAAGACACCACTGTACAGGTACATAACAAAATAAAAAGGAAATGGAAAAAAACAAAGACTAAGACAAAGGGAAGCAGAGAAACATCATGAAAGAGGAAGAGTTAGTTTAGAAGCTGGGATACATCTATAACATTCAAGTTATAGCTATGACAATTCAATACGACAAACAATAACCAATGGAGATGACAGCATTCCATTCATTATTTGTTCTTTTTGCTTTTCTTGGAGTTACAGCACAAGAAAAGCAAAAAGAACAAATGATGGATGGAATGCTCACAGCACAATCACTCACTTCCAAGGGCCCAAGACTAGTTTTGGCACCACTTGGCAATGCAGGACTCACAGCAGAAGAGTCCAAGTGATGGCAAGAAGATGTGAATGAAGTCTTTAATCTCCCTGAGACTTCCAACAGGAGGCAAGCACACACAAGCCCTAGGAGAACCATGGTAAGCAGGATGAAGAAAGATAAGTCTTGTCAAGGTTTCCTTCCTGGTCTTCATCGCAGCATAAAACAGACACACCAGAACACAGTGGCACCACCTACAAAACGTGTTAAATGCACATACCAGCCTATAAATAAATCACACTATGGCTACGCAGGAGTGAGGCAAAAGGATTTCTGTGTAGAAAAAAATTAGTTAAATGTGCGTTTGCAGAGTTTACTTTTGAAAATATGCAATATTTCTACAACTTTCTACATCAAAAATAGACTCAAGAAAATGAACCACATGGATGAACATAGCTATATAACACCATCCACAACACAAAAACCCTCTAACACTGACATCAGCCCTAAGCGCACCTTCAGTACCAACGTCACTCTCCACACACCACAACTTTCTCTCCGAGGTCAACATCAAACACTGCCACCACCATTTAACCACACACATCGATCATCATTATATATAAAATGTGCAGAACACCTCACACTCCAACCATAACTTAGCATAATAACAGTATAATGAACATCTACTTCCACTCACAGAACCACTTAAACACTCATACACCCACTCACAGACCCACTCAGACACTCATGTACCCACTTACAGAACCACTCTTACTCTCTCACATCCACTCACAGGCCTTCTCAGAAACTGACGTACTGACTCACAGACCCACTGAGACACAAGCACCCACTCACAGACCCACTGAGACACTCATGCACTCACTTACACACTGACTTGCACACTCATGGAGGCACTCGCAAACCTACTTAGACACTCTCACACCCACTCACAAACCCACTCAGATACTCACTCAGACACTCATGTACCCACTCAGACACCCACTCAGAGACTCATGCATTTATTCTCACAACCAGTGAGACACATATGCAGCCACTCCCAGACCCACTGAGACACTCACACAGCCACTGAGACACTCATTCATTCATTCACTGACTCACTCTCAAAGGTTACAGGTTACAGTTAGGAAATAAGATGAAAACATCCTTATAAATGTACATAAATACCAAAGGTAACTGGGACGTTATAGTTAGGAATTAAAATTAAAAACCTTTTGAAATTCACTCAAAAAAATTAAAGGTTACAGGGATGTTATAGATAGCAAATATAATTTTAAAAAAACTTAGAAATATAGTGAAAATCCCAAAGGATTCAGGGACTTTTAAAATTAGCAAATAGAATTAGAAAACCCATATAAATTCATTGAAAAGACCAAACGTTACAGGGTCAGATATCGCACAAAACCAGTGAAATTCAGCAGTCATAATTATCTGAGCTAACTATAACTTACACCCCTGCAATGCACTGCTTATGACCTCAGATATTACATCACTCATGAAATGGTCAGTGACATCAGTGATGACATCTCAAAAGGCATCACTGATGACATCACTGATGACATAATTTACAGAACCACTCACACCTCATAGAACATCTCACACTCACTCACACAACCACTCACACACCTACACCACCACTCACATACCTATTGACAGACATAGATATCTATATCTGTAATTTCTTCTTTCAGATTCTGCCACAGAGAAAATAGTGTCACACAATGAAGAGAGCTATGACGTATTTATTGTATCACAAAGATCACTATCCATGTAAGTTGAAGTAAATAAGTAAGTTTTGGCATTTCCACCTTCACCGAACCTCCATACACTGTATATTCAACTCGGTAGTCACACTACATCAACTATAATTCGCTCCTTCTCCATGCACTCCTTATACCATTTTATAGTATCTCACATAGTATCTCACTTGTAACATGTAAAATATTAATATTTATGATAACAGTTATGACATCGCAAATCATATATTTTGTGAGAATACAGTGTATGATAGAGGGATGAGTTATAGTTAAATCAATGAGGCTACCAAATTGAATACACTGTGAATGGAGGTGCGTGAGTTACAATAGTGTGAAGGTGTTGCATAAATTATAAACTAAAGGTATAAGTATAAGTTTAAAAATGTAAATTTTTCTGTGCTTTAAATTTTGCTTGTAGCTAAAGAATAAATAAAATTATATTAACTCACAGGGGTTGCATACATTATGAATTTAAGGTAAACTATAACTCTAATGTTTGTGAATTTTAAATGTGGTCTGTATAGAAAGAATAAAGTTTTCCTAACTATAACAAAGATTTGACCTTTGGATTTTTCTTTTATTAAATTTCAAATTGTAGGGTTTACAGTCATTAAGTGAAGTGTCATTAAGTGGAGTGTGGTACAGTAGAGTGTAGGAGAGTGCTTTAAAAAGTGTACTGTCATAGAGTATACTGTTGTAGTGTGGAGTAGAGTAGAGTAGTGTGGAATGCAGTGTAGTGGAGAGGCATACAGTGGAATATCGTATAGTGGAATACGGTGAAGTGGAGTGGCATAGAGTGTAGTAGCATAGAGTAGAATAGAGTATAGTCTAGTGATGTATAGTGGAATAGTATAGACTTTAGTGGGGAGAGTGGAATTGCATACAATGGAATAGTGTAGACAGGAGTAGCATAGAGAGGACTAGCATGGAGTGGAGTGGCTTGTAGCGGAGTGGCATAGAGTGGAGTGGGATAAAGTAGAGTATCATAGAGTGCAGTGGTGCACAGTGGAGTTGTATACAAAGGAATACCATATATTAGAGTAGTGTACAGTGGAGTGACACAGAGCGGAGTGGCATAGAGTGAAATCGTATAGAGTGAGTGCCGTACAGTGGAGTTACATACAGTGGAATAGTGAAGAGTGGATTGGCATATAGTGTGGTAGTATACAGTGCAATGGCGTACAGTGGAAAGTGTGTTAGAATGGAGTGGTGTAAACTGAAATAACGTCAAGTGATGTACAGTGGGGTGGCATACAGTGGAGTGGTCCAGAGTGGACTGGCCTAGAGTAGGCTGGGTTACAGTGTAGTGGTGTACAGTGAAATACTGTAGAGTGAAATGGCGTAGAGTGGAGTGGCATATTTAAAAAGGGAAAGGAAATTTCAGGCACTTTTACTCCACCAGGTCAGGAATGTAAATTCCAATCAGGCGCTCATGTCACATGTAAAAGAAAAGTCCAGTCAGCGGGATCAATAGGGCCTGAATGGAGAGGAGTAGCGGGAGGAGCCACAGCTTTGGTATGGAGGAGAGTTGCGACTCCTTGACCCAGATCGCGACCTCGAATAACCATAGCTGGTGCTTCTCTCAGGACAAACTTGGATATAGGCAGTTTCACCCTCGTGAGATTGAAATTTCGTGTTGTCCAATTTACGCAGTGCATATTCCATATCGTCCTTGCGAAGAAATTCAACTATCCCATCCCGTTTTTCTGCACACCAGCATAACAGACATCTCCAGCTTCTCGCATATGATCCTTTAGATCCAGCCAGCTCCCAGAAGGAGGAAGTCCTGAAACAAGAACTCTGTACTCAGATCGTCGGGAAGGAGGCCCATTCCTGCCGTGGGGACCACCCCCACAAATACCACCACGACCACGGGCAGCACGGGGATATTTGATGCGCAGACGCAGTGACCGTAATCGTAGCCATTCCTTCCATACACCGCATCTTCTGCGTCCCTGGGGTCTTCGAAGCGTACGAAGGCAAAGGGCACCAGGCCGCGCTGGTTTTTGAGCTCGATGTCACGAATGCGCCCGTATTTATAGAACAGGTCCTCCACATCTTTCTCGCGCACGTCAGTCGGCAGGTTGCCTACATAGATACAGCCATCCTTTTCGCGGTCCCGAGAGCTACCGGGGCTGGCAGAGTCCCGGTCTCCCCATCCACCAAAGCCGGGCATCCTCTTTGCTTCGGGTTGCGGCGCCCTGCACGCTAGGACTCCTCAGCGGGCGGTCGCTTGGCATTGCGGGCCTGCCTGTTCATTGGCTCAGCGGGGCTGGGTGTGCGGCCTGGCTGGGGTCTTCTTAGCCTCTGCAGTGCTGCTGGGCCCACTTTGTTCCTTTCATCTGGCCCGCGTGCTGCCGCTCCCGCTCTCTTCCCTTGCTTATTGCAGACAGAGTGGCATACAGTTTAATTGTGTGCACTGGAGTGGGATAGATGGAGAGGAGTAGAGTGGAAGGGCGTAAAGTGGAATAGTGTAGAGTGGAATAGCATACAGTAGAGTGGAGTAGCAAACAGCAGAGTGACAGAGTGGAATGAGGTACAGTGCAGGGGTGTACAGTGGAATAGCATAGAGTGGGGTGGCATAGAGTAGAGTGGCATAAAGTGGTGAGGCATAACATGTAGTGGCGTAAAGTGGAGTGTTGGTGAGTGGAATATGGTACAGTGGAGTGTTATGGAGTGGAGTGGGGAATAGTGAAGTGGGGTAGACTGTAGTGGTGTTCAATGTAATAGCATACTGTGGAGTGGCATAGAGTCTAGTGGTGCATAGTGGAATAGCATAGAGTGGAGTGTCATGGAGTGGAGTGATATAGGGTGGAGTGGCCTTCAGTGGAGGAACATACAGTGGAGTGCAGGGTGCAATAACGTTGAGTGTTACTGTTGTACAGTGTAGTCATATAGAGTGGAGTGGCATATTGTTGAATAGCGTACTGTAGAGTGACATAACATGGAACGTGGTATAGTGGAATAGGGCAGAGTGTAGTAGAGTGGAATGAACTGGACTGGCACAGATTGTAGTGGTGTTCAGTGGAATGCTTTAGAATGGAGTGATGGGCAGTGTAATAGCATACATTGGACTGTCGTGGAGTGGAAGGGAAACCGGAAGCGTTACAACGCATGCCATTACCCCGCATGCCGTTAGGTGTGTAGCAGGGGGTAGAAGGTGTTGGATTTAACTCCAACACCTTCCCTACTGTTGCACACACTGGAGTTGGAGTAGTAAATTAAACTATTCCATCTTCCAGCGCACCCCCAACAGCAAGTGAGGGTAAAGATTTGCGTTGCAGCGGAATGCAGGGTAATGGCATACGTTGTAACATCATACAACCAGAGTGGAGTGCCGTATACTGGAGTGGCGAACAGTGTTAGGGAAATAAATACATTTGCACCCTCCCAGGATCAATGAAAGAAACACACAATATAGCAGTTTGTGCAGGAACAAACTAAATGTATTTGCCTTAATTCATGCATACTTGCTGGACAGCAAGTAAGAAGCCAGTGCTCACACTGGTACTCTCAGTCTGCTTGGCACCCTAGCAGAACTAAAAAGGGCATGGTACCAAATATGGTAAACAGAGAGGTTGGCACTTTGCCAATTATGTACTGTGCCAATTATAATACAGACATACAGTATAAGCAGAAATTAACAATCCTATGAGCAAGCTAACATGGAAGTGAAAAAAATAAAGTGACTTCTGAGTTGGTTCTGAACAGCTGCTGAAGCTTGTCCAGGCAAGGTCTAACGTGTATTAAGTGCATACATTTGGAAATATATATATATATATATATATATATATATATATATATATATATATATATATATATATATATATATATATATATATATATATATTTACCCAACATACAATGCAGTTGCGTAGACTGAAGTAGCACAGAGTGGAGTGGAGTGGTGTAGAGTGAGGTAGCATAGAGTGGAATGGCTTAGATTGGAGTGGGGTAGAGTAGAGTGGCATTTAGTGGATTGGCATGCAGTGGAGTGTGTACAGTAGAATAGCGTATATTAAAGTGGTGTACAGTGGAGTGGTGTAGAGTGGAGTGGCATACAGTGGAATAGCATAGAGTGGAGTTTGTGTACCGTGGAAAATTGTAGAGTGTATTGGCATACAGTGTAGATGAGAGTGACTTACAGTGGAGTGTTGTAAAGTGAACTGGTGCAGAGTGAGGTACAGTGTATTGACGTACATTGGAATAGTGTAGAGTATAATGACATAGAGTGGATTGGTGTACAGTGAACTTGATACAGTGGACTGGTGTAGAGTTGAATACCATTCACTGTTAATGGCATATAGGGCAGTGACATAGTGTGGAGTTGCATATAGTGGAAGAGCATACAGTAGATTGGTGTAGAATGGTGTGGTGTACAATGAAATAGGGTAAAGTATACTAGGGTCGAGTGAATTGTCATTGAGTCGCCTGGGGGAGGGGGGGTAAAAGCCACAGTTTTGAAATGTGGGCAATTTCACAAATTCTGATCTATGGGCATATGTTTACAATATGTATGGCTTATGGCCCCAATACAGACTGCCCAGATGTTATTTATCAAATGAGCTCAGAGCGTTTGGAATGGTCTGGTGATAAGATAGTGATGGGCGATTTCAATTGCATAATGGATAGGAGGATAGAATGTGTAGAACCAGAACTGCCATACATGAGCTCCTACATTTGCATCAGTTGGAAGATTCTTGGAGGAGGCTATTTCCCAATGTCCCAGGCTACACCTTTTTTCATCTCCCCATAAGCATTATTCTAGAATTGACATGATTTTTGCCAAATACTCTATTTTGGAAAAAGCATTGGTGACAGTTTGTCCTAAAGTCACCTTCGATCACAACCCTGTCATGCTAACAGCACAGATACAGTCAAGCACACAAGCACCAACTAGGGATTTCACTTTTCCAAGATATCTTCTTAACAATTCGGATTACACAGAGGTGATGCGTAGTGCACTCAGGGAGTATATCGATTCTAATATGGGTTCGGCATCAATTGCAACTGTCTGGCACTGTTTAAAGGCTTTTGTCAGAGGAATCACACTCCAATTTACCATAAGGCAAAATAGGCCCGGTTCTCGACAGAGGGACTAGGAACAAAAACAGTGCTTAGAATTGGAGTGTCAGCATGCTGCGGCTATTGTTACAAAGAGCGCAACTGAACACTTGCTGTACCAAAAGATTGTAGAATCACTGGCCAAGATCAAAACACGGTTAAAAGACAAAGTCACTAATAACTATCACAAGTTTCAGACTAAACAGTATGAATACGGTGAAAGAGTCGGTCAGTTATTAGCTAATCAAATTGCAGATCAAAATGCGAAAACCCATGTAAAAACGATTAAGGGGGTGGATGGCATGATATATACTAGATCCGCGCATGTAGTTGAACAATTTGGGTTATTCTACGCTAACTTATAAGTGGTTCAGATAGTTCTGGAGAACAGATCATTTTGGAATACGCGCAGGAATGCCAGTTGTCAACCTTGTGTCCGATGGTTTCTGAGCCACTTGACGCAGACATTGATGCACACAAAATCGAGGAAGCTATAAAGGCTCTGCCGGCTGGCAAGGCAGCCGGCGAGGACAAGATTCCATTGAAATATTTTTAAATCTTTAAAGATTTACTGGTCCCTATCTTCCTCAAGGTATGCAACTCTATCTTTCAGGCAGAAGAGGTTCCTCTCTCTTGGAATACATCTAATATCGTCATTTTCCCAAAAAAGGGGAAGCCTATCGACAATATGAGTTCATATCGACCAATAGCGTTGATTAACACTGACGCTAAGCTATTTTCTAAAATTCTCGAGGTTCGTCTAGCTCTAGTAATTCACCTAATAGTCTCAGAGCAACAGCACGCGTTTGTTCCCGGAAGAGACACCTCCACTCACATCAACACCGCTATGGCCGCATTCGATATCTCTGGTCAGTTGGGTGAGCAGATGGGTATGCTGATGTTAGACGCCGAGAAGGCTTTTGACCGGGTGACATGGGAAACACTATGGATATTTATGTCTTGTATGGGCATCAGTCAAAGGTTCATCTCGGCGATACAGAAAATATATAATCACCCAACAGCTACAATCAAACTTTTATCCAACATCTACTGATCAATGGCAATATTCATCCAGTTATTTTGAATGGGATCAATTTAAAGTTAACCGCTTACGTGGATATCACGATTTTCTCAGCCGACCCTGTAAAAGCCATCGCTGCAATCATCTATGAAGCACAGAGATTCGGCTCTTTCTCCGGCAACAAGCTGAATTTGCACAAAACCCAGACAATCCTAATCTTTCAATTAGTCCCCCTCAGTAACTCTTGGAGTTACAAATACAGCTATTTATTTGGGGGTCTCAGCAGCCAAGTTAATGAAATCATTCCACTCTACTATGATACATTACTCAAGTAAGTAGCAGAGAAGCTACGGAGCTGGCACCGTCTTCC
The DNA here is from genome assembly GCF_964204655.1 of Triturus cristatus. Lineage (NCBI taxonomy): Eukaryota > Metazoa > Chordata > Amphibia > Caudata > Salamandridae > Triturus > Triturus cristatus. The sequence continues at coordinate 736,971,563 of NC_140587.1, read as the reverse complement.
TCTCAGTATCTATGGGCAGTGTAATGTGGTTAAAATGAATATTTAATCAAAATTTCTATATCTTTTTCGTACCATCCCACTAATTATACCATCTTCTTTTTTTAAACATCTTGATAGTGTTTTGGGTAGCTTTATCTGGGGATATCGACGGGCTAGAAGAGTTATTCGACTTCTAAAACCTTCATATATACAGGGCGGATTCCATCTCCCCGATTTCAATCTTTACTTTTGGGCAGCATTCATTGGACAGATACAGAGTCTACTCAGAGGAACTAATACAAATCCCAACTGGTTTTTATACCAGTTGGCGTGCGGGCCAAACACTGGGTTTCTATTATACCAAACGTCTAATCCTAACTATTTTAAGCGAGTTCGCTTTAAGGTAGTCAGAGATATTACTGAAATTTGGCGTGAAATCTGTAAAACCTACGCAATAGCCGACTTGCATCAATATACGGTGCTATGGGGGAATCCTTTGTTTCCTAATATATTCCATGATCATATCGGGAAAGAATGGCAGTTTAAGGGTATAAAGCGGATGGGCCAGCTGTATGACGATCAGGGTTTTCGAACTTTTTCATCATTAAAGAAAAATTCGACCTCTCACAAATGTATTTTTTAAATACCTGCAAGTTAGGGACTATTTTACTCAAGGTCGGGGACTATCCAAACTGTCTAGCCCATCTGAGATCCTGCCTATAATTGTCGGCACCAGAGGGCGAGGTGCTATCGGTAAAATTTACCAAAAACGTATCGGGCGGTGGGCGATGACGGTGCACAAATTTCTGCCAAACTCAGTCAGTTTTTGTCTCTGATATTTCTAGGGAGAGAAGAGTCTCTTCAAACTATTGACTCAGCTGTAATGTCTGTTAATCTAAAACTACAAACACCGTAGAATTATTTTAATGCTATACAACACTCCTGAGCGAATTTCCAAATGGGCTGATAACTCAGCCGCTGCTAAGACCTGCTGCCCTTAATGTCAGGAATACGCTGCTGATTTACACCATATGTTTTTCATCTGCCCTAGGCTGAAGGATTTTTGGTCCAACATCACTTTGGCCCTCTCAACCTGGATCGACTATGATATCCCGATTTCAGGGAAAGAGCTGTTGTTGGGACTATTTCCCGAATCTGGGTGTCTTACAAAACCTTTAACCTCTATTATTGCTTCTTGTGCCCGTCTATGCAAAGCCCGCTCTTGGATACATGCCACACCTCCCAGTATTAACGAATTTTGGTCTCTGATGAGGGAGAGCTTCCAAATGGAAACTGCGTTGGCAAAAGCTAGAGGTCCCCGATCCCTATTAAAACTGAGCAGGGTTTGGTCCTGCCTTCATTGGGATTAACGATTGTATATATCTTTTCCTTCTTTCTCTTTTTCCTCGTACTTTCCTCTTTTTTATTCCTTGTCTTTCCCCTTCCCCTTCTCTTCTTTCTTGTTCTCCTTTTTTTTGCTGTTCCCTCTCTTTCATTCTGCTCCATAAATGCTCCTCCGTGCTCTACATACGCATACTGATGTATTCTTATTTGAAAATGTTGTCACACATATTATCTCTGTTTCTTTTTCTGTGGCAAAATTTAAGTGGAGTGGCATATAGTGGAGTGGTGTAGAATAGGAGTGATGTACAGTGTAATAGCGTACAGTGTATTGTCATAGAGTGGAGTGGCGAATAGTGGAGTAGTGTACAATACAGTGGCATAGGCTGGATTGGCACAGAGTAGAGTGACATAGATTGGAGTGGAGTAGAGTTGAGTGGGGTAGAGTAGAGGTGTAGAATGGTTTGGTGACAGTGAACTCATATAATGGAATAGCGTATGTTAGGGTGGCATAGAGTGGAGTGGCATAGAGTTCAGGTGTCATACAGTGGAGTTGCATACTGTAGAATACTATGTTGGCGTATAGTCTAGTAGCGTAACATGGAATGGCATAGACTGGAGTTTCATACAGTTGAGGAGCATACAGTGGATAAGCATAGAGTGTATTGGTGTATAGTGCAGTGGCGTGTAGTGGAGTGAGTTACAGCGGAGTGATGTACACTAGAATATCATATAGTAGACATACAGTGGAGTGGCATAGAGTGGATGGACATACAGTCAAGTGTTGTAGAGTGGACTGGTGTAGAGTATAGGCAGATACAGTGTAGTGGCGTACATTGGAACAGTGAACAATGGAGTTTCGCAGAGTGGAGTGGCATAACTGGAGTGGCAGAGAGTGGAATAGCATAGAGTGTAATGGCATACAGTGGAGTAGTGTAGAGCAGAGTAGCATAGAGTGGATGCGTGCAGTGTAGAAGTATAGAGAAGAGTGTTGTAGAGTAGAATACTATAGAGTGGAATGGTGTAGAGTGGGGTACAGTGCAGTGGTGTAGAGTATAGTGGCTTACAGTGCAGTAGCATACTGTGGAGCGGCATAGAGTAGAGTGGTGTAGAGTGGAGCAGCGTACAGAGGAATAGCATAGAGTGGAGTGGCGTATAGTAGAGTAAAGTACAGTGGAGTAGGGTAGAGTGGAATAATGTTGAGTATTGCTGGTGTAAAATGTAGTGACGCACAGTGGAGTAGCATATAGTGGATTAATGTAGAGTAGAGTATCATAGAGTGGAGTGTCGTACAGTGGAATAGCGTAGTGTGTACTATGGTAGAGTTGATTGACATAGAGTAGAGGGGTATAGAGTGGAGTAAGAACAAAACTGGGTACAAAGTTCCTCTGGTACATAGAAGAGATTGCTCAGGACGTCAATCCTATTATTCAGAACCGGAAAGGCCTGGCAGTGACTTGGGAAATTCCCTTGGTTGAACTAGAGCTCTCACACACCCAGCAAGCTGGGTGTCATGCTTCATCATATGAGCTCTGCCCCTCGTCAAGGCGGCGCTGCAATCCTTGACGGGCACCCGAACCGGGGCTCTTTATCGGGGATCTTCTGTTCCTGCCGGTTGGTGCATGGGGGTGAGGGGCCTAATGTGTGTAGATGTGTGAAGGTGTGAGATTAAAACGGGTCAGTTAGTCCTTATGAATAGTTTATTAGGAAGGTAAACTACCTGATTAAAATGGTGTAGAGTGGCTAGTGTACTAGAGAAGGTGTCTAGTCATGAAGCTCTACTCTAAAGATCGACATGTTTCGTGCCTCGTGTGTCAGGGGGATCTAGGCACTTCTTCAGGATCAGAAGCAACTATCTACACTACGTGGTAAGGTGCATTCTACCTACCACGTCTTCAGGTGCGTTACCTGCGGACAAAGGTGAGAAAAAGTATAATACTGGATAAAAAGCTAAACAAATCTCTTCTAATTATAAACAAGGGTTATAGTGAAAAAGTGAAAAGACCACGCTATTAGAGTTACAGATGCTGAAAGGTAGATCAACTCTTAATTATTATAGCGTATGGTGCCTATTTAGACCAAGTGTGCAATCTAAAGAATATAAAATGTGCAATAACATTTTTTTTTAAAATAAACATATGTTAATGGTGAGTAATAATTCAACACTCATGGTCAAGGGGATCGCAACTGCGAACTCACCTAGTGGGTTGCTAGAAATTGCTAGCAACAGTCCTGGCGGTGACTAGAGGACACCATTTGGGTCCTGTAGAAATAAAAGCGTCAGAAAAAGGGGAACCTGGTAAGTGACGCGAGTATAACAGGTAAACAGTCGAACCAAAACTAATAGTAATGGTATGGTGATGAGAAGCGCTGCTGGGGTACTGGGTGGAGACTCAACCGTGTAAGGCGAGACCCATTCACACCGAACAGGGGCCTCAACGCAAGGGGTGTGTCAGGCGGTCTGATCGGGGCGAATGGTACGGCGGTTTACAGGCGGAGGAGAAGCTCACCAAGGGGAGCCCAGAAGTTGCTCTCGAAAGCGGTACGAAGTGACCGGAATCAGGAACTAGAGGTGTACTCACCCGCGCTGAATCACGCTAAGCTGCAACACCTACCCAATACCGCCAGGAACCGGGGTGGTGACCGGGTGTGGATAACTCGGGGAGATATACCCACTGTTTCCTGATTCGTAACGTGAAAGAGGTGTGGTTCGGACGTGGCGCGTCACCACGATGTTCACGTGAGGCGTATAAGGTCACGTGATGTCGGCAAAAACTCTGGCGGACATATTGGTATGGGGAGTTTTGTTAATCTAATCCTCACGTACAGAGCTCTGGTTACGTGATGATGGAAGATGCCGCTGGCAGACATGTTAGTGAAGGGATGATGTTAGGTACTCCGGTTAAGAGAGTATATTCTAACAGAGACTCGCAGTATAGTACACGTGGGTTCTAATGAAGTGGGAACAAAAAAGGGGCAAAACATCGCAGAATAGATGTGAGTAATCTACGCTATTGAACCCTATATCGTCAACGTTGTGGTAGAGACTGTGTAACGGTGAAGGAACAGGGCCAATGATGTAGTGACAGAGGGAAGGCCAGCTATTGGTGGATAGCCTCTATTCCATAAGGTGCGATAATTCAAGCAAGCAATGGCAATGTTGGAATTTGGTTAGATATTGGGTGCTAAAGTAATTGAACTCCATGGAATATCATCATTTAGACCCTCAGTATGGCTTGCTAATTTGTGTACCCATCTCTGTTCGATCCTAAACAGAGATTGTTTGGAAATATGTTGGTGAGCTTCCAATACAATCCAGTGTATAGAATCAGGGGAATGCTGAGTCTCGGTAAAGTGTCTATACAATCTCGTAGTGGCTCGTTGGTAACGTATGTTACTTCTATGTTCGGTGATGCGAACCTTGACCGGGCGCATGGTCATCCCTATATATTGTAAACCACAAGGACAGGTGATCAGGTAGATACAGTGTCTAGTGTTACAATTAGTATGTGTTTGGATGCACCACTTGAAGTTGGATCGTAATGTCACTTTCTTTGTAATTGTCGTGTACTTGCAGACTGTGCAAGTGCCGCAGGGATAATGTCCCTTAACAGGTGGTAGGCCCCATAAAGTGGTCTGTGCCGCATCAGCATGGGTCCTGGGTCTCGTATGGATCAGAATATCTCGCAGACTACGGGTTCTGGTGTATGCAAATCTAGGTTTAGATATCCGTAAGTCTCCTGTATTCAAGATGTTCCAATGTTTCAAAATGATCTTCTTGGTTGGAGCTGAGGTGGCTGTATAGGAGGTGACACATGTAATTGAGTCTACTGGTGGTTTAGAGTGAACTTCTAGTAGTGCTTCCCTAGGGTTATTTCTAGCTCTCTTCATAGAGTCATTGATCACTTTGGTAGGGTAGCCTCTAGTCTTTAGATTAGTGGCTAGAATCGCGGATTCTTTCCTATAGTCAGTGGTGGATGTGCAATTGCGTCTAATGCGCAAGAACTGTCCAAAGGACAGGTTGTCTTTGAGGGCCCTAGGATGGTGGCTCTGGTATAGGAGTAAGCTGTTACGATCAGTAGGTTTTCTATACAGACTAGTGGAGAGCTCCCCCTCAGATAGCCTGATGTTCAGGTCAAGAAATGCAACATTGGTTTCTGAAACGGTGTGAGAAAAATTCAGAAAGGTGTTTTGTTGATTAATCCAGCCTATAAAAGCCATACATGTCTCGATGGTACCATGCCAAAAGATTAAAATGTCATCAATAAACCGTTTCAAAAGTTTCAGGTGGTGGACGTATGGATTGTTGTTGTTATTGATGACATCCATTTCAAAGGCAGCCATGTAAAGACAGGCCAGACTAGGAGCAAAAGTGCTCCCCATCGAAGTACCCTGGCATTGATGATACAGTTGGCCTTTAAATTCAAAGAAGTTTTCAGTCAATGCCAGGGATGCACACTCCATGATAAACGTAATAGGAGTGGGGGAGTCCCAATTTAAGGAATTGAGGGTCGCTTCTACAACAGTCAGAGTGTCTTCCTGGGGAATGTTTGTGTAGAGAGCCTCTACATCCAGGGTAATGAGGAAATCAATTTCTCCTGGATCCTCTATAGATTCGATAATTCTGAGGATGTCAGTCGTGTCCCTTATGAAAGATGGTGTGTTTCTGACTAGGGGCTGTAAGAAATGGTCAACGAATTTGGACAAGGGCTCAAGTATTGAGCCAATTGCAGAGACAATAGGGTGCCCAGGAACCGGAACTGTGCCTTTGTGTATTTTAGGCAAGGTATAGAAGTACGGTATTTTGGGTTCTGTCGCAATCAAAAAAGTTGACTCTCTTTGACTAATCCAACCATTGGTAACAGCCTCATGGACTAATACGGAGATGGCATTAGCGAGGCGTGGGGTTGGATCAAGTGTGATTGGAGCGTAATATCGGTCATTGTCAAGTTAGAGAGCTAGAAATAACCCTAGGGAAGCACTACTAGAAGTTCACTCTAAACCACCAGTAGACTCAATTACATGTGTCACCTCCTATACAGCCACCTCAGCTCCAACCAAGAAGATCATTTTGAAACATTGGAACATCTTGAATACAGGAGACTTACGGATATCTAAACCTAGATTTGCATACACCAGAACCCGTAGTCTGCGAGATATTCTGATCCATACGAGACCCAGGACCCATGCTGATGCGGCACAGACCACTTTATGGGGCCTACCACCTGTTAAGGGACATTATCCCTGCGGCACTTGCACAGTCTGTAAGTACACGACAATTACAAAGGAAGTGACATTACGATCCAACTTCAAGTGGTGCATCCAAACACATACTAATTGTAACACTAGACACTGTATCTACCTGATCACCTGTCCTTGTGGTTTACAATATATAGGGATGACCATGCGCCCGGTCAAGGTTCGCATCACCGAACATAGAAGTAACATACGTTACCAACGAGCCACTACGAGATTGTATAGACACTTTACCGAGACTCAGCATTCCCCTGATTCTATACACTGGATTGTATTGGAAGCTCACCAACATATTTCCAAACAATCTCTGTTTAGGATCGAACAGAGATGGGTACACAGATTAGCAAGCCATACTGAGGGTCTAAATGATGATATTCCATGGAGTTCAATTACTTTAGCACCCAATATCTAACCAAATTCCAACATTGCCATTGCTTGCTTGAATTATCGCACCTTATGGAATAGAGGCTATCCACCAATAGCTGGCCTTCCCTCTGTCACTACATCATTGGCCCTGTTCCTTCACCGTTACACAGTCTCTACCACAACGTTGACGATATAGGGTTCAATAGAGTAGATTACTCACATCTATTCTGCGATGTTTTGCCCCTTTTTTGTTCCCACTTCATTAGAACCCACGTGTACTTTACTGCGAGTCTCTGTTAGAATATACTCTCTTAACCGGAGTACCTAACGTCATCCCTTCACTAACATGTCCGCCAGCGGCATCTTCCATCATCACGTAACCAGAGCTCTGTACATGCGGATTAGATTAACAAAACTCCCCATACCAATATGTCCGCCAGAGTTTTTGACGACATCACGTGACCTTATACGCCTCATGTGAACATCGTGGTGACGCGCCACGTCCGAACCACACCTCTTTCACGTTACGAATCAGGAAACAGTGGGTATATCTCCCCGAGTTATCCACACCCGGTCACCACCCCGGTTCCTGGCGGTATTGGGTAGGTGTTGCAGCTTAGCGTGATTCAACGCGGGTGAGTACACCTCTAGTTCCTGATTCCGGTCACTTCGTACCGCTTTCGAGAGCAACTTCTGGGCTCCCCTTGGTGAGCTTCTCCTCCGCCTGTAAACCGCCGTACCCTTCGCCCCGATCAGACCGCCTGACACACCCCTTGCGTTGCGGCCCCTGTTCGGTGTGAATGGGTCTCGCCTTACACGGTTGAGTCTCCACCCAGTACCCAGCAGCGCTTCTCATCACCATACCATTACTATTACTTTTGGTTCGACTGTTTACCTGTTATACTCACGTCACTTACCAGGTTCCCCTTTTTCTGACGCTTTTATTTCTACAGGACCCAACTGGTGTCCTCTAGTCACCGCCAGGACTGTTGCTAGCAATTTCTAGCAACCCACTAGGTGAGTTCGCAGTTGCGATCCCCTTGACCATGAGTGTTGAATTATTACTCACCATTAACATATGTTTATTTAAAAAAAAAAATTTAATTGCACATTTTATATTCTTTAGATTGCACACTTGGTCTAAATAGGCACCATACGCTATAATAATTAAGAGTTGATCTACCTTTCAGCATCTGTAACTCTAATAGCGTGGTCTTTTCACTTTTTCACTATAACCCTTGTTTATAATTAGAAGAGATTGGTTTAGCTTTTTATCCAGTATTATACTTTTTCTCAACTTTGTCCGCAGGTAACGCACCTGAAGACGTGGTAGGTAGAATGCACCTTACCACGTAGTGTAGATAGTTGCTTCTGATCCTGAAGAAGTGCCTAGATCCCCCTGACACACGAGGCACGAAACATGTCGATCTTTAGAGTAGAGCTTCATGACTAGACACCTTCTCTAGTACACTAGCCACTCTACACCATTTTAATCGGGTAGTTTACCTTCCTAATAAACTATTCATAAGGACTAACTGACCCGTTTTAATCTCACTCCTTCACACATCTACACACATTAGGCCCCTCACCCCCATGCACCAACCGGCAGGAACAGAAGATCCCCGATAAAGAGCCCCGGTTCGGGTGCCCGTCAAGGATTGCAGCGCCGCCTTGACGAGGGGCAGAGCTCATATGATGAAGCATGACACCCAGCTTGCTGGGTGTGTGAGAGCTCTAGTTCAACCAAGGGAATTTCCCAAGTCACTGCCAGGCCTTTCCGGTTCTGAATAATAGGATTGACGTCCTGAGCAATCTCTTCTATGTACCAGAGGAACATTGTACCCAGTTTTGTTCTTAATCGTTGGGGCCTGTACACTGGACCTCATTAAATAAGCCCGTCTGTCTTGTCCCTCCTTTTGCATTATAGTATAGAGTGGAGTGCCATAGAATGGAGTGATGTACAGTGTAATAGTTTACAGTGGATTGTCATAGAGTGGAGTGGTGTATAGTGGACTGGTGTACAATGGAGTGACGTAAAATGCAATGGCATGTAGAGGAATAGCAGACAGTACAGTGGTGTAAACTGAAGAGTCATACAGTGGAGTGGCATAGAGCATAGTGTCATAGAGTGGAGTTACGTAGGATGAAAGAGCGTACAATGGAGTAGTGTAGAGAAGAAGGGCATACAGTGTATTGGCCTACACTGGAGTGTTATAAAATGGCGAGCTGTAGAGTGTAATACCGTACAGTGTAGTGGCGTAAAGAGGTGTAGCATGAAATTGGCTAAGGTGGAGTGACGTCTAGTGGATTAGTGCAGAGATGGGTGGAGTATATTGGAGTGACATAGAGTGGAGTGATGTGGCGTGGAGTGTAATAGCAGAGAGTGGAATGAAGTGGCATGGAGTGTAGTCACGTACAGTGGAGTATGGTAATTGAAGTAGTGTGAAAGTGTGTTAATGGATGTAGATGTAAAGTGGAAGGATAACATATTATTTGGTATAAATGGTAATTTTGGTAGTATGTGTGAATAGTGTAAGTAGTTTAAAGTTACAATTTTTAAAATAGTTATATAATGTGATGGGATATACTAAGAGAAGTTTATGGTATACCACAGTACATGCGCATAATAATGAAGTTTATGATCGGCTAATGGCTGTGTTAACCAAAGGGAAGAGATAGCCAAGTCGTTTACAGCATATTTTCTGCATTTGACTGCATTATGGGTTAGGGTATAAGATATAGGTAAGTAGTAGGTTTTATTGTTGTTCTCTACCTATAACCACTGTTTTAAAGTGGTAATAGTAGAGAAATGTATTTATGGTTTTCTTTTATTCTTTTTTTTAATAATTTTTTCTTTCCTTATAGCAGCAGCAAGTGTACATAAATGGTTACATGCAAGTCCGTGAAAATGACCAAAAAAAGGAGACTGCGGCAGGGGAGCAGCACAAATTCATAATGCATTCCTACCTATAGACCAACATAGTGACCCCGGCTGTTATTCTTATGGAAACAAAGAGAGCCAAGTCGAGATTGTCCCCCATATCCTCCTCCCTTCACTTTTGGCCCTCCAGCCTTCGGGTGATAAAGTGCATTTTCAAAAATATAAACATGCAGGAAGTGCCCTTTCTATTGCTGAAAGGTCGGAAGTAATGGTTCAAGCCAGGACGAGGAGATACAAAGCCTAAAAACCGTCATTACTATAAATATCAATTCTGACCCATACCCAGCAAGAGACTCGTCCACCCCCAACAACATAAGCTGTGGTGATGGGGAAATATTTTAAAGTAGTATGTTTATCCTGCACTCTAATTTGCATCCAAGCTTAAAAAACCATGATACACAGATATATCTAGATTAATCAAATGTGTGCTGCCTTGTAACAGGACCTGCTCTTGTCCTAAATACAAAAAAACTCATTGTGGGTACAAAGAAGGTACACGGTACACAAGGCGCACTATTTATAGACCTATCAGGTTCAAGCAATAATAAACATGCTTGACTGAAGATAAAAAAATTAAACCATTTCTTTTGATAGCTAATTAATTTCTGTATTTAACAGTTTTGTTTAAACAATAGCATCAACAGATATAATCAAGCAATTCTGTGGAGTTTACACATGAGTCAATGCTGTTATCTCTTTAAAAAAGTGACATCACATTGCGAAATATGTAATAGTGTTTTTTTAGAATGAAAGTTCCTTCTTTTCCCAATGCATTTGGGGTTACCATAACACTTCTTCAGGGGGACTGTAAGAGAAACAATATAGTAAATAATCTGATTCATACTCTACAGGAAAATGATACACATTGTGGCTCTGTGTCCAATTTCCAAATAAAGAAGTAATCTCCAGTGCGCATCTGAATCCATAGTGCGCTTGTGCAACCATGCATGCCTTGAATCATTCCGGTGTGTTACTGTTGAAAAAATAAGCTATATCCTGCCATCTCTGTGACCCGTGGGGTGAGAGCGAAACTCGATGCACGTATATTGGAAAGCTATTTGCAAAAATCAAGGAACAAAAATGTGATATTCCAAATTTTAAAACAAGCGCTTTTAACGTTAAATCTGGAGGAAGTCTGGCAAACACCCATGTCATACCCCGTTTTTACAAAAAACACCAACAAATCAATAAAAAAAATATTGTTCCAAACCGATAAAACCTTATTTGCCGGTAAAAGTCATGCATGGTCGGTGATGCCAACCTATAAGCATACAAAACCACAACCCTATCTGCAAGATTGCTTCAGAGACCATTACAAGTGGAAATTGACCTTACTGAGATTGGGCTCTTTTTCAAATAAAGATCTCACTTCAAAATGGCTCCAGACCTGGCCATCTCTGGACTGCCGCCTCTATGGTAACGGAGCAGAGTCACTATTACATCTATTATGTATTTTTCCGGAATTATATAACCTAAGGGCATCACTTTTAAGGCCAATCCTATGAGAAACTCAAATCCGGACTTGCAGAGCGGCCGTCATAAAATGCCTCAGCGGTTCTTCAGTTCAACTTTCTTACAACACTGTCACATTTTTGTCACTGGTAGCACAAGAACTAGAAAAGAAAGAAACAGCACAAAACCTTGGAAAGAGTGAAACACCAAAATAAGAATTTGGAAGAAGGGTATAAAGTAGCCGGCCTAAGTCTTTTTCAGACCCTTTTCTGTACTCCCTTTCTTTCAAAGCTCCTTTTTATAACAAGCCCCAGGCACAAATACGATCATACCAGTAAATGTTCCGGGACAGGAAATAATAGTGACATAAGAAACTGGACAGAAAACTATGCGTAGCAGTTTCGTACTCTGCTCCCTCCCCATTTGTTATTGGCATTAGCACTTTAATTATAACAGAAAGCATGGATATGTTTACATTGCTGTTATAATAATCCGCTGTTCTTTGTTAGCACATCACATGAGTGTTACGACAACTAAAAATAAAAATGTTTTAATGCAATTTTTATCCTGTATCTGAATTATGCCCTTTTCATCATGGTGGTATGTTCCACTCTTTTTATGATTTTAACAGATCAAAATAAAAGTATTTTTTACTACTTACTTATTGCAAGATGATTGCCAACCGACCTTCTAGACATTCCTCAGTGCAACTATTTCCTTCTATCAAAGTGACCCGTGTAGTGAAGGCGTAACTGGATTCACATATACCCGATAGCTAGTGCAAGATAACTACAAGCTGACCTTCTAGTGTACCTATGCAACACACCTACACATACCTGAAGCTTAATAGCAATACTGTGATCTCAGAACATAAGCAATCAATATTAGCTCGACCGCTGCAAAACATAATTTATATGTTACCAACTAAACATTCACGTCATTCTCAATGTGTGACCAGGCTTCCTCAAACTTGCTACTTACAAAAGATTATTTTTTAGGAATCCACCTTGGACCCACAAAAGTAGTCTCTGTACTCACTCGCCCAAAGGTTCCAATAAATCACATGAAGCACCGGAAGATACTTGGACCATCATTTGCAACCACTGGTAAAATCGTGGACATTGTACATCCAGGATACCACATAATACTTGAACAAATTTAATCAAATCAACCATGAAATTCCACAAGATCCATGGTTATGTACCATTGATGTGGTTGTATTATACACAACAATTCCACATGGAGAAGGTCTTGAAGCAGTGGAGTGGATTCTGCTCGACAATGATGATATATACGTGGATAGAGTCTTCCTTTTGGAACTTTATATTTCAGTTTATTTCACAGTTATTTAACTTGGGACAACGCACTTTTTCTACAAAGAACTGGAACTTCGATGACATTCCCAGGGGCACCATCATACACCAATATTTTCATGGTAAAATTCAAACACACATACATTTTGCAAAATGAGAACTGGATCAAGAATATGATTATATTCATTCAACACATCGATTACATTTTCTTAATATGGAAGGGCAGCAAACAGGAATTGGAATCACATATTCAGACCTTAAATGTACACAACCCACGCATCCAGTTCACCCATTAAATGAGTCAATATTCAATCAATGTCTTAGACATCAAATTACATATGACAGAGGAAGGAATTCAAACATGAATATTTAGGAAATTGACAGACAAAAATAATGTGCTGCATTTCACCAGTTTTCATCCATTTCTCTCAAGAAACACTTACCTCTATCCTAGTTTATAAGTATCAAAAAAATCTCGTCTGAACCCACACACTGCAATGAAGCCATACTTAATTCATATTCAAAATATATGAGGAGAGATTACCCCGTGGAAATATTTTAAATGAGGTGCACAAAAAAGTATGTAATATGGGCCGAGATTGTTTATTATCACAATCACCCAAATCTTCACAAAAAAGAGAAGTATATGTAATGAAGTTTTCCACCAAAACTGCAGCCATCAAGCGAATCATATCTCAGAGACGGGAAGTAATAGAACAAGAACCAGACTTTAAAGAAGTATTTACGATGAAACCATTGTTTGCACATTCCTGATCTCAAAATTTAAGGGAACTCCTAAAAGCAAAACAACACCCAAAAGCGTGGCACATACAGGAATGAGAAAATGTTTTAACTGCTATCATTGCAGTAATGTGATAGTAGGAAACACTTTCACACCTTCCCAAACTGGCAAAATGACGACATTAAAACATTTGTCAGATTGTAATTCAGAGTTTGTCATCTATGCGATCAAATGCCCTTGTGGTTAACATATGTAGGAAAAACATCCCGAAAAATTTAAACCAGAATTACAGAACACAAAAGTACAATTTGCACTAGAATCAGGAACTCATGTTTAGCAACACATTGAGTTGACTTCTCCATACCACCACAATTACGGTTCACGATTCTATAAAATATCATCATAGATCAGATCGATGCATGCATAAACAGTTGGTGTGCAGAGAAACCTTCAGGATCAAATTTTTACAAACATCGATACCGAAGGGGCTCAATGATAAAACAGAAATGTCATGTTTTTTGTAATGTTAAACTGTTATTAGGTTAAGATTTCATTATAGTAATGTGGCATTGTCCATTTCATTTATTTTTTTACCAATCATGGGCGCTATCTCCGGCATACATTTGAAATTACCAAGTAACACATGCATAAAAATGAGCCTCTTAGGCACAGTGATCACTTTCTCCCTTTTCATCGCCTTTACATGCGGAATTTATATTTCTTTTTGGTACAATTCATATTTCTCTGTGGCACATTTTTGGGGGGTTTGTGGTATACAGATCGGGTATTCCCCCAGTTGGGTGATGAATGTCACAGTACAAGGGCTTAAATAAAGTGATCTAACATGTTGGTGTAATAGACAATCGTGTGACATCAGGTTAACGGTGTAGTTGATTGGATACATGAAGTCTTTTTCACTTTTGCATAGACTTATCGGCGCCACATTCGTATTAGAGAGCCGTTGATGAGCAGAGAAAGCACCGACTGAACCGAACACTAAGGACACGTATTGAGAGCATTTAACACATCACATGAGTTAAACAGTAAGTTCTTGCGGCATGGTTGGTGAGTAATTCAATTAATGTGAGGCGATGATTCAGTCAAAGGACATATTTTAACACAATACTTTTTTTGCAATTTTGGATCCTTTGGGTGAGGGAATACAGAAACTACTTTTGTGGGTACCAGGTGGCTTAAAAAAAAATCTTTTGTAAGTAGCAGGTTTAAGGAAGCTCCGTCACACATTGAGAATGATGTGAATGTTTAATTGGTAACATATAAATTATGTTTTGCAGCGGTAAGACTGATATTGATTTCTCATGTCTTGATATCACAGTATTGCTATTAACCTTCAGGTACGTGTAGGTGTGTTGCATGGGGACACTAGAAGGTCGACTTGCAGTTATCTTGCACTAGCTATTGAGCATACTTGAATCCAGTTACACCTTCACTTCACGGGTCACTGTGATAGAAGGACATAACTCTTTTTTAAGATAGTTGCACAGAGGAATGTCTAGAAGGTCGGTTGGTAATAATCTTGCGATAGCTTTCCAATATACATGCATCAAGTTTCGCTTTCATCCCACGGGTCACCGAGATGGCAGGATATAGCTTATTTTTTCAATAGTTACGCAGAGGAATGATTCACAGCATGCATGATTGCACAAGAGCACTATGGATTCGGATGTGCGCTGGAGATTACTTCTTTTATCATGTTCCTGTAGGGTACAATTCAGATCATTTACTGAAATGTTTTTCTTACAATTCCCCTGATGAAGATTTATGGTAACCCAAAATGCATTGTGAAAAGAAGGAACTTTCATTCTAAAAAAACACAATTACATATTTTGCAATGTGATGTAACTTTGTTAAAGAGATAACAACTCCACAGAATCGCTTGATTATATTTGTTGATGCTATTTTTTAAAGAAAACTGTTAACTACAGAAATGAATTAGCAATCAAAAGAAATGGTTTAGTTTTTTTTATCGAGATCAATAAGAGAGAGAGGAAGATATCAGTGTAGGGGCTAGTTCATTTCCCCTTAAGTAATTTATTCAAATTAAGAAGAACTGGCTTCCACTATTGAAGCTTGCTGTTTATGTGGAGGGAACCAATTGTTTTTTTATGAAAGCCCTCATCCACCAACCTAGTGGGTGGCATGCTTCCTCAAATTAAGCTGGTTTATGAGTCCTTCGGCCCTGAGAGGAGGACTGTGAAGACGGATCTGGCTGTCAAAGAGGTGGCTGGTGAAACTCTGGCTCAATTTCAGCCTATCACTCTGACCTCGGTCATGCAGGAACTAAGATGCTGTAAGTCAGGGTCACCTGACGACCCCTGCCCACCTAAGCTCTGGAGCACAATGGCTGACTTTGTGGCTCCCACTATACAGCACATCTGGAATATGTCCATCTCCTCCGGGGTGTTCCCGGAGATATGGAAACATGCCACCCTCCTCCCATTAAAGAAAAAACCAAATGGGGATCCCACGGACCTTAGTAACCTTCGTCCGATTTCTCTGCTGGCAGCGCCGGGCAAAATGCTTGAGAAAGTAATCCAGCGGCAGTTAAGTAAATTTACGGAGGAAAATAGGATACTGCATGAGACGCAGTCAGGCTTTAGACACGGTTTTAGTACCGAGACAGCACTAATCGAGGTGGCAGAGTCAGTGAGGTGGTCGATGGATGCGGGAGACTCAGCCGTGCTGGTACTCCTGGATCTATCGGCTGCTTTTGATACGGTGGACCACGTGAGGCTGTTAAAGCGACTGGCAGAGGTAGGCCTCCAGGAACAGGCGCTGGGGTGGATACAGTCGTATCTGACTCAGAGAACCCAGAAGGTGGCACTGGGGACCGTCTCTTCAACACCTAAGGTTCTCAGCTGTGGAGTCCCTCAGGGATCGGCACTTAGCCCATTATTATTTAATATCTACCTGGCTCCGCTTTTTACGCTGATTGCCAATTGGGGGGTCAAGGCAATCTCATATGCCGATGACGCCCAACTGGTGTTTCCGTATTCGGAGGTGTCGGAGGCGGCCTTTTCAAGCTTCAAGGGCTGTTTCCAAGACGTTGCGTGCTGGATGAACACTAACAAATTAAAACTTAATGCAGACAAGACGGAAGTGATTTTCTTTGGAAAAGGCTCCCCTCCACCCTCGGACCTTTGGTGGCCGGCGGCGATGGGACCAGCCCCTTCGCCCAGCCAATCGGCAAAAAATCTGGGGGTGCGATGGGACGATAGCCTGTCCTTTGCCTCGCATATCCAGCAGGTAGCTGGGTGCTGTCTGTGCAAGTTGAGGAATCTACGGAAGATTCTGCGACTCCTACCAGAGGGTTGCCGAAAAACAGTAATCCATGCCACAGTGACATCAAGGCTGGATTACGCTAACGGCCTCTATCTAGGCTTGCCAAAGTACCTAACTCAGCGGTTGCAAATGGTCCAGAATGCGGCTGCGAGACTGTTTTAATGCGTATCCCATTCAAGCATTCAGTCTCTCCGCACCTTCTTTCACTTCACTGGTTACCAGTAGCCAGCAGGATCAAACTCAAGGCACTCACACTGGCCTTTAGATCTCTGTATGGCACCTGCCCAAACTACCTGAGAGCTTGGTTGCCGAGATACACCCAGGCCTGCTCCCTCTACCGCGTTCAGCTAGCAGTTCCACGCACAAAAAGGGCTCGGCTGAGAGGTAGAACCTTCTCGGCCAATGTGGCGGCGCTATGGAATACCCTGCCCCCAGCGCTTCAGCAGGCCCCCTCCGAATCCTGCTTTAAGAAGATGTTGAAGACTTGGCTCTTCACCCAACCGCGCTAAGTGCTCAAAAGTGGTCCCAGTGGCCATGCCTTGCTCTCCTAGCGCCGGGACACCTCCTTGTGAGGTAGCTGTTCGCGCTTTAGAAAATTCCATATTATTATTATTATTATTATACCTCTGATATCCTGGAAATAGGTCTACATGTTTCAGACAGACTCCAAAGTGTGCTGGCTTTCTTCAGGACCTGAGTGGTAGTGTGTGATAAAGGACGTGATGGTCAGGTGTGATTTACTTGTCCAGAAAAAATGAAAAGTACCGCACACACTAAGGTGCAGAAAAGGAGGAAGATTATATCCTCCTGGTGCTGCTGTAAAACAACGGTTAATTCGCCATGTACAGCATAAATCCTGCAAGGGGGCAGGACCTGTAGTCAGACGTTTGTCAAGGTTATTTGCCCTCTGCCATTACCTGTTGCGGCCTTAGAGTCGGGATTCCGTTCATCTGACAGATACGGAAGACATGCTAACAGACAGATATTCTCACCAATAAAAGAAGCCCACACGCAGCCCAAGGAAAGGATTTGATTTCACCTTTAACATTAAATTAGCCCATAATATGCCCTGAGGAAGCCCCAGGCCAGAGGGCCATTGTAAGGTGGCAAAACACGTGTTGGCTGTGAAATGTCCTATTTTTTGCCTCGAAGACTTATAAATAAATTGGAATTGTTTCCAGAAAAAGAGTGAGTAACCCTCCTTGTTCTGGCACATCATAAAGTATGCACCAGTAATGGGGAAAGGGTCTCCCATTGTCAAGAACAAGTGAACCATACCATATATACTCTATAAAAGTTGGATTTCTAAGGCTCTGGACCCATTAACCCCCACTTTCTGACCTTGTAGAACTCCAGTGTAATGGAGTCTGCACCAACTGCCTTCCCTGAGGAGAGGGCATAAAGAGTCGCCTGAAACTCTTCAGGTAAAACATCAGCCCCTGAAAGCAACCTCTCCTCCACGGTGACCCATATTGCCCGGAATGACAGTGTTATGCTGAATTGTTTAGGGCTGAATATAGTTTGTCATACAACACAGGACACTAAGACCAAGGGGGTTGCCATCCTAGTGAAAGGAAAAATTGTTATCTTCGGGCGAAATGCAGCAGGCAAGTTTGGAAGATAGGCAATATTGGAGTGCAAAGCAGACAGTGGCTCCTTTACTTTATGTTCAATCTATGCCCCAGTATTAGATGACCCTGGTCTATTTAACTTTTAGCAACCAAGCTGCTAACTTGGCCTACCCCGTTCATAGTGTGTGGGGACCTTCATTTAAATCGCTCTAGAGGGGGTCTTGGTGGCAGGGAAGGAAGCTATGCTAGGAGTAAACCAAAATCATTTAGATCTCTGGGGAATTTCTTGAGGGACATTGACTTGATTGATGTCTGGCCCTTCCTGAAGGCTCCTGAGCCTGGAAACATTTACTGCACAGCCCCTCACGGCAAGCTTGCCAGGCTGGACAATTTTTTGGTTTCACCTGCATTGGTCATCGGGGCTCAGGTTGAGCTTCTCCCAAGAGTGATGTCAGACCATAACCCAATTATTCTCGAGCTCTCTATAGCTGGGCTATGAAGAGCACCCAGAAAATGGACCTTTGAGTGGGGTGTGCTGTTGGACCCTGAATATGTAAGACACGTGAAGCCTTGGATTCTGTTTTTTTAAAATCTGAATAAAGGGAGCTCCTCTCCGGGAGTAGTTTGGGATGCATTCAAAGCTGGCGTGAGGGGGGAAACCTTGAATTTCAGCATTATTAAACAGAAGCAGGATTTGGGACATTGTAAAGAATTATGCCAAAAGCTGAGCATCTTAGAGGCAGAACTAATTAGTGTTGTAGAAACCGAGGAGGATCTTGCCACCGTGCTGAACCTGATAGCAGTTACCAAGGCTTGCCTTAATGAATTTGTCATGAAGAAAATAGCTGGGAAATACCTGGCCAAAGATAATGATCGCTATGAATACAGTCAACGCATTGGGCGATTCCTTGCAGTTAGGGCAAGGCAACAGCAAGCTGCAGGATATATTGGCAACATAAGGAATATGCAAGGCTGTATGGTTACAGATCCCGGAAAGGTTAGAGAGGCTTTCGGGGACTTTTATGCAGATCTTTACAAAGCCTCTCCCGTTAGCAGCCCTGTGGTCCTAGACAACAGTGACTCTGGGTGACTGGGTGGTATTTATGGTTTTCTATATAGTTTTACAGCAGTTTAGGGAGAACTGCGCATTTAAAAACAATAAGTAGCGTGGAAGTTTGCAGGTATTATCACAGTGATAACTTAATCTTCTGTTTTATACTTTTCTGAGTATATTCTCGTAGCAAATTTTGCATTTTATCAATGGATTCCTGTCGAATACTACAAATGCTACTACAACTCCACTTATACACAGGAGCTCGTGAACGTTTCCCTTGCACTTCTTCAGCTATTAACTCTTCTGCACTTTTACCAACCATTTCCTCCTTTGGAAGAGGAACACAATCCTGAACTTCGTAGCAGCGACCTCCAGTATCAACTGCAAATGATAAACTATTTCCTGGAAGTAACTTTCCTCATTAAAAAAAGGCTCAGTCCTAGAAGTATGATTTTACAAAAGTTGGTTCTGTTCACAAGTCTTTTTTTTCTACTTTTGTCTTTCAATACTTTCACTATTTTATACAATACTTTCAATCTCTTTAAAATCAAAATTAACAACTTCTGTTTCAAATGGAAAGCAGTATCCACTTTACATTCAATACGCTTCTTCTCTTTGAATTGTCTAGATTGAAAAAGTCTCTGATGAATTTCTTGAAATTGTTTGTGTCTCCGAGTACCGAATACTATTTCTTTGTCATCCTTCCTTCTCCTCGTATTTGAAATTGAACTCTGCTCCACCTTATTTGAAAAATTCTTCTTTTTGCTTTGTGTGATGTTTTTCTCATTAAATGTTTGTAATATTTTTTTCAAAAATTGTCTTTTGCTTTTACTCGAACAGTTTCTCTACTACTTGCTTTTTTTCTACTTCAAGATCTTTCCTTTTGGTCAAATTTATATTTTTCTTCTCCTTTCTTTTTTTTCACTTCTTCTAGGCATTTCCAAATTTCAATCCAAATGAAATGATTTTCTGAAAAACATAAAATAGATTCAATTGTTTTTCACATTTCTTCAGTATGTTAAAATAATACCATACAATTGCAAAACTTCCACTAACAACTTCCAGACCCAGTGCTGCAACGTGATGGAGCACGGCAGATGAGCACTAGGATGACAAGTAGTGCCATAGAACATACAGCAAGTATTTATTAAATTATTTACATACTCCTTTACAATTTATATATAACTGCACCACCTCATACTTTTCACCTCTCCGTCACACCCCACCACCCCACACCACTTTCTCTGCAACCCACCACAACTTTATAAATAGTATTTTTAAAAATTTTAATCTATGTACTTAGAATGATATGATCAACCAAAGATCACACATAAAAATGTCCATTATTACCTAACAATTTTAACAACAACTTCGCAAACATAACACTGCACCCAGGGCTTTAACTGGAGGGGGTGTCTGTGGGCATGTGACCAACAGCACTTTATTTTTGGTAGCCTCGAAACGGGTCTTTATAGGGCTCTATTTTCCGACCTCACAAACGTAATCAGATTTTTTTCTTTATTGCACTGGATTGACACTGTGAGAGCATGCACATTGCTCACTACTTAGAAGTGCAGACATCCTGCCAAGTGACTCTCATTGTAGAAGAAGGGAAATCCTTTAAAGAGAACCATTTTCTCTCAGTATTTACTTTCTCTTTTTGCAGCACACCAGCAATATCATCGTGGGGTGATTAGCAGACAGACCACAATGTGCGAAACGGCCATTGCCCCAAACTCTCTGACACAGCCTCCCTGGCGCATACACAGAGCTGCACCCGAGTACTTCACCAGTCTTCAAAACAACATTTTTTGTAAAGAAAGGAAACTCTGTTCTTTTTCACCCCTTTTTACAACCCCTACATGCCCACTCTGCATATTGCTGAAAGAATTAGTCTCCTTCGAAATTTCCCTCTGGTTGCGCCTCTGCAAACGACCACAACAAGGCAACTCCAGCACAGACCTGCTCTCACCTTACACACGTTCTTGTTTTAGTGCTTCGAAAACACACACTTTGCCTGCCTCACTAAGTTCTCACATCCCCTCTTTAATATGAACATAAAATCTTTCCAATTACTTTAATATTACTATACTGTACTTCACATGGAAATATAGAACTCAAGGTTCTCACCACCCCAAATTAGCTCTCTGGTATACTTTCCCAAATATAGGAAGTGTAGGTATTCAGTATCTGTCAGTCACGGCCACTTTAAAACAGTGTACCTATAAACAACTCAACAAAACGTTATGTTTCTAAATTAACGTATTACACTTAAAAGCTCCTTTACATTTCTTTCGCTGGATGTACCTTTGTTTAATGCACCACCAGAGAAGGGTGTTAAAGTATGCTCCACAAAGAATAACTCAAAGCTTTGTTATTCTTTATTAAAAAATCTGCCTGTCAATGCTTTTCGCAAGCCTTTTCAATGCCTTAAGAGGGTAGCTGGATGAGTATAATATGTCGTATTTAAGATAGGGGCGGACGATGCACGTATAGTTGAATAAAGGGTGAGTGGATCCATGGCCAGATACAACAATGGATAGATACATATATCAATGTATCAATGTATGGATGGATGGAAGGATGAATGAATGCAAAGACCAGTACTTACGATAGATGGGTGGGCTGATAAATGCTTAGGATTTATTCTTGGACAGATATATCTATGCATATATAGGCGTATCGCTGCATGAATGGCACAGTGCTTACTATAGGCGATTGCGCTCATAGATGTTTAAGATAAGCAGATGAACAGATGTATGTATATACATAAGTAGGAATATATCCATCAATTAAAAGATGGTTGAATGGTGCAGTGCTTAGGATGCATGGATACTGCGCTTTAATTGGGCCGGGTCTGGGGACTGGCACTCATTTTCAGGCAGCCTCCAAACGACTTGCTACCAGGCTCTATTTTCGGCCCTCTCAAATATAGTCAATTTTTGTTTTTATTACACTACAGTGACAGCATGCACATCGATGTCTGCATGCTTATTTTGCTCACTACTGAGAACTGGAGACATCACGCTAGGTTACCCACGTTGTAGAAGAATGGGAAATCCTTTAAACAATGTTTTTTTCTGAACCTATGATAATTGGAGAGGATTTTCTAAAGCACACAATGATACTTATCTTGATTTAGACCACGCCCCAACTTGCATAGCCCACACCCCTTTAAGAGCTTTCCCCCACTTTTAGAGCACCCCCACTTTTTTTTCTCCCACTTAGAACCCTAACTACACCATAGTAACAAACAAACAGTATATCCTTCCATTGAAATCTACAATGGCACCAAGTTTCATAATTTTCCATCAACGCTATCAGCCTTCTACCACAGTACAAGAGTGTCTATCAGCACGAAGATGTCTTATCCACAGAAATGTTGGGTAATTTCTGTACCTGTCTGCTGGAACACTCATCACCAAAACATATTAAAACATGGGAATTTGCCAGAAAAACATATACCATATCATAAAGTGATTCATAAATGGGCACACTGCCACTGCACCACCCTCTTCCCCATCCTTCCTTAACTTTACAAAATTAAAGAAAGAGCCACACCAAACCTAGTAAACACACTATACCAATACAAGAACTTAATTTCAACAACCGTCTACCGGAACGCTCATGAGCAAAGCGTATTAAAACATACAAATTTGCGGGTAAAACACATAGGGCACTTTTAATCAGAAACATACCCACCAAACCCCACACCCACCCCCACCCTTCCTTAATCGTACAGAATCAAACAGAAACCCCCACCATTCTTAGTAGCGCCACTATACCCATACACTGGCTTAATTTTAACAGGTGTGTGCCGGAACACTTATTAACAAAAAGTATTCAAACATGCAAATTCGCAGGAAAAACATAAACAATACCATAGCACGGTTAATAAATAGGCCCACTCAAACTACATTACCTTTACTAACTACACACGCCCACGTTACAAATGTCCGTCTTATAATCAGCAACATACGCACATCCCCCACCCCCACCCATACCCATGCTTAACCTTACGAAATCAAACAATGAGCCCCTGCACTCCTGTTACCGCCACTATAGCCATAGATAGACTTAATGTCAACAGGTGTCTGCCGGAACGCTCATCAGCAAAAGCTATTAAAACGTACAATTTTGCAACTCAAACATACACCATACAATAAGACGGTTTATAAATAGTCAGAGTACAACTACACCACCTCAACACCCACCCTTGCTTAACTTTACGCAATAAAAGAAAGAGCCCAAGCAAACGTAGAAGCTGCACTATAGCCATACACAGCCTTAACTTCAACAGATGTCTCCTGAAAAGCTCATCAACAAACCGTATTAAAACATGCACATTTGCGGGTAAAACTTATACCATGCCATAGGGCGCTTTATAAGTGCTCCCAGTGGTATCACATCAGCTTTAGTAGCTCCACATCTCCACGTTACTATATTCTGTATTTCAAACAGCAACATAACTACCTCCCCCACACCCACTCCCACCCTTGGTTAACAGTACGAAATCAAACAGAACCCCCCCCCCCATTCCTATTAGCGCCACAATGCCCATACACAGGCTTAATTTTAACATGTGTCTACCGGAACACTTATCAGCAAAAACTATTCAAACATGCAAATTGGCAGGTAAAACATAAACCATCCCATAGCACGGTTTATAAATGGGCCCAGTCAAACTACACCACCTTTACTAGCTAGACATCTATATGTTACGAAAGTCGTTTAAACACTCTGTAGAGTGTATAACAAGGCATGGGGAGAGTAAACAAAGTTCTAATTCCCAAACTTTTGATATACAGTCCCTTTACTGTATCTATATTAAAGATATTAAAAGGAATGAATACATTGACGAGTGTCTCAAAAGGTATAGTGAAGCTCACCATCAGTAAAACACGAACCACTTCAACACCTACATATATCCACCACAGTGACACAACCTGACAAATAGTATCACTTATAATCACATGTAGTTCTCTAATGTCAACAAAGTCATACAGAAAATATACCGCACATTTACATTTTTTTTTATCTCTCGCACATTTATAAAACATATCTTCTAAAGAAGCACTCCCCATCTACTTCTATTCCATAAGAACAGACAATAATTAATACGTTTACTACCATATATTTCAGTATATCTACCTTTTTATTATTCACTAGTCAGAAACTACAAAAACTATTAACTATAACCAAATGCAAACCAGAAACCATGGGCCATATTATCAAGGATGGCATTAAAATTATCGCTGCTTTAGCGGCAGGAAACTGCCGCTAAAGCGGCGATAATGGGCTTGATAATGTGCCCTTGTGAATTCCCATAGAAGCCCATGTTCAGTACTGTTTAAACCATAAGGAGTTTTACTCTGTAGATCAATGTGTTAATTTCCTTCTTCCGGGGAAACAAAATGTTCAACCAAATTTTCTCACATGACTTGGAAAAGGCAGTCTTTCAGTGCTTCAATGTTTGTGAACCAAGGCTTGCAGCCTGCATGTTTCGTGTGGTCCACTCATCGAATGCTGGAACAGCGGCCCTGCTCATAAGTGCTCATAAGTGCTTCTTCAGAGAAAGTTGGGTTGAAGCTTTGTTACCCCTGAAGAAGGGAATTATCCCGAAATGCATTGGATAGATTTTAAAGTGGCTGTGATATAAGAAATCATCAACCCTCTTGTGCTGCAGAGAAAAAGCCTGGATAGGCATATTTTAAATGAGATGTTGAATCGTGGATGTTACATGGAAAACAACTTCGGACTAATTCAAGAAGAACCTTTGTATAAAAAGAAAGGAATAAAATGGTGAAAAACTGGTTGAAATTTTGGACTCATTTACAAAAGTGGAAGTGCATCTTGTTTGGGGACCTGATCAGGCCTCATTTTCTTTGTATTCAACATACGCGCACTGATGGAGCGCATACCAAGTTTGCACGCCTTAAATGCCATGAAACAGCCATTAAATATTCGATTAATGAACATGAGTGCATTCTACCATAGTTATGATTGTATCGTTACATTCTATGCTATGTATCCTTTCTCTGTATTGCACACCCTACAGTATGTGGCCGAATAGATTGAAAACTCTCAATAAAGTTTGCTGGGAAAAAAAATGAGTGCATGTTACCATCTACAGTGTATATATTTAACTTTCTAAAAGTGGCATGTTCAGACTTACAGTTTAACCCCTTCGCTGCTGCGGACATTCCGCTGCAGCGCTGGGGGGGGCAGGGGGGCAGCGCGGTGGGCCTGTGCTCATGACGGAGCCGCTCCGTCATGAGCCACAGTTGAGCTGTGCTCATGACGGAACGGTTCCGTCATGACTCCGCCCATTTGCGTTGTCGCCCCGCACAGGCGGGGAAACAGCGCCGCGCAGGCGGAGCGGCCGCCGACAGGATTGTCATGACGGAACCGTTCCGTCATGAGCACACGCCAACCGTGGCTCATGACGGAACGGTTCCGTCATGAGCAGGGAAGGGGTTAAAAGCTGACTTCACTATACGTTGTGATTTCAAATTGTGAGACCAGAGACACCAAACTCCAAATCTCTATCTTTTCCCAATTGTAAATTACACTTTAAAGATACTTTAAGGCAATCTCAATGCTAAGATATGGGGAAGATAGGTATTGCAGTAGTGACAAATGAATGTAGCAGTTTTCCACTACCAGGACATGTGAAACTCAAAAGTACATGTCCTACCTTTTAAACACACTGCACCCTGTCTATAGAGCTGCCTAGGACCTATCTCAGGGGTGACTTATATGTAATAAAAGGGAAGATTTGGGTCTGGCAAGTTTGTTAACTTGCCAGGTCGAAATGGCAGTTTTAAACTGCACACAGGGAGCAGCAGGCCTGAGCAATGCTTAAGGGCTACTGAAGTGGTTGGCACAATCAGTGCTGCAAGCCCACTAGTAGAATTAAATGTACAGGCCCTGGGCACATATAGTGCACTTTACTAGGGACAAATTAAATATGGCGATTGTGGATACACCAATGTTACCATGGTTACCAAAAATTGAGGGCCCGATTCACAGAACTAACTTAAGACAAAATCCTAAACTCACTACTATTTTCGTATTCACAGAAAGCACTTACTCATTTTGGTATTCACAGAAGACACTTACTTATTTCGGTATTCACAGAAGGCACTTACTCACTTCAGTATTCCCAGAAGTTAGGAGTCCTAACTTTAGGACTCCTAAATGCCTTCTGTGTGAATACCGAAACTTTACTACTACAAAATTGAGAAAAATCCTAATTTTAAGACTTTCGGTATTCACAGAAGGCATTTAGGAGTCCTAAAGTTAGGACTCCTAACTTCTGTGAATACCGAAATGAGTAAGTGCCTTCTGTGAATACCAAAATGAGTAAGTGCCTTCTGTGAATACCAAAATGGTAGTAAGTTTAGGATTTTGTCTTAAGTTAGCTCTGTGAATCGGGCCGGAAGTCAGCAAAACAGGAAGTCAGAAGACAAAATGTCAGGGAAAACCACATCAGGGATGCCAGGTCTAACAGTATCACAGTGCTTCAGGGGAAGTACCACGGTACTCCGTACATTTAAAAAAAGGAAAATAAATATAGAAACATTATTGTTTTTCCCTACCTATAAGTAGGAGAAAATTATAAAACCTAATACCTATATCTAAGGGCAAAATGAACAATGCAGACAAAGTGTACCTAGTAATGAAATTACTGCTTTTAACTTTTGTAAAGGAAATCATTAGCCAATCACATAATGACTTGTCATCACTATATACCACAGTATTTTGCGAAATACCGTCAAATACTGCGAAAGTTTGAGGAATTACAACAACAACTGATATCAGTAAGTCAAAATGCCTTATAACATCAAAATGCTTAACCTACTTACTTGAAGTACCAAGAAGGATCATCTGTGCATCATAATGTCTAATCCTGTCAAACTTCATATAAATCCATTCTGCAGTTTTCGCACTGCGCACAATATAAAAGTCTATGGAAAATGCGTTGGTGGAAAAATGCATTTTCAGACCTGCCTTTTATATTTGCAACCCCATGACCAATCATGGCAAAACTTTGCATCATGTACCAATTTAGAAGGAAGAATAGGTCTACATACTTTAGTGGAGATTCTTCAAATGGGCACAAAGTTATTAATGGTCGAATATCCAAGGAATTCCTATTGCAAGAAAAAATTAGAATATCAAAATAAACATTCTCTTACTGATGTTTTCATATAACATAGGAGCATAACCAGTGGCGGCTGCTCTATTTGGGCAGAGAAGTGTCGCCCTCCCTGCAGTGGGCATCACAAAAGATAACAAGAATTTTCAATGCAATAGGTCTCGAAATTGAGAGATTTTAAGTTATCGACATTGTAAATGATAAGGCCTTTTATTTATGTGTTTTTCAAAGCAACACAAAAATAAAAGGCAAAGTTGTTTCTTATGCTAATAGCTCAAACTCTTGCAAAAGCGAGACCACTTTAATTGTGGTCACGCCCCTTTCTTTATACACTGCTCGCCATATTCAGGTTACAGTGAGCAGCGTCCCCAAAAAAGTGGTGCGGCCAACATTAAAGTGAAAATGCATATGGGGCGCTTTTACACAAAGGTTAAAAATAAAGAAAGAAAGAAAGCTTTTGCAGAGCGGCCACTAAAGTGGAAGCGGTTGCGCTGTGAATTAAATAAATAAATAAGCTCGGACGCTAAAGTGAATGCGGCACACGCTGTAAATTAAATAAACAAATACGCTCGGTCGCCAGAGTGAAAGCGGACTGCGCTGTAAATTAAATAATTGAATAAGTGTTGCTACTATAGTTAAAACGGACCGCGCTGGAAATAAAAAAATACATGACTAATAACAATCCAAAAGGTAGCGGCGTGCTGCGACGTTATGGGTGGATTAAGCAAGATCATTAAAGAAAATAGTGTTCACTGACTAGATAAAGCAGGCTGTTACAACACAAGTAAAAAGTCCAGTTGTTATGGGAGTTTCCAAATGCAGACAAGGCGGTACCAAGGAGGGACTACTTAGCCTATTCACAAATAAAAAGCAACAAGGACAGTAATTGCAGCCAATTGAAAAGATGGGCGGGAAATGGGGGGAGCTTCTATGCCATACCTCAATACAGCATGCCTTGCAGAGCAGCGCCTGCGCTGCCCAGGCTTGACCTAAAAATGACACATGGGCTTTTTTTCTGTTTATCGATCTGAGTTATATTGGTAAACAAAATGGGGAAACATTATTAAAACATTTTTTTTAATGTGGTTGGGGGAATAACCCATTTGTGGGCAGGTGGAACATGGGAGGCTGGGGGGTTGAAGCAACATGGGGTGTAAGTGGGGAAGCAAGACAGAGGGCGCAGGGGTGGCAGAGAAAAGTAAACGGGTGTAAGTGAGAGCAATGTGAACTCCAGGGTGGAGGGAGAATAGCAAAAGGGCAACACAGAACAACGTTGAACTGGGGGCAGGAGCACACAGGCAAGAAAGCTCTACATGACGAGAAGCACACAAAGTCAAGTGCATCACGGAACGGGGCAAGGGAGGAGCACATGGGTGAGAGTAGAACGTAGCATGAAGTGGGAAGAGAAGCACATTAGGGAGACCGCTGTGAAAAACATTCACTCATGAAGTGCTTAAGGCAAAAGAAAAGGTAGTTCTCTAACAGTGAGCAGTGGAAGGACTTGAATTGGAAATGCTCCAGGGGAGTAATAGACAGATGGACATGATAAGCCATTAAATAAGAAGCAAACAAATTAGACTGATAGTAAAGCCAACCAGTGGTAAGCAATGGATGGGCTGTGAAGCCCCTCTTTGTTCTTGATAAGCCCACACCTTGTTTTTAACAATCAGACAAGTGTGCTGACTTTTAGACTCCAGACAGCCACACCAGACAGACCTAAACACCAGCAGATACACAGACCATATGCACATCGTTCAACTAATACTGAAGCACAGACTAAAAGGTATAGAAACACTCTTGAACCAAAACCAAAACATATTCCAGCAATCATATGAACAAACTACACAGAAAGACGTGTACACATTCACACACTTGCATTATAAGCAGTTACTAACTTGCATTTAGTCACACATAACACAGATATAATCAGGCAGAATGGATGGACAGATAGATGGAGAAACACCCTGATAGTAGTGCTTCCATACATTGAACAGAATACATATTGACACCTATGCAGACAGATTAACCAACATGCAACCATGGGCAGAACCTTATAGACACCCAAGTGCACCGACTGACACCCATGTATGCAGCTCAAAAGGTATATTGACACCCAAAACTATAGACCAACAAACATATAAGCACTCACGCAAACAGGCTAAAAGAGAAACAGACCCACTGACATACAGGAATCCATATACAGATGCACATAGCCTCATACCTACAGTAACAGGCAACATACATTCAGTCACAGATAACCCAAAGACATGCACACAAGGAAAAGAGAGAGGGAAGAGTGCCAGAGTGTTGGATGAATTCAGGGAAAATAACATTTAAGGCCCAGAAAGGATTGGAGTTCCAACTTTGGCATCTTTCATAGTGATCACTTCCGGTAGGCGATTGAATACTTAAGTTGCTTTGTTCAATAAATAATCCTCAATATATCTGGATTTATTTCCCTTGCATATCAACACAGTACTGTAAGAACACACATTTAGTACTTAGCCTTCTTTGTTCAATCATACATGAGAAGCACTCCAGTTTGAAAACAGGCATCATTCCAAAATCTTCTTTATTTGAACATGCAAAGTGAAGATCACATTGAGCAAACCTTCCAGAACTGCCAACTACACAGTCTTCTACCCAAATGGCAGTCCAAGGACAAAAAAGATAAGCATATTTGCATGATCACACCTAGCTCAGAAAGCAAATCATTCAAATGACCCAGCAACACTAAATACTAACACGTTCACACCATCATTATATAGATTATTATAATTGAAAAATCTAAATCACATGAAAAGCAGCTTTAACCGAGCTACCTAAATAGTAAGCAAAGCAACTTAGTCTGACATTGGAATATGCCCAGACCTATGTGCTGATTAAGTGTTTCATGTGCTCAAAACAAACATAAAAGCATAAGAAAACAAGCATAACCCCACTGGTCCATGGAGTCTAAGTTGGGCCTGTGCGCAAAGAACTCTCATGTCCCTAAACTGGACCCTGTGAAATACGCCAACTGTGTTGTGTCGCCCCTCCTCCCCAAGTGTTGCTTTGGCCCCCACCCACTGGCCCTCCCTCTTGCATCGGTCTCTGTGTTACTTATGACACGGGTCGGGGAGAGGCTGATGGAACAGGAAGGGTGAGCTGGTGGGGTATACATAAACACAGATGGTGTGGGGATGGGTGCAAGTAAAAGAAGATAGAAAACAAGTGAAGAACACACACAAGAAAACTGCCTCTTTGTCAAGAACAAAAAGTACAGTACGAGCCAGAGGTACACAGATCTGGCGTAACGGCTTGAGTGGCCAAATTTGAAGCTGGGGAACTGGGGTGTTGCTTTTAAGTGAAATCACTGTCACAACAAAAACAAAACATGACGTGGCCCGGTGCACTTTCCATAAATATTAATTTATTTGCAAAGTAGTAGACCATTAGCCTACGAATGCTGAGTGCTGTTTCACAGAGTAACGCAGGTCTCAGCTAAAATAACTCATAAAGTTACAACCCCTGCTGGTAACAAGAGGTTTTTCTGGAGCAGTTTCACACTCCCACTGTGTGCTTTCTCAACTCACCTCCGGCTCCAGGAGAGCAGCAGTAAAAGTATGTTGAAGATTGTAAAAATAAATGCGTTTAAAGAGCACGCATGCACGCTCTAAATGTATTCAGCCTTAACCAAAAGAAGCAAGTAACAAGTATGTGGTGCAGCGGTCAGAGATACTGACTGGAGCGCTCAGGCTCCTGGTTCCAGTCTCAGTGGCGCAAAAGCCTGTGATTCTGCGCAAATCACTTCGGGGCAGATTTATAACGGACTTGCGCCCCTTTTACGCCGCCGTTGCGTCACTTTTGGGACGCAGTGGCGGCGTAAACCCTGCGCCATGTTGCGCCCCATTTACAAAGTGACGCATCTAGGGAGATGTGCCACGTTGCAAAGCTTGCGCCACATGTGGGCGTACCTGCACAGGGGGGGGGGCGTTCCGGCGCAGGAACGCCTCCGAAAAGTGGCTGATTGAAATCTACAAGATTTCACACAGTCACTTTTCCGGCCATGCTGCGTCAAAACCCTGCGCCTGCTTGAAGCAGGCGTAAGGATTGACGCAGCATTGTAACGATAGGGCACCCCCGAGCCTTGCTGGAGCTGCGCCGCGCTTGCAACGCAACTCCAGCAATGCGCCAACCTTCCGCCATCAGATGCGTCACACATCTGTTTATCCTTGCGTCACGATACGCTGCATTGTAAATGCGGCGCATCTATTGTGGTGCAAGGGTAAACTTTTGTGACGCATCTTCCCTGGCGCATCCATTCTGATTTTGCAGGGATGCGCCAGGGAACATAAATCTGCCCCTTCATTTCTCCAGACTGTCAGCAGTGATTAAGTACAGTGGATATTATATTGGAGCAATGTCCCTGATTGCAACTATTTGGTGAAGCAACATTCAAGCTTCCATTCGCAGCTCCCCATTAACAAAACAGTGCTCCCCAGATAAAAGACCAATCAGAAGAGAAATACGTCCAGCGTATTACAAGACAACATAGAACCCGGTCTCTGGTGCTACACAATTCTCAATAATATCACAGAGAAAGTTGACGATCATGTAAAGATGGCCACCCGGCTTTTTCTCAAATGTATTTACTTTATTACCATTTGCGGCAAGCCGTGCTTTAGTTTCACAAGTTTGAAACTAAAGCGCGGTGTGCCGTGATTGTTACAAACGTAAATACATAGAAGTGAAAGGCGGCCCCCGCCCACTTCTTTTTCTATTTATTTGCTTCTGTAGCAATTGTGGCAATGTCCCACTTTAGCTTTGAACGTGTGAAAATAAAGTGCAGCGAATTGTACTATAAAGTAAAGGCGGTCCGCTGC
The DNA here is from genome assembly GCF_964204655.1 of Triturus cristatus. Taxonomy (NCBI): domain Eukaryota; kingdom Metazoa; phylum Chordata; class Amphibia; order Caudata; family Salamandridae; genus Triturus; species Triturus cristatus. The sequence continues at coordinate 736,939,219 of NC_140587.1, read as the reverse complement.
CATTTTAAAGGGAAAACAGTCAATGAAGTAAAGGCGGCTTCCTGGTTTTTTTCTAGCTTTAAACGTGTTAAGCTAAAGTGCGGCGTGGGCGAATGGAACTTAAGTAAATATATTATTAAAGCCACAGCCTTAAACGGAAGTGAGGTATCGGCCAAGCCAACGAGTTAGGAGGTAGGCAAGAAGAGCGACAGTGGACTGAACTTATGGCAGGCAGGAGGCGGGGAAAACGTGCTTGCATTGAAGACAAAAGGTCTTGCAGACAGCGCATGCGCGCTGATTCTTGACCTAAAAATAAAATTGTAATAAAGTGATTTTATTACCATTTTAATTTCCACTCTGCCATTCACCGGAGCTGAGTGTTAGGAGAATTGCGGGGCTGGGCCAATGCTGCAGTGCAGACTTGGAGGAGGGGTCCCTGGATACACAAGTTTAAACAGCGCATGTCACTTTAGCCGCCCATCTAGTGACTGCCAGCCTGACGTGTGCAGGTTACACTTCTCCAGGCCGAGCTTTATTACAGCCAGGTGAATAAACAACACAGGCCCCTGTGCCATTTTGAGCAGTGGGCCAGCTTGCTCCAACGAATCTCAGCACTGCTTTCATGCTGGGTAACAGCAAGAGAGCAGCATTGAGATTAATTAGGGAAGTTGGCACTGGGCACGTGACATCAACTGACCAAGCTCGGAGCCCAAGAAAGCACTGGTGTCCCTGTGTTCCTTCTGTAGAAGGTAGAGGTAAGACTTCAAAATCACTTTCCTGCCACTCCGTGTGCTTGACTCTGGTTTTGCTTTGGTGTTGGGTGCTGTGCCTGGGGTGGCATTGCCCCATGTTGGAGTTTGGTTGTTCCTGTTTTGACACCAGTCTGGGGTGGTTTTTGGTCTCGTTTCGGGGTTTGCCAGCTGTTTCCGCTAGTGTACTTTCGGGTGTGTTACACTTGAGTGGCATCTATGGATGGTGGAGTGGTGGCACTGCGTTGTTCCTTGGGGGTCTGTTGCTGGAACGCAGGCATGGGGGGGCGCTGCTGTGACGTGTGACTCTGCAGAGTTTGGTGGCTGTTGCTCCTTGCCCCCAACCTTGAACCATTTTTGGGGTTGAGGGAGGCTGGAGTGTGCATTTAGTTGTGTGGATTGCTTGTTCACTGTTGCTTTTAGTGTGTGTGTGTGTCTTGTGGTGGTCTGTTGTTGTCGTTGGACTGCAGAGGGGACTGGCATGTGTAAAGTGGTGTGTTTGTCAGGGGTGAGTTGTTCCTGTTTGCCACCCACACCTCTTTAGCAATATTTTGGTGTATGGGAGTTCCACAAGCCTTCCTGCTACGCTGCCCTATGTCAAAAGAAAAGGGTCAGGAATGCACCGTATCTATGGCATATAGCGCATTCCTGTCCTCTTTCACAGCACTGGTGCACAAATGGCTGCCATGCGCCAAAGCAGGCACTCTTGCTCCATGGTGCAAGGGTGTCTGCATTGAAATTAGGTTGTTTTTGTGAGGGAAAGAACACCTTTCCTCACACAAATAACCATTATTCAAGCCCTGGGAAGGCCTGGGCTTTTGATGTACTCCCGGGTTTACAGCATGTTGTAAATATGGGAACATGTCAAATGCTATGGGTGTTACATGGGAACACCCACCATAATGTCCATGGCATGCCTCCCCCATGTAGTGTAAGGCAACGCAGTGACTTGCACTGCGTTGCCTCACACCTTATGTACAAGGCCATGAAAATTCACACAGGGTGGCTTTCCTTGGCTCCGTAGATGTGATTGAGAGGCCTGCGCTACCAGAGTGTCATTAAAAGCAAGGCCGCTTGTAAATGAGGCTCAAGGGTTTTAGATTTAAGATAGCTTATTCTCTAGCAATCAAGTAAGCTTTATTGCAAGACTGCCCAACAGTTCTCAGTTTTTCCACAAAAAAAATCGAAGTTTTCCTACAGTGACATTACACATTTTTCCGTCCTTCTAAAGAATTTTAACTGAAACTTCAAGATGGGGCAGCATTATTATGCCAGATGGGCCTCATTAAGACTTTAAAAGGTTGAGTACTACATTAAATATTCATCTTGGTACAATTTTGAGGTTTTCCCTGTTCAGATGATATCGCTTCTCTGTCACAGCAGAACTTTCTCAATCAGTTGTCACAAAGGATAGCAGTGCTAACTCAAAAATTCTGGACCAGGCCTTTGCTAAATTACTGATTGTCCTCACTTTGCTCTCTGACAACTATTAATGCAAAGTCAGTTCAGCCTCGAAAACCAGAAAGTGAAAGACACTAAAAATAGGAAGAGAGAGTGCGAAAGAGAGGCACAAGTTTAGAATTTGCAAGTACTATTACTGGTAATGTTAATGGAACTTGTAGAGTGCAGGTTCACCATATGTCTCTTGGTGCAAGATGACCAGGTTAATGGAAAATTGTACACTTAATCACTAAGACCCATACACTTGTTTAAAAAGCCAGATCTTCAAGCATTTTTATCCAACAGAGATCGAATTGTGCTCAGCATAAGTTTCCATCTGGTAGAAGCCGTAACCTAAAAGCTGCTGCCTCCAGATCTACACTTTCTGAATCTGGATGCAATTCGCAAATTAGAACCAGACAACCTCAGATTATGTGACGGAGTATATCTCTCAACTTTACCTGAGATGAATTCCGGAGCCAAGTTGTTTAAGCTCTTAAAGGCCGTAAAGCAGAGTTTAAACTGTGGGGCATATTTACAAGCCACTATCGCCACAGGAATGTCACTTTTAGGGACATCTTACTGCACATAAACAATCATTGTTGTTTTACTCTTTCCATGTGTACTGCACAACTTAGCACACACAGAAACTGCAAAAATGAGGAGAAATTAATCATTTCTCCTTGTTTAGCCATGGTTTCCCTCCCCTTTTGCGCTAAGTATAGCGTGAAAGGGTGCCTTATTTACAAGGCAGCGTTAAACCACGTTAAGTGGCTTAATGCTGCCTTGTAAATAAGGCAATGCATTTTTTAATAATTGACACTTTGAAGTAAGCTTGCTACTTTTTGGCTCTTTACGAAATCTGAGGGAACATCTACTCCACAAGCGTAACTCACACTCGGATTTTGTGAATAGCCAAAACGTAGAAAATGTACTAAAAAGTGTAAATTACTCAAAAGTATTATTTTCCTTCGGGAAAAAGGCCCTATTTTCTCAAATGTCCCAATCTCAACTGGCATCAGATTTGTGGGTGGGTAAAAGGTGAATGGAAGATGTAGCCCTGTTCCATTTATATTACTGGAACTTGGTCTGTGTCTTTGAACAAATGTTGTAACCGAATTGTTCTAAAAAACTACAATAATTCAGTACTGATCTTAAGAACTGAGGCCCTCTGTTATCACACACTCTAATCCCTAATTGAGTATGTTGGACTCATCATGATCTAACATGTGGGTTGAGATGATGAAGATGGATGATTGTGTTGCGTTAAGTGGTGCCATGTCTGCCAACAGTACTACTGATTGCATTCTCTCGGTTTATTTTGCTATTTCCACCAATTTCTGCCTATCCCTCTGTCCCTCAAGCTCCCACTGACTCATTGTGGGTTGCTGTACTCTAAAATCGTGTGTAGATTGAGATTGTGAATGTGTTTTTCTGTAAGTTATCTAAGGCTACTATAATTTTCTCAACATTATTACCATTAAAATGTGTCTCTTCTAGTTCTTCGATCTGCTTTTGGATGTGTTCTAATTCTTCTTGTGCTGTATTGATGCTTAGAACCATCCAGGACCTTGACTAGTTATTGGATATAAGGCAAAATATTTTCTTGAATTTTTAATTGTGAACGGAAAACACAGAGACATTCCTAACTTACATCCCTAGAGAGATTATGTCAGTTTTTAAATATTCTGAAGGACTGCTGCAGGGCCAACTGTCCAGATATCACAGTCCTTTAAACAACTTCATGACCACCCTAGAATTTATTTGAAAGTGAATTTCTTGAAAATGGAAGGACAGATGTACACCAAATTACAAAATGCATGCTATTTGAGTACATTTTTACAGTTTTGACAAATTTGGTGAAATTCTGTTCAGTCATTTATTCTGTATCACTTCCCAACATTTCTTACGGGAATAAACATGGGAAATTAAAGTTTTGGTGCAGACAACTTTTCTTGACCACCACTTGGCTGTTTGGTGCAAATCTTTTAGGGAAAGGTTTTTTAAGATTTGTCAATTAGCGCCAAAGGTATGATAAAAATAATCTAACCTAACTATAAATACACAGGGGCGAAGGCCACTGTGCAAGATTCGACCCTTGCTCCTAGCCAATGCAAGCCATCATTTGTAGCTTTGATAGGCTCTTTTCTTAGTGAAGTCAATGCTCAAGTGAGATTGCACATTCTTTAGTCTATGCAGATGTGTAAATGTATTTAAATTATCCAATCAAGGACTTTAAATGGTTTCTATTATTTTGTGTGTTTGGCTATGGATTAGCATTTTCTATCAGCATCCTGCAGGAACAATTGTTTATTATCCCAGCGACAACGCAAATATGCAAGGATTTTCTAATTGTTTTGTTACAGTACTATTCAATGGAAAATATATTGCTTTTGCACATCATCTTATTAAAACTTTTAAACAATGGGTGTTTAAACTAAGCTGTGCCGATTCACTTATGATTGACAGCCAATCCGACACTTTCAGCAAATACACATAATGAGGTCATTTCACTTTATGCACCTACTTCAGGGAACTGCACTAAAGCTGCATCATACAGATCTGTAATGGCATCGGGTATCAGACCCACTAAGTTGCAACATTACGGCCTAGTTTTAAACAAGAATTGGCAAAGCCAATAGGTCTTGTCAATCTGTTTGTGTACGGCACTTGAATTAGGAGAAGTCCACAAAATAACACAGTCAAGTCACAGAAATACCAGGGGCACACCTTCTTTCTATTTTGCACAGATTCTGGAGAGGAATAAGATCCAGCATTAATGATGCCTGTGCATTGCACAGAATTGTGGTTAATTTCTTTTTAGCTTTGGCACTGTTGACAGAATTTATATTTTGAGCATGCACAAGATAGTGTAGGTTTTACTAAACTGCTCCGTTGTTAATAACCATTGTAGAGCTGTTGACAAACAGTAGGCTAATGACGCTAGATTTAAGTATGAGATAATTATCCAGGTTCAATTTTGTAGTTTATTTTAGATAGAAATTCACATTTTAGGACAAAAAAAGACTAAATGGGTAAAATACAGACATGTGGTGTTAACGTGAAAATCAGTCACTTGAAAATTATATGATGCCATAGTGAACTACTGGATATACAGAACGGTTGTTGTGACAAAAGAGAGAAATGGTTACGAGATAAAAAATGAACTATTGAGAGGAAATTAAAACTACATTGAAAATATAGCAGTAAAACACGTAGAAAAACTTAAGGACAATATAAACTTGGCCTTGGAAGTGGCGCTCCCTAGTCCTCATTTTGGGAACACTGCACTTCCGGCTGCGTGACCAGTTACGGGCCCCAGAATACCAACACTTAAACAGCAGTCGAAGTGCTTTAAAAATGTATGAGAACTGTGATGCTGCATGCAATGTGGGCTGGGTCAGTGAGTGTGGGTGTGGGGTCAAAGGTGTGGCGAAAATCCCAAAATATTAAGTTTTATGGGTGCTTCAACATCAGGTAGCTACATATAAAATAATGCGAAGGTTAAATGAAAAGTAGATTTTATAAAATTTGTTACTGTGGGTTATGCACTATAGTTAGGGTGACCAGCCGTCCCGGATTTCCCCGGACAGTCCCAGTTTTAAGAAGACTGTCCCAGTACTTTTCTTAATTTTAGGTAAATGTCCTGGTTTTTGGGGCAAAGGTCAGATATACATTCCATTCACAGGTGCCTCTGAACACTTAAATGTTTTAAATAATGTATCTGTGTCTGTCAGGCAGCACAGGAGAGGGACGGCTGCCTGCTCCCAGCAGAGACAGAGTGGAGAAGAGTGCAGGAGGGCAGGTGAAGCTCAGGGTGGAGGTTGTCCTGCTATATATATATATATATATATCTATTACCTACTGGCAGTCGCCAGTAGGTAGTTATAGTTAGGACCTATTGTCCATAGGAAATCCGCAACATTCTATTTCCAATAACTTTGGCGCCGATTGACGAATCTTCACAACATTTTCAAAACTTTTGGCCAGCTCCGGTCCGCTCCTATCCTGAAAGTCTCGGGATGATTCGTGTAGCGGGGGCTGAGAAAAAAGGGGGGTCCCAAAACGTGTTTTCCCCATGCAATTTCCAATAGGACCTTTAGCCGCAGCTCCAGCCCGAACTGCTGAACGGAATTACACCAAATATGGCAAAGAGGTAGTCCTCAGATTAGACTCGTGCCTTTTGCTTAAATGGTGTCAATCTGTTCAGTAGTTCCTGAGAAAATTACAGTTAAAAGTACACATATATCTATGGCCGCGCTGGATCTGCGCACCCTGAGCGCACCCTGAGCGCACCCTCCAGATCACGCGCTGAATGCTAATTGGCTGTCAAGTGGTTGTCAACATTCGAAACAGGAACTGTTGGCAGCCATTTTGTGCCTCGGTAGAAGCGAGGCTGAAGACGTCTGTGGAATAAGTGTGCAAAACATATAAAGGGGACAGGGTAGAAATACCTTGACCCTCTAGACCTGCTTAGGGGATGCCAGAAGGCCTCCCAGGGGCACCAATTTTTTTTCTTTTTTTAAAAATCCGCAAAGTGCGCGCAGGGTGCGCCGATCCTGCCGTAAAAAAATAAAACCCGGGGGGGCCAAATTATTAAATTTAAAGGGGGCCCAGAGGGGCCCCCCAGCCACGGGGACTGCCACCCCCCGGGGCCACAAAATAAATTGGGAGGGGCTCTAAAGCCCCTCCCAGTATAATTTGTGGGGGGGGGCTCAATGGCCCCACAAGCCCCAGGGAGCACCACCCCCCGGGGCGTTATGTATTGAGGGAGGGGGGCTGCGTGGCCCCCCTCCTGGAGCCCTCGAGGGACCTGGGGACCACCACCCCCTAGGACTGGCTCCTGCAGTGTCCTGGGGTGCCCTCTCCCAGGACACTGTTGTTTGCTATGAGAGGGCGGGAGTCTCCCGCCCTCCCATAGCAAACTTGGTTTGGATTTTGAAAGAGAGAGCAGGGAAACCTGCTTTCTCTTTCAAAATCCAAACCATATTACTTTTCCACACGGGGAGCTGCATGTCAGCAGCTCCCCATGTGGAAAAGCAATACCGGCTCCCAAAGGACGCGGGGAGCCGGCAGGGACGGTGGGGGTGTTGGGGACCCCCCACCCACCAGTCCCCAATGTTTTTTATAAGCCCCGGGGGATGAGGTCCCCGGGGATAATAAAAATTAGTGATGGGGGTATTTCTTTTTTACGGTAACATTAGGAGTCGCGCATCCATCATCCGCAGTGGATTGCGGGTGCACGAGTTATAGTTATTAGAACTAACTATAATGGAGGAATTTCAATGGTTTTGTAAGAGTGAAATGTCCAGCTAACTATGACACCCCTGAAACCTATGGTTTTTCAGTGAAAAAAAACAAATATATACACACACACAACACACACACAACACGCACACAGGTACAAGCATAATGCATGTGTGTGTATATATATTTTTTTATATATATATTTATATATATATATATATCTTCACTAAAACAAACAAAGGTTACAGGGAGCTAGGAAATGGAATTTAAACTCCATTTTAAATTCACTGAAAAAAAACAAAGGTTACGAAGTCGTTATAGTTAGGTACAACTTTCACTTGTAGAAAACCAGAGAGATCCACAGTTATAGATAACTCACGGCCCCGCAATGCACTGTTATGACCTCACATATTACATCACTCATGACATGGTCAGTGACATCTCTGATGCCATCACTGAAGAGATCTCAAATGACATCACTGATAACATCATCCAGTGACTGTGAGTGTTTTTGAAAGTTTTTAGGAGTGTTTTATATGTATGTATATAAACGTGGTGTTGTGGGATAAACAGAAATATCTCAATGAAGCCAACAAGCAGTTGAATAACAAGTCATGTTATGTTAAAATAACAGCAGAAACCATATTACAGAGCCATTATCAATATAACGAACAATTACAAGATTGGTTTGGTCAGGGTATGCTCTCCCAAGATGAGTTTAAGTTTTAGAAATCAGTAATCCAGTGACACCTGTTTTTTATCTATTGCCAAAGGTGCATAAAGACATTGAGAATCCCCCTGGTCGACCTATTATATCCGCTATAGGAAGCGGGTTAGAAAACACCTCCAAATTTGTTGACTCATTTCTAAATCCATTAGTAAAAGTGCTTCCCTCATATATACAGGATATGGGGGCATTTTTAATAGTAATTTATGACTTACCCTGGGAACAAGATCTATTACTATTTACCATTGATGTTACAACATTGTATACAAGCCTCAAACATGAAGATGGATTGAATGCTGTCAGATACTTCTTGGGTAGTAGACCAATTAAAATGTGGTCCCATACACAGATGCTTTTAGCCATGGTGTCAACTTGTTTAAAAAATAACTACTTTATTTTCAACGACGAATTGTTCCATAAAACATGTGGTACTGCAATGGGCACCTGCTTCACCCCCAGCTATGCAAATTTTCATATGGGCTGGTGGGAGGAGCAGGTGGTCCGGAGGCAGTACCAGGAGGAATGGGATAACATTTTACACTGGAGTCGATATATATACAACTTATTTATCATGTGGAAGGGCTCAGTAACATCAGTAAATGAGTTCATCAACAAGCTTCAGATGAATAGTTTGAACCTGAAATTTACCAGTACGGTTAGTGATACTATGATTGATTTTTTAGAACTAACAATTTATGTAAAAGATTGTAAATTGCAGACAAAACTCTATAGAAAAGTTACAGCAGCGAATACACTGCTACATGCAGCAAGCTTTTACCCTAGTAATCTAGTGAAAAGCATCCCGTATGGGGAGTGTTTGAGAGTATTACAAAACTGCAGTGAGCCAAAAGTTAAAGAGAATGAGTTGTTGAAATTGAAAAAAAAAATTAGAAAAAGAGGCTGTACTGAGAATTGTTTGCAAGCTTCAATGGAGAAAGTGAATAATAAAACAAGGGAGGAGGTTTTATTCAAAGTGAAGGAGAATGAAAAAATCCAAATGCGTGTAGATTAATTACAACCTACAAGACACTACACGGCCCTGTCAGAAATATTACGTCTAAACATTGGCGTGTGATTAGGAACGATCCAGTGCTTGGTAAATTAATGCCTAGGAGACCATTAATAACTTTCCACAGGGCCAGGTCTTTTAAACCAATGTTAGTCAGCAACATGATTTCTAAAAAAGATGTATCTGTTACTAGCTCCACTTGGTTGAAACGCAAAGATGGCTTTATAAAATGTATGAAATGTAAGGCATACGCACATGGGAAGAATATGATGACCTATAAACCAGGATTAGCAAAAAGAGTAAAAAAGATCAAAGGGCAATTTAATTGCAAAACAGAATATGCTGTATATGTTTTAAGATGTGCATGCAATTTACAATACGTTGGGAGCACGATTCTACCAGTACATAAGGGTATTCTGCAGCATCTGAGAGCGATCAAACATGGCGATAGGCACACCATTTTGAACGATTTCAAAACAAAGATGTTCAAAGTTTAGTTTATTTTGTCATTGATGCAATTCCACCTTGTAGCAGAGGGGGGGATAGAGGAAAGAAATTACGAAGATTGGAATCCTGCTACATAGTTGAGCTAGATACAAGAAGCCCTGCTGGTCTCAATATGTAAGAAGATTTATATACTCATCTATGAGTTTGAGGCATACTGCGTATAAGTGTCATCATGTAATAATTGTTGAAACTGTGAATATATTACCTTTCATGAATTTTGAGGTTTTTTTAGAGCACTATTTATGAGCACTTTTTAGTCTGCACACTGTGTACGATTTGTTTTGGTATTGCCCACTGGGGCTAAATATCTCTTATGGCATTGTGGTATTTGATGAAGTGATAATATAAGCCCACTTGGGCATGATAGAACATGAATTACACTGTTCACTAGGGGGGAGTCTCTATATAAAGAGTGATTATGCTTTTATTTGTAACAGAGACAAAGTACATGAGGAAATTATTGGTTTCTGACTGGGTACTCCATTTGAAGTTTTTAATTAATTATTCATCATTTAACACAGATAAAAACTGTTGAATTTAAAACATCATGTGCGTAAGTGAAGACAAAACTACGAGTCTGTCTTTCATTGTATGCAGTGTGTAGTTTCACATGACTTACGTCACATACATAAGATTTAAAATGGTGAAAATTGTTGAAAACTTTATCCGTGACGTCATCAGTGATGTCATCAGTGATGTCATCAGTGATGTCATTTGAGATGTCATCAGTGATGTCACTGACCATGTCATGAGTGATGTAATATGTGACGTCATCAGCAGTGCATTGCGGGGGCGCGAGTTATAGTTAGCTGAACTAAATATAACAGGGGAATTTCTAGGGTTTTGTACGAGGGAAATGTCCTGCTAACTATAACACCCCTGAAACCTATGGTTTTTTCAGTGAATTTCTAAGGTTTTTAAATGACAATTCCTAACTATAACGCCCCTGAAACCTTTGGTTTTTTCAGTGAATTTCAAAGGTTTTTTAAATGCCAATTCCTAACTATAACGTGCATGAAACCTATGGTTTTTTCAGTGAATTTCAAAGGTTTTTTAAATGCTAATTCCTATCTATAACTTATCTCTGAAGATATCATGAAAAGCATTCTTTTTAAAAGTAGGGTGCACATTAGTTTTGTGGAAAAGCATCTTTGCGATTGGTTAAGAAAAAGCAGTTTCAACGTGGAGTACAGATCATAGGATAAAATTTGCTCAGCTCAACCACACCTGCTACTTGCATTTGGAAGGCACTGTTCGAACTTAAAACAATCGTCAACTTTTAACCTGCACGTGTCGTTAAATGTTCAAGAAAATGTTACAAAAAAATATCATAAAGTTTTAAAAAATTGATTAACTTTTAACCTGCACGTATTGTAGAATGTTCTAGAAAGTGTGTTGATAGTTCATGCCCTAAAGCCTACCTCACTAAAAGACTACATGCTAACGGACTAAATGATTACAGTACTATAAGGAAACACACTGGGTGAGTGACAGGGTGTTTTCTAGAAGAGTATGAATACTAACTAGGGAATTGAAGGTGTGAAACACAACTGTGTAGGTGATTAGGGGACTGCATCCATACTGCATAGGCATTTAAAGCAGTCCATGTGCTAAGGCCTGGCTCAATGCATGACTACTTGGGTACTGACTGAATGATTAGAGTACAGCAAGGAGAGTGCCTAGGTGAATTTATAAGTGGTAGGCTTTTCACACAGGGAATGGATTAGTACTTGGTACTGAATGGGTCACTAGAGGAGTGCAAAGGCAGTCACAAGTGCTGGACTGTATGGATACTGACTAGGAAATTGAAAGTGTGAAAGACAAGTGTCTAGGTGGTTAGAAGACTGCATGCATAGTGCATAGGGGTTTGAAGCAGTCCATGTGCTAAGGCCTGGCTCAGTGTATGAATACTTAGGCACTGACTGAATGATTAGAGTACTGCAAAGATAGTATCTTGGTGAATTTATAAGTGTTTGGGTTTTAGCACAGTGAGTGGATTAGTACATGGTGCTGAATGGGTCACTAGAGGACTGCAAAGGGAGTGACAGGGTATTTCCTGGAAGTGTATGGATACTGACTAGGGAATTGAAGGTGAGAAAGACAATTGTGTAGGTGCTTAGAGGACTGCATGCATAGTGGATAAGGGTTTGAAGCAGTCCATGTGCTAAGGCCTGGCTCAGTGTATGAATACTTAGGCACTGACTGAATGATTAGAGTACTGCAAAGATAGTATCTTGGTGAATTTATAAGTGTTTGGGTTTTAGCACAGTGAATGGATTAGTACATGATGCTGAATGGGTCACTAGAGGAGTGCAAATGGAGTGACAGGGTGTTTGCTGGAAGTGAACGGATACTGACTGGGGAATTGAAGGTGTGAAAGACAAGTGTGTAGGTGCTTAGAGGACTGCATGCATAGTGGATAGGGGTCTGAGGAAGTCCATGTGCTAAGACCTGGCTCAGTGCATGAATACTTAGGCAGTGACTGAATCATTAGAGTACTGGAAAGAGAGTGTCTTGGTGAATTTATAAGTGTTTGGGTTTTGGCACAGTGAATGGATTAGTACATGCTGTTGAATGGGTCTCTAGAGGACTGCAAAGGAAGTGACAGGATGTTTCCTGGAAGTGTATGGATACTGACTAGGGAATTGAAGGTGTAAAAGACAAGTGTATAGTATGTTAGAACACTACATGCATACGGCATAGACATTTGAAGCAGTCTATTTGGTACTTAGAAACTGACTAAATAATCAGACTACTTCTAGGACAGTGCTTAGGTAAAACTTTTAAATGTCCAGTTCTGCCACAGTGAACAGAATAGTACATGGTACTGCACCTTAGTGTCAAACCCTGACTCATTTTATCAATGCATAAGCAAAGACTAGCTTCTAATGCTACTAAAACTTGACAACATAAGAGGTTTTAAATTAGTTATCTGTCAGCAAATACACAATGTTACCAAATGCTTCTCTCACAGTGGTTCTCAAATGCACACAGACTCACAGTGTGATTCTAGACAAAAGCCACTATACCTAGGAGTTTACCAAAACTCATTCACTACAGTGCAAGTGGTAAGGGAACTGCACACAATCTACATATTTCACAACTGCAATTTACTGTCAATGCCTGACTCATATAATGAAAGCATAAGCCATAACTGTCTTCTAATGCTACTAAAACTTGACAACATGACATGTTTTACAACACTTATCTGTCAGCAAATACACGATGTTACCAAACGCTTCTCTCACAGTGGTTCCAAAATGCACACAGACTCACAGTGTGATTCTAGACAAACAACACTATCCCTAGGAGTTTACCAAAACTCATTCACTACAGTGGAAGTGGTAAAGGGACTGCACACAATCTACATATTTAAGTACAGCACATCAGTGTCACAACATGACTCATTTAATCAACATATAAGCAAAGACTGGATTCTAATGCTACTAAAACTTCACAACATGACAGGTTCATCGGCTGAGATCTTATTTTTCCGAAGGGTGGAGTGGGTAGGGGGTAGGGAAAAACTAGTGAGGGGTGACTGCATAATAATGAATTTTAAGGATACTAGAGCCGTAGCGCACATATGTGGGTGGGTGCAGGAAAGGCCCAGGCTCCAAATAAATGCTGTGCCCCTTTGATTACTTTTATCCGGAGGGGAATATGCCCCTAGGACATGATCGTTTAGGAGCAGGGGTGGTTGCTACAGGAAATCCCCGGGGCATTGAGACCAGAAATAGGTACAATATACTTTCAGGGCTCGAGGAATGTGATTGACGCCACCCTCCCCAGGTACAGGTCGGAAACTTGGTTGCCCGTAGCATATCCACAATGGAGGGTACAGGGAAAGATAGGGGTTCCCAAAAACCGTTTCCTACGACCAAACCCTAGGAGGAACATATGCATTCCATACACTGTTAGATCCCGAGGCTGGGAATGTCAACTCACCGCCTAACAACAGGGTGCCTGGACCGGACTCCCGATTAGAACTAGGGACAAACGCGAGCGTAGTCCGGTTCCACACCATTGACCGGGAGGTTATTACAGGAAACCTTCCTTCTCTCTTTTTGAGTGACCTGTCCTTCTTGTCCTGGAACATTGCTGGCTTAAGCTCCAAGACATCACAGGAAGAGTGGGCTGACTTCATTGAGGGACATGATATATGTTTGTTCCAGGAGACGTGGGCAGTGGATCATGTTTTTCGTCAGGGCTATCTGAATTTCTATATTCCCGCAGAGAAGAAAGATAGGGGACGGCCAGCGGGTGGTTTGGTAATCTGGGTTAGGCAGGCGCTTGCCTGTACCGTATCTCAGCTACCTACAGCAAGTAGTGACATCCTAGCTGTAAGAATTAAGATGGGGTCAGGGATTCGAGTAGATATATATAATATCTACGCTCGTGGCCTTCCTGGAGGGGGTCATTCTGAGGTAGTGACAGCATTGGAACTTATGCTAGAGTCGTCGTCTAGCAAAGTCTGGCCGATAATCGGGGGAGATTTTAATACCACGTTCGAGCCAATGGGACTCGACGACGGGAGCCTCACGGAAGAGGAGGACTGTAAATGGGGAGTACCTATCCTTGAAATCCCCCCGATAAAAAGATGGACAGAGGCGGCAATTCATCTAAAGGGTCTTTGTTTGGGTCTGCAGTTGAGGACGGCTAACGGCCGTACCCTTTCTGATAGATTCGGGGCTGCAACTTTTGATAATGGGACATCGTTAAGCCGTATAGATTATTGGCTGGTCAGTCTACATCTGTGGCAGTTCCTTAATGACATGGTTGTAGTTAGCCGAGTCGAAAGTGACCACAATCCACTTATTATGTCCTTGACAGGGGTGTTATGTAAGGCAATCCCTATCAGGGATACCACAGCTAACCACGATGTTGTGGTTAGTAATGACATGCGCCACCTCAAGTGGAACCATATTGTTGATCATCCGGAGATAGTGGCCAAAATGGAACTAGAATTAAGCAATACCATGGGTGTAATTGGTATTAAAGATGACAGCCAGGAATGGAAGACGATGGTGATGGAGGAGCATACAGCCCTCTTCGATCGCCTGAAGTCTTATTTTCTCAAGCACGGTATGCCCAGGAAATCGAATAAAAGAAAATCCCACAGGTGGTATAACGAGGACTGCCGCAAGGCCGGGGTCGAGCTAGGTTCTGCACTAGAAAATAGAGACGGGGACAGAGTACGCTTGGCAAGGAACAACTATAGGCAAGCTGTTGGAGCCGCTAAAAAACAATGGGACCAGGATAGCTGGGGTGATCTACTGGAAGCGTGCAAGGACAAAAATCCAAAAAGTATTTTGGGACAAATATAAATGGGCGAAGGACGGATGCCCAGATCTCCCACAGAATAATGTTGCCCAGGAGGACTGGGTGGAGTATTTTAAACCCCAGAACGCACTACCGCCAGACGAACTAGATAGTAGACCCTTCGATGATAAACCCTTTACTAAATGGGTATTTACTCTGGGCGATATGACTAGGGCACTAGACACAGTGACACCTGGAAGAGTCGCAGGGTTTGACTGTGTACCCGCTGATGTGTTTTTGCACAACAAATTGCTGTGGCGTAGCTACATACACATAATCGCCAATACGGTTGCTGCGGTGCTCCAATCCTGCCCTCATGGAAGGGAGCCGAAATAATACCTGTCTTCAAAAAGGGCGACAAATCGGTGGCAGGCAACTACAGGCCGATCAGGCTTATAGATTCCATCCAAAAGGTTGTAGGGCGGCTGATTCTGCAGAAAGTTCAGTTATGGATAGACGAACACCATATACTTACCCCATTGCAGGCAGGGTTCCGCCCCCTTATAAGCACAATAGATCAGGTATTCCGTTTTGTGACAATTTATTGGAAGACTGTGTTATTGGGCAGGGGAGCATTATATGCAATGTTCGTAGACCTGAAGGCAGCGTTCGATACTGTGCCACGCTGTAAGTTGTGGCACGTATTAGGAGAATTGGGCATGCCTCTGGAGCTGTTGTCTTTAATCGTCCGCTTACATGAGGACAACCATGCTTGGGTGCGGTGGGGTTCTAGGGGCGAGGTCACGGAGACCTTTCCCGTTGGCAGGGGAGTGAGACAGGGTTGTGTGCTCGCACCCACCCTGTTCTCGCTCTTCGTCAACGGGGTGGCCGATTACCTGGCCCTGCTCCCCTCCGACGCCCCAGTACTATCATGAGTTCATATCCCTGTCCTCATGTTTGCGGACGATACCCTATTAATTTCAAAGACACCCAGTGGTCTGCAGAAAACTCTGGCGAGGTTTGAAGAGTTCTGTAGAATTCGTGGGCTAGAAATAAACACGGGGAAGACTAAATGTATGTCATTCAGCGAAAATAGATCATTCCGGGGTAAAATTGGCATGAACAACATTATGCTAGAGCAGGTTAAAGCCTTCACATATCTGGGCGTATCCTTACAGAAGGACATGGGCTGGAAACATCAACTTAACCTGACTACTCTTAAACTTAAAGAACAGGTGGGGATGCTTCTAGGGAAGTTTAGAACTTCTTGTACGAAGCCCGTAACTCCAGTATAGGACATTTATGGGCTAAAGGTTCTGAGCTCTGTTCTTTATGGAGCAGAGCTATGGGGATTTGCAAACTTGAATCAACTGAACGTGGCAGAGAATTCATTCCTACGCAAAGTGGTTGGAGTCCCAGTGAGTACCCCGATGCATCCTCTCCGGTTAGATTTGGGTAGGAAGGCAGTAAATGATTTTGCAAAGCTCCGACCACTATTATATTGGCGAAGACTTTGGTATACAGGAGAACTAGAACATTACACCAATGGTCTCAAGGATGTTATGGTAGCTGACACCTTCCATAAAATCCCTTGGTTAAAAGAGATCAGATTGCTTCTAGAGAGGATGGGCTTGAGTGAATTGTGGAATGATCCCCAAAATGCAGTTTTTCCATCAAAAAAAGCATTGAAGAACATGTACTGGGATTGGGTAATGGAAGAGGCTTGTATGAGCAGATCCACAAGGCACTTAACATGGCAATTTTTAGAATTTAAGCAAAGACCGGCACTAGAAAAATGTTGGGATGTGATTACGAAACCCCATGATAGGAAATTATATTTCCAATTGAGAGCTGGCACCCTCCCACTAAGGTCGTTTACAAGCAGATGGGTGGGGTCCTCAAAAGAAGTATGCCCATGGTGCCCAGATAACCAGGAAACCCTAAGCCATCTTCTGTTTTTCTGCCCTATTTATACTGTACCTCGAAGGGCATGGGTTATTCCCATATGCAAACTACTGGGCTTCAGAAAACATGAGGAAGCACTTAGAATTCTTCGATCAGACGCGTCCCCCCATATTGCGATTGCTTTGGCCAAGTTTTTAGGCTGGGCATGGTCCATACGAGCAAAGGCGTTAAAACAACATCTACCCACACCCTAAGAAGATAGCTGTACATTGCTGGAAATGATGGGGATTTGGAGGCAGTCTCATTTCATGTGTTGTCACCTCTGAGAGAGTACACGATGTTACCAAATGCTTCTCTCACAATCCTTACCCAAATGCACACAGACTCACAGTGTGATTTTAGACAATCAACACTATCCTAGGAGTTTACCAAAACTCATTCACTAGTCTGGAAGAGTTAATGGTACTGAACACAATCTACATATTTAAGTACAGCACATCAGTGTCAAAGCATGACTCATTTAATCAACGCATAAGCAAAGACTGGATTCTAATGCTACTAAAACTTCACAACATGACAGGTTTTAAAAAAGTTATCTGTAAGCAAATACATGATATCACCAAATGCTTCTCTCACACTGATCCCAAATACACACTAACTCACACTGTGATTCTAGACATGCACCACTATCCCTAGGAGTTTACCAAAACTCATTCACTACAGTGCAACTGGTAAGGGAACTGCACACAATCTACATATTTCAGGACTGCACTTTTCTGTCAAAGCCTGACTCATTTAATCAAATCATAAGCCATAACTGTCTTCTAATGCTACTAAAACTTCACAACATAACAAGTTAAAACAGTTATCTGTCAGCAAATACACGATGTTACCAAATGCTTCTCTCACAGTGGTTCCCAAATGCACACAGACTCACTGTGTGATTCTAGACAATCAACACTATCCCTTGCACTATACCAAAACACATTTCTTCATCTAGAAGTAGTACTACATTTTAGTATAGAAACATAACATAACTCATTTCACAAATTCATAAACAATGACTGGTTTCTAATTCTACCAAAATATAAAAACTGCACAGTTATCTGTTTACAAACACATGAAAAACACAAATGCTTATCACAGAATGGTTTCTACATGCACACACATTGTAGAGAAAAAAAGTACTCCCTACACTTTAGCAGGAAAAATACATTAGTCTGATTAAAATCAAAATAGTCTACATACATCCCCTCACAATTAAATAACTCATCTTTCAAGTTCTTTTGTAGATTAAGAAGTATATCTATCACTCGCCATATTTTCTTTTACAGAACTCTGCACTGTGCACCTCTCAGCAAATGCAAAGAATGAAAAAGTTTCCCTTTCATTTTCCACACATATACATGTAAACATCAAATCACAATCCTTCACACATAAACTCAAAAGCAAACACACATTTCTATTGGTTAAACATTTCAACCCTTTCCAACTGAAATACATTTCAACCCTTCCGCCAATCTGCCTTCTGCCTGTTACCATAGAAACAGGTCATGGAACACTGCACTGAGCTCACAGGTCACAAGTTCAGCACACAATGTTCCTACACAAGACAGGAAGTGTGCTTGACTTTTCAACATATCAGCTTATCATATATAATGTTCCTTACAATCTGTTTTTGTTAACCAATAACAATCATACCTTTAAAAAACAGAAATATACACCCTACCTTTCAGTGTAGAAAGTTGTCATACAACCAATGATTTCTTGTCGTTTTTAAAAAAACGTTGCCGTGGATCCGCGCACCCACCGCGAGAGAATCCGTGCATCCAACGCGATAGGATGCGCGCACCATGCACGCGCATTTCCCCGTGTTTTTTTTTTTAAAAGGGGGCCCCAGGGGGTCCTTCTGGGACCCCCTAAGCACCTCTAGAGTGTCAGAGTATTTCCACTCTGCCCCCTTTATATGTTTTACACACTTATTCCCCTTGCATCTTCAGCCTCGCTTTTACCGAGGCAGAAAATGGCCGCCAACAGTTCCTGGTTTCGAATGTAGAGAGACACTCGCCAGCCAATTAGCATTCAGCGCGCGATCGGGAAGGTGCGCGCTCGGTTCGGGGAGGGTGCGCTTACGGTGCGGGTACAGTCCGCGGATCCTCCGCGGCCATAGATATCACTAACATTTTTACCCTCATTTTCTCAGGAACTACTGAACAGATTCACACCATATATGCAAAAGGCTCGAGTCCGAACTGAGGACTACCCCTTTGCCAAATTTAGTGTCATTCCGTTCAGCGGTTCGGGCTGTAGCTGCGACAATAGATCCTATGGGAAATTGCATGAGGAAAACGCGTTTTGGGACCCCCCTTTTTTCTCGGCCCCCGCTTGACGGATCACCGCAAAACTTTCAGGGTAGGAGCGGAGCGGAGCTGGCCAAAAGTTTGGAAAATTTCGCTAGGATTCGTCAACCGGCGCCAACGTTATTCCAAATAGAATGTTGCGGATTTCCTATTGAAAATAGGTCCTAACTATAACTATCTATTTATATATATATAAAATTATATTGCCTACTAGCAGTCACCAGTAGGTAGTTGTGGTTAGAACCTAGTTTCCATAGGAAAAGAGTTTTTTGTTTTGCCAATAACTTTGGTGCTGCTTGATGAATCTTCATGAATTTGCCACTACCTTCAGCTGCTGTTTTGAAAGTTTCGGGGTGATTCGTCAAGCAGGGGCTTGGAAAAGGGAGGTCCCAAATTCGTTTTCCCTATGGAATTTCTCAGAGGGGTTTTAGATACAGCTTCTGCCAGAATCGCTGAGCAGAATTCAGTAGTTTTAGAAATATTAAGGGGAATCCAAATTTGTATATATAGAGATGCATATCCTCCAATGATCTGATAGACTCTGTGCTGAAATGTGATTGGTTTCAACCAGGAAGTGTTGGCAGCCATCAAAAACATTTAGAACAAAGAAATGGGGGCAGGATAAGAATACCCTAACCACCTAACTGTGGTCCTGGGTTTCATCTGTGACCCTGACAGGGCCAAAATCACTTTTTCAATAAAAAGATTTCCACAAAAAAATAGCAGAGCCACAAATCCGTGGCAAGAATTAAAAAAAAAACAAGATAGGGCTCCCACGCCTGTTGAACCTAAAGCCCCCAGGTCGACGGGCATTCGGAGTTTATTTAAAAAAATCAGAGGGGTGCACATTGGGTCCACCTCCAAGGGCTTAATGAGAACCTTGGTACCACCACTTTCAAAAGGCTTTAATTGTAAAACATGATGTGGGATGCATGGAACCCTCAGGCCCCAGGGATGCCCCAGGCCCCAGGGACCACCACCTCCCCGGGGATTCTGTGAATATATTGCAGGTGGGCTTTGCGGTCCCATGGGTAGCAGCACCTCCTGGGGACTTTCTTGTATTATAAGAAGTAGGGGGGCACATGACCCTCTCCTTTGCCACTCTCATCCACGGGGACCATCAATTACCCGCGGTGCCCCATGCAAATAGAAGTAGGAGGCCATGCGGTCCCTCTCTTGGAGTCACAGATGGCCCTGAGGACCGCCACCCCTCAAGGCAGGCTACTGCTATGTCCCGGGATGCTCACCCTGCCTTTTCAGCAGCTACCACCATGCAGCAGCAATAGCAGCTCCCTCCGGAGGCGGAGAGCTGGCTGGGATCCCTGCACTCCTGGTGAAAAGTGCAGAAAGAGGCAAAATAAAGGGTAAGAAGTGAACAGAAAGAGACAGAATAAAGATCAGAAAGGACCAGAAAGAGGCAGAATAAAGGTCTGCAATGAGCAGAAAGAGGCAAGATAAAGGTGAGAAATGAGCAGAAAGAGGTCAACTAATGGTAAGGAACAAGCAAAACAAAGCAGAATAAAGGTGAAAAACAAGCAGCAGGAGGCAAAATAAAGGTGAGAAACAAGCAGAAAGAGGCAAAATAAGGTCAGAAACCAGAAGCAAGAGGCAAAATAGAGGACAGAAACTAGCAGAAAGAGGCAAAAAGAGTTCAGAAACGTGCAGAAAGAGGCAAAATAAAGGCCAGCAACACGCAGAAAGAGGCAAAATAGAGATCAGCAATGAGCAGAAAGAGGCACAAAAATAGAGGCCAGAACCTGGCAAAATGAGGCAAAATAGTGGTCAGCAATGAGCAGAAACAGGAAGAAATAAAACCCAGCAATGAGCAGAAGAAGGTAAAATAGAGATCAAGAAATGAGCAGAAAGAGTTCAGAAACAAGCAGAAAGAGGCAAAATAGAGGTCAGAAATTAGCAGAAAGAGGCAAACCTGATGTCAGAAACAAGCAGAAAAAGGCAAAATAAAGGCCAGCAATGAGCAGAAAGAGGCAAAATTGAGATTAGAAACTAACAGAAAGAGATAAAATAGAGGTCAGAAATGAGCAGAAAGAGGCAAAATAGAGGTCAGAAACAAGCAGGAAGTAAAATAAAGGACAGAAATTAATAGAACGAGGCTAAATAAATGCCAGCAATGACCAGAAGGAGGCAAATTAAAAAAGCAGAAAAAGGCAGAAAGCTAGCATAGAATAAGCAAAACCCAACTAGGTACTCATGCACCAACTCACAAACCAACTCAGACGCTCTCACACCCACTCAGAGACCCAGTCAGACACTCATGCTCCCACCCTATGGAATCACTCATACTATCTCTTACCCACTAACAGATCTACTCAGAGACACATGCCCAACTCACAGACTGTCTCAGAGACTTGCACACCTACTCACAGACCCACTTAAAGACTCACACACCCACTCACAGACCCACTCAGACACTCATGAAGTCACTCACAGACTGACTGACACACTCAAGAAGGTACTCTCAAACACACCGAGACACTCTCACACCTACTCACCGACCTACTCAGGCACTCTCGCACCCACTCACAGACCCACTCAGACACTCATGCACCCACTGAGACACTCACATACACACACTCATAGACCCACTCAGACATTCACACACCCACTCACTCACCCAGTGAGACACTCATGCACTCATTCACACACCCACTGAGACAGTCATGCACTCACTCACACTCACCCTCAAAGATTATAGGTTACAGTATGGTAATTAAATTAAAAAATATTGATTTGCATTGAAAAAAGCAAAGCTTACAGGCACCTTGTAGTTAGGATAGAGAATGTAAAAAAAACGTAGAAATTCATTGAGAACAAGCATTTGCAATGCAATAGGTCTCGCATGACTGAAAGTTTGAGCTAGTGGCGTTGCTTTATTACTTGCAACACCAATAGCTCAAACTTTCAGTAATGCGAGACCTATTGCATTGCAAATGCTTGTTTAGTGTAGGTGGCTGTGCACTCAGCCAACTAATCGCCACCCGCCTCTTTGCCAACACTAATCCCAGCTGCAGGAAATGTCTTGAAAGCTTCCTGCCTTTGGGCCGTGATATAAGTCCCAGGAGTACCTGCAGAATGGAGTGCTGAATCGACCACCCCATAACCGGCTTCAACTGATCCAAGACTGCCCCCCAAAAGGGGGACACTGTAGGGCATTCCCATGTCATGTGTAGGAACCTAGCATCATCATAACCACACTTGGGGAATATAGATGAGTGGTATGCAGAGGGCGTGGAGTTTAGTGGTGTGGTGTGGAGTTGACTGATGTAGAGTGATGTAGAGTGGTGTAGAGTTCAGTGGTGGAGCATGCAGACTTGCAGAGTAGATTGTCTCCGTGTGCAGTGGCATATAGAGCAGTGGTGCAGAGTATAGTGGTGCAGAGAGTAGTGGCCTAGAGTACAGTGAAGTAAAGTAAAGCACAATTGTGTAGAGTGGCGTAGCATGCAGTGGCGTAGCATGTTGTAAAATATAGTGGCATAGAGTAAAGTGGTACAGAGTAGCTGATGTAGAATGCATTGGTTTTGAGTAAAGTGGTGTCGAGTTCATTGCCATAGAGTGCAGTGGTTTAGACTAGAGTGGTGTGGAGCGCCGTGGCATAGAGTGCAATGATGCAGTGTAGAGTGGCATAGTGTGGGGCGGCGCAGAGTGGACTTCAGTGGTGCAGAGTAGAGTGGAGTGGGATAAAGTGAAGTATGCATGATGTGGTAGCGTACTGCCTTTACAGACAACACATCTTCACTTGGAATGACCATTACATTTAGAAAAACATCTAATTTTACTGATAAAGCCTATGTCTTCCAGGGAGCTTGGTAATTGCTTTTCTTTCTCTGACTTCAAGGTGAGAGGATTTTGTGACCGTCATACTGGTTCCAGGGGAGTGCTTGATGAAGGCTGTCCGATGTTATTTAAATTTTGTTGTGTGCTAGAAATAAAATTTCCATTAATTAACTGTGCAGATATTTCAGAATTAGAAAAGTCCAAATGAAGCATATTTTTGGGTAATTCTGAAGGGTGGTGGAAACAAATTTTTTAATACAACTCAATACACTAGTTGATGACGTTTCTACACATTATCGTTTGTGCTCTGTATACTTTTATCAGTAAAACCGGATGTCTGTGCAAATGTAATGGTAATTTCCTTTGAAGATGTGTTGTCTGTAGTGGACGTGTGCTACCACGCCATGCATATTCCACTGTACGCCACTCCACTTTACTCTGCACCACTCCACGCTACTGCACTCTACTCTGCACCACTTCACTCTACACCCCTCTGATCTACATCACTCTACTCTATGCCAATGCACTCTATCTCACACTAATCTGCTGTGCACCACTGCAGTCTTCACCACTGTACTCTACACTCTGTGCCATGCCATTCTGCCACTTCACTCTGCTACTCCACTCTATCACACTCTACTCTGAAACACTGCACCTGATGCCACTGCAGTTTACATCAACACACTCTACTCTGTATCATTCCGCTCTATGCCAGTGCACTCCATGCCAATCCACTGTACACCACTCTAATCTACACTGCACCTTAGGCCACTGTACTCTACTGTGCACCACTCCACTCTGAAAAAATCTATTCTACACCATTCCACTCAGCACCACTCCACTCCGCTCAGCACCACTCCAATCTGCACTGCTCCACTGCACTCTATGCCAATGCACTGTTCACTACTTTACTCAAAACCACTGCATTCGGCTCCACCACACTCTACTCCAATGCAATCTATGCCACTACTCTACCTTGCAGCACCACGCGACTCTACTCTGTAACATTGCAATCTCTGCCAGTGTATTAGTTCACGCCTCTTATATGCACCACTGCACTCTACTCTACGCCGCTGCACTCTACTCTGAAACAATCTACTCTACACTACTGCATTCTGTGCCACTCCATTCCACTTTGTCCCATTCCGGTCTGCATCACTCCACGCCTCAGCAATCTATCCTGCACCACTCCACTCTATTCTGCGCTGCTGTACTTTACCCCACCGTAATCCATGCCAATGCAGTCTACACCACTTTACTTAAAACCAATACACTCTACCCAACTGCAGTCTATTCCAGTCTGCACCACTGTACTCTGCGGCTCTATACTCTGAAAGACTCTACTCAACGCCACTTTAATCTACACCATGGCAGTCTCATCACTTTACTGTTTCCCACTCTACTCCATTGCACTATACATCATTGCACTACACGCCACTACTCTACACCACTGAACTCTAAAAGAATCTACTCTGCAACACTGCACTCTCTGCCACTGAGCTCTACACCACTCTACTCTGGGCCACTGCAGCACTCTACTCTGTGCCACTCTATGCCCATGCACTCTACTCTTCTAAAACTCTATACCACAACACTCTATGCCACTCTAATCTACTGTGCACCACTACACCCTATAAGATAGCACTCTACGTCACTTCACTCTATTCCTCCCTACTCTGCACCACTCTAGTCGATGCCAGTGTACATTATCCCACTCTTCTATGCAGCTCTGTACTCTCCACCTCTCCAGTCTAGGCCACTCCACTCTATTATGCACTACTCTACACCACTGCACCTTACGCCAATGGAATCTATGCCACTACTCTATGCCACTGCACTTTACCTTGCTTCACTCTACTCTATCCTGCACCACTGCACTATGTCACTTCACCCTACATTGAAACAATCTACTCTACACCACTGCACTCTACTCCACTGTGCGCCACTCCAGGCCACTTCACTCTACGCTACTCTAAACAACTGCACTCTGCGCCAATGCACTCAACACTACCTTACTCAAAATCAATGCACTCTATGCCACTGCACTCTACGCCAGCTACTCTGCACCACTGCAGTCTATGCCTCTATATTCTACACCACTGCATGCTACACCCCTGCACTCTAAACAGCATCACTCTATATAACTCTTCTATGCACTACTCTACTCTGTCACTGCGCTCTAGGTCACTCAGCTGTAAACCACTACACTCTATGTCAGTGCACTCCAAACCACTTTACTCAAAACAAATGCACTCTCTGCCACTGTATACTATGCCACTCTACACCATTGCGCTCTGCACCACTGCTTTCTACACTACTCTTTTCTACTCTGCAATGCTGTACTCTCTGCCACTGCACTATACGTTACTATGCACCACTTAAATCTACACCACTCTACTCTCTAGACATGCTATATTCAGTCAGTGGGCTTACATTCCCACCCGTAGGCTTACTGTTTGCCAGCGTCATTGTCACTCTTCTATTCTGTCTTTCTTATTGGTTTATGGCATGCATTTATCATGCCTCTGGCAGTGTTTATCCATCCCCAAGAGCAGTGACCAAGTTCAATCTCACTCCACCGGTTCTAATTATGCCAAGTGTTTTCCAAACTACTTTTTTTTTGTTTGCAGCGCAATTTATACGATTGCATTTCCCAGGTCATCCCCTCACCACCGCCTCCCACCTATTGCTGCTTGTTATTTCCAGTGCTTCAGCAAAGTAGAACAGATGGATAATGTGCAGTGCAGACTTTGCCTGCAAGAAAAAGAATATCTTTTAAGGTTTCAGGTCAAACGCGGCACTTCGTCACAAATCAGCACCCACATAGGCGCCTCCGCCCAATTCTTTGTCATTCCCGCTGAGGTCTTAATCTAGGAAAAAGAGGACAGCCTCTTCTGTGATATGAAGGCGTGTGAGCAAGGTGTAGCGCTTCCGAAGTTCAGACTCTGTCAGACTGTGTCAGCACCTTCATCAGTGCCCCATGTTGCTTGCTCTCTTAGTTAAAGGGATGGCAGCTCTGTTATACCTGCTGCTCAGCCTGTGTGTCTGTGGAGTGGAATGTTGGTGTGAGAGCTGGTTATGGAATGTGCATTTGTGAGGAAGTCGTCGGCGAGAGAAGGAAGAGGGAGCCCCGGGACGCCGCAGCTCAGGTAAATTATTTAAATTACTTAAACCTTGTTTTTTAAAAGTTTAGGATTATTCTTAATGTATTTTAAAAGCGGGTGGGAGGGAGGCGGGTGGCGCGTAGTGGGGCTACGCGGAGTGTGCGGGTGTGCGTAGATTTGCCCCACTCCGTGATGCTCTGAGTAGCTCCAGTACGTCCACTACGCCCAGGCCTGCTTGAGAGCATTTAGCAAACTCATCCTCTGTGCTACATATTCTTTTTATTCGGAGCAATTCCCCATACGGAATACTTCTTATCAAGATTTGAGGATGTGCACTTTTAGCATGTAGTGTGGAGTTCCCCAAGGTCAATTTCCTGTGTAGTGTAGTTTCCAATTTGCCTTCTTTTATATATACGGTAGCATCCAAAAATTCAACGCTGTTGCCACTTATATGTGATGTAAAATTCGAGTTGGCATTGTTAACATTAATGTTCCCCACAAACTTTTCTGCACTCGCTTGGTCTCCATCCCAAACAATAAAAACATTGTCGATGTAACGAAGCCAACACTTTACATGAGTATTGTACATTTTAGCATGGGTTCCCCTTAGAGCCTGCTCCTCCCACCAGCCAACGTGCAAACACGCATAGCTGGGGGAAAAGCAGGTTTCCATGGCAACTCCTCTCTTTTGAATATATAGGTCTTTACTGAACATAAAGAAATAATTGTATAGGCACCACTGTATCAATTCTAACAGCATGATGTTATGATTGTAGAGGCACAGAGGCCGAGTATCCAAATAGTGTTTGACTGCTGCTATACCAGTTTGATGGTCAATACTGGTATAAAGTGATTCTATATCTAAGGTAATCAATAAGTATCTTTCTTACCAATTGATTAAGCTGATTTTGTTAAGAAAATCACCAGAGTCCTTTACATAGGTGGGGAGACTGCGCACATGATTTTGGAGAAAAGAGTCCACATATCTGCTGATATTTTCACTTATTCCTCCAATGGCAGAAATGATCAGCCTCCCTGGTGGTGGTGATATCTGTTTATGTATTTTGGGGATCAGATACATAGTTGGAATTACTGGCGATTCATTATTCAGGAACTCAAATTCCTGATTGGAAATTAGTCCTTGTCTCTTATACTTCAGCAGTTCTTTTTTCAAACTTTCTTTAGCTCTCTTAAAGTCAGTCATTTGTGCTTTTGCATAGCAATCCACATCGCCAAGCTGTCTTTGTGCCTCTTGAATATATTCCTTCCGAGGCCAAATTACTAAATTTCCTCCTTTGTCTGAGTTGTTAATTGTGATTTCATGATTTTTCTTTAACTTATTCATTGGGTTTATGTATTGCAAATCCTGATGTTTATTTTTTATTTTTGTATGGCATACTTTATAGTACAGTTGTTTAAGATCTTCGGTGACCCTTTCATGAAAGATGTCCACCGCGTCTTTCGGCATCATCGGAATGAAGGTTGATTTGTTTTTAAACTGACTCATCCCAGCACTTGGTTCCGCTGAAGTTATAGCTCCCAGTCTCTCTTGAGTTGAAATTTGTCTAGAATGGCCGTCCGGCCCTTTGTTAGTTTCTGTACTTAAATCATGGAGAGTTAATAGCATCTGCGTATCAGATGCTACAAGATTGTTGTAAGCGGTGCTTTCATTTCTGTTGTTTTGTTCGGTAGAATTTTGCTCTTTGTTGCCACTTTTGATCATGTAAAATTTCTTGAGCTTTAGTTTCCTTATGTAGCTGAATATATCAATTCTAGTTTTTCCATAATTAAAATTGATCTCAGTGCAAAAGGAAAGTCCAAGTGCTAATAACTGATTTTCTGCTTTGGATAAGGTTATATTGGACAAGTTTATGATTGTATTGTCATTTAACGTCTGCGCCATTGTTGTTTCTTTGCTTTTGACGCCTCTACTCTTGCTCCTTGCTTTTCGCCTCTTGTTTCTTCTTGTTCGATTGGCTTCGTGGATTTCGTGGTCTTAATGTCTGTCGGCGATCTTGTGCTAAAAAATTCAGCTCTTCCCCTTGGTGCAGTCTATTTCTTTCATCAATTGTGCCATGTGCACTGCCGTGTTCATCCTCTGAATCATTGCCACTTGTGAGTGAATTGGCATCAGAGACTGATGATTCCGGATTGCTTGCAGTTTCTACTGTTTCTGCCGCTGCATTGGGAGTTGGCTTTGACAAGGCATTCAATCGTTGTTTTCCCACGTTTTCGTACCGACGTGCAAATGTGAAGATTTGCCCAATTTCATAATCTTCCTTATCTCTTGCAAATTTGTGCACCTTCCTCACTTTTATCTTGTCTTCCTGGTGCTTTATTCTTTCTTGGATTTCCTTCCTGCTTTTAGCAATAAACTCTGTTTGTTCAAGTTTGGCCAATTGCTCATTTATATTGTCGAATTCTCTTAATATAGCTTCACGATCAATCTGGGCATATTTAATTAAAATCCTGACTAGGTTAATTGACGCATCTAGATTACTTGCAGCCCACTCGGTGAGCATGTCCAGGTTGGGGCTCTCAAAACTCGGGGCCAGCATGATCTGAAGCCCTCTCAGAATTCTTCCCACCTCTTCATACTTTTGTAATGATTTTTGCTCCCACCACTTAGTCATTTCATTTTGTTTACATTTTTCTAAAAGTGATTGGCAAGTTACTGAATAATTCTTCTGCCTCCGCCTCACGTTCTCGTAACGCCTCAACTGACATTTTGTATTCCGTGAGCAATGCACTGTTTCCGTGTATCCTATCGCCTTCAACCTCCCCACCTGCAATAGAGCTACTTTCTACTCACCGCTGTAGAGCCGCTTCAGGAGCCTCCTCCGACGCTGCCTTTCGCTGCTCTGTGGCTGGTTTTCAATTTCGTAGTTACACAGGGTGGCTGAAGGCGGCAGCCAACTTCTGGGAGGGGGTTCGTGCACAGGAAGCAGACCCACTTCCGTGTTGTATCACATTCAAACAGAATTTCCTTCTTCAACCTCCCATTGGCGATGATGACGGTATAAATTCCTCTTAATTTTTGGCGTGAAATATTTATTGCTCACTCCCAAAGTCTTAACGCGTTTCGGCCAGTAAAACCGGCCTTGCTCACATAATTTCAACAGCGTTACTTTGGTTGTTTTTGTACTACCTCTTTGTATCACATGACATTTAACAGACATAAAAGAAACACT
Organism: Triturus cristatus; assembly: GCF_964204655.1. Lineage (NCBI taxonomy): Eukaryota > Metazoa > Chordata > Amphibia > Caudata > Salamandridae > Triturus > Triturus cristatus. The sequence goes on along the minus strand of NC_140587.1, from coordinate 736,909,947 downwards.
CTCAGAGTTTTCGCGTGGATAACATTCCTGAGTCCAGGACCTGTATACATTTCTTATGCCATCCGGCTAATAAAACATTAATACAAAATATGAATGCATAATGTAACGATCTATAAATGCTTAAAACAAACTGTTTAGTATTACAAAATGCATAAGAGCTACCTGCATTATTGCATTCTAATTTTCCAGTTTTGCCAAATCGTGGTTAATATTCTACTGCACGTATCTAATCTATCAGTTACATGAATATATCAGCTAGTGTCAATTATCTCGAGTCATCATTACATTTGACTACTTTCGTGCATAAATGCCTCCTTTGACAATGTCATGCATTTGCGACAATATTTAAAGATATACCCATTAATAACCACTATAAAACAAAGTCGGCAAAACTGAAGGAATCGAAGTTCATGTTTGATCGGTTGTTTTGAATATGATGTTTAACTGCTGTTTTGGAACTCCAATAAAATTCAATTTTAATCCACCTAAACCCTGTTTCAAAATATATATATATATATATTACCTACTGGCGCTCGCCAGTAGGTAGTTAAAGTTAGAACCTAGTTTCCATAGGAAAAGCATTTTTTGATCTGCTAATAACTTTGGCATCGTTTGATGAATTTCTCGAAATTCTCCCTAAAAAAAGTCTATCTAGGTCAGCTCCTATCCTGAAAGTTTTGGGGTGATTCGTCAAGCGGGGGCAGAGAAAAAAGGGGGGTCCCAAAACGCATTTTCTCCATGTTAATTTTCATAGGACATTTTGAGACGGGCTACAGCCTAAACTGCTGAACGGAGTTACCCCAAATATGGCAAAACGGTTGAGCTTGGTTCAGAAAGCGACCTTTTTTTAAATGGTGTAAATCCGTTCAGTAGTTGCTGAGAAATTTAAAAAATAAAAGTTTCGATATCTAGGGCAGCGGTGGAGTCACGACCCCGCCTGACCATGAGCTTCATTCTAATTGGCTGCCATGACCACGAGCTTCATTCTAATTTGTTGTCAGCACTCCAAACCAGGAAGTGTTGGCAGCCATCTTGTGACTCGGTAGAAGCGAGTCACCAGAAAACAGAGAAACTAAGATATAAAACAAGAGAAGGGGCCAGGGTAGAAACACCCTGACCCCCTAGGCCTGCTCAGGGGGTCCAAGAAGGATCCCCAGGACCCAAAAAAGCATTTAAAAAAAAATAGTTTGGCGCAATATGCGCTGGGGTCGCGAATTCCGCCGAAATTGTTTAAAAACAATGAAGTGCGGGTTCCCGTGTTTTATTTTAATGAGGCCCCCGGGTGGGCTGGGTCTCGGGGGCATTTCTTTAAAAATAATAGCAGGGGCCCGCTGGGGCCCCTGCAGCCCTGGGACCACCACCTCCCCGGGGCTTCACTCATATTGGGAGGGAGGGCGCGCGGCCCTCTGCATGGAGCCCATGATGGACCGTTTTATTTTAATGAGGCCCCCGGGTGGGCTAGGTCCCGGGGGCATTTCTTAAAAAATAATAGCAGGGGCCCGCTTGGGCCCCTGCAGCCCTGGGAACACCACCTCCCCGGGGCTTCACTCATGTTGGGAGGGAGGGCGTGCGGCCCTCCGCCTGGAGCCCGTGATGGCCCTGGGGACCGCCACCCCCCAGGACCGGCTCATACAGTGTTCTGGGGTGCCCACCCCCAGGACACTGCTGTTTGCTATGACAGGGCGGGAGCCGTGCGGCTCCCGTCTTGTCATAGCAAACTTGCTTTGGATTTTGGAAGCGAGAGCAGGAAAACCTGCTCTCGCTTCCAAAATCCAAAGCTGATTGCTTTTCCAGACAGAGAGCTGCATGTTAGCAGCTCCCAGTGTGGAAAAGATATGCTGGCTCCCGCAGGACATGGGGAGGCGGCGGGACTGTGGGGGCATTGGGGTTCCCCTCACGTTCCCCAACAGTGAGGCCCGGCCCCGGGGGATGGGGTCCCCGTGGCCGGAATTGGCCACGGGACGGGGGCCATTGCGGCCCTCTACTCGTTTTTATTTTTTTTTAAATAATGCACATGTCGGCATGCTTCGGGGGATGGGGTCCCCGAGGTGAATGTAAATTAGTGAAAGTGGATGTTTAAAAATAAAAATAAAAAAATGGAGTCGCGACTCTAGGGCGGCACTCAGCACGGCCCCCGTGTGAAAGCGATGGGTGCGCTGCTCTCTGTGCGGCACTCGAGCACTTCTTAAGTCTTTCAAACACCGAGGGGTATACTCTGAAGGACACATCACTGAGTTAACGGCACTTTATCGCAACCAAAATGGTGATAAATTTAACACACCATTCACAAGCTGGAGCAAACAGCCCATATCACCAGTTTACCAGCTACAAAAAGCATCGTCATGGGTGACCCCGGCAAATTTTGCTAATGAGATGTAGAGTAGGCGTTTCCGTGCAAAAAGCAGCGAAGACATCACTTCACAAGTTTCTCAACCACCTGCAAGATCGTCAAACAGACTACAAAGCAGGCGATAAGGTGAATTAGTAGCAGGAAGTTTAGCACTTGCTCTGAGCTGGTGTACAGTCGGACTACGAACTGCAACATGAAAGGGAGTCGAGCCCAGAGCCACACCTGAATGACAACAGATGCAATGGAGCCAACGATCATGCAGCTCGGACACCTGACACCGCTCTGACACCCCCCGCCACCAGTCCCTTGTCCGCCATCCCCCCTCACCCCCACCCTCCACAAACAAATGTGACAGCAACCTTTTAAATCTGGAATGTAACAGATTGGCTGATATTTCAGAATTATAATAAAGAAGATGCATGTGAGGTTGGACAAATAAGAATCTCAGTCCTCTATGGATTTACATCTAAAACATTTTATTTAAACAAAACAACAAAATAAAAGTAGGTACAGGTATGGCATGTCATCCTTCGACAATTTGTGAATCACAGCCTGCAAGACAAAAAGAAAGATAAGATTGTGCGTCATGCATCCATCTAAGAAGAGAGAGAAAAAGAGTGAGAGAGAGGAAGAGAGAGAGAAAGAAAGAAAGAGTAAGAGAGGAAGGAAGACAGAAAAAGAGAAAAAGATTGAGAGAGAGAGGATGAGAGAGAGAAAGAGTGAGATACAAGGAAGAGAGAGAGAAACAGAGAAACAGTGTGAGAGAGGAAGAGAGAGAAAGAGTGAGACAGAAAGGAAGAGAGAAAGAAAGAATGAGAGAGAGAGGAAGAGACAGAGAAAGAGTGGGAAGAAAGAAAGGAAGAGATAGAGAGTGAGAGCGAGAGAAAGAGTGTGAGTGACTGAAAGGAAGAGATGGAGAGGGAGAGTGAGTGTTGACACTGTGGAGAAAATCCTCACAGCTCACCTTTCTGCCACTGGTGTGTCTCCAACCACATGCCAGGATATAGTTTAGCCCTGAAGTTTAGCCATCTGAAACATAGTATAGAATCAGTAATGGCAGAGTACATACAACACGCATAATTCTCTGTTTCGCCCCTGCGCACCCAGGCTGCTGCACCCCATCGACTCCCGCCGCCCAGAGGTGTCTGTCCACCCTGCACACTCAGGCTGCTGTACCCCATCGACTCCTGCTCCCCAGAGGTGTCCGCCCGTCTCTGCGCACCCAGGCTGCTGTACCCAATCCACTCCCACTGCCCAGATGTGTCTGCCTGCTACTGTGCACCCAGACTGCTGCCCCCCAGCCACTCCCAGTGACCAGAGGTGACTGCCTGTTCCTGCGCACCCAGACTGCTGCACCCCATCCACTCCCACTGCTCGGAGGTGTCTGCCCGCTCTTGTGCACCCAGGCTGCTGCACACTATCCACTCCCACCACCAAAAGGTGACTGCCCGATGCTGCGGAAACAAGCCTGTCTGCTCACCTTCCGCCACCGGCGTGTGTGTAAGAGGGTCCACCACGTGCCGAAGCAACCTCCTCAGCCGTTGAGTACACACGGTCAAGTCGAGCTCACAATTGTGTGTTGATTTCCAGGAAGGCCACACATCATCGCAGGCTGCACACGCGTTCAGCTCTGGTGGCACTAACTCGGTGGAACTGAAGTCATCGCCTAGTGGCGGGAGGTCCATGTGGGGGGATCGTCAATCTGTGAATCACGGCCTGCTAGACAAAAAGCAAGATAAGATTGTGCGTCATGCATCCATCAAAGGAGAGAGAGAGGGAGAGAGAGAAACAGTGAGAGAGAGGAAGGGAGAGAGAAAGAAAGAAAGAGTGAGAGGAAGACAGAGAAAAAGAGAGAAAGAGTGAGAGAGAGAGGAAGAGATAAAGAGAAACAGTGAGAAAGAGGAAGAGAGAGAGAAAGAGAGAAACAGTGGGCCCGATTCACAGAACTAACTTAAGACAAAATCCTAAACTTACTACCATTTTGGTATTCACAGAAGGCACTTACTCATTTTGGTATTCACAGAAGGAACTTACTCATTTCGGAATTCACAGAAGTTAGGATTCCTAACTTTAGGACTCCTAAATGCCTTCTGTGAATACCAAAAGTCTTAAAGTTAGGATTTTTCTCAGTTTAGGAGTTGTAAAGTTAGGACTCCTAACTTTAGTAACTTTAGGAATCCTAAATATAGTAGTACAGACTGCACAAATTACCATTTTTTTTACATAACTGGCCCTTCAACCCCTCAGAGGTAGTAAGCGCTATATAAATACAGGTGAGCAGTCTAAATATCGAAAATTTAATTTCGACCTACAATAATATCGAGTCTAGAATATCGAAGGGACAGAATATCGATGTCAAGAATATCGATGGACAGAATATCGACCCTAAGGTAAGTAATATCGATTTTTTTATATCGATGTTAGTAATATCGAAGTTAGTAATATCGATATGAAATATATCGATGTTACTAATATCGATGTCACTAATATCGATATGTATAATATTGCTATGTATTTTATTCTGTATTTAATATGTATGTGTTAATTATTTTTTGTTAAGTGTTCATCTGGTTTTAAAATATATGTATACAATTTGTATATGTTAATAATGTTTTTTTTAAGTTAATTTTGTGTTTTAGTAACGTAGCGGGTTGTGGGTTTATAGGGGAATAGGGTGGGAAGTAATTTAATTACATGAATTTAATTATACATTTTTGGGAATTATAAATTAATTTAAAATAATTTTTGCGTTTAAATTCTGTAGCGGGTTGTGGGTTTAGAGGGGATTAGGGTGGGAAGTAATTTAATTATATGAAATTAATTATAAATCTTTAGGAATTATAAATTAATTTAAAATAATGTTTGCGTTTAAATTCTGTAGCGGGTTGTGGGTTTATAGGGGAATAGGGTGGGAAGTAATTTAATTGTAATTAAGTAATATTTTTATTTATTTATTGGTATTGATAATTATATTTTTGTTAATTAAGTATTCATCGGTAATTAATTTTTATTAATTGGTAATTAGTTTTTATTAATTGATTAATTGATCATTATGTTAACTGCATTATTTTATTATTTGAGTGTTTCGTGCGTTTATAGGGGAATAGTGTTGGAAGTAATTGAAATCTAATTAAGTAATTATTAAATTTGTTGCTGGGTATTGATAATTAATTAATTGGAGATTAATTATTAATTGGTAAATATTTTAAAGTATAATATTTTGGTTATAAAAATTGGATTATTGTTGATTAATAATCAATTGGTAATTAGATATGTTTAAATAATATTTATTGATATTTCTAATTAATATATTAATAAGTATTTATTAATTGGTAATTAATGTATAATAATTAATATTTTTGGTATGAAAAATATGTAAATTTTAATATTTTTTAATTGGTAATGAAAGTTTGATAATTATTTTTTGGTATAAAAAATGTAATTGTTCAATATTTTTTCATTGGTAATTAATATTCAGTAATTATTATTTATTGGTATTTATTAATAATGTATTGCTAAAAAAATTATTTATTGGTAGTTATGTTTTTAATAAATATCTATTGGTATTTGTAAGTAATTTTGAGTTATTTAATAATTACATTATTAATTATTTTAAAGAATTATTGTATTTATAAGTATGTTATTTTTAACTTCTAAGCTATCCAACACTTTCCCTACTGTTGCACTCTCTGGAGTTAGAATAGTAATTTTTACCCCTACGCAATCCAACACTTTCCCTACTGTGGCACTCTCTGGAGTTGGAGTAGTAATTTTTACCCCTACGCTATCCAACACTTTCCCTACTGTTGCACTCTCTGGAATTGGAATAGTAATTTTTACCCCTACGCTATCCAACACTTTCCCTACTGTTGCACTCTCTGGAGTTGGAATAGCAATTTTTACCCCTACGCTATCCAACACTTTCCCTACTGTTGCACTCTCTGGAGTTGGAATAGTATTTTTTACCCCTACGCTATCCAACACTTTCCCTACTGTTGCACTCTCTGGAGTTGGAATAGTAATTTTTACCCCTACGCTATCCAACACTTTCCCTACTGTTGCACTGTCTGGAGTGGGAATAGTAATTTTTATCCCTACGCAATCCAACGCTTTCTCTACTGTTGCACTCCCTGGAGTTGGAATAGTAGTTTTTACCCTTACGTTATCCAACACTTTCCCTACTGTTGCACTGTATGGAGTGGGAATTGTAATTTTTACCCCTACGCCATCCAACATTTTCCCTACGGTTGCACTGTCTGGAGTGGAAATACTAATTTTTACCCCTTCGCCATCCAACACTTTCCCTACTGTTGCACTCTTTGGAGTTGGAATAGTTATTTTTACCCCTACGCTATCCAACACTTTCCTTACTGTTGCACTCCCTGGAGTTGGAATAATAATTTATACCTCTACGTTATCCAACACTTTCCCTACTGTTACACTATCTGGAGTGGATATAGTAATTTTTAGCCCTCCGCTATCCAAAATTTTCCTTTCTGTTGTTTTTTGGAGCTGGAGTAGTAGTTTTATTGTCTCTGCTATTTAATATTTTGTTTATTATTTTAGCTAATGTAGTATATAATTAATTTTACAATATTTAAATTAAATGTAATTTTTTTAATTTGTTATATATAATTATTTAATTTTTATTTATGTTATTGTTTTATGTGTGTTAATGTTTTTGCAATTTTTAATATTTTTAAATAATTTATAATTTATTAAAATAATTATAAAAATATTATTAAGTAAGTATATATATTATATATTATATGTATATGTTTAATTGTTTTTTATTAAATTATATTGATTAATTATTGATTTTTAACATTATGAAACATATTTAATTATGTTTATTTTATTAATAAGTATTATTATGTTTATTTTACATATTTTTTGTAACCAAAAAAAAACGATATTTTTAAAAACGATATTTTTGACATCGATATTTTATTTTCGATATTTTTGCACTTACCATGTTGTAGATAGGATGTCGATATTCTTGACATCGATATTTTTGTTGCGATATTTTTGTAGGTCGAATTTCTGACCTTCGAAATTTTGTCAGAGATCCATAAGTACAATTATAATAAGCATGCACTTCACAGCTCAGTTGTTAATTCTATGCACTACCACTCAAAAAGAATAAATATTTGTCATCACAAAGCTTAAAGTGATTCAATCAATTAAAGTCAGTACCAGCTTCCAAGCCTCCCTTACATGTCCAGATTACCCTTTACGTTTTCAGATTAACTTGTTTCGCACATTTGCATTTCTGCATTCAAGCAGGCACCCTGGCAGGAAGGTTTGTTTAGCTGAATACTCAGCTTCAATTTCACAGTACAGGAGACTCGCTGAATGACAGTTTAGCTGAAGCATCGGAATGATCGGAATTAACGGTCTTGAGATGGTTGTCTTTTTACAAACAGTAGGGGAACAGTTTTTCATAAATCCAAAATGTCCTAATTAATAAATGAATACCAAGAAACATCATCTCGCATTTGTTATAGATTGACAAAGAATGTTCAGGTTAGCTTGTTTCTAGTTCTGGGTCATAAATCATTACAGCATTATACATTGTTGCCTCGGTTCTTGGGCAAACAGCCTGCCTCTCCCTGATCCTCCAGCATAGATAGTTTATCGGCAACATCTTATCAACACAGCTGCCCACGGCTCGGAGCATCCTGCTAAACATAAAAAACAAGCACTGCATGCCGTACAAAAAGCAGAACCATGTGCATGGCAGCATATGCAAAGTAACATCTAGGTGTGGGAGAGACGAGAAAGCTGCCTAGAGAGAAAAATGACAGGAGGTGGGAGAGGGTTGAAAGAGAGGTAAACAATGAAGGAAGAGGGGAGGGGGGTGCAAACAACAATGGGAGAAATCATGTCACTTAGTTGGAGAGGAAGAAAAGGTGCTGTTTGCTGTGAGGACCAAGGGTCCTATTTGCATGAAGGTGGATTTCCTCTGGACTGTCTCTATGTTAGTGCTTTTTAAAATCAACAGAAGAACAATGAACCCAAACCACTTAGGTGCCGATTCCGATCCTGGAAAATTTTTCCCCGTACGACTCGTATCCGGTCTTTTTACCATACGAATCGTACAAGTAGCGTACAAACTGGCAAGTACGATTCGTATGGGAAAAAGTCCATACGAATCGCCTCGGGTCGGAAAAAGTGTCCGACGCATCCCCGGACGATTTTACGTACAAATGTGAAAAGTGAAGTCCGAGCGCGCAAGTACGATCCGTCCCGTGCATCCGATGTTACAACCGTATGGAAAATGCACCGTACGGACCGAACTCCCATAGCAACCATGGAGACATGTGCCCGCATACGCGCCAACCCCCCCCCAGCACCCGTGAGTACGCGCCGAACCCCCCCGGCCCCCGTGAGTACGCGCCGAACCCCCGTGTATGTGCATCCATGTACATACGAGTCGTACCCCCCGCATGTATGTACACCCGTGTACATGCGGACCGTACCCCCACCCGTGTATGTACACCCTTGTACGTACGAGTCGTACCCCCACCCGTGTATGTACACCCATGTACGTGCGGACCATACCCCCACCCGTGCATGTACACCCATGTACGTATGAGTCGTACCCCCACCCGTGAATGTACACCCGTGTACGTGCGGACCGTACCCCCACCCGTGTATGTACACCCTTGTACGTGCGGACCGTACCCCCACCCGTGTCTGTACACCCGTGTACGTACGAGTCGTACCCCCACCTGTGTATGTACACCCGTGTACGTGCGGACCGTACCCCCACCCGTGTATGTACACCCGTCTACGTGCGGACCGTACCCCCACCCGTGTATGTACACCCGTGTACGTACGAGTCGTACCCCCACCCTTGTATGTACACCCGTGTATGTGCGGACCGTACCCCCACCCGTGTATGTACATCCGTGTATGTACGAGTCGTACCCCCACCCGTGTATGTACACCCTTGTACGTGCGGACCGTACCCCCACCCGTGTATGTACACCCGTGTATGTACGAGTCGTACCCCCACCTGTGTATGTACACCCTTGTACGTGCGGACCGTACCCCCACCCGTGTATGTAAAACCCGTGTACGTATGAGTCGTACCCCCACCCGTGTATGTACACCCGTGTACGTGCGGACCATACCCCCACCCGTGTATGTACACCCGTGTACGTACGAGTCGTACCCCCACCCGTGTATGTACATCCGTGTACGTGCGAGTCGTACCCCCACCTGTGTAAGTGCGGACCGGACCCCCACCCGTGTATGTATACCCGTGTACGTACGAGTCGTACCCCCACCCGTGTATGTACACCCGTGTATGTGCGGACCGTACCCCCACCCGTGTATGTACACCCGTGTACGTGCGGACCGTACCCCCACCCGTGTATGTACACCCATGTACATACGAGTCGTACCCCACCCGTGTATGTACACCCGTGTATGTGCGGACCGTACCCCCACCCGTGTATGTACACCCGTGTACGTGCGGACCGTACCCCCACCCGTGTATGTACACCCGTGTACGTACGAGTCGTACCCCCACCCGTGTATGTACACCCGTGTACGTACGAGTCGTACCCCCACCCGTGTATGTACGGTGCGTACCCCCAGCGCGTAGCACTGGGGGTACGCACCATACATACACGGGTGGGGGTACGACTGGTACGTACACGGGTATACATACACGGGTGGGGGTATGACTCGTACGTACATGGGTGTACATACACGGGTGGGTGCACATACACGGGGGGTACGACTCGTACATACACGGGTGTACATACACGGGTGGGGGTACAACTCGTATGTACACGGGTGCACATACACGGGGGTACGACTCGTACGTACACGGGTGTACATACACGGGTGGGGGTTCGGCACGTACTCACGGGGGCTGGGGGGGTCGGCGCGTACTCACGGGGGCTGGGGGGGTTCGGCACGTACTCACGGGGGCTGGGGGGGGTCGGCGCATACTCACGGGGGCTGGGGGGCGTTGGCACGTACTCACGGGGGCTGGGGGGGTTCGGCGCGTACTCACGGGGGCTGGGGGGGGTCGGCGCATACCGGGCCCCCTAATCTGGTCGTTTCGCTGCGTACTTTGCTTTTCCGGCACTTTTTGGGTGCCGTAAAAATATTGCCGTCCGGACTGCTGTCGGTTCGAATCGTACTTCCTGGTTCGTGAAACGCTGCCTGAAAGCGTCCCGACGTCACGTCGGCGCTTTCCCGGATCACATTTGTATGTATATTTTCGTCGGTCGGTGTTTTTTACGATTCGTACGGAAATGGTGTTTCCGTGCGAATCGTACTTGCATGTTTGGAATGTTTTTTTCCCGGGTACGAGTCGGACGGAGAAAACGTTCCGACCGACGGTTCGTACCCGGTTTTTCCAGGATCGGAATCAGCACCTTAATATTTGAGTGAATTGATGGAGCAGGATCACGTGCATATCCCAGCTGTGAGCAAACAGAATATGGGGTAAATGCAGCAGGATTACCCCACCTCACCAAGACTCCTTTTCTGGATTTCGGTACTCACCATGCACCTCTGTACAAATCCATGGAAGAAAGATTTGCAGCGGTGGGCGGAATTGTAGTTAATATAACAATACCAATGCCTCAAATCAAAAGAGAATAAAGTTGGTATTCTACTATTAAAAGCACCTCAAGTTTGCTCTTCAAGTGAGCAATTCTGAACCTATGCTCTCTAATGCATAGAAACTAAAATGGTCCAGAAGTAATTAACCCAGGAACAAAGCACTAGACAAGAAGGGAGGCATGAGGAGGTTTGCAGGCTGCTCAAAGTATGTAAACTAAGCAGCCATGCACACCGAGCCCTGGTGGCACCAACATTAAAGCAATCCCTTTGAAGTCAGAGAAAGAAAAGGTGCTCTCAGAAAACAGAATATGACATTTGATCATGATCTTTTAATGCACCGTAAATGTTACAAGAAAAGAACCAGATTCACAGGCCTGCTTAACGGAGGTTGGAGCCAGGGGAAACATGATCAGTTGTGTGAGGTGCTCCTCAAAAAAGAAATAAGAGTTCCGAAAACATTCCTAAAATAAGAGAAGAAGATAGATAAGAGTAACTGGTCCCTGCTCTTGGTAAGGCTTAAACACAGGAAGAGGCACGTTGCAGGCATGCTATTGACAAATGGGGAGAAACAATAGGAGAGCGACAATGGAGCCAGCAAATGGTAAGCCCGTGGGGGCTGAAGCCCACAAAGTATATTAACATGTCTCTTGGAGACTGCGCAAGCGCTGTCTGGAGCTGAGACCTAAAAAGAGCAAAACATCTTAGAAAGCATATTTAAAAATCAATAACTACCTTCCCATCAAGTATGTGTACAATCATATGTGCCAAAAAAGGTGCAACATCATACAGAAAGGAAGACCATTCGCTGTTTTGCTATCAAGCACTCCAGCAAGTCTGGCTGCCTTACCCTGTACATTGTTCCACCACAAAAAAGCCAACAACAAGGGCCAGAGGTCCAGGCAGTGCCATGAGATCTAATTTAGAAGAAGGTACTTAGCAGAATATCTGCCTTAAATTGACAAATGACCCTTCTTCCTACTGCAAGCAGAAATGGTGCCAGAGGGGGCCTCTGAATTTAAGGCAGCCCGTCTAACACCATTTATTTTTACATCCATTGTGTCCGGGTACAGGGCAGAAAAGTTAAGGTTTAGGCATGTGGGAACAGGATGATAATCCAGTGAAGGTTCTTTTTAGGCACCACTGCAAATGGACAGTCTGGTATCATGATGAGCCATAGGCTCAGGTGTGGTAAATGAGGGTGACTTGTCACAATTCAGTACTTCTAACACGGGAAAAGGGATGTTAAATAACATAAACCTACTTAGGAAACTCTAAGGTAAGGTATCCAGAAATCATACATCATATCAGTGCCATTACATTTAGTGATGTTAGAAAGCACATGGCTTACCAGTAACTGTTAGAAATGGGGCCTCTAGTTGGCAATGCCTGGCGCCACTGTCCAAATAGGGACCCTTCTTCCTAAGTCAGGGCAAGTGGGCTACCCCCTTTGACAACCCCTGCTCAACCCTGTGGTAACGTAGCACGAGCAGTTAGGCCTATCTCAGAGGCAGTGTGTGAAGCATTTATGACCATGCATAATAAGGCAGTAACGACTCCACAAAAGGACACAACTCAAGTAGGTATAGAAAAATAATATCTTTATCTAAGGTTTAACTCAAGACTCTCAAAGCGTTTTAACAAGCTACAATGCACGTAAACCAGTAGGGACTCAAAAAGGCAATAACGTATTCACACTGACTTCAAGGCCGGGGCCTATGTGACCCATTGTGCACCAGATACCTGCCGTTGAAAGGGGACACAGCGCGCAGCTTCTCGAAGAAGCGGAGACGGTGACAGGCGGACTCCCAGCGACCACAAGTCTTGGCTGCAGGGGTCCGCAGCGTGCGCCCGCAATGATGCGGGCACTCGGGGACAGGCGGGCTCTCAGCGGCAGCAGCATGAGGCTGCGATGGCCTGGGCTGGTGGTGGCGATGACTCTCGACTTGCAGCTCCGTGGTGGGCTCACAGTGGCAGCAGCTCTCTCTTAGCTGTGGCGGCCCATGAGACGATAGCGACAATCCTTGACAATGGTGAACATGAGGTGGGCACACAGCGGCGGCAGCTCTCCCTTTGCTGCGACATCCCACAAGACAAATCACGATGAGGCAACGTTGGTAAAGGTGCGGGCGCTCAGCGACAGCAGCTCTCTCTTTGCTGCGGCGGCCCACAGGACAGATCCCAATGATGTAAAGATGGCAAAAGTGCAGGCACTCAGGGGCAGCAGCTCTCTCTTAGCTTCGGTAGCCCACAGGCCGAATCACGATGATGCAAAGTTGGCAAAGGTGCGGGCACTCAGCGGCAGCAGCTCTCTCTTGGCTGCGGAGGCCCACAGGACGAATCACAAAGGTGTGGGCACTCAGCGGCAGCAGCTCTCTTTTAGCTGCGGCGGCCCAGAGGATGAATCACAATGATGCATGGTTGGCAAAGGTGCGGGCACTCAGCGGCAGCAGCTCTCTCTTAGCTGCGGCGGCCCAAAGAACAGACCACAATGATGCAAAGTTGGCGAAGGTGCGGGTACTCAGTGGCTACAGCTCTCTCTTAGGTGCAGTGACCCACACAGATTCAGCGATGGTTCCGAAGGTTCAAATTCAGGTGGGCTCTCAGCGGCGACAGCTCTCTCTTAGCTGCAGCAGCCCACGCAGATTCAGTGAAGGTTCCGGAGGTTCAACTTCAGGCAGGCTCTCAGCGGTGGCAGCTCTCACTTAGCTGCAGCGGCCCACACAGATTCAGCAAAGGTTCCGGAGGTTCAAATTCAGGCGGGCTCTCAGCGGCGGCAGCTCTCTCCTAGCTGCAGTGGCCCACACAGATTCAGTGAAGGTTCCCAGTCCGCGTTCCTCATCATAGAACTAGTGGCTCCGGATTGCTCGACGGGGGCCTCACCTGCAAGCATAATTCCTCGCACAGGAATTCCAACAGCTGACGGGGTGAAGTATAATGTCCCTGAGACTTTGGCAGGAGACGCTCTCGATTCGGGTAACTTCTTCAGCAAGCTTGGTGAAAGTTTTAAAAGTCCTTTCCTCTGTTCACTCGGACAGAGTTTCGTCTTGACATTCAGAAGGAACACACTTGGACAAGGTTCCAGCGCAGCGTTTTATACCTAAAAAGTCTTTGTTCTCTAAAGCCACAAACCACTAAATCCAGTCAGAACCAGTTCGGTGGGGTCGGGGAGCACTTGGTTTACGAGGCGACATCCTGCCCTTTCAAAATGTGGGGGTCAGACGCCCAGTGGGGGGTGGAGCCATTATTCACCTTGCCAGGCACGGCCTTGCTCAGATCAAAGAGTCACCCCTCCCCATGCTCTGAATACCGATCTCTCTCTCCAGCCAGATCTGACCCAGCTGGCCCCGCTGCTCCAAAACCAGACGGCCAATACACATATCAGCAAAGCCTACAGGAAAGCTCAGGCAAGAAAATACAGCATTTCCAGAAGAGCCATTTTCGACCATGGGATATATAAATGGTTCTTACTAAAAGGTGTATTTCAATGTCCTGAGCATAAACATATCAAACTCGAAGTTGCTATCAGGTTCTGGGGGTCAGATAGGATTATAGAAGGTAATCGTCAACCTGCCCATTCTGGCCTATGAGAACGGATAACTTCAGATAGTAACAGTAAAATGTAGGTTAACTCGCTATTTAAACATGCTACACAGATCTAGGCATTATGTTTATCCTAATTCATACAGTCATCTGCGCTGTGGCACTCATTAGCAGTGGCACGGCGCCCAGAGCATCGAAATCCAGCCAACATAAAAGATAGGAAGCAAAAAGAGGAAGGGAGACCCACACCAATGCCAGGTCTAACAGTTACCAATCCAGAATCTGGGTGAGAGCTGGAACCCCTGAAGGGAGGCCCCAACCAAGTTTACAAATGGAAGGAAGGGTAGACATGGACATATGAGGAATAACTGAGGAGCCTGAACCAAGGAGACAAAATGTAATTTAAGTCAGAATGTAAGGCTGGGTTTGAACTGCAAATTAGAAAGTGAAGACTATACAACATGCCGCTATACATATCGTCTTGCAGGCTTCAATTGAGGGGAAACCAGAAGTGATCACAAGCCAAGTGTGCAGTACTGACGTTCCACCCTAGCATCCAGTGACCAGTACACCTTAGCTGCCATGATTTAGTGGAAACTCATTTCTCAACACTACACCATGATCAGGCTCTCATCAACAGTTAACTGAACCACTGTACATGGGTTACACTAATGATTCCCGGCAAAATCTCCCAGTGCAATAATTTGGATCCCAGCTCTGGGGTTTACGTTTTTAGTGACGTATGATGAAAGGCACAATTGCTGCCACTTTTTCTTCACCCAAAGTGGATCATGCCATGAACATGGAAGCTGTTTTGGGGGAAAATATCTGAAAAGCCAGTGAACAACTTTAAATTCATCAGGCCAGCCCAGCTACAGCTGAGTAGATGCCTCCACTATCCCAGCCACATGGCCTCCCTTAGTAAAGGCATGGAGCCACATGATGCAGCTCACAACAGTTCTAGATACATATGACCTTAGAGCAGAGGTCTTCAATCTGTGCGGCGCGACCCACAGGGGGGCCCTGGAGTCATGGAAAGGGGGTCGCACATTTCCAGGCCTCACTTCTGCCTGAAATCCAAAATGTGCTTTCCCTTTTGAAAAAGAGAACGGTCCGGGAGCTTCATTCTGAAAATGCTTCTGCTGAAGTTAATTGAGTTTCCTGTGCTGTGAAAAAAAAGAGGCCTGGCAGACAGGTAAAACAATCCTTCACACCAGGAGGCCTGCTTGGCTGAATGAAATGCAAATGCAGCTAAGAGTTAAAATGCAAACGTAAAGGGTGCTTGGGAGCGGTAATCACTCCAAGCATTGTGATTGCAAAGATTTGTTTTTTTTCCAGTGGTAGTAGGAAGAGTTAATACTTGGGATGTGAAGTCATGCTTTTAATTGTAACTGTATTTACACAGTGTTTAGTACCCCTGAGGAGGGTTGAAGGGACAAAAATGCATCACTTATGTACTAGTATTACTCAAATCTACATTTTGGAAGCTCCATTTTATCCTAAAATATTATTTAAAAAATGACTTACGCAGAACAAAATATTTTGGGGCTGCTGGAGCATCACTTTGTAACGCTCCGGTGGGGCAAGCGTCTCAATTATATGTATATGGCACCGCAAAGTCACCCAGCGTGGCTTTGCATGGCCTCGTAGATATGGAGTAAGACAAAGCAGTGCAAGTTGCTGCATTGCCTTACTCTGTGTCAAGTAGGTGTACCATGTTCCCCAGATTTACAAAACCATGTAAACCTGGGGCAGCACCAAAACCTTACGCTTCCACACAGCAGGCATAACGGGGAGAAATGTTTTAATTTCTCATTATTTCCACTTTCCATGTGTGGTGCAGAACACACATAGAAAGAGGAAAGCCCCTCTCTGGATTGTTTTTTGCAGAAAGGTGCCCCTTCCTGCACAAAAACAATCCTGTCTATGTTGGCACAAGGCAGAAATTTGTGTGCCAACGCAGGGTGAAAGGGCAAGAATGTACCATATTTAATAATAAGGTGTATTCCTGCCCTTTCACATTGGCATAGGGCAGCGCAGCAAGAAGACTTGTGGCGCTGCCCTACACCAATTCCTCATAAAGGAGGCCCTTTGTTTTTAACCACACCTTTGACCACGCCCCCACAATCACTGACCTTTGCTATGCTAAACACTGTTTAATATTTTCCCACTGTAAAAATAATTTGTTGTGGGAATTGGAGGTGTTTATGGTTATCGATAGCTGTCAATGATGAGGAGTATCAAGTTCTAGAAATTTTTGTCAGGAGTGGGTCCTTACGCCGAAAAGATTTTGACAGGGGGTCTCTGCATCAAAAAGTTTGAAGACCTCTGCCTTAGAGAGACATCAGAAGGTGTGCCATTTAGGACCACAGCAAGGGACTACTCCTGAGGAACAAAAATATGCTCCTACCCTAAAAAGTATGAATGGAACATATATTTCACTTCAGTTTCAATAACACATAAACTACTCCATCATGAGAAAACTGAATGGGTATGTGGTGTGATTGCCTTGAAGCAGAAGTAGGAACTGAAGGCAGCAGTAGGGGGTAATTTGAAACAGAATAATTTTCCCCAAGCATACCTGCTGTGACCTAAGACACAAATTGCAGATATATTTGTTGTCAACAACCCAGGATGAGGGGTGTTATGGTTTGTATACTTTTTATGTAGTAGTGAAATGGAATGCAGCTGGCGTGACTTGTTAGGGTTCCACTATCCAGCATTCTGTTGGAGGACAGTTGCTGTGGCAGAGGAACAAGGTAGACCTGTTTCCTGTATGACCAGAGCTAACTATTAAAATAACCTGTATTACATTCCTGCTACCTGCCTCGTTTGTCCATTTTGGAAGGAGGCACACTACAATTTGGTGTCAAGCTGGGTGGATTTAACCAGTTTATGGCTGCTGAGTGATTACATTATGGATCGTGACAAAAGTCTGATACTTGTATTAGGCTGAATCTGACCTATGACTCCCTGTAGGAGGTTTTGACATGCTGCAGAAAAGGAGATTGGATGTGAACTAACTGGAAGGCTCACGGTTCCTGTGTGAAGCAATCGTGAGCTACCTGCCAGGTTTACCATCACCCATTAGACGCATCTTTCGAGCGGCGGTAGAATCTTCTGTATTCAGCTGCATTTTTTGAGTAGCGGGGCTTATGGAATACCCAAGTAGTCAGCCACGTCTTCGTGAGGCAGTTAGTGACATCAGAATCTCCATTGTTCAGCCATGTCTTCGAGTGGCGGGGAGTGTCATCTGCTGCAAAGTGCACTCGCACTGCTTAATGCACCACCTCTGCACATCCTTTACAAGAGTGTGCTCGAAGTAAATCAGGTCATGCAGCATGACGTTATGAGGGGGCCATATTGTTTCCTAACTCAGTGTTAGTTCTGGATTCGAGAATATGGATCAGCTCCTTAAAACAGGTCAAACTGCTTAGGGGCATATCATCAACAAAGCGATAAAAAAATATCGCCGCTTTTGCATCCGTTTTCGGACGAAAAGCGTGATAATTTTATCGCCTAATCAGCAAGGCACGCTATCGCGTGAAACCTTGCATTAGCGCCTGTTTTCTGAACGCCCAGCTTTGCATCTCTAATGAGATGCAAAGTGGGCGTTTCTGCCCTGACATAACTGGAGAAATGTCGCAAAGCGACATTTCTCCAATTATCAATGGGCATGCTAACCTGCAGAGTGACAAGCAAAGTAGCGATAACCTCTGTTAGCGCTACTTTCCTTACGCCTGCTTCAAGACTGACTTAGCCATGATATCCTATGTAAGGTGGATATCATGGCTAAGTATGCCTTGCCCTATCATCAAGCTATCGCCAAACTTTGTGAGATTATCGCTGGATTTCCAGCGATAATCTCCCATTTGGCAGTTAGCGCTTGGAATGTTATCACTTTTGAGATAAGCATTGCTAATAGCACGCTATCTCAGCAATAAAATTTCATGTTACCCAGCGATAATTATCCTACCACTAAGTGCGCTTAGCGATAATTATCGCCGGTCCTTGATGATATGCCCCTTAGTGCATATCATCAACATACAGGAAACAGGTGAGGGTATTTACCTTAAATTGTCCATATCTTCTCAGAGAGCAAAAAAAAAAAAGATAATACGACTATATAAACGCTCTGCAAGTAAAGCAAATAAAATGTTTTGTGCCAGTGGATAGCACAGTAGTGACATTAAAGCTACGACCCAACAAAATTTAACTATTAGTCCTCTCCATGCGTTCCGGGAGTCTGGTACAGAACCATCAATGAAGTGGGTAGAGTGGAAGGACTATTTTGTAAATTATATTAGTGCTATTGATGAGGCAAATAAAATGTCAACAGAACAGAAGCAAACAATTCTCCTCAACTCCTTGGCTCTTGTGGGTTTGAAGACATATACTCGTATGCTGAAAGCCACTGTAAGAGTAGATGTCAATGTAGCCGCGCTACAGAATCTTAATAAGTACGTTGCACTAAATGTATGTATTGGCATAAATTCCAGCCGAAGCAAAATAAAGGAGAATTTGTTGATGACTATGTGGCAGAATTGAAGAAATTAGCAATTGACTGTACATTTGGTAATTTACATAATGACTTAATAAAGGACAAGATAGTCATGCCAATAAGTCTGCTAAAGCAAGATTGTGGATAAACAGTGATTGCCCACGAGGGAGTACTAGCCATGGTGCGTAAGGCTGAAATCTCAGGCAGATGTGCCACGGAACTGAAACAATCTAGCAAAGTCATGGATTATATTTATAAAGTAGCAGCCCGCAAAGGAGCCAAAAATGAGTTTCAAAGAGTAACAGATGAGCAAAGATAGGTGTTATTGTTGCAACACTAAATATCATGTAGCGTTCAGCAAACACTGTCCCACATTAAAGAAAAAGTGTGGAAACTGTGGCATAGTTGGTCACTTTGCAAATATTTGTTAGAAAAAAAAGAATAGTGTCAAGTGCATTTAAGAAGGTAAAAGGACAAGTGAAAGTGATGCTGAGGAGCAAACTGGGGAGTTAGACAACATCATGAGTTTGCATGAGAAATTCATCCTTAACGTATATAATGGGAGTGCCAAAGACAAACCTGAGTGTGAGATGACAATAGGTGGTGTTCCCATCAGGATTTACATGGATTCCAGTTCACATTTTACCATCGCCAATGACGAAGGCTGGAAAAGCAAACTTATTGTTAAGATTGGCTCTTATTTGTTACCATTTGACATTAAACCTGAGAGATTTACTGGTGAAAAGATTGACATTTTGTGTTTCAGATGGTTGTCATTTTGTTTTAAAGACAGACACACAAGAGGGAAAATGTATGTGGCGAGCAAAGGACCATCTGTACTAGGTTGGTTAGACCAAACAAACCTACACATTGTCCCCGATCCTAACAGTGTTGAGAAAGTGTTAACAGTGGATGAAAGGAATTGAGCCGGCAATGCCATGCAAAACATTTCCTAAAGTGTTCAGCAAACACTTAGGGATGTTGAGAGGTTTTGACCAAAATATTGTGCTCAAAAGTGATGC
The DNA here is from genome assembly GCF_964204655.1 of Triturus cristatus. Taxonomy (NCBI): domain Eukaryota; kingdom Metazoa; phylum Chordata; class Amphibia; order Caudata; family Salamandridae; genus Triturus; species Triturus cristatus. The sequence goes on along the minus strand of NC_140587.1, from coordinate 736,889,945 downwards.
CACTCGAAAGGTACATATATTAAGGATGGTCCCAATGATGATAAGGGAGGAATTTCGAAGGAATTAGACAAGCTAGTGGAGATGGATGTAACTGAACCAATTAGGAGTTCAAAATAGATTTTTCCAACTAATGGGAAGATACATCTATGTGTGGACTTGCACCATCTAAACAATAACATTATCATTGAAAATGTTCCCCTTCCAAAGATCACGGAAATGGAGTCATGCCTAAAAGGAGCTATGTGGTTTTCAACTATATGTCTTTCAGCTGCTTATCACCAGATCTCCCTCATGCTGGAATCCAGAAAGCTCACAGCATTCATTACACAGTTTTGGGCGCTTTCAATTTAAGCAAATGTCATTTGGACTGACAGCTGCTGTTTTCCAGTGCCTGATGAATAGATTGTTTGTGAGAGAGTGTGGAGTAATGTTCTTTCAGGATGTATCCTAATCTTTGGAGAAAGTAGGGAGTGGCATGATGGAAGGTTGATGCAGAAGGTGTTGGGTGCATTGGAGAGTAAGGGTTGACTGTGGAACTCAATAAATGCAAATTTGCTGAGAGGAGTGTAACAAACATGGGGCATGTGATAAGTGAGGAGGGAGTCAAACCAAAACATTCCCTGATAAATGCAATTACTGGGGCTCCTGCTCCTGTTAATAAAGGTGAAGTGAAGTCGTTCCTGAAAATGGCTGAATACTGTGCTAAATTCATCCTTAATTTTGCAGACAAAGTATACTACATTCATCAGTTGCTTAAAAAGAATGTGAAATTTGTGTGGGACTCGCAATTTGAGGCAGAGTTTTGCAGAATCAAATGTGAAATGGAGAAGGTGCTGGTTTGGGTAGCTTTGACCCAGTTTGGGACTTTTTTTTTAAATTATTGATGCCAGTAACAAAGGGTTAGGGGTGCTGCTCTCACAGAAGGATGCCAAAGGTAATGAAAGCTTTATTTTGTTTGCGTCCAGGCACTTATCATCAGCTGAGGAGAAATATCCTATTATCAAGAAGGAAGCACTAGCATGTGCATGGGCCTTAGAGCATTTTCGCACCTTTGTTTTGGGTAAACCAGTTACCATTCAATGTGATCACAAGCCTTTAGTCAATCTACTAACTACAGAGGGAAGCACCACTGCTTCTGCCAGGATTGCAAGGTTGTCTATGTGGATGAAAGATCACATTTACTGCATGGTTCGCATCCCTGGTGGGAAAAGTTTTGTGGCAGATTGCCTTTCCAGGATGCCTAGACCATTAGAAAATGTGAGGATGATGCATGGAATGAGTTTAAGACTGCTTTAGTACATGATTCTGATACGCTCCAACCATTAAGAAAGAGGAGTAGGAAAAGGAACAGTGCAAGGATGATGTTTTACAGATCATTTTGAAGTACATGTATAAGAACTGGCCCAAGAAATATCAACAAGAAGAGGTACATAGACCTTTATGGGAGGTTAGAACAGAGTTGTCTGTAGATAATGGTTTGGTTCTCAGAGGAAGGACAAATATTCCCCTATGTGGTTTGCACTATGTGATTTTTGAAGTGTATTATGAGGGGCATTTTGGTGTTGTAAGAACTAAATCTATTGTCAAAGAATTGTTTTAGTCACCAGGGATTGACAAAGTGGTGGAAAAGTTTGTTAGAACCTGTGCTGTTTGTTCCTCTGCTGATAAGTATTTGCGTACAATAATACCAACCTTAGGAATGTGTGGCAGTGAATATGTTAGGTCCAATGGGAGATTTACAGGAGCATGTAATTGTATGAATTGACCTTTTCTCAAAGAGGTGGTGGTTGGCATAGTTGAGAGAGCAGATAATGCCACAGTCTTTGAGTTTCGGGATAAAAATATTTGGTCAGAATTGGTACCTGCCATGCTTTTGATTGACAATGGGGTGCAGTTCACTTCTAATGCCGCTAAGACCTATTTTGAGAGAGTAGGTGTGAAACACAAAACCACAACACTTTTATAATTCCAGGGTGAATGATACTGTGGAAAGATTCAACCTCATGGTCAAAGGAGTCATTCAAAGTATGGTTGGTGCACAGCGTGACAGACAGACTGTGGTGAAGAAAGTGATGTGGGCTTATTGGGTGACTATAAATGAGTCTATGAGTTTGTCTACATTTGTGATAATGAGAGGAAGGAAATCCTAGGTGTAAGTTCTCTCCTGCATGGATGTGAGACAGTGTATTGAGCAATGGTCTCCTGAATTGGCAAAGGAAAAATTGGAGAAGACACAGGGAAAGAGTAAAAATTATTATGATAAGATCCGTGGAGTCAAACGAGTTCAAGTAAAATTTGGTGATTGGGTTCAAGTGAGGGAACCTAATAAAGTTTCTAAGGGAGAAAGCCATTTTTTTTCTCCTGAAGAAGTGGTAGAAGTTTTAGAGAGTGCTGTCAGACTGAAGAGTGGCAAGGTGCCGAAAATTAAATGTGTGGCTTTGAGTGGAAAGGAGCTGTGGAAGGACTGTGTGGGAATAGCAATTCCCTGTGGTTGGAGGACATAGTTGAGTTTGGAGGGGAACATTCTAGGTCAACATTTAATGGAGTTGATGATAACCACTCTGCTCCAACTTTCAGTGGTATTGATGATGCCCATTGTATGGCTGGTGCAGTTCTGGAGGGAAGTGCTGGTGAGGTGGACGGTGTATCCAGGGAGTCAAATATTGGCTTGGAGAATCTGTGTGAGTCAGATGGTGCAAGGAGAAGAAGGGTACTACATGGGTGGTTGAAAGATTACATTGTGGGTTGAAATTGTTTACAGATCATCAGTAATGATACGGCTCACCTTTTGGAACATTTGTCTAAGTACACTCATATTTCTACCTAACTGAGGGATCTATGTTGGTTTCCTGTAGGCAAATGTATGAAGCTTAAAGCTCTCTGCTTTGTTTACGGAGCCTTGATAGGTTGTGGTCCGGTCTGTCTTCTCCACCTGATTCCTCTATATTGTCCTGCTAGAAGTCTTTGTTTCTTCCAGCATCACCAGCCCCGGGTTCCAAGAGTCAGGCAGGTCAGGGCTGATGGATGTTCATCTACGTAGCTTGCCACGAAAATGTTGCAGTCCTCCCTATGGAAATTGGATTTTGTAAACATGTTTTTTTGTGTATTTTTTTATTTTTCAAGGGTTGTTTTTGGTGATGCAGAATAGGTCTATTTGTTCAGGCTCTTTTAGCACTGGGAAACACTGGCTGGGTAGCCGTGCAAACTATACATTCTATCTATAAAATTAAATAGAAATTCTTTGTAAAAATATACAGTTTTTAAATTGTTAGAGCTCAAAACCCATAATAAGTTATCAGGTCTAGGGGTAAAATACCAAGATTTTCATTTTCTCTCTGCCAGTCTTAAGATTATTTTCATCAGAAAAGCCCTTTAGGAAATCTAGACCCCTTTACAGACCCACTGGAGTCCTCTCATGAAATGCTCTATCATCAATATAAAAAAGCTGCATGAAATGCTCACTACCCCTGATGGAATCAGGGAAAAGGTAATAAAGCTTGAAAATATTGGATGTAAACCACACTCTCAAAGCACTACAAGCTTTACGAGCTTTGAAACACCGAAGAGTAAGAGGCCAATTACGAGTCTGGTGGACTCGTGGGGGCGCAGCGGTGGCGGTCACCTGCCTGGCCTATTACTATAAGGGTGGTTGGACAATCATTGCCCTGCCGCAGCCACCAGGGAACTGGCATTCCCTCGAGGTGTTGCAGCGGTCAGGAGGCAGTAAAAATGCTTGTCAGGACCGCTGCTGTCCCACCAAGCATATTAAAGGTTTCCTCTCTTTCACAGTTTTCATGGCAGTTCCACCACCATGAAAACCATGGCAGAGAGGAAACAAAGTAGGGCCCTGGTGCCTCACATCCTGCGGATGCAGACAGGGGGGGGACAGCATGGGCCCCCCTGTGTGCATGCACACCCATTCCTACATGGCATGTACTTCACAGTCCATGCCGTGTAAAAACAGTTTTTGGCATTCCCATTGCAGTGCCCATTTTCAGGGCACCGCCTTGGGAACATAAAAATCAAAGCCCGCCAAACAGGAGGAAACTCCTCATCTGGCGGGCAGCCAGACAACGGTTTGGCGCTGCGGCGGCAGGGGGACATAGCGCAATACCGTCAAAGTCATAATCAGTCCTTTAATCTCTTTACTGAGTCTCAAGCTGCAAATCTATATTAATAAGATTGTTTACCACCCCCGAACCCTCTTCAGTTTTATTCTGGTCTAAATGTAGGGTATGGAATCAGGGAGCATGAGTGGTTCTCCCCACGACAATCTGGCATGTGGCAGGAGATCCAAGGTGACCCTATCTACTCTGAGGCAGGACAACACTGGGAGTCGATCAACGTTTAGAAAATCACATGGCCATTACAATTTTATCTTTATATAGGAGACAGTCACAAATTGGGCCCAGAGTATACCTTGTTTATCATGTGCTTTGATGAATGTATTTTGTTGGTAAGAGACTGCTATATCATTTACTATAAATTCCCTCAATTCTGTTTACTAACATTGGGAGACATGCATTGTGAATGTGTGCATGCCTTTAACTTCCATCATTGTTGATGGACTCCACTATTTTACTTTCAATTTGTTTACACATCTCTCATATGTTGTTGCCAATGAAAGGCACTAACCTGTGCTAGTTTAAAGAAACCATCAAAATCACCTTGCCACATCAGCATATTTATGCAAACTCCTATATTGGCTATGAAAGATAATAGGCATGTAGGTCCTGATTTAGAGGAGATTGGCAAAAGAGGATGATAGCCTGTCTGACCTCCTCCCATACCTCCTTTAGCATATAGGGGAATTTGGGGATTTCTGGTAGCATACCCACTGCAAGACCCACCACTGGAAATGTCCAAATCTGCTTTGAGACGAATACTGTGGCATGAGGGACATTAGTTATATCACTGCTGAAGATGGACCCCTACTTCAGGGTCTATTCAGAATAACATAATTGACAATGTGTCAGGTGCGCTGGACTTAACATCACAGATCATAACCCCCCCAGAAGTGATGTGCTGAGGCTGCTACAGTAGCAATAACATTTGTGTGCATGTGCACAGTGCTTCCTTGTCTCATGTTAGAATGCATTTCCTCCAACAGCCCATCCATTATCTTAACTGACATTCTGTTGTCTAACTCTAAATCAGTTTTTCGAACATTTTCCCCAGGGATCGCCATTAAATACTCAAAATCAAAATAGATCTAAACGAAGGTTGTTTTCAGATTCCTTTCCGCTTGATGAAGATGACTTTAAAGATTAAAGTCATATAGTGAAACTGCCACTTCAATATTCTATATGCCCTATGCAGATGGCCCTGTTAGGAAACTGTCTGGGCTAACACTGACACCTAAATATAAGGGTATAGAAGATACAAAATTGACCACCCAAAGAATTTTGAAACACAGCCAGTGCAATCCACATTAGGAATCATGAAAGTAACCCTAGACATAATAGCTGGAGACTTAACATCACAGTCAAAGAAACTAGGAGGCATATTTATTAGAGGCTTGCATAACGCTTGCACCACACAAGTGGTACATGCGTGACGCAAACTTCTAAGTCAAACTGTTGAAGCCATGAACAGGTGTGGCTATGAGTGGCTTCAAAAATCTAGAGTAACGCAATGGAGCACAAATCGCTGCATTGCATTACTCTTCCCTGGGAAGGCATTCCATGAGCGTTGCATGGGTTTTCCCACCTAACTGCCATGGATTTTGACACATTCCCAGATTTACATGTACTTGTAAATCTGGGAATGCGCCAAAACCTTACACCTTCCCAGGGGAGACATAATGAGGAGAAATATCTCTATTTCTCCTAATTTCTTCCTCTTTCTATCTGTGCTGCAGAATGCAGCATGTATAGAAAGATGAATATGTCTTCCAGGATTGTTTTTTCTGCAGAAAGGTGCTCCTTTCTTCACAAAAATAATCCTGCATGCAACACAGGCACCCAAGCACCAACATGTAAGCATGTCTGCATTGGCGCTAGGCTGCCAAAAGGGCTCCCGTGGAAGGGAAAGGACAGGAATGCATCGTATTGTCTTAAATACAGAGCATTCCTGGTCTCTCCCTGTCATTCAGTGCAGTGCAGCAAGGTGACTTTCTGTGCTGCACTGCGTCACAATCTCATAAATGAGTCCCTCAATAACTAAACTGAGGTGTTCTGCAAAGCTTCAATATTTATAGCTGACATTGATTGCAGAATTGTGGAAGAGGTGGTGGAAAAAAGAATCAGACTGTGTCACAAAAGGATCCCTGTCCTTACTGCCCCATATTAAATAAACTCAACAAGGTACCACAAAAACTAAATTCATTCCTGATGGAATTCAAGGCAAAGATTTCAAAAGAAAAACTGATTTTTGTAAATGGTCTGTATCCTGTGCCAAGTGATTCTAACAGCAAGACAGGGGTTTAAGCTTATAAGACTGACCTGAAAGCAGTTGAGGAGGATCATGTAATTACACCAGGCAAGCCAAAAGCATGCGCACAAAAGAAATATAGACTCTTACAGTGGTCACATTATAATTCTTCAAAAAATCAATTCAAAGGAAAAGGTAATATCTTGAAGATCTCAGAAGAAAAACCTCTAGAGTTAGAATTGAACAAAGACAACTTGACTACTGTGATGCAACAATCAACAGACCCTAAAGAAACTAATTTGGAGATCCAGGTGGATATAATAACAGACAAGACCAAGGTGCCGATTACGATCCGGTAAAAACCGGGTACGAACCGTCGGTCGGAGCGTATTCTCCGTCCGACTCGTACCCGGTCGTAAAATATTACAAACATCGAATTACGATTCGCACGGAAACACCATTTCCGTACGAATCGTAAAAAACACCGACCGACGAAAATATGCATACGAATGTGATCCGGGAATGCTGCGACGTGACGTCGGGACGCTTCCAGGCAGCGTTTCACGACCCAGGAATTACGATTCGAACCGACAGCAGTCCGGACGGCAATATTTTTACAGCACCCAAAAAGTGTCGGAAATGCAAAGTACGGCGTGAAACGACCAGAGTAGGTGGCCCGGTAAGCGCCGTACCCCCCCCAGCCCCCGCATGTACGCGCCGTACCCCCCCCAGCCCCCGCATGTACGCGCCGCACCCCCCCAGCCCCCGCATGTATGCGCCGTACCCCCCCAGCCCCCGCATGTACGCTCCGCCCCCCCAGCCCCCGCATGTACACGCCGTACCCCCCCCAGCCCCCGCATGTACGCACCGTACCCCCCCAGCCCCCGCATGTACGCGCCGTACCCCCCGTGTATGTACACCCGAGTACGTGTCGGTCCCCCCCGTGTATGTACACCCGTGTACGTTCGAGTCGTACCCCCACCCGTGTATGTACGGTGCGTACCCCCAGCGCGACGCGCTGGGGGTACGCACCATACATACACGGGTGGGGGTACGACTCGAACGTACTCGGGTGTACATACACGGGGGGGTTCGACACGTACTCGGGTGTACGTACACGGGGGGGTTCGACACGTACTCGGGTGTACGTACACGGGGGGGTTCGACACGTACTCGGGTGTACGTACACGGGGGCGTTCGACACGTACTCGGGTGTACATACACGGGGGGTACGGCGCGTACATGCGGGGGCTGGGGGGGGTACGGCGTGTACATGCGGGGGCTGGGGGGGTACGGCGCGTACATGTGGGGGCTGGGGGGGTACGGCGTGTACATGCGGGGGCTTGGGGGGCGGAGCGTACATGCGGGGGCTGGGGGGGTACGGCGCATACATGCGGGGGCTGGGGGGGTGCGGCGCGTACATGCGGGGGCTGGGGGGGGTACGGCGCGTACATGCGGGGGCTGGGGGGGTACGGCGCGTACATGCGTGGGCTGGGGGGGTACGGCGCGTACATGCGGGGGCTGGGGGGGGTACGGCGCGTACCCGGCACCTGTTTTGACGTCTCCATGGTTGCTATTGGAGTTCGGTGCGGACGGTTTTTTAACCATACGGTTGTACTATCGGACGCCCGGGACGGATCGTGATTCCCCGGTCGGACTTCGCTTTTCACGTTTGTACGGTAACTCGTCCGAGGACGTGTCGGACACTTTTTCCGACCCGAAGACGTGTGGGGAATTATTCCCAAAGCGACTCGTATGGGCTTTTTACCGTGCGAATCGTGATTGCCAGTTTGTACGGCACTTGTACGATTTGTACGGTAAAAAGACCGGATACGAGTCGTACGGGAACTTTTTTTACCGGATCGTAATTGGCACCCAAATCTATAAGTTCAGATTTGCCATGTTCCTGGCAAATCAAATTGCACCCCCCTTTCATCAACCTCAATTCAGGTTTACTTTGAAATAAACAATGTACAATCTATATGTACATCAATAAAGTGCCAACAGGATTCCACCCCCTGTAATCATATGACAGTGCATGATTAAGGGTCTTAGAACAGGCAACGTTAGGGCAAAAAAAACTGTGTTCTCACAAGATGCCCTAGAAGCACAATTGGCACAACCCCATCAGATAAACAGTACAAATCCACCTTACAGTGAAGGGACCAGATCTGAATATTTGGCAAAGAAAGAAATGGAGATCAAACAGAGTCTGGCCCAGGTACATATAGAGATGATGTCAAAGCCAACGGGGTTGAATGTTTCCAGGAGAAACCCTGGTGGAGAGGTCCCCAGCAAGCGGTCCCATTTAGGATGGTGGATGGGGGTAGGGGGTGGGAAGGGGTTCCATGCCACCGGTCTGTTTATGACAACAAGCACAATCATGGTCCTTAGGCTGAGAGCTAATCAATATCCCTTTGGGCTTTTTGACCCCAAGCACTGCCAGAAATCCATATGGCGTGTGGAAATAAACACTAAGGGGCCGATTCTGATCCTGGAAAAACGCTTTACAAATCGTGGTATGGAGCGTTTTCCCCATACAACTCGTACTTGTAAGGATTCCCCTACAACCTAGGAAGTACGATCCGTACAAATAGACGCTCTCCATACAAATTGTAAAAAAGACCATACAACTCGTTTTTACAAGCGATTCCGATTCGGATTGCCCTGTATGCGACGTTCACATGTATTCCCGGCAGCAGTTTACAACCCGTCAAGTACGATTCGTACAAACGGCACACCGTACGGCTCTTTTGTTACAGGAGCCAAAAAGCGCCGGTAATACATTGTGGGGCCGATTCTGATCCTGGATTTTTATTTTCCATACAAATCGGATCCGTATTTTTTTCCATACAAATCGTAGAAGTCCCTTACAACCCGTGTAGTACGATTCGTACGTGAAAAATACATACAAATCGGCCCGATCCTTACAAATCGGATCGGGAAAAGCCGTACGACACAGACTTGTAAAAAAGACCATACAAATTGTAAAAAGGCTGTCCAAACCGTCAAGTACGATTCGTACCGGGTTGTCAGCATTCGATTTGTATGGAAAATGGCCTGTATACGGGGAACGACTCGTACCGGGCAACGAAGCGAACCCCTTTACGCCTTGTACCCTGGTATGAGTCATTCTGGGGGTACGACTCGTACCGGGGTACGGGTCATATAGGGGTATGAGGCATACAGGGGTCCCCCCACATGCGAGGCGTGTGTATGGTGCGTAACCCAACATCGCGCATGTACGCACCGTACATATGCAAGTTTGGGGTACGGTGTGTACACAAGCGATTGTGGGGTACAGTGCTTGTACGGTGCGTACATGTAGGGTCCGTCTCGTACTGTTTTCGGGGCATACAATGTTTTTCCGGCACTTTTTGGCTCCTGTAAAAAAAGAGCCGTACGGAGTGCTGTTTGTACGAATCGTACTTGACGGGTTGTAAACTGCTGCCGGGAATCAATGTGAACGTCGCATACAGGGCAATCCGAATCGGAATCGCTTGTAAAAACGAGTTGTATGGTCTTTTTTACAATTTGTATGGAGAGCGTCTATTTGTACGGATCGTACTTCCTAGGTTGTAGGGGAATCCTTACAAGTACGAGTTGTAAGGGGAAAACGCTCCATACCACGATTTGTAAAGCGTTTTTCCAGGATCGGAATCGGCCCCTGTATGCCCCGAAAACAGTACGAGTCGTTCCCCGTATACAGGCCATTTTCCATACAAATCGTATGCTGACAACCCGGTACGAATCGTACTTGACGGTTTGGACAGCCTTTTTACAATTTGTATGGTCTTTTTTACAAGTCCGTGTCGTACAGCTTTCCCCGATCCGATTTGTAAGGATCGGGCCGATTTGTATGTATTTTTCCCGTATGAATCGTACTACACAGGTTGTAAGGGACTTGAACGATTTGTATGGAAAAAAATACGGATCCGATTTGTATGGGAAATAAAAATACAGGATCAGAATCGGCCCCTAAATCTCAATTCTACAATGTACTTGCATCCTGCAACTAAATCTGAAGTTATGTTTGTAAGCAGTCCCAGGGTGGCCAACTTACCCCTAATAATCCAAGAAAATCCAGGCGAGGAGACTGCACTTTACTTTAAACCAATATATTGATCCATGGGGAGCCATGATGTACTTAATAGGGTAAACATTCTCAAAATGGTGAATTCTCTTCTGGATTTGCACCACATTCCAACAAATCATTTATGCAGATTGAGCTTTGTTTTAACAATAGATCTTCTACAAATAGGGAAAACAAACACCTTATGCGAAATAAGAATCTAGCGCTTCAAATTCTCTGATGCTCCAAGGGGCTGGCATCTTAGGAAACAATAGTAGAAATGAGTAGCACAATACCAATCCCTGCCATCTTTCACGAGAAAACATTAAAGGACAACCACACAAACATTTAACAATGGCTATGGAGTTTTGCAACCTAGAATAACAGCATGTGAGTCAGCCATGCCCCTCCCAACCAAAGAAGATCTGGTAAACTTGAGGGTCAATGTTGTCCTAGAAATAGGTAATTCATTTCTGCCACATAACATGGTCTGTCAAAATTTGTCAAATCATAGTTTAATTCCACAAACTCAGGTCTGGACGGGATTGTCAGCCATAGCTTGTCGCGGCAGGACTATAGGATAAAGTCCCAACCTTCCTCTTTGATCCACACCTACTGGTTAATAAGCTGGAACATAGCAGGACTGAAGAAAAAAACTGGATGATAAAGATTGAATAGCAGACATAAATCAACAAGACATCTGCTGTTTCCAGGAGACATGGGCCTTGGACAATATTGATCTGGATGGCTAATTTTTTTATAGTGCTTGCTGAGAGCCAGTTCAAAAGCAGACCAAATGGAGGTATTACAATCTGGGTGGATACTAGCTTTACAAACAACGTAAAAATAACACACACAAGCATAAACAATAGAATGCAGCATCTGAAGCTGAAGAAGCAGAAATGGGTACTGGATCTCCCAAATGCTTACATGCCTCTGGGGGGCAGAAAGGAAGTTCTCCCGGTCCTCAAGGCTCTTGAATATGTACTGAAAACTTTGCAAGAGGATGCTGACAAGGGTTTATAAAATAGGTAAGCTTTCAATCCAATGCTCATGTCTAGGAGAACTATCTTGGTATGGGAATACCAAAATACTCAGTTACAACCTATACTTTGAAAACATTAAGCGGTGGAGTAAGATAACGTATGGGGGTTCCTGCCATCGGTCCATTGAATCCACAAGCCACTGAAAAAGGGGACATACGTTTGTGACATTATAGTGGATTTAGCACCAAGACCATTGAATGGATGCTCATATTCTGACATTCCACCAAAACCTACATTTAGATCAGGAAAGCGTGAAAGCATTATTGATTATCTGATCATGAACGTTGAACCCTGGTACTCTGTTATTGACATGAAGGTGGTGGATGGATTGGAGAGTGATCATGATCCACTAGAATTCCATCTTCTCCTAATGAAGGACTCTTAAATTATTCATCATACAAACCGTAGTTCATATTGGTACAAGGTGCTTCTGAATATCAATAGGAAAAACATCCCTATAAATACTGCTCAAATTGAATCAATTGATTTTCCTTGAATTCTAGTTGGAAGCATCTCCATATGACCATGCCAAATGCAAATCATTAAAACAAGTCTACACAGCTAAGCACCTTGAAGAACCTCCTTGAATTTGCAAGGTCAGTATTGAGGGAACACAAAGTGAGCTGCGAAAATAAAGCTTGTATTTCATACATGGACTGGTTTGATGAGGAATGTATTAAACTAATGTATTAAACTAAAAAGCAACCTATCTGGTGCACTGATCTAAATCAGGATGGTGAAGCAACCTCACATGAAGCCAGAAAGGCTTACAAGCAATTAATCAAAGCTTCAAGGCTTGGCAAGCACTGCAGGCAGCAATCAATGGGAAAAACGCCAACAGATTTCTGGAAATTATCAAATGAGGCACGAGGGCATGGTCAAGAATTTGGAAGTAAATATAAGCCCTGGGAGCATTTTTTACCCCTGTATCAAAACATGCTGAAGACTCTCTTTGAGAAAGTGCCTCTTTTGACATGGTTAGCCCCCCACTTTTTGCCTGGAACATGATGTGGTTTCAATTGAAAGTGCACAGGGTCCCTGCCAACCATGATCCCCCTGTAAGTCCCTAGTAAATAGTACCCCTGCTCCCTAGGGCATCACAACTGAAGAGGGTTTCCTAGGGACCCCTTATGCAAACTGCTACTGCAGCCTGCATGTCTTGGTGCAGACAAAAACAACCACGTCGACATGGCACACTGCCTGTGTGCCATGTCCAAGCAGCTCTGCCTAAGGTGTAGTTAAGTCACCCCTCTAGCAGGCATTGCAAGCCCTAAGGCAGGGTGCACTATATCTCAGGTGTGGGCATATCTGAGCAGATATACCCCTACAATGTTTACATCTATTCTTAATATTGTAAGTGCTAGTGAAGCCATAGAGAGTACATGGGCTGGAAACTTGACAACTTGAGTTCCCCAGCCCAATGATGGCTTCACTAAACCCAGGCGTGTTTGGTACCAAACAACTCCTCCTAATAAACTCACACTGATGCAAGACTGCTTTTGATTGGGTTGAGAGGCCGATCTTGTGGAGCATAATGGAAAAACAAAGTTTACCGAATCAATATCTGAGAATCGTGATGGCCCCACACATAGGTAATAAGGCAAGGGTAAAATATGGAACCAAGGGGGATTGTATGGACGAATTTGATATACATACCAGAGAAAGACAGGAGTGTGTTCTTCCTCTGGTGTTATTTAACATCTATATAAATAGAATATGTAAATTCCTAATTGACCACAACCTCGATGTCTCCGATTTTATGACTATTTGGGCATACATATCGATGACCACCTCCTTAACTGGGCTGAACATATAGCAAAAAGAAAGGAGACCTTGAGCCAACAAGCTGCTGCTGTATGAAGATTCTCAAATAAAACTGCCAATCGCTTAATCTAGCCAGCATTAGCCATCTATAAATCTAAAGCGCTTGCAGTTAGTCATTATGGGGCTAAGGCATTGAGCTATAAAAAAGTGGCTGCCCTGCAAGTAACAGAGAACTGCCTTTTACGTCACATGCTCTGCTTTGGTCCTGGAACCCCAAGAGCAGCATTAAGATCAGAACTGGGCACGGGCAAATTTGAAGATCTAAGAGCCTTAAGTCCTGTTTGGTAGTATGTCCGAGTGTGGTCCAAACCATACTTTCAGCAGTGGTTCCTCCACAAAGACGGAGAAGCGTTGGTGCACTGGCTCAGCCAGCAGTTTAAAAATAAATCAATATAATTTTATTTTTCAGCTACTGGTTGTGCCAGTGTGTTTGGGGATGGGCGGGACCAGGCCATGGGAGGGGTGTGGAGTGATGTGTACTGCTAACTTTGCATGTCTGTTTGGATGGCTTTCTTAGGATGGCCAAACAGACCTGTGCAGTTAGGTTTCTCCAACTTGGCTGTATTGCAAAGCCAGGTTGGAGAAATATCAAAGACTCCCTGTGTCTAAGAGAGCATTAAACAAGCATGAGAGCAGCATGGGGATTTCACAGGGAGTCTCTGATGCTGTCCCAGGGGCTGCTGGAACCAGGAATCAGAAGAGCTATTTTTTTATTATTTCACCCCCGCGCTTCCCTCCCGGGCCCCCTCCACCCTCCTCCCCACTGTTTATATAAGTCGGCCGCCACTGCATACTTCGGCTGTGTTTTGGAATGTCTTGCTTGACAATCGAAGAAGCCAGAAACATGAATTCCTGCCATGATTTGGGCACATAAGGAACATTCTTAGTATAATTGGGTGTGAAGAGTTATGGGCCAAACCTGAGCAGATGAGCAAGACACACTTCAAACTGTAATAAAGCAGCATCGGGAGTATGTGAGGTCAGAGGAACAAGCTAAGAAAAACACTATTTTTTCAAACTATTTAAAGTTTAAACCAGACCCCTGCTTCAAGCCTGATATGGACATGCTATTTCCTGTAGGGAGTAGAGTCCTATACCTTATATTCAGGCTTGAACCCTGCATGTGCTATCATATATCGAAAAATGGACGAAGAAAAATGACCTTAATACAGGTAACTGTAAATGTAGTTGCTAATTTTATGCTCCTGTGTACTAGCACATTGCAAGTCTGAAGATACTTTTTACGACCTTTGTTTTTAAAATGTAACATATGGCACTGCAGAGAAACTCTTGTGCTCAGCCATAGAACTGACTCGAAGGAAATTTATTTGGCAGTAGCAACGTATATCTATTCCTCTTGCAAAGCTACAAGGACATACCACAACTAAAGCTCAGACCTTTCTTGGGCTGAATAGTTTGGGTTTGGGTTCCAATATTTTGGATATATTTGCATCGCGGAACTAACAGTGTCAAGCACTATTTTCTCTGATTTTGGTGAGTGGATGCCTTTATCCTTTGAGGGGAGGTGTAAATAACAGTATATGTGAAATATAATATCAGGATTGGACTTGATGGTAATTTCTGGTGTCTTATTTGTTATCAATCCAGATGTTATGAATACGAGGAGTGTGTACATTATATTTATCATTCAAGGTTAGTAGCGTTGAACTGAGAATGCTGTAGCATGTGAGTTTCTCTGGGTATCTTTTTGATTCATGGATGGCTATATTTGTTCTTAGATTATACTTATGGATAATATGCTCTCTAGAATAAGAATATGGCAAGTATAATACTTTCCTTTTTGGTGGTTGGTACTACATACACAATATGGGGATATCTTTATATTTCTTGGTTTCCGTCTCTCATTTTCCTCATTTTCCTCTTTTTGGTGGAGGTTAAATCAAACTTTACTGAGTAAAGGGAGGTGATGATCATTGGATCATATGTCTAATTATTACAGCCCTGAGGAAGTCATTTGGCCATTCACCATTGACGAAACATGTGTTGGCTGTTGGGTTGTACGAACTGAAAACGACTGAAAAAACGACTGTACAAATTCAAAACAGAATTGGTTGTACTATATGATGGAACTGTGAGCTAACAAGTCTTCAAGAGGAATTATGGAACCTGAAAATAAAGACTGTGTTTATTTATTGGACATTACTACATTTCTATTTTGGAGTTTGGTTTCTCTTTGCATTATATGGACATATATTTTGATATTGCTCAGTGAACAATCGGTTGGGTTTTGTGATAGGTTGCCTTATGCGTTATGCAGGCCATCTTTAGTTGGATTCTTGCTTCATGAGGGAGCCAGTTGAGAGCTTTCAGATGAGGGGTGTTGTGGTCAAATGTTTTAGACCCAGTTAAGAGTCTCGTGGCTGCATTAAGACAGGCTTTAAGCGGGGCTGTTGAAATTATGGGTAGTCATGATACGGTGGTACATCCATATTCAAGTCTGGAAATGACTTGAGTTCCTTCTCCAGGGAGGTAGCTTTAGCAGTAAAGAAGGAGACTAATGCTTTGCTGCTTAAATGAGATTTTGATGTCAGGGGTGCGGACTTAGGCCTGTTTGTTTGATTGCTATTTTAGTATTTCGAATAATTTCCACGGTCTGTTTATGGCGTTGTCTAGTTCTGACCTGAAGAAGTCTTTTTTAGATTTTATGATAATTTTGTTGTAAGAGTTTCCTGACTTTCATAGCAATCTTAAGTGAGTGTATGAAGGATGTTGTCTCCCTTGCTGTTCAGTTCGTCTCAGTTTGAACCAAGGGTTTTTGGCTTTGTCCGGCATCCTTTTGAGTTTTGGCGGGGCTAGATCGTCAATAATTTTTGTCATTGTGGAATTTTAGTGTTCCGTGAGCTCGTCAACAGTCTCCATATTGGTGGGAGGGAGAAGTTCTTTCTTGTATTGTGTTGTTAGTAATTCCAAATTTAGGTTTTTGTGTCACAAATCTAAAGATTAGGTTTGGTGGATTGTGAGGTTGGTTTCTTTCTTGTAGGGGGTATTTTGAAGGTGATAATATGATGGTCTGACCAATCGCAGGGGTCAGTTTGGATTGTATTAATCATTTTTTCTTTAAAAATGATAGAGTCTTATGTTGCATCTTTATTGTGGGTAGGATAGGTGCAGACTTGGACTAGGGATTGGTCTGTAAGGAAATCTTTGATAGCATTGACTTGAGTATCATAGTGGTCTTCCCAATGAAGATTGAAATCCCCTAGGAAAATATCATTGGAATGTGAAGCAGAGTTTGTTATAAATATTTCGATTAGTTGGTCAATGAATAGGGCAAATTTGCCTAGTGGGTGGTAAAATACGTGTAGTTTGCAGATCTGGCTATCTGTGGATTTTAAGGAGATTCCAAGGTATTCACAAGATTCAAGGGGGTTGGAGTGAATTATAGTAATAGAGATGTCAGCTCGATGTATACAGGCAATGCCTCCACCAATTTTGTGCGGTCTGTCTAGACTAACAATGTTGTAGTCGGGCGGCACAAGATGGTCTAAGCAAGGGGAAGAAGATTCCATAAGCCATAATTCCGTCAGGATGGTTAGATCAACTTCTCGGCTCAGAATGAGGTCAGCGATGTCAGCAGCATGTTTCATTGCTGAGCGGCAGTTGAGTAGAAGGCAGGAGATTGGTTTTGATGAGTTACCCCTGTTAGTTTCATGTGTTTCGGGGGTGAGTGTTACTTTTTTTTTAGGTTATTAGGGTTACGTTTTCTGTTGTTTGGGTGAGTTTTTCTGTTTGCATTGATTGGGAGTGAGCTAATTGTATGTTCAATCATCATGTCGGGGGGATGGGGGGGTGATTCCTAAGATAGTAACAGGGACTACGTTTCCAGGTCTATCAGGTTTTGATGTTGTTTGCAGGTACGGAGATGGCGAGAGGATAGAGGTAGGGGAATAGTGTTTGGGTTGCTCTGATTTGAGAGATTAGATTTTTGAAAATGGTTCATTTTAGAGAGATAATTTTCTGAGAGGAGTAAAAGGTTCTTAATTTATGAAATGGCATTTTGCAAGTTTAGATAGAGCCTATCAGTTTGGGTTCTGAGAGTTTCTAGTTCTTCTAAGGATGAAGGGAATGGTTGGAACAGATTGCCGGGAGGTCTGGAGGTAGGAATTCTAGATTGTTCGACATCCGTGTGAGAGGGTCTGGTAGAAGTTCCATCTGACCTTTTTGGATTTTTGAAAGGGTATGACTTGGGATTCTTTTCGGGCTTACGTTTTAGTCTTTTGTTGACCTGGGCAGTGTTAGATGTTACCGAAATGACGGCGTTTTGAGTGGATGAATTAGTAGTGCTCAGTGGAACGAGAGGTAGAACTGGGATTTTTTTTTTTTTTCCTTTTTGTTATCTGGTCCCTGTCATTGTGTAATCCCAGTGGTAACCATGATGGATTGACGGGGGTACACCAGGTCCTTGAGATGGGACTGGGAGCCATGTTGGTAAAGGAGATGCGGGTGAATTGGGAGCTAAGAGAAGGGAGTTGCTATCCCTAGTTTCGGGGATTCTGATCAAACGCGTAGGTTGTTGCAGCTCCTGAGAGATTGTATATTCTATTGTGTCGAGGTGATGATCGGATTAAGGGTCAGATTGCGAGGAAACATCTTGAAGGTGTGCAGGATATGATTTGTTGTATACAAGGTCTTTTAGTGTGGCAAAATAGTCATCGAATAGCTTGAGGTCCTTATTTGCTGCTTGGATAAGAACTGTGCCATTTTTGTAGGAGGTAATATTCAGAGTTGCTCTCAGATTATGTGAGGGTGCTGTTAGAATCTTGGAACCGTCTGGAATCTTTTTCTTTCCTTGATATATAGCTGATTAGTGAAGGTATTACGCCATTTTGCCATTTTTCTAGTGAAACATATGAGATCACAAATATTGGTGCCTTTTCTTATGTTGAAGGAAGGGTCTAAGAATAGAATGTCTGGGTTCTTTCTGAGCAGGGTGTGTTTAACATTTCTGGTTGACTTTTTAGAGAGGTTAGACTGGTAGCGAATAGAGAAGGAGTTACTTCCAGTTGGAGTCATATTTAATCTTGTCATATAGTTGATGAGAGTTGCGATCTGGAACTATTCTAACAGAGCTTCGCAGCTTGGAATCAGCCGATTAGGAAGCAAGATTGATTTTCCCAATAGTCAGATATTGACTCACATTTCAGTTGAGGACTGAAATATTCAGTACTGGGGAGCTTATAAACAATGTAGGTCATCTGCCTCACTTTAACTAAATTCTGTATAGGCCACAGAAAGGCCGTGATTCATATGGGTCTCCTTCTTCGGTGACCAGCAGATATTGAGAAGGATAAAAATAAATGTTCTCTTTAGATTTTAGGTTTTACAATGTTCTATAAAGTAAATACTTGCCTTAAAATTGACAACTACAACTCCTGGAAGCTTTTCTTACAGCTACTGTGTGGAGGGTGCATCCTGTTTTTGAGTTTGTTCCTTAAAATGTCCTAGTTTGGATATTACTGGCTAAATATGGATGTCTTTCCTTTTTCCTTTGTTGGGGTTGGGAGAGAGATGTAAATTTACGATTTACTATCAAAGCTGTATAACAGGATATAAATGGTTGTACCGATTGATGTTGATTGATGCTGCAAAATGAGTGATACCAAACTCTTTTCAATAAAAACAACATGATTACAGAAAAATATGCTAGATCATTTCATAGCGTGATAGATTGACAAATAGTTTACATCATCACATGAAATAAGATGTAGCTTGCATGCTGTAAGTAGTTTTATTTAATTTTAGAAATTCTCTTTGTAAGAAATTGGATTAATATTTTGGGTGTCTCAAAGAATAATCACATACCCTTGTTTTGGTGAACTCTCAATACTACTAAATTACCTTATGCTGAGTTCCCTGGTAGCTGTAGCACCGAGCAGACAGACTTAACTTAGGGCAACAAACAGAGGGCCATATTCCCAAGGAAACATCGCCGAATTAACTGCACTTTATCGCAGCCAAAGTCGTGATAAATTTACCTCCCCATTCACAAGCTGGTGTTAACAGTCCACAGCACCAGTTTCCCCCCACACTATAGATAATGAGATGCAGAGTAGGCGTTCCCATGACAAAAGCTGCGACAACACCACTCCTCAACATTCACAACGACCAGCCAGATCAGCGATAAGAACACAAAACCGGCGATAAGGCGCGTTGGCACCAGGAAATCTACACCTGCTCTGACCAGGTGTTAAGTCGGATTGCAGCCAGAGGCACAAAAGAGGGACCAGCCCAGGGCCACATCAGAAGGGCAACAGATGCCATGGAGCCACCCATCATGCAGCCCGGACACCCAAGAGGGCACCAACAGCCACCGACACCACACCCAGGCCCGCAACACTTCACCCTGCCCCCGAGACCACCCCCAACCCCAGACAAAGAAACTGCACACCAACACCATGAATACCAATACAAACATTTTGCCTGATGTCACATAAGCATTCAACAGACCTGCGTGGTCAGAAAATGGAGACTCAGTCAAACAGCAATGGAATCACCAACACAAAACACCATACAAAAAAAGCCGAGACAACCCTTAGGATGAGTCTTAGCAGCTCCTCACTGGACAAACTGTAGCACACAGCCTGGAAGACCAAATCCAAGAAAAGAAGGTGTGCCTTGTGCCCAACAAAGGAAAGAGAGAGAGAGAGCACGAGGGAGAGAGACGGAGTGAGATTGCACAAGCAGTGCAAGGCCTCTCGGCCACCTGGCTCCAAATGCCAACATGTGTGTGTGTATCGCCATCCGTACACCATGAGCCCAAGGCCAGGTCCCACTCTCAGCGCCAAAGCCACATAACATCCCTAAAATGCAAGTAGTAGTCAGACAAACATCAGGGATGAAAGTTCCATTGTTCAAATGCAGAGGGCGTGAGGACACCTGCACCTCTGACCTTGGTCCAGAACACGCCTGGAACACCCTGAGCGAGATGCCATGGCATATGGGTACGACTCCCACACCACGCATTCTGCAAATGAACTATCCGACTCATCCACACTCCACACACAGAAGCCCCTGCCTGTGGTACCCATGCATGGGATGCCCTTGACACACACGGAATCAGTAAGCCACCCTCCCCAACGTTGCACACACATTAAAATCATTGCTCAGAGCTGTGGCATATCCTCCACAAAGCTGCCGCAGTTCAGAAGAGTGCCGGTTCCATGAGACGCACCAACGCAATGGCAGGCCACACCGGGCACATGCACAACCCCCGTCACGTGGAACAGTACCGTGCACGTATGCTGCATTTACTGGGCGCAGTGCTACTGGCAGTGCTGTGGATCAGTTACCGGCTCAGCTTCCGCCTTGCCTAGGTAACCTGCGTCCAGCCCTGGTTCCACTGCCGAACATGCACATTCGAGTGTCCCATGGATGTCTGCCTATCCAACACAACTGTTGATGAATTGGACTATGACCTGTGTCTGCACCCCCTGTTAGATCATGAACAGGAGTGTAACCGGGACATCCGTGCATGGGATGCCCTGACATACTGCATATGTATTGGGAGTTGTGTATGGGAGATTGCACAATTCCTCGTGTGCAGTGACCACATCGAGGTGCTCCCCTATTGGGCTGTGATGCAGACTGGTTAAACGGCGTGGGCTGAGCACACCTGCCCTGACCACTAAATGGATTGGCTCACCCTGGTGCTCCTTGAAGAAGACAACGACGTACTATTGGAACACATTGCACATGAAGCTGCTTGGGCATTCATGGACGAGTAACTACGTTCCTGCAGCCACATCCGATTGTCACCCACAGCACATGTCCCAACAACTTGTTGCATTGTGGGATTGCTCACATTTCCCACCACAACATGGAAAATCGTCTGCCTTTGTCCGGGCTCTGGATGCATGTGCGTGGTACAACGCCTGTGTACACACACCTGTGCAAGGTGATTTAGGTCAATGCCCGGTGCAACACAGCATTGTTTGGCAATGTTGCCAGTTCGGACACACTGCTGGGGAAGAGCACACACATGGCAATGTAGCTCAACATGTGAACCTGTCAGACCCTCACACCTGATCACCGTCAGCAGAGCAGACAATCAGTGCACTCCGGAGGCAGAGCACCATGCATATCCCATGGGCAGTGAGTCATGCCCCCTCACACGGGGCAATGGGCATACGCCAAACAAAACATGACTCATCCAGCAAGGCAAGGTGGACTGAGAGTGTTGCCATCCGTGATGAATGTTGCCCATTTTAGCCCCAACATTTCCTGAACCTCGACATGTACCCATGCTGCATGTAAGTGTCTCAAGCATGTCCCTACCTGTTGTGGCCGTTGTCTTGCCCGTACTGACACGCACATGCCAATAAAGTCAATGCAACTCCACTGGTGTCTAACTGTGAGGTGTGTTGTTTGGATTGACCACTCGTGTGCCACAATGAGCATCATCCCTACACAGGGAGGAACTGACGGATGCTTGTGCAATGGGGGGTGTTCCTTTGGCAAGCTCCCCCTCTGTGAGCCAGATAGTGTTTATGGATTGGTGCTGGACGTCATGTGCACTTACATGACTACAGCAATGTGAGTATGGTGTCCAACCTCTGACCATGTGGAGCAATGTCATATATCACAACAGAATTTGTCCACACAGCTGTGTGTGAGCAGGTGAACTTCCGGTGTCACATGTAGTGTAGGACACCACTACTGGCCTGCTTTCGTTTGGGTCAGTCCTACACACAGCCCTATTCAGTACATGGACGTGTGCCTATGTTGGGGAGTTTGAGATTGTTGTTGAAGTGCAATGGGGACACAGTTAGTACTCACCTTCATAGTCAGCCAATTGGCCATGTGTCTCAGGGATAAACATGCGCATAGATGTCAGTTATCAGGGTGTACCATCATGTGCAAACATTGTTCCTATATCCAGCCACAACTCCATATGTGAGTGAACATAGTAATGACACATCTGTGTGATTTAGAATGATTTATTCACATTCAGGTGATTGACGGAGCTGGGGCTGTAAATGGCCATCCAAGCCCACATCACATGGAAGCCCAGTGGTGGGCCAGCCAGAGTCCTTTGGGGATTGCACAGTGATTGGGAAGAGGGAGAGTGCAGTCTGCAGCAGGATAGCTGTGTAATTGTCCTGCAGTGAGAAAATGGCAGTCTGTGTCGCGGTCCGGGTGAAAGCTGCAGAGTGTTCTGGGAGTCACTAGAGGGGTTTCCCAGGCCATGATGGATAGGTCATAACCAGGCAGGGACAGGCCATATGGCGGTGATGGCTGCTACTGCCTCCTTCCTCACACAGTAGTTCACACCCCCTTCTTACTCCCCTGATACGGGTTCTGTGCCTGGTGTGTCTGGTGTGTGTGGCGGGGTGATGGCTGCATCACTCTGTGCAACTGGCACATCAGACTGCGAAGGTGATGGGGCAGCATCAGTGTGCCACAGGCACATCAGGGGTCAGAGCTGTGTGTGTGTGTTGATGTTCCATCTGCAGTCATCTGTGGCTGAGCATGGTGCAGACAGATGGGTGTCTGATAGGGACTGTACGTGGTCCCTGATGGGATTCAGACACCCAGGTATGGCATCAAGTTTGGCTGCCATGAGTTCGAAACCCACCCGCAGCTGTTCAGCCAACTCCACCTGGGAAGACCACACACATTGTATGTGCTCCATGTATTGGTCGGGGGGTCCTGGGAGACAGCCGTGGTGGTGTGTGTTTCCTGCTGTGTGGGCTGAGCAGATGGCAGGGTCACCACGAGGCATCTGGCCTGCCTGCTCCTGGGGGTGGGGTGCAGAGGCTGTCCAGTATCTGTTGGAGGGTATCTTGACATATGTGCAGGTTGTCGTCTACATCATAAATGATGGGGTTTGTGTTCTGCTCTGAAGTAGGTGGTGATTGTCCCTCTGAAATGTTAAGGATGCAGCTTAACAGAGTTTTCACATGTATGTTGTTTATTTTCAGATGTTTACATTCAGAATGCATGCCAATGTACATTGTGACTGTTTGGGAGGAGCCGGTTATTTGACGGCAGTCAGTGTGTTTTCCGAATACATGATGGATGTGTGGTAGTACCCATTCATTATCATCACACTGTGTTAGGCAATGCCAGATGTGAGTGGACAGTTACAACGCACAAGCGGAACCTGTTGTAAGCTCTGTCCTGTGGTGCTGGTGTTGCACATTGTACCATATTGCCGTTGTTGCTGATGTCCTGTGATTGCTATATGTGTGTGCTGCATTGTGGGGGAGTTGCACCTTCAGCTCTGATTTTGTGTGGTCTTCTCCCTTAGAGGCGGAGTGCCTTAGAATTGTGTGCTTATCGGGCCTGATTTGCTTTTGACTTGGGTCATATGTGCTCTCGGACAGATTTTGTGGCCTGGTGCATTGTTCGTCTGCTGCGTGTTTCGTAGGGCATGGGTTGTGGGTGCACGTGGACATGTCAGAGTGTGACCTGCTCCTTTACGGATGTCATCCGCACTGGGCTACCTCCATGTTGATTCGTGGGCCATGTCATTTTTTTGGGCTGCTGCCATGCTATCACACATGCAGTGTTACTTGCATAGTCAGTGTGGGTCACAGAGCCACTGCTTTGCTGAATTCAGCACATGTGCATGGGTCGGTTGTGATGTTGGTGATAGGGGAGCCCTCTGTGCACATTGTGGGTGGGGGCCTACTTGGAATTTCTATGTGTACTGCAGTGTGACAAGCCAATCAGGGACATGTTCCACGGTCATTGTGGGTGTGCAGTGTGCTAGACTTGATTATGCATGTATGCCATTGTACCCATTTCCCCCCCAGTCTCTTGTCGTTACTCACCCTGTTGCTGTTGTGTCAGGTCGTATCGTATCGTGTCCAGGCCCCCCCAATCCTGCCTCCGTCTCCTCACTGCTGACTGTGGCGACCATTTGCTCCAGCTCATCCAGATCCTCCTGTGTCGCAGGAGGCCCACCTCCAGTCGCCGTTGCTGCTTCCCTGTTGGCGGCGAACTTATGTTTGGTCTGCCTTTTCAGGTCATGCCAGCGCCTCTTGACGTCCTCCAGTGACCTCCTCGGCACTCCAACTGCATTGACGTTGGTGACGATGGCTGCCATATTTCTGTTTGGGTTGCCAGTGCCGCAGTGGAGGTGCCGAACAGTTGTTGATGGTGTTGGGTCACTTCCGTGATGATGATCTGGGCTTCCTGCGTACTGAAGCCCGTCTTCCTCTTCCTCTTTTCCTTGCCCTTCCCCGGACGCTCAGTTCCTGGCTGGTCCGCCATGGGGGTTGTGGTGTTTGGCTTGTCCTCTGCACTCAGTCCGGGTGCATCCATGTTGATACACAGTTTGAATTGTTTTGTGGCTTTTACGTCTTGCTTTTATAGTGCGTTGTTCCGCCAGACACGTGGGATTTGCAGGCCTTTGGCTGGTCTTCCCGGATTTGTGTACAGCGATTGGCCTCATCGCATGTTTTTTCGAGTTCGCGTTTCGCCTTTTTGCTCCGTGGCGTTGATTGCTATTGCATGCTACCGCCTTGTTGTGAATTCCACGTTGAGACGGGGTTATTTTCCCGCTATAGGCTGCGATATTGAAAGTTGCATTACGCTACTCTTGCGGTAGTTATCACACGTTCTTGTGAGTATTCCCCAGAGTATTTTGTGCAGTGCTAAAACAGTAATTAAATCGAAATGTAAAACAGTAAAAATAACAAGCCAAATTAGAAAAATAGAGTAAACATTAATAAATAAAATGGCACCAAGATGACAAGAATTCAATAAGGGGAACGGGCCATATGAATTTTGAAAGTTTTAAGTAGATCTAGTGCCAAGAAGCACAAAGCGCCAAAGATGGTTGGTAGATGAGACCTACGTACAATATGAGGCTGACTGCGATGGAACATGGGTCGGATACACCAACTATGTTTGTCCTGGTCAGAGATTTAACCTTCTGACTGACTCCTTCAAGTCCCAATCCACCACATGAATTCTCTTCTAAAGCTGCCCAGGACCTCTGGGGAGGTACATACAGACTTACAGGGTATTAGGCACAGACCAATAGCAGTTTTGGTTCAGTTACCACTGGTCAGCTTGGCAGATGTAGGAAAGTGCTCTTTTAGCTTGTTATATCGCTGTAGCTCTAATAGGTCAGACATATGACCTTTGAAGTCCACTTCTTTGTCCTGGGTACAAGATGGAGTAGGTCCATGTTTCAGGGCTCCTCTCAGGTCACATTCAGCAAGCCCATTCCTCTTCTATTCTTCCTCAAGTCCAGTTGTGTTATTATGGAGGCCCCTATAGCCACCATCCTTATGCTTGGCACTAGCTAGGGGTGGGAATGACTCCTGGACATGCCCTATCCAAAAGGGTAAAAGTTTCTGGGGTCAACCCTACTCACTTTTGGCATTTTCAAGATGGTAAACGTCTTTGGCCACCTAAGACTTGGGCTCTGAGGGCTGAGTGTGTAATGGGGAGTGCACTATGGTAATCCTAGTGTCCTCCCACATCTAACATTAAAATCCTTAAATCCAGTTTGAGGCAGCCACTATAACCACAATAAACCAAAATACAGAGGTCTTGTAGGATAAAGGCAAGGTTTTTCAGCAACCAGACAGTGGACACAATAATTGTCTTGTCATCCTGTTCCCTTCCTTTTAAGTATGCCCCAAGTGTTATGTGCAAGCCCTGCAGATCTGTCAAGCAGGGTTTGGCACTGTAAAAGCCAAAAATAATGTTCATAGATCTCATCCTTCTGCTGAGCTCAAAAGGAGTGTTCAGTGTTCATTCAGGTCCATATGTCAATCCCAGTGGTCTATTGAGTAGCTCCTAGGATGAATTTTACCCCTTATTCATACCTTAATCAGGCCAAGTATAGGATGGGAAAAGCAGGATAATGAATGCAAATTAGCAAACAGGAGCTTCAAACAAGGAAAAGGTGATTTTCTAAAAGTTATCTTTCTTTAATATTTTTAAAAAAATCTGACCAATATTTCATAGATTTTTAATAACTATTAAAAATAGTTGTTTACTTATTTTTCTAGCTAGTACCAATCTTGAGATATAGTATTAGGATTGTAATCTGTCCTCTGGGTTTGTACAAAGGACAGCTGGGCCTGCCAGTTAAAAATTGCTTTTGGGTGTTAGTCATTTTAAGGTTAAACTTCTACATGTTCTGCTTTTAAATACCATGCACAGTGTCTGTTCACTACAAGGCCTACATAGGGGTGAAATTAATATTTTGTAGGAAGGTTTTTAACATGTTACTATTGTTTATTTGACAGATTGAATAGCAGAAACCATGTTTGCACTAACCCAGTAGTGGAAGGCACTATAGACGCTTTTGACTACAAGCGACTTCTAACTTACAGGCCCTTGGTACACCTTATACCATACACTAGGGACATCTAGATAAGTTAAATATACAAATAAAGGTTATGCCAATTCAACTATGTTTAAAAAGGGCAGCACAGACACTTTAATACTAGTTAATAGGGGTAAGGTGCACAGATTTCTAAATCCAACAAAATCATAGGATCCAGCACAAGGCGAAAAATCCAGGGTGACCGTGTAAAAATGCTGGATTTCTTACTGTCTTGTAATAGACTTATGCGTAAAAATATACAAATAAAACTTCTGTTTCCAGTTCTTAAAAGTATCTTCTCTGCCCACTAACATCATGTAAAACAACAATCTAAGACAGTCTTCATATATTTTTTTTCAAAATTCCAAAATTATTCAGATGTCGACTCACCTCAAGTTGGAGCACTGATGTTACTTGTGTGTGATTATCCAAAATCTGGCAGCAATACCTCAGTGCTGAGCAGCTTCTCAACATATGTAGGTCATCTCCCTCACTTGAGCCAAATCCTGGATAGTCCACAGGCAGTCCATTTTGATTCATATATATCCACTACATTGATAACTGATAGAGTTTCAAAAGAAAATTTATTTTCAGGAGAGCAAAAACAAGGGGAAACCCAAAACCATTCTTTTTTGAAACTATAGGGAAGTATTGTCAAAAAGGAAGATACCCCTTGACAGCATTGCGATTTTACTGATATTTACTCATGCAATAATTGTGAGAACGGGAGCATTCCAAACCTTAAACAACCTTCTGTTATAATTGACCTCTTTCAGTTTAGTGATGACAAACCTCAAATATTGACTGTTATCTTTAACATAAGAGGAATTATACACATTACTCTAGACATCGGATTTATGGTTAATCATGCTGTACACCAACACTCAACAGCCTATGTTTAATCTGTGCAGAAACGGATCGCTACTACCAGGTTCCATATTGCTGTAGACCAATATGCATCTTCATTATAGGAGTGTGTTACAAGGACATCTGTGGAAACAAGCAGAGGGGCATTTTTACAAGCCCCTATCGTAACCAGAGTGTCACTTTTTTATGACATTCCAAAGAAGCCACTTAGCGTGGCTTAACGCCAACATGTAAATATTCCCCTTTCCTCCTCAGTCCTCTGCGGCAAAGGGGAGAGCAATGGGTGCTGATCTGGGTGTTTCACTGCAACACCCATTGCTTTTTGATGCTGCCCTACATTTGCAAGGCTGAGGCAGCGCCAAAAACGAATTCCAGGTAATACCAGGTGGTAGAATGGCGATGCGGGGAGAAATTATAAATTTCTCCTCGTTTTTTACTCTTTCCGTGTGTGCTGCAGAATGCAGCACACATAGAAAGAGCAAATTGCCATTATTGATTGTTTATGTGCAGGAAGGAGTCCTTTCCTGCACAAAACAATCCTCCCTGCAGTGCAGGCACCCTTGCAACATGGTGATAGGGTGCCTGCGCTTGCACTAGGCAACTTTTTTTGTGCAAGGGGAAACACAGGGGTGCACCATATTCTTGTGAATTTGGCACATCCCTGCATTTAAAAAATGTTGGAGTGCGGTGTTGACAAATTTGGCACAGATCTGCGCTTTGACATTTTTTTTTAATATGTCCCAAACGCGTCCAACTATTACCAAGGCTTTCATAAAAAAAACTAGGCCTTTTGACTTTGCCAGCACTTTTTTCTAGTTGTGATTCCTTTAAGAGCACCTACATGGTGCTTCGAAAAAGCACAGTATGGAAATACAGTAAACATTCTTGGTTAGTGTAAAGAAGTATGCAACAGACGTATGTTAGAACTTCAATACGTTTATTTCACCAGCTTTTACTTAACGATCTGGCCCTTCTCTCTCCCCCCTAAAGTTGAAAGCTTGCAATTTCTCATCTATGTGTGCAACAGGAGCCTTCACAGAAAGAGCTTCGTTGAGACTGTCCAATTTTGTTGCCTTGTCCTAGGGCTGACAAAAGTTGGATATGGTTAGCTGGCACGACTGCAAGTGTGAGTGACTCCCCAATACTCTTGTGGATTTACCCTCCTAGAAAACAATGGGTTAGGGATTGCATGCTTGATGAGATACTACTTGAAATAAAAGCTTCCTACTTTGCACACCCTGCTTAAAGAATAATTCAGAGATAACCTGCTAACCAACTGTTTGTATTTTGACATGTCTCCCATGGTCCACTCACTTCTTTAGATGGTATAACTATAATTGCACAGCAGTGCTGAAATACCTGATGTTCCAACACCTCATCTGCTTAGTACTTACTTTTTAATTTTTATTGGAGATTATTTGCTAAAATATGTATTGGGTTATACATATCAATGTATCTCTGTTCCATATTAGTGCAATTTTCAATGATTCGTTCCATGTGTAACACTTTATTTTGAGTTTATTCAATTTAATTTTTTCTTGACTTAATTTCATTTTTATTCTTGAATCACAAACATGAATTCCAAATATATTACCCGTACAGCTTGATGGTGTATCCCTGTTGATATTTTTGCAATATATTTATTCAATTCTAAATGCATTCTTGCTATTCATGCATGTGCAACACTCATGGTGGAGACTCCGCACAACTCTTCTATTTTTTCATGTGCGAAGCTCGCCGCTCCAACTGTGGGGTCTCCGCAGTCACAAAATTATTTTTAGTAAAATTAAACGTGTATGGCTTCAAATACAAGAAAATGACAAAACGCGGAACAGCAAGCCATTTAGCTGCACCCTGCTAGATCATTTTCAAAGCACTGGGATGTATGGTATTAGCAACAATACGACTCATCTCTGTGCTTTCCCCTGCGCTGGTGCACAATTGGCTGCCATGCACCAATACAGGCACCCTTGTGTCATTTTGCAAGGGTGCCTACACTAAGGGGATATTTGTTTTTGAAAAACAATCATTAATGGCATTTTCCTCTTTCTAAGAGGAACAAATGAGGAGAGATAAAAGTATTTCTCCTTGTTGCGTCATTCCTATGCCTTCCCTGGAGAGACATAGCATTCTGACGCCTTTCCAGTTTTACAAAGTGTTGTAAATCAAGTTTCATGGATGTTGCGTGGGAACACCCAGAGCAGCACCCATGATACTCCCCTTTTATGCAGAGTAATGCGTGGAAGGGGCCCATATTTACAAAGCCATAAAATGTCACGCACAGTGACTTTACATGACCTTGGTAATATGGGCAAGCCCATGGTGCCACCAGTTAATCAAAATAAGTGACGCACCGGTGGCGTAATGGGCTTGTTAATAATCACCATAGTTTGTGAATACCCCCAAAAAATAGTGAACTCACAAAAGTGTAAGTTTACCTTTGTGAAATCAGGCTCTCTTTGGGGCATAGCAGCAACAGCCGGCGATAATTATCGCTAAGCGCACTTAGCGCTAGGATAATTATCGCCGGCTAGCGTGGATTTTTATCGCGGAGATAGCGTGCTATTAGCAACGCTTATCTCAAATGTGATAAAAATCCTCACGCTAACTGCCTAACGTACGATAATCTCACACAATGTGTCATTATCTTGTTGATAGGGTCTCACAAACTTAGCCATGATATCCACCTTCCATAGGATATCATGGCTAAGTCAGTCCTGAAGCAGGTGTAAGGAAAGTAGCGATAGCAGGGGTTATCGCTACTTTTCCTGCCGCTATGCTTCATAGCGTGGGGCTTGATGATAGGTGAAAGCGACATTTCTCCTGTCATGTCAGGTCAGGAACGCCCACTTTGCATCTCATTAGAGATGCAAAGCTGGGCGTTAGGAATTCCTACGCTAACGCAAGTTTTCACGCGTTAGTGTGAGCTTGCTAATTAGGCTATCGCCTAGCCTTGCTGATATGCCCCCGAGTTCCTCTTTGCATGAGCTACTGCTATTGTGCATGGGCAAATACCAAGTATAACCTGGCAGTAAATGAAGGGATTGTAACATAACCTGCAGGCAGAGACTATCAAAGGGTGCAATGCACTCGTTACATGTTCTTCATTAGCCCTTTGAGTTTAGGATTGCCAGTATTCCCCTGTGCTAAGTACATGAACAGTGCTGGTTTTGTTTCTAAAAAAAATGAAATCTATTTAGCTTTCAAATCAGCAATGGAGGAGCGGACGGTATTCGCTTTACTTGAAAAACGATGCCAACACCTGTCAGCTCGTGAATAAGAAGTAAAACATAAGACAACAGCAGCCCTGGGACCAGCACAAAATGTACTGAACGGAAGGACGGCATCTTAGCACCCCGGCATCTCAGCCTCCATTATCAGCACCAAGGGAGCGCCCACTCCTTCAAGTGCTAGTTAAGCACAGGCAACAAAATGCACATATGTCTACTGTTCTCCAGAAAGGTTCCTGTGAGGAACGTAAGTGAATTTAAAGTGCGTTTGTCGACTTCCGTTGAGATGTACTGCTCTTTCTGTGTTTGTCAATAAAAGTGGATTTCAGATCCTCCGCGCCCTTTTACGAGTCCCGGTGCGAGGGGATTGCTGTCAAAGTCTTCAGAATTCATCTGGTGTTCTCTTGAGATGTTACTCTGAACCCGAAAGCGTTTCTACATCAGCACTCAGTGTTGCTGAACGCCTGGTGAACTTTATAATGTACACGCTGAAATTCTTACTGATTTCTGACAGTATTTTCAACTCCCAGGATTGATTTGGAGTGAATCTGCAGGAGTGAAGGGATGTCCACATACTCTGGTGATGACAAGTCTGTTGACGTGAACCATGCGCCTCTAGAGACTTCCATAAACCCAGTGCTTAATTTGAGCTGGTATTGGCAGGTGGCAGCAGCGGTCCGTGGAGGGAGTTCCGTGGGGCAGAAAGGCGGGGCGGGGGAGGGGCAGGGTACTAAACACCGGCACATGGATAATTGGAGGTAAGTAAACAATTAAATAAATAAAACGAATTTCGTAGCACGCGCTGCACCGCATTTTGTGAGGCAGGGCGCGATACGAAATTTGTTTTATTTATTTAATTGTTTACTTACCTCCAATTATCCATGTTCCGGTGTTTAGTACCCCCCGCCCCGCCTTTCCGCCCCACGGATCTCCCTCCACGGACCGCTGCTGGCAGGTGGTGTCCTGCCCAGCAGCACTCTTTTTTTAGGGACCTTACATTTATTAATCAGATTTTCACCCAGAAGAAGAGCGGGAAAGACTGCAGAGGCAGAAAGGAGAAAGAAAACTATGGAGAAACAATGACTAGGGAGAAAGCGGGGAGGAAAAAGCAACTGAACATGTGAGATAGAGTGACAGGGAGTGTATGGTGGTGGAAGGAGAAGGCAGAAGGTGGAATTAAGAGGAGACAGGCCTTGGTATTCAGCAACCTCGGCATTCGGCAGTGGCACCAGCGGGCTTCTGAGAAAACCTTGACCACCGACACTTATTCATTGACTGCGTAAAACTATCATATTGCGTAAACAAAAGTATGACATTTTAGAACCTGTATTCCTTGTCATACTGTGGAAGCCTAGACTGAATATTTAATTGAACCCCGATATTTTCAACATCCCAAGATTTACCTTCGGCAGCTCAGCTCCTGCACCCTTTATCTTGCCATATGAGTCACCACCCTCCTCAATGAAATGTTAAAGGGTTTTATTACAAAAATCTCAAAAAGGGCATTACATAGAAATACAAAATATATACCATGAAGGCTCACATACAGAGCACATAGTCAAAAATCAGAATTTTTCTAAGACAGAGACCCTAGTAGCAAATGAGGAACATCACAATAATCAGACAAAGTCCTTCTATAAAGAGAACAAAAAAGTCTCTACAGTCTATTTGCCACATTCACAAGGAACACTAACAGTATCTCTAGGAGAAAAAGGAATGGCTCTGTCTCACCCCCTAAAACCAGGGGTTTTTCAACACATTTTACGACTACAAAATGAACAAAAACTGCAAATTCAGCATGGCATGACTAATGATTACAGACTTTGAGCAAATCAAAATAGAAATAGTCACACTAATAATTATAACAGTAGCCCATTTCAAAGGCAGAGTAAATTTTCCATTAGCTTCCACAGCAACAGGGTGGTCTGGAGATGTACAACACAACATGAAACATTTTCAAACAAAGACTCGTACTAGCAAGCCCGCATCAGAACTTCCAGCAGAAGGACCTTCAACATTTTACATTAGCTACAAGAAGAAATGTTCATGCTATACATGCCCTCTAACAAAAATAACCAGTTATGTCACCCTGTCCTGTGTTCCACAAAAACTGTGGGGAGAGAAGAGTCGCAGGAGGACATTGATTGTGAGGGCTGATGAGCAGGAACAAGGTGAACAGAACAGCAAACCAGCATCCATTTTAATAAAATGGTGTCTCTGCAAAAATGTACCATAACTAAGCTACATTAATAAACACACTTCTAAACATCCAAATAAAATCATTTCAAGTGGAGCATTGATAATTCATTGGTTACTACTATATTCATTATATAAATCATCATTACTATTCTAAAATAATTTGGCACCCAACATTGCACATTTAGAAAGAGCTTTGTCAATACCACAAACTTAATGTACAGAACAGGTAACTCTGATTTTAATAAGACAGCACAGGCACAGATTGTTGAAAGTTTCTATGGGCGAAGCTGCCCACATTCCGCAGGCTCTCCCGGCCACTCGTTTAAAACTTTGCAGCTGATAGAACTGGCAGGGGTACTTGGGATCCCCTCTGCAGAAGGGTTCTCTGGTACAGTCACTCATGTCAATAAATAGAAATTGCAGGAATATAACTTTTCCAGCTTACATACATAGGTGGAATACATGACTGAATATTTCTATTTAATATACCTAATTCGTATAACATTTGAAGAAATACATAACTCCTCATAAGTCCTTCCCACAGTTACACAATAATCACAGCACCATTTCCACATCAGTCATGTAGGATCTCTGCTCATCAGTAGTATTCTTTAGTCAGTTATTTATACTGTGTTTTTATAATGTAGTTATTTATTTTTAGGTTTTCGTTAAGCGCTGCATGCATCTTTTTTCAGGCTCCAATGGTTTAGAATGGTAGTTATATGGGCATTCAGCTGGTACGAAAACTAGTTCTATTTAAAGCCAGATAGTGTAATTTCAATAACTCGGTTGGGTACCATGCTGATGGAGTGTAAGCAGGTAGGTGAATATAGATTTAAGAGATGCCCTTTCTGAATCTTCTGCAAGAGTACTTGTGAAATGGTTATATTATGTGAAAGCCTCAGTAGGGTGATACTCAGAGAACAATGCACATTGATAAAAGACGGGGAAGCCAACTTCTGAATTTTTCCAGGGGGGCTGAACTACAAGGCATGACAGTACCTATTCTGACTAGAAGTGGTGCCACAGGGCTTTTGTCACATGTGAAATATATGGTATTCAGAGAGTGACCAATAAAAAACAAACTTCCCTTTTATGCTCAAAGTTAACAACCATTGCTCATTAAGTCAATAAGAATGCACTGAGTTAAGTTCCATGTCAATAGTAATGAGCTACAAAATCAATAATGACAGTCTCTTCATTTATATAAAACATATATATATATATATTTATTTCAATGACTCAAATGCATGTCATTCTACACACTGTGTACAGATCAGTATATATACGGTACTATGAAAACACAATGCAGTTGCAGATCTAAAAAAATTCAAACTCAAGCAATTTCAATACTTAATATTCCTTATAACAAATCCTCTATTTGTATACACCTTTTGTGAACCATCCGTTGGGAGTATATACCTATCAGGACAATCAATTACTAAATATCAAATACTTTTTTCTTTTCTTTTGCATGGATTATGTCAGAGAGTGACTAAACAGAAGGAAAAGGAGTTTTTAAATCCTTAGGGCAAAAAACACACTGCCCGATTTAGAGTTTGGTGATCAGTAGTCCACCAATCAATCTGGCGGAGGACATTACATCCACACCCCTGATGGACTACTGTCCACCAAATTTTGAGATCACCGCCAGCCAGCAGTGATCGCTGCACCTTCAGAGGAACTGCCACAACAGCAGTTCATCTGGAGGTATAAAACGTTTGGTGGACAACCATTGTCAGTTTTAACAGCTGTCCACCATCTTTTTTTATTTTTCAAAACATATTCTCAAAGTGGGAGTTCATTTTTGAAAAACAAATACATAATGACACTCACATCCAAGGAGATTTTCTTCCCTGTTGAGGAGGTCATTTTTAAAGTTTTTCAGTCAGTGGCCACCAGATTTTTTACTGGCAATGACAGAAACAGGGGCATCAAGCTGTCTGTCCTAAAAAGTTCCCCTAGTCTAAAGGCCAGCATGTCAAGAAGCCATAGGTGTAAGGTT
The DNA here is from genome assembly GCF_964204655.1 of Triturus cristatus. Taxonomy (NCBI): domain Eukaryota; kingdom Metazoa; phylum Chordata; class Amphibia; order Caudata; family Salamandridae; genus Triturus; species Triturus cristatus. The sequence continues at coordinate 736,855,018 of NC_140587.1, read as the reverse complement.
TCCATTGGTGGAGTCAAAGGACATCACCAACAGAAAGCTGAAGGTCTGCTCAACTATCAATAGGGTAGGCAGAGTTTTGCGGACACTTTTGTATCTGAGTACCCTGTCTGCCAAACTCAAATCCAGACCCGAATTTCCTGCAACACCACTGTTTGGACACAAATAATAAGCTGTTGTTCTAAACCCCTCTTTTACACTAATCCACATATTATTTGCTCCTAGCATTTCATGCATCACAGTTTTCACAGTTATACATATGCTCACATACACATGATGCTTTTTTATTGAAATAAAGAATGTATTTGAACTAAACTTTGCTGAATGAATGTGTTTGAAATTGTCAACGCAACCAACTGAAAGGTCTAATTTGTATGTGCATGTAGGATGGCAACATTCAATCAATTAACTCACTAAGACGAGAGCATAAATGGTGACCTCGCTGACTTTCTGATTAATCTCTGAAATGGTGTAACAGCAATTCCCCTCTGCTTGTCAATGTACAGACACACCATGGCGAAGTTCAAAGCAGCTGTCATCAATATTTGTTCTTCAGAAATCCGCAAAATATTTGTAGCTAGCATTTTCTTCATCAGATTTTTTAATGTTGGACTTAAGTTCTCACTTGGATCTAATGCTGCCTTTATATTTTCATACAGAATGAATTTCAGTTGAAAATTCAGTGGATTGTTGTACGACTTAATTTTCATCTCCGACAGCGTCAGTTTGACTTGCACGATCTTTGATTGCAGATTAGTCTTCATGCGATGAAGGCAAGAAAATGAATGCTTAAATTTCCACAGAGAAACTAGCATAGTCATTGTCATTCTAATAAGACATGGCAACTTAGGAGGAAGACTGCACAAATGGTGGCAAAGTTCATCCTGTAAATCTTCAAAAACCTGTTTTGTAATGCTTAAAAAACGTCACAGACCATGATGGAGCTCCAATCTGGTTTCAGCAAAATCTGTTTTAACGATATCCACGATATATTTGTATTGGCTTCTCCTGTAAAAAACTTCTCAATGTTTATTACAAATAGGGGCCGATTACGATGTCATTAGGAAGGGATCCGGATGGGAATCTGGCTTGCCGGATCTGATTCGGAACCCTTGCTTCCTACTAAATTGTACAGTTTTCCCAACGACCGATTATGATGTCTCAAACCCGTACGGGCAGTCCGAATCAGTTCCAAAAAACATTAGCTCAGTCCGAGTCTTTCGGAGCCGAATTGTAAAGCTCAATGGGCATGTTTCCTGGACGAGCGATTACGATGACCGATTCGGACAGCTGTTCCTTTTCGGTTGGCTCATGATGAAATAGCTGTGGGAATCAGTCTTTGGGGTCCCGTAGCGGGCCCCCAATACCCGGAGTCTTCTGAATGTAGCCTGTGATGGTACCCATGGAACCCCTCTTCCCAGCCATGCACAATGTGGCAGGCACCATGGGGTGCCCGCCACAGGGTGCAAGGTTTTTCCCAACCACTCCTTTTGTTAATGGGAGCCTGTGTTTGCGTTCAGGACACAGGCGCCCATTGAAGTCAATCTGAGTCCGACCGAATGATGTTGGGAAGCATCGTAATCGGTCGTCCAGACTCCCAGGACTCGATTTGTTTTGAATCTATTCCGGAACCGTTTAATTTGGGACACTTTCCAAACGACATCAAAATCGGGCCCATAGTTGTATTAAAGTGTTCTGATAAGGCTGGCTACAGTTCATAGTAACTCTGTACATTTCTTAAGATTGGAATACATGAGGAGCTGAACCATCATTCAAATGGTGGGAGAGTGTTCTTTGCTTATTTTGGGTTCCACCCATCCAAAGCAGCTTCCAATAAAAGGTTGTTACTTCCTCACAGAGTTCCACAATTGTGCCTTTTAGATATTGAGTCATAACAAATGCTTCATAAACTTTTTAATTTACTTTTGGTAGTGCTTTGTCGACTGTTTCCATGTTGGATAACAGCATTAATAGAAGCTGAAAATTATGAAAAGTTTCACGCTTCTGTATGTGTTGCATGAACCCTCTGGATCTTGTTTATGCTTTGCTGCCTTCAGTGGAAACATCCTCTACAAATTCTATATTTTTTCATAGTTGGTGCACATACATTTCTCTGAGGGTTGGGGTTCTTCTGTGTTGGAGGGGATGTTGTTACAGGACTTCGGGTTGTGGGTCTGGAATATTATGGATGGAATGTCAAGTGGTCACAATATTGTCGAGGATCAAAATATCAACAGCTAAGGAAGTGTAGATTTGTTATAGATAACTCCAGATATGCATCCTCTCATAATATATTATGTGCCTTCAAGGGACATAGAGTAAGAAAAGTAACTCTATACTTACCTCTATATGCTTATCTGTTGTGGTTACAATATTGTGACAATATTCTGATAACTCAATATCCCTCCTGCAAAGTTCCCTATTGCTTTCTTGATTTTTCTTTCCAGCAATGTTAATCTCTAATCTGGTGATATTGGAGCTCTTTTTCTGGTTGTGTTAGTTTGTTAGATGGGTAGCCAGGGGTCTGGGTGTAAACAGTCTTATAAATGATGAAGTTGATATTGCAGATGATCTGGGCTTGCAGGCAGAGGCAGTGTAAATCCTTTAGTTCAAGGATGACATGGTCAAGTTTCTTCATCCTCTTGATGGACCGTTCTGCAAGATGGCTTCCAGTGGAATGAGGATTTTCTGAGGGATGCCATTAGGAAGGAAATTGCCTCCATCTAGCTGGGAGTGGACCAGGGCTTGAACTGTCATTTTGAAGACTTCTTTTAGGAGAAAAGGTGTCACATTTTTCTGGAGAGAGAGTTGGAACTAGGTTTTCCCAATGTGTTATTTGAGTAAGAGTTGAATTAGGGGGTTTTGGCCTGTTCTATCATATGGATTGGGAGACCCATTAGGTTTAAACTGGAGAATTAAGACTAAATCAGAGAATGTTGTTGACAAACATGAGGAATTCAGTCTTTGTGTGGTTTGGCTTAATGTAGTTTGTTAACATCCAGTTGTTGATGTGTTCCAAGCAGGATTTTAGTTACTGTTGCGTGTTGAGGAGGTTTAGAAATTGAGTTGGGTACTATCAGCCTACTAATGGATCTTGGTGCTGATCTTGGCATGGATTGTTCCCAAAGGTTCCGTACAAAGGTTGAAAAACATAGGTAACAAGAAGGGGACTTGTGGGACTATGCATGGGATGGGGCGGGTCTGGCTTCTCTTGGTTTCTTCATGAATGACTTACTGTCTGTTTCTGTGATACAATGTAAACTTTTGCAGGATTGTGCAAGTGAAGCCCATGCAAGTTTTCAGGGTGTGGATCACCACCTTGAAGTGGTTGAGAGGCTTACGTGTCTCAGTGACCCGGAGAGATATGCTGCTGGGAGCTTTGGGGCCGATTACGATGGTGGGTGGATCGCCCCCGCCGGGCCGGCGGTGGTCACCGCTGGGCCGGCGGGGGCAATCCGCCCACCATCCAGACAGCAAAGACCCCCCACCATATTATGATGGCTGGGGGGTCCGCGGCGGACGGAAAGACCGTCCGCCGCTTTTCCGCTGGTCGACTTGTCAACCGGCGGAAAATGTGTTTCATGCAGCACTGCCCGCCACGATGTAAAATATACAGGATGCGCCCGCCAGTGTGGCGGGCGCATCACAATTCATATGGCGGGACTGCCGCACCTATGGCGGGCGGTCCATTTTGCGTCTGCGATGGCGGGCCGACAAAAATCGTAATCGGCCCCTTAGTCTCCTGGCAAGGTCACCCAAGCTGTACAGATCAAAGGGTAGAATCCAGACAAATCTCTATCCACTGGTCCTCCACGTTTTGGGGTTTGGCACAAAGCTAACAACCTTGTCCCATAAAAAGCATTTGTTGCAGAAACAAAAACCACAAAATCATCTGGGACTTCCAAAGTCTCTGCATGATACATGCATCATTGACAGTAGTCAAATCCAAAAGGAAATTACTAACAAAAGTCTTGAGTGCCAAGCACAAGACCAGAATCATATTCTGGAACGTACGGATTATGTATGACACAGAAGAACTGCCTCAAATACAGCTGCGGTTTCTGGGGGATGGTGCAGGGGCTTTGCCCTTTCAATTTTGTGCAATATGGATGGTAAATGCATAGAGCATATACCATCCTATTTGCATTATTTTAAAAGCAATCATTGCACTGGTCTCCATCTTCCCAGTCCATTCTCTAAAGTGTATGTCAGGCAGTTTAATTTGGGCACATGCACTAGAGCGCATGTGTCAGTTGGCAGCAGTGAATAATAAGCAGTGTATGAGCTAACATGCTGCCAGCCCGGTTCTGCAATACTTTGGGATCCTCCGAGACCACCTACTAATGCCGCAATAAGCATCACATTCGGAAGCCGCCTGGGCATGTACAGTAGCAGCCCTGTACACCTGGGGCTGCTTGTCAATTATTTAGAGCTGCCTCTCACCACCCCTACCTTTCCATGTTGTCACAGGGTGATGAGTTACAAATAGTAGGGATTGCAGCCTCTGGAAGAGGGCCTGATGTCACAGACTCATGAGACTGAACTCAGGCTCTGTGAGGCCGGGTCACATGCTGAAGATTTCAGGAGCTGATAGCTTGGCCTTGCGGAAAGAGAGCGACATAGACTGTTTGGTATGCAGTGCAACCATCTGTGACACTACCGCACTACTGGACTACTGGGGTACGTGGTCTTGACCTCTTTTGTCTCTCGTTTATGGTCGGGTTCACTTTCCTTCCCTTTCACCATTTACTCTCTCACTTCTCCTCCCGTTCCCCCACTGCCCTTGTCCGTTCGCCCTCTTCTTTTTCCACCATTTGCTCTCTCTGTCTTTCGCTCTAGTAGCAGCAGCATTGTAACTAGCTTCTGTTCAGGCCTTGTAAGTAATCCTCCGGAGTACAAAAAAAAATAATCTTGAACTAACAGTGGAACCTTCTCACTGCCAGCCCCTAACCTGCTATTACTCCAAAAGTATTACCCCTTATGTACTTGCAAGGGTCCGTGTGCACACTGAACAGCACCCACCGTCAAAGTGATTGTTCCCTCAGGAACTCAACAATTTAAACCAAAAAACACAGGTGCACCACACAATAACAAATAAATCAATAGGAACGATTATCAAGTCCAAATTCAGTAGACAACGAGGGAAAGATTCCTCAATTTAATCTCTTTATTCCATTTTCTTGTTATGTAGAAAAAAACACACAGTACAGCCGATGCGTTTCGTCCTAGTGCCGGACTTCTTCAGGGAACTGGATGAAAGAGTCAAAGTGCCTCCATAGGTAGAGTAGGGTATAGGAAAAAAACTGGTCACAAGGCTGTGTACCCATCCGACGAAATAAATAAGTAAGGATTTCGAGGTCGTCCAGGTACAGGGCCACAGTTAATCAAAATAATATAATATGACACTTGACCCACAAATATGGAGTCTGGAACCGTCACCTTCTAATTGCTGATGATGTTCAGATTCTAATCTTCAAAGTATCATAAAAAGGTCTGGGCCTGGAGGGAGTCGTCAATTTATTGGACGAACGTGTATTTAACAGAAGGTACTGATGGACCTCTAGTCTATCCAGATGACGGGTCCATCCCATCAAAAAACGGCTTTTCACAACAGGTCAAATAAGGCAGGAGAACCAGGGTCGCAATACGATAGTCGCGATCGGCGAAAGAAGCGTCAAAAAATCATCGCAGCAACAGGACACCCTCCGGCAGAAAGTGTTTATTATTTTGATTAACCGTGGCCTGTACCTGGACGACCTCTAAATCCTTACTTATTTAATCTTCCGGAGTATATTGGGAAGACATATCCCAAAATATACGATGTTCTGCGCATGCATGTTTTGCTAAAAACCCATTGGGTCAGCTAAGTGCTTTCCGTGTGTATATTTTGGAAAGTTTGTCATAACTTTTAAAGCATACAATTCAAGAAGTGTGCAGCACTTAAACGCAATTGCAGAGAATAACAAGATGAATCCCAGAGAGTAGAATGGTGATTCACAGCTCAGAGGTTGACTGCAGGTGGGGTTAAAAACTCAAGACAGCAGTCTTTTGTTTGGAGCAATTTAAGCATTTGCAGCATAATCATTTTAAATTCTGCCTGGCCCAAAAATGTTTATTGAAGTAATTAATCATGGCATACGTTCTGTGTCTACAAAGCAAGTTACATAATTTAAAAACTTGCTTTCTAGACACAGAAAATATATTTTCCGAGATGTTATTTATCCTGCACAGACAATTGTATGATGTCTAGAAAACAATTTTCCATTTTATTTGAACAACTTGTTTTCTAGACACAGAAGTATGTGCTAGATCAGAAACATTGGTCTTGTTTGATTCTGAGTTAGGTAGAATGAACAATTCTGCTTGCTAATGTGATCTCCATTTTGCCCTGTACTGAAAGGCCAAGAGCTGGATGACAATGCAGTCAAACAGCTTTTTGACCCATTGACATTCAAACACAATTGTTTTTTGTACAACTGATATTCTGAATGCACATTTGAAAATGCTTTCATATGAAGGAAGGAAATGGAGTTGTGGTAAAATAACATATTTGCCTTAGATCATACAATTTAAGCGGGGAAGCTGTGATTCATCCAGATTTTATGGTTTCTCTTTGTACAAATCAGCCACTAAATAGGTATCTGTTTGCCTTTCATTATGTTAAGGCTTTATTTATAACCTCTTTGTGAAGATTTTTAAAGCCCAAACTCGACCAAAAGACATTGGAGCACTTAACTTGAGCACCAATTACATTACACAGGGTCACCTTCATTTTTTATAAGCACATGGGAGATTAAGTGGCTTGACCAGAATCACAGGATATTCAGCCAAAACCAAGAACTGAACTTGGTTGCCCAGTTCCAAGGTCGGCAGCTATGGCCATAACACAACATTGTGAGTAGAGGGTGGTTGGCAGGCTGAAGCCAGTTTAAGAACTATATCTTTCATCCATTTACCACAAAAATAGTGCTGAAATTTGCACCAAAATACACCTATTTTGTAACAGTTTCTCAGGGGTTAACCCCCTATCCCCCTCATAAACATCAGGCTCACTCGCTTTGCTTGCTCACACTATGATTCATCCGTCACACTTACACCCCACCATTTTCAGATTCCAATTGCCGCCACTGCTCAAATAATATCTGAGTTGATGCGCTACAACTTACAGAATCTGGGGGTCAGCAAAAGATGCTGGACCGGGTCTGGCAGAATGAAAAACACCACTGGAAAGATGGCACTGTACTTGGGAATGGAAGATGACCAGCATCATGAAGGAGTTGCCATATTCGTGAGCAAGGGGGCAGAGCAATTGCTAATTTTAGTGCAAGCCAGTCAACAGCAGACTCAAGTCAGCCAGGTTAAAAGGCAGGCACATCAAAACAACAATTATCCAGTACTATGCTCCAATAAATGATGCAGAGGATACAGTCAGGGATATATTATACCATCAAATACAAGCTGTCCTTGAAGTCATGCCAAACCATGACCTGAAGATTGTGATGGGAGACTTGAATGCCAAAGTGGGAAAAGACAACATGGACTATGTTAGAGTGATGAGAAAGGAAGTTTGTGGAACAATGGCCAAGAATGGAGAAAGACAGTTGGAATTTTTGCACCACACATGATCTAGTCATATGAGGTATTCTCTTACCCCACTGTAATATTCTCAAACTAACTTGGTGCTCACCCAATTGCAGGGGCAGAAACCAGACCGAGAAGGCTTATGTCTTCCAAATCAAAAACAGGATCCAACACCTAGTAGACATGAAAGATCCATCTGAGCCAGCTGCAGATGCAGTCAAGAAGAAACTGAAACATATCTCTCAAGTATATGTGAAGAGCAGTGAAACATGCCTGGGGACTATGACAATGAAGAGAAAATAATGCATTGGACAAGACACATGGCAAGCTAGTGGAGACAAGAGGGAAACAAAAATGAAACATATGGAGGCCAAATCTGAGGAGCTGCAGGAGACATACAAGCAACAGTACATAGAAGCAAACAGGGCAAGTCAAAAGAATGACAAAAATAGATAAGTGGGTGTGTATGAATAACCTTGTCAGCCAAGCAGAGGAGGGAGCCAGTAGAGGAGAATGGGTGAAGGTCTTCAAGATCACGAAGATAGTCAATGGTGAATTACATGCAGCATACAACATTCCTGTCATGATCAACCAAGGCAGATTACTCACAACAGAAAAGGAACAGGAAGCACGCTGGGCAAAGCATTTCCAAGAAGTCTTGAACAGACCAGTACCAACAAGCGAAGACATCCAAGAAGCATAGACTGATGTGGATTTGAATATCACCCAGAAAGAAAAAATCGTCATTGCCATCTGATCTCTCAAGAATGGAAAGGTTCCTGGTCAAGACAACCTAAATGCAGAAATGTTCAAGGCAGACCCTGAGATATCAGCCAAAATCCACCAACCACATTTTACATCAATTTGAGGGTGCAAGGAAATACCAGATTACTAGAACCAAGGCATTGCCATCAAGATTCCAAAGAAAGGAGCATTAACCAACTGTAACAATGGCATGAAATCACTCTTCTGTCAATCCAGAGTAAAATCCTGGTTAAAATAAATATATAGCGCATTGTTGACACTGTGGACTAGCAGTTAAGAAAGAGTAGGCTGGGTACTGCAATGACATACAGTGTGTTGATCAGATCCTCACAGTATGCAACATCATAGAGTAGTGCAAGAATGACAGAGATAATTATACATCCATTTAATTGATTTTGAGAAGGCCGTTGACAGTATCTGCCATGACAGACTCTACAGTGTACTGAGAGCCCATAGCATACTGCAGCAGATAGTTCTACTTATGAAGAGCTTTTATGATAATGATAATTTTACCTGCAAGGTAGGAGCTCTCGAATATAACTTCAAAATCAAGGTCAGTGTGAGACAGGGATGCATGATGAAAGTGTTGTTCCTCAACCTAGTTATCAATTGGGTGATGTGACATACAACTGAAGAAAGACCAGAGGCATCGGATGGATCCAGCCTTGCTCTCTCACACACCCTAGCATATGCAGAATAAGACATCTTGGCTTAACATCTATACACAGCAAGTGGGCATGAATTCATGCCACTCAGCATGCTAAGCTCTTTACCAATCAAGATGGATGGAGAGGAGCTAGCAATGACAGAAGAGATCACCTAACTAGGCAGTACTATCAGGCAAGAATGAAGAGCAGGCAGTGACATCAAAAGCAGACTGAACAAAGCCGGGATTGGCTTCAAGATGCTGAACAATGTGTGAAGGTCATCACGGTACAACACCAACACCAAGCGGAGGCTTTACCAGAGCTGCACTATGTCGACACTCTTGAATAGATCAGAATGCTGCTTAATGATAAAAAGCAATATCACCAAACTGTCAGCCTTCCACAACAGTAACCATGGATAATCTTGCACATGTTCTGGCAGCAAACTATCTCCAACTAGGAATTGCTCACCAGATGTAAGCAAGAGAGAATGGAAAGTGGACACCATCATTCAAACAAAATGATGGAGATGGATAGGACACAACATCAGAAGAGAACAGGACTCTATCACATAAACAACACTACTCCGGATCCCATAAGGCAAACAGGAGAGAGGAAGGTCAAAGATCATCTGAAGGGAACTAAGGAAACAGAAATAAAGACTCTGAGTCACAGATGGGGAACTGTACATAAATATGTCCAAGACATATAGAAGTGAAGGTCCTTCATTGCTGTCCTATATGCCTGTCAGAATAATGGGAAATAAGTAAGTGATTAAGTAAGGATCACTACTGGATAGTCAACATTGACAAAAGCTGCAGGGAGGTAGAGCAGGACCAAAAGGAAACGTTTATTTTTGCAATTGAGGAAAGGGTCATCATTAACTTCTTGGCCATTGCTGTTTCAGTTCTGTCACATGGTCTGAACTGTATAGTTTTGTAGCAGGTTATTCTTGTTAATGTGCTTATGTTGCAAGGTGAGGAATACCTTCTTGATCACCTTTCCCCCAAAAATAGGTGAATTCTAGGATGGAAGTTGCCAGGATCAGCTGGATCTAGTGTAGGCTTTTTCAGCAGGGGAGGATCTATTCGGTCTTCAGGCTGTCTTGGATGGTCATCTGTGCACACAACATCAACATAGTCTCCTATGCCGACAACACACAAATCATAGTCTCCCTCTGCAAATACCCCAACACAAGAAACAAGTCCAAGGCCTGCATGACCAAAGTCAATAACTGTATGAAAGCCAACTGTCTCAAGCTCAACACTGACAAGACAGAAATAATGAGCTTTGGCAAGAACACCTCATCGCGGGATTCCAACTGGTAACTGGACGAACTCGGACTCATACCTACACCCAGCACCCACGTCAGGAATCTCAGAATGATCATAAACAGATAATTGCACATAACAGCAAAACTCATTCTGCTTCCAGACCCTGAAGATGCTGAAAGGATCTTCAAATGGCTCCCAAGCAACATTTTATCACTCAGTCCAAAGTCATCAGCAAGTTGGAATATGGGAACACCCTCTATGCCATGATCACCAAACAACTTACTATTAGACTAAAAACCATCCAGAACTCAGCAGCCAGATTCATCATCAATCTGCCACACAGAACTCACACCACGCCACACCTCAGGGAGCTCCACTAGCTCATGATAAACAAACATGCAGACTCCTCACACAAACATTCAAGAAACTATACAACGTAGGCCATACCTACCTGAACAGTCACAGTCTCATTCAACCAGCCACCCAGACACCTCCGCTCCACAGGACTCCTACTTACACACATCCCATGAATAGTCAGAGCCGGATCAGGAGGATGGGCGTTTTCTTTCATAACTCCTGAAGCATGGTACGGGCTCCTAGTCCACATCATAGCCTTCTCCTCTCTTCTTGAATTCCACTTGAAGCTGAGCATCTGACTTTACAATCAACCAACCTGCCATAGGGAGGGCTAGGTACACACATGCTCAGCACCAGAAAACCCATGTGACTGATACATTATTTGCAAAAACACATAACAAAATATAACAAAGACTTTGGTGTGGCAATGCTGAACATGGTTTAGGGCCATGCTGACTTGTGTATGACTGCAAGTCCCTCTACAATTTTGCATGAGAGGTCTATATATTGGTTGATGTACCAGAGGGGAGGGAGGAGGTCATCATAAAAGTATGTGGATGAGGGGATGAACCAGATATCCATGATGTAATGAGTTTCTAGTTTGTCAGCAATGTCAGGTGGGACGTATTGCTGAGTGTGCATCGATGAGCATGAATTGAAGATGGTATGATGTGGTGTGATTGTATTCTAGAGAGTGGTATGTGAATGAGGTTGTTAGTGTTAGATGTGCAAGTATGATGAGCATGTTTGTTGAGCCTTGGGATGCAAGCATAAAATGTTGTGGTGTTTGAGATACACATGATCATGAACTACTTGCCTTGACACCAAGGGTTCTGGCCCTAATTCCTTAAGGTTTAAACATGTCCAAACAGTTGATGCCCTTGTCTTGGATGCCTTTAGCTTGGGACACCTGCATGAGGGTCTCCTAGAGTGGCAGAACTTTGAAGGCTATGCAGGGTAGGAAAATGTAGTGTTGTCACTTTGTGTAGAGATTGATACTGGTTAAATCCAGAGATATTTTGTGGTCAAGATGGATGTTGGGAAATCAAATCCTAAGCAATGCATGTGAAATAATCGACAAAGTTACGTTGATGACTTCATCTATTTATATCCTGTTCTACCAAGTCATGCTTTCGGTTGTGAAGAATCCATGTCTGCTCAATGTGATGAGAGTTTCATTAGATTTGAAAGTTTATCTGTATGTCCTTGAAGAGCATGTCCTTTCCTAGCCAAAAGCTGTAGCTATGATAGTACCCTCAGAAGTATATTTATATCATCTGTCATCTGCTTTATGTGATCACTCATAACTACCAAACAATTCACAGTGATGGGGCAGAGATGTTATCATTCAATATTACGACAATTATTGTGTAGAATATGGATTGTGATACTATGTTACATGATAATGACAAAGTGTGCATTAGATTACCATATTTCAGGAAACGCACAAATGAAATTCTAATTTAGATAAGGCATCATAAAAGCATGCAGAATGTTTTAAATAGATTTCTGCTACCACTCAACTGTCAAGAAGTTGATGTGAAATTTGACATTTTAGTGACGTGTTCTGATGCATAAATGAACGTTATAAATAAATGATAACAGAAATATCTATAAAAGAATAAAATTGCTTCAGTATTGAAAAACAGATTATAATACTAGAATGTATAACATGAGCACTGACATTGACAAGAGAAGTAGGTGTTACCCAGGTTATGTTATGATTTGCTTTTCGTAAAAGTTTATTTCAAGTGTGCTTTTAAATCCTGTATGATGTACTAATGTATAACATGCAAAAGAGACTTATAAAATTAAATGTGAAATGATCGTGAGTGTTACAATTTTATGAGTACCCTACACTTATATGAATCAATTAAAATGTATAATCGGATGATATTATTATACTTAATTGAAGAATTAATGAACTGTTCTATGTAATGTGAGATTCATATTTTAGCACAAACTCCTCGTCCATGTGCTGAGTTTCATGAAGGGCTCAAACTTTCCCTCCATTTCTAGTATGAACTTATGAAATGAATAGTCTGAAGCCTACGGGAACGTTTTGTAAAGTTTCCTCTTGTGTTCTAACACTCAATCGTCTCCTTTCATGTTTGTAGCTTACTTGATTAGACTTCCAACAAAATGGTTACTTCCTGGAGCAATGCTTGAGAATGGACTGACAAAAGATGAGAGTATGGCCTCTTTCTAAATACAACAAACGATTAAATGACAATACTACAGTGGTCCTAAGGAAATTGTGTGTAATGGATTGCTTAATTCTTCTGGATTTGTATACTTTTTACTTACTACATCATCTCATCCTAAAATTTGGTGGAGATGGAGATTAATTGCCTATATTTTGAACTAAGGGGCGTTAGCCCTTTACCCATCTTACGTTACAGAGACTGACGATTGGGACTTCCAGAATAAACGTGAACTGTGTTCGCTTCCGGCTGGTATGCTATCCTAGTGGAACATTTTCGATTGAAAGGGTTCGTCGCAGAGTAGCTGTGGTATTGGCACCACAGTGTGGACAGAGTCAGATGACTCTATCTATGAATTGAAACTGGTCATTCGATATTTACTGAACTTTCATAGAGGGTTGGTATGAGATTCAACTGATTTCCTGCTAATTCACCATTCTAGAGGCACTATAATCTCTCACGGTTGAGGAAGATAGCTCTTAAAATTCTTAATCTCGCAAAATTTGCAAATGCATAAGAAACCTGATCTAATTTGAAAATATAACTGAATGCTAATCCTTTGATCCTTAAACAGAAATATACTATGATAAAAGATTCTGCTGATTCTATTTCATTTATTTGGTTGTGGCTAAATTCAAATTTGATTTGATAATCAACTAATTAAGAGTGGGTTTTACATGGGAGATTGCTCCTATCATTGAATCTTATTGATTATCAATTTCAGGTCCTCATATGATAATCGCTCATCCCCTAAATATTCTAGTCCCTTTCAGCATAGAATAAGATCCATCGGAGGACCTAGGTGGTTTGTTATGGTAGCTGAGTTTATTCTGTTACTAGAAAAAGTCAACCAAAGCCCTAAATTCAAGGCATTGGCATAGTCAATCCTCAATGTTATTGATGCATGCACGGCTGCTTTTCGAGTTTCCAATGGGAGGAAATGTAATTTCTTCCTCGGAACCCAGATCAGAGAGAAACATTTGCCCACTACAAACAGAATCTGGGGTTGTAAAGACAACTTAATTTCAAATTTAACTCCCAGATGTTTCGCTACTGTTGAAGGCTCAGCAGTAGAGCCCATCTAATTCAACATACAACAGCACCACCAATGGCTTACAAAAAATCTTTGAACTGGCTCCCCAGTGAAGATGACATCGAAGATACATCACAGAGCCGAAGCAATGGGTCAGTTCCAAGTTGTGATAATGCTGCAATGCAAGATCTTGCATCATCATCAAGGGTCTCGTCGATGAGGGCTGGCGATGTGAAGGCAAGCGTCAAAAATGTGTCACTCAATTGCGTTGATGAATCAGTTCAGAGGAGCTGCGAGTTTATAATGCAGAGTCCGGTGTCATTGTCAAGGATGCCCTTAATGAAAGATGTGATGGTCTGCGCTGAGAATGCAACGGCGATTCCAATGGGGCAATGGTCTTTGATGCAATGCAGGTCTTTGCATTGGGTTTGATTCATGCAACAGCAGCGATACTCCTGTTCTCCCTATGGTTGTGCCCCACAGTGGGGGAGGTGCATTAGTTCTCTGAGCCCACAGAGTCTGGCACAGCACCTTAGGCCCACTTTCAAGGGTCCAGGACAGGGGTGACATCACTTGGCAGGGTAGACTCACAGATGCTAGTTGCTAAGTTCAAGGCTGTTGGACTATTCTGTCCCTGAGGCTCTGGTCAGCAGGCCAGCCAACTAGTCCTTGGAGTCACTTTGGGGTCCTGGATTCAAAAGATGCAGGTCCAGTCCTGCTCCCCAGGCAAGAGGGCAGCAGGTCAGCACAGCATGGTAGTTGTTCACCAGAGCAGTAGTCCAGCCGAGTGACAGCCCAATAAGGAGCACAGCAGTCCTTCTTCCTGGCAGAAAATCCACAGGTCTAGAAGTGTACTAAAGAGTTGGTGTCTGAGGTCTAATATTTATACCTGCACCCTTGCTCTGGAAGGTGGGAGACGCTTCTAGAAAGTTCCTTTGAAGTTCCCAGGCATCCTGCCTTCCCTGCCTGGCTCCAGACTAACTACAGGGGGCATGAAGCCCTTTGTGTGGGGGCAGGGTATAGCCTATTCAAGTGTGAGTAAGGCTGGGCCCAGCTCCACCTTTCCATACTGCCAGTGATGGCCCATCTAGGCACACTTAAGCTCTCTATTGTGTGTGACTGTCTAAGAGGAATACACAAAACCCAACTGTCAGCCACACCCAGTCATATGACCGGAGACAGGCTACAGGCACTGAATGGGTAAGGCAGGAAAATAACAACTTTCTGAAAGTGGCATATTCAGAATTGTAATTTAAATCCCAAATATGCCAAACATGATACTGGTTACCTGCTCCCATTTGGAATTTGCATCTTATTAAATGTAATACGGCAACTCCAATATTATCTTATGGAAGAGGTATGCCTTGCAGTTGTGAAAAATGAAATTAAGAGTATTTCACTACCAGGAAATGTAAAACTTAAAAGTACATGTACAACAATTTAAATATGCTGCACCCTGTCCTCTGTGCTATCCAGGGCTTACCAAGGCATCACTTAAATGTATTAAAAAGTAAGGTTTGGGCCTTGCAAAAGGTTTATTTTGCCAGGTCAAAATGGCTCACACTGGCTGCATTGGCTGGTCTGACACATGGTTAAAGGGCTACTTAAGTGGCTGGCACAATTTTGCGATGCAGCGCGCGCTACGAAATTTGTTTTATTTATTTAATTGTTTACTTACCTGCAATTATCCATATTCCGGTTTTTAGAACCCCCCCACCCTGCCCCTCCCCCGCCCCGCCTTACCGCCCCACAGAACTCCCTCCTAGGGCCGCGGCTGCCCTGGGTACATGTAGTACCAGCTTACTAGGGACTTCTAACTAAATTAAATATGCCGATAGGGGATAAGCCAATGTTCTCATGTTTTAAGGAGTGAGTACATGCACGTTATCACTTAGTAGCAGTGGTAAAGTGTGCAGAGTTCTTAGGCCAGCAAAAATAACATCAGCAAAAAAATGGAGGAGGAAGGGCAAAAGTTTGGGAAAAGACCACCCTAAGGCTTACAGGTCTAACAATTCTTTTAAAAACCAAGCAGAAATATAGTAGTCTGGAAGGGCCCTGAAAAGCCATCTATAAAAGTGCAAGATCGTGAACATGAAGCATTCAAGCACTCAAGCGAAAACGATGTCCCTATTTGTGTCTATTTCATAAGCGTTTGCAAAAGTATCAGACAGAGTACATAATCACCACATTGTGTGGTCTGAGTCTTGTCAACACTGGCAGATAAATTTAGCAGTAAGTTGTAGTGTAATTGCTCTATGACCTTAGTATGCCTCTGCTGAAATAAGCAAACTCTCCATATGGTAGTGAGTAAGTGAGTGAGTGACTTAGTAAGCACAGCTGGACTGGGAAACCAGAAACAACCCTGGTAAAATTGCTCAAAATGGCCCTTCTGCCTTCTTGTCCTTAGCTTTTCATGTCTCTTTTCATCTAACCATTTTCTTTCTCGCCTCCCTCTCAGATTTTTTTGCTTGCTCTCCGGCACTCTCTTCCCCTCTCTGGAAGGCACTGTGTGGCTGTTGCAAGACGCCAGGGATAAGGGTAAGTGACAGAAGCACCAGTAGTGGGCCTGGGCCTGCTAAAGTGTCATCCAGTGGTGGAAAAATGTTTTTAAAAAAATAAAACATAACAAATGTGCACACGTTGTATAAAGCAACTTCATGTTTTCTTTTCACTGTCCATGTTTTGTTTACTGTGATCACCTTGTTGCATCACCCACACAATTTATCGAAGACTGTGTGTTAACCGCAGGCACTGAGCACTTATTTATTTTAATGATCCAATAAATATGCTGCACATATGTATACAAATAATAAATATTTCTCTTGTATAATACGTATTTCTCATAGGCCTGGGCATGAAATTCTGCTCTGCTCATGGACTTTGCAGAGTTTTTCTGACGCCACTTAGAATGCGGAGTTCCAAAAAAACTCTGCTCCAGGTAGCATAGTGGAGTTTTTTCTTCGCTCATGCTTACCAACTTTATGTTGAGGAAAATCTTACTCCAGACCACCTCCTAGCACAATTTCTCAAGGCAGGCAGTTGCAGATGGCCACTACGTTCATATTGAGAAACCTTCGGTTCGCTTTGAGGAAGCTGCTGCTCAAGTAGAACATCTACTCAAGCGGCAGAAAGAAGCAGCACCCTCTTACGCTGTGCATGGTGGCGTTCATGCTGATTTAGCAAGGGTTTTGCTTGCTTAGTATGAGTGGGGGTGTGTGAGCAACATGTTTCCAAGTCATCGCAGTGGGATATCTTGCCAATACATACATTGCATATAGGACATGAGGGGGCCTAAAGGGACAGGGAAATGAGCGAGTAGTGAGAGCTGTATGGCAGGGTTTAAGTGATCTGTGGTCTGCCGGTGGTTAGCACTGGAAGGTGGAAAAGCAGATACAGAGATGGGTCCTATCTAACTTTCCATATTTGCCCTACCCACCCTCAAGTTGCTAAATAAATTAAACTCTGATGCCCTACCACCTTCCACTGCAACAGATGTAACTGCAAAGAGACTTTTAATACTCCATTCTCAATGTTGTCAGGTCAGAATTGAAGCATTATCATACTAGTATACAATAAAGTCACAGTTGTTGCTCCAATAACTAATGCAATGAATAATCATTGGCCAATACAATAGTCCTGGCTTCTTGTAGGTGCAATGTAACTCATTGTATCAGATAACTTGATGTTGTGCAATGACAGAAGTAGGAATATATTGTTAGTGCGGGACAATATGGCAAACACAGATGTACTGCTTACATGCTTTTAAGCCAAGCCCTCATGTACATCAGCCACGCCCCCGTGAGAGACCCCCCCAGTACAGGCATTCCACTCAAATTCCTCTCGTGGGGAAGATGAAAAACACAATGAAACACACAATTCACTACACTGTACAAGTCCACCACAAAATAGAAAACAGAGTGTGTGTATTTGTCAGTTTGGGCAAGTCAAACACCCCTGGTGAAAATCTACAGATGCTGCACATCACCTGACTTAAAGCACTCCTAGCCAACCTTGTATCGAACGATACATCAATCATGGGAATGTGACACTACATACACCA
The DNA here is from genome assembly GCF_964204655.1 of Triturus cristatus. Lineage (NCBI taxonomy): Eukaryota > Metazoa > Chordata > Amphibia > Caudata > Salamandridae > Triturus > Triturus cristatus. The sequence goes on along the minus strand of NC_140587.1, from coordinate 736,837,100 downwards.
CCCCTGGAGCCACAACACTGTGAATAAGGCTAGGGGCATAGTATCCCTGGTCCAAACATATTTTGTGGGTCCCTGTCCACAACATCCCAGAATGTATGTTCCCATAACATCTGAATGATGCACTCTATGTCAAGGTCAGTGGCAATGTGCAGACATACTCTCACAAACTCTACATGCAATACATAGTATCACAAAACAACATCTCCCCATGAATAACATAGCAATCATCCTCTGTGACACCCTCACATTGCTCATAAGCTGGGTCCTGTTGTTGTTGAACATACATCAGTATGGATGTCTCAGCAAAATAAAACACACCTCCATTGTTAAAGCATTGTGAGGGGCCTTCACACATCACCCACATGAAAAAGGAAAGTCAGGTGAATTGGATTCCCACAATCCATGGTTGCATACATTTAAAGGGCCACAATGTAAAGGCTCCCTGCATATTTGGATTACCCAAACCAGGTGAACTCCTGGAAGGCAATGGGCCAAGGCTACAGTATGTATTGCACCTTCTTCAATGTCTCCATGTACACAGGACCTTAGGCATGAGGTATATCAGGGACAACCAATATTGTCACAAAGTTGCATGCACATGGGGGTAATGTGTAAGGTCAAGTCCTGAAAGAAACACTGTAGCAACTGCAGTTGTCTAACATCTATTAAACGTATGTGGACAGAACACACATGAAAAAGGGTAAATGTGCATCCAAAGTTTGACAATAAAGCACCTGTGTGGAGAAACAAATACCTACTTTGCACACTGTAAACACATATCTACCTTACATCTCAGGTATTAAAGCAAGCCAAAAGACGTGAACATTGACCAAGGCAAACAGCAATACTTTACATAGTAGATCCCACCCAATGAAATGTCAGCCCCAATTGGAATTCATCCCACATATACATCCATTGAACAATGACCCTCGTCCTCTGTAATGCTATAACTTGTCCCAAGGTCTGACCATACTTACCACTGCAAATGGATCCGCTATCATGGTCAAGCAATCACAGCTGTAGTCACAAATGCCACATTTACCAATAACAACAAGTAGCATCAGTAGCAATGGGTGGACAAAGGTGTTGTAAACAAAGCAAGTTGTTTATTTTCGAGTACAAATTGGGATCCAAAAACAAAGGCCAATGGCCAGTCCAAAATTCAGTATGTGGTCTAGCACACTACTGTTCCACCTAACTTGCCTACCAGAATACTGCCAGGGAAACCTCCCCAGGAAAGGGCATCTAGTGGGCAGTCAAAGCACCTGAATGATGTTATTTAGGTGGGCTGGGATTGGGACTGGGAGGGCTGAGTTGTCCTTGCAAGGGCTGGGCTTGGAGTTGGGAGGGTTGGGTTGGTCTGTGGGAGAGCTGTTCTCAGGTTTGGGACAGCTGGGTTTGACCATACAGGGTATTCTGTAAGCATGAAGAATAGTGATGGGTTTAAGGAAGGGAAACAGGTTTAGTAGTGTTTTGTTCTGCCTTTGAAGATCTTCGTTGTTGTGTGTTTGGGTTTGTGGAGGGGATAGGTCGGTGTCAGGACAAGTAGTTTTACTTTATTTAAGGCCTTATGGGGTATGGAGGGGTTTAGAAGGGGGGGTGGTGATTTTGTTGTAGACTTGGAAGTCAAAGGGAAGGGTTAGGTAGGGGTGGGAAAGAAGACCTTGTGGCTTTAGGAGGGGGGACAGCTGTAGCAGGGAAAAGGTCAAGGCCAAACTATGGGGCATATTATCAAGCACTGCGTTAAAATGATCGCCGCTTTAGCGGCAGAAAACTGCTGCTAAACCGGCGATAATGGGTTTGATAATATGCCGCAGAGAATTCCCATAGAAGCCCATGTTGACACCAGAACATGGACTTCTATGGGAATTCCCCAGGGCATATTATCAAGCCCATTAACACCGCTTTAGCGGCAGTTTTCTGCCATTAAAGCGGCGATAATTTTAATGCCGTTTGTTGATAATATGCCCCATGGTAAGTTAGTTGGGAGACTGGAGAGGAGGTAAGCAAAGGCATTGGGTGTTGGAGGTAGAGGAATGTGAAGTCTGAGGTGTGGATGTGCATGCTCTTTGTGCATGTCTCTGTAAGTGTTTGGTTGGTGAATGTTTCTGTCTCTTGCCAATGTGTGATGTGTCTGTGGCTGGTATTGGGGGTGTGGTGTCTGGGTGTATGATGTTGGTAGTGATTTTGTCTGGTGGTGTGGTGTCTGGCTGCATTTGTGTAGTGACTGTGTCTGGTGGTGTGGTCTCTGGCTGTATGCGTGTAGTGGCTGTGGCTGTTGGTGCAGTGTCTGGATCTATGTGTGTAGTAGATGTATGTGGTGCACTGCATGTTGTGTCTAGGTGTATGCCACTGGATGCAGTGGTAAGGGGGTCGAGTGCCTGGTGAGTAGTTGTTTACATGTCTTTTTACTTATGTTTCTGTTGTCGTGTGCTGTGTGTGGCTGTTGAGGTGGATGTGTCCTGATGTGTTTGTGTGCTTTGGGCAGGTATGGGAATGGGGATTGAGGATGGGGAAGAGACAGGAGGTGGGGTGGAAGGTTGGAATCCATGGAAGGCTGCTGTGAGTGTGGAAGCAATACCCTGAAATGATCTCTGCAGGCCAGACATGTCAGAGTGAATCCTTTCGAGGTACGACCACATATGCATTTGCTGGGGCTTTACACCAGGATGGCATTCAGCACTGCAGTCTGACTCACAGAGATCTGTCTCAGGATGTCAATTTCCTGCTCACTCAGGGCAGCATGGTAGACAAGGGTGGGGGGTTAAGGTGCTTGATGCAAAGGAGACTCCTCCCATCTTAGGGGGGCAGGCCCAGACTGCTGTATGGCGATTAGAAGGTAGGGTGGAGATTGAATTGGGGTTGGCGGACATGGATGTTGCTGCCATAGGTATGAGGGGTCTGCCACCACCAGGGAGTGGCTACTGGAATTCAATTCTGATGATAATGATGGTGATGGGTTGTTTAGCTCCTCCATGGCACTCCCATCACCCTCTGGGCCACTGGTTGCTTCTGTCTCACTGGCGCAATGGGAACCACTGTGGCCAGCTGCTTTCCCAACGATCTCTGCTCTGTCTCCTCTGCTGCCATGGGATGATGCTGAAATAATAGCAGAAATAGGTTCATTGCAATTTGGTGAATACATTAGGCAAACAAATCTTGCCATGACACATTACATAATTGCACAGATCATAACACATACATGGATGACTACATTAGCTCCAACATTGGCATGAGCACATGCATGAATGCTACAAGACCTCTGTACAGTCACACATAATGGTGTCATAATCACAGTCTGCTCCTACTGCATGTGTGGCCTCGTCCCAAATCCACCCACATGTGTGTAGCAGGAGATATCATCACCCTGTCAACCTAGGCTCTTGTAGCATACCATTGTTACCTGATTTAATTATATGAGATGTCCACATGGAATGCATTACTACCTATTGATACAAGGGCCACATGCAAAAAGCAAATGGTCAGGAGTCCCTAACGCATAACATGTAGAGCTTCTGGGCACCTGCTACAACTAAGTTGCTGCAATATATAACTAACAAGAAGGTGACATGGAAGTGCCCATTCCACACTGTTCACACTTCCCAAGTGACACATTCACATCTGCCCACTGCCAGATGATGCAGTTGAAAGCTGCGCATGAGTAGCTTAGCTAGGTGTCACAAGTAGTACAAAAGAGTTGAATGGAGAGAATGTGCCTCCAAGTGGTGTGCGAGGTACATCCCCAGTCAAGATTGGTTCAAGTGAGCATAACATTTCCACATTGCAAATGTTAATGCCATTAGAACACTGAAAGTACATGAGGCTTAGGAAATATCCAGTCCATAATGAGGTCTTACTCACGTCCAAAAGGGAAGGGAATTCACTGTACCTTCCATGTCTAACAAACACAAATACCAATGTAGTACTGAGTGCTGACACACATTAGATACCCCAAAATGTCAGCATGTCACTCCCTGATGCATGTCACCAGCCACAGAATGACCCTCCACAAATGCACATGTGCATCAAACCTTACAAAATACACCCTTCTCAATGGCATGCAATCTCTCATTGCCAGATAGTACTGAAAGTCCTCCAACCATGTTTGTCATTTCCTCAACAATGTGACCTTGCTAATGATATCTATCAATGTCATAAGGTATGGTGAATCTTCCACCCATGTCTACACACCCCTGTATGTTGGTTATATCTACTTTGTATACCAATCACAGAATACTATTGTCATGTACACATTGGCCAACACATACAAATGTGATGGAATCAGAATGAAGACCTTTTAGAGCCTCAGATCATGTATGGAACAGTTGTAAATATGACAGTACAACACATAAAGGTACACATGCCAGCATGTAGGCATCAACACAGATGTCACCAGTGGTGTTAGCCACCTCATGACACTGTACATTTCCCACTTACAAGGTAAAGTAATGCTCAGTGTCTGTATCCAGAGCGTATTGTATGCCATGTCACAAGTAAGTGGTCCACCGTCGAATGAGACACAGTAGTGAGGGAGCATCACTCCAGATACATGGATGACTGTGTGGGACCACTGTCACACATGACAACAAAAGATAATGTAGGTTACCTGAGACATTAGGCAGCCTTGTGAAACTCTGCCAACTCTGGAAACTTACCTTTGACTGGACCCTGCTTAGTTCCTGCTCACATGAACAATAGTCTACTGTTAACACCATGCACCTACTACCAGACCTACACATGCAACAACTCTCCCATTGCATGGACCATGAATCACCTTGAAGCTTGATGTGGAAATAGCTGTCTTTAACAAAAGATAGATGTTCATGCATAATGTTTCACTCAAGCTAATACTCACCCCCCTCTAGCTCCTGTTGGGCTCTCAACTACCCATCAAGGTCCGGGTATAAGCAGCTAGTATGCGGGCCATTAGGAGGGTCAGGTTCTGGCATGTGCCTTTATTGCCTTGGGAAGACAGCTCCAGCTGGACCTCCACGATCTTCTGGGTCCAGTGTCTCAGGTCCTCTCACCTTTTCCTACACTAACACTGCTCCAACGTGCGAACCAGAGGGTCCGCACCTTCCAGGCGATGGCTTTTCACTTGAACACATTCTAATGGACGTTGACCAATATGGATGCAATAGAAGAAGATACTGAGTAGACATGCAAGATATAGCTTATCTGCTAGTGTGACACCAAGGTTGTAGACAGCTAGCTTAACCATCGATCAATATTGCACACACTATATGCATAAGGTGCACATGCCGAGCAACACAAAAAACATTACTACACACTGTTGAAGTCATATGAGGACCACCCTCAATCCTGATTATACCTATACTGACTACGCCAGTCCATTGCCACCTGGTAGCCCATGTGGTCTGTAATGAGTTATCATGTAACACATCCCCCATTGTGTCCTCCTGAAGGGTACAGTACTAGGGCATCACTGGACAGACACCTGAACAGTTTGGACAAATGACTTTATTCAAACAGTCCAAGACATCACTAATACCATTGCATTGACTACATTCCAGGATTTGGGTCCCAATGAAAGGGCTGGCAAGTGTCACTGAGAGCTCCCACTCTGAGGATCAGTGGCTATGTGATTTACTTATTTGGACATCATACTGTGTCTGCATGTGTCTGTGTGGGAATATGTGTATATGGGACGAGATCAACATATCATTGTACATACTGCATGATTGCTCATTCTTACGCAGCTGGTGATGCACTTCTGAACTGCACTGCAGATGTAACCAACTATCTACACTGTGTACCTGTTTCACATAAGCAATGTTCCTGTACAATGCTAACATAACCTATTGGACAGAAAAACCCCAGACATGTGGGAGTAAGGTGCCTGTCCTAAGGCAAAGACACAGTGACACTATGGGGCCATGGACAATAGTCTCGGGTCTGGGGATCTCATCATGCACCATACCATCTGTAGTAATACTAGGTGCACTTAAGCCAACTCATGGACCTGTGACACTATTTTAGGCCACATCTGAGAATAAGCAGATCTACAGGGAGAGTACTCTGTGCATCAGTTTCATAACTATATTATCTCAGCTACAGCCTGGGCCATGGACCATACAGGACACAACTCATTGCAAGCGCTTTCTCTCTGCAGGCTGAGTATACTGTTTCACCCTGACCATCATATGTTCATACCTAACAGTACATCTTGTGGTCATCTTATATATGACATGACCATTGTGGGTCACTCTGAAGGGGTCTGTGAGGTGTTGGTATCTCCCAGACAACAGTTGGACTGTACGCATATCTCATATCATCCTCACATGCCACTTACAGGAAACATACTCCAGTTAGAGTGTAAGGCCTATTTATTTGTTACCACATCTGCTAATAACTCAGGTATAGGATTTATGACTGATTACACATCAATATAGTGATGTGAAGTCCATAATTGCAGTGCCACATGAACCATTGCATGATTGTGCTATCTAGGGGCCCCACTGTCCGACATACAAAACTCTGATGTCAGTCTGGAACTCTGAGCCACATTGTAGCCTATGGGATAGGATAGGATTTTTGTTGCAGTACTCACTGGTTCCTCTGGTGAGCCATAAAGCTAGTGATAAAGGGGAAGGACCTCATTCACCAGGGTCTCCAGCTCCTTTGGAGTGAAGGCAGGGGCCCTGCAGCCTGTACAGAGTGCCATGACAGCTCCCAAAGGTGTCGTCAGGGCCCTCAAAGTCACACATGTTGCAGATCGAACTCCTCTCTGTTGAAGTCAGGAGCGCTGGCATCGGCATGCGTCAGGTGATATGGTGCGAAGTACAGCGGTGAGGCGTGCGATGCCCTCAGGTCACGGTGCGAGCAGCGGCTCGGTGGCTGCGTCAGATGGCGGCGTAGGTGAGACCAGGGTCGCGGTGCTAAGTGAATGCAGTGCTCGTCGGGTGCTGGCAGGTAGCGGTGCAAGCAGCGGCATGGACGTTGCTGGAGCGCTGTCATCGGCTGATGAACTGGAGAAGATGGTGCCGGAATCGGTAGGCCAAGGCTGCAGTTTGGGATGAGAGCGGTGCATCATGTAACTTTACGAGCGATGCCATCGAACCACGGTTCAAGCAGAGGCGTCAATTTTGGCGTGGAATGGCTTTGTCGTGGATGCCAAGGCGTCATCGTGAAGCAAGGTGGTGCGGAGTGCGGGGCTCACAGCTCGTGGTGTGAGCAGCGGCTTGGTGGCGATGTCAGCAGGCGGTGTCGGTGAGACCAGGGTCGCGGTGCAGCATTGCCTTCTGCGGTGCCTTCAGGACATAGAGTTGGCAGCAGCGCCGTCGACGTCATCAGGTTGCTTTTTCTTCGGTTGCAGAACAAACACACACTTCCCTGTGCTGAGGGCAGAAGAGCTTGAAGTCTGTGCTGTTCCTTAGACTTCCTGAACAGGGGGCAAGCTCTACCTCAAGCCCTTGGAGAAACTCACAAAAATAGATTGCAGAAAGTTCAGTCCAGTCCTTTCACAGCCCAAGACAGAAGCAGCCACTGCAGGCCAACACAGCAAAGCTCACAGCAAAGTGGTAGTCTCTCCTCACAGCTTCTCCAGCTCTTCTTCTTGGCAGTCTTCTTGGTCCAAAAGAGTTCTAAATTTCAGGGGTCTCAGCCCCAATATTTATATCCCAAAATCCTTTGATCTCTTAGGCAGAGAGTGTCTGTGCCCAGCCAGAACCAGTTCTGCCTTCTCTGGTGTGACTTACTAGCAGGAGGTGGAGACGGCATGGTCAGAAGCAGACCAGGCCCTTTGAGGTGCAAGGAAATCGTCTCCCCCTTCCCCAATTGCAGCCCAGGTCTATTCAGCCCTTTCCTGACCCACCTAGACTATCTGGAGCCACTCCTGCTCCCCAGCCTTCTGTCATCTAAAACCCAGACGGGCAATCCACATTCCAGCAGAGGCACACGGGATGACTGAGCAAGAAAACAACTCCTTTCTAAAAGTGGTATTTTCAAACACAGAATGTAAAAATCACCTACACTTAACGATGTATCTTTAGATTCTGAGTTCAGGCATACTAAACTTTGTTTTCCTACCTAATTCGCAGGGTCAGTTATGTTCATTAGATGTTATAAACAAACGCCCCATTCTGTCCTATGGGGAATAGGTAGCCTTGCAATAGAGAAAAACTAAATTGGCCGTAATTCGCTATCAGGACATGCCACACACATCAGGGCATGTCCTACCTTTCACATACACTGCACCCGGCCCACAGGGGTACCTTGGGCCTACCTTAGGGGTGGTTGACATGTAAGAAAAGGGTAGGTGAGGGACTGGAAAGTGTGTGCACTGGCCAAGTCGTCATGGCAGTTACAAACTGTGTGCAGACTCCGCAATGGCGGGTCTGAGTTACCTTTTCAGGGCTACTCACGTGGATGGCACAATCAGTGCTGCAGGCCCACTAGTAGCATTTGATTCACAGGCCCTGGCACATTCAGTGTACTTTACTAGGGTCTAACAAGTAAATCAAATATCCAATCATGGCACACCAATCCATAACACAATTTACCACAGGAGCTTTGCACTTTACCACTGATCAGAAGTGAGAAAAGTGCGCAGAAACACTACGCCAGCAAAAACAGTCAAAACCGGGAGGTCAGAAAGCAAAAACTCAGGGGAAACACGCCAAAAGATGCCAAGTCTAACAAGGAGATACACAGCTGTCAAAATATTGACAAGGTGAAAGTAAGAGAAAATGCTGTGCTTACTGGTGAGTGCGTGAGCTGTGTGCTTAGTGGGTGGTGAAGGAAGGAGATGTGAGGAAGTACATTCTGGAGAGAGTGAAGATGGTGCTGAAAAGGAAAGAGATGAGGTGTAAACAAGGCTGGCCTATAGCATGCTCAGCTTGGGCCCACAGACCTTTGGAGGAGAGCAGGAGCTGATTGCAGGAGTCTTTTCCGATGCAGCTCCAAAGAAAAGCACATGCAAACACTGTTTCTGGAGGCTGCAAATGACGGAAACTGCATTTTTACTCCTTTTCTTCTCATGGCCTTCCTTTCGCGTATCCCATCACCTTCCCCCTACCCCTCCCCTTCTTTTCAACACGAAGACAGTTAAATAGGACAAATGGGAGGGGATGCCACATTCGGATTCACCCAGAGTGCTCTCTTAACAAAGGTCAGTTCAGGAGTGAACATAATGGAAGTGATTGAGACACTCTTAAAACTGCAATACCTTTCACAGGCCACGTTAAGGTTCACAGACTTACAATTCCAGAATTTAAACATTTTTAATATTCATTTTTTACAGCAAAATAATTGTTGTTACTCGTTTATCTTAAGCAGCTAACAACCACTGACAAAGGCAATAGTCCTGGCTAGGTTTAGTTGTAAGTCAGTTGTGGTGTTATATATCTGGATGCAATAATAGGAAGCTCAGAGAGGAACAAAAATACGAGTTGGGTGGCACACTATGGAAATCGCAGACATTTCGGTTATATGTTTAAGTGATGCCCTTAATTACGGTGGCCATGCCCCTTTTAGAGACTCACACTATTTTTCTGTCCCCCTTAAAGCCCCGCCCCTCCTCTGTACAGTTTGGTCGCAGCAAGCTTCCTCTGTTTACCAACTTTTGTCATTTTCTGTTTTTTGCTGGTGCAGTGTTTTGATGCCTGGCATCCACACTGTATTGGTCCTCTGTTTATGTGAGGCTATACTTTCCTTAAAGACAGATGAAAGGTGCCACTACTGTACACAGAGGCTCACGTAGGGGTTTTTCTATAGATTATTTACTTATTTTGTTAGATTTAGTAATGTGGATCTGAATGTGCCTCCTTCTAGTAACTACCTTCACACTCCTTTGTTTTGGGTTGTCACTACCTTCAACTGTAATATAGTAAAAAAGTATAAACATCAACATAATATGACAAATATGTGAACCACAGTCTGTTCATCTCGCAGCGTGGTCTACACAACTTTCTTGATTTTGGTACTTTATTTTCAGGTAGACACATTTTTTATAACTTTTGACACACTTGTATCCCAACTGCAATGCATACGCACATATGCCCCATGGTAACATCTGCATGGTTGTCCTAGAATCTGTGCATACCTCTTTGACATGGGGAACCCCCTGGTACACCTCACAGCCCCCCTAGGGCAGTCCCAGACGAGAGCAGGGCTGTTACAGGGCAAACCGCAATGCAGACATTGTGCTACTGCTCGTTAAATGTGACAGAGTACAGAATAACATTGGTATCCACCATTTTAAATTTAGAAATGTATTTTAAAGCATTTTTGTCCCTTTACGTATCGGTGCGTGCATCTGAGTGGTGTGGATGAAGGGGTAAAGCCTACAGGCGATACCAGGCCTCTCTTACAACACCATGAAGGGAACAAATGGGTGTAATAGCAGGGGATTCGCGTCTGTCCTAAGTCTCAAGTATGATGAACAATAACAGCCAAAATCAGAGCGCACGTTTGCAAAACACATCAAGCTCTGTGTGCAAATATGTGCTCGTATTTTTGTGAATCTGGTCCCCGTTGTTAAATTGCTAAAATTCCCAAATTGCAATCTGTATAAATGATCAAAATGGCGGCAGATTATTTCGTATTTTTTATATTCTTGGTCATGTTAATGTTAGATTTCTAGGCCATTATCGCGCTACTCTGACCCTCACATGTACATCAGATGAATGATTAACCCCTTGCATGCCCTTGACGGAACCACTCCGTCATGAGCCACGGGCGCCGTGTGCTCATGACGGAGTGGTTCCGTCATGCTGCGGCCGTTGGCGGCCGCTCCTCCCACGCGGCGCTAATTCCCCGCCTGTGCGGGCGATTAGCGCAGTGGGTGGAGTCATGACGGAACCACGCCGTCATGAGCACAGCTCGCCCGTGACTCATGACGGCGTGGTTCCGTCATGAGCATAGCGGCGCCGCAAACCCCCCAAACCCGCGGCGGAATTCGCGCCGCAGCGAAGGGGTTAATAACTGATCGGGATGTTTTCCTCCTTTAGGTTTTCTTCTATTCTTCATAAAGTGAGCTCGAATATGTTGCTTTTTCACAGGTTCAGTGATTTCTCCTCAGTGCGTAGAGATGTAATGTTATCTTACTCCAAGGCATGCTGGCATGCATACTAATAGATTCTACAGCTTTCAGGATTTTTTCAAAGCTGGAAAGAAGTTGTGCCACTGAATTAACCATTTGCTGCGATCGGGGATAGTTGATGTACAAAATTTGGGGGCATATTATCAAGCACGGCGTTAAAATTATCGCCGCTTTAGCGGCAGTAAACTGCCGCTAAGGCGGTGATAATGGGCTTGATAATATGCCACAGAGAATTCCAATAGAAGCCCATGTTGACACCAGAACATGGACTTCTATTGGAATTCCGTAGAGCATATTATCAAGCCCATTGTCGCCGTTTTAGATGCAGTTTTCTGCCGCTAAAGCGGCGATAATTTTAACACCGTTTCTTGATAATATGCCCCTTGGAGTGTTTTGTTGAGAGGGGTTATAACTATCCACCTCAACTAATAATCACAATTCTTGTTAGGGTGAATTACTAAAGTCACTAAATTAACCTGAGCTCAACCTGCTGTTAGCTATGGCACAGAGCAGTCAGGCTTAACTTAGAGGCTATGTGTGAAGTATTTATGCAGTACCAAAACAGTAGTAAAGTCATAACACAACACAAGAAAAATCACAAACTAATTTAGAAGCATAGTGTACATTTTAATAAATAAAAATGACATCAAAATAACAAACGTCCTATAAGGGGAACCATAGATAATAATTTTTAAAGTTTAAGGTCATAAATAGTACCAAAAACCATTAAGCACCAACCAAGGTCATCTAGTGACAGGCACCTAGGCGTGAGCTAAGGCTGACAGTGATGGAGCGTGGGTCTGATATACAAATCAGGTTTGAATCGGTTGGAATTTTTACCTTTGGCATGAAATGGAAGTCATAAATCCTCAGCGGAGCAAGGCGGCAGGCTGTGACCGAGCAGGGCTCCGTGGAGGCAGAAAGCCACTGGATGAGGTCCCAGTGAAGCCATTGACTTTTGTCTGGAAAGCTCAGAGAAGGAGAAATTTCAATTTCGTATATAGGGAAGATCCATCCCTGGCTAGATAATTTTGGCTCTGGTGAAAACATCCAAGTTCTTGATTAGTCGCTTTTTTTGAGCTCTGATTCTACTAGTGGGGCACTGCTGCAGGCAGTTGCCAAAGAAGGCTTCACGAGGCCGGATACCTTCTTCTTGAGGCCCCACTGAATCAGATTAGTTGCTTCGGAAAATTTCCAAGTGGGAGCAACCTGGATCTTCAGCCAAGGAGCAACGCACCTTCATCGGATCTTCTTGGCAGGTTGGTTCCAGTCCTCTGGAGGCTTTCGATACCAAAAAGGATTTAAGTCCTAGGTTTCAGGGAATGTTAGGAGTGTCCTTTACTACAGTCCAGGGTTCAGGAACTCAGGAACAATGGGGTAAAGGCTCACTCCAACAGAAGCCGCCAGCAGGGTCGAGGGCAGGTTCAATTGGAAATGGTCAGCTAGGCAGTTGAAGGAAAGGTCTTTTATCATTTGCGGTGTCCCTGTAGCTTGAGAAGGTTGTTGGCCTTATGACCTTCCACTTCTTTGTCTTGGGTACAAAAGAGAGAGCAGGCCAAGTCTTATAGATTCTCCTCAGACCTCAGACAGCAGATTCAGCCCTCTTCTGATCTACAGATCAAATTATATTCTGAGGAGGTTCTGTGGATGCCACATTTATGCCTGGCAGAAGCTTGTGGTTGTGGGTGCATCCTGGCCTCTTCCTAACCAACAGGGTAAAGGTTTCCAGGGATAATTATGCCAACTTTTGCAGGCCTTTCTTTGGGCCATACTGCAAACAAATCCCATAGTTCCGCTCTCTGCTAAATTATCAATCAATCAATCAAGGGTTTGTTAAGGGTAACTGCTCACCAAAAGGGTCTCAAGGTGCTGAGGGGGGGTGTGGGGAGCACGCAGCTCCTGGGCATTCACGTTGATTCGTTGAAGAGCTAGGTCTTGAGGTCCTTCAAGAACTTGAAGAGTGTTGGTGTCTGTCGGAGGTTAAGAGGGAGGGGGTCCATGCCCTGGCCACAAAGTAGGAGAAGGAACAACCTCCCATTCTGGTCTTCCTGATGCGTGGCACTGTTGCAAGGGACAGCTGGGTTGACTGGAGGGATCTATGTGGTGCGTGGAATGAGAGGCGGTGGTTCATGTAGGTGAGTCCGGTGTGGAGGGCTTTGGGGGCGTGGGTGAGAAGCTTGAAGGTGATTGTCTTCTCGACGGGGAGCCAGTGTAGTGTCCGCAGGAGTTGGGTGATGTGGCAGTGGCGCTGTAGGTTGAGGGCTAGTCTGGCAGAGGCATTCTGGATGTTCTGGAGTTCTTGTTGATCTGGGCGTAGAGTGCATTGCCGTAGTCCAGTCTGCTGCTGATCAGGGAGTGGGTGACAGTTTTTCTGTGTTTGAGGAAAATCCAGTTGGAGGTCTTTCATAGGAGACGGAGGGTGTGGAAACAGGAAGTGTTGACAGTGTTGATTTGGGGTACATTGTGAGTTCGGAATCCAGGATGGTTCCAAGGTTGGGTGCGTCGTACGTGAGGGAGGGTGGATTCCCGAGGGTGGGATTATTAGATGGCAAAACCTTTCTTCCCGTCTGTCAAGCCTGTGTGCCCACCCCAAAGTTGTGGCCAGGGAAATGAGCAACACACCGTCTTTGGTCACTGTAAACTAGGTGTGGAGGCATCCCTCTCCCAATGTGATTGGAGATTACCTGACTGGGGGAACAAAGAAGGGTCCTGCCCAGGTGTCATCTAACATTTGCCTGTGACTGGGTAGGCATTGTTTAAGTTAATCAAGCTGCTGAGCACATCACAAGTGGTCATCCTGCCAGAAGAATAGAAGCACCTCCCCACACCCAGGTCTTTGTTTCCTCCTCTGGAAGCAACTTTCAAACCCAATTCAGTGACAAGCACTCAGAGGGCTGCAGCTGTAGGCTAATACAAGTTAGCCTCCAGAGGCTTTAGGCGGGGAAAATGTAACTTTCTAAAAGTACATTTTCCATAATAATAATAAAAAATTAGACTTAACAAAAAAATTGGGCTTCTAATAAATATTTCGAAGAGCCAAAGAATTACATTTCTAAGGGTTTCAAGGTGGAGATAACATTACATTTAATATTGCATCCCAATATTTTTCTCCAGAACAGCCAGCCTTGCTACAGTGAAAATAGATTTTGCGGCTTTTTCAATGTAAGAAAATGTGTAACACTAAATTTCTACTTGCCCCACTTTTAAATACCATGCATCCTGTCTCATGAGTAGTAAGGCCTAATTAGGGTGACTTATTAACATTAAAAAGGAAGGTTTTGACCTGTCAAAATGGTTTATTTTGACAGGTCAAAATGCAGTTTACAAACTGCTTTAGACAAACTACAGTGGAAGGCTAGTGATCTTTAACTTACAGACAATGAGTACACTTTGTTCTATATTCTAGGGAGCTATAAGTAAGTTAAATATGCAAATGACGGGTATACCAATTTAATTGTGCTGAAAAAAGGAACATACGCACATTACCACTGGTTACCAGGGACAAAGTGCACAGATGTCTACAGCCAGCAAAAATAGAGGTTTTGAAAAAATGCAAAAAATCCAGGGTGGCCAAACCAGAAAGGTGGATTTTCAGCAGTATGGTATGTATGAAAATTGGTTTCTAGTTTTCAAATGAACTTAGGCAATATCTGATAAGGTTTCAAACTATTTTAGATGTACTGCATTTAATACTGTGTTTTGATAATCACTTGATCAACATTAGTAGGATTAAAGGCTGAGCCAGTCAAGCCAAATTATACATCTAACATGATGCATTTGACATTCAATTGTTTTCTTTTGGCGAATGTGACCCTATTTTATTGTGTGCTTCTTTAAGTTTCTGCTAGAAAAAGGTGCAGGGCTTTTAAGGTGGGCAGCGATGGAGTTACTGAACTATACAATTATTACAGCATAAGGACGTCTGAGATAAACAAAAGATCAAAATGCATCATTGAAGTTTTTTGACGATTGATTGATTGACCCCTCCGGCAAACTCTAAATGAACCCCTTTCTAAATAAGTCTAAAAAAGGTTGAAATGAGTGCATAAAAAGGGTGAAACGGTTCCCCAAACAATCCAATTGTCGGTGCTGTAGGGTAAGTGGTGTGAAGGGTGCTAATACAACATCTTCCTGTGAATGCGCAACTAAATACCAAATCAAGCAAACCTAGGGGCATATTAACAAGCGGCAGCGATAATTATCGCTGACCGCTCTTAGCGAGATTTTTTTTATCGCCGGCAATCGACGGAAATTATCGCTATGCTAGCGTTGTATTAACAACGCATAGCGCAATGGCGATAATTTCCCAGCGATAGCGATTTTTTCCATGGAACATCGCTGGTTTTCCAGCGATGTTCCATGGAAAAGGGCGATAACCTTGCTGATACGACCCTGTGGTCGTATCAGCATACTCCACCCCAATGGTAAGTATAGCTAAGTCTGCATTTTAGCAGACGTTAGTTTTTGGAGAAAACAGCTGTCTTCTCCAAAAACTAACGTCTGCTGAAATGCGGGGCAGCCTTGTAAATATCACGATGTGTACATCAGCGATATTTACAAGGTTGTACTGCCCAGTGACGCCCACTTTGCATCTCATTAGAGATGCAAAGGGAGGCGTCGGGTAAAAGGGTGCTAACATGCGCTAATGCATGTTATCACCCTCTTGTAAATAGGGCAATATTTTTATCTCCGCTTTTTTGGCTTTAAAAGCCAAAAAAGCTGAGATATGGCCCTTGTAAATATGCCCCCTAGAAAGAACGAATGAGCGATTTGCAACAGCAGATGACAAAATCCCACCAATAGGAAATTAAAATTAGGCAGCAGGAAGAATTGGAACTCAAAGTGCATATTGCACATTTTGTAAATACTATTCGTTACTTGCTTTGCATTTCAGCAAATGGCTGCAAATCAGGGGCGTAACGTAAGCCCCTGCAGCCCCTGCAGCACAAGGGAGCACTTAAACCCTTCAAGGGGGATCCAAACCTTCAGGGGGCTCCTTTCAGTCCAAGGCCAATGAATATTTCAGTGATATGTGAGACTCAGGGGTCCCTCACCACATTTTGGCCATGTGATACTCAGGGGCCCCTCATCACATTTTGCAGAGGGCCCCATCATTTTTTGTTACGCACCTGCAGCAGGTTAAAGTATATTTCACTGCCTATTGCTAACACTGGGATAAACCTGGAATCCACCACTGCCATATAACTTTTGTTATTGATTGTAGGGAATGTTTATTGAGTGGAATAGCTGTCGGTGGCTCATTCTCCCTGCCAAATCTCCATTGAGGAGTAAATCCACCCAGACAGCAAACACTCAAGGTTGAGGAGAATAATTACCTGGTCGTTGGCCATCAAGCGGTCTGTTGCGTATGCCATATTTTCATCTGGCTTCAAGACTCTTGATGAATGCTGTAATTGCTAGGTATGTGGTGCATAAATGGGCTATTTGGCCATTTCCATTTGATCATAAATGCCAATCACAATGTAATTGCCTGTACTTACAGAAACCCTTTAATTGCATATCAAGCAGCCGCCTAAGGCAAACAACACATCATGCTTAGCCCCTTGACAATTAAATGGATCATTCAGCTAGACCGATGTGGGTCTGAAGCTGCTAATTTCAAATGCACTCAATGAAACCAGAGCTGCAATGCAACAGATTGCTGGAATTCTTTATCAGAGCATCTCCCCTAAAACATTGATAGTGGACAGAGAGGGATCTCGCATTACCAATTATGAAAGGATGCAGTCCATATGTGTGTGTCACTTATGTTCTTAACTGAAGCCTTCATGGTAGCAGTTCATGTCCGAGTGAGTGCCTGATGCTGGTCTGTTCCTTAGTCTTCAGGTAGGGACAGCGGCGAGGGACCGGTGGCGCCTCCCACAAGAAGAGAGTGCAACAGGGACCATTCTGAAATAATCCTTAAAACATTATGGGGCATATTATCAAGAAAAGGAGTTAAAATTATCGCCGCTTTATCGCTGCTTTAGCGGCAGAAAACGGCCGCTAAAGCGGCGATAATGGGCTTGATAATATGCCCTTGCCCTTGAGAATTCCCATAGAAGCCCATGTTCTGGTGTCAACATGGGCTTCTATTGTAGTTCTCTGCGGCATATTATCAAGCCCATTATCGCTAAAGCGGCGATAATTTTAACGCCGTGCTTGATAATATGCCCCCATATTTGTATGCATCGTATCTCACGATCTATGTACATTTTCTGCTTTTAGATGATTGACAAGAAGTTCCCAGCTGGCACATGAATATTTTTGAGAATCAAAGGTTTTCTTGCATGCCTCCATTGGCCTGCAGTGACTCGTGAGTAGCATCTACCGAGGTTTATTATGGCGCTGCTAGCGCACATGTTCATTGCTCGTTTAACTATTCTCTTTCTTTTTTCTCCAGCTGGAAAGTTCATTTTCAAGGTGGAGAAATGCCTTCTGTTAAACCTCTAGAAAATATACAACAACTGTTGTGTTCTTTTAAACACATCCTGCCCAATTACGGGGCATATTATCAAGCACAGCGTTAAAATTATCGCCGCTTTAGCGGCAGAAAACTGCTGCTAAAGCGGCGATAATGGGCTTGATAATATGCCGCAGAGAATTCCAATAGAAGCCCATGTTGACACCAGAACATGGGCTTCTATGGGAATTCTCATGGGCATATTATCAAGCCCATTATCGCCGCTTTAGCTGCAGATTTCTGCCGCTATGCGGCAATAATTTTAACGCCGTTTCTTTTTTTTTTTTTTTTTGAAACCGTTTATTACAGAATCCAAAAAATATACAAAGATGGGCCTACAACCTTTAGGCCGGCCGCTAGCAAACAGAAGGAGCATGTAATACAGACAATAGAACGCACGCTGCGGCACAAGGGAATTCACAGGAGTTGAAAAAAAAGCGTTGGCAGCCACACCTTCCGGACCCCACATGACGGTTTCATTTTTATATAAATAAAAAAAATAAAAAAAAGCAAGTCCACAAGGCAACCCACAGTCGGAAACAACAGCATGTGCTCCCCTAGGGGGGGGACCCCACTGATTCATAGGAATATCGAGGGGGGGAATAGGTCAGGACGGGGACTAAGTAAACTCGTTTCCCAGAACCGGGAAGACAAACAGGCTAAGGACACGGAGCCGGTGACGGATCCGGCAGTAGCGGAGGGGTACAGATTCCCCCACGGTAAGTGTTCCAGGGGCCCCATACTTTCACCCACGTCCCAGGCTTACCTCTCGCAACATACACCACCTTTCCCCGAAACATACACCAATCCATGTTGTCCTTCCACGCCGAGACAGTCGGCGACCTCTGGGAACCCCACAGTTGCGCAATGTCACGTTTGGCCACCATATATCCTAGAGTCGCCCACCACGTCTGCGGCACTGAGTAATCGGTTGGCTCCCATACATTCAAAAGACATCTCCTCGCCTCAGGCAACAGCGGCACATGCGTAACTACCTGCAGAACCTCATGCACACCACGCCAGAATCGCACCACCTCTGGGCATTCCCCCAGAATATGGAGAAAGGTCCCCAAAGAACCACACCCACGCTTACACAACCCGTCCACAGCATAGCCCATACGCATCAGACTTGGCCCCGTAACATAGACCCTGTGGAGTATCTTGAGCTGGACGAAGCGAAGGCGAGCCGGTATGGCCACCTCTTTCGGGGAGGCCACCGCAGACACCCAGTCCTCGTCATCCAGCTCCAATCCATCAGCTCCCCACGCCTCACGAAGGCCGGTCAGCAGTCCCGAACGGTCATTGATGAGCTTTTTGTAAATCAATGAAATCGTGCCGTCCGGGACATGCCCATCTAGCACTCTTTCCTCCAGAGGGGAGCACTCCGGGATGGAGGCAACGTCCGGAAATACGGAGCACAACGCATGACGGATCTGCATATAACAAAAGTACTCCCTGTCCTGTAGCTGGAATTCTGCCCCGCAGCACATCGAACGTTTTAAATCCCCCCCCTCGTCCAGAGATCGCCCACCCTGCTGATGCCTATCATGTCCCACTTCTCAAAGCCCTTCGAGGTCCACAGGGAGCCCAGCCGCTCAGATGCGTATAGTGGCATCGCCCGGGTCAAGCGGTCCTTCCACTCCATCGCCACGTTAGCCGTGTGCCACACCCGTACCATGACCCCCGTGGGGCCCGTCAGCCGCGCGTCATGCGAGCTAGAATAAAGCGCCCGATTATAGTCACCGCCCGGCAGTAACATTTTATCCATCGCAGCCAGCTGGGAGGCCCAGTAATATCGCTTGATATCTGGGAGGGCAACCCCCCCGTCGTACCACGGGAGCGTCAGCTTCGCCAGGGCGATACGCGGCCGACCCTCCCAAAACAGTCGGCGCTGCAAACTCTCCACCTCGCGGAAGTAGTGCGCCGGGACAACGTCCATTGTATTCTGCAAAGCATACAGGAAACGTGGCAGCGACATCATCTTAAACAATGCCGCCCGGCCGAGCGGCGAGAGCGGCAAGCGCTTCCAACGCGCGACGTCCTCCTTCAGGCGCTGGAGGGGGGGAAGCAAGTTCTGGCTATATCGGGCCTCCGCGTCCAGGGTAATGAAGATACCCAGGTACCTAAATCCCCGCGGGGCGATCTGAATAGGACAACCCCGCGGGAGGATAGGATCCTCCCCAGAGAGGACATATACACACGATTTAGTCCAGGGCAAGCGCGAAGAGGAGCGGTGATAATGGGCAGCCCTGCCGTGTGCCCCTGCCCAGCTCAAACGGAGCCGACACTCTACCATTCACAACCACCTGCGCTAGCAGTCCCGAGTACAACAATTTCACCCAACCAATGAATCCCGGGCCAAACCCAAACTTCGCCAGTGTCGCCCAAATATATGGCCACTCAAGTGTGTCAAACGCCATAGTGGCGTCCAGGGATGCCAAAATGGCCGGTTCCCGTATAAACGGGACACGCGCGAGCACCCCATGCAAGCGCCGCAGGTTAAGCGCAGTGTTGCGATGGGGAATAAAGCCGGACTGATCCTGGTGAATCAAATCGCACACCACGCCAACCAGCCGATTGGCCAACACCTTGGCGAGAATTTTGGGCTCCGCATTCAGCAGCGAAATAGGCCGGTAGGACATGACCCGGTCCCGCGGCCTCCCCTCCTTGTGAATGACCACGATAGTAGCCAGACGCTGGTCTAGCGGGAGGGAACCCGCCGAACGGGCCGCGAGGAACATCGCACGGAGATGCGGCGCCAGCGTATCCGGTCGCAGCTTGTACAATTCAATGGGAAGACCATTAGGACCCATGGCCTTGCCGGAAGCGACCGAGCGTATGGCGAGAGCAATTTCTTCAGAGGTTGGGGCGGCGTCCAACTACACTCTATCCTCCTCCGAAAGGGAAGGCAGCGCTATATCCCTGAGCAAGGCATGGGAATCCTCTTCCGAGCGGGAGGACACCGGGGAATAGACCCCACGGAGATATTCTGCAAAGCAATCGACTATTTCTTCCGGTTCCGTGACACACACACCATCCAGTTTCTCAATCAACGGGACAACTCGACTCGCCCTCTCCTTTTTATCCAGCCACGCAATCAATTTCCCAGCCTTATCACCCACATCATACAGTCTCCCCTGTTGCTCTCTACTGAGGCCCCTGGCCGCCTCCGTGACGAAGGCCGTATAGGCCGCCTGCTTGAGTCGGAGGACATGTAATTTGTCATCCGTCACCCCGCATTCGAGGTCACCCTCCAACTCAGTTATTTCAGTTTCAACACGGATCACCTCCTCCCGCTCGCGCCTCCGGGAATGGGAAATAAGGGACAGGGCATCCCCCCGAATCACCGTCTTAAATGCCTCCCATAGCGAGACCGCAGATGACACCGACCCCACATTCTCATCAAAATATCACTTAAGGGACTTAACCAACTCTGCGCGAATGGTGGGGTCACGCAGGTACCAGGGATTAATCGGGGCCACCCTACCCTCTCCCCTCGGGAGAATA
Organism: Triturus cristatus; assembly: GCF_964204655.1. Lineage (NCBI taxonomy): Eukaryota > Metazoa > Chordata > Amphibia > Caudata > Salamandridae > Triturus > Triturus cristatus. The sequence goes on along the minus strand of NC_140587.1, from coordinate 736,816,068 downwards.
TCGAAGTGCAATAAGAGCGGGGAATGGTCTGAAATACCCCGCGCCAAATGGCGCACCTCCCCGATCCTCCCCGCATGCGCCGCCGGCACCAGGACATAGTCTAGTCTTGATAGACTGCCATGGGCCCCGGAATGAAAAGTGGACTGTTTCTGCGTAGGATGTTTCAAACGCCAACAATCCACCAGCCCCAAGTCATCCAATAGGCCAGACAACCACGCTTGGGCACGGGGGAGATCCCTAGGGGGGTGACGGTCCTCAATTCCGGAAACCACAGCGTTAAAATCCCCCCCAACCACCAGGATCCCCTCCGGAAGGCCAAGGAGGAGGCGCCCCAGATCCGCAAAGGTGGTCATCTGCAATCCTGGCGGGACATAGACAGAAACAAAAATAATCACTCTGCCCTCCATTCTACCCACCAGAACCGTGTAACGTCCCCTGTCATCATGGAGTAACTCATCAACTTCCAACGGGAGCGAGGTCTTGGCCATGATGCCCACACCCCTTGAACCCGACGTGAAGCCCGAATGGGCCAGAAGGCGGTAGCCCCGCCGGTTCATAGCACGAAAGGAGTTGCCAATGAGGTGCGTCTCCTGCAGAAAAACTATGTCAGGTGAAATTTGTTTCAGGAACTGCAGGACCACACCTCGTTTTATCCTGTCCCCCAGTCCATTAACGTTCCAGGACAAAAGACTCAGTCTCCTACCCCCCATCATAAATGAAAGCAATCACTCGTCCCCCCGAGGGCACTTTGGGAATAGCACAACAATACTTTTGCCTTGTGGTACAAATGAACAACACCCCACCCCAACCCAACCGCCCCAACAAAACTCCCCTCTCCCTGCACCCCTGCATGAGCCCAAACAACCCCCCCAACTTGCAGTGTGCCTGTCACCCCTATATAGTTGAAACTAGGTAAACCCCCTAGAGGAGGAAAGAGTACCCCTTCGAGACCCCGCACCACCTACAAAAGAGGGAGAACGAATACAAAAAACGAGAGACCCTAAGCTTGGCCGAAAGCGGCAGCATCTGCGTCCAGAGTGAGTCCCAGTATCAGCACCTCAGTCCCGGTCCAGTGGGCCCTCCCCTCCCGCAGCCCCCCCCCCCGCCATCCCGATCCCGACCCCCAGACAAAGTGTCCAGCCAGTCCCCGGCCGCTTCAGGACAGTCAAAAAAGTGAGTGCGACCATCCACCTCCACCCGCAGCCTGGCCGGGAAGAGCATGGCGTATTTTAAGTTCATGTCCCGAAGCCGCCGCTTGACGCCCAAGAAGCTCAGTCTCTGCTTCTGGACCGCTTGGGTGAAGTCAGGATAAAAGTTCACCTCCATGTTCTCTAACTTAATTGGCCCTTGCAGTCTGGAGGCTTGCAGAATTGCATCCCTGTCCCGAAAATTAAAGATACGGGCAAGAAGAGGCCGCGGAGGGGCTCCGACCTTCGGCCGTCCCCCGGGAACTCTATGAGCCCTCTCCACAGCAAAAAATTTACTCAGTCCCCGAGGCTGGAGATGGGTAGTGATCAGGTCCTCCACAAAAAGATCCGCCGCCGACTCCTCCCGTCCCTCAGGTACTCCGAGGATGCGGATATTATTCCTCCGGGCCCGGCTTTCGGAATACTCCAGGCGCCGATCCATGAGCGCACTCACCTGACGAAGCCGGTGTACCTCCGTCTGAAGGGCCGCCACCTCAGTCGTGAGGCCCGACGCGGTGTGGGCCAAAGAATCGACCCGGTCGTTGGTCTTCGAGAGATCAGCTCTCACCAGGTTGACATCAACGAGGACCGCGTCGATTTTATACGCTAACGTGTCAAACCGCTGGCCCACCGAGGCCTTCATCTCAGCAATGGCGCCCATGACGTCTTGCAGAGTCAGATCTGTGGGCAAGTCCGGGGCATCCGGGGGGCACTCAGAGGACTTGTGCGGTCCACCGGGAGATCCCTTCGGGAGGGTGTAGCGGTCCATGATGTTGGCCTGATGTGCGACGCCACGCCGGGTCGACTTGGCCTTCAACCGATCTCCATCTTGTTTAGTGGCCATCGTCGCGGGTCTCACTCCCTCACCAGCCACGCAGTAGAAAGCGAGCAATCAAGGCCACGAGCTCCGGGGGGCCACCCCAGGACTGCGGAGCGGGCCACAGCAGGCAGGCAGGCAGGGTCTCCCAGCGAGGCCACCCCAACACCAAGAGCGCCGCGATCCCACTTGCGAAGACAGCAAGGGGGCGCGAAAGTGAAAGTGAAAGTGCGGGGTACGCGACTCGCCAGGCCCAGCCCGCCGTTGCTGTTCACTTTGTCACCGGGTCGCCCCCAAACGCGAATCCGGGGTCAGGAGAGAGGTAGGCCGCAAACTTCAATCGGTGCTCACTCCGGCACCCGAGGTCCGATTCGAAAACGGGAAACGGGTACCACCTCGGCTCAGGCTCACCGGCACAGTTCCCTCAACCGATGCAGGATGAAGTCAGGATAAACGTAGGAGGTTGCGGAGGTCCTCGGGAGCCTCGCACCTACGCGGCCATCTTGGTTGCGCGCTAGGCTCCTCCTTAACGCTGTTTCTTGATAATATGCCACCATGTTTTCTAAAACCTTCCTTCTAATGAGGAAATGTGAAACAAGTCAACAATGTTTGTACTATCAAGTCTTAAACACGAAGTAGTTGTGCATGAGAGTATGTCAGTTGGTATTACACAATCTACTTTCAAAGTTTAAAGACATTTGGCTTTGCCAAAGCTTGTTTAATTTTTATTGTGTTAGTGACATTTCAAGTAAAACTGGCTCGTAGCCATTCACTACCTTTATTAAAAGAGGGCTGACTTGCTCTAATAAAACATCTCTCCGTCAAAAGGGCACCAGAAGTGGCTGGTGCAGGTAAGCACGGTGGGGCGGGGGGGAGGGACAGATGGCGGAATAGGCAAAATAAAATGACTAAATTAAATAAAACCACTTACCTTGCGCTCGTCACATCGCCTACTCGGTGATGCAGCTACCGCAAGCTAAGTGTTTTTTTTGATTGATTTATTTTATTTTGCTGATTCCGTCATCTGTCACTTCCCCCCACCCCAGCCCCGCCCGCCTCACCATGCTTACCTGCAGCAGCCACCACTGAAGGCACGTCCATCCCTTCTTATATTAGTTGCGTTATCGATCATTAGTCAGTTCAGTTGTAAGCTTGAGCCCTGGGATGAAACACCTGTCCTCATAATAATGTTAACGCTGTGCTTGATAATATGCCCCCATATGTGCCTTGCTGAAGGTGCGAGAGGTTCTTTTCACCATTCAGTGTGTCAAACACACAAAAGGTGATAGGAGGAATGCTTGCACTTTCGCTCAGAGTAATTTTCCAACCCATCTGTTGGGTCACAATCCACCAACATTGGGGCATATTAGCAAGAACCTCGTTAAAATTATTGCCGTTTTAGCGGCAGGAAACTGCTGCTAAAATGGCGATAATGGGCGATAATGGGCTTGCTAATATGCGTTATAGAATTCCTATAGAAGCCCACGTTAGATGTGCGATAATTTTAACGAGGTTCTTGCTAATATGCCCCATTGTGTTTTTTCACATTAGTAAGCTCCATTTATGGCCAGTAAATCTCTGCCTGCTTGATTCTGCCAATTAGGGTTGGTCATTTGTGCTAGCTGTTGCCAATTTTTGCATTCCTAAGTTTTACTTAGGTGCCAAATAGCAAAGTGCTAGAATTAGCCAGCACCATAGATAATGAAAGTCAGTCACAATAATTTGAGGTTGTACCCAAAAGGGCTAATCGAATAGATCAGGATATATGAAGGTAGCAACTGAAAAACGAGCTGGTTAATGAAATTATGGTACCCCAATCCAAAAAGGTCCAGATTCTAAACAAGTACTTTCATTCGTATTTTCATCCGTAGTTTTACTTATATTTTTATTCATACTATGACAAATTTCCCAACAGTATACTTTCCTAAACTTAATTTCGACGCAATTGATGTAAATTGTTATTGGACACTGCACATGTGGTTGGCAGGCAGGAGGCGCAATTCACCAAAGTAGTGCGAAATTCCGAATTTCTGCTCCTTGGGACGACTAAAAATAATTAGGTATTCACCTACCAAGCTGGGGCTCTGCTCAAGGGGATGACACTTGGGAGCTAACAGATGAGATTATTTGGCGAAACGTATATCATAACATTTATAAAAAATAAACATGTTATGCACATCAGTAAACCATTTGCATTTGCTCAACTTTAAAATAGATTTGTTTGTCACAATGTCATAAATAATCAAATGCCCAGGTTTTTTTTTAAAGTTAGTAAATTACTTTCATACTTGTTTATAAAACAACCTTCTCTTAACTAAAACTATTAAATAACGTTTAAAACTTTTTATGAAGCAAACTCTTTTTTTATTATCTCTTGAAATCAACCTGCTCGAACGTTTAGGGTAACATACATTATGCAGAATAGTAAAAAAGGAGCCCTGGGATTTTTCCAAAGAACATTTCAAAATGAAACACATAAATTTACCTGCGACAGTGCTGTTACTTCTCAACCTTATGTTTTCTGGCAAAAACTTTAAGCAGAGAATTACTGCAACATAATTCACGTCCAACAAGAAAATTACATCAACAATTGCTGTTCCAAATGAAAGTATTTAGGTATATGATTTAATAACATATCATCGTTCCACACCTGGAATAAAAACAAACAAGCAGTTTGTGTAACTCAGACTTGAACAAGGCACACAAAACGTGTCCACAATTGTGTGCAAATAGCACTGAGACAATCTATTATAGAGCACTTGAATGGAGTTGAGTCAACACATCATTAGTGCTCAATTTTGAAATAGCAACATTCAGGCAAAATGCTAAAGCATTGATATCATGGAATGCCAAGTACATTAAACCTGAACATGAAATAATAACCATTTAGCATTGCTATTAAATTAGTAAACAGATTGATTAGAAGATCACCAGAACACCCACACATATTTATACAAAGTCCTACTTCTTGTTGAAACTCTTCATAGATCTAGTTCCTGTTCATGTAACAACAAGGCAACCAAGCACACATTATGCCATTTAGGACAAATGGTTAGGGTACATTTGTTATGCAAATACGAAGCTCAGGATCTGTAAAGCTTCCATTTTAAGCAGAGAGTCAACTCCATCAATCACATTTCAAAATCCAGAAAGATTTGTAGACGTCCAATTAGCAAAGCTATAATTGTCAAAATTACATAGGATTTAAAAACAATGAACCTTTTAATTAGATGTATATTAGAAACAGTAAAACCAATTTTAAGTAGAAGAAAATGGGCCTTGGCGATGTAAACGTCATTGGATGATAAAAATATTTCCTGTAGGCCACGTGCTGCAGGTAGGGCTTAACATTTCATACATTTCATAAAGCTGCACTATGCAATACACTTATGCAAACATCATGTTTCAACTCTTTTCACTTTGCTCCTAAAATGCTAGAAGCAGTGAAAATGGAAGCACAGAAATACATTTTAAATCTTTTTTGCACGCACAAACTCTCTTGCTTCCGGTTCCTTATGTGGTAGTTTTATCTTTGTATCTGTACTGGTAACATTGGAGTTAATGTTTCTCTGAGCTATATTGATGAACATCAATTATGGCTTCAGTTATAGTTTGGGGGGCTGAATGCCAAACCACTGAAGTGGAAGAGGTACTCTCTTTTTCACACTAGATTTTGGCATGTATTCTACATGCCTACCAGGTGGGAGTAGATGGAGGGGCGGAAAGTGCCTGTGGTGGCTTTTCCATTGCCAGCATTTCAATCCATTACCCACTGGCTCCACAACTTTGAAAGGTCTCCTCCTAGCCTTGACTACCTACCCCATTGCCCTTATGTCCTTTTTACATTCACATCCAGCCGCCAATCCACCAGAATGATTACAGTCATACAGTTCTACCTCCAAATCAGGCTTACATTTCAAGGGTCGACATTTGAAATTAAACCTACATGCTGGGAGTTTTCCCTATGATGCACAACTACGGTTGCCATGGTGCTGTCGCACAGACGAATGATCATTAAAAATGGTATTGAGTGGGTCAACTTAAAGTAGGTGACTTTCCGATGCCATTTTTATTGGTGTTACAGCCACCAAATTGGTGCTCCCTATAGCCGAGCCAGGTGCAACTCCTCCCTATAGAACAGCTGCCCTTTTGTTATCCCCCACTAAATGATCTCTTTGTTTAAACTTATGAATAGAATTGAGGCAATTTTGGGCTACTTGGTTCAGAATATATCAATGGCCAGAGGCAATAGCCTGTACTTGTAATGTTTGAACTCTTGATTGGTCACCTTTAGATGAGTGCCTGTCTGTGAAATCTTTTTGAAAGAGAAGCAACTGCGTTTAGATGAACAATCAGTTTTGCTGGTAGCCTGGTGAGTGTTGTAAGCGGGAAAGCCAATACTGTTCCTTTTAAGATATTCTAGAAACTCTTGCACCTGCTATGCAATGCATATTTGTTTTATCACTGTTACGCACCACTAGAATGCTTGGTCAGAGTTAATGTGCTGTGCAGTGTGCTGGAATGTGATGTAAAAATGGCTGAAGACTATGTCGCGAAAAAGCAGACACTATACAGGGCTATTTGCAGATTTTGAGCTTAAGGGCAAGAGGCAAAGAAGGTTGTGAAGTACAGATAATAGTTTGGAAAAAAATGTAATAGTACAAGGTAACTGATATTGTCTTTTCAAAAAGAATAACTAGAATTTTATTTTGAAGTTCATGTGTTAGATCTTTCCAAAGGCAAGTTCTTTATGATTTAACCCCTTGTGTGCTCATGACGAGCCCAGCTCGTCATGAGGCACAGTTGAGCTGTGCTCATGACGAGCTGTGCTCGTCATAATGGTCGCGCCACTCCCACGCGTAATTGATTCCCCGTCTGTGCGGGAGAATCAATTAGTGAGCGGAGTTATGACGAGCCCAGCTTGTCATGAGCACAGCTCCACTGTGCCTCATGAGCACAGCTCCACTGTGCCTCATGACGAACTGGGCTCGTCACGAGCACAGCCCCGCAGCCGCCGTCCCCGCCCCCCCTGTGGCGAAGGGATTAAGGATCTGCCACTCTATTTACATTTGGTCACACTTAAGAAAGTAAATGGAAATATTGTCCCTGCATGTAGAAGGTTTACCTGTTGGTTTTGGCAGGTCCTGGTTTGGTTGGTGACTCAATTTTCAAAACTGCCTGATGTGCAGAGAAAATGATCTAAATCTTAATCCTGAATCCAGTATACAGACAGTGCATGTTTCTCATCAGGGGCTGTTCTGCAAAATTAGAAACAAAGGAGGCTTATGGAGCAGTGGAACTATATTATTAATCTGGCTAGCCAATATAAAGGACACTGAAGTTGTCCAGGTTAGACATAGTGATCACTAAGGGCCTGATTTAGATCTTGGTGGACGGGTTACCCTGTCACAATGGTGATGGATATCCTGTCCGCCAACATTTAAATCCCATTATATCCTATGGAATTTATGTTTCGGCAGACGGGATAGCCCTCACAGTTGTGATGGAGTAAACTGCTTGCCAAGATCCAAATCAGGCCCTCAGTGATCACAATATCTAAACTGACCTACTGCAGTGGCTAAATCAGGCCCTAACCATCTTTCTGTACTCAGAAGTCCCAAGGCATATGACATCACTGATTATTTTGAGTCAAATATTTGAGAAATGATTCAAATGTTTTTGCCTGAAAAGAATGACAAAATGCTTAATGGAAAGAAATGCAGCTACTTGTGAATCGGTGCTACAGCTGACCTTTATGCTACTGGCAGAATGTTCAATTTTGAATCATTGTGTCATTGGATGTTGACTTCCGTTCACAACTGAAGCTATTCCAAGCAGGAAGTAATGCTGTGGGCAGTGTAATTGTGTCATCAAGTTTGACATATAGTTCTGTGTTTTAACATGCTTACTGTAAAACACCCAAAATGTGCTGTGTACTTTCATTAACATAGATAGGTTAAAAATTAAAATGAAGATGAGGCTAAAACTGAGGGGTATATTTACAAGAATTGCTGTTAAGCAGTTTTTATGCTGCTTAGTGTCAATTGTTTTACTGCTGCCGATCGCCAAATCGTAAAGCTATGTTTGCGACATATTTACAATATGTTGCTATATGGCCTAAGGATCAGCTAGTGACTGGGAAAAATTACGCTAACACTAGCGTCCAAGCGATAGAAAAATACACGGTAACGTAAAAAAAGTGCTGGCTGGCCAATTAGCGGCAAAAAGAGCTTACAAATACCTCTCTAAGGAAACAAATTAATGAAAACACCGGAATGCACAATGGAGCAGTCAGGACCAAGTTCAGCACTGGTCAACAACCCCAGAACCCCTCCAACAGCCAGGATGACCAGTGAGAATTCCCAGTGGAAGAGGAAATGTAGATTAAGGGCCTCTTTTATGAAAAATGGTGCATCGTTGGGGAATGCGTCACTTTTCATTGCGCCATCCTTATGACACCATGAACGCACCGTATTTACAATACGGTGCTGCCCTGTGTTTCCCCCTGAGCTAGCACTAATTTCAGCTGCCTAGCGCAAATGCAAGCATTCGTGCACCGTAGTGCAAGGGTGTTTGCATTGTGGGGAATGATTGTTTATGTGCAGGAGGGTGTCCCTTCCTCGTCTACAGGCCCCCCGGCCACCCACCACTCTTTACTGATGCCATCGTAGACCTGATCGCACCCCAGGCTTACGCATCCACAGATTATATGCTACTCGGAGACCTATATCTCCACCTGGACAACCCCAGTGACCAGAACACCGCATCCCTACTTGAGAACCTCAACAACATCGGACTCAAGGACCTAGTCAGTGCACCGACCCACACAGCTGGACACACGCTCAACCCCATTTTCTCCACCAGTGGGAACTTAACCTACAGCCACACCACCAAACTCTTGTAGACCGACCACCACTGCATACATCTCGCCTTTGCATTCACCATGCCCACCACACACCACCACCTTCACTGCCCCCGTAAGAGCTGGAACAAGGCCACCAAAGAACATCTCGTCAACTTCCTCAGCACGACCACTTCGCCAACACCAACAGACACCAACACCGCAGCATGCAACCTTCACTGATGGATCTCCAGCTGCTCCAAAACTCTGGCACCACTCAAGAAGACACCAGGCCAGCAACACTCCAAGAAAGTCAGCTGGTTCACTCCCACCCTCCACGAGTCTAGACGCACCTGTGAACGACTCAGGTAGAGATGCAGGAACAACAAAATCCCAGAAACCCACGCAACCCACCTGGGGGTTATTTAAAAGCAAGTGCGGGAGTCTGCGCTTGTTTTATTTTTCCTCATGAATTTGTTAACATTGCAATTTCACTGCAATTTTTTTTAAAAACTTTAAACCGTGGCAGAGTCCCAGCGGGCCCCAAGACCAAGGTTTGGGAGTCAGGGTATTCCTACAGTGCCCCTTTTCTTTTTGTAAACATTTTTTTGAGTCCCAAGATGGCCAATCAGAGCTCTGAATTTCCTTGCATGATCTCATCATTTAAAGTCATCGTGGCTACAGATATCACTAACAATACTCTCTTACATTTCTCAACAACTACTGAACAGATTTATGCCAGATAACAAAAAGCAGAATCTGCATAAACAAATCTACCTCTCTCCCAAATTTGCAGATCGGGCTGTAGGCGTGTTGACAAGTCCTATGTGAATTGACGTGGGAAAATGCACTTTTTTTGATCCCCCTTTTTCTCAGCCTCCACTTGAAGGATCACCTTGAACCTTTCCAAGTGCAGCTAGAAGAACCGGCACACTTCTTTGGAATGTTTTGAGAGGATTCATCAGACAGCACCAAAGTTAAAGGCAAGTCAAAAAAAGCTTTTCCTATTGAAACATGATCCTAACTATAACTACCTACTGGTGACCACCAGTAGGTAATACATATATATATGGCCAAGTTTTGAGGTTTGAAAGGCAAACATGTTCCCATAGGCTGTAAATTGAACACTATCAGGATGATATAGTTCTGCATTTCTATCTAAATGAAAAACTGAAGGCATTCTATGATCTATAAGAAATTCTGAAGCTGTCTTGTTGACATTTCTGTGAGTATTTTTAATTTTGCTGCATTTACACTGAACCTCATCCACTTTATCTTTGGCAAATGTTGGAGTAGACATAAAGTGTGCTTGGAAACAAAGACATTAAGGTAGAAAATGTCCCCTTCTAGCCTCACTCCAGTTAAGTAACTGATTGGGGGGCATATTATCAAGGGCTAGCGATATTTTCACCGCCATGTTTGCGTCCGTTTTCTGATGAAATGCGACGATAAAAATATCGCTTTATTTACAAGAGCACATTAACGTGTGTTTAATGGGATTAGCGCTGGCTTCAAAATTGCTTCGCCTTGCATCGCTAATAAGATGCAAGGGAGGCGTGTCCCGTGAAACAACATGGGATATCATCGCTAACCCAGCTTCTCTCTATTTACAAGTGTATCGCTAACACACATATCGATATTAAAATCAGCGCTAACCGGGTATTTCACCGGTTTGTAACGCCTGCTATTTTTCTTACTAAACCATATCTATAATGGGAAGTGGATTGTCATCCTGAGTCCACGTCTCCCTATCTACAAGGTTTTTCCTAACGCGGTTTTCTATCGCTGGAATTACGGCGATTTTGACTCTATCCGCCGCTTTTGCCTGGATTTCTATCGCCTCAGTGATGCGCGTTGGTAATAGTGCACTAACCGGGCGATAGATTTCGGCGATAGTCGGCGTTAAAATTTTACACGCTAATTGCGGCCAGCGATAAATATTGCTGCTGCTTGGTGATATGCCCCTCAGTTTCCACAACTCTGGATAATCATACCGTGGGAATGGTCACATGTACTAAGAGGCAAAAGTAGAAAAAGTAAAAGATTCTATCTCAAACAACTTTCCCTAATCCATGGTATGTTTACTCCTTTCAATCCTAAACCACCTTTAAAATCTGCTTTCTTGGCTTTATCCTTGGCCCAAAAAACGAAACTGTGACCAACAAGCTAAACATGAATCATATTGCACCTCCATTCACTGCGCAAGAATGAGGTAGATATACCTACACAAACAAATATGTAAACAGTTAGATGATTATGCATTGGAAAAGTATATTACATCAACAACTTAATTTTGCAAGGAGCTCAAGTATTGGTTTAAATTCAAATTGGACTACTAATGTAGCACAATACTATCAAAAACAACAAAATGATGTCACAAAATAAAGTAGCCTGCACAAATGAATTTTCACATGTGTTGGAAATAGCCATTTTTGTGTGGTTATCCCAAACTTTTTGCCTTCTTTCTCTTCTGTTTTTGACTTTGTTTATTTTGGCCTGAGGACTCTGTGCACTATTTCACTGCTGACCAGTTCTAAAGTGCATGTGCTTTGTGTCTAAAATGTAATGGCATTTGGTTTCTCCATGTTTGGCATATTTGATTTACTGATCGGTCCCTAGTACAGTGCACTATATGTGATCAGGGCCTGTGAATTAATTGCTACTAGTGGGCCTGAAGTACCGATTGTGCCTCCCACATGAGCAGCCCTTTAAAACATGTCTCAGGCCTGACACTGCAGAGCCTGTGTGTGCAGTTTCAAACTGTAATATCGACCTGGCAAGTTCACCTACTAGCCAGGCCCAAACTATCACGTGCCTGGCCTAAGATAGGCCCTAGGTATCCCCCTAGGCAGGGAGCAGTGTATTTAAAAAGTAGGACATGTACTTTGGGGTTTTACATGTCCTGGCAATAAAAACACTTCTAAATTTGTTTTCCACTGCATTAAGGCCTAGCTCTCCCCTAGGTTAGCATTGGAGATCTCTTGTAATACTTTACAACTTCCAAATGGGAAAAGATAGGAAAAGTAAGGTTGGTTTCTCTGGACCCACAGTTTAAAAACACATTTTTTTGTGAATTTGGTTTTTACATTGAAGGTCCGAAAATGCCACTTTCAGATAGATGCAATTTTCTTACTTTATCCATTCTGTGCCTCTGCCTGTCTCTGTAATATGCGTCTGGGTTGGGTGACAGCTAGGCTTTGTGTATTCCCTCTAAACAGTCACACACAAAGGGAGCTGAGGTGTGCCCTGTATATCCTGATGGCCCATCAACAGACTGATGGGTCACCCTGAGCTAGAGTGAGAGGGAGGAGCTGACACTTACACCTGCAAAGGGCTGTATCCGTTCCCACACAAGGAGTTGCATACCCCCCTGTAGTGTGCCTGGAGCCGAGGCTGGAAAGGGCAAGGTCTTGTGCACAAGAAATACCTTTGTTTGAAGTCTCCCTACTTCAAAGGCTAAAATGGTCTACTCACAGTAGTATAAAATCTTAAGACTCACCACATTAACTATAAATAATAATATTAATAATTCTACATGCAATGGTTATACATGTTCAAATACCATCACTTCTATCATGTTAAACTATAGCATTCTTAACAATACTTATTACAGGTATATTTGCAGAATTTATGACAAGACTGTGCATGCAGACTGGCGAGTTATAATGATTGTGTTTGTAGAAGCCTTGTTTCTATTTATATTCTTTTGAACCACTTTCTATAAGTGTTTGTCTGTTACACCTGCCTGCTGGATCATCATATATTAAGACCACTTACCCATGTTGTAGGAGTTTTGTGAAGGAGTATTTTAAGAAAATGCCTCTTTTTGTCATGACCATTCCCATTATGTGGACCGATGCTGCTTGTTTTTCAACTCTGAGCACTAAGACTCTGCCAACCAGGACCCAGTGCAGGTGCTCTGACCCCTAAAACATCCTAAAATTGGCTATACTCCTAATTGGCATATTTAACTTACAAATATGTCCCTGGTATGTGGTACAAAGTATATTCAGGACCTGTAAGCTTAATATCACAAGCCGACTGTAAAACATATTGTGCCACCACGAAAGTAAATCATGTCCCCAGCAATGCTACTGCAGTCAGGTGGTGCAGTTTTTAAAACTGTCATTTCAACGTGTCAAAATAAACTTTTTGAAAAGCTTAAACCTTCCTTTGCAATATGTATGTCATCCCTAAGGTAGGCCTTAAATGCCAATAGGACACTGTACATGTAATTTAAAAGTAGGCCATACACATGTCATGGTTTACATGCACTAGCAGTGAAAAACCTCCAAACTTGTTTAGAGGCTGTCACGTAGGCTAACACTGGGTTACTCCATTACATTTAATAAGTGCTCAATTCAGTTTGGGATTAGCAAATAAAATGGCTGAAGGACTCATTTTAATAGTGATTTAAAATGTAAGTAAATGGTAAAGTCAGATGTTACATTACTATGAAGGAACAAACACTTTCCTGCCAGTGTCAAGCTGTCTCCTGACCCTTGATGGATTCCTTGGAGTGAGAGGTGGATTGGTCTCAGAGAGTGGACAAAGGGCTTTGAGGGTTTGTCTTTCTTCCTTGACCAGGATGGCTTGGGAGCTGTGCCTGGCCCTTTCCTGATCTTCAACGGATGTCTACTCTGCCATTGGCAGATGTAAATCACATCTGGGCCTGCCTCTCTTTAGTCCCTCTAATCAGGCCATAGGGAAGGGGAAAGCTGCCCAGAACTGGTTTAGGGGGTGGACAAAGCCACCCACAGCCTGGCACTGGGCATAAACGTTGCACCCCTGGACAACTTCTTCAGAGCACTGATAGACCTGTAGGAGATCCACAAACATTTAATTGCAGGTGAGCCTGACTTTGCCATAGCTCGTACAAGTTCTCCCCTCAATGTCAGAAACCATCAACACTAAGGCTGCTTCGAGCCCATCCCTCAGCTCCCTTGACACTGCCTTCATTGAGGACTCGATGAACTCTGAAATCCTGCAGAGTACGAAAGCTCAAACTTCTCCTGCCGGAACATTTCTCATCTAAACCAAATTTTTCACTGAGGTTCCATACTGATGCCAGAAACATCAACATTGAAAAGCAATTTTTCCATCAGGATTGACCTAGTCCTTGTATCCAAACAGTGTTTTGGCTTAAAACTTTACCTTGTCCCAGTGTATCTCAACTAGCGTCTCACAGTTGATGTTTGATGCTTTTTGGTGCTATACTTATTTGAAACTATACTTTTAAATGCTTTACACATTTTTTAAAGCTACACATTTTCTTAAGTGAAGCCTTTCTGCTCTGTGCCATAGCTACCAGTTTTCAATTACTGAAAGACACTCTGATTCCCAAGGAATTTGTAGAAACAGATTTAACCTTTTCATTTGGTACTCTTGCAGGCCCACTGTAAATGCAAGAAAGATATGAAAATGCATTTTCAAACATTTATTAAAATGATCATATTCCTGAAAAGATAGCATGAGTTGCGATTATTTGAAACATGAGGCATGTTACTGTAATCATCGTTATTAGAATGGTAAACTATATGAACAATTACATCATGTTAATTGTTATTAATTTTATATTACTCCTATCTGTATCTAATACTGTGTTAAAGAAAGCATAGCAGGAGTACCCCTCTACTAGATCATTTAAGATCAATTGGGATAGCCTAAGCCCCATACCTTGGTCTTAGAGGCCGGGAAGCCCATCTTAGTGTACAGGTTATCTCCCTTCTCAGGATGTGGGTCGGGTTAGCATGGCTGCATCTGAGTCACAGTTTTCAGTGGTTCCATGATAATTCTACTGTGAAGTGCCCCTCTCACTGAGCTTTAGCACAGAAGTTATTAATATTATAAAGTACTGTCTTATCCCACTGTGGTAGACGAGCAGAGCAGCTCCTTTGGTTTTGTCTACCTAAAACAAAGTGTCTCCTAATGAGCACAGAAAGAAAGGAAAGCAATGCCATCACGCTCTAAATGTACGACCGTGTAACTAACTTTACAGACTCCAGCTCGTCAATACCAATGAGAAACGCACATACAGCACATTCACCCATTAACAGGAAAGTGTGTAAAAAGTCAACATGAGAAAGAGATGTCAACCTGAAAAGGGGAATCTAAAATAAAGACCAAATGTGGGCCACACAGCATGTGGAGAGGACAGGGGGTATATAACACCCATGCCACTGGCAGAGTGTACCTCCACACAGGGAAAGGACACATTCCTGCAGAATGGTGAAGCCAGACACAGCAGTCTGCACATTAGGAAGCAAATAAAGAGCTGAAATATACCTACCCACAGAAGAGACAGCCAAACTCGAAATGGTGGAACTCTCTTAGGTTACGTGTGGCTCTGTGGTTCAATGTGATTGATTGTTTCCCATTTGCTAGCTTTCCTTGAACAAGATTACATATTGTATGCATTGTGTTCATAATGCAAAATGAAACCCAATTAATTAAAGTTTCAGGATGCAGTATTGTTTAAGAGCAGCCCATTATCCGTTAGGATGAAACCCCTCCGCAGCCCTATAAGAACAACCATGGTCCTAGATGCACACACCGCATCGCTTTCCTTGACATGCAGGTATGGTGCAAGAATGTTATTGTCAGAATATCTTCTGACATAAATATTGTGTGCTAAATATAGCTTTAAAAAATACTGCCTTCCATCTTTTGCTGTGTTGTAGTCTGACTCATGAAGTCTGCTTCTGCCTCCAGGTTCACACAGGAGGGTCTTTTGACCGGTTCTAACCATAAAAAGACAAGCATCAAGTGAAAGCAGTGAATAACAGCATTTCAAAAGACACTTTCCAGCACGATTATTGCCCACCTCACTACATTCCCTTGTTTCGCGAAGTTTCTTTTCCAAATTTTTGATACTTGAAAATCGTGTTCAGTATTGTATTTTTTGTTTAACATTGTTTGCATTCTTTTTTATGTATTTTGCGAATGTTTTTGATTTTAAGCCGACTTTTTAGTCCTCGTTATGAGTCGCGAAGTAATACAGTTACAACACATATTGTTGAAAATGACACGCAGAAGTTCATTTGCTCTGTTCGTAAGTGATAACAATCAGATAAAGAATAATCCCCTTCAATAATTATTGCATGTGAAAATGTATAAGTATTAGTATTGATCTGCATTATATGTGGGTTTTTGTATGTGGCAAATACAGAGTTATCACATGTCAAGTGACAAATGGCACGAAAACCAACCTTGTGCAACATCCATAAAAATACAGTATTATCTATTTTTAAAAAGCAAAGCATGTGAGATCTGGCGATTAGGAAACACAAAATGTGAAAAATAATTCTGTGGTCCAACCACCATACTCTATTCAGAAACACCTGATGACATGCTCAAATCAGGTGAGACAAGCATATGCCTACAGAAGCTGCTCCCATGGAAACACCGCCATGGATGCACCCCGACTATGCCACTTCATGATGTTGTGCCACATACTCATCCTTTTGCAGCATGCCATGCAGAAGCATCCACAGAACCAGGCAATCCAGTGATGACGAAAGCCACAAAGAAATGCCAATACCCCACCTGATGATAGACCTATGTGTCGCTGCAAGACAGTGGCATGTGATTCAGTGTAGACAATCCAAACCATAAACGAGAGAGGGCATAAGAACCTCACAGCATATAATATTGCTACCGGATTTAACAAAACAATTATTTTGGGTATTGCGGTCAAGTGACTTCCAAAGAGAAGAAGTTAGCATATCTATGCAAAACCTCAGCCACAGCCAAGTCAAGTCAATAATCTTTAGTTGGTAAATGCCATAAACCTAAGACATAAAAAAGCAGCACATAGAATATAAGCATAAAAACATAAAGAAAAAAAAAAGCTGGTAAGGCCAATTTTCCCAAAAAAAATGAGCACAAGATATGCTGCAATCAAATATATAGCTCATCATGATGTTTTCTACTTACAAGTGCCATTCTTAGAAAATGTATGAAAGCATAACAAATGTCTACTGTGCTAAGTTGCTGCAGGAACCCCAAGTGATCCTGATGTTGTCTCAGATTTGTACTACGCAGGATGGGAGCCAAAAAAGAGGTCCACTGTACTGAATAAAGTGGGCAGAACAGTATAAAGTGACCTGTGCACTGTTTAGAGATGTTATCACATTTACAAGGAAGTAGGTCATGCTGCAAGTTCCTTGCAAGGGTAATGCAACCCACAACATTATGTGCATAATCTAAAAAGGGGAAGGTAAAAACAGTGGGTTGGGTTGGCAATCCATTCTAAATAAGTTACCCCCTGTAGTTGATACCGGAGCATCTAACTGCTGTATCTTAGACTAGGCCCCCAAGCCTCAACTTCATACAGTAATCTAGATTGTGAATTTTAACTGCTTCTTTGCAATTGAGAGTAATTTTGTTAGTTATTTTACAGTTCTTCAAGGCTCATTGTTTCAAAAAACAACAGCAGTCGGTGCAGGTAACCACGGTGGAGCCGTGTAAGGCAGGATTTCGTTGGACGATGCAGAGGGAAAATAAAATAAATAATACATTTTCCCTCTGCATCGTCCCTCAAAATCCCCCCTTACCTGGCCCCACCGCTGTTAACTGCACGGACCGCGGCTGTTCAAAAGATATCCTTAAATAAGAGAGCCTAGTAATCCGCTTTAACTTATCAAGAGTCAGACAATTGGAAATACAAGTTCTAACCAAACAAGCCTCCAGTTAACCCCAGTTCTTGATCAAGTGTATTAGTGGTGCAACCCCATTCGTATCATTCAAATATTATAGCCCCAGTTCCTCATGGCATGTAAAGGCAGCAGTGCCTCAAGCAACTATGAGCAATCTATGGGTGAAATGGTTTTTTTGCATGTTGGAGAACTTTCATGTTACTATAGCCTCACATACTGGAACCAGAAGTCCCTGCTGAAATATATTTACTTTTTTATGTTTATCATCAATTGGTTTGTGCTTTCATCTGAGTGCAAATCTGAAGATGGCTCCCTTGTCCCACACCTTGAATAGATCTCATTTGAGAGGTGCATTTGCCCGAGGGACCATACAGACCTTTATTGTTAGTCTTGACGCAAACATCTTATGAGGACAAGGAGATCTTTTTCAACACCCATCTGTTCCATTGAGGTTCATAACTTTGATTGATTCACTAGATTAATTGCACTTGACAGCTCCATAAAGGCCAGATTGAAAGCTCCCTCCTTGGGAATGATTTCCCTGCTATAAGATACAAATTTAGACATGGCCCACAGTGCAATTCCTGTTCTAAACCCATATTGTACCTCTGTCAGGATATTATTTTATTCAGTCCTGGTTTCCAGGTGAGACAGGAGTGCACGACCCAGGATCTTAGCACTGAAATCTAATAAGGAGATTGGTCTATAATAAGATGGTGATGATCCATCTCCTTTTAAAAAACAAGGGACAATGATAGTTGTCCTGTGGGATGGGAACATGTCATAGGGCCTGGTTTAGAAATTGCCGGATGGGTTACTCTATCACAATGGTGACGGATATCTCATGTGCTGCAATATAAATCCCATTGCATCCTATGGGATTAATATTTCAGTGGACGGAATATCCGTCACTGCTGTAATGGAGTAACCTGTCCACCGAGTTATAAATCAGGCCCATAGCAGTTCTTATAACATTTGAGGGGTCCATAGATTAATGTTAGTTTTGAAAATATCAGCAGGGACACTGTCTAGCCCGTGAGCCTTCTCAGGAACACACTTTTGGATAGCTAGAGCCACTTCATGGATTTCTGTCGGATTAGGGAAACCCTGTGGATTTTGGGGAATCATATGCAGCCTGCTATCTAAATCAGTAAATTAAGCCGCCTTATTTCCTGGTTGAAATTTTTTGGAAACATTAGACACCCACAATACTACTGTGATCAAAGATTTAACTTTTGGGACATTTTGGTCTGAGAAAAAAGGATGATTGACTGGCTCCCAAAATTTAGTGTTATCCCTTGCCCTCCCTGCCACTAAGAGGTCATCCCAGGCTTTACTCCGCAGCTCCTTTTTCCTCCCCTCGATGGTGGATTTATATAATCTTGTGGCATCTTTAACACCTTTCATTGAACATGGGCTGGTTTCAAGGGCAGTTTTTAGATGTTTGTGAGCAGTCGAACATGCAGCATTAAACCATTTATGGGGATGAACCGCAGAGGGGACCCTATTCGAAGTTAAATTGTCTGAGATAAATGAACAAATATTTTTAAACCCGGCATGTATGATGGTAGAGTCTGCTTTATCAGATAAACAGGTTAAGATGAAGTCCATATTCTTAGCAACAATATCTCGGGTAAAAACAGTGGATCATTCTTATCTCATTTTATTTTTAGAACTTTATTCTTAAGATTGTTTATCCCACAGGATGTATTCCCTATGCTCTTTGATCTGGTGTGAGAGTTCAATATGATGGTAAGAGGACTGCTGTCACCTACACACTTACTAACAACTTTAAAATCTAAAAGCAAAAAAGAAAGGTGATCTGACATCAGGAAAAAGTCAATTGTACTCCCTGTGGGGTTTCCCAATAAAGTTAGGACACACTCATTCTCCCTGTATTTTATGTCTTTAGTAAAAATTAGATTATATTTCAGTATAATAGTATTTAGTGCCTCACCATATACTGTATGATTAAAGTGTGTTACATTTTCTTTTCCTTTGTTCTTAAAGCCACATACACGCTTACCAATGTATTGGCATTAAGTGATATTAAAATCCCCCACCCATATTTTAAAAACAATATGTTTTGTTTGCAAATAAAAATATTCCAAGAAACTGTCAAAATGGCCTATCACATTACTTGAGTAGTGATTAAAAATGCTATTGTAAAAATTTATCAGAAATATCTCAGGTTATGCAGGGAAGGATAAAAGAGTTACAAAGAATTAAGAGGAGGGCCATACTTCTGAAGCTTGGAATGCAGGAATTTGAACAGATATGAATGTAGCAAGTCCACCATTAGCCCTTCTGGCCGGTGAGTGGAGGGCTGACTGGACAAAAGCATAATAACCACCAATATAAAACTTCTCTGTCGTCCATGTTCCTTGACAGCAAATAATATGAAAGGCACTAACAAACCTAATTCAGTCTGGGTTTGGAATTTTAGAACGTAACAGAACATAGTCCTCAGCAAACGCTGAAATTGTTATTCACATGTATATCAAAGTTCAAGTACACAACAAATCAATCATCTTTTGTTGCTCTTTTCTTTTATTTCTTTTAATTTGGTCTCTTTATTTCTCTTTTTATCCCTTTTTTTTGGTGAATACTTAGCCAACACGTGTTTCGTCACCAGATGGGCACAGTGCCCTGCGACTTTTTCAAGGCTAAGATGAGAGAAACAAACCATTGTGGCACCCAACAAATATTTAATGTACAATAGGCAGAAAGTTCACTTTGCCGTGATTCAATGGAGTCCAATCACAGATTGGGTGCTCCAAGTTATGTGAGCTCCTAGAAAACCCATGCACTTCGTTCACAAAGACACTGCATAGGTCATCAATAATCGCTATCAAAAAAGAAACAGATGATGTGAATGAACCAAAGTGTCGTCTAGGTGATTTCTAAATGTAATTATTATTTTAAATTCTTACACTATTCGTGATATATCAGTGAGTCAGCCAGATTGATGAGAAGTTTAGTACACCTGGAGAGTGCTACACACAGCTAACCAAGTGAATAGACATGCTCACTGGGGGATATCAAGAAAGTACCTCAATCGTTAATTTGTATTGCCTGTAAATAGGTACAAAAGGTGCAAAACATATCTACAATCCCTCCCTAACCCAATCCTAATGCGATGGGTACATCCTGCCAAGTAAGCAGATTTTCACCTACTTCTCTTTTGGTGATAATTCCGTCCCAAAACGATATTCGTATACAAATTGCTTCCATGTCTGATAAATCAATCCTCAATACTTTCTCTGCTAGTCATCATTAAATATATGCAACTACCTAGTTTAAGGGTACTAATGAAATCTCCAATGTCAAAACCTAAATTAGAATCAATGAATTATCTATATCATTAACCTAAAATACACATATAGCAGACTAGCAATTGTGTGGCATAGATTAAATGAATCCTTACCTAGACGTCTCTCTATCCCCCGTGTAGTAGAGCTTCTACAGAACCTCCGCTAATAAGCCTTGCTCCCCCCCAATAAGGGGAATTGAGTCAGTTCTGTTTCTGAAAGAGTGGCGAAAGGAGTACGAAATCACATATTACAAGGCTATCCTTACGAGAGTGAATGTGCCTCCCCTATATATGAGTCATTTGATTGGAGTCCAAACTTTTCTTACCGGTAAACGGGTGTGAGAAGTTGGCCTGGTATATGCTGTCCACTAATTAAAGTGAGCACCTTGCACCAGTCCAAATGACCCTTATGATGTATGAGGTCAAAGATAACCTTTAGAAAGCTATCCTAGTGGTAGCTGTGAAGAGCAGCCTTCAAGCTTAATCTTGATGGAATGTAAAGCAGCTTGTTTAACCAGAACCCTCTGAATGACTAAATGAAGGAGAACCACACAGTAGTTATATAAAAATATGTATTTATTAATATAACACTCTCTACTATCCTCTACACGAGGATAGAACACAAAGCACACAATGCGAGATCAATAGAACAGTTGTAAGTAGCACAATCCACAGTGGGCTACAGGGGGAGACCAAATCATATACTAAAATAGTATTATAACAATCAAGACTTGACTAGACACAGTGCCTCATGCATGTAGAATCACTGGAACCCCAAGGAACCACAAAAGGTGATGACACAGGGAGCCCACGGAGGACGGGTGCAGTGAGGAAACATGACCGCATGCTCTGTACAACTCTATGGGAAAGTTGCGGTTGGAAAGTTAAAGTGTAAGGACCCTTCTAGGAGGACTTCGAGCAAACCCTTTGGAAGTTAAGAGTTTGAAGAGCCACCCCACCCATGGATACCATAGTACCCAAGATACCTATCCCAGAGGAGCCAGGTGTATAGGTATGAAGTGGTGTCGGAAACTCCAGTCGTTCTCAATGCAGGGCTGTGAAGAAGTCCTGCTGCTGTGAAGGTGAAAAGGGTCTGGAGGAAGCCAAGCCTAGATTTTGGAAGGAAGGAACCTGAAAGCAGAGGGGGCAGAGTCTGGGTCACATCAGAGTGACCAGGGACTCGGGAGATGAATGCCCACTGATGTCGGGTGCTTCAGGTGCGAAGAATGGATGCTTGACTCTGCAGCCACGAGGACCAGGAGACTTCAAGGACAACCAGGAACCAGAGGTGAGCTGTCTCATCAAGGGTGTAAAGTGCTGAAGGGTCGGTGTCTGGCGGGAACACCAACAAGCCTTGGCAAAAGCAACCCACGCAGGAAGGTCAAGCAGGTTACCAGCAAGGTCCAGGAGACTCACCAAGCAATAGGGAGTCAGGGCACATCTGGAGAAACCAGAAAGCCCAAAAGAAATCAAGATGACCCTCAGGAGGATCGACAGGCCAAAAGACCAGGAGTCGCGAGTGGACCACGAGCAACATTGTAAAGTACCGGCCCACGGAGCACTCGGTGTGAAGAGGCCAGAGTTCTTTGGTGCAAATACTGCTCAGGATCAGGACTAAATGGAGTCCAATGCACAAGCTCGGGAATTGCCACCAAGCATATACAACTGCAAATAGATGCGGCGCACAGGGGTTCAGGTTATGCAGTCCCCACGAGGGATACTGGCCTCAAACTCGTTGAGGGGGCATATCAAATTCAGGGAGGTTTGGAAACCCACCTCTTGTGTTTCTGGAATCTTTGGAGTCTGCAGGAGCTCAGGAGCAGCAGACCAGTTGGTTGCAGTTAGGTGCATGCAGGGGAGTGACTCCTTCACTCCAAAGGAGATTCTTCAGTAGTCTTTAGTGCACCACAGGTCCTGCACAGAGCCTGTATGCAGCAAAGGCACAAAATAAGCTTCAGACAGAAAGGGGGATGAAGTCGAGCCCAGTCAAGGTCCAGCGAAGTACAGAGTGTCCAAACGGTCAAAGGTCAGTGGTTTCTTCTTGTAGAATCATGTCAACATAAAATCTAAAGTCTTACAGCCAGGTAAGCCCTTTTGTACCCACTGGAGAGCATTGGACAGATTCAGGGGACCCTCCTAGGGGAGGGGCAGGACAGAGGGGTGGCTACACACATGTCCTTTGGCCAGAGCAGAAGCCAATGGCTCCCAGAACTGGTTTGAGCTGGAGTATGCACAGGGACACCAAATGTGTCCCCAATGCAGACTTTTAGGCACTCTCAGAGTGCACCCACCCAGCCCCAATACACTAAATCCTGTCTGGGAGGTGGTCACACCTCCCTGTGACAGGATGTCTATTGTGCTGCCTTCCTCTGCTCGAGCTTGGCTCAGCAGCAGGAAGGCAGAAATGTGTCTCTGGTCGGCAGCATCCATTTTGTGCTGTCCGGGTCGAGAACGCTGGCACCGGTTAGACCAGTAACCCCACGAAGCCTGCTTCTGAAGGGTGCTTCTGAAGGGTGGAATCATACCTCCCACACCAGTTACTGGTGTGGAGGTATGATTCCAAGGTGTTTGATACCAAACACGATATGTTTATATGTTGATATGCAGCCATTTTCGAGATAGCATTTACCGCAAGGTTATATTGCACCTCTAACTATATGTCTGGTTGAGTCACAGACAACCCGGGAGAATGGTCTCCGAAGGCTGCAGAGAGGCTCTGCTCATGCAGGGGCACCCTCTCACCTAAAACCCAGCACCCTGCCTTCAGGATAGTTAAGGCCTGCTATAGGGGTGACTTATACGTTTTATGTGTAGTGACCAATAGATATAGTGAACCTATATCTAAGTAAGCAGTAGCACACCTGTAGTTCCATTTTGCATGGCCTCTCATGGGTGGCATAATACATGCTTCAGCCCATGGGAGGCCTCTGGAGTACCTATGTCCTGGGTACATGGGTACCATATACTAGAGAGTTATAAGGGTACCCCAGTATCCAATCTGGAGTGTACAAAATTACATGTATGTCAATTTAAGGGAGAAAGCAGATAGACTGGAGTCCTGATTAGCAGGATCCCAGTCAGACTAGTCAAAAACAGTGAGACATCAAGCAAAAAATGGGGATAAGAATAAGAAGCAGATCCTACTTTCCTACAACGGGGAAATGATAAGTCCCGCTCTGTCCTTGTTCGTGTGTGTAAAAACGCCGCTAACACGAGTGAATTAAATAAAGCCTGCGTGAATGCCTGGTAATAATCATAGAAAAGGGACTAGAGTCCCAAACAGTTGTATCAAAAACCGATGCCATATTGTGATGTTCAAAGGAATATTAACCTCTGCAGGCATCCTTGTAACGTGCCTTACTTCTTCACTATACCAATTTCAAATAAGAAAAATACTAAGCCTTAGTATCCAGGCAAGGCGCTCGAAACATCAAACAAAAAATAATCCCAATGCATGCCAGAAAAAAGTGTGTAGACTGGCACTATCTTGTCAGGTGCAAGAAAATTCCTATCCTTCTCTTCCAATTAAAGTATAGCTCTCTCGAAATAGACTCAACGGCATCCTGATCACATAACGCTAAATAGCCCACCGCGGGTAATTCACCATAGCTATAATGATCATCATAGGAACAGACCTAATAATACCCATCTAATACAAACGTAATTTATTCGACTTAAACAGGGCAAGCACGTGATACATACAATAGTGTTATTATTGTAGCCGAATTAGGGAAGTACTACAAAATAGCAAATAAAGCCTATTTTGAGGCAACAATTCTAGGTGCATGAAATCACTCCAGAGACATTTGTAAAATTGTTAAAGGTTTTTTGCACCAGAAGTGTGCACAATTGAGAAACCCCTTCCGGGGAATGGTGCGAGATGCTCCCTTCATTCTTTCAGGAAAAAATAGATACGATTCAGGCGAGCCTCCCTTCCCTCATGATGGGAAACGACATATCAGGTCTTGCACCAGGGGTGATAGAAAATCAGAGGGAGCTAGATACGGACCCAACCTCCCTGAGTATTTTCTCTCCTATCTCCTTGCACAACTCTCTGCAGGATTTAAAATGCCTCAAATCAGCCTCCTAACTGGACCCTTCCCCCTCCTCCATCCTTGTCTTGGGGGCAGAAGCTATCAATCCACTCATGAACCAGCTACTGAATACTTCCCTCGCCTCAGCCACTGTCCCTACTAAATGGAAACAAACCAAGGTCATCCTGCTGCTAAAAAAAGCCCAAGAAGATCCATCAGACCCTTCCAACTATCAGCCTATCTCCTTCCTGCCCACCTTATGGTATCGATTGTTGATACAACTGTTCGGGACTCTAGTCCCTTTTCTATGATTATTACTAGGCATTCACCTGGGCTTTATTTAAATCACCCGCGTTAGCAGCATTTGTACACACACGAGCAAGGACAGAGAGGGGCTTATGGTTTCCCCGTTTACCGGTAGGAAAAGATTAGACTTCAATCGAATGACTCATATATAGTTGGGAGGCACCTTCACTCTCGTAAGGATAGCCTTGTAATATGTGAATTCGTACTCCTTTCTCCCCTCTTTCAGAAACAGGACTGACCCAATTCCCTTACCGGGGGGGGGTGCTGGGCCAAGGCTTATTAGTAGAGGGTCCATAGAAGCTCTACTACGCGGAGGATAGAGAGTCATCTTGGTAAGGATTAATTTAATCTATGTCACACCATTGCTGGGCTGCATTATGAGTATTTTAGGTCCATGATATAAATATTTAATTGATTCTCATTTAGGTTTTGACATTGGAGATTTCTTTACTACCCTTACACTGGGTTGATGCGTATATTTAATGATGACCAGCAGAGAAAGTATTGAGGGTTGATTTACAAGACATGGAAGCAAGTTGTACACGAATATCGTTTTGCGACAGAATTATCACCAAGGGAGAAGTAGGTGAAATTCCGCTTACTTGGCAGGATGTACCCATCGTATTAGAATTGGGTTAGTGAGAGATTGTAGATATTTATTGCACCTTTTGTACCTATTTACAGGTGCTACAAATTAAAGATTATGGTACTTTCTTGATATCCCCCAGTGTGCATGTCTATTCCCTTGGTTAGCCGTGTGTAGCACTCTCCAGGTGTACTTATGACTTCTTATCTCTCTGACTGACTCACTAATATGTCACGAATATTGTAGGAATTTAAAATAATAATTGCATTTCTGTTTCTTTTTTGATAACCTGTGCAATTGGCTTTGTGAACAAAGTGCATGGGTTTTCACTAAGAGCTTGCTTAACTTGGAACACCCAATCTGTGATTGGACTCCATTGAATCATGGTGAAGTGAATTTTCTGCCTTATGCACATTATATATTTCTTGGGAGCCACAATGGTTTGTTTCTCTCATCTTAGCCTTGAAAAAGTCGCGGGACAGTGTGCCCATCTGGCGACGGAACACATGTTGGCTAAGTATCCACCAAAAAAAGGGAAAAAGAGAGAAAAAAAGAAACCGAAATAAAATAAATAAAATAAAAGAGAAACAAAAGATGATTGTTTTTTGTGTACTTGAACTTTTATATACATGTGAATAACAATTTCAGCGTGTGCTGAGGACTATGTTTTGTTTCCCGTGGCCCGGCCACGCCTGAGGGAGCGAGGTGGTTCTCTCTACCTTACTGCACCGCATATGATATTGGGACAGGGCTTATTAGCTTGTGGATTGTCCCCGGGGTGCCAATTTCCTATTATAACACCACCAACTCCCAGTGAAACAATTTTAGAACGTGCTCCTGCAAAGTTCCATGAGATAAGGCTTAAAGCCTCCAGTGATAATTGGGATTCTTGGTCTGAAGATGTCTCAGCTCCATCAATTATTTGATGAGCTCCTTATAACGTTACATCAGATTAAGTTTCTATCTGTCAATTGAACTTAGTCAGGTTGCCCAAGGAGTGAAGTCATTCAATCATATCCATTCCTTCAGTTGGATCATATTGGTTACTCACAGGAACTATCCGTCATATCAGTATACAGTCTTAGGGGCACATGCATCAAAGGTTTTAGCGATCGCAAACGGTGCGATTCGCAAAAATCGGCCATTTGCGATCGCAAATTAGCCTTTGGAGATGCATGAAAGTGTTTCCTATGGGCAATTTAAGAATTCGCAATTATTTGTGAATTCCTAAATTGCGATTGCATTTAAGAAATCGCAATTTGCGATTCCTTAAATGGAATGCTAGAAGCACTTTCAAATAGCGATTTCGCTATTTGAGACCGCAAATTACAGACAAATCAAACTTGTCTGTAATCTGCAAAAACTTTGAAAAATGCATTAAAATGCATTTTTTTAATCTTTAGGTTACACACACATATGCCCTTGGGGCATGTGTGTGCCCAACATGGGTGCACATCACAATTTCAGGGGTGCAACAGGGTGTCATTTTGACACCCTTGCACCCTTGAAATTGCATGAGCAATTTGCGAGTACCTACTGGTACTCGCAAATTGCGCATGAAATATCCCATTCATTCCTATGGGCCTGTAGGCCCATAGGAATGAATAGGAAGGCATTCCTTAATTAATTGTGACTCGCAATTTGCGAGTCACAATTAAGGAGTGTTTAGGAATCGCTATTTTTATAGCGATTCCTACATGCATAGGCTTTTGCGATTCCTTAATTGCGATTCCTTAAGGAATCGCAAAAGCCTTCCTTGATGCATGTGCCAGTTAGACCCTTCTGATAGTTCCTGCCATTGTTTGTTAAGGGGGATACTGGCCTTTAATAGAAGCCAAAGAGATGAGCCTGTTCGCCCTCTTGTTTTTTGTCAAGATAGTTTAGGCAATGTAGACAACGGTTAACAAGCTTTGGGTTTCTAAAGTTTATCATTGCACAGTCGCCTTTTAATGTTTTACTAGATCGTCCAACCCACCCTACTCTGCAGGTAAGAAGGATCTCATTATGCAAATCGTCACAGTGACCAGCCTTAGACCATAGCCAATAAGCAGTTTTGCAATTTAGGGCCTCATCATCCTCCTCAGTCCCATTTAAAACTGGTGGTACATTTTCTAACATGATTGTTAGACCTGGCACCATTGGTGTGGGTCTCCCTTCCGTTTTTTGTTGTTGCCTCCTGTACTTTTGCTATGTGTTTTGCTGGTCTAGATACTTTGGGTACTTTGCCACTGCTATTCAGTACCAAAGTGTAAGTGCTCCCTATTGTAAATTATTGTGATGAATTAGTGACTCTATGATTGGCTATTTGTTTTACTTGTGATCCTAGTACAGTGCACCATGTGTGCCCAGGGCCTGTAAGTCAAATGCTGCTGGTGGGCTTGCAGCACTGGCTGTGCCACCCACAGAAGCAGCGCGTAAACTATGGTTCAGGCCTGCCATTGCAGAGACTGTGTGCAGTCTGAGACTGCCATGTCGACTTGGCAAGTGCACACATTTGCCAGTCCCAAACCTTCCCTTTTCTACATGTTGGTCACCCCTAAGGTAGGCCCAGGGTACCCCCATGGTTAGGGTGCATTGTGTATGTGAAAGGTAGGAAATGCCTACTGAGAAGCATTGAGTTGTGTTCCTGAGGCGCCGGGTAGAAGCATTGAGTTGTGTTCCTGAGGCGGAAGCCGGGAGCGAGCCACATTTTTTAAATTGTATTGTCACAGAATAACTTGTGTATTTTAAAGCACTTACTTCTTTTGGGAAACTAGCTGTCAGAAGCAGCGGAGCCAGCGCTGACGTGGCACGTTAATTTCCAAACACTCCTTGGCGCCATCTCGCCACGAGCAGAGGCCACGCCCCTTTTCGAGGCCACGCCCTCACGGTCCTCAAACCTTGGAGTAGTATAAATCATGTGCATATTCCGGTCGCGCAGCGGGCGCAACGTTTGCGCGCCGAAGGCGCGCCTAAGGTAAGCCCGTCTGCACCCGTCCGCGACCGACCGGGGCCAGGGGCCACCCCCCCTGATCAGCCATCATGCCAGACCATCACCTACCATTCGCATTTCCTGCGTCAATTAAACCAGACAGTTGGGTCACCCTGCCTACACACATGGGACCCCTCCATTCAACATTCCGCTTGTAATCAGTGTGGATTTCATTTTTCTTCCCATGGTGTAAAGAAATCCACATCATTTTCTATGCTTCTGCTTAACTGCCGCTCACTCTCCAAACACTCCACGGAAATCTCCCTATTGTTGGAGGAGATAAGCCCAGACGTCCTTTTCGCCACAGAGACATGGTTACAGGAACACTCTGAACCTGACTTGGTACAAGCACTTCCATCTGGTTATCAAATACTCCGCCTTGACCGCAAAAAGGCATTGGCGGTGGTCTAGCACTAATTTACAAATCAGATTACGTTGTCACCAGTATCCCCGTAAATTTCCCAGACTGCGAATGTCTTCCTTTTTTATAAAATTCAGCGCCACACATACCTTTTCGGGCATGCTCATATACTGTCCGCCAGGATCACAAGGGCAGTTTCTTTCTGATCTTGCCTCGATAGCTGCAAGCCTTGCAGTTAGCTCTGCCAATTTTACAATCTTGGGTGACCTTAACATCCACCTGGATGACCTAAACGACTCTATAGCCAGAGAACTATCCTTGAGCTTAAATGCCCTCGAATTACATCAACGTGTCATTGGGCCCACCCACTTAAAAGGACATCTTTTAGACCCCGTCTTCAGTAATTGCAAAAACCTTCACGTTGGAAACCCTTCCCCCCTTCCCTGGTCTGACCACTTCCTTATCCCGCTCACCTGGACCCTGCCCCATCACCTCCCCCCCAAACCCCCGCAATTGGTCTAAAATCCCTTTATCTGAGTGGCAGGATCTCCTACAAGGCACCAAACCCACTAACACATCTATCCCCATTCAAGACAATGAGAACTATAACAAATGGATCATCAGCTCCCTAGATCGAGTATTACCACGTAAAAATTCCCATCCTAAGCGGGGCAATCCTACAGCCCCATGGTATACGACTGATCTACGAGAGGCCAAACGTGTCTGTAAACGACTTGAGAGGAAATGGCGCCTCAGTTACCTCCCAGCAGACAAAACGAGCTATAGAACAGCAATTAAAAACTACAAAGCAGACATTCATCTAGCTCAGGCTAAATATTTTGAACATAAGATCGAGAAGGCAGCGTCCAAACCTAAGGAGATCTATCGGATAGCCAAATCCCTCTTGCAACTTCCCGAGGCCCCAAAGTATCATAACAACACTCAGACCCATTGTGAGGAAATAGCTGAGTTTTTTCACCAGAAGATTGAAACCATCAACTCTTCTTTTCCCCACCCTGTCACTTTGCCCACAGATTCCGTCAACATAGTCTGCACGACTGTTCCTCCTTATGTTCTCAATAGCTTTCCTCCATTAGAATTTATTAACCTGGAAAAACTCATGGGACAGGTTAAATCTGGATCACCTATCGACCCAGCTCCTCCCAGTACTCTCACCCAGATAACCCATCAGATTTCGCCTACCATCCAAGACCTGCTCAACTCCTCCCTCCATACTGGTATTGTCCCACCTCTATGGAAAAGAGCAATGGTCAAAGCTCTATTAAAAAAACCCAGTCTCGATCAATCTAACCCCGCTAACTATCGACCCATCTCCCTCCTGCCATGGCTCAGTAAACTTCTCGAGAAGCATGTTAACTCCGTTCTCACTGACTTCCTGGAAGTCAATAACATACTAGACCTTTCCCAGACTGTCTTCAGGCCCCGTCACGGAACGGAGACTGCATTGATTGCAGTGACGGAGGAGGCAAGAAGGATCTTGGACGATGGCGGGTCCGCGGCCATCGTCCTACTCGACCTAAGTGCTGCCTTCGACACTGTTAATCATAATATCCTACTCCATCGCCTTGACAAAATAGGAGTGTCAGGCACAGCACTCAATTGGATGAGGTTTTTTCTCACAGACAGATCCTTTCAAGTATTTGAGAAGGATTTCACCTCTGCCAGTAAACCCCTCAATTGTGGAGTGCCTAAGGGCTCCTCCCTGAGCCCTACCCTTTTTAATGTCTATCTACGCCCTCTAGCTGATGTCGTCCGCCCCTTCGGTGTGAAGATTGTCACTTATGCGGACGACACGCAGCTAGTGGTAGCACTGGACCCTCCCCTCAACTCTCATCACAGTTTACACAAATGCCTGGAAGCTGTCGCTGCTTGGATGTCTGGCTCCTGTTTAAAACTTAACGGGGACAAAACAGAGGTAATAATCCTTGGAAATAACATCGCGAAATCCATTGACCCTATCTGGCCCCTCTGTTTAGGAAGTCCCCCGCAACCCAAGGAACAAATCAAGAGCCTAGGCATCTGGCTCGACCAAAATCTCACCATTAACCATCAAGCTACCAAGCTCGCTGCCACCTGTTTTGGGCTGATGAGACTACTTCGTAAGATTCTCCCTCTCCTCCCGATCCATTCAAGACGGATTATGGTTCAAGGATTAATCCTCTCCCGCCTGGACTGTGGAAACGCCCTATATCTTGGGGCCCCACAATCTATACTTAACAAACTCCAGGTTATTCAAAATTGCGCGGCAAGAATTCTCCTGGATATTCCTCGCCGAACCTCAGTCAGAGCCAGATTGAGGGACCTCCACTGGCTCCCGGTGAGATCCAGAATCGAATTTAAGAGCATGTGCATTGCACACCGCTCTTACTGGGGAACAGGCCCCTCCATCAATTCCCCCCTGGTGAAAGCCGCTCAGCCTTCCCGCCGCCTCAGATCCGCGACCTCCCACCTCGCCTCAGTACCACGCATTAGGAAAGCCAGGTGTAGAGGCCGCTTGCTCTCTTACAACCTAGCCAAGATTTGGAATTCTCTTCCCCTCCCTATCAGATCAGAACCCAATCTATTCACCTTCCGTAAACTTCTTAAAACCTGGCTTTTCAGCAAAACTTCGGTTTAAATCTTCATTCAGCTTCACTCATTCCAGCCTCTCCGGCTCAACCCAATCTCTTTGCAGCGCTGGGACGCCCCTGGGTAGCCAACGCGCTATACAAATCCTCATTCCATTCCATTCCATTCCATTCCATGCCCTGGTGTGCGTGGCATGTCCAGATAGTGAATTAGAGCCAATTTCGTTTTTCACTATTGCAAGGCTATCTGTTCCCATAGGCCAGAATGGGCCATTTGATTATAACATCTTATAATCATAACTGACCCAGGGAACAAGATAGGAAAATAAAGTTTAGTATGCCTGAACTCAGAATGTTAAAATACATCCTTTAGTGTGGGTGATTTTTACATTCTGTCTTTGAAAATACCACTTTTAGAAAGTAGGTATTTTCTTGCCTAAACATCCAGTATGCCTCTGCTAGGTTTGTCTATTCCACGTATGGTTTGTGAGTGACAGGGGGCTGGAGAGGGCCTTGGCTCCAGCAGTCTGATGGGTCAGGGCTGGGCTAAATAGGACGTATATTGACTAGAGAGTAGGGGGAAGAGGTTTCCTTTCACCAACCTGAGCCCTCATAGAATAGAGAGTAGGGGGCGGAGATTTCCTTTCACTGCCCTGAACCTTCAAAGAATAGAGAGTAGGGGGAGGAGATTTCCTTTCAGCTACCTGTGCCAGGTATGCTTTCAAACAATGCTGTCTCCACCTCCTGCCAGGAAGCTGCACCAAGTAAGACAGAACTGGTTTTGACTAGGTACAGACACTCCCTGCCTTCAGAGAACAAAGGATTTTGCAGAATAAATATTGGGGCCCAGACCCCAGAACTTTAGATCACTTCTGGGAATCAAGTTGAAGAACCCTTTGACAAGGAGAAGAACCGGAGAAGCTGAAGAAAGATTACTGCCCCTGTGCTGTTGCTGTTTGGGGTGGCCTGCAGTAGTTACTTTACTGCCAAGGAAAGGAGAAAAGGAACTTTGTGTGAACTTTTACTATCTTGAGGAAGATCTCCAAGGGCTTGTGACTGAGCTTGCTTCCTCTTCTGAAGTCTCAGGGACACAAAGACTTCACAACCAGCTCCCCCTGAATTCCCTTGCTGAGAATTCGACCTGCAGAGAGGTGCCTGAGAAGACTGCGTGTCACTGGGAGTTGGAAGAGCCACGAAACGAGGAGAAGCATGTCGCCGCCACAGCTGTTCACCGTCGCATCGCAGACGAAGCATGTTGCATCACCGGAGAAGCGCGCTGCCGCCACAGAGGTTGCGGTCGCATCACCGAAGTGTGTCGCAGGGCCTGTCGCGGCTCCAAAGTTCATCAATTTCACTGCACAGCCATCGGGCGTGCACGCATCGCCTCCACGTTGTCACATCGCATCAAAGACGCCATTTTGTCGCATCACACCGGATCGTCACATCGCATCGAGGGGCCGTCTTGTCGCATCGTAACTGGAAGTCAGTAAGAAACCGACGCATCACCTCTCCGGTAAGGAACCGAAGCATCACCTCCCCTGCGCTGCAGTAAGGAACCGATGCATCACCTCCCTCGAAGCAAGTAACTGTTGCATCACCTTCCCTGTGACCCTTTTGTTTGTTTGCGTGATGCATCCAAGGTACTTTGAGAGTAAAGTGTTGCTTTTACCATCTACATTGAACTAAGCTATTTCTACCATTTTAAAGACTTATTTTTGATTACAGTATTGTGGACTTTTGTCGTTTGGTCTTGTGTTAAGTCTAGCAAAGATTACTTATTTTTCTAAACTGGTGTGGTGTCCATTTGTAGTGTTTTCACTGTATTACTGTATGTGTTCAAAAATGCTTTACACACTGCCTCTGAGATAAGCCTGTCTGCTCATGCCAAGCTACCAAAGGGGTGAGCAGGGGTTATGCAGGAGTGTCCCCCCTTTCCCTGACTAGAAGCAATGGACCCTACTTGGTCAAATGTACCTACCTCTGCCAACTAGAGACCCCATTTCTAACATTGATCACATGGGGAGTGCAGTTGCTGGGACTCTGTGTGGGTACACTAATTATGTTTTTTGCCCTTGTTTCACAAGGCGGTGCATAAAGTCCCTTTCTTTCTGAGAATCCTTTTGGTTGTCCACGCTTCTTAACTGGAGGACATGGATTTGGGTGCTATCAGGGGTATATTAACTGATTCTTCAATTCTGCCAATGGTAATATTATGCTTATGGTCTAAAAGAATCAACCATGAGAATACATGTTCCAGCTAATGTCTAATCAATGCCATGATCTTAGGTTCAATTGTATTTCAAAAGTCATTAATTATGAATTCTATTTTGATAAAAAATTGATTACATAGCTCCTTGGCAATTTATGGGCATCTTTTATTGCTTCATCCTTTCAATTTCTTTTTTTATCATCATCTAAGGGTTGTTTTCCACAGCCACTTTGATTTTTTCCAGCTGACACAGATAAGCTTTTTGTAGGAGCTAACTTCCTCTGCGGTCTAACCTTCGCTTACCTCTATTTGTATTTACGGTGAACAGGTTACCAGCAGTCAGTTATTTTCTCCTTGGACTTCATCAGATTCAATTCTAGCATATAGGGGGGCAGGACTCAGCTCACTTGAGTCTCTTGTCCTGCTCCCTGTGAGGCTTTATCAACAGAGATGGTGGAATTCTGGATATTAGTGTCCCTATTAACAATAATGATCTCTGGTTCCAGAAGTAGCTTATGAACTTGCCGCTGTGCTGAATCAATCCTTTTCTCCACATTCTCTAGTTCTGATGAGATCACGCCCATTAATTTGCAATAGAGGATTTTGGCATGGAAGAGTCACAGTTTCTCTTTTTTGTAGGTGTGGCCTTTCTTTTCCTCATAGTTCAAATTGTAATAGGACTGAAGCCTGCCTTAAATCCAACAATGTATTGAGGGCAGTCTTGTAGAAGAGTCAAGGGGATGGCCCAGCCTCTCCCATGTGGCAATAGGGCCACTTTTGGCCAGGGTATGTCTGTCATGCTTCCTGCACTGCAGGGAAGTGAAGTGACTTATGAAGCGCCTGACTGGTGCGCTCAGGATGTGTCCCCCCTTCTGACACCCAAAAAGGATTCTGAAGGCTGTACTCCTCTATCCCTGCCACAAGTGTCCCAGGCCACAGGGAAGTGAAGGGCCTTATGAAGTTCCCGACTAGTGCGCAGAGGTTGTGCTCCGACTCCTGGCTCCTGGAAAAAGAATCTGGGGATGTAGTCCTCTCCCCCTACCACAAGCATCCCACACCGCAGGGAAATGAAGGGCCTTATGAAACACCACAATGGTTTGCTGAGGATATGCTCTGCCTTCTGGTAAAGGACTCTGGGGGCTTTAGTTCTCTCCCCCTGCCACAAGCGCTCCCACAGTCAATGACTGCTTGGTATAATGAATGTACAAGTCGGAAAACAATTGTAGACTAGATCCCATTTATGTTTCTCTTTCTATTGACTGAATACTTACAACAGTGAATTGAAAGTGTATACCAGAGTCCATGTTTCATCTTATGTGCGTTCTTGATACACTGACTGACCAAATACTGAAACATTTATATACATCTGTAAATTCTCTTTAGTTGACTCAGCATAATCATGGCACCTGTAGAGAACCAGCTACAATGTATGAGCAATCATATAATCATGCTCTTATCCAGAGAATATAGCTGAATCAGTATTTAGGATGGTGATGACTAGATACCAAAGGTCTGTCACATAGTCATGACATGCACTATGCTACACAATATACCAGTGAGGCGACACATACACTTACCTGATGACATCAAGGATAGAGGCAACAGCAGAGCTGAAAATGATTCACAAGATGAACAACAGGAACTACAACAGGATGACCCTGCCATTAGAAACAATCTGATTATAAATTGTTTTTGAAAACATATTTGTCTACTTGATGTCATAGATTTGTATTAGATAGGTAAAAGTGACAATGTAAACTGTGTAAACTGTCTTTTACTGCGACAAAAAACAGCGTTTATGACTGCAAATTTGCTCATAAGACAATAAAAACAAATTAATCATTACACATTATAGATACAATCACATAAATGGACGTGAATAAAAAGAGGATACCATACTCTCAGGGGTTCCTCAAAGTTGAACCAAAGTCAGAGAAATGCAATGACTACACAAATGAAAAGCAACAAACTGCAGCATGGACCATATTGGTAGACCACCTTTTTACTCTTGGGAAAGGGTTGTACTGAGGATATTGTTGACAAAGTGGGTGGTACATTGGATGGAGGGGTGCTATCCCTGCTGGCAAAGTGTGCCATTTGAGGCAGTACTATTTTCTGCAACAACCTTCCCAGGGTATTAAATGAAGCACTCCTGGATGGCTGAACTCCGAACATCTGACAATGATTAAAGTTGAAATTCAATTGAGTACAGATGTGGTGGACCATGATTTAGGACCTCTATTGTAGAGCCATGTAGACTCCTCAGCCCACTGCAAGTTCTTGCTGCTTCGAAGAATGGCTTACAGCCTTTCAGACTGTTTTCCATATGTTCTCAGTAGAGTCTCCTACCCTTTTTCCAAAGAAGTTATATGATATGCAGGTTCCTAGATGGTTGGAATTTATTGAGAGGGTTCTTGTTCTTCTGCATCAGAGGTTTCAACAGTCTAATGAAGTGCTGTATAATATGGTGGAGTGAAATGCGCTGTGGTTCCGGTGGCCTGATTAGCTAAGTATGTGATGATTTCTCCTTGGAACCACCAGCAAACACTCCACAAGTAATGGGACCACATCCTTCAATCTGATATGTTCCTCATCCGCTACAGGAATCTCAAGTGGAATTACCCTGGTTGTTGGCAGTGCCCCAGTAACAGAAATCACAATAGTGTTCTTTGGACCTCTTGAATAAGAAGGTGAGAGAGGTGAGTGAAGAAGCTCACACATCATTACACCAATACAATCTGTTGTTGTGTAGCAACCTTACAGGTAATAGCAGGAACATTGATGCTGCTTGGGGGTGACAAAATTGGTTCATGCCACAGTGATTGCATAGGTGGATGATATTCTTAGGATAGCAGTACTGGAGGACAAGGTGTGAGTGATGGTGACAGTAATTGGGGCTACTGGACAGGTAACACTCCCTGCACTTTCAGTGAGTAGCTCCTCTGCAGTGGTTGATGTTTGGCATGCAGTGTTTACCATAGCTTTCCCATGAGTGCTCATTTTTTCCCTTAGCGGGTACTGTGATAGGAACCTTGCTCTCATTTTGGACTATTGCCTTAGATGGGCAGCAGGAGGATATTAGCTCTGACTTTGGCCTGGCACCTTAGATGGGCCAGCAGGATTTGACTTACGTCACCTAAAGTGGGAGAGTTGGATGGGCCCGGAGTTGGAGACTTGCTGGTTGTACACTATGTTATTTTGGAGACTGCAGTGGCTTATGAAGATATGCTTTTTAGGTGAATTGAGCATGTTGTCTCTTCACTGTCTAGTTCTTTTTGTTGAGAGCCACCTGCGGTGAAAGACGTTTTGCAAGTATTGCATCTCTGTATTCCATGAAGCGCTTTAATGGGACACATTTCAGTTATTTAATCATATCTGGTAGACTCAGCACTTGTAGAGTGGTGCATGTCCATCTATAGATGAACTGTGCTGATTCAGAGGGTACCTCAGAGGTTCTATAGACTGACAAAGACTCCTCTTTGAGTGCACGTGATGGTGGCCATCTAAAATGCAGTAGCTTTGTTGAAGGGTACACAATTAATTTGTTTCATATTGTGTACTAACTTGATGAGTTAAAACAGATTAGGTATAGGCTTTGCATGTAACATTCATAGTACTACCACCATGGAATTATCTCCTTTAGTCAAAGTCGAATTCAGAACATTCCTTAAGTTTTTATTTACCTTTTTAATTGCTGACAAGCATTGGAAATTCAGTTTCTGCTCAGTGTGTTAGATTGATGGGTTGTGCATCATGTATGTATTAATGTGTATCTGATTATGACAGGAAATCGAGATATAACCTTCCTGTTTCTGGCTTAATGTGGGAATCCTTTGAATTATGGTGGTCAAAAATAGTACAAAATAGGCAATAGCATAATGATTGTCTCTACTTTGGTCGTAATCTTAGGCCTACCATTTTGGTTGCATTGCATGGCATATTGGTGATAATTCTTGATGAAATATGGACAGCCATAGCTTGTTTGTCCACACCATGAGTGCTAAGATGGCCATAGCAAGATGGTGAAAACTATTGATATATTGTTGACACCAATGGCATGATGGGGCCTACTCTTGCATTATGCTTAGACCAGTATATTGGGTGTAATTTTTCTCTAGTTTTGGTATTGTTAGCATGGTTGTGCACACCTTTGGTATCATGCTCGCACTGGAATAATACTGGCAATTCTTGCCAAATTAGTACCAATATTATTGTTTCTGAGGTCTCATCCAATAAGATTGCTGTAACATGCTTCCATGCATCTACGCACTCACTCGTCTATTCATCTATTCACACACTGGTTCATTCAACCAGCCATCCATCCATGCTCTCACCCTCCCATTCAACCATCCACCCGGGCACTCACACACCCTTCAATTATCTAAGCACCTGGTCATTCATTCATCCATCCATTGACTCACTCATCATTTGAAGCATTTACTCATTCTCAGATTAAAAACTAATTTACCTAGCCTCACACATAAATTCGTCCATCAGTGAAAAAGGCCCATACATTTAGAGGTAGCTGCGCCTTTTGGCTTTTCTGGTGATCTCAGTTCTGGTAATTTGAAAATCAGACTCATGCTGTAAGAGTGGAGGGTCATGTCCTGAGATGGGAAGAATGAGGTGTCTTTCCATACTAGCCTGGGAAGATGTTCTAATACTTGGCTGCCACAGTAAGGGATTTCTTTACCACTTGAACTGCTCCTGAGCTTCAAGTATCAGTTAAAGATAGGCTACTTTTCAAGCTGAATCTTTGAATAATCGTTTCTTTTATGCTAAGACTTTTTCATGTTTTGCATTCTGCACAGCACCGATGCACATTAAAAGGTGTTGGGCTAGTACTTCAAGCAAACAATGAGGGACAGGAGTGAATGAAGTGGATGGTAGAGAAAGGATAAGCAAATTGCACAAGACTGCCATTACCTTCACTTCAGCTGCTAAGTGCAATAGGCACACAAACAAAACAGCTGCGTACATGAAAAGACATGTGGCATGAACTTCTTGTAAGACGCACTGTGTGAAATGTTTATCCACTTGCAGCGTCTTCAGCCTTCACGCAGTCCTTAAGAGCTCAGAAGACCAGGGCCTGCTAAGTGTATGCTAATACTGCTTAAAAGACAGATAGTTAGGCCATTCAAGCAGTGCGCGTTCAAGCAGAAATATGGATAAAGGACTACGCATGCTCTGTTTGGAAAGAGGCGTTCGTCTGTCTGCTACAGTTAACCTCTGTAATGGGAGATGATTCAAATTAGTCATTTTGATAAGCCTAATGAGAATCTTGTCTTCGCAAAATGCGACTGCATGATAAACAATGTCAGATACGTTGTTCCGAGCACATCACTCGCAATCATTGCATTGCAATTGTTTTCAATGTCGCACTAAAGAAAACCATCACTAAGCTATTCAGCAGATGCAAGCGCTACCAGCCTAGCGCCCTGAAGTCAATGCATGGTGACATTTAGCGATCAAAAACAGCAGCTGACATGGGTAGGGAAAGAGGCCCCAGGCGCGCCCTAGCTTCCTTGCAACTTGTAAACCAATTTTTCGCCCTGGCATTTTCTGCTCTCTTCTGTCCCAGACATTTTGAGACCCCCTTCAGTACCTAGAGTCCTGCCCATCTTTTTTTCTATCAGTTCATTATCCCTGCACTACAGGGTGAAATGAATAAAAGTGTCCGCTAATGTGATGCGCCTAAGAAGCAACAGTTGTTTTTTTGATGGGACCCTCAGTATCATTGCCCGACAAAATGTTGTAAAAAAGCAAAAAAGCAGGGGACCATTCATGGACAAAGGAGGATGTCAGGTATGGAGGACAGGTGAAGGTTGTCTGGGACTTTTACCATAAAAAAGTTACACTGCCTAATGCGTATTATGATTACTCCCAAAAGGTATGTTGATAGTGCTGTTCCCAAAATCCACGCAGATGTGTTTCCAGACCCCACAAGGTATGAGGTGCTATAAAAATCCTACAAAACAATAGGAGAGTCACTATTTCTTTGTGAATCAGGCCCATAGGCCGCACTAAAGGAAAGATACCTGACAACATAGACTAAGCACTTAATTGTAACGATAATATACTCACCCAAGAGTTCCGACACCATGTATAGCATTAGGAACATGCATGCCTTGTATTTTTATATGGAGGAAGGTGGTGCAGGCATCCAAGAAATATCTCTGTCCATCATGAGAATGGTAACAAATATACACACCACATTGCCTCAGAGCCTCAGAATAGTGCTTGCTCTTAGTATTAATGGACAGTGGCTGGTTTTGTGACATCAATCAATATGCTACAGCATACCACAATGTAGTAAATATATTGGTTCTGGTTCAAAAATAGGAAAATAACATAAGAATGTTAAAGAGCCTGATCATCTACTGACTGACTACCTTGCTGGATAGTGCTAGCACAAATGTATTTATTTACAAAATCCTTTAATAAAATACAAATGTGCAGACTCTACACACACACACACACTCATATATATATATATATATATATATATATATATATATATATATATATATATATATATATATATCTATATATATTCACTTAAAAAACCATAGGTTTCACACAGGTTATAGTTAGGTGGACATTTCACTCGTAAAAAACCAATGAAATTCCCCCGTTATAGTTAGTTCATATAACTATAACTCGTGCGCCCGCAATCCACTGCTCATGACGTCACACATTCCATCACTCATGACATGGTCAATGGCATCACTCATGACATCACTGATGACATCATCCTTGTGATAGAGTGGCGGTTGCACGAGTTATAGTTATCTGAACTAACTATAACGGGGGAATTTCATTGGTTTTTTACGAGTGAAATGTCCACCTAACTATAACCTGTGTGAAACCTATGGTTTTTTAAGTGAATTTGCAAGGTTTTTTAAATGCTAATTCCTAACTATAACGTGTGTGAAACCTATGGTTTTTTAAGTGAATTTGTACGTTTTTTTAAATGCTAAGTTATGTATTTATGATTTTTTTTTTTTTTCAAGGTTTTTCTACGTGCGCACACCGTGCGCGCGCTTTGGGCGCGCGGTGCGCGCACCGTGCGTGCACCCCGTGATTTTTTTCACAAATATTACAATGTTTTTTTCAGCCTTGGGGGTCCTTCGGTGACCCCCTGACAAACGCTAGGGGGTCAGGAACTCTCTTCCCTGCCCCCTTTTCACGTTTTCCACCTTTTTTCCACCTTTCCCTTTCAGTGCGACAGACAAAATGGCGGCCGACACTTCCTGATTTCGACCGATTCGAATGTTTACTGACATCTATCAACCAATCAGAATTTCGCTCACGCACAGCACCGTGTGCGCGCACAGTGCGCGAACGGTGCGCGCCTATAGATATTTATATGCTTTTAAATGCTATTTTCTCAGGAAATACTGAACAGATTGGCACCAGACCTGCAAAAGGCACTTCCCTGACCTGAGGACTACCTCTCTGCCAAATTTCAAGCTCCGCTCCTACCCTGAAAGTCTCGGGGGGATTCGTCAAGCAGGGGCTGAGAAAAAAGTGGGGTCCCAAAACGCGTTTTCCCCATGCAATTTTCCATAGGGACCTTTAGTCCAAGGTACAGCCCGAACGGCTGAACAGAATTACTTGAAATTTGGCAGAGAGGTAGTCCTCAGGTCAGGGATGTGCCTTTTGCAGGTCTGGTGTCAATCTGTTCAGGAGTTCCTGAGGAAATCAAAAGTAAAATCATATATATATGTGGGCGGAGCCTAACCACACATCTCATCCTGAGATCTGATTGGCTGTCAGCACTTCATCCAAGAAGTGTTGGCAGCCATCTTGAGACCAATATACATGATAGCACCTCATTAAAAAGCATTGCAGTTAATAGAAGGTTTTAAGACTAGTTACATTATAAATCATTTGTTGATGGTACCATACTCATTTTAGGAATTGTGGTATGTTCTAAGGTGATTTCACCATGTGAAAAAGCCTTCTGCTGGGATATCACGATTGAGAGAAAAATATTTTCTCATGCTTTTCCCACAGAGGTTTGGAAGGTGATCTATCAGCTAAACTGAGAGCTTATTTTCTGTAAATTCACATTATCTTTCTCAGTCATGTGAGAATGAAGTCTGACATTCTCAGTAAAACATGTACATCCAACAAGGGCAGAGACTGTCAGTTGATTCCTTTGTGTTCTACTGCAGCTTTCCAGAGTGTTCCAAAGAACAACTAGAGCGCTAACAGTCCTACTTATGATAAACGTATGGCACACCTGAAGCCATCTTGCTTGGATTAAACTGGTAACTCTTAAAACATTTAATTTAAAAAGGAACAACATGAGGGGGTTCATTTTTCCATAAAAAGTATGATTAGTGCTGCAGAAAATAAAATTAGGGCATATTTTGAGTGACTTCTCAAATCCTCTTCTATTTCATTAAAAAATTCTGATATGCAGACTGAAACATGCACTTCTAATACTAGCAGCAGACTTCCGTGGTGAGCAGTAGCTTTACTACAGTGATCTAATGAGCAACTAGAGTGCTAACATTCAGGATTTATGGCAAATGTGTGACATATCTGAATACCTTCTTGATGGAATCAAAGTAAAAAACTGAAAGCATTTCCTACTGAGGAGACTGCAGTAAATGAGGAAATTAGGAAACTTCATAACAAATACATTTCCTAAAATGGCCACCAGAGACAAAAGAGCCCAAATGTAGCCCAAATGTAGCCCAAATATCACCTAAATGTAGCCCAAATGTAGCCCAATGACAGAAGTGTGCAAAACACTTATTTGGTGTGTATTTGCAGTTTTATATAGTGCAGACTTGTCAGGTATTGGAGTGCTTTACATGAGCATTGGTTACATCACACAAGATCAAATTCATTTTGGTTGTAGACATGGGGAGATTAAGTGATTTGACCAGAATCACAGAATGTTGTGCTGAAGCAGAAACTCCAACCTGGTTGCCCAGTTGCAAAGTCTGCAGGTCTGGAAGTAACACCACACCCTCTCCCCTTGGATGCAACATTTAATCAAGTGGTCAACTGGATAAAAAAACTAAGATTACAAATAATTTAAAAGTTCTTTGTCCCTATTTGAAAACTCAGAAAATATGTCCTCATTTTAGTTTTTTAGAGCACTAACCATAATTTTGATGCAAATAAGACCATCTCATATATGTAATTTCTAAAGGAAATGCACTAGGCATTACAGTTTTGATTACATCAAGATGACGTCAGGCAGTCCACACTTTTGTAATAAATATAGAATGTTAGCAATCTAGTTGTTCATTAAGATACTGTTGAGAGGCAGAGGCCAGGGGCACGGACTCTGAAAATTGAAAGCAGGTAGGACAGTGCAGAGGCAACAATTTGACCACACTAGGCAGGCAGGAAGGGCAGTGGCAGCACAACAGACTATGGAGGGCAGTGGAAAGGGGGGCAGGGGCTACAAACCAACAATACAGGACTGGCAAGAGAGGCTGTGGTGATGTAATAGACCATTGTGGGCAGAAGGAAGAGGCAGTGGTCATACAACCATACATGCCTACAGACTAGGCCTGGGCAAAAATTTCGTTCCGTTCGCGGAAATTGCGATATTTTGACATTTTTGCGTTCCGCGGAGAGCGCGAAAATGTCAAAAATTCCGGTTTCCGCAGCTTGGCGATAATTTGTTTCTTGCTCGCGCTGTAAAATGATACATTCTCGCGCGCGCGCGATCGCCTTACCTGAATCCCTGCGTTCGCCGACAAGTTTTCTTGATCCGGTCGCGTTCTCCATGAGATGTTGTATTGTTTTTAGCCATTTGCGCTGTCTCGCGACAGTTCGCGCCCGCAGTGACGTCATGCGTCGCGCGATCACGTCTTTCTTCTCGCGATCATGCACCGCGAGAACAACTCAAAACAAGATGGCCGCGCCCGCAAGCAGCCACATGGGTAAGTTGGCGACCCGCAACCATGCAGAAAATCGCGCGAACATGCCGGAAAAAAACTTCCGCATCTTCGCGATATTTCTGCTTGTTTGCGATAATTTTAAACATTCTCGCGATAATTTGCGAAGGTTAATTCCGCAAATTCCGCCCACCCCTACTACAGACCCGTTTCATCCAGGAAACGTCCAATGTTTTTAAGCTCAAATGGGCTTTACTTGATCTGGTTCCTGTCTACAATCTTCTCTTTTTCAATGTAACTCAAAGGGGAAAATCAATACCCCAGTTTTATTTCAAAATCTCCCTCTTACCAAGTTCAAAATGTTCGCAAGTATGGTACATTGGATCATGGTAGGCAGGAGGAATTGGGGTAGGGACATGGACTCGGATAACAGAGGACAGGAGGGACATTGAGAGGTGCACCAAACTGACCCTACAGGGCAGGCATCAGGGTTTGCAGCTGCACAATACACCACACAGGGCATGCGGGGACGAGAGTGCAGCATAACAATCCATAGAAAGCAATAGGGAGGGGACAGGACCATGGACAACAGACAACAGAGGGGAAAGAGGCAATGGTAGCTAGCTGACCATAATGGACAGACAGGAGAGAAAGCTGCAGCATAACAGACCATAAAGGGCAGGAGGGATGGATCAGGGGCATTACAATGGAACCGACAAGCCAGGAAGGAGGGAATAGGGGTCTGCACATGGAAACAGAGGGCTGGGGGCAAGGGGGCAGGGCAGGAGCAGCAAGATGACCATGGAGGTCAGGCAGGATGGGCACTAGAAACAAGACACACCATGGAGAGCAACAGTGAGACTGATGGCATACACACAGACCATGGAGGGAAGGTGGGAGGGGGTCAGGAGCAGCTAGCTGACCACACAGGGAAGGTGAGAGGGGCCATGGCAGCACAGAAGACCATGCATGGCAAGCGGGAGGGGTAGTGGCAGCACAATGGCTATGATGGGCAAGAAGGAGGGTACAGGGGCATGCACAAAGGACCATGGAGGATAGAAGGGAGGGTCAGGACCTGGGCACAGACAAGAGAGTTCAGGGGAAGGGGCCTCACAACAGACCGCGCGGGCAGGCAGGAGGACCAGTTGCAGCACAACAGACCAGGGAGGGCAGAAGGGTGTGGCAGTAAAATGGACCATGGA
The DNA here is from genome assembly GCF_964204655.1 of Triturus cristatus. NCBI lineage: Eukaryota > Metazoa > Chordata > Amphibia > Caudata > Salamandridae > Triturus > Triturus cristatus. The sequence continues at coordinate 736,771,127 of NC_140587.1, read as the reverse complement.
GGACAGGAGGAAGGGGATAGGGGCATGGCATGTGGACAGGCAGGGTGGAGGTGGCAGGGACAGGTTACAGTCATCTGACAATGCTAGGCAGGTGGAAGGGGAGTGGCAGCTCAACAGAACACTCAGAATAGATAGGAGTGGCAGGTCCATGGAACATGGTGGTCAAAAAGGATGGAGCAGGGGCATGCACAAAGACATCGGAGGGCAGGGGGAAGGAGAATAGGGGCAGCAAGCTAAGCACAGAGGCTAAGCAGGAGGTCAATGATTGCCCATAGAATTGGGCAATGGAGGGCAGGAGGAGTGGACTGGTACATCATGCTAAATGGAGGGCAGTGGCAGCACATCAGACCATGCATGGCAGGAGGGAGGAGGCTAGTCCATGGATTCAGACAACAGAGGATAGGGAGGAGGTGGATGGGGCAGCAAGCTAACTGTTCATAGAAGGTGGGTATTAGGAACTTTATTGTTTTTAAAATGTGTGTCTGTGCGAACTACTTAAAATATGAACAAGTATGCAGCATAATCTCACTTTTATTCAGGAAGAAGAGAACTTTTGGGACTGTGACTCCGGGCTCACTTGGCAGAAACATCCCCAGACCTTCCACCCCCCATCGCAAAATGTAATGCCCGTGAAAAGGGTAGGTGGACGCAGTGTTATATAGAACATAGTCCTGAGAGCACGATTGAAAATGAAAACTAGATATAGTATATGGTATAAACTATGCACCAAAAAGTGTGATATAAGATGAACCGGGGCGTGAAATATAATATGCAATACATTGTGCGCAATGACAGATTCATTGGAGAGCGCGAGATAGCACAGGCACTAGCGCTTGCTATGTGATATGCGCCTTGGAGTGTAATATGCACAGGGCAGTGTTGTGTAACCTAAGTAGTCTCTAAAGTTGTAATATAAAATATGTGCTGGGTAGTGTAACATTGCATATGCACTGTGACAAAGATATGAATCCCAGGTTGTAATAAGTATGTCATAGCGCTGTGCTTTATAACATAGGCATCGAGGAAGGCACGTTAGATGGGGCAATATAACCCGTGCGAAGGCAAGTGTGGCATGCCATATTCACGGGGTGCTGTTACAGTGCACATGGGCTAGAGAGTGTCATAGCATAAGCACTAGATGGTGGAATACAACACAGAGGTGTGTGGCACTCGGCAGGCAATGGTGGGTGTAACACAGCATTGGGCTCAGCCAGGAGCACGCTGTGACTCTCAAGTGAGGTTTGTCGCCTTTCCAGAGAGTAAAATAAAAAGTATTACACATCCAGCGGTGGATGTGTGTTTTATTAACCGTGAGGGTGTTTCTTGCATAGTTTGGTCGAATTTTTGTCGAATCCCCTTTGAATGGCTTGGTGTGCATGTGTATTAAATGTGCCCGTCAATAGCTACCCATGTTTGTATAAATAAACGACAAGGATGTCTACTTGGAGAGTACCCACCAGCGGGGGCGCCGGGATTAGGCACGGTAGGGTGTCAGACATGTCAGAGCTTCACTAGCGGTGTGAATACATTCTACGTGGATTCATTGTATGCATAGTCGCCTTTTAAGGAATATCACGCAAATCATCATGGTGATACGGTTTGTCCAGCAACACAGCCCCCCTCCTAAAGAATAAAAAAAAAAAAAAAAAAGAAAAAGGCGATGACAAAAGGGGTTGGGGTCCCCAGGGCCGATTAAGGCCTTGGGAGGGCCAAATTAATTTTTTTCAACAAAAAAAATTAGGGTGCAGGCCCTGGGGGATGGGGTCCCCAGGGCTAATAAATTAGAAAAAGAAAGGGGGCCACACAGCCCTCCTTCTTAAAAATAAATAAATAAAAGACCAGCATCGCGCCGGAGGCCATGCCCCCTCCTTGCAGCACTCTGCAAACGCGCCCCCCTGGCCAGTTGTAACTTGAGGAATTAATTCCCCTTCAATACTGAGGGTCCCTGAGGGCCAAATAGCCCAACAGGTATCTCCAGTATGCGCCAGGGAGCTGCGTTGCAGACAGTTGTTCTGAGGCCACGCCACTTTTTACACCTCCATGCAACGCAGCTCTGTGGCACTTACTGGAGGTACCTAGTGGGCTAGTTTGACCCTAGGGACCCTTAGGATTCAAGGGGACTTAATCTCCCAACTCAGAACGGCCACAGGGCGCGTTTACACAGTGGTGAAGGTAGGGGATGGGGCCTGAGGTGACGTGTGCAAATACGCCCTGTGGCGCGTTTTTAAGTTGGGGAAATAATTCCCTTTCAATCCTGAGGGACCCTGGGGTCCAACTAGCCCACCAGGTGCTTCCAGTAAGCACCACTGCTCTGCGTTGCAGAGAGGTGGTGCAGGCCGTGCCACTTTTTACACCTCTCTGCAACGCAGCTCTGTGGCGCTTACTGGAGGTACCTAGTGGTCTAGTTGGACCCTAAGGACCCTCAGGATTCAAGGGGACTTAATCTCCCAACTTAAAATGGCTACAGGGTGTGTTTACACAGTGGGGAAGGGAGGGGACGGGGCATGAGGTTACGTGTTCAAACACGCCCTGTGGTGCGTTTTAAGATGTAGTTTTAATCCCCTGCCCCATTATATACTAGGGGCTTACAGAGGAGGTCATGCTAATCACAGGGGGACCCCAACGCATAGTGTGCCCTAGTGTATGTAGGTGTTTTCACTGTATTCTGAGTGTCTTTTAACATAGCACTGGCTCTAGGACTGCTTAGGCAGACTCAGTTACCACCAGTATCCGTCTGAAAAAGTTGAGGGTACAGGATGATTTTGCAACAAGGCTTCTTTCTGCTCTTCTGTTTGTTCTTTCTGCACGTTATATTTCTTCCTGCACTTTTCTTCGTCTTTGAGGACTTCTGTTGCTTCTTTCTGCATTTGTTTTTTTTTCTTTCTGTGCGTTTTTCCTTCTTTCTTCACATGTCCTATCTCTGTAGGCATAGTTAGAAATTAGCATTTAAAAAACCTTTGAAATTCACTGAAAAAACCATAGGTTTCAGGCACGTTATAGCTAGGAATTAGCATTTAAAAAACCTTAGAAATTCACTGAAAAAACCATAGGTTTCAGGGGCGATATAGTTAGCTGGACTTCTCACTCGTACAAAACCATAGAAATTCCCCCGTTATAGTTAGTTCAGCTAACTATAACTCGCGCGCCCGCAATGCACTGATGATGACGTCACATATTACATCACTCATGACATGGTCAGTGACATCACTCATGACATCACTGATGACATCATCCTTGTGATAGAGTGGCAGACCTCCTCTCCTCCTAATATAACCTTTCATACACACATTCAAAAATAGAAATTAAAATTTTCAAAACAATGTACATACCAATACCAGTTACAACAACCTATTCAGTAATTGTGAGATCCACATACACATCCACTCATTCACCAACAGTCCTATACAGTCACTCATACATGCACTCACTCATCATATGTATTCAAACACCTATACATTCTGTTACACAACGCCACTCATCCATAAAGTTACTCACACACGTAGTCACTCATGCTAATAAAGAATCAAACATCCGTTTACCTGCATATTCAGTTATACACACACCACTACACTTACTTCTATAGAAACTTACACATACTTAGGGGCAGATTTATGAGCCCCTTGCGCCACTTTTGCGTCACTTTTAACATGGGAAAAGTGACGCAAAAGTGGCGCAAGGGGCTCATAAATCTGCCCCCTAGTCTTTTAAACAATCACTTAAAGAAACACATACTTATTCATACAGGAACGCTTTCAATCTCTCACTCTCACATATACTCACTTATATACACCAATAGTCACATATACTAGTTTAAAAAATATGTAGTTACTCATAGAGACACTATTGAGACAGTCATTCACTCACTAACATACCCATGCACACACTCATCCACCCATACAGTCCTGCACACATGCTGCCTTCAACACAAACAGTGAGTCACTCATTCATGCACCTATGCACTACGTAATACCCCCCACCGAACCATACAGACATCAGACACTCATACTGATACTCAAAAAATCAACTAATAACCTATATAGACACTCATGTAGCTACTCACCAACCCATGCAGCCACTTATACACAAAGTGAGAGACTGATACAGATATTTACATATTTACACATTACTCACTAAGATACACTTAATCAGTCAGTAATACAATCAATTTTTCAAAAACAAATCATCCATTTAGACATTTATATACCATTTATTCTTCCATCGACCTTGAGATATACATATATAAATTATATATAATTTTCAGAAAAACACACATTTACTGGATGATGTCATCAGTGATGTCATTTGAGATGTCATCAGTGATGTCACTGACCATGTCATGAGTGATGTAATATGTGACGTCATCAGCAGTGCATTGCGGGCGCGCGAGTTATAGTTAGCTGAACTAACTATAACGGGGGAATTTCTATGGTTTTGTACGAGTGAAAAGTCCAGCTAACTATATCGTCCCTGAAACCTATGGTTTTTTCAGTGAATTTCTAAGGTTTTTTAAATGCTAATTCCTAGCTATAACGTGCCTGAAACCTATGGTTTTTTCAGTGAATATATATATATATAAATATATATATACATATTATCTACTGGCGGTCGCCAGTAGATAGTTATAGTTAGGACCCTGTTTCCATAGGAAATCCGCAACATTCTATTTGGAATAACTTTGGCGCCTGTCGATGAATCCTCGCGAAATTTTCAAAATAGGTGGGGCGCTACGCTCCGCTCCTACCCTGAAAGTCTCGGGGGGATTCGTCAAGCGGGGGCTGAGAAAAAAGGGGGGTCCCAAAACGCGTTTTTCCCATGCATTTTTCCATAGGACCTTTAGACACAGCTACAGCCCGAACGGCTGAACAGAGTTACTTGAAATTTGGCAGAGAGGTAGTCCTCAGGTCAAGGAAGTGCCTTTTGTAGGTCTGGTGTAAATCTGTTCAGTAGTTCCTGAGAAAATAGCATTTAAATCAATATATATATGTGGGCGGAGCCTAACCACACATCTCATCCTGAGATCTGATTGGCTGTCAGCACTTCATCCAAGAAGTGTTGGCAGCCATCTTGGGACCAATATACATGATAGCACCTCATTAAAAAGCATTGCAGTTAATAGAAGATTTTAAGACTTTAGTTACATTATAAATCATTTGTTGATGGTACCATACTCATTTTAGGAATTGTGGTATGTTCTAAGGTGATTTCACCATGTGAAAAAGCCTTCTGCTGGGATATCATGATTGAGAGAAAAATATTTTCTCATGCTTTTACCACAGAGGTTTGGAAGGTGATCTATAAGCTAAACTGAGAGCTTATTTTCTGTAAATTCACATTATCTTTCTCAGTCATGTGAGAATGAAGTCTGACATTCTCAGTAAAACATGTACATCCAACAAGGGCAGAGACTGTCAGTTGATTCCTTTGTGTTCTACTGCAGCTTTCCAGAGTGTTCCAAAGAACTACTAGAGCGCTAACCGTCCTACTTTTGATAAATGTATGGCACACCTGAAGCCATCTTGCTTGGATTAAAGTGGTAACTCTTAAAACATTTAATTTAAAAAGGAACAAAATGAGGTGGATCATTTTTCCATAAAAAGTATGATTAGTGCTGCATAAAGAAAAATTAGGGCACATTTTGAGTGACTTCTCAAATCCTGGCATGCAGACTGAAACATGCACTTTCAATACCAGCAGCAGTTTTCCCTGGTGAGCAGTAGCTTTACTACAGTGATCTAATGAGCAAAAAGAGTGCTAACATTCTGATTTTATGGCAAATGTATGACACATTTGAATGCCTTCTTGATGGAATCAAAGTAAAAAACTGAAAGTATTTCCTACTGAGGAGACTGCAGTAAATGAGGAAATTAGGAAACTTCATAACAAATAAGTCGCCCAAGATGGCCACCAGAGACAAAAGAGCCCAAATGTAGCCCAAATATCACCCAGATGTAGCCCAAGTATAGCCCAATGACAGAATGTCCAAGAATGTTCTTAAAAACAACTAGAGCACTTACTGTCTTCATTATGACAAAAGTATGGCACACCTGAAGCCATCTTGATTGGAATAAACTGGTAACACTTAAAACATTTAATTTAAAAAGGAACACAATGAGGGGGTTCATTTTGCCATAGAAATTATGATTAATGCTGAAGAAAGAAAATGAGGGCACATTTTGAGTGACTTCTCAAATCCTCTTCTATTTCATTAAAAAATTCTGACATGCAGAATGAAACATGCACTTTTAATACCAGGAGCAGACTTCCATGGTGAGCAGTAGTTTTACTACAGTGATCTAATGAGCAACTAGAGTGCTAACATTCAGAATTCATGGCAAATGTGTGACATATCTGAATACCTTCATGATGTAATCAAAGTAAAAAACTGAAAGCATTTCCGACTGAGGAGACTGCAGTACATGAGGAAATTAGGAAACTTCATAACAAATAAATCTCCCAAGATGGCCACCGGAGACAAAAGAGCCCAAATGTAGCCCAAAATCACCCAGATATAGCCCAAATATAGCCCAATGACATAAGTGTGCAAAACACTTATTATTTTGTGTTTTTGCAGTGTTATATAGTGCAGACTTGTCAGGTATTGGAGTGCTTTACATGAGCATTGGTTACATCACACAAGAACAAATTCATTTTGGTTGTAGACATGGGGAGACTAAGTGATTTGACCAGAATCACAGAATGTCGAGCTGAAGCAGAAACTTCAACCTGGTTCCCCAGTTGCAAAGTCTGCAGTTCTGGAAGTAACACCACATCCTCTCCCCTATGTGCAACATTTAATCAAGTTGTCAACTAGATAAAAAAACATAAAGATAACAAATAATTTAAAAGTGCTTTGTCGCTATTTGAAAACTCAGAAAATATGTCCTTATTTTAGTCTTTTAGAGCACTAACCATAATTTTGATGCCAATAAGACCCTCTCATATATGTAATTTCTAAAGGAATGCTCTAGGTATTACAGTTTTGATTACATCAAGATGATGTCAGGCGCTCCACACTTTTGTAATAAATATAGAATGTTAGCAATCTAGTTGTTCATTAGGATACTGTTGAGAGGCAGAGGCCAGGGGCACGGACTCTGAAAATTGAAGGCAGGTAGGAGGGTGCAAAGGCAACAATTTAACCACACTGAGCAGGCAGGAAGGGCCGTGGAAGCACAACAGACTATGGAGGGCAGTGGAAAGGGGGGCAGGGGCAACAAACCAACAATACAGGACTTGCAAGAGAGGCTGTTGGAGGGAAGATCTATTACGGGTCAAGGAAGCTAGGGGCGGTCCCCAGAGCCCCGGGAGCCACCACAGAACTGAGCAGGAGAGTGAGGCAGGGACAAAAGGGGCACCTTAATTTGAGCCGGGGTGCCTAGGAACGCTTGCTCCAAAAATGAAGAAAACAGACATATGAGACATGGAATTGGAGGCAGAATACAATGGCAGTTTAATGAGAAGATGCAACTTCAAAGAAACCGCAGAATAGAGACCTAAAGTACAAAATACAGAATCCAGATAATCATACAGCTGTCATGATATTCTCTGTATCTCAATTAATGGACTGACAGAGAGAGAGAGAAAACACATCTATAAATGCATCATGAGAAACAAGTTACACCAAGGAAAATGTTACCTAGGGACACTCACATTTACTCTTAGAGCAAGCATTCCTGCAATTACAATACAACATCTTTTAAATGCAAAAGTAAAGAGAACAATGGTTAAACATAACATGACATTTCATATAGGTAAAATAGAATAAGATACTTCAAGCAAAGCCGAGCAAGACATTTTAAGCAAAGGAAGACAAGAGCTCCCAGTTCTTGGGGAAAACCTGCACAGCCTGTTAACCTACATACAGACGGCGAGGTTGTCCGTCGATATCTGTGGGTGCTCCCTTTTTATATCATTTTGTGGGCTCCTTTGTACGCTACATCTACCTACGTATGCTACCCAAAAGCTTCGTCTGCAGATTTTACCAGACATTTCGTCATTTACCCACTTAATGCTGACAATGGACTGGGTGAAAAGGTCAGTCTCTCAGGCCAATCGCTTATCGTAAGTTCCATAGAGCAAGCAGAAAATAATGGGTATTGTACAGGAATTCAATATATTCATGTATAAAATCTCCTCAGTTCTCCTAACTTGACGCTCTGCGGTTGCCACTTCCTTAAAAGCGGGAAACCTGCCCAGGAAGCAAGTACCAGTCCAGGATGCAGCCTACTGTATGTCGACAGCTTCAGGGGGATGTTGAACTTTGATACCGAGCACGGAGCACTCGGGTAGGGTGGGGGCTACTAGTTTGGAGCAGAAGGCCTCGCAGACCTGCCTTCAGACTGCTATACACTAAAATTGCAGAGCTATGGTCAATTTAACAAAGAGGCCTACATATTGAACAGAAGGGCCTACACAGGGGTTTTATGCTGGCTGAGTGGTAAGGATGTCTCAGGATAATTATATAGCAACACAGGACCCGCTGGTCAATTTAATACGGCCTACAAATGCGGCTGGCAGGGCAAGGACAAGGGTCTCATACTTCAGGTGTGGACAGAACGGGCCAGGGGCCCCCTGTGATACAAAATCTACCCTCCTTCAAGGCTGTGGCAATGTAATAGACCATTGTGGGCAGAAGGAAGAAGCAATGGTAGTACAACCATACATGCCAACAGACCCGATTCAGCCAGGAAACGTCCAATGTTTTTAAGCTCAAATGGGCTTTATTTGATCTGTCTCCTGTCTACAATATCCTCTTTTTCAATGTAACTCAAAGGGGAAAATCAATACCCCAGTTTTTTTTCAAAATCTCCCTCTTACCAAGTTCAAAATGTTCGCAAGTATGGTACATTGGATCATGGAAGGAAATGGGATAGGGACATGGACTTGGATAACAGAGGACAGGAGAGACATAGAGAGGTGCACCAAACTGACACTGCAGGGCAGGCATCAGGGTTTGCAGCAGCACAATACACCACACAGGGCATGCAGGACGGGAGTGCAGCACAACAATCCATAGAAAGCAAGAGGGAGGGGACAGGACCATGCACATGGACAACAGAGAACAGAGGGGCAAGAGGCAATGGTAGCTAGCTGACCATAATGGACAGACAGGAGAGAAGGCTGCAGCATAACAGACCATAAAGGGCAGGAGGGACGGATCAGGGGCATTACAATGGAACAGACAAGCCAGGAGGGAGGGAGTAGGGGTCTGCACATGTAAACAGAGGGCTGGGGGCAAGGGGGCAGGGCAGGAGCAGCAAGATGGCCATGGAGGTCAGGCAGGATGGGCACTAGAAGCAAGACACAACATGAAGAGCAACAGTGAGACTGTGATGGCATACACACAGACCATGGAGGGAAGGTGGGAGGGGGTCAGGGGCAGCTAACTGACCACACAGGGAAGGTGGGAGGGTCCATGGCAGCACAGAAGACCATGCATGGCAAGTGGGAGGGTTAGTGGCAGCACAATGGCTATGATGGGCAAGAAGGAGGGTGCAGGGGCATGCACAAAGGACGATGGAGGATAGAAGGGAGGGTCAGGACCTGTGCACAGACAAGAAAGTTCAGGGGAAGGGGCCTCACAACAGACCACACGGGGCAGGCAGGAGGAGCAGTTGCAGCACAACAGACCAGGGAGGGCAGAAGGGTGTGGCAGTACAATGGACCATGTAGGACAGGAGGAAGAGGATAGAGGCATGGCATGTGGACTGGCAGGGTGGAGGTGGCAGGGACAGGTTACAGTCATCTGACAATGCTAGGCAGGTGGGAGGGGAGTGGCACCTCAACAGAACACTCAGAGTAGATAGGAGTGGCAGGTCCATGGGACATGGTGGGCAAAAAGGATGGAGCAGGGGCATGCACAAAGACATCGGAGGGCAGGGGGAAGGAGAATAGGGGCAGCAAGCTAAGCACAGAGTTTAAGCAGGAGGTCAATGATGGGGCATAGAATTGGGCAATGGAGGGCAGGAGGAGTGGACTGGTACATCATACTAAATTGAGGGCAGTGGCAGCACATCAGACCATGCATGGCAGGAGGGAGGAGGCTAGTCCATGGATTCACACAACAGAGGATAGGGAGGAGGGGGATGGGGCAGCAAGCTAACTGTTCAGAGAAGGCGGGTATTAGAAACTTTATTGTTTTTAAAACATTTTGTCTGTGCAAACTACTTAAAATATGAACAAGTATGCAGCAAAATCTCACTTTTATTCAGGAAGAAGAAGACGTTAGTGACTGTGACTCCGGGCTCACTTGGCAAAAACACCCCCTGACCCTCCACCCCCTATCGCAAAATGTAATGCCCGTGAAAAGGGTAGGTGAACACAGTGTTATATAGAACATAGTCCTGAGAGCACGATTGAAAATGAAAACTAGATATAGTGTATGGTATAAACTATGCACCAAAAAGTGTGATATAAGATGAACCAGGCGTGAAATATAATATGCAATACATTGTGCGCAATGACAGATTCATTGGAGAGCGCGAGATAGCACAGGCACTAGCGTGTGCTATGCGATATGCGCCTTGGAGTGTAATATGCACAGGGCAGTGTTGTGTAACCTAACTAGTATCTAAAGTTGTAATATAAAATATGTGCTGGGGAGTGTAACGTTGCATATGCACTGTGACAAAGATATGGATCCCAAATTGTAATATGTATGGCATAGCACTGTGCGTTATAACATAGGCATCGAGGAAGGCACGTTAGATGGGGCAATATAACCCGTGCGAAGACAAGTGTGGCATGACATTTTCACGGGGTGGTGTTACAGTGCACATGGGCTAGAGAGTGTCATAGCATATGCACTAGCTAGTGGAATACAATACAGAGGTGTGTGGCACTCGGCAGGCAATGGTGGGTGTAACACAGCATTGGGCTCTGTCAGGAGCGCGCTGTGACTCGCAAGTGATGTTCGTCCCCTTTCCAGAGAGTAAAATAAAAAGTATTACACATCCGGCAGTGGATGTGTGTTTTATTAACTGTGAGGGGGGTTTCTTGCATAGTTTTGGTCGAATTTTTGTCGAATCCCCTTTGAATGGCTTGGTGTGCATGTGTATTAAATGTGCCCGTCAATAGCTACCCATGTTTGTATAAATAAACGACAAGGGTGTCTACCGGGATTAGGCACGGTAGAGCATCAGACATGTCAGAGCTTCACTAGTGGTGTAAATACATTCCACGTGGATTAATTGCATGCATAGTCGCCTTTTAATGAATATCACGCAAATCGTCATGGTGATAGGTACGTACGGTTTGTCCAGCATGTCCTAGGTGTGTCTATAAATATATATTTTTTAAAAATAATAAAAAACAGTGGCCGGCCCTGGGGATTGGGGTCAAAAAAATATAATTAGGAGACAGGCCCTGGGGGATGGGGTCATCAGGGCCAATAAATTAGAATAAGAAGGGGAACCACACAGCCCCCCTTCTTAAAAAAATAAAATAAATAAAAGACTGGCATCGTGCCGGAGGCCATGCCCCCTCCATGCAGCACTCTGCAAACGCGCCCCCAACAGGCATCTCCAGTATGCGCCAGGGAGCTGCGCTGCAGACAGGTGTTCTGAGGCCAAGCCCCTTTTTACACCTCTCTGCAACGCAGCTCTGTGGCGCTTACTGGAGGTACCTAGTGGTCTAGTGTGACCCTAGGGACCCTTAGGATTCAAGGGGACTTAATCTCTCAACTTAGAACAGCCACAGGGCGCGTTTACACAGTGGTGAAGGGAGGGGACGGGGCCTGAGGTGACGTGTGCAAACACGCACCATGGCACGTTTTAAATTGGGGATATAATTTCCCTTCAATACTGAGGGCCCCTGGGGGCTAACTAGCCCACCAAGTGCTTCCAGTAAGCGCCACTGAGCTGCATTGCAGAGAGGTGGTCCAGGCCGTGCCACTTTTTACACCTCTCTGCAACGCAGCTCTGTGGCACTTACTGGAGGTACCTAGTGGGCTAGTTGGACCCTAGGGACCCTCAGGACTCAAATGAACTTAATCTCCCAACTAAAAACGGACACAGGGCGTGTTTACACAATGGTGAAAGGAGGGGACGGGGCCTGAGTTAACGTGTGCAAAAACGCCCTGTGGCCTGTTTTAAGAGGTAGTTTTAATCCCCATGCCCTATCATATACTAGGGGCTTATAGAGGAGGTAAGGCTAATCACAGGGGGACCCCAACGCATAATGTTCCCTAGTGTATGTAGGTGTTTTCACTGTATTCTAAGTGTCTTTTAACATAGCACTGGCTCTAGGACTGGTTAGTCAGACTCAGTTACCACCAGTATCCGTCTGAAAAAGTTGAGGGTACAGGATGATTTTGCAACAAGGCTTCTTTCTGCTCTTCTTTTTGTTCTTTCTGCACGTTATCCTTCTTCCTGCACTTATCTTCGTATTTGAGGACTTCTGTTGCTTCTTTCTGCACTTCTTTTGTTTCTTTCTGTGCATTTTTTCTTCTTTCTTCACATGTCCTATCTCTGTAGGCATAGTTAGAAATTAGCATTTAAAAAACCTTTGAAATTAACAGAAAAAACCATAGGTTTCAGGCACGTTATAGTTAGGAATTAGCATTTAAAAAACCTCAGAAATTCACTGAAAAAACCATAGGTTTCAGGGGTGTTATAGTTAGCTGGACTTTTCACTTGTACAAAACCATTGAAATTCCCCCGTTATAGTTAGTTCAGCTAACTATAACTCGCGCGCCCGCAATGCACTGCTGATGACGTCACATATTACATCACTCATGACATGGTCAGTGACATCACTCATGACATCACTGATGACATCTCAAATGACATCACTGATGACATCACTGATGACATCATCCTTGTGATAGAGTGGCAGACCTCCTCTCACCCTAATATAACCTTTGATACACACATTCAAAAATAGAGACTAAAATTTTCAAAACAATGGACATACCAATACCAGTTACAACAACCTCTTCAGTAATTCTAAGATCCACATACACATCCACTCATTCACCAACAGTCCAATACAGTCACTCATACATGTACTCACTCATCATATGTACTCATACACCTATACATCCTGTTACACAATGCCACTCATCCATAGTTACTCACACACATAGTCACTCATGCTAATAAAGAATCAAACATACATTTACTTGCATATACAGTTATACACACACCACCACACTTACTTCTACGGAAACTTACACATACTTAGTCTTTTAAACAATCACTTATAGAAACACATACTTATTCATACAGGAACTCTTTCAATCTCTCACTCTCACATATACTCACATATATACACCAATAGTCACATATACTAGTTTAAAACATATGTAGTTACTCATAAAGACACTATTGAGACAGTCATTCACTCACTAACACACCCATACACACACTCATCCACCCATACAGTCCTGCACACATACTGTGTTCAACACATACAAACAGTGAGTCACTCATTCATGCACCTATGCACTACGTAATACCCCCACCAAACCATGCAGACACTCAGACTGATACTCAAAAAACCAACTAATAACCTATATAGACACCCATGTAGCTACTCACCAACCCATGCAGCCACTTATACACAAAGTGAGAGACTGATACAGATATTTACATATTTAAACATTACTCACTAAGCCATGTATTCACTATGATACACTTAATCAGTCAGTTACACAATCAATTTTTCAAAAACAAATCATCCATTTAGACACTTATATACCCATTTATTCTTCCATCGACCTTGAGATATACATATATAAAACATATTTAATTTTCAGAATAACACACATTCACTGGATGATGTCATCAGTGATGTCATCAGTGATGTCATTTGAGATGTCATCAGTGATGTCATGAGTGATGTCACTGACCATGTCATGAGTGATGTAATATGTGACGTCATCAGCAGTGCATTGCGGGCGCGCGAGTTATAGTTAGCTGAACTAACTATAACGGGGGAATTTCAATGGTTTTGTACAAGTGAAAAGTCCAGCTAACTATAACACCCCTGAAACCTATGGTTTTTTCAGTGAATATATATATATATATATATATATATATATATATATATATATATATATATATATATATATAGTATGTATTACCTGTATAAGGTCCGTGTTCCTACTCAAACATTGTTTTTTTCTTACAATATCTTTGGCGCCCCTTGATGATTCTTCCCAAAATGTTCAAAACTAATGAAGCGCTCCGTTCAGCTTCTGTTTTGAAAAGTTTGGGGTGAATCGTCAAGTGGGTGCCGAGAAAAAAGGAGGGTCCCAAAATAAATTTTTTCCATGTTCATTTCCATAGGAAGCTTTAGACAAAGCTACAGCTCAAACTCCTGAACGGAATTACACTAAATTTAGCTAGTTTGGCCTTTACTCTTTCCATGAGGAGCAGGATCAAGACTGATTTGTATATGGCTGGGTCTAAGCTGGGGTGGCATGGTGAGCAAAGGAACAATGGATTTAACACAGATCTCTTGACTTGGGATGAATGTTTGATTAATTCATCATTCCAGCCATCATTTGTTTGCATGATCCCCTTGCATACTGTGCCACTGAATAGAAGCTAGCCTGGCTGACGAGGGGTGATACCCCAAAGCCGATCCTAGGATGCTTGTTTCTGGTCCAAGGATGGCCTGGCGTGGCCATTCGACTGGACTGTTCCTATGAACAGCAGTGTCAAGACTGTTTTGCATATGGCTATGTCTAAACTGGGATGGCATGGGGAGCAAAATAACGATGAAATTAACCCAGATCTCTTGAGTGGGGGTCAATGTTTGATTCATTCAGCATTCCATCCATCATTTGTTTGTGTGATGCTGGATCTAGGAGCGGACATGAAGAGCGGGTCGTCGCAGGAGATTCACGTTGGCAGGCATTGCAGATGGTTGTCGGGTGACATGAGGAGTCCATTCGCAGTCACACAGAGGCCAAAAACTTCAGAACACCTGGGATTCAGGACTTGTGGTTTCAGACAAGAAGGGAACACTCTGATGCTAGCTAAGGGTCCATGACTTGGATGGGCACCTATTGGGGTCAGAGTTCACTCCAGCAGAGGCCAGCAGTAGGGCTCAGGCAGGCCCACTTGGTGCTGGTCAGCTTTGCAGTTACAGGGAGGCCCCTGGAAGGTTGCCTTGTCCCTGTAGCTCAAACAGGAGGTCTGTCAACTGATCCTTGGAGTCATTTCTATGGATTCAAGTCAAGCAGGTCCAATCTTCCATCTTCGAATAGCAGGGCAGTTCTTCTTCTTAATCTTTCACTGGTCAAGAAGTGTTCTGATGAGAGGTTTTGAAGGTACCTTTTTTATTTTCAGTGCCAGTCTGCAGGTGAGGGATGTCCCTTTGTCTAAACTTCACTCCTTCCTTTGTTTGGCTCACAACTGTCTAGGGTAACAAAGGGGAGACAGTGAATCATGACTTTAAGATATCCTCATTGTCAGGGCATGTAAAACTGAAGCAAACTTGTGCTACTTTTAAAGTACACTGCACCCTTCCCTAAGAGCCGTTAGGGTCTGCCTTAGGGGTGACTTAAAAGTATTAAGCAGGAATGCTTAGGCCTATAAAAAGGCTTGTTGTGCCTGGTTGAAATGGCAGTTTAATTAAAAACTGTACTACAGATATAGTGGCAGATGTAAGATATGTTTTGCAGTGCTACCTTAGTGGGGGAGAGGGCGGCACAATGAGTGCTGCAGCCCACTAGTAGCATTTAATTTACAGGCAGTGGGTACATTTAGTACCATATACTAGGTGTTTACAAGTAAATTAAATGTACCAATCAGGTGTAGGCCAATTTTACTCTGTTTTAAAGGGAAAGCACAATCACTTTACCTGTGATTAGCAGGAGCAACGTGCACAGAGTCCTAAAAGCCAACACAATTGGGTTCAGCGAAGGAAGGCAAAACTCTGGAGTGACCTGGCATAGAGGGCCAGGTCGAGCACCAACTCATTCTGTTGCTGCTTTTAACATTTAGAACTCATATTACCAGCCCACTAAATGGTAATAGTTCTGCAGGTTGTAAGGCTGACCAAGAGATATTGAAACCATCACTACTGACATTGATTAGATGCAAACATACCTAATAGGTATCTCACCTTTTCCTATTTGATAGGTCAACAAGCCCAGCTCTAATGTCAACATATATTAAAAATCTCTAGATGTTAAATAGTGTTTGAACAGAATACAAGTAATCCTTCTTCTTTTACCCACAGCCTGTACGTTTTTCTCGTATACCACAGCAATACCCAGGTTCATAACATGGTTGTACAGCCCGACAGCCCTGAAACTCAAGACTCACATGAACTGACAGAAGGAAGAGCAGAGTTTAACAACAACAATACCAGACCAACAGTGCAGCAACAAACACAACTTACCAGAAAATGAAATAGCTAAGCAAAAACTAGAGATGGCTATACATTTTGGGGACAATAAATCAACAAAATTATTTTTCACTTCAGAACATCACTCTGAACTACTAAGGGAATATTTGATAATGAAAGAATTCTACAAACTAGGTATGTCGTAATATGTACAGACTTCAGTCCCTAACAATTAAAACACTTCACGCTCAATTACTAAATTTATAGATGTTTTGAAAATACACAAGCAAACACAACCAATCAAAAGAAATTAACCATGCAAACATAAATAATAACCTTTTTTTAAAATGAGAAATCATTTAAACTGGTGCTTAGCGAACAAAATTCTATGGGCACTTAGTTTAAAGGTAAGAAGGAAGAGGATCAGAGAGACATCTATGTTTGTCGTATGAACTATTATAGATATCAATAAAACTACATACTCAAGAGGTGTGTGCGGAAGTGTATGTGTTTGTGTATCTAGATAATTCATATTGTTTACTGAGAAATAGATCCATTTATTTCTTAACACTTCTAATTGAATTGCCTGAAAAGTCATGTGTGTTCCATTGAAATAAATTGAGTGCAATGTTACTGTGAAAAGTAAACTTGCATATTTTTTTAAAGAAATGTAATTGCAGGGTTTCTTTAATCCTAAACCCACACTTTTTACCCGCTTCATCATAACCTTAAAAATATTCCTGAAATATTTAAGTCATATGCTTAGGCCCTATACCTTATACTCAATGTGTTAATCTTTATACCCTTAATCCATTAATCCTACACCCAAAAGTGTCAATCCTAATACCGTATATTCCACAATATTAAACCCTAGCACCTATAACCATCATACACCTAACTCTTAACCTTTTTACTCCTTAACATTATACCCAAAACCCTTAACACTTAAATCTGTACCTCAAAATCGTAACTATTAAACCCTAAACCTCTAACCTAAAACCACATTTTTAACCCCTATCCACCCACATCTATTCCCCTAATGCATAAACAGTAGTCCCTGAACATTCTGTAAAATTTCATCATTTGTCCCCAGTATGTGGGTGTGTTTATTTAAGTGTGCATATATTCTGAAAATACGCAGGCCTTTAGAGGTAGAACAATGTCTATATTCTATTTAAGTTTAATATTAACATAATGTTTTAGATTCAAAACATAGCAGAAATCCCATCCATCAAATCTCAAATGAATTATAATCTAAGGCACTTGTAACATAGGGGAAGAAGTATCTGTCACATTTTGACTGAGTATCCCATCCACAAACCTCTAAATAAGACCCTCAGTCAATCTTTCTAACACATAAATGACCTTACCAGTTGTAGTAGTATTCAAGCTCAGTAATAAATGTCAGTGTTTCAAGAAATTGCAGTTCTCACAAGCTAACACAGCTCCAACCTCCTCCTTCCAAGTCTCCAAGGAAAGTGACCACTGTGCCAGAGATCTAGAACTCTCAGCCTCAGTTTCCTAGGCAGCACTAATGCAGCCCTTATGACACTGTCAGCAACCATCTGCTTGTTATGTTTCTATTTCTGCTCCTTGGCAATGTCTGATGATGTCACAGACACAGAATCTGGAGAGGGTGGAAGATGAGTTGAGAATCCTGGTGTGTGGGAAATTCCAACAAACAACAGAAGCAGGATTATCCTTAAGTAAAATGCAGAAAAGGTCATAGTTCCTCAATATGGGAATGCCCACAAGCTTTCCAATTCAGGTAAAGCTTTGTTCCAGTGGCACACTGTCACTGAAACCATGTCTGGACATACACTGTGTCACAGGAACAAAGCTATACCTATTTGATGAGCCCTAAACAGGGCAAAACCAGTCCTGGGTTGCTTGGTTCCGGTTCAGGGAGAACTTAGCCTGTTCTCATTGGAGCAGAGTCAAGAGTGATTTGCATATTGTTGGGTGCAAACTTAAGTGGCATGGTATGGAAAAAAATGATGGTTTGGGATGCCGCCCGAGTAATTACCAATGAATGAGATTATTTCAAGCATTCCATGCATCACTTGTCTGTACACTTTAATGAAAAAACAGACATTGTTTATTTACCATGTACATCATATATTTGTTGTCAATTCTTGTGGAGTAATGCTTTCTTTTTTCAATGTTTTAAACCATTTGAAAACCAGTGGCTATCAATTCGCACACTTTTTGCATGTTTTACTAATTTTCGGCCACTATTTTCTGGTGTTTACAGGGAATGTTGCTTTTGTTATGAAGTATTTTTGATACCAACATTGTTTGATATACCTTTGCTTTGTTTCCTGCCTAATGCCTCTGCACTAACCCTGGGTGGAGTTCGCGGAGTTGCACTACAGGGCACTATGCGAAGTGCAAAAAAATCTCCGCTGTACTATACAGAGCTACGCAAGTGGCATAGAACGATAGAAAAATGACATTCGCAGTGATTGCACAGTGCGGGATGCTTGACCACACTGTGCAATCAATGCGAACGGCACCATGCACAGTTCAAGTGGTGTCTGCTTTCCTTTTCAGCCGCTCGAGTGCATTTTTACTCGAGCGGCAATTTTTTCAATGTGAACGGGCAGTTTCGCAACGCGAGCTGTCACGAGCATACGCAACCACTGACAATGAGAAACATGACCCCCCCGCATTGAGAAATCTTGCCGGGATGTTTATTTTCCAAGCTCGCGCTCGCCAACTTGATGTTGACGATCACGAACGAGGAAAAAAACTCCAGTACGCAACGCGAAGCAGAGTTTTTCATAACTCAGCAATCAACGCGTAATGCGGAGTGCAGGAAACTCCGCAAGCTCCATGATCAGAGTGGAATTCACCACCCAGGGTTACTCTGCACTCCCTAGCAGGTGCACCGTCGCATGAGGGCAGGCACGCATATACATCTAGGCTCAAATTTCAAACAGACCAGTACTCATGGGAGAGTTTAATCATCTTTCGGATTTATTTGCACTTTACACAACAAACGCGTTTTCTGCAGTTTTTCTTCGCCAATGATAAAGGCGAACCTCCGTAACGCATTTGTTGTGGTAAGTGTAAATAAATCCGAAAAAGGATTAAACTCTCCAGTGAGTGCTGGTCCATTTAAAATTGGAGCTTTGAGATATACATGTGATCAAGTCCCCCAGGAGGGATGAAATGCGTAATGGCCGTCTTGTCTGTTCGAGTCAACGAATAAAACAGATATTCAACAAGAATCCTGTGGTCCGTGCTCCCTTTACCCGGCTTTGTTGGACACTATTCGATGAAGGAGAGTGCTTGCAAATATATATATATATATATATATATATATATATATATATATATATATATATATATATATATTTATTTTTTCACTGAAAAAACCATAGGTTTCAGGTGCGTTATAGTTAGCTGGACTGTTCGCTCGTACAAAACCATTGAAATTCCCCCTTTATAGTTAGTTCAGCTAACTATAACTTGCATGCCCGCAATGCACTGCTGATGACGTCACATATTACATCACTCATGACATGGTCAGTGACATCACTCATGACATCACTGATGACATCTCAAATGACATCACTGATGACATCACTGATGACATCATCCAGTGAATGTGTGTTTGTCTGAAAATTACATATGTTTTATACATGTATATCGCAAGGTCGATGGAAGAATAAATGGGTATATAAGTGTCAAAATGGATGATTTGTTTTTGAAAAATTGATTCTATAACTGACTGATTAAGTGTATCTTAGTGAATACATGGCTTAGTGAGTAATGTTTAAAAATGTAAATATCTCTATCAGTCTCTCACTTTGTGTATAAGTGGCTGCATGGGTTGGTGAGTAGCTACATGAGTATCTATATAGGCTATTAATTGGTGTTTTGAGTATCTGTATGAGTGTCTGAGTGTCTGTATGATTCGGTGGGGGGTATTATGTAGTGCATAGGTGCATGAATGAGTGACTCACTGTTTGTATGTGTTGAAGACAGCATGTGTGCAGGACTGTATGGGTGGATGAGTGTGTGCATGGGTGTGTTAGTGAGTGAATGACTGTCTCAATAGTGTCTTTATGAGTAACTACATATGTTTTAAACTAGTATATGTGACTATTGGTGTATATAAGTGAGTATATGTGAGAGTGAGAGATTGAAAGAGTTCCTGTATGAATAAGTATGTGTTTCTATAAGTGATTGTTTAAAAGACTAAGTATGTGTAAGTTTCTGTAGAAGTAAGTGTGGTGGTGGGTGTATAACTGTATATGCAAGTAAATGGATGTTTGATTCTTTATTAGCATGAGTGACTATGTGTGTGAGTAACTCTGTGGATGAGTGGCGTTGTGTAACAGGATGTATAGGTGTGTGAGTACATATGATGAGTGACATCACTGATGACATCTCAAATGACATCACTGATGAAATCATCCAGTGAATGTGGTTTGGTTCGGTTTTTAAATATGTATTATATATATATAGCAATTTGCATTGAAGAATGAGTGGATATATAAATATAAATATCTGGATGGAGGATTTAGTAGCAGTGTGATTGACTGTTTACTTGACTAATTTATAGTGTCTCACTAAATATATTGCATAGTGACTAAACTGTGTGAATATCTGTAGCACTGTGTAAGTTGTTGTGTAAACTGCTGCACCAGTTGGTTACTAGCTACGTGAAAGTCTATATTATTTATTGATTAGTTATCTGAGTATTTGTATGGGAGAGTGAATGTGTGTGTGGTTCAGTGGGGGGGTGTGACTGCCCAAAGATGTGTCAATAGTTGATTCAGTAGAGTGAATATCTTTTTGGGTGTGGTGATGAGCCAATATATGTCTCAATGGTACATGTCCAACAAACTAGGAAAATAAAAGCCAGTGTATGTGTCAGTTGTTGTATATAAATAAGTATATATATGACTCAGTGATTGTATGAGTGACTGTATGGATAACTGTATACATGTAATAGTGTTTTTATAACACACTAAGTATGATTTATTATCTATATGAATAGATGAAGTGGTGTTTATATAAGTGTATAGCTAAGTAAAAGTAAGTATGATCCATTGTTTGCATAAGTGAGTAGGATGACTTCATAAGTGATTAGGATGTGTGCGGGTGTGTAATGTCGATATAGGTGTATAAGTGATGGTGTTCTATTGATCATTGATAGCATATGAGTGAATCTATAGGTAAGTGATTAGATGTGTGCATAGATCTAGAAATCCCTGAGTGGGTGTTTAGAAACTTGTATTGGTGTGTCAATGGTTTTAAATCTGGCACTCTGTATTTTACAGTGAGTGATGAAAGGTTATACTAGTGTATGATGAGGTGTATCTGATTGGACGTGAATGATGCCTATGGTTTTTTCTGTGAATTTCAACGTTTTTTTAAATGCTAATTCCTAACTATATCAGGCCTGAAACCTATGGCTTTTTCACTGAATTTCAAAGGTTTTTTAAATGCTAATTCCTAACTATATCAGGACTGAAACCTATGGTTTTTTCTGTGAATTTCAAAGGTTTTGTAAATGACAATTTGTAATGTATTAATTGTTATACTGATTTTTTAAATACTGATTTACTACATTTTTTAAACTATTTATTTTTATATATATGTTTTTTAATTACATTATAAGTACATTATACATTACAATACAAAATATACTTTCTCAGAATGAAATACTTTAGTTTAAATACTTGGCAAATAGGCAACAGACTTTTAAGTACAGTAGTTACAGTTGTTGCAATGGGCAACACAATTTCAAACGCAAAGCAACATTGAGCTCAATGTGAATTTCTAGTTAAATACAATTATTTACTTTATGGATTACTTTTCTAACCACAGGACTGGATCCTATATTCAGTCCTTGTACATCTCCTGTAAACAGTTGAGTAAAAGCGTTTTGGTTACAGTAGTTATTTTTAAGGAATATTATTGTATTTTAAAAGTTGACACTTAGAACATTTTTCACATAGAATCACCAATGTTATCCTATGGCAGAAAATTCACATAGCAGGTAAGTAGTGTTATCGTTACTTTTTCTTACTCAGTGGTGGATCCTGGATCCAGCACTGGCCAACCTCCTGTAAACAGTTGAAAGAATGAGTTTAAGTCATACAGACGATTTTTTAGGAATATTTTTAGTTTGTGAAAATAGACACTTAGAAACTTTTCTGCTGAAAACCACACAATGAATTCCTATGGAAGGAAATACAAGTTACTGGTAAGTACGCTTAGAATTACTTTTCAGAGTCAGTGCTGGGCTAAAAGATGCAGCCCTGGGTTCTCTCCTGATAACAGGTGAGTAAATCGGAATTCGTAGTTCGGCAGATTTTAGAGGAATATTTGTACGTTTCAAAATTGGACACAGAACATTTTCTGCTGAAAACCACACAATGGATTCCTATGGAAGGAAATACAAGAATAGTGCTTGGATGATTGAATGAGTGCATATCTAGTACATCTTTGAATGCATGAGTATACTGCTTGAGTGAATAGTTGAGCACAGGGATACTGCCTGGGTGATTGCATGAGTGCAACAATAGTGTGTGCATCATTGGATGATTGCATAGGTAGTGCCGGGGTGATTGAATGAGTGTATGGGTAGGGCCTGGGTGACTAGATGAGTGCATGGGTAGTGCCTGAGTGAAAGGATGTGTGCAAGGGTAATACCTGGGTCGTTTGACGAGTGCATGGGTAATACCTGAGTGAATGGATGAGTGCATGGGTTGTGACTCAGTGAATGGTTGAGTGCAAGACTAGTGCCTGAGTGATTGCATGAGTAGTGCCTAGGTTATTGCATGAGTGCAGGGTTATTACCTGGGTGATTGGATGAGTGAATGATTTGTGATTCAGTAGAAGGATGAGTGCAAGGGTTATGCCTGGTTCATTTGATGAGTGCATGGGTTGTACCTGAGAGAATGGATGTTTTGCATGGATAGTATCTTAGTGAATGGTTGAGCGCAAGAGTAGTACCTGAATGATTGCATGAGTGCATGGGTAGTACCTGGGTAATTGCATGAGCGTAGGGGTAGTACCTGGTTGATTGGATGAGTGCATATGTAGTGCCTGGATGAAAGGATGAGTGCAGGGGTAATGCCTGGGTCATTGGATGAGTACATGGGTAGTGACTAAGAGATAAGATGACTGCATGGGTAGTACCTGAGTGAATAGTTGAGTGCAAGAGTAGTGAGTGAGTGATTGGATGAGTGCATGGATAGTGCCTGGTTGGTTGCATGAGCACAGGGATACTGCCTGGGTGATTGGATAACTGCATGTGTAGTGCCTGAGTGACTTCATGACTGAATGGATAGTGCCTGGGTGAATGGTTGAGTGCCAGAGTAGTGCCTGAGTGATTGCATGAGTGCATGAGTAGTGCCTAGGTTATTGCATGAGTACAGGGGTAGTACCTGGGTGATTGGATGAGTGTATAGGTCATGCCTGGGTCATTTGATGAGTGCATGGGTAGTGCCTGAGATAATGTCTTAGTGAATGATTGAGTGCAAGAGTAGTGGCTGAGTGTTTGCATGATTGCATGGGTAATGCCTGGGTGATTCCATAAGTGCAGGGGTGGGTGATTGGATGAGTGCATAGGTAGTGCCTGGGTGATTGCATGACTGCATGGCTAATGTGTGTATAGGTAGTGCTTCCTTGATTGCATGAGTGCATGGTAAGTGCATGGGTACTACCTGAGTAAATGGTTGAGTGCAAGAGTAGTGCCTGAGTGATTCCATAATAAATGAGGTAATAAGCAGTGCCTTGTTGGTGCACAAGTTATAGTTAGCTAATATAATGGCTGAATTTCTCTGGTTTTGTATGAGTGAAATGTCAGTCTAACTATAACGTCCCTGAAACCTGTCGTTCTTTTTATGAATTTCTAAGGTTTTTTAAAATGCAAATTACTAACTAATATGTCCCTGAAACCTCTGTTTTTTCAGTGAATTTCTAAGGCTTTTTAAATGCTATTTCCTAACTATAACATCCCTGAAAGCTGTGTTTTTTTTCAGTGAATTTCTAAGGTTTTTTAAATGCCAATTACTAACTATAACGTCCCTGAAACCTCAGTTTTTTTCAGTGAATTTCTAAGGTTTTTTAAACAATTCTATTTATTAAAAGATGTGTGTACCTATTTTTTCTTTTTTGTATGATTTTCTATGTATTTTGAAAAATGTTTAAAATAATTATATTCACTTTTTCGAAATATATATAACATAGCTGATTAAAGATTTATAGTGGTATTTGTTTGAATAATTTCAATTTTCACGAAATTATAATATTGTTCTTTTGTTTCTATTTTTGTACAATGTGATATCATATGACAGAATCATGAATAGAAGAAGAACATTTGTATTTAATTTTTTAGGATAATTTGTTTTTACAGTTTTTTGGCAAATTTGTATGATTGCTTTTAATAATATAAAAGATGTTTTGTTCTCTCATTATGATTAACATCTTCCTTATATATATATGTTTGTGGGTTTACAAAAAAGGGTGACGCAGTGATTGAGCACCCACGTGGTGGGTGCACGGATCCCTTATGTGAATATCAGTCTAAAATACACATTTAGAATGAATTAATATATTTTTTTCACAAAGAGGTTCATTACTGAGTGCAAAAAAATAGTAATATGAAAGTTATAAATTGGTTTTAAAATGTTTGTAACAGATTTTTCAGAACGCAACGGTATCGCGCACCAGTGGTGGATCTACATGCTCGGTGCACTAACCCGTTACACAAATGTAAGTCTAAAATATGTACTTACACTGGAATAATATATTTTTTAAACAAAGAGGTTTATTGTTAAATCCCCAGAAATAGTATTAGTGAAGTTGTAAAATATTTTTAAGATGTTTACAACAGATTTTTATGTACGCAGCACCATCGTGCACCGGTCATTTAGGGGTCGCGAACCCTGCCGGCACTATTTCCGGGATCGCGTTGAGGTCGTGACTCTGGCGTAATTTTAAAAAGCATAAATATCAATGTTGCAATGTTGCAAGTTTAAATATATGTTTTGCTTAAAGACTTTCATTAAAATAGTATCAAGCATAAATTTGCTAATGGCAATTTATACTTTAAAATGAAATTTAGTACATTTTACGGGTGCACGACATATACGCGATGGGTGCGCGACCGCTGCGAGAGTCCATGTGACATGAAAAGAATGCTTTTTATTGGTTAAAATGCTTTTCACTCTCTTAGAGGGAGGATCCAACACCTGTTCTAGTCCTTTTATTTTGGGCATGTCTGCATCTGTTGTGAGCATTTTTGAGTGTGAATTAGCATCAGCATTTCCAGAAGAGGGGCAGCAGGAGGAAAAGGAAGAGGTGGAAGAACCCATCAAGAAAAGCAAAGAAAGCCTAGTGTGGGCGTTTTTCACTGTGCCGAAGGGTGAGAAAAAAGTCATTGCACGCAAGGTGACCTGCCACATCTGCCACAAAGTCATCTTCAGGGGATCTGGGAAAAATATTTATGTGCACTTCTTCAATGAAGAAGCACTTGGAAACCATCCACCCAACTCTTCCTGCACAAGAAATATTGCGACGGGAGAAGGCAGATCAAGCTGCAGCTGATGATGGTAGCCAACCATCTACCTCAGCTGGTGTTGTACTCGCCACTCCACAACCCCAGATCTACCCTGAACTTGCAGATGCAGGAATTCACTTCAGGAAATTCCTCACAAGTCTTTGCATTGGGGAACTTTCAATTGATGCAATTATTAATCTTTTAAAAGCACATAAGTGCTAAATTTTGTTGTTGGTTTTTCTACCTTGTGTTTTGTTATGAAACACTACAGTTGGACTTGTTACATTTTATTTTTTAGATTAAAAAAATTAAAAACACCTAAAAACCTTTTTTTTAGAAAATACAAAAAAACCTCAAAATTGTTCAAAAACAAAAAAAGGTTCTTACGGAACCACCCATACTGGTTAAACATAGAAAAATTGTATGTAGTGAAATTGATTGCTTGCATAAATGTATGTGTAATGAAATGTAAGAATAGTGCTTGGATGATTGAATGAGTGCATATCTAGTACATCTTTGAATGCATGAGTATACTGCTTGAGTGAATAGTTGAGCACAGGGATACTGCCTGGGTGATTGCATGAGTGCAACAATAGTGTGTGCATCATTGGATGATTGCATAGGTAGTGCCGGGGTGATTGAATGAGTGTATGGGTAGGGCCTGGGTGACTAGATGAGTGCATGGGCAGTGCCTGAGTGAAAGGATGTGTGCAAGGGTAATACCTGGGTCGTTTGACGAGTGCATGGGTAATACCTGAGTGAATGGATGAGTGCATGGGTTGTGACTCAGTGAATGGTTGAGTGCAAGACTAGTGCCTGAGTGATTGCATGAGTAGTGCCTAGGTTATTGTATGAGTGCAGGGTTATTACCTGGGTGATTGGATGAGTGAATGATTTGTGATTCAGTAGAAGGATGAGTGCAAGGGTTATGCCTGGTTCATTTGACGAGTGCATGGGTTGTACCTGAGAGAATGGATGTTTTGCATGGATAGTATCTTAGTGAATGGTTGAGCGCAAGAGTAGTACCTGAATGATTGCATGAGTGCATGGGTAGTACCTGGGTAATTGCATGAGCGTAGGGGTAGTACCTGGTTGATTGGATGAGTGCATATGTAGTGCCTGGATGAAAGGATGAGTGCAGGGGTAATGCCTGGGTCATTGGATGAGTACATGGGTAGTGACTAAGAGATAAGATGACTGCATGGGTAGTACCTGAGTGAATAGTTGAGTGCAAGAGTAGTGAGTGAGTGATTGGATGAGTGCATGGATAGTGCCTGGTTGGTTGCATGAGCACAGGGATACTGCCTGGGTGATTGGATAACTGCATGTGTAGTGCCTGAGTGACTTCATGGCTGAATGGATAGTGCCTGGGTGAATGGTTGAGTGCCAGAGTAGTGCCTGAGTGATTGCATGAGTGCATGAGTAGTGCCTAGGTTATTGCATGAGTACAGGGGTAGTACCTGGGTGATTGGATGAGTGTATAGGTCATGCCTGGGTCATTTGATGAGTGCATGGGTAGTGCCTGAGATAATGTCTTAGTGAATGATTGAGTGCAAGAGTAGTGGCTGAGTGTTTGCATGATTGCATGGGTAATGCCTGGGTGATTCCATAAGTGCAGGGGTGGGTGATTGGATGAGTGCATAGGTAGTGCCTGGGTGATTGCATGACTGCATGGCTAATGTGTGTATAGGTAGTGCTTCCTTGATTGCATGAGTGCATGGTAAGTGCATGGGTACTACCTGAGTAAATGGTTGAGTGCAAGAGTAGTGCCTGAGTGATTCCATGAGTGCATGGGTAGTGCCTGGGTGATTGCATGAGTACAGGATAACTGCATGGATGATTGGATGAGTGCATGGGTAGTGCCTGGGTGATTGCATGAAGGCATGGGTAGTACCTGGGTGATTGCATGAATGCATGGAAAGTACTTTAGTGAATGGATGAGTGCATGGGTAGTGCTTGAGTGAATGGTTGATTGCATGAGTAATACCTGAGTGATTGCATGAGTGCAGGGGTAGTACCTTAGTGAATGGCTGAGTACAAGAATAGTGCCTGAGTGATTGCATGAGTGCATGGGTAGGCCCTGGGTGATAGGATAAGTGCATGGGTAGTGTTTGACTGAAAGGATAAGTGCAAGGATAATGCCTAGGTTATTGCATTAGTGCATGAGTTGTGGCTAAGAGAAAAGATGAGGTTATAGGTATTGATTGAGTAAATGGTTGAGTGCAAGAGTAGTGCCTGTGTGATTGCATGGGTGCATGGGTAGTGCCTAGGTGATTGAATGAGTGCAGGGATACTGCCTGAGAGAATGGATGAGTGTATGGGTAGTGCCTGGGTGAATGGTTGAGTGCAAAAGTAGTGCCTGAGTGATTGCATGAATGCATGAATGTTGCCTAGGTTATTGCATGAGTGCAGCGGTAGTACCTGAGTGATCGGATGAGTGTGTGGTTTGTGCTTTAGTGGAAGGATAAATGTAAAGGTAATGCCTGGGTCATTTGAAGAGTGCCTGGGTAGTGCCTGAGAGAATGGATGTGTGCATGGATAGTGTCTTAGTGAATGGTAGAGTGTAAGAGTAGTGCCTGAGTGAAAGCATGAGTACATCGGTAGTGCCTAAGTGATTGCATTAGAGCGGGGATCATACCTGGGTGATTGGATGAGTGCATAGGTAGTGCCTGTGTGAAAGGATGAGTGCAAGGGTAATGCCTGGGTCATTGGTTGAGTACATGGGTAGTGCCTAAGAGAAAAGATGACTGCATGTGCAGTGCCTGAGTGAATATTTGAGAGCAATAGATGTGCCTGAGTGATTGCATGAGTGCATTGATAGTGCCTGGGTGATTGAATGAGTACAGGGATACTGCCTGGGTGATTGGATGACTACATGTGTCGTGCCTGAGTGACTTCATGGCTGCATGGGTAGTGTCTGAGTGGGTGGCTGAGTGCATGAGTAATGCATGAGTGATTGCATGAGTACATGAACAGAGTCTAGGTTATTGAATGAGTGCAGGGGCAGTACCTGGGTGATTGGATGAGTGCAGGGTTTAAGCTTCATTAGAAGGATGAGTGCAAGGGTAATGTCTGGGTCATTTGATGAGTCCAAGAGTAGTGCCTGAGTGATTGCATGAGTGCATGGGTAGTGTCTGCGTTATTGCATGAGTGCAGGCTTAGTACCTGGGTGATTGGATGAGTGCATAGGTAGTGCCTGGGTGATTGCATGACTCCATGGGTAATGCTGATTGATTGGATATGTGTATAGGTAGTGCTTCCTTGATTGCATGAGTGCATGGTCAGTGCCTGAGTGAATGGATGAGTTCATATATACTGCCTGAGTGAATGGTTGAGTGTAAGAGTAGTGCCTGAGTGATTCCATGAGTGCATGGGTAGTGCCTCAGTGATTGCACGAGTACAGGGGTACTGCCTGCATTATTGGATAATTGCATGGGTAGTGCCTGAGTGATTGCATGAATGCATGGGTAGTGCCTGGGTGTTTGCATGAGTACAGGGCTACTGCATGGGTGATTGGATGAGTGCATAGGTAGTGCATGGGTAATTGCATACATGCATGGGTAATGGCTGAGTGATTAGATGTGTGTATGGGTAGTGCCTCCTTGATTGCATGAGTGCATGGAAAGTGATTTAGTGAATGGATAAGTGCATGGGTAGTGCTTGAGTGAATGGTTGAGTGCATGAGTAGTGCCTGAGTGATTGCACAAATGCACGGGTTGCACCTTAGTGAATAGTTGAGTACAAGAATAGTGCCTGAGTGATTGCATGAGTGCATGGGTAGTGCTTGACTGAAAGGATAAGTGCAATGATAATGCCTGGGTTATTGCATTAGTGCATGAGTTGTGCCTAAAAGAAAAGATGAGCGCATAGGTAGTGCCTGAGTGAATGATTGAGTCCAAGAGTAGCGCCTGAGTGATTGCATAGGGGCATGGGTAGTGCCTGGGTGATTGAATGAGTGCAGGGATACTGCCTGAGAGAATGGGTGCATGCATGGGTAGTGCTTCACTGAAAGGATAAGTGCAAGGATAATGCCTGGGTTATTGCATTAGTGCATGAGTTGTGCCTCAGAGAAAAGATGAGTGCATAGGCAGTGGCTGAGTGAATGGTTGAGTGCAAGAGTAGTGCTGGAGTGATTGCATTGGTGCATGGGTAGTGCCTAAATGATTGAATGAGTGCAGGGATACTGCCTGGGAGAATGGATGAGTGCATGGGTAATGCCTGAGTGAATGAATGAGTGCAGAGGTACTGCTCGGTGATTGGATGCATGCATGGGTAGTGCTTGACTGAAATGATAAGTGCAAGGGAAATGCCTGGGTCATTTGATGAGTGCATGGGTAGTGCCTGAGAGAATGGATGAGTGCATGGGTAGTGCCCGAGTGAATGGCTGAGTATAAGAGTAGTGTCTGAGTGATTGCTTGAGTGGATAGGTACTGTCTGGGTGATTGCATAAGTGAAGGAGTAGTACCTGCATGATCAGATGAGTGCATAGGTAGTGCATGGGTAATTGCATGCCTGCATGGTTAATGCCTGAGTGATTGGATGCGTGTATGGGTAGTGCCTCCTTGATTGCATGAGTGCATGGAAAGTGCTTCAGTGAATGGATGAGTGCATGGGTAGTGCTTGAGTGAATGGTTGAGTGCATGAGTAGCACCTGAGTGGTTGCATGAGTGCATGAGTAGTACCTTAGTAAATGGTTGAGTATAAGAAACGTGCCTGAGTGATTGCATGAGTGCATGGGTAGAACCTGGGTGATAGGATAAGTGCAAGGATAATGCCTGGATTATTGCATTAGTGCATGAGTTGTGCCTAAAAGAAAAGTTGAGTGCATAGGTAGTACCAGAGTGAATGGTTGAGTGCAAGAGTAATGCCTGAGTGATTGCATGGGTACATGAGAAGTGCCTGAGTGATTGCAAGAGTGCAGAGGTACTGCCTGTGTGATTCAATGAGTGCATGGGTAGTGCTTGACTGAAAGGATAAGTGCAAGGGTAATACCTGGGTTATTCCATTAGTGCGTGAGTTGTGCCTGAGAGAATGGTTCAGTACATGAACAGTGCCTGAGTGATTGCAAGAATGGTTCAGTACATGAACAGTGCCTGAGTGATTGCATGAGAGCATGAGTAGTGCCTGGGTGATCGTATGAGTGCAGTTGTAGTGCCTGGGTGATTGGATGAGTGCATACGTAGTGCCTGCATGAAAATATAAGTGCAAGGGTAATGCCTGGGTCATTGGATGAGTGCATGGGTACTGCCCAAGAGAAAAGATGACTGGATGGGTAGTGCCTGAGTACATAGTTGAGTGCAAGAGTAGTGCCTCAGTGATTACATGAGTGCATGGGTAATGCCTGGGTGATTGCATGAGTGTAGGGATACTGCCTGCGTTATTGGATGACTGCATGTGTAGTTCCTAAGTGACTTCATAACTGCAAGGGTAATGCCTGGGTGCTTAGATGAGAGTATAGGTAGTGCATGAGTGAAAGCATCAGTGCAAGGTTGGAGCCTGGCTCATTGAATATGACCATAGGTAATGCCTGAGCGAATGAATAAGTGCAAGGGTAATGCCTGTGTAAATGGTTGAGTGCAAGAATAGTGCCTGAGTGATTACATGAGTACATGGGTAGTGCCTGGGTGATTGCTTGAGTGCAGGGGTACTGCCTGGCAGATTGAATGAGTACATGGGCAGTGCGTGAGTAAATGGATGAGTGCATGGCTAGTGGCTTGATGAACAGCTGAGTCCAACAGCACTGTCTGGCAGATTCTATGAGTGCATAGATAGCGATGAATGAGTGTACAGGTAGTCTGTGTGTGATTGCCTGAGTGCATTCATAGTATCTGTTTGATTCAATATGTGGATGGGTAGTCCCTGGGTAATTCTAGTAGTGCATATCTTTTCTATGAATGCATCTGAGAGTTCCTTGGATAGAAGTTCAATACACACCTGTCCTGTATAATGAGGAGTAAATAACTTGCAATTAAAGCACTTTTATTGGTCTATGCACTTTTGTAAAAAGTAAGTATGATACTTCTCCTCAGAAATATGATGATAGTTTTCAAATAATGTAAAGGATGACTATTATTTATATCAGAAACAAATAACATATAATCAAATTTTAAACATTTGTCCAGGTTATTATGCATCTTATATTATGTATTCTTACCTTTCAAGTAATTTAGATACATTACTCAATAGAGCTATTTTACAGTAGTATTATCCTAAACAGCATTAAAGCTGTTTTCAAACTTCAACAGTAGCTTCTATAAAGAAGAAAAAGAAAAACTGTTATTTAATGATAATATATTATAAAACGTATAATATAATATTTTTAAGAACACACCATATATTTAGAATTGAGATTTTCAGTTTTCCTTTTTTGCTGGTCTCAGATTCCCCTTAATGTCACCATACACACTGATTTCAATGTAGTATCATCATTGAACAGCGGGAAAAAACATAGGGGCATATTAACTATCGCTGGCCCCAAATAGCGGTAGAAATATTATCGCCGGCTATGGCTGAAAATTATCGCCATGATAACGCTATGTTAACAATACATAGAGCTATGGCGATAATATTTCAGCGATAGCGGTGTTTACCATGGAACATCGCTGGTTTTCCAGCGATGTTCCTTGGAAAACAGCGATAATATTGGTGATGCGACCCTGTGGTCGTATCAGCATAATCCACCTACCATTATTAGTATGCCTTAGTCTGGAATTTAACAGACGTTAAATTCCAGCGTTAAGGCCGAGGTAGCGCAATGTTTTCTATCGCTGCACCTCCTTGTTAATATCGCAAAGCTGCCTTCGCGATATTTTCATGTATTATTTTCACAGCCACGCCTTCTTTGCATGTCATTAGCGATGCGAGGCTGTGAAGAAACGGGCTCTACATCAAAGAAACAAGCGCTAAATGTAGACTATCATTTACATCTTGTACAAGATAGACAATAAAGATATAAACACAATTTTCCAAATGTATTATCAATTAGCATAAACAATAATCCAAACACTGATTTTAAATACTAATACTTTGCAGTGCTGTCTATTTTCTGTTTAAATCTTCCCAATAGGCCGAAGGATGTGCTCAAAATTTTGGCTGCAGAAATAGCAAATATGAATTTGGTAATTCATAAAGCAATCTAGGTTTGAATTCCAAAACGGCATAATGCAAAGCATCCATCCTGTGTTACACTTTAAATAAACAGTATTGTGTCCAGATGTTGCAGTAGGTGCATCATGGAAAATAATAGCTGCTGTTGTATACGTTCTTCCTGAAATAGATACTTGAGTTGCTTTAACAGTTGTAATTTTTGTTTCCAATTTTCTTTCATTTGCTCTAAATCGTTGTAACATTAATATGAGAATTTTTCCAAATGTTTCTATATGTAATGTAGACAACCTCTCTGATCTACAATGTGAGCATGTCATAGCCTGATTTGCTGTTTTTAGCAATTTGTTAAAAGGTACTGATTCACAGTCTGGTATTGTCAACTATAAGAATCGTTCTGTTTGTATTCGAGTGGTGGAATTAAATGAGCATTCTTCACAGTTATGGTCCCATCTGTAACTTAGTCCAAATAAGTTATCAATGTGTTCATGTTCTAATACTCCAAGAAAGAGCATTAGAAATTCTTGTGCATCTTGTTGCATGTCTATGAACCAGTACATATATCTAAAACATGTTGAATGTCAGAAGCAGTTTGTATTTTAGTTCTATCACTTACCAACTGTTGAAATACATGATGTAGTGCAGAACAGAACCTTTTTTCACAGTTTTCCATGTGTCAGGCTCTGACTCCCGTTGGCCCTGAATCTAAGGCGGGAGAAGAGACTTTACCTCACTGGCCCGCACCTTTGTTAAAATCACATTAGCATAGCAGTTGATACCTGAACTGTTTTTTTAACTGGTATCCTACAATATCATGAACACTTTCTATTTTTTTTCTTTACACTTTCAACTTTCTCTTCAGTTGCTTCATTTTTTTTTAACATCAGCTGCATCTTTGACAGATTTCCATTTTGGACACACTGGGCCCGATTCACAGAACTAACTTAAGACAAAGTCCTAAACTTACTACCATTTTGGTAATCACAGAAGGCACTTACTCATTTTGGTATTCACAGAAGGCACTTACTCATTGATGAGTACGTGCCTTCTGTCAACACCAAAATGAGTACGTGCGCTTCCTCATTTTGGTATTCCCTGAAGGCACTTACTCCTCAATGAGTAAGTGTCTTCTGTGAATATCAAAATGAGTAAGTGCCTTCTGTGAATTCCAAAATTAGTAAATGGTAGTAAGTTTAGGATTTTGTCTTAAGATAGTTCAGTGAATCGGGCCCACTATACGTTTCTCACATATGTGACATTCACCTCAATCAGGAGCATAATGTCTTCTCAAACATCAGCACTAACCCTTTTCTCATCAAAATCTATTAAATACATACCAGACAATGTTATTACTTGAGACAATGCAACGTATGCCATTCCCTCTTTGAACACCATACTTCCAATATTTACAAAAGCTCTGTCTATACTTAAACCTTGAGATTTATGAATAGTTACTGCATATGCTAAAGACAGAGAAAACTATTGTCTGTGAACATACAGATCTTTTAGAAGCAAAAAATGTACAACACAATGCCCAATCTGTCTTACCTCCCTAATCTGATCAAATTTTATAATCAAAAGTTCAATTTCATCTCTATTCTTAACATTTACAAAATCAACAATGTTTCCCATTGCTCCATTTACTAAACCTTCTTCTACATTCAAATTATGCCGCAAAATGACCCAACAGTTTATACATACATGTAAAGTATTTTGTAAGCCTGCAGTTTTAGATACAGACTTTTCCAAAGAATGCAATTTAGACTGTAGTTTCTCTGTTAGAAGAACTGACACTCACTTGTGTTCGATTTTAACAATAGCTTAAATTTCCACAATTTGTTGTTATTCCAGTTTCAGAAGTTGTTTATTAAATGTAGAACATTCTTGCAGTGTAGACATTAGGCAAACTTTAGACTTGTTTTCTGCAAGCATATTGTACATTACTCTAGCTGCTGTGTTTCCAGTTGTAAACAAGTTCCTTAATAGCTGTTTTTCTAAAGCTTGTTTACCATGATCCGTCACGACACCAATTCTTATGTCTTGAAGAATATTTCCATAATCTTCATCACTTGCTCGTCGCATATTCTTAACAAGTTCTTTATATTCAAAATGTAACCACATGTTCACATTTCCAATACTTCCCAAAGATTTCCTTGTGTATTCATGGACAAGTGTTTTAAAAACAGGTTGCCTTTTACAGGAGTAAGTTGTAGTAGGTCTCCGAATACAAATAAATGTTTTCCTCCAAACAGAACATCGTAATTATTTTAAAAAGATCTGTTGCATTCTTAAATGTACAACTGCGAACATTAAGTTTGAGACCATGCTCACCTCATCAATGATTTAAAGTTTCATTTTCTTTAGTACTCTTGAGACTTCATAACAAGCTTCTCCAGATAGCTTCTGATATTCCAATTTATTATCATGTTCAACAGGTAGCATACGTAATTGATGTAAAGTAATCCCTTTAATGTTGTGTGTTGCTAATCTAGTTGGAGCTGTTACAACACAAGATAACTGTGATTCTGTAGTTTTGTGTAGATAACAGGCAAAACTTTAATTAAGAAGCTTTTTTCTGTTCCAGCTTGACCACTAATGTAGAATAGCATTTGTTGAAATGATGAACATTGGCATTCTGTTTTTTCGTGCAGCAAACCATGTTGTATCTTTTGTTTGACTTGTAGATATATTTATTTTTGTTCAATATTCAGTTCTTCTAACTTTTCCAACTGAATAATATTCTGTTGTGCTTGTTGTGTTGCAGTTTCTACCTCATTCATGGCTATTGCTGCTTTATTTGTGATAATTGGTTGTACCAGTGGATCTTGATTCAGAGGACCAGAACTTTGACTGCCTTGTGAACTTTTTCCAGCTATTTCAGCTGTAATAGTACTTTCTTGTTCAATCTCATCATTTAACATTTGTAGATACGTTGGGAAAATAGTACACCAAATGCTATCTTTAGTTGCATTAAAAGAATCTTCATAGCAGTCAAAATCTCCAAGTAATTCTCTTTCACTATGCCAAGGCTTGAACAGTTGCAGAAGTACTAAATAGAACAATTCCCTCTTATCTGGACTTTCGCAACTGAGTGTTCAGTGGGTAATAAAATTTCCTTTGGCATGTTTTACTAAATATCTGTCACATCCAATTACTGCATATTTATCTTCCTTTATATTTTCTGCAACTTTTCTTTTAAAGCTGTGATGTTGAAGTATTTCAAACGGACATATGTTTTCAAGATATGGACTTCTTTTGGGATAGTATGTGTTAGACTTAGTATCTTTTGGCGTGTTTCCACTGTCTTTTTGCTTTCTGACCTTTCGGTTTTGACTCTGTTTTTGCTGGTTTAGTGTCTCTGCACACTTTCTCACTGCTGTTCAGTGTTAAAGTGCAAGTGCTCTGGCTGTAAATTGTTATTAAGGATTGGTGTTTCCATGATTGGCATATTTGATTTCCTGGTAAGCAGGGAAGCCCCCAGTAAAGTCCACTGAGTGTGCCAGGGCCTGTAAATTAAAAAGCTACTAGTGGGCCTGCAGCACTGATTGTGCCACCCACAGGAGTAGCCCTGAAAAGGTATTTCAGACCTGCCACTGCAGTGTCTGCGTGCAGTTTGTAACTGTCATGTCGTCCTTGCAAGTGCACCCACTTTGCAGGCCTTAACCTTTACTTTTCTTACATATAAGTTACCCCTAAGCTAGGCCCAAGTGCCCCTGTGGGCAGGGTGCTGGGTATGTTAAAGGTAGGACATGTACTGGTGTGTGTGACATGTTCTAGTGGTGAATTAAAGTGTATTTTGTTTTTCTCCCCTGTAAGGCCACGTGTCCCGTAGGCAAGAATGGGAGTTTTACTTATAACAACTTATAAGTATAACTTCCCATTGGGACAAGATGGAGAAGTGGACTTTAGTATGCCTGGACTCACAATGTAAAAATGAACCTTTTAGTAAGGATGGTTTTTATGTTCTGGGTTTGAAAATACCACTTTTAGAAAGTAGATATTTTATTGTTTTGCCATCCTGTGTGCCTCTGCTGGGGGTTTGAGGATTGCCTGTCTGGCTTTGTAGGGACAGGGGCTGGGGATGTGCACTGGCTCTAGAGAGTCTGGATGAGTCAGGGCTGGGCTGAATATACCTGGGCTGCATTTAGAGTAGTGGGAGGAGATTTCCTTGCACCTGAATGGGACTGGTCTGCCTTGAACAATGCTTTCCCCACCTCCTGCAGGTAAGCTGGGCTAGAGACAACAACGAAGTAGAGCGTGCTTCCTGTTCTGAAGTTTCAGGGACTGCAAAGACTTCACCAACCTCTTAGTACCACTTCTGGAACCACTATTTCAGTTGCCACAGAGAAGGGAAACGCAACCGACTTCGCCACCGACTCCGTTGCTGGCTCTGTGTCCTGATGGCACCTCAGAAGGCACCGTCCGCATATCGCACCACAGCCCTTGGCTCACCGGCGACTGACGCCTCCACCACCGAGCCACTGCTTGCACCGTGACCTGTGGGTACCGCACTCTGCACAACCTTGCTTCACTTAGGTATCCTGGTCTCACCAATGCCGTTGCTGCTGCTGAATTCAACACCTGTGACCGCATCTTCCCTGGGGGCACTGCTCGTAAGTTTCACAGCGCACTGCCTCGTCTCCCACAACAGTCTGGGCCAACTGACACCAGTTCCGGCTAACCAGCTCTGTCGCTTGCACCGCAACCTGCCAGCACCGCATTGAGCACCGCCTCGCCCTGCACCTTAAGCCTTGATCTCACTGATGCCGTCTGGACGACTGTCACTGAGTCGCTGCCTGCACCGCATCGTGAGAGCACCACACCCTGCACCGCTTCCATTTTGCACTGCAACTGCGATGGTTGCCATGACCGGCTCGCACCAACATTTCAGCCGCAACGAGAAAGGTACTGTTCATGAGTCTGTCCACACTTTCGCTGGCCTGTACAGACGCATTCAGCTGGAGCTGTTACACTCCGTGGTTTTCAGCATTGTGGTAGCCATGTACGGAGCTACCAACTCATAGGAACTGTGGGGCAGATTTACAAGAAACTGCCGCATCTCTGCATTTTAGCAGAGATTCCTCAGTTTAATTGTGTCACGCAAAAAACCCTTTCGCCACCATGGATGCGTTCCATTTACAATGCGGCGCACCATGGCGCAAGGATTGACAGAAGCATCACGCATCTGTTGGCGTAAAGGCAACGCATTGCTGGAGTTGTGGTGCAAGGCAAGCATGACGCAACTCCAGCAATGCTCAGGAATGCCTATTCCTATTGTGCTGCATCATTCCTTACGCCTGCTTCAAGCAGGCGTAAGGATTTGACGCAGTGGCATCGTAGAAGTGACACAGTGAAATCTTGCAGATTTCACTGCATCACTTTTACGAGGCTTTCTTGCGTCAAAACGCCCATCCTGCATACAGTATACCTGACGCAGGGCTTTACAACGTGATGCATCTCCCTAGATGCGTCACATTGTAAATGTGTTGCAACGTGGCGCATTGTTTACAAATCCGCTGCATCACAAAAGTGACTCAACAGCAGTGTAAAAGTGACGCAAGGGGCTTGTAAATCTGCCCC
Organism: Triturus cristatus; assembly: GCF_964204655.1. Taxonomy (NCBI): domain Eukaryota; kingdom Metazoa; phylum Chordata; class Amphibia; order Caudata; family Salamandridae; genus Triturus; species Triturus cristatus. The sequence continues at coordinate 736,732,618 of NC_140587.1, read as the reverse complement.
TGTGTTTTTAAGATATTTCTGCAGAGTATATATTTTTGAGTACTGTAGGTTGGGTTCCTATTATTTTAGTCTTGTTTTGGATATCTAAAAATATTGGATATTTTTCTAAACTGGTGTGGTGTCCTTTTGTAGTGCTTTCACTCTATTACTGTTGGATATGTACAAATGCTTTATGCAATGCCTCTGAGATAAGCCTGGCTGCTCATGCCAAGCTACCAAGGGGGTGAGCAGGAGTTATTTTGGGAGTGTAACTAGGAAGAAGGGTACCTACTTGGACATAGGCACCTACCTCTGCCAACTAGAGACCCCCTTTTCTAACACAAAGTATCCAGATTTCTTTCCAGAATCTGATTAAAAATGGATGAACTCTCTGTATACCCTTGTTGGACATGGCACCATGCTAATACTTTCTGCTGGAGCATAAATGAGAAAAGGTACTGGCCATGTTTATGTAATGACACCAAGAAGAAAGCCTGACATAAATCAATAACTGTAAACCATTCTGCAGTACACAGGATTTGAAACACTATGGGGCATATTATCAAGAAACGGCATTAACATTATCGCCGCTTTAGCGGCAGAAAACTGCCGCTAAAGGGGCGATAATGGGCTTCATAATATGCCCTTGAGAATTCCCATAGAAGCCCATGTTCTGGTGTCAACATGGGCTTCTATTGAAATTCTCGGCGGCATATTATCAAGCTCATTATCGCCGCTAAAGCGGCGATAATGTTAATGCCGTGCTTGATAATATGCCCCTATGTTTGCTGGATTTGGTACCGCAGGATAACATGGAACTACGATCTCATTAATTTTCCTCAAATTCTGAATTATTATTGATTTCCAATTGGGTTTCTGCAATCCCATAATTGGAGAGTTAAATGGACAATTAATTCTTTAAAAATTCCTTTTTGCAACATGTCTTTGATTACTGGTGTTATTCCTGCAATAGTTTCTGGTGTCAAATGATATGCAGGTATTCTGGGATATACTTCCTTCGTCTTTACAGTGATTCAGCCTTGTTGTACCCCTTTAATGAGTCCCATGTCTTTTCTTGTGAAATCCCAAACTGCTGCATAAATGGTATTTTTTAAATCTGCAGGTAATTCATCAAGCGTTACTAAGGGAAACATTTCTGTGTTTGTCTGTTGCCTAATCATTTTAAACATCCACTTCCTTGTAATGCATTGAAATCATGACACCATCCAGTCTACAGTAAATGGAGCAATTTAACTTCCACGCATATCTCTTCCTAATAGATTTACAAGACTAAACTCACAAACAACAATTTGATATTTTTATTGAAATGAACGTTATTTTATTTCAGGAACTGTTTATTAGCAATTCCTACAACTTGGACATTCTTTACCAAGAGAGGTAAGTTTGGGACTTCTGCTTCTGCTTTTCTAACAGTGGATCATACTGGGTGCCCATATACTTCAGACTGCCACGAGTACGCAATCTTCTTCCCCTCTCGGGCACCGTCATTAGGACACATCCAAACCTGAACCATCTTTTCTAAAAAAAAGGGTATTGTTGTAAAACATTTTGATTTGTATTTTGGAATTGTGGCATGGAATTTTAAAATGCATCAGCGTTCATTTTTGGCATTTGATTTAAATTTACTCTGGGGTTATCCATATTCCCGTCCTTTCAGAGGCATTTGCATCTGTTGGGCAGGCACATTTTGCATTGCACTTCTCTTGGTATTTCTACATTTCCACTGGTATTTCCAGGATTATATCTAAACTCACTTTTCCAATATCCAACTCTATGACTGATGTGGCAGGGAGCAATCTTTTTCATAGCAGCAATATCTGTTCCAGAACCTGTACCCACAGGAGCACCTCTATCTCTGCCTTGAGGCACATTAAATCCTCTTGGTTCCTTGAAATCCAGCCTGTTGAACTGCCACACCCTGCATGTTTCCTTGATTTCCTACAAAAGAAGAAGTCTGGTAACTTTTCTGCGCCAACTTTGTGTGTGCCAGTATAAATATCTCTTTCATTTTCTTCTGCCCTATATCTAACTCAACATTGCAATACTTGGCATTTTCCAAAATCTCATCAAGCGATTGGTTTTGCCAGGAGATCACTATTTCACTTATTTGTGAACAGATCTCTGGTTTCAATCCTAAGACAAATTGTGACACAAAAATGCCCATATCCTTTTCCTCGTGATTATCTCATCCACTGTGCTGTTTAAACGCCTGTAACAATCTTGCATAGTATTCATGAACTGTTTATTTCAGCTCTTGGGTAGTTTCTTTAATCTTAACCCAATTCATATATTTTGTAGGTACTCTGCACAAAATTAATCACTGCCTCATATTTCTCCATCCCTATAGGAGATGGAGCATTTATCTTAACATTCCTCACAGGTTTTTCTTTCGGGATTTTAACTGCAGTCTTACATTCAAAACATAAATCATCATGTACTACAATGTCAAAAAATGTATCCAAATCTGTCCATAACACCTTTGAAATCTTTATAAAACATTCTACTTGTGCATACCACTGCACTGGCATGGCTCTCAATTTGGAAAAATTGTTTGTAAATGCTGCCAAATAACTTCGATTCCAAGGAACATGTAGACACATTCCTTCTGCTAATTAGCTGAGTGGACAGGCTGTTTCTTCTCCCTCGTTCTCCCCTTATTGCTTCCTTGCAATTGTAGCTTCTCTCTTTTTCTTTTCATGCTTCCTCACCCTTTTAAATTTTAACTTTTTAGTCTAAATCCATCTGTGAATTAATTTATCCAATTCCATAATATATATACACATTTCTGAAAGCTGCATGTTCTCAATTACTGGATCATCTTAATGGACCCTATAACTTCTCTACAGGGGTAAATTCTTAGAAAGATCAACTTCATATTTCTGGACTAATTAGGTCAATTTGTCATGTACCATGGCTGCTCTTCTTGTAATCTCGTCACACAAATAAATACATTTTTCCCTCTGATATTGCTCTACATCATCGAATTCTAAACATCCCATTATTATTTCCTCCAATTCCACCTTCAATTTAAAAATTCGGTATCAAACCTCTCTTGCACTTCTGTGCCTTCCATCTTTCTAGTTCCCGCTGTTTCTTCTAACCAATCCCTCCTGGATAGAGCTTATGTCACCAGGGGTAATGGGGTTGTAAAAGCCAAAGTTCCTCCATCTATTAATGCTTGTATCGTTTGTGAGAGTTTCAATACAACAATCTGGGAATTCTGTGAAGTCGGAACAAAGTCTGTTGAAGGAGTACCTTCAGCAGTTTGTTGAATTTCTGGTCTTAAATCCACATTTGGGGGAGCACTTGCAACAATTCTGGATACTGTCTGGCCATTTCATGACATATCTGGGCTGTACTGCGCACTGTAGTTGTATTTGTCATAGTAGGAACTGCAACCTTTGTTCGAGCCACAACTGGTGGAATAATTTGAACTATTTGTATGGGTCATTCAATCTGTGCTATAGCTGAATCTATAGGAGCAGTAGCCCCTGTACCACTTGTACAAGCACTTGTCCTTGATCAATTGGAATTGCCTATGGAGGGGGTCTTACTCTTGAAGCTAACATTTGCCCAAAAATCTAATCTCTGGAGTCAGTAACCATCTCATCGCCATTCTTCTCTTTGGAATCTCTCTTAACTTCCCTTCACAGCTGCTTCTGTAGTAATATCATGATATAATCAAGTTCCTTCTATTGTAGACTTTCTACGCTGCCCTTCATCCCATTGTGCATCTGCATAATTCTGTACCACTCTTATTGTCCTCCTCTGGTATTTCTCTTTCTCTTTGTCCTGTGCAACCAACTCCCATATACTCATACTTCATACTGTGTAAGTCTAGGTGGTGGCTTCATCTCGTACAATTTTTCTTTCAAATTTTCAAGAATTCTGGTACTAAATGTTTCACATCTAGGAATGCTCAATGCGCCTTCTTTCTTAGCAATCTTACACGATTGGCAAAGCCAAGAACAAGTATGTAACCCATGTTCTGTTGTCATAATGTAAGAAGGCGTTCCTTCAGGGGGTGCCTCTACACCCTTTTTTTACTAGTACTGTAACATCTACTGCCAGCAAATTTTTTTATTTCTTTAAAACATTTCATAATTACAATTTAAAGAGAAACAAGACAGCTTCAATCTAATATTATAATTCTGTCCCGTATACGTCAACTCCAATAAACCAATCCTATCACAGCTATCAATTTCTTACATTTCTTTAGCAAATCTAAATTCAATATTCACTTTTCTATTGTTCAATCCCAGCTCAGGACTTTGACATCACTAACCAATCCCAGTGCGAAAACATATCAAGCAACCAATACCAGTGCAAAACAAAATGATGTACACCCTCAATTCTTGCAGCAGTTCACCCTCCTTAAAAGGATCTCTCACGTTCACTGTTTTTAAAAGAAGCTTCAATTAGAGCTTTAAAACATCGTCTTTTTTTGCTCTACTAAAGGAAATAACAGCATCACAATCCCTCAAGAGTATTTTCTACAACAGCAAGTGAAATCTCGACCAGCGTGAAATCACCCGAATTGATGCAGCTTTCCCTGTTTGCACAATCAGGTTCCACTAGCATCGACCAATGTTGACCAATCACAGCAATGCTTAGTATTTCTATCTTAGTGGTATAGTGAGGGTACCTCACAATCTACATCTCATATCCTGCAACAAGTCTTATATTATATATATGCATGTATGTAACCCCGGATCTTTCGAATACAGCACGTCTCAAATCTTCAACTTCTTTTCTTCAACTATTTCTTAATAATCTCTCTCATTCATCCATTCAAGCAAAAATGCTACTATATAAATCAAAGCACAATTACAATATGCAATGCATCACTTCATTAACACTCACACCTTCAGTCAGCAACCGTCTTCTAATATTGCCTTGTTAGATCTTCAAGATATGGACATTGGATTCAGGAATCTGAAATATTATTCTAATTTGGGATTATTTTATAGCTCCATAAAGGGTGTGAGCTGTAGACTTCTACCACAAGTCTGCTGGTGCGGAAGTACATTTAATTTAATCAGTTCAACCTGTAAAATCATCATTACAATTGATTAGTTGAGTCAATCATGAAAGATTCAGGATCAGTTCAAAATCTTTATTTCTCGTTAAAAGATTAGTAGATTGGTTTCTCAATATTATTCAATTAGTAAAAGTTATGGTTAAGTCAAAAATTATGCAACAGAAAACAAGCATTCTTCTTAAGGAAAATAGTCCCTATTTTATATACATTAATCAGTTCAGAATTTAGGCAGAACCCATGAAGAGTTCTTGAAAAAAGCAAAATCAGTGGAGTTTTGTAGTCAAACTCCCTATAAAGAGCAGTTTTGGAAACTCAGCTGAGCCTCCATATGTGAACAACAGGTGCTGCGGTACCTACACCCTTACAGGCATGCAGAACAGAAATTAAATCAGAAAAGGTCTCTGCCAAGGCGGCAAGGTACAAAAGCTGTCAGGAGTAACTTACAACAAATCTCTCAGTAGAAAGATCAAGTCAAAAGGAGACTGAGAAATTTCCCTAAGTGTCTAACCTAACTAGGAAACATGCACTATTATAAAACACAAAACACCTGTATTCATTTATTACGGTGTTCGAACATCTCGAGCCAAAGAAGAGAAATCGGCCAATGGTCAGCAACTTCTTCCTTTGTTTTCATAGAAAAACAGATGATGTCAGCTAGGCACTATCTAAAAAGTATCAGTTAGTTGCTAGACATTCATATTTTTGTAATATTTTCCTTGGGTTCCCATGAGAAACTTCAGCAATGTTTAACTATTAGCTGTTCAGTGTTCCACTGCTTAACAATGAACTACTCTAAATACAGAATTTTTTTATTTGCAAGTCCTGGTTATATCTTGAGATTTACGTATTTATGAAAGCATTATTGTTTTAATATACTGTTCACTATTCAGCATTGTATGAGCATGTGAAATCTAAAGATCGACATGAGCTGAGACTCGTGGCATTGGTCCATTCTGAGGGGATTCTGTTCCATTCCGAGCTTTTGTTTGTGCCTGAACCACAAGCAGGCATGCAGCAGCCGTACAGGTGGCGGCAGGAGCTGGAGTTTCCCGGTTTCTCGGTTTCCCGGCTGGGAGAGCCGCAACTGCGGAGGCTGTGACTGTGAAGACTTGAAGGCAGCTTGAACGGGTAGAGCGCAAGACAGGCTCCCCTGCGCCCCGCAGCCTCACTTGTTGATTGTCTGCGATCCTCCACTGATGCCAGTTAACGGCCGCCACCAGCAGCAGCCACGGAGGACTACGGCGGTCCAGAATGACGAGCAACTGCTGGGAGGTCCACTTGCTAGAGCCTCGGTTCCGCCTGACCGCCTGTCTGCCCCTCTCAGTAGAAACAGTTAGATCTGTTGGAAACGGGCTGGGTCTGGGTCAGCCGGCGTTTCTCCAGCTCTCCATTTATTTGACGGCACTGGGTTGGACACTTGTCTGGGCTACTCCCTTGGGCATTGCCTTGCCCTGACTTGCCTTGACTTGCCCCGACTTGTTGACTTGTTACCTTATCACACTGACAGTCCCCCTTCTTCCAACGAGCTAGCCTCCACAGACTGTCCTGTGGAGGAGTAGAGAGGAGTAGAGAGGGGCAAAGGAGTATCAGCAGAGATAGCCCTCCTCCTCCTCACACTGTGTCACAATCAGGTTACAATCAGGACTGGCCCTCCACTCTGACCCCTCAGCCCGCTCTGGAAATCGTTGTCTGGGAAATTACTGAAGGACACCTGGAGGGGAGCACAGCCGCTCAATGGTCACAAGACCATTAAACGACAAAAACACACAATACTGTTACTTTTAGATGGTAGAATTTAACTTAGTTCTCTTAAGTTCTTAAATGCGACAATTTAAGTCAATGTACCTTTTAGATGCGACACGCAGGGTAACGAAAGTGTTGCAACGATGTTGATGCGATGAAGTTTTTGGTGCAAAGAAATAAAGACGTGAAGATCTTCCATATGCGGTACGCTTCTCCGATGTTGCGAGAAGACTCAACTCGATGCTTCAGCTGTAGCGGTGACACCCTTTACGCGATGCAATGACAGCGGCCTTGGCAGCGACACTCTTCTCCAACATTTGCGAGACACTTCCGCTCGATGTGATGTTGCAGCGGTGACACCCCTTTACTCGATGCAACAATAGCAGCTCCAACGGCGGCACGCTTCTCCGTGGATGTGAGGCGCTTTTCTTGATGTGGTGCAATGCAACAACTACAATGGCTGCGATGGCGACGCGCTTCTTCCTCGATGCAAGACTCTTCTCTTGATGCGGTGCAAGGTCTGCCTCCCATGTGAGCTCCCTGGGGGTAGAGAACTCACTCTCCAACAGGTGTTGGCATAGCTCTGGAAAACAGGGACTTACAATATGCTCTCCCACAATTGGATCACACAGCCCCCTAGCAGGGTTAACCAAACTATCCTTCACCTCTCCATCCAGTGCCTTGCACACCTACTCCACACCACTCATCTGAGATTGGCAAGACAGTATCTGACTGTCTCTGTCACACAACCCACACTCTTCTGGGTGGTCTTCACAGTCACACACCAGGATCTCAACCATGGGGGACTCCCTCCCACCACTAGGACTATGAACCCCTGTGCCAGTTTCCCTCAAGAACACTGCACACCACTGGAGCTACCTCATATCCTTGAACCTCCTGGTGTAAATTAACCCCCTCCTTCAAGTCAAGCGCCACATCTCTGGGTGTGTGTACTACTCTCCCAGCACTAGAAAATTCGATTTTGCTGCCACCATCTGAGCTGGATTCCTCCTTCCACTCAGCAAAGCTCAATCTCTGAGCTACACACATTTCTTGTTGCTGGGCTGGGACACTCATGGCCTCAAGCCTCTCAAGCTCTAAGTCAAGCTTCCTCATAATCAACTCATGCTCCATTTCCATTTTCTTTTCCTCTAGGGCTAACTTTCTAATTTGCCATTCCAATTCTAACTGCCCTTTTAACTTGAGCTTGGTCAGCTCCAATTCGTGCATCCTACACTCTTTTCTATCTGCCAACTCCTCTGGAGATAGACTTTTACCAGAAATACTGCTACCGGGAGGGGAAGGGGTTTCCTTCCTCTTGGACCCACTGGCCCATCCAGCTGATCCTCTGCATTATCATTATCAGTGGCATTCCTTGCTTCTACCCAGGCCCTCAGCGCCTTGTAGAACTCTGACTTATTTTTAGATCCAGTAGTAGAAACATTTAATTTCTTGCAGAAGAACTTTAGCTGTTTTACTGGGTAGCTGTACAGTTTCTCTTTTTCCCATTCCCATTCATTATCAACAGAGACTATGGATGCTGCTTTCTCCACCATGGTTAAGCTTGGCAGTACTCAAAAATAGAAAGTCCCAAAAAGAAATCTACCAACAAGTATGTGGTCGCGTTATGGTCTGCACTCACTAAGTAGTGTTCACCAATCACTGTACATGAGTCAAAAATGCAAGTCCAGAATCCTCACCGCTGACCACCAATATTAGATTTGGGGGTCTCTAGTTGGCACAGGTAGGTACTTGTGACAAGTAGGGACCCTTGCCTCTAGTCAGGGTAAGGGGGTACACTTCTAAAATAACCCATGCTCACCCCCTTGGTAGCTTGACACGAGCAGACAGGCTTATCTCAGAGGCAGTGTGTAAAGCATTTGTGAACACATACAGTAATCAAGTGACAACACTACAGATGGACACCACACAGGTTTTATATAAAAAATAAGTATTCTTTATATAGATTTATCACAAGACCATTAAACGACAAAAACACACAATACTGTTACTTTTAAATGGTAGAATTCAACTTAGTTCTTAGATGCGACACTTTAAGTCAATGTACCTTTTAGATGCGACACGCAGGGAAACGAAAGTGTTGCAACGATGTTGATGCGAAGAACTTTTTGGTGCAAAGAAATAAAGACGTGAAGATCTTCCACATGCGGTACGCTTCTCCGATGTTGCAAGAAGACTCGCCTTGATGCTTCAGCTGCAGCGGCGACCACCTTTACGCGATGCGACAACAGCGGCCTTGGCAGCGACACTCTTCTCCGACGTTTGTGAGACGCTTCCTCTTGATGCGATGTTGCAGCGGCGACACCCCTTTACTCGATGCAACAATAGCAGCTCCAACGGCGGCACGCTTCTCCGTGGATGCGAGGCGCTTTTCTTGATGTGGTGCAATGCGACAACTACGATGGCTGCGATGGCGACGCGCTTCTTCCTCGATGCGTGACTCTTCTCTTGATGCGGTGCAATGCGTCAGTTACGATGGCTGCGATGGTGACACACTTCTTCGGCGTTGCGGGACACTTCCTGGATGATGCAAGACGCTTCCGCTCGATGCGATGCTGCAGCGGCGACACACTTTACGAGATGCGACGACAACAGCTCCGACGGCGGCACGCTTCTCCTTCTTGAGTCGCGCTTCCAGCTCCTTGCGACACGCAGTCTCTCAGAAGGCCCAACAACAGCAGCAGGCACTTCCAAAGAACTCTGGGAGGTGAAGTCTGTTGTTCCTGAGACTTCAGCAGGAGGCAAGCTCTTTTCCAAGCCCTTGGAGATCCTTCACAAGTTGAGCACAAAGTTCCTTTCTCCTCTCTTTGGCAGTAAGGCAACCACTGCAGGCCAATTCCCCAGGTTCAGGGATAGTTTCCTCCTCAGCTTCTTCTGGTTCCTCCCTCAGCAGAGGTTCTTATTGTTTTCCCACAGTGATCTAATTTCTTGGGATCAGGGTCCCAATATTTATACCCCAAAATACTTTGTCCTCTGAGGGCAGAGGGGCCTTTGCCCAGTCCAAACCAGTTCTGGAGCACTCTGTTTACATGACTCCTTCTTTCCTTTCACAGTGCAGGGCAGAAACATCAGATGCCCACAGGAGGTGGAGCCAGCACTGTGGGGGGCAGGCACTGTCCTATTCAGGTCCCAGGTGCAACTCCTCCCTCCCATCTAGATGCAGATCTCTCTATTCACCACTGGGCGGACTCACCCTGTCTCCTGGAATTCCCCAGCCCTGTCACTCAAACTCCAGACAAGGAATACACAACCTAGCAGAGGCAGGTTTGAATGGTTAGACAAGAAAATACATACTTTCTAAAAGTGGTATTTTCAAACACAGAATGTTAAAACCAACTAAAAGATGTATTTTATCATTCTGAGTTCAGGCATATTAAATTCGAATTTCTACCATGCTCCCTGAGTCAGTTAGGATTATAAGATGTAATAATGAAACAGCCCATTCTGACCTATGGAGAACAGATAGCCGTGCAATAGTGAAAAAAGAAAATGGCTGTAATTCACTATTAGGACATGCCACACACATCAGGGAATTTCCTACCTTATACTTACAATGCACCCAACCCTTGGGCCTACCATAGGGGTGTCTGATATGAAGAAAAGAAAAGGTTTAGGGACTGGCAAGTGGGTGCACTTGCCCAGTCAGCATGACAGTACCAGACTGCACGCAGGCTCTGCAATGGCAGGCCTTAGACACACTTTCACAGGCTGCTTCTGTGGGTGGCACAACCAGTGCTGCAAGCCCACCAGCAGTATATGGATTTACACGCCCTGGGCACTCCTGGTGGACTGTACTAGGGTCTGACAGGTAAACCAAACCAACCAATCATGGAATCACAAATTCATACATTAATTTACAATAATGAGAGCATATGCACTTCAGCACTGATCAGCAGTGGTAAAGTGCCCAGAGTCATAAAACAGCCAACAACAGGTCAGAAAAAATAGAGGAGGAAGGTAAAAAGTTCAGGGATGACCCTGCAAAAGGGCCAAGTCCAACAGTCACCAACACAGAAAATCTCCAACTAATGACAACAAATGGCCCATAGCTCTATCTAAAGAGCAAAAAAAAGACAAAGGTGGCCAGAAACAAAGCAGAGAGAGATCGTCTTTCAAACCAGCTTCCACCCAAGCTAATAAAATTAGACAACAACTTACCTAACGTATATCCATTGTTTAAAGGTTTTGGCAATTTGAAGAATGCATTACAATCTGCGCAACTACCTGCTCCCTTACCCCAGGCTACCCTGCCCTTGACAATGACACTACCTTAACCAAACACTGCCCCCAACGTGGTACAAAGCCTAGCATCACAATCCATTACACCAGGAACACACCTGCTGGGGCTCCCACTCTCAACCACGCAAGACCAGAAGGAACCTTTGCCCTGTAACAGTGGTAACACAACAAAAGACTCAGAAGTAGGACAACGGCCGGCATTCTCATCCGAATGCACTGAGATATTAGTTAATTCCACAACTAAGAAAGATCTAGGCTCCATCACTGACCAAAGCCCCCCATCTTGACACTTAGAACCCTCTAGTCACTCGCATAGGGCGCAGCAACCCCCAGAATGGGCGGTGACTTCAGCCCCATAAGAAGCCTTCCCATCTGCGACAAAAAGTGGAGACCCATGGAGATCATTGCTAGTGCGTGAATTGATTAGACCAGTTATCAACAATCACTTTCCCCAGCCCCCCCTTACAATGAAGGACATACTAAAAGGTGCCTAGGCGAGGATCAACCGACCAAGCTGACCCTCTTTCCAAACTATCTGTCGGAAGGGAGGCATGATGTACTGAATCGAACCCACATACTAAGGTTACTTCAGGCTACTCCTATTCAGTCAAAGCTAACCTCAGATGACATATTGAGCGTAGAATTTAAAATTACCCCAGAGTGCCACAATGGGAGGGAAGCCACATTTTTTACTTTAAAAACAACTTCACTGACAGAAGATATACTAGACTGTAAGGCCATCCTCGAGGAATGGGGCATAGGAATTTTAAAATTACAAGCACTGAAGTCCCGAGCACCGTTAAGAAAGCCACATGATCCATCCAACCCAAAAGTCCACCCCTACCGTATACTAAGGGGGACCGGGACCCTGTTTCGTCAATCTCAGATAGATAACCTAAATATATCTTGCTTTCACTCATCTACAAGAGCATGACCAGGAAAATAGTAACAGGACAAACAGGGGGTGAACATCAACCCAACCGGAAAATAATTCCCCACACTTTGTCCAGTGAAGCCTTGGCCTATTCCTAGCAGGAGGAAGTGCCCCTTAAAGCCACAACAACTGATAAATTTTCTGTTGTGGAATGTAACTGGGCTCTCAAAACATCTAACCTCAAACACAGCAAAATCACTGCTACTGGCATCTGATGTTTTCTGTTTCAAAGAAACATGGTCACTAACCCCTTTAACAATTGCTGGCTTCCAAGGGATCCATCATGTAGCAAAGAAAAAAAACAACTGTGGGAGGCCCTCCGGAGTTCTGTCAATATACCTCAACTTGAACATGCAAATAAAAACACATTCAATTTCAACTCCAGATGAGATGCTTCAAGCGCTCGTACTGGAGAGCACCAAGTCTTCGGCGTCCCAACTTAAAATCCTCCTGATTAACGTCTACTTTAACCGCTTTGGCTCAGCACGTGCAACAAGACTCCGCCAGCTGCGCAATAATTTGGATCAAATCCTTTGCGATCACGTCAATCATGATATAATAATCAGCTGTGATTTTAACCTGCGACAACTAGGATTATTTAACACCACCTGCCCACCTCTAAACCCCCTAAGCACTCAAATAAATAATATTTTAAGCAAACTTGGCGCACAATCCATACAGATTTTAGCTAACAACCTAGAACCATCATCTCAACTTTTGAAGACCATCAGGGGAATAAGTACCATCGACTACGTTTTTGCCTCGGTGAAACTTATGAAACACCTTGTGAGCTTTAAAGTGCATTTCTCAAATGACAGTGACCACCTTCCACTTAGCACAACCTTTAACATTAATCTACATAAATGCAAAGGCCACAAGGTTCTGGGCACTTTCTACAATGACGAAACACTACATCTAACTCAAAGAATAAAATGGGACCACGTCAATCTACGGAACCTAGCATCTTGGAAAGCTGCTACTGGACAGCCCCTGCAAGCCCAAAGTGGCGAATAACTAATTTCTCACTGGGCTCCCATCACTAGGGGCATTCGTGAATTACTTAATCCCCAAAAAATCAGCAGAGGGAAAAGGATTGTTAATATGTCCACTCAATCATAAGCAAACATATTCAGGCAGACCTATGGAGATACATCAAAAACAAAACAAGCAAAGAAGTCATAAGGAGCAACTCCATCACCGAAGCTATGTGGTCTTCACATGTAAATAACCTCTATGTAGTCGATCAACCAGTAGTCTTTCAGCTTGAACACTCAGATCTTTCTGATGACTCAGACGATTGTGTCTCCACATTTACGACAAACAGTATTCAAAATGTACTAAGCAAAACAAGATCTTCAGGCACACCTGGTCCAAATGGCCTCCCGGCCCAACTGTTCAAAGAAGACTTGTCATTACGGTCCGCAATACTTTCCTCACTGTTTACAATCTGCACTAAACTCCATCAAGTGCCCGACAGATGGAGAGGTTCAATATTGCACCCAATTTTTAAAAGGTGCGACAGACAGAATCCCTGCAACTATCGGCTGATAGCCTTATTGGATATCGAGGCTAAGACCTATGCAGCTGCACTCTTAAATGATCTAGAGGCTTGGGCAACAACAAACACAATAATTCCTTTTTGCCAAACTGGCTTTAGACCCAATTCCTCCACACTGTATAACATAATCATCACCTTATCCTATCTTGTCCACCAGGCAAAAAACCAGAAGACAACAGCTCTCTGCGCATGCTTTGTGGACTATTCATCTGCTTTTGATCTGGTAGACAGAGGCATCTTATGGAGGAAACTACAGGTGTGGGGTATTCCTAGCGGCCTCTTCAATGCCATCATATCATTATACACATCTACCTGGGTGAGGGTCAAGTTGTCAGACACCGCGTTAACTAAGAAGATTAACACCAATCAAGGGCTAAAGCAAGGGTGCGTTCTTGCTCCAATGCTCTTTAATTTATATACAGCGGATATGTCCCAGGCACTTATCAACGCTAATTTAATCTCTCCAAAAATAGGCAACACTAAGATCACAATACTGCAATACGCGGATGACATCGTCCTCCTTGACAACTCAAAGTAGGACTCCAGAGAGCATTAAATTCTCTTCACTTATACAATACTGTAAACAAGATGAAAGTAAATGAAGCCAAAACAAGGTTGCTATCCTTTGGAAGGATGCTACAAAAAATAAGTAATAACTGGTCCCTGGGTCCCTTAAAAATCTCTGGAGCCAAATCTTATAACTATCTGGGCACATGGTTTTCTGCCAATGGTGCATCAACAACACACACGCGCCATCTAAAGGACAAGGCAGCATTAATAACTACTAGACTCTGCCAATTATATACAGCCCTGGAAAGCCCCTCCTCAGCACCAATCAGAAAGGTGCTCAGGGCAGTACTACCATCCGCAATTACCTACGGCAGTGAGGCCTTTCCAGGACAACTCACCAAATCCATCAAAAAACTACACCTAAAAATATTTAAAAGAGTGTTTAAATTGGCCTATTACACCAGGAGACCCCTGGTGAGACTTGAATTCGGCCTAGAGGGCATTTCATGGTCTAGTATGTTTTTTTTTATAAAGTACTACCATAGGTGCATTACGGCAATGCCGGGTAGTCTGAAATTTATTTTGCAAGACATCTTCAAACATAAAATCAACCCATGGTCCACTTACTTAAGGACGGCAGCAGCAACTTTACAAATCGACCTGACCACTCTAAACACTTCTTCACTTACCTCTACTGCAATAAAAAGCATAATGAAAAACAGAATAAACTACTTTCTAAGACCACGGACTTGCAAAAAATTAATTCTACATCGCCACTAAGGGCCCTGGCAGTGTCATACAACAATGAAAGTGAAGTTGGACTTCGGGCACAACCTTAGCTTAACTGCACCAAAGGGAACGTTTGCCTCACCCAAATCTTGGCAGTAAGGATGCTGGCATTACATATCAAAGACTTTAATCCTAACTGGATGCTGCTTTCTAAAGTAGTTAAGTGTGCACTCAGCGGTTACAAATCGGAAACTCTTTTACATCTACTGTGCAGCTGTCCGATATTGCTCGAGTCCCGCTGATCGTTATTAAAGCCACTTTTCTTAATTCATGGTATAAGAACATGCAATCATGCAATGAACTGGATTTTTAGCACCATGGTCCCCCTTGAATTGGCAAGAATAGGCAAATTCTTCAAAGCAGTGCAGGACTTCCTTAAAAACTCACAACAAAGCACTGAGATGATCATGAACCGTTAACTCTTAGCTTCTGGATCACGGACATTAAGTATTGCAGAGCTTGATCATGTTGTAATTGAGTTTTTTCTTAAGACACTTAAGCCATTTTATGGTGTATTTTTAACTCAATTTTATTCATTAATTCCATAAAAGATGCGGGAAAGGGAAGAAGGTAGAGAGAAAGCCTGTACACTAAGAGTTTTCTCTTTTCGGGCATAACATGTCAGCCCCACTATAGGGTCTTGTGAGGAACCATTATTCTCTTTTGCCTTGCATAATATGTTTCTTCCTTTTAAATGCTTTCTATTGTCATAGTTTTAAGTAATCTATACAATAAACTTTGTATTGTCTTGAAATACAATGATAACATGTGCCTTTAGAAAGGGGAAATACACTTTAGAAAGTCAACAGATTCAACTGCAATGACAAGTCTAAATAGGCTACATTTGGTTAATCTATTAAACATTTGTGCATGTTTCAGCTTTTCTTGAAAACAATGCATTTATTAAAGAGAAAATAAGAAAGTAGAGAAAGAAAAGTAAGTCCTAGTCTGGGCCTAATAAAGAAAATACAATGGAAATGGAAGCTTATTGTGTTTCGCACTAATTTTCAATGTGTCATTTTGAAAACAAGCTAAATGTTAATTTAGCGTCCAAACTTTTATAGGGTTAATAAAGGCAAATTTTCTTACGTTTTACTCAATTCTTTGTGCTTGTACGTTGATGTTTAAGGCAAATGATCAATTCTGTTAATAAAGTTTCAAGCTAGATTCTCCTGCTTTATCAAATGTGCGCATGGTAGAATATAGGGCACTGTGAGTAGCTGGCTCTCCAGACAGTGTGTCAATTGGACAGTCCTACAGTACTACAAAGAATTTAATTGGAAGTCTGCCTGGAAAATATAAAATTGTTTATTCCCCCTTTTAAGTTGAGGATCTTGAATTGTGAAAATGTGCTTTTCCTTTCAGTAGACACAGAGGATGGTTTTTTCATGTTTTATCAAGTGCAGTAAACTTGACAGCCCATAAAACATTTATCTTAGGTGAAATATCAACACAATTAAAAATATAATGATGTAAAATTGATTACAATTATTTATTTTTATTTCTGGTACAGCATTATTACGAAGAAGAGAATTTGTGTAGCTAAATGTTTACCATTTTAGGGTCCAGTTCACAAAAAGTTCACAGAAAAGTAAGAGTGCAGATTTAAGGAAAATGTGTTGAATTCAATTAAAAACCTTCATTTAAACCAATCAAACATAGTGGTCAGCAGACCACCTTCCTTGTGGTGGCTGCTATTCATGCCAGAAACCGGTCCTAGGAAGCTTGTTTCCGGTCCAGGGAAGACATGGCTTGGCAGTTCGGGCTGGACTGTTCCCATGAGGCACAGGGTCAGACTGATGTGCATATGGCCATGTGTGAACTGGGGTGGCAGAGTGGGCTAAAGAACGGTGATGGATTAAACCCAGATCAGTTGACTGGGGGTGAGTGCTTCCAATGTTCAACACTCCGTCCATCATTTCCTTTGGTTTTTGCTTTGTTCGCCATAAGTTGGCAGGGTATGCTCAGACGTGAGTCCCTTGCTCACTTTGCCACTGGATTCAAGCAAGCCTGGCTGAAAACGGCTG
Organism: Triturus cristatus; assembly: GCF_964204655.1. Classification (NCBI taxonomy): domain Eukaryota; kingdom Metazoa; phylum Chordata; class Amphibia; order Caudata; family Salamandridae; genus Triturus; species Triturus cristatus. Next base: position 736,715,756 of record NC_140587.1, on the reverse strand, counting down.
AAATGCCACAAACCGGTCCTAGGAAGCTTGTTTCCGGTCCAGGGAAGACATGGCTTGGCAGTTCGGGCTGGACTGTTCCCATGAGGCACAGGGTCAGACTGATTTGCATATGGCCATGTCTGAACTGGGGTGGCAGAGTGGGCTAAAGAAAGTGATGGATTAAACCCAGATCAGTTGACTGGGGGTGAGTGCTTGCAATGTTAAACACTCCGTCCATCATTTCCTTTGGTTTTTGCTTTGTTCGCCATAAGTTGGCAGGGTATGCTCAGACGTGAGTCCCTTGCTCACTTTGCCACTGGATTCAAGCAAGCCTGGCTGAAGACGGCTGAAATGCCAGAAACCGGTCCTAGGAAGCTTGTTTCCGGTCCAGGGAAGACATGGTTTGGCAGTTCGGGCTGGACTGTTGCCATGAGGCACAGGGTCAGACTGATTTGCATATGGCCATGTCTGAACTGGGGTGGCAGAGTGGGCTAAAGAACGGTGATGGATTAAACCCAGATCAGTTGACTGGGGGTGAGCGCTTGCAATGTTCAACACTCCGTCCATCATTTCCTTTGGTTTTTGCTTTGTTCGCCATAAGTTGGCAGGATATGCTCAGACGTGAGTCCCTTGCTCACTTTGCCACTGGATTCAAGCAAGCCTGGCTGAAGACGGCTGAAATGCCAGAAACCGCTCCTAGGAAGCTTGTTTCCGGTCCAGGGAAGACATGGCTTGGCAGTTCGGGCTGGACTGTTCCCATGAGGCACAGGGTCAGACTGATTTGCATATGGCCATGTCTGAACTGGAGTGGCAGAGTGGGCTAAAGAACGGTGATGGATTAAACCCAGATCAGTTGACTGGGGGTGAGTGCTTGCAATGTTCAACACTCCGTCCATCATTTCCTTTGGTTTTTGCGATTCATAGTGGGTCACAATTCGCCACCTACCTCATTATTATTCATGAGGTAGGTCTAATTGTGACCTACTGTGAATCAGGTTTTTGGTAATCGACCTATCAGTACATAGGTAGGTTTGCAAAAAAACAGAATGTATCAGGTAAAACGTACATTGCAACCAATTTTGACAAATCCATTCTTATTATATCTGGCCCTTAAATCGCTATCTGAATGCACTTTTACCTTTTTTTGGGAATCACAAACCTTCTCAGTATTGCGCTAGGTCCAGTTTCCATTTGTACTTCTAGGAACATCACATGACTTTTCCCAAAGGCTCTTATTCACCATATGTGGAATGCTCCATAGAGGAAAACTCTACATAGGAAGGATAGGAACTTCCTGTGCAAATGCTCTTTTTTCTCTGCAGGCTAACCATTTTTCATCATGAGAAAGCTCTGCAAGCCCACCAAGTCTGGGAGTGATCCATACCCCTTTCCATACTGGAAAAAAACTTACTTCAGCCCTTGTCTAGAGTAACTCTCTGTCCATGTCAGGGTTTCAAAGGGGTTGAAATGAAGTTAGTGAATTTGTTACAAAACCACCTAGGTAAACCAAGCCTTGGAAAGTCCTCTTACCACCAATTGATTAGGATGTGGAGAGTTTTCTGTACTCATGGCAGGGAAATCTGCAGAAATAAATTGATCATAAACTTGCATTTACAACTAAGCTCACCTTTGTGAATAGGGCTCTATATATTCATTGATACAAGCGGTTAAGCTTTCAGTTGTTGCGTATTTCCTGATGGCAACTGTCAAGGATTCTAAGGAAAGAACCAAGCATGTGTTTTAGTGGTCAGCAATGCCTCTCACCTCTCTTGGCTCAAGAGGAAAATTTTGTATGGGGATTTTTACCCTGAGGGGCTGATCTTGCACTGGGTTTGCATCATAAAAGTGCCACAAACCAGTACAAATGTTTTATTTTATTATTTACTTTCCCGTGCAAAACTTGTTTTGTGCTGTAAATTGACAAAAAGTAACACAAAGTAGCACAAAGTGCTGCTTTTTCTCACTTAGCGTCAAGCGGGGATACATGGGTGTTCCCATGCAATCACACACCCTTTTTGAAGCAAAACCCTATCTACCAAAAATGTGAGACAGGATTTTGAAACCAGGCATTAAGGAGAAATGTTTTCATTTTTTTCTGGCTTCGCCTGTGTGCTGCACTGTATAGCACACATACAAAGTAGGAAATGTTTTAGAAGTTGTCGAGGATTAGTATTTTGCACTGGAAGGGAACCCTTCTACTACAAAACCTATGCTAGACTCTCCCACATGCCTTTTCACTATGACGCAAAGGTGTGCGTATGGTGCACAGCAGCAAAATTCTGCGCCGTCACTAGAGAGAGGGGAGGAGAGTAACATATCTCTGTATATATTGCGCCAAGTGTATCTAAGGCATCTAAAAGCAGAAAATCTCCTGCTAGCTGGGTGAAGACTCAGAATGTACGCACACTAGATCTTAACAATTCATGGTGACTCTGAAAACTGTTGTCAGGCTCCTGGTCTGGAAATCAAGATGTCAGGTCTGAATGCACACCATGCTCTTCACATATCTACGTAGAAGTTAAATACATTGGGCCTCCTTTATGGCATTTTGGTTTAGGCTAGCGCAGCAAGGCACCTTGCTGCGCTGCCCTACACCCAAGTGAAAGTGCAGGATTGCACCTTATTTAAGCAATATTGTTCATTCCTGTTCTTTCAACCTACCCGTCAGGCCATTTCAATAGCCTAGCACCAAGGGTTGCTCCATTGGAGGCAGGATTGTTTTTGTGCAGGAAGGGGCACCTTCCTGCACAAAAACAATTCTAAGAGGAGTTTTTAGGTCGAGGACCGTCCGGTCTGCCGAAGGCAGAACCGGAAGTCCGGAGATCTTATGTTTCTTAGAGTGGCTATTTAGCCCGCCTCTCTTTTTGCTTCTCCTCCATTGGCTGGCTTCCTAAACGGAGGCCAGCCATTGGAGGAGAGAGCCGTCCCTCCAAATAGGCTCCGTCTTTTTCAGATTCGGGGGCGGTTCCGTGCTGTTCTTTCCACTTTTTAGCCACGCCCTTTTTAGAACAGCAGGAACACGCCCTCGAAGCCGAAAACGTTTTGAAGCTTCCCGTGTTTTGTTTTCTTTCTTTTTATAAACAACCAATCGGAAATAGCTGTCTGTCACCCAATCCGATCCTGAGCTAGCTCGAGGTCGCGTCTGAGTGTAATGCACTCGATCCTGCCATGCCTGGTTAATTTCCAGTGCTTTCTTATACTGGAGCGGAAGTATTTCGTTTTCTCAGCCAGTATCACCTCTTGTCCGCCGTGCTGAAAATGGCTTCAGGCAGTACATTACAGGCTAGAGTAGCTTATCTCCTGAGTGGACGCCACGGAAAACCCGCGCTCACCAGAGAACTGGCGTTGGCTGATAAAGTGGCCAACAGGAAGGGGCTGCTGGGAGGTGAGTGAGTGGTTGTGAAGATGTGGGGAAATGCAAGGTTGGCCGCCTAGAAACGTAGTTATCAATGATATTTGCTTCATTTTAGGTCTTGTGCCGCGAGTGCTGTTTTCCGTGTCTTCTTTAAGTTTATAACACCGGCATTACCAAATCACGTAAAACAATAACTTTAGAGCTATTAAAAGCTTTTTGGGGGAGTAATCTGCAGTTTGTTTAATCCGCAGGCGCGTTCACAGGAAAATCGCAACTAAATGAAAATGAGTGCCTTAAGATCGAGCGCCTCGCGGTCCACCCGGCAGACGTCATCAAGTAACTACCGTGCAACGCGGCTCTGACGCTGCGGCTGCGTAGTACGTGGTTGTTGTAATGAGGGTTCAAGCCAGCGACAGCGAAGAACTATAGAAACTTGTGAGGTTAAAGTGTTGTACTTCCTTTCAAGGCATAGCATGCTGATTACAGAGGAGGTGGAACGTGCTTCGTGTGTAATTACGCCTTGCTCTCGTGCCAAGGTCACGGTGCCTCACCAGAACCCTCAGATAAGCATGTCGGTTCTTGGGTGCGGCGTGGGTTATGCTGGGCGAATGGGAGTGAGGTGGAGCTACAATAACAAAGGACGTCACAACGCAATCTGACAGGGAAAGGTTAGTGGGAGGGGGTGAGAACTGATTATTTGGAAGGGTGGCAAATTATACTGTTAGCACGCTGCTTTTTGTTTCCCACAGCTATTCTCTTTGTATTGGTTTTATTTTTCAATGCACTGAAAAAGAGGCAGCACAACTGATGGGAGAGGTTTGTGTATTTCCAAAACCCCGTGTTATCTATCGTTCTGTTTTACATCTGACCACAGTTGCCTTATTTCACTAGAACACTTTTATTAAATAGCGATATGACCGCACTGTACAGTATGAAAAGGTACACGTAATACATTTCAAAAGTATGCGTACTGGGGTTGCAGCAATGGCTACAAAGCACAGCATCCAGGTGTATGCATATTATGCACGGGCAGCCAGTACACCCTGTCTGCTGAGCCTCATCGCTCCAGATGTACTCATGAACTGATATTGAAATCTGTGGGCTTCATACTACACTCAAGCCATTCTGAAAGATAAGATGAGCAATTAGTAGCTGGCATATATTCATAGTGAATAATAGGTTAGTTGTAAAATGTAATATCCAACGTGAAATAGAATTGAGTCCAATCACAAGAAAGGCCAGTCACAACATCACTCTATGCTTATATATCACTACCTCACAACATCCCTCTCCCTCACTACCTCACTCTTTCACTACCTCACTCTCTCTATCTCACTACCTCACTCTCTATCTACCTCACTCTCCCTCACTACCTCACTCTTTCACTACCTCACTCTCTCTATCTCACTACCTCACTCTCTATCTACCTCACTCTCTATCTCACTACCTCACTCTCTATCTACCTCACTCTCCCTCACTACCTCACTCTTTCACTACCTCACTCTCTCTATCTCACTACCTCACTCTCTATCTACCTCACTCTCTATCTCACTACCTCACTCTCTATCTACCTCACTCTCCCTCACTACCTCACTCTTTCACTACCTCACTCTCTCTATCTCACTACCTCACTCTCTATCTACCTCACTCTCTATCTCACTACCTCACTCTCTATCTATCTCACTCTCTCTCTCACTACCTCACTCTCTCTCACTACCTCACTCTCTATTTCAATATCTCACTCTCTCTCTCTAACTCACTACCTCACTCTCTCTCTGCTAATGCAATAGGTATCACATATGCAAAAAAAAAAGCTAATGCCAATAGAAATGACAGTGCCATTTATTTAGGGATACAATAATGATAAAAAAATAATGAGCAATACCAATAGCTCTGCCTATAATATTGCTGAGACCATTGCATTGTAAATGCTTGTTTTTTGTGTGCTGAGGAAGGCGTACGAATTTGGCGCTTCCCCATGTTTATCTGTTTTATCTGTTTTTGTAAATCTAGGTCACCGTCAAATTCCATGAGTATTGCATGGGAAAACCCACTGCAGTACCCATGGACTGCCTCCTGTTTGCAGAGTAAAGTAATTTAGTAATTTGCACTGCGTCACCCTACTGTGATTTATGAGGCCACTCAAAGCCATGCAGGGTGGCTTTACGTGGCTTCATAAATTTTAATGAGCCCTGCGTCACTCATGTATCGCTTTACTTGGTGCAAAAGTGATACAGGGCTTTCATATTTTAAATCTCAGCGACCTTTACTGTCTCTTGTGAAAATTAAAAGATTCCCTCTGTCATCTTTATATTTTCTCTCAAACGTTTGCTCTTTTCTTTATCTGAAGCATGAAATGCTGTGGATAGGAGGTTTTCCAAGCTTCAATTGCCCTAGCTGGGATGTCACTAGCACATAGCCTGTTTTTGCGCTGGTGGCGCCCAGTGGGACAATCAGTTATTGCGCTACCCCATGACTACCGATGGGCAAAGTGCCCCTTATCTCTCTATAGCCCCTCTCTCACATACATTTCATTTGTTTTAAAGCACTGGTAAAGGCTAGATTTTCTAACAAGAGTGTAAATATACCCAAACTAACCCATTTTAGGAACAACACCCAGAGGTCAGCGCCCCCGCCCGAAGTCAGCGCCCAGTGGGCCACACCAGTCACACTGCCTGAAAGCTGGCCCTACACTAGCAGGACATCCATTTGCTAGAAGGCTGATGGTCTTTTTTTATTTGGCTAAGGCCAATGTTTTGCTCTGAAACATTTAAACTGGCTATCTAGCTAAAATCAGCAACATACTTCAAAGTGAAGTCAATGCACACAGAAGACCTGGACATGGAACAATATGCTTTCAGGTGCATTAGACAAGTTAGTTCAACTGAAGATCAAAGCTCTAGGATACCCTGCTGTAATGATCATTTGGCCACACAGTAGATACAACAGAAATCACTGACCTGCAAACAGTATTGTCTCAAACACATGTTTTTGGTGAGAAGTGAGTGAAATGAGTATCAGGCGTAGTTTAACGAGAGAGTTACCAATGAAGTATTTCATTGCAAATTGCCTTATTCCTAATTAGAAAATTAAGAGTACATGTTGGACTCTCGCCACGGGCATCCTAAATGCTTGGGCATTGTTTGTGATCCTCCCATGCACAAAGCTTACCTGCACAGCCAATCAGTGTTGAGCTGTTGTGTAATAAAATGCACATTCATAGAGACATGTCTTTCGCAAATTTCTAGATAAAAGCAGAAATCAATCGCGAGTGTCTGTGTGTGTGGGTGTATTTTTGTGTGTGTGAGACAGAGAGAGAGTAGGAGGAGAGAGAGAGAGAGAGAGAGACAGAGAGAGAGAGATCAGTTGCCCAACATCTGCTCGAACAGGAGGCCACACTAATGCGAATCTTCGAATTGCACGAATCCATGACTATCCCATCTCCCATGAGGCAGGGATGGTCCAAGGTTGTTCCACTGGAGAAGACCAAGGCGAAGCTGTTGCCACACACACCTGTAACCCTAAGGGTTATTTAGGCATCTAAACTGAGCACATTTCACACTTGTGTGGTTCCTCTTGCCTCCTTTGGTTGTCTGCCTTTGTAGTTTATCTTTAATTAACTAATCTCATGATAATGGAACTCGCTCTGTCTGTGGTGTAGACAAAAACATTTGGCACTATTGCACTGCCGGAACATAACTTTTTTGACATTCTGGTGGCACAATGTGCCACTGGCATATTTATAAGGCTACGTAAAGCCCGTCTACGTAAAGCTACGTTACGTGGCCTTTCATAGCCTTATAAATATGTGCCCCTCTTACACACGCACTGCATGAAAGGGGCAAATAAATCATAAATGAGGCCCTAGGATCCAACGAAGCTAAGACCGTGCACGGCAGTGCAAAATAAAGTTTCAAAGTCAGCGCAAATGTCTGAAAGCACAATTAAAAAAAAATCTGAAAAAGTTAAAATACAATTATTCTTCCAAGTTTGATCGCAGATCCTCCTTTAGGAAGTCATGTTATTCAAAGCTTTCTACTCACGTTTGACAACTTGGACAAAAGAATTGATTAGACTACAATTACCAGATGATTATGTTGAAGACCTATGGCCTTGTTCTCGAATGATAAAACACAGGTGTCAGTTTTGCAATTTGCTTGGATGATATATTTAATATTTCTTATTCAAGTTCTTCAAAGATCATTTTCTTTATTTTAACAAATTTCCATCTGCACATTCTATTTCCCCAGTTGCCGCTGCACTTACTGTAACTGTAGAATTAATAATTGAACCTGCATTAAAAACCAAATTCCTTGTCAGAAGCACAGAGATGATTATTGTTCCCTTCTCTGTTTTCCCCCAGTCTCTTTGTCAGAATGTTGCTAAAATCATGAGTCAGATTGAGCGAAAGTTAACCCTTTAAACTAAAACATGTTGTTGCTCTTTTACAAGTCCCTCTATGGCTATCTTAATTCTGTTTAGTGTGGTTCTAGGTTGTGTGTGTAATATATGATTCATTTGGCATAACTGTGGCAAAAAAGCATGCCCGATCAAAAAAAAAACGACATAATAACAGCTGGTAATTCAGTGCACATATACGAAATTATAATGAATCATATGTCTCTCCTCTCTGTCTAGTTAACTAAGCAACAGGATGACACTATTCATTTGCCTTGTTTTAGGACGACTTGGAGACACGTTGTTTACAGTCAAAAGTGAGGCCTCGTGTATGGGAATTGCAGTCAAGCAGATGTGATACTGGATTCCCTAATGAGGCGGCATTCTGTCAAAGAACAGATGAGGCCCAGGCAAGTCTACGAGGGTGTGATCTTGGCGTAGTGCTTAAATTAGCAGGCGTTGTCAAGATCTGAGAACCAGAACTTTTGCAAGTGGGGAAATGGGCGTTTTTTTAACACAATTGCAATAATTTGAATTAAACAGTATTTATAAATAAATTCAGGAACCGTGTCTATTATTTAAAAGCGAGTAATTGCTTTAAGGTTTTCCCAAATATAGCGCTACGAAGTTGATTCTCAAAAGTAAGGAAAGCATTACGATATAGATGCACACCTATGATTTTGAGGGTCATTCATTTTATGGTAGTGTTAAATATCTCAAGTTTCGGGTCAAGACATTCAATAAAGATCATACATTTCAAGGCACGCATGTGTTTCTTCTAAGTCCTACGGCAGTCAATTCACTGGGCTAGGGTTGGAGGAAATGTGCCACATTTTTTATATTTTTGTCTGCGTTTTTCATGTGCAGCTCTATATGCACGCCCAGACACTGTGTGGGTATTTTGTGGTACCTTGTCTCCCAAAGTGCATTTGTGCATGCTTATTGACTGATATAGATATTAGTGGTTTCCGGTGTAACATCTAGAACCTGGTGACATATCCCCCCATGCCATGCTGGCAAGGAAAGTCGGTTGTCGTCTGTGGTGTTGTGGGCCCTAGGCCCACATGCTAGGGAAGAACTGACGCAGACACACTATCTATAGTCATTCAACTGGCCACGAGCACGTGCACTCTGGCCCCTTTATTAGCCGGGTCACGTCACTCGTGATGCCGGTGATGGATGGGTGTGGGGTGTGTGTGTGTCCACTCCCATAGGGGAGTGGCTACTAAAGCAGTGCCTGTCGAGACACTAGAACGTGTCTCGCAGGACACAACATTCCTCCCAAATTTTAATAAAAACAAAAGTTCCCTAGTCCAACCTGTAGGGAGAAATAACAAGAAAATATACACCACAGGGTCCATCAGTTTCTCGGGTCAAGCATCCCGAAGGCAACAGACCAGGACTGGTAACTCCAACGGTAGCAGGACAATCTCGACGGGCCTTCATTATTTAACCTGTGTGATACAGGACACGAATGCTTGCTTCAAGAGGTCCGCGGCACTCTAGTAATGGGTCTGTGGAGTCATGCCCTTTGGTCCCAGCTGGCCTCCTTTTGCTGACCTTGAGTATGGTATGTGGTGATTAACAACTGTTCATTAACTGGTGCGTCAAGATCATGGTTGGAGTCCATGGTGAAAGTTCACTGTATTCTTTCTGCATAGCCGTGAGTCTCTATGAGGCTATCTTGCTGTGTCCGGTGACCTGTCGGGGGGAACAATGTCTTTTCCAGCTCTCCCGCCTGGGGAGGCCCTTCTTCGGGCTTGCCACGGGACTGCTGATAGGCTGTGATTGGGGCTGCGTATGTGCCAGCTGGGGGCAGCGGCAAACCACCGGGGAGCCAGTAGCCAGTCTCTCGCACAAACCTCAAGGGTGTATGGATCTTGGTCAGGACATGCTCTCGCTGCCACATTTCAGATGTAGACCAGGTTAGCAGACAACCTCCGAGTCTTCTTGCTGTCTAAGTTGGCGCAGGTGTAGGACTCCATTCCATGTGTATTCAAGATGGTTTCGTGTGACGCACTTGATTGAAGACTGGCGTGATGGCATGGCCAGTCATGTGATGAATCTGGACGATAGCTGGTGATGACTTGCTTTGATGATAGCAGATTTTCAGTCTGAAGTTGATCACCTGAGACAGGGGCGGCCAGGTGCCTCCACATTCTCTGGGAAACACTTGCATTCGTGTACTTGGGCTTCTTGGGCTGTCGGGACTTTGATGACGGAGGGTGATGAACACGTTGTGAAACATGAGGCACGAGACTCGGTTCGCGCAGGCTGTGTGGCTTACCCTCAGCCTCCCGCTGTGCGGTTGCCAGTTCCTTTTCGGGTTGTCCCCCTCTTCCCTGTATCAGGACTCACTCCTGTTGTAGCTTGGGTTTCTTCATCGTCCAGCCCTGCCAATCACGACTTCCCCTTCTGACCTCAATTGGTTGTCCGATTCTTGGTGTGGACCCTCCGGTCACACTCCCACGTGTCTTCCTGAGTGCTGTGTCATGCACATGGCATTGATGATGTAGCTGCCATTGGGCCAGGACGACAGGGGGCGATGATTAACTAGGAGAGGAGGTTTCTGGATGAACGTTGTAGCCACTTGACTGCCTCTTCTGAACCTTCTCTCGCACCTCGGGCATGTGCGGTCAGGAGCAGGGATGCCGTTCAACTCCGACTGCCGACACTCTGGGCTGGACGGTCTCACTGTGAAGCGATGGGAGCAACGCGGTTTGCGCTTGCTGCAGCTTACGTGTGGCGCTTGCTGCGGCTTATGTGTGGTTCTCCCTTGGTGCTGACGCCAGGGCCGTCGGTCCGCCTGGGTGGCTGTCTGGTGCCTTTGGAGGTGTTCTTGGCTTGTGGTGCTTCGAGTCCTCATGCTTCTCCTCTCTTTGTCTGTGACACACCTCCGTTTGTCCAGCTCTTTGGGGTGACACGATCTTCACTCTTCTGCTTCTCCTCCAGGTGCACTGACATGCACTGTGTTCTAACAAGGCCAACGGGCCTACTAACTTCAATGGTCATCCTGACCATGCAGGTAAAACTTCTGTCGCTCTTATCTGCTGCGTGGCGAGCAGCTACTCATCTTGGGTGCTCCTTCTTCTGGCAGCTTCTTGACGCTCCTATTCCGGGTGTTCCCTCTCCAGGGAATGACTTCCCGGGCAGTGATCCTTATTCTGGCAGCTTCTTCACACTCCTACTCCGGGTGTTCCCTCTCCAGGGAATGGCTTCCACGGGCAGTAGAGAGCTGTGGTGGCGGTTGGCCACTTGTGGTGTACGACTCTCCTCTTGTCAGCCTTGGGTCGCAGACGACTCCTGCTTGCAACAGTGTAAGGGAGGATACTGTGCTGCATTTTGGCCCCTTCCGGGCTCCGTTGCTGTTGTAGAGATGTATGGGATCTCCCTGCTGATTCCAGCAGTGCTTCTTTTTTTTCTTTGGAGAGGTCTCTTTCCCTCCTGGGCATTCACTCATGCTGGCGCGCCTCTGGGTGCATTCATCACGCACCTCGGACTGCGCAAGCTTCATTTCTTCTTGGGTGCCTTTCTTCTGGCATTGGGTGTGCCTGCTCTTCCTCCTTGCGGTGGTATTTGTTCACTGCCAGAGGCGCTCTTCTCACTTGTGATTGCGTTGGGCCGCCTTGGGTTGCGCGCTCTCTGCACCAGTCATTCTCTCTTGCTGCGCATTTCCCTTTGCCTTGGCTTGTTTGAGCCTTCCTTTGAAGCAACACACCAGGCTTTCTCTGCTTCCCCTCTTGCACATGGCAGTTCCTCGTCATAGTGTCCCAGGGCTCTTTGGTGCTGATTTTGGCCACTGCGATGCTATGGTTCTGCAGTAACTCTGTGAGCACTCTCTGTACTGGTACGTCTCTCCACCCTCTTACTTGTGGTGGTGTTAGACAGCCACTGGGGTTAAAGTGCTTTGCTCACGTCTTTGTCCTTTACTTGGGGTGACGACCATCAGGGGCCTTCCTGTGCTTGCTTACGCCTAGGGTAGGGAAGGGCTGGAGACGCTGGTGCAGGGTTTTCTTCAGTGCAGGCGCACTGTATCCTCATGGCAGTAGGTGGTGCTGCATATTGGGAACGTGCTGCGCTGTCTTCCTTTCCAAGGATGTCGCTTGTCCCCTTGCGGCCTTTTTCTCTGGCCAGCATGCATGCAGTGCTAGACCTTGTCATAGACTTGCTTCTATGGCCAAACGTTGGTGGCGCTTGGCACTGTGCATAGTCACTTTCCTTAGGTGTCTGCTAGAAGTCAGGCTTTCTTAGGCACTGTCTCTTTATAGCTGTGGTGGATGAGGGGTACTGTCCTTGTAAGCAGGGCTGTTGTTAGAAGCAGGGTTTCATGTTGGGGAAAACACAGGCCTCATTCAGTCAGTGTTAGCGATGTGTTTTATTTAGCAGGTGCAGTACTTTTAATCGGCCACTAGATGGCAGTGCTGGTGCATTCACCAGGGTAGCTGCATTGCCGCTTTGAGATGTAATACCGCGTCAGCTTCTTGCAGTCAGGGGATTCACTCGTGCACAGCAGGGACTCACCACTTGATGGAGACGCTTCCTGCTTCCCCGTAAAGAAACATGCTGGCTGCCGGCCTCCGTAGGTCTTCTTCACAGCAGTGAGTCTTTTCTCAATTAAGGCTGTTGAGGAGCACCACTTGTGCTATCAGCGTTGTTGGGGTTTCCACAGTTGATATCACGGCAACGCCGGCCGCATATGCTTTTCCCTTGCTCTGCCCCTCGCCATGGGCCCTCTCAACTCACGGGATGCGCAGGGGGGCTACACTTGCTGTGGTGAGCTCTCCGGTGCTAATTTCACTGTACCCGCGCGGGCACACCTCATGCCTCCCCGGGCTTCCAGGCTGTTCATATGCGGGGTGGGCTCCGCTCAGTGCTTTTACCTGTTGGGGCACCACGCAGTCACTGCACACGTGTGCCAACACGCTAGGTGTGGGGTGGGCTCCCGATCACCTCGTCCAGGCTCGGGGCTCTTCAGATGCCCCCGCAGGCCCTCCGGTGTTCACGTACCTTCTCACTGGGGGGTGCCCTCGCCACATACGCACTCTCCCCCTTTCCTTGTGATGGCCGAGACACAGCGTGTGGGTGCTACGACACCGGCTGGGTGTCCGTCGTCCGGTCCAGTCACCACTCTAACGGGTCACGCAGGCATTAGGGGGCCCTGAACGGGGACCGCTCCCCTCCCCCTCAGAGGAGAGCCAGGCTGCTGCTCGGGGACACGCGGGGCAGACCCACCTCATCACCAAATGTGGTGTTGTGGGCCCTAGGCCCACATGCTAGGGAAGAACTGACGCAGACACACTATCTATAGTCATTCAACTGGCCACGAGCACCTGCACTCGGGCCCCTTTATTAGCCGGGTCACGCCACTCGTGACGCCGGTGATGGATGGGTGTGGGGTGTGTGTGTGTCCACTCCCATAGGGGAGTGGCTACTAAAGCAGTGCCTGTCGAGACACTAGAACGTGTCTCGCAGGACACAACAGTCGTCTGTGTAATTCTAGAAGACAAACTCTGAAATGGGTGCCATTTTCCATTGGTCCCAAATTTTGGTACGTGACATTGTTTGCCACTGATTTACTGGGGCCCATCCTACTATGGCTCTGAAAACTGGACCAAATAAAACATACACACACTAATGTGGGGTCAAGAGCTCAGAATTCAACAGCCAACCAATGAATCAATAACTTGTTGTTTAGTGCTCATGTTTTCCTTAAAAGAAAGTATTTTAATCTCACAGCAAAACGAAATACTGCACTTTTCAAAAGGAACTGCAAATACAGGGTTGCTATTTCAGACTCCATCTTCATTAGGGTGCTACACACCCTTTTGGAGCCTCTCCCCGTTCTAGGAGATCGCTGATATCTGCTATCCCCGAGGGTGATACAGGCATAGGCATAATTAGGAACATGCGCAGTTCAATTTTATTTTACCCACTGGTTAAATTCACAAGTCAGTTCTTCGGTTCTCACTCAGGCAAATAGTCTTCAGTCCTTGCTCCAGATTCCTCTGCACATTTTAGTGACTTGGTTCTTCCACAGGTACGCATTGCTTTACCTGGTCAATGTTTGTACCAGATCTAGTGTTATGGAGAGTGCTGCTAGCATCCCTGCTCTTTGCAGAAGCAGCATCTCACAGTTGAGAATTCTACACCGCAATAACCTCCATTTGAAGCAGGAATCACTAGGTAAATGCATCAGATCCTGTGCAGCAGTACAACGTCTTTGGTAGTTGCAGCTCTCCAGGACAAGTGCAGTCGTGTACCCAGTGACAAAAGTTGAGGCCTCCAGGCCAATTCTTCATTGGTGATGTGTCTTCAGCAGACGAAGGGACCATTCCTACTTCAGTATTGATGCAGTGCCACTTCATGGACTCACCGCAGCATACCAGATCACACAGTGGTGCTCACACTTGCAAAGTCTTGGTGCAAATCCTATGGGATTCGCTCAGGGAAACTGTTGGACCACCTCGATGCACAGATTGCTCCTGACTTTGATCTTCGGGTCAATCAGCAATTTCTGGGTGTTTCTCATACTGGGAACATACTGAGCTTCTCCTCCTAAGCAGTCTCTGCCCCTGAACAGCCGGGCACTCTCCTGGCCTCCCTGAGCAAACAGACTGGCATCTAGGAATTAAGCATAGCAGTAGCTCCACCAGCAGAAAGTGTAGACTTCAGGTGATGTTTCTTCACCTTTGGGAGACTGGGTGTCATGCTGATACCAGCCCTGACCACACAGAAATCTTTTGAGTACTCTGAGGAATACTCTCTTGCATAGTCATGAAGAATGTGGAAATGTAACACAGTGGAGTGGTTTGGACACCACTTTTATAAACATTTTCCAGACAAGGAATGCATATCCACAGTTTCAGGCTTCAGAACCAGTTTGGGATAATTTTATTTCTAATGGCATATTCTGGCTGTTTCTGACACAGCATGAGTGCAAATGTATGGCTCTTGAAGCAGGTAGCACTGTGGCTGGTTCCAAGCAGGAGTATCCCAAATAACAGCACAATGAAATGTGAGATCATTGTACCAGGCTGTCATCAGCCTTCCAGAAGCAGTAAAAGGCATAATCTGTCTAGAAATGTTCTCACCTTGAGCAACAAAAACTTCAAGCCCACCCTTACCCCTAACACCAAGCAAATGGCAGTGCTTACGAATACCGAATCAGCCGTCCTTTGGTAATAAGATCCTCATCTTGAGCCTGATGCACAAAGGTGAGCTCGCACTTTTGTGAAAGTTCACAATTTTTTGGAATTCACAAAGCAATTTTATGAGTAGTATCTTATGATGCCACACAAACAAAGATTAGCTGTCATAAAGATACTTTGTGAGTTGCAAAAGATTGTAAACATATACACAAGTGTAAATTTACCTTTGTGCATCAGGCCCTGAATTTATAAATGTAGCACTGTCACCATCCTCCACACTTTAGTGTCTGGATCTCCATCCGCCTGCCACATGTGGGGTGTTCTCTTGCCTGCTTGTGGTGTCCGTGGTGCCTCCCTGCCTCCGCCGCAACACAGCAACTCCTGACTAACCCTGGTGGGATGAGGGTCCCAGGGGCAACGCTGCCATCCGCGTCTTTACACTCTGGGGTGGACTGCAATCCCCAGAGTGCACCGCTGTACTCCGCAGCTGCCACGAGTGAGGGCGAGGCGGGGCCAACGCGCTCATAGCGCAGCCTCTCCCCCGTGGCGCAGGTGTTCTCTTGCCTGCTCGTGGCGTCCATGGTGCCTCCCTGCTGCCGCCACAACACATAAACTCCTGACTAACCCTGGTGGGACGAGGGTCCCATGGGCAACGCCGCCATCCACGTCTTCACACCCTGGGGTGGACTGTAATCCCCAGAGTGCACCGCTGTACTCCGCAGCTGCCGCGAGTGAAGGGGATGCGGGGCCAACACGCTCATACCGCAGCCTCTCCCACCCCGACATGGGACGCAGCCCTGACGAAGCCCGGACCAACGGTGGGCATGTCTGTGCCCGTCCGGTACCGTCAGAGGTCAGGCCGGGCCACCCCTGTGACATCTCTCATCATTCGTGTTTCGCAGCGGTGAGTGGTAAATTCTATCGTCTTCATGTTTGGGGCACAAACCACCATGGGCAAAAACAATAATACCCCAGCACTGCGTAATACTACATCCATAGATAGTATGCTGGAGAGAGCAGTTAACATTGTTAGCACCGAAATTGAGTTAACTGAGAGGAGCCTGTCCTTGGGTTTAACAAAACCCCATTTTCCTTTACAAACTGAGAATATTGATAATAGTGACTCTCAACCAATGTTGACCACACAAGTTGATTACCATTTACATTTGTCGGCCCGAGAAAGCAAACTGGGCACTGAGGGAATTGTGGACATCGTACGTATTGAGGCAATGGAGGATTCCGCATCTATGGCTTGCTCTAAGGACACTTTTGCACCGGCAATTGTGAATGTCTCCCCGAACCCTGAAGTTACCGGGGCAAAAAGAAAAAGGAAAACAGCTAAGCCGGTCTGCCCGAAGCGGAAACAACCCCCACGATCGAATCCCCAAAGCACTGCGCTAAATACATGGATTCAGGGTCCGACAGCTCCAGCCGACTTAGTATCTGTTAGTGCTTCTGTTGATCTAACATCCTCAGAGACATTAAAATACACTGTATATACTCAAACTGAATCAACACTGACACCTTTTTCTAATCTCAGACTTGGGGATACTGCCATTGATATTATCATTGATACAATGTACGAGCGAGTTAAAGAGCTCGTAGACAAGAATTTTGCTGCATTATGGAAGCCTTAAGACCGTTTAGAATCTCTAACTAATAAATTAAATTCACCTAGTACGGTATCTAAGCAGTCATCTCTACAGGGTTGCACTTCTAAATCACAGACCCTGAGTGATAGAACCTTGTGACATCTGTCGTAAAGCCAATGATTGTATCCCTCTTAAACCTCCCCCCGACTCTGTTAAAACTCAAAATGTAGCCATTACCACTACTTTATATCCATCTAGCCAGACTGCCTATCATGTTCTCCCTACAGCCTCCGCCAATACAACACTAGCGGTTCCGCAGAGGCAAGCAAAGATGTTTTAAGTTTACCACCAGCAGCCTGTCTGTATGTCCTAATTCTCGCAGGTGTTCCTCCATTAGAGAAGAACAAATCTGAGTCTTGGGACCAATTACGGAATAAAAGCATTGATTGGCTGGCTAAATATAAAGGGTTCAGGAGGTTTAATATAAATGACATTATAATGGTACGCAGGGTTGGTTGGGTTGGACCATCAGAAAAGATCATTGAGGGAGATTGCATTGTCATCAATTTTCGACGACCAACACTTGTTAGATCAATACTGATGGCAAAGGAGATTTATTGCTCTTTACTTACAAATATTGGGGCATTGCCTCTTAGTTTCTTTTATAAACCAAATTCTGAGCAGCTACCCTCAATTACCCCTCCATACCTGTCTGTAAATAGGTTCTCTGCCCTTTCTGATCTCGACAGCTTGTGGTACTTTAAAATTTGGGACCGCGTAGGAGGCATGGCCCTACCCTGCCTATTCCGGTATCAGCGAACCGCGAATGGCCAATGCAGTATGTACAAGTGTTCTGCATAACGTTTCATCGATAAATTCACTTTGTATACGATATTACACATTGACTTTGTGGGTTCCATTTTAGAGCGGTAGCCATCTTATGGTTGCCCTCACATAGGCTGCGCATTAAGGACGTGCACAGGCCTTCAGAACACATGTGCCTTCTATTTGACTTCTCTGTGACCTGTGCAATTTGGCTCCACCGCCCCAGGCCAGTCCGGTCTCACGAGCTCCCCGTCCTACGGCCATCTGTGATTAGCATCAGGGTTTGACACACCATAAAGCCTTTTCATCCCACACAAGCCTCCGGCTAATCTCTTTCACACCTGACTCTTCCTGCTTTATGGCTTGTTTTACAAACAGGAGGTGCCCGTGTTTATTGGGGTCTGCTGATATCTGAGGAGGGATCTGAGCCTCGCTGGGTAAATAATTGTGGGCTGGCTGAACTGGAATGTGGGATGGTCATCATGACTCTGCCTTTTCGTTTGTAATGAATACACATGAATGACTGTATCGTAAAACGAGGAATGTGTGCCTGAAGCATGATATTTTGTATATAAGGAGAAGGCCGTTTTTGTAACTTGGAACAGTCTCCTGAGAACATACCCGTGTGTACTTCTAGGATTGCTGTTACTGGCTGCAGTCAATAATAAAACAATCTTTGACGCCACCGCAAGACTCTGTGTTTCTGTGGTCCAAGACAGGAAGAACTCGAAGTCATAGGGTGCTACCCCTGGCACCGCTGGGTTTCTAAAAACGCAGTACTTCAGTTGGCGCCCAACTCGGGGCGATTTCAGCGGTACTGGTCCAAGCCAGAGGTTCGTGAGGAGCTTTGTGTGGAAATTCTGGAGGAAGGCCGCCACTTCGTCGACCCCTGAATGTCGACGTGGTCCAAAAGTTTTTGCTGCGAGGTTCCCCGCCTGCTGACGGCTACGAAGGACTGCTGCCCTGACTATCGCCCTGTTTTGGACCCTTGATAATTTGGTAGAGCGAAACGATTAACCGAGTCTTCTGGTGACGTCATCGATACCTCAGTTAAGTATAAGTGGAGCGTCTCCTAATTCTTAGTTTGGTTCTTAGTTTTGGTATCCCTTAGGGATCGCTTTGATTTGGAGCTTGCAAGCGCCAAAGCCGAAGGACTCGTGTATTCACAAGACTATCGCGTTTTGATAATCCTTTGAAGTTTGAAACTAGACTAGTGAGCAAAGATGCCTGGTTCTAGTATATTTGGAAACTTGTTTTGTTTGGGTTGTAAAAGGGATTCCCAATTAGAGGATTCGTGTCCGGTTCCTCCAATTGGGACTCCAACTTATGAGCTTTATGTAAAACATGGCGTGGGCCCCATTGCATATAATGAAGTATGGATCCGATACACCAGGAAGGACGGTGTTTTAAAATGGCCCCAAAATGGTAGTTTAGATACAGATATCTTAGACAATTTGGAAGTTAAATTATTTAAAAAGAAAGCCCGGCCGGCGATGTTTGATTCTTTCCGCCTATGGCGAAAGGAAGCCAAACAGAAGGAAATTAAGCTAGTAAAAAGAAATAAGAGAGAAAAAGGTATGTCAATGATGCAAGCAGCTGTACAATTTAAAGATAATGAGGAGGAACAAATGAATGAGCAGTTACATAGACAGTGTAAACTAGGGATCGATAAACGTTACCCAGTTTTGTCACCCCTTCCACAAGATGAGTCAAAAGAGAAAGAGAAAGATTCCCTAATGTCTCATTTGCTAAGTTCGCCACCCCCGTATGCGCAAAATGCCACAGCGCCTGCACAGCTCGTAAATGTGCAGCCTCCAGTTAATGTGCCGCAAGCTTTCCTGCAGCCGCCAGCTCCTCCTCAGCCGGCGCCTGCTCTTGTGGTGCAGCCCCCTCAAGGGCTGCCAACTTTGCTACCTGCACCCCCTTTGCCTTCTGTGACTTTGCCTGCCCCACCAACTGCCTCCCTTGGCGCTCTCCCCGATACTGTCCTTGCATCTGCATCTACACCTACTGTGCTTCCCTCTGTTTTCTCCCCTGTTCTTATGTCAGATTCTCCTTCTGCACGACAACGCATAACTAGTGCGGTTACTAGTTTTGTGTCGCCTCTCCTTGGGTTATCTAGTGTGATCCCTGGCTCACAACTAAAGCAGTTGCGTAGTCAGTTGCCTGGTTCTGAAGAGAGAGAAGTATTAGACAGCATGGCACGTAGATGGATTGTTCATCCTTCTAGATATGATGTAGAATCTGTTGTTAATGTTTTTCATCAGTGGGAAGCGCCACAACAGCGGTACGTTTTTGAGAAAATGTGTGAAATCCTATGTGAAGAGTTGGAAGAGAATGATTTAGACTCCAGTCCGCAGGACTTGTGTCAAGTACGATTTGAATTTGGAAAAGGTACGATTGTGGGTTCTGATGTTGGGAAAGCAGTTGCGACACTGCTGTCTTTCAGGAATGGGGATTTTCAGCAATCATTGTTTGGACAGGAATTCCCTGAAGGGAAACAGGTAAAAGTGCGACAATATCCAATGCGTGAGGTTCCTCCAGTTTGGAGACCTGGTGATGCGAATGCTGTTCCACCTGTTCTACCACATTTCCAGCGTGTTTGGGTACATGTCCCTTGGAAACGATCTGAAGTAATAGCGCTTAAACAGACATTGCCTGATCCCCGTAAAAGCCCTGCAGGATATTATAAGGAGTTGTCACAGACGGCAGGATCATGTGTCATGAATCTAGCTGACATAGACATGTTGTTTGGAAACGTTGTTCCACAGCCTTTATGGGGTTCAATTCGTAATGTAGATCACGACGTAGAACTAGGTGATACATGGACTAATATCATTGCTGCAGACACTAGACAAGTTGGTGGTGCGAAACCTGAGCCCCTAATAGCAGAACTCCCTGGTAGAATTATCACCTACATGAAAACTTTAATGCCCGCGATGCGTGTGAATTGGGATAAATTGTCTGCGTGTAAGCAAAAGAAAGATGAAACAGTGTCTGATTTCTTTACAAGGTTTGAAGAAACATTTATTGACCACAGCGGTCAGTCAGTCAGTCAGAAATCTTTATTTCAGCTTTTAGCCATAAAAGTACATAAAAAGACATAATATGATATCAACAGTTATTAAGATCAGTAAAACATTAGTCAATAAAACGCGTTCATCATTACTAAGATAAGAACGGTTAATAAAAAAAGAGTAATAAGTTTCCTTAGTGGGGTAACAATTTTCTTCTAATTAGCCACATTGAGAAGAGAAATTTGGCAATCACAGTAACATATAAAGGGGAAGTGTCATACTTTAGCAACCTATGAAGTTCCATACAGTGTCTAACCACAGTGGTCAAGATATGAGTACTGAAGGTGGCTAACGGTTATTTGTTGATAAATTTGTGCATAATTTGCTTCCCGAGTTGTGTAAGAAGTTAAAAGATTCAGAGAGTTCTTGGGCTGTTTCCTCATCAGCGTAAATACTGGCTACTGCACAGTATTACGAAAATAGAGATAAGGATGAGAAAGATAAAGCAGACAAGAAAACGAAAGAGCTAAAAACGAAGGTTCTTTTACAGCAAGCTTACCCGCCACGCGGTGGCCAGAGTAATTATCAGCAACAGCCACAGTTTCAGAGAAACGTGCAAAGGTAAGAGTATTCTCAACCACGTGTTCCTGTAGGCCATAATCAATGTTCATATTGCAAAGAAGAGGGTCATTTCAAGTATAGTTGTCCTATTCTGTTACAGCGCGCTAATGGCGCTTTTAGCACCTGAGGTAGAGGTGGTCAACAAGCTCCTAGAGGTAGGGGACGCGGGAATGTTCTCCAGAACGCGCGCCCCCTTCCATCTCAAAATACGATTAATAGTTTTGATCAGCAAGGCAATGCAACTGGTAGGACAGCTCAGTACTATAACAATGACTATTATGCAGAGGATGAAAATGTAGAAAGTAATGATCACTAGGATAGCCGTAGACAGAGAGAGGGAGTTGTTTCAGTGCCAGTGGATCAGAGTGGACCGTATGTCAAGGTGACTACAGCGGGTGTGTCAGAGCCTTTTCTGTTGGATACTGGTGCTGCAAAAAGTTCAATTATGCATTCAAAACTCCCTGGCGCACCTTTGTCTGGCGACACGAATGTTTCAGTAGGTTTTTCTGGCGCCCCGGTTAGGAACCCGATCTCTAGTCCTATGACCCTTTCTGTTGGACCTTGTGAGCTGAAGGCACCCCTCATCCTCACGACAGGTTGTGGTGAAAACTTGTTAGGATTAGATTTGTTAAAGAGATTACATGCGACACTATATTGTTCCCCCTCGGGAGTACAACTTACACTTGGTAGGGAAATGGGTTCTCCAATGTATTTATCAAGGAATGAACTGCCAACTGAATTGTCATCTCTTCCAGATGCTCTTTGGGCTTCTGGTCTTAATGATGTGGGCCTTTTGGAAATACCGCCATACGTGGTAACTTTGGAAGCCAATGTTAAATTGCCACGCATTCCCCAGTACAAGATCTCTAATGAGGGCGAAAAAGCGTTGCTAGCGATTATCCATGATCTGATTGAAAAGGGTGTAATTGAAGAGACAAGAGGTAACGTTTGCAATAGCCCTGTTTTGCCTGTTTTAAAACGTACCGACCCCTCACAGCCACCTGTTTACAGATTTGTGATCGATCTTAGAGAGGTAAATAAAATTGTTGTGCCACAGTTTCCAGTTGTCCCTGATATAACTGCTTTGTTAACTATGATTCCAGCATCCGCTGCTTGGTTCTCAGTGATTGATTTAAAGAATGCTTTCTTTAGCATCCCAATTGCAGAGGAAAGCAGGGACATTTTTGGCTTCAGTTTAGGAGGTCGTAGCTTCCGTTTTAAACGCGCTCCTCAGGGCTACTGTGAAAGCCCATCAATATACAGCCAAGCTTTAAAAGCACAACTTGATGCAATTGTTTTACCTAGTGGTGCCACCCTTATCCAGTATGTTGACGATTTACTAATCGCCGCGGATACTGAGGAGATTTGTAAAGAAGCTACGGTGTCATTATTGCGTCATTTGTCTGCCTTTCATCACAAAGTGTCTCTCTCTAAACTGCAATATTGTCGACAAGAAGTGACCTACTTAGGTCATCCCTTTTCGAAGGAGGGAAGGAAACTGACCCCAGACAGAATTCAGGCCATTGCAAAATTGAGCGTGCCAAGAACACAGAGAGAAGTGCGTGCTTTCTTGGGTATTACTTCCTACTGTAGGCAGTGGATCCCGAGTTTTTCTTTGCTGGCAAAACCTTTAACAGCATTGACATGTAAAGATACACCGAATCTCGTCCCATGGTCTGAAGAGTGTCAGAAAAGTTTTTCCGAATTGCGTGAGGCATGATGTTCAGCTCCTGTGTTGGGCACTCCCGACTACAGCAAGCCTTTTACATTATATGTTCACGAGAAAGAAGGTTGTGCATTGTCAGTGTTGACACAGTCTTTTGGAGACAAACAGCGCCCATGCGCGTATTTTTCATCGACTTTGGATCCGGTAGCCAAAGCATTGCCAAGTTGTTTGAGAGCCACAGCGGCAGCAGCTGTCTCTATTCGACAGTCTGCTGGGTTAGTAATGAATAACAAGTTAATTGTGATGGTTCCACACGCAGTGGACACGTTGTTGAACAGGACCAAGACACAGCACTTAACTAGTGCTCGATTGTCAGGTTATGAGTTGACACTATTAGCGAGTCATGTAAACATAAAAAGATGCAACACATTGAATCCAGCTACCTTATTGCCAATTGCAGCAGACACAGATGAGATTGAACAGCATGATTGTCTGTTCAGAACAGAAGAGGAAACAAAAGGGAGAGTGGATCTTAAAGATACTGCCTTGACTGAGTGTGATGGTACCTTATGGGTGGATGGTTCATGCTTCAAACTTCCAAATGGTGATACGACTGCTGCATATGCTGTCACGACTTTGCACACGGTTGTTGAAACCGCGCGAATACCACATAACTCGGCTCAAGCAGCAGAGCTAATTGCACTTACGAGAGCATGTGTGTTGTCGAAAGGTATGAAGGTGAACATATACACCGATAGTCAGTATGCGTTTGGCGTGGCCCATAGTTTTGGGCGCTTATGGAAAGAACGTGGATTCCTGACTTCACATGGAACCAAAATTCAGAATGGTCAGTTGGTGAATGATCTCCTTGAGTCACTGACCTTGCTGCTACAAGTTGCGATTGTGAAATGCAGTGCGCACAAGAAAGTTACCGATGATGTTGGTCGTGGTAATGCATTTGCTGATGAAGTTGCGAAAGAAACAGCAAAGAATGTAAGTAATCGAATGTATGTTGCAGGCCCTGCAAGATGGGTTGGTGATGTTGGAATGTGTGAAGACACGATAGAGAGCGTGAAGTCCCTTCAAGCTGAAGCCACAGAGAAAGAGTTGAGCAAGGGGAGAGAAAGTACGGGTAAATTGGATGAAAAAGGTTGTTGGGTCGATTTGTCAGAACATCAGCGTTGGTTGTTACCCGACGCGTATGTGCTTGCAGTGGTGACGATGGCCCATGGAATGGCCCATATTAGTGGAAAAGGGATTTGCAAGTTGTTGGCTCCAGTATGGCAAAATGCTGGAATTCCCAAATGTGCAAAGAATGTGGTCAAGAATTGCATGGTGTGTCTGAAGTACAATCCTGGTAGGGGAACCCCAACTCCAGCTGGTCATTTTGCACCTCCAACGTATCCGTTCGAGGTTTTGCAGCTAGATTTCATTCACATGGAAAGGTGCAACAATTTAAAATATGTACTCGTTGTTGTCTGTGCCTTCTCAAAGTGGATAGAAGCATACCCCTTAAAAGACAATACTGCCTTGTCCACAGCTAAAGCCCTCGTCAAAGAATTTTTCCCTAGATTTGGAATGCCAAGAATGGTCTGGAGTGATAATGGGAGTGAGTTTGTGGGTCGAGTGATGAAAGAAGTATGTGAAGGGCTAGGCATTACACAGAAATTTCACGCTGCAAATCACCCCCAATCAGCTGGATTAGTAGAGTGCTATAACGGCACCTTAACACTTAAATTGGCTAAGATCCAGGCGAGCTCTGGTCTTAAATGGCCTGACGCTCTGCCTTTAGCACTCCTGTCAACCAGAATGACTGTGCACTCACGAATGGGACTTAGTCCCTATGAGATAGTGTTTGGCCGCCCAGCCAATATATGGGGAGTGCCGAGGCCCACAAAATTCAGCGAAATCGAACATCCAATACTGCTTGACTATCTGTATGAATTGACGGCTAAATTGCGTGTTTTACACCAACAGGTGCACGATACTCTGCCTCAGGCCTCTGAAGCTCCAGGACATCCCATCGATCCTGGAGCGTGGGTGCTGGTGTAAAATTTTCAACGGGCCAAGAATGATGAGCCCCGTTGGACCGGCCCCCATCTCGTCCTTCTCTCTACAAGATTGGCTGTCCGAGTGAAAGGAAAGAAGAACTGGATCAACGGCGTCCACTGCAAACGGATCCCTTTGCCTCTACCATATGACCGGTGGGTCCAGGAGGGTATCGCTGATTCTGAAACTGACACTGTCCCCCGTTTTGTGCCATTTAGTGATGCACGTGTAAAGGGAACGACTTCAGAACGAGAAAGCGACGATATTTTGCAGGAAGCTGTGCCACCGTCAATTCGAATAGACACCACAGAGCCTGAACTCTTGTTTCAAGACCAGACAGTACCTGGCCGAATTCGCTATAACTTGAGGCCAAGGCCTATGGACAAATAAAAATTCCCTTCCCTTCCTATTCTTTGATATTATAGCTCTCCCATCTGAAGGACTTTTTGATTTTTGTTTTTCGAACCACCATCCGGGTTCAGCTGCAGGGTCGCGGTGCCAAGACTTCGGGGTACAAGCCGGAGACGTTAGGTCAACGGTTCTGGATGGTCTGGGGCGTTCCCTGGACTGACAGGCGTACTCCTTAGCAGAAGATACTCACCTGCCGCGAGCGGCATGATTAGAGGATGGAGTTTTTCAAGATGGAGAGACCCGCTGAGGAAATGAACTTTAAGACGAAAATATGTAAAATAATGAAGAACAAACGTTTTGTATTATTATGTCTGTTTACACTAGTTAGTATGATAATGTTTACTGTGGGATATGTATTATTGTCCTCTCAAGTGCCATTTGCACCCACTGTACAGCCTATACCTCCTCCTACTGTCTCCTTGCACTCTTTCCACCCTCTGCCTGAACACGAACAAGCTAGACGGTCTGAGTTTGTAAATAACTCGTTTAGTCAACTCCTGCACCAGCACCAACTAGTTATGAATACAACCAATTGCTGGGTGTGTGGTTTAATGCCACATACCATTAATAAGGGTACCCCATATCTAGTACTGCCTTTTAGCTATAATGGATCGTCATGGGCATTCCAGACCATGTTTCTTTTTGCATTAGATGCCTACTCCCCGCGACAACCGTGTTCCATCCGACCGAGCACAAACAATAAGGCCTTAATGAAAGGAGTCGCTGATATGAGCAGGGATATCGACGCATACTCATCTATTCCCAAGGATGAATTGTGAGCTTATGTAGGTTGGAACGCGACGGGGTATAGCATTTGTCTGGGCAAAAAGCAGCGCAAAATTTCATCCCCAATTTGGTTCGTACCCCACATAGGTCGGTTCTGTTTACAAGGTAATGGTCAGAATCCAAGAGCTCAACTTGGGAAAAGTGACTGTACTGAAACGTACACTTTTCCTTCACAATTTTCCCCTGCGTTTTTGGCTGCCAAGGGTATATATTTTGTCTGCAATGACCGAGCATATACATGGTTGCCCCCTGATTTCTCGGGCACATGTTATATTGCAAATTTGCTACCGCCAACATTTACTGCTGCCTCTGATTATCACAAGACCAGAGTTGTGAGAGGCGTTGTTAGTCAGGAGGATACTACCGGTCAGGAAGCGGGAGACTTCTTTCTGGGTTTCCTGCCGTTTCGGGGACCGATGGTCAATAGTAGGAACCTGAGACAACTGACTTGTGTGGTTGAATCCACAGTTAATGTAACAGCTGGTGCCCTTGGTAATTTGACAGCTGAGCTCCAAGCGGATCGCCTCATGACTTTGCAGAACCGTATGGTTCTAGACGTCATACTTGCAGACCGTGGTGGGGTATGTAAGGTCATCCAATCTAGCTGTTGCATTTTCATACCAGATAACGCTCCAACAGTTTATCAAGCCATCTCCAAACTGCATAAAATATCTGAATCTATTCACGTGGATAAAGGAGATTGGTCACTGATGGGATGGTTCTGGGAACTGATATCTGCCTGGGGATGGAAGATTCTGATGGTCATTGGAATGATCTTAGCCATTCTTTTCCTGTTCTGTCTGTGTATACAGTGCGCTCCTGCGATATGTGGCCTATGTGCTACATCGTGTAAAAGGAAACCTGTATCAAGGGACGAGCTAAGCAATAGGATGATGCTACAGCAACATCTCCATGACCTTATGAATATAGACCTGGACTCGGATTAATATGAATATAGTTATTGCCTATGTAAGGGCAAAAGGAGGGTCTGTGGTACTGTAAAATTTGGGACCGCGTAGGAGGCATGGCCCTACCCTGCCTATTCCGGTATCAGCGAACCGCGAATGGCCAATGCAGTATGTACAAGTGTTCTGCATAACGTTTCATCGATAAATTCACTTTGTATACGATATTACACATTGACTTCGTGGGTTCCATTTTAGAGCGGTAGCCATCTTATGGTTGCCCTCACATAGGCTGCGCATTAAGGACGTGCACAGGCCTTCAGAACACATGTGCCTTCTATTTGACTTCTCTGTGACCTGTGCAATTTGGCTCCACCGCCCCAGGCCAGTCCGGTCTCACGAGCTCCCCGTCCTACGGCCATCTGTGATTAGCATCAGGGTTTGACACACCATAAAGCCTTTTCATCCCACACAAGCCTCAGGCTAATCTCTTTCACACCTGACTCTTCCTGCTTTATGGCTTGTTTTACAAACAGGAGGTGCCCATGTTTATTGGGGTCTGCTGATATCTGAGGAGGGATCTGAGCCTCGCTGGGTAAATAATTGTGGGCTGGCTGAACTGGAATGTGGGATGGTCATCATGACTCTGCCTTTTTGTTTGTAATGAATACACATGAATGACCATATCGTAAAACGAGGAATGTGTGCCTGAAGCATGATATTTTGTAAGGAGAAGGCCGTTTTTGTAACTTGGAACAGTCTCCTGAGAACATACCCGTGTGTACTTCTAGGATTGCTGTTACTGGCTGCAGTCAATAATAAAACAATCTTTGACGCCACCGCAAGACTCTGTGTTTCTGTGGTCCAAGACAGGAAGAACTCGAAGTCATAGGGTGCTACCCCTGGCACCGCTGGGTTTCTAAAAACGCAGTACTTCAAGCTTAGATTGACCGTCATATATACCAAAATCTACTGAAATCGCCCTTTTGACACCTATGTTCACCATCTCAGAAAATGACGGTTCTGAGCCGTATGACCCAATGTTACATGTGCTCAGCTGGAATGTCGCCGGCTTGGCTTTCAAACTAAGTAGTGATGATTGGGCATGATGGTAAACAAATATGATATCCTAATGTTTCAAGAGACTTGGGCAATAAGAGAGCTTTATCTTGAAGGGTATGAAGGGTAATAAACTGCCCGCCCTTTTATATACGGACGGCGAGGTTTTAATGGGCCGCACACCTAATGCACTGCGTATATTAGCTAGGGGTTTTGTTGACTTTATGAATGGCCTAAACCTTTGTACGAATTTTAAGAAATCTTTTTTAATGTGTTGTTGTCCGAAAAAATGTCTTATTAATGCTATTACTTCTGGTTCTGAAACTTTGTTACGCACACGCACTTTCCCATATTTGGGCCTACAATTTTCAGACAATGGATCCTGGGAATCCCATTTGCCATACGGGCGAAGAAAATATTTAAAGGCAGTTAATTCGGTCCTTAAATCTCCCCCAACCGAAAAGAATTGAGGTAGTGTTGTCCCTACTCAAAATCTATAGAACACAGTGTGTACCCACTATAACATACAGGGCCGAAATCTGGGGCTTTATAAATTCTAAAAGCATCCACGTTGAAAAAAATAGATTTTGTTGGAGAATTTTGGGGATACCTATCTCCTCTTCATCCTTTGTCTGTCATAACGAGTTCAAATGATATTATGTAGAAGATTATATTAGGTCCCGCCCTGCCCTGTTTTGGTTGAAGGTCTGGCAAAATCCGGCAGCCTCGCTAACCGGGGAAATTATAGTCGACTGTCTAAAATGCGACAAGGGCGAAGATATACCATGGCTTGCAGAAGTAAGGGCAAGTTTAACTAGAGTAAATCTTGGTCACATTTTTCATAACCCAGACCAGTTAGAGGGTATTAACAAAAAGACTACCCGAGAAGCTATATATAAATACTATGGGGACATAAGACTCGCACAAGAGCTCTCCAAAGTATCTGTCGCACGTTATATATCAATGGGGGACGACGGAGGCTCCCCCTCCTATTTACCAGTTAGTTATCTTTTAAGAGATATTACCCGCTGGGATCGAAGCTTGCTCTTTCGCCTTAGATCAGGCACATTAAAATATTTGTTGTGCTTCCCTTTAGGCTTCCCACCCAATATTGAGGAATTGCCTTGCCCTTGCGGCAACTTAGGTAAGCAATCCATGTTACATTTCTTGTTTTTCTGTAATTTCTATCAAAGGTACAGCAAACAAGCTTTGATTCCCTTCTTTAGGGCCAGTGGAATAGCGGACTTCAAGGTTGCTTATGGGAAAATCCTTCAGCTTAATGGGGAAAACTTAACATTTCGTGTGTGTACCTTTTTAAAAATGGCTATTCATTCACGTGCCTCTATGAACCCCTGATAAGTGGATTTGATTGTATCATATGCACCTCTTTGTTTTACGCTGATAAAGAATATGCTTTTTGTTTACACAAGTGTAAATTTACCTTTGTGAATCGGGCCCTGAATTTCTAAATGTAGCACTGTCACCATCCTCCACACTTTAGTGTCTGGATCTCCATCCGCCTGCCACATGAATACGTAAAATACACTTACCACACTCTGGAAAAGGTATGTCCATCCTCCATTTTGTGCCGTACTAAACCAGAGACATCAAAAATGGATCACTCTAACACTCTCCCAACACAAAGACTTCTACTACAAGACATATACTACATACTCACTGCACATACACAAAGTTAGCAAGTATGTGAAAGTTCAGTGCAAGGTTCTGGTTTTCACCAAATGCATACTGCCTATTCTGAGAATATGTGATAAAACCCTTTAACTTTTCATTGATCTAGAACTCAGTTATTGAGTGATCCCAGTCACTACTTTTATTACTCTGCTAAATTGATTCGCAGGGCTGATGTCATAGAGGGTAGTGACTCTGAACGCTAGATCAAGAATGCAAGAGCGGAGCTGCCCAAGGTCAATTTTGGGGTATTCAAAATATTGGAGGGCAGTGAAATACTGTGGTTCGGTTCCCAAAACAGGATGCAATGGAAATGGCATTAAAGGGGCTGGCCTTAATTGGGCGGTCCTTCCAACACTAGATGTTGTTCTCAGTGGCAGAGCAGTCAGCAGCTCTGCAATATTGAACACCTCCCCTTAAATTTTAAGTGCCAAAAGTGGACACTAATGAACAAAGCATTCACATTTTTCTGTGGCAGATGTCCTGCTGCCATTTAATTCAATAATGTTACAGGTACAGTGATGGTCAAAATGCACTGGGAATGCTTGTGATTACCCAAAAAAGATCCATCTTTGTTGGATATTTTCAAATTTTTCATTGGCCATAGTCTGCTCTTCCCCTGAGAAACATATGTTCAATGCCCTTTCTTAACCTGTTCGGTGCATCTGACTGCCGGGATCCATCTGACGCCACAGTGCTCATGTGCGTAGGATGGCTGCCGGAACAGGAAATCCCTCTGGTGCGGGCACCAGAGGAATTTCCTTTCAGTCAAAACACCTCTTCCCCAGCTCCTGAGGGTGTTCTGATACTTTCTCTGAAATGACGATCGGTGTGCATGTCGTGCTAAAATAATTTCAGAGAAACTGAAACTGAAACTCAGTTTCAGTTTCAGTTTCACTGCCTTGGTTCTCAGGGTGCTGGACAGGTGAGGTATCAGTGGAAAGGGGAAAATCTCCCCTTTTCAACGTTACACCTCCCTAGTAGGTCCCTGCTTGGGGAGCACCTCAGGGGGACTAGTCCCAAGCAGGGATACACCCACTAGGCACCAGGGAGGGGGGAGAGGCCCCTTGGGGAAGTACTTTTGTTCCCCCCAAATGTTTGGGCCAGATAAGTCTTTTTGCACCCTCAGGAGACAGATGGGACACTAGCCCCCAATCAAAAGCACATTAGGCACCAGGGATTTTTCATTTTATGGCTATGGGGTCGGGGGCTGCCCAAAATGGGCATGCAATCCTCCACTGCCCCTAAAAAATGCCAGTCTTTCTGCTTCCCTGGGAGGCAGATGGGGTCAATAACCCCTGATTAGCTCCCCAACCCCCCAACCCCCAAAGAATTCCACAGGCTTTCTGCCACCGGGGAGGCAGATGGGGCAACAGCCGCAATCTGCCCCTTGGAGGGGGCAGAAAGCACACTAGGCACCAGTTTTTCATTATGTATATAGTGGTGGGGCTGCCCAAAATGGGCATGCCAATGCCCCAACCTCCCTCCCAAAAATTCCACAGGCTTTCTTTCCCCCCCTGGGAGACAGATGGGGCAACATGGGGAGCGAAAGTGGCCTAACGGCTAGGGCGGTTGACCACAGAGCTGGGGAACCGGGTTCGAGTCTCAGCAGGGACGCTCAACATTCTGTGATTCAAATCACTTAATCTCCCTGTGTCTCACAAAATGATTGTGTCCATTTGTAATGTAACTGGTGCTCATGTAAAGCGCTCTGATACCTTCAGGTCTAGTTTGTGCTATATAAAACGCCACAAAAAAATAATAAAAATCTGGGGAGGGGGGCAGAGAGCCCACTAGGCACCAGGAATTTTTTGTTTTATGGCTATAGGGGTGGGGACTGCTCAGAATGGGCATGCAATGTCCCCACCCCATAAAAAAAAATCCTAAATCTTTCTGCCCCCCAGGAGGCAGATGGGGCAATAGCACCAGGGATTATTTTTTATGTATATAGGGGTGAGGGTTGACCAAAATGGGCATGCCAATGCTCCTACCCCCCAAAAAATATTCCACAGTCTTTTTGTACCCCCAGGAGGCAAATGGGGCAATAGGGGGGGGGGGACCAGAAAGCCCACAAGGCACCTGGGATTGTTTTTTTATATGTAGGGTTGGGGTCTGCCCAAAATGGACATGCAAATGTCCCCACCCCCCCAAAAATATAGCACAGTCTTTCTGCCCCCCTGTGGGAGGCTGATGCGGGCAATAGTCTCTTATCTGCCCCCGGGGGGCAGAAAGCCCACCAGGGACTTTGCTTTTTTTATACGTAGGAGTGAGGGCTGCCCAGAATGGGCATGCCAATGCCCCCACCCCACCAACAAATTGCCACAGTCTTTCTGACCTCCCCCCGGAGGCGGATGGGGGCAATAGCACCTTATGTGCCCCTCGGGGAAGAAAGCCCACTAGGCACCAGGGATTATGTTTTTTTTTTTTATATGTAGGGGTGGGGGCTGCCGAGAATGGGCATGCTAATGCCCACCCCCCAAAAAAATCTTTCTGCCCCCTCGGAAGGCAGATTGGGGCAATAGCCCCTTATCTGCTCCCCTCTCTTTTGTGGGTGTACAATGCAGAATCGCCTTAAATTGTATTTTTATAAAATATAGCGCTTAGAGCTTGCTGTGCAATCCCCTCAATGCCTATGTTTTTGTCCCTTCCCAATCGAAGGCCCTTGGTCCATCCACACACGTGTGGTATCATTTTACCCGGGAGACTGAGGGGAATGCTGAGTGGTTGGACATTTGTGCCGGCACGATGATCCCAGACAGAAATGTGAGGAAAATTTGATTTTTTTAGCTAAATTTGAGGTTTGCAGGGGATTCTGAGTAGGAAGACATTAGGGGATCCATGCAAGCCATACCTCCCTGGACTCCCCCGTGTGTCTAGTTTTCAGTAATGTCTGGGTTTGATAGGTTTCCCTAGATAGCCATCAAGCCTGGGGCAAAACACCCAGGTGACCCCCCTTGCAAAACCATGTTGTTTTGTGATTGGTAAATTTGATGTCTCCACAATATGTTTTGGGCCCTTCCCTGCCACGGGCACTTGGCCCACCCACACACGTGAGGTACCATTTTTATTGGGAGAATTGGGGAATGCTAGGTGGGTGGAAGTTTGTGGATCAACGCATATTCCAGAACTTTCCATCGCAGAAATGTGAAGAAATATATATATTTTTTTACAAAGTTTGTGGTTTGCAAGGGATTCTGGGTAACAGAACCTGGTGAGTGCCACACAAGTCACCCCATCCTGGATTTCCCTGGTTGTCTAGTTGTAAAAAATGTACAGGTTTGCTAGGTTTCCCCAGG
Source organism: Triturus cristatus (assembly GCF_964204655.1). Classification (NCBI taxonomy): domain Eukaryota; kingdom Metazoa; phylum Chordata; class Amphibia; order Caudata; family Salamandridae; genus Triturus; species Triturus cristatus. Next base: position 736,682,960 of record NC_140587.1, on the reverse strand, counting down.
TGCTGGCAGAGCTAAGGTCTAAAATCCACAGCTAGGCACATTGCGAAAAAAGGGTCAGTTCTCACAAGAAAAATGTGTTATGTCCATGTTGCGTTTCAGGCAATTTCCTGTCGCAGGCACTAGGCCCACCCCCACAAGTAAGGTACCATTTTTATCACGAGACTTAGGGAAATACAGAAGTGTAGAACAACTGTTATTATCTATTGACTTTCTATGCATTTCTGCCTTCCAAATGTAAGACAATATGTAAAAAAAAAGCAATTTTTTAAAATGTCCTCTAATTCACATGCTAGTATGGGTACCCACAATTTCGGCGATGTACAAATAACTACTGCTTCTAAACTCTATATTTTGTTACAATTTGGGAAATACATAGGAGTCCTTGATATCTATTTTTCACTCTTTATATTTTACCAAATGATTTGCTACATACCGTGTACAGAATGAAAACCCACTGCCAGGCGCACCTCAGTTATTGGCTCTGGGTACCTCGGGTTCTCGGTTAACCTAAAAGTCTTATATATCACAAGAACCAGAAGGGTCCAGCAGACTCAACAGTATATTGCTTTAAAAACTCTGCCATAGTTAGAAGAAGTTACAGGTGAAAATGTTGGCACAAATGGCTGTTTTTTTAACTCAATTTCAATATTTTTAAATGTCACTGTTAGTTTCTACAGGACAACCTTGAAGGATCTGAACAAATGACCCCTTGCTAAATTCAGAATTGTGACTACTTTTCTTAAATGTATAGCATTCTGGGATCCATTATTGCTTTCACGCTCATTTCTACCACTAACTAGAAGGAGGTTGAAAGCACAAAAAATAGTAAAAATAGGCTATGTCCCAGAAAAGTGCCAAAACTGTATAGAACATTTTGGTTTTCTGACAAAAGTCTGCCTGTCCCTGAAAACTGGGACGATGGTGATTTCAGCACCATAAACCCTTTGTTGATACTATTTGAAGGGAAAAAACAGACACTTTCTTCTACAGCACTTTTTTCCAATTTAATACAAAAAAATATTTTGCTGTATTTTGGCAAATTTTTGGATCCCCTCCAGGGGAATCCATAAACTCTGGGTACCTTTATAATCCTCAGGATATTGGAAGAAAAGGATGAAAATTTGGCAAGGATACCTTATGTGGACAAAACGTTACAGGGGCCTAAGCGCGAACTACCCCAAATAGCCAAAAGAAGGCTTACACGGGTAGGCCTAGCAGCGAAAGGGTTAAATGGGTATACAATCTGCCTACATGGTACATTTTCTACCATCAAAGTGGAGTTTACATAGCAGAATTTTGAGCCTACATTCTGTAGGTGGAAAATGTTTGGAAAAATAGATCCCATATGAGTAATCTTAAGTAATCATATACTTGGGCCGAGATTTACAAAACTGGCACACAACACAGTGCAGCAGTGAAAAATGCTGTACTGTGTTTCGTGGTAGCGGGAGAGCAGAAGAATACCATATCTACAGATATATGGCACTCTCCACCACTCTCACGAGCGCCGATGCAGAATTTTACTGCCGAGTGCCACGCAAACACCTTTGTGTCATAGTGCAAGGGTGTGTGTGAGAGTCTAGCATAGGTTTTGTAATGGAAGGGTACCCTACCAGTACAGAATACTATGCATAGACTTAATTTAAAACATTTCCTACTTTAGATGTGTGCTGTACAGTGCAGCACACATGCAAAGCTGGAAAAGATGTGAGGAATAAAAACATTTCTCCTTTTAACACCTGTTTTCAAATGGCGTAAAATTGTGGCTCAAAACCCTGTCTAAAAGTGTTAGTAAATATGGTTTTGGGTTAAAAAGCATGGATGGTTGCATGGGAACGCCCATGTACCACCCATGTATTGTCCCCTTGGTGAAAATATATGCAAAGCACTGCTCCACGCTGCTTTGCATTACGTTTACACTACTTTCCAGTACAAAACAAGTTTTACACTAGAAAGAAAATGAGAAAAAAACATTTTGTGCTCGTTTGTGTCACTTTTGTGATGCAAACCCAGAGCAAAATGTTCATAAATCTACCCCTTGGGATGCTAATTCTAAAGCTGCAGTCTACTTGACAGGATAAACACTGAATTTATTAGAGAACGCATGGCAAATAATGTATTCTTTGGATTTTAGTGGACTAAAAAAGGGTATTGTAATAAAGTTGAGGAGGAGTCAATTTCTTGCATTGCTCATGAATGCTAGTGCCTGAATGCAACAAACATAGGTGCATATTAACAAGGAGCAGGGAAAATTAACGCTAAGGGCGCTTAGCGTTAATTCTTTTAACGCTCGCTATTGCTGGATAATATCGCCTGCATATCGCGTTATTATACGCTTACCGCCTAGGCGATAAAAAATCCAGCGATAGCGGCATTTTGGGAGGTTATTGCTGGTAATGCAGCGATAAAACTACAAGGATAGGGATATCCGTGTTGATAGCCCATAGTGGATTTAGCCATGTAATCCACCTCCCATTGGATTACATGGCTAAATCTGAAAATTAGCAGACGTAGAAAAGCTGCGTTAACCGTGGTTAGCGCTGCTTTTTTCGTCTCTAACAGGGTTAGCGTGAAGCTTGATAATAGGAGAAATGTCGCTTAGCAACATTTCTCCTATCATTTTGCTCTGGAACGCCCACTTTGCATCTCATTAGAGATGCAAAGGGAAGCGTAGTGCTTCCATGCGATTTTGCATGTTAGCACCCTGTTGTTGATAGGGCGATATTTTTATCTCCGCTTCTTTGGCTTTTAAAGCCAAAAGAGTGGAGATAAAGCCCTTGTTAATATGCCCCTACAAACTCTAATTTAAAAATGCTCATTAAACCTTCCTTTCAAACAAATTAAAGATAATTTTAAACGTTCTATAAGATATCATATTGCAATGGCAGCCTCAGTACACATCATGTGTTATGCAGTAATTCTGTTTGTCACTTACTTTGTAAAGAGATTGTGCTGGCTATTTAGCTTCATTCTGACAAACCATCTGCCGCAATTCAGGCTTTCAATATGGTGTGGAAGGCTATTTAAACAAGCTCTTTTATTTTTTAGGTTGTTGGGGCATACCACCAATGCACTAGACACTATGGACCAGATTTGCAAATATTTTGTGCTGTGTTTGCATCACAAAAGTGACAAAAAGAGCACCATTTTTTAAATTTACTATCAAGTACAAAACTTGTTTTTGTGCTGAAGGTTGCCTAAATGTAATGAAAATCAGGACGAAAGGGGAGTTACGTGGTTGGTACATGGGCATTCCCAAGCAGCCATCTATGCTTTTAGATGCAAAACCCTATTTACCAAAAACTTGAGACAGGGTTTTGAGTCAAAAATTAATGCAACTTTAAAGCAGGCATGGAAAGGAGAAATGTTTTCATTTCCCCTTTCTTTTGCAACTTTGCATGTGTGCTGCACTATACAGCCCACATACAAAAAGGGAAACGTGCCAGAAGTTGTCTAGACATAGTATATTGTTGTAGGTGGGTACCCTTCCAGTATAAACTTATGTTAGACTCAAGTCACAATGATGTATGTGTGGCGCTTGCCAGCAAACTTCTGCGCTGGCGCTAGGGAGAAGGGGGAGAGAGCTATATCTCTGTAAATATTGTGCTCTCTCCTTCTCACACAACACAGTGCAGCATTTTTGGCTGCTGCCCTGCAGTGCATGAAAATTTAGTAAATCTGGCCCTCGGTGCTCAAAGGGGGCATGTGACATCACCACATTGTGCGATACACTATTGGAAATAAAGTCCATCATGTTCATGTGTTCCGAACTGGAAACATGTAATGTCAATGTGCACTCATTTAACATTTAGACCAGGCTACGATGGTGGCTTTTTTTCATTTTTTAAATGATACGCATTAGCCAATATGACTGGGACAATGAAAATTCTCAAGGAGAGGGCATGACCTAGTACATATTATCTCCTATGCATAGATAGAATGACCTGCCTGTACATCATTATTAGTGCAATTCTTGGGGATTGTGTTAAGGGCATATTCATGTTAGTATGTGTGAATCTACTGTATGATTCTTGTAATTGAAGTGTGCAACTAAAAATATCCAGTACAACTATCCCAAGTGGAAAAAGATTCTTAGCATTTGCAAAGAGGTAAATTCATTATTGTATCTGAGAGAATGGGATGTCACAATTGAAATCCTGACAGTATGTGACCAAACAATATATCCAGTGGTGCTCAAAGTTGAGCAACTTTGAAGTAGTGTTTCTCCAATAAATTGGTAATTTTTCAGTCACATACCCCCCAATGTGCATCTAAGTTTGACATATCAGCAACGTTTTTAAGCAAATTTGCCCATAGTCTTTTTGCATCTGTTCATGCTTTATTGCTTATTGTTGGTTATCTTAACCGTTCTTGATGTCATGCCAACATACCATAATTTACATGGGCACTGGATTACAAATATTACATTTACTGAATTTCAATTGGAATGATTATTTACAACCCAGGTAGTAGTTAAACCTGAGTCAATTTCCCCAGCTTTTTTGTGGGGGGATAGACAATGTGTTTCCTACAAAGAAAATTATTGATAGCAGGCGGGAGGTTCCAAAGTGGTCTTGCCATTCGGTTCCATCTTGTTCCTTTGGGTTCAATTATGTATCAGATTGCCATTTAAACACATCCCTCTTTTGAATGAAAACATATGTTTTTATAATTCCAAAGTACTGTCATTCCGTACCTGCTAACTATCTTTTTAGTAAGATTTGAATACAGACCACATGTTGTAAGACACATTAGGCTGTCTGCTGGGTTCTCATGAAAGGTTTATAGGAGTTGTTCTAGATGGTTACTGAGTGCTCATGTATTTTACATTATCGATAATAAGGATTGATCACTACTTCTCTAAAAGTTTAATACATTTCTGCCTTCATTTAAATCAACATTGTCAGTACAGTTTTTTCCTTAATGTTAGAAACTGCCAGAAGGATAGGCTCTCCTTGAGAAATGGAGATGGAAGCTGTCAAATCATAAGACGATTTTTAATCTGTAGGTTTGTAATAGACTTCAGGGTATCTTCCCATGTAAAGATCCTTAGGTCTATAAATGAGAATTCTCCAGAACAAATAGTGACAGTAAGTTTCAAGAACTCATTTATCTCATTTCATTTCTCCATCACTCCATTGCACATTATGAAAATTGCATCAGTATACCATTTCCAAATCCTTATATGATCAATAAAAGGGTCGGTGTTGTTCAGAATGTTCCTCATTTTCAAACTATGGACATACAAACATGCTACACTTGAAGTGCTATGGGTCTGAAGGAAACATCTACACTCAAATTTAAAATAGTGTCTTGTTAGAGCCATGTGAGTACAGTCAAGAACAAATTCCCTTGTGGTCAAAAAATTGCCATCATGATTTGTTAGCAGAGAATCATTACCCGTAGTATTTCTTCTTGGGAGATTTGGTATATAATGCTTCAGCATCCATACTAATGAGCAACTGTCTGTATTGGATTATGGCTCTTCTAAAATGTTTAGTATCTTTTTTTTATCTCTTTTAGGAAAGATTACAGGTCAGTAAAAATAATCATTCACAGAATTGGGATAATGGTTCTAATGCTGATCCTATACATGAGACAATATGTAGTTCAATTGGTGGATTTTTTAGTTAATGCATCTTAGCTGAAATATAAATATATGGCATTCTAGGTTGCTTTGTGATCAAAAAGTAAACTGTGTTCTATCATCCAACCTCTGTCTTTTGCCTCACCTATCAGGAACAAATGTTTCTCCAGGGCATCTGGAGTTGGATGTTTAGATACCAGCTAGTAACTCCTCTTGTCATTAAGGAGTCTCATCCATAATTTTCTGTTCATTTCTGCGGGCATGATTGCTATGGCTCCTCCTTTAACAGTGGATTTACTTCAACAGATCGCATTTTGGTGTTGGGACTAATTCAATGCCTTTGTTCAATACTGCTACCTGGGTATACGTGACTATCATTTTGGTGAGCTTAATTACAATATTTATATGTTACACATCCTTGGCTTTGGGTCTCTAGACCACTCTTTGTTAGTGCGCCACTGGAATTCTTCCCTTTTTATCTTCTGATCTTTTCTCTTGCTCCTTCCTCTTCCACTGCCTGAGTCTGAAAAAGACTTGGTATGTTGGAACCACAGGAAATTTGGTTGGGGCAGCCGTGGTTGAGGGAAACCATAGAAGAGGGGTCTTCCATAGTATGAGCCCTGTAGTTCCATTGACTCATATGTGGGACAGGGATAATATTATTACATAAAAGCAAATCCAATATGTGGTTTCTAAATAAGACTCTCCTCTTTTTTTTAAAGTTTGAATTTATTGAAAAACAAGAGAAAAAGAACAGCATATACAATTTAAGCTTAGAGAGTTACATTGATATAAGGAATGTTAAGTAATAAGAAAAATCATCGTTATAACAATCATGCTGTAAATAAAGCGAGGAGGGGAAAAGGAAAAAGAGGGGGGTAAAATATAATCTAACTCTATCAAACTTTTTGAGAAAGAAACAACAAGGTAGAAAGTTAAACACAGTAAGCATAAATGGAAAATACCTAGGAAATAGGAGAATCTCAATATAAACTAATTTTAGTACATAAACATGACTAACAATATCTTAATTTTGTGAAATAAGACAACAAGGTGAAATTAAGGGGGTTTTCGGACATCATCAGCAACGTTAACAACATTAGCGGCAGATGAAGATAAATATGTAGTGAGGGGAAGCCACAAGAGATCTTTCTTAATAGCTAAAGAGATAGGGTTAACAAAATTGGTATCAAGCCTATGATGAAAGCATATGGCATTCCACCAAGCTCTGAAAGTAATTTTGTCAGTTTGTTTCCAATTTGAGGTTATTAGATGAATAGCGACAGCCAATAATAAATCTAGCAAATTGAAATTAGCTGGTGACTGAGGCCAGTGAGAGGACAGGGAACCTAAAAAAATATTGGATAAGGAGAAAGGGATGGTAACTTTAAAGAGCTTTTTCATCTTGGACTAAACTAGTCGCCAGAAATTAGCAATATTGGGACATTCAAATAAAATATGTTTTAAATCCGCATTAGAGCTAGAACATGACCAACAGTTAGATGAAGTAGTATGTGAAAAGGAAGCTAATTTTTCAGGGGAAAGTAATAATCGTTGATAGGCAAAATAAAGGGTTTGAGAGGTGTTAGCTGCTCTTGAGGTTTTGTGAATTTTAAGCCACAATTTATCCCAAAAGGAGGTTGGCCAGCATTGTTGGGGATCCCTTTCCCACCCCAATTCAGTTTTTGATTTAAACCTCTCCAAAGGTAATAACAGACACTTCTAAATAGAAGAAGCCGAGGGGGATGAGTCCAGAATGGGAAATGGAGAGGAACAAGTTATAGGAAGAGCGGGATTAGTCGGTAATGCAAGAAGGTACTGATGAAGCGAAGGGTGTTGAGAATTATATTGCTTACAAAAAGAATTAGGTAATGAAAAATTTGCTTGTAAATCAGAGAAGGATAGGGGAAGATTATTATTTAAAAGTTGAGAAATCCAGAGTAATACCTTGGATCTCCAAGATTTCCAATAAATGGTACGATTCCTAATGCATAATAATTTATTGTGCCAAATAGGTTGTTGAGGCAGTGAGGCAATAGAAGTGTAAGAAAAAGGTAGAAAAGGGGTTAGAAGCTTACAAGAATGAGAAATAATAGGAGAGCGAACAGAAGAAATATTGTTGGTAAAAGCAAGAAACTCCTGAAATGAAAAGGGAAAAAGTATAGACTTCTCTATGGAAAGCCACACAGGGGGATGAGTGGGAAAATCTGAAGAAAGCCAACGTGAAGATTGTTTCAGAGAAAAGGCCGAGTGATAAGATTTGAAATCTGGAAATTGAAGACCTCCATTAGATTTATCCTTTTTTAAAGAAGATAAGGCTATTTGAGGGGATTAGTTTTTCCATAGAAATTTAGTTAAAAGTGAATCATTTTTTTAAAAATAGTGTCCAGGAGTATGCACATGTATCATAGAAAGAGTATATAAAATCAATGGGGTGAGCATCATCTTGATGGAATCAAGTCGACCCCACCAAGATAGAAAAAGAGGATGCTAACGAGTAATATTATCATTTAGCGATTTCATAATATGATCAAAATTTAGTTTTAAAGTTTCAGGGATAGATGAAGAAAAATAAAGACCTAGAAATTTGCTTTTAGAGGATTGCCAAGAAAAATCTGTATGAGTGAAATATTGTTTGAGGCATAAAACATTAAGTGGTAATACTTCTAGATTGAGACGGTATCCTGACAATTGAGAGAAAGTATTAACCTGATGAAAGAAGGGAGGGAGAAGGTGGATTAGAGCGGTAGAAAAGAATATCGTTTGCGTAAACAGACATTTTAACCTGATGAGAATCAAGTTGAAAACCAGAGATCTGAGCATCTTGTCTAATTTTAGTTAAAAAAGGCTCCAATACTATTACAAATAAAATCGGAGACAAAGGACCACCTTGTCTTACTCCTCTGAGAAGAGAACATAATCTGAGGATTTGCCATTAACAAAAATAGAAGCTCTGGGAGAGGAGCAAAGCAATGAAATTAAGGAGATTAATTCTGGAGGAAAACCTATCCATTTTAAAGCATGAAAAATAAAATCCCAACCAATCCTGTCAAATGCTTTTTCAGCATCTAAAGCTATGGCAGCTGTAGGATTATATAAGGAAGAAGCCTTACTGAGGACATTAAAGAAGACTCTAGAATTATCAGAGGATAAGCGACCTTTTACAAAGCCGGATTGTTCAGGTCCAATAATTTCAGGTAAGATAGGATTGATGGGTAATGCTAACATTTTTGCAAAAATCTTATAGTCGGTATTGACTACAGAGATGGGGCGGCAGTTTTTACAAAGGGAGGGGTATTTGTTGTCCTTTGGGGTTAAACATATCATGGATCTTTGAAAAGTGCCATGAGACGAACCATTAGTAATAAAGGAATTAAATAAGAGTAAAAGATTTGGAGGAAGGAGTTTAGCAAAATGTTCATAAAATTCAACAGTAAATCCATCAGGACCAGGGGCCTTACCACGTCACAAGAGACCGAAATAGCATGGGTGATGTCAGTTAATGTATGTCATGTTAAAAAAATCAAAATCAATATAATCAGACAGAGGGAGGGGAATTAAGAGATTGAAAATAAGAGGATAAATCTATTTGAGTTGGTTGAGTCTCTGCAGTACATAATTTTTTATAGAAAGAGACAAATTCATTTAAAATATCCTCATCTTTAAATAGAAGAGACCCATTAGTACTTTGTAAAGAGTCTATTCTAGTTATTTCTTTCTTTATTTTTAAGTAATTGGCCAATATTTTTCCTATTTTATTTTGGCCTCCATAACAGCGAGTGCTACTCTTTAAAACATAGGAAGAAGCAGCTTCTGTCAAAAGTTTGTTAAAAGTAATTTTGGTGTCAATAGGATTTTTTAGAAAAGATTCAGAGTTGGAGTGGTAATAAGTATATTCCAATTGTTTAATTTTATGAAGTAATAGGGTAGATTTTACTTCAAAAGATTTTTTCTTTGTGAGACAAAATTAATTATAAAACCTCTGGCTGCCGCCTTAAAAGAATCCCAAATCATAACAGGAGAAGGGTCTGGAGTTGAATCAATTGCAAAAAACTCAGAGGCATAGGAACTGAGGGGCATATCATCAAGGAGGCGATATAAAAAAGCGAAAAGGGGTCCTGGAGGACATAGCAGCTCTTCCTGATTCTACCTTAGCCAGACAATATAGAACAACTAAGGAAAAAGGAAGATAGACAAAAATAGACAAATGTGGCCAAAAGATTAAAAATACAAGCAGGGGGGCAGTCAAAATTAAATTACCAAAAAGTAAAAATAGAGTGCAAAAGAAGAAAAGAAGTGGACAACAATGAGGTAGATGGTGGTGGATAGACCAAGGAAACAGTGAAAAATGACGTATAGCTAGGTATGAGCAGGCTGGAGTAAACAAAATAGTTGCATGCTTGCGCAACATGGCTTCCCATTTTGCTTTTTCTTTAAATGGGAAATGCATCTCCAGTAACAATTTTTAATATTTAATAAATAAGAGAACCTAAATTACACAAATTCTTCACACCATCAAGCAGAACCTACTTTCAAACATGCCTTTGCAACTCACCATGTGTGTTCAGCCTTTACCTTGTTTGAGAAGCAGTACTGCTATCACTCAAGTCTTTACTAGTTGATATACCATGCACCATAGGTCCTCTGCTATGTACAGCCAAACATGGCCCCAGAGTATACCGGCTGTCTATTAGATGCATTGACATGTGCAATCAGAGTCATTTTTGCCTGTATATGACTGTAGACCTTTTACTAACAAATGCCTTTTTTTAAATGGTGTAAAGGATTATGTACAAATGTACATAGGAGTTTCATGAATGATGTCATCAGTGTTGTCATCAACACTCTGTCAACCCTACCTGGTGAGCCAACCAGCCGTGTGCATGTCCTTGTGCAGAAGGGTGTTCGTCTATGCCTGCACCCAATTCTCTGTGGATAGATAACCCCACAGTACATGACCTTGGCAATGGCGATTGGCATCAGTGTCTAATGTATGACCTGACCCTTCCATTTTGTTTTTAAATATACCATGAGATCCACAGGTCCTCCCTGGATTCATGAATTCTGGCATGATCCTTCAATCCTCCTAGGTTTCAAGGATCCTGGGATGGCCAATGATCCACACGGGAGGACCTCACTGGGATCCATGAATCCTATGAAAAAGAGTAACTTTTAAAATGTTTTAACCACATAGAGGATCCCATGTGACCGTTCAAATGGGCTTGAGGGGGGGAGTGGTCAGGTTGTGCTTACTTTGCCCCCTTATGCTCCTTTTCTTATCTTTTTTCAGACTATCGACTACATGATAGGGGCGTAAGTTATGGTTTGTTTGCTGTGGGTAGACAATGACTATTATAATTTTTGTTTTTTACTCTTTAACAGAAATTGTTTTATATATTTTTTTGGTTCTTAAACGGAATCTCTCATTGTTTACATTGTTTATTCTTATATGGATTTTTTTTGTTATAACATTTTTTTTAATTCATTGTTTTTTCAAACTTCTCTTTGGAAACTAGAAAAGAGTTTAAAGAAGGTAAAATGTTTTTGTGATTTTTCAAGGTAATTTGTTAAAGCATTAGAGATCATTTTGGAAATTGTTTCCCTGAACATATGATTGTTTTGCACGATGCATAGAAAATTGTGAACATATTCAGATGTAGATCTGACCCTTCCTTTGCGTTCAGCAAACTCTGGGGCAAAAGGTTGTTCTCCTTAGGCTTTTTAATCCCTTGCCTCTTTTTCAGCTGATAAAAACTTATTTGAATGCATCACTTAAAAATGCTTAACTATCCGGGAGTCCCGAACTAATACATGTCAGGATCAGCTCTTTGCAATACTTGGTTTAAAAGTGTGGAAGTTACCTCCCAGGTATTAACATTTTCTCTCTTCTGGGATAAGTGAAAAATGATCATGCCAATTACTCTTTGGATGAGTAGTAAGCTGACATATAAGTTGTAGCACTTATTTAACTTCTACCTCTTGCTTTTCTTCATATCTGAACGATCTTTGGAGTTATCTGGAGTTTTCTGTCTTATGACGTTGAGTTAGGGCTTCAAAAATTACTTTCTTCTTTATTTCTTCTCAGTTGAGAATTAGATACAAAATGGTATCTGCATAAGGGAGGGGGGTCCATGTTTTTAAAGGATTGGAACTTATTTTTAAAGTCGGTTTAGTGTTTAGCCATATGATGGCTCATTTCATGTTTTTTTTGTTACAAGGATTTGCTTTTCTCAATACTATCAAAGGGCTAGAAGTTTGTTCCCAGTATCACAATAACAAAAATTCATTCCACAAAACCCAAAGATTTTTTTAAACATTGAGTTTCATAGGAAAACCTATAGTTTTAACTAGTTAAAAACTTTAATTGCTTCAGTTTTTAGGTATAATGATATCAGGTAAGGTATTGCAAGACCAGAGCAGCCTAGTCGCACTCATGCTTAGTTTTTCATGTTCACTGAGAATTTCCGAAACCTTGTAGACCATTGCCGATGTTTGATTGGTTGTTGATAATCAATTACTCCACATTCAAATTACAAAGTCCATTAGACTTCTTGCCATTGCACAGTGTTGCAGCAAAGGTGACTTTACATGTTTTGCTCTGCTTTATTTTTTTGAGAAACAATACTCTTTGTTCTCTTTTTCTGTCTTCTTGGCAAGAAGATCAGGACAGAAGAAACCGAGAACCACAGTGGTAAAAAGAAAAAGAAAACCTGGAAGTTGGTGAGACTGAGCTTCCAGATCACCGCTAGACTTAATTGCATCGGTCAGAAGGGAATCTGAATCGGATTTCTGAATGGGATCACATAGCCCTTCCGACATTCGGAAAGTCTTCAGTAATCCCTCGGCCGCCTCTTTCAAATGGCATATTCCCACAGCCTTTCTGTGCTGGTCTTTCCGACACAGAAAGGCTTTGGGAATCTGTCTGTTGGGGCCCCCAGCAGTGCCCCCATGGGTGCAAGGCCACCGAATGGCAGCCCCCTATTTATACCTGCACCTGGTGTCAGGCGCATTGAGGGGACTGCCACCGAATGTAGGGATAAACTGCACTTCTGCTCTTTACAATTAGAGCATGCACTCCGTTTGGAGTGCATGCTCTCATTGTAAAGTATAGGATTGCAACCAAACAGGGTTCTGTCGCATCCTACTTGCTGGGCTGGAACTAACAGGAGATCATTCTTTTCCAGTTCTCAAACGATGTCAGACAGACTCCGGTCTGTCCAACATCATAATCGGGCAATAAGAATTGCAAACCAGAAAAAACAAGACAGCAGGGGTTCTCCATCTCTGCATCCTGGATCTGGAAAGACATCCCGTTATCCACCAGGTCCACCTCAATGCTGCTCTAATTTAGGAAAGAGTTAAAGACTCACTTCTTTATGGAACACTACATCACATTCCATTAACCATTAAAAATAAATTTTCCTCTTCTATTACTCATTGACTGTATGCTGCTGTTTGAACATGTGAGAAGCTCTGCTGCCTTTTGGCTAGGTCCACACTATAGAAATACCATATACATACATACATACCTGTTGGACTATGTGCAAAATGAATCGCAGAAGGGGCAAATAAGGGAAACACATCTAAAGAAGGACATTGATGCAGAAAGTTCATAAGGCACAGCATGGAAGGAAGTTCATTGCACAAAAAATAAACAGGAAAAAGGAAACCAAACAGCAACTTCTGAAACTATTCCATATGCTTGAACAGATTTTACAGGAGGCACTGGAACCCATTGATCCCTATTATCAAACTGTGAGAGTGCATTGTTTACTGTGTAGCACAGACATCTCATGTGATGAACAAAATGGTATTAATAACATTAAAGAGCATAAGAAGATTTGAATAAACTATGTTTTTCTTGAGTTTTCCCAGTTCTTGGTATCCTTTTTGTCTTAATGGGAGAAATACTAGTGCTGTGATACTAGGACTGTGTTTTGTTTTCAGGAATCAAATTCACAAAAATACATATCTATAAAAAAAAAAACATGTTTCCTCTCAGAAGCAACTTTAATGTCATAAAAAAAGATAAAAACATATGGTGCTTGTTTTGTGTATGAGTCAGAGAAGGAACTCAGTGAAATTTCATAAGATGTGGAGAATGAGTGAATCAAACAGTGATTGACAGTATGAGTGAGAGTGTGTTGAATGGAGGAATGGAGTGAGAGGGACTGAGGGGATGAGTCTGAAAGTAAGAGTGACAGAAAAACAAGATGAGAGATAGTGAGTAAAGAGTGAGTGATGGTTATGGAGCATGGGTAAAAACAAGGTAATCCATGAGCCGAAGGTTAGGCATGTGAAAATGATGGAATGAGTAAGATGGAATAAATGGATGGATGTGAGTGAGAGACAGTAGGTACAAGTGACTAAACGTGTGAGTGTGTGAGACATACTATTCCTTAGAGAATAAGTGAGGGAGAAAGTGAGTGAAAGTCTGTTTGAGAAGGAGTGACTAAATAGTGAGTGAGAGTGAGTGAAAGAGACTAAGAAAAAGAGATGAAGTCAGTGAGTGAAGTGAACAAGCAAAATGAGAGAGTAAGTGGGAGAGAGTGGATAAATGTATGATAGTGAGAGAGAGAGAGAGAGAGAGAGAGAGAGAGAGAGAGAAAATTAGGAGTCGCGCATCCTATCGCGTTGGGTGCACAATTCCTCTCGCATAGGGTGCGCGATCCTTAACAAGTTGGGTGAGCGACTCCAAGCAAAAAAAAAAGAAATTGTTTTGAGATAAACATCAAACTTACGTGTTTTGTTCTTAAGTGGCTCTAAAAAGAGCCGTTGTGTTCATTGAGAGTTTTTGGTACTTATAAGTGGGTACCTATACAGAGTCTAAAATTGTTGAGTAAGACTCTGTTACCCTCATCAGTAAAGTGTACACCATCTCTCCTATAGATGTCTTGCATGTGAAAACGCAGATTGTTATTGTAAATGGACCCCATTCTATAGTCTCGGAGAAAAGCAGAAAGAGATTTATTCACATGTTTCCTCGTTTTCTCAATCTGTGGACAAAATGATTGGACCAGTTCCATTTCTGCCTTTGGCATATGTTAGAATAGACAAAGGCAGTTTGGGGAAAAAGTGAAATCATTTCTGAAAAGGTGTCCTTGATAAGCATTTCCAGACCTACCCCAGTCAAAGTGCCTAGTTCATTGCCACCACAGTGCACAATTATGAGGTCAGGGTGTTGGAGATGTAAAAAGTATTTTACCAATGGCATCAATTGGTGCCACTTTTACCCTCTCTGTCCAATCCATTTAATATCTACATTTGGCAAACCCAGGTCTTTGTGAATGCCTTTGTTTTCTGCATACCTTTGGCTCCGGAAAATATAGCTGTGTCCCACAATCCACACTCTAAGCATCTTGAAGGGAGGTCTGGATGCACTCAGATGGTCTCTGTAAATGAAATGGCAGTTTGAAAAGTAAGATTTTTCGAAAATGGTGGATAAGATGCAGTTTTGAAAAAAGAAAAGAAATGATTGGTTGTTTGCCAACATTCTACACTGAAAACTAGGGTGCATGTTTCCGTTTTTTAAACGCATGACTCTTATTGGTTAACGAAAACTGATTGAAAGGAACATTATATATGATAAGCTGATATGTTGAAAAGTCAAGCACACTTGCTGTTTTGATTAGCAACATTGTGTGCTGAACTTGTGACCTGTGTGCTCAGTTAAGTGTTCCATGAACTGTTTCTATGGTAACAGGCAGAAGGCAGATTGGGGGTAGGGTTCAAATTTATGTCATTTGGAAAGGGTTGAAATGTTTAACCAATAGAAATGTGTGTTAGCTTTTGAATTACTGTGGGAAGGAATGTGATTTGATGTTTACATGTATATGTGTGCAAAATGAGAGGGAAACTTTGCCATGCTTTGGTTTTGCTGACAGGTGCACAGTGCAGAGATTCTGTATATGAAAATCTGGTGTGTGACTGACATACTTCTTAATCTACAAAACAAGTTGAAAGGTGAGTTATTTAATTGTGAGGGGATGTATGTGGTCTATTTTGATTTTAATCAGACTAATGTGTTTCTCCTGCTAAAGTGAAGGGAGTACTTGTTTTTGTTTAGAATCTTATTGTCAGTATGTGTGCATTTAGAAACCATTCTGTGATAAGCATTTGTGTTTTGCATGTGTTTGGAGACAGATAACTGTGCTGTTTTCATGTTTTGGTAGAATTAAAAACCAGTCATTGTTTATGTATTTGCAAAATGAGTCACGTTTCTACACTAAAATGCAGTACTCCTTCTAGATTATGAAATGTGTTTTGGTACAATGCAAGGGATAGTGTTGTTTTTCTAGAATCACACAGTGAGTCTGTGTGCATTTAGGAATCATTTTGAGAGAAACATTTTGGTACTAATGTGTAGTAGAAAATGTTCTGCAATGTGTGCAGTCACTTTACATCTTGTAGACTAGTAAATGTATTTTGTACAAGGGATAGTTAGTTGTCTACAATCACACTGTGAGTCTGTGTGCATTTGGGCAACTATTGTGAGAAAAGCATTTGGTAACATCATGTATTTGCTGGCAGATAACTGCTTTAAAACCTGTTTTGTTGTCAAGTTTTAGTAGCATTAGAGGCCAGTCATTGCTTATGCAATTGCAAAATGAGTCAGGCTTTCACAGTAGTGTGCAGTATTGAAATATGTAGAATGTGTTTAGTCACCTTACCCCTTCTAGACTAGTGATTGTGTCTTGGTAAAGTACAAGGAAGAGTGTTGCTTGTCTAGAATCACACTGTGAGTCTGTGTGCATTTGGGAACCACTGTGAGAGAAGCAATTGGGTACTTCATATCTTTGCATACACATAACTGCTTAAATACCTTTCCTGTTCTCAAGTTTTGGTAGAATTAGAAGCCAGTCATTGCTTATGTATCCGGAAAATGAGTCAAGCTTTGACACTAAAGTGCAGTACTGAAATATGTAGAATGTGTGCAGTTACTTTACCTCTTCCAGAGTAGTGAATGTGTTTTGGTAAAGTACAGGGGATAGTGTGGCTTGTCTAGAATCACACTGTGAGTCTGTGTGCATTTGGGCAACCATTGTGAGAGAAACATTTGGTTACATCATGTATTTGCTGACAGATAACGGCTTGAAAACCTGTCATGTTGTCAAGGTTTAGTAGTATTAGAAGCCAGTCATTGCTTATGCATTCACAAAATGAGTCAGGCTTTCATAGTAGTGTGCACTATGGAAATATGTAGAATTTCTGCAGTCACTTCAGCCCTTCCACACTAGTGAATGTGTTTTGGTAAAATAGAAGGAATAGTGTTATTTGTCTAGAATCACACTGTGTGTCTGTGTGCATTTGGGAACTAATGTGATAGAAGCATTTGGGGGTTTCATGTTTTTGCAGACACATAAGTGCTTAAAAACCTATCCTGTTCTAACATTTTGGTAGAAATAGAATTCATTTATTGTTTATGTGTTTGTAAAATGAGTCTGGTTTATACACTAATGAGCAGTAGTAAAATATGTGGAATGTGTGCACTCACATTACCTCTTCAAGAATGGTAAATGTGTTTTCGTAAAATCCAGGGATATTGTTTGTTTTCTAGAATCACACTGTGAGTCTGTGTGCATTTAGAAACTGTACTAAGAGAAGGATTTGGGTATTTTATGTGTTTGCAGACACATAACTGGTTAATAACCTATCCTGTTCTCATACTTTGGTAGAATAAGAAACCAGTCATTGGTTAGGTATTTGTAAAAGAGTCAGGGTTCTAAAATTATGTGCAGTAGTACAATATGTGGATTGTGTGTACTCTGTTTACCAATTCCGGAAAAGAAAATGTGATTTGGTAATATGCATGGGATAGTGTTTGTTGTCTAGAATCAAACTGAGATTCTGTATGCATTTAGGAACCATTTAGAGAGAAGGTTTTGGGTACTTTATGTCTTTGCATACATATAAGTGCTTAAAAAACTCTAATCATTTAGGGGCATATGTATCAAAAACCGTATTTGCGATTCTCAAATAGCGATTTTTTGAGAATCGCTATTTGAGAATTGCAAAACGGGATGTATTTAAAAATTCGCACATATTTTGCAAATTCTTAATATTCCTTAATTGTGATTAGCAAATTGCAAAATCGCAATTAAGGAATACCGTCCCATTCATTCCTATGGGCCAGGAGGCCCATAGGAATGAATCGGAAGTAATTCTCAAATTGCGAATTGCAATTTGCTAATCGCAAATTGAGAATAATTTCAAAGGTGCAAGGGTGTCATGATGACACCCTGATGCACCTCTGAAATGAACATGTGTGCGCATATGGCGCACATACATGCCCTAAGGGCATGTATGTGCGCCGCATGGCACTTTGAAAAATGCCAAAAATTGCATTTTTCAAAGAAATCGCAAATTACCACCAACTTGAAGTTGGTGGTAATTTGCGATTTCTTAAGGAGAATTCGCACAACTTGGGTGCGTCTTACATAGCATTTAAGGAATCGCAATTTGCGATTCCTTAAATGCTTACGCAAAATTAAGGAATCGCTAAATTAGCGATTCCTTAATAATGCAATGCGAAAATGTCACATACATCGCATTTTGCGATTTTGTATTCGCAAACGCTGTTTTTTTGCAATTCGCAGCGTTTGCGAATACAAAATCGTTTGATACATATGCCCCTTAGTCAGTACCCAAGTACTCATACACTGAGCCAGGCCTTAGCTCATGGACTGTTTCAAACGTCTATCCACTATGCATGCAGGCCTCTAACCACCTACAAACTTGTCTTTCACACATTCAATACCCTAGTCAGTATTCATACAGTTCCTGCAAACACCCTGTCACTCCCCTTACACTATTCCACTGATTTATTCAGCACCATGTACTAATCCATTTACTGCGCCAAAAAACAAACACTTATAAATTCACCCAGGCACTCTCCTTTCAATACTCTAATCATTCAGTCAGTACCCAAGTACTAATGGAGTGACGCAGGCCTTAGCACATGGATTGATTCAAACGCCTATCCACTATGCATGGAGGCCTCTAACCACCTACACAATTGTCTTTCAGACCTTCAATTGCCCAATCAGTATCTATAAATTCCGATAAACACACTGTCACTCCACTTGCACACCTCCAGTGACTCATCCGGCACTATGTACTAATCTAGTCACTGCGCCAAAACCCAAAAACTTAAAAGGCTTCACCCAGGCACTCTCCTTGCAGTACTCTAATGATTCAGTCAGTACCCCGGTGGTCATGCAGTGACCCAGGCCTTAGCCCATGGACTGTTTCAAACGTCTATCCACTATGCATGCAGACCTCTAACCACCTACACACTTGTCTTTCACACCTTCAATACCCCAAACAGTATTCATACAGTTCCTGCAAACACCCTGTCACTCCCCTTACACTCCTTCAGTGACTCATTCAGCACCATGTAGTAATCCATTTACTGCGCCAAAACCCAAACACTATTAAATTCACCCAGGCACTCTCCTTGCAATACTCTAAACATTCAGTTACTATCCAAGTACTAATGGAGTGAGGCAGGCCTTAGCACATGGATTGATTCAAACGCCTATCCACTATGCATGCAGGCATCTAACCACCTACACACTTGTCTTTCACACCTTCAATACCCCAGTTAGTATTCAAACACTTTTAAATTCATCCAGGCACTCTCCTTGCATTACTCTAAACATTCAGTCAGTACCCAAGTACTAATCGAGTGAGGCTGGCCTTAGCACATGGATTGATTCAAAAGCCTATCCACTATGCATGCAGGCCTCTAACCACTTACACACTCGTATTTCACACCTTCAATACCCCCGTTGGTATTCATACAGTTCCTGCAAACACCTTGTCACTCTCTTTACACTTCTCCAGTGACCGATTCAGCACTATGTAATAATCCATTCACTGCGCCAAAATCCAACCAGTAATAAATTTACCCAGCCACTCTCCTTGCAATACTCTAAACATTTAGTTACTATCCAAGTACTAACGGAATGAGGAAGGCCTTAGCACATGGATTGATTCAAACGCCTATCCACTATGCATGCAGGCCCTATAACCACCTACACACTTGTCTTTCACACCATCAATAACCCAGTCAGTATCCATACAGTTCTTGCAAACACCCTGTCACTCCCTTTGCACTTCTCCAGTGATTTATTCAGTACCATGTAGTAATCCATTAACTGTGCCAAAAAACAAACACTTATAAATTCATCCAGGCACTCTCCTTGCAATACTCTAAACATTCAGTCAGGGGAGGGGTGATGGGCAACAGGTCCCCTGTGAGTGGGGGTGGCAGGGGTGATGGGCAACAGGTCCACTATGGGTGGGGGTGGCAGGGGTGATGGGCAACATAAGCCCTGTGAGTGGGGGTGGCAGGGGTGATGGGAAACATAAGCCCTGTGAGTGGGGGTGGCATGGGTGATGGGAAACATAAGCCCTGTGAGTGGGGGTGGCAGGGGTGATGGGCAACATAAGCCTTGTGAGTGGGGATGGCAGGGGTGATGGGAAACATAAGCCCTGTGAGTGGGGGTGGCAGGGGTGATGGGCAACAGGTCCCCTGAGAGTGGGGGTGGCAGGGGTGATGGGCAACAGGTCCACTATGGCTGGGGGTGGCAGGGGTGATGGGCAACATAAGTCCTGTGAGTGGGGGTGGCAGGGGTAATGGGCAACAGGTCCCCTGTGAGTGGGGGTGGCAGGGGTGATGGGCAACATACGCCCTGTGAGTGGGGGTGGCAGGGGTAATGGGCAACAGGTCCCCTGTGAGTGGGGGTGGCAGGGGTGATGGGCAACAGGTCCACTATGGGTATGGGTGGCATGGTTGATGGGCAACATAAGCCCTGTGAGTGGGGGTGGCAGGGGTGATGGGCAACATAAGCCCTGTGAGTGGGGGTGGCAGGGGTGATGGGAAACATAAGCCCTGTGAGTGGGGGTGGCAGGGGTGATGGGCAACAGGTCCCCTGTGAGTGGGGGTGGCAGGGGTGATGGGTAACAGGTCCACTATGGGTGGGGTGGCAGGGGTGATGGGAAACATAAGCCCTGTGAGTGGGGGTGGCAGGGGTAATGGGCAACAGGTCCCCTGTGAGTGGGGGTGGAAGGGGTGATGGGCAACAGGTCCACTATGGGTATGGGTGGCATGGTTGATGGGCAACATAAGCCCTGTGAGTGGGGGTGGCAGGGGTGATGCGCAACATAAGCCCTGTGATTGGGGGTGGCAGGGGTGATGGGAAACATAAGCCC
Source organism: Triturus cristatus (assembly GCF_964204655.1). NCBI lineage: Eukaryota > Metazoa > Chordata > Amphibia > Caudata > Salamandridae > Triturus > Triturus cristatus. The sequence goes on along the minus strand of NC_140587.1, from coordinate 736,662,157 downwards.
TGTGAATGGGGGTGGCAGGGGTGATGGTCAACAGGTCCCCTGTGAGTGGGGGTGGCAGGGGTGATGGGCAACAGGTCCACTATGGGTGGGGGTGGCAGGGGTGATGGGAAACATAAGCCCTGTGAGTGGGGGTGGCAGGGGTAATGGGCAACAGGTCCCCTGTGAGTGGGGGTGGCAGGGGTGATGGGCAACAGGTCCACTATGGGTGTGGGTGGCAGGGGTGATGGGCAACATAAGCCCTGTGAGTGGGGGTGGCAGGGGTGATGGGCAACATAAGCCCTGTGAGTGGGGGTGGCAGAGGTGATGGGAAACATAAGCCCTGTGAGTGGGGGTGGCAGGGGTGATGGGCAACAGGTCCACTATGGGTGATGGGCAACATAAGACTTGTGAGTGGGGGTGGCAGGGGTGATGGCCAACATAGTCCCTATGGGTGGGGGTGGCAGTAGTGATGGGCAACAGGCCCCCTATGGGTGGGGGTGTTAGTGGTGCTGGCCATGCAACCCCTATGGTGGGCTGTTGTTAGTGGCCAGGATATTGATCCCCTGTGTGTGTGTGCCATTTTGTGGGTACGTGTCGTTTGTTTCTGTGGTAGGTGTCTGACTTACCGCCTGTGCCATCGGCGTCAGTCCCTGAGCCGGTCATAGATGTAGAGTACTGGTATGACCTGCGCGATGGGATTCATGATGTGTTCGTGTCATACACGCTGCTTGTTGCTCCGTCTCGTACCCACTGCAAGCTGGTCCGTTGCGCGGTAAAATACTGTACTCCTTTCTCCCCTATGCAGCTTCTGTGATGTGGAATGGCTCCACACGCCTCAAGCGCCATCAGACACTGAAGCACCATCACCAACCCACCTATCATCTCCACTGCTGGGGGGGCTCCACGGTGTATAGCTTTATACAACCCTCATTCCAGCTGGCAGCCGTGGTGCACCAGACCAAGAGGGTGTGTCAAATTCCAGTACCAGTGGCTCGGATACATTCATATGCACAAGACCTGCTTCCCAAAATCAAGCAGACTCCCACACAGCTCGAGATAGCTTAAAAGAAGCAAGAGGCCGCAACACAGGCTTTCAAAGATCTTACTATACAAGATTTATTGCAACACCATGCAATACCATGTAGACACACTTTGGCCTGGAGGCGTTTCTCAATGCAGTTTACCGCTGGAGTGTTAGTTACCAGTCCTTAAATGCAAAGCAAGCAACGCCCATTGGATAAATTGTATAGTCATAGGAACAAGAATGTCACAGTTTATGTAAAATATTGAATATTAGTGCCAACCACAGCAGTTGTTCTTACAGATGTAAGGCCAGAATAGGATATCTCTGTCTTTCATTGATTGTTCCATATATGTAAGGTATCTCCCTCCAAGTTTGGAAACAAGCATGCCAAACTCACACGTGTGGGTGTACTTTACTCAGTCAACCTCTGCACTTTGAGTCACTTAAGTTTACTGTCCTCGCACACTCCTTGACTTTTTGAACTGCAGTTCCAGTGTCTCCCAAGCACTCAATCGCGAGCAGGGTGTTTATCAGCAACATGAAACTCTGCATCTGGTCTTTTATGTGCTTGTATATATACACAAGGAAAGTAAAGGCTATTCTCAGAGCTACCCTACTGCCTAAAATGTTGTTCATTTCTTTATAAATATATATTTTTCTCAATTTTATTAAATAGTCGCATCAAGGTTGCGATATTTGTGAATGTGTCACAAACTCACAAAACAAAAGCAGACATTCAATAGCCACCGGCACATTCAAAATGTGTAACTGTTTAATTGACTCTAAGGTTCACACTAGATACATGACTATCTCAATAACTATAAAAACATGTATGAGTTTCTGAGTGTGTCTGTGAGTGCATGTACGAGATATGTCAGTAGGTACATAACTGTCTCAGAAGATCTATAAGAGGGTATGTGAGATTTTCACTTGGTCTATGAGAAAGTATGTGAGTGTTTGAGTGTATCTGTGAGTGAATGCATGAGTCTCTGAGTGGGTGCATGAGTGTCTCAGTGGGTCTGGAAATGGGTTTGTAAGCTTCTCATTGGGTTTGTGAGTGAGTGAATATGTTTCTGAGTTGGTCTGTGAGTGGCTGCATAGTTAACTAAGTAGATCAGTGACTAGATGCATGAGCCTCTAAGTGAATCTGTAAGTGGGTGTGTCATTCTCTGAGTGGGTCTGTGGGTAGGTTTTTCATTGTCTGACTGGGGCAGTGAGTGGATGTATGAGTATATAAGTGGGTTTTTGAGTTGGTGTGCAAGTATGACTGAATGCATGAGTCTCTGAGTAGGAGCATATATGTCTGGGTAGGTCTGCTAAAGGGGGTGCAAGTCTATCAGTGGGTCTGTGAGTTGTGCATGAGTCTGTGAGTAGGTTTGTGAATGGTAGATGAGTGTCTGAGTGGGTCTCTGAATAGGTGCATGAGTCTCTGAGTGGGCTTGAGAGTGGGTACATTACTGTCTGAGTAGATCTGTAAGTGGGTGCATGAGTCTCTGAGTAGGTTTTGAAGGAGTGCATGAGTGTCTGAATGGGTCTGTGAGTAAGTGTTTGAGTCTAGGAGTGGGGCTGCGAGTGGATGCATGGGTCTCCTACTAGGACTGTAAGTGGATGTGCTAGTGCCTCAGTGGTTCTGTGACTAGGTGCATGAGTCTCTGAGTCAGTCTGTGAGTGGGTGCATAATTGTTTGAGTAGGTCTGTGAATGGATGCATGACTGAGTGGGTCTGTGAGTGGCTGCATGAGTCTCTGAGTGGGTCTCTGAGTGAGTATGTAAGTGCATTAGTGGGTCTGTGAGTGAGTACACGAGTCTCTGAGAGAGTCTGTGAATGGGTACATTAAACTCTGAGTGGGTACATTAAACTCTGAGTGGGTCTGTAAATGGGTGCATATGTGTCTGAGTAGATCTATAAGTGGGTGCATAAGTCTCTGAGTGGGTCTGTAAATGGGTGCATAAGTGTCTGAGTAGATCTATAAGTGGGTGCATAAGTCTCTGAGTGGGTCTGAATGTGGTTACATGGTTGTATGAGTGTGTGCACAAGTCTCTGATTGGGTCTGTGAATGGGTGCATGAGTCTCTGGGTGCATCTCTGAATGGATGTGTGAGTATTGCAATGCATCTGTGAGTGGATGCATAAGTCTCTGAATGGGCCTGTGAGTAGGTGCACACGTCTCTGAGTGGGTCTGTGAGTGGGTGCATGAGTGTCTGAGTGAGTCTGTGAGTAGGTACATAAGTGTATCAATGGGTCTGTGGGTGGGTGTATGAGACTCAGAGTTGGTCTGTGTATGGGTGCATGAGTTTCTCAGTGTGTCTTTGAGTTAGTGCATAGGTGGCATATTGGGTCTCTGAGTGGATGCCTGAGTACTTGAGCGGACTCAGAGCAGGTGCATGGGTCTCTCTATTAGTCTGTAAGTGGGTTCATGATTCTCTGAGTGGTCTGTGAGTAGGAGCATACATTTCTGAGCAGGTCTGTGAGTGGATGCATAAGTCTATCAGTGGGTCTGTGAGTGGGTGCATGAATCTGTGAGTGGGTGCATGACAGTGTGATTGGGTTTCTGAATGGGTGCATGAGTGTCTGGGTGGGTCTGTGAGTGGGGGTGTGAGTCTCTGAGTGAATCTCTGAGTGGGTACATGACTATCTGAAAGGAAATCTGAGTGGGTGTGTAAATCTCTGAGTGGGCCTGTGAGTGGGTGCATAAGTGAATCAGTGGGTCTGTGAGTGGGTGCATGTGTCTGTGAGTTGGTCTGTGAGTGTCTGTATGAGTCTGTGTGTGGGTCTGTGAGTGGGTGCCTGAGTTTCTGAGTGGGTCTGTGAGTGGGTGCATCATTGTCTCAGTGTGTCTGTGAATGTATTTCTTTGCCTATATTCGCAAATTTGCTGCAACTTTACATGGGAGCTGCACCAACGGTTGTGACGAATTTTCTAATATCACGGGTGAAAAGACATGTTCAGCAACATATTGAACACATGTGGAGTCCCTGAAAAATCTTTTCATTCCTCCCATGGGGTCAAGACACATCCAACCTGACCCCTTATGCTAAGTTCTTCCAGGTCATTTCCTATTGGTTTTTTCACTAGGTTAAAGTGGAGGCATATGTAAGCCAGGTAGAAAGATTTGAACTTCTTTAAAAAAAAAATATAGAAATTCCTTGAAAAACATAGGTAAAGTGGAGTTATATGTAGGCTTTGAATGCATTTAGAAAACTAACTTTAAAGTATGTCTCAAAATGAAATATTCAAAAGAAATTAACAGTTTTCAAGATCAAGGATGTTTTGCATATTAATATATATGTATGCATATAAAAATAAGTAGATATTACACATGTGTATCTATATATGAAACAAATGTGTATCTATATTACCTACTGGCGGTCGCCAGTAGGTAGTTATAGTTAGGACCCTGTTTCCATAGGAAATCCGCAACATTCTATTTTGAATAACTTTGGCGCCGGTCGACGAATCCTCGCGAATTTCTCAAAATAGGTGGGGCGCTACGCTCCGCTCCTATCCTGAAAGTCTCGGGGGGATTCGTCAAGCGGGGGCTGAGATAAAAGGGGGGTCCCAAAACGCGTTTTTCCCATGCATTTTTCCATAGGACCTTTAGACAGGGCTACAGCCCGAACGGCTGAACAGAATTACTAGAAATTTGGCAGAGAGGTAGTCCTCAGGTCAAGGAAGTGCCTTTTGTAGGTTTGGTGTAAATCTGTTCAGTAGATTCTGAGAAAATAGCCTTTAAATCAATATATATATCTGAGCCAGCTTACGGTACGCTTACCGTAAGCTTACCGTACGCGTACGGTGGCGTGCGGGAGCGCGATTCTGATTGGCTGTTACATCTAAGTAAACATTCGAATCGGTCGAAACCAGGAAGCGGCGGCCGCCATTTTCTCTCTCGCACTCTGAGGGGGGGCTGTAAACAAAGGCAAAAAACATATAAAGGGGCTGTTTAGACAGCGCCCATGCACATAGCCATGTTAGTTGAGTCCTCAAAGATCCCCCAAGGCCAAAAACGGTAAATTTTTATTTTTTGAAAATTTCGCCGATTACGCTTACCGTACGCGTACGGTACGCTTACGCTAAAAATTTTAATAAAAAAAAAAAAACACTCTCTGTGCATGGCATATTATTGTCATCACTTACAAATTAAATTTAACAGATTACCTATCACAAGGAAGCGCATAATATGTCCTCCATGTGCGCACGGTGCGTAACGTGGGCACGCGGTGCGCGTAGCGCACTGCGTGCCCACCTTGCGTGTACGGCACTAACTGCGTAAAGTGGGCGCGAGGTGCGCGAAGCGCACCGCGTGCTCACTGTGCGCGCACGGGGCGCGAAGCGCACCGTGCGCGCACGGAACAAACTGCGTTAAGTGGGCGTGCACGCCACGAATGGCGTAAAGTAACTTAGCATTTAAAAAAACGTACAAATTCACTGAAAAAACCATAGGTTTCACACACGTTATAGTTAGGAATTAGCATTTAAAAAACCTTGCAAATTCACTGAAAAAACCATAGGTTTCAGACATGTTATAGTTAGCGGAAATTTTACTGATAAAAAACCAATGAAATTCCCCCGTTATAGTTAGTGCAGGCAACTATAACTCACGCGACCGCAATCTTCTGCTGATGACATATGTGTCTTTATGAAAAAAAAATATTTGTAATATATGTATAGCTAAAAATTTATGGAAGAAGACATAGGCAAATAAGTGTCTAAATACAGTATTAGCATCAGCAGAGGATTGCGGTCGCGTGAGTTATAGTTGCCTGCACTAACTATAACGGGGGAATTTCATTGGTTTTTTATCAGTAAAATTTCCGCTAACTATAACATGTCTGAAACCTATGGTTTTTTCAGTGAATATATATATATATATATATATATATATATATATATATAACATCGTTATTGATATCACATACACTTACCTGTGATGTATATTCTGCCTCTTGAAAAGATAGAAAGATAAACATTATAAAAAAACAAAAATCACTTACCTAGCCCTACCAATTCAATACCAAGAAGTCCTTCTCCCTGTCTATTAGAGCAGGGTAGTGGTACCTCACCTGCTGCTCAGTAAGGTAGACTCTGGTGTAGTGGTGCATGTTGCTCCCCTCTCTCCCACACCTCAGATTGTGGTCTAATAGTCTGCACCCTTTTTCTGGCCTGCCTCATGCTGCTATCATGAGTGGGAGGTGGCACTGGTCACACCTCTGCCTCACTAAAAATGTGGCAGAGTGTTACCTCCTACACTGTTGTTAACCACAAGGGGTCCTGGAGGATATAGCAGCTCTTCCTGATTCTACCTTAGCCAGACAATATAGAACAACTAAGGAAAAAGGAAGATAGACAAAAATAGACAAATGTGGCCAAAAGATTAAAAATACAAGCAGGGGGGCAGTCAAAATTAAATTACCAAAAAGTAAAAATAGAGTGCAAAAGAAGAAAAGAAGTGGACAACAATGAGGTAGATGGTGGTGGATAGACCAAGGAAACAGTGAAAAATGACGTATAGCTAGGTATGAGCAGGCTGGAGTAAACGAAATAGTTGCATGCTTGCGCAACATGGCTTCCCATTTTGCTTTTTCTTTACTAGTTGATATACCATGCACCATAGGTCCTCTGCTATGTATAGCCAAACATGGCCCCAGAGTATACCGGCTGTCTATTAGATGCATTGACATGTGCAATCAGAGTAATTTTTGCCTGTATATGACTGTAGACCTTTTACTAACAAATGCCTTTTTTTTAAATGGTGTAAAGGATTATGTACAAATGTACATAGGAGTTTCATGAATGATGTCATCAGTGTTGTCATCAACACTCTGTCAACCCTACGTGGTGAGCCAACCAGCCGTGTGCATGTCCTTGTGCAGAAGGGTGTTCGTCTATGCCTGCACCCAATTCTCTGTGGATAGATAACCCCACAGTGCATGACCTTGGCAATGGCGATTGGCATCAGTGTCTAATGTATAACCTGACCCTTCCATTTTGTTTTTAAATATACCATGAGATCCACAGGTCCTCCCTGGATTCATGAATTCTGGCATGATCCTTCAATCCTCCTAGGTTTCAAGGATCCTGGGATGGCCAATGATCCACACGGGAGGACCTCACTGGGATCCATGAATCCTATGAAAAAGAGTAACTTTTACAAATTTTTAACCACATAGAGGATCCCATGTGACCGTTCAAATGGGCTTGAGGGGGGGAGTGTCAGGTTGTGCTTACTTTGCCCCCTTATGCTCCTTTTCTTATCTTTTTTCAGACTATCGACTACATGATAGGGGCGTAAGTTATGTTTTGTTTGCTGTGGGTAGACAATGACTATTATAATTTTTGTTTTTTACTCTTTAACAGAAATTGTTTTATATATTTTTTTGGTTCTTAAACGGAATCTCTCATTGTTTACATTGTTTATTCTTATATGGATTTTTTTTGTTATAACATTTTTTTTATTTCATTGTTTTTTCAAACTTCTCTTTGGAAACTAGAAAAGAGTTTAAAGAAGGTAAAATGTTTTTGTGATTTTTCAAGGTAATTTGTTAAAGCATTAGAGATCATTTTGGAAATTGTATCCCTGAACATATGATTGTTTTGCACGATGCATAGAAAATTGTGAACATATTCAGATGTAGATCTGACCCTTCCTTTGCGTTCAGCAAACTCTGGGGCAAAAGGTTGTTCTCCTTAGGCTTTTTAATCCCTTGCCTCTTTTTCAGCTGATAAAAACTTATTTGAATGCATCACTTAAAAATGCTTAACTATCCGGGAGTCCCGAACTAATACATGTCAGGATAAGCTCTTAGCAATACTTGGTTTAAAAGTGTGGAAGTTACCTCCCAGGTATTAACATTTTCTCTCTCCTGGGATAAGTGAAAAATGATCACGCCAATTACTCTTTGGATGAGTAGTAAGCTGACATATAAGTTGTAGCACTTCTTTAACGTCTACCTCTTGCTTTTCTTCATATCTGAACGATCTTTGGAGTTGTCTGGAGTTTTCTGTCTTATGACGTTGAGTTAGGGCTTCAAAAATTACTTTCTTCTTTATTTCTTCTCAGTTGAGAATTAGATACAAAATGGTATCTGCGTAAGGGAGGGGGTCCATGTTTTTAAAGGATTGGAACTTATTTTTAAAGTCGGTTTAGTGTTTAGCCATATGATGGCTCATTTCATGTTTTTTTTGTTACAAGGATTTGCTTTTCTCAATACTATCAAAGGGCTAGAAGTTTGTTCCCAGTATCACAATAACAAAAATTCATTCCACAAAACCCAAAGATTTTTTTAAACATTGAGTTTCATAGGAAAACCTATAGTTTTAACTAGTTAAAAACTTTAATTGCTTCAGTTTTTAGGTATAATGATATCAGGTAAGGTATTGCAAGACCAGAGCAGCCTAGTCGCACTCATGCTTAGTTTTTCATGTTCACTGAGAATTTCCGAAACCTTGTAGACCATTGCCGATGTTTGATTGGTTGTTGATAATCAATTACTCCATATTCAAATTACAAAGTCCATTAGACTTCTTGCCATTGCACAGTGTTGCAGCAAAGGTGACTTTACATGTTTTGCTCTGCTTTATTTTTTTGAGCAATAATACTCTTTGTTCTCTTTTTCTGTCTTCTTGGCAAGAAGATCAGGACAGAAGAAACCGAGAACCACAGTGGTAAAAAGAAAAAGAAGACCTGTAAGTTGGTGAGACTGAGCTTCCAGATCACCGCTAGACATAATTGTATTGACATTTTTACTGTTCCTCCTAGTGAAAAAAAATTGGCATTCAAATGTTGCCATCATGACCAGCACCCCTAATTATCCTGCAGTTAAGCTCACTGTCTCTGGTGGTTTGCAGAAAAACAGCAGCTAGGGCACCATAAAACTGCTGACTAAGGGCCCGATTACGATGGGGGCTGAAACGGCTCTGACCGTCAGTTGGAACCCTTCAGACTGCATCATAATTGGCTGGGTGGATTCCTTTCCGACCAACCCATTTTGATGGGGTCGGTCAGAAGGGAATCTGAATCGGATTTCTGAATGGGATCCGATGGGCTCAGAGAGCCCTTCCGACATTCGGAAAGTCTTCAGTAATCCCTCGGCCGCCTCTTTCAAATGGCATATTCCCACAGCCTTTCTGTGCTGGCCTTTCCGACACAGAAAGGCTTTGGGAATCTGTCTGTTGGGGCCCCCAGCAGTGCCCCCATGGGTGCAAGGCCGCCGAATGGCAGCCCCCTATTTATACCTGCACCCGGTGGCAGGCGCATTGAGGGGACTGCCACCGGATGCAGGGATAAACTGCACTTCTGCTCTTTACAATTAGAGGATGCACTCCGTTTGGAGTGCATGCTCTCATTGTAAAGTATAGGATTGCAACCAAACAGGGTTCTGTCGCATCCTACTTGCTGGGCTGGAACCAACAGGAGATCATTCTTTTCCAATTCTCAAACGATGTCGGACAGACTCCGGTCTGTCCAACATCATAATCGGGCAATAAGAATTGCAAATCAGAAAAAACAAGACAGCAGGAGTTCTCCATCTCTGCATCCTGGATCTGGAAAGACATCCCGTTATCCACCAGGTCCACCTCAATGCTGATCTAATTTAGGAAAGAGTTAAAGACTCACTTCTTTATGGAACACTACATCACAATCCATTAACCATTAAAAATAAATTTTCCTCCTCTATTACTCATTGACTGTATGCTGCTGTTTGAACATGTGAAAAGCTCTGCTGCCTTTTGGCTAGGTCCACACTATAGAAATACCATATACATACATACCTGTTGGACTATGTGCAAAATGAATCACAGAAGGGGCAAGTAAGGGAAACACATCTAAAGAAGGACATTGATGCAGAAGGTTCATAAGGCACAGCATGGAAGGAAGTTCATTGCACAAAAAATAAACAGGAAAAAGGAAACCAAACAGCAACTTCTGAAACTATTCCATATGCTTGAACAGATTTTACAGGAGGCACTGGAACCCATTGATCCCTATTATCAAACTGTGAGAGTGCATTGTTTACTGTGTAGCACAGACATCTCATGTGATGAACAAAATGGTATTAATAACATTAAAGACCATAAGAAGATTTGAATAAACTATGTTTTTCTTGAGTTTTCCCAGTTCTTGGTATCCTTTTTGTCTTAATGGGAGAAATACTAGTGCTGTGATACTAGGACTGTGTTTTGTTTTCAGGAATCAAATTCACAAAAATACATATCTATAAAAATAAACAAAAACATGTTTCCTCTCAGAAGCAACTTTAATGTCATAAAAAAAGATAAAAACATATGGTGCTTGTTTTGTGTATGAGTCAGAGAAGGAACTCAGTGAAATTTCATAAGATGTGGAGAATGAGTGAATCAAACAGTGATTGACAGTATGAGTGAGAGTGTGTTGAATGGAGGAATGGAGTGAGAGGGACTGAGGGGATGAGTCTGAAAGTAAGAGTGACAGAAAAACAAGATGAGAGATAATGAGTAAAGAGTGAGTGATGGTTATGGAGAATGGGTAAAAACAAGGTAATCCGTGAGCCGAAGGTTAGGCATGTGAAAATGATGGAATGAGTAAGATGGAATAAATGGATGGATGTGAAAGTTAGAGAGTGAGTGAGAGACAGTAGGTACAAGTGACTAAAGGTGTGAGTGTGTGAGACATACTATTCCTTAGAGAATAAGCGAGGGAGAAAGTGAGTGAAAGTCTGTTTGAGAAGGAGTGACTAAATAGTGAGTGAGAGTGAGTGAAAGAGACTAAGAAAAAGAGATGAAGTCAGTGAGTGAAGTGAACAAGCAAAATGAGAGTGTAAGTGGGAGAGAGTGGATATATGTATGATAGTGAGAGAGAGAGAGAGAGAGAGAGAGAGAGAAAGAAAGAGAGAGAGAGAGAGAGAGAGAGAGAGAGAGAGAGAGAGAGAGACTAACATTGAATGAAAGTGGAGGAAGGTGTGAGTAAGGGTCTAGTGAAGGTCATGAGAGGGAGGATGGTTGAAAAAAGAAGACTGAACAAGGGGGAGTGAGTAAAGAGGAACTGAGAATGAATGAGAGAAACTGACCAAAATTAGGGGGGTATTCACTGAAAACATAAGTGAGTGAAATTGAGGCAGTGACTGGGAGTGAGTGAATGAGTATGATAACAAGAGAGAGACAAAGTGTCAGAGGGTTTGAGAGAGAATGTGAGATAGACAAAGAGTATGAGAGAGTGAGTGACGGGAAAAGCAAGTGAGACACTGAGAGGGAGTGTCCTTCTCCCATGCACTGCAGGGCATCTTACTTTCTAGGATAATTTACTAAAATGAATGGCTTTTTGCACTTAGAGCTGCCACATGCTATAGCTCCCACCTTCCACATTATACATTAACTCTCAAGAGTGGTATAGCACCGGAGTCAGTGCTTAGTTTGTAAATTAATAAGTGTTGGGCCTGAAGATTCTCTTAGAAATGCGTGGTCAGCACTGTCAAATGTCAGAGGTACCAAATACCAGGACTGCCAAATAGTGATTGCAACTTTGCATGTTTTTCTCTCTCTTGCTCTGTCAGTGTTTGATGAGGAAGAATACGTGCCCCAAACATGAGTACAGGAGAGCTCCACCTACAATCACCGACTCAAATTAAGTACTCACTAGAGAGTTCCCTTTCATGGAATAGCAGTGGGACTTGAACTCCCAATTCTTTAAAATATTTGAGAACAAAGAGAAAGTAGATGACAGTCAGGCAACTTCAGAAGCCCTGTATGCAAGCCACAATGAGAAGTGAGTGAATTCATCAATTCTACAGTAAGAATACAACACAAACAACAAATCAGAAAAGGGGCTTAACTGATTTTGACCTCAGAAGGATAAGAAGTTGAGTGGATCTGCCTGATTTCGAGCCTGAGGCCATGATGTCAACTTGGCTTCTGGAGTGGATGCATTAGCTCACTGAATCACCAGTCAGATTCATTATGTAGAATGATCCAATGGTCGGCCCAAGCTCCGCCTTCATTAGACCTCAGAAGGATGTAAGGCTAAGTGAGCACAAATGGATTCAAACCTGCGGCCATGACATCAACAAAAGGTTTAGAGAGTGAATGCATTAGCTCACTGAGCCAGCAACCATATAGAGGCCCAGATTTATAAAGGTTTTGTATCGGATTTGTGTTACCTTTTCAATAAAGATCTGACGCAAAAGCTTTTTGGGGAATTTACAAACCAACTCACATTGGTATTTGCATTGGTTTTTAAGAAAAAGTAACGCAAACCAGTGTGAAATGCTGCTTTGCATTACTCTGATTAATGGGTGAGTTCCATGGGTGGTACATGGCTTTCCCGCACCACCATACATTGTTTTTGACACAAAACTCTATCTACTAACAATAGTAGTGCCAAAAGTTATTGCCGATTGGAATTGGGTGTTAAAATGAGAAATTCTTTTATTTCTCCTTTCTTTTCTGACTGTGCATGTGTGCTGCACTGTACAGCACACAAACAAAGTAGGAAAAGTCGTAAATTCTGCCTAAGCATAGTATTTTGTACCGGGACCTATGCAAGACTCAGAAAGACACCTTTGCACTGTGGCACAAAGGTATATGTGTGGCGCTCAACAGCATAATTCTGCACCGGCACTAGGGAGAGGGGAGGAGAGTGCCATATCTCTGTAGATATGACACCCTCATTCTCTCTCTCTCTCTTACACAGTGCAGCAATTTTTGGTGGCACTGCGTTGCTTGAGAGCTTTGTAAATCTGGTCCTAAGTATCTAGAAATGATCAGAAAGTAGGCCCAAGCACCACCTGAATTCGACCACAGAGGGATCAAAGACTGAGTGTGATCACCTTTATGCAAACCTGCAGCCATTAAATTAACACAGGCTTCTGGGGTGGATGCATTAGCTCACTGAAGCCTCAGCCAGCTCTAGATTTTAAAAACAATCCACAGAAGGGCCCAAAAGGTACCTGAATTTCATTAAAGCTTCGCTTACCTCTTGCAAAATGCTGTGGGTCTCCTCACACCCAGCAAAAAATTTAAAACAATGTGGACCCAACCACCGCCCTTGACTGATAAAGGGCAGAGAAAACAGAAGCCGACAAAAAACAACATAGCAGGCCCAGCCTCTGCCAACTTGAAGATAACATTTTACGTTTTCCAACATGGGAAATAAAGTGACCCCCAGAATAACAGTATGTTGAGATGAGGATGAAGCAGACACCTGACCCGTTAAATCTAAGTGGGACATCTCCAGCTGCATCTGACATTTCCCAACAAGAAGACCCAGGACCTGCTGTTACATAATACAATGCTCTGAGGCACCGCTGTAGGGGCAAAAACTGCCAGCTAAAAACAGTCACCATTCTAAAAACAGAAATAGGCACAAGACAACTTCTGCCCTGTCCCATGCTTGAACACAGTACAGGATTCCTAATAAGAAGTTTCGAGAAGTAAAAGAAAATGAAATCTTGGGCCCTGCCGGAGCCTGGGGATCCTGCCTACCAACAGGCACAAAAAAAAACAGAAGTCTTTTTATTTTTCAGTGACGTTAAGGGAGTGTGGGAAAACTCCCTCTTCAATGGATTATGTCTAAAAAAGAGCTTTTGTATTGGATTCCGGTCGAGGAGGGACGGGCCTTTCATCAGGTAAGGAATAAATAGGACGAGGAATGAGATGGTGGTAATGTTAGAAAACGTTTGTGAATCATTTTGTGATACGTTGTAAATTTCCAGACTATATCACACCACATGGGATATCATATCAGTGAAAAGCGGTATATTATGCAATAAGGGAAAGTCCTACTCACATGCTATTTGCAATGCCCAAAACAAATATAAATAAACCATTGTTTACTGGAAGCCTCCATGAAGTAAAAGTTAACTTTCACCATTTAAGCTGTGTTTTATTGCACTTCAGTAGGACATTTTCCTTCGTTGGAATTCTCATTGAACAGTTCAAAGTAAAGAGCATAGGAAAATGTCACATCTTAAAAAGAATATGAACAATTTCAGATTGGATTTATGTTGATCATTATATGACTTTGAAGGTCATTTGTTGAGAACACGGACGAATGTGAAGTATCCTTTACAGTGAGCGTTTGTGGAGTGGCTTCCTCCCTTGAACTATTGTACATGGAAAGTGATGTTTTACATTGTATACAATGCAAAAAATTAGGACAAAAAAATAAACATAAACACAACTATTCCAGACGTTTTCAGAAAAAATGTAATCTTCAATGGTCAATGAATATAGGAAAACATATCAAAGGTACCTATCATCGTAATATTTCAATCAATCAATACAATTACTTTAGTCGGTTCACCTTGAAAATGAAACAAATACATCTTCAAATATTAGTGGTCAGTTAAGAACATGCAAAAAGTAATAAAGCATCATCAAATATGTTTATAGTTATTTTTTCATACACTAAAATGTGAACATGTTTCTGGACAGTAATGTAAAATCGCCAATACGACCTGAAACTAATTCTCAAGCGCCAACAACTATCAAATCTTCTTGGCCTGCCAGTTGTGGATATATATACAACAGGCAGAGTCTCTGAAAAACGTCAGCCAGATTTTATGGCAAGGCCTTAAGAATGGAGACAGAGACAGACATATACATACATATATATACACAGTTACACACACACACACACGCACACACACATATACATATATACACACACATATGTATGTGTATATATATATACACATATATGTATATATATATATATTCACTGAAAAAAAACATAGGTTTCAGGGGCGTTATAGTTAGTTGGACATTTTAGTTGTACAAAACCATAGAAATTCCCCCGTTATAGTTAGTTCAGCTAACTATAACTCAAGCACCCGCAATGCACTGCTGATGACGTCACATATTACATCACTCATGACATGGTCAGTGACATCACTCATGACATCACTCATGACATCTCAAATGACACCACTGATGACATCACTGATGACATCATCCTTGTGCTAGAGTGGCAGATCTCCTCTCACCCTAATATAACCTTTGATAAACACACTCAAAAATACAAACTAACATTTTCAAAACAATGGACATACCAATACCAGTTACAACACACCTATTCAGTAATTCCAAGTTCTACACACACATTCACTCATTCACCAAAAGTCCCTATACAGTCACTCATACATGTACTCACTCATCATATGTACTCATACACCTATACATCCTGTTACACACCGCCACTCATCCATAGAGTTACTCACACACATAGTCACACATGAAAACAAAGTATCAAACATCCATTTACTTGCATATACAGTTATACACACACTACCACACTTACTTCTACAGAATCTTACACATACTTACTCTCTTAAACAATCACTTATAGAAACACCTACTTATTTGCACAGGAACTCTTCCAATCTCTCACATACACTCACTTATATACACCAATACTCACATATACTAGTTTAAAACATATGTAGTTACTCATAAAGACACTATTGAGACAGTCATTCACTCACTAACACACCCATACACAGACTCATCCATCTATACAGTCCTGCACACATGCTGTCTTCAACACATACAAACAGTGAGTCACTCATTCATGCATCTATGCACTAAGTAATACCCCCCACCGAACCATACAGACACTCAGACACTCATACTGATACTCAAAAAACCAACTAATAACCCATATAGACACTCATGTAGCTACTCACCAGCCCATGCAGCCACTTATACACAAAGGGCCCGATTCACAGAATTAACTTAAGACAAAATCCTAAACTTACTACTTTTGGTATTCACAGAATGGATTTACAACTACTAACTTTACGTCCGCACTCAGGCCAGAGATTCCGGCCCAGAGGCGAAGATTCCGGCCCGGAGGTGGGACTTCCGGCCCAGAGGTGGGGATTCCGGCCTGGAGGTGGGGATTCCGGCCATTGACGGAGATTTAGCCATGGCCGAAATCTCCACCTCCGGGCCGGAATTCCCACCTCCAGGCCGGAAGTCCCACCTCCGGGCCAGAAGTCGCACCTCCGGGCCTGAAGTTTCACCTCCGGGCCGGAATCTCCGGCCTGAGAGCGGATGTAAAGTTAGTAGTTGTAAATCCATTTTGTGAATACCAAAAGTAGTAAGTGCATTTTGTGAATACCAAAAGCAGTAAGTTTAGGATTTTGACTTTAGTTAGTTCTGTGAATCGGGCCCAGAGTGAGAGACTGATACAGATATTTACATATTTAAACATTAGTCACTAACCCATGTATTCACTAAGATACACTTAATCAGTCAGTTATACAATCAATTTTATTTAAAAAAAATCATCCATTTAGACACGTATATACCCATTTATTCTTCCATCGACCTTGAGATATACATATATGAAACATATTTAATTTTCAGAAAAACACACATTCACTGGATGATGTCATCAGTGAGGTCATTTGAGATGTCATGAGTGATGTCATGAGTGATGTCACTGACCATGTCATGAGTGATGTAATATGTGACGTCATCTGCAGTGCATTGCGGGTGCACGAGTTATAGTTAGCTGAACTAACTATAACGGGGGAATTTCTATGGTTTTGTATGAGTGAAATGTCCAATTAACTATAACGCCCCTGAAACCTATGGTTTTTTTAGTGAATTTCTAAGGTTTTTTAAATGCTAATTTCTAACTATAACGTGCCTGAAACCTATGGTTTTTTCAGTGAATATATATATATTTATTATACTATGTATACATGTGAAAATGTCTCCGTCCTCCTGTTTGCCTCGGCGGTACAGAAAAAATGGGTGGAACTGACATCAGCACGCCGATGAAGTCCTCTTATGACTCCGATGACGTCATACGGTGTCGCGAGCAGAGCCGTGCTATTATGACGTCCTCGTCGACATGGGAGAGCTAGGAAAGAATTTCCGTGGAATGCTGGTGCAGGAGATATTCACCTAAGTGTTCAGGTTAGTCCTTTGGTAGCAACTGTTTATGTTGCCACTCCAGAAACCGAAACCAGTGATCCGAGGGCAGAGGCCCTGCAGATGGCACACGAGGTGGAGTACCCAGCTGTGTGCACCGGCGGGGCAGCCAAGTGACAAGCACTACAACCCACAAAAAAGGTAACAAGGGCACTGAATAACACAGGATCTTCTCTTTGTATCTGGCAGGAACAACAAAGTTAAAATGCCCTAGTACCAAAATGTAGAATTAGTGCTACAACGGTCTTCAAGAGGACCTGCGATGCCGCTTCTGCCTCCTGTACCCTGGAGGCGGCACATAGGTCACGCGGTACGGTCTTACTGCAGTGGGACGCATACTTGTTGACCTCTCATGGCACTGCTATAACTTCAGGGAGGACGCTTTCCATTAGCTATGTTTTCTGATGACGTGTCGCGCCAGCCCCGTCCAACAACAGAACTCCTTTAGATCCAAATAGACTCTTCCACTTTCTCACCGGAAGTGAAACCAGGCCACGAGGACACTTTCACAATACAACAGCTGGGAATGCACTTTTCGGTAAAAAAACACACATTCCTTCCTCCTAATTAATCAAATGAACATCTCACTGAAGAACAGGGGCCAGTTTCGATCGGTAAACAGCTGTTACAACGACTTTTTTACTTTGCAATACTATTACAACGCATGCATTACCACGCATGCATTGTACATCGCGAAGTCATTACTACACATTTTTATAGAACGCATGGTCATTTACCACGCATGCCTTTACAACAAATTTTGTTGTAAAGGTATGTATGGTAAATGCAATATAACAAAAGAGAGAGAAAGGGATTTCACAACTAAGTTGTAAGGGGGACTCCCAGTCCCCTAAGGTATACAAAAATAAAAAAAGAGAGGGGGTATCCTTAAATGAGAGAAGGTAAAAACCTTCTATCTGTTAGAGAGTTCACAGAGAAGTAAAAAGAGAAATTATTTATTTTTTATGAAACCCCTCACTCACCAACCTAGTTGGTGACGTGCTTCATCATCGGGGTCCACCCGGGCAGCCGAATACCACCCGGGTGTGCTTCAACGCCTGATTACAGCGGAGCAGGTTTGTTATTATGTCAGTACGTGTAAGTGACGTGTGTGAGTGAGTGAAATAAAGTTAAAAGTAATCCTACTGTACTCCCTAATGAATTTAATATGGAGCAGCAGGATCACAGTTAAAAAAGTGGTGAGGTGTAATACTAATGTAGGTTTGATTTGACCTAAAGTATTATCCAAAAATTGATGGTCTACATGTTTCAACCTTTGAGTGTAGTCACAGGTTTTCGTCATGACCTATCGACACACCGGGTGGTCTACACACACTAAGGTGCATCCAACCCTGGAGCGTGTGTGTGCCACCTACATATACTTGCGGAGGTAGGTGGCACACATAATTTAAGTGTTACCAGTTTATTCCAATAAAGATGGCTTCAGGTGTGCCATACTTTTGTCATAAGTAAGGCTGTTAGCGCTCTAGTTGTTCTTTAGAACACTCTGGGAAGCTGCAGTAGAACACAAAGGCTTCAACTGACAGGCTGCTCCTGTTGAAATATAACAGGAAGATATTTGAGATCTCACTTACAACATGTCCTAATTTTTCTTTCTACAGCACTAATCATAATTTTTATGACAAAATGAACCCCCTCATTTTGTTTCTTTTTAAATTAAATGTTTTAAGTGTTACCAGTTTATTCCAACCAAGATGGCTTCGGGTGTGCCATACTTTTGTCATAAGTAAGACTGATAGCGCTCTAGTTGTTCTTTAGAACACTCTGGGAAGCTGCAGTAGAGCACAAAGGAATCAACTGACAGTCTCTGCCCTTGTTGGATGTACATGATTTACTGAGAATGACAGACTTCATTCTCACATGACTGAGAAAGATAATGTGAATTTACAGAAAATATGCTCTCATTTTAGCTTCAATTTCCTCTCAAACATGATTCATGAAATCCCAGCAGAAAGTTTTTCACAGGGCAAAATCACCTTAGAACACACCACAATTCCTGAAATTAGTATGGTACCATCAACAAATGAATTCTAATGTAACTAAAGTCTGTTATCACCCTTTATGGTTCTCCTTTTGGTGTCCTCGTTTTTCTTTCTACAGCACTAACCATAATTTCTATGACAAAATGAACCCCATCATTTTGTTCCTTTATAAATTAAGTGTTTTAAGTGTTACCAGTTTATTCCAATAAAGATGGCTTCAGGTGTGCCATACTTTTGTCATAAGTAAGGCTGTTAGCGCTCTAGTTGTTCTTTAGAACACTCTGGGAAGCTGCAGTAAAACACAAAGGCATCAACTGACAGGCTGCTCCTGTTGAAATATAACAGGAAGATATTTGAGATCTCACTTACAACATGTCCTAATTTTTCTTTCTACAGCACTAATCATAATTTTTATGACAAAATGAACCCCCTCATTTTGTTCCTTTTTAAATTAAATGTTTTAAGAGTTACCAGTTTATTCCAATCAAGATGGCTTCGGGTGTGCCATAATTTTGTCATAAGTAAGACTGTTAGCGCTCTAGTTGTTCTTTAGAACACTCTGGGAAGCTGCAGTAGAGCACAAAGGCATCAACTGACAGGCTGCTCCTGTTGAAATATAACAGGAAGATATTGGAGATCACACTTGAAACATGTCCTCGTTTTTCTTTCTACAGCACTAACCATAATTTATATGACAAAATAAACCCCATAATTTTGTTCCTTTATAAAATAAGTGTTTTAAGTGTTACCAGTTTATTCCAATAAAGATGGCTTCAGGTGTGCCATACTTTTGTCATAAGTAAGGCTGTTAGCGCTCTAGTTGTTCTTTAGAACACTCTGGGAAGCTGCAGTAGAACACAAAGGCTTCAACTGACAGGCTGCTCCTGTTGAAATATAACAGGAAGATATTTGAGATCTCACTTAAAACATGTCCTAATTTTTCTTTCAACAGCACTAATCATAATTTTTATGACAAAATGAACCCCCTCATTTTGTTCCTTTTTAAATTAAATGTTTTAAGTGTTACCAGTTTATTCCAATCAAGATGGCTTCAGGTGTGCCATACGTTTGTCATAAGTAAGGCTGTTAGCGCTCTATTTGTTCTTTAGAACACTCTGGGAAGCTGCAGTAGAACACAAAGGAATCAACTGACAGTCTCTGCCCTTGTTGGATGTACATGATTTACTGAGAATGACAGACTTCATTCTCACATGACTGAGAAAGATAATGTGAATTTACAGAAAATATGCTCTCATTTTAGCTTCAATTTCCTCTCAAACATGATTCATGAAATCCCAGCAGAAAGTTTTTCACAGGGCAAAATCACCTTAGAACACACCACAATTCCTGAAATTAGTATGGTACCATCAACAAATGAATTCTAATGTAACTAAAGTCTGTTATCACCCTTTATTGTTCTCCTTTTGGTAACCCTAAAAATCTTCGATTTACTACAATGCATTTCAATGGGGTACTATCATGTATATTGGTCCCAAGATGGCTGCCAGCAATTCCAGGATAAAGTGCTGACAGCCAATCAGATCTCACAATGATGTGTGTTGTTAGGCTCCGCCCAGATATTAAAAGTTTTTCTTTTTCTAATTTCTCATGAACTACTGAACGGATTTACACCATTTAACAAAAGGGATCTTTCTGAACCATGGGCTACCGTTTTGCCAAATTTGGTGTAATTCCGTTCAGCAGTTCGGGCTGTAGCCGTGTCTAATGTTTCCTATGGGAATTATCATGGAGAAAACATGTTTTGGGACCCCCTTTTTCTCGGCCCTCGCTTGCCGAATCACCCCAAAACTTTTAAGATAGGATCTGACCAGAGCGCCCCACGAGTCTTGAAAATTTCGCGAAGACTCATCAACCGACGCCAAAGTTATTGGGAAAAGAATGTTACAATTTTCCTATGGATAATAGGTCCTAAATATAACTACCTACTGGCGACTGCCAGTAGATTATATATATGTATATATATATATATATATATATATATATATATATATATATATATATATGTATATATATATACATACATATATATATTACCTACTGGCGGTCGCCAGTAGGTAGTTATAGTTAGGACCACGTTTCCATAGGAAATCCGCAACATTCTATTTTGAATAACTTTGGCGCCGGTCGACGAATACTCGCGAATTTTTCAAAATAGGTGGGGCGCTACGCTCCGCTCCTACCCTGAAAGTCTTGGGGGGATTCGTCAAGCGGGGGCTGAGATAAAAGGGGGGTCCCAAAACGCGTTTTTCCCATGCATTTTTCCATAGGACCTTTAGACAGGGCTACAGCCCGAACGGCTGAACAGAATTTAATGAAATTTGGCAGAGAGGTAGTCCCCAGGTCAAGGAAGTGCCTTTTGTAGGTTTGGTGTAAATCTGTTCAGTAGATTCTGAGAAAATAGCCTTTAAATCAATATATATATCTGAGCCAGCTTACGGTGCGCTTACGGTACGCTTACCGTACGCGTACGGTGGCGTGCGCGAGCGCGATTCTGATTGGCTCTTAGATCTTAGTAAACATTCGAATCGGTCGAAACCAGGAAGCGGCGGCCGCCATTTTCTCTCTCGCTTCCTGAGTTGGGCAGCAAAAACGAACCCCAAAAATGTGTAAAGAGGCAGTTTCATGAGATCCTAACCACCCAGCATTGATACAGGGGTCCCCAAACAACCCCCAAGCCCCAAAAAAAAAAAATGTTTTTTTTCGGAAAATCGCCGATTAGGCTTACCGTACGCGTACGGTAAAAAAAAATTTTTAAAAAAAAATATCCACATTCTCCCCACCCCGTCTGCAAATGGTGCCCGCAGGGCACCATTTGTGCATGGCTTATTTCAGCTAAGAAGTTAACAAAGAATACATTTCACAAAGATGCGCAAAATATGTCCCCCATGTGCGCACGGTGCGCGAAGCGCATCGTGCGTACATGGCCCATCCCGCTTAACGTGGGCACGCGGTGCGTGACCACTGTGCGTGCACGGCACTAACTGCGTAAAGTGGGCGCGCGGTGCGCGAAGCGCACCGTGCGCGCACGGAACGAACTGCGTTAACTGGGCGCGCACGCCACGAATGGCGTAAAGTAACTTAGCATTTAAAAAACCTTGCAAATTCACTGAAAAAACCATAGGTTTCACACATGTTATAGTTAGCTGGACATTTTACTGATAAAAAACCAATGAAATTCCCCCGTTATAGTTACTGCAGGCAACTATAACTCACGCGACCGCAATCTTCTGCTGATGACATATGTGTCTTTATGAAAAAAAAATATTTGTAATATATGTAAAGCTAAAATTTAATGGAAGAAGACATGGGCAAATAAGTGTCTAAATACAGTATTAGCATCAGCAGAGGATTGCGGTCGCGTGAGTTATAGTTGCCTGCAGTAACTATAACGGGGGAATTTCATTGGTTTTTTATCAGTAAAATGTCCAGCTAACTATAACATGTGTGAAACCTATGGTTTTTTCAGTGAATATATATATATATATATACACACTGGAAAAAACAAAGGTTACAGGGAGAGGATACAGGGAGGTTAATAGTTAGGGTCAGATTTCACTCGTACAAAACCAGAGAAGTTCAGCAGATATAGTTAGCTGAGCAAACTATAATTTACACCCAAGCAATTCACTGCTTATGAACTCATATATGACATCACTCATGACATGGTCAGTGACATCAATGATGACATCTCAAATTACATCACTGATGCCATAAGTGATGATATCATCCAGTGAGTGTAAGTATTTTGTAAGAGTTTATGATTGCTAAACATATATACCGAGCTACTACAAAACTTAAAGTAGTATACTAGGTGTACTATCAATGAGTGATACTACTTTTAATATATATCATGTTAGTGGCTGTGTGACTGTATGTATCCTTGTGCGTATCGGTGTGTGAGTGGCTGTATGGGTGTATGAGTTTTTGTGTAAGCATCTGTGTGAATGAGTGAGATGGTGTGTGAGCGGCTGCATTGGTGGTTGAGTGGGTGTGCCAATGGATGGATGGGTGGGTGAGTGACAGTGTAAGTGGCTATATCAGTGGGTAAGTGAGTATCTGAGGGCGCCTCTTTGGATGAGTGAGTGGCTGTATTGAGTGGCTGATTGAGTGAGTGAATGGGTGTATGACTTTGTATGTAAATAAGTGGATGTGTAAGTAGCTGTATGGGTGAGTGTATGATTATGTGGCTGGTTGTATGGGTGAGTAACTGGTTGTACGAGTGGCTGTACAAGTGAGTAAATGGTTGTGTAAGTGGGTGTACGAGTGAGGGAGTTGGTGTGTGATTTGCTCTATGGAGAACTGAGTGGGTGTGTGAGTACTGGTATAGGCCTGTGAATAGTATGTCAGTGGTTGTATGGGTGTGTGAATGGGCATACAAGAGGTTTTATGGGGAAGTGAATATGTGTGTGAGTGGTTCTGTGGATGATATCATCAGTGATGGCATCAGTGATGTCATTTGAGATGTCATCAATGATGTCATCAGTGATGTCACTGACCATGTCATGAGTGATGTAATATGTGAGGTCATACACAGTGCATTGCGTGGGCATAAGTTATAGTTAGCTCAGCTAACTATAACTGCTGAATTTCTCTGGTTTTGTATGAGTGAAATCTGACCCTAGCTAAAACGTCCAGCTAACCTTTGTTTTTTTCAATGAATGTCTATGTTCTTTTTACTAGTAATCACGTTTGCAGAGTGATAGAAAAAGGGGGCTGGGCCTCCAACCAGCTCTCAGGAATCCCGCTGTGTAGGACTTACAGGAGGTAGCAGGAGGGCTTATTGAACCCTAAGGAGTAAAGTAGACTTCATCCCCCAACCAGTAGGGCACCACAATCAGAGCTGCATTTACACAGTGGCGGAGAAAGGGGGCGTGGCCTCCAAAGATCTCTTAGACGATCAGCTGTGTGGGACTTACAGGAGGTAACAGGAGGGATAGTTGGCTCTCAAGGACGTTCCTGGGGGCCAACTACCCCTTTTGTTACGTCCAGTAAGTAATTTAGTAATTTTCTAGTGCATTTAGAAATTGAAAGAGGAGGCTTGTGACAATGTAAAGCCAACATCATTCACGGGCAGTTACACTCCAATTAAAATTACATGTCTTTATCCATACAAAGCATGCTTTTACCAGAGATGGGCTTGTGTATTTGTGGTGTTGTGGTTTATGCTTTTTATGGAGGAGACATGCTGGGAGAGGAGAATGGCAACAGATTTTGATATTGGTGGACCGTAAGAAGAGATATGCCTCTCTTGCAGATTGTGCTCCTCTCAAGTATACATAAGGAGTGGGACAATTAAGCAGTTGAGGCATATCTTCTCTTCTATCACATAAAAAGCAATCAAATGTTGGTTTATCAAAATATTTAAAGAGGTTTACTCTAACACCTCTCTAAGGCCCTCATTGTGCATGTGCCATATTTGGTGTGGGGATTCTGGGGGATTGGAATCTCTAATATGGATGGTATCCCCGCAGTAACTTTCAGTGAACACAACATTTCTATGTGGATACTAAATATCTGTGTTAACTTGGTAATATCAGTCTTCATCAGTTCAGTTTTTTCCAATTTGATTGAGAAAACAGCTGACAATTTCAGTGGGATGGTTGCTTTATTGGGGAATGTATGGGGACAGAGCTTGCAGCCTATCTGGAGGCTGTGCATTGCGGCCATCTGCCACTGCACATGGCTGAAAGCCTTGCACAGTCGAGGTTGGCTGGGTGCAGTGTGTTAGGCTCAGAGCTTCACTGCAGACCAGGCCCTGTGGCCAACAAACATGGCCAAAGGATGTGCACAGCTGAGGTTAGCCATCTGTGGTTGACTGTGGAGTAAAGCAGACTTTGATGAAAGCTGGATGCAGTGTCATCAAAATACCAGAGAAAATCAGTGGAAAACTACTCAAACCAATACATAATACTATATTCATAGTCTCAGTGACAGTGTTTATGATAATATTTTATGTATTCTGACCTATCATATAATTTATGACATCTGTAATTGTACCGGTAACATCAAGGCTAAAGTCTTATCAGAATCCAACATCCTTGAGTTCACATAATTTAGCCAGTGAAGGAAGAGTTCCAGGGGGACAAGATCATTGAGCCCTTTTTTCTAGTTACTCCACAGCCTCTAGTTAAAAGAGGATGGGTCAGGATTCATCATGTAAACCAAACTGGGATCCTAACTTACTGGACCAGTGTTACATGTGGACAAGGGAAAACTGAGCATAATCACTTCACACAGTGTTCCTGATATTCTTTTTGGGCAGTTTTATATAGCAGAAACTCGTCCCTAGGTATTGGAGCACTTTACATGATCACCAGTTGCATTAGACAAGGTCACATTTGTTGTTTTTATTAGGCATGGGAAGAGTAAGTGAGTTGCCCAGAAGGACAGGATGTTGAGCTGACAATGAGACTTGAACCTGGTTCCCCATTTCCAGAGTCGGCAGCTATGGCCATTATGCCACATCCTCTCCCAGCATCGAGATATACCAGGACTGCTGTGAAGCTGACATGACCAAGCACAGTTAGTTCCCCATGTATGCCTCTAACTGATCTTCAACTAGTTTAGAGTTTGAAGGGACTCTGAAAAACAGTATAGGACCTCATGGTTTACACACTTAGGCATCGAAAGTAGTTAGAGGTTTCTAACTCATAAGTGACTCAAACCAGTATTGATTATCTCATCCCATGAAAACCCATGGGTTTGCTAACACTCATCAGAATGGTTGCCACTTACTGGAAGCAGAGGGATGCTAGATTAGTATCAGTTATTCATTTATCCTTCAAACCATGATATCCCAAAATACCCCAAGAAATGAAAGTCATAGGATGATGCTACCCACAGTTTTGAGATCAATGCGATCTGCTCTAGAATTACTTACATTTCACTCAACACAGTACAGCAACCAAAGATACTGCACTGTGTTGAATCAAAGAGAGAGAGCAAAACAGAGCCATATCTCTTAAGATGTAGCACTGTTTCTCTCTCCCCCTGCGCTAATGCACTTTAGGCAGTTTTGTTCCTTGAACCATAGTACAAGGTTGTGTGTGATGTCTAGCATAGATTTTGTATCTGGAAGGTTACCTTTCCACCGTAAAATATTAAGTTTAGACATAGTTAAAAATGTGTGCTAGTTTGTATGTGTGCTACACTGTACAGTTGGAAAGTTGGAAAAGTAAACTTTTTTCCAACGTTACTCGAGGAGGTGTGTAATTTTAGCATGAAGCCCTGTACACCTTTTTTAGTAGATAGGGCTTTGCGTCAAACTCCAAGGGTAGTTGCGTGGGAACTACCCCTTTACACATAGTAGTGTAAAATCCTACTTTACATTACTTTGGAGCTACTTTCCAGCCAAATTAAGATTTGAGACAGGAAGGAAATATTGATTTCAAGTCTTTGTACCAGTTTGCATCACTTTTGGTGACAAAGACTAGAACGATCTGACCATATGTTATTAGGGCGAAAGGGGGAGGTCTATCCAGGTAGGACATAACTGCTCATGGACTACTTCGCATGATCAAGAGAAACTGCAACATTAGATATCCTTCTATGATGTCCTCCTTTCAGCTGATGGTGCAGAAATTCTAAATGAAGTCAAGTCAAATTCAATATACAGTCTACAGAGAGTGAATACTTATCCAAAATCTACTGAACGGATGGAAGATAGGCCCTGGTGTAAAGACATGCCATTTTTCAATCGGAGATCGGGGTGTCTTTGTAGGATTGTTCCTGGGCTGAGGGTTAAGAGTAGTGAAAAATTGCCAACAAAGTGTATATAGAGAAGTCACTGCCTGGCATCCAAAGAGGTCATTCTATTGCGGCATAAATCAGAGACTTATTTGGTCTGGTAGAGTAGGTGTTTGAACCAGTGCCTGTTGCATTTCAGATCTTTGGGCTGAAAGCAGATTGTAGTTCAGAAACCAGACATGGATATACATACTATGGCATCTCTAAGTTGAGAGCCACTGGGATGTTCAAATGAAATTGACAGCAGCGCTGCTACTTAGATTCAAATTGCCATTCTCACAGAATTCAACACTTTCAAAGCACATGTTCCACACATGTCACAGATAAGCACTACCATACAACATACACATGGGGATGCCCAGAACACATAAATTGGGGAACTGAATACATTTGACCTAATAAGGTCAGTATAATATGCCAACGTGTCATTTTCTTAGAAGCGCAGGTAATAAATGCTGTACCCAATATTATCTACTGTTAGTCTTTCAAAAGTACTAATGATCAGCAGTCACACTTTACTATGAGCTGGACTTAATTTTGTGTTCATCATCAATCCAACAGTGCCTTGTGTTTGTATGGGTAGCAGCGTCTTGGTCTCTTCTGGGTAGCAATACATCATACATCACCTTCAGTAGGTGTGAAGATATCTCGTCTACCAGGGGGAATTAAAGTTTCTTCTTTTAAAAAGTAAATATAGTAGGCCTGCACAGCTGTCAGGACATTCGTCTCTAGATGCCACAAAATCTCTAGAAATTAGAAATGGCATGAGAGCCTTTCAAGTTCGCACCTCATAGCAACCAATATAACTCTTACTCCTAATTTAATATAACTCTTACTCTAATGATATAAGGGTGAAGTATTGGATTATCTTGGATGCAGTAAGGGGCTTCTTTGCAAGTCTTTGTGCCACTGGTGAGTCACTTTCTATCACTCTCTGGCGGCGCAGAGTACACACCCATATTTATGAGGCCACACAACGTTACGTTTCATGGCTTTTCATGGCCTCATAAATATGGTGTAAGGCAGAGTAGCACAAGTCGCTGCATGCCTTACACTGCATCAGGGAGGAGTACCATGGGCGTTGCAGTGAGTGTTCCCAAGCAACACCCATGGGTTTTGATGCATTCCCAGATTTACAAGGATCTGTAAACCAAGGAATGCATCAAAACTGTACACTTCCCCAGGGCAGGGGTAATGAGGAGAAATATGTTTATTTCTCCCTGTTTTTTCCTCTTTCTATGTGTGCAACACACAAGAAAGAGGAAAACGCCTCCATGGCTTTTTTTGTGTGGGAAGGTGTCCCTTCCTGCACAGAAACAATCCTGCAAACAACATAGAGACCCTTAAACCATGGTGCAAGGGTGCCTGCATTGGCTCTAGGCACTATATTGTGCGCTGGTACTAGCTGAAAGGGCAGGAATGCACTGTGTCTCATAACTATGATGCATTCCTACCCTTTTGAGTTGGCGTAGGGCAGAGCAGCAAAAACATTTGTAGCGCTGTCCTACGCCAAATCATGTAAGTGTCCAGTGTATTCTATTCTCCAATATCCCTGATTTATGAGACCTTTGCGAAATCATGGGTTCCAAATATGTTTGACTAAATACCACACTCAATATCTGCCACCCATATGGGGCACATTGCTGGGCATGGCAAGGACACCCCAGAAAAATGCAGAGGTGGGACAGAGTACGAGCTCCACCAATATGGCACTGACATGCCTTTACACAGGAGCTACATGATTGTGGCCTTGGGAAGGGGAAAAAAGTAGCGTCTCCAGGTTAGAGTTAGGGGACGTCCCCCTGAGCACACCGTAGATCCCGTTAAAATGGGTGTTTAAGTTGCAAAGAAATCGGTTAACTAAGTAAATTGAGTCTTCAATCAAATGATGGAATGTTAGAAACATTTAATCAGTTTTTGATATTATGATCTTCATATCAAAACATCACACGCCACTTTAAGTGTGACTCTTTAACTGCTTTTACTTATATCTCCTGATGCATTTCGAGCTGTTAATAGTCCTTCGTTAGGGGGTAATATCTGAAAACAATTATACAGCAATGTTGGCATGAGGAAACCGCCCAAACGATATATACAGTTTATATTTCAAAAAACATAACAACGCCATGAAAGGGTGTAATGATCCCCATCAAGAACAACAAAATCGTAGCCTAATGTCTCTAAGCGTGACTAATGTGTCAAAACGTGGTCCGATACAAGCAGAGTAAGAAAACATGGTGAAAAAATAAATGAATTTTGGAAAATGCATGCCAAAATGAGAAAAACTTGTGTAGCGTGACAAATTATAACAAAAGTCAGTGGTTGCACAAGGTAGAAATGGAAACTTAGTGAGCGAAGCGGATAGATTTGAAAACGCTTTAAAAATTTACAACAGGATAGACCCAAAGCTCCACGTTTATTCACCGCCATGCACGCTAAAGTAACAAGCACTGGCATAGCCAATAGGTCTCGCCTTTGGGACCTTATAAGTGTTTAGCCTTGCAACAGTTGATGCATAACTAAATACTAATACGGTCCCAAAAGCGAGACCTATTGGCTATGAGGTCGTAACTATAACTACCTGCTGGCAACCCCCAGTAGGTGATATATATATATATATACATATATACACACACATACATGTACTTATCTTGTGCAAATGAGAAGACAACAGCAAACAGACCTCTATGAGGGATGGAGTGAAGGGTGAATAGTAAGAGTCCTGAATCTGGACAACACCAAGATGGGGAGTGGGGGCAGTGCATGTGAAATGGGGGCTAATTGATTACTTCAGTAGGGGGACACTGGCTAATTAGTTATTGAAGGAGGATTCTTTAATAAACAGAAAGAGTAAAGAAAATGCAGCTCATTTCCCCACCGTGGGGAGAGGGCTTATGACAAGTAGGAAGTATTAATTATACAGAATCCCAAACAGATGTAGGAGGAGCAGAAATGCAGTTTAAGGAAATTGCGCACCTCGGGGAGATCCTGTGGCTTTTAAAACATACACATGCCTCTGAAAGGAAAGTAAGAACAACAAAGGCGAGAAATATGAGGAAATTGGACAAACTGGCAACTGAAAAAAGAGAAATGTGAGAAAAGATTGAAAATGAAGTGAAAGAAGGAAGGAAAGGGAGATATGATTAAAGGACTAATTTAGGAAAGATAAAAAAGTGGGAGAAAGGACAGAATGAGAAAGAATTACAGAAAGAGGGAGAAATTAACAAGAAAAGAAAGAAAAAAATAAGAACAGAGTGTGTGTAGGGTGAGAAGTTTGATGGAGGAAAGAAAGTAGTGGAAGGAAAGAAAGAAATACTTGAAGATTGGAGGAGGAAATTCTCGCTGCCAGTTTGGCGGCTGTAAAGTAAATGTTTCCTACTGTCAAGGAGGGGGCATGGTGGGTGCAGGGGGCACCTTCTGGTTTCAAGAAATGGAAGAAGTCGTAGTTGGGCAGGCAGGAATTCGAAAAGCACTGACAAGCTGCACTCAGGCGGCAGAACATGAGGCTTCCCCAAGAGCCATGCAGAAGTGAATGTAGCACCGAGATAGAAATGCAGGGATGAATGAGTGTGCAGACATTAATGAATGCATGAGTTCATAGATTGAATGACTATGACATGCAATTAATGTGAATGTGTGAGTGAAGGGGTGGATAAGTACATCAGTGAAAGACTACCAGAATACATGAGTGCACTTGGTGAATGATTGCAGTAGTGAATGACTGAATGAACCAGTAGCAGTTAAAGTGTGAGTACAGAAGCGAACAAGTGAGGCAGTGAATTTTGAAGTGTGTATGGTGTAAGTGTAGAGAATGCGTAGAGTAATTAATAGGTGTGGTGGAGTGAATGTGTGCCCATGCAGGAGTGATTGAGAGCAGAAGTGAACGAGCAAGCACAGGAATGAATATGTGGGCGTATGGGAGTGAATGAGCGCAGCATAAAGTGAGAGGATCAGTCAGCTAGTGCAACAGCGAGAGAATGTGTAAGTGCATGCAGCAGTGAATGAGTACACAAATGAAGTGGTGAGCAGGAGTGAGTGCAGCAGTGAATAGGTGCTAGAATGAATGGATTAGTGACTGTACATGAGTGAACATGCATAGCAGAGAGATAGTTTCACAGTGAGCGAGTGGATGATGGACGCACTGAATGACTGCAGCAGCG
The DNA here is from genome assembly GCF_964204655.1 of Triturus cristatus. Taxonomy (NCBI): domain Eukaryota; kingdom Metazoa; phylum Chordata; class Amphibia; order Caudata; family Salamandridae; genus Triturus; species Triturus cristatus. Next base: position 736,631,310 of record NC_140587.1, on the reverse strand, counting down.
ACAAAAAGTGTGCGCCAGTGAGGGAAACTGCGAAGGAGTGAATACACGGTAGATGAATACGTATATTTATGTAGCGCTGTTGTCACTTCCTTAAGAGTGCACGTGTGTGATATGAACTGGCACGGTGTGTGTGCATGCGAGCTCAGCACAAAAGGTTATTTATATTGTGATAAATCGAAGTGGACGGTCTCGCAAGCACCCTCTGAGGCTCTCCCTCTGGAACGGTAGAGGTGAATGGGTCTGCTGGGGAAACATCGTGGAGGCAAGGTGTCGGCAGGCAGTACCACAGCTCCATAGGGGACAGCAGCCATGAAACTCCACGCAGCACCTGTTCTGAGCTCTGGATGGGCGTGGAGCAATGCCGGACATCTGACCTTTCTTTTGTATAAGAGAACACTTAAATACCCAATCTCAGCCAGGGCTATTAATATTCCTTGTACATTTACAAGATGCCGGTGTGTTTCCTACTGCCAGCGCCCAGTGGAAGGACAGTGGCACATGGTTGCGAGCGGAGGCTCTTCCGAATATCCAGGGAGGGAGAAGGAGCTCCTGGAAGGAAGTGTGCGCGTGAGGGGCTGGCAGCGGCTATCCGAGGGAGGGACGGAGTGGGGAAGATAACAGTGACTGAAGACAGGAGATAGTAAAACTGTCTGATTGGGGCTGAATGTGGGGAAAATGAACAAGCCAACAGATAACGAACAGAGGAAGGGAGAATGGGAGCAAGCCATCAGAGACCACAAAAGGAGGAAGAATGGTGAAAATTAACAGGAACAACAAACGGAACAAGTGGCCGTGCGGCCGCGAAAGTGATCGCGATCAAACATCAAAGCGGCGCGCACATGCACTGTAGCTCTAGGCTGGCCTGGTAGCACTTTTTGGAACCCTCTCAAAAAGTCTCGCCAGACCAGCACATGCGCTGGGTCAGGCGAGACCTAAAAATGTGGCGCGTCACCGACTAAAGTACGCCAACTGAAAGCCTGTGTATTACAGGTAGTACGACGGACGCTGCGTTTTGCATATCGTGGTTCAGAAAGTGTACCCAGGCTACAAACAACCATGTTTAAAAAAACTGACGGCAAATGAAAGAAGACTAAAACGCGGTCAGGAAGTAAAAGTAAATTCAAGCATGCGCCATCTTGAAATGTGGATGTACGCAATAACGTAAATGAATAGTTCAATTCTTCTGTGCACTCAGTTTTGATCAATTAATCCAATTTAATTCGAAGTTCAAGTTGTGCTACTTCATCCTAGCACTGTGTCTAGCAGTGCTCACATATAATGCAAACTTAGTGGGTCAGATGAGTGAGTCCCAAGGATGTGTGCACTTTTGCATAAAACAAAACGTTTCTTCACTATATTATACTGTACATTATAAAGATTTTCGGAGACTCGTTTTGATAATTATTCCATGAATTTAATCATCAATATATTGCATGTGTCACTTCATATAATTGAATCATGAATTCATTGCAGCCAGTTTAATCTGTAGACAATTATTTGACATACCCAATGCATTTCGGGTCATATTAAGGACCCTTCATCTGGGGTCTACGACAAAAAATACAGAGAAACCTAATGAGCAACTCTCAACAGAATATTTACATATTAGTTCATATCAAAGCATTATTCACACTAAAGAAAGGCATAATGTTGCTGCATCTCTTATCAACCATTATAGTGATAGTGATCAAGTGAATTGCCTACTATGTTATGTGTGTTGTATAAAGTGTCCTGGCTTCCACTCTATAATACAACCTAATCTAGACTCATGTTGTAATTATGAAGGCTTAAGCATATTTAAGAAAGTATCGGTGCCTTCACGCAGTTGTTAAAACTCTGCAAAACGTGAATATTCGGATATAGCCGCATTTGATGAAAAAGCGCGAGATGTATTGTAGAGAAAATACTTTAGCGCAAAAGACTTACAGCTCAAGCCTTACTGGGCAACTATTATTACTGCGTGAAGGCACCAATACTTTTCCTAAATATGCTTAAGCCTTCATAATTACAACATGAGTCTAGATTAGGTTGTATTATAGAGTCGCTTTGCTATGAGTCCTTAAGACACTAGATATCGAGTGGAAGCCAGGAAACTTTAAACACCACACATAACAGAGTATGCAATTCACTTGATCGCTATCACTATAATGGTTGATAAGAGATGCAGCAACATTATGCCTTTCTTTAGTGTAAATAATGCTTTGATATGAACTAATATGTAAATATTATGTTGAGACTTGCTCATTAGGTTTCTCTGTATTTTTCCTCGTAGACCCCAGATGAAGGGTCGTTAATATGACCCGAAATGCATTGGGTATGTCAAATAATTGTCTACAGATTAAACTGGTAGCAATGAATTCATGATTCAATGATTTGAAGTGACACATGCAATATATTGATGAATAAATTCATGGAATAATTATCAAAAGGAGTCTCCGACAATCTTTATAATGTACAGTATAATATAGTGAAGAAACGTTTTGTTTTATGCAAAAGTGCACACATCCTTGGGACTGACTCGTCTGACCCACTAAGTTTGCGATGTACGCAATAACGACATAGCCAGAAATCATAAAAACAGTAACATATGAGCTAAGAAAATGTGTATAAAACCGAAAGGAAACTAAGATATGAGTAAAGCTGAGATATGCAAAAATAAAGATAAACCACCACGTGAATTTATGTAAAATGCTGAATAGAGGTGATAACAGTTGGAGAAATTCACGATCACGCTCCTCCACCACATCCTAGACAGGGTAGAATCACTATTTATACTTCTAACAGATAAAGAGGTGAAAAACAAAAGACTACTAGGTGAGACGAGGGGAAATGCAGCCTGTGGATAGATGTGTGGAGAGTAACACTCATGTATGAAAAAAGGAGGAAAAAGGCTGTGTAGAAAACAAGTGTTTAAAAAGGTAAAACACACTCTAGACAAAGTGAGAAAGTCATCAAAATGAGATTAGAAAAGTGAGAGAATCTGTTACAAGGGTTAAAGATAATACAAAAACTCAATTTGGTCATTAAGACCATTGGGCTTAAGAGAGTCAAGACATTTAATCCAGTGCTTTTCTCTTTGCAGCAGGTGGTTGTTGTGGTCCCTTACTTTGGATTTGGCCACTTCTTCCAAGACTAAGAGCTGGAGTTGACATATGTTACGGTGATGTTCAAGAAAGTGGGCGATTTTGTATTCATAGTCCGAGTGCTGCTCTTATCTTCATGGATCCTAGTTTTGATTTTTCTTTCAGTTTTGCCCAAGTAGACTAAAGCACATGGGCATTTCCAAAGGTAAACGACGTTAGCCTTGTTGCAGTTGGCGGTTACTTTAAGGTTGATATGTGTGCCTTTCATGGGATGGTGCATCCAAGATCCTTTGATGACATTATTGCAGTTCCTGCAATTATAACAGGGTATAGTTCCTTTGTAATTGGTAGAAGTAGTGCCTTTGAGAGGTTGAATTAACAGTTCCGTGACATTTTTACCTCTGCTGTATGCAAAGATGGTTTCTCAGAAAGAAGGCCTTTAAAGTCAGGTTCCAAGGCTAGAATCGACCAGTGTTTGTTGATGGTATTCTTGTAATGGTGACTCATGGTGGAATATTTAGTTACCACCACCATCCAGTTTTGTACCGGCTTTTCGTTAATAAATAAGCATGTGTTTTCTTGGCACTGCGACTTTTGGCTTGCTCCAACACTCTCTGTGGGTAACCCCATTGCGCAAATCTCGTGAGCATGATATCAGTTTGTTCTGCACAAGTTTCCGGTTGAGATACAATGCGTTTAACTCACAACAGTTGTTAATATGTAGATGATTCTTAAGGGATTTTTGATGAAAGCTGTTAAAATGCAGTATGTTGTTTCTGTCAGAGGTTTTCCGAAAGTTGTTGGTTACCAGCTTGTTGGAGATTCTACTGATCTGAACATCCAGAAGGGTCATGGTGTTTTTATGTACTTCGAACGTGAATTGAATCCTATGATGAATTTCATTAAAAGCATTCAATGCAGCTCTCAACATGGTGTATGTCCCTCTCCATAGAATGAAAATGTCATCTATGTATCTCAAGAATACTGAACCATGTTCTTTCCAAGTTGTCAGGCCTAAGATGTTGTCTTCCTCGAATTTGTGCATGAAGATGTTAGCATACGCCGGCGCGGCGCAGTTGCCCATGAAAGTCCCAGTGAGCTGTAAAAACCACCGGTCTTCCCATTTAAAATAGCTTTGGTAAAGGATGAAATGAAGCAGTTCCATGAGGAATATTTGAAAATTGGAGTCAAGATTGGAGTTCAACAGAGTTTCTTCTATGACTTTGATGCCTAAATCATGTGAGTTTGAGGTATATAATGATTTTACTTCCACTGTACATAGCCATAGTTCTTCATCCAGCTTGATGGTGATTTGGTTGAGTTTCGAGATGAAGTCTGTGGTGTCCCTGATATGTGTCCTCATGTTCAGAACAAACGGTTGTAGGAATTTGCCAAGAAATTTCCCTACAGGCTCGTGCAAGCCTAAGGTGCATACAAATCTACATCTACCCCCATTCAGACCCATCGTCTCCACCAGAGGGAGCGTGCATGAGCCTGCAGGGAAATTTCTTGACAAATTCCTACAACCGTTTGTTCTGAACGTGAGCACATATATCAGAGACACATTATATACTTTTTTAATCGGTGGATAAGATCATCTTTTTTTTTCAATGAACTTCACCCATACATAACGTATATTTGTTTAGATTAGGTTTTGTACTCATCTAAGTGCCTATATTCCTGTTCATGCTGTGTGAACTATGCTCATTTTGCAGATGTGGGGTTGTGGCAGCCATAACTTTTGTGGATACGGTTCTCAAATGTTTATGTGGGGGTGGGTCATACTCATCAATACCCTCATTGCATAGGGTTAACAGAGAACGACATCTGGATTTTTACTGCAGGATACTGTTTCAGTGTTTATGAAAGGATAGTTTATCCTTCCATCCATATTTCCCTGTCCTGGAACCCGTATTTCACGCTCCATATGCATGGTTCCATTGAGGGAGACTAATATAAGAATAATCCTACTATGAAAAGGATCAGTGTTTAAATATAGCCTGCTGTATCTTCCTTTTCATTTCATAATATTGAGATGAATCCAAGGGATCGAGTCATTCAATCCATTCTCACTGCTTGGTAACCTATGCACCCATCTCTGCTCTCATTGAAATAGGGCACTCGTCCAATCTCTAGTTGTTATGGGGATCTTGAATATCCATCTCAAGATTTTTTCTGAATGTTGCATTTCGAGGAAGTATGTTGTCAATTTTGTTGTTGAGTTTTTGAACCTCATGTTGCTTATATGCTCAAGAATTCTGACGTTTATTTGTCTTATCACCATTCATACATGTTGGTAATAACAAGGACATTTGATAAGATAGATTATATTTTACGAGTTGCAGGTGGTGTGTTTTCTCAATTCCCAATGATACTCTAGACCCACGTCCACTGTCTTGCTATTTCTGGTTAAGGCACATGCCTTGCAGCTTCCACATGCATAATGTCCAGTGATGGGTGGTAGACCCCATGGTGTAACATCGCTCCTTCCTGTTGGCTTTATTACTCAAGGTTTATTACTCAAGGTTTCATGTGTGTACCAGGATATTACTAATACTCGCACTTTTCTTAAAGGAAAGGAGTGGAGTCTTCAGGTCTAAACCATTCGAATTTAGAATGCCCCAATTACATATGATGATTTTTTTAATACAATTTGAGGCTGTGTTAAATGTTATAACGCAGATGTTTCGATCCTCTTTCTTTTTTTCATGCATCTCCAGTAGTGCATCCCTATTCTTATTTTTCGCTCATTTTCAAGCCCTCTGAACCACATGGAGTGGGTTCTGCCTTACTTGAAGTTTTTCACTGAGGTTTGCCAGACTTTTTATCAAAATCACTCCCCTCTGAGCAGTTCCTTCGCAGGCGGAGGAATTGTCCATAAGGCAGGTTCTTTCTGAGAGATTTAGGATGAAAGCTATTGAACGATTGAAGGTTGTTTCTGTCTGTGGGTTTATGATGCACATCACTTACCAACTTGTCATTCTTTGGGGTTAGAATCAGATCCAAAAAGGGAAGGGATTTGGCAGTAATGGTCGATGTGAAAAACAAAAAAGGGTTATTGCCATTCAACCATTGAAGAAATTCTTCTGCCTTTGCTCTGTCTCTTTGCCAGATGACTAGTACATCGTCGATGTACAGTCTCCAGACCCTGATAGAATGCAAAAAGGGGTTGGCTGGTTCATATATGTTCTCATTCTCAAACTAAGATACAAACAGACATGCCAGGCTGGGAGAGAATGAACTTCCCACAGAGGTCCCATAGGTTTGTAGGTACAAGGTGTCACTGTACTGAAAAACGTTTTTCATCAATGCCAACTCAGCCAGGCACAAAATAAAGGATCATGGGGTCTGGTGTTCCCAGTTTTCCACAAACTGGATATTTTCAATCACCCTGAGTTTCTCCCTCTGGGGAATGTTTCTGTAGAGTGATTCGATGTCTAGTCCAATCAAAAGCTAATTATTTAGGTCAAAGTCTATGTCGATATTAGATTCAAGACCTCCCTTCTGTCTTTTAAATAGGCTGACATTCTCTGAACAATTGGCCTTAAGTAAAAAAATCGCAAAATTGCGATAGGGGTTCTTAGGTTGAATATATTCCAGACACAATGGGCCTCCCAGGTGTGGGCCTAGTGTTCTTACGCACTTTTGGCATCGTATAAAAATAGGGAATCTTCGGTTTCTGCCTGCAAAGGAAATTTAACAGGACCCTCTATGTTGGGGGGTTCAACTCTCACTCGAGCACTGACACAGGTGTAGGGTTGGAACACACTCATGGAGTTCAGGGGAAATCAATTTTTCATGGTGCCATCCTAATGGAATAATTAAGAGAAAATTCAGCACCTCGAGAGCTGTTAGCAGTGAATGAACCACTAATCTTTCTGGATGATGCTTCTTTCAGGAAGGATTGGTCACTAATCGCTTGGAAATGCACTAAAGATTGTTTGATTCTAATTATCGATACTGCAAAAAAGATCCCTTGATACAAATCCAATTGAGCGAGAGCAACCTTAAAACACAAATACAACTACCAGTTTTTAAAAAGAAATTAGAAGAGACCAATAGAGAGGTGAATGAATACAAAGATTACTTGGCACGAACAAAAATCAATAAACTGCAGAAACGTCTAAAGAGATTCTCTCGAGAGAAAGTGTACCCATATACTAATGACAAATATACAAAACAGAAAGAGGTCCAGAACACTAAGAGAAATATTTCAAACAAAAGGGATACAGAAACCTTAAGCTCTGACAGAGAACGTAGTGACAACGATCATAGACCGAGAGGAAGAGCTATGGGTTTCTATAGGGGTCTACCACAGGCTTTACAACAATTACCACAAGGTCGAAGCTTTAAGTGGCCACCTATGCATCCTCATATTCAACCCTTTCAATACCATCGCAACCACAATCCTTTTTTTGGGAGAGGCAGGGGAAGGGGAAAAGGCCGCAGAAGGGACAGAGAGTTCAGTGGAAGAATCTCAACCAGCGGGTCACTCGGAGCATGACAAGGGTATTCCTACCATGGACCAGCAAGGAATTACCTTAATCATGAATGTCACAGACATTACCCTTACTCTAGACCAAGAAAAAGTTCTGAACAAAGGAATAGGGTCTGTTCCCACCAACCAAGTAGACCTATTTAAATTGAGATGTGAACTGCTCATTTTTTTCAGGAAAATACGACTGAATGTCTTTTTCAACCAAGAGAGCAGAGATACATGTTCCAAAGGGTACACAGGAATGAGATCAAAATCTACGTTTGTCCTTACTTTAGCACACTTACCTCTGATATAGGTGTATTTGAGCAGGCAGTGATTCATGAGATAAAACACTCTAATGAGATGCACAGTAAGAGCTTTAGTAATCTGATGAAGGCAGAACCGAAACCAATGCAAGAATTGAAGGAAGTGTGGCTCAATGGTTAGAGCGGCAGACCTCGATGCAGAGCACTGGTCCGGGACCAGGGTTCGATTCCCGTCGCGGCAGGGTCTTGGGCTATAAATTCCGCGGACTGGATATTCTCGCCTCAGTGCCTATTCTAATCATGGGTCCCACGCTGCAACTCTGGGCAATAGCTTGCTTAATCTCCACAACGGCCCCCCGCGGCGGGATGCCTGGCTTTCACCTTGGGGATGCCCAGTACGGGTTATCTCACAGGGAAAAACCAGGACGGGTTCCCAAGGCAAGCGCCAAGATGCCCAAGGGTAGTTGAGCGCTATATAAGAACATATAATAATAATAATAAGACCCCTGTTTTATTATTAAACCAGCTGATAAAAAGGGTGGGTGATCATTACTCAAACCAAGGAAGCATATAAAGTGGAATGCCTAAGCCTTCTTGGGGACAGAAGAAATTATGAGATATTAAATAATGATCTGACGCCGACCCTAGAAAAGGAGATTAACAGGGTGTGACAGCGGCCCTATGATGAAGCATGCCACTGGATAGCGGGTGAAGGAAATCATAAAAACTTCTTGGATTTTCCATTTAAAATTTTTTTCAAAAGGTTTTTCCATTTTCTTAGTTTCTTTTCCTTTCCCCCTTTTTGAGCTTATTACATCTCCTAGCTCTTATATTTGACAGAACGGTTTGCCTAAAATGTAAGCCAGAAATTGACTCTTTGGAAAAACATCACAGTCCTCTATTCCACAGCGAGACTCCAAACATCTACAAAAAAAGACGGCGCATCTTGCTTATCTTAATAGACATACACTAGACTCCTGCAGAGGCCAAAATTAAATTCAAAATTGGTTGGTTGGCATAAAAAAATTAGTTGCTAATCATATCTGAAGACCAAACGGCACTCAGAAAAAAACCTCCCTTTATTTAGTCCCAAAGTTTATATTCTCCCAGGACAAAAGCACACATTCACTGAGGCAGCTACTTCCATCTGGAACTCTCTCTGACCTGATTTAGGAATGCAACTCTTTTATTGCCTTAAGAAAACGTTTAAAGTCTCCCCTCTTCAGATTGTAAGTGGTATAATCGTGGCTGTAATCTAAATATTGCAAGTGGTTCTTATATAGGACAGATATGTTCTATTAAAGCACAGTAACACCATTCAGGTGCAACACCTGCAAACTGACAAACTAACAAACAAATAAATAGTTGATTATAGAGTGTTTTGCAATGAAAATGTTGGTCCATTTTCCAAGTTTCTCTATCAGTCCTCCACCTGTTTTTTGGGTAAACTGAAGATTGTGCTGTAGTTATTTGTGAAGCCTACTGCAGAGGACATTGCAGTAGCCTTGCATTGATTAATATACCTACACTAAGCTTCATTTGCTTTTTAAATCAGTATTGCATTTTGAATCCTTGGTAAATGAGCCAATTCACTCTTCGAATTGTCTCCTATATGAAACTTGAGGGACTTGCTACTATCCACTCAAACATTCAGAGGTTTGCCGTTGTTTTTCACTGATCTCAACAACTCAGGAATTTGCTCGTGAATATGCCTTGAGGCAAAGCTTGAATCAAGACTTGTACTGGGTGATCACAATTTTACAGGTAAAGAGACACATCCAGCAACCTTTCATTCAATATTCTGAAACGTTCAAATGTAGAATTAGCTTTGAGTATTAATTATGCTGTAGATTTATGTGCGGTTTGTGAAGGGCTATGATTGTAATCCTGCATCAGACTATGAGCAATGTGATCATGTTTATCTTATCTCCAAGTGAAAATGGGTGAAACCATTTCAGGACTGGTGGCACTACCCTCTCTAGGTCCAATAGATGGATGGGCCATTAACACATTTTGGTCCCCCGTGTCTCCATCAGCAGAAATTTCCAATAGCACTACCAAATCGATGATTTAAGCATCAGTGTATATTTGAAACATACGCCAAGACTGTACATATGTCATGCCCATGCCAAAAATTTAGCTGTCCTTCATGAAACATGATTCATTATTTCCTGTGTGTCTATAGTTCAATGACTTAAAAACACATTATGCAGTATATGGATGGTAGTTAATGTTCCACAAGTTACCATCTTACCTCAGATCCATTACAGCTAGACATTTTCTTAAAATAGTGGATTTACTTACCCTCGTTTAGAAGAAGCTAGAAATCCCCTTTACCGAAGGGAGTAGATGAATATGTCTTTATTGATTTGGAAGAGATCAAGAGAACAAGGCCTAGTAACCCAATTGGTGACGATATTGTTAGAAGAGGTTTGGGGGTTCAGTTTCATGAGCAAAAGGCAGAAGAAGTCTACAGTTACTTCTTGTGAAAAGTTGGGAAACCAGCTTGGACACATCGCATTTTCTTTTTTATTGCTAAACGAGACAATAGCTCAAATTATATTGGTTTTTCATTGGTCAAAAAGACATTTGTTCATTTATTTATCTGGAAGTTTGAGACAGCGCTGTATGTCTCCTTTTGCTGACTTCAGAGAGCTAAAGGTGAGAAGAAAAGTCAGCATTGTGAAGTGTTTAACCCTCTAATTGGCGAGGTAGAACCATTCCAATGCTCTCCAGTCGTGACCCTGTAGCTGCAGCAGTGTACGGTAATTTTCTGGGTCATCAGCAGCAACAGTGCCATCATCTTCCTCTTGCTCATCGCCATCCTTCTTCCTCCTCTTCGCTGTGTTTGGACCTTCGGATTAAGGAATGACTATAAAAAGGCTTCCACGGGCGTGGCTAAGTCGCGCATGGAGTGAGACGTGTTTGCTTGGGTCTCCGCTCCCTGGTGCTTGACTAAAGCTACCCATACCGTCCACCAGGGTTCCTGTCTGTTGTCTCGGCCCCCACATCGCTACTGAAACATCGAGGCTGCTCCTGGTTGCCTGTGGGTGCCCCCGCCTGGCTCAGCGACCCGATATCCTGAGCCGATCGCTCGCCAGAGGTTGGTGGCCACCATCTTGGGTGGGCCTCCTCACAGTGTGGACCCTGCTGAGCAGCATCTCTCGTCCTGCAGAACACAGCATCCGGAGCGGCAGTGGGGGAGGCCCTGTGCGAAGTGCCCTGACCAGTGAGGGAGCTCCGGAGTAACGGGACACCCAGTCGAGCCCTGAAGATTTGTAGGCTTTCAGCGACACTGCGCCCTGCATTGGTTGCGGTACACAGGCTTGCTATCCCTCAGACGCCACAAGAGAGGTGAGGTGAGTCCCCGTGCTTGCCTGACTTAGGAGGCTATGCTGGTTCGGGTGCGGGCACCCCCCGGCTTTGTGGTCAGATTTACTGGTAGTCCTTCCGGCACCATTTTGGAGGACAGCACTACCCCGTATACCTTCAGCCCTGTCTGAATCTCGACCGGTTGCTTTTGAGTCCCACCCTTGCACTGTTGCTGGCTTGACATTGGAGGCAATTGTGAATTAGCTGGGCCATGCTTGTGGATGAACTGGTGGAAGTCCAGGTGGCCTTGGACTCTCAGTCACCCTGCTCTTTGTAGGCTGTGAGTTGCGTGGACAGATTGGGACTGTGGTACTGATGGCTGGGGGCGAACTGGGACCAGAGCGGCCTCCTGGCGGAGCTGCATTTTTGCCTTCTGGGAGTTAGCTCTGGAGAGCTTGGGTGGGTCTCGCCGAACTTTCCTCCTACCACTCTAAGAGACCCACTTTCGTTTTGCGTGTTTTGACTTGAACTGAGTACTGTGGTGGTCAGAAGATACTTATAACAAGTTTTGTCAACAGCCAGAGCTACCTGACATTATTCGAGGCTCTGGGGCTTAATGGGAGGATTGCTGGTCTCTTGGTGTCACAACAGTCCTGTGCGTAATGAGAACTGCAAACTGCTCCGTGCAGGGAGTGCTTATCCCTTTTGACATCCTGGACCAGGACATTTTGCTGGGGGCGGAGAGTATGTGCTAACGGCCCTGTGAAGTCTGCCTTCTATCATTTCCACCTCACGCCAGCCCCCTGCGAGCACGGAGTTAGTGTGGAAAGCCTGTGGCTACAATGGCGCCTTGAAGAGACCCCCTAACTCTCCCCATTGGGCTCCAAGACAGTCAACAACGCCTGAGGATGATGAATAAGAGGGGATCTCCCTTGGGTGAAGCTTGAGGGAGTGGGGCCGGTTTGGGGGCTCCCCTTGCATCCCCCTACTGACTCCCTGTCCCTGGTGGGGCGAACCTGTCACGCTTGCCCGGTCCTCTGTGGAAATACCCTGTCCAAGTAGTCGCTACACTAATATCCCCCATACTCCAGCCATGCCTCCCAACAACAAAGCAAACAGGGACACGGATTCAGCCTCGTCCAGAGATAATCCAGTAACCTCTCTATGGTCTAAAAATACCACGCAGGACGCCCCCATACCTTCGGCATCTGTTCCAGACCAAGCAGTACTGGGAGTGACGATTACACAGGCCTCGTGACATCCTTCCTCCAAGAGATCAAAGATTAAATTGGTTCCCTCAGGCAGGATTTCAAAGCTGGCCTTCAAGACATCTGGAAAGAGGTCACAGAGATACGCGAAAGGGTGGATGACCTCGAACGCACAATGGATGCCAGATCTGAGGACCACGAGAGCCTGTGGAAAAGAATGGCAGAGCTCGAGGACCAAAACATCAGCCTGCAGTTGAAGCAAGAGGACTTGGAAAATCGCAGTAGACGGAATAACCTACGTATTAGAGGTGTCCTACTGGGAGCAGAGCGCAAAGACATCATGGCCTACACGGCTGACCACCTACATGCGATCCGAGAGGGAGAAGAAGCATCACCCCCATTGCTGGACAAAGCTCAACGTGTGCAGGGTCCTCGCAATAGGCCTGATTTCATCCCCGATATCCTAATGAGAGTACACTTATTTGCAGACAAGGAGGCTATCCTGAGAAAGACTCTTAGGATGCTGAATAAGAGGGGATCTCCCTTGGGTGAAGCTTGAGGGAATGGGGCCGGTTTCGGGGCTCCCCTTGTATCCCATGCTGACTCCCTGTCCCTGGTGGGGGCAAATCTGTCACGCTTGCCCGGTCCTCTGTGGAAATACCCTGTTCAGGGTCCTCGCAATAGGCCTGATTTCATCCCCGATATCCTAACGAGAGTACCCTTCTTTGCAGACAAGGAGGCTATCCTGAGAAAGACTCAGGTGGCCAAAGACATTTCTTACAATGGTCTATTGATCCAGATTTTCCAAGACTTGGCCCCAGCTACTCTGAAAAGGCTAAAGGAATTTAAAATAGTTACAGATAAGCACAGAGATCTTAATATCAAGTATCAATGGGGTCATCCCTTTGCTCTGTTGGTCACCTGGGAAGGAAAGCGGCGAGCCCTCTGATCACTGAAGGATGCGAACAACTCTTACAATTCTTGATAGAACCAGAACATGCAGACCTCCCTACTCCCTGGGACCATCCCGGAGGGGCCTTATGCTCAGATTGGTCCATGGTCAGTCCACCTGAACACAGACGTCATCTTCAGGTGCGAGAATCTTCTCAGGCCATACAGGAATTTATTAGCCATATCAGGGCCTTGAATGACTCCTCTCCGCTGTCTCGATGTACCATATCTCACTACTCCTCTTGGTGTTTCACTGCCACCTGTAGTATCAGGATTTTGTTCACCCTGATCGGACCTTCTCCTCTAATTAACTCTGATCAGCTGGTATGTGGTCGAAGGATGCCACATAATTGTACTTTCAGTCTTCCCTCAGGAATGCACTCACTTCTGGGAAAGTCCCCTGTGCAATGACACTACCTGAGCCATCACCGGTGGCATTGATGGCCCCCCCGTGGAGGGAGGGTTTTAATGCTGACTTTACATGACCACAGGCTGCGGAGGCCCACGAGTTACCCTGCACTAGCCACCCCTCCTTCTCTTACAGGGTCCTCTCAGAAAGTGACTTTTCCATAATGGCCTGTCCTTCGGACTTTGGGCTATTCCTCATGGGCTCTGACAATGTTTGGCCCAGTTGGCCATGCACTTTGGTGTTCTTTGTTTTCTTTCTTTTTCTATTCTCCTTTTCTCTTTTCCCTGTTACACTGCTAATGGAGGGATGGGGTCTGTCTTGTGGCGCTCTTGAGCCTTTGGGAAACTTGGGAGATATTTAGCATGTATGGGGGTACGGGAGCGGGTCGGGAGTCTATTGCTGCTCTATGGAGTGAGTATAGAGAGGCTACTGAGTCTGCCATGTTGGCCTAGACACTGCTATGGGCAAGCGGACGGTTCAGAATGGATCTGACTGACCCTGTGAAGTTCCTCTCTGAACGTAAAGGGGCTCAATTCTCCTAATAAAAGGCACCAAGTTTGGCGGTATTTACTTCAGCGGTATCCTGACATCATATTTCTTCAAAAGACCCACCTCCTCTCCTCTGACACTCGTCTCATGACTCACCCAAGTATCCCCGACAATTCTGGCTTGTGCCCCTACTAAAACGGGTGATGTGGCTGTTTTTTCTTAAAGCCGGGTGGGCTGTCCAAAGTACTAGGGCTACGAAAGACGAGAATGGTAGGTTTTTAAAGCTCCAAATGCCCTGGGATCTTTAATCCTCGTGAACACTTATGCTCCCAATCAGAACCAAAATTCATACTCACACTCTCACCTTTACGACCTCCTTCACTCAGTCACCACATCGATTATTTATGGGGGGGATTTTAATTTAGTCTGCAACCCGGAATGGGATCGCACGGCACCAGCCCCTCACAATACTGGAGCAATGTCAGCCACTATAAAAAATGCTATCACGAACTTAGGACTAATAAACGCATTGAGATACTTGCACCTAGACTCTAAAGACTATTCCTTCCAATTCCATGTACATCGATCCTACTCCCGTATCGACTATTACTTTCTTTCTTTACCAATACTAAAAGCGCTCACCACTGCGGAGATCTCCAATATCTCTTTTTCAGATCATGCACATTTATCGATATCCCTACAATCCCATAGGCCTCATGCGGAGGCCATCCCCAGGTGGAGGCTCCCGCCTCAGGTTCTACGAGATCCTGTTGACATAGCTGACATCCGTAAGGAGATTGAGACCTTTATTATCATGAATGACCTCATGGAGACTTCTGAAGCTACTAGGTGGGATACTTTTAGGCTACCATTCGTCGGGTTATCTCTACTATTTCAATTACGAGAACCTGTGAATCCCGTCTTCTAGAGAATACACTTTCCACGGACATTAAAACATTAGAACGACGGGATCACCTTCAACCATCATTGTGCAATAAACGTCTGTTTGCAGAGGCACGGGGTCAACTACGTTTACATCGCACTAATAAGGCGGAGAGACTGCTCCTTGCCCTTAAACAGAAATTTTATGTGGGTGGTGACTAAGCGGGGACATGTCTCGCGCGACAGCTGTGGGCCAAGAACACGAGGGCGCATATAGCCAAACTCAAGCGTTCAGATGGTACATGGGCTATCTTGGAATCTGATAAGTCTGCGGTTCTCTCGTATTTTCACTGGGCACTATATGCGGAAGCTCCCTGCCCTCGTGAAGCAGTTGGGGAATTCTTGGACTCTTGCCCTTGGGACACTATTAGTGCCCATCAAAGGTGTCTGATGGAGGAACCAATTTCGCAGGAGGAAATAGCAACAGCTCTGAAACAACTCCCAGTAGGGGAAACTCTGGGACCCGATGGCCTTCCAGTAGCCTTTTATCTGATCTTTTACCCGCAACTGCGAGAATATTTATTACACTTTTGTAACAGTTTTACGGAGGCTTCAGGCCTTACTCCGACTATGGTAGAAGCAGAGATTGTTTTGGTCCCAAAACCCAGAAAAGACCACTCTTTCCCTCGCTCATATCATCCTATAGCTCTCCTAAACACAGACGCTAAGGTCTATACTAAGATCTTGGCGAACCGGCTGGAACTCCACCTTCCGGGTCTGAATGACCCTGATCAGGTCTGGTTTATCCACCAATGCCATGGAGCAAACAACAATCGCCGAATCGCCCATATAGTGGAAAAGGTGCAGATCAGGGACATACTGGCTTGCCTGGTGTCCCTTGATGCAGAGAAAGCCTTTGATCGGGTGGACTGGTGCTCTCTTCGGGAAGACCTGCAGAGGGTGGGTTTGGGCCCGATGATGATCTCTAGGTTGATGGACTCTTAATTTGCCTCCTAGTACCCGCATCCGATTTGATGGACGCCTCACCGCTTCCATCCCGATTCATCGCAGTACAAGACAGGGATGTCCTCTTTCCCCTCTCTTATTTGCCCTTGTGGTGGAACCCCTTGCTATTGATATTAGACATAATCTGGGTTACTCCTTTTGGGGGTTATGATCACAAGGTTTCCCTCTTCGCAGATGACCTGCTGCTTTCTCTTACCTCCCCGTCCTCCTCTCTTCCAGCGTAAGCCACACTTCTACGATCTTTTGAGATAGCGTCGGGATTCCGAATTAATCTTGCCAAATCTCATGCCCTCACCCTAATGCCCTCGGAAGTTCAGGACCTAGAAGATTTACTTCCTCTCCAATGGACAGAGATGTCGATCGGATACCTAGGGTTAGACTTGACCCCCTTGCTTTCCTCTTGGACATCGGCTAACTGGCCTAGATATAGGGAGTTGATACGAGAGGAATTACGTAGATGGAAAGGTCTCCCTCTTGCATGGATGTGACGTATCAATGCTATAAAAATTTCACTTCTTCTGAAGATTTTGTATTTGTTCCAATCCCTTCCCACCCCGATACCTTAGGCGGGCATCCTTTCACTCCAACTCAAACGTGCCCGCGTTCTTCTAATAAGATCCTGATGATGCCTCGGGACCGAGGTAGGCTCGCGTCCCCCAATCTTTTAGAATACTATTGGGCTTGTCATCTTCGGTATATTTCAGAATGGGTAGTCCGTGGGAGTGAGAAACATTGGTTCCGTATGGACCGGGCGGTTTTCTGTAGGCCCTTGTGGGATCTTGCTTGGCTATCTGGTGGAGCTCGACCCCATAGTGCCTACATAGTTACCCCTACTAAAACTGTTCTGGAGATTTGGGATAAGTTGGCGGTCTCTCGTTTGAATACTTTCCCCTCCCCTAACACACCTACTGTGCGCAATCCCATGTTCCCCCCCACATTACAACATCGGGCTTTTGGTGCTTGGTCTGATGGTGAACGCCGAGTCATCCAAGACTTGTTTCAAGGCTACAAACTCCTCTCTTTTGATCAATGCAAACGTTCCTTCCACCTTACGGAGGGTGCTCGGATGCAATATTATTAGTTGCGACATTCGTTGCTCGCTCAGACCTATGCCCAAGGAGCCACTAGAAAACTCACAGACTTTAAAACTTTAGTACGATAATTTGCTGGGTCAAGGGGACTGATCTCTCGCACTTAGACTGTCTTACAACCCTCACATCAGCCGCTGCCCCACACCTACCAAAAGCAATGGAATACTGACTTAGGGGAAGACATAGCTCCAGAATCTTGGACCCAGTTATGGCAGAATATCCCGAAAATATATCATAGCATACTGCAGCGCGAATCAGCATACAAGCTTATGTCGCATTGGTACTTTAACCCGGTGCAACTTCACTAGATACTACAAAATTTCCCCCCGACTTCTTGGAGATGTCAGGCTGACCGAGGGGACCTATTTGGTGATCCTGCCTGAGCCTTGAAATGTTTTGGAAAGAGATTCTCAGTCATTTAAAGGATGTAGTGAATTTTCCTATCCCTTCCTCCACCTATGATAACCATGCTAGGCATTAGACCCCCGACAATGACCGCTATGAAATATACAGACTGGCGGTTGATACTACAGATGCAGGGTGCAACCAGGCAATCTATAGCTTTATTTTGGAAGAATCCCCCCCCCATGGCCATTTGGTTCCTCTGTTTGTGACACGTATTAGCCTATGAATTGCTCATTGCACGTATCAACCACGCAGATGCCAAATTCACCCGTGTCTGGCAGCCCCTAATACAATACCTTTCGAATATGGAACACTCGCGATTGGACCCCCCAAGGCTATGTGCCCTCCAGTTGTTTGATGACTCCCTTAATCCTTATGTGAGGGGCCCTCTGCAAGATTTCCCTGAATCGACACCTTCCATGTCAGACATGGTGATACCAGGATGTTTCTGCCACACACAAGACTTCACACACTGCCTTTTTGAGATAGTGCCTCATTGTCTGTACCTGCCATTGCTGCACTAGTTCCACCCATGTGCAGATGATGTTATCATTCGCTTTCTTGGTCACGACCTCTTACTACTCTGAGGTTGGAAATCATTGGTAGGACCTTCTGATGGCACATACTGTGGTTGTTTATAACTGTCTCTTCTATTCATTCACTTATTATTTTTTTGATTGAGCACTTGTATGCCTGTAGGCTTCATGAAAGAGGAAATGGAGGAGAGAACAGAGAAGGGACCACCGGAAATGGAATGCTTCAAGACTCTTTTAAATTGGCCACAATTGGACATCTGCCTCAGGGATATTGGGAGACCCTTCCAGAGCTGGGGACCTAACACTTTTGGATCTGGATATCCAAGGGTCTTTGCTGCTCCACCAGTTTGGAGACCGCCAGGAAGCAGTACAGCCGTCCATGATGCCACTGCAACCTGATGGCACTTGACTGCCTCTGTTTTCACTCTGCGGGACAGGAGGACCTTACGGCTTTGTGAGTTTCCAGCCCCCGGCTTCTCCAAAAAGACCATTTTAAACGTAGATGGCAAATGTTTCTTCTCTCAACTGTAGAGACAACTTAATTTAAGGATGAAATACGTATAGGATTGATATGTTGGTGAGAACGACTTTCACCTACTGACGGTTAGGCAGACAGTAACAAAACGTTTCCTTTTTAACTCTACAAATTTTAGGATCACATCAATCCACATTTTATGGTTGTGAGACATATATGTTGACGGACAGTCTTGCTTTTGAGCAGCCCAAAACATTGTTTCAAATAGAGCCACACATCTGGAAATCAAAATGTTCTGCTAATGCCTAAAATATGAACCAAATACTTTTCTCTCCTTACTGTCTTCTTAAGGACTTTTATATCGATGCTGTAGATTTTGTATTCGATTATGAATTGTGCATTTCTACATATGTATATTCAGATCAGTAGTCTAAATGTACATATATAAATTTGCAATTAATGTTATAATACAGACACTCCCTTGCAATATGCATATCCTCAGAATAATTTTCAAACACATTTATTTCTGCATGTTCTACGTTTCATGCAGAAGGACATAACGTCATATTATTTATTAAGTTTGGGGTCAATTATAGCTGAACTTTTGACATTCTTAACTTTCCTGCAGCAATTTGAAAATAAAGTACATTCCCAGACCCAGACATTTTGTCTCCTACCTGCAGCACTAATGAATGACCCGGGGCTAGATTTGTTAAAAGGAGATTTTTGGTGAGAAAGTAAAAGCTGCAGACCATGTAAGTCAAATGTAGCGAATATTTCTCTTGAAAAATAACCTTCAGCATGCACAATGCGTCTGAAGTGGGTGAGCAGGCTGCTTGAATCGTGGTTAATTTGGATAGGAAAGGGGTACGCATGCAAATGAAAGTGCGATCGTGTGTGCACAGAACGCTGTCTCAGCTGACAGAGAGATGCTGTGACCTGCCATACTGTATGTAGGCAACCCTTTCTTTCTCAATTTCACAAAATGGCAAAAGAAAGCTATTTAGAGGCACTCTAACAACATGACACATCGGTAACCTTTCAAAACATCGCATGGGATATTGGTATCATTAAGTTCACCCTTCTTTCTCCCCCTCACCGTCAGTTGCCAGCATTTCATTCTCTCCGGAAGTGCTGCCTCAGATTTTGTTTTTCTGCATTAATGAACATTATTCGTTCCATCGCTGCTGCCGTCTGAACGTTGCGGGCGCGGTGCCAAACGGCACGCAGGCAGCGCGACAATGCAGTGAAAGGCCTCTTTTTCAGTTATTTTGCTTATTACATTGCCTTCTTGTCCTAAGCACCGTGTCCTGGAAAGCGTGCTTTCTCACAGCGCCGGCCTTTGGTTCTCTGTGCTCCTACAGAGAGCAAGAAACGTGTTTCCAGAAGCCAGCAAAAACGGAATGTAAGATCTCTCGTTATAAAACACTTCTTCGTGGGCTCTGCTGACGGCGCCCAATTTTACCCCAAACAGTTGCTGTTTGAACGCTGACGACTGCGACCTTTAGCGGCTCATTATTTGCTCTCCTCATTTCCGGTTGTCACCCGCCGGAGTACCTGCAGGTAACAGAACTCCGGCAGCCGAAGTATGCCTTTAGAGAAGGATGTAATTATGTCGCAAATAACAGGTAAAATGGAACATTTAGTTGCTAAGACCGCTGCAGCTGAAAGCGAGGAGCGGAACCACCGAGAGCATATTTCCAATAATTTGCTTTACGTCTTGAGGTAATGTCCTTTGAATAGCTAATAGGGTTCAATTCAATTTCCCTATCGCAGTTGGGACAGCATGGCATTGCCTTGAGCTTTGCTTTTCCTGAATTCAGCAGTCTTATAAATGCGGCAAGGGCGCTCTCTTTTGAACAGCAAAACTCATCTGTGCGCATCAGAGCAATTTTAGGACTTTCAAGGGTGTTCAAACTGTACAGTGACAAATGCAATCTGCCTAGTCAGGTCAATTGGCTTAACACGGTTCTTCAGATTATGTATTAAGTGACAGAGGTAAAATGACATTTTACAGTCCCAAACCCTCTAATTTGCAAACTAACAGGGCTTGCGAACACACATTGATTGTTTGCTATCTATTAAGCAGTTAGGAAGAGGCATAAGACTAAGAGTGGAGTGATTTGGAATAGAATGTATCAATGGTTTCCAACCGCAATTGGGGACGCAACCCATTGTAAAGTTACCGACTCCTCAAGGAGGCGGTAATAGATTCACTAAAGGGAACCTGCCCCTTTTGGGCAGCTTCTTTTTTACGAGTCATGTCAGGCAACCTCAGGGGTACATGCCAGTGGTCCAGGACACAGCTGCTTGATCCTCCGATCAATTAAAGCAGCACTGTTTCCTATAAGGAACAGCGGCTCCTTAAAAAATTCCCATTTGGAAACACAGAACAAGCAAGGGGATGTTGGTTTTTTGGGCTTTGCAGGACACAATCTCTGTCTTTGGGGCGAATCACAGAGGTCGCAAATAGCCACCGGTATAATTAGTGCTCATTGGGCAGGTCATTCTGTGACTATACTGTAAATGAGGATATGAGATGCAACTTTCACTAGTCGTAAGGTCACGTCCTCGAGCCATTGTCATTTTGAGATGGATTGATCGGGGAGGCCAAAATTACAGCAATCTAGGTGGGAAGGAACACAAGACAACCGCCTGCCAAAACTGCGGACCAGATTTTCATTAAATACTATAGTTGGCTAAACCTCTGAACCATACATTCTGAATTTGGGGGTGGGAAAGAATGCATTTAATCAAGGAGATTCGTACGTTCTTCAACTAAGCCACTGGGATAGGAATAGTGGAAATAAGTGTGGACCATACCTCCCCAGACAGAGATTCAGAGTCTGTGCCTATTTTAATCAGTTCTGTCTTGTCTTCATTTACTGTAATAACATCCATCCATCCCTTTTCATCTGTTCACTGGACCAGCCTTGTAGTCACCTTTCTCTCCACCTTCCAACCAACCAGCAATCATCCAATCATTTGATCTTTTAGCTCATCAGTCATTTCACCCTTCCATCTATGCATTAGTGCCCTCATCTATTCTTTTACCCTTGCACCCATCCATTCACCTATCCCTCCTTCCACCCTTCTCTCCACCCTTTTACCCATCTGTCTTTCACATTTCCACCCATCCATGAATCTTTTCACCAATCCATCCATCCTTACCCCCATCCTTCTTGTCACACTTCCATCGATCTGTGCTTCAGTGAGTCACCTTTCCTTATATCTTTTTACATTTCCTTCCACCTCTCCATATTCTAACCATTCATCAGTCATTCCTTTCACTTTCCTTGCCAGCTTACACCATTTGCTTCACCCTTTCTTCCTTTCAACCTTCCTTCCTGTACTTACCCTTAATTCCTCCATTCTTTATTTCGCCCTTCATTCTTTCCCTCTTCTTTCTCCTCATCTTTCTTTCTTTTCCTCCCTTCGTTTCTGTCTTCAATTTCTCTCGCAAATCCACTCTTTTCTATACACCTTTGTTTCTGTTGTTTTGTCTCAACTTTCTATTTTTATGACACTGTCCCCTTAAATATCTCTTTATTACTCTGATTCTTCCTACCTCATCCAAATACTTACATTAAGGAGTCAACCTTTCTGGTGTTGATTCATATGCGGTTGAGGTGTGGGCTTTGTTTGATACAGGATGAGTTTTGTGCTGGTGTGCCCTTTATGAGAACACATTGGGAGGTAGATCTCTGTAGCGGTAATCTAAAAATCTCTAGTTTGAGGAGTTTAGCAATCAGTGCAAAGTGTGCCTTGTCTGAGCAGGCAGGGAGGGTATCCTCCTTGAAGATCAATTTCTGGGACAATGGAGAGAGATTCAGAGTGATGAAGATTACTGGTAAGTAATACAGCCAGTCGTCAACCGCACACCTTTTGGTCCAGCAGATAAGCAACCCATGTTGCAGAAACACAGTTACACAATGAATGAATAAGGTTGGAGGGCTGCACCTTGGGATATTAAGCAAAAATTGTCAGGACAAGAAGGGACGTGTGTTAGAGATGGGTTCAGGTGAAAGTCACTATGCCTGGTGGTGGACCAGGATAAAATCTCTGACTCATCCCACAGAGTAGTGTGTAATCAGCTTTATGCACACCAACATGCCTCATAGGCTGTCCATGCTAGAAGCCATGGTCATATGGCCAGTTAACAACATCATAAAATCCTATTCCTATTACCCTCCTTGAATTAATTAAGAAGCTGCATGAGGGGAATTATGCAAGGATTAGATCGGGTACTCAGGGCCAGTTGACAGAGAGAGTGGCCGTGGGGAGAGGAGTCCGCCAGGGATGTGTAATGGCGCCGACTCTTTTCTCCCTTTTCGTGAACGGAGTGGTGGACCACTTGAGGGAGGACCCAGCGGACGCCCCGTCCCTGGCGGGGGAAAAAACACCTACCCTGCTCTTTGCGGATGACACCCTCCTAATCTCCAAAACCCCGACTGGCCTCCAAAAACTGCTGGATCACTTTAGCTCGTTCTGTGAGGATAGAGGTCTTACTATCAACACTTCCAAAACAAAGCTTATGGCCATCTCGCCAGCAAAGAGATTTAAGAATAATGTCTCTCTTAATAGTACCCCATTGGAGTTGGTAGATTCATTCGACTATTTGGGTGTAAGGGTCAATAGTCGGATGAATTGGAAGGACCACTTGGCCAAAATGCTTTAAAATCATAAACGAGTATCTGGAGCAATTCTGCGGGAACAGCAAGAGTCCACGAGCAAACCCGTAGCCCCGGCTCTTTCTATGTATGAAGGACAAGTATTGCCTTCAGCACTTTATGGATCTGAGCTGTGGGGTTTTGAGGACACAACCATTTTGGTGAGCTCAGAAAACAAGTTTTTGAGAGAATTGGTGTCACTCCCCATCTCCACCCCGGTAAAACCACTATGTCAAGATATGGGTAGGCGTCTATTAAAAGATATAGTCTGCCTGCGCCCGTTACTCTTCTGGGTTCGTCTTAGGAGGTCGCCAGAACTCTCAAACTACGCGGCTGTCTTGGATGAACTAATTTTACTCAACACGGGCAATAAGATTAAGTGGCTAAGTAAACTTAGACAGCTGGTTTTGAAATTAGAGTTGAATGAAATATGGGTTAGCCAATCAAGCAAGTCATGAAGAACTTATATTGGCACTGGGTACAGGAGGAGGCTATATGTAGAGGCAAAGGGGGCACCCTTACAGAGCGGTTCTTAGAGTTTAAACCCGAAAGGAAACTCAAACCGTTCCTTGACTTCATACAAAAACCCCTGGATAGATCCCTCTATCTAAAACTAAGGTTCGGGACCCTCCCGGTGAATGAATTTACTGTTGGGTGGAACAATTCAAGCTCTATAGCTAAATCTTGCCCTGGGTGTGTAGCCCCTAAGGAGTCTGTGGCTCACTTCCTCTTTGCTTGTCCAGCTTACAGGGGTGCAAGAATGTTATGGCTTAAACCAATATGTAGGGAGTGGGGTCTAAGGTGTCACAAGATGGCCTTGCGGGCTTTTACTACTGACACGTCTTCCCTAGTCATGGTTTGTGGGGTAGCTACATTTTTGGGCAGTGCCTGGCAGACCCGCATGTGTAGGATAAAACAAACTCCTCAATGATGTTTACATGAATTATGACGACGCTGCTTTTACGAGGTTATGTACTCTGTTTTTAATGCATATCTTATTTTAATGAATTTCGTAAATTTAATGTATTTTTTTTACGTATGACTGGATTGGTGTTTTGTTTTTAGTTGTATAGGATGTGTATACTTTTATGTTAAAAATTTTAATGAATAAAGTACTACTACTACATCATAAAACGTTAATTTACAACCCCTTTTCTACCTTTCCAATTGTCGATGTATCATAACAAGATGCTCTTAATAGGCATCACAGTTGTCATCTGTCATTCATGCACCTTAAATGATAAATCATCATAATGCAATACTAACAACTGTATGAAAAAAGTATCCTCACTTGCCATGATACCATGTGTTCAGCTATTATTCTTAACATTCATAGAGTAGCTTCGCTTGAGAAATGCAGTCAATGTACATCTGATGAAAATGCCATGCACCAACAGTGAGTGTTTCATGACATTGAAATTGAAACTGGATTTAAAGGCCACCAATTGTGCGCAGACAGGCAGATGTGTCAAATCAAAGGTGTGTTTTGGAAATGAGGAAAAAGTGAACATTTATAATAAAAATTGAAGGAATGTGATATTCCCGATGGTGAAGTCACCCTAATCTCCACCATCAAGAACAACCATTTTTTGGGTTCTGAGGCTGATGGGAATGGAGTCAAAGTGACCATCTAAATAAGGGAAGGCCTTTCAAATGCCATTTCTCCTAGAACTTCTGTCTGGACTGGCAGTGAAAATGTGGTTGTCTTGGGGAGTATCACCTGCAAATTCGTATCCGATGTAGTATTTAATGTATGTGTGACCCGAATGCGGGAATTTGTTCTTGACACTACCTTTTGGACACTCATAAGTGGCAGATTTTTCAGCAATGTTAAGGCAAAAATTCCACCAATGTACATTCTTCCAAAATGGCTACTGCAATACGTGCAGGGACTGTCACTGTGGAAAACCGCCCACCTCAGAAAAGGAGAAGTCAAATCTTGCAACTTAAATGTCGTTATTGAATCAGGTGTTGTCCCTCTGCCACTTTAGTGGTTTTCTGGCTGATTTGCCAAATCATAAACTCTCTTTATCACTTCTATAATACTGTATGTCATGAAAGCCAGCCTTCTATATTGACACTTACACATCATCATGTTACCCTTATGTGGTTACACATCAAATTGCTGCACTTCTAAATATAAGCCTAGGGCGTATGTTTAATTGGCAATCCATTTGCATTGATGCTCCATATAAATATGACATATATCCATAAGTTTATTCCTTCAGCTCCAGACGAGCAATATTCTTTGCCTTTCAGCACTGGGTACACCAGAGTTGATGACGCAGAGGTGTGCCTGCAACAGATCTTACCGTTAATTGTGGATCTCAGTTGATGCCTGTCTTTATGAGGGAATACATTATCTATAATCTCAGATTTTCACCTTCGTAAATGCACCGTCTCTCATGTCACCATCATGGCACCAGCTTTGTCTATTTGAACCACGTGAACACTCCATCTTTGAATCAAATCTCTAATGATACATGATGAGGCTCCCTAGAAGAGTAAATGTCACTCTCACATCCATTCATTGATACATTAATCCATCCATCCATCCATCCATTCATCCATCCATCCATCCATCATCCTTTCTCCTCTTCATTGATATATTCACCTAACCATCCTTTCATTTTTCCATCCAATGTTCCTTCCATCCTTTCAACCTTTTAACCTTCCCTCTACTTACTATCATCCATCTTTTCTCCTTTCAGTGCCCCAACTCATCCATCCACCCAGTAATCCTCTAATCATTGCATCATTTAACCCATGCTTCTTATTAATTTTCCATTCATCCAGTAACCTATCCTTCCTTTCACCCTTTCATTAATCCTTTCACTCACTATTGTCTCCTTCCTTGAGGTTTCCACCCATTCATAAATTCTTTCACCCATCCACTCACTATTTCACCCACCAGTCTACCTTTTCACCACTCCATCTATCTATTAATGTTTCTTCCCTTCATGCACCATTTATTCTACCCCTTCACCATTCCTTATCCAATTCCATATTTTCACCATTCCTTATTCATTCTTTTGACATCCTTGCTTCCTAACTCCTAACACCATTTGTTTCACTATTACTTTCTTTCAGCATATTTTCCTTTAACACATTTTCCTTTCTCCTGTCTTCATTTCCCCATTCATTTCTACATTTCTCCTCTTTTCCTTCTCACCATCTTTTGTTGTCTGTTCCTTACATTGCTCTCACACACCAACGGGATTGAAAAGTCCTCTGCACTGCAATCGGATTGTACTCCTGCACTGAGTGCCCAACTGCACAGTTGTCTGAATCCCTAATGCTGGTTTTTGTGGTCATAGACAAACATGGATCATGCATGTTCCATGACATGGGCCTGTCTCTCAGACGGCAGTCTTGTTGGACCGGGAGGGGTGCCAAAATCTCTACAGGTTTCTGGCTTCTCCAAAAGTTAAGCAGCGCAAGCATGTTGGTGGCAGCATACTGTATAGTGATCAGTAGGAGTGAACAGGTCCTTTTTAACCTGTGTCACTGGAGTGCGGCCTACCATTTCACTCACCTTTTTAAAGTTCTGCTGCTGTGTGCTTAGCTCATCCTTGGCCTACATTAGTAAGATGTAAAATGCTGTGCAGTGCAAGAGTGGAGACTCTGCACTGGGTGTATGTGTGCCTGGAAAGGGTACAGTACAGGGATGGAGCAGTGCTGTTCAGTGAGTCCATGGTGAGGGCATGCGTTGCGTATATGTATACATGTGAGGAGTACATTTTATGAGAGATGTAGAGCTGTGCAGTGTGTACGTGGTGAATGTATATACTAGGTGCATGTGTACATCCAAGAAGCACAATATATGAAGGGCAATGTGTTGTACAGAGTGTGCATGATGAATGTGTTTGCTACAGTGTGTGTGCTTGCAAGTGTCACACCATGGCACAATAAAGAAAGGCAACAGGTACTGAGCAGTGTGCGCAAATTGAATATGTGTGATGAATGTATGTGTGCCTGGGGTGGCACAATGCATGGAGGTGCGAGAAGTGGTTAGTGTGTGTGTTGAGGGTGTGCATTTTGTGCAAGTGTGCCTGTAATGGTACATTGCATGGAGGACACTGGGTTCCATATTTTGGAACCCAGATCTGCCTGGTGAAGACATAAGGATAGAGGAATCTCTGCAGACAGATTTATAAATTGTTGCATTCCTGTGAGCTTAGTGGGACACACTGTATAATAGAGAGCGAGAGCCTCCCCAGTACACTTCAAAGGGTGCTATTTGATTTGGTGAGAGATCACAAGGAAAGGGCCTGGACACATCTCAAGAAGGAGATGGGGCTGATAAGGGAATCATAAAGAGTTGGGCTGGGAAACCCATATTGACCTTTTGATGCACATATCACTTTGACTGACATCCAGGTGTGAACTCTAGTCACTGCTATGCCCTGTATCAGTTTTGGAGTCTCTCTTGCTGTGACAGGCAGCCTTTCAAGAGGAGGAGGGAGTGTGTAATTCAAGAGAAGCAGAACCCCAACACACAACTTCAATGACTTGGACCCTAAATCACATTTGGTGCCTGGTAATGGACTATAAGAAGGGGAGGTTGAGACACCAAAAACGTTTAATTTTTCGAGCATCCCGGTAGGCTATGTGAGGAGGGGAAGCTTTGCAAGGTTTCTGCCTGTCAGCAGGACTGGGGGCCCAGGCTTACTAGTCTCCCTGCTGTGTGAGGAGACAGCACCCAGGGAAACCAAGAACACTGGTCTGGAGCCTGGATCACCAGTGCCTGCTTGGTTGCCAAGAATAGTGTGCCCTGTGTGGAAGAGGACAGCGATAAAGGGAGTGAGATCCAGTTGGGAGCCCAGCCAAGTGGTCTTCCAGTGTGAGGTGTGAGGTGTGAGGAGACAGCATCTACACTAATCAGGTCATTGCCCATGTGCAGTGTCAGTCTGCAAACCTCATATGCCAGGAGAGGGATGGTGTGGACTGAGCTGGGTGTTAGGAACAGTGCGGGCCTGGCTAAGCCAGGATCACTGCACCGTGGTGTCCCCATATCTAGGTGGGGACACTAATAAAGGTGCTTCTGAAGGAGCACTGAGACTCAAAACCACAGTGGTGGAAGCATTTACACCGGTGGAGTCTGTGCCCAATTTACCAAGTACTTTGGCAGTCCTGTATGCCGGGAGGGCCTGCCGGTATCTAGGTTGCCAAGAAGTTTGTGTCATTGCCCCAAGCAAAGAACGAGGATGCGTTTGGAGGGCCAAGCTCGTACAGCCAGAAAACTGCCCCTTACACCACGAGGACTGCAGAGGAAGCAGCGGATTATGACACACCCTTGCAGGGTTTCAGTTGGGAGCTGAAAATGGGTTTCAAGCTTGTAGCCACTTCAATAACTGGAAATGCCGACAGCATCACTCAAGAAAGAGAGCCTGCACTGCCGGCTTCTGCAGCATAGTCACAAGCAGTCGACCTTCTCCGAGCAAGAGCGGAACTTGTGGATGCCCGCACTGAGGACACCCCCTACAGCGCTGAACATTACCTAGCTGCAGGAGTGGGTAAGATGTGAACTGGACCTGCTGGCCCTCAGGGGACTCACTGCTAAAGGTGCTATGGCATAAAAACACTTTTCACTATTCCTGAAGAGTCAAAGGGGAACCCTTGAGTACGGCCTGTTAGTGTGAATTCCCTGGATGTGGCCACGAATGATACGGGAGAGCCCAGAGCATGTTACAAGGAAGAGGGTAGAACAGGGATTTGCCTGACAACTACTAGAGCCCGACTTCAAGGGGACTGTGTTATTGCTTGTGCATATCGTTATTTCTTTGCATGTGTAGAGTTAGAAATAAATAAAACTTTCTTTTATAAAAGCAAGTATTTGACTGGACATTAATTTAATGTTCATACTGTTTGCAGTTTGAGTTATAAGTGGTTTTCACTTACCTTTAGCTACACTTTCCCTCCATGGGAGCCTTTGTCTGCTCATCCACAGCTACCACTGAGAGTCAAAAACAGAAGAGGTACTTGGCCCAGTAGGCCCACAGTAGATTGGACCATGAGACGTCAGGAATGAAAAGCCACGGATGGGCAGATTTGCCCCTTTCAAAGGAGTTCTCACAGCGCTGTTCAGCTCTCTTCCATTCACACAGCACAGCAACTTACCTTGTGGCATTGCAGCAACTTTTAATAAATCTGCTGCGACAGATCTCAAAATTTGAGATGTGCAAAATTCGCACAATTTTCCTTTTGTGTAACTCCATAGAATTTCAGAAACATTATGCAAATGTAGAATGTATCACTATATTTAAATGCAAAATGCAACTTCACACCCAAAATGGATGCATTTTATATTAAAAAATAGTGCAAAAACACAAATGTCCTGAGAACATTTAATTCCCTTCATTTGTGATGTTCATTCATGATAGAATATTTGCGTGAACAGACTTGGAGTTCCATTATGTGGTGTAATAGTGTAATTTTCGCATAGCAAGCGTGAAATGAAATGCCAGAAATTATGCAAGAGTGCACTATCATAATGAAAATTTCAGCTGCGCCTATCCACAAAACTTGTCCCTTCCACCTAAATTGGTGTTGTAAGAAAGTAGGGCAGCCGCGGCCCATGGAGGGTGTTCCGTAGGGCGGAAAGGTGGGGCGGGGGAGGGGCAGGGTGGTGGGTACTAAAAACCGGAATATGGATAATTGGAGGTAAGTAAACAATTAAATAAATAAAACGAATTTCGTAGCACGCGCTGCATCGCAATTTGCGATGCAGGGCGCGCTATGAGATTCGTTAGTGTTGTGAACAACACTGATGAAGGACTAGCTCCGAAACGCGTTTGTTGTTTTTTCCGTAATAAACGAAGCTGCCAAACTACTCTCTCATGATTCCTTTTTCAAAACTGGGAGGAACCTGGGAGCGTTAATAGAGACTGCGGGGCACCGCCGCATTGGAAGCACCCGCCTTCAGTGTGCCGCGCTTCTTCTGGTGCAGAGGAGCGATATATATATAGATATATATATATATTCACTGAAAAAAACATAGGTTTTAGGAATGTTATAGTTAGTTGGACATTTCACTCGTACAAAACCACAGAAATGCGGCCGTTATAGTTTGTTTAGCTAACTATAACTCGCGCCCCCGCAATGCACTGCTGATGACGTCACATATTATATCACTCAGCTCTACTAACTATAACGGCCGACTTTCTCTGGTTTTGTACGAGTGAAATGTCCAACTAACTATAATGTTCCTGAAACTGATGGTTTTTTCAGTGAATTTCTAAGGTTTTTTCAATGCTATCTTCAAACTATAACATCCCTGAAACCTATGGTTTTTTCAGTCAATTTCAAAGGTTTTTTTAAATGGTAATTTTAGATTATAATATTTATAAAGCCTATCTTTTTTCTATAAATTGAAATTTTTTTGGGTGATATTTTGGAACTGTAATGTCCTTTAATTATTATTATTTTTTTAAAAAAATTATGTGATGTCTTGTGTGTTCTAAAATATATATATATTTTTTTTGTTGAGGAAAAAGTGGAATCGCGTTCCCATCATGTACCCATCTCGGTGAGTGTGCCAATTCAAGCGGCCATATTGCTAAAGTCATGAAGGAAGTGCGTTTGGTGTGCGATGGGTGTGAGGTGCGTATCCCGTGTAACGTCATAAACGTATGGGAACACATCATGTGCACATTTGGTATGCTATGGGTGCGCAGTGCCTGGCCCCGCGTAATGTCATATATGTATGGGATGGCGTCGTGTGCACATTTGGTATGCAACAGGTGCGCATTGCCGGGTCCCGCGTAACATCATATATGTTTGGGGATGCGCGACTCCCGCAAATAGTTTTTATGTTTTAAAACTTTATGTATATAACGTTAATGTGTATATGAGAGCAAGAGATTATCTAATCTATTTATAAAAATCAGATATTTCTACTTGTAATAAACTTATATTACTGTTAAATATATTTTCGCAAAGTCGTGTCAGGTGCGCGCTGGTTGCGTGCCGGGTGCGCGACTCCCATGTGACTTTAAAAGAAAGCATTTCATTGGTTCATAAGCTTTCAATTCTAGCAGTTCAAGAACCCCACCAATTGTTGTCATTCTCTCTGCAGCTTCACTGGAGAGACACCTGTTTTGTTTTTGCAGCTAGTCTGTAAATTGTTTGGGTCTTTCTTGGAATTTTATGGAAATGGCTTCTTTGAATCCTGAGCAACAACATACTTCTGATGAAGAAGAAATTGAAGAATCACCTCCCAAAAAGAGACCAGAATCCATCGTCTGGAAGATTTCACAATCCCAGATGGTGAAAAGAAAGTAAATGCAAGGAAGGTCAGCTGTACTCTCTGTCCACGGATTTTGTCTAGAGGAAGTGACAAACAATACTCTTGTGGGACGTCGAGTGTGTACAAGCACCTCCAGACGATCCATCCAAGACATTTTTCATGATAGCAGATGCGACGTGCACAACAAAATATGCAGCAAGGTGACCAGGGAGCTGGTCCTAGCACTTCGGGAGCGTCAACTACGTCATCTCGAGGGCCAAAAATACACTCAGAGTTTACAAACTTGCAACAGCAATGCATAAAATGCAAGGCCATACTATGTTGTGGTGAACAATCTGTGGATGCTGTTTGTTCTGCAGCAAGAAACCATCACTGCTAATTTTTTTTTTTTTTTTTGGAATGACAAAAGTTAAGACTTTAGTCTGTTGCTTTTTTCGGTTTTCCAAAAACACCAAAAACAATTAAAAAACAATCCAAAAAAAGAAAGAAAATTTAAAACAAAAAAGAAGAAAAGAAAAAGCTCTTTTCAGAACTACCTTATCTGGTTTAAAAAGAGAAATAACTGCATGCTAATGTCTGGATGATTGCTGGAGTATATGTGTAGAGCATGATTGATTCAAAGAGTGTATGTTTAGTGCATAGTGATTGTATGAGTGGATGCGTACTGCCTTCATGATTGCCCAAGTGTATTTGTAATACCTGAGTTATTGCATGAGTGGATGGATAATGCCTGGGTGAATGCATTAGTATATAAGTGGTGGTTGAGTGATTGGAAGACTGTGAATGAGCAGTGTCTAGGTGGTTAGATGACTGCATGGGTAGTGCACATGTGATTACAGCTGTGCATGTGTTACTGCCCGGGTCATTGCATGAGTACATGGGTACTGACTGGATGATTAGAGTACTGCAAAGAGAGTGCATGGTAAACGTGTAAGTGCTTGGGTATTGGAGTAGTGATTGGATTAGTACATGGTCCTGGCTGGGTGATTGGAGGAGTGCACAGGGAGTGACATTGTGATTGCTGGAGTGCATGGTTAGTACCTGGGAAAATGAAGGTGTGAATGAGCAGTGTGTAGGTGGTTAGAAGACTGCATGGGTAGTGCACATGTGATTGTAGCACTGCATGTGTTAGTGTCTGGGTCATTGCATGAGTACATGGGTAGTGACTGGATGATTAGAGTACTGCAAGGAGAGTGTATGGTGATTTTATAGGTGCTTGGGTATTGGCGGAGTAATTGGATTAGTACATGGTACTGGCTGGGTGACTGGAGGAGTGTATGGGGAATAACAGTGGGATTGCTGGGCTGCATGGGTACTACCTGGGAAATTGAAGGTGTGAACAAGCAGTGTCTAGGCGGTTACAGGAAAGTATGGGAAGTACACAGATGAATGTACTACTGCATGGGTGGTGCTTGGGTTACTTAATCTTACCTTTTATATAGTAGATTTGAAAGTCATTGAAACAATTTTTTCAGTTCTTTTTTATAATCTAAATTTATAAAAGTTTTAAACTTTAGAATTTTGGTATGTAAAAGAGAAGATAAAATACAGTTAAAATATATAATATTATAATTTTAAGAACACAACATAATTTTACCATTATATAACATATTCAGTTTGCCTTTTTTGCTGTTCTCAGAATCTATTGGATTTCACCACAGACAGTGATTTCAATAGCATTTAAAAACCTTAGAAGTTCACTGAACAACCACAGGTTTCAGGGACATTATAATTAGTTGGACATTTCACTCGTACAAAACCAGAGAAATTTGTCTGTTTTAGTTAGTTGCACTAACTATAACTTGTGTCCCCGCAATGCACTGCTGGTGACGTCACATATTACATCACTCATGACATGGTCAGTGACATCACTGATGACATCTCAAATAACATCACTTGATGACATCACTGATGACATCATCCACTTAATATCTGACGCACCTCCTCACACCCTAAGATAACCTTTCATACACCCACTCTAAAATACAGACTACCATTCTCGTAACCATAGACACACCAATACCAGTTACTACAAACCCACTCACTGATTCCTAGGTCTACACACACACATCCACTCATTCACCCATTCAGCAACTCATACATGCAGTCACTCATCAATACAGCACTATCATATGCACTCATACACCTATACATACACTCACACACCGCCACTCATCCATAGATGTACTCACACACCCCCTCAGTCATGCAAAGAATCAATTACACCCATTTACTCACCGGTACAGTTATACACAGACCACCTCACTTATTTATACAAATACTAACACATACTTACTCTCTTATACAATCTCTGATACAAGCACACACTCATCCATACAGCCACTCTCACAATCACTCACTCTCATGTATAGTCATTTATATAATCCAACACTCACATATACTGCCTTTCACATCTATAGTTAGTCACACACATACCACTGAGACATCCATTCACTCACCAACACACTGTCATAATTCCTCTAGCTACACTAGCTACCCTACTCCCAACGAAGTCAAAGGGACCCATGCATAAAAACCCACCCCTTTCCCTTGCAACCAGCACCACCTTTGGAGTAAGATGTGTTAATGGTGTTAAGGTCATGCTTATGTTAACATCTGTAGTTTGGTATGTATAGCAAGAAATCATGTTGTGAAACTATTTTCAGCCCATATGATAATAATCATTTTTTTCTTTTCAACATTTAAGCGCACTGCAAATACGCTTGTTTACTGGCCTCAAGCGCTGCCTCAATGTCGGTAGAGAAACAGCGCTTACAGTGAAATGCTGAACTTAGACCTACGGCCACTCCTCACGTCACGTTGGACGTGATTCCTACGTGGCAGCCATGTTGGGTGTGGCACTTCTATATAAGTATATGGAAATAGCAGGTGTACCTGCTAGTACTGTGCACTGTTCACTGGGTTTTAACTAACCCTTATTTAATTAATACAATGTTAACAATAACTAAACACTTATGCGTACAACGTTCATTCAAAAAATGTTGTATTCAATATGTTCATGGATTATTCAATTCATATCCAATGAAACCATTCCATTATTAGCATGTAAACAAGAAATACAATAGTTTGTGCATAATAGTACATTACACAAATCAATCTCAATATACAGAGCACAAAGAATCAGTTTGTCTGTCTTTAGAAAGCGGCCCGATGCATTTCGGGACTAGTGAGTCCCTTCTTCAGGGGAAAACCTGTAACAAATATCCTACAATTACTAATCATTATAAACATAACACATGTAGATCGCATTACCACAACAAATATTAGCAGTAGTGAAATTTCAATTAGAAATATATCCAATACCCAATGTAATGGTTGTCAGTCTTAAATGAAACATGTATGGCATGCTTGTGTTGAAAGTCACCGGAGAAGTGCTCAAAAGTGAAAAGCAAAGAAAATAAGAGACCATCAGTACCCAAGGTACAGGAAATCCATATTAATGCACTAGTCATGGAGGAAATCCCAAGAGATGCATAAAAGATTTAAATTCAGAGTGCCACTAGGGAGGACGAGAATTTCCCATCAGTGACTCAATAAAAAACGACTCACGATGTGATGGGAAAACTAGAGAACTATATGGGTCTTGATGGTTAAAAGCGCATTTAGATTAGAGAATAAACGATATGAGAAAAGGAGAAACGATCTGTAAAAAACTTACTGATGGTGATATTCAGTGATATATATATCAAAATGGCCATATGCTCACCTATCGGGCAGTGAATCGCCGACGAAAAATCAGGGATGATGTTTCTATATGGAGATAGTTCAGAACATGATTCTCTGCGTGGAAAATACCAGGTTTGGTCAAGAATCAATATGATAGTGGAGGAAATGGACAAACGAGCTAAAATAGTTACCGTAGCTTACCGGTTTATGTAGAATAATCCAGATGGCAGCCAATATTGAGGAAATGTTTTGGAAAATGTCCGTGTTATCCGAGGGCCGGAAAAGAAACGAAGTTAAGAACGGGGTTGAGCAGATGTGTACCTCGTCACATGATGTTCATAAAAAGAAATGACGGACTGCATGTAGTTCCATCTACACCCGTAAATAAACGTCCCCGCGGGAGACGGAATGAGTAATGAATGATCGAAAAACGAGTAAACAAACATGTCAAAAACCGCACCATCCGTTAATTATCAAAAACAATACGGAAATGAGGAGAAAATTGGAGGAGTATGAGCACTATATGTTCAAAATTAATACTGAATGATGAAAAATAATAACTTACCAATGGGCGCTCAGAAGTAAAAATGAATAAAAAGGAATGTGATGAAAAACACAGCTTTGAAGAGGTGCCAAAAATGCTTAGTTACTAGTTAGAAAAAGATAAGGCTATATGGATGACAAAGGCGAAATTAAAAAAAGCGTGAAGGGCAAGTAACAACACAAAATCAGATCCTGGGCGGACCAAGATGATCAAAGAGGTTGATAATAACCAATGGGAACCCCCAATGGGAAATAAAATCAGATGATGAAGAATGAAGTGATGCTGTTGTGTTAGAATGTGATACCAGTTTCTATAGATGTAACAGAATGGAAAACCACCACAATAAGAAGAATGTGAGATGATATGGTATTTATTTGATGGTGACCTTGAAGCTCAATCATGTTGGAATGTCATAATAAGTATTACAGAAAACAGCTCATATCTAGCCGATCATTTAACCCTAATGGAATCATAGTATTTAAATGTTGTATCCAATATATCTCTCTTTAGAGCAACTTCTTGGTAGTGTCTACCCCAGAATGTACTGACATAGATTCAATAACTTGGAACCTGAGTTGATAAATAACATGTCTGTGTTCCTCCCAATGTTTTTCTAGTGATGATGTGATACTGTGGTTTCTAATTTTACTTTAATGTTCAGTTATCCTGATTTTCAGTTTTCTTTCCGTCTTACCTACGTAAGCTTTACCGTAAGGGCATTTAGTGCAGTATATCACATTTTTAGAGTTACAGTCACTTGTGTGTTGAAGTTTTATTTTTTTACCTGTTGATGGGTGAGTAAGTACAGGGCCTATGATCACATTATTGCAATGTATACAATTATTGCATTTGGTAGTGCCTTTATGTTCAGCAGTTTCCTTATGTTGTGGAGAAGATGATAGTAGAGATCGTAGATTTTTGGCCCTAGTATATGCAAAAAGAGTTTTTTTTGAAAAAATACCGTTGAAATCAGTCTTGTGTTCTAACATTTCCCATCTGTAGTTTAAGAATCTTTTCACAGATTGTGAAGATGTGGAAAATTTTGACACAAAAATCAGTCTGTCTTCTTTCTGTCGATTTTGTGGTAATAATAAATCTTTGCGTTCTTTAGAATGCACTCGTTTTAAGCAATCTTCAAGTATATCTTCAGGATAACCTTGTGCAATATACCGTTGTTTGTATTCTTGCTCCTTCTGTGCTGTAGTAATTGGATCAGGTCAAATTCTCCTGATACGAATAAATTGAGAAAATGGTACATTTTTTAATAAACTCTTATGATGAAAGCTAGTGTAAGCAAGTGTGCTGTTTCAATCTGTAGGTTCTTTATAAACTTCTGTCTCAAATTTCTGTTTATCAATGGATTTTGTGACAAGTACGTCCAAAAAATGAATGCTGTGTTCCTGAATATGATAAGTAAATTGAATCCTGGGATCAATGGTATTGAGTGTTTCAA
Source organism: Triturus cristatus (assembly GCF_964204655.1). Classification (NCBI taxonomy): domain Eukaryota; kingdom Metazoa; phylum Chordata; class Amphibia; order Caudata; family Salamandridae; genus Triturus; species Triturus cristatus. Next base: position 736,594,098 of record NC_140587.1, on the reverse strand, counting down.
TCATCGATATCAGTTTCATTCTGGTGTCTGTCCATAACATAAAAATGTAATTGATGTATCTGCAATACATTTTGATGTTTTGCCACCAATCTGGGTTTGGTATAATGTTTTCATATTCAAATAGGGCCATTAATGTATTAGCATATGCTGGGGCTCCAGAAAAAACCATGGAGGTCCCCGTTAGTTGTGCATAGAATTTTCCCTGCCATTCGAAATGACTGTGATTGAGACAAAATTTCAATAACTTTAGAATGAAAATGTTCTCAATCTCAATATCCTTCTATATAACACCCAGCTTCCAGAACTTGCTTGGCCTTCCTCTTGTTCCCGTGGAAGGTTCTCTTCGTGTAGACTCACCTGAAATCCGGTGCAGCAGGGTCCCTGATGGCAGCCTCCACAGCGATGTTCTTCACAGCTACCGGGGAGATTTCTTTTTAGATCCACCGGACTTTTCACCTAAGAGACAAGAGAAAAAGAAAGCTAAGTTTACACCTTTCCTTTAAGGTGCCCATTGCAAGACAGATTTATGTAACTACGCAAGGGATTAAAAGGGACAATTTTTGGACACCCTTTTACTTGCATAAGGAAAAGACTAAAACTGCTTTCAGAGTTAACGTGACATACCTTAATGACAGCAACGAATTGAGGTGAAAAGAAGTGTGCGCAAGGAGTTTGCTTTTTGCTTTTTGCTTTTGTGTTGTGTATTTGTTTTTGTTTTCTCATTCAGTAATGCATATAGAGGGGAAAAGTGATGAAGAATGACAGGGGTAAGTGCAATAATTTAAAAGGAAAGTACTAAACAATTGTGATGTTTTGATCCTAGTGAGAGTGCTAAAAAGTAACATATGTACTTTTTACTTTAAAGAGAAGAAGAGTACTAAGTTCCATCTTTAGGAATTGGCACACAACCTCCTTCCTGCCAACACATTTGAAAATCACCTCCACCATCACAAGAAGTACTAGGACGCTTCGCACAATACTTGAGTTTGCAGGTAGGAAATCACATTGAGATTTCAAGAGAAAAGTCTACAAGTTAGGAACTAGAGTTATTAATAAAAAGAACAAGTGGTGGATATTGAGTTAGTTTTATTTGTTGCCTCGCAGGTCGACAAGAGCCCTCCAGCGTCAAGTATCCAGCCCTCCTCCCTTATACCTATGGTTTAACTTGAGGTGGTTTTGTAACTCACAAGTTGATAAGTAGGGTTGAGGGAAGTTGGTCCATTACGTCTCTGCGAAACCAACAGTACACCAAGAAAACAGGTAAGGGTGAATTGTTACCTTGACACACACCCATACACACATTCACCCACCCATACAGACCTTCACAGATCCACTCTTGAACCCATACACTCAGTGAATAACCCACTCACACATCTATGCACAGTTACCTACCCCCATCCACTGACGTCATCAGCAGTGCATTGCGGGCACGCCAGTTATAGTTAGCTGAACTAACTATAACGGGGGAATTTCAATGGTTTTGTATGAGTGAAAAGTCTAGCTAACTATAACGCCCCTGAAACCTATGTTTTTTTCAGTGAATTTCGAAGGTTTTTTAAATACTAATTCCTAACTATAACGTGCCTGAAACCTATGGTTTTTTAAGTGAATTTCAATGTTTTTTTAAATGCTTATTTCTAACTATGCCTACTGAGATAGGACATGTGAAGAAAGAAGAAAAAACGCACAGAAAGAAAAAAACAGAAATGCAGAAAGAAGCAACAGAAGTCCTCAAAGACAAAGAAAAGTTCAGGAAGAAGGATAACATGCAGAAATAACAACCAGAAGAGCAGAAAGAAGCCTTGTTGCAAAATCATCCTGTACCCTCAACTTTTTCAGACGGATACTGGTGGTAACTGAGTCTGACTAACCAGTCCTAGAGCCAGTGCTATGTTAAAAGACACTCGGAATACAGTGAAAACACCTATATACACTAGGGAACACTATGCGTTGGGGTCCCCCTGTGATTAGCATGACCTCCTCTGTAAGCCCCTAGTAAATAATAGGGCAGGGGATTAAAACTACCTCTTAAAACGCGCCACAGGGCGTGTTTGCACACGTCACCTCAGGCCCCGTCCCCTCCCTTCCCCACTGTGTAAACACGCCCTGTGGCCGTTTTAATTTGGGAGATTAAGTCCCCTTGAATCCTGAGGGTCCCTAGGGTCCTACTAGACCACAAGGTACCTCCAGTAAGCGCCACAGAGCTGCTTTGCAGAGAGATGTAAAAAAGGGCACGGCTTAGACCACCTCTCTGCAATGCAGCGCAGTGGCGCTTACTGGAAGCACCTGGTGGGCTAGTTGGCCACGAGGGTCCCTCAGGATTGAAAGGGAATTATTTCCCTAACTTAAAACGCGCCACAGGGCGTGTTTGCACACGTCACCTCAGGCCCCGTCCCCTCCCTTCACCACTGTGTAACCGCGCCCTGTGTCCGTTTTTAGTTGGGAGATTAAGTTCATTTGAATCCTGAGGGTCCCTGGGGTCCAACTAGCCCACTAGGTACCTCCAGTAAGCGCCACAGAGCTGCGTTGCATAGAGGTGTAAAAAGGGGCGTGTCCTCAGAACACCTGTCTGCAACACAGCTCCCTGGTGCATACTGGAGATACCTGTTGGGCTAGTTGGCCCTCAGGGACCCTCAGTATTGAAGGGGAATTAATTCCCCAACTTACAACTGGCCAGGGGGCGTGTTTGCAGAGTGCTGCAAGGAGGGGGCGTGGCCTCAGTCGCGATGCAGGTCTTATATTTATTTAATTTCATTAAGAAGGAGGGCTGTGTGGCCTTTTTTCTAATTTATTGGCCCTGGGGACCCCATCCCCCAGGGCCTGCACCCTAATTTATTTTGTTGAAAAAGATAAATTTGGCCCTCCCAAGGCCTGAATCGGCCCCGGGGACCCCAACCCCCGGGTCATGGCCTTTTTAAAAAAAAATCTTTAGGAGGGGGGCTGCGTTGCCCCCCTCCTCAGGCCACTTATGGCCCCGGGGATCCCATCCCCCAGGGCCAGCCTTTGTTTTTAATTATTTTTTTTAAAATATATTTATAGAAACAGCTAGGACATGCTGGACAAACCGTATTTACCTATCACCATGACGATTTGCGTGATATTCATTAAAAGGCGACTGTGCATACAATGAATCCACGTGGAATGTATTTATACCGCTAGTGAAGCTCTGACGTGCCTGACGCCCTACCGTGCCTAATCCCGGCGCCCCTGCCGGTGGGTACTCTCCAAGTAGACACCCTTGTCATTTATTTATACAAACATGAGTAGCTATTGACGGGCACATTTAATACACACGCACACCTAGCCATTCAAAGGGGATTCGACAAAAATTCGACCAAACTATGCAAGTAACCCCCCTCAAGTTTAATAAAACACACATCCACCGCCGGATGTGTAATACTTTTTATTTTACTCTCTGGAAAGGAGACGAACCTCACATGAGAGTCACAGCGTGCTCCTGGCTGAGCCCAATGCTGTGTTACACCCACCAGTGCCCGCCGAGTGCCACACACCTCTGTGTTGTATTACACCAGCTAGTGCGTATGCTATGACACTCTCTAGCCCATGTGCACTGTAACACCACCCCGTGAATATGTCATGCCACACTTGCCTTCGCACGGGTTATATTGCCCCATCTAACGTGCCTTCCTTAATGCCTATGTTATAACGCACAGCACTATGCCATACATATTACAACCTGGGATCCATATCTTTGTCACAGTGCATATGCAATGTTACAGTCCCCAGCACATATTTTATATTACAACTTTAGAGACTAGTTAGGTTACACAACACTGCCCTGTGTATATTACACTCCAAGGTGCATATCGCATAGCACGCGCTTGTGCTATCTCGCGGTCTCCAATGAATCTGTCTTTGCGCACAATGTATTGCATATTATATTTCACGCCCCGGTTCATCTTATATCACACTTTTTGGTGCATGGTTTATACCATATACTATATCTAGTTTTCATTTTCAATCGTGCTCTCAGAACTATGTTCTATATAACACTGCGTCCACCTACCCTTTTCACGGGCATTACATTTTGCGATGGGGTGGAGGGTCAGGGGGTGTAGGGTCTGGGGGTGTTTCTGCCAAGTGAGCCCAGAGTCACAGTCACAAACATCCTCTTCTTCCTGAATAAAAGTGAGATTATGCTGCATACTTGCTCATATTTTAAGTAGTTCGCACAGACACACATTTTAAAAACAATAAAGTTCCTAATACCCACCTTCTCTGAACAGTTAGCTTGCTGCCCCATCCACCTCCTCCCTATCCTCTGTTGTCTGAATCCATGGACTAGCCTCCTCCCTCCTGCCATGCATGGTCTGATGTGCTGCCACTGCCCTCCATTTAGCATGATGTACCAGTCCACTCCTCCTGCCCTCCATAGCCCAATTCTATGGCCCATCATTGACCTTCTGCTTAGCCTCTGTGCTTAGCTTGCTGCCCCTCTTCTCCTTCCCCCTGCCCTCCGATGTCTTTGTGCATGCCCCTGCTCCATCCTTTTTGCCCACCATGTTCCATGGACCTGCCCCTCCTATCTACTGTGTTCTGTTGAGCTGCCACTCCCCTCCCACCTGCCTAGCATTGTCAGATGACTGTAACCTGTCCCTGCCACCTCCACCCTGCCTGTCCACATGCCATGCCCCGATCCCCTTCCTCCTGTCCTCCATGGTCCATTTTACTGCCACACCCTTCTGCCCTCCCAGGTCTGTTGTGCTGCAACTGCTCCTCCTGCCTGCCCCACGCAGTCTGTTGTGAGGCCCCTTCCCCTGAACTCTCTTGTCTGTGCCCAGGTCCTGACCCTCCCTTCTATCCTCCATGGTCCTTTGTGCATGCCCCTGCACCCTCATTCTTGCACATCATAGCCATTGTGCTGCCACTAACCCTCCCGCTTGCCATGCATGGTCTTCTGTGCTGTCATGGCCCCTCTCACCTTCCCTGTGTGGTCAGCTAGCTGCCCCTGACCCCCTCCCACCTTCCCTCCATAATATGTGTGTATGCCATCATAGTCTCACTATTGCTCTCTATGGTGTGTCTTGTTTCTAGTGCCCATCCTGCCTGACCTCAATGGTCATCTTGCTGCTCCTGCCCTGCCCCCTTGCCCCCAGCCCTCTGTTTCCATGTGCAGACCCCTATTCCCTCTCTCCTGGCTTGTCTGTTCCATTCTAATGCCCCTGATCCGTCCCTCCTGCCCTTTATGGTCTGTTATGCTGCAGCTTTCTCTCCTGTCTGTCCATTATGATCAGCTAGCTACCATTGCCTCTTTCCCCTGTGTTCTCTGTTGTCCATGTGCATGGTCCTGTCCCCTCCCTATTGCTTTCTATAGATTGTTGTGCTGCACTCCCATCCCGCATGCCCTGTGTGGTGTATTGTGCTACTGGAAACCCTGATACCTGCCCTGTAGGGTGATTTTGGTGCACCTCTCCATGTCCCTCCTGTCCTCTGTTATCCGAGTCCATGTCCCTACCCCAATTCCTCCTGCCTACCATGATCCAATGTACCATACTTGCGAACATTTTGAACTTGGTAAGAGGGTGAATTTGAAAAAAAACTGGGGTATTGATTTTCCCCTTTGAGTTATATTGAAAAAGAGGAGATTGTAGACAGGAGACAGATCAAATAAAGCCCATTTGAGCTTAAAAACATTGGACGTTTCCTGGCTGAAACGGGTCTGTTGGCTCTATGGTTGTACTAACACTGCCTCTTCCTTCTGCCCACAATGGTCTATTATATTGCCACCGCCTCTCTTGCCAGTCCTGTATTGTTGGTTTGTTGCCTCTGCCCCCCTTTCCACTGCCCTCCATAGTCTGGTGTGCTGCCACTGCCCTTCCTGCCTGCCCAGTGTGGTCAAATTGTTGCCTCTGCACTCTCCTACCTGCCTTCAATTTTCAGAGTCCGTGCCCCTGGCCTCTGCCTCTCAACAGTATCCCAATGAACAACTAGATTGCTAACATTCTATATTTATTACAAAAGTGTGGAACACCTGAGGTCATCTTGATCTAATCAAAACTGTAATACCTAGAGCATTTCCTTTAGAAATTACATATATGAGAGGGTCTTATTTGCATCAAAATTATAGTTAGTGCTCTAAAAAACTAAAATGAGGACATATTTTCTGAGTTTTCAAATAGCGACAAAGAACTTTTAAATTATTTGTAATCTTTATGGTTTTTTTTTATCCAGTTGACCACTTGATTAAATGTTGCACCTAGGGGAGAGGATGTGGTGTTACTTCCAGAGCTGCAGACTTTGCAACTGGGGAGCAAGGTTGGAGTTTCTGCTTCAGCTCAACATTCTGTGATTCTGGTCAAATCACTTAATCTCCGCATGTCTACAACCAAAATGAATTTGATCTTGTGTGATGTAACCAATGCTCATGTAAAGCACTCCAATACCTGACAAGTCTGCACTATATAAAACTGCAAATACACAAAAAATAAGTGTTTTGCACACTTCTGTCATTGGGCTACATGTGGGCTACATCTGGGAGATATTTGTGCTGCATTTGGGCTCTTTTGTCTCTGGTGGCCATCTTGGGAGATTTATTTGTTAGGAAGTTTCCTAATTTCTTCATTTACTGCAGTCTCCTCAGTAGGAAATGCTTTCAGTTTTTTACTTTGATTCCATCAAGAAGGTATTCAGATATGTCACACATTTGCCATAAATTCTGAATGTTAGCACTCTAGTTGCTCATTAGATCACTGTAGTAAAGCTACTGCTCACCACGTAAGTCTGCTGCTGGTATTAAAAGTGCATATTTCAGTCTGCATATCAGAATTTTTTTATGAAATGGAAGAGGATTTGAGAAGTCAGTCAAAATGTGCCCTAATTTTTCTTTCTGCAGCCCTAATCATACTTTCTATGGCAAAATGAACCCCCTCATTTTGCTCCTTTTTAAATTAAATGTTGTAAGAGTTACCACTTTATTCCAATCAAGATGGCTTCAGGTGTGCAATACGTTTGTCATAAGTAGGACTGTTAGCGCTCTAGTTGTTCTTTAGAACACTCTGGGAAGCTGCAGTAGAACACAAAGGAATCAACTGACAGTCTCTGCCCTTGTTGAATGTACATGTTTTACTGAGAATGTCAGACTTCATTCTCACATGACTGAGAAAGATAATGTGAATTTACAGAAAATATGCTCTCAGTTTAGCTTATAGATCACCTTCGAAACCTCTGTGGGAAATGCATGAGAAAATAGTTTTCTCTCAAACATGATTCATGATATCACAGCAGAAGGCTTTTTCACATGGTAAAATCACCTTAGAACACACCACAATTCCTAAAATGAGTATGGTACCATCAACAAATGTTTTATAATGTAACTAAAGTCTTAAAACCTTCTATTAACTGCAATGCTTTTTAATGAGGTGCTATCATGTATATTGGTCCCAAGATGGCTACCAACACTTCTTGGATGAAGTACTGACAGCCAATCAGATCTCACGATGAGATGTGTGGTTAGGCTCCACCCAGAAATATCTATCTTTTTAACTCTAATTTTCTCAGGAACTACTGAACGGATTTACACCATTTAAGCAAAAGGCACGAGTCTGAACTGAGGACTACCACTTTGCCAAATTTGGTGTAATTCCGTTCAGCAGTTTGGTCTGTAGCTGCATCAACAGGTCCTATGGGAAAATGCATGGGGAAAACAAGTTTTGGGACCCCCCTTTTTTCTTGGCCCCCCGCTTGATGAATCACTGTGAAATTTTCAGGATAGGAGCGGACCGGAGCTGGCCAAAAGTTTGGAAAATTTTGCGACTGCCAGTAGGTAATATATATATATATATATATTCACTGAAAAAACCATAGGTTTCAGGGGTGTTATAGTTAGCTGGACTTTTCACTTGTACAAAACCATTGAAATTCCCCCGTTATAGTTAGTTCAGCTAACTATAACTCGCGCGCCCGCAATGCACTGCTGATGACGTCACATATTACATCACTCATGACATGGTCAGTGACATCACTCATGACATCACTGATGACATCTCAAATCACATCACTGATGACATCACTGATGACATCATCCAGTGAATGTGTGTTATTCTGAAAATTAAATATGTTTTATATATGTATATCTCAAGGTCGATGGAAGAATAAATGGGTATATAAGTGTCTAAATGGATGATTTGTTTTTGAAAAATTGATTGTGTAACTGACTGATTAAGTGTATCATAGTGAATACATGGCTTAGTGAGTAATGTTTAAATATGTAAATATCTGTATCAGTCTCTCACTTTGTGTATAAGTGGCTGCATGGGTTGGTGAGTAGCTACATGGGTGTCTATATAGGTTATTAGTTGGTTTTTTGAGTATCAGTCTGAGTGTCTGCATGGTTCGGTGGGGGTATTACGTAGTGCATAGGTGCATGAATGAGTGACTCACTGTTTGTATGTGTTGAACACAGTATGTGTGCAGGACTGTATGGGTGGATGAGTGTGTGTATGGGTGTGTTAGTGAGTGAATGACTGTCTCAATAGTGTCTTTATGAGTAACTACATATGTTTTAAACTAGTATATGTGACTATTGGTGTATATATGTGAGTATATGTGAGAGTGAGAGATTGAAAGAGTTCCTGTATGAATAAGTATGTGTTTCTATAAGTGATTGTTTAAAAGACTAAGTATGTGTAAGTTTCCGTAGAAGTAAGTGTGGTGGTGTGTGTATAACTGTATATGCAAGTAAATGTATGTTTGATTCTTTATTAGCATGAGTGACTATGTGTGTGAGTAACTCTATGGATGAGTGGCATTGTGTAACAGGATGTATAGGTGTATGAGTACCTATGATGAGTGAGTACATGTATGAGTGACTGTATTGGACAGTTGGTGAATGAGTGGATGTGTATGTGGATCTTAGAATTACTGAAGAGGTTGTTGTAACTGGTATTGGTATGTCCATTGTTTTGAAAATTTTAGTCTCTATTTTTGAATGTGTGTATCAAAGGTTATATTAGGGTGAGAGGAGGTCTGCCACTCTATCACAAGGATGATGTCATCAGTGATGTCATCAGTGATGTCATTTGAGATGTCATCAGTGATGTCATGAGTGATGTCACTGACCATGTCATGAGTGATGTAATATGTGACGTCATCAGCAGTGCATTGCGGGCGCGCGAGTTATAGTTAGCTGAACTAACTATAACGGGGGAATTTCAATGGTTTTGTACAAGTGAAAAGTCCAGCTAACTATAACACCCCTGAAACCTATGGTTTTTTCAGTGAATTTCTGAGGTTTTTTACATGCTAATTCCTAACTATAACGTGCCTGAAACCTATGGTTTTTTCTGTTAATTTCAAAGGTTTTTTAAATGCTAATTTCTAACTATACCTACAGAGATAGGACATGTGAAGAAAGAAGAAAAAATGCACAGAAAGAAACAAAAGAAGTGCAGAAAGAAGCAACAGAAGTCCTCAAATACGAAGATAAGTGCAGGAAGAAGGATAACGTGCAGAAAGAACAAAAAGAAGAGCAGAAAGAAGCCTTGTTGCAAAATCATCCTGTACCCTCAACTTTTTCAGACGGATACTGGTGGTAACTGAGTCTGACTAATCAGTCCTAGAGCCAGTGCTATGTTAAAAGACACTTAGAATACAGTGAAAACACCTACATACACTAGGGAACATTATGCGTTGGGGTCCCCCTGTGATTAGCCTTACCTCCTCTATAAGCCCCTAGTATATAATAGGGCATGGGGATTAAAACTACCTCTTAAAACAGGCCACAGGGCGTTTTTGCACACGTTAACTCAGGCCCCGTCCCCTCCTTTCACCATTGTGTAAACACGCCCTGTGTCCGTTTTTAGTTGGGAGATTAAGTTCATTTGAGTCCTGAGGGTCCCTAGGGTCCAACTAGCCCACTAGGTACCTCCAGTAAGTGCCACAGAGCTGCGTTGCAGAGAGGTGTAAAAAGTGGCACGGCCTGGACCACCTCTCTGCAATGCAGCTCAGTGGCGCTTACTGGAAGCACTTGGTGGGCTAGTTAGCCCCCAGGGGCCCTCAGTATTGAAGGGAAATTATATCCCCAATTTAAAACGTGCCATGGTGCGTGTTTGCACACGTCACCTCAGGCCCCGTCCCCTCCCTTCACCACTGTGTAAACGCGCCCTGTGGCTGTTCTAAGTTGAGAGATTAAGTCCCCTTGAATCCTAAGGGTCCCTAGGGTCACACTAGACCACTAGGTACCTCCAGTAAGCGCCACAGAGCTGCGTTGCAGAGAGGTGTAAAAAGGGGCTTGGCCTCAGAACACCTGTCTGCAGCGCAGCTCCCTGGCGCATACTGGAGATGCCTGTTGGGGGCGCGTTTGCAGAGTGCTGCATGGAGGGGGCATGGCCTCCGGCACGATGCCAGTCTTTTATTTATTTTATTTTTTTAAGAAGGGGGGCTGTGTGGTTCCCCTTCTTATTCTAATTTATTGGCCCTGATGACCCCATCCCCCAGGGCCTGTCTCCTAATTATATTTTTTTGACCCCAATCCCCAGGGCCGGCCACTGTTTTTTATTATTTTTTAAAAAATATATATTTATAGACACGCCTAGGACATGCTGGACAAACCGTACGTACCTATCACCATGACGATTTGCGTGATATTCATTAAAAGGCGACTATGCATGCAATTAATCCACGTGGAATGTATTTACACCACTAATGAAGCTCTGACATGTCTGATGCTCTACCGTGCCTAATCCCGGTAGACACCCTTGTCGTTTATTTATACAAACATGGGTAGCTATTGACGGGCACATTTAATACACATGCACACCAAGCCATTCAAAGGGGATTCGACAAAAATTCGACCAAAACTATGCAAGAAACCCCCCTCACAGTTAATAAAACACACATCCACTGCCGGATGTGTAATACTTTTTATTTTACTCTCTGGAAAGGGGACGAACATCACTTGCGAGTCACAGCGCGCTCCTGACAGAGCCCAATGCTGTGTTACACCCACCATTGCCTGCCGAGTGCCACACACCTCTGTATTGTATTCCACTAGCTAGTGCATATGCTATGACACTCTCTAGCCCATGTGCACTGTAACACCACCCCGTGAAAATGTCATGCCACACTTGTCTTCGCACGGGTTATATTGCCCCATCTAACGTGCCTTCCTCGATGCCTATGTTATAACGCACAGTGCTATGCCATACATATTACAATTTGGGATCCATATCTTTGTCACAGTGCATATGCAACGTTACACTCCCCAGCACATATTTTATATTACAACTTTAGAGACTAGTTAGGTTACACAACACTGCCCTGTGCATATTACACTCCAAGGCGCATATCGCATAGCACGCGCTAGTGCCTGTGCTATCTCGCGCTCTCCAATGAATCTGTCATTGCGCACAATGTATTGCATATTATATTTCACGCCTGGTTCATCTTACATCACACTTTTTGGTGCATAGTTTATACCATACACTATATCTAGTTTTCATTTTCAATCGTGCTCTCAGGACTATGTTCTATATAACACTGTGTTCACCTACCCTTTTCACGGGCATTACATTTTGCGATAGGGGGTGGAGGGTCAGGGGGTGTTTTTGCCAAGTGAGCCCGGAGTCACAGTCACTAACGTCTTCTTCTTCCTGAATAAAAGTGAGATTATGCTGCATACTTGTTCATATTTTAAGTAGTTTGCACAGACAAAATGTTTTAAAAACAATAAAGTTTCTAATACCCGCCTTCTCTGAACAGTTAGCTTGCTGCCCCATCCCCCTCCTCCCTATCCTCTGTTGTGTGAATCCATGGACTAGCCTCCTCCCTCCTGCCATGCATGGTCTGATGTGCTGCCACTGCCCTCAATTTAGTATGATGTACCAGTCCACTCCTCCTGCCCTCCATTGCCCAATTCTATGCCCCATCATTGACCTCCTGCTTAAACTCTGTGCTTAGCTTGCTGCCCCTATTCTCCTTCCCCCTGCCCTCCGATGTCTTTGTGCATGCCCCTGCTCCATCCTTTTTGCCCACCATGTCCCATGGACCTGCCACTCCTATCTACTCTGAGTGTTCTGTTGAGGTGCCACTCCCCTCCCACCTGCCTAGCATTGTCAGATGACTGTAACCTGTCCCTGCCACCTCCACCCTGCCTGTCCACATGCCATGCCTCTATCCTCTTCCTCCTGTCCTACATGGTCCATTGTACTGCCACACCCTTCTGTCCTCCCTGGTCTGTTGTGCTGCAACTGCTCCTCCTGCCTGCCCCGTGTGGTCTGTTGTGAGGCCCCTTCCCCTGAACTTTCTTGTCTGTGCACAGGTCCTGACCCTCCCTTCTATCCTCCATCGTCCTTTGTGCATGCCCCTGCACCCTCCTTCTTGCCCATCATAGCCATTGTGCTGCCACTAACCCTCCCACTTGCCATGCATGGTCTTCTGTGCTGCCATGGACCCTCCCACCTTCCCTGTGTGGTCAGTTAGCTGCCCCTGACCCCCTCCCACCTTCCCTCCATGGTCTGTGTGTATGCCATCACAGTCTCGCTGTTGCTCTTCATGTTGTGTCTTGCTTCTAGTGCCCATCCTGCCTGACCTCCATGGCCATCTTGCTGCTCCTGCCCTGCCCCCTTGCCCCCAGCCCTCTGTTTACATGTGCAGACCCCTACTCCCTCCCTCCTGGCTTGTCTGTTCCATTGTAATGCCCCTGATCCGTCCCTCCTGCCCTTTATGGTCTGTTATGCTGCAGCCTTCTCTCCTGTCTGTCCATTATGGTCAGCTAGCTACCATTGCCTCTTGCCCCTCTGTTCTCTGTTGTCCATGTGCATGGTCCTGTCCCCTCCCTCTTGCTTTCTATGGATTGTTGTGCTGCACTCCCGTCCTGCATGCCCTGTGTGGTGTATTGTGCTGCTGCAAACCCTGATGCCTGCCCTGCAGGGTCAGTTTGGTGCACCTCTCCATGTCTCTCCTGTCCTCTGTTATCCAAGTCCATGTCCCTATCCCATTTCCTTCCATGATCCAATGTACCATACTTGCGAACATTTTGAACTTGGTAAGAGGGAGATTTTGAAAAAAAACTGGGGTATTGATTTTCCCCTTTGAGTTACATTGAAAAAGAGGATATTCTAGACAGGAGACAGATCAAATAAAGCCCATTTGAGCTTAAAAACATTGGACGTTTCCTGGCTGAATCGGGTCTGTTGGCATGTATGGTTGTACTACCATTGCCTCTTCCTTCTGCCCACAATGGTCTATTACATTGCCACAGCCTTGAAGGAGGGTAGATTTTGTATCACAGGGGGCCCCTGGCCCATTCTGTCCACACCTGAAGTATGAGACCCTTGTCCTTGCCCTGCCAGCCGCATTTGTAGGCCGTATTAAATTGACCAGCGGGTCCTGTGTTGCTATATAATTATCCTGAGACATCCTTACCACTCAGCCAGCATAAAACCCCTGTGTAGGCCCTTCTATTCAATATGTAGGCCTCTTTGTTAAATTGACCATAGCTCTGCAATTTTAGTGTATAGCAGTCTGAAGGCAGGTCTGCGAGGCCTTCTGCTCCAAACTAGTAGCCCCCACCCTACCCGAGTGCTCCGTGCTCGGTATCAAAGTTCAACATCCCCCTGAAGCTGTCGACATACAGTAGGCTGCATCCTGGACTGGTACTTGCTTCCTGGGCAGGTTTCCCGCTTTTAAGGAAGTGGCAACCGCAGAGCGTCAAGTTAGGAGAACTGAGGAGATTTTATACATGAATATATTGAATTCCTGTACAATACCCATTATTTTCTGCTTGCTCTATGGAACTTACGATAAGCGATTGGCCTGAGAGACTGACCTTTTCACCCAGTCCATTGTCAGCATTAAGTGGGTAAATGACGAAATGTCTGGTAAAATCTGCAGCCGAAGCTTTTGGGTAGCATACGTAGGTAGATGTAGCGTGCAAAGGAGCCCATAAAATGATATAAAAAGGGAGCACCCACAGATATCGACGGACAACCTCGCCGTCTGTATGTAGGTTAACAGGCTGTGCAGGTTTTCCCCAAGAACTGGGAGCTCTTGTCTTCCTTTGCTTAAAATGTCTTGCTCTGCTTTGCTTGAAGTATCTTATTCTATTTTACCTATATAAAATGTCATGTTATGTTTAACCATTGTTCTCTTTATTTTTGCATTTAAAAGATGTTGTATTGTAATTGCAGGAATGCTTGCTCTAAGAGTAAATGTGAGTGTCCCTAGGTAACATTTTCCTTGGTGTAACTTGTTTCTCATGATGCATTTATAGATGTGTTTTCTCTCTCTCTCTGTCAGTCCATTAATTGAGATACAGAGAATATCATGACAGCTGTATGATTATCTGGATTCTGTATTTTGTACTTTATGTCTCTATTCTGCGGTTTCTTTGAAGTTGCATCTTCTCATTAAACTGCCATTGTATTCTGCCTCCAATTCCATGTCTCATATGTCTGTTTTCTTCATTTTTGGAGCAAGCGTTCCTAGGCACCCCGGCTCAAATTAAGGTGCCCCTTTTGTCCCTGACTCACTCTCCTGCTCAGTTCTGTGGTGGCTCCCGGGGCTCTGGGGACCGCCCCTAGCTTCCTTGACCCGTAATAGATCTTCCCTCCAACAGCCTCTCTTGCAAGTCCTGTATTGTTGGTTTGTTGCCCCTGCCCCCCTTTCCACTGCCCTCCATAGTCTGTTGTGCTTCCACGGCCCTTCCTGCCTGCTCAGTGTGGTTAAATTGTTGCCTTTGCACCCTCCTACCTGCCTTCAATTTTCAGAGTCCGTGCCCCTGGCCTCTGCCTCTCAACAGTATCCTAATGAACAACTAGATTGCTAACATTCTATATTTATTACAAAAGTGTGGAACGCCTGACATCATCTTGATGTAATCAAAACTGTAATACCTAGAGCATTCCTTTAGAAATTACATATATGAGAGGGTCTTATTGGCATCAAAATTATGGTTAGTGCTCTAAAAGACTAAAATAAGGACATATTTTCTGAGTTTTCAAATAGCGACAAAGCACTTTTAAATTATTTGTTATCTTTATGTTTTTTTATCTAGTTGACAACTTGATTAAATGTTGCACTTAGGGGAGAGGATGTGGTGTTACTTCCAGAACTGCAGACTTTGCAACTGGGGAACCAGGTTGAAGTTTCTGCTTCAGCTCGACATTCTGTGATTCTGGTCAAATCACTTAGTCTCCCCATGTCTACAACCAAAATGAATTTGTTCTTGTGTGATGTAACCAATGCTCATGTAAAGCACTCCAATACCTGACAAGTCTGCACTATATAACACTGCAAAAACACAAAATAATAAGTGTTTTGCACACTTCTGTCATTGGGCTATATTTGGGCTATATCTGGGTGATTTTGGGCTACATTTGGGCTCTTTTGTCTCCGGTGGCCATCTTGGGAGATTTATTTGTTATGAAGTTTCCTAATTTCCTCATGTACTGCAGTCTCCTCAGTCGGAAATGCTTTCAGTTTTTTACTTTGATTCCATCATGAAGGTATTCAGATATGTCACACATTTGCCATGAATTCTGAATGTTAGCACTCTAGTTGCTCATTAGATCACTGTAGTAAAACTACTGTTCACCATGGAAGTCTGCTCCTGGTATTAAAAGTGCATGTTTCAGTCTGCATGTCAGAATTTTTTAATGAAATAGAAGAGGATTTGAGAAGTCACTCAAAATGTGCCCTCATTTTCTTTCTTCAGCATTAATCATAATTTCTATGGCAAAATGAACCCCCTCATTGTGTTCCTTTTTAAATTAAATGTTTTAAGTGTTACCAGTTTATTCCAATCAAGATGGCTTCAGGTGTGCCATACTTTTGTCATAATGAAGACAGTAAGTGCTCTAGTTGTTCTTAAGAACATTCTTGGACATTCTGTCATTGGGCTATACTTGGGCTACATCTGGGTGATATTTGGGCTACATTTGGGCTCTTTTGTCTCTGGTGGCCATCTTGGGAGACTTATTTGTTATGAAGTTTCCTAATTTCCTCATTTACTGCAGTCTCCTCAGTAGGAAATACTTTCAGTTTTTTACTTTGATTCCATCAAGAAGGCATTCAAATGTGTCACACATTTGCCATAAAATCAGAATGTTAGCACTCTTTTTGCTCATTAGATCACTGTAGTAAAGCTACTGCTCACCAGGGAAAACTGCTGCTGGTATTGAAAGTGCATGTTTCAGTCTGCATGCCAGGATTTGAGAAGTCACTCAAAATGTGCCCTAATTTTTCTTTCTGCAGCACTAATCATACTTTTTATGGAAAAATGAACCCCCTCATTTTGTTCCTTTTTAAATTAAATGTTTTAAGAGTTACCACTTTAATCCAAGCAAGATGGCTTCAGGTGTGCCATACATTTATCATAAGTAGGACGGTTAGCGCTCTAGTAGTTCTTTGGAACACTCTGGAAAGCTGCAGTAGAACACAAAGGAATCAACTGACAGTCTCTGCCCTTGTTGGATGTACATGTTTTACTGAGAATGTCAGACTTCATTCTCACATGACTGAGAAAGATAATGTGAATTTACAGAAAATAAGCTCTCAGTTTAGCTTATAGATCACCTTCCAAACCTCTGTGGTAAAAGCATGAGAAAATATTTTTCTCTCAATCATGATATCGCAGCAGAAGGCTTTTTCACATGGTGAAATCACCTTAGAACATACCACAATTCCTAAAATGAGTATGGTACCATCAACAAATGATTTATAATGTAACTAAAGTCTTAAAATCTTCTATTAACTGCAATGCTTTTTAATGAGGTGCTATCATGTATATTGGTCCCAAGATGGCTGCCAACACTTCTTGGATGAAGTGCTGACAGCCAATCAGATCTCAGGATGAGATGTGTGGTTAGGCTCCGCCCACATATATATATTGATTTAAATGCTATTTTCTCAGGAACTACTGAACAGATTTACACCAGACCTACAAAAGGCACTTCCTTGACCTGAGGACTACCTCTCTGCCAAATTTCAAGTAACTCTGTTCAGCCGTTCGGGCTGTAGCTGTGTCTAAAGGTCCTATGGAAAAATGCATGGGAAAAACGCGTTTTGGGACCCCCCTTTTTTCTCAGCCCCCGCTTGACGAATCCCCCCGAGACTTTCAGGGTAGGAGCGGAGCGTAGCGCCCCACCTATTTTGAAAATTTCGCGAGGATTCATCGACCGGCGCCAAAGTTATTCCAAATAGAATGTTGCGGATTTCCTATGGAAACAGGGTCCTAACTATAACTATCTACTGGCGACCGCCAGTAGATAATATATATATATATATATATATATATATATATATATATATATATATATATATATATATATATATATATATATATATATATATAAACATATTTAAACTTTAAAGAAACACACATTCATTGGATGATTTCATCAGTGATGTCATTTGAGATGTCATCAGTAATGTCACTGACCATGTCATGAGTGATGTAATATGTGAAGTCATCAGCAGTGCCATGCGGGGGCGCAAGTTATAGTTAGCTCTACTAACTATAACGGACGAATTTCTCTGGTTTTATATGAGTGAAATGTCCAACTAACTAAGGTTTCTAAGGTTTTTTAAATGCTAATTTCTAACTATAACATCCCTGAAACCTTATCATTTAATATATTTCGTATTTATTATTTTATTTTACATATATTGATACAAAATGATATTTTGTACAACTAAATTTTTGACCTCAATATTTTTTTTCTCTATAGTTTTGTACTTACCATTATAAATATAGGATGTCAATCATTTTGACATCGATATTTCAAACTCAATATTGTGGTATGGGGACATTTTAGGTGTCAAAAGTCTGTCAGTGAGCCATCCTGGACCCAGCGGGTGCGATGTTCGTATTTGTCCTACCAGGCCCCTAACTGTGCTGCCGACCGCATTTCTGCCAACCTGTGTCACAGTGAAGGGAATGGGACAAAATAATGAGGATACAAGATCTGGTCCTTTTGCTCACTGGACACCCTCGTCGGTGGTTGCCAACTGGGCGTCTCCCTTGACGGAAGAGCTTGTGGGCGTTGAGGATGTGGTGCACTCTATGATATAAACATAAACATAATTACCCACAGAGCATCACACCTAACGCAAGCACTCTCTGCACATCCCATCACACTCACTTCAGTATCTGTATTACCTTTTCACGCAACCAGGTCAGCAGGTAGTCTAGTATCTTGGCTGAGAAGGATGGCAGGCTGTTGCCATCAGTTAAGTCACTGAATATTTACCTGAAGGAACAGAGCCATTCTCCAATGCGAAAGTGCTGTAAGACATGTTATACACATGCCCCACAATAATGAACTGTTCCAACTTGAACCAGGTAAACCTTAAGGTTACTTCACCCTCCAACTATCCCTGGCAGTTATCCTTTAACATTGCAGCAAGGTAGGCATTAGAGTCTGAGAGCAGTATCATACGCACTAGCAGTTGTAGTCCAATATGTACTGACTTGTTACATTTGAGGGGAACTGCTGTGGTGAGATCCTATTGAACGGCATTAAAGATGCCCCCTGGGGGTACATGACTGGTGGCATGACTTACTGTACAGTTTCAGATGCACCGAAGTCCACTGCAGGTCCGTGACAAAGGATGACTTGCTGACATCCACTGTAGACTTGTGACACAGGGTGACGATGTCCACTGCAGACTCGTGACACAGAATGATGCGCCGATGTCCTCTGCAGGCTCATGAGTCAGGATGCACTAGATGCAATTATCATGATGTCTAATGGCAACTGGAGCTGCTCTGAAGATTTGACCGATGCCGCCCAGATTACTGACTGCCTAGCATTCAGTTGCGGCTGGTGAGTGCCTTTATAGTCCCGGTCCAAGTAACATGGCTGCAGAGTGAGTAACTCATTTCCTGATGGTATAATCATCAGGCTCATACAATGACTGTTCTGGGTGGCTCATTTCCTGATTATATAATCATCAGGACCCATTTGGGTGACTCATTTCCTGATTGCGTAATCACCAGGCTCATATGGGGTGAGAGCACACACACAGAACTTCATGGAATGAGAACACACACACAATCAGATGCACATGTGGAAAGCACACATATACGCCAGACAGATCCACATAAGTATTAAATGTGGGTTTATGCATAGCACATCTCCAAGACCGCACAGTGCCTGTACAGGAATGCACATCACAACACGCATTATGTATTGTGGTGTATGTCCCCATGACACTCTAGAGTTCTGGCCTGCCTCCTTTGTTTCTGTGGGCTTGGACCAGCGCTTTCACAGCCTAGATGCAGTATGAAAAGTTACCAGGTGGAGATTTCCTCCCCACTCCTTCCTCGGCCCGAAAGTGGCTTTCCCAGGAATTGGGTCATGTCAGGTTAACGACTCTTTTATGTTGGGAGGCTTCTGAGCCTCCTGTTGGTCAGCAGAGTAACTGACCTGGCCCAGGAAGTAGGACAATGGTCAAAAACCTGATTATGACTGACTAAGGGAAATATGAAGATTCTTAAAGTTCCATAAGAGCGTAGATATGAAGAATGGACTGTTAATCTACCATTGGGATACATATTTACCTTAAGATTGATACCTCACTGACCTTGAACTTGTAGGCTTAAGTAAGGTGTAAATATACTTTAGTGTGGATTAAGCCTCTGATATACAATTCAGTTAAGCAGCACTACCAACCTACAGTATGAAAGCCACGAACATGATAAGGCCTACCCATGGTCAGTACCAAGTACCGAAGGGTCCCTTCTGTGACACGCTATATGTGCACAGATACTATGCTCTGCAAGACAGTATATTCACATGTGTAACTTGTACATGTATTTTTACATGTTCATGTAGCTCCTGTTACCCTAGATGCACAACAACAGCTTTATCCTAAAAGGCAGACACTGGCGATTAGGACTCTCAGTCTGTTTCTACATAATCCAGTTTGAGTGAGACTCAGTTGGTGAGACTCACTCACAGTAAAAGTTCAGAAATCGGATATTAAAAAGTGGCAAATTCATGGATATACCCATATTGCTACTAGTACCGTCTCCACAGACCGTGCATCTTCCTAATAGACCATGGCTATGGCACAGTCAGATAGGTTATTACATTCCCGAACGTCATCCTCATTGCCTGTTCAAAATAATGCAGAACCTGAGTTTAAGCTTAGCTATCAATTAAGTTGTTCCATTATACATGTGAAAAGGCACATTTTACTGTGCACACCATCAGTGTCTGTACAATACTATATTATGTCAAATTCCTTCACAATTCCTGTAATGAACCTCCTGAACTTAATTCAACTTTAACCATGGGTGGACTTTCAGCCTGCATGCCTGCTATTAGAAATCGATAAGAAACCACTATTTCGAAGGGGAATGGTGTAGGTGTCCCTTTCATATATTGATTCTTATCCATATGCATCAAATGTTTAGGACCAAAATAGTGGTCTTATACCATTGGAAAATTATTGAGCCCCAAGTTGGGGTAGTAAGCCATTGGCAAAAGGGAATGGATTCAATTAGAAGCCCTTCCCCTGTGTGAATGTTAAAAAACGTTTGTTGAGAAGTATGCAGTGGTCCACTGGACCACTGCCAGATATGGAACAAACTTTAAAAAAAAAAAAATCTTTTGAAAAGCATTTTCATTTTCTTTAACGAAAACGGGCTGCATTTACAAACAAATACTTTATTGAAAGGCTGTCACAGACATGTTGGTCTGCTGAACCCAGCAAGTTATCATCCCTATGATGTCCTCCAACTGACTGAGTCACAAGTTGTGACATACATTATTAATATTCATGAGGAAGGATGGATTGCGAAGCACTATGATTTAAAATTTTAAGAACTGTCCAATTAGCACACAGGCTGGTTCTTAAAATGTATTACTGGTCGCCAAAATTCTGGTTGCAATTTGCAAACAGTATTTGCAGCCTGTTTCTAATTTTAAGTTATTTATCATTTTAATTGAACTTTTTATAGTAATTTATAGTGTTGTAGCGGGCTGTGAGGAATACAGGACTATAGCAGCTAGATATAAACAACAATCTAAGGCTTCAACTTGTTTTTTAACAGCCCCCGTATCGCACTTTTGAAAAGGCGATCGATAAGGCGACGGGGAGAGCATCACTTTAGGCAATAGGTGTGATGCAGGATGACTAGACAGAGAGGCAACACCTCAAACCTTAAGACATGAAAAAGTAAGCCCTACATCAATGATTATTGAACATTTTGGGCAAGATGTTTCCCATCTGCTCCCCCAATTTGCAAGCACGAGGGCAAATGATAAATATATAAAGCAGAAAGACATGTAGGTTTATGCCTCTGTGTTGTATGGTGTCCTTTTATTATTATTATGATTGTTAGAATTCCTTGATGTCAGCACTCTGATGTGGGTGCATTCTGTGTTACCTAGTTACTTAGAGGAATGTTGTGAGTCACTTTGTGTTCTGTGCTGACCGGTGATGGATGGTCTCTGTCATCCGCACTGGTGGGTTTATTATATGCTTATTTGTGATAAACCATTTCTTCACAACATCGCCTGAGACCCGTCTTTACATTGGCGACGACTGGGATCACCCACCGTGAAGCAAGGACCCGAGAATTCCTCTGCACTACGATTTTTTTTTTTTTCAAAAGTAAAGAAAAAAGAGAAAGAAGATTACACTGAAGGCATTGGTTGTGTTGAAACGTTCGGAGGCAGCCGAAGGTTTTGGAAGTAAAGCGCTTCATTGTCGTGAAACATTTCAAAAGGTAAAGTTTACCTTGGATTGATGTGAGTGACGGTTGAAGATGGGAGTTACTTCTGCTCGAGCCTCCATTGTTCCGGGGATGTTCGTTTTCACTTGGTTACTTGCGTCGGCTGCTCACGTTTAGGAGACAAGACCCACCGCCTATTGAAAGCACGTTCGTGGTGTGACGTTCGTGGCGGCCATTTTAAGTTGGTCAGATTCATCATTGAATACTCAAGTACTGGTATCTTCGTTGCGTTGTGACATAGTTTGATGCTACGAAACGGATTGTCATGCTGTGAAACGGATTCTCATGGTACTGTTTAAGCAATTTTAGTATACTTCTCAACAGAAACTTCTAATTTTAAGAACTATTGGAAAGTACTGGTATCATGTGTTTTTTTTTTGTTACACATGATATGTATATTTCACTGCATCGTCTACACTGAGATGAATTTTTGCATTTAATTCATTAGCTATTGGGATTGTTGTCTCGCTGAGTACACACCTTATTTTATCGTCAGTTTTGAGGTTCCTTTCTACTATTAAAATATTTTTTTTTTCTTCATTGCAATTTTACCTGGTTTCATCTTCCTACTACTATGGCATCTTCTCAAATATGCAATCAACCATCAATTTTTTTAAGTACACCAGAAAATCCCATTTTAACGTGGAAAAAATGGTACAAAACTTTTGAAAATTATATAGTCGCTATTGATGGAAAGAAATTTCCGGCTGGAAGAAAACATGCGCTGCTTTTTACTTATTTAGGTTCAGCTGCCATTGAAATTTTTGAAATTTTTTTGCCTATTGCAGAACCTGCTGGAGCTGGTGATTCTTGGGATATTTTCAAAGAAGCTGTCGCTAGATTGGAAAAACAGTTTATTGAAGAACCCAGTATTTTAATTGAACGTCATGCTTTTAATAAGAGAAAACAATTTGCTGACGAAACGGTGGAACAATATGTTGCGGCATTAAGGGTTCTTGATGCAAATTGTGATTTTGGAGCAGGTGTAGATATTTGCATAAGGGACCAGTTTGTATTTAATTGTAAATCTAAAAAAATACAAGAGAGGTTATTGGCCTGTCGTAATCCTACGCTAAATGAAATTATTGACATAGCCAAAGGCATTGAAAGATCTATACGATCATCTAAAGTTTTATCTTCTGAAGAGAGTCCAGTTACTCCTCTATGTGCTGTTCAAGTCAGTAAAAAAGTATTTAAGCCTAACATGGTGTCAAAGTCTAGTAAACCGTCTTGTTATAGATGTGGATCCAAGTTTCATCTTGCTAATAGTTTGGAATGTCCTGCCATTAAAAGAAGATGTACTAAATGTAATAAGGTTGGTCATTTTCAAACTGTTTGTAAGAATGTAAGGAGTGGTTCCACTGCTATTAACAACAGTTTAACAGTGAATTCTGTGAATGATGTGACTAATGAGATAGAGAATATGATTATTACCTTGTATGATCCTTTCTTTGATGTTGATATGATTAATGTTGGATTCAAAGCACCTTTAGGAGAAGTTCTAATTGGAGATGTTGTTTTGGAAGTAATGGCTGATTCTGGCTCTCCGATTACTGTGCTATCTGATGCTACTTTTGAAGAAAAGTGGACAGGTATACGACTTTGTGTCACGGATGTCAACCCTAAAGCATTTGGTAATTTTGATGTTGAAATGTTGGGTTATTTTGAGGAAAAATTGAATTTTCAGGGACGTTGTATTTTCACGAAAATTTATGTTGCAGTTAATGGGAAGAATATTGTCGGGTGGTACGATCTGGGCAAACTAGGAATAATGTTATGTCCAGGTACGGATACTCCCATTAGATTACGTGACATTTCTGTTAATCAGATTGCAACACAAGATTGTAATACTGACTTTATTCTATCAAAATTCAATACTGTTTTTGCTGATAAAGTTGGTCACGTGAAAGGTTTTATGCATCACATCAAATTAAAGAAAGATGCTATACCTGTACAGCACAAAGCTGTACGCATGGTACCTTTGGGTGTTCGTCAAAAGCTCAAAGAGCATTTAGATAATCTTTGTTCTGAGGGCATAATAGAATCCACTGATAGTTCAGAATGGATTTCGGCTATTGTGATTGCATTAAAAAAATGGAGATTTGAGGCTATGCATTGACTTGAGATCACTTGATAAGAATATATAGTTATTGACAGTCATCCGCTTCCATTTTTCCATTATTGATCTCAAGTCTGCATATCATCAAGTAATGTTGGATGAGGAATCTAAATACTTGACTGCTTTTGTAACTCCTTTTGGAGTCTATATATTTTTACGTATGCCATTTGGGTTAGCCTCCGCCGCTAGTGTTTTTCAAAAGCTGGTGGATGTATTATTTCAAGATGTTGTAGGGGTACAAGCATTTCAGGATGACATTCTCATCTTTGCTAAGTCACATGAAGAACATGATTCCATTTTAGGCAAAGTACTTACCAAACTGTCAGAAAGAGGGATGACGGTTAGCAAAGAAAAATGCAAATTTTTTGTGAAGGAAATTGATTATTTAGGACACAAGATCTCAGGAGAGGGCATTGCTCCTAAACTTGATTTGATTAGTGCTCTTAACAATACTATTAAGCCATATGACAAAGATTCTCTGAGGTCCTTTTTGGGACTTGGAGAGTATTATGCTAGATTTGTACAAGGCTATGCTTTGGTTGTTGAGCCTTTGAGACATTTGCTTAGAAAAGGGACATCCTTTGTCTGGTCTGAAGAGCATGACAAAGCTTTTGTAAGAGTTAAAGAGCTCATTTCTAGAGCTCCTACTTTGAAAACATTTGATCCTAATGGGGAATCTGTGGTAACTGTTGATGCCAGTTCGATTGGTTTAGGGGCTGTTTTCACTCAGTTTGTAAATGGGAAATAAAGGACTATTTTGTTCATTTCAAGAGCTTTAAAAGGTTCTGAGGTACATTACAGTACAATTGAAAGAGAGGCGCTTGCATGTGTGTGGGCTGTAGAAAGGTTCAAGAATTTTTTATGGGGACAGTCTTTTAAGTTAATTACGGATCATAAACCTTTGGTGTTTATGATGGATGGTGTACGTTCGGGCAATGCTTCTTCCAGACTCATTAGACTTATTGCTAGGTTACAGGAATTTAATTTCAAAATTGAGCATATTTCTGGAGGGAAGAACATCACAGCAGATTGTTTGTCTAGATTGTCAGCTAAAGAAGTCAATGAAGGTTCCTGTGTTGATAATCATGAATGTGTAGTTGCATTGGTGGATGTGTTAAAGAGTTGTGAGGGAAAAATTTCTGAAGCTGACTGGGTTACATTTTATGATGAAGACATTGTGATTAACAAGCTCAAAAAGTTTCTTGTTCTAGGATGGCCTCCTCTCAGGAATCTTGAGGCAGATCTAGACAGTTTTGCACACATTTCTAGTGAATTCAGTATTGAGAATGGATTTCTGGTCAGACATAGTGTGTTGGTTCCTCCCATGGGTCTCAGATCTACGCTCGTAGAGTTAGCTCATCTGGGTCATAGTGGGGTATCTGGAACTAAGAGAGCTCTTAGACAACACTACTGGTGGCCTGGTATGGATACTTCGGTTGAGAGATTTGTTGATGCTTGCGCTATATGTGCGCGTTCAGATAAACATTGTAAAGTTTCTTGTGAGCCTATTGGTTCACAGGAAATTCCCAAGGGACCTTGGCAGAAGGTATCCATTGACTTTTCAGGTCCTTATGATATTTTAGGTAAACAATATAGATTTCTTATTGTTTTGATTGACAATTTTTCCAAATGGATTTACCACACTTTTGTTGAGAATCCTAATACTGACGAAGTGATCAAATTTTTAGAGAGGATTTTTATTGTTGAAGGTTTTCCAAGAGTACTTATGTCTGACAATGGTGTTCAGTTCACTTCGTCCAGAATGGTTTCTTTTTTAAAAAAGTGTGGCATTAGAGCTGAGAGAGCTCCTTTATACTGTCCGAGAGCTAATGGTCAAGTGGAGAGGGCTAATAGATTTGTTAAGGATGGTATTCAGTGTGCCTTGGAGAGTGAGAGGAATGTTTTCGATTTTCTTGATGAGAAGCTTTGGGCCTATCTTACCATGCCGCATTCAGTGACAGGATTTTCTCCTTTCTATTTGATGAGAGGAAGAGGGTGTTGTACATTGGTGTCACCATCTTGTGAGTTGATGGTTCATAAGGATTTTGAGAAAACATTAGATAAGGTGAAAGACAATTTAGATGGCACTGCCTTGAAAAATAAGGTATATCATGATGATATACATAGAACCAAACACAAAAGTATTTGTGTTGGCAATTGGGTACGCATCATTAATCCAGGTTTGCCACGCAAAGGTCTTCATAGATTTTCTGCTCCTGTGCAAGTTAATAAAGTCTCTGAAACTGCTGTTCTTTTACACAAAAGAGGATGGTGGAATAAGAGTGCCATAATTCTCCTTAAACCTGGACAGGAAAAGTTGTTTAATGTGATTGATGCAAATGATTCATTTTTGGATGTAGGATCTTCCAATGAGAAAAGTGTTTGTGGTTCCAATTTTAGACATTCTATTAATGATACACAAATGGCTAGTTCCTCTTCTGATGATAATTCTAAGTCTTTTTCTGATTTGTCTGTTTCTATTACCGATTCTCACAATGTCTCTTCTTCTGAGGAGATTACTTCTGGGAATGTCTCTTCTGGGGTTCCTGTTAAAAGGGTGGTGAAATTACCTAAGAAATTTGAAGATTTTATTTTAAAATAATTTGTTTTCTTTTGTGTTTTTTTTGTAAGTTTTATTTGTACATGTTTATAAAAAAAAAAAAGGGGACATGTTGTATGGTGTCCTTTTATTATTATTATGATTGTTAGAATTCCTTGATGTCAGCACTCTGATGTGGGTGCATTCTGTGTTACCTAGTTACTTAGAGGAATGTTGTGAGTCACTTCGTGTTCTGTGCTGACCGGTGCTGGAGGGTCTCTGTCATCCGCACTGGTGGGTTTATTATATGCTTATTTGTGAATAAACCATTTCTTCACAACATCGCCTGAGACCCGTCTTTACACTCTGGTCTAATAAACGCCCATGGTATTAATCAAGAGCTTGCCAAAGAAAAAGGGTGAGAAAGCTATCGAACAAATATGAAAGAAACAATACATTTCTATCAAGTCCAAGCCACGGGTTCTGACCATGATAGCAAGAAAGAACATGCCCCATTGGCAAAGTCAGATCCAGAGGGAAATCAAGATTTGCCGTGACACTCAGGTCCTCCTACTCGAAGGAGAAAGATCGGTCCTTAGAACAAAGATGTATATACCTGTCCCCAAGAAACACGACATTCTTTCAAAATCTTTCAAAAGACATACCTTCGATGGTGCCAAGGAGCAAATGCTGAAGCACCTGAGAAATAGACCGTATGCCTTTGAGTCCCAGCGGCCCAGAAGCCAAAAACAGGATCAATGCCTGCAGGGGCACAACATATAAAAAATCTTGGTATTAATTATCGCCGCCCTATCACAGCATTCTCATAAAATGTAGGTGCAAGTCGATCTCCTGCAAGAAATAGCTTCAGTTCTCATTGAACTAGAAAACAAGGTAACAATTTTGACTGGAATCGTCAGACACCCATGCAGCACCCTCAGATTGTTTACCATATGTAATGCAGACACACATGGATGAACTAAACAAGTAGAGCAATTATCTGACATCAAGTTTAACTCGGAGCCTATCGCAGGGAGAAACTTTAGTGAAAGTGATAGGCTGGAAATCACAAGAAACATGGCCACAAAAATGCCAACTTCATACCCACTCCTCTCACCCAAGACAATATCAAATAGGAACAAACTTAAGACAGGTTTGGAGGAACGCACCCCAAATTTAATAACTAACTGCGTTGTAATATTGGATGAACCTTATGGAAAACTCCCCAACTGTTAACTGGAACATACCAACTGTCATCCCTTAGCCCAAGATTATGACACAGTACCAACTAACCATATTTTCTAAACCTGTCCAAGGACCTCGAGTCTCTCTAGATTTGAGCTTGTGCTTTCTAGAAAAGTAGTAAAACTCAATTCACAAAGCAAAATTACTAATTATCTATGTGAAATAACTTAAGTCAAAATAAATGACATCAAAAGTACCAGTTCAAAGCCAGTCACTAGCCTGCCTGCTTGGATCTTGGAATTCAAATTTAGATATCCCTAAGCATCCAAACACACTTCTGCAGGCAGGAAAAAAGGAGGCATTGGGCTCTGCATAAGGGGCAGAGGTTAAAGCAACAGTTAGCCAACAAAAAGACCCATGTTCATGATTTCATATTCAATGTTCAACGAGTAAAGGGCGGGAACAGTTTAGAGATGGCCAGTAACGGGGGCCAAGGCAGGCCTGACTAGAAATCAGCAAAGTACCTATCCTGAGGTTACCAAAAGTAAAAATCCCCGATATAAAGGTGGAATCATAACCTCATTCCAGGCTAATCAAATAATTACTAAGACGAACAAGGGCGTTTAAAATAATGCAGAAGGAAAAGAAATCTAATTCCAACCATCAGCAGAAATGATCAACCTAAAACTTTGCAAATCACAACATATTAATCTGCAAAGCAGTGATAAAAATGAGGGGACATCCCAGTCAACAACACCCAACCTAACTTACAGCAACACACAAGTCTGTGATGGGCTATGGTCTGGAGCGGAAAGCATAAGAGATAATACTGGCAAACCAATCAACAGAAATTTTATCCATGAGGCTTTTCCACAGAACAAAGCATAAGGATTTCAGCACCTGAAGAACATAAATGTGGAAAGATCACTAGAGCTGACTCTATTCATCATCAACTACGGAATCCGAGCATCAAATCTAAATCTCACAGGGGAAAGTGCAAAAGTGCGAGGAAATAATGAAAACGCAATGGGCTGCCAACTCCATTTTGCTTTGGTAAGCAAGATAGAAAAAATTGACACTTTGATGTCTTCAATAGAGGAAACCTGCTGCGACTCTTTAAGGCACACCTTGTGCCAAGCTTTTTACCCTCAAAAGATATACACAAAATCGTCTTTCCTACATCAACAGACTCCAGAACTTCTGATACAACTGTTGTGACTTGGAACAAAGATAGGCATGATTTTGCAAATCGGGCAATAAGTGTAGGAAAACCACCAAAGTCATTGATCCTACCCCATACACATCGAACAAACCTGTGCAGCAGGGCCGAGGGTGCAGCCGTGTCTCACAATTGAAATTTGAAAAAAGGAGCCGAAAAATAACGGGGCTTAATTACAAGCCCCTTGCGCTGCCAGTGCGTCACGTTTTCCCATATAAAAAGTGATGCACCTATGACGAATGTGGCTTGTAAATAAGCCACACTATGTTGACATGCCAGCCAGTTAAACAAGTTCACTGGAGTATGGACTCGCTCTTGCGCCAATGGTGCGTCACTTTTATCCATAGAAAAAGTGACGCACGGACGGCCTTGTATTCTGACGTCAGCCAGGTATACAAGTTCCCTGGAGTATGGGTTCCCCAAGGGGCAGATTTACGAGCTCTGCCGCATCTCTGCAAATTAGCAGGGATGAGACAGAAAAGATGCGACATGCAATTCCCTCTCTGTACCACCACAAATGCGTCGCATTTACAATGTGGCGCACTATGGCGCAAGGATAGGGCGATGCGTGTTGCATCCTGTGGCGTAAGGGCAACGCATTGCTGGAGTCGTGTTGCTATCGCGACGCGGCTCCAGCAATTCTCAGGGAGCGCCCTATGTCTAACATGCTGCGTCACTCCTTATGCCTGCTTCAAGCAGGCGCAGGTTTTTGATGCAGCACGGACATAAAAGTGACTCAGCGAAATCTTGTAGATTTCACCGCGTCACTTTTACGAGGCGTTCCTGCGACGGAACGCCCACCCTGCACCGGAACGCCCACATGAAACCTAATGCAGGTTTCATGTGGCACAGGGCTGTACAACGTGACGCATCTCCCTAGATGCGTCACGCTGTAAATAAGGCGCAACAATGGCGCAAGGTGTACGCCACCGCTGCAATGGCGGCGTAAATGTGGCACATGGGGCTTGTAAATCCGCCCTCAAAACTCTGCTATCTGACGGATCCAGCCACAGAAATACTGAGAGAAGTCAGCATGTGGCAGGGTCCAACTGCACCTAGTTTTGTGTAAATCCAGTTATACTAAAATCGATCCTAACGCACTGTTACCTAATTAGTACACTGGAAGGAAAGTCACAATCAATTTATTATTATTTTTTGGCTCCTGGAGTGTGACCGGCCTCCAAAGGGTAATAAACATCGATGTTGGATTTGAAATAATCAAATCACAACGTTTTTTGTTGCTAGGAAATGTGGGGGCATATTATCAACGGCCAGCGATAATTATCACTGGCCGTGCTTAGCGATAATTTTGTTTTCGCAGGCTATCTCTGGAATTTTTCGCCCCGGTAGCGCGTTATTAACAACGCGTTTCTCCAGGGCGATAAAAATTCCAGAGATAGCGAGGTTATCGCCGTTTTGCAGGGAACAGCGTCGGTTTTCCAGCGATGTTCCCTGCAAAACGGCGATAACCTTACTGATATGACCCTGTGGGTCGTATCAGCATAATCCACCCCAATGTTAGGGATAGGTAAGTCTGCATTTTAGCAGACGTTAGTTTTTGGAGAAAACAGCGGTTTTCTCCAAAAACTAACGTGTGCTAAGATGCTGGGGCAGCCTTGTAAATATTGCGATGTGAACATCAGCGATATTTACAAGGTTTTCCTGCCCAGTGACGCCCACTTTGCATCTCATTAGAGATGCAAAGGGAGCATTGGGCAAAAGGGTGCTAACATGCGCTAATGCATGTTAGCACCCTCTTAGGGCGATAGTTTTATCTCCGCTTTTTTGGCTTTAAAAGCCAAAAAAGCAGAGATAAAGCCCTTGTAAATATCCCCCGGGGTGCGCTAAGCTCGAACCCATGGATGGTTTGCAATTATCGCATATTCTATATATTAAAACAACAGAAAAAAAGCGTGCATCCCGACTGGAGGTCTGGAAAAATACACAGCGACGGCACTAGACCATAAAGAAACACCGATCTCAATAGATTTACAAGTAATTCTCACTGAGTACAGAAAACACGCGCCACAGTCAGTTTATATTGTAATAACAACTATGGGGCATATTAACAACAAGTGGCGATAAACATCGCAAAGCGCGCTTAGTGCTATTTCACACATCGCCGGCTATCGCTGGGTTTCAACGCCGAGATAGCGCATAATTATCAAGGCTTATCTCCGAGGCGATATGAAACCCAGCAATAGTTGTGAAAAGCACCAGTATCGCCTGAAAACAAGAGATAAAATGCAGGAGATAAGGAGATCCTTGCTGATACGCCCCAGTGACCTTAACCATACAATCCACCTCCCACTAAGTAGATGGCGTAGTCGACTTTTAAGCAGGTGTTTAGATCCTGCGATAAGGGGGCTTAGCGCGATTAATCTGGTCGCTAAGCGGGTCTGCTGCAGGCTTTTTAATCAAGCGAAGCCTTGTTAGCGACTATTTCCATGTAGCTTAGCTCCGGAACGCCTACTTTGCATGTCATTAGCGATGACATGCAGGGTGATAAGAAACCGGGAGCAAACTCATGGAAATTAGCGCTAACAAGGCTTAGCGCGAGCTTGCTGATAGTGTGCTGTGAATATCAACGCTTTTCTGGCTATAAAAGCCAGGAAAGCGGCGATATGGCCCTTGATGATATGCCCCTAGGTTGGTCCGGCTTCACAACCCCAGAAAAAAGCATCAGCAGAAACTAGAGAGGATCTAGAAAGGTAAAGGAGTGTTATCCAGGAGCAGAATGTATACTTACTGGGCACTTAAACATGAATCTATTAGCTGGTAGTCCATGCAACGAAGATATTGAAGCCTGGAACTCTGCCATTTTATACTGGATTGTGCATTTTGTGCATTTTCAAATCAAAAATATAAGAGCCTAAACAGAAATTTAGTAACCTTCTTGTATAATCTATACGTCAGTTGTTTAAATGGTAGATTCCCCTCGGACAATCTGGCCAATTCTACAAGACTATCTAATCATAGCCCAAAGCGTCTCGATCACACTTTTGGAAGTCTGTAAGTATTTGAGTACATAAATGACTTGAATATCATGGAACCGTTTGACAGAGACCATTTTGTGCAGAAAAAGGAATTGGCTCTCAATATTCTATGCACGACATTGATTCAAACTAAGGCAAATTTGCAGGCTTGCACAAAAGAAGGGGGATATTATCAACAAAATGCGATAAATATCACTAAGCGCATTTAGTGCATTTTTTTTATTGCCGTCTATCGCTGGTTCACATTGCATCATTAGTCGCCTATTATCAAGGCGCCGCTAAGATGCGATGTGAAAGCCAGCGATAGTGGGTTTTAGTGGGAGAAATCCTGCGATAAATCCAGTGCGATAAAAAAAGCTTGCTAATAGGCAAGCGTGGTCGTAACCTGACTATCCACCTCCCATGTAATGTATGGCTAAGTCATATTTCATTTAGGCGTTAGGGAAATGCGATAAACGCGCTTAGTGCACTTTTTTCATCGCGTCGCTGGATTCGGGCCGCATTGGTAATAGGGCGATGTTGTGTTAGCGACCGTTTTCATGGACTTAAGTCAGCAACGCCTACCTTGCATGTCATTAGCGATGACATGCAAGGCGTAATTGAAAATGGTCGCTAACATTATCAAGCAAGCGCTAAAGCAGTTTAGCGGTTGCTCGATAATAGTGCGGTAGAATTATCACCGCTTTTCGCCCGAAAACGGATGCTAAAAGCGGCGATAAGTCTATAGCAAGACCTTGATAATATGCCCCGAAATTTTTTAATATTGGAGTTATTATGTCCAAAGAAAATGGTAGAGTGTGGTAACAACACACACATGAAGAAATGAGAAAACAGTATGGCTTCAATACTTCACAACGACAAGGTAACGATACAAAGGGAAAATTATTACAGCCACGCTGCAGCATGGCTTGAGGTTACGCCATACAAAATGAAACAGAACCTCAATACCCCAACATTCACCAGGAATGGCCACTATAAAAAGCTCAACTCCTGGTTCTCCGTTGAGCTGAAGAAAAATAAAAAATAAAAATAAATAGTGGTGCAATATAAAGTATAGTAATATCGAACCCAAAGAACTACAGGCCTATAAAACGCGGAAAAGAGTATATAAAAAAGATGTTTGGGCGGTGAAGCAAAGAAAAATGAGAAAATGAAAAAGTGTGTTTCACACTGCTATCAATTTTCAAAACCAGCGATGCCAGGAAGACTCAAAGGACAAGTTGCCAAATGATGAAACCTTTACCTGTACCACAGAAAAGGTTCCTGTAACGATTCCTTGCTGAATAAGAGGAGTCGTGGTCTCTACCACTAGAAATTGCAGAGTTTCAAATGGCCTTCCAGCAAAACCTTTCAAAGTAGACATGGTGTGCAAAATAATGATGGGTTAAACCCAGATCTTTGCCACCCTAAGTTGAAGGGTATGCCCAGACGAGGATCCTGCTCACTGTGCCACTGGATTCAAGCTGGCCTGGCTTGTGAGGGGTGATATCCCGAAACTGATTCCCAGGATGCTTATATTCAGTCTAAGGAGGACCTAGCCTGGCAGTTCAGGTAGGACTGTTCCCATGGAGAGCAGGGCCAAGACGGATTTGCATATGACTGGGTCCAAGCTGGGGTGGCGTGGTGAGCAAACATACCACAAATTAAACCCAGATCTGTGACTGGGGGTACATGTTTGATTTGTTCAGCATTCTGTCAATCATCTGTTCTTTTTGCTTTGTTGCCCTAAGTGGGAAGGGTATGCCCAGACATGGGTCCTGTGCTCTTGTGCCACTAGATTCAAGCTTGCATGCCTGATGAGGGGTGATACCCCAAAACCGGTCCCAGGATGCTTGGTTCCAGTCCAGGAAGGATTTGGCCTGGCAGTTCGGGCTGGACAGTTCCCATGGAGAGCAGGGTCATGACTGATTTGCATGTGGCTGGGTCCAAGCTGCAGTGGACTAGTGAGCAAAAAGCAATATGCGTTGTAATGGTATGTGCTGTAATTGAATGCATTGTAAATGTAGTTTCTAAAAATGCGTTGTGATGGCATGCGATGTAAAACCATGCGTTGTAATGGATGTTGTGTTGTAAAAACTGCATTGTAAAGGCATGCATTGCAAATGTTTGCGTTGTAACGTCATACATTCAGACTGTCACTAGAGCTGGTGTTGACATTTAAGTGCCGACGCCCAGCACCAGAAACAACCAGCTCAAATTAAGAACTGGTTTAAAAGCACTTTAGTGTGTTGGAGACTGGCACCCCTTTGTTCATAGATCACAGTGTCATCTACATACAGTAAGAAATTATTTATACTTACTACAGACTTTGTTGCATGCTCTTTTATTGTACAGATTTCATGTAATAACAGTTAAAAAAGCAATGGAGATAAAATGCAACCTTGCTTAAGGCCCCTAGTTATCAAAAAACCTTTTGGACACTGACTTACCATCAACCAATTTCCTCTTAACTCCCATGTCAGTGTACAATCCAGGATAGCCTATTCCTCACCTCTTTAACTTGGACCAAAGTATATTCCAGTCTATTGTGTCAACCCGGTACAAAGATTGCTAAAATAGGCATAGAGATCTGCTGCAGATGGTACAGGATTAATTTTTGTTAATACTGACAAGGCCAAGATGATATATATAGCGCCGTAATTGTCTCTAAAGCCTGTTTGATTTGTAGTATTAGCCCCTGTTCCTCTGTCCACACCTTTAGGTCCGTAGCCACTGCATTTAACAGTGTAATCGGCTTTCTTTCGGACCGACCGCTTCTGACGCGACCGCGACTAGCAAATGTATTTTTTTTTAAAACAATTCTGCCATTATGCCACAGAGAATCCTATTTCATTCATGTTGCAGCCCACCAGACAAAGGGCTCACCACTGCAGTTGAGCTGCTAGTTAGGAACCCTCAAAATCAAGAGCAGAAACACCTCCCTTGCCTGCAGGTAACTCTAATTTCTTTAAGGCCACCCTACGTCTGGCGACCCCTAATTAAAATTGCTTAAAAGACCATCTATCATATGGAAACATTTCCTGTAGAGCACTAAAGGGAGGTTGGTGAAACAGTAGAAGAGGTGCAGTAGAGCCACCATCCTTGCCAGTGCCACGCTCCCTTCACGTGGAAGAAAAGATCAGAGCTGCAACAAGCAAATTTCCATCCCCAATATTACCCTACAATAAATCAGCATCTGCATGGTGTATTTTAAATCCCAAATATCGAAACATATGGTTCTCTCAACACCGCTACCTGCTGCCCAGGAGCAAGAGATTAACAATGCAGCACAGTTTTATAAAATTCAACAAGAAGCCCAGTAAGACCGGGGTCTTACTCATGGATATCTCTAAGACGGATCCACCAATTTCCTGCTCTGTGCTGGGGTTTTCCAGATGCTCAGCTTGTAGGAGGGAGAGATGAGGCAATGTCATCCCAGAAAGAAATCTATTGATATCTTCACCTACCAGGGTTCTTTCTTCGGTGTATGACTGCTTGTGGTAGAGGTAAATTGCTAAGTTAACATCAACCTGTGTGTGCAGCATTCTACAAGAACTGTCGTTGTTTACCTCATTCGGAATTTTTAAATACTGCGGGTGGACCAGCCAAGCCAGGAATTTATCTGTTTTGTGCAACAGTAGGGAAAGTGTTGGAATTGGGAGGGGTAAATCTGCTATTCCCACTCCAATATGTGCAATAGTAGGGAAAGCATTGGATTACGGAAGGGTAAAATGTACTATTCTCAATACAGTCTATGCAACAGTAAGGAATGCGTTGGATTGCAGAGGGGTAAAACCTACTATTCCCACTCCGGTCAGTGCAACAGTAGAGAATGGGTTGGACTGAAGAGGGGTGAGGGTTACTATTCCCACTCCAGCCTGTGCAGCAGTAGGAAAAGTGCTTCACTTCAAACACATGCCATATTTTAAAATGTGTATTAATTGAAAAGAAATAAGAACTCTTAAGATACAAAAAGTATCTGGTGGGAATACATCTGGTGAAGAAAGAAATTCGAGGCCAATTAATTTTTTAGAGGAGTTTCGGGTCCTGCAGAAGGATCGACAATCAACAAGGGACAGCAAACCCCCAACATCACGGGGACATGGACGAGGAAGAGGCAGGGGAAATGTCGTAACAGAAAGAAGAGACTCCGACAACGTTGGGAACACAGGCAGAGGAAGGGGCGTGGTCGGAAATCGTCGAACACGCTCAAACAAAAATTACTAATGGATACCGAAATGGTAAATAGAACAGTGGTGAATCTTTCAAAAAGACCTATGACTGATGTAGAAAAACATACACTTTGCTTAGGTCTCTCATTTTGCCCCTCTTCCTCTTTCAGGTACACAGATACTAGAAATGATCTTTTTAAATATGTAAGAAAATTAAAACTTAAAAAATGGCACATATTAAAAAGATTGGGACATCAACAGCCATGTAAGAAGGCTGACAGTACACCTGAGAGTAACTTGATGATTAGTGATATTGATACTCTGATTACTTTAGCTGAATTGGCCCAAGTAAACAATAACAGTAGCGAAATATCTAACATCACACAGACTTTGGAAAATATGGAAGTGGAACAGGCAGCGGCAGCACATACACACTTCAGGGTTCAATCCACCTTTATACCCCTTCTCCCACACGATAACATCGATTCATTCCAAGACTGCATCATCAAATCTTTGATGAAGCTTAGACTAAATACACATAAACGTGCTTTTGACACCAAGAATAATCTCTCCTTTACACAAAGACAATCACTTAAAACATTAGCTGATGACACTAGCATTGTGATTCGTCCAGCGGATAAGGGGGGGAATGTGGTGGTACTGGATTGGGAAGAGTACATCAGTGAGGCAATGAGGCAATTAGATGACAGTAATTTTTATATACAAATCACCAGCAATGTGTATAACCAGAGTATTACTGACATCTGGGAGAAACTCACCACATGGAGAGACAAAGGTCTCATGGAGTGGGAAGAATATTGCTATCTGAAGAAAGATCATCCTAAACTTCCCATTCTGTATCTTCTCCCCAAACTGCATAAAAGTAAGATCAAACCTCCCGGACGCCCGATTGTGTCTTCAATTGGGTGTGTTACCGAGCACATCTCCAAATACATTGATCATTTTTTGAGAGAATTTGTTGTTCAACTACCCAGTTACCTGAGAGACACTAAGGATTTTCTCTCTAAGATAGAGAATCTTGAGTGAAAATCTAATTATCTGTTCATGGTACTCGATGTACAATCATTGTACACGATTATCGATCACCAACAAGGGCTTGAAGCTTGTGACCACCTCTTGAAGCACAGACCTTTAAAATATCGGGAGCATAGTCTGATGATAATGGAAATGACTGACGTTTGCCTTAAGAACAACAACTTCTCCTTCAATGGCACCCTCTATAGGCAAGTGAAGGGTACTGTGATGGGTTCGTGCTTTGCTCCCAGTTTCGCCAATCTTTTTATGGGATACTGGGAGCAAGAAATTTTTGCTAGCACTACCCTTCAGGAGGATTTTCAGAAAGTCATCTTAAGGCTGTGCTATATAGATGATTTATTTATCATCTGGAGTGGACAACAGGAGGAAGCTGAGGCCTTTTTGGTGAAATTGAACACCAATAAGTACAACATATCATTGTCTGGGAACATACATGCCAGTCAAGCTGAGTATCTGGATGTCTGCTTAGAGATCAAACAGGACAGACTTTGCACCTCGTTGTTTCGTAAGGAGATAGCGGGCAACAGTATCCTACATGCCCTCAGCAGCCACCCGGAAGCCCTTAAGTGGAGCATACCGTATGGGGAACTGCTGAGGGCAAAAAGGAACTGCAATAACTCTGAGGCTTTCTATCAAGAACAAGAAGTCATCATCAATAGATTTCTTGGTAGAGGCTATCCTAATTGGGTTCTTAAAAAAGCTATAGAACGGGTGGACGGGGTACAGCGCATCGACACCTTGAAAGATAGACCTTGTGTAGAGGAGGACACTGAAAAGACAGGGACACGGATGATTTTAACTTTCAACTCAGAGGCACAGAGAATCAGACATATACTCACCAAACATTGGAGTATTTTGAAATCTGATGGAATCCCAGGAACTACATTACCTGACCGACCTACCATCACATATAGGAGAGATAGAAATATCCGTGACATGGTAGTCAAGCATGACATTACTCAGTATCCTACACATGAAGGGCATGGCCTGGTAGGATTTTTTCCTTGTGGTCATTGCAAGGCGTGTCAAAACAGTAAATTCAAGGGTACTCTAGAATACAATGGGATAACCAAGAAACTAACGCAGTTTCTGACCTGCAGCTCAAACTTCGTAACCTATGTGATTGAATGTACATGCAAATTGTGGTACATAGGGAGTACGATTTGTCCAGCTAAAAAGAGGATATTAGAACATCTCAGAGCGATATCTAACAATGATCCTAAATACCCTGTGGCCCGACATTTTAATGAACATCATTTTGCTAATGTCGCAGATTTGAGCTATATGATTCTAGAACAGATTCCTAGGAATCCTCGAGGGGGTGATAGAGTTCTGACTCTGAGACAACGTGAATCCAGATATATCATTGAATTTTTGACTAAAAGTCAGGGGGGGCTGAACTTAGATGAAGAATTGTCCATTCATCTTAAGACATGATTAATTTCCTACTGAGAGTGTGGTCTCTGCTCTTACTATACTGTATCAATTGATTAGTTTTATCAGAAATTTGGAATTTATTTTACAGTAATTTTAATTGACTGTATATTGTCATGAAAAACACTAACAGCATTTTTTCCTCTGTATGTGCTGCTGAATGTTTGTACACTGTATTCTAATGAGAATATCTTGTATGTTTTTATACAGGAGTGAAGGAAGGAGCCCTTGCACTGGCACACACCGACACGGGCATCCTACCCTTTCCTCCGTTCCTGCCCTACACTTTCACTTCTTCGCACTGGGATCTTGGTATAATTTTTCTAATTCATGTTAATTTAAGATGGGACTTTGGTGTAGATCTGGTCATTGTACAGTGTTATTGGACATTTATCCTTCCACTAGCAACACAATGTTAGAGCTATAGAGTTTCAGTCCATTGAGACAGATTCCATACTTGCGATGCCGAGTGGGGCTGTGTTACCGTTTCAGGTATTTGACCTGGGTCTTTTCCAATTCCCGTGAGAAGATTTAGCTCCTGTGTCATCACTTGTTTGATGAATATACATTAATATATTGGTTTGATGACTAGGCAAAGCAGAAAGAATAGAACTTTCTATATACACTATGTATTTTAGAATTTTGTGTTGCTGTATTATTTTTATGATCAACACTCTTTTTGAATGATATGTTGTAGAATCATTTATTTGTGATTTACATCTAACTGCCCCTCTTCCTCTTTCAGGTACACAGATACTAGAAATGATCTTTTTAAATATGTAAGAAAATTAAAACTTAAAAAATGGCACATATTAAAAAGATTGGGACATCAACAGCCATGTAAGAAGGCTGACAGTACACCTGAGAGTAACTTGATGATTAGTGATATTGATACTCTGATTACTTTAGCTGAATTGGCCCAAGTAAACAATAACAGTAGCGAAATATCTAACATCACACAGACTTTGGAAAATATGGAAGTGGAACAGGCAGCGGCAGCACATACACACTTCAGGGTTCAATCCACCTTTATACCCCTTCTCCCACACGATAACATCGATTCATTCCAAGACTGCATCATCAAATCTTTGATGAAGCTTAGACTAAATACACATAAACGTGCTTTTGACACCAAGAATAATCTCTCCTTTACACAAAGACAATCACTTAAAACATTAGCTGATGACACTAGCATTGTGATTCGTCCAGCGGATAAGGGGGGGAATGTGGTGGTACTGGATTGGGAAGAGTACATCAGTGAGGCAATGAGGCAATTAGATGACAGTAATTTTTATATACAAATCACCAGCAATGTGTATAACGCGAGTTATAATTATCTGAACTAACTATAACGGGGGAATTTCATTGGTTTTTTATGAGTGAAATGTCCACCTAACTATAACATGTGTGAAACCTATGGTTTTTTAAGTGAATTTGCAAGGTTTTTTAAATGCTAATTCCTAACTATAACGCGTGTGAAACCTATGGTTTTTTCAGTGAATTTGTACGTTTTTTTAAATGCTAAGTTATGTATTTATTATTATATATTTTATATATTTATTTTACCATAAACTACGTATTAAAATTTTTTAAAATTTTTTTTATGGTTTTTCACCGTGCGTGCACGGTGCGCGATCCCCGCGATTTTGAAAAAAAAAATTGTAATGTTTTTTTCTGTCTTCGGGGTCCTTCAGGGACCCCCTGACAAAGGCTAGGGGGTCAGGAACTCTCTACCCTGCCCCCTTTTCACGTTCGCCACCTTCCTTTTTCACTCTCGCACTCAAAACAAACAAAATGGCGGGCGACACTTCCTCATTCCGACCGATTCGAACGTTTACTGACATGTAACCACCAATCAGAATTACGCTCGCGCACGTTAGGGTGCGCGCACGGTGCGTGCACGGTGCGCGGCTATAGATATTTATGTACTTTAACTGCAATTTTCTCAGGAACTACTGAACAGATTGACTCCATATATGCAAAATTATGAAAAATAATGGGGTGACCCTGTGTCCCTCAGAACCTGGGTATTTGTATTATATTGTTACAATGGTTCTGTCGGGGAAATACAATTGCTTTGGGATGTTCACAATATAAATACATAGGAAGAGAAAAGAACAACACCCAAGCGAAAGTTTCAATCAATATTTTAAGAAGTAACAAATAAATTGGGCTACAATGGTACAATTGAAAGAATTGTGAAAGAGGGGTGACATGTAGAAGTAAATACAGACAATACACTTAGTACACTTAGTGTAACAAATAAAGTAATAGTTGGGAAAGTGTGATTTTCGGTAGAGTCCATATGATTGATCGCATACGCCTCCTGTTCATATGTGAATAGGCTTTTGAACTGAGACGTTGCGTAGACT
Source organism: Triturus cristatus (assembly GCF_964204655.1). Classification (NCBI taxonomy): domain Eukaryota; kingdom Metazoa; phylum Chordata; class Amphibia; order Caudata; family Salamandridae; genus Triturus; species Triturus cristatus. The sequence continues at coordinate 736,553,324 of NC_140587.1, read as the reverse complement.
CTTAGTATGCGTCTATGTATTAAAAAGCATTGACAACAATTATACAAACAATTTCTAACATATTCAATATTATTTAAAACACTTGAAGATCATTTAAAAAATGATATTTTTACAACGAAAATAGTGTAAACGATATTAACAACTATATTCTTGAAAATTACATTATGTACCTTGAAAATCAATATTAGTGTCAACGCTATTTCTGCATCACAATATTTCTATGACACGATACTAAAAATTTGTCATTTGTGTCACTCGATATTTATGACTCTATATTTTGTCTGAATACCCTGACATAGGCATTGATTTCATAGGAGCAGAGTACTATTGCTGGCAACATTTACATTGTGCCAGCATGATTCATGTAATCTCTGGATTTTCACAGGAGGCTTGTTATGCAAAATTCTTGAAATTATGGCATTACCCCACTTCTTGTAATTACGTCACCACTTGTGGCAAAATTCCAACATGAATGCACAGGAATAATGTGAACAACCACAACGCAAGTGGATGTTGTTTCTACTAATTGTGTTTTTGCACTTTATTTTGCACAAAATGCATCATTGATTCCAAAATTGAAGCAAGCACACATTTGTGGCCCTTTTATAATGTCTGGCTGGCTTCCGATGGACTCAAGGAGCCAGTCGGCCAGTCAGAACGGGCACGTAATCCCTGAATACGATGTTGGTTTCCCACAGGCTTTCCATGTCTGGCTTTCTGACATGGAAAGCATGTCAGAAAGCGACTTTGGGAACCCCTAGCAGGGCCAACTTTTCCTTGCGGCCTCTGCTTGGGGGTGGAGGGGTACGCGGTGTAGGGATTAATATCAACTCCTATTTCTCTATGAGAGCATGTGCTGTGGCCGGTTTATGGCTGCAGTAGAAGCCCACGCCATGTGCGGTTGCATTGTAATAGCGGTGTCAGGACCGCCGACCAGAGATCGACGGTCCAGAGACTGCAACAGTGTTGGGCAGATATGAGTTCGCCCAATATCGTAATGAGGCCCTTGGTGTTAAAATGCAATGCTAGATGATGGATTTGGATTTTGGATGATTACGTGTATTTTTCCTGAAATTTCACACACATAGATGTTATTGATTTTTGCCAAGCTCTGATTTCTTTACTCTCTGGTTTAACATATGGAAGGAAGCAATATCTTTGCAACATCTCTACATCAGCTAATGTAGGGGCATATTATCAAGACAGGCGATAGAATTATCGCCACTTTAGTGGCAGAAAACTGCCACTAAAACGGCGATAATGGGATTGATAATATGCTCAATGGAATTCCAATTGAAGCTCAGGTTAGATGTCCTTCACATCTAACATGGGCTTCAATTGGAATTCCATAGAGCATATTATCAAGCCCATTATTGCCATTTTAGCGGCAGTTTTCTGCCGCTAAAGCGGCGATAATGTTATCGCCTGTCTTGATACTATGCCCTGTAATGAATTGCATATATCTCCTCAACCTCTTTTTCTTGATAATCAGGGGCAGAGCTACAATCCTGTCTCTGACACAGTGAAAAGTTGGTTTTGCTTGTGTTAAGTTTACTTATGATCACCATCAATGTGGGATTGGCTAATGGGAAAATGTGCTAGAGCTGATGTGGGTAGTGTCTTAAATGCTTTTCTTGGAACCTCATTATCCTTTTTTCATATGTTCATGGAATATGTATTTTCCTTTGACCTGGAAAATCATGAAAATATGCTGGTATTGGTGTGATATGCTCTGGGTGTATATCTGTGTGTCAGTTACTTGTATTGTGGACTTGGATTGTGATCTTCAATATATGTGGTGTTGGCATCTACATTCCCTGAATGGCTTTGATCAGACTAGTCACATGATGGATTCTGTGAAACAAATGATTTTTTTGATCATTCTGTTGTGGGACTTAGGTCGCTGCCTCAGACTGCTATAGTTGTCTGTTGGGTACATAAACGAATTTCCATATACACAGAGTGGGCTTTGGGCCAACCACTTGATCATAATTAGATGACTTTGTTGTCTACCTCAGTTCCTTCTTCGTATTTTGATGACTTTCTCTCTATTCTTGAATTTCTTCTGCACAGAAACATTTAGATATCAAACTGGCCTGATTTGTTGATCTCTATCTTCCTCTAGTGATATTGCTTCCATTCAGGGAACTTTTTTTCCTTCAAACATGTTCCATGCTCTCTCCCCTGTGTACTGCTTCCTCCTTCACTTTGCTCCTCTACCTTCACCCTCTCTATTACCTCCCCCTTACTCATCCCACATATTTTGTTTTCACACCATTAGTGGGTGTCTATCTCAAAATGCATTTTTACCCATTTCAAGATAGCCAGCTGCAATGCGTATGTACACTCATGCACTGCAAACGCCATGAAACAGCAATCTACATGCATCCATCACAAATATTTTTGAATTGGTTTATTAAAATATTACAACTATATTCTATAATGGCTGCTTTCAATGCGCACACATCCTCTGCGGCCATCTTTTGTTTCATCATGTTCTTCATCAACTCTTGTCTCCCATAGACTCTCAGTCACAATTTAACATAGTATCCTGGTTAAATTCTCCAATATGCAATGGACGTGATGGGGTCAGTACTAGATTAACTTCAATGCCATTTAAAAGATATGCACAATCTTTGATCAGTGGTAATATGCTCACATTGATCAGTTAAAATCTCTGTTGGCACAGCTATTCACAGTTCTGCCTTATCTCTCCTAAACTTGGCACATATTTTGTTTCTCCTAATCATAGTCATAGTCTGTGACCTCTTTTCATCTATGACTTGGACAATAAAACAGATATACTGCCCAGACAACATACCAACATTGACCACAGATTTGGATGGTGAATTCATTACTAGCTATGACGAGGTTCACAAAACAATCCCTTTACAACCACATTAGACAGGAGACAACAGGAGCAAATAATTTTTTTTTTTGCAGAGTTTTATATAGCGCAAACTTGACCCGAATCCAATCAGGTATCAGAGCGCTTTACATAGCACCAGTTACGTTACATAGGACAAACATTCATTTTTTTTTGTTAGGCACGGGGAGATTAAGTGATTTACCCAGAATCTCAGGATGTTCAGCGTCATTACCGAGACTCGAACCCAGTTCCCCAGGTCCACGGTCGAGCGCCCTCGCTGTTAGGCCAACTCCTCCTCCGCTTGGTGCTCAAGCTGCAAATCTTTCTGCAGGGTAGATGGGAGGTTTGTGTTGTCTCCAACTTTCAAGGGAGTACGTTTCCCTCCCTTGGACCTTTGATTTGCCAGGGTATCTGGGAAGAGATGACAAAAGCCATTGGTACATATGACCCACATTTTAACTAGAATACTTTATGATATAAATATGGATGTGAATATGCTCATAATACTGACTCTATTATACACATTTATAGCATTAGAGCTGGCTTTTGATAGGGCAGAATTAAGTTTTCTTGTGGACATACTCGTGCAGATTATGCCCTCTAATCCAGTCAGTATGCTGGTAGGGATTTCAGGCTGCTGGATAATTTCCTGCTTGCCATTGCTCAGGTAGTTTGTTTGTGTTTTGAAATCAGCGTAAGAATAATGGCAAATTTGAATCTCTGGGGCATATATACAAGCCCCTTGAGTCACTGTTGCTTCACTTTTAATATGGGAAAAAGTGATGTACTACCGGCACAAGGGGCTTGTAAATAAGCCGCTCTATTTTTGGTATGTTCCATTGAAATGATAGCAGCAGTAGATAGAATCAGCAGCTACTGTGTTTGAAACTAATTATTCAAATACTTTTTATATGGAGTTCATTATTTAATTATATTGCCGCCAAAATCTGACTCTCTTTAATCCAAAGTCACAATTAGAAGTCTGGCTTTCTTCAGGGAGATGGTGCATGGAGCCTGGCTCAATTTAAATGAAATGTGTGGAAAATCACTAGTAGTAATAATATTTGCTTGTACGTAGCAAGATTGGACCTCTGAGTCAGGCAGGGTCTAGTGACAATGCACAAGAGTGTCTTTATGAGTTTATTGCAGGCTTCCTGGCGCAGAGAAATGTGTAAAATAAAGGAGAAAGGATCCCAACACCACAATATCCCAATGGGAGAAGGGAATTTGCACATAAGCTTGTTCAAACCGTGCTGCTAGTGCTCTAGAACCATCGGCCTTCAGAACTCCAGAGAAATACTCCCTCACAACCCTCTCAATACAAGTCAGGTGCTTGTGTTTGAGCAATGACTCTAAGTCCATCTTTGATTTCCCTCTCTACATGATCACTGACACCCACTATAAGTGGATACCTCATGGGGCAAGTTCTGGCCTTGTTTCCCTGACAATAGGTTCCTCAGTTAAAAAAGTAACTGTATTGTAGACTGTCACCCTGGAACTACTGACAAAGTGAAACAACCATGTTAAGACAGATGTTATGACCCACTTACAGGATTATGCACAGTCAGTCCACACTTGCTTGAGATATTTCAAAATACATGATCACTTCATAGCCACTGGTGTCCCATTAACTTCTGGATAAAGCCACACTGCCTGGCCCATATTATGTTCATCCAGGCAACTGATGGCAATTCAGAATTGTCACAGTATGACACAATGTATTAATTATTTTCTACACATCTATATATTTATGTATAGAATATGCCAGTATATGAACCACTAGCTAAATTATTTATTTTTTTGAGTTTTATTTGGTGGGAACTAGCCCCAGAGATATGAGGTATCACAGTGCTTTACACAAGCACCAGTTTTGTTACAGATGGACACCTTCAATTTTGTTAGGCAAGGGGAGATTACGTGATTACGTGATTCGCCCAGAATCACAGGATGTTGAGTGTCGTTGCTGGGACTCGAACCCTGTTACCCAGCTTCGAGGTTGACCGCTCTAGCCGTAAAGCTACATCCTTGTAATCTAATTAAATCAAACACTCAAAAAAGGGCTCAAGTATTTCCAGATGACAGAAAAATCTTTCCAGTGAACGAGACTGAAGAGTGTGTGCAAAAGACTTTTGTATCTCTAGATACCTTTGCAAAGAACATATACTTATGTCAAAATCAAAACAAGGAGAAGATTCCTTTTAGTGGCCAATGAGGCAGCAAAGGTACTAACGTATTCCATTAGTTACTTTTCTCTGTTCAGAGTGTCTGGAGACTGGTCTGGGTCAGAGGGGTCAGTTAGAGAGCTGCCTCTTCTAAGAGCTCAAAGGGATGAAATTGCAGTTCTCAAAGCTTTTGGGGGGTTATTTTTCCAGGTATGGATTTCTAAAGAGAGGGACAAGGCACTTCACTAGTCTGAGGAGAATGTGTCTTCTGTACATGAATGCCATTTGGTCCTCTAGTACCCCTGTGCTTTAGTGGTAGTGTTACCTAGATGTTGTATGTACATTGTGAGGTAAGGCAGTAAGGTTGCACATTAAGCAAACCACATTTATTACTCCTCCCAGCATCAATAATTCTTTATATGACAAGCATATTGTGACATCAGCTGGAGTCCGTGTAGGAGGCAGGGACCCACCAGAGAGAACCTCATTGCTGAAACCACATATGTTTTACACCTTTTACTTTCCTCCTTTGTTTCGTAGAGTTTCTTTGTCTAACAATGTATTTTCTCAAATATGCCCCCTCCTTTATAAACATTTAGACCATCACTTCCATGCTATATCGGATCAACATTCTGTAAGCCCTATTTAGACTCCTCTCCATTTTCCCTGTTTCCCTCAGTCTGCCCCCTCCTTTATATACTCATTTTATCATATGGTTTTAAAAAAACAACAACCCTTTGAGACTGTGGGTGCGCTATTGATAGTGCCGCCCAGATTGTGGAGTCGAGGACGGTGTTGACCTCAAGCCCTATGAGGTATGTGTCCCTTGAGGTAAGATTCAAACAAAATTCCAAAAACGGTCTATTTAAGGATAGATTCAAAAGAGAGATTGAGAAATTTGGAACAACATATAGGTTTACAAAACTTTAAAGTGCAGTACAGAAAATAGGTAAAATGCAAAAGCTGCGGTAATCTTGCTAAATCTGCAAAGATACATAAAAATAAATTGCCATAAAGACATTTATACTTCAGATAAAACGCAGTATTAAGCAAAACCTGGAACCTTGACTAAGCTTGAAATGTGCAGCCAATCAATAGAGAATCAGATAGCATGCCTAGAACCTAAGTCTTTATCAGGGCCCGATTACGAGTCTGGCGGTGCGAGGACTGCCAGACTCACAGGGGTGCGGCGGTGATTCTCTCCCGCCCATCCGAATACAAGTTGGGTGGTCAGACTGCCACAGCCCCGCAGCAGCTGCCAGGGAACCACCTTTCCTTAGGGGGTTGTGGTGATTTAAAGGCATTGAAATACTTGGTTGGGACTGCTGCGGTCCCGCCAAGCATATTATGAGTTTCCTATCTGCCATAGTTTACATGGAGGTTCTTACTCCATGTAAACTCTGGTGGAGATGGAACTAAGGGGACCCTACAGGGCCCCATGTTGCCTCAGCACCCTGTGGATGCACACAGAGGGGGCACAACATGTGCCCACCCTGTGTGCATTCACACCAACTGTTTTTGGTGTTCTCATTGTGGTTCCTGATTTTAAAGGCACTGCCGTGGGAATACCAAAATAAAGCCCACCAGACAGAGTTACCCTCGTAATCTGGCTGGACGCCTAACCACAGGTTTGACAGTACAGTTGCGGGGCGTACCTGACGCCTCACCTCCAAACTCATATTTGGGCCCTTAGAGTCTCTCTGGCTCACCCTCAAATCCAGAGGTTTATAAAGCAAGTTTCAGCACAGAAAATGATAAAAGCTGCAAAGTTAGCATGCTGTGAGAAATTTCAATAAATCATGCTACAATATTCTAAAATGCCATACAACTCTACCATCTTAGCACTATCCTACTACATGAATATTGGTTTGTGTCTTCTGATTTATTGTTCCAGAGGTGTCAGAACAAACTAATTACATAAGCAGCAGAAAACATTTGTGAATGGATGCAATACAGTATGCTAGCAGGATGAGACTTGGACAGTAGCAAAAGGCTTACTCCAGCGAGTTCTTTGAGAACAATATGTCATACAAAATAACCAGTGCACATCTTGCTGGGTGGGGTGCCAATTGAGAAATATAAACACACAATGAACATCGGGATGTGGCTGCCATTTTTCAAAAAGATGGAGTTGAGACCTAATTTAGATCTATATTAGCATAAGCCAGACGAACACACTAAAGCACGTCATAATGATTTTGTTTCATTTGCAAAAGGTCCATATTAGTAAACCTATGAACAATAATTAGAATTAATGCCAATATTTATTTCAAATTGTGAAATAACTTGCTATGGGTAACATACTTAATGAAACAAGAAGAATCAGTGCCTCATATTTCGTGGTCAGTGAGACCAGAAGATAGTGGATCTTTCATTATCTGCTAAAAGTATAATAAAGGATGCAGAGGTATAAAATGGTTGGGCACTACCCTCCAGACATAACCAAGACGTGTACATGAGGGAGGCTCACTCACACCAGGGGTATACAAACCCCAGAGTATTGCCTTCGAATACCATGTCTATCAGAGAGTGGTTTGATACCCTTGATCACAGTCTCAATTAGACTCAGTAATATGAAAGAAAGGGATGCAGTATTTAAACATGCAAAAAAATGGTTGAATGTCTCTTCCATTGTATCTATTCGGAGACACACCTATAGGTAAATTCCCCAGTTCCATTAAAAATGGCTGACATAACTATCAGGTGAATGAATGACAGGCAGCCTTTGTGGAATCTTGATAACTTGATTTAATAATGCTTGTTAGACCTGGCATCCTTGGCGTGGTTTTCCTCTATCTTTTTGCCTCTGCCTCCTGTATTTTTGCTGTGTGCTGAATTTCGTTTTTGCTGGTCTAGATGCTTTGGACACTTTGCCACTGCTGATCAGTGCCAAAGTGCAAGTGCTCCCTCGGTAAATTGTGAATATGGATTGGTGTTTCCATGATTGGCTTGTTTGACTTACTACTAAGTCCCTAGTACAGTGCACTGTGTGTGTCTAGGGCCTTTAAGTCAACTGCTGCACCGATTGTGCTACCCACACAAGCAGCCATTCAACGGGGTCTCAGAAATGCCACTGCAGTGTCTGCGTGCAGTCTCCACTGCCATGTCAACCTGGTAAGTGCACCCACTTGCTAGGCCCTAACCTTCCCTTTCATTACATGTGAGTCAACCCTGAGTTAGGCCTAAAGTAATCCTGTGGGCAGGGTGCAGCGTATATGAAATGTAGGACATGTACTGATGTGTTTGACATGTCCTGATAGTGAACTACAGAGTATTTCGTTTTTCGCTATGGAAAGGCTATCTGTCCCGTAGGATGGAATGGGAGTTTACTTATAACATCTTATAAGTATGATTCCCCATTGGTACAAGATTGAAAGCTGGAGTTTAGTATGCCTGAACTCAGAATATAAAACTGCATCTTTTAGTAATGAGGATTTTTATATTGCGTGTTTGAAAATACCACTTTTAGAAAGTGGGTATTTTCTTGATTAGCCATCCTATGTGCCTCTTCTGGTTTGTGGATTGACTGTCTGGCTTTGGTGTGACAGGGGCTGGGGATGTGTATTCACTGTAGACAACCACTAGGTCGGGTTTGAGGTGTGTCCTGCCTTTCCTGGATGAGTCAGGGCTGTGCCGAATAGACCTGGGCTGAATTTAGAGTAGAGGGAGGAGATTTCCTTGCACCTGAATGGGCCTGGTCTGCCTCACACAATGCTGTCTCCACCTCGTGCCGGGAAACTGGACCAGAGAGGACAGAACTGGTTTTAACCGAGCACAGAGCCTCTCTGCCACAAGAAAACAAAGAGAAATGCTGTATAAATATTAGGGCCAAGACCTCAGAACTTTAGAATACTTCTGGACTCCAGAGGAACCTCTGCCAAGGAGAAGAGCTGGGAAAACTGAAGGAGAAGTAATGCCCCTTTGCTGTGTGTTGTCTGGAGTTGGCCTGCAGTGGCTATTCCTGCCAAGGAGAGAATAAAGACTTTGCTGTGTGCTGTGTATCCTGCTTGAAGAAGATCTCCAAGGGCTTGAAGTAGAGGTTGCCTCCTGTTCTGAAGTCTCAGCGACACAAAGACTTCTCTTCCAGCTCCCCCGAACTTCCTAGCGGGAAGTTCTGACCTGCCAAGACGTGCATGTTGCTGTGTTGGGCCTCTGGAGGTTTTTCCTGCTGTGGGGAGCTGGAAAAGAGATGCAATTAAAAGAAGCATGACGCATATGCACCCATTTCCAACTCTTCACCACTGTGCTGCTGAAAAAACCAAAGCAGCACCTGCTCACGGCTGGAGAAATCGTCGCACACTGAATCCTCTGCACCGATCTCTGAAGTCCGAGATCATCGCACAGATTCCGATGCAGCGCCTGCAAGAACCAACGCATCGTGGGACCGCGGCTGGAGAGACCAATGCAGTGCAGTTGCCACCGCCGTTGCATCGAGAACCAACGCATCTCCGATCTCCATGCATCGCACTGGAGCGCCAAGTCTACAGGAACGCCAGGGCTGCAGAAAGAAACTGATGCAACACCTCCCCTTCAGTAAGCAACCGACGCATTACCTCCCCTGCATTGCAGTAAGAAACCAACGTATCACCTATCCTGGAGTAAGGAACCAACGCATCACCTTCCCTAGGCGTGAGGAACCGATGCATCACCTTTCCTGCGGCTGTTTTTGTTTATGATTGTGACGCATCCAAGTTACTTTGTGTTGAAAGTGTTGCATCTATAGTTTGCTATGGACAGAACTGTTTTTACATTCTAAGAATCACATTTTGATTATTGTATGTTGGATTTTTGTTGTTTTGATCTTGTTTTGTTTAGATAAAGATTCCTTATTTTCCTAAACTGGTGTGGTGTCCATTTGTAGTGTTTTCTCTGTATTTGCTTTACACACTGCTTCTGAGATAAGCCTGTCTGCTCATGCCAAGCTACCAAGAGGGTGAGCAGGAGTTATTTTAGAAGTGTATCCCCTTTAGCCTGACTAGGAAGAAGGGCCCCTACTTAGACAAAGGTCCAAACCCTTGCCAACTAGATACCCCCATTTCTAACAATGCTCTATTGGCATTCATTTTCTGATTGACATTTCTCATCTTAATCCAGGAGCAATATGTAATGTTCATATTCTTGATGGGAGTCCATTTAAGATCAGGGGCAGTCTACACTGGTAGAAAATTTGGAGGTCTGAGCACACCATATACATGATTATTTGCTTGTGATTTCCTATCCCATGATTGACTAGTACATCTTTCATTATACTTTTATGATGAAGATGATGGAGCGCCAGGATTGCCACATCACTAATGCCTCTGATGCCTAGCTAGCAACCCACAAGATTGTCAATGAAGGCGGGATTCTCCTGAGAGCCATGGGGTAAGACTTCACACATTCCAGAAATTCAGCTATATACTGTGTGACAGTTCTTGCTTTATCAATGTATCTTTTAACAAAGTAGTACAGTTATTCTCCTTCTTCTAATGATTTCTCTAAAGATTGCCAGCATTATAATGTGAATCTGCTTATATATGACATATTTAAACCATATTCAATAATAATTGGCTGTGGTTTATAGAGATTTAGATTTTTCACTTTCAACAATATAAGTGTGGCCAGGCAAAATAGGTTGTTCTTTATGTCTACCTTTTTCACTATGTCTGTGATGTCCTTTGTCGGAATAATCTGGCAAATGTTTTTATATTCTTCAGACCTAGCCTCACATTGGTTCAGGCAAAGGCTGCATATTTGTCAGGACCTGGAGTTATAGACCCTTTGAAAGCCCCTACCATCCCTGAATCCCTACGCTGATGGTCAGAAATGGAACACTCAAACAGATATAGGAATCAGGGAAGAAACAGTGAAAAGGAGAGAGAGAGACATTTTGGACTGTCCTCCACACACTTTCGAGGTTCATCTGATTAATAAAATATCTCCGCTATGTCTAGATGTTACAGGATTTGGTAGAACTGAACTGGCTGACAGACACAGAGCAGATCAACAAACCACACAAAACAAATGGATATTAATTTAAGAGTTCCTGCAGTGGAAAGGATCCCAAAGCTGACCTAGAGACAAGCTGGAGGCCCTGGGACCCTGCTGCAAACACACCAGAAAAATCTCTAACACACAGCAAGACAAGAGACAGCACAACAAAGGGCAAGGCATTACAGCACCAATACAGTGTACCAAAGGAAGAAAAACAATAAATGTTAGGTACAAAACAATTGGTTCAAACTGGGTCAAGAATGGTAATCCAATGCAGTGACATCCTGTCAGGTGTAGACGATAATTCAAAATGTGCTTTAAGCAGGGAGCTACCACTCTTCACTAAGTAGTGACCCTAAACCAAGAAGGGAGTACATTCAGGTAAAATGTGTTTAGTCGTCCTTTGCAGCTTACATTGACCCATTATCCAGTGCATCCAGCCTAGGTGAACATGATGCTTAACCTGAATCCTATGAGTAACCCCCAAATAATGCCTCCCCTGGAGAACAGTGTTAGGTCCTAGTTTCAACAAATGCTGTTTGGGAAACATTGTCACCAAGATAGGGGCAGGAATAACATTTTCTTGTTTCCAAAATGTCCCCTATATGTCTAACCTTTCCAGGTCAGCAAATATTGTAATTGGCCATGCAGGATATGTCAATTAATTATGTCTTTGACTTCATATTCAGGAGAGCAATCCACTATTACCGGTGGTGGTTTACTCTGTGTTACAAGGATGCCTGACTTCACTCAGTACACATGTAAAACAGGGTGCTTCTGTCATTGTGAGGGACGTGTTAACTGTAATCCAGATACCCCCACATTCCTTGGTGTGAGACTCATGGATTCTCAAGTACTTAGTGAACAACCATCCCATGTCTTTTTCCTGTTAATCTGGTGCTTTCTATGATATCTATATGCAAAACTTTACCCTGACCTAAATGTTGGTAAGTGGATGTCTGGCTATCATGGAGCTTCTTTAGAAGAGTAGTCACTGAGGGTAGTGTTCAATTGGAGCACTTATGTGGAAACATGGGAGGGTGATAATCATTAAGAAAAATCCAGGTAATGAATGCAATCAGTTATTGTACGCATAGTCAGCGAGAGCAGTCCAGAGTATCAGGCATTTGGGTGATTAACAAAAAACATTCTAATTATTCTTCTAATAAATGATTGAGCTGTTCTGTCTATCTGTCAGTTTCCGAATGACGACTAGTTGACTTATAGTGCCTGGTAGTAACTCTTTTCATGTGCTTTGTATAAAAGGGAGATGCAAATTCGGTTCCTCTGTCAATTATTATGACCTTTGGTAAACTATGGAGATGGAAAAAGTGGATGATAAAAATCCCTGCCAATTCAACTGCTGTAAAATATGTTCGAGGTGATGAAGTGTCCAATCGTTGTGTATCACAAATAATACTACAGTATAACTCTAAGAAGGTGGTAAGTCAACCATAAAGTGATTTTACATCATGTTTTATTGATGCTGTGGCATTGGATGTGGTTGCAAAACTCCAGCTGCTGCCATATGGAATGGCTCAGCTTTTGCACATGTGCTATATCCTTTGACATATTTTCTTATAATTACATTTTGTCACCTATCAAAAGTCTTGCATTATTTAATCCACCATCCTTCCCTGACCTGGATGTCAAGCTGCTGGGAAGTCATAATACCATTCAATGATCTTGGACTGTACTATTTTCCAATGGCTATACAAAGCTTCACCATGATGCAATTGTCCATTCTTGAACATTCTCTAGTGAGGTTCTTGTTCAATCAATTGTTTAGTGGGTACATTCTTTTGTATTTGTCAGGTAAGTTCCAAGATGTCGTGTGAAGATAATGTTGAGAGGGTCAACATCTAAGGAGCACTGTCCTTACAAACAACTTTTGGGTCTTTTGTCCAGACAAATTGATTTCCTTCTCATGTCAGTTGCTTGATAGATATGTTATTACATATCCATTCCAATTCAATTTTCTAAGATTTCAAAGGCGAAGAAGGAAATTATTGCAACTTTAAAAATACATTTTTCTAATTTTGGCATGCAATAAATGTATCCTCAGTCTAGTGAGCACTTATTTTACTTGAATTTGATGTTCTTGAAGATTGGATGAATGTGTCAGAATACAATCTAGGTACAGCATCAGCAATACATACGTTTTCCCTAAACTGGTCATTCACGAAAGGCCGAAAGGCAGCAGGGGAATTACAGAGTCCAGATGGCACAACAAGTTATGAATCAATCAATAATAATCTTTATTTGATCTTAAACAGCTCATAAAAGCACACGATAATAAACATGCAAATAAATACAAACAGATTACATACATAACATCACTTAATAAAATTTTCAAGTCATTACTTCTTAGATAGAAACTTTAAAATCAGAGTTAATTCATCACAGAAAACTTTCAAATTAAAAAGAAGAATTGAAAATACCCTCCAAATTACCAACACTGCCCTTAAAACTCCCCTCAATTGATTTTTTGCTTCAAATGGCTATCTTAAGGAAGCAGCACACACTATAACAACATCTGGGCTATGTAACATTTGAAGGAAGGTTCAGACAACTCTACATTTCTGGCACACAATGTACTTGAAATGTCCATAACAAGGCAGAGCATGTAGCCTCACGGCTAGAGTGGTCGACCTAGGAGCTGGGAAACCGGGTTTGAGCCTCGGCAACAATGCTTAACATCCTTTAATTCTGGCCAAATCACTTAATCTCCCTGTGGCTAACAAAAGAAATGAATGTGTCCATCTGTAACGAAACTGGTGCTCATGTAAAGCGCTCTGATACCCAATATCTCAGGTCTAGTTCGCGCTATATAAAACTCTAAAAAAAAAAAAGTACTGCATGCCATTTTATACTTGTGTCCATCATGTATCTGTACAAAAGTATATGATCCTCGTATATCTAGCTTTGAGAAAATATTGTCCTATTTCATTTGGTTGAGGAGTGTTGAGATAAGGACGAGTGAATGTTGATTTCATTTGGTGATGGTGTTTGGTTCTCTGCAATCAAGACATGAGCTCAATTACCTGTTAGCCTTCTTCATGATGAAAATGGGTGCCCCTTAAAGGGAAGGTGAGTGCCATATGAAACATTTCTCCAATCCTCATCTACATTTGCCTCTGTGGGTAGATTATGCCATGAAAAATGGCCACTCAAAGCATCAAATCTATTTGGCAGTCATATTTCTAAAGTGGTGGGAGTGAATCTCTCCAATTTTTGGTGAAAACATAAAAAAAAGCCTTCATACTGTGGGGGGATATTATTCTCTTGCACCTTCCTCTTTTACTCTGTAATTGGTTTCTGCTAAAGAACAAAAGAAAACAAAGGTTGCATATTCTCCAATGGTAGCTTTAAGAAACATGGTTCTATACCATATATCGAGTTGAAAGATATCTTAGGATTGTTAGGTTTGATAAAAGGATTATGATGCCTCATCCTTAGGAAAAGATGGGGTATGAATGAGCTTGAATTATATTTTTTTCACTTGGCCAGTCAGCATGGCCACAGCAAGGAAAGAGTCTCTTGGCACATGGCTCCAAAGGTCAATTTTGTACCATTGATTGATTAAATTACTTCTTTCACAGCTTTCTCAGTAATGGAAATCTGTTGTATGATTTCAGACTGATTTTTGACAAAGCATCCAGAATCACCAGAATTAACCAAGGCATGCTCTTTAAGTAGTCATTGAGAGGTTGTTAACAGAACTTGTGAAACATAGTGGACTTGTTCTGTAAAAGGACACTTTTATAATTTGTAAGCATGTCCCATATCCATTCTTCATAGAAAAAATATCTTGTTTCCCTGCAAGATGCAGCCATTTTCTCACCAAATGTCCTTTCTTACCACATTAGACATAAAAGCCAGTCTTTCTTTGTCACTCTTTATCTTCTAGGGATAGTCTTTTTGGATTTCCCCATCAGCACAGGTTTATTGATGCCTTTCAAACCCTGCATCTTGGGCCCGATTCACAGAACTAACTTAAGACAAAATCCTAAACTTACTACCATTTTCGTATTCACAGAAGGCACTTACTCATTTTGGTATTCACAGAAGACACTTACTCACTTCGGTATTCACAGAAGTTAGGAGTCCTAACTTTAGGACTCCTAAATGCCTTCTGTGAATACCGAAAGTCTTAAAATTAGGATTTTTCTCAGTTTAGGAGTCCTAAAGTTAGGACTCCTAACTTTACTACTACTAAACTCAGATAAATCCTAATTTTAAGGCTTTCGGTATTCACAGAAGGCATTTAGGAGTCCTAAAGTTAGGAGTCCTAACTTTACTACTACTAAATTGAGAAAAATCCTAATTTTAAGACTTTCGGTATTCACAGAAGGCATTTAGGAGTCCTAAAGTTAGGAATCCTAACTATACTACTGCTAAACTGAGAAAAATCCTAATTTTAAGGCTTTCGGTATTCACAGAAGGCATTTAGGAGTCCTAAAGTTAGGAGTCCTAACTTTACTACTGCTAAATTGAGAAAAATCCAAATTTTAAGACTTTTGGTATTCAGAGAAGGTATTTAGGAGTCCTAAAGTTAGGAGTCCTAACTATACTACTGCTAAACTGAGAAAAATCCTAATTTTAAGACTTTCGGTATTCACAGAAGGCATTTAGGAGTCCTAAAGTTAGGAGTCCTAACTTTACTACTGCTAAATTGAGAAAAATCCAAATTTTAAGACTTTCGGTATTCACAGAAAGCATTTAGGAGTCTTAAAGTTAGGAGTCCTAACTATACTACTACTAAACTGAGAAAAATCCTAATTTTAAGACTTTCGGTATTCACAGAAGGCCTTTAGGAATCCTAAAGTTAGGACTCCTAACTTCTGTGAATACCGAAATGAGTAAGTACCTTCTGTGAATACCAAAATGAGTAAGTGCCTTCTGTGAATAACAAAATGGTAGTAAGTTTAGGATTTTGTCTTAAGTTAGTTCTGTGAATCAGGCCCCAAGTTTGGAACTTTGGGTATCCAGATGCTTTGAGGTAAAATTGTTCCCTCTGCTTTCCATAGGTTTTTTCGGTGTGTTTGTTTTAAGAACCTAAATTGACTAACACCATATGTGGCCGTCCTTCAAATCCTGTCCCAAACATTGATAAAATGTGATAGCCTTGTATATTCATGCATCTTTCTATACCAGCTGTTGTTAATGGCTGATGTAACTGACCACTTCTTGACTGCCTTGTTTAAAGTTAAAAATCCAGCACATGCTGACTAGATTACCTGGCCCTTGCCAAAACTGGATGCGAATTGATTAAAAACATTGAGTCCTACTGTTAAAAGAAGTCTGTGAACTAATTTGACTGATGTGGCCCACATCAAAGAGTCCTTTTTGAGGAATGATTATATGAGTGCTATCTTGGAGGAATTATGATCTTCCCATATTTTGGCAATAGTTTGTGCCACCATGTGGTTGGGGATTTTAGATGGGTCCATTTTGGGCTTCACAAACTGTCAGGATGTTGAAAGCCCCTGCTATACATGAATGCCTACACTGGAGTAGAGGTAGGAATTGGGGAAGAATCAATGAAAAGAAGTGAAAGAGAAATCTTTGACTGGTGTCCACACACACTCCTTTGAGATTCATCTATTTCCAGCCGCGGTTCGTGGAGGGAGTTCCGTGGGGTGGAAAGGCGGGGCGGGGGAGGTGCAGGGTGTGGGGCACTAAACACTGGAATATGGATAATTGGAGGTAAGTAAAAAATTAAATAAATAAAACGAATTTCGTAGCGCGCTGCATCACATAATGCGATGCAGCATGTGCTACGAAATTCGTTTTATTTATTTAATTGTTTACTTACCTCCAATTATCCATATTCCGGTGTTTAGTACCCCCCACCCTGCCCCTCCCCCGCCCCGCCTTTCCGCCCCACGGAACTCCCTCCACGGACCGCGGCTGTCTATTGCAGAGGAGGCACCACGCTGTCTAGATAGCATATTATTTGGTAAATGTTGATGTACATCACTGACTGTGTATGTACGCATGGCTATATTATTTGTATATCACAAACAGCCAAAAGGCAGTGGAGCTGCAGAGAAACAGTGGGGAAAAAACAAACTTATTAGGAATAATATTAATTAACTTAACTGCTACACAAAAAGAGACAACCATAAGGTACCAAATTAGTAAAATCTACTGTGTATGGATATCCAATTTTAGTGTACAGTACGTGATTCACAGCTTGTCCTCTGTTATATAATTGGACAACAGAAGGGGGTCATATGTACTAGAACCATGACTACTCTGCATATGAATTGTGTGCAGAGTCATAGGGCAAGTCGTATGTGATAGATACAGTATCACTTGGCCATTGTTCCCTCTGCATATGTTGAAGTGTCATAGCTTGTTTTCCACAATGAAACATTTGAGACATCTGCCATACTGTTCTTGGTCACACAAACCTGACGTTGCCTAGCCAATGGCAGCTATCTCAGGGTGTATATATGTGGGTAGAATGTAGTCACACTTCAACTCATGAGGGAATCAGTTGGTTCACCTGATGCTGTGTCGAACAATAAAGTTGCACATCTCCTTGTACCCAGGAGCAAGGGCCTGGTGATGAGTCCTATGTCTAGAACAATAAACTGGGACATATCTGAAAGCACAGTAGAAAACTGATTGTACCCAGGATCATGACCTGCTGTGTCCCATTGCTGAAGTGCTTCATGGCTCTAGAGCTAAAGAATTACTATGCTCTCTCCCCAAGGCGAGCCCTTGGTGTATAACATTAATATCATTACAAATCATCGTAGGACACAAGTATCATCTCAAAAATATCATGGTCAGAAGAATATCATCAGGTGGAATAGCAATGTAAAGAATATTGTTTTTTAAGTGTTTAACATATTTCTATTTATTATTGTTGTATAATTTTTTTATTATTATTTTTAAAGTTTTATTAGGTTATCCTACAGCATCAATATTTTATTGTTAATTCAAATGTTTTTAGAAGATTATTTTTTTTTGCTTTGTTAATACATTTAAAGAATTATTTTGATTTTATTTAATTTTTGTGTATTGGTGTGTCATTGGGTTTGTAGGGGAGTAGAGTGGGAAGTATTTTTAATATATATTTTATAATTTTTTTAAACTGCTCCTTCAATCTTTAAACTTTATTTGATTAATTGAATCAGTAATTCTTCACCTGGGGTCTCCTTGGGTCCACAAAGCCTACTAAGGGTCCACATTTGTTTATAAAGCAATTAATATAGGAAGACTAATAAAGTATCTTTAAATAAAGAAGCAACCTGTAAAATTTTGTCTTTTAAAACCTCCTGTAAATATAAAAGAACTCATAATTGGTGGTTAAAAGTTGATCTAATTGGCTCTATTGGTTGGAAAAGCGCAGGTACAGCAAACAAACTATAGTATGGACAATCGATTGCCCTAATTGAAGCACCAGCAAAAAGAGAGAATGCATTAGAAGCAAAAAGAAAAAGTAATATGCTAGAGTTTGCACATTGCTTTTTCTTTTAGAGTTAAAAAATGAATTTAGAAAAGCTTCAACTTTCCCATTAAAATTAAAAAGTTGATTATTCCACAAGTAAGGATGATATTTCATCATTCATCTATTTGTCTGTATAATTTTTTTGTATTTCTATGTATTGTTTTGATGTTCAAATCATGGAAGCTGCTTCGGCCATAGTCCACTGGTTCCACTAATGATTCTTTGGGGAGCCCACGGATCCCATTAATGATTCAGTGGGGGTCCACAGAAGTAGCATTGGATTATTAATTATGTAAATTATATATATATATTTAAATAATGAGTTTAATTAACTTTAATATACATTAGGTTTTGTTGTTTTTAAATATATGGGGCCTAATTCACAAGAGTAAATGTACACTTTTGTGCCAGTTTACTATTTTCCTTGGTATTCAAAACTGCAAGTTTAATTATATTAATAGCAATTGTATGACTGCAGAGATGCTGCAGTCAGTGAGGAGAACAATGCCACAAGCGCAGAGTCTCCAAAACGTAAAATTACTTTTAGAAATTTGGGAATAGAAAACATACACAAAAGTGTAAGTATAAATGTTTTGTGACTCAGGCATTTAGTATTTGTATTGTAATGTTTTGAATTGTTTTGTGTGTTGTTGCATTTGTAGGGTAGTAGGGCAGGATGTGTTCAATATCATTTCTCATAGATTTTTTTGTTATTTCAATTAGTACTTATTTTTAAAGTAATTGTTTAGTAAGTATTTAAATAAAATATTACGATTATTTTTTTGTTTACGAATAATGGTAAATATATTATTTTTACATATCTTTATTGTCTAATATTTTAAAATGTATTATGTTTATGTTTGCTACCATAATTGCACTTTAATAATTATTTGTGCTGCATTGTTAAGCTTGTAGGGAAGTATGGAGGTCTTTAAATGTAAACGTTTTTATTAATGTTTATTTTATTTTTTGTTATTTGATTGAAACATTATCATTTTTCTATATCATGTGTTTCAATAGAAACTAGTATAAAAATGTCAGTTCATGGGATTATAATTTGTAATTTATATAATTATAAGTTTCAATATATGTGACATTATTAAACGTCATTTCAATATTCAATTTAATGTTAGTTGAAACTAATTTCAACTAGATTTATATACATTCTTAATATATGCACTTAATTAGATTATTTCTGTTTTTTCAAAGTTTAGGACTGGGAATAGTAAATCTGAACCCTGTAAAGTTCAATACTTTCCCTGCTGTTGCTTAGGTTGGGTTAGAATAGTAAACCTGAACCTTCCAGAGTCAAACACTTTAAATTCAGTTACTTAGGTTGGAATAGTATTAATAAAACTGATCCTTTGAAAGGCCAATACGTCCCTTTCTATTGTTTAGTTTGGAGGGGGAATAGTAAATCTGACTCCTCCAGAGTCAAGCAATTTCCCTACTATTGCTTAGGCTGGTGTTTGAATAGTAAATCTGACCCTCTTCAAAATCCAACACTTCCCCTACTGTTGCACAGGTTGGAGTGCTTATGACCATCCAAAGTCCAACACTTTCTCTGGTGTTGCCTATTTTGGAGAGAGAATAGTCCATCTAACCCTGCCAAATTGTAACACTTTCCCTACTGTCACCTAGGTTGAAGTGCGATGATAAATGTCACCCTTTCAAAATCCAACACTTTTCTACTGTTTCTTAGGTTGAAGTGGAAATCGTAAATGTCAGTCCTCCACATTCCAACACTTCCCCTACTGTCCTCTAGGCTTCTCAAAATGTTGACATTTGTTGTAACTTTTCAAAATTGAAGTTTTTATATTAATTGTATTTTATTCATGTGTTTTTTCAATCTTCTTTTAGTGGAGTTTGTTTAATGTTTATTGCATTTTATGTCACTAGTTTGGAAGTAAAATTGTAACTATATTTCCTTTTTTAAAGTTGTATTTTTTTTGTTAATGATTGTGTCATAGACACACTGTTTAATCCTCTGCAACAGCACTCTGAAGAATGAATTTACTTTCTCAGCATATAACACCAGGTTGAATATTTCCCTGTATTGATCGGTAGAACATTCTGTTCCCTTTGTGCCAGGGTATAAATCTGCTGCACCTAGCACAGGGTCTAAATCACTTCCTATGCGGGATAGGTAAAACAAAAATTAAAAATGCAGCATAAAGCTGTGGTGCCTGGTGACATTTGAAAGTGGTGGGGCGTGAAAGTTTGGTATGACTTTTATGTAGTGAACGATGCAGGGAAGCTTAATGGACAAATGTGGGGTCAAGGCTGGATCCTCCTCTAGAGAAAAAAAATGAAAAATAGATCTGCACATCTTAAACCACCCCTCTTTCACCTTCAGCACCTTCTTTTCACTCTTCCTCGAATGCACTTCCTTGCATCTTTCTAACTTCACCACTTCCAAAGATGTACTACACTCACTCACACTTAAGCAATTTATTTCTGTTTGCTTTTGTTCTGTAAATATTTTGTCACCTGTGCACCTCTTTCACACAAGTTTTTTACAAAATTACAATTAAACTGGAAAACATGACCATTGTTCTGTGTGCTCTGCAGAGAGGCCAACCCACTGACAAGCACTTTGCTTTGACTTCAGTGTCAGCGCTCTCAATCAAAACACCTCATAAACACCTGCACAGCTCAAAGTATGCATGAAAAAATACAGAAACACATGATTAAATAGATAACTCCTGAGGAAGGCAAGATTAAGTAAAACTTGAAATAAGAGTGGAACTGACTTGATGAAATGCATTGCCTTAACATTTTTAACACTCATTGTTCGTAAATCAATTCATGTTTTGGCATTAATGTTGTCAAGGGCAAGAAGATAGGGCCAGTTTGAATGTCATACAGCAGATAACTGTCTACTGTAAGCACCTATCTCTCACTTTGCACTTGACTCGGATATTT
This sequence comes from Triturus cristatus, assembly GCF_964204655.1. NCBI lineage: Eukaryota > Metazoa > Chordata > Amphibia > Caudata > Salamandridae > Triturus > Triturus cristatus. The sequence continues at coordinate 736,531,930 of NC_140587.1, read as the reverse complement.
GTATCAACTTCACAAGGGAGAAAGAACCCTGACCTGCTTGTCTTTTGGATCAATTTTGCTAGGGAACAAATGTAGCTGCTCCACTTCAATGGGGCCAGTGACGTGCAGCCAGGGCCTGGGGTGTCACAGTGGGGGAGGTTCGAGTGGTGAGGGGTCTCAGAACAATATACATAACAGAAGATTAGCATTCTAACACTTACCATTACATAGGACAAGGCACCAAAAACGCATGTGCTCGCATCCACTCCAAACTGTTAGGAATAGAAAAGGGTGGGACCTATGCCTGTGAATGCCACACGGCTGCTCTCACGCAGGGACAGAGACTCCAGTGCCCAAAACCATGATGCTGAAAGAGTCACTGGCCTATAGTGGATTACTGCCATAGACTACAATAGCATTTAATCATTATGAAGGGCTTTAGAACAGTAAGCCCTGCATCATGTGTCACAGTTCAGAAAGTTGATTTACTGCCTGGCGTCTATCTCTTGCTTCAAGCAAGGCTAGGCAGGCAGCCTGGGACAACCAGCCCAGACTTAAATAAATCAATTTGTTTTGAGATATGAGAATATTTCTAAATAAATCGATCTCTTTAGTATTTGTACTTGAATGTGAAGGGAAATCATTTCAGGGGGCGCAGCCCCAGAGTCCTAATGGAAAATCAATCTTGGCATAAAGAGGTTTCTTACTTTCTGTAATTCGAGGGTGAGATCTAAAGTGCCTCACATTTTGCCCTGTGTATACTGCAACATTTCTGTGAACATTATATCAAATAAAATTGCCTGTTAGCACAGCAACAGTCAATTCATCTTTATGTTTATGTTTATGTTTAGGGAATTTGTTGAGTGCAAGTACACCGAAAGGACTCTTGGTGCTAATTGGAGGTTGGAAGCCGCCCGAGTTGAGATCTAGCAATAAGCTTGGGTGAACAGCCAAGTTTTCAGTTTCTTCCTGAACCCAATGTTGTCTGGTGTTTGTCTAATATCGATCGGTAGAAAGTTCCAAAATGTGGGGCCTAGCATAGAGAAGCGTGAACCACCCATTCTCTTGCGCTTGAATCTAAGAGTTGTCAGCATGTTCATTGAGGCTGCTCTTAGGTTTCGTTTGGGAAGGTATGATGAAATCTTTGTGGAGATGAATTTAGGGCCCCTATCCTGGAGTGCATTGAAAATCATGCAGCCTGTCTTGAACATAGACCACTGAACCACGGGAAGCCAGTGAAACTGCTTCATCAGTGGCTTACACCTCCTTTTAAATCAGAGGTGATGTCATAAATGCAGACATCAAAACTTTCTTTTTAGTTATGAAGAACTTAGGGGCCGATTATGATGCTGCCCGGAAAGGAATGGTCAGAGCCTTCCTGGACGCATCGTAATCATCCCCCGGGTTACTTTCTGACTGCCGCATTACAATGCTGGTGGTCGAAAACTAAATCGTCCGGTCATTCCGGCTGGATTCCGACAGTCAGAACCAGCTCGTAAATCCACAGGGCAGGCCTTTCCGCCCTTGGGATTACGATGCATGGTTTCTGGCATGGTTTCCATGCCTGCCTGTCATGTGGGAAAGAGAGTTTGGGGGCCCCCAGCAGGGTCCCCTTGTGTGTGCCGCCTCTGGTTGGGGCCCGAGGGGGCTCCCCTGTTGATCTCTGCACCCTGTGGCAGGCACATTGAGGTGCCTGTCACGGGGTGCAGGGATGAACTGCACCTCCGATTTTCCTATGGTAGCATGTAATACGACCGTTTTTTGGCAGTAATGCATGCTACCATAGGAAAATGTAGGAATGAGACCAAACAGTGTTCGGTCGCATCCTAATTAGGCATCCAGGACCGCCGACCAGAGGTGGTCGGTCCCAGGACCGAGATGGTGTCATGCGGTCTTAAATCTGCCCGACATTGTTATTAGGCCCTTAGCCATTGAGGATCTAGTATTCAGGGCCATCCCGGCCTTTCTGCCACTCTGGCATTTTCTTGGTTGGCTGCAAATCACGGTGCTGCCTTCAGAGAAGAATGGGCTACAATGACTCAACTGTGCCCTAAACCCCCTTCTAGTCTCAACCTTCTCCTGCATGGGGCTGGTTTGAGCAGTTTTGTCACACCTGATTTTGGTTTATAGTCTGGCCCCCTAGTATTGTACTGAACACCTCCTGGGCTGGCTATGAGTTTCTTATACCAATGATACTAACGTTATACTGGTGGTATGAACCATGAGGATACTGAATGATAGGCATTACACGCCACTTGAACTGTGTCATATTGCAATAATGTCCTAGGTCTCAATTGTGGCCTCCGTTTTCGAGACAGTCAGACCGGTGTGAGATAATTGGTATTAAGGAGTCAACCCACTCTTTTGTATATTGAATTGAATTGTTGTTGCTTGTGTGTGTGGTGTCATTACCCAGAATTTTTCTTGATGGTTTGCATGCTACATTTTCGCCTGTGCTTGTAGCTTGATTAACAGTGTGGCCTCTGTCGACGTGTTTTGGGGTCATGTGGGAGACTCAGTGGGGGCTCTCATTGTGTTGTGGTGAACTTGCAGCTACTCTACCCAGGAGCAGAGTGAAGGGGAATGAGATGCGTAGCTGCATATGCTCATCTCCACTATTTAAGAGGAAGTTAGAGTCAGGTATTGGTTTTCTAAATGGTGGCATCTGTAAGGTCTTTACTGTCTTCTTGAATTAAAGGTGGCTGCAGATCCTCTAATTCACAAGACAATCAGTAGGGGTGCCAGGCTTGATAGGAGAGGCTTATTTTGTGAGTATTGCATGTGTTTCATTTTGATGAAAGATGATCTGGAAGAGCGTCTGTTATTTTTTAGCCAGTGCAGGACTTTAGGTGTTGGAGTGATGTGGTCATGTAGATGTGCTGCATTCTGTATTCTCTGTACTCTTCATTGTATGTAGAATGGTGCTGTGATATAAAATATGTTTGCATGGTCTAGATGTGACAGTACAAGGGACAATGGTGGCCTAGACTTCCTGTGTGAAAATTAAATGAGGAAAAATGTGTCCGATGATTTGCATAACGAAGATGGCACGTAAGGTGATTTGGTTATCAGGCCGGGCAAGCGATAGGTTTAAGCACATTACACCATGGACATTATTCTTCAAGCACATGACCTTTCTGCAAAGGCTTCAAAGGCGGTCTGTAGGCATTATCATTTATTAAAACCATCTACCCAGTACTGTAAAAAGCAATGAGCAAAAAATCTTTTGACCAATGTCAGTCAGGAAAGAGCTCATGAGCATTTTCCAGCACAGTGAGACAATGCAAGCGAACAGTAAGTAGCTGCAGTAATAACTAGAAGTTACATTGTGTAAAGCAATGATAGCCTACTTAAAGGGAACATGTGTATGATTCACTTTTATGAGTGAATAAACAGAATGAGAACAAACATCCTGTGTAACACCATGAAACACATTTAGAAGATGTATATCAGAATATGCATAACTGTACAGGAAAAAAACATGACCCAGAACTCCTTCCTCTAAGCCCAGAAAGAATTACATTTGGATGGAATTCTGGAAGAGTACACCACTCTTTTGAATTGTCACTGAGACTGTTATAATGACATAACTAGTGGGGGAATAAGATGCGTAGACTTAAATTAGGATTCCAGTAAATTCATGCTTAGTCACATTTATGCACTTACAAATTTTATGTATGAATTAGTTTTGTTAGGACCGCACATATCATCACATGGCCATTTGAGGGTGCTGCTAATAACAAAGCCATGAGAGTTAGGTAAAGTTCATTACTCCAAAACTGGTGATGCTTATTTGTGATTAAAGAACTCTTTACAATGTCTGATAGCTTGTTTAAAATTTGGGGCATTCATTTAGATTCATAATGATGAGTTGCTGAGTTGGGCCATTAGTGAAGGTTTATCAGTTTTTTAGAAGACTGGATCCCAAAGTCTGAGTTGTCTCACTCCATCTTTTCCCTCAACAGTCTTTTGACAGGTGAAGGTGTTGATGACACGTAAATCCATAAAGGGACTGCCACTGGATGGCAGTTAGGTTCAGGCAGAAAGAACCATTGCGCCACTAGTCCTGGGGTCTGGAGCACAGAAATGATGTTATCCTGGAGTAAAGTAATTAGATTTCAAGACTGATGCTCGGTGGTTGATTTAGTTAGTTGAAACAAAGTCTGACTGCTTGAGTACCCATTCTTTATAGGTTTTTGCTTGAGATAATTTCTCAATAGACCTGTTGTACTTTTACAAAGCCTCGGTGGGCTCCACTTGGTGTTTGGACTGGAAAAAATGGAAAGAAGTACACTGAAAAATGCCCAAATATTGAAAATATATTCGAACTAGGTACATCTGTGAACAGGTCACTACTGGGTTTCAGTCACATTACCTTGCAATTACTATATGCCGTTATAACACATTTGATAAAAATCAAGGAGACATCCAGCTTCAAAAGCTGCATAAGATTAGAAGATTCTTCAGCAGAGAGGCTAGTACCCAAATCATTATCGCCTTGATACTTTCCAAAATTGATTATGGAAATGCATTGTATCTTGGCCTCCCACAACATCAGAAGCACCGTCTACAGATGATTCAGAATCAAGCAGCTAGAATCATCCATCAAAAAGATAGACGATGCCATATTAGCCCACTGCTGAAAGAACTCCACTGGCTTCCGGTGGAGCAACGATCTATGTTTAAAAGAGGATGTATCCTTTTTAGAGCCAATCGGGGTACCGGTCCCAGATTTATTTAATCGAGAATCAGTAGGTACGCCCCCCAGCGCACCCTTGGATCTATGCATCTGAATCAATTGGTTGTACCGAGATTCAGAAGCAAACACACTGGAGGGTCTTGGTTCTCTATACTGGGTCTGAAACTGTGGAACTCATTGCTGATTATTTTGAGACTTGAAGAAGATTATGTGTGGTTCAGAAAATTGCTCAAAACTTGGCTTCTTACTTTAGCTCACAATTAGACTGCTTCGGCTTCGAACCCTCCCTATTCAATTCACAGCATCAAGAGAGCGTTGATGAACGTGCGCTTTAGAAATACCCACCTAACATAACTTAACATAACATGATAAATAGGTTAATCTATTGGCTCTGATTCATAATAAATATGACACTGCCAAGTAATACTATCATGATAATGTTGCACCAGCAACTTCTCTAAAGATTCAATTACTTTCAGTTAGCCATTCAACAACTCATTTCGAAGCACATTTCTTGTTTCATGTTCAACCAGCATGGCCTATGTATAGACTTTGCAAATGCAGTTGAATTAGGTGTTGGTGGGCATGTGTGCCTTTCCTGTAAAGTCATTGTTACGTGTCATTAATAGTAAACAGTTAAAACCCCATGACACAATTGTGCAAGTTACAGGCAGAGATTTATATGTTGGCAGAATATATACTCCGTCGCAATGCAGATGGAGTATACATGCTGCCAACATGCAGGTCCACGTGCCAATTTTAAATGCGAGCGGACTTTCTTTGCCCATGGCGGAGACTACTCTATCTATTTTGGTCAAACTTCTCTAACTGAGAAACGGCTACATGTCTGCTCACCCTGTTTTAATGGGTGAACACGTAATAATTTTTTACTGTTCCTTACCGGCAAATAAAACCTGTCAGGAAGGAACAGTACACACATTATATAATGCCCCCTTTCCCCACATGGGTGTCTTCTCCCATGGCGGAAAAGGGGGCATTATGTATTTTCTTTAGTGAAAGAAAATCCAGTTTCTGGATTTTCTTTCTTTCTAAAGAAAAAACAACTACTCTGTGCTATTGGGCTACCTCTTGCTGATGCAGCCCCATAGCACAGAGTAATAAGCATTGCCAGGAACCACCGTGATGGCGGTTCCTTGCAATGTCTTTATATATGACCTCATGTTTTGCAGTCAATTATAAATTGAGTGGGTGGCTTCTCCACTGTGTGGACAGAGTACTTTACTCCTTCTCCGTGGCATAATGGGAGGCCGTCAGCCCAGACATAAATTAGTCTCTTTGTTACTTGTTTGACTGAGACCAGATCCCTGTGAAGCAAGTGAAAACCTGCTTATTAAGTTCGACCACTTCTACTCCCTATTAGATCATTGTCAAGGTGTTTCAGGAAGAATATAAAAAAAATCCTGGTCCCCACTTTTCTATTATCCCTAATAATAGATTTATTGCTAAGAAAGTGCCAGGTGTATTCTAACAAGAAATCCTTATGCTACTAAAAAAAAGATTATATTCCGCAAAAAGACCACTCTAGCCATCAGTAAATTTGTAATCTCCCTTTGATTTGTAGGGTCACCAAATGCTTGGTGTGGAAGAAATTGCAAGAAAACATGGAGACACATCGTATCCTAGACAGTAGTCTGTTAGGACTGAGGTCAAAGTATGGGACTGAATCAACCAAAGACAATAATATGGATCGTTCACCTGAGGCAAAGATGAAGATGTGCTGACAAATTTGTTTAGCACTATGTGTCATCTGACTTTGATACGCTGGATCATTCTTTGATGATTAAGCATCTAGTATAAGTTGCTTGCGTCATAGTGGCATGCAAAGCATAGTTGGGTCATTCTTGTTGAACAGAAAACAGATTATTCATAGTTGTTTGTCCTAAATAACACCACTTGTGTGGAGCCTCTCAGATCACAATATTTTCCTCAGGTTTTCTTTCAGTTTTGGTGGCGGGCTGGGGGTAGATAAAGCAAATTGAGCAACTATCTCTTGACACAGGGAACATAAATGTTATACTGATTGAAAAGCCCATCTCTAGTCCATTGCCTTGTTTCTGGCCTGGATCTTTTTGCCTAACCCAAGGGCCATCCCTGCTTTAAAAAGTATTCTGGCTCAAATTAATCTTTTTTATCATAAATACACAGATAAAGGAAGGTGCAGCTGGCTATAATCATCCTCCTCTTTCTTGAAACTCTGGTTCCGGTGACTTTCTGGGAGAAACACTTGTCAAGTGTTGATCACTTAAATTCGCTACATGCTGATTGTTCTGTCTATGCTGATGATAGTTTGAAATGGGTGCAGAATTGGGCTGCATCATGGCATGCCTTCATTGGTTGCCAAATCTGACTGATTTTAAAATTCAAGTTCCTTTCTATTGAAATCCTTACTATTTATTCGGCATACTATTCAACATCATCATGAGCTTGCAAACCTTGATTACATCTATAGCTACTGCTCCCAGATCGTAGGTACTCAATATTTGTAAAAAAATGCATCCCATTAAACATTGCCGCAGGAATATTCTTTTCACATGATCTGAATAAGTTAGCCTATTGTAATGGGACATTATATATAGCTATTACTCTCACAAATCATCAATCAGAGAGAGAGTTCGAAAGGAGTGCCAACGTGAATTTCCAGACATCAATATACTTTTGAATGATCCTTACTTGTTCGGTTCAATTAGAGACTTTCCGGTACGATTGAGAAAACTTTTGATCTCATATATGGATTTACCACCTTAAGCCTTGAGAAAGTCGTTTTTACGACAAAACACGTGTCGGCTGTGGATGTTTTACAACAACGTGTCAACTTGTACAAACAAATATATGCTGCCTATTTTTCTTGCCATTTGGATTGTAGTATGCTATGCTGCACTTGAGAAATTAAAATACAACCCTGACCTGAGTTGGTCAGAGAGTACTTATATTGGTGCTGTGCTCTGTTGTTTGATGTTTTAGCTTGTATGTGCTTAGAGGCTTTGCATCCTCTCTGCACAGGGGGACACTGTGGATGGCACAGTGCTTAACATTGAGCAAGCCATAAGACAACATAGATAAACAGAGGTGCTGACTGTTCTCGTAGCTACCACTGCCATGATATTAATATTGTAATGGCTCATTAGTTGGCCTTCCGAAAAAGTCCTTCCTACAGCTAGCTAAAGTTCTTAACAGGTCACTGAAACAATATCATGGTAAAAAATATTGTTGCCAAAAATATAATGTCAAAAATATTGTTTGCTACAATATCGTGCTCATGTAATTTGAAGTTGTTAATGTTGAACATTTCAAAATATAAATGTAATATAATGTTACATTTATATGTATATAATACAAGATTAAAGAAATGCATGGGACAGACTGGACGATTCCTACACTGCATGAGTACTAACTGGGTATTTAGAAGAGTGTATCAATAGTAAGTAGCTAGTTAGAGGTCTGCTTGGATAGTGCACACAATATTATAGATGTACTTGTGTTAGTAGCTAGGCCATTCCATAAGTTCACTAGTAACTAGAATAATTACAGTATTACAGAGTGTATAGTGAATTTATAAGTGCTTAGGTATTGGTGGAGTAATAGGATAAGTAGATAGTGCTGGATGGGTGATTGGAGAAATGCATGGGACAGACAGGAGGATTCCTACACTGCATAGGTACTAACTGGGTTTTTAGAAGAGTGTATCAATAGTTTGTAGCTGGTTAGAGGTGTGCATGCATAGTGTACAAAATATTGTACCTGCACGTGTGTTTTTGACTACGCCATTCCTTAAGTATACGACTAATAACTGGAGTAATTTCGGTGTTGCAAAGAAAGTGCGTGCTGAATTTATAAGTGCTTAGGTATTAGTAGAGTGATAGGATACGTAGCTAGTGCTGGATGGGTGAATGGAGAAGTGCATGGGACAGAAAGATGGATTCCTAGACTGCATTGGTACTAACTGGGTATTTAGAAGAGCGTATCAATAATATGTAGCTGATTAGCGGTCTACATGCATAGTGTACAAAATATTGTATCTGCAATTGTGTTAGTGGCCAGGCCATTCCTTAAGTATATGACTAATAACTGGAGTAATTTCAGTGCTGCAAAGAGAGTGCATGCTGAATTTATAAGCGCTTAGGTATTGGTGGAGTGATAGGATACATAGATAGTGCTGGATGGTTGAATGGAGAAGTGCATGGGACAGACAGAAGAATTCCTAGACTGCATAGGTACTAACTGAGTATTTAAAAGACTGTATCAAAGCTATGTAGCTGATTAGAGGTCTGCATGCATAGTGCACAGAATATTGTAGCTGTACTAGTATTGGAGTGTCTATGGTTTCGAGAATGGTAGTCTGTATTTTAGGGTGTGAGGAGGTGCATCGGATGATCACGTAGATGATGTCATCCGTGATGTTATTTGAGATGTCATCAGTGATGTCACTGACCATGTCATGAGTGATGTAATATGTGCAGTTATGAGCAGTGCATTACTTTATCCAAAAAGCTGGTGGCCATATTGACCTGGTCACGAATTGATACAATAAAAAAAAGAAAACAAGTGTTACTATGCACACAATGTCATCTCAGCATATCTTGCCCCGTGACCGCCATACCTGTATGTTCGTCAACGTGACTTATTCATAATAAACATACTTAGAATTGCAAACATCAACGTAAACAATGGACTACACATGACTTTAAAGTGAAAGGCTATCGGCCATATTAATCTGGGCACGTTGCGTATTATAATGGTTCTTACACGAAAGAAAAGGAAAAAAAGGGGTGTTAACATACACACACTATCCCTAAATAAAGTTCTAGTGATTATAGTTTCATTCCATTCACAGCTCATTAGAGATGTCATGAGTGATGTCATGAGTGATGTAACTGACCATATAATGAATGATGTAATGTCTGAGGTCATTAGCAGTACATTGCGGGGGCATAAGTTATAGTTAGCTCAGGTAACTATAACTGCGGAATTTCACTGGTTTTGTGAGTGAAATCTGAGTCTAACTATACCGTCCCTGTAATCTTTGTTTTTTTCAGCACATTTCTAGGTTTTTTTTACTTTAAGTAAGATGCATATCACAATGGATGGTGGGGGTTGGAAGCAGGGCCTGGCATTGTGCTGCCCCCACCCAAGCTTGCTGCTCCTGCCTTCCATCCTCCTAGCCATCCATTGTCCAAGTCCATGTCCCTGCTCCCTTATTACAGCCCTGTGTGGCTGTTGTTCTGCCACTGGCCTTCCTGCCTTCTCTGAACAGTTAGCTTGCTGCCCATCCACCTCCTCCCTATCCTCTGTTGTCTGAATCCATGGACTAGCCTCCTTCCTCCTGCCATGCATGGTCTGATGTGCTGCCACTGCCCTCCATTTAGCATGATGTACCAGTCCACTCCTCCTGCCCTCCATTGCGCAATTCTATGCCCATTCATTGACCTCCTGCTTAGCCTCTGTGCTTAGCTTGCTGCCCCTATTCTTCTTCCCCCTGCCCTCCGATGTCTTTGTGCATGCCCCTGCTCCATCCTTTTTTCCCACCATGTTCCATGGACCTGCCACTCCTATCGACTCTGAGTGTTTTGTTGAGCTGCCACTCCCCTCCCACCTGCCTAGCATTGTCAGATGACTGTAACCTGTCCCTGCCACCTCACCCCTGCCTGTCCGCATTCCATGCCCCTATCCCCTTCCTCCTGTCCTCCATGGTCCATTTTACTGCCACACCCTTCTGCCCTCCCTGGTCTGTTGTGCTGCAACTGCTCTTCCTGCCTGCACCGTGTGGTCTGTTGTGAGGCCCCTTTCCCTGAACTCTCTTGTCTGTGGCCAGGTCCTGACCCTTCCTTCTATCCTCCATGGTCCTTTGTGCATGCCCCTACACCCTCCTTCTTGGCAATCATAGCCATTGTGCTGCCACTAACCCTCCCGCTTGCCATGGATGTTCTTCTTTGCTGCCACAGCCCCTCCCACCTTCCCTATGTGGTCAGCTAGCTGTCCCTGACCCCCTCCCACCTTCCCTCCATGGTCTGTGTGTATGCCATCATAGTCTCACTGTTGCTCTCCATGGTGCGTCTTGCTTCTAGTGCCCATCCTGCCTGACCTCCATGGTCATCTTGCTGCTCCTGCCCTGCCCCCTTGCCCCCAGCCCTCTGTTTCCATGTGCAGACCCCTATTCCCTCCCTCCTGGATTGTATGTTCCATTGTAATGCCCCTGATCCGTCCCTCCTGCCCTTTATGATCTGTTATGCTGCAGCTTTCTCTCCTGTCTGTCCATTATGGTCAGCTAGCTACCATTGCCTCTTTCCCCTCTGTTCTCTGTTATCCATGTGCATGGCCTTGTCCCCTCTCTATTGATTTCTATGAATTGCTGTGCTGCACTCCCATCCCGCATGCTCTGTGTGGTGTATTGTGCTGCTGCAAACCCTGATGCCTGCCCTGTAGGGTCAGTTTGGTGCACCTATCCATGTGCACTGGCTTCAACTAATCCAAAGGTATTTTGTGAACCACCTCTGTACTAATAGGTCAGTTCACAAAATACTGTGAGTCACAATTCGATCTACCACATCAATATTGATCAGGTTTGATAGGCTAGGACACAATAGTGTGACCCACTATGATTCACTTCCATCACAGGGATGTTGGCCTGCTGGGGTCAGCAGATCTCTATGTCTGTGATTGCATTTAAATACAGCAATTTTTAAATGTAGGATGTGTTAAGAAAAAAGAGAAAGGTTTTTAAACTATGTGTAGGAGTAGCCAATGGTCCCACTGACCGCTGCCTACTCCTAGAAATGTTTTTGAATCACTCACAAAGAGGACTGAGTCCCTGGGGACAGCTTCCAGTTTGCAAACAGGTTACCAGCTCCTTTAAGATACTGCTAAAATATGAATGTTTTGAGACCACATTTTGTTTGCAAAACATTAATACATACAATAAGGGTTCCCTGTTTGAAAGGGACACCCTAAACATGCCCCTTCTAAACAGGGATTCATTATGATTTCCTAAACCCATTTAATGAATTAGTAACATTTTACTGAAGCGCAAAAAGGTTCAGCAAATTTGAAGAAAAAAAATTCCTGATGAAAAGCCTGCCATTTATTGAAACTTAGGGTTTGTGGCAACAAAATGTGCTTGTATATTTCGACTTTAGTGTTTAAGATAAAACAAGTGCTTTCAAAGTATAGATTTTAGCAACACTTGATCATACTGTACCTATAGCAAACAATGTTATGGTAGCAAACAAAACAATGCAGTGCAGATCTCAGCAGGTAACTCCCTTACATTAACTCTCTCAAAATGAATACATTTTAGTCAACATGAACCTTCAAGTGACTCCATCAATTAAAGTCTATTCAGGCTCCTAAGCAGGCTTGCATTTGGTAATTTATCAATTGCACACATTTACATTTCTTTCAGGTGGCAGGCACTGTGTGAAAATGTCTGTTTATTTAACTCTCTGTTTCTAGATTGGCCTCATACGAGACACAACACCCTCTTCATTTACAGCCAGAGGCACCTCAAAGTCAGCATTTATTTTCCAGTAACGTTTTTTGGTAACAGAAGTATGAATATGTTTTTGTAAAATAAAAAACAAATGGGCACGTTGGTCGCCGTAGATCGCATCCTCTTCAATCTTTGCTTAGATGCAGATGTCCTTTCAGGTGAGTCGGGGGAAGAAGAGGACAAGAGGGTCACATTCAAATGCAGAGCCTGGATAGTACAGCTCCTCAGTCAAAGTAATGGCCCAGGAGAAAGAGGAAAGGAGGAAGATCTGTGGAAACTGTAAGAGACGGCTTAGAGGAGGAGGCAATATGTGGGAGATATGTTTTTAATTAATTAATGGACAGTCAGCTTCCTCAGAGAAAAGCCCTGAGGAAGAGATGACATATGAGGGCCTGCTCTTTTTTTAAAGGACCTTTATTACAATTAGTAAAGCATGAGCAAATGAGCACCAATTTTCCTTGCCAGCATAAGTGTCCAGGTCATCCTTGGTATGCTTGGAACAATGCCTAAGCTGCAGGGGTGAGATGTTGAGTGTTTAGATTTATTTTTTTTGCAAAAAGGGGAAAGGGTAGGCAGCCTTCTTTGTACCAGAAGACTAGGAGTGATGACCCACTGGTGTGGGCAGGAGAGGCTGGGCTGTAAGTAAAATTGGTGCAGACGGTGCTTTGTATCAGGGCCCAGTGGTGTGAGGGGCCAACTAAACACCAATTATGGCTGTGTTACTATCCTTTCTTAATGGCAGTAGGGCACAGTGCACTTTTGCTGTGCCAGGGTTGCTTTCGGTCTCAGAGCAATGACCCAAGGGAGAAGAAAATTAGAGCACATAAGACACGTTAGTTTAAACTCGGAGAGATGGGAGAAGCAGGTGGGGAAATACGCCCATGTTTTTAACATAATGTAGAGACAGGCCACGTTGTGAGGTAATAGCTATCATTAGTCAAGCAGGTGCAGTGACACTGGGGCTCAGGGGTGAGAGGGGCCCACTACATCACACTTATGGCTGTCTTACTTTAATTAAGTTGCTTCGGGGCTCATTTTCTTTGCTAGCATTAGGGCCTAGGGGACCTTTGCTGCACAGATCAGCGCAACACATGAGAGATAATTATTTGTTTTCTGGAAGGGACGGAGAGCCTGTTTCAAGATTGAAGTGATGGCCATATATGGTGTGGAAAGGGTGAAGGAGGCACAGGACACAGTCTGGTAGTCATAGCCTCTCTTATCATTAGTGGCCCAGGTGCAGATGTATTGGGTCCCAGGAGTGTGAGCAGCGTACATCACCCAAATTATGATGAGCAGTGTTTTTTGGCGTGTTTCTGTTTTTGTGTGATGCATATGCTCTTTTATAAATCTCACACTTACTATGCATTATCAGCTATAGGAAAAGTACCCTTGAATGTTCATAATCCCTAGCCCCGGTGCTCAGCCCTGCCATTCCTGCTCCCTCAAACTTTCCCATAAATGTTTGGACGAGGGCCCGACTTCAAAGCATTTTGCTTATGTGGGGCTCAGAGCCAGAAGGTATTGAAGGCCTCTGCTCCAAATATCTGCATATTTTCCACTAGTCTTCCTAGTCTAGTGTCAAAACGATGTCTTGTTTGTTTACTGTTCAATCTCATTAACCACATGCACCTCATCAAAAAACAAGTCTTTTTGTACACCACCCAAACACCTTATGCGCTTATGGGTGTGGTTCTGAGGTAGAGCTCTCTAGTTCAATAAATTGAGGACTAAGAGAGCGGGAGTCCCTAAACACAGCTCAAGTTAAAGTTAGAGGTCTGATGTATAATGGCCCTGGACGTTACTTAGTTTATAAAGTCTGCTCTCTCAGTGTTTGTGCAACTATGCTTTGGAAAAGTTTACCTTGGCACTAGCACTGTAAATAAGGCCACATTCAATATATTTTTTAAAACAGTTTGTTTAAGAACACCTTGTTTTATTTACATTCCTCTTTGTAAATGATTACTACCTGCTTTGAGGGGGTCAGTAATCTATCAATGATTTGCAGCCGAAATTGCATTCGCAAGCCATTGATACATAGCATTGTGAATCAGAATTTGGAAGGGATGCCCTAAGCACGGTCCTTCCAAATTGCGATTCGCAATACATTTAGATTTGGTAACCAGCTACTATTGCACTTGGCCCTGTAGATATTTTTTCCTTCACCCATCTATCTTTTTTATTTATTTTTGTTGGGCTTATAACTCTGTGCAATGTATCACTGCTAACCACAGATAAAGTGATTGTGCTATTGTGTGGAGTTGCAGCCTGTATGCAGTTTTAAGCTTGCAATTTAACTTGGTAAAATAATCTCTTTGCCAGTCCTAAAACTTCCTTTTTATTACATATGAGTTACCCCTAAGTAAGGCCATTGACAGCCACAGAGCAGGGTGCATTGTAATTAAAAAGATGGACATGTCTTTTTAAGTTTTGCATGTCATGGTAATGAAAAACCTCTAAACTTGTTTTTCACTACTGTGAGGCCTACCTCTCCAATAGGATAACATTGAGTTAACTTATTCCATTTAGTAAGTGCTATCTTTTTATTTGGAACAGGAATGTTTGTTGTCCAAGGGATTATAATATAAAATCCTCTTTATTGGCAAAGTTGGATTTTAAGTCACAATTTTAAAAATGCCACTTATAGAAAGTTGGCAATTGTGTGCCCTAACCATTTGTTGCCTGCAGTCTGTTCCTGGGTTACATGATGAGGTGTGAGTGGCAGTTGGCCTTTATATATTTCTCCCAGGCAGCCACACAATAGAGCGAAGATGTGTGCCTGGGTGTTCCTGAATGGCCCACCTCAGGCTGGATGGGGGGCAGAGCTGGGAACATCCCCACTTTAACTTAAATATGCTGTGCCCTGCTTCCACACAAAGGATTTCACCCTAACCTTCTATACCTGTAGCCAGGCTGGAGCCATGGCAAGGAAACAGGACATTCCAGCCACTTCTGTGTGGAGGGAGCTTCCAGATGTTTCTCCTACTTCAAAGAAGGCACCAGGTATCAAAAGGGGACCCTCAGACCCGCTCTTCAGTACACTTTCAGGACCTGTGGTAGGATTCTCAGCGGATTATTTGCCCGCTGTGGTCTGCTATGTACTTCAGAAGAGTGCTCTGCTGTAACAAGAAGCCCCAGAGGTCTGTCCTGCTCTTTAAGTCCTGCACTTCATCTTCAATCCTAGACTTCCAGAGTGACTCCAAAGGCCAGTTGGCTGATTTACTGATCAGAGCCTTAGAGACAGAAAAGTCTCCAACCATCTTGAACGTGCACCTGGACCCTGCCTGAGTGAGTCCTGACCCTCCATATGGTGCTTCTCGAGTCCTGAACCCTTGGGAGTGGTGATGAAGGGCCCCAAATTGTTAAAATCTAAAATCTGGGATTTAAGAACATTTTCTGCATTGCTGGTTGGCCTGACTTTGCTGGAGCTCACGCTACGTTCTTCTATGCAGCAGCAAATCTTGTTCATTGTCTATTCGCAGAAGGTGTATTCTAACGCATGGATCCCTCATCGGCTACAGCTTGCGGCTTCACCCCACTTGAGAATTTTGGCTTTCAAAAATGAGACTAAGTCCAAACAAAGGATTCTTCACTGCGATTTTCACCCAGCCACTCCCTGACGACGACGCCTCCTCTGCAAACACCGTCAGCCTTGTTGAATTTGAACTTTAAATTCTTAGACATCTTATTCTTGAAATGTCTTCTAAGTCCATAGGTAGGCACAGACCAGGTCCAATATGCTTGTGTATCCGAAGCATTCTCCATTGAGGTTTTTGACTTTGCCCCACTCTTGCATGACTAGATGTAGGCTGTTGGTGCTATGATCTTTTAGGTGGTAGTTTTCCCTTGAAATTTAAAAAATTCATTACTCCAGTTCTACTGATTGGATTTTTAAAAAATGTATTAGGTAAACAAACAAATCCTGGCAGTGGGGCGATCGGCCAACATTCACAATATATTTCCATTGCTATTATCTTAGTCATCAAGTATCTGACTGCATATCTTTTAAAACAAAGCATTAAATCCTATCTCAAGAACATCACAACACTATACAGTATATATTTCCCCATTTTTCTTCTTTACTCATGTGCCCAACCAACGATTCAAAGTCCTCTGTATTGAGTCCATTTCCCCCATATTTTATCCCATTTCTTAGGGCAACTCCTGCCCTGAAACACCAACTTCTCGGCACTGCAACAATAGTCTAGATCATCTTTCCATTTGCCAACACTCGATGTCTGGTGCATCCCCCATTCTTTTGCTTTATTATGCTTGGCTACTATGCCCACCATCATAAGCCATATCCTGGACGATTTGGGGCATTTTTCCTCCCCCACTATACATGTAATGTGCCATTTAGCCCCACAAGGGATCTCCTTGTCTATTACCTCTGACATGCCGTTTGTCACTTTTCTCCAAAATAGTTGTATCTTTGGTCATGCCCTTAATATATGGAAAAAAGTACCCACAGCCTCTTGCACACTGGTCAGTATCGCTGCACCCTATCTGTACTGATTGGATTTTTGTTGTAATGGCATCAAATAATTTATTACATTTTACTGGGATTTTCCTTTATGTTGCATTTTACTTTATTGCTGCTTGTGTGCTGCATAAATACTTTACAAATTGCCTCTAGGTTAAGCCTGACGGCTTTAGTGCCAAGCTACCACAAGGTCAAGCACAGGTTAATTTAAATACTTTTGTTGTTCATCCTCAGGGGGATTGTGGCTGTTGCTTGAGTAGGTTTAACACCCCCTCTCTACCAATAACCCAATTTCTTATCGTTACCAAATCACTAAATGAGTTCAGCACATTTGCAAAAGCCATTTAGTGTTACACACACCCTGTGATTTAGTAAATCACAGAGTTTGTGACTGCTAAATGGCTTTGTATGTCTGGGATAAGGATCACAGACTGGCAATTCATCCAAATAAATTTATAAATAAATGTAATTATGAAGAGTTAAGCAGAGTCGGGGTCTTGCTCAATACCGCTCTGAGCCTGAGGCATATTTGTGTGAAACTTGAAATATTACCTTATTGCTCCTGCTCTCACAGGCCTGATCACTGCTCCCAGCCCTTTTAAGATGGATTTAATAAAATTATTTCATCCAATTATTTTTGTGTGTATTCATTTTGTGCCTTAGCACAGAGTATTTTTGCTTGCCAGCTACATTAGAACATTGATTATTCACCTTCTTGTTTTGCTTATGTGTTTATGTGTCTGTTCGCTGCTCAAGAGACCGGCCGGGTCTGCTATGGTGATAAATGAAGGACATTAAATACAAAGAAATTGAAGTGAATTAAATTCTTACTGGCCTTTCGCCACACAAGAAAAGAAAAAAGCACACTAAAGAAGGATGATCGCTTTATTTCCTCTTTATCTGCATGCATTATTACCCAAAGATCAACACTAGTCTTTTATCATTCCTAACGGGTTATCTACTCGTTTGCTTTTTTCCTGCTATTGTGGCGTGCATGGAATAAATCATTATTATACATCATCCACAATAACAAAATAAGAGCAGCCATGGAATATTTATGTTTGCGGTTGACATGGGTTAAGAAAGCAATTTCTCTCATTCTTCAACAAGTGCAAAAAGACTTTGCTAACAAAAGCTTTTCCTTTTCTGTTGTGTCTCCTCGTGCTTAGTACAGCTTTTGCCATCTTATGTTCTCACTCATACAGGTTTCTTCTTTACAATCGGTAAAAAAAAAAGCACTGGCATATCTAGAGGGGGGAGGCGAAGGAGCCTCTGTCTCAGCTCTATTTGTCCTAAACACCCGCGCACCACCGCAATACCCGCTGAATTTTCCAGGAGGCGACTGAAAAAAATACGTAAACACTGCACATTGCCATGCACAATGAATTTGTTCAACTGCCTTTCAATGAAAGTAGTGCTGTTTGGTAACAATGTTTAAATCTGACTTTGAACGCATGCATGTATATAACTGTATCTAAATATCTAGAAGTATAATATATAAATATATATATTTAAAATGTAATATCTATACATACACATACAAACGTATATATATGTATATATATATATATATAATCAACGAAACCTCCAGCAGCGCAGAAGGAAGAGGCCACAGGCAGGGATTTCTGACAAGGTTTCTTTATTAAACAGCAGATATGGCATGATGCATTTCGGCTTCTTAACCCCTTCTTCAGATGCCGCTGCTAAACTGAAGGTAAGTTCTGCCCAGCTTTAAATAGTTCTGCACCACTCCCCTGATAAGGAGTTGACGCCTCCCCAGCTATGTGATCGCCCACCATGCTGTAGCTTCAATGCATACTACAACTCCCAGAAGCCTTCATACCTGGGCGGGTGGGACGTGGGGAAACAAAAAGTTAAATCTTGATGTAATTGAAGCGTTGCAGTGTTGGGCGCACTATGTTCAGTTTAAATAAAGACTTGAAACCTCTTGAGTCCCCACATTACGTTCCAACCTGATGAGCGCAAGTCCGCCGGGTCGTGGGCTGATTGCAATGAATCAGTGACCTCTGTGAAGTCACAAACTGCTGGCTGGCAGCGTCCCTGGCTTGTTCCGCACTCAGGAGGTGGGCTGTCGCATGTCAATACCTTGACTGAAGAAAAAGCTGCTTGCGCAAGAACCAGTAAAGCAGACAGGCAACTTGATGGAACAGGGCCCTTAACGTGTCTCTGGTTGACACAAATATACACATATACACACACACACACACATATATATATATATATATATATATATATATATATATATATATATATAATTTTTTTTGAAAATATATTTAATATCCCCCTCGTTCCCTTCTTCCTGGAACACAAAGGGCACAGAGCACAACTTGGTGCAATTATACCGAATTCGTGACAGTCTGCCATTAAGCGTTTCGGCTTGAGAAGGCCTTGATCACATGACGTGACACAATGATATATATATAGGTCCCCCTTTGTTACCTCACTGCCACGATTTGCATGGCGGGCTTACTCCATGAAAACTGTGGTGGTGATGAAACTCCTAATATGCTTGGCTGTACCGCAGTGTCACGACCAGCATATTAGGGGCCTCAGACAGCTGAATGACTGACAGGAATAGCAGATCCCTGGTGGCAGCAGTGGTACCATGGCGGTTGGGACCACCCTACATGTAATAGGGTGGTTGGTCCATCGGACCACCAAACTCATAATAAGGCCCAACAATATTTTCAAACATGTGCACGTGTTTGTGCACATGTTTGCAAATATATAGTTTTTCTAGATGGCCCCACCTGTTTTAATATGTGACCTAATGTATGTCCCCATCCCCCTCTTAAAATTCACCTCTAGAGATGCCACTGACAAAAAAGTAAATTTGGCATAGGAAAAAAAATGTTAAACATTGTTAAACCGCATTAGAGATTGCTTGCTGACCTAGCCCAACAAGTTACCATGGCTTGAGTTACCAATGCGGGGACCCATATCTAAGATATTGCTGGTATCTCTGCACTAGTTTCCAAGCATCAGGAATTGCTTTTCCCAGGATAGGAAATAAACAACAGGTTCTGGAATTACTGAGCTAAACACCACAGGTTTTTCCCAAATTTGGTGTTTTTTCAACACATATTTTTCACCAGCCATGAACAGGCAAAACTGTCAGTGGAAATCGGTTTTGAAAGGTGTGTTTCTGCTATGGGCATTGCTAATCCTGGATGCATGTCTGTTTGTGGTTTGCTTGGAAGGTTGTTGGCTCCTGGGTCACTCCAAGAAAGAACTGAGGGACATATTTCAAGGATGCCAGGCAACACAGCGCAGCACCCAAAGTTGTTGCTCTGTGTGACAAGGATAGAGCAAGAGAGTGCCATATCTACAGAGATATGGCACTCTCCTCCTCTCTCCCTAGTTGCAGTGCACAATCAGGCAGTCGGGCGCTAAGTACACTCCTTTGCACCATTGTCCAAGGGTGTCTTATTGAGTCTAGCATAGGTTTTGTACTGGGAGGGTACCCTTCCAGCACAAAATACTATGCCTAGGCACTTTTTAATACTTTTCCTACTTTGTAGGTGTGCTGCACAGTGCAGCACACATGCAAAGCTAAAAAAGAAAGGAGAAATAAAGTATTTATCTTTTTAATGGTTGCTTCAAAGTGGCATTGTTTTTTGGTGCAAAACCCTGTATACTATGGTTAGTGCATTGAGTTTTAAGTCAAAATGCCTGGGTGGTAGCATGGGAATGCCCATGTACCACCCACGGAATGCCTCACTGATGCAGAGCAATGCAAAGCAGCACTGGGCCCTTCTTTCGTTACTTTTTCCTTACAAACAAAGGCAAATAGCTATTTGCTTTGGTTTGTAAATCCTGAAAAGGATTTTGTGTTGGGTCTACATTATAAAAGTAACTCAAACCTGATACAAAACCTTTATAATGAGGATGTTATATTTTAGGACTCATACGTCTTTTATGTTCCACAAACATAATATATAACAAAAACAAACACAAAAAATAATAGTACACAGACAGTTCAGTAACTTAAATATCAAGACTACAAAGATTCCTCTTTTCAGAAGACCATGTCTCTGAGAATGCTTTTATTCTTATTTTACAGCAGTCTGTGCAGCAGCTCCACAAGCTCCAATGTCTTTATCGTCAAATTCGAAATGATTTCCTCCTTTGTGTCTTAGGTGCTTTATCATGAAAAGTGTCCAGAAGTACAATGGACATGTGTCTGCTTTTCATGCTCTGGGGGCACTTTCGTTTTAAAGAAGGGGTTGCAGATGCTCTTCTGTAATACAGATAGCATTGGTGCTAAATGTGTGCCGCCTCGATCATAAGGGTGTGTACTCTCATTTGTATGGAGGCGTAGCCCCATGCCAAAAAGGGAACACTTTGTCTTTGCACCTGTGCTATACTTCAAAGAGGCTGTCAGAAGCATCCCTTGGAAGGGCAAAAAGGTGTGCCCCAGGGACACCCCTACAGTTATCTTCCTGATAGCTGGTGCAATCACTCACTGAACCTGCCTCTCTTCTTTTGAAATGCAAGTGAGTTGCTGCCTGCACAATGAAAGGGGGTCCAGAGGCACAGGGAATAGAACATTCAAGGGCAGATTCATTATTATTTGAAACAACATGGGGCAGAAAGAAAACTTGCTAAGCTGCACTGCATTGCATGAAATGGAGTTGCAAAAATGCCTAATATTTAGAAAGATACAGAGTATTTCTGCTCTCTCCTTGCACTAGCACACTGTGTGCTGCCCAGTACCAATGCAAGCACCCTTGCACAATAGGGGACACTTTTCTGCACAAAAACAATCCTTAGAAGCATATTTCTCCTTCCATGTATGCAGCATAATTCAGCACATATGAAAAGGGGAAGTAACAAGGACAAATAAAGATAGTAAAGCTATGTCTTGTAGGCACCTTATTTTACAAGTCTTTAAAAATCTGAGTTTGCGTCAAAATACATGTGTGGATGCATGGGAAAGCCCATGCTTCATCCATGTAACGCCTACTTGATTCAAAGTAATGGAAGGCAACGCTGTTCACTGAGTTGCTTTAATTTGTATTTACTGAATCACACAAAGTGACTTTGTATTGCTTACTGAATGACTAATAATTTTGCATCAGGGCTGCACCACGAAAGTGACGCCACTCAAATGCGAAATCATAGTCAATCAGGGCCCCAGCGTATAAAAGAAAACAGACACTTGGGATAGCACAGAGAAGTCTAAGTTTAAGTCATCTTTAAAGCAAAAATATACAGCAAGCATCAAAATAATCAATGGCAAAATACTAAAACAATGTGTTGTGATGTATGACATGTAGTCGAGGAGTAATTTTTGAAGATTATTTTTTAAGTCTTACTTACAGGTTACCATCCATGTAAAGCAGCCCCACCAGGAGCAGCCGGCCTGCTGCTCAGCCCAACTTCAACTGTCACACTTCACAACACAGGCACCCAAACATTCCATTAATCGCCTTCACACCAACATTCCACTCAGAACACTCACACTGGCTGAGCAGCTAGGAGCCAGGTAACATAGGAGATGCATGTAATAACTAAGCAGGATATAACATGTCCTCCCCTTTATAAACAGAAAATAAAATTAAAATGCTATGTGGAAAAAACTATTCATAAAGGTGTACACATGAAGGAAAATCGTTCAGAGCCCAGGGATGCAAGATGGAACAAAACATCTGAGGAGGAACTAAACAGTAAAGAAAGCAGAGAGGATGAATAATATGATACACAAGAAATATCACCCATCCGCCCCCATTATAAAAAACAGAGTAAAATGTAGAAACACTGTTATCTAAAACGTCAAAAGAAACAAGCCAGCTGACAAGGAAAAACTCAAAAGCACTAAGAGAGAAGCTGATAAAGTTAAGGACACGTGAAAGCTTAGCAGTGTTGGCGCCCATCCCAAAATAGGGCAAAACTATTTTTAGAATGTAGCCATGGATGACACGCACCCCGAGAGTTCTGTCCCTAATGCAAAGGGAACAAAAGAAAAATGTAGACACAGGAGAACTGAACACCATCCATCATGTAGGGAAAAGAAAACAAAACTGTGAAAATGGGACTAAAACCCATCTTGACACCCCACATGTAGGGGTCAAAAACATGCAGAAATGGGACTGTAACCCATAAAGACATCCCTCATGTAAGGGTTTATACTGTAAACTGCATAGATGGGAATGGCACCCAATTAGCCACCCCTCATGCAAGGGTCCGAAAATAATAGAAATGGGACTTTAACCCTAATCTATTGTGCTTTGCACATGTGGGTTTGTATCTTGTCACCTAAATTATGTTGTGATGTCTGGCAAATAGCCGATGAGTATCTTTGAAGATTCTTTATTAAGTCTTAGTTACAGGTTAGCATCCATGTAAAGCAGCCCTACCAGGAGCAGCCTGCCTGCTGCTCATCCCATTTCTAACTGTCACACCTCACCACACAGGCACCCACACATTCCATTCATCTCCATCACACCAGCATTCAAATCAGAACACTCACACTGGCTGAGCAGCTAGGAGCAAGGTAGCATAGGAGATGCATTAATACCTAAGCAATGAACCAGAGCTTCAACCATAGTCGGTTGAAACTTATAATGCTGAGATGCATAACATTTACAGATAAATATATAATTTTTTTCTTTTAATGCAAACTAATGAGCATGTTGATGAATATAAATGGCCAAGAGGCACTAATGAGCAAATGCCAAGAGCTTCTTCTAAGAATAATGCGAAAAACCCTTGAGCATTAGATACAACTTTCTCCATTAAAATAGCTGGCTTCACTATTTTCTGCTCAATACTTCCAGAATTAGGCTACACTTACTAGAGTGGCTGAGATAAAATGTGCAATGTACAACATGAAACAAAAAAGTAGTACATTTAAAATATGTGTGAATGTGCAATAATGGGAAGGCTTTAGAGGGCTTTAAGAAAGAATAACAACACTGAAATTATTAGTATAGTTTGATATGTAACATCTAGGTTCACAAGTGTAATAGAGGCCTAGAAGTAAACCCAGTTCTGGGGTGAAATTATGGCATAACGATGATAGGCACATTACAGGGAAGTGAAAGCTGCAGCTTTGAATGATGGGGTGGAAAGGTTCTTGAGTTTTTGATAAATATTTTGTTATGGCTCTAGAATGTCTTTTAAAGAAAGAGCAGCACACATTATTCTTCACAGCATGAAAGGAGAAAATTGTGAGTGTGTACATATTGCTGAAGGCATTGGCATGGACCGAGTACCAAGTACATAAGTAGATGTATGCATGACACTCATGGTTGGCTGCTAGTATGAGCAGTTCCTAGAAGGTTTTTATTGGTTGAAATTGCAAAGCTGGTATTGATTAGGGGTGTGACAACATTTGTGCAGAGATCATGTATATTTTTGTTTGAACATTTTAACTGAATTTTACAGGTACAAAATACAAAACACGCTGGTAGGGCCAATGTCTGTAGTAAACATTAATAGAGTATGGTTTTATAAAGGAGAAAGGGGAAGGGGGAGAAAAGAAAGGCATCAGAGAGGAGTCCCTGCAAAAAGAAGAACCAGTCATCTGTTACGTTCCAGAACAGGCAAGCATCCTAGATCACCTTAGGAAGAGCCAGGAGCATAGACCTACAAGCAGTGGGTGTTCCCTGTGCATCTCAGCCCAGCGCAAAAAGGTCTTAAGTGTTGAACACCATGAACCAGATGATCCATAGACAGTTCAGCGTCTTGATGGTGGTGAAGGGGTACAAGTGATTCTGAGACTGATGGGGGTGAAGTGGTTTTCCATTTTCTAAGAAGACAGATCTTGGCCGGTGCCAATAAAGAAAAGCCATCCATCTCCTCTCCTGGGCAGGCAAATCATCCATATCCTCGAAGATATGCAACAGCATCAAACCAATGGTCTAAGATAAGTGCCGCTGCCCTGCTTGAAACTCTTATTGCCTCTTTTTAAAACAATTGATTGCGTGCAACTTACAAATTGAGTTGCTGCACTGTGTTTAAAAATGAATTGCTGAGCAATTTACCGCGCTGTTGTTCTCCTGTGCTATCGGCTCGTCTCACTTCCTGGTAGAATGCCCAATCAGGGCGCCAATCAGCGAGGAGGTGGAGAAGCTAAGACTGACTATGGCTATTAATGCCGGTAGCAGCGCGGGAGCAGACACTCTAAGATAGGTGCCGCTGCACTGCTTGAAACTCTTATTGCCTCTTTTTAAAACAATTGATTGCGTGAAACTTACAAATTGAATTGCTGCACTGTTTTTAAAAATGAATTGTTGAGAAATTTACTGCGCTATTGTTCTCCTGCTTTATCGGCTTGACTCACTTCTTGGTAGAACGCCCAATCAGGGCACCAATCAGTGAGGAGGGGGAGGAGCTAAGGCTGACTACAGCTATTAAAGCCAGTAGCAACGCGGAAGTCTAGCGGACGCAACAACGGCACGCCGAAGGCATGCCAAAAGCAAGCCAGTCTGCGCCCGTCCGCGGCCGACCGGGACAAGGGGCAAGTCACTATGTCCAAATCATAACTTATTCTTCTACCGAACTAAAACTGCTCCACTCAAATGACTTGGCATCTAACCCTCTCACGCGTGCTAGCATGGCCAGAAACGGGATAATGGAAAAGAGATCATCCTTTCCTGAAATCCGTCACCCTAACCATCCTGTAAGCTGCACTGAGCTCCAGGATAGAAAGAAAAATCAGGCCCTATCAGTTATCTATCTTAACACCCGTTCTATGGTAAAACACCAACTGGATATACATCACCTGCTGGTGACTGAAAAACCGGATAATCCGTTGTTAACAGAAACCTGGCTATCACAGGACTCCACCCCTGATATTTTAGCAGCTCTGCCTAGTGACTTTCACATCCTCCAAGCCAACCGCCCTCAGTTGAAAGTGGGGGGTGGAGTAGCAGCTATAATACACCAGGATTTTAAATTCACAACACTAACTCCTCTTGACTTACCACTAGTAGACAACCTGGTGATCAAACTGGAATCTGTTTCTGCCCCTTTGGTCTGTGTCTTATTTTATAGACCACCCCAGAGCATGCCACTGTTCCCACAGTCCTTGAGTGAACAGATGTCACATTTAATAACAAACCTTGCAAAAATATTGTTGATTGGTGATTTTAATTACTGGGCCAACGAAACATCAGGTGGTCCTCATTCAGCTGCACAAGTGGATTTACTCTCGGGGCTCAATCTCAATCAGCATATTACCACTGCCACACATATTAAAGGGCACATACTTGACCAGGCATGGTCAGCCAACCTGGCAATGACCAATCCAGCGGTCACTCCCGGTATATGGTCCGATCATCATGTAATCAAATTTGCTATTAATAATCTCACCAGGTCTAAAACATCCTTACCTGATGTTGGATCAGTTAGGAGTTGGAACATTTGATAAAAATCAATTCTTCGAGACACTGACCAACACAATTCCACCTATCCAATCTTTCATCAACCAGAGTGAGAAAGACCTATCGGACAGGCTATTGACAGCTAGCAATAAACATGCCCCACTTAGGACACAACTTCGAGCGCGTCGCCATGAGGCCCAGAGATGGTTTTCTTCTGATTTAAAGAAATTAAAACTAGCTCTGCGACAAGCTGAAAGGAGGCGGAGAAGTAAATACTTGCCCGATGATAAAAGCACCTACTTAGCAGCACTTAGAAATTACAAAAAGACTATCCTGGCCACAAAAGCTGCATATTTCTCCTCAAAAATTGTCACCTACTCAAATGGGTCAAAAGAAATCTTCTCGATAGTTAATGAACTATCTAACCCCGACAGAGTGACACTAAAATCCACACCCTCGCAGACACTATGTGATTCCCTAAACAACTTCTTCATCGATAAAATCAAAGCCATTAAAGCTAGTATCCCTATATGCTTGAGCCCTGCATGTCCAACAATACCTAGGAATTCCTGTATTCTGGAACAGATTCCAGTAATAAGTCAAGAAATATTTTCGTACTTGTTGATAAAAGTAAAATCTGGCTCACCTAGGTATTGCTGCCCCCCTTGGCGGCCTTTACTGCTCTCCCTGGTCCAGCTATGTCCCTTTTAAGCGGGTTAGTGTCCCAGGGTTATGTACCTGATACCTTTAAGGAGGCTGCTGTCATCCCCCTCCTGAAGAAGCCAGGGGCAGACCCTAAAATTCTAACCAACTACCGCCCTATTTCATTGTTACCTTACCTGGCCACACTGCTCGAAGCCCATGTGACCAGAAGTCTATCTGCCTTTCTGGAGCAGTCCGATTATCTGGACGCACATCAAGCAGGGTTCCGTCCAGCCCACTCCACAGAGTCAGTTATATTGACAGTATTGGACACCCTTCGGGAGAAGGCTGATAGGGGTTCTCTGCAGGACTTGATGCTGCTGGACCTTTCTGTTGTATTTGACACGGTCGACCACAATATCCTGGTCGACCATGTCAAGGAAGCAGGAATTCAAGGCTCAGCTATTTAATGGATCCGTTCCTTTCTAGGAAACCGATTTCAGGAGGTCTGCCTAGGCCAGTTTACAACCCTCAAGATGAAAACTACATGTGGTGTTCCTCAGGGCTCCTCACTTTCCCCTCACTTGTTCAACTTATACCTTCTCCCTCTGATCCACGCCCTGAAAGAAAGGAAAGTTCACACCTTGAATATGCGGACGATTTCCAACTGGCGTTCTCCATCGGTAACACTCCTACATCCATCCCTGAATTCCAGACTACGATGCTGTTCATCCGCGACTGGATGAACAGCAATCATCTGAAGTTAAATCCAGATAAAACAGAAGTGATCCTAACAGGAGGACCTTTAAACCCTTGGAGTCCCCGGTTCTGGCCTAAAGAGCTGGGACAGCCCCCTACTCCCTCTATATCTGCCAAAACACTGGGGGTCATAATTAATAATGACCTCACAATGAAAACTCAAATAGGATCTGTAATCTCAACGTGCTTTTTGCAGCTGAGAACAATAAGGAAAATTAGGAGGTTCCTTACACAGGAAGCAAAAATACAGGCAGCCCTTGCTATGGTGATATCCCATATAGATTTCGCCAATTCTCTATATTTTGGCATTCCCGCTTATCTCACCCACCGTCTTCAACTGGTACAGCATCAGGCAGCTAGACTGATTCTTCAGGAAAACAGGCGTCAACATGTCATGTTCTGAGGAAGCTGCACTGGCTGCCCATAACTCAGAGATGTGCCTTTAAGGTGGGATGCATTATCTTTAAGTCTCTGAATGGTAGAAGCCCCAAATTCATTGACAGTCTTATTGAAAGATACACTCCAACCCGCAACCTGCGATCTGCCCATATGCATTTCCTGACTATACCTTCCTTCAAACTGAAACGTTTTGGTGGAACAAGGTTCGCCATACTAGGCCCCAGATACTGAACTCCCTGCCTCTAGAAATCAGATCCTGCACAGACCTCATGAGTTTTCGAAGGCTCCTTAAGACATGGCTATTTAGACAGGCATACGAGTAACATATCGGGACTGGAACCCTTAGAGTAGCGCCATGAAACCAATCTGGTGTACATGCGCTTTACAAATAAAGTATGACATAACATAATATGGTCGGTTAGACGCTCACAGAAAGAGCAGGGTGCATGCTGCTCTAGACATCGGGCCAGAAGAGCTCTAGAACAGGATAGGACAATAGGATGTAAATAATGTTGTTGTCAGACTGGTCACATCGCCAGCAGCATGAGGTAGTAATGAGAAAACGATCTTCCCTGAAGAGGAGACCAGTACTAGTCATGAAGTATTTCGAAATAATGACATTTAAGGTAGCCCTCTTTAAGACCCTGATTGTAAGGTGAAAGGATCTCTGTCTAGGTGTTCTCCTTGAATTCCTTCTGGCATTTTTGGACCAAGGGGACTGCAGATGAATAACACAAGCTCTCAAACTCACCTCCTTCCTCAAGTGATCTCTCTGAGAAAGCTTTTCCTGTGCATCTGCACATTTTCAAATTAGCTCCCTAATAGTGTCCACTGCTCTGGGCAATCTATTTGATGGTATCCATGGATCTAGCGACTCTCCTCTTTCCCCTGGGCCAATACTTTGAGGTCCCTGGGGTCTGGATAATCAAGGCTCTGTATCTGAATGCAACCCTGCTGGTCTTCTCCCTGCCAGTCTCTCAACTTACCTGAAAGGACATCTGTATGTAAAAAGAGGTCGAAGTGGTGGGATCTATGGGAACCGACATGCCTATGCTTTTTAAATTGAAATAAAACAGTTCTCAAACTTATTATAAAAACAATGGGCAGTGGATGCTGACCTTGAGCTGCCTCTGGCAATAAAGATGGTGTAGAGAAACAAACTTTCTCACCAGAGTACCTGCCTGCTATGTGAAACAAATCCAAATGTGTACAAATGGTTAATCACCAAATGCAAGGCCGCTTAGGAGTCAATATTGGCTTTAGTTGATGGAATCACTTGAAGCTCCATGGTAACAAAGATTTATTTATTTTGAGAGGTCACATAAAGGTCTGCAATGTATCTTTTTATTGGATACATATAAAAAAGTTTTTACTAGGAACAGTCTTATTATGTATTACTAAAATATGTAGTTTGAAAGCAATTATTTTATCTTAAACATTAATCATTTTGCAACAGCCTTTCTTATACTGTGTGATATACCTTTTTTATATAATGCCTACATGTTCACAGTGCTTTCTGTTGCAGGCTGGGCTCTCGAGGCACTCTGGGTCTGATTCAGATAGATCATCCTCACTCGCGACTGAGGCCCTGCAGTTGTGGGGTAGTCTCCACACTCAGGGTGGCATCTCGGCAGTGAGAATTATAGGTTTGTAATGAGAATTCTCATTGTGGAGATTTTCCCCCGAATTTGAAGACTCCTCCACGACTGTGGGGCCTCTGCACACGAGTGTGGAGGCCCTTTGTGAATCAGGCCCTATAAATCGACAAGTCACTAGCACTCACTGCACCAACCAGAATTCAATTCTATGACTCTCTGGTCACACACACTGGCATCAGCAGTGAATGCAGTAACCAACTGATGTTTCATAACATAAAAGAGTGGATTT
The DNA here is from genome assembly GCF_964204655.1 of Triturus cristatus. Lineage (NCBI taxonomy): Eukaryota > Metazoa > Chordata > Amphibia > Caudata > Salamandridae > Triturus > Triturus cristatus. Next base: position 736,502,231 of record NC_140587.1, on the reverse strand, counting down.
CCCACCAATTAATTTAACTTGAATGTATTTATCGTTTAAGGTGTGTGGGTTACTTTTTAGGCAGGAGCCCGAAAACAAAAAACTAGTTAAAGAATATTTTGTTGATTTTAGGCATGTTTTTGACCCTCTCACTGTACTCACTGACCCTCACCCTAAGGGCACTCATGATCACAGTTTACATGCTATTTTTATGCACTTCAAGTGCTGAAAATGGGCTAAATACCCAAAGTCATACTTACAGGTCAACCTTATTTACAAGTGTTGCAGAGGCATTTGAAAACCCCTAGGAATACATCCATTGACCCCAGGGGGGTGCACCCCAGAGTTTAGAGACCTTTGGTGTAGAGTGGTGCATCTAACAACAAGGTTATACCCATCCTGGGCACCCATAACTGACACATAATGAGGTGTTAAAAGTCTATGAATGTCTGGTATCCGCCCGACTAAAGGACTATTCAGGAATGGGCAAAATGGCCGACATCACCTAAAGGCTTCCCAACCCTTAACAACAGAGTATGCAGTCCCACCCCTCTCACTACAATCCACCCAACAGAAATATGTGTGGAAGGTTAATTAGAAGCCTCTTACTAGCCAAAATGTGTTGAAATATCTAAAGGAGCCCTGTCTCCACTCCCCTCACATCAGTGTCTAGGTCTCTTAGCTCCCTCTGCAAGAATCTAAGCAATACACATTAACTGCCTGGTAGTACAGTCTTCACCCACAATCTTGTGCAAGGCTGGCCATGGGGCTGCCAAAATGGATCCCATTGGCCTCCATTACTCTGGCTCCCCACACACACCATGCATGCACTACACTAAGCACACGCACAACACACTTTAACATGGTCTTAAGAAGTTAACACTAGAAACTAGGCAAGTGCCTAGAAGTGGAACTCTACATGGGTTGGCCTGTAGCCGCTCCAGTGACCCAGATAAAAAGGTCTGGTCACTCTTATAATCCTTAAAACACAGTATGCCACAACCACTCACTCTACGTGCTAAACTCAATGACAGGAACAGTGGTTCTCTATCGTAAATGAAGGCAGCCATTGTGCTCTCCTTCAGGTCACACAACAAGTCCAGGGCCTTTCATCATGAGGGACAAGTGTAGGCCTTTGTGCGCATGCTGATTAGCGTGACCCAATGGTCAAAAATAAAAAGGATACCAGATAATGCAGTCAGGCACGTAGGGAATGGGCACACAACTGTTATGCATGAATGACTTGATCCACACAGGCAAGCATATTCCCAGACCTTTGGCTGATATCACCATCACTCACTATGATGGAAGATGGTGCTTTGATGCGCCATGTTTAGATGCTGGTGTGACCCAGAACGCCACTAATGAGCAAAGTAAAGACTGTCATTTTGTATGCACGTGGCTGTGCTCTCTGTGCCTCTCCTTGAGTGTTGATCAAGGTGCTTTGTCTAAGACTGCATTCCCTAACAAAGCACCCTCTGTTCACCTTCAACTTTGGACGTCACAATTCTGACCCTGCAGGCCATTACCTGCGTACCATTTCACAAATCTATCTCACCTACCTCAGCTGTAGCTTGAGTGTGTCTCCCTCCATCTGTTTATCCTTAAGTACAATAAATATCATTGAGTTGCACTACTGGTAGCAGCGTCCATGTGCTTAATACGCTGAATGTAGCATAGGTGATGTTGTAGTTAACGCATCTTATTTAATCAGTTTCCTCTTCCAGGCTGATATTTTGCTTAGATGCCACCCAATAATTGTCAAGAGCATACAATCGTTGGCTCATATCAAACCATTTTATAATATGGGTTCACAGCTATAGGTTTGTAATGCAGAGACGTTGACATAGTCGGTAATGCATTGTCATAGGCTCATTGTGGCTGTAAATGCTCTTGGAAATACATATCCTAATTCTAAACGATTGTGCTTGTAAGTAATTTTTAAATGCTCTGAAAGTAATCCGACAGCAAAGGGATGATTATCGAGCCTGGGTCCATAGATCTAAGCATTTTGAGCTTCAGAACAAAATAACTGCCCATGTAATTTGAAGAGCTGTCCAGACTGTGAAAAGCTTTTTAAAAGGACATTAAATAAAGCGCTCACCATTGCCTGCTACTGATATCTTTCATGGTCGCCCACACCTTTACTAATAGCTTAAACGGTTTGTGATTGTGGGATCTAATTAATACCCCAGGAAACTGAAATGCAGAGGTCTCCATGTATATACTTAGCCACATTTCATATGAAATTGACTTTATATAAATTAGAGGGTAGGTTCATGAAGTAATGCAATTTCCAACAGCACATTCTCAATGCTGCCTCAAAACACAGGGCTTCTGGTAAGCAGAACCATAATACACGCAGGGCCGGCTCTAGGGCGGTGCGATCGGTGCCACCGCACCGGGCGCTGGCTTGGGGTGGGGGCGCCCTGTTTGCAAATATATTTTCGTTTTAAAAGCACCTGCTGGCACGTTCCTTGCTTCCAGCAATTTTCAGCCATCAATAAAAACGTCAATATCACTCCAGTTCCAGCTGGAGAGAGATCAGAGGTGCCTCTAGTTGACGTTTTAACTCATCCTAAGGTAGTGCAGTTGGTTAATATGCTTGTTGCAAAGAATGTGTACAATGCAGATCACAAAGTGAATAAAATGTAAATAGGTCAGTCGGTTACTGCCTGTGTCCCAGGGATCCTTTAGTTACTTGCAGTTTATAAGTTAAAATCCTGATATAGTATAGTGAGCTATTAACTTTCATCAAAGAGCTGCATGGAAACTCCCAGATATATATCAGAGTTATGTGTCTTTTTGCCCTGTCTATCATTCTCCTAAACTTGCAAAAAGGATTCATTTGGGTAGAAATCAGTTCTTATTATTAAAGAGAACCCCAAACAATGATGTTATTTTTTAAATTCAGAATTTGTGCTTTTCCAGACCAAGGACTCTTAAACTATCCTGCCTACCAGTATGGATGACATGTGACTCCTACACCTTGTAGTCCTCTGTCTTATGTAACATTTCCTATACACTTATTTACACATGTATGATTGTCTCTAAGTCAATGTGTGTATAATTTAAAGTGCTCTGACACTGTGCACTGGTATCAGTGGCGGTATAAAACTAAATCAGTCAGAGAGAGAGTGGTTATAGAGACTTGAGAAGCACTGTTAAATGGTGGTAGTTAGAGAATCCGTGGTAGATGTGGTCATTGTGGGGAACCAACTTGGGGGCATATTATCAAGCCAGGCGATAAAATTATCGCTGCTTTAGCGGCAGAAAACTGACGCTAAAACGGCGATAATGGGCTTTATAATATGCTCTATGGAATTCCAATTGAAGCCCATGTTAAATGTGAAGGACATCTAACATGGGCTTCAATTGGAATTCCATAGAGCATATTATCAAGCCCATTATCGCCGTTTTAGCGGCAGTTTTCTGCCGCTAAAGCGGCAATAATTTTATCGCCTGGCTTGATAATATGCCCCAAACTTTGGGGCATATTAACAAGGATGGCGTTAACATTATCGCCGGTTTAGCGGCAGAAAACTGCCGCAAAACCGGCGATAATGGGCTTGATAATATGCTCTGGAGAATTCGCATAGAAGCCCATGTTCACACCAGAACATGGGCTTCTATGGGAGTTCCATAGAGCATACTATCAAGCCCATTATCGCCGGTTTTGCGGCAGTTTTCTGCCGCTAAACCGGCTATAATTTTTAACGCCGTCCTTGATAATATGCCCCAATGTTGCACAGGGCGCCACCAGTGCTAAAGCCGGCCCTGAATACACGGGCACCAAGGCAAATGGTGCAAAGCGGTGTCACGGCCACACAAGTCATATTTCATATTGTAATGTTATATAATGGCAATGTAGAATAACACTATGAAGGCAGTGCTTAATTTGTATGTAAAAAAAACATAAGTGCCCGGGCTCTCGGAGGGAGATCACTGCAGCTTACACCACAGATTGTGCCTGCTGTGCTGCCAATGGCACACTTTAACATGCACTGACGAAGTTAGCACTAGAAACTAGACAAGTGCCAAGTGAAACTCTACTCTAGCCCCCCTCTGCCCCCTCACCTTAAGTACTTGGACAAAAGGCAGAACACAATAGTTCCACTGATCAGGGAATTCACAAGTAAAATGCACTAAATAATACTATTATGTAAAATCGAGGTCAATAGAAAAATAAAACTTTGGACATCATTCTCACACGATTGCTCATTTCATCTACAGATTACAACACTGAACATTAAAGTTCAATTAGAATAGGGACTGGAATTGTTTTCCACAACAACCTGGTCATTCCAATCTACTTAAAGTTCTGGACTCTAGCAAAGTCGGGCACGCCCCATTTTTGTGTTTGCACCGGAATTCGATTCATATTTGCACAACATTTCTGAATAATTTTTCTGGGTGAAAATTAATGCAGGTGTTACCTTGAGGAATATCTGCAAGAAAACAGGCCAAAGCTAGAAGAACCATGGGGCATATTAACAAGGGCTTTATCTCCGCTTTTTTGGCTTTAAAAGCCACAGAAGCGGAGATAAAAATATCGCCCTATCAACAACAGGGTGCTAACATGCAAAATCGCATGTTAGCACCCTTTTTCACTACGCTTCCCTTTGCATCGCTAATGAGATGCAAAGTGGGCGTTCCAGAGCAAAATAAAAGGAGAATAGCGACGTTTCTCCCATTATCAAGCTTCACGCTAACCCTGTTAGAGACAAAAAAAGCAGCGCTAACCATGGTTAACGCTGCTTTTCAACGTCTGCTAATTTTCAGACTTAGCCATGTAATCCAAGTCCACCATGGGCTATCATCAAGGATATCCCTAGCCTTGTAGTTTTATCGCTGCATTACCAGCGATAACCTCCCAAAATGCCGCTATTGCTGGATTTTTTATCGCCTAGGCGGTTAGCGTTGTTAATAACGCGATAACCAGGCGATATTATCCAACGATAGCGGGCGTTAAAAAAATTAACGCTAAGCGCCCTTAGTGTTAATTTTCCCTGTTCCTTGTTAATATGCCCCCATGTGATTTTTTATTTCTGTAAAACCAGTCCCTTGTGTTAACCTCTCCTTTCGACCAAGACGGCTAAAATTTGGGAGGTTTAGTCCCTCGTTTGAGAAATAGCAACTTGTAGTCGAGGTATTTCCTTGGGTAATTCCACGGCCTCCAAATGACGTCTGTATGTGTGCGCTTGGATTATATATTATGCTCCTTTTAGCACAAAAAAGCAATCCATTTGGGACATTTTCAACGACCAATAATCAACAATGATACAAACAAAAGGATAATTTAGGAAGTTATTTAGGGAGTATCCGACGAGCCGAAGCCAGCTGCCTTGGAAGAAAAAGAAACTGATGACACTGTCACAGAAGAATAAACTTCAAGAATGCGGCGATATTGCATCCTAACGTCCTAGCAATCATTTATTACTTCCATGGATCTGCAAAGTGCAGGCTATTACATCATGTCATGACAAAGCAAGAGAATAAACAACTGTTGTTGTGGTCAACTCTAAATTAGCCAGAAAGTGCCACCTTGTGGCAGACTGTCACAAGCGCCGGTGTTGACAATTAAGTGCTGGTGCAGAGCGCCAGAAACCACGGGCTCAAAATAAGGACTGTGTGAAGGTGATAAAAATTTGACCTTAGCCCTATCTGAAGTAATAGAAATAGATATCAATTTAGTGCATGTGTTTGCCCCAGGCATGGAGCTGCATTGCAGCACATTATTCTTTGCCTATTTTTAGATTTACTTCTTCAGATTGTAAGGTTTTGTATGAATAGCAGGTCCTGCAAAAGGACATAGAAGCCTAGTGTTCTTAGCAGGCTTCTGTGTCAGGTCCTCTGATGTTTGTGGGCAATGATACACGATGCACATCAGGGTCAGACTGTCCTGTAGGGGGATCAGGCTGTGCCCAATGGGCTGGTGCGACAGGTCAGTATGTGGGCCGATTACTGATTCTTTGTGGGAATGTTTGATAAACAAATGTTATTGTTTTTGTACATGGAATAAACTTTCAACATATCTCCATTTGAGAAATGTCAAATACCCAGAAGACTACCCAGCTCTCTTCTTCATAGGCCATAATATTCCCACTATTTCTCCTGCACTTTTTTATATTTCAGAGAGCAACAGTGTTTAGCTATGTCCCTGATAGCAGGTACATCCCAATACCCAGTAAAGTTCAATACCCTCTGGTTCCCCTGAAGTCATCAATTTTTTCCAACAGAATTCTGGCTGATGGTTCCACTTGGTCACCCAGCACAAGGGTAAATAATTCAAATATTTCCCTCCAGCATTGTTTGATCAGGGATCCATCCCAGACTAAATGGAAAAATTGAGCCTCTTCTGCTTGACAGTGGGGGCATGCAGTCGTCACCAGTCTGTTGGCTCGCCACAGCCTAAGTGGTGTGAGATAGGTATGAGAAGGTAATTGAGTTGTATCAATCTAAATCTGGATAGGATGACCAGAGTTCTAGGTGACATGCATGTGTCCCTTCTGTCGGGGCTATCTAGGGGACCCAGTCACGTCTCCTAATGAGACTTTAGGGCATCAAGAGATCATGTAGAGTGTATAACAAAGAATTTGCAAATTTGTGAAATCCCCGTTTCCGTCAAATGGCCCAAAAGGAGTTGGGCCGCCAAGGGATTGAAGTTGGGTACTTTAATGAGGGAGTCCTGAAATGAGTAAAGTGCGTGCCTTATCTGTAAGTATTGGGACTTATGTAAAGAAATCTCTGCTTGGAGTTCTTGGAAAAATCTGATATGGGAGTTGCACCAGATGTCTCTCAGAATCGGAAAGCCAATAAGGTCCCACTTCCCAAATCCGTTGAATTCCACAGTGTGTTTCAACCATGTACCTATCCAGAGTGGGGTCTCAATGGTGATCCTTCAGTCTCAACCAGTCCTCCTCAGCACTGCTCACCAAGACCAAAGAATGATATTGGTGACTTCTGGTAGGACCTGAGGGATTGGGTCTCCATAAAGATATCCAAATAAATTCTTGTAACCCATCTGTGTTACTGCAAAGTGATATGCCGGATCACACCAGGCTCTCCTCAGCCAGTCCTTTACTACTGAGAGATGGTATGCCCAGTAGTGCAGTTGTTTGTTTGCCATGTCCAGCTCTCCATCATGTGGCGATGAGACACATTTGTCATAAGCTAGTCAGGATGGTTGATTGGCCCGTAGGATGGACCTGGCTTTAGTGAAAAGCGTCTGAAACCAGTGTTGGCATATCCACAGGGGAAACATCTGAATTATATACAGTAGACAAGGTGGCAAAATCATTTTAAACAATGCTAACCTGCCCATTATGTTCAGAGGGAGTTCATCCCAGTTGGTTAGTTACACCGTCAGGCTATAACATGAGAGTTTTAAAATAAAAGTCGATTTCAATGGAGGATCCAAAGCTATATAGACCTTGAGATATGGCAAGCTGAAGTTGAGCCAATTCACGATCATGTTATCACCTCTCAGAGGGGATCAGAAAGGACATAGACCAATTGACTTTAAGGGCAGAAGCTCCACCATAAAGGGCCAGCAGTTACATTAGTCAGAGACCCACTTAAGGGAGGGGGGGAGTCGAGAGTGGAATAGAAAGATGTCATCCACATAGAGCGCTATTCAGTCTTCTAGTTCTATCCCCCAATAGAATCTCGATCTCTGTGCATCTCATTTGATCTAAATTCCTAATGGCTCTATAACCAGGGCAAATCAGAGAGGGGATAAGGGGCAACCTTGCCTGTGCCCTGTTTGATAGGGAAAGGGGAGACGGAGCCCTATTGATTCAGACCTGAGCTCTTAGCCAGGCATACAGGATTCAGACATATGATTGAAAGCTGGTCCCAAAGTCAATTTTCATCAGTATGTCTCCCAGAAAGGTCTAGTCAAATGAATCAATGGTCTTCTCAAAGTCCACCAGCATCAATGCAGTGGGCTCTTTCAATTCAGAAAGCTGTGCTAGGACCATCTGGACTCTACAGATGCAGAGTTGTGTACTTTGTTGTGGCAGGAACACACACTTGTCTGGAGGGACCAGTTGTGGGAGCAGTGGTCAGAGTCTGTTGGCAAAGTCTCTGGCATGAATTTTAAGCTTGGTAATAATTTAGGATATCGGTCAGTAGGACGCACACTGCACATGAAAGCCCCGATTTGTGCAGTCCCACTATAGTGGCGATGTTTAGTTCCTGAGGAAAGTGCCCCTTTGCAATTGCTTCCTGGTAAATGGACAGGAGAGGACTCAATAAGAGTGGCGAGAGGCAGCAGTAGTATTAGGGATACTGTCTGGGCTGGTGGAGTTTTGACAGATTGCATATCTGCCAGGGCTTCTTGAAGTTCTTTCACACAGTCTATGTTCGACGCTCCAGAGGACTCAGCAATGGAAGATTAAGATCCCTGCTAAGTGGTGTGGAGATTTTGGAGACTTTCTGCTTGGGTCTCTCACGTGCTGTATGTAAGTTTCGATAATATTCCACAAAGGTATTTGATATTTTTGCGGCTTTTCATCGATGCTCCCCGTTATCTTTTTCAATCAAGAAAAATAAGCGGAAGGCAAGATCTTTCATGTGAGCCAGTAGATCAGCTTGCCAGCTTTACCACCCCATTCATATACTTTACACATCAATGCCAGCCAGCATTGTTGAGCCTCTTCTAGGGTCAATTGCTTATGCGTTGTTCAGTTGGTTTCTAGGCATCTTGTGTCTGTTCAGTGGGACAGTTTCAGTGTAACTGCTCCAGGGTCACAATGTTAGCTTCCAGTGTCACTATTTGCTGATATTTCATCATCTCTTATCCCTAGAGAAATAAGCATGATATGCCTCTTATGGTGGTCTTTCCAACTTCCCACAGCACCCTGTGTCAAGTCACTAAATCTTTGTTTAGTGCAAAGTATCCTTGCAGTCTTTGTGTTCATGCCTTAGTGAATTTCTCATTTGTGAGATGCCAAGAATTTGAGTCTCCACATTGGCCCTGGACTGTGGCCGCTGAAGCCGAATCAAACCATGATGAGCGTGTACTCTGAAATTTCCCTTAGTGGTATAATAGAGTCAGTTGTGAGAACTATGGGAGAGGCAGGGAGGAGAAGCAGGTTGATGTGTGAGTGTTACTTGTCCGCTGCTGATAAATGTGTGTATTGCCGTTTGCATGGCAGTCATGTCCGCCATGGATCACAGAGTCCCAGTCTAACCACCCAGTGTTTCAGTCCCCCTCCCTCACTTAATCACTGTGTCCCATGGAATCCATTACTAGATTTAGAACATCATTAAAGTCCCCTCCCATCATGGTAATTCCATGGGATAGTTCTGTAATTACATCTTGTAGTTTCTCCAATGTAGCTTTAACCAGGTGGGATTTAGACACTCAACAGATGGATAGACTGCCCTTGAATGATGCATGTGATATTACTTTTAGTTTTGCAAGGAACAATAGCATGCATAGGATTACTCTTGATGCCCTCAGGGAAGCCCACAAAGTATTGATTACAGCGTCTTCTAGACGTTCTTCCACGTTTTAGGAGGGGTGGCAAGGTGGGACACAGTAGAAGTGAGTACCTGAACCTTTTCTTCCAATTCTGAGATGCGTTCCTCCATTTCCATGACTCTGTTCGCTACTCCCCATAGAAATCTGTCATAGCAAAGAAACCTCGAAGCCGACATCTCCTATCTTGGACTCAAGGGCTGAGCGAGATGATTAGTTAGCCTGTAGAATTGTGTCACGACCACCCTGCCCCTGGGTATGGATGTGCTGAGGGGCAGTCTAGGGCCCTCTCAGGACCCCGAGGTTGGGGCTGTGAATTTATCAATTTTGCTTTGGGCCTGTGATGATAAAGGTTTGTTGCAACCTGTGACACAGGTCACGTATTTGAGAGGTGGCGAGAGAGAAGACCGAAAGATCTGCAATTACTCCGGACAAAGGTCTCACCTCCATGATGCACCCAGCCCATTTGCACCGCTATATGGGATAGCAAGCAGCATGTGCAGCCATGGTGTGAACTCTGAGATTTGTCACAGAGCCTTCTTCCCCAAGGTCCAGTAGTCTAGCAGATCAGGTACTTCTTCTAATCTCCCCCCAGGGGACAGGAGAGCTTCATGGAGCAGTCATTTCCACTAGGGGAGCTCAAGATAATCAGTCCCCTCTACATCCAGGGCAAGTCTCCGGGGAGATGAGTGGCAGGTCGATCAGGGCCAGCACTCTTCACCACCGCCCAGTGAGCCCAAGGGCCTAGTCCATGTGTATTGGCCAATATCTGGGATTATGGAAAGCAGCTGCAGTTATGAGCGGGTACGGGCAGGAATATGAGGGCCCGGTTGGCTGAACTCAGATGGCTCAGTAAGGCTTCACCTCCCGGGCACCACTGTTATCTGCAGGTCTGGAGGTCTGCTGTCCGCATGGCCAGAAAAACAGTTCCAGGGCCAAGACCCAAGTACCGCTACCACAATTGGCTCCAGGGGTTTACCCAGTGGGGCAGGGGGTGAAACAAAGGACCCACGTTTTAGCCATTGGTCGGCCATAAGATTGTAGCAGGAATCCGAAACAGGTGGGAGGGCCTCGGTAGCCACGGCCCAAATCATCACTTCAGGGCTGGTGCCTGAGTGCCATCACGGCCATGGGCTCCCAGGTGTATACGGGAAGGAGGAGTGCGGAGAAGGGGAAGAAAAAGTTACCCAAGTCGTCAGCTGTGTGTCGATTGTAGAGATGTGGCAGCCACGTCATGGCATGGGCCATCTTTCCAGCTCAATGCGGTGCTGGTCCGCCCTCTTTTAGTCTCCAACTCAGGCCAGCTTGGTCCCGTTCATGCCCTGATCTCAGCACTCAAACAGGTCAGAACCAAAGCAGATGGACATAGGAAATCAGTAACGGACGGGGTCTGGTTTGGACCCCCAAAGTCTATGCCACCAGCACCCAGGATCGAGCAGCATTCTACTAGCACCTGGGTGCTCACTCGGTTGTGTCCACCATTATGGCCTGATTGGCCCCATGTAGCCCAACCAACTCTCATATAAAATGCACCTGCCCATTTCATACCACATATCCTGCACATTTTAATCCAGGATTGCATAGTGTCACCACAATTTGAGTGCAGTGCATATGCTCTTCTGCATAATGAATCCAACCATTAAAGGTAAGGGAGGGGCCAATTAAAAATATTGTTAACAACTCAATTAAAATTGACAGAATACAAAGATTACATAGAAAAGCATTTAAAAAGTTCTCATTAACTTGATCACAGGATCCAAAAATGTGGGTGACAGTTGGATCAAATGTTGTGCAGTGTGTGATCATTGTTGATTATGCCAGCTTTTGACCATTTAAACAATTTGACTGTCGAAGACAAAGTAATTTTGTGCCACTCTCCTCTTCTGGCAAATACCACATTTGTTTCTTGTGTGTCAAGTTAAATACCACCATACAGAACATAGTACTTTCTTGCCCTATAACCAAACTTTATTGTGAGGCATTTTCTACAGTAGCTGGGACAGTCATGGTTACTAGCTAGTGTCCTTGGTGGATTCTGTCGTTTATAGTCACATAGACGTGCCAGGCATACTATTGCACCGGAATTGGATAGGAGAGAATTGACATTGTTCACTTGACTTTTCAATAGCTACTTAGGCATGCAGTAAATGCTTCGCTAGGATGTATACTGCCATCACATACAATCAAATAAATGTTGAGCCAGAGTTGTGAGTAATGAAAAGGCAAGGTGGTTGATCAATAGTTTAGCTTGTTGGTTTCCTGTCAACAACTGTGGTACACTTAGCCCCTCCTACCCACTGGCAATGAGAATATCCCCTGGACAACCATGACTGTGGAGGGTCCTCCATCAAATAATCTTTCTTATCCATGGAAGTAACCTCTGTAGGGAGACGTTATGTGGATATATTGTCACTAAATGCAGGCCTGTGAAAGGTACAACCAAAGTGGGAGAGCAATATTCAATTTATGCAATAGTTAAGCCTAAAAACAGCAGATCCAGTGGTGGAACTAGAGTAGCTCCCACCTTCAGACATACTCCTTGGAGGATATTTCAGAGAGAATGATTTGCCCTCTGAAGCTGTGAATGGGATCTGCCCTTTTTAGAAACGTTTACATTACCTTCTTTAAATCAGGCTTCAGGATTCTCCTTAAATGTTTTAAGAAAGTTAATTAAAATAATGGGCAACAATAAGAATTGTAGGTTTTGGGTCAGAGGCATTGCACCGAACATAATTATAGTGCTTAGGAATTGTATTCACAAGTGCAAGGTTTTATACCAAAATCTGTATCCTAGTACACATTATTCGGGTCATTGAGTGGATCAACAAAAGTGGAATAAAGCTAATTTAGTGGGCAATAAATATGTATCTTAATAGCATTGTCTTGTCTGCCTTTTGTTCTGTTTTCTCTGCATTTCAAGATTCATGAGGTATAAGTCAGTGATTGGAGTCAGCTATTGAGGCAACTAAGGGCCCGATTTAGAGCTTGGGAGAGAGGGCACTCTGTCTCAACTGTGATGAAGTACCCTCTCTGCCACACTGAAGGTGCGCCTGCCTCATTCTTGGTCGGGCAGAACATCATTATGTCAATGGTGGAGACTACTCCATCTCCATCACCAACATAAACCTCCTACGGCCTGACAAAGGGGCATATCAGCAAGGGCCGGCGATAATTATCACTCAGCACTCTTAGCGTGAGGATAATTATCGCCGGCCAACTCTGAATTTTATCGCGGAGATAGTGTGCAAACTGCCAATTGTGAGATTATCGCTGGAAATACAGCGATAATCCCACAAGGTTTGGCGATAGCTTGCTGGTAGGGATAGACATACTTAGCCATGATATCCACCTTACATAGGATATTATAGCTAAGTCCGAAAAATACCAGACGTAAAAAAGCAGCGTTAACCGCGGTTAGCGCTGCTTTTTTTTTAATCTCTAACAGAGTTAGCGATATCCTTGATAATAGGAGAAATGTCGCTTAGCGACATTTGTCCTAGTATTTTACTCTGCAACGCCCCTTTGCATCTCATTAGAGATGCAAGGGGAAGCGTAGAGTAAAAGGGTGTTAACATGCAAATTTGCGTGTTAGCACCCTGTTGCTGATAGGGCGCTAATTTTATCTCTGCTTTTTTGGCTTTTAAAGCCAAAAAAAGCAGAGATAAAGCCCTTATTGATATGCCCCTTAGTAAGGCCTTTCGGAGGTTGGGCCATATTTCTGCTAACATGATTGAGAGTGGGTGAACACATGGCCAGTTTTCACTGTCCCTCACCGCCAGGTAAAACATTGTATAAAGGGACAGTGAAAACTTTAAAATGCCTCCCCTCATCTTGGGCGAGACCTCCCATGGCAAGGGAGGGATTGCTTTTTTTTCCCACACAAAAACCCAGTTTGGGTTTTTGTTTTGGAAAAACAATAAAAAAAGCATTGTAAGTTTGTTGTTCATTTCCATCATGTTGACAGAGCCGTCCATCAAACTTACAATGCATGGACTGGAACCACCATGGCCCTCCGCTCCCAACAAAACATGCAGCTGTTTAGAAAGCAGCTGAAGGCCTGGCTATTCCCGCCGACTCAGCCCTAACGCCTGATGATTCACCTTCCTGGTTGTGGTTCTGCCGTGTCAGCTTGGCCCGCTCAGCGCTAAGACACCTACGGGTATTGCGCGCTTTACAAACCCAATTCATTCATTTACAAACCCAATTCATTCACATTTGAATTGCTGTTTCTCAATGAACCGTGAGTCATAGGTTGATCATTCCGCTGTTTCTGCCCTTAAGATAGCCAGTCTTGGCCAACAGAACAGGCGTGTCTCTGCCAGGTTCAAGGACACTAATACAGAACATTTTCAATTATGCTCCTGTCAGCCACTGAGAGAGAGGCCTATGTTCTCAATACCAGTGAGTATGGTGAAGATTTAGGTGGCATGTAAAGGGGGTAGTGCAGGCTCACCAATAATCACAGTCTTTCAGTGATCTCTTCAGGTTGTTCATCAGGTGAGTCCCAGTCAGCAAGAACCTGCTCTTCATCTCTGGATCAGGGATGCTTACTTCTTCTTCGAGCAGTCCTGCAGATAACTGACTAGGCAGGGCACAACAAGAGGGCCTTCACTAAACTTGGCCTTCTTTAGAGCATTAAAAAAACAGCAGTTCCATGTACACAATGTGGCACAATCCCATTGCTGTTTCTACAGAGCTATGTATGGCAAATGGAAATATTTAGTGGGTGTCACCTTAAAAATCCTAATTACTTCTAACCTATCCAGGGCATAGCTTTGCAAGTGCTTTCGAGAGACTTCACAAAAAATGGAGAAGGAAGATAAAGTGATCACTTGAGTGCGTATTGTAGAGTCAATAGCTGGACGTTCCATGTAGGTCTGAAATCTTGTTGATCAATTCCAGAAACTTGACTGAACATAAATTGCAGCCAAGAAACGAGACACAAGTGAATTTATACCTGATTGTCGAAGGTGCAAGCCTTAGGTGATATTCCAAAGACAGAAGAACTGCAAACGCCTCAACCCTAAGGCATGGAATTACAACTTTGTTCAACATGCAATCTGTGCTTGCAGAAAACACCTTTCATACAGCACAGTCTCTGAGCACACAAGACATAAGCATGATGGGATAAACATTCACACAAAGGGAAGTCAATAACCTCGCTGAGAGGATACTGAATAGGTTTTTGAGGATGGGGTGGGTAGACCCGGGATAAGCAGTGGAGGTTAATGCCCCGGCAGCATTAAATCAGTCTGCAACAAGTGCCAGTCTTCTTGTCACAAGGCTGTTTCCACTCTAATTCAAAATCTAGTTTGATAACATAGCATTGTGTTCTGTTGGGAACCAGCACGCACATATAGAGCGCCTCACTGAATTTCCAGCCTTCTGAGGGGAAATGTGGTGTCTGCTAGATAAAATTAGTCACGGGGAGGGTGGTAGATTTTTCTGCACAGTGCGCGGCCCTCTTCCCTACTTCACCAGTGACAGAATATAGATACGCTTCCGGTGTCTGAGCTGAGGGAAATCGCAACACGTGTGTGATATCGCCATACCTGGCTCCGGTGCACAGCATTAGGACCAGGTAGAACTGGACGCTAGAGGGGAGGAGGGAGAGAGGAAGAAGTGGAAGGGCGTAGCCCGAGGGAAGCGTGCGCACTTAAAATGAGATTATAATGAGAACGGTTGTGCATATGCTCTTGCCTGGTCTCATTGTTTACTGAGACATGACATCTGGCGACGAAGGTCGGGATCTTGAACCCACCACTCCAAGTCTGAAGAAGCAGTCCATACCGCTCGCGCTGCAGCGGTGAATCAGCTGTGTGCCAGCTTATTTCCCTAAATGTGCCCCAGAGCGCCTAAAATAGAGGCTGCACGCGGAACTGCACCCTCAACCACGTTTCATTAAGTACAAAGACTGATACTGCTGCTCATCGTGTGCTGCCTTATTGTGCCCAGGGTAAGCCTCTGCTTATTGCCTGCTTACAGCCTCATTGCCTGCTCTGCTCACAGCCTCGTGCACATCTGTCCTACTTGGCGACCATATTGAAGTCAGCCCATACAGTCACGGACCCTACAAATATCACAGCGGCCATTTTGAAACCAGGCAGAACTTTTGCAACCTGATCACCCACAGATCCTGACACATCAATGCACCATACACCCTTGCACCTCCAGCTGCATGTCCCAGAGCACCTGTGACCCTCAGAGCGAGTCAACAAGCCACATTTCCACGTCAACATGTCGGTGGCCCTGGACACTTCACCAAATGCAGAGCCAAATTCATCACAAAATGCACAGCCAGGTCCAGCAATGCTAGGCGTATTCTTCCTACGCCCCAGAACCTCTGGCCCTCACATCCGGCAGCGGCATGGGTCCAAGATGACAAAGCTGGCTAGAAGACTTCGAAGACATCATTATGGGGTTGCGGGTTACTGACCCCAAACAGCAGCTCATTGCCATGCGCAACCTGATAGGCAAAGACGTCGGACACGTCATCAAAGAACTGCCGCCCACCACCGCCACCTCATATCAAGACATGAGAGAGGCACTGAACAGGAAATTCCTTCACAAACAAAACCAGGATTATGAACTATACACCTTCAATTTGGCATCACTAGAAAAAGACGAGCCGATGGGTGACTTCATCACACGTGTCAAACGGTTAGCTCACTACTGTGAATTTGACAACTTCAACACAGAAGATGCACTTCGCCTATGAATTATAGAAGGGTGCCAGTCAGAGTCACTATAGCGTCGCTTGCTAAAGAAACACTACTCACTTGAATACATCGAAGAGCTGACGCGAATAAATGATCAAACCGAAGACCATGTGAAAAAGATGGAAGCTGGAAAAACTGAAAAACGCGAACAAGCCCTCTGACTCCACTCTCAGACAGACTCACTGCGCCAGTCAGATTATTAAAAAAAACAATGCCTGCAAGCCAAACTCGCAGCTGGAACAAGAACAACAGCAAGAGGAAACAACAACTACACTGCTACCGCTGCGGACAAGACTACCCTCACACAGGCCCATGCCCAGCCATGGGACAACACTGCCTCCACAGTGGGAAAAAAAATCACTTCGAACTGGTGTGCCAAGCACCAGCAGAGTATCGGCGCCAACAAGACGCATCCCCGAACCTCGCCACCATGCAAGAGCAGTATGTGAGAGGTGAGACAGGTCGACCAGCTCATCAAGATACAGTATAAGGTCGCACTGCACACACCGGTCCCGACGCTCGTCATCGAAGGAATCCTCAGCCCTAACTCCTATAGCTCAAGATAGCGACTAATACGTATGCATGGTAGTAGACCCCGACAGGCTAAAGAAATACCCGAGGCTGCACATCCAAATGGGAAATCACCCAACAAAATTCCTCCTAGACACCGGAGCATCGCTCAACTACATATGTGTGGCAGAATACAACAAAATGAGTCCAAAACTCAAACTACAGAAGGCTGCTGTACGCATCTTCACATGGATGTCCAAAGATACCCTACTGTGTCTGGGACCGTTTCGCATGTCTCTAACATATGAAGACAGAACAGTCCACGCACAGATTCACGTCATAGAAGGACCTGAAGCAGCCAACTGTCTCCTCAGCCTGACCACAGCTGATTGCCTAAAGCTAGTGGAGATCCCATGCAAAGTAGATGACACACCAGACATCATCAGCAAATTCCCAAAGCTATTTACCGGACTTGGCAAACTTGCCTACTTCAAAGTCTGACTACACATAAATTAACAGATAACACCTGTAGCTCAACATCACCTGAAGGTACCTTTCCACCTCCAACAAGCAGTGGATGAAGAGCTACAAGACCTACTGAGAGCTGACATTATCGAAAGATCGACTGGACCCACCGTGGGTATCCCCAGAAGTAGTAGTACCTAAACGAGAATCGAAAAACAAAGTGCGCCTGTGCGTGGACATGAGGGCCCCAAATACAGCCATAGAATGCGAAAGACACCCGGGACCCCACATCAGTGACATGATCCCTCACCTAAATGGGACAAAAGTCTTTTCAAATTTGGATCTAAACAAAGGATACCACCAGCTTGAGCTTCATAAGAAATCCCGTTACATTACCACTTTCTCGACGCACAAAGGACTCTTCAGGGACAAACGCCTTAATTTTGGAATTTCCTCTGCTGCAGAACTATTTTAAGAGGCAGTGAGGCAAGTTATCCATCATATTCCCAAAATATTCATATACAGAGTCGATAGCCTGGTATTCAGTGACAACCTCAAGGAACACGACAAAGCTTTAGATTGAGTGTGTCACGCTCTTCTAAATGCAAACCTTACACTCAATCGGGACAAGTGTGAATTCCACAAATCAACACTAAAATTCTATGGTCACATCTTCTCCACCGATTGAATGTGACCGGACCCCAAAAAAGTCGCCAACTGGTAGGGCGAGAAGAACCGTGCCTTGCTCCAGATGACTGACCTCCCAGACAGCATATGGCAACAGTTGGCCATTGACTTCTTTGGGCCATTGAAGCCGGGGAAATACATTAGTGTCATCATGGATGAGTACTCCAGATTCCCCATCGAGCAACAAGTATTGTCAATGAGAGCCACCACCATCATACCGATTCTGTGCGACACATTTGCTGCATGGGGAATCTCCACGGTAGTCAAAACAGACAATGGCCCACCATTCAATGGACACAACTTTACAGAATTTGCCAGACACCACTATTTCAAGCACTGGAAGATCACCCCCATGTGGCTTCAAGCCAATGGGATGGTAGAGAGGTTTATGGCCACAATAAATAAAACCATACAACAAGCAGAATTGGACCGGCGAGACACCTAACTTTCACTCAATGAGGTGTTGAAAGCATATCGAACCACTGCGCACAGCACCACCAATAAATTCCCAGCCACTCTGATGCTTGGAAGAACACCAGAATACTTGTCACAGACACCGTTGTCCGTTCCTGCTCCCAACCCCATGATCATCTGACGCTGGCAGAAGTTGATAAAGACAAGAATGTGAAGTTGAAAGAATATGCAGATGAACGCTGCAATGCTAGAGTAGCCAACATCCACGAAAGGGATTGGGTGCTGGCCAGACAAGAACAGAAGGCAAAGACGGACAGTCAATACAGTGCCCAGCCCCTACAAGTGATGAGTTGGAAAGGAACCATGGTCATGGCCGCCTCTGAGAGCAAGAGAATCACACGAAATGTGTTGCACTTCAAGAAGTGCAATCAAGCAGCCTATACCCATGCAGCAGAGTCAGAACAGGACACAGATGATTCGAGTCAAGAAATTGAGACCCAGGAAAGAATTGAGACAGTAACAAGCTCAAGAGCGTCAAGAGAACTGCCCCTTCCGCGCAGGTCGTAGAGGATCATTCGAAGACCTACCGACTCATCAAAGAACTATAACTGAGTGAGCATTGGACTTTAAGAAGGGGGGAGATATGATATCGTCATACCTGGCTCCGGCACTCAGCGTTAGGACCAGGTAGAAACAGATGCTAGGGGGGAGGAGGGAGAGAGCAGGAAGTGGAAGCGCGGAGTGCGAGGGAAGCACTCACTTGAAAGGCGATAATAAAGAGAAGGGTTGTGCATATGCTCGTGCAACGTGTTGCAGAGGTGCATTTCCTGTTCTCAGCGTCCATCCTATTTGCAAAGAAAATGATAAGCAGTAAGGGTAATCATCACGGCTCAGTCTAGACTGATAGCCACATTTTTAAATTGCGTTCGAAGCACAAGAAGGCGTCTCGATGCCTTTGCAGAGTTCATCTGGGGCTGAATTGTTATAATCGCGAGCATTATCTGCCATTATCTTTTTTGTTACACTGGCTCGTGTTCTTTACTGGTTCAAAAAAGTTCTGCTGTTCGCATGAAATATCTCCGAATCCTTTTCCTTCTGCTCGGGTCAGTGCACCATTTTATCTGATGGATCCTTAATTGTTCTACTTTTAATTAATTTGCATGGGTTGATCACAGACGACTCCTGCCTGCGCTCAATTCAATAAAGCAATCTTCGGGTTAATATGGCACCGAGACGAAGTTAATCCATCCGATTAGTGCTCCTTCCTGACTGTCTAATTCAGTTTGGCATCAGACAGCTGGCAGGGAGTTGCTATTTTTGGATTTACAGTATCTGTAGTTTTCATCCGCCCCTACCGCAAGAGAGTTTGGGAAGACGACTGAAGGGAGCGTCATTTAATTATCGCATTCCTCCGTGAAGAGGGACAGTGAAAGTGCGCACTCAGCACCTTTGTGTCTAGTGAAGCCAACTGGTAGGTCGCGCCTGGGCTGACAACAGTGAAAGAAGTCAGAGGCAGGAATCAAAGCGCATATTGTGTGGTAGGCAATAGCGGCAGCCATCCCTGCACATCAATTACACAATGTCTGATAATACAGGATGGCCTTCCTGAAAAAGCACAGAAGCTACTCTCGCTTTGTTTTTGAAGGTAAGGCGTGTTTGTCTAGTGCATGATGTTTACATAACTGAAGTTCCTGCCACCTGGTGGAAAATCGCCGAGTCCTGTGTAAACAGTGACAGATGTAGAAGTCCTCAGGACTGAAATGTTTAAAGACAGAAGACAACTTTGTTCCTTTCCCCCACAGAGCCTGACTGCGGAGATCACTGCAGACCGTCTAATTAGCTCCACTGAATACAGGTACAAAGATAAAATGACAACAGATCAAAACAACAAATGACAGTACACTGAATAAGTAGATATTTTGGAAGCACATTACAATGCAACCTCAAGCGAGGAACACAGGGGAGAAGCACCATCAAGCAGCTTCAAAGGGAGGTTCTTGTCACTGCTCATCCCTTGTTTTATGTTCTTCTTTATACTCTTTTCATTTTTGTCAAAGCAGATGATGTTTGCTCCATACATATATTTTAAGAGGAGGAATGAGAAGCTTGAAGATAGGGTTCACTAGCATTTTATCAGTCTCTCCCGAGGTTGTCAGTTTGTTGAGTGTGTTCACCTTCTGGTCTGGATATGTCCCTCTTAGGCCCTCACTCCCAGTGGCCAAGAAATGCTAATGGAAGCTTTTCATTCATATGACATGTTCAGGGAATTTCATCTGGAGACTTTACTTGCTGAAGCATGCAAAGTCTCAAGAGACTTTATCGCTGAGATAGCGTGCTATTAGAAACGCTTATCTCAAAAGCGATAAAATCCTAGCGCTAACTGCCTAACGTGAGATTATCGCTGGAAACCCAGCGATAATCTCACGAAATGTGGCGTTATCTTGTTGATAGGGCCCCACAAACTTAGCCATGATATCCACCTTCCATAGGATATCATGGCTAAGTCAGTCCTGAAGCAGGCGTAAGGAAAGTAGCGATAACATGGGTTTTCTTGCCGCTATGCTTGATAGCGTGGGGCTTGATGATAGGAGAAATGTCGCTTGGCGACATTTCTCCTGTCATGTCAGGTCAGGAACGCCCACTTTGCATCTCATTAGAGATGCAAAGCTGGGCGTTCAGAATAGGTGCGCTAATGCAAGGTTTCACACGTTAGCGTGACCTTGCTAATTAGGCGATAAAATTATCGCCGCTTTTCGACCGAAAACGGCCGCAAAAGCGGCAATAATTATCTATCGCTGCCTTGTAAATATGCCCCTTGCTTCTTTCCCAGATATGCTGAATCTTTGCTATTAAGTCAATTGTGTCTTTGACAGGGAGCACTTACTGTTTAACAAACTATAGGGAGGAGCGAAGCAGAACTGCGCCGTGTTTAGATGTTGATAGTGAAGCGGCACAGTAGGAAAAGCTGTCCAACATTACATGGGGACATGGACGCCAATTAAGAGTATCCAGGGATAGCTGCTTTTATCCCTGTCAAGGACACAAGTTTGGTCGTTTAACTTGGTCAGTGGAACATAACTGCTGTTTATGCATCTATAGGGAGGAAAGCCTGACCCACATGATATGTGTGTGTCCAACCTTAAAGAGTTTAAGGTGCTATTGACTGAAACCGTTGTTCTGCAACCTCGGCGTAATGCAATGCAACATGGCCATCGTCGCCCATCGCCGCTTGCCTGAACAGTGTGGATGAACAACTATCAGTCATATGTGGGAAATTTCACAGAGAAGCGCTCAGATTACTGAATCCACTTCGAAATGTCGTTAAAATGGGACTTCTTAGATCCCTTATTTCTTCTTTGAAGTTTCCCCATTTATGGCAAGTAAATGAGTCCGTGTCGGGCTTGTCTGTGGTGGTATGCCACTGCAGACTTACGTCAATCGGGCCTGTCTCCAATCGTCGGCACGTCACCTTAAAAAAATTGACCACTAGAGCACAGCCAAAATGGACTTCCCACAGAACATCGCATTAGTTTGTTATCTTATTAAATCATAAATTTGCATTCCAGTCATTGGCTTAGCCGCAGAAATGTCCACCAGATCCTGCTGCACTTGGCACTTTTTTCATTCTAATTTGCTCGGGCCTGTCTCAGATCACCGGCCCATCATCACAAATGAATCAGATAATCAGAGCACAACCAAAATGGACTTTCCCTATCTTGTTGCATTTACACTTTACCTTAATTGAACCTTCAATTTGCACTCAAGTTACTGGCCTCTTCGCAGAATGCCTGTCAGCTTTGACCGCTCTAGGCACTTTAGCAATACCAATCTGTTCTTTGTCCACATTTCTTCGATAGAACTCCTCAGTGTATATGACACTTGTTGTCCAAAGAAACCCTTGTGGTCCCTGACGACTAATAAACTTGTTGCGCACATGTATGGTCTCTGCTTGCACTTATTCACTGGATTCTCCAATTCTAGTACTGCTATCTTTGAGGATAACATCGAACTTGTTAAGGCTGCTGAAGATGCACTAATTACCTTTTTTATCTGCCTGGTCCACTGTAGGTCTTGGCTCTTCGTTAGGCTATAACATAGCACCCAGGTCTTCCCAGTCCCTGGCCAGAAGCATGTTTCAACCTCCTTGTTGTATTACACTGCATTTTCTACTTTATCGGATAATGGCCTCAATTGGGGGCACTGTGTTTTAGTATGATAGACTGGCGACCAGGGCTTTTTAGGAATGATTGATGTGCTGCTAACATATAAATTGAATAGGTTATATTAGGTCTTCTTGCCACTTTTACTGATTTACGAATACTATTAGTTTATATTGTGATATTTTAAAATAACAGGAAACAATAAAAATGTATCTATCTCTCCCTGTGTCAAAGAAAATCTTCACATATGCCAATTAAAGTCTGGAAGGGTTTATCAACAAATGAAAAGTTAATAGCTTTGAATCACATATTTGGTCAACCAGATGGTCTGCTGGCAAACTGTTTTGGATAACCCAGAACCAGTGACAAAATACATCCAAAATGTCCATAACCTCTGAAAGGAATATGCATGAAAAACTGCCATCACCTACTGAGATACCGACAAGGGACCCAATCAACCAGACCACTCACCAATATCATTAAAGTCTGTTGAACCCCTATGCTTTTGTACCTTAAAATACCCACGCTTATTATCAGGGTGTCACACAGACATTCACCAGTCCCTTCTGTAATTATAAGGACCTCTATCTTAATGTTATCTCTGAAGCTTGATAGAAACATGTGCCAGTCAAGCTCTTTAAACTGAAACATGGTGTTATCTATATGGGATGAAATCTCCATAAGGAATATTGAAAATAATGCCTCTATTCCTGGTTTCAAAGACTTTTGCAGTCTTTAACCAGAACCTAAGAAGAGGGAGGAACCCACTATTAAAATGACAAAAGAAAGAGAGGAATACAGAGTACAAAACTAAAAGATCCGCTCCACGATGTCTATAAAATCGCCAACACACTCCAGCATGCGATCTGCAGTTATGCTCTCCCAGAGTAAGATGTGTCTGAGCAAACTATTGCACACAAATATACAGTTAAAACACTAACAACTTGACAAGCTAATGTATCTGACGCTTCCCTCCCCTCTCAATAAGTTCCTTTTCTAATATTGAGCTATCAATGGGTCCGGAAGTACTCATGATTTGATATCGGCATGCGCGCCAAATACGTCTGACAAACAAACCTCGGAATGCTAAACCGAGACGAGAAAATCTAACGCAACCAAAATTATTCATAAGGAGTGTGCTACAAGGGAAGCAAGTTGACAACTCATAATCTAGCAAGCAAGGTGATCTGTAGGATCTCAGGGCATCTAAAGCTCCCCTTTCCTTCAGTTATGGCTACACTCCTCAACAGTCAGATGCTGAATCTCTTCAAGGAAATAGAAAGAGGCCACCTTTACCTCTCACGGTCCTTAAATATAAAAATTAGCCCCACCCCTTAGATATCAACTTCCCAGACAACGACCGTCCATGTTGGAATGAGTCGTACAATGTGCTGTATGGCCGAAGGAAGAAACTATTCTAAAGATATTAATTGAAATGTAGAAGGTAGATGGACATGCCTCTCAGGTGTGACCTTCTATCTAGTCCACACATTAGGCGGACACATTAGGAAGTGGTCATACCCCTTGCCATAAAGTAGGAGAATAAAACTATTCTCCCAACTGTACATTGTAACCACCCATCTCAAGTCAATTACCAAGGGGCCCAAACATATGACTACCATGTAGCAAACGGTCTATGTATGTTGCTGTATTGCCAGAATGCAAAGATCTTACCTCAACGATGATCAAAACCAGCCTATCTCAAGATGTGATCCACAAAGTAACTGTAGTGGAATGCAACTTTCTAGACAAAAGACATTCTGACTATTACTCCATATGTGAAGTTAAGAAATCTAGGGAGATGGGGAATAGTCAGAAAGACCCAACACACTCCTACTGAGAGTAAGAGGAAGAACAACTGTACTCTGGAAAGACTGCCCACCAAGGAATTGCAGGGGCAGTGCTGCCCTGTAGCAGCAGGGTCCAACAATAAGATTAACCATATTTCATTGCATTCTCCCATGGAATCTCATTGTTTAGATCTGTCATATGGGTTTAAAGGGTAAAAATCCCCCAAAACGTCCCTAAGGTTACATAACTCTGTTATGTCCCGACATTTAGGGGCTACAATTTTCTCTAGGTTCGGTCAATATATGCTCGCTAGGTGATGTGCACTTTCCATACAGTGTTTCAATAAGGGGGGCACTACCTTCTGTTTTTTGATAGCTGATTTGTGCTCTGTATGGTGAGTGTTGAAACTATGCACTGTCTCCCCCACATAGCCCAGTCCACATAGACAAACAAGCAAATAGATTACAATCTGTGTCGTACAATTTGTAAATATTCTCAGTCCTATTTTAAACCTATTCAAGCTGTATTTATCTGTTTGCATCGCCATATGGCATGCCAGATATTGGCCAAATTCGAAGTTACTCTTTGCTGGATTGCTCCCATCAATAATCCTTTCGACAAAACTTGCTGCTGATGTTATGCATGACTGTACTATCTTGTCTTTTAGATGAGCAAACATCGGTTTGAGTATCTTGCTACTCTCAGGGTCGCTGTTCAGAATGTGTCTGTTAGCATTAATGATTTGTCATACTCTTTCATTCAAGACTGAATGTCTTTTTATACATACTAACTTGGGTTCCGCCTTTGGCTTCACATCGGTTATCAACTGATCCCTATCATAGAATCTAGCTCTCGTATAGGATTCCTTTATCAGTCTGTTAATAGCTGTTGAAATATAAGAGACTATTTCGAGCAGTAGGTTTAAAATACAAGTCCATTTCAAGTTGGCTATCTCTGTGTTGCACCAGGATGTCAAGAAACTCTACTCTCCGCCT
This sequence comes from Triturus cristatus, assembly GCF_964204655.1. NCBI lineage: Eukaryota > Metazoa > Chordata > Amphibia > Caudata > Salamandridae > Triturus > Triturus cristatus. Next base: position 736,477,024 of record NC_140587.1, on the reverse strand, counting down.
GCCAGTATTCGATGGGAAATTCAGGTTTGGCTTACATAGGTTAATCCAATTCATGAAATCAGTAAGGTTGTCTGATTCTCCCTCCTATATAAAGAAAATATAATCCATAATACGTGACCAATGTTTTACAGACTCGAAGAAGAGTGCCATCTCATTGTGTACATACTTGTCTTCAAACTAACTCATGAAGATGTTTGCTAAACTTAGTGCACATCATGCTCCCCATGTTAACTCCTTTGTTTTGTAGATAGAAGTTCCCACCAAATTCAAATACATTATCTTGATGGACAATCCTGAGGCACTCAACAATGTAGCTCTTAGATACTTCATTAGGATGTTGTTGTAGAAGACCTCTACTACACTGATGCCTTTCTCTTGGGGAATATAACTATAAAGCACCTCAATATCTAGAGTAACCGTTATCTTACTGTTCTCATTGTAACCCAGACCCTCAAGTGTGGAGATCATGTGTCTAATGTCTTTAATGTAAGATTTAACATTGGCTACAGCTGGATGTAAAAAAAGAGTCAACATATTTGGAAAGGGGCTCTGTCACATAGCCTATCGTGGTTACAATGGGTCTTCAATGGGGATCTTGTTGATTCTTGTGAGTATTTGGAATTACATAGATACCTGCCATTCGAGGTTTATTTGTATTAAAAAATGTATATTCTTAACTACATATAGTGCCCTCATTCAGTGACTTTTTAGCTGGTTGTTAGATCTTCCTCGGAATTCTCATAGTGGGATCTTTATTAATTTTGGTTTAGTGTTCAGTACTCATTAACATGATTTTAATTTTTTTAACACAGTCATTAGTATCCATCAGCACAACCCCCCCTCCTTTATCACTACTCATGACAGTGTTATTTGTATTAGATGACGAAGCTTCTAAAGCCACCTGTTCTTGTATCTCCAGATTGGACGGAGGTTTGGAAATAAATTTAGTTGCTTTCTTAAGTTTATTTAACACCACTCTCTCAAAAATGGCCACTTCGGAAGGTCGATGTAAAGATGGAAGGAGGGGAAAGACCCAAGACATTGAAATTCCAGGGAAAGACCCAAGACATTGAAATTCCTGGTGTCTCCATTACCCATATTGGAAAATAATTTTCTTAAATGTATCTTCCTAAAAAAGGATACGATATATATTGATGTAACTCAAATCTATTGGCATTAGTGCTGGGAACATACGACAAACCTGTGGAAAGGAAAGAGTTGTTTGCTTTATCTACCACCACATGTGAGAGATTAAAAATAAATAGGGATGTCATTTGTTGACTCCAATACTGTCTGTTCCTTGTTTCTAGATATTGATATCCATTGTCCAGAGGACAATAGCCCCCTTGGTACCGTCGTTGTAACCAAGAGCTGTGGGGTTCTCAGCGTCTTCCCCTCTATCCTAGAAAAGCAGGAGAACTCATGATAGGCCTCTGTTCTGAAGCTAACCTCATTCCTGAATCGACAAACTGGTTGGGACAACATTTGTTGTTTGATTCAGAAGTATCTGAGAAAGTAACAATTTGCTTCGTGTTCCATGTGTGAGCAGCTGAATCCTCTAGTTTATATTGGTTCTGACTATAGCATTTTCCAGATAGGTAAGAATATGATCTCTCTTGTTTAAAATAGTGGATATCTTTTCTCAATTTTTCTGTCCTTTTATTAATCAAACACTCATTAAAAGAAGTGAGGTCACTATCTATCTCCTCTAACTTATTTTTGGCTTCGTCAAGTGCACAGGCTATTTTAAGCTTGTCTTCTAGTTTGAAAATGTCATTACTTAATACTAATACCAATCCCCTTGCTTTCTCCACTATAAACACCATCCAGTCACAGGAACATCTGTTCCCAATGAGAGACCATTTTTCCAAGAACTTGTGCACCTGTACAAAAAGACACAATATATTTTGTACTCTAAGACCCTGTGGTATGGTACCTGCCCTAATATATTGTAGCATAAAATCTTTAATGGACTCCGTTCTTTTCATCTCGTTCTTCAAAAACAGAAGTTTATTCCAATCCTCATTGGATGGATTGGAAGAAGTGAATTGTTTAGTAAACATTGTTTGATTCCGCACAAGTTTAGAATATTCCTCATCACAAAAAGTGAATGACTTGAGCATCTCCATAGCTATATACTGTGATTATCATGCATGTACACTCCAATCACAGTGATAAAGTTGAAGTCATGCACCCTGAGAACACCCAGAGGTGGAGGATCAAAAACCCTGAAAAAAACACACAGACAGGCTGCAGTTTAAGGTAATGAAAAAAAGGACCCCCTGTATGAATAGGGTACAGGGGCAGGGAAAACGCAAGTTAAAGAAAACACCCTCCTGAATTTCAACCTTCAAATAAGCAATTTTTAATATATATGTATATATATATCATGCTCAGAAGGCTCAATTTTTGTACATGCTTTTTATTGCATATTTTCTTTTTTCAAGTTCATTCTGTACAAATACATACTTTATTACAAAAAATAGACTACATTAGTTGCATGGTGTAATTTAGATATTTAGAGAAAATATCATATGGTATGTCTCAAGCTATGTGACAAAACAGGCTAAACAATACTCTACAGATCAATGGCAATACAAAAATGTAACCGAATGGTGTCTCCAATCCAAGCTCGGGAGTTAGAGAAAGGGACAAACGCATTCATGTGTTTAAGACGAGAACCCTCACTCACCCTAAGGTGACATGCTTACCATTGGGTTCCCTCTTGCACACCGGGTCCACAAGGTACGCAGTGTGGGCTACAACTCCCCTGTAGGAGAGGAGTGTGAGGTATTTTATGTTATCCAATGTAGGGACAAGTGAGGGGCAGAGTGCGAATCAAAAAATAGAATTAAGTGATTGTTAAAACTACCTCCTGGTGGAGAAGATTAATCTTTATTAGTGTCCCCAGTGGATAGATTAAAATAAGCTCAGAGAAAATAGGGATATGGAAATTCCCTAATAGGATCAGGTTGAGATGTTTCTGCCTTAATAGATCGGGAAGGTTCTTGGCATTCCTCAGGACCATTCGATATGTCACTCTGCTTATATTGTGCAAAAAATAGTTTTAAAATAGGTTACCATACTCTTACTGGTATGGGAATACTCTGTGGTACCTGCTTGTAGTCAGGATCACATTCTGTAACGATATAAGAACACACATCAAAACACAGTATGCATATCATAAGGTCCCAGTAGATACAAGACACCAGTGTCCCTCACCCGGACTGCAAAAGTGTGTAAATATAAACATTATAATGTGAATAGTCTCAACAATTCATGACTATTAGTCAACATCCACCTTCATAAGTCCTTTCGTAGTAGGTATCAGGACCCAATAGGACCCAATCAGGACCCAATAGGTTTAAAATTTTCAGTTGCACATTGTCAGACAACAGTTTCCCAGTCGTCTCCACTTTCCAGTCTGGCTATCACTGCTCTTAAGATGTGGGTCCTGTATTATCAAAACCCTGTTTCACATTAGTTAGACAGCACTAAATCATAGATATATTTTCATCTCCAACTTGCTAGTATACCATGGCAACTTCATTGTTGTCACACTTAACACATCATCTCCATCCATCACAGTATTCAATGAGCATATAGTTAAACAGTGAGGTGTAGCATATAACAGTGTTTCAAACATTGTGCCTTGCTCACCCTCTATTTATTGTGTGCAGATTCCTGGATAGGGTTCAAGACAGTTAACCAACAATGTGGGGATTTGCCTAGTAAAAACCTTCTCACCACTAGTGACGAGTGGACAGTACGTCATTAATAGCACTCATGAGAATAATTACGCAAGTTCGTTGTCCCAGTATGTGTGCGAGCAGCTGTGATTTAATACCCACCTGACAGTAATCCACCCATGCATCACCTACTGGCAGGGTGTTCCTAATGCCATATCGTGTACAGGTCAAGCTCCGATCTCAAATAATTACATCACGCGCTTCCCTTTTTACGGAGTGTACTAACAGATAAACAGCCTTCGTGTGATCTGCCAAGCGGCAAATACTTCTCCGCTCTCCATCTCAAGCTAGCGCGCAAAGTTACACCTGCAATGTTCTAAGTGAACTTGCTGGAACTTACATATTTCTAGGTACCACAGTCACGCCATTGCAAGTATTCAGTATGTGTGATGCTTTGTCCTAGGTTCCTGGAGCACAGAAAGGTATCTATGTGTGTATGTTTCTGGTGTATCGGTGAGTAGAATGAGTAATCTCTGTCTTGCGGATGCTGTGTCCTCCAGATGTCTTCCAGTCCCCAGTGGTTTGTCCATTCCCTAAATCCCGCTGCTGTATGGTGGGCCTGGGCTCTTAGCAGCGGTGGGTGAGATCTGTCCAATGAAACATTTACTACACAATTAAAATTTCGACCCAGGATTACTTCCGACCCCTCCCCATCAGCTATATGTGCAGAAAGGCCTTGCAGGAAGGGAACCTGTTCCTGATTGGGTGCATATATACATCCCAAAATAATCTCCGGTCCACACAGCCTCCCTGACAAAAATATATATCTACGATCTTTATCTATTAGCATGCGGGTGGGCTCACCAACAACACCAGCCGAAACCCAAATTAACACCCCTCTAGCATAAGCAGAATATGATGTTGCGAAGAATTGCCCTCTCCAGCACCTATGCAATTTTTCAATTTCACTTTGTATGAGATGGGTCTCTTGAAGTAGGGCTATCTGTACCCCTCTTCTTTGGAGATACCTGTGCGTATTATGACGTTTTACAGCAGTCCCCATCCCCCTGATATTTCATGTCATAATCTTCAGTGTTCCTTGTGTGTGCATTATTCAAATAATAACAAACTCATCCCTTTGTCTCTCATCCAACTCACCCCCATCCCCAAATATTGTGCAGCACCATACCTGCATTCAAAGGAAAACAAAACTGAATTGTAAACCAACAAATCTGTAGAGAACCAAACTCCCATTCCCTCAAGCAGTCTGGAATCGGCCAGCAGCCCAAACTGCAAATAGTGCATTCAACACAACAGAAGGCCCCAACCAAGTCTAGTTGTGGACGTCTAAGTGGGGGTAGGTTCCTAAATATAAGCCGTGAGGGTTTCACCAGCCCGCGCCAGGCCGAACACTCGCAGCCCAGGCCCTCTGTACCCACTGCGCCTCCAGCGCGAGTCAGGCTGTACCTACATCAACCCACAAGTAACGAAGCAAACTGTTCAGAGATCATATGCAGTCCTAGGAGTAACCTGTGGAAGCAAGGCGTTATCTGTCTTAGACAAATCTGATTCAGACTCTCCGGACCCCCTCCCCATGGGTGAACCAGCCCCAGAGGCAGATCGTTTTGAGCCCATAATCTCGGCCACTGCCAAGAGAGCTGCCGCTCTTTCTTACTCTGTCTGGGAGAGGTTTGGTTTTTTAGGTGGCCTTTTCTTAGGTCTCCTCTGTGTCCTCTTTCCTGCCGGGCTGCCGTGACTGTCCGCAGCAGAGCCAACCTTTGTGGATGGACCCCCTGGTCTGTAGGATTCAAGCCACTCCCACACCACACCGGGGTCTTCACAGAAGTAGGTCCACCCTTCCAGAGTAATACGCTGCCTGACCAGGAATATTAGGGAGAACTGTAGTCCCTCGTCCCTTAATACCCTCTTCACCTTGGTGAACGATCCTCGCCGTCGCTGCAGTCCGGGAATATGGATATCTTGCTGTTGATGATCACAAAAGGACCCGTAGCCCTTGCCCTCTGCAGGAGAGTGTCCCTATCCCTGAAGTGCAACAACCTCGCCACCACCAGGTGCGGTGGCCTTCCTAGTGCCGGTGGGCGGGCAGGGACCCTATGGGCTCTCTCAAGCATGTAGAAAGTGGAGAGATCTCCCGTGGCAACTCTGGTGTGGAGCCAGTTCTCCAGGAAGCATATTATCTCCTTCCATTCCTTCTGGCAAACCCTCCACTTTAATATTGTTTAATCTATTACAACCTTTGGCATCTTCTGCCCATCGCTCTAGAAGCGGTTACTCGGGCAGTGAGGTCTTTCTCTGTTTGGGCTAGTGTTCGTTGTGCGGGCTGCAGCTCTGCCACTGAGGTTTCTACAGTTCCAACTCTCTCGGCCAGCTTGCGATGCTCTGCACGCAGTAGCCCCAAGTCCACTGATATTATTCTAATATCCTGATGGAGGGTGGACTTGGTGTCTGCTATGGCCTCCTGGATCTGGGCCAGTTGTTGTTGTACTGGGTCAGTACTACCAGGGGTTTCTGTGTGGTGGCCTGGATCTTCCTACTCCCTTCCCGTCACTGCCCCAGTCCCCCTTGGCTTTCCCATAATCAACTTAAGACTTTATAACAGCAAGGCAGTGAGGGTGGGGGCGCTCGACCCAAAACACCATTTGGGTCACCTTTCTCCATTAGCACTGGGCTTGGTCGCCGCACTCAGGGGTCGAACAGACCACTCCACTGGCTCCATTCTATCAACAATACAAGTCAAGTGTGGGGAAGAGGGGGCACTCCTGCAGAGTCAGCAGGTAAAACTACGCCGCTCAGGTGAAAGTTACTTTCCCTGTGGGCAAATAGGATTTTGCTGACCTGGTCGTTGTGAAGTGCCCCTGCGCTTCAGGATAAGTATCAGGCAATCTCCTTGCTTATGGGGTCTTCTGTGGCACAGCACCTGTCCCAATCTTGGCTTCCAACGATTGTAACAGAACCCGGGTGGGGGCAAGTTATCCCGGGGGGGGAAGCTACTTTTGACAATTCCCGCCACAAGGCAGTCTTATTTAGGGATTTGCTCCAAAGCTACAATGCAGCCAGCTGTTAGTGGGAGGCCCACCTCAAGGTCCAGTCCCTCAGTAGGCAGCAGGGGGAGGGATCGGTCCCAGGCGCTGCCACTTCGTACCTGGTGGACGGTCGCTCCAGCATCAAGGCAGGCGGGAGCACCAGAGCCATTCTGCCACCCACACACTCGGTCTGCACCACCCGCTACCGCCAGCAAGGCCCGTCTCAGGTAAGGCCCACTGCCAACACCAGGTACCCGTTCAGCTGGAGAACGGTAGGCTGTCCCCACAGTGGTCACCTCACACTTGTCTGTGACGTATGCATGGACTGACTCCACCCCAGAGCACACCGGGGAACCAGGATCCTCTCCCTCACCCACAGCTCTGCTCGGCCCAACAGAGTTCTTGCAACAACTTCTCACCGCACAGAGCAGCCATCTCTTTCTCTTCCCCTTCACGGCTCCAGGCGTTCGCCAAAGCAAAAGCAGCCACTCCGCATTTCTCACCCTCCGGTCACGGACCCTCTCAGCACCACCGATGTCCAATTGGATGGAGGCACTCACGAGCCAGCTGATAATGGCTTACCTACAGGTATGGATGTTTAATTCCCAAGAGATGGGTTTAAGAAGTATCTTCCTCTGGTCCATAACTGTTGGGCATGTGAACATGAGGTGACTTATTGATTCAGTTCTGTAACCGCATAAACAGCAGTTTGTGTCTTGCGTCCTACCCTTCCATGTTTGAAGCAGATCTTTTGAATCGTGGGATCCTAGGTGATACAGTAAAACTCAATTTTATGGCTGGTGGGAAATGTGCTGAGACATATGCTTGCGGCCTCAAGTTGGTTTAAGAGTTTATCGCGGTCCAAGCATGTCGCAGTTTAGCCTGGATGGTTTTATCTACCATAAGCAACAATTTCCTTGCTGTGACATTGCTTAGCCGAGCGAATGCTGCTCTGTCCAGATTGCTGTCCCATGCTTCTAGAATCCCCAATTCAACTAATGTTTTCCCCAAATGGGCACCTCATGAATTGAATTGATTCTTCTCCATCTGAGCCTTAACCTCAATCAAACATAGGTTGTTCAGTGATCTGCTCTCTGAGGCAAGAAGTTACCAGCACAATTTTACAAAGCTGTTGGTTCAATGGAATTTTTGGTTTTGGAGACCGAATTCCAGATGCACCTGAGCTGGGGAAAGTGTTTTGGGGAGACAGAAAACTGTTTTGTACACCTTAATTTGAAGCTCATTCAAGATGTCCAATTCTTTGCCGTGCCATATTTCCAAGCCGTATGTCAGGGAAGGCAAGATTTGTTCCGCCATTACTGTCAACTAATGGCTATGTGAAGGGCAACTCAGTTTATTTTTTAGGAGTTTGAAAGAAAATGTTAAAGATTGAGCTTTTGCTTTCTTTGCAGTAAATTGGTTGGTGATCGACATTTGACTCCCCAAGTTTATGCAAAAATACTTGTATGAGTTGGCCAACTCAACCTGCTCACCTTTAATGAACCACCTATACATCTTGAACTGAGAATCCACTAGACGTACCGCTTCTGTTTTCCTCAGTTTCAACTTCAACCCTTGCAAATCGATGTAACTTGTAAAGGCATTGATCCCTCTTTGCAGGGCTTTGGCTCAGAACAACTATGTCATTTGCATATTGCAGACTAGTGATGGACTCATTTGCTAATTTGGGTGAATGGCTCTCTACTTTTATCAAATTGCTGTTCATGTCAGCCATGTACAAAATAAATAATCTCGGTGCCAGCATGCAACCTTGTTTCAGGCCAATAATGATGTTGATTTCTGTAGTCACTCTGCTGCCATCTGCAAGTTTCATCTGTGTCCACATATCGCTATATAGTGCTAATATTGCGTTGAGCATTTTTTGTGGTATACCCCATGCTCTCAGTTCTGTCTAGAGACAATCTCTTGGTACTCGATCAAATACCGATTTTAGATCTATGAAGCAGGTGAACAACCTGGATTTCCTCCTTTTTGCTTTTTCATTAACATCGCCAAGACTGCAGGGTTTGTTATTTTTCCCATGTTGGGCCTAAACCCTGTTTGTGTTTTTTGAATCACGACACATTTCTCCTCCATGCCCAAGCTTGAAGATGTGATAAAATGCAGAAGGCATATAGTTTTGCTTCTACATCAATCAAGGCTATTAGTCTATAATTCCAGTGATGTATAGCCTCCATTTTTAGGTCTCGCCTGACCCAGTGCATGCGCTGGTCTGGCGAGACTTATTGAGAGGGCTCCAAAAAGTGCTACCAGGCCAGCCTAGAGCTACAGTGCATGTGCGCGGACGCGCGCGCTTTACCGCGATTACTTTCACTTTTGTGGCCGCAGGGCCGCTTTGATGTTTGATCGCGAACGCGATCACTTTCACTTTCGCGGCCGCAGGGCCGCTTGGCATTGCCAATAGGTCTCGCTTTTGGGACCTTATAAGTATTTAGTTATGCAACTGTTGCATGGATAAACACTTATAAGGTCCCAAAGGCGAGACCTATTGGCTATGCCAATGCTTGTTATATATTGGGTGGAGGATGTTCCCTTTCCAAGGATTAAGTATGATGTTCTGGCGATATAAGTGATTAAAAGAGGCATTAAATACCCAACCCAGAAACCTGCATCTTGCTTGAATAATGCATTAGGGAGACCATTTGGGCCAGCTGCTCCCGCTGACTTAAATTTTTTTACAGTCCCTTCTATGATTTTTATATCAGTTAGTAGTATTGGTCGGTGCATGGCTGATTTGGAAATGTCCGTTGTTGCTTCCACACCATCCTGGGTTTGGATGCTTAGTTTAGAAACCTGCTTCATTCCCTCAAGTGATTCCACAGTGGGCCCTTCGTTGTGCTGGTTTTGATTTTGTTGGGACTTCAGGTTTCCTAGGAGTAAGTCCTTTAGCCACTTTTTCTCCTGGGTTATCTTCCTATTTTTATTTCAACTACAGATTGCACATTAGCAAACAATATTTTTCAACGATTGACAAAATACACACAGCATAGCTTGCAAGTGAAGTAACTTTATTGTATCGGATATGTGAACCATCAACTTAAGGCACAAGATCACAGTTTAATAAAGGCAAACCAGTGAGCTCAATAAGAGGTTTGGTTAGGTAGGTGGTCAAAAGGCACATCATGAGTCTTGCTATATATGACATTAAGGAAAAGAGAAGCAGGGTTCAACACAGGTTATTGTGCTAGCGATATATGAGATACAGATAACAACATTTCTTCTTTCAAGAGTCTTGACATAGAAATGCTGAGTTTTGGTGGTCAATAACAATGAAGCAATCGCATGAATTCAGCACAAGTGAGAGGTGATCTCAGTGCAATATTCGTAGATGTTTTAACTAGAGGCACAGTGCGTACAGACACAGTGATTTGGCCTGACTCTACATGATCAAGAACAAAAGAATAACATGCAATTATTTTTTATCGCTTAAATCTTGGACTGGGATGTCTAAAGCCAATCTCTCTCTCTCAGTGGCAGGCAATACAAAACGAGATGGTTAGCATAATCAAGTAATCCCAATGCAGGTGCAGAAGACAATGCTTCTTTCAAAGATCCAAAGATTTGTTCAGCCTGATTTTAGCAAGGCCACGGTTCAGCAATGTCTTTATTCACAAACTATTGCAACATGTTGACAATGTTTTACATCTGAGGTGGGAAAACGACATGCAGGTGCCATTAAAGGTGCATGCCACTACGATCAAAGGGATACTATCTCCTATATCTACATGCATATGTGTGCAAATCCGTCAGAAGGAAGAGTTAATGGCATGTCTTGATTTTTCCAGTAATAACACATAGGCTGAACAACTGGTTCGTACCAGGAGAGTTTTAGCACTGTTCAGTCTAGGATTGACTCCCAATTCCACAACAAGAACCTACCCCACCACCAGCCAGATGCTCAGGGCAGTGATAAATCTAGCAGGCCAGACATACAGAGAAATCTGATGCTGCCTCCTTCCGGCTGCCTATCATGGATGGATGCAGGAATGATAAAAGGCTGTCGGGGCACCATCATACAATGAGGGAGAAGGCAGAGAAGGTGGACATGAAGGGTTTGACTCAGCAGGTGAAGAGGCTGCAGCACAGGCAGCATCAGCAGTTACTTTGTAAACAGCCCCAGGCCTTGGAAGAGCAGCATGTACCACTGCAGACCCAAAAGGTGGCCTTTCATCACTGCTAATTCGGATTGGTATTCTGCATCTAAGGATAAAATATCTGAGTAATCATTTAGCTACTGTGACTGAGCTAATCCTCACATTTATTTAGGTAGTTGTATAAAACAAACCTGGATGTGGACGAAGGGGCCCCAAGGGGGATAGTGAACAGTGAGAATAAATGTATCCCCTTTTTACATTATTAAATGACAGGTGGCACAGGACTAGAAATAACATTAGAGTTTGGAAGAAAGGACAGGGGCATACCAATGGTTTGTCGCAGCACATATTATATCTGGCATTCTTGGCGAGGTTTCCCCTTACTTTTTGCCTTCTGACTTACTGTTTCTCTGACTTCTTTTTTGATGGCTTTAGGATTCTGGGCACTTTTCCACTACTAACCAGTACTAAAGTGCCTATGCTCTGTACTCAAAACATGATAACATTGGCTTATCCAAAATTGCCATATCTAATTTACTTATAAGTCGCTAGTAAAGGGTACGATATATGCCCAGGGTCCATAAATTAAATGCTACCAGTGGGCCTGCACTACTGATTGTGCCTCCCACTCAGAATCCCTCTATGCATGGCTCAGGGCTGCCAATAGAGAGCATGAATGTGCAGTTTAAACTGCCATTTCACCTGGCTAGTTAACCTTCTTGTCAGCCCCAACCTTTCCTTTAATTACATCAACCCTAAGGGATACTCTAGGCAGCCCTATGGGCAGTGTGCTATGTATTAAAAAAGGTAGGCGTGGTGTGGGTTACAGGAAGAAACCCACACAGATGGAGGAAAGCAGAACTCTTTATTAACACCTCATACAAGCTCAGTGAGACCACCAACTGCTACCCAACCGATTGTCCGCATATGACCTCCAGCTCGCATTCCACCTGTGACCTAGATACATTCTAGGTTGCCAGGGAGATACTGTCAGCTGACCCTGAGTGACCACTATGTCACAGTAGGACATGAGTTCTACACGTCCTGGTAGTGCAAAACTGCTAAATTTGTTTTTCATTATTGCAAAGCCTATCCCTCCCATAGGTTGACATTGATATTGCCTTAAAACATCTTTGAAGTGCAATTTACAATTGGGAAAAGATAGAGATTTGCAGTTTGGTGTCTATGGACTCATAATTTAAAATCACAACTCACGGTAAAGTGGGATTTTAAATTGTAAGTCTGAAGATAGCATTTTAGAAATTTGGCATTTTCTTACTTTAACTATTCTGTACCTCTGCCTACATCTGAATACAAGTCTGGGTTGGGTTACAGATGGGCTTTTTGCATTCCCTCCAGAAAGCCACACAAAGGGAGAAATGGTGTGGCATTTGCATCCTGATGGTCTATCACCAGGCTGTTGGGCATTCCTGAGGTAGATTGGGAGGTACGAGCTGACACTTGTACCTGAATAGGGCTGTGCCTGTCCCCACACAAAGAGCTGCATAACCTATGCAGTGAGTCTGAAGCCAGGGCTGGAAAGGCAGGGACCTTATGATCTTCAAAGGCCTCTTTGATGTTTCCGCCACTTCAAAGGCACATTTGGGTATAAGTACCGGACCCCAGACATCATCAGATCAGAACTTTGCTAGAACCAAAGACATTCTGCCTGGAAGAAAAGCTGCTGTGCTGCAAGAGGGACTGCCATTTTGCAAACTGCTTTGCTGTGTTGGCCAGCTGATTTCTTTGCTGTAGGAGAGACTGCCACTTTGCTACCTCTCTGCTGTGTTAGTCTGCTGCTTCTTGCTTGGTAGTGAGAAGAACTAGATCTGCTCTCTGCATCCTTGAATCCAAGTTTCCCCAAGGGCTTGTTGGCTTGCCTCCTATTCTCTGAAGTCTCGGGGTCACAAAAGATTTCTTGCAACTCTGCTGGATTCTGTCAGCAGTGAGTCCTAGCCTTGTCTGAGGCGCCCCCTCCAGTCCTGGGCCTCAGAACTGAATTCTGCAGCTGTTGTCTACAAAACTCAATGCAGTGATCCTTTGCACCAATTGGAAGTGACACAGTGCCCTCCAACACAGTGGCGTTTCGACGACTACGCGGGTCCCTACTGTGAAGTTCAATTATGACACAGCATCAATCCGAAGATGCCGTTGCAAGGCTCATCTTCGAAGCAGCACTGATCCTTTGACACTGACTGCGAGGCTTGACTCTTATGCATTGACCAGTCTGCGTGAAAGTATACTGACGCATCGACTCTTTGACTTCAGCGCTTCCTCCATACAAAGGTACTTTTTAAGCTGGCCATGTGTGGGTCATGTAGCAGGTCTGCCCTCCATTATGGTCGGTCTGAACTTTGAATGTACCACGTTCTAGCATGACCTCAAGTAACCTTTTAGCGCTATTGACTTCTAAGCACTGTTTTTGGATTTAATCTTTAGAAATTCATAACTCAACTTCTACTGATTGGATTTTTGTTTAGTTGGCCTTTTTTTACTCAGATAAATATTGTCTGTTTTTATAAACTGGAATGGAGTCTTTTGTGGTGTTTTTCACTGTATTACTGTAATTTAAGTGTTGCACAAATACTTTACACACTGCCTCTTACATTAAGCCTAACTGCTCTGTGCCAAGCTACCTGAGGATTAGCACAGGTTAATTTAGGTTGTGTATCTGACTTACCCTGACTAGGATGGTGGCTCCTGCTTGGACAGGGTGCATACTCTGCCAACAAGAAACCTCAAATTCTTACCCACCAATATCAATGTGGGCTGCTTCATGTTATAAACTGGAAAGATTGGGGAGTAGAAATGTCAATGAGACCTCCACCCTGAGCTGTTTCTCCTCATCTCCTCAAAGCCCCTTTTAAATTTCTGCTTGATTCGGGATTACTTTTTATTTGCGGATGCTTGCTTCTGCAATTGAAACACATCCTTTAGTTTTAGTGCAGAAACTAGATCCGTTTTTATAACATAGATGGCAAAATAAGCAGTCTTAGACATGGTGGCATTTTTAGCAGCAGAATTGGCTAGGGAACTGGCCCTTGAAACATCATCCTGAAGGTGTTGGTGGGATTTTGCCACACCCACCTTCTTTCATAAGTGCAAAGCACTTAAAAGATTTTGGCATACTGCTCATTTTTATGGGAGTCTCTCCTGATGTCAGGAATACCCTTTGCATTCAGTAGCAACTTAAATCATGTTGCAGGTATGCCACTGCCGTCTATAGTGCATTTTTAAATTGCCATTTTGACCTGGTAAAATAAATCCTTTTGCCAGTTTTTAACCTTCCTTTTTAATACATATAAGTCACCCCTAAAGACCTATAGGGCACGGTGCATTATATTTTAAAAAGCAAGACATGTATATTTTAAGTTTTACCTCTCCTGGTAGTGAAAACCTCTAAACTTTGTTTTTCACTACTGTGAGGCCAAACTCTCCCAATAAGTAATGTTGGGTTACCTTATTATATTTAATAAGTGCTATCGTTTGATTGGGAGCACGTAGGCATGTCATGTTTGACTCAATGAATTGTAATGTGCAATCCCCTTAAATGGTAAAGTTGGATTATAAGTAGGGGTTGGCGGAGTACGCGGAGTGCCACTATGCGGAATTCCGCAGAGTCGCAAAAAAACCTCTGCCGTGCTAGTTTGAGCCCATTCATAAGGTGTTTGGAACGTGGAGTGCGTTCATGCTCTCCAAAATTGGGCAGGAACGGCACTACCCGGTCCTGAGCTGTGCTTGTGTTCTAAATCACATGAGAACAGCACCACGCGGTAAGCATTGCCGTGGCCATCTTGTTGTTCTACTCTCTGTTATGGTGGTGGGCCTAATCTTTGATCTCTTGTTAATCTTTGTGATCCATCTCCTTTTTTACTTTCCTACCCTTACTTTTTACTTTTTACAATAGTGTGAGTCCTTGTGTTTGTGTATTTTATGTTTTTGTGTAAATTTTTTCATGTTTTTGTGACTTATTATCTTAGTTTATTTCCCCTTCTTCCCTTATTTCTTTCTTCTTTACTTTCCCTTCCTTTCCCTTCTTAGTTTATTATTTCCTCCCACAGTGCCATGGCAGAGGGGCGGCTTGCATGCGGGCGGTGCTGCAACCCTGGTGTGCAGCCCCAGGTGATCTTTGGAGAGGAGGAGGTAGCAGCACTAGTTTTTTTTGTTCAGCGCCACCCCCCCTCTATGCAGGCGGCAGGACCGGTAGTGGCTATGCCCTGCACGAACATCGGTGGTGCTGATGCGTAAGGCGCACCAGCAAGGTTCGCTGCACCGCCCAGCAGTTGAGACACTGCTGGGCTGACATTCTCGACCGGGAGCAGGACCTGCTTTACCTGCTAGGTGTCAAAATTCTGGGGCTTGTGAGTATTAAATATTTGTTGTTTTTGTGCTCTACAATGCTAAAATAAATTCTGAATAGCATGCTGCTCACACTCAGAGGTAAGTTATGTTTTGTAAAGTTCACGCTGGTATATTATTGTGTGATCTAGTTTCTAGTTTCTGCTAGGCAGGAACCGGTACCTAATCACATTCATCAGGCACTCAATTTGGCTGATTAATTAAGAAGCCATTGCCGACTGTTTCTTTTGTCACTATAGTTAATCACTAAGTAGCACATATTCTAAGTAACTTTGTTTATGTAGCTCGCACAGTTCCAGGTTTAAATTCACAGTGATGATGTGAAGTATGCATCTACGCATTGCAAAATGGGGAGACTGAGTTGGCTCATTAAGGGTGTTGAGAAATCGGACTAGAATAAACTCAAAGATCATTCACTGCAATACATTAGTTCCAAATGTAGTTTCTTTAATGAGATTTGGAATATGGACTTGAGTCAAAACTAGTAGTACAATGACTGCATTTGCTTTTCATAAAACATTTTGCAGAGGTTATTAACTGAATCACTAATCTATATTGTATTTATCTTCTTAATTTCTTTCAACAGCACCCAAGGGCAATAAGAGGGACGATTCAGAGGGTCCGGGGAAAGCCGGTCAGCCGGTGCCGACCACCAGTGCCGCTGCAGAGGGCTTTGCAGATACCAGTAAGCCATTTTATGATTGTTGTAGATTTCTTAGGGTAGAATCTTTGGGTATTTATAGGTCTATTGGAATTTTGGTGCTATCTTGCGTGATAATTCAAATATCAGGCCCAAGTAAGCTAGTATTTTAAATTTAAAAAATCATCATGTATGTTTGTTCAGAAGGCTTTCCTTTTCCTGCTCATGTCTAGCTCTAACACAGTTCAGTTCACAAGATAGTGGCCATGGTCATCATAAACCCCCCTCCCAGTGTACTGTGCTGCAGACCCATTCATTTATAAATACAGTACAACACCAGTTTCCAATGACAGTGCAGCAAGGATGGGAAATAAACGAATGACATCCCACTCTCATTGCATCTGCCACTCAACACCATAGGTTTTTCATTGACCATTATTCCACGCCTGGCTTGCCTAACTTTGTGAACTAACCAATCAAATGCCCAGAGTGATATTTGTAAAATACGTATTTGGGGCTGCGTATCTGGTACCTAAATTATGTGTAATGTTTTATATTCTAGCCATAAAGAGCATCACTGATGCCGGCTCCAGTGCCGCTGCAGGAGGAGGCGGCAATGGGTCAGTTGCAGGGGGAGAAGGGGCAGCAGGGATGGGCATTGGTAAGTCACATATTTCTTGCAATTACCATGCTGACTAGCTATTGCCATGGTGTCGCTCGTCGTCATAAAAAATTACTGTGAGGTGAACCCCCTCTAGATTTACCAGCCACAGAGTGGTTGAGTCATTATTATGGACTCTTCTATCTGCAATGCAGCAAACTCTCACATAATGTACTTTGATGGCTAGAGGGAAGGTAACTTAATAGAAAGGAAATTGTATATGAGTGAAAGGGTGGGGGGATCATTCTTGGCATGTGCCACATTTGATCATGCAAGACACATGTGAAGTGATTCCAGAACATATATCATGGTTTCCCATAACAGATTAATTTACACTTGTTCTGATTTTTCCCCTTTGAATTGAACCATAACTGAATAAGACAAAGATGATGACTCGATGACCATTGTGGTGTATATTTTTTTTAAAAGCTCTACCCTACCTGTCTAATCCCTCAACCCTACTACCTGCAGTAGAGAAAATCAAATATCCTTTCCTTAGTTCTTGCCCAGCAAATACATTTGTTGGAAAATGTGGTGGCGGACGAGGCCACAGAGTAAAGTGGGAGTAAGTGCATGATTTGATATCAAGTTTACCATTTGGGATACACAGTGACTAATGTGGCAAATAAAATCTATATAATCCATTCCTTTACCTGCAGTGCAGTCCATTAGATTAATTTCCCTCAACGTCTACTTACAGCAGACAGGATAATATATTAATATCTGCATTTCATACATGAGGTATGCGACTGTCGTAGTATCGTATTTATTATTGTCCTATCATGGCCCATCATGGCCGCGCAGAGCTGATGCTCCGTTGCGAATCCTCTTTCCAGCCTCCTTTACGGCGTTCTAACACATTGTTTTCCCACCCGTAACCAAGTTTCTGCAACCGAAAAGTGGGCGGCTCACCTGAAGACCTATTTCACTTTCCTCTGATCGCGTCCTCCGACCGAGCCTCAACGAAGTATCTGCCGCCTGGACTGCAGCGGGGACAAGATAGTGCTGCGGCCGTCTATTCAGCGGGATCCCAACAATCAGCACTGACCCGGGGAGACTGCTTTGTATGTGGTGACAAAGGAAACAGTTCCCCTTTTTCCACAGCGGCTGTTAGATAGCCGGGGATAGTCTTCCCCGATGATGTCTGGGACAAAGACGCATGGTGATCGAAGTCGCAACGTGTGATCTCCCCGACGCAGTCAGCGCGACCGGGAGGTGAGCGAAGCTCTGGGGCCCACTATACAGGCCAGCTGGTATGATTCTGGGGTTCCACACAAGCGGTGTCACCCCCTGGGAGGAAAATTGGGCAGAGTTACTTGAAGGTGGGCCAGGCAAGGGCATTGCCTGACCCTAAAATGGCACCCAGATCTAGGTTGTGGCGCTTACATCAGGGTCTTCACAGCTAATAGTCTAATCAATGGGACTGTTTTCCCACTTGTCCTGCTACAGCCTCACCCTCTCCAAAAGAATTGCATGGGGCAACTGTAGATTGTCCTACTCCCACAGGCCCATGCATTCTGTCGGCCTGATCCTAAGATGGCTGTCCTGGCCGGATCCCTGGAAACTTTACTGTGCAGTGCTTAGCAACCTAACAACAAGTTATTTGCCTGTAACAGCGCGGACATCGGGATAAGCCCTGCCTGACTTCAACATGGCGCCCAAGTCGAGACATGCCTTACCCTGACTTGGCGCCCGCCGTATAGTAAAGGAGCTACATGCAGTAGTGAATCTACTGTAAGATGGCAGCCAAGCTACATACCCTTTCCTATCATGCCATCTTCATCATCTCCACACTCCCGTTTCTGGACTCTAGACTTTCGGTCACTTCATGATCTTCATTCTAAATCCGGCAGAACCCGAACCACATGGCCGATTCCCGGTGGAGCTGCACCGACAGCTATAGGGGAGATTGACTCCAGCGCACCGCTATGGCCGTCACCTACCCAGCCGGACTTTGGACATATGTCTTGTCGTTTTTCCCCGCTACTGTTTCCCCCCTGTGAACTTCCAGCTCTCTTGGTCTTTTTTGGGTCTTGACTTTTGTGTTGCTAGTAACTCCTGTCTTGACTTTGTAATCATTTTGTAACATTTGTGAAATGTAAAATGGGAAATTTTTGCAACTTGCAAATCCTGTTTTCTTGTTTAAAGCACTCTGATACCTTTGGGTCTAGTCAGCACTATATAAAACTCATAAAATAAATTATTCCTCAGCCTCTTTGGATGAAGGCTAGAAAGAGAAATACATTTGGGGAAGAGCAGGGCAATTAGAATTAAAAGTAGAGAATTGTCAACTACAGCTACTGCCAGTAGTGAATTAGCAGAGGTACTGGCTAGCAATGAGCATAGCTTCATTATTTTAGCACTACACACATCTTGTACTCCATAATAGTGCATAATGCCGTACTCATCAATAAGAAGTCATTTATTTTTCAACTCAAACAGTCTGACTCTGTTAATAGTTACTTGAAAAGCCTTTAGAAGAAAAAAATAATCCAATCACTGTTTTTTTAAATCCTGTGATGTTATTCTCTGCTTGTTACTTTTCTGCCACACAGTCCCCACTTTTTTATGTTTGGCAACATGTGTGGGTAAAAGAAAACATAAAATTGGCCTTGTGATTCTCCTGATCATACTCATCACATCAAATAAATTAGAATGGCCCTACGGAACCAGCAATGTACTGCTACTGTGCCACGGATTTATTTAAAACAATTTTTTGCATAGAGCATTATTTACAATTTGTCTGTTCTCAATATAGCTGCTCCTGCTGGTCCAGCCGGACAACCCAACAGGCAGGAGAGAGCGGCCCATCTGGGGGGCCAGAAGCTGGAGCGTATCCAGCATGAATGCCGGCAGCTGGTGATCTTGGAAAAGGAAGAAAAAAATCAACGCAGTGCTGTCGGGCCCCAGTGCAGCTGGTCCCCCTCAGCCTCCAGCCTCCCGGCTATCCCATCGCCAGAGCCTCCGCCAGCTAACTACTGCCACCCACCACCAGAATGGCAACAGGCCATTCTGTGCAGCATCATGCAGCAGCTGGACACTATCGATGGCCGGCTCACCTCGATGGAGCAGAGCATGGACCTGCTCCGGACCAGCATCCATTATGCCATCTTTTAGCCCTTTTTTATGTTTTATTTTGATGGCAGGGATTTGTTGTTTATTGGGGCTGGTGGAGAGGGTGGGAAGGGAGTTGGGAGTAGGACTCGAGATACCCTCCTGAACATTTGGAATTTTGGGGCATGGGACAGTTTTGTTTGGGAGAAGGGTGGGCATTTTGTTTGGATGGAGAGTGTGAGATGCTTTGTAAATTTGTAAATAAATAAAGGGAGAAACAGTTTTTTATAATCTAAATGTATGCCTGAAATAGTTTATTTTACTTCTACTTTGCACTGCTGTCTTCAAGTAGTTTTACGCAGCCTGTTTATGTGCTTGTAACTTAAGACTAGAGATAGCGTAGCACTTAGTTATAGAGTCTAGGCTTATACTTCTCTAACTATCTATGGGGACTGCTGCCATGATCAGGTGGCCTAGGTTATATTTTGTCGAGGGACTGAACTATCTAGATAAAAAACAGTAGCAGTTAATATATTTCTTAGTAAATTAAATTACATCCATATTAGTTGTCTTAACTGAATATATGTGTAGCAATAACAGGGGAGACATCACAACTTCACAAGCGAGGTCCCACTTCCAGTTCTACCCAGGTGAGCTCCAACTGTACGATTGATCTGAATGATTGAGGGCCCGATTCACAGAACTAACTTAAGACAAAATCCTAAACTTACTACCATTTTGGTATTCACAGATGGCACTTACTCATTTCGGTATTCACAGAAGTTAGGAGTCCTAACTTTAGGACTCCTAAATGCCTTCTGTGAATACCGAAAGTCTTAAAATTAGGATTGTTCTCAGTTTAGTAGTAGTATAGTTAAGACTCCTAACTTTAGGACTCCTAAATGCCTTCTGTGAATACCAAAAGTCTTAAAATTTGGATTTTTCTCAATTTAGTGGTAGTAAAGTTAGGACTCCTAACTTTAGGACTCCTAAATGCCTTCTGTGAATACCAAAAGCCTTAAAATTAGGATTTTTCTCAGTTTAGTAGTAGTATAGTTAGGACTCCTAACTTTAGGACTCCTAAATGCCTTCTGTGAATACCGACAGTCTTAAAATTAGGATTTTTCCCAATTTAGTAGTAGTAAAGTTAGGACTTCTAACTTTAGGACTCCTAAATGCCTTCTGTGAATACTGAAAGCGTTAAAATTAGGATTTTTCTCAGTTTAGTAGTCGTAAAGTTAGGAGTCCTAACTTTAGGACTTCTTAACTGAGAAAAATCCTAATTTTAAGAATTTCGGTATTCACAGAAGGCATTTAGGAGTCCTAAAGTAAGGACTCCTGACTTCTGTGAATACCGAAGTGAGTAAGTGTCTTCTGTGAATACCAAAATGAGTAAGTGCATTCTGTGAATATGAAAATGGTAGTAAGTTTAGGATTTTGTCTTAAGTTAGTTCTGTGAATCTGGCCCTGATTGATTATCCATCATAGGCAACTAAATGGAAGTAGAAAGACTGAGTAAGTGGGTTATATATTTATTAAAGATTTACAAAGAAGTGACACCACCTTAGTACTACGTGATGATGATGACACAATGAGAATGCCCAATTGTGCGAAAATAGAAAAAATAGCAATACTTGTAAGTTTTGGCTAATGTAGATCTAGAAATATTATTTGTAAAATCCATAAGTTATCAAAAATGGACTCAAAGTCTGGTGTCGACATGCTTAGGTTAGGCATTTACTTTATGGTTAGGCAACACAAGGTTCTAAAGATGATGATGCTGACGACTGATGCTCTTCATTCTATATTTAAACAAGCATTTGCAATGCAATAGGTATCGCATTAATAAATTTTGAGCTATTGGAATTGCTAAATAATGCAACACCAATAGCTCAAACTTTAATAATGCGAGACCTATTGCATTGCAAATGCTTGTTTTAAATGGGTTGCCTTTGCCTAAAAAGTTATCTGATAGGATAGGATTACCTCGTCAGGTTCTCTACAGGACATGTAGCTGCACCATATACCGAGCACTGGCCCGTAGATTGAACACATTCTGGCCGGCGGTTTCTTTTTCTTTCTTCTCAGACTGCACCAGGGAGATTGAGAAGGGGCTGGGGTGATATGCAGGTCATCGTCAAATTGTGAAAGACACAAATCACCATACATCCACAAGTGATGAGGGAGAGAGAAAGAACAGTTATTTCACCCGAAGCTACACCATAAACCAACTGCCCAGAATTCACCAGACAAAGTGTAGAATGTCAATGTTAAAGAAGTAAATTTCAAAGATACATCCCCACAACAGTTTTGCTCAAGATTGTCACAGGATGCATGTGTATATGGAAGGGATTGCAAAATGATGTTTGGAAACTGAGGCCAGTCCTCCATGTTTGGCATAAGTTTAAATTGAAAGGAAACAGACACAAATAGTCATTCAATAGTGAATATTAACTAGACCATAACATTTTAAATGCAGAATATCCAGAACAGGTCATGGAAAAGTTGACAAATACAAATGTACCAAATACAAACTCTGAAACCAGGGGAGGTCATGGCAAAAACCTTTAAATGCTTCCTGGAGTGGTGATTAAAAAATAAATGGTTAATCTGAGAGGGATACGGGGCATTTTCAAATCATACGCCCTATGTTTAGACAAGACAGAGGATGCCGCCATTTACTGTTGGTACACTGGCAGGGATACCTTCCACAGTGAAACATCAAGCCTGGCACATCTCAGATGTGAAGTTCAGGTCCATTTCTGATCCATAGAGCCATGGCATTTTTTGTTGCACTCTTAGGAAGGGTTGTGATGTTCAAATGTCAATGTGTGGGTTGTCATCACCTCAAGAACAGAATCACTCATTACAGTTTTCCATGGAGAGGAAACGCAGCAGTTCTGGAGCAACGTAACAACAATCTCCCTATGCAGCTTCACCTATACTGGACCCCTCTATTTTCTCTAAATGCAGTTCTGTGCTGCCAAAGTAGTAATAAGATTGACAAAGTTAAGAAAACAGGGACTCGTGGAATTATGATTTGGAGTGTTATAACGCCAATGAGCAGCACAAGGTATGTAAGCCTATAAAGGGCTCAAGGCCGATGCTGCTTGTTGTGTAATCCAACATACATCATTTCCGGCAACCAAAAACCTTTTCTGTTATCAAGCACTGCAACTGCTTACAGCATCCTACCTCTTCCATCCAGTTCCTCTGTACATCCCGTCAACTTCTACCTGCTGTCTAAAGGTGTCTGCAGAGTCTTGTTGGTACATGGAACCCTCCATTCCTGTGACATTAGGCCTACTCAAAATCCAAGCACTTCTGCTCTTGGGGCGAGCCTTACTGTTGGTGTATGTCCAGCCGCCAACACCCTTGTAGGTCCGGGCTCAACCCTCTTGCTGTCAGGCTGTCTGCAGGCAGGCACCCTCTTCCATTACAGGAGAGATGTAAGCTGCCAAGTAAGGCATAGAGCTCCCCTGCTCTGATCAGGTCCACATCTATTCCTCAGGGTATAAACCTATTTAGGCTCCCTCCCAGTGTCTGGATCCTGAGGTCAGCTGACATATCCCACCATTACCCCGGCCTGCCCACTACATGACTTCTGGCACAGGAAGAACGCAAAGTCGAGAACACAGGAGGCAGACAAAAAGGTTGAACCGATGCCCGCACAGACTTGGCTGGCACTGCCATCTGAGTGCTAGGAGGCGACAACACAACAAAGAACGCGAGGCCAAGCACAGAGTGAACGGGACAGGTTTCAAAACAACACGTTACTAGCTTGTGAAGAACCAGCTTCAAGTCTCTGCAAATTGTGGGACGTACCAGCTCTTTCGAAGTCAGAAATCCGGGCGAGGGGTGGGGAGTGGCTTTGCTTTGCCTGCATGCTTCCACTTGTCCATGGGCTGACCAAATTCCAGAGTAAAGACACCCTGGACATAACCCAGAGGGGCGGGGGATGGGTTGACACTACAAAAAGACCCAAAGGCCCTCCTCAGCCCTCATCCGAAGAATGTGAGGAATCTGTACCAGCTTCTCAGAGGGCATAGAGGGGGGACTGGCCTCATGGGTAGAGCCGAGTTTTAACAAGCATCGCCAACAGACGCAATCGCTAAATCACGGCACCCGCGTTCGGTGCCGCGATTAGACCAAAAGTCAAGAAATAGATTATTTTTTCTATTTCTCTACTGTTGGTATAATCGCGGCACCCACGCTTTACTTATAACATTTAAAGTAAAGCGCGGGTGCCGCGATTATACCAAAAGTAAAGGAATAGAAAAAAAATGTATTTCTTTACTTTTGGTGTAATCGCAGCACCAGCGCTTTACTTTTAATGTTAAAAGTAAAGCGCGGGTGCTGCGCTTTAGCGATCGCGGCAGTTGTCAACAACTAGTGGTGCGCGCGCACCCCAGAGGAGCAGGGGAGGGAGCACGGCAGTGGCAGCTAGGCGAACGCGCGCTGCTGCGCGTTCTGGCAACCGACGGGAATGGGCGATGCAAAGGCGTAACATGCGCCCGCCTTTGCCCAATCGCGCGTTTTAAAAAAAAAAAAACACACAAAAGCCAATCGCGGGCGGCGAAAGCCTGCTCACACGCACGAGTATGTGAGCAGCTTTCAGAACCCCTTACAAGAGGTCTCGCGCTGCAATGCTAGGCATGAGACCTAAAAACTATGGATAGTTTTTAATGCATGGCTCGGTAATGGGCTGGTGTGGGCTACTGTTTTGAAGATTCTACAGTAAGTTGGTGTTGCTTTCACCACATCTGCCCCACCAAGTGCGTGATCCATTGTTGGTGTAATTTAAGCCACACCTCAGTAAATCAGACAGCTCAGTGGAAGAGGGTTAGGAGATTAATGAATGGATGGATAATGGGATTTGGAAAAAGGTTTGACAAAGACCAACACAACAATACAAGGCTAACATTCATCTGGGCAATAAGCAGCAGCACATAATTCACCATCAATCTGTTGTCAGAAGGAACCAAAGGAATGAGTATGACAGAGTACAGATACATGCATTGCAAACAGTCCTTCTGCCCCCGAGATCCAATTTACCATGCATCTAAATGTTCTGTCTTCTAGGTTAGGGAGTGAACATACCCACCCACTTCTCTTAGTTAATATGATTGTTAAAAGAACAAGCATTTGCAATGCAATAGGTCTCGCATTTACACGAGTTTGAGCTATTGACATTGCAAATAACAATGCCTTTTATTTTTGATTTGTTTTTAAAACATAAATAAAAGGCATTGTCATTTACAATACCAAAAGCTTAAACGCGTGTAAATGCGAGACCTATTGCATTGCACATGCTTGTTTTATTTATGGATATTAGACAGGTGAGTGAGGAGAAATGCTCGCGTGTTCAATAGCCGGTATCTCCCTTAACGTTGAAAGGCATGCAGGTTAAGTTTCCTTTTGGAAAATAATTTGCCAACCAGCCCGGTATGGGTACACGTTTTTTGTCTTTTTTCTATTTCCATACAACTCGCTTCAAAGATATGATAGTCACCATTGGACAGCTACACTTCAATAACTAAGGTCATTTAGTCTACACAAATCACTGTACGGAAAACGAAAGAACCTTCAACCCAAAGTAAAAAGTCCCACCTCTGTCCCAAAGATACGTCCAATGAAATGTGAGAGTCCAGAAAGTTAAGGACTAATCAGTGGCACTGAATACAGTGACGTCACGAAAAGTCTAGACCGGGAAGATTTGAATCAGAAGTATGGCAGCGGTTGGAGCGGAGAACGAAAACCCGGTTATGGGCGAATATAGATCGGTAGCAGCATGGGGGCAGGAAGAACCATTAGGTGGGGAGTTGGAGGGCTGGAACACAGCAATAGAAGACGAGGAGGAAGGTGCGGTGGAAGAGGATGTTGGCTCGGTGGCAGAGGAGGTAGATAAGTCGCAAGAAGAGGAAGATCTAGAGACGGGAGAAGCCGCTCCGTGGGCACCACTGGCCTCTGAGGTGGTAAAGCAGAGCGAAGTCCAGGATGGAGATATTCCCAGCTTTCGGAACTTTTTCTGTCTGGATGAGGTGAAACAAGGTAAGAGAACTGACAGCTAAACGCATGAGCAGCTCGACTTGCTATTCACAAGCCTGTGTGCTTTTGTGACAGTGTACATAAACCTTTGCACCAAATTCTTATGTATTACAGACTTGTTTTTTGGTTGACTGAAAATGACGATGTGCACACATAATTATTTGACTGATGCTATCTCCGACTGTTTTTCGTGGAGTAAATGATGTCTTTCCGGTTTCTGCAGGGCTGCAGCTCCTGGTGCAGGCTGTCAGAGGTCTTGTTTATAAACATTAGTTGAATACAAGGTACTGCCAAGTTCTTGTGTGTAGGTGATCTAGCGGTGGTACTGTAGCTGATTGCTATGTACACACAATTTGCTATGCATAGGAAGAAAAATAGCATAAGCGTAGTATTGTTTTTTAGGACGCCGTAAATGGTCTTTTACGAATTGTCGCTCTAAATCGTATTGTATAAGCAGAAACAAATACATACACGCCACTGTTATGAATGCGAAAGGAATATACTTTTTTAGTCCTGTGCACTACTTTTATGGGGAGGTTAGCACAAGTCATACCTGACATGTGGACTGTAGGTGTAATACTTCTAATACATGGCTGGCATGCTCTCGTGCCACTGGTGATTTTTTTGGCCAGTGTTTGTCATATATTTCAATATTTGAGCTCTGTTGAGCTGGTATTCTGCACATGTGATCATACTCACCCGATACTTGGTGGAGGTACCACTATTAGGAGTTTGTTAATGAGTAAGGAGTGCGAAGACATGACTCATGCTGGATGTCGCCTTATGGGTGTATTGTGATGGGTATGTGGCTAACTAGGTATATGAAGCTGGCTGTGTTGGCCTATGGTGGTATGTGGTTGAGATTTGGTGCGTGGGTGTCTGCTTGCTTGATGGGGTGTGTTTGCGAGTTGATTGTGTGAACATGATAGTTTTTGAGGCCATGCGTGATGTTGGAGGGTAACCTATATGAAGGTGGGTGAACGCACATATGGAGGTGGATGTGATGGCATTCAGTTGTGGGAGTATTGAAATATGACGTTGACTGCATGGTCATAGTGGTGGGAGTTTTGCAGTATGATGTAAAAATTACAGAGTGAATGCTAGGAATAAAAACAAGCATTAGCCGCGCGCGGGGCTGCGAGACACGATATGTGGTGGGGGAGAAGCGGGAGTTGTGCGCGCGCGAGGCCAATGCTACGAAAGTCATCGCGATCACGATCGCTGTAAAAGCGAAAGTGATCGCGATGACGCGCTAATGGCGTTCCTGAGTGCTGCTGGCTGGACTAGCGCATGGCGGCAGCGCAATTGCATGTTCATGTGCTCGCAAGCGCTAGGCCAGCCAGCAGCACTTAAAAAAGCCACAAACAGCGAGACCTAAAAATGATACTGTATTGCAAAATTGGGTGGTTGGTCTGCAATCTCCCTGGGAATGTCCACACTTTGGGCCTCTCTGCACTGGTCCAGTAGGTAAGCAGGAGTGTTGTGGAGCTCAGCTAGCTTTCACCTTTATTTCGTGAAGGAGACTAGAAGAAGGCCTGCAGATTGTAAAAGAGAAACTGTATTTTAGAGTCAAGTAGAAGGACAGATGGAAAGTAAGCTTTATGAGGAGTGTATCAAGATAAGAAGACTCAGAGGCAGAGCAAAAAAAAACAAGAGGGGACTCAGAGTTTTACTTTTGCCACAAGTCCAATACACACACACACAAAGAGCAGCATTTCAGAAATGCACCTCTCTCTATTCCACATAGCTGAGTACTAGGCCTCTGACTCTTGGTTTACCTTTGAACTGAAGTCAATACTCGAAAACGTCTTGCTTCTTACTGTTGATAAGGTAGTCCTGCAGCTCTCAGTCCCGCCCTGAGTTCTTCCATGATACTCCTCCAGTCCTGAGTGACTCCAGACCAGTCACCATCATGAATCATGAGGACTCGAGTAAGATAGACATGAGTGCAGTGCACTGCTGTTGAAGAACAAGTAGAGAATGAAACAGAATTGCAGTATTTTGCATAGGTTTTTCTTTGATAACTAAAGTGACTGTTCTGGTGTTCTGGTGTCTGAAGAACCAGAAAAAAGGAGAACATCCCTGCAATTAATTAAATCTGGCTAAGTGTGAAAGGGCAGATCATCATCTACACGGAAAAAAAATAAGCGCCCATCACTTAAGCCCCAAACAATACAAATCAATAATCATCTCAAGAAATGTCACATATTACAGTTCAACACACACCCTCCCTCAGTGTCTGCCACCTCATGAAACATCAATCAACTGAAATCATCACTCAAGCAATCAGTCACTCATTTCAAAAGTTGAAGTTACCTCATCCAATCCACACACAGGTAGTTCAGGTATTAAATATTCAATAATTTCTGATGCAGGCAACACATTGGAATTTTGTATTGGCAGGCAGTCCTGTACATAATACATGATTGTATGGGGCAGCTCTTTTAGTACTAAGCAATGCAAAAAGAGATAGGCATGCGAGGGGGCCAGGCATTGTCCCCAATGTTATGAAGGAATTATGGAGGCTTCTTCAATGCACACTGGTCCGGCAATATATGTGTGACTAATTAAAAAAAAATTGTGGGGCGGCGTAAATCTGACACAAAAATAATAATGTACCTGTAGCAAATTTTTTGTCATTGTTTTCGCAAAGAAACAACTACGTTCAACAAGAACATTTTAAAAATTCCTTGGGGCACTGGCATACTTAGTCCAGGAAGTGGAGCTCATCCTCAAACTCAGGTGGTGCACCCAGAAGTTGGTCAGCTAACACATTTGAATTTCAGACCAATCACCCACTTCCTCCTTCTGTGATGCTGTTTCAAGAATGGTTTAATTGAGTGGTATAAAATGTTGGTGCTTTTCGATCATAGTCAATCTCTCCACATTTTGAGGCAAGAGACTGGTCCTTCGGACTGCGACAACTACACCAGCTGCACTGAACACACATTCAGCAAACAAACTTGTGACAGGACAAGCCAGATACTTTATTTCCAGCCTGCTGAGCTCTGGCCATTGGCGCATCTTCCCATACCCATACATCAATGGATTTTTATCCGCATAGACCTCTTCTGGATCATTCAGATACTCCTGAAACATCCGGTGGATGGTCATTGGGGCTGCCACTTGCTCTACCTGTTTTGTAATCACCTCTGCACTGGACTTGAGCCCTGCCAATTGAAACCAATACAATGCAATGGTTGGGTCCGTCCTTCTTTTGCTGTAGTTGCTGGTGTTTTGGTGGATGGTATTGTTGGTTGCTGTGAGACAAGACTGCCCTCTCAGGAAGTTGATAGCAGCACACCAGAACTGCAGGTTGGGACTAAGTTCC
Source organism: Triturus cristatus (assembly GCF_964204655.1). Taxonomy (NCBI): domain Eukaryota; kingdom Metazoa; phylum Chordata; class Amphibia; order Caudata; family Salamandridae; genus Triturus; species Triturus cristatus. The sequence goes on along the minus strand of NC_140587.1, from coordinate 736,448,083 downwards.
AGCCATTCTTATTCCAAGTCTCTGGCTTGCTCTACAATCCACCTATTGTATTTTAAAACATTCCCATCAGAAAAAGGGATGAAAGTGGGCAGAATGTTTTTGTACCATGGATCAAGCTGTGTGGCACATATGTACTCTTTGGACTAGATTACGCTTTGAAGCCTTATATTAGAAGCCAAGCGCAAGACTAAGCTCTCAAACGAGGCATGTGCTTCTGTGTTTTCATTCACACCAGCAGGGAAAAACCTTTCAAATGCCTTCTTTACCTGGTCTTGTAGGAGATGCAGCAACAAGATAGCTTGGCCCATCTTTGCTAACTTCCCGCGTGAAATCCTCAAAAGGGAGTAGCATCTGTGTCAGGCTCTTGATTAGGCCCCATTTGTCCGCATCTATAATCATAGCTTTCCCAACTGCATCCCCTCCTCTTTGAATGACATACTCATTGATTTGTCTGTGCTGCTCAAACAGACGTTGCAGCATGTAAAAGGTGGAGTTCCAATGTGTTGGTACCTCCTGTATCAGGGCTTTAACTGGTGCTCTATTAAAACGCGGAATAATCCGCAGCTGCTACTGGGCTTTAGAAGAATGCTGAAGTGGGTGCAAATTGTGCAGGTGGTCATTATGTTGCTGACTATATTTTCCTTTATGACGAAGTCTTGCACCACCAGGTTGATGAAATGGGCCAAACACAGGACCCTGAAATATCCTACGTCTGACATGGCCTTGACTATGTTACTGCCGTTGTCCATGGCAACAAATCCAATTCTGAGAACTCTGGATCACAGCCACTCATACACCTTGCTGTTAAATTCCTCCAAGATGTGTACAACTGTATGTGATGTCTCCATGGAAAACATGGCCACTGTTGCATGCAGTCAAAAGCTCCTAAAACTTTCTTCAGGGCCAAGACCTGAAGATATCATTTGCTTTACCCATGCAAAAGAGATACAGTGTGCAGTGATGTATATGTAATTAGTCGCCTGACAACCGGTCAACATGTCTGTCATCATGTGGATGCTGTGAACAATACTTTGCTGCACAGCTTGTCCAACCAACTGCAGCATATCGTGATTCAGCACTGGCACAGCCACTCTCGCAAAATAGGTCCTACTTGGTACCTTCCATTTTGTGCAGAACACTGCCACAAATTCTAAAATTCCAACTCCTTCCACAAATGAAAACGAGAGAAGATCTAGCACTCACATTTTTGCCAGCTTCCAATTGTACAAACGTACAGTTGGGTGGTTTTGCTCGTAAAGCCCCTCCTGCCTAAACATGCCCATGATAGTAGCCTAGATTTTATTCTTTTTTTGGAGCACTGACACATGCATCTTTTGAGAAGTAGATACTAGTAGTAGACTTAAAGTGTGTGGTGGTGATGGGGCAGTCACTGTGTGCAGTGATGTCTCCATCATCTGACTCAGAGTCTTCTTATGCCATTGTGAAGTCGCTGAGGTAAGTGAATCTGCTGGCACACTGCTTAGGGAAGAGATGCTTTGCTGGAAGAAGATGCCACACTCTTCTTCCTCATCATCATCACCTTCCCCGTGATTGGGCTTGTAGCTGATGTTTACCGGCTCTGCCCACCACCACAACCGCATTCAGTAATTTTTTTAAGGTGCTCCACGCACTTGTTTGTGTGGTATTTTTTCACATGGATCGTCTGGCCTCCAGTACCATAATGTGTACCAAGCTTACTTCGATGAACGTTTGTCTGGCAAATGGTGCATACTGAAATGTGCTCCCCCTCTTTGCTAACTGTAAAAAAGTCTCAAAGTGGGGAGAAGTACTTTTTACCAGGCCACTGCCAGTGCCTGAAGATGAATTGGAGGCAAGTGGGCATGTTGTTGATATCCTTTCTGCTTCTCCTGAGGTAGGGTCTGGTGTTTGTCTCACCTAGGACTTTGCAAATATGGGAGCTGGTGGCAGTGCTACCTGTTTCACACCTCTCAGAGCTGGTTGAATAGCAATGTCAGATTTCTCTGTATCACCTTCCACCATGACTACCTCATCATCGTCATCCTCCTCGTCATCCCCCTTCTATAAGTTTAAATCTTTCTGGAACTTTTCATTTCTCTTGCCTCTCCTGTTTTCTCCTGGTCTCTGTAGGGATCCACTCCATGTCCCTATCATCATCATCAGAAATAGTGCTTTGAGAAGATGGTGCTGTAGTACCCTTCCTTTTTCTTGCTGGAGATGTGGGAGCCAATGATTCTAAAACGAGGTTCAACTTCTTGTCTGAAGGAAGCTCAACCTCCTGTTCTGCTCCAACGTCAGGAAAATCCACTGCTGGCTGCAGCTGCTGTCCACTTTTCTGTGTTTCCTAAAACAATTCTGTACTACTTTGCGAAAGGGACAAATCCAATTCAACATCACTACTCGTCGGCGTCGACATGATTGCACTGGCAGCCTCACTGACAGACATGGTCCTGGGCTTAGTTTGGGGAGGTGATGCTCTTGATGCAGGAGTGCTGTTCTCAGCTTGTATCTCCGGAGGCCGGTGCGGCAGACACAACGTTCCTGAAAAAGGTTGCAGTCGGCACGCCAGTGGTGGAAATCTGCTTTTTCTGTTCCCCACTAGCCACTTTCTTGGCAGCACCTTTCTTTTGGGCCATCCTGAAACTGTCAGTTGGTAGTGGCACTCAGCTTTGCAACAAGCTGAAGAGATGACTGTGTTGCGCAGTCAGTCACTTGTCACGTCGTGCACAGGCCTTCAGTCTGGCAGTACTGTGGATGATGTCTCTTTTCTTGTGAACTTGAAAGCAAATAAGCAAGAAAAACATCAGTGAATTGTGGCATTGTTGCAGTTCAAGTAGTAGCAGTACAAACACACATTATCATTTAGTTTGGTTACTTAAGTTATTATAAATAACTTCCAATAGAATACAGTGTTCATTCATAAAACGGAGAACTACACCAACATAAACTTTAATGGTGACTGTACACTCTGGAAGGATTAGAAAGAGCAACAACAACAAAACAATGCAGCTGTGACGGTTTGCTTTATGTGCAATGCATCACGTGGGATGTGGCACTCAGGGAGGTGCAGTTGACAAATGACAATCGAATAATCCTTACACAATGACTGTTGTTGTGCACCTATATCAGACATGGGGTTGATTAATTAATGTTATTAAATTGGGAAGAAAAAAAATCTAAAAATAAAATAAATAAATATTTGTAAACAATAAATAAAAATGTATAAATAAGCAAATCATTTATTAAACTACTATCTCATTGCTCAACCATCCATGCAAGCATGTGGCAAAGGGCCACACTGGCTGGGCACACAAAATGGCTGCCTGCAATAGGGACATGGTCATCAACAACAACAACAAGACAGAGCACATAGGCACTGGGAATGGGAACAAAGAGAAGAAGATATGCAGGCCTATGGGAAAAGCACACTGGCTACCTACACAAAATGGCCACCTACTGACCACACGATGAACCAGCAAGCAAGAAGGCATGGCTGCAAAATAATAAATGAAGAACAACACATGCAAGGCTATGACGAAAGCACACTGGATGCCTATGCAAAATGGCTACCAGCCACATAGTCAAACAGCAAGCAAGGCGGCATGGGTAACAAAGAGAAGATATGCATGCCTATGGGGAAAGCACACTGGCTGGCCACACAAAATGGCTGCCAGCCACATAGTCAAACTTAAGAACAACAACAACCAGCAAGGAGGCATGACCACGAAGAGAGAAAGACATTCAGGCATATGGGGAAAGCACACTGGCTGGCTACACAAAATGGCCGCAAGCCACATGGTCAGACAACAACAACAACCAGAAAAGAGGCATGGTCACAAACAAAGAAGACAGCAAGCCTATGGCAAAAGTGCACTGGCTGGCTACACAAAATGGCTGCCAGCAACATGGTCACAACAACAACAACAAACAAGGAGGCAGGCCACAAACGAAGTAGAAATGCAGACTTATGGGGAAAGCACACTGGCTGGCTACACAAAATGGCCACCAGCCACATGGTCAGAACAACAAGAAGCAGGAGGCCTGGAAAGCAAAGAACACATGCAGGCCTAGGGTGGACACCGACTAAACAAAATGGCCCCTGGTCACATGGCATAATAAAAAACAAAGGCAAATGATGGCCTGTGCCAAACACACATACACACACACATTGGCCAGACAAGAGAGGCATGGCAACACAGAGAAGACAGCATTAATTTAGCAATGCCAAAAACGAAAGTTAACAGGGCTATAAATGTTCACAACAACACACATCCTCAAAAGGCATTATCCCACCTAAACACTGTTTGCAGGGAAAAAAACTGAAAATACCACAAAAAACACTTTTTATATTTTAGTTTAATGCCATCCATGGCCTAAATGATGTTTCAAATCTACAGACACCACAGAAACAGTTGTTTCTTGCACCCATGAATAGTACAGGGCCTACTTGCTGGAAGGCCTATTTGCAGGTTAGGCCACGTAGTGAATTAAAATAATCAATGTTGCAAACTTGTTAAGAAAACATGGACTGACCTGTGCAACATTTTTCCTTTGAAAAAGAAGGTAAATGTCATGCACCAAAAAACTAGGCACCTACTAAAACTGCAGGACACCCATCACAACACATTTTTAAAATTGAATAAAGGTACAAATAAATCCAGGTGCATGCGCCCAGTTAAACAAACAACACCCTTATACATCAGTTTTTCACCTTACTTGAGATATTACAAAAAAAGTCCTTAAATCCAATGGTATATATGCAGCAGACAAGGGAGTGATCCGTCCAGCTCTAAATCTCAATGAAAAGTAACCAGGAGAGGGCAAAGCACTGGGAGGAGCCTGCTTGACAGGAACAGGAAGTTGGAGTCTTTGGTCCTTCTGGTTTGAAAAAAATGGCTTCTTGCACAAAAAAAAACTCCAACAGCCAGTTTGAGAAGAAAATCCACTCTAAATAAATCTCAGCTGCATTGTCAAGCAGACAAGCTGCTCGGCCACTCCGTCTACATTTGTGATCGGCTCTAAGAATGCTAGATTGGTTGCAGGCGTGATTGGAAGCTGTGCAAGTGAGTGTGAATTCTCACAGGGGCTCGCTAGCTGTGTAAGAAGTATTGTGCCGCTAGACTTGGCGCATGTGGTTGAGCGCCAAAAGAACACTCCAGCGCGTAAACAGAAAAAAAAACCTCCACTTAATGTCAGAATTCAGGAATATGCGTTCATTCGCGGAGCGCGCAGTGCCCAAATTCTGCAAACTCGACAAGCAGAGCAGAGTTTACCGCCTGGGAATTATTTTAAGTCACTATTCTGCAAATGCCACATTAAGACAGTTACAACAGCAATCGGGGTTAGGCCCTAATAAATCAGTAAGGCTGACCCAATTAATAAAATGCCAATACTGACTGACTCTTTGTACACATTCAATTTTTTAACCCCTTCGCTGCTAGGCCTTTTCCCCTCCTGTGCTAAGCCTTTTTTGGGCTATTTGGGGTAGAGCGCGCTTAGGCCTCTGTAACTTTTTGACCACAGTAGGTATCCACGCCAAATTTGCGTCCTTTTCTTCCAACATCATGGGGATTCTAAAGGTACCCAGGGTTTGTGGATTCTCCTAGAGGGTTCCCAGAAATGAGTCAAAATACAGCAACATTTAGTTTTTTTGTGAAAAATGGGGAAAAGTGGCTGCAAATGAAAGCGTCTGGGTTTTTCTCTGCAAATGATATCAAAAAAGGGTTTGTGGGGCTGTAAGCACAATTTCTCCAGCTTTTAGGGAATGACAGATTTTTGTCAGAAATCCAACATTTTTTACACACTTTTGACATTTTTCTGGGACATACCCTATTTTTGCTATTTTTTGTGCTTTCAACCTCCTTCCAGATAATGGTAGAAATGGGTAGAAAAGCAATAATGGATCCTGGAAAGCTATACATTTTTAAAAAGTAGACAAAATTATGAATTCAGCAAGGGGTCATTTGTGTAGATCCATCAAGATTTCTTTATAGAAACTAACAGTTAAATATAGGAAAAATTAAAAATTTATTGAAAAAAGCTGCCTTTTGAGTCAACGTTTTCACCTGTAACTTCTTCTAATTATGACATCTCTTTGAAAGCAATGTACCGTTACATCCGGTGGACCTTCCTGGTTGTGGGGATATATAGGACTTGTAGGTTCACCAAGAGCCCAACGAACCCAGAATAAAAAAAAAACTGAGCAGCATTTTGTAATGTTTTTTTTTTTTGTTCCGGGTCAGTAGCAATTATTGTGGGAAAATGTATACATGAAAAAATCGGTATGAAAGACACCTATGTATTTCTGAAATGGGAATACATTACAGAGTTTAGAAACACTTTTTCGAAATTGGGAATACTCATACTTGCATGACAATTATTGGTCATTTTTCAAAATGACTTTTTTTTTACACAATGTCTTTCATTTGGAAGGGAGAAATGCATCAAAAATCAATAGGTAATAACTTTTGCTTTACAAATCTGAACTACCCTAAGTCTCCCGATAAAAATGGTACCTCACTTGTGTGGGTAGGCATAGTGCCCACGACAGGAAGTGGCTCAAAACCTAAGGTGAACACACCACATTTTCACACTGAAAGTTTACACATTTTTTGCGAAGAGTCTAGCTGTAGTTTTTGAACCCTAGCCCTGCCGGCACCTAGGGAAACCTAGCAAACCTATACATTTTTGAAAACTAGACACCCAGGGGAATCCAGGATGGGGTGACTTGACTGCCTCCCATCGTGTTCTGTTACCCAGAATCCCTTGCAAACATAAAAAATTGACAAAAAAACACATTTTCCCCACATTTCTGTGGTGGAAAGTTCTGGAATCTGCGTGGATCCACAAATTTCCACTCACCCCGCGTTCCCCAAAGTCCTACGAGAAAAATTGTACCTCACTTGTGCAGGTCGGCCTAGTGCCCGCGACAGGAAACGGCGCAATACGCAACGTGGTCACACCTCAATTTTGCAGTGAAAAAATGACCCTTTTTTGGCAAAGTGACAAGCTGTAGTTTTTTAACCCTAGCCCTGCCGGCACCTAGGGAAACCTAGCACACCTATACATTTTTGAAAACTAGACACCCAGGGGAATTCAGGATGGGGTGACTTGACTGCCTCCCACCATGGTCTGTTACCCAGAATCCCTTGCAAATGTAAAAAATTAACAAAAAAACAAATTTTCCCCACATTTCTGTGATGGAAAGTTCTGGAATCTGCGGGGCTCCACAAATTTCCACCCACCCCGCATTCCCCAAAGTCCTATGAGAAAAATGGTACCTCACTTGTGCGGGTCGGCCTAGTGCCCGCGACAGGAAATGGCGCAATACGCAACGTGGTCACACCTCAATTTTGCAATGAAAAAGGACCCTTTTTTGACAAAGTGACGAGCTGTAGTTTTTGAACCCTAGCCCTGCCGGCACCTAGGGAAACATAGCAAACCTATACATTTTTGAAAACTATACACCCAGGGAAATCCAGGATGGGGTGACTTGACTGCCTCCCATCGTGTTCTGTTACCCAGAATCCCTTGCAAACATAAAAAATTGACAAAAAAACACATTTTCCCCACATTTCTGTGGTGGAAAGTTCTGGAATCTGCGTGGATCCACAAATTTCCACTCACCCCGCGTTCCCCAAAGTCCTACGAGAAAAATTGTACCTCACTTGTGCAGGTCGGCCTAGTGCCCGCGACAGGAAACGGCGCAATACGCAACGTGGTCACACCTCAATTTTGCAGTGAAAAAATGACCCTTTTTTGGCAAAGTGACAAGCTGTAGTTTTTTAACCCTAGCCCTGCCGGCACCTAGGGAAACCTAGCACACCTATACATTTTTGAAAACTAGACACCCAGGGGAATTCAGGATGGGGTGACTTGACTGCCTCCCACCATGGTCTGTTACCCAGAATCCCTTGCAAATGTAAAAAATTAACAAAAAAACAAATTTTCCCCACATTTCTGTGATGGAAAGTTCTGGAATCTGCGGGGCTCCACAAATTTCCACCCACCCCGCATTCCCCAAAGTCCTATGAGAAAAATGGTACCTCACTTGTGCGGGTCGGCCTAGTGCCCGCGACAGGAAATGGCGCAATACGCAACGTGGTCACACCTCAATTTTGCAATGAAAAAGGACCCTTTTTTGACAAAGTGACGAGCTGTAGTTTTTGAACCCTAGCCCTGCCGGCACCTAGGGAAACATAGCAAACCTATACATTTTTGAAAACTATACACCCAGGGAAATCCAGGATGGGGTGACTTGACTGCCTCCCACCATGGTCTGTTACCCAGAATCCCTTGCAAACGTAAAAAATTGACAAAAAAAACACATTTTCTCCATATTTCTGTGGTGAAAAGTTTTGGAATCTGTGTGGATCCACAAATCTCCACCCACCCCGCGTTCCCCAAAGTCCTACGAGAAAAATGGTACCTCACTTGTGCGGGTCGGCCTAGTGCCCGCGACAGGAAACGGCGCAAAACGCAACGTGGTCACACCTCAATTTTGCAGTGAAAAATGACCCTTTTTTGGCAAAGTGACTAGCTGTAGTTTTTGAACCCTAGACCTGCCAGCACCTAGGGAAACCTACCAAACCCACGCATTTCTGAAAACTAGACACCCGGCGGCTTCCAGGGAGGTATGGCTTGCGTGGATCCCCCAATTTTTCCTTACCCAGAATCCCCTGCAAACCTCGATTTTAGCTGAAAAATCCCTTTTTTCACACATTTTGGGGTGGGAAAGTTGTGGCATCACTGGGCTCACACAAATTTACCACCACCCAGCGTTCCCCCAGCTCTCCCGGTAAAAATGGTGCCTCACTTGTGTGGGAGGCCCAAGTACCCGCGGCAGGCAAGGGCCCAAAACGTAGTGAGGCGACATCAAAATGGCCTATCGCAAAATCACCTGGTTTTGCAAGTGGGGTCACTTGGGTTTTTGGCCCGGTGCTCGGCGGCCATCTAGGGATACCTACCAAACCCATGCATTTCTGAAAACTAGACACCCGGCGGCTTCCAGGGAGGTATGGCTTGCGTGGATCCCCCAACGTTTCCTTACCCAGAATCCCCTGCAAACCTCAATTTTAGCTGAAAAAATCACTTTTTTCACACATTTTGGGGTGGGAAAGTTGTGGCATCACCGGGCTCACACAAATTTACCACCACCCAGGGTTCCCCCAGCTCTCCTGGTAAAAATGGTGCCTCACTTGTGTGGGAGGCCCAAGTACCTGCGGCAGGCAAGGGCCCAAACATGTTGAGACCTGGGGGAACGCTGGGTGGTGGTAAATTTGTGTGAGCCCGGTGATGCCACAACCTTCCCACCCCCAAAATGTGTGAAAAAAGTGATTTTTTTCAGCTAAAATTGAGGTTTGCAGGGGATTCTGTGTAAGGAAATGTTGGGGGATCCACGCAAGCCATACCTCCCTGGAAGCCGCAGGGTGTCTAGTTTTCAGAAATGCATAGGTTTGGTAGGTTTCCCTAGATGGCCGCCGAGCACCGGGCCAAAAACCCAAGTGACCCCCCTTGCAAAACCAGGTGGTTTTGCGATAGGCCATTTTGATGTTGCCTCACTACGTTTTGGGCACTTGCCTGCCGCGGGTACTTGGGCCTCCCACACAAGTGAGGCACCACTTTTACCGGGAGAGCTGGGGGATTGCTGGGTGGTGGTAAATTTGTGTGAGCCCGGTGATGCCACAACTTTCCCACCCCAAAATGTGTAAAAAAAGTGATTTTTTCAGCTAAAATTGAAGTTTGCAGGGGATTCTGGGTAAGGAAACGTTGGGGGATCCACGCAAGCCATACCTCCCTGGAAGCCGCCGGGTGTCTAGTTTTCAGAAATGCATGGGTTTGGTAGGTTTCCCTAGATGGCCGCCGAGCACCGGGCCAAAAACCCAAGTGACCCCCCTTGCAAAACCAGGTGGTTTTGCGATAGGCCATTTTGATGTCGCCTCACTACGTTTTGGGCACTTGCCTGCCGCGGGTACTTGGGCCTCCCACACAAGTGAGGCACCATTTTTACCGGGAGAGCTGGGGGAACGCTGGGTGGTGGTAAATTTGTGTGAGCCCGGTTATGCCACAACTTTCCCACCCCAAAATGTGTGAAAAAAGTGATTTTTTCAGCTAAAATTGAGGTTTGCAGGGGATTCTGGGTAAGGAAACGTTGGGGGATCCACGCAAGCCATACCTCCCTGGAAGCCGCCGGGTGTCTAGTTTTCAGAAATGCGTGGGTTTGGTAGGTTTCCCAAGATGGCCGCCAAGCACCGGGCCAAAAAACCCAAGTGACCCCCCTTGCAAAACCAGGTGGTTTTGCGATAGGCCATTTTGATGTCGCCTCACTACGTTTTGGGCCCTTGCCTGCCGCGGGTACTTGGGCCTCCCACACAAGTGAGGCACCATTTTTACCGGGAGACCTGGGGGAACGCTGGGTGGTGGTAAATTTGTGTGAGCCCGGTGATGCCACAACTTTCCCACCCCAAAATGTGTGAAAAAAGTGATTTTTTCAGCAAAAATTGAGGTTTGCAGGGGATTCTGGGTAAGGAAACGTTGGGGGATCCACGCAAGCCATACCTCCCTGGAAGCCGCCGGGTGTCTAGTTTTCAGAAATTCATGGGTTTGGTAGGTTTCCCTAGATGGCCGCCGAGCACCGGGCCAAAAAACAAAGTGACCCCCTTGCAAAACCAGATTAACTATTGTTCCTACAGTGTGAGAATTTTGGAATAATATTGCAAAGAAAATGTGGCAGACATTTTGAGGTTTGCAGGACATTGGGGATAAAAAAACTTTTTGAATTCACAAGAGAGACATCACCATGAACTCCCATGGGTTTTCGACAATATCTACAGTTGGTAGGTTATTCTTACATGGAAAGTGTACCTTGGCAGAGAAACTAAAGACAAAGATTCCTGCACAACCATCTATTCCTCAAACACACACACATACTGGTTGGATTTGGCATGAGGGCGAGTCATGGTTCAGTGTATTAAATTTTATTAACAAGAGATTTCACAAAAATGAAATGCACTGTCAATAATTAAATTCACAAAAAACCAAACCAATTACTCTCAGCTCGTGAGCTGTAAAGTCATGTCAAGGCACCAACCACTTTACAGGCCATTCACACACCTTTCATACGTGATACAAACAAGACCATTCGCACCACCAGGCACATAAGCAACACATTACAAAATTCACAAAAAGGGACAAGGTACACCCTGCTTCAGAAAGACAAATATTACTGCACAGCCATCTAAACCGCAAGCACACACACATACTGGTTGGATTTGGCACGAGGGTGAGTGATGGTTCAGTAGATACAGTTGTATTAGCAAGTGATTTCACAAAAATGAAATGCACTGGTAATAATTGAAAGGGCGAGAAAATGAACCATTGACTCACAGCTCGTGAGCTGTAAAGCCACGACAAGGCACCAGCCTCTTTATAGGCCATTCATACACCTTTCGTACGTGTGAGACATACAAAACCATTCACACCGCCAGCCGCGGGCCCATCACATAACAAAACTCACATCAGCACACAGCGCCATTCAAGGGCCCATCACTTTCACACGCCCACAATCCAGACACAGCAACTACACAGGCTGATGGATTGCGTGGAGTGGCACTCAGCTAGCAGTGTGTGTAGTGACCAGCAGAAAGTCACTACTCACACACAGCCAGCCGAGCGCCAGTCCACACAAACCGCTAGCAGAGCGCCAGTCCACGCACACCGCTAGCCAAACATCAGTCCACGCACACCGCTAGCCAAGCGCCAGTCCAGGCACACCGCCAGACAATCGCCAGTCCAGGCACACCGGCAGCCAATCGCCAATCCACGCACACCGCCAGCCAAGCTCCAGTCCACGGACACCACCAGCCAAGCACCAGTCTGCACACACCACCAGTCCACGCACACCGCCAGCCAAGTACCAGTCCACGCACACCGCCAGCCAAGCACCATTCCACGCACACCGCCAGCCAAGCTCCAGTCCACGCACACCACCAGCCATGCACCAGTCCACGCACACCGCCAGTCCACGCACACCGCCAGCCAAGCACCATTCCACGCACACCACCAACCAAGTGCCAGTCCACACACACCAACAGCCAAGCGCCAGCCTACACACACCACCATCACATTTAGGATTTTTTTAGAAAAAAATAAAAACACAAACAAATCGCAAATAGATACAAATCTTCAAACACAAAATCAGCAACTAAATACATTGCACTAACACCAACCTTTAAACAGAATCAAATTATCCAAAGAATACTGACCAGGCAGTTCACTTTACCACTCATGAATGCTCCCAAAAATTCTTTCGCGTGTGGTACGCTCTAAAACAAGCAGGGACACACAGTGCAGGTTGAGAAGGACAGTCGGGGCAGTACATACGACTCTCCTTCCGCGTACCTCTTCGCCAACAGACTCTACATCTCCTACTGGGAAAATCTTTTGAGGGTGTGGGAGGAATGTGATCTGGAAAGTGGCGATCTTTCAATCTAGCAACATCCTCCACCACTCCAACTCTAGGAACACTTGCCTGTTCCACTACAACAAGGCTGCCTATTACAGACTCCTGAAACTTAGCAAAAGTCATCTTTGACTCAGGGCAAGAATCCTGGAACACAACAAAAGCATTAAACATTGCCAAGTGGAAAAGATGGATAGCCAACTTCTTGTACCAAATGTAAGCCTTACGAAAAGTAGTGTAAGGTTCCAACCTCTGATCTACTCTGTCAACACCACCCATGTGCCTATTATAGTCTAAAATGCACACAGGTTTGCACGCTTCAGCGACCTGACCCCAAACAGTCACAGGTGCAGTGCTTTCATCACAGATGGTAGTCAGCATGTAGACATCTCTCCTGTCTGAACACTTCACAGCAAGAAGCTCCTGGCAACGCAACGCACTGCACTGTCCCCGCACAAGCTTTTGACAAACAAGTTCTTTTGGGAAACCTTTACGGTTCGAGCAGATTGTGCCACAAGCAACAGTGTCCACTTTGGCCAATTCCCTGAACAACCGCACACCAGTGTAGAAGTTATCTACATATAAATGGTGGCCTTTGTTAAAAAATCCTCTACCAAGTTCCCAAACAATTTTCTCAGTCACTCCAAAAGTGGACCGACAACCAGGGAGGTTAATCCTGGATTCCTTACCGGTGTACACCCTGAAATTAGAGACATATCCAGTCCTACTGTCATACAGCATATACAACTTTATTCCATAGCGTGCCTTCTTACTAGGAATGTATTGCCTAAAAACCAAGCGGCCCTTGAACAACACCAAAGACTCATCCACTGCAATTTCTTTCCCAGGGGCATAAATCTCAGAAAATCGATCAACAAAGTGATCAAGGACAGGCCTAATCTTAAAAAGATGGTCACACTCAGGGTGATCTCGTGGCAACGCTAAACCATTATCAACAAAATACATCATCCGAAGCAGAAGCAAATACCTGTCACGACTCATGACTGCCGGAAAAATAGACGTTGCCATCAAGGGACTGCTAGACCAATATGAAGACATTGATGGCTTCCTTAGCAAGCCCATCAAAAAAGTTAAACCCAAGAACTTCTTCATCTCTTCAACATTTGTGGGAGTCCACCGGGTAGCTCTAGAGTGTGGCTTAAGACTGGCACTGTTGTCCCTCAAAAACTGTTCGGCATACAAATTAGTCTGCTCAACAATCTCTGCCAAAAACACATCGTCCATAAACAACTGAAAAAAATGTACCGGCAAAAAGTTTTCAGTATTCACTCTAGACCCTGGAACACCAGTAAACTCTGGCAATGCCGGCTGCACCATGCCAGGGGCAACCCAGAGGTCATCACTTTCAAAGGGAAGCCTTGCAGCCCCAGCCTGCAGCCCGGAAGCCTCTTGCCGCACTACACCAACGGGAAGCCTTGCAGCCCCAGGCTGCAGCCCAGCTGCCTCTTGCCACACTATCGGCACATCAGTCTCCTCCTCTAACACAGGCACTTCATCCGCACTAAGAGTATCTTCATCATCCGATGACTCCATACGGAGAGAAAACTCACTGCCAGAATCGTCCCCTGCCTCCTCTCCCACAGATGCAGAGTCAGTCTCTGAACCATGGTCAGAGGAAGACTCAAACAGCAAACCAACAACCTGCTGAGCAGTAATACTGCAGCTAGCCATTATACTTACTAAGATAGAACACTGCACAAACAAGTCAACAACAACCAACAATGTGCAAACCAAGTAAGTAAAGAAATGTGTACCTTTATCACAAAGATCAATGTACTCAAAAACTATACAATTCAATTACAAGAGACAGCTGCACTCACCAGAAACCAACTCTGCAGTGACACAGCAAAAACCAACGATATCCAACTAGAAAGAAGAAAAAAAAACAAATTACTCACAAGACAACAAAATACACATCGAGCACCAATGCAAAAAGTTTTTGACACTCAAAAACCAAACATACTGCTATTATTACACCATTTGCAAAAAAATGTCATGCAGAGAAATCAAACACATTTACATTGTACAAAAAAAGTCTCTTACCAAACTACACAAACAGCAGACCCACCAGTAACAAAACGGCAAACTGAAAAGAGCAAAAGCCTTCACCTAGAACAAGAAAGTAAAAAAAAAACCATTACAATTGCAATTCACAAAAAAAATAACAATAAACATTATAACATGCTATGTCTTTACCCAAATGGTCAATCGGGTTGTGTGCCAGGTGGGGCAGAAAACAGCTGGGAAAAAAAAGGCTACTCTGTCCCAGGGCGGGTGGGCCAAATACATATTATAAAAAATTGCACCCTGGAAGCGAGGGGTCACTTCTATTTTTATTTAAACTAATTCCCTGGTGTCTAGTGGGCTTTTCTGCCCCCCCTGGGACCCGAAACGGCTACACAAAAGACCGATCAGCCCCCGGGGGGGCAAAACAGTCTTGAAAAAAATTTGGCCCCCCAGGAAGCGACCCTTGCCCAAGGGGTCGCTTCCTTTACGCAAAAAAATAACATCCCTGGTGTCTTGTGGGCTCTTCTGCCCCCCCCTGGGACCAGAAACGGCTACACAAAAGACCGATCTGCCCCCAGGGGGGGGCAGAAAAGTCTTGAAAAATATTTGGGCCCCCAGGAAGCGACCCTTGCCCAAGGGGTCGCTTCCTACAATAACAAACACATCCCTGGTGTCTAGTGGGCTTTTCTGCCCCCCCCCCCTGGGAGCGGAAACGGCAAAAGAATTAAACCGATCTGCCCCCAGAGGGGGCAGAAAAGTCTTCAAAAAATTTGGGGGCCTAGAAAGCGACCCTTGCCCAAGGGGTCGCTTCCTACAATAACAATCAGATCCCTGGCGTCTAGTGGGCTTTTCTGCCCCCCCCTGGGAGCAGAAACGGCAAATAAATTAAACCGATCTGCCCCCAGAGGGGGCAGAAAAGTCTTCAAAAAATTTGGGGGCCCAGGAAGCGACCCTTGCCCAAGGGGTCGCTTCCTACAATAACAAACCGATCCCTGGTGTCTAGTGGGCTTTTCTGCCCCCCCTGGGAGCGGAAACGGCAAAAAAATTAAACCGATCTGCCCCCAGAGGGGGCAGAAAAGTCTTCCATACATAATGGGGCCCAGGAAGCGACCCTTGCCCAAGGGGTCGCTTCCTTTACTAAAATAAAGCATCCCTGGTGCCTAGTGGTGGCATTCCTGCAGCACGATCGCGACGCTGTGCTCGATCATGCTGCAGGAATGCCCTGTATTGAGACATCAGGGGAGAGGAAATACTCTTTCCTCTCCCCCGATGCCTCAATACTTAGAAAATCCCCCCCGCTGCCCCACCGGAGCACAAAACTCACCTGCTCCTTGCTGGACGCCTGGAAGCAAATGGCTTCCAGGCTTCCAGGCGCTTCCTGATGACGTCGGCGCGCGCTGTTCACGCTGACGTCATGGGCAAGCGTGGGGGAGCTCGGGGTGGCAGCGGAAACTCTTCTGCTGCCATCCCCCTCTGTGGGGGCACAATCGATGCCCCAGGGGGGGAGGGCCAACGCTTCCCCCAGGGGCTATGCTCATGACGGAGCGGTTCCGTCATAAGCACAGCCCAACCGATGCTCATGACGGAACCGCTCCGTCATGAGCATCGAAGGGGTTAAGAACACTCTATTTAATAATAGTGATCACGTGATTATTCATTTCCACATTTTTCTTATCAGTTTTTAAAACAAAATCATCATATACAGAAGCACATTACAACTGAATGTGACAAAAACGATTCCCATCAACCCATCCAACAAACATTAACAACAATTTTTATACAAGTAAATCCAAACAAAATAAAAAAAAACTTTAAACAGACAAATTCTTTATGATAGTACATAAACATTCACAGTTCTGAAATGTTCTTTCCCAAACAGGAAGACACATGAGTTGACAAAATTCCAATTACTTGTCTATTCCTACATTAATAGGCTACACATCCTAGCAATGCACTGTTTTTCCAACCAAGGAATTCCTGTCAGACAATGAGACAAAGGGGACTAGGTGAAGGAAGGATGGGCCATCCTCTTTGGGTGTTTGGGGGTGGACCTGGTCCCTACCCCACTTACACATCGAAGGTCTGACCTCCAACACATCAAAGGAATCTGACACTATTCTTTGTCATTCCAGACTTCTTGGAGTCTTTACAGAACCGCAAGTGGTGCTTTGTTCTTTTAGGTGCTATATGTAACCAAAACACTAGGGGGCATATTCACAAGAACGTGTGATAACTACCGCAAGAGTAGCTTAACGCAACTCTCAACATCGAAGACTATTGCGGGAAAATTACGCCGTGACAACCAAGTATTCACAACGCCGCGGTAGCATACGATAGTCCCCAGATAACTCGTCAAATGTCCGCGCAAAATTAAACGCCATGCCGCAAAAATGGAAAACGCGTACGCAAAAAATCATGCAAAGAGGCCAATCGGGGTACAAAAAGTAGCGAAAACCAGCCATAGGCCTTCAAATCTCATGCGTCTGGCGGGAAAAACCAGAGAAACAACACACCAGAAACAAGCCAAAGCATGTAGCAACATGGATGCACCCTGACCCAGTGCAGAGGCCAACATGAACCCCACAACCCCCACAGACCACCAGCAAGGAACAACGGGGTCGGGTAAGGCCAAGGAGAAGAGGGAGAGGAAGACGGGGTGCAGACAGCAGGAAAACCAGACCAGCGTCACGGAGGTGATAGAACACCACCAGCAACTGACCCACAAGCAGACCACCTGGAATGCAGTCAGTGTGCCGAGGAGGCCAATCATGGAGGCCAAGGGGTGCCGGCATGACGTGACAACCTAAACCAGGCACAAACCCGCTGACAACAGGAAGGCAGCAATGGCGACAGGAGGTGGCAGTCCTGCGCCACAGAGGGAGCTGGAGGAAACCGAGGCCACATTCATCAGTGTGGAGATGGTGCAAGGAGTAGGGAGTACGGACACAGCTCGAGAGGACCTGACACAACATCAACAGGGATAGTAACGAACAGGGACTGGGGAGCGGGGGAGATGGGCACAATGGCACACATGCACAACGAGGTGTAGCACACTGCACACACACAGTTACACATAGCAAGAACAGCACACCCACATTGACGACAACGTGGTACAATGCGCATAGCCGACCCTGCAGAACAGAGGACACAACTGGCTCCGCACATGCACAGAAACATGCCTACTACAACTATCTGACAGAGCTGGAAACTGTGAAATGGAAATGTATGCGTACAACCTCACATCCGTCATGTAGTCCAAATGTACACTGTCCCGCAGAAGAATCCAGCACCTCCCAGTCACAATGTACATTGTCATACAGTCTGCATGTAAACCAGTACAATGCGCCAACATACATGTGAACACAATGTCAACATGCATCTCCCCTTCACATTGCAGAGAGGCACGCAACACCTCCAGCAGAGCATAGAAGACAACACATCTATGATGCCGGAGAGGACCACCACACCTTTGACACCGATGCCCTACAACAGCCCATGGATATCCCATGCAACCCACCACCTGGACCCGGGCAGCCAAGCTACTTTGATGAGAACACAGAGCCTGCAACAGACCACACAGCAGGAAGCACCCGCAAGCACAGCTGGCTCATGACACTTCACCCACCCACACATGGCACCCCAATGTCAGGTGTCAGCACTCTAAAAAGAGGTGGCCCAACAGGTGTGGGTGGGGCCCGAACCCATGGAAGGTGAACTAGAACACATACGTTGGTGTCTATTACCCTTGAGGGACCAGCTACACCCCACAAAGGAGACCTACACTGCCATAGAGACACATGCAGATGCACATTCACAGTACAGAACCACACACAGGGGCACACAAATAGCAGTCACACACCCATGTTGGCTCTGCGTACGACGGGCCAGGCCACTCCCCTTACAAATTGAGTGGGTAATGACAAAGCTCTAACCCGCTGCCTGCGGTGACATGTCTGCATACGCTGTACACAGCACAATGTCAGGTCTTTGGGCCCAGGGCCCTCATGAATACAACAAGACCACAGGGACACACGCAGATATTATGTAATGTTGTACTGGCTACGGGCACGTGCGCCTGGCCCCTTTATTGGCAGGGCCACATGTACAGTGACGCCTGTGCTGGATGTGTATGGGGTGAGTGTAAGCCAGCCCGCACGGAGAGCTTGGTTCAGCAACCACTTGAACAGTGGACACCAGTGCAACGGAAAATGAAAACACCTGCATAACAGAGTCAACTGCTGAGCAACATGGAGGGAGCCGGAGAAAGTCCAGAGGACACACAACATGCAAACAGAAGTGTCCCTGAGTTGCAGTGCACTGAGGTAGGGGCAATACAGCTGAGCGCGCCCATGTGAAGGAAAAGTCTTGGATTGTGTTCCTTCGACACATTCCTGATGCAGATGCAGTAGGGTGTGTTAGACCTCATCAATGTCCCAGGTCTCCCACACTGCTTGAGGTGACATTGCACCTCTCAACAACACAAAACTCAATCAGTAACGGACGTTGGCTTGTGGTGCACTGAGTCAGTGGCACCTGGAGTTCCGAGTGGGGTATCAGTCTGATGATGGCATCCACCACAGGTGTGAGCAACTCCGTATGTCTGTCAGGACCTCCGTTTCGACTCTGGCAGATGGCGGTTGGAGGTGGTCCTGGCGGTGGTGGCGTGTGCCTCCTGTGGTGATGCGACGTCCGGGCCGGTCAGGACTCGATTTGCTGTGTGAGCCCTGGTGGACCGCAGTGGAGACCAGAGGGAGCGGACAGCGCAGGGCTACAGACACGTGGCATTGATGACCCTAAGGCCATCGCCTCAGAGGCCATCCAATATCTCAGAAGAAGGGGTCCCGGACATGACCAGCACATAGTTAGTGGCCCCGGGTGCACTGCAGCCAGCACAGGCACCCAGCCACAGGACGGTGACTTGCAGTGCAGTCAGATGGGCCATGCAACCTGAGCGGGTCCTCATCAATGTCCAAGGTGTATGTTGCAGAGGGTTGCGGGGGACAGTGGAAGGTGTCCTCCAGGGCATGATGCAGAGGGTGGAAGCTGTCAGGAAGCAGCAAATGGAGCGGTGGAATGCCACAGCTTTGTTTTTGCAACAAGGTCAGTATCACCGCCATGATGGCGATGACAACCCCAGGTCCATGGACTCAGTTGCCACCGAAGTCCAACCAGAAAGTGTCCATGGGTCTCGGGGAATATACATAGTGGCACCAGGGCTGAAAGGGGATGCAGTCTGCGATGAGGCCTGTACAATAACATCACGTCTGCCATAAATAAACCAAGGCTGAATTCAAAGGTGTGTGTGACCTATTCGACCACAGTGTAGGCCAGGGGCAGCAGTCAACAAGGGCCCACAGCCACGTGTCTTTGGGATGCTATGCGCATGGTTACTGCCACTTGACCAAAGGGAGTACAGTGAAGTAGAATCTTCCTTTTTGTGCGTACACGGACAATGTATGATCAAGACTCAGTTCTAAATGTGTGTCCTACTTGGCCGTAGTGTGGGCCAAAGGCAGTAGTCAGCAGGGGACCACACCCACCTGTCGTTGGTTTGCGATGCACAGAGTTAGTAAGACCAGGGCAGTTGTCGGTAGTGTTCGATCACCTCCGTAACGATGATCCTATTCCCTCCGGACTGCAACGCATCATCCTCTTACTCCTCTCGTTGCGTGCGATTAAATGTTTTCTGCCTTTGAATGATCGATGTTCAGTTCCAATTCTGTGACCTACTCGTGCGCAGCGAAGGCTGAGGGCAGTAGTCTGCGTAGGACCACAGACACGCGTGGTTGTGATGCTATGCACAGACTTAGTGGCACCACATCGAAGGGAATATAGTGACATGAACTCTGCCTTAAATAATGTTCACAAAACTCAGTTCCAAATGTGTGACCTTCTTGACCTTAGTGCAGGCCGGAGATGGCAGTAGAGTACGTCAACCAGAAAGGAGTAAAGTGGGCCTGTGTCATGGAGGCCGTGATGGTCTAAGAGGCTGCCAAGGTCATGGGCCTCGGGCTTGGAGCTTGCGCAGGCACGTGGTGGGTCCTCCTTGACACACGCCGGTGTTGGAAGGTGATCAGTGTGGCCTGGCTGCGCAGAGGCAGGCCTGACGAGTTTGGGTCCAGCGGGCCAGGTGCGGCAGGTGCACAGGATCGCAGGCAACTCCGCTCACGAGGATGGCGTCGGCGTGGTGAGAGGTGCCGCCCTGGCAGAGATGTTGGGCTTTCCAGAAGAGGACCACACCCAGGGCTATGTGCTTTTTATTCACACCCCTACACTGGCCTGGCATACGCCGGGCCAACCCACTCCACTCACGCTTACAGGGGACGTAACAGGCAACATTTCTGCGAACTCCCCCGCTGGCTGGGGTGACATGGTTGCGTCCACTGTCAACTACACTCCATGCACCAGCGGTGTATGTCGCCATGGATATGAGTGTGTTCGGCATACTGCGGTCTGTCCAGCAATTCTCCGCCACTCTTGGCATTGTGTACTTTACCCAGTCATAGTTCTCCTGCATCCTTCACACATGCCTGGTTGCCACTTCTCCCCACATTGGGCTAGTGTGTGGCTGAGGTGCCATGCCGTTGATGGTTCATGTTCACGGCTTGCCCAAGTTACCATTGTGAGTTGTTCTGTCGTGTCTGGTGTGTGGGCATGTTGTTTTGCATGTTGGTTGTGATTTTGTGCTGTGTGCATTGCCAGAGTTGTGACTGAGTTACATGGTTGTGGAGTTGAGGTGAGTGGGGTGTTCATTTGGAACTTGCCAAGGGGCTGTGCATTTCCCTTGGTGCCATCCTGGGAACGCTGATTGCTGATGGACTGTCGGAGGATGAAGGAAACATACTGGCTGGGTATTTGGAGGCGACATTGGTGGAGGTTCCACGGTGTTCGGTTGTTGCCTGCACATTGATGTGAGACGTGTGCTTTCTGTTGCGGTGATTGTGTGCTGTGTCACCAGGGGGCACAGGTATGACATGTGTGCTTTGGATTGCCCCCAACATGTGCGTGCACCCAGCTATGGCGTATGGTCCGTGCTTGGTCTCCAGCGGATCCTGGGCATTGTGTTGGATGTATGGGGACTGGGGTAACAGGCTGATGGTGATGTCCAGGACAGGTGGGAGGCACTTGGATGTGGCAGGCTGTGTGACTCATCCGACTCTGGCAGGTGTCAGTTGGGGGGTACCAGGGGCCAACAGGTGCAGCACAGCCAGCAGCTTTGTGAGGGGTCGAATGTTGGTTGTCAGCTGTGTTAGTGTCGTTGGCCTGTTGGGCGTTGTTGTTCAGGATGCGTACGGTGGTTGTCCTTTTGAGCTTGTAGTGGGCAATGGCATTGTCAGGTATTGGGTCTGTGAGGCTGATGTGTTTCCTGGGGGTCCGCTGTCTTTGTCTGCACTGCCTCTGTGGTGGTTCGGGGGGGGTTCCGGGTGGGGTTTGGGGTCCTGGGGTGGTGGCGGTGGGTGTGGTGCCCCTCTTGGGCATCCGGGCCGCATGACCAGTGGCTTAATGGCATCTGTTGCCCTTCCGATGTGGCTGTGGGCTGTGCTCCCTTTTGTGGTGCAGGCTGTGGTCCACCTTTGCACCAGGTCAGAGCAGGTGTTATTTACCTGCTGCTAACGTGTCTTATCGCCTTTTTTGTGTTCTTATCACAGTCCTGGCTGGTTGTTGTTAATGTTGTGGAGTGGTGTTGTCGCGGCTTTTGGCACGGGAACGCCTAATGTGCATCTCATTAGCGATAGTTGCGGGGGTCATCTGTGGCGATGTTTTTTGCGGCTGCTATCGTGGGTAAACTGGTGCTGTGGGATGTTAACACCAGCTTGTGATTGGGGCGATAAGATTATCGCAACTTCGCTGCGATAAAGTGCTGTTAACTCGCCGATAGATCCTTGTGAATATCCCCCTAAAATGTAATATCTCTGGTTCTACTGATTGGATTTTTGTCATTCTGGTATCAGTTTCTTTATTAAAATGTACTCCATTGTTCTAAATTGGTTTGACACTTTTCTTGTGTTGTGTTTTCACTTTATTACTGTTTGCTTGCTGAATAAATACTTTACACATTGCCTCTAAGTTAAGCCTGCTGCTGTGTGCCAAGCTACCAGAGGATTAAGCACAGGCTAAAAATAATGAATTTTGTGGTTCACCCTGACAAGGATTGTAGTTGTTGCCTGATTGAGGCTTCCACAATTCAACCAATAACCAAATTTCTTACAGCTTACATGTGCACAGTACTCAGTTTCAAAATTAATGACAGCATGTGCTTGAAGTGTATGATAATCCATACACTTCAAGCACATGCTCTCATTAATTTTGAAACTGAGTAGGTTTTCTTGAATATTGGGAATTTGTTTCTTTATACTCATTAAATCAGAGGGGTCCATGGTATGTGAGCAAAGTTTACACTCTAGTCCCTCTGAGGGAGAAGAGCTGAAGGAGACAGACCCTCATAATGAGCATCACTTGAGCAAAGAGAAAGGGGAGGCCTTCTAGACAGTCGCCATGCAGTTTGTCTCAAAATGTTGGAATTGATTGTAAGACTACACTTTAACCTGTCCCTATACCCCAGAAGATAATGCATGCATGCTCTGGACAGACCACAGTAGTAGAATCAGCCTCTAAACCAGTCGCTTTACTGCCGGCTAATTACATCTCTGTTCTTACTTGGCCGGTACATCCTTGTGCTTCAGCCGCAAGCAGACCCCTATGTGCTACTCCATTTCCAGGTGAAACTCAAACTGCACCCCCCGATTAGCGCACTTAATGATTATATGTCCCACAAATCCCCCACGCTTGTATCATTATTTTTAGGTCTCGCCTGAGTCAGCGCATGCGCTGCTCTGCGAGGCATTTAGTAAGGGCTTTTGAGCTGTGAACACACACTCGTGCTTTTTTAAACTAGCCTGCAATTGGTCTGTGCACGCGTCTTTTTTAAAAACACAGCATGCAATTCGTTCAAGGCTGGTGATTGTCCCGCCTTGTTTGTTCCATGTCCTCAGGAGTGCGCGTTAATGCCATCTGTTTCCGATTATCACGTTGGTGTTAATTTGAAACAGAGGGTGCTCGCGCTTTTTTTAAATTTTCCTTTAAGAAGAAGCCTCGTGGTAGCTATAAACACTGCCTCAGGCTAAGTCTTTGAAAATGGAGACTACACCAGGCATCACAGATTTACTTGTTAAATAAGAGATTTGCAATCTTGTTCCACACACAAGTCCCCCTTTCACCACCAAGTGTTACAGAAAGACAAAAACTACAGAAACGTGAAAAACAACCGTCTACCTAACATGAAAAAACCGAGTCCAGCAAGCTGTATCTGTCACAATCTAATATCATTCAACAATATCTGCAGTATGGTTTGGCTTCCGTTTGTTTTTCTCATACATATTTTTTTTTTTTAAAGCAACAGAAATATTGATGAGAATCTGAAAAAGAAGGCACCCAGCCAGGGCCTGATGAGAAAAAAAGACAAGAAAAACAATATTCTTATAACTCTCTGGTGACATTTTTCAGAATGTTTGCGTGTGCAAAAAAGTGCAAATGTAAGCTGCCCCTTCCTGTCCTGACCCCACCATCCAACTCATTAAGGAATTTTAAAAAAGCGCCGGCATTAATCACATTAGCGGTGGAACAGAATGTTGGGAGCCCTGTGCGTTGTCATCTGCAGTGTTTGTTATTGTAAGGGAATCCAGCGCGGGCCTGCTGGGGAGAGATAAGCGGCGCTTATCGGGCTTGGCAATCTTTATCAGAATGGGGATCAGGGCCCACCGCTTATCAGCAGCTGACATCTACCTGCGAGCACAGTAGAGGAAGAGCGGGCAGCCCGGCTCCTGAGTTTACCGCCACTTTCCAACTCAAGTTTGCCTATGTGCATGTGTGTGGAGGAAAGGATCAACAGGAACCACCGCAGCGTGGCACTGGGCTGGGGGCCAGGTGTGATGAGAGGCTACCTGAGCAAACCATTTGTGGATGTGGTTGCATGTATGAGGACACATCCCTATAGTCAGGGCAATTGGAATAATGCGGCATGGGATGACCAAGTTATGCGGCAAGGATGACTGACGCAGAACAAAAATGCAAATTATTCAGCATGGTGCGGCACATTTTGCGATAGTATCAGTTCATTATTTTGCACGTTAACAATGGACAAAGGCTTCACCGTATTAGTACTAGTTTAACACCCAAATACAGCAATATGCAACTAAAAGGCATATGAAACTGAAGGGTGAACAGTCAAATTTTGCGAACTGCCATCCCCTGCACAGCAACAAGCGTCGCCACATTTGTAGTAACTTTCGATCCATTTGAGCTTGAAACTATTTTTTTGTTAACATTTTCAAACTATGCAGCAGGTGATGGATTATGTGGCAAATGCAGCAAATCCATAATCATGCAAAAATCGCCCTAGCCACAGAATATATACCAGAGGGGCATCGTCCATAATCCACATTATAACATGGCTGATAACATGGGGTAGTAATAACAGTCCAGTGGTACCAACTGAAGACAGTATCGAAACCCCAGTAAACACCCATCATACGTTTATGGGCTAGAATGGGAAATAGCAGGCAAGTCCAAGAATTAATGGGCCCTTAGTGCAAGCAATTCACACCACCCGTGGTCCTTTTCTTCAGACATCTTCCAGATATGTTCAATTTTCTGCAGACATCTTTCAGATATGTTCCAAATGTGTGCTGAAAAGTGAAAGATATTACCAGGTGCAAATTTGCACTTGGTAAAACGTGTAATTGCGCTGGATGATAATTCACCATCACACATCACTGTATGTTTTAGATTCGACATTTAAATTAATGACCATTCTGCCAAACTTGCCTAATCACGAAATATTCCAACCCATGCAAAGCATTCTGATGCCTTCTGGGCCTATTTGGCGCTTTAAAATGTCCATGAATAAAAATA
This sequence comes from Triturus cristatus, assembly GCF_964204655.1. Classification (NCBI taxonomy): domain Eukaryota; kingdom Metazoa; phylum Chordata; class Amphibia; order Caudata; family Salamandridae; genus Triturus; species Triturus cristatus. The sequence continues at coordinate 736,422,705 of NC_140587.1, read as the reverse complement.
TGTTTCCGCTGAATTGCTTGGATATAAACAGAGATGCTCTATAGATGAGGTAAGTACCTCACAATTGAGCTCCCCTCTGGAGTAAGTACCTCACAAGTGAGCTCCCCTCTGGAGTAAGTACCACAGGGAGAGCGCTTACTTTTCTCCCTTCTGCAGTACCTCTGGGAGAGTTCTTAGGTTTGTGCTCCCCTCTGCAGTAAGTACCTCAGGATGGGCCCGATTCACAGAACTAACTTAAGACAAAATCTTAAACTTACTACTTTTGGTTTCACAGAAGTTAGGATTTTGTCTTAAGTTTGTCTTAAGACATCCATCTTGGAACATAGTAGCTATCATCCATCACACCAAAAAGATTCAATTCCCTTTGGGGAATTTTTAAGAATTAGGAGAAACTGCACTAACATCGCGGATTTCATGACACACGCCAAAGAACTCCAAGAGCGTCTCCTACTCAGAGGCTACCCAAGGAGATTAGTACGCCAGTCGCTAAAACAGGCTAAATATTACAACAGAGATGCTCTCATTTGTAACAGCCCCAAGGAAACCTTAGACAAACTGGTCCGTGTGGTGGATCACTCCAGCATTAACTATAAAATCAAACAGATATTGGACAAAAAGTGGAACATTTTGAATATCAATGAAGAGACAAACCCAATACAAAAACCAATAGTAGCATATAGGAGAAATCCTAACTTAAAAGATAAATTAGTGCACAATAGGTCTATATCCCAGGACAAGATCAGACAAACTAGCATGGATGGAATACCACCACCTCTAGCCAATCACAGATGTGGCAATTGCCATGCCTGTGATTCAGCAATTGTCACCCAAACTTAGACATATGGAGAAAAGTCAGGTAAATTACGGCAGATGGCAAATTGCAGAAGCTCCAATGTTATCTATTTTATCCTATGTCCCTGCGGTTTGGGCTATATAGGGGAAACCTCTAGAGAATTTCGGACGAGATTGTCAGAACATAAATCTGCCATAAGAACTGCCAAACAACAGGCACCATTGGTCAGCCATTATCGAGATCACCAACATATGGAAACAGAAATTAAATGGCTTATCTTAGAAAAGGTTAAAACTATACCAGGAAAAGATCCAACAAAAACAAGGAAACAACGTGAAACATATTGGATTTTCTGTCTTGATACAGTACATAAAGGCCTGAATGAGGAAATCATCTGGCTAGTTACAGGATAATTTACAGTGCAATGTCACTAGCATTATATGCCATAGCCTTTTCTGTCATTTGAAAATAATAGATCTTGAATAAAACATTCTTGGAGTACAGTAGTTATTATCACTAATAAGGGCCATATCTTCTTTTTCACATCGTATCTCAATTGATATGGATGGCCAATAACACCAGACATTGTATAAAGCCTATGAGTAGATCAGCTGGACCAATTAATTGGACCGACTGGTGGTCTTATAACCAAAATAAAACAATTACCCCCCTTTTTGAGGTATTTGTATCTATTTGACTGAAAACATTATTCAATATCGTTTGTCTATTCTTTAGGCACTATGGATATTTATTGTAGTGCCATACACTGTTTGGTGCATACATTACAATCCATGAAATATCAATCTTAAACTGTTGGAGGGCATTAGTACTGTTAGTGTACCTCATTCAGTATTTTTACAACTGTACAGGATTATATCACACTCATTACATCTATAATATACGGAGCATGGATCGCACTTTTTACCATTCTAAGATGGCGACCACAGCAGTATTGCTCTGCATGTTATTTGCGCATCAACGACTACTATTAGATCGTAAGCGTAATGTAGATGCACACATAAAAACATTCACGGGATAGTTGTAGGGCATTAGTACAAGATATCCATTGTACTGTCAGTGTGCCGAATTAGGTATCATTACAACTGTATAGGACTACATCATATTCATTATGTCTATACTAAACGGAGCATGGATCGCACCTTTTACCATTCTAAGATGGCAACCATAGCAGCATTTCTCTGCTTGTTATTTGCGTATCAACGACTATTACTACATCGCAATCGTAATGTAGATGCACGCATAAATACATACGCGAGATAGTTTATGTACATTCGAATTGGCGGAACTTTGATGGCACAATCTTTGAGGGCTACTGGGCAAGGAAATTAATAGCCATTGTATCTCTTTCCTTTATTTTCTAAAGAAAATCTCTTTCATCATTGGTTCGATGAGACACAGCTCTCCCACTAATTATGGTTTACTGCTGGCAAGTTTTTACGTTTAGGTAAGATCTAAAAAAATCTATTTTAAATTGTTGGAGGTCACCTATACGAGGTTCCCAGTGTATTGATAGTGTGCCCATTCTGGTATCACTACAACCGCATAGGATTATGTCACATTTATAACAAATGGATGCATGGATCGCACCTTGTATCATTCTCAGATGGCGACCACAGTAGCAATCCTTTGTATGCAGTTCATGCACCAACAACTATCATAACATCGTGAGCATGATGTAGATGCACGCGATTATACCATATAAAAAACACACGCGGGACAGTTTTTGTCCCTTCGAACTGGCGTGACTTGGATGGCGTTACTTTTGAAAGTTACTGGGTAAGGAAACTAGTAGCCACAGTATTTCTTTAGTTCATAATGCAAATTTCTTATTCTGTTTTTCTCAATGGGACACAGCTTTCTTCCTTACTAGGTTCAGGTGTTGGTAAGATCTAAGTATATAGAAGTAACCGTTTTTCTATATAACTTTGAGGCAGTGGGTTGTGTTCTCCTTGAAAATATAGTCGCCATAAGTGGAAAGAATTGTATAAGGTTAACTCTTTAATGAGAAAACTACATCCTATTATATCACACCCAATTTTAAAATACTGGGTATGCGTATTGTTTTAAAATACTGGGTATGCGTATTGCTTTGTACCACTCCAAGATGGCTATCACAAAGATAATCTCTCAAAAGAAACCCGTGCACCGACAGATGTAACATCGCGAGTGCCACTAGGACGCACGTTACAGTGCATCTTTAAAAACAAACGCAGCATTGCCCGCGCCTCTTGATTGGGTCAGATCTAGATGGGAGCACCTCCGTTAAACATTGGGTAAGGATTCTGTTGTTTGAGGTACCAGTGTACCTTTTTTTCTCGTAAAGGTTATGCCTCTGTGTAATTAGCAGAGTCCTTGGTAGACTCACCCTTAATGATTGATTCACTGTTAACCCAGTATTGTAGACAATGGATTAAGATTATGAGGAGCACTGAAATCAGAGAGGTTTAAGCGATAGATATCCCGTGTGGGATACGCAAATGTATAACATCGTCTTAGTGCTTCTTCATGTTCTTCGTACAGCCCAGTTATTTCGATTGAACATCACCGTTAGAGCTGCAAATTTATGAGATTAGAGTCACACTATTGAACTTTGATACAGGCTGACCTATCTGTTACTTTTAGATGTATATTTTAAGCATCATATTGTTCCTGATAGATTTGAGGCTAGCACTCTAGCATCCACGATATGCTACAAAAAACTAATATAACACCTGTACCAGCTAGTATGCCTTCTCCTCATTCTAATACTGAGCATTTATCCGTAATCAACCTGTATGGAACTCTATCAATATTGAACCATACCCTTGTCGGATATATGTAAATGTTACGACTATCTTGCTTGTGTGGTTATTTGTAACTAACCAAGTCTAAACAATCACTTACAGGATCTTTCTATTACAGAATGAAATCTTGCAAATTGAAATCCCTATAAATAGGACCCTCTATAGGAGAAGACAACAGTTTTATTTATATTCTTTGTGGAACCATGTGTCCAAACCATTTAGGTAAGACCTCTGTAGGAACCTAGAACAATTATCATCTTGTGTTCTTTACATATTAGATCTTTCATAAAAGCAGCCTTCTTACACTGTTGAAATTGTATGTTACAGATGGAATCTTATCATCTTCATAGAAACCGATGACATATCACACCCTTTTGAAAAAGAAACAACTGGATGCTTAATCATTTATGATACATCGCTCCCTCTATAGATTAATCAAATAGAGGGTAAGATACAATCAGTTTGTCCTTTAGTTTAGTATTGTCAAAAATAAAAGACAATGTATAGAAAACTAAATCTCATTTCTATCTCTGACAACAGAATCATTTCCAAACAGTTTTTGCATTGGATGACACGAACTTGGAATACGGATCAGCTTTTTCTGAGCCAGAGAGAATCCTACGCTACATTTTTCCAAAAATATCCTCTTTTTTGACTCTATGTGTCTTTCTCATCTTGAGAACCTACGGGTAATTTTCAAACTTGTTTTGATTATCACTGAGCACATCACTAAGAGATTCGATCTTTGTACTGCACTCTTTCTTTAGAACACATTTGGGACATTCTAATCTCTGGTACTATATTTCCCTGTTTCTAGATACCTGATTATTTCCATCAGAAATGATAAGATGATGCTGTTCATACATATAATTTCTTTTTTGTATGGGCTTTATTAATCATGAGCATTAATATATAAGTCAATTTTATAGCTGACATTCCCCAGTCTTATCTGATTTATTATTATATTATTGCAGAGAACCCCCAGTTTGCCGCACAGATGATAAAGACATTCTTATATTCTTGGTCCTGAAGAAGGAGACACAAAATTTGTATTTGTCTCTGAAACCAGTGATTACCAGTGATTACACATCGGGGAGACCTACAGAAGAATCAATTGCCAACATATTGAATAAGACATCTTTTTGATTGTTTACCATAGACCTTCAGATCTATGGACTAAAATTTACCAGTAGGATCCCACTTCAAGATGTGTATTTTAGTGATTGTTTTATGTAGTTTGACTGATGGTATGTATGAGTAGAATGATAGGTGAGAATAAAGGGTGATGGCGTTTTTCTATGGGGGTATTTCAAATTTGTTTTGTCAAACGTGAGTTTTTCTAAACTGTTTTCCTAAACAAAGTAACTAAGCTAACGCTCTTGTTCTTCAATCTCATTGGTTGTTTGAATTAATTTTCATGTGGAAATATTTGTATGAAAATACACAAAATGATATATATTTGATACTAAATAAACTATATTAATGTTTTGTCAAAAAATAAAAAGATGAAAAAGAAATTTGGTTTTGTAATGTAATATTGTTTATGGGGAATGTCTCTATGTGAGTGATTACCATTGTAAAATTGGAAAGGTCAGATAAGAGGTCTTCTTTTATGTACATACATTCACCCCAGTACAGAGTACTGGGCCTAAATCCATCGGGTTTTTTTTTTGCTCACCATGCCATTCCAGTTTGGACCCAGCCATATGCAAATCAGTCTTGACCCTGTACCTAATGGGAACAGTCCAGCCCGAACTGCCAGGCCAGGTCCTCCCTGGACTGGAAACAAGAATCCTAGGACCGGTTTCGGGGTTTCACCCCTCTTCAGCCAGGATAGCTTGATTCCAGTGGCATGGAGAGCACAGGACTCAAGTCTGAGCATACCAATCCCACTCGGGGTGACAAATGCAAAAAGAACTATTGATGGACAGAATGCAGAACAATGTCATACATTCACCCCAGTACAGCGATCTGGGCCTAAATCCATCGTTTTTTTGTTCACCATGCCATTCCAGTTTGGACCCAGCCATATGCAAATCAGTCTTGACCCTGTACCCAATGGGAACAGTCCAGCCCGAACTGCCAGGCCAGGTCCTCCCTGGACTGGAATCAAGCATCCTAGGACCTGGCCTGCTGTGGGAAGCGACGCTGCAGCGCCGTGATTTAATAGAAAAGTGAAATAAAACGACCCTGCTCTTCAGAAGGAAAGAGCTGCAGTTAATTATTCTCCCCATAAGAGCAGAAGAAGGTGCCCCATCCCTTCAGCCTGCTCCTAGAGACAGTGTCTCCCTCCCTCGACCCCATCCCTCCAGCCTGCTCCTAGAGACAGTGTCTCCCTCCCTCACCCCCATCCCTCCAGCCTGCTCCTAGAGACAGTGTCTCCCTCCCTCGCCCCCATCCCTCCAGCCTGCTCCTAGAGACAGTGTATCCTTCCTTTTCCCCCCTTCATCCCTCCAGCCTGCTCCTAGAGATGGTCTCTCCCTCCCTATTGCCCCCTCCCACTCCCAGTGCCACATAATTTTATGCTGCATAATTGCAGTGCACTCAATGCAACATACACTCCAAATACCACTCAGTGCCACATAATTACATGCCACATAATTACACTCTACTGAATGCAACATACAATCCACACAATACCACTCAGTACCAAATAATTACACACCACATAATTACATCTCTACTCAGTGCAACATAAATTACACTCCACATAAAACCACTCAGTGCCATATAATGACATGCCACATACTTACACTCTACTCAATGTAACATAAAAACACTCCACATAATACCACATAGTGCCACATAATTATATGCTACATAATTACACTGCACTCAATGCAACATACACTCCAAATACCACTCAGTGCCACATAATTACACACCACATAATTACACTCTACTGAATGCAACATACACTCCACACAATACCACTCAGTGCCACATAATTCTTTGCTACATAATTACACTGCACTCAATGCAATATACACTACAGATATTACCACTCAGTGCCACATAATTACACGCCACATAATTACACTCTACTGAATGCAACATAGACTCCACACAATACCACTCAGTGTCACATTCTTATATGCTACATAATTACACTGCACCACTCAATACAACATACACTCCAAAATACCACTCAGTACCACATAATTATACACTACATAATTACACTCTACTGAATACAACATACACTCCCCATACCACTCAGTACCACATAATTGCACGCCACATAATTACACTCTACTCAATGCAACATAAATAAACTCCACTTAATACCACTCAGTGCCATTAAATTACAATCCACATACTTACACTCTACAAAATGCAACATAAATACACCACATAATACCACACAGTGCCACATATTTATATGCTACAAAATTACACTGCACTCAATGCAACATACACTCCAAATACCACTCAGTGCCACATAATTACACACTCCATAATTACACTCTACTGAATGCAACATACACTCCTCACAATACCACTCAGTGCCACATAAATATATGCTACATAATTACACTGCAATCAATGCTATATTCACTCCAAATAATACCACTCAGTGGCACATAATTACACACCACATAATTACACTCTATTGACTACAACATTCACTCCCCATACCACTCAGTACCACATAATTACACACCACATAATTACACTCTACTCAATGCAATATAAATACACTCCACATACCACTCAGTGCCATATCATTACAATCCACATACTTACACTCTACAAAATGCAACATAAATACACTCCACATAATACCACACAGTGCCACATAATTATATGCTACATAATAACACTGCACTCAATGCAACATACACTCCAAATACCACTCAGTGCCACATAACTACACACCACATAATTACTCTACTGAATGCAACATGCACTCCACAAAATACCACTCAGTGCCACATAAGTATATGCTACATAATTACACTGCAGTCAATGCAACATACAATCCAAAGAATACCACTCAGTGCCACACAATTACATGCCACATAATTACACTCTACTAAATGCAACATACACTCCACACAATACCACTCAGTGCCACATAATTATATGCTACATAATTACACTGCACTCAATGCAACATACACTTCAAATAATACCACTCACTGCCACAAAATTACACGCCACATAATTGCACTCTACTCAATGCAACATAAATACACTCCACATAATACCACTCAGTAAAACATAATCACACGTCACAATTACACACTATTCAATGCAACATAAATAAGCTACACAAAATACCACTCAGTGCCACATAATTACACACCACATAATTACACTCTACTCAATGCAACATAAATACACTCCACATAATACCACTCAGTGTGACATAGTTACATGCCACATAATTACACTGTACTCAGTGCAACAAATCCACCATACATACCACTCAGTACCACATAATTACAAGCCAGATAGTTACACCCTACTCAATGCCAGCTCGGTTGCAGCAGTGCGAGGTAGGTCTACAACTGGGCTTCTATTTGGAGCAGACACAATACTACGTGTGTCTAGTATCCTGCTGTAACTGATGAGACGCGTTCTTACAAACATTAGGTTGGCCTCTAAACCTGCGGGTACTGTCCCTGTAGGACCACTGAGTGGTAGGTCGTTTTTCACCTCACCATTAGGTGTAGATAGTTTTCTTTCCATTTGGTCCTGAGGAAACGCCACAGATCAATCTTGACTACTAGGCGAGAAACATGTCGATCATCGCGGAGTAGAGCGCTTTTTTGACACATTATAGCCAGATAGTTGCTTCTCCTAATCCTTATTTTAACCAGGCTGGGAACCTTCCAGAATAAAGTTTATTTAGAGGATTCCCTCCCCTGTTTCGTCTTGCACATCCACCATTACATCTACACGTACTAGGCCCCTCACAGCCACAGCCTCTAAATGGCAAGGAACAAAAGATCTCCAGTAAAGAGCCCCTTCATGGGTGCCCGTCGGGTATTGCAGCGCTGACCCGATGAGGAGCAGGCCTATATGATGAAGCATGACACCTAGCTTGCTTGGTGTGTGAGGGCCCTAGTTCCGAAAGGAGGAATTCCCTCCTCCTTGGAGGACAACCTATCAACGTGATATCACATAAACTCTCGTACGTTGGACCATTCCAAAAGCCCACTGTTCATAATCGTTGATTCACTCTACTCAATGCAACATAAATACACTCCACATATTGCCACTCAGTGCCACATAATTACATGCCAAATATTTACACTCTACTCAATGCAACATAAATAGACTCAACATAATACCACTCAGTACCACATAATTACACGTCGCGTAATTACACTCTATTCAATGCAACATAAATACACTCCACATAATACCGCTGTGGCACATAATTAGATGCCACATAATTACACTCTGCTCAATGCAACATAAATGCACTCCACAAAATACCACTCAGTGTGACATAGTTACACGCCACATAATTACACTCCACTCAATGCAACATAAATACACTCCAGGTACCGCATAATTAGGCGCCACAGAGTTACTCTATACTCAATGCAACATAAATACACTCCACATAATACCATTCAGTGCCACATAATTACACACCACATAATTGCACTCTACTTAATGCAACATAAATACACTCCACATAAATTCACTCTATACCAGATACCACCAATCAACATAAATGCACTCCACGTCATGACACAATTTCACTAAGCATAAATTCACTCAACACCTCAGTTCCAGGCCACACAATCTAACTCCACACATTTCCAATCCACACCGCATAATTACACAACAAGCAACATATTTCAACTCCAGAACTCAACAATCCACAACGTACCTCCAATCCACACCATATAGTTTCACCACCTGAGCACCAAACATTATTCACCACCACCATTTCGCATCTGCGCACCACCTAAGCATCACATTAGTCTGCCCTTGTAATCTGGCATCTGTTGATTCTCCCCTAGTGTCCGACTGCTGCTCGTGTTCTAATTAAATTACTGTTTTCCAACCTCCACTTCCCCGTTATTTATGTCCCACTCCCCCATAACAAAAAAATTATAACAAACAAGCATGAAAACAGGCAGGAAGAAGTTGCCAGCAGTGCAAGTACAAAAAAACTAGAAGACATTTTTTATGTTAAAATCTTTTTTTTAATCAGGTTTTTCAGTTGTATATAATGTCGTCTTCGTTTGTATAAAGGTAACAAATGTGCTTAAAACTTTTTATTATAACCTTTCAACATAATGCACAGCAGCCGCAATGCTCTCCAACAAGGCCAAAAGTTCTGGCTAAACACATAAGGTCCCAAAGGCGAGACCTATTGGCTATGCCAATGCTTGTGTTCTATTGTGTTTCATTGATCTATGGAAATAGGTAAGGAGGAAGAGGAGCAGTCGAAACTATGACCCTAAATCTACGCATTTCTATTCTAACTTTTCTTGAGTATCTTTCATACTCCTGAAGTCTGATTCATACTGGTGCTTGCACCCTTCTTGATGCCACTGGGTTAAGAATGGCTACTGTTCAGCATCTATGTTATTCTTGGGGTCTTTCAGCCTCTTTTGCAGATTAGTTAATGTCTCCATGTCAAAGGCAACCACTACGTAAAGGACTTCCTTCTGGCCTCCTTTTTAAGTCTGACCTACTCTTTTAATGCATTTTCATGTGTGTTTACCATATATTTGGTACGTAGTGTGGGCAGGAGTCGCTTTTGGTGGGGGCCCACTACATTTAGGCTGCCCTACCATAATCTCAATTCTCTACAGTACAATAACACTTAGGTAGAAAGGGAAAGAGTCTGCAAGGTTTGTGCTCAGAGCCCATCCGTCGCAGGGGGTTTGAGACGAAACAGAAAGCAAGATAGGTTTCACCTCAGTTATTATTTCTTCTAACTGATCTCATTAAGGCTGGGGTAATATATAGTGCACTCACATCTAAAGATACCCTTGCATTCAACAAACCTTCAGTCTATACCCGGGGGGCTGTGAAGGTGGTGGGGTGTCTAGAGCAGAGGGTCTCTTTCTCTCACACATTTAAGCTTCAGGGGATCTATGTTTCAGGTCCTGGCTCTCCTGCCTATCTTCCCCATTACTATTTTGAGAGCCCTGTTACTCTATACCACAGTATCACACTCATGATCACTTAGCTTCCTAGACTCCTCAGAACTCTACCAGCCCAACCATTGTCATTTTTATCCTGTCATCTCCTACCATGATGACAATTGTGTGCACAGTTTCGACTATTAGCTACAAGGAATGCATGTCATGCGAGCAAGCAACAAACAAAAAATAAATGGTAGACTTTTATCTAAAATTTAGTTTTTTTCTGCACTTGTGTTTTGGCCCGTTCTGGGATTTGATGCTGGGCTGATCACCTCAGTTCCCTCTGAGAAGATTCTCTTTACTTCCGGCTCCCAGGGACCTTGTGTGCATTTTGGTCCGGAGCTTTCCTGCTTCTTCCCATGGAGTCTGTTCCTACTACCACAAGGCACAATCTGTTAAACAAGCATTGGCAAAGCAATAGGACTCACATTTACGCGAGACCTATTGCATTGCAAACGGAGTGCGTGCGTACAACAAGGCACGAATGGGGGGGTTGGGAGCAAGAAAGCATCGGGTTGAGGGGGAGGAGGACACGGGAGGAAAGTAGTCTGTCCAGTAAAGGGGCTGGTAGCCTTGGAAGGACACAAATGACAACATGGTCGTCATAAGGAGGGACTTAGAAGCCTACAACCAATAGGAAGGCAGCATTTGAAACAGAAGCCAATGAAAATGATTGGCGGAGAGTGAGCGGCGCTTCCACGAAGCTTCCACACTACAGTGTATACTGCATGCCTTGCAAAGTCATCAGCGCATGCGCTGCAACGCTAGGCGAGACCTAACAATGAGACACAGCACATCAGGAAGCCTAAAGTCCAACCAGAATTTAATGTAAAATAACAGATAGCAAAGGAAAAGATCAAACAACAGATGTAATGTCACCTGACCAGGGCTCTAACGAGAAACGGTAAGTCAATTTTTCTCAGTATAAGTCCATGTAAGATGACAGAAACTCATCTAATGCGCTGGTGTCAGGATCTTCCCCTCATAGAAGCACAGCGTGGCTTTGAAGGGAAGATATCATTCATACACACAATACTGCTAATTTCTTTCCATTCTTCTCACAAAGTCCCACTTCCCTTGCTAGGTTTTGAAAACAAGGCTACATTACAGGAAAATATGCACTGCTCAACATGGAGCATTATGGCGTTTGCGCTGTGAAAGGTTTGTGATTAATACAATGCTATTGAAAGTTTTAACATACAAAAAGCAACACTTACATTTGATTATCAGAACGTACCTTCATGATTTTAAATGTATTAGGATTTATCCTTCTGTGTGTACATAAGCATAATGCAAACACATTTTAACCTCGTTTTCACATCTGTCTTTTTGTTCTCTACTTTTGCACATACTTCATTTCATCTCATTCACTTAAAAAGCTCTTCACACACACAGTCTGCCCTCTTCTCTTTAAAACTACATTTTCTTTTCTTTTGGCGTTCTTAACATTTCAACAGCTGTGTACTTTGTCCTACACCTCCCTGCTATACAACAGCCATATGTTGCATTACAAAAAAATAAATCAGAAATGCGATATCTGACAAACCACAAGTTTCACAAGATGAAGTAAAACATATGAAATTAAAACAGGGATTGGATCACTAACACAAATTAATTTAAGTGTTTTACAACCATTGTGGAGAAATACTGTCTGTTAAAGTTAAGGACATTAATATAGGATCTGCCAGGAACCGCTTTTAAGTCAGTTTTTAAGGTCCCGCCCCACTCAAAGTCCTATATGGCTGCATGGCATTTCTCTGTGTAACAGGCCCAGACAGGTGGGTTATTTCTTTAAGAGCGACGCAACTACTGAGAGGGTGACCACTGCCAGCCAGGAAGGACAACTTTACTTACGTGCCAGCAGAACTTAAACCCGCTTGGATAGATGAGGACATTCAATCACAAAGCAGAAGGGGAGTGCGAGCAGTGAATGCTCAGGCGTGGGTTACAGCCTCGTAGGACATCCAATCACAAAACAGAAGGGGAGTGCGCGCAGTGAATACTCATATGGTCTGGTACTTACCCATGTCCCCTACTCTAACGACTGACCCTGTGGTTATGGATGCCATTTCCCTCCCCTTCAGTGTAACACTTGTGAGACCACACAGCTAGTATTCATTTTTGGATTAGGGGGGATTTGGATTAGTAACCCCCCCCCGGCCGTATTTATTAACATTTACAAAAACAAATTAAAACATTATATACAGCAACTTTACGCAGAAAGTACAGATACATTTTGACAGTCAGATATTCCACGGCTAACCTTAACACAGTCTAATACACAAAACACTCCTGCAGTACATCTATCAATACCTGTTATTTACTTCCTGCGTGTCCCCTCTAGAGCCTACGGCAAAGTCAATGACTGGCAGCTCCCCTGGTCCCCGTATACTAATAAGGTTGTGTAGGGGGTTACAGCTTATCGGATGGATACTTTCCCCCGGCCCCCCCCTACACCCTGTGCCTTACACTCCATTACGTGGGGGGTGCAGACATCTGCATAGTGGCGCCTTAATGCGCATGCGCGTGCGGGGGTGGCCCCAGGCCCACTGGGAAGGATGACTCCCCTGGCCCCCGCACTCCAACAGCCTACCTACCGGCTGTTACTACCCCCTGGAGTTATAAGGTGCTGACCGTAGAGGACCGAAGACTATGCTTACCAATCATGACCTTACCGCCACAGGCCAGCGTAGTTGCCCGACTACCTGGTCTCCCCCCATCACCCCATAGGACGGTCATGCACTGCGCCTTACACTCTCCACCCAAGCTAGGATGTCCGCCATGAAAGCCTGATTCCCTGTATGTGAAAGGTGCACCCCGTCCTGATGAAAAAATTGCTCCCCTTTTATGTATCTGTGACCTAAGGACCCTAGTCTAGGGGACCTGAACAGGTTATCAAATTTGTTGTTGATCTGCTTTACCGCATAATTCAAGGCCCTCACTGACTCCCCCCCCTCCAGTGTGACCTGGGGATCATGTGTGACCATGCTATTATTGACTGGGGGCACTCCTTGGCTAGCCATCCCACTTCAGTGAGGATATCCTTGACCAGTACTCTCCTGCCTAACCGGGCCAAGTTGTTACCCCCCAAATGCAGGATCCAGATTGTCGGTGGTCCCGTACTTGCTTTCAAAGCTCGGTTCACCAGCTCCCTGAATTGACCAACGCACAAACCACCCTGACCGAAAAAGGATAAGATTATCCCTCGCTGAGTGGCCCTAGTCTTGTCAGCTCCTGAAAAGAAATTCTTCAGACGTCGAACATACGAGTGCCCTAACATCCACACATGTTGATCTTGCTGGTGCGAAGAGTGAACTTGCGCCACCATGCTTGCTGTTCGTTCGTAACTCGGCGCCCGTCGTACTACTTGCTCTTGTGTTCTGTGGATGCAAAAGTTTCCAGACTCCTCTCCTGAGTCACAGGATGAAGGAACTGCAACTGACGATGAAACAAACAAGAGGGGGGTAAGCGCTTTGCCATGCTGGCATTACCACACACAAAGTTCCATGAAGCGGCGTCTAGCGCCTATCAGCCAGCGACATTGACCCAGCCCCTTTCCCTGAGTAACAGGGAGAAAAAAGGGGGGGGGGGAGAACCCCCCTTTATGCCCCGACAGTTTGGCAGCCGCACAGTATTAGAGCATGTGCACCCGCACATATCTCTTGAAGGGAATTAGAGGATCATCTGCCGATCCTTTTGAGACGTTCGTCCCCCAGCCCTCTTGCTGCTGCCTCGGTGGCTGCTCCTATCCTAAATGAATGAGTCCCGAAATCGGCTGGGTCCAGCCCGGCGCTCTTCAACGCTAGGAGCATGACTCTCCTGAACTGAAATAATGTGAGTGGTGTCCCATCCCCATGTATCAGGAGCGGACCACCCTGAGAGCGTGCCCGTTGGGCCATGAAAATCCCAAGCCTGTAAACCGGGCAGCATTGTGTGTTCCCTGCCCTGAGTAATACTATGCTCTCACCCTAACCTTCCTGATCGGTCTTTGAATTCCGGATGGAAATCAGCACTGAATCTTTCTTGATGCTAACGTGTCTCATTTGCAGGCCCCCCAGCCAATCTCCCTCATTCCTGGTGACTAACTCGCCCACCCTCAAAGCACCGTAAAATGCAATGCAGAATGCGGCTTGAAACAAAATGACTTAGTCTGAGGAAGTGCAAACCTGCTGCAAAGCCCCCAGTAGCTTGCCTAGTGTTTCGAAACCTATGGGTCGTCTGACATCCGGTTGCCCTCCCTGCAAGCGTTGCCACCCTTTCAGCGCCTGGTGTACTATGAAATTCCTTATGGGATCCACTTTTCCTTTCATTTTTGCAAAAAATGAAATGGCTGAGATATGCCTTCTCGCCCCTGCCACCGTGCGCCCCTGCTCTATCATGTATACCAGGTAGTCCACTAGTGAGTCATGATCCAGCCACTTGTGCTCCCACTGTTCCCCCAAGAACAAGAAAAAAGACCCAAACGCCCCTTCGTAGGCACTCCTGGTTCTGGGTGCTAGGCTTGCTGCCACGAGGTTCGATACCCTGGGGCACCAAGCTGCCACAGATGTTCTGGGAAAGGTGATGGGTGCGCTGCTGCCTCTGGAATATGTGACCTGAAAGCGTGCATTTTAAAACGAGACAATGCGTCAGCCGCGTGGTACAGAATACCTCACACGTGTTTTGCTTTAAAAAGAAAATTCAATTTCATGCACTGTAAAACAATCTCCTTCACTAACCACAGTATCATGCTACATCTGGCTGTTTGGCTATTTACGCAGTCAACTACTGCTATGTTGTCTGTCCAGAATATCACAGACTGGTTTTTTAAAACCTCTGCCCACACAGTCAGTGCCACCAGAATTGGAAACAGCTCTAAGAAACTTATGTTGGTGGTGATGCCGGTTTCCTTCCACCACTCTGGCCATGTTGGGCTAACCATTCACGCCCCAGGATAGCCCCGAAACCCTCGCTACCCGCAGCGTCAGTCATGAGGCCCAACTCCGGGCTGGACTTAGGTGGAAACACAAATAAGCCCAATTGCGCTGCGCGGAAGCCTAGCTAGTCTGCAGACAAACCCTACAGCCCACCGTGCACACTGAGTAACAGTGTCCTGGAACTGAAAGGACTGACCAAGTGTCTAGCACCGCCCGCTTATACCTGGTACCTTTAACACTACTCAAAAGTACAGCGAAAATACCTCTAGTCTGACTACACAGCCGCAATGCACAGATCCAGCAACCCTCCTCCTTGCAGTTGGTCGCGCGCCCACGTAACACTCCCAGATTTTTAAGCCACTGTGTTAGTATTGTCCCTGTTTTGCCACACTTTTTCACTTTTTGTCTACCTAATCAGATCAATGGGAACTGCACATGCAGCCTTGAGAGTATTGGATCTCAGCCCTTAACTATTCTGGCAGCGAAAATATGGGAAGTGAGCCCCTGACCTTCAATTCACAAACCTCCCCCACCTCAGCCTGAATCTCCTGCAGACGGTCTCTGCTCAGCCAAGCTTGTACTCCCTTCTCCGCTATGCATGCGCGCTGGAGCCCCCCCCCCCCCCCGCCGGTCAAAAAACGATCGAACAGACCACTTATTAAAAAGAATCAATGGGAATTGAACCTGTAACCTTGAGAGCAAGAGTCTCAGATCTTAATCATTAGGCCACATCAACTCTCTTAGACAACACAGCCCCCTTCAGACCTCGCGCAGCGCTACCGGTATCAGGCGACCCTCAAACCTTCCCCTAGCACTGCATCAACATTCACTAGCGCTAAATACCGTGCTTTTTCCGCAGCGCCTACCGCGCTTCAGACCTTCCCAACGGGGCTCCCCTCGCCTCCTGACCGATGACGCGAATCGATACCACTCGCAGCTCCGCTTCCGACATTCTATGCACGCTCTCCGCCCCAGGATCCACACGACGCGGTCCAAACAACGCGGTCCAGCCCCCTGCCGACGATCCACCTTGACCTTCAACGACGGGGTCCAGCGATGAGCCTACAGTAAAAACAAAAGAAAAGAAAGAACGTTATGGGTCTGCAGCCGGCCTGGGGACCCTGTGCATGGGGAGCAAGAACAAGAGACTGTTCTGCTCCCCACCACCTCCTTTTAAAGCTGATGGCCAGGCCGACCGGCTGAGACCTGTCAGCCTGGATGTTCGCAGGACGTTCTGCGCCGGAAGCACTGGAGTGCTTCCGGCGCAGAAATAGCCTCACTATTGATTGGCTACTGCGGGGGGAGGAGTGCCGCATCACTCACTGACGTGGCCTCCCCCCCCTTTCGAGAGGCCGGGGACTGGGGCGACCGCCATAATGGCGGCGCGTCCTAGTCAGCCCGTGCCTTCTCCAGGCGTGGCTTACAGCCTCCGTAGGCTCGCTGGTCTGCTGTCTGTGTTCGGCCTGTCTCTTGTTTGCCACCAGAAAAGTGCACAAAGTCAGTTGTTCATTAAAAAAAAAAAAGAGAGAGAAATTGTTGCATCTTCTTGTAAAATAATAGCAGCCTGTGCGGAGCAGACTGGGCCCGTAACTCCCTGGGCCCTGGTGACACTGCACCGACAGCACAACACTCTCGAAATGGTCTCCTGGATTTACCTATTCCATTGGCAAAAAATATATTTAAATCTAATCAATTGGCTCCACCGTGCGTGTTGGTTTCACTGCACACCCACGTGTACCTATTATCTTGAACAGGTCATTTGTTTTAGCCTTCTCTAAGTGGCTAGTGTGTTACCTTCCAAATATCTTCTCCTTTGGACACAATTATACATCCCTGCATATTCACTTTGCATTCCTTACGACGTTTCTTTTCTGCTTTTGCCATATCCCATTAAGGTGCTATGGCGTGCCAATGTAAGTGAAAGCAAGGCTAAGAATTTGACGTATGGCAATAGCTTTGTTATAATCTTAGGTTTGAAACTTGGAAGAGATTTTAGTCTAAGCGACAGGTGCACTTGAGAAGCATCCTGCGTTTGTTCCAGGAAATCCACAGCGCGGAGGCCTGACTCCTGAGGTAGACTATAAACCCAGAGGGCCCTTGAAAATAAATTGAATTTGACCTGTAAATCTAGTTTCAAAGAAATATACTTAAGACATCCTCCAGCCCTGGATTTAGATAGCGCTGGAACTCTTGAGGACATTAAACTATGTGGAAGTGAGACATATGATAGTATCTTTAAAACGTACTTAGTACTTTCAATTGAATGTAACTTTCTTACTGTAAAAATATTTCTTTTTGCATGTGCATGCCCCTCACAATATTAGTTTGTACTTAAAATGCAGACTATTTCTATAAGTCATGGTTCCATGTAGGTGCTGTAAATGTGTTCACCTAACAGCTCTCTGTCAGGATCTTTGACAACCTGTAAGGCAGAGTAGAAGACAAACATGACCGTCTCAGCCTTTCCTTCTACCCAGCTTGATAAACAAGCATAGGAGAAGACAATAGGTCTGTCTCTTGTATACTGCCTACCAACGTACATGGCATTTAGATACCCATTGCACAAGCAGACGCCATACACCCATGTTGGCATGCACAGCAAAACATGTATTTTTAAGCACATGGAAAACTTCATACATACAGCCCAAATCTGCATATAGACCATCCGACATATGTGCACCCATGCACAAAAAAGACACCTTCCAAGACTCATGCAAAAGAACAGATAACACGGTCTCATTTTTTAATGCAAATAGCTGTGTTAAGGCTCCAGGGGAACTTTTAAAATTGTTATTTGAATTTGTGTGTTTTACCTAAATACTGCACTTTACCTTCGGCTGCCATTAGACGGTCCCGCAAGTCAGTGCGAGCCACCATTTTGGTTAACGCTCTAGCTGTTCTGCTCCCACTCCACTATAATAGGGCACATTGAGGCGACCTTGCAGCGCTGTCATTTTTTAATGCAAGGAGCTGTGCTAAGGCTCCAGGTGAACTTTTAAAATTGTTATTTGAGTTTGTGTGTTTTACCTAAATTACGCACTTTACCTTTGGCTGCCATTAGACGGTCCCGCAAGTCAGTGCTGGCCGCCATTTTGGTTAACGGCCTAGTTGTCCTGCTCCCACTCCACTGTAATTGGGCACGCTGGCACGACATGCAAAGCTGTCATTTCTTAATGCAAGGAGCTGTGTTAAGGCTCCAAGGGGAACTTTTGTAATTGTTATTTGAATTTTGGTGTTTTACCTAAATACTGCACTTTACCTTCTGCTGCCATTAGATGGTCCCGCAAGTCAGTGGGGGCCGCCATTTTGGTTAACGCTCTAGTTGTTCTACTCCCACTCCAATACAATTGGGGACGCTGACACGACCGTGCAGCTCTGTCATTTCTTAATGCAAGAAGCTATGTTAAGGTTTCAAGGGGAACTTTTGAAATTGTTATTTGAATTTGTGTGTTTTACCTAAATACTGCACTTTATCTTCGGCTGCCATTAGACGGTCCTGTAAGTCAGAGCAGGCCGCCATTTTGGTTAACGCTTTAGTTGTTCTGCTCCCAATCCATTATAATTGGGCATGCTGACGTGACCGCGCAAGCCCGACTGTGCCCTTCCGCACCTGGAATGCGCTGTGCGCCAGAACCCTGGTCAAAATTCTACCACAACCTACTCTAATGCTACTTTGCTAAACATTGAAGCTAAAGGTAAGCAAAATAATTGTAAACTCATAAACTCTCAGAGTGATGTTTGGGTACAACTTTGCCCTACATGCAAGTTTACTACGGGTACTAACCTTAGTAGTCTCTACAATGACAATGCCAGGGGTACCAACTTGCCCGTCACTTAGGTCACTTCCTAAACACAAATACAAACTCGCTGACTTCTTTGATCAACACAAGCCAGACATCATATTCCTCACTGAGACATGGACTAATAGTTCTTCCGAGCCGGACCTGAATACGGCTATTCCAACAGGCTACGATCTGTTTAAAATTGATAGAGAAGGACAACGAGGTGTGGGTGGGGGGTGGCCATTGCATATAGCTCAAATATTAAAGCTACATTTTCAGACATCCCCCAACTGAAGGAAGAACCTATCCTGTTTACTTTTAAATGCAACAATACAACAGTTTTTAACGGGCTACTGATCTATCGATCTCCTGGTCCTAGGAATCCTTTAATTTCCTCCATACTGACTGCTATGGAGTCCTGCATGGAATACTCTAACTTCTCCATATTGGGGGATTTTAACTTTCACCTAGAGTCCACCGATCGTCTTGACACCATCAACTTAATTGATGGGTTAAAGAGTTTAGATCTAAACCAAATTGTAACCAAGCCTACTCATATAGATACATTTTGGATGGCATTTTTACCAATTATGCTCGGATTAAATTCAACAGAACACCATCTATAACATGGACTGATCATAGTGCTGTTTTCTTTGAGTTATCCCCCACTGGACCACCCCTCAAAGGTTCTGACAATATTAGGACGGGCGCATCACGTCCCTGGTGAAAAATACATACTCTGGATCTGGAATCCACCTTAAGCTCCTATAGCCGCTGTCTAAATACTGACCCTGATTCCACAGCCCTTAATTTTGATGGCTGGATTGACTCGGCAGCTAAGAAGCTAGACCCAAAGATGCCTACATGCATCAGCAGAAGACAACCATCAGCCCCATGTTATACATCTGAGCTAAAAGAACTAAAGAAAAAATGTAGGGCTAAAGAACGAGTTTGGAGGAGGAAAGAATACTCAGAACTAGAAAAACAACGATATAAAGAGGCGATAGTAAAGTATAAAGAGTCAATAATCTCGCCAAAATCACGTTTGTTCACCAAGAAAATTAGTGCTGTAAAAAACACAACCAGAGAAATTTTTAAAACAGTCTCTTCCTTAGCCAAATTTGGCAATTGCAAACAGTTTAGCCCTAATATGCAGTTCTGTGACAATTTAGCAGAGTTCTTTCATGATAAAGTGAAAAAAGTATATGATGAGTCCTCCAACGGCAAGGCCGGAGTTAATCTGGATGGGCTTAACAAAGATGAGGCGACCATGCAGGTTCATTTACAAAAATGTAATTCCTTAACGCCAGAACGAGTCGAGACGCTCATAGTGTCAACAAAATCGGGATCCCCATTGGACCCCTGTCCTGCCATGGTCCTCACACGGTCCCCAACATTTTTGCGGACCATTTAGTTCCCCTTCTTAATAACATTTTGGACCCTGGACATTTCCCTACTATCTGGAAGAAATCCCTGGTCAGGCCTATCTGGAAGTAACCGTCCCTCGATCCAATGAAGGTTAGCAATCACCGGACCATTTCCTGCCTACCATTTCCATCTAAAATCCCTGAAAAAGCTTCCTCCTTTTCCTAGATTCAAATGACAAACTAGACCCAGTGCAACACGGATTCCGGCCCTTGCACAGCACAGAGTCTGCCCTGATTGCTGCCACCGTGAAGATACCTGTCCAACTTGACGGGGGAGGGAATGCTATACTGATTTTGCTTGACCTCTCGGCCACATTCGACACGGTTGATCATCAAATACTCATCCAGCACCTGTCCGAAATAGGGATCATAGGTAAAGCCTCAAATATTCTGAGATCCTACCTATTGGACAGAGAACAAACTATAGTGAAGGGAGAACATAAATCTCACCCCTATGCCCTGCCGTGCGGCGTGCCCCAGGAATCCTCACTATCTCCAACTCAGTTTAATGTTTATGTCACCCCATTGGCCAAACTTATACGCTCTCACGGCTTCACTGCCATTTGTTCTGCGGATGACACGCAAATAGTGGTGTCTCTATCTTCTAAGCCGGAGGACGTGGAACAAAATTCAATTACTGTATGGATCACATTATTTAGTGGATGCTAGATAACTGTTTAAAGCTAAATACCGATAAAACCGAAGTGGTAATGTTTGGAAGGGATATCTCCCTTTGGAATTCCTCCTGATGACCAGAAGCATCTGGGCCCTGCCCACTGCCAGTAAAAAAGGTAGAAAGCCTTGGGGTCGTGATAGATGACCACCTATCATTATCTGACCAGGTCAAAAGCATCACTTCATCGTGCTTCTTCGCATTGAAGACCCTATGAAAATGTGCACCTTTTATTCCCCATTGCATCTTACGAAAACAGTCATTGTTGTAACACTCTCTGTTGAGGGTCAAAAAAGAGAATTATACGCAAGCTGCAAACACTATAAAATGCAGGCGTGCGATTGCTGCTTAAGATTCCTAAATTCAGTCCTATAGGCCAAGGCATTCAAGACCTGCACTGGCTCCCAGTCCAGGCAAGGATCCAATTCAAGTCCATGTGCATTGTACATAAGACACTGAATGGGGCTGGGCCTGCCTATCTCAGTCAGCACATCAGATGGCACATCTCACAAAGAAACCTCAGGTCATCATCAGCCTCTTTAGTCATGGTTCCCAGGGTAAGGACTATAAAATGGGGTAGCAGATGTTTCTTCCCTCCGTCCCCCAAACTTTGCAACACCTTGCCCATTAGTCTTAAAAATCGAACCAAAATACAATTGTTTAGGAAAGCACTAAAAACATTGCTATTTGCACCAAAACCATAGTTACTTTATTATTTCCCTCTTGCATAGATCAATGACAGCTAGCGCTAAGAGGATTTGGAAAACACGCGCTTGACAAAACCTTCATTTCATTTCATAAACATTAGCAACTTTGAGCAAAAGAAAGGTATGTACTTATCAGGGACAGGGTGCTTGCCTAGATGAGAATGGCTCACATGGAAGGTAAGGTTATTTTCCAAGGAAAGTTAGATGTTGACCTAAGAAGGTGTGACTAGGTGGTTCAGAGCCATGTCTACCTAAATGGAAGCAACATTGACCAAGAACATGCATTATGGCAGCTGTCTGCAATTGCTAGGTGATACCCTGTGGGGTTTGAGTTAGTTAAAATCATCTGTCTCGAACACCATGTTTCCCAGAACTGAATGAGACCATGCTTGTCATATTTGTCTCCATGAATGCTGATCTATGTAGTAATGTCACTTCTGGGGCCGCATTATAGATGGGGTGCATTTTCCTTTATTGTGCCGGACACACCTTTGAAAAGGTGTGCTCAGTGCAATGAAGGAAAATGCACCATATTATGAGGAACGCCCAAATTGATGCTGCCGTGGGGGCAGCACATTCACATAAAATATGTAGCAGCTGCTTTAAAAATGCTGCTCCTCTTAGGTGAGGGCTTCTTTGCCTCTGCACCCAAGTAGGTAATTAGGCACTGGCACAGCCTGAAGGACTGGGCAATTTCTAAGACCCAGCGGTGCCAGGGGACAACACCAGAAGCCTTCGGGGTTCACCTGTTTTGGCGTACTTAACAAACAGAGACACGGGACTCTTCCTCTGGCGTCAAAAGATCGTCTTTAATGACTGCAGTCAGGAACAGAAGTCACAGAAGTATCATACGAGATAGATTCTAAGGAGATTTGTACAAAGCAGGTCGCTCCTTAAATACTGAATATTCTGCTTCGGGCTAACATTCCTACAAGTTTACAATTATTCCCGTTTCTGTATTCCAAACAATAAGATCACACAACATCACATTCCCATCTCCAGGTGTCCCGCCTTCAATCACATGTTTCTGTCATCCCTCTATTGAAAGGCCGGACCGCCCCATAATAAAATTGGTCACCTCCTCATCATAAAAGGCTAAAGGGAAATGCAGGAACAGATGCAGAAAATAGAAGAGTCAGATAAGACATATTCCTAGGCAAATAAAAGAAGCGTGGTCTATTGTATCAGGGTCAGTAATCTTGCTCAGGCAGGACAGGACAGAAAACCAGTACGGCAGGGTCCGCCTCAGGTGACAGGGTCAGATTTCGCCAAGTCATGCAGAATTTGGCAGAACGCGCACTAGGGACTACGTGCCCTCGAGGTTACCTAATCAGGGTCATTGTTCGGACATCGCCCATTCACTGACTATGTGAGGGCAATGATACAAAATGGACGTCGTGAACGAAATGGAACCTCTAGGTTCGAACACAAGAATCAGCAATACATTGCTTAGTGCCCTGGAGGGCTAGAACACTATCGGTGCCCTGCTGCTGTTCGCGCTGGTCGCGCGTCATCTTTGCTCTTCCTAGATTTTAAACTACCCCGTTTTGTGGAGTTTAGTTCTTTTATTTTTCGCCTTCCCCCTGTTTTTATAACGCGCTCCTGGCCCCTACCTTGCACCATAATCTGTCATCACCACCGCTGTTTGGCGGGTCCGGGCTACCGGGAGGTCTGTGGGTTTTGCAGGGTTCGGCGCCATTTTGCATTGGGGAGGAAGCGCGAGCGCCATCTTGGAGCGTCCAGGTCACCTGGGACGCCGAGACGACGCTATTTAGGGCGAGCTGAGCAGCAGGTGAGTCTGCTTAGTGCCCTGGAGGGCTAGAACACTATCGGTGCCCTGCTGCTGTTCGCGCTGGTCGCGCGTCATATTTGCTCTTCCTAGATTTTAAACTACCCCGTTTTGTGGAGTTTAGTTCTTTTATTTTTCGCCTTCCCCCTGTTTTTATAACGCGCTCCTGGCCCCTACCTTGCACCATAATCTGTCATCACCACCGCTGTTTGGTGGGTCCGGGCTACCGGGAGGTCTGTGGGTTTTGCAGGGTTCGGCGCCATTTTGCATTGGGGAGGAAGCGCGAGCGCCATCTTGGAGCGTCCAGGTCACCTGGGACGCCGAGACGACGCTATTTAGGGCGAGCTGAGCAGCAGGTGAGTCTGCTTAGTGCCCTGGAGGGCTAGAACACTATCGGTGCCCTGCTGCTGTTCGCGCTGGTCGCGCGTCATCTTTGCTCTTCCTAGATTTTAAACTACCCCGTTTTGTGGAGTTTAGTTCTTTTATTTTTCGCCTTCCCCCTGTTTTTATAACGCGCTCCTGGCCCCTACCTTGCACCATAATCTGTCATCACCACCGCTGTTTGGCGGGTCCGGGCTACCGGGAGGTCTGTGGGTTTTGCAGGGTTCGGCGCCATTTTGCATTGGGGAGGAAGCGCGAGCGCCATCTTGGAGCGTCCAGGTCACCTGGGACGCCGAGACGACGCTATTTAGGGCGAGCTGAGCAGCAGGTGAGTCTGCTTAGTGCCCTGGAGGGCTAGAACACTATCGGTGCCCTGCTGCTGTTCGCGCTGGTCGCGCGTCATCTTTGCTCTTCCTAGATTTTAAACTACCCCGTTTTGTGGAGTTTAGTTCTTTTATTTTTCGCCTTCCCCCTGTTTTTATAACGCGCTCCTGGCCCCTACCTTGCACCATAATCTGTCATCACCACCGCTGTTTGGCGGGTCCGGGCTACCGGGAGGTCTGTGGGTTTTGCAGGGTTCGGCGCCATTTTGCATTGGGGAGGAAGCGCGAGCGCCATCTTGGAGCGTCCAGGTCACCTGGGACGCCGAGACGACGCTATTTAATGCTCGCTGGTTTCGCGCAGCGGTAACGCGCAGCGGAGCGGCTTCCCTGCGCCTGAGTCGTGCCAGAGTCCTGCCCGTCTGCGCTCGTCAGCGTATCGGAGGCGGACGAGGTCGGACTCTGGCCCTCGTCTCCGGTGTCTGCTGGATTAGAGGTGCCTACCTGTGGCCTCGGGATGATTACGTACAGCGCTGCTTCTTTGCGTGCTTTGCGCCCTACACGCTCTGCTTGTCCGTCTCTCTTCCCTGGCGGTCGCCGTTTGGGTCGGGGTTGCCCCGTGTGTAATTGGCTCCCCTCATTATCATCTACCCATAGTCCATCTACCCCTCCGCAACACTACCAGTGCGCGCTGCTCAACACTAGGTCCCTGCCTCGCCATACTTCGGATATATGGGATCTACTCGCGCACTCCAAGATCTCTTGTTTATTTTTAACTGAGACTTGGCTGGGTGTGGGCTCTGAACCCGACATCGCCTGTGCTGTCCCTCCTAATTATTCCATCTTACGGAGGGATAGAACTGAGGGACGAGGCGGCGGGGTGGCTCTGGTAGTGGACAAGGTTTTTGACTGTTCCTCCTTTGTGGTGGACAGCATTGCCGGATGTGAAGCATTAGGCTTTACACTCCATCTATCGGCGTCCCAGACCTGTACTGGTATTCTCCTTTATAGACCTCCTGGACCCATTGGATCCTTTTTTGAGGATCTACAGTCGGCCTTGTCTGTACCTTGTATGCGTTCGGCGCACTGCCTGTTGCTGGGCGACTTAAACTTGCATATGGACTGCCTTACGGATCCGGAAGCTATTAAACTCCGCGAGATTACAGAGATGTTAGGGCTAGCCCCTTTTATCCATAGCCCCACTCACGAGAAAGGCCACACATTAGATGTGATCTTTGCTTCCAAACCTATTGAGGTGTCCCCTCCACTCCCGGTCCTTTGGTCAGATCATTATCTGATAAATTTTGACTTGGTGCTTGAATCCAAGCTTAGCCAAAGGGCTCGAGAGGAAGGTCCCCGGCATTTCAGAGCCTACCATCTTGTGTCAGCAGATATGCTATCCGAGGCTCTCGGCAAATATCCGTGTCCAGTGACAGGGGTTCTGGAAACTGATCTCATCCTGGTCCAGAACTGGATGCAGGCAAGATTTGAGGAGTTGGCCCCTCTGAAGCTTGCTAGAATAGCTCATCTCAATTCTGCTCCATGGTTCTCGTCCGCTCTTCGTACAATGCGACAAGACTGCAAAAAGTTGGAAAGGCAGTGGCGGCGCAAGTACGATCTTGTGGAGCGAATGAATTACCGTGGTGCGATAAAATCCTATTATAAACAGATTGTCGCAGCCAAAAAGATCTATTTGGAGCAGAGAATTGATAAAGCGGATAATATGAGCCGGGAACTCTTTAGGGTTGTGAAGGAGTTTGTCAACCCGGTAGTAGGGACCCTGGTCCATTCTCACTCGGAGGAATGGATCAAACAGCTTGCTGACTTTTTTGTGACTAAGATCACAAAGATTCAGGCCACTTTTCCAATGGCGGATGTTCAATTAGTGGACGTGGTGTCAGGGGACAAGTTGACTTATTCAGCGCCCTTGCAGGCTGAAACTGGGCCCTTATTGTCTGCTTTTCCCCAGTTGTCCTGTGAGACATCGCTTGAGCTGCTATCCAGGCTACAATCTGGTTCGCCGTTGGATGTCTGTCCGGCGAAATGCCTGGGCAAGGTGGCTCCGGCGGTGAATGGTCTGCTGAACCCCCTGGTTAATCTTTCATTGAGCTCAGGGGTGGTTCCGCGCCAATGGAAACACGCACTTATTCTGCCGCTGATCAAGAAGCCTCTGCTCGATCCCCTGCAATGCGCTAACTACAGACCAATCTCCCTCCTCCCTGCTCTGGCGAAGGTGTTGGAGAAACATGTTCAGCATACTCTGACCACCTTATTGAGAACAACAAACTGCTGCATGACTCCCAGTCCGGCTTTCGTGCGAATTACAGCACGGAGACGGCTCTGGTTGAGGTCACCGACGCCATCAGGGAGACGCTCGATCATGGGGGAAAGGCTATGTTGGTTATGTTGGACCTATCGGCGGCATTCGACACCGTCCCACACGCAGGCCTTCTCTCAAGACTTAGGGAGATTGGTCTGTGAGGGACGGTGTTGGACTGGTTTCAATCCTTTCTTGCCGACCGTCGACAGGTGATCTGGGCCCCACCGTTCTCGGCCGAAATGCTTCCGCTGGAGGTGGGGGTGCCTCAGGGCTCTATCCTGAGCCCCACCATCTTCAACATATACATGGCCCCTCTTGCGGAGGTAGCGGAGGCGTTCGGGGCCCGGGTCATCTCATATGCTGATGACACCCAGCTCTTGTTCAATTGCAGGAAGGGAGAGGCCTTTAGTGGCGGCAGAATTAAGGACTGCCTGAGTGCAGTCTTTGCGTGGTTCCAGCGGCACAGCCTGAAATGCAACTCAGACAAATCTGAGCTGCTCTTTTTCGGCTGTGCCCCTGATCCGGGCTGGAAGTCATGGTGGCCCCAGGACATGTCCCCCCCAGAGAAGCCATCTTCCCAGGTAAAAAATCTCGGAGTGGTGTTTGACGATGTTCTATCTTTTCGTCCACACATCCTGGGATTAGCAGGGAAATGTTTCAGCATCCTTAAGATGCTTGAGAAATTTCTTCCCCTACTTTCACTGCAGTATCGTAGGAAGGTAGTCCAGGCGCTTGTGGGCTCCCGCCTGGATTATGCAAATGCTCTTTTTGCAGGCCTACCTAAGTATTTGTTATCCAAACTGCAGATTGTCCAGAACTCGGCGGCCAGAGCTATTTATGGGTTGACTAGGAGAGCTAGTGCCTCTGCGCTTTTGGCTAGGCTGCACTGGCTCCCAATTTTGGGGAGAATTAGATTCAAGCTCCTCTCTCTGGCATTCAAGGCCCTTCATGCGATTGGCCCTCACTACCTGAGGAAGCGTATCGTCTTCTACGTGCCGCGGAGGCTGCTGAGGTCAGCGGACCTGGCTAAAACGGAGGTGCCGGTGGTCAAACGTGTTCGGATGGGAGGCCGCTCCTTCCAGTTTGTGACAGCCTGCCTGTGGAACGAGCTCCCACTTTCCCTTCGGAAAGCGAATAATCTTCTGGCTTTCAGGAAGGAGTTGAAAACACTGCTTTTTACTAAGTAACCTAGTGTGACGGTAGTAGGTCTTTCCTTTTGGTTTCGTGTTTCTCTGGGTCACCTTGCCAAAGCGCCGGGACACCCTTCTGGGGTAGCCGTGCGCTCAAAAAGTGCGGAGTAACATAACATAACATACATGACGAATCCTTCAGTGCAGCGTTGCGAAAACGCTCGCTTATATTAGACTCATCATTTGCGATTCGCTAACACCAGAATCGTCACGGTACCATTAGTACAGAAACATGGGTTCAGTTTTCACGGAACCTCAAGCCCCTTGCAAAAAAGGGAGTGCCCCCTTGAAGATAGTGCTGGTGCTTCATGCGCACCAGCGCTATTGGTTTTACAGAAGGGGCTGCACTAGCGTCTGCGGTCCATTCTGTAATTCCAAAGTGCCCAGGGGGACGTTATGTAATAGGGCCCCAAATTGACATACTGAAGGTAATTTCTTCTCTTCATAGTTGCACCCGTAATGGTCTGGAATTGGCCATGACACCCTGACCATGTGCTATGTGCAGCAACAAGGTAAATTTGGTGTTTTTTTTTTTTTTTGCAAAACTCATTTTGAGCACAGGTGCTGGTCAGGCATCCAAGTGACAAATGTGCAGAGTAGTTAAGGATGTTGGGGCAAATTTCTCATGGTTTTGTGTCACTCTTGCACCATGCAAAGGAGACGCAAAACCTAAGTGAGATTTATCAAGCCATGTAAGGCCAACTTGTTTGGCCATGACTGGCTTGATAAATCTGGAGTATTTACAGATGTAGCATCACTGGTAAACTTGGGAATGTGTCAAAATGGTCTTCCTTCCAGAGGAGGCGTAAACAAGGAGAAATATATTTATTCCTCCTTGTTGTATTCCTCTTTCTAAGTGTGCTGCGTTCTGCAGCACATTTAGAAAGAAGAAAATTCTTTTGAGGGTTTTTTCATGCAAGAAAGTGACCCTTCATGCTCAAAACATTCCTACCTGCATGGACACTAGGCAGGACACTGTGAGCCAGCACATGGAAAGGACAGGAATGTGTTGCACCATGTTTTTTTTTTTTGTTTTTTGTTTTAAATTACATTGGAAAAGACTTTAATTTCATGGTGAAAGGACCGCAAAGAAAATTGTCTATCTACCACACAATAAAATCACTTTCGCCTAATACTCTTCACCTTCATCTTCTTCGCCCTCATAAGAGTCTAATCCCACCTCTTCATAATCCTTCTCCAGGGCAGCCATGTCCTCCCGCGCCTCCGAGAACTCTCCTTCCTCCATTCCCTCACCCACATACCACATAGTGGACAAAGGCACACTTTGCATACATCAGGTCAAACTTGTGGTCCAAGTGAGCCCATGCCTCAGCGATGGCTGTGGTGTTGCTCAACATGCACACAGCATGCTGCACCTTGGCCAGATCTCCACCAGGCATCACAGTGGGAGGCTGGTAGTTAATACCAACTTTAAAGCCAGTTGGGCACCAGTCCACAAACTGAATACTGCGCTTGGTCTTTATTGCTGCAATCGCAGCATTTACATCTTTGGGCACCACGTCACCACGGTATAACAGGCAGCAAGCCATGTACTTACCGTGGCGTGGGTCACATTTAACAATCTGGTTTGCTGGCTCAAAGCAAGCATTGGTGATCTCAGGGACTGAAAGCTGCTCGTGGTAGGCTTTTTCTGCCGAGATTGCTGGGGCATAGGTGGCCAAGGGGAAGTGAATATGGGAATAGGGCACCAAGTTGGTCTGGAACTCTGTGAGGTCAACATTGAGGGCACCATCGAACCGAAGGGAGGCTGTAATGGATGACACAATCTGATTTATCAAGCGGTTGAGGTTGGTATAGGTTGGGCGCTTAATGTCAAGGTTCCTGCGGCAGATGTCATAGATTGCTTCGTTGTCCACCATGAAGGCGCAGTCCGAATGCTCCAGGGTGGTGTGAGTTGTCAGGATGGAGTTGTAGGGTTCGACCACAGCAGTTGACACTTGGGGAGCTGAGTAGATGGCAAATTCTAGCTTTGACTTCTTGCCATAATCTACAGAAAGCCGCTCCATCAGCAGGTATATGAAGCCCGAGCCAGTGCCTCCACCAAAGCTATGAAAGACGAGAAATCCTTGAAGGCCAATACACTGGTCAGCCAGCTTTCGCATTCTGTCCAGCACTGGATCAATGATCGCCTTGCCGATGGTGTAATGCTCACGGGCATAATTATTGGCCGCATCTTCCTTGCCAGTTACAAGCTGCTCTGGGTTGAAGAGCTGGCGGTATGTCCCAGTCCAAACTTCATCAATGACACTGGGCTCCAGGTCCACAAAGAAGGCCCGGGGCACGTGCTTCCCGGCCCCCGTCTCGCTGAAGAAGGTGTTGAAGGAGTCATCACCGCCCGATGGTCTTGTCGCTGGGCATCTGTCCGTCCGGCTGGATGCCATGCTGCAGGCACTACAGCTCCCAGCTGGCATTGCCCATTTAGACCCCAGCCTGGCCGACGTGGACTGCAATACATTCCCTCATGATTGATCTGGTTCAGTCGGTTCTGGTCTCACTTCGAGCCGTGTGACGAGTCTCTGTGAGAGGAATGTGTTGCACCATGTTAAATACAGAAAATTCCTGCCTTTCCCCTTTCACGTAGTGCAGCCCGGCAAGGTGGCTTGTAAGGTGCGTGTAATAATAGTAAATCTGCCCCATTGTGCTTGAAGGGTGCGAGGAGCCACCTAACCAAGGAGGGTCAACATGTCCCAAACAAGCTTGGTCTCCCTTTTCTACCACTAAAAAAAGAGGTGGTTCTGGGTCTGGGGAGTTCATTTTGGAGCAGTGCTAAGACTGATTTGCATATGATTGTCCACTTCCCTAATGTCACAGACAAACTGAAAACCTGTAGAATGGAATGCTACCTCAAGCATATGGCAGTGGCTGCAATTGATCTAACTCTTTTGAATTGTCTCAATGTGAAATTTGAACTTAAGCCAACTATAAGTATAAAGAAAATAGGTTTTTGATCATGTTGTTCTCAGGCTGACTGGTATTATAAATTCTGTACTTGTTGCTAAATTGAATATCTGACCTGTTAATACACCCATTTCTAATACTCAAACAGTGGACCATTTATCGGATTGTTCATTTGTAGATGAAATCAGTGATTGAATGTGTACTGTCATCAAACCACTTCCATGATGCAAGACTGGAAACTGCAGTGGGTCTCATGCCAGAGAGTTTGTGTAGTATATTATAGTTCCTACTTCTGTTGTAGGAAGTAAACGGTTTAGCTTTGAAATTCGAATATTGTGATTCATACTTCCAAAGCAGTTGTAAGTGGATGTAAATAGATTTATTTTAAAAACACTGCCCCCCTCTGAAGGAATACTGCTCTGGGCAGCTATGGGTAGTCCAGTGTTTTCCGACCTGAAAGTACTGGGGATGGACTTACCTGACCTGATTTACAGGGTGAGACAGTGCTTAATTTGAGCCGGTGGTTTCCGGTGCTCGGTACCTGCGCTTAATTGTCAACACCAGCACTTATGACAGGCTGCCATATGGTGGCACTGTTTATGCAATTTTGAGATTCCCAGAACAACAGTTGTTTATTGATTCAATATACATTAAAACTACTGATACCTGCCACCCAAGCCATTCTTAAAGCTTTGGGGGCCTGAAATAGTCTGAAATGTCACACTTGTAAGAGTGTGATGATTAATGGTTATGTAGGTACTGTTGTTAGCGGCAATGGGAGGTTCAAGCTGCAGTGGCTTCCTGACAAGTGTGGTGGCACTTACTATTTTACAAGTTAAGCATTGGGGTGAGGCCACCCTCTAGATAACACCACGGGTGGAGAGAGGGGAGGGCTCAGAGAAAATGATGAAAATAGCATTAAGCTCTTCAGATTCAAAGAAACCTGCATTGAATGGCCAATTAATTCCAGATCTACATGGTTATTCCCCATTCTAGGCAGTTTAACTCATAATTTACCTTAACTCACAGGGAGATATTGACCATAATACTTAATTCTGGCCCTCTATGTACCCTCAGAGTAAAGAGGAAATTCGGAAAGAGAGTCACAGAGTTGAATAGGCATTACCTGGGAAGCCTCACTGCACCTCCTTGGATGGGGCAAAGGGGAGCACTTTTTTGCCAGCATAATTTGAGTGGTCACCATTCATCCAACCGTCAGTCATTTATTTGCCAAACTGTCTTATTTAACCTAGTCCAGTAATAAATCAGTGCTGCCTTGTATAACATAGCATATTATTTATCAGAGGATGAGATCATGTTTTGACATTTCCAGTGTTAAAGTCTTGAACCATTCTGAAATATCTGCCAGTTTGCAATCCAGAACCTACAGCATGCAGGGACATTTCAAAGATTGCAAGATTGTCATTTCTGCAGTTAATTTGAATAATATGTGGTGTTCCCGTGGGTTGTTTTAGCAGGGGGATAGTGTGAGAGGATTTTCTTTGTAATATTTGAAGTTGGTACTAGATGACATAGTTTTTGATGTTGGCAGTGAGAATCGAGCCATAAGAAAATACTAATGCTTAAGCTTGGCAGCCTAGGGCTCATCACACTCCATTCAGAGATTAGAAATCCAGACTAGAACTGAGAGTTTGGCACATTTCTTTAGGAGGACGATTACTCTCATTCTTGGAGGGTCGTGGTGGGTGTGGTGGGGTATTACGAGTGGCCTAATTTTCTGTGTGATAATTATTCCATATAATTATTGGGGGTTACAATTATCACCCTTACAAATATTGCCCTTAAAATGGTTTATAACAAATGGGATTTGGTGGTTTCTGCACCAAAATCCTCATGTCCTGATATGGGATTTTTTTAATTTGGTATATTTTTGGCAGGTCAAGCCTGCTGATACTACCTGTGAGGTTTAAAGCGACTGAAATGCCGCCAGTATTTAACCAGTAGAATCAAATTTGAACAACTCAATATTCCGATTTGTGCAGTTACAGGTGTTACTGCGCACAGAATTTTACAGGGCACTTGTACTGAGAGCGTAAGTACCTCAAGGGGGAAACGTGCTTTGGGACAAAGCCGGAATCATGCTGTGCCAACACAGTGCCGGCAATAGAACAAACGCGGCATTAGTACGCATTTGTTCAGCATGAAAGTCGTAAAAACTACTTGCTTTTGGAGCAGGCGCATTGGTGGAAGGGTGTTGCATTTAAAGTCCAACACATTCCCTACTGTTGCACAAACTGGAGTTAGAATAGTAATTCAAACTATTCCAACATCCTGCACCCCCGTAAGACAAGTAGTTAAAACAACATGCGTGCTGAACAAAGGCGTTCTAAAGACGCGTTCATACTAAAGACAGCTTTTTGAATGCATGTGTCCTGAAAGCATGCGGAATACCGTCATACATTCGCCTAAAGGAGCACTTGGTGGGATACACAAATTACATTTACTCAATTAAGGCCAAGAAAGCACATACTGACTTTATCTGTTTAGTTTACAGCAGGAACATGTATGAGGTTTAGTACAGGGACATGTAAATCTCTTTACCAAGAAACATAATCAGACATTGTGCATTCCTGCAGTGTATGTCGGGAAGGAAGGCCAGAGTGATGTAGTGTAAGGTTCACAGATTACTAAACTGATGAGGTAGGATGAGAAGAGAGTCTAGTCCGATAGTGGCTTTTGAATAGAGCCATGTGGCACTGTTGTACAATGAGGGCCTGATTATGAGGAGGCTTTGTCAGATGTGATGAATATCGCATCTGACAAAAATCCAATAAACAGGATTTTCAGAATTTATCTGATGGGATAATATCACAAATTCTGAGTTTTTTGGGAATAGCATGAACATTATGGTGCTCACCATACAGAAACTGACATATTCAGATAAATATAGGTACTTTTTTCCTCGTTATATTCTGGCAGGTTTGATCTGCTGAAATTTAATGAAGGGTGCAATCGTTATTGTGCCTGCTAATTACTGAGTGTGATTAACATCACACTTCTTATAATTGCTATCCCTGGGCAAATAGTTGTTTACTGAAGGATCACAATTTAAGGAGCCACTTGTAATCAGATCCCTTACAGAGTCAACCTAAAACAGCAAATTGCACTGACTCGCGTTGCTCAATATTTACCAATCAACGCAGGATCACACTTGGTGGCCTTAAATTTCTTTGTAAATCTGACTTAAGTATTGCATTGCCCATGCAACACCATGAATGACACAAGGATACCACAATCCAGTATTACAGCCTTAGTTGGGGCATGACATTCAATGATAACTTCGCAGTATACCATGGTACATGGCAATGAAAAGTCAGTATATAATTGGGTGATGGCTGTTTTCAGAGAAGGAAAAGGCAGCCATATTGTTTTACTACACTTTGGCTGTGTTGAGTGTTAAAGCCTTAGATATAGATAAGTAGTAGGTCCCTACCTATTACCACTTTATCAAAGTGGTAATAGGCAGGGAGATTTATTTATATATTTTTAAATAAGTTGTCGGCCATGTACCACAGTAGCTTCACAAATGTTTGTGAAATTCCACAAAATTACTGTGGTGACAGCTATCTAAGCTTAAATGCCTTACAACTTAAAACATACCATCCTTAATTGCAGTACTCAAAAAGCATCGTCTCTTTACTATAATGTATAATCCTGCCAATGTTCATGTAAATCCATCCATCAAAGACAATAGTGTATTGAAAATGAAATGGTGGAAAAACATGTTTTGGGACCCCCTTTTATCTTTGCAAGCCCTGAACGACTCACCAGAGAAATTTACATCATATCAAAATGTAGAAAATGCTATAGGTCTGGAAAGTTTTGTGGTGAATCATCAAATGGGTGTAAAGTTATTAAGGAGCTAATAACCAAGGAATTTCTATTTTTGGGAATAATAACTATAGAGAGTAGCAATCAGATTTAATTTGATTTCTTTCTTTTTATCTATTGTATTTGTTATTTATTTGTTCATTGGTTTACATAATAATGTGACCATAAATGTGTCTTTTGGTTGTTCATGTAGTAATTCTGAAACTTTTCATATGCAGACTACTTTATTTTGTGGGTTTCCTTGCTACTTTTAATAGGATTGTGCTACATATAAAGCACAAAGTGAATGAAAGTCAATCATAGTTGTTATAAAAATTAAGATCATTATTTTTTCCTAAAGGCCAAATTTCATGTCCTCCAAATATTAGTTTGTGTGGCCCACTGCTAGGGCAATTTTTCAGTTTGTTGCAAAGGGGTGCATAAGACAAATGCTTTTTGTTTGGCTTGGTGGGCCAGTTTTATTTAGTGAGCCAGAGAGTATGCAAATAAAATGTATGTAGATTAAGATGTATTCAATGCAATATGTATGTGTTTATAGGTTTGTATTAGCACGTGTCTATCAATGCGTCTTTTAGTTGTTCATATAGTAAATCTGAAACTCTACATATTCAGTCTAGTTTATTTTTTGGGGTTCCTTGCTACTTTTTGTAGTAGCATTATGCTACAAGAGATCACTAAGTTGAAAAACCTTATAACTTAAACAATACTTACTCTACTTGCCTGCAGTACCCAAAAGAATCATCTGCGCACCCTAATATCTAATGCTGTCGAATTTCAGCAAAATCCAACTGCCCATTTTTGCTCCACATGAAATACAAAAGTCTATGTAAAATGCAATTGATTTCAAGCCCATTTTGGGATACCATTTTTTCCTTCAACAACCTAGAGCAAACAGTGCAAAATTTTCAGTCCTCCGACAATGAAACTGCAAAGTTTCAAAGACATTCGTAAAACAGGTGCAAAATTATTAAGGGACAAAAATCCCCAAAATCTCTTTCTCAGGTGCCTTAACTATAACTACAGAGTGGTCATTTGAGAGGTCATCAGTGATGTAATTTCAGAAGTCATGAGTGATGTTATGAGTGATGTCCCTGATTATGTCATGAGTGATGTAATAGGTGAGGCCATAAACAGTACATTGCGGGGGAGCACGTTATAGTTAGCTCAGCAAATGCCCCTCCTGATGCACTACTGGTTGGGGGAAAATCCACTTTCAGCCCTCAGGACTAAAGTGGAATTCATTCCCCACCTAGTAGTGTGCCAAAACACACGTTTGCAGAGTGATGGAGAAAGGGGGCATGGTCTGCAAGTCCTCTCATAAATCCCATTGTCTGGGACTTACTAGAGGTAACAGAAGGGGTTCCTGGACCCCAAGGACCCTCAACATCCATGGGGACTTTATTCCCCAACCAATGGTACATTAGGAGGTGCATTTACAGAGTTGTGGAGAAAGGGGTCAGGGCCTCCTGTGACTTACTGTCCTGCATTGCTTTGTTTTTTGTTCTTAGGGGAGCAGGTCTACATGTCATCCCTCAGTGCAAGGCCCTTTTTTATTGTGGGTGGGCACCCCCAGGTCTCCTCCTGGGTGGATTTTGGCCCCAGGGAACCCATCCCCCGGGGCTCTGCCTGTAGTTTTGGTGCTGTGGCTCTGCCCAGCTAGCCTGACTGATGCAGGGTCCCAGGATGCTTGTTTCCTGTCCAGAGTGGACCTGGCTTGGCATTTCGGGCTGAACTGTACCCATGAGGAACAGGATAAACACTGATTTGCATATGGCTGGGTCCAAACTGGGGTGGCGTGGTGAGCAAAAAAACAAAGCTTTAAACCCAGATCTTTGTGACAGGGGGTGAATGTTTGCATTGTTCAGAATTCTGTCTATCATTTGTTCATTTTACTTTTGAAGCCCTAAGTGTGCAGGGTATACCCAGACATAGGTCACATGCTCACTGTACCACTGGATTCAAGCTAGCCCGACTGATGAGGGGTGATGCCCCAAATCCAGTCCCAAGATGCTTGTTTTCTGGTCCAGGGAGAACCTGGCCTAGCAGCTTGGTCTGGACTGTTCACATGGGGATCAGGGTAAAGGCTGATTTGCATATGTCTGAGTCTAAACTGGGTGGCGTGGTGAACTCATAATGCTGTCCCAAGTTTTTTAAAGGTTTCATGTTTATAGTTGCTTAAGCGGTGCCTAAACCCTTTTAAATATTTACACAACAGACTGAAATAATTTTAGTTACATGATCTTTTATAATATTGGAACATATGTACTTCATATTGTTTTTTATATGGCCTCATTGCAATGATTTTAATTAATTGTGCAAAATATTATCTATCTACCTATCATATGTTTATTAAAAATATGTGAGAATTTTACGATTAAAATCATTTAGAAAATTAATAATCAAATTATTTAATAATTTTTTCCCTTCATAAATATTTAAAATAATCAAGACTTTTTTTTCTCATCAAACAATTGTCATTGGAAGGAAACCATATCCATATGGATACACTTGCCATTAAGGTAAATGTCTGTCATCCTATCCTCCTCTGATTCAACTGAGACCATTTCAGCAGTATATCACCTACATGATAATTTGGAGTGTGACCTCACTCATATAATTGGTGGTAGCATTGTGTAGTTGCTTCATAGTAGTAAAAACAGAAGCCTTCTTTTCAGTCTCCGTGAAGATAACAGTGCTTTGTTTCAGCAGGGGAGTAGAAATCACAAAGTTTCTCTGGGGATATACAGAGATCAGGAGGAGAGCAGTGGCAGGTAGTGAGAAAACTGAGGTGCACAGTGAATCCATGTTTCACCTGGCAGTCAAATACGACAGTGCCACACAGCCACAGAATCATTTTAAAGGAAAAAGGGGAGATGGGGAGGTCTACCATCACACTCACCTGCATATACAGGGGGTGGCAGTAACACTGCTTGGGCTGTGGGACCACAACAGTTTTGGAGGTAACATCTGAGGTACCACATATAGACTCAAAAGTCAACATCCACTGGCAAGAGGATGTCACGTTTGTTGGGAGGAGGATGTGATGGGAATTATATGAGCTTACCACATGAACATTATACACAGCAGGGTGTGACTGCTCTCCGAAACCGTGATGTCCACACCACAGCAGTAAGACTGGTGACTACACCTCCTCTATATGTGGTGCAACTCAACTTTATCAGGTTGTTACTGTCCACCATTTGGTTGTGAAAAGCATTGATAATGTAGCATATCATGCAGGAATGTTCACAATCTTTCTCTTTTCACATGGTGGAGTATAGTTTAGAATGGCATAAGATTGGGCATATTGACAGTGTATGTAAGGATTACATACATTGCAATAATTTATTAAAAAGATACCTACAAAGTAAAGTGCTACCTATGTGAAGATAGGAAACGTTACCTACAATGCAGTAACTTACAATATAAGGTCCTCCACCTTGGTTAGCCAGATTCTGCTGTCTTTGCATGTTGAAGATGAAAGCATTCAGTCTTGTGTGCTCCAAAGTGGTATCTCAGTACACACACAGGTATGATGGTTCCCATGGGAACAAAGACACCAGGCCAGTGGGGTAACCCTCTCTACATGGCAACATGACTACTCTATAGCTCCCATGCTGGTGTAAGTGCCGCAGTACAGCTTCTTCACCAGACCAAAGAACATGTTACGAAGCTGTCCCAGGTCGGATACTCCTCAGGATTCGGGCGATGCTATAGGGGGTCCACCTCTCAACGTCCCCAACTTCCTGCACTAAAGGCACGGAAGGCTGGAGCAATCAAGCGAGGGAAGGGAAGGATGGGAACAGCAGGGAGTAGAACCTGTAAAGAAATGTTAACATACAACAACCAACATAAAACAAAGTATGACAGAATTGCTACACTCAATAGGTCTCGCTAATATGCCACCATGTATAATAAGCGGTTCCTTATTTCTCCCTAAACAAGCACACTAGCAACTCTGTCCATTAGGCATTCATTCTATAATCATACTGACAATTCAATAAGGTATCCCAGTACCTTGGGGATATACTCAGTGTTTGAAAGGAAACAAAAGTGGAACTGCTTTCTCCTACGCTAATGTTTTCTAGTATGAGAACGAGGTACTATAGTTCTGATTAGTAGGGCGCTATAGCAAGGCCCCTTTAAGTGTACATAACACGGGGAGGTTCCTGTGTGGCCAAAAGGAACTGCGTTAAGTAAGGAGCTATTCAATAGTTCCCGACTAAGGGATGCAAGGAAATCCGCACGCCATTCTCACCATGCGCGCACATGTGATTCCCTATCTGTTCCCAATGCCACCAAGTCTTCTAGGAGTCCTGACCTAGCGTATGCTCTATAGTCAGCTGCGGTTGCCTCACCGCTCCTGGACTCTGGTTATGAACAAATCGTTATTCAAGAAAGAACCTCTGGGGCTACGGAACATAGAGAAGGCATTTACGACAACGAGCCCCTTCAACTACCCCCCCCCAGGGTGAGCTCGTCTGTTGCGCTATATATCCAGCCTAAAATGTTACTGACTCACGCCCAGCAGGGAAAAGCGGGCTTTTCATCAAATACTTGCGGGTTTGTAGATACAGCCTCTGCCTTCGGGTTTCGCGCTAGCTGTAGCGTCGTAGTCCACCCCTTTCCGGCAGGATAGCTCCGTCTTTACCAAATGCCACCTTTTATCCAGATGGGGTTCCCGACTTCTTTCCCAGGGAACAAAGGTGCCGTCACTTATCTAGATGGGATTCCCGACTTCTTTCCCAGGGAACAAAGGTGCCGTATCTCCGGCTGAAGAGACCGCTCAGCCTCGCGGCTCTCTCGAACGGCGGGAACGTACTTCCGGGAACTTCGCCTCATCGATTTTCAGTTACGCACATCGCCGTGCGTGCGTCCTGATCTTTTGTACCCTCGGCTCCTCCTCCTCTCGTGCCGGTGGTTATGGGAGTTGTAGTGACTGCAGGCGCGTGTTGCCTGATTTCTGACAGAACATTGGGAGTGTGGGATGCCTTCCAAAGGAAGCAACACATACTAAAGATAGAGTTCCATGACAGTCTCAAAATCCTCTCGACCTCCAAACCATCTGGTAGTCAGTAGAAGTGGGTGTGGAATCTCTGTGGGGTTCGCTTGCCTCCTGATCAGGTGGACCACATGAAGCTCTAGTGAAAAGCAGCCATCATATGGTCAGGCAACCCTTACTCCTCCTGAGCCACTGCTATAAATGTGATGCACACAATGTGAGGCACTAAAAAAACCAGTCCAACTGTTGGGTCAGAAAAGGGTGTGAGCGTTCATAATCACTAAATTTTTTCTTGTTAATTGCAGAAACTTTAGATCAGAGCCTAGTAGACTGCTACTCAATTTCTATATATTCCACACCCTGGTAGGAGATGATTATTTTTTTTAATGACACAATCACCTACCTACACGATTTGCATCACTCTCTTAGCTTTATAATTAGGTCTCACCTACACAGCACACATGCACTGCATAGGAAAAAGACCTGTAGCAATCGCTAAGGTTTTTGTCCCAAAAAGTGCATGCGTTGCATTGCCTTCAATGGCAACACATGCATGTTTGGCGATTCCCTTGCGGGAGCTAGCTTGACACCATATGTTTGTAATTTACTTGCAAACACATGGTGCCCGTGGCTCGCTATTGCAAGGGAAACGCTTTCACTTTTGCCGACACTTTTTTAGGCACGCGTGCTTGTCCTCTCGTGCTTCCGCTCACATTCTCTTTCTTATTCTCACACCCTAAACTCGGTTCACTCTCTTATCGCATTATTTCCTTCCTATCACTGTTACTGTTTCCTTCCCTTTCATCCTCTTCACTTTGTGTTTATTTGTTTCCATTTCTTTATTTTTCTTTCACACTCCAGATCCCCGTTTATTTTATCTATTTATTTTACACGGTTAGGCTCTGTCATAAGACAGTTGTGCTCGTAGTCAGTGCTGAAGATAAGGTAAACAAACCAAACCCTTTCCGCACTGTAACGGTAACATCCTGGCTCGGTGTACTGATCGAGACAGCGACGGGTGCACTGACAGACCGGCTCATCTCGGACGCTGCTGCTTCTGTCTGCCCGGGGCAAGGCAGGGCTGAGTTTGCCTCTCCTTGGGTGGGCGGGCCTTCAGCGGAGGCACTGCAGATGCATGCACAGGCTGAGGCGCTGTGAGAAGCAGATGACTCCCCTTGACCGGGGTCAGGTTCCTGCTTGATCAGCAGAAGACTGAGAGCATCACGACCTGCGTTGGCCCCTCCTCGGAGCCCAAGCCCTGGCTCCTGTGCATACCCCGTGAAGGAAGTAATGAAATGTGCCTGGGGACATCTGTTTGCTTGTGTAGGCGCGTTCCCTGCTTCTCTGGTCTTCGGCTTTTTTCTTTTAAAACAGCCACAGTCAACAGTTGATCAATTCAGGTCTGTCTGAGCCGGGACACTAATAACACTGTCGAACATCGACTGGTCATCACGAGGATTTAACTTCAAAAACTTTTATTAGCCACAGGATGTAACTGGACAACGAAGTGTTGTACTCAGCCACGGTATGATTGTATTAGAAACGTTTATTATCCAAGGAATATAAAGCCTGCCTTCGGTTCAGTTTATCATACTAGCCATGGGCTTGGGTCAGTTGTGACATTGTGTAGTAGCATCTCATTGTGAAGACATTCTGGGGCCATGCATTGAGCAAACACAGTAACACTTTTTTGCACTAGCACCCTGCCCCCCTCAAAGCCCCCCAACCGCCTTGTGGCCGCTGTTGAAGCAGCATGTTTCTGCGTCCCGACCTTCCTTCCAGCCCCCTCCCCCCTCCCACTCCACCACCCCACCACCCCACCTCCCTCGTCCCACCCACGGGGTCTATATTCACTCCACGCTGCTGCCCCCCAGCAAGGGTCACTCTGGTTACTTCCATCCGCGCAGGGTGGTGTGCTCTGAGTGACAGGTCATTCACCCTCCACTTGTTCTGCTGTCATGTTTCATTTTCAGGTAATAGGTTTACATAGGCCAAAAGCCAAGACCACAGATCTGCAACCACATCACACTTCTGACCTTTTCTTTCTATAGCACTGTTTTTATTACATTTTAGCTACAACAATCTGCAGCAAAACATCCAGTTTCTCATTTCATATACCTCAGGCCCCCACAGATATGTCCTATTTTTTTATTTGCAGGATTTTGGGCTGATCTTGTTTCAAAGTATAGTATGTTATGGAAATATTGGTCCCTATGCTTTTGAGGGCATCGTCCTGCTTTATACACTGCCTCTTCAGCCCTGGCACAGTGTTCTATGCCTCCTAACCCTTCAGACAAAGAGAATGTGGTGTCCATGTCCAAGTATTGTGTAAACAGTTGTTTAGTAACTGCTTTACCCCTCACTATAAGTGTCTGCCTCCTCCCATTTTGTCCATGATTCCCAGCATGGTAGTCTTGGGGTTCAGTAGAGCCAGACCCCCCTCACCCTTTAGAGTGTATTCTGCGTTTGTAACAGATATCGTGAGTGGTAGGGCAATCCCATTGCGTGGATTCAGGTCCCTACTACTGTTATGCCTCTCATATAATGGGGATGAAGGTGTCCATTCACTTTCCAAGGCTTTTCAGGTTACTTTTAAGCTCAGTGGAAGTACTTCAATTGAGTGATGTGGAGGCGTGATGAAATAGTGCGAATGAGGCTTCTGGACCTTGAATTGGTAGTACTAGTGACACGTGTACCCTGGAAACTCCCACCTTCCCTAGTTGCTTCTTAGTCCTTTTTGGTTCTTAAGGGTTAAAGTGAGGAATGACAATTTGGCTGATGGTGTGTCTCTCTAAAGTGTCTTAACTGTAAATATTAAAAGAACTGGGACTGATGTCGGGAAAATTCCTAGTTCAACTGCTCGTGGGACTTAATTTGATTTTTTTTCCCAGATGTTCCCCATCTTTCTAATGCCAATTTGGTCCCATGCTCGGAACCTGTTCAGCTGTGACACTTGGGTGAGCTATCATCCGTGCCACGAAAGGGGTTTCAGGAGTGAATCTTCCATGCATGGCACTACCACTGCAACAGGATCTTGGTGATCCGGGGGAGTTCTAGCCTGAAAGTCTGATCATTTCTGTCCCCAAACACCCAGACATTAATTGGAATCATCTGAGAAGCCCAAAAGTACAATATCCGAGATCCCCAGTCCCTCATTGTATGGTGGTCGAATGCACTTATGAAATAAATGTGTGACTTTTTCAACTTATTGGCCATAATATAGGTTATATTAGCGAGAAACATTATTGCAAATTCCCCAAAAGGCAAGTTTTCTTGAAGAGTAGTGCTTGTAGGTTCTACATTATAGAGCTCAAAGAACATGGAAATAGTGAACCTATGCCGGGTTGGTGATGACTTCTCAAAGTGTTGCTCATCTGTGTAAGTCAGTATTGTAAGTGAAGGGTTTTGTTTCACCTTTCTGACACATCAACCAAATCTGTATGCCCAGATCGATACTCATTTTCCATATATTGTGAATGGAAGAACATTCCCTTTGTGGCTCCTTCCTGGTGGCTAGAAGCGGTGTTTAACCCTTTCGATGCTTGTGACGGAGCGGTTCCGTCATGCGCGTCGGTCGCGCTGTGCGGATGACGGAACCGCTCCGTCACGGCCCCGCCCGCGCACGAACCCTTCTGCACTGCCCCGCCGCGCTGAAGGGGTTAATTTGTAAAGAATAAGTGCAGGGGCCCAAAGTTTTGCTCAGAAGCCCACAGCCGGTGCTATTCAATGTCAGGGTGCTGAATACCAAAGCTATGTAATCTTGATTCAATCTCATGCCCCTTTAAACAACCACCAGGCTCTTCCTGCCTATTTGTCTCACACTTGCAGGTTCTTTTTTTATCCTTGCTTTTTCCTTTTGTCATGGGTATTCAGTTTTTCTTTCCCCCGTGTTTTCTTTTCTGTTTTTTCTCTTCTTCTTTTTCATTGATCGAAGTCTATTGAGGAAACATGAGCGCAGGTTATGAGTCCCGTCTTCAGCCACCGACCGGCTCTAATTAAGCACTGACTATAATTCATGTCCCTGCTACACTTGGGTTAACATAAGGTCAGAATGACACTTTTATCTGTTAAGAGTTTGCACAAAAAAAAAAATAACAGGCAAAACTATATACAGCAATGTTATTGCTTGTATAATAAATACATTGAGAATGTTGTTCACAACTGAAAAAAACGTGGTGCAAACTAATTTCATATCATTTGTGCTATGTTTACGTATTAAGAAGTAAAATACCATCTTTTATTCGCATTTCAAATGTGAATGACGCAACTAAGTTTTCAACTACAACTTTTTGTCCAATTTTAAATATATAAACATCATAAATGTACAAAATCGGTTTCCTATATCCTTTTAAAATGTTTGTTAATGTGCAAGAATTCCTCAGCTAAAATCTCTAGACAGGCACTGCAGCAACATCTGTGAGCTCCATTCCGCAAGCAGCGCAAATGGTGCGAATGATCTTGCTGCCTTTTGGTTTGCCACAGTGGAAGTTTGGACAACATGCTTTTAGTACCAAATACACTGACTTCAAATGTGTAAGAAATTAACACGTACTCTAGGGAAAGTTCTAGGGGTGGGCGGAATTTGCGAAATTCACTTTCGCAAATTATCGCGAAAATGTTTAAAATCTCCGCAAACACGCGGAAATATCGCGAAGATGCGGAAGTTTTTTTCCCACCCGTTCGCGGTATTTTCTGCGTGTTTGCGGCTCACCAACTTAC
This sequence comes from Triturus cristatus, assembly GCF_964204655.1. NCBI lineage: Eukaryota > Metazoa > Chordata > Amphibia > Caudata > Salamandridae > Triturus > Triturus cristatus. Next base: position 736,377,990 of record NC_140587.1, on the reverse strand, counting down.
CCATGCGGTTGCTCGCGGGCGCGGCCATCTTGTTTTCACTTGTCTCGCGGTGCATGATCGCGAGAAGAAATATTTCCGGTAAAATGCGTATTGCGGAAATTTTGACATTTTCGCGCTCTCCGCGGAACGCGAAAATGTCAAATTATCGCAATTTCCGAGAGCGGAACGGAATTTTAGCCCAGGCCTAGAAAGTTCACAGGTTTTCACGAAGACGAACATTGTGGCGATATGAGAATCGAGGAGAAATCTTTTTTCCCAGTTGCCCATAATGTGTGACCTTGAGCAAATGCCTTCATATTCCTAATTCCCATTTCTGTTATCTGAGGACAAGTGAGCACCTTCTCCTTTCGACTAGAATTAAAATGCACCCATGAAGTATCCTGTCCTCGATTACTGTTACTTCAGAGATTCCTAGGAAAAGCTCAGAAAAAAAGCTTAGTGTCAGTAAGTGGGTTATTGAACAGGGAATGGGAAACTCTTACCTGCTTAATAAATACATCCTAGTTAAGCCTCCACACAAGTATGAGTGAAAATCTGCTTTATCCCTGGTAGGTATGGCACAAGCTGCAATCCCCATGAGAGATGCAAGTTAAATTCAAGCTGCATGACAATTTAAAGTCAAGAACACACAGTAAAATTCCCAAACCAGATAAGATAGATAGAGAACAAGCATTGGCATAGCCAATAGGTCTCGCCTTTGGGACCTTCTAAGGAGCATATCAGCGACACCTGGCGATAATTTTTGCTCAGCGCTCTTAGCGTGAGGATAATTATTGCCGGGTAACGTGGATTTTTATCGCTGAGATAGCATGGTATTAGCAACGCTTATCTCCTCAGCGATAAAAATCCTACCTAACGTGAGATTATCGCTGGAAACCCAGCGATAATCTCATGCAATGTGGCCTTAGCTTGTAGATAGGGCCCCATAAACGTAGCCATGATATCCATCTTCCATAGGATATCATGGCTAAGTCAGCCCTGAAGCAGGCGTAAGGAAAGTAGCAATAACAGGGGTTATCGCTACTTTTCCTGACGCTATGCTTCATAGCGTGGGGCTTGGTGATAGGAGAAATGTCGCTTAGCGACATTTCTCCTGTCATGTTAGGTCAGGAACGCCCACTTTGCATCTCATTAGAGATGCAAAGATGGGCGTTAGGAATCCTGATGCTAAAGCAAGGTTTCACACGTTAGCGTGGCATTGCTAATTAGGCGATAAAATTATCGCCGCTTTTCGGCCGGAAACAGCCGCAAAAGCGGCGATAATTTTTTATCGCCTGCTTGTAAATATGCCCCTAAGTGTTTAGCCATGCAACAGTGGATGCTGTTGCACCAAGGATATTGTGCTAGATAACTAAACACGTATAAGGTCCCAAAGGCGAGACCAATTGGATATGCCAATGCTTGTTTTTAGATTGTGTTGGGTTCCACTATGTCTTTAATAACTTGATCGCTTCCGAAACACACTGATTTTCAATAATTAAGCACACACAAACATTTTTGCATATTGTTCTATCAAATGTATTTATTACTGATTATTGCACTGCAACAATTTCAGCTGTTCAATATATCCTTTCGTTAAGGTGGTCACCTACTTAAAGCCATTCCTTCTTTAGGTCACAATTGCACTCCTCTTCTTCACTAAGGGGCATATTATCAAGCCAGGCGATAAAATTATCGCCGCTTTGGTGGCAGAAAACGGCCGCTAAAACGGCGATAATGGGCTTGATAATATGCTCCATGGAATTCCAATTGAAGTCCATGTTAGATGTGAAGGATATCTTACCTGAGCTTCAATTGGAATTCCATAGAGCATATTATCAAGCCCATTATCGCCGTTTTAGCAGCAGTTTTCTGCTGCTAAAGCGGCGATAATTTTATCGCCTGGCTTGATAATATGCCCCAAATTTTTTTCATGCAACACAGCACAGCAATCAATTTTTGTGCGCTATGTTGTGCAAGGATGAACACAAAGCCCAAAGCCAAAGCTACCAAGACGGGACCGCTGCTGCTTTCATCCCCTGCGCTGGCAGTCTACTGAGGCTGCCTCGTGCTACAGGCTGCCTCGCATCATGGTGCAAAGGTGACTGTACACTGTTTAGCACAGGATATTGCACTGGAAACATGCACTTCAAGTACAAATTCTTATGCCTTGGCAAACTCAGAAGATCCCACACATGCGATGTATGCTGTGTCCTGCAACACATACTTATTCTATGTTTTTTTTAAAGAAAAACTTCCCCTTCTTGATGCCTGCTTTAAGGAGGTTTGTTTTGGCCCAAAGCCCAGTCTGGCTATCTTAAGAGATGGGGCTTTGCCTCAAAAAGCTGTGGGTGTTTGCGCTGATCTTCCCATATAATGGCCCGTGACACAAAGCGATACAAAGCAACACTGAATGCATTTTCTTCTTAGAAAAGGGCACCTTTTCATTGCAAAATACAGTTTGCGCTGGAAAGTAAATACAATTGTGTCACTTTGCATCGCTTTGAGTCACTTTGCATCAGCACAAAGCCTCAGTAAATCTGGGACCTTAGCTCCTTTCACCCACCTCTCATTAATGCTACTTTGAAGAGATTGGATGCTGTGTATGTACAGAGTCTTGGGGAGTAATGCATTTAGCATTGTTGAATTATAGAATAGTTTTGTAATAGCACCCTTGTTCTTCGGGTGACTTCTACATTAGATAGCATGCTTTAAGGGAGAGGTATAAACATTGATTTGTGTGGCGGGCAATATGGCATTTTGCCACTTGTGAAAACTGTAGAACTCCTGTGAACATCTCACTGCCAGACTTCCTAAAGTTGCTCTGTTACTGCAATGTAATCAAAGTGTGCCTTCTAGGCTGAAATTATCACAGGCACCGCCAGACCTTCAAATGGGAAAGACAACAGAAGTACTGGCAATCTTTTCTATGCCCAAAGAAATGCACTTTCCTTCTGACAAATGGAATGATTACTTAGCAACCATGTTAAATCCTCTGCTATTTGACTTAGTTCTCTGGCAGTCAAGTTAAAAGCATTCGATTCCAACATGCTGCACCAAGAAAATGTCCAACAGATTGCATGTTTTGATCTCTATAATTATCTCGTTCATAACCTTTATAAAGTATACTCTTTCAACCAACAGTCCCACCTCCACAGTTATTTCTCCCTCTCCATTTGCATTGCTATATTCTTATATTTAATTTCCTCTCGACCCTGCTTCCTCCTTTGTTGATCAAGTTCCGAATAAAAATGTCTCCTATATCACTAGCCTATATCACTTTAAAAATTGAAATTTCAGCTTCCCATTATACCACAAAGATTATAATGGGGTCACTAAAAGGATATTGCAATATCATTATCATGTGCACCACTGGCTACTTTATCCCATATAATACATGGTCACACCATTCACCCTTCTCACAAATCACTTAAAACCTTGGGTGCATATTTATGAGAAGCTTGCGTCGCATTTGCACCATGCAATGTGGCACATGCCTGATGCGAACCTGTAAGAGAAGAAATATCTATATTTCTTCTTGTTTCTTCCAATTTCTCTTTGTGCTGCATAAAGAGAAATATGCCTCCTAAGATTGTTTTTGTGTAGGAAGGTGCCCGTTCCTGCACCAAAACAATCCAGCATGCAGCACAGCACCCTTACACGGTATTGCAAATGTGCCTGAATTGACACAAAGCAGTCAGAAGTGTGCCAGTGCATGGGAAAGGACAGGAATGCGCTGTATTGCCTCCTTTTCCCTGTCAAACAGTGAGCTGCACTGCATGATTTCTTCATAAATGAGCCCCCAGGTGCCTAGCTCTTCTGTATAAAAGAGAGATCATGTTTGCAAACATTTAGAATAAAAACAAAACCTCTAGTGAAAAATTAAGCAGTTGGGTATTTGTTGCAGTATAATACAAGTCCGTTTAAAAGAAGCCCCCAATGTGTTGAAGCATTCAGAAAGATTCTAGCATTTCTCTACCCAAGGACTGCGAAAAAGAAAAATATTCTCTCTGCTTGTCATTGTGAGCTATTAAAATAGAGCAGAAGAAAGAAAAGAAATGTTCAGTTTTGTTGCTTCAAACAGCTGCTTCAATTATGCTCCGTGACCTGACCTACCTTTTCACCAAGGGCTCAGGCTCTGACAGAAGGCATTGTGTGATCTCAGAACTGGAGTGTAATAACTTATAATAGTTGCGTTCTGACTTCTTTTCTTTAAAATTGGAGGCTGGGTGTGTCACAAGTCACTGATTATAAAGAAGTTGGGAATGCCATTTATGCAGGGGTTTCAGAATCCCATGTGTTATACTGTTAATGTCCTTCACAAAGTTTCCAGAGAACTGAGTTATGAAACTATATGTGAGTTACTCCTAATTTGACATGTAATTAGTTTTTGATAAAAGTTGGCTGGTGTTAGACTTGGCATCTTTGGCGTGTTTCCCCTGAGTTTTTGATTTCTGACCTCCCGGTTTTGACTCTGTTGGTGCTGGCTTAGTGTTTCTGCACACATTTCTCACTTTTGATCATTGGCAAAGTGCAAGTGCTCCTGTGGTAAAATGTGTTATGGATTGGTGTTACCATGATTGGCCTATTTGATTTATGTGTCAGTCCCTTGTAAAGTGCACTGAGTGTGCCAGGGCCTGTAAATCAAATACTGTTAGTGGGCTGTAGCACTGGATTGTGCCACCCACACAAACAGCCCGTAAATGTAACTCTGGCCTGCCATTGCAGAGTATGTGTGCAGTCTGGGACTGCCATGTTGACTTGGCAAGTGCACACACTTGCCAGGCCCTAAACCTTCCCTTTTCTACATATTAGTCACCCCTAGGATAGGCCCAAGGTACCCCCATGGGCAGGGTGCATTGTATGTGAAAGGTAGGACATGCCCTGATGTGTTTGGCATGTCCTGGTAGTGAAATACTGCCAATTTTGTCTTTCACTATTGCACGGCTATCTGTTCCCATAGACCAGAATGGTGAGTTCATTTATAACATCTTATGAACATAACTGACCCCAGGAACAAGATAGGAGAATAAAGTTTAGTATGCCTGAACTCAGAATCTAAAGGGCAATCTTTTAGTAAAGGTGATTTTTACATTCTGTGTTTGAAAATGCCACTTTTAGAAAGTAATTATTTTCTTGCTCAGCCATCCAGCAGGCCTCTGCTGGGTTTGTGGATTGACTGTCTGGGTTTTGGATGACAGGGTCTGGGGAGCAGGAGTTGCTCAGGATAGTCTAGGTGGGTCAGGAAAGGGCTGAATAGACCTGGACTGCATTAAGAGTAGGGGGAGGAGATTTCCCTGCACCTGAATGGGCTTGGTCTGCCTCTGACAATGCCGCCTCCACCTCATGCCAGGAAGCCACACAGGAGAGGGCAGAACTGGTTCTGCTGGGCACACACACTCTCTGCCTGAGAGGACATAGGATTTTGTGGTATAAATATTGAGGCCCAAACCCCTGATCTTTAGGACTCTTTTGGACCAAGAGGACTGCCAAGAAGAAGAGCTGGAGAAGCCGTGAGGAGGAACTATCACTTTGCTGTGTTGGCCTGCAGTGGCTGCTTCTGTCTTGGGCAGTGAAAGGACTGGTCTGAACTTTCTGCAATCTACTTTTGTGAGTTTCTCCAAAGGATTGAGGTAGAGCTTGCTCCCTGTCTCAGGAACAAGAAAGACTTCAAGCTCCTCTGCCCTCAGCACTGGGAACTGTGTGTTTTGTGTTGCAACAGAAGAAAATCAACCCGACAAAGTCTATGACGCCGTTGCCTACTCCGTGTCCTGATGGCACAGCAGAGGGCACCACCAAAACGCCGCACTGTGACCCTGGTCTCACCGACAACGCCTGCTGATGCCACCACCGAACCACTGCTTGCACCGCGACCTGTGAGCACCGCACTTCGCACCACCTCACTTCACAACGATACCTTGGTATCCCAGACGACGACGCTCTATGCCGAAATTGATGCCGCTGCTTGCACCGTGGTTCGAGGGCACCGCTCATAAAGCTACACAACCTTACACGAAAGTTAGATGCCCTGCATCTCTAAAGGTACTATTTGCGGGTCTTCCCAACACCGTAGCTGTCCCACGATGCCGCGGTCAGCCAGAACTGTTTGGATTTGTTTGTTCACTACGCCGTGATAGCCCCGGACGGAGCTATCGACATCAAGAAACTGTTTCTCAAGCATATTTTGATAATTGAAGATTTATAAGTACTGTATTGTGGATTTTTATCGATTTTGGTCTTGTCCTAAGTATATAAAAATATTGGATAGTTTTCTAAACTGGTGTGGTGTTGCTTACACTGTATTACTGTTGGTTATGTGCAAATGCTTTACACACTGCTTCGAAGATAAGCCTGACTGCTCGTGCCAAGCAACCAAGGGGGTGAGCAGGGGTTATTTTAGGAGTGTAACTCCCTTATCCTGACTAGGAAGAAGGTTCCCTATTTGGAAAAAGGTACCTACCTCTGCCAACTAGATCCCCTATTTCTAACAGCTGGGTTTTGCAATACCCAACATGCTCCAAATGGAGCCTATTAGGGATCTCCACAGCTGCCGACACCTTTGTCCCTGTGAAAAACACCACCAGCAACTGACCCACAGAGCACACCAGTTGATTCACCCCTGAGCTACTGACCATCAAATGCCACTGTAAGAAGCTAGAGAGACACGGCAGTCCAGCAAGACCCCCGTCAACTTCATATCTGCCTTCAACAGCGACCATCACCATCTCCAGGAGGCCAAGAAGAAAGCGCTCACCAACTGCTTTGAGGGGAGTGCCAATCACACAAAGGAACTCTTCAACATCTTCAGGGAATGTGCCTGCCCCTCCACCACCAAGAACACAATCCACCCCTCCCAAGCCCTATGTGACCCTCTGGCAAACTACTTTCTCCACAAGATTACAGACATCTACAGCAACTTTGACCCCCAACCCACCAACCTCAACCAACTCCTTACCCTAACCTATGCCTCCCAATCCCACCAGATCACTGAATATAAACAGCAAATGACTGAAAACACTATCTACATCATGAACTCCATCCACTCCTGGGCCCCCACTGACCCCTGCCTGCACCACATCTACAACCTAGGAAGGGAAGTAATCGGCAGCTTCCTAACAGAATTCCTCAACACCCCCATCACCACTGCCACCGTTTCCGATGCTTGGAAGTACACAGAAGTCAAGCCCCTCCTGAAACAAACCTTACACCAACCCCAACAAACTCAAAAACTACACTGCATCTAACTACTCCCCTTCCCTGCCATAGTTTTGGAAAATGCCATCACCCGCTAGCTTACAGACTACTTCAAAGAAAACAAGCAGCTTAACCCCTCCCAATCTGGCTTCCAGTCCAACCACAGCACCGAGACCACTCTGATCACTGCAAAAGTGACATAAGATGCCTCCACAACCAAGGTGGAACAGCCACCCACATCTTCCTCGACCTCTCGGGAGCCTTCAACACTGTCTTCCACCTCACCCTTATCTCAGACTCCACCACATTGGCATCCAAGGCAGCGCACTCAGCTGAATATTCTCCTTCTTCTCCGGATGAACACAGAGAATCCACCAACCACCCTTATCCTCTGCACCCAAAAACACCATCTGTGACATCCCCAGGGCTCCTCCCTCAGCTCCACCCTCTTCAACACCTGCATGACGCCACTCGCACCACAGACTCAACAGCATCTCATATACCGATGACACTCAGCTCTTCCTTTCCCTCACAGAAGATGCTGACACCACCAAAGTCGACTTCCAAGACACCATGATAGACATCTCCATCTGGATGAAGGCAAACTGCCTAAAACACAACTTGGACAAAACAAAGGTCCTCTTCTTCAGAAACAAATCCGCCCCTTGGGACAACACACGGTGGCCCACTGCACTCTGCCCCTCGCCCAACACCACTTAGTGGAAGATTTATCATCAACCACCCAAGTGATTGAGAGGCTGGACAACATTTTTGCTGCACGGGGTGTTCCACGATTCAATAGCAGAACATTTAAGAAATGTCTTAGTCGCTTCAATGTCAAGCATCAGAAAAGCACACCTCCCTGGCCACGGGCAAGTGGTGTTGTTGAAAAAATGATGGGCACCCTGATGAAAGTGGTTCAGTACACTGTGCTAGAAGGAATCAATCTCAAGTCAGCCTTATGTCCATCCCTTCATGCCTATAGGTCAACTCCCCACTCTACAACAGGTGAAAGACCTGGCACCTTGCTATTTGAGAGAGCCACTAGGACAAAGCTACCACAATGGACCACTTGCCGACTAATAGACACTGATGAGATTTATGTCACGTACACTTCTCGCAAAACTAAAATGAAGACATATACAGATAAGCGGGAGACGCACTCAGGACATGGTTTTCAAAAACGGAGACCGGGTCCTAGTCAAACAAAAACAGAAGCGCAAGACTACCACTCTGTTTGATGCTGACCCATTGAAAGTTGTGACAAGTAAAGGATATATGGTGACCACTCAACATCCCGGAAAGTCCATTACGAGAGACTCATCACACTGCAGGCATCTCCCTTGATGTACATTGGCTTCAGACTTCACAAGTGAGACAAGTCCATCTTAGTGCCCAAGTCAAGCATCTGAGTCCACATCTGCAATGCCAGATGACAGTACAACTCCTTCACCTCTTACAATTCAATCTTTAAGAGTAGTGCGAGCACCTGACGACTCAGTGAGGCACTCTATAGTATATATGTTGTCCGTACTTTTTATTTTACAAAGGAGGAGATGTAGTGTCCTGTAATCATATGCAGTAGGAACCTTGTGGTCCTTGGCAGACTCCTTACAGAGTTATGTAATCGGTAAGGAGGTATCTGGGTGTGGCCAATAAAATGTATGACTTAATAAGTTCAGTTAACCGTTGCATGCCGAAGAATAACGTCATGTGTTACTATGTGCAGTATCAGCTCATTTAAGTTTATTCAGAGACTTGAATGCATCGGATCGGCAACGCTGAGGCACCCCACATTGGGAACATGATCAGGTGTGTCTCCACCTCCTACTCGGCCTAAGGAATCATACAATGCTGCCCACAGTCCACGGTCAGATGCACCCTTGCACAGTTATTATGATTGTGTGCCTCTGAACCATGTAGCCGAACTATCCCCTAAGCCTGTTAGGCCCAGAACCAAAAAGGCTACTACAGCTTGCTGTGTTTTAATGCTGTCTCAGCAAATTTGCTAGTCAGAATCTTTCATTGCAATTAGATTAGAATGTACACAGAGTGCTGCACTGAGAGGAGCATTGCTTTTAATTTTAGCAAATGACAGTTAATGATTCAGAGCTGTAAACATGCAGTTAATGACTGGACAATGTCCCATATAACTCTAAATGGATTATGTGGCTGCCGGTGAGACATCTATTGTATGACAAATATTTATTAGTTCTATTGTATATAAAAAGGTGATAAAACTTCATAAAAGGGAAACAACGAACAATCCATTAATTGGAAAGGTTACTAGAATAAAGGTAAATAACACAGCCAATCAAGTTGTAAATGTAAGAAAATAAAGCATGTACTTATCTGTTAGGAGCAGCCAATAAAAGAGAAATGTGATTGTGTGTCTAGGACTTATATCCAGTTTGAAGATTCCAAAATGGATTCAATTTTATGATGTATTCGTGAAATGCTGTTTATAGGGCTGCCTGTTGATGCCGCAATAAAAGATTATTGTAAAAGGGTAATGAATGAATGTCTTGTAATGAAATTGTGGGTATGAAGATGTAGAACAAGGATATGGTTATGCAGATGTCCCGCTTGTCTATCAACAACACTGTGAATGCAGCTGTATTGTGTGTAATGTGGAAAGGCTGCAGATTCACTGATAGTTGACAGAGGACCCCGTTTGCAATTGATTGAGTTGACTTGTAGTCGATCAAAGTTGATACAAAGTAGAGGCGAAAATAATTTTCATAGATTAATATAGTGGAATGCAAAGCAACACCAATGTGAACTTTAGCATTCCATTTTGGGACACAGGAAGTAAGGTTAATGTTGGTCAGCAATTCACCTCAATGGAGGCTTCACAGATTTAAAAGAGGTCTAGTTGAGGGACGAAATAACGTCTTATCAGCATAAACATAGATGCAGTGAGATCCCACTGCATAGGAATAACACTAATTCATAGTGCAACATTTTGGAGTATGCACTCAAGGATTCAAACAAGGGGCACATGTTCCCTAGGCAAAGTGTTTGAGTACAGTGAGAGGGATTTTCAGAGCTATTTAAATGCACAAAACCAGCAATGTTGTTGAGGTATATGAGCTTTCGCCTCTGCAATAAAGCACTGGAGCACAAGTGCTACCCATAATAAGAAAATCAGGGACCTATCACATAGAGGGGCATATCAGCAAAGCGAGGCGATAGAATTATCGCCGCTTTTGCGGCTGTTTTCGGCCGAAAAGCGGCGATAATTTTATCGCCTAATTAGCAAGCTCACGCTGACGCGTGAAAACTTGCGTTAGCGTAGGAATTCCTCACGCCCAGCTTTGTATCTCTAATGAGATGCAAAATGGGCGTTCCTGACCTGACAGGAGAAATGTCGCTAAGCGACATTTCTCCTATCATCAAGCCCCACGCTATGAAACATAGCGGCAAGAAAACTTTCCTTACGCCTGCTTCCGGACTGACTTAGCCATGATATCCTATGGAATGTGGATATCATGGCTACATTTGTGAGTCCCTATCATCAAGCTAACGCCACATTGCGTGAGATTATCGCTGGGTTTCCAGCGATAATCTCACGTTAGGCAGTTAGCGTGAGGATTATTTTCGCTTTTGAGATAAGCGTTGCTAATAGCAGCTATCTCAGCGATAAAAATCCACGCTAGCCGGCGATAATTATCCTAGCGCTAAGTGCGCTTAGCGATATTTATCGCCGGTTGTTGCTGATATGGCCCAGAGTGAGTACCGGTAACTGCCACGATTTTAGGCTTACTGGTGCTTTAAGTGTTTAAAAAGTTGGAGCAGTGCTATTTTACCAACTTAGACAGTGGTAAATGCTTGTTTGTCATACATAAAGAAAACAAATACCTATAACACATTAACATAGACAAAGTAACACAATATCATAACAAAACAGTCAAATAAGAATGTAACACAAAAAGTGCTGTAAAACAAAACAAAATCCCATTGCAGTAATGTAGCACCAAAGACATCAGCAGCACAAAAGCCAACAAAACCCATCAGGAGCACAACAAATTGCCACAAATGTTCTTGTCGCAGATTGCCACCTTCAGAAACCTATTTTCATTGGTAAAAGGAGAGTTTGGAGCAACTCAAAAATGTTTTATGATCCAGCCCACAAACTGCAAGAAACAGATAACAAACCATTGAATAAAATATTTCTATCTTGCAAAGGAGAACTCTACAATCATCTGATTTATTTTTTAAAAAAAACTTTTTGTCTTTAAATTCAGTTGGACTATTGATAAAGGTTTGAGATTTGTGTATAATTACCATACAGCAGGAAATGAAACTTTTCAAGGACATTATGAAATAAAACATGAAGTACCTTATCTGTTTGCGTAAACCGAAAATAGCACAAGGTTATTTTATTTTAGTTTTAATAGTAGCATTATATTTCAAACTAAATGTGAAGTCGAAGAAGAGGATACCATATTCAATATTAAAGGGCTTCCTGAGTATTTGGATGCTGGAGGCGCAGGCTTAGCTTCACTTTTGTTTCTCGAATAGTGTTGCAGTAAATTTAGGGCCAGATGTATGACCGGTAAGAAATAGCGACTCGCAATTTGCGAGCCACAAAACGATACCTACGCACAAAAGTGGTACCATGATTGCGAGTCGCTAATGAATCACATTGCTATTTTGCGTCGCAGCTATTAGCGAGACAGTAAGCGCTTGCAAATAGCGTTCTCCTCAGAAAAGGCCATTTTGCATGCGCAAATAGCATGCCCGGCAGAAAGAAGCCTATTTTGCACGCGTTAATTTCGAATGCAAGAAAAGCATGAAAAAGACACTTCCTGGTTGTGCTGAAGGACCCCAAAACAGGAAGTGGTGTCCCAGTAAACTCCTGAGTAGATTCTCTAGCACATGGTTAGGTACAGCAGCACAGTTCAACACTGCAGGCAGACTATCTGAGAGACCATGAACAGCAAGACCAGTGACAAGAGTGGAAAGGAGCGGCTGTTTTTGGATTTAGTATCCTTGACACATCACAGCCATCACCAATACCTGGTAAGTGTGAAATGTGTGAGAAATGTTTAATTAACTACTAAAGCCTGTTCTTCACATGCATACTAATCATCCACACCCATAATTCCATATACAATGTAGTTAGGGAATGAAACGAGCTGAGAAAAATTGCAACACAACTGAGATAGTAACTCAATTCTTTTTTTTCTCGTAACATCTTTTACCACATAGATACACCACTGGGAGGAGAGCACAGCGCAGATGACACTGAGGGAATCCCATGTCAGGCCCAGATAGAGGAAGGGCAGGATGGGGGAGCATCAAGTGGGCCAAGTTGTTCTGAAGTCCCAGACACTGCTGCCGCAACCTCATCACAGGCTACAGCCAGTGTGACACCAGCATTAGGGCATACAGCAGCATCAAGACGCACTCCTGTCACCAGCGTCCGGCCAGTGCATCCAACCCAGCAGTCCGCACGGCATATGCAAGCCAGTCGGCACACTCAGCCCTCTGCTGGAGCACCTAATCAGGTATTGATTGGAGGCCTGAAACAGACGAAGCTAAGGATCCAGTGCCTGCAACAACAACAACAACAACAGAGGCAGATGAACCTTAGGCTGACCCAGGAATTCAGGGACATCACACAAAAGATGACTGATAACCAGTGTCAGCTGGAAGCTAACTTTGATGCCCTCACAGGTGTCATTGGCGATCTGTGAAAAGACTTGCCTGAGGAGAGGGGGCAGCACAGAAGACTGGAGCGCAGCAGGGGACATAAGATGGATGCTTTGACCAGAGCCTTTGGTTGGCTAGCACATGCAACTACCCAACACACAAAGTGAACCCTGAGTCTCAAGGTGGAGATGCGCCACTACAGTGGTGATGTGGGATGCGGCCTTCAACAAATAACTGCAGGAGTGGAAACACTGCAAACTAATATGTTTACCAGTGGTGGTGCTACACAGACAGGATACTGACAGTGAGGTATCCAGCCAGAGTAGCGTCTCTGCTGTGGAAACTCCTATTATGCATAGGAGCAGCAGCCACCCTGCTGATATTCTAAGTGGCAGCTCTAACCAGCCTGGACATACAGGCAGGAAGTTAATTGTGTAGAGTAACCGCACTGTCATTGTCCCACATCTAAGTTTATGGTGATGTAACCACAATACATGTACGCATTTGTTTTATCATGCGTTTTATGAAGGACAGGTTGTCCTGATTTTGTTTGTGCACAATAAAGCACCAATTCAAAGTTGAAGTCACAATTTGTACTGTCTTATGTAGAGGGTAGAGTGTCATTACTTTAGACATACCTTTAAAAATAATTGTTAGCTATCTGGTCCCTGCACCTTCTCCCCTCTGCTGCAGAGGTATAGATGGTCCTCCGATTCGGATTCAGACACGTCCATGGGCAATCCACCCCTGCAGGCCATATTGTAGAGCATGGCACATGTTGCCACTATATTGCAGACAGTCTCAAGTGCATACTGCAGGACTCCGCCTCTCTTGCGGAGGCACCTGAAGAGTGATCTTAGGATGCCAAATGTGTGCTCGATCATGGTCCTGGTGCACCTATGTGTCCTGTTGTACCGTCTATCATGTGCGTTGTTGAGAGACAGGTACAGTGTGAGGATCCATGGCTGCAGGGCATACACACTGTCATCTGGTGAGAGATATATGATGGTGAGACAACATGCAGACAGACATTAAAGTGCAAATACATTTCACTGTGGACATGAAAATTCAGTACCTAGTAGTATCCTTCATCAAAGTCTCCTCTTTCTAATTTCTGGTATATGCCACTATGTCTGAAGATGTATGCGTCAAGGGTGCTTCCAGGATATTTGGCAACAATGTCTGTGATGATATTGTTTGCTTCACAGACAACTTGGATGTTGAGGGAATGTGTGCTTTTCCTATTACGGAATATGTATTCTATACATGATGGGGGACATATGGGCACATAGGTCCCATCTATGCAACCTATGTCCTGTAGAAACCTTGCTATTATGTAAAATACAGTTTTGTATTTTCAAGTTCCTCATCATTTCTGGGCAGGTAGATGTGTTGATGGATGTGGTATAGCATGGCATCTAGGGAATTGTGAAAGAAATGTGAAAGTGCACTCTATGACTCTCCTCAGGCCACTGCAATGACATCTTGGTAGCTACCAGTGGCCAATAGGTAAAGGGAGCACAACAACTGCGCATGTGTGGGAATGCCAGTTGTGGCTTCAAGGTGTCTATGAGGTCTAGGATGACAGTGCTACTCAGCCTGTGCTCATCATGAATCTCTTCCTCTGTCTTCTCAAGCAATGTTAGCCTGACTGTGAATATCCTCTCCTGTCTCCCCGTCCTCTGCTGAGCAGTCGGTATCCAATCCTCCACGCTATCACTTAAAGGGCAGCCATTGTGTAAAGGTTTCAGATACATTCTGGATCCGTTTTTATATGTTGGGCCTTGTTACCACCTGGTGCTGGTTAGTGATAAATTGCAGGCGCAAATGGGCCTTTTCGGGCATTTTCGCTATTTGCGAATGGTCTGTACATTGTAATTAGCAATTCACAAATTGCGAGTCACTATTTTCTGAACCCAAAAAATCGGTCACATTTTTTGCAAGTCGGTATTCATTGGCGTTGCAATTTTGTAATTTGTGAGTGCCTTTCGTACATTGGGTATGACTATTTTTGCATGCGCAAACGGTTTTGCGACCGGTTTTGCACTCACAAAATAGTCATACAGCTGGGCCTTAGTGTGAATTTGTCAGATTAGATTTCCAAAGATTGCATAATGTTTGGAGGTGGAAATTGAAAATTACGCCACTTTGAACGACTTAATTCCAATTTTCTATTTCAACCTGGTCTGAATTTCTTTTCCTCCTTACTAGAAGACATATTGCCCAAGTCAAGCGGTATGGCTTTACCGTGCTATGGCATGCAAGCATAAGTATGCTATTTCCTTGTATCTGCACATTAAAGCAAGAACTATTGCCGTTGACAGTGCTTGTTGTATAATTGTATACGTTTGATAGAGTCTCGTTATATGACATAAGATTCAGGGGCTTGGTTTGGAGTTGGGTGGTAAGGGAAAATTCTCCAACTATTGGAGGAAAAGCTAAATCAGATTGAAAACACCGTGGTAGTATTTCCTCCATTTTCATATCACTCTGACCCATGTCTTCATTACTGAAATATGATCCTAAACAAAAAATAACTATGAGTATGATGGGTATACTCATCACATTCTGAGAAAATATTCACATCAATGGATTAAAGCTGGCATAAAAGAACATTTTGTTGATTTGTAAATGTAAAAAAACGCGAATGGGTACAAATAAAGGATGAACGAGATATATATATATATTTTTGTATCGGCTTCTGCGACAAAAGTAGACATGAACACCCGACTTTGGTTGAATGATGAAGAAATAGCACTCTAGAACTTAGTATCTGCATTTTGGTAACCCCGATCGTGAAAGGATGTTGTCCAAATCAGGCCCTGGCCTCAAGTTTAGATGCCACCAAAGAATGTGTATATATGGCATGCATCTGGCACCACTATTTTTTGTAGGGGGAGGCACCAGTGAAGCACGGCACTGTGCGACTGATCCATCCACTCCCTCACTGTGTTTCATCTTTGTGAGCAGTTCGTCGTCGCATTGTGCTAGAGGCAAACTAAATGTTGACTCCTTATTCTCAGTCTGTCCCTCTACGTCCCAGACTGGATTTCTTGTTTACATTAGGGTTTATGTAAATTAAGAAAATAAGGGGCATATCATCAAGGACCGGCGATAATTATCGCTAAGCGCTCTTAGCTCTAGGATAATTATCGATGGGTAATGTGGAATTTTATCGCTGTGATAGCGTGCTATTAGCAGCGCTTATGTCAAAAGCGATAAAATTCCTAGCGCTAACTGCCAAATGTGAGATTATCGCTGGAAATCCAGCGATAATCTCACAAAGTTTGGCGATAGCTTGATAATAGGGCAAGGCATACTTAGCCATGAAATCCACCTTACATAGGATATCATGGCTAAATCAGTCTTGAAGCAGGCGTAAGGAAATTAGCGATAACAGAGGTTAACGCTACTTTGCTTGTCGCTCTGCAGGTTAGCGTGCCCATTGATAATTGGAGAAATGTCGCTTAGCGACATTTATCCAGTTTTGTCAGGGCAGGAACGCCCACTTTGCATCTCATTAGAGATGCAAAGATGGGCGTTCAGATTTCAGGCGCTAATGCAAGGTTTCACGTGTTAGTGTGACCTTGCTGATTAGGCGAAAAAATTATCGCCGCTTTTCGTCCGAAAACGGACGCAAAAGCGGCGATAATTTCTTATCACGTCGTTGATGATATGCCCCCAAGTACGTAATTTTATGAAATGTATGCTAACAGCTGCAGGATGCAGCTTGCACGTACTGAACTTATTTCATTTGCATTGCACTTCAAATGCAGACTATTTCAAGCTTCAAGGCACACAGCAAAACAGAGAAACAAACATACAGATATAACAATTAATGTGCACTTTAAATGGACACACATGCATTTAAAATATACAGAAATGAGACAAACAAGGGTAGCTGGTGGAAGATACTCCATTAATATTAGCGGTGGTATCAGGCCTCCACCGACCACTATGTTTTTTCTAGGGTAATGTTTGATTAAAGTTTTTACATTTTTAATTTTCATAAGACTTGCTTGCACATGTCTGGACTATGGGTATAGTAGGGTACTAAAGAAACAGCTGTCTACCTAGTCCATATTTAGCATTCATATATGTCCTAGAAATCATGCCATGCAAAAACACTTGGCCATCACTGTCTCAAAGCTCTTTGTGCTTCAATGTCCCTGTGGCGCTTTGTGTCTCACAGCCTAAATAGCTGGCCTAGATACAGTGTCACAACAAAGCACTATGGTCTCCGAAGTCCATGGCGCTCCTGCAGCTTAGAACGAATCAAATACAATGCAGTTGTCAACATCTCTTTCCATCATTGCGGTCCTCTCGGCTAATCAAGTGTCACATAAGATCAAACGCAAAGCAAGACTGTAAGTGCTGTGGATGTGTTTCTATGTCACACTCGCTAGAATCCACTGACGGCTCTTGTATTCCCATTGGCGGGGAACAGGAGGTGCAGAGGGAGCGGCTCGCGACGTTTCTCGTCGCGGGGTTTAGTTATGGCTGTGCTTCACAAGCCGCCAGCCTTGATGTTTTCCTGTCTGTAAGGATGGCGCTTCGGGTTGGCAGATATGTGCTTGGAGTAGCGCCTTAGGGCCTAATTCTCTTCTAGCCCGTATTTATGAGGTACTTTTTTTCCAAAGAATGTCAATCATGTGCGGACATTTTTCATCGGCGTTTCGCCTGTGCGGATTCTGTGTTGCACAGTCTGTCTTCCCGCAGGTTTTCCAGTTTCCGTGACAAGTAACTTTTCCTAAATTTATACTGAGAATAGCATTTCAGTGATTGTGTATTCCACCCATACGTGTGAATGTAAATTAGGTAATTCCATTACGATTCTCTTTATAAATCCTATTGTTATTATTTCGCCAGTTCATCTATTTCTCTCACTCTTCTGGTATAGTCTCTGAACACTGACTGCCACTAGAACTTTGGTAGTAGGTTCATTGAGAGGGAGAAACAGGTGCTTTCGTAGGCTTGTTTGTTTACCAGCCTGATAGAGCCATCCATTTGCCATTTACATTTTAATTGAGGTTCCAGTCAACTGCTAATTAAGACCTGGTTAAAAAAAATGGGACTATCATATATAAAAAAGCATTGGCAATGCAAATAGGTCTGGCTTTAAAGGAATGTAGTATGGTAATGTGAAGCATTACGAGTAGATAGCATGGGGATAGGTATGTATTATGTGGAAGCGAAAAACTAAAATATTGGTGTAGGTTGAAAGGTAAAGTGACAGTTCCACTGTCAAGCTAGACCTAAAACTCCTTCTAGATTAATGGCTGCCCTCCTCCCCTCCACCCTCCTGCCAAAGAAAAACACCAACATTATTTAGTTATCAAAGACACTATTAAATCCTCACAATGTCATGTGTGTGCCACTTAAAGTTCAAGCTCAGGTAGCTGAACAAATAAAATGATCACAGCTGTATGGAGGGAAAGCACTTTTTTGTGGAAGCACACAACTTCTGCCTAATCGAAACATGCACTCCTGGACCTCAACATGTGGGCGGCACCAAATTACCTCTATTGATGCTCATGTAATTGTCTGGCAACAATGTGCTGTCAAAGCAGGCTACAAAAAATGAAACCTGGGTATACAATGGTTCAACAGGTTTAACGTTGGAAAAAGCTTCATGTCCCAGCAATTACTATTCAATCGGTTTGCTTTGATAAGATTGGACAAACGAAAAATACATGATTAAAATTTAACTAATCCAATAGAAATGAAAAAGAAAACACACTGAAGGATTTGTATATGGTACCGTGATCATTGTGTGAAAAATTATGATACATGTTTCTTATAGGTTTCTCAGATCACTTGCCTGCCTAATTCTTTATGGCGTTTCATTGTAGCTATCAGCGTGTAGAAGTAATCATTATTTTATTAAATATTAATGGTACTAGCAGATAGGCACTGCGGGTTGTTTTTCCACTGTAAAATCAGTTTGTAGAGCCTCACAAGGCACCATAGAGGCCCACTGATAATGCCCTACTGGTCCACCTCAATAATCAATTACCCCCTAGTCCATCTTGTCCCAGTCTTATTGGGGTTTTTCCTCATCTTGCCTATCCAAGCCCTACATTTCATGAATTAAAAGTGTTACTATTTTCTAATACTTCCTGTTGTTCCTATCTCGTGACATTCACACCACACTTATTCCTAACTAGATTATCCGGTAAGCCACATTTGTTTTACGACTGCTTAAATATAAGATATTGCCATCTTGCTAGATGTCCTTATGGTTTTACTTCAGCCTCATTAGCAGAGAATGGTAAGGTTAAGAACTTTAGTAGATGGGTCCTGCTTCAGCAGTTCTTCACTCCTGGTGTTCCTGCCCCTGCTTTCTTTTCTCCCTTGTGGTTCATCAGTGTGGACATGCTGTGATCAAGTGTGGAGTTAGTAGGGCTTAGGCTATGCTCTTGTAGAGTGACTGACAAGTACCTGTACCACACACATCAAGCAGGGGACAGTTTTGTATTCTCTCTGATAGTTGTTCTTGTCCCCAACCTCGGCTAATATTTAATCTAACGGTGATAAGGGTCTCAGAAGATTTCAAGGAGCTGTGATATTTAATTGCTTTCCGAAACAGTAATAGGCACGGGGAATGTTTTGCTGTTTCTTTCAGTGAGAGAGAGGAGTTAACTTTTTTAATGCAACCAAAGGAGTAAAAAAGAGAACAGTGGAAAGAGAAAGCATTTCTCAAAGGCTACAGAGTTTTTGACACCTGTAAAGGATATTGCGCCAATAGAGATTACTTCCAGTGCTCTGCTAAAGCAGTTTTTTATTTTTATTTTTTATTTGCAAAGTTTTATATAGCTATCAGAGCCCTTTACATGAAGATCAGTGAGTTATAGGTTCCATAATTATATAGACAAGTATAGACATAGGGGAAAAAAAAAAACATGAGATTACACAATAATGTGAGATTGTTAGCGCGTACCCACGTCTTATGGGGAGTGAAGAGGTAGAGGGGGAATGGTAAATGGGGGTAGGGAATGCAGGTAGGAAAACCACAACGGTGAGGCGAGGAATATGATGTCCGATGTCTGGCTGGGTAGGTGCCGGCCAAGGGGTGAACCAGAGCCAAACTCCTCTATAGCTGCATATGACAGCTCCACCGGGCATCAGCCAAAATTGCTCGGGCACCGCGGCTTTACATGAGGATCAGCGAGCTACAGGTTACAAAATTACATCAATTACAGGAGCCAAGAATAAACATAAGGAGAAAAACAGTGATTACACAGTAACAAGAGATATTAACGTATAAGCTAGGAAGGGGAGGTAGCCACAGGATCACAGAGGGAGGAGGTGGTGGAGGGAAGGAAACACAATGGGGAGATGAAGAAAAACTATGTCCGATGTCCGGCTGGGTAGGTGACGGCTGAGGGGGTGAACCAGAGCCAACCTCCTCTATAGCTGCCTAAACAGCTCCATCAGGCATCGCCATGTTGTTGAGTCTCCATGGTAAGTATAATATTCATGGTTTCCGCCCGGGGGGCCTCGTCATAACTCCAACTGCCACACCAGTCCCGGTGTTACTGGGAAACCCTGAGCGTAATTCAAACATCAAGTGGTGCTTGCTCCATAGCGCTTGTCCAGCTGGTTCCTCAGACCGTGCTGCATCGCATTCCATGCCTTCCTCAATAGTTCCTGTATTCCAGTACGATCAAACAGTGAGGTGGGGAGATGTTTGGCAGGCTGACTCTCTTTCAAGGCAGGCTGTTTCTGGCAGAATATGGTAGGACCTGAGTCTCAATGACCTGAGCCTCTCCAATCCGTCAACGCTGTGCACTCTTCATTAAGGCTAGGCATGCAGCAATATCAGGAAATGTGGGGGCCCGGGCCTTTCATAAGCAGGTAGTACCAATAGTAGATCACAGTTCTAGGGGCTCTGTCCCAGGAAGCCGCCATCTTAGCATCAGGCAGTCCCGATCTCCGGTGTTCATGGCTCACCCACTCTCAAGACCATCCGTTAAATCACCCAGTGAGTTTCTCAAGCTTTTCCCCTTTTACATAGGCTCACCGGCATGGCAGCTGTTCTCAGAACCTGGTGCCAACCAAGGTCGCTGATGGGCGCCATCTTAAGGACAGGCAATTCTCACACCGGCCAAGGAGGGGGGCACGCTTAGTTAAAGTCTTGCTGCATGCATTTTGCGGGAGACACAGATGGACAAATGCTCTACCCTTGACTAAAAACGGTCCCCCACCTTGATTCACAGTGAGCTTCGGCTTGCTCCTCTATCATCCACGCCGCGGGCCACATCTCCTCACGTCGCTGTTGCCATACCTCTTGTGCTCACTGCACTGGACACCCTCAGGTCCCAGGCAGCGGAGGGCTGAACTATTGTCTGGGTAGTGCACTCCCGGTGAGTTTAGCTGCCAAAGGAGAGCCGCCTCCAGCCGTCTGCAGTCACCAGACAGGGGCCGCCACCATCTTGATTGCCGCTCCTCATCTCACAGCCGAGTTGTCATTCTGGCGGTGAAACCAGCATTTGAGGGGTGCTCGGTGCAGTCAGAGTATCCGTTCGATGCCCCTTGCTTTACTTCTTCCGAAACCGAGGACCAGGCTGCATTCTGCACGGGGCATCCTCTATATCCCTGGGACTTGGAGCAGAGCCGAGCGAAACTACATCCGCGCGGCCATGATGGCTCCTCCTCCCAAGCAGTGTATTGATCACACTGCTATTGCTGCTTTGAATGCCCTGGCATTCTGGCATCACCTCTACTCACCAAACAGCTTAGAAAGAGTGATCATCAGAATTCATATCAGGGTTGTATGTTGAAGAAAATGCAGACCAGATGATCAGGTATGTTCAGGGTGCCAAACTAATAGTTGTCCAGGAGCCTGCTTCTCAGAATCAAGGCAACCCTGCCATTGCAGATTATTTTTATCTACATTGTATATAAAGGAAAATCATAGTCTACAAGGAGCAATACGCAAGGCCTTAACCAAAGAGTTAAAGGATGTAGAAAGTTCTGTGTTCTTTAGATTTTTGGCCAGAATATATACCTTTGCCAACTTTAGCAAAGAGTGTTCTCCTACAGTTAGGGTAGATTCTCAAATAGTTGGACTATCTCCCCAGGCAACTATCATCTCATGTATGTCCACCACAAATATTGCTGCCAAGAGAATGGATTCAGTTGATGAGACAGCGTATGCCATCTCAAACTTTGCTGTACTGACACACACTTATACCATGTACACAGCCCAGTCAAATGTAAGAGACTTTCAGGCTTTACCTAAGAAGACCCATGGAGGAGTAAACTGTATGTCTTTCTTCTCTGCTAGAGAACAGTAAGTCTGTATTATCTCAGACACATGCTGTGATTACCTATGTGTGGTTGCTGCTTCTCCTTTTAGTTCAATAGCTGTTCTTTGCCACATTTGGATGAGATCCAGATGAGTCAAGTTTTTTTCATATATTTATGTTTATGGAACTCCAAAGAGGTCCACATAACTTACAAATCCACCATCAACATGTAAAAAAGATTTTGTTTTACAATAAATTAGACCCAGAAATATTCCTCCCCAACAAAAGATCAGAGACTCTTAAGCTGAAACCAATGATCGAAGGATTTTCAGTTAACAATACGGCCGCATAACATGCAGTGCAAGATATTAAAGCGTCCCTTGTGCCATTGGTGCAAGAGTTTAGGAAATAAATAAAATAAGATAGTTTATATACACCATGAAATACCATCAGAAAGTAGAGAATAAAACCGCACACATGAAACAAGTGACAGCATCTACATCCGACATATCTGATGCACCTTAATATAAATATAAAAAACACTTAAAAAATAAAAAATTCTATGACAGAACATTTGGTTTGGAGGATCATAGAGAGATTTTACTACTGCTGACTGAGGCAGAGAGGATAGATAACTGTAAACATATTGGTCTCATCCAATTCACTTGGCATAATAGCAAGGCTGGACAGATGAATAATACATGGTTAACATCTTGGCGAGCATTATTGCACAGATTATAGATCAGTGATAAACCCTACCATTTCGGCAATAAAGGATTTAGAAGGAGCATACCCTACCTCAATAGTAACCAAAAGTGGTGCACTCCATGCAGCAAGTTCCATGAACTATAAGCCTGTACTTTATTTATCAAGCAGGAGTCAATAGATGGATGGTTACCCTTCTCTAAAGTGCAAGCTTCTCTATCCCTAGAGAAACTTATAGACCAAGTGGCCTGTTTCAGGATAGCTTTTAGTTGGTACAGCGATAAAGTAAAAATCAAGGACTGGTCTAACTGCAGCAAATCAATTACAATCAAAACATTTCTAAAAATGAATGATTATTCTTTTAAACCTTCTAACATGTCTTTTTGGAGCCAGAACCTAAGTGTACCCTAATCGCTCTTTGCCAAACCTACGGCCCAACGCACTACCCCCACAAGGCCCTGTGCCCAGGAATTTCTCAATCCAAACTCTAGCCTGAGGGCAGCCGCATAACATGCCAAATTAACTGAGGTTAACCTTCTTAGAATTCGGCTTTCCTTTGAGTAAACAGCCCCATTTCCCTATATCAACCAGGTCTGTACCATACAGCAGGGAGACAGGGATTTTTGCAAGCAAGACCGACAATAATGATGTAAAGTGTCTTCTCCCTGTAGACCTGTAAAGGGAGCCCAAGCTTTTCCCCTGAGGGGCGGCTTTAGAAATATTGTTATCTATATGGGCTTTTTCGCTTAAGTTGCCACACACTGTTTTTCCCAAAATTGTTATGACTTTACGAGTTCCAATTTTTGGCTGCCTAGAGACCATACAATGTTTCCATATTTCAACTCCTTTCTCTCATGCATACACATAATGTTACTTTTAAATACATTGTTCTTTAGGTGGTGAGCATCAGAGTATTCTTGGAGCGCCTGCAGACAACTATGGGCCAGATAATCGGGGATATCTGAAATATATAAGGAGAAGAACAGGGGGCAAGTAAGCATCCTTGTTTTAGTCCATTTGCAGAGGGGGATGGCTTGCAAAAGATCTCTATCCCTCCCACTATAAGTCTACACCAGGTATCGGTATAGAGGGCACAAACTAACTCCAAAAGGGTGCCCGACATGCCCAAGTTTAGAAGCTTACTCCACAGCAAAGGACAATCTACTTTGTCAATAAGCCAATAAAAGCTATATATACTGTTCCACCTCTAACTTTACCATAGTTTTAATTTATTACCTGGAAGGCGGTCAAATTATCATTTGTTCCGTGTTTCACCCTAAACCCAGTTCGCTCTACTTATTATTTTATTGGCCTCTGCCCAATCGCTAATTTTGGTAGGTGGCATTTAGCGAAGACTTCACCCACCGCGTCAAGAAGAGCAATCTGATGATAATTTTGTGGTAGGTCACGGTCTCCTTTCTTAAATAGTGGAACTATGATGCTTCCCTTCCAGGAGGGGGGAACCATTTTTCTTTCATAACAGTGCTTAAAAACCGAGCAAAGGATTTTACTCCACAATGTACCATTTTGTTTTATGACAGTAATTGGTATTTCATCAGGGCCCATTTTCACTGAAATACGCATTCCCCTGATCACCATTTCTATTTCTATATTCGTCCATACGAGGCATAGTCTTCCTTTAACATTAAGTACTTATTTGCCCCCCCATTTGCTGTGTAGAATTCCTGAATAAAACTAACCTATTTGTATTCTTTTATAGCAACAGCTAGAGATAGAGCTCTGGCTCCACAACCCCCTGCAAAAAAAGACTAAAAGGTCCTTATCCAGCCTTTTAAGACTACTTCCCTGAGTTTTATCCAGATACTATCTTCCTTCTCCTTTTTTAGCCTGGCCTTTAATCGGTTCCCCCTCATTTTGAATATTATTATTCTCTTGTATCTTTATGAGGTATAATTAAGATACTGTTTCCTGACTAGAGTATTTATTTCATGTTTTAATGGAAGAAGGGATCGGGGGGGGCCCTTTAAAACATTTACTTTGTTTCACATATATTGCATTTTCCGCTAATTGTTGCATGAGTGTATTGAAACTTTCTATTTCTTTTCCTGCCCAAGTGGGCAGCTTATCTAGAGTAGCCTCTAAAATGCCATTGAGGCCTATAATAGCCTTATTATCCCAATGGCATTTCCCTGTTTTCTTATCAAAGCTAGCGGACTCACCATCTAATACCTAAGGGTCAGTGGGAGACGTGTTAAAATGTAAAAGGAGAGTTAATCACTTGTGATCACTAAAACAGAATCAGAGACCTTTCGGTCTCCCAGCAGGAAGAAAGAAGCACTTCCCACCACCATATAGTCCAAGATTGACTCTTCCCCAGAAGTTTTACAAGTAAAGGCTGCTGGAGAATCAGAAGGCAGTCTCCCATTTACTATGACACCATTGACCTTTTTCAATTCAACTGCTAACATATTCCCTCTCTAATTAGTTCTTATTTTTTGGGGAAACAGGGCTTGTGGAATCTGCATGGCTTCCTCTTTTTCTTTATTTCAAAACCTATTTAATGGTTAAATCCGAAATCTTTTGTATACATTTATTCATACATAATGCTACTGTATCTGATATTGAAGAAGTGACATGTAAACCTAAATACTTAATGTGATTGGGACTCCTAGTAAAGTTGGAAGCACTAAAATCCGATTTAAAAGTAAACTTGGTTAAGGGTAAAATCTTACATTTATCTTCGTTCAATTTGTATCCAGAGATATTAGAGTAAGCTTGTACTTCCGTCAAAAAAGCAGGGATTAAATCATTTAGTCGTGATATAAAAAGCAAGATATCATCAGCATAGGCTGCAAGTTTAATATGGGAATTTAATGTTTGAAAGCCATGTAAATTTGGGTTCTGACGTAATTTAGAAGAAAAAGGCTCCAATGCTAAATTGAAAAGGAAAGGGGAAAGAGGACATCCTTGACGTACTCCCCTCTTCAAATCAAAGAATGGGGAGACCAAGCCATTAGCACAAACAGCCGCACGAGGGTTAGAGTAGAGAAGAGAAATCAGGGATGTAAATTTAGGGCAGAAGCCAAACCAATTAAGAGTGTGGAACAGATAAGTCCACTCGACTCTATCAAACGCCTTTTCGGCATCTAATGCTATCGCCTCAAGGGATTGATTTAGATGGGAAGATTTAGATAAAACATTAAAAAGGAGTCGCGTGTTATCAGTTATGAATCTCCCCTTAACAAAACCAGATTGTTCTTTTCCCAACAAAACAGATTTCGGATTTAACCACTAAATGGCATCCCCTGTACTTATCCTGGTGGGGCCGCTTAGACACCATAAAGATGATGTTGTCGCCCATAATTTTATATACCATTTCTAATATCCCGGCATCTATTCCTATTAAGTTTTTTAAGAAAGTTAACTCAACCGTCTCTTCCTTCTTATGGAATAAAAAGAAGTCCCAAATGTCTCTACTTAAACTAACTCGCCCTAAAACAGAAGGAGGGGTCAACTTTCCCGATTTCCAGGCGTATCAGAAAGCATTTCTCTAACATCAAGCCTCACTTTGGTTGCTTGATCCCACAGACGATTGTCCTTTATGGACTACAGTTGAGCGTCTTTTCTTATCTCCTTTCTCTTTTCCTGAATATCTTCCTTTTTCACGCAAACCACAGGTCTTGTCTACTCCTATAATCAAACTGACCTCCAAAGACCTGGAGCCTGCGCTCCTCTCTCTACCTAGTACCATCAATTCCTTCCTCAACTCAACATTTTGGCAC
This sequence comes from Triturus cristatus, assembly GCF_964204655.1. Taxonomy (NCBI): domain Eukaryota; kingdom Metazoa; phylum Chordata; class Amphibia; order Caudata; family Salamandridae; genus Triturus; species Triturus cristatus. The sequence continues at coordinate 736,351,460 of NC_140587.1, read as the reverse complement.
AACAAAACCCTAACTATCCATAATAAACCATTCTATTGGAAGACCTGGCGGCAAAAAGGTTTAATATGGATACATCAGTTATTCTCTCATTCGGATTTTTTGCCTTTCTCATCACTTAGTCAATTATTTAGCCTGCCAGCCTCATTTATTCACAAATACAATTTACTTAAGAAAGCAGTGATGGATCAATACACCCAAATATCTACCACTCCTATTACCTCTAATGTTTCGTAACCTTCCTCCCAACTCCACAGTCTGTTAAAAACTATTCCCAAAGCTTCCACCATATACAGTTATTTACAAGGTAAAGGAAATACTAGGCGGAAGTCTAAAATAGAGGAAGCTTGGGAACGGGATTTTATGTTATCTTGACCAGTGTCTTTATGCAATAGTTTATGGACTAAGATACATAAATCCTCTAGAGCAGCTAACATAATACAAACGCTGTTCTTTGTTTATAATAGACTTTTATTCACACCGACTGTTTTAAGCAAGAGATTTACGAATGTACCAGATACCTGTTCGACTTTTCTTCTCCAAAAGCTAATTTATTTTATATGTTATTCTCTTGTCAAATCGTATACAACTTCTGGGAACATGTATGTTCTCAAATTAACCTAACTTTTGGTACTAATTTTTCTTTGTCCATTACTCATGTTTTCTTAGGTAGTCTCTCATCTTGCTGGGAGAATGTTGAACTTACTGTTAAAATTATTGATTAATTATTAGCGGTTGCTTTTCAGCAGATCACTGTAAATAGGAAAGATTTCACAAAAATTTCTTATAAAGCATGGTGGTTTGCTGTTTGCCATAATCATAGGTTGGACGCCTCTTTTGTATATCCCATACATTTGGCAACGAAACGTCTGGATTTGTGCTCACCTGTTACATTGTACCTAGGAGTGTGTGCCAGGCGCCATTTTCAGCTGAAACCATCTCAGCAAGAAGTTCTTAAACCCCATTGATTCCCTCATACGTTCCTTGACTATGTGTTACTCCATGGCATTTTATGACCCCTTAATTTCGTTTTAACCCTTATGCTTCTATTTATTAGTCCAATTCACTTATTGTTCTTTCTTACAGCAAATTCTATTGTAATGACATAATCTTAACGTTGTGAACTATGTACTGACACCTTTGTTTCTATCAATAACATTTATTTTTTGAACTTAAAAAACCTATTTATTGTAAGTTTAGAAATCTTACAATTCAAGTCCCCTACCAATATTATGTGTGGGAGAGATGATATAATAGGCTTTTTAATATAGGAGAATACCTCACCTAAGAAGGCATCATAGGAGGCATCTGGGTGAATATAGGCATTTATTAACATTAGCGGTGGTCTTTTCACATTTCCATCAGAGTTAGATAAAGTTAATGCCAAAAATTAACCACTAGGATCTTTACAGCAATCATATCTCCATTAGATCTTATTAGACAGTAGACAGGGCACCCCCTCTTTGCATGACCCCTCTTTGAAGATGTTGCTTTGCAATCTAAGGTGAGGAAATCCTTACAACTCAAATCATCTATACATTAAGTCTCCTGGAGACACACTATATCAGCATCTAAAGAACTCAAGCAATGCAACTTCTACCTACTATTCTTTTTTCCTGCAACATTCCAGAATATGATTTTTAATTCATTGCTTGTAAGATGGACAATGTGTGTGGTTACAGTTAGAAACACTTGATAATGCACCAGGTAACCAATTCCAGTTGGGGCTCTCAACTTTAGAGTGTCCCTGAAGGGAAAGGGAGGGAAATTATTTAATTGACACTTGTCTACCATGTTTATCTATGCGGATGTGTCGATAATTGCCAGAAATTGGGGCCCAAATGCTCAGTTGAAGATCAGAAGGTAATGGCCCAAATCATATTCCCAGCAGTGGTACAGGATTTACATGTCAATGTTCTGTTTCAGAATCCTCTTCTAAGAATTTAAACCAGACTTTTCGAAGAAGGGGTCAAGGCTGGGGGGCTCCATTTGTTTGAACTCCCAGCTGTTGCTCTCCAGCTCCCTGACCCTCTAAAAGCATGATTATCCTGTCATGGAGGGCACTGGCATAACGAAAGTTGAGGGGGCCCCCCTTCAGGGTACAGAAAGGGGCCCCCACTCCATATTTACAATGGAGCTCTCAGGACTGTGTATGGTGCGGAGGGGGCCCCCCGACTGCCCCAACACACCAGCGACGGCTTGATTTATAGAAGGGTGGCTGCTCACGGTGAGTAGAGCCGTGGCGGTAGTTATCTCGCGCCTGTTGAGAAGAAGAGTTACGAGCGCGAGGCACTATGATTGTCTGAACCACTAATGCCGGCATAATCCTCCTAGGCACTATCGACTGTGGGCTAGGATGCCTCTGATTGCCTGCTGTTGCATGCTTGGGCCACGGGGACATTGCTTTTAGTGGAAGGTGGCCATCCTCACAGAGGGCCCGATTCACAGAACTAACTTAAGACAAAATCCTAAACTTACTACCATTTTGGTATTCACAGAAGGCACTTACTCATTTTGGTATTCACAGAAGGCACTTACTCATTTCGGTATTCACAGAAGTTAGGAGTCCTAACTTTAGGACTCCTAAATGCCTTCTGTGAATACCGAAAGACTTAAAATTAGGATTTTTCTCAGTTTAGTAGTAGTATAGTTAGGACTCCTAACTTTAGGACTCCTAAATGCCTTCTGTGAATACCGAAAGTCTTAAAATTAGGATTTTTCTCTATTTAGTAGTCCTAAATTTAGGACTCCTAAATGCCTTCTGTGAATACCGAAAGCCTTAAAATTAGGATTTTTCTCAGTTTAGTAGTTGTAAAGTTAGGACTCCTAACTTTAGGACTCCTAAATGCCTTCTGTGAATACCGAAAGTCTTAAAATTAGGATTTTTCTCAATTTAGTAGTCCTAAGTTTAGGACTCCTAACTTTAGGACTCCTAAATGCCTTCTGTGAATACCGAAAGTCTTAAAATTAGGATTTTTCTCAGTTTAGTAGTAGTATAGTTAGGACTCCTAACTTTAGGACTCATAAATGCCTTCTGTGAATACCGAAAGTCTTAAAATTAGGATTTTTCTCAATTTAGTAGTCCTAAATTTAGGACTCCTAAATGCCTTCTGTGAATACCGAAAGCCTTAAAATTAGGATTTTTCTCAGTTTAGTAGTTGTAAAGTTAGGACTCTTAACTTTAGGACTCCTAAATGCCTTCTGTGAATACCGAAAGTCTTAAAATTAGGATTTTTCTCAATTTAGTAGTCCTAAGTTTAGGACTCCTAACTTTAGGACTCCTAAATGCCTTCTGTGAATACCGAAAGTCTTAAAATTAGGATTTTTCTCAATTTAGTAGTCCTAAATTTAGGACTCCTAAATGCCTTCTGTGAATACCGAAAGCCTTAAAATTAGGATTTTTCTCAGTTTAGTAGTTGTAAAGTTAGGAGTCCTAACCTTCGGACTCTTAAACTGAGAAAAATCCTAATTTTAAGGCTTTCGGTATTCACAGAAGGCATTTAGGAGTCCTAAAGTTAGGAGTCCTAAACTTAGGACTACTAAATTGAGAGAGAAAAATCCTAATTTTAAGACTTTCGGTATTCACAGAAGGCATTTAGGAGTCCTAAAGTTAGGAGTCCTAACTATACTACTACTAAAATGAGAAAAATCCTAATTTTAAGACTTTCGGTATTCACAGAAGGCATTTAGGAGTCCTAAAGTTAGGACTCCTAACTTCTGTGAATACCGAAATGAGTAAGTGCCTTCTGTGAATACCAAAATGGTAGTAAGTTTAGGATTTAGTCTTAAGTTAGTTCTGTGAATCGGGCCCATAGACTGCTAGGCGTGTAGGTGACCAGAATACGGCGGTGCTGCTGGTGAACCCTGCCGCACTGCAACGCTATGGGAAGCATTGGTTTCCATCTGTTTTGTGTAGACCTGCACTAGTGAACAGTGCTTGGCATATTCATGGAATATACCCTCCTCTTGTGGCTCCCCACGGAGTGCTTGGTGGTGGACTGACATGCAGGGGGCTCTCTATGAACAATAGATATGTGCATGACTGGCTGGCGCAGAGCCTGGGGTGACATCTGACACCGGCGTTGGCCCTTGCTTGTGGTGCTAGTCAAAGTTCTGCGGGCACCCTGCAAGCCTTGAGTGGAGAGAATAAGGGTTGCACATTCACTGGATACCACCATTATAACCATAACACTGCAATGACCATGGGGAAGCCTGATGCACAACAACAAAGACTGACCTTCGAAGCCAAAAAAAGCACCCGCCTGCATCAGGAAGAGCCGGGCGCGGCCAGCGACGAAACCATGCAGGAGTCCTCCACGATACCGAATTATGACATGAAGGATATCCTAATGGAGGTCAGGCAGGGCTTAACCACCATAGCGGAGAAAATGCATGCCATGACTACACGCATGGACGCGATAGTCCACAAACTGGATGGTCACGAAGAGCGCATTAAAGAAACAGAGTGCCGTATCTCCGATACTGAAGATGCCACCTCTCATATTCAGACAAGTATGGTGCAAATGGATAAACTCTTGAAGCTTATAGCAGCGAAGAATGAGGACCTTGAGGCAAGAAGTAGGCGCAACAACATCCGTGTCCTTGGTATCCCGGAAAGCACCAACACTGGGAAAATTGAGGAATATGTTGAGAGACTATTGTTGGCAACCATTGGTGCTGAATCATTCTCTTCCCAGTTCATTGTTGAAAGAACACACCGATCTCTGGGGCTTCGTCTGCCACCGGGGAGCACGCCAAGACCCACTATCACCCGGCTCCTAAATTATCGGGACCGTGATGTGGTCCTTCGGATGGCCTGAGACAAAAGACAACTGAATTTTGAAGATATTGCGTTCACCATATACCTGGATTTCACTGCAATGGTACAAGAGGAAAGGCGCAAGTTCCTACCTGCCAAATAAAAGCTGCGGCAGGCCCAAATAGACTATGCGCTACTATATCCAGCCCGCGTCAGAGTCACTCATCAAGGAAAACAAACCTTCTTCACTAAGCCGCATCAAGTGGACGAATTCTTGAAGCGCCTCAACCGCAATAACACAGCTTCCAATGCACCGGGCACTTCATCGAAATCTATGTCTCCATCCACAGAGAAAGGGCTGCACTGAAACCTAAGGTGGCTATTCCATACAGCACTTGGAGTGCTATCAGGTCACATTGCCCTGAGAACATTACACAACACACTCTTTCGCGCATACGACACCAGTCACCATAGAACAGCTCAATGTCATTCTGGGTTTATAAACCACTTGTGGAGAGGTGTGGCTCACTGGTTAGAGGCGGCAGATCCGCAAGCAGAGAATCAGCCAGGGACCAGGGTTCAATTCCCGACGCGGCAGGGTTGTGGACCAGGGTCAAAACGGACTCGATAATTCTCGCCTCGGTACCTACTCTAACCAGGAACACACTCGGCAACTCTGGGCATTAGCTTGCCTCATCTCCACAACGGCCCCCCACATTCGCCGGGGATGCCTGGTTTCACCTTGGAGATACCCAGGAGGAACCATCTCACAGGGATAGCCAGGACGGGTTCCCCAGCGGTCTACAGCGCCACGACGCCTCAAGGCAGTAGTGCGCTTTACAAGACACATACATTTACATTTACAAGACACATACATTTACTTGCACCGAGCATCCTCTGCCCCTTTGGAGGACACCTGTACCACCAATTTGGCTCCCTAAGGGCGAAGAATCAACGTGATTGCACCTAGGAGATACCCCACAAGGGTGCCCCCCATTCGACTTCGCTGCACAGTTAAAAGCAGCTTGTCTCAATGGTTTTGGGTGTTTGGGTGGGGGGAGGGAAATATATTTCTGGCATGTTTGGGATGCTTCAGTGGGAGGGGATGGGGTTTGTTCTTTCAGGTATTTGATATATGCATTATGCACGACACAGCATGATGGGCGACAATGTGGTTGTCATCCTTCCTTTCGCGCGTGCTCTGAGACCACAGATCCAGTTGCCAAGTATCACCGGGGCTTATGGCTGACCTGACATCTCCTGGGAAACTGCAGGTCATTACGTGGAATGTCAGGGGTTAGGTGACCCACGGAAACGCCGCCTAATATTGGCATACTTAGACCGACATCAAATCCAAGTAGCTATGCTGCAGGACACCCACATTAATCCCAAACACAACAATACTTTTGCGCATAAATGGGCTGACCATAGGATATTCTCATCCTACTCCTCGTATGCCAGTGGGACGGCTGTACTTATCAAAAAGTAAACACCCTTTGTCTTAGCTGGAGTCTCTTTAGATCAACATGGGTGGTATTGCCTTGCATTGGGTCGGTTAGGAACGGACTCGGTTACTTTGGCCTGCTGCTACGGCCCCAATGTTGACACCCATGACTTTTTCACTACACTCTGGGGCAAGATCATGGACATAGGCTCTACTCATATAATTTTGGGAGGGGATTTTAATGTAGCACTTACTTCTGCTGTTGACAGATCCAACCCATCCCCGCATCATTATAATAGGTCACGCGAAGTAATACAGGACATCCTAACAGCTAATAGCCTACTTGACGCTTGGAGACAGATGCACCCCCACCAAACTGAGGGCACACACTTTACTGCACAAGCTGCGCCATGGGCACGTTTAGATTACTAGCTACTCTCACGGGGCTTCGGTCCAGCTATAACTGTCACACATTTAGCACGAACATACTCCGATCATTCTCCAGTTAAGCATATTTTAGTTTCTCCTGGTTATGTCACCCCTCGCAGCAGCTGGAGGTTGCAGCCTTTGGCATTACTTGATACAGTCTTTCATGATGAGTTGGGGGAGGAAATCCAGGATTTCTTTCAGAGAAATAAGGGATCTGTGGAAACCATTTGGGAGGCCTTCAATGTCACCATCCGAAGATTTTATATTTTGAAAACTTCAGGGGTGCTTCGGGACATGCAAGGTACGCTACGGAAAATAGAGACTGAGCTCAAAGCCCTAGAGACTCGGCTCTCTGCAGGACCTGACAATCATGCCCAATGAGAATTCAGTGAGAAACTCTCTGAGTACACTGACACTGCTAATCGGGAGGTGAGATTCAGAGGTAAATACTGGGTTGCCCGGCGCTATGGGGAAGGCGAGTGCCTGGGGAAACCCCTGGCAGAAACTATACGGAAGCCACGCTTCTCTCATTATGTTGTGGAATTAGCTGGGCCCAGGGAGGTACTTTACCGTGACACCGCTGACATACTCAAGGCATTCACCGGGCACTACTCCTCGCTATACACATCCAACAGGCATGATTGCCTTGATCTAGACGATTATCTGGTGGATGTGGCGCTGGGATGGCTGGGAGATTCGCATAGAGAATTGCGCTCCCTTTGAATTGGATGAGATACGTGAAGCCATAATGCGCATGCAGTCTGGCAAGGCCTCTGGCATGGACTGACTGCCCATTGAATTTTACAAAACATACATAGACCAGCTGACCCCTATACTTAAAGAGGTATACGAAGATTCGTTGGAGTCCGGCACACTTCCCCCATCCATGAGGGAGGCGCTCATCACTTCTCTTCTCAAACCTGGAAAGTCCCCTCTCCACAGCGACTCGTACAGGCCTCTGTCCCTCATTAACTGCGATGCCAACATTTTGGCCAAGATCACAGCCAATAGACTCAGCCTGTTGATGGAAAAATTAGTTCTCCCCGATCAGTCAGGCTTCGTGCCTGGGCGAGCTACCACACACAATTTACGAACCTTCTTTGCAATCCTGCATAATGTCGCTCCTGAGCTGCCATAGGCAGCTGTTTTCTTAGACGCCACCAAGGCGTTTGATTCCGTTGAATGGGATTACATTTTTGGGGTGGTGCAGCGTATGGGCTTTCCTCCTCTATTTCTCTCATGGATAAGAGTGCTATATCAGCTCCCAACATCCAAAGTCCTAATAAATGGTCATATATTCCCTGCTTTTTGTATTACTAGAGGCACTCGGCATGGATGCCCACTGTCCCCCTTACTTTTCGCCCTAGTGGTTGAACCCTTGGCTGCTAAATTAAGACAGCATCATCAGGACAAGGCGCTCCGCTGCCATCTTCTTCAGATCCTCATATCCCTTTATGCAGACAAAATCACCCTATATATCAGAGACCCCCAGCACAACTTGAATCCGATCCTGCGGGAATTCATAGTCTTTGGGAAATTGTGCGGAATCCACATGAATTGGGGGAAGTCCCACATCTTTCCTCTTACACCCGCAGGCATTCGCTTTCCCCTAGATTTTCCATTGGAATGGTGCGACACAGATCTGCACTATTTAGGGATTCGCATCTCTGGAGACAGAGAAGAACTGATGCGCATGCTGCATTGGCTCCCAGTGAGGAAGCGTGTGAAGTTTAAGGCCTTTGTCATAGCCCATCACGCTTTATATGATGGAGGTCCGCCTTATCTTAGAAAGCGTTTTGCTTTCTACCTGCCTATTAGGCATTTGAGGTCGTCCTCTAAGCTGCTTGCGCTAATCCCCCGTGTGCGCCTCCAAAGAATGGGGGGCAGATCATTGGCTGTTAGGGCGGCGACGGCTTGGAATTCGCTGCCTGTCCATCTGCGCGCTATCAAAGAGCTAAGCCAGTTTAAGAAACAGCTCAAAACTTTCCTGTTCTAACTGTCTCCTTTCCGGAACACTGTAGGCTCGCGCCGGGACACTCCTAGGAGTAGATGTGCGCGTTACAAAATCCAATAACATAACATAACATGCGCCTCAACTATGGCACCGCTCTCGACCGCATTTCTGGATCTGTCACCCGCTGGATCTCATTGACATTCTCTCTTGCAGGTTGGGCCTCTCTAATTAAAATGGTAGTACTTTCACAGCTATTGTATCTTTTTCTCAATATCCCATACCATCCCGGAAGGTATTTTTTTAACACACTTAGGTCGTAAATGATCTGGTTAGTATGGGGTGGTAAACAGCCACGGTTGCAATGGAATATACTCACTAGGCCCTATTCACAGGGCGGATTCGATATCCCAAACTTTGAGCTTTATTATACATGTGCACAGGCACACTACGCCTATCATTGGTTCTATCCCCCCAGTATATGCCACAGGTTGTGGCGGAGCAATGACTCGCTGACCCTATACCTCTTGAGGGAGTGCTTTGTGCCACTGCTAGCCCGAGGGACAAAGCGTCAACCACGATCACATGCACAATAACTGCTTGGGACCGTATTCGTGCCTTGTTGCATTGCCCTATGCTGTATTCGCCTTCACTCCCTCTTTCATATCATTCCAACATGCAGATCCTTCAAGAGACAGTATTTTGCAAACTTTTAGAACGGACCAAAATTGCAACATGGGGGACCTTTATCATAATGGGACATTCTGGCCGGCCAAACAGATATTTTATGAGCTCCAGCCCTCTCCCCTGGATGTCTTCCTTTATGTGCGACTTTGCCAAGGCATACGCTCCGTCACCCCAGAGTTCCCTCAGGAACACCCCGTTCTCACCCCTCTACAGCTGATGCTGTGAGCTACGACTCCAGGGCATCTGGTCTCCACGATCTATCACACCATACATACTCACCGGGAGGAACCTCCCTACCCCTCACGTCCACATTGGAACTCAGAACATAGTTCTGAGCAGTCAGATGACCATTGGACATACTGCTGCTCGCAAACAGAACACATTTCTGCCAGCAGCAGATTGTGCATTACGCATTTTGAATTCCTTCACCGTTTGTATTACACTCCAGTTAAAATGTATACATAAAATCTAACAGATTCGGATCGCTGCAGTAGGTGTAGAGCCCTGGGAGCTGACTTTCTCCACTTGGCCTGGGACAGCCCGGGGGCGTATGCACATTGGGGGCATGTCTTCGATGCAATAGAACAAATGACGGCGCTCACTCTTGAACGCTCTCCACTGATAGCCTTGTTAGGTTATACCAAACTTATCCCCAAGCCATATCGCAGATATCTCGCAACTGTACTCTTATGGCCAAGCGCCGGGTAGCATGCTGATGGGGTAGAGGAAGAGCGCCCAAGTTCAAGGACTGGCTCAATGACTTACTATACTGCCATGAGCAATTGTCTAACTACGCAGACCTGCTTCCCCGGCCCTCACGGCCCAAAGACAAAGGAGGGACTCTTACAACTTATCTTCTCTTGCACCCACGGGATGCCCCGGCTGACACTTCAGAGCCAGCAGTACCATAGAGGCACCTCTATAAGGGGAAATGGGGTATTCATGGGATATAGGCTAGATAGCCTTTTATGTTCTCCACCTGCATAACACACCTAGTATAGCGGTGTCCCATCCTGCACTTACACCCTGGGATATAGCTGTTATACACTGCTGTACTGAGTGTATCCTTGATCAATGTGTAATGATTATCAAGATTCAAGTTGTTTTTACTGTAAAGACCTGCCCTACTGTAATAAGGATGGAAGGAACATGACAAGATGTATTGGACTATGCAGTCATCCCCCAATGCCATATTCTGCTATTGTAAGACAGGACTTGCATTCCTACATACTGTGTCTGCTATTACATACTTTTGTTGATACTGTATTGTTTACTTGACTAAATCAATAAAAACAATTAAAAAAAACAACATTGCAAAATTAATGTACAGTTTAAACTAGTGAAAATATTAAAATGTTCAAGTGTACAGGAATGGTGCACTCTGTTTAGTGTGTTTCTAACGTGCACCACATAAATACGGTATGGGCTGTTTAATCTATTTGAATTCATTTCTTTATATTTTCAGTTTTTCATTTTACAAGCATACATGGTTGGTTGTTAGTATTTTAATTGCAAGGTAAAAACATAATTTATGAAATTATTGCTTTGTAGTAATTGTAGTTTTTAAATTATAATACTAAATATGTTTTACCCCAAGTATGTGCTCTTACCCCAATGTTTTAGTTGAGTGTGAGTTAGAATAGTAAATCTGACCCCATGACTATAGGCACATACTCAAATGTTAGTTGTATTAGAGTTAGAATAGTACAATCTCACCACCAACTATATATATATTATATTTTCCCAAGTGTTAGTGGGATTGGAGTTAGAATAGTAAATCTGGTCTACCTAAATATGTGTAGTTACTCGAAGTGCGATTGCAGTTACCTATCAAAGCCCCTCCCCCGGTTATATGTTTTTGTTTCTCTGTTAGTTGGACTGGAGTAAGAATAATAAATCAGGCCCACTTACAATATGCATTTTCTACAACATTTGTTGGATTAGAGTTAGTGTAGTAAATTCGATCCCATCTAGAAGCCTTTCATAAAGTTTAGTTAGATTGGACTTGGAATAGGAAAACTGCCCCCCCCAACTATATTAATTTTCCCCAATTTTAGTTAGATTGGAGGTACAATAGTAAATAACATCCCTGACTCTATGCTTAACAATAAGTTAGAATGATTTCAATGTATAGAAACCCACTGATGCGGTTTGGTTTGTGACTGGACCTGGTTGTAGGATTCCTGTAGACCTGATATTGCTGATCCCATCTCATCTACCCATCCAGCTACTTCATCCTGCACGAGACAGAGTAGGTAAACTGGGAGGTGGTCTTGCCATTATACTTCCTTCAGCTACCAAATGCCATATCTCTAAGCTTGGCTCCTCCTATTGTGAATGGCATGCTTGAATGCACATCATCAATTCAACCACCCCATTCTCCAGTTACCTTAAATTCTTTTGTAATAACTTGGGTTGCTGGTTGATGGGGGGTGAAACACAACTCAAGCAGGAGCCACAATCCTTGTCAGGGTGTGACACAAGCAAGCCTTAAATTAACCTTTTTTCAGCCCCTCTGGTAGCTTAGCACATAGTAGTCAGGCTTTACTTAGAGGCAATATGTAAAGTATTTATGCAGCACTTCAAACAGTATGTTTGAAATTGGGTTTCTGGTTGGCAAAAGTATGCACCATGTCCAAATATTATACACAATCCTACTCAGGGTAAGTCAGATACACACTATAAAATAACCTGTGCTCACCCTCTAGTAACTTGGCACAGAGCAATAAGGCTTATCTAAAGAGAGAATGTGAAAAGTATTCATGCAACACAACACACAGTAACACAATAAAAATACCACAAATGACTCCACACTCATTTAGAAAATAGACAATTATTTTATAAATAAATCAAGACAGAAAAGACAAAAATCCAATAAGTAGAAGTCGAGATATTTATTTAAAAAAAATAAAAGTGTTTCAAGAGCTTAAAAGCAATAAGCACAAATGGGAATTATGTGGTCGCACTAGACCGGGGAAAAGTCAACCAGTTCAGGCTGACCGTAATGGAGAGCAGACCAGGGACAGGAGCCATACAGGCCCAATGAAGAGAGTACCTTTATCCTGGTTGCAACAGTTAGATGGAGGTGCAGACGCGTATTGCGTCGATGTCAAGCCCACAGTCGAGGTGATGCATCGATTTTCTCCATGCAGTGGTGGCGATTTGTCAGTTTCAAAGATAAAGTGCCGAGTTGAGATGCATTGGTTCTGAAGTGGGATGCACCGGGTTTCTCCACGCAGTAAAGGGAATGCAGCAACATTGTACGGTTCTAATGTGTCAGACTCTCTAGGTGATACGTTGGTTCCGAGTGCGATGCACCAATTCTACTCCCACAACAGGGTCGATGCACCAGTTCTTCTATATGCAAACTGGAGATACCTAAATTTCTCTGGTGCAAGTATCTTTGTCCCCTTCCAGTGAAGCAGGCACAGGAGCAGGTGTAGAGACATTAATAGCCCTGAGTCTCAAGCAAGAGGAGGCAAGTCAACAAGCCCTTGGAGATCACTTCAGTTGCAAAGCTTTGTCCAGCTCTCCCTCAGCAGTGTCAGAGAGCAACAGGAAGCAGGGCAGCACAGCAGAAAAGCAGGTCTTTCAGATCAGCAGTCCAGCAGAGTGTCAGTCCTTGATTCAGCAGAGGATTTCTTCTGACAAAGTTCAGTTACAGGTTCAGAAGTGTATGATTCAGTGGAGTCAGAGCACCAGTACTTATGCCCAGTTGTGCCTTTGAAGTGGGGTTGGCTTCAAAGAAGGGTCTTTGAAGTGCACAGAAGCCCTTTCGTCCCAGCCCTGGCTCCAGACTAGCTGTAGGGGATAATCAGCCCTTTGTGTGGGGACAGGACACTGCCTATTCAGGTGTAAGTGTCAGCTCTTCCTTCCCTTCCTTCCAAGGAAGAGCCATTAGAATGCAGACGAGTAATCTGACACACATAACCTTCCTGTGTTTGTGGCTGTCTGGAGTGAATGTACAAAGTGTAAATGTTACCGACCCCAGACATGTATTAGAGACGGGTTGCAGGCACACAAATCCGTAAGAGCAGAGATTGTCCACTTTCTAAAGATTGTTCTCTAGCATGTGTTTGTCCACTGTGTATGATTTTGATGAATATAAATAACCTGCTCATTTTTCTGACTATTTAGAAAAAGTGAATGCTGGCCACATTAATTGATTTGTGCACTCATGGAATTCAAAGCCTTTGTGAGTATTAAATGACTGTCAGCTTGGCATTTTTTCTTGTACACACGTTTTAAAAGAAGCATTTCTAAAATAGCTATGTTAAATCCAACTTTACCAGTAAAAAGTTTATCATTGCCATTCCATAGATATAAAAGATGACACAACTTCTCATTTCTAATCATGAATTTCAGCTAAAAAGTGTATTAAGGAAATCCCAATGCTCGCCTATGAGCGGAGCAGCCCTTACAGTAGTGAAAAACAAATGTGGGTGTTTTTCACCACCAGGATATGCAAAACTTAAAAGTACGTGCCTACCTTTTACTTACACAGCATCCTGCCCTATGGGATACCCAGGGACCTACCTTAGGGGTGACACGTGTAATTAAAGGGGAGTTTAGGGCTTGGCAAAATGTTTTAAATGTCAAGTTGAAGTGGCAGTTAAACTGCACACACAGGTTCTGCAGTGGCAGGCCTGAGACATGTTTAAAAGGCTCCTTGAGTGGGTGGCACAATCAGTACTGCAGGCCTACAAGTGGCATTTAATTTACCGCCCCTGTGTATATTTAATACCACTTTACAAGGGACTTACAAGGGATATACCAATTGTGTATGCACCAATGTTACCATGTTTAGGGGAGAAGCACATGAACTACTGCCATGGGCAGCAGTTATAAAGTGCTCAGTCCTAAGGCCAACAAAAAGAATAAGCAAAAAGAGTAGGTAAGCAGGCAAAAAGTTTGGGGGAAGACACAGTAATAAAGTGAAAACTCGGAAGAAGAAAATCCCCATCAATTTAGAAATATAGAGTACATTTTAATTAATAAATTAATACCAAAGCAACAATAATCTAATCAGTACAAGCGGAGATTTGCAATTTTAAAGATTTCAGGGAATCTAATTGCAAAATGCACAAACCGCGCCAACTGTGAGTATCTGGTCCCCTTAGATCGGGACAAGGCCACAGGTCCAGGCTGACTGCGTTGGAGTGGAGGATGGCTATGAAGCCCCAGATGGACCCATTTAACAAGAGTACCTTAAATCCTGGTTGCGAAGCATTGCAGAGCCTTGCATTGAGGATGCGTTGCGCAGTTGAAGCAATGCGTGATAAGGGTTGGAGATGCATTATGCAGCATCAATTCTGAGGAGCTGCGATGCGAAGTCCTGTACCATCACCAAGGAGGCCGTCCACAGAGTGACTTGTGATGTGAAGTTCTGCGCCGAGGATGCATTACACACCAGCTGGTTCCAATGGGGCTTCATTGCAATGTGAAGTTCTTCCATCTGGAAAGTCCATGCAGCAGAGGTGATGTGTCATTCTACTCGGGGTTGCGCCGTGCAGCAGACCAGTTGCGTCAGTTCTGTTGGATCCACAGATGGGCTGGCAGATCACCGTAAGACCTTACTTCCAAGGGCCCAGGACTGGGGTGGCACCACTTAGCAGGGTAGGACTCACAGAGAGCAGAGTCCAGGTGCTAAGTTTAAGGTTGTTGGAGCCTTCTGTCCCTGAGGCTCTAGTCAGTAGGCCAGCCAATAAGCCCTTGGAGTCACTCTGGGGTCTTGGGTTCAACCAATGCAGGTTCAGTCTTGCTCACCCAGGCATGAGGGCAGCAGGTCAGCACTACAGGGCAGTTGTCCTTCAGAACAGCAGTCCAGTAGACTGGCAGTCCTTTCCACAGCACAGCAGTTCTTCTACCCTCTGAGGTGTCAGGCATCCACTTCCTCCCTGCCCTGGCTGCAGCTTGTCTTTGGTCACAATAGAATAGTGACACTCCCTTTGTGTGACTGCTCAGGCAGTGCCTTTGTGATGTGCAAGTGTGGTAGGTTACAGATCCCCCCCCTCGTTAACTCAGAGTGGCCTATCCTGCCAGCACCCATCTTCCCCTTTTCTAACTGTCTGGGAGCAATACAGGAAGATCAACTGCCAGCTATTCCCAGTCATATGACGTAGGAACAGGCTGCAGGGACAAGGCGCAAGGACAAGGTGTTGGAACAAGAAAATGCCAAATTTCTGTAAATTACAAATTTCTCTAAGTGGCATTGTCAGAATTGTGATTAAAAATCAAACTTTAAAATTAAAAAAGGCTTTTAATTACAATTCTTTAGACACCAAATTTGATGTGCCCACCTGTTGCCAACTGGAAGTTACAGATTATTAAATGTAATAAGGTAACTCCAACGATATCCTATGGGAGAGGTAGGCCGTGCAGTGATGAAAAATGGCTTTAGGAGTTTTTCCCTACCAGAACATGTAAAACTTAAAGGTACATGCCCCACTTTTTTAAATACACTGCACCTTGCCATCTTGGCTGTTCGGGGCCTACCCCAGGTGTGACCTACATGTATTACAAAGGAAGGGTTAGTCCTGGTAAGATGTTTATTTTGCCAGGTTGAAATAGTAGTTTAAAAATTGCACATATAGGCTGCAATCACTGGCATAGTTAGGTAAGCCTAGTGCAATCAAAGTAACTGGCCCCCCTCACTATGGTAACTTCTCAGTCAGTCAGCTGCCCCAAACACTCCTCAACGCTCCTTCGAAGGAGCTTGCATCTGCCATATCAAAAGTCACTACCTTTCTCATAAACACACTATTGTATTTCCACCACCTGCACTGCATTTCTGCAAGTCACATCCATAACCATTAAAACCATCACTAAAGCTCATAGATTTGGTCCTTGTAAAGCGCATGCACCCGAAGACTTGACATGCAGAGTCCCTTTATTCACACTGCACCCCTCACATCTCTCAAGCTGCACTCACACAGGCATATGTCTCACTCTGCACACACAAAGGGACAACATTTAACCTATAGACCACTTACCCGGCACTCAGAAAAGGAAATGTTATTCTTGCATTCACACAAACACATCCTGCACAAGGCACACACAAAATATAGTGGCTATTCTGCACTCACACAAGCACACTGCTAACACACAGGTACACTGCTCACCAGAAAGGAGAAGAGTTTGGACACATAGTGGAATGTGAGACAGGGGTTGATTATCTGATGCATTGGTCCCTAGTATAATTTAAAAATATTGAGGGAAACTACACTGAATCCTGAATGTCCACTGAGGGTATCTAATCTTCCATCAGCCACACTTGGCCCAGCACTGCAGAGTTTGTGAGTCTAATCTTTTTGAACTTTTGCTGGAAGAGTCTTGGTATAAAAAAAAGTCCCTCTTGCCTTCTGAAAAACAAGGTGGTGGTTTTCTTCGTAGTGCAAGCATCAGCAAAAATAAATAAAGGAAGAAAAACTTTAAAAAGACAACTAAATATGGAGAGCATGTGCTTCAACAAATATTAAAACGTCAAGTTTTGCACTGATCTGCCATATTGGAACAGTAAAAAATGATAGAGTATCCAGAATGCAGCTTCAAGATAGCAGCTTGGATCTGATGCTTGCAGCAATGATGCCTAGCACTCTGCACATAAAAGTTGTGATCCAGTAACAATGGCAGTGAGCTGTTGGTACTGTTATTCCTAAATTAGTAATGGTCTGCATTTGCAAGTGAGCTGCTGGGGGACAAACTAAAGGAAATATCATCTGAGGTTTGACTTTTATGGATGTACAGTTACACAGAGCAAGCAGACAAAATGTTGTTACTCTGGCTACTTGCCATTATAAAGACCAGTGATTGTCTGGTAAGCAGAGCCAAACATTGGCAACAAAGCCAATTTTATGTATGCTGTTCTGAAGGGCTGACCCAATATGTGATTGGCACTCTGACGAATAACTGTAGTGGACTTACCCAAAGCCCATTTTATCTAACCAAGATTAGGTACTATTTATGAGAAAAGATATGTCTTGTGAGACAACTAAAACAGTCTTTTGTCCAGACATAATTGATACATAAATAGATAGTGCATAGGGAGGAGGAATACTGAGGGTCCTTCGCTCACATGCAGAAGATATGCAGCACTGGTCAAAAGCATCACAATCTTTCCTGTAAAGAAATGGAACTAGTGTGGTACTGCAGGATCAGTGCAATTTTCCTTTAGTGACATGGAGAAAGAGTGGTACTGCAGTGCTATCCTCCGCAAGCTTCCTTCAAAGATATTTAACAAGTATACTACTCCAGGACCAGTCAGTGCAAGCTTCCTTCACAGACATGGAACAAATGTGGTACTGCAGGTCCAATACAAGCTTCCATGAGAGACATAAAACAAGTGCAAAACTCAGGCCAGTGAAAGCTATTTCGAAAGATATGGATCCAGTGTGATTTGGAGGGCCTTTGCAAGCTCCTGTCCAAGACATACAACAAGTGTGGCACTGGGCAGCACCATTTAATGCCTCACTTGATTACAACACAGAAACAGGATTTCAGATTTAATAAAAGTGTAAGGACCAGCACTGAGGTGTCCGAATGCATTATTGACTCACACGCATAGCAAGAATTTCACACATAAAATAGGTATGGCACCAGGCAGGAGTACATACTTCCCTCACACCAGTAGAACACATACTAAGCTGGTCAGAAACAATGCAAGCTTCCTTCACATTCACAGAACATGGACAGCATTTTTTGCAGCAGTACAAGCCTGCGTGTAAACACACACACACACACACACACACACACACACACATACACAAACAATGTGCAATATTTGGTAGCAGTGTAACTTCCCCTCACAGGCAGCACAGGTACAAGATGGTCATCAGCAGTGCAAGCTACGATATCTTCACATAAAAAATAGGTATCACACTGGCAACAGCATCTAAGCTTATTTCAGGCAAAGAACACCCATAGTAAGCAAGGATCAATCTCGGCTTGGATACTTGACCATATTTTGTGATCCTACGCAATTATTTTATTTTATCGTGCCTCCTATATTTTTTCATTATTGCATATGAGATAATCTTAAAAAGTGAGGATGTTTTCTGTACACAAATCTCTCCTGTGTTTGACTTAATGGACTATGATATTGCTCCATTTAAAATAGGAATATTGCCCACATATTTGGCCCACATGACAACTGACTTGTTCACTAATGGTATTGTCAATTGAAGAACCGGGCTGATTAAGCCCAGCGGCGCAGGGTACGCCTGAAATCTTCTGAGTTCGCCTTCCAAATTACAGAGACACGGAACACTCTGTCTGGCATAGGAACTTTTGTTTATTAGCTGCAGCTAGGGACAGTTGTCCTAGAAGTACATCAGTGGTAGGTTCTCAGGAGACTGCCACTTCAATCCATGGCTCACAGTCTTTTGTAGCGCTTGAATCCCCTAAAGCAACAACCCCCTCAATGTGCAATAAAAATACAAATCATCCACAAGAAAACATTCTTTGTACAAGATACAGGATAATGGGTAATAGAAATTCCTTCCCTAAGGTTGTGTTCTCTACCCGACCCTATAGGTCAGGTGGCATAGCCATTCCTTGGTTAAATTAGTTTACGACTGGCATGTGTTTGCGTGTTGAAGATGGTGATTCGTAAAACAACTGCAGAGGCCGAGAACGTTCACCAAGGGTCAATAGATGGTTATCTCGGGGATTAGTTGCTTCGAGCCGGGTCTCAGAATGGACATAGCTCAGGGAAACAGGAAAGGTCGTGTAATATGCGCAGAAGTATAGAATGTCAGAGAAACGCTACGAAGGTTGGGGGTGCCTGAGTGAGGGCAACAACGTAATGGTGTTACTAGGAAAGATGGGGCCGTATTTAAATTTCCTCAGACCCTCCTTTTGCCATTACTCAGGCAAAGAACTCAGAGGCTGTTGTTAATCTGAATCGACTTCAATAGCCATGAAATCTACAAGCTGTTGTTGCAGCAATATCTTGGCGTTTGCTGCTTTCTGTGATACCAGATTTGGAACACACAGGGTGGCGCAGAGCCCACATATAGCTGGACCATATTGTAGGCAAAGGCAACAAGAGAAGAGAATAGCCAAAGTCGCTCCGACAAAGGTAAGAATCTTCCATCCCCATGTAGACAGTAGTTCCCCAAACCATCCCAGCAAAGACCAATTCCCTTCATCCTGGTGAACGGACTCAGCGATCTTATGTAGCTTAGAGATGGCTTGGTATACTGTAGGGGCGTTATCTGGAATAAAAATGCAACAGCTAGATCTGATCAATCTGCATACGCCCCCATGGTTAGCAAGGATGATATCTAATACCATCCTGTTCTGAAGCGTGACAAGGCGGTCAGCAGCGAGTTCTGCAGTGATGTTACTCAAAGCTCCAGCTGTATCATTGACAGTGGCTTCTACAACTCGAATTAGTTGTCTTATGTCTCTACTGTTGGCTATTGGGCCCCAGAATGGAAGGAGTCCTTTCAAGACATCCCCGACTCCTTGTCCTGACGTATCCTGATCAGACATCACCCTTCTTTTCTGTAAATTATGCTTGGCATCCGCTATATATGTAGGAGGCAACAACCAAGCGACATAACAAGTGCCTCTCCAATTACCTGGTAGAGAAGTGTAAGCCTTATTTCCACACACGAAGTATGTATTACGTGAGGGAACCATGCGAGGCCAATCTGTCCCATTCAAGGTCACAATATGCTGGCATTTGCTTGTACCTTTATATTCTAACCCTCCTTTTCTAATACAGAATGGTGCTTGTCCAGGTACCACTAGAAAAGTTTGTCCTTTTCGAGAGGTTCTATTAGAGGGCAGAAAATACAAATCCGTAGATTTGGTTTGGCAGTCAGCATATTCTGATTTCTCACTATCCGTCCCATATATCCTTTTTCTGTCCCGCCAACATAAATGGTATAGATGTACTCCCAAGCTCCTTACTTCTCAAGTATCCCCATCTCCAGAAAATACCCAACTGGCGCTCAATTCCCACCATGCACTACAAGAGCCATTAAATGAAAAAGGAAGGGTAATGTATGGCATTCCAGTATTCACCGAACTTGGCAGAAGACCACAAACCCAACAGTTCGTCACGTTAGTGGCCAGTTGATGTTGGTGTAGCATGGCAAATGTGTTGTTGTGGAATTCACTCCTTCTCGACTCAACATGAGGGGGTAGAGAGACATGTGTATGCGTTTCAACGGTAACTTTTGGAGTAGGCTGCGTAAACATTACATGTAGTCCCCATCCTATACAAGACAATATAATACACATCAAAATCAATATTATTAAAGCCACTACAAAACGATTATGCAATAACTTACAATGCTTCATGCTCATTGCTTGTATTTTGTCCATTCCCTTGTTAACAGTCATTTCCAGCTCTAAATATTGCCCTTGACGGGAGGTTGCTTTACTCAGCTGTGATTGTCTGTAGTTCTTTATACTTTCCTACAAGTCCCACAGGCCTAGAGCCACATCTTGGGTCACAATTCTGAGACTTACGATCACGGCCCTGCAATCATGTGGAAATCGGGATAAAGACAAAGTCAATGGAGCACTATTGAGGTATTTTGTTCAGTCTGGGCCTCAAATTGTACCTCCGGGAACCAGGTACAGTTTGCTCTTGGAAAAGGAGATGTGGTTTAGTAGTGTCCAATTTCACTGCCGGTGGTATAGCTGTCTGGAGGACCTCGTCGTTGTCTTGTCCTGCTCCAGCAAAGTCTAGGCGTGCATCGCTGAATAGTTCAAATCTTGGTATTCTTTCGGTTTCAGAGTCGCTAATTCGTTTATGAACCCATTGATCATAAGGCAATGGTAGGGGCACTTTCTTGCAATGTACCCCATGTACCCAGTTCTTTTTGCCGACCACCTTTACTGCAGTACGCGTCGTCAGTAGTACCTGACGAGGTTCTCTCCAGCGAGGTTCCAAGTTCTTTGACCTTTGGAAGTTTTTAACGCAGACCCAGTCTCCCGGCCGTAGGGTGTGACCAGGATCCGTTGAAGCCTGGGGCAAAGTATCTTGTACCTGTTGGTGAAGGACACGTAACTTAGTGGTTAGGTCATGTAAATAGTCAATCAACAATGGAGGCTCTATCTCTGAGTATTTCTTTGGCCTTGGGACTCCCAAAACATTTGCAGGGCGTCCAAAAACAACCTCATAAGGACTAAGCCCCATACGGGAATGGGTGGTTGTTCTGGTGGATAAGAGAGCCAAGGGCAAGGCATCGGGCCAAGCAAGACCCGTGCTGGCTTGTATTTTCGCCAGTTTAAGCTTAAGGGTGCCATTATAGCATTCCACCAAACCTGCTGACTGAGGATGGTTTGCTGCGTGGAACTTTTGCTTAATGCCAAGGCCTGCACATCCTTTCTGCATGATCTGACCCACAAATTCACTCCCGTTGTCACTCCAAATGATTCTCGGTAGCCCAAATCTTGGCAGAAACTCCTTCAAAAGGACCTTTGCCGTGGATAGAGCAGTATTATCTTTCAGGGGATAGGCCTCTACCCATCGGGAGAAGGCACATACCACAACAAGAACGTACTGCAGATTGTTGCATCGTTATATGTGGATGTAATCTATTTGTAAAACCTCAAAAGGGTAAGTTGGGGCAGCAAAGTGTCCTGCTGGTGTTGGTGTTCCCTTTCCCGGGTTATGCATTAAGCATACAATACAATGCTTAACCAGATTGTCTGCACATTTAGGGATCCCCACATTCTTCCATACCGGAGCCAGAAGCTTGCATATACCTTTAGCGCTAATATGGGCTGGACCATGTGCCATGGTAACTACTGGGAATACATAAGCTTCTGGTAACAACCAGTGTTGATGTTCTGACAAGTCTGTCCAGCACCCTGTCACATCCAATCGTCCTATACTTTCTTTCCACGTACTCAATTCTTTCTCTGTGGCCTCTGCCTGGATCATTTTCACACTGTTCACAGTATTCTCACACATCCCTCCTTGTGCAACCCATCTAGCAGAGCCCGCAACATACATGCGGCTTGTAGTGTCTCTAGCTGTCTCTTTCGCTATGTGGTCTGCGAAAGCATTTCCTTGAACTACATCATCAGTGATCTTCTTATGTGCACTACACTTCACAATCGCTATCTGAGTGGGCAAGGTGAGTGATTCAAGGAGGTCATTTACCAATTGGCCATGCTGTATCTTAGTGCCATGGGATGTGAGACACCCTCTTTCCTTCCACAGGTGGCCAAAACTATGGGCCACTCAAAACGCATACTGACTATCAGTATACACGTTCATCCTTTTTCCTTCAGCCAACACACAAGCTCTAGTCAGTGCTATCAATTCAGCTGCCTGGGCTGAGTTATGTATACTACGCGCTGTTTCTACAACAGTGTATAAGGTAGTGACTGCATAGGCTGAGGTCGTTTCACCATTGGGAAGCCTAAAACAAGAACCGTCCACCCATAAGGTCCCGTCCGGGTCCGGGAGTGGAGTATCCTTTAAATCAACTCTGCCTCTTGTCTCTTCATCCGTGCGGAGGAAGCAGTCGTGTTGCTCCTGAGTGTCATTTTCTAATGGAATTGGCAGCAATGTTGCTGGGTTCAAGGTATTACATTGCTTAATGTGTATGTGGCTAGCCAAGAGTGTCAATTCGTACCCCGAAAGGTGTGCACTTGTGAGGTGTTGGGTCTTTGTTCTATTTAGGAGGGTGTCTACTGCATGCAGTACCATGACAATAAGGGTATTATCTTATACCAATCCAGCAGACTGGCGAATGGAAACTGCCGCTGCTGCTGTAGCCCTCAAACAGCTAGGTAATGCCTTGGCCACTAGATCTAACGTGGCCGAAAAATAGGCACAGGGACGTTGCTTGTCCCCAAATCGTTGCGTTAAAACTGATAACGCGCAACCTTCTTTCTCATGAACATAGAGTGTGAAAGGCTTACTGTAATCAGGAGTACCTAACACAGGGGCAGAGCACAAGGCAGTGCGTAAATCAGTGAAACTTTTCTGACACTACGCAGTCCATGGAAGAGGGTGCGGTGTATCTTTAAGAGTAAGTGCCAAGAAGGGCTTTGCCAGAAGGTAATAATTGGCGATCCATTGTCTGCAATAAGAAGGCACGCACCTCTTTTTGCGTACATGGAATAGGCATTTGGGCAATTGCTTGGATACGTTCTGGGGTCAATCACTGTCCCTCCATTGACAAGAGATGACCTAGGTAGGTAACCTCTTGGCAGCAATATTGCAATTTTGATGGTGAAACCTTGTGGTTATAGTCAGATAAGTGGCGTAACAGTGAAATGGTAGCCTTTTTACAAGTGTCTTCAGAATCTGCTGCAACCAACAGGTCATCCACATATTGGAGGAGAGTGGCACCTGGTGGTAAGCACAAAGTATCGAGCTGTGATTTCAATGCTTGACTATAAATGGAGGGGCTCTCACAATAGCCTTGAGGAGCTTACTTGAACCGGAAGCTTCGGCCTGCTAAGGAGAAGCCAAAAATATCCCTACTTTCCTCAGCAATGGGAATGCTGAAGAAAGCATTTTTTAAGTCAATGACGGAAAACCAGGAAGCTGAGGCTGGTATCATTGTCAATAGGGCATTAATATCCGGGACAACAGGGAATTGAGGTACCACTATCTTGTTGACCTCTCTGAGATCAATCACAATCACAATCACAAACGATAGACAGGTGGCTGGGAAGGGTTGGTTTGTTTAAAAACAGGCAGAACAGGGCTATTGCATACATTTCCCCTAGTCTCTTCACCCACATCGTTTTGTACCAAATCATGAACTATAGTCAAAAGAGCTTTTTCTCCGTCACTGGAACTTTTATACTGTGTAATGCGAGGGAATTTAGTATTAGGCTTGAGTGTTACAATGTAGGGAGGAATCCGTAGGAGGCCCACATCATTGGGGCCGGTGGGCCAGAGGGTGACTGGAAGAGATTGTAATTCAGGGGGAAGCTGATCTTTAGACAAGTACATCGGTGAGGTCAATTTCTTACCTAAGGTAAGACGTACACCAGAAGGGGAACAGTGTAATGTTGCATACAATCTCTTCAATAAATCCAAGCCCAACAAATTTTCACCACAACGAGTTGTTAAAAGGAGCGGGGCCTCCAATTTGTAAAGACCTATTGAAATGGGCAAAGGGCATGACACTGGGTTATGAACTGGGGCACCAAAAAACCCTACAGAAACATTTGTACAGCCAGACAAAGGTGCCCCAGGGAGTTTAGAGTGAATCATAGAGCTCTTTGTTGCCCCAGTGTCCTATAGGAATGGCTCTGTAACACCTAGTTCTTCCACATCAACATAAGGCCCGTTTTGGTCCACTGGAACTGATACTACTGCCTTACTTTGTCCATGGCTGTCCTAGCTAGGTTGGGAATTCTGACTCTCATCCTCAGTATAGTAATCACTGTTGTAATAGTTGGTAGACTGAACATTTTGCTGATCAAAATAATTTGTGGAGTTTCCAGGGGGCATGGAACGTTGGTTATTAGGCGGCGTACCTCGTCCTCTGCCTCTTGGTGCTGACTGATAACCACCCTGGCCTCGTGATGTGGAAATTCCGCTCATGTGCTGCAACAAAACCGGGCAATTATATTTTAAATGGCCTTCTTCTGTACAGTAAGCGCATTGATTTTGGCCCAGTGGAGGTCGGGGAACGAAAGGCCCAGACCTCTGCAACTGTCTCTGGAATAGTGGAGACGGCTGATTTTCCCGGTGGGCAGGGCGAGGAGGAAAAGCTTGTTGCAAAAGAACTTTTGTATTCAGCTCTTTTTATCGAGTTTCTCTCTTTCCTCTTTATCCCTATTTTCATAATACTGAGCAGTAGCCAATATCTGGCCGAAGAGGAGACCGCCCACGCACTTTCGGAATTCTTTAATTTATTAGATATTTCCGGAACCAAATTTGACACAAATTTGTCTACAAACAGTCGTTGGCCACCTTCAGTGCTCATATCCTAACCACTATAATCGATGAACGTCTCCTCGAAACGAGTGAAGAAATCAGAGACGCTTTCATCCGCTTTCTGCTTACAAGCTGCTAACTTATCCCAATTAACTCGCAGAGGGGGCATCATAGTTTTCAGTAAGGCAATGATCCTAGCTGGGAGTTCTGTAATTAGAGTCTCAGGTTTGGCACCACCCACTTGGAGTCTGTCCGCAGCGAGTATGGCATTCCAATCACCCCCCAGTTCCCCGACATGGTCCTCCTTCCGAATCCTAGCCCATAACGGTTGTGGAACCACATTACCCATTAGCATGCCTATATCGGCCAAATTTATAATACATGCATCGACAGTTTGGGACAACTCTTTGTAGTACCCAGCAGGATTCTTACGGGGGTCCGGTAAGGATTGCTTAGTGGCCAATACCTCAGATCGTTTCCAAGGAACATGTACCCACACACGTTGAAAGTGAGCAGGTATAAGAGGATTAGCACCCTGAGCTGCAACCTCCTCTCTCCACACTGGGGGAACCTCTCTCATCGGATAGTGTTTTAATTTTCGCATGACGGAGGAATCGCGTTTTGGCAAGGACCGGCAGGCAAGCATCATTCTAAAAGTGACAAGCGTTCCTACCGCGTCCTCAACCTCTGCGCCCACAATCAGTCGTTTATCAAACTCGGCCTGTACATCGAGCAGGCCCTGAGGGGCTCGTTCCAATCCCATATCCTCCCACTCTTGACTTAAAATGTTACACATAGTATCAAAAACATATCTCTGCGTTGGTGCCTCCCACTGCCGAAAGGTGACCATAATGTCTTGCACACTATACTGGGGCCATTCGTGATCCACCTCCGGGCTTGAAGATCTAGCACTTTCCATTCCTCCGGACCTGGGAACTGACTACGAGTTTGTCTACGAGGAGGATCAGGGGTCATTTGAAATGTCCCAAAGAGGGGGGCACAAAAGGCCAGAAACGGTATCGATCATTCGCCTCCGGGCGGAGGGAGAATTTGTCATTAGGACAGGAGACAGAATATTAGGCGGGGCAGAAGAGGGAGTAACATTTACGAAGGGAGCTGAAGGTAAGGGAGAGCTCGGTAATACCCGCGAAGGCTGTGGTGGGGGTGTAGGAACCAATTGAGGAGCGACAGGTGGGACAACAGACGGAGCAGGCGGGGCAGGTGCTAATAATAAAGGTGCATTCGCACCAGGGGCAGGCGGTAATCCAAAAGGTGCATTAGCTCCCTGCGCATAGGGCGGGGGTAATCTCAACAGATGGGACATTAAAGGATCCTTCTCAGGGTCCGCATTTTTCTCCGTGGGGGAAGTTGGCAACACTGGATAACATTTATCTACCGCCATACGATGTTGCCTATCTGAGACCTCAATCGCGTGATCGGTTTCATTATTTTTAAACTGTTGCGCTGCTTGTAAAATAGACATATCCCTCCTATCTCTTTTAGCTTGCTTTATTTCTTTCTGTTTAGCCTCCTTACGCCATAAGCGGAAAGAGTCAAACATAGCCGGCCGGGCTTTTCGCTTAAACAAAGTGTTCTCCAAATTATCCAAAATATTGAGTTCAAAACTGCCGTTCTGCGGCCATCGTAAAACGCCATCTTTCCTAGTATAGCGAACCCATGCCTCATTAAAAGCTATGGGGCCAATACCATGTTTAGAGTATACTTCATAAGTGGGAGTTCCGGCCGGAGGAATTGGACAAGAGTCCTCCAGTCGGGAAGCCCTATCGCGATTACAACAAAACCCTCTTCCAAACTTACTGAAACCAGGCATCGCTACCACAATAGTTTCTTTACAAACTTCAAGGGGTCAATTAGTCACTTTATAGTACAACAAACTGAACTCACCCCTCGGTTTTGGCTTTTGCAAAAGTCGAACATAGACAAAACAAAGACAAAGGAGTGGCCACTATACTTAACTTAACTAGATGTTTCCGTACGCCAACAGTGGTCCGTCTGATGTCTCGCAATACCAATTACCAAGGTAGCCAAAGCGTGGCCGCAATCAGGGCAGCAGGTCTTTGCAGCCGTTGGAAGGGAGAAGCCACACGGTAAAAAACCTTCGGTCCACTTACGACATGCAGGGGTTGATCACGTGGTGCGCGTCCTCCGGAATATCCTTGCGGGGCTCCTCACGATCCTCGGGCTGGACCCACGACCTCTGAAGCGGCCTCACAGAGGGCACCAAATTGAAGAACCGGGCTGATTAAGCCCAGCGCCTGAAATCTTCTGAGTTCGCCTTCCAAATTACAGAGACACAGAACACTCTGTCTGGCATAGGAACTTTTGTTTATTAGCTGCTGCTAGGTACAGTTGTCCTAGAAGTACATCAGTGGTAGGTTCTCAGGAGACTGCCACTTCAATCCGTGGCTCACAGTCTTTTGTAGCGCTTGAATCCCCTAAAGCGACATCCCCCTCAATGTGCAATAAAAATACAAATCATCCACAAGAAAACATTCTTTGTACAAGATACAGGATAATGGGTAATAGAAATTCCTTCCCTAAGGTCGTGTTCTCTACCCGACCCTATAGGTCAGGTGGCATAGCCATTCCTTGGTTAAATTAGTTTACGACTGGCATGTGTTTGCGTTTTGAAGATGGTGATTCGTAAAACAACTGCAGAGGCCGAGAACGGTCACCAAGGGTCAATAGATGGTTATCTTGGCGATTAGTTGCTTCGAGCCGGGTCTCAGAATGGACATAGCTCAGGGAAACAGGAAAGGTTGTGTAATATGCGCAGAAGTATAGAATGTCAGAGAAACGCTACGAAGGTTGGGGGTGCCTGAGTGAGGGCAACAGCTTAATGGTGTTACTAGGAAAGATGGGTCCGTATTTAAATTTCCTCACATCAGAGTGGGGAGTTGGAGGGAAAATGTTTCTAAGTTCATTCTTAAAAACTATCACTTCTAATAAATTCCTATCAATGCAGTGATATAATCTGATGTACAAAGGTAAAATGCTTGTCAAAGAAACATATATCTTTTTGAATTTTGAAGACACTTTATCATATTTTTACATAATATTTGTTTCACGATTTCCATGCCAAATGTTCCCATACTCAACCCATACCTGGGCTCTTACAGACAAGATGGGCTCTTAGAGCCAAGACAGACCCTTGACTCTGCTTGCGCTGTTAATTTGTTCGCTAGCCCACCTCTACTGCAGTACTGTGCATAGCAATTACTGGAGTTCAACCTCTCCTAGGGGTCGATTCACAGAACTAACTTAAGACAAAATCCTAAACATACTACTTTTGGTATTCACAAAAGTTAGGATTTTGTCTTAAGTTTGTCTTAAGACAAACTTAAGACAGACTTAAGACAGACTTAAGACAGACTTAAGACAGACTTAAGACAGACTTAAGACATACTTAAGACACACTTAAGACAAACTTAAGACAAAATCCTAACTTAAGTCTGTCTTAAGTCTGTCTTAAGTCTGTCTTAAGTTTGTCTTAAGTTTGTCTTAAGTCTGTCTTAAGTTTGTCTTAAGTCTGTCTTAAGTCTGTCTTAAGTTTGTCTTAAGACAAACTTAAGACAAAATCCTAACTTCTGTGAATACCATAAGTAGTAAGATTAGGATTTTGTCTTAAATTAGTTCTGTGAATCGGGCCCCTAGTGTCTCACCCTGGGGAGCAGCATCTTGTTATCCAAAATTCTGGGCAGTTTCCACAGGTCTCAGAAGGGTAACTATTCCTACTTATGGTTTTAGTAAGGAAGAATTTTGCATTAGCGGGCCCAAAAAGTTGTTTAAAGTTACCTGTGAATTGTCTAGTATAAAATTAAAAAACAGCTCTCAAATCACTCATTTTCCCAGTTCCATCACTCTGTCCTAAGTAAGTCAATGGGGCATATTAGCAAGGGCTGGCGATATAATTATCGCCGCTTTAGCGTCAGTTTTTGGGCGAAAAGCGGCGATAATTATATTGCAATATCATCAAGGACATGCTGGCGCGTGTTTCCTTGATGTAGAGCCCGTTTTTTCACAGCCTCGCCTCGCATCGCTAATGAGATGCAAAAGAGGCATGGCTGTGAAAACAGCACATGTTAATATAGTGAAGGCAGCTTCGCGATATTAACAAGGAGGTGCAGCGATAAAAAAAATCGCGCTACCTCAGCCTTAACTCAGGAATTTAACACCTGTTAAATTCCTGACCAAGGCATACTTTTAATGGGATATGGATTATGCTGATAGGACCGCAGGGTCCTATCAGCAATGTTTTCGCTGTTTTGAATGGAACATCGCTGGAAAACCAGCGATGTTCCATTGAAAACACCGCTATCGCTGAAATATTATCGCCATAGCGCTATGCTTTGTAAATATAGCGTTATCATGGCGATAATATTCAGCGATAGCTGGCGATAATTTTTCTATCGCTATGAACGGCCAGCGATAATTATCGCTGGCCGTTGATAATATGCCCCTGTGTTCTTTTACTAAACAACATCATCTGCCTTCCGCCAATTGGGCTGAAAGCAGTGATTACTGTGACTGTTATGTCTTTAGAAACCACCCAGCAGCATGGGCATAACTGCTTCTTCGAACCCTGCTGGTGTCAGGCAGCCAAAGCCGAATGGCTCACTCTGTGTTTACAAAACTGAGCTTGCCCACTCCGCGACCAATCAGTGGACAAACAATAAGCCTTGGCAGTGCCCCCGGTGGTGCTTCAGTAAACTCAGTAGATTCTGCTGCTCAGATTTTGAGTCTTGAAGCTGTTGAATCGAACACAGCTAACAAGCTCTCAGTGCTGTAAGAGCTCCTGTGACTCTAGTAGGAAGTAGGCATTGGCGCTGGAACAATTGTCAGACTGGTGGTGCTGCCATCAATGTTACATCATGGAACTCCTAGGGATTCTGAAAAGTTCAAGCATCACACAAAGATTGAGTGTTGCAAATAATTCACATCCATTGCGCAAGAAAGTGGGAAGGGTGTGGTATATTGCTAGTGTTACATTTAGGAGCACTCTGTCCCAAATATATTACTAAAGCACGATGTGGTAGCCACTGACATTTTCAAACAGCACATTTTCTATTGAAATTTGCACAGACATACAATTTTACAGATAAAAATATGTAGCGCGCAAACGATAATGTGTGGAAATTCAGTTTCAGTGGATATCATTTGTGCATCAACAAGTAAAGTGACTTGATTTGTTTTGACCCTATTAAAATATTTTCTTCCATCATACTTTAGAACAAAAAAAAGGTTTCATTTGTGCTTTTCAGTTTAAAAAAATATATATATTTATGCAGTTCATTTATCGGTATTAGTACTTTGTTGTGAGTTTGAAGAAAAGGTACCCAGCAGCCTTTATTTCAGACCAGCAAGATTTTCACATAGTTCACTTTACAAACTCCTCACATTTTGCAGTAAGCAAAACAAAAGTAAACACCAGTCTCCTTAAAAAAAAAGGCAGCAGTTTGTTAGAAGACTAGACTGACATTGGATCTCTGACTTTGAACTGACAGCAAATGTGACAAAATAGAAGCAAACAGTAATATTTATTGCTCGTTACCTTTTGTAAGTCCGGCATGGTTATCTATGTGTCTTCTCATGGCTCAAGGGGCTGATATAGATGAGGCCCCTCTGACTTCGGGCCCCCCGGTGCATTACACCCACTGGCTGCACCACTGGTAGCCACGTCCCTGGCTGCAATGGCAGGCCTGCGACATGTTAGAATGGCTACTTATGTGGGAGGCACAATCAATGCTACGCGCCCACTAGTAGCATTTAATTTACAAGCCCGGGATACATGCAGTACCACTTTACTAGGGACTTCAAAGTAAATTAAATGTACCGATTGGGTGTAACCCAATTCTACTGGTTAGCAGTGGTAAAGTGTTCAGAGTTCTAAAGCCAGCAAAAACTAAGTCAGCAAAACTGGAGGGTTGAAGGCAAAACAGTTAGGGGACAAACATGCCAAGGATGCCAGGTCTAACAACCTCCCTCCCGGGTCCTAGGCAAAATTCTATTAACTTCTTAATGTCTCTCTTGGAACCACCAATCCTTAGTGCAGCTAATTTGACAATATTATGCAATTCGAATTGCCATCTTGATGATATAATGACTAATGATAGAGCTTCTGTCAGCGACTCTCTGAGTGCTATGCCTTTACTCAACTTTTTCATTTTCCAACACATTGTGCCCATCATATTCTCAACACTATTTTTGTAAATCATACCTTTTGCAGATGTGTACACCTCGTCCTTTAACATGGTTGGATCATGCAGGTGTTCCTTTCAAATTCATTCTTACCTTTCCTACATAGAGGCCAACTGAGCCTCCTATAGCTCAAAAAATTTGATTTTGGATTAAAATATGAAATATCAACTTTAGTAAAGCTCTTCAATATAACTCCTCCCTTCTGAATGAGAATATTGATGTCCCTGATAATAATGTTGGCAGGAGGATTTACGGGCTCCCTTGTGCCCTGTTAAACAAAAAAAGACAGACCTCGTCTGCATCCTAGTTCTCTAAAGAAATCAAAACCACCAAACAAAACTGCTGATGCTTAGAACAAAACCATGTGATGATGAAGCTGAAATCAAGTACAACTAAGACCTGTAAACATTTAACAAAGTTTCTAAAGCAGCCTTTATACCGCTAAAATTTAACATTCCAACGAGCAAGCTGCAGACCTTTTTTCCATTGTAAAAAGACCTCTCCTTTTTGGCAGTCAACACCTCCACTTCAAATTCGCAAACTTTTGTGACAATCGTGCCACCTTTTTCAAGGAGAAATCTGATGATATCTATCTGATGTATGTTAACTGATTAATTATAATTACTCCCCCTGTTCTTGTATGTGGTTTTTAACAGAGGCGAGTTAACCTTATTTCTACTTTGTAAATATTGTTATTTGATCATTGTATTAACTTGTGCAGTTTTAAATGTAATTTTATCTGTATGTTTTATGTGCTTTTATGACTGTTAAACACTACAATCGAATAAAGCTTTCCTTGACTTGATATCTATCTGAAATGTCCTCCCTATACACTACCAGTCCCGATAACTCTTCCTAATCAACCTTCTTCAAGTTCTCTAGGTCCCTCACTTCATAGGCTTTCTCTGCTCTTTGACACTCAAGTACACGATTTTCTCTTTTCTTGAATTCAGGCTCTCTTCCCAATCCTTTTGTACCTCACATTTTACAGTTAGCACCTGGTCAAATAGTTTCTTAGCTCACTACTGTATGCAGCCTCTCAATTGAAATGGCCGCCGCGTCACACATGGAAGCAGTCCATGATAGTTCGTCCTTCGAAAAAAACTATCTTTCACCATAATTAGTTAAATAATTTTAGGCCCATATCTTTACTGACTGTGCCCTAAAAAAAAACTTAGAAAAAGCTACTGGAGAAATATTCCAATTTCTAGAGAAGATCAATCTTTTGGATGTTTCTTGATCTAGATTTAGACCTCACCATAGTACTGACTCATCCCTTGTGGCAATCACTGATAACATCAGATGTATTTTGGACAAGGGCAGTTCAGCTGCACTTGAGTTGCTTGATCTCTCTGCAGCATTTATCACTGTGTCCCTAGAGTGCTCCTAACCCACTAAGCTGACCTGGGTATCTGCACTAAGGCTTTGAAATTGCTTTATTCATTCCTTTGTGGCAAAAGCCAGACAGTATCCTGCCATTCATTTTCATTCGAACTCTTTACCACACAACGCCGAGTACCACGGGCACTTTAAGTCCCGTCCTGTTTAATCTATGTAGTTCTTCGTTAGCGGTACTAGTAAGCTCCTCTGGTTTTAACATCACATCCTTTGTGCGTAGCATCTAAATAATGGGCACTGTACACTGATGACCTTGATTCCATCGCTTTAAATTTTAAGCTCTGAATGTGCGAATTAGTCTGCTGGATGAATGCAAGTTTTCCTATGAAAAATGGAGAAAAAACAAAGGTACTTCTGTTTGGTAAGAAGACTTCTGTCTGGTTAGCTTCTTGGTAGCCTGCGGAGCTTTGCTTAAACTTGGCTCCAGTAAGTGCCGCAAAAGTCCTGGGTACTCTCTTCAATATTACATTTTCCTTCCCACCCAGATTAATCAGGGAGCCTCTACTTCTATCAACACTTCATACACACTCAGAAAACTCTTTCCACTTATTCCAGTGGCATCTCAAAACACAATGATTCATGCTTTAAGCTCTTAGTAACTAGACTACAGTAATTAACTGTTAAATAAATGGAGTAGCTTCCTACTTATAGATGTAGATCCGAGGAGGCTCTCACCATCTCAAAAAAGGCTCACAAGGAGTCCTAAGGGAGTCTAGAAACTAAAGCATCCATAAATACAAACATAATTTCTAAACATGTATTGCAAACAATAACACATACACTAACTTATTTAAATCTTATTTATATAGTTTTTATTAGTATTATTCATGTAAAAAGATGTTTTATATAGTTTAGTTTCAAAAATACATTCTCATATGTAACAAAATGACAATACTGTGGAACAAAAACCAAAAATAAGTCTCTGACCATACAAACCTCACTTACTCTCATTCATACATTTATTTATTACCTCACTAAAACAAAAACATAGAATTCAACAACATCAGAAACACAAGGCGTGTCTTGTATCTGTGAGGACATATAGAACCAAACATTCAGCTCTTTTGTTAGAGCACAAGTTGTATCTTTTCGCCAGATGTTTAGAGTTAACACTTTATCAAATAAACCTACTCGAACATTAGGAGCAATAGCTAAATATCTTGTTCCTCTTGTCTTGTCTTCTGAGGCTGCACCGACGTGCATTTCGGTGATGACCAAATATCCTCATCGCACCTTCCTCAGGGCCCTAAAACATGCATGAGTCAGAGGGTCAAAGTGCCAGCAGTAGATCAAAGTAACACTGAGGATTTCAAACTTTTTTTACTGGTGGTACAGCAACTTATCCTCAACAACACAATAGCATGATGTACCACTGAGTTGAATAATTAATATCTTTCCTTATGAAAACAGGAATGGGCAATCTTGAGAAGTGGCTCAGATGGCATAAATAAATGTCTAGGCAGTCCAAATATTGAGGATCACTCAGGCAAGAGGTGAAAGATACTTACCTGACCGTGGTTGCACATTCGTCTAATCATCCATTCTTGATAGGCTAACCTCGCCATAACATTGAACGCATCTCCTCTTGAGGAATCCTAAGCAGGCAGTCTCTTGCCTGATACATCTTCAGTACATGGACTGCCGAGGGGGAACAACCTTTACAACGCAACTTTTACAACGCACTACACTTACAACGCATTTTTTACAACGCAACATCCACTACAACGCATTCCATTACATCGCATGACACTACAACGCATTTTTAAAAACTACCTTTACAACGCATTCCATTACATCGCATACTACCTTTACAACGCATACCATTACAACGCATAATATTACATTGCATTTAAGGTAAGTATGCACCCCCTGGAGTTAGAATAGTAAATTTTACCCCTACACTATCCAACACTTACCCTACTGTTGCACCCCCTGGAGTTAGAATAGTAAATTTTACCCCTACACTATCCAACACTTACCCTACTGTTGCACCCCCTGGAGTTAGAATAGTAATTTTTACCCCTATACTATCCAACACTTACCCTACTGTTGCACCCCCTGGAGTTAGAATAGTAATTTTTACCCCTATACTATCCAACACTTACCCTACTGTTGCACCCCCTGGAGTTAGAATAGTAATTTTTACCCCTATACTATCCAACACTTACCCTACTGTTGCACCCCCTGGAGTGAGAATAGTAATTTTTACCCCTATACTATCCAACACTTACCCTACTGTTGCACCCCCTGGAGTTAGAGTAATTTTTACCCCTATACTATCCAACACTTACCCTACTGTTGCACCCCCTGGAGTTAGAATAGTAATTTTTACCCCTACACTATCCAACACTTACCCTACTGTTGCACCCCCTGGAGTTAGAATAGTATTTTTTACCCCTATACTATCCAACACTTACCCTACTGTTGCACCCCCTGGAGTTAGAATAGTAATTTTTACCCCTATACTATCCAACACTTACCCTACTGTTGCACCCCCTGGAGTGAGAATAGTAATTTTTACCCCTATACTATCCAACACTTACCTTAAATGTAATGTAATATAATGCGTTGTAATGGTATGCGTTGTAAAGGTAGTATGCGATGTAATGGAATGCGTTGTAAAGGTAGTTTTTAAAAATGCGTTGTAGTGTCATGCGATGTAATGGAATGCGTTGTAGTGGATGTTGCGTTGTAAAAATTGCGTTGTAAGTGCATGCGTTGTAAAAGTATGCGTTGTAACGTCATACATCCACTGCCGACGCATTAGCAGAAAATCTTTGTGGAGTAAATATTGTGAATATTTCAAAATGGTGTTTTTGGATATGAAAGTACAGTTTGACATATGAATGACATCTTTAATGCAAAAATTGTTCAATAAAGAGTGTTCAAAATTAATCCACATTGGAATACGTTTAAAATTGCTGGATCAAAAAAGAGGAGTAGTAAAGCTAACAGTCTAGAAATCGAACACCCCCTTCAAAGTTTAGAGAGTTGCTTACAATAGTATTTGGGGATTTTAAAGGATAACACAGATCTGGTGTAAAGAACATGCAGAACAATCATAATTGTTATGGTATTGAGTCTCACCCACCATGAAAAATGTAGTGGAGACCCAGACAGGAGTAATGCTTGTAACCTGGATTTTAACATGGTGAAATGGTGACAGAATGTGCCTTTTATGGTGGAGGAAAACAAAATTCCAAGATATTTAATTTTTGAAGAACACCAAGTGAAGTTGACATTAGAAAACATGTAATGATAGGAGAGGTAG
Source organism: Triturus cristatus (assembly GCF_964204655.1). Classification (NCBI taxonomy): domain Eukaryota; kingdom Metazoa; phylum Chordata; class Amphibia; order Caudata; family Salamandridae; genus Triturus; species Triturus cristatus. The sequence continues at coordinate 736,315,434 of NC_140587.1, read as the reverse complement.
TTCAATCGTAACATCTCAATCTTAGTAAAATTATTCTTGCAACCCGAAATTCGAGATTATAATGAGATCTCTTGTAAAAAAAGGATGTAGGGAGGTCAAAGGAGTGGACATATAGATGAGAATAGGCAGAAAGTTTAACTTCCACAGAGCCCTATCTGAAGCCATATATACGGGTATTACATCGTATGCCTTCTGGGATTGGTTCCAAGCAAAGGACTAATGATAATGGAGATAGGGGACAACCGTGTCTGGTTCCTCTGTGTAAATCAAAATAAGGAAAAAAACATCTTTTAACAAAATCACTTGCACAGGGTTGGAATACAATAATTTCATAAAAGAAATCAATTTTGGGCCAAAATCAAACCAGGAAGGGTAGTAAATAGAGATTGCCAATTAATGGGAAAAAAGCTTTTTCAGCATCCAGCAAGAGGGTAACAAGAGGGGTATCAATATGTCCAGTTAAACTTATAATAATAGAAAAAATTCTGGCAAGTCCGCAGCAAGTCTACCCTTAATAAAGCTAGATTGGTCAGGTTTAACAAGAAGGGGTAAGACGGTTTCAAGTCGAGAGGATAAGATCTTGAAAAAGATCTTTCAATCACAATTAATACGGGTAATGGGTCTATATTTTTTGCAGAATTTTGGGCCTTTGTCTGTGTTTGGAAATTATGATTATCAGGGCTTACAAAAAGGAGCCACTAGCTTTGGAATCAGATAAAAAAAAAGAGTTAAAAAGTTCTAGTAATTTGGGAGCACAAAAGGAGGAAAGGGAAGAAATAAGTTCAATAGAGAACCCATCTGGACCAGGAACCTTAGCTCTCCCAGAGATTTAATTACTTCCAAAACCTCCTAAATTGTAATGTTAGCCTCCAACTCAGAGAATGTATCTGGAAGGGATGGTAGGCTAGGGAGACCATCAAAGAAATTCTGTACATTAAATGCAGATGGGTTAGAATCTTATGTATATAGGGATGTCACGGTCACGTGGATGGGGAACATGGCGGCTGGCTAACGCCGGTCGGGTGGTTCGCCGCGCTACAGGAGAGTGAATCGTGCTGACCCTGGCGTTATAATGTAAGGCAAGGTGGTGTGAGCGCTGGGTATTTTTGGAACGATTAGCCACAGTTTCTCTGTGTAGAGTTCTCCATGTATGGGTTTTGGCGCCCGTCTGAGTCCAAGCGCAAGACGCAACTCCGCCCCGCAAGGAAGCGGGATCCGTGAGGTCCGCTCGGCGGATTGCAACATGGTTACATTGTACTTGTAGAGGTGCGGAGAGGAAGGCTCATGTTTCCTTCGATTGTGATTTTCCTGGGGTTCGCATCTGGCTGATACAGGGTTCTGAAAAGATCCTGGTTAGAGGGGTAGTCTGGGGAGCCCTGGGAGCTATACCCCCTACAGTAATACTGTATGAGCAGGCTTCCAATTTTACCGCAATCCAGGAGTGGATGGAGAAGGACCTTGCATCGCGGGACCTACCTCTCAATGTTTGGAGTACTGGGAGAACAGAGAGATTAAGAGGTACTGGGGGTCCATAACGGGACAAGAACAGGAACAGGAACAACACATGCCAAAGGTGTCAAATTCCTTGAGGGGCTCTGGGAATTTTGGGGTCTGTGAAGAGGCTCGTAAGAGTGTACAGCTCTTGCCAACTGGAAGGAGTAGATATCTTCTGCACTCTGTCCCAGAAAAGAAGAGTGTTATGGGAAGCAGGTAAGCACACCCCAAGCTGTAACTCCAGTTAAAAAAACCTCCTAAAGGAGGCAGAATCAGAAAGTGTAAAAGAGAAGCAGCTCCATTGTCTAAACCACCTCCCTCTCTCAGGTCCTACTTTAAAATCATGGAGCATGTGGCAGGTTCAGTAAGGACCGAGAAGTCTCTTGAAGATACAGGGAATGGGACTGACACCATAGACCTACAGGCGAGACAGAAAGATCTGAATGAGCCACTGAGGTTGGAGAATCGTTTTTCTCCCCTTACAGAGATTTTGGTAGAGAGCCTGGAAGAAATTATATCTAGTCCTCTAGGAGCTCTGAGCACCCCTTTACAAATCTCTCCTATGCCTACACCTACGCCTACGATACAATTTGTTCAAGAGGGGGACCCTAGTAGGGAAGGGTTCTCAGGAGTTAATGATGAAGGGGCGAGGATGGATTATGGTGCTTTGGAGGGATCCTCCTTAGCAACTCAGGTGACAGATCTCTTACTTAGTTTAAGACAGGACATGCTGTTTAAGTTTGAAACCTCCGAACATAATCAGAAGGTCATTCAAGGAAAATGTGGGATCCTCGAACAAAAGATTGACGGGATCGCTTTGCGTACGTCAGCACTGTAGGAGGAGGTGAAGGTGCTGGGGGAAGCCATTGCAGGAAACTCTAAGGAAATAGCGGATCTTAGAGAAGAGAACAAGACCTTACAAGAGGAACTGGAAAGACCAGAAGTACATGCTAGGCAAAATAATGTTCGCATTCTGGGAGTTTCCGAAAACGCAGAAGGGTGGGACATTAAAGGTTTCTTATGTAAGTTATTGGGAGATCTGTTTCCGGATAGAAGCGATATCGATTGGGGAAAAGAATTTCAAAGAGTTCACAGAGACCCATATAGACTTCATCCAGGGAGAAAGACCCCAAGAAGAATTCTATTAAACCTCTTAACTTGTTCAATTAAGGAGTTGGTGCTGGGGCGAGTGTTGAAGGAATGAGAGTTAAAATATGGGGACATTACCTATCAAATACGTTCTGACTTGGGTAAAAGGACTTCTCAGAGGCAGTGGGAGCATGGCTCAAACATGAGTGAGTTACGCTACAGGGGGGCCCAAGTGCAAATTAAATTTCCTGCCATGTTAAAGATAATGTGGCAAAACAAAATGCACATTATTAGAGACCCCCCTGGAGGTTGACTGTCTGTTAAAACAGATGGGAAGCTCAGAATAGGGATAGAATATGTATATAGATGTATATAGAAAATCCACATAATTAAGTAGTACATCACAAATACACGTAAGAGATCCATAATGGATACTTAACGTATAGGAACACATAATACACTAGATTTTTTCTTCCCTTTCTTACGTTTTTATTACTGATTCTCTCTCTTTCGCACGGCGAGACCTCAAAGGCTTTTTTGCCTAAGAGATAGGGTGGGGAGTTCCCCGGGAGGGGGTGGAGGGTGGGTCATGGGTGGTTGGGAGCATTTGGGAGAAAAATAAAAAATAGTGTCCTCACTCTGCTATTTAGCTGGTGGTCCATATTGGGTCTTGCAGATTTGTTTATGTTTGTATATATACAAAGGGTAGCTCAACATAAGATCGATTTTGAAGGGACTGGTAGGGTTCCAAGGATAGACAGATGAAGAAGAATTTAGTGCACTTTGTATCCTGGAACGTAAAGGGTTTGAGGTCTACAAAGAAGTTAGCTCGAGTAATGGAATTTTTGAAGAGAACTGAGGCCAATGTTACATTATTGCAAGAGACGCACTCAACAAAACATGAATGTGTAAATGCCTTTAAAAAATGGTCCTGGGTTCAAGAGAACGTCTGTTCTGATCAAAGTAGTAACACGAGGGGGGTAGCCATTCTTATAAGAAACAATGTGGGTATCACGGTGGAAAGCCATCAGACAGATTCTTCTGGGAGGTGGGCCCTAGTTAAGATAACAATACAAGGAACACCTGTAACTGTTGCTAGTTATTACGGACCCAACAAGGATAACCCTGATGCACTAATTAAATTGGAATGATGTCTACTGTCATCTAATGCCCCAGTGATACTTGGAGGGGATTTTAATTTAGTGCTAAACAAAATTTGGATAGAACCTCCAAAGGTAAATATGTTACTCCACCAAAAACCATGGCAGTACTTAAAACTATGATTAGTGAGTTAAGTTTAATCGATTTTTGGGGACATAAGATGGGGGATAAGAGAGATTTTACTCTCTTTCGTAAAAAGTATGGGCACCACTCGGGGATTGATTATTTTTTATTCGACTATGAGTTGGTATTAGGGGTTGAAACGATCAAGCATGTACCTGCTATACTTTTGGATCACTCGGCTGTCCTCCTATCATTAAAAACTCTAAATAAGAGGGGTATAACTAGGTGGACTTTGGACAAGACAATTTTGCTGGATGCGGGGATAATCCACAAAATGCAAGAAGAGGTTTTGATTTTTTTAAGCTAATAGTGGGTCTGCAAAGCCTCAAATTATATGGGACTCCTTTAAGGCCTTTTTAAGATCTAGAGGCACTGGTATTATGGTGGGTAAAAAACGTAGTATGAGGCGCCAAGAAGAAAAGCTTTTGGAAACCATTAAGAATAAAGAGCAAGAGGTACAAAAAGCTTCTCTAGAGAGCTCCAGCAATATGGCCTCCCTTACGAAACAATTAGAACTGTTGCAAGCAGAATATCAAGGAGCCCTTGATAAGACACTAACAGATAGATGGAAGGTTAGCAAACTACAGCATTTCGTATATGGCGAGAAAAGTGGCTCTTTGTTGGCATGGAAAGCAAAGGTCGATAGTGCCCGTAACCAAATAAAAAGTCTTAAAGATCATATGACAGGAGATATAGTAGACACTAATGCTAAAATTGGGTTGGAGGTCTCCAGACATATGAGTAAATTGTACAAAGAAGATACTTTTCCTGGGAGGGCCAACATTGAAGGTTTCTTTAAGGATATCAAATTGCCAAATCTGAGCGAAGACCAGAAGGCGACTTTATCAGTCGAGATAACAGAAGAGGAGATTCAACAGCAGTTTAGAAAAATGGCCAGAGGGAAAGCTGCAGGGCCAGATGGCCTCCCAACTGAGATCTATCTTAACCTTTTAGATGAGGTGGTAGCAGTGCTTAAGGAACTTTTTAATATAACACTAAGAGATGGGGAAGATCCTCCCTTAAGCTGGGCCGAGGCAACAGTAACATTGATACTGAAACCCAATAAGGACCCTCGCTCGGTTGATTCTTAAGGGCCCATATCTTTGTTAAATACTGATTATAAGGTTTTTGCAGGGATATTGGCCGCCAGAATTGCTAAGATCATTAAGTGTATTATACACAACGATCAGAAAGGCTTTATTCCTGGGAGACAGCTCAATGAGCTAACCTTTCAAACGCTGGGAGTAGTAGACTTTGCGGAAACCTACAATCTGCCTGTAAAGCTTGTGGCAGCAGATGCCGCAAAGGCCTTTGACCAGGTTCATTGGCCATATCTTTGGGAGGTCTTAAAGAGATTTGGATTTCCTGCTAGTCTAATAAAGGCCGTTCAACTTTTGTATTATTCACCAAGAGCAAGGGTGTTGGTAAATGGGGAGTTAACCGATTGGTTTAATATATTACGTGGAACTAGACAGGGATGTCCCCTGTCTCCGCTCTTATTTAATATGTATATTGAACCATTAGCAATATGGATCAGAAAGGATCCTGCCATCATTCCTTTTAGATATGGGACTCTTGAGATCAAGTTGGCTCTCTATGCTGACGATCTTCTACTTTATACCCTGAATCCACAACTGTCTATTGCCACATTAATGGCCAAAGCCGAAGCATTTGGGAGGATTTCAGGATACAGAGTGAATACAAATAAGACCGAAATTATGGATTGGAACCAACCAAAACAAAAAACTACAGGCAAAATCGAGCATGCGCTACCTTGGCATCATAATTACGCAGAAATTGGCGGAAGTCACTATGGTGAATTGGAAAAAAATCAGCCAAGAAGTAGAGAGACTGCTGGTCAGATGGGCAAATCTCCCTCTAAATTTGTACGGGAGGGTAAATCCTATTACGATGATAATTTTACCCCAAATTACATTTCTTTGTAACCCCATACCATTATTATGTGATAAAAGGGGAATTGACAAACTTCAAGGAAGGCTAGGAAACTTTATTTGGGCCTCTAAGGGCTCTTGCATATCTTGGAAAAGATTAAGGAGGAGACTGGAGAAGGGGGGGCTTGCTCTAGTGGATTTGATGACGTATGGGTATGTTTTTTTCTTTAAGAACTGTAGGATGCTTCTAAATAGGGTTGATAGTTCTGATATAGGTACCCTCTTTGGGGCAATGCTTGGAGAACTAAGGGAGGGCCAGGACGAATTTTTGTTCAAGTTTGGAGATCCAAAGTTCTTAAAAAAAGTAAGATTGAAGATTTTATTGGGGGCCTTCAAAGTATGGGTCCATATCCGGAAGAAATTAGGACTTCCCTATTATACATCTATGGCCCCGATTTGGGAATCTCCAGGGATCCCCGACTGCTTGAATGATTCACTTAGTCTCCCATTAAAGAACTCTGGTATTTTTTGTTGGGGAGACTTGAGGTTGGGAACCGAGTTAGTCGGCTGGGAAACTTTGAATTTAATCACAGGGGGCAAACTAATCAGGTTTAAATATTATCAGCTCTCTGCGTGGTGGGGGAGTCAAGATTGGAATGAAGAGAAGGATGATACCTGATTAGATCAAGCGGTAAAAAATTGTATTGTTAAGAAGCAGGTAGCTTTGTGGTATCATACTTTGATCGACGCAGAAGACGATTTAGATAGAGATATTGAGAGGCTCTGGGGGGATGAAAATTTGAATATAGATTTGAGGGAAGCTTGGATGGCCTCCTTTGCACTGCTTAGAAAAACTGTGAAACCTGCCTATCTGAAACGTAATCATCTTTTCACTGCATATAGGGTATATTGGTGCCCGGCAAGATTAGAAAAGCTTTTAGGGACACATTATGAATGCCCAAGATGTAAGGATCCTCCAGCTGATGATCTCCATATGTTTTTAACATGCCCAAAAATTACGAAGTTTTGGTCTGAGGTTTGTCAATTCTTAACTGAAGTCACAGATATTACTGTGAGGGTCAGCCCCGTCTTGGTGTTTTGGGGAATTTGGCAAGATAACACTACTAACATTAGTTGATTAGACACAAGATTTATTTTTTATGTAACTCTCTTAGGAAGACGAGAGATTTGTAAATCATGGAAGGCTAATGCTCCACCTCACTGTCTGGAATGCAAAAAAGTGCTTTATATATATATAAGTAAACAGGACCTATTGTGTGATCCCAGTAGTCGAGAGAAACAAAACACTTGAGGTCCAATGATTAAGCCAATGTTGAGCTGTCGGTCCTGTTTCCCTTCCGTGTTATGGGCACTCCAGGGAAGGGTGGAAATGTAAACGGCTTTCTCTCTTGAGTGGAATGACTCCAGCCTGGTCTGGTTTACCAGAGAAGGATAGGAGCATAGCCAGCAAGTATATTGGCAGAATGAAGACATAAAAAAATAAAAAAGAATCTTATGTATATAGTGTTTTTTAAATGGACTGAAAGGCAGTGAATATTTCAGTATTAGAGATAAATGTGGAGTTATTCATTAATTATAGGGCCAATAGCATTATGTTCAGCTTTTATTTTTAAGTGGTTAGCAAGCAATTTAGCAGCTTTTATGTGACCCCCATGGAACTTGGATTTTACTATGTGTAAAATATTACAGGCATCAACTGTAGCAAGTTTGTTACGGTCAGATTTTATCTTGAACAAATCATGAAGAAGCGAAGTAGATTTATAGGTAAAGTAGGCATGTGTGAGTGTCTTAATATGTTTGAGTATGAGAAGATGTTGTACATTTTAACTCTCCTTTCTTCTGACGGAGTAAGTTATGGTGAAGGCTCGAAAGGAGGCCTTAAAAACATCTCAAGTATGAACACTAGATCTGTCCTTAGAGTTATTGAAGCAGAAAAATGATTGTATAAAGACATTGGGTTGAGTAATAAATTGACTATCAGATAACAAGGAATTATTACATTTCCATATGCCAGTTTTTGGAATCAATAGGAGAAAAATTAAAAGAGGACAGTACAGGGGCAAGATCAGAGATAAATATGGAGCCAATTTCTGAGGAGTGTAGAGTAGGAAGCAATGATTTAGTGACTAAAAGATAATCAATTCTGGAAAACATATGGTGACCATTAGAGAAAAGAGAAAAATTCGAATAATTCCAGGTTAAAGGTTTTCCAAACATCAAATAATGGTCAAGATGAGATGTCTGATTGGAATGTTTTATGTCTTTTGTCTGGTTTAAATTTGTATTTAGACTTTCTATCCAAAAAAGTCACCCACCATAATGATATTGGGCTTACAAATATTTGCACGTTTTACCTTAATATAATGCTAAAAATCGGAATCATATTTTACTAGCTCATAAACGTTAAACAGCGTAACATGCTTGTTATGGATAATAGCATTTACCAGCACCCATCAGTATCACATTCAGTGGATGTGACCTGTAGTCCTAGAGCTTTATGACATAGAATAGCAACACAACCCTTACGATCAATGCCAGGAGAGAAAAACACGTGGCCCACCCGTTGTATTTTCAGATTCAACAGCAATACAGTGAGTTTCTTGTAAATTGTCAATTTGAGAATCAAGCTTAGATAAGTGAGAGAGTATCTTTTGACCAGATGGCCAATACCTCAAACATTCCACGAGACACCTTTATGCATACTGGATACAAGAGGGTAACATTACAGGAATATGAATAACAAGCTGAAAAAAAGTGAAAGGAGGCAAAATGATAACATTCATGAAATAAAACATGAGATGAGAACAGGGTTCAGACATGCCATCTTTTTCAGATCACTCATTTATTAAAATAGAAGTTGAGGTGTCTGAACAATTAAAGTCTCGCTCCAGGTGGCAGATGGATCGGCGCTTAACGCAAGAACCTATCTGGGTGTCAAATACTAAGCAGTGGATATCTGAGTTCTTTTCTCACAATCTGGATTCAGCAGGGATATTTGCGGTCTGGGGCGCATTTAAAGCGACACTACGTGGTCAATTAATAGCTTATTCATCAGCTCAGAATAAAATACGGCGAGATAATATTGCTAAACTTCAGCATGATGTTGAAATAGCCTCACATCCTCTAAATAATTTACAAGGCTTTGCTAATCCTAACTCCCGATTTCTCCTGGATAAGGCTAAACAATCATTGCGAGAATTTTTTATACTAGAAGAGATTAGTCATGCAAAAAACTTCCATCAGAGGGTGTATGAAGAAAGCCAGATGGTAGGCAAATTACTGGCAGGGACAACTAAATTTAAGCAGGAAGCCGCAGCGGTAAATGAGATTACCGACCCCCGAACTGAGAGTATAACGCACGAAAAAGAACAAATAGCCCAGATTTTTATGGACCAATATTCTAATTTATATACCACACAATATCACATATCACAGGAAAGAATAGCTGAATATTTTGACGCGGTTTCATTCCCTCACTTGTCAGAACATCGATGTGAGTTAATTAGTCAACAGATTACTGAGTTAGAGGTTTCACAAACGATAAAATCCATTTCAGGGGCTAAGGCGTCCGGAGTGGATGGTTTTCCCGCAGAATTATATAAAACCTTCTCCCAGGAGCTGACTCCATTTTTGACTAAGCTCTTTAATGTTATCAAAAATGGCTCAGATATTCCCATGAGTTTTAAAGAATTGTTGATTGTCAGCTTTGTTAAAAAAGGTAAAAACCCAAAGGATGTAAACTCTTATCGCCTGATTAGTTTGCTTAATGTCGATTATAAACTATTCATGAAAATCTGGGCTCAGCGTTTTACACCTGCTGCCCAGGAAATAATACACAGTAATCAATCAGGTTTTATAGCCGGTCGTTTTATGTCATCTAATACCAATTATTTGATTCAAGCTCTTGACTACTGTACTTGTAATAAAATTCCATCAATGTTTATGATGCTAGATGCCGAAAAGGCTTTCGATTTGGTAAATTGGGAGGCATTATTTATCGGGCTAAATAAATTCGGATTCCCATTACCAATAATACATATGTTAAGAAATATTTATTCGGGAGCAGAAGCTAGAGTAGTTTTGAATGCCGAGCAGCTTGGATCAGTATCTATTAAACGTGGGACCAGACAGGGTTGTCCCCTTTCCCCTTTGTTGTTTACGTTTTTTATAGAGCCTCTGACAATAAGAATTAGAGAAAATTCCGAAATAAGACCTCCAATAAGTGGTATGGAGAAACTGAAATTATTTGCCGACGATGTTATTCTTTATTTACACCCGGATAAATCTAATTTAGATCATCTGTTGGCGGAATTCACTAATTTTGAATCTATAGGGGGATATAAAATTAATCAAAATAAAACGGAGATCATTATATTAAATCTAAATGACAACTCCTTCTTACCACCCACTTTACAAATCCAAGCTGCTAAGTTAGCCCCGGTACGTTATCTAGGTATTTTTATTTCTAAATCAATAGATCAATTATTCTCTCTGAATTATAGGGCCACATTGACTAAAATAAAAACTCTTCTTGATAAATGGTCTGTACTTCCTTTATCTATAATCGGTCGGGTGTCCCAGATTAAAATGATGATTCTCCCGCTCTTTTTGTTCCTTTTCAGTAATGTACCTTTAAAAATTAATGCGAGTTATTTTAAAGAAATCGATTCTTTATTCAGGAACTTTATATGGGCCAAGAAGGCATCCAGGGTTAAACTTGAGGTTCTACAACTTGAGGTAAAATGGGGGGCTCGCCCTTCCAAAAATGCGAACTTATTATGAGGCAGTCATGCTCGATAAAATAGCTTGTTTTTTAGACACTAATAACTCAGAAGATCATTTTTTTTAAACAAAATGCTTCAGGAGGCAGGTGTACAACTTCCTATTTTTTGAAAATCATCAAATTGCCCAAAAAAACTAGGTATAAAACATTACGGGATTTTTCTTTTAGATTATTATCTTTATTTAAACAAAATAGTTTTCCCAGGATGGCTTTACTTAAAGCTTCAAGAATGCAAGGCTTTAGGATTATCTCTACATCCAGGACGTATTCTGAAATGGAATGAAATGGGCTTAGTGGAATTGCGACATTTTTTCATGAATAATAGCATTATCTCGTGGCAGGAGATTCAAAACAAATTTCCAGATCAAAGTCTGCTTAACTTTCTTGATTACTCTCAGATTGCTCATTTTCTCCAAACGGCCAATTTCCCCCCTCCTTCCGCGACGATATATCTGTCTTCCCTTTTATATGAAATTAAAGTGAAAGGCATAGGAAAATGGTATTCTTTTCTACGGAAGGATAGTGAGCTCCCTATCTTGAATAATTTTTTGGTCTAGGTTCAGCGGGAAACGGGGTGCGCTCTCTCAAGTCAAGAATGGCAACTTCAAGCTCAGCTAGGCCATAAGGTTTTGAGAGCGGCTAATTTTAAACGGATGGCTTTTCTAAGTAGATGGCTAGCATATTTTACCCCTGCGGCCCTGAGTAAACGATTTCCGGACGTAGAAAGTAGATGCTTTCGTTGTCGAGCTGGAGAAGAAGGGAACTGGCTTCACATTTTCTATACCTGTCCGGAGCTTAATGAATTCTGGCGAAATATTTTTCGAGCCATAAGTCAGGCCATCCATAAATCGATAGATCCTCAAGAAAAGATAGCCTTATTTGGAATTTCTAGAACTATCTCTGGTTTGACTAAATATGAAGAGGCTTTTGTTATGATTTGTTCACTGATGGCACGATCGTTAATTTTGCAAAATTGGAGATCACCTGAGATACCCTCATTTATGAAATGGTTCAATAAAATGAAGCGTACTAGGGCGTTTGAAGAAGCTTATGCGATGAGGGTGGGAGCATTGAGTAAATTTAAGAAGACCTGGCAGTTTTTTGATTATTTTGATATGGCCTGAAGTTGTTGTGGTTTTATCAGCTGTTTTCATATCTAATAGTATAGAAAAAGTTTTCAATTATGTTTTATTTGGAATATGAATGTGACATATATGAAGAGTGACTTCTTTTGATTGTATTTGTTTTTTGTTTATTTATTTATTTATTTTTTTATCCCTGCTCTGCTCAATAAAAAAAAAAAAAAAAAAAAAAAAAAAAGAGCTGAGAACAGGGACATCCAAAAATTGAAACGAATATTATGAACATTCACAAAAAACAGAGAGGAAGAAAAACGTAAAACAAAGGAAATATGATATATAAGAGAGTAGAAAAAAGATTAGATCAAGGGTGAGGATCCAGCTCTGAAAGTGTAAACCTTTGGAAGTGGTTAGAGACATGTCAGTACCATAACAAGAATAGTAGCTAAGAGTAAAAAAATACATTAACAGTAAGAAAAAAGTAATTACAGAGAAAGAAGAGAGAAAGTGCATGGAAGCATCTTAAGACTTCTGAGCAGCAGTATCCATAACATGTAGCAATATGCTCTGGAGATACATTTTCAATTTCATAGGATCATCAAATGATTTAGAAGTGCCTTTGTAAGTTATCTTGTATAAGCAAGGGTGAAGAAGAGATTTTTATCTGCAGTATCGCACTGCACTTGAAATGTTGACAATATTTTTAATTTGCATGTTCATCCAAAAGTAAAGCTTTCATCTATTATTTTATCTTCAATTTGATTTTGTTTTGAATAACATCTACCTGCCCTTTGGGAAGCGTGAATACGGGCAGATGTGGTGTGTAATTCCCACTAAACAGAAAGGGAAAAGTGAATTATTCCTTGTTCTACCAGACCTTTCTGCAAAATAGATAATAAATTGTCTGATGCAGAAGTCTGAAATTCATTTATAGTAATGTCACACTGTTAAATTGTTACTGAAGGATGCAACACTTTTGCAAGTTGTACTGGCTTTTCATTGCCCGTTTCCTTTTTTTTTTGTTTATCTTCTGTTTATTGATTTGAATAGCATGTGCTTTTCTGTGGCTCTGCAGCCCACCACCTGTTTTCAGTATGTTAAGTGAAGTTGTTTTTGTGCTGAGATTACATTACACCTCGACGCTTACCAACATCCTTACGGCCCTTCGATGTATCACAAATTCCCTCATTGTCGTAGTTGCTCACAGGTGTGCCAGATTCAGCCCAATTCATTCTTCTGAAAATTGTCTTATATCCATTATATTTAATTTTCTCATTTAGGTGCAGATAGCAGTGATCTCTAATGCGCATACTTTGATTCTACAATGAATGTAACTAAAACTGTTTCACTTAAATACACTATTTCTTCCATTTAGGCTTCGGTTCTTCTTCCTACTTTTTTGCACCATGGTGGATTTGCATATACAGGTCTTTACACTCCTGCTCTTAAAATCCTTGCACTTGTATAAACCAAAAAATGACTTACCATTTCATCATTTCAATGCCATAGTTGATTTATTTCTTAAATCGTTTTTATTAGAAAAGTATTATGGGAAAGGGCACTGCTAAAGCATATGTTGAGTGTGTTTTCACTTCTGCTTTATAAGTACCTCATTGATGGAATCCCTATAGTTGACAAGTAGACTTTTCAGAGCCTCAATCCTGTGAATTTATGTGGACTCCATCTATACATGTATTAACAAGTCCATGCATGTGGCCCTTAATGTTGTGTATTAAAATATCTTTGAAAAGCATTGCATAGCCCCTGAACTACATCTGAAAAAACAAATTAACAAATCAAAACCAACGGGACCAAATTTAAAATGATTCATCAGCTGCCTATATAGGTTATGTTTACACCACATAAATGTGGTTCAGAGACAAGCACATTATAGATATTTTTAACAGTACTGGTGTTGATTCTCTTATATTTAGCAGATCACTTTCTAGTGGTCAGTCAAATGATTGTTTCAGATTTTTGGTGTATACCTACAAAAGATATTTTACAATTAATATTGGGATAAACACTTCTGCAATACTGTTATTATAAAATAGAACATATTGTGCAATACTGAACAAGCAAGCTGGCTGCAAGAGAGCAACAACTACATTATGCATCTACATACGTTCTCAAGCTGAATATCTGTAACATTGGCTGGCTTCTCTTCCACAGGTCGTAGTCTGCTTATTACACTCTGCATCCATCTAGAATCCAATTAACAATTCCTGATTCACTTTCTACATCTCATTTAAGAGAGTTTCAAAAGAGCAGAATGCTATGACGTGTTACAGATCAATATCATTCCTTGATTTAGAGCAAAAACGCTTCTTTTAGACATCACTCTTTTGTTTTTTGAGGAAACTCGTCTTGGATTATATCCTTAGCTGCATCAACAGAGAATTTGATGCATTAAACCAGGTTCTTCTTTGGTTTAGAACAAAGCACACCGTGAACTATAAGCTGTATTAGATACTTAGAAGCACTAGAGCCGCCCTCATCCTCCTGGACCTATCAGCAGCCTTTGACACGGTCTGCCACCTCACCCTATCAGCACGCCTCCATGACGCCGGTATCCAAGAGAAGGCCCTTGCCTGAACCACATCCTTCCTCTCCCGCAGAACCCAGAGCGTCCGCCTCCCACCCTTCCGCTCCAAAACCACCGAGATCATCTGTGGCGTCCCACAGGGATTCTCCCTCAGCCCGACGCTGTTCAATATCTACATGGCCCCACTCGCCCACGTCGCACGACAACACAACCTCAACATCATCTCCTACGCCGACGACACCCAGCTGATCATATCCCTCACCGAAGATCCCCACACCGCCAAAGCTAACCTCCACAGAGGAATGAAGGCCGTAGCCGACTGGATGAAGGACAGCAGACTGAAGCTGAACTCAGACAAGACAGAGGTCCTCATTCTCAGACCCACCCCATCAGCCTGGGACGACTCTTGGTGGCCCACGTCACTAGGCACAGCCCCGGAACCCATGGACCATGCACGCAACCTGGGGGTCATCCTCGACTCCACTCTCTGCATGACCAGGCAAGTCAACACCGTCTCCGCGCCCTGCTTCAACACCCTCCGTATGCTTCGCAAGATCTTCAAATGGATCCCCCTCGACACGAGAAAAAACGTTACCCAGGCCCTCATCACCAACAGACTCGACTACGGGAACGCCCTCTACTCAGGAACTACAAACAAGCTCCTGAGACGACTCCAACGCATCCAGAACGCCTCGGCCCGACTCATCCTCGACGTCCCCCACCGCAGCCACATCACCCTCCACCTGAGAGGCCTGCACTGGCTCCACGTCAACAAAAGGATCACCTTCAAGCTCCTGATCCACGCACACAAAGCACTGCACAACACCGGACCCACCTACCTCAACAACCGACTCAGCTTCCACACCCCCACCCGAAGCCTCCGCTCAGCCAACCTCGCCCTCGCCACAGTCCCTCGCATCCGAAAAACCACTGGCGGAGGCAGATCTTTCTCCTACCTCGCCGCCAAGACCTGGAACACTCTCCCCACCATCCTACGACAGACCCAGGACCTGCTGGCCTTCAGAAGACTCCTCAAGACCTGGCTCTTCGACCAGTAGCACCCCCCCTCCCCAGCGCCTTGCGACCCTCTCGGGTATGTAGCGCGCTTTACAAATGCAGTGATTGATTGATTGATTGATTGATAGAGAAGTAAACGAAGGACATGCAAATCACCAAAAAGTGAACATATACTAAGGCTTGAAGAAATAAGAGTTCTGGATCTCATTTCTTCCTAGGACTTATCTTGAGAATTTGAGTAAGAAAGCCATAAATGTGTGAGACAGCAGTAGAATGTTTGTGTCCTTCTTGGACAATTGATTTATGTGTCTGATGTTTTTCCTCTATAGACAAGTGATTATGTGCCTCATGTGTACTCTATTTCATTGTATTATTCAAATCCAAGGTGTGACAGAACAGAACCGTCCACCCTTCCAGCTGTGTGACAAGACAACACTGACAGACTGTTAAATCATGTAAAAATTAAACAACCATTGCACCAAGAGCTGCAAGACTAATTCATTAGGTGAGTTCACATCTGTGGTTGTACAGAGGTCCTCTTTAAAGCCTGATATTGGGATTGGTTCACGAACCATGACAGAAGCCTTTAGAGCATTGCAAGAATCCTTGTTATTCTAGGTTCTACCCTCATCAATGTTATTAGCATCACAAGACCTTTTCCCAACCTCATCTGAAAAACAAAGACTTTCTAACTGAAATTTCAGAATAAATCACGGATCAACAACTAAAGTTTTTACCTTTGAGATTTGAGTTTAAACTGGGGAAATAAAGGGACACTGCCTTCCTCTCTTTTAAGCATATATTTGACAACTATGTTGATTGTTATCTTAACAGTTTAAGAGTGTTAAATAAACTAGTATTTTGAACTCAACTTCACAAACATCACAGTGTCCTGCCTTAAACCGATAGTAGTTAACTAGTCTGATCATTCCATCTTCCCCATAAATATTTAAAACCTCCAAAATGCACAATTCGCCTTACCCACCATCAAACCTCCTCCAACAGTCATCTTCAAACCTGTCTCTGATGACATCCCTGCTCACCTGATTACCAAAGTTACAGAATGCCTCCCATCCAGAGCCAACGTTGTTACTGTTCTCACAATATGAAGACTTACTCACAATAGAAGCTAACAAACTTACTCGGCTCATATTATGAAAATCCACACAATCCTCTGGTAACCACAACTCCCTAAATCCATCAAAATAAGTTTTCCCTTTAGTTAATCACAACATAAAACCACATTTAAAACCTCACCTCACCCTAACCAACTCTAAATGTGAAGAGCTGCAAGGATTTTTCCTCTGCAAAAATGATACATTGAGAGTTTCAATCCATTAACATCCAACAATTAAAGAAACATCACCCATTCTCCAAACTGCACACAAGGGTCAGATTTCTTTCCAATTCCCGGAGTTGCCTATTCAAAATCACCAAACATTTCAAGCCAGCCTTTTATCTATCAACGTCATCCTAGAAGAAATTATCAAAAATAACATCCATTTCTTCAACAAGTCATTGTGTAAGCTAATTAAAACACTCTTGAAAGAAGGCCCAGACAATCTAAAATGAGTCTAAACCTCCCTGTTCTAATAAAAGTGGACAGACACCCAAACAAACCAATCTATCTCCAACCTAACTTTTTGCAAAAACTCAACTATAAAATGTACAACTTACAATCTGCATTGCCAACAATGATCCACAAGTCCCTATCAATCCTGCTTCCACAAAGGATGAAGCACAGAAAGCAGAACATTTCTTGACAACCTACACGCCATCGTAGACAAAGGTGGTGCCTATCTACTCATCCTCCTGGACCTATCAGCAGGCTTCAACATTGTCAATCACCTAAGGTTTCTGAAGATCCTCAAAACCTGCATGGTTTTCAATAAAACAGTTCTCAACTTTTTTGCAGAGTTTTATATAGTGCGAACTTGACCCAAATCCAATCAGGTATCAGAGCGCTTTACATAGCACCAGTTAGGTTACATGAGGACACACATTCATTGTTTGATAGGCACGGGGAGAATAAGTAATTTGCCCAGAATCACAGGCTGTTCAGCGTCATTGCCGAGACTCGAACCCAGTTCCCAGGTCTGAGGTCAAGCGCCCTAGCTGTTAGGCCAACTCCTCTCCCGCAACTGGTTCTCTTCCTTCCTCACCAACACAATATGTCACCCATGGTGCCCTGCAAGTACATATGCTTTCACCTATGCTCTTCAACTTATATATGGAGCCACCAAAAGACCTAATGGAGGAATCAGCAGTTAAATCCAATCAATAATGCTGCCTGAATACAGTTACACTGCGGTAATAATCTTTCACAAATCATTTGCCAACTTCAACACACTCAATCCTGATAAAACTAAATTCAGTCTACGACATAAGCAACACCGCCACAACTTAAATAAAGACTGACTGAAGGAACAACAGTGGGAAAAGTTTAGGCCTCATCATGATGGTTGTCGGACATTCAACCGACCGCCATCATATCAGAAATAGGACAGCCTGACTTGCTGTCGGCGGTCCCTACATGGGAATTACAATGTGACCGCCTTCAAGGCAGTCACAAAGTGTATTTTTGTAATGCGGCGTGTGCTGCAGGATACAGCACTCACCGCAGTACAAATAATACACATTTTGCATATCACTGCACCATGTGGCACACATCGCACGGTGCCTGCCACATAGTGCAGGGATATGTAGGTCCCATGTCTGAAGGCCAGGGAGAAAGGGGGGCCTATACGGGCCCCCAATGTCCCATTCTGCCTGCCTTTTCATGGTGTGTAAACCACCATGAAACAGCCGGCAGGTAGGGACATCGTAATCCCTACGGTGGTGCCTGACAGGCACCGCCACTATTGTAGGGATTGCGGTTCTTTCTGATGGTCCGACGGGCTCTTTGAACCCATTTGATCTGTGGCAGTCAGTCTCTCCCACTGCCAACCATCCGCCAGCCATTAAAATGCGGCGGGCGGTAAGGCAGGGTACAATGGCTATGGTACCACCACTGACGGGCTGACTGTGACAGTCCCACTGACATCGTAATGAGGCCCTTTGTGTCATGGCCCTGGCTGGCATCGCTAGCGCTGTCTCTAGGGCCATGCTTACGACCATGCGCAGTGGAAGCTGTAAGTGGTGTTTGTGGGGCTTGGGCCACGTCCTCAGTACTGGAGGATGATACTGGTTGCACTGTCTTCAAAGAGCACATTATGTCCAATGAGTGCCACAGGTCTGGCACTGTTTTCTTAGTTCTGCATAGTGGTTGTGTACTGTGACTTTAACAGAATACATTTTCCCTGGTTTATCTTTTATTTACAGGGCCAGAATCTTTACTTTTTGGATTGAAACTTTATGTCCCAGCTTTCCTTGACCCACATCGATGTTGGGCGGGGCACCACTATAAGAGCAGCCCAGCCCAACATGGCACACTCCTTATTCTGGATGTCAGAGCAGAGGCTGATCCCCCATCGTGAACTGAGTGAGCAACACAATAGCTGCTGCATCACCTACAGTCAACTGTGGACTCAGCGATCGTCCTTCAGAAACCGGTGGCTACGGTGGTGATTCTGCTCACTCCGAGGCTGCAGCGATGATTCTGCAGCAACGTTGAAGACTTGTTTGTCTTCCTTTTTGCCTGCATTCCTCAGAACCTAGGACTACCTTATTGGAGACCGACGGGTCTCAAGAGAAAACGCTTTGCGTTTTGTACAGACAAATGCCATTAGTCTGTCTCTCGCGAGGCTGGTCCTGTGAGTTTAGAATGTGCTGTGACAACCCCAGGAACTACTTCTGCATTAACAAACAGCAGGGAGCAGTAATTCCTTCAGAGAACGTTGACATTATTATTTTGAAGAGCCCTTATGCCTCATTATAAAACTGTTGTCATCTGCTTGCAGATCAAACCGCTGAGAATACAAGGGATCTTCCTGCCCAGTACTAAATGCATATTCTGATGGTTGTCTAGGAAACTATGTGACAAAGGTACTAAAACAGGTTGTGTCTTTTTTCCTTAAAGGGTGTTTCTACACTACCAAGCCATTCCCACAAAAGGAATTTACAAACAGGCGCACATTCACAGGTAATTATACAATAGGACCCTGATGTCTGTGATTAGATAAAAACATCCAGACCCATCCAGAACCTGAATGAACCCTTTGTTGACATTTCTTTTCACGTCGCCTTTCCTGCTGCTCCTTTCCCCGACACTCATTCCCTCGCCTGGCCACTACAATAGTCTCTGGTGTTAAAGCATGCATACTTGGTGGTGCCTGGAGGTGGACATCTGAAATTCATCATGCAAGTCCTCAACAACGGCGGTGCCTATAACATTTTGCAAGTTCACTTACAGAGTATCTTGTATGCTCACTCTCTATGACATAACACATTTACCAAAAAGCAAACACCACCTGAAGACATTTACTATCTCCAAGAGACCTAACCTTGTGGTCAGTGCCTTAATAATCTTCTGAATTGATTACAGCAATGCACCTCTAATATGAAGTTCCACAAGTCTCCTCTCAAAAGCGTCCTCTGCTTTTGTTGCTGCAAAAATGATCAATCCACTCCAGTGCTGACAGAGCTATACTGCTCATAATGGGGTTCAAGCCGCATGTATTACCTTCAAAGCCATCTATACTCTCACTCAAATTAGTTCCACCAAACATATCTTTGTAGGAAGCAAAAAACTACTGAGTATAGACATTCTGATTCTTGAATCCAAGAATCTAAAAGCACAAGCTGCTCAGACAAATTAATATTCCGTGGCAGCTTCAACCCTCTGGAGCTCTTTCTCTTAAGATATGTGCTGTAAGAAAGTCCTGCTAATCTTCTTATTAATTGCACCTGAGCTAGTTGCTGCAATAAACTTATTGTCTTTGTTGGAATTGGCAGTACGAATTCATACCCGTAAGCTTCCCCTCTCTGCCTTTTAATTCCACTTATCCTGTTCCTTCTAGTCTTTATTTATGTTCTTCCCCCTTTCTCTATAGCTACCTGACATTCCCTTCTTGCAGATATCCTCCATCCACCCTTCCATCGCTGGCACTAACTAGATCACATGTGCTCCCTGATCACCCGTACCTAATTTGCCTTTCCATTTCCTCTCAACCACCATTTCCCTCCATCCTAGCCCTTCCTCTCCTCTCCTTTACCTTACCCTCGAGGTTCTCCCTCCTCACTCTCTCTCCGCTTTGATTACCCCTCTTCTCTCTTCCCTTTTACTGCTTCCACACAAAGAGATAATGGTTCTTCCATTTTAACTTGTCTTGTCAGTTTCTGTGCCTGACATTTGTTCTAATGTAAGTCTTAGTAGTTTTTCCTTCTCCATAAAGTGTGATGAACCCCCTGAGTAGAGTAGCAATATATAAAAATACAGATAAATAAATAATATTATATTTTTAATTTAGGAGTTGGCATTCTCAGCACATCATGATTATGAACGCTTCTCAGAACCTATATTTGTGTTCTGTTGTTTCTTGGAACAATAGCCTTGAACTATATTTATAAGATGTTAAACCTTATGCTGGGAATACTCTTCTAAGTAGCCAGTCCTATTGTGTAAATCTGAGTGCACTCAATCTATATTTACAGGATGAGGCTCCCAAAACTTTATTAAGTATGTCACATATCTTGTAAGGTATTGTTTTTATATTTATTATGTTATCATTTAAAGTTGAACTTGCAACTTTTACTTCAAATATTAATTTCATTTATTCAACATATGTATTGCATTCACCTGGAGGTGATTAGAATATGACATTTTTTATTCAGATGAATAGTCAGTTTGTCAATTGTTATTATCTTATTCTGAGGGATGCTGTTATTGTTCTAAAACTTTGATGAAAATTTGAAACTTAAAATAATTAAGAGTCCTTCTGGAGCCGCTAGATATCATCATATTATCTGACAAAAAGACAACAAACTTTGCTGCATTGCAAGGCTTTAGTGACGTGCACAAAATTATGGAATTTTTGTGTTAATTCTGCTGTCTGATTTAGGAAACTCTTAGAGCAGGAAAATTTGACTTTTTGCTGTTCTGTCATGTCATTACCCATTTGGTGACCACTCATACTTGGAACATTGTTCTCAAATTCGATGGTGGAGCTAATTTGCCATTCTGCAAATGGTGAAATTTGTAGAGCTGATATTGACAAAATGTAAATGTTTAATAATTCAGAAAGCAGGATCTAAACTATAGAGACAATATTTGTGTGTTGATTTCATTAGACATAAATCTATAGAATGTTCAACTCATTCGGTCTTAACTGGACACCCAAACTTTTAGAAGAAATAGTCGTTTAAATTTGGTTATGGGTTGCAACATAGATAAGTTCAAATGAATCTGTAGATCATCTGCATGTCAGTGGTAGTCAATAGAGCTCTGTTCAAGCTAACCAGGCGGAAAACTCTGTGCATAAAAGAATAGGATAGGCAAATATTTTTATATGCGAACTCCCCATTGCGAGTGAAGAATCTCAACAGTTGTAAAAATTAATATTAGTAAAATTAAACTCATAGTTTGTGAGTACCAAAAAATTGTAAACTTAGATTTGCCTTTGGGAATCATGCCCCGTATGCTTACATGCAGACACATTTGTCACGATTTAATAAGAATGCTACATACAACTATAAAACTAGCCCGTCCCTCATAACGTATTTGTGAGTTTATTGAAAATGGCATACAGTCAATAGTGACAAGGACCACTTTGCGATTTCTGCATCACTAATTGCAATAATCCCCAAAAGTACACGTCATCCAGCATTTGCAATGTCACTGGCTCTATGCTTCCGCTTTTTGTAAGCCTTATTGATGTTAGCTGAGAAGCCCAATTTCATTTCATTCATGTAAACCCAGAGATGAAGAAGTATGCTTTCAAATTCCTTGCTCATACACAGGAGATGGCATTTTCCTGGAATACATCAGTCTATTGTTTTATATGCTTTTTAACAAAGGCTTGTTATCTCAATTTCAAGCCGTTTGCAGTGTCTCTTAGCATAAGGATTCATAATTTAAAGGCAAGTATGAGCAGAGCTGGGAAACTCTGTCTAAAGGCATTTTAAGGAAAGAAGAAAAAACTATTGAGCACATCATTTAGATAACCACATATTAGAGAATGATTGAGGGTTTCCTTCCAAGACGCAAAAAAGAAATTTCATTTGAATGTGGTGTACTACCTAACACGGAGGAAAGAGATTCTAAGATGTCTAAGAGATTCTGCAGATCGCCGATTGCACTTTGACATTTTTTAATTGCCATATGCTCTGTATATGATCTGCTGAATTATGTTGCTCATAAGTGTTTTCTGTTCCCTAAATCTTTCTGTACATTTGAAATTCAATGAAGCAAGAAACAGATTTATTGGAAAGATCATGCATCATTCTGATGGACACCAAGGGCCTGATTCACAAAAGTAATCTGAGACAAAATCTTAACTTTGCGACTTTCGCTATTCACAAAAGGCATTTAGTAGTAATGAAGTTAAGATTAACTTTATTGAGTGTGATTTGCTGTCAAACAAAATCACTGGATGAGATTTTGAGTTATGCAAAGTATTGCAGTGATAAACAAGAAATGAAGCAGAAAAGGAGATATTTATGTTGGCTTAGAATACATTTGCGCAGAAAGGTTTCCAGATCAGTAATTTAAAGGAAATCAAGGTGGAATGCAAGGTGCTGGACGTACTCCTGATAGAGCAAATGCAAATCTGCAAAAGAGGGGAGGAAATCAAAAGCAGATGTACCAGTTCAGCAGATGCAAGGGACAATGTAAAAGCAAGTCCCGATGATGCAAGTTCCGCAAGTCCAAATGGCCCCACAGAATATGGGGAATCCTAGATTTAATATTAACCAAACGGCCACAGCTAATTTGAATCCTTTTCAAAATCTATTTCAACAGTTTCAAATATTAGACAATTATGGGTTTGGCTCTGACAATTATCAATGACGGTGCCTGAGGGGGAGGAAGATTGTGTGCTTGGCGCAGTCTTGGAGGTAGACCAGAGTGGACCATTCATAGAAGGAGAAGAAAATGGCCACCAAGTGTCATTTCTGATTGAAAGCGGTGTTACCAGATCCACTGTGAGAGCAGCAGAAATACCAGACCTTCTCAGGAAAGAAAATACAAGTTGCAGGAGTTTCAAATACACAGAACACTAATTTAGCTTCAGAGCTGTGATTCTAGTCCTATAAATCTGTTAGGGAGAGATTTATTGTACACGTTGAATTGTACAATTTATGTACACCAGATGGTGTTTAGTTCCAGACACATGATGAATATGTTGAGTTTAACATAGCTCGACAAGAAACAGTTGTAAGTTTGTACCCGGTGAAAACAGTCAATGAACTGCCATCAGATTTCAAAGTGACAGTATATCCAGAAGTATGGGATATTGCATGAAAAGATATTGTACTGATTATAGGTGTGGAATCTGTCAGAGTTGCAGTGAAGCCTAATGTGGTTTATCCTAGAACACCACCATACAATTTGAGCCCAGAAACAATTGCAGAAATAATACCAGTGATCAAAGACATGTTTCTGAAAGCGATTTTGAGTGAATTAGTTGGCAGTCCTTGCACCTTTCTAATCATGGGCGTACAGAAAGCCTAAGGATATGTATTGAATTGTGCAAGATTAACAGTATTGCTGTTCCATGTTTTCCTGTGGTACCGAATCCAGCCACTGCAGAATGGTTCACTGTTCTTGACCTTTGTGAAGCTTTCCTCTCTGTTCAATTACATGAGGACAGCCACTTCTTGTTCTCCTTTGTATTCGGAGAAAATGTTTTGGCATGGTGCCAAGACCCACAGGGGTATAGAGGAAGCCTGTTCATTTTTAACCAAATCTTGAAAAAGAATTGTGTGTCCCTAAAGATGTCTTATAGTTCAGTTCTTGTCAGTGCATTGATGATTTGCTTGTGGCATTTGACACAAGGGAGGCCTGTAAAAAATATACTATTGCACTTTTGAATTACCTGGCTTCAAAAGGACACAAAGGGTCTCCAGGTAATCTGCAAGATTGCCAGAAAGAAGTTTAGTATTTGGGACACATTATAGAGACAAGAGCAAATAAAATGTCAGCCGTGAGAGTGGATCCTATACTACTGATGATTCCACCTAGAACACACAGAGAAGTCAATGTTTTAGGGAATGGTTGGCTACTGTAGACAGTGGATACCAAGTTGTTCCCCAGTGGCTAAGCCTTTACTGAGTCTGACACACAAAGATGTGCCTGCTCCGATTCCATGGTACAATGAGTGCTTAAAAGCTTTCTTTCTTAGAGATGTGAGAATTTTTCCATCGTGCCCATGCACTAGGAATACCTGATTACAGTAAGATGTTCATATTGTTAGGCAATCAGATGCATGATGATGCAAGAAGACTGCCTAGCTGCCTTAAAGCAGTAGCAGCTGTTGCAGTTAGTATAGAGAGGAGTGAGAGCATAGTGATGGGATATCCTTTAACTGTTATGACCCCTCAACCAGTGGAAATTCTGCTCACCAGAATGTAAACACAGTACATGGCAAATACCAGCCTCACTAACTATGAGTGCCACATTCTGGTAGTAGACAACATAACTTTAAGACACTGTCAGATTTCAAACCTATCAATACTACTAACCATAAATGAAGATTTCATTGGAGAGGAAGTTGAGCATGACTGTCTAGATTTCACTGACTTATGTACCAAGCCAAGACCAGACAAAAGATTAACCTTTAACGGAGCCTGATTTGTTAATGGCTCATGTCTGAGAAAAAGTGAAGGTACCCTGAGAGCAGTTTACAATGTCTGTACCATTCGAGAAGCTGTCGAAGCTTCATGGCTTCGAGGTGTGACTTCAGCACAAGTTGCAGAACTAATTGCCCTTATGAGAGGTTGCATTTTACTATCAAAATTGAGAGTAACAAAATTGACAGATACTCAGAACGGCTTCGGTGTTGTCCAGGATTTTGGACAGTTATGGTCTCAAAGAGGTATCCTGACCTCATCTGAAAACTCCTCTTAGGAATGGGGAACATGTAAGAAAATTGATGGATGTGCTACAGAAACCAGCAGTAATTGCAGTTGTTTAAATGTACAGCTCACAGCACTGACAATGGATATGTCAGGCCATTCACGGGCACGATTGACCAGGTCTTTAGGCTCCTATTGCTATACTGGAAAACTGTGCAGATTGGTAAGGGTAATCTCCACCTAGCCTTTATCGACCTGAAGTCGGCCTTCGACCTGGTCCCCCGTGACCGTCTATGGTCTGTCCTTCATGACCTGGGTCTCCCGCCTTATATCCTCGACCTCCTGGTACGCCTACACGAGGGGAACTTTGCCAGGGTGAGATGGGGCAGTCAAGCACAGCGCACCGATAAGATCCCAGTCAGTAGAGGAGTCCGCCAGGGCTGTGTACTAGCGCCCACCCTTTTCTCTCTTTTTGTGAACGGAGTGGTGAAATTTTTGCTAGAAGTCCCGGCGGACGCTCCTGCCCTGGCGGGGGAAAAAGTCCCCACCCTTTTATTTGCTGACGACACCCTGCTATTGTCTAAGACTCCAGCAGGGTTACAGAAGCTTTTAGACAGATTTTACTTGTTCTGCTCAATGAGAGGTTTGGTTATTAACACTTCCAAAACTAAGCTCCTCTCTTTTAAATCTCGTAAATCATCTAGTGTATCTATTTTTTCTGATGGAGTCCCCCTAGAATACGTCAAATTATTTGACTACCTAGGTATTAGGATCTCCGACAACATGAGCTGGAAGCCCCACATCCACAAAATGCTGCTCAATCATAAGCGGGCTGCGGGGGTAATTGCCAAAGAACATCGCTCCTCGAGGAGTAAGCCAATTACTCCCGCATTAATAATCTATCAGGCCAAAGCTTTAGGTTCAGCTATGTATGGAGCCGAACTGTGGGGGTTCGAGAACACAGACGAACTTACTTTGTCCGAGAACAAATTCCTAAGAGAACTAGTAGCAATGCCCAGGGGTACTCCTTTGAAACCTCTTTTCAGCGATTTGGGTAGGCGTTCACTTAAGGACATTGCCAGGTTACGTCCCCTTTTATTTTGGGCTCGCTTATGGCGTACCCCGGAGTTGAAAAAATATACTGAGGGCTTGAGAGAATTAATGAACACATCTGGCTCCCAAAAAATAAGCTGGCTACGTAATATTAAAAAATCTCTTATCCAGCTTGGCTTCAACGACCTCTGGGAACACGGAGCCCCTGTGAGCAAGGCCGACATAAAAAAAGCCTATTGGGCTTGGATCGACAATCGAGATCTTAGTAGCCCCAACCCTGGAAGACTAACTGAAGCTTATTACACCTTCAAGCAGACAGTTAACTTTGAGCCCTTTCTTGAGTTTATAACAAAACCTAGGGACAGAGCATTGTACTTCCAATTCAGACTCGAGACCCTCCCTACTCGCGAATTTACCAGCAAATGGAAGCCTCCCTACCAGACCCCTGTTACTTGCCCGATATGCCCTGAAAAGGTCGAAAGTATAGCACACATTATGTTTGAATGCCCAGTGTATAGTAATCCCAGAAAACGATGGTTAGCCCCCGCCTGTCGTCTTCTAGGCATTTCGAACTATCGAGTTGCCTTACGCATTTTGCGTTCTGACACAAGTTTGGTCCTAGTTTGTGCTGTGGCAAAATTTCTGGGCTGGTCCTGGATTATCAGAAACAAACTGAATAACTGCACTAGTTGATATAATGAATTGTCTTTTTATATGCTTTTTTAAACTACAGTTTTAAACCACAGTTTTAAATCAGTATTTTTTAATATGTTTTTAAACTAGTCATCAAGCCATCATCAGGAATCTGCTGTAAAATTGTTCCCTAAATGAACTCTCATTTTTGTCATGCTTTTCTTGTATATGCTTTTATGATAATTTTTATCGAAATAAAGCTTTTTGACTTGACTTGACTTGGATATGTCACAGTAGGAAACAGATTTGCTGATGAGAAGGCACAGTGTTGTGCACTTGTAGCCTGCACATTTAATGAGGGATATTTCAATGATTCCGAAGGGGAAATTGTTTTCTCATTGTTGTTGTCAGTGGCTGATACTTAGGAAGAGCTCAAAATATCACAGGAAAATTATTAAACCAGTCAGAGGATGGAATACAATTCTGTCATTCGAAGCCTGATCTATGCTCACCTCTAGCTACTAGCTTCAAGAAATGTGAGTCATCGTTGGATGCACATATCTGGGGGTTACAATTTCCTCCAATTTAGAGGAAGTTGTGGACTTAAATTTTAAGCCATTACTAAATACGGTACAAAAAGATCTACGACGGTTAGACAATCTCCACCTGTCTATTATTGGAAGAGCTAATGCAATTAAAATGGTGTACTTTCCTAAGATATTGTATTTACTCAGGGCAATTTGCCTAGAAATCTCTAATCAGTGGTTCACAGTAATGGAACGTACCTTTTCTAGATTTGTATGGTCTTATGCTCAACCTCGACGGGCATATAAATATCTTACCCTTTCTAAAGATAGAGGAGGGCTCGCACTCCCCAATTTAAGGAGATACTATTGGTCCTGTGTATTATTATACAGCAAGGAATTATTACTAAGTCCAAATAACACAGAGGAACATACTGCTTCAATTTTTCAGCTATTGGTGGGGGATACTTGCTATGGCTATTTTTGGAAATACATACATGACAGCTACCATAAAAAAGTTAAATTTAAGACTCTCTACAGTTGTTTTAAGGTATGGAAGGCTGTCAAAAAAGTACTAGGAATCGGACGATTCTCATACTATACCCCAGTATTAAATAATCCAATACTTCCAGCAACGATTTTTAAAGATAACTGTGTTAATAAATGGTCTAATTTGGGAATAACACAACTAGGTGATTTTTATACTAACCAGGGTATTAAATCTTTCGAAACTATGAAGGGAGAATTTGGCTTAGACTGGCGGGACTTTTTTAAATATCTTCAGATTAGGGCCTTCCTAACTCATAAATCCAGACCACAAACATTATGGGAAGAATCTACTGTAGTAGAGACAGTTATACACCCTAGGAAACACTTGATTGGTGGAGTCTAAGAGTTATTGTTGGACAAGCTCGCAGACGATCTAGATAAAATGGCAGTAAGGTGGCAAAGTAAACTTGATATATCTAAAGAAGGATTTTTTGGCTCTTACCAATTAGCACAAACGCTTCTTATTTCTACCAAACTTCTGGCACAATTTTATAAAACCTGCTTTTTCCTTTACTATACACCTAACAAGATTGCAAAATGGGGAACTGGTATTGGGACTTGCTGTCCGAGATGCAATCTATTTAAAGCAAACTCTATCCATATCTTCGCCTCTTGCCCAGTGCTAATGCCTCTGGTACAAGATATAGAGAGGTTTTTAACCGCTGTTCTTCATAGAAAAGTTGTCTTGACACCAGAGGTAATGGTACTTGGGGTGGAAGCCTCAGATAAATCTGAAAACTGTTATGATTTTATTTATGTTGCCATGGCCGTCTGGCGCTTATGTCTAGCCTCGGCTTGGCTAGACCCGTTACCACCCACTTTTCAACAGTGGCTAGCTAGGCTATTACCGGTCCATAACATCGAGATAGCTATATATAAGCGGAAAGGGAAAAGGCGACGTGAAAGGGGCATGAACATCTGGTCTCCTCTCACATCCTGGCGAGAACAACCAATCTGATTTATTATCAATGTTACAATGTATTTATGTTATTGTTTGGATTGGGGTTTTTTTTCTTTCCCTGTGAAGTATGGAATATGGCTTGCAAAAAATTTTCTTTAACGCTTACTTTAAGTTTGACATACATAAAGTATATGATATTAATGTACAGAAGGCTTACCTGTCCGGGGGGGGGAATAAATATGATAAAACCATTAAAAAAAATATATTTAATAAAAGGAAAATTATTAAACCAGTCAGAGGATGGAATACAATTCTGACATTCGAAGCCTGATCTATGCTCACCTCTAGCTACTAGCTTCAAGGAATGTGAGTCATCGTTGGATGCACATTTCTCCACTAAATCTCATGATCGCTTGTCATCCCACTCTTTCTTGGCCCTAGTCAGTGTCAGTTTATAAGCCTTCCCAGTGGTTGTTACCAGGGGAACTTCTTTTGCCTATATAGCCGTGGCTAATGTATGCCTTTGCTTTCGACATTCACTATTTAACCTGCTACCACCTCCACTTGGGGCCTTCTTTTACTGGCATAGGGAAATATAAAGTGAGCAGCTATTACCTCAAAAATCTTTGCTTGCACCTCAATGATTTCTTGCTTGCCTTCATTTATCTCCCAGCTATTTAGTTAATTAAGCAAGAACTCATGGATATCGTTTCTGAGTTTGATCCAGATTGATAGGGGGTCAGACCGGGGTGTGGTTTGGTACCCACTCTCTTCACGCTATATATATGCGGTATAATTGGTACATTGGACATAAATGGGTGTGATGCACCCAAGATTGGAAGTCGGAGAGTTCCCGCTCTTCTTTTTGCGGACAGCACCTTGTTAATTTCTAAATCACTGCAAGGGTTGTAACAGCTCCTGAACTCCTTCCAATTGTTTTGTGTGGAGCGGGGCTTAGAGCTTAATAGCTCTAAGAAAAAATGTATGATTTTCACCAGTCACAAGTCGACCCACTGTTAGAAGAGGATGCTAGTGGGTGATACAATTTTAGATGTTGGGTTCAGCTTTGAGTATTTTGGCACTAAACTGATCAAGAATCTATGTTGGGCACCGCAGATTGAAAAAAAAGCCAACCTATCTTTGATCCAGTATACTGCTCAAATCGGAAAAATCCACAGAAAAACAACATCAAGAAGGGTGACTCCAGCCTTGGAAATTTATAATGTGAAGGCCCTAGGGGTGATTTTATATGGTGCCGAGCTGTGAGGCTATTCACATATTGAGTGTCTTTCCGTGGAGGAACAAAGGTTTCTTAGAACCCTATTAAATCTCCCCATCGGCTTTGATTCCCTTATAACTAGATATGGCCCAAACGAAAATTGCCCATAGGATTGAAAGCAGAATGCTTATTCATTGGCATAGGTTATGGACAACCCCTACCCTGGACTCCTACCATGATAGTATCAAGGATCTTTTGGTCCCACAGTATGCACGGAAAATACCGTGGCTCTGTGCGATCAAAACCTTACATTTAAGACTGAAATTGGATGAATATTAAACCGTAGCAGATTGGTAAGGCTAGTCTAAAGGGACTATTTTGAAAAGTGTGGCAACTGATAATATCAAAGAATGTAAGGGCTCTCTATCAGTGTCTTTTATTGACCGGAAACCAATAGCCGTCTATGGAAGCACTATTGACGAAATCTTCCCTCCACTGGTGAGGAAACTTTGGACCATATGTATCAAGCCTTCTTCCCATTTGCAAATGGGCCGATTCTCAGAATCGGCCCGTTTGCAAATTGGAAAAAGCCTTTTGGGATGTATCATCCCAAAAGACCATCCCAAAATAGAACATTGCAGAATTTGCAATTCTCTATTTTGCGAATGCAATTAAGGAATTGCATATTGCTATTCCTTAAATGCAGTTCTGGAAGCACCAGAAATTTGCTACTTGGCCTTCAGGAATTGGAAATTACCATCAACTTCAAGTTGGTGGTAATTTGCGATTTTCTTTACAAAAAGCACTTTTTTGATTCTTTAAAAGTGCCATATGTTGCACAACCATGCCCTTAGTGCAAAATGTGCACACATGCATATTTCAGGGGTGCAACAGGGTGTCCTTTTGGCACCCTTGCAACCTTGAAATTGCATCTTCAATTTGCGATTCTGTAATTGGTAATCGCAAATTGAGAATGTCTTCCCATTCATTCCTATGAGCCTCCTAGCCCATAGGAATGAATGTGAAGGTATTCCTAATTTGCAAATCTCAATTTGTGATTCGCAAAGAAGCAATATGTAAGATTCGCAAAATTTTAGCAAATCCTACATAGATTGCATTTTGCAATTCTCTAATTGCAATTTGCTAAAAATTGCAATTTGAGAATCGCAAAACTCTTTTTTGATACATATGGCCCTTTATCTCCAATTCAGGTATGGGACTCTACCTATAAAATTACTTGCGTACAGATGGCAACAGGAAAGAAGGATAATTTGATTACTTGTGTGTAGGCTCTGAAGTGTGTTCTGAATCACATCCACTTTTTGTTTTTTTGTTCCTTTTACAAATCTATTCGTCCAAAATGGATTGTTCCCATATGTAAAAATCTGGGCTGTAGGGAGCATAAGGAAACATTTAGAATACTGCATAGTCACACCAGCCAGATTGTAGTTTTTTGTGTGACTATGTTTTTAAAGGCATTTTGAATTAAGCGAGCTAAACTCCTACAGTCCACCACTGATCTTTGATATAAATTGCTTGATGTTGATGAAGTTATGTGGTGGGATTTTTTATGCTGCAAATTTTATCTGTGGTTGTAGGCTCTTGCTATTTTAAGACAATGGTTGTGACATGACATCTGTGGTTTTTAGATTGTGTTTTTAATAGCTAACATTTATGTATTGATATTTATATTTGTATTTTATATGAATATGTATATTGTGGCTGTCTTGTTTTCTATACTTTTATGATCCATAGCGATGGAAATACAGTCTATGATGATGATGATGCAATGCTGACTGAGTGTGCCCTAGGTCCCTGCCAATCAGGTTTCCTGGGCCTGTGTTCTTACCCTAAAGTGTCCCATTGCTTCCGTAATTGGCACAACTGTGGCACACCTATAAGTCCCTTGTAAGGGGTACCTAAGGGCAGGGTAGCCAGAGAAATGCCCCCGAGGGCTGCAGCATGTATTATGCCACCCTGAGCGACCTCACACCACAAACATGCACCAAAAGCAGCTAAAAGTGGAGAGTCAACATGGCATATATCCCTGTGTGCCATGCCTGTCCAGCACTGCATGAGGTCTAGGTAAGTCACCCTTAAGGTAGGGTGGACTATGTCTAAACAATACTGGTATGCAGTTCCTAATGTAAGAACAGGATTTTGGTGAGTATCAGAATACTCCATATGGAGTAGAAGTTAAGGAGAGTGTTCTCCTTTTTTTTGGAAAAAGGCCCTCACACACCCAGCCAGCTAGGTGTCATGCTTCATCATCGGGTCTGCTCCTACTCGGGTCGGCGCTGCAATACCCGATCAGTCGCCCTTGAGGGGGCCTACTTAGCGGAGATCTTTATTCCTTAAGCCGTTGGGTGACGTGCGTGTGGGGGCCCTAGAACAGTGTAGGTGAAAGTGATGTGTAGGGTAATGTGAGATGAAAATAGGGAAAGACGGTCCATTCAAGATAATTTTAATAAAGTTAGCCACTTCCCTAATTAAAAAGAAAAATGCGCGTATATTCACTCTATGGTGTGAGGTTCTACGCTAGTAATGGTGGTCGACATGTTTCTTGCCCTTGTATCAAGTAGATGGCAATTCTTCAGGACCTATAAAGTACTACTTACACTTTTTGGTAGTGGTCACTTAACAGTAATTAGTGAGCGGTGACCACCTTTACAGCACCCTAAAAAGTGGTGGTACCTGTAGTTCAGAAAAACAAACAACAACGTGTAAAGAAAACAGAATAACAACCGTTTGAAACAGGCATCAAG
The DNA here is from genome assembly GCF_964204655.1 of Triturus cristatus. Taxonomy (NCBI): domain Eukaryota; kingdom Metazoa; phylum Chordata; class Amphibia; order Caudata; family Salamandridae; genus Triturus; species Triturus cristatus. The sequence continues at coordinate 736,282,635 of NC_140587.1, read as the reverse complement.
AATGTCATGTTTATAAGTAACAAGTCGTATTTATGAGACTGGTGCACCAATCAGTGTTAATGGTGCATCACACGCATGCAAAACGCCAGTGAATGGTGGCATGCTTAGCACAGAAGTACTATTTATTAAAAAACGTCCGAGCTAGTGGATGAGGAATATTGAAGGGATAAAAGCTAAAAACAAGGTAGATGAATATAATAAAAGGAAAGGTTCTCACCCAACTAGGGTCAGCTTTGTGCCGCAACAGTACCGGCCGGTGTAGACACAAAGGTGTAGTGTCTTGGTATATGGGAGAAGTTCAATAGATGGAGAAAAGAGCATATGTTTCCCAGCAGCAGCGGAACACATTCAATGTCGGTCTGACTGAGAGCTAGCAATAACAACAAACGGTGTAGCCCCTATGTGTCAGAATAGGCATAAAGTCCTGTCTCGCTTGGCGGTGCATAGAGGTACCCTGTGTTGCACGCATACGGTCCAAAGGAGTGAGAGCCCAGATGAGGGAAGTAACCCAAAAGTCACACTAGCGTGCTTAGGTGCTAGGTATGTCACCAGGTGTTTACTAACCTGCGTTAATTAATTCAGGCCTCCAGTTTTTGATGACTTAGTTTTTGCTGGCTTTAGGACTCTAGGCACTTTACCACTGCTAACCAGTGCTAAAATGTATGTGTTCCCTGCTTAAAACATGGTAACATTGGCCTACCCCCAATTGGCATAACTAATTTATGTATAAGTCCCTAGGAAAGTGCACTACATGTGCCCAAGGCCTGTAAATTAAATGCCACTAGTGGGCCTGCAGCACTGATTATGCCACTTAAGTAGCCATTTTAACATGTCTCAGGACTGCCACTGCAGAGCCTATGTCTGCAGTTTTGAATTGCGGTGTCAACTTGGCAAGTGAACCGTCTTGCCGGGTCCAAACCTTCCTTTGTAATACATATAATCACTTTTAAGGTAGGCCCTGAACAGCCCGAGGGTGGGGTGCAGTTTATTTAAAAAGTAGGACTTTTATGTTTAAGTCTTACATGTCCTATAGGTAAAAAAACTCTTAAATTCATTTTAACTACTACAAGGCCTATCTCTACCACAGATTACCTTATTGCATCTTATAAGTGTAGATTCTAATTAGGAAGAGATGAATCCCCCCCCCCCAAGTTTGGTGTCTCAAGAATCACAATTTAAATTAAAACCTTATGATTAAGTCAGATTTAAAATTGTAATTCGGAAAATGCTACTTTTAGAAAGTTGGCATTTTCTTACCTTAGTGATTCGGTGCCTTCTGCCTATATCTGAATACATGTTTGAGGTGGGTGACAGCTGGGCTTTGTGCATTCCCTCTAGACAACCACACACAAAGGGAGCTAGGGGTGACTGATGAGCCATCCACATCCTGCTGGGCTATCCTGGGCAGCAGGAGAGAGACGAGCTGTCATTTACACCTGAATAAGCTATCCTCACACAAAGTGCTGCATACCCCCTGTAGTAAGTCTGGAGCCAGGGCAGGAAGGCCAGGGACTCTGTGCACTTCAATGGTATCTCTTTGAAGTCTCCCCCACTTTAAAAGCACAACTGGGTATAATACACACTAGGCCTCAGGCACCTACAACTCAGTACACTTCTGGACCTGTGGATACTCTGCCAGGAAGAAGGACTGCTGTGCTGCTACAAGGACTCCCCTCTGCTGGACTGCTACCCTGCTAGACTCCTTCTTTGATGTGCTGACCTGCTGCCTTCTTGCCTGGGAGAGTGAAGGACTGGACCTAAATCTCTGCAACCCAAAACCAAAGTGACTCCAAGGGCTTGCGGTCTTGTCTTCTGTTTGAAGTATCAGGGATTTCAAAGACTTCCAACTCCCCCTGCTACAGCACCTGAACTCTGCCATCTGAGAGTCTTGCCCTGCCAAACGGTTCCAGTCCAGTCCTGGGACCTTGAAAGTTGGTATAAAGTGCTGCCTCAGCAGAAATCCATGCATCAAAGCCATTGCATGGTTCAGAACTGATGCATCTCCTTCAACGCATTGCCGCAACTGTTAGCTTTGATGAAGCATTGCCACTACTCACAGGGTTCGACTGTGACAATCACAGCCGCTGCATGGTTCAACTGCAATGCATCACCAATTGTACGGTGCATCAACCCCAATTGCACTGCATCTTCAACTTTATGTGGCTTGGAGACAACGCATTACCCACATCCGAAAGGATAATCAAAGACACATCAACTCCTCTGCTTCTCGCATCTTGACCTCGCTTCAAACAAGGCACTTTTCAGTGGGCCAAGGTTGGTCCCTGTATCTGAGCTGTGCTACATTGTGGTCGGCCTGAACTTTTGGATTTGACATGGTCTAGCATGACCGGATAGTCAGGGTTGACGCTTTATGTTTTTAAGCCTTACATTTCAGTTTATTCTTTGAAAATATACAGCTCCTACATATTGGATTTTTGTCATTTTACTCATAGAAATATACTTAATTTGTCTAACCTGGTGTGGAGTCTGTTTGTGGTGTTTTCACTGTGTTACTGTTTGAAATGTTGCACAAACACTTTACACATTACCTCTTAAGTCAAGCCTGACTGCTTTGGGCTAAGCTACCAGACAGTGAGCTCAGGATACTTTAGAGTGTGTTGTGACTTACCCTGACTAGGACTGCAGTTCTTGGTTGGACAGGGTGCATACCTCTCCCAACTAGAAACACAATTTCTAACACTTGCATAAATAAAAATTAAAGCAATAATTGCATTAAGAAAGACTGTTTAAAAGAGATTAATTGCAAGAAAAGCCTGCTTGAGACAATCTGAACTGAAATTTCAGAGCAGATCTGATAATACTTTATTTCGGTGGTAAAACACAGCCATAAAAACACAATACAGAAATAAGAAGCATTTGCAATGCAATAGGTCTCGCATTTACGAGAGTTTGAGCTATTGGCATTGTGAATGACAATGCCTTTTATTTATGTTTCAAAACCCAAAACATAAATAAAAGGGATTGTCATTTACAATGCCAATAGCTCAATCCCTTTTATTTATGTTTTGGTTTTTGAAACATAAATAAAAGGCATTGTCATTCACAATGCCAATAGCTCGAACTCGCATAAATGCGAGACCTATTTGATTGCAAATGCTTGTTTTTAAAGGAAAATAACTATTAAGCGGTGGTATTTCAAACAAGCACGTGCTGGTGAAAACTTTTAATGCAAGATGAAATATCTGAAATGTCACTTTCATAATTAGTCTTGGAGTGAGTGCTTTGAGTCACCCTTTGGGCGAAACAAGCACTATAAAATACCTAACAGTGTGCTGCTGTGCCGATTCAGAGTAAAATCTCAGGGGATGCAGGAGGCCGGCTGGTTTAAAAATACAGCAGCTGTAATGAAAGGGAGATGGACTGCTAGTGGACAAGCCCACGACCCCTGCTCTCCTCTTCACATGCCGTCAGCCAGACTGAAAGGCGCCACTTTCCTCCTCACAGGAAGATGGCCCGACAACAATAGTCTCCTGCCACAAAATTAGAGCAGAAATGTGAAAGTGAAAATGTATTTCTGGTCACCTGTGTCGACCTGGGCCATAAGGCACGGTTTGGCACGTGAGCGACAGATGTCGCATGGCAGCAGCAGCATGGGCAGGAGCCGGCGGGCATTAAATGAGGGGCAATAGGTTCAGGCAGCATGGGGGTGTGGAACGCAGGTGTGCGGAGCGAGGCACAAAACCCACCCGGTAGACCAGCAAATTAAATTAACACTCTACACACCAATTATACCGGCGAAAGAAATAAAATAAAGGCGCACATCACCAAACTCAATGTTTTCAACTTTTCAATATTTGATGCTTTTAGTAAGCAGCGCAGCATCCCGCGCTGCTTATTAAAAGCATTGAAGTCTCTCACACGATAAAATTAGCCAATTATATTCTAAGGATGGCATTCCCCCAAAATAAACCATGGGGTCAGGGGTATCCTAAAAGCATTCTTTTTAATACCTCTTGAAATGTTAGGGGCATGAATTGCATATGTTTTTCTCACTTTGATAACCCACCAAAAAACATAAGACAGCTTTGAAAATGCAGTTGGTCACTGGGGTGTCTAAAATGATCATGTGTTATCAAAATGTATTGAGAGCAACCATTCTTAATAATATAACAAGCACGGTCTGCATCGCAAAACGATGTCTTGTCTTTATGGAGCCATGTGTTTGAAACACATGGCCCCATAAAGATAAGAAAGCTTTTACGACGCAAGGAAGGCAGGCGAGCCTGTCCAAATGGGACGGCTCAAAAAGCCGAACAAAAACGGCACTACCAGCACTTTTCCAATGGCTGGCCACCGTTTACCATAAACGGTGACGCCAGCCAATGGAAAAGAAGGGCGGGGCTTAATGCCCTTTACACAAAATACCCAAAATCATTAAATCTCGCCAGCGAGACTGCGCATTTGCGCAGCCTACACCAGGCGAGACCTAAAAACATATCTAATGGTCTCCTCAATAAAACACGTTTAAAAACAACATATGATATAATTATATAGAAAAAACAGGCAACAAGAGCACATTTAAAAAGAAAAAAAACATTTCCCCAGTGACCAAAGTAATGGAGTAGTGCCATGGGGCTCAAAGCCCTCACTATTATCGCATAGGCAAATCACACTAATGAGATCAGGCTATCAAAACAACATTTGTGTTCTCATGGTGATAATCCCTTTAAAAAAGAACAAATGCAATTTCAAAGTGTGAGGGAATTTAACCCTTGCAAACACAACAGGGCCTCAGCACATCTTCTTATTCCGCAAGCTCAGATTAAAGGAAATAAAAAATGTTTGGAGTATCCTAAGTTAAACTTACAGAAGAAAGTGAAATGGAGCAAACTCTGAGGCAAAGACTCATCACAGGGACAAATTTAAACATTATTTAGATCGAACTGGCCCTAAGGGATGCTCAAATGCCACCTTACAAATACCTAATCTAAATCAGGTTAAATGGACTCTGTCCCAGGTAGCGTTCACCCATGACAGATATGGCTCCATATTGGGGGTGGTCTGCAAAAAGCCATACTCCCTTATTGAGGTTTTAGCAAAGTCCCCTTCCTCTTTAAGCCACTTTTTTCCTGTTTTTAATGCTTTTTTGACTCAGGTAATATCATCCTTGGTGATAGCAGAGGGGGAAGAGAAGAGTCCCAGTCTCTCCAGAATAGACAATTCATGCTTGTTAGAAATGGGGGTCTCTAGTTGGCAGAGGTAGGTACCTTTGTCCAAATAGGGAGCCTTGAGGGGAAGGGGAATACACTTCTAAAATAACCCCTGCTCGCCCCCTGGGTAGCTTGGCATGAGCAGACATGCTACTCTCAGAGGCAGTGTGTAAAGCATTTGTGAACACATACAGTAATACATTGAAAACACTACACATGGACACCACACCAGTTTAAAAAAAATAAGTAATCTTCATCTAAACCAAACAAGACCAATATGACTTTCAAATGGTAGAAATAGTTCAGTTCAAAGCAAATTGCAGATGCAACACTTTTCACACAAAGTACCTCGGATGCGTCACAAAAATAAACAAAAAGGGTTGCAGGGAAAGTGATGCGTTGGTTCATTATACTCAGGGAAGGTGATGCATTGATTCCTTGCTCTGGGGGAGGTGATGCGTCGGTTCCTTACCGGAGAGGAGGTGATGTGTTGGTTTCTTAATGCGTAGGGAGGTGATGCGTCGGTTTCTTACTGCGTCTTCCAACGATGCAACAGTTTTGGCGCCTTAAAGTTACGCGATGATCATGGCAATGCGTGGGTTCTTGCAGCCACACAGCAGGGCTAGCATCGGAATCAGTGTGTTGATCTCAGACTTCAGAGATCGATGCACCCGATGTAGAGTGCGTTGATTTCATGAGTTGCGGGCAGACGCTGCAACAATTTCTTCGGTGATGCGTCAGAAACAGGTGCGGATGCGTCACGCTTCTCGAAGTTGCGTTACTTTTTCCAGCTCCCAGCAGTAAACAGCCTCCAGAGGTCCAAAACAACAGCAGGCACCTCTTAGCAGGTCAGCACTCCCAGCAAGGAAGTGCAGGGGAGCTGGTAGTGAAGTCCTTGTGTCCCTGAGACTTCAGAACAGGAGGCAAGTTCAGTTTCAAGCCCTTGAAGATCTTCCTCAAGCAGGGGAAACACCAAACAGCAAAGTCCTTTTCCTTTTCCTTGGCAGAAAGTAGCCACTGCAGGCCAACCCAAGACATCAAACAGCACAGGGGCAGTATTCCTCCTCAGTTTCTCCAGCTCTTCTCCTTGGCAAAGGTTCCTCTTGATTCCCAGAAGTGATCTAAAAGTCTGGGGTCTGGGCTCCTCTTTTTAGACAGCAAAATCATTTGTTCTCTGGTGGTACAGAAACCCTGTTCTCAGTCAAAACCAGTTCTGTCCTCTCTGGTACAGCTTGCGGGCAGGAGGTGTAGAAGGCTTTGTGGAAGGCAGACCAGGCCCAATCAGGTGAAAGGAAATCTCCTCCCCCTACTCTTAATGCAGACCAGGTCTATTCAGCCCAGCCTTGACTCATACTGGAACCACTGCACGTCCCCAGCTCCTGTCACTCCAAAGCCAGACAGTCAATACACATCCTAGCAGAGGCATACTGGATTGCTAAGCAAGAAAATACCTACATTCTAAACATGGTATTTTGAAACACAGAATGTAAAAATCACCCTCACTAAAAGATGCATTCTAACATTCTGAGTTCAGGCATACTAAACTTTATTTTCTTACCTTGTTCCCAAGGGTAGTTATGTTTATAAGATTTTATAAGCAAACTCCCCATTCTGTCTTATGGGAACAGGTAGCCTTGCAATAGTGAAAAATTAAATTAGCAGTATTTCACTATCAGGACATGCCACACACACCAGGGCATGTCTTACCTTTCATATACACTGCACCCTGCCCACAGGGGTACCCTGGGCCTACCTTAGGGATGACTAACATGTAAGAAAAGGGAAGGTTAGGGCCTGGCAAGTGTGTGCACTTGCCAAGTCCACATGGCAGTATGAGACTGCCAACAGGCTCTGCAATGGCAGGCCTGAGTTACATTTACAGGCTGCTTATGTGGGTGGCACAATCACTTCTGCAGGTCCACTAGCAGTTTTTGATTTATAGGCCCTGGGCACACACAGTGCACTGTACTAGGGACTGTCTTGTAAATCAGATTTGCCAATCATGGAACTATCAATCCATAACAACATTTTACAAAGGGAGCACTTGCACTTTAGCACTGAACGGCAGTGGCAAAGGGCCCAAAACATCTAGACCAGCAGAAAGGAGTCCAAAACACAGCAAAAATGCAGGAGATAAAGGCACAAATACAGGGGAAACCCACGCCAATAATGCCAGGTCTAACAATGCTTGATATATTGCAACTAAGGTATGGCCAGATCACTATTGTAGGCTACAAAGTTAGAGATCACCTTTCTATTGAAACCTGTGTGCAAGTTCTCCCAAACAGTACACCATAACACCAGAGAGGCCAATTTAATGTGGTATTCAACATACTCAGCCCCCAGCTACGGATGGACAATATAGATGGCGCAGGCCAAGGGTACACCTAGGATGCGTCGCAGAACCCTATTCTCTTCTGTCTGGAGAGCGGCGATGTTGGATTATCCCCAGATACCAACCCCATATGTGAGAATAGGGAGACATTTACTCCTAAAAACCTACAAGGGCTTTTTGCCAATACGTGAGGCTAGGCTATAAATATAGCCAGCAGCATCGACAAACCTTTGAGAGGTTTTGTATCTACAGGGACCCCAGTTACCCTCAGTTTCAAAATTCATGCCCAGGTAGGAAAATCCCTTGGTGGGAGCAACATGGTGACCCTGCAGAAACACACTGTTCACAGATTTGTGGCAACAAAACATAGTGAAGGTATTAGAGCAATTTATGACTAAGCCTGAGGATTTCATAAAGCTAACAAATTCCTGAAAAAGGATATTAAGGCTCTTGTGCGTTCTCCCTAATAAGACAGCATAGTCCTTGTAGGGTAGTGCCAGGACTTTTTTCTTACCCACATATGGTACATCTGCGCCACAAGCCGAAAATGAATCCTCAAGACCATTGATATTCAATAGGAATAGTATAGGGGCACAAACACACCCTTGATGTTCACCCTTGTCCAGCGGAAAGCTAGTGGTGTGTTCACCAGCAGGGCCATATCTTAGACGCTGAGAGATGGAAGTGAAGGGCCCGCAAGAATTGGACAAGCCCTATGTCCACCTCATACCCTCCAGCAAGGCCCACAGTTTGGATCTTACCATGCTTGCGATGGTGCATTCGCTAATAAGCAAGTGAAAGTTTAAGCATTGCATCACCGTACCCAGCCCCTTCCTGAAACCATATTGCACCTCTGACAGTGTGTTTGTCTCCCTAACCCAGGACTAAAAGTACTCCAACCGCACCCTCCCTGCAATTTTCACAGCAGAATTCAGCAGGGAGGTCGGGCGCTAACAACTTGGAGACTGCAAGTTGCCCTTTTTAAATATAGACACAATGATGAAGCAGACACGTAGAGATTAGTAGTTGTGAATACCCCTTTGAACGTATAGGAAGTACTAGGCAAATTGTACAAGGAGAGGAGACCGTGATTCCTGGAGTTTATTTTGTTTGTGGTCAGGATGCTTATTTTCAGCTATCAGCCAATTGGAGGTTATTTGTTATTTAGCTTTGTTATTTCCCAAGCTGTATCGTGTATACAGTATGGATGCTTTAACAATGACACCAACACACAGACATGCATTTAGTGTAGGTGATGGGACACAACGAGTTGGAAACAATTTTTGTGCAATCATACCACCAGTAGGAATCATACTGAATGACAAAAGCTTTCAACAATTGTCAACAAGCTGGCAACTCGCACTTCTGGAGCTTTGTTATTTTAAATACTGAAATAGTGTCTATTAGGTCCATGGTTTTGCAGAATCGACTTGCATTATACATTTAACTCACAGGAAAAAAACAGCATCTGCAAGATGCTGTAAGTTTACCATTCCTTTTCTTATAGCCTTGATAAAATTAGGAAACTTTAGAACTCACAAAGAACATTTCTGACCTGAAACCTGAATTAGAACCATCAGGGGCCCCTAGTGTTTAAGATAATTTAGGGAAGGGAGTTCTGTGATTGGCAATTGGTTTACAACATCTGGGAAAGGAATTATTTGAGTGATATTTGAGCTGATATTAATTGTCGTATTTTTTAGATTAGCTTTATTTGTCATTTTCAAATTGACAAGTTTTTTCATTAGGAGAAGGAAAAAATTGAGAAAGGGACAGACAAATGGAAATATTTGGCATTAAACGATCGCCTTTGTGAGGAGTACAGGAAGGCCAAACATTATGAAAGTTGAAAAAGAAAAAGAAAAGCTCAACAGAGAGTGAAACTGACCTCTGAAGTATCATTGAAGTTAGAAATGTGATAGTTATTATAACCATGAGATGGGGGAATTAAAGAGCAGATTTATAATTAACAAGAAATTAATGTTGGTTTATAATTAATGCGCAGAAGAAATGTGCAAAGCTTAATGAAAAAACATCATTAAAATGCAGAAAATTATTAAATGTTTATTTACTCGTAGTACACCATAATAATGACTAAAGCAATGCTGCTTAAAAAACAAGCTTGAACAGAAAGGGGGCTATTACGATCTCAGTCATAAAGCCTCCGACCTTACGACCGAGATCGTCGGTTTCAATTCCAACCAGCTGATTACAATACATCGGGTCGGAATTGAAACCGGCCTATCATTCAGGTTGACTTCCGAAGGGCTCCAGGAGCACGTCAGCCAATCGGAGATTGACCCGTAATCCCATAGGAAGGCGTATCTGCCTTCGGGATTACAATGCATTGTTTCTGACAGGCTTTCCATGATGTGCTTTCCGAGATGGAAAGCCTGTCAGAAAGCGTGTTTGGGGGGCCTTATCAGGGCCCCCTTCACCCTGCTGCCTCCGGTTGGGGGCCGAGGGGCACACCTATAATGCCCCCTTGTCGATCCCTGCATGGTGTGGCAGGCACTCTGAGGTGCATGCAGTGCAGGGATGAACATAACCTCCCATTTCCCTATGGGAGCTTGTTCTATGGCCAGTTTATGGCCGTAACACATTCTCCAATAGGGAAATGTGAGAATGTTACTGCACCATGTGCGGTTGCATTGTAATTGGACTGTCGGGACCACGGCTGGAGGTTGGTCGCTCCAGTTTCCACCACAGCGTCGGTCAGAGGAAACTCTGATTGACATCATAATAAGCGCCAGATTGTTGAACATACATTAAAGGTTTCTTTCTTGACCATACCATGAACCTTTGAATTAATGAACAAATACATTTCTTAGGTAGTTCAAGTATTCTCGCAAAATGTTTTCAGAGATTTAAAGATCCCTGCTACATATAGCTAATGTTTGTTGATTAATGGTGTAATGAACAGTTCATGCATTGATTTGAAAAGTTTAGAATGTGTACTTGACTTTCTAACATACTTATTTTTCCCCTCCAATGGTCATTCTGCAGAAATATATTTTTTTATTAAATAGATATTTTGATTCTTACATAGTTTACTGGTTTGAAACTGATATTAGAAAATTAAATGACATCATACATATGTGAGAAAGTCAGCCTGAAGCAAGTGAAAGCCATGTGAAAGCATAATTGTTAGCATACAATTGAGAGTGCAACTTCATCGTCTAAGGTCCATCCATTGTATTTCTGTCAGAAGACGAGGAGTATCCTGTTTCCAGGAGAGCATCAAATGCTGAGTGGCTGATCGGAGATGAGAAAAAAAACATGTTACAAATGTATATAATATGAAGTCTATGTTAGTGCCTGTTCCTAGAATAGGTTACACCTACTTCCTTCCTCTCCATTCCACTCTTTATTATCCTTTGAGTCACACTTGTTTCCCATTTACCCAGACTATATTGCATTGAAACTCTACAGTGTTTCTTGAACTACTCTTTAAGAGAATTTCTTGTTTTGATTCCTGATCTTTTTAAGATAATTTAAATCCTAAACATGTATGCTTTCTCTCACTCTCTCGACTTAGAACCCGTCATGGGCTCTGACTAACTAAATTTTCTGCGCAATTCTTAGAATAGGGATTCAGTTCTTTATAGAACGTGCTATGATTCAATATTTTACTGAATTGATTAACCATTAATGATTTTATATTTCTATCATTTACTGATGTTTGAGATTAATCCGATTTCAACTTGTGATGTTCAATAATGATGATCTACTAAAGAATCAATAAATAAAACCCTTTAAATCTTTAACAAATCTCATCATTGACTGAAATCAGTAGAATTATTTATTTATTTATTACTGTGGGAATGTTTTAACCCTCTTCTTCTTAGCCACAACAGCAAAGGTTCATCGCAATAGATGGCAGAGTGGCAGGGTTAACCCTGTAGATGGTTAACTGTATCTTTTAATTCCTGTTTCTGCTATAACAAGCCTTATTTACTATTTTTACTCCTGTTTTTAAACACTTTGAGAAGAGTAAATAAAATCCACAAATATTTAAAGAAGGGGTTACAAAGAGGTACTTTTGCATTCTCTGAAGTGCTGCCCTCAAGGATCCACTCAAAGCAAAACACAAGGAGGAACCAGGACAAGATCGAATAACACCCAGGCCTCTCAGCACCACCTGAGCCTCCATGGCATACTGACTGATAGAAAGAAAGGTATTGATCTTAGTTCTGCTATCACCTGTCACCCTTTCCTCATCAGTCTGAGCAGACTCTAAAGATCTTTCGATTATGTCTGATTTATCAATCAATCTGATGGTTCCACTATACATCTGGTTTTAGCAGTAAATGTCATTCAGGGACAGTGGTTAAAATAAATGTCTCTGTGAATTCTCCCTGAAGTGCCCAGCTTGATATTAGTTAACATGGCAAAATTGCCCACTCCGTTCTACACGTACTAACTGTACATGAATATTCCTTGAATATGCCCATTTCAAACGTCCTGGGGCCAATTCAAAAGACATGTAAGAGTACATACTTCACTTACTTATATATGCATGTATGAATTGGCTCGCAAGAGAGTATCACTGTACCCATTTACACTTTCTATAAATCCCCCATAACATTAACATTAACATTTACACTTTGTTTATCAATAGCATATCTTCCAAACTCTGCATCAAAATTAATTTCACCCCGCCATAATGTACCTTCATTCTAAAAGAAAATCGGAAAATTCTAAAAAAGAAACATTAGGGCGTCTCATTTTATCATTCCTGCAATGCACAATGTCTACAATAACTGCAGTGAACTGGATGTCATAATTGATCGTATCTTTCATGCTTGGAACCATATTACTTAAATTCTGTGAATTGGCATTTACTAACTTTCAGATTTTGCTTTTACAGACCGCAGGAAAGTGGTTGGCATTGGCCAGTAGTGCCCAAGATAGGCCCAAAACGCTATATGCACTGTATGTAAAGTTATCTCATGTGAATATACTGAAAGTCTGATGTGGATCTGACCATCTTGGGCCTGTGTCGGGTAACCCTGGCACAGTATAACTTCCTCTTCTTTTACCACACCCTTTTGTAGAAGATTCAGACAGAAGACCACTTCATCAGTGTAGAGAATGGGGTTCTTTTCTATAGGGCCTGAATATATCTTGGCATTGGAATAATAATACCACCAAGACTGTGGTCCATCTGCCCGATTTAAATGTAGATGGTGCCTTGGTTTAATCACAGAGGACAATATTCCATCTCCACTCCTAATGGAGTAAGGGCCATTGGAGGTTGACTTCTAATTCCACCCACCTTATTTAGATGGACGAAATTATAGATCAGTTTTCACTGCCTGTGACCGCCATTAAAACCCTTGGCAGTAAGGGGCAGTGAAAAATACAAAATGCTGCAATGCGAGGGGAGATTTGTTTTTATTATTAAAAACAAAGAAAATCCTGCTTCAGATAAATAAAAGAGATAAAAGTTTGCCATACAGCATGGCAGCCGGTATTTCAAGTGGGAGGTGGGATGCCTACACATGCACTCATACATATACTTACACACTCACTCACTCCCCCATGTATTCGTAAATGTGCACAAATGCTCCCACCATTAACAAGCGCACACCCGAATATATGACGTAACAATGCGGTCTTTAGACCGCGGTATGTGACATCACAGTTATTACAACACAAGTCATTACAACGACTTGCACTGGAGGGCGCTGGTCTTAGGAATAGTATGTATGTATGTATGTATAACATATTTGTAAAGCGCTCCAATCACCCAACGGGCATCCTGGCGCTATAATCCAAATAAACCTGTGTAAACAGCAGCAGGCTACTCTATCCTAGGAAACAGATGAGTTTTTAATTGTTTTTTGAAAGGTAGAAAGTCTCCAGCACATCTAAGCGACAGTGGGAGATTGTTCCACAGCTTGGATGCCATGTAGACAAACGAGCGTCCCCCCATCCGCTTCCTCCGGATTTTGGGGACCGTTACCAAGCTAGCTGACGCAGAGCGGAGAAGTCTGGCAGGGCTGTACCAAGTGAACAATTCCTGTAAGGGGAGTGGTCCCAAACCATGTAAGGCCCGGAAGACCAAACACAGAGCTTTGTATTCGACCCGCTGAGCAATAGGCAGCCAATGCAAATCTTTAAGGGCTGCAGATGATGAGTCAAACCGTCGGCGAGAGAGTGCTAGCTTGGCGGCAAAATTCTGGACCCGTTGCAGTTTGCCCAGTGCCGTGATGGGAGCCCCCAGAAGTAGTGCATTGCAGTAATCAAGTCTACTAAGAATGATACTACGCACTACTTCTGGTCTGGCATGGGCAGGGAGCAAAGGAAGAATCTTCCGTAGGGTACGTAGAAGCCCCATACAGGAAGACACTGTTTTGTCAATGAAACCCTCAAGTTGAAGATTGGGTTCCATGATCACACCCAGATTGCGAACCGAGCTTGCTGCTGCTACTGTGCCTTGAACAGAAGGGGGCCAGAAGTCTTGCGGTAGAGGACGTGAAACACGATCCACTGAGCAATGCAACACCTCCGTCTTGGAGCTGTTAAATTGCAGCGAGTTGTTACTTAGCCATGTTGCCGTGGAGACCATACAGTGATGGAAGGCCTCCAATGACACCGCTTTCTCCCCCTCAATGGAGAAGACGAGTTGGGTGTCGTCAGCATAATTGGTAACCGTTATGCCAAAAGATTTAATTAATTGGACCAGGGGGCGGAGGTAAAGATTAAAAAGAATAGGGCTGATGGCAGAACCCTGGGGTACGCCCTGCCCTACCCTTCTGATGGTAGACTTGAAGGGGGGAAGGGCAACCACCTGATGTCTATTGGTCAAGTATGAAACAAGCCAATCTCGGGCCAGGCCCATCACCCCAGCCTCCTCTAACCTCCTGGTCAAAATGGCATGATTGACCGTATCGAACGCTGCCGACATGTCAAGCAGCACTAAAAAGGCTGCCTGACCATGATCGGCACGCGAACGAAGGTCGCTCAAAACGGATACCAAAGCTGATTCGGTTCCATGGGCTAGTCTGAACCCAAACTGCGCTGCATCTAGATAATCATTAGCTTCCAGGAAATTGGAAAGGTGTCTTGTGACCAATTTCTCCAGGATCTTAATCGGGAACGGGAGCAATGAGATCGGTCTATAGTTAGCAGGAGATAAGGGGTCCAGTGATTCCTTCTTCAGCAGCGGAGAAACTACCGCAAGCTTCCAGCTGTCCGGAACCTGGGCAGAGCCTAAAGATTGACAGCAGATTGCATGGAGAGGAGGAAACAGCTCCCGCCCAAACACCTTCCAGAACTTGTGCGGAAGAACGTCTAAAGGCGAGCCTGAAGACACACTATTAGCTAAAACCACAAATTCTGAAAAGGAAGGGGAGGGAAAACTATCCAGCCTTGCTCTTCCATCCGCCACCTCCAATGTAGGCGAGGGAGTGGTCACCGAGATGTTAGGATTCATTTTACTCAAGATGGTCGCAATCTTGTCTTCGAAGGCCGCCGCCAACGAATCACAAAGTGACTGAGAGGCAGGAATGGCGGTGGACGCACTGGCCGGTCGAGATAACTCATTAACCATTTTAAATAGGGCCTGAGCTTTATTAGAGGCTGACAACAAAGTCTCCTCAAGGAACCTTGCTTTTGCGCCTTTGATCTGGATCTTATATGCTGCCAATTCCCGCCTGAAAAGTAGCAGATCCGATGCCAAATAATGTTTCCGCCACTTTCTCTCTGCCCGTTTACACTGGAGTTTTAGTTGGAGAAGCTCTCTCGAATACCAAGGCATGGCAACCCTTTTCCTGTCTCGTCTTTTTCTTAATGGGGCCAACTTATCTAAAGACGCCGTGATACGCTGGATGAAGATCTCATAGCTTTGCTCCACATTCTCATCCAGGTGGAAGGTGTCCGGGAGCAGACTAGGAAGAGATTCACTCCTCAGGAGCCTAGACCATTGTCTACCGATCTTGACATTTCCCAGGCTACTATACTTTGGGTGGTTTTCCGGAAGGTCGGCCAAGAACAGAACTAAAGCATGGTCCGACCAACATTGTGGTAGGATATTTTCCACCCTTACCTGACCATGATTGGCATAGATCAGGTCCAGTATATGGCCCTTCAGATGGGTTTTTGAGGCCACCAACTGCTCCAGGTTTATGTTACTACACGCCTGAGTAAGGCAAGAGTAAGCTGAGTCTGTTGGACCGCCAGGCCATAGATTAAAATCCCCCAGCACTAATAATCTGGCATGTGAATTAGATAGGTCATAAATCAGGTCTGTAAGTTCGGACACAGCCGACATAGCACCAGCAGGGGGTCTATAGCACACAAGTACCGTAAAAAGTACACCTCCCTGTCCTTTCAATGAACAGCCCATCAGTTCAAGGTCCCTGATTTTCTTAATTTCTAGCGGAGAGAAATCCAATGACTCTCTATAGATAAGCCCTACACCTCCTCCTCTGGCCCCAATACGTGGGTTATGCCTAATCTTGTATCCTGGGGGGCAGGCCTGCCCCAGTTCAACCCCACTATCTGGCCGTGTCCATGTTTCAGTCATGAACAAGGCATCTAGGTCGTATTGTTCTATGAGGAGCGCGATCTCTACATGATGCCTACCTAAAGATCTCACGTTCAACAGACCACAAGTCAAAGACTGAGGGCTGTTGGTGGCAGTAATGAGCTGACATTGTGCCAAATTAACAGAATTCAAAGCACACAAATCCTCTTTTGTATAAATTATGCGCTTAGGTGGGGGTGACTCCACTGTCTCAGCCGCCAGCGCGACTCCAGCCTACGTAACAGTAGGGAAGGGGTTGGAATAGTAAATCATACTATTCCTTAATGTATAGAGCCATCCAGCGCAAGTCGTTGTAACGACTTGCGTTGTAATGACAGCAATGTAAACATACCGCGGTGTAACAACCGTGTTGTAAAGGTCGTTCCCCTCACACCCATTTGCAGCACACACTCACAAATACCCATATATTCATACATATACATAGGCCAACACACATCCAACAGTAAAATAAAACTAACTTACCAACTGAAGCCAAATTCTCAGCCTCGAAGTTCTTGCCGCCTTCTCTCATTGGCCGATTTTGGGTCAGCCAGTGAGAGGAGGCAGCAAATCCCTCCCTCATCACAGAGTGGAATGGAGCCAGTTAGACTTGCTGTGTCCACCCCAGTCGGTGACGAGGCATCAGTGATAGGCACTCGGCCTAGGGTACTTCAGTGCTTAAAGCTGAAGTGCCCAGGTCTGAGAGTATTATGTTATGCGCCCCCTCGTCATGAGGGAGAAGTCCTCCAAGCGTTTTGCCAAGAAGAAGAGGTCACGCCCACAGGGCTGTGACATTTTTAGCCTGGAAAAGTTAAGCCCAGGCAGTCCTGGCACCTGTACATTTAGCGCATGTCTAGCGCCTGGCTGTCTGACCCGCACATAAAGAGTGCCAGGCTGACCTTTCTCAGCATGACAGACACTTTTCATATCTGCCAAAAGGTTGGGTGTGCGGCCCCTCCACCCTTAAGGACGGACTGCTTCCTCATTCATTGCAAGCTTTCACCGCGGTCAACACAGACTCACGCCATTGTTTCGCTACATCGGTTCCAGCCGCTCCGGACGGAACCATGCCGAGTTTTGCTGCATTCGTATAACTGAGCGCATTAAGACACCTCAACCGGACACCTCATTATGCCAGATGCCGGCTTCATCATTACTGTTTTCCTAATACTGCCCTGATTGTTTCCAATTGTGCCCCTCTATCTCACATTTCTTCGAGGATCTAGTGAATTCCCTACTGGTCTTTCAACTGTACCGCCCTGTCGTTACATCCCCTGGCACACCCAACGAGTGCCTCACAGGATGATTTTACGGAACAGCCCGCCTTCATTGATCCATTCAGCACGCTAAAGAAATTGTAACCCGATCCTGATGATGACCTGAAGTGTTGTCAGGTCAAAACGCCGTCGACTTCCTAGCGCAATTGGGGGCATATCAACAACAACCGGCGATAATTATCTCTAAGTGCACTTAGCGCTAGGATAATTATCGCCGGCTAGCGTGAATTTTTATCGCTGAGATAGCGTGCTATTAGCAACGCTTATCTCATTAGCGATAAAAATCCTCACGCTAACAGGCTAACGTGAGATTATCGCTGGAAAGCCAGCGATAATCTCACGTTACCTTGTTGATAGGGACAGGCAAACTTAGCCATGATATCCTCCTTCCATTGGATATCATGGCTAAGTCAGAAAAATACCAGACGTAAAAAAGCAGCGTTAACCGCGGTTAGCGCTGCTTTTTTTGTCTCTAACAGGGTTAGCGACATTCTTGATAATAGGAGAAATGTCGCTTAGCGACATTTCTCCTATTATTTTACTCTGGAACGCCCCCTTTGCATCTCATTAGAGATGCAAGGGGAAGCGTAGAGTAAAAGGGTGCTAACATGCAAATTTGCGTGTTAGCACCCTGTTGTTGATAGGGTGCTAGTTTTATCTCTGCTTTTTTGGCTTTTAAAGTCAAAAAAGCAGAGATAAAGCCCTTGTTGATATGCCCCTCTATTCGGCGTACTTCTACCACATGGTCTCTGGATCTATATACTCATCCAATATTGTCATTGTTTTTTGCGCCATTGTTTCTCTGGTTTTCACTTGTCCCTTTGCACCATTCACCTTTCTCACGAGCACAATTGGGTTACATGATCATTTAATGTAATACAGTGCCACTATCCTATACTTATTGTTTAAATATAAACTGCTCTTAGCAATTATTTCACAAATGATTTTTGCCTCCCTGTTTGGACTCCTTTCTTGCAAATGTTATGCATAATCTTTAATAATTGCCTTTAAATATTACCTGTTGAGATATTGTGTTTTTTGTTACACACCATATGGCCTCGGCATGCTTGACCATGCGTCACACTGCAAGAAGCATTGACAGCAATGGTTTAAGAAATGATCACTGGCTTGGTGGGCATTTCATAATGTGGCTGCGAGGGTGCAGTCATGGCGACAGAGTAAATTACTCTGTCGCTTTTACATACAGACCTCCATCCATCAAATTATAAATCAGCCACATTGTCGAAGCATTTGTTTCAACCATTACAACATTGAAAAACTGTCAATAATTTATGCAAATATTTTAAAAACTATCCCTGTCATTTGAGGAACTTTTTACAAACTTTAGCTTACACAATAAATCTGTGCACTCTTACTTAGATAGGAGGAACGTGGGTTATTCAATAGGGCGAATCAGTATTTGTGTCTTCGCAAAATACATTTTCTTTTCAAACCAGAAACCAGGTGGTACGTCTCTTTGTGAGGTACATGATACAAATTGTGTTGCAGGAGTCCTACTACAAATGCTCAGGATGTATAGATTACTAAGGTGAATGTAGAGCCAAAGTAACAACAACGGACACAGCACAAATCTAAAATTCAATCATTCGGTGCTGAAAGAAAACATAATATGTGTCCACACGCCCTGTCTTCTATTATTGCAACTCCACCAAGGTCATACTTTTTGCATTCATTTACTCATTCAAACCGACAAGGACCAGCATTCTCCGTCTCTTGTGGTAGTGCACAAAACAATCAATCAATAACAGGCAGCACAATTAAGACAATGTGTGCCCGTGTTCTCTTTCCAGCTGGGGACAGAAATGTTTTAGTACAACACATGGATCAGTCCTGGGTGTGACGGAGACACAAAATCAATGAAGAGTTCTTCTGCAAAGCAAGAAAGATCCAGGTAGATATAAATGTCTTTGCTTCGACTCTGTTCCTTTTCCTCGCGGGCTCATTTGATATCCGCAAGAGAAAGTTTGCCATGGGCAGCGCTGCTCTGGTATTTGGAAACAGTCACAAACGACCAGCAGGGCTGTCATAGCAGTTATTCTTGGTCTCAGCAGATACAGTTATCACGTATGGATGGTCTTATTACTGCAAAAGGAGAGTTAAAAAATGCAATACAATGTTGTTTTTTTGATTTTGAAAATATATTTGAAGGCAGTATAACGCGAATAAAAATGACATTGACAACATTCCTGCTAACTTAAATCATAACGTTGCATGGGCTACTGACAGGTCAAGTGACACCAGGCGCCCCCATCCCGGTGCTGCCATCCAACTTCACACACTTATGCAGGATAACAACCTCCATGCTATATGACGGATCCGCGGAGGGCACATGTATCACTTCCACGCAGAACACTGTGACCTGGCCCAGGATAGATGACTGGTTGATGTCCCGAGACGCACTATCTGACCATGCCTGGTTCTGCTGGAAATATTCCGCTCCTCTACTAAGGCAAGGCCCCTCTGTTGCAGGTTTGCTCCGCACGTGCTCCGAGGTCCGGCAATACTTGAATACTTTGCTCAGAACGAGCGATCGGTTGACTCTCCATCCACATTGTGGGAGGCGTTGCAGGTGATTTTTCAGGGTGTCTGTCTTGCAAAACATTGCGGTATACTCAAAGCAACACACAACTGACCTGCTTGCAAACTGACATCCCTTAACTTGAATTGCAGTTTTCCGAAACTAGGGACTCACGGACACTTCCTGTCCTTCAAGTGTGACTGTTCACAAATGATGTCGTGGCGATCAGGAAATGCACTACTTGGGCCGTGAGGCAATGCTTAGGCATTATGGTACGGGGACAGGCCAGGGAAGAGACACACAGGACTCTTCCGTAAGCCCTGACTAGTGACTACATCAGGGACCTCATAGACGAACAAAAGGTCACTCACATGAACCCTACCAAGATCCTATGGGGCAGATTTATGTTAGACTTGCGCCCCTTTTACGCCGCCGTTGCGTCACTTTTGTGACGCAGCGGCGGCGTAAACCATGCGCCATGTTGCACCTTATTTACAACGTGACGCATCTATGGAGATGCGTCACGTTGTAAAGCCCTGTGCTACATTAAACCTGCGTCCGGTTTAATGTATGCAGGGTGGGTGTTCCATCGGAAAAAGCCTCGGAATAGTGACGCAGTGAAATCTACAAGATTGCACTCAGTCACTTTTCCGACGCTGCAGTGTCAAAACCATGCGCCTGCTTGAAGCAGGCGTAAGGCATGACGCAACATGTTAGGTATGGGCATCCCCTAAACATTGCTGGAGTTGCGTCGCGCTTGCGACACGACTCCAGCAATGCGCCGCCCTTACGCCATCAGATGCGTCACGCATCTGTTTATCCTTGCGCCACGATGCGCTGCATTGTAAATGCGGCGCATCTGTGGTGGCGCAAGGGTAAACTTGCGTGACGCATCTTTCCTGGCGCATCCCTGCTGATTTGCAGGGATGCGCCAGGAAACATAAATCTGCCCCTATGAGTCTAGTATTTCTATACCGACCTATATCATACACAGACAGCCCCTGACACGGACGCTTTGCAAGCATTCTTTGATACGATTGAAAATGGCCACTTCCTTTATCCTGACTAACCCTTCACGATGGAGGACGTCGTGCAGGTATTCCAAAACATGTCAGGGGATAAGGCGCTGGGTCTGGACGCCCTCACCACAACATTCTACCAGGAATATGCCCCACTTTCAGGCAATCATTTGTTGGCAATGTTTGAAGAATGATTAGCACTCAGAGTTCTGCCACCATCATTGTGTGAAGCAGTCAGTATACTGAAGCCCTGCAAGCCAGCAAACAGGTGTGACTCCTATAGACCATTCTCAATAATTCATGTCTATAATAAAATACTGCCAAAGCTAATCGCAAATCACCTTTTTCCTCTTTTACCAGATATAATTAGACATGATCAGCCCGGGTTCCTACCAGTTCATGCCACCACACAAAATATCCACACAATGTTTTCGCTTTTGCACACCATTAAGCCCCAGCTTAACACAGTTGCTTTTGCTGCTTGATGCCACTAAGGATTTGATTCCCTAGAGTGGCCGTATCTGTTTCAGCTGCTTGCACGTCTTGGGATCAGTGTTACATTTTTGCACCTGATCAAACTATTGTGAGTTTCCCCAACAGCACTATTACACATTAATGAGATTAATACTCAGGGCCAGATGTACGACCATTCACTTTTGCGAGTAGCAAATGCCGTCGAATTGCGACTCGAATTTGCAACTCGCAAAAGTGAATGTACAACAGTGTCACAGACACTGTTTGCGATTCCCAATGGGGTCGCAAATTGCATACCTCATTAATATTCATGAGTCAAGCGCAATTTGTGACTCCATTGGGAATGGCTAGCACTCCCAGGGATGGTGGCCTGCTGGAGTCAGCAGACCACCATGTCTGTGACTGCTTTTTTTAATAAAGCAGTTTACAAAAAAAATGCAGCCCATTTTCCTTAAAGGAAAATGAGATGCATTTAAAAAAGAAAAATGACCTTTTCAGTTGTATTTTCCCTGGGACCACTGCCTGCTCTTAAAAAATATTTTCGCACATACTCACAAAGGGGAAGCGGTAGCAAAACAATAGTACATGGCATTCAGAATTGCTATTAGGAAGGGACACTCCTCCTAATAGCAAGAGTCGCAAATGCTATTTTGCGAGTCAGTGACTCGCAAAATATCGTTTGTACATGCCAAGAACCTTTTTTGCGGTCGCAAACGGGCCGCTCTCCCATTTGCAAGCACAAAAAGGGTCATTCATCTGGCCCTTAGTTCTTCCCAGTGTCCAGTGGCACCTGAGGGGGTTGACTCCTGTCACTGAGCTTTTTTGCGATACAAATTGAGCCCTTGGTCGCTCAGCTGCAGCAGCACAATTTGCATAGAGGACATGCCTTCACAGTCAGGAGAATGTTGTTGTCCATGTACTTGGATGATGTTACATTGTACGTTTACGACTCCCAAGTCAATCTTACTCCTCTAATACGCTGGATAATCCACTTTGATGGATTGTCTGGGAGGTCCATTAACTGGTCTAAATCTATCCTGTTTCCTCACACTCCAGCCACGAACCAGTTTAAGCTTGAATACCCGCTTCCGTGGATGAAAGAACTGGCTCCCTATCTGGGCATCTGGCTCAACAGAGACATTGATGAGTTCTGGAGAACAAACTATAGCGGGCCATGACCTGGCTGGAGGAGCATGTGACAATATGGTCTATACTCTCTGTGGCAGTGAGAACCACCATTACGTAGATGATTATCCTTTCCGAGATCTCATATTTGTTCATCAACATTGTTATATACCACAATCTAGGCCTAGTTAGCTAAACAACCTGTCATCTACATTTGTCCTACCTTGCTCTGCATAATGGTTCTAGCACTGAATTTTACCCAGTTATGTGCTGAATGAATGTCGATCGGTTTCCTTGAAACTAGCCTAATTTATTAGCATGAGGATTCTTAGAAGAGTCCCCTGCACATAACGTACATAACAGAATTAACATACTCTGTATAAAAGTCATGGTCACCTTCATTCTAGGGCGACAGAACTACTTTGTATAGTTGCAGGTATTGATTTAGGCTCATTTACATAATCATACTCACAACATATCGATTGTGATAGGAACCTCGAGGCTATCTTTTTGGTATAAAAAAAACATACCTTCACTAGATAGACGGAAGAGACGCTTCTGCGCCGACACAAGACATCGAAGTTCCAGCCTGCCGAAGCTACAACACACAGCGGTCTGACAACCCTTGTGGGCTGTCCAACTCGAGACCTTGACGGGGTCCTTCATTCTCTTCCATCAGGTAATGGTGTTGGTTTCCTAGGGGATCCTTGGCGTGAACACCCACATACATGCTAGGTACACTTAGGTACACTTAGATAGGGTCAGCATCGTAGGAGTACGCTTGATCACTGCAATGTCTACATGTCTGCATATATTCACTGTTTTAGCACCATGGTAGAATTCTACCTTCCATTTACGCTGCTGGTGCTTGTAATCATATACATTCACTTCTGTCTAATGACTGTCGCAGCAAACATGTTTTATACCAGAATGGCACTGGTTCAATAAATGCTTATTGAAATTGTCCCCATTGTTTATTCTGTGTATCTCTTTGAGGCTAAGTGAGCACAATTGACTGAGCAAAAAGTACTGTACTGTTTTGTTTCCATTATCCCTGAAGGATCAAGGGTTGTCATGTTCAATGGTTGCCACAAACTATTCGCTCCCTGGTAAGGTTAGAGGGCTTATGGCGGTCACTTTACATTCAGCCCACGTGCGTTTTACTGTTTGTATCTCTGTTTGATACCACCTTATTAGGAATACCCACTTCGGTAAAGACACCAAGGAGTGCCCTAGCCACTGCAGGGGCAGTGGTCATTCTAAGGGGAATAGCTTCAGCATACCTGATAGCATGACCCACTACTACCAGCATAAATCTCTTTCCTGATGCTTTTTGAGGGTCAAGGGGACCAACAATGCGAATGCCTACCCTTTCAAAGGGAATCTCAAGCAGTGGAATTTGAATTAATGGGGTCTGCAGGTGGCCACCTGTCTTGCCACTGGTTTGACAGGAGGCACAGGAGTTACAAAATTCCTTCACCTTCTGGGACATATCCGGCCAGTAGAAGTGGTTCACCAACCTACTTGGCGTTTTTACATCAGCAGGATGCCCAGCTAGGGGGATGTCATGGGCCAATATGAGGAGAAACTCTCTAAACTGCTGAGGCGCTACCACTCTCCTTGTGGCATCAGGTTTGAGGTCTCTGACCTCAGTGTAAAGAACTCCCTCCTTCCAAATGGTGCTATGGGAGCCACTGACAACTCCCTTCTCCTGCTCAACAGCTTGCTGTCTCAGGCTTTCAAGAGAGAGACAGGTCCTCTGCCCCTGGCACAGATCTTCCCAAGAGGGTCCCGCTGGGCCCTTGAGCTTGGCCGTGTAAGGCCCAAGCTCATGGGGTTCAGTTCCCTCTGGGGCTTCTAAGTCTTCTCCCTGGGGAGACAGGACTTGATCTGGTGTCTGTTTAGATGCTGATTTCCCAGACTTTCAGCCCTTTCTCTTTGAATGTTGGTCCATAATTTCAGGCTCCAAAACTTTTTTTCACCCTGGGTTTTACTCTGTGGTCTTGTTTTTACACACACCCTTTCAGATATACCCAGTTTGGCTGTACAGGTTTTTCTTCCTACCATAGCCCAGTTTGAGGACTCCAAACCATTGCCAAGCACACACTGTGCAGGAATTACAGAAGATACCACCAACCTTTTGTGTCCCATAACCCCTTCCCAATCTAAGGGCGTCAACAGCATTGAAAGTACCTTAGCCTGATTGTCAGCATTGAGGACTGTAGGCTCTCTAGGCAAGTACTGGTCTGAGGACACCATTTGCTTAGTCACAATTGTGACACTGTCATCAGTATCTCGCATCTAACCCCATTTATTTGTGGCTGTTGTCTATATTTCTCCAGATTACTGGGCCAGATAGCCAAGATAGCTACAGCCACTCCACCTACTGTTACCAGAGTTGCCTCTGCAGGCACTCTGACAAAGTCAGGGCCCACCGGTGATCCCATCTGGAGACTTACCAATATATTTGCTACAGGTGTACTAGAAACATTCTTTTTGTTTTTACAGCTAAGGTCTCCAGTTCGGTGTCCAAGAGCATGACAGTCATGACACAAAGCCTTTTTGGGATCTCAGTTCTTAGCCTTGTACTCACCCTTAGACTGGGAAGTGTTTCTGGGCTTCCCCCACTGAGCAGGTATTTGGGGGCCTTTTGAATACTCATTTTTGTTTTTATTTTTTTTGGTCACCATCTTTCCTTTGGGGGATCATTTTGGCCTCTTTCTTTTGGTTATTCTCACCAGTGGTTGTTTTGGGCACCCTTGTTTTGAACCAGTAGTCTGCCTTTTCCTACAACTCTTGAGGATAAAGTGAACCTAAGTCTACCAGAAACTCATGTAACTTCTCTTAACATTTACAAAACGGATGCTCTTTCATGATTTAATAGTAAAGCCCACCATAGTCATGCACATTGTTACCTTTCATCCAGCCACCTAGTGTCTTAACTGAAAAGTCTACAAGCTCAACCCAGGACTGCTTCTGGGTTTTTCAAGTCTCTCTGAATTTGATTCTATATTCTATAGTGGTGAATCCAAAGCCCTCGAACAGGGTATCCTTCATGAGGTCGTAGGACTCACCATCTCTCTCATTCAATGTCAGGAGTCTATCCCTGCATTTACCTGAGAACAATTCCAACAAGAGAGAGCCCCATTGCTTCTTGGCTATCTTTCTACTGACCCAAGCTCTCTCGAAAGCAGTAACCACTTGTTGATGTCATCAACATCTGTATATTTGAGGACAATCCCTTTGGGGATTTTTGGGTCAAAAGAGTCCTCTCTCTCCCTAGTTATGAAATTGTGGCCACCAGGGATGGGTCCTAAGCACATCTCTTTTCTCTGTTTCTCTATGTACAGGAGTTGAACTTCTAAAGCTAACCTCCTGGCCAATCTTCCTAGAGCAAGCTCCTCCTCTGAGGGCTCCTCTTCAGTTTCTGAGTGCACAGATTTTGCAACCTCCTCAGAAGGGTTATTATCAATCTGGGATACATCTTCATCCACTGGATGATCTAGCTCATATAGTGCCAAAAGCCTTCTAAGCTTATCAATTGTAGCATGAGAAAAAGTTTTAATACCATAGCCTTTACAGAGAGCCCTTAACTGGGAGTAGTTTCTGAGTAGGTCTATGTGTGAGTGCATACGTTTCTCAGTGGGTCTGTGAGTGCGTGCAAGAGTCTCTGAGTGGGTGTGTGAGTGTGTAAGTGGGTCTCTGAGTGGGAACATGAGTGTCTAAGTGGGTCTGTGAGTGGATGCATGAGTCTTTGAGTGGGTCTGTGAGTGGGTATGTGAGTGTCTGAGTGCTCTATGTTTTGCCCTCTTCTGCTCTGTTTTTCCCTTTTCTGCCTACTTTTCTGCCCTCTCTTTTGTCTTTCCTGCTCATTTTTTGCCTCTCTTTTCTCTCTTCTGCTCCGTTGGGACTTTCCTCTTCATTTTTCTCCCATTTGTTTGCCTTTTCTGCTCATTTTCCTGCTCTCTGCTTTGCCTTTTTTGCTCAGGGTCCTGGACCCTTGCCTAGAGTCAGAGTGTACTTCTCCCGGCTGACATGAGGGTTTCACTAGAACCGAGGCAGATTGATACAGAGCAATGCTTCACAGCACTGCGTGGCTCCTCATTGGCAGCTTAACTGGATCCGACACAGAGCCTAATATCTCAGTAATCCTCAGCTCCTGATCGGCAACTGCACCGGGTCCAATGCAGAGTAAAATAGTGAAAGACTGTATATCAGGCTGGGATCGCCAAGGATGATATCGAGCGAACACTAGTGGCCATCCCAGTGATAGTAGGAGGGTCTTGTGGCGATGGAAACAAATTGAGCTAAATAAAGCTTTTATACACCGGTAAGGAGCAAGAGGCCCACCCATAATACAGTTTACTGATGAAAGCGATAATCAGACGAAAAGAGACCAAGCCCATGTTGTGCCAAGTGTACTCAGCGTGTCAAAAAACAATAAGAGTGGGCCTTCATAAGCGAGCTGCTACCTAATAATTTACCGTAGTGGACATAAGCCACCTCATAGAGATGTGTGCTAATGTTATAAATGCCCACTGTAATGAATAAATGAACATGAACATTATATAACCAGGACAAAGTATGAGAGGGCAGACTAAATAGAGTTATTCAAAGCCAAAAAAAGACTCACCGACTCAACAACAAGATCACCACTCTGAAGGGAACAAAAGACATGCGGCACGTAGTAGCGTTAAATTGTCTGGCATTTGTAGAATTATAGCAAACACAAGGAGATGATGGATTAAACCCAGATCTGTCACTGGGGGTGAGTGTCTGAAAAGTTTCAGCGCTCCGTCCATCATCTCCTTGTGTTTGCTTTGTTCGCCCTAAGTTGGCAGGGTATGCCCAGACGTGGGTCCCTTGCTCACTATGCCACTGGATTCAATCTAGCCTGGCTGAAAAGGGGTGTTACCTTAAAACTGGCCCCAGGATGCTTGTTTCCAGTCCAGTGAAGAAATGGCTTGGCAGTTCGGGCTGGACTGTTCCCATGAGGCACAGGGCCAAGACTGATTTGCATATAGCTGTGTCTCAACTGAGGTGGCAAAGTGAGCTTAAGACTGATGAGGGATTCAACCCAGATCTGTGATTGGAGGTGAGTGTCTGAAAAGTTTCAGCACTCCGTCCATCATCTCCTTGTGTTTGATTTGTAGAAAAATCCCAGTTGCCTATTATTTTGAATAACGGGCAAAAAGCCTGTGAAAATGAACATTGTATATGGGAAACAGAATGCATGGGAGCAGACTGATTGAAGCCTATGGAGATGGACACTGTATACAAGGAAACACAAAGGTAAACTGATTGAAATTATATAAAGTCGGAAAGTCGGAAAGGAGGTCAACGGGTCAACAAGGTCATACATCATTCTGAGAGAGCTAATTCCTAAGAATTGCAAACACAATTCTGAGTGAATTAGATGCAACCATGTGAAAACTCACCAGCCCTTCAATAATTCCGTACTGAGAGAGCCAAATGTCCAGAACACCACAACGATGTAAATACGCCTGCAGAAAAGTGAAGAATGAATAATCCCTAATATTACTTAACTATACATATATAAGGTCCAAACTGTGCTTACTAGAAACATGGGGCATAAACTTTTCAGTTCATAATGGATGCAAAAGATGCAGAAGCACTCGTCTGCGAAGAGGAAGGGAGTATCTTCAGTGCACACACCAAGCTTTCGGTGCTGTAAATCACTGCTGATGACTGTGCGAAAGATGGTTGATTTGCTGAATGCACTGCTAAATTCAAATGATTTATGTAAAGTCTGAGGAGGAGATTTACAAAAAAGTTGTGCAACGCAACGCAGCCTCCCCGCGAGGCTGCATTATCCGACAGGGAGGGAGCAGGAGAGCGCCATATTTTTAAAGATATTGCTCTCTCCTCCCCTTTCCCCTTGTGCCGGTGCTGATTTCAGCAGCCGTGCACCACACACACACCTTAGCGCCATAGCACTAGTGTGTGTGTGTGAGGCTAACATAGGTTTTGTACAGGAAGGGTACCATTCCTGTATAAAATACTTTGCTCGACTTTGTATGTGTTCTGCACAGTGCAGCATGCATGCAAAGTCGGAAAAGGAAGGAGAAATGAAAGCATTTCTCCTTCCTTGCGCCTAGTTTGAAAAGGGTGCAGTTTTCTCACGCTAAACCCAATCTACTGTTTTTAGTAAATTGGGTTTAGCGTGAGAAACCTTAGGTCGTTGTATTGGAATGCCCTTGCACCACCTTTGGTACGTCCTTATGGCGCAAAGTAACTCGAACCAGCGAAATGCACTGCCTCACATTACTTTTACCTTCTGGAAATTACTTTTGTGACACAAACACGGCGCAAAAGCTTAGTAAATCTCCCCCTGAATGTCTTTCTAACAGTGCCACAATGAAAACACACACATGGCAAGGATGAAAACAAAACTTCCTTGAAATGTCAAAAACAACACTTTGTCATCTCGGAATATTATGAAAGCTGCATCCAAACAGACTTAAAAAGGACTGGATGGGTCCCTACCCTGTGCCCGGATTACATCTACATGCCATATGCCATTTAAGAGCAATCCTTTCACAGCGCTCTATCTCTTTGATGTGAACTGGAGGTGCTGGGTCTGTGGTATCTTAACAATTGATGCCGATTACCACTAATCAGCCCCTGAGTAGCTTGCAACACTTTATTTCAAGGGCACTTTTGTAAAAAGCGCTGCCTTTTTACAAATGTGCAGATTTCGCAATTATGTAGCAAATCGCTAAATCCTGGAAGGTCTGACTATTATCGTATTGCCCCTATACCACGCATTGACTTCGCAACCATGAATTGTAAAGCTGTGAGTGCCTAATCCTGTACTGGATAACGGGACAGCCTGAGGGAGGTTGCTAATATTCCCTGCATACCCCCTATAGGCTTTGGGGCTACAGCTACCACCCTATAAATTGCACTGCTATTACCGGAAACCGCTGTTGGTACTGAAGAGGTGAGACTTCCTTTGGGTGCATAGATTGACCCGACTCCTACTTGGACCCTGAAGCCTTGGGTAGTTGCATCTACAAACACTTATGATTTGCAAGTTGTGCCTCCTTTCGCCCATCCCTTAAGCCTGCATTGGAGAGCGGAGATGGGTAAATATTCAAAAAAGAAGGAAATGACTGAGACCGGTTCCTCTCAGGAACCAAAGCCCACTCCTATGGCTGAGGTGGCCTCAGGTGCTGGCCCTCCATCTGAGGGTCAACAAGGTGCAACCCTAGACACTATACTACAGACCATCGCCGACTTATGGAGACACTGGAGCAGAAAATTGACACAGTAGCCACACACATAAGGCTTCTGAGAGACAACCACCCGAGATTAACTGAAACGTTCCTAAGTACGGAACGCACACTGGAGGACATTACTCCTGAAATGGCATCCATGCATGAAAGGATATCGCACATGGAGGACAAATGTAAGACCCTAGAGGGTAGAGCTGAAGATGCTGAAAATAGGGCCAGGAGAAACAACCTTAAGATTCTGTGCCTGCCCAAGCTCATAGAAGGGCCCAAAGGGAATAAGATTGGGCTCCTGGAAAACTGGCTCCAAGATGAAGTGGGACCGGAGGGACTATCTCATTTCTTTGCACCTGAACATGCCCACCCCATTCCAGCCCAGCCACCAATAACGGGGGCAGCCCCGATACCAATAGTGGCCAAACTTTTGCGCTACAAAGTTTGTGACCACATCCTAAGTCAGGTCCAGATAAAAGGGGACATCATGGTGGCAAACCAACGGGTAAAGATCTTCCAGGACTTCACTAGGCATGCCCCAAAACAGCAAGCCTCATTCATGGATGCCATGAAGCACCTTAGGACTCTGTGGAATCCCTATTCTATGTTATTTCCTGCCATGCCACGAGTGACTAATGACGACGAAGTGCACTTTTTTTTTGCCCCTCCTTCACCGCTCTGGGACTGGTTTGACCACCTCCATCAAACGGGGGAATGTTTGACTACTAGTAATCAGGGTGCACTTCGGAGACCCCCCCAGGTAGAAAATGAAGAGTAGAACTTGGACTGTCCCAGGCACTGCAGGAAAGGCAGAGTAGTGGAGGTGGTGGAGGCCATCAGCGGAGCTGGCTCTAATCCACCTTCTCTGACGGGAGAAGATGATCCGAGGGACCCTGACTCTGATCATGCCTCGATCTCCACATGTATCTCATGGAGCTCATCACCTCTGGTTACCCCTGGCACCTCTGACGAAATCAATAAACTGTACCAATGTTGTTGATATGGAACAGTGCCATGTGTAAATCCACTCTGTGCCTGCAAACTGCTCCTTCCATATTGTTGTCTAATTGATGGGTCAAGTGTGGGCTTAGCTTCCTTCTCTGCTTTCTGGATGATGTGATATGAAGCCGGGAGGTGTCATGGCTGGCCCAACCCTGCATATTAACGTGTGCATGTGATGATCAACAGAACAAAGTACTCTTGTGACATCCCATCAAGGCATCTATCCTGACCTATAATTTTATCTGGTGGAACATCAGGGGTCTTAACAACATGGCCAAAAGGTGTAAGGTACATACATATTTAAAGAGGAGGGGGCACATACAGCATTCCTACAGGAGACTCACCTCACTGCCACCAATATGGAGGCAATGTGCAAGAGCGGTGACAGTTATCTGCAACCTCATACTCTGCCTTTACCAGAGGGGTTCTGCTGTGAATCCACCCTGGTGTACCATTTCAAAAGATGAACAAATTGATCGACACTGATGGGAGATACATCATACATGATAGTGATGGGCCACCACTCATCTCGTGGGCTGTGACTTGACCACTGTGGGGATTTATGCTCCTAACTTAGACTAAGGGGGTTCCTTATCGAACTGTCTAGCATTCTGGCCCCGTATATGATGCAGATTATACTACTAGGTGGAGACTTCAACAGCTTTGCAAACCTGATTCTCAACAGATCCCACTCACTGTTGAGGGACTCCCCGGTCCTCTGATTTGCATGGGGTTTCTCGACCTGAGAGCAAGGATCGTGTTTGGTGAACTCCAGGAGACGCCTGCATCCTATGGCCAGTGTTTACTCATTCTACCCAAGAGTGCATGAACTGCGTGTGTGTCTCAATGATTTCCTGTGCTCCCCCGGGGGTCTATGGGGCAGTCTGGGACATAGAGTATCTGTGCTGTGCGGTCTCAGATCACAACCCAGTGTCACTCTCCCTGAATTGCCACAGAGAATGGCCATGAATACTGTACTGGCAACCACGGGTAGAGACCCAAGAGAACCCTGTGTTCCTACAAACTATTGGGGGACCCATATGGAAATGTTTTGTGGATAATGAGGCCACAACCACTTTGCCCGGATTTAGTGGGATGCATTTAAGGCAGTCATTAGGGGGCAATGTATAGCCGAGATAGTGGGAGTGTGGCGTACACTTGTAGGGGAAGTCAAAACCCATGAGAGAGCATTACGAGACTTCAAACTAGTTAGGTCTGCAAACCCGGGTCTAAAGCAACAGCTCTTGGATGATAAGGACCAACTGGGGGTTCATAGTGAGAAGCTTTGTTGCTTCGATTATCGTGAGTACATAGCTTGTGCTGAGTGCGATAAGGCAGGAACCCTGCTGGCCGGGCTGGCTAACCCACATCTATGAGCTCCCTAATCTTACAGGTAGAGTAAAAATTCTGTGAGCGCCTCAGTATCCAAGAAAGCATAAATGGCGGATTAAGGAATATTGTGCGACAATATACCCCCCCACCGATGTTGCCCCCAGCTGATGGGTAAATATTTGGACCCAATGGTACTCCCGGAGTTTACACAGAGGGAAGTGTATGCCTTAGAAGGGACTGTTATGCTCCAGGAGGTACAAGTTGCAATCAGGGTCATGGCTTAAGGTAAAGTCCCTGCAACCTATGTCCTACCAGTGGAATTTTATGCAGCCTCTGCAGAGGAACTAGCACCAAAGTTGGTCACCCTCTATGCTGCAGCCCAAGAGATGGGGCACTTGCATATCTCCACTGGAGAGGCTCTGGTTGTCCAACTGCTGAAACCAGGCTTCCTCCCTACATAACATCAGGTCATACCGCCCCTTATCGATGCTAAACAAGGACTATCAAATTCTTAGCCAAATATAGGTCACTCACCTTCTACCTCATGTCCATATTGATTCATGCTGACCAAGCTTGGGTCTTTTTGGGGTATAGCACAGGAATCAAATTCCGCAGGCTACTTTTGGCCCTCAAATCAGAGATTCCAGACAAGCAATTGACATCAAAAAGGTTTTCGATAGCCTTCGTTGGGACTTCCTTTATCGAGTGATGTCAAGGATGAGTCTAGGACATGGATTTGTCAAATGGACCAGGCTCTTGTATTTGGCACCCACTATCTGAGTTTGAACTGGTAAATATATCTCTGACTCCTACTTTGTAGGAAAGGGGCACTAGGCAGGGATGCCTACTTTCCACATTACTGTTTGCCATTGCAGTTGAACCATTTGCTAGCAGTGCATGCTCCGATGTGTTGTATAGGGGTTTGGACATTTGGGTAGTTCACAGCACACTGCCCTCTATGCAGACAATGTTTTATTCCTGTGTGATTTGGATGATGACCTTCCGGGAGCAATAGCACTTCTAGAGCATTTTGAAAACACATCAGGCCTCTGCATTAATTGACAATCATACCATTTATTTCTGCTCTGTCGTGACGTGCCCAAGCCTCATAATATGCATGGGCTTGCCTTTGGAAGGGCCCTGACTGAAATACTTAGAAGTTAAGGTCTACCATGACTCACATGATTTCCTCAAGTGCAACATTGGTGCAACCCTCAGAGGGCTTCGTACCAGTGTAGACTTTTGGAGGACCATGCCACTGTCTGTAGCGGGGAGAATAGCAGTGGCAAAGATGGTGGAACTCACCATGCTGCTGTACTTCTCTGCATTGCCCATCATTATTCCCCACCAGATTTTCAGAGACCTGAATTAGCTGTTGATTGAACTCCTCTGGGGGATGGGCAGAAGCAGGTTGGCAGTGGCCAAATTACACTGCCTGCCAGCTGAGGGGTTTCTGAAGGTGACAGATTTTGACGTCTACTACTTGGCGGCGCAGCTCCAGTGGTTAAATCAGTGGATCTTTTCGCAGATGAACCCTGGGGGAAATAGATGGAGCAATTTCAAGTCTCCGTACATTTATTTCAAGTCCTTCTGAACCCCAGGCGACCGTTTCGGAAAGGTACTATAGATTTGCAGGTTATTTGCCACTGTTCGCTGCGTTTCCTCCAACGTTCTCAAGTTGGTATGCTTTATTCACTGGGTTGCAACAGGTAGCAGCGAGAGAGGTACTGAGGGGACTAGTGTAATGGTCTCAGTATCGGGTGACCCTGATGGGTGACCTCTGCAGAGATGGAGAACTTCTGACATTCTCCAACTTTTCAATAACCTTTGAAATACCGGGGCCCAATTTTTATTACATCATACGTAGGTAGCGACTCTGCATGAACTGTGGAGGGCTGGAATACCTGAACCCCGTCTCCAAACGTGTTGCCAAGTACTGTGCACCGTGACTGGCTGTCTCAGAGCAGTGACATACCTGTATCAGGCCTTGATGTCTGACATTACTATGCCCCAGGTGGAGCTACTTAAGAAATGAGAGGAGGACATTACACTTCCAATTACTGATGGGCAATGAGCTACAATACTTATCAACACCTACACAGTGTCTTGGAAAGCCAAATTTAAATTAATTAATTTTTACTTTTTGCATAGGGCATATCTCACTCCCAATAAGATTATGCGACTCTTCCAAACAGGTGAGTTAGGCTGCCCCTGACGTGGCGTGAAGAATACTGAAGTGCTTCACATGGTGTGGTCTTTCCCCATGTTGGCTGATTATTGGAAGGATGTAGTTGAGTGTATCAATGAGGTTACCCAAAAGTCAATCCCATATACTCCCTTGGCCTGCATACTGGGGGATTCCCACGTCCCAAAAAGCCTAACATTACCACCAAGTTTGTGGATTGAGCCCTGGTCCTTGCGAAGCCACTAGGGATCCTAGGTTGGTTAATGGAGAGAGAACCTTATCTGATGGGCGGGATACAAAAGAGCAGTATTATTGAAAGAGGTGAAAAGAGGACTCAGATCAATGGATAAGTATAGGGCGTGGGATCACTTAGTGGATTGTCTCAAGGAGCCTGAATTAGATACCTCAAATCATTCCGCATTGCCTGAGGATGAACCATAAAAGGGGCAGTCTTAGACACAACCACTTCTTCCACACCATGGAGTATTATGGGCTCTGCATATGTACATATTCTATGTGATGCTAGGGCACAAGGGGCATATAATGTTTTGTGTAATATTTATGGGCAGGGGCATGGGTTAAGGAGGAGAGGGGGTGGGGAGTTAATGTTTGGGATGGAAAGTGTTGTTATCAACTATCAACACAGCATGATGTGTCTTGTATTGCTATCCTTGGACAATTGAAGCAGAGCACATATAGAACTGCATACTATTATAACAATCAACCTAGACGATGTTTGTATTGTTGTAAACCACAATGAAATTTTGTTTTAAAAAAAATGTGAGTGTAAAATATTACATTTCAGGTTTGCCACTTGCAGGTCTAGTCTGTTATTTTTCAGGTTAGGCGCTATACTTTCATCACTGTGGGAGACATTAATTTTTCATGAGTTGTGATTGGCCCGAAAACGTCCACAATATATAAAGTATAAACTGGTTCTACCAGAATGCAAGCTTCACTTATGCACAATTTTAGTGCCCAGTGGGCATGAAAAATAGAAGCTGGGCTCCACCTGTTATGGACAAAAAAAAGATAGAAAGCAGGATATGTTTTAGGGTCGAGTATGATTTAGGTGCCAAATTTATAGGCTTGTGAGAAAAGCATCATGAGACTGATACTTCAACATTTGAACTTTTAGACAAATTCTCAGTATTAAAGGCCATCTCCTACAGACCAAAATTTGTATTCTTTGGAATAATTTTAATTTGGATTTGATAGTTTGTTTTGGAACAACAAAATGAATATAGATGTAATTTTCTCTTATAAAATGCACTGAGAGATACATTACTTTGTATTTTACAAATGGATATTTGAAATGTTTTTTTTTAAATAAGCCATTTTGGTTTTTATATATATGTATTATGGTTTTAAATAAATAACTTGTGTATGAGTACATGATTTTTGATTGTTTTCTGTAGTGATTATATTCTTTAGCCATTACGGCGACATATTTTAGCAACATGGATAATAATCTGTGGGTAGATTTTCTCTGCCCCCTCTTTGTTGTTATAATACCTAAATATTTGTTTGTGTTAATATTAGCATCTATATCACATGATACAAGTTGGAGTTAGGTTTTTATAACCACTTGTATTTTCATCTTGTTTAAAATCTGATCTCATTGAAAAGGGAATTCTCCGTTTTTTGTGTCATCTCCTACAAACACCTTCAGAAAACACATAGCATCCCCAAAATAGTTAACCTAGACAAAGTACATTAGATCTTAAAATAACTCAATGCCTGAGTGCCCACAAACAACAGATTTGAAAATCATAATCTTACAACAGATCACTAACTCTATTTAGGGGCTTTGTTAGCTCTTGGAAGACCAGGCCACCACAGCTAGAGTGTCAAGCCTGACTGGCACCTTTTTCACTGAAGCTACTTCCACATCCTCAGCGAGACTTTCATTGTTGGAAAAAGCAATGGTGGCAGCTCTGCCATGCCATATTGTCACAGTGCACATGTCTGTTTTATGGATTTTTTAAAACATAGATCCAAAAGTGGGTTTCTGCGTTTGATAAAATCAACATCAACATTTCACATATGACATGAGGTTTTTCCCAGCACATGAGGGACATTGTTTGCAGTCTAGGACCACTGAGGTTTGTGTGACAGGACTGGATAGGTAAAAGGCCAGCAGACATAGCATTGGAAGTGTGATAATGGGGTTTTCCCCAATGGTAGAACTAATGCCATTGGGTGAACTGCCATCTCCTAATTATATATGAGGCCAGGAATGTAAGAGATTCCTAGGAGAGACAGTCCTCAATGTTTGGCAGCTGCTTTAAATCCACCAAGAAATGTGTAGGTTCCTCTTTCCATCAAAACATGGTAGGATTCAGAATATAGATGCATTTTAAAAGATTACTACTCTGATTTAGATTTTAACATATGATGTTTCATATCAGCCAAAGTCTAAGTCAGGCCTTAGTATAAATAACTTTTGTTAGAAATTGGGTCGCTGGTTGGTAGAGGTATTTTCCTTGTTCAAGCAGGAACCATAATCCTAGTCAGATACACACTCTAAATTAACCTGTTCTCAACCTCTGGTAGCTTGGCACAAAGCAGTCAGGCTTAACGTAAGAAGCAATGTGTAAAGTATTTGTGCAACCCTTAAAACTGTGAAAAAACCACACAAAAGATACCACATCTGGTTAGAAAAAAAGAAGTTAGTTTAATAAATAGACCAAGATAAAACCAACAAAAATCCAATAAATAGACCCTGAGATACGCCATTTTAAAGATGTAGGTGAAAATAGTGCATAAAAGTGCAAAGCACCATCTGTGGTTCTCTGGTTACAAGTTTGGGCCATAGGCCGGCTACAGGGACCCACCTGCACCTGCTGGACATAGCATCTTAAATTCTGGTGTGCAGTCTGTGAAGCGTTGCTTTGCAAGGCTAATGCGTGGTCCGGCGTCGGTTCCGAGAAGGACCACAGAAGGCAGAGCACGTTAGGCACACATCCAAGGGTCCAGGACTGGGGTGGCACCACTTGGCTGGGTAGACTCACAGATGGCAGAGTCCAGGTGCTATCGCACGTAACGCTTTTGTGTCTCTAAATATTCAGAAAACAGGAGGCAGGCCAGAAGCCCTTGGAGTCACTTTAGTTCTGGACTGGAGAGATGCAGGTCCAGTCCTTCTCACTACCTGGCAAGAAAGGGAGCAGGCAGCAGCTCAGCAGAGCAGAGCAGGAGTCCAGAAGAGTGACAGTTCTTTCAGCAGCACAGTAGTCCTTCTTCCTGGCAGAATATCCACAGGTCTAGAAGTGTACTAAAGTGACGGTGTCTAAGATCCTGTGTTCATACTTTGGTGCCCCGGTAGAAGATTCTAGACAGTGGCTTTGAAGTGCAGGGAACCCCCTTCATCTCCTTCCCTGGATCCAAGCTGGCTGTAATGACAATATGGTATAATTAGGCCTATTTTGGACAGGGCACAGCCTATTCAAGCCTAAGTGGGGCTGTGCTCATCTCCCCCCATAAAGCCAGTTAATGGCCCATTAAGTCTGATCAAGTCATACGTAAACTCCCATTGTGTGTGGCTTTCTAAAAAGAATGCACGAGGACCAGTTGCCCCCCCCCCCCCCCATATGTGTATTCAGAGACAGGAAAAGGCACAGAATGGTTATAGTAAGAAGATGACAACTTTCTAAAAGTGGCATTTAAGACTTGCAACTGGAAATCCAACTTTACCACAAGTTGTAATTTTAGATATTGAGCCCAGTCCAAAGTGTGATAAAGTAATCCCAATGTTAACCTATGTGAGAGCTAGGCCTTGCAGTAGTGGAAACCGAATGTAAGATTTTTTCACTACCTGGACATGTAAAACTTAAAAGTACCTGTCCATTTTTTTAAATACACTGCACACGGCCCTAATGGGTGGCTTATATGTATTTTAAAGGGTGGCTTATATGTATTTTAAAAGGGAAGGTTTGGGCTTGGCAAGAGAGTTAACATGCCAGGTTGAGACTGCAGTTTAAAACTGCACAGACAGAATCTACAATGGTATGCCTGTGACATGTTTAAAGGGCTACCTAAGTGGGTGGCACAATCAGTGCTGCAGGCCCACTAGTAACATTTAATTTACAGGCCCTTGGTACATGTAGTGCACTTTACTAGGGACTTATAAGTAAATTAAAGATTCCAGTTGTGGATAAGCCAATGTTACCATGTTTAAGTACAGAGCACCTACACTTTAGCACTGGTTAGTACTGGTAAAGTGTCCAGAGTAGTAAAGACAAGAAAAAGCCAATGTTACCATGTTTAAGTAGAGAGCACCTACACTTTAGCACTGGTTAGTACTGGTAAAGTGTCCAGAGTAGTAAAGACAAGAAAAAGCCAATGTTACCATGTTTAAGTAGAGAGCACCTACACTTTAGCACTGGTTAGTAGTGGTAAAGTGTCCAGAGTAGTAAAGACAAGAAAAACGAATTCAGCAAAAAGGGGAGGAGTAAGGCAAAAAGTCTGGGTTGACCCTGCAGAAAGAGCAAGGTCCATAAACTTCTAAATGCGTGACATTAGGATACATGGGATGAGGAAGACCTTTGTTTGTTAAATATGGTCTGTCCCTGCAAGAAGTAACTTTAGTCATTACAGTGAATCATGATGCTTATTGGTGAAAAATATTCTAAATGCCCAACCTACCGAATATTTTTGATAACGCTCACACCTTATTCTAAATACTACTTTGTGGATAGTACATTCGCAGTGGCTCAGTTCAAGAAATTTTACATTCTAAGCAATTATACCCTCTTGGATTGATGATCACACAGCCTCCCCATGCCCTCAAAGCTGATCACCAATATTTAACTGTTTCAGGCACAGCACTCGAAGAGGAACACACGTCTATTAGAATTTGTGCCTTCACCTTTTCTAAAATCTCAACATTCTGAGGTCATTGTGGATAACCCCAAAACGCTTTGTCCAAAAAGATACCTGCAACACTTTTAATATGCCATTTAACTCAGCTAATTATGTGCTCGAGCAGGCGTTGGAGCTTCGCCTTCAAAGAGCATCTAACCTCAACCATTCTAATGAGCTTTTCCTGCCACTGCCGCGTGTATGCCAAGGCTGTGGGTAACCACAGTTCACAATGTGATGCCATTCGGTCAGTTGGACTCTGAAGATATCAGTGTTTGAAGCCCCCCCAAGTGCATGCAGGGGGGAGCAGCTGCCATGCATAAAGTGCCAGAGAGGCATCTGCACATCTCTCCACACAGACCACCAGAAGCTTCTTTCTAAAGGTGTTGTGGAAGAGACAGGACCTATCCGTCTGTGAGTGGAACAGATCTGTACTGAAAGCGAGCAACAGTGCCTATGTTTCCACTCAGAGAAATAATGAAGAGGTGTCTTTGGAAGTTATTAGACTAAAGAGTCCATTTAGGCCCCTTCAGAATTTGAGTTAATGTCTCAATGCTATGGTCTCAGAACTGCACATTTCCCCCCCATTTCAATTTCAGAATGGAAATTAGATTTCTTAGAAAGCTAGAGAAATATTTCTGCTTGCTTAGCCTAATGCGTTTTGCTTACTTCGGGGAATACACAGTTTAAAGGATGATGTTTTAAAGCAGGCTTCGCTGGCGCATTTGTTTAATGAGAAAAATGACCGCCTGCATAAATTATATATGAAGCATAACTTGTAAATCAAGTGATAAAAGCAGATATTTGGAAGTAATAGGGGACGTTACACGAAAATCCGTCAGCATAATCCAGAGCAATGAGGTATAAAAATGTTAAACTAAATGCAACTCATCTGACACAGTCACTTAGGAAATAAACTTATCATTAATATCGAGCCTGCATTGGAGTAAGTGTTTCACA
This sequence comes from Triturus cristatus, assembly GCF_964204655.1. Taxonomy (NCBI): domain Eukaryota; kingdom Metazoa; phylum Chordata; class Amphibia; order Caudata; family Salamandridae; genus Triturus; species Triturus cristatus. The sequence continues at coordinate 736,242,573 of NC_140587.1, read as the reverse complement.
ATCCTTCCTAACTACCAAGGAAACGATGGAAGGTGTTGTAAAACAAAATCAGTAAGCAATCAAAAATCATATTTACTCAGATGAAGTGGCTTCTAATTCTCCCAAGAGCACTTCATCTGCATGAACATTCTTCACGGTGCTGCTGTCGGCGAAGCCTGCACAATGAGCTTTCACGGCTCTGTGTTGCAGATTTTTTTTTTAAGTGAGGCAAACAATCAGCCAGTACATAAATAACGACAAAAAAAATCATTATGTTAGAATGCAATCAAGTGGTAAAGCAAAGATTTTCCGGATAGTGACTTCTTTATTTGCAAATTTTGCGACACCTGTTTTGAATGTAAATTTGCAGTAATGTAATTCACAGTGCTGAAACAGTAACAGCAGGAAAAAAAGGTGTTTTCCAACCCACTGCGGTACCAGCTGCTGATTGACAATTAAATATTGTTAGGAACAGTCCTGATGCATTTGCTGACTTTGTGTAAAGTGTTGTTTTTCACATAATTAGCTGAAAATAGCGCCACGTTTATTAAAAGTGGGTAAGGTGAAATACACAATCTTCAACTTGGAAAATAGCCTCGGAAGTATTTATTTTACTTGCTTTCTTTATTTCCACATGATTTTTCATGCTGGTCTTTTTACGCTTGCGAGGAAAATGTTATGGAACACTGAAATAATGCCACTGCACCCTATTAATAGCATTTTAAAAGCATTCACTACTTAGAATGTAAGCTCTGATTTGCTATTATAAATAATGGGGGATAACATTATGTGGAGGCCAGTACTTAGTTTGTAAAAATAAATAAGTGCCAGGGCTCTGTCAGGAGGCCACTGCAGCGTCCACCACTCATTGCCTCTTCTATGCTGCAATTATAGTAACAACACAACTACTAACCATCGCACTCCTACAAGTGTAACAATTCGGACTATTTCAGGCCCCCAAAGCTATAAGAGTAGCTTGGGTGGCAGGTAATAGTAGTTTTTAAACCATATTGCATTAATAATTAACTGTTGTTGTGGTCGTCTCTAAATTAGCCAGACAGGCCACCTTGTGGCAGGCTGTCACAAGCGCCGGGGCTGACAATTAAGTGCCGGTGCCAAGTACTGGAAACCACCGGCACAAATTACGCACTGGTGGAGGCACACTGCCACAGTTTTTACTGCGGTCATTTAGCCATATTCTGTAAATATTATGGGGCTACATTAAGGTTTGCACCATTTGAATTTACAAATCAAAAGCATAACGCAAATATTTAATAGAACGCCAAAGCGAATTGTCTTAAATTTGTGAACATAAGATCGATACATTTATTTACTGTTCTGATTCACATGTAACACTAGCCGATCAGTGGCAATAGCTGAAAAATAGAAGATGGTTCCCTTGCTCGTCAGAGCAATGCCCTCATCCTGAAGACACCAGATAAACAAAGTGCTCAAATAGATGGTTAAATCAGTGTGAGCATGCCAAAGACACATTCATCAGGGGGGCTTCACTACATCACTGGGAAAGGGCATGAATGCACTGTACTTAAGGCATACAGAGCATTATTTACATTTCCCTCTGGGCTAGCGCACAATGGGCTTCCTAGCACCATGACGTAAGGATGCCTCTGTTGGATGCAGGATTGCTTTTGTGCAGGGAGCGACACCTCCCTGCCTGCACAAAAACAATCCTGAGAGCCACATTCCTGTATCTATGTGTGTTGCAGAATGCAGTGCAGATAGAAAGAGGAAGTAATGAGGAGATAAAGATATTTGTCCTGTTGCAAATTTTTGGCGCATTCCCATTTTTACATGGTCTTTTAAATCTGGGAATGCATCAAAAACCATGGGAGTTGCTTTGGAACACCCAAGCACTGCCCATGGAACGTCTTCCTAGGGAAGAGCAACGCAATGCAGTGGTTTACGCTGCATTACTCCAGATTTTGGACCCACTCAAAGCCACTCGGTGGCGTCAAAAATTCAGACTTAAGGTTTATGTCACTCTTGCACCACGTTGCAGAGTGCAAGAGTGACGCAAATTGGGTCATTAATATCGCCCTTTGAGTGTGCCACAGCACCATTCAAAAATCAAATTCGAGTAGATAATGGTATCTCTAATTGTCCAGTGGAATGTAAGGGCTTGAGATGAATGCTATGGATTGCCCCCAGGATCTGTTACTGACATAATGGTCTAGGAAAGGCTTGCAAAATTTTCTTCCAAAGAAGCCGAAATGTGGTCAGACCACAGAATTGTATAATCCCAGTCGCCTTTAAAGCTTCAGTCCACATGATGCAGAAAAAAGGCGTATTTTTGTTTCGGCGTACAAATGATACGCACTGAAAAAGGGTATAGACTTGCCTTGGCTCTTCTCCCACTCGAAATCCATAAGACCATATGCATAAACGTAAGGAAACAACGCCTTTTGCTGAGGAAAGGAAAAAATGGTGCCAACAATTCACGTTTTAACTATTGACATGATTATAGATGCATTTTAGGATAATCCAGCCATGTACAAATCTGCATGTTTATTATAAACTGCATCTAAGGAGAGTGCAGTGCCGTCAGGCCTTGGCAGACTTTGCAAAGGCCAATCAGAAGACAATACCGCTTCCATGGTGTTCTTCCATGCGAAATATTGCCTCCAAGGAGTCCTATCTGCTTTTGTCAATGTAACGTTGTTTCACGTTAAATCTTAAAGCGACATTACACTTTTCATCAATGTGCATATCTCTTACAATAAAAATACTTATTTGTGCACAGCTAGTGAAAAAGGGAACACGGGTTAAAAAATCGATGACACCAAACAGATTTTGCCAGAATAGACTCAAAATACAAAACAGAAAAAGTTAAATATGTTGAAAAAGCTTCCACTGGAAATCGGAGAGCAGCATTTGAGCTCGTTGGCACCAAGCTGCCACCGAGTTTGTCAGTTTGATTAACCGCCTTTCAGTCTGCTGAGAACAAAGCAAGGCTTTTTCATTAATAAATTAAAATCAAGTGACCTCGTGAAGCTGTCAAGGTAGAAGACTGGGAAAACAATAAACAGAATGAAAAACAACAAGTATCATGTATTTGCCGCAGGTATTACCAAGGTCTTCAAGTCCTCTGTCCGCACTAGTCTCTGTCCTGCCATTCTTTTCAGAGGAAAGAAACTCAACCATGGCCCCTTCCTGTCATCCATTTTGAGTTTATAGACAATTTCCATATATTCATTTGCATGTTTCACTATTAAGGCTGCGCTTTGTAACCAGCAGAGAGTTCAAAAATGAGTTCGAACCCTTTTTGGGTTTGCTTGCTGTAACCAAGTCCCATTCATCCGTGGAAACACAGTACAAAAACACCACTGTTGCAGGCCACAATAAATGAAAAAGAACCAGCATTGGAATGAGTCGAAAGTAATTTATACCTTCACGTAGGAGAAGCACAGCGCTGAGGATAAATTGTCCTATTTGTTTTATTTCAGTTACTAAGGGGCATATTTACAAGCCAGGCGATAAAATTATCGCCGCTTTAGCGGCAGAAAACTGCCGCTAAAATGGCGATAATGGGCTTGATAATATGCTCTATGGAATTCCAATTGAAGCTCAGGTTAGATGTCCTTCACATCTAACATGGGTTTCAAATGGAATTCCATAGAGCATATTATCAAGCCCATTATCGCCGTTTTAGCGGCAGTTTTCTGCCGCAAAAGCGGCGATAATTTTATCGCCTGGCTTGTAAATATGCCCCTAAATGTGTATAATCCGACATGGACCATTTACCATCCCACCCTTGAGGAAATTCAAAATACGGCCCCATCTTTGCTTATAACACCACTACGCTGTTGCCCTCACTCAGGCCCCTTCAACCTTCATAGAGTTTATTTCACGTTCTATACTGTTGCACATATTACACGGCCTTTCCTGTTTCCCCGAGCTAAGTCCATTCTGAGACCCGGCTTGAAGCAACTAATCCCCCAGATAACCATCTATTGACCCTTGGTGACCGTTCTCGGCCTCGCCAGTTGTTTTACGAATCGACATCTTCAACACGCAAACACGTCCTGTCGTAAATTAATTCAACCTAGGAATGGCTATGCCACCTGACCTATAGGGTCGGGGAGAGAACACGACCTTAGGGAAGTAATTTCTATTACCCATTATCCTGTATCTTGTACAAAGAATGTTTTCTTGTGGATGATTTGTAGTTTTATTGCACCTTGTGGGGGTTGTTGCTTTAGGGGATTCAAGCGCTACAAAAGACTGTGAGCCACAAATTGAAGTGGCAGTCTCCTGAGAACCTACCACTGATGTACTTCTAGGACAACTGTACCTAGCTGCAGCTAATAAATTGAAGTTCCTATGCCAGAAAGAGTGTTCCGTGTCTCTGTAATTTGGAAGGCGAACTCAGATGATTTCAGGCGTACCCTGCGCAGCCGGCCTTATAAAGCCCGGTTCTTCAATTTGGTGCCCTCTGAGAGGCCGCTTCAGAGGTCGTGGGTCCAGACCGAGGATCGTGAGGAGCCCCGCAAGGAAATTCCGGAGGACGCGCACCACGTGATCGACCCCTGCATGTTGTAAGTGGACCGAAGGTTTTTACTGTGTGGCTTCTCCCTCCCAACGGCTGAAAAGACCTGCTGCCCTGACTGCAGCCACGCTTTGGCTCCCTTTGGTAATTTGTATCGCGAGACATCAGACGGACCTCTGTTGGCGTACGGACACATCTGAATAAGTTAAGTATAGTGGCCACTCCTTTGTCTTTGTTTTGTCTTTGTTCGACTTTTGCAAAAGCCGAAACCGAGGGGTGAGTGCAGTTTGTGTACGATAAAGTGACTATTTAAACCCCTTGAAGTTTGTACAGAAACTAGTGTTGCAGCGATGCCTGGTTTCAGTAAATTTGGAAATTAGTTTGGTTGTAATCGCGATAGGGCTTCCCGACTGGAGGATTCTTGTCCAATTCCTCCGGCCGGAACTCCCACTTATGAAGTATATTTTAAACATGGTATTGGCCCCATAGCTTTTAATGAGGCATGGGTTCGCTATACTAGGAAAGATGGTGTTTTACGATGGCCACAGAACGGCAGTTTTGAGCTCAATATTTTAGATAATTTGGAGAACACTTTGTTTAAACGAAAAGCCCGGCCGACTATGTTTGACTCTTTTCGCCTATGGCGTAAGGAGGCCAAACAGAAAGAAATAAAACAAGCTAAAAGGGATAGGAGGGATATGTCTATTTTGCAAGCTGCGCAACAGTTTAAAAATAATGAAACCGATCATGCGATTGAGGTCTCAGATAGGCAACATTGTATGGCGGTAGATAAATGTTATCCAGTGTTGCCAACTTCCCCTACGGAGAAAAATGTGGACCCTGAGAAGGATCCATTAATGTCCCATTTGTTGAGATTACCCCCGCCCTATGCACAGGGAGCTAATGTACCTTTTGGATTACTGCCTGCCCCCGGAGCAAATGAACCTTTATTATTAGCACCTGCCCCGCCTGTTCCGCCTGTTGTCCCACTTGTCGCTCCCCAACTGGTTCCTGCACCCCCACCACAGCTTTCCCCGGCATTGCCGAGCTCTCCCTTACCTTCGGCTCCCTCCGAAAATGTTACTTCCTCTTCTGCCCCGCCTAATATTCTGTCCCCTTTTCTAATGATGAATTCTCCCTCCGCTCGGAGGCGAATGATCGATACCGTTTCTGGCCTTTTGTCCCTTTGGGACATTTCAAATGACCCCGGTTCCTCCTCATAGACAAACTCGTAGTCAGCTACCAGGTCCGGAGGAACGGGAAGTGCTAGACCTTCAAGCCCGAAGGTGGATCACGAATGGCCCCCAGTATAGTGTGCAAGATATTATGGTCACCTTTCAGCAGTGGGAGGCACCAACGCAGAGATATGTTTTTTGATATTATGTGTAACATTTTAAGTCAAGAGTGGGAGGATATGGGTTTGGGACGAGCCCCTCAGGGCCTGCTCGATGTACAGGCCGAGTTTGATAGAGGGCTGATTGTGGGCGCAGAGGTCGAGGACGCGGTAGGAACGGTTGTCACTTTTAGAACGATGCTTGCCCGCCGGTCCTTGCCGAAACGCGATTCCTCTGTCAGGCAAAAATTAAAGCACTATCCCATGAGAGAGGTTCCCCCAGTGTGGAGAGAGGAGGTTGCAGCTCAGGGTGCTAATCCTCTTATACCTGCTCACTTTCAACGTGTGTGGTTACACGTTCCGTGGAAGCGATCTGAGGTATTGGCCCTGAAACAGTCGTTACCGGACCCCCGTAAAAATCCTGCTGGGTACTACAAAGAGTTGTCTCAAACTGTCGATGCATGTATTATGAATTTGGCCGATATAGACATGCTAATGGGTAATGTGGTCCCACAACCGTTATGGGCTAGGATTCGGAAGGAGGACCATGTAGGGGAGCTGGGGGGTGATTGGGCTGCCATACTCGCCACGGACAGACTCCAAGTGGGTGGTGCCAAACCTGAGCCTCTAATTACAGAACTCCCAGCTAGGATCATTACCTTACTAAAGACTATGATGCCCCCTCGGAGAGTTAATTGGGATAAGTTAGCAGCTTGTAAGCAGAAAGCGGATGAAAACGTCTCTGATTTCTTCACTCGTTTCGAGGAGACATTCATCGATCATAGTGATCAGGATATGAGCACGGAAGGTGGCCAACGATTGTTTGTAGACAAATTTGTGTCTAATTTGGTTCCGGAAATATCTAATAAGTTGAAGAATTCCGAAAGCACGTGGGCGGTCTCCTCTTCGGCCCAGATATTGGCTACTGCCGAGTATTATGAAAATAGGGATAAAGAGGAAAGAGAGAAACTTGATAAAAAGACCAAAGAGTTGAATACAAAAGTTCTTTTACAACAAGCTTATCCTCCTCGCCCTGCCCAACGTGAATATCAGCCATCTCCACAATTCCAGAGACAGTTGCAGAGGTCTGGGCCTTTCGTTCCCCGACCCTCACTGGGCCAAAATCAATGCGCTTCTTGTAAAGAAGAAGGCCATTTAAAGTATAATTGCCCGGTATTGTTACAGCGCACGAGCGGTATTCCCGCATCACGAGGCCAGAGTGGTTATCAGTCAGCACCAAGAGGTAGAGGACGAGGTACGCCACCTAATAACCAACGTTTCATGCCCCCTGGAAATTCCACAAATTATTTTGACCAGCAAAATGTTCAGTCTACCAACTATTACAACAGTGATTACTATACTGAGGATGAGAGTCAGAATTACCAACCTAGCTAGGATAGCCAATGACAAAGTAAGGGAGTAGTATCAGTTCCAGTGGACCAAAGTGGGCCTTATGTTGATGTGGAAGCACTAGGTGTTACAGAACCATTCCTATTAGACACTGGTGCAACAAAGAGCTCTATGATTCACTCTAAACTCCCTGGGGCACCTTTGTCTGGCTGTACAAATGTTTCTGTAGGTTTTTCTGGCGCCCCAGTTCAAAACCCAGTTTCATGCCCTTTGCCCATTTCAATAGGTCCTTACAAATTGGAGGCCCCGCTCCTTTTAACAACTGGTTGTGGTGAAAATGTGTTGGGCTTGGATTTACTGAAGAGATTGTATGCAACATTACACTGTTCCCCTTCTGGTGTATGTCTTACCTTAGGTAAGAAATTGACCTCACTGATGTACTTGTCTAAAGATCAGCTTCCCCCTGAATTACAATCTCTTCCAGCCACCCTCTGGGCCACCGGCCCCAATGATGTGGGCCTCCTGCGGATTCCTCCCTACATTGTAACACTCAAGCCTAATATTAAATTTCCTCGCATTCCACAGTATAAAATTTCCAGTGACGGCGAAAAAGCTCTTTTGACTATAGTTCATGATTTGGTACAAAACAATGTGGTTGAAGAGACTAGGGGAAATGTATGCAACAGCCCTGTTCTGCCTGTTTTTAAACGAACCAACCCTTCTCAGCCACCTGTCTATCGTTTTGTGATTGATCTCAGAGAGGTCAACAAGATTGTGATACCTCAATTCCCTGTTGTCCCGGATATTAATGCCCTGCTGACGATGATACCAGCCTCAGCTTCCTGGTTTTCCGTCATTGACCTCAAAAATGCTTTCTTCAGCATTCCCATTGCTGAGGAAAGTAGGGATATTTTTGGCTTCTCCTTAGCAGGCCGAAGCTTCCAGTTCAAGCGAGCCCCTCAAGGCTATTACGAGAGCCCCTCCATTTATAGTCAAGCATTGAAATCACAGCTCGATACTTTGTGTTTACCACCAGGAGCCACTCTCATTCAATATGTGGATGACCTGTTGGTTGCAGCAGATTCTGAAGACACTTGTAAAAAGGCTACCATTTCACTGCTATGCCACTTATCTGACCACAACCACAAAGTTTCACCATCAAAATTGCAATATTGCTGCCAAGAGGTTACCTACCTAGGTCATCTCTTGTCAAAGGAGGGACGGCGATTGACCCCAGAACGTATCCAAGCAATTGCCCAAATGCCTATTCCATGTACGCAAAAAGAGGTGCGTGCCTTTTTAGGTATTACCTCTTATTGTAGACAATGGATCCCCAATTTTTCCCTCCTGGCAAAACCCTTGTTGGCACTCACTCTTAAAGATACACCACACCCGCTTCCATGGACTGCGGAATGTCAGAAAAGTTTCACTGATTTGCGCACTGCCTTGTGCTCTGCCCCTGTGTTAGGTACTTCTGATTACAGTAAGCCTTTCACACTCTATGTTCATGAGAATGAAGGTTGCGCGTTTTCAGTTTTAACGCAATGATATGGGGACAAGCAACGCCCCGTGCCTATTTTTCGGCCACGTTAGATCCAGTGGCCAAGGCATTACCTAGCTGTTTGAGGGCTACAGCAGCAGCGGCAGTTTCCATTCGCCAGTCTGCTGGACTGGTATTAGACAATACCCTTATGATCATGGTACCGCATGCTGTAGACACCCTCCTAAATAGAACAAAGACTCAACACCTCACGAGTGCACGCCTTTCGGGGTACGAATTGACGCTCCTGGCTAGCCACATACACATTAAGCGATATAATACCTTGAACCCGGCAACATTGCTGCCAATTCCAGTAGAAAATGACACTCAGGAGCAACACGACTGCTCCCTCCGCACGGAGGAAGAAACAAAAGGCAGAGTTGATTTAAAGGATACTTCACTCCTGGACCCGGATGGGACCTTAAGGGTGGACGGTTCTTGTTTTAAGCTTCCCAATGGTGAAACGACCTCAGCCTTTGCAGTCACTACCTTATACACTATTGTAGAAACAGCGCGTATTATACATAACTCAGCCCAGGCAGCTGAATTGATAGCACTGACTAGAGCTTGTATGTTGGCTGAAGGAAAAAGGGTGAATGTGTATACTGATAGTCAGTATGCGTTTGGAGTGGCCCATAGTTTTGGCCGCCTGTGGAAGGAAAGAGGGTTTCTCACATCCCATGGCACTAAGATACAGCATGGCCAATTGGTAAATGACCTCCTTGAATCGCTCACCTTGCCCTCTCAGATAGCGATTGTGAAGTGTAGTGCACATAAGAAGATCACTGATGATGTAGGTCAAGGAAATGCTTTCGCAGACCACATAGCAAAAGAGACAGCTAGAGACACTACAAGCCGGATGTATGTTGTGGGCTCTGCTAGATGGGTTGCACAAGGGGGGATGTGTGAAAATACTGTGGACAGTGTGAAAATGATCCAGGCAGAGGCCACAGAGAAAGAATTGAGTACGTGGAAAGAAAGTATAGGAAGATTGGATGTGACAGGGTGCTGGACAGACTTGTCAGAACATCAACGCTGGTTGTTACCAGATGCTTATATACTCCCAGTAGTTACCATGGCACATGGTCCAGCCCATATTAGCGCTAAAGGTATATGCCAGCTTCTGGCTCCGGTATGGAAGAATGTGGGGATCCCTAAATGTGCAGACAATCTGGTTAAGCATTGTATTGTATGCTTAATGCATAACCCGGGGAAGGAAACACCAACACCAGCAGGACACTTTACTCCCCCAACTTACCCTTTTGAGGTATGTTCTGCTCGATTTTCCTGGCCTTCTTGTGTTAACAAGTGATTGAATGTGACTTCAGTCTCTTACCATTCAAGCCTAAGGGTTAGAGTAGTGAATGGAGCCTATTTACTAGACACTTCCACATGATTCTGTGCTCTTCCCCATAGATCAGGGCTTGTACACATAGCCTAGGGGATAGATTCGTTAGTATTAGGGATAACCTGTCCTGTAGTGAGGGTATTTCATGGAGCTGTGCTGAATTCAGGCCTGGTAGGCCTCAAACGGGAGAGACTCCATCTTTCTTTCTGCTTCGGCAGCTTGGGATGCTTCTAGGTCAAATGTAATGTTTTAGTTATGAGGTGTTATTCGCTTGGAGAGAACCGGTTCAGGCCGGCCCTTATCGAAGGATTGTATTTTTCTTCATGCCGAAGACACTACATCAGGCCGGCCGGCTGGGAACGTGTCCTTGGTACGGGGAGGTACAAGAATTTGGTGGGCGGCAGGTTACGGGCCGGAATTTTCCATGAGGAAATGCACCTCTATATTAGTGAAAGTCTGAGGCAGTTACATGTTCAGTCCGTAGGCGGCATCTAGCCGTTAGCAGTAAAGCTACTACTTATTCCAGGGAAGACAGACGCCATCTTGAAGGCGGAGAAGAACTGAGAGAAAGATGCTTTCCTAACAGAATAGCCAGAGAGGAGAGAGTAGCCGATAAGGAAGAGGTCCCAGTGACTCGGAGAAGGGTGATTCCAGGCGAGCCGAGGCACAGACGAGAAGGGAGCCTAGATGACCACTGAGTGCAGGCTACATACTACTAAGGTGATGTCGACCCTTTCTTATTAAAGTGTACAACTTAATCTTTCACTTTTCTTTGCAGGTTATGTGTTAAATCGTAATGTTATGTGATTGTATATGCAATGAGTAATAAAGTATCCAGTTTGTAGTGAACCAACATGTGCTGTGTGTTCTTGTATAAGAGGGTAGCCTATTCTTCTAGTCAGCTGCGGCTACATGAACAGATGCTAACCCTGATCAGGTAAGTGGTAACTGAATAAGGGAAAGAGGAGCCCCTCAAACCTGAGAACAGGCTATGCCCGAACTGGCAATCCTTGTGTGATCTGATGAATAGTGAGACTGATTCCCTTTTTGTATGTTATGGTGATCATAGGATGAACTGTCGTATGAGACTGCCGTCTAGGTAGAGAGGTCTGGATTCGTAGGGGATCACGAGGCCGCCAATTGTGCTGAGACTGCCGTCTGGGTAGAGAGGTCTGGGTTCATATGGGACCGCGAGGCCGCCACTTGTGATACTGTCGTATGGGCAGAGAGGTCTGGGTTCGTATGGGACCGCGAGGCCGCCACTTGTGATACTGTCGTATGGGCAGAGAGGTCTGGATTCATAGGGGATCGCGAGGCCGCCGATTGTGCTGATACTGTCGTATGGGCAGAGAGGTCTGGGTTCGTATGGGACCGCGAGGCCGCCACTTGTGATACTGTCATATGGGCAGAGAGGTCTGGGTTCGTATGGGACCGCGAGGCCGCCACTTGTGATACTGTCGTATGGGCAGAGAGGTCTGGATTCGTAGGGGATCGCGAGGCCGCCGATTGTGCTGATACTGTCGTATGGGCAGAGAGGTCTGGGTTCGTATGGGACCGCGAGGCCGCCACTTGTGATACTGTCGTATGGGCAGAGAGGTCTGGGTTCGTATGGGACCGCGAGGCCGCCACTTGTGATACTGTCGTATGGGCAGAGAGGTCTGGATTCATAGGGGATCGCGAGGCCGCCGATTGTGAGATCTTGGTATGCATAGTAGGAATCCCCTGTCCTTAGGGGATAGATTTATGTGGTTGCAGGATTGTAAATAGGTTCTAGGGAGGGGGTAACGTTCTGGCTGGGTTAGTGAGGCTCTGATGAGCAAGTTCTATCTGATCCGAAAACCCAAGCAGAACAAGGTATTACAAATAGATTACATCCACATGGAACGTTGTAACATTCGGAAGTACATTCTTGTTGTGGTATGTGCCTTCTCCCGATGGGTAGAGGCCTATCCCCTGAAAGATAATACTGCTCTATCCACGGCAAAAGTCCTTTTGAAGGAGTTTCTGTCAAGATTTGGGTTACCAAGAGTTATCTGGAGTGACAACGGAAGTGAGTTTGTGGGTCGGATCATGCAGAAAGTATGTGCAGGCCTTGGCATTCAGCAAAAATTCCACGCAGCAAACCATCCTCAGTCAGCAGGTTTGGTGGAATGCTATAATGGCACCCTTAAGCTTAAGCTGGCGAAAATACAAGCCAGCACGGGTCTTGCCTGGCCTGATGCCTTGCCCTTGGCTCTCTTATCCACCAGAACAACCACCCATTCCCGTATGGGACTTAGTCCTTATGAGGTTGTCTTTGGACGCCCTGCAAACGTTTGGGGAGTCCCAAGGCCAAAGAAATACTCCGAGATAGAGCATCCATTGTTGATTGACTATTTACATGATCTAACCACTAAGTTACGTGTCCTTCATCAACAGGTACAAGATACTTTGCCCCAGGCTTCAACGGATCCTGGTCACACCATACGGCCGGGAGACTGGGTCTGTGTCAAAAACTTCCAGAGGTCAAAGAACTTGGAACCTCGCTGGAGAGAACCTCGTCAGGTGCTACTGACAGCGCGCACTGCAGTAAAGGTGGTCGGCAAAAAGAACTGGGTACATGGGGTACATTGCAAGAAGGTGCCCCTACCATTGCCTTATGATCAATGGGTTCATCAACAAATTAGTGACTCTGAAACCGGAAGAACACCAAAATTTGGACTATTCAGCGATGCACGCCTAGACTTTGCCGGAGCAGGACAAGACGACGACGAGGTCCTCCAGACAGCTATACCACCGGCAGTGAAATTGGACACTACTAAACCACATCTCCTTTTCCAAGAACAAACTGTACCTGGTTCCCAGAGGTACGATTTGAGGCCCAGACTGAACAAAATACCTCAATAGTGCTTCATTGATTTTTGTCTTTATCCCGATTTCCACATGATTGCAGGGCCGTGATCGTAAGTCTCAGAATTGTGACCCAAATGTGGCTCTAGGCCTGTGGGACTTGTAGGAAAGTATAAAGAACTACAGACAATCACAGCTGAGTGAAGCAACCTCCCGTCACGGGCAATATTTAGAGCTGGAAATGACTGTTAACAAGGGAATGAACAAAATACAAACAAGGAGCACAAAGCATTGTAAATTATTGCATAATCGTTTTATAGTGGTTTTAATAATATTGATTTTGATATGTATTATATTGTCTTGTATAGGATGGGGACTACACGTAATTTTTACACAGCCTACTCCCAAAGTTACGGTTGAAATGCATACACATGGCACTCTACCACCTCATGTTGAGTCAAGAAGGAGTGAATTCCGCAACAACACATTTGTTTCCATGCTACTACAACATCAATTGGCCACTAATGCGACAAACTGTTGGGTTTGTGGTCTTCTGCCAAGTTCGGTGAATACTGGAATGCCATACATTACCCTTCCTTTTTCATTTAATGGCTCTTGTAGCGCATGGTGGGAATTGAGCGCCAGTTGGTTCCTTTCTGGAGATAGGGATACACGAGAAGTAAGGAGCTTGGGAGTACATCTATACCATTTATGTTGGCGAGACAGAAAAAGGATATATGGGACGGATAGTGAGAAGTCAGAATATGCTGATCGCCAAACTAAATCTACGGATTTGTATTTTCTGACCTCTAATAGAACCTCTCGAAAAGGACAAACTTTTCTAGTGGTACCTGGACAAGCACCATTCTGTATTAGGAAAGGAAGGTTAGAATATAAAGGTACAAGCAATTGCCAACATATTGTGACATTAAATGGGACAGATTGGCCTCGCATGGTTCCCTCGCGAATACATACTTCGTGTGTGGAAATAAGGCTTACACTTCTCTACCAGGTAATTGGAGAGGCACTTGTTACATAGCTTGGTTGCTGCCCCCTACATATATAGCAGATGCCAAGCATCATTTACAGAAAAGAGGGGTGGCGTCTGGGCAGGATACGTCAGGACAAGAAGTCGGGGATGTCTTGAAAGGACTCATTCCATTCTGGGGCTCAATAGCCAACAGTAGAGATATAAGACAACTAATTCGAGTTGTAGAAGCCACTGTCAATGAAACAGCTGGAGCTTTGAGTAACATCACTGCAGAACTCGCTGCTGACCGCCTTGTCACGCTTCAGAACAGGATGGTATTAGATATCATCCTTGCTGACCGTGGGGGCGTATGCAGATTGATCGGATCTAGCTGCTGCATTTTTATTCCAGATAACGCCCCTACAGTATACCAAGCCATCTCTAAGCTACATAAGATCGCTGAGTCCGTTCACCAGGATGCAGGGAATTGGTCTCTGATGGGATGGTTTGGGGGACTACTGTTTACATGGGGATGGAAGATTCTTATGTTTGTCGGAGCGACTTTGGCTATTTTCTTCTCATGTTGCCTTTGCCTACAATGTGGTCCAGCTATATGCGGACTCTGCGCCACCCTGTGTGCTCCAAATCCGGTATCACAGGAAGCAGCAAACACAAAGATAATGCTGCAACAACAGCTTGTAGATTTCATGGCTATTGAAGTTGATTCAGATTAACACCAGCCTCTGGTTTCTTTGCCTGAGTAATGGCAAAAGGAGGGTCTGAGGAAATTCAAAATACGGCCCCATCTTTGCTTATAACACCACTACGCTGTTGCCCTCACTCAGGCCTCTTGTACCTTCATAGCGTTTCTTTCACGTTTTATACTGTTGCACATATTACACGACCTTTCCTGTTTCCCCGAGCTAAGTCCATTCTGAGACCCGGCTCGAAGCAACTAATCCCCCAGATAACCATCTATTGACCCTTGGTGACCATTCTCGGCCTCGCCAGTTGTTTTACGAATCACCATCTTCAACACGCAAACACGTCCTGTCGTAAATTAATTCAACCTAGGAATGGCTATGCCACCTGACCTATAGGGTCGGGGAGAGAACACGACCTTAGGGAAGGAATTTCTATTACCCATTATCCTGTAGCTTGTACAAAGAATGTTTTCTTGTGGATGATTTGTACTTTTATTGCACCTTGTGGGGGTTGTTGCTTTAGGGGACTCAAGCGCTACAAAAGACTGTGAGCCACAAATTGAAGTGGCAGTCTCCTGAGAACCTACCACTGATGTACTTCTAGGACAACTGTACCTAGCTGCAGCTAATAAATTGAAGTTCCTATGCCAGACAGAGTGTTCCGTGTCTCTGTAATTTGGAAGGCGAACTCAGAAGATTTCAGGTGTACCCTGCACCGCCGGCCTTAAAAAGCCCGGTTCTTCACCCTTTGTCTAACAAGCAAAGATTGCACTTTTGAAAATTAGGGAAATGAATCCCTACATTTCGTTCTTCGCCTAACAAATACAAAATAATTTAAATGATTTGATAGTGATGGGAAAAAGATACAGGGCACAATACTTCAAAACATTGAAAAATCTGTATCGTAGGTTTATTGCCATATTTCAATTTATAATGTCTATGAATGACTCGTGTTTACAGCAAACGACTGGGAATCTGCGACACCCACAACTTTCTATGAGTACTCCTGGCTTTGACAGAGTTTTATCTAAACCGTTTTGAGGGTGGAGTTGAGTTGTGGGAATGTTTTTTTTTAAATAAGCACAAAACATCACTTTGTGAGTGCTCCCAAACTTGTTTTTATGTGAAAAGACATGTGTGAATGGCAAAACTGGCTTCACACCCACAGAAAAGGCTATTTGTGTTGTTATCTAAACGTTGGTGTGCAATTAGCTTTGAAATCAAGAACCACATGAATAACATGTCTATTCTCCATTGTGTCTTCCTCCAGAATCACAATCCTATGCCATCTAGTTCTCTATGCTGTTTCTCAAAATAATGCTCAATCATGCTATTTTCTATAGGCAAGTTACTAAGATCTAATCCTTAAATCTGGCCTGTTTGTACATAACCCCTCACATCCACCAGGGCACACCCTAAAACAGAGGGGTATATTGTCAAGCACGGCGTTAACATTATCGCCACTTTAGCGGTAGAAAACTGCCGCTAAAGCAGCGGTAATGGGCTTGATAATATGCCGTAGAGAATTCCAATAGAAGCCCATGTTGACACCAGAACATGGGCTTCTATGGGAATTCTCAAGCGGCGGTTTTCTGCCGCTAAAGCGGCGATAATTTTAACGCTGTTCCTTGATAATATGCCCCTCAGTTTTCTATAATGGGATTATTGATATCTGTGTAATCTCACCTGTAACGTGGTCGATCATGATCTGATCAACTGTGGTGGGATGCCCCCTCAGAACACCTGGCTTGAGGCTCTAATCAGATCTACGTTTAGGAAAT
Organism: Triturus cristatus; assembly: GCF_964204655.1. Lineage (NCBI taxonomy): Eukaryota > Metazoa > Chordata > Amphibia > Caudata > Salamandridae > Triturus > Triturus cristatus. The sequence continues at coordinate 736,226,232 of NC_140587.1, read as the reverse complement.
GGAAGTCATTTAATACTAGTCTTGCCAACTGTACTTTTCATGATAATTCTGAGCCGGCTGCCTATCCCTTTAGAGTGGCTATCAGCAACCTTGGTCAGCTAGCCAATAGTTTTGCAACCTTGCCTCTAAACCTGGAGTCTCATAATCAGGCATATAAATCAATCGATGATTCACTCTAGAAATTTAAGAGCTTCACCCACAGGCCAGCTGAGACAAAATTGAGACATGATTATTCACCTGACATGAGATACACATTTAAAAACATATGTGTCACTATAAAGCTAGCCTTCATGCAGCTAAAGCAACTTTTATCACCTTGCCTTCTCGTCCAACACATCAAGTGATCTTTTTAAAGTGGCTCACTCCTTTAAAGCTTCTGACTGCATGATCTGTCTAGTTGTGCAGTCTCAAACTGTGTCTTGATGTGGCTTATTTCTTCTATGAGAAATTCAAGAATATGCATGACATTGGTTACTCTTGAAAACCCAATCCACCAACTAATGCCACATTGAGGACACCACCACATGCTAGCCTAAGCTAGCTTTCCTCTATGTCCCAATCTGAAGTTTCAATGAGAGTTAACAGAGGTCCTTGGATTACTTACTGCCTATTTCCCCTGAAACATTTAGCCTTCTTCACAAATAGTAAAAAATCCAAAGGGGAACCCGTATCTTTTGTGAACCAGTCGCCACCACAGCTAGTGGTGTGGTAACTTTTCAATAGTTTGTGAAGTGAATTATAGTAGCAAATCATTGGTACATCACGGAACAATTCACAAATTGAAAGGGGCATCCACAACATGCGTCTTCCAAATACACTTCACAATCCATTTTTTATGGACTATTCTGAAACAGTAAATGGGTTTATTACATAAAACATTTTTAGTTCATGCAAACCCTATTATTGAGTGGGATGAGGGTTTGTAACTGTTGAAATGTTTTGCACATCCGGCCCGGGTCCCTTTGGCTGTCCTACTATCAAAACCTTCCTGCTCCTACCATGGAGCTAAAGAACCTTTGCCTTTGCATAGATGAAGATCTTTCCTTTAGGACTCAGATCCAGGAAATATGTGCCTCCTGATTTGGGATCCTGAAAATATTAAGGCAAATCTTAAATTTCTTACACAAAACAACTGGGACTCCATGTTAAGTTACATCATCGCTTTTCTTTCTGGACTATGGGAATGCCTTATACTTGGGCCTAGTGGAATGGCAGATCATCAAACTTTCGATAGTAAAATTTATTTCAGTACAGTGATGTTTCCTTGTGAATTTTAATAATTTCTCAGAGGGCTGCCATGCTCATCCCTGGTCACCCTTTAGGAAGAACATTCAATTTAAGGTTCTCTTTGCCATCCATCATGCCTTCTATAAGACTGACCCGAAGTTACTGTAGTCTTTTGAGCACTCACCATACTGTGGTTACCTTCTAGTTGCTACCTTCTTTTTCATTTTTGCACCAGGGTGGTAATGCAGAATAGTTGTGCTCTATAAATTAATAAACATTTAATAAAATAAATAGCAGATCAAAAAAATAAGTTTTTTTAATGATAGTTTTCTTTGCTAACTTGAGTACTCTTGTTCATACCCTTAACTTATGGTTTCTACTGATAACATTCCTGCTTCCATAGCCACTAAGCATAACGGTACTTGTTTTGTTTTGGAACAACAATAGCGATCTCAGGCTGAATTTCCTGTTTGGCGATGAGAATATTTTTATCTTAAAAAAGCAGAGCATTCTCTATTATCATCTTTTGTAATTCTTTATGTTATATTCATGGCCAGTTTTTTTTACGCTAAATAAAAATCTTCAAAACGTTTTCAACATTGATATATTCTTGCATGGTCTTGGTGATATCATGTAGCTTTACTCTGTCTTATGGCAAGCAGAATTGGCTATGGAGACATGCTAATGTATACGACCAAGGGAACTTAGTCTACACCTTAGACTACAGGACAACTATCCCAACCCTAGGTGCGAGAAAGTTGATTATTAATTGGGAAAGTTGGTAGTCCATTGCAAGCAATAAGGTCACTATTTTGCTAGGTCCAGTTAAAGGTTTCAGTAACTTAAACCTGATATCACTCCCAGATAGCTATAGCACAGAGCTGACAAGCTTAGTTTAAGAAAATGTGTCAAGTATTTACAATTTTTTTTTTTTTTTTTTTTTTCACAAACAGAGAGTGAGAGAATAAACAACGCGGTTGCGTTCTCCCAAAACAACTTTTTATCACAAAAAGCAACCACTGTTGAACTGGCAGAATACCCAGTTTCAGAGTAGTGTTAGAATGTTATTCAACTATCTACTTCACAGGTGGAATATCAAAGATATTGAAGTAAAAGCCTCACTCACATAATAGTGACATGCTTCATCATAGGCAGTTACTCCACACCCAGAGAAGATGGTACTCTCTGGGCGGACTCAACCAAAGATATACTGGGAGTACTTAGATAAATGAACAACTGGTTAGGCAGGGAACCAGATCAAATTAAAAATACCTATGAGTGTACCCTCTTTTGAATCCTTTATTCCTGGGCACTCATGATATCACTAAAAACTTATTATTGGGGTTCTTTTGAACTTAATTCTGTTCAATTATACCCTCAACCGTGTGCCAACATGTTTCGGCCCATATTGTAGCCCAATCAGGTCTGGGGGCCTTCGTCAGGGCGATATGTTTCTGTTCCTTATACTCTAAGGTCCCTGCGGTATAGCCGTACATGTGATTACATGCAACCCATGGATGAGAACAATAAAGTAATCAATGAGTATAAAGAATATCTCACTCAAGCCAAAATTACAAAATTTCAGAAAGATTTAAAAAAATTTAAATTTGAGAATGTATTTCCATACTCGAGAGAGGATTACACCCCAACTGACAAGGACAATTCAGACTTCTCCGACACAGGAAGCACTGGCTCTGGGAATTATTCCAGCGACACATCATCTGAAGGCCAGAAAGGCAATTACAGGCGCAGAGGAAACCGTCCAAGAAAGAATAGAGGTACATACCTGCAAGGAGGTATACAACAACAACCACCGTTCGGATGGAACCCCTTCATGCAAGCACCTTTCCAACCACCGCAGTTTGGATACCAATGGCAACCCTATCAACAACCTTTTTTAGGGAGAGGCCGGAGACGAGGAGGAGGCAATCGGAGAGGGCAGCGGGTAGCAGGCTGTATCTGAAGAGGGCTCCACAAAACTGGATACATTCTCTGTGAGATTGCGCTGAATCGGACTTGCTGCTGTGGAGTAGCTCTGAGCAGGTGTAACCTATATCTTCAACCCAGTGGCAATGCACCTTTGGTGGATTGGCTTGAGAGGGTTTTCCTGGTCCTCCGGAGGATCTTTAGGCTACAAACGTTCTAAGTCCAGGGTTTTTCAGGGATTTTAGCAGGAGTTTACTATGATACTGGCCAACTGGCACTTCAGGGAAAAGGCCACTTGCAGCTTGATGTGGGCTGGTAGCTCACACAGAAGGTCAGCCAACTGACTTGTTTGTCATGTTTTCAATTGGAATCAGTCTGAGCCCATCAGGGCTCCTTTCAGGCCTCAAACACTAGATGCAGTCCATCTTTTGGTCTTCCACAGGTCCAGGGTGTCCCGAGGATGATGCTTGGGGATGCCACCTGTATGCCCGACATTAACTTGTGGGTGGAAGTGATTCCTGGCCCTTATCTAACCAATTGGGAAAAAGTTCCAAGGGATAACTCTACCCACCTTTTCAGCAGTTCTTGTGTGTCCTACTTCAAACAATCCCACAATACCCCCTTTTGACTAAATCCAAGATGACGAAACCCTGCTCTCCTTGTGGAGAGCCTGTGTTTCCACCTAGAGGTGTGGTTAGAGTAATGAGCAGCCCCCTTGTTTACTCTAAAACAGTTCTGGGGCAAATCTAACCCCACAGGGTTTTGTGCCTACCTGGTTGGGAGGGTAAAAGAGAGGCCTGTGCAGGTGTGAGCTTCAACCAGGTGTGACAAGGGAGGCTCGTTTGAAGTAGATTAAGTTGCTGGGCTTTTCTTAGCTGATCTTCCTGTTGGATGGAACAAAACACTTCATCACACACAGGCTTTTGCCTCTGCCCTGGGAGCAGTTTTCGCACCTCATCAAGGCTGTTCATCACCTAGTTGAGAGTTTGAAGCTAATGTAACTTAGCCTTCAAGAGCTCCATGCAGTAGTACTGGGTGGAATTTTAATTTGGGAAGCAGAACTGGAGAACTCTGGCTACTCCGCATTACTCTTGTAATGCATATCTCCTATCATAATCTGTAGTGGAATGTTTTTCTCATTCTAGCAATGGCAATGGAACAACATGAAACTTCAGAATACAAGTGAGAGTGAGATTTGCCATCCCCTAGTGTAATTTCTGGTCTCTAGGAGGACTGCTGGCGAGATTTACAAATGTGGGTAGTAGCAAGCAGTCATGGTCAGAGGGCTGCTCCCCGAGAAAAGTTTCTACTCAAGCGGCAGCACACTTGACTTGAAAATTGTTTTTAGAGTAGTTATTCTACCTGAACAAATGGTTCAGGTAGTTCTTTTAACTTGAAACACATTTTCTTTTCTTTTCTTTTCTTTTTTTAACAAGAAATAAGTGCCTCAGAGATTCCAACTTTCTCGTCCTGTCCGGAAGGCTCCTCCTAATGCTTTGTTCAGCATTTTCTCACTTTTCATTTGGATTTGGAGGGGAAGGATCACTTGCTTTGTTTGCAATCCCTGCTGCATATATATACCTATGAATTTTAAGCTTTTTGTGAACAATCAACTAAGTTAAAGAACCTTTGGACAAGTTTGTTTTTTGATGGAGGGAATGCAGCAGCATGTTTAACCTTTTTTGGTTTTTCTTACATTTTTTAATTTCATTGTGGGTGGCCTGGAGTTTAGTGGGGGCCTACTGTGTTTTACCCATTCTAGTTGTCTCTAACAGATGAGGTTTGCAAATTTTGTAGGGCTGGGGCACCTGGCTTTAAAGTACTGTTACTCCATTTTCCTGTGTGTTGTTCAGAGTGTGAGCAGTGCAACATGCATTTTGTCCCCGTTGTGGATCTCCGTGGAATCTAGCTGAGTTTTTATGTTACTCCGTGTAAATCTAAAAAGTGAAATTCCCTGAGTTCTGGCCAGAGCTAGAAAAAATACCTTTTTAAAAGTCCTATTTCCTTAACATTTATTTAAAATTCAACTTCACCATTGAGTAAGGCTTTTGAATAAATTTAAAAAAATAGTCAATTAATTAATTTCTAGCTGGTCCGTAGCCTAAGATAGCAAAGTGCATATTTGATATTGCTTCCTAGTGCTTCTCTATGGGCCAGTCAGCCTTCCGACAGGGAAAATTGCATTTGGGTGTGAAGCACAATAAAGATAATTTTTCTTAAAATGTCTGCATGTTCTACATTTAAATACATGCACCCTGCCTTGTGGGCTGCGAGGCCTGACTAGGTGTGACTTTTTATTATTTATAAGCGATATTTTCTACTGTCAATAAGGATTTATGTTGATAGGTCAGGTTGCAGTTTTAAAATGGTGCTGCCAGGCCTGGATTAATGTTTGCTGGTCACACCAATGGATGGAACAGTAGTAGTAGTACTGTAATTTATAGGTGGTGTTTAACTGTCCATGCCAGGAGTGTACATTTGACACCATGTGGGTAACCACAGAATAAGAGACACTTTATCAAACCACGACCTTCATAAATTCAATTAAAATGTTTCCTTTGACATAGTTAACTTCTTTCTAGGCAACTACATTTATAACTGATGTTGTTTCTAGATCATTGCTTTATTCGAATATTATTTAAACTTTGTTTTACATTTTCACTACCAATCTCCCTTCCAGGAAGCCTTCTTGATCTTGTACACTTGATCTGAAATTCCCCTCCATGACTAGATCATAGTCAGGAGTTCAATGCCTGTGTTGATGAGAAAATTGGTTAAAAATGCACTAAAGAAGAACTATATCAAAATTTGAGTATAGCAAATACTTAACTTCTTTTTTGCTTGTTGAACACTATTGTTGAAATGGGTATCAGTAATTATATTTTTCATAAATGATTTTTGGGATTAATTTTACTCAGAAAGAGATGGAGGCATTTCAACTTCAGTTGTCCATTATATCACATCCTATATTTTTTTGCCCAGTGTCTATAGTTTCAATGTTACAGTGAGGTGCTCCATGATTAATTTGCCCTTCACCAGAAAAGTTGTAAACTCTCGTGGGCTGGTGATATAAAGTAAGTACGTCCCACTGCAACTGTTGAAAGTGTCAACTGACCAGGCTTTGGGATGACTGATGACAGTAATTTGGTTATGGTTAGGGATACACTCTTTTTAATCTGGGCTGAAGAGAGAAGTTTCCTACTTACCATCTCAGTATATTTGTAGAGGTTTTCATAATTTGCACCCACACTTCACTGTGAATGTGTATGGGCTACATGCAGGACAAGTAGTGTAGCAGGAAAACTTACTACGTACCATGCACTGTTCACTAGTTTGTGACTGACAAACCACTGTTTATAATAAATAAACAAAATATAAGCCAAAAATGTAAGCATTAGACATTTTAAATTAATATTAAAGCATTTCAATCCAAAAACAATAGTAACATGTCCATTTAAATGTCACGTTGCATTATGTGAGGGTACAGCACATTAATAATCCTTAATAGTGTGTACAGTTTTCATGAAAGATTTACAATGATAAAATAATAATTGAATTCTTCATCTGTTTTTGAGCATGCAGCCCGATGCATTTCGGGATTATAAAATCCCTTTGTCAGGGGCAAACCTAAAATAAATGTTTAAGGAATTACTCATTTGTACAATGATACGACGGTGGATTATATTAACACAGCGGCTGTTGACAACATGCACTAATGGTGAAGGAACTCGGATGATTATTGACACCATGTGAACAACTCAAGTTAGCGTAATGGGAACAGGAGAATAGGTAGAAGAAACGGCCCATAAAGATGTTTGTGCTTGTGGAGGGACATGCTGGTGTGGAGAAAGAGAGAGAAACAGGGCTGAAATGTGATTGTAAAGAAAAGTGATATAATGTGCTGTTAGCAGCAAGAAATAGCATATCAATAAGGGCTCACCATGACATGTATATCGATTCGGCTTAACAGAGGATAATGATGCTGATGACAAAAAGAAAAACACACGAGAGTGTTGGCACAATAGAAACTAGTGACCAATTTAGCTAAAGGGCAATAAAGTGTGCTGAAGACATCGCGGCTCACCTCAAATGAAATGGCAATACACTAGTTGCTTGACAGGATTCATGAAATTAGACAATGGGTAAACACTTCTCGGTCACCTGCATCGAAAATGCGAAGGAAAATGAAGACGCTCAGTACAAAATGACGCGGTGCTTATAAGACGAACCGAACGGAAGGATGGCCATACTCTTACCGAGTTGATATTCTGAAACATCCTGGAAGTTCAAGATGAAACGAAGGGTTTCAGGAAGTCCGACGTGTCGTGATTTTGAAGACGCGGATGTTATAAAAAACAAACCGGAAGCTCGCGGTAACGAGTGGTTCATGTGACGAGCGTCATAGAAATAGATAATGTACTATCAGTAGTTTTCATGGCAAAATAGAACTACTCTGTTCTAAATGAATAAACGTCCTCTGAGTGGAAACAAATAATGACGTATAATAATAGAAAAACACAAAATGAGAACGATAGATGGATTATGGCGGAAGATCACCCGTGGTACATAGCGGGTGATATATGTTCAAATAGTTGCAATCTGAATAAAAAGTAAAAAACAAAGCAATAATAGAGGGCTACCAAAGTGTGGGTAAGCCGAGATACCATACCTACGAGAAAGTGAAAACCAAAGAAGTAGATACTCATATAAATGATGATCAAAGCTATGAAACGATGCAGGAAGCCATATCTTGGCAATACAGGATAAACATGCGGGGAGTGAGGAAAAATATTTTCCACTGAGGTGAAATGGAAAATGCTAAACGAATCCATGGAAATGAAGTGAAAATCATGGAAAAATATAATGGTGGTCCTGCAGAAGAATGTAGTGTAGGGATTGAGGTAATTAACTCTAAAAAAGAATGTGACTTGCCATCTACGTGAAAAGATAGTGTGTGATAAAAAGAAGGGAAGTGACACCACAGAAACCGAAATAAGCAAGGTTGTGTAAAAAGGATGCATTTGCAGTGAAAACTGGAAAGTCACACCTGAGGTGCATTTGTGACATACTTTTGATGTATATGATCATTATTATTATATCAATAAATACACATGCAAAAATCAATAATGAACAACATGTTAATGATTCAAAATACAAAGAAAACAACTAGTATCCATTCGGTCTTTAAGGTCTGTAACATCCTATTGATGTATATGATCATTGTTATTATAACAGTAACTGGTAGTACGAAAATCAATAATGAACAACATGATGGTGACTCTAGGTTCAAAGGAAACAACTAATACCCATTCGGTCATTAAGCCCTAGTGGCATCATGGTGTTTAGCTGTTTAATCCAATAAACCTCTCTTTGAAGAAGTTTTTTGGTAATGTCTATACCTGGGCGTGGAATGACGGACTCAACAATTTGAAACCTGAGTTGAGATATGATGTGTCTAGACTCATCCCAGTATGTTGCTAGGGAAGACGTTGAACTATGGTTTCTAAATTTACTTTTGTGCTCTGTTATCCTAATTTTGATTTTTGTTTCTGTTTTGCCTATGTAGGCTTTACCGCACGGGCTTTGATACAATATATGACATTCATAGAGTTACAATCCCTCGTGTGTTTAAGGTTGATTTTTTTACCAGTCAATGGATGGGTGAGCACATTGCCACTGATGACATTATTACAGTGGATGCAAGTGTTGCATTTTATAGTACCTTTGTACTGTGGTGTTGTCGTAGTGTGTTCTACCTATTCTCCTGTTTACATTACGCTAACTTGAGTTGTTCACATGGTGTCAATAATCATCCGAGTTCCTTCACCATTAGTGCATGTTGTCAACATCCGCTGTGTTAATATAATCCACCGTCGTATCATTGTACAAATGAGTAATTCCTTAAACATTTATTTAAGGTTTTCCCCTGACCAAGGGATTTTATAATCATTGTAAATCTTTCATGAAAACTGTACACACTATTAAGGATTATTAATCAAAATAATGCAACGTGACGTTTAAATAGACATGTTACTATTATTTTTGGATTGAAATGCTTTAATATTAATTTAAAACGTCTAATGCTTACATTTTTGGCTTATATTTTGTTTACTTATTTTAAACAGTGGTTTGTCAGTCCTGCTACACTACTTGTCTTGTCCCAGGTATCCGTCGTGACAGCGGATAAAGTACCATAGCACCCATTATAAATACACCATAGATGATTTTACCATTTGACTAGATTGTAGTGCACCTTTATCCCATACATACTGGGCGACATGCAGGCCATGTGCAGTATAAATGGTGCCTTGAAGAGCATGTTGCTTGTTGTTCGAGACATTGCCTGTCTTCATATGGTCTAAGCCATTCTTGTTTACTTGTCCTCTGGATTTTTATCTCAGTGACTCATAGCAGTTTTTCCGATTATGGTTATAAGTGCAATATCCAGCAAAATAATGATTTCTTGTATCAACTTTATTTCCATCCACTGACTATGTGTGTGGATTAATATCTAACACTTATGATAAACACATTTTCAGTGTACTCACTGTTTGAAACTATTAGGGTAATTTGCTGTGATGGATGATCTCAACATGCTATATACACTAGATGTTAACTCTCTATATAAATCCATGCCACATAAAGCTGACCTGGAAATTGTGCAAGTGATACTGTAACAACATGAAGTAGGGGCATGCAACTCATTCATGTGATCTTGTATTATATGTATTTTAAGTTTCACAGGACATTTCATTGACAACTGAACAGATGCATGGGTTCAAACATGGAACCAAGTCAAACGAATATATATATGCCATCACAATAATCTCAATATGTATTCTAACAAGAATAATTGAAAGCGAAATGGAAACTATACACAGGCAATATTAAAAGAATATGGCATGGTAACCAAGAAGAAAAGAAACATTTTGTGAACTACTTTGATGAATTGACCAAATAATGCTGGTTAACATTGGCAATCGAATCACCTGAGATAGATTTTCTAGATATTTGAAAACAACTAATAAATGTCGAACATATTTCTATTGTAAAAATACAGATAAAACACTTTTTAGTTGGCAGAGATTTGCATTCTGAAAGCTCATTAAAAGGATTACCTTGGAAACCATTTCTTAGACGGAAGAAATTATGCTCAGAAACCAAGATTGTTTGAAATATATTAAGAAAAGTTACGCTGTGAAAAGCTAATAAAACGATTCAAAGATTTACACTAGAAGCAAGATTGGCTAGAGAAATGAAACAAAAAAGTCCAATTAAACAGAGTGGTTGCAAAAAACAAGACAATAAATAATAAAATATTAACACATTTATAGTAGGCATTTAATATCATCAAGTCAGGTTAAAGACACCTTAGAACATTTGCGGAGTAATCAAATCTGATGGAAAATTATTTAAATTATTTCTGAATCCACCACTATTTGCACACCAAAGAATATTGAAACTAAGAGTCAAATTAATAAGTGAAGAATAAGTGCTGAAAGAAAGGATTTAATCAATCAAATAGAGAGGGACATAGCCATATAAATTATTCTCTCACTGGAACAATGCATCAAAGGTGAAAAAATTGATCATTGACATTCAGGAAGAGCACAGAAAAACTGAGGTTTTAATACATGTATGAGCAAAGTTATCTACATCAGAACATGCAAACATACGCCATATTGCTTTGTAACAACTAGTAGAATGACACAAAGAAGGTGGACAGAACACAAACCAAATGCATTTAAAAATAATCAAAATTCCTTATTGGTAGAGAATTTTTGCAGGAAAGGGCACACATTAAGTCAAATGAAATTTCAAATCATAGATGATGTTCTGATATTATTAGCATGATAGTCTACATATACTTTACCCTAATGGTCTTAATGTGATAACTTGACATATTTTTGTAAAAAAAACAATTAGTTTGAATGTGATGTTATTGTAATCGAGGGGACAGTATTAAATATATCTAAGATGCGATTCCTGCAAAAAATAATAGATGAAAAAGCTTCAACACTTAAATAAATCTTTTGCAGAAAGTGAGAGTTTTTGAAGATATAAGGGCTTTATTATGAGTTCTCCCTGGAGGGGACCAGGGCAGTTGGCCAATCCTGTGACCACTGCAACCACCAGGGATCAGAGATTCCTGGTGGTAGGATGGCGCTCTTGAGGTCGCACTTTGATTGGCAGGGCCTCTGTGCCTCCGCCCAGCATATTACTAGTTTCCTCACTGCCACAATTTTCATGACTGTGTGACCACCATGAAAAGTGTGGCAGTGAGGAACAAAGGCGGCCCTACAGGGTTCCCTGATGCCTCATGTCTTGTGGATGCACACGGAGAGCACAACAGCTCAGCATGTGTCCTACTGTGTGTTCTAAGGTGGCAGAATTATTATAATAATATCAAGCAGAGATTTATTATTGGATACAAAACATATTTTTAGACAGGAGAAATACATAATGCTATCCATATATTTTTAACCAAGAAAATACATATGCATTAATCAATAAAATGGTGAATTAAACATAACTTAAGATGTGAATAAACTTAGGAGGAAGATTTCATTGTGAAGCATAATAATGGCATGGAGTGCATTGAACAAACTCCTTCAAGGATGGAGGAATTCACAGACCTTTTAGTGGTGTTCTAGGATTGGCAGCTGAATAAAAACCATCCTCTAAGAAGCAGGGTGCACAGCATGTGACAACAAGCCAGGCAAGAGAAAGCAAGAAGGAATATTTCAAGGTCACAGAAGGTAAAATTGCAAGTCAATAATACTATGCAACCCTGACTCATGAAGTAACCAAATGATGATAGGAATCAGTTACCTTATGCTCACTGGAGGAAATGATGGTGAAACGGAAACAGGAAATTAAGTGGACACAGACTGGCTACAAAGACTCTGGGAACATGTAAAGTTCATCTTTTGTACTTATTTCAACATGTTCTCGATTCCCAACTTAAAGGATTACCAGAAGGACATTTTTTTAAGTAAATGGATACATTTATCATTGGTTAAATAGTTGATACAGATGTGTGTTATAATATTGTCATAGGTTAATACATTTGATTCTTTATCTCCTGAATGTGTGAATTTCAAAATGTAAATATTGAGTAAACATTATCCTGAAAAGGGAGCAATGAGCAATTAAATGCATTTACACTGTAAAAAGTGTATTCTTGTGAAATTAAAACAATGATTTGGGCTTTGTTGCACATCAGGGTGAGCTGACAAAGAAATATGAAAAGATAAATTGAAAGATGTTTACAGTGATAAGCCATTTCAGGGTGAATACCAGTGAAATCTCAGACAATAAAGAATACATAATCTATGTGCATGAATGTTTATATTGTCATGAAATGAAGTTAGTGGAGCATTGCATAGATGAGGAAATTAAAATTAAAATCAATAAAATAGCGCTCAGTAGTACGAAAATATTACATTAACAAACATGAGCTATTAGATATCAATACAATATGTCACTCCGATTTAGAGCCTAACTATAGAATCCCACTCATCTTCTGTCATAAGATGACATCTTTAGCATTGCTGGAACCACTTTGAGACTTCCATTCATGCCCTGAACTGTATTTGGTGATCTGGATTTTAGAATCACAATGCAATAAAAATCCCAGAACTTCAAACTTGCTCAATTTTAAAAGCCAGCTATTACCGCCTAAATTTCAAGGGGTATATTCCCATTCATATCTGTTTGTAGTGTATCTTGGTTTTAGGCATGTTGAGTGCATCCCTGGCTCAGCATCAAACCACTGAACTATCTATTTTGAACTCTTGGCTTCAGCAAAAACCCGGACAAAATATTGAGTTATAAGGGAAAAAGTGACCCATGTCATAAATGATATTGCAAGTCACAGCAGAGTTTCATAACTATATAGATGTTATGGTACTCCCAGGTGACTTGCAATATCCTTATCATGTAAGGCAGGAGGCACACATAAAAGCTTGGTGCGTAGATCTTTCAAATTAAAAAGAAAGCATGTTTGCAAACATGAAGAATACACATAAAAACTCTAGGGCAAAATTAATCACATTAAAAACGTGTTATATATTTGTTGCAAACAGTTATTAGAAACAGTTCAATACAAGTTAGTTTAAAAAAGATGCAGCAGTAGCTTGGAATGTGTAGAAACATGCAGAAAGTTTCTAGCTTTTTTCCATCTAAGGAGTGCAAAAAATAAACATATTTGCTCTGCTTGTCATTGTAAGTTATTAAAATAGAGTAGAAAAAGAAAAGCGTCATTCCATTTTCGTTTCTGTTTCAATTATGTTCCAGGACCTGACCTGCTTTTCACATTGGCTGATGGCTCTGGCAACAGGCATTGTGATGTCATAACTCAACTGCACTAAATTGCAATAATCGAATTCTGATGTCTTTTCTTCATAATCTGCAACTGGGTGCATCACTAGTTGCCAATTATAAAGAATTTAGAGATTGATATTTATACAGGGATCACAGAACCCCATGTATTATATCATATTTTGTTAAATATGTGCCAATTGTCTACTGAAAATACTTGACATTAATATACCTGTCATAGTACAAGAGTTAGCCAAGAATTGATTGATGTGCAGCAAGGACGCATTTTGTTGTAAAATATAGCTCCATATACCAGTTTTGAATTTCAAGTAAATTTGTGCAATCTTTTATGATTTGTTCTGAATTTTGCATAATTACTCAATAGCAAGATATTTGAATTTTGCATATCTGTAATCCCTCCTCAAAAAATACTGGTTCCTTTTTAAAAACAAAGGCATCAGTTAAAGTTTGGATGAGTGGCTAAACTATCATAATTAGTGGTTCTCTTGCCCTGCCAAACTTATGGTTCCTCTACCGCATTTAGGGGTGGAGAAACAGCAGAGTTTGTACCAGTGGAGTCTCCGCTGGCCCTACTGACACAAGCGCTTGACCTGGCAATTCTTCTGCCACTGAGCTGGTAGGTCACAGTGATGAGTCTTTCCCTACTCAAAGTAGCTTGACTGTCAGTAGAATCACCTGCTCTGGACCACCTAGTGAGCCATGGTGATCCTGGACAGGAAAATTAATGTTTCTTGATTTTCATTTTGTCTGTTACCAGCTGTTATTTCTGAAGTCAAGACTAATGCCCAGATTTACAAATATTTTGTGATTTGTTTGCATCACAAAAGCGATGCAAACCAGCAAAAAAATATTTTTTAAAATGTCTTTTCCCTTTGCACTAAACAATTGCCTATAAGTAATGCAAGCAGCTTTAAGAACTGCTTTGCATTACTGAGCATCAAGGGATGTTACATGGGTGGTACATGAATATACCCATGCAACCACACATGCTTTTTGACACATACGTCTTTCTCCTAACATTAGTAAACAGGGGTTTGCACCAAAAGATAATGCTATTTTGAAGCAGGTGCTAAAAAAGAAGAAATGCTTTTATTTCTCCTAACACTTCTCACTTTACATATGTGCTATACTATACAGCACATATTCAATGTGGGAAACGTGTTAAGTTAAGTCTGGGGATAGTATTTTGCACTGGAAGATTTACGCACACACCTTTGCACTGTGGCGCAAAGGTGTTTGTGTGGTGCTCGGCAGCCTGATTGCGTGCCGGCACTAGTGAAAGGTCAGGAGACTTATTGTTTCATTTGTGAAGTAAAAATAAAACAGAATCAGGACATTAACTCCAAATCCTTTGACTTTATCCTAGTCATTACTTTTGCAGTATCCACCAGCAAGATGGCTCGTTGGCTAATTAGCCCAACACAAAAATAAATGGGTTATCATGAAATTCAAATTACTAGTAATTTCTAGAGAATTACAAGAAACCTCCAATGAGAAAGATGGACCTGAAGACCCTTCCTGATTAAACAAAGATCCTACAAAGGAACTAACAAATGACTTGCAGTGCGAGAGGGAAGGAGGATCTTTTAAGTAGTGTTCCTGCCAAGATCTGTTCATCTCCCAAACATCCCAATTTTCTTTAAAAGCTAGAATGACAGACCTCTGACCTCTGAGCATTGAAATGGCCAGATTAATTTAATCTAGCTCTCGTAAAGTAACTATAAGACGGAAGGAATATCACAATTCAATGGGGCTATTGACTTTAAAACACACACTATGTTTTAAAGACCCCTAAGTGTGAGCACACATTTTTAAAATGGAGAGTCTATGAGATTTTTCAAAGACTTCAGCCTTAATCCATTGGAACAGAGGTGGCTGCAGTGGAAGAGTCAATGATGTTTGCCAACCCTCTCAAAGAAGGAACCAGATAGTCTGAGGACAAAAGGGGACTACAAAGGCCAATTATCAATTTTCCTCCATGATTATAGCCAACACATTTGTAATCAGCAGGAAAGTGGGGAGGGCAAACAGGAAATGCTGGGTCTATCTGATTGTTAGATCATTCACCTTTAACCTTCTACCTCTGGAATGCAGGAACAGAAACAATGGCGCAGAAAATTAGACTGGGCAACAGGCAGGTCCAGAAACGGGGTACTGGGCCATTTGCAGATGGCCTGGATAGTTAGCAGAGACAGACAGAAATCACAAAACAATGGAAATATTCTGCTCAGATTGCCACTTCTGAAACCGTCTATCCCTTTGATATGAGTGGACTTTGATGAAAGGAAATGATATTCTGCTGAGGACATCTACTGCATTGCTTCTGTCTCCATATATCTGGACTGAATTCCACCCTGACAGTTGATTTATGCACTGTTATCATTTTGCCATTTTCACCACAACATTTCTTTATAATATGATGGATTGAAAGGGTATCCAAGCCCTAAATACTGCACTGCCTTTGGGTCTATCCAACTGGACAAGCATTGACTCTCCAATAGAGACCAATGACCCTGGGCTGACAGATCCTATGATGTAGCTTCCTACTCCGGGTAGCTGGCCATCGGTCTGCTCCCCCATACATGCAAGGAGTAGACCAAAGACCAAATGGAAGCTCCCTGAACTGAAAATAAAGAATCTGCATAGAGACCCTAAGTAATCTCTGATGTGATGAAACAATTGGAATGTGAAATATGCTTCCAATATAACTATTGACGGCATGAAGCTTCCTAGTGGATTTCTTGTTTAGAAGATGGCCCATCTAAATTACCTTAAAATTAACCAAAATTAAGGAACCAGCTACACGTGTGGTAAAATTGGAATCAATACATCGAAGTCCTGACAGGCTGGAATCCAGTAAATATCAAAGTGGGACAGGAATAGCCTTTGTTCAAGAAATGTCCAGACCACAATCAAAACCACGTGCCACTAGACCCTCAGACCTTCCCAAGTTGGTGCTAAATGGAACCAGGAGAAAAGATGATTCCAGTCATCAAATCTTTTTTCTGGTTTCCAGAAAAATATCCATGCCCACATGTGTTCCGAACCTGGCTGTATAAACACCAATTGTTTGATAGAGATTTTTTTTTTAATTGAGGAGGAAACCACCTTCCGACAGACACTCCTGAACTGCACTCAATTCTTCTGCTACTTGAGATTCAGATCATGCATTTATAAGCTGATTGTCCAGGTATGGGTAAGTTTGCCAACTCTGAATAGGGAGAAGCATCTTTGGGGCTAGCATCAATTCTACACACAAATCCTGAGGAATGCCTGTTGTGGTGGAGCTAGTGGAATATGATAATGTGTGTTCATTAAGTCTATTTTCACAGTGCAGCTCCCTGATGCATCTAGTACAATAATTTTCTTAAGAGTCTATATTTTGAATGTTTTCACTTTCATATATTAATTCAGGCTATTGAGATATATCACCATCCACTAACCTCCTAATAGTTTAAGTATAATGAATATGATGGAGTATAGTCCTATTCATCTCTCTTCTATTAGAACTGGCACCATTACTTTCTTGTCTTGCAAAGTAGGAAGGAGATTGCTGTTCCTCTCTCTGCCTAGCTTATCCAAGGAGTCTGTTTGATTCATGAGTTTGGGGGACTGTTGATATTTTCTTTTTGATAGCCTTTCCAGACTTGAAGTACCCATCAATCTGAAGAAAACGTTTTCCCAGCTTTCAAGAAATATTGGATTCAACCTACTGCTATATAGCCATGGCCATTTCTAGTATACTTAAGATCTAGACAGTTTTGCTGATAAACTTGACTTCGTCTTCTGGGAGTCACAACCAGAAAATGTTTTGCCACACTGTTTACATAGTTGGGAGAACTGCTGTTGTTACCTCCAGGGCTGTCGAAATTAAGATATGCAATTTCCAGACGAAGAGGACATCTGATGTTTCTGCTGCTGTTGGAATGAAAGGTAATGTTTTTCATTCTTTGAATAAGAGATGTATTTCTTCCTCTAATACTGAACCAAACAAACAAACACCTTCAAAATGCACTCCTAAAGCTGTAGCCTTCTATAATACACATCAGCCAATCTCTTTGCAACTGTTTTTTTCGGGCTGCTACTGAAGATTTTCCTGTCTGCGGAGGTGCTCTGACCACATAAAAAGATACATCAAACAAAACTTCAGTCTGTCTCTCTATTCTTTCTAAGAGAGAGGAGCATTTGGTGCTTCCTCCACTTTCTTATATCAAAGTAAAAAACCAAGGACTGGGCAGCAGATGTTTCATATTCTCTTGGTCTCATTGCTAGATGGGAACCGGTATATTTTTTTTATCAAGGTAGAATTCACATTTTTTCCTGTTAAATCTTTCACGATGGCATCTTCTGACACTAAAGTGCACCCCATTAGACAATCCACTAGAACATCTATTGGCAGTTTTGAATCCATCTCTCCAGAGTGTGAAGTCTTGCCATGATTCTTGGCATTTTTATTTTGTAAAGATCTTTCCACTTCCTCAGTATTACACCCAGGACATGTGAGTGAATAGGAAGACCAATTAGAAGAGTGTGTTCAAATTTACATGAAATAGCCTCTTTAGAAGTGGTGACTATAAGGGTTGAAGAACTCCATGGTTTTCCTGACATGTAGCAATATTCCAGATAGCACTTCTCCTCCAATATATAGAAGGTCTTGAAGGAGGCTCTGTGTTCTGTTTAATAGAAGCATCATGAAAGTAGTTTCCTTGAAATGCTGCATTAGTTTTCAGAAAACTTGTCAAAGACTTTCATCCTCAGATTACTATCTCATGTTCCTTCTAGGTGAAAGAGACCTCAATTTAGATGATGGAGAAGATCACCTAATAGCAGAACAGCAGCAAAAACGGAAATGGACAGTAAATAGACCGGACACCAAAAAATATCACTTTCTGATGAGGACACCAAGCTAAATACTCTGCACTCTCCATCACCTGGGAAACTTGAAAGATGCAAGTGGGTTCTGCCCACAGCACTGATGCTGCTCGTACAAGTGTAGAAACATTAATTACAAGTGGCCAGTATTGCATTACTCCCAAATCTTAATGCAGGGCATGAATCCATCAATAACCATCATCAACTTATAACTGGCACTCGTCTTGGTGAATATCTGTTTAACCATGATTGTCCATACAACACAGTGGCTTCCTCCATTTAAAGTCATGCAAGGATCACTTCCTACAACTACCTGGCACAAGAAACCAATGGAATCCCCTTGTTTAAGCCTAGAAGGGAACTAGTGAATGGAACCAGCACTGGAGGCCCAAGCCCTGCAGCAGCCTCAGCATGCCTTAGACTACTTAGCTTGACAGATAACGGTGGAAGCCAAGAGGTTGCTAGGAATGGTAAACCTATTTATAGCACCTAGTTGGGACTGGGAGAGCTTGTATCCTGAGCATTTTTTATTTTCTCATGCAAATTGGAGTTTACCCCCAGAAGTAATAATTGATGGGCTGAATAAATTAGAGGTGACAATAAGTGTTTAGAAATATCTTGGGTCTATCCACAGTGATGTTGTTTCATCTGTTCCGGTGAGCCAGCCTCTACCTAATTGATAATGTGTAGGCCTGGGCTAAAATTCTGTTCCGCTCGCGGAAATTGCAATAATTTGACATTTTCGCGTTCCGCGGAGAGCGCGAAAATGTCAAAATTTCCGCAATCCGCATTTTACCGGAAATGTTTTGCTTGCTCGCGCTGTAAAATAATACATTCTCGCGTGCGCGCGATCGCCTTACCTGAATCCCCGCGTTCGCCGACAAGTTTTCCCGATCCGGTCGCGTTCTCCACAAGATGTTGGATTGTTGGTAGCCATTTGCGCTGTCTCGCGACAGTTCGCGCCCGCAGTAACGTCATTCGTCGCGCGATCACGTCTTTCTTCTCACGATCATGCACCGCGAGACAAGTGAAAACAAGATGGCCACGCCCGCGAGCAACCGCATGGGTATGTTCGCGCAACCACGCAGAAAATACCGCGAACGGGCGGGAAAAAAACTTCCGCATCTTTGCGATATTTCCGCGTGTTTGCGGGGATTTTTAACATTTTTCGCGATAATTTGCGAAAGTGAATTTCGCAAATTCTGCCCACCCCTAATAATGAGTGGGTTTCTTGATCTCCTCCAAAAATCATTGGAAGAATTACAGTTTTAATCAAACGAAAGATGAACATGTTTAATGAGAATCAATTAAAATGTAACTGAGAATCAAACAAAACAGACTTGGATAATGTACTGTAAGGTTACACTTTATCACTAAAACAACTTTTTCTGCATTGATCAGCTTAAGAACTGCTGCTACAACTCTGCCATTTTGACTCCTGTGAACAAGCAGATGCTGCATTGAAGGCAACTGTTAATGAGAATCTGCTTTGTTGGCTAGTCCTTGCTATTCTGCATCGTACGCAACTTTTGTTCCACTACAATAACTTTATATATGATAATTATTCAGTAAATGTAGTCACTCCTTAACAAAACAAAACAGCAAAGAGACATGTAAATGCCAAACAAGTGATACTAGAAAACAGCATCTTCAAAATGGATAACAGGGATCAATCCTGCACAGCTTTGGGACAAATTGAGAACTTCTAAATGAAACAGGGAAACTGTCAATTAGAACAGAAACAGCAGGAAATTACAAAATAGAGGTATATTTAAAAAATGAAAAGTATTACCAAGAACTCCATCTATCCATGATTGTCTCAAGCATGTTTAATAATCCCTCATTTAGGAAATGGATTAACAGCCGCCCTAAACACATTCTGCTGTAATTTACATCTCTCCTGCAGAAAAGTGGTCCTTGGTCTGATTTAGTATTTGTTATTCATGTATTTATTCTATTTTTATATACATTTTTATAGTGCTAGCTGGACCCGAAGGTATCTGAGCGCTTTATATGTAATGCAAGATGATTAGTACATACATATTTACAAACAAAGAAAATCGTTCGACAGTCAAGGTTGTTACAATATGTGGACATCAGAACAGCATAAATTAAAGGCATAAATGACGTAGTAGAAAGATGAAACAGTCAATCGACCGGTCAAATTGGTTTGGGTGTGAGCTTTGGGAACATATCTCAGTTTGTGTGCGTGTTGAAGAATTTGTTGGGCAGTATGTATTTGAGGTTCCATTTGAAGCAGGAAAAGGACGGGTTGCAGAGAATTGGCGAGTCTGGAAGGATTTCTTTTTCAGTTTGGGTGGAATGAGAAGAAGTTAGTTTGGGCTTCTCAGAGTCCTGGCTCTTCCTGATTTTTGAAAGTTTGGCATCTAGATAGTTGGGGTTATGTGTATGAAGGGCTTTGTGGGTAATGCAAGCAGTCTCATAGATACATCTTCCTTCAATGGGAAACCAATTGAGGTTCTTGAGGGCTGGTGAGATGTGTTCAAACCATTTAAAACTTGTCAGGAGCTGGGCTGCTGTGTGGAGAGCTGTTCCTAGGGTGGTCAAGGTGTTTTTTTTGGAGTTTCTGTGAGGATGGCATTGCCAAAATCCAGTTTTGAGAGGACTAGAGATTGCACTACTGTCTTAAAGTCATCAGGGGGAATAGGTGGTTTGATTTTCTTGAGATGTTTTAGTTTGTAACGCGCTTCTTTGGCTGAGTTGTTGATGTGGTCCTTCATTGACATGTTTTGTCAAGGGTGATCCCCAATACATTTACAGAGCTGGATAGTATGAGAGAACAATTTAGGGTGTCCAAATTTTTGAGCCAATTATTTATTGGTAAAAGGTTTTTTTACGGTAGAAACATATTAGTTCAGGTTTATTGGGGTTCAACTTTGAGTGGTTGATGTTAAGCCCAGTTTGAATCTTGATTAGTGTTGTGTCCCTATGTAGGATGTCACTGGGTGATTTCATTTTGTAGTAGAGTTGAGTGTCATCAGCATATATGTGATATTTGACCCCTGCATGGTTCAGGATAACAGTAGGCGGTTCCACTAAGAGGTTGACAAGGGAAGATTAGAGAATTGTGCCTGGTGGTATGCCATGAGGAACTAGTGTAGGTTTTGAGAGACAATTATTGATTTTTATTTGTTGAGAGCAAATTTGCTGGTAAGATTAGAACCATCTTAGGACTGTGCCATTGACACCAGTGTGATTTGTGAGTGCCTCAAGTAAAGCTGGGTGATTTACTGTATCAAAAGCTGCAGATAAGCCGAGTAGTATTAGGATGCATGCATCACCTTCGTCTAAGGATCTGTGAACGTAATCCCCGATATTGGGCACAGCTGTTTTTGTGCTACAGCCTTTCCTGAATCCTGATTGGAAAGTGTTGTGGAGGTTGAATTTGTTTCTATGTTTGTTGAGTTGTAGTAAGATGCACTTCTTGTTTTAGCTAGGGAATGGGAGGTTGGTGATAGATCTGAGAATACTGAGGTCATTGGGGTTTGCCCCTGGGTTTTTGAGTATGGGTTTGATTTGGCCTACTTGAAGAGAGTCAGATACATAGCCTGAAGAGAGAGATGTGTTGATGATTTTTGTCCTGAATGGGACGGAGATACAGCTGAGGATTTTTACTACTGTGGGTGGGAGGGGATCTTTACTGTGGGATGCGGGCTTCAAGTTTGCACTTTTATTGAAGACTTAATTTTCTATTATCGGTTTGAAGTCAGAACAATTAGCATTATTTTTCAGTTGGAGGGGATAAAAGTTGACATTGGTTTTTCTAGGGGCCATTAGGGCATTAGTTAAATCTGGGGGAACGGGGGAGCGGTGGTGGGAAATAAGTCAGAGGGGAAGGTTGGTAAGGATGTCAGGTTTGTGATTTGGATGAGGGATTGCTCCATTTTTGCGAATTTATCCATGAAAAAGTTTGTAATTTCTTCCCAATGTTCATTGGTGGCAGTTGTTTCATGTGGGGAGGTCAGGGTAGTTTGGCGTTTAATTATGTTGAAGAGCTCCCTTGGTCTGTTCTTAGCACGGTCAAGTTGGTTGCGAAAGAAAGTGGCTTTTTCTCTAAAGATGTGTTTCTTATAGGAAAGCCACGCAGTTCTTAAGAGTGAGAGGTCCACTGCAGAGGGGTTCTGTCTCCATAATCTTTCTGACCGTCGTAGTTGTCTCCTTTTGTTATTAAGATCTGTGTTGTACCAGGATTTTAATTGGATTTTTCTAGATTGGTTCAGTTTGAACTGTGCTATTTGGTCAAGGACATCAGTCATCACTGTTTTATAGTGGTCATCAATGGTGTGAATGAGAGGTTGAAACTGTAGTTAGGCACATATTCTGGATTTCAATTACATTATTGAGATGTGTTTGATGTTCCTAGCCCAGTGCGCAAGTTTGTTGGATGGGTTGAATGGGATCTGAGGTGGGTCTTGAAATTAAACAGCATGACATGGTGGTCTGACCAGTCGATGGGTGTGATGGATCGAAGTGAGACAAGTTCATTTTTAGTGATTATTGCATCAAGAATGGAATCTTTATTATGGGTTGGTTCATTGCAGAGTTGTTTGAGGTTGTTTATTTCAAGAAGGTTGTAAGATTACACACTGTGGTATTTTCTGAGTTGTTCCATTGTATATTAAAGTCCCCCAGGAACATGTCCTTCAGGTCTGTTAGGGAGAACCGTATTACTAGGTCAGTTTGTTCATCTGAGAAGATGGTGCAATTACCAGGTGGGTGGTAGATGGTGTGGAGCTTGATAGGACAGGTGCCTTTGGCTGTAAGTTCTACTCAGTGGTATTTGAAAGTCAAGTAGTTAGAGGTCTTTAAGGTGAAAAGCTGAGTTTTTTTGTGTATGATTTCTAGACCACCACCTATTCTCTCTGGTCTGTCCTGTCTGATGATGGTGTAACCAGGTGGTGTGAGCAGGTCTAGTGTAGGGGGCGAGTTTTCCCTAAGCCAGGTTTTGGTGAGGAGTACAATATCTATTCATTCATCAAGTATAGTTTTGGCAATTACTGTGGTGCCTTTAACTGCTGATATGCAGTTGAGGAGCATGCATTGAGGGGGCTTGGACTATTGTTTGTGGTATGCAGTGTCTGAATGGTGATGTATTGAGCTGGCTTCTAGGCGAATGTAGATAGGTAGGATCCTTCTGCATGGTTGCCCCCACTTTTTGCCTAGTGCTACGCTGGTTTTTGGACTAGTCTGACTGGGATCCTGCCAATCAGGATCACAGTCTCTCTGCTTTCTCCCTTAATTTGTTGTGGTTATTACTTAGGTACATCCCAGATTGGATACTGGGGTATCCTTATCAGTCCCTAGTATATGGTACTAAGGTAACCAGGGCATAGGTACCCCAGAGGTCCCCCATGGGCTGAAGCATGCATTATGCCACCCATGGGAGACCATTCAAAATGAGGAACTATAGGCCTGCCATTGCAGCCTGTGTAACTTGGTGCTTGCACCACTTACTAAAGATATAGGTTTCCTATATCTCGAGTCACTGCACTTAAAACCTAAGCCACCCCTCTAGCAGGAATTTCCAATCCTGATGGTAGGGTGCTTGGTTCTGAGTGTGAGGGTGCCCCTGCATGAGCAGGACACCCCTACAGCCTATGGAGTCCATTCTCCCGGGTTGTAAGTGAAACAGCCATATACTATATGGAGGGGCACTGCATAATTAGGCAATCACCATCTTGAAATTGGCTGCAATGAATCCTATCATGTTTGGTATCAAACTTGTTGGAATCATACCCCCACACAATAAACAATGTTGGAAGTATGGTTCCAAGCACTGGAAGAGCCCTCCGTTAGGCTCCCAGTGTTCCCAGTACCAGCCTTCTTGAACAGGAAAGCACAAAATGGTTGCTGCTGACCAGAGATACAATTCTGCCCTCCTGCTACTGAGCGAAGCTCAAGCAGGGGAAGGCAGAACAATAGGCATCCTGTCAGAGGGAGGTGCAACCACCTCCCAGACAGGATTCAGTGCATTGGGCTAGGGTGGGTGCGCTTGCCAGCGCCGCACAGGGTGCATGAGGGGCACATTTGGTGTCCCCATGCATAGTCCAGTTCAAACCAGTCCTGGGAGCCATCCTTGACAAAGGACATGGGAGTAACCTCCCCCCTGTCCAGACCCTCCACTGGGAGGGTCCCCTGAATCGTCCCAACCCTTTCCTTAGGGTACTTAAGGGCTTACCTAGGTGTAGCTCCCTAGATTCATCGTGGGACAAGATTCAGATCACACACTCTCCGCGGGGTCCCTATCTACTCACCTTGGGTGGTTCCTTGGATCCCCAGCACTTCTATATCTCCTTGACATTTTTTTGACCCAAGTAGTCGTTCTTATACCACTTTGGTGGTATTTGGTAGGTCCCACCCGGTGTCCACTGTGTATTATGTGCTATTTACTGTGTTTCTTTCCTAAACTATTGTGTGCATTGTGCATATCTCTGGGTAGGATATATTTCTATGCGTTAGGGAGTATTATATAATAAATACATATTTTTATAAATACCTTATGTGGTTCTTTTTCACTTAATCTATACTATAAGATTGCAGTCTAGTAAAACAAGCTGCTTTTCACTCATTCTGGACTGAGCCTGAAGGCTGCTCTCCACAGCTACCACTTAGATAGCTTTCTAAGTTTGACTAAGACCTCTTAAATCACTAAAAGGGTTGTCTGGAGGGGTGCAAGGTGTTCACTTCCAGAAGTGTACATCATATACCATGCCAGCTTCTCACAGCGAGGTGATCATTCAAGGGAATCTATTTGTGCCCATGATTACTAGGATAGTGAAAGGATAGTGGAAGGAGCCATTTGGACCATTTTTGGGTCATTGTGACGTCAGATTCACCGAGAGCATCAGCTTCCAGAGTGGATATGGGGCTGAGAACTCAGTGAGGTCTGTGGGTCAAAAGACGCAAGGGAAGAAAGGTCCAATGGGTGTGTTGGCTGACAGTTGGAGCACCTATAAGGGAAGACAACATCTCAATACCAGGAGTGTGATAGTGGGTTAATTTGGCCTGGATCGATATGCATGCAAGATGTCCTTAGCTAGTAAATCGATTTTTTGTTCTATTCGGTTCAGGACCTGGCTGCGCATGTTTGTGAAGCTTTCTGCTCTGAAAGTGGCTGGATCAGTGGCAGGTCTTGTGTTTAAGGAAGGCGAGTGAGCTATGCTATAGTGGAGATCAGTGTCACTGAGGTTGGAAAGGCAGACAGTTTGTGAGGGCTTAGTAGGGTCTACATTGGGAGAGAGGGTTGACCCTGTACGGGACTCAGTGGCAGATGGACTTGAGTAGGGGGAGCTGCCATTGGGCTCAGGGTGGGTGTCAACGAGTTTTTTTGTTACTGTGAGGTCATTGGTTAGGGTGGGTGTCTTGGAAGTCTTTCTAGTGATTACCTGGCAAAGGCGTGTGTCAAGGAGGGCAGCAAGGTTGCTTAGTGTGTCAGGGTGTGCAGAAAAGGTGAATAGCGAGTTAGTGTAGTTGAAGAGACAAGAAGGTTCGGGGAGGACATTGAGGGTTAGAGGGGAGGGCAGATTTTGGTGCCCATGGTCATGCTATGTTAATGAAGCAAGAAGTGATGGGAAATGTCAGTAAAAAATGATGAGTTTGATGGTCTGTAACTTGTATAAGTATGTTCCCTGTCCTTAAAATAGAAATGGATATTTACCCTCTAAATGTTAGGGAGAGGGAGGTGGTGAGATTAGTTCCATAGGGTATTTTGATTGATTTAGTAACTTGAAGGTAGAGGAGGAAGATGCTTCTTTACTTTGTAGGGTGTTTTGATTAGAAGACAAAGTTGATTCTCTTGTTGCTGTTGTTCACACTGTCGTAGGTATCAGCTATTTGATTTTCTGGAAGTCGTTTTTTTTGTATTATTAGAGAGATTTTTGGGATAGTTGATGCTCCAAGAGTTGTTGTACCGCTGGTTACGGGAGCGGTTGCTATTATCCTCAGACTCCTTGTTGCTCTGGCAGGTGTGGACACCATTGTCTCTCGAGTCACTAGACAAAGGGGTAGGGTTGTTTGCCGGGAACCCCTGGAGACTGGCTGCCAATATGAGCTATCCCACTCGTTCTCTTGTTCCTCCACTTCTGAGTCAGGCTGTGTTAGGGAGTCAACTCTCCGGAACCATGACACATTTCTGGTGACTGTTTCTTTTCCCTTCCGGGCGGTGATCATAGTACCGTCTGAACAGATTTCTGTCCAGGTTCTGGGCTCAAATGGGGTCTGAAACATCCACCCTGGTCTTCTGTCCTTTATAAATACTTTGTCTTTAGGGACTTTTACTCGGACTCTTGCATATCGGCTCATGCTGGCATGTATATTCGTTTGAGTGCGCCTGGCCTGGGTACATTCTGGATCATATGGAGGTGAAGTCCATCCTGGTGAAACTAGGATGGTGTCATGCCTGTGTCCGTTGAGCATTAGGAACCATGGGGACCATTGCATGGTGCAGTGAGGTGTCCCCAGTACTCTCTTAGAAACCTGTGCATACTCAGTTCTGGATTGACACCTTCAGCAACAGTGATTCTGAGGGTTTGTTCAGGGTGCACATGAAGTGTTTACCTTTCCCGTTGACTTCTGGCCATTGAGGGGTAATTCTGCGATGTTTGATTCCCAAGTTGTCCAGAAGTTCCTTTGACTATGATCCCTGGAAACAGTGCAAAAGGTCTTTCCAGAATCGGGGCCATGTTTGCAAATGCTGTGGATTCTACCACCTTAACAATGGGAAACTTGGAGTGATTGTTGAAAATTACGGCAGTAATGCATCCATCTGGGATGCTCCCAAAGTCAAGGCTCGCCTGGGACCATGGGGTGGTGCTCGGTTCCTCAGTGATGATGGGCACTGGTGGTTCTTGGACACCTGTGAGCAGCTAAGAGGGACAGCTATTTGCAGCTTTGTCAACGGCTGCTTCTAGCCCGGGAAACCAGGCGTTTTCTCTCATTCTGGACTTAATTTGAACTATCCCTTGGTGTCCTCCATGAGCTAAGGCCATTACCTTGTCTTCCAGGGTTTCGGGTATGATAATGCAAGCCCCTCACAGCACTAATCCTTCTGAGGTGGCACTCATGAACCCTTCACATTTTGATCAGGCATTCCTTTTCAAATGAGTTGTTGGTCTCTCTTAAGAAATTCTGCCACGACCCTCAATGGAGGCATCGCTAACCTTCATTAAGACTAAGTCTGACTTTGTGGCATCGCTGATCTCCTGGTGGGTGAGTGCTTGCAGGTATTCATCTTGTGTCACCATGCTGATGTACGGTGGCTTCCGAGCTGTCGTGGTTGTCTTTGGCATGAGCCGGCGGGTGTCGTGAGAGGAACTCAGCTGGATTCTTGGCCCAGGTCGATAAGTTATTTCCATGTGGTAATCTTGCATTTGAATGGCCCAGCGCTTGATCCATAGAGGAGGATATGGATCTGGGCCTTGAAATAGAGGGACAAGTGGCTGATGGTCTGTGACCACACGGAATGACCTACCTCTGAGATATGGATGGAAGTGGCTACTAGGCCTGGGCGGTAAATTCCGTTACACTCACGGAATTTGCAGAATTTGGATAATTTTGCATTCCGCGGAGAACGCGGAGTTACCCAAAAATTCTGCTTTCCGTAGCTTTGCGGAATTTTTTGCTTGTTCGCGTTCTCAAAATGCGTGTTCGCGAGATATTTCCCCCGAGCACGCAAACAGCAATCGCAAACAGGAAAAAAGCATCGCGGACAAGCAATTTGCGGAATTTCTGCGTGTTCACGGAGATTTTTTACCATTTCGCGGAGCTTTGCGTTGTCCGACTACACAAATTCCGCCCACCTCTAGGGGCCACACACCCATTTGATGGCCAATGCTTCTCTCTCTATTTGGGAGTATTGGGTTGGCATGAGGGCTTTGCTAGCAAACACAAGGGGTACCCATTTTCCTGGCTCCACTTCTTGTGTGAGGACGGCTCCCAGGTCTCTTGGGACTGAAATAGGCCATTGTTGGTTTACTCAGCAAGGCTTCTTTCACCTTTTGGAAAGTCTCCTCCTCCTTCTGGCCCCACTGCCATGGGATATCTGCATTCATCAAGGCGCATAGAGGCTCATCAATAGATGCTAGTTTTGGGATGAACTGACCACAATAGGTGGTGATGCCCATGAAGCTTCGAACTTCAGATACTGTTGTTTGTGCTGAGGCTTGCTTAAAAAAAACCGATGGATTTAGGCCCTGATCTCTGTACTGAGGTGAATGCATGACATTCTTCTGCATTCTGTTCATCAATTGTTCTTTTTGCATTTGTCATACCTAGAGGGTCGGGGGTGCACAGACGTGGGTCCTCGTGCTCTCCATGCCACTGGAGTCAAGCTATCCTGGCTGATGAGGGGTGAAACCCCGAAACTTGTCCTAGGAGACTTGTTTCCATTCCACGGAGGACCTGGCCTGGCAGTTCAGGCCAAACTGTTCCTAATGAGCACATGGTCAAGACTGATTTGCATATGGCATGGGGAGCAGAAAAACTGTGGACTTAGGCCCAGATCTCTGTACTGGGCTGAATGTATGACATTGTTCTGCATTCTGTCCTTCAACTGTTCTTTTTGCATTTGTCACCCTGAGTGGGACTGGTATGCCCAGACGTGGGCCCCGTGCTCTCTATACCACTGGAATCAAGCTATCCTGGCTGATGAAGGGGGAAACCCTGAAACCTGTCCATCAATTGTTCTTTTTGCATAAGGCTTGCTTGATGGCATGGGACTTGCATGGATCAATCTGGTCTTTGTCTTGGTTGAAGATATAGGTGAAGAACTCAATAGAATTTTAAAAGAAGGAGCACTTCTCCTGATGGAGGGAGACACCATGCTCCGACAGCCTCTTCAGGGATGCTCAGAGGTATTTATGTTGCTCCTTGGGGTTGCAAAGTGGATCAGGATGTCTTCACTCACATTCATGACTCCTTGAAGGACAGACAGTGTCTCTCTGATGGCATCTTGGAAGACTTCCACTGCGGCCGAGATCCTGAAATTCAGCCTCTTATATCTGCGTAACCCAGATGCGTTGAGAATGGGGCAATGTAGCAACTCTCCTTCACTAGCAGCAGCTGGTGGTAAACTGTGTTGAGATCCAGCTTACAGAACCACCTTGACCCATTCAGGTCAGCAAAGATGACATCCATTGTCCGGGTGTAATGTCCTTCCCGCTTAATGGCTTGGTTGGGAAGTCGCATATCAATGCAGAGACGTATCTTGTCAGGCTGGTTTGTTTTTTCAGCGATGATCATTGGGGACACCCACGGGGTTGAACTGGAATCGTTCTCTAGCACCCCTAGGCATTTTGGTTTGCTTGACTCTTGCTCCACCAGTGGTCTCAGATGGAATGGCACACACCTGTGATGAAGAGCGACTGGCTTCACAGTTTTGTCGATGAGTAGCCTCCCTGGCCAGACCTTCAGGCACCCGAGTCCTTGGAACAATTAGGGGAACTGACTTATGAGTTTGTCTACTTTGAATGCTTTCATGTTCTTTGACAAATATGCTAATCTGAGGTATTCTGCAGTCTTGCTGCAGATGAGGGTGTCAGTCTCTTTGTCAGCAACATGGACAGTTGCTGTAAAGTCTTGGTCTTTGGATCTTATTTGTAGTGTCCTTTCTCCTCTTAGCGGGAGCGGCTATTGACTTTCGTACATGAATACTTTGATATTTGACTGACTAGGGGAGGCCTTGGTCACAGGCGCTGATATTGTTGTATCCCTATTACCTTCACCGAAGTGGAGTGTCAATGAGGGCTTTGACGCACAACCCTGCAACGTCAACCTGGCAGGTCGGTTGGAGCCGTCAGTGTCATTTGAGTTAATTTGTGAAGGATATAAGGAATACTTCTTCCTTGTCATCGGGTGAAGGGTACTCCAGCTGGTGTGGAGGTACCTTGGCAGCGCCTAAGAATGTATGGTCATCCGTGGACAGCTATCGGAACTGACTTGGACTGGATCTTGCCCCCTCGTGTGTCTTGTCTTTCAAGGTCACTTCTACAGATGGAGGCAAAATGATTTAGTTTAACACATTTAAAGCCTATGTGACCTTGGGTGGGGCCTTCGTCCAGTGGATGCTCACTGCAGTTGCACTGTCCACAGCTCGTACCCAGCTGACGTGGCGCTGACGTCCTCATTTTCCCTGCCTGGCAGCCAGTGTGCACAGTGCCAGTACGTTCCACTTTCACTGTAGACAAGCGTTCTGGCTGTTGCGTGATTGTGATATCCATTTCAGGAGCTCTTGCCGCAGACAGGTCGTGAGACCTGGCCAGAACCAGAATATCATACAGGCTGATGTTCGATTGCCTCAGGATAAGCCCTCTTAGTACTTTGCTCCTGCAGCCCTGGATCATTTGGGTCCACACCTCTTTGGGTTGATCGTAAGCTGTACAAGTACTGGCTAGTTCACTCAGTCATGCGTAGAAAGTGTCTATTGACTCACCTTCTCTCTGGCAAGCTTTTTTGGAGCTTGAAACACTCAAAGTTTGTGTAGAATTGTAGGTCAAAATGTTCAGTGAGTGCTTTTGCTACAGCCTCATAGTCAGCCGCAGCACCTGTGTTAGGGAGGTGCTCAAATAATTTGTAGATTTCTTCGCCTGCATAATGAAGCAGGAGAGAATGCTTTATGTCCCTATCGGACTCACGGTGGCTATGAAATATTTTTCTAACCTTCCAAGCGATGTCTTCCAAAGTGGTGAGGCTATAGCTTGGTCCACTAGCTCACTGTAGGGTGGCAGGGTGTCGACTATGGCATGTGGTGAGGCAAACAGGTTTTGTGACACCCTTAGCCGAGGAGCTACATTAGCGTCATCTGGATGAGACATGGTATCTTCTCCTGGCATGTCCCTTCACCCTCTTTTACTTTGTTTTGTGTTTTTTTTTCTTTATGATCCCTTCTCAAGTATGGCATCTCTTATTGTAATGGGTTCGTTCTTTTTTTTCTCAGGGTGCTGGTGTTTCACAGTTATATTGCTGCTCCTCTTTATGATAGGTGTCCTGGGGTCGAGTGCTGCAGCGGTTAGGCATATCAATGCAGAGGGGGGATTGGGCCTTCTCAGCAGGGCATCCGCAGCACGTGGAAGCGTGAAAGGAGGAGGGCCGCTGAGTGCTCCATGCAGCTGAGCTGGGCCAGGCAGCTGCGAAGAGATCGTCCGAGACTCGTGCTCTGTTGCGTGCCATGGGACGTAGGCGGAGTAGTGAGGAGGCTAGGAGCAGAGGCTTGCATGGCCAGCTGAAGGGCAGAAGCAGCGCTGAGTGTTAACGATGGTTGGGGTTGCAATTCTCACCTCTGAATTTAGGCAGGTACTTGGTCGGTGGCCCTTCACAGTGGGAACTGTATAATGTTGTCTCTGCTATTAATGTTCTGCACACCGCTGATACAAGTTGTCAAGACCGGAGTCATTGCAGGCCTCGTGGACTCCACCACTGAACAGGTCGTTGCCGGCTAGCGGGAGTCGGCAGTGCCCACTGAATCACTGTAGTGACAGCATTGTGGCCCTCATTGCAAGTGGGGTTGAACATCCCACCCTCATCGCAAGTGTAACAGGGCCTCCCGCTTCAGGCACTAGGCCTGAGCATGCCATGCTGGATCAATGACACACACACAATGCTATAGTGTGAGCCAGAAGCCCACGTGCAATCTCTGCTAGTTTATTATATAGGCTCTGGCCACGCCTGGCTAGAGGATGCATTAGGTTCAGTTCTGGAGCATGTCATTACTGCAGGGGCAGTGCCTGGTGGTTGTTAGAGAAGCTAGGAAGGCATAACATGTTTGTTAATAATAATCTTATGATAACTAATAAGATATTCAGACTTGTGACCAGAATACAGGTGTTTAACAAATGACTTCTAAGCTTGTTGGAAATGTGCATTACCTTGCATGAAAATGGCTAAAGTGTCACCAGATGTACTTATGTATTCAAGCAGTATTTCAATCTGTGATAGGGACAATTTCATGCTTTAGTGCATTAAGCACACCCTTGTACTCACTTAAAATATAAAAGGTAAAAATAAACATGTTCAAACTATAGAAATACATTTATATATACAAGGATTAAAGTTAGGGGGCTTGTTGTTCTGATGATGTGCCTTCTTAGTGTTCGATAATGAAATCCATACACTCGATTTTTTTTAAGCCTCTGATTTATTAAGCTATTGTAAAATCAATGTCTTTGCTCGTAGCAATCTTCAAATTGATGGCATATCTCCACTGTAATGCAAGTAAGGTAGATCACGGATACATGGTCCTACATTAAAAGCAATGTTTTTAAAGAAAGATTATTCCTGTAACATTTTATGAAAGTAGGGCCAGGTTTACTAACTGTTCAGGCAACGTACAGCAACAGGGGATTCTGCTGCACTGTGTCATGTGGAACAGAGAGAGCAGAAATTTCAGCTGATATATGGCACATTTCTGCTTCCTCGTGGTGCTGGCTTACTGTGCTGCCTAGCACCTATGTGCCATCATGGTGCAAGAGTGCCTGCATTATCAGCAGGTTTTTTTTTTTTTTTTGATAATCAAGTTTATTGATTTTGAGAAAGAACACAAATTAACATTGGCAGCAAAATCAAGCACAGTATTTGGATAATGTACAACCGTATGGGAGATGACCGAAATTTGCGAATCACTCTTTAGGGTAAAATCTTGCATGAGGTTTTCACGGATTTTAAAGACACACGCACAGCTCAGGACAGAAGGTTGAACCATTTACCCCAAAAACCTTTCCAAAGAGTCCAGGGCAGCCCCGGGCCTCAAAAACGGCTCCTCCTGACTTCCGCACCAGTCCACCCCCCGTCTCCACCTCCGCATAGTAGGGGGCTGGGCCTGAGACCAGAGTGCCATTATATCTCTCTTCTCCACCACCACCGCTGTCCCAAGGAAGCGCTTGTCGGCCCGAGAACCGTCCAGGCCATCAAACACGCCTAGAATCAGTTGCAATGGGTCGTGGGGAACGGTCCACCCTGGGGTCTGTGTGAGTTCCAGTTCCTCACCCGCCCAGAATGGTTAAAGGAAAGGGCATTGCCAGATCATGTGGTAAAAATCCGCTGAGGCGTGGTTGCATCGCGTGCAGGTTGGGAAGGGCTGCAGCAGGGCTCTGTATAGATGCGCAGGGGTGAGGTATGACATGTGTAGGCAGTAGAGTTGGACTAGACGCAATTTGGATGAGGTCGTCAAAGTCTTGGGGGCTATAAGAGCATCCCTTCAGTCTGCATCCTCTAGGGGGCCCAGCCAACCCTCCAGGCGGGCACGCATTGAATCTAAGGTTGCGGGGCCACTGTTCACAAGGGAGCGATAAATCCGCGACACCCCACCTCTACCCAGGTTCCCCATCATCACTTGGGCCTCGAGGGGACTAAATTCAGGGAGGGAGGTGGGGGGCAGAATGTGCACCCTGAGGGCATGCCTAAGCTGTAGATATTTTTAAAATTGGGAGGAATGAAGGGAGTTGAGCTGCTACAAGTCTGCAAATGTCCTGATGTGGTCCCCAACCCGGACGTCCCCGAGAAGCGAGATCCCAATGTGATCCCACCAACGGAAGTCCCGGAGAGACGAGGCCTCTCGCAGCCAAGTGCCACACTACAGGGGTGTCTGTCTGGTAAGTTTCCTGGCCCATTTCGAGGAGGACCATCCTAGTTATGGGAGAGGACCTCCGTTATGGGGGCTCCATACAAGTAGGCCTGGAGCTGCGGGAAGTCCATCGTTCGGAGTTCTACCTGATACACCGGGTCGGACCAGCCGACCGCGAACCAGTCGTGAACCACGGTGAGTCTCGTGGCTAGATAGTAAATGAGAAGGTTGGTTACACCCATACCCCTGTCATAAGGAGGTATGAGGCAGTGAGCCAGGGACCCTCGCGGTCTCCCGCCTCCCCATAAAAACCGGGTGAGGATACCATCAATCTCACAAAACCAGCTCCCCGGAAGGTGAAAGCTAATATTTTGCAGAATATATAAAAAACGGGGGAGAACCATCATTTTAAAAAAGGCACTTCGGCCAAGGGGGTTAAGAGGAAGAGATTGCCTCCTCCTGAGATCCGCCTTGGCCTTGGTAACCAGGGGCGTAATATTCAGGGCCCATTCGAGTTCTGGAAGCAGGGTAATCCAAACCCCCAGATATTTGAAAGATTGCCTACGCAGGGGAATGGTAGTTTGCCAATCAAAGCAGGCACGGGACGGGTGGAAGGGAAACCAGAGTGGACTTCGCTGGGTTGAGACGAAGGCCAGAAACCCGCTCAAAGGCGAAGATGGCATCCAAGCACCGTGGGCCAGAATTCTTGGGGTCCGCCAGGAAGAGAAGGACGTCGGTGGCGTAAAGGGCGATCTTATTGACCTGAAAAGGGTCCCAAGCCCAACCTCGGATGCAGGGATCTGAACGTATGAGAGAGGCTAGGGGCTCATCACTAGCACAAATAAAAGCGGTGAGAGTGGACAGCCTTGGCAAATGCCCCTCTGAATAGTGAATGTCTCTGACAGCACACCATTAATTAGGACTCTCGCTTTAGGACTGGAGTATAAAGCACGGACGAGGCGCCGAAACGGAAGGCCGAAACCCAACATCTCTAGCTCATCCTCCAGATAGCTCCAATCAACCGTATCAAACGCTTTTTTCAAAGTCAATGAAAAGCAGGGCCAGATAGGGAGTGAGATGATGGCTGTGTGCGAGGGCGAGGTGGAGACGGCGTATACAATGCTGGGTACCCCGGGTAGGCATGAAACAACATTAGTCTGGATGGACCAAATAATGCAAGAGGGGCGGAGACGTTGGGCCAGGGCAGTGACAACAATTTTCACCTCGGTGTTGCTGAGGGAAATGGGGCGATAGTCCGCACAGGCAAGGGAGGGCGGCTGTGTCTTTGGGAGGATCACAATAGGGGCCACGTCCGACTCCAGGGGAAAGGAAACCGTGTCTACCACATGGTGAAACAATTCCACTAAATGCGGGACCAACAAGTCGCGGTAGGTCCAGAGTCTCTGAGACCGCCTGGGGAAGGCAGGGCAACTGGGTCCCTGTCTCTGACAACAATGCAGCCAGGGAGGCGTCGGGAGGTCGGACCACATAAAGGTTAGCGTAGTAGCTTGCAAAGGCTTGGGCAATTGCCCGAGAGGTAAAGTGGTGGGTGCCTGCCGCATCACGGACCTCGGGGATGATCCGATTGACTTTGGGATAAGAAACTAGGTTATGGAGTAATTTGCCATTTTGATCACCCCAGCCGTAGACGCTCGCCACTGAGTAGCGCCACAGCATTTTAGCGGAATCCAGAGAGATCTGACAGATCTCCTCACGGAGCAGGGCGAGCTGTCGGGCGGAATCAGCAGTTTCAGTAGAAACCTGGGCTATTTCCAGCTGCGCAGCACGGGCCTCCAGGTGTATAACGCCGGCGGCCTGAGCCATGCACTTCGCGTGGACTAAGTCCTAGCCAATCCCCGTATAGTGGCCTTGCCGGCCTCCCACAATGTACCCGGCGAGGGGACCGATCCTGTATTGATCTTAAAATATTGCTTCAGGTCACGCCCAAGGGATTAGACAAAATCCTCATCCTGCAGAAACCAGGCGATCATCCGCCAAGTCGTACGAATGCCGTCTGGAGAGTTTCTGAGATGGAGGGAGACAGGGGAATGGTCCGAGATGCCTCGGGGCAGAATAGTAGCCCTGGACACCAACTGACAGTCCGGGGCCGGCAATAGGAGCAGGTCAATACAAGAATGAGTGTGGTGGGCCACCGAAGTGTGAGTGTATTGTTCCCGGCGGGGATTCCACACCCTCCAAGCGTCACAGAGACCCAAGGCGGAGGACCAATCAGAAAGGTGCTTAGCAGAGGTCAGACGGGATGCAGAGGGAGTACCTGTCGTGTCGCGAGGAGGTTGCATGACAGCATTGAAGTTGCCTCTGACGACCGTCAGACCCTGAGGGAAGGTGGAGACTGTGAGTGTGAGGCGTCGAAGGGCAGAGGATGTTGAGGTGATTAAGAGGATGCCCCTCGATCTTGCCAGTCAGGGCCACGTAACAGCCCTGCGTGTCAGTCTCAGCCTGTGACAAAGTAAAGGGGAGACCCCTACGAAGCACAATGGCCACCCCCCGGGAGCCTTGTGTGAAACCTGAGTGCCAGACCCTGTCAAACCCATAACGGGCGAGTAAGGTGCAGTGAGTCCCCAGGAGGTGTGTTTCCTGTAGAAGGAGGATGTCAGGCGCATGGCGTTGGGTGCTGCGAAGAACTGCAGTTAATTTTATGCGGTCTAATAGGCCATTGACGTTCTACGACAAAATGTGAAGGGGTCTATTGAAGGTGGACATCATCAGAGCGGGTAGTGTATGTGGGGAACACTGTGGGTAGACCCGGGTCCCAGGGGAGGTAACTTCCCATAGACAGGGCATGAGGTGAAGTTTGTGTGTTCTGATAAGGCTCATGTCGTCGTCGGTGACATGTGTGCACAGAAAGCTACCAAGAAAAACAAAGAACGACGGCCTGTAGGCAGCCAAATACAATAACAAATCGGGAGACAATGGTCTGCCCACCCTTCCTTGCCCCCCAACACCCCCCACCCTACAATTCCGGAGTTGAAGCATTTGTCGCCCTGAAAAGGAAAACAACAAAACAACAACACAAATAAGTCTGAGTGCTAAGCTAAAACAGTTAGTGGAACCTGAGCGTGGCAGAGATGGACCCCTCCATGTAGAAGGATATGACAATCGTTATCAGCTGTAGAACCAATTAAAGCAATTAACTAACCGAGGAAGATAAGTAAGTCTGAGTGCTAAGGTAAACAGTCAGCAGAGCTTGGCGTAACGAGGATGAACCTCTCCATGTATACGGATATATAATGACCTCTGCTGTAGGAGCGATGTAGGAAATAGTGTACAGATTCTGTGCCGTTGGGACCTGACGATCAGACCCCCCGTCCTCCCCGGCTCCTCGAAGTATGGGGCTCCTTGACAAGTCCGAGTCCGATAAGGCCGGGCATAGTGTCTCTGAGAGGTCTGTGGTGCAGCTCAAATCAATCAGGGAACCAGTCGAGCTGGGAGGTGCAGATCTCTGAAGTGACGTATGGGAAAGGGGAAAATGGGACACTGCCCCCGGTGACAGGGAAGCCTCACCGCGACGGTCACCCTTCTTGCGGGACCTAGTACGGCACCTCTGGGGCTTGGGTAGGGTTGGGTGAGGCTGCATAAGCTTCCGTCGGGCAGGGGAGGAGACAGGTTGGATCTGGAGAGGGCGCTCCTCTGTGAGCCAGGTCCAGGCCGCTTGGGGGTTATCAAAGAAGAACACCTTGTCTTGAAAGACAACTCTGAGCTGGGCCGGAAGAAGGAGACCGTATCGAATACCCAGGTTACGGAGCTTCTGTTTAACAACATCATACATTCGGCGTTGGGCCTGTACGTCCTTGGTGTAGTCTGGGAAGATCCTGATCCTGCTGTTTTGGAAGGTCAGATGGACCCTGTGCCCTTGCAGCCTTAAGGATGGTGTCCCTGTCCCGGAAGTTGAGGACCCTCAGGATAATGGGCCGGGCAGGAGCTTCTGGCAGAGGCCAAGGAGCCAGGGAGCATTCCAATGCGAACCAGGGGGAGAGGGACTCTTTGGGTATCAGGTATCACACTCAAGTTTCCACAAACGTGTCCGCACGGCCCTGCTCAGCCCCTTTGGGAAATCCTATGAGGCACATGTTGTTCCTCCTCGACCTGTTTTATGCGTCTTCAGCCCAACGGTGGAGTTCCGAGGGCTGAGTCTGGAGACGGGCCACTTGAGTCTTGAGTTGGCCTATGTCGTCCTCAGCCGTGGAAATTCGCGATTCCGCTTCTGGAATTCGGGCTGTGGCGTTACACAGGTCCTGCAGAATAAGGGCCATGTCCACCCTCACCTCGCCAATCTTAATTTCAACTGAGGCCTGCGAGGTGCCAATTGCTTGGAGGATAGTGGAGAGGTCACCCCCAACGGGGGCAGGAGTATTAGACGCTCCCCCTCCAGGATCCCGATCGTTCGTAGTGTACTGATCCATTTTTGTTTGGGTTTGAGGGGCAGGGGTCTGTTGGGTGTGGTTCCTGCCCATCGCCACTGAGGGTGAGGTCAGCAATCCCGGAGAGGAGGGGGGCCGACACACAGACTGTCGATACTTGGGCCCAGGCGTCCAGGCCAGCCCCCTCAGGTCTCCGTGAACCTCTGGGGTGAACCCGCATACATTCGAGGCCCCCTCTCCCGGCTCCGGCCAGATGCCATGGTCAATGAAGGGTGGAGCCCCCTCCCAGGAAGGGCATCAGTGAGCTGCTGATGAGGGGGCCCAGGAAGATGGACCGCTAATCCGCACCACGGCGGGTGATGGTCTGGCCAATACAGGGGGCCGGCGCCACTTGATGGCAGCAGCCGGTGATGAACAATAGGCTCCTCTGGGGCGCAGACAGGGCCAGGTGAGTGAGCAGCGGCAAAGGGGGCCAGCAGCGTGCTCTGTACCGCATTACAGTTACGTCCGGGAGCGGGCCCACAGCAGCTAGGGTATCTTCAATCAGTGGAGGGGCCACTGGGAGGAGAGGAAGGGCCCTACCCCACGGTGGTACGTCACCAGCAGGGAGACGATTCCAGGCAGGGATGGTCAGATAGGCTCTACCCTCACACACGGGCCGACAATCCCATGGGAGCACCCTCGGATGTAGTACGAGATGGATCCCCTGTGCGCCGCTACCCGACACTGGTAGCCGGGGCCAACAAGTCTGGAGCAAGCACCCACGGGGGGCCCCCAGCCAAGTCCCTCCAGCGAGAGCAGGCAGGTGCAAATAGGTGGGGTAAGCCAGCGAGGGAAGGGGGCCGCAGCACTCATACCACCCCCGCTCCACCCCTCAGTCCACCAGCCGGCCCTCTGCACACACACCCACTCACCGATGGTTCGCCAGTAGGGGCAGGCAGGGATTCTTGCTGTCACCAAGGGCCGGCAACCCCCGAGGGCAGAGACGAGGCTGCAGCGCCGCCAAGGCCCAGGGCAGGCAGAAGGGACCAGACCCAGCCAAAGCAAGAGGCTGAACAGCAGCAGGCAGCCATATGGACCTCCAGGGGTGCAGATCCTCAGTTGGTCCCCCGATGGTCCCCAGCGAGCCCCGACGGGCCAGTTTGTAGGATACCGGAGCGCAGTCCCCGGCAGGCTGAAACGAACCCCACCTCCAGCGCCCAGGGGGGTGGAAGAGTCCTGATCCACAGAGGGAGGAAGAAGGCCTAGGTGCACTACCTGCCGCTGCCCAACAATGGCAGCTGAGTCTGGTGCCACCCCCGATCACTGCAAAGGCACTGCCAAGGATGATCCGGGCTCACCCCAGGGGACAGCAGGCAGAAGCAGGCGGCGGGACAAGATCACCAGCGTGGCCGTGCCGTGCTCACTCTTAGTCCTCCTCTGGATCCCTCCACACGGAAGGTGGGCCGCCGACCGCAGCTCCGGACACCACCTCACCACTGCCACACGTGGGCCCAAGGCACGGCCAGGTCCAGGGCTGGTTTTGTAACCAGCC
The DNA here is from genome assembly GCF_964204655.1 of Triturus cristatus. Lineage (NCBI taxonomy): Eukaryota > Metazoa > Chordata > Amphibia > Caudata > Salamandridae > Triturus > Triturus cristatus. The sequence goes on along the minus strand of NC_140587.1, from coordinate 736,186,373 downwards.
AAAAAGTAGTAAGCCTACTCAAAATTGGACAACCATGTTTTTGGAGATCAGGTGAGCACAACCGCCACCCTGGAGCGGCAAGGGGGGCCCGGGGAGGGATGGTCAGGGCCCAGGTCGTCCGGCTCAGAGGTGGATCGCCGAAGGGGCTGCCATTTTGTCAAGGCAAGGATGCAGAAGGAAGGGAGCCACCCCCAGGCAACGGATGCTCCAAGCCACCCAAGAACGGGATCAGAGCACAGGTGGGGGGGACAGGGGATCTCTGTTGACAGTAGGAAGGGTCCGATGATAGCTAGCAATGGGCAGATGCAAGGCGGATGACTGAGGGGGTCCGGAGCACTCTTAGAGTGCGACCGCCATCTCGACACCTCAGGCCATGCCCCCAGCAGGATTGTTTTTATGCAGAGAGGTATACCTTCCAGCACAAAAATAATCCTTAAAGGCTTATTCCTTTTTCTATGTGCTGCAGATCACTTATACAAAATGCACAATAATCTGACACAGTTGCTTTTACATGCAGTATTCATTGACATATGTAGTAGACAGAAACAGACCACCAATTTTATAAATCTAGGTTTGGCATGAATATTTAGCCTCATTTGTTGTTTTACATGTACGCTAGCCTAAATCTCCTCTGAAAGTCTACTTATGGCTAACACACTTTATGCCATTCCAATTGACAAGAGTAACAACAACATTTAGACATTTCTGACGTATGTGAGATCTTTCAGCAAATCTCATAATTTCACTTTGTGCCATTCCAATTCAAGTTGTTGCAAATTAAAATTCTCGCTTTAGACATGGGTAAAAGACCATCCACTATCACAGCAGCTCCACTGACTAATTTAAGAGACTGCACAAAAGAACACAAGCAAATAATAGCATATGTGTCACACATATGCAAACAAACAATTGCAGATCCATGATGAGGAAGCCAATGGTAAGGTGACATCTAACATCAATGGTGATGTAATCTGTGATAATATCTGCGACATCATCTGTGAGGTCAGATCCTTCAATTTGGTGGCAAAATGTAAGTTACACTTTTGGAGTACATTTACATTAAGGTTTTGTAACCAGCCAAAAAGTAGTAAGCCTACTCAAAATTGAACAACCATGTTTTTGGAATACCGCTGGTGCCCACCATACTGCCACACATTTGCAGACACACAACATTGTTCCCAGGAGTTGCCAATTCCATGGGTAATGAAATCTTACTCAACCCTACACCACAGTGCCAAGCTCCAACTAATCTTTGAGAATCACTCTCATTAAATCCAAAATTTGTCAATTTACTCCAAGAGTGTAACTCGCACACAGATTTTGAGAATAGCCAAAAAGTACCAGACTTACTCAAAAGAGTAAATTACTGAACAATGTAAAGCCCCTAGGTCCTTCAAATTGGGGGAGACACATGCGTTCCATTTTTGGAGTAAATTTATACTTTGATTTTGTGACTAGCCAAAAGGTAGTAGGCTTACTCAGAAGTGGACAACTATGGGGCATATTAACAAGCCAGGCGATAAAATTATCGCCGCTTTAGCGGCAGAAAACTGCCGCTAAAACAGGGATAATGGGCTTGATAATATGCTCTATGGAATTCCAATTGAAGCCCATGTTAGATGTGAAGGACATCTAACATGGGCTTCAATTGGAATTCCATAGAGCATATTATCAAGCCCATTATCGCCGTTTTAGCGGCAGTTTTCTGCCGCTAAAGCGGCGATAATTTTATCGTCTGGCTTGTTAATATGCCCCTATGTCTTTAGAATACATCTGGTGACCATCATACTGCCACACATGTGCAGAAACACAGCAGTTTTCTTGAGAATTCCCAATTCCACAGGTAATTGAAATTTTACTGAATCTTAAACCATAGAGCCAAGCTCCAACTACTCTTTGAGATTCAATGTCATCTCATCTTGTCTGCTTTTTGTCCTCCTACTTCTCTTACTTCTTTGTTGTGGAAGGTATCAAAGAGCGGTTGTGCAGGCGAGTAGCATCGGTACTTGCTGGACGGATTTTAATACAGATTTTAGTTGGTATTTTACCTTTATTTTAAGGATTGCTGTAATCTGGTTTTATACTTTTCTGTTTCTGCCCTGATCTTGTGTTAAAACTTTATTGCTTTCACACTACATATACAGACCCACCTGGTCAGCTCTTCTCTCGGCCTCCTCTGCTCGCTCTCCGTTCCACCACGGCTTTTCTCCCATTTGAGTGGAGAGAGCAAGCGAGTCAACTGTAGCCCTTCCTACTTCTGGTTGTGATGGAATGGCAGAGGTGACGGGCTAGGCCTCCCGGAGTCTCCTGTATTTAAGTAGGATGACTCTGTAAACGTGCAGCGGGCGTGCTGCTGGCGCACTGAAGGTGCGCCAAAGGCAAGCCTGTCTGCACCCATCTAACCATCGCCAGGACCCCTGCCTCTCGTGCCTCAGCCACCCCTCCTTGGCGCATCTATTCAGCTACAGAACTTAAACAGTCAGACTGCTTGATAATATTCTTTATGCTTCTAACACAGGCTACAGGACTACTCCCTTTCCTAATCTTGAGGGACCGTTCGCATGCAAACATTGCCACTTTAAAAGTCTTAAAAAGGGTCAGGCTTCTATAGATCAGCATGCTCGTCAGAAGGTCCCTGACACGTTTGAGCCAGTAGTAGCCACACCCTTGTCTATAGGCAGTCCAATGGTCCATAGTTCTATTTATAACTGGAGATGTTTTTTTCAGCAAACGTTAGATCCTTGCCCAAACATGGCACTGAATTTTGGGATCGTATGAACTCTGATTCCCCTGATCTATGTTTCCTCACTGAGACGTGGCTTAAACCATCCTCAATACCGGCCATTACCTTAGCTCTTCCTGAAAATTATCGTATTTTAAGATTGGACATGGAGATCAAATTGTGAGGTGGGATTGCCATTGTTTATAAAGAAACTCTGAAATTCTCTGTCATTGACTTTGCCTCGGATGATAATATAGAGGTTTGTTTTTTTAAGATTGAATTCACACCCTAGCATTGTTGAAAGGGTGCGCTTATTTACCATGCTCTTGGCCCACTCAAGGATTTTACTCTAAAACTGATGGAAAAAAATAGCTCCTCATACTATCTCTTCCAAGCAATTTTTGATGCTGGGGGATTTTAATACTCACAGTGAAGATAGCAAGAATTGCGATTCCATTCACTTCTTTGCAGACATGGCCTCCTTAGGATTGGGATAGATCAATGTAGGCCCTACTCATTTGGCTGGGCATACCCTGGTCATTATTCTTACCAACTCACCCCAGATACTTGCAGAACCTCCTTACCCAGTGAGCTGGTCAGATAATTTTTTGATTAACTTTCAGATTACAGACACACAACCTACCTCCACCCCTACTAATTCCATTCGTAATCTTATAAGACAATGGTATAAGATTACGCAAGATTCTTTAGTGAAAATTTTGACCCCCCCATTGTCAAAGAACCTGGTGACATCAACATAATGTTAAATGTATTCCATGAGGCCATAAAATCAGTCACAGATATTCTTGCGCCATTAAAACAACAGCACGTCAATCCCCCAAAAAAGCACGCAGCTTGGTATACCTCCGAACTTCGTCGGGAAAAGTCTAATTGCAAAAAATTGGAAAAGACATGGTGAAAATCACAAACTGTGTACGAGAAAGTAATTTATAAAACTGACTTGGCACTTTACCACAGGAATATTAAAAAAGCACAGAAACCCATATTACCTCTAGGCTAAACCGAGCAGGCAACTCTACTAAAGTACTCTACAAAGTTCTCAATTCCTCTACCAAACCAACTGCCTGTCCCCCTCTCAAATATTATGTGATAATATTGCCAATCATTTTGAGGAAAAAATCAATAAAATATATGATAAATTACCCGGAGACTCTGAATCACTGGATATTATTGCCTTACTGTCTACATCTACAAGGGAGAAAGATACCTGCTTAAAGAGTTTCCTTGCCTTGCAGGGATCAAGATTGGAAAAGATGCTGAAAACAGTCAAATATGGTTCGCCCTATGACATTATGCCAGCCAATCTGTTTGCCTTATTAGCTAAGCAACTAGCCCCCCCCCCACTTGTACTATACTAAAAGCCTCTTTGAGTGAAGGGAAAATTCCAAACGTATGGAAGGCGACCAGGTGCTTCCGATCCGTAAGAAGGCACATGTACCCTCAACGGAGTTGGTAAACTATCACCCGATTTCATGTCTTCCGCTTATGAGCAAACTCTTGGAAGGACATTTCAATACTAAGCATATGGAGTACCTAGAATCCCAAGGCTGCCTTGACCGGTCACAGTCTTGTTTCAGACCTAATCATTCCACTGGAACCACCCTTATAGGGGTCACAGACTAAATCAAACATGCCCTGGACAACAATAAGGCTGTGCTGTTGGACTTGTCTGCAGCTTTTGATACTGTGTCTCACCACAAGCTACTCCAAAGATTGAATGAGATTGGTATTGATGAACTCGCGCTAAAATGGCTTGCAATTTTTCTAGACCGGCGCAACCAAACTGTTAACCTGGGTCCTTTCCGCTCCCGCATCATGGAGCTCACTAAGGGGGTAGCACAGGGCTTTAGCCCTACCCTGTTTAATATGTATGTGGCCCCTCTCGCTATTAGAGATCAAGGGTTCACCCCCTATTCTTATGCGGATGACACACAACTTCTTTTCTCTTTTGCTAACAATTCAGCCTCAACCAAATCTCTCTTTTCTGATGGTATGCAAGCAATTTCTGGCTGGATGATGGAAAACTACCTCCAGCTTAATGCCCATAAAACTTGAATTCTACTATTCTGCAGCGCTCAAGCTTTATGGTCCTCTGACTGGTGGTTGGGCGTAGCCACTACTCAGAAAATAGTGGCAAAAAACCTGGGCGTCCACCTGGTCCACTATTTTACTGTGAGAGAACAAGTAAAGGCCACTGCAGCCACTGCAGGTAGTTGCTTCCATACGTTGAGTCTTCTCCATATTGTGTTCCACCTTCTGTTCACAGGACCTTGATTCAAGCCTTGGTAATCAGTCCCCTCGACTACTGCAACGCCCTTCTAGTGGCTGCAAATGAATCCTTGCTGAATAGATTGCAGGTGGTTCAGAACACAGCAGATTTCCTGACACTTAACATGCCCCCAGAACATCTTTCTTGCCATTGCTTAGACATCTTCACTGGCTACCCATTCGCCAAAGAATCAAGTTCAAAATTTGCTGTCTAGTCCATAAAGCACTCAATGGCAGAGGTCCAAGTTACCTCAGCGCAGGGGACAAAGCTTTCTCGTACTTCGCACTATGGTAATTTCTTGTGCAATCTGAACTGACAAACAGCCGACATGTGTTATGTCGTTTTCAACAACTTTTTCAAGGCTGTAGAATTAGAAAAAGCATGGATCTTTTCAGGCTTTCAGGTGATATGACAGGTAAATAAGGAAAATTAGTACAAGGAATAAATTGAAAATCAGACCAGCTCAAAAGATTTACAATATTAAATAGTATTTCTTAAGGCATTTAATAATAATAAAAAAGAAATATATATGTGGTCCCTGTATACAAGTATCCATCACAGTGATGCTTTGGAAGCAGTTAAATACTTTTTGGGCCAGCGCAATATTGACTTTTACCAGCACAACATACTTCTAAAAATGATAAAACTTTGTCTAATGAACAACTATTTCATGTTTAATAAAGAAGTTCATCAACAGTTATGTGGTGTAGCGAGAGGGGCATGCTTCTCTCCCAGCTATGCGTGCTTGCACGTTGGCTGGTGGGAGAGGCATGTCCTCAGAAACACCCACAAGGAACTGTATGATGCCAATGTACTTCATTGGTGGCGTTTTACAGATGATGTCTGAGTGATATGGAATTAATCTGCAGCATCAGCCAAGAGTTTTGTTGACACTATTAACACCAATGTGTTGAATCAGTATTTTACTGCTGACATAAGCAATCAGTGCGTACAGTAGTTAGATGGAGAGTTGTATGTTGTAAATGAGGCTATTCAAACCAGACTCCATAGAAAGAGCACTGCTGGCAATTCTGTGCTCCATGCCAGCAGCTCCCACCCTAACCTTCTTATCAGAAGCATTCCGTATGGAGAGTCTTAAGGATAAGGAGAATCTGTAGTTCTGACAGAGATCTCAAATTCTGTCAGATGGATGCGTTTCAAAGGTTCAGTGCCCGTAGGTACAAAACTAAAGATTTGAAGGCTGCTATGGAGCGGACCAACAGTCAGTCTAGAGAGGATTGTTTACGGAATACCAATTTTAACATCACAACTACTAATCCCGAGGTTTCCAATATTCTGCCCAAATCGAGTGACTCATTGAGATTAATAACTACATATAGTAGCCAGGAAAAACAAGTGAGGAAAATCATATACAAAAATTGGCCCATAATTATGACAGACCTCACTTGGTCTCAAACTTTGCCAGCACTTTCGTCTGTTACATTCAGACGTGCACATTCGATGAGGGATGCACTTGTTAAAACAAGTCCTGAGGTGATTACTTCCAGTAACTGGCTATCTAAAAGGACAGGTTTCTTCAAATGCAGCTTATGTCGAGCTTGCAAATTTGGAACTAATACTACTGAGTATACCGCTGCTTTTGAATCTTAATCCATCAAGATTAAAGGAATGTTTACATGTTAAACTGAATTTGCAGTATACGTATTGGAATGTTCATGCCATCTTAAATATGTAGGAAGCACTAAGTTGGAAGTTTTCAATCGTACACTGCACCATCTCTGTGCATTGGTTAATTCAGACTCTAGTTACCCTGTCGCTCGTCATCTTAAACTTGTACATAATAACAATTTGAATGACTTGAGCTATTTTTTTATAGACTCAGTACCTAAGTCACTCAGAGGAGGGAATAGAGAAAGGAAACTTCTGCAGTTAGAGTCACAGCACATTATTTTACTTGACACCAAGATGCCGAATGGTCTCAACACCGGAGAGGACATGCACAATTTCTGATAGATTGGTGTTTCTGTGACTCTATGGTATTCTATTTTGCAATGTATGAGTATGGTTTTAGATTACAGTCTTTTAACCCTGTTTTTAACTTGGCTTTAATCTGGTTTCACTTGGTGTTACCTGGTTTCTACCTGGTTTTACTGGGTCTTGCTAGGTTTTAGCTGGTTTTAGATGGGGTTTTTTACTGTATCTTAAACCTTCTCTTATCCTCGTACTATATGCACAATGCACTTTCCATGCTGAACCACTTTTGACATCTAACCATACAAACCAGTATCCTGGTTCTATATTTTGCACTTGCAAGGTAATTCTGCATATAGGTGACTGGTTGCAGGTTACGATTCTAAAAATACAAATATTTTTCCATAATGTTATACCTAGTCATTTGTTTACAGTACACTTGCACTCTAGTCTGTATATGAATTAGGCATGCCACTAGCTCTTATCATTTATTCATTAGTTGTTAACTGTGATGGTTAATAGTTGAGAACATTGATGATTTTATCAATTTTGCACTTGCACGTTATTGGTTTTAAACACAGAGGTGCTTGTTTTTAACCATTGTGCCTACCTAGTATATCTTCTAGCGCTATTGTGTAAGGGAATGTCTCAATTAATTTCACCTGGTTAGTGTATAATGACGTCATGAGGGACAGCGCGTTATGTGAGGCCCAATACTGAAGCAGGATTTATTTCGCAGTCCAGCAGCGCTTGTCATCTTAGCCCCAACGTTTCGGCCCTGCAGGGTCTGGGGCTCCGGTAACGTGAGACTGTTGTTGGGATTAAATGGAGGAGCCCTACCCACTCGCGCATCCAACCTACAGAGGATACGCCAATGGTGCAAAAATGGATTGGCGTGAGGAAGGGATTCGAGCAGGGGGACCCCTGCTACGATCGTGCTGAAAGCGGATTCTTTTCAAAGTCGTTCGCAGAGTGAGAAACACTGCGGCATTTTCAACTCACTTGACTGTTGTTAAAATGACCACACCAACATCAGTGCTTTTACTGAATATAACATTCCTAATACAGGTACAATTTCTGAGGACTTCCATGTTATTAATTTAATTGCAAATGCACTGTGGGACTTGAAGTTGATCTAAAGAGTCACGTGATGTACCTTATTTAAGAACACGCCCAATCGCAATATGGCGTTTGTTATTCACCCGTGAGCAAGGCTATGGTGCCGAAACGTTGGGGCTAAGATGACAAGCGCTGCTGGACTGCGAAATAAATCCTGCTTCAGTATTGGGCCTCACTTTGTGTTTATATGGTGATGTTTGGATGGGCTGCTCCGTGCCCATGTGTGAGGCCGCCCTGCAGGGTCTGGGGCTCCTGTAACGTGAGACTGTTGTTGGGATTAAATGGAGGAGCCCTACCCACTCGCGCATCCAACCTACAGAGGATACGCCAATGGTGCAAAAATGGATTGGCGTGAGGAAGGGATTCGAGCAGGGGGACCCCTGCTACGATCGTGCTGAAAGCGGATTCTTTTCAAAGTCGTTCGCAGAGTGAGAAACACTGCGGCATTTTCAACTCACCTGACTGTTGTTAAAATGACCACACCAACATCAGTGCTTTTACTGAATATAACATTCCTAATACAGGTACAATTTCTGAGGACTTCCATGTTATTAATTTAATTGCAAATGCACTGTGGGACTTGAAGTTGATCTAAAGAGTCACGTGATGTACCTTATTTAAGAACACGCCCAATCGCAATATGGCGTTTGTTATTCACCCGTGAGCAAGGCTATGGTGCCGAAACGTTGGGGCTAAGATGACAAGCGCTGCTGGACTGCGAAATAAATCCTGTTTCAGTATTGGGCCTCACTTTGTGTTTATATGGTGATGTTTGGATGGGCTGCTCCGTGCCCATGTGTGAGGCCGCCCTGCAGGGTCTGGGGCTCCGGTAACGTGAGACTGTTGTTGGGATTAAAAGGAGGAGCCCTACCCACTCGCGCATCCAACCTACAGAGGATACGCCAATGGTGCAAAAATGGATTGGCGTGAGGAAGGGATTCGAGCAGGGGGACCCCTGCTACGATCGTGCTGAAAGCGGATTCTTTTCAAAGTCGTTCGCAGAGTGAGAAACACTGCGGCATTTTCAACTCACCTGACTGTTGTTAAAATGACCACACCAACATCAGTGCTTTTACTGAATATAACATTCCTAATACAGGTACAATTTCTGAGGACTTCCATGTTATTAATTTAATTGCAAATGCACTGTGGGACTTGAAGATGATCTAAAGAGTCACGTGATGTACCTTATTTAAGAACACGCCCAATCGCAATATGGCGTTTGTTATTCACCCGTGAGCAAGGCTATGGTGCCGAAACGTTGGGGCTAAGATGACAAGCGCTGCTGGACTGCGAAATAAATCCTGCTTCAGTATTGGGCCTCACTTTGTGTTTATATGGTGATGTTTGGATGGGCTGCTCCGTGCCCATGTGTGAGGCCGCCCTGCAGGGTCTGGGGCTCCGGTAACGTGAGACTGTTGTTGGGATTAAATGGAGGAGCCCTACCCACTCGCGCATCCAACCTACAGAGGATACGCCAATGGTGCAAAAATGGATTGGCGTGAGGAAGGGATTCGAGCAGGGGGACCCCTGCTACGATCTTGCTGAAAGCGGATTCTTTTCAAAGTCGTTCGCAGAGTGAGAAACACTGCGGCATTTTCAACTCACCTGACTGTTGTTAAAATGACCACACCAACATCAGTGCTTTTACTGAATATAACATTCCTAATACAGGTACAATTTCTGAGGACTTCCATGTTATTAATTTAATTGCAAATGCACTGTGGGACTTGAAGTTGATCTAAAGAGTCACGTGATGTACCTTATTTAAGAACACGCCCAATCGCAATATGGCGTTTGTTATTCACCCGTGAGCAAGGCTATGGTGCCGAAACGTTGGGGCTAAGATGACAAGCGCTGCTGGACTGCGAAATAAATCCTGCTTCAGTATTGGGCCTCACTTTGTGTTTATATGGTGATGTTTGGATGGGCTGCTCCGTGCCCATGTGTGAGGCCGCCCTGCAGGGTCTGGGGCTCCTGTAACGTGAGACTGTTGTTGGGATTAAATGGAGGAGCCCTACCCACTCGCGCATCCAACCTACAGAGGATACGCCAATGGTGCAAAAATGGATTGGCGTGAGGAAGGGATTCGAGCAGGGGGACCCCTGCTACGATCGTGCTGAAAGCGGATTCTTTTCAAAGTCATTCGCAGAGTGAGAAACACTGCGGCATTTTCAACTCACCTGACTGTTGTTAAAATGACCACACCAACATCAGTGCTTTTACTGAATATAACATTCCTAATACAGGTACAATTTCTGAGGACTTCCATGTTATTAATTTAATTGCAAATGCACTGTGGGACTTGACGTTGATCTAAAGAGTCACGTGATGTACCTTATTTAAGAACACGCCCAATCGCAATATGGCGTTTGTTATTCACCCGTGAGCAAGGCTATGGTGCCGAAACGTTGGGGTTAAGATGACAAGCGCTGCTGGACTGCGAAATAAATCCTGCTTCAGTATTGGGCCTCACTTTGTGTTTATATGGTGATGTTTGGATGGGCTGCTCCGTGCCCATGTGTGAGGCCGCCCTGCAGGGTCTGGGGCTCCGGTAACGTGAGACTGTTGTTGGGATTAAATGGAGGAGCCCTACCCACTCGCGCATCCAACTTACAGAGGATACGCCAATGGTGCAAAAATGGATTGGCGTGAGGAAGGGATTCGAGCAGGGGGACCCCTGCTACGATCGTGCTGAAAGCGGATTCTTTTCAAAGTCGTTCGCAGAGTGAGAAACACTGCGGCATTTTCAACTCACCTGACTGTTGTTAAAATGACCACACCAACATCAGTGCTTTTACTGAATATAACATTCCTAATACAGGTACAATTTCTGAGGACTTCCATGTTATTAATTTAATTGCAAATGCACTGTGGGACTTGAAGATGATCTAAAGAGTCACGTGATGTACCTTATTTAAGAACACGCCCAATCGCAATATGGCGTTTGTTATTCACCCGTGAGCAAGGCTATGGTGCCGAAACGTTGGGGCTAAGATGACAAGCGCTGCTGGACTGCGAAATAAATCCTGCTTCAGTATTGGGCCTCACTTTGTGTTTATATGGTGATGTTTGGATGGGCTGCTCCGTGCCCATGTGTGAGGCCGCCCTGCAGGGTCTGGGGCTCCGGTAACGTGAGACTGTTGTTGGGATTAAATGGAGGAGCCCTACCCACTCGCGCATCCAACCTACAGAGGATACGCCAATGGTGCAAAAATGGATTGGCGTGAGGAAGGGATTCGAGCAGGGGGACCCCTGCTATGATCGTGCTGAAAGCGGATTCTTTTCAAAGTCGTTCGCAGAGTGAGAAACACTGCGGCATTTTCAACTCACCTGACTGTTGTTAAAATGACCACACCAACATCAGTGCTTTTACTGAATATAACATTCCTAATACAGGTACAATTTCTGAGGACTTCCATGTTATTAATTTAATTGCAAATGCACTGTGGGACTTGAAGTTGATCTAAAGAGTCACGTGATGTACCTTATTTAAGAACACGCCCAATCGCAATATGGCGTTTGTTATTCACCCGTGAGCAAGGCTATGGTGCCGAAACGTTGGGGCTAAGATGACAAGCGCTGCTGGACTGTGAAATAAATCCTGCTTCAGTATTGGGCCTCACTTTGTGTTTATATGGTGATGTTTGGATGGGCTGCTCCGTGCCCATGTGTGAGGCCGCCCTGCAGGGTCTGGGGCTCCGGTAACGTGAGACTGTTGTTGGGATTAAATGGAGGAGCCCTACCCACTCGCGCATCCAACCTACAGAGGATACGCCAATGGTGCAAAAATGGATTGGCGTGAGGAAGGGATTCGAGCAGGGGGACCCCTGCTACGATCGTGCTGAAAGCGGATTCTTTTCAAAGTCGTTCGCAGAGTGAGAAACCCTGCGGCATTTTCAACTCACCTGACTGTTGTTAAAATGACCACACCAACATCAGTGCTTTTACTGAATATAACATTCCTAATACAGGTACAATTTCTGAGGACTTCCATGTTATTAATTTAATTGCAAATGCACTGTGGGACTTGAAGTTGATCTAAAGAGTCACGTGATGTACCTTATTTAAGAACACGCCCAATCGCAATATGGCGTTTGTTATTCACCCGTGAGCAAGGCTATGGTGCCGAAACGTTGGGGCTAAGATGACAAGCGCTGCTGGACTGTGAAATAAATCCTGCTTCAGTATTGGGCCTCACTTTGTGTTTATATGGTGATGTTTGGATGGGCTGCTCCGTGCCCATGTGTGAGGCCGCCCTGCAGGGTCTGGGGCTCCGGTAACGTGAGACTGTTGTTGGGATTAAATGGAGGAGCCCTACCCACTCGCGCATCCAACCTACAGAGGATACGCCAATGGTGCAAAAATGGATTGGCGTGAGGAAGGGATTCGAGCAGGGGGACCCCTGCTACGATCGTGCTGAAAGCGGATTCTTTTCAAAGTCGTTCGCAGAGTGAGAAACACTGCGGCATTTTCAACTCACCTGACTGTTGTTAAAATGACCACACCAACATCATTGCTTTTACTGAATATAACATTCCTAATACAGGTACAATTTCTGAGGACTTCCATGTTATTAATTTAATTGCAAATGCACTGTGGGACTTGAAGTTGATCTAAAGAGTCACGTGATGTACCTTATTTAAGAACACGCCCAATCGCAATATGGCGTTTGTTATTCACCCGTGAGCAAGGCTATGGTGCCGAAACGTTGGGGCTAAGATGACAAGCGCTGCTGGACTGCGAAATAAATCCTGTTTCAGTATTGGGCCTCACTTTGTGTTTATATGGTGATGTTTGGATGGGCTGCTCCGTGCCCATGTGTGAGGCCGCCCTGCAGGGTCTGGGGCTCCGGTAACGTGAGACTGTTGTTGGGATTAAATGGAGGAGCCCTACCCACTCGCGCATCCAACCTACAGAGGATACGCCAATGGTGCAAAAATGGATTGGCGTGAGGAAGGGATTCGAGCAGGGGGACCCCTGCTACGATCGTGCTGAAAGCGGATTCTTTTCAAAGTCGTTCGCAGAGTGAGAAACACTGCGGCATTTTCAACTCACCTGACTGTTGTTAAAATGACCACACCAACATCAGTGCTTTTACTGAATATAACATTCCTAATACAGGTACAATTTCTGAGGACTTCCATGTTATTAATTTAATTGCAAATGCACTGTGGGACTTGAAGTTGATCTAAAGAGTCACGTGATGTACCTTATTTAAGAACACGCACAATCGCAATATGGCGTTTGTTATTCACCCGTGAGCAAGGCTATGGTGCCGAAACGTTGGGGCTAAGATGACAAGCGCTGCTGGACTGCGAAATAAATCCTGCTTCAGTATTGGGCCTCACTTTGTGTTTATATGGTGATGTTTGGATGGGCTGCTCCGTGCCCATGTGTGAGGCGGCCCTGCAGGGTCTGGGGCTCCGGTAACGTGAGACTGTTGTTGGGATATATATATATATATATATATATATATATATATATATATATTACCTACTGGCGGTCGCCAGTAGGTAGTTATAGTTAGGACCCTCTTACCATAGGATAACCGCAACATTCTATTTTGAATAACTTTGGCGCCGGTCGACGAATCCTCGCAAAATTTTCAAAATAGGTGGGGCGCTACGCTACGCTCCTACCCTGAAAGTCTCGGGGGGATTCGTCAAGCGGGGGCTGAGATAAAAGGGGGGTCCCAAAACGCGTTTTTCCCATGCATTTTTCCATAGGACCTTTAGACACAGCTACAGCCCGAACGGCTGAACAGAGTTAAATGAAATTTGGCAGAGAGGTAGTCCTCAGGTCAAGGAAGTGCCTTTTGTAGGTTTGGTGTAAATCTGTTCAGTAGATTCTGAGAAAATAGCCTTTAAATCAATACATATATCTGAGCCAGCTTACGGTGCGCTTACGGTGCGCTTACCGTACGCGTACGGTGACGTGCGCGAGCGCGATTCTGATTGGCTGTTAGATCTTAGTAAACATTCGAATCGGTCGAAACCAGGAAGCGGCGGCCGCCATTTTGTGTGTTTCACTCAGAAAAAAAAGGGTGATAACTTGAAAAGGGGGCAAGGAATAGAGTTACAGACCCCATAACATTTGAAAGGGGGTCAAAGAAGGACAGAAAAGTACAAAAAAAACATTTATTAATTTTAAAAAAAATCGCGGGGTACGCGTACGGTAAGCTTACGGTAAGCTTACCGTACGCGTACGGTAGAAAAAAAATAAAAAAAGAAATGAAATGCAGATTTAAGTGTTTAGATATTAGGGGGCTCTAAAAAGAGCCGTTGTGTTTATGAAGTGATTTTTTAGTGGTACCTACAAGTAAGTACCGATGCAGAGTCTAAGGTTCAAGAGGAAGACTCTGTTCCCTTCATCATTGAAGTGTACACCATCTCCTCTATAAATGTCTTGCATGTCGTAACGCAAGTTGTTGTGGTAAATGGAACCCATACCATAGTCTCGGAGGAAAGCAGAAACAGATTTGTTGACGTGCTTTCTTGCTTTGTCAATCTGTGGACAGAAATGATTGGACCAGTTCCATTTTTGCCTTTGGCATATGTTAGAAAACACAAAGGCAGTTTTAGGGAAAAGTGAAAACAGTTGTGCAAAGGTCTCCTTCATAAGCATTTCCAGACCTACCCCAGTCAAAGTGCCTAGGTCATTGCCACCACAGTGCACTATTATGAGGTCAGGGTGTTGGATTTGCATGAAGGATTTCACCAATGGCATCAATTGGTGCCACTTTAACCCTCTCTGACCAATCCATTTAATGTCTACATTTGGCAAAGCAAGGTCTCTCACCATACCTGTTTTCTCTGCATACTTTTCACTCCAGAAGACATAGCTGTGCCCTACAATCCACACTGTGAACATCTTCAAAGGAGAACTGGATGCACTCAGGAGGTGTAATTCAGTAGAATGGTAAAAAGAAATGAAAGACAGTTTGGAAATGGAGGCATACATATTTAAAAAAAAAAAAACTGATTGGCTGTTTCATACCATTCTACAATAAAAACTAGGCTGTATGTGTAAATTTATAGAAGCATGTTTTGTATTGGTACAGAAAAATGTGTTACCAAAGAACAGTACTATGGATTTGCTGTTAGGTTTGAAAAGTCAAGCACTCCTGCTCTTTGGAAATGAAACATTGTGTGGTGAACTTCTGACCTAACTCTAAACAGCAGTGTTTCAAGAGCTGTTGCTATGGTAGCAGGCAGAAGTCAAGTTGGGGGAAGGGTACTAGACTGAAGTCAAGTTGGGGGAAGGGTACTTTTGGAAAAGGGTTGGTTTTCAACCAATAGAAATGTGTGATTACATTTGAAAAAAAGGGGGAAGCACTGAGATTTGAAATTAACATGTATATGTGTGGAAAAAAAGAGGGAAACATTGCCATTATCTGTTCAAAGTTCAAAGTTCATTTATTTGTTTCGAGGGTTAAAAACCATCATGAAAATACATAATAATCATAATGTAATCACAAAAAGAACATTCACAAAAAGAACATTCTGAGCAACGTCACAATTGTTAAAAAGTAGACAGAGAGAAAGTTTATCCAAATAAAAAAGTTAGGTTTTTGTAAAAGATAAAAACCTGTGAGCAACAGTGAAACAAGACCCCGTATTATAATAATGTTTCCCGTACCTCCCTAACCCACCCTTCATCATTCCCTTGTGTTTCTCAATTTAAAAGCAATTTTGAGGAAACTTATAACAGCGAATAAGGTTCGCGTTTCAGCGGCTCTTTGCAAGAACAATAAGGCAGGTTTAGCATGGATAATATTTGAGACCTTTAAGACATCTACTAAAAATCTTTGGCGGGGTGTTTTATAAAAAGGACACAATAATACAAAATGAAGGGTGTCCTGCGGAGACCTATTGTCGCAGCCGCAGGCACCCTTCTGCTCAATTGTTTGAGTAAAACCTGATGGATAAGCTAAAATATGATGCAACAAATTGAGCCTAAAACGAGTCATTAAAAACCTCTCGTGGTGACTGTACAATAAAAAGAGGTATGGTTCCATGCCAGCTTGATTAGAGACAAGGGAGTGGGCAACTGCCGAGGATTTAGCTAAATCCAACTCCTTCCTCCTGCCATTGAATTTGTCCAACAATGAGCTTTGAACATAGTGTCTGGAGTATATGTCCACCCTAGAGGGGTCCTGGAATAGCATTTGTTCATCAATATCCCCCAGAGTGTCTTTAACATATTTCAGCCATGGGATTTGAAGACATTTCTCTTTCAACAAACAATCCTGGATGATCTGTCTGGATAGTCCTGCATTTGGATTTGTCCAAATTTTGAGCCAGGCCAGTATAGGTCTCAGTCTGATAATGTCAGCAATATATGTGATTCCCAGCTCTTCATGAGTAATTGCTGCAGTGATGCTCGGCGGAAGTTTTAACAGTTTTTTTAAAAATTTGTCTTCCTCACTTTGAATTAGTTGTGCCTCTCTGCAGCCCCACACTTCTGCTCCATAGATGGTCTTGGAAATACTAACTGATCTATACAAAGTCAACACCTGTTCTGGTGACCAACGACCCATTCGACGTGCAAAGCTCAGTATTGCCCCATTAGCTGACACTAGTCTCCTTGCCCTCTCCTCCATCAGTGGGACAAAGTTTAATTTATCATCAAATAGAAGGCCCAGGTATGGGAATGTTTTAACAGTGTCCAGGACCTGATCCCCCAGTTTGAATACAAATTTCTTTCGTGGTTTCTTCCCCGCTATCATAATGAATGATTTTTTCATGTTGACGGAGAGATCCAAATTCCTCATGAAATCCGCGAAACCCTTGATTAAAAGTTGCAGACCAACAGCTGTTCGGGCTAGGAGCACCGCGTCATCGGCATACAAAAGCACTGGCAGATGACGCGTGCCCACCTTAGGACAGTCAGTTCCCAGTGCAATGAGGTCATTCTCCAGGCCATTTATGTAGAGGGAGAACAAGAATGGCGCCAGGATACACCCCTGTCTCACCCCGCCCGAGCACGGGAAGGGATCTGTGCTCACCCCCCCCCCCGCACTGTAGCGGACCTTGGCAGTGGTGTTCCAATGTAGCTCCCTTAAAATGTTAATGAGATCCGGGTCAATGCCTAGGTGAGACATAAGTATCCAGAGTTTGGCTCTGTTGACATTGTCAAAAGCTGCTGCTAAGTCCATAAACCCCATATACATGGTGCCTTCAGACGTCTTGGTATACTTAGCAGTGATCAGGTATAGGTTAAGGCATTGGTCGGTGGTTGACCTGCCTGTTCTGAACCCATACTGGGTGTCCACCAGGGTGTTATTGGTGTCAGTCCAATCTATTAGTCGATTGAGGAGTGCCCTTCCTAATACCTTGGCGGAGACGTCAATGAGCGAGATTGGTCGATAACACTGCGGGCTGTCCCTACAGCCTTTTTTGTAAATAGGGACAATCACCGCAGTGGACCATGATCTCGGCAGACCCGTTTTAATTACTGCATTCAAAACTCTTGTTACCATTGGAACCCATAGCTCAGTGTTGCTAAGAAAAAGATCCGGGGGGTCCCGTCCGGGCCCGGGGCTTTGTTGCGTGTTAGGCCTAAAATTGCTTTGCGAACTTCATCCAAAGATAGTTCAAATTTATCTGCCCTTGGTCCTCTCCATATTCCATCACCAGTGTCCATCTCCTGTTGGTTATACAGGGATTTGAAATGAGCAATCCAGTCTTCTGGTAAGATGTTAGAGCTGATGACTGGAGAGTTTGAGTCGTGGAAGCAAGGTCTATTTATAATTTTCCAGAACTGGGCATAGTCTTTATTCTCACCAGCCTCCCTAAGGTCTGCCCATACTTCTTTTTGAAGGGTCCCTTTCCTGATCTTTAATTGATTTTTGTAGTTTTTTCTGCAGCGAGCAATTTCTACCTTGTCCCTTGGGGTTTTTTTCAGGCTCAGTTTTAGATCTCTTAGCGCTTTGGAACAGATAGAATCAAACCATCTTGGCGAAGATGACTGCATTGCGGGCTTCTTGGTTGTTAGGAGTCTCTCGATTATTTTGGTCAAGTTCTCAAATGCCTCTACTACTCCTTTGTCCTCTGAGGTGTGTTCTAAACAGGTCTCTATGTGGACTTTCCCTTCATCCACTAATTTGACATAAAATTCCTGGGGGTTGATCACTGACCACCTTAAGCGTCTTCCTTGGTCTACTGGTTGAATTTCAGATTGATGAATCAACCCTGGGTCTTTTTTAGTTAAATCATTCCCTTTGAGTTCTATTATAATGGGATTATGATCACTGTGGGGGCTCCACTCTGTCCAGGTATTTAAGATCTGATCTCTTGCGCTAGTTGAGATCATTATGTAATCTATTATAGACCCCCCCCCTCTGCCCTTAAATGTTGGTGTTAGGGATTCGCCTACATTGAGAGCAGCTAAGTCCATGACATGACTGAGGGCAAAGTCTTCTAATAACTTCATCAGAGTTGTTCCCTCTTTACAATGAGAAAAGTGGGGGCCCTTTTCTAACGGGCAAGCTGACCAGTCAGGGGTTGGAGGGAGTAATTTGGGGCATAAATGACAATTAAAATCACCCATTAACAGAACAGTTGGTTCTGGCCCCTTCGTCCTTTGCTCTAGTTCCTCATTTAGTCTGCTATCCAGCTCCGCTAATATTGGAAATTTCCCTTCCACTGGGCCGGAGTTATAAAAGTTTACTAACAGTAGACTCTCCGCCTTGTGGAGAAGTCTAACTGTTTGTATGTTGTCTGAGGAACAATCTGGGTAAGACCATGTACCTTTCAAGTCTAAGTCCACATAGACTACTAGGCCTCCTTTTGCCCTACCCGAGTTTGTTCCTTGTGCGGGTCTGAAAAAACACTTGTAGCCCTCCAATTAACATGGGCCTGAATCCTTTGCCCAAGTTTCTTGGAGTGCTATGACATGGAAGGATTTTATAAATTCTACCCATTCCTTACTTTTAAATTTGACTTCCAACCCTGCAATATTCCAAGAGAGGATAGTCAAACCCTCCATCTTGTCCTTGCCTTTTGTTGTGGGAGTCAAAGTAAAACTGTCCTCTCCAGCTATAGGTAGATCAAAATTGGATGAATTGGTTCCCCTCTGCCTCCGTGGTAAGTCCAATCTCCCAGATTGGGTACTTTCCTCAGTCCCACCTGTGCCCCATAAGTCTAAGCCAGAGCAACCACTGGTAGCCAGGCTTACTACGCTAGTGATTTCTGTGGGTGTGAGTCAATCAATATCTTCTAATGATTGAAATGGGGCAAATCTATTTGTCCATTGTGCGCGATCTCTGGGGGGATAGGGCTGTTCAGGGCGGCTTGCTAGTCTTGGTCTGTGTGGGCGCTGCGCTCTAACCCGCGTCCACCCTCCCTCGTCACCCCCATAATTATTATTATTATTCCTGGATCTAGGGTAAAAATACCCGAGTGGGAGTGCACAAATGGTACTTGTTTGGTTCCTATTGGAGTTCTTCAGAATGTACTCAGCCAGACTAGTGTCCGTGAAGTGTGCAACTATGCAATCACCTCTAATGTCTTTATTCCTTCCCCCAATCCAGCTTGCCCTTCTTACACTTGCTATCACTCCTCTCTCCCCCATGCTTAAGGGTCTATGGATGTTCAGCCACTTGGAGATTTTGGTGAGCAGTTGATAATGGGTTTCTCTCTCATTAGGCCTAATTTCCGGGACCCCTGCAAAAATAACTAAAAACGGACACTCCTCGGGGGGGGAGATCTATGTGTGGAGCATTGTTGTTATAAAAGGGATCAGGGTCTGTATAACAATTATTATAATTCCCTTCCCTCTGGGTACAATCGTCCTGTCTCCATTGCATTAAAGGTTGAGGGATCGGTTTCTCTCTTTGTGTATTACTTGCACCTTGATTGTATCTTCCTCTGGGCTTATCGTTAGTACCCCCTTTAGGGTTTTGGGCAATTTTGGGGGCCTCATGAACCTGGACTATTTCTTGATGGGAGTGACTGACACAATTGTTATTTTGTGCTCTCTTTGAGTCTGCCTTATCATTTGTGGTTACCTCAGTTGAATGGGGTGGAGCAAGTGGAGTTTTTGTAAGTGTGTGCTCTAGGGCTTTAGATAGTTTGGTGAGCTGACACATTATTTTATCCACCTTACTTATAATAGGCTTTAATTGTGTCGTGATGAAAGATTCTAGCTGTATTTTCAAATCCAAAACTACCGTGTCAATCCACCCTGGTGGTGCGGATTCTACTTGAGAGTCATTTGCTGCTATTGTGTGCTCTTGGGTGCATGATAGAGAATTGTCTCTTGGTAGTTCTTTCCGCTGTCTCTGATGTCCCTTAATTCTCCCCAATCGCTTCCTTTTTTTCCTACTGGGCATGTCATTAAGCTCAGAGGTTTCTAAGCCTGCGGTTTGTGCACAGGGGACGTCCTCTATATCATTGGTTGTTTGGGATACACTGCCCTGAGTATTTGGGCTATCTACTATTACGACATCTCTGTAGGGTGTTTGAATGATGGCGTTAAGGTTAGGAGAGGAGGATAAACTCCTTTCCATGCGTTCAATTTCGCCAGTCACTTTCTTTAGCATTAAGTCGATTGCAGTTGGTTTCTTCCCATTTGCAGGGGCGCCCTCCTTCGTAGTTTCCCCACGAGTTGGTTTAGAGGTGGGTTTTTTGTTTGATTTATTCCCAGCAGAGCGAGTGTTGGGATGAGTGGACATAATTCCCCTGATGTCAAGGGTACAACTGCTGTTTTTCAAAGGGATTCAGTACCCTGTCCAACTTCCCTGCGCAAACAGGTAGTACAATACCTGGGACTATTCACCAATGCAAGCGCTGGGGCCAAGGGGGGATGCCCGTCCCGTCCCTCGTCGTCCCCGGACGGCCACAGACGGCCCGCCCTCTGCCCGGGCTCCGCCCGGCGACGCCCGCGCGCGTCCCGCGACGCGGGGGGAACCTCTGCTGAAGTAGCGCCTCCGGGCGCGCTTTCCGGCGGATGTGGGCGGGTCACTGGAGGGCTGCTGGGGACTGTAGTCCTCCTCCACAGCGGCCTCGGTGTAGTGGGAGGCGGCGAGGGAGACTACCTTCGACTCTCTGTCCCCCAGCCCAGGAGCCAGGTAAGAACTGTTGCGTGGCGCTGTGTTTGCTGCTCAGGCTGCTATGTTTCCCTTCAACGTCTTTGGTAGCTGCAACTTCCAATTCTCTCATTAATGTAAGGCGCCGAGCGGCGGCGCTGCATGGGCGGCTCCTCTGGGCCCGGCTGCGGCTCCTTCACTCCGCTCTCCGCAGCGCCGCGGACATCGCCATTATCTGGTTCTGCTGAGAGGAGAGAGGTGTACAGAACAGAGATCCTGGCTCTGATAATCTGCTGTTTGAGTGCCACATTTCTTTCACAGCTAACTAATTTTAAAGGTGAGTTTAGAGTTTGAGAGGGGATGTATATGGTAAATTAAGAAATGAATAATAGAATTGGAATTCCTTTTGTTGAAGTTGTGTTTATCATTTTCTGTTTTGGGAGAAATTTAAATGTGAGGAACATGTAAAATAATATGGACTATGTTTTCACGATAAATTAAGGTGTACTGGTATAAATAATGAATACTTTAAGGGTTTGAGGTTGCACTCAGTAATGAAAATACATTCAGCATCAGTAAGGCTGGTTGCCCTTGCTGGAGTGTAGTCAGTCACCCAGGCTACACATGTTGCTGGTCTCAGAAAGCTGTTTGGTATTGCTCTGGTGATTTTACATTTGCATTAGATGGAAAGGGGGAGGTATTTTTTTCTGCAGAAGCAGACTCTTAGCACACAGCCAGCTGCATATCCTGTGGAATCATGCATAGTATTCACAACCGAGTGGGGTTTGAGGTTTCAGTCAGTAATGCAAATACATTCAGCATCACTAAGGCTGGTTGCCCTTGCTGGAGTGTAGTCAGTCACCCAGGTTACACATGTTGCTGGTCTGAAAATGTTGTTTGGACTTGTGCATTTTAAGAATCTGAAAAGTGGATTCATAATGTGTCAGTCTGTAAAAGTACTTATCACTTGCCAAAAAAAAGAGTAGTAAGTGTGCTTTCAAATTGGCAAAGAAATTTCGTTTTGTGACTAATATGAAAACATGACTCTGTGTGCAAATAGGAATTACAGGCAGAGATTTATTGCGTATTGCTCTGGTGATTTTACATTTGCATTAGATGTAAAGGGGGAGCTATTTTTTTGTGCAGAAGCAGTCTCTTAGCACACAGCCAGCTGCTTATCCTGTGGAATCATGCACAGTATTCACAACCGAGTGGGGTTTGAGGTTGCAGTCAGTAATGCAAATACATTCAGCATCACTAAGGCTGGTTGCCCTTGCTGGAGTGTACTCAGTCACCCAGGTTACACATGTTGCTGGTCTGAAAATGTTGTTTGGACATGTGCTTTTTTAAGAATCTGAAAAGTGGATTTAAAATGTGTCAGACTGTAAAAGTATTTATCACTTGCCAAAAAAAAGAGTAGTAAGTGTGGTTTCAAATTGGCAAAGAAATTACGTTTTCAGACTAATATTGATTTATTAAATATTAATACTTTTTTCTTTTTTTTCAGATTGTGAAAGAAAATTTTCAAAAAAAACCAACCATTTTTTCAAGTAATTTCAATTACATTTTAATTAAAAATTAAATTGTTGGGTGGGTCAGGTAACTGAGAAATTAGAAGGTCTCTTTCTTCCACTTTATCTCAAAAAGATTTTTAGTATTTAGTTATTAATTCCTCAAGGATGTGGTAATTGATTTTTAGTGTTTTTAAAAAAAAAGAAAAAAAAAGAAATACGCTTACCGTACGCGTACGGTAAAAAAAAAAAAAAAAAGTTTTAAAGAAAAAATAAAAAAAAGTTGAGAGGTAAGGTTGGCTCTTAAAAGAGCCGTTGTGTTCATGCAGGGACAGAGGAAAGGAAGTATGGGAACATTAGCTGGTTGGACATTTGTGCTGGTCTATTTTGTTGTTAATGAGGGGAACATTGGTCTCCCTATGAACAATTAGATCATGGCAAAATGAACACCGCATAGTAACCCTACCAAACCGAGGGTTCGTTTCCACAGGATCAGAAAAAGGTGAATGTGCCCCCACAGATGAAGGGCTCTGCGGAGTTTCCGAAGAAGAACTCGGCTGAGCTGCTGTGGATGTGCTTGGTTGACTTACTCTAGGGTTGCCCCTAGTATGTCTAGCATGTGTCCTAGGGTGTACGTCGTGAAGGTGTCTCAACATAGTGTGATTCCCGAAGGCATACTTCTTGTTGGGATTACCTCGCGAAAGTACACGCTGGCACAGCTTGCAAGTCACCAAGGCAGCATTGACTTTTTTCTCACCCTTTGGAAAACTGAAATACTCCCATATGAAAGAGCTCTTCTGTTTCCTCTTTCTCTGCCTGATGGTGGTGCTGCTAGCCTCACTCTCAGTAGAAGAGTGCTGGTCTGCCATCGTATCACAAAGACAAGTCAGCTCCTTCTCCTAAGGGATCACAAGCAGAAATGAGGGGAATGGGTGTGGTGTAGGAGAGTTCTAGAACTGAAAGTAGTTTCAACCAATCAAAAGTTGTGTTTCATGATCACATGACCCACCGTGCGCGTACGTTACGCTTACGGTGCGCTGACGGTGCGCTTACGGTAAAAGTACGCATGCGCGTAAAAAAGACACGCGCTCGCGCGCATGCGCAAAACAGTCACTCCACAACACTTCCGCGTAACGTGCGCGTGTAGCGTACACGCCTACGCGCCCCACGCGCAGTACGCGCGGCTACGCAAATTGCGTAACTATACGCAAACAGAGTAGATAAATTACGGACATTGCGTAAACCGTACGCTTACCGTACGCTTACCGTACGCGCACTAAAAAAAAAACATAGTGTTTTAAGAGAATAAAAAGTTTTTAAAAAAAACTTGTTTTTTAAAAAAAAAAAAACACATTTAATATAAGAATTTATAATAAAAAAATCATACAAAATCAATAAAAAAAAATATGGGAATCACATATGTTATAGGTAAGAATTAGCATTTAAAAAACCATACAAATTCACTGAAAAAACCATGGGTTTCACACACGTTATAGTTAGAAATTAGCATTTAAAAAACCTTGCAAATTCACTGAAAAAACCATAGGTTTCACACATGTGATAGTTAGGAATTAGCATTTAAAAAACCTTGCAAATTCACTGAAAAAACCATAGGTTTCACACTCGTTATAGTTAGGAATTAGCATTTAAAAACCAATGAAATTTCCCAGTTATAGTTAGTTAAGCTAACTATAACTCGCGCGCCCGCAATGCACTGCTGATGACGTCACATATTACATCACTCATGACATGGTCAGTGACATCACTCATGACATCACTGATGACATCTCAAATGACATCACTGATGACATCACTGATGACATCATCCATGTGATAGACCTCCTCTCACCCTAATATAACCTTTGATACACACATTCAAAAATAGAGACTGAAATTTTCAAAAAAATGGACATACCAATACCAATTACAACAACCTCTTCAATAATTCTAAGATCCACATAAACATCCACTCATTCACCAACAGTCCTGTACAGTCACTCATTCGTGTACTCACACATCATATGTACTCATACACCTATACATCCTGTAACACAATGCCTCTCATCCATAGAGTTACTCACACACATAGTTACTCATGCTAATAAAGAATCAAACATACATTTATTTGCATATACAGTTATACACACACCACCACACTTACTTCTATG
Source organism: Triturus cristatus (assembly GCF_964204655.1). Taxonomy (NCBI): domain Eukaryota; kingdom Metazoa; phylum Chordata; class Amphibia; order Caudata; family Salamandridae; genus Triturus; species Triturus cristatus. The sequence continues at coordinate 736,161,598 of NC_140587.1, read as the reverse complement.
GAAACTTACACATACTTAGTCTTTTAAACAATCACTTATAGAAACACATACTTATTCATACAGGAACTCTTTCAATCTCTCACTCTCACATACACTCACTTATATACACCAATAGTCACATATACTAGTTTAAAACATATGTAGTTACTCATAAAGACACTATTGAGACAGCCATTCACTCACTAACACACCCATACACACACTCTTCCACCCATACAGTCCTGCACATATGCTGTCTTCAACACATACAAACAGTGAGTCACTCATTCATGCACTTATGCACTACGTAATACCCCCCACTGAACCATACAGACACTCAGACACTCATACTGATACTCAAAAAACCAACTAATAACCTATATAGACACTCATGTAGCTGCTCACCAACCCATGCAGCCACTTATACACAAAGTGAGAGACTGATACAGGTATTTACACATTTAAACATTACTCACTTAGCCATGTATTCAATAAGATACACTTAATCAGTCAGTAATACAATCAATTTTTCAAAAACAAATCATCCATTTAGACACTTATATACTCATTTATTCTTCCATACATATATAAAACATATTTAATTTTCAGAAAAACACACATTCACTGGATGATGTCATCAGTGATGTCATCAGTGATGTCATTTGAGATGTCATCAGTGATGTCATGAGTGATGTCACTGACCATGTCATGAGTGATGTGATATGTGACGTCATCAGCAGTGCATTGCGGGCGCGCGAGTTATAGTTAGCTTAACTAACTATAACGGGGAAATTTCATTGGTTTTTTACGAGTGAAATGTCCAGCTAACTATAACGTGTGTGAAACCTATGGCTTTTTCACTGAATTTGCAAGGTTTTTTAAATGCTAATTCCTAACTATAACGTGTGTGAAACCTATGGTTTTTTCAGTGAATATACATATATATATATATATATATATATATTTATATATTACCTACTGGCGGTCGCCAGTAGGTAGTTATAGTTAGGACCCCTTTTCCATAGGAAATCCGCAACATTCTATTTTGAATAACTTTGGCGCCGGTCGATGAATCCTCGCGAATTTCTCAAAATAGGTGGGGCGCTACGCTCCGCTCCTACCCTGAAAGTCTCGGGGGGATTCGTCAAGCGGGGGCTGAGATAAAAGGGGGGTCCCAAAACGCGTTTTTCCCATGCATTTTTCCATAGGACCTTTAGAACGAGCTACAGCCCGAACGGCTGAACAGAATTACTAGAAATTTGGCAGAGAGGTAGCCATAAGGTCAAGGAAGTGCCTTTTGCAGGTCTGGTGTAAATATGTTCAGTATTTCCTGAGTAAATAGCATTTAAAAGCATATATATATGTGGGCGGAGCCTAACCACACATCTCATCCTGAGATCTGATTGGCTGTCAGCACTTCATCCAAGAAGTGTTGGCAGCCATCTTGGGACAAATATACATGATAGCACCTCATTAAAAAGCATTGCAGTTAATAGAAGGTTTTAAGACTTTAGTTACATTATAAATCATTTGTTGATGGTACCATACTCATTTTAGGAATTGTGGTATGTTCTAAGGTGATTTCACCATGTGAAAAAGCCTTCTTCTGGGATATCATGATTGAGAGAAAAATATTTTCTCATGCTTTTACCACAGAGGTTTGGAAGGTGATCTATAGGCTAAACTGAGAGCTTATTTTCTGTAAATTCACATTATCTTTCTCAGTCATGTGAGAATGAAGTCTGATATTCTCAGTAAAACATGTACATCCAACAAGGGCAGAGACTGTCAGTTGATTCCTTTGTGTTCTACTGCAGCTTCCCAGAGTGTTCCAAAGAACTACTAGAGCGCTAACAGTCCTACTTATGATAAACGTATGGCACACCTGAAGCCATCTTGCTTGGATTAAAGTGGTAACTCTTAAAACATTTAATTTAAAAAGGAACAAAATGAGGGGGTTCATTTTTCCATAAAAAGTATGATTAGTGCTGCAGAAAGAAAAATTAGGGCACATTTTGAGTGACTTCTCAAATCCTCTTCTATTTCATTAAAAAATTCTGACATGCAGACTGAAACATGCACTTTCAATACCAGCAGCAGTTTTCCCTGGTGAGCAGTAGCTTTACTACAGTGATCTAATGAGCAAAAAGATTGCTAACATTCTGAATTTATGGCAAATGTGTGACACATCTGAATGCCTTCTTGATGGAATCAAAGTAAAAAACTGAAAGTATTTCCTACTGAGGAGACTGCAGTAAATGAGGAAATTAGGAAACTTCATAACAAATAAGTCTCCCAAGATGGCCACCAGAGACAAAAGAGCCCAAATGTAGCCCAAATATCACCCAGATGTAGCCCAAGTATAGCCCAATGACAGAATGTCCGAGAATGTTCTTAAAAACAACTAGAGCGCTTACTGTCTTCATTATGACAAAAGTATGGCACACCTGAAGCCATCTTGATTGGAATAAACTGGTAACACTTAAAACATTTAATTTAAAAAGGAACACAATGAGGAGGTTCATTTTGCCATAGAAATTATGATTAATACTGAAGAAAGAAAATGAGGGCACATTTTGAGTGACTTCTCAAATCCTCTTCTATTTCATTAAAAAATTCTGACATGCAGACTGAAACATGCACTTTTAATACCAGGAGCAGACTTCCATGGTGGAGTAGTTTTACTACAGTGATCTAATGAGCAACTAGAGTGCTAACATTCAGAATTTATGGCAAATGTGTGACATATCTGAATACCTTCATGATGGAATCAAAGTAAAAAACTGAAAGCATTTCCTACTGAGGAGACTGCAGTACATGAGGAAATTAGGAAACTTCATAACAAATAAATCTCCCAAGATGGCCACCGGAGACAAAAGAGCCCAAATGTAGCCCAAAATCAACCAGATGTAGCCCAAATATAGCCCAATGACAGAAGTGTGCAAAACACTTATTATTTTGTGTTTTTGCAGTGTTATATAGTGCAGACTTGTCAGGTATTGGAGTGCTTTACATGAGCATTGGTTACATCACCCAAGAACAAATTCATTTTGGTTGTAGACATGGGGAGACTAAGTGATTTGACCAGAATCACAGAATGTCGAGCTGAAGCAGAAACTTCAACCTGGTTCCCCAGTTGCAAAGTCTGCAGTTCTGGAAGTAACACCACATCCTCTCCCCTAAGTGCAACATTTAATCAAGTGGTCAACTGGATAAAAAAACATAAAGATAACAAATAATTTAAAAGTGCTTTGTCGCTATTTGAAAACTCAGAAAATATGTCCTTATTTTAGTCTTTTAGAGCACTAACCATAATTTTGATGCCAATAAGACCCTCTCATATATGTAATTTCTAAAGGAAATGCTCTAGGTATTACAGTTTTGATTACATCAAGATGATGTCAGGCGTTCCACACTTTTGTAATAAATATAGAATGTTAGCAATCTAGTTGTTCATTAGGATACTGTTGAGAGGCAGAGGCCAGGGGCACGGACTCTGAAAATTGAAGGCAGGTAGGAGGGTGCAAAGGCAACAATTTAACCACACTGAGCAGGCAGGAAGGGCCGTGGAAGCACAACAGACTATGGAGGGCAGTGGAAAGGGGGGCAGGGGCAACAAACCAACAATACAGGACTTGCAAGAGAGGCTGTTGGAGGGAAGATCTATTACGGGTCAAGGAAGCTAGGGGCGGTCCCCAGATCCCCGGGAGCCACCACAGAACTGAGCAGGAGAGTGAGTCAGGGACAAAAGGGGCACCTTAATTTGAGCCGGGGTGCCTAGGAACGCTTGCTCCAAAAATGAAGAAAACAGACATATGAGACATGGAATTGGAGGCAGAATACAATGGCAGTTTAATGAGAAGATGCAACTTCAAAGAAACCGCAGAATAGAGACATAAAGTACAAAAAACAGAATCCAGATAATCATACAGCTGTCATAATATTCTCTGTATCTCAATTAATGTACTGACAGAGAGAGAGAGAAAACACATCTATAAATGCATCATGAGAAACAAGTTACACCAAGGAAAATGTTACCTAGGAACACTCACGTTTACTCTTAGAGCAAGCATTCCTGCAATTACAATACAAAATCTTTTAAATGCAAAAGTAAAGAGAACAATGGTTAAACATAACATGACATTTCATATAGGTAAAATAGAATAAGATACTTCAAGCAAAGCAGAGCAAGACATTTTAAGCAAAGGAAGACAAGAGCTCCCAGCTCTTGGGGAAAACCTGCACTGCCTGTTAACCTACATACAGACGGCGAGGTAGTCCGTCGATATCTGTGGGTGCTCCCTTTTTATATCATTTTGTGGGCTCCTTTGCACGCTACATCTACCTACGTATGCTACCCAAAAGCTTCGACTGCAGATTTTACCAGACATTTCGTCATTTACCCACTTAATGCTGACAATGGACTGGGTGAAAAGGTCAGTCTCTCAGGCCAATCGCTTATCGTAAGTTCCATAGAGCAAGCAGAAAATAATGGGTATTGTACGGGAATTCAATATATTCATGTATAAAATCTCCTCAGTTCTCCTAACTTGACGCTCTGCGGTTGCCACTTCCTTAAAAGCGGGAAACCTGCCCAGGACGCAAGTACCAGTCCAGGATGCAGCCTACTGTATGTCGACAGCTTCAGGGGGATGTTGAACTTTGATACCGAGCACGGAGCACTCGGGTAGGGTGGGGGCTACTAGTTTGGATCAGAAGGCCTCGCAGACCTGCCTTCAGACTGCTATACACTAAAATTGCAGAGCTATGGTCAATTTAACAAAGAGGCCTACATATTGAACAGAAGGGCCTACACAGGGGTTTTATGCTGGCTGAGTGGTAAGGATGTCTCAGGATAATTATATAGCAATACAGGACCCGCTGGTCAATTTAATACGGCCTACAAATGCAGCTGGCAGGGCAAGGACAAGGGTCTCATACTTCAGGTGTGGACAGAACGGGCCAGGGGCCCCCTGTGATACAAAATCTACCCTCCTTCAAGGCTGTGGCAATGTAATAGACCATTGTGGGCAGAAGGAAGAGGCAATGGTAGTACAACCATACATGCCAACAGACCCGATTCAGCCAGGAAACGTCCAATGTTTTTAAGCTCAAATGGGCTTTATTTGATCTGTCTCCTGTCTACAATATCCTCTTTTTCAATGTAACTCAAAGGGGAAAATCAATACCCCAGTTTTTTTTCAAAATCTCCCTCTTACCAAGTTCAAAATGTTCGCAAGTATGGTACATTGGATCATGGAAGGAAATGGGATAGGGACATGGACTTGGATAACAGAGGACAGGAGGGACATGGAGAGGTGCACCAAACTGACCCTGCAGGGCAGGCATCAGGGTTTGCAGCAGCACAATACACCACACAGGGCATGCAGGACGGGAGTGCAGCACAACAATCCATAGAAAGCAAGAGGGAGGGGACAGGACCATGCACATGGACAACAGAGAACAGAGGGGCAAGAGGCAATGGTAGCTAGCTGACCATAATGGACAGACAGGAGAGAAAGCTGCAGCATAACAGACCATAAAGGGCAGGAGGGACGGATCAGGGGCATTACAATGGAACAGACAAGCCAGGAGGGAGGGAGTAGGGCTGGGGGCAAGGGGGCAGGGCAGGAGCAGCAAGATAGCCATGGAGGTCAGGCAGTGGGCACTAGAAGCAAGACACACCATGTAGAGCAACAGTGAGACTGTGATGGCATACACACAGACCATGGAGGGAAGGTGGGAGGGGGTCAGGGGCAGCTAACTGACCACACAGGGAAGGTGGGAGGGGCCATGGCAGCACAGAAGACCATGCATGGCAAGTGGGAGGGTTAGTGGCAGCACAATGGCTATGATGGGCAAGAAGGAGGGTGGAGGGGCATGCACAAAGGACAATGGAGGATAGAAGGGAGGGTCAGGACCTGTGCACAGACAAGAAAGTTCAGGGGAAGGGACCTCACAACAGACCACACGGGGCAGGCAGGAGGAGCAGTTGCAGCACAACAGACCAGGGAGGGCAGAAGGGTGTGGCAGTACAATGGACCATGTAGGACAGGAGGAAGAGGATAGGGGCATGGCATGTGGACAGGCAGGGTGGAGGTGGCAGGGACAGGTTACAGTCATCTGACAATTCTAGGCAGGTGGGAGGGGAGTGGCAGCTCAACAGAACACTTAGAGTAGATAGGAGTGGCAGGTCCATGGGACATGGTGGGCAAAAAGGATGGAGCAGGGGCATGCACAAAGACATCGGAGGGCAGGGGGAAGGAGAATAGGGGCAGCAAGCTAAGCACAGAGTTTAAGCAGGAGGTCAATGATGGGGCATAGAATTGGGCAATGGAGGGCAGGAGGACTGGACTGGTACATCATACTAAATTGAGGGCAGTGGCAGCACATCAGACCATGCATGGCAGGAGGGAGGAGGCTAGTCCATGGATTCACACAACAGAGGATAGGGAGGAAGGGGATGGGGCAGCAAGCTAACTGTTCAGAGAAGGCGGGTGTTAGGAACTTTATTGTTTTTAAAACATTGTGTCTGTGCGAACTACTTAAAATATGAACAAGTATGCAGCATAATCTTACTTTTATTCAGGAAGAAGAGGACGTTTGTGACTGTGACTCCGGGCTCACTTGGCAGAAACACCCCCTGACCCTCCACCCCCTATCGCAAAATGTAATGCCCGTGAAAAGGGTAGGTGAACACAGTGTTATATAGAACATAGTCCTGAGAGCACGATTGAAAATGAAAACTAGATATAGTGTATGGTATAAACTATGCACCAAAAAGTGTGATATAAGATGAACCGGGCGTGAAATATAATTTGCAATACATTGTGCGCAATGACAGATTCATTGGAGAGCGCGAGATAGCACAGGCACTAGCGCGTGCTATGCGATATGCGCCTTGGAGTGTAATATGCACAGGGCAGTGTTGTGTAACCTAACTAGTCTCTAAAGTTGTAATATAAAATATGTGCTGGGGAGTGTAACGTTGCATATGCACTGTGACAAATATATGGATCCCAGATTGTAATATGTATGGCATAGCACTGTGCGTTATAACATAGGCATCGAGAAAGGCACGTTAGATGGGGCAATATAACCCGTGCGAAGACAAGTGTGGCATGACATATTCACGGGGTGGTGTTACAGTGCACATGGGCTAGAGAGTGTCATAGCATATGCACTAGCTAGTGGAATACAACACAGAGGTGTGTGGCACTCGGCAGGCAATGGTGGGTGTAACACAGCATTGGGCTCTGTCAGGAGCACGCTGTGACTCTCAAGTGATGTTCGTCCCCTTTCCAGAGAGTAAAATAAAAAGTATTACACATCCGGCAGTGGATGTGTGTTTTATTAACCGTGAGGGGGGTTTCTTGCATAGTTTTGGTCGAATTTTTGTCGAATCCCCTTTGAATGGCTTGGTGTGCATGTGTATTAAATGTGCCCGTCAATAGCTACCCATGTTTGTATAAATAAACGACAAGGGTGTCTACCAGGATTAGGCACGGTAGGGCATCAGACATGTCAGAGCTTCACTAGTGGTGTAAATACATTCCACGTGGATTCATTGCATGCATAGTCGCCTTTAATGAATATCACGCAAATCGTCATGGTGATAGGTACGTACGGTTTGTCCAGCATGTCCTAGGTGTGTCTATAAATATATATTTTTTAAAAATAATAAAAAACAGTGGCCGGCCCTGGGGATTGGGGTCAAAAAAATATAATTAGGAGACTGGCCCTGGGGGATGGGGTCATCAGGGCCAATAAATTAGAATAAGAAGGGGAACCAAACAGCCCCCCTTCTTAAAAAACTAAAATAAATAAAAGACTGGCATCGTGCCGGAGGCCATGCCCCCTCCATGCAGCACTCTGCAAACGCGCCCCCAACAGGCATCTCCAGTATGCGCCAGGGAGCTGCGCTGCAGCCAGGTGTTCTGAGGCCAAGCCCCTTTTTACACCTCTCTGCAACGCAGCTCTGTGGCGCTTACTGGAGGTACCTAGTGGTCTAGTTTGACCCTAGGGACCCTTAGGATTCAGGGGGACTCTCAACTTAGAACAGCCACAGGGCGCGTTTACACAGTGGTGAAGGGAGGGGACGGGGCCTGAGGTGACGTGTGCAAACACGCACTATGGCATGTTTTAAATTGGGGATATAATTTCCCTTCAATACTGAGGGCCCCTGGGGGCTAACTAGCCCACCAAGTGCTTCCAGTAAGCGCCACTGAGCTGCATTGCAGAGAGGTGGTCCAGGCCGTGCCACTTTTTACACCTCTCTGCAACGCAGCTCTGTGGCACTTACTGGAGGTACCTAGTGGGCTAGTTGGACCCTAGGGACCCTCAGGATTCAAATGAACTTAATCTCCCAACTAAAAATGGACACAGGGCGTGTTTACACAGTGGTGAAGGGAGGGGACGGGGCCTGAGTTAATGTGTGCAAAAACGCCCTGTGGCCTGTTTTAAGAGGTAGTTTTAATCCCCATGCCCTATTATACACTAGGGGCTTACAGAGGAGGTCATGCTAATCACAGGGGGACCCCAACGCATAATGTTCCCTAGTGTATGTAGGTGTTTTCACTGTATTCTAAGTGTCTTTTAACATAGCACTGGCTCTAGGACTGGTTAGTCAGACTCAGTTACCACCAGTATCCGTCTGAAAAAGTTGAGGGTACAGGATGATTTTGCAACAAGGCTTCTTTCTGCTCTTCTTTTTGTTCTTTCTGCACGTTATCCTTCTTCCTGCACTTATCTTCGTATTTGAGGACTTCTGTTGCTTATTTCTGCACTTCTTTTGTTTCTTTCTGTGCATTTTTTCTTCTTTCTTCACATGTCCTATCTCTGTAGGCATAGTTAGAAATTAGCATTTAAAAAACCTTTGAAATTCACTGAAAAAACCATGGGTTTCACACACGTTATAGTTAGGAATTAGCATTTAAAAAACCTTAGAAATTCAATGAAAAAACCAAAGGTTTCACACATGTTATAGTTAGCTGGACATTTCACTCGTAAAAAACCATTGAAATTCCCCCGTTATAGTTAGTTCAGCTAACTATAACTCGCGCGCCCGCAATGCACTACTGATGACGTCACATATTACATCACTCATGACATGGTCACTGACATCACTCATGACATCACTGATGACATCTCAAATGACATCACTGATGACATCACTGATGACATCATCCAGTGATTGTGTGTTTTTATGAAAATTATATATTTTTTATATTTATGTATATCTCAAGGTCAAAGGAAGAATAAATGGGTATATAAGTGTCTAAATGGATACTTTTTTTTGGAATTTTTTTTGTGTAACTGACTGTTTAAGTGTATCATAGTGAATACATGGCTTACTGAGTAATCTTAAAATATTTAAATATCTGTATCAGTTTCTTACTTTGTGTATAAGTGGCTGCATGGGTTGGTGAGTAGCTACATGAGTGTCTATATAGGTTATTAGTTGGTTTTTTATCACTATGAGTGTCTGAGTTTCTGTATGGTTCGGTGGGGGGTATTACTTAGTGCATAGGTGCATGAATGAGTGACTCACTGTTTGTATGTGTTGAATACAGCATGTGTGCAGGACTGTATGGGTGGATGAGTGTGTGCATGGGTGTGTTAGTGAGTGAATGACTGTCTCAATAGTGTCTTTATGAGTAACTACATATGTTTTAAACTAGTATATGTGACTATTGGTGTATATAAGTGAGTATATGTGAGAGTGAGAGATTGGAAGAGTTCCTGTATGAATAAGTATGTGTTTCTATAAGTGATTGTTTAAAAGAGTAAGTATATGTAAGTTTCTGTAGAAGTAAGTGTGGTGGTGTGTGTATAACTGTATATGCAAGTAAATGGATGATTGATTCTTTATTAGCATGAGTGACTATGTGTGTGAGTTACTCTATGGATGAGTGGCATTGTGTAACGGGATGTACAGGTGTATGAGTACATATGATGAGTGAGTACATGTATGAGTGACTGTAGAGGACTGTTGGTGAATTACTGTATGTGTATGTGGTTCTTAGAATTACTGAATAGGTTGTTGTAACTGATATTGATATGTTCATTATTTTGAAAATTTTAGTTTCTATTTTTGAATGTGTGTTTCAATGGTTATATTAGGGGGAGAGGAGGTCTGCCACTCTATCACAAGGATGATGTCATCAGTGATGTCATCAGTGATGTCATTTGAGATGTCATCAGTGATGTCATGAGTGATGTCAGTGACCATGTCATGAGTGATGTAATATGTGACGTCATCAGTAGTGCATTGCGGGCGCGCGAGTTATAGTTAGCTGAACTAACTATAACGGGGGAATTTCAATGGTTTTTTACGAGTGAAATGTCCAGCTAACTATAACATGTGTGAAACCTTTGGTTTTTTCATTGAATATATATATATATACATATATATATTTATATATATATATATATATATATATATCCAAAAAACGATCAATCTTTCATAGTGCAAAGACTGCGCCGAGCCCCAATTCTTTTTCAAAAAGCGTGCTTTATTTCAAGCAAAGACAAACACTGTCCCGACGCGTTTCGGAACCGTAGTTCCTTGGTCACGGGTCGTGAGACGTTTACGTGCATCACATGATATAGTGCAACAAAATAAACAATACAAATGAAGGACTACGGATACAACTTTCTTTGAGTAATGCATCACCGCCATATTGGAATGGTTTCATTGTATCACCTTACACGTTACATGGATTTGATAAAAGAATGTTCTCTGACATAAGAATGTGTTTCATCGTCAAATGTATCTTTATACCCAAGTGGGTCGTGAATGCATGATCAAAATTGGTTGAAACATAAAAAGTAACAATATAGCTACGAAAAATAACGTATTTTTATATATATATATATATATATATATATATATATATATATATATATATATATTTATATATATATATATTACCTACTGGCAGTCGCCAGTAGGTAGTTATAGTTTTACCTATTATCCATAGGAAATCCACAACGTTCTATTTGGAATAACATTGGTGCCAGTTGACAAATCTTCACGAAATTTTCAAAATTGTTCGGGTGCTCCGGTCCGCTCCTATGCTGAAAGTCTCGGGGCGATTCGTCAAGCGGGGGCCGAGAAAAAAGGGGGTCCCAAAACGTGTTTTCCCCATGCAATTTTCCATAGGAACCTTTAATCGCAGCTACAGCCCGAACTGCTGAACGGAATTACACCAAATTTGGCAAAGAGGTATCCCTTGGTTCAGAGTCGTGCCTTTTGGTTAAATGGTGTAAATCCGTTCAATAGTTCCTGAGAAAATCAAAGGTAAAATCACATATACATCTGGGCGGAGCCTAATCACACATCTCATCGTGAGATCTGATTGGCTGTCAGCACTTCATCCAAGAAGTGTTGGCAGCCATCTTGGGACCAATATACATGATAGCACCTCATTAAAAAGCATTGCAGTTAATAGAAGGTTTTAAGACTTTAGTTACATTATAAATCATTTGTTGATGGTACCATACTCATTTTAGGAATTGTATTGTGTTCTAAGGTGATTTTACCATGTGAAAAAGCCTTCTGCCGGGATATCATGAATAATGTTTGAAAGAAAACTATTTTCTCATGCTTTTCCCACAGAGGTTTGGAAGGATCTATAAACTAAACCGAGAGCATATTTTCTGTAAATTCACATTATCTTTCTCAGTCATGTGAGAATGAAGTCTGACATTCTCAGTAAAACATGTACATCCAACAAGGGCAGAGACTGTCAGTTGATTCCTTGGTGTTCTACTGCAGCTTCCCAGAGTGTTCTAAAGAACAACTAGAGCGCTAACAGTCCTACTTATGAGAAACGTATTGCACACCTGAAGCCATCTTGATTGGAATAAAGCGGTAACTCTTAAAACATTTAATTTAAATAGGAACAAAATGAGGGGGTTCATTTTGCCATAGAAATTATGATTAGTGCTGCAGAAAGAAAAATTAGGGCACATTTTGACTTCTCAAATCCTCTTCTATTTCATTAAAAAATTCTGACATGCAGACTGAAACATGCACTTTCAATACCAGCAGCAGACTTCCCAGGTGAGCAGTAGCTTTACTACAGTGATCTAATGAGCAACTAGAGTGCTAACATTCAGAATTTATGGCAAATGTGTGACAAATCTGAATGCCTTCTTGATGGAATCAAAGTAAAAAATTGAAAGTATTTCCTACTGCGGAGACTGCAGTAAATGAGGAAATTAGGAAACTTCATAACAAATAAGTCTCCCAAGATGGCCACCAGAGACAAAAGAGCCCAAATGTAGCACAAATATCACCCAGATGTAGCCCAAGTATAGCCCAATGACAGAACGTCCCAGAGTGTTCTTAAGAACAACTAGAGCGCTTACTGTCTTACTTATGACAAAAGTATGGCACACCTGAAGCCATCTTGATTGGAATAAACTGGTAACACTTAAAACATTTCATTTAAAAATGAACACAATGAGGGGGTTCATTTTGACATAGAGATCATGATTAGTGCTGAAGAAAGAAAAATTAGGGCACATTTTGAGTGACTTCTCAAATCCTCTTGGATTTCATAAAAAAATTCTGACATGCAGACTGCAACATGCACTTTTAATACCAGCAGCAGACTTCCGTGGTGAGCAGTAGCTTTACTACAGTGATCTAATGAGCAACCAGAGTGCTAACATTCAGAATTTATGGCAAATGTGTGACATATCTGAATACCTTCTTGATGGAATCAAAGTAAAAAACTGAAAGCATTTCCTACTGAGGAGACTGCAGTAAATGAGGAAATTAGGAAACTTCATAACAAATAAATCTCCCAGGATGGCCACCAGAGACACAAGAGCCCAAATGCAGCACAAATATCACCCAGATGTAGCCCACATGTAGCCCAATGACAGAAGTGTGCAGAACACTGTTTATTTTTTGTGTATTTGCACTTTTATATAGTGCTGGCTTGTCAGGTATTGGAGTGCTTTACATGAGCATTGGTTACATCACACAAGAACAAATTAATTTTGGTTGTAGACATGGGGAGATTAAGTGATTTGACCAGAATCACAGAATGTCGAGCTGAAGCAGAAACTCCAACCTGGTTCCCCAGTTGCAAAGTCTGCAGCTCTGGAAGTAACACCACATCCTCTACCATAAGTGCAACATTTAATCAAGTGGTCAACTGTATTAAAAAACATAAAGATAACAAATAACTTAAAAGTTTTTTGTTGCTATTTGAAAACTCAGAAAATATGTCCTCATTTTCGTTTTTTAGAGCACTAACCATAATTTTGATGCAAATAAGACCCTCTCATATATGTAATTTCTAAAGGAAATGCTCTAGGTATTACAGTTTTGATTACATCAAGATGACGTCAGGCGTTCCACACTTTTGTAATAAATATAGAATGTTAGCAATCTAGTTGTTCATTGGGATACTGTTGAGAGGCAGAAGCCAGGGGCACGGACTCTGAAAATTGAAGACAGGTAGGAGGGTGCAGAGGCAACAATTTGACCACACTGGGCAGGCAGGAAGAGCAGTGGCAGCACAAAAGACTATGGAGGGCAGTGGAAAGGGGGGCAGGGGCAACAAACCAACAATACAGGACTGGCAAGAGAGGCTGTGGCAATATAATAGACCATTGTGGGCTGAAGGAAAAGGCAGTGGTAGTACAACCATACATGCCAACAGACCCGATTCAGCGAGGAAATATCCAATGTTTTTAAGCTCAAATGGGCTTTATTTGATCTGTCTCCTGTCTACAGTCTCCTCTTTTTCAATGTAACTCAAAGGGGAAAATCAATACCCCAGTTTTTTTTCAAAATCTCCCTCTTGCCAAGTTCAAAATGTTTGCACGTATGGTACATTGGATCATGGAAGGCAGGAGGAATTGGGGTAGGGACATGGACTTGGATAACAGAGGACAGGAGGGACATGGAGAGGTGGACCAAACTGACCCTACAGGGCAGGCATCAGGGTTTGCAGCAGCACAATACACCACACAGGGCATGCGGGACGGGAGTGCAGCACAACAATCCATAGAAAGCAATAGGGAGGGGACAGGACCATGAACATGGACAACAGAGAACAGAGGGAAAAGAGGCAATGATAGCTAGCTGACCATAATGGACAGACAGGAGAGAAAGCTGCAGCATAACAGACCATAAAGGGCAGGAGGGACGGATCAGGGGCATTACAATGGAACAGACAAGCCAGGAGGGAGGGAATAAGGGTCCAGAAGGGAGGGAATAAGGGTCTGCACATGGAAACAGAGGGCTGGGGGCAAGGGGGCAGGGCAGGAGCAGCAAGATGACCATGGAGGTCAGGCAGGATGGGCACTAGAAGCAAGACACACCATGGAGAGCAACAGTGAGAATATGATGGCATACACACAGACCATGGAGGGAAGGTGGGAGGGGGTCAGGGGCAGCTAGTTGACCACACAGGGAAGGTGGGAGGAGCCGTGGCAGCACAGAAGACCATGCATGGCAAGCGGGAGGGATAGTGGCAGCACAATGGCTATGATGGGCAAGAAGGAGGGTACAGGGGCATGCACAAAGGACCATGGAGGATAGAAGGGAGGGTCAGGACCTGGGCACAGACAAGAGAGTTCAGGGGAAGGGACCTCACAACAGACCACGTGGGGCAAACAGGAGAAGCAGTTGCAGCACAACAGACCAGGTTGGGCAGAAGGGTGTGGCAGTAAAATGGACCATGGAGGACAGGAGGAAGGGGATAGGGGCATGGAATGTGACAGGCAGGGTGGAGGTGGCAGGGACAGGTTACAGTCATCTGACAAACTTAGGCAGGTGGGAGGGGAGTGGCAGCTCAACAGAAAACTCAGAGTAGATAGGAGTGGCAGGTCCATGGAACATGGTGGGCAAAAAGGATGGAGCAGGGGCATGCACAAAGACATCGGAAGGCAGGGGGAAGGAGAATAGGGGCAGCACGCTAAGCACAGAGGCTAAGCAGGAGGTCAATGGTGGGGCATAGAATTGGGCAATGGAGGGCAGGAAGAGAGAACTGGTACATCATGCTAAATGGAGGGCAGTGGCAGCACATCAGACCATGCATGGCAGGATGGAGGAGGCTAGTCCATGGATTCATACAACAGAGGATAGGGAGGAGGTGGATGGGGCAGTAAGCTAACTGTTCAGAGAAGGTGGGAAGGCCAGTGGCAGAACAACGGCCACACAGGGCTGTAATAAGGGAGCAGGGACATGGACTTGGACAATGGAGGGCTAGGAGGAGGAAAGGCAGGAGCAGCAAGCTTGGGTGGGGCAGCACAATGCCAGGCCCTGCTTCCAACCCCCACCATCCATTGGGATATGCATCTTACTTAACGTTAAAAAAAACTAGAAATTTGCTGAAAAAAACAAAGATTACAGGGACGGTAAGATTACAGGGACGGTATAGTTAGACTCAGATTTCACTCATACACAACCAGTGAAATTCAGCAGTTATAGTTACCTGAGCTAACTACAACTTACACCCCCGCAATGTACTGCTAATGATCTCAGACATTACATCATTCATGACATGGTCAGTTACATCACTCACAACATCACTCATGACATCTCTAATGAGCTGTGAATGGAATGAAACTATAATCGCTAGAACTTTATTTAGGGATAGTGTGTGTATATTAACACCCTTTTTTTCCTTTTCTTTCGTGAAAGAACCATTATAATATACAACGTGCCCAGATTAATATGGCTGATTGCCTTTCACGTTAAAGTAATGTGTAGTCCATTGTTTATGTTGATGTTTGCAATTCTAAGTATGTTTATTATGAATAAGTCACATTGACGAATATACAGATATGCTAAAATGACATTGTGTGCATATTAACACTTGTTTTCTTTTCTTTATTGAATCAATTCCTGAATTTTCACATTGTGACCAGGCCAATATGGCCACCAGCTTTTTGTATTAAAGTAATGCACAGCTGATAATGTCACATATTACATCACTCATGACATGGTCAGTGACATCACTGATGACATCACTGATGACATCTCAAATGACATCACTGATGACATCATCTACGTGATCATCTGATGCACCTCCTCACACCCTAAAATACAGACTACCATTCTCGAAACCATAGACACACCAATACTAGTACAGTTACAATATTCTGTGCACTATGCATGCAGACCTCTAATCAGCTACATAGCTTTGATACAGTCTTTTAAATACTCAGTTAGTACCTATGCAGTCTAGGAATCCTTCTGTCTGTCCCATGCACTTCTCCATTCAACCATCCAGCGCTATCTACGTATCCTATCACTCTGCCAATACCTAAGCACTAATAAATTTAGCATGCACTCTCTTTGCAGCACTGAAATTACTCCAGTTATTAGCCATATACTTAAGGAATGGCCTAGCCACTAACACAAGTGCAGGTACAATATTTTGTACACTATGCATGCAGACCTCTAACCAGATATATACTATTGATACGCTCTTCTAAATACCCAGTTATTACCTATGCAGTCTAGGGGCCCGATTCACAGAACAAACTTAAGACTAAATCCTAAACTTAGTACCATTCTGGTATTCACAGAATGCACCTAGTACTTCTGGTATTCACAGAATGAACTTACTACTTTTGCTATTCACAAAATGAACTTAGTACTTTTGCTATTCACAGAATGGATTTACGACTCCTAAACTTACGTCCGCACTCGGGCCGGAAATTCCGGCCCGGAGGCGGAGCTTCCGGCCCGGAGGCGGAGCTTCCGGGCCGGAGGCGGGGCTTCTGGGCCGGAGGCGGAGCTTCCGGGCCGGAGGCGGAGCTTCCGGCCCAGAGGTGGAGATTTCAGCCATAGCTAAATCGGCCGGAATCCCTACCTCCGGGCCGGAAGCTCCGCCTCCGGCCCGGAATTTCCGGCCCGAGTGCGGACGTAAGTTTAGGAGTCGTAAATCCATTCTGTGAATAGCAAAAGTACTAAGTTCATTCTGTGAATAGCAAAAGTAGTAAGTTCATTCTGTGAATACCAGAAGTACTAGGTGCATTCTGTGAATACCAGAATGGTACTAAGTTTAGGATTTAGTCTTAAGTTTGTTCTGTGAATCGGGCCCCATGAATCCATCTGTCTGTCACATGCACTTCTCCATTCACCCATCCAGCACTATCTACGTATCCTATCACTCCACCAATACCTAAGCACTTATAAATTCAGCACGCACTTTCTTTGCAACACTGAAATTACTCGAGTTATTAGTCGTATACTTCAGGAATGGCGTAGTCAAAAACACAAGTGCAGGTACAATATTTTGTACACTATGCATGGACACCTCTAACCAGCTACAAACTATTGATACGCTCTTCTAAATACCCAGTTAGTACCTATGCAGTGTAGGAATCCTCCTGTCTGTCCCATGCATTTCTCCAATCACCCATCCAGAACTATCTACTTATCCTATTACTCCACCAATACCTAAGCACTTATAAATTCACTATACACTCTGTTTGTAATACTGTAATTATTCTAGTTACTAGTCATGAACTTATGGAATGGCCTAGCTACTAACACAAGTACATCTATAATATTTTGTGCACTATCCAAGCAGACCTCTAACTAGCCACATACTATTGATACATTCTTCTAAATACCCAGTCAGTACTCATGCAGTTTTGGAATCGTCCAGTCTGTCCCATGCACTTCTTTAATGACTTATCTACCACTATCTACTTATCCTATCACTCCACCAATACGAAAGCACTTATAAATTAAGTGTTCACTCTGTTTGCAGCACTGTCATCATTCCAGTTACTTGTGGTATTATCATAAAATGACCTAGGCAACAACACAAGTACTCATAAAATATCCTGTGCATAATCTCTACAAATCTCTAAGCAGATACATACTATTGGTCCACTCCATTAAATACTGAAGTAGTACCCATGCAGCGTAGGATACCTCCTGTCAGTCTCATGCAATTCTTCAATCATCCATCCAGCACTATGTTCTTATTGTATCAGTCTGCCAATACCTAAGCACTTATTGGGGCAGATTTACAAGCACCCTGCGCCACCAGTACGTCACTTTTTGTAACGTAGTGATGGTGCCAGGCACTCCTTCATATTTACAAGGAGAGGAAAAACCACCCTGCGTGGTTTTTCCTCTCCTTGTAAATACGACCCCTTCATACACAGAACTTTGCGTTGAAGGGGCGTCCCATAGGTGTTGCTGTGGGTGTTCCCACACAACACCCATAGAACAAGACACATCTCCAGATTTATGAGAAATCGTAAATCTGGTGATGTGTGTGAATGCTGCACCATCCTAGAGTTGGTGTAGCAAGGCGCAACGAGGAGAATTGTTTTCATTTCTCCTCAAGGAGAAGGTGTCCCTTCCTACACAAAAACAATCTCCACATGACACAGACATGGTGCAAGGGTGCCTGTGTCACTGCAGGGCTGCAGTTTGTGCAGCAGTGCAGAGGGAAGCACAGAGTTGCAACATATGCATGTGCATATGTCACATCCCTGTGCTTCGGAAGTGCCACAGTGCAGTGCAGCTAAAGAGCTTGCAGTGTCACACTGCAGTACTTCCTCATAAATCTTCACCTATAAATTCACCATACACTACTAATGCATTCTTTCAGTGAATCATGCTGTATACATATATTGAACCAAACTTTCACACATTAACTTGCAATTATAGTTCTTTCTTTAACCATAGAAGGTAGTTCTGATAAGAAACTTTTTTTTCTTCTTTTTTCTTTTGTATTTTGTTTTTATTTTTTTGAGCAATTTTGTATTTTTTTAGTTTTTTTCAAAAAATGAACAAAAAAAAGAACGCATAAAACAGGAAACATTTGGAATTACTTATCATTCCAAAAACAAAAAATTAACTATGATGGTTGCGTTGCGCAGCACAAACTGCCTCCACCGACTGCTCACCGAAGCATATACGTTTCTTACACTTCACGCAGTGTTGCTCGAGAAAGGCGAATTCTGGCCTAATGTCCATTGAAGGTGTTCCTGAGGACGCTCCAGATATACTTGCCACAGCAGCTGAGGGGTTCAAATCAGCTCGCCTCATTTCCTCCCGAGCAAGATTGAGAGGATGTGTGGTCCGGAGATGCTTGTACATAGAAGCAGTGCCACAAGAGTATTTTTTTTCACTGCCTCTTGACAGGTCTCGGTCACAAATTTTGCACGTCACCTTTCTCGCATTTACTTTCTTCTCTCCAGGTGGAAAAGTGAAGAATTTCCACACAACAGATTCTGGCCTCTGTGGACGTGGTGCCTCCTGCAAGAATTCTTCTTCAGAAGATACTTCCTCCTGCTGCTTCTGCTGCCCAGATGCCATTTTGTTTGATATTTTTTTAAAAACACCAAAAAAAACAAGCAAAAAGGGTTCTTGTAGGAAAAGAGATTTCTCTCTAAAGATGCTCCAACAAGAATGATTAAAATGGGTGGGGTCCTTCAATAATTACAGTGGGAAATGTTATGAACCAATGAAATTTTTTTTTTTAGGTCACTCTGCGCTCACGAAGCACGCACCCGACACGACTTCGCGAACATATATTTAAAAATAATAAAAGTTTATTATAAGTACAAATATATTATTTTTATGAATATCTTAGATAGTCTCTTGCCCTAATATGTATATTAAACACACATACATATCATTATAGAACAAAAGAAATTCACGGGAGTTGCACCCAGTGCGCCCCAGCACGTATATGAGTTCACGCGGGACCTGCCACCGCGCAAGCGTCGCGTACCGTAATGTGCATGTGTTGCGAATGCACAGGAGCAGGAGTCACGGACTGGTCGCATACCAATCACGCACATCACATAATATTAAATGTATATAATGTAACTGAAAAACACGCAGCCATCGCACACTGTACGCGGAACCTTCACAACGTTTCTAAAATGGTGGCTAGAATCCGCACACACCCTGTGATGTATACGTTTTGGGGGCGCGAGTCTGAAAAAATTTTGGGAAAAAAATGCAAAATGAAAATAATATACATATATTAAAATGAAAAAATAAAGCAAAAAAATTAAACAATATTTCAGTTTAAATTTTTTTTAGAAAATTATATAATGAATAAAATATTTATAAATAAACAGTTAAAAAACTGTAGAAAATCAGTACAAAAAAATAGGTATAACTACTATTACACTTAAAAATTTGCATTTAAAAAACCTTTGAAATTCACTGAAAAAACCATAGGTTTCAGAGACGTTATAGTTAGAAATTAGCATTTAAAAAAGTTTTGAAATTCACAGAAAAAACCATAGGTTTCAGGGGTGTTATAGTTAGCTGGACATTCGATTCGTGCAAACCCATAGAAATTCCTCTGTTATAGTTAGTTCTGCAGAGAGGTGTTCTGAGCCCACGCCCCTTTTTTACAACTCTCGGCAACACAGCTCTGTGGCGCTTAATGTAGGTAGCTGGTGGCTAGTTGCACCCCAGGGACCCTCAGGATTCAAGAGGAGGTAATCCCCCAACCTAAAATGCGCCACAGGGCGCGTTTGCACAGTGGTGAAGGGAGGGGGTGGGGCCTGAGGTGATATGTGTGCAAACACGCCCTGTAGCGCGTTTTAAGTTCAGGAATTAATTCCTCTTCAATTCTGAAGGTCCCTGGGGGCCAACTAGCCCACCAGGTACCTCCAGTAAGCGCCACAGAGCTGCGTTGCAGAGTGTTGTAAAAAGGGGCGTGGCCTCTGAACACATCTTTGCAACGCAGCTCTCTGGCGCATACTGGAGGTACCTGGTGGGCTAGTTGGCCCCTAGGGACCCTCGGGATTGAGGAGGAATTAATTCTCCAACTTAAAATGCGCCGCAGGGTGTGTTGGCAGACATGTCACCTGAGGCCCCGCCCCCTTTCTTCACCATTGTGCAAACGCACCCTGTGGTGCATTTTAAGTTGAGGAATTAATTCCTCTTCAAACTTGAGGGTCCCTGGGGGCCAGCTAGCCCACCAGGTACCTCCAGTGTGCGCCAGGGAGCTGCACTGCAGAGAGGTGTTCAGAGACCATGCCCCTGTTTACACCTCTCTGCAACGCAGCTCTGTGGCACTTACTGGAGGTAGCTAGTGGGCTAGTTTGACCCTAGGGACCCTCAGGATTCAAGGGGACTTAATCTTCCAACTTAAAACAGACAAAGGGTGTGTTTACACAGGGGCGAAGGAAGTGGATGGGGCCTGAGGTGACGTGTGCAAACACGCCCTGTGGCATATTTTAAGTTGGGGAAACTATTCCCCGTCAATCCTGAGAGCCCCTGGGGGCCAACTAGCCCACCAGCTGCTTCCAATAAGCGCCATTGTGCTGCGTTGCAGAGAGGTGGTCCAGGCCGTACCGCTTTTTACACCTCTCTGCAACGGCGCTTACTGGAGGTACCGAGTGGGCTACTTTGACCCTAGGGACCTTCAGGATTCAAGGGGACTTAATCTCCCAACTTAAAACGGACAAAGGGTGTGTTTACACAGTGGGGAAGGGAGGGGACGGGGCCTGAGGTGACGTGTGCAAACACACCCTGTGGCATGTTTTAAGTTGGGGAAATATTTCCCCTTCAATCCTGAGAGCCCCAGGGGGCCAACTAGCCTACCAGGTGCTTTCAGTAAGTGCCACTGCGCAGTGTTTCAGAGAGGTGGCCCAGGCCGTGCCCCTTTTTACACCTCTCTGCAGCGCAGCTCTGTGGTGCTTACAGGAGGTACCTAGTAAGCTAGTTTTCTAGTTTGACCCAAGGGACACTCAGGATTCAAGGGGACTTAATCTCCCAAATTAAAACGGCCACAGGGCGCGTTTACAAAGTGGTGAAGGGAGGGGATGGGGCCCGAGGTGACGTGTGACAACACTCCCTGTAGCACGTTTTAAGTTGGGGAAATAATTCCCCTTCAATCCTGAGGGCCCCTGGGGGCTAATTAGCCCACCAGGTGCTTCCATTAAGCACCACTGTGCTGTGATTCAGACAGGTGGCCCAGGCCGTGCCCCTTTTTACACCTCTCTGCAACACAGCTCTGTGGCGCTTAATGGAGGTACCTAGTGGGCTACTTGGACCCTAGGGACACTCAGGATTCAAGTGGACTTAATCTCCCAAATTAAAACGGACACAGGGCGTGTTTACACAGTGGTGAAGGGAGGGGATGGTGTAGGAAAGTGGCTCTATATATACTGGACTAAAGAAAAGTCAGCCAAACTACGAATTCCGATTTACTCACCTGTTATCAGGAGAGGCCTCAGTGCTGCATCTTTGAGCCCAGTACTGATCCTGAAAAATAATTCTAACCATACTTACCAGTAACTTGAATTTCCTTCCATAGGATATCATTGCCTGCTTTTTGCTGAAAAAGTTTCTAAGTGTCGATTTTTTAAACTTACAAATATTCCTCTGAAATCAGCCGAACTACGAATTCCGATTTACTCACATGTTATCAGGAGAGGCCTCAGTGCTGCATCTTTGAGCCCAGTACTGATCCTGAAAAGTAATTCTAACCGTACTTACCAGTAACTTGAATTTCCTTCCATAGGCTAACATTGACTGGTTTCACTTGGAAATTCTTCTAAGTGTGGAGTTTTAGAACTCTAAAATATTCCTCTAAAATCAGCCGAACTACGAATTCCGATTTACTCACCTGTTATCAGGAGAGACCTCAGTGCTGCATCTTTGAGCCCAGTATTGATCCTGAAAAGTAATTCTAACCGTACTTACTAGTAACTTGAATTTCCTTCCATAGCTTTTTGCTGAAATAGTTCCTAAGTGTCGATTTTTGAAACTTACAAATATTCTCTAAAAATTGTGCCAACTATAAAAACATAATTGCTTGCCTGTTTTAGATAGAGGTCCCAGTTCTGAACCTAGGAGTCCAGCACTGGATTAAAAAAGTAATGTGAACATACTTTACCTGCAAATTGAATTTCCTTCCATAGGATAACATTGGTAATTCCAACTGAAAAAGTTTAAAAATTTTAAATACAATAATATTCCTTAAAAATCACTACTGTAACAAAAACGCTTTTACTTAACTGTTTACAGCTCATGTCCCGGGACTGAATCTAGGATCCAGTACTGTGGTTAGAAAAGTAATCTACAAAGTTACTAATTGCATTTAACCAGAAATTCCCATTGAGCTCAATGTTGCATTGTGTTTGAAATTGTGTTGCCTATTGCAACAAACTGTAACTATTGCATTCAAAAAGTCTATTGCCTATTTGAAAAGTATTTAACTAAAGTAACTCACCCTGAGAAAGTATATTCTGATACCTTGTTGGTTCTAAAATAAAACAACTATATCTTTTGATACAAAACAATTGGTCTAGAGTTCAGTTCTTGAGTGTGTGAGACCATTTGCTGACTTAGTGTGTACAACAAATGCCTACATTGTCCTCTGATACTGCCTTACTGCTCGACCAAGCTACCACTTTAGAGACTAAGGTTATATCTAACTTTAACCTCTGCCAAACCTCTGGGGACTGGGGACTCTATACACACTGTACCTTACTTTGGTCCAGTATATATAGAGCCACTTTCCTACACCATGCCCTCCCTTCACCACTGTGTAAACGCGCCCTGTGACCATTTTAAGTTGGGAGATTAAGTCCCCTTGAATCCTGAGTGTCCCTAGGGTCCAAGTAGCCCACTAGGTTCCTCCAGTAAGCGCCACAGAGCTGCGTTGCAGAGAGGTGTAAAAAGGGGCACTGCCTGGGCCACCTGTCTGAAACACAGTGCAATAGCGCTTACTGGAAGCACCTGGTGGGTTAGTTAGCCCCCAGGGTCCCTCAGGATTGAATAGGAATTATTTCCCCAACTTAAAACACGCCACAGTGTGTGTTTTCACACATCACCTCGGGCCCTATCCCCTCCCTTCACCACTGTGTAAACGCGCCCTGTGGCCGTTTTAATTTGGGAGATTAAGTCCCCTTGAATCCTGAGTGTCCCTAGGGTCCAACTAGCAAACTAGCCCACTAGGTACCTCCAGTAAGTGTCATAGAGCTGCGTTGCAGAGAGGTGTAAAAAGGGGCACGGCCTGGGCCACCTCTCTGAAACACAGCGCAGTAGCGCTTACTGGAAGCACCTGGTGGACTAGTTGGCCCCCTGGGGCTCTCAGGATTGAAGGGGAATTATTTCCCCAACTTAAAACGCACCACAGGACGTGTTTTCACACGTCACCTCAGGCCCCAGTGTCCATGCAGTGAGCCAGGCCTTAGCACATGGACTGCCTCAAATGCCTATCCACTATGCATGCGTCCTCTAACCACCTACACACTTGTCTTTCACACCTTCAAATCCCCAGTCAGTATTCATACACTTCCAGCAAACACCCTGTCATTCCCCTTGCACTCCTCTAGTGACCCATTCAGCATCATGTACTAATCCATTCACTGCACCAAAACCCAAACACTTATAAATTCACCCAGGCACTCTCCTTGCAGTACTCTAATCATTCAGTCAGTACCCAAGTATTCATGCAGTGAGCCAGGCCTTAGCACATGGACTGCTTCAAACCCCTATCCACTATGCATGCAGTCCTATAACCACCTACACACTTGTCTTTCACACCTTCAATTTCCCAGTCAGTATCCATACACTTCCAGCAAACACCCTGTCACTCCCCTTGCACTCCTCTAGTGACCCATTCAGCACCATGTACTAATTCACTCACTGCGCCAAAACCCAACCACTTATGAATTCACCCAGGCATTCTACTTGCAGTACTCTAATCATTCAGTCAGTGCCCAAGTACTCATGCACTGAGCCAGGCCTTAGCACATGGACTGCTTCAAACCCCTATCCACTATGCATGCAGTCCCCTAACTAACCAACACACTTATAGTTCTGCACTTATACATTCAACAAAAACAAACAATATTTCAGTTTCAATATTTTAAAAAACATTTTTATTTCCATTTATATCAAAAATATATAATGTAATTTAAAAAGTAAAATATGTAAAAATAAACAGTTAAAAAACTGTAGAAAATCAGTATAAAAAAACTATTATTACATTTAAAAATTATCATTTAAAAAACCTTCGAAATTCACTGAAAAAACCATAGGTTTCAGACATGTTATAGTTAGGAATTAGCATTTAAAAAACCTTAGAAAATCACTGAAAAAACCATAGGTTTCAGGGCTGTTATAGTTAGCTGGACATTTCACTCATGCAAAACCATTGAAATTCCTCCGTTATAGTTAGTTCTTCTAACTATAACTCACGCGCCCGCAATCCACTGCTGATGATGTCACATATTACATCATTAATGACATGGTCATGGCCGTTTCTGTGGGTGTTCCCACGCAACACCCATGAACCAGACACATTTCCAGATTTACAAGGAATCGTAAATCTGAAAATGCGTGTGAATGCTACGCCTCCCCAGGAGAGGCGTAGGGAGGCGCAACGATGAAAAATGTATTAATTTCTCCTCATTTTCTTTTCCTCTTTCTATGCGTGATGCATTCTGCAGCACACATAGAAAGAGAAAATCACCTCTAATGATTGTTTTTGTTCAGGAAGGGTTCCCTTCCTGCACATAAAAAATCATTGGAACAATGACATTTTTCAACTTTATGTGTGCTATAGCAGCACACATAGTAGTTGAAAAACGGCATTTCAGATTGTTTTTGTGCAGGAAGGGAACCCTTCCTGAACAAAAACTATCTCCCCATGACCCAGGCATCCTTGCACTATGGTGCAAGGGTGCCTGCGCCAGTGCATTGCAGCAGTTTGTATGCCAGCGCTGGGGGAAGCACAGAGATGCTACATATTGTTGTAAATATGTTGCATCCCTGTGCTTTGAAAGTGACTCAGTGTGGCGCAGCCAAATGACTTGCAGCACGCACTGAGTCACTTTCTTCTAAATCTGCCCCATAGAGGGCACCCAGAAAGAATAACTAAATAAATGTGTCACACAAAAGATAAGTTCATATTAACCCCATGTGATGACATGCCCCATAACCCCATGAAAGCCCGTAAAGATACAGATGAAAATGTACCTCAGAAAAGTCTTCAGCATAAGTGTACAATTAGTTCATCCAGCATATATCAGCAGTCTGAATCTTTAACCTCGGAGCCCCAGAGACCAAAACAATCTGTTGGAAATCCACTTCTCATGTGGATTTCACAGCTAATATCCAAGAACATTCAAGCGGATATATATGTATCTGTGTGCGGAATTAGAAAAAATGAAAACAAAGGTTCACACAAATCGTAAGGTTGCACCGCCGTAATGATAATACTTGGTTTAAGAGTTCATACTTATATCACAGTAATTAAGCGCACACAGAGTAAAGAAAACTCCTATATGAAATTACTAACCAAACGGCATGTAGTGGAAACAGGTTATGTCCATATTAAAACATAAGACATCCTCATTTATTGCTTGAAATTGTAGCTTTAGTTGCTGAATGTTTGCAATCACAAATGTATCTGCCAACACAACTGGAGTTCTTGTTGCAACAGTGAAAATAAAAACTCTGCTCTTAGGATTTTCAAGATTCCATTGGTTAAAATACACTACCTTCCTCCTAATTTATCTTCCCCTGCTTTGTCACTCTTTTCCTCTTTATCTATATCTAATTCTTTTTTCTAGACATTTACCTGTGACCCTGCTGAACAGGAGAAATGGGATGAGGCTGTATACAGTAGATGGATAGAGACATAGCAAGAACAGTACAGCGAAAGAAGAGAAGCACTGGGAGTGTTAGAATTAATGTAGAAAGATAGTAAGGTAGGGAGGGAAGTAATGTAAACAGAGAAAGAGGAGGTCGCAAGAAGGAAAGATAAGGAGAGAGAGTGAGTAAGATGTAGGTAGGAAAAACAGGAAGAGATAGGTAAGATTTTAGGGTACACTAAAGATAACTAAACACAGGGAGAAGGAAATGCATAGAGAGTCAGACATGTACAGAACTCCCTGAGGTGAGGTAATGTAGAAAACAAAGTATATTAGAGAGAGGTAAAGGCAGGAAAAGATAAACATAGAGAGACTTGAGGAAAAATAAGATGAAGCAAGGACAGAGAGACTTGAGGAAAAATAAGATGAAGCAAGTTGAACAAAGAGAACAATGAGAAATGGTATAGAAAAATGGTTCGGCTAAAGAGATTAGTGAGGAAGAGAGAAAGGCAAAGAGAGGTGTGACAACAATATGGTGTAGAGTGTAAAGAGGAAGCTGAGCGCCATTCATATGTGAAACAGAGAAAGAGAGATGAGATTTATACAGAGGTACATGAACTGTGGGATAGAAGAAGAGGAAGTTATGTGATATATTTTTATATTTAAATGAATAAGAAAAAAATTGTGGTATGAAAATATTTTAGCCCAAATATTGTGCTCAAAAATATTGATTTTCAATAAATATAATGAGAAACAGTAAAATAATGGTAACAAAAATATTGACAATCAATAAATGAAGATATTGTTAATCAAAATACAGGCAACAAATTATTGTATTCTCAAATTAACTGTTTAAACAAATAAACTTTGGGATTAGCATTGCTAACCAAAATATAAAATGAAATAAGAACCCTGATTCACAAAAAGTGGTCACCATTGTGTAGTTATAGTTAGGACCTAGTTACTGTAGGAAATTGTCAGGTTTGGTTATCCTCGGAATTGAATCGATGCTCAAGATGGTCCACTTCCTGACAACTTCAAAGTCTGACAACTATGATAGCACAGACTGATGAAGGGATCAAGTGGGGGAAGGAAAGGATGGGTACAGCAGGGAGGGAGATCTTCAGATACAAGGAACAATAATTACTATCTAGTGATAGAAGGGACTCAACAGTAGTTCACTACTATAGTACCACCACAAACAATACCTGTAAATAAATATAGAAGCGATGGATAACCTAGTTTGTCCTCCTGGACAACATTCACTATGTTAGACCTGGGCGTTTTGCTGCTGGAAATACAGAAACAACCAAGCAGAATAATCAAGAACACTTCCGCTATGCTATTTACTCTCTATGCTTTGATGTTTAGGCTACAAAGACACTCGACACCTACCCTTATGGAAAGGGCCAGGATGATTCTCAGGGGTGCACCGACCATAGGTGGCAGGAAGCAGGACGCTTCTACCCCCTGTGTAGTAGGTAAGAAAACAAAACAATACTGTAGTACTAATTCAGTAAGTTCATGCTTATTTTAATCATAATGCATTTGAATCATACTCTATGTCATGTACCCTGCTCCTTTGTGGTCAACGTAAACAAACTCAGAGAAATAATCTATGCCGGTCCGGCATACTTATTCAAGGTACTTGAAGTCTTGACCCCCTATAGTTCCATGTCCCTCACCCGCATGAGAACTGAACAGGTCTTGCCAACGGGAAGGAACTACAATGAGGACTGCACTCTAGGGGGTCCTGAAATACCTGAAGCAACCAGGTGGGGGAACGTCCTGCACGGACTTCCAGAAGAAGGCTCTGCCTATTTTCCCCACTAGGGCAAGCGTCAGAGCCAAAGAAGTGCTGCCGGAAATGGTAAACAATAGAGACTTCCTGCATGAGGCCCTCAATTCTCCAGCCTCGCCAACGGGAGTCTCTTCGGGTGTTCTAGCGGTATCGCAAACTTAGGAAGCTAGGATCGACCACAGCTCTTTTCCCACTGTGTCAAATGCCACAAACATTTCAAACAAGGATAGAACAAACAAGGTGGTGCGAGAGTACCCTTACCATACCGGCACCAGGATCCTTAAGGAACAGTAATTAGCGGCTGCATCCTCAGCGGCCGCCATCTTCATGGAGGCGGAACTGTTGCCATGCAGACAAGAGTGTGTCCTATCCGCAACTCACGTCAGCACTTGGGAGTTGTAGTTCTTGAATTGTCCCAGGCATCGATATCACCTTGTCTAACCTGTCAGTGTTCCAGTCTAGCAGGAGGGCTTGTGGGACCTGACCGAAATTGATTTTTTGGTTTGCCAATAACTTTGGCGCCATCTGATGCATCTTTACCAAACTTCTATAAAACAAGTTCATCCACCTCCTCTACTTTCTTGAATGTTTCGGGCTGATATGTCAAGCAGGGAATAAGAAAAAAGGGGGGTCCTAAAATGCAATTTGCCCATGCCATTTCTATAGGGAATGTTAGACAATGCTACACCCTAAACGGCCATCTGAAATTACTTCAAATTTGCCAGAAACCTAGGTCTTAACACATAAAGCATGACTTTTATGACTTGATATAAATCTGTTTAATGGTTTTTGAGAAATTAAGGTTACAAAATTGTTGCGATCTGGACGGTTGGGTTTGCACAAGTTCCACAGGAGACCCCTGAGTATGCAACTTCAAATAATAGAGCGATCTATTTGGCTGTGGATTTGTTTCTTGTTCTCCTTCTCGGAGAAGCTCCCATGAGTCCAAATGGAGCTTGCACTCTAATTGCCTGGCCGCTACATGAAGAGAAATGTTCCAATAGCTGTTACAGGACACATCTCCGTGTCATGAAATAAATTAAAAAAACATTTAAGGGTGCAGGGTTAGGGTACCATAACACCTGGACATTGTGTGATATGGACCTCCCCTGTCCCAGGGTCAAATAAAACAAAGTTGTTGCTGTGATCTCACTGGGCTCTCGCAGAAGCCGGCATGGCCAAAGTCCAGTGAGATCGAAAGACAATTTAACAAAGTATAAGTAGGGTGGGTGTCTCTCGTGGTAGGCCAGGCCCTGCAGCTTACTTGACACCACGCATGGTGGAAGAATATGCATTGCATAGGCTGGCCTGCCATGGGATGTTGAGTGCAGGGCCTTGCCGTATGTAAGTGCCTGTAGTCAACCCCATGCTGTGTACGTAATGGTAATAAAATCTTACTTTTTATTAAAAGAAATATAAATTCACTGAGAAAAAACAAAGGGTAAAGTGCCATTATAGTTACGTTTAAGAATATCTCACTTTACATTAAAAAAACTCATAAATTTACTGAAAAACTATAAATTGCAGACTCGCCATGCACTGCTCATGGCCCTACATAATACATCACTCATGACATGTTCTGTGACATCATTGATAACACCACTCATGACATCTGAAATCTCATCATTGAGGACATCACTGTGCATTACGGTGGTTCAAGTTGGAATTACTTGATTTTACTATAATTGGTGAATTTCAATGGAATTTTGAGTTTAATATGGTACATTTTTACTGAAATGTTCTACTTACAAAAGCGTCACTTTAACCTTTGTTTTTTTAGTGAATTTCTGAAGATTTTTTTCAGGTAAAGTAAGATATTACTTTCATCCCAAACTATAACATGACTTTGACCTTTGTGGTTTTTCAGTGTGCGTATACAGCAGTTTATTTCAATTTAAGCATTCCAACCTTCTATCACATGATAGCCTTCTTCATCATGGATTACATCTAGAAATCATACAGTGCTTTAAGTATAATTGAGACAAAACACAGATGTGGTGTAATTTGCACCAAACTTCGCTCACACATGTGCCATTTTGAAATAATTAAAATCATTCTGTTCACTGAAAACAAGCACATTGATACATAAAAACGTATCTAGTAAAATGAATGTATATGTGCTCAGGCATTATTTACAGTATAAAAAACTAAATCGCAGAGGGACTCAACCTGTTCTTGTTTAACTCAGTGACTCTCATTGTAATATTAAAAGAATGCGTTGGTGAAAGAAATTACTCTCCCCATGAGATATAGAATTAGATGCTACTCCTTTTGCCCCCCAGAAAAGTAGCCTTTTAAAACATGTCTCAGGCCTGCCACCTTAATGGTAAAGTTGGATTGTAAGGCACAACTCTGAAAATGACACTTTTAGAAAGTTAGAATTTTCTTGCCTAACCATTTGTGCCTTCTGCCCATCCTTGGTCACATGACTGTGAATGGCTCTGCTGTTGGCGTTTTTTTTATTCCTTCCAGACAGTGAGATAAAGGGGACTGGGTGTAGGCAGCAAACGCCATCCTCCCTGAATGGGTGGGGATGGAGCTGTTCCCTATCCCACTTACATTCCAAAGGCCTTGCCCCAAGTACATACCAAGGGACCTGACACAAGTCTTCTGTCCTTCCAGACTTATTAGAGCTTTGACAGGGGAAGGGAAGAACTTTCCAGAATCAAATATGGGGGTAGTATTAGGGTATCCCCAAACATTAAAGGCTGGCACCAGGTCTACATTTTGGACCTCCAAAGCCACTCTTAAGTATACTCCATAACCTGTGGACATTACAGAAGAAGGACTGCCTTGTTCCCCAGATGACTGCCTTGCTGCTTGAGGGCTGTATTGTTCACCAGAGGACTGTCCTACTGCTTGTTACTTGCCCTGCTCTCTGAGAACGACGACTTAACTTGCGCTCTTCATGCCAGGCTACCTGATTGACTCCAAGTGTCAGTTTGCTGGCCTCCTGTTCTGAACTACAGTGAAGAAATATGTTCTAGAGGCCTTGCGCCATCTACCTAGCTGCCCTGCTGCAACAGGACCTGATTGGATCTCATCTGAACCTGCCTAAGTCCTGCAGACCTCTGCTAGATTGGGTCCATGATCCCAAAGTGGTGCCCCCATAAGTTCCTAGATACTTGGCTGGCATCAGAGTACACTCCTCTTCAAGAAAAGGAGAAATTCTGAAATTTTGGGCTCTTTGCGAATGCAAACAGGCCCGTTCTCTTTGATACTCTGGTGCTCTCAACAATTGCCAACACAAAGTTCCAGTTAACCTGATTCCCGCTCTAAAGCACCTTCCAGTGAAGACTGCACTGTGTGCCGCAGCAATAACAGATTACAGTGACCACCAATTGAAAGCTCAGGTAACGACCTTCAATGACACCTGACCAGATCTTTACATTACAGCAACGACTGTCCACGACACCAGGTTTGTTCCATACTTTACAGCAGCAACCATTCATGATGCTCTACTTGGTCATCAAGGCCTCTTCACAGTGAATGGACCTCTTCACACCAGACTTTGAGACGATAACTTTTTCAGCAGGACTAACTTGGTCCCTCTATCCAGCCCGTGCTTTCTCATGGTCGGCTTGAACTTGTGACCTTACCCCGGTCTAATACAACCGGATGACCACGCGTGGCGCTTTGTGCTTTTAGGTGCTATATTTACTTTTAAAAGTGAATATCTCCAGTGCTACTGTTTTGATTTGGTTGTTTTGCTATATTTTTATTTATTAAAATTTGTTTTATTTTTCAAAATTGTTTTGGGATTTTCTTGTGTTGTGTATTAACTTTATTACTGTTTACTTGATGCATGAATACTTAACACTCTGTCTCGAAGTTAAACCTGACTGCTTTGCACCAAGCTACCAGAGGGTTAAGCACAGGTTAAATTAGTGACTTTTGTGGTTCATGCTGACAAGTATTGTGGTTGTTGCCTGACTGGGTTTTCCATCTCCCTCAACCGATAACCTAATTTCTTAAAGCTTACTTTAGAATTATGTGCATGTTACCACTGCTAAACACCAGTAGAGTGCTTGTGGTTCCCCTCTAAAATATGTTGGCACTTTAGAGAACCCTAATGGGCTTAATTATCTTCCATTTACATCCATTGTAAATGGTACTTTAAGTAAACATATGGCATGCATAAGTGGGCTGCAGTGCGTGTTTGCACAATCCACATAGATGACAAAAATATATATCTGCCAGGAGCACCACAGTGCTCTGGCAGGACTGTAGCTTAAGTGTATTGTAGTTACACATGGCAGGAACAAATGCCTTTGTTATGTAGGAAAAGCCTATTTGTATACAGTTCATAAATTATATACATATATTCACTGAAAAAAACAAAGGTTACAGGGACTGATGACATCATCCTGTGAGTATACATGTTTTGTAAAGGTTTCTGAGACTTAAATATATATACTAAGCTACTGCATAAGTTAAATTACTACTTTTTTGTACTACTAATGAGTGATAGTGGTTCTAATATATATAATCTGAGTGGCTGTGTGACTGTATCAGTGTGGGAGTAGGTGCGTGAGGGGCTATATGGGAGTGTGAGTGGGTGTGAGAATGGATGTATGGGCCAATAAGCAGATGTGTGAGTATCTGTATGGTTGTGCGAGAGGCTGTATTGGTGACTGTGGTGGCTGTGTGAGTAGTTGTATGGGTAGATGGGTAAGTGAGTGAGTTGCTGTTTTGCACAGTAAGTATTCATGTGAGTGGCTGTATAGATGAGTGAGTGGGCGCATGAATGATTGCATTGAAGTGTGAATGGGTATGTAAGTGGTTTTATGGATGAGTGAATGGATGTGTGGGTGGCTGTTTGGGTGAGTAAGTAGTTCTGTTAGTAGCTGTATGGGAATCTGAATGGGTATGTGAGTGGTGGTATAGGTGTATCAGAAAGTGTCTGAGTGGCTGTATGGGTCTATGAATGGGAGTAAGTGTGGTTTTGTGGGTGTGTCAGTGGCTGTATGGGTCTGTGAGTGGCTGTATGAGTGAGTGGGTGTGTGTGGCAGTAGTTGTATGGTCTGTTAAGGGGTATGTGAATGGGTGTACGAGAGGTTCTATGGGAGTGTTAGTGGGTGTGTGCATAGGTCTGTGGATCATCAGTGATGTTTTTTCAGGTATCATCAATGATGTCATCAGTGATTTCACTGACCTTGTCATGAGTGATGTAATATATGAGTTCAAAAGCAGTGCATTCTGTGGGTGTAAGTTATAGTTAGGTCAGGTAACTCTAACTGCTGAATTTCAATTGTTTTGTATAAGTGAAATCTAAGCCTAACTATAACATCCCTGTAACCTTAGCTTTTTCAGTGAATTTCTAAGGATTTTTAAATTCTATTTCCCAACTATAGTGTCCCTGTAACCTTTTCTTTTTTCAGTCAATTACTATGGCTTTTTCAATTCTGTTTCCTTACTATAACACCCCTGTAACCTTTGGATTTTTCAGTGAATTTTGATGTTTTGTTTACATTTTATTTCCCAACTCTGTGTGTGAGTGTCTGAGTGGATCTGTGAGTGTCTGAGTGGATCTGTGAGTGGGTGCATGAGTGAGTGGGTGTGTTAGTCTTAGTGGGTCTGTGAGTGTGTGAATGAGTGCTTAAATGAATCTGTGAGCGGTTGCGTGGCATTTGGTGCATGAGTGTCTGACTGTGTCCGTCAGTGGATGTGTGAGTCTTTGAGTGAATTTGTGAGTGGGTATGTGAGTGGGTCTGTGAGTGGGTGTGTGAGTGTATGAGTGGGTTATCAGTGAGTGCACAGTAAGAAAAGTAGGGGACCCACTGGAGCAGGTCCTCTTGCCAGCTCTCCCTATGATGGTCCTCCTATCCAGCTTGTCTACAGTCTGCTGCTCTTTGCTACCTTCAGTTTTGTGCCTCCTCTGCAAATTTATTCCTAATTTTTCTGCCCCTTGTCTGCTCACACCTGCCCTATATGTTGCCTCTTTCTGCCTGTTATTGTGCCTCTTTCTGCTTGCTTCCCACCTTTATTCGGCCTCTTGCTGCTCATTTCTGATCTCTGTTTTGGCTCTTGCTGCTCGTTTCTCACCTATATTTTGTCTCTCTCTGCTCATTGCTGACCTTTATTGTGCCTCTTTCTGTTAATTTCACACTTTTATTTTGTCTCTTTCTGCTTGTGGCTGACCTTAATTTTGCCTCTTTTTCATTTCTCACCTGTATCTTGCCTCTTCCTGCTGGTTTTGAGCTCTATTTTGCCTCTTTCTCCTTGTTTCTTACCTTTATTCTGCTTCTTTCTTCTCCCTTCTGACATTTAATCTGCCTCTTTCTGCTAATTTTGGACCCTTGTTCTGCCTCTTTCTGCTAGTTTCGGACCTTTGTTCTGCCTCTTTCTGCTTGTTTCAGACATCTATTTTGTCTCTTTCTGCTAGATTCTCACCTTTGCCTTGAATGTTTCTGCTTGTTTTTTACCTTAATTTTGCATCTTTCTACACATTTCGACCTTTAATCTGCCTCATTCTGCTTGTTTTCCACCTTTTGTTTTGCCTCTTTCTGGTCATTTGCTGAACTTTTTTCTGCCTCTTTCTGCTAGTTTTTCCCATTTATAATACCTCTTTTTGCTCTTTGCTGACCTTTATTCTGGCTCTTTCTGTTCATTTCTCACCTTTACATTTCCTCTATCTGCTTGATTCTGACCTTAATTCTGCCTCTTTCTGCTCCCTTTTGTTTTTTCCCCTAGGACTGTGGGGGAGCCTCAAGGTTTCCATGGTCCCAGCCGGCTGCCTGCAGGAGCCAGCATTGCTGTTGCACACAGGGAGCTGCTGGAAATGCAGCTCCCTGTGTGCAGGAGCAAAAGAGTGTAATCTCTTTCACTGCCCACATGTCTGTGGGCAGGTATAGATATGAAACCTCCGTTTCCACCTGGCGGAAGCACTTTGACAGCTCCCGTCCACTGGAACCAGAGTGTTTGTTTTAGCTTGGCGGGAGTTGTCACTTCAATGTTTCAATAGCCCCAGGAGGTGGTAGATTTATAGAGTCCATGGAGGGGGGCCCGGTGCACCCCCTCCTTCATTTACACAATGCACTCTGGACTTGGTTCACCCGGGAGCTTTTTCCTAAATGCGCTTGTTCATAAAAAACTTTTTTAAATGATTTTTTTTCAGTGGTGAGGTCCTTCTGGGACCCGAGCACCAGAGCTAAGGGCTCAGGGTATTTCCACCCTGCCCCATTTGCTATTTTTAGCATTTTTTGAAGGACTCAACTGAAGCCGAGTCCCAAGATGGCTGCCAATAGTTCCTGGCTGAAGTGTTGGCAGCCAATCAGATCTCAGCACGAGATCGGAAGGGTTCATGGAGCCTTCTCATTCCTAGGTATCCAAACTTGTTTTTCTTTAATATCTCTCAAACTGCTGAATGGATTTGCACGAATTTACAAAAAGGTTGTCTTCTGGACCAACAGATACCTTTCTGCCAAATTTCATGCAATATGGTTCAGTGGTTCGGACTGTCGTCGTGTCTAAAATTCCTATGAGAATTAACATGGGAAACGCTTTTTTTTACCCGTCTTTTTCTTGGTCCACGCTTGACAGATCGTTGCAAAACTTTCCATACTCAACTAGAATCACCGGCACACATTTTTGGAAAAATATCGTAAAACAATACGCTTCCAGGCTTAGATTGGTAAGTAAATTATGCAAAATAGGAAGCAGAGAACTCTGGGTAGGCCCAAAATTTAGGTGGAGAGCAGCTCCTTTATAGAGCACTCTACAACACCAGCAACACTCTGAATCTGCTCACATCAAATGTCTGTTTTTAAAGCAAAGGTTTTAAGCATAGGATTATACAGTGCCATCCATGCCGAGCTAGAAGGGGACAAAGCCTTTTTCCATTTATACTGCAAAATCTTTAAGCATATGTAGGAAAGTAGGATCTGCTTCCATGGTTACCCCCACTTTTTACAAGGTGCTAACCTGTTTTTGACTATTCTGACTGTGATCCTGCTAATCCGGACCCCAGTCTATCTGCTTTCTTCCTAAATTGGGTAGTTCAGTACTTAGGTACATGCCAGATCGGTTATTGAGGTACACATATAAGTTCCTAGTATATGGTACCCATGTACCCAGGGCATAGGTACCCGAGAGATTTCCCATGGGCTGAAGCATGTATTATGCCACCCATGAGAGACTATTCAAAATGGAACTACAGGCCTACTATTGCAGACTGTGTACGTTGGTGCTTGCACCACTTACTAAAGATATAGAGTTGCTCTATCTACAGTCACTGCACTTAAAACCTATGAGTCACCACTCTAGCAGGCATTTGCAATCCTTAAGGCAAGGTGCTTGGTTCTAAGTGAGTGGGTGCCTCTGCATAAACAGGACACCTCTGCAGCCTATGGAGCCCATTCTCCTAGTTTGTCAGTGAGGCAGATATATATACTATATAGAGGGGCACCACGTAATTGAGCGATGGCCATCCTGAAAACAGCTGCCATGAATCCTATCATGTTTGGTATCAAACGTGTTGGATTCTTACCCCCACACTGTAACATGTGTGGGAGGTATGATTCCAAGCACCGGAAGAGCCCTCCACCTGAGGGTCACTGTTGTTTCTTTACGGCTCCCCTGATTGAACAGGGCTTGCCCTGACTCCCCTGATTTTGGTGAGTCCCCTGGACCTTGCTGGTCCTGATGTGCTCCTTCTTTGATTCCTGCGTTGGCTGCATTTGCCAAGGCTTGTTGGTGCTCTTGCCGGACATCGACCACTCAGCACTTGACACCCTTCGTGGGACAGCTCATGCATGGCTCCAGGTCCTCCTCAGCATCGCCTGGACCTCACAGCTGCAGAGTTCAGGTCATCGTCATCCATCCTGCAACACCCGACATCTGAGGGCATTCGTCTTCCAAGTCTCCTGGTCACTCCTGAGTGATATAGACTGTGTCCCCTCTGCTTTCAGGTTCCTCTCATCTAGAATCCACCTTCATATTCCCCCGGACTCTTTCTCCTTCTTCAGCAGCGGCACTTTCCTGAAGTCCTCCATTGGGTTTGACTGCGGGTTCCGACACAACTTCACATGTATGCACCCGGCTTCCCTGGTGTAGGTAACGCAGGTACTAGGGTATCCATGTGTGGGGTGGCTCTCCAACCTTCTGTCTTCCATTGGGTTTCTTCAAGGTCCACTGGGAAGGGTCCTTAATCTTTAAAACTCCAACCGCAACTTACACATAGAGTTGTACGAGCACGCTGCTGTGTTCCCACTCCGCACACGCTCTCTGTGGGGTCCCTATCTACTCACCTTGGGTGGTCCCTTGGGATACCAGCACTTCTACGTCCTCTTGACCTTGTCTTGACCTGAGTCATGGTTCTTATACCACTTTCTTAGTATATGGTTTGGTCCCCCCTGGGTCCACTTTTCATTTCGTGCTATTTGCTGTGTTTCTTTGCTGAAGTATTGTGGCATTGTGCATATCTCTGGGTGGGAGATATTTCTATGTGTTAGAGAGTATTATGTAATGAATACATATTTTTATAAATACTTTGTGTGGTACTTTTTCACTTAATCTATACTATAAGATTGCATCCTGGTAAAACAAGCTGCTTTGCACTCCTTCTGGACTAAGCCTGAAGGCAGATCTCCACAGCTACCACTTAGAGAGATTTCTAAGGTTGTCTAAGACCTCTTAAATCAACATAAGGGTTGTCTGGACTCATGCAAGGTGCCCAATTACATTAGTGGACATCATATACCAGGCCAGCTTCTCACAGTGTAGGATTAGCAAAGTGCTATCCATGCAGAGCTGTAAAATGGCAAAAGCCTTTTACCACGTCAGGCACAGTATTACAGCTTTGGATTGGTAAAATACCATCCAAGCTAACCAGGAATGCGCAAAAGCAAACCCTGACACGTGTTTCACTCTCATTAGAGCCCTTCAGACAGGTATATCTTTGACCAGATGCAGGGGAGCACCCAGTATAAGTCAAAACAATACCCTTTCCGGCTTAGAGTGCCAAATCAATTATGCAAAATTGATAACGGAGAACTCTGGGACATTCCCAAATTTAGGTAGAGAGCAGTTCCTATATAGAGCACTCTGCAACACCGACACTCTGAATCTGCTCACCTCAAATATCTGTTTTTCCGGCAACGTTTTTAAGCATAGGATTAGCACAGTGCCATGCATGCTGAGCTAGAAAGGGACAAAGTCTTTTGCCAATTGAACAGCTAAATCATCTTTAAGCATAGGATTAGCAAAGTGCTATTCATGCCAAACTGTAAAATGACAAAAGCCTTTTACCACTCCAGGCACAGTATTACAGCTTTGGATTGCTAAAATACCATTTAATGCTCAGCATGGATAGCACTTTGCTAATCCTATTCTTAAAATGCAGAGACCTGTGGTAAACACACTGAGTCCAATTATCATGAGTTACGGTGAGCAAGACTTAGGTAGTGATACTCATTCACAGTAAAAAGTCTAAGAAAGGTAGTCATAAATTAATAATCCTGATGGACCTAATGGGCGGAACACATTTGCTACACATTATATAATTATTCACTATCTCAACATAATTATCGATTCTTGAGGAACTCCATCCACAGGGGCCGCCATGTTTTTATTTAATTGCTGTAAGTACACTTGCCGAAAGGAGTGATCCTTACCATGCCATAGGCTGAGTGCTTAGGTTATATATTTCATCTTGCTTGTACACTCTGTTAATTTCAGAAATAGTGATGCCTAGAATATTGGTAGTTTTGCTAGGTCTAAATGTTGCAAGTTAGCGCATCCCATTTGATTTGTTAATTTTTCCTTAACCTATGTTAAAGTTGCCACAATGCATTTTCTAAAAGTTTGTCTTGATATTTATTTCTGGAAATCACGTATCTTTAATCAGTAATTGTTTTTTTGCAACAAAATTATTTTGGGTTAGTACTGGCCCCTTGATATGACTCTATATAGAATATTATTTAATATTTTCATTCTAAGGTAACCCTTTTTGATAAGAAACCTCTTTCATATGCTCATTTATTGTTTTCTATTACTGAATTCCAGTATTCTTTCTGTTTATCTATAGGGTAGCTTTCCCCTAAAACATCTTTGATATAGTACTTCCTATGACCTTCGGAAAACAACTATTTGGGGTCAAAATGCCGGCATATTACACTCTATGGACCATTGTTCTGTTTCTTTGAATGCCATTTAGAGTCCTAAAATAACAAATTAATTGTTTGTGTATTTTGCTTCAATATAGTAATTTTGTTATTGAATGCTTATTAGCTTGAGCCTGAGCCATGGCGCAAGCGCTGCTCTGGGAAGCTGTTGTAGGTAGAGTACAGAGGATAAGCCCCACTCATATTTTTCATTAGCTTCTGTCTTTCTCCTTCGTAAATGCCGGTGCGATTCCTTAATAGGCATGTTAGTTCCCGTCCCCTTAGTACAGCCATGTCATCATTTGTATCCTGCCATGGTTACTGTCCCCTTTACTTGGTTGTCACACGAAACGTGTACTTTTTTTTCTTTATTGAACTTCTCCTACATTAGGCACGACGGCGTGCTTCGCTTACATTCAGCGTGCCATGCCCGCTTTCACTTTCGAAGCAGGGACAATGGCGGCCATTTGTTTGCAATGCCATAGGTCTCACATTCGAATGCGAGACCTATGGCATTACAAATATTTATTTGTTTAAATGTCATTAGCTCGGAAAGGAAAGGAACGTGAAGCCAGGAGGCTCCAGGCAAGGTGTTGCTTCTTTCCGCTCCTCAGAGTGCCAGGGAAGCCGCAACACGGCGACATGGTGTAATTTGTGGGGCGCTACATCATTTCAAGGGTAGGATGGGTGTGCGGAGAGGACTTAGCATCATTTTCGGGCACAGCTTCCCAAGTGGCAGAGCAAAGCTTGACACAGAGCTTTAGGCAGGAATCTGAGGAGTGGAAACAAAAACCTCTCCGAAATGAGAGCTGTTCTGGTAGCCTGTGGGTGCCTCCTTCACATGGCACAGCCCTTCTCTGAGCAAAGGAGCTCCCACTTCCGTTGCATGTAGAATTCTGCCCCCATTTGTGTTTCAGGATTTTATTTTTAATGCCCTTGGTATGCCAAAATTAGAATTCACCTGTGACACCCCCGACCCCAACCCACACCACACACTTTCACCCCATCCGCACACTCAGAACACAGATATTTTCATTTTGTGCCAGAAGTGATTTGTATCACCTTGGGGATCCTCACCACCACCATGCCAATGCCACCACAGCCATGACCACCAACACCACCACTACAACCACCACTACCACCACCAATACCACCACCAATACCACCACCACCATTACCACCACCACCAATACCACCACCAATACCATCACCGCCACTAATACCGCCAGCAGCAATACCACCGCCACCAATACCACCACCAACACCACCACCACCAATACCACCACCACAAATATCACCACTACCAATACCACCACCAATACCACTGCCACCACCAATACCACCACCACCACCAATACCACCACCAATACCACCACCACTAATACCACCACCACCAATACCACCAATACCATCATCAATAACACCACCACCAATACCACCAACACCACCAATACCACCACCAATACCACCACCACCAATACCTCCACCACCACCAATACCACAAATACCAATACCACCACCACCAATACCAATACCACCACCACCAATACCAATACCACCACCAATACCAACACCACCACCACCACCATAGCCAATACCAATACCACCACCACCACAAATACCACCACCACCAAAACAACCAATACCACCACCACCACCAATACCACTATCACTACCACCACCAATACCACCACCAATAATACCACAACCACAATACCACCATCAATACCACCACCACCAATACCAATACCACCACCAATATCAATACCAACACCACCACCACCAATACCACCACCACAAATATCACCACTACCAGTACCACCACCAATACCACTGCCACCACCAATACCACCACCACCACCAATGCCACCACCAATACCACCACCACTAATACCACCACAACCAATACCACCAATACCATCATCAATAACACCACCACCAATACCACCAACACCACCAATACCACCACCAATACCACCATCAATACCTCCACCACCACCAATACCACAAATACCAATACCACCACCACCAATACCAATACCACCACCACCAATACCAATACCACCACCAATACCAACACCACCACCACCATAGCCAATACCAATACCACCACCACCACAAATACCACCACCACCAAAACGACCAATACCACCACCACCACCAATACCACTATCACTACCACCACCAATACCACCACCAACAATACCACAACCACCAATACCACCACCAATACCACCACCACCACTACCAATACCAACACCACAAATACCACCACCAATACCACCACCACCAATACCAGTACCACCACCACCAATACCAGTACCACCACCAAAACAACCACCAATATCAATACCACCACCCCCAATACTACCACCACCAATACAAGCACCACCATCAATACCACCAATGCCACCACAACCAATACCACCAATACCAGCACCACCAATACCAGCACCACCAATACCAGCACCACCAATAACAATACCACCATCACCAATACCAATACCACCACCACCAATACCACCACCTCAGTGCCTCTCACTCACTAGTAATAGCAGGAGCACTGTACGAGGCCGGAGCTGCAGTCGAGACCAACCCTCCCTCCCTCCATGCCTCCCATGAAGCACAGCCCGCCCTGCACCAGGAGGTGTAGCTAGGGCCCTACTGGAGTGTTTTCTAATAGGCTAAAGATAACGATTGCATTACGCAATGCCACACTGCACAGTCAAATCACGGAGAGGGCAGGGAATACCCCCCTCCTGCTCTTTCTCCTGAGCCGCGACAGTGTAATCACAGAGTGAAAGGTGTTGGAGCACTTTGTTAGTGTTTATACCTCAGATCATATGTAACTCTCACTTCACACTCTGTGTCTATGTAATTTACAACACTTACACATCTTCTTTACCACCACCACCAATACCACCACCAATACCATCACCGCCACTAATACCGCCAGCACCAATACCACCACCACCAATGCCACCACCAGCACCACCACCACCAATACCACCACCACCAATATCACCACTACCAGTACCACCACCAATACCACTGCCACCACCAATACCACCACCACCACCAATACCACCACCACTAATACCACCACCACCACCAATACCACCAATACAATCATCAATAACACCACCACCAATACCAACACCACCACCAACACCACCAACACCACCAATACCACCACCAATACCACCACCACCAATACGTCCACCACCACCAATACCACAAATACCAATACCACCACCACCAGTACCAATACCACCACCACCAATACCAATACCACCACCAATACCACCACCGCCACCACCACCACCATAGCCAATACCAATACCACCACCACCACAAATACCACCACCAAAACGACCAATACCACCACCACCACCAATACCACTATCACTACCACCACCAATACCACCACCAATACCACAACCACCAATACCACCACCAATACCACCACCGCCAATACCAATACCACCACCAATATCAATACCAATACCACCACCACCACTACCAATACCAACACCACAAATACCACCACCAATACCACCACCACCACCAATACCAGTACCACCACCACCAATACCAGTACCACCACCAAAACAACCACCAATACCAATACCACCACCACCAATACTACCACCACCAATACAAGCACCACCATCAATACCACCAATGCCACCACAACCAATACCACCAATACCACCACCAATACCAGCACCACCAATAACAGCACCACCAATAACAATACCACCACCACCAATACCAATACCACCACCACCAATACCACCACCACCAATACCACCACCTCAGTGCCTCTCACTCACTAGTAATAGCAGGGGCACTGTACGAGGCCGGAGCTGCAGTCGAGACCAACCCTCCCTCCCTCCATGCCTCCCATGAAGCACAGCCCGCCCTGCACCAGGAGGTGAAGCTAGGGCCCTACCGGAGTGTTTTCTAATAGGCTAAAGATAACAACTGCATTACGCAATGCCACACTGCACAGTCAAATCACGGAGAGGGCAGGGAATACCCCCCTCCCGCTCTTTCTCCTGAGCCGCGACAGTGTAATCACAGAGCGAAAGGTGTTGGAGCACTTTGTTAGTGTTTATACCTCAGATCATATGTAACTCTCACTTCACACTCTGTGTCTGTGTAATTTACAACACTTACACATCTTCTTTACTGCACTA
Organism: Triturus cristatus; assembly: GCF_964204655.1. Classification (NCBI taxonomy): domain Eukaryota; kingdom Metazoa; phylum Chordata; class Amphibia; order Caudata; family Salamandridae; genus Triturus; species Triturus cristatus. The sequence continues at coordinate 736,117,937 of NC_140587.1, read as the reverse complement.
TTTATCACTACTTTGAAGACGTCGCAGGCCGGTTTCTTCCTCTGATATTTACAATCTAACAAGTGGTTGAGAAGGCCCTTTATTGCAATGCAATAGGTCTTTTATTTTCAAGAATTTAAGCTATTAGTATTGTAAATGACAATGCCTTTTATTTATGTTCTAAAACCCAAAACATTAAAAAAAAACATTGTCATTTACAATGCCAATAGCTCAAACTTGCTCGAATGCGAGACCTATTGCATTGCAAATGCTTGTTTTGTGTATGTCTGTAATCTTGCTGCGGTCTTTTTTTGCACTTTTTGACAACTGTGCCCCATCACTGTCTCCTGTTGGTTTATTGTGTCTGAAACTGAGACCCTGAATTAATTCGGAATAGAAACATTTACTTTTCAGCCTTTTTTCAGTTACGTAGATGTACTGAAAAAATCAACCCAAAAAAATCAAACAAGAAAGCATTATTGATTGTTCTCGTTTTGGGACAGGTCCACGCATCTATCGAGTACTTTTTTGGGTGCAGATTCACTGCCTCTCGGGCACACCTGATGATCTGGTAAACAAGGGTCAGGTGTCATACTAACATTCTGCCTGCAACAACTGACAGAAACACGCTTTCTTAAGGAGTGTACACAAACCCCTTACCTCATGAGCCCTGATCCGTGCACGCTGCTTCCTATCATGAGTACATCTTGGCTAACGTTTGCTCATGCAGCCGACTGGTAATGTTCAGAAGGTCACTGTCAAAACACATTCTGAGCATTAAGGCACAGGATCATAGTTAGATTAAATTAAAAGTCATGATAAAAAAAATTACCCAATATCATTACAATATCTGGGCAGGTTTAGAGCACCCCAACCCTTGCAAGCATTGCAGTAAAATTGGGATTATTGTATGTTGGTACATTTTGTAGGACTTTAATGCATCTGTCTTTTCTTTAAATAGCCTGGCATATGATACAGATGATTTTAAGGAATTATAAAGCAGAGTTCGTATAAAAATGTTGAGACTGAGACAGGTTAGAAATCAGTGTACTGATTTAGGTGAGGGGGTCACTGTTATCTATATGTCAATGTTTAGTATGGAATTATGAGTCCGAAAAATACATTTTTCAAACTGTGAGAACTGTTCGCGGTGCACCAGTTCGAGCTGCCTTTTTGTCTAAACTTAAACGGATTTTTTTAAACATCTGCAAGCAAGTTGGAACCTGTCAGACCTAGAAGTTTAATCTTGTGAAGCAACCAAAATAATATGACTAATCCTGCTGATTTTAACTGCAGATGTTATTATCCAAAAGCTTTAGTATTTCTAGTCATGCTGCGATGAGATTCTCCTAACACGTATTACAGGAAGTAATTGTCATTCCCCGGTGTTTCGCCGTCTGTGAATTGGGGTTCTTTAAAGGGCCAGCACGTGTTCCCAGTACTGGTCCTTTTTTCTTTATACACGAGATTGTTTTCCCGATTAGTCAAAAGATGACTGAAAATGTGGAGTTGATGTGTGATGGTGATATTTCTGAAAGGAGTGGTGTCTCAGTGCACAGAGGTTACACCCTGGTGGTTCCATCAGACAGATGGAAGCCTCCCTAAAGTTGTATGTGCTCATGTACTTGCAATTGGCTGAAGGTGTATCATTTGGGTAGAAAATGGAAATTTTTTGACTCCGGGCATGGTCCAGGCTTGACAATCAGTCATTCCTCCCGTATTAAGGGGCATATCAGCAACAACCGGCGATAATTATGGCTAAGCGCACTTAGCGCTAGGATAATTATCGCCGGCTAACGTGGATTTTTATCGCTGAGATAGCGTGATATTAGCAACGCTTATCTCAAAAGCGATAAAATCATTGCGCTAACTGCCTAACATGAGATTATCGCTAGAAACCCAGCGATAATCTCACGAAATGTGGCGTTAGCTTGTTGATAGGGCCCCACAAACTTAGCCATGATAGCCACCTTCCATAGGACATCATGGCTAAGTCAGTCCTGAAGCAGGCGTAAGGAAAGTAGCGATAACAGGGGTTATCGCTACTTTTCTTGCCGCTATGCTTCATAGCGCGGGGCTTGATGATAGGAGAAATGTCACTTAGTGAAATTTCTCATGTCATGTCAGGTCAGGAGCGCCCACTTTGCATCTCATTAGAAATGCAAAGTTGGGCGTTAAAAATTTGTGCGCTAATGCAAGGTATCACGCGTTAGCGTGACCTTGCTAATTAGGCTATAAAATTACCACCGCTTTTCGGCCAAAAAATTTTCTATCGCCGCCTTGTAAATATGCCCCTAAGAGAGTCAAGTAACTGAGTGTATGGAGGTTGTGTTTTACAAACAAGGGGCTGAGGCAGGTCCACACGTGCACGTGTGCTCGCACAGACACGCACAGACACTCTTATGGTCTATTTTGGTGCAATTACGTTATGTTCTGGTGATTACCCGTTCTTATTATATAAACATGAATTCCTATTTACATAAACATGAATTCTGAAGCTCTGCAAAACATGTAATCAGCCATCCCTAGAACTTTGATGTCGCATGAAAGGCAAAAACCTTCTATGCTCGACCTTTGAAAGCTCATTTGCATTGTACGCTGCGGCTGCCTTTTGACAGTAGCAATACAAGACAGCAAACATGCTTTTACAGTCACTATTTTGGATTTTTTTCTAACCAGGAAGGACATCCCTCATTCACTATAAAAGACATCTTTTAGTAGTAAAACTCATCAATAACTTCTCTGATCCTGGATATGTGGATTGAACAGTTCCTTTTCAGATAACAGGACCTAATCATTTAATTGATCTTTAGACTCCCTACTTCTTTGACGCTGCACCTGAAACTGACACCACGATTAAAGGAATAGGAGTATATATTTTTTCATAGCCGTGTCTGGATTTGAACTGTCATCCCTGTTCACCTAGGTAGCACTGCTTATTACTAGTTAGGGTAGCTTTTCATACATATTTTGCATTTAACAGGATCACAACATCTGCAGCTTGGTGACCATGATCCACCTTTTCTCCAAGCCACATTCAGCTGAGAAGGGGATGATATGAACAACCAAGATCTCTGGCTGGGTGGAGTAAGTTCCAGGAGAGTAAACTGTAACACACCGCAAAACAGAAGACAAATAAACAGCAAATATTCATCCAGGTAGAGTCCAGGTATTAGGCAAAAGAGGACCAAGAAATGGCCCTTTATGTCTCATGCATGGAAAATAGGGAACATACATGGGCATATTAGGCATTCTTTTTTAACTTTTTGGGATTGGTTAAAAGTCAAATGTTGTCATGGAACTGCACCATTGACTTGTTTGGAGGGTGTGTCTGCCCAAAGGGAGCTGTTCTACTTTGTGGCCCATTCTCCAATTGCTGTCTGGGGATTTTTTTGTTCCTACCCTGTCTATGAGACAACAGAAGCACAAACTGCAATTTCCTTACCTGCTCTCTTTCCCCACTCTTGTTTCATGCCATCCTTTTCATTGGGGTTTACTCACCCAAATTCTAGGGGTAAGGGCGATGGAATTCCCCCCTGTAACCTTTCAGAATGTTATGTCGCATGATCGTTAACCCCAATGGCAAGAAGGCCATTGATCCTGATGACTTCCCAAGAAGTGTCATACTTGAAGTAAAATTACCAAGTGTAGGATTAATCAAACCAGTAAACCACAACTACTGCAGATAAAGTGTACATTTATGTTCCTACCTGCGTATTGTAAGAAATCAAATTGCTATTTGGGATGAGCAACTGCCCACCTCAAGGAATCATCACAACTCTTGTCAGGGTGAACCCTCAAAGCCACTAAATTAACCTGAGTTCTTCCAGCTGGTGGCTATGACGCAGAGCAAACATTATTAACTTAGAGCAATGTGTAAAGTAATTTACGCAGTACCAAAACAGTACTAAAGTTATGGACTAAGGAATGAAAATCCCAAACCAAATTAGGCAAATTGAGTAAAAGTTACTAAAGAAAATGACACAAATCCAATACCGGCACCAGAGGTAGTATGTTTTAAAGTTCTAAGGAGAAATAGTGCAAATATAAAGATAGTGAATGGTCACAGTAGACTAGGATCAATGTGAAATGTCTTGTGGACCACGATGGAGCTCAGGTGAGGTGCATCCAGTGGATTAGTCTCAGCGAAAGTCTGGAAGTCAAAAAGTTTGGAAAGGTTTTTAAGTCCCACTGGTCTGGAGAAAAAGTTTTCAGATTTTCTTGAAGCACCTAAACAACCACAGGAGTACGCTTCTAAAGCCCCAGGACAACAGGGAAGGTATAAAGGGGCATATTATCAAGGTCCGGCGTTAATATTATCGCTGCTTTATCGGCAGAAAACTGCCGCTAAAGCGGCAATAATGGGCTTGATAATATGGCGCAGAGAATTCCAATAGAAGCCCATGTTGACACCAGAAAATGTGTTTCTATTGGAATTCTATAGAGCATATTATCAAGCCCATTATCACTGCTTTAGTGGCAGTTTTCTGCCGATAAAGCAGCAATAATTTTAACGCCGGACCTTGATAATATGCCCCTTAAAGACTTAGATGGTGTCAGGCAGAGCCAACAACAGGCTTAAGTTTAGCTCCAATTGACACTGGTCGGGTGGGTACTTTGAGAAAAATACCTCTTGCAGCATGTTGTGTCAGCAGTCTAGTCAGCATTGCATTCTGTCTTGTGGTGACATGTACCGCGGTCATCATCCAGCCACAGTGACACTGCCAGTCCTGTGGAAAGTTATAATGCGGCAGGCAGGGAGACCACCTGATTGGCGAAGTACTCGGTCCCGCTGCCTCAGCAGGATGGGAGTAACACTGCTGTCATAGTAATTTGCTCCTTAATTTTTTTTCCCAAATCACTGATATCAAGTGTGATATCAGTTGTATGTAAACTGGTTCAATTGCAATAAATCAAGACGAGAACCTCCACAATACACTGATAGCTTTAATGAAAATCCAGGATTGGAAAAGTGGTGTGCTGCTGACAACTACCAATCTGGTAACCCTTGACATTGTTTAATGACACCAAGTTACATTGCAGCTCAGAATTATCACAGCTGCATGATGTCTAGCTTCACAACATTCAAAGGTATAACATGGCTCCATCAAATGAAATGATGACAAAGGGCTCTTTAGGACCATCCTCTGGATTTTTGTCTTCACAGAGAATGATGTTTCTAGTAGGTGTAGTGTCCTACCCCAGCTCAGGTACATCAAAATTATCACACCACACTCAAAGCTTGGTGTTACTTGTCTTTATTTCTCTTCGTGTAACCATTAACGGAACATTCTACTTCATGAATTCTATCACCCATACCCACGCACTTATGTCACTGTTCCATGGAGTCCGTCAGGAACCAAAAGAGTCCTGTCACCTCTAACTCACAAGACACAATGGGCCCGATTCACAGAACTAACTTAAGACAAAATCCTAAACTTACTACCATTTTGGTATTCACAGAAGGCACTTACTAATTTCGGTATTCACAGAAGTTAGGAGTCCTAACTTTAGGACTCCTAAATGCCTTCTGTGAATACCGAAAGTCTTAAAATTAGGATTTTTCGCAGTTTAGTAGTCCTAAGTTTAAATTTAGGACTACTAAATTGAGAAAAATCCTAATTTTAAGAATTTCGGTATTCACAGAAGGCATTTAGGAGTCCTAAAGTTAGGAGTCCTAACTATACTACTACTAAACTGAGAAAAATCCTAATTTTAAGGCTTTCGGTAGTCACAGAAGGCATTTAGGAGTCCTAAAGTTAGGAGTCCTAAACTTAGGACTACTAAATTGAGAAAAATCCTAATTTTAAGAATTTCGGTATTCACAGAAGGCATTTAGGAGTCCTAAAGTTAGGAGTCCTAACTATACTACTACTAAACTGAGAAAAATCCTAATTTTAAGACTTTCGGTATTCACAGAAGGCATTTAGGAGTCCTAAAGTTAGGACTCCTAACTTCTGTGAATACCGAAATGAGTAAGTGCCTTCTGTGAATACCAAAATGTTAGTAAGTTTAGGATTTTGTCTTAAGTTAGTTCTGTGAATCGGGCCCTACATCTTCCCCTTTGTTAAATAAAAAGAACCTATAATTCATATGTACATTATAATTCTTCAATAAGTCTTTTTGAGGCTCAAATCAATAGCCCAGATCTGGTAGTGTGAGGCTACAGAGTGCGTAGATACCAGAGAAGTGTCCATGACTGGCAGTGGTGACAAACACATAGGTACAGTCAGTGGACTCTCTGGATTCTCAGGTGGACAAGACTCACTCCTTAAATTTAGAGTTGGCGAAGATTGTGGCAGGTGCTTGAAATGCGAAGAATCTCAAATAATGTCCTTTACTAGTCACAGCCCTTAGTGGTTCAGCCTCAAACTAGCATCAGACTTGGGTTTCCATTTCTGGCTGACGATAAATTGGTATCCTCTGGTGAATACACTGCTTTGAGCACAGCTGCATCTGTCCGCATAGGTCTTCATTTTGTTTTTGTGAGACAAATCAGTGGTTCTAAGTTTTTCAATTTCAATAGTAAGGGTGGGCGATAATTTCCGTTCCGCTCACGGAAATTGCAAAATTTTTACATTTTCGCGTTCCGCGCGGAACGCGAAAATGTTGAAACTTCCGCGATCCGCGCGGGAACGGAAATATGCAGGGCAGGATTCATTATGGCATGATGCTCCTGTCATTGTAAACCTCAACAGGAAGCACAAACAGATTTAAAGCAGGTGCCCGAGTTGAAGGTCACTTTCAGTAATGCATTAATCAGCACAAAAGATTTGTGAGCACGGTGGAGGCTAGGCAGGTGTGCTTTTTCCCCATATCTACCATCAGCAATTTGCTGTAATCATTGATGGAGGTCTGTGCATCCATGGGTTTCTCGAGCGCAATCCCTGTGTAGTTCCTGACACCAGGAGGTTCTGTCTCCTCATCTGCTGCTCTGGTCGGTCTCTGACCCTTTATAAACAAGAGGCATGTGAACTGCATAGAAGCCCCACCCCACACACTGGCGGTGTGCAACATCTTCCCGCCCTTTCCCCACTATGATGAAAAGCTCACTCGAGGGACCCCGGCGCCCATCGGCGCGGTGGCAAAGTTACAGACACACATGGTCACTGGAGACAACTCTTCTGGCCCATTACACAGCTGTAGTGTAGGAAAAGCACTATACATTTACCCAACGAGGGAGCACTTACTGATTAGCCAGTAGAAAGTACTCCAGTTGAGTAGAGGTATTGCACAAAACGGTGGCATCTTCTTGGATAAATATGCAGGGCAGGATTCATTCTGTCACGATGCTCCGGTCACAAAAATTAAATCTCAACAGGAAGCACTTACAGATATAAATAAAGCAGGTGCCCGAGTTGAAGGTCAAATTCAGCAACGCATTAATCAGCACAAAATCTCCACGATCACGTGAAAGTTCACGTGATCGCGGAGATTTGTTGCCGTTTTGCGATATTTTGCGAAAGGCACTTTAGCAAATTCCGCCCACCCTTATTCAATAGATCTCACACTGGTTCATTGTAGTAATTTGGTTCCCATGGCTCTCCCAAAGCTTAAGGTGGCAGGGCTCTCACATTTGGTAGAAAGGGGAGATGACCTGTGTGCACAAAGTGTAGACTGAAGAATTGATTTGAGTTCAAGCTTTGCCTGCATAGCGTGCTGAACGGTCTATTTGAGGATACTCACAAAATCTTGACCACAGCATTTACCTGTGGCCAGAGAGGTGCGCTTTTCTGATGCTTGACATTTAAATGAGTGAGGAAATCTTAAACCTTTTGACTGTTGAAAGGCGGTTCATTGTCAGATTTCAAAATCAAAGAAACACCCAATGTTGCCAAAAAATGCTTTCTAGTCTCAGATCTTCCACCAGGGAAAACAGTAATAATCCTCAACAATAACTAGTAGGTGATGTAATTTGTCATGGGATCCAAAGAAATCAATTACAATCTTCTGCCATGCATGCTTTGGGAGATCAGATGTGTTTAATGGATGTGGGTTTGTCGTAAATGACACACAGTTGCACAAATGGCATGCCTTTAATTTGTTTTTAACTCTCTCATCAAGACAAGGAAACCACACTCGGTCCTGTAAAGCTTGTTTCATAGCAACAACTCCACAGTATCCCTCATGGGACAGTTCACTGACTTGTTGTGTCAGACTCTCGGGTATAACAATTTTTGACCCACATGATATTATGCCTTCTGGGGTAACTGAAAGTTCTTCTTGCACATTTTTGAATTGTCTGTTTCCACCATGACTGGTGTGTAATAATGCTATTGTCTTTGATTATGAGCAGATCCCTTTCAGTGTTCGTGGCAGTAATGATTTGTTCTACCGATATGGAAGCAGGGGTAGTGGATTTCACAATGAAGTTAACATAGGCATCAGCAACTTTAGAAGTAGTGCCATGACACAGTATTAGAACATGTGATAAGTAGTCAGCAGGGATTTGATCTTTTCCTGGAAGATGCACTATCATGTAATCATACTCTTGCAATCTCAACACAAGGGGGCATCTTGACTTTAGGACTACTGGAAAATGGTGAGCAATGCTTGGAGGTGAGTGACAACTGTGAAATGTTGTTTAATACAAGAACACATAAAAAAGTTCACCACAGTGAGGCTTTCTTTTTCAGGTTGTGAATAGGCACATTCTGTCTTTGACAAACATCAGCTAGTATAAGCCACAATGTGTCTTGGGGCATTGGGATGTCCAGTATGCTGGTCAAGGATGCACCCAACCCCATGGGGCTTACATCAATAACAACCTCCATCTCCAGTTTCGGATCAAAGTGTGCTATTTCAGTTGCGTTCTCAATTGCATGCTTGATCTTCCTGAAGTTTTGTTCACATTCACTTGACCATTGAAATGGTACATTTCATTTTGTTAAATTTCTCAATTGGGCACTTACAGTGGCAAAATCACATATATACCTTAAACAGTAGCTGTCCATCCCAAGGAAGGATTTAAGGATTTAAGCATAGTTACATCTTGGGGGGGGAGGGGGGGGGTAGAAGTGGATGACAAGGCCTGTACGTAATTGGGATCCAGAGTCATTACCCCATCAGAAATGATATGACCAAAGAACTTGAGTTTGGTTTGATGAAACTCACATTTTGGCGCATTTAAAGGGAAGACTGCATCATCAGGTATACAACACACTTGGGCAAGAGCTTTAACATATTCCCTTTGTGTGGCCCCAAAAATAATTATGTCATCACGGTATTAGAAAGCATTTGTGAATCGCTGTATTATCTAACAAATGACATCCTCTAAAACTTTTGCAGCCGATGACACTCTGAAATGTAGTGTTTTGTATCTAAATTAATGAGTTGAAAAGGTAGTAATGGACCTGCAATTTACTTCCAGTTCGAGCCGGTGAGATCCTCTGCTTAAGTCAAGGCGGGAAAAGACTTTGTCTACATTATTCCTTTCGACGCTAACTTCTATCTAGTGGATGTCACTAACATGCAACATCTGATTCAGTGCATGCTGGGTCACCCTAGGGGAACTTACTCACCAAACGCATTGCTGGTTTGTCCATGAAATGGAACTTCTCCTCAATCCAATTTGCACCTCATCTTTTTTTGTAAATTTTATACGGTGCACCGCAAAAAGTATATTTTCCCTCCTATGTGGAAATATAAATTCACAGGATGTCACCCTGCCTTATACTTCCTTGAAATGTTGTCTGATCATTTTGTGTGCTATTGCCTTGCGTCCTACCTTTGTTTGTCATTAATGACTAGGAGATCACTTGACGTTTAATGATAGCAATGTTTAGTTTTATAGATTATTCCTAAAAGTCCCTTTTTTAATGGAATAATGTATATTACTATACAAATCCTTTTTTGATTATGTAAAGATAGCAACACTGTTCTATTAGTTTGTGAAATTTGTGAGTTCCTTAGCAGTCTTCTGTGTGAGGTTTATCTCCTATATTAATAGCCACATTTTTTTTCCTTTGCTACTATTTGCTATTTATGCATACGTTTGTTAAGTACACTCTGATCTGATGCATTATGTAGGTTTTAAGTATATGAACTGACACTTTATGAGATAGTATTCCATGCTGTAATAATTTCTATTTTTACTTTTTGGATCTTTATTTTAACAAGATTGAATGAAGTGATTTCAGACTTTGGCTCCATTCAACTGCACAATATTGTCAGCAATGTGCGGACCTGGGTGTCATTCTCTTTCAGTCTCCTTGTTTGCTTGGCACATATTCATGCAGATATGCACAGCTCCTCCATTATCCTTTTTTGGCACTTTCACTATGCGTGATGCCCATGGCATCGTACCAGTGGAGCGCTCAATTTTGCCATGCTTTAATTGTGCCTCAAGTTCTTTTTCAACAGCCTCCTGCAAATAAAATGCAATTGTTGTGAAGTTGCACTGTTATGGTCCTAAGTCTTCTTAGTCCATGAAACAAGGATGGAAACTGATTCACTATCTCATGATATTGATTGAGAATCTAGTTGAAAGAAAACAGCCCCATGTCAGCAGCAGTACTGAAACTGAGTAAACATGCACTCAATGAAGTGCCTTGCAAGACATGAACTGACACTTGTACTTTTGTATTTTTATGCTTCACAGTTGCTGTGAATGAACCTTGACTTTTCAGTGGCATCAAAGCATCGCATGTATACACTTTGATTTTCGACGGAGTTGATAGGGGCATGGAGACAGTTCACTGTACTTTTCCACTGGCATAATGTTTCTTGATGTGCTACTGTCTATGATAAAATGTATGGAGCACCCATTCACTTTCAGTGAGATCTTGGGACAGTGTTCAAATGAATTGCGCACTTTCATTTGTCGGCGTAGCTTCGACTGGCATTCTTGCTTGCAAGAAGCTAATCCAACATGAGCACCTTCCTTGTCCAGCAGTCAGCATTGACATCGGACACCCATCTTCCTCATTGTCATGAAGTTGATGAACTCTTAGACAAAGAATTGACAGCTATCAGCATCATTCAGCTTCTACGTGCCTAAACTGATATTGCTCTGGACCTGGTGAGCGTGTGTAGAATGTTGCATCTAGAACTTTCTGACATCCATTTTGTTTTCTCGATGTGACTCACTTGATCTTCTCGCTTTGCAGACTGTTACAAAATAGTTCTCTTTCCTGCAGCCTTTGCATACCTGTCCGACCATGGAACATCTACCCTCATGTGGAAAGGAAAATCCACATCAAACACACTACTTCTTTTTCTTTGGAGACATTACTTTATGGCCTTCTGCCTTGTGTTTTGACTTACTTTTCACACTCAGCGCTAATTCCTTTTGGGCCATTTCAGCCTCCATGTAACTGCCTGTTTGTCTGCTCTCTCCTCCGCTCTGGCAGCCAGGACCACTCGCTCCAAGATGAGTGTCTCTTTCAGCATTTGTCGTCTGAAGGAATCAGAGAGGCAGCCATCTATTACTCTGAGATGCATAGCCTCTTCATTATTGAACTAATTGAACTTGAAATGCTTTTTATGAGCAGATCAAGTCTTTCTAAAAACTCATCCATCGTTTCATCAGGTCTCTGCCTTTCCTGACTGAAGATGTACCTTTCATAGTCAACATTCGGTATTGGATAGAACTTGGTGTTTAACTGCTCTTTGATTTTACTTTATGTCACTTCATTACCTTGTATTTCCTTTATCACTTCTTTTCCTCCTTCACCCACTAAAATCTTTAGATATTTCATGATCTTTTGCAATTTGCTTTTTCCGAGGCATCAATGAAATCGTCAAAGGTTTCAACCCAGGCTATCCATCTGTCTCTAATATTTTGCTCTCTGGTTGTATCGAAGGGGGGTGGTGTTTACAAGAAGACAGCAGCCATTGAAAATGTCACTATTCCGACAGCTGCTCATGGCCTTTCAGTCTGTCCAACGTGATGCATAAAGGCTGTTGCCGCTTTTATTATATGAATGACGGCTGTGTTGCGTTGTGGCACATTACCACTTGTCTCGACATTATCAGCAAGTTCCTAGCCAACGACAAACATGTTTTCTGTAAGTATTTCAATTTCTTCACAGGCCCAGCCAGAACTGGCTGGAATAGCTCTTTGACTCCACATATGCCAACTGTCGATTCTCACTTCGAGGCCCAAATGGTACATACGAGCAGTGTGTGGGACCACACCAAAAGTCTCTGTGAGAACACTCTTGGTTCTTCGGGCCCGAGGTTTATGTAATCCCCCCCTCATTGTGAGTTGTGGCATCCTACCCCAGCCTGGGTACATGCAATTGATCACACCACACATGGAGCTTGGTATTACATGTCTTTATTCCTCAGCGTGTACCAGTCAACTGAACATTCTACATCATGAATTCCATCATTCACATCCACACACTTACATCACTTTTCTAAGCAGTCCTTAGGGACTAAAAGGGCCCAGTGATCTCTCACTCACAAGACACTACAGTAGGTAGCCAATTATAGTTGAATGCCTGATAACATTGTAGCAGCTAGACTCTACCAGTCTGCTGCATATTCGTTAGGGACCATGGGGATATACCATGACCATGTGCGCTGGATTAGAGCATACCCCTTTTAAAGACATTGCTCTAAGGGGTTAAAGTGTATAACCTGAATCCGGAATTCTCTAATGTAGTGCATGAGCTAAAGAAAGTGTAGCTTAGAAGCAGGGACCAGTAGTTTCTTCCTCCATTGCAAAGCTGCACTTTATGCACACCTCTATGCTCTGCGCCAAATGCACAGTCTTGATATATCCCCCCACAAACATAACCTGTCAATCCCATTGTGTGCTTTGAAGACAGGGGCTCTATCATGAATGAGGATGCTGGCGCAAAGCTATTTACCTATCTGTAAGACATTTTAGGTATATTTATAATAATAGTGGTGCAGGGCAGCGCAGCAAGTCGCCTGCGCTGCCCTGTGCACAGGGAAAGGGTAGGAAAGTATTGTATTTAAGCAATTCAACTCATTCCTGTCCTTTACATCTGTGTTGGTGCCATTTCATCCGCCTAGTGCCAACGCAGCCTCCCTTGCACCATGGTGCAAGGTTGCCCATGTTGTAGGCAGGATAGTTTATATGCAGGAAGGGGCATTTTTCTGCACAAAAACAATCCCTAAAGGTGTTTTCCTCTTTCTAGGTGTACTGCAGAATGCAGCACACCTAGAAAGAGGGAAAAATAAGAAGAAATAAAGATATTTCTCCTTGTTACACCTCACCTAGTAAGGTGTACCTTATTGACACATTCCCAAGTTAACCAGGTTTGGAAAATCTGTGAATGCTTCAAAAACCCTGGGATTTGCGTGAGCACACCTACCGAAATGCCCATAGAACGCCTCTCAGAGGAAGGCAAAACAGCGATTTCTTCTTCTTGGCCTTACTCTTGATTTGTGAATCAGCCAAAGCCATGCAATGTGGCTTTGCATGGCTTCATAAATCTGACTAAGAAGGCTAGCATCACGCATTTACCACTTTCTGTGGTGCAAATGTGATGCAAGCATCTCATAAATATGCCCTTTCATTTTCTAAAACACATACACTTGGAGATTCTTCAAGTTAGCGCATTGTAGTTACCTGGCTCTCTATATAGTGTGCTAAAATAAAACACCCTGTGCAGGACGTCCTGTGGATCCCCAAATGGTACACAGAGGTAAAGCAGATAATTTGAATGCTTTCTAATGGTAGTGTGGACGAGCAGTTAGGCTTATCAGAGGGTAGTGCTATGCGTTTGTTGTACTCACGGAGGCAATAAATGAGACACACACGCAAGACTAAATCTGAGGGCAATTTATAAACGTTATAGCGATTTTCATGTAATTGTTAATTACTAAGAACACAGTTCTAAGGTAAGAACTTTCGGAGTTATGATTTTTCAAATTTAGGAAAATATATCACTTTTGTGTGCAATTACGTACCATTGGAAACAATGGGGAAAAAGCAAACAAAAAGCATATAAAATTAGGCAATGCTTTCACAAGTTCATTTTAGGTCAATGTCAGGACCAGGTCCAAAGTTCCAGCGGGAGAAGTTCAAGAGCATTCTGGATAGGCTGAGAGCAGAGTGCTGTGGGTTTTGGAAGCTGGTACGCACAGATGAAGGTGGTCACTTGAAAGTTCTCTGCACAGGAGGACTTACAGGTAAGTCAGATGCGGCTCATTCGAGGAAGGGGTTTGCAAGGGTTTGCGGACCATGGAAGCACACCTGGGTGATCGTCGCAAGGCCGGTAGGGCCAGGTGCAGAGAGAACAAATCAGCGTTGTGCGTCTTGAGGTCTCTCGCGGTCAGGAGCATTAAACTTGGAGAGGTGATCTCGTGACAGCTGAGCCACTCAGGAAGTGAGTCTCAGGTGTCTCAAAATCACTCAACAGGTGCTTGCTTCTGTTGTTTTGGGAGTCCGATGTGGACTCCACTTCTTGGTGTTTGCCGTTTGGGGTTCAGTACCCTGGGTATTAGTATGCCACGGCTAGAGTAGGTTCTGGTGTCTTTAATCCTGGTCAGGGGACATATTTGACCTTCTGGATTTGTTTTACCTCTTCTGGCTTTGGTGCTGTGTTGAGGTTTATGAGGAGAAGCAAGTCGACAAACCGCATTTCAAGGGATTTGTTCCTGCGGAGTGCAGGGGAGTGATACCTTCACTTCAAAGGTGCTTCTCAGCAATTTCTTGAAGGCTGAAGGTGCTCTAGATTTCTTGGAGTCCTTTCAGGTTCAGGACGACACAGCTGTGTCCTTGCGGCAGCAGGCAGGGTTTGGCGTCTATTTATTCTGCAGCAGGGCTTTAGTTCTCGTGCAGCAGGTTTTCTGTGTCCTGGTCTTCTCTTGTCTATTGAATATGATGTTTAGGTCTTGGGGTGCCACCAACATATTAAATTTAGGGGCGTTACAAGGGGAGACAGGCAGTAGCCAATGGGCTACCTACCTTTAGGGTGACTACACCCTCTAATGACCACTTCCTGCTGATAGGTTGTCTCTTCACCATTCCAAGATGGTGAAATTTCAGGAGAGGGGCTCACATCACCTGCCCTGCCCTAGTGGTGGTGTAGGCTAAGTGGGGACCCCCCTCCTATTCTAACTAATGTTCCCACCTTTCCTCCAGTCAAAAGTGGAGCAGGAAAGGGGGCTTGGCTTCCCCCACTATATGGAGGTACCTGGGTTAAATTTCAAAGGCTGCATCTCCTGTGAGCTTCCCGCCCAGGAAAGCCATCCTGTACTGGAGGAGGTTGTGGAGCACCTCCGCACGGAGCAGGCTTTGCCTCTGTCCTCTGAGAGTGCTGGCTCTCACCCCATGAGGTCAAAGACATGCCTGTTGGAAGCAGACTGGCAAAACCAAGTCAGAGACCACACCAGTGCTTGGTAGGTTACAGGGGAACCTTTAAAAGGGTCTCCTATGTGAATGTATTAATAGAACCAAAACTGGCATCAATGGGGACTTATTAATACAAGATAATTGGTACCAAACACCTTAAAAATGAGTGAAGCCATCATGTAGAGAGGAAACTAGTCTTTTAAAGTTCTACTTGCCAAAACGTGACAAATGCTTAACTCCATTAGAAATGAACAGTAGTCATAACATGGCAGACAAGTGAGAAAGAATAAAAAATCACAATTACATAGGACTTCCCCCAACTATCGAGGCAATACCCTCACTTTGCGCTAAATGATCAGGGAGGCCTGAAATATATATAACGGAGTAAGCAGGCACCCTCGTTTTAACCCATTTGGGTTAGGGATATCCTGCGATAAACTCCTATCTTCACCCAATAAAAATCTATACCAAATATCAGTATGAAGGGCGTAAGCTAACTCCACAGGGTTACCCGGCATACACAAATTTGAAAGCAAACTCCACAACAAAGAACAAACTACCTGATCAAATGCTGTGGAGAAGTCAATAAATGCCATGTTTACAATTCACCCGCTAACTTCAACATATTTTTCATTTATTACCTGAATGGCAGTCATGTTATCAATCGTTCCATTATTCTTCATGAACCCAGTTTACTCCATAGGCATAATTTTATAGACTTCTGCCTGTTCACTATCAGGGTCGACATGCATTTAGCAAAGACCTTACCCACTGCATCAAAAAGAGTGATCTGGTAATAGTTTTCTGGTAGGTTATGGTCACCCCTCTTAAAGAGTGGAATTATGATACTCCCCTTCCAAACCGGGGGAACCATTTTTCTTCGATAGCAGCATTTAAAAACCAGGCTAAGAATTTTACTCCAAAGAGGACCATTTTGTTTCATAACAGTGATTGGTATTTCATCGGGCCCTTCACTGCCAAAGTGCGCATTCTCCTAATTACAAACTCTTTTTCAGGGGGCAGTCCAGGCGGTGCGAGATCTTCTATAATATAAAATACTTTATGGCACCTTCATTTCCTGCATAGAGTCCCTGATTAAAATTGCCCTATTTGAGTTCTTCTGTAGCAACAGGGATGGATAAAACTCTTGCTGCACAACCCTCCGCAGCAAGAGTCCAATGAGTCCTTATCTGACCGTTTAATACTGTTTCCCTAAGCTTTTTAAAAAATCTATCTTCCTCCTCTTTTCTTGAACGGACCTTCAGCCGACTACTCATCTTTTTTAATAACAACACTCTTGTATATCTTTCAGGGGTGTAATCCAGATATTGTTCCTTAACTAGTGTGTTTATTTCATGATTTAACCAGAGAAGGGGACGGTGGTCTCTTTCAAACTTTCCTTTGGGTTAACTTGTTTTACAGCTTTTACTAGCTGCTGCATGAGGGTGTTAAAACTTTCTATTTGTATTCCTGCCCAACCAGAGAGCTTGTGTAGAGAAGCCTCTAAGGTACCACTAAGGCCTGTAATTCCCAAAACTTTTTTAAACTTAACAAACTGACCATCCAACCTTCAAGAAGAATTGGGAGAAGTATTACAATTTACAAGAGTAGTTAGAAGCTTATGATTACTAAGATGGGAATCGATAACCTTTAAATCACCCAATAAAAAGAAGGACGCACATCCTACCACCACATAGTCCAAAATGGAATCTCCCCCTGGAGTTATATGTGTATAAGTTGCGGGAGGGTCAGAAGGTAACCTCCCATTTGCTATAACACCATCCACCTTTCTTAGCCCAGCCTCTAAAATATTCCCTTTCTTATTAGTCCTTATTTTTGAGGGCAAAGAGCTTGTGGTATCCTCATGTCTTCCTCTTTTTCCTTCTCCTGTAGTTGATCTACAAAGCAAAATTAGATATTTTACAATTCAGATCTCCAACCTGAGTTATGTATGGGGGAAACTCCTTTTCATAAACTTTTTTAACATAAGAAAAAACCTTATTTAAAGGAACATCATAAGGAGCCTCAAGAGGAATATAAACATTTATCAACATTAACGGTGGGCATTTTCTGATCTCCATCAAGATTAAACAAAGCTACTGCCAAAAATAAATTACTCAGATCTTTATAACATTCATATCTCAATTGAATCTCATTAAGACAGTAGACATGCCACCGCCTTGCATGTCCCCTCTTTGAAGGAGTTACTTTACAATAAAAAATGATAAAATCATCATAAATCAGTTCACCCACGAACTGTCTCCTTGAGACAGACCACGTCTGCTTCTAAAGAACGTGGGGGCATATTATCAAGGACGGCGTTAAAAATTATCGCTGGTTTAGCGGCAGAAAACTGCCGCTAAAGCGGGGATAATGGGCTTGATAATATGCCCTTTAGAATTCCAATAGAAGTCCATGTTCTGGTGTGAACATGGGCTTCTATTGGAATTCTCCAGGCCATATTATCATGTCCATTATCACCGCTTTAGCTGCAGTTTTCTGCCGCCAAACCGGCGATAATTTTAACTCCGTCCTTGATAATATGCCCCTTAAATAATTCAACCTCTCTCTCCTATTCTTTATTCCTGCTGCTTTCCAGGATATGATTTTTAGCTCCTTGCTAATAGGAGGGGAGTTGTAGGTGGTTACTCTGGGAGACACTAGAAAATGCACTGAATAACCAATTCCATTTGTAAATCTCATCTTTAAAGTTTCCCTGTGAGGGAAAAGCAGGGGATTCTCTAATTTACACTTGTCTGCTGTGTTTATCTAAGTGATTTTTTAGCCCTTTTACATAAATTGTTAGCCTCTTATTGAGAGGTAAAAATTGGTAGGGTACAGACCTTTCATCCACAGCACAGTATCCATCCTCTTCTAAAATTGGAATAACATCAATCCTCCTACTTTGTAAACTTTAGGAATATCATAGCATTACATTGACAGTAATTTTAGAATAAAAAGTTACCCTTGATTTAAAACTGACTTTAACGGGTAAAAGGGAAACTAAATAGTATCACTACCTTGGATAAGCTTCAAACTCTCAATCTCCAAAAAACGTTTAAGCAGCAAGGCCCTATTTAGAATTATATCTCCATCAAACAGGGGAATAAAATCCAACCTATACGTGTCCTCATTACACCAAAAAGGTTCTAACCCTTTTAACTCTGGAAGACCTCTCTTTTTAGCAGAATCTGTGAAAGGAGCCGTCACTGGGTTAAAAAAAGATGGTATAAAAGAGAGGGACGCCCTTTTGATCTCCCATTAGTGCCACTGCTAACCCCTCTGCCAGAGGATTAGCATGAATACTTTCGGAGACTGATGCATTCAATGGAGCTGATGTAGAACGGGGAAATGCTCCATGTACCATCATTTACTCCACTGCTAACTCATCAACCGATAAGTAAACCTGACTACTTTTGGGGTCAAAGAATTGATGAAATACTTGTGGGGTTGATTTAAACCCTCTGTACTAGACATAGCCTTCATGGCCTCTATATCTTCTCTGAAATGTAGTGTCCTTTGTCTCTTTATAGCAAATCTATGAATAGGTTTTTTCTTTTTTCCTTTTTGCTTTTCTTTCTTTTCTTTTCCCTTTGACTGTGGAACACCTAAATTACCAACATTTATTTCACGACCTTTGCTGGGTTTTAAAGATTGGAAATACTCCCTGTTCAACCGTTTTAGGTGTAACATCCAGATTTGTCCTATTAGGAGTAGGAGTAGATTTAAAAGTTGATTGTATAGGATCAAGTGTGGATTCAAATAAGCTATCATGTTTTGAAACTTTTATAACCAGCTTGTTACATTGTGGGTTCGCAACCTGAGTGCAAACGTTAATTTGACAACCAACATCAATCTGAGAATTCCCCTAACAGGATCTCATAACCCCTTCTACTTCTCATGGTTCAGTGGGACCTATTTCCTTTCCCATTTTATTTCTTCTCAACTCCTTTAATTTTTGTGTCACCATATCCAAAACACAGTCAGAACCTCCAACAATTTTTTTTAACAGCTTTAAGCTTTCTATGCACAATAAAGAATCTGATACTTTTGTCTCATCATTTGAAGGGTGACTGGGTTGGATGTCATTTATAACAAAATTAGGGGACACAGAGATGAGATATCAAAGAAGGATTATTTGAAGGAGTATTTCCTACAGATGTCTATGTCCAGATCTGGTAAAGTAAAATCTTCTTCTTGGGAGTTGGCAACCATCAGAGGACAAGAAGCTTCTTAACCACTTTGCTGCTAGGCCTTCCCCCCCCCCCCCCCCCGTGCTAAGCCCTTTTTTGGCTATTTGGGGTAGTTCGCGTTTAGGCCCCTGTAGCTTTTAGACCACATAAGGTATCCATGCCAAATTTGTGTCCTTTTCTTCCAACATCACGCGGATTCTAAAGGTACCCAGAGTTTGTGGATTTCCCCGGGGGGGGGACTCAGAAATTAGCCAAAATACAGCAAAATTTTTTTTGTTTTTTTTAAATGGGAAAAAAGGGCTTCTGGGACATAGCCTATTTTTGCTATTTTTTCTGCTTTCAACCTTCTTCCAGTTAATGGTAGAAATGGGAATGAAAGCAATAATTGATACTGGAAAGCTATACATTTTTCATAAATAGAGATCATTCTGAATTAATCAAGGGGTCATTTGTGTAGATCCTTCAAGGTTTCCTTATAGAAACTAACAGTTGAATATAGGAAAAATTGAAAATTAGTTTAAAAAAGCAGCTATTTGTGCTAACGTTTTCACCTGTAACTTCTTCAAATTATGAGAGATGATTGAAAGCAATATACCGTTACATCCGCTGGACATTTTTGGTTGTGGGGATATATAGGACTTGTAGTTTCACCAAGACCACGACGAACCCTGAGCCAATAACTGAGAAGTGTCTTGCAATGGATTTTTATTATGTACCGGGTATAGAGCAATTCATTTGGGAAAATATATACATGGAAAAATCGGTATGAAAGACACCTATGTATTTATGAAATAGAAGCAAAATATTGAGTTTAGAAACAGTAGATATTTGCACATTTCCGAAATTGTGAGTACCCATACTAGCATGAGAATTATAGGTCATTTTTCAAAATGACTTCTTTTTTACACATTGTATTTCATTTGGAAGGAAGAAATGCATCGAAAGTCAAAAGATAATAACAGTTGCTCCACAGTTCTGTGTTATCCTAAGTCTCCCGATAAAAATGGCACCTCACTAGTGTGGGTAGGCCTAGTGCCCGCGACAGAAAACGGCTCAAAACGCAACATGGACGCACTTTTATTTTTACAGTGAAAACTGACCCTTTTTTTGCCAAGTGTCTAGCTGTAGATTTTGAATCCAAGCTCTGCCGGCACCTAGGGAAACCTAGCAAACCTATACATTTTTTAAAACTAGACACCCTGGGGAATCCAGGATGGGGTGACTTAGCTGGCTCTCATCAGGTTCTGTTACCCAGAATCCATTGCAAACCTAAACATTTGTAAAAAAAAAACAAGTTTTCCTCACATTTCTGTGGTGGAAAGTTCTGGAATCTGCGTGGATCCACAAATTACCACCCACCCCACGTTCCCCAAAGTCTTTCGAGAAAAATGGTACCCCACTTGTATGGGTAGGCCTAGTGCCCGCGACAGGAAACAGCCCAAAACGCAACGTGGACACACCACATTGAGTGAAAACTGACCATTTTTTTGCAAAGTGCCTAGCTGTAGATTTTTAACCCTAGCTCTGCCAGCACTTAGAGAAACCTAGCACACCTATACATTTTTGAAAACTAGACACACAGGGGAATCTAGGATGGGGTAACTTGACTGACTCTCACCAGGTTCTATTACCCAGAATCCCTTGCAAACCTAAACATTTGTCCAAAAAACACATATTTCTCGCATTTCTGTGGTGGAAAGTTTTGGAATCTGTGTGGATCCACAAATTTCCACCCACGCCGCATTCCCCAAAGCCTTCTGAGAAAAATGGTACCTCACTTGTGTGGGTAGGCCTAGTGCCCGCAACAAGAAAGGCCCAAAACGCAACATGGACACACCACATTTTCAGAGTGAAAACTGACCCTTTTTTTGCAAAGTGCCTAGCTGTAGATTTTGAACCCTAGCTCTGCCGGCACCTAGGGAAACCTAGAAACCTATACATTTTTGAAAGCTAGACACCCAGGGGAATCCAGGATGGGGTGACTTGACTGGCTCGCACCAGGTTATGTTACCCAGAATCCCTTGCAAACCTACAAATGTGTCCAAAAAAGCACATTTTCCTCACATTTCTGTGGTGGAAAGTTCTGGCATCTGCATGGATCCACAAATTTCCAACAACCCCACGTTTCCCAATGTCTTCTTAGAAAAATGGTACCTCACTTGTGTGGGTAGGCCTAGTGCCCGCGACAGGAAACGGCCCAAAACGCAACATGGACACACCACATTTTCAGAGTTAAAACTGACCCTTTTTTTCCAAAGTGCCTAGCTGTAGATTTTGAACCCTAGCTCTGACGATACCTAGGGAAACCTGGAAAACCTACACATTTTTAAAAACTAGACACCCAGGGTAATCCAGGATGGGGTGACTTGACTGGCTCTCACCAGGTTCTGTTACCCAGAATGCCTTGCAAACCTAAACATTTGTCCAAAAAAACACATTTTCCACACATTTCTGTGGTGGAATGTTGTGGAATCTGCGTGGATCCACAAATTTCCAACCACCCCGCGGTACCCAAAGTCTTCCGAGAAAAATGGTACCTCACTTGTGTGGGTAGGCCTAGTGCCCGTGACAGGAAACGGCCCAAAACCTATTGAGGCGACATCAAAATTAGCTATCACAAAACAACCTGGTTTTGCAAGGGGGGCCCCATGAGTTTTTGGCCCCGGGCTCAGCGGCCATCTAGGGAAACCCACCAAACCCATACATTTCTGGAAACTAGATACCTGGGGGAGTCCAGCAAGGTATGGCTTGCACGGGTCCCCCAATGTTTTCCTACCCAGAATCCCCTGCAAACCTCAAATTTTGATGAAATTTTTTTTTTTTTCTCAAATTTCATTGTGGGAAACTTCTGGAATCTGCGTGGATCCACAAATTTCCTCCTACTCAGCATTCCCCCAGGTCTCCTGATAAAAATGATACCTCACTCGCGTGGGTGGGTCAAGTACCAGCGACAGGCAAGGGCCCAAAACCTATTGAGGAGACATCAATATTACCTATCACAAAACAACCTGGTTTTGCAAGGGGGGTCCCATGACTTTTTGTCCCCGGGCTCGGCGGCTATCTAGGGAACCCTACCAACCCACACATTTCTGAAAACTAGACACGCGGGGGAGTCCAGCGAGTTATGGCTTGTGTGGTCCCCTAACGTTTTCCTACCCAGACTCCCCGCAAACCTCAAATTTAGCTCAATAAACCACCTTTTTCTCAAATTTCTGTGTGTGGGAAAGTTCTGGAATCTACGTGGATCCGCAAATTTCCTCCCACCCAGCATTCCCCCAGGTCTCCTGAGAAAAATGATACCTCACTCGCGTGGGTGGGTCAAGTACCCACGACAGGCAAGGGCCCAAAACCTATTGAGGTGACATGAAAATGACCTATCACAAAACAAACTGGTTTTGTAAGGGGGGTCCCATGAGATTTTGGCCCCGGGCTCAACGGCCATCAAGGGAAACCTACCAAACCCACATATTTCTGAAAACTAGACACCGGGGGGAGTCCAGCGAGGTATGGCTTGCATGGGTCCCCTAAAGTTTTCCTACCCAGAATCCCGTGCAAACCTCAAATTTAGATCAATAAGCAGAACTTTGCCACACTGAAATTTGAGAAAAAAGTGATTTTTTCAGGTAAATTTGAGGTTTGCAGGGCATTCTGGGTAGGAAACCTTAGGGGACCCACGTAAGCCATACCTCGATAGACTCCCCCGGGAGTCTAGTTTTCAGAAATGTGTGGGTTTGGTAGGTTTCCCTAGATGGCCACCGAGCCCAGGGCCAAAAACTCATGGGACCCTCCTTGTTAAACCAGGTTGTTTTGTGATAGGTCATTTTGATGTTGTCTCAATAGGATTTGGGCCCATGCCTGTCTCGGGCACTAGGCCTACCCACACAAGTGAGGTACCATTTTTCTCGGAAGGCTTTGGGGAACGTGGGGTGGGTGGAATTTTGTAGATCCACATAGATTACAAAACATTCCACCACAGAAATGTGAGGAAAATGGGTTTTTTTAGATACATTTTTAGGTTTGCAAGGGATTCTGGGTAACAGAACCTGGTGAGAGCCAGTCAAGTCACTCCAGGGGGGCAGAAATCTCACTAGACGCCAGGGATTCTTTTGGGCAAATTTTAATGAGGGTGGGGGCTGCCCAAAACAGGCATGTCAGAGCCCCCACCCTAATTAAAATTTGCCCAAAAAAATCCCTGGCGTCTAGTGGGCTATTTGACCCTCCCAGGGGGGCAGATTGGGGGCTGATGCCCCCATCTGCCCCCAGGGGGCAGAAAGGCTATAATTTTTATGGGGGAGGGGTGGGGGCAGTGGCATGCCCATTTTGGGCAACCCCACCCTAATTCAGATTAGCCCCAAACAATCCTTGGCATCTAGTGGGCTTTTTGCCCTCCGGGGGGGCAAATTGGGGACTACTGCCCCCATCTGCCCCCCATGGGGGCAGAAAGTCTGACATTTCTCTGGGGGTGGGGGCATTGCCATGCCCTTTTTGGGCAGCCCCCACCCCAACATCAATAAAAAAATAATCCCTGGTTTCTAGTGGGCTTTCTGCTCCCCCGGGTGGCAGAATTGGGGGTACTGCCCCTGTTTGCCCCCAGAAGGGGCAGAAAGACTGACATTTCTCTGGGGGGGTGGGGGCATTGCCATGCCCTTTTTTAAGCAGCTCCCACCCCAACATCAATACAAAAAATCCCTGGTTTCTAGTGGGCTTTCTGCCCCCCCGGGAGGCAGTTTGGGGGCTACTGCCCTCATCTGCCCCCCAGGGGGGCAGACAGACTCTAATTGTGCATGGGTATGGGGGCTATGGCGTGCCCATATTCAGCAGCCCCCACCACTACTTTGCAGTAAAAAAAAATCCCTGGCTATTAGTGGGCATCCTGCCCACGGGGGGGCAGATTGGGGGCTGCTGCCCCATCTGCCCCCCAGGGGGGGGCAGAAAGACTGAATTTGGCCCAAAAAACATGGGGGGAGCAAAGGCCCTTGCCCACCCACTCCCTGGTGCTAGTGGGTGGATCCCTGCTTGGGGATTGCCCTCCTGGGGTGTTCTCCAAGCAGGGACCCACAAGGGAAGGGTGTCATTAGAACGGGGAGATTCTCCCCTTTCCAACGATACCTCTCCCAAGTGTTTCGGTGCTCGGGGGGCTGAGATAGCCCCACGGGCACTGAAACACTGAAACTGAAACTAAGTTTCAGTTTTGTTTTTGTTTCAATGACGATTGCGCGCCATGCGCGCGATCGTCATTGCAACAGCCTGGGGAGGTTGGGGGAGCTCTGCCCCACCTCCCCAGGCAAAAAAAGGGAAATTCCTCTGCTGCCTGCAGCAGAGGGGTTCTCTGAGCATGTGCTCATGACGGAATGGTTCTGTCATTAGCTCAGCAGCACTTGTGCTCATGACGGAACCATTCCATCATGAGCACTGAAAGGGTTAAAGACTCATCTGCGGATCATTGATTGTCATCAATAACATTGATTGAGGGGGGCCTGCTAAAGTCAGGTGAGCGAGTGAGCTATTTACACCCCCGGAACACCGTACAAGATCTTTCTGTAATATGGGCATCCCCCCTCAACATCAGGATCCAGGGGATGCAAATTGGCAGTAGCATTAGTATTAACATTTGCGTTTACAAAAATATTAGTTTTAACATTAGACCCCTCATGTAATTCAATGAATACATTTGATTCCACTTGGGGTGGTTACTCCTTTTCCCTTTCCTTTTCCCATAAACTGAATATCTGATTGTTCCCTTTCAGCATCATTCATTCCCACCGACGGCCTTGCATGGCAGCCACAACTCCTGGCGGCTTCGCTCTGTTGCTTTGTTGCTTTGCTGGCGGTGTCTGCAATGCAATTTGTTAGGTCCATGAGAAGTGGAAATCCGTTGCAACATATAAGATAAGTGAAAATGGGCAAAGTAACATTTCATCTTGTTTAGAGACAGAGAAACAGGGCCTCATGATAGTTATAGTCATTTCAATCTTTACTTGCCAACACTTGACAAATTGTTGTTGTTACATACCTGTGGTCAAAAAAATGCAGTTGAGCTGGACCATACACATTTACATATGTACACATATAATGAGTCCTAGGATAATAATTTCCATAGTAATACACTTACATACACCATTGCAACATGTGACATGTAATTGAGATTGATACATGTGATCTTCTGTGCAACAATACACTTGAAACTGACAATAAAACTTCTTTGATATTTTGAGTAATGCAGGTTAGAAAAGTAGATAGAGAACACAGTAGCAAAACCTGAAATGGGGCAAACAGACTCCTCTACCCAAGGTACTCCTGTCAAGCCCTCAGAATGCAGGATGGACAAAACTTTCTCCTTCCAGGGAAAGAGTTGTAATGGGGTGCTGGAAGAAACACTGCAAGTCTTCCGGGCTTCCAAGTGGTGCTTGGAGGTTAGGGAACACACCTTTGCCCTCAGGTTGTGCCACCTCTTCCTAATGTCCTCCTTTGTGCACAGGGCGGTACCTACCTACAGTATTCACTATCCTGGATCAAATTTCCATTTTCGAACTTAGGGGAGGATGTTGGACTTAGGCTCCAGGCAATTGTGGCTCTACTCTTATGAGTTCATCCAACATGACTGACAGCTCAGCCTCTGGAAAAACATGGATTTTTTTGGCTTAACATAACTCTTAATTAAAGTAGGTGACTATGACTAACAAAAAACACTAAGGGATTTTAGGAAAAAAAGCAAAATAAAGTATTTGGAGAGTGTTAAATTGAATAGGAAAAAATGGAATCCTTATGTGACCAAAATTGCTGCTCTTTCTTGCTGTGTTGCAGTGGAGAGACACAGGATCGTGGTCTGGGATGGGGTGTTTTTTATAGTGTGATTTGCAGGTGTGTTAACTTGCCCAATAAATATTACCATGCTGTTTTTGTGTCCATTCAATGGGCACTGTTCTAGTGCTTTGTTGAGAGCGTACCACAGTGGCCTATCTCAGTTGGGGAACTTCCGCTAAGGGACCGCCAGTACAACTGTGTTTTCGTAATCAGCTTGGTGTGAAACGGCATCCATGAAGGCATCAGAGTATGCATCAGCAACATTGCGGTCTACTGTGGCCCAGGTGGGAATCACTACGTGGACGGCGGTCAGTGGTTTAGGTTGTATGCATCATGCTATTGAGGAAGTTCGATTTTCGATCACAATCAAATCGACCCGCCATTTTGTAACCCGCCGCCATTTTGTGTTGCCATCACTCATGCGGCACGGCGAACGAAGTCTATTCTGCTTTTCCCGTAGCTTGGTGTCAAAATACGTCCTCGGCCTTATTTGCGAGGCTGGTGGTTGGACTAGCCGAGTACACTAATCCGTGTCTGGCTTTCCTAATCCCTGTTCCAACCATCTGTAGGCTCACACCATTCTGTCCTGATCATATCTTATCGACTGGCCTTCACTGTCTCCTGCTAGCATTCTCTTGTGTCATGCCTGTCCTCCAATACACACAAACGTATCTCACCACCTGCATGAATTAGTTCAGGGGTGGGATGACAAACACAGTTGGAGGAGAGGTCTCTTGGAGTCATCTGATCTTTTTGTTTTCAAACCCTTCTTACTGGTTCCACTTTGTTTTCCACTTACCCTATTGGCTCTTTTCTTCTTTGCTTGGGGCGTGTGTTTTGTTAATAATTCTGTATTGTATAGTATTTAATCTGATGCGCCACAGAGTGAAGTGGCAGTCTCGTGAGAACCTACTTTGTGTACTTCTAGGATAACTGTACTAGCTGCAGCTAAATAAATCCAATCTTCTAACGCCGACAGAGTGTCCCGTGTCTCTGTGTAACGAAGCAGGTAAACCCAGAAGATGGAGGGCGTACCCTGTGCCGCCAGGTCCAAAAGGTTCTGGTTCTTCAATTGGCGCCCAACATGGGGCGGCTTCAGTGGTACCGGTTCTGCTCGAAGGTCGTGAGGAACCTCGCAAGAAAATTCCGGAGGGTTCACGAGCCACACTAAGCGACCCCTGTATGTCGAAAGTGGTCCGAAGGTCTTTTTCAGCACGGTTACTCCTTCCTGACGGCTACTGGCGAACGCTGCCCTGACTGCTGCTCTGCTTTGGCCCATTCCTTTGGTGATGTATGGTAAAGCGAGACGATAGACGGGCCTCTGTTGGTGGAAGAAGACGTCCTTAGTTAAGTTATTTTCGTGGGTCGCGCCCACAAATCTTGGTTCTTTGTTTGATGTCCTTAGGTTACTTAGATTTAGTTTTTGCAAAGACTAAAGCCGAGGGTAAGTGCATTTGTGCTGCGTAAACTGAGTTTTACTCCCTTGAAGTTTGTGAACAGTCCAGAGACATTGTGAAATGCCTGGTCTGACTAAGTTTGGAAGAATTTGTTGTCTTGGTTGTAATAGGGACTCCCGACTTGAGGAATCTTGTCCGATTCCTTTGGTTGAAACTCCCACATATGAGCTCTACTCGAAACATGGTATCGGCCCCATTGCCTTTAACGAGACATGGACTCCATACACAAAGAAAGATGGTATTCTTAAATGGCCAGAAAACAGTAGTTTTGATCCTGATGTGCTAGATAATTTAGAAACAGTTTTGTTCAAAAGAAAAGCCCGGCCGGCAATGTTTGACTCTCTCCGCCTTTGGCGTAAGGAAGCCAAACAGAAAGAAATTAAACAAGCAAAACGAGCTAGGAAAGCACAGGGTATAACGATTATACAGGCTGCCCAACAGTTCAAGAATGATGAAATTGACAATGCGACTGAAATCTCAGAAAGACAACATCGTATGGCGATAGATAAATGCTATCCGGTGTTGCCTGTTTCTCCTTCTGATAACAAGAAAGATATAGAACAAGATCCCCTAATGTCTCATTTATTAAGGTTGCCTCCACCTTATGTGCAAAATACCAATGTGCCTTAGCCGTTACAGCCTGCTCAGATGCTGGTAGTACCTCCGCCGGATCCGGCTCTTCAGCATTTGCCTCCTCCAGTACTACCGCCCTTGCCGGTTTCACCATTAGTCTCAACTTCTCAACCTTCATCTCCTGATCTTAGCTCTCCTTTGCCTTCTGCTCCTCCTGTAATTTCTAGTTCTTCTCTTGATAATTCTCCTAATATTCTGTCTCCAGTTCTGATGTCTAATTCACCATCTATGCGTAAGCGTCTCACAGATTCCGTCACTAGTATTTTATCTCCTTTCTTTGGAGCTCTTAATGCGTCTCCGGCTTTTGCTCGAAGACAATCTCGTAGTCAGTTCCCAGATTTCAAGGAACGAGAGAAGCTAGATTCTCTTGCACGAAGATGGATCAAGAAGGGCCCACAATATAGTATGTCTGATAATATGCCTACCTTTTTGCAATGGAATGCACCTACACAAAGGTATGTTTTTAATGTAATGTGCGATATTCTCATTAAAGAATGGGAAGATGTGAGTTCGAGTCCGATCTCACAAGATTTATTAGATGTCCAAGCTGATTTTGAAAAAGAACTTATTGTAGGTTCCAAAGTTGAGGAAGCTGTAAGGACACTCATCTCTTATAGAACCTTATTGTTCTCTCAGATTTTTCTTGATTCTGATCCGTCGGTTAAACTGACATCGAAAAATTACCCTATGAGAGAGGTTCCTCCAGTATGGAAGGAAGAGGTTGCGGGAGTAGGTGCTAATCCAGCTACTCCAGCTCACTTTCAGCGTATATGGGTACATGTATCATGGAAGAGATCTAAAGTTTTGGCCCTTAAGCAGACTCTACCAGATCCTCGTAAGAACCCTGCAGGTTATTACAATGAATTATCGCAGACAATCGATGCTTGTATTATGAATCTGGCAGATATTGATATGCTAATGGGTAATGTAGTCCCACAGACAATATGGGCTAAGATTCGTAGAGAGGATCACGCACAGGAACTGGGTGCTACTGGGGATGTCATAGCTGATACAGATAGAGACCAAGTGGGTGGTGCAAAGCCTGACGCTTTGATCTCGGAACTTCCTGGTAGAATCATTACGTTAATGAAAACCATGATGCCTGCATTGAGAGTGAATTGGGATAAGCTAGCAGCATGTAAACAAAAGAAAGATGAAAGTGTCTCTGATTTCTTTACTCGCTTCGAGGAGACATTTATTGATCATAGTGGTCAAGACATGGCTACCGAAGGTGGACAGCGATTATTCGTGGACAAATTTGTATTCAATTTGCTTTCCGAGCTGTCACACAAATTAAAGGATTCAGAAAGCTCTTGGGCTGTTTCTTCTTCTGCCCAGATATTGGCTACTGCACAATATTACGAGAATAGAGACAAAGAAGAAAAAGAAAAGCAAGAGAAGAAAACGAAAGATTTAAAAACGAAGGTTCTCTTGCAGCAAGCTTATCCGCCACGTTATGTTCAGCCTCAAACTCAACAGCCACCGCAGTTTCAGAGATTGTATCAGAAACCTGAGCCATACATTCCGCGACCTTTGTTAGGTCCTAATCAATATGCTTATTGTAGAGAGGAAGGTCATTTTAGGAGCAGTTGTCCGATTTTATTGCAGCGCAATGGAGCATCATCTGCTCCACGAGGTCGTGCTGGCCTCCAGTCAGCAAACAGAGGTAGAGGTCGAGGTATGTTAACTCAAGAACAGCGTGCCCTTCCTTCTCCTAATTCCATGAACTACTTTGATCAGCAGAATGTGAGATCCACTCAATATTATAATGAGGACCATTATGTTGAAGGCGAGAATGAGAGTCTTCATGCCAACTAGGACAGCCATGGACAAAGTAGAGGAGTTGTGCCAATCCCAGTAGATCAAAATGGCCCTTATGTCAACGTCACTACAATGGGTGTATCAGAGCCATTCCTTCTAGATACTGGAGCAATGAGAAGTTCTATTATTCATTGTAAACTCCCTGGGGCACCTTTGTCTGGCTTAACGAATGTTTCTGTAGGATTTTCTGGCGCCCCTGTTCGCAATCCGATTTCTTGTCCTTTGCCAATTTCAGTTGGTCCTTATGACTTGGAAGCTTCACTTTTGTTAACGAATGGTTGTGGTGAGAATCTGTTGGGTCTAGACCTATTGAAAAGGATGCATGCTACAATATATTGTTCTCCTTCAGGCGTACATCTCACCCTGGGTCAGAAGTTGATCTCCCCAATGTATCTGTCTAAAGATCAGTTCCCCCCTGAGTTGCTTTCTCTTCAGACAGCACTTTGGGCCACGGGTCCGAATGATGTGGGTTGTCTTGAGATACCGCCTTATGTTGTTACTCTTAAGCCCAATGTTGAATTACCACGCATCCCACAATACCGAATCTCTGCAGAGGGTGAAAAAGCGCTTCTGGAAATCATTCATGACTTAATTCGGAAGGATGTGGTCGAAGAAACGAGAGGCAACAAATGCAATAGCCCTATTCTTCCTGTTCTTAAACGGATGTATGATGTTACAACGCATGCTTTTACAACGCATGCTGTTACAATGAATTTTTTACAACGCAAATGCTGTGACAACGCAAGTCTTTACAACGCAAGTCTTTACATCGACTTGCAGTAGATGGCGTGCTAACATTAAAAAAGGGTAATTTACTATTCTAACTCCAGTCCACGTTGCAGTAGGGAAGGTGTTTGGATAGTAAACTACACTATTTTTAATGTTAGCATGCCATCTAGTGCAAGTCAATGTAAAGACTTGCGTTGTAATGGCATGCGTTGTCACAGCATTTGCGTTGTAACAGTTTCGTTGTAATGGCAGTGCGTTGTAAAAGTTGCGTTGTAATGGTTGTTCACCTTCTTAAACGTACTGATCCTTCTCAACCTCCTGTGTACCGGTTTGTAATTGATCTGCGAGAAGTAAACAAAATTGTGGTTCCACAATTTCCTGTTGTTCCAGATATCACTGCTTTGTTGACTATGATACCTTCCACAGGGACTTGGTTTTCTGTTATTGATCTAAAGAATGCCTTCTTTAGTATTCCAATTGCAGAAGAGAGTAGGGACATTTTTGGTTTTTCTCTTGGAGGCCGAAGCTTCCGATTTAAGCGCGCACCCCAAGGGTACTGTGAAAGTCCCTCCATTTACAGCCAAGCTTTGAAATGTCATCTTGATACTTTTCATTTGCCGTCTGGTGCCGCCCTTATTCAATATATGGACGACTTGTTAGTCGCCGCCGATTCAGAAGATATCTGCAAGGATGACACTGTAGCACTGTTGCGTCACTTGTTTAAGCTGAATCACAAGGTTTCACCCTCCAAACTACAGTATGTTTGTCAAGAGGGTACCTATTTGGGTCATCTCCTATCAAAGGAGGGATGACGATTGACACAAGAACAAATTCAGGCGGTTGCTCGAATGTCTGTGCCATCCACACAAAGAGAAGTACGTGCTTTTCTGGGAATCACTTATTATTGTAGACAGTGGATCCCTAACTTCTCTTTGATCGCCAAACCTTTGTTGGCACTCACTTTAAAAGATACGCCTCAGCCCCTTCCTTGGACTGAAGAGTGCCAAAAGAGTTTCACTGATTTACGCACTGCTCTGTGTTCTGCGCCTGTACTAGGTACCCCAGATTACACTAAGCCTTTTACGCTGTATGTTCACGAGAAAGAAGGTTGTGAATTATCAGTCCTGACACAGCATTTTGGAGATAGACAGCGACCATGTGCTTATTTTTCCACTACGTTAGATCCCGTAGCTAAAGCATTGCCTAGTTGTCTCAAAGCCACAGCAGCCGCAGCAATTTCTATCCGACAGTCCGCTAGGATAGTGTTAGATAACACTCTCATTGTCATGGTACCACATGCGGTGGATACCTTACTAAATAGAACGAAGACACAGCATCTCACTAGTGCACGTTTAACTGGTTACGAGCTGACACTATTGGCTAATCACGTACACATCAAACGATGCAACACTTTGAATCCAGCTACTTTGTTGCCCCTTCCAAACAAGGAGAGTGTTGAGGATCAACATGACTGTTTCTTCCGTACTGAGGAAGAGACAAAAAGGAAGATTTGATTTGAGAGACACACCATTAGAGAATCCAGGTGGGACTCTATGGGTGGATGGTTCTTGTTTTAAGATGCCTAAAGGGGATACGGTTTCAGCCTATGCTGTAACTACCTTACATACGATTGTGGAAACTGCGCGTGTTAGACACAATTCAGCGCAAGCAGCAGAGTTGATAGCACTGACGAGAGCTTGTGTATTATCAAAAGGGAAAAGAGTGAACGTGTACACTGACAGTCAGTATGCCTTTGGTGTCGCGTTCAATTTTGGGCGTCTCTGGAAAGAGAGGGGTTACCTAACTTCACATGGCACTAAGTTACAGCATGGTCAGTTAGTGACTGATCTCCTTGAGTCACTTACTTTACCTGTCCAAATAGCGATAGTGAAGTGTAGTGCTCACAAGAAGATTACGGATGATGTTGGACGAGGAAATGCATTTGCTGATGAAACAGCAAAGAAAACAGCGAAAGATTCAATGAGTCGAATGTATATGGCAGGTCCTGCGAATTGGGTCAGAGAGAGAGGAATGTGTGAGAATACAGTGGAAAGCGTGAAAACGATTCAGAAAGAGGCTACAGAAAGAGAGTTGAGCAAGTGGAGAGAAAGTACGGGAATGTTAGATGAGATGGGTTGTTGGGTAGAATTATCCGAACATCAACGTTGGTTGTTACCGGATGCTTATGTACTCCCAGTGGTTACTATGGCTCATGGTCCAGCTCACCTTAGTGCAAAAGGCATTTGTTAACTTCTAGCTCCAGTTTGGCAGAATGAAAATATCCTGAAATGTGCAGACAACGTAGTAAAGCATTGTATTGTTTGTCTGATGTATAATCCAGGAAAGGGAACCCCCACTCCAGCAGGTCACTTTGCTCCTCCGACATACCCATTTGAAGTGTTGCAAATCGATTACATTCACATGGATCGATGCAACAACCTCAAATATGTTCTGGTGGTAGTATGTGCCTTTTCAAGATGGATAGAAGCATACCCTTTGAAAGACAACACAGCTTTATCCACAGCCAAAATCCTTCTAAAAGAATTCTTTCCCAGGTTTGGATTGCCGCGCATCGTCTGGAGTGACAATGGGAGCGAATTTGTTGGCCAAGTCATGCAGAAAGTTTGTGCAGGTCTTGGAATCAAGCAAAAGTTCCATGCGGCAAATCATCCCCAATCAGCAGGTTTAGTAGAATGTTACAATGGGACCTTGAAGTTAAAATTAGCGAAGATTCAAGCAAGTACGGGACTTAATTGGCCTGATGCTTTGCCGTTAGCTTTGCTATCCACCAGAACTGCAGTACACTCTCGTCTGGGACTTAGCACTTACGAAGTGGTGTTTGGCCGTCCGGCCAACATATGGGGAATACCTCGTCCTAAAAAGTTCTCAGATTTGCCCTACCCTATGTTGATTGACTTTTTGCATGACCTTACAACTAAATTGCATGTCCTTCATCGACAGGTTCAGAGTGCTTTACCGGAGGCTTCCACAGATCCAGGTCACTCCATCCGTCCAGGTGACTGGGTCTGCACCCGTAATTTTCAGAAGAAGAAGAATTTGGAGCCCCGATGGCGGAAGCCCAGAATGGTCCTATTAACGACAAGGACAGCAGTTAAAGTTGAAGGAAAGAAAAATTGGATTCACGGTGTGCACTGCAAGAAAGTACCTTTGCCCTTGCTTTTCGATCAGTGGGTTCGTAGAGGGGTTGGTGACTGTGAAGGCGAAACAGTTCCACGACTTATACCCTTTAGCGATGCACACCTGAATGGGACATTGTCTGAGAAAGAGGACGACGACATTTTACAGGAAGCAATTCCATTGCATCGTCGCTTGAATACGACTGAACCAAGAACATTGTTTCAAGATCAGAGTGTTCCTGGGAAGGATCACTATAATCTTAGGCCCAGACAA
Source organism: Triturus cristatus (assembly GCF_964204655.1). NCBI lineage: Eukaryota > Metazoa > Chordata > Amphibia > Caudata > Salamandridae > Triturus > Triturus cristatus. The sequence continues at coordinate 736,083,636 of NC_140587.1, read as the reverse complement.
AAGAACATTTGAGACTTTCTTCTCCCTTGTGTAGTGTTCTGATTAGGTTGCAGGGTCACGGTAGGAGTCTAGGTCACGACCTGAGTAGTGACAATAGGTCTGCAGGATCTTTCAGTGTCATAGGACGGTTGAGCATCGTGACTTTAGTGATTGAGGAAGATTGCCGTGAGCATCCACTAGTGAAAATGGAAACTACACCAAGTATTAAAGAGAGAAGAAATGAAATAAAAAAAGCATATTGTAAAATAATGTACAGTCGTTACAGTATAACTCTATGTGTTTTAATATCATTATGTATTGCTTTGGCGATTATTGGTTGGATAGTTTATGTTTTGCAGCCAAGAAACACCTCCCCTTCCTCCTCTTTGCCTTCTTCTACTATCTCTCCACACCTCTTTCATACTTTCCCTTCATATGAACTTGTCAGAAGAACCGAGTATTACAACAATTCCTTTGTCCAGCTATTACACCAGCATCAATTAGTGGTTAACACAACTGATTGTTGGGTATGTGGTCTTATGCCGCATACTACTGAGAAAGGAATACCATATTTGGTTCTCCCTTTCTCCTGTGAGGGTTCTGCTTGGGCATTCTTTGTTATTTTCTCCAATGCATATCAAAGTAAATTTAGACGGTCTGTTGCTTCACAAATTAATTATCCGGATTTTAGTCATAGTTCTTTGATTAAGGGTATGGTAGTTATGGCTAAAATCATGGAGAATAGCAAGATTTCTATTGATGAAAGAAAAGCCTACACCAATTGGAACGTCACCCAATACATGTCGAGTCTTAATAATAAAATGGGAAAGGAGAAATCCTCACCAATCTGGACTATATCGCATCAAGGTAACTTCTGTTTAAAAATGAACGATCGCTCTTCTGACACTGCACCAAAGAGTAACTGCTCCTACACGTACATTTATTCCTCTCAAAATGCGCCTCCTCTAGTACCGTCCCAAGGCAACTATTTCATTTGTTATGATAGAGCTTATACCTGGTTGCCAACAGGTTTCTCTGGTACCTGCTACATAGCTTTCCTTCTTCCGCCTACTTACACTGCTTCTGCCAATTATCACCGAACCCGTCTCGGCCGAGGAAGTATTGACTCCAAAGACACCTCGGGACAAGAAGGAGGAGATTTCCTTAAAGGTTTTCTTCCTTTCTGGGGTCCAATGGCCAACAGCAGAAATATAAGGCAACTGGTCCGTGTTGTAGAGACTACAATAGACATCACTGTAGGAGCCTTGAGTAATATCACGGCGGAACTACAGGCGGATCGTCTTATGACCTTACAAAATTGAGTTGCCCTAGACTTTATTCTTGCCGATCGTGGTGGAGTGTGTAAATTGATCGGGTCAAGCTGTTGTATTTTTATTCCTAATGACGCTCCAACAGTATACCAAGCTATTTCCAAGTTGCATATAATCTCCGAGTCTATTCATCAGGACGAAGGAGATTGGTCCTTAACGGAATGGTTTTGGGGACGACTGTCCAAATGGGGTTGGAAAGTATTGACATTCCTTGGAGTAATCTTGACAATCATATTTTCTTGTTGCCTTTGTATGCACTGTGGTCCCGCTATCTGTGATCTTTGTGCTATTATGTGCATTCCAAAACCCAAACCTCAAGTAACAGAAAACATAAGGATGATGCTACAACAACAGCTTGATGATCTCATGGCTATTGATGTGGATTCAGATTAACGTGAGTCTATCTTGCCTGAGTTCTGGCAAAAGGAGGGTCTGAGGAACTTCGATTTTCGATCACGATCGAATCGACCCGCCATTTTGTAATCCGCTGCCATTTTGTGTTGCCATCACTCAGGCGGCACGGCGAACGAAGTCTATTCTGCTTTTCCCGTAGCTTGGTGTCAAAATACGTCCTCGGCCTTGTTTGCGAGGCTGGTGTTTGGACTAGTCGAGTACACTAATCCGTGTCTGGCTTTCCTAATCCCTGTTCCAACCATCTGTAGGCTCACACCATTCTTTCCTGATCATATCTTATCGACTGGCCTTCACTGTCTCCTGCTAGCATTCTCTTGTGTCATGCCTGTCCTCCAATACACACAAACGTATCTCACCATCTGCAAGTCAGTTGTATTCTGTTAATGAATTAGTTTGGGGGTGGGATGACAAACACAGTTGGAGGAGAGGTCTCTTGGAGTCATCTGATCTTTTTGTTTTCGAACCCTTCTTACTGGTTCCACTTTGTTTTCCACTTACCCTATTGGCTCTTTTCTTCTTTGCTTGGGGCGTGTGTTTTGTTAATAATTCTGTATTGTATAGTATTTAATCTGATGCGCCACAGAGTGAAGTGGCAGTCTCCTGAGAACCTACTTTGTGTACTTCTAGGATAACTGTACTAGCTGCAGCTAAAGAAATCCAATCTTCTAACGCCGACAGAGTGTCCCGTGTCTCTGTGTAACGAAGCAGGTGAACCCAGAAGACGGAGGAAGTACCCTGCGCCACCAGGTCCAAAAAGTTCTGGTTCTTCACTATGGTGGGTGGAACACCACCGGATCAGCAGTCTTCTTGGGACCACCGACGTGGCAGTAAGACTGCCAAAGTCATAATCGGACCCTTAATCTTGTTTGTGTAACACGGGAAACAACCCTAAAAACGCGGGCATCACATCGCGATGCCATTACAATGCTGTTGTTACAACAACTGTGTTGTAACTATGCAGTGCCATTACTACGCAAGTCATTACATCGACTTGCAGTATATGGCGTGCTAACATTAGAAATAGTATAGTTTACTATTCCAACACCTTCCCTACTGTTACGTAGGCTGGAGTTGGAATAGTAAATTATACATTTCTAATGTCAGCGCGCCATCTACCGCAAGTCGATGTAATGACTTGCGTAGTAATGGCTTTGTGTGGTAACAAAGCGGTTGTTGTGATGACTGCATTGTAATGGCAAGTGGAGTAATGGATCGCATTGTAATGAGTCATATTCGTGTAACACTGTTGTGAGATTTCTGTTTATTCAAAACACCATGAATGAAGGATACAATTTTGAAATGGTTTTGTAGAAATGATGGATGTCCACAGAAGATAGTAAACTCCTCTATGATAAGATACATTTAGTAACGTCAGCCAACACCAAGAGATCTTCTTGTTCCTCCTGCCTTATTCTGTCTGCAATATTCTCCCTAACACTCTACAACTCACCAAGTGATGACATACTGTGCCATCTCATATTCAGGAAATATCACACATCTCCCTTCCTATAGCATACCGTTGGTGTCAGACATGCATAGTAGAGCTGTACAAAGATTATACATTTTCTTATACAATACAATAAACATTTGTAAAGTGCACAGCTGCTTCTGAGGAAGTGTCACTGTGCTAGCAGCAGGACTGCAGAAAACAAGCAACCGTTCCTTGGCTACCGGCCTAAAAATAAAAAAAGATGAGCCTTCAAACTTTTTATAAAGGCAGTTTCACAACGGGCAAAATGAAGAGCAGTCAGAAGCGAGTTCCAAGTTTCACTATTAGGAGTGAAAAGGATCTGTCGCCCAGCCTAGTGTTGCAGACCCAAGGTGTCTACAAGAGCTTCAGAGAATTAGACACCAGGGATCTTCTGACCTGACAGTAAGCTCTAAATTTGCTTCTAAGATAAAGCAGACCCTTCTGCTCCAGGGCTCTGTCAGTGAATATCAAAGCTTTAAATTAGCCAGTGCAGCTGGCGACAATAGGCACACATATAATGACATTTAGGAACTTTAAGAATGAGGCATGCTGCCGCATTTTGAATAATCTGCAACGGTTGGAGTAAATAAGATGATAATCCCAGATATAGAATAGACTATTCGCATAGTCCAATTTTGAGGTCACCAAAGTATGAGCAATGTTCTTTCGAGCCGTAACCGGAACCAAGCGCAACATCCTCCTGTGAGACTTCAAGGGTGCAAAGCAACCAGCCGAGAGTGTTGTGGCCTGAGGTTCAAAAGACAGGGAAGAATCAAATTTGAAGCCCAGGTTTCTCAAACTGGAGGATGGAGCAAGAGGTTCCCCAAGCTCCAAAGGCCATCAGTTAAGAGAAGCAGGGATCTGGCTAGTACGAAATAAGAGGATTTTGGTTTTGTCAGAATTCAGTTTAAGGCAGCTCTCACTCATCTAATTGGCCACTGTCTTCAAGCAAATCTTGAAAGAACTGAAAGCATCAGATGCTCTATCCTGGAAGGACAAAAGAAGCTGGGTGTCATCAGCGTAAATAATCTCTTTCATGCCCCAAGATTCTATCACATTAGCCAAGTGCACCAATAAATATTAAACACAGAGGGGCTTACGGTATAGTCCTGGGGAACCCCATATTCAAGAGGCTTCACATCCAAAGTAAAAGGGGCAAGAAATACAGCTTGAGACCTTCCTCAAGATATTATTTTATCCAGATCCAAGCCTTTCCTTGGAATGTAATATTTAACAGCCTATTCAGTAGGATAGGATGATAGACCGTATCAAACGCTGATGACAAGCCCAAGAGTACATCCATTGCTGATGCACAATGATCAAGATTAGTCTTGATAAATTTGGAGGCCTTCAATAAGGCCAGCTCTATACTCTGGCCTGTTCGGAAGCACAATTGTGAATTATGAAAAAGATAATTGGATTCCAGAATGTAGGAAATTTGTCCATAACTGCCTTTTCCAGCAGTTTAACTACTGCAGGTAGGAGTGAGATAGGTCTAAAGTTTCTAAGAATCCTGGCGTCTGCATTTTTTTTTGTCACAAGGATTTCAGGAGGGCCTGTTTTCACCCCCGCAGAAATAATGCAGACTCAGGAGAATCATACATCAACTTGTTCAAAATTGGGTTGACTAGTTTCAGAATATCAGGAGGGCAACAATCGCGAGGCAAACCAGATTTGCAATTGGCCAGCAGCAAGGCCTCCAAGGTGATAGGTTCAAACTCAGCCAGCACAGGGGCAGAGGAATGGATCCTTTCTGTAGTTGTTGCTAATGATCTCTGCCAAGGGAACTGATCATAAATTGTTTACATTTTATTAGAAAATAAGTCAGCAAGCTCCACACAAAGGTGAGCAGAAGGAGTAATCTCAAAAGGTACCCAAATTTATTTACGCTGTCTAGAACCCGACAGAGCTTTTTTATACTCCAGTTTTGTAGCATTATCCTAGGATTTGCACTAGCAGCGCTCCAGTCATTTGCAATATGCCCTCTCCTCTCTTAAGGCCTCTAAAAATCAGGGGTATGCTGAGGTGAGATCTGAGGATGAATTTGTTTTGCACCTTTCAACATATTTAACACCTCAGTAACGTTTGGTAGTGGATTGTGATGCACCACAACATTTCCGTTGAGCTCATGCAGATACCCACGTAATCTTACAGTTGGAGAGGGAAACTCAGTTGCGTCAACATCTTCATTTACACCACAACATTTTAGTCTTTCCACTTACTGTTCCATCTTGTCTTTGACTACCAAAAGGTACAGCTCTGACTTTGCTCAGAACTGGCACATAGTTCTTATTTAGTATGATTTTGTCAGTGCAACCTTTAAGGCAACCTAAACCATCTTGGAATACCCCTAGAAATTCCTTTCAATTCTCTGGTCTACTCATATCAAATTGATGAACATGTTATATGGCATTTAATCGCACCGTTGAATTCTGATTAGGTTCTAAATAGACTAATCGGTCACTTTGATGGCACCAACTGATAATTAAATCACCTCTCTCATGGAAACATAGATTTTGCTTACTGTATATATCCCTTTGAAATTAATTGACCTTGCAAAGTAGTCTAAAAATGTGATTGGTTCACCACCATACCCTTTAGGCTGAATGTCAGGCTTTGAGTGACCTTGTTTTTTAACTTCTTTTCATATTCTTATCTGGGAATTAATGTTTTCTTGGCCCCAGAGTCAAACAACGTGTGTCCTTTGTTTAGGGGTTTGGATGGGTCCCAACACATCCGGTCACCATGCGGTGGACCAGATGGAGGGCTGTTTCCCTACAATTAGTACCTCTGTTTTTCCAGCTTTAAGTGTCATACAACTGTGCTCCAACCAGTCAGCTAAGCCTACCAAGCATCAACCTAGTTTGCTCCAAGACGGGAAGCAGTAGGGTTTTAAACATGGCCTCCATTTTTACCAGCAGGATTTCGTCGCTGTTAAAACAAGTAGGGCAAGGATCTGATGAACCGATAGAAGTTAGAGTGGGGCACAATACGTTGGAAAGTACCGAGGGGGGTTGTCTAACTGTGTGAAGCTGCGAAGCAGCTGCACTGGTGTTATTAGAAACATTTGGTTTGGACGGCTTCTGTACTCTCCCCCCATGTTTGCTCTGAGTGTTTTCCCTTTTACAGATTTTTTTTTTTTTGAAGGAATCAAACACTTCCGGTGGATTCGGCACCGAATTATTAATTGGGTCCACTCTATCTATACCACTAACATTTGCCCCACTATGCTGGGTGACATCTGAGCTCAAATCAAGATTGTCTGACGAGTGTAGAGAATCCACCCCTTCTCCCGCAACATGCATTAGTGCCTCTGTCGTTAGTGAATGTAGATGATTAGACGGGACTTGAGCCGCAGGGCTAGAAATTGTAGCAAGGGCACCTATGGAGGAACGCTTACCACTGACTAAGTCTAGGGAGAGCCTTTTCTCGGTCATTGCTATTTCTTTTTCTAAAATCCCAGTTGCTCGGGTTAAGAAAGCATCTAGCGGGCCAGAAACTGTTCCCTTGGAAGTTTGCAGTTGGACTATACGGTCTTTACCTGACCTTAGAGGCATGTTAGGGCGGAATAGAAACAAGCAATACCTATGACAAACCCCGAACTGTAGTAATAGGTGGATGCCTGCAGTGATGAAAAACACAATGAAATGTGGCGGAAGGCCAAAAATTGTGGACAAACTCTGCCTCGTCCAATCACAGTCGGGCACCGACCAGACTAGTCCCGTGCTAATCTCAAGTGCTCAAAGTTGACCCTATTAACAAGATAGACAATGGACAATAGCTGCTCTGTCTTTATGTTCTTGAGATGGTATACAAGAGTCAGGAGAAGCAAACTATCGTAGAGGGGCCAACTGCCACCGTACTCAGCAGATGGTCAACAGGGAAATCTGGGTTAACAACCAGGAGTGGTACGAAAAATTCGATAGAAAGCAAAGTCCACAGTACCTTAGGGAGACCGATGATGGTATGGCACAACTTAGAGGGGTAGCCCCGCCCCGGCCAACTCCGGTCAGTGACGGGCAAGGACGGGCCCGCCCTTGGCCCGGGCTTCGCCCGGGCGCTGCCCGCGTGCGTCCCGCGCTGCGGTGAGGGTCCTGGGTTTATGAGGGATTCCCCTCAGCTGTTCGCAATCTCACTGCGGCGCTAGGCCTTCTGGGGGTTGTAGGCAGGATGGTGCAGCCGGCCAAAGCTGCTTCCTTCGTGACCCCTTGGGCACCAGCTCGGACAAGCAAGAGCAGGGGCGGCTACACAGGACAGAACCGTTCCCCTCACGGTGTAACTGGTAACTCCTTCGCGCGTCCCGCGCTGCGGTGAGGGTCCTGGGTTTATGAGGGATTCCCCTCAGCTGTTCGCAATCTCGCTGCGGTGCTAGGCCTTCTGGGGGTTGTAGGCAGGATGGTGCAGCCGGCCAAAGCTGCTTCCTTCGTGACCCCTTGGGCACCAGCTCGGACAAGCAAGAGCAGGGGCGGCTACACAGGACAGAACCGTTCCCCTCACGGTGTAACTGGTAACTCCTTCGTGCGTCCCGCGCTGCGGTGAGGGTCCTGGGTTTCTGAGGGATTCCCCTCAGCTGTTCGCAATCTCGCTGCGGCGCTAGGCCTTCTGGGGGTTGTAGGCAGGATGGTGCAGCCGGCCAAAGCTGCTTCCTTCGTGACCCCTTGGGCACCAGCTCGGACAAGCAAGAGCAGGGGCGGCTACACAGGACAGAACCGTTCCCCTCACGGTGTAACTGGTAACTCCTTCGCGCGTCCCCTTTTTCCTGTCACTAAGAGATAGAGGTGGATTGATACTAAGGTTTAGTTACTTATTATAAGTTTGTAATTTTTTAGTGGTCTGCGATGCCCCCTCTAATACGTCATGTGCTGCTGAGTGCTGCTACTGCTTACCCCAGTCCTTAGTAGAACCTTTTGTAGTTTGTTCAGTGAGTGCTAATAGGCTTAGCACTAGCAGAACATCTGCATCAACGAAGCAACAATTTTGTGTCTGCAAAAATACAGGCATATGTCCTCCATTTATTCATTTTTGAGGACTAAAAGAAGTGGAAATGCTTACTTAATGTACAATTGGCACACCTGGAATAGGTGGGCTCGGTCAGGTGGTACGTACTACTTAGGCTTAGTTAGTATTCTGTAATCACAATGAAACACTGGATTAGTGTAGATAAATAATAACTAGTCGGTCCGCGAATCCCCAGATACTACTTGTCGACCAGATTAGATAGGTCAATTTTATTGCAATTGTTGTTTACACAAATGATTTTTGACAGTCTTATAAAAATGTTTTATTTGTTTCACACCAATCATCAATGTTTGTCTCTTCCTTTCTTATATCTTTCATGATAAGCACCCAGGGGCAAGAAGATGGGGGCAGAGTCGGCGGGAGCAGTTCCAGTCCAGGAGGACCAGAATGAGGGCTCTTCTGCTGGCCCCAGTAAGTCTTCCTGTTTTTAATATTAATTCTTATTCACTAACTTTTACTGCACCATATTTTTTTTCCCAAACTATTGTTTCCGTTTCCTAATGCTATTTTTTACCAACAATTATCCTTCGATCTAGACTATCTGTTTCTAGATTCTTGTTATCCCTGCCTCTAACTGCCTCTGCTATGACTCTCTGTACTACTACTATTAGTCTGTCTGCTAAGCATGCCCAGTTGGCCACTCTTTATTTAAAAGGTTTTAAATAAAATTCAGATTCACCAGTAGCTCTAGCCATTGATGAGTCCAGTCCTTTGGGTTGTCCTCTTGTGCTCCTTCTATTCTTCTTAATCTTTGAGGCTTTATTAATCTTGATGTTTTTCGACAATTTCCACCAACAAAATTCCCAACCAGATTTTACTATTTTGATAGGATAGGACATACTACTACTGTTGTAGGGATTTTCCACATGCAGAACATTGCAGTTGCACAAGAAAATAGGATGTTGGTGATGGGAGGTTGGACCTTCCTCACACTCACACCTCAGTCAGAACAGAACCCACCACAATCCCCTGCCTGACTAGTTATAATAGTGTTTAGCTCTCCAAACCCCCCCCCCCCAATACCCAATGAGTAGATAACCCAGAACATAACGCAACCAAGCTCTCAGTTGTGAAAGCAATGCACAAGCACAGTTTGCACACTTTTCCTTTCGCTCGCTCACTCGTGCAAGTCCATCCACACCAAATACCACCGAGTCTATGTAAGTTCAAAAATTATTTTATTTGCAACTGACAAGCTATGTACGTTGTTCTATAATCAACAGCAAAATGCATAAGATTAAAACTATAAACATTGTTGCACTTAGTTACACTTACAACAAGTACAAGTCCATAGAATGAAGAAAAAAAAAACGAAATCAGGATTAATAAATAAGGGAACAGTTATAGGAATAGGAATACAGTTTATATAAAATTATAAATGAAGATCTGAGCGAATTATATGGACCCCTCACCTTAGAAGAAGCTAGTACTGGTTACATCATAAACTCTGCAAAGCTCTGGTTCTTAGAATGGAATCTTCCGTCAGTTAGGAGAAAAATGGTGTGCGTTAGTATATTGCAAGCATTTCTCAGTCGTGGCAAAAAGTGTAGCATTTTGGATAAGCAATATGGACTAACACCAGAACTCCATAACAAAGTGGCTTGTTTTGATTGACCTTGTACGCAGCGCTTAGACAGTAGCAGTATGAGCTCATGTGGGCTCAAAGGCGTCACTCTTTTTACAACAAGCTGCGAGGTAACGACGCAAATGCTAAAATAAAAGACACAAAGGTAAAATGGTAGCATGGCTCGGACTAACTAATCAAAGACTAGAATGATTCTAGGGAACATATAACTGCTAGTGACTACTCTACTACTACCTGATTTGTGCTAGTGATGTATGTTGTATATGTATGTATTACTATTAACTCATTTTTCAATCTTGCTAGTGAAAAATAGGGGGAGGTTGATATGACACCTAAAAATGTGTAATGTTTTTTCAAGGCGCACTACCAACCACCAGTGCCGGGGCCAGCGGCGACACGGCTGCTGACGGAGGAGAGGAGGAGGCGGCAGTTGCAGGAGGAGCTGCAGGGGGTGAGCCAGCAGCAGTGGCGGGCGGTGGTAAGTTAGATACCTAATCCTTACTTATTGACATTACACTCACTGCAAGGATGTACTGTATAATACTGTTTACTTACTAAGTAAGAGGTTTGTTGTGAACGGTTGAAGACACCCTTTACTTAGCATTAGTAAAATCATTAGTGGCGGGAGTGTTGTTGAGTAACCAATGGCCTCTTCTATCTGATGATTTCAACTCAGCTGTGAAAGTTTTATGGAAAAGACTAAACATCAGATCAGATGACCTTGATGGATGGGTTGAACGAAAAGGGAAAGAAGAGTGGAAGGAAGAAGGACGGGCGAGATTTAAGATTTATGACTGGCAGAGAAGGATTTGTGGGATGCATGCAGCATGCATACTGGTTGCTGATAGGAATTAGATGAATGGTTGGTTGAATGCCTGAAACTCCCACAAATTATAAAGTCCAAGAAAGTGGGAGGATAGTACATACATACCACAAATGTTATGTGCTTGCTAGTGCTACCGTGACACTATGTGTAGAAATATTTGTCTTACTGGTTTTCTAAGAGTATATTTTACAATAGTCTTGTTTTTTCTTCTTCATATATAGCTACTCCTTCGAAGGGGAAACCTGACTGGAAGGAGTTGGCAGCCAAGGCCCGGCATCGGAAATTGGAGGCAATACAGAATGAATATCGTCGGCTGGTGGTCCTGGAAGAGGAGGAGGCGGCAGCAGCCTCCTCCAATGCCCCGGGTCCCAGACACCGCCCTCCAGTGGTATGGCATCACTGTCTGGCAGCCGCCCGCCGCCGCCCCTCCATCAGTGCTGCCCCCCCTGTGGATGCAACTACCGCGCATTGAAGCGCCGTGTTGCCCGCCTGGAGGAGCAAGTTTGTGTCCTCCTGAAAAAAGCCCTCCGAACTTAGACCCCGTTCTTATTGCCCCTTTTTTAATTATTCTTGGGGTGGTTGGGATCCGGGTGTTGGGTTCCCTCTTTTGGACAATTTGACATTTTCTTTACGGACATTGGTTGGGGTTAGGGAGAGGGGTGGGTCAGGTGGGGCATTCTTTTTTACATAGTTTATTTTTGTTAGGGTATTAAATAATATATTTCTACTTAAGTTTACATACGATGTTGTTAATGTTTTCTGGGTGGGGTTACTGTTTTACATCACACTGTATCCTTCTTTCCTTGCTGGTGCAGGGCCGCACACAGCCAGTGTGTGATTTTAATAATTGGATGCCTTTGTAAGACAGAAACAGATAGATGCGGCACCCCTCACTGAGTGACTTGTCCTAGTACTAGTACTGTCAGTCTCTTCTACTCTAGGCACTCTGCAACTGGACTCAAAGGGGTGTGTGAAATTGAATTAATGAAAACATGTCCAATATTAATTATGCCTCCCCCAAACGTCTCTTAACTTAGCTTGATGTTGAACTTAGGCACAGCGATGGCTGCATGGTGATAATGGTGATGATGGTTTCCTTTCCTAACATGCCATGGTTGTGGTGGTGGTAGTAGTAGACACTGGCAGCAGCATTTGCCAAAAAAGAAAATGAGACAGTCAGTAGCCTGAGAGAGACTCTTCGAGGAGCAGTAGAATGAAGTACAGTACAGAACAGAACTTGCTGCCAAACAATAATATGCCCAAATACAACAAAACATAATGGTGGTGGAGATAGCCTAGTAGTACACAGCAACTTTAGTTGTGTCGAGTCACTTGACTAGGCCTACAGCACACTGACACAAGCGTAACTGTTAGTGCTGTGTAGGAGGATGACAACGAATGAAATCCATTAATCCAATCAATGCCGTGAATTAATGCTGATGTATTAGCTGGTCCCTTTGGTAAAAAAATTACATCACAAATATACTGCTCATGGGTGGGCAAGCAGAAGAAGATCCCCGCCCTGCCTTGAAATTGAAGTACTGTTGCTTTTGCCACATCCACCCCAGCAAGTGTGTGATAAATGATTGATGTACATTTAATGTAGTCATACCTCAATAAGTCACACAGCCCGGGGAAAGACGGTTAGGGTTTGTTGAATGGTTGGGAAGGGGGTTTTGGGGAAAGGTTTGAGAAAGAAAAACAGTATGCATGGACAAACATCAAACGACAGAATCTTTGTAGACTACCCTATCCATATCAATATGTTAAGGGAGAAAAAGGAAATAAGGCATGCATGATGATTGATGATAAGGAGAGACCCGGATTACATACAGTTTGTGTTCAGTGTTACCGGGCTTACTTTTACAGACAGCAAAGAAAATTTTAAAATATCTCTAGGGATCAATTATAGACAGAGAGCAAACCTAATAATAATAGTAATAACAACAAGAACACACTGTTGTAATGATTGTAGACAAACAAATTAATCAAATTATTTAAAAGATGAAAATTGATACTGTTACTGTGTTATCCGGTTCAAATGGTGAGTTGAATCTCGGCATTCCTCTTGGTCCTCCCTTCCATGGATGCTCCGTCCATCAATCTTGGGTGTTGCCACTGCCTGCCTGGCAGATGTAGATTCATTGGTAAGGTAAGTGTGCATTGTTGTTTTCCCAAGTATAGCACAGGGTAAGGCCCGGCCTGTAATTGTAGATGCAAAAACAAAAGGGATATTGAGATTGAAACCAAGTTGAAAAAAATTGACAAGTTAATGTTGTAGTGCAACAAGAACACTTTCCGAGGCGGCATGGATGCAACATCTCTACTCTAGTCTGTTTCCAGCATTAACCTTCAATACCAACAGGACAGAGCAGGCCCACGGTGACGGCACCCTTTGCACATCCTCCATTTAGCGTACATTTTTTGAAAGAGTTGGACAAAGCAACATAGCATTTTGCAATTTACCGCAGTCATACCACCGCTACACTTGACTCCACAGCTACACAGACATTTAGGTCTGCTGTGGTTGTTGTTTACTTGTTTACCTTATATGCCACTCATGAAACAGCCTGACTTATTCCATCAATCATCTCCGATCCGTGTACTGAGTGACTGTGAAGATACTATGTCACTGTGGTCATCATGATGGTGTTGTTCAACTCAGTCTGGGTGTACCGAGTGAGTCCCCTTCCTATATTCAAAATGCAATGTATCGGCCTGCAGTAGAAGTACAAATTTGGTATTAAAAAAACAAGAAGGGAAAAGGGACTTGAGTTACTTTTAGTGTGTAGATTATTACATAAAGTACACAATGAAGTAACTTCATGCACAACAAACAACAACAAAATCACTCAGTCAGCGTCCAATGCATGGCATCATTCAGTACCTGTTCCTTCTCATCTTCAGTTAATGGGCAGTCTCTCTCGGATCACAAAGGAGGATAGCTATAGTAGTCATCATCAATCATGTTCCACTTATTTTGGAGAGACTTGGAAATATTTTTTCTTCTATTTTGCATTATCTAATCATCATCTGACTTCTTGAGGGCAATGGATTTAGGGAGATTCAGGAGGATAGATAAGCAGGATTTTGAGGAGTGTACTGTGATATGCAGCCAGCCGAAACTTGTATATGGCAATAAAACAATTAGAAAACGGTGGTGATGGGTTTGTTGTGATTCAAATTTTCTAACCAGAAAGACAGATACACCAATAAAAGAAAATAAGTGAGGAAGACAGTAAGAACTGGAAGTGCAAGCCTAATTGTCAGGGAAGTATAGCTCGTTCTCAAACTCTGGGGGTTCAACCAGAAGTAGGTAATCATCATCTAACACACCAGTTCCGTCACCTGAGCTCCTGTCCTCATCTTCCTCCCTTGATTCATGTATTGTGTAATTTGGTGGTCTAAAGTGCTGATTCATTTTGATCATTGTTAACCTCTCCACGTTTTTGGGTGAGAGACTGGTCCTTCTCACTGTTACAATGGAACCAGCAGCACTGAAAACACATTCCGAAGAGACACTTGCGACAGGGTAAACCAGATAGTTTATCGCCAGCCTGCTGAGCACTGGCCATTGGGCCCTTTTCACATACCATTACCTCAATGGGTTTTGATCAATGTACACCTCTGTTGAGTCGTCCAGATAGGCCTGAACCATCCGCTCAATGTTCAGGGGTGCAAAACTTTTTTTGGACTCTTTTCTTGTTGCATCAGCACTGGACTTACCAATGCCGTGCTGTAAATACCAATCCTGTAACGATTTTACTGGGCCTGAAGATACAGCTCTTGCTGTTGTAGATAGTGTTGGTGAGTGTTCTGAGCCAAACGCACTGCGCTCAGGCTCCCAAGTTGAACTTGACGCCGGATGCCCTGCTGCAGTACTTGTTGTGGGTTTATCTAGCGGGCTTTTAATTAGCAGCCATTCATTTTCCAACGTACTCGCAGACTCAGCTATCCGCGTTTTGTACCAGGCAACATCCATTTCTTAAAAAGGAATTAATGTCTTCAGTGCCCATTTTGTCCGTGGATCCAGAAGTGTGGCACAAATGTAATGTTTTTGTGACAAAATCTTATTTTGCACCCTTGTATTGTCAGCTAAGCGACGAGTTAAGCTCTCCACCAACTCATAGGCTTCTTTTTTTTCCTCTACATCTTTGTATGCTTCTGACACCTCCTTCAGCTGATGCTCTAGCATTTGCAACAATGGGATAGCTTGGCCCATAGTACAGTCCTCTTTGCTGACTTCACGTGTGAAGACCTCGAAAGGAAGAAGCATCTCAGTCAGGCATTTAACTAGGCATCATTGGTCCATCTGAAGGCTCATGCCTTTCACAGTAGCATCCCCTCTTCGCATGACATATTCACTGATTTTCCTGTACTGCTCAAACAAACGGTCAAGCATGTAATAAGTTGAGTTCCAAAGTGTTGCCACCTCCTGGACGAGTGCTTTGACTCGCATTCTATAGTCACGTTGGTTGATCCTCAGCTGCTTCCGAGGTTTAAAAGAATGGCTGAAATGAGTGCATATTCTTCTGCAGATGGTCAATAAGCTGCTGAATATGGCTTCTTTTTTCAGAAAGTCTTGAACAATAATGTTAATACAGTGCGCCAAACACAGAACCCTGAAATAGGAACCAAGCTCCATGGCCTAAAGTACATTACTGCCATTATCCGTGGAAACAAAACCAATCTTAAGCCCTCTTGGGCGCAGCCATTCAAAAACCTTGCTCTGAAACTCTTCCAATATGTTTACAGCAGTATGAGATGTCTCCATGGCGAACATGGATACAGTTGCATGTTTCCGAGTAGCTTTAAAAATCTCAGCTGCGTCAACAGCACCTTTAGATAGTTTATCTCTAACACCCACAAATGAGACCCAGTGTGCAGTGATGCACATGTAATTAGTGGCTTGGCAACTGGTCCACATGTCCGTTGTTAGGTGGATATTGTGAACAGCACTCTGCTGCAAAGCTTGTCCAACCAATTCCAGCACATCTTGATGTAGTGCTGGAACAGCAACTCTTGCAAAATAGGACCGGCTGGGAACCTTCCATTTAGGGCAGATGGTTGACACAAATTCAAGGAAACCCACCCCTTCCACAAATGAAAAAGGTAGAAGGTCCAGCGCTAACATTTTAGCCAGCTTCGCATTGTACAACCGTGCCGTTGGGTGGTTGCGTTGGTACTGCCCCTCCAACCTAAGCATGCTGTCAATGGTAGTCTGGATTATTTTCCTTTGTGGTGCAGTTTTCTTCAACCCAGTTAGGCTCAATGACGCACTTTGTTTCATAATCGTTGCAGTACTACTTGGTCGCCTTGGTGTCTCAGCCTGACTCAGACTCTTACTGCGGTGCCACTGAGATGTTGCTGAGGAGGATGTGGCCGGTACTACTACCCCACTGGGGACAGGGCTAGAATTGTCTCCCTCTTGTTCACCTTCCACCGTGATAATGTCGTCCCCTGATTCTTTATGCCCAACAACAATGGATTTAGTTTTACTTTGTTCTAAGCGAAGTAGGTGAGCCTCCCACACAATAGTGTGGTGTATTTTGAGATTACTTGTTTGGCCTCCGGTACCATAGTTTGTACCAAGCTTACCCCGCCGAACAGCATGGCGACAAATTGAGCATATAGCAATGTTCTCCTCTTTACTGCTAGCCGAAAAGAAGTCCCAAACTGGGGAGGAGAACTTTCTGGTGCTGCTGGATGTGCCACTTTCAATACCAGATGAACGGGAGGATGTGCTTGGAATGTGACTCTGAGCAGCTACACTGCGACTTCTACCACTACCTACTGAGGTGGTGGTTGAGCTGGATGTAGGTCCCTGCCTTTCCTTTGCAAATGAAAATATGGAAGCTGGAGGTCGTGGTGGTGTTACCTGTGTTGGTGGTATCCGTGTTACATCCCTTGCAGCCATTTTGGACAGGGTAATAATGTTGGTCTCCATATCCTTTGGGCCGGAAGTGATGTCCGTGATGATTGGCTCGTCATCATCATCATCTCCCTCTTGTACATCTACCTCCATATCTCTAAGGTTTTCTGGAACCTTCCTTTTCACTAGCCTTGTCTTGTGGCGTGCATCACTATCAGACCAGGCACACACAACAAAGGCATTTCTTTAACACACCCCCAAAAACATAAATCCCCCCCAAAAAACATATTTTCCAACTCAATCCAATGCCATCCATGCCCTAAATGATGTTTGAAAAACATTCAACACACACCAAAGCAACAGTTGCTTAATCATGCACTCACCCATGACTAGTTCTGGGCCTACTGGCTACCCCCAACAATTTAAAAAAAAGAATGATAAGTACCAAAATTTTAGTTGCAGCAACTGCAATGCCCCCAATCAAACAGACACAACACCAACTTACTTGTAAAATATCAAATTCAAAAGTCCTCAAATCCAATGATAATGATGCAGCAGACACAAAGAGTGATCCTTCCAGCTGAAATCCAAAGGCAGAATGAACAGGAGATGAACAAAGCACTGGGAGGAGCCTGGTGGACAGGAACAGGAAGTTGGAGACTCTGTGGCACTTTCTCTCTCTCTCCCACAAAAGTTGTTTTTTGTTAAAACGGACTCCTTGCACAAAAAAGGACAGCCGAATGTCAATCAGAGGAGTTTTTTCCATCCAAATCATCATTTAGAGAAGGTTTTATGCAGCTAGACTTAATATTCTTCTCCAAATCGAATATTTGGCGTGTTCGCGACCTTCACCACACTTTCGCCGGATGTCGCTGGCGTGTCTAAAATGACGTGTTCGCGATCTCATGGTCTTTGTCGCCGTAGAGATTGACGTGTTTGCGACCTCACGCTCTCTCTCGCGCTGGAAAATGACGGGGTGTCTGATGGCGAGGAGAATGACGTGATCGCGATCTCGAACTCTCATGGGATAGCGCGACTGGCTATCAACATCTCGTGGCGCACGCGAACGGATTGGAAAACTCGTCGGCGAACATGAAAAAATTCTTCGCAACACGGCAAATAGCGGAAATTTTGGCATTTTCGCGCTCTTCGGGAACGCGAAAATGTCAAAATATCGCAATTCCGCGAGCGGAACGGAATTTCACGCCCACCCTTAGAAATTTCAGCATTGGGATTTGCCGTCCAAGTATTTGATAATGCAACCAACGTTCCGTTTTGACTTTTAAATAATTAGCAAGCATTTTACCACCTTTATTTTGACAACCATGAAATTCATATTTCATTTTAAACAGGATGTTAAAGGCATCTATAGCAGGAAGTGTATACAGTTCTGATCTAGCTTTAATTAGGTCATGTAGCATGGAGGAAGAATTAGAGAGGAAGTAAGCATGCTCAAGAGCCTTGATTTGATTTAGGAGGAAGGACGTATTTAGCATTACATTTTTTCTTTTCCTGGCAGAGTAAGCAATAGTGAAAGCTTTTAATGAGGCTTTAAAAGCATCCAATTGTTTGCAACAGAATTGCTATCAGAGTTATTGAATCTAAAACATTATTGTATGAATATGTTGGCTTCAATAATAAATTGGTTCTCAGACAATAAAAAAATGTTAGACCGCCATCTACTCATTTTAGATGCGATATTAAGAGATATATAGGGAGTCTGATATAGGAACATATAGAGGAGTATGATCAGAAATAAAAATGGAGCCCATTTTAGAGGATTGTAGGGTGGGAAGTAGTGATTTGGCAACTAAAATATAATACATTCTAGACATTATATTCCGCACATTGGTGATAAAAGACTATTGTAAATGATCAGGGTGACAAGACCTCCAAACATCAAATAATGATCGTGGGGTAATTGCTGATTGAAATGCTATTTGTGATTTATCAGGTTTAAACTTGTGTTGTGATGCTCTACTCATGAAGGGGGTCAACCAATTGATTAAAATCAACTGCCATCATTATATTACAATTAGCAAAATTAGCAAATTTTATCTGGATGGAGCGCTGAAAATCTTGTTCAGATTTAACAGGGCCATAAATATTAAATAAGGAAATGTGTGTATTATCAATGACAAGATGAGATAACACCCATCTACCATCAGTGTCACATTCTGTTGAAACAACTTGTAATTTCAAACATTTGTGTCAAAGAATAGCAACACCACCAGTGCGGTCAACCGCTGTAGAAAAGAAAACCTGGCCAACCCATTATCACTTCAATTTTGCAGATTCAGAGACAGTGCAATTCATTTCATGTATAAAAGCAATTGTTGAATTAAGTTGAGATAAGTTAGACAATACATTATGCCACTTAACCAGATGTCCAAGACAACGAACATTCCACAAGACAACGTTAAACATATTGAGGACATGGGAAGAAACATACGGGAACAGGTATGACAAGGTGTCAAAACGGAAAAGGGAAAAAAACAACATTAGGAAAATATGTAGGATGATAATATGACAAAAAAGAAAGTCAAGGTCCAAACCAGCACTCACAGAAAATAACGGTAAAGAGAGAAGGTGAGGTAGAAAAATGGGATATATAGGGAAACAGAAAAGATTTGTGATCTCAGTATGCTGTGAATAAAAAACAGCATGAGATGTGTCAACACCACAAAATGATTGACAGCCAAGTAGAAACAAGTAAATTAAAAAAGCAAAAAAAAGTTGTCACGGGTGAGAACAAAGGGACACAATGCATTAAGGTTTCTGAGCAACAGTGTCCATCACATCAGAGGACAAATGATTTAGTTGTGACCTTATGGATTATCTTGTACAAGCAGGGATTTAAGATACCTTAGCATATGTTAAGATGCTTCATTTGGGGCCTCTAATGAGAAATCCCATACAACATCATTGGTGGCAGTATAAATGTCTTGGGATATGAAGATATCCTGTCCAGACCAGATAAGTCATCACTTGGTTTTAGCTGCCCTCAAAACACAAAGTATATCAATTAATTTTAGAAAAAGCATAATAATGCCTTCAGGACTCTAAAAGAGGGGATTAAGGCAACCATGCTGGTGAGTGCAATGCGAGTTAATAGGAGCAGTGGGTAGTCCCAGCAAAAAGACAATAAGATTTCTACCTTCAAGAAACTCTGGTAGTCCATACAGAGGAAGGTTATTGAGATGATTCCTGTTTTCCAAATCATCTGTGTGAAGCTTAAGTTTTGAAATCTCTTGTTAAAGTAGAGGAATCTTCATAGCCATGCCTTGGGGAGAGCCAATACATTGTTCCATTTCCATCATTCTTCCCTCCATAACAATCTATCTATTTTCAATCTGCTGCAGTTTGTCATTAGAGGAATGCAGAAACAGTTGTAAATCCCTATCTTCGTCATGAATGGTATCTAAAATTGGATTACTGGAGGATGCAATTGGAGAGGGTTGGTAACTTTGTGGCCCGCTAAGATATTTTACCTGATGAAAGCACCTTTGCCATAAAGTGGTAAAAGGGTAGAGCAAGATACCAAGTAAAGTGCAGAAATGATACACCATATAACTGCTCAATAAGTAAGGCTGTAACAGTAACAGGTCAACTTGGCAATCAATAGCACTCCTGGGGTAGAACACTCTCCAGCATTTGAACCACATTGACTGTGACAGGAGTTCTGATCCCGCTCTAGTGAAGGTGCTGTGGTATAGATATGCAAAATATTACTACAAAGTACTCCCATAGCCTTTCTTTCCATAGCCTTTCTCTGGAAATCAGCCTCCTCCAATTGGAAAGTGACAGAAATGTTGAGAGTTGACAGTCTGGCAGAATATCACTTGAATTGCTGTGTGAGGTAAGGTTGATTGAAAATGGCAGCCATAAGTGGTAAATAAGGTTTGGGTTATAGAAAGCGCACAATGGGGCAAAGGAAAAAAAAAAAAATTCATCCAGAGAGCTCAATAAAAATGAGGATAAAAGAGCCAGAAATACCTGTGAGGAGACAGCCAATTACGAGTGGCACTATACAAATGGTGCCCAATTGCATGAGGATCCAAACAGAGCGCTCAGTAAGAATGCAGTGATTTTCAGTGGAAATGAAGAGATCTCTTAGCATAGGAACATGTCCATGATGTAGTAATGCCCATGAGGAATCAGGAAGGCATTGGTGGATGGCTAGAGGAGGAGAAATGCTCTGTGCTGCAGCGAAGCTCACGGAATTGTCACCATCATGGTTGGTGCAAGTCACACCCCCAACATAACACAACACAACATAAAATGTCAGCATTTACCTGTGAAGTGAATGCTGCTTTGTTTTTGCTAGAAGAAGCTATAGCAACAGAAGTTAAAGTGCCTTGTATATGAAGAAAATTTAAACACAGACACATATATACAACCACATCGGGCCCGATTACAATGTAGGGTAGAAAGCCATCCGACAGCTAGTCGGACGCTTTCCGCCTGACATCAATGGTTTCCATCCAGCTACCATAATACAATACTGTCGGTCAGAGGGAAACCTGCAAGGGGATTCTGCTCCGCTTCTGACAGGGCCTGTTGGGGTAGCAGGCGGAGTGGTAATCCCATAATGATGGCGGTGCTAGTTCTGACCCTGCTGTCGGGATTATGATGTCGCTTTCAACTTGCCCTTTCATGCCAGTCTGTCTGCCATGAAAAGGCAGGCAGAAAGTTACATTGGGGGCCCCTAGCAGGACCCCCTGCTCCCCTGGCTCTCCACTATTGGGTCTGGGGGCAGCTATAGTGGCCCTCTAAACATCACTGCACCATGTGGCAGGCACTGCATGGTGCTTGCCACGCGGTGCAGGGATGTTTGGAAAACTCCATTTTACAATTGTAGCTTGTACTCTGGCTCTTTTCTGCCCACTGCACAAGCTGCAATTGTATTGTCCATAGGGTGTTGCATTCAAATACAGTGGGTTGAACCGCCGACCTATGATATTATGGTTCCATCCCACAATGGTGGAGTGTCCGACCGACATCTTAATTAGGCCCATAGTGTTCTCAGTCCCCACAAACAATGCATTTTCATATTAATCAGGATCCCATGGTGATCCTATATCGAGCCAACACATGCCCGCTCCCCCACACAGACACACAGACATACTCACAAGTACAATATCTGGCAAGCAGAACCATTGTGCTTTTTTATGTTTTTCATGTTCTTCTTTATAAAAGGATTGTGTGCTCTGTAATATCACAGCAAATGTTCCATTAAGTTTACACAAACTGCTATCTCTTAAATACTGCATGCTTTCTCATCTTATTTTCAAATTACTAATTTATTATCTCAGTGGTTATCTGTAATTTTCAGACATGCCTGGATATACAAACACACTTATGAGTCACGAAATACTATTAGATCATAATTGGCTAGCATTAGAACTAATTTACATGGAACGTAAAGGTCTTCTAAACCCATCACGTTCTTTTAACTTGCGAGAGAAATAGTCAAAACAATTAAAAATGGAAAAGCAGTTTAAAAAAGAATAAATATAGTATCTTAATACACATTTAGTATGGTATGCGCCGTTTCTCCAGGGGGATACAGTACACACAAGGAGTATTTTAAGACGGTATATCGCAAGTCCTCAGATTTTCAAAAATATTCACCTTAATGTTTAGCTTTATGTTAGCTTTATTGTTTTTCACACAAGTATTTATTTACCTACAGACAGGGATTGCACCACTTGCATGATTTCAGCACTAATACAAATTATTGTTGTTGATTATTTTTCAAAAGAAAGGATACTTTCTGCAGGTGTGGCAACTAGTTGTCAATTTAAATTGTGCACCAATTATGGTAATTAAATTGGACCACAAAATATTGTTTGTGTTGTCCTGGAAGCAATGTGTAGCTCCTCGTTACACTATTGTACCACTGGTGTAATTGATGAATCCTGTTTCAGTTGTTAATTACCTCAAATGTCCATGTCTAATGTACATAACTTTCGCTATAAGTAGAATGAATTGCTATGGAGAGGCTATAATAGTAAGGCAAAAGGGGTTTCCCAAGTAACCTCACATGACCTGGACATGAATAATGAACGAAAACAAAAGGCATTGAAAATGGAGACCAATTGTAAACTGCTAATATTTGATCAAAATAGACATATGTCTGCCTGTTGGACCTGTGTTCTAATCACACAATGTTACTCAATTTCATTTATTCGTTATGCCAACCATGTATCTCTGAAAACAAATGTATGTATATACAACAAATTCCATGTGTAGAAGACAGACAATATTTACAAATAATCCTTACATTCCTTGTTCAACAATTTTTTTAAATCAACTCATATATATATATAGATATATACACATATAATTGCAAATGTATAAAATGAACACCATATCCACGTTAACAATGCAATTAATTAATTTTCCCTAGTTGCTCTTGAAATGGTGGTTAGTCGTTCTGGAACTTTTTTAGAGATACACTCCAATGGGTCTTTAAAGCAGCATGAAAGTGTGAAGGGGAAAAAATCATGAATGCACAGTCAATTTAGAATCACCACTTCCTGACACATACAAACCAAAGGACGATAGAGCAAAGTTAGTTAAGTTTATTACAAAGCCAAAAATAATTGAACGTAAATACACTTCAGCACGAGGGTATAGAAGTGCAAAGGAAACAGCATAAATCCAAATCTGAGCAACCAATTCAGACGGTGCAACATAAAAAAGACTATTAACTTGAGAAGGAGGATGCAAACAAACAAGAAGCAAGAGTACAAATGTCCCTGCATTGAGGTCTGATGAATGAAGAGCATTTAAGTCTGTCCCTACTCTAGTGCTATAGCGACATCCTTACATTGTTGAGTAAGCATTTTGAATGAAGAGGAAAGAAGAATAGTCTTCCTAAGAAGTCTCTCCACCCTTGATATGAGTCTAGAAGCATAAAGCCATTATCGAAAAAGAATGAGCTCACTCTGAGAAGCTCTCTCTCCAAAGGCAAGGAAGATGAGGGGCACCATCCCTAATTCCCAAAAACAGTTTTTCCAAGGTAGAATTCCCATGATGTACTACTCGCACGCACTCCACAATGGGTACAGTCACAAGCACACTTTTCCTTGGTGCTCTCCGTGTATATCCCATTCCAACAATTCGTCTTATGTTCCCGTGCCTTTTTTCATGTGAAAGCAACTTTTTCCCATATCACCCAGTAACTGTAACTTCTTCTCTCCTTGCTTAGCCACTAAAACAAAAAACATTAGTTTACCTAAAGAAGGCTTTCCACCTGCAATGCAAAACACGAGAAAGAACAGCTACCACAGTGGTCATGAAATTCAGAACATTAATCCTAAAGCGAGAGTAGTTAGGGGTTGCAATTCAGGCCTACAACTTTGGCTAACATAAGAACGTATCATTTAAACATTACGAGTTGTATAACTAATCTTTCATTTTGACTAGCACATTTACCAAATTATAGAAAGTAGTATTGTGGTTACTCCATGTTAGCGTTTTCTGCTAGTTACATTTATTTCCTAAATTAACTCTTCATACTACTTGTCAATAAACTAAAATATGTCACGCAGATACATTAATGCGGTTCGCAGTTTTAACACTCACATTTATACAAGATAGGATTAAATGCGGGTGCGCTCTACACGTGATAATGATGCACCCCTGAAAAAAAGTAAAATATAAGATGGTGAGCGTTTGCCACAAAGAACCAAACCATGTCCAGGTCCGCATGAGGCCACAGTACATGCAACAAGCAGTGGCCAAAGGAAACTTTCAGCTGCCCAGCCCACAGGCTAACGGAGCAAGGCCAACGCTCATGAAAAAGAGAGCAGAACATATTAAGTTAAGGCACACTGCCATGAACCAACTCACACACCTTTGTGCCCTAGTACAAGGGTGTGTGCGTTCTGTAAGGAACAGTTTTTGTACTGAAAGGGGAACATTCCAGTGCAAAAAGTATCCTTTAACACTTGTCCTGCTTTATATGTGTGCTGTAAATTACACCAAAGCATAACAATATGTGCCAGTTTTGTGTTACAAATTTAACTAAAACCCAGCACAAATCGTTAGTAATCTGGGTCCCAGTGTGTGCTGACACTCCATACAGCCCCAAAAGAATCCAGCTGAGGATTCCAATCTGAGCACGGCAAGAGTAAAAACATTGAATACAGGAATGAAATGAAACACTATAGAAAAAGGTTTCAAGAAATGTCGCTCCTAAGGTCAGTGTTAAACTCATAATTTGCAGGCATTATTTGTCAGAGATGAGAGTAGGCCACTAGGCTTTAGAGGAAAGCCATCAAGGACAGAGAACATTCACAGCCATAGAACTTCAGACATAGGGCATGTAAAGCACACTATGGTGGAAACTCGCATGTCTGCTGACCTGAACCAGAACACTGAAAACATGTGCCCATGCTGAGAAACTAAAAGAAATTATTTTTAAATGTACAACTGAATACATAGTGACTTATTAATTCTTTAATAATGTAGGAGAAAAACACTTTAGTGAGTAGATAATTAAACATTAGTGTAGAGCATTTTTGTACCAATCTTTAGTTTAGACCTTAAAAGCGCCTATCAATTTCAACACTTGCTCAAATCTTAAAAGACGCATATTCAGAACATTTGCCTAGCACCAGCATCTTGTCTAAGAATTGCTGACTCCTATCATGTGACTTAGGGGCATTTCAACAAGGGCTTTATCTCTTTTTTGGCTTTAAAAGCCAAAAAAGCAGAGATAAAACTAGCGCCCTATCAGCAACAGTGTGCTAACACGCAAATTTGCATGTTAGCACCCTTTTCCTCTACGCTTCCCCTTGCATCTCTAATGAGTTGCAAAGGGGGCGTTCTAGAGTAAAATAATAGGAGAAATGTCGCTAAGCGACATTTCTCCTATTATCAAGGATATCGCTAACCCTGTTAGAGATAAAAAAGCAGAGCTAACCGCGGATAACGCTGCTTTTTTACATCTGGTATTTTTCTGACTTGGCCATGATATCCTATGTAAGGTGGATATCATGGCTAAGTATGTCTATCCCTATCAGCAAGCTATCGCCAAACCTTGTGAGATTATCGCTGTATTTCCAGCGATAATCTCACAATTGGCAGCTTGCACTCTGAATTTTATCGCTTTGGAGATAAGCGTTGCTGATAGCACGCTATCTCCGTGATAAAATTCAGAGTTGGCCGGTGATAATTATCCTCACGCTAAGAGCGCTGAGCGATAATTATCGCCGGCCCTTGCTGATATGCCCCCAAGTTTGCTTCCTCACCTCATATTCGATTGTTCACTTTAGCACACTGAAATGTGCTCTGTTTGAGATGTTTGATTTGAACACTTCATGGGTGCTTCATCCGAATACATTGCTAGTTTGTCTCTGCTTTCTAAGCAAGCCTTTATCCTTACATTGAAACACGTAGAGCCTCCTTTTCCTTAGGTAAAGATAGTTCTTGTGAGAACTTTTCTTCATCTATCGATATCCACAACAGTATTATACTAATGTACCAACTTGAATGTTTACCGTGAGAATCGAGGGAAGAGACACCGGAAACTTGACAACACCAACAAATGGAAGAATATCATTGGATTAGAAGGATCGACTTACTAACAATGCTGTTATAAATATTTTACGGTTTATATAATAATGCGTGTTACGAGCTAGGTAAGATATATGAAGCTTTGGAGGTGCCCGAATGTTGTACTGATACAGCCACCATTCTTGCCTTTTGACTCCTGGAGAGTTGCCGACAGCAAGTGGCAAAGGTGATTTACTTTCATTCTTAAATCTTCTCTTTAGATTGATGCTACTGCCGAGATTATCTTATTGCTGATGGTTGCTACTGTAACCATAGAGAAACTTGGTTGAGTTTCTGGAATGGCTCTTCATAGAAAGTTCTGTCTAACTTCCATTTGTTTTTTTCCGAAAGGAACACTTTATGGGTTCTAATTGAGGTAGGGTCTCTTTAGTTAATTTAGTGGAGATTTCCTTTATGGAAGACTATGTATTGATTTACGCTGTAACTAATCCATCTATTTATTCATTTCTGTAAACTGACAAATCTGAAAACATTTATTACTCTTTAAGAAAAATAAAATGTTTTAAAATCTTTAAAAATTTCTCATCATTGACTGTACATCTAAGATTCTGATTGCCGATGATATATGCCCGATTCCTATTTTATTTTAGCTCCAATTCACCAAATGGTGGAAAAGGTCTGTTGACCTTGTTTGAAGTCAGGATTTCCTAAGGACAAAATCTGTAAGTTGGGTGTTAAGTTTTGAAACCATATTTGGAAATCCTTGGACTTTCCAGCACCACGTTGTTAGGGTCAGGCAACATAGCAACAACAGGCCTCCTTGTAGCTTTGGAAGCAATGTGCACCTCCCAGTTATGTTATTGCAGCATTGCTGTAATTGATTAATCTGGTTTAGTACTTTGAAGGACTTTGAATTCTCATACAAAATGGTCATAACTTTTTGCAAGAGTAGTTGTGCTTTGCTGCAGACATATGTGCTACTTACTCATGAATAACTATCGAAAAGACAAGCAGCCATTTCATATTTTTGTATGTGATTATATACATCTTTCTTAGTGATGTAAATAAAAGATTAAAATTAAATTGTCGATTTATTTCCAATGTTGCTGATAATAAATGGTGTGGTGTTACTGCACCAGCTGATCTCTGGTGTGGAGTGGAAGTTTTGCAAATGTGCAAATTTTGGGTAAAAAATATTTTCTTGTGCTAATGAGTTTGATGATTAATTTTAGTCATAATCGACTCATTAATAAATGAATTTGCTAAATCATCTATGTGTGTTTAATAATGTGTTTTAGTTGTGCCACAGTTTTCTATTAGGACACCATTTTTGGTTAAAATGGAGGCTGTTTCTGATGAACTGTTCAAACTGCTCATTCCTCCTCTCAATTAATGTCACCCTGCGTGACTTCTCTCCCTATGATTTCTGCAGTCTTCGCAGAGCACATGAAACTGTGAAGTAACTAGCTATTTTCCTTCCAGCCTATCTACTGTGAATTAAATGTCCTTCATACACTGAATGTAACAATTTGAAGGTCCTTCTGTAGTAAAAATATTGTGTATGGGCTATTGTTTGACTAATTTGTCAAAATGTGTTGAGCATCTCCGTACAGCAACAGTGTAGAAGGTGCTGGAGACTACTATAGAGGTGGGTCAGTTCTAATATGAATTATAGTGAAGTCTAACTCTCTTTGTTCATTTAGGGCTGTGTTATCACTAGATATGCCACAGCAACATTGCAGCTTGTGCTCATTACATATGTCAAAAAAGTGTATAAAAACCTTTGGGGTGAGCAAGAGACTTTCCCCTTGCCACTAGACATTCTGTGGGTCTCCTTTGTTACACTGACTATTATAATTAAGAGACCTTCCAAGTCCTTCCAGGGGGTCTGTCTGATTTAATAAATATTTTGTATGCTTTTCGCGACTGTGACTGATTTATTAATTGTCCTGATTTCAGATTTTATATCTTGTACTTATATCTTTGTGACATTTAACAATCATTCTGTAGCCCCTGATTTTGAGATTCTGTAACAAAACCTGATTTTGAGATTCTGCAATAAACCCTTAAACCTTTTCCCTGATCTAGAACCCAGCTATTGATTGGTCTCACTTATTATTTACTCTGCTAAATTGTTGGGACTGATGTTGAGGGGCGTGGTGTGTCTTAACATAAGTTTTGGGGTGATCTAAATATTGGGGTAATTAAAATTAACCCCGGGCAGTAAACTCTGCTTCGCTTACGGAGTTTGAGGAATTTGGGCACTCCACGCTTCATGGAGGAATGTGGAATTGCTGAATTTTTGGGCACAATGCAGCGTTTTATTTCCTGTTCACACACTCAAGTTTTCTTTTGGCCCTTAAATGCGAGTGTCAAGAATCTCAGGCTGCTTGAGGGTGTTGGCAAGACTTCTCACACCACTAAGGAGCTCCTATGAGACTTCGCTACACTCAGACAACTTCCCGCAGAGACAGCACCAATGTAGCTTTCTTAGAGCCGATCGCAAGTGGAGCTATCAAGCAGCATTTCTGCTTGAGAATGCAGCTGAGAGGCACTTTCTTCCCAAACTGCTCATTGAAGTTGGTTTTTTTGTGCAAGAAGCCAATTTTCCTTCAACTTTTCTTTTCAAACCTTAAGGAATTGCCCTAGAGACTCAAACTTCCTGTTTCTGTCCAGCGGTTTTCTCCCATTGCTTTGTCCCTCTACTGGTCACATTTTATTGGGATTTAGAGCTGGAAGGATCACTCTCCTTGACTGATGCATACATACCATTGGAATTAAGGATTTTGTTTTTGAGATATCACAAATAAGTTGAAAAACTGTTGTATAAAGGTGTTGTTTGTTTTACTGAGGGCATACACCTGGATTTATTTGTCCTTTTATTTGATTTTTAAAATGTATCGTGGTGGGTGGCCTGCAGTTTTAGTAGGGGCCTAGTTTATTATGCATGAAATTTATCTTCTTTTGTAAAGGAAAAATGTTGCACAGTTCAGTACATTTTTTTCTGCATGTTTTTTAATACATTTGCAATATTGATTGATTTAATTCACTATATGGCCTAGTTTGCCAATGGGCTGCATGAAACAACTGTTGCTGTGGTGTCTGTAGAATTGACACATCATTTAGGCCATGGATGGAATTGGAATACAATTCAAAATGTGTGTTTTCTTGTGTGGTTTTTCACATTTTTCTCCAGCAAACAGTGTTTAGGTGGAGTAATGCCTTTGGAGGATGTGTGTTGTGATCATTTTTAGGCCTGTTAATTTTTGTCATTGCTGAATTCTGTGTTCTCTATGTTACCATGCCTCTTTTGTTTGGCCACTATGTTTGTGTGTGTGTGTTTGGCATAGGCAGCCATTTGCTTTTGTTGTTCAAGAATCATTATGCCATGTGGCCAGGAGCCATTTTGTATAGTCAGTGTCCACCCTAGGCCATGCTATGCAATTGTTTTTTGTTTTCCAGGACTCCTGCTTGTTGCTGTTGTAATCAATGTGGCTGGCGGTCATTTTGTGTAGGCAGCCAGTGTGATTTTCCCATAGGCCTGGATTTCTTCTTTGTGGCCATGCCCCCTTGCTGGTTGTTGTTACCATGTGGCTGTTGGCCATTTTGTGTTGTCAGCCAGTGTGCTTTCCTCATAGTCCTGCATTTCTTCTTCGTTATTGGCCATGCTCACTTGCTGGTTGTTGTTGTTGTGACCATGTGGCTGGTGGCCATTTTGTGTAGCCAGCCAGTGTGCTTTCCCCATAGGCCTGCATTTCTTCTTTGTCTGTGGCCATGCCCCCTTGCTAGTTGTTGTTCTTGTCTGACCAAGTGGCTGGCAGACATTTTGTGTAGTCATAAACTGTGCTTTTGCCATAGGACTGCATGTCTACTCTGTTTGTGCACATGTTCCTTGCTGGTTGTTGTTGTTTGACCAGGTGTCTGGCGGCCATTTAGTGTAGCCAGCCAGTGCGCATTCCCCATAGGCCTGCATGTCTTATCTGTTTGTGGCCATGCCTCCTTGCTGGTTGTTGATGTTCTGAAGTTTGCCCATGTGGCTGGCAGCCATTTTGTGTAGGCAGCCAGTGCGCTTTTGCCATAGGCCTTCACTTCTTCTCTGTTTGTGGCCATGCTTCCTTGCTGGTTGTTGTTGCTCTGACCATGTGGCTGGTGGCCATTTTGTATATCCAGCCAGTGTTCTACTGCTTTCCCCATAGGCCTGGATACATTCTCTTTGTTACCCATGCCTCCTTGCTTGATGGTCGACCACTTGGCTGGTTGTCATTTTGCATAGGCAGTCATCCAGTTTGTTTTTACCATTTACTTGCATTCTTCTATCATTGTGTTGCAGCCATGCCACCATGCTTGCTGGTTCACCATGTGGTCAGTCGGTGGCCATTTTGGGTAGGTAGCCAGTGTGCTTTTGCCATAGGCCTGCATGTCTTCTTCTCTTTGTTCCCATTCCCAATGCCTATTTGCTCTATGTTGTTGGTGACCATGTGGCAATGGCAGACAGCCATTTTGTGTGTCCAGCCAGTGTGGCCCTTTGCCATATGCTTGCATGTATGGTTGAGCAATGAGATAGCAGATTACTAACTTAAAACGAATGATATGCTTGAGGATAATGTCACTTATTTAGATTTTTCTAATTTTAACTTTTTAAAATTTTTAGTTTGAAATTTATTGCTTTAATAATTTGTTTTATTTTATTTTTTATTTAGTTTTTTTACCATTTTCATAAGATCTGACATCAATGAATCAACCCCATGTCTGCATAGGTGCACAACAGCAATAATTGTACAAGGATTTTTCAATTGTTAGCTGCACCTCCCAGCGTGCCACATCCCACATGATGCACTGCCGATAAAGCAAACAACTACTGCTGAATTGTTTTGTTGTGTTGTTGCTCTTTCTAATCCTTCCTGCATGTAGAGTCACCATGAAAGTTTACGCTGGTGTAGTTTTCCGTTTTACAAATGAACACTCTATACTATTGTCAATTATTTATAATAACTTAAGTAACCATACTAAATGATATTGTTTGTTTGTATTACTATATGAACTGCAACAATGCCATGTTTCACTGATTTTTTTCTTGCCTGTTTGCTGCCAGATAGAAGTACTGTGCATGACTTGATGGGTGATTGACTATGCAACATGGTTATCTCTTCAGCTTGGTGTGAAGCTAAGTGCCACTGCCAACTGACAGCTTCAAGATGGCCCCAAAGAAAGGTGCTGCAAAGAAAGTGGCTAGTGGGGAGCAGAAGAAGCATATTTCCATCACTGATGTGTCGATCGCAGGAAAATTGTGGCTGCCGCACTGGCTTCCGGTGAGCAAGCTGAGAGCAGTACCCCTGCACCACCTCCTCAACGTAAGCCCAGGACCATGTGTGTCAGTGAGACAGCCTGTGCAATCATGTCGATGCCGATGAGTAGCGATGTTGAATTAGATTTGTCCCTTTCACAAAGTAGTACACAATTGTTTCAGGAAACACAGCAAAGTGAGCAGAAGCCACAGCCAGCAAACGATTTGTCTGATGTTGGAGCAGAAAAGGAGGTTGAGCATCATCAGAGTAAGAAGTTGAACCGCCTCTTTTATAATCATTGGCTCCCACATCTCCAGCAAGGAAAAGGAACAGTACTGCTAAAGCAACCCACTTTTCCAAGCGCCACTTCTGATGATGATGATAGGGACATGGAGTGGATCCCGACAGAGACCAGGAGACAACAGGAGAGACAAGGGAAAAGAAAAGTTCCAGAAAGACTTAGACTTATGAAAGGTGATGAAGAGGAGGATGATGAGGTAGTCATGTTGGAAGGTGGCACAGAGGAATCTGACATTTCTATTTAACCAGCTGAGAGGGATGTATCACAGGAAACACTGCCACCAGCTCCCATATTTGCAAAGCCCTCACTGAGACCTGCCCCAACCCCTGCCTCAGGAGAAGCAGAGAGGCAATCGACCCACCTACCTCTAGTTTGTCCTAAGGCATTGGCAGTGGCCCTGTAAAAAAGTACTCATCCCCATTTTGGGACTTTTTTACAGTTAGCAAAGAGGGCAAGCACATTGCAGTATGCACCATTCGCCACCCAAATGTTCGTCAAGGTAAGCCTGGTACACATTATGGTACTGGAGGCCAGACGACCCATATAAAAAAACACCACGCAATCAAGTGGGAGAAGCACCTTAAAAAAATTGATGAAGGTGCTCGTGGTGGTGTGGAGAGCCACGGAATATCAGCTACAACTCCAATAAAGGTGGAAGGTGATGACGAGGAAGAAGAGTGTGACATCTTCACTCAAAGCAGCCCTGTCCCCAGCAGTGCACCAGCAGAATCAACCACCTCAGCAAGTTCACAATAGCACAAGAAGACTCAGAGGAAGATGATGGAGACACCGCAGCATACAGTGACTGCCTCACCACCATGAATCACATTGAGTCTACCACTAGCGTCTACTTCTCAAAAGAGACCTGTGTCGGTGATCCCAAGAAAAGAAGAAAATCCAGGCTACTATTACGGGCATATTTAGGCAGGAAGGGCCCTACAAGCGAAACCACCCAACCGCACATTTGTACAATGGGAAGCTGGCAAAAATGTTAGTGCTGGACCTCCTCTCTTTTTCATTTGTGGAAAGAGTGGGATTTTTTGAATTTGTGGAAGCCATCTGCCCAAAATGGAAGGTGCCAAGTAGGACCTATTGTGTCAGAGTTGCTTCTCCAGCACTGCATCACAATGTGCTGCAGTAGGTTGGACAAGTTTTGCAGCAAAGTGTTGTTCACACAATCCACATGATGACAGCCATGTGGACCATTTGTCAGGCGACTGATCACATGTGCATCACTGCACACTGGATCTCTTTTGAAAGGGAAAAGCAAAAAATATCTTCAGGTCTTGGCCCTGAATAAAGATTTAAGATAATTTGGTGGCAAGCAACAGTGGCCATGCTCGCCATGGAGAATTCAAATACAGCTGTAAATATCTTTAGGAATTTAACAGCAAGGTTTATGAATGGCTGCAACCCAGAGATCTTAGAATTGGATTTGTTGCCACGGACAATGGCTGAACATAGTCAAGTCTATTTTAGACGGAGGCTATTTCAGGGTCCTGTGTTTGGCCCATTGCATCAAACTGGTGGTGCAAGACTTCCTCAAAAAGGAAGACTTAGTCAGCAACATACTGACTACCTGCAGAAGAATCTGCCCCCATTTCAGCCATTCTTTTAAAGTCCAGAAGCAACTGCGGATTATTTATAGTAATAATAGAGCACCAGATAAAGCCCTGATTCAGGAGGTGCCAACACGTTGGAACGCTACCTTTTACATGCTGCAACATCTGTTTGAGCACTACATACAGATCAATGACTATGTCATTCAAAGAGGAGGGGTTGCAGTTGGGAAAGCTATGACCATAGATGCTGACACATGGGGCCTAGTCAAATGCCTGACACAGATGCTACACCCTTTTGAGGTTTTCAGATTTTAATGCTGCGTGAGGAACGTTTTGCAATGAGTGACGCACATAGGAGATTTGTTCTCCCCACCCGTGGTCAGCTTTGCCAGATTAATTCATCCAGCCACTGGGAAATTATTGTATCAACATAAGTTGTGTAAATTCACAGCTCTTCACTTCTGCACTTAGAATTCTTTTAGCTTCCTCGAGGCATTGGTGAGGTGCAATATAATCTGTGCACGTTACAATTGTTCTTCGTGCATTTGGAACTGTTTTGCCTACCTGAGGGGTGTAAAAATCGCTGGCCAACTACTCACCAGTGCTGCCACATTTCCTCGCCTTCCTCATTCTTTGTGTCTCCCCCGCCGCCGCCACTGCATACTGCGGACGAGAGCAGGGGAGACTACAGCCCCCAGGATCCTTAGTGGACGCTGACGCCGCCAACGTGCCCGGAGGCGATTAAAAACTCGTGGCTCCCTCGGGGGAGCGGGTCACTTTCCTGCAGCTGTTTTGCCTACCTGAGGGGTGTAAAAATCGCTGGCCAACTACTCACCAGTGCTGCCACATTTCCTCGCCTTCCTCGTGCTGTGTGTCTCCCCCGCCGCCGCCACTGCATACTGCGGACAAGAGCAGGGGAGACTACAGCCCCCAGGATCCTTAGCGGACGCTGACGCCGCCAACGCGCCCGGAGGCGATTAAAAACTCGTGGCTTCCTCCGCGTCGCGGGACGCGCGTGGGCGTCGCCGGGCTGAGCCCGGGCAGAGGGCGGGCCGTCTGTGGCCGTCAGAGGCCAGAGGAGGCCGGGCCGGGCCATCACCCTTGGTCACCGAGTCAGGATCTGGACTTCTCCATATTTGCAAGAGAACATTTGAGATAAGTCACGGGGGGGTTTGAGGGTCATCCAATGTTGGGTTACATATCGGATAATATCCTCTGATTTGTGTTTGTAATAGGTTCATCATTAGTGGACTAGTGGGGATAAGGCAGCTCAACGAGGGAGTGATACGATATTATAAATCCGTGAGGCCAAAGTTGTGACATGGGGAAAACATAAAAAAACCCCAGTAGAACAGGGGTAGGAGTAAAGGGAACTCTAGACGCTTTTATTACACGAGCAGAATCCTTGTTGACACACGAAATACTGCTCACGGAGCGTAGGTTATCCCTTGACTCCCTCCTGGCACATAAACGATCGTCGTTGGGGACAATAGCTGAGTGTGTTACACCAGGGGTTAGCACCCTTGAAGGACAGGGCACCCCCACCCATAGTAAAACCAAGCAGGTTATCACAGCACAAGTCCACACAAAGACGTTAGTAGATGGGGGACATGAGTTAATGGTACCTGAGGGGTCTCCAAGTTCCACTCGACAACATGATATTTCACCCTCGAGATTGAATGTAATTGTGTTAGGAGATCTAGAGTCAGATACATCGGGCAATAGGGCAACCGGAGAAGAAGAGCAGAATGGTATTATAACAGGGGGGGAGAGGGAACCCAACACTTTATCAGGGAGGGAACGAGAAGTGATTACCCGCTCCAAGAAAGCGTTATTAGTGCCAGGCCCCACCCTAATCTCCGCCCCCAGCGACAATGCAAGGTCTCCGGCTATTTCACATTGCAAAGGAACGAATAAAACTAGAAAGGAAAACAATTCGAAAAAGGGAGGCCCCAGAAAAGACCCGCTAATTGCTGAGGAGGCAAGAATTCGTCCAACCTGTAATCAATGTGAAACTCGCTCTCCGGTAAATAGGAAGGAATGGTCACAGGAGATATTGAAAGTATTAGAGTCCAATATAGAAGCTCTTCTCCGTAAACATCTGGCCCCCTTAGCGGAACACATTAAGAAAATTGATGAGAAAGTTAACAGGTTGTTAGATCCACATAATGGTGAACACCCAGTGTCCCAATTAATGATGAGTCAGGAAGGGTTAGGGAGCGCTCTGTGCCCTGCCAGTGCCGGTACAAATAGTAGTAGGCTGGCAGAGAGTGAGCAGAGAGTTGCTCCTATCGTGAGTAAGGACAAAGGTAGACCCCCTAACACCGTACCCCCTTGCTCACAATACGAGGGTAATAACAAAGGGCTGGCAGTAGCCCACAGCCTTTCAGACGCACAGGTGCAGAGTACACTGGGTTTGCAGACGCTGGACTTGCCTCCAGCATCTTGCCCTTACACAATAGTCTTAGCGGGAGTCCCAGCCCATAATCGTGATAGAGAAGAGCCCACAAGTTCCCTGATCAACAAGATTAATCATTGGTTGTACAATAATGTGAAGGGAGTCAAGTTGAGGAATAGCCAAATCCTTATGGCAAGGAGGGTAGCTTGGGTTGGACCCTCAGAGAAAAAATTTGCAGGAGACTGCGTGATTGTTAACTTTAGAGACCCGCAGATGGTAAAAGAATTACTTACTTCTAGTTACGGGATTTTTGACAGAGGGTCGACAATAAAAATGCTTCCACTTAACTTCTTTTACAGGGACAACTCAACTGAGTTACGCCAAACGATTGGGAGAAGAAGGGTAATACCCACTACAAGAATCAATAGTCTGGGGTCCGCCCCAAATCGGTTCACCCCACTGTTTGATGCAGCAGTGATGGATGAACTTGATTGACTGGCCCAAGGTGTGTATATGGAGTCCCCACCACCTCCAGTTAATTTAATCCAAAAGGAGATTGTGAATATCACGGGAAATACTCCTGCACCTAATACCAATCAATACGAGGTTATACCAAACCCTTCAGTTAATAGCTTAGTTTCTGGAGGGATTTATCCTGCAGGATTTTCTTCTTTTTTAAAACAGCCTACCTTAGTCAGGAGTAAGATAAATCATGAGGCTGAGGAAATCAGGGTGGTATCATGGAATATTGCAGGAATATCAACCAAATTAAAAAACAAGGAATGGTTAGATTTCAGTCGGAAATTTCACGGTATTTGTTTACAAGAAACGTGGGAGACGGATAGTAGTGCTCCACATTTAGAGGGATATAAAATGTTTTTTGTGTCTGCTCGGAAATCTAACATGGGAAGAGCGAAAGGGGGACTAATAACGTATGTGTCTCTTGCTTTACAAGGGACCTGGGAGGTCTTGGGCTGGAGCTCGGATAATATACAGGGAATCAGCTACTGTAAGAAGGGCTTAAGATTTGTTTTGATAAATTTTTATAATGCGGCCCAGTCAACTCAGAGGCTGAATGAGCTTGAGGATAGATTGGCAGATTTACATTCCAGGGGAAATAATCCCCCAATCCTGATCTTGGCGGGCGATTTTAATTGTCATCAATGCCCACACCTGAAATGGGGAGGGGGTAAATGGGATTCCTGCCCATCCATCAAGGATTGGCACCTAGAACATACATTGGAAGGTAGCAAACTGGGAAATATACTGGGCACATATGATTTAATGCCCACGATGGATTTAATTAAACCTAGGAATTCTAACATCATTAACCCAACGTTTAAAGGCAGGGGCAGGGATACAATTATTGATTTTATTTTTGTTTCACATTGTCTTAAACACAGGATCGTAGATTTTAATATAGAGATTAGTATATTTAGTGACCACAACCCCTTGGTGTTGTCATTGATGGATGAGGATTCTTCCACACAGACAAGGCCTAGGATGACGAGGGGCAAATTGGAAGCTATCGACCAGGGTAGGCGCATACGTTGGTCAAATATAGATGGGGAAGCAGTTTATAAAAAACGTATTGCTTCGCCCGATAGCGGGATCTGGATGTGCCTAGACCAGGAAGTTAAAGGTAAAAAACTGATAAGTGCCTTTGAAAGTATGGCAAGGGATATTGACAAGCTACTTAGGGCCAAATCATCATCCACGTCGAACCTTCTTCCAAAATGGTTCGACAAAGCATGCTCCAGTGCCCAAAAAGAACTAAAACGGGCACTCAAAATGGTACCTAAAGATAGGAGTAGGATTGTGGAATGTAGGGCACAATATAAATTGGCCATAAAGAAGAGGAAACATACTATCCACTTTGAGGCCTGGGAGAATTTAAAGGAGGCAGCAGAGCTGAGAGACATGTCTAAATTTTGGAAGGTGATAAATGACCCAATTTTCCAGCCACTGAACAATGAGAAGATGACTTGTAACATCCTGCCAGAAGCATGGGTCTCTCATTTCAAAAAGTTGTATAACCACGGCAGTGGAACTGCCCAACAAGCTATAGATATGGGTACTCTCCCAAACTCATGGGAGCAGTTTAAAGTGGGCGAGGTTAAAAATGGAATACTCGCCCTGACAAGAAACAAGGCCCCCGGTCCAGACGGGATTCCCCCTGATCTATTTTTATCCCAGGTTGAGCTGTGGGCCCCTATACTCACGAGAATTTTTAATACAGCAGTGGAAGAAGGAATGCCCAGGTCCTGGTCAACCGCCAGCATTGTCCCCTTATTTCAAAAGGGCAATAAGAGCGATCCTCAATGTTACCGTCCGATTTCCTTAATTGATGTGTCGGCAAAGGTGTTAGGGAAGGTGATTCTAAATCGTTTAATGGACTGGGCAGAGGAAAACAAAATTATCACAGACACCCAGTACGGTTTTAGAATGGGCCGCTCCACATCAGACCAATGCCTCAACTTATATAACTTAATCGCAAAGTATACTGTGGCTGGCGAAGGCACAGTTTTTTTAGCCTTCATGGACCTCACAGCAGCTTTCGACCGGGTTAACCGAGGAAAATTATGGGAGATCCTAGAGCTGCTAGGGGTGGATTTAAGTTTGATATTCATTTTAAAAACACTGCACATGAATACAACAGCCCAGGTTAGATACAGCAACGAGGGGACTCTCACCGACCATTTTTCTTGTACAGGGGGTGTGAGACAAGGCTGCATCTTGGCGCCTTTTTTATTCACACTGTATATAAATGGTTTGGATAAAGCCTTAAGAACATTGGGGGTTGATTGCCCGAGGGTGGCAAATAGAAGTATACCTGTCTTATTATATGCGGATGACGCAGTACAGGGAGGGGACTGCAGTCTCTTATTGATGGCTTTTGTGAGTTCATGGCAAACCTAGATTTATCCCCCAACCTAACAAAATCCTACATCATGGAAGCAGGAAAAAGACCAACAAGGAATTTTACTTTTAAAATTGAGGGACACAAACTAGAGAAGGTCGAGGTTTTCAACTATCTAGGGATAATCTTCGATAAACACCTCAATTTTAACACACTAATTTCAGAAAAATGCAAGCAGCATGTGAGCATAATGGGCTCAATTATGAACCGAGCCACGAGATTAGGCCGTTGGTCATTGATGGAAATATTGAATTTATATAATTCAATTTGTTGTTCCAAAATCATGTATGGGAGTGAGGTTTGGGGATTTAGAAGCATCTCCACTATACAACTGGAGGAAAATAAGTTTCTTAGGAGGATTTTGCAAGTTCCTCAAAGCATTCCGGCTCATATTATCCATGAGGAGCTAGGGCTCCCCTACATTTCTGATAGATTAAGTCTTAAGCCATTATTGTGCTGGATTAAAATCTGGACCAACCCTGAAGCTAGTCTAAGTAGAGAAATAATTATAGACTGTATTAACAGGGACAAAGGTCACAAGATACCATGGCTCAAATATGTGAAGGATAAGCTGGAATGGCTGGGTTTTGCCAGATACTTCAAGGATCCCACGTCCTTAACACCCCAGTTAAAAGCCACGATAAAAGCAGAATATATGAGGTGGTTAGCCTGCGCTCGGGAAGATAGCGAAATATTGAAAGGGTCAGTACGATCACATATATTAACAAAATCTGTTGTAGGTTTAGAACCCTACCTGGCACAGATCTATAACAAAAACGATAGATTTTTAATGACCAGATTTAGACTGGATCTTTTACACCACATTTTAGCTGTTCCTGCAGGGTTCACGAAAAATATTGGTTCAAAGGGTCCCTGTGGCTGCGATCTGGGATCTCCACAGGACACCCTCCATTTTGTATTCTTTTGTCCACTATATGACTACCCGCGGGCTCTCTTTTTAAAAACCATCCTAAGAGTGAATAAATTCACCCAAGTTAGGGTAGCACTCTTATACTTAAAACTTTCCGCGGACCCTTTTACTTTGTTCTGTACTGTAAATTTTTTGAGATTAGCAGCAAAATTGAGGAAATCTAGAAGGGAGGTGTAAGTAATCCTATTTGCCGGGTATTACAGATGTGGCATCGGGTTTAAAGCTCCTCCACAAGAATGCTATTCATTGCGTACACAACAGGAGATAACCCGTGGATTTTTGCAATTGTTGTACTGCAACGTTTAGAGTATTTGGGATGTTATAAGAAGTCTCTTTTTATATAGGCCACGGCTTATTTTAAAATGGATTGTTTTATGTAGACTACGATCAGGTTTTTTTTAATCGATGTTATTGTGTTGATATCCCATATTTTTATAGTTGTTAGCACCCCGCACTTTATAAAACTATGTATTTGTAACCTATTCAGATGTTTAGGCCCAATCCTGTTACCGTGTTCTTGGAAAGGCCCATTAGATATGTTTTATCTTAATGTTTTTATGATGAATTGTTCATATTACTGTATGTGTAAATATACTGTTCTTTTTCTTGAGGTTTTAATATCCGAATAAAGATACTTTTGATGATGATGAGGTTTTCACATGGGAAGTAAGCCAGGAGGACAGTACGATGGGCCAAACAATCCAATTGCGGCATCTCCTACAAGACCAGGTAAAGAAGGCATCTGAAATGATCACCCCTGCAGGCTTGAATGAAAACATCGAAGCACATTCCTTTGTTGAGAGCTAAGTCCCGTGCTTGGCTCGCAATTTAAAGCTGCAACATGACATTGAGTCCAAAGATTATATATGTGCCACACTACTTGATCCACGGTACAAAAAATTCTGTCCACTTTCGGAAGGGGATGTTTTAAAATACAAGGGGTGGATTGTAGAGTAAGCCGTAAACTTGGAAGAAGAACTGCTTGAACTTCGAGTCCCAATCCGCACTTCTGGGGTGCCGCCTTCAACTTCCAGAGAGGGCAGTCTCTTCTCGTGGCAGCCAACAACACCATCAACCAGAACATTGGCAACAACAGAAAAAGAAGGTCCGGACCCAACCTCTGCATTGTATTGGGTTCCATTGGCAGGGCTCAAGGCCAGTGCAGAGGCGATGTCAAAACAGGTAGAGCAAGTGGCAGCACCAATGACCACCCACAGGATGTTCTGGATGATCCAAAATAGATCTATGTGGATAAAAATCCATTTATGTATTGGTATGGGAAGATGCGCCAATGGCCAGAGGTCAGAAGGCTGGCAGTAAAGTATCTGACTTTTCCTGTCACTGGTGTGTCTGCTGAACGTGTGTTCAGTGCACCTTTCAAGGTTGTATTAGTGAGAAGGACCAGTCTCTCGCCTCAAAAGGTGGAGAGATTGACTATGATCAAAATGAACCAAGATTGAATACCACACAATTACACCATTCCTGAAACAGCAGCACAGCAAGAGGAAAAGTGTGATTGGTCTGAAATTGAATCAAATGTGTTAGCTGACCAACTTCTGGGTGAACCACCTGAATTTGAGGATGAAATCTACTTCCCGGAGTAAGTATGCCAGTGCCCCCATATAACATTTTAAATGTTCTTGTTGAGCTTAGTAATTTCTTTGCAATATATATACATTTTAAATTGGCAGGAGGAACATTATTATTTTTGTGTCAGATTTATGCTGCTGCACATTTTTTATTAGTCACATATACATTGCCAGATAGCATTTGAACCAGTGTGCATTGAAGAAGCCTCCACAATTCCTTCATGACATTGGGGACAATGCCTTCTCCCCTTGTATGCCTATTGCCTAATGCTGCCTATCCCTTTTTGAATCACTTAGAACTAGAACGGCTGCTCCATAAAGTCATTTATCATGTACAGAACTGCCTGCCAATACCAAATTCCAATTTACCCAAGTACCTGAACTACTAGTATTTGCCTTGGATTGAATAAGGTAACTTCAACTATTGCAACGGTGAGTGACTGATTGCGTGAGTGATGATTTAAGTTGACTGATGATTCATGTGGTGGCAGACACTCAGGGATGGTGTGCGTTGAACTGTAATATGGGTAATTTTTTAAGATGATTATTGATTTGCATTGTTTGGGGCTTGACTGAAGGTTTATAATGGAAGAACTCAGGGCGGTACTGGGAGCTGCAGCAAGAACAACAGCAAGATGCATGAAGTTATTGAGTATCGACTTCAGTTCAGAGGTAAACCAAGAGTCTGAGGCCTAGTACAACTCAGCTACTTGGAATAGATAGAGGTGCATTTGTGAAATGCTGTTCTGTGTGTGTGTTGAACTTGAGGCAAGTGAAACTAAGAATCTCCCTCTTGTTTTATTTGCTCTTCCTCCAAGTCGTCTTATCTTGATGCATTCCTCATGTACCTTACTTTCCTTCCGTCTTTCGCCTTGACTCTAAAATACAGATTCTCTTTTACAATCCGCAGACCTTCTTCTAGTCTCCTTCTCAAACGGAAGGCTAAAACTAGTTGAGCTCAACAACACTCCTGCTTACCTACCCGACCAGTGTAGAGAGGCCACAAAGAGTGGACATTCCTGAGGAGAATTCAGATGCACCACCCAATTTTGCAATGCAGTATCAATTTTCTTTTGGCAATCATACTAACTAAGAGAAGTGGGTGGATGGGTTCACTTCCTAACCTAGAAGACAGAACATTTATATATATTGTAAATTGGGTCTCCGGGCAGAATAACTGTATGTAATTCATGTATCTGTACTCTATCATACTCATTCCTTTCTTTCCTTCTAACAACAGATTGATGGCGAATGATGTGCTGCTGCTTGTTGCCCAGGTAAATGTTGGCCTTGTGTTGTAGTGTTTGTCTTTGTCAAACTTTTTCCAAAATCCCATTACTCAACCATTCAACAAAAAACTTAACACATTTCCCTGGAGTTGGGTGATTTATTGCGGTGTGGCTTAAATTACACCATAAATGGATCACACACTTGGTGGAGTGGATGTGGTGAAAGCAATACCAACTTACTGTAGAATATTCAAAGCAGTAACCCACACCAGCCCATTACCATTCTGCACATTAAAAATGGTCCAATGTTTTTTAGATATAGAAGGAAGATCATTCGTCAGCATCATCATTATTCGGGCCTTGTGTTGCCTAACTATAAATGCCTAACTTAAGCTAGTCAACTCCAGCCTTTGCATCCTACTTTCATAACTTGTGGATTTCACAAATAATACTGCTAGCTCCACATTAGCCACATTAGCCAAAACTTACTAGCATTGTTATTTTTCTATTTTAGCACAATCAGGAATTCTCATTGTGTCATTATCATCACGTAGTACTCAGGTGGTGTCAATTGTTTGTAAATATTTGATAAATATATAACCCACTTACTAAGTCTTCCTACTTCGATTTAGTTGCCTACAATGGATAATCATCATTCAATAATTCAGAACAAGCTCACCTGGATGGAACTGGAAATGGGGCCTCGCTTGTGAAGTTGTGATGCCTCCCCTGTTATTGCTGCACATATATTCAGGTAAGGCAACTAGTATGGATGTAATTTAACTTAGTAAGAAATAAATTAACTGCTACTATTTTTTATCTAGATAGTTCAGACCCTGCATACAAAATGGCCTAGGTCACCTGATCATGGCAGCGTTCCTCATTATGGTCAAGATAGTTAGAGAAGTATAAGCCTAGATTTGATAACTAAGTGCTACGCTATCTCTAGTCTTATGTTACAAGTGCATAAACAATCTGCATAAAACTACTTGAAGGCAGCAGCACAAAGTAAACGTGAAATAAACTACTCCAGGCATAAATTTAGATTTAAAAAAATAGTTTACCCCTACAAAGCAAGCCACCCTCTCTATCCAAACAACATGCCCACCCCTCTTCCAAACAAAACTGACCCAAGCCTCAAACTCAAAATGTTCAAGAAAGTCTCTTGAGTCACTCTCCCAACTCCCTTGACACCCTCTCCACCCAGCCCCAGCAAAAAACAAATCCCTCCCACCAAATCAAAATATTTAAAAAAGGGTTAGAAGAGGGCATTATGGACGTTGGACTAAAGCTCCTCCATGTTCTGCACCATTGAGGTGAGCCAGCCCTTGATAGTGTACAGCCACTGCAGGAGGCAGCGCAGCAAAGGCTTGTTGCCATTCTGGGGAGGGGTGGAAGCAGTTGGCAGGCAATGGCACTGGCGATGGGAGTGCCAGGAGCCTGGAAGCTGAGGGGGACCGCCTGCACTGAGGACCAGGATCTGTGTATTGATTTCCTTCTTCTCCTCTTCCAGGACCACCAGCCTACAAACGGGCTGCTTTCTATTGCCCGTCGTGTGGTTCCGCTGGACCTGCAGGAGCAACTATATTGAGAAAAACAAAAAAGAAAAATTGTAAATAATGCTCTATGCAAACAATTGTTTTAAATTACAGTGTGACACAGTAGCAGTACACTTCTGGTCCCCTGGGGCCATTGGAATTTATTTAATGTGATGATTATGATTAAGAGAATCACAAAGCCAATTATATGTTTTCTTTTACCCACACATGTTGCCAAACATGAACAATCCGTGACTGTGTGGCAGAAAAGTAACAGTCAGACTAGCAGAGAATAACATCACAGGATTAAATACAGTAATTGGATTATTTCTTACTTTTAAGGCCTTTTAAAGCAACTATAAACAGACTCAGACACTTTGAGTTGAAAAATAAATGACTTCTTATTAATGAGTACAACATTATGCACTATTATGGAGTACAAGTTGTGTGTGGTGCTAAAATAATAAAGCCATGCTCTTTGCTAGCCAGCACCTCTGCTAGTTTGCTACTGGCTGCAGCTGCAGTTGACAATTATCTAATTCCAATGGCCCTGATCTTCGCCAAATGAATTTCTCTTTCTACCCAGTCTTGAAAAAGGCTGATGAATAATATACTACGTCAGTCACACACCTCATATATGAAATGCGAATATTAATATATATTATCCTTTCTACCGTAAAGAAGGTATTGAGGAAAATGAATCTAATGGACTGCACTACAGGTAAAGTAACAAATTATATAGATTTTATTTGGCACATTTGTTAATGTGTATCCAATATGCCAAACTTGGAGAAACCATGCACTTACTCCCAATTTACTATGTGGCCTCTCCCATCACTATGTTTTTTGACAAATTCATTTGCTGGGTAAGAACCAAGGAAAGAAGATTGATTTTATCTACTGCAGGGTGTAGCAGGGTGTAGGGTAGAGGGTTTAGACAGGTAGGGTAGAGCTTTTTTATATATATATTAGAGGGGCCACTACACTGATCATCGATTCATCATCTTTAGCTTATTCAGTCACGGTTCAATTCACAAG
This sequence comes from Triturus cristatus, assembly GCF_964204655.1. NCBI lineage: Eukaryota > Metazoa > Chordata > Amphibia > Caudata > Salamandridae > Triturus > Triturus cristatus. The sequence goes on along the minus strand of NC_140587.1, from coordinate 736,038,820 downwards.
GGAACAATCTGAACAAGTGTGAATTAATTTGTTATGGAAACCATGATATATGTTCTGGAATCACTTCACATGGGTACCGCGTGATCAAAAGCATGACACATGCCAAGAATGGTCCACCCACCCTTTCACTCATATATCATTTCCTTTCTTTTGAGTTACCTTCCGTTCTTGCATACTTGCCTCAAGCCATCAAAGCTCATTATGTGAGATTTTGCTGCATTGCAGATCAAAGAGTCCATAATAACTGTACCACCGCTGTGGCTGGTAAAGCTCGGGGAGGGGAGGTTCACCTCAGAGTAATTTCTGATGATGACGAAGCATAGTAATTGCAAGAAATGTGTGACTTACCAGTGCCCATCCCTGATGCCGCTTCTACCCCTTCAACTGAGCAGTCATTGTCTCCTCCTGCAGCAGCACTGGAGGTGGCATCACCGATGGTCTGTGGGGCTAGAATATAAAACATTATACATAATTTAGATCCCAGATACGGCAATGCAGCACTACAGCTCAGTTAGCACATATCTTCCAAATATCTGGGCATTTTATTGGTTGGTTCACAAAGTTAGACAAGCCAGGCATAGAATACCCTATGGTGTTGGGCGGCAAATGCAATGTGAGTGGGACCTCATTCTTTTTTTTCCAGCCTTGCTGCACTGTCATTGGAATCAGGTGGCGCACTCTAACTATAAATGAACGGGTCTGCAGCGCACTGCACTGGGGGGTGGTCCATGATGAACTGAACTGTGTTACAGATAGGCATAAGCAGGAAAAGGAAAGCCTTTTAAAAAAACAAACATGGTGATTTTTTTATATTTTAAATACTAGCTTACTTGGGCATGCTACCTGAATCTTCACGAATCATGATACAAAGCCCAACATTCCAATGTACAAAAAATACCCCAGGATTCTATGGTTCTACACTAAGAAGTCCACAATAATCTTAAAAGGACTTACTGGGATCTGCAGAGCCCTCAGCATCAGAGCTGGTGGTTGGCGCCAGCTGAACAGCTTTCCCCAGACCCTCGAAATTGTCCCTCTTCTTCCCCTTGGGTGCTGATGAAAAAATTAAGAAGATACATAAAAATAGATTAATGATTCTGTTAATAATCTCCAATAATTATTTTCTTAAAGCAAAAGCAGTCGCTAAAACAGATCACCTATAGTACTACTAGTTTATTTAGTTAAATCCATAATCAAAATCTCCTTAACAAAAACTGCATTTGGAGTTAATGTATTCCAGTTAATGATCTTTGATTTTACTCTATTTCCATTTCGCAACACCCTTGCTGAGCCAACTCAGTCTACCTTTTTTGCAAGGATAGATGCATACTTCACATCATCACTGTGAATTCAATTAAATAACCTGGAACTGTATGAGCTACATAAACAAAGTCACAGAGAGAATGCGCTACTCAGTGATTCACAATAGTGACAGAAGAAACAGCCTGCAATGGCTTCTTAATTAATCTGCAAAAGCAAGCGCCTGATGAATGCGATTAGGTAGCAGCACCTGCTTAGCAGAAACTAGAAACTGGATCACACAATAAATAATATACCAGCTTAAACTTTACTAAACATAACTTACCTCTGAGTTTGAGCAGCATGCTATTCAGATATTTTCTTTGCATTATAGAACACAAACACATGAAATAATTAATACTCACCGACCCCCGGAATCTCGACGCCTAGCAGGTCCAGCATGTCTTGTTCCCGGTCGAGAATGTCTGCACAGCGGTGTGTCAGATGCTGTGTGGTGCGCCAAACCTAGCTGTGCGCTGCACACACCGGCGCACTGTCTCCCAGCCCATTGATGCTCCTGCAGGGGGTAGCCAATAGAGGGCCTGCTGCTTGCTGCCAGCATAGAGGGGAGGTGGCCCTGGCCAAAAACAATTTGTGCTGCCAGCTCCTCTTCTCCAAAGTACGGGGCTGCACACCTGGGTGGCATGGAAGACACACCGCTGTCATGGCGCTGGGTGGGTAAATAAAGTAAGAAGGGAAAGGAAGGGAAAGTAGAGAAGAAAGAAATAACGAAAGAAGGGGGGAATAAAATCAAATCACAAAACACGAAAAAATGTAAACAAAAACGTAAAATACACAAAGATGCACACTATTGTAAAAAGGAAAAATTAGGAATGTAATAAAGGAGAGGATGTCCAAGACTAACAAGAGACATAAAATTAGGCCCTGCACCATAACAGAGAGCAGAAAAACAAGCTGGCAACTGATGGTGAGCTGTTGGATGGAGATATGATTAGGAATTCTATTTTCAGGGCATTCAGTTTGAGGTGGTTTTATGACTGGCAGAATTGAGTTTTCCTACGTTTGCTGTTGAGAGAAGGAGAAGTGTTATCAGCATACAAGTGATAAGAGATATTTGCTTGTTTGAGAATTATGATAAGAGGTTCCATACAGATGTTGAAAAGAGTGGGGGATATGGTGGATTCTTGTGATACACAGGTGAGACCAGGGATGGGTTGGAAAGTGAGCCCTCATATTGATTTATTGCAATTGATTGTGAAGAAAAGAGATGAACTAATTTAATACTTTTCCAGACATCCCGCCTGTTCAGTGTTCTAGTACCTCCAAGAGCCTGCTATGACTGAGTGGGTAATTAGCATAAACTACAGGAAGTTCTAGTCCAAATACTTCAGATCTTTCCCATGTTGCATGAGGAGAGTTTTGAGGAGATGTTGAGACCACTACGAGGCATGCTGGTTTGAAAAGCTTGGCACATTTTTTACCAAAGCTCTAAACAAATACAAGACAATTTATTTTTATAAATTCATTAGATGGCTTGCAAGGAATCCTCTTTTGAAAAATTGATACTTATGAAATCTTAAGAAACAATACCTCCCTCATTATTGTTGAAAGATTCTAACTTTCAGCACTTCTAATCCCAGATTTATGAAGCTTATACATAGGTGTAAGAAAGTGTCTCTTTTTCCACAATCACGCCAATTTTCGAACTGATGAAGTTAGTTTGAGGACACTGTACATTAGGACCATGCTAACCAGGACCAATTGTATGTGCTCTGACCTGAAACATTCCCAGTGTACCCAGCGCCTGTAACCTAAATGTGACCAGTGGACTGCACTACCGATTGTGCCACCAATAAATTGACAATGAAAAACATGTCTTCAGGCTTGCACCTGGCGTCTGCGTGTGCAGTTTTCAAGCTGCAAATTCCACTTGGAAAAATTAACCTTTTTTCCATGCCTAAAAATATGTTTTTATTACTTATAACTTACTCCTAAAGTAGTTTTTGAATATGCATATGGTAGGGTGCATAGTATTTAAAATGTAGAACATGTACTTAAATTGTACATGTTCTGGCAGTGAAAAAGCTTCAAAGTTGTTTACCACTGTGACAAGGCTGGCTCTCTCATAGAAAAAAGCACTGGGTTACATAATAACATATAATGCACAACTTCATTACGTGAATAGCAAGATCCATGATTCAAGCACTCAATATAATAGTAGCTTTAAATCCATTCTAATGGTCAAGTTGGATTCTAAATTACTATTTTGAAAATGCCACTTTTGGAAATTTGGTATTATCCCACCTAGAACCTGATCGCATTTGTATCCAGGAAAAAAGAGTTAATTCTAGGTGATAGCTGGCTACCCTCTTGTTCAGATCAAGAAACACAAATGCTGTAAAACGTTCAAGTGCTAGATGTATTAGGAACCGTTTTGCAATTCCCTAGTTGCGAATCCTTGCGATTCGGCATGTTTGAAAGTGTGTTGAACAGTTTCTGCGATTCCCAGTGAGTCACAAAGGATCTACCTCATGAATATTAATGAGGTAGGTCACAATTTGCAACCCATTAGGAATTGCAAAAATCAAAGGGATTGTGGCCTTCTGAGGTCAGCAGACCACCATTTCTGGGTTTGCTTTTAAATAAAGCATCTTTTTTTTCCAAAGCAGCCTGTTTTCCTTAAAGAAAAACAGGATGCTTTACAAAAAGAAAAAGAAAAAGTGTTCCTTTCATTTTTTAAGAGCAGTAGAGGTCCCTGGGACCCCTGCCTGCTCTTAAAAAAGGATTGTGCATACATTCAAAAAGGGGAAGAGGTCCACAAAGGGCAAATGGGTTACCAGCAACTTGAAGTTGGTGGTAACTGCGAATGTTTTGCGACCACATTCATGGTTACAAATCTTTGCACATACTGCTGCGATTCGGTATTTGGAAGGGACGTCCTCAATACGCCCCTTCCCAATACCGAATCGCAAACCCATTTTGCGATTCGATAATAGGGTTTGATACATGGGCAAAGCATTTTTGCATTTGAAAAAGGGCAAATTCTGTGAATTGGCCTGTTTGCAAATGCAAAATTGCATGATACATGTGGCCCCAAGTCTTTGCTGAGCCCAGTCGGCTGTGTCCTTCAGGATTTGCCCTAGACCCTGCTGGTGGCTTCTGTGAGATTGAGTCCTAACTCCCAAGTGGTGCACAAAAGCACCTGAACCCTTGGCTTTTGATAGAGGTTACTCTTGCCCCATACAAAAATGCAACACTGGACACTTAGAAACGTTTTACAACCTTTCTGCAAAAAGAACCAGAGGCTACGCTGGACCGCCACAGAGTCTCAGCCAACGACATCAAACTGGTGGTCAGGCTCAACTTATTAGTTTGCCCTGCTGAAAGGATCCAGACTTTCAGAAAAGTTTCTAAGTTTGAATGTGGAGGACTTCACCTGGACCAATGCAGAGTAGCAACCCGTCGACGAAGACTTCCTGGACCCTATTTTGGACTGCTTGGAGTTTTTTCACCCTTAACATTGAAAGCCTCGAACTTTCAGCCAGAGTGGTTATTTCTGAGGTCCTGCAATTACACCACCTGTTGTTGATGATTGCTACTTCAGATCCAGCTGGCATCCCAACCTGCTCCCAAACTTTTTGCTGAGAATATTTTCCAGAAAAATGATAAAGTCAGAAAGTAACCTCTCCACCCAGATGAATGTGGTCTTTGTATCCAACTAGGCCTGGGTGGATTTCACAGAGTTCTAATACGCAGAACTCTCTGAAGTGACAAAAACCTCAGCGGAGCTCCGCAAGTGGCAAAGTGTGGCGTGAACTGCTGTTAACTCTTCCCGCAACTTGGGTAAAAATTGTACCTGAGCGGAAGCTCATGCTTGCCAACTTACTGTTGGCAAGCGGGGAAAAAACTCTACTTTGCTACTTGGAGTGGAGTTTTCTGCATTCCATGAGCAGTGCAAAGCGCAGAGTATAGAAAACTCTACAAACAGAGCAGAGTTCACCACCCAGGCCTATATCCAACCTTTCCTGCATCTCAGTCTGCCTTAAGTTTTGACTTTTACCAAATCTAGTGTCACTATATACAAGTGGTTGGTGCTTTGTGCTTTTTGGAGCTAGATTCATTTAAAACCTTTAAAAATCATATCTCCAGTTCCCTACATTAGATGTTTGCAATTTTGGTGTTTATTTGCTCATTAGAAGTTTCTTTATGTTTATAAAATGGAGTGGGATTGTTATTGTATTGTATTTTCTACTTTCTAACTGTTTTGCTACTGATAAATGCTTTACATATTTCTCCTAAGGTAAGCCGTCTTGCTCTGTGCTATAGCTACCAAGGCTTTAGCTCAAGTTTAAATTATTGAAACATAACAGGACCTAGTAATGAATAGTGCCAATTACTTCAAGAGGACTACTCCCACTTACATTTGCTTTATTCGGTCTGTTCATTGATTGTTTTGCTGTGAAGTTAAGTACCCCAATACTAAATCTCTGAAAGAGCTGTTACAGCTCGCTATCCTGCGAGATAAGAGGGGAAAGGCTTGCACTTCATCCAGTTTCCCGAATAGAAGAGACCCGGAACATCTGAGGCAAAAGATTTAAAACACCACTGTTGCATCAGTACTTACTTTCTTTATGACCCCCTGAAAGGGGTCTAATAAGAGTATCACACATAAACAAGCATTGGCAAAGCCAATCGGTCTCTCCTATGCAAGAACTACTTGCTTCCCCAATGTGATTTAGACATGTGTGGCATTGTATTTTATCCATGTGTGGCTGCAGTTCAACATGGCTAAAAGCTAGTAAAGTAGAGGAAAGTGGTGTGGAGTGTCATTGAGTGGAAGGGCAAATACTGTAGAAGAGTGCTGAAGAGTGGAGTGGCATTGAGTGTGATGTATTGGAGTGGCATAGAGTGGAGTTGTGTGGAGTGGTATACAGTGGAATGGTGAGGAGCATAGTGGAGTGGTGTAGAGTGGATGTGCATAGTTTGTTGCAGAGCATAGTGGAATAGAATGCAGTGGCATAGAGTCCAGCGGCATAGAATTCAGTGGCCTAAAATGCAGCGTCGTAGACTGTAGTGCTATAGATTACAGTGTTGGATAGTAGAATGCAGTGGCGTAGAGTGCAGTGGTGCAGAGTAGAGTGGTGCAGAGTAGAGTAGAGCGATGTCGTTTACAGAGGCATAGACTAAATGGTGCAGAGTAGAGTGGTATACAGTGGATTGACATAGAGTGCCAGGGCATAGAGTTGAGTGCTACAGAGTAAAGTGCATTGGCATAGAGTGTAATGGTATTGAGTGCAGCGGAATGGAGTGCAGTGTTACAGAGTAGCATAGGGTGAAGTTTTGAAGAGTAGATTGGAGTGGTACTAAATGGAGTGGTGTAGAGAGCAGTGGCGAAGAATGCAGTGGTGTAGAGTAGAGTGGTGTTCAGTACATTTGCATAGAGTATAGTGTTGTAGAGTAGAGAGGCCTAGAGTGCAGTGCCATGGAGGGTTGAAGAATAAAGTGGAGTGGTGTAGAGTGGACCATGCGTGGTGTGGCAGCAAAATGCTGTTTTAGACATCACATTTTCAATTGAAATGACCATTACATTTGCACAGTCATATAGGTTTTCTAAAAAATCTATACAGCATACAAATAATAATGTGTGGAAATGGCATCACCTAGTGTATTGAATTGTTTTGATTATATAAAAGTATTTGTTTCTAACATACTTCAGAATTAACAAAAAATGTACTTCCTTTTCCTAATTCTGATATATTCTGGAATACTTGCACAGTTCATTTAAATGGATGCAATCAAGCATGCGATTATTCCAATTAAGCCAAGAGATATTACTAGTATACAAAGTCAGGAGCCCAGACGGGGTTGGGAGACTGGTAAGAAGCAAAAATCCTGCCCAGAAATGCCTTTAGTTGAAACCAATGTGCAGCATTTGGGGCCAAAGTATAGGGAAAATGAGGGGCTAGACACACAAGATCTTAACGGGGCACAGGGAATCGCATTATGAATTAAAAAATAAATGCATTTTTTGGCTGTAAACAACTCCAATTCTCGTACAAGGATGCAGGTGAAATCTTATTAACACGAAGGGTGGCATGGGTGGGCCAGAGGCTGAAAGACATATATGGCAACACCATTGTGATTAATTTTAGAAATCCCCAGGTTGCAAGGACCCTTCTAGTGCGAAACCAGCAAAGGCAGGAAGGGGGGATCAGCCCTATCCCATTGGGGTACTTTTACCCCCCGGGACTTGCGCTAAAAAATGGAATGTGGCCAGTCTATGAGGCAGGGACCAGGCACCAGCAAAACACCATTTTGGGGCCAGATCAACCAAGCCCACTGTTTTTTAATCCCCCACTTGAAAATAGATTTGCGTCCCTAGAAGCAGTAGACTGACTAAAATTAGTACAGACATGGGAAATGGATCTGAACTCACAGACGGATCACTGGCGTGATCTCCCCGAATAGAGAGAGTTGCGTAAGAGTCCTGTTATTTCTAGAGAGAAAGCAGATCAGGTCACCAAGAGGGTTGTCGGAGAGGGAAGAGCCCAAATCGAGGGGGCAGAAGGATCTTTTGTTAAGTGTATCTGTTGGACTTGGCCCTTTTGGCAGGTTCACCCCTGAACTTTTTGCCTTGAGCTCTGACATAGTGGTAGTGATTTTTGGCCTTTGCGCACCATAGCACTGTGGCCCAGTGTAAAGTGAATGTGCTCTCTGAGTGCATGTGGTGAAATTGGCCTGCCCTCCCATAGGAATGCATGGGGGATATGTGTGTCCATGGTAATTCCTGGTATGAGAGGAGTGCAGGGCCGAGTTTAGTATGTGCGGACTCGTGGGAATAAATGCTGCGCAATGGTGTGCGCAGATTTATGGTGACTGGTGGAGAAGTGCCACTTTTAGAAGTTGGCATTTCTGTGTGCTATGTTTCTGCCTGCCTGATGTGGAGTGCATGTCTGGCTTGGGATTGACAGAAGCTGAGGAGCCAGGCTGAGTCTGCCCAGTGGTGAATAGAGAGATCTGCATGCAGACGCGAGGGAGGAGTTGTACCTGGGACCTGAATAGGGCTGTGCCTTCCCTCCACAATGCTGGCTCCGCCCCCTGTGGTGCATCTGAGCACCTAGCCCCCACCTGACAAAGGAGAGAGGAGCTGAGCAAAACAAAGTGCTCCAAAGCTCCCCCAAACCAGTTCTGACTGGTATCCCCACGCCCTGTGCTGTGACACAAAGTAAAAGGGCATATAAATATAGGGGCTGTGACCCCATGAAATTGTTCAGTTCCTGTTCAGTGTTCCTGACAGAGGGGGGCTTGCTGCTGGTGGGGCCCAGGAGGAACCGCCATGGGGTCTGCCTCCCTGCTGGAGGGCCCTGTGTGCTGGCCCCTGAGCTCTACATTGCCCCCTTGATGCCTAAAGGACTGTTTGGGACCCTTTTGCTTGCTTAGGTCCCATATTTGTGGATACAGGACTTTTTGATGCCTCCAGTGCCTCGTGTGCGCTTTCTGTCACTTTTCCAAGAAGAGGAGCTGTAGGCTCCGCAGCACTCAGCCGCCATGTATGACAGAGGGAATCCCCGGTGTAGGGATTCCCCAGTAGTGCAGGAGTTGCGGGTGCCCACCCTGTATACTGGTTCCTTTATTTTTGCGGCATATTAGAAGAGCGGGTGCCCACCCCGCTCTTCCTTTCTGAAGACAGGCGGGTGCCCACCCCGCAGTGTGGCCGTGAACCGAAGCTGCCGCAATCGGCGGCAAAGCCAGGAAGTCAGGCCTGCTGCGCCTGACTGTGGGCGGGGCCTGGTGTGCTCCACTTCCGCTTCCCCCTGCCTGGGGGAAGCTGTGCCGTGCCTCACTGGTCTCCCGGGCGGGGAGAGAGACCGGAACGGGATTCCCCGCGAGGCTCCCGTGATGAAGACGGAGCCCCGTGTGCAGCCTGGGTGAAGAGAAACAATGACCGAGGCCGCCAACGGCTGTGCGGGGCTCCCAGGAGTCCAGGGAAGCCCCGCAAGAGAAGTGCTGCCGCCTTGAAGACCCGGAGCTGCACAAGTCATCCCCGGTGAGTGCTCAGGTGGTGAGCGGCCCCAGCTGGCAGCAGGCCGCTTCACCATGGGGGGAGCAGTCTGGTGTGGTCCGGGCGGCCCGAGAGAGAGCAGGCCACCCCCATGACGGGCACAATAACTGAGAGAGGGCCCAGAGGGGCCCGTGCCCTCTAGTTTCTTTCTGGGTGCATGTTGTGCCTCAAGAGCCAGCGCGCTCCAACATTGGGGACCATTTCTGTTGCGGGTATAATTGTTGATCAGAGGGCCCAGAGGGGCCTGTGCTTCCCCAGTTCTGGCCATATCCTACAGCTTCCCCAGTTGGCTACTGGGCAGCTGCAGCATTTGGCGCACTTCTGCCAGGGGCACATTAAGTCCAGAGGCACAGTGGTGCCCACATTTTTGGCTGATCCCAGCTGCCCTGCGAGAGTGCAGGCAGCTGCAACGTTCTTTGCGCAGTTATTTGCGAGACTCCCTGAGAGGGACAGAAGTGGCACAGAGGTGCCAGGCCTTCACCATTATTTACAGCTGCCCAGCAAGTAGTGGGCAGTTGCACCGTTTAGGCGCACAGTTCTTTGGGGGCATGTTTTGAGTTAGGAGTGAGATGCACTCCTTTGCCCCATTCTTTCCCAGCTGCCCAGCAAGTAGTGGGCAGCTGCAATGGTTAGGTCTGCGCAGATTGCGAACCCTTGACTTTCGCTGCTTTGGCAGCGTGCCCTTACATTTGGGACATAGGGCATTTGAGCCCCTATTTGAGATGGCCAGTTGGCCAGGGGGTCTGTTGGGATTGTAGGGCGCCAGGCCCTAATGTGATGTTGTGCTAGGAAATGTAATGTATGTAGTATGATTACGCACTCTGTGTTATACGTCTAACTGTGGTTTATGATTATGAGGTTGTTTTGCATATTCAGGCTTATGCTAGTGAGATAATGTTTCTCTGTGTGATCTATGCCCCTAATGTGAGTTATGCTTAGGAGGTTTGGGTCTAATGCGTTTAGACTTGTGAGATGATTGCATAATGTGTTTATGCTGGTGAGGTTGGCGCAGAATGTAATTTGCGCCTGATGTGATACTGTGCATAATGTGGTTTATGTTACAGGCTGATGCTAAGTACAGTGGTTACCAGTAGTTACTGGTTGTGTTCTATGTTTATAATAAGTTCTACATTTACTAAGTTCACTTTGTGATGGTACTGACAGTGGTTCAGTGGGCCCTGCCAGGTGTATATAATCCCGTGGCACCATGTATATTATGTGTTTACTATTCTAATGTGTTTTGAGAATACAATGGCTATTTTTTATATAACCTTGTGTGGAGTTCCTTTTGTAGTGTGCCAGGGATGCTGTGTGCGTGCGCAAATGCTTTACACATGGCCACCGGGATAAGTCTGGCTGCTCGTGCCAAGCTACCAAGGGGGTGAGCGGGGGTTATCTTTGGCATGTAACTCCCTCACCCTGACTAGAGTGGTGGTTTCTGCCTGGCTTTGGCGCAAGCCTTAGCCAACCAGAAATCCCATTTCCAACAGTATCATAGAAGGCACACTATTGAGGCCCCCACAGACACCTAAAGTCCATCAGCGGGTGACTATAGAATCCACACCCCCTAAAGCCGACCGTCCCACTATTGGGAACGACTCTGGGCTGCCTGCAGAGGAACCTAGTGGTCCAACACAGCCAACAAATGATACACCCAAGTTCCATGTATTATCCTGGAACATTGCGGGCCTCACTTCCAAACTATATAATCCAGAGTCGGGAGCTTTTATCCAAGAAAATTACATTTGTATGTTCCAGGAAACCTGGGCTAGGGAGGATACCCACAGACTAGGCTATGCGACCTTCTGCCTAGCAGCTACAAGTGGGGAAAGGGGAAGACCCGCAGAGGGAATTTGTACCTGAATTGCCTTGCACCTGGGATGTACGGTAAAACAGGTTGAGACATCCTCTCGAGATATACTTTGTGTTATTTTGAGCTTCCCCACTAAAACTAAAATAGCTGCAATTAATATCTATTCCTGCCCAGTTAGTCATGCCCAGGAGTCGACAACCCTTGATTATTTGACAACTTTTTTGCATACCATTCCTGATAACACTCTGGTGATCCTTGCCGGTGACTTTAATTGTCAGTTTGAACCTCTGAAAGACCTGATTCCCCGGCGAATCGTACTTACAACAGACCGGGAAGTTCTTCCATTTTAGATTATATCTTGGTGGACACTAAATCTTGGCACCTGGTTACTGATTTTATGATCGTGCCCCGATAGGACAGTGACCACAATGCCTTGATTCTTACGATGGTACCAACGTGCCCCAAGGATGCACATAAAGGTCAAACTCCCGGCCCTAGGGTAACTTTAACTAGTTGTAGGAGAAGAGTTAAATGGGGGGTATTTTGCAAATCTCAGGAAGAGCTAGCCTCCCTCTACCAAACAGCCATCCCATATCTTGAGGCTGCAAATCAACTTAGTGGAACTGTTGACTCCTCCACTGACTTACTTGAAATCACAAACAACCATCAAGGTCTTTGGCTAATAGTTTTTTCCCCAACACAGGATCTAGGGAAAAGGAGTCTCCAGGTCACCTTTGGTATAATAGCGACTTCTGTAAGGCCAAGAAAGCACTAGCCCTAGCTATTAACTCCAAAGACAGACTTCTAATAAAAGACAAGTGGATAGTCCACATAAATATAATCAACGTGGCAAAGAAATAATGGGAGGGAGATAACTGGGAGAGCCTGAAAAATGCCTTATGTACCAGGGACATGAGGACTTTTTGGAAATTAGTAAATACTGTACAGACGGTAAGTTGGCAGTAGAAGCAAACTTGGGGGCAGAGTTCTGGAAGGCCCACTTTGAGTCCTTATATGCAAGGGTAGATGGTGAAGCAGGGCAGGCCACAAATGAGTGCCCACACTTGCATTCACCCCTTTTTGATGTCCCAGTAATCTCTTTAAAATAGATAATGGATGCCCTAACTAGGGTAATCCCCTCTAAGGCACTGGGCCCAGGCAATATCCCAGGTGACCTCTTCTGTAATGAGCCTAATATTTGGGCCCCGTACTTATGGACCCTGTTTAATGCCATCATGCAGGGAAAGCCGATTCCTACGACATGGTTGGGGGCGGAAATTATCCCAATTTTTAAAAAGGGCTAACCTCTCCTTCCCATTAACTATCGCCCAATCAGCCTTATAGATGTCACCCAGAAGATATATGCACGAGTGCTGTTGGGTCGATTAGAGAGCTGGCTGGAGGAGTATACTATACTTAGCCCCTACCAGGCTGGTTTTAGAGCCAGAATTTCCATAATAGAACAAATATTTAGGCTGCAACTACTATACTAGAAGACAGTGTTTTTGGATGGTGGCAGCCTTTATTTGATCTTTGTGGACCTAAAATCGGCATTTGATCTGGTCCCCAGGGACAAATTGTGGGCCATTCTACTAGATCTGGGGGCCCCTCTGTATCTTTGCCACCAGATGAAACGGCTCCATGAATGTAATTTTGCCCAAATCAGGCACGGGAAAAACAGTGAGCTCACTGACCCGATATCCATAGATAGAGGGGTACGACAAGGGTGTGTGTTGGCCCCGACCCTTTTCTGCTTATTTATTAATGGCCTTGTGGAGGCCTTGATTGCAGGGAGGGACATAGATGCTCCTAGGTTGGCGAACCTCAAGTTACCTGCCTTGATGTTCGCCGACGATACCCTCCTACTATCTAAGTCCCCTATGGGAATACAGAGGGCTTTATATATTTTTTATTTATTCTGTAAAAGCAGAGGTTTAGAAATAAATTCACAGAAAACCAAATACATGGCTTTTAATGCAGGAAATACCACACAACCAAATCCTCAGCTAGATGGGAAACCACTAGAGAAAGTGACCGTCTTCGAATACCTGGGAATAACACTCACAGAGAAAATGGAGGGGGGTGCACAAATAAAAAAGGCCAGCCTAAAGTTGGCACAGACAACGGGGGGGTTAGCAAAGATGCTCAGGAAGTGCACTCACAAAATGGTTGGACAGGTAATGGAAATTTATAAAGTTCAAGCTAGGGGGGCGGCCTAGTACAGGGCAGAAATCTGGGGCCATCGGCCACCCGACCCTCTATCCAAGAATGAGAATTCCTTTGCCAGGCAACTCTTAGGTCTTCCCAAAAGTACACCACTTATGCTCTGCCAAATGGACTTTGGGGTCGGTCCAATTGCAGAGGATGTTGCCCTCAGACCCCTCTTACATTGGTGACATTTATGGAGTACCCCAGAATTAGCAGTTTTTAGAGAAGAGCTGAAGGAAATTCTAAATTTACAGGGAGCTAGTAAAATTCCATGGCTGGTCTATATCAAAAATTCTCTAGAAGCTATGGGGTTGGGCGACCTATGGGCTAATGCCGAAGGCAGTTGCCTATCAATATCCAGGAAGGCCCTGTCACAGATCTTTAGGGAATACAGACTCAATCAGACAAAGAGGAACCCCGCGACTGGTATATTGACTGCAACCTTCCTAGAGGCTAAAGAGCAATACAGGTTGGAACCTGCTCTTTATGTCATCCAGCCTGCCCTTGCCAAAAAGCTCCACCTACAATTTAGGCACAGACTATTGCCATTACGTGCCTATACAAACAACTGGGGGGGCACTCTGACTCAGGGTTGCCCGCTCTGCAATAATATATCGGAGATTGACCAACGCATATTATTTTTTAGCCCGGCATACAAGAAGGCGAGACACCCATGGTTACTACAGCTATGTAGAAACCTCGGAACAAATCACTGTCCGGAGGGCTATAGGATACTAAAATATCATACTAGCATGAATATTGTGTACTCAGTCTCTCGATATTTATTTTCTATGTGGTGTGTACGTCGAGCCATTTCAAAGTTCGGCCTTACCCAATCTGATTATTTTATCCCATTTCTGTGATTACTAATTTCTTCCAACCTCTTTTTTTCATATTTTAAAGTTACAAATATGTATTTTTATATATTTATTACATTTTAAAACTTTTATTCGGAATTTCTGACATTGTAATGCACATGCTCTTTATTTCTGGGAAATTTCTGGGAAATTTAAATATAAGAATTGTGCTGTACTTCTTATTTGTGCTTTTATGGCCTTAAAGGCCGAAATAAAGAATTCTTTGACTTTACTTGACTAAAGTCAGTAAAAGAACAGTAAGCACCCTGAAGACAGAGCCTGACATTTGACCTCTGTCTTTGACAGTGCAGCAAATTCGATAACATTGGAACAAGATTTACTGGCCTCTTTACAGAAAGGAGCACTCGTGGAAGAGTACACACAATTGGTGTGAAAATGCTGTGCTCCTTGGGAGGGATGAACTCACCCTAGACAGCCTAAAAGAAATAAAGCTAGCAAAAAGAAAGTCGGAAAATGTGAGTTACAAACCACAAAACCAATGGTAAGCAATAGGCAGAATGCATTCCCAAGAAAGCTCTCTGAATGTGCCCAAGATGCCTTTAGCAAACCAGACAGCTTTTCTGTCTCGTAAGCTTCAAACTAAAAATGAATAACATTAGGTAGTCTATTTACATTCACAATTTATTGGTATAGAAAAGCTTGGACGGTGAAAGGTCTTTCATCTTGTTTAAATGTATTGTGATCTCATTCCATCAGTAACTCTTTGAAATCACACCATCTTTTAGGATAAAAAACAAGCAGAACTGTTAGTCGAGGATTTAAAAAAAAATGGGGGCATATTATCAAGAAACGGCGTTAAAATTATCGCCGCTTTAGCGGCAGAAAACTGACGCTAAAGCAGCAATAATGGGCTTAATAATATGCCCTTGAGAATTCCCATAGAAGCCCATGTTCTGGTGTCAACATGGGCTTCTATTGGAATTCTCTGCGGCATATTATCAATCCCATTATCGCCGCTTTAGCGGCAGTTTTCTGCTGCTAAAGCGACGATAATTTTAACGCCGTGCTTGATAATATGCCCCGTAGTTGGGCAACAGCCATAATCAAATAAATGATGGCACTTTTGTGTAAAGCAAGGAAGATAGGTTGGAAATCGGGGTTGACTGAAAAGTATTTGACTTAGTTTTTGTAAAAAGGTGACCCAAAACTCCTCTAATCTGGACAACTATCAAGCATGTGAGTGCTGTCTCCATGTGTATTATGGCAATAAGTGCATCATTGTATTTGTCTGTGCCATTTAGAAAGTCTGGATGGAGTTAGTTAAAAGTTAAACAGCATTGGATAAAAATGGGTTCGTTATCTTGTTTGTGTAATATTATTGTGAGATTTTTGTTTATTGGAAACCATTTCATATTTCCTCAATTGTCTCAGGGAGCCATAGGACCACTTCTTAGCCCAGCACAGCAAGTCATCCAACTTAGGGCCATAATAGTGTTTGCGATGACCAAATAGCAAATTTTGGGAATTTGCTATTTGGCAATCTTAAACACTAATGTACTAAAGTGTGTTTAATGATATTTGCAATTCCCAGGTGGTCGCAAATAGACCTACCTCATGAATATTAATGATATAGGTATTAGTTTGCGACCCGTTGGGAATCACAAACATCACAGGGATGGTGGCCTGCTGGGGTTAGCTTACCACCATGTCTGCACTTGTATTTAAATAAAGCAAAATAGGATGCATTTCTTTTTTTTAAATGAAAGTTTTCATTTAATTTTTTAGGAGGAGGCAGTGGTCTATGGGACCACTGCCTGTTCTTCAAAAATATTTTTACAGCCATTCTCAAAGGAGAAGGGGTCAAACATTTGCACATACCTATGAAAATCTGGGTCAAACATTTGTACATACCAATGCAGATCAGTGTATTTGAAAGGGATGCCCTAAAAACGCCCGTTCTAAATTCAAATTTGCAAAGCAAAATAGCGATTCGGTAACAGGTTACTGAATGACAATTTGGGCTTGGTACATAAAAAATACCTTTTTGCCACAAAATGGCTTTATATATGTGGCCCTCTGTCTGTACTGAAATAGAAATAGAGGAAAAACTAATGCCAAAGGGTAGCTTTAAGAAAGAATGTTAAAATAGTGTAGAGTCAACATAGCCTTTTCATCAAGAAAGTATCTAAATTGTAAATAACTGTTAATCCTTTTGGTGCATCGAATGGCCAGGAGCCGTCCAACGCACCAGTGTTAATGTACGTCGGACAAGGCAGCACACATGGAAAAAGCAAAAACGAGGAGAAATAATACATTTCTCCTCCTTTTGCCAACTTAAGACCAGGATTTATCTGGTCTTAAATTTGGCGCTGCCTCCTATGTACTCCACCCTTGTGCATAGGGGGCAGCGTCAAAATGAGTGGGTGTAGCGGTGGAACGCTGACCGTAACACCCACTGCCCACCCCTTTTACGCTAACCATAAAGGCTGCCTTCTTGGGGATCACCTCAGAAGGGTAATCCCCAAGTAGGGATCCACCCACTAGGCACCAAGGAGGGGGGAGGGCAGCCCCTTGGGCAAAGGCTTATGGCCCTCCCAATATTTTGAACATAAACAGTCTTTCAGCCCCCCCTGGGAGGCAGAAGGGGTCAGAAGAGTCAAAAACCCTCAATCTGCCCGATGATCCCATAACTTTCCACACAGAATAGTGAGGAAAATGTGATTTTTCACAATCTAAAATGAAGGTTTGAGGGGTATTTGGGGTAGGAAAATGTTGGTAGATCCATGCACGCCACACATCCATAGACTCCCCTGGGTGTCTAGTTTTCAGAAATGTCTGGGTTTGGTAGGTTTCCCTAGATGGCCACTGACCCCTGGACTAAAAACGCAGGTGACCCCCTTAAAAACACAGGTTGTTTTTGGGATAGATAGGTGAGCAACTTTGTTTTTGGTCCTGGGTTTGCGTACATCTAGGGGAACCGAAAAAACCCACAGGAATTCTGTGTAGGGAAAAGTTGGGGGATCTACGCAAGTCATACTTCCCTGGACTCCGCAGGGTGTCTAAGTTTTCAGACATGTGTGGGTTTGGTAGGTTACCCTAGATCGCTGCCGAGCCCATTGCCAAAATCGCAGGTGCACCCCCTTGCAAACCAGGTTGTTTTTTGATAGGTGATTTTGATGTCTCCACAATACGTTTTTGGCCCTTGCCTGTCGTGGGTACTTAGCCCCCCTACACGAGTGAGGTACCATTTTTATTGGGAGACCTGGGGGTAATGCTGGGTGGTAGGAAATCTGTGTCACCCCGATGATCCCACAACTTTCCAACAATTAAATTTGAGAATTTTTTTATTTTTTTCTGTTAAATTTGAGGTTTGCAGGGGATTCTGGGAAGGAAAATGTTGGGGGATCCATGCAAGCCATTTCTCGCTGGACTCCCCTGGGTATCTAGTTTTCAGAAATGTGTAGGTTTGGTAGGTTTTCCTAGATGGGCGCCGAGCCCTGGACCAAAAACCCAGGTGACCCCCTTGTAAATCCAGATCGTTTTGTGATAGGTAATATTGATGTCTCCACAATATATTTGGGGCTCTTGCCTGTCACGGGTACTTGGCCAACCCACACAAGTGAGGTACCATTGTTATCGTGAGACTTGGGGAAACGCTGGGTGGTAGGAAATTTGTGTCAGCCCAGTGACCCCACAACTTTCTCACAAAGAAATGTGAGAAATATGTGATTTTTTTCAGCTAAATTTGAATTTTGCAGGAGATTCAGGGTAGGAAAATGTTGGGAGGTCCCCGCAAGCCATTCCTTCCTGGACTACCTTGGGGGTTTAGTTTAAAAAAAAGTGTGGGTTTGGTAGGTTCCCCTAGATGACCGCAGAGCCAGGGGCCAAAAACCCAGGTGACCCCCCTTGCGAAACAAGGTCATTTTGTGATAGGTAAATTTGATGTCTCCACAATACGTTTTGGGCCCTTGCCTGTGGCAGTTTCTTGGCCCAACCACAATAGTGAGGTACCATTTTTATCAAAAGAACTGGGGGTAACGCTCATTTGTAGGAAATTTGTGTCAGCCCAGTGATCCTACAACTTTCCCACACAGAAATGTAAGTGTCAAGACTCGATTCTCTAATTAACCACACAGGACCAGAATGAAGCCATTTCCCAACGCTCCCCTCAATACGTTTCCGCCAGGCTGTTCTACAATCCTTTGCGGGTAAGTACTAAGGGGGGAAATGGGGACTGGATAAAGAGGAGACTGCCCTGCTTTCTTCTTGAATCTTGAAGGCTGCAAGGTAAGACATTACTAAGTACAAATTGCTAACCATCCTTAAAGTGTTTAATATTTTCTCAAGTCTTTATGCATAAGAAATTAGTAAGGAATTTTTGTCTTACCAGATGACTTCTTTGGGCTTGCCTCTCTTCTATATGTATGTTGATTGAAAGAATGTTTTTGTTTCTATTTTTTTTAACAGGTTGTGCTGGATATCTTGATTCTATTTCTCCTGGAGAGAGAACAAGGTAAGTATACATTCAGCATAAATCATTTTAGAGTTATTCGTTCTCTTTTGTCTAACTCACTTCAAAATCTTCTTCACTAAGGTAAGTTGATAGGTTATCGTGTTAGGATGCTCTGGTTCTTAATGACTGGATTCAATACTAGAAAAATTGATCTCTTCAGATTATATGAATGGAAAGTTTTCTTTTATTTCTTATCTGTATTCCTGTTCACTCTACTCTCCTATTGATGAGCCCCATTATTCTCAGATTATTATAACTAATCTGGAATTTCTGTAGCTATCAAGCCTTACGGAGAGAAGTAGATTTAAATGACTTGCGTATTTAGTTCTAGTTGATTTTGACTAAATACTGTGCCGGTTTATCTGCAGGTTCCTGACTAGAGTAGCGCTGAACTGTAGAAGCGCTACCTCAAATTCTTGCAATGACTGTTATAATAGGGAGTAGTTCACTATTTTTTAAGAATGTAAATTATACACTACTTTTCTTTAGGTTGCGCAGGGCAACACTCTTTTTGCCCTGCGCCTTGACAAGGAAAAGCGTACTGGTTGTTCGCAGGGTAGCGTCGCCTTTCTAACTCAAACGCTACTCTTTTGGTCTTGCGCGATATAAATTTTCTAGTCGCGTCGCTTACTTGAGTTCTCAGAGCATGCACGGACTTCGAACACTAATCTGAAGGTTTTTAAAATGATGGGAACTGACGCAGGATGACCAACGGCCTCCGGTACGCTCCCTGACTAAACTTTTATCCGACGACTTGAGGTAGGTCTCACTCGGGTGAAGCTCTCAGTGAAGTGCGCCTTAGAACGTTAACGTGCACTTCACCTGAGCTGCTCAAAACACAAGGAAAGAACTAGACTGCTAAACAACAAGTGTGCTGGCAACGTTGGACATCTAAGATGGCCGCCAGCACACTCTCCAACTCCGGGCACAACTAATCTTAGGGCACAACCGCTGGGAGAAACAAGTGGAAGTGTTAGCGACAACTGGGCTGCGTGGAGGAAACCTCCCGTGAGCCCTGACAGTAAGAGAAATTTGATTTTTCAGCTAAATTTAAGGTTTGCAGGGGATTCTGGGTAGGAAGACATTGGGGTGTCCACACAAGCTATAGCTCCCTGAACTCTCCCCGGGTGTCTAGTTTTCAAAGATGTTTGGTTTTGGTAGGTTTCCCTAGATGGCTGCTGAGCGTGGGGCCAAAGACCCAGGTGATCCCCTTTGCAAAGCCTGTTTGTTTTGTGAGTTTTGGGTCCTTCCCTGCCGTGGACACTTGGCCCACCCACACAAGTAAGGTACCGTTTTTATCAGGAGACTTTGGAGAATGCGGGGTTGGTGGAGGTTTGTGTACCCACGCAGATTCCACAACTTTCCATCACAGAAATATGGGTAATATATTTATTTTTTTACAAAGTTTGATGTTTGCAAGGAATTCTGGGTAACAAAACCTGGTGAGAGCCATACAAGGCACCCCATGCAGAATTCCCCTGGGTATCTAGGTTCAAACAATGTTTAGGTTTTCAAGGTTTCCCTAGGTGCCGGCAGAGCTAGGGTTCAAAATCCACAGCTAGGCGTTTTGCAAAAAAAGGTCAGTTTTCACTGTAAAAATGCGGTGTGTCCATGTTGTGTTTTGGCATTTTTTCAGCTGCGAGCACTAGGCCTACCCTCACAAGAATATTGGAGAATGTGGAGTGGGTGGAATTTTGTTGATCCACGCAGATTCCAGAACTTTCCATCACAGAAATGTTTTTTTTTTACAAGGTTTGCGGTTTGCAAGGGATTCTGGGTAACAGAACCTGATGAGAAACACAGAAGCCACCCCCTCCTGGATTCCCCTCATGTCTACTTTTCAAAAATGCATAGGTTTGCTAGGTTTTCCTACGTGCCGGGCAGAGCTAGAGTCTCTACAGCTAGGCACTTTGAAAAAAAACGGTATGTTTTCACTGTAAAAATGTGGCGTGTCCACGCTGCATTTTCAGCCCTTTGCTCTTGCAGGCACTAGGCCTTCCCACACAAATGAGGTACAGTTTTTATTGGGAGACGTAGGGGAACACAGAATTGTAGAGTAACTGTTATTTCCTAGTGACTTTCATTGCCTTTTTGCCTCCAAATGTAAGACATTTTGAAAAATGTCCTATAATTCACATGCTAGTATGGGTACCCACAATTTTGGAGATGTGCAAATAGCTACTGCTTCTAAACTCTATATTTTGTTCCCCTTTCGGAAATACATAGGTGTCCTTGATACCTATTTTTCACTCTTCATATTTTACCAAATAAATTGCTATGTACCCGGTACACAATGAAAAACCATTGCAAGATGCAGCTCAGTTATTGGCTCTAGATTCCTCGAGTTCTTGGTGAACCTACAATTCCTATATATCCTCAAAACCAGAACTGTCCAGGGGGTGTAACTGTATATTGCTTTCAAAAATCTGTCATACTTAGAAGAAGTTACAGGTGAAAACGTTGGCACAAATGGCTGTTTTATTAACTAAATTTAAATTTTTATTATTTTTGACTGTTAGTTTCTAGAAAAAAAAACCTTGAAGGATCTGCACAAATGACCCCTTACTGAATTTAGAATTTTGTATAATTTTTAGAAATGCATAGCTCTCTGGGATACATTATTGCTTTTACACTCATTTCTACCACCAACTGGAAGGAGGTGGAAATCACAAAACGTAGCAAAAATAGGCTATGTCCCAGTAAAATGCCAAAACTGTGTAAAACAAAAGTTTGCCTTTCCCTGAAAGCTGGGAAGACGGTTATTTCAGCACCACAAACCCTTTGTTGACACCATTTGCAGGAAAAAACAGACACTTTCTTCTGCAGCACTTTCCCCCCATTTTTCGAGAAAAAAAATATAGCTGTATTGTGGCTAATTTCTAGGTCCCCTCCAGGGGAATCCACAAACCCTGGGTACCTTTAAAATCCCCATGATGTTCGAAGAAACGGACGCAACTTTGCAATCGATACCTTATGTGGACAAAAGGTTACAGGGGCCTAAGTGCAAACTACCCTAAATAGCCAAAAAAGGATTGCACGGGGAAGGCCTAGCAGCAAAAAGGTTAAAAATTGTGCTTGTGTAGACCAAATTCACTTTGCAGTGAGTGGAGGAGTAAGGTATCTAGCCTTGAAGCCGAGCCAAACGTTCATTGATTCCTAGTTTGTGCCATTTCTAGAAGTGTTTTCACCAAAAATAGTAGGCAACTCTAAATTAGGGTAAAGGGTGGGCTTTGTTAATATGTAGAAATATGTAGAAATCATCTAATGTCATACTAAACCTTACCCAGGTTGCGCAGCACCTTTAATCTACCTTTCTAGATGCATTTACATCACCAAATCTGCCGATGTAAATTGATGAATCCTATTGATTATTGATACAGGAACCTGCTGGTTGATTAATGGAGTAAAGTACATTTAGTATAGTCCCTTGTAGGCTCAATAATAAAGCTTCCAATTAGGGACGGCCCAAAGGTCCCGAATTAGTTAATGTTAGAGATTTCAGTAATCTGTGAGGCAACCTTTTTCTGCATTATATAACTGTTATGGCCACTGCCACCTCCCAATACCAGCAGAGGTGTGTGTGTGGACATGGAAATGTGACTCTCATTGTTGGTTTAAAGTAAAACTTTTTTTTCTTTTTGTATTGGGAGAGTACACCAAATACATCGTATATCTATAAAAAGAGCAAATAATTCATAAAGGTACAATAAATATCCAAGAAGAGCCACTCAATTTCTCTTATTTACAGAACGTATATGTGTTTGTGGCCCTTCCAAACACTTAAGATATTTTGTATAAGAGTCTGAGCGCAATGTAGAGCTCCATTTTAAACCCTTTACCTTCAACATTTTAGCCCAGCAATGTTCAAAAGTGGGGAGTACCTTAAATTTCCATTTATGTTAAATTATGGAGGTAGCAAACAAAATAAACAAGAACAATGTATTTTCTGGGTACGGGATCAATGAGTCCAAAACTGAGTGTATGGCTTGGAAACTGAACGTCTCTCTCCCCACAATAAAAAGAGAGATAAGATATTTGGGTATCAGGATCACGCAGAATATTGAAGACATCACAGTTACCAACTTACATAGAGTTGACAAGGAAATCTCTAACTCTTTAGCGAGTTGGGCCTATCTGCCCCTGTCTTTAATAGGAACAGTTAACATTATAAAAATTATGCTCCTACCGAAACTCATATTTTTATTCCAAAACATCCCATTAGCTTTTAAAGAGGAGGATTTAAGAAAACTACAGACAAAAATTACTACTTTTATATGGGCCCCCAAAGGTATAAGAATTTCCTGGAAAAAGTTTCAGAGAAAGAAAAGCAAGGGAGGTTTATGCATGCCCGACTTAGGGGCAGATTTACAAGAAAGTGACGCATCTGTACAGATGCGCCACTTTCCCTGCGCCACCCTTAGAAACTCTTGCGCCACCATAGATGCGCCGTATTTACAATACGGCGCACTATGGCGCAAGGATTAACAGATGCGTCAGAAATTCTGACGCATCTGTTGGCGTAAAAGTCACGGATTGCTGGAGTCGTGTCGCAAGCACTGCGCAACTCCAGCAACGCGTGTTGAGGCCTATTCCCACTGCACTGCATCACTACTTACGCCTGTTTGAAGCAGGGGTAAGGTTTTGACGCAGTGGCATCCCAAAAGTAGCGCAGTGAAATCTTGTAGATTTCACCGAGTCACTTTTACGAGGTCTTCCTGAGTGGGAACGCCCACCCTGCATACATTATACCTAACACAGGTATAATGTGACGCAGGGCTTTACAATGTGACGCATCTCCCTAGATGCGTCACGTTGTAAATAGGCCGCATTGTTTGCGCCGCTGTTGCATCACAAAAGTGACGCAACTGCAGCGCAAAAGTCACGCACGGGGCTTGTAAATCTGCCCCTTAGTTTTCTATGCATGGGTATTTCTAATGAGGGCAGGGAAAATGCTTATGAGTGAACCAGGCAGCTCAGACATTGGGAAAATGCTTAAAGAAATGCTGAAAGACCTAAAAGGAGGAGATCAAGCCTTCATATACAAATTTGGAGACCCAAGGTTTTTCAATAAGGTACGAC
Organism: Triturus cristatus; assembly: GCF_964204655.1. Classification (NCBI taxonomy): domain Eukaryota; kingdom Metazoa; phylum Chordata; class Amphibia; order Caudata; family Salamandridae; genus Triturus; species Triturus cristatus. The sequence continues at coordinate 736,015,067 of NC_140587.1, read as the reverse complement.
TAAAGTCTCTAAGGGGCCTAGCCACTATTTGGTCCAAAGTCAGAAAGCTGTTGAAAATTAGCTATTACAGCACTATGGTGCCTATTTGGGATACTCCAGGCTCACCTGAGTGGACTAAGGATTCTCTGGTAACCTCGCTAAAAACTGCAGGGATATCGTGCTGGGCACAACTTATTCCTGAGGGCTCACTGCTATCTTGGGAAGACCTAAGGAGCATTACAGACAGCGAACTATCCAAATTTAAATATCTACAAGTAGAATGTTGGTCTCAGGCGGTGGGTACAACGGTTGGTCGCTCAAATTAACTGGAGACGGCTCTGAGAAAGAGAAATCGGAACAAGAAAGAGGTGGCAAATTTATACAGGCTCCTGACAGACCTAGCAGATGGTGATTTCATCTTCCCATTGCAGCTGTGGGGCGAGAGCTTGCCTGAAACCAGTGTGGAAGAAATATGACAAGTATCTTATGATCTTTTATATTCTACAGTTCAAGCTGCTAATTTAAGAAGAAACCATCTCTTTTCTCTTCACAGGGTATACTGGTCTCCTTTAAAGCTCTCCAAGTTTGCAAAGGGACCAATTCCATGCTGTCAGAAATGCCAGCAGGAAAACGCAGATGATGAGCATATGTTTTTAAGCTGCCCTATGCTACATCCGTTTTGGGAATTGGTTACTAGAGGTATGGAAGTCATATTTGGCTTTGACATTCAGGTGAGCATAATTTTAGTATTTTATGGGATTTTCCCAAATTATGAGCTGCTATCTTTAGATGAGAATAAGTTGTATTTTTACCTCATCTTACTTACTTGGAGAGAAATCTGTAAATGTTGGGTTAAGAATATTCCTCCGACGTTTCTAGACTGGGTAAATTCTATCAAGTATACAACTAAATTGGACAGGGCCAGATGGAAAAAGAATAGCAAGAGAAGAAAAGACTTTTGAATGCCGTGTGTGGGCTGGCTCGAAAATCATTAACATCAGGGGTACAACAGCCCAATGATTATCTCTTTACATAGAGATACTTCACCACTCGGGTCAGTTCTGGGGGCTAAATAGATAGAGGAACAGAACAGACCGAATACGAGAGGTTTTGTGCAAAGCGCACCCATTTAGATCAGAGTTCTCTTGCCAGTGCCAATCAACTGGGGGGCCGCAGAGCAAGTTAAATGGCTCTGGATATATCTAATGGCATATGAGGAGAAAAAAAAACCCCATCCAAATACTAACATCTGCGGAATACCCCAATAAGATAGCTTGAACATCCGGAGCAAAATCAATAGTCCATGTATGTGTACAATATTCATTAATAGAGGCCCAACATCCCACAATCTTTGGACAATCACACATATTATGGCTCCAGCTCCCTTTGCCTTCTTTTAGACATTGGAAAAATTTCACCTGTATCTGGGGGTTAATACTATGGAAAGAAATCAGGTGTTCTATATAGTAGCCACTTCGTAGAAAAATTGCATCCCGCGTAAGTTAGCGCTTTTTAACAAAGAAAAGTTGAACACGTTAATCTTATTACAAACCTCTGTCGAAATTAACACTCCCTCCCTTTACTACCATATCTGTCTGGCTTTACTAGACAAGTCCCCTTCCTTATACTTTTGAAATGTGGCTATCCAGTGTGTCACAGGTTTACAAGATTCAATCAGTTCTTCCACTAATTAAGAACTGATCTTAATTCTTGTCAGGTCCATTCTTTTAACAAGTATCCAATTTAAATAAAGTACAAACGAAGAAATGTCTTCCAGTACCTGACATCCAGTTCTATATCTGGCCACTCTTTACAGGTATCTTAACTTAAAAAAATCCCCAATAGTCTGATAACCGTTCGTCTCCCATTTATGGGCAGCATTCTTGCCAAGAATGGAATGTGATCCACTAAAAATATAAGTCAATCGAGCAGAGCCATTAATAGCTAGTGTATTAAAATATTTAAATAGTTGTTCCTTATGTTTGAAAGGTCATTGCAAATGTTTATAGTGACATTTTTTCAGTGATTTGATCAGGCATAAGAAATCCTTAAGTTTGTATTCCTGCATATTTAAGTCTAAAAAATAATTATCAATTGGTTTACCAAGACCTAGCAGACAAAACAACTTAAATGAAAAATGAGCAAAGTTGACAAACAAATATTCTTTTATACTTGGCAGTACAATACCTCCTTTTATTGCTAGCCTGTATAAAGTACTCAGCGCAATCTGTGGTGTTTTAGTGTATTATTAGCCCAAATAAAAGTAGAAAACAGTAACTCAATTTCCTCAAAAAACTTCATCCGTAGGGGAGAAGGTAATGCAACAAATAAAAAATTAAACAGAGGCAATGCGGACATACGAATCAGAGTAACCCAACCATTAAATATATTTTCAAATCTGCCCTTGTAGAGAAGATTGCCTTGATCTTCTCAATAAGAGAAAGATAGTTAAATGTAAATAAAACATCAACACCTTCCATAGTGTAGATGCCCAAATATCTCTTGGTCTTGGAATTTATCAGACGTCGAAGTTTTGTGGGTAAAGAATCAGTCATACAATTGCATATGAGAATTACAGTTTTGAACCAATTTATTTTGTAACCACCCATTGACTGAAATTCCTGAGAGATGTCCGAAACCCCTTCTTAGGTGACCACGGTAGGTTTTAAAAACAATGCTACATCATTGGCATATAATTTGATTTTTTATATTGCCCCCCAAAGGGGGTTCTATCCACTCATCTTTTCGCATAGCAATCGCTCAAGGTTCTAGAAAAATTGCAATTAGGATGGGTGAAAGAGGACACCCCTGTCTGGTGCCTCGATTGATCTTACAGGTGCCGATATCGTTGGAGTTTATACTTAATCATGCCATTTCCCCTCATAAATCTTTGTGATGGCCTGAATAATATTAATAATAAAATCTAAATTCTCAAGAATTAAAAAGAGGCTATTCTAACAAACCAGGTCAAAAGCCTTCTCAGCAATCAATAAAACATCTGTGCCGGTTCGTTTTTGTTTAAAATTATCTAAAGCCTTGACCCAAAAAATTTTATTCATTGAAAGTTGAGAGCTTTTTAACTAATATAAACTGACACTGATCTTGATGAATAAGTGCTCCTACTAATTTATTTATTAGGTTGGTCAATAGCTTCATCACTATCTTATAGTCTGTATTAAAAAGACTAATTGGTCGATAAGAACTAATGTTCTCTGAATTCTTATCCTTTTTTATAAAGCTAACCACAATGGCAGTGTTACATGATGATGCAATTCTACTGTTATTAAAATATGGTTAGCAAATTGTGCTACTTTAGATTTTAACAGAGATATATATTTTTTATAATATTCAACTGATAAGCCATCTTTACCATAGGCATTCTCTTTGGCTATTCATTTAATGACCTCCTCCATCTCCTCTGAAGTGAACTCAGCTGTCAATTCCTGTGTTTGATCTTGGTTTGGTCTGGGAATAGAGAGACTACTCAGGAAATTTACAAGATGTTCAACATCAATTTCCTGTCTAACACAATATATCTGTTCATAGTGTTTCCGAAACACGGCCTGAATCTGCCTTGGATCAGTAATCTGGATCTCGTCTCCTCATCGTGGAGTAACAATATTTTATTCTGGGCCCTCCTCTCTCGGGCCTGCCAGGCCAAAAATCTTCCTGTATACTCGCTCTCTTCATATACTTTTTGTAGATAGGCACTATCAGCAAAATAGGCTGGCTCATAATAGTAATCCTGCATTAACAGTTTCACTTTCCTAAGCTCTTGTTGATTACTAAGACTGTTATGCCGCAGAGCTTTTCCATTGGCTTCTTTCAGAGCCTGCTCTAGTTCAATTGCTCTTCCTGTGAAGCACTATTTTTCAGCGATACTCTTAGACATTATACAAGAATGCATGGCTGCTTTAAAGGCATCCCATGCAATTTCAAGACTAGCTGTATGTTGATTAACGTTAAAGTAGTGGTCAATCTCAGCCTCAATCTCTTTAGATCAATCCTCATCTTCTAACTTGACCCTACTGAAAGTCCATCTAGCACCTTACTTATCAAGCCGCAGCCCCATTACTGAGACGGCTGCTAGGGAGTGGTCTGAAAACTCATTTGGCAAATGTGTATAATCCCTTAAGGATACTTCCAGGAAAGTAAAAAGGACAGCCCAACCTTGCTGCAGGCTTATACTGTTCTGAGACACAAGTGAATTCGCAACTGGATGGATATATAGTTATCCAGCCACCAAATTCAGAACCTTCCTACAGTCAGATGTAAGTTTTGAAGACCGTGGTTTCTTCAGTTTTAGAGCAATAGTGGATAAGTGTAACATGAGGTTCAGAAGTAGATAAAAATCCCCTCTCAGGATTAATTTACAATTGATTGATGACAAAATCTGATAAAGTTCCGACAGCGTGGTTTGATCGTCCACAATAATGGCATAGATTGTGGTGACCGGAACAGACCCTTCCTGACCTTGTGGCCCAGAGCCTGGCATTGTGGCAGTTATCGTACCAATGAAAGAGGGGCAACTCCCTGGGGACTAAATAGAGGCAGAAGCAGTTCAGGCAAAGCTATCTGGAACATCACACCAAGGGGAGCCACCTACAGGCAGTAGGGTCATTGAAGTTGTTCCCATCTTCCATAATAAGCCAAGTACACTGGGTCCTACAAATGAGCCAGACTCAGAGACCAATTTAGAACTATCTCCTCCTGCACAGGTGAATAGAGATAGTTTATTGCAACAAATAGAACTGAATGTCTGAAACCTCAGCAGAGATAGTACCTTGAATGTAATACTTGAATCGAGGCACCAGAGCTGTGGGGGGTGACATAACTGCAGATGAAGGCTCGAGAGTAATCGGTTTTCCGGAAGCTCTGTCTGGGGTCCTACATGAGATCCTTGAGGAAATAAAAGCAGTCAAAAGAACTCAACAAACAATTGCTGAACAGGTGGCGGGCTGCCTGTTCAGCCTAGAGGGGAAAATATTCCAGGCACTCGACAGAATGGGAGAGATGGAGTGGTGCATCTAAGATTGTGATGGTAAGCTAACCCAGGCCACAGGGACAAATCAGCATGTTTAGAAACATGTATTGGCACTAAGAGCTAAATGAGAGGTGTTAGAGAATCACTTGTGAAAGTCAAATCTCAGAATTACAGGTATTCATGAACACAAAGAGGATGCTGATGGCCTTTCACTTACATAAAAAGCTTGATTAAAAGGTTTGTTCTGCCTGATCATTCACAAGATGTAGCTATTGTACATGTGCACCGGGTACCTGCCCAAGCTCAGGCCAACTCCAAATACCCTTGCATGTTACTTATAAATTTAGCTGATTTCGGGGTCAAAGAGAATATACTAAGGAAGGCAATCCAATAGAAAGTATTTGATGTGAATAATGGATGCTCAATTTGTATATTTTCAGACATTGCTGTAGAATCTGCAAGAAGGAAAAAGGACCTACTACCAACATGTTGGCAGGCGGGAATGCAGGCGATCATTACTCGCCCTGCCAAAATGAAAGTTTTACATGAAGGTGGGGAAAGTCTGTTCTCCATTGAGGATGCACAAATCTTTTCCATGAGATAGTGGAGAGCTCAGAGACTTTGAAGACTGTATATCTGAATTGAAAGCCTAATTCAGTTTTGTTTATTTTAAAAGAAGCCTGTGAGATACGATTTAAAGTGTTGTATATCAGGGCTGCGAGGAACCCTAAATGTGCATGTTTTCTGATGCACTGTACCTTCTATAAAAGACCAGAGAATCATGATTATTGCTATTTTACAGAGAATGCAGTATACATATCGCTATAAGCACTAAAGTGCTATGAATAATTGATCATCAATATGCAGATCACCTTAAGCGCAAATGCGCTATGGACCATTAGAATAAGGTGAAGCATTAGGAGCAATGCATTTGTGAAGGGATCACACTGAAAACCACTCTTTGATGAGCGCAAGATAATACAAAATCTCGGTGGCCATTTTAACTGAAGGGTATAAAATCCCCACCCAGGCCCAACAATGCCTTTGATTCGACAATCCAGTCTTTAAGAGATACTCACCTAAAGATTTGGAGTGCCAATTCAATCTGGATGACACCATGAATGAAGGGTACAATTTTGAAAGGTAGTGTCCTTTTGCATTGTATTTTTCCGAATGTGTTCTCAACTGACATATTTGTACACGTTCCAACTCATTCACCATTCTCTGTTACAATAGAAGCCATTTAGTGGTCGTTTAGGTGTTCCCACCACAATAATATGCACAACGGTTTCCTCGAAGGTTGTACTCCACTCTAAGCAAGTCATCCACATTTTGGTGTTTTCCCCCCACAGTGTAATCTTGCACTTCTATTGTGGCTCATTTTCTTGCTTTACTAGATGCTTTCTGCTGTAATTTTCTTTCATTTCCTTCTCATCTCTGCCATTGTTGCTTATCAGCAAGCAGTGGCTTTGACTATTTAAATCACTAGCATTGAATATCAAATTACAAGAAGTAATTCATAAGACCTGGCCTTTTCTCAAATTGTAGGGCAAAATCTCAGCATTCTTGGTAACAGCCCAATAAAGGAAAATGATACACTTCAGTGGAGTTCCAAATAGTTCAGGCTTTATTGCGTTTTGTAGAGGTCCAATCACCCATACTTCTCTACAGGTGGCAAGACGAGGATAATTCATCAGAAACAACTACATCTGCTAACCTCTTTCAGTAGTAAGTTTATTCTTTGTTTAGACATAAAAATAGCACTGATGGTAAGTCTTTTTGTGGCTTTACTCCCATTTACTTGTCTCCTCCTAAATCAAGTAGTTATTTGATTCTGCTAGGTCCTGATCCGCCCTAAAGCTAGAGTGACTAGACCAATGGAAAGACAGCATTGCTGTTGCAAGAGGCACACTATTTGTACTCCTTGAGCAAACTGAGTGAATTTGTCAAATGCAATAAATATCCAAGAATATGCACTTTAGTATCCTGGAGGATCTGAGTAGAAGATGAAATGAAGCCATAGTAAAAAAGGAAGAAAACAGGTTTAAAGCTCTAACAGATATTCGTATCAGTCAATCAGTGGGACCTTTCTCCACCAAGTGTACCCGAATACGTAGGTTACAGTAACAACATATTGAAACATTTGCAGTGTGCTATTGGACACAGATAGATTTTTACAGGTTTTCTTCTATCAATATTTATTGTTCAGTCTTAAACTGAATGAGGAAGCAGAGTTTGCTGGAATTATAAGACGGGTCTTACATATCACAATGTTGATAAAGGCAACTAAAGTAATAGGGCACTTAAATAAATACAAATTTGTGCAATTAACGCGTGGAAATATTGTGTAGGCCTAAAACGAGAAGCAAGATTTATTATAGCAAATGGCACTATGCTTTCCTAGTTAGTCATGTCAAGTTAGAAATGCTTTATGATGCAGTTCTGCTTTCCTTTTCTTCACTAACCTTATGTCAACATTTTTGGTATTGTGACTAAGTGACGATTTCAATGATAAAATGTGCTCCCATTGAAAACATGACCCATAAAACACGATTGTGAATATATGAGAGTGTGGAATGACAAACCTAACTGTGAACTGTTTCGTTTTATAGAAGAGAGTTGAGTGAGAACCAAACCACGACTTGTACAATGTTGTCAATAATGTTACATATAACACTTAATAGCTGTTCCCATGAAGACATTGTGATCCTATTGGACAAAGGAACCAGGCTACTACAACAATTGAATTAATTTAGATAGCAAAATGATATAATTGTGCATGTTCCTAGACTCAAGAGAGAGCTTCTTTAACAGATGCAGATTTCCCTTTCTCCATACTCAGGAGAACTTCTCAGACTCTCTGTGGTCTGAAGCCCTGTGCTCTGAGCAGAACTTTTAATTCCCCTTGCCAGATTTAGGATATATTTTCTGAGACTCCACTGAATTTCTGAACTTCTCTTCTTAAGAAGTACAAATTGAATTGCTTAAAACCTTTTGCTTTCACCTCTTGATTTCAAACTTTTTTTGGGTTCAAGATACTTTTTTCATCTTAATATTTATAATAGGAACTCTACTTATATGGAACGTGCTTATGCAATTGTTCTGTATTGTATTACAGATTAATTGATTACTTATTGATGACTAATAAAGAAATATCTACAAAAAGAGATTAATACAACTCTTTTAACTCATGGCAAAATCTCATAGTTGACTTCCTATTATTGATGTTAAAGTATGATATTTAAATTTGAATGTTGAATTGCAACTTCTGAATAATTCTTATCTACAGCAAAGGACCATGACCTTATGGCACAGTAAGAGTGGGGACCTTATTTTCAAGTATGCTGAAACCGAAATTCTGGTTCATAAACCAAATATTGATTAAGGTCCTTTGCACCAACAATAGAATAACTTCAGCCGCATGATTTAAAGACTTTGCCTTAGCGAAGCTCGTGCATCTGCCTCAAAGATTGCCAAATCTAAATTGTCAGTGCTTGGAAGAGCTTTGTAATTCCTAAAAGCAAATCTCTGTGCAAGTGTTGTGACTCCTTGCAAGCCGTAATGAAAAGAATTAGGCCAAGTGGCATTCAGACTGTGCCACTGTTTGTTTCATCTTGAGCCATTCCATTTATTGGCAGCAGTCGCAATGCCAGTATATTGCAAATGCGAATGCCAGTTACAATCCACTTACTTGCATCTTGAACATCTCTGAACTAGCAAGCACATCAAACATTACAGCACCAATAGCGTCCTTTATGCATTAGGCCCAATATTGTTTTTTTATAAATGTCACATTAAAGCGAAGGAGTTTCATGGCACTGTATAACTGATAGTCATTTGTATCCAATTCAATTGTACACATTATGCCACCCTTAATAGTGCAGAACACTGAAGGACCTACTGGGTTTCAAACTAGTGACCTTGGGGTATAAACAGATTCTTGAACCTCATGGATTATACTACTGAGCTATAGGAATTAACAAATATATAGAGGTCCATATTATTAACTAACTGTGATATCATCCTTACCTAAGGCATCTTTCACCATTCCTCCCTTACTGTTAGAAATGGTATTTCTGGTTGGCTAAGGCTTGCGCCAAAGTCAGGCAGAAACCACCACTCTAGTCAGGGCAAGGAAGTTACACGCCAAAGATAACCCCTGCTCACCCCCTTGGTAGCTTGGCACGAGCAGACAGGCTTATCCCTGAGGCGATGTGTAAAGCGTTTGCGCGCGCACCCAGCAACAACACCCAAGGCCCACCACAAAGGAAACTCCACACAAGGTATTATATAAAAATAACCTTTGTATTATACACAACACCTTAGATAAAAACACACACTTTACAATGTGCCAACAGGCACGGGCAGAATTTACAAGAGATTATATATACAGGGGACAGGGCCACATGGACCACTGTCAGGAATTAGCACTTTGTAGAAATAGCACTTAGAACGTAGGAATAATATTTTAGAACATAGCACATACAATCACTGTAGCACTAAAAATAGAACATATAGCACACAACCAGTAACTACTGGTAACCAGAAAGTACCACCTACGCAACCCTAACCACCTTTAGGAATATATCACGCAGGGAACTAGGACCTCACTAGTACCACCTGTACTAAGGAGAAAACAACCACCTAAGTATCACTCTACCTGTAGGGGTCTAAGCACATAAACACATGATGCATAACATTCAGAGGTGTAAACACAATTCAGGACAGAAAATATCATGAAGGCATTGCGCAGGCGCAAAAAGTACATGTATGAAAATCACCAAGTGCCCTAGGGGAGGGCACAACACAAGATAACTGTCCGCAGGCCAACTGGCCTCTCAGGATGCAGAAATACCCAATATACAGCGATATCAGGGAGCGACTATGCAGGCTGCGCAAGCCAGGCGCACAAGGCACAACCTAAACGTGGCAGCTGCCCACTAAGTGCTGGGCAGCTGTAGGGACTGGGGCCTGGGCACCTCTTTGCCTTTCAAAACAAAAATATGCAGCACGTGAGCCACCTAGGCTCTGGAAGTACTATGCCCAAACGTTGGAGCCTCACAGGCTCTGGAACCACATAAGCACCACATAAGAGCCTCACGGGGCTCCGTGAACCATTAGGCCCCTGTCGTTAGAGCCTCTCTGGGCTCTGGAACAAGAATGGCCCCGTAACGTTGGAGCCTTCTCGGGGCTCAGGGCAAACCAATGCGGGTCGTTGGAGCACACCAGTGCTCGAGAAAATATTGCGGGCCCCTTCGTTGGAGCCTCGCGGGGGCTCAGAGACACTGCGGCGCGTGGGAGCCTCGTGGGCTCCACGCACCATAGAAATGCCCTCGGAAGGTTGGAGTCCCGCTCGGGACTCTGAAACAACAATGGCCCCAACCGTTGGAGTCCCGCTCGGGGGACTCAGCAAGATAGCAGGCACCAGCGTGGGAGCGACCCCCCCCTCACTCACCGGGGCTTCGTCGAGGTAACTTCCTGCTGGTTCTCTGCTTCGGTCCCTCGCAGCGGGGCGGCGGAGCTTCTTCTCTGCGTGGGGAGGCTCCGGCAGCAGTACGTCTTCTTCAGCGGTGGGGGCAGGCACCGGCAATGTGCCTCGGGCCCCCTCCGCTTCTGCTAGCCGGCTGGTGCACTTGCGGGGCTCTCCTCAGGGCATGGGAGCCCCGCGATCCCCAGCACGTCCGGAGTTGGCCCCGCCCACATCCGGGCCGGGTCCTTACGATTTCCGGGTTGCCGCGGGCAGCGGCGGTGAGCTCCTCAGTACGGCGGCAATGCGGGGTGGGCTCCCGGAGTGAAAAATAATTAACAGGCGGCCATGTGGGGTAGGCACCCACTATCTAATGAACATAAAAGTGCGGGGTGGCACCCGCTATCAGCAAATCACTCCAGTAGCGGGGTGGGCTCCCGCTTGGTTCTCCTAGCGCCGTGATGCAGGGTGGGCACCTGCTCGATAACTAGACAATAAATCGAGGTGGGCACTCGATATTGCGGCAATGTCCCTGGCAGGGTGGGCACCTGCCAGGGGACCTCCGGATCAGTCACGAACAGGGCAAATGCCGGGTGGGCACCGGCTTGCAGCAACAAAGCGCTCCTGAGTGCTGAAGGGAAATAAAAGCGCTTCCAGGCGCTTAGGGGCAAAATAAGGCGCTCCCAGCGCTTAAAGGACAAAAGAACCACAAAATCCAGCAAAGTCCTTCCCTGCATGCAGCAGGGCAGGGGTGGGGGGCAAGGCTGGACCCAGAGCCAGCTCACTGGGCCTCCAGGCAGGGAGGTAATCCAGGTGGCGGTCCTCTGGTCCAGCAGCAGCAGCAGCCCCCCTCAGGTAAGATCCTGGCAGAGAACAGTTTCTGTGGGGACACAGCCCCATTTTTATACAGGCAAACCCTTTGTTCTGGGTTCAGGGTGAGGGGGAAAACCAGTCGCAGCTGGTTGGGGAGCACCCTTGATGTGCTCAGCCCCTCACTCTATTCACTGGCAGGGCTAGGGTCGTCAGTCGCACCACAGGGGGCGGGGCCAGCATTGTGTGTGGAAAACCCTGTCCTATTCAGGACCCAGGTGTACTCCTCCCACCCATCTAGCTGCTGATCTCCCCATTCACCACTGGGTGACTCATCCTGACTCTGGGGAATCCCTAGCCCGTCACATGACACGACCAGCCAATCACGCGACAGACACACGGCACACAGAAGTGCCCACTTCTAGAAGTGGCACTTCCACACTAGGTACATGCACGCCGCACACATCATCGCGCAGCATTCACTCCCACGAGTCCGCACATACCAAACTCGGGCCTGCACACCCCACGCATCAGGAACTACTAGGGACACATACATTCCCCATGCATTCCTATGGGAGGGCAGGCCTATCTCACCACATGCACTCAGAGCACGCACGCACTTTACCCTGGGACACAGGGAAAGTGCGCAGAGACCAAACAATTACCACACCAAGTCATCAGTAAAAAGAAAAAAAGTTCAGGGGTGAACCTGCCAGAAGGGCCAAGTCCAACACAACCCCCTTCCAGCCAAAACGCAGGGCAGCCCAATCACCACCGTGATGGACTTCCCTGCTTGGGGCGATAGAACACGGACGCGGGCCCGCAACTGCAGGGACACCCTCCGGTTCTACGCCACGGTGAACCCATGGAATTCTTTCTAACACCACTGTCTGGACCAACTGGGCTACCCCACTGGTACTCCCAAGCTGTCCGCGGCCAAGACCAGGCCCTAGGCCACCCAGGTGCCACTGGTCTTTGCCTAACCACAGAGTGGGGGGTAGTAACCCCTGGCACATAGCGGCCATTCTCCACTCTTCCTCTCTGAAAGACAGGACTAGACTGCCACTGGTTCTCCAGCCTAGGGTCTACACCCTCAGGCGGACCAGGAGTCTCAGGGAAGGCTCTCCTCCCCCTACCTCTTCTCCTAGGGTTCCTCCTCCTCTGGCGAGGGGTACACCTAGAACGCCATTCCAACCCAGGGTTTAACCCCTCAGGTTGTACAGGGGGCAGAGGTGGGCTCTCCCACCCTCTGCACCCCCTTCCAGAACCCTGCTCCCTACCAACTGGGGCGGTACCTCTGGAAGAAGAACTGGTCGGGACGCTGATTACAGACGTCCCACCCTTCAGGTTAGGCTGATCCCGAACCTGGCCTTCCAACCTCCGGCCTAGAACCTTTGGTGGAATAATTGCCTGGCACTCCAGGACTTCTGGGGATCTCCACTCCATCCCCCTGAGGCTATCAAATGACACATATGTCGAGCGACTGTCTGTCTGGCGCTGATCTCCCGTCCCCTGTCCACCTGACAGTGCGCGGAGATCCCCCAGAACAGAAGTGGTGTCACCCTGGTCACTACACGGGAACCTAGCCCAACTGTGAAGTCCCTGACCCACCGGCTCTTCCACTGGGGAACTCATCCCCCAATCACTCACGCTGGACTCCTGTACCCTCCCTACCGGAGCGGTACCGCCAGACTCCAGAACCACAGGAGCCCTGGTTACAGGTGCTCCAGGTCCTCCACTCACTAAGAGATCTTCCTCAAGTGGACTAACAGGACAGCCTAGGTCCCCAACTTGGTGTTCCCTCATGAAACCATCCAAGTCCTGAGGCAGGGTTTCGGGCGTCTGGGGACCCTCGGTCACCCCCTCACTCCTGCTCCACTGAGCCAGGCAGTGAGCCCCTACACCCTCCTCGCTATCCTGGGACCTAGCTGGGCTACACTGAGCCTCCTCCACCACGCTGGGCTGGAGGATCTCTGACCCACTATTGTTGGAATCACTCACTAATGACACTAGAGAACCTCTGGCCCTTTCCCAGCGGTCTGCTTCCTCTGCAAGGTCAAATGGACAAAAAGAGTTATACCTCAACAGGTGTTGGCGCAACCCTGGAGAACAACTACTGAGCATCTGCTCCTTGATAATCATATTTAGTACTCCATCCAAATCCTGCTCCGGGTTAAACACCAACCAGTCCACCAGTGCATCATGACATTCCTCCACAGCCTCCTCCCAAGACTGGTGAGACAGCTTCTTACTGCCCCTGAACTTCAACCTACATTCCTCCTCTCGGGAACAAGGTACCACACTCGGGGAACTGGGACTGGGACTCTCTATACTGCACTTTATATTGCGGCCCCCCTGGACTCCACCCTCACTGGGGAATCCAGAAAACTACCACTGCGCTCAGGGGACAGGGAAAGGGGTGAGGCGCTATCTTCTACGCTGGACCCAGCAAGGGACTCCCTGCCTACGGGGTCCTCACTCTCTACTGGCGTCCAGGTACTGTCATCTTCTTCTGAGTCTTCAGGGCTCCCCACAGACCCACCACCCTCCAGGTGTGAGGCCCGGGCCCTTTCTTCCTCACTGCGCTCACGTTTCCATTCATCTGCTTGCCATCCAATCATGTAGTTCCTCAATTCGTACACAGTGTCTGACTCTCTCACCCCTATGTTTCTTTCTCTACAGAACCTTTCCAACTCCTGCATACTGTAATAAACTAGATCACTGAGATCAAAAGCAGGCTCCATTCTGGCAGACGTTCTAGAGAAAAGATCACACAGGGAACCTAGGGGTCTGAGTTTAACAGGAGTACACAATTCACAAAAAAGGATTCAGCAAGCTCTCTATCCCAGAGAACTCACACTCACTTGCCTAGTGCCACACACCATTCATCCACACACAACCCTCCCCTCGGACTGGTAAGGTAGTTTCTACCACCCCTGATTCCTCAACCTGACCACCACGTGACACAGGTACCAACTCTGGGCGCAGGGCGGGGGACAAATGTACAGGACACTATTACGCTGCCACCACTGGATCCCACCCTCTGGTGAATCCAGAAAACACAATGCACTTAGGGGGATGATCTACCCTCCCGAGCTAGGGACACCTAACTCACAGTGCACAAAAACACATTTCCAAAGAAATGACAATTAAAAACAAACTTAGAACAATAATCCCTATACCATGTGATTTATCTAAATGCAGAGTTTTGTAGTGTGGCCAGTTGCCGCTGCGGTACAGCGCAAACGCAAGTCCAAATCCCACCGCTGATCACCAATGTTAGAAATGGGATTTCTGGTTGGCTAAGGCTTGCGCCAAAGTCAGGCAGAAACCACCACTCTAGTCAGGGCAAGGAAGTTACATGCCAAAGATAACCCCTGCTCACCCCCTTGGTAGCTTGGCACGAGCAGACAGGCTTATCCCTGAGGCGATGTGTAAAGCGTTTGCGCGCGCACCCAGCAACAACACCCAAGGCCCACCACAAAGGAAACTCCACACAAGGTATTATATAAAAATAACCTTTGTATTATACACAACACCTTAGATAAAAACACACACTTTACAATGTGCCAACAGGCACGGGCAGAATTTACAAGGGATTATATATACAGGGGACAGGGCCACATGGACCACTGTCAGGAATTAGCACTTTGTAGAAATAGCACTTAGAACGTAGGAATAATATTTTAGAACATAGCACATACAATCACTGTAGCACTAAAAATAGAACATATAGCACACAACCAGTAACTACTGGTAACCAGAAAGTACCACCTACGCAACCCTAACCACCTTTAGGAATATATCACGCAGGGAACTAGGACCTCACTAGTACCACCTGTACTAAGGAGAAAACAACCACCTAAGTATCACTCTACCTGTAGGGGTCTAAGCACATAAACACATGATGCATAACATTCAGAGGTGTAAACACAATTCAGGACAGAAAATATTATGAAGGCATTGCGCAGGCGCAAAAAGTACATGTATGAAAATCACCAAGTGCCCTAGGGGAGGGCACAACACAAGATAACTGTCCGCAGGCCAACTGGCCTCTCAGGATGCAGAAATACCCAATATACAGCGATATCAGGGAGCGACTATGCAGGCTGCGCAAGCCAGGCGCACAAGGCACAACCTAAACGTGGCAGCTGCCCACTAAGTGCTGGGCAGCTGTAGGGACTGGGGCCTGGGCACCTCTGTGCCTTTCAAAACAAAAATATGCAGCACGTGAGCCACCTAGGCTCTGGAAGTACTATGCCCAAACGTTGGAGCCTCACAGGCTCTGGAACCACATAAGCACCACATAAGAGCCTCACGGGGCTCCGTGAACCATTAGGCCCCTGTCGTTAGAGCCTCTCTGGGCTCTGGAACAAGAATGGCCCCGTAACGTTGGAGCCTTCTCGGGGCTCAGGGCAAACCAATGCGGGTCGTTGGAGCACACCAGTGCTCGAGAAAATAATGCGGGCCCCTTCGTTGGAGCCTCGCGGGGGCTCAGAGACACTGCGGCGCGTGGGAGCCTCGTGGGCTCCACGCACCATAGAAATGCCCTCGGAAGGTTGGAGTCCCGCTCGGGACTCTGAAACAACAATGGCCCCAACCGTTGGAGTCCCGCTCGGGGGACTCAGCAAGATAGCAGGCACCAGCGTGGGAGCGACCCCCCCCTCACTCACCGGGGCTTC
The DNA here is from genome assembly GCF_964204655.1 of Triturus cristatus. NCBI lineage: Eukaryota > Metazoa > Chordata > Amphibia > Caudata > Salamandridae > Triturus > Triturus cristatus. The sequence goes on along the minus strand of NC_140587.1, from coordinate 735,999,145 downwards.
GTCGAGGTAACTTCCTGCTGGTTCTCTGCTTCGGTCCCTCGCAGCGGGGCGGCGGAGCTTCTTCTCTGCGTGGGGAGGCTCCGGCAGCAGTACGTCTTCTTCAGCGGTGGGGGCAGGCACCGGCAATGTGCCTCGGGCCCCCTCCGCTTCTGCTAGCCGGCTGGTGCACTTGCGGGGCTCTCCTCAGGGCATGGGAGCCCCGCGATCCCCAGCACGTCCGGAGTTGGCCCCGCCCACATCCGGGCCGGGTCCTTACGATTTCCGGGTTGCCGCGGGCAGCGGCGGTGAGCTCCTCAGTACGGCGGCAATGCGGGGTGGGCTCCCGGAGTGAAAAATAATTAACAGGCGGCCATGTGGGGTAGGCACCCACTATCTAATGAACATAAAAGTGCGGGGTGGCACCCGCTATCAGCAAATCACTCCAGTAGCGGGGTGGGCTCCCGCTTGGTTCTCCTAGCGCCGTGATGCAGGGTGGGCACCTGCTCGATAACTAGACAATAAATCGAGGTGGGCACTCGATATTGCGGCAATGTCCCTGGCAGGGTGGGCACCTGCCAGGGGACCTCCGGATCAGTCACGAACAGGGCAAATGCCGGGTGGGCACCGGCTTGCAGCAACAAAGCGCTCCTGAGTGCTGAAGGGAAATAAAAGCGCTTCCAGGCGCTTAGGGGCAAAATAAGGCGCTCCCAGCGCTTAAAGGACAAAAGAACCACAAAATCCAGAAAAGTCCTTCCCTGCATGCAGCAGGGCAGGGGTGGGGGGCAAGGCTGGACCCAGAGCCAGCTCACTGGGCCTCCAGGCAGGGAGGTAATCCAGGTGGCGGTCCTCTGGTCCAGCAGCAGCAGCAGCCCCCCTCAGGTAAGATCCTGGCAGAGAACAGTTTCTGTGGGGACACAGCCCCATTTTTATACAGGCAAACCCTTTGTTCTGGGTTCAGGGTGAGGGGGAAAACCAGTCGCAGCTGGTTGGGGAGCACCCTTGATGTGCTCAGCCCCTCACTCTATTCACTGGCAGGGCTAGGGTCGTCAGTCGCACCACAGGGGGCGGGGCCAGCATTGTGTGTGGAAAACCCTGTCCTATTCAGGACCCAGGTGTACTCCTCCCACCCATCTAGCTGCTGATCTCCCCATTCACCACTGGGTGACTCATCCTGACTCTGGGGAATCCCTAGCCCGTCACATGACACGACCAGCCAATCACGCGACAGACACACGGCACACAGAAGTGCCCACTTCTAGAAGTGGCACTTCCACACTAGGTACATGCACGCCGCACACATCATCGCGCAGCATTCACTCCCACGAGTCCGCACATACCAAACTCGGGCCTGCACACCCCACGCATCAGGAACTACTAGGGACACATACATTCCCCATGCATTCCTATGGGAGGGCAGGCCTATCTCACCACATGCACTCAGAGCACGCACGCACTTTACCCTGGGACACTGGGAAAGTGCGCAGAGACCAAACAATTACCACACCAAGTCATCAGTAAAAAGAAAAAAAGTTCAGGGGTGAACCTGCCAGAAGGGCCAAGTCCAACACTTACTAATAAGAAGCTCATCACCGCTAACAGGTTAGGAACATACAACTAGGGGGGTTTATTATTTTGGAGGGCTTTGGCCCAGGGTGATATGTGAAAATCCTATAACATAGCATAACATAACATAACATAACACAACATATCACAACATACCATAACATGTCAGCATTTACAGTGGTGGTTGACAACATTAAAATATGGTGGGTAGCAATACCCGAAAAACTCATCATATGTTTTGCACTTGCTGGCCTGTATAATCGGGGCAAGATGACAGGACTCTTCACATTTTAATTAAGTACAGCTCCTCGGTGGCGGGCAGTTGTTCCTCGCGGGGGATCCTGGTGAGTGCAGCAGGAAAGGGAAGGACTGCAGGATTGGTTGGAACTGGCTAACCTAGTGCTCATTTTGAGGCTGGGGGCCTGTGCCTGCAATCCCATGGCTGTTTAACAGCGCTGGAATTGCAGGCAGACAGATTAGCCGGCTGTAGACAGCCAGACAATCTGTCATGGTCACTGGCGAGGCTGGAGTAATAGCAAAATTATAGGAATCACTCAGCCCTGCCCCCCGCCATCGTACTAACAGCGCGAGTCTGGGACAAATTATAATAAAATGGTATTTATTGCCCTTTTATTAATGTCTGTTTACCTGCTGCACTCGCAGCAGGCAGGGCGATGCTCCTCCGCCCTCAAAGACGAACCGCTCCTGAACCTGTGAAGTGAATGCTACCTTATTTTCGCTCAAGAAGATGTAGCAACAGAAGTGAAAGCGCCTTGTACATAAAGGACATATTAATACACACATACATGCAAACTGCATTGTGTTCTCAGACCCCACAAATGTTACATTCACATATTAATCAGGATCCCATGATGATGCCAAATCGAGCAAACACATGCACACCCCCACCCCACATACAGAGATACTCACAAGTACAACATCTGTCAACCAGAACCAATTTTTTTGAACATTCTTCTTTATTGAAGGATGTTGCGCTCTATGATATCACAGCAAATGTTCCATTACATTTACACGTACTGCTATTCCTTAAACACTGCGTGCTTTCTCATTTTATTTTCAAATTACTCATTTATTAACTCAGTGGTTATCTGTAGTTTTCAGACATGCCTCTCTATAAAAACACACTTATGAGACATGAAATACCATTAGATCATAATTGGCTAGAATTAGAACTAATTTACGCACAACATAAAAACTTCTAAACCCATCACGTTCTTTTAACATGCGCGGCAAAAGTGAAAACAATATTAAAAATGGAAAAGCAGTTTCAAAAAACACAAATAGTATTTCTTAATACCTGGAATGCGCAGGTTCTCCAGAGGGGTACCGTACATATACGTAGGGGCAGATTTATGTTGCACTTGCGGCACTTTTGCGCCGCCGTTGCGTCACTTTTGTGACGCAGCAGCGGCGCAAATCCTGCGCCATGGTGCGGGGTATTTACAAACGTGACGCATCTCCCAGATGCGTCACGTTGTAAAGCCCTGCGCCACATGTAGGCGTTCCAGGGCAGGTGGGGGCGTTCCGGCGCAGGAACGCCTCCTAAAACTGGCTGAGTGAAATCTACAAGATTTCACTCAGTCACTTTTAGGCCCATGCTGCGTCAAAACCCTGCGCCTGCTTGAAGCAGGCGTAAGGATTGACGCAGCATTGTAGAGATAGGGCCCCCCAGATCATTGCTGGAGCTGCGTCGCGCTTGCGACGCAACTCCAGCAATGCGCCACTTTTCGGCACAGATGCGTCACGCATCTGTGCCGTTTTTGCCCCATGGTGCGCCGCATTATAAATGCGGCGCATCCATGGTGGCGCAGCGGTGGCGCATAGTAACTGGCGCATCCCTGCTGATATGCAGGGATGCGCCAGTCGTCATAAATCTGCCCCAGAGTATTTTAAGACGGATTATCAGAAGTCCCAGATTTTCAAGAATATTCACTTGTTTGTTTAGCTTCATGTGAGCTTCACTGTTTATTTCACACAAGTACTTATTTACCTACCGGCAGGGATTGCGCCACTTACATGAATCCAACACTCATACAAATGATTGGAGATTATTGACGGATTTCCAAAGGATAGGTTTCACAGGTGTGGCAACCAGTTGTCAATTTACATTTTACAGCGATTATGGTAATTAGATTGGACCACAAAATATTGTTTGGATTGACCTGGAACAAGGTGAAGCTCCTCGTTGCGCTATTGTAGCACTGGTGTAATTGATGAATCCTCTTTTCTGGTGTGAATTGTTTCGAATTGCCATACCCAATGCACATAACGTTTTTCGTATTGATACGGACAGGATATAGTAAAGCAAAAGAGGTTTGCCCAAGTCACCTCACACTCTTTGGACATGAAGTATGACCTTGAAGAAAAGGCATCGAAAACGGGGATGAATTGTAAAACGATAATATTTGGTCTCAATCGACATAAGTCTACCTATTGGACGTGAGACCTAATCACATAACGTTATTCGATTTCATGTATTTGTTATTTCAACTATGTATCCCTGTAAAAAAGTATGTTTATTACAACAAATTCCATGTGTAGAAGAGAAACAATATTTACAAATCAACAATTCTTTTCTTGTTCAACAATTTTTTGAATCAACATATATATATATAATATATCTGTTGATTTTATATATATAAATAAATATATATATATATATACTCAAAATTTCAAATATACAAAACGAACACTATATACACATTTCAAATGCAAATTCATTCCTTGTCCCTAGTTTCTCTATTATACACCAATTCCAAACAGCTTGAATGGCTGAAGTCCCACAGAGCCAACCTAGGAGTGGGTGGCCATGGTGCCAACCGATCAAGCGGACCAGAATTGAGCCACATGAAGCCAAGCCTAAGCACAGAAACACAACAAAGGCATCCCAAAAGGAGGCACACAGGCACATGACCGCCCACAGGGCTGAAAGCCCAGGACATACAGGGCAGCAGTAAAGAGCTCAAAGTGACAGTGGGGTTTGAATCGTGAACCAAGCAAGTGACAGACAATTCCTGAAAGCCAAGGAACAAAAAGCAGAGTGTGCAACATGTTGGGGCAGCATAATGTAAGGTCCAAACCCTTTACATACAACACATATGCTTAACGATTGTTTAACTGTATTAATGTGTGTGCCCTTTATTAATCAATTGCAGTAAGTGGGTGTATATTCCTTTTTAATGACAGCCACCCGAATATTTGGATATATTGGAATACATGTATTCATTGCTAAAGAAAATGCATTCCTTTTCAAAATTGGCATTTGATATAATCACTTATGGTAACCTTAGAACCTGTTTAAATTTAGGGTTGGCCTAGCATGTAACTATGCCTGAGAACACGTTACATATTATGATATGTTTGCAAGTGTCTTGTTTTTCTCTTCCTTGTAGGTGCCTTATCAATGTCCTTGTTTGCTTAGAATAGTTTCATTGTTCATTGTATAAGATTTGCAGACCACTGATCTTTTTAATTGTTTTTGGTCTTGGATATGAAGATTGAGACAGTGGGAGAAAACATTCTGTATCAGGCAGACCAGACTGATGCTACATTCAAGGCCGTCCAGATGACCTCATTTTTTATGGTAGCTGGAAAATAGGGAGTCCATCTGCAACTGAAGTACACTGTCTTTTGATTGGTTTGTCAGTGGAAGATAATAAAGAGAAGGCTTCTAAAATCTTCTTTCATGTTCTGTAGTGTCTTTAGTGTAACATATCAGACCATATATTTTGACTTTTGCTCAGACGCAATTACGTGAAACCCAGAAACTGTAAGCGGACTCAGAGTCTGCATCTACTGGTGTGTAAACAACGGAACCGTAGTCGTGAAGAGTAATCGGATTACGGTTGCACAGGGCGAAAGAATGTTAGCGAGCCAATTCTAAAATTCTTTTCCACAGAATACCCCTGATGAAGGGACCAGGTGTCCCGAAATGCATTGGGGTCTGCGATTTGTTGTACAGAAAAGTCTATTTTATTGCAACTATGTTGTAATGTCGTTTGCTTTCATGTAAATAAGAATATGCAAAATATTTGATGCTCCAATGTATATTGTGAAAAATTGAATAGAATAGAATCCTTATTAAATTTGTGTTTAAAGTACATACTGTATAACTAGCAGTGCCTGTTGTAGTCCTAGTTGCCACCCCAGGACTAGGCCACTTTTCTAGAAATATAATTTCAGGCCAGATTTGGAAGGAAGGCTGAAAGAGCCTTTCTGAAATACACACAATCATCAGCATCAAACATTGATTGTGTGAGTGTGCATTTAAGTATGTGCCAGTGAAATAGATTTCAGTTATCTGTGTGAATTGTTTGGATATGCAGTAATTATTGTAGATTCAAATGGTGGATTGATTGCTATTGTGATGATGTATTATTCACATTTGTAAAGTCATTAGAAGTTCTATTGGATCTACTGGTTTGGTTATCAGATTACTCGAAATCCAAGCTCTAGAGATATGTTGGTTACTTGTCTGTCATTGTGGTGTGTAATGTGAGGTGTTGGGTGCAACTTAATAGGGATTGTGAATTACCATGTTTTCGGATTGTGTGCCTAATTTGAGTTAGTGTACTTTGCTCCTAAGTGCACAGGAGTAAACACACTGGCTCGGGTGGATTTCTGCTGGATAGTAGTTTGCCTAGTGACATTTTTTATAATTACTGAGCTTTCCTGTGGTGTTTCACATGATGTGTCTTTACATTTTCTGTTCTTGATTTGAATTTGAATTGTATTTATTAAGTTTTGTGGTTTGCAAATGAATTGTCATACTTGGGTTACTGATCTTATTTCCTTTCAAGAGTAAACAGACAAGGTTTCTATAGATGTTTTGGTTTAAAAGTGGTTTTAAAATTGGTTTCCCATTCATGGAGAAGCATTGCTGTGATTGGTTGCTCAGCCAGTGAGCCTCACTGGGATTGGCGAGACACCACAATGAATCTGCGCTCCGATTGCCTGGTTGCTGACAAAGCTGAACTGTGATAGGTCAACCTTTGATGGAGCCACACTGTGATTGGTAGCTGTTCACTACTTTGTTTGTGGTGATCTTGAGTTTATTTTGAGTTAGAATAACGGGATATTTATTAATAAAGCCTAAGGCTACTGTAATACCTAGCGAGGATCTGAAATTACCGGTAGGAGGAACATGAGGCTACGAAATGATGAAAGAAAGTGGGTATTATAATTGTATCTGAATTTAAAATTGGAATAAATACACTGCCCATAAGGAAGCTAAACAATTTCCATCAGATAGTATTTTCTTGAGACCAACCATGTACGATATGAAGCTGTGAAGCTGATGACTAGACCTAGTCAGTTTGAGGTGCTTAATAAATAGGATTGCATTGTGATAGAGAAAGAGAGAAAGATACTGACAAAGCAGGTGTAGAGTTCATTAAAATATTGACTTGAAAGCAAAATGGATCAGCAGGAGATACATTCGGAGAGGATATAATCAAATGGGTGAAGCCATTTTCTGCCATAGTGAATAGGAAGGGGGACCAAGCTAAAACAAATAAAAGATAAAAACAAGCTGATGATTTTGATGATGATAATAAATGTATAAATTAGCTTTCCAATTCCAAACCTCCTCTGTATACAGACAGAGCAGCAGGTACGACTCCTACTAGTGTTGAACTAGATACAAGTGCTGGGGAGAAAGTACTGTGGTGCAAGCTCCTGCTGGAGCAGTACCGATTGCACTGAGTGAGTCGATATTGACAGCAGTGCCCAGTACCATCAGGGATTTGCAATCTGAAATACGTATTCAAGCTGCCACTTCTGTAAGGACAGTGGTAATTGAAGAGGCTACAAGAGAAATTAATATTTGCATTTAAAAAAATGTATTTGGCAATGTGCTGCATGGTAATGTTGATTAAAATAGGCCATTGACTTACAATGTTATTGAAATTAAATATTTGATTAAGGAAGCAGCTAGATGTGCAAGAGAAGCACACCAACAAACTTGAGGCGTTAGCTGATGAATTACAGGGTAACATTAGCAAAATGAAGAATGTGAAATGTAATTACAAACTCGATTTGGCACATGGTGAAATGAAAAAAAAGATTTGATTATATTAAGAGCTCATATTAAGGAATTAATTGAGACAATCAAGTAGAGTTATTTAAAGAAATATTGAGAAAAATGCAAAATAATTTGAAAAAAATCAAGGTGTTGTGGATGGATTTTAATGTATTATTTGAGATTGTGGTTTCTGGTGATCTGTGGTAGAGTGCAAAGTTTGAGTTGGATGGCTGACACAAGAACCAGCTAGGATTGGTAGAAATAGGGCAGCAGCTCGAGAGGTAGCAGACAAATAAAATGATGTATATGAGTAAATTAAAAAATGAGTTCCTGAAAAGGATATCAATTGGCAAAATATTTATTTTGAACACTTTGTAAAAGCAAAAAAGAGTCAGTGCTTTCTTTTTATGAAAGGCTTATGTATAACTTTAAGAAACACAGAGGAGTCAAAACCCCGAAAAAGATGGCATTTGTGGATTTTCAGCTGCTTTTGTAGTAGGATTAAGACCAGAGATTAGTAATCATGTTCGATAGAGTCAATTATGATGGCAGACAAATAGTATAGGCGAGATAGTGAAGCTGGCGAAAAACAGTAGGGAAGGGAGTAGAGAAGCAGATGATTGCTGAAATGAAAAAGTTTAAGAAAGGGTCCAGAAAATTATGAATTCAAATATGAATTTGTCACAGGCTGGTATGAATGGAATGAATCCAATGCATGGTAGACAAATGGAAAATGGAATTATGCAGCAAGGTGGTGAATGAGGAATGACGAATGATAGAATAAACATGACTGTTGAAATTATGATTAAGAATTCAGCTTGCCACTTCTGCTGGAAAATCGGGCATTGGAATGCCGACAGAATCTTATTCGGGGAAATGGATGTAGTTACTAAGCCTGGGCGAAGCACTACGCTACGCTCGCGTAGTTTGCGAAGTTCGCACTACTTCTGCGGTCATTTTTTGCTTGCTCGCGGTCCGCAACGTCAAGTTGGCGACCGCGAGCAAGCAAAATGGCATCCCGGCGAGACTTTTTCCTTGTTCGCGATGAGCAACATCAAGTTGGCGATCGCAAGCATGGAAAATAAACCTCCCGGTGAGATTCCCAACGCGAGGAGGTCAGGTTTCTCATTGCGAGGGGCCGCGTATGCTCGCGACCGCTCGCGATGAGAAACTACCAGTTCGCGTTGAGAAAGCTGCCGCTCGAGTAAAAAATCTACTCGAGCAGCAGAAAACTACAGCTCGCACTGTGCAAGATGCCATTTTCAATGATTGCACAGTGCCGGTTGCTTGTCCGCACTGTGCAATCATTGAAAACAACATCTTGCACAGTGCGAACATGTTACTACGCAGTTCGCGAAGTGCTACGCCTAGCTCGCGTAGTGCGAACTTCACTTTGCGTAGCTTCGCAAAGTGCTACTTTGCGAACTACGCCCACCCTTAGTATTTACACAGATGCAGAGAAATGTCTCAAATAAGCACAATTTTGAGCAAATGTACAGAATCAGAAATAATTTATAATGGCAATGTCTAAAGCTCCAGTGATGCAGCAAAACATGAGAAATAAGAAGTTTTATAGTGCAGGGTATCAGCAGAATCCATTAATTCTCAGTGATGAGGTTTCAGGGAGTAGTTTTTAATTACAGTGCCTGAGGGGGAGGAGGACTGCATATTTGAAACAGTTCTGGAGGTAGTCTAAAGTGGCCCATATACTGAGGGAGAAATCAATGGTCATCTCATTTTATTTCTGTTTAATACGGGGATTACTAAATCTACAGTTCGTTCTGAAGAAGTCCCAAACCTACCACTCACGGCTATAGAAGTCTAAATTGAAGGTATCAGCAATAAACAAATTGTTAATCAGGTTTTAACATATGTTCTAGTTAAAATTGGGCAGGTGATAAATATGTGCCAGCTTAGTTTGTTTCCTGTAAACCTGTTGGGAAGGGACTTACTCTGCAAAATCGATCATGTGATTTATTTCACTCCAGATGGCATTACTAATGGAGCACAGGATGAGTATTCAGTATACAAGATGAATTAATAAAATTAAAGAATTCAGTTGTTTCAAGTTTTGACAAAAAATTACCTACAACTGGATTGATGAGGTGTAGGATTTTACTGTAAAACTAATGAGAATGATTAATAGAGCAAAACCAGTCAAAAGAAATGTTAAACCTGATGCAATCTTTCCAAGAACTAAACAGTACAGACTAACAAAAGAAGCAGAAGAGGAAATAAAGTAAGTGCTTTAAAGAATGATTGAACAAGGAACCCCCCCCCCCTCCCCCCCCGGGAGGTACTTGGTAGTTATTGTAATGCTCCCGTGATAGGAATTAAAAAGATGAATGATAAGTGGAGGAACGTACAGGATCTTCACAAGATCAGCAAGATACTGATTCATATTTTCCAGTGGTACTGAATTCAGCAGATATTTTAATTCAAACTCCATCTGAGGTACAATGGTATGCAGTCATCATCTTATGGCAAGAGCTTTTCTCTGTTATTTTGCATGAGAAATCATACTTCTTATTTGCATTTCAATTTTAAAATGAAGATGTCATGTGGTGCAGAATCCCACAAGGGTACACAGAGAGTCTTCAATCTTCTCCAAAATATTGAAGACAGTTCTTCAGAGTTTGAGGTTGCTGTGCAATTCAGTGTTGGTTCAGTATATAGATGACCTACTAATTGCATCAAAAACTAAAGAGGACTATAAACAAGATGCCACTGCTCTATTGAATCATGTGGCTGAAAACGGATAAAAAGTTTCCCCAACTAAAATGCAGTACTGTAAAAAGGAGGTGATATATCTTTGACACCATTTTATAACAGATGTGAGGAATATCTCAAAAGAGCTTGTTTCTTCAATTCAGATATTGTGTCTTTCAAACTCACACATGGAGGTTTGGATGTTTCTTGGTTTGGTTTGCTGCTGTCATCCGTGGATTCCAAACTTTCCCTTGATTGAAAAACATTTAGCAAGGCTGACTTACAGTCATGTTCAAGAACCGATATCACTTGACAAAGAATGTTGTTGTGCATTTGAAAATCCAAACGATTTTGCATTGTGCGCCTGCACTCAGGCTGCATGAGTAATATTTCACATTTTCCAAATGTTATCATTAAAGATCTGGATATGCACTTTTGATTCTTACCCAGTGCAGCACTTGGCCCTTTCTGAAGGGTCACCCCAAAACATTTTGCCTTCCTCCTCCCTTTTTTCTGACCTGGTTTTTGTTGGCCCCAGGACTCTGGGCACTTTACCACTGCTAACCAGTGTTAAAGTGCACATGCTTTGAATCTAAAATGTGGTAACATTGACTTACCCAAAATTCATATATTTAATTTACTTGTAAGTCTCTAGTAAAGTGGACTATATGTGTACCTGACCTGTAGATTAAATGATGCAAGTGGGCCTGCAGCACTGATTGTGCCATCCATTAGAAGCCCTTTAAACATGGCTCAGGCCTGCCATTGCAGAGCCTGTGTGTGCAATTGTAAGCTGCCGTTTTGACCTGGCAAGTTAAACTACTTGCCTGCTGAAACCTTCCTTTTCATAACATGTAAGTCACCCCTAAGTTAGGCCCTAGGTAGCCCCATGGGCAGGATGCAGTGTATTTAAAAAGTAGGACATATATATGCTTTTAAGTTTTACATGTCCGGGTAGTAAAATGCTCTTAAATTCATTTTTCACTACTGCATGTCCTATCTTACCCATAGGTTAACATTGGGGTTACCTTAAAAAACTTTATAACAGTAATTTCAAATTGGGAGCAGATGAAAATTAGGAGTTTGGTGTGTCTGAACTCAACATTTAAAATCACAACTTATGGTGAAGTCTAAAAAAATGCCACTTTAAGAAAGTTGGATCTAGCTGTATTATTTCAATAAAATATAACTTTCAAAACATAATCCAGTAACTTAATTGCCTTGGACCTTGCTTTTATTCACAGTGTTTATTAAAAATCATTTTCATAGGTAATACAACATACAATATGTTATAAAAGGGCTACTTTGTACTTTTTGTTTATAAATAAAGATATCACACAGAACTGTACTGAATGAATCAGTGTTCAACATAAATTACATTTAACGTGTTAGGCTAAATCAGATTGTGCAAAGAAACCTGTGAAGCATCAATGAAAAAAAAATAATAATGACATTTTGCATTCTCATTGTAACACAAAACCTGAGAAAGTACTCATAGTACCAGTCATCTATTTGTAACTAGAAACCGATTTGCCCAATCACTGTTATTCTAGGAATTGTCAACCACTTGTTAATGGTGACACTTGGGGGCTGCAGAATTGATTTTCGTTAGAGTGGGATGGTCATTGTATACAGAGATGCCCACTGAAATATCGTATTCTTGCAAGGTCTTCCCCAATAATTTTCATCAGTGCATTTTGAACCTCCTGAGATTAACTAGGTTCTCCTCAGGACTTTGACTGTCTCCATTTTGTGGAACAATAATTTGATGAATGTAATTAAATTCAAATATATTTATACTTTCCTTTCTACTCATTATTGTTTTAATCTCTGTAGTTTAAGGACCTTATGTGTCCCATCACTTGATGCTTTTTATCGTATTCCAATTGTCCTTAATCCAACTGTTCTTTGTACTGATTTTGTTTCTGTAAAAATGAGTAATTAGCTTGTGTTATATACTTCCGCTAGGGAAGGATATGTTGATGAAAGCATATGTGTAGCTCATGTATGTCTCTAACTGCTTGATCGATACGGTATAACAATTCGTCATCATTTATATGAGCAATAGCTGTCATATAAATAATTGAATTGAACTGTATGGGCAGTATTTTATGATGATGGGGCCCGTGTGTTTGGTGAAAAGTGCTGTAACTTATGGTTACAAAGAAACTATTTGTTTTCAGATCCCATCAATGGGGGCATCATATTACAGGTAAGGTCTTAGTTAAATGCGTTGCACTGTTTCAAGTGATTCATTATTTACGGTGAACACTGCAGTGGTGTTTGTCCTCCAACTGGGGGCCACTAGTACAAATCAGGTTTTGGAGGAGTATTAAGACTCTGGAGTTGATGGTGGGAGGGCAATGAAATCAGTAATGAGGTTAGTGAAAGTAGCTTGCAGTCCAGGTGGTTAGTAGACAAGGGTTCTGTTTAGGGTGAAGTTTTCGGAGACTTACAGATTGAGATGCATGGGGTGGTGCTTTCTGTGGTATTGAACACTTGATGGAGTCTTTGTATATGACTATGAGTCCTCCTCCTTGGTTGAGAAGGTGGTCCATTTGTGCAATCTTCTAGCCCTCTGGGATTGCCTGGAAGATGTTGGGTGCTGACGTTGAGTTCAGTTAGGTTTCTGTTAGGAAGAGAAGGTCTGGTGCATCTCTGCTCAGCAGGTCACAGATATCAGTTGCGTGTTTGCTGAGAGATAGTTTGCTGGTGCTTGCATGTAATGTGTGGGTAGGCTGCTGCAGGTGAACTGTGGGTATCTGACAGGGACAAAGTAACAAGTTCAGACCGACCACAATGGAACACAGGCCGACTACAGGGATCAAGTTAGGTCTTAAGTGGAAGAAATGTCCTCCACTAGGACAATATCATAACCAAAACCTTTAGGTCCCTATTCCATCTGCCACGACACACATCAAACCCCCAGCTGAGGCTAGAATTTGGCCTAACAAAACAAACTTTGGCCATGCAAGGGGTGTACTGTTTTAAACTAAAAAATGGCAACACGTAGACTCTAAACTGCCATCTATAGCAGGAAATTTGCACAAGAGCTCATTCCTCAACTACAGCCTACCTCGCATTGTCATTAGCAACTCTTGGATTACATTCCCTTTGGGATGCGCAGATTAGCTATCTTCAATATAAAATCTCTGTGAATAAACTAATTAAGCAAATCTCACTGCTAACTGACAAAGAATCTCTCTCCAAGAGACGCCAGCCTGGATGACTACAGCCAGGTACTTCATTCTGAGCCCTCAACCATTCATCGATACCAAGTCCACGTCAAAGGGAGGTTTATGAAATAGAGATTGGGATGCCTTCTCTCTCTTCTATATCTGCCACCATAGCAACACTCTTAGAGAAGGGAGAAATGCCGGATATGGAGACAGGGTCCTGAAACAATGCTTCACATACTTTGCCTGTGTAAATCCAAATTGGAGGATCACAAAATCATACTAAAAGCAATGTTTAACAGAAGGGGGCTACATCACTGTAAACAGGTCATAGCCTGTTTTGACACACTCCTGGCTGGTGAAATACCTAGCAAGAGTTGAGCAAAAAAAACACTTTCGAAACCAAGGCAGTGGAAGAAATGTGAAATAAAAATGTTGAGGACCTTAATTCACTTTGCACAGACAGCTAGACAAGCATGGCTATCTTACTGCATTTTGTCCAACCTTACGCACAAAGCTAGCCAAGGTCCTCCATGTAAAGTAGTGTCACTGCCACTTCTGCACTCAGCGGTATATGTATGATCTGAGTTGTGTGGTGATCGCTGAATGGAACATGATGTATGCACAACACAACTTTAATATTACATTTGTAGAAATAACCAAAGCTTGGGTAGCCCTGAGCGGATCATTATTCTTGAATGAAGCAATGCATCACAAATCACTGCATTGCCTTACTCTGACCCAGGGAGAGATTCAATGGCCATTGCATTGGTGTGTCTATGCAACTCCCATGGTTTTAGAAGTGTTTCCAAACTTACCAGACATGGTATACCTGGCAAAGCTAATAAAGTTAAAGACACGCACTACCAAGATGTTTCAGATTTGAAAGTTGTAGCATGCTACTGGGGAGTCACTTTCTAATCCAAAAAGTGTAGAATGTGTAGAACAACCAAGTTTCATCTCCTAGTTAGGCGATGTCCCCCTGTACACAGCTGTTGGTCCCAACTTAGTGGGTAAGAATTTAATCCAAAATAAATAATTCTCCAGTTGCTTTTTGCTGTGATGTTTATTTACATCAATCCGAAATATTGCTTCATATCAAGTATCATGCGTGTTTGGGGCGAAAATCCATATGTACAAATTTAATACATCATTCCTGATGCATTTCGGGCAGCCCAGTGCCCTTCATCAGGGGAAAAACATCTGACATTCAATAAATACAAGCTTTTACATGCGGAAAGCACAGCTACTGGTTGTAATTATGCAGATGAGATAGAAAAAAAACGTATCTCCCACATATGAAAAGGAATAATGAGTGAAAAAATGGAAACAGAAATATATCAGTAAACAAGTCGGTGCACATGAGAACGTGGCAGAATGAAACTTGTGAATCAGTGGGTTGCAGCGCGTGCTGACGGTAATACGAAAGGTGCGGCTTGTCAGTGTATGTATATCATGGCAAGCAATGTTCTAGTGAAAAGAGGAACAAGGAAACCCTGAGGTCAGACGGGACCGGGGGTAGACATGTATTTACAAGTAACAGTGGTCCCATTCAAGACAAGTCAAGAAAAATATCACAATTACTACAATAAGAATTGGAATTCAAAAGAATGAACAATGCATGTGATTTTTATGTTGATTTTAAGAACTATAATAAAGAACAAAAATGAGTGAGCTAGCCGTGAGAAGGTTTGAAAGGAAATCAGCCGATTTCCTTAACCCAGGCTGGGGACTTAAAAAGTGACTTTTAAGTAAACAATGCAAATACGAAAAGTCAAATCAACATCTCAGACGTTTCGATCCCCAAACAGATGATGGGATCTCTTCAGGACAAGACGGAGGTAAGGATGCCTGGGAAGTTAGCCTGGGTAGGAGGGGGAAATAGATGGTGGGAAGGGAAGGGAGGAAAAGGGAAGAAAGGTTGGACGAATTAGGTAAACAGTAAGTATAGGATGAAGTGATAGAATAATGCGGGATCAGAATATGTATAGAGAAGTAATAGGGTGAGTACCGATTGAAAAAACCAGGGTGGGTGAGGAGGGGGGAGGGGGGTCTATCGAGTTTTAAGAGGAGTTAGTAAAAATGGGGGTGGGGGAGGTAAAAGGGAGGGTATTAGGAAGGGGGGGGCGTGTGTGGTGGATGCCAGAGGTGAGGAGATGGAAAGAGTAGTTCCTTGTAAAAGCAATGTTCTAGTGGCAAAAGTGATCGAAACGTGATGGTTAAATAAACGGCTCTATCTTAGGTGAATGGTGGCGAATGAATGAGACCTGTGTGAAAGCATGCGTTATACAAACATGTGATGGGCTGAAAGTCATTCGGTCCCATGGTACTCACAGTACAATAACGGAGGTATGTACGCCGCAACTTCCAACCTAAGAATTCAACAGTCACAGATTAGTCTCTGTGGCTCCCAATATCAAACAGTCTCACACGCATAACCACTGTGAATCGAGTACTTACAAAGAGAGCCTCCCGCAGACGTACACCTCAGCATGTAGGCAAACAATGTAGATATGGCGCGGATAGTTCCCGGAAGCTAAATGTGAGTCAGATAGTGGGCTGTGACCTCTTTGTGATAGGATGAGCGCTGTCATGTGTCACGGAACGGTATAGTGTAAACAACAACAAATGGTGATGTATAATAGAAGAATTCAAGCGCCATATTGTAAAGAGAGATGATCGCACGAAATTTGTAACGAAAAGCACGCAAAGTTTGTACAACTGAAAAATGAACCCCGGTTGTACCTGAATGGTTGTACAACAATGGATATTTAAAAAAATATATAAAGCGCCATTATAAAACGGAGTAGAACGAAGAGTCAAATTCCGCACTGTAGCGCAAAACGTGCTGTGTGGAAAACGTTAAGACAAAAGAGCACAAAAGTACACAGTGCTGTATGAAAAAGTGTAAAAATAAAAAAGTACATAGAGGTGAATGCACGTCTAAAGGACAACTGAAGCGGGGTGAGTAATGAAAACGGAAAAAGTGATAGCCAAGACGAAAAGGGTAAACAAACAATGATAGAAATGCAGGAAACAAGTATAAGCAATGGGGCTGAGGTAGCGAGATGTAGGCATATAAATAGACATTAGAGGTAACACAAAAACTCCATGCGATCATTAAGTCCGTGAGGTTTCATCGTGTTCAGAAAAGGGATCCAGTGGTTCTCTCTCTGGAGTAAAATGGTGTTGTTGTCCACTCCTTAATTTTTCACTATAATTTCGAGAACCAAAAACTTTAGTTGGCAAATGCTCCATCTACCTGCAGCACAGGTAGATGGAGGAATATGCCTCTCAGGATTTGTTGTTTTGCAGGAAGGCACCCCTTCATGCACAAATGCATTCCTGCATGCAACACGAGCACCCTTGCACTATAGTGAAAGGATGCCTGTGTTGGTGCAAGGCAGCCAAAACTGCACCGGTGTAGGGGAAAAAGGCAGGAATGCATTGTTTTCTATTCAGCACATTCCTACCCTTCTGCTTTTGCATATAACAATGCAGTAGAGTAACTTACTGCACTGTGTGACTATGCTTAAATTATGCCTCTTAGTGTGCAGTCACAGGACATTCAGTAACCAATACTGTGATCCTCATGTATCAAGCTACCACCAGCATAATGCCATGCAACACACACACTCAGTCACCACACACTGTTTGGTTCTACACTCACTTTCAACTGCACTTGAGTGTGTCATGGTGAACACACACTACCAGCACACCCACATTAACCATGTGCACACTGTTCCACACTTGAACCTATGTGTTGTGTATGTCTTGTACAGGCAGATACATTCTGCACATGGTTTTATCAAGCATACAGGGGTGAGTGTAACACACTGCAACAGACCTTTTGAAGAGGTGAGTGAGCCTGTAGGCCTCGCTGCAGTGAACCAGGGTTGAATGGTAATTTACCCTACTACTGTTAAGTACAAAGCATGCTCCCATCCCTACTTTATCTTTGTCTTAATATTGGCAAAGGCGTATTCTTGAGGTAATGCGATGGTTAGCAAACATCTCCATTGTCTTACTTCTCTGGTTAATGCCACACATTGAAAATTCATTTTGCTTATTGTGTTCCGTTACAGGCCTTTGAGCCTCATTGCATTGCTGTGCAAAGAATAGTAAATGTGTATTTTGTTATCTGTGGCTAGATGTGGTATGTATAACAATCTGTCCAGAAAAAGTGTCACATGTGTAGTGTTTTGTGGATCACCACACAAGCATGTATGCCTACTTTATAAATGACAGTTTTACATCTACACCTGACAACTGTCACTAATGATCTGTGATGGTATGTGCAACAACATTTGCTGCTGCAATATGCTGTCATTCTGCATGCCGGTCTGTTTGTGAGACACACTGCAATGAGGTGTTAGCCTTAGACACTGACACTGACATTTTAGGACATTTGTGTTCTATCATTCACTGAGTATCATATGGAGCACACTTTGCTGCTGCAGAACACAGCATGACTGCTAGCTGTGCTATACTGCACTGCTTAAGTGCGTGAAGACAGGAATGGGCTATTACTATATAGATATGTGGTAATCCTACCCTGTCCCTTTCTTGCAGTACACTGCATCACATTGGCTTGCTACTTTGATTGTGTTATTTTTCGTGTTATGACCCCATGTTGATCAACAGCTCACACAACATGAATGTTACATGTTGAGGCCTACATCTGATCAAGAAGATGTGAGTGAACTGATTTTTACATTGGCTTTCACATATACACAACACAATGAAGTAGTTCTAAGGATTATTTATAGGTAAAAAATGAGACATATTTTCTGTTAGACTTACCATTAGATGATATATAATACCTAAATATTTGACCAAAATCTGGACACATCTCTGCCAACCAGCCATTGTGTGTTGGATCTCTCCTTTGTTGTCTTCATCCTTGTCAAATCCCTCTGTATTTAGTGACTCGTAGTCCCACTGGACCTTTATTTTTACACAGATGTGTGCAATAAAGTACATACGAAGATTATTTTGCACACCATACAGTGAGTTCCACAGTCTTCCACCCGACATATCCAGTCATCTGCACCTGGACTTTCAGACACCAAAAGTCCTCTCCACAACATTCCAAATCTTGGTGTGTACTCTGTTATATTGTTTTTCAGCCTCCATCCAGAGATGGGTGAATGGGGCCATGGCTACAACCCATATCCTTGGTCAATTGAAAGTACAAAAATACAACAGTAAATGGTTTAGCAAATTGTTACTGAGACATAACTGTACATGTATGTTATGTTTGCCTGCAAACCTATACACATTTCTTATATTTAGATACTGTTGACCATTGGTTTAGACTTGTATCTTCAAGTTCTATGTGTCATTGCAAATATTGGCAATATCCTGATACCTTGGACACTTCTACGTGCTGACTGATATGTTTTTGGCAGTAGATTAGTGTGATATGTATTTTGGTATGTTCTTAACATTTCTAGGTTATTTACACTCACTATATGTGCAAAGTTAAAAACTTATGATCTGGTTTTCAGCCCTTGGTAGGTTATGACAGTACCAACATGTTTGGCACTCACACATACATTTGTCCTTTTGTCACCTCCGATGTCCTTACTTACCTAATTGACATTAGCACAGCCTTTTATGTGTTCACTGAATTTAGCATAGCTTTTTGCTTAGTACATGTAGCGAATTTCCAACATGTGACATGTTTGGTTATTCTTTTTTTTTCAACCAATAGCTAATGCTTTTTAGATTGGCAGGGTGTTATTGTGAACTTAGATTGGCACATAGGTATGGCAATGTAGGCCTTTTTTGGGGGGATACCCTAATGTTGATACAAGTAACTTTCTACTACTGACCTCTACACAACACTTTAATATTTCACATGCATGTATGTGATTTAGCATTGTAGGTGATTCAGTACTTATACGCCCTGAATATTAAATCATTTATGTGGCAAGATAGTGTTGAGTTTGGGATCCTGAGTTCCCTGTGATACCTTATCCAAGTTGCATTTTATTCTAGGTTACTTACTGGAGTTTGACATGTTAGACAGCATATTGATTGACTTTGTCAGTTTAAGATTGATGGACTGAGATGCAGGAAAGGTAGGCAACTTGAGCCACCAAACTGGTCTTCTCTCATATTGATGAAGAATGTCAGTGTGGGTTGATAACTATGTGTATTTTAGTATCTAGACTGTAAGAATGGGTGTGACATATGTGTACTGTGTACTATTGGTATCATATATGTACCTGGTTTTGATATTTACACACAAATTGAAGCTACACTTACAGTGCATGACATAAATGGAATTACAACTACATATTCCATTATTGCTCCTGATACTTAGTTCAACATACAAGTTTACTGTTATGTGTGACACATTTACTTAAGAAAACATGATTTGTTCAACACCCATTATTTTACAGTAACTTTCAGAAATTTCACAAGACTAGATTAAACAAGGAACATTCATACATCCCACAGTTAGCTAATGTGTACCCTTTCTACTCATATTGACTTTACTTGTGGACCGCATGATGGTTCTGTTGATTTGTTAACCAGTGCAGAAAATGTGTTTATGTCTACTCACACAGTATGAGATGACAAAATAATTCTCACAGGTGATTTTTGCATGAATCCATTGCAGAATTTCTGAGGGAATGACACAATGGGACATCATTGTCTACATTGTCCATTTAAACCACTATCTGCATAAAACATGAGAACTATTCACAAACACATAGATGGCTATTATTTTGTACATTTAACTTCTTAGTTAGTATTAAGTATATTTGTGATTTCCTTACAAATGAGCTGGAAAAGGTACCCTAGCTCCTCTAAGCTTCTGAGGACTTTCGCGCTTTAGTACTGTATTGAAGGTGCGCAGCGTTTGTATTTTTAATCACCTGCTTTTGTATTTATGTTATTAGTTAGTTTATTCTCCCTTGCTTTTAACACTGGGCTCTCTCCCTCTTACCTGCATCTTAAATTGGTGACTCACCACTGCTTTAGCGGGTACGGTTCTGGGGGTCCTAATACTGTGGGAAATCGGCCGCCATCTTGGAGTGGTGGTGGTGACGTTTTCGGGCCGCCATTTTGAGCGGTCTAGTGGTGTTGTAGACGCGCGGTCACTCTACTTAAGGCAGATCCTCAAGGGGGTCAGCCTGGAAAAGGTACCCTAGCTCCTCTGAGCTTCTGAGTACTTTCGCGCTTTAGTACTGTATTGAAGGTGCGCACCGTTTGTATTTTTAATCACCTGCTTTTGTATTTATGTGATTAGTTAGTTTATTCTCTCTTGCTTTTAACACTGGGCTCTCTCCCTCTTACCTGCATCTTAAATTGGTGACTCACCGCTGCTTTAGCAGGTCCGGTTCTGGGGGTCCCGATACTATGGGAAATCGGCCGCCATCTTGGAGTGGTGGTGGTGACGTTTTCGGGCCGCCATTTTGAGCGGTCTAGTGGTGTTGTAGACGCGCGGTCACTCTACTTAAGGCGGATCCTCAAGGGGGTCAGCCTGGAAAAGGTATCCTAGCTCCTCTGAGCTTCTGAGGACTTTCGCGCTTTAGTACTGTATTGAAGGTGCGCAGCGTTTGTATTTTTAATCACCTGCTTTTGTATTTATGTTATTAGTTAGTTTATTCTCCCTTGCTTTTAACACTGGGCTCTCTCCCTCTTACCTGCATCTTAAATTGGTGTCTCACCGCTGCTTTACCGGGTCCGGTTCTGGGGGTCCCGATACTGTGGGAAATCAGCCTCCATCTTGGAGTGGTGGTGGTGACGTTTTCGGGCCGCCATTTTGAGCCGTCTAGTGGTGTTGTAGACGCGCGGTCACTCTACTTAAACCAGCCCTCAAGCGCGCAGCGGTAACGCGCAGCGGGCGTGCCGTGATCGTGCCTGAGTCAAGCCAGAGTCCTGCCCGTCTGCGCCCGTCAGCGATAAGGAGGCGCGAGGCGGGGGGATACCCTGCTCGTGGGAGTCTTTTACCTTCTCATGTGATGTCTCCGGTGCATGGGTATTCCAGGGACGAGCTGTTGGACATTGTACAGTCGGCCCCATTTTGTGCGCGTGAGCCTGTTAGCCCCCTCCGTGGCCAGTATAAATGTGCCTGTGGGAATTGGTTGCTTAATGCCCCCTCTACAATCTCGGCCCTGACGGAGTCCTTGCCGGTCAAGTCCTCTCGTAGTAGACCCTCAGACTCACGAGATATTTCCATTTGGAATCTTAACGTCAGGTCCCTTCTGAGGCATCACTCTGAACTCTATGAGCTCTTAAGGGATAAGACACCGGACGTGTTCTTTATGACGGAAACCTGGCTTCAGGAAGTAGACACGGCAGCCGTGAATCTTGCACTCCCTCCAGAATATTCCATCTTTACCCACAATCGGGCATCTAGGGGAGGTGGCATTGCTATGGTCGTAAAGTCCTGCTACCCCTGTGAATGGAGGGTAGTTACTCTTTTAGGATGTGAAAGTGCGTTTTTTAGAATCTCTATTAGCCATCAGTTTTCTTTTTCTGGCCTCTTAATTTACCGCCCTCCCGGGTGTGATACTGCGTTCAGAAAGGCTCTCCCGGACTGTGTCAGTTCTTTGGCATTGGGCTGCGCTAACTTCAGCATTCTTGTAGACCTTAATCTCCATTTTGATCGCTGTCATACCTCTGCCATCAGTAGCACTTTGGCGGATTTGGAGGCCCTTCAGCTTAAGCAGCTGGTGACCTCCCCCACTCATGTGGGGGGCCACATTCTTGATCCTTTATTTACTAATTTGATAGGGGTCAAGGTGGCTATGCCTTGCCCAGTTGCTTGGTCCGACCACTTTTTAGGTAAAATTTATCTTCTGATCAATGGACATCCATTTAAGTCCCTGGATAGAGTAGTGTATAAACGCCATTGGAAGAAACTTAAACTGGAGGATTTTCACCATCTGTTGGAGGTCAATCCTCTAGGCCCTTTTTTCAATGTTGACTCTGGGTATGACCTTTTCTGTGATTGGGTTTCTCGGGCCTTGGATGTATTCATCCCTGTGGTCTGGACGAAATGTCGCCCCAGAGTACCTAGCCCATGGTACGACAGTTCCCTGGTGCCGTTAAAAAAAGCTTGTAAACAGGCAGAAAGGGACTGGCGGAAATCCTATGAGGCTGGGAAAAAATCTCTGTATTTTTCTAAAGTTAAAAAATACCATAGAGCTGTGTGTAGAGCACGTGCGGCTTATTACTCACAGGAATTTAGATCAAGCCTCAACCCGTCCAAGCTAATTTTTAAGGTCCTAAAGGACCTGACGGCTAAAAGAGCTTCTGCGGCGGAAATTTGTTCAGTGGCCCATTGTGAAGACTTGGCCTCTTTTTTCCTTGAAAAGGTTCAAGCTATCTATCGTGCCTTTCCCACTATAGAGTTAGTAGCTGAACCTCTTGGCCCTATACCGGCTATAGGTGAGGCCTTGGCATCATTTCCTAGTCTGTCGATGAAGACATTTCTGAAACTGGTCCATAGGATAAAATCTGGTTCCCCAGCGGATCCTATGAGGCCAGCTCAGTTTAGAGATTCTGCTGCTATCTGTCTTCCTCCAGTGTGCCATCTTATAAATCTTTCTCTCGCCTCAGGTGTTGTTCCAATTAAATGGAAACAAGCTGTCGTAACACCCATCTTGAAAAAGTCTACATTGGACCCCCTATAACTCGAGAGCTATCGTCCGATCTCTCTCCTCCCTTGGGCCGCGAAAGTTGTTGAGTCCCATGTGAACGGGGTGTTGACTGAACATCTTGCAAAGGCTAGCATTCTGGATTCTTCCCAGAATGGCTTCCGTGCTGGACACAGCACCGAGACAGCCTGGCTTTCAATGATGGAACATCTTCGTTCCGTACTTGACTCTGGTCAGACTGCGGCACTGATATTACTTGATCTTAGTGCCGCGTTTGATACGGTTTTGCATGGGATCCTTCTTCAACGTCTCAGGGAGGCGGGTGTTACGGACATTGCTCTTGATTGGTTCCGCTCTTTTCTTACTGATCGGACGTTTAAGGTCCGCCTTTTGAGTCCAAGTCCTATTCGCTGGAGCTGGGTGTGCCTCAGGGCTCGTCGTTGAGTCCCACATTATTTAACCTCTATGGGAGACCGCTAGCTGCTGTCGTCAAACATTGGGGCATTACCATGGTCTCCTATGCCGACGACACGCAGCTGGCGGTTGCCCTGAGTAGAGACTCCGACCTTGACGCCCCCAGATTCCGGGATGGTCTTTTGGCGGTAGCTAGCTGGATGAATGCCAACTGTCTCCAGTTAAATGCAAAAAAACTGAGGTCATGATTGTGGGTAAGCGGACGGATCTTTGGGGCGACGTGTGGTGGCCTCCTGAACTGGGTGTAACTCCTATTCCAGTCTCAGAGGTAAAAAACTTGGGGGGGGTGGCTAGATCCAGCCCTAAGTTTTAGTATTCATACTAAAAAAGTGGCGGCCACTTGCTTCGGCATCTTACGAGGGTTGAAACCCATCTTGAAGTTCTTTGATGCTCCTACTAGGCAGCTGGTCATACAGGCATCCATACTATCTCGGCTTGATTACGCCAGTTCGCTCCTGTTGGGGGCCAACCAGGCTGAAATTGCCCAGATGCAACGTATTCAGAACGCCGCAGCTAGAGCCCTGGTAGGTCTACCGAGGTTCTGCTCTGCGGAAAGTACCATCCGTTCTTTGCACTGGCTGCCTATAGCACAGAGGATCTTTTTTATGACCTTGTGTCTTTCTTTCAAGATCCTCAAGTGGGCCTCTCCCCAGATTCTTGCTAACCTTTTGGTGCCTTATGTGCCCTCGCGTTCTCTGAGATCCTCAGGTCAAAACCTGGTGGTGGTTCCACGGTTTAGGCTTTGCAGGGCTGGAGGCCGGTCTTTCCGGGTCCTGGCTGCAAAGTTGTGGAACTCTCTTTCACCCTACATTCATGAAATGGATGAGCTTCTGAAGTTTAGGAGGGCTATCAAAATGCATTTGTTTCCTTTTTCAGTCTAGTACTTGGTTTGCGCGCTTCTGCCCTTATACAGTTTTGTGGTGTTGGGACCTTTCTTCAAGCGCCGGGACACCCCTTGGCTGGGGCATCTGTGCGCTATAGAAGTGTTTTTAACATAACATAACATAACATAACATAACATACGTGCCATTCTGACACTGCTCATTGATGATACTATGTCGGAA
The DNA here is from genome assembly GCF_964204655.1 of Triturus cristatus. Lineage (NCBI taxonomy): Eukaryota > Metazoa > Chordata > Amphibia > Caudata > Salamandridae > Triturus > Triturus cristatus. The sequence continues at coordinate 735,974,517 of NC_140587.1, read as the reverse complement.
AATGAAGGCATCATGTGCACTATTCGGGTTTTTTGCCTGCACATTTATGAACTTTCCTGATGATCCACTATGGGCTGGACATTGATGGATTATGTGTGCTTGCAGTTTCTGTACAGGTGGTATGTTGCAGAAGGGGGCACCAATTGCACATGTGTGCAGTCAATTGCACCAAGGACATGAGGCAATCTAGCGATGGCATGGAATCCTTGCTTGGTAGCCAGTTGTTGTAGAGTTTTGGGGAAGAGAAGGTACTGGGCTGTGAGTTTGATTATGCCATCCAAAACAGAGGATAGGATGGTAGAAAATGCTCCAGGGGAGATTCCTGCCAATCTGGCTTTTGTGACCTGGAAGGAACATGATGCCAGTAAGTGGCTCACAGCAAAAAGTTTGACATGTGGGAAAATGTTAATGAGCCTTGAAGTAGGTGGGTCTAGACTTGGCCCAGTCTTAGCTAAAAAATGCTGGACTCCCTCTTGAGCCGGTAAAACTTTATGATCTCATTCTCTCTGAGGTCAATCAGAGCTAGGCGCTGCCGTAAACACGCTCCTTCCTCCTTCGCTGCTTATGTGGTTGTGGTCTTCTAGCTACTCTGATTTGCCGTATGACGACCTCCATGGTGTAGTAGAAGTTGCCAAAGTCCCTTGTGATGTGTATGTTTTTATATCACAGCCACTGCTTCATTTCCTATGCCTAGTTTGCCGATGTGCAGCAATTGCAGCGCATTTTAGGTTTTGTGTCATGTTTCCCAGAGAGACGTTGGGGAACCCATAAATGCCACTGCATCACAGTTGTGTCAGAATTTGCAGGAAAACGATTACATTGCATAGATTAAAATGAGTGAGGCACAGCTACTCTCAATACAGCTTTTGCAACACACAACCCTTGAAAAAGAAAGTATATTTGGAAATTAGTCATTTCATAAATATGACTTAAAACTCGCTCCACCATTGCATCACAATACCTGGCGCAACACCAGTGCACGTCTCTCGTATACATTGCCCTTGTTGTATTCATAAACACTTGCTCTAGCATTATTTGGCTCCTTAACCAAATGTATGCCTCAGGCAGAAATGTAGTATTCTTAGCTTCCCATATCATCACCCCTAAATGCTGTCTGACACTGATGCCTACTATCTGAAACAGGAAATAATGTAGTTGTAATATGATTTATATGTGGTGTTCTACTTTGTATAGTGATGTTTCCATATTATATCATTTCCACTCACTGTGTCTCATACTTCTGACCTTGAACCATTTGCAATTGCTATTTGCCCACTCAACTGTTATGTGGCTCCAACATCATTGTACGCCAACTTTGGATGGGTAAACTTAGTCTATTTTGCAGTATTTTGTTTGCCTTCCATACCACACTTCAAAGTAGGAAAAACAATGATTGTCAATTCATGGGTATTTTCTCGGCACTAGAGAAATAGCACTATCGTATTTGACGTAATCTAATCAAATCTATACTGTATTATTAAAATGCATAATTACATTTCAGTTGTTCTGCCAGAATTTACGTATGTGACCTACAGGTTGCACAGATACCTGTGCAACAGGTGCTAATCCTACTGAGATATCCTTAAATTCTATTTTTTTTTAATGCACTACATTGTAACTTATTACAGCATATCTGAGGTCACTTGCAAGATACAATTACTACTCATTGATTGTGATGTTTTTTGCATGTGGATTTTTGCAAGAAACTCAGGAATTTCATGCACATTTAAATCAACATCCACCTAATTTCAAAGTCTTGAGAAAATCATTTAAAAAGTAATTTGAGAGGAAATGGCACATACATTTTTTAAGCCAACTGCAGCTGTGATATATTGCACGTTTGCATTGAAAACCTATGCCAGAACCTAGATTCGGCTGGTCTACCTGAATCTTTGATAGTCTATTTTTCTGAAATGTTTGGGCTGTTTTTGGGTTATGTTTAAGTCCATGTTAGGGCTGTATGTGGGCTGCTATTCAGAATGTAAATCTAAACATTTTTACATACAGATAATGTCTTCTTTACAGCAGGATTGTGAGCTGAGAGCTCAACTGAGGAGGTCAGGTGATGACGTAATTAAATATTTTATCTACCTCACTAGTGGCCATTATCATCCTCAGAATTTGGCCAAGCTCAGACTGATACCAAGAGGGGTGAAGGTGGCAGGGGAAGCAGATCCACTGATGTCAAAAGCCTTGGATTTGCCCAGCCCACTAGCTGAATTTAGCTAACTGGACCAGGGTTGCTCCCCTCTCTGGCATCCTGAGCTTCTTTGATTTTGTCTCATCCTTGTGCAGTGAGCTGTTTCTGGCTGACGCTCAGGGCCGGACTGGGTACCAAAACCGACCCTGGCAAAGTGCTCGGCTGGCACTCCCGGGGGGTTGCGAGTGCGGCCGAGTTGTTTGCCAGGGCCGGTTTTGCCCGATTTTTGTACAGGACCGATATTGCAGCTATGCTGCACAAACGGCCCTGTAACAAAAACGGCCCCCGGGGGCCCAAAACCGCCCCCCACCCTGGCAGCCCACCAGGGAAATGCCCGATGCCCCCTAAGGCCAGTCCGGCCCTGCTGACGCCGAAGAATGAGGTGCCTAAAGTAGTTTAGTCTGTAGCCTGTGAAGTGTAGAGTCCAAGGGAGACCACTAGAGCGTGGCGCAATGCCTCTAGGTGAGTTGGAATGTCAAGGAAGCAGGGACGTCTGCCCACATTTTAAAGTGTATTAGAGCCTGAGCACATTTTGTCTTTCTAAGCTTTTTCTAAAATATTATGATATTTGGTGCTAGGTTATGCTATTGCAGTTATATGATGTGACAATCATTTTAGTGCAGTCTGACTTGCACAAACCACAATTTCCATGTGCCAAAAATCTAAGATTTGAGCTTTACAAACACTATGCAGCATGTTTATATTTTCTGAAGCCAATGTTTGTGCAGTAAATGACAAGTCCGTAAAGAGATGGATGCAATACATCTCTCTGCTCAGAAGCAGACTGAGAATTACGTACACAGTGGGTCTGATTCACAAAAGTAACCTTACATGTTTTGTGCAAGTTTACGATTGTTTGCTATTCACAAAGGTATTATACTAGTAGTATCTTAATGACTGAGGTGCCTATGTACATATAAAGATAGGACAGTCCTATTTTTTGTTGCATGAGACTTCGGGTGCAGCAACAGCCAAGCTTCATCAAATGAGGGGCACTCAATGCCCGACCCACAAGAATAATAACTTCTCCTTCACCCCCCATTCCCTGCCCGACTACTTAGAGCAGATGATAAATTGTATGTATTAAAACCCTCTGAAATGGTGAATTCTGTGTGGTTTTATAACCGGAAAAATCCGTCCCAAATCGTAACTCTCCACTCCATGGGGTTCAACTCATAATTTCACTTTACCTGCGGTGATGTTCCCGAGTGGTAACAGTAAAATTACATGCGATTTTCCCTTTCTCGAAGGGAAACTCATAAGCAGGGCCTCCACAGAGCATTGTAATTGCCACTTTTAACAAGTTCACTCAAAGCACGTGGTGCACTCATTGAAAACAGCCTCTTTTCAATGCATCAGCCAAGCATTTCGCTCCTTTGTTTTGACAAACTTGCCACTTTGGCACTTGCAAGATGTAGTAGTTTCTGTAATGTGCGGAAGCACACGTGTGATTTTACAATAGCTAAAGTTATTTTTGCATTTATACCTGTGATAACATGTAATTTGTCTGCTGCCTTCATTTAGCTCTCATAAAACGAAACGTAATATCTTCCTGTACTTGTTTCTGATGTTATTGTGATGCATGAATTTGGGACACAAGCGTTTCTGCTCTTCCTTTTATCATGTTGAGAGTAAACAAAACAACTCTCTCTATGCTCAGTTCTTCTCTGGTGTTTTGGTTCAGCAGACTTAGATGACAATCTGGGACACTGGCCGTGCAATCAGTAATGCTTTGGCCTGAGCACCTGGGCTACAACTTGCCCAGTCAAGCACTATATACTAGAACCACAGGTTTCTCTTATTGAAAAACTTCCTATTCTCCCTTTCTACATTAGTTGTGGCACAAAACACACACACTGCTTATGTGCTGTTTTTGTTTGATAAGTTAGGAATAGCTGAGGGGGCGGTGTCACAATTACTGGCATCTGTTCAGCTGTCAATGTACGGGTACACTGTGCCAGCCGAGAGCTGTGGGCCAGTAAGGCCACACTTGACTGGTAAGGAAATGCACAGTCACATGGCAAGGGTACATTGCTGGAAGTAACAAAATCATCCACTCATGTCAACAGCTGGACACCACATTTGACAAACTACCCTGTAGTAATGTAATCTGCGTACCATAGACCACGCAATCATTTCCCAGGATGGAAACCAGTTGAGGAGATGAGGTTGTCTCATACCACCCCAGAACATGCAAAACCTACAGACACCATTTAAGAAGATGGAACATAGGGTATATGTCCTGACTACCAACCTTGGAAATATTTGCAGTATGTGAACAGGTTTGTTAGGATTGGGATTAGCAATTTGGGGGCATATCAGCAACAACCGGCGATAATTATCGCTAAGCGCACTTAGCGCTAGGATAATTATCGCTGGGTAGTGTGGATTTTTATCGCTGAGATAGCGTGCTATTAGCAACGCTTATCTCAAAAGTGATAAAAATCCTAGCGCTAACTGCCAAATTTGAGATTATCGCTAGAAACCCAGCGATAATCTCACGAAGTTTGGCGTTAGCTTGATGATAGGGCCTCACATACTTAGCTATGATATCCACCTTCCATAGGATATCATGGCTAAGTCAGTCCTGAAGCAGGTGTAAGAAAGTAGCGATAACAGGGGTTATCGCTACTTTTCCTGCCGCTATGCTTCATAGCGTGGGGCTTGATGATAGGAGAAATGTGGCTTAGCGACATTTCTCATGTCAGGTCAGGAACGTCCACTTTGCATCTCATTAGAGATGCAAAGCTGGGCGTTAAGAATTTGTGCGCTAATGCAAGGTTTCACGCGATAGCATGACCTTGCTGATTAGGCGATAGAATTATCACCGCTTTTCGGCCGAAAACGGCCGCAAAAGTGGCGATAATTTTCTATCGTCGCCTTGTAGATATGCCCCTTGATGCCTATGCTTTAAGCAAAATTTGGAGTTTAAACTCCGCCCACCTGAGACTGATGTTCCAAGTTGTAGTTGTAACAATCTGCATTTTTTTACGAGCTGGGTTGAAAATGGGAGCCACTTAATTTTGGAACTTGGGTCTATTTCCTGTCTCTATCTGACCCTGTAAGATCCCAAAGCAAGGCAAAGTGGGGAACATCGTGAACTCTACGTAGCACAATTATCAGTTTTTTATATGAGAATTTGATTTAAGATAAGAGGGCATATTAACAAGGGCTTTAACTCCGCTTTTTTGGCTTTAAAGCCAAATAAGATGAGATAAAAATATCCCCCTATAAACAACAGGGTGCTAACATGCAAAATCGCATGTTAGCACCCTTTTTCACTACGTTTCCCTTTGCATCTCTAATGAGATGCAAAGTGGGCGTTCCACAGCAAAATAATAGGAGAAATGTCACTAAGCGACATTTCTCCTATTACCAAGCTTCACGCTAACCGTGTTAGAGACAAAAAAGCAGCGCTAACCACGGTTAACGCTGCTTTTTTACGTCTGCTAAATTTCCGACTTAGCCATGTAATCCAGTGGGAGGTGGTTTACATGGCTTAGTCCACCATGGGCTATCAACAAGGATATCCCTATCCTTGTAGTTTTATCACTGCATTACCAGCGATAACCTCCCAAAATGCCGCTATCGCTGGATTTTTTATCGCCTAGGCGGTTAGCGTTGTTAATAACGCGATAACCAGGCGATATTATCCAGCGATAGCAGGCGTTAAAAAAATTAACGCTAAGCACTCTTAACGTTAATTTTTCCTGTTCCTTGTTAATATGCCCCAGTCACCTTTGCAACATCAACCCACAGAGCTGTATCACGCATCTACTAAAGCCTGGTGAGAGAGTGGACCCATGCAGCAGAAAAAAAACGTCTTCATTTGAAAATAATGAAAGTAAAAAAATCAAAGACAGTATAAGAAGATTTTACTAGTCAGGAATAGAGGGAACATTTAGTGGATCCCAGAAACAGGGCATCCAAAGTTAAGCTGTGGATGTTCTTTTATGCTGACCTCGTGATTCCCTGCTTCATTAGAGGTGGAGAAAGCACTGTTTCCAATGCTGCAGCATCAGTCGACTTCACAGTCAGAAACTCCTTACCAGCAGCCCCTCCGTCACTGAGCTAAAGGCTTTGCAGCATCAAAAGACCCACTTATTTTAGGGTGATGTAAGAAACTGGGTTCCTGATTGAGGACGATGAAACCCTACTTAGGCAGGCACCAGAGTCCTTGTCAGGATGAAGTCAAACGCAAACCCCAAATCAACCTGTTCTCAAATCTCTGGGAGCATGGCAGTCAAGTTCATTTAGAGAGTGCATGTAAAATATTTATGCAGCACTTCAAACAGCAATAAAGGGAAAACACAGCACAAAGAGAACCCTACACCAGACTAGGAAATAGAGTTAGCTTTAATAAATAAAACAATACGAAAATGACAAAACACAAGGTATGCAGTTTTAAAGATTTCAGTGAATATAGTGCAAAAAAGCACAAAGCAACAACTATGGTTATCTGGTCATGCCAGACAGGGAAAAGGCCACAAGTTCATGCCGAACACGATGGAGTGTGGCCCAGCTACAGGGACCCAATTAGGCCCTCTGAATAAGAGTACCTTTAATCCTGGTTGAGGAGCATTGCATGGGCCAGCGTCAAGGATGCGTTGTGCGATGTATCACACAGGCTCGGTTCCGGGGAGCAGCAAGCCTGTGATGCAATGTCCTGAGTCGTTATTGAGAAGGCAGTTGATGAGGGGGTTTGCAATGCAAAGTCCTGCATCAAGATTGCTTCCCACACTAGCTGGGTCTGAAGAAGTTGCCTAGCTTGAGATGCGAAGTCTTGCGTCGTCATCGGGGCTGCTGTTGACGAGATGCTTGTGATGTAAGGACCTGTGCCCTGTGCTGGGAATGCGTCTTACTGTGGTGGTGCCGATGAGGCTGCAAAGACTATGCAAAGTCCTTACACCGGTAGAGTAAACAGAGGCAGTGCTTCGGTTCTTCACAGGGTCGTGCCGAGCAGCGGAGGAGATGCGTCGGCTCTTCTGCATCACTGATGGGCTGTCTGAAAACCCTCAGGCCCACTTCCAAAAGTCCAGGACTGGGGTGACACCACTTGGCAGGGTAGGACTCACAGTTGCTGGTTATGAGAGACTTACCTTTGGAGTCACTCTTTTGGTTCTTGGTGCATGTCCAATCCTGCTCACCCAGGCAAGAGGGCAGCAGGTCAGCGCAACAGGCAGCAGTCCTTAACTGGCATCTTCACCTACCAGCATCTCTTGGCTTCCCACAAACAGCGCTACTCGCTGCAACGATTCCCTTCCTTCAGCCGCCATTCCCGAGGGCGAGGCGAGACACGCCCCCTCGGCTGGCCACGCCCCCCGCCATACCTACAAATAGAGCGCGCCGGTGCCAGCCGTCGCATTTACGATTGGCTCCTGAGGCGAAAAGCCGGGAGCAGGGGCAAACTACTTTTTAAAATTATTGTGTTTTTATATTGTGTTTTTAACTGGCATCTTCTCCTACCAGCATCTCTTGGCTTCCCACAAACAGCGCTACTCGCTGCAACGATTCCCTTCCTTCAGCCGCCATTCCCGAGGGCGAGGCGAGACACGCCCCCTCGGCTGGCCACGCCCCCCCGCCATACCTACAAATAGAGCGCGCCGGTGCCAGGTGTCGCATTTACGATTGGCTCCTGAGGCGAAAAGCCGGGAGCAGGGGCAAACTACTTTTTAAAATGATTGTGTTTTTATATTGTGTTTTTAACTGGCATCTTCACCTACCAGCATCTCTTGGCTTCCCACAAACAGCGCTACTCGCTGCAACGATTCCCTTCCTTCAGCCGCCATTCCCGAGGGCGAGGCGAGACACGCCCCCTCGGCTGGCCACGCCCCCTCCAACCTCCCCGACCCACCGGCATAAAGCATGTGTCTTAGTAGGAAGCGCAGCGGACGAGCGCAGCGGGCGCGACTTTTGCGCGCCAAAGGCGCGCCTAAGGCAAGCCCGTCTGCGCCCGTCCACGGCCGGACGGGGCTAGGGGCACGACATTATGCCAAAATGATGTCTTATTCCTCAAAAGAACTCATCGCCCTTCAAGGCCACTGGCCACTTCCCGATCCCACCCGCAGGCTCGTCTCCGCATTAGGCCTCGCTTCTTCCTCTTCCTCCCCCACGACACCACACCCTCCGTTGCATACCCCCCCGTCACCATGTCCCCTCCCACCCGACCCTCACCCCACTACCCCGCCTTTGTCTGTATTCCTACTCAACACCAGGTCAGCGGTCAAGCACCACCACGAGCTGTTCGTCCTACTCGATTCAGAGAAACCTGACCTACTGCTCCTGACCGAAACCTGGTATTGTGATTCCTCCCTTCCTGTTCTCCTGGCCACCCTACCCCCCTCCTATGTGGCCTTACGTGCCGACCGCCCAGCAGGCAGGGCCGGTGGTGGGGTCGCCTTAATCGCCCGGTCGGAATTGAACTTTCAATCACTTCCCTTTTCCCCTATCCCCTCTGCTGACTTTTTGGTTGTCCGTTCTCTTCTATCCTCCCCTCCTATTATTTGCCTTTTAATGTACCACCCTCCTCAGCCTTCGCCCTCATTCCTACCGGCATTTCAAGACCTGTTGGCCAACTTGGTGGTCAACTACGCCTCGGTCTTGGTGCTGGGAGACTTCAATTATTGGCCCTCAGACCCACATGAGTGTACGGCCTCTAAAGAATTCACAGAATCTCTCCTGTATCTCAACTTTGCTCCGCATATAACTGTCCCTACTCACTCCCATGGGCATATACTCGACCAGGTCTGGTCCCTCAACCTCCCAGTGGCTTCGGCAGCAGTCTCTCCCTGCCCCTGGTCTGACCATGCCCTCATTTCCCTCTCCATTCTCCGCAACCCGGTATCAAAAACTCCGCATGCCAAAAACACCTGGGCGCGGAACTGGAACAAACTGGATTTTCCCTCCCTGACCTCCCTGCTTCGAAACTCCACTCCCACCCTCTCCGGCTTATCATCTACCTCTCAAGCCAAGGCCATAAACACCTGGCTGGCTGGTGGCTGTGATTCAGTGGCTCCCTTACGTCGCATTTCCATCCGTCGACCTAAGGATTCCAACAGATGGTTTAACGACCACCTGAAAGAGCTTAAACTGAGCGTCCGACGGGCGGAGAGGCAATGGAGGAAAAATTACTGTCCTTTATCAAAAACTCACTTCCTCACATCACTGGCCAAATATAAAATAGCAATTCTCGCCGCAAAAACCACCCATTTCTCTGCAAAAATAACGTCCGCTGAAAATAAACCCAGGGAAATTTTTGGCATAGTGAATGACCTGGCATTCTCAGATCGAACCTTACCCCAAATCCCCCCCTCCCAGCCTCTTTGTGATCAACTTAACGCCTACTTCCTGGATAAGATTGTTACCATCAAGGCCAACATTCCACCACCTTCACCTGCATTCGTTGATCCTTCCCCTCCCACCGTTCAATGCCCTCTCACCTCCATTCCCCCCCTTTCTCAGGAATTATTTCTGGAGATCCTTCCCAAAGTGAAGTCGGGGTCTCCGGCGGATGTCTGCCCGGCACGTATTCTGCAGCAAATTTACTCCTGCTGTTCTGAACCCCCCATCGCCTTCCTCAACAGCTCCCTAGCACAGGGTGTAGTGCCCCCCGCGCTAAAGGCAGCTACTATAGTACCCATTTTGAAGAAACCTGGCGCGGACCCTTCCATCTCGGCCAACTATCGCCCCATCTCCTTGCTGCCCTTCTTGGGCAAGGTGATGGAACGCCACGTCACCGTGGTACTCAGCGCCCATATTGAGACCAATGGGGGGCTGGCATCTCGCCAGGCCAGTTTCCGTCCCAGACATTCGACTGAATCTGTTGTGGTCTCAGTCCTAGACAACCTCAGAAAGGGTATGGATGATAACAAACACCAGGCACTGGTCCTCCTTGACTTGTCCGCCGCCTTTGACACGGTGGACCATACCATATTACTGTCCCGTGTCAGGGCGGCTGGAATCGGGGGATCAGCCGTGGTTTGGCTCTCCTCCTTTCTGAGGGACCGCACCCAGGCAGTGCGGCTAGGCGTCTTCTCTGCCACTCCCCTCCCTGTCACTTGCGGCGTTCCCCAGGGATCCTCTCTTTCCCCCCTGCTTTTTAATCTCTATATCTTCCCTCTTATCTTCGCGCTTCAGCAGCTGGAGGTCACCGTGTACAACTACGCGGATGATCTCCAACTCATCTTTGATCTGTCCTCCTCTCCCCTTTCTGTCTCTAATTTCCAGTCTACCATGACATTCATCAGGGACTGGATGAACCACAACCACCTTAAGCTGAACCCGGATAAAACCGAGTTGGTTCTCACCGGTGGTTCATCCAGCCCCTGGAACTCTCTTTTTTGGCCCCCCTCTCTTGGGCCCGCACCTTCCCCCTCAACCACGGTCAAAACACTGGGTGTCAAAATGAATAATCAGCTCACCCTTCACCCACAAATCAGCTCCGTGGTCTCCTCTTGTTTCCTCACTCTCCGCACCATCCGCTCTGTTTCCCGCTTCTTTTCCCCTCAGGCACTCAAGATCATCATGGCCGCCCTGGTGATATCAAAACTGGATTATGTCAACGCCCTCTATCATGGCATTCCAGCTTACAGCCTGCGAAGACTTCAGTCGATCCAGAACCAGGCGGCCCGGCTGGTTTACGGCCTCCCACGCTATCACCATTCCACCCCCTTTCTCAGGGAGCTTCACTGGCTTCCCGTAAAAGAACGCTCCCTTTTTAAGACGGGCTGCATGGTCTTCCAGGCCCACCAAGGCACTGCCCCCGCCTTCATCTCTTCTTTAATAAAACCCTATGTTCCCACAAGAGAGCTCCGGTCTTCCTCTAAGTCCCTTCTTCAGATCCCCCGCTTCACACGTAAAAAGTGGGGTGGGGCCAACTTCTCCACCTTGGCTCCAACATTCTGGAACTCCCTTCCTGACCATCTCCGTTCTGCTACCCAGTACCTCTCTTTTCGCAAAGATTTAAAAACCTTCCTCTTCAATCAGGCTTTCCCCGCTTAGCTCTTCATTCTTATCACTCTTGTCTTTTCCCTCAGTTGCCGATCCTGCCTACTAGCGCCAAGAAACCGCATGGTGTACGCTGCGCTTTAGAAATGTTTTAAATTAGAAATTAGTCCTTCAGGGCAGCAGGCCAGCAGAGTAGCAGTCCTTTAAGCAGCAAACTGTTCTTCTTCCTGGCAGAGTCTTCCACAGGTCCAGCAGTGTTGCAGAGAGCAGGGGGTCAAATATTTATACCTGGTGCCTTCTTTGAAGTAGGAGAAACGTCTAGAGAATTCTCATTGAGGTTTTAAGGTTTCCTGCCTTCATTGCCCTGGCTCCAGACTAGTTACAGGGGGTATTCAATCATTTGTGTGATGAGAGGATACAGTTGATTCAAGTGTAAGTGGGACTGCACCTACCTTTGCCCTCCCATCCTGCCAGTGATGGTCCATCGAGGCCCACCTAAGCTCTCTATTGTGTGTGGCTGTCTAGGTGGTCGAACAAAGACCAACTGCCAACTACACCAAGTGGTGTTACCCAGGGACAGGCACCAACCACTAAATGGCTAAGGCAGAAAAATGGCAACTCTCTAAAAGTGGCGTTTCCAAAATTTTAATTCAAAATTCGACTTTACCATAAAAGAGTGTTTTTCATTACATTTCCAAAGTCATCAAACAAGAACTGTTTACCTTCTTCCATTTAGAAGATATTCTTAATACATTTTACAAGGTAACATCAATATTATCCTAAGGGAGTGGTAGACCTTTCAATAATGAAGAATGAGTTAGTCACTATCAAGGCATGTAAAACGTAAAAATATAAGTCCTACTTTTTACATCCACTGCACCCCACCCTGTGGGGCTTTTAGGGCATACCTTAGTGGTGATTTATAGGTATTAAAAAGGAAGGTTTGGACCTGGAAAAAGGTTTATTTTGCCAGAGTGATTACAGTTTAAAACTGGACACACAGGCTGCAAGTAAAGTTCTGAGACAATTTTTAAGAGCTACTTGAGAGGGTAGCACAATAAGTTCTGCAGGCCCACTGGTAGCATTTAATATACAGGTCTTGTGTACATGCAGTAACTCTTTACTTGAATATGTGTAAATTGAATTTGCCAGTGGGGGTCAACTCAACATTAACATGTTTTAAGGAGTGAGCATTCACACTTTAGCACAGGTAAGCACTGGTTAGCAGTGGTAATGTACATACAGGCACATGCATCAAAGCGTTTTGCGATCGCAAACGGAGCGAATCGCAAAAATCGGCCGTTTGCGATCGTAAAAATAGCTTTTGCGATGCATGAAACAACTTGCCAATCGCAATTTAAGAAATCGCTAATTTTTGTGATTTCTTAAATTGCGATTGCATTTAAGGAATCACAAATTGCGATTCCTTAACTGCAATGCAAGATGCCTTTAAAAATAGCGATTTCGCTATTTGGGCCCACTATTTACCGTGGAATCATACCACATGGTAAATAGCAAAAACTTTGAAAAATGCACTAAAGTGCATTTTTCAAAGTCGTAGGTTACACACACACATGTCCTTTGGACATGTGTGTGCGCAACATTGGTGCACAGATCGATTTCAGGGGTGCAACGGGGTGTTGTCTTGACACCCTTGCACCCTTGAAAATGCATTCTCAATTTGCGATTCTCTAATTGAGAATCGCAAATTGAGAATGTCTTCCCATTGATTCCTATGGGCCTCTTGGCCCATAGGAATGAATGGGGAGGTATTCCTTAATTGTGACTCGCAATTTGGGAGTCGCATTTAAGGAATGTTTAGAAATCGCTATTTTTCCAGCGATTTCTACATGCATAGGCTTTTGCGATTCCTTAATTGCGATTCCTTAAAAATCGCAATTAAGGAATCGCAACAGCCAATATTGATGCATGTGCCTGATAGAGTCCTAGGGACAACAAAACCAAGATCAGAAAAATATGGGGGAGTAAGGCAAAATGTTTGGGTACGCCCACTCTAAAGCGGACAGGTCTAAGAGGCAGGATATGTGATGCTGATTTTTCTTGTTTGCAGCTGCCGTGAAAGACAGAACAGAACATGAAAAAAACAATGGTCTGAACACTAGGGAAAAAAATCACTGTGCTTCTGGTGTACTGCAATTTTTGTTTTAATGGAACGGTAGGAAACCATGACAGGGTGGTGTGTCTGAAATTAAATTTTTCCTGAAAGAGTTCAAGCTGCATTGAAAAGAACAGTTTTAAAAAAAGTCTTCACAAACACATAAATATCTCTAAAAATGATGTGTGATTTTTCTGAAAAGCTGCTGAAGGCAGGCATACGATACTCCAGCATAATGACAGTCCATCCTTGTACTCAGAATGATCCCCTTAGACCAAGGTACTCACTATCTAAATCATCCATGCTTTGTCTCACTCACCTGGGGTTTAATAAGGTGATATCAGTTAATCTATTCAAATGGTTCTTCTCTATCTCCTCAAAATAATAAATTTTATTACATCCTAAGTTTGTATGTGAAAATTTTTTCAGGTTTGTCTGTCTCTCGATTACTCAGTAATGATTGTACATTTGTCTTTTGATCCTTCGAAAATGATTATCTACCCTCTTGGCTTGATCCACTCTCAGCAAATACACAAATTAATAAATACAAAAACTCAGTGTTCATGTGTGTTTTTCTCATCACACTATCACTCTTACAAGAAATAAATGTCTGTTTTCATTACCATGTTACGGGACATATTATCAAGCACGGCGTTAAAATTATCGCCGTTTTAGCGGCAGAAAACTGCGTCTAAAGCGGTGATAATGGGCTTGATAATATGCCGCAGAGAATTCCAATAGAAGCCCATGTTGACACCAGAATATGGGCTTCTATGGGAATTCTCAAGGGCATATTATCATGCCCCTTTTCACCGCTTTAGCAACAGTTTTCTGCCGTTAAAGCGGCGATAATTTTAACGCCGTTTCTTGATAATATGCCCCCACGTTCTTTAAAATGTGCAGTAACAACTCCCTCTTTAGGGATTAATAAGAACTTGGGAACAAATTGATTGTGTTCTTCCTCTTCTTGTCTCTTCCGCGACTCACATACACAGACAGAAGCACCCATAAACATGTATGAGACATTTCTCTAAGCAAAATAGTTGAAAAATATCCCTTAAATTCACAGATTCAGAAAGCCACTCATAAGCGCAACTGATAAATAGATTATATTTTTTCTATATCTTCTATATTAAGGTGCTTCAGAAAGTTTTCCAATTAGATGTGTTCACAGTGTTGTCCCTAAAACACGAAGTTTCCATGAATTACTGTTTTATGCAGAGAGATCCACTTCAGTACCTATCTAATTTTCTGTTTACCTTAGCTGAAAATATATTATTTTGAGACATGAAATACCATTAAATGTTAATTGTACAATAATTTACCTGTAATAGAACTACAAAGTAATTGTAAACATATCTTGATATTGGATGAGAGATAAAGCGATTGAAGGCAATTATGAAATTTGGAGAAAAAAAACTGCGTTGGTATCATTTCAGCACTTTGATTAGGCAGTGCTTGACTTTGCGGAGCAGGAAGTGTGTGTCTACCCCCTCCTAATAGTTCGAGAAAAATCCCAAAGGCTCTAACATGTTTCAGGTTATTCAGGATGGTTTCTGTGTCTATTTAGCATCATTAACCGCAGAAATCAAAATTATTTATAAATTCTTGCGTTTGAATAACCATGTGCAGCTAATGTAAATCAATATTTCCATACCTTCCCTTTGCTGTCACTCTTTTCATTCACTCTCTCCCTTCACTTTGAAGTGAAGGTTTACAGTAGGAAATATGGTTGGTTAAACATTTCTGATACCACTCTTGGAATGGAATATCATATGGGGAAGGAAAGTGGTGATTAAAGTCAATCATCAGAGGTGCCTAAATGTCATTAATAATAACTTTAATACAATCCAATACATTGATGTGAATGCCTGTACTGAAACAGAAAACTCTCCCACAAGATTATATGCAGGTGTGGGAATGTCATATTGCCAAGCAGGGATTTTCTTGTGTTTGTTGGTCTGAGAGGTTCCAGCAAGTTTGAGAGAGTGTGCCATGATACGCACTTGCATGGTAGAGCAGAGTTTACTACTGAGAGGAAATAATTGCCAGTATGTTAACTTTAGCACCACAAAAAATAAATATGGCTTGCAACCTAGCTGAGATTGTGTATCTTTTGGTAGGGACAAAGGTGATACATACTATTGGTGCATTTATGTATCTTCTGTGGCCAAGCAATACAGGCAGCAGTGGACATGTCTTTAATGGAAAGTTCTGAATGCGTATTAATGTAAACTGGGATGGTCTGGCTGTTAGCATGTCTAATTTGGGAAGGGGTGGCTCCGAGAGGATCCACCATAAAAAAGCTACTGATGTCTAAGGTTGTCAAGCCCCATTTGTTCTGGGCTTTCTTCTGTGTCTTTTACTGTGCACAGCTAGGCTGTCCAAGTGTGTTTCTTGTTTTTTCTTTATTGGTTTTTAATCTAAAAGTTCAGACTTAACAGTCGATCAAATAAGTCTGGTGTGTTTGAAAATACAAATCTTGACATGCTTTATCACAGTGTTAAAGAATAAAGCGATACATTAACACATTAACACATTTTAGCGGTGTCAAGAAAATTCATGTCAGAAAAAGCTCCCCTATCCCTACACCCCACTTTCCAGTGATCTAAGTCTCCCAGTATCCAAGAGTCTTCCTCATCCCCAACATAGACCCATTATAAGTGCAAACATCATGTGATCAAGGCCATCCGTATCCTCTCTGGTTGATACATTTTTCAACGACACCTGTCCGGTCAAACACCACCAAGAGGTAGACCTCGCAGGTCAAAGTTAGTATTCGATATAACAGTACAGACTCAATAATCCTATCCAATAAATCCAAGTGTACATTGGGCAGGCTCAAATGTAAAAAGCATGTGTGTTTTTCTGTATGGCATGCAGATACATTAGAGTCACTCCCTAGGAGTAATGTCTAGTTTTTTGTGTTTGCCTGTGCTTTTGAAGGAAATGCTGAAGGTGGTTAAGTGTGGTTTGACGTTTCATCTTCACAATTGATGGGCCTGTGGTGTATGTCTACTTGTGCTGCATAGTGTATGTTTAGGGAAGTCTGCCATGTCTTGAGCATGCTGCTTCTTGCTATGGACAACAGTAGCACAAGTTTACTAGTGAGAGCAAAACATTGCCAGTGGGTGTCATAAACAAAGTGTTCTGAGAGTGTGGATGTTGAGACCAATCCCTCTGTCTCCCCCTGGAGGGCGACTTAACCCCTTGCACTGGATCACTGGTATTAAGAAAAACCTGACTGGGTTATGGAGACAGTAGCTTAAGGCCAAGTTTAAGGATATCAGGGTCTCCATCTTTGGCTGATCACAATTACTGAAGGGATAGCAACAAGGAACAGACATTAGACTTATGGTTAACAAGGTTGGAGAGGTTCCCAATGCAACCAGAAGGAATGCTGTAACTTGCTCCTGTCATACTTCAGTCCCTGCAGAAGAGTCAAAGTGGAACTCCATGCTGTACTGGGACACATGCGGCCTAGACACAATGGCAAACTGGCAAGGAGGTAATTAAGCAGGATTCACCAACACATGGAAAAGGGACGAAGAGGGAAAAATTGGGAGAAAACAACAGAGGTGAAGGTTCCAGCAAGGAGAGTGCACACTATTGCAGAAAGAGAAGAGTCAAAAGAACCATTCTCCACTGATCTGTGTGTCATCTCCTCTAAGTTTCCAGTCTCTTGTGCCCAAATATGTGCCTGTTAGCAGGAACGTGGGAGGAAAAAAACGATAAGATGGTTTGCAGCCCAGATGAGACTGTGCTTGCGACCTAGTCCTATAACCCAGGTTCAGGGCCTTTAGCAAACCAGTATAAACCTTGGCAGCAGGCTATTAGGCTATATTTGGAACATTTAAATGGTGGGAGCTCCATTGAAGACAATAAAGTGGCTCAGGAAGGATAATGTCTGGTATAGGCCTTCTGTCTTTTCGTTTCTTCATTTTTAATGTAGAACATTCTACCCTCTACCAGTTGGTAAAGACCTACTCCATTGTTATGTCTCTCCCTGTTGCTTGGGCCCATCACTTGGGTGCAGGGCCTTTAACATCCTGTATAGCCCTTAACAGCAAGTAAAAAAGCTATATTATTGACCCTCATTTAATCCATTGTCTTTTTAGTTCTGTAGTGATCTAGATCCTCTTCATTTGTTGGAGGAGTTTAAGCCTTGTTTTCAACTAGGCATTCTAGATCAGTGTTGCTTCCTCCTGTTGGGTGACGTATCATGCCTCAAATTCCAGTTTGTTTAGATTCTCCTGGAATGTACTCCTTGTTTTAGACTATTTTCCATTTTTACACCAGGTTATTCTAGTCCCTGTTTTGACAGTTGAACAATCCTAGCAGAGTTGGTTAACTGTCCATTCTCCTACTCTTCTTGGGGAATTTCAGTTTGTGGATTCCACCTTCCTCAATTGGGACTTTATCAAAAGTATCTCAATGGTCTAAGAAAGGGAAGGGCCTTGGGTCTAATATGATACTTAAAGACTTTCAGACACATTGATGTCTGGGCAACATCTTTTATCACAAGTTTTATCAAGTTCTCAAGTCAGGAAAGACATTGCAATCTATCATAATGTGATGATTGCTCTAGTCTAGTATAAGGAAAAATGATACTTGACAACAACTACTATCCAGTTTTCCTATTAGATAGGGTGGGGGGAATTTATTGGGAAGTTGTAGCAAATAAAATGGATAAATGTGAATCTAAATGCCTGCCTTTCCAGCTGTCACACAATATTTAGGTGTGAAATGGTTGTGATAAAATAGTGTTTCTGTGTTCTTGTTTGGTTACAAAATTCACTGCTGTAGAGAGGTGAGGTATGTGTTTTGCCTTCCTCAATCTCTGAGTAGCATTTGATACTGTTGTTTACAATCTAGTGTTGTTAGGGAAATCTATGGTCTCACATGCGGTGCCAAGAGGCTATACTGCGTGGGTGCACTAGGTAACCAGTGGGAAATGTTGTAAACAATTTTGGGGCATATTCTCAAGGATCTATCGCCGAGTTATCGGCACTTTATCGCAGCCAAAGTCGCGATAAATTTATCACCCCATTCACAAGCTGGTGCTAACAGTCCATATCACCAGTTTACCTGCGATAGCAGTCGCAAAAATCTTCGCCACAGATGACCCAGGCAATTAACGCTAATGATATGCAGAGTAGGCGTTCCCATGGAAAAAGCCGCGACAACATTCTCAATGACCACCCAGATCGGCGATAAGTTCACAAAACAGGCGATAAGGTGCATTAGCAGTAGGAAATTAACACCTGCTCTGACCTGGTGCAAAGTTTGATGACAACCTTCACCAGAAAAGGGAGCCTAGCCCATAGCCACACATGAAGAACAACAGATGCCCTGGAGCAACTGATCATTCAACCCGGAGCCCTAATAGGGCAACAACACCCACCGCCATTTATTTTATTTATTTATTTATTAGAACTTGTAAGGCGCAACAGCTACCCAAAAAGGGTTTCCCGGCGCCGAGATACAGCATGAAAACAGTGTTAGGAGCGAAAAAGCAGGCTACTCGAGTTATTGGTCGAATAGCCAGGTCTTAACGTTTTTACGGAACCTGTCATAGTTTTACTATTTTCGGATGAAAAGGGGGAGGGCGTTCCAGAGGGAAGGGCCAAGGAAGGCAAATGATCTGCCACCCATTCTTGCCAGCTTAAATCTAGGGATACAAAAATTAGAAAGCGATTGAGAACGAAGACTGCGCTTGGGATAGTAGGGCTGGGCTAAGGATAAAAGATAGTTAGGTGCAGTGCCAGCCTTAATTCTAAACATAAAGGTCAGAGCTTTGAAGCAAATTCTGTTTTCAACCTTGAGCCAGTGGAGTTCCCTGCGATGATTTGAGACCCAAGAGTTTTTCGGGATTTTACAAAGTAGACGGACTGCAGCTTTCTGAGCAAGTTGCAGTCGATTCACTACCACTTTATTTGAACCGAGATACAGTATGTTACCGTAGTCTAGCCGAGAAGTAATCAAAGCATTTACTACAGTCTTCTGAGTAGAAAGAGGCAGCATCCATATGATTTTCCGCAACCATTTAATAATGGTGAGACAAAGACCCACTACTTTGTTGGCTTGTTTACTCATAGAAAGAGTACTGTCCAGAATAAAGCCCAGGTTACGAACATGTGTCACTGGGGTAGGGATATTGGCCAGCTGGTCAGGCCAGTGGGAGGAATTCCACAGATCATGCTGTTTTCCTAAAAGAAGAACCTTCGTCTTGTCTCCATTTAGCTTTAGCTGGTTGCTAGTCATCCAGTTCAGGATGTTTTGCAACCCCAACTTAAGGGGAGAAGAGGAAGAAAGACTAGGCTCAGAAAGGGAGAAAATAATCTGGGACCCCCCCATGGGCCCTACCCCAGGCACCCTCCACCCTCCCTTTGGACAAAGATATTGCACATCAACCCTACGAAATCATGAACCAAACAATTAGCCTGAAATCACAACACCTAACATACATGTGTGGTCAGAAAAAGTGGAAATCATACATTCATCTCATAATATTCAAATAATACGTTTATTACAGAATAAAACCCAAAAAACTATTCTGAAGAGTCATGGCGGGTCTTCCTAGGACATTCTGTAAGTCACAGCCTGCAAGACAAAAATCTAGATAAGAAGGTGTGACATGCGCTCATCAAAGTACAGAGAGAGAGAGCGAAAGAGAGAGAGAGATAGAGATAAGGGGAGAGAGAGAGAGAGAGAAAGAGAGAGACAGACAGAGAGTGAGAGAGTGAGAGAGAGAGAAAGAGAGTGAGAGAGTAAGGGAGAAAGAGAGAGAAAGAGAGAGTGAGAGAGAAAGAGAGGGCGAGAGGGAGAGGGAAAGAGAGAGAGATAGTGAGAGAGGGAGAGAAAAAGAGAGTGAGAGAGAGTGCCAGCACTGCATACCCAGGCCTCACTGTTCACCTGCTGCCACCGGTGTGTCTCCAACCACGTGCCGGTATACACTGCAGTCCCCCAGGTCCCTTATCTGAAACAGTTTCCAGAGACATGAATGGCAGAGTCCATACAGTTGCACACACCATCATCGCTTGCACACCCCTGCACACACAGGCTGCTGCACCCCAGCCCCTCCCGCCGCCCAGCAGTGATTGCCCGCCCATGCGCAACCAGGCCTCACTGCTCACCTTACACCACGAGCGTGTCTCCAAGAGGGCCCACCACGTGCCGGTGGGAGCTCTAAGCCTAGGGCCTGTGACCATGGCACCCTCCACATCATGCAGCCCCGCACCGAGGGGGCACCAGTACACACACTTGATTCTGGGTCTTGATTTCACAATGACAGAGACCATACCAGTGCACACGGCATCATCGCAGGCTGCACACCTGCTCAGCTCTTGAGGTGCCACTAACTCTGTGAACCGCGAGGCAACGCTACGTGGCAGGAGGCCCACACTGCCCGCTGGCTCAGGCCTACACTGCGGTCCAGCAGGGCACACACTAATCCCTACCAGTCCAGACTGCCAGGACGGCGCATCATCGAAGGCTGCACACCCGCTCAGCACTACCTCAGTGCACCGCCAGACACCGTCCCGTGGCGGTGTGCCTTTGCCTGCCACAGTGTATCCGGTGCCACCAAATCTGTGCACTGCTAGCCATGGACCCTTTATAATTGAGTTCCGTGGGGCGAATGCTATCATGTCACCCCGTAACTGAGTAATGTGACGTGGCAGGGCCCTAGGCCCTCATGCATAAATGATAACAACACGGAGACACCCAGTTCGAGAGTGGAAATGGCGTCCAGCATGTGCACCAGGCTCTTTTTATTGGCAGGGTCACATGTCCTGTGATGCCTGTGCTGGATGGGAGCCATGAGGGATTGGCTATGGCATGCTGACAACTAGACCTGTGAGCAGCAGAACCCTACAGGGAAGACCCGGGACATGTAGCGTTGTCGTCCCCCCTAGTGAGCGTAAGCGAAGTGGGCTGTCCTGGCATATGCCAGTCCAGCGTAAGAGTGTGAACAATGACCCCGGGGCTCTGGGCGTGGTTCAGTCCTGGCCTGGACAAGGAAGTAACTAATGCATGTGTCTCCGTAGTTGTGTCGGCATCACCCGGACCGCAATCTGCAATGTATCACCCTGTGACCCAAGTTCCACAACATGAGCAACATGAACGTAAGGGGAATCACTGTCCCTACATTCATACATACTTCCACACTTGAAAGATCATAGACATGACACATCTGTGTAAATAGGAATGTTTATTGCACATTCGGTGGAGTGTTGCAGCTGGAGCCCTACAGGGCCATGCAAACCCCACTTTACATTGTTGACCCGTGGAGGGCCAGCCAGAGTCCTTCAGGGAATGACAAGTACATCAGAGGAGGATGTGTTCAGTCCACAGTCTGATAGCTGTGTCATTGGTGAGTAAACAGAATATGGCAGTCCATGTCGAGGCCCAAGGTGAGTGTCGCAGAGTGCATCGGGGGACTGTGGAAGGTGATGATGCAGAGGGCAGAACCAAGCAGAAACAGGCCACATGGTTGGGATGAATGATACTGCGTCCTGACCACGAAGGCAGATTCATCTGCATCTTCGTCCTCTGCTGTTGCATGTGCCTCACATGTGCATGGTGGTGTTCTGTCTCTAGCACTGTGTGGCAGTGACACCTCAGGGGCCGGAGGAGGAATGTCTGCCAGACTGTGTGGCACAGACACATCAGGGTCTGGAGATGTGGATGGGGTAGTAGCAGCAACATGCATCAGTGGCAGGCCTTGTGGCAGCAATGCCATGAGGAGTGTCTTTAGGGCATTGAGGGAACCAGCTACCTCTCGCTGGTGTGCTGCCATGGCAGCCGCTCTTTCCGCCTGCATCCGCCGCTCCATGTTCTCCATGATCCTCCGCATTTGTCCCAACTCCAGGGCGAGATTGCTGGAGGCACTCTGACTAGACAGTCGTTCTTGTCGCAGAGTCAGGACTCTAGCGATGTCAGCCATGGTACGTTGGAGAGCATGGAGCGGACTGTGGGTGTCTGTTAGGGACTGTGAGGGGTCCCTGATGGTGGTGGGTGCTGCCTGCTGTATGTTCTGTGCAGGGGGTGGGTTCTCCTTGTAGCAGCTGGGCTGCCCTGCTCGTGGAAGTGGGCTGCGGAGGCTCTCCACAAGCTGTTGGAGGGCGTTGAAGGTGTGGTGGTCCTCTTCGTCATCAGAGAAGAGAGGTTCAGCCTGCTCTGCATGAGGTGCTGGATTTCCCCCTGCAATGTGAAGGGGAGATGCAGTTTAACATTGTGTTCACATGTATGTTGACGCATTGTACATGTTTACATTCAGACTGCATGACCATGTACATTGTGATTGTATGGGGGGAGGTGCCTATTTGATGCGGGACAGTGGACATTCTAACAACATCATGGATGTGTGTTTGTACTTGTACATTGTGAACTCACATTTCCCTGCAATGCCAAATGTGATTGGCCAGTTTCCATGCACATGCGGCACCAGTTGTGTCCTCTGTTCTGTTGTGGACGTGTTGCGGTTTGTACCACATCATTGTCAATGTTGTTGTGCTCTGCATGTAATGTGTGTGTGCCACATTTTGGGGGAGTCGCCCCTGCAGCTCTGATTTAGCTGCCCCTTATCCCTTACATGTGGTGTGCCTCTGGCTTCTGTGCTGAGATGTTGCATACTTGGGTGCATTGGTCTCTTGGTGGGAGTTGGGGGTCTGGGGCATGGTCTGTCCGCAGATGTGCAATGCTTAATTGTGCATGTGTACCATTGTGCCCATCTCTCCCTGTCCCCCCAGTCCCTGGTCGTTCCTCACCCTGTTGCTGTTGTGTCCAGTCATGTTGAGCAGTGTTCGGGCCCCCTTCTCCTGCCACCATCACCCCACTGATGACTGTGGACACAATTTCCACCATCTCATGCAGCTCCTCCTGTGGCGCTGAACTCCCACCTCCAGTCTGCATTGCTGCCTTCCGGTTGTTTGCGAGTTTCTGCTTGGTTTTGTGCTTCACATCATTCCAGCGCCTCTTGACCTCTTCCATTGTCCTCCTCTTCAGCACTCCCACTGTATTCAACTTGACCACGATGGTCTGCCATATTCCATTTTTAGTTGCCGATGAAACAGTGGAGGTGACGAACAGTAGTTTATGGTGTTCCACCACCTCCGTTATCAGGATCCTGTTTTCCTGCGGGCTGAACCACTTCTTCCTACTCTTCTTATCCTTGCCCTTCCCTGACCCCGAGGTCCCAGGCTGGTCCTCCGGGGGGCTTGTGGGGTTCTGGTTGTCCTCTGTACTAACTCCAGCTACCTCCATTGTGCTTCGCTGTTTTTTGGCTTTTGTTTGTATTTTTTTTTCTACTTTTATAGAGCATTTTCCCACATGGCACGTGGGAATTGCAGGCCTGTGGCTGGTTTTTGCAGATTTTTGTATCGCGATTGGCGTCATTGCTACTATTTTTGCGTTTGTGTTTTACGTTTTTGCCGTATCGCGTTGATTTTAATGCGTCCATTTGATGCGTTATTGTGAGGCTATCGCATGGTACCGCCGTGTTGGGAATGCCACGTTAACACGACGTTATTTACCCGCGATAGACTGCGATGTGAAGAGTTGCCTCAAGCTAATTTTGCGGTAGTTATCACACGTTCTTGAGAATATGCCCCTTTGTGTACCCTAGGGTTTAAATCAGACTCATGACCTGATACCCTTTCTGTTACATGTCCTCATTATTATCTTACAAAAATACCATAAAGCATGTAGTGTGTTTTCATAAACATATTTGGCTTGGATTTTGAGTAAATATATACCAAAAATGAACTTTGTGAAAATGATTTGATTTACGAAGTGAGAATGGAGTCACAGATGCTTAGAGACAACACAGCAGCACACAAACTTACACAAGACAAAGGAATAGATTCATAACACAACCGCCAACAGAAACCACTAGAAAAAAGAGAAGATGAAGACATTTTCTACAAAATAAGAGACTTCACAAAATGAACACTACTATCTTAGAAAAGGTGATACTGGAATACAGAGAAGCCATACAAGGGCCCTGGGAAACAGCAGGGTCACAAAGGTCCACATAGCCAATGAGAATAGTACTGGGGCAAAGGGAACACCCACTTAGTTCGCCTGTAGATGGAGGGTAAAGCATTTCATGCTGGGCAATACAAAACAAAAAGCATTCATATGTAATCAACGATATCAAACATGTTAGGTAAGATGATGTGCCCAATATTTCATGAGGGGAAGAGAAGAATGCACAGCTTTTTTTAATTGAAAGGGTTCTTATTGATCAATCAATTTATATTGCATGATATATGTGTTATAGTGCTATACACTGATGAAAGGGCAATGATATTCCCAATATTCTTGTAGGTTCCCTAATCCATTTAAGTTTCAACAAAGATATTCAAAAATCCCTATATTAGCTGAATGTTACCCTAGTGCAATCAAGGTCCACATAGTTACGCTGAAGATCCCATGCATTCTGCAACTCATTAATCAAGACCAGTGCTGTTACTCAAACTGACGTGTTCCTTTCCATCCAGACATAGATACGTTCTATTCCTAGCACCCTCAGTTCTGGCCTGGAAAATTTTGTAAAACTACTCTTTTGCTCTTGAAACCACCTTCAATTGAAAGCCTACCGTCATTCAGTACCTTCCAATTCCCCTAAGTTGCAAAGATCATCTATGGTTACTGAAACATGTAAAATTCCTAACTATCTGAAACTTCCCCATCACTCACCTATTAGCATTGTCAAAAATATCTACATTTCTGACATTCTCAGTGCTATCTTATCTATAGAATATGGTCATGGGTTTCCTTGGAAATTTGATTTTAGCCATTGTACATAGGGCTTGAAAAGAGCTATATGCCCAAAGTTTTATTGTGTCTGTTTCACATCTCCGACAAAATCCAAACCTACTTACATTAAAAAATAACCAAATTAGAAGACATGTCTTTAGGTATAAATCCTATAAATTTTTAAACAGCTGATCATCCTGTTTAGGATCCTATTATTGTCATTGGCCAAAAGACTGTCTTTGATTTGAAAACTTTGGATCATGGTCAGCTTCAGTACCTTCCAGAATCCCAATAAATGTGAAGAAATTTTTCTGAGTGCATTTTTTTAGATCTTGTGTCTAGAAATGCAGTTTCCCATTGATGATAGATGATTAATTATGCTCTTATTTATATTTTTTATGTTTCTGTCAACATTACATTTGTGCTTTACATTGTAGGAATGTAATCACTGGCATCCTCAATTTTGTTTGCTAATTTGAGGAAGTCATCTTGCCTTTCTACAGAGAGTTCCCAAACCGGAACTTCTACATGTCATCATTTTTCTTATAATAAAGGCTCTCAGGTTTGTCTTCACAGGTGGGTTGGGCTCAGGGCCTGGTTAAGGTGTGGTGGTATGTGGTATCCAAAGTGATATAATCTATGATGCTATTTTTTATGTCATTAGTTGTATAACATATGAGGGCATGACCAAGCATATTACAGTGCTACCTCCAGGAATTACTGTATCTCTAGCTATGAAGGCCTGACCCTATGTTTTCCCCCATATGGATTTTCCAGGTAATATGCAAGATTCTGAGTCTTGGAGTTTTACAATTAGGATATTAGAAATCATATGGAATGTCTGTATTACCTCTCTTTCCAACATGCAGAATCCAAAAGGGGGAGGTAGTACTGCTTGATAGGGTGACATACTTTGCAGTATCAGTATTTCCATGAGTGTTATTATCTCCCAGTATTAAAATGACCATCATTATGAGGGTCACAGAGGATATTAAAAATGCAAAAATCTTCCATTGCACGTAACTGGTAGAACCAGTGCCAGAATTGAAATCTTTTCAAGGTTCATTGTATCTTCATAAACACTACACAACTAATTACTTTATATTGTCTTTGATTTAGAATAATATGAAAATAAAAAACAACTGACAAAAGTGAACCCTCCAAATATGGCTTCAGCTCTTACATTGCCTGACCTTTAGCTCTTGTGAACATTTATTGAGGTATCAAAAATAGTAAAATTCATGTATGCTGTAGAAACAAATCAGTGCAACAGCACAAATTATAATGGATTTTTAAGAAAATGATCTTACTTTAACTATTGATGATAGTGGCATAGTATGAGTAACGATATTGTATTACCTTTTACATATTTTTTTTATTTATTTGCACAGCTTCCATGCAATGTTTTTTGCATTTACTGCTTCATTGAAAATAAACAGGTCATACAACCAATGACGAACCATGAGACATTGTTTTTTACAAAATACAAAATGTTCAAGCAATTGCAGTATATTTTTTGACTCCATGGGTCCTATCACCTTGCCACATAGGGTCATTTAATGTCAATTATCCTCTCTTAATTAGGCCATGCTTTAAAAGCCTGGACCATCTTGGTTCATCATTGCTGCTGCTGCCGCATCAAGGCATATGGCTTGTGTGATGTTCTTTATGTTTATTGGAGCCTAATGTATCATGTCTTAGCAGCAGTCCATAGAACCATTTCTGCCATGAAAATGATGGTGAATAAGCTCAGGTGAACGCAGCACACCATGAACCAACCTATTTTGTAGCCCCTCGGTCTGCACTGCATTTCTCCTTCCTTGCGCATAGTTGAAAAGGGCGCAGTTTTCTCAAGCTGAACAAAATATACTGTTTTTAGTAAATTGGGTTTAGCGTGAGAAACCTTGGGTGGTTGCATAGGAATGTCCATGCACCACCCTTGGTACGCCCCCATGGCCCAAAGTAACGTGAAGTAGCTCAATGCACTGCTTCACATTACTTATACGTTATTTCCAGTGCTAAACAAGTTTAGAGCTGGAAAGTAAATTGATCCTGAACCACACAAAAAAAATACATTGCTAACATATTTTTTTTCAAATTAGGAAACATGTTAAAAAAAATTATAAATTCAACCGTCCACCATTTTGTACTCAGTAGTACAATAACTTTGTTGGTGAGCAATGACAGTTTGCTGTCCACACAGTGCCACCTATCTGCTCAAGTAAGTAAAATGGATGTAATAAACACATTTAGTAATAACCCAGATAATACCTAAACATTATATACATTTTTATTTTCTAAAAAGTTCACAAGTTTTTGACAGACTAGCTACAGCCTTAAAATTGCACATACTGCCTGGAGGCGAACCTTTGATTCTTTATATTAGCAAAAAATGTTTACCTAAACATAAAAAAATTAAAAAAGGCCTTTACCTCAGGGAAGGTGCTTGACAATGGTGGGGGTCAAAAATATTATTACTACTCCGACAGGTGCTTGCTTCTGGAAAGGTGTTGGACAGTGGTAGGGGTCAGATTTACTTTTGCCACTCTGCCGGGTGCTAACATCAGGGAAGGTGCTGGAGAGAGGTGGGGGTCAAAATTACTATTAATCCTCTGCCAGTGCTATCCCCAGGGAAGTTAGTCCACAGTGGTGGGGTGGTCTAAACTGCTACTGTAACCCAGCCGGGTGCCTGCCGCAGCAAAGATGCTGAACAGCGGTGGGGGTCAAAACTTACCATTGCTAGTCCTCCGGGCACTTGCCTCAGGGAAGGTGCTGGGCAGTGGTGAGGGTCAAAATTACTATTACAACTCCGCTGAGTGCTCGCCTCAGGGAAGGTCCTGAATAGCAGTGGGGTCAAAATTACTGTTATAACTCTGCAGGGTGCTTACCGCAGGGAAGGTGCTGGACAGTGGTGGAGGTCAACGCACTATTAGAACTCCACCGGGTGCTTGTCTCAGGGAAGGTGCTGGACAGTGGTAGGGTTCAAAATTACTATGATAACTCTGCCAGGTGTCTGCTTCAAGGAAGGTGCTGGAGAGTGTTTGGGGAGAAAATGGAATGTATTACGGTAAAATATAGTGACATTCTAATTTATTTTACAGACCTTGCAATTTCTCGATTAAATTGGAAGTTGTCAATCCAAAATCACAAACCTAAACAATCAAAACCATCACTTTTTAAGAGAAAAAGACCCCCAAAGGTAAAAATCATTCCTAACATTATTCAAAGAAAAAAGTTGATAAATGTCTTTTAACAGATAAGCATGAATTAGATACAAAGATCTCTCGTTTCATTTACACATTTTGAAAAAATATGTCTTGCCAACAAAACAATGTCTGACAGTGTCCTTTAAAAAACCCTTTTTGCCTTTAACAGTTACATTGCAAACCATAAAATCATGGTTGAAAACCTGCACAATCTGAAACCTTCTCTTTTGTCCACATTCTTTAGCAGTACAAACTACTAAGAAGCACCAAAAAGTAGCAATTCAACCACTGAAAAATCCACAAGTAAAATCCCATCACCATCAGACATCACACCTCTCAGGGATACAAACAAGTTGAGGTAAATAAGGTCATCAGAGTAGTTGCCTTAAAAAACAAGTACATTTCTCTGCACAGGCACCCTATTTTAACACAATTGTCTACTTTTTTGTACATTATAAATAAAAGAATGGTTTTCAATTTTACTACAGTAGAAATAATAGCCTGGTTTTCAAACAGTTTGTAAAATAATCATACAGGTGCTTATTAAAGAATTTTTTTGGTACAAACCATTAAAAAACATGTACTTTTTTCTGTGTTTCTACAGATCCATACTGAATGGCATCAAAAAATCAAGCAAGCTACATGCATTCAAACAGAGGAAATAGACTTCTAAAGTACGATGGCTACCTTTATTGTAAGGAGAGATTAACTGAGACAAGGAGCCATTGGAGGTATGTGCAGTATTTTGCGTCCCATTGCACAGGTAGAGCAGTTACTCTTGGTGACACTGTTGAAAGGACCACAGAACATAACAACTCTGAATCTGCAACAGACATCAAAGTGGGAGAGAACAGCCAGGTGATAAACATGCTTCCACTTCCAATGAACCCTATGGTTTAGTTTTGAGGGAGGGACCCCAAAACATTCCAATGTATGTTGCAAGTTGTATGCCCGCAATTCCTAACCTTAGAAGGATTATACAGAGACAAAAACAGGAAAGTAACACTAAATGGGTAACACCACAGACCTACTCAGGCATTAACATTCCTCCTGATTAGACTGTAACCTTCGATAACAAAACCTTCCTTTTGTATGAAAACAAAAACCCTCCGAAAAGAATAATGGGGCATATTATCAAGCATTGCATTAACATTTTTGCTGATTTAGTGGCAGAAAACTGCCGCTAAAGCGGCGATAATGGGCTTGATAATATGCCCGTGAGAATTCCAATAGAAGTCCATGCTGACACCAGAATGTGGGCTTCTATTGGAATTCTCAAGGGCATATTATCAAGCCCATTATCACCGCTTTAGCGTCAGGAAAGCGGCGATAATTTTAATGCCGTTTCTTGATAATATGCCCCACTAATTGTTAGCACACCCCATAACCTCATAACTTTGGAGAATAGTGATATTTGGATGATTGATGGCACCTTTAGGTCCACACCACATCCATTCACCCAAATGTACACTATTTATGCCAATATCAATAACACCACAGTTCCTTTAGTTTACTCACTGACAAGCGCTAAGGGCTTGATTACGAGTCTGGCTGTCCACGGACTGCCAAACTCACAGGGGCGCAGCAGTGGCAGTCTTCTGACTGTCCTATTACAAATTAGGGCAGTTGGACTGCCATTGCTCCACCACACCCACCAGGAAACCACTGTACCCTGAAGTGGTGGGAGGGAGTATAAGGGAGAAATATGCTTGGCATGGACTGTCATGATTCCTTCTCCGCCACAGTTTTCATGGCTGTTCCTCCTCCATGAAAACTGTGGGGGGGAGAAAACAAAAGGGGCCCTACAGGGCCCCTGGTGCCTCACACTATGTTGATGCACACAGAGGGGCCCAACATGCATGCGCCCCAATTCCTGTATGTCATGGACTTCACAGTCCATGCAGAGCAGGAACTATTTTTGCCATTTCCATTGCAGTGCCCATTTCCAGTGGGAATGTAAAAAAAAGCCCGCCAGACAGGAGAAACACTCGTAATCCGGCAGGCGGCCCAACTACGGGTTTTAGGGTTCGGTGGGGGTCGGACCTGTTGCTACACAGCCACACGCATAATCAGGCACTAAATAAAAGTCCTAGAAAAGTGATCATTAATTTTGAATTGACCATGATTATTACTATTACTAAATTATACACTGAAACCCAAGGCATATTTGCAGAAAATCTAAAAATAATATTGTTTGAGGATTGCATTTCAAACAGTAAACTGCAGTATGAATTGAAGAAACTAACTGCATTATGCTTTGTACTTCCTGACTGTCTGGATGAGTACTACACTTCATTTACAGAATCAGAGTATTTTACACAAAATGAGGACAAATCGCTGCCACTACAAAATTATTTTGAGGACACAAGGATTGGCAATGTAAGCAGGCTGGGTCACAGGAGGAAGCCAAGGTTTGTAAATTGAGTGATGGAACTGTTACGTGACCTGCTTAGAGGGAGGTGCAAAGAAAAATATTGCCATTGAGGGATGGCACAACTCCTTCACCAGATCTAGTGGTAGACCTGACCCTAACTTCCATCATTTTTGGAAATTTTGAAGAAGGAGCAAAGTTTCTAAGAAATGAAAATAGCACAATCATTTACAGGTGCTCTGAGCCCAAGTGTTTTTAAAAAAGAAAATAAAAAAAAAGATCTATCCAAGCTACTATTGGCTAAAATTCAACAGCTTACATTGATGGTGGCTTCAGGCTCCCTTGTCAATCCTGCAATCATACAACATTTCTAAACACATACTAACCCCTGCTCTAACTTAATTGCCTTTTTTGACCTATTTAAAAAAAATTAGATTGCCATATTTGCACAACTGCGAACGTCAAGGTTAAAAGTACATGATAAATAAGGACTTTTTACCCCACTGCTTTTAATGGGAAACCATGGGGAAAAAGCCTACACAGAAACTTTTCTTTATATACATTAGACTTCTATTATCCCTGGCTACTCTAAAAGCAAGACACGCTGACCTCTCAGAGACCTGCTGGACTTGCCTCTGTCCACATGCAGATTTGTACCATTTATTTTTTAGATGTCCGCCTGTCCACAATTTTTGAAAAAGGTCTGGACTCAAATCAACTTAATTTATGGCTCTAGTTATCCTTTATCTACTTCTCATATATTTTTGGGGAGCTTATCTCTCATTTGGATGGCGTCTGATTCCAACACAAAGATAATAGACTTATTGCTAGCAGTTGCTTTACAACAAATAACCAAAAATTGGAAGGATTTTACCAAATTATCACATCAAGCATGGTGGTACGCTGTTTGCTACAACCATAGACTGGATACAACTTTGGTTTACCCCATTCATATGACAACACAACGCTCAAATGTATGGTTACATATCACAATGTTCATTGATGCTAATGCTAAACATCCCCTTTCCCTGAATCCAATACAACAGGAAGTCTCTAAACCTCCTTGACTTTCCTCAAGTTGATATTATATTAATTTGTTACTCTAAATTTTGCATTCAGATCTACTTATGAAATGTAACCTTCTTTTATCTGCACTGATTATTTTGCATACCCTTGTTATCTTTCTATCTCTCAAGATATGTTAAACTGACTCATTCATCCAATAATTTTGATTCTGAATTTAGGTTTAATTTATGAACTTATTTACTGTTCATATGGTCTTTTGTATTGTAACTTTGAGTTCTCTTAATAAACTTTTTTTTAACTTAAATGTTTAAAGATATGTTATTACAATTGTAAAAATGTTGAAATATTTTTTTTCAAAAATACTTCAAATTCTGAAGTATTTATTGTACTTTTTAGATTTTTTAAAAATTGTTAATAAATGTATTAGTGTTCATTTTTAAATGTTATCAGCATTTTATAAAAAATACCATTATGATCTGAGTAATGTTTTAACATTCCATTAACTTTGAAATATATGTTTTCAATTCTAGTGGTCTAGTGGTTCAAGTTACTATTTTAGTAAATATTTTAAATCTGACTAAATGTTTAATTTGATGAATATAAATTAATACTGAGGTATTACAATTAATACCTGAGTATTAACACACTTTCCCACCCATTACTCCTATATCCCTCACATCCCATGCCTAAGGATGTATGTTACACCTTATTTTATAAAATGTATTTTATTTATTTTAAATGTATAAAAAAGTATAAATAAATTCTCAGGAATACAAATAATACTTGTGTATTAATACACGTCCCCACCCAATCCCCTTAAATTCCTGTTATCTTGTGCCTAAGGGTGTGTGTTACACCCATGTATAATGTTTTAAAAATAAATCATTTTTTTTACATCTGTAGTACAATAGTACTGAATTACCGTATTCATAGTATAATAAACCAAATACTTGCAAATATACTTACCCACTAATGTGCTGTAAGTGCACTACACAATAATGTGTGGTAATGGCATGCATGGTAATGTTGTTTTAATGGTGTGGAATGCATAGTAATGGCATACATTGTAACAACCCCTGTGTAGTAACAGCTTTGTTGTAATGGCATCTCGTGGTAAAGGATGCAATGTAATGGTTGTTTCCCGAATTATGTATCTGATGGGGGAAATTGGGACACTAGTCAATGTGTGAATGTGTATGGCAGCCTCAGGCTCCCTTATCCTGTTGCTTCATGTCATTTTTTCGATTTTAGTTTTGACCTCCCCCTTGCAAACAGGTAGGGGATGTGTAGGGGAATCATAGCAAACAAATAGTCACGTCTAGTCACTATATTCATTTTTATCAACTGTCTTTCAATGGAATCCCGTTGGTGACTGTGAGCCTTAGGAGGGGTCAGAGTACTGCAAGCCCCATGAGCTCTTGTGGCAGATGCCACCTTCAATGCTAGCAACGCACTCAGGGGCACTCATTTCTGTGGGTCACTCATTTCCGGCTCACAGTTACTAACGGGCCTTCCAGCTGCGAAGGGAAGGCCCATTAGTAACTGTGAGCCATAAGAGGGGGCAGAGTTCTGCAGGCCTCGAGCTCTTGTGGCTGATGCCGCCTTCAATGCACCTATTTCATTTGTTGTGGGCTCCCGCTGTGTGGGTACTTGCCCGGACCAAGACCAGGCAAAGAGGGGGCCCGTCTGCGCTCGTCGGTGCCAGGTCAAGACTGGCCCCACTCTTTTGGTCGGATGATCTTGGTGCACAGCTCATCATTTCTAACCCTGGGCAGAGTTCACGTAGTCGAAGTGGTAAAAAAACTCAGCGACCTACACAGAATTCCGCAAGGAAGCGGAATTGCTTGTTCTGCCCGTTTGCGATGCGTTTTTCCTGTTCGGGAACGCATATTGTGTGTTCGGGACTCTGATTACATGCTTGGGGGAAATATCTCACGAACTTGCTCATGCGGTCACCAATAGGTGTGGCCATCTTGTTTTTCACTTGTCCCTCCCGTTCGCGATACGTATTTCCTGTTCTGGAACGCGTATTGCATGTTCCCGCCCATTTGCGATATGTATTTCCTGTTCGCGAACGTGTTTTGCGTGTTCGCGACGGTTTCTGCATGCTATGGGGAGGAAATATCATGCGAACTTGCCTATGCAATCGCAATGGGCGTGGCCATCTTGTTTTTCACTTTTTTGCAATGATCCTGAGCCTGTTTTTCCATCCTCCCTCTATCTTTTCAATCCTTTGTTTCTGTAAACTTTTTTTTAGATCTTTTTTATTTATTTTCTGTCTCTCTATTTTCCTGATTCTATATTTTGAGTTTTTTTCTACTTTTTGTGTGTTTTTAACTACTTTTTCACTCTTTTTCTATTACTTGCTTTTTTCATTTCTTTCACTTACTTTTTTAATTCCTACCTTTTCTTTTCCGCCCCCCGAGTACAGAACCATGCTAAAGGCAAAGGGCAAGGCTCGTAGCCGCAGCCAGAGCGCGACCGCCTTCCTTGCAGAAGGAGGCGCCCAAAAGGGGTGCAGGCACGGGAATTATTTGGTGAGGCGGAGGTGGCCGCACTGGATTTTTTTGTGCGGCGCAACCTCCCCTTAACCCTGGCAGCAGGCGGCAGGCCTGGGTCCAGGTACAGGCTCCTGGAGCATCGCCAGTGGTGGGGAAGTGTGCGCCGGGCAGTGTTTCACTGCTCTGGGGTCCGGCGCCCCCCTAACCAGCTTACTCACCGGTGGTCCGATATCCTGGCCCGGGAGAAGGACCTGCTGCACCTGCTAGGAGTTAAGGTCCCAGGGCTTGGTGAGTAGCTATTTAATATTACTTCTTTGTGTTCTTCTGCTCTGTGTTATATATTGCGAATATCATTTTTTTCTGAATAGCAAGAATGCTGGGGCTTTCATTGCAGGTAAATTACGTTTAAAAATCTTCTGTGATTGTTGTGCCACAGGTGCTCGGTGCTACTAATCTTGCTTGTTTGCAACTCTGGGCTTGCTTAGCTTGATTATGTAAGAGTTTCTTTTAGAGAACTTAAGTTAGGTAATGCTAGAGAGACTCTAGTCCTTCCGTTGTCCTCCTGTCACTAAGAGATAGTGGTGGATTGATAGGTTTAGTTACTTATTAGTATGAGGGGGTAATTTTTTAGCGATTTGCGTGACGCATGCTCTGTTACGTCACGTGCTGTTAAGTGCTGCTTACCCCAGTCCTTGGTAGAACCTTTTGTAGTTTGTTTAGTGAGTGGTAATAAGCTTAGCACTAGCAGAACATCAGCAGCAACCAACAAACAATTTGGTGTATGCAAAAATATATGCATGTGTCCTCCATCAATGCATTTTTGTGGACTAAAATAAATGGAAATGCAGACTTAGTGAACAGTTGGACCGTCTGTAATACGTGGGCTAGGTGGTACTAAGGCTTAGTTAGTATTCTGGAATCAGAATGGAACACTGGATTAGTGTTGATAAATATAAACTAGACGGACCGCGTATCCCCTGATACTACTAGTCGACCAAATTAGATAGGTAAATTTTATTGGAATTGTTGTTTCCATAAATGTCTTTTTGACCGTTTAAAAAAAACTATTTTATATATTTCACACCAATCATCAATGTTTGTCTATTTCTTTCTTATATCTTTCATGATCAGCATCCAGGGGCAAGAAGATGAGGTCGGAGTTGGCGGGAGCAGCGGGAGAACACCAGGGACAGGACCAGGAATGCTCGTCTACTGAGGGCTCTGCTGCTGGCCCCAATAAGTCTTCCTGTTGTTAATATTAATAATTATATTTCCCTAACTTTTACTGATCCTTATTTTTTCTGAACTATTGTATCCATTTCCTAATGCTATTTGTTACCAATTCTTCTTCGTTCTAGACTATCTGTTTCTAAATTCTTGTTATCCCTGCCTCTAACTGCCTGTGCTATGACTCTCTGTACTACTACTATTACTCTGTCTGTAGCTAAGCTTGCCCAGTTGGTCACTCTTTATTTAAAAGGTATTATTAAAATTCAGATTCACCAATAGCTCTAGCCACTGAGTCCAGTCCTTTGGTTTGGCCTCTTCTAGTCTTCTTAATCTAGAGAGGCTTTTTGACAATTCCCACCAACAAACTGCCCAACTAGATATTTTACTATTTTTGATAGGATAGGAAGTACTACTACTAGTCTACACTACTCTAGTACCTGATTTGTACTAGTGTTGTATGTTGTATATGTATGTATTAACTTTTTTTTCAATCTTGCTAGTGAAAAAGAATAAAATAGGAGGAAATGTATATGGCATCTAGAAAACGTGTAATGTTTTTTCTAGGCGTACCAACCACCAGTGCCGGGGCCAGCGACGAAGGCGATGTAGGCGCAGCCAGAATGGAGGGTGCACGAGATGCAGCAGCTGCAGGGGGTGAGACAGCAGCAGTGGCAGGCGGTGGTAAGTTATTTTCCTTACTTATTGACATAAGACTTGCTGCAAGACACTGTACTGTTGAGAAAGACTAAGTTGTTGTGAACAACGGTTGAAGAAGACACCCTTTACTTAGCATTAGCAATAGCATTAGTGGCGGGAATTGAGTAACTAATAGCCTCTTCTATCTGACTTCAACTCAGCTGTGAAAGTTTTATGGAGAAGACTAAGAGTCCGATCAGATGACATTGATGGAGGGGTTGAAGGAAAAGAGAAAGAAGGGTAAGATTTCATATTTATGATTATGACTGGCAGAGAAGTATACGCGGGATGCAGGCATAGGTGGCTGATAGGAATCAGATGCATAGGTGGTTGAAGGATGGGTGAAGGTGAAAGAAAAGATGCCTGCCTCGGTGGGTGAAACTGTATGGGTGGATAGCAAGAATCCTCTGGGGTTTTTCATGGGTCAAACTCAAAGCCAAGGCAAGCATGGAAGGAAGGATGCACGGGTGGTGGTTTGTAAAAATGAATAAATGTTTGTTGTTGGTGAAACAAACTGAGGTTTGTTGAGAGATTAAGAAGAATGATAGACATGTTTACTTTGACTGGATGGATGCCTGGATAGTATCCATCATAGATAGCATAGGTGGAGACTGTGACTGGATGAGGAGTCTTACTTTGAAAAGAAATCGCGCCAGAGTAGCAAAGCCAAGGAGAATAGAAGTTGTATTTTCAGAATACACCCTTGACTCACAGTAGTTTGCAAGCACAGCATATATATTGTGTATGTATGTTGTTATCAAGCGCCTCCCTCCGACTCCGAGGCCCACTCCCTACCTATGTTAATTTATTTTCGACTGTGCCAGCCTGCCATGGGTGGCCTAGCTATCGGCTGCATGGTTACACAATCAACCAAAACAAAGTACCTCATGTCATCCCATATGTAAGCAAAGATCATTTGGATCAGATATCATCTGCCTTTTTGTAGTAGTCAGGGCAGGATGAAAGTGAAATTGAGCAGTTGCCCTTGATGAGTATGGCCAGTGCCACCCGTAATAGAAAAATACGATGATTGTGTAGTCAGCTTCCCCACCTGCAGACAGTAGTAAATAAAACTAACTGAGTCTGCGTCACAAGTATGTTTGTCTTGGGCCCAAGCTGACTGAGCTGGCAGGCCGGCTACAACAAGGTTACATAATTTCACTAAACAAGAGAAAAGAAGGAGACTGGTGTACTGTGTACTCGAGTCCATAGTCCTAGTATAATGCCTGAAACTTCCACAAATGTTAGAGGCCGAGGAAGTGGGAGGATAGATACATACCACAAATGTTATGTACTGTGCTTGCTAGTGCTACTGTGCCATTCTGTGTCAAATGAATTTGTCTTACTCTTTTGCTAAGAGTATATGTTAGTTTGTTACAATACACTTTTTTCTCCTTGTTATAGCTACTCCTTCCCAACCCAAATACAAACTGGCAGTCATGGCCCGCCGCCAGAAGCTCGAGGCCATTCGAATAGAGTATCGGCGGCATGTGGTTCTGGCGGATGAGGAGGAGGCGGCAGCAGCTGCAGTCTCCTCCAATGCCCCCTGGCCCTCAAGGGATACGGCGCAGCGGTCTGGCAGCCGCCCACCGCCACACTTCATCCAGCACTGCTGCCCTCGTGAATGCAATTGCAGGAAATTCCAGCGCTGCATGCTCCTCCAAAATGCCGGCCTAGAGGAGCGGATAAAGGTCCTAGAGAAGCAACTAGCCTGCCGATAGAGACCCTGTTGGATTGCCCCTTTTTTATTCCTTTTTATGGTGGGTTTGAATTGGGTGTTGGGGTTTATGGACAATTGGTTGGACTTTTTCGTTTTAGACATTGGTTGGGGTTAGGGAGAGGAGTGGGTCATAGTTTATTTTTTTTAGAGGATTACATTATTTTTATTCTTTACATACGATGCTAATGTTTTGTGAGGGGTTACTGTTTTACGTCACACTGTTTCCTTGCTGCTGCAGGGCCACAGCCAGTGTTTGATTTAAATAATCTGCCAATTTTGTAAGACACAAACAGATAGATGCGGTACCCCTCACTGAGTGACTTGTCCTACTAGTACTGTCAGTCTCTCCTCCTAGTCTATGCATTCTGCAACTGGACTCAAGGGAAGTGTGAATTAATGAATTAATTTCCATTATTAATTATGCCTCCCCCAAACTTCTTCTCTTACCTGTAATTGATGTTTACCTTAGGCTCATTGATGTCTGCATGGTGTTGATGGTATAGGTTCCCAACATGCCATGGTTGTGGTGGTTGTACTAGTAGACACTGGCAGTAGCATTAGCAAAAAAAGAAAATGAGACAGTCAGTAGCCTGAGAGAAACTCTGGGAGGAGTAGTAGAACTAAGTACAGTACAGTACACAAGAAGACTGCCAAACAATAATAATAATGCTGATTAGCAATGGTAAAGTAAAATAAAACATAATGGTGGTAGGGATAGCCTACTACAACAAGTTACAAACTGTAGTCGTGTAGATTCACTCGACACAAGCGTA
Source organism: Triturus cristatus (assembly GCF_964204655.1). Taxonomy (NCBI): domain Eukaryota; kingdom Metazoa; phylum Chordata; class Amphibia; order Caudata; family Salamandridae; genus Triturus; species Triturus cristatus. Next base: position 735,935,969 of record NC_140587.1, on the reverse strand, counting down.
ACCTTTAGAGCTGTGTAAGAGGATGACAAATCCAATCTATGTCGGCAATTAATGATGATGGATTAGGTTCCTTTGGAAAAAAAATTACTTTCAAATATACTGAGCATGAGTGGGCAAGCAGAAGAAGATACTCGCCCTGTCTTGAAATTGAATTAGTGTTCCTTTCACCACGTCCGCCCCAAGCGTGTGATCGATTATTGGTGTACATTTAATTTAGTCACACCTCAATATAAATCACACAGCCTGGGGGAAGAGGGTTAGGGTTTTATGAATGGTTGGGAAGGGGGGTTTGGGTAGGTTTGACAAAGAAAAATATTACGCATGGACAAACAACAAAAAAACATCTTGGCAGACGACCATCACATCCATAAATCTGTTAAGGGAGAAAAAGGAAATGCATGCATGATGATGATGACTTGATGGTTAATGATAAGTAATACATACTAGCTAGACTAGTAGACAGTACAGGGAAGCAGTATATTATTAATTATTATGCAATGTGTCTTGCCTGTCTGCCTTCAGAGAGACCCAAATTACATACATTTTTACTTCTGTTGTACCGGGGTTACTTTTTAAAGCTAGCAGAGAAAATTAAAAAATAGCTGTAGGGATCAATTATAAGCAGAGAGCAAACAACAACAACACACAGTATGATTGAAGAATCATTAATACTGTGTCATGAATCAAATTATTTAAAATATGACGAATGTTGACAATAAAGTGTTACAGTATGTTATCCTGGTCAAATTGGGGAGTTGCATCTTGGCATTCCTCTTGGTCCTCCGGTCCACGCTGCATCCGTCAATCTTGGGTGCCACTGCCTGCCTGGCGGATGTGGATTCTTAGGTGAGTGTGAGCTGTTTTTCCCAGTATAGCACAGGGTAAGGGCTGGCCTGTAAGTGTAGATGGAAAATCAAAAGGGGTATTTAAAAATCAAGTAGAAAAACCCCCCATAAATTACGGAGGAGTGCAAACACTTTCAGAGCAGCATGGCTAAATCATGTCTACTCTGTTGTCTGTTTCCAGCATTACCCTACACCAGCAACAGGACAGAACAGGCCCACGGCACCCACCCATTCTCCACTTACCTTAGATTTTGACTGAGCCAGACAGAGCACACATGTCACATATATACAGCAACATAGCATTTTCCAAAGTAGGTAACCAAATCAATGGAATGCACAGCTGTTAATCATACCACCACTACTACACCCATGACTCGACTCCACCACTACAGTTATTCCATCAGTCCTCTCCGATCCTGAATACGAAGATATTATGTCACTGTGGTCATCATCATGGTGTGTGTCCACATTCCATATTCAAAATGCAATGAATTGGCCTGCAGTAGAAGTACAATTTTGTTATTAAATGACAAGAAGGGAAACATTGACTTGAGTTAATTTTAGGGTGCAGATTAAATAATAGTACACAATGACTTCACTTCATGCACAACAAACAACAACAACACAAACACCAATCACTCAGTCAGCGTCCAATGCAAGCCATCATTCATTACTTGTTCCTTCTCATCTTAAGTTAAGGGGCATTCTGTCTCGGCTCGGAAAGAAGCATAGCTATAGTAGTCATCATGTTCCACTTCTTTTGGGGGGACTCAACGAGACAACATTTTCTTGTACTATTATTCTCCATCCAATCATCATCTGGCTTGAGGGAAATGGATTTAGGGTGAGTAAGGAGGATGGAGGAGCAGGACTCAGAGGAGTGGACTTTAGTTAAATGCAGACAGCTGCAACTGCAATATGGCAATAAAAAGACTAAAAGACGGTGGTGGTGGATTTGTTGTGATTCAAAGTTTCTAACCAAAAAGACAGGCACACACAAATAAAAGTAAATAAGGAAGGAAGAAAATAGGAAGTTCAAGCCTAGTTGTCAGGGAAGTATAGCTCGTCCTCAAACTCTGGGGGTTCAACCAGAAATAGGTAATCATCTAACACACTACTTCCGTCACCTAAGTCGCTGTCCTCATCTTCCTGCATTGATTCATGTATTGTGTAATTCGGTGCTGATTAATTTTGATCGTGGTTAACCACTCCACGTTTTTGGGCGAGAGACTGGTCCTTTTCACTGTTACAATGGCACCAGCAGCACTGAAAACACGTTCAGAAGAGACCCTTGCGACAGGGCAAGCCAGATAGTTTATCGCCAGCCTGCTGAGCACTGGCAATTGGCCCCTTTTCCCATACCAATACTGCAATGGGTTTTGATCAATGTAGACCTCTATTGGGTCATCCAGATAGGCCTGGACCATCTGCTAAATGTTCAGAGGTGCTCCACTTTCCACTTTGCTTGGCCTCTTTTGTCTTTGCATCAGCACTGGACCTAGCAAACCCTTGCTGTAAATACCAATCCTGTGCTGATTTTACTGGGGCTGATGATCCGGTTCTAGCTGTTGTCGATAGTGTTTTTGACCGCTCTGAGCCAAACGCACTGCCCTCAGGCTCTGAAGTTGAACTTGACACTGGATGCCCTGCTGCAGTACTTGTTGTGGGTGTGAGTAGCGGGCCTTTAATTAACAGCCGTTCATTTTAGTCACTGGCTGCCTCAGCTATCCAAGTTTTGTACTGGGCAACATCCACTTCTGAAAAAGGAATTAATGTTGTGTCGATTTGTACCGTGGATCCAGAATTGTGGCACAAATGCAATGTTTTTCTGAAACAATGCAAACTTGTACCATTGTATTTTCAGCTAAGCGATGGGATAAGCTCTCCACCAACTCATATGCTTTATTTTTTTCCTCCACAGCTGTGTACGCTTGAGACACCACCTTCAGCTGTTGCTCTAGCATGTGCAACAATGGGATAGCTTGGCCCATAGTACAGTTGTCCTTGCTGACTTCACGTGTGAAGAGCTCGAAAGGAAGAAGCATCTCTGTCAGGCATTTAACTAAGCCCCATTGGTCCATCTGTAGGGTCATACCTATCACAGTTGCATCTCTTATTCTTTGTATGACATACTCATTGATTGGTCTGTACTGATCAAATAGACGATCAAGCATGTAACAAGTTGAGTTCCAACGTGTTGGCACCTCCTGGATGAGTGCTTTGACTGGCATTCTATGCTCACGTTGAATGATCCTCAGCTGCTTTGAAAGAATGGCTCAATGTGTGCTTATTCTTCTGCAGGTGGTCATTAAGTTGCTGACTCAGGCTTCTTTTTGCAGAAAGTCTCGAACAATGATGTTAATGCAGTGCGCCAAACACAGGACCCTGAAACAGGCACCATCCTCCATGGCCTTAACTATATTACTGCCATTATCTGTGTCAACAAAACCAATGTTAAGCCCTCTTGGGTGCAGCCATTCAAAGACCTTGCTGTATGAGATTTCTCCATGGTGCTCATTGCGACAGTTGCACGTTTCCGAGTAGCATTAAAATCGCAGCAGTGTCAACAGCACCTGCTTCAGATATCTTTTCTCTAACCCCCACAAAAGAGATCCAGTGTGCAGTGATGCACATGTAATCAATGGCTTGGCAACTGGTCCACATGTCTGTTGTCAGGTGGATATTGTGAACAGCACTCTGCTGCAAAGCTTGTCCAAGCAATTCCAGCACATCATGATGTAGTGTTGGAACAGCAACTCTGGCGAAATAGGACTGGCTGGGAACTTTCCATTTTGGTCAGATGGCTGTCACAAATACAAGGAAACCCACCCCTTCTAAAAAAGAAAAAGGGAGAAGGTCCAGCGCTATCATTTTAGCCAGCTTCGCATTGTACAAACGTGCCGTTGGGTGGTTGCGTTCGTATTGCCCCTCTGACCTAAGCATGCTGACAATGGTAGGATGGATTATTTTCCTTTGCGATGCAGCTGATGTAGGTGACTTCTTGAACCCAGTTAGGCTCAACGACAGCAACACACTTTTTTTCATTGCAGTACTCTGTTGACTTGGTGTCTCTGCCTGACTCATGGGACCTGATTCACAGAACTAAATTAAGAAAAAATCCTAAACTTACTACCATTTTGGTATTCACAAAAGGCACTTACTCATTTTGGTATTCAGAGAAGGCACTTAATCATTTTGGTATTCACAGAAGGCACTTACTCATTGATGAGTAAGTACCATCTGTGGAAACCAAAATGAGTAACTGCACTTACTCATTTTGGTATTCACAGAAGGCACTTACTCATCAATGAGTAAGTGCCTTCTGTGAATACCAAAATGAGTAAGTTCCTTCTGTGAATACCAAAATGAGTAAATGGTAGTAAGTTTAGGACTTTGTTTTAAGTTAGTTCTGTGAATCGGGCCCCTACTACGCTGCCACTGAGATGTTGCTGAGGATGTGGGTGGTACCACTACACAGCTGGGTACAGGGCTACTTTGTGTACCAGAGAAAATGTCTCCCTCTTGTTCACCTTCCACCGCGATCATATCTTTTTCTACTTCTTCATCGACACCAACAGCAATGGGTGCAGTTTTACTTTTTAGATCTTTAAGGTGTTCCTCCCACTGGATCAAGTGGCGTTTTTTCAGATGGGTTGTTTGGCCTCCGGTGCCATAGTTTGTACCAAGCTTACCCAGACTAACACTATGTCGGCAAATTGAGCCTATAGCAACGTTCTCCTCCGTACTGCTAACTGAAAAGAAGTTCCAAACTGGGGAGGTGCACTTTCTTGCGCTGCTGGAGGTGCCACTTGCAATGCCGGATGAACTGGAGGGTGTGCCTGGAATTTGACTCTGTGCAGTACCACTACTATCTACTGAGGTGGTGGTTGTGCTCGATGTAGGTCCCTGCCGGGCCTTTGCAAATGCAAATATGGAAGCTGGAGGTGGTGTTTGTGTTCCCTGTCCTGGTGGTATCTGTGCCACATCCCTCACAGCAATTTGGGATAGGGTAATAATGACAGCCTCCATCTCCACTGGGCCTGGAGAGATGTTCATGATAACCGGCTCGTCATCATCATCCCCCTCTTCTACATCTACTTCCATAACTCTAAGGCTTTCTGGAACCTTCCTTTTACCTAGCCTAGTATTGTGGCATGCCTCACTCTCAGACTGAGCTGGTGGCTTCCAAGTGGCATCTAGATCATCAGAAGGGGGGCTTGAAGAAGAAGTTGATGGACTAACCCTCCTTTTCCTTGCTGGGGATCTGGAAGACAATGGATCTTCTGAAAGAGTGGCTTGCTCTTCTTCGTCTGCAGGAAGCTCGATTTCCTGAACTGCCCCTACATCGGGAGGAACAACTACTATTGTGAGCTGTTTTTGCGGCTTTTGTTTTGGTTGTTGTTGCGGCTGTTGTTCCGGCTATTGTTCTGGCTGTTGTTGCCCACTTATCTGCTGTGTTTCCACCTGCGTTGATTGAGTACTACTTTGCGATAATGACATTTCAACACTGCTTGTTGGCGTTTGTGCAAGTAGACTGGTTACCTCTGCGACACTCTTGGGCTTGGGCCTAGGTTGGTGGGGTGGGCCCGCTGATGCGGAGTTGCTGCTCCCAGCTTGGTCCCCGGACACCGCTGATGCAGGCCTAATTTTTTGTTTCCCAAAAAACATCTTGGCCAGCACACCAGTCTTGGTAAGTGCCACTTCCTTCTTCTGTTCCTTCTTCTCACTGGCAACTTTCTTGGTACTGGAGGACCTGGGACCTTTCTTTGCAGCCATCTTCTTCTTTCCGATGTCAGCAGGACGCAGGTGCACAAGTTGCAAAGATGTCTGTGGTCACACGTGGACGTAACGTGTTGCACAGCAGGACTTCTGTCTGGCAGTACAATTGGTGATGATGACACCTCCTCCTCTGTCGTTTTGTGCACCTAAAAGCAAAGAAGCCAGGAGAAGAACATCAGTGAAATGTTGCATTTGTTGTTGTGGTTCAATTTCTACTAGTACAAACAAACAAATATCATATGTAACTTAGTGGGTGGTGGTCACACGTGTTAGTGTTATATTATTACATTTTATTAACTCAGTTTAAGTTATAAAAAAACATAACAGTGTAGCCATTTGTGAGACTTTAACCACAAGGGCTTTCATGGTATACTGTGTACACTCAGGAAGGATAGGAAAGAAGAACAAAAAGAAAAATGCAAATGTAATGGAATTGGAAACTATTTGGCATTAATTTGCTCATCACGTCATTCAGGGAGCTGCAGCTGGCAAAGGGGATGGAAGCAGTAAGCAAGGAGGAACAAAGGAAAGATATGCAGGCCTAAATGGCAAAAGCAGCACACTACTAAACTACCACCACAAAATGGCCGCCAGCCCCATGACCAGGCCACGCACAGCAGCAACAAGAAAGGGAAGACAGACAATGCAGGCCTATGGCAAAAGCACGCTGTCTGGCCTCAAAAGGGCCACCAGCCACATGGCCAGGCCCACAACAACAAGAAAGGGAAGACAAACAATGCAGGCCCATGGCAAAAGCACACTGCCTGGCTTCAAAATGGCCTCCAGCCACAGGGCCAGGCCCACAACAACAAGAAAGAGAAGACAGACAATGCAGGACTATGGCAAAAGCACACTGCCTGGCTTCAAAATGGCCCCCAGCCACATGGCCAGGCACACAACAACAAGAAGCCTAGGCCAATAGTAACAAAGGAAAGACATGCAGGCCTATATGGCAAAACAGCACACTACTCGCTACCACCACAAAATGGCCACCAGCCACATGGTCACTCACAATCACAAGTTCACAGCAAACAGGAGACCTGGAAAACAATGAACTCAAGCAGGCCTATATGGCCAGACAAAGGAGGGATGCTAAACAACACAGCATTCGTGCAAAAACGAAAATCCACAGGGCTAAACAAGGTTTGCAAGTTACATAACAACCCCACCACACGCACGCATCCAATAAAAAAGGCATTTATTTAACGCACACCAAAAAAGTGAAATAAAATAACCCAAAAAATGCACATTTAGCAATTCAGTTCAATGCCATCCATGCCCTAAGTGATGTTTAAATTCAACAGACACCATAGAAACAGTTGTTTCATTTCATGCATCCATGAGTATGAGTAAAGAGTTTAAGCTTTATTGTTCAATTACTTAAAATCGCTACAATATACTAACATTTCAGTATACTATAGGTATGAAGAGAATAAAAAAAAAATTAAAAACACACGGATTGCTAAAAATTAGAAGGAATTAAAATGTTTAAACCAGTATCCAATCTGGCAATAAAGTGCGAGTGCATAAAACATGGAGAGGAGTTTATCTAGGTCTCTCTTGCTTGACAACCAGCTGGTAACTTTTTGTGCCTCAGTTTTTCTCTGTCTGTGCGGCCCGGATTGGGTCTATACATTTCCCTAGCCTTGCGAGCTGTATTAGCGGAGAAACACAAGTCTGAAACTTGGCCATGAGATCTACAGATGGGGATTACCAGTTGGTGCTGCTCGCTTGCTAACTTTGGGCAGCAGCACAGCAAATGGAGCCAGGATTCATGATGGTAACTACAAAGACGTCATGTGAATGAATTATCCTGCCGGGCCCAGGATTTATTAAAGTCCACAATGGGCAGTGCAAGAAGTCTCATGCAGGTAAATCTTTTCCGGGCCGGGTCTGTCAGTGCTTGCTCAAAGTAAGGCTGTTGTTTTCCCACGATGTAGGAAGTGTCCAGTGATTAGAGATTGTGTTGATGATGTAGACTATCCAGGTCCCTTTCATACAATATTTTCTTGACCTGTTTGTTCACTGTTCTTTTCCAGTCAGTTAAAGGAATGTTTGGGTTATGCAAGTTTTGGACGTCTATTTCCATTTGTCTAATGGCTGCAACCAGCTGTACCTGCCATGGGGATCTGCTTTCTTCAAATAGTGTTTTAATTTGCGTTTTCAATGAGGTAGCTGGGGCACGCAGGGTGCTAATATAATATTTTAGAATGTCCACTGAGCAAGTTGCTCTCCTAGCCTGTCGTGGAAGGCCTAGAACCTTTTTATAGTATGGAACAAAGTGGTCCCAGTACAATTACATCAATCAAAACAATATAATTAAACAATAGCAAATACATCAAAAGGTTTGAATAATGTTCAAGTGTTATTTAATCACACTGAACATCTGCTGCAGATTTTTGAGATCACAATATACAAAAGACATTCAAAACCATCATTGGTGTGCCCAGATGGGTGGAGAGGGAAAGGGACAGTGAATTGTGTGAGATTGTGAGGTAAGTGAAAGATATTACTAGCAGTTGTTACAATCAAATTGTTGGGCATGCTATTCAATGCCACACATTTTAAACATGGTTCATATCACATTACACTACAATAGAATATATGCAGCCATGTAAGACAGAAGTCACAGTGCGACATGCGCTGTTGATGTTACTGGCATCAATGGTGTGTCGACGTTTCGACCCCTGGATTCGAGTAGGTATTCGTCAAAACCTTACTAATGGGGTCTTCCTCAGGACGGAAGTGCAAGTGGAAGGGAAAGGGCACCATATCTGCCTGAGTTGGCAGTATTCAAAGGCGCATAAAGTCATCTAAGAAGGTGGGGCACATTGCCTCCAAGGAGTACGATGGAGAGAGTGGTGAACACTCAGCCAGTGGGGTGAATTCCCTATAATTGGAAAATCAAACGCAGTCCAAATACTGCTAGAAAGAACCGTGGTCAGAAGACCAATGGTTAAAGCATAATAGCTAAATCAGAATTATTTCAGCTGGTGGAATGAATCCTCTTAGCGCAGCATCCTGTCACTGGTAGGAATTAACCATTTTATCGGCAGAAAGTTGGTGGTTCATGAGGAACTTGGTGAAGGCGCCAGGGAAAACTAGGTGGCCGTAGTTAAGAGAGGGAACTAGCTTTGCTTTTAAGACTTTCAGAATGGGTTCTGCAGTCAGACTATGTAGTCGTCGATTAAGGCTTCTCAGACTATGGATGATTCCGGCCCCCTTGCTTCTTAGATGTTTCAGGTGGGCTGTGGGCTTGTCCCGTCCGATAACCTGAGCCCCAGATGGTTATAACTTATGCATGTTCTGATTTGCCGGTCACCTAGGCGCCATTGTCCTGTCTTCTTTCGGTGGTACTTCCCAAAGATAATTATCCTGGTCTTCTCCTGATTTGCCTGGAGATTGTTCTTTTGATTAAACCTGTACAGGGCATCAAAGGCTTTCTGTAGTCCTGTCCTAGTGTGATCCATTATAACTATGTCGTCGGCGTACAGGAGAATTTAGAGCCGCACGTTCCCCAACCTTGGTGTTAGTAGATTTGCCCCCTGCAGGGCTTTTCCCAGGTCGGCTGTGTAGAGATTAAAAAGTAAAGGGGCTAGGACGCACCCTTGTTTGAGGCCTTTGTTGGTTGGAACCTTAGCTGTTACGGTTGTTTGGCTGGTTTTAATACGGACCCAGGTCCCCTCATGAAAGGCAATTATAGCCTTTAGCAGCTGTTGGGGAATTCCCCAAGAGTCCAGTTTTTCCCACAGCTTCCGACGGTCAACCCGGTCAAAGGCTGTGCTGTAATCCACGAAGCAGCAAAACAGGGGGAATTGTGATGGCTGGGTTGCACGGATTGACAAGTTTCCCAGAACTAAGATGTTATCTGTGGTGGAGCTTTGGGGCCTGAAGCCGGATTGAAAGAAGGTAAGGATGTTATGCTCTTTTGCCCAGGTTTCTAGTTCTTTCAAAAGTTTTCTGGCATATGCTTTCGCTTCTATATCTAATAGAGTGATGAGCCGATAATTTTCAGGTTTCGTGTGATCCCCTTTTTTGTGAATGGGAAAAAGTAGTGAGCCTTTCCACGGCGATGGAAGAGTGGAAGTGGCAAAGGTGTACTTATAAAGTGGTGTTTTTTAAATCAGGTTGACTATCTCGGCCTTAGTGATATCAGGTGTTTTGACAACTTTATGTATTGCTGAGGGTGTTTGTTGTGGCTGATTGTAAGTCATATTCTGATGTGTTGAGTACAACTGTTTTGCGTATTTGACCCATTCAGAAGCTGCTACGCCGTTTGCCTCAGACTGACCGGTGTGGCTATGTTGCTTGATATGTCTCCAAAGTTGGATGTGCCCCTTTTCTTTAAGAAAGGTAAATATTTTCAGCCACTCTGCCTCAATTTTCTTCGATCGTATTTCCCATACTTCCTTTCTGTGTTCTCTATGAAGTGCTGTTATTGCCGATGTTTGGGAATCTGTGGCTCCTTTTCTTCTTACCTTCAAGGCCCTTGAGAGACTGAGCTTGGTTTGAGTTGAGGCCCTTGGTATGATTTGTGATGGTACACGTTAGGGATAGAGATCCTTCGCTTGGGGGGTTCCGGTTCATCCACCAAGAAACATTTTTAGTTCGAATAAAAGTGCCTTCCAGCACTCCAGGGGGGATACAGTACTTGTGTCTTTGGAGCTCGACTCTTTAAGTGTAATCCACCTCAGGAGTTTTTGACCAAGGTTTGTGGACCATTTTATTCTGCTCAGAACTTCGTGGTGCTCTTCTCCCGTTGAAACCCCCAATGTTTCCAATTGTTTTGCAGATTTCACGTTTAACTGAAGAGTTACCCTCAGTGGTCTGTGATCACTCTCGTCCCTAATTCCCACTGCGAAGTTGTTAAAGTATGTTTCCAGGTGATTCGAAATAAAGATGTAGTCTATGGTGGACTTGTCCCTGAAGGTTGGGAGAGGAAACCAAAGAGGATCCGCAGCTTTTTTGATGACATGGGCATATACCAAGTTTTGGGTGAAAAGGAGCCGCTTCAGTATGAGTTGGGAAATCCATTTTTGAGTGCCCCAACTCCCGGGTGTTCAGTTCTCTGATGATTATTGGAAAGAGTGAGTCATATTTATTTATAAGCTGGTCCATTTTTGTTGCCGTTATTTTTAATACTTGTTTTTATTGCTGCGAGGCGGGGTTGACGTAGCGGTTTATTATCAAGAGGCGAGTTGTGTTGTTGTTACTTTTTAATCCGCTGATGAGTACTGCTTGCAAATCCAAGGTATTGGTTATTACGGTTGACTCTATTGTGCGCGCTTGATTAATAAAAATTGAAAGCACCTTTTCCCCAACTTTCTCTACAGAAGAAGACAAGGATAACTTCGCCGATCTTTCGGGACAGAGTTATCATAAAGAATAGTGGTTTCACAAAATCAAGGTGGGTGATTGGGTCAAGATAAAGATTCCACATAATGTGCCAAAGGGTTTATCTAAATTCAGTAAACCCATGTGTGTTGATATGGTTTCACGGTATGCTGTGAGAGTTGATGGTAAGAATTGGTGGAATGTAATTAGGATTTACAGAATTCCTGACAATGTTGTGCATCAAATGGGTTTGAAAGATAAAATTGTTTCTTCTCTTAATAAATCTTCTTTTGAGGTTGGGAAGATTGGATTGAGTGGAAGAAGTTCATCTTGTGACAATTCATCACAAGATAAGTCTACCTCATTGGTGAGGAGGAGCACCCGTATGAGATGTGTTCCCAAACGTATGGATTTATAGAATGTAGTATTCATTCTAGTTTTGTGTTAATAAAATAGTCATTCTAATTTTAGTGTTAATGAAACTTTGCTTCAGTATTTTTATTGTATGTTTTTGGCATATGGTTTCCTTTTCATGCTATTTATTGTATCTAGCTTTGTTTTAAGTTTCGTTTTTGTTTTTCTTTAATTTCTCAATTATTGTGTTTCTGTAAAGAATGGAGATATTGTAATATCTGTAGCTGTGATGTCATGGCTGACTGTGGGTTCTGTCCTTTCCTTGGTGATGGAATGTCTATGCTTGAAACAGCTTGACACTCCCTGGAAGCTGATGTAGATGAGCGGTAATAAAGTTGACCTCTCCTCATACCTGCCTTTATTGTGGTCACTTCAGTATTTGGGCTGTCACAACCTGCTCGTGATTTCCTCAAGTTGGAGCTGTGGTGTCATTCGATGGATCACTTCCGTGTCTTTGTTTAGTTCCTGGAGGGCGACACGGCCAAGAGCAGGATTGGGTCCGCCGTCTCCCGATATTTATACTTTGTTCTTGTGTTGTAAGGAGATTAATGTTGGAAGGGCTCCCTGGCTGGTCGTTCATTCCATTGTTTGGGAGACATTTGAATAAAAATTGAGTTATAAGTCCTGCTGTTGAGGACTTTAAAAAGGAATTAATGTCAGGGACTGCGTTCTGGGCACTCCTAAGGATTCTGGGTGATACTTGAATCGGGGGAGTGACTTTACAGGGGCATTTTCTTGGCGTTTGAGGGCTTTTTCTTTTTTTTTGTCATCCTTAAGTTGGGGTGCCCGGTTGTCAGTGGCTTTATAGTGCCACGGTATGCTTAGGCTTCCTCCTTGGAGTTCGAGCAGGGGGAATGTCGGTGCCCTGGGTCATAGCGGGGTGACTAGATGGTCTTTGGGCTGATACTTTTGCCTGGTTGGTACCCCCGTAAGCCACTCCACCTCTAGCCACACAACGCCACTGCCCAAGTGCTTGGATGCAAACTGTTCTCTCGACTTCCAGCACCAAGTTCAGAGCCTTGCCCCTCGGTTTTCCTGCAACTGCTGTCCCCCTGCAGCACTCCCAAAGTGATGCCCACCAGGGGTGAGCCGAGACAGGTGACCTCTCCCCAAGGGTGACACAAGATCAATTGTCACTGCCCCAGGGATTTACCTCAGGGGGAAGGCGCGTTGGTTCAAAGTGAGTCTTGCAGTCACCCTTGCTTCCCGCGGCGTACTGCGCTTGTTTGCCTTTTGCATACCTCTCAGCCGGTCACCGTCAAGGTGCTTCTTTTTTCTGCAATGATGATGAAGACGGCGGATGATGGTCACGGCAGCCTCTGATCCTGGCCACTTGCAAAAGCACACTCCCTGGCTTCAAAATGGCCGCCAGACCCATGGCCAGGCCTACAACAACAAGAAGCCTAGGCCAAAAGGAACAAAGGAAACACATGCAGGCCTGTATGGCAAAAGCAGCACACTTCTAAACTACCACCACAAAATAGCCACCAGCCACATGGTCACTCACAGTCACAACAAGCAGGAGGCCTGGAAAACAATTAACTGAAACAGGCCTATAATGGCCAGGCAAAGGAGGCATGCTAAACAACACAGCTTTAATGCAATAAAATGCAAAAACGAAAATCCTCAGGGCTAAACAAGGTGTGTAAGTTACACAACAACCCCACCACACACACAACAAAGGCATTTATTTAACACACACCAAAAAAGTGAAATACCCCAAAAATACACATTTTGCAATTCAATCCAATGCCATCCATGCCCTAAATGATTTTTAAATTCAACAGACACCACAGAAACATTTGTTTCATGTAACTCTGGGCGTAGTTCACAAAGTAGCGCTATGCATAGCTACGCAAAGTGCCGGGAGGTTTATTTTCCATGCTCGCGATCGCCAACTTGATGCTGCTGATCGCGAACGAGGAAAAAGTCTCGCCGGGATGTCATTTTGCTTGCTCGCGGTCGCCAACTTGACATTGAGGACCGTGAGCAAGCAAAAAATGACCGCTTCACTACGCAACGCTACACTACATGTGTTTGCACTGTGCTACGTGCAATTTGCATAGTGCGAAGTAGCGCAAACTTCGCAAACTACACGAGCATAGCGTAGTGCTTTGCCCAGGCTTAGTTTCATGCACCCATGACTACTTCTGGGACTACTGGCTACCCACAATATATATTTTTTTTTAAATGAAGAAAAGTACAAAAATTGTAGTTGCAGCCACGGCAATGCCCCAATCAAACAAACAACACCAACTTACTTTTAAACTCTCCAATCCAAAAGTCCTCAAATCCAATGACATATGATGCAGCACACACAAAGGGTGATCCTTCCAGCTCCAACTCCAAATGAAAAGTGGACAGGACATGGACAATGTACTGGGAGGAGCCTGCTGGACAGGAACAGGAAGTTAGAGACTCTGGGGCACTTCCTTCCTCTCCAAAAAAAGTAAAAAAAGAAAAAGAACTCCTTGCACAAAAAAGTACAGCCAAATGTCAATCTGAGGAGTTTTTTTTATCCAAATCATCATTTTCGAGAAGGTTTTCTGCTGTTTAGAGGTGGGCGGCCAATTCCGTTCCGCTCGCGCAACTTGCGAAATGTTTTCCACGTTACGCGCGGAACGTGAAAATGTCGAAACTTCCTCGATCCACAGCAAAACGGAATTCGGGGGCATGCATGAGGTAATTAAACCTCACCAGGAAGTGACCAGGAGGCTGCTTTCTCCTCATCTGCTGCTCTGATCGGCATCTGACCCTTTATAAACAAGAGGCATGTGAACTCACATTGAAGCCCCACCCGTTTGGCCATGCCCCACGCACACTATCGGTATATACCGTCTTCACGCCATTTCCCCAATATGATGGACAGCTGACTCAAAGGACCTCGGCGCCATTCGGCGTGGTGGCAAACTTACACACATACATGGTCACTGGAGACAACTCTTCTGGCCCTTTACACAGCTGTAGTGTAGGGAAAAAGACAAACATCTATCTGCAGCATAGTGCATGGGGACGCTGCATGCAGCAGCAGTAGGGAGCCGCTGCATTTACTAGCTTTATAATCTGTATGCTGCGTGGGATCCAGTGTGTCTAGTGGTGCGAACATTTTAAATGTGTTCGAACAACACTTCTATAGCGCACAGCAGAAAATGAAATTGCTTCTAGGAGCTGATGGGATTTCGGATCTTGGTGAGTTACAAACCGGTAATAATAGCACTCAATATTTGAAATAAAAACAGTACCCTGTTGTTGTTTTTCATTAATAGAGCGCACAATCTGCAATTATTAAGACATTGCAGCACCTTTCGGAAATCCAGGGCATAAAGAGTAAAGCAAAAGGGCACCATGTTTCTTTCTGAGCCCCACTCCATCAGCTGGACACAGACATAACTTCTCATCTTGGACCCTGTCCACAGTAGGGTCCTGCTGAGCATCAAGCTACTGTCTGCTGGCGTGTGTACTATTCACAGGCAGCAGTGGGAAGAGCATGACAAAGGAGTGAATAACTTGCTTAAAGCACTCTACATCTACCCAACTAGGTAGCACTTACTGATTAGCCTGCATAGATTACAACATCAGCTAAATCTCCGCGAACATGCAAAATTACGCGTGTTCGCGGAGATTTCGTGCCTTTTTGCGGAAGGCACTTCCGCAAATTCTGCCCACCCCTAATGCTGTTCGAGAGATATTCTTCTCCAGATTGCAAATTTTGCTGTTCGGAATCGTGAGCTTCACCAAACTTCCGCCGGATCTCCGATGGCGTGTCCGAATGACGTGTTCGCGATCGCACACTCTCGCGGGAACACGCGGCCGGCTACCAAAATCTCGTGGTGTATGCGAACAGATAGGAAAACTCGTCGGTGAATGCAGGGATCCTGGTAAGGTGCTACTGCGCACGCGAAAATGCATTTTGAAAGCACGAACAAGGGAAAAACTCCGCTACGCCGTGGATCGTGGAGTTTTCAGTAACTCCGCGTTCTACACGGAACGCAAAGTTGCCAAAAATCCACAAACTCCGCAAGCGGAGAGGATTTTACCGCCCAGGCTTAATCATTTCTACTGCCTGGCTGACTTTGCCAAAGCTTGCCCAGATTTAGGGGGTTTAGGACATATGCCCAGTAAATAACATTCTCACTGACGATCTTATTTAGTTTTGTGGGCTTGCAAATTTGGTGCTTACCCCCCCTGTAATTTCCCAGGGTTCTGCAGAAACTGTCATATTGTCATATTTGGCATCATTGGGAAGAGGAAGGCATTACCCGTTATGGCACCATCGGGCAGTCTTATTTAACTATCGACTAGTTCTTGGCTCAAGCTGTGGGGGCCATGTCTAAGGAAATTGACAGGGCTAAAAGGCGGCTTTCAGTTGATTTAGGAAGCACTGGACCCTTTTCCACAATTGTTACATCACTGCCTGCCCTCCATGATCAGGGTCTGGTCACAGTTACTTCTAACTTAATTCTTGTGACTTCTCTTTCCAATACTGCTGCAGCCATGGGCCTTCAACTTCCATGCCCTTTCTCTTCTCTTCTCCAAATACTGATGTGTTGAGCCCTCCAGCACCCAAACAGAAGACAAAGAAGAGGGTTAGAGTTCCTGTGGTCACACAACAGGGGATGGCGAGCCTGCATGCCAGGAACAGTCCACAGGACATGGTGATATACCTGGCTCCAGTACTTCAAAAAATAACAGTTACTCTCACTGACTTATTAGGCCCTCTTTAGGTTAGACTTGATAATTTGGAGGCAGCCTCCTGGGATCTGCCAAGTAAAATTGTCAATCTTTTGAGGCTTATGGATAAATCCCCCCATTACTCACTATCTAAGTCCCAAGCCACATCCTCTGACGCATCCGCAGTCAATCCCCTTAGTTGTAGTAGTAACCAAAATTAAATTGGCCACATTAAGCCCCAGGCTGCACTTAGTCAGATTACTTCCCTAGGGCCTAGAGTTCCCCACCAAAACATAGATGACCGAGCCCATACTAATTTGCTTCCCTCGGTTCCTTATGTGGTAGGTGCCCTTTGTACCAGGGATCGGTCACTTAAGGGCACTATGTCTCTGTCTTCCGGCTTGTGCCCCTTACACTGTAGTTTTGACCTGGGTTCCTGGACTGCCTTCATACATTGTGAACACCATTGGGCAACTGATTATTAAAGCCTCATACTGGTTAGCTCTACATAATGATTTTACCATTAGAGACCACAAAGACATCTTGATGGTGCGGAGGGTTCCTTGTACATGGTCTATTAGAAAAACAATTAGGGGAGATTGTATCATTATCTCTGTGCAATACCCAGAATTGGCATGAAAATGTTTACATGGAGCATATAAATTGTTTATTAAAGGTTCATGAATCAAACCACACCTGCAGTTATTTTATAGACCCCCCCTTGAGCACTCTAAGGGTAGAAGAGCAAATGGATGGTGGGCATGTAGATAATAGAGCAGGGACCCACCAATCATTCGTAAATTGATATGCTTCCCTGGCGGACCTTAACTATTTGGATTGACTCCATGAAGCAAAAGAGATTTTTATCCTCCTGTTCCAACAACTGGGCTCCTTACCCCAGCGCACATAGGAGGCTAGTGACACAACAATTTTAAGACCAAGTCAGACCTACCTACCAGGTAACTCCCATTCTATGGGGATCCAACAATCATCCCTTTCTACCTTAACTTTTCCTGCAGTCGTTACCCCCAATCCCGGGAAAGACCTAAACCTTATTTCTTGGAATTTGTAAGGTTTGTCCTCCAAGTTCTCTGATGATAGTTGGCTACTGTTTATTAGGTCTTTTAACAGTATGTGCTTACAAGAGACTTGGAAACCCAAGCATACATTATTTTTGAATGGATACAAGACCTTTTTTTGTCCAGTGATGAGCTTGAATATGGGCAGAGTCAGAGGGGGTCTTATTATTTGCATAGCTCTCTTGTTTGTAACTCCAAGCAGATTATGAAGTGGGACTCCTAGGTGTTCCGGGCATAAAATTGCGCATTGGGAATTCCCCCTCAATGGTAATTATCAACTTTTATAATACAAATAGGGGGTCGGGCTGGTTCTCTAATGTTATTGCCCTAAGAATTGCCTTAGACTTCTGAAAGAGGGAGGGCCTTGAGCATGACCATTGTATCCTGGCTGGGGATTTTATTTGTCGTCCATGCCCATATTTCTTATGTTGATTGCCCAATGCACAACCGTGCCTGATCTCGGATGATGTGCACCTGGAACATACCATGGAAGGGGAGGAAATAATTTTGTACACATGTATAACCTGGTATTTACCTTAGATCAGTTGCTAACTGGGTCTAGATCTCAAATCCCTCTGACATTTAAAGAAAGGGGGTCTGGCACAATTACAGATTAGATTTTTGTAGCAGCCTCAATGGGGGGGCCAACAGCTTCTTTCAATATTTTACATAGTCCCTTTAGCTATCACAATGCACTGACTTTGTCCATGTAAGGGGTAGGGAATCAAATGGAGGGCCCTTGAAAAGCCCTGGGGAGTCCTGGCACCCATGATCCAGGGGAGGTGACTACGCTGGTCACAAATAGGAGCTAAGGATTTTAATCATAGTCTTTTTGCTCTCTGTCAGCCGAAGACACACACTTGCCTGGATCCAATAACATCCGGTGAGGAGGTTTTAAGTTTGTTTGCCTCCATCGCCCAGGCAGTCTCTGGGCTTTTATTGACCTAGGCGGTTGGGTATCGTCCAGCTCTCCATTCTTGGTTTGACCCTGCATGCTCTCTGGCCCTAAGGCAGCTGAAAGTAGCCCTGAAACAATTGCCTTGGGACAAGGCATGGGTGTCAAACTCCCTACTAAACTATAAAGAGTCCCTGAAAAAACGGAGACATCAATTACAGAAACAGGCTTGGGCTGATTTAATGAAAGCTGGGGAACTGAGAGACTCTACTGTATCCTGGAAAATAATTAATTGCCCCTGCTTTGTAAAGCCTTCCAAATCTACCCAGTGCCTATATATTAGTCCAGACCAGTGGCTTTCCCATTTTGAGTGTGTATATAATGCTGGCCTTCCCGACGGGCCTGATTAGATATTGTGCCAAGTGTGGCTGTTACACCAGTTACCTTCTCGTTAGAGGAAGTGTATAGGAGCATTAAGTCCTTGTTACGGAACAAGGCCCTAAGTTCTGATGGGATTCCCTTAGACCTTTTTTAGGTAGGTCAGATATTTTTCTCTCACGTGATAATGTACATCCTGCGGGCTGCTTAAAGAGCCAGACGTTCTAGACCTGATTGAACTTTGACTGGCATTTGTGCCTATGTTGTACCTATTTTATCATATTTACCAGCTATGACAAGGTGGGGCATCCTTTTTTATCCCTCTTTTAAACCTGGATGTGCAATAGTTTTATCTAATATTCTTAATGATGAAGTTATTTCTTAATGTATGCTTAATGTATGCTTGTATCTGTTATGGTTGCATATGCTTCTGAATAAAGATTTATTATCATAACGGTGTCTTATCCCATATAGAGAAGCTGCGGAGTGACCATTTGTTTAGGTCTAAATTGATTTTTTAGAGTAGGGGGTTGATGCTCAGCTCTACCTTGTCTTTCAACCCTGGCAATACCTCTATTACTAGGTTGGCCATTCCAAGCTGCTATTGTTGTATAGTAGGCTAGCAGAAGAGACGTGTACTTATCTCAGTTGATCTTGTAGCCGGAAAGGGCTGAAAAGCATGAGATCAGAGGTTTGAGGGTGCTAAGTGAGGAAGGCGGATCCATGAGAGGGGCCAATATATCATCTGCATATAGCAATGTTTCTTGTGTCCCACGTGGAGTTAGAATGCATGAATGTCTGGGGATTCTCTGATTGCCACTGCCAGGGATTCCAATATGATTACAAATAACAGCAGGGAGAGGGGACACCCCTGCCTAGTGAAACGATTGATTGCAAATAGTGTAGAAAGGTGCCCATTGCAAGAGATATTCACGGTGGTCTCTGAGGATAATCTCTGAATCCAAAAGAGGATCATTGGTCCTATATCCAACAGACAGAGTACTTCAAACCTGTTTGTCTACTTGACCCAGTCAAAGGACTTCTCGGCATCGAGGGAGACTGTCAGCTTTCCATCTCTATGATTGCATACTCGCCAAAGTAGATAGACTAAAGAACAGAGGTGGGAAGCCGAAGTGAACTGTCGGACAAACTCTAATTGGTCCCCATGTATAAGGGTTGGTAACACCAGCTTGAGTCGATTTTCAAATACTTTGCCCATTATCTTTGTGTCAATATTTAGAAACAATAATGGCCTATAGTTGGAACAATGGAGGGTGACCTCTCCCTGGCTTCAGAATAAGGGCAGTTTTGGCACTATTGTTTTCTGACATCATATAAAGATTATGCCCATACATAATATTGGGGCCAATAGGACGTTATGCATTTTATAATATTCTTCCAGGTATCCATCCATGCCTGTTGATTTACTCTATAGGAGGCTGTCTATGACGATCTTAATCTCGCCCTGTGTTATGTCTGCCTCTACATTCTGCCTTTGATTGTGGTATAATTTGGGAAGTCTGAGGTATGCTAGTAAAGGGCCTTATGATGTACCCAAAAAGTGTTCAATATTTGTATTAGATGTGTAGCATTGTGGAAGCTTAGGATGGCTAGTACAGCATGCTCATTCTCTTAACGTCTCAGTTACATAGCTAGTAACCTTCATGCTTTCTCTCCCCTTTCAAAATGTATTTTTTTTAGTCTTAACCAGGCTGTTTCAGCTTTAGAAGTATACTAGGTGTTAATTTCGTGTTTTCCTCCATGAGAGCTTTCAGTGTCTCTGCCAAATGAAATGCTGAGAATTGGGTGTTGAACCTCGCCACGCTGCTTTCAACAAATGCTTTGGGGTTTGTGGCAGCCCACATCTGAGATGCTGGGTCCTGACAAAGGTCTCCTCTTATGGAGGCCTTGTCTGTGGTTCATAACATGTTGGTGGTAGCACCAAACTTTTATTTTCCACTATGCATGCTTGCAGGAAGGATCTCAGCCTTTGTTTGCCTTTGGGGAGCCGATATCTAGCTAGGTTTATTCTACAGTGGCTGAATGGGGGCATGGACCTTTGCATCCAATAGTATCTGGATGGTATCATAGTCTGACACCCTGGAAGGCTTAATGACCGAGCCTACTAACTGCCCCAAAAGTGTTGTGGACACAAAGAAGTAGTCAATGCATGCTTTCATTCCATGTGAACAAGAGGTGACTGTGTAGTCTCTTTTGGTGGGGTACTGAAGCCTCTGTGAGTCAACTAATGAGTAGCCAGCCTTCAGGTGTCCCAGTGCCCCTCTGTCGACCGTAGGGCAGGGGAGTGGGTGATCTGGATTATCCATGTATTGGTCTAAAAACAAGTTCCAATCACCCAAGGAGTGTCTTGCCTTGTTCAATGTAGGATACAGGAGATCACCTCCAATGTTGTTCTTTTGTATTGTGTTGGTGTGTAAATTGACTAAATAAGAAGAGTTTGAGTACACAGTGATGCTCTAATAAAAAACGTAGTGGCCAGAATTTGGTATTTCCATATTTTGCAGAGTATCAGTGATAGGTCTTTTCTAATTAGGATGGCTACTCTCCCCATGAGATACAGTTGGGAAATGAGTTTGTCATTATCTCCGAGTATAATTCTACTGGCATGATATTCTCTACCTTTCCACTCCCTCTTTAACTTCTGACTCTCCCTGTCAAGGAGGTGTGTCTCCTGGATCATGGCTATATCTGGGTGTAAGGAGTGTGTGTAGTCCAGTACTTTTTTTCCTCTTGAAGTAGTAAGAAAAACCATTGTCATTAGGGAAGATTATTGAAATATTGGTTGCTGTCAGCATTGATCTGACAGGAATCTTGTGTGGTCACCAGTGTTAAAAGGTGCTTCTGGCTTATTATAACCTGGTGTACACTTTGTGATAGTGATTTATTGTAGTTGGCTAGCAATGGGACCCGCACCTGGTGGTAACTGATGTGGGGTACAGTTAAGTGCCCTCCATCTTCCCTAGGGTACCTGAGAAATGCAAGTTGGCTCTCTGGTTCTGGTCTTCGAACAACCTTCTTTTGCAGTTTGTTGAGGCTGTGATTTTTAGTTCCATTTGATCCAGATGGCCCTCCGTTGTCAATAACCTGAAATTAAATGCTGTAATGTCTGCACATACTGATTGGATGTCTGACTTTCGGAGGTGTTCTCAACCACTGCAGTTAGTGTTATTCAGAAAGCTTCCACTTATTTCATGATCACTGCATGTCCAACGTCTTTTAGTGGTTTGGATTGTTAGCCACAGACTGCCTCAACAAATGGAGTTGTCTGGCTAGTTTTGATTCTAGATATTACAGGGATCAGACAGGGTGCTAGTCATTTCTTTCTCTGTACTGAGCTGTATTGAAACTATAATGTCTTAGGGAGATGTGGTAGGGTGTGTCTCTTGAGAGGGACGTCTAAGATCTCCAGGTTGTTGATTCTGCTACCATGTTATCCTCCTCTTTAATATTTATGGGTCTGTGCCAACCCTCTTTCTCTTCAGGAGTGAATGGAGGGGGTGTCTGCCACTCCTCATCTGATCATGTTGTAGGGAAATCTTGGACTCTCCTGTGTTGCTCAGTTAGATCAGTTTAACTCCTTGTGGTGATTGTCACCCTTATTATCAGTTTGAAATGGCATTGATTCTGTACGGGGAGCCAGTAGAGTTGCCTGAGGTGGAGTGTGAAGTTTGTTCATTGGGGAAGGCAGAGGATGAGACTGCCTGCAGTGTTCTGTATTGTCTGAAGTCTCTGCAGGAGGTGTGCGGTAATTCTTATGTACAGGGTGTTGCCGCAGTCCAGTCTGCTGGCGATGAAGGCCTGTTTCACAATGCATCTTGTGTGTAGGAGTAGCCACTTGAAGATCTTACGTAGCATGCACAGAGCAAGGAAGCAGGTGGAGGAGATGGCTTTGATCTGTAAGTTAATGGTGAGCTTGCTCTCAATTATGAGTCCGACGTTTCTAGCATGGTTGAAGGGAGTGAGTGCGGGTCGTAGGTCTGATGGCCACCAGGAGTTGTTGCTGTTGCCAAAGGTTAGTACTTATATCTTGTCTGTATTCAACAGCAGGCAGTTATTCTTCATCCAGTCAGTGATGTTTGTAATGCATCTGTGAAAGGTGGACCTGGTGGTGGAGGGGTAGTCGTGAGTTAGAGGATGAGTTGGGTTTTGCCTGAGTAGGAAATTATGTTGAGACCATGGTATCTGACAATGTAAGCCAGCAGCGTCATATATGCTTTGAAGCGCATGGGGCTGAGGGATGAGCCCTGGAGAACACTGCAGGAGATCTCCTTGGGTTTAGACGTCAAAGGTGGAAGGTGGATCCTCTGGGTTCTTCCGGTGAGGAAGGATGTGATCCATCTGAGTGCTTCCCCTTGAATGCTAATTTGGTGGAGTCATTTGATCACTGTGTACTGGGATACGGTGTTGAAGGCTACTGAGAGGTCGAGGAGGATCAAAGCTACTGTTTCTCTTTGGTTGAGGAGGATTTTATGGTTGCGATCAGGGTGGTTTTGGTGCTGTGTTTGGTATGTTGTTCGCAAGTGTATACCCACTGCCTGAGTCTGCAGTGGATATGCAGCTTTGTTCCTGTCACTGATTTCCTGCTTGTTGCTCCCTTGCTGCTCACCTTCTCAGTGATCTGGCCTCCTTTATTGCATGCCTGGGGTCCCTGATCCATCAGTAATGTGCAGTGCCTCTGAGGTTCCGTGCGAGACGGAACGACACTTTTTGGGTGTGGTCGAATATGGATGAGTTTGGTATCTACGAACCGCAAATGACGAGTTTAGTGGGTGTACGCGGTTTCGCTACGCAACCACGCATGGTTCGTCTCATTTTTGGGTTTGTCCATCCGAACCCTCGGGTTCCATTTTAGATGCGGCATCCATCTTGTCTCTTGCCCTCAAGTAGCCAGCGAACTGACCTTATCCGCTCTGTGACCCTGGGATTCCCAAGCTTACACCAAGGACACGTGTTTCTTTGAGGGTGACTTTTATGATAGGGGAAATGACACGGCAAAGGCAGATGGCCCCGTCTATTGTTTCAGTCGTGCATGCATTGGGCACGAGCTCTTTGATCCTGTAATCAAGTTTCCGTTATTACTCCCAACACTCTTTTCCAATCTGTCGTGTATCCTTGTTCTTTCTCTGCATCTGTTTCTGTCCCTTCTCCTAATGTGTTTACAGTCAGAATGGAATGTGTTTAAATGTGGGGATGATATGTTTTTACAGTTGGGAACCGGCAATGCTGCTGTAATTATGTTCCGGCCTCTTGAAACATGAACGCGACTCTTTTGAAGTTTATTGTGGGAACTGAGTTGTAACCTTTGTTTGCCATGTTGTGCAATGGCAAAAATATGTATAAAAGGAGCGATCCACTTTTGCAATTCGAAGCAGTCTCTCAGAACCTACACGTTGTGTACTTCTTGCGATTTCTGTATCCCTGCAGTAAATAAACGCTGATCTTTGACGTCGCTGGAAGTGTCCCGTGTCTCTGTGTTTTGTACGCCAGAACAGGTAACCCACGAAGGTTTCAGGTGTTGTCCCCTGGCACCGCTGGGTCTTAGAATAACCCAGTCCTTCAGTTGGCGCCCAACGTGGGGCGACATCAGCGGTACCGGTCCAAAGCCCGACGATCGTGAGGAACTTCATGTGAAATCTCCGAGGGAAGGTGCACCCCGCTTCATCGATCCAGTTGTCGAAATAAGTGGCCCGAAGTCTTTTCCCACGAAGATTCCCGCTTCCAGACGGCTGCGACGGACTGATGCCCTGACTGTCGACCTGTTTTGGCGCCTGGCGTAGTCCTTTGTACGGCGAGACGATAGACGGGCCTTCCTGGTGACGCCATTGCTCTTTCAGTTAAGTATTTGTGGGTCGCTCCCAGAGTTACCTTGTTGTTTGCATGGTTCCATTGCATTTGTGGTTCTTAGTTGTTGGTTCTTAGTTGTTGGGTTTTCTTTGACGATTGCAATTGCCAAAAACCGAGGGTCTTGCATTTTTTGTGCGAGGACATCATAATTCGATAGCCCTCGAAGTTTGTAAACTCGGTTAGTGTGCGCGATGCCTGACCGTAGTACTTTGTTTGGTTTCCTTAAACGTTGCAGCACGGATTCCCGGCTGGAGGATTCATGTCCGATACCTCCGGTTGGAAGTCCAATTTATGAGCTCTATAGTCGCCATGGCGTAGGTCCTATCGTATATAATGAATATTGGGTTCGTTACACTAAAAATGATGGTGTTCTTAGTTGGCCATCACATGGTAGTTTCGAAACTGCCGTCTTAGATAATCTTGAAGCTAAACTGTTTAAAAGGAAGGCTAGGCCGGCCATGTTTGATTCCTTCCGGTTATGGCGCAAAGAGGCCAAGCAGAAAGAAATCAAACAGATTAAGAAAAATAAGAGAGAAGGTGTTATTACGGTGATGCGAAATGCAGAACAGTATCAGCGAGACAAAGATGAGAAGGAGCAGGAAGTCAGTGCTCGACTTCATCACATGGCGGTGGATAAGTGTTATCCGGTGTTACCCTCTAGTTCTGATAAGACGGGAGAGGAAGTGATAGAAGATTCGTTATTGTCTTATCTATTGAAATCACCACCTCCCTATGCTCCAGATACCGTGGGTCCTATGATTCTTTCTATTCCTCAACCTGCTGTTCTGGCGGCTGCTGGTCAGCCCGCTGTTCCTCCTGCTCTCCCGAATCCTCTTGTGCCGCAAATTGTTCATCCTCCTTTACCATCTCTTCTTCCTACTGCTCCTTTGCCAGTCCCTCATCAGCCTATTGTTACCACTACTCCTGTTACCCCGTCCACTACTCTTGTCTCTACTCCTACTGTTGTTACTCCTGTACCTCCTTCTTCTTCTCCTTCTGTTCGTAGCCGTCTCTTTAATGCTGTTGCTACTCTCTATTCTCCGCTTTTTGGGCCAATACTAGGATCGACTCTTTCTGATGTTGCTCAGAGGCGCAGTCAGATTCCTGATGGTAGGGAACGTGAGTCGTTGGTAAAAATGGCGCGTACATGGATTCGCCATCCTGTGAAGTACACTTCGCGTATAGTGTTTGAGACATTTTCTCAGTTTAATGCGCCCACACAACGATTCGTGTTCGAGGAAATGTGTAAATCTCTGAGAGAAGAGTGGGATAATGATGCGGTCGATAATGTACCGCCCGAGGTCTCTGAGCTCCAGAATCAATTTTCGACTGGTGTGATTGTAGGTGATAATGTTCGATGTGCTGTAGAGCGTCTGTTATCTTTTCGATGTACAGTGCAACCTCGAGCATTGTTTAAGGACGAGACTGAAGAGTGGATGGCGAAACCTGGTCAGTATCCTATGCGGGAAGTTCCCCCAGTATGGATGCCAGGTGATCCTAATGCTAATCCTGCTATTCCAGCACGTTTTCAGAGAGTTTGGATACACCTCCCTTGGAAGCGATCGGAAGTTTTGCAGGTAAAGCAAACCTTGCCCGACCCCCGTAAAAATCCAGCAGGTTATTATAAGGAGTTGTCCCAACTAGTGGATGCTACCGTTATGAACCTTGCCGATATTGACATGTTGTTTGGCAATGTAGTGCCTCAGCCGATTTGGGCGAAAATCCGTCACGAGAATCACGCGGCTGAGTTAGACGGTGACTGGGCTGCTCTTGCGGCGGCAGACGCCCAGCAAGTTGGTGGGGCTAAACCTGAACAGCTTATTGCGGATTTGCCCCAGAGGATAATTACCCTTATGAAGACACTTATGCCAGCAATACGCGTTAATTGGGACAAGTTGTCTGCGTGCAAACAAAAGAGGGATGAGAGTGTCTCCGATTTCTTTACGAGATTTGAGGAGGCATTTATTGATCATAGTGGTCAGGACATGAGCGCTGAGGGAGGTCAGCGGTTGTTTGTTGATAAATTCGTATCGAATTTGTTGCCTGAACTCAGCAACAAGCTGAAGAATTCTGAAAGTTCGTGGGCTGTTTCTACCACTGCTCAGATATTAGCCACGGCCCAATACTACGAAAACAGAGAGAAGGAAGAAAGCGAACGCGCAGACAAGAAAACGAAGGATCTTAAAACTAAGGTCTTATTGCAGCAAGCGTATCCTCCATGCTCAAATTACAATGACTCGCAACAGCCAAATCGATCACAATCGCAGTTTTCTAGATCACAGTTGCGTAATGACTCTTCTGCACCTCGCTTTGTGTTGGGGTATAATCAATGCGCAAATTGTCGGGGTGAGGGCCATTTGAAGTTTAATTGTCCAGTTTTACGTGACAGGAACAATGGTGTTTCGGCTCGAGGAGGTCGTAGTGGTCCTCAACAAGCTTCACGTGGTAGAGGTCGCGGTGTTACTCAGAATCAGACCGAGCGTCTTGCCACTTCCTCAGACTCGCAAAATTGTTTCGATCGACGCGATCTCTCGTCTGGTAGATCTGCACAGTATCATGTGGATGACTATTATGTTGAGCATGATGTTGATGCGGATGGTATCTACTAGGACAGCCGTAGACAGAGGAAGGGAGAAGTATCAGTTCCGGTTGATCAGAGAGGGCCTTATGTCGCAGTTGCCACATTGGGCGTGGTCGAGCCTTTTCTGTTGGACACTGGTGCAGCGAAAAGTTCCATCATGCATTCGAAACTCCCTGGCGCGCCTTTGTCTGGCTTAACGAATGTTTCCGTTGGATTCTCTGGCGCCCCCGTTAGCAATCCAGTTTCTAGCCCCTTGCCCCTTACAATTGGGTCTTCTGAGTTGGAAGCTCCGTTGATTTTGACTACTGGTTGTGGTGAGAATCTTTTGGGCTTGGATTTGTTGAAACGGTTACATGCGACTTTGTATTGCTCTCCTGCGGGAGTGGAGCTTACATTGGGTCAGAGAGTGATCTCTCCTATGTATTTGTCGATTGATAAGCTCCCACCGGAATTGAGTTCTCTTCCGGCTTCTTTGTGGGCGGCAGGTCCCAATGATGTGGGCCTGCTGGATATCCCACCTTATGTTGTTCAATTGCAATTCAACGCGCGACTGCCGCGCATTCCCCAGTATCGTATCTCCCTTGATGGTGAACGAGCACTATTAGCGATCATTTACGATTTGATCGATAAAGATGTCATTGAGGAAACACGAGGTAACGTGTGTAATAGTCCTGTGTTGCCTATTTTGAAGCGAACTGATCCCTCCAAGCCTCCTGTGTACCGTCTAGTTATTGATTTAAGGGAAGTAAATAAAATTGTTGTTCCACAGTTTCCCGTGGTACCTGACATTACAGCTTTGCTGACTCTGATTCCAGCCTCTGCATCATGGTTCTCGGTAATCGATCTGAAGAATGCGTTCTTTAGCATTCCGATTGCTGCGGAAAGCAGAGATTTATTCGGTTTCTCATTAGGTGGTCGTAGCTTCAGGTTCAAACGTGCTCCTCAGGGCTACTGTGAGAGTCCATCGATCTACAGCCAAGCTCTTAAGAATCAACTTGATGCGTTCGTGCTGCCAACTGGTGCGGCCTTGATTCAGTACGTTGACGATCTGTTGGTAGCTGCAGACACTGAACAGATTTGCAAGACTGCTACAGTGTCACTGTTACAGCATCTTTGTGACTTACATCACAAAGTGCCACCTTCTAAACTGCAATATTGTTGTCAAGAAGTAACCTACCTAGGTCACTTATTGTCAAAGGCGGGAAGAAGGTTGACCCCTGAAAGAATTGCAGCAATTGCTCAAATGACTGTGCCAACAACTCAGAGAGATGTGCGTGCCTTTCTAGGTATCACTTCATACTGTAGACAGTGGATTCCAAATTTTTCACTGTTGGCGAAGCCATTGATAGCTCTCACGTGCAAGGATGTTTCGACTCCTTTGCCATGGACGGAAGAATGTCAGAAAAGTTTTTCTGAACTGCGTGATGCGTTGTGTTCGGCTCCTGTGTTAGGTACTCCTGATTACAGTAAGCCATTTACATTATATGTCCACGAGAGGGAAGGTTGTGCGTTGAGTGTTTTGACGCAACAATTTGGTGGCAAGCAGCGTCCGTGTGCATATTTTTCCTCGACCTTAGACCCGGTAGCTAGAGCGTTGCCGAGTTGCTTGAGGGCGACGGCGGCAGCTGCGGCGTCTATTCGACAATCCGCAGGTCTGGTCATGGATAATATGCTCATAGTGATGGTTCCGCATGCAGTTGACACTCTCCTGAATCGGACAAAAACTCAACATCTGACGAGTGCAAGGTTGTCTGGGTATGAGTTGACCCTTTTGGCAAGTCATATACAGATTAAGCGTTGTAGTGTACTGAATCCGGCGACATTGTTGCCGACTAATATGGAATCAGATGATGTACCACCACATGATTGTTATTTACGAACTGAGGAAGAAACAAAGGGTCGTGTGGACCTGAAAAACACTCCATTGACAGATCCCGATGGTACTTTGTATGTTGATGGTTCCTGTTTTAAATTGCCGAATGGCGATGTGACGACCGCGTATGCTGTAGTGACGTTGAGCACGGTTGTGGAAACTGCGAGATTGAATCAGAATTCAGCACAAGCGGCAGAGTTGATTGCATTGACAAGAGCATGTGTTTTGTCTAAGGGAAAGCGAGTGAATGTGTTTACCGATAGTCAGTATGCATTCGGTGTTGCGCACAGTTTTGGTCGATTGTGGAGAGAAAGAGGATTTATGACATCGCATGGTACGAAGATCCAACACGGGCAGCTCGTGAATGATCTTTTGGATGCACTTACATTGCCTAAACAGGTGGCGATCGTTAAATGTAGTGCGCATCGAAAAGTGACGGATGATGTTGGTCGTGGTAATGCATTTGCGGACGAGATTGCTAAGGAAACGGCTAAGAATCTTGCAACCTGAATGTATGTGACAAGTTCAGCGAGATGGTCGACGGGAACTGGTATGTGTGAAGACACTGTTGAGAGTGTGAAAGCAATTCAGAACGAGGCCACCGAAGCTGAAAAGACCAAGTGGAAAGAAAGCACGGGAAAGTTGGATATGCATGGATGTTGGGTTGACTTGTCGGAACGTCAGAGGTGGATGTTACCGGATGCGTATGTATTAGCTGTCGTGACGATGGCTCATGGGTTGTCACACATTAGTGCGAAAGGGATATGCAAGTTCTTGTCCCCTGTATGGAAGAATGATGGTATTGCAAATGTGCTGAGAGAGTGGTTAAGAATTGCATGGTGTGTTTGATGCATAATCCTGGCAAGGGCACCCCCACTCCACCTGGTCATTTTGCTCCCCCTGTTTGTCCCTTTGAGGTTATCCAACTGGATTTCATCCATATGGAGAGATGCAATAATCTGAAGTATGTTTTAGCTGTGGTTTGTGCGTTCTCCAGATGGATTGAGGCCTATCCTCTTAAGGATAACACTGCCCTGTCCACAGCGAAAGTCCTACTGAAGGAATACTTTCCTCGGTATGGAATGGCACGGATTGTGTGGTCAGATAATGGAAGTGAGTTCGTGGGAAGTGTGATGCAGAGTGTATGTAAGGGCCTTGGAATTCGGCAGAAATTCCATAGCGCTAATCATCCTCAGGCAGCGGGTTTAGTTGAAGGGTACAATGGTACCCTGAAGCTGAAACTTGCAAAGATACAAGCTACGACTGGTCTATCATGGCCTGATGCCTCTGGCTCTCCTGTCAACCAGAGCGACTGTACACTCTCGAGTAGGGCTCAGCCCATATGAGATTGTGTTCGGCCGCCCTGCGAACATATGGGGAGTCCCGAGACCTAAGGCCTTTGATAGTCTTGAGTATCCAATGCTAATTGATTATCTTCATGATCTGACTACTAAATTAAGGTTAATTCACCAACAGGTCTTTGAAGCTCTACCGGCACAGACAGGGGGTCCTGGACATCGGCTCCGGCCAGGCGATTGGGTCGTTACCCGAAATTTTGGCCGAAAACGTAACTTGGAGCCGAGATTTGTGGGACCCTTTCAAGTGTTATTAACAACGAGGACTGCAGTTCGGTTGGAAGGCAGAAAGAATTGGGTACACGCTGGCCACACGAAAAAAGTACCGATCCCCTCACCAACAGATGGTTGGGTGAGAACTGGGATTGTGGCAACGGAAACTGAGACCCCTTTATGCTTTGTTCCGTTTAGTGATGCTTAACCTGTAGGAGACAATTCGTCACTGCCAGACACACCTGTGAAGTCATCAGTCGTAGAGAACTCAAGGTCTGAATCGTCGTCCACTCCACCGAACACTGTTTCACCAGCTGAACAATTGTTTGTAGAGCAGACTCGACCTGGCAGAAATCGATACTTTCTTCGTCCACGTAGCAAGGACTAATAAAATTTTGTTTTATATTTTCCTTTACTGGTGCTACGAACATTACGAACAATTACATCCTTTCTTTTTGAGTTTTTTTATGTGCTTTTCACTGCTAAGAGATTTGTATTAAAGCTGAGCGTTTAAGAAAACCTATCATCCGGGTTAACCGTAGGGCCGTGCGGGTACTCCTTTCTGTTTAGCAGGTTTCTGACACTAGGTCGGTTACTTTTGTCGACTCCTGGGAACTCCTGGGAATTGATAATCGCTACTCGGAACGAAGTGCGTCAAGTACGTCACGGATGGTTTGTAGAGGATGGCATTCTCTAAGCTGTTGGAAGTAGAAAGGATGTCGGCGCAAAGATCAAAATTGCATAAGATTGTACGAACAAAATGTTTTCTGTTTCAGGTATTCCTACTGTTTCTGACTGTGTCTATGCTATTGGTGGGCGGAGTGTATTTTGGAATACAGTCGTTATCACCTTCTGTTTTACCTACTCTTTCTCCTAAACTAAGCTCCATTACCACTGTTTCTCCACGTTCTTTTCATCCCCTGCCTCAACACAAACAGGTTAGACGTTCGGAATTCATGAATAACTCCTTCGTTCAACTCCTACATCAGCATCAGTTGGTGATGAATACTACCAACTGCTGGGTGTGTGGGTTAATGCCACATACCATGGATAGGCGTATTCCGTATCTGGTTCTTCCTTATAGCTCCCAAGGGTCAGCTCGAGCATTCCAAACTATGTTCCGTAGTGCACTAGATTCCTACCCCAGTCGAGAGCCACGCTCTGCGAACTTCGGTCCTGGTCCATACCACAAGCCTTTGGCGATAGCGATTGCGGATCTAGATAGAGATGTTTTTGACGCATCGCTTATTCCAGATGAAGAGGTGCAAGCCTATAAGGATCTGAGTGAGGCTGAGTATAGTACGTCAGTGGGTGATAGACAGCTCAAGAGTTCGTCCCCAATATGGATCGTACCCCACCTCGGTAATTTCTGCTTGAAAGGTTTGGGTCGAAATCCGAGAGCACAGCTTGGGAACAGTGCTTGTACTGACACGTATGTCCTACCGATGCTCTCTTCCCCTGTTTTTCTGACTGCTAAGGGCACTTATTTCGTATGTTATGAACGTGCATATACATGGTTACCCCGTGATTTCTCGGGTACCTGTTATATTGCGAATCTTTTACCACCGACTTTTACGGTTGCCTCAGACTATCACAAGACTAGAGTTGTGAGAGGCGTTATTAGCAAAGAGGACACTGCCGGTCAAGAAGCAGGAGACTTCTTTAAGGGTTTCTTGCCGTATTGGGGACCTATGGTTAATAGTAGGAACCTAAGACAGTTGACCGTGTAGTCGAGTCGACTGCTAACATAACTGCGAGTGCTCTTGGTAATTTAACAGCCGAACTTCAGGCGGATAGACTCATGACGTTGCAAAACCGTATGGTTCTAGACGTTG
Organism: Triturus cristatus; assembly: GCF_964204655.1. Lineage (NCBI taxonomy): Eukaryota > Metazoa > Chordata > Amphibia > Caudata > Salamandridae > Triturus > Triturus cristatus. Next base: position 735,903,852 of record NC_140587.1, on the reverse strand, counting down.
TTCTTGCAGATAGAGGTGGTGTGTGCAAAGTTATCCATTCGAGCTGTTGCATTTTCATTCCTGACAATGCTCCAACTGTTTACCAAGCCATCTCGAAGTTGCACAAGATCTCCGAGTCCATACACATGGACGAAGGTAATTGGACACTTCTAGGATGGTTATGGGGCCTGATATCCACTTGGGGTTGGAAGATTCTGATGATCGTAAGGGTTGTTGTAACGTTTCTATTCACGTGTTGTCTTTGCGTGCAGTGTGGTCCTGCCTTATGTGGCCTTTATGCTACAACGTGTATAAGACGGCCATCTGTTACCAAAGAGACATTGATGGATAGAATGATGTTCCAGCAGCAGCTGAACGATTTGATGAATATTTAAATTGTTTCCGATCTTGACTAGTGCTTGCCTACATGAGGGCAAAAGGAGCGTCTGAGTTTCCGTGCGAGACGGAACGACACTTTTTGGGTGTGGTCGAAAATGGATGAGTTTGGTATCTACGAACCGCAAATGACGAGTTTAGTGGGTGTACGCGGTTTCGCTACGCAACCACGCATGGTTCGTCTCATTTTTGGGTTTGTCCATCCGAACCCTCGGGTTCCATTTTAGATGCGGCATCCATCTTGTCTCTTGCCCTCAAGTAGCCAGCGAACGGACCTTATCCGCTCTGTGACCCTGGGATTCCCAAGCTTACACCAAGGACACGTGTTTCTTTGAGGGTGACTTTTATGATAGGGGAAATGACACGGCAAAGGCAGATGGCCCCGCTCGAGGCTCATCTTACCGTGCTAGTCTATTGTTTCAGTCGTGCATGCATTGGGCACGAGGTCTTTGATCCTGTAATCAAGTTTCCGTTATTACTCCCAACACTCTTTTCCAATCTGTCGTGTATCCTTGTTCTTTCTTTGCATCTGTTTCTCTCCCTTCTCCTAATGTGTTTACAGTCAGAATGGAATGTGTTTAAATGTGGGGATGATATGTTTTTACAGTTGGGAACCGGCAATGCTGCTGTAATTATGTTCCGGCCTCTTGAAACATGAACGCAACTCTTTTGAAGTTTATTGTGGGAACTGAGTTGTAACCTTTGTTTGCCATGTTGTGCAATGGCAAAAATATGTATAAAAGGAGCGATCCACTTTTGCAATTCAAAGCAGTCTCTCAGAACCTACACGTTGTGTACTTCTTGCGATTTCTGTATCCCTGCAGTAAATAAACGCTGATCTTTGACGTCGCTGGAAGTGTCCCGTGTCTCTGTGTTTTGTACGCCAGAACAGGTAACCCACGAAGGTTTCAGGTGTTGTCCCCTGGCACCGCTGGGTCTTAGAATAACCCAGTCCTTCACCTCTCATGGGCATGGTGTCTCAGGCTGTATTGGCCTCAGATGTCGTAGATGAGTGCCTCTGTGCTTTGCGCTGATGTCTCCCTGTATTACCCAGGGTTAATCCCTTCAATTTGTTGCTCAAATATGAATTTACCTTGAAAAACAAAAGATGAGAGCTGTTTGGCAAAACAAGAACAGTTGGTTTAATTAAACACTTCAGCTGGGAGCACCGTTATAGAAGTAAGTCTGAGTACTGTTTCAAAATACAATAAATCTGAACACGGTTTTATACAATTCTTTGAGTATCGTAAAGTGCTTCCATCAATAATTTTTTGATAAAAAAAATGTGGGCCTTATCTTTGAAGTCATAAACAAGGCCCATAATAACAAATGCAGGTGGCCCTCGACCTTGTGTGGACACAATGGGGGGCCAGTGGGTAATGTGCCCAGATGTCTGGCATGGGGGGCACGTGATCACTGCATGTACTGTATGTGTTCTTTCCTGATTGGCTGTGTGTTCAAAACTTAATGTGGCATGTGACTTTATGTGTTTTTAGGAATGAGCGCTCCCCTCTGTCCCTCTGTCCATATGTGCTTTCTTGGGGACAATCTAACTTGACCGTTGTAGTGTTGCTGTGCTTATCTGAAGAATTGACCTGAGCTTCCTGTTTGCTTGTTTTTCTGTTGGCTTCGTGTCACCCCACCTGTGGCCTGTCAATCAATCACCTCAGGACTTGGTCTTGGCACCTGCCTGACCACTTATTTTTGATTTGGGGTTGATGGAGAGTTCATTTCGGGTGAATTTCATAATAGAGAGGCGATTTCGTTCTTATATACACTGGTATCAATTTTATCAATATTAACACATTTAATGATGTGTGGTCAGTGTGTCCTCCCTTAAAGCGACTGTAGTAAAGAGGGACCACACTGGATTGATTAAGTCAACATAGGTTTATTCAAGTAGCAGGTAAGCAGGTAAACAGGTAGAACAAATCCAAGTATAATGCCACAGAAACCCCACCGGGAGCAGCCTGCTAGCTGCTCAGCCCCATCCATCAACTGTCATCCCTCATTCAGTCACCCAAGCATTCCACTCATATCCCACACACCAACCATTCCATTCAGAACACTCACACAGGCTGAGCAGCCAGGGACAGGGAAACATGGGAGAGGCAATCCATAACATCAGGACACTACATACCTCTTCCCTAATGAACAGAAGAATGGTGTAACGTAATCAAAGAATAAAAGATAAAAACAGCATTTAACTATCAACATAAAATGACAGCAACAGTAAATAGGAAAAAAAAATATCGCAAGGGGAATATAACTAATCAAGATGGAAGCCACAGCAACCCCACCGGGAGCAGCCTGCTAGCTGCTCAGCCCCATCCATCAACTGTCATCCCTCATTCAGTCACCCAAGCATTCCACTCATAGCCCACACACCAAATATTCCATTCAGAACACTCACACACGCTGAGCAGTCAGGGACAGGGAAACATGGGAGAGGCAATCCATAACATCAGGATACTACAGCGACCTGTTAATGTAGCCAAGTGCAGAGCTTCACAGGAGTGCTGCCATGCCAACGGGCACCAGACCATTCCCGATGCAATGGCTTTAATGAACTTTGTATGAATAAAGTCAAAGAACACAGGTTAACCAAAGATGCAAATTTCAGCTTTTTCCGAATTAAGCTTGAAGAAACTCTTGTTATAAGAGCCTTGACATATATGATCTTTGTCTGTAATAGGAATGATACGTTGGATATTGGCTGCATAAGAAATAATATTATGCCCAAAAGATTGGAACTGATCAGCCAGTAGTGGAAGATATATGTTAAAGAGTGTGGGGCACTAAGATAAACCTGGAGGCACCCCATGTTTGAGAGCATTGGAAGAGGATGAATATAGGGGAAGGAAGATCACCTGAAGAAGCTAAACATAGAACAACATATCCAAGTTAAAGGATGGCCACATCTACCAAGGTTGAGGAGTCTTTTCAGCAGAATAGCAGAACTTTATCAAAGGCTGCCAACAAATCAAGTGCCAACCTGATATAAAATGATTTTATTTTGCTCTCATTCTGTGAGCAGAGCTAGTTATGTGCTATGTTGTGGCTGAAAGATAGATTGAGATTCACAGAGGATAAATAGACACAATATACTCAGAAAGCTGAGAATTAGCCAGTTATCAGCACTTTAGATCCAGTAGAAAAATGGTAGATAGGCCTATAGACTGATGAATCCTCAGAGACAGTAGAGGGCTCATTTAATGAAGAAACAACCAGTGGACGCAAGCTGTTTAAAGCGAGGTGTTAAACTGCTCATTCAAGACAAGAGCAATGACCTCAACTGCTGAGGCCATAATGTGTGGAGGACATGGAACCATAGAGGAGCCTGATATGTAGGATAAAATGTCTGCCCTAGGCTCTTGGCCAGAGATAGAAGAATTTTTGGACAAAAAACCCCACCAGGGTCCGTTAAGACTCCTGAGCATGCAGGCTGATCTGTGAAGCGAGAAGCAAAAAAAATGGAATAATATTCACTATTCTAAAGAATACTCAGATGTTTTGTTACTTCACAATTCCCTGGTAGTGAAAAATCTATTTTATAATAGTTAAAACTGTAGGTAAGGTTTACATACAAAATGGACTTAAGAATACTTACGCTTCTATTGTGAGTACTGAAAAGGTAATCATGGCCGAGAAAATGAATTATAATCAAAAAAGACTTGAGCAACAGCTTGATTGGTCAACAGTTAGTATGAAACAAGAAACACCATCAGAGTAGGCACTGATATCAATTAGCGAAATTACAGATAAATGGTAGAATACATCTTTTATGACTTCTTAAAGGTGTACATTTTGAACACCTATCTCTTTATTTTTTCTGACACTTACTGTGTGCATTTAATGAAGACAGAATTCAGACTTCATTGATTGATTTTGGTTTTCATTGTTTTTTTGGCTATGTAATATTGAAAATTATACTACTTATTCTCGGTGGACTCTTTGTAAACTATTCCCTCAAGCCTGTTTTACTTTCCCATCCTTCCCATCTTGATTTCGTGTAGGGCATCTGCCACATCAGTCATCTTAAGGTACTCTCAGACGGCCTTTGTGCTCAAGCTCGCTCAACAGCCAGCATGTAGGCTAATGACCATAATGCTGTCTGCCTGCAAATTTACTCTACTCTGCTTAGTAATTATCATAATTCTAGTAATTCTGGAATGCTGAACACGCATTATTTAATCATTAATGTTAGTTACCTATCAATACTTGTGCATTAAATTTTACTGCTCTTGCGAGTTCTATTGTTTTTGCCCTATAAGTACAGCAATGTGGCTTTTTCCTTCATCCTTGTCTGTTCTCATTAACATGCTTGTAAATTCCAGGTTCCATTGCAGTTTTCAGATTCTATGAGGAAACAAGACGCCCCTGTCAGTAAGTATATCAACCCATGCATGCCAAATCACCCGAATCATTTCAGTGATCCTCACTCATACTCACCTCCCTCTTTTCTGAGCCTTTTATGGACACAGGGACCACTTTGTTCTTTCTTGACCCTGCCCCTGGTCTGGATAATGACACCCAGACTACATCTAAGTAACCGTTGACCATGATTTTATTCTAATTTTGCTCTTAATTTCATCCCTCCATGGATTTAATTGGAATCCTGCTTCCATTTTTGCAAACCATGCTTGGTTTGGTCTCAACATCGAGACCTTGTGAACGGGCCTAAAGTTAAAATGCTGTTGACATTTCTTGAAATTGGACTAACCATTGTCTATACTAGGTTGGCAGGCCACATACTGCTCTTTACTCACTTTTAATTTCCTGTGTATAATTGGCCTTCTGCTTAACTTGCATATACGCTTTCTTCAAAAAAAATTGACAATATATCACTATGTGATCATTTGAGCACAAAACACATTTTATTGCACAGCATTGTATAAAACAATGGTATGATAATATATTAATAAGTGAATCTGATCCTTCCCTGCATGGTCCTGCTGTTGCTTCAAAAGTATCTTGCCGTTTTTGTTAGAACAAGCCAGTGACATGATTCATTTACAGATATTTTATTAGGCGGAATATACCAAAAGCAGCGTCTGTTACCTACTGATTGAGACATAAAAAATAATGTGGTTCAAGAGGTTTTTGGGAAAGGCTAGCTTCTATATAAAAGCCATAATTGCTGGATTGGGTAGCCATTTCAGACCATGTGCTTTTCATAGGAACTGAAAACCCTGGCTCATAAGCAAGGACAGTATCGACAGAGACATGAAAATAATGTTCATTTTTCATCACTGTCAGTAAATTTGTAAATCAATATTTGCGAAAGTGGAAATCACATTTGGTTTGACTGGATCAAAGAGCCATTTTTTATGTTTTCGCAGAGAAAAGGGTCTCTTCCCTGCTGTCAGCTAGGAACCATCCTTTAACTAAGGATCTATTTGAGGGTGTTGCTCAGTTGCATGACAATATGACATATAAATGGTGTTAGAAATGGGATCTCTGGTTGGCTAAGGCGTGCGCCAAAGCCAGGCAGAGACCACCACTCTAGTCAGGGCAAGGAAGTTACATGCCAAAGATAACCCCTGCTCACCGCCTTGGTAGCTTGGCACGAGCAGTCAGGCTTATACCGGAGGCAATGTGTAAAGCATTTGCGCACGCATACAGCAACAACATCCCAGGCACACTACAAAAGGAACTCCACAGAAGGTTATATCAAAAATAGCCTTTGTATTCTCAAAACACATTAGAATAGTAAACACATAATATACACTGTGCCAACTGGCACTGGGCAATATTTACAATGGATTATTTACACATGACAGGGCCACCTGGACCACTGTCAGAACCATCACAAAGTGAACTTAGTAAATGCAGAACATATCATAATCATAGAACACAACCAGTAACTACTGGTAACCACTGTACTTAGCATCAGTCTGTAACATAAACTACATTATGCACAGTATCACATCAGGCGCGAATTACATTCTGCGCCAACGTCACCATCATAAACAAATGAGACAATCATCTCACAAGTCTAAACGCATTAGACCCTGACCTCCTAAGTACATTAGGAAATAAATCTCACTAGCATAAACCATAATATGCGAACCAACCTCATAATCATAAAACACATTTAGAGGTATCAACACAGAGTGCGTAAATCATTCTACGTGCATCACATTTCCTAGCACCCGAAATCACAATAGGGCCTGGCGCCCTATTAACCTAACAATCCCCCTGGCCAACTGGCCATCCCAAAGGGGCTCAAATGCCATCTGTCCAGAATGTCAGGGCGCGCTGCCAGAGCAGCGAAAGTCAAGGGTGCGCACTCTGCGCAGGCCTAAATGTTGCAGCTGCCCACTACTTGCTGGGCAGCTGGGAATATTAAATGAGGGCCTAAACGGTGCAGCTGGCACTAATTGCTGCACAGCTGTAAATGATGGGGAAGGCCTGGCACCTCTGTGCCACTTCTGTCCCTCTCACGCTGCAGCTGTCAGCGCTGGTGCGGTGCAGCTGTTGATGAGGAAACGGGCCCTGGCACTACGGTGCCTTGAAGATAAATGCGCCCACACAAGAAAAGCATGGGCCCCTCTGGGCTGGCCTAAGACAATTATGGCCATCGATGGAGCCACGCACAGGGTCTAGAAATAAACATGCCCTAAAACGTTGGAGCCACACGGGGCTCTGTAGATAATGAATGCCCCCATAGTGTTGGGGCCACCTAGGCTCGGAATCTAAGCATGCCCATGTTGGAGTGGGCCACTCTCCTGGTGGGACCGCTCAGACTGGCTCCGTGCCTCACTCGGCACCCACAAGGACCTTTCAAGCACTTCGGCCCCATGATGCGGCCCTGTCCCCTGCCCAGCCCTCACTCACTCACCGGCTCTTGGCGGGGAAGGCTCCTCACTTGGATGTGGCGGGGGCAGGCACCGGCAATGTGCCTCGTGCCCCCTCTGAGGGAATCCTGCTGCCGCACTAGCTTCACCCGGTCCCCTGTCTCGGGACCGGGACTTTAGGATGGGGCCAGCGAGGCCCCAGGCTGCCTCCTTCTCTTCCGGCGCCATCCAGTGCGGGGTGGGCTCCCGCCTGGATTTTCCTAAGCGTGCACCGGGGCTCCCAACAGCTCACGGGAGCCCCGCTCGGGGGACAACTTCCTGCTGCACCGCAGGCTCCGTCCACGTCCCGGGCAAGGATGACTGACTTCCTGTGGGCCGCGGAGGTGATTTCTTTACTCCGGCAGTAAGAGGGGTAGGCTCCCTCGTAATGAAAAATATACAGCGGGGTGGGCACTCGCTTAATTACTAGCACAAAGTGGGGTGGGGACCCGTAATTAAATAAAAATAAGCGGGGTGGCACCCGCAATTGCGGCATGACGGGGGAACCCCAAAGAGGGGGGGATCCCTCCCGAAGGGGGCAGCAGCACCGTGCTGCTCAGCCCACGCTTTTCCCTTTCAGGGGAAATTAGAATAAAGTGCTCCCCAGGCGCTGGAAGGCTCTATCAAGTCTTGGCAAAGCCAAAAGAGAGAGCAGAAGGTCCAAGAGGTCCTGGAGGTATCAAGGGGGCAATGTAGGGCCCAGGGGCCAGCACAAAGGGCCCTCTAGCAAGGAGGCAGCCCCCATGGTGGTCCCTCCTGGGCCCCACCAGCAGCAAGCCCCCCTCTGTCAGGATCCAAAGCAGAACATTTTCATGGGGTCACAGCCCCTATATTTATACAACATTTCCCTTTGTGGCACAGCACAGGACTTGGGGAAAAACCAGATGCAAATGGTTTGGGGGAGCTTTGGAGCACTTTGTTTTGCTCAGCGCCTCTCTCCTTTGTCAGGTGGGGGCTCAGGGATTAGACGCACCACGGGGGCGGAGCGGCCTTGTGGAGGGAAGGCACAGTCCTATTCAGGTTCCAGGTGCAAGTCCTCCCCCCCATCTACATGCAGATCTCTCCATTCACCACTGGGCTGACTCACCCCGGCTCCTGGAATTCCCCAGCCCTCTCAGCTCTTGTCAATCACAAGCCAGACATGCACTCCACATCAGGCAGGCAGACACACAGTACACAGAAAGGCCAACTTCTAAAAGTGGCACTTCTCCACTAGTCACAATAAATCTGCACACACCATTGCGCAGCATTTATTCTCACGAGTTCGCACATACTAAATTCGACCCTGCACTCCTCTCACATCAGGAATTACCTTGGACACACATATCCCCCATGCATTCCTATGGGAGGGCAGGCCAATCTCACCACACGCACTTAGAGAGCGCACGCACTTTACACTGGGCCAGTGCAGAGGCCAAAAATCACTACCAATATGTCAGAGCTTAAGGCAAAAAGTTCAGTTGTGAACCTGCCAGAAGGGCCAAGTCCAACAAATGACAATATAGGCATTGTTTTTAATTCTAAAGATCAAAAGGAAGGAAAAATCCTCAATGTTCATGTACTCATAGGAGCAAATGAGACTTCAATTTTGCGGAAAACATTTGCATTTGAAGTTATTCATTTTTTTTCTTTGCTTATAGATAACCTATGTACGCGCAATGTTGACAGCGCATTGCAATCTGCAAACTAGGGGGCAAATTTACAAGCCCCTTATGCCAGATTTGCGCCGCTGTTGCATCACTTTTGTGACGCAGCAACAGGGCAAAGCCAGCGCCATGCTGCAGACTATTTACAACGTGACGCATCTAGGGAGATGCATCACGTTGTAAAGCCCTGCGCCACATGTGGGCGTTCCTGCACGGTGGGGCGTTCCGGCGCAGGACCGCCTCCTAAAAGTGGCTGAGTGAAATCTACAAGATTTCACTCAGTCACTTTTATGGCCATGCTGCGTCAAAACTCTACGCCTGGTTGAAGCAGGCGTAAGGATTGATGCAGCATGTTAGGAATAGGGGCACCCTGAGCCTTGCTGGAGCTGTGTCTTGCTTGCGACGCAACTTCAGCAATGTGACGCCTTTCCGCGGGGGATGCGACACGCATCTGCCCATCCGTGCACCACGGTGCGCCGCAATGTAAGTGCGGCGCATCAGTGGTGGCGCACAGGTGGGCATATGCGTCGCAACTCTTCTGGCGCATCCCTGCTGATTAGCAGAGATGCGCCAGAAGTAGTAAATCTGCCCCTAGCTATACACGGGTATTTTCAGGAACCTAGCCTTAGCACGTTTGTATTGCACATCGGGTCATTATTGTCGATGTCAGTGGACATTGTGAGGAAATTAAATATTCCTTCCTTAAAGTGTAATGTGTGGTCTCTGATTTGCATGAATTTCCATATCTTGAGCAGCCACTCATCTCACTCATCTGTTAAACGTGCCACTGAAGCAATCAAGCAAAAGCGGAAAGAGCGACTTCAAATATAAATCGGTTACACAGAAAGGTCAGGCACAAATTCCGGAAAAAGTAAGTAACAAGCAAGCGAAGATGTGTTATTGATCTAATCCAGTCAAGTGAAGTCAACATCTGATTACGTTAATATAGCAAATGTAAAAAGTTCCATGACACAGGAAGGAGGATGCAGCCAGCGGAATGACAGATAGACACGTCAGTGCATCAGCCTTTGGAGTCGGTGACGCTGAGGATTAAAATAGCAGGCTATAAAAAGGAAAGCCTTTTATACATATAGATTCTTGGGTACTGGTTCTTTTATAAAGCAAATACATATAACGATTCTTCATCCTTGTTTGTGAAAGAAAACTCCCAGTAAATGGCAAATCATGAATCATTTGCTTGACCTAAGAGGGGTTTATAACTAAGCCCGGGCGGACTCGTGAGGCTGCCAACACATATTTGTGACACAAAACCTCAACAGATTGTTGGACATAGACACACAGGCACTGGCCAGTGTGAAGATGTAGAAGCAAAATGGGGTCAGCCTGTACAATGGGCACATGTAGCACACTTTAGATAAATACAAATGAGGCCAGGGAACAATGCCACAGAGGGAAAACTATGCTGAACACATTGAGAATGGGCACAGTGTTGGATGACACACATGATACCGAGGCAAGGGTGTCTTAGGGAACTGAAGTGGGCACACTGCTCCATGGGCCTGGAATTATCTGACTGTAACATGAGCTACCGTCCCGGCACTATGCATATCTCCCACTCATGCACACAACATCGGTCATGCATGCTGCAAGTCTGTTCATTTGAACACTCACACTCCTTTAAGTTTTAAAAGAAAAGTTTATTGAAATTTAAGTACAACAGAATTATAATAAAACAGCATGGCTAAATTCAACTAAAAAGGGGTATTGTCCTACAGGAGGGGAAGAAATAAAGAAATAAGAGAAGGGAATAAAAATGAAAAAGAGATTTTCAGTTAGTTTAACAAAATTGATACGCAAAAAGCATAATTATTACTGTATAAAACGTATGCATAGGAAGTATAAAGATACATTGGGTATAGAAAGACTTCTCCAATAACAATGTATGACATACTTAGAAATACAAAACATTTTATATGTATAGATGCTTAAACTCAACAGAAATATGTTCAAGGAGGATTGGGAACTTCTTCCATACGAGGATTGTGTAAGGGTAGAGAACGTGCAACTTCATTTAAAAAGTTTGTGATTGGTACCCATAATATATCACGTTTAATAGCAAGTGTAATGGGATATACATAGGCCCTATCTAATCTATGGTGGTAACAAACCCCATACCATCAAGCTTGAAAAGAAACATTTGAGGCATCCTTCCAAGACTTAGTGATTTGTTGAAACGCCACAGCTATAAGTAAATCAATAATGGAAGTATTTGTAGTGGAAAAGGACCATATGTCGGAGAGACTGCCTAAGAAAATATGTGAAAGAGTAAAGGGGAAATGTGTTGAAAAGATTTTGTTGATCTGCCGCCACACGTCATTCCAGAATTTGTAAATCGCTGGCCATGTAAATAACATATGTTTAAGGTCTGCCAGTGAGGCTGAACAAGTCCAACAGGTAGAAGGCACAGAAGGATCAATCATGTTCAATTTAGCAGGAGTAATTAAAAGTCTATTGTAGATAAAAAATAACGTTTGAGTTGTATTAGCTGCTCTAGACGACTTCCTTATTTTAATCCAAATTTTCTGCCACACGGTAGCAGAAAAAGAGTCCTCTAAATCTGACTCCCAATCGGATTCTACTTTGGATTTATCCTGAGTAGTAGGAAACTCTCTCAACTTTCTGTAGATTTGGGAAGCAGAAGAAGAAGCAAGTAAGTAAGGGAGAGGAAGAGGAGAAGGGTGAGTGTGAGTGGTAGATGAGGAGAGGGAATCATAGCTATTCTGTGCAGCCACACGTAGTAGATTATATTTAGGTTCAAAGGAAACTGGTAAAGAAAAACGAGATTGAAGAGTATTGAAGGAGACACAAGTACCTTCATGAAAAAGCTGGTGAGTCCAATTAAGACCAAGATCTCTCCAGTCCTTCCAAAAAAGCATCTGATTTTTTAATTTAATAAGGGGATTATACCATAGGGAGGAATGCAAGAAACGTGAGCGATCATCAGAGCCGTCCACCAAAAGAGGAGAAAACGTTTTCCGAGAATTTTTAAGAATGGGAAGGGAGAAGCTCTTGGGAATGCGGGACAATGACACAAATTCTTCAAAGGTGAAAGGATGAAAGAAAGAGGACTCAATGTCTACCCACAGAGGTTGAGAAAGGATATCAGACTTATGATCAGATAAAAGGGAAACAGAGTGCTGAAGAAAAAATGAAGTATGATAAGTAGCAAAATCCGGGAAATTAACTCCACCCAATTGCTTAGGGCATTTAAGTCTGGCAAAAGACATCCTAGGTTTCTTATGATGTCATAGGAATTTTGATAAGATGGAGTAAATATTTTTATAGGAGGATTTAGGTATATTAATTGGAAGATTAGAAAGATAGAACAAAATTATCGGAACTAACATCATTTTAATAGAATCTAATCTACCCCACCAAGATAAAAACAGAGGATGCCACCGAGCTGTAGAATCCTTTAGAGTTGCTAATAAGTTTTTAAGATTAAGTGCGACAGTGTCCTTAATAGAGGGTTTAAACCAAAAACCTAAGTACTTAATCTGAGTCGGGCTCCAGTGAAAAGATGAGGCCAAAAAATCTACGTAGAAACAAAATTTATTTAGCGGAAGGATTTCACATTTGTCTACATTTAATTTATAACCCGATACCTTCGCAAACCCAGAAACTTCAGATAAAAAGGATGGAATAGAGGATTTAGGATTAGAAATGAATAAAAGTATGTCGTCCGCATAGGCCAAAAGTTTCAAATACTTCTCCCCATATGGAAAACCGGTGATACTGTTATTTTCTCGGAGCTTTGTCAAAAAAGGTTCTAATGCTAAAATAAAAAGAAGAGGAGAAAGGGGACAACCTTGTCGGACACCTCTAAATAGGGGAAACGAAGAAGAGACAAGGCCATTAGCTAATATAAAGGATCTAGGAAAGGAGTATAATAAAGAGATGTATGCAAGAAATTTTGGACCAAAACCAAACCAAGCAAGAACTGCGAATATAAATTGCCAATTAACCCTATCGAAAGCTTTTTCGGCGTCTAATGCAATAGCAGCTAAAGAGTGTGGGTAGGAATGAGACTTACTTAATACGTTAAAAAAGAGTAGAGTATTATCAGAGAGGTGACGGCCCTTAACGAAACCACATTGTTCCTTACCAATCAAGTGAGGTAAAATTTTATCGAGACGGAGCGCTAGAATTTTTGCAAAGATTTTGTAATCCAGATTAATTAGAGAAATGGGTCTATAATTCTTACATAAGGTATGATCCTTATTCTCTTTAGGAAGGAGGCAAATTAAGGCTTCCTGGAAGGAGCCTTCAGATTTTTTGGAAGATATAAAGAATGAGAACAGTTGATGAAGCTTAGGAACAAGCAACTTGGAAAAATGTAAGTAGAATTCGATCGTAAAACCATCTGGCCCAGGAGCTTTGCCTTTTTTAAGCACTTGAATGGAATCCTGAATGTCTTTAGGACTTATATCAGCTTCCAAGGGGGCAAAGTCAATGCCTGGAAAAGAAGGGGAGGGAATAGAGGATAAATATTGATCTATATCAGTTGACAAGGGAGGAGATTCCGGAGTATAAAGCTTTTGATAAAAAATTGTGAATTTCATCAGAATATCCTCATCTTTATGGAGTGTGACATTAGATGAGGAAATAATAGATTCAATTCTTGTGCGCTCTCTCTTAACTTTAAGGTATTTGGCAAGAAGATTGCCAGCTTTATTCTGAGCAGTATAATATTTGGCACTAGATTTAAGTAAACATAAATTTGCAGATTCCGTAGAGACTTTATTAAACGAACATTTAGCCTTGAGAAGCTTGTCCAAATCAGAGGGGGATTTAGTCAAGTAATAGGAATGTTCCAATTGTTTGATTTGTAAGTTAATCGATTGTAAAGACTGGGAAGCGACACGCCTTTTACGAGAGACAAAAGAAATAATGAAATCCCTAGAGGCAGCTTTAAAAGTGTCCCATAACACTTGAGGAGAAATCATACGAGATTCATTTTCGGTAAAAAACAAGAACTCAAGAAAAGCTGGGGTAAATTTAGGATCTAATAAAAGAGAGTTGTTAAACCGCCATCTCCTAGTACCTTTTACGGGTGGGAGTAAATCTAGGTGCAAGGAAACTGGAGCGTGATCAGAGATTAAAATAGAAACTATTTCAGAATGAGTAATATGCTGAGTCAAGGCTTTAGAGATAAAAATATAGTCGATCCGGGATTGGGAGGAGTGGGCTGGTGAGTAATATGTGTATTCCCTAAGTGTAGGATGGCAGAGTCTCCAGGAATCAACAAGAGACCGTTGGGAAATAGTAGAAGTAAATTGAGTGTGCATCAGAGAGGGAGAGAAATGGCAATTGGAGCGACGATCAATAAGAGGGTCCACAATTGTGTTACAGTCCCCCCCCCAGAATGAGGTAGTCATCAGAAGATTGCATCAATGAGGTGAGCATCTGTGGCCAAAATAGCTTGTCCTGTGTGGTAGGAGCATACACATTAAAAATAGTTATAGGGATGTTATCAATTAACAAAGATACATTCACCCATCTACCATCAGAGTCATTGGCTTGGTGTATAACTTTGATATTTAAGCGTTTATGACAAAGAATAGCAACACCATTACGTTTTCCTGAACCAGGAGATGCAAAAACATGACCCACCCAATTACGACGTAGTTTGGCAATTTCAACCTCTTTTATATGAATCTCCTGTAATAACACAATATCCCCTCTCAAATTTGCCAAATGGGATAACACACGCTGCCGTTTAATGGGAGAACCCAATCCTTTAACATTCCATGTAAGTATATTTAACGACATTTAAAAATACAATTTATACCAAAGAAGTTGTGTGGAAGTCAAATACATACATAAGTGATAAAATACAAAGCATCTTGTAAAAATTGGAGAAAAAATGGCATTGCGTCTAGAGGAGTAGCTAAGAAATAAGGAGAAAAAATATGAAATAAGAGAAAGACTTGGAGAAGAGAGATTAAAAGTAGAAAGGTATGAAACGAAAAGATTGAGGATCAAATATAAACAAGAGGAAAAACAACTGGAGGAGAGATATGACCAGAGAGAAAAGCAAAGAGAGTAAAAAGAAAAGGAGAAAGAGGATAAAAAACAGTTATTACAAAAAACAAAGGTACAAAACGACAGACAAGAGTAATGAAAAAATAGAAGAACAAATAGACATACCACCAAAAATAATGAAGAGCGGGGTTGGTGAAGCCACATGAGGAAGATGGGACACTAAAACGGGAGACTCTACAGCGACGATGAGGAAGGGACATCCGCTAGGCAAGCTGAGGAGAACAAGGAACGATGAAGAACCACAAAATCGCTACCTGAGAAGGAGAAGAAAAGGGGGAACAAATTAGCACAACATAACGTTACAAAATACAAGAGGGGAGAGTTTAATATCATTAATGGTGAGACAAACAGACACCGCTAAAATGAAAAGGTCCATCATGACTGAGGCACTTCCATGGACTCCGTTCTGCAACTGTACAGGAATTGTTGGAGCAGCGCAGGGTCTTCATAACTGGTAGTTTTGTTGTTATAAGTTACTTTAAAGAGGCATGGATGGAATAAACCATAGCGTGCGTTTATACTGCGTAGTGCAGGTCTCATGTCTAGGAATTTCTTCCGAGGGTCAGCAGTTGGTTTAGCATAATCCTGGGCAAAGAAAAGAGCAGAACCATTCCAAGTAATTTTCCCCGGTTGCTTGGCAGCCTGCAGGACTCTGAGTAGATCCGTATTCTCCAGAAAGTATAAGATGACTCCCCTCGGTTTAGTAGACGATGATGAAGGAGAGCGAGCTAAGGGACCTAAACGATGCGCCCTTTGAATATTTAATGAGGGATTTTCTGGAAGACCCAAAAGAGTTGGCAAAAAGGATTTGAAAAATTAGATTGAATTGGCACCTTCAAGACCTTCAACCAATCCATAAATGCGCAGATTATTGCGCCTATTACGATTTTCTAACATTTCAACCTGTTGTTTAAGTTGAGCCACCTCCTGAGATATAAGAGGAACTTGAGCTGTGATGTTTTGAACAGAGTCAACACGTAATTCCAGGTCTCCAACTCTCTTCTCAGTGAGAGACCAGTTAGCTTCCAGATTCTGAAGTCTGGCGTTAGTTTCCTCCATATGTGGTTTGAGGGCACGAATTTCATCAAGAAGGAGTTCCATAGAAATCGGGGACGATGAACTAGTGGGAGAAGGCGGGTTAGCCTTCACCCTTTTGCCAGAAGTAGACGGTGACGCAGAAGGTATCTTGGTATTTTGTTTAGCACTTGAGCGAGGAGTAGACAGAGTAATAGACTTGGCGCCAACATAGTCTTTGGTATTATCGTCAGTATGTTCTTGTAAAACATCAAAAGGATTAAAGACCTCTAAATTGCCCTCGGTGGAGGAACGGGCGGCGTTACAATTGCCGCGAGGCATGATGTTCTGAGAAAAAATATACTGAGAGTCCTTCAAAAGAAAGCAGAGTCAAAATTGGAGGATAGTAGCCCAGCAAAGATGAAGAAATATTGTTGAGCAGTAACTGCAGGCACACCAGAAATCAAGTAATATAGATGCTGCCTAAAAAGGACGAAAGAAACGTGATACTAACAAAGAAGGCAGCCAAATATGGATCAGCACCGTCATACAGCCGCAGGCGGGGAGCAAAGGATCGTTGAAAAAACAAAATGGCGGCCGCGGCGGTGAGGTAACAGGAAAAACATTAAAATAAACTTTCCAGCCTCACCCTATGAAAAAATAAAGGTATCATTCTGGAGAGTGGCAGTTCCGATTGTCAAAACGAACAATTTCGGCGATTTCGACGAAGAAATGCTGCCTGCAGAGGTCGCGTTCCCTCACGGCTCGCCGGAGTTCCCGGGAATAGCGGCCATCTTCTAAGGCTCCGAAGCCACGCCCCCGAACACTCACACTCCTATGTTGAGACTCAGCATCAGTGCCAACTGATATGGACCCCAAATGACTGAACAGGACAGGGCACAGGCAAGGAAACAACACATGTCTCCGACCCCACCCCACATGATGCAGACAGCAATGTGCACTTGGATTAACCGCCAGCCTAGATGAGCATGTGCAATAGTGATTACACACAGACCAGGGAACACATGTCAAGGAGGGGAAAGGAGGAAGAACAGCAGCGGATGACTTTGGGGAACAGGAAATGCAATGCACATATTAACCCTGCCAGTGTATCGATGCGACTGGGCACTTCCCAAAGCTGGTGACACACAACAAACACACATGTACCTATCCCCTTGCTGCTGCTGCATCACCTGTAACCGCCTATCCATGTCAGGGAAGACCACTGCCAGGACACGCTTCATTTAGTGGGTCAGGCGCCGGCGCCCGCGGTTCTTGCCTTCTGGTGAGTCCCCCAGCAGGAACCGGGTGATCCTCCTGGTCCAGCACCGGATGTCCTGCCAGCGTTTCCTCACCTGTGCCAGATGCCGACTGCGACCCTCCACAGATCTCACGGCCCTGACGGCCCGCTTCCATATCTCCCCCTTCTCGTAGGTGGTTACCTGTGAGGATGACAAAGTGAGACAACATCACTACACCTGCTCCATGTCACAGAGACACACATTTCAACATCTTTGATATGTTGAACAGGGCATAGTATGCTGCCAACAAATAGCACCTTTGTCATAGGGACATTAGGCTCAGTGGAAGCCCCAATGCACTACATGGCATTGAAAGTACACAGGTGGCAAGAGGGGTGCGACACACTTCCTGATCATGGCACACACTGGACATCACAAGCAACACAAAGCTGATGGCCAGCACCTCCAAGCAGTCACATACCCCAGGCCACTGACCCAACAACAGCAGACTACACAGACACACACAGGCACAGATCATTCACATGCCAGTGGCAACAGCCAATACAAACCTCACTCTGCACATGTGCCACTTGCCTGGGGGGTGTCACAGGTGTGGGGCTAGCCCAGCAAGTCAGACACACAGCACGGATCACTTCTCACATCAGATGGGTCGAGCTGTTGCCTCCTCCATGCAGCTGTGGTGCAACACTTCACATAGACACTCACCCACATGACAAGGAACATTCACACACATCAATGTCCAGATCATTTGGACACTCTCACCACAGCTCCACTCAACTCACACACATCTGTGGGTACAGTCACCTGTCACACGGGGGGAACACTGAATCACCTCAGGACTATAGAACAAGAAGGGCCAAGAGGATTAGCAATGCTGAATGCGCCATGCAGCATGCAGTGAATGTCACAGTAAGCACAATGCAAGTGAGGAGTGCACATATGAACCACATCATGCTCTGCATGACAGACATGAGCCATTCCCCTCCCCCGGGACCCACTCTAAACAACATTTCATGTCTGTCACACCTGGACACAATACCAGAAGTGCCAGTCACAAAAAGAAGGGGCACAGTCAAAGGTAGCGGAGTCAGCACTCACCTGCACCCCTGGTCTACCATACAGGCTGGGGAACTGTGGGAGGATGACGTCCAGCAACGCCTCATTCTCTTCCTGTGTGAATGGCTGGGCCCTCTCCACAGATCGCGACATGGTGCCAGAGGAATCACAAGCAGCAGCAGTGGTGTCGAATCAAAGGTTGTGCAGGCAAGTGCCCTCTCATGAGTTCTGCCTGAGTTATATCTGCCTTGCTGGCCAATTTCGGTAACAGGAGTGGTGCAGAGTGATTGGTCAGACTCCTTTGCATCCTACGTTTCCTCCAATCCCTTTAAACATACACCAGTGACAGCATTAGCATGTTTTCGAATTTGCAGCATCATGTCAAGTCAACAACCACTTTGCAACAATGTATATTGTGGCCAACTGTTTTTTCCAGGCCACATGATGGAAAAATTTGAACTTCAAACTGGGTATCCATGACAACCAGCATGCATGTAGGCCCTAATACTTGTCCCTTATGTGAGCCCATTGTAAATATCATATCCCCACACAGGTACGGTGCGTTTCACATGTACCCCTAGGGCACCACTCCTCTAGTGCTACGGGCCATACACGCGTGTGTAGGGCCCGTAGCCCTATGCTGGTGTTGCTGTACGCGTACGCCATAGTGCTACGGGCCGTACCTGCGTGGGTAGGGCCCGTAGCACTATGGTAGTGTTGCCGTAGGCGTACGCCATAGTGCTACGGGCCGTACCCGCATGGGTACGGCCCGTAGCACTATGGTAGTGTTGGCGTAGGCGTACGCCATCGTGCTATGGGCCGTACACACGCAGGTACGGCCTGTAGCACTATGGTAGTGTTGGCGTAGGCGTACGCCATTGTGCTACAGGCCGTACACATGCGGGTACGGTCCGTAGCACTATGGTAGTGTTGGCGTAGGCGTACGCCATCGTGCTATGGGCCGTACACGCGCGGGTACGGCCCGTAGCACTATGGTAGTGTTGGCGTAGGCGTACGCCATCGTGCTACGGGCCGCACACACGCGGTTACGGCCCATAGCACTATGGCGTACGCCTACGGCAACACTGCCATAGTGCTACGGGCCGAACTCACGCGTGTGTAGGGCCCGCAGCACTATGGCGTACGCCTACGGCAACACTACCATAGTGCTACGGGCCCTACACACGCGTGTACGAGCCGTATCTCTATGGCGTACGCCTACGGCGACACTCCCATAGGGATAGGACCAGTGTGTACACGTACGTGTGTACAGTCCGTACACACATGCGTACTCCTACCCAAACACCATATAGTGATACGACCATACACACGCCCTCAGAGCGTGTGTACGGTGCGTTTCACAGCTTACACTGGTGATAGGAGGCGCACAGGAAAGGAATGGAGGTGTCTGACTCGCACAAGGATGGACATCAAGTCATTGTCAGTGCAGTGCTTCATGTGTAGGGCCTAGGTGTGTCAGGCAGTGAGCTGGCACATGTCTCCTCATGCTTTAACCCAATAGTTGTGTGATGACCTGTGCACACATGTCATGTGTGATGGGGCACTATGTGGTGCACTTCCCCTTCACACCTTTTACATGTGTGCATGTAGTTCAAACCTGTCAAGCACTGCATCACTGGCATGGCACAGTCACCAACACCCACAACTGTCCCCTGATGCCAAGGTACACGGATGATGACACCTGACATCTCACTACCAGCGTGCCCCGATGTGACAATGTCATGTGTGTGTCCATGATCTTGCTGTTGGTGTTCTGTCAACGGCATCTGCTGTAGCTGCATCCAACATGTGTCTGTGTGTAGATGCCCATGTCACACTATTACGCACACCAGGACACATGTGGAATAACACGTAACGTGTGTCTGTATGCATCGAACAGGGACTTGCGAGCTTAGGACATATCAGCGTAGTCTCAATGTCTGTGTGATAATTTTTGACATGTACCCCTTCATGGCAAGGTGTGTGGTCTGTCCTTTTTCCATGACATGTGACCTGTGCGTCTAGCTTGCCGGCAGCTGTCTGTATGAGATAACATCCTTCAAATGCACATATGTGGATGTATGTCACTCCTGTAATGTGTCTGGCTGTTCACTCACACTGGCCCACAGTTACTTTCATGGCATGTCATGTAGACCCTGACAATCCACGTTTGTAGCTGGCTCTTGGTAGGAGTATCACCTGGCTGGCATACGTGTGCAGGATGTATTGCACAGACCAGACTCTGTATATAGCATATGTGTATTAGCTGTTAAACATGTGCTCAGTTCATTGACATTGGTGTAGTAATGTACTCAATCTTCGTTATTCCTTCCAAATTGCTGCAGGGCACCGCCTCTCCCCCGACCAATGCCAGACTTGGCTGCCATGAGGGAACGTGACTGCATACGCCGCTACAGATTCCCCCAACAGTTAATTGTGGACCTGACAAACAGGTTGGCCCCACACCTCCAACCGCAACACAGTTATCCGACTGCGCTGACCTCCAAGATGAAGGTGATGTCAGCCCTACATTTCTTTGCCAGCGGTACGTTTCAATTGACCATAGCTGATGTGGGTGGCATGTCCCAGACCATGTTTAGCCATGTCCTGCATGATGTTTTAGAAACTATGTTGGAGCACCTGGATTAATTCATCCATTTTCCAACTCCTGAGCAATTGACAGGTATCAAGGGTGAGTTCTATGCCCTGGGAGGGATGCCCCATGTAATTGGGTCCATTGATGGGACACATGTGGCTTTGGTACCACCACAGGCACAGGAGGTAGCCTTTCATAACCGTAAACATTACCACTCTATTAATGCCCTTGTGGTGTGTCTTGCTAACATGGTAATTTCCCATGTCTGTGCACGTTTTCCAGGGTCAGCACACGATGCCTACATCATGAGGCGTAGCATGGTGCCAGAAATGATGCTGCAGCTGCACAACGAACGAGCATGTCTTGTTGGTGGGTAGACTCTGTTTGTCCAGTATTCAGCGGTATCTTAGTATATGACGGCATCTCCTGACCCACTTCTTTACATGATGTTTCCATGTAGGGGACTTTGGCTATCCCAACATGCCATGGCTGGTGACGCCTCTCCGCAACCCGAGAACAGCTGCAGATCTCCGTTACAACAACGCCCATGGGCAGACCAGGCGAGTGATTGAGAGGACGTTTGGCCTCCTGAAGAGCCGATTCAGTTGCCTCCACAAGACCGGCGGGTCCCTCCCATATGCACCGGTGAAGGTCTGCAAAATCTTCCTCGTGTGCTGCATGCTGCACAACATGGCAAGGGAGAAAGCTGTGCCACTCATCCTGGATCCCGATGAGCAGGAACATCCACCCGTGGAGGATGACGGCCTTGGTCACAAGGCAAGTGAGGAGGAGGAGGAGGAGGACATCCGGAGTCAGCTCATACGCAACTTCTTCTCATAATGGTGAGTCCCTGGGTCTGAGGGTGCACGCTTGGAGCCTTGTGTGGCATGTGTTGCAATGTGTGTGTCCAGCTGACTGTATGCGAAGTGACTTTGAGGTGTGTGCTGATGTGTCACTCGAGTGCTGATGTCATTCCACACATTTTAGCTGACACACTCAATTGACAACTAGCATGGTGTCAACTTTATCCATGTAGAGTACATGACCATGCATGCGGATGACTATGTTTTTCCTAACTTCTTGTGTGTCTCTCATCCCCAGGTATTTGCGCATGCTGTCTGCTCGTGGCATCGTTGTGCTCCTGCTATTCCTCATGAGTAATGCAACGTGTGCTGAATAAGCGTTACATGCACGGACATGGTGAGAAGTCTCCTTTGGGTAAGGATTGCAGCAAGGCTTTTTGGGTGTGGTAGTTGTTTGTAATGTGTGGGCACTGCTCCTGTGCAGGTATTGTTACTATGCATACATGTCGACTCACCATGGGGCACATAACATGTAGCATGACTCACATGAATTGATAGTCACACTTCGTGACAGTCATCTGTTATGGGATTGTGGATTTTGATGAAGGCATCTATGTGTGTACAACTTCCCTCGGAAACATACGTGAGGCTACGGGTGAACATATTGCGGGACATCCCCATGAGAGGCTCAATGGGGATTTGCAGCCTCTCCGTGTGCAGCAGGGGATGTTTGGCTCACCCCTTCACTGGTGTGCCACTCCTATGGATTGACAGCATCTGTGGTGCGAAGGGGGTGTCCAGTGTAGGTCCCACATGTTAATCCAAAAGACCATGTGAGTCTGTTAATATTGATGCATTTCCATAGGTGTGAGCCTGAGTAATAAAGGCGTTCCTTAGCCTCCAAGGTGCCTCATCTCTGTCAATTCAGGTCTCTTGCCACTGTGCATGCGCCATCTCTGGCATGGTTGTCAAGGATTGTGCATATGAGTCTATGTGTAGATTAGCAACCTGCATGCTGTTCTACATGTATTTGATTCTCTATTGTGCATGACGTCCATGGCTGTGTATGTGTTTTGGTATGTTGGTCCCCACAACGGGCCATCAACACCTTCTGGGGTGTGTTTCCTGTGCGCAGCTTGGCCTTCAGTTTCATGAGCCGGTGTCAGTCATCTTTGGGGATTGTGCATCCTTTGTCTCTGGGTGTGCCATTGAAAACCGGTCACTCCTTCCTTGACATACACCTGTTGCAGTAGTCCTTTCTGACATCCTAGTCTTTGTGTGAAAATTGTGGCATAGTTCCCAGGACATGCCGCCTGCTGTTGCAGCCACTGCAGCAATGGCACACAAAGTTTTCTGATTTGGCAACACACACACATCAAAGATGCTCCTCTCTTCCTCCATCAACCCATTCATTTGGCTTTCATCAGCTTGTCTGTGCCACAGTTGCGGCCATGCCGTCCCAAAGGCTGGACCGTCTGCACATGCAACGTGCACATTGCACGAGCCTCATGTCCTTGCATGACCCACATCACACTACAGTCTGATGTTGCAGCCACCCTCCAAGCAATATCCATCCACACATCTGCCGCCAGCTCTCAGGCATACACTAAGCACACACACAACACCTTTGCATGATGAGTTTGCAACTCCGACTGCCTACACAGTGCTGCCATGCCTTCCAGGCCCTGTCACACCCACCAGGTCATGTCCCTCCTACTCCCCACCTGCTCTGTACCCCGGCAAGGACATGGGAGTGGGACTCAAGGCTTCTGCATGTAGTATGCTGTCGTTGTGAGGCACATGGCACAGGTATCATCTCTCAGCGTGTCAAACTACAATGTGTCCAGGACCCCCCTCTCCACCATCACATGCGCACACAACCTCATCATCAACTCGTATGCCATTGACAGCCAGGTGCTCCTCACCCTCACCAAGGGCGCAGACATTGCCAGTTCCAATATTGTAGATTGTATGGGATCCATTGATGAATGGCAGAACAGCAGCCACCTGAGGCTGGACTTGTACAGGACTGAGGTCAACATCTGAGCATTGTCCCCTTACAGCTGGGTCAACTGCTTGTGTCCCACCCGCAGAAGCCCCGCACAAGCACCCAGTGTCCATGCACACAAGATGGTGTGCATCATGGATTGCTTGCTCACATTTGCCATGGTAATCACCAGCATCTGTGCCTCAGACTGCAACACCCTCTGCATTATGCACATGATCTCCAGATAGATCCACTCCAAGGAAAGACGGACCATCCCCCAGGTCCACGACAACATCCGTGTCAAATACTGCCCTGCCCTCTATGGGGCAGCCACATTCAAACTCCCAGGACACTTGTCCACATCCAGGCTGCATCTGCACACCTCAGCTGCAACATCCTGCGCCCCAGCCACATCACCGTCCAGCAGAGATAGCTGCAATGGATCACTGTGTGCTGCAGGATGACCTTCAGACTCCCCACCCACACTCAGGAGGCAGGCCACAACCCCGACCCGACACCAACCTTGTACCACTGTCATCCAAGACCCCGTAGTGCCATCTCCGTGCATCCAACCTTGACCTGGCCACCATTCTTCAGATCCACCGTACTCCAGCATGCAGGACATAGTTCTCCAACCTGGGAACACATACCTGGGACTCCCTCCCCGGGAACCTCCGAATGAGGCATGACCTCTACGCCTAAATGGTACTCTTCCAAATAGGTCTGTCGTCACAGTATTGCATGCACCCCCTCAGCAGCTTGATGCCATCACAGGTGAGTATTGTGCTCCATGTCTGCATTGAATGATACATTGTGACCCATGGGTGTTCTGTACCAGACTCCGATCCCACGGTATGGATGTGTGGAGTTAGTTCAACACTCAGGCATAGTTTGACATTTACACACACATATGTTGGGGAATAATGCCAAATGACAGCAAGATCTCATGACAAAATAAAGTATTTATTTTTGGTGGGGTAAGTCTTTTGGTAGATGAAGTAAGGTGCTCCACCGGGTGCATAGAATCCAAAGTTCACAGGGGGAGATAGCATCCTTGTCAGTTGGAGTCATCAGAGTCCAGACCACAGTGTTGGTCATCATTGGTCAGACTGTGACCAGCAAATCCATGTGGCAGAGAATGTCATTGGGTGAGGTGGTGCTGTTGCGCCAGAGGGCCAGGTGCCAGGCCAGGTGACCTGGGAGATGTAGATGGTCCGCTGACTCTCATGGCCTTTTCTGTGGACGACCCACCTTCCTCCGGGGACCCCCAGATGCAGGCCTTGACGATGTCTGTGAGTCTCCGTCGGACGAATCCTCCTCCTCCTCCTCCCTCCCTGTGGCTGGTGCTGGTCTTCGCCTGGTGTCACAGGGAGGGTTGCCCATGTTGTCGGCAATCCGACGGAGTGAACGGCTCATGTCCGTTTGCACCGCCAGGAGCTCAGCCAGTCTTGCCTCCATCCGTCCTTGGTGTTGTTGTTGACTGGCATGTTGCTCGGCCTGATTGATTGATTGATTGATTGATAAAAATTTATAACGCGCAAAACAATAACCCGCAGGTATCAAGGCGCCTAACAATACGATCAGAATTGAAGCAAACATCCATACATATAGGCTTGCCGAAAGAGGCAAGTTTTGAGGGCACTATGGAATTTCTGTAGGGAGGGTAGGGATCTGAGGTCCAGAGGAAGGTCATTCCACCATTTGGGGGCCAGAGTGGAAAAGGTCCTGCCACCCCACTTAGTTCTTCGTATGCGGGGAGCTGTCAGAAGCGATTTCCCGGAGGAACGCAAGTTCCTTCCAGGAGTGTAGTGAGAGATGATGGAACCAACTCCCGAGTCGCTGTTTTTTGCAATGGCTCTATATGTCATGCATAAGACTTTGAACCGTAGTCGATGTTCTACCGGTAGCCAATGCAGCGTTTTCCTCGCCGCCGTGGCCGAAGAGCGTCTGGGAATATCCAGAACAAATCTAGCTGTGGCATTTTGAACTACCTGTAAGCGCTGCAGGAGGCTCCTGTTTAGCCCCGCATACAGCGCATTACAGTAGTCTAAGCGTGAACCAATGAGTGCGACAGCTATTTGCTTTCTGGACTGCAAGGAAAAGTATTTCCTAATCCTTCGAAGAGTGTAGATCAAGCCCCAGCAGGTGGAGATGGTTCTACTCACCTGTTTGGTTATGTCAAGGGCAGGGTCTATCATCACCCCGAGATTCTTAGCAGATGTAGTGGGGGAAGGACACTTTCCCAGCGAGTCAGGCCACCAATTGGCTGACCAGATGTTTTCTTTCCCTCCAAACACCATCACCTCAGTCTTCTCCCCATTCAGTTTAAGAGAGTTCTGAATCATCCAATGACCAACCGCCTCCATACAAGATCTAAACTTGGAGGCGGTTTGCACATCTGAATGGGAGAGAGAGACGAGTATTTGGGTGTCATCTGCATAAGAGACTACCTCCATCCCGAAAGTTCTTATTAGTCTGGCTAGTGGGGTCACGTAGATGTTGAATAGGGTCGGGCTAAGCGCCGACCCTTGGGGGACCCCACATAGCACAAGTCGGGATGGAGATAGGAACTCCCCCAGCTTAACTCTTTGTTCCCTCCCATCAAGGAAAGAAGTCAGTAGATCTAGGGCTGCGTCCTTCACCCCCACATCCCTCAGGCGCGATGTAAGTACTGAGGGGGAGAGGGTATCGAAGGCCGCAGTTAAATCTAGTAGGACCAGGAGGGTGGTCTGGCCCCCATCGACTGTCGTGCGGATTTTATCAAGTACGATGGTGAGGGCTGACTCGGTGCTGTGTTCCCTCCTGAATCCATGCTGGGAGGAGTCCAGGCAGCCAGAGCTCTCCACAAAGACAGCGAGATGCTTGTTAAGATGTGCCTCAAGCATCTTCGCTGGAGCCGGAAGCAGCGAAATAGGACGGAAATTTTTTAAGACCTCCGGATCGAGAGAGGCCTTCTTTAACAGGGGTTTCACTACTGCCTTCTTCCACTCCAGAGGGAAGATGCCGTCTCTGATGGCAAGATTCATTATTTCTAGCAACGGTGGTAGGAGGGTCTCCCTGCACTGCTTGATGATTTTCAATGGGCAGGTATCCAGGGGAGAACCTGACTTAGTCTTATTAAGCAAGATCTCCAGATCATGCAAGGCCAGCGGGGGAAAGGAGTCCAGGGTGCACAGTGGGGAGATGTCAATAGTGGTCATATTCATCTCAACCCGAGCAGTGGGCACACTTATACAAGCTCTTTGTTCCTCAAGAGCCAAGTGGATATACTGTATTTTCGTGTGGAAAAAGGAGGCAATCTTATCACATAGGTCTTGAGATGGAATAACAGGATCAGGAGCTTGCAGGATGACTAAAGAGTCCACGATTTTAAAGAGCTCCTTCAGCGAGGAGAGCGAGGTTGTCAGGGCTACATAGTAGTCTTGTTTGGCCTGCACAATCGCCGCTTTATATTTCCTGACAAGGAGTTTATGGGCTTCCTTGTTCTTAAGGTCCCCGCTAGCATGCCAGAGCCTCTCCTTCCTCCTCACTTCTTGCCTGAGGAGTCTAAGAGAGTCAGAGAACCATGGGGCAGATGGTCTCTTTTTGGCTCGGCGGCGGGTCTGCACTGGGGCCAATTCATTCAGGGCCTCCATAGTAACCTGTTCGAAATGGCCAACTGCGGACTGTACACTGTCCAAACCTGTAATAAGAAGGCTATCAGCCCAGGGCGCAAAGGAATCACTGCTAAGATTTCTAAAGTTTCTAGCAGTTTCCTTTACGTGATTCCCTATTTTGCAGACACCCACCCTATGATATTCCAAGAAAAATGGAACCGCAAGGTGATCCGACCAAGATAGATACACCGGATCTTAGATGGTCAAACGGAGATCATTTGAGAAAATGCCATCTAATGTGTGGCCTGCACGATGAGTGGCCCCGCTAATTCACTGCGTGAGTCCACAGGACGCCAGGGCCTCAATAAGACATGATGTATCGGATAAATCATGCCGTTCTAAATGAAAATTAAAATCACCCAAAATGGAGAAATTTTCTTGACCAAAGTAGGGTTCCAGGGCCTGGAGGAAGTTGTGCGTAAAATCGGTCCTCGAGCCTGGAGGTCGATATACTAGGATTCCATTAAAAAAGGGACATTGCGCTTCCTTTATTGTAAAATAAAAAGCTTGAAAGCAATCCGGGAAGTCGAGTGTAGGTACAATATGACATTGGAGGTGGGCTTTATGAAGGATCGCTATGCCCCCTCCCACTCGACCCTGTCTGTCGAATCTAGCCAGGCAGTATCCTTCCGGGACCGCTTCAATTAGATCAGGACCAGATGAATCTTTGGCCCATGTTTCAGTGACAAACACTAGGGTAGGCATTCTATCTGATACCATCTCCTTAAACATTATCTTATTTTTGACAAGGGAGCGGGCATTAATCAGGATGCCTTCTACTCCCACTGTCCTAGAACTGATGATGGCAGGTTGGCTAGGGAAAGGTGATAAGGGACAAAATTGGAAGGCCTACGCGTGAGATGGCAGCCACATCGTAAGGGAAGAAGAAGTTCGTCAGGCTCGTAGGAATGCGAACATCCTAGTCTTCGACGTTTCAGGCATAGCATTTGCCGGTGAGAATAGCTATAGCGGAGTGAAAGGGTATCGACGAGGTCCAGGGTCCAGCCATCCAGCGCTTCCTCAGCGCGGACGGGCGCAGACGGGCTGTACTCTGGCGTGACTCCGGCGTCACTAAGGCGTCCACGCTGCGTGTACACGCTGCGCGCCATACTCTGCTAATTATGTAGGGCTCTAGCCAGTCCACGTACCGGCTTCAGCGAATGGCTGAGGAGCGCTTGTGACCCACCCAAGATGGCGTCCCAGGAAAACAAAGCGCGGGGACCAGGCCGCCCGAATGGCGGTGAATGCAATCCTGTTTTACAGTGCAGCAGTGCGATCCGGGTCTAAGGGCACAGGTAGGGCAACTGATAGTATCTAAACAATTTATTCTAACTTTTAAAAACAAGGTGTAACAAGCGCAATTTAAATCAAAGCAAAAAACAGAACGGGGTTTTTTAAAATTCAATTGCGGCCTTCCAGCACATAGCGCTATATACAGGACGAGATTCAGGCAAGAGTGAGAGGCTCTCCTACCTGACTTAAATACTATTGCCAATTTCAGCCTCTAGCCAGTCCACGTGCCGGCTTCAGCGAATGGCTGAGGAGCGCTTGTGACCCACCCAAGATGGCGTCCCAGGAAAACAAAGCGCGGGGACCGGGCCGCCCGAATGGCGGTGAATGCAATCCTGTTTTACAGTGCAGCAGTGCGATCCGGGTCTAAGGGCACAGGTAGGGCAACTGATAGTATCTAAACAATTTATTCTAACTTTTAAAAACAAGGTGTAACAAGCGCAATTTAAATCAAAGCAAAAAACAGAACGGGGTTTTTAAAATTCAATTGGGGCCTTCCAGCGCATAGCGCTATATACAGGACGAGATTCAGGCAAGCCTGCAGGTTCTTCATCTCGTCGAGGGTCCCCTTCATCTCTGTGAGGCTCGACACTACCTGGCTGATACCCCTGGTGTCACGCCGGTATGTGTCCAGGATGTGGCATATGTGTGACATACCAGTTCCCTCAGCTGGCTGGTCAGGTTCGCGCCTCCGCCTGCCTCCACTCCCACCACCCCTGCCCACATGAGCCTGGCCTGCCGTTGTGGGCACATTGGGTCTATGGGACCCCTGAGGGATGGCATTATCGGGGTTGTCTGCCTCCTCCTTGTCCCTCCTGGTCAGACTGGCTGTGTTGTTCAGTGCGAGCAGGGCTCCTGGGTGTCTCCTGGGATGTGGCAGGAATGGGGGTGGTGGTTGGCGCAGATGTACCTGACGCAGGTGCGGCAGGGGCTTGGGCACCAGAGGGGCCAGGTTGGTCGGGGTCATCCACGGAGTGGTGAGAGTCGTCGCTGCCAGTGGGATTATCTTCACGCTGAGCCTGGGACTGTGATTGTTCGCCCCCATTGTTGGGGGGAGGTCGATGACATTGCCCTGTGTGTGAGAGAGAGACAATGTTAATGCTGTTTCATGCCACATCCATGTTTCATACATATTCAAGTTGTCACAGATCCTCCAGGTAGTTGGATGTGCCTAGCATTCCTCTCAATGTCCACTTGGGGATGGGTATGTTGCGGTGGACAGTTTGGTATGTTCTCCTGAGTGTTTGACCAGTAGAATTTTGGCTCGGATGCTTATTTGGCGATGGATTGGTCTTGTTGTGTCACATGTCCATTGTGAGAGTGGGTAAATCCATTGCCTGCCCCGGGGGTATGTGCTTGTGTGAGGGGGGTGTGTGACCGGGCCTGCTGTTGGGTGTAGTGTGATTTGTCATTGGGTCTCCCAGGTGATGTGTCTGTCCCCTCATGGTGCATGCTGGCATGACAGTGAGTTTGAGTGCCTGTGCTAGATATCTGAGCTTGTGTAGTTGGTGTTTGAGTGTACAGTGGTCACAGAAGGACCTTGTGCTGCATGGGGTACGAGCCTGGGGTGTGTCACGTACAGGTGGGGGGCTGTGCTAAGGTGTTGGGGTACGGTGCGTACAGGTGCGGGGCTGTGCTACGTTGTTGGGGTACAGTGCGTACAGGTACGGGGCTGTGCTACGGTGTTGGGGTACGGTGCGTACAGGTGCGGGCCTGTGCTACGGTGTTGGGGTACGGTGCATACAGGTATGGGGCTGGGCTATGGTGTTGGGGTACGGTGCATACAGGTGCGGGGCTGTGCTACGGTGTTGGGGTACGGTGCGTACAGGTGCAGGGCTGTGCTACGGTGTTGGGGTACGGTGTGTACAGGTGCGGGGCTGGGCTACGGTGTTGGGGTATGGTGCGTACAGGTATGGGGCTGGGCTACGGTGTTGGGGTACGGTGCGTACAGGTACGGGGCTGGGAGACGGGCCTGGGGTGCGGCGCATACAGGTGGGGGCTGGGGTACGGTCCTGGGGTACGGGGCGTACAGGTGCGGGGCTGGGAGACGGGCCTGGGGTGTGGTGCATACAGGTGCGGGGCTGTGCTACGGTGTTGGGGTACGGTGCGGAGGGGGGTACGGTGCTGACATACGGGGTACGGTGCTGACATGTGTGGGGTGAGGGGGGCTGTACGACTCGTATCCGGGCACAAGTTTACCCGTGTACATGTAGGCTACAGCGTTCGCTCCGTACGGGGCCTTTTACATGCGGTTGTGGATTCGGACGGGCGGTACGGATCGTACTTGTGCGCTCGGACTTCTGTTTTACGATTTGCACGTAAAAATGTCCGGCTCCCTATCGGACACTTTTCCCGACGCTATTCGGACGTAAAAATTTACGGCTCCCTCTCGGACCATTTTCCCGACGCAATTCGTATGTATTTTTCACGTACGAATCGTACTTCGCAGTTTGTACGGTACTTGTACGATTCGTACGGGAAAATATACGGATACGAGTCGTACGCATTTTTTTTTCCCGGATCGGAATCGGCACCTATGTGTTCCTTATACAGTTGGCCATAGGTTTCCACATGAATCTTCCAGTTCTCTGTGTAATAGCAAATGATGAGCATGGCCTGACAGATTGGACACTTCTAAATCCTGGCTTTCATGTTTATTCAGCAGCTTGCTGTACTGGGTATTTAGAAATGTTCCTGATCACTCTATGATATGTGCACTTACTGCATGTGTAAAGTGATAGATTATTGACCAGATATTTGACTACTTCGTCCTTCCTAGGTAGATAGTGACATTGCAAATATGTTTTACACTCACACATACATATGTACATGTTAAACCACTGAAGTTGCTGTTGGCCCATGTGACAGTAGCACAGCCGTTTCTTAGTTCACTTAATTTACCATGTGATTTTGGTGCTTTCATGTGGTGCAGTTCCGACATGTCACATGGATTGTTATGCCATTTATTTTCAGGCTTCAACTATTGTTTTGCCAGAGGAGTTGTCATGGTGTACTTTGATTGACACACATGTATTGCAATATGGGCGATCTATATGTGGGACACACTGATGTTGTTACAAGTAGCTGTCTACTACAAAGGTCGACATTAAACATTAGTTTTTCATATGTATGTGTATGACTAACTTTTAGGGGAATGTGTGCATCTATGCCTTGATTTTTCCTCATTGCTGTGGCAAACGAATGTTGAGATTGGTATTCTGAGTACACTGTGGTGCCCTTATCAGGTCGGATTTTATTTTATGTTGATGTCTGATGTATGATATGTTTGGCATCATCATGTTTGACGTGAGGTTCACATTGCTGGATTCATATGTTTTCTATTTGGGCTACTGACTACACAGGACAGGTGAGCCATCACATTCATTGCATCAGTCAATGCGGCTTAAAAACCTACATTTATGTGTATGTAGGCTGTCAGTATTGCTGAGACATATGTATGTTTTGTAGTGTTGGGGTCACAATGTTATCCAGTATTGACATGTACACATGTCTGGGACCCACATTGACATGGCATATCACACATGGTCTTTCCACGCGCTTCTTCCTGTGTTGCTCCTGAAACTTTACTCCATATACAAGTATGCTGCCATGTGTGACACGCTTGCTCAATTCCACAGTACTTGCACTCACACCTCTGACCTTGTTGACCTTTGACTGATACCAAGAGTATGTACACCATTGAGGAAATACTCATCTTTACTTTTCTCTTGTGTTTCATTTATACTAATACGTGCTTTCTTTCTTGCCACATGGTTTCATTTGAGATTAATTACCCAGTGCAGTTGACATGGTTCCATCCATAAACACTGAGTAAAATCCATTGCCTCCAATGATGTAAAGCAAGTGGCCTTTGTACATTTTAAGGGAGAGAAACTGATACAAAATATTATATTCGAATCAGAGAGTGAATTAAACCTCCAGGGTCTGGTATGCATTTGAATCTATCACCATCGGACTGCAAAATATTCTTCTAATTTATTGCAAAAGAATTTGTTTTGTTTTTAACGTTTTTCTTCTTTGCACTACTTCCTTTTCATGCAACCTGTTTTAAACTGATTTTTAAAGAGTGTGTAATAGTATACGGTTTGTTATAGTTAGTTATACCCATGTCCTACTACCCTCTGTAACTATATTATTGGTTGAACATTAAGGGGGTAGGGTATGCTACCATTGCTATTCCTACAACAACCTAGATAAACAAGGGAAGTTAAAGTAGTATCTGCAAGAGAAGTACTTTACATACAAACTAAACGGGTTCACTTCACTCCATAGTTCTCTTGCCTGAAGAGTTTACCAAAGTGCCTTCTTAATAATGGTGTTAGTAGTGGCATCAAGCTAGTGCTCTAACAGGAAAAGATTCACAACAAGTGAGATCCCAATACCACCTAGGTAAGCTCCAACTATAGGTTTAATCAAAAGGATTAATCATCGCAAGCAACTACATTGAAGAACAAATGCTGAGTTAGTGGGTTATATATGAACATAGCTTTACAAAGAGTGAGACAAAACTACTACCACAATGATACAATAAAGAAAATAATACCAGATATTATAACAAAAGCTAGCAATAGCAGTTTCTTCTGAGTAATGGGGAGCAAGTATTAAATTTAAAACCACAGTTATGAAATCCTCAAGTCAGGAGGAGAGGTGTACTCAGAGTCCGGAGTGGATTTGTTAGCATTTATAGAACACAAGGCCTAAATGATGGTGTTGATAAATGAGGTACTCTAAATCTCATCTAATACTTTTACTGGTATGGTCTTTTTTTGCTCAGGAAATAGAAGACCCCTCGGTGAGTTGGTGTTGCTTCACCAAGTGTGTGATCCCATTATGGGGTAAATTCACACCTCAATAAATCACCGATCCCGGGGGAAAAGGGTTAGGGGCTTGAAGAATGGATGGGAAAGGGGATTTGGGGAAAGGTATGATAAAGGAAAACACTACACAACAACACAATATTTACTGGGCAACGATCAGCACATCATCAACAATCTGTTGTGAAAGGAAATGAAAACAAAATATACACTTCAGTAAAATTCTATGCAAACAGTCCTTCAACCCCAGAGATGCAAGCTACTGAGGCATCTAAATGTTCTATCACCTATGTTTGAAAAATACAAATTATGGAGTAGGGAAAACTTAAGAAGTGTAGTCTAAGGGGCATATTTACAAAGGAAGTGGCAGAGTTAGGTGTTTCCCTTCCTGGCTTAACACCTCACTCCGCCAATTCAGAAACTCAGGGCTGGACCATATTTACAAGACTATGGTGCAGCCCTGCATTTCACCCTGCGCTGGCGCTATACTTAGCAGCCTAGCGCCAACACAGGCAACCTTGCACCGTAGTACAAAGGTGTCTGAGTGCAGGGGAATATTGTTTATGTCCAGGAAGGTCATCCTGTTTTTTAAATAACGTAATACTTGTTCTGATGTTTAGTAAATACTATATTTATGTATTTAAACACACTCAGTATAATTCTAACATCTATTAAGCCTGCAACATTTGCAAGGCCCTGGCTGTAATAGCTGTAAAAGTATGATGTGCATTGTGATATTAAAAAGGTTTGTATCACATATCTGTCACTTTATTCATATTTTTAATTTTCTAATATTCTGTTGGCACAGTCAACCTTTAACACTTTTTATTTGTCCCCAAGTAAAAAAATACACAGGTACAATTTGAGAACAATTTGGGGGATTATTTCAAACACTGGTGGGGCAAGAAGTCTTCAAGCTCCTAAAATCAATGTTATACATCAGGACACTGGGCAACTACTTTGGGTGTAAGGGTCGGGGGTCTTATTAGAGGTAGTACATGCTATACAAATACAATTATGATTCTTTGAAAAGGAGATATGTGAGTACCTGGAAATTACAATCTTCGACCATGGTATAAGATGTGAATAACATCACATCACTTTAATTTTGAGTGCACCACTGTCTAAACCTTAAATAGTTTTTGAATGTACCTAATCAACCATAATAAAATGTTTTGAGTGCCTAACCTTTGTTGTTTGTGGAAGCCAACTCAATCTGTGTGGGTGTAACAGATACGTAAACTCTATGCAATTAAAACTCTTTGCATGATAGTCAGTGAAGCAGGGTTACTTCATGTAGAGTTTTATTTTAAGCAACATATTATCAGGGCAGCCCAAATCAGAAGTTCTAGAAGAAGCACAACATACAATAAAATTGCAAGACACTACGCACATAAAGGTAGATAGCTACACAAATCTGTCATTCAAAAGGAAATACTCCTAAAAGAGTGATTTGTCACGTGGTTTGGAAGCAGTGCATATTTGGGGTAATACACAATAGCTAAATGGGTTTTTAAGTGCAGAGTCCTTTTAAGATAAATAAGTAAGATAGCTCAGTGAATTTACACATTGCTCTGACATTTGCAATGATGTGGAGATCATGAGTTTGAATCCTTGCAAAACAGACCCAGAATTCCATCCTTCCATGTTCCAAGGAAATGGCAGGAGGTAGATATGAAGCGATTTACCTTTAGCTATCAGTATTATTTCTGCTTCTATACTGACCCATCATGTCTCGTTGTTGACTGAATGATGTGGTAAAGCATCAGAGATGCAGTACATTTAAGAAATCAATTATGTGTGAGTGTGTCTGTATTTGCTTGGGGCTGTAAAGCAGTTTCAAACAAACTATTTTCTCAAGGATAGCTTTTGGCTAGTACATTGTCTTGAAATTCTATCCCAAGCCCACCCTTTTAGCTATACTAGCTCCTATGATACACTTTAGAACTTAAATTCATGTCTCACTGCTTTTCAAATCTACCCCCTGCCACTGGGTTGGGGTGGTGCCGTTGATGCTGGAGTGTTGCTCCCAGCTTGCTCCTCGGAGGCTGGTGCGGCAGGCACATGACCCCCAAAAAGGTTTATGCCGGCATGCCAGTGGTGGAAATCTGTTTCTTCTTCTCCTCTCCATTGGCCACTTTCTTCGCAGCACCTTTCTTTTAGGCCATCTTTAAGCTGCCAGTTAGTAATGGCACTTAGAGCCACAAGGCTGTCTGGCAGTACTGTGGGTGATGTCTCTTGTGCACCTAAAATCAAACAAGCAAGAAAAACGTTTTGTGAAACGTGGCATTGTTGCAGTTTGAATTAGCATAGACAGAGACAATATAATTTAGTGTGGTTTTCAACCCGCCACATTTTGATGGGTAAACAGACAAAGTATCGAGTTTAATTTATTGACCTACTGGAATATCGATGTTGAAATATCGTCATGCCAGAATATCGACAGTCAGAATATCGTCGACAAGAATATCGAGTTGAAGGTAAGTGAAAGTAAGTAATATCGTTTTTACAAATATCTATGTTAAAAATATTGTTTTTTAGTTAGTGTTATGTATGTTAGTATTTAATTTAAATGTATGTGTTCTATATTTTTGTGTAAGTATTGCTTTTGTATTTTAATATATGTGTATAATTTTTATAAGTTATTACATTTTTAACAACATTTTGCTTTTTAGTTCTGTATTGGGTTGAGGGTTTATAGGGAAATAGGGTGGGAAGTAATTTAATGATAATTTAATGATAACACATTTATTAATAATTTCTAGAAGTTAATAATTATTTTTTAATTAAATTTTACGTTTTATTTCCGTAGCGGGTTGTGGGTTTTTAGAGAAGTAATTTAAATATTATTAATTAATTAATAATTGTTATTAATTAATATGTATATATAATATTTAATACTTTATATTGTTAATTGTGTAAATTAATTTAATAATAATGATTTATTAATTGGTTAATAATAATGAATAATTAACTGTTAAATATGTTAACTGTCTCATTTTTTAGGAGTGGGTTGTGGGTTTTTAGGGGAGTGGGGTGGGAAGTAATTTAATTATAATTAATTAATTTATGTTTTGTAATAATTAATATTTATGTTTGTAATATTTTATATTGGTAAATGTGGTTATTAATGTATTAATAATTAATTAATTATTATTTGGATATTAATCAATATTAAATAATTAATAAGTATGTTAATTGTGCCTTTTCTTTAAAGAGTTTGTTGTGCGTGGATAGGGAAGTAGGGTGGGAAGTAATTTAATTTTAATAAAATTTTTATTATTTTTTTTTCTACAATATTAATCTAAAGGTATTTTATAGTGTTAATTAGTGATTGTTTTTAATTTGCTTGTTAATTGTTATTAGTTAATTCATTAATTGCCAATTAATTATGTTACATTTTTCATGTTTTACAATATTGGTGGTGTCATTTATAGGGGAATATGGTGGGAGGTAAATTATTTTTGAATTATTAATTATTTGATAATTAAGGTTAATTATTTTGCTGGAGTGGGAATACTCAATTATCTCCCTCTGCTATCCAACACTTTCCCTACTGTTGCATTAGCTGGCGTGAGAATACTAAATTATTCCCCTTTGCTATCCAACACTTTCCCTACTGTTGCATGTGCTGGAGTGGGAAAAGTAATTTTATCCCCTCAGCTGTTTAACACTTTCCCTACTGTTGTACTTGGTGGAGTGGGTATAGTAAATTATTCCCCTCCGCTATCCAACATTTTCCCTACAGTTGAACTTGCTGGAGTGAGAATAGTAAATTGTTTTCCTCCGCTAACCAACACTTTACCTACTGTTGCACTCACTGGAGTGGGGATAGTAATGTTTACCTACCCGCTATCCAACACTTTCCCTACTGTTGCACTCACTGGAGTGGGAATTGTAATTTTTACCCCCGCTATCCAACACTTTCCCCACTGTTGGACTTCCTGGAGTGGGAATAGTAATTTTCACCCCTCCGCTATCCAACACTTTGGGGCCGATTCCGATCCTGTATCTTTTTTTTCCGTACAACTCGTATCCGTAATTTTTACCGTACGAATCATGCAAGTCCCGTCCCACCCGTGAAGTACGATTCGTACGGGAAAAATACATACGGATCGGCCCCATCCGTACAACTTCGCTCGGGAAAAGTTGTACGAGACGGACCCGGACACTTTTCCGTACGAATAAAAAAAATACCGTCCGGGCGTACAAGTACGATCCGGACCGGCTTTCCGATTTACGAATCGTACGGAAAATGTCCCGTACACGGGGAATGACTTTACCCGCTACAAAGCAAACTTTGCACGACTCGTATCCCGGGAAAAGTAGTTCCGGGGGTGCGAGTCGTACAGGCCCCCCGTGCATATGTACGCACCTCACAACAACATCGCGTATGTACACACCTTACAACAACATCATCACATATGTACGGTGCGTACCCCAACATCACGTATGCACGCACCCCACAACAACATCATTGTGTATGTATGGTGCATACCCCAACATCGCGTATGTAGGCACCTCACAACAACATCATCGCGTATGTACGGTGCGTACCCCAATATCGCGTATGTACGCAACCCACAACAACATCATCGTGTGTGTACGGTGCATACACCAACATCGTGTTTGTACGCACCCCACAACATCATCGCGTATGTATGGTGCGTACCCCAACATCGCGTATGTACGCACCTCACAACATCATCGCGTATGAACGGTGCATACCCCAACATCGCATATGTACGCACCCCACAACAACATCATCGCATATGTATGGTGCGTACCCCAACATCGCGTATGTACGCACCCCACAACAACATCATCGCGTATGTACGGTGCATACACCAACATCGCGTATGTACGCACCTCACAACAACATCATCGCGTATGTACACACCGAACAACAACATCATCGCGTATGTACGGTGCGTACCCCAACATCGCGTATGTAGGCACCTCACAACAACATCGCGTATGTACACACCGTACATAGGCAATGTAAAAAAGCACAACACCACAAAACACGTCTACAGTGCACAAAACATGGAAATGATCCATCCAAACAGGCAAACAGAGGGGCAACCTCACAACCACCCCTTATAACAAACCCACCAAAAATTCAAACTGAGGCCCACCCACAAATGGACCAATAAAAAGGGCCCACACACACAAACCATGAGCCTTTGTAACAGACTCACTGCAGCTAGAGAGCACACATCAACAGCTGCACCCATTCACCTTAACATATACACCTTCACACAACCTCCTTCACACATACCACCTCTTCACATTCAGACCAACACCTTCACATTCAGACCCACACACCCACAACCATCCACACCCTAACCCCACACCATGCCCACAGACAAGAATCCAAAGTTCACAAGGGAGGAGCTGGACATCCTTGTCAATGAAGTCCTCAGAGTCGAGCCACAGCTGTTTGGAACATTGGTCAGACAGACCAGCATAGCCGAAAAATCACGCCTGTGGCAGAGGATCTTCGATAGGGTGAATGCTGTTGCACCCATCAGAAGGACCAGGACTGAATGCCAAGCCAGGTGGTATGATCTGCGGAGGGCGGTCAAGCGAAAAGTGAATAACGACTACGCCCAGAGCAACATCACTGGAGGGGGTGGGCCCCGCAGACCAGTACATTTCCATCCCTGGGAGGAGAAGGTGATGGCCCTGCTTCCACCAGTGGGAGTACATGGACTTCAAGGACTTCCAGAGCCTGGTGAGTACACAAACAACTTACGTAACATGGGGGTAATGGCATCCACACCCCAACTACACAAAATGCACGCAACACCCCCAAGCCCTCACCAGCCAGAACCACAGTCAAAAACAATGCTAATGTCACTAACATGTGTATGCCCCATTGACAAAGCAAGGCTATGCTATGTCCCATGCTACACGAAGCACCAACCCAAGAATGGATGGCCAGTATGCTGGGAGTGTGGGTGTCACAAAACACATTTTTGAACTCCAAATCAGACACAATTGCCCTCATCCCATATGGCCCAGGTACATACCCATGCACCATGCGCAATGCACAGGAATTGGGAAAGTACTGACAAGATAGCTGACACTTGGCCGGGGTGTAGGCAGCACAAGGCCCTCCTGTGACCAGTGCAAACACAAACACCAAGACAACAAGGTCAGATATCTAGGACAGGAACTCACACTCACTGTCATGGCAGCATGCTCCATGGGGGGACAGCTACATCACCAGGGAGCCCCAGTGCAAAATCACACTACACCCACCAGCAGGCCCTGTCACACACACCCCTTACACGAGCAGACACCCCCGGGACAGGCAATGGATTTACCCACTGTCACAATGGACATGTAACACAACAACACCAATACATAGCCGAAGAAGCATCCAGTCTGGAGAACATATCAATCTGTCCCCCGCAACATACCCATCCACAAGTGAACATTGAGGAGAATGCTAGGCACATACAACTACCTGCAGGAACAGGGCCATCTTGAATGTGTATGAAACATGGATGTTGCATGAAACAGCATTAATATTGTCTGTCTCTCACACACAGGGCAAAGTGATGAATCTCCCCCCAACAATGGGGGTGAAGAATCACAGTCCCAGGCTTGGGAGGAACCTGATCCCACCGGCAGTGACGCCTCTCAACACTCCGTGGATGACCCCGACCGACCTGGACCCTCTGGTGTCCAAGCCCCAGCAGCACCTGGTTCAGGAACATCTGTGCCAACCACCACCCCCATTCCTGCCACATCCCAGGAAAAACCGAGGAGCCCTGCCGGCCGTGAACTACTGAGCCAGTCTGACCAGGAGGGATAAGGTGCGCTGGGCACCCAGGAGGAGGCAGACAACACCGCCACTGCCATCCCTCAGGGGTCCCATAGACCCGATGTGCCCACAACGGCAGGCCAGGCTCGTGTGGGCAGAAGTGGTGGGAGTGGAGGCAGGCGGAGGCGAGAACCTGACCGGCCAGCTGAAGGGACCGGTATGTCACACATAGACAACATCATGAACGCATACCGGCCTGACACCAGGGAGTTCAGCCAGGTAGTGGTGACCCTCACAGAGATGAAGAACCAGCAGGCCGAGCAACACGCCAGTCAACAAGAACACCAATGACGGATGGAGGCAAGACTGGTTGAGCTCCAGACGGTGCAAAGGGGCATAAGCCATTCACTCCGTCGGATCGCCGACAACATGGGTAACACTCCCTGTGCCACCAGGCAAAGACCACCACCAGCCACAGGGAGGGAGGAGGAGGAGGATTCGTCCGACGGAGCGTCCCAAGCATAGTCAAGGCCTGCATCTGAGGGTCCCCGGAGGAAGGTGGGTCGTCCACAGAAAAGACCGTGAGAGGCAGCGGACCATCCACATCTCCCAGGTCACCTGGACTGGCACCTGGCCTCCATGTGCGACAGCATCACCTCATTGACTTACATCATCTGCCACATGGACTTACTGGTCACAGTCTGACCAATGATGCCAAACACTGTGGCCTGGACTCTGATGACTTCAAATGCCAAGGATCCCATCTCCCCCTGGGAACTTTGGATTCTATGGTCCCTGTATTGCACCTTTTTCTGTGCACAAATCACGCCCCAGACCTCTAATAAATAAATTTATAATTGTAAATTTATGTTGCTGTCATTTAGCATGAGTCCACAACATACGTGTGGGGATATGTCAAAGTATGCATGAGTGTGGGACTAACTTCAGCCATCCACACACTTGGATCTGAGTCCGGTTGAGGACACACATGGGTCACAATGTATCACCAAATACCGACATGGAGCCCAATACTCACCCGTGATGGCCTCAAGCTGCTGAGTGGGGGCTTGCAATACTACTCAGACAGACCCATTTGGCAGAGTATCATGAAGGTGTAGAGGTCATGGGTCATGTTGAGGTGCCCGGGGAGGGAGTCCGGGTCTGTTTGGATAGGTGGGAGAACTATCTCCTGCATGCAGTTTTCCTGTGGATGTGATGAATGGTGGCCAGGGTAAGGTCGGCTGCACGGAGTTGGGCCAACGGGGTGTTGGGAGACAAACGTCCAAGGTCGGTTTTGGGTCTGGGGTTATGGACTGCCTCCTGAGTGTGGTTGAGGAGTCTGAAGGTGATCCTGCAGCAGACAGTGAGCCATTCTAGCTATCTCAGGTTAACGGTGATGTGGCTGGGGCGGGGGATGTTGACGATGAGGTGTGCGGATGCACCCTGGATGTGGACAACTTCTCCTGCAGTTTTGCTGTTGTTCCTCCGTAGAGGGCGGTGCTGTAGTTGACCCGGCTGGTGTTGTGGACCTGGGGGACGGTCTGTCTTGCCTTGGAGTGTATCTATCTGTGGATCATTTGCAGCATGCGGGGGGTGTTGCAGCATGAGGTACAGATGGTGTTGAGTTGCATGTTAATTGTGAGCGATGAGTCCATGATGAACACCAGCTTGCGTGCGTGGCCACTGGGTGCTGGTGCGGTGCCCAGGCCGGTGGGACACAAGGAGTTGACCCAGCCGTAAGGGGACAATCCTCAGATGATGACCTCAGTCCTGTCCAAGTCCAGCCTCAGGTGGCTGATGTTCAGCCAATTGTCAACGGATCTCATGCCTTCTTGAAGGTTGGATCTTGCAATGGCTGGGTCTTTGGCGAGGTTGAAGAGCAGCTGGGTGTCAATGGCATACGAGATGATGATGAGGTCGTGTGCGCATGTGATGGTGGAGAGGGGGGTCATGGAGACATTGAAGTTCGTCACGCTGAGAGATTAGCCCTGGGCATGGGCCAGATGGCCCCAATGTACTACATGCTGCAGGGTGGAGGCCGACTCACTAGGCCTTGCTGGTGGGCTACTTGTTGATTTAATCCGGGGCCCTCCTCTGGATACCAGTGTTGGCGATGTGTGAGCTGACAGTGTGGTAGCATATGGTGTACGATGCCGTTGAGAGGTCAAGGGGGGTTGTCTCACCATTGTTGAGCAGGGCAAAGTTGTCGGTGGTGGCAATGATGACGGTTGCAGTGGTGTGATTACTGTGGCAGATGTTCTGGTGCCGGTTGCCTGGAGCTGTTTGCACGGAGGAAGTATGTCAGTTGCTCATTGAGTGTCTTCCTGATGACATTTGCTGAGTAGGGAAGCAGGGTGATGTTCCATGAGATCCTGCGGTACTGCCGTCCGTTGTTGAAGAAGGGCCTGGGTCTCTGCATGCCTCCAGCTCCCATGGAATGTGGCAAACTCAAAGGAGACATTCAGAATGCGCTGGACGTGGGCTTCAAGGATGGGCAATGATGTGGTTGAGATGTTGTGTGGGAAGGGGCCCGATGGAGAGCCAGAGTGGATGGTGCACATGAGCCAGGTGGTGTATTTGCTGCTGACGGGAGTCCAGAACTTGAGGGGGGTTTGTCCCGTGGATAATAGTGCTGTCTGCCTCTGTGTGCCAAGGCTGTCGTGTATGGCCATGAGCTTGCAGTGGTAGAAAGTTGCAAGGGATTTGATCTGCCTTGCAAGGGTGGGGTGTCTTTTGGATGGAGAGCTGCTGTCAGTCCACTCACAATGCTGATGAGCTCCTTTATGTCGTGTGTTGTGGTGCCTCGGCCCTATCTGAAGGATCTCCACTTGTCCTTGCTGATGATATGGTGATGGCTGTGTGTGGCTTTTTCCAGGGCTGTAAGGTAACTGATGGTTATTTGTGTTGCAAGGTTTGCACAAGAGTACGGCTAGATCTGTATGAGTCCAGTAGGTCTGCCTTGTCCAAGGTGGCTTAACTGTTGTTGTGCTTCACAGGAAAGTCCGTCAATGTGGCCAGATTGTTGGATCAGTTGCTGATCCAGTGTGTGAGGTTGCAGGGTGTGGCGGGCGTGTTGGTTCGAGTGTCCCACACAGCTTGTCTGTGGCGACTTACATCAAGCATCTTTGGGTGATCGGTAGCGGGGTGTGGGGCAGTGTGCTGGAGATCTGTAGATGAGAGTTACTCTGAGGGTTGCCAGGGGGTTGGTGTGAAACCGGTTTTGTGACTCTGAGGGTGTACTTGTGAATAAATTGCAAGTCATCCGCCGGGATTGTTGGTGCCATCCCTGCGGGTAATCTTGTATTTGTCAGAGATGGCAATGAAGAAGTTGTGTGCTGAGGATGCTTTTATCCAGGTTACTGTCATGAAGGTGATGTGTGGGGCTGTTGTGTTGAGGAGGTAACAGATTCCAATGGCGTGCTGGTGGACGGAGCGGGTGTGGAGTAGGAGGCACATGACCTGGTTGTTCTGACAGGGTCTGGTAGGCGGGGCAGCACTGTGTAGGCAGTTGGAGTTGCACACTCAGCATGCAAAGGTGTTGTGTGTGCGCTTAGGGGTTGCCTGATAGCAGGCGGCTGCTTGTCTGGTGGACATTGCTTGGAGGGATGGCTGCAGCATGAGCCTGTTGTGTGACGTGGGTCATGCAAGGACCAGAGGGTCATGCACTTTGCACATTGCAGGTGCAGACGGCCCTGCCTTAGGCACAGCGTTGGCGCAACAGTGGCACAGACAAGCTGCTGGCTGCATAAAGAATGGGTGGAGGGGGGAAGGGAGGAGCATTTTGGAGGCGTGTGGGTTGCAGAATCAGGGCACTTGTTGGGGCGGTGCCGCAGGTGAGGCAGCAGCAGGCGGAAGGGGTGAGAAACTAGGCAAAAAGTAGCACACAAAGACAAGGATGTCAGAAAGGCACAGTGCAACAGGTGTATGTAAAGGAAGGAGTGTCAGGTTACTCATGGGTCACTCCGAGAAAATGTATGAAGAATCCACCAAAATGACGGCCACAGGATCAGGCAACAAAATGCGGAGCTGCGCACAGGAGACACACCGTCAGCAGGCGTTGAAGTCCCATTTTGGGGAGCAACCTGCACAAATACATACACAACCAGGTACTTCATGCACAATAGAGATTATTAGCCATGAAGAAATGCATGCATGTTGCCGAAGTACACATACACTCATATGCTCAATCTTTGACAATTAGGCCATAGATGACGCATGCAAACTGGCAAGAGATCTGCTGTGACAGAGATGAGGCACTTTGGATTGTGCTGAACACCTTTATTGCACAAACTCACACAAAGGGAAATGCATCCATACGAACAGACTCACAGGTCAGTTGACAGAACATGTGGGACATACGCTGGACCCCCCCCTTCACAACACGGATGTTGTAAATCCCAATGAACTGGCACACAAGTCAAGGGGATGAGCCAAACACATCCTGCGGCACACGGAGAGGCTGCAAATCACCATAGAGCCAG
This sequence comes from Triturus cristatus, assembly GCF_964204655.1. NCBI lineage: Eukaryota > Metazoa > Chordata > Amphibia > Caudata > Salamandridae > Triturus > Triturus cristatus. The sequence goes on along the minus strand of NC_140587.1, from coordinate 735,859,171 downwards.
TTGTTGTGATGTCCCACACTATGTCCACCCGTAGCATCAGCAATGTTTCAGAGGCAAGGTTTACGCGTTTGATGCCTTTATCAGACTCCACACTCCACTACAGATGACTGTCAAGAAGGGTGACTATCATGTCATGGGAGTGATGCTGCATGTTATATGCTCCATGGTGAGAAGACATGTATGCATGGTACCACAACATGCACAGAAGCAGTCCCCACACATTCCCAACCCGTACCACCACCAAAAAGCCTTGCTGCAATCCTTACCCAAACTGACAGTTCCACATGTCCGTGCATGGAACGCTGATTCAGCACACGTTGCAATCCTCATGAGGAATAGCAGGAGGACAAAGATGACACGAGCAGACAACAGGCGCAAAAACCTGGGAATGACAGACACACAAGAAGTCACCTAAAACAAATCTCGCCGCACACATGGTCAGTTACGAAACATGAACAATGTTGGACACATGCAAATTTCAAAGAAAGTCTCTCCGCAAAACTGTGTGGCATGACATCATCACTCGAGTGACACCTCAGTACACACATCAAAGTCACTTTGCATTCAGTCAGCTGGACACACACATTGCAACACATGCCACTCAATGCTACAAGCTTGCACACTCATACCCAGTGACTCACCATTATGAGAAGAAGTTGCGTATGAGCTGACTCTGGATATCATCCTCCTCCTCCTCATCACTTGACTCGTGATCAAGCCCTGGATCCTCCACGGGTGGGTGTTGCTGCTCATCAGGATCAAGGATGAGTGGCACTGCCTTCTCAACGGCCATGTTGTGCAGCATGCAGCACACAATGAAGATTTTGCACACCTTCTCCGGTGCATATAGGAGGGACCCGCCTGTCTTGTCAAGGCACCGGAATCGGCTCTTCAGGAGGCCAAACGTCCTCTCAATCACTCGCCTGGTCTGCCCGTGTGCATTGTTGTACCTGTGATCTGCAGCTGTTCTTGGGTTGCGGAGAGGTGTCATTAGCCATGGCATGTTGGGATATCCAGAGTCCCCTACATGGAAACATCATGTAAATAAGTGGGTCAGGAGATGCCGTAAGAGCCAAAGATACCGCAACACACTGGACCAAGAGAGTATACCCACCAACAAGACATGCTCATTCGTTGTGCAGCCGCGACATCATTTGTGTCAACCTGCTACGCCTCATGATGTAGGCATCATGTGCTGATCCTGGAAAATGTGCACAGACATGGGAAATCAGCATGTTAGCAAGACACACCACAAGGGCATTTATTGAGTGGTAATGTTTACGGCTGCGATAGGCTTGCTCCTGTGCCCGTGGTGGTACCAAAGAGACATGTGTCCCATCAATGGACCCAATGACATGGGGCATCCCTCCCAGGGCATAGAAATCACCCTTGACATCTGTCAACTCCTCAGAAGTAGGAAATTTGATGAATTCATCAAGGTGCTCCAACATGGCTGCCAAAACATCACGCAGGACACGGCTGAACATTGTCTGTGACATCCCACCAACATCAGCTATGGTCAATTGAAACGTACCTGTGGCAAAAAAATGTAGGGCTGCCATCACCTTCATCTTTGGGGTCAGTGCAGTAGGATACCTGTGTCGCGGTTGGAGGTGTGGTGCCAGCCTGTTGGTCAAGTCCTCAATCAACTGTTGAGTGAATCTGTAACGTTGGATGCAGGCACGTTCCCTCATGGCAGCCAAGTCTGGCATTGTTCTTGGGACAGGCGGTGCCCTGCAAGACATTGTTAGGAATCATGAAGATTGAGAGTCTGCCAAAATCAATGTCAATGAACATAGCACATGCTAAACTTCTACTAAACATCAGGTAACTATGGAGTCTGGTGTGTGCAATACATCCAGGACACATATGCCGTCTTGCTGGCACTCCTACGAAAAGCCAGATACACCTGTTGATTGTCAAGTCTACATGACATGCCCTGAAAGTCTGAGTGAACAGCCAGAGATATCACCGGAGTGACACACATCCACATAGCTGCATTGGAAGGATGTCATCTCATCCAGACAGTTGACTGCAAGGCACACGCACAGGTCACGTGGAATGTCAAATGTACATATGACACACATTTCGATGAAGGGGTACACGTGACATCAATTAAACACAGCCATTCAGACGACGCAGACATGTATGCCTGGGAAAATATGATGTCCGATGCACACAGACCCTACAGCTGTGGGAATCCACATGTGGCATGGTGTGCGTAGATGTGTGCCATGCCCATCTCCACACAGACCCATGTTGGATGCACCAACAGCAGATGCAGTTGACGGAACACTAACAGCAAGCTCATGGGAACACATGACACACACCTGACATAGTCACATAGGGGCACGCTGATCGTGACATGTCAGTTGATAGAGTGTCCCTGTCCCTGGCCTCAGGAGACAGGTGCGGGTGTTGATGACTGTGCCATACCACTGCTGCTGTGCATGACACAGTTGGACTACAGACACACATGTGGCAAGTGGCAAGGTGATGTGTGCCACATAGTGCCCCATCACACATGACATGTGTACACAGGTCATCACACATTAATTGTGCAACTAGATGAGATGACATGTGCAATATCGTTTGGCTGACACACCTAGGGCCTGCTCATGAAAGTATGCAATGACAAGTACTTGATGGACATCCTTGTGCGACTCGTAGCCCTCCATTCCTGGCATGTGTACGCCTGTATTACCATTGTAAGCGTGTGAAACGCACCGTACACCCGCAATCATCGAGTGTGTACGCTTCGTTTCACCATTGTACTTGTGCCGTAGGGGTACGTGTGAAACGCACCGTACCCACGCATTCATTGCGTGTGTACGGTCCGTATCACTGTTCTACTAGTTCCGTAGGGGTACGTGTGAAACGCACCATACACCCGCAATCATCGCGTGTGTACGCTTCATTTCACCATTGTACTAGTGCCGTAGGGGTACGTGTGAAACACACCGTAGACCCGCAATCATAGCGTGTGTACGCTTCGTTTCACCATTGTACTAGTGCCGTAGGGGTACGTGTGAAACGCACCTTGCACCCGTAATAATCGCGTTTGTACGCTTCGTTTCACCATTGTACTAGTGCCGTAGGGGTACGTGTGAAATGCACCGTACACCCGCAATCCTCGCGTGTGTACACTTCGTTTCACCATTGTACTTGTGCCGTAGGGGTACATGTGAAACGCACCGTACACCCGCATTCATCACGAGTGTACGCTTCGTTTCACCATTGTACTTGTGCCGTAGGGGTACGTGTGAAATGCACCGTACACCCGCAATCGTCGCGTGTGTATGCTTTGTTTCACTATTGTACTAGTGCCGTAGGGGTACGTGTGAAATGCACCGTACACCCGCAATCATCGCGTGTGTGTGCTTCGTTTCACCATTGTACTTGTGCCGTAGAGGTACGTGTGAAACGCACCGTACAACCGCAATCATCGCGTGTGTACGCTTGGTTTCACCATTGTACTAGTGCCGTAGGGGTACATGTGAAACGCACCGTACAACCGCAATCATCGCGTGTGTACGCTTGGTTTCACCACTGTACTAGTGCCGTAGGGGTACGTGTGAAACGCACCGTACCTGTGTGTGGATTTAAAAATTACATAGGGGACACATAAGGGACAAGTATTAGGCCCTAAATGCATGCTGGTTGTCATGGATACTGAGTTGAAATGTGTCCATCAGGTGTCCTGGAACAGTCAGTTGGACACAAAATACAATGTTGCAAAGTGGTTGTTGACTTGACATGATGCTCAAAATTTGAATTATGCGAATGCGTGTCATAGGTGTATGTTTAAAGGTATTGGAGTAAAGGTACGATGCAAATGTGTATGACCAATCACTATGTACTCCTCAAAATGAATGCCCCTCAGCAAGACAGATATAAGGCAGACAGAACCCATGAGAGGGCACTTGCCTGCACAACTTTCGAGCCGGCCACACTACTGCTGTCTTTGCTTCCGCTGGACCATGTCACGTACTGTGGAGAGGGCCCAGCCATTCACCCTGGAGGAGAATGAGGTGTTGCTAGACGTCCTCCTCCCACAGTAGACCAAGCTGCATGGGAGACCAGGGGAGCAGGTGAGTGCTGACTCCACTACCTTTGCCTATGCACCTGTTGTGTGACTGTCAATATTGTGTCCAGGTGGGACAGACATGCAGTGTTGTTTCGAGTAGGTCCCAGGGGGGGACATGCTGATGTCTCTCATGCAGAGCATGATGTAGTTCCTGTGTGCACTCCTCACTTTCATTGTGCTTACTGTGACTTTCACTGCATAGTGCATGACACATTCAGCCTGGCAAATCCTTGGTGGCTTTTTTTCCTATTTTCCCGAGGTGATTCAGTGCCCCCCCCGGTGTGACAAGTGACTGTACCCACAGATGTGTATGAGTTGAGTGGACCTGTGGTGAGAGTGACCAAATAATGTGTACGACCTCATGGACATTGATGTGTGTGAATGTTCCTTGTCATGTGGGTGAGTGTCTATGTGAAGTGTTGCACCACAGCTGCATGGAGGAGGCAGCAGATCTACCCATCTGATGTGACAAGCAAGCCGTGCTGTGTGTCTGACTTGCAGAGCTAGCACGACACCTGTGACACCCCACTGGTAAGTGGCACATGTGCAGAATGAGGGTTGTATCCGCTGTTGTCAATGACAGGCGAGTGATCTGTGCCTGGGTGTGTCTGTCTAGTCTGCTGAGGGTGCATCAGTGGAGTGGGACATGTGACTGCTTGACACGTGCTGGCCATCAGCCTGCTGTTGCATGTGCTGCACAGTGTGTGCCATGATCAGTGAGTGTGTCGCACCCTTCATGCCACCTGTTGACTTTCAATGCCATGTAGTTCATTGGGGCTTGCACACAGGCCAATTTCTTATTGTGAATGATGCAATTCCTGTCAGCATCCTATGCCCTGTTCAACATTTAAAAGATGTTCAAATGTGTGTCTCTGGGACATGGAGCAGGTGTTTTGATGTTGTGTCACTTTGTCATCCTGACAGGTAACTGCCTACGAGAAGGAGGAGATCTGGAGGGACATCGTCAGGGCCGTGAGATCTGCGGGGGAGCATAGTCGGAGCCTGCCACAGGTCCGCAAAAGGTGGCAGGACATCTGGTGCTGGACCCGGCGGATCACCCGGGTCCAGCTGGGGATCGACCCTCCTCGCCCCCACGGCGGGTGCCGATGCCTGACTCCCCACATGAGCCGTGTCCTGGCGGTGCTATTCCCTGACCTCGATAGGCAGTTACAGGAGAGACTGCGGCAACAAGGGGGTACATGGCTGTTTGTTGTGTTATGTGTCACCAGCTTTTGGAAGTGCTCTGTAGCCTGGATACACTCCCAGAGTTTATATGGGCAGTGCATTTTCTGTTCCCCAATGTCACCTGGTGCTCTTTTTCATCCCTTCCCCTCCTTGACATGTGTCCCCTGGTCTGTGTGTAATCACATTTGCACATGGTGATCTAGGGTTCCAGTAAATCTAAGTGCACATTGCTTTCTGCCTCATGTGGGAGGGTGGTCTGTGACTTGTGTTGGTACCTTGCCTGTGCCATGACCTGTTCACTATGTTGGGGGTCCATATTTGTTGGCACTGATGATGATTCTCAACATAGGAGTGTGAGGTTTCAACTGAACACCCTTGCAGCCTGCATGACCAATGTTGTGGCCTCAGACATGATGTGCATGAGTGGGAGATATGCATAGTGCCATGACAGTTGCTCATGGTACAGTCAGCTCATTCCAGGAACACGGAGCAGTGTGCCCACTACAGTCCCCTGAGACACCCTGTTCCCCTAATCATGTGTATCATCCAACACTGTGCACATTCTCTGTGGGTTCAGCATAGGTCTGCCTCTGTGGCATTGGTTCCTGGCCTAGTTTGTATTTTTCTCATGTGTGCTATATGTGTCCACTGGACAGGGATACACCATTTTGCAGGTGCATACTCACACTGGGCAGTGCCTGTGTGGCTATTCACAAAAATCTGTTGCTGGTTATTTGTCACAAATATGTGTTGCCAGCCCCAGGAGGTGATGTTGTGTAAATCTAGCAATTTTTGCTGCACAGTTTTTGTTACCCTGAATAAGAGGTTTCACTTCTTGATCTATATCAATCACTTTGACTCAGGTATGGGTGGTTGTGCGGGAGAGGCCTACATGGGCACCCCTGATTTTTCCTTGCCAGGTCTGACCTGTGTGTGAGAATTGGCTGTACACAGAATCACCGTGCAGTGCCCCTGTGATGCTGGCCAGTGCTTAATGTTCATGCTTTGCAGCCTGTGTCATTTTAAAAAAACATGATTCCTGCTCATATATTTTTGGCACCTGTGTGTGGTTCGATGCAACGCAGTTTGGACTTTGTGTGCTGACATCTGTGTGGACATTCTGGCTTGCCATGAGGATGTCTCCACAGTACAGCTATGCTTTTTAACAACCCAATTTCAGGCCCAGTAGCTTATGCATTGTCCTGGGTGTGGACATTGGTGCCACTTCAGATGACAGGCAGTAGGTAATATGTGTAGCCAACTGTGTAATCAGGTGACAGATGGCCATGTGACAACTGACATAATTCAAGTTGTTACTCTAAAAAAAATTGTACCTTGGCACTCAGAGCACTTGTCAACAGTTCTTCATGTTTTAAATGTGGTAATTTGATTATTTGTGTTAAGAACACTGATGTGCCTGCATGAAAGATGTCTCCCAAGGAAGAGCACACCAAACGACATTCCCACTTTCATGGAACACGCTGGCACCTTTGCAAAGAAGCCACTGTTAGAATTAAATGGCGTTGCAGATTCTCCATATACATGTTCCCACAGTGGTCTTGATTTTGTGAGACTCCTTTGTTGTTGGTGATACAAACTAACAAGTCTCAAGACATCAAGACCTCCGTGGGCCCATGTATATGGACTTCTGCAACACCATTCATTTCTAACATTGGCTTCTTCGAAAAGGTGCCAGCTTCTTCAATGACAGTGTAAATGTAGTTTTGTGTGCACTGCCTTGTGAGACATATTTCATGCAGGCACATGAGTGTTCTTTTCACGAAATGGCGAATTGGCACATTCAAAACATGTCGATTGTGTAAAGTATTGTGAGTCCCAAGGTACCAACATATTTTCGTTTTGTGTTCCAAAGTACTTACATGTCTCTGAGTGTGGTGACACCTTGAGTATTGAGGTGTGTCAGTTTACGTTGGGTGCACCACTACTGTTTCTTTCAGGGTAAACAAGAGGTGACATGACTTCATTGTATTGCTGTGCTCACCGGTTCACAGACACTAGCTACTCAGTGTATTTCTCATTCACGTTGTGGCCTGGTGTGTTCTTTTTTTCCTTGTGTCCAAGTGGCATAGTGGGTCTACCAATTGGGCAGTACAGGGCTTACATATGTGCGGAGTAATCTAGCTGTTACTGATGATGCTTTGCCTGATATGCACTGTGACCAATTGTTTTTGTGCTCATGTGTCAGATGTATACAGGTGACTGATGCATTTCGGTTTCTTCTCCTTGCCCACAGCATCATCATCCGCAACGGAGGGAGACACCTGCATGGACCTGGAGGAGGGACCCAGCGACAGTGCCACCAGTGCTGTGGAGTAGGGAGGAGCCAGTGGCACGGAGGGCGAGGGGAGTCAGTCAGAGGACCTGTCTGGACACGATACCAGCCACGACGCCGACGGGTCCGACGCTGACCTCCTCGAGGAGGCGGAGGTTGCAACACCACCTGGCAGCATCCCCACATCTATCCCCGCATCCTCCGTTACCATCTCCGCCCTCCCAGTTGCTCCCATCCCTTCTGTCCGTGAAGAGGTCCACCATGTCTCCTTTGGCCCCAGGCACCACACCCCCTGCCCCTCTCACCCCTGCTGCCCTCAGTGAAGAGTCTGTGGACATACTGCGGCAGTTGCAGGTTGGGCAGGCATCGGTGCTGAATGTCCTCCATGGACACACTCAACTGCTCACACAGATGGTGTCGTTCATGGAGGGCATGTAAGCAACGATGTCTGACCAATGCAGGATTCTGCGGTCCATGGACTCTTCCCTGACAGCAGCAGTTACTCTCCTGCAGCGCTCCGTCCCCCCCTACCCAAGACCCATCCACACTTCCCTCTCCCATGCCTGTCCAACGCACACACAGACAGTCACGGGCACGCACCCCACCAGACAAAGCCAGCACACCCCCAAGTAAGGCAAAGCGCACACCTCCTGGCACGCATACTCAAGGGATGTAGGCACACCCACAGGGTCTGGGGACAGACGATATACACGCAGCCACAGTCGCAGTCCGCAGTCCTCACAACCCTGTTCCTCCAAAACCACTCCCCTTGGCTCCCCCACCAAACTCTCACCCAAGGAGATCTTTATGGGTGAGCTGGACCTCGCCCCCTCTGAGCGACCACCCCACAAGCGGGCGAGTTAGTCCCCGGGCACGGGAGTTGAGTCCCCCACCGTGTCGACCCCCTCCCCGAAGAGCGCTGCACCCCATCCCTCACCCACCACACCCTCTGTTGACCCTGGGGAATCCTCTGGTGCAGGGGTTCAGATGGAGGTACTGACAGCGGTGTGCAGTGCCGAGCTCACCTCCACCTTCGGCACTGCCCCACCCCCTGTGGTGGAGACATCCCCCCCTGCATCCGCAACACCTACCCTTCCCCCTCCTGTCCCTGATGTGCCTGGTACTGCCATAGATGATGCCCCCCCCGGTCGACAAACCTCGAGTTTCCTTTGTGCAGGCAAGCTCGGGGTAGACGCGGTCCCCTACGTCCCCCCTTGGACTTGAAAAATGGACTGGACATTGGCCTCTGTACATAGTCTATTTTTCTTTTATTTGGTGCTGAATAAAGCCTTTCTTTTTACTTTCAACACTATTGCATTTCAGGTACTTGATGTTGGTGCTGAGGCTCCTGGAGTTGGTGTTCTGGTAATGTGTTAGGGTTGTGAGAAATGTTTTTGTATGATGGTCATGAGGTGGACCATGGTATCTGTGTGCCATCACAATGTCTCTGCAAAGAATCATTGGTAGTGTGTGTTAATTTTGTTTAGATATATTGTCCCAAGGAGTGTTCCTTCCTCTGTGGCACCTGACATGTTCCCTGCAAACAGTTACACAATTGTTGTGCTGACCTGTGTCAACATTTCCTTTCTTGGTGACGGATCCCTTCAACAATGGCCATGCCTGCTCACCGATGTATCCTGCTGAATCGTTTCTGTGCCATCCTTGCTAGTCACTGCACTTGTGTTTTGAGTATGTAGGAATGCCTTCAGGGACAAATTCCCCCTTTTCAGCACTATGGATGTGCGTAATCACAGCCTACCACACAAATGGTACTTGTTATGAAGGGTATTTGGGCACCTGACTGACAATTGTGGGCATTGTATCTAGGGGACTTCCACCCTATTCCTTCTATGAGAGACAACATCTTGGTGGCTGGACCAGCACCTGGACATTCCTATCAGTCCTGGGATGTGCGTGACAGTGTGTGTTCCCTTTGGCTATCTTAGTTTTGTAGGCAGTTACATGACTATACAGTCTTGTGGCATGATATCAGGATGTGTATTGTGCTGCATCCGCCATGGGTGGGTATGCATGTGTTATATGTCCTCACACCCACATGTGGTGTGTCATGCAGTGTGTGAAATACATCCATCCTCCTGGGAGTGGGACACTGCTGTCAGTTATGTGTTGTTATAGCACTATCATCATAGTCCAAAGTTAGGGATGCGTCCATACCACCATGTAGGTGTGGTCATCTGATACTGATGTACACCCCCCCATATCTCTGTCCACTGCTGGGAGTCCTGTGCACCCACCCCCATATGTCTGGACACTGCTGGTATTCATCTGCACACACACCTCATATTGCAGGCCACTGCTGGGAGTCCTCTGCACCCACCCCCATGTCTCTGTCCACTGCTGGGAGTCCTGTGCACCCACCCCCATATGTCTAGACACTGCTGGTATTCATCTGCACACACACCTCATATTGCAGGCCACTGCTGGGAGTCCTCTGCACCCACCCCATTGTCTCTGTCCACTGCTGGTATTCATCTGCACCCACCCCTATATGTGTGGCCACTGCTGGTATTGATCTGCAGCCACCCCCATATGGCTGGCCACTGCTGGGAGTCCTGTGGACCCACCCCCATATGTCTGGACACTGCTGGTATTCATCTGCACACACACCTCATATTGCAGGCCACTGCTGGGAGTCCTCTGCACCCACCCCCATGTCTCTGTCCACTGCTGGGAGTCCTATGCACCCACCCCCATGTCTCTGTCCACTGCTGGAATTCATCTGTACCCACCCCTATATGTGTGGCCACTGCTGGTATTGATCTGCAGCCACCCCCATATGGTTGGCCACTGCTGGGAATCCTCTGCACCCACCCACCCACCCCCTTGGAGAAGTACACTGCTGGCCTGGACCTACACACACACCAATATGAAGGTAACATGCAGGGCCAGTCCGTAAGCCCATATTCCTGGCGTGTGTACGCCTCGTATCCCAAATGTACTGGTGCCGTAGGAGTACGTGTGAAATGCACCGTACCCAAGCATTCATTGCGTGTGTACGGTCCGTATCACTGTTCTACTGGTGCCGTAGGAGTACGTGTGCAACGCACCGTACCCACGCATTCATTGCGTGTGTACGGTCTGTATCACTGTTCTACTGGTGCCGTAGGAGTACGTGTGCAACGCACCGTACCCACGCATTCATTGCATGTGTACGGTCCGTATCACTGTTCTACTGGTGCCGTAGGGGTACGTGTGCAAGGCACCGTACCCACGCATTCATTGCGTGTGTACGGTCCGTATCACTGTTCTACTGGTGCCGTAGGAGTACGTGTGCAATGCACCGTACCCAGGCATTCATTGCATGTGTACGGTCCGTATCACTGTTCTACTGGTGCTGTAGGGGTACGTGTGTAACGCACCATACCCACGCATTCATTGCATGTGTACGGTCCGTATCACTGTTCTACTGGTGTCGTAGGGGTACGTGTGCAACGCACCGTACCCACGCATTCATTGCATGTGTACGGTCCGTATCACTGTTCTACTGGTGCCGTAGGGGTATGTGTGCAACGCACCGTACCCATGCATTCATTGCGTGTGTACAGTCCGTATCACTGTTCTACTGGTGCCGTAGGGGTACGTGTGCAACGCACTGTACATGTCCACTTCCGTTGTTGCGGTACGCAGGGGTTACAGGCCACGCCCCCAAGTGACCAGACCCTGGTGGTAATGTATGGGCTACATATTATAGGTTTTGCTTTGGGGATGGGGTATGGTTCCTGCCCCTCACTCCCCCCTGGCCCCTGGGTGTTGTTCTCACTTTCTGCGGCGTGTGCGTCGGGTCCGGTGCACCAGGTCGTAGGCTAGGAGGACCGGGATGACACATACGATGGGGTTCATGGCGTGTACATCGCGTACCGGGGGCCGTTGCGTAGCGGGTCGCGTCGGACTCTGCTTTTCCGGCTGTGTTTGGCTCCCGTAAAAAAAGAGCCGTATGGAGTGACGTAGGGACGAATTGTACTTGCTGAGTCGGAAACCGCTGTTTGAATGCGTCCGGACGTCGCGTACAAGCTGTTCCGGATCAGAATCGTTGTTTTTTTTGACCCGCACGGTCTTTTGTACGAAACGTACGGAAATAGGCTTTCTGTACGAATCGTACTTGGAGAAAACGCTCCGTACAACGATTCGTACAGCCTTTTCCCAGGATTGGAATCGGCCCCTTTATCTACTGTTACACTCGTTGGAGTGGGAATAATAATTTTTACCCTCCCGCTATCCAACACTTTCCTTACTGTTGCACTTACTGGAGTGGGAAAAGTAATATTAACCCCCGCGTTATCCAACACTTACCCTACTGTTACACTCGTTGAAGTGGGAATAGTAATTTTTACCTCCCCGCTATCCAACACTTTCCCTACTGTTGCAATCACTGGAGTGGGAATAGCAATTTTTACCCCTCCGCTATCCAACACTTTCTCTACTTTTGTACTAAAATATTATTTAAAATATAATTGATATTTTATATATTAAAATTATAATATAATTTGTATTTTATTTATAATATTTATGCTACAGGTGTTTGTGTATATATATTTAATTGTATTTTTTAATATATTTCTAATATGTTTTAATTAAATAAAAATATTATTTATTAATTATTTTAAGGTAAATATATATATATTAAATTGTAAACATGTGTTATTTTTTTTTAATTAAATTTAATATTTATAAATTTTTGCATTTACAAATCAATAAAAATAATTTATTTTTAAGTTAATAGTATTTTTTCATTATTTTACAATATTTTTTTAACATTAAAAAAACCCAATATATTTAACTTCAAAATTTTAACAACAATATTTTTTTCCGATATTTTTGTACTTACCATGTTGTAGATAGGATGTCGATATTCTGGACATCGATGTTCTTGACACGATATTATGTCAGTGATCCATTTTGATGGCGGGCGGCTGCGTGGCGGTCAGAAACACCGACCACCACTGGTCCGATGGGTTCAAGGAGCCCATTGGTCCATTGGAGGTGAAGTAATGCCTACAATGGAGGCGGTGCATACCAGGCCCTGTCGTAGGCATTCCGATGTTCCTTTCTGCCGACCCATTCATGGCAGTTAACCAGCCATGAAAAGGCTTGCAGAAACGGTCTTTGGGGGCCCCTAGCGGACCCCCATCCCCCCGGTCCACTGATATAGGCACTGGGGTGCCCCCTACATGTCCCTTTAGGGTGCTAGAGGCACTCCTATGGTGTGAAACCACATGATGACCTTTGACTACCATCATTTTAATTGACCTTTGGTGTTTTACTTTACCCCAGCCTGAATGTACGTCCTGCATATGCCTTTTTCCTTGAAGATTTCTCCTGTGTAATCTTGCAGTTTTAAAAGTGGGACCTGTCACAGAGTAGAACAATCTTGCTAAGAACAGAACATGTGGGATGTGCATTTAAAAGCATGAGAGAGAGCGAGAGAGAGAGAGAGAGAGAGAAAGAGTTTGAGAGAGAGAGATAGGTGGACTGTACTTTTTGGTCCCGAAGTGCAGTGTCATGAGCAGTGGTGCACAAATGTGCATTGTGTTGTACATTGATATATGAAGTATGTGATGGTATAGGCAGTAGTGCACAAATGTGCATTGTGTAGTACATTGGGAAGGATTACGTTTGACTGACACTGTCAAGATTTTAAAAGGAAGTTGTGGAAATTTAGGAAATGTAAGGCTGTACTATTAAATGACAAAAGGTGAGAACTTATCTAAAAAACTAAAATTAGGCATGCCATCCTAATTAAACCGAGGAAGACATAGTATTACAGAGCACATTAGGACAGGATGTTAACATGCAGCATTGTGATTTGTTGGGAGAGTCTGGGTGCTTCCAGTGCTACCAGTGCTGAGACTGAGGATGGAGGAGAGGTGGAAGTGGCAGCGACAGGTAAGTTTATCTACATATTTTTCTCATCCCCCCTTCCCCACCACCCCTGTTCTGAAGCAGCCACCACTGACGTTGATATTGAATGTAAAATGATATTGCTGCATGAACGTTGCCTCAAGATTAATCAGCCTAGCTTCTTAAGCAAACGCCAATCATTTTACTGCTACTTCTATGACTGCGACAGAAGAGTTCATTACCTGTAACAGTCATTGTATTTTAATTGGAACATTTTGATCTCAGGAATTTTAAATGTTGGATAGTTATTGTTTATCCGCCTATGATTGATTTTTGGTTCGGAAACAGCTTTGGCTGTCTCGCCAGTCTCGTATATTAAAAAATTACAGAAATATAAAATTCACATACACTCACATAGAGGGGGCTCCAGATTGGATATCTTCATCCATTGGTCTACTCTATCAACTGTTATTAACATTTTGTTTCCACTCACCATTGCACACAGATGTCTCTCTTGCAGTTTGAGCCTATTTTTCCTGAACACTTGTTCACATCTGCCTCCAACGCAGTGAATTTCAGTGTCACAGGTGGTGGGGCAATATTAGATGTATTTTTATTTCAAATCTGCTTACCTTTTTAGTTATGCTTGTGTCTTTAATCTCTATCTTTTGGTTATGGTAATTCAAAGTCAGTAGTATCTTTTCTGTGTGCCAATAAGAATCATGTTTTCCTATGACATGCCGTAAATTTGAAAGCGGTTACTTTAGCAATTCCACTTAGGAAGTATTCATGCTGTTTTGGTTTGACTGTATTGTTGCATACAGCTACAGTATTTAGGGAGCAACATTTTTCTTTTTCTTTATTTTGTGGCCTATGCTTGCAATAAAAATTTGGAAATGAAAAAGCCGCAGAGGTGGGGAGAGCCACGTAGAGCTCCCGTAATGCTCCTTGGCTAGCTCATTTCCAGTTGAGGAGACAGGGGGATGGCGGCCGTACTCCAACTACGCAGGTAGGTCCGATGTCTGCCGTAACTTTGGGTGGTGTACTTGAGCCCTTTTTTCACAGGGTGTGTCATGGCAAGGTGCAGCCTCGGGGAGGCGGCGCATGAAAGGTAAAGTGGCAGCGGCAGCGATGTGGATCAAGAGGAGCAGGGACAAAGAAGAGTAATATGAAGCGGTGATTGAGTGGTGATCTGTGTGGGAAAAATATTTGTGGCTACAGATCAGCTGAGCGGAGCGCGCGGAGCCACAGATCAGGAGTTCAAACTCAGCGGCGCTGTAAGCCTCAGTCATTTCAACAGCTGTGTTATACTTGCTTCATAAGGTTCTTTCAGCACTTTGATGTGTCAGCTTTGAATATCCTGCTCTGTACTTTGGTGCTATTTTCTTAAGGATGCGCTTACTTAGCTCTGTTATCTGCCATCTAGCTCTGACTCCCAGAGGACTTCTGGCCTCCTCCTTACTTCTCTATCCCCCTCCGCTGCCCTTTCTATCATCACTAGTTTTCCTTCTTGTTTCACCAAAAGGAGAGGGATTAGTGAGTGAGGGAGGGAGGGAAAAAGAAGAAAAGCATGGGAAAGAGGGGCCCTGAGAGGAGCTGAAATTATAGCAAGGAGAAAGAAATAAGAGCAATAAGAGCTGAGGAGTGGAAATAAAAAGAAGAAGTAGAGACACAGTGAAATTATTCCCAACCTGAGGCGAGACATTAGGTCTAACCCCGAGTGGAGGTTAAAGGGGTGTGCTGCGAAAGCGGTCTTTATAGCACAGATATGGCTTGTTGGTTATCTCGTCTAACTGACCGCCAAATTTTTCAGTATGATCCGGACAATGCCTGACATTTCTTGATATTGCTCCTTGATCATAGAGACTAAGAGGAGCCCAAGAGGACTCAAAAGGGAGAAGACAAGACGATGAAGGAGGGGTGAAAGTATAAACTTAAAAAGTGATCACTTCCAACTTTATAGTTATTCAAGGAGCTGCTGGTGATCCTCCACCTTCTAATTATTATCATAATCTGCTATTTTCAATGAAACGCATCTCAAGGGACTCCTCTATGAAAACAGGTACTGCTAAACGGAACCTCAAATGGGATAAAAGGTACAAGACGGATAGCTTTAAGGCGTTATAACAAATGCGCAAGAAATAGCTTCAGACCCCGTATAAACAGTCTCTCTATCCTGTGGAATCTTGGCTTAATATGTCTCAGGAACCAAGTAGCAGAATAGAATCCAGCTCAAGCACTGGAACCATATCTCTTATAGCAACTACAGCAGTTATCTGCACTTCTGACCCCCGCAAGAGCCCTTTACCTGCACCCTCAAATCCACAAGAAGGGCCAACACAAAAGAGATTCAGGAAAGTAGCCATACATCTCCCAATTTCACTCAAGCAACCACCGAATTACTATTAACTCAGACATCCAAACCGCCATCTGAATCTTCGATACAGAATTTGACTATTGAACAAGACCTGGCAATGGCAACCACCTCAACTATTGACTCCTCACTGCCTGTACTGCCTCCTCCAATTGAGGTGACTCTGCAACAGATCCTAAGTGAACTACACAAGATGAAGATTTCACAAGAAAAAGCTCCTAAAAAACTAACCAACAATTCAAACAAATCATCAACAATCTCCAGCAACTATCCTCTCGCATTACCCAGGCAGAGCTTAAAGTCTCCTCATTAGAGGACTCTTCTAAGAATCAGTATACAATAAAACACAAGATGCGGATGGGACTTGATGATCTTCAATTTAAGATTGATGATATTGAAAATAGGGCACAACGTACCAATCTGCAAGTTGTGGGGATACTGAAAGACTCTGAAGCTGGCTCAACTCCTATAAAGCTGATTTCTGATCTAATTCATAAGCATGTATTGGTGGACAAGGCAGTTATAGGCGAGGATTTCACCATTGTTCAGGCACATCGGGTTCGTCCAACTCGCCCTTCAAACGCTAAATATCCCCGAACAATTGTGGCTAGCTTTGGGGATGTGTGTATAAAAGAACAGATCTTATCTTAGGCAAGCTCTAAAAAATTATTTTCCACAACAGAGAACTTTTCGTTTCAATTTTTTGGGGATATGTCGATTCCAGGGGTGCGCAGACGAAGAGAGTTTGCTGGATTGATCAATGAATTCAAGAACTCATGGGCACCTGCTGGGTTTATGCATTGATCAAAATTAAGAGTGTTACATAATGGACATGGACATGTTTTTCTGTCTGTAGATCAAGATAAAGAATTTCTACGCATAGCAAGGCAGGGAGGTGGGTAAGAATGTGCAGCATTCTGGATCAGCAATTCTAGTGAGGGGGCTCATAAGAGGTGTAAGGAGAAAGGGGCATAACTTTATGATACAAGTGATGCAGCCATCAATGAACCTAAGCCATCCATTGCTCCTTATGGAAATGAGCTTTTGAGTGCAACACGAAAGTACTCATTTAAGGGCGAAAGGGGCAAAGGGGGAGGGGTGGGACAGAAAATTGGGCCCATGACGGCTAGGGCCTACAAAGGGGGTCTTGAGGGCTGGGAGGCTCACAGGGTGCAGGGGTTTGGGGAGAAAAAGAGAAAAGTTGCAGTTAGTAAAAATGTAATGTTGGTTATTGAAGGTAGCAAGGAAAAAAAAAGAGTTTTTGAGTCTTAATATAGTTCTATCACCTTGGTGTAATATTGAACCAGAATAGCACCACAACAAACAAATATATGGATTAGCTTAATGTAATATCAGTGAAGCCAATAACAAGACCACATTTAAATGTACATTTGGTGTCAGCACAAATCCAGAATATTTTGCTTAAGGTGACACATTTAACACATTTGAACACATTTAAAAAGAGATTTGTGCCCTTGCAGGCTACCAGGTTACATCTCTCGAGCTTTTTTGCTTCAGCAGGGGGCTGCAGTAAGGGGGTAGCAATCTTGTTTATGCGCCATTGCGATGGAAAAGCATCACATATTATCAAAGATCCTAGCTCTAGATGGATTATCGTAAGCTGGAAGATGGGCAACGAGATCATCCAGATAGTTAGTTTGTACGGTCCAATATCTGATGATACAGCCGTCCTCGAGGGTCTTAAATACGCTCTATCCCAACTTCCGGGTTATATTATAATAGGGGGAGATTTTAATCTAATACAGAATTTACAACTCGATTCCTCACGTAAGAATAAAGCTCAAAATAAACCCAGAGTAGCAAGAGGTGTGGCCACCTTAATACATGATTTCGATTTAGTGGATCCTTGGTGAATCCAGCATCCTCAGGCACATGAATATACCTGTTTGTCCAATAGATTCAATTCCAACCTCGAGAATTGACTTTTTGTTTAATCTCGCATCACTGAGAACAGGGCAAGACTCATATTCTTTCAAATCCATTTTCGGACTATTCGGATCCAGTGATAGAGATCAAGGTCAATCCTGTTAGACAAGAATATTCCCGCTGGACTATAGATAAGACCTTATTAACCGAGGAAGAATGGGTTACGAATATGCGTGTCAAGATCAAGGACTTTTTAGAAATAAATAAGGGGTTTGCCTCTTGTATGTCAGTCTGGGAAGCCTGTAGAGCTGAGATCAGGAGGGAGATAATATCTTACAAAGCCAACGTATCCAAACTAAGAAGGATTACTGCTTTGGCCCTACAGTGTGATTAGATCAGGCAGTCCAGAGACACATAATCGACTATTCTCAAAGTACAAAAAATAATTTGGAAAAAGCCAGACATGATTGAAAAGCCTTATACGTCTCCAATACTATTGAGAATGAAAATACATGCTTTCAAAAACTCAATGAAGAAAGCGAACATGCTGGCAAGTTCCTGGCGTGTTCTTTAAAAAAGAGAACTAATAATGCTACGATCAAAACAATTTTCGATGAAAATAGAAATCAAGTAGTTGATCAAATGAATGTATTTGGGCTGTGTTTCTTTCACATTATAAGAAAATATACTCATCCCTATCTTCGACTTCTTCTGCTTCTATAGACAAACTTCTTAATCTTGTAGAGGTACCTAATGTCACCGATTCCCAGCAAGACCATATAGTAGCTCCCATTACAGTCAAAGGGGTCCAAGAGGCCATTAAGGAGTCCCATAATGGGAAAGCATGTGGCTGTGATGGCTTCCCAGACAAATTTTATAAGGTATTTATGTCCCAATTGATAGAAACCTTAGTTGAGTTACTCAATGCAATATTTGGAGGAAGCCAAGTCCCTAAGTCTTTTTTCTGAGGCAGTTATAATAAGCTTCATTAAAAGAGGCAAACCCCTTGACAATCCGGGATCATATCGGCCAATCAGCTTACTTAACTCTGATTACAAATTGTTCACAAAATCATGGCAGTAAGAATAACCATCTCTGCCCAAACAGTGGTTCATAGAAATCAGTCAGGATTTTTGCCGGGGAGAACAATGGCAAGCAATACCAACTTTTTAATCCAACTGATTATTATATGAATAAAAAGATAGAAGCTACAATAAATATTATAGATGCTGAAAAAGCTTTTGATTTAGTTCCATTGGAAATTCTGTTTGCAATCCGTTAGAAATTTAATTTCCCCTTACAAATTTTCAGTTTATTAAATAATCTTTATAGCAATGCCGAAGCAAAGATCATAATAAATTCCCAAACCGTAGGATCATTACAAATCAAGCGAGGAACTTGGCAACGGTACTCAATGTCACAAGTGCCCCTTGTGTTATTCATAGTGACTCTAGTTTCTTTGTTATGACAGGATCCACAAATTAGAGCACCGTTGCCGGGAGCTCCTAAGCTAAAACGTTTTGCAGATGACGTAATTTTATATTTCGCTGAGTAGAAGCAAATTATCTTGAATGTTTTAAAAAAAAATCAAATCCTTTTCGGATCTGGGGGATATAAAATTAATCATTCTAAATCTGAGATTTTGCTTTTTAACTGTTCTGATTATATCCTTCCATTAGCTATGCGTAATCAGGTCTGTACGACCGGGTCAATTAGATATTTAGGGATATATGTGTCACATGATCCTTCACAGTTATATCAGCTTAACTATGAAACTATACTTTTAAAGGCTAAAAATCTCTTAAAACAGTGGCAGGCCTTACCACACTCTATGATATGGATTATTACTGTTATATAGATGATGATTCTGCCTCTATTTCTTTTTATATTTTCAAATGTACTAATTAAAGTCTCTACAAATTTTTTAACATGTTAGATCAAATGCTACGTCATTTTGTTTGATCTGGCAAGAAACCTCAAACACAACTAGGGACTTTACAGCTACCTATCCAAGAGGGTGGTCTAACACTCCCTCACTTTAAAAAGTATTACCAGGCAGCATTTTTGGATTGGTGTACAAGGTGAATTACTAGACGTGATCTGGGTAGCAATTTCTGTCTGAAGCAAATGCCATATAAGCCAAAAAAGTATAACAACTTGGGAAACGGTGCGGATATATTGCTTTGAGGATTTCCTTGTCGGAGGTGCAATGAAATCTTAGACTCAAATTAAACTGTCCAATCCAGGACTCACATCTTCATTACTTTTTTTCTTTTTTCAACTTCGGAATTTTTTGAGCAGTTTACAAGTACCCCCCCCGGATGCTCTAGCAAATTTGATTAGTCTCAGCTCCTATGTGAAAAAAACCGGAGGGGTAGGGAATTGGTACCAAATTCTACTTGATCAACTATATGTTAAAGTTGTGCCACAAGCACTACATAAGATTCAAAGCACTATAGGTTGTAGGTTGGATGTGCACACATGGAGAGCTTACAACATCTGGGTGCATAAAGCCATAAGGGGGACCAATTTCAAACTCATGGCTTTTTTTTGCAAGTGGCAACTTTATTATACCCCATTTCGCCTCTTCAAAATGTACCCCTCTGTTTGGGGAGCATGTTTCAGATGTAATTGCCATAATGGGGACTGGTTTCATATTTGCTTTTCATGTCCAGCTCTAATTACATTTTGGAAGCAAATATTTAATTGGTTTAGCAGCATACTCCAAATAACCTTAGGGGCATATTAACAACGGACTTATCGCCACTTTTCCGGCACTAAGCGGCGATCATAATTTCACAATATTTACAATGCGCCGCTAACATGCATTAGCGCATGTTAGCAGCAGTTTTCCTAACGCCTTGCCTTGCATCGCTAATTAGATGCAAAGTAGGCGTTCCTGAGGAAAACAGCATTGCAATACGCGCTAAGCCCCCATTACCGCCTGATTTTAACGCTTGCAAAAAAGCAGACTTAGCATTATGTAGTATGGGAGGTGGATTGTGAAGTTAAATCCACACTTCAGTATCACCGAGCTCTGCTATTATCGCTGATCATTTATCTCCGGATTTCTCGCGTTGAAGGGGTTTTTGGACGCTATCACTGGATTTTATATCACCAATGCGCAAAGCATTGTTAATACAGCGCTATCATAGCGATAAAATCCAGTGATAACCGGCGATAGAAAAAAACGCGCTAAGCGCGTTTAGCGATAATTATTGCTACGTGTTGTTAACATGCCCCTGTGTTCCTGAACCGAGTACTGTTCTTTTAGGAATGATTAATACACTCAGTCTACCTATTCAACAACAACAGTATTTTTTTATTGCATCGCTTGTTGCCAAATCTCTGATCCTGAAAAAATGCAAGGAGGCTGAGCTCCAACCTTTTCTCAATGGCTACTCAAGAAATCCTGAATTGAAGTGAAGGAAAAATTATATTCGCAAAGATTAGGAGCTTTAAGAATTTTTTTAAAATCTAGGTTGGAGGTAGGCTAACGTTTATTTATACCTGCGAAAAGGGAGCTTCATATCGTTAATATAGGTTTTTTATTCATGTTAATTGACAGGTATTTATCATGTATATTAATGATAATTGCATTTCAATGTTTGTTCTTACTAACTGCAAAAATAAAAATTTCTATAAAAAGTTTTTTTGAAGGTTATAAACATGTAAAGTTAGCACCTGCTTGTGAAGAACTGGTTAATAGGCTTCGCCAATACTTGTTATTTTTATACTGGCACTTACTAAGCGAATACACACCTTTAATACACTCCTAATGAAGGATTGATCTTAGTATGGGAAGTGAATGTGTACCAAAACATTTATTTTATTAGGTGGGTGAATGCCTTAGCAGTTTTTATGCAAGCCACTGGTCTTAAAGTCATCAGGCTCATAGAGCCATGCAGTTTCTTTTAGCAGTACACAAAGTCATTTGTCAGCTCCTGGCCATTATGGTTCTAGAGGTCTATGTATCCAGATCTATGTGTGGCACTGGGGGTGATCTCTATGTGGACTAGTGGCTAACTTAAAAGAATGTTTGTATCCATCTGGAAGAAAGGATGTGTCACAAGAGGTCATTGAGCACTGAGTGACTTCCTCACCCATGACCATGGACAAAACCATAAGCCCTTCTAATAAAAAAAGCCAGGAGCAATCAAATACTCCTTTATCTCATCTCTATTTTAATTCTCTGAAGGGATTTCAGGTTCAGCTGGACATTTACTCAATTAGAAAATCTGTAGTTATCTGTACAATGTTTGCCCACAGCAAAAGCATGTTTCCACAAATAATTGCTTTGGCACTGGTTGAGGAATGTTGATGCATTTTTTAAGGAAGGATACATTTATGTGAGTGCACTTCTCGGGAATTTTCTGCAGGTTGGCTTAGAGCATAAGGAGATTCAGGGATCCGAAAATGTGAATTTCTCCTCCAGTTGTTACTCTTTGAGCTGTTGCTCTTTGGGATGGAAAATACCTCTGAATGACTTTCCAGCAATCTTGGAAACAAGGCTGTGCTTCGCCAAGCATAAACGTGTTTTGGTTTGATGTAAACATGGTTTCCAAGAATAACAAAGGGTGTTTGGTGGACTAGAAGAGTCATTGAAAATCTGTTGCATAGATCTTAACTGTATTTTGTGTAGCTAGCAGAGTGGATTAGTAAAGGCCGTCTTTACCAGCACTTTAAATGTATGTGAGAGAGGGGCTATGGAGAGACGAGGAGCACTTTGTCGGGTGGTAGTGATGGAATACGTGGAAGACATCATGGCGTGGTGCCAAAAGGTTTGTTGCATCAAGAGCCATCTGCTCTAAAGCGGACCTGCATCGTGTGTCCCTTTCTCTCAAGCACATTTAAAATGAAGCAGTTAAGAATGTGAAATCATATCTACTATTATGAATTCATACCGACTTTAGATTCTTTTTTATGACCTTTTACACCATGGAAATATATATACAGGGTCGGACTGGCCTTAATAGGTGCAATCAGGCAGTGCCCAATGGACTGGTCTGACAGGTCAGTGTGTGGGCTATTGTTTTGCCTGTTTGTGGGCCATTTTTATGGTCTGCTGGGTTGGTTCTCTCTGTTGATTTCCTTGATATTAAAACAAACATTGCCTACAGCAAGTTCAAATCAATGGAGCCCTCTATAACTTGCAAAACACTTATACAGCATGTCGTTACAAGCGCCAAACTGCGACAATTTGCTACCATGGACACTTTTTAAGCTATCTAATTCCTAAATGTGGGCCACTTTTATTTTGGTGCCCAGGCCTAATTTGTGTCCATGTCTGACTCTTCAAGTACAGACAAGAAGCTAGTTGCGAGAGAGGGTCATATGTATTCCCCCATCCTGGGAGGCTATACTGAAATAACATGCCAACAGTCACAAAAATGTTAATCAATACATGACAACATGGTGTATGCTTGTTTTGATGTGCATACAAACAGCCTCACTATTCACAGCCATGAGAGGAACCTCAAATTTATACTCTTGGGATCATCTTTTATCACCTTTTAATAAAGCTCTTATATGTGTTGGTTTTTAACCATAACTGCACCTCAATTGTTTTAGCAATTATCACTTTCTCAACATTTTTTATATTTCTTTCAATTTTGAGTATTTTTCTCCTTGTTGAAGGAATCTCCTAAATATTAACGCTGTAATTGGAATAAAGTATGGGATTATTTATGAAAACGTTGTGCAGTGCAGTGATGCGCAGCAAGTCAGCTTGCTGCAGGCAATAAGGCACATTCCTGCCGTGTTCTCTATGCTGCCACCCTTTTGGCAGCCTAGTGCCAATGCAGGCACCCTTGCACAATGGTGCATGGGAGCCTGCAATGCATGCAGGAATGTTTTTGTAATGTATGGGACACTTTCCTGCATCAAAACAATCCTAAGAGGCATGTTCCTCTTTCTATGTGTGCTGCGGAATGCAGCACACATGGAAAGAGGAAGTAACAAGGAGAAATAAAAAAAATCTCTTCTTTACACCTCTCCAGGAAAGGAGTATCTTTTTGGGCATTCCCAAGTTTATCAGTCCTAGTAAATAAGAGAATGCGTAAAAAACCATGGGAGTTGTTTAGGAACACCCAGGCAATGCCATGGAATGCCTTACCAGAGCAGAGCAAGGCAACTTAGCGAATTGCACTGCGTTGCCTTACTACAGATGTATGGTGTCACTCAAAGCCATGGAAAGTGGCCTTGTGTGGCTTCATAAATATGATTTAAGATTTCCATCGCTCTTGTACGATGTTGTGTGGTGCAAGAGTGACACAAACCAGCCTGTAAATGTGTAGATGAAAATGGCACAAGTGAGAAAGAGAATTTATAATAAAACTGTGGAAAGGCAGACAGAGCATGCAAAGAGAGGAGCATTTATATTTTATTTCAGGAGAGCACTTTAAGCATCTGCTTTTCACATTAGTCGGTTCATGAGAGGGTTGTCGTCACCATGCAATAAACCTGGGCAACTCTAAAAAAGTTTACTTTTATTTGTATTTATTTGAACTCGATGACGGAGTAGGTCTCCACAACATGTACCAGATACAACTAAAAATTGCAGGTGCAGTTTTCTGAGAGCCTTCCCTGTTTTTTGCCACCATTTACCACACCTTTTTGTTTAACTGAAATAAGTTTCCAAAGCAAGGTGTTTCAATAAAACAAAAACATCAATGGCTCGCATCAAGGGCATTGTGAATCCCCCACTTTAGTAGCTACAGCGGGGGTGGGGTTCTCTATGGGGTTCTCTATGGGCCTGGGAAAAAGCTGCAAATTATTGTTATACATTAATACAGAGTCAGTAGAAGAGCAAGCAGAATCAAGGAGTAGTGAAAGATGGATAAAAAGAAGAGGGAACAATGGAAGTAAATTTGCATGGAAGGAAGGGTGAAATAATGGATGGATGAGTGGGTGGATGGATGAGTTGGTAAAAGGGCAAGTTACTGGGTGGACAGGCAAAGGATGGCAGAGTAAAGGGAAGGATGTATGAAAAGAGGGATGGATACTTGAAAGGATGGCAGAGTAAAGTGATGGATGGATACATCGATGAGCAGGACAAAGGATGGGAGAGTGCAGAGATGGATGGGTAGGTGGATGGACAAGTGACGAATGACAGAGTAAAAGGACTGATGGATGACTAGGTGAACAGATGAGTGAATGCATGGCAGAGTGGATGAACAAAGGCATGGATAGTTGCATGGCAGAGTGGGTGAATGCATGATGGATGGATGGCAAGACAGATGAATGGATGGATGGTAAAGTGGAGAGATGCATGGCCGAGTGAAGGAATGAGAGGATGGATATATGGATGACAGAGTGGATGGATGGATAGATGGACTAATGGATGGCATAGTTGGATGGCAGAGGTTCAGTTCAAAGTGGGGGGTATTTTAATTTTCTGGCTACTCCCTTGGCTCTCATGCATGGAAAATGTTCCCGGTCCAATTGATTGATTTACATTCTCGGGATGCTATTAAGCAGTGAAATCCAGTAATAGACGAACACTGAACTGGCAAACCAGTGGTGACTAGCTGTAAAGCCAAGTGTCTCTAATCACAGCGACAAGACTTATGCATGTATTCAGACTTAATTCATGATAATAATATCCAGTTTTTTTTAACTGACACCTGATCTTAGATCAGAAAGTGTTTCTTGGTAGCAGAGAAAACAGGTGCAAAATATACCATCCAAGACCTTTTTCAAATGTATTTTTTCTTAAATGAAATTGCATGTATTTTCCAAAGAGCATCTTAGTCTCTAGTTTCAAAGATGTTCAGCAGTCACAAAATCTGTTCTGTGGTAACTGGTATGCATGTTTCAATTAAAGACAATAAGAGAGAGGTGGTATTCAAATAGTGTCTGATACTGAGTTACCATGACTGTCCATCTTTTCTTCTTCACCATTTGACAGCGAAGGATCACTGATATAAACATAGTCAGAGAATAAACATGATAATATCATGCAGTACATTATCAATCAGTGCAATTGACTCTGCCACTCACGTTGAAGTTACATTTGGTAGGTATGATGCTTCTCAAATTTCTGAACTGGAACATACTGCATAGACTTCCTTCCGTGCTCTATGATGATCTCTCAAACAAGAACTATCCAAAAACAAAATCAGATCAGCCATTTCTAGGGGAATTTCTTTAATGTCTGGTTTTGGGTTGCTACATAACCCCCATGGACACTGATGGAGATGTGTTCTTGTTCATTATTATCACCATCACTCCTGTCTTCATTACTGTCTGGAACAGAAAGCAGCATTGCAAGATTGAGGACACTACAG
The DNA here is from genome assembly GCF_964204655.1 of Triturus cristatus. Lineage (NCBI taxonomy): Eukaryota > Metazoa > Chordata > Amphibia > Caudata > Salamandridae > Triturus > Triturus cristatus. The sequence continues at coordinate 735,833,198 of NC_140587.1, read as the reverse complement.
GCCACATGTAGGATGCAATTTTGCTTTCAGAAATGGGCTATTGGGCTGTTTCTGACCTCAAAAATACTTTTACAAATGTACAAAACACAAATTGCGATTCAGTATGTGGAAGGGGCGTGTTCAGGGTGCCCCTTCCTAATACCGAATCAGAATGGTATGTACAAATATTTTGCAACCGAAATGTGGTAGCAAAACATTTGTACTTTACCACCAACTCAAAGTTGGTGGTAACCTACTCACAAGTGGGAAAGGATCCCTATAGGACCCCTAATCCTTTGAGAATGGTTGAAAATATATTTTGAACCACAGCCTACTCTTCTAAAATGAACAGAAAGCTTTTCATTTTTTTTTCACAATGCATCCCATTTTCCTTTAAGGGAGAGGGGCTCCATTTAAAAAAAATTGCTTTATTTAAAAGCAATCATAATCTGCTGACTCTACCAGGGCACCATCCGTGTGAGTTTTGGGAATTCCCAATGGGTAGCAAACTAAACCTACCTCATTATTATTTATGAGGTAGGTCTATTTGACACCCACTGGGAATCACAAAAGTGTAAAGCACACTTTAGTACATTAGTGTTTGCAATTACCAAATAGCGATACACAAACATTCAATATTTGGTCATCGCAAATACATGTGCCTCCACATCTATTGGATGAACTATTTTCAGCTACTCATATGACTTTTTTATTTCTGGTCAGATTGCTTTTCTCAGATGCTGAGTACGGGTCAGCAAAGTCTTAGAATGTGGAACAAACCAATTAAAGTATGTCTCATCACAATTCCTTCAGTTTGCTCAATTGCTCTGCAAATAGCTGCAACTGCAGTCAGACAATTAGGAAGACTTTTACTGGATCTGACACAGCTGATAGGTAGGCTACAGGCCTAATGACTCAACCATGTCTCTGAGTGAAAGCTGAAAGAGCACACCCGCCTCTCTCATGGCAATAAAAAAAAAACTCCATATTGTAATTGGGCATTCCAAGGGTATGTGTATTAAACAACTTTTCCCTCAATACCAAGAAGACCTCTAAACATTCATAATTAAATCGTACCGGATCTCTGATATTGTTGTGAGATAGCCATAATAAAGGTTTTGCAAACAAGGAAAGGTTTGGAATCCATTGATGGCAGTAGCCAAAGGAAACATCTGCAACTCCCTCTGGGTAGTAGGAGAATGCATCTGCAGCATTGCAGAAACATGTTCTTTTGATACCTTCCTTGCTCCTTTTTTAATGTGATAACCAAGGTAAATCCTTGCTTTCTTATAATATTTCATCTTTGAAGGGGAAACCCAAAGACTATTATCTGCTAAATGATTCAACAGTGCAATCGTGTCAAGCTTACAGTCATCCTTGGTTTTAGACACCACCAATAGGTAATTTTTATATTAATCAGGACTGAGATACAATGTAAGTGCAAACTTTCTAAACCTTTCTTTAGAATCTGACTAAAAATCAAAGGACTTTCAGTAAGCCCCAATGATATTCAACACCAACCATGAACTTTATTATGGAACTTAAATGCAAAAAGGTATTGACTATGCTCGTGCGCATTGTATACCATACTGCATCAGTTGAATTCTAAAAAAAATTACTGCAAGATTAGGTCCCACTGGACACCACAGAATCACTATTTTATGTATTTTTCTAAAATCCTGTATGATTTGGATCTTGCCACTCACTTTTTTCAATGCCTATTGTGGGAGAATTGTAAGGACAACCAAGCATTCCCCCACAAAATTCCCTGTGCAATCATTTTTTCAACCCTAGGCTTCATTCCCTTTTCTACCTCCTTTGAACGTTTGTACTGTTAATTTTTTGTTTTTAGATTACTCTTGACAGGCTTTGCAGTTTTTATCACTCCTATCTCTTCTATTGGGAAATCCCATACCTTTTCTTTGAAAGTACATCCAAACCCAGAGGTCTTGTGAGTTTATTTTCAACACTTAATCTTCATCTTGTGTTTCAGTTGTGCACCATCCTTGTGTTTCAAATGTGCACCATCTTGTGATCAATAAATGATGCAGTTCATATTCCAAAGCAAGTCTTCACCCAACAAATTGACAGGAAATCACACAATATGAATTTATGATTATTCTCTAATAATCCTAATTAATTTTAATTGGGGCATCTGCTGTAACCTGGTTAACACTCTGTTTATTGCTAATGCCTAAACTTTAACTTATTTTCCCAAGAAGGGGTCGGTATGGAATCTTCACAGAATGAACTGTAGAGAGAGTAGCTCCTGTAGCTATCAAAAACTACACTGAGTTGCCACTGGCTTCACCACCAATGTATGGGTCACTCTGGTCTACCTCTAAAACTGTTTCAAGTTAGCAATCCCCCTCCACTCTTAGTCACAATCATTGCCAATTAGTATTTGTAAACAACGGAGGTAAATCATTATTCATAATCAATGGATTCTGTTTGTATCTTGGACTGCAAGGTATTTTGTTTTCTGTTTTTTTCTGCAACACCGGGACTGTAGTCATGTTACTGCACATACTGCAAAAAAGCTGAATGGGCTGGGGCCATGGACTGTGTTTGCACCTGATTAATTTCTCACTGCATCTGGGGAACAAAATCATTCCTGATTCAATCTGGATTCTGTCTACATTCCAGCTTCCAAAGTCTGATTTTGCTACAGAAATGGTAAGCAGCACTCCTCTTCAGCAAATTAACACGTGCATTAATTCCAGAACTATTTACAACCTCTCTTCTAGGACCTTGGATCTGCCTCATCTGAGCAACCATCAACTTCTCTTTGACTTTTTCTGCTTCATGTCAAACAAATTCCAACTGTATTAAGTCCTGCTCCCGAGCAAAAAGTGAATTCAATTAGTCAAAGAACAAGTTCATAAAGGAATATTAGTCCATAATCAGTATTCTTCTTTATTTTCAATATGTCATCATATACAGAAGACACATGTGTTTCACAGGCGATTCATATCATTATGTTGATGTAGCCGATGTAGCCAACATGTGTTCCGTCTTGGGTATATCACCCACTGACTTCCTCAGGGCTACAATAACAATAATATAAAAATTTACACTCAGAAATCATCCTATGCTGTGTATCCAAAAGGATTTCTCACTAAAAAAGCAAACGTAAAAGAAAAAAATGAAAAAGAAGAAGACCACCAGAATAATACACCATGTGAGATACACCATCCAATAAATCAAAAGCACTAAAGTAGTAAGCAAAGGGGATATGAAACCACTGAAGTGAGGTGAAAAATACCCTGGAAATAACATAACGGTGTATCGGCAGAAAGTGTACACTCAGTTCAGGAGCAAAAGAGAGATTATATATTTAAAAAGGGAACGCCCAAAGAGAGAAGTTGAAATGGTGCACATAAGTTGCCTGAGAGTGCCAAAAACCAGAGTGAGTATGCTTGTGTCAAAACACAAGCATATCACTCACCAATAATTAATTTGAAAACAGGTCCACCACTATCCAGGCAAACGTACAGAAATCCCATTCAGCATTGGTCAGAAAAGGAGAAAGATTATTTTAAAGACTATCATTATCACTTAATATCACAAATTGGCCTTCATGCCACACCATCACAATCAAAGATTATGTCAGGAAAACACAATCCAAAATCTGGGCCCAGAATATATCATTAGTATTATTCGAGAAGTTAAACATCATTAAATCATAATGACAACTCGAGCATAAATTTCGATCAGTATCTTTAAATAGAGAACCCCCAAGGTACACAAAACACACAAACCGGTAAGTGATACATATATCAGAAAAGCCTTTCTGTAATTAAACCTAAAGAGTATAAACAACATAAACAGTTTTCATACACCCGAGTAAGGGAAAACACATAACTCCTAACATTGTTAAGACTCCGCAATTATGTGGAGTATGTGACAGGTTTACCTGAATCCGCTTGTATCCAAGGTAGTGTGTGAGGTAAAGATGTTAACCTAAAAATAAAGTGACATGCATTATTCTAAGCCACACTCCAGTATAAATGTGCCAATGAAGTGGTGTCATTGTTTCTAATTGAAAGCTGTGTATCACCCGCCCATATCAATAGTTTTCAGACATATTAAAGTAAATATCTAAAATATCAAGGTTGTCTCGCATTATGGAGCAACCATAATTTATGAAAAACTACATTGGAGACCACAAGGTCTCTCTTACCAAAACACAAGCATAACATTCCCTGAGTATGCAGGAGAGTGAAAGGTAAGAAGAACCTCAGTAAGAGGAAAAATATATGTGAAAGGCAAACTGCCTCCATAACCTAAGGTGAGCTTAAGTGCCGTGTACAGTACGCACCAGCCACCTGATCTAAGGTAACCAGTCACGAAGTCACCATATGGCCAGAAAAGAAGAGAAATTTTACCAGTTTTTTGGAGAGTACTCCAGTTCTAGTCTCCAGCTTACAGCAAGAGTCCACCTCAGATGTACCTCTATAAGTAGCCGACGAAAGCTCGTATATTCAAATATCGGGGCGGAAAGAGTAGAGATGGAAATCCGAATGGTGGTGTGAACAGTCGCCATCTTGTAGTGGTTATATAAACCCATGCAAGAATACAGAAAAGGGTCTGCCATATTGTAATGTGATACAATAGGGCAGATAACTAAATAAATAAAAATACCATCTAATTTAAATATTAGTAATAAACTAAATAACAATTAAAATTATTTATGTGCATACAGGCCCAATCAAAACACATTCTGAGGTGTCAGCACCACTATTCAATTTTACTGCGATCGATCAGCTCTAAGTAAATGACAGACAGCAGAAAGTCAGTATGGACGCTGGAGTATTATTCCCAGCAGAAACAGGAGGAATAACGTATCAAACCATCTCTAGCGATTTATATCATCTTAATTCTAAGATCTGGTAGTTATCCAATACATAATATACGGTCTCAATAGCTATAAAAAGCTCAAATAAAGAAAAAAAAGAGAAGAAACAAATAAGAGAAAAAGGGGAGAAGGAGAGACCAAAAGATCCAGAAGTCTGGAGTCGTGCACAGGTCAGGGAGTATGTAAACATTAGTTGAAAATCACATAGAGATTCACCGTTGCATGGTTGAGGCATGGACAATCATCAATACATGTGATACATCATACATGTAGAAAGTAGTGTAGTCATTATCCACATTGATTCCCAGTTCCACTGCCCGTAGGTTTATGATCCAGAGGGTCTCAAATTGCCTCAATCTGAGCTCCCTCTTGCCTCCCCTAGGGTCGGTCTTTACAACCTCTATCCCGTGAAATTTGAATCCAAGTGAATTTTTTCTGCTCCATACATTCACTTGCATGGCTTCCTATTGGATATTTGATATCCAAGTTTTTTAGTACACAGAAGTGATCTGCTATTCTGTCATTGAGCAGGCGGATGGTGCTGCCAACATAAATTTTATTACATTTAACTGTATCTCATATACTACGAACTTCGTCATACAATCTATTTGATCATGAATCTGAAATTTGCGTGATCCGTTGTACACAAAACACTAATGCAACCTGGCTGACACAATTGAATGTCAGCTTGTTATCTGCGGATGTTGCAGTATGTGTAGGTTGGCTAAAAGAGGGGTCAAAGACTTTGAATACAACTGATCTGTAAACTACCAGGTGTTTGTCAATCTAATGAAAATGTTGAGTAAAGGCAAAAAAAATTTGGTCTAAAAAATGTACACACTACCATAGGACTCTCTGGCGCTGAAGGGAACTACTTTGCGTTTGGATGTGCCTATTGGGAAATGGCAGCATGCCATAACCAATAGTGAAGTCAGCCAATGGCTGAAGTGGACTGATGCATTGCCCCTTGATAGATGCCTGAGTGGGTTGGAGAAAAATGTTAATGACAAAACCACAGCGGAAAAGATGAAGTGCGGCTGAAAGAACAGTAAAGTAACTATGTCATTCACATTATTTTAGTAAAATCAAAAGTTCTTGGCTAACACAGACCTAAAGTCTCTTGCATTTGAGAAAGAATGAAAGAACGAAAGAAAGAAAGAAAGAAAGAAAGAAAGAAAGAAAGAAAGAAAGAAAGAAAGAAAGAAAGAAAGAAAGAAAGCAGGAAAGAAGGAAGGATTGGAAGAAATAAGGAAAGAAAGAAGTAAAAAAGATAGCAAAGAACATAGGAAAAAGGAAAGCACAGAAAGAAGGAAAGAAAGAAAGAAAAAGAAAATAGAAAGAAAACAATACGGAAGGAAAGAAGTAAAAAATCAAGAAAGGCACAGAAGCCAAGAAAGTTGGAAAGCACAAAGGAGGCAAAGATAGAAAAAAGAGAGAAAGAAGGAAGGAAAAAAGAAAGGAAGGAACAAAGAAAAGAATAGGGAAAGTAAAATAAAGGAAAGAATGAATGAAAGAAGGAAGAACAGATCAAAAGAAAAGAAACAAAGAAAGAAGGAAAGATGAAAATAAAGACCAAAAGATGGAAAGAAAAAAGGAAGTTAAAGAAAGAAAATAAATAATGGGAAAAAGAAGAAAAGAAAAGTAAAAAAGAAAGAAATATGAATAGAAGGAAAGAAAAAAAGAAAAAAGGAAAGAAAAGAAGAAAATAAAGCAGAAAATAAAGAAAGCAATTAAGAAAAGAAAGAAGGAAAGGAAGCATGAAACAAGGGATGAAAGCAAGAAGGATTGAAAGAAAGAAGGACGGAAAAATTAAAAGAAACAAGGAAAGAAAAAAGGGAAGATGAAAAGAAACAAGGGAAGAAAGGAAGAACAAAGTAAGGAAAGGAAGAACTACAGGGAAAAAAGGAACGAAGAAAGAAAGAAAGAAAGAAAGAAAGAAAGAAAGAAAGAAAGAAAGAAAGAAAGAAAGAAAGAAAGACAGAAGGAAAGGAAAAAAGAAAGAAATATATTTTAAAAGGTATTACAAGTGCTGAAAATGAAACACGATAGGCTGATTTTCTTATGTAGGCAATGTTTATTAAAGAACCATTGGTGAAATTGAGTCCAAAATAAACTTGTTCTGAAGATTTCACCACTTCGGAAATCACATGTATATTGAAGCTTTCCGTATGTGTACTGCATGCATAGTAAAAAGAGAATAACTTAATACAGAACAGTTTCAAATAGATGCAGTCTGTTATGCTGTGAAATACCAGCAGCCAGATAAACAAAGGAGACTTCAAAAGGAATTCACAACAACATTTGTAGCAGACAGCAACTAATAAAGCATGGAATGTGGCTTGTGCTCACATCTGGTACAAAGATCCTGCTTTTACTACAGACTTTAAGCACAGAGACTGCTCTATTTTAACCAGAAAGTAAAAACAAAAACACCAGCTCTGACAGGAACTACATTGTCTGCAGATGTTGGGGCATATCTACAAGGCGGCGATAGAAAATTATCACCGCTTTTGCGTCCGTTTTCGGCCAAAAAGCGGTGATAATTTTATCGCCTAATTAGCAAGGTCACGCTAACGCGTGATACCTTGCTTTAGCGCTCGCAATCTTAACGCCCAGCCTTGCATCTCTAATGAGATGCAAAGTGGGCGTTCCTGACCTAACATGACAGGAGAAATGTCGCTAAACGACATTTCTCTAACATCAAGCCCCACGCTGTGAAGCATAGCAGCAAGAAAAGTAGCGATAACCCCTGTTATTGCTACTTTCCTTACGCCTGCTTCAGGACTGACTTAGCCATGATATCCTATGGAAGGTGGATATCATGGCTAAGTTTGTGAGGCCCTATCAACAAGCTAACGCCACATTTAGTGAGATTATCGCTGGGTTTCCAGCAATAATCTCACGTTAGGCAGTTAGCGCTAGGATTTTTATAGCTTTTGAGATAAGCGTTGCTAATAGAACGCTATCTCAGTGATAAAAATGCACGCTAGCTGGGAATAATTATCCTAGCGCTCAGTGCGCTTAGCGATAATTATCGCCGGTTGTTGCTGATATGTCCCGTAGTCATTGTAAAAGAGCAAAATGCAGTCACTCAAATTGATGGTGGCTGAAATAAGCTGACCAAGTCCCCCATGCTGTATGTCGTAGTGGCTGAAAGCAAAAAGTGAATAACACAACAGACTAATAGAGAGATGGCTGAAAGCCACTTTATGTAACTATAGTACACATCAGTTTAACAAAATCAAAAGATAAAGGCAAATCCCAGACCTAACTATAAAACGATACAGAGTTTGTGCATGTAGGGTCTCAGCAAATAGCTCATTACAGAGGTTTTAATCAAAATTACGTTAAGTCCCAAATGGGCATAAAAATCAATAGAGACACGGACAGCATCCTCTGAAACATCTAAGTCTTCAGGAAAGTCTTTGGGCTCACCCCCAAAATCAAGTGTTTTTATACATTATTGTCACAGATGATGTTAATAAAACTCCAGATTCATAGTGGTATGATCAAATCTGTTACTTTCACCGCAGATCAGAACAGAGTCCCATTAGGCATCATATTGCCTAAACACCTAAGCACTATCCTACTACATGAATAATTATTCTCTCCAGTCTATGCTGATACAATCCAGAGCTAGTGGATCAAACTAGATACATGAACAACCTCAAGCTATTATTAATGAATAGAGAATAGTGAGAAAGCAGAAAGGCCTTGAAGTAATAGTTTCAGTTTTGAGTTTGAGCCTAGGAAAATTCAACAAGAACATAATGAACAATAATTGCGGAAAAAATCAAATATGATTTTGCTTGCCTAGAAATGTGCGGGGGAACACACGAGTGATATCCCTTTGAAGAAAAATGGATGCTAGGCCCAATATTGAAGCCTAGTTAAATAAGGGAAGGAATTAACACTTATACACATCATAGAGAACTTGCTTTAACAGCAACAGTATTTTAGCAGTGTGTACATGGGTAATCAAGAGTGAAACAAACATTAACACATTGTTGATGTACAAAAATACAAATGCAAATAAATCCTCCGCAGTTGTTTGAACCAAGAAGCCACATTAAGGTAATCATTAGACTTTGCATCCTTCATAACATACCATATCATAACAGAACTTAATATAGAATCATATAACATAACTTAACCATTGAACACATTGAAAGAAGCAACAAACTAGATACTGTACAACAGTGGTGGCTCCTCCGCTAAGGCAGGGGAGCGTCACCCAACTGCTTTGCAGGAGTGAAAGAAAGGGAAACAAAGGATAATACCTCAAGGGTATTATCATCTTATTTTTTCTTCCTGCAGCTGCTTTGCGGGCTGGGCAGGGCTGCTCTGATGACAGAGGAGCAGGGAAGAGGTGGTGGCACACTGTAAGTGTGCGTGTCTGTTTGGCCCGCTGTCTGGGGATGGCCAAACAGTCATGCACACTTTACATGTTCTCCACCCAGGCTGCATTATAGCCTGGGTGGAGAACATGCCCAGGCTCCCAGACCCTGGCTGAGCGCAGAACCACGGCGCTCAGACCAATCACAATGCTGCATTGCAGCACTGTTATAGGCTTACGGGAGCCTTAGTGCTTCCTGTTTCCTTCTGGCTGGGAGAGTCGACAGAGGGACAACGGAGGAGAGATGCGACAAGGAGGTAAATCTTTTTTTCTTTTTTTATACCTCCTTATCCTCCCACCTCAACTCCGCCACCCCTGATCTGTGCCAGCTGTCACTGCTATACAATTGTGCTGCAAGAGAGGGTGACAGGTGAAATCACAAAAGTCCTCTAAAAGACATCTAAATAACAAATCTCAAGGTCGGTGGGAACTTGTCATTTCCAAGCAACCATGACATGAACAAAACATTCAATCTTTCCCTCCCTCAGCTTCCAACTGATGTTCTCACTCATGTATTTTGGGTTAGATATTAAAAACCAACCCTCAATCCATGTCTCATATGCCTAAAGAGAGATAATTTCATGCTTCTCTAGCTACACGCTCTCCATATGCTCCGCACTGCTTGTATGCACAGTTATTAAACAAGCACACACACAGACACACACACATTTTCAGTTGTTGGGTAAGATGACTAGCCACAATACCCCTTTGAGCTTCCACAGCAGTGCCAACTCACAAATAGCAGGCAGGCCTCTGATGGTGACCCTGGCAAAGTCTTCATGGATAATAATTACAGCATGGTGAGTTCTCTATAGCAGGATCCTCAGTGACATCGTGTAGCTTTATTGGTTTACTTTTACTATCTTTATATTTGTTTGACTTTATTGTGATTCGACTTATTTACACTTCTCTGTTCCAGCAGTTAACTCTTCCTTGTTGTATTAATGGAATATTAGGAGAAGAAATATCTAATTTACACACTATTTACATATTAGGGCCAACAGGTACAATCATAACCTTACTTACCTTGTTACATTACTTTTGTGTCCACCATTCTAAAAGTCCACATATTTCATGAACATTTTCCCTTGCTTTCTTTCCCTTTTGGTCATTATTAACAGCTTCCAACTGATAACAATGACATACCCATTCCCACCAGTGTGCAATTATAGGCAGATTTTTCTCTTGCCAATGTCGAGCTGTGCATAGCCTTGATATTAATATTAGAATATACCAATTCCTGGTATTGTTTGGTATCATAGCATCTGTACCCGACATAGCAGATTGATTTGTCGCCCTTATACCAACATTAAACATTCTAGATAATAAAGCTGCAATTTGTAACCAGTAATTCGGCATGCGTGGGCATTCCACAAATGCATGCATACTCCATAGAGCACCGGTCATGCCTGGAGTGTCCCACCATTTTACCTTTATATAGCTCAGCAAGTGTATAATGTAATCAATTGATCACTTACTATTACTGACCCTTCAATCAGTACATATAAATTTAGAATGACCCTAATTGAATGTCCTGGATACATACACATTGTCAACATTTGACCATTTTTCTGCGCTTTTCCCAATTTCATCTTCGAAAGATACAGAACAAAATTATAAATGAGCCTCACAGTTAACTTCCCCACGTATTCATCCAGTAACTGCAGAAAGGGTATTGAAACAATAATAGTATTAGTTATCCCAACTTTATAAATGTAATCCCTAATTTGCAAATATTTGCAAAACATATTTTGGGGGATTAAAAGTTCCTTTCGCAGTTCTGAAAAAAACAGTAATATTGCAGATTGAACCATATAACCCACCCTATTTATCCTTGGATGAGCCCATGTCTAACATTGTGTATCCGTAAAAATATCTGGAAATTATAAAGTACCCCACAAAGGTGTATATATATTGATACATCGAATCTGAAATTTCCGTCTAAGAGCATTACATACTGTATATACAGCCATTATCACCTTGAGTCTAACCCTTTTAAAATACCCAGCATTAAAATATCAAACTAGTGCACAGTTGGCATGTTTTCCACTTTTCATCCAATACATTTCCAAATATCGCAATTTACAATCTGCAACTATTAAACAGGATATTTGTGCCGGATGACTGTCCAAAAATAAGATTTGAAATCTGGTTATGTCCAACCCCCTTTATCTTGTGCTAATTTTAGGAACATGATTGCTTTGTGTGCTTCTGTTAAACATAAACTGATTCATAACAGATTCCATTTTTTTTTTAAAAGGGGGTTTGAATAAGCAGTGGGATCGAGTGGAATATATAGAAAGACTTTGCCGGTACAACCATTTTGTTGAAAATACATCTTCAAACAATTGTTAAAGACAATCAGTTCCAAATGTAACATTTTTGTAAAGATTTCTTCATTAAATCTTTATAATTTATTTAATTAGCAATGCGGTGGTCGTTCATATTCTCTGTGTAATTCATAAACTTTTGTCTACATTTAACCTGCACTCTCAAATTACTCTGCCATGTCTTCAATAACCTCAAGGACTTGTAAAGCCTTTGTAGAATATGCAGCCAAATCATCTGCATATGCAGAGACCTTAATCCATACTCCATTTCACCAATTCCAGCATTTGAAGATCCAATATCTGACTTATGAATGGCTCTAAATTAAGAGCAAAAAAGAGGTGGTGAAATAGGGTATCCCTGTTGAAATACCCTATTTCAGTGGTTCCCAAACTTTTGACTCCCGAGGACCCCCGTTGACTCACCACTGGAAGCCGGGGACCCCCAGCAATTTGTATGATTTAAATTTCAAACATTAAAAGAGTAATCCCAAAAAAATAAACACACATGTGCACACAATAGAAATACTCAAATTACTAAGGATTTTAGAATTTTATATTGAAAGAGTTTGCAAAAAAATGAAAACTTTAATGGGAAGGTTGGTGCTGCATCTCCGTGATTAACTTTTAAATGGTTGGTTTTATTTCGCAGTACAAGGCTCCTGCTCCTGCCAGGGCCAGACTAGAAGCTCAAAGCAGCCCTAGCAAATGTTTTAAGACCAGTCCCCATACAGTGCACACCAAGTGCAGTGAGTGAGCCTGACCACTACAAAGGGGGCTTTGGGAGGCTCTCTCCCCCCCAAGAACATTTATGATACGATGGTGCATTCTACAACACATTTTGTTTATGATATATTGAATTGTATTAGCTTATAAAGAAAAGTAAATGATGACCTTACTATGCACCAGGATACAACAATATTTGTTGGGGTTCTTCAATGATTCCCTTATTACCACCCTTCAACAGTGGGTCTCATTTCTCCATAGCACATCTGTCACATGTATTTCATTTGATTTATAGCATCTCTCATACCATTGTAGAATGTCAGAGCACTTTACATCAAACACATATATGACAATGAATCATACTTGTAAATCAGTGTAGAGAAAATGTTACATAAGGCATAGGGGACTACAAGGTGTAGGATTCACATGTCTTTCTTACTGGTAGGCATTTTTAAAGAGAGCTTGGTCTGGAAATGCACAAACTCAGGATTCAGAACATAACACAGTGGTTAGCAATGACTAACAATAAAAATGTATTTACACCCAAATAAACCCCTTAGCAGCATCAGGATAATGAAAGACTGGGAAAAAACATACGTTACTAACTTGTACCATGCAGTGTGTAAGCAGCTCCTTGATGACAGTTTATAGGTCACTGTGCTAGATTATGATTGTCTCTTATGAGCTGCAGAGTAACAAAAGAATCGGTGACAAAAGCAGTATCCCACTGACCTATGCACATAAATTACTCTTTTTTAAAATGCATGGCACACGTTCCTTGCAGCACGCATATTAACCCTCTGTGCTACATTTGATAAGTCAAACATGCCACTAGACAAAACTCATCTCTCTCTTGCAGGTACATTAATCACTGGTGTTATCTGGACACTTTTATTGTTGCTCAAACTCTGCTAATTCTACAAGGAGCTGTGCAGTGCTTTTAATACTGCTGCCTGCATACCCCCTGGGAATGTCTCACGGACCCCTGGGGGTTCATGGACCCCAGTTTGGGAAACACTGCCCTACTTAATCTTGATGTGTTGTGATGTCAAACCCATGCTTACCAGTCTGGCCCTAGGAGCAGTGCATAATATCTGTATGCGCTGAATTACCACATACAATCTTGAACAACCCATAAGAATCCCTGTGATACATGATCAAATGCTTTTTCAACATCCAACAAAATAATACTTTCTGGTTGAAGAAGAAAGTTGGCTGCATCAAGCATGTTCTTATGCCTCTCAGCCAGGAATAAACCTATGCCATTCATGACTAACCATATTAATAATTACTTTTGATAAGTGTATTACCAGTATTTTAGATTACATTTTAGCATCAACATTTATCAAAGATATTGGACTATATGGCCCACCTTCCTTTGCTGTCTTTTTTTTTTAATATCACCACATTAACCAGATTTCATGTTAGTAGAAGTCCCTTGCCAACATCAGCTGCTATTTTGGCCATTATAGGAGCAAGGATATCAACAAAATGTTTTGCAGAAATCAATATCACCATCATCTTCCCCTGCAGTTTTCCCAGATTGTTATGTTTTTATTACTTGCATTATCTCAGCAACATACATTTATTTATCTAATTCTTTTTGCATATCATGTTTTAGTACTGGTAAGTAGCTTTCTCATACAAATAACTAATTTCCCATGCATTTATAAATTTGCTCAATTATTTCGTTACATTATCTTGCTCATCTTTAATCTCTGCTGTCATATTTTGATTCCTTTTAGCCCCAGTCTTAAGAACCAGTAGCCATTCTATTGCCACCTCACATTAAAGGTCTTTAGTTTTTTTTAACAAGAACTATTCACAGCCTTTCTTCTTCATATTTCACTTCATATTTCCACTCTTATTGCCACCAACTACTGATATATTATTTCCACACTATCCGTAATACCAAGAATAGCAATAGCATGTGCCTCTTCCAATCTGCAGGTTCTATGGGTCCTATCCTTTCCCATTAATTCTCCTTGTTTCCTTTCATGAGCTATACATTTAATAATTCAGCCCCTTATGTAATTATTTGTAAGGCATCCCAGATTGTATTTAAACTGGTGTTTCTCATATTAATTTCCAAAATTTCAATTATGGATTTGTTCAGGAATTACTTTTATGCTATCTCCACTAATATTGACCTATCGAAGGTCCATCAAAATGGGCACACTGACTGCTTTGCTTTAGCAAGTGTGATCTTAATATAGCCTTATAGCCCGCTGTAGCCGGATATACCGGCTATTAAAGGCCCGCTCCAGAGTTAAAGGCCCGAGCTGAAGGCGAGGGTACTTTAACAAGGGAGCGGGACTTTAATAGCTGGTATATCCCAGCTACGAAGGGCCATAAGGCTATTAGAACATTATGCCACTAGAGGGCAGAATGTTCCAACAAATAAAACAAAGGCCTCTCAGAGTTTGACGATTTTAAATTGCCTCGGGCTCCGAGAGGCCTTTGAAAACAACATTGGAATATTGCTTTGCGGGCCTTTACCGGCCCATAAAAGCATGGAGCACTCCATTGACTTCAATGGAGCTCTCAACATTCCAACGTTATAATAAGAAGTAAATTATGATCTGAGATCATCTTTTGGACCAAATTGAAATGATGGATTTACTAATATGTCACAAGCAGCCATTATCATATCTACTCACATATATTGTTAATGGGCCTGATTCACAGAACTAATCTGAGACACAATCCTGAACTTACTACTTTTGGTATTCACAGAAGGCCTTTAGCAGTAGTAAAGTTAGGATTTTGTCTTAAATCTGTCTTAAGTCTGTCTTAAGTCTGTCCTAAGTTTGTCTTAAGTTTGTCTTAAATCTGTCTTAAGTCTGTCTTAAGTCTGTCTTAAATCCTAACTTTACTACTACTAAATGCCTTCTGTGAATACCAAAAGTAGTAAGTTTAGGATTTTGTCTTAGAATAGTTCTGTGAATTGGCCCCAATGTACCTTTCAATAATATATAAAACCAGATTCTTGAGGTTTAAGATATCTCCAACCATCAATCAGCCCAAATTCTACACAGATCATTTAATTGTTTCTCTAAGTCTAATCATTCACAGCCGTTTCTTACTTTTAGTGGTATCAATTTCAGAATCCATGATGCAATTAAAATCATACAATATAATTACTTCTCCGATCCAACCTACCAGATCTTCTTCTATCACATCCCATACACTTACATCAACCTTATTCGGTCGGTCAACTCCATGGATATTTTATTATATTATGCTCAAGTACGAATCTGCCCTATGCTTCCGATTTTGCCCTAATTGATTGGATCTTCATAACAGTTATTATCTCCACCCCCTGATTGATATTTGTTGCGGTGTACATACAATGACTTAAAGTCCTAGTTGATCAGCCAGAATCTGCCTATATACACAATGTGCGATTGTGTTAAAATTATGATGTCAGCTTTGTATCTCTGTAGACTATGTTTATTGATCTTCACTTATGGGGACATCTCAGTTCTCTGAAATTCCTAGTAGTAGTGCAGAAATCCCCCACAGCTCATGCACCCCAACCACCCTTTCCTCCAATGCCCCATTTATGTTAAATACACTTTTCACATTCCTCTCTTTCTCTGGGAAAAATTAACCTAACTTTCTGGGGTTACCATTCCATAATGCCATGAACATACTACACCATCTCCCTCCCCCAACCAGATCTAAATGAAAAATATCAATCAACTTCTACTTTTTCCTGCCGCCAATCAATCTAACAATTGTCTGTGTGTTTAGAGTCCTACTCGCTCAACATTGTCCCCTTACATTAATAATTTCTCAACCTAAGTATATCCATTCCTGATACAATCATCATACTTTGCAAATCGATAACATGTTTCTGCATCGTAATCACTTAATGCATAATCACACACTTATGTATATTTTAATCTCCTGTGTACAACTGCATCTCATGACATTTCCCCCTTTTCATAATTCATTCACCACTCTACATCACTTAGTCCACTAGCTGTACAGTTTTTCTGTTTTGCTGCATCTTCCCACTTCTCTAAAGCTCTTTCACGTCACTGATCAGGATAGGGGGAAAAACAAGGCACAATGGACAACATTCGAACTATATGACCAGAATACCATTGCCAAAACTCTCTCGGATATCAAACCGAATAACCACTACAATGACCCACTCCCTTCTAAATGCCTAAAGTGAATCAACCATATCGTCGTCCCAATATGGACAAAAATAATAAATGCCTCACTATCACAGGGGATCATTCCAGAATGCCTAAAAACAGGTCAAGTCATCCCCATCATCAAAAAACCTACAGCGGACCCTGCAGAGCCAAATAACTTTCGACCAGTAACTAATATTCCATTACTTGCCAAACTAATTGAGAAATGTGTCCAAAACCAACTGAGCCATCACATCGCAAAATTCAAGCTACTGGACGACTGCCAATCAGGATTCAGAACAGGCCACAGTACGGAAACAGTGATTCTACATATAGTGGATGATGCGCTACAGGCCCTAGATCAAAATCAAACATGTCTACTAGTCCTTCTTGACCTGTCATCTGCATTTGACACGGTAAATCATGAAAAATTACTAGCCAGGCTTCAGGACAGGATGGGTCTATCCGGGAATGTGCCGAAATGGTTTGAATCCTTCCTTCAAAACAGAACACAAAGATTCCTAGTCAACCAGAAGTTATCACCATCATGCCTGAATGCAATTGGAGTCCCTCAAGGATCTACAATATCTGTCACTATTCAACCTGTATGTCGAACCCCTTACTGAAATTCTCCGAGAGGCAAACATATCCTACCACATGTACGCGGATGACACTCAGATCTACATCAAGATCGCGTCACTGGAAGACATCAAGTTAATGAATGAGGCCTTAAAAGTATCATTACACTGGTTAACTAGCAATCATCTGAAACTAAATGCGCAAAAAACGGAATTCCTATTAATGTCACCAACAAAGAACCACACAAAAGTGAAGGAATGGACCAAAATTATCACAGCACTAAACTGCACCCCTATTCTAGTTGATTCAGCGAAATCATTAGGAATCACAATGGATAAGAACCTAGACATGAAAGCTCACATCAAATCAATGGCAAAAAGTGCCCGGTTTCACCTAAACTATATTAGAAAAATGAAACCATTCATTTCTACAGCGGACCTCAAATTGGCAGTCCAATCCTTAGTTATGACCATATCTCCCCACACCTAAAAGCCTTAAACTGGTTACCATATGAAGCTAGAATTCAGCTTAAACTAGCTTGTATTACCCATAAAGCGCTCCACTACAAAACACCAGGGTACCTAGCCCAGAAAATTGAGCTATCAGGGGGAAGCAGACCAGCCAGGTGTGCCAAAGAGCTGCTGTTCAAACCACCCATCTTTCGGAAGAAGAAAACGTATGACAGAGCTTTCTCCGGCGCAGCCCCCAGAATCTGGAACTCTCTACCTCCAAACATTAGAAAAATTCCAAATACAGCAAAATTCAAGAGGGAGGCGAAGATCTTCCTAATGAGCAAGTTCCTTCCGTAGGCAAGACTGCTCATCACTAACACCTGATATAGGTGCTACCAACACAGAACAACAACGTATGTAGAGATAAGGTCACCAATTTGCCGAGAATAGGTTCTACGATACAGTACTATTCGGGACTTGTTTTCAGGTAGAAAGTCACGATAATAAGACACATCGGAACCATTAATACGGGAAAACTGTTACACCTTCTACACTAGTTAGCTTTCAAAAATTGCTATCTGAACACAAGAAGAAAGACTTGTGCAGGAATCTCAGATTGATAAGACACTCCTGCTATCAAAACTGTACATAGATGTTATGGCTTCTTTACTAGATGTTCGCAATCCTACCTCATGTAACTGTGAAGCGCTCTGATACCCAAGGGTCATGTTCGCGCTATATAAAACTCTATAAATAAATAAAATAAATAAATAAATACTCAGAAAAGCATATCTGACCATTGATAATTATCGTCAGTCTGCATAGTTCTTTCAGATATACAGTTACAACCAGTTCTTATAATGGTGTTATGTATTTGCGCAATTGCCAGCTACTTTCCACAGGTAGGTAACAAAAGTAAGATCTTGCAATGAAAGATATGTCCCCCTCAGTAATCAGAGTACAAGCGGGGACAAAATGGCAGCGGTTAAAGTTAGGTCTCAGGAACCTAATTCTCACTCCTTCCCTATACAAGGGACTATATAGGAATTTTTGGATGTTAGAGCCTACCATACCCAGCAATTTAAGAAAACTGGCTTTTCCATACCATAGCAGTTAGCATAATGTGTGGTACATTGTCCCCGGTGATGAATAAGATAGCGGCACCAGAATTACTTGCACTGATTCTTTCCATCAATGACGTTGCAATCATCATGGTCTCTTGCTGCATTATGAAAGGTCACACCATAGCTGCAGGGCCCAGAAAAGGCAGACAAAGTGAAGTGAACAGAGAAGGACCGGCTGCCATAAAATCATCAAGCAAACATAATTCCTCCTCCTGAGCCTCATTCATCACGGTGCCAAGAGCAGAGATCAGTGAGACGCAATCAGGTCTCCAAACTTTTGCCTCCTCTGCAGCTAGGGCTCACAAAGGAAGTACCAGGAGTAGCAGGGAGCAAGCTAGAGGTCTCAGCTGTGACCCCTGACTCCCTCCAAATGTCGTCCATGGTGCTAGTGATATAGAAGTTGAGTTTGGAGGTGCCAGCATACCACTTAGAGATCGATTCCGATGTTGTTCGGAAGGGCTCCAAGCAGGATTGTGAAGAAACAAATCTGATTCGGAGCATATGTTTCCGACTGAATTGTCCCCCGTTCCAAATGACCAAGTACAATGCGAGGAAGCCATCCACGCCGATGGAATCTGTTACAAACCTGAATCAGAGCTGACTCGTTCAGCTCAATGAGCCTGGCTTACCGAACGAGTGAGTACGATGTCCGATTCTGACAGCCGTACTGACTCGGTTTTAACAAGACAAAACGGCTGTGGGAATCTGACTTGTACGGGCCGTAGCAGGCGCCCCTTCACCCGGGGTCCTCCGAATCGGACAGAGGGGTACCCATGGGTCCCCCCTTTCCATGCATGCACAGTGTGGTGAGCACCATTTTTGCAATTGGAGCCTGTGTACGCGTTTGGTACACAAGCTCCCATTGAGTACAATGGAAGTCCGACCGAACCGAGTCCATCACTATACATACACATCAAAATCAGTCGTTCGGACTCATGGAGTGTGATTCGTTTGGAAAGCTCTCCGGGACCGAGTCGTTCGGAGGGCTTTCCTAACGAGAGCGGAATCGACCCCTTAGTGAGACAACGTGCATTATTACTACAAAGGAAGCACAAGGCACACTTTATGTGAATGGTATATATGTTTTATTGTATGGCTTAAGGAAAAGACTCCACCAATGAAGCTGTGGCAACAAGGCCCTCCCCTGTGCACACCTTCACAGGAAGGAGTCTTTAATATTTCAGCCACACTATGGTGTGCTGTCGAAATATCTATATTGTGCAAGTGATCTGGTGCTTGTGTTTGTGGCTGAAATATCTCCAATTTAAAAAATGCATCACTGGGAATTCATTGTAACAAAGAAAACAAAAGAATACTTTTGGATTTAATGTGACAACATGTGGCTCGTGAAAGGCTAGACCCACTTAATTTGCCATACACTATGTGCAGCACTGGCAAGGACAGTCATCTAATAGCAGGTATGCCAACCATTGATCAGAGTATTGCTTTGGACAGCTCAAGTAAGTCTATTAAAAAAAATTTACATCATATTGTTTTTATAGCATAGAAGATTACATTTTTTGTGTGGAACTTATCGTCGATGGCTGGTTACATTGACGTTCGGCTATTAACCTATGCTTTGAAGTACTTAAAGTAAAGTTTCTTGGTAATATCCCATATTCAACTATTGCACCCTGTAACAAGTTATAATTGTAATTGTAATTGGATTTATACAGAGATTACTACCTCTGACAAGGCATCGAAGCACTTTACAGTGAGTACCACACTACTCTGAAACTCAGATGTAGCGTCTTGTGAGTTTAAGATGATGTCTCTGATGGACTCCATTGAACAATGACATAAGTGCTTGGGTGTAGGGATAGAATTCATCTTGTAGAATGTTAAGCTAATGATTTGACGCTGAGGAATAAAGACACACAATACCAAGCTGGGTGTGAGATGTGATCATTTGCCTGTACTTGGGACCTTTCAACTGGCAATGAGATAGGGGATTATGCAAACCCTTCAACCCAAAGAACCATGAGTACTCTCCCTCCACGAGAGGGGGGTATGGTAATTAATAAAGCCGGAAATGAAGAATGCAGGCTTCAGGTGTGTTGTTTACGCCCATGAAGAAGGGGCCTTTGCCCTTGAAACGTATCGGCAGTGATAAACAAAGGGAGGAGCAGGAAAGCAGGCTGCATAATTATGCAGGATGGCACAGCATTTTTGAGTGCTCTTTCAATGCCCTAGGGCACATTCTTGAATTCATATCTGCACACGGTGGCCCGGCCATGGGGAGGGCACCATCGTCAGCTGGAGAGGACTACAATCACCGGCTGGGTGAGGCTAGAGTTTTGAACAAGCCAGGACTGTAATGGCACAATGCACTAGATGCTTCCAGAGCAGACTTTCAGGCTCCATAACCCACTAGAGGAGATAATGAATATTTAATTGTTAAACGCACGCTTGAACTTACTCAAAGTGAATTGTTTGCTTGCATCATGGACCCCATGCCCCAGAATGCACGAGGGACACTAAGCACATGCCCACGAGAGGGGTGTATGTTAATTAATAAAGCCGGAAATGAAGAATACAGGCTTCAGGTGTGTTGTTTACGCCCATGAAGAAGGGGCCTTTGTCCTTGAAACGCGGAGGAGCAGGAAAGCAGGCTGCATAATTATGCTGGATGGCAGAGCATTGTTGAGTGCTCTTTCAATGCTCTAGGGCACATTGTTGAATTTATATATATATATATATTCTACTCCAAAGGTTGTCCAGCAGGTGAGTAGCACTCGATCAGCAGCTCCATTTATGATAGGCAGAGGTGAGGATCCGCTTGTAGAAGCTGTTCCGTAGTGGAATTGCCTGACGCGTTTCGAAGCTCCACATGCTTCTCTTCAGAGGCTTGAACGGAGACGGTGTGTGCAACCGCTGATTCACTTCACCATTTTCATATTGCACACCCACCAATGGGAAGCTCAAATGAGACTGTGCATTGTGGGAAATGTGGTCCGGGTAGCACACAAATCTTGTCCTGTATGGACCCTGCAAGTGGACTCGTCCTCAATCCTGTTTGCCGCTGCTGGCCCACATTGCCGACATGATAGTTACCATGTCGGGTGGCCCCCATAACATTACCGGGTGGTGCACTCTCCGCGGCAGGATGGCCGCGTATTACATTCTGCTCCAAAGGTTGTCCATCAGGTGAGTCACACTCGATCAGCAGATCCATTTCTGATAGGGAGGGACGAGGATCCGCTTGTAGAAGCTGCTCCGTAGTGGAATTGCCTGATGTGTTTCGAGGCTCCATATGCTTCTCTTCAGAGGCTTGAATGGAGACGGTGTGTGCAAACATTGAACCCACTTCGCCATTTTCATATTGCACAGCTACCAATGGGAAGCTGAAATGAGACTGTGCATTGTGGGAAATGTGGTCCTGGTAGCACACAAATCTTGTCCTGTATGGACCCTGCAAGTGGATATATATATATCTAAAAGAATTCCCAAGTTCGCTGAAGCAGCAAAACAACACGGGCACAGACTCCAATTAATATGTGGCTTTGTTTCACAGCAACAAGGTCCATATGACGTGTTTCAGCCGCCGACCTGTGGCCTTGATCACATAACGCACTGTGTGAAAGTAACATCTTATATACAGGTGAGGTTTTTTTTACATTTTTTTCTTTTCTTAACCACAGAGTGCATTTCGACCTAGCCCCAGGCAGCCACATGTTCTTGACCCACAGGTAAAATAATGGACATTATAAACAGGCTCACAGCATGGGTTTTTAGCATAGAAAGCAATGGACATGAATGCAGTGAATGAGTCTGGGTGAATCCAGTATATTGAAGAGAGTACCCACTGCATATATAACAGCATAGTGCTTTATAGACATGCTGAGAAAATTAAATACATAACAGGTATATTTTCACCGAGACATGGTTATAAAGAAAAGACCGCAGCAGTGTCTGATATAACTCTATTGTGGGTTTAAAACCACCTAGCACACATAGATATGTGGCAGAATGACCATATTTAGAAGAACGGAAGCTATGTTAATGGCTTCAAACATTTGGGAATAAATGGCGGTACCGTAATCCTGTATTAGATCAATGCCTGTGATCCAGGCTCAGGGATTTGATATTTTGATCTCGTAATGAGCACAGTAACATTGTGTGTGTCAACATAGAGAGTATACCTGGGGTTGAGAAGTCAGTGCAGAAAATAGAAAAAATGGCGTGCAAGTGCATAATTGAAAAGAGTGCTCAAGTGTAAAAAATAAAAACAAACTCGTTCTACAAACTAGCACGATGTGCTGAAGGTAACAGTTGTTGCAAACACCAAATTGATAAACGGATGTCATGACGTTCCAGCCTGAACAGCCAATGCTGATATTACTACTAGGGCAAGGTACCCATAAAGCACAAACTGACACATATGAAAAAACTATAGGAGTCTATGCAAATATTACTGCATAAATGCATTGACTAAGACAGCTAGAACATGCATAGAAATCAGGACAGGACTTAGAATTAGCTTCCACATGAATCAATAGAAATAGAATAGTGTAGCTCATTCTCATTTAAAGATAATTGTATATATTTTCACTAATATTAAGACCAGGCAGAGTCTTGGTGTTGAGATCCAAAATGTAGCGTGTCTCTAACTGTCTCAATCTTTTCTCACAGTTACCACTGCGTCCAAGTGTAGGGTCATTGTCAATAACAAAGTACTTGAGATGTTCAAGGTTGTTATTGTGAACCTCCTTGAAGTGCCGTGCCACTGAGTATGAAGGGTCATTGTTGACAATGGCCCTCAGATGCTGCAAAATTCTCTCATGGACTTGAAGGTTGGTGCTACCTACATATCTGAGGCCACAACTGCACTGTAGTACATAGACTGCAAATACTGTTCTGCATGTATATTTTATGTTGATTATGATGGATTCAGTACGAAAGGGGACTGTGACTTCTGTGGTGTTAATGCCAAAATGACACGCCCTACAAATACTGCATTTGAAAAAACCTTTGATGTTAGTGAGCCAGTTGGATTTCACAACCACCTCAGGACTACTTTTGACCAGAGCATCCCTCATGGAATATGAATGACGGTATGAGATGGTTGGTCTCTTAGATCTAGAACTGGGTCAGTCAAAACAATGCGCCAGTGTCTATTAATGATATATCTAATGGTTTGTTGTTCTTTACTATATGTAATGACTAAGCGAGTGTCCACCATCCCAATGTCATTGGCATCAGGGGCAATCGTGGTATGGCTCTCTTCCTTGCTGCTATCACCTGTCAAAAGTTGTTCTCGAGGTATAGCATTTGCTCGGGTTCTAGCTTTGGTGATAGTCTGTTCTGAATAATCATGTGCTAGGAATCTTCTATGGGCATCATTTGGGACAGTAAAAGGTAATTCACAGAACAGCAGATCCTGTGGAGCCATAGCATTTCCCCATGGGGGATACTAGCAATGAGGTGCCTGGGATGAAAACTAGATGCATGCAAAGTGGAGTTACCAGCAGTGGATTTGCAGTGTAACTTAGAATGGAGTAACTCATTTTCAATGTAGACAGTGACATCCAAAAATTCTATGGCGGTAGTGCTAATGGTAGCATTAAATTCAAGTTTGAAATCATTAGTATTGAGAGCAGAAATAAACAACAGGGCACTCTCCTTTGTGCCATTCCAAATAACAAAAACATCACTGCTGTATTTCAGCCGTGTTACAACATTTTCACTCCAAGCTGCATGATGCATCACCCTGAGAACCCGCTCCTCCCACCAGTCCACATGTAAACACGTGTAGCTGGGGGATAAGCAGTCTCTCATTGTGACACCTCTCAGCAAAATATTCCTGTCAAACATTAAAAAGTTATTGTTAAGACACCACTCTATCATGAACAGAATCAACTCATTATGTCTATAACAATGTATGGGGTCTGTCCTTTAAGAAATGTTCACAAGCTCTCAAACCATTGCAATGCTTGATGCTGGTGTAGAAGGAAGTTATGTCCATAGACATCAAGATGTAGTGTTTGGACCAAGCAATATCCTTAATTTTCAGCAAGAAATCACTTGTGTCCCTTAGGTAGGAAGGTAGCTGTGTAACAAAGTGCTGCAAGAAGTAATCAACGTACGTAGACATATTTTCACATAAGCTGTTGCAAGCTATAATGATCGGATATCCTGGGACCGGTGATGTGCCAGCATGTACTTTGGGAAGAAAATACAACACCGGGAGCACTGGTGTTTCATTGTTGAGGAAAAGAAATTATTCCTTAGTCAAGAGTACCTATGTTTTGAAATTGTTTAGTTTCTTCTTCACCTCTTTTATGTTTTTTTGTAACTTCCTGGATATCGGATATTTTGTAGCAGGTATCGTCATTCAGATGTGCAAATATACTTGGACCCCATCTACTGAATCTGTCCAGGACTCAGGAGAACTACCACGAGACTTGTGGAGTGACAAATGTGATTCCTATCATCTAATCTCCTTAAATAATGTTGAGACCAAATTACTGCCCACAGTCTTGACCTCTCAACTACCACAGGCAGTGGTGCGGCGGTCCCGCACCGGCAATTAGGATGCCACCGCCACCGTGGTGGTGGCATCCTCTATTCTCAGCATTGTGGCGGGCGGTGCTGTGAGCATGCTGGGAATTCACGTTGTGCATTGTCACGCACAAGGTGACAATCACCGCGCGGTGCCTGCCACCTTGTCCATGACAATACAGGGGGTACCATAGGTACCCCCCCATGTGCACCTCCCACTCCCCCAATACCCTGGGGGCCCGTAACGGGCCCCGACAGCAAAATCCACCTGGCTTTCCATGGCGGGGTCTCCGCCATGGAAAACCCTGCACCGCTGCCCCTGCTAATATGGATGGCGTTGTCCAGCAGACACCGCCACCATATCCAGTCCCTTTTCCGCCCGGTCGACTGGCGGATGGTCTTTCAGTCCGCCGGGGTCCCCCCGCCATACTAATATGGCGGGGGGAAATGGGTGGCGGGCGGAGGGAAAAGTCAGGCGTGCGGTGGCGATCCGCCCGACATCGTAATCACCCCCTTTGTTTTCTCAAAGACTTTTATCATTTACTCAGGAATTATTTCTGCTTAACGATACTCCTGATATCTGCACAACTTCTTTGGGATTCCTATGGCTATAGATTTCATTATTGCATATGGTTCTAAATAACACAAACTTAGCAATCAAAAGTCAACTGAACTCAAAGGCTACACCACAGTTTCTTGAGGTCAAATAGGCCAATAGAGATCATGAAATAAAATATTCAATGACCTTGCCGGTGAAGCTGTGAGTGATTGCAGACAGAAGACCATGGGGCAGATTTAGAAGCCCCAGCGCCACCAGTACATCACTTTTCGTGACGTACTGGTGGCGCAGGGGGCCCTCCATATTTACAAGGACAGGAAAAGCAACCCTGTATGACTTTTCCTCTTCTTGTAAATATGGCCTCTTCACAAGCAGCACTGCATTGAAGGGGCGTTCCATGGGTGTTGTTCTGGGTGTTCCCACGCAACACCCATGGAACAAGACACATCTCCAGATTTACAAGAAATCGTAAATCTGGAGATGCATCTGAATGCTACGCCACCCTAGAGGTGGTGTAGCGAGGCGCAACGAGGACAAATGTTTTCATTTCTCCTCGTTTTTTCCTCTTTCAATGCTTTGAAAGAGGAAAATGCCTGTAGTGATTATTTTTGTGCAGGAAGGTGCCCCTTTCTGCACAAAAACAATCTCCCCACGATGCAGGCATCCTTGCGCTAGCGCATGGCTGCAGTTTGTGCGCCTGCGCAGGGTGAAGCACAGAGATGCGACATATTCTTGTAAATATGTTGCATCCCTGTGCTTCAGAATTGCCGCAGCGTGGCGCAGCCAAAGGGATTGCGGTGCCATGCTGTGACACTTCCTTGTAGATCTGCCCCCTGGTACTTTACCATTTCTAATGAGGCTTGAGATTGGTTGGATGGATGGAGACTGGTTGGTAGTGCTGAACATCGATTGAAACCGGTGAAACAACAACGGAACTCCAAGTCCCCGGACAAAACACCAGACTCAGAGGGCCAATGACAATGACAGACCTAAACCTGATGTCTATCGGCTGGCCCAGGGGCCAAGCATCATCTCCATTTTACACTAGGTTGCAGGGATCGAGATCAAGCCATGGGCCAGACACTAGTACTGTATGACATTGAAGCCTGTTTGCATAAACACTTCTAAATGATCTCCACCCACACAGTCAGGATGTTTGGAGATAAGAAAACCAGACGGATTGGCGTATGACTGATTACTTTTGTCCTTTTTCCTTCTAAGAGGTGGTGATGCAAAGAGGTGGTTATTTGAAGACTACCACAACCTCCTAAAGTTTTTGTTATGTGATGGGACGACAGACGCCCTGCAAAGTTGGGCACCGGGCATTTTGAGGTCCATCATGTAGGGAGGCAGGGAAGAGGGTTTGAATTGGTTTTTTTGGTTGCTTTTTTGGTTTTCGTAATGTTTCATTTGTATGATGCTAATTGTTTAGCAATGATGTAGCAGTTGCAAGAATTGTTCCACACCTCTGTCCAGGACGTTGACCCATTCTGTAACAGTATGGGTTCCTGCCTCACTTTCTCAACAGGGGTATTCACAATTACGTCTAGTGTATCACAACAGATTATTATCTGCCTTTTACATATCTACAAATCCTTAGGGGAGATAGAGGGCCCACCTTACCCACTGCCCGTTCATACAGTATCTTCATGGCAGGCACACTGGTGACACCCACTTTTAGAATAATGTCCTGGATTGTTAATGGACTAGAGTACAAGATAAAGAGAGGAGTGGTGCTGCAATATCTTAAGAGACATTCCCTCAACTTGGTCCTACTCCAGGAAACACACCTTAAGGGGAAAACCTACTGTGCACTAGACAGGTGGGGATATAAAAAGGTTGCCCATGCTGGCTATATCATGGGTTCACAGGGAACTGGTATCCTAATACACAAGTTGCTACCACTAGGTATACAAAACACCTGGCCAGACACACACAGACTTTATGTTGCTCTCTCAGGAATGTGAGAGGGCCAGACGATTAACGCTATTTCAGTCTATGTGCCTCCGAGGCTCCACAAATCAGCCTTTACTGACCTCAGTGTGCTCCTCCTAAGCCTCCAGGAAGGTGAGATTTTGATGGGAGGTGATTTTAATGCTGCCCTGCGTAATGCCAAGGGCAGATTGCCATCTAGACATATTGGGTCCCTTTTTCGACCACTGGCTGATGGCCCAGGCCTAGAGGACACATGGCACACTTACAACCCCACCCAACACGAACACACATTTCTTTTGGGTGTCCACTGTAGCTTCTCTAGGTTAGACTACATTTTTACCCTCTCCCACCAGCTCCCTCAATTCAAGGAAGTTCACCACCTTGTTATAGGCTTCTCTGATCATTCACCAGTGTGGGCGGTATATGGCTTACCTGTTCGGATGACCCTTGGCAAATTGTGCTTAACCCCTAGTATCTGAAACTTCAGAATATTCGTAAGAGCTTGCAAAAGCCACTGAGAATTATTTTGATTAAAATGTGGGATCTGTAGACTCAGCACAATATCTATGGGAGGTCTACAAATTTCCCTCAGTGATGCAACCAGAGGGGATGCAAGCCACATCCTGCATCTGAAACAAAAGCAAAACAGGGACACTGTAATAGAGGCTGCTAGGGCAAATTATCGCACCGCATTTATGAGGTAGGGGATAGGGTCAGAAAGCTCTTAGGAGGCTAGGCAGAAAGGAAAGGGCCACCAGGAGTTTGAGTTAATGAGGGAAGGTGGAGACCGGATCAGGGAGAGTCAGGGTATTGCTGGTGCTTTTGCCATTTTTTATAAACAACTATATGCCCCTACACACACCGCTTTGACAGAGGAATCCTTTGAGTTACTGGCAGACCTTCCGCTCCTTATCTCTCACGCTCCAACAAAGAGACCCTAGAACAAGAACTCATAGAAACAGAGATAATGCAAGCAATTGTGGACTTAAAGCGAGGCAAAGCAGTGTGCGTTAATGGTATACCCATGGAGCTCTGTAAATTCTGAGCCTCAACGATTGCCCTCCACCTCCTACGTTTGTTCCTGAAAAGCAGCAAATTAGGTCTACTGCCCAGAGATCAGTGGCTGGCCACCATAGTTGTCATACACAAGGTAGGCAAGCTGCCTGATGATTACGCATCATACAGACCAATCTTATTGTTAAATGTAGAGGCCAAAATCCTGTCAAAAATATTAGCAACACGACTCATCCAAGTGGTCGAAACTCTGATCATCCAGATCAATCTGGCTTCATGACGGGTGAAACACCAATCTAAACTTGAGGCACTTGCATGGTGTTATGGGTTGAATGGATGGACTTGGTGCAGAAGCCTTGGTGCTCTTGCTAGATGCATGTATGGCTTATTCTACCATTGAATTAACCTTCCTGTTTGCAGTACTCTCTAAATTTGGCTTTGGCCCACAATCAACAGGTGGGTGCACATCCCTGAGGAGGAACCCACCCATCGAATGAACAGGCTGAACATGCAACCGGAGGAATATACTTAAGAGCTATCTATCGAAAGGAGCTCACCAAGTAAGTCCTTCCCAATTCCTAATGTAGTTACGCTTGCCCTCTGGTACACACCCCTGGGTGCATTGGGTTTGAGGAGTAGGATCATGTATAGGTTGGAACATGTCTTCATGCTGCAAAATGAACTGATTCTTGCCATTGTCAAATTGACTGTTTTATGAGTAATAATCAGATTTATAAGAAAAAGTCAACTGAACTCTTACAGCATATCAAACATTTAGAACACCTATATTATACTTCTGAATCTTAACCCCACCTTGATCAGTTTACTTAAAGCTGAATTACATTTTAATAAACTTTCTACAGAAGACGTCACTTCTTATTTACTTAAATCTAGTGCCAAACACTGTGACGGGCAAAATGAAATAGACAAACAATTAGCCAATTGTCTCAAGGTTCGAAAGGAATGTTTTAAAGCTGATTTCCTCCTTGACAAGCAAAATAATCCTCTCCTTACTAATGCTGATATCCCAGAGGAATACAAATACTATTATTCCACTTTGTATACTCAGGAATCGCTCTCTTCTTCTGACTAATTTTCACAATATTTCTCTTCTATTTATAGGGAACATGACTCATCTATTTATTTTACCCCTCTTGAGAAAGAGATCACTACTTGTGACTTTCTTATCTCAATTAATTTAATCAAGAAAGAGAAGGTTTCTGGGTCAGATAGTTTCACAATTGAATTTTATCTTCACTTTTTGAAAATCCCATTACCTAAACTTTTCAAGCTATTTTCATTTTTTATCACTAATAACTCAGCAAAAGGGATATTTCCAGAAGCTTTAATTTGTTGTATCCTGAAGGAAGGTAAGGAGCTCAAACTTTGCAAGAGTTATACACTTATTTACTTAGTTAACTTAGATAATGAGATTTTTGCAAAGCTCATTGCTCTCCGCCTTGTTTCACTCTTACCACAACTGATAGCTCGAGAGCAAACAGGGTTTGTTAGAGGCAGAAACTTAGCAAATAATCCCCTAATTTTTCTCAGTATAATAGGCAGATAAAATTGACATGCCCAGTCTTTAGCAGTGGTTTCTCTATAAGCTGAGAAAGGTGTATGAGCTCATCTTTCATTTTACGCAAGCTTAAATAGTTTGGTTTTGGGCCACATTTTCTTACTCTAATTGGTCTTCTATATTCCTCTCCATCTGTTTCTATTCTTGTCAATGGTCTTCAATCACAATCCTTTTCACTACATAGAGGAGTCCGGCAGGGATGTCCTCTTTTGCTTCTAGTATTCTTTTTGGCTTCAGAAACTTTCTTGCTTAAAATACGTAAAAATTTGGTAATTACGTGCTTTGCATATGATGAGACACAGGTTAAAATGTCCATACATGCAGAAGATATTCCAATGTTTATTTCTAACCCAGCTTCCTATTTACCAGCTTTCTTAAGTGAAGTAAGAAAGTTTGCTATAGTTTCTGGATATAAACTCAAATGTGATAAATTCAAAATTCTCCCTCTCACTAAATTCTGCTTTAAAAAACCTTCTCCAACCTGCCACCTTCAACCCCAATGACCTGAATCAACCAGAAAATATCACCCAAACCATCACACCTGTTCTCCGCTCACCACCTGGGCCACCTCAGCCACACTGGGTCACTCACTGACCTCTACCCCCACCACCTATACAACCTCACAATGAACCCAGTGAGCATACAACTCAACAGCCTCCTCAGCACCTCCATCTCCACAGCAACATTCCCAGACAGATGGAAACATCCAGACATCAGAATCCTCTTAAAGAAGGTCTCCGCTGACCCCATCGATCTATTAAATTATCGGCTGATCTCCCTGCTCCCCTACCTGGCCAAAGTACTCAAGAAAGTCATGAACCAGCAGCTCACCAACTTCCTGGAACAAAACCACCTACTGGACGCCTCACAATCAGGATTCTGTGCTAAGAACAGCACTGAGAAAGCACTGATTGCTGCCAAAGACGACATCAGAACACTCCTCAACCATGGCAAAACTGTGGCCCTGATCCTCCTCAACTTATCTACTGCTTTCAACACCATCTCCCACAACACCCTCATCAACGGACTACAACATAGGCATACAGCAAAACGCCCTCAAGTGGATCGCCTCCTTTCTTACAGGATGCACACATAGCATCAGACTGCCTCCCTTCACCTGCAGTCAAAGACATCATATGCAGCGTACCACAAGGATCAACCCTCAACCCCACCCTGTTCAACATCTACATGCCCCCCCTCTCAGATGTCATCAGATCCCACGGACTCAACATAATCTCCTATGCAGATGACACTAAACTGATACTCTCACTCACCAAGGACTCCTTCCATGCCAAAACCTACTTCTGCAATGCCATGACCAACGTAGCCAAATAGAAGAGAGACAACTGCCTCCAACTCAACCCTGACAAAACTGAAGTGCTCATCTTCGGGAAGAATATCTCCACATGGGACCACAGCTGGTGGTCCGCTGAACTTGGACCTACACCCACACTGACCGACCATGCACGTAACCTCTGCATCATCCTCCACATCCATATGACCATGAAATGACAAGTCGGGGCAATAGCTTCCTCTTGCTTCCAAACTCTGCAGGCTCTGCAGAATTTTCAGATGGATCCTAACCAACACCAGAAAGACTCTCACTCAGGCCCTCAACATCAGCTGCCTCAACTACAGCAACGCCCTCTATGCCGGCATTTTATTTATTTATTTGAGTTTTATATAGCACTGGCTAGTCCCGGAGGTATCAGACAGCTTTACATAAGGTTCCACAAAGTTAAAAAATTACATAAGTTACACGTTACATCAGTTACTAGAAAAACATTTCAAGAACGTAGAAGATGAGATAAGTGTAGATTAGAAGGGAAAGGGTGTAGGGTAAAGGGGTAGGAGGGAAATAGGATGGAGTGACGAAGGAGAGTCTGCCCAGAGTCCGGCTAGGTACGTGACAGCCGAGGGGGATGTCCACAGCCCATCTCCTCTATGTCTATCAGGTAGCTCTACCGGTCATCGGTCAAATAGCTAGGCATCTCCACCCAGCTCCTCAGAAGACTCCAGACCATACAGAATGCTGCAGCCAGACTCATGCTTGACCTCCCAAAATGAACCCACATCGTCCCCACCTGGAAGACCTCCAATGACTCCCCATCCAGAAGAGATGCCAGTTCAAGATCCTCACGCAAGTCTACAAAGTCCTTCATGACCTAGGACCTGCTTAAATCAATCAACTTTTATCAACCCTCTAGACACCAGTGCTCCTCTTCACTTGCCCTCGCACCCCCCAGCATCCATAGCAGCCAAAGCGGTGCCCGCTTCTTCTCCTACATCACTACCAAGACCTGGAATAACTTTCCCCTCCAGCTCTCTACAGCCCCCTTTTATAACACCCAAATATCTAAATAATAGAAATCCAACTATCTCTTCTGATTGTTGATCATGTAAAGCTTCTTCTGCAAGTTTATCTCATACTTTCCTTAAATTCATTACTTTTGGTTAAAAGTATGATCTTGACTCAATAATATTTTTCGTGCCAATGTCCCTTTTCCAGGGTTGAAGTAGAGCCAAAATTAGGCCCAGGCAACAAAGAAAAAGAGGTCCACATTTGTGGCTAATGACCTTTCATGAAACATTGCTTAATATATAAGAAATTTCTGCTACACAAAGCTTTCTAAGCTTGTTGGGCAATAAGCGTTGCCCAAGATTAGTAACACCATTATTCTGCTGCAATTCACCCACAAGACTCCTCACCCTATCTTCAGGACTATACATTTCTCCTCCTTGGGTACATGAATTTGCTAGTCACCCCAATTGGTCCCTTAATCTGTGATCCCCCTCAGATTCCTAAATGTCCTGTATTCCATCAAGTGATGAGTCAGAGAACCATGCTCGTCCTTTTGTCCGGAGGTTTCTGTTCACCCTCAAGAAACATGAGGCTCTGCTCATCCTAAAGACTTGAGACATTTTCTCATCATTACTTAGTGTTGAAGTTTATGGCACACCAACAGTACCCTTATGCTCATTTATATTCTCAGTCCTCTAATTTTCCTGCTCACACTGAGGACAATAGGGGTTTCGCCTCACTCTCAGGTGCCTATGGAATTCAGCTCACCTGATTTACCTATTCATCATTGCTCCCTGAAGCTTGTTCACTCTTAATCTGAAGCTCCAGCTCATTCTCACGTTACTGAGAACCATGCTGACCTGAGATGCTCTGATTCAAATGTTTATTCTTAGGTGAAAACACCAGATGCTCTTCCCCCTCTAAGGTCATCAGGCTCCTATTTCCTTCCAGTTCCCACAGAGGATAATGGGGCAAGCCTATTGTCCACTTTAGATCCCTGAGACTCCAGTTTACCTTAATTTCCCTCAAACTATTGCACACTCTCATGTCCTTGATGCTCTGAGTCTCCCCAGGCCTCTGTTCAGTTACCCTGGGCTCCTAGTCACCCTCGGGTACACAAGGTTGCTGCTCACATTTGTTTCCATGAAACTATTGGTCACTCTCAGGTCTCTCAGAGTCTTCTGTTCAGGACATACTTTCCAGAAGCTCCTGGTCACATTAGGTGCCAAAGACTCCTTAAAATTCTCACGGCACTAAAGTTCTTGCTCACTTCACTACCATGACACTGAAGTTCCTGCTTACCATTGAACCACTGACATTCTTGAGCTCCTTCAGATCCTGTGTAGCTGCCACCCACCTTTAGGTGACTGGCAAACCTGGCAAGTTGCAGCATGCATCAACGGTTGAACACATTAGCGTTGGATTAGGCTTGCTTCTTTGGTTGCCACCCGGAAGCCTCTCTGCAAGCGATGTTTTTTTTAATTGCATACAGCTTGGTACTCAATGTCTTTTGTATTGTGGGTAGGGACATGATTTTAATCTTGAAAAGCTGCAGGAATTCACTCTAATTGCAAAATTTTAATTAACCTCCTTGATATTATCTGCCCCCTCTCCTGTGTCTTCCCTGTGGGCTATTTCTTCAGTTCTTTTTATACCTCTTGTGCCCTTATTCTTGCTCTGATTTTGTACCTCTTCTTAGAGATTTACTTGATTTTCTCTGTCTGCAAATGTTCCTTTATCTCCAGTCATGTTCTCTGCAGTCAGTGCCACTCACTTACCACTGCCCCTTGAAACATTTTGTGCTGTGTACTACACCTAATGTTAAATTCTGTTGCAGTGTTTTTTTGTGATCTTTAAAGGTGGTGGGGTGTAATTCTTGCCAGGAGTTCACCCCATTATTTTTAAAAATTTGTCTTGAGAGTTGCCCAAATGTTAAAATGAGCTTCATCGTGCACACAGTATTTCAGTACCAGATTTTTGACAATGATATTGCCTAAATTCCATGGATGGCCTTTATGTCAAAAATTGCCTCCAGTATTTCAGAGGCAGCATTTAATCATGGTTTGCTTCCCCCAACTCCTCCCTTAGCCCCACTATGCCATGGCTGCGTTCTCTAAGATAAATAATTGTCTCCAGTATGCCAGCACCAGCATTTTGTTACAGATGTCACTTTATGTCAAATGTTTTGTCCAGTACTTCAGTGTCTTTATTTTGCCTTGGGAGACCTTCTTTATGTCACGAATTACCTCCACAGTGTTAGCGAAAGCATTATGACACAGGGGCCCCATGCCAAGAATTTTCTCCAGTGTGCAAGCACCAGCACCTTGCCAAGAATTGCTTCTAGCATGTCAGGGCCTACATGTTGGTATGGGTGCCCTTTCTTACAAGTTACCTCCAATATACCTGCAGCAGCAGATTCTGCTGGGTGCTGCCATAAGCCCAAAATCAAATTGAGTATGCTATTGCCGGCTACAGACTCACGCTCATAAACAGGCAAACAACCACATTCTTACTCTTACTCACACACTCTCCCTCATACTCACTCCCTCTCAAAGTCACTCTATTTCCCCTCTCACTATAACTTCCACTTTCTGACTATCACACAGTTACTCACACACAAACTTACTCATACACACTGGTTCTCACTCTCACTTACAAACACACACACCCACCATTTTACACTCAATGACTCTGGGGCCTGGTACAATTGCAGTAGTTTCACCTTTGACAGATACACACCTAATGCCCTTCCACATGCTGTCACAATCTCCAATCACCCACTCCTTATAGCACACTCACACTACTTTATCCTCAAAATAACTTACATTTATTCATACACTCTCACAATCTCATATTCCCATTCACTTTCACTCTCATTGACACTCAAATAAATTCACACAAACTCTGACATAATCTCAGTCACTGTCAATCACTCTCACACATACACATGCACAGAGAAATATCATGTTACTTACCTTGCTTCCTTAGATGGCCACTCAGAGGCTCCTTGGCAACAGCAGAGTATAAATCTTGTGCTGGGCATTAGAACCACAAACTATGATTCACAATGATGAGCCAGACAGAGCGTCAGGGCTAGGTTTAAGAGGAAGACCCACCTCAAGCCCTCTCCCAGATTCTTGATAGGAATGGAAACACAGCCCTATAAGAAATTGGTTCAGTGCTTGGGATCCTGTCCCTGCTGCATTGTGTGGCTCCTGATTGGCCTTATGGATGCACTATGTGTGCCCTGAAAGATACATTTTAGCAGAAATACAGTTACACCTGAGGCATGCGCACTATGACTGCTAAATAAAATGGATATTGCTTGAGTGAGGGTATCGTAGTTGAACTACGCTCCTCACATGCGCAATCCGGGCATCCATTTACAGAGTGCTATGTTTTAACAGCTCCCTTTAGTTGGTTAATGCTTCAGCGCCCTCCTACTCCCTCCTTCTGTCATCAAGCACCTGGAGACAAGGCCTAGAGGACTGACCTGTGCAACAGCAGTGCTAACGAAAACTGGAAACTTTAGTTTTTATGAATGCTGATCAGTTAAATCTTCATCAGCAGAGGCGAGGGAAAGAAAATTGGCCTCACAGGGGACAGGGCTACGCTCCTTATTTGCTGATCAGGAGCAGTTATTTTTCTATTATGTCCCAGTTATTGCTTTGCTGCAGAGAGTAACATAAAGTCCTCCTGTGTCTGGAAACAATGTTAGAACCAAAGGAGAATCCACTGGTGGAATTTCCTTTACCATTCCAGCCCTTTGATGATGGAACTTCCATCGGTGGATTGTAGTCTACATTTAGCACTATCTCTCAGAATGCCAACGGCCTCTAAACTAAGCCTTAGACTGAGGGGGAGAACTAGCATAGTGCATTTGAGATAGTATCAGCCCTTCCTTTTTTGTCATAGACCAGGAAACATTTGACACTGTCTTCTGCCTTTGTCTCCTGTCCATCATTTCCTTCATCATTCACTTGCCTCCCTCCTCTCCAAGGGGCATATTATCAAGAAACGGCGTTAAAATTATCGCCGCTTTAGCGGCAGAAAACTGCCGCTAAAGCGGCAATAATGAGCTTGATAATATGCCCTTGAGAATTCCCATAGAAGCCCATGTTCTGGTGTCAACATGGGCTTCTATTGGAATTCTCTGTGGCATATTATCAAGCCCATTATCGCCGCTTTAGCGGCAGTTTACTGCCGCTAAAGCGGCAATAATTTTAACGCCGTGCTTGATAATATGCCCCCACTTTCGCTTTCCAGCTTTCACTCTCTCTTCTCTAGCTTTGTTAATTTCTACCCTTCTTTCTACTGTGTTTCATCATTTCTGCATCCTAATCGTTTCCCTCTCCCTCCCTCCGTTTTTTCGCCTCTCTAGCATTCTTATCCTCCCTCTTCGAACTTTCCTATCTTCTCTCCCTTGATAACACTTTTCTCTTACTCTCTTTTTGTCATTCTTGTGCACATTGCCTGTCTCACTTCTCTTTTTGTCTCTCTCCACATTGCACTCCTTGCTCAATCTATTTTGTTACTATCCAACCATGTCTATGCTACCTTCCATTTGTCATTTTGTCTCAGTATACATGTTTTTCATAGTAATGTTTTTTTTAAGAAAGAGGTTATTTACTCATTTTGGTTGTTTGCATTATTTTTTTATTTATTTAATGGAGAACGGGAGTCCCCTCACAGTTTTTAAGACATCAGGGTGACAGCAGGCACCTAGGCTCAAATGTCTGTTGGTGGGAATAGCAAGCCTATTAAATGGCCACCACTCGTATTCTGGGTTCCTGCAAAGCCCCCATACATCTCACCCCTACATGACACTAGTGCTACCTGTGATGCTCAAAAATAGGACCACCACTCCCTGAGGCCCCACTTTCATGCACAGACTCTCAGGATGGGAAGAGACCCACCTCATGCCCTGCCGGCTCAGTTTGTCATTTGTCCTACTACACAGGACAAAGAGCCATACAGGCTCTCTACTTGGGTATACTGTGTTCTGACCTTTGTTTTAAGCATGCTGCAGCTTTTTACATTCAGCACCAGTGGGCAAGCCGGTCCAGACAAATGTGATTGTATCTAGAGCTGAAGAAACCAGCCCACTAGCTGGCCATTTACCACGGATCCAACAAGCCATGGGCGATTCCCCGCCTTGCCAATTTGATGTAAATATATTTCTAGGAGGTCTACTAGTAGAATGGAACTCCTCTCCCTGTCCTCAAAATCTTATTGATATATTGACTGCTGTTGCTTTTCAAGAAATTACCAAAAGCTGGAAAGACTCATATGCTATTTATTTTCAAGCCTGGTGGTATGGTGTGTGCTACAATCATCTATTAGAAAGAACATATGTTCACCCTCTATCCTTGGCAATAGGCAGAGACTCTTTGGTTACCACTCGCAAACTGTATGGACTCATCTGTTGCCATGGTGTTGAACCATCACCCCTCCTCTGAAGAAGTTACTAAACCTCCTTCACCATTCCTGTAATGTTGTTCAATTTACCGTTTTAAAATGTATACTGCACAGTTTACACTCAATTTCATATTATCTCAACAGTGTTTTCATATTTAAAGTTTTGTTTATATGCTATGTTCATTATATTTTCCCCTTTCACCTTTTCTCCTTTCCCTTTTATTTTGTTGCCCTTCTTTCTCTTTACCTTCTCTCTATTATGCTTACCTGTTCATTATAATTCATTATGTTTTTTTGTATTTTATTGCTCATCATTTGTTACTAGTGCTATTGACTTGTTGTGACTTATTTTTCTTGCTTATTCTTTAATAAATCTATTTTTAAATGAAAGAAACCTAATTTTTGCTTCGTTGTCTGATAAAACTAACTAGATAATTATCTACAGAGCGTGCCACGTAACTTTAATCACATGCTTTGCGTAATAATTTGCACTTCTTGCTGTATCAAATGCCTACCTTTTCCACATCATCAAATCAAGGGGTATATTATCAAGAAACGGCGTTAAAATTATCCCCGCTTTATCGGCAGAAAAATGCTGCTAAAGCGGCGATAATGGACTTGATAATATGCCCTTGAGAATTTCCATAGAAGCCCATGTTCTGTTGTCAACATTGGCTTCTATTGGAATTCTCTGTGGCATATTATCAAGCCCAATAGCGGTGATAATTTTAATGCCGTGCTTGATAATATGCCCCCAAATCTCTTGCTTAATTTCATATTCTACTACCCTATTATTCCTTTGGCCCTAGGTGTTATGAATAGAATACAAACTCCTTTCGCTCCTTATTCTTTGCCAACAACTTCAACATTATCTTAAGTACTGGCATGATGTTCACTACTAATGCATTTCTGGATAAATTGCATTGTGTCTGGACACTGGTGAATATACAGGAGTCGCTAAATATGGGCACTTTGAAGCGAGAACATGCAAGATGTGACCAAGAACAATTAGACATATAACCTCAACTGTGATTACCTCCATAATTAACAAACTATACGCAAATAAGTGCTGATTGTTATCACAGAGGTAATATTGGAAGAGAGAAAAACAGCACCTACATATTTTCCCTCAGAATGTTTGGGCAGGGCAAACCTAATAAAATTTAACAAGAAAAAGGCCCAATGAATACCTAGACATGTAGATTTTGGTGTGGAAAGTACCAAGGGACATATCAGCAAGGGCCGGAGTTAAAATTATCGCTGCTTTAGCGTCCGTTTTCGGACGAAAAGCAGTGATAATTTTAACGCCCTATTAGCAGGGACACGCTAACGCGTGAATCCATGCTTCTTCGCCCTTTCCCTTAACGCCCAGCTTTGCATCTCTAATGAGATGCAAAGTGGGCGTTCCTCCCCAGAATAACGGGAGAAATTTCGCTAAGCGACATTTCTCCTATTATCAAGCCTCACGCAAAGAAGCATACCGACAAGAAAAGTTGCGATAACCTCTGTTATCGCTACTTTCCTTATGCCTGCTTTGAAACCGACTTAGCCATGATATCCTATGGAAGGTGGATATCATGGCTAAGTATGTGTAGTCCTATCAGCAAGCTTTTGCCAAAAGTTGTGCGATTATCGCTGGATTTCCAGCGATCGCACAGTTGGCAGCTTGCACTCTGAATTTTATCGCTTTGGAGATAAGCATTGCTGATAGCACGCTATCTCCGCGATAAAATTCAGAGTTGGCCGGCGATAATTATCCTCGTGCTACGTGCGCTTATCGATAAATATCGCCGGCCCTTGCTGATATGCCCCCAAAATCCTCATATTATACTCAGCTTTTGAGGGCTCAACTTAGGTGGTATTTATCGTACTAAAAATTTCTAGAAGTGATTAAGAAACTATTGAAAATGACATTGACTTTTTTATGCAAATCGTTTTTCTCTGGATATATAGAACATATGGCTACAGGTTTGTACAGTACACTTTTGTGATAAGGCATCATCTCTCAGGTATTCTCTCGGCTGCTCACCTTGTCTGGTTCTTATTTTTATTTTTTTCCTTCACCTGCCTCTAATATCTGAAAACTTAAGCCTAGCTAAGCAAACGTAAACCGTCTTTAAAATCACAAGGGAATGTGTCTTAATACCGGCGCATCCGCCTCAGCACACTGCGTACTTCACAGCTTTAGCCTTCGGAAAATAAGCGGCTGTTTTAGCTTCGAAACAGATTCTTATTTACTGCGTTTTTTCAGAATATTGACTTCAAATATAATGTAAGGGTTGTCATCACCCTGCACCTAGAATGTTCATAAATATATCTGAGAGACGTAAACATACAGTGTGATTAAAATATAAAGCTTCGGGTTAAAGCAATAAATGAGTTTTAGAAAATGGCGGAAGGGCGCCAAGGTCGAAGTAGTGCTCATTGCAACAGCGAAGTAGAGCCGGCTCATGCAGTCAGGTTTAATTTCCCCGGATAGGAAGCCTTGAGCTCAGATTAACTTCTCTTCAGGCTGACCTAGATCACGGTAGCCTGTGCAGAAAGTTTCTCTGCAAAAGGTAAACGAAACATCCATATACGTTCAAAGTGAAGCAAGTGCCTAACTGTAATACAACAGTACAATCAGTACCAGCATTACCATTGCGTTTGCTGCTCTCATATCATGTAATACAACCAAAGGAGACATGCTTGTTAGAATTTCAGCTGGCAAACTGAGGGGAAGTGATCAAATATGCTTTTAACCTTTCACAACAAACCAGAGATTCATCAAAACTCAAGTGGCTTTTTTTGTTTGTTTTTTTGTTATGTATATTTTGTGTGTAGTGTATGTTTTGTGTTCAGAGAAAGCGATGTGAGTGGGTAGGCTGTGGGCTCAGCTGTCAGTCACGTGGAGGATACTGAAAGAGATGTATTATGCCTAAAGCAGCAAGGCGGCGGGACAGAGAACAGAGAAAGGACGGCAGGAGTGGAGAAATAGTGACTTCAAAAACAGAGGTGGATAAAACAGGAAAGTCTGTACCTTCCATGTACCTGCATATTGATGATGGCATGCCTTGTTAGTGGTATGCGTTTTTAATCCTGTGTTAAGTTCACTAATAAATGCTTTTTAATGCCAGTGAAAACTCTAAAACTCCACATAAAAATAAGCATGTTCCCCCCTCTGTAATTATCAGTTTTCTCAGAGAACTACCATCCTCCTTTCCCTCCTCCCAGAGTCCAAAAGACTGCAGCCCTTATTTATAAATGCCTGCGTCATTTTTACATCGCCGTTGCATCACATTTTGTGATGCTGCGGCGGCGTAAATAATGCGCCACATTAGGCCATATTTACAAAGGGACGCATCTAAGCAGATGTCACTTTGTAAACCCCTACGCTACATTATACCTGCGTCGGATATAATGCGTGCAGGGTGGGCATTCACCTGCAATTAAGGGTCGTAGAAGTGGCACAGTGAAATCTCTGAGATTTCACTGCGACACTTCTAGGACGCTACTGCGTCAATATCTTACGCCTGCCCCACAGCAGGCATAAGACTGACGCAGGCCCTATCACATGCGGTTGGCCCAATGTGAAAGGACACATTGCTGGAGTTGCGTCTATTTTCAGATACATCCCAGCAATGTGCCGATTTTGCGCCTACAGATACTGAATGCTGACGTATCTGTAACGCCTTGCGACATGGAGCGTCGTACATTAAATACGGCACATCCATCCTATCGCCAGGAGGGCACAGTTAAAACTGTTGCATCGCTGTTTTCACGCAGTTATGCAACAGTTTTCATAAATAAGTTCCTACGTGCGCTGCACCTCGTTCCTCGGATCCTGGCCACACTTTCGAACGCCGGGTCTTTTTTCTTTGGCTACCAACCGATCTGCGGATGACCATATGGCCAATTGAAGTCATCAGCAACAGCCATTTCTGTCACTGAGTATTAGGGTTTGCAACAGGGTGCCCCAACATCTGTCCGAGGTTGTCCAGCCAGTACCTCACCGCAGCTGAACGTTCACATCTGGACAACAGCGGTTTGCCCCACCACTCCCTATAGCTGGCAGACCCCACTCCTAGAGTGTTATTTCCATTTTATTTAAGAGTTTTTTCCTCTCAGTTCAAACCATGTCAAATGAAACTCTACCTTCACCTTCCCCAACACAAGACAAAACAAAACAAAGCATCTATAAGAGGTGATTGCATATGAGCATGCAGTACTAAATAAATTGACAAATATTTAAACATGCATTTCAGAATACAAGTCGCATGAAACAGGAATCAATAAAAATAGACACGAACAATG
Organism: Triturus cristatus; assembly: GCF_964204655.1. Taxonomy (NCBI): domain Eukaryota; kingdom Metazoa; phylum Chordata; class Amphibia; order Caudata; family Salamandridae; genus Triturus; species Triturus cristatus. The sequence goes on along the minus strand of NC_140587.1, from coordinate 735,791,008 downwards.
AAGCTTAAACAAAAAGTCAGCTGATAGGAGAGGGGGCATTATTTGATGGAGACAGAATCATACCAGTCTAAGGCAAGGAGGCTCCTCGTAGCATACAATATCTATAAAAAAAGGGATTCCCCACCAATTACATCAAACCTGATATTATAAATGCGCAATCAAAAGGAATTAAGTGGATTGAAGAGTAAAGAGGAAAGTGCTCTAGTGGTTGCATATGACCCAATAACATCTGCCACCTACCTAAGATTCCCAATGGCATGCTTCTCCTAGACATGGAGGGCCCTACTCACAAAAGTAAATACAGTCGGAAGCATACTTATCAGACTGAATTTAACTTTCTTCACCTGCTAGAACTTCACAAAGCCATTCCTAGAAGGTGTAAAACATTTATGGAGTGGAGATCTGCGACATGAATGCGGAGATTGCCACAGCCGTAATTCCAACTCACCGGGAGGGACGGTGCCCATCCCAAGGCATGGTTTGCCTTGGAAGCTTGATAAAAACATGCATGTTTGTAGGCATTTCCAAACTCCAAATGCAAAGGAACGGCTACCTCTACTGGGAAGATATTTCTCCAGAGGAGAAAATAAAAATGAAACAGTCCATTTGCACAGGGGATTCTACTCCCACAGTGTGGAGTGCACCAATTTAGACAGCACAAGTAAAGGAGCCAGCGGGAATGTCCCATCGGCCTTCCAGGACCCCTCCTAGAATCCTGCATCTGGTGCAGCCTTCCACGTGTACTCCAGTGAATGTCTGTGAGCAGAAAAAGCAACACAAGTACATTCACAATGACATGCAATATTTTCACATTCGAAGATTACATCTTTTTACAAAAAGTGTCACCTTATTGGGTGCATGGTTGTGCCTAGTTTTCCCAACTAGTATATTCATTATGTGGTGGAATGAAAATTCTGAATCACATCTGTATCTTAAAGAATCAACGCCTGGAAGTCATGCATCCATGGTCTACTGATGGTTAAAAGGAAAGATCACTCTTTGACTGGTCTACCAAAGTGTTAACCGCGGTCCTTTATATTACACCAAAAGATCGACTGACAACAACTTGGGATGGATTCCCCAGATGCACAAGAAGTACATAAAGTGAAATTCCAGAGGGACGTTTAGTTTCTAAGCCTCTTTTACAATTTTCAAATGATCATATCTAAACCCCCTTAAATAGGTCGCCTGATTTTCCTATTCAATGTCGCTTCATTTCTTATCTGCTACTAATTCACAAACTCATGTGAAGTATTGGTTGAAAATAATGGACAATTGTTGTGAAGGTAATGCTCTTTCACTACAGAATCCCATACCTCCAGAAGCATGCCTGTAATGTGGCTACAATACATTCTCTAACGCAGGGGTCTCCAACCTTTTCTATAGTGAGAGCTACTTCTGCTCAAGGAAAGTGTTCCCGAGCTACTAGCAAATTTTATACCTGTAAAATAGTGATCACACTATGACCACCCAAAGCAAGATTTTCAGTAGTTACCACCGAAGTATACCAAGTGCGGTTACCAGCAGAAATGCTGGAAAAAAGTTCTTCAATATTAAATGCCTCCCCTTGACTTATGAAGTAACATTCAAATATTGACATGACCAGTGGCACAAAGGACAGAAGCACAGCAGTACGTTTCCTTAGCTCTGCTTGAATTACATTCACCAGTTTCTGAAAATGCACATTTTTCTATCTAATACTACTTTCCACTGTGGGCAAACAGACTCAATTTTCCAGTAGAAACCTCATTTTTGAAAACTAAAACTGCCTTTAAAATATCAGTTTTCAGTTTTTGAGAAATGCACAGTCTCAAAATATCAGCTTGTCATTATCATCATGTACTCGCATGTATAAATGCCTCATATGCACAGACTACTTTGAATTCCCAGGTATTAGTCATATGCCATGGATGCTCACCATTGGTGTAGGAAACAATGGTCCTAGACTTCTTTAAAGCTACAATTCAGTTATGAAAACCATTCATTTGTCAAAGGGCATCCGGTACATATAGAATTAGCATTGTATCATTAATGTACCACCATTTTCTTTACAATGCAAAGAAGCATATCCCAAAAAGACACAAAGGCACACAATATCGCTCCAATAGTGACTGTTTATTATTTAGTTACTTTTATAACAGATCACCATATTCAATGCTCCAAAAAGAGAAAGAGGTTGCTCCAAGAGGAGTTGAAAAAGGAAAGTGCTTGTGAGGTAGGACAGATATAAAGGAGGGGAATCCAAAAGGCAAATTCAATAACCAATCAATTACACATTCTTGTATCCTTAGTAAAACTGGTCGTGGTTCATAGTGTCAACGTTTCGACCCTGGTCCGTGGACAATTGCGGGTTACCCCATTATATCATAATGGATGCTCACGATAGTACCACGGGTGCCTGGATTATGCCAGTAATGCCCACCATAATGCTAGGGCCACAGTTGTGCCAAGGCTGGGAACCAAAAGGTTCAGGGATAAGACCACATATCAGTCATGGCCATTAATATGCCAGGAATAGGTACATATAGGCCAGTCATGGTCAGAGTAGGTCTATGATGGCTGCCAGCATATCACAACTGGGCCAAAAACACTAAAATTGTCAAGGATGACCATAATCATGCCATTGGCACTATTATGCCAGGAATGGACACAATTATGCCAAATATAACACTCTTATGATGGGGCTAGCATTTATATTTGGCGGTTCTTGGCACCAGGCATAGTTTCAGGAAGCAATAGTGTTTATTATGGGCACACACATTAATGTTGATGAATCTCTTAATTTTCTCCGGTCAGGATCATACCCTGTTCTCCTCAGGTCTTGAGCTGATCATGCATCTAACTGACACATTATCACTCTGACTCCTGCGGTCCCGCACTTTGGTGGGTCAGCACTGATTACCGCACAGGCTACTGCTGCCATACTTTTTTGATGGTGCACTGTTCACACACATGTTGTGACTGATAAAGGAGGGACTGCAACATGGTCAATCTCCTTGTGGCTTAATTATATTGAGATTGGATACAGACTGTCATGTAGCAGGTCCTATAAGCTGGCACAGCGTGTTTGAGTGTTAGTAAGAGTTACTGTGATAAGTTTGGCTGGCTGTCACTCTTAGGCACTCTTAGAGTCTTGAGATGATCAGTGCTGCCTTCTTTAATGGGCACCTATTCAGAAATTGATACTGGGCTTGACTTCACCTCAGAGAGCTACTATGAAGGTACTGGCGAGCTACCAGTAGCTCCCGAGCTACTCGTTGGAGACCCCTGCTCTAACGTATGCTTCTCTAAGATACCCAGACCATGCCCCACAAACATCTAGCTTTTTCATGACCAGCCAGTTCTTTTAAGTCTATCTGGGGTCAATGGCCTTGCAGCCTCAACTGAGACACTCTGTAACAATCAGGTAAACCTCCCACGCGCTTTATTCAGAAACTTTAATCAATCTTCCTTGTAGACAGATTTGGCTGCTTCCCCTGATACACAGAATCTATCAGAGCCCTGTAGAGAGATGCAAATGCTTCCCTGTCAGTTTGAATTGGGAGGGCCTGAAAGGTGTATTGTATCTTGGGGGCAATATTCATTTTAATGGAAGCAATCCTACCTAACCAGGATATGTATGCATGCTTCCACCTATTCAATCCGTCTTTAGTTATTTGAGAAGTGGCGTTAGTCTTGTATAAAATTGCACCAAGTTTTCTGAAATTTAATGAGGGTTTGTGATTTTGAGTTTTCCTTCTACCAGCTGCCCATATTAATCAGCAGAAGAATAATTTCCCTAAGTTTATTTTATATCTTAAAACTGCCTCAGTGGTGGGTAGAATGAAATGAGAGGTATAAAAAACATGGGACATCTTGCACTGTCAGAATTAACTCCACACATAGGGACATATGGTGCTTCTTATCACCAAATATTACCAATTAATTTGCCATGGAATACCGAAGGCCATTGCCAGTGGCTCAAAGGTCATCACAAACAAAAGAGAACATATCAAGTGGCCCTATCCTTCTGCTTAAGGTAAACCAGCTGGAGGGGGCACCATGTTGACTTCTATCCTAGATACAGGCTGGTGATATGTGGCTATCAGCACATTTATATTATGCCCTGGCAACATTTAAATTACACCAATGTATTTCATGCAATTTTGGGAATTTCAGGTTACACTTGTTCCACAAGAGTCCGTAAATTATGCCTCGTCACTCAATTAGGTGCCATTTGTGGCTACATTTCACAGCAAGCGCATGGGAATAATGCAAACAGCCAGAAGGGGAATGGCTGTTGCTCGTGCCACCGGTGCATTTTTAAGGTGAAATGAGTCCTCACATCATAAATTGTCACAATGATGCATTTTTCCCTAAAATATAGTTTCCAAATGACAGATTTGCATTTTGTGTTATTAAACATAATATTGCGTACATTTCTCAAAATGTTTCATATTACATGACAGAAAATTACACGCATGGTGAACACCTCTAATGTATAACGGTTTCTCCCGTCACAGATATCCACATTATTTCAGTCATAAAGAACCTATTCACCCCATTATATGCCTTCTCTGTATCTAGAGCAGGTAGTACCATTTTTTTTTCTCTGTTAAACGTTTTAAGAAGGTGATTATTCCTCTTGCAACACTAAAAGATGATGGATGAAATGTTGAACATTGTCAAACATTCACCCCCAGTCACAGATCTGGGTTTAATCCATCGTCATTTTGCTCACCACGCCACCCCAGTTCAGACATAGTCATATGCAAATCAGTCTTGACCCTGTGCCTCATGGGAACAGTCCAGACCGAACTGCCAGGCCATGTCTTCCCTGGACAGGAATCAAGCATCCTAGGACCGGTTTTGGGCTTTCAGCCCTCATCAGCCAGGATAGCTTGACTCCAGTGGCGTAGTGAGCACGGGACCCACGTCTGGGCGTACCCTTCCCACTTAGGGTGAAAATGCAACACAAAAAGATGATGGACAGAATGTTGAACATTGTCAAACATTCACCCCCAGTCACAGATCTGGGTTTAATCCATCGTTATTTTGCTCACCATGCCACCCCAGTTCAGACATACCCATATGCAAATCAGTCTTGACCCTGTGCCTCATGGGAACAGTCCAGACCGAACTGCCAGGCCATGTCTTCCCTGGAAAGGAATCAAGCATCCTAGGACCGGTTTTGGGCTTTCAGCCCTCATCAGCCAGGATAGCTTGACTCCAGTGGCGTAGTGAGCACAGCACCCACGTCTGGACATGCCCTTCCCACTTAGATTGAAAATGCAACACAAAAAGATGATGGACGGAATGTTGAACATTGTCAAACATTCACCCCCAGTCTTCTTGACCATACCTGGACAAACTCCACCTGATCCCAATGTATCATGTCCAGAAAAACTTTGGACAACATTTTAGCCAAGCCTTTCATATAAATCATCTTGTCAATGTTGTGTATGTTTCTAAGCAGTACATTAAAGGTCCTCTTTACCCAATTTGAAGAGAACTACCACTTTTACTTCATCACATACTCAGTCAATATACAGATTTTTGTCATTGTGCAGTAAATAACCATCAACACTGGAGTCAAGCGTGGGAGAATACCTGGTAAGTCCCTCCATGAAGCCACTTGGTCCTGGGCCTTTACAAGATTTGACTGACTTTATCATTGCAAGTAGAGTTGAATCCAATACTAATGCTTCTGGGTCTCCCTCTATTCAGTCATCATTCCAGTGACGATGACCTTTTCAAGAAGCTCACCCCAGCCTTGGAATGAGCCCTCACATCCCAAATATAGGTCCTGATGATACTGTTAAAACATGTCCATCTTTTTCCTGTCCCCACATATGTTCGTGCCAAGCACGTCTTTTGGTTCTGTTGTATGAGCATAATGTGTTTGGCTCTTAATAAATTAGTCAGCATTGTTCGAGCCTTAAGATATCTAGACTATGTTTTTTTTATTTTTTTTATAATATTTATTGATGGAATAAACACAGAATTAAAACAGTACATAACTGGGAAAAGATGTAAGGAATGATAAAGGCATCAAATATCTATAACATCCTTTGATGCAAGAATAATACATAATGACATTAATAAATATTGTGATACAAAAAAGGAAGAGAAAAAGAACGCTTATAAAAGGAGAAGAGTAATAAGGATAAAGAATTACAACATCAGAATAAAGGAATGTGTTTCTTAAGAGAAAATGTGTTGGTTGTAATGTTTTGTGATATAAAGAGAAAAAAGGAAAGAAAAGAGCAGAAAAAAGGAAGAAAGAGGGGAGGAAGAGAGAAAGAAGAGAAAAAGGGCGCAGAGATAGAGTAAAAATGGGTGTTATTGGAAGGGTGAGTGTGAGGATAGAAATGTATTAAAAGGTGACCATAGTAAGTCAGATATAATCTTTAAACAAATGGAAGAATGAGAAACAGAAGCAATTTTATGTTCATCACAAATCAAATTCCACCAGAGTAAATAGGAAAGCTTAGAATTATCTTTCCAACATGTTAATATAACTTTAAAGGTGATTGCAATAAAAAGGTCAAATAGAATCGTTTTGGAGGGGAGGTGATCAAAGACAGCAGATATGGTACCTAAAAAAACATTGTGAATAGCAAAACGAACATCACAAGAAAATATCAATAGACATTTCGACCATATAGTTTGCCAAAAGTCATATACCTTGGGACAATAATAAAGTAAATGCATCAACGAGCCTTCCAAAGAGTGGCAGGACCAACATATGGGAGAGATAGAATGGTCAATATTATGGATAAAAAGGGGAGTAATTACAACTCTGTTATAAATAAAATATAGGGATTGTGTAATACTGGTAGCTTTAGACGTTTTGAAAATCTTTTGCCATAAGCGGTCCCATTCATAAACAGTAAGTGATTGAGATAAGTCTTGTTCCCAAAGTAATTCAATAGGAGATTTATTCCTAGTACTGATAAGAGTGGATAACGTTTTATATATAAAAGAGGCACTAGGAGTAGGATCAAGGGGAGTCTGAAATAAGGATGTAACAGGTGTAAAGAAAGTGGGGATAGGATCAGAATTAAAGTTTTCTAAAAAGATTAGGGGGCAGATTTACAATAACTGGCGCATCCCTGCATATCAGCGCCAGTTATTTTGCGTCACGGTAGACACCTCTTGCGCCACCATGGATGCGACGCATTTGCAATGCGGCACACCATGGGGCAAGAATAGACAGATGCCTGACGCATCTGCTGCCGTAAAGGTGACACATTGCTGGAGTCGCATCGCAAGCGCGACACAGCTCCAGCAAGGCTCGGGGTGCCCCTGTGCCTAACATGCTGCGTCAATCCTTACGCCTGCTTCAAGCAGGCACAGGGTTTTGACGCGGCATGGCCGTAAAAGTGACTGAGTGAAATCTTGTAGATTTCACTCAGCCACTTTTAGGAGGCGTTCCTGCGCCGGAACGCCCACATGTGGCGCAGGGCTTTACAACGTGACGCATCTCCCTAGATGCGTCACGTTGTAAATACCCCGCAGCATGGCGCTGGCTTTGCGCCCCCGCTGCGTCACAAAAGTGACGCAACGGTGGCGCAAATGTGGCGTACGGTGCTTGAAAATCTGCCCCTTGGAGAACAGGGGATAATGTATTATATTGAGGAAGGCAAGAATCAGGAAGGTTAAATTTCTCTTGTAATTGGGAATAAAGTAGAATTGAATTGTTAACTATCAACTGGTGTACATAAAAAATGCCTTTCTCTTTCCAGTGTTTGTAGTAGAAAGATTTATTGCGACACTTAATATATTTATTAAACCATATAGAGGAGGAAAGAAAGGATTGGTAAGAATCAAACCCATGGAAAAAAAGAGTATGTAATAGATGGTGAGGGTATTTTAATATAGGATACTTGGAAATGGAAGTACAATTAGTCATAAACACAATATCCTGAAAAGAAAAGTCATTTAACATCAAACGTTCAACAGCAACCCATGTAGGCATTGGCCAATCGTGATATTCTTTAGACATGGCATAAAATTGACGAATTAAAAATGAAGTGTGATATAATTTAAAATCAGGAAAACGGACACCACCCTCTGATTTTGGACTGATTAATTTAGATAGAGCAATACAAGTGCGTTTTTTATTCCACAAACATTTAGTACAAATAGAAATAACCTGAGAAAAATATTAATTAGGAATTTTAAAAAGGTAGCATTGAGATCGTGAAAAGCACCTGGGGAACAATCATCATTTTAATTGTATCAAGTCTGCCCCACCAAGATATAAAACAATGGGGACCAGGAAGACAGTAAATTGGTGAGCTTAAGTTTTAAGGCAGAGAAGTTATGGGCTAGCGTATCAGGAATATTTGAGGAAAACCATGTACCCTTATGAGGACACTAAGTGAAGTTAGTTGTATCAAACATGTAATGGTAACATGATGAATTTAGAGTTAAAACTTCAGTTTTTGTAGAAATTAAGTTTATAACCAGAAACCAATGAAAATAAAGCAATGTCTTGTACAAAATGAGGAAGGAAAGTGCAGGGATTGGACAAGTAAATAAGGATATCATCTGCATATGCAGAAAGTTTAATTTCGTAAGAGTTAAGTTTAAAACCAGTAATAATTGGATTATGTCTAATACGTTCAAGAAAAGGTTCTAAACAAAGGAGAAAAATTAATGGGGAGAGGAGGCAACCCTGACGGGTGCCTCTTTGTAAATGGAAATATGGGGAAAAAAGACCATTGACAGACATACAAGCACGCGGGGCAGTATATAGTAATTTGATATATGAAATAAACCTTTGAGCAAAGCCAAAGCATTTGAGAGTATATAGCATATTTTGCCAATTTATACGGTCAAAAGCTTTTTCAGTGTCAAGGGAGAGGGCAGCTAAAGGAGAAGAGCAATTTTTTACAAGGGCAAGAATATTTGAAAACTTTCTAGCATTGCCAGAGGCAAGTCGGCCGTTAGTAAAGCCAGCTTGATCTGGTTTGATAAGTGGTGGAATAATCTTCTCAAAGCGAGCAGCTAAAATCTTTGCAAAAACGTTACAATAATAGTTAATCAGTGAAATGAGACGAAAAGTTTTACAGAAAGAAGGATCTTTGTCAGGTTTGCGGATGACAACAATCAGGGCTTCTAAAAAAGAGCCGCATGCTTTGGAGTTGAAGAGGAATGAATTAAAAAGATCCAATAATTTTGGGTCAAAGATTGTTGAAAAATTTGATAATAATTCCAATGAAAAACCATCTGGTCCAGGGGCTTTGGCTTTTTAAAAAGATTTAAGAGCGTCAAGTATCTCCTGAAGAGAGATATAATTTTCAAGAGGTAAAAAAGCATCAGAAAGGGAGGATGGTTTAGGGATACCTTGGAAAAAAGTATTGAAATCTGTTTCGGATGGAGTTGTATCTTCTGTATATAAAAGTTCATAATAAGATTGAAATGTATCAACAATATCTGAGTCTGAGGAAAGGAGTTTGTTGTTTTTTTCTGAATGTATAGGTCCAATATTTTTACGTTCTGATTTGATTTTTAAATAGTTGGCTAATAATTTACCCGCCTTATTTTGGCCTCCATGAAATTTAGATTTGATCTTGAGAAGAATGTTACAAGCATCAACAGTAGCAATTTTGTTTGAGGTAGACTTGGCTATAATCAATTCTTGCAAAGTGGAAGAGGATTTAGAGGGAAAGTAATTATGTTCCAGGGTTTTAATCTTTTGAAGAGTTTCATTATATGTAGCATTGAGTAGTTTCTTTTTCCTTGCAGAGTAAGCAATGGTAAAAGCTATAAAAGAGGCTTTAAAAGCATCCCAGTTGTTATGAACTGAGGTGTCCGATGATTTATTGAGTTAAAAAAATTCATTAATAAAAGAGGTCGCTTCTGAAGTGAAGGTTTGGTCTGAGAGTAGGTGATTATTAAAACGCCAACAGCCGTGTTTGCAAGTGTTGAGTACATATCAAAAGAGGCAGACATAGGGGCATGGTCAGAGATAAAAATAGAACCAATTTCAGAGGCGTGGATACATGGGAGCAATGACTTAGAGACCAGAATATAATCAATCCGGGACATAGTATGGTGAACAGGTGAAAAAAAAGTAAATTCACAAATATCTGAATTACATGTTTTCCATACATCATACAGAGGACGGGAGGTGATGGCAGATTGAAATAATTTGTGAGTCTTATCAGGTTTAAATTTGCATTTCGATTTTCTATCAGAGAAAGGATCTAGCCAATTATTAAAGTCGCCGCCAATGATTATATTGGGACTAGAGATAGAGGATAATTTCAATCTAATACTTTGCCAAAATTCCGGGTCTGGTTTGACAGGGCCATATAGATTGAAAAAAGTGACTTGTTTTTGACAAATAATAGCATCAACCAAAGCCCAACGTCCCCTGGAATCACATTCAGTTGATAATATTTGTGCATAAACTGATTTATGAAATAAAATAGCAACTCCACCATGGCGGTCAACAGCAGGAGAGAAAAAAAATTGATGAACCCATTGACGTTTGAGCCTAAGAGATTCCACATCATTACAATAAGTCTCCTGCAAAAAGTCAAAATAAGCATTAAGTTTGGATAAATGAGACAATACCTTTTGACGTTTGACAGGATGACCAAGACCATGCACATTCCACAAGACAACATTAAACATGTTGAAGGGTGAGAGGGAACATATGGAAACAGGAACAATTAACTGCAGAACCAATGTAAAAGAAAGAGAAACAACATTTATCATATTTGAAACGGTGAAAACATGAAATATAAAAAATTTGAGAAAACAATAAAGATAAAGAAAAACACTCATAAAGGTAGGAAGATAATAATAAGAAAAACCCAAGACTTTATGTTTTAGCATGAGCCCAGACGTCACTGATCTGTTAACTGGAAGCTTGGTAAATTGGCCCCTTATCTGTATTATTGTTTGCAAATTCTATACAGTGTGTTTTTTTCTGTGACGCTACTGCTTCTTTGAGTTCTTGGACTCATCTAATAAGTGAAAACTCAATTTCTCTTTTTTGTTGCTCCTACCACCATTATTTCACCCGTAATTACTGCTTTGAGAGCCCATAGAAGCATCCTGGAAATCTCCAGTGTGTTATTTTAAGCCCAATTAGTCATGAATGTCCTTGCTGATCTCTGCCCTGTTAGCTGCATCTTACAGTATGCATCTGCTGGAGACGCCATTTCATTTATATCAAGGATGTGGCCATACCATATATAGTTCAACCACGTTTGGGGCATTATCTGAAATTATTATACAATGTAACTCTGCTCTTTCTACTCCTGTCATTAAGTCCTTGTTGAGATATAAATTATATGTCTGGATCCTGATAGTTGCATGAATGAATAAACGTTGCATTCCCTTTCCTTAGAATGTTAAATTCTCCAGAAATCCACCTGCACAAATCTTCCAATGTTTATAGCACCTCTGATAAGGCCAATCCTGAGGGGCTTCTAGCCCCATCATATCCATTTGTGTACCAATCACTTGATTACATTTGCCTCCCAAAATTATGAAACTCTAATCAAAGCCTTTCAGTTTCGAAAGCACTGCACTCATTAATTGGTCTTCACATCACAAGGTTCAATCACCAATTACGGTAGCCCTATTCTGCTCTTCATCATTTTGTGTCAAATTCCTAAAATGAATTACAATGAAGGGTTTAATTTCCTTTCTCGGTTACAATGTATGTCACAGACTGTATGTGGAAAAAGAAAATCCTTGGTTTGGGGGTCAGTGAAACATAATATAGTGGGGCTTTGTGTATTTCATCAGTTAAGGAACTAGGGAGCAGATTTACAAGCCCCTTGCGCCTTCCTGCGCCGCCATTGCATCACTTTTTTTGACGCAACGGCGGCGCAAAAAATGCAGCTTATTTACAACGCGACGCATCTAGGGAGATGCGTCACGTTGTAAAGTCCTGCGTCACATTATACCTGCATCAGGTATAATATATGCAGGGTGGGCGTTCCCACTCAGGAAGGCCTCGTAAAAGTGACGTAGTGAAATCTACAAGATTTCACTGCGCCACTTTTAGGACGTCACTGCGTCAAAACCTCACGCCTGCTTGAAGCAGGCGTAAGTAGTGATGCAGTGTAGTGGAAATAGGCCTCAACACGCATTGCTGGAGTTGCGTCGTGCTTGCGACACGACTCCAGCAATGCGTGACTTTTCCACCAACAGATGCGTCAGAATTTCTGACGCATCTGTCAATCCTTGTGCCATAGTGCACCGTATTGTAAATACGGCGCATCTATGGTGGTGCAAGGGTTTCCAAGGGTGGCGCAGGGAAAGTGACGCATCTATACAGATGCGTCACTTTCTTGTAAATCTGCCCCTAGATCAACAAACAGAACTGATGGCATAGTTGCAGAATCCTGAATGGGCCATTTGACCTGAGGAATATAGCGTTTTTGATAGTTAATTGAATCTGATATAATTTTTACTCCCAACTAGGGTTAGACAGCAGTGTGTTGCACCAGACGTTTCCAATATCCTTTGTCCTGTACTGAAGAATACAAAGGTCGTAACGTGAGTGTATCCAGCCTACCAAATTAGGGTGGGTTTGGCCAAGTCTATTGATTAAATTAAAGTACTAAATTATTGTTAGCTGAATAATATTCCTGTTGTAACGAAAGTCTCTCACAATAAATTATGTCTGTTTTATTATAATGGCATCTGACTCAGGTGAGAGTATAAAAAGGTCGGTAGGAGTTAAATTAATTAATCTTTTAGATCTCTTCTATCAGCACCTAGATCAATGTACCTCATACACATTTAAGTATGTTTACCTATGGTGATAATTAAACAATACAGGAGCTATATTTCGCTTCAGATTATTCAAAATTATTTAAATTATTCCTTTTCACTAAAGAGGTCAAGAAGTTAAGAGATAATTCATAAAGGTACATAACACGTGTGAGCAATGTACAGGTGTAATCTACAACTATGCTTTTGAGTTACAATACTCCTTTCCGCTACTCACAAAATCTGAGTCTATAGTTTCTCAGCAGTGTAGCCCTACAAGTCTCCAAAAGGGGGTGGAGGCAAATTTACTAGTGTTACTACTAGGGGTGGGCGAAATTAGATGCCATTGTTGTATCTCCTGTAATTTTTGGAATTTTTACGGAAAATTACACCATGCCCACCCGGACTGTATCTTTTACTTGCGGCAATAGACTGTCTCCTTCAATTAGTTGGTAGGCACCTTCTTTTTGTCATTCGTCCACGAAGCACGATGTTGCAGCACTATGCCCTCTAAATTGTATGTTTTTTTAATTTCTTTAATGAGCGCGGCGCCCGCTAGGGACACCGCGCTCACTTTATTTATTCACATTTTTGCGGCATCCACTTCAGAGACACGGTGCTCTATTTGTTTATTTCGTTTTTTTTACTTTAAGACTGAGAACGGCGCCGCTTCAGGGACACCTCACGCGGTATTTTTTGGCTTTGACTCTGAATGCAGCACCCACTTCAAGGGCGCTGCACCCAGTGTTAAAGTTGAACAAGCATTTGCAATGCAATAGGTCTCGCATTTACGTGAGTTTGAGCTATTGACATTGTAAATGACAATGCCTTTTATTTTTGTTTCTGTTTTTAAAACATAAATAAAAGGCATTGTTATTTACAATGCCAATAGCTCAAACTCGCGTAAATGCGAGACCTATTGCATTGCAAATGCTTGTTTTATTTGTGTTTGCTTTAAAAGTGCTTGTGCTTCCAATTGACCCTCAGATGCAATGAAGAGACAGCCGAGGGGCTAAGAGAACAACAATATGGTGTCAGTCACTGAGGTAAAAGGGTGCGTAACGCCACTTCATCTAACCCTGGCATTTTGGTGAATAGATGTGTATCAGAGACTCAGTGATGCAGCGTGAAGGGAAGCTCGGCTGTCATGTGCCTTGGTCTTCGCCTGTACTCACTGCACTGACAACCATAAGCTCTGAGTGAGACAACTCATCACAAAAACACACATGCCACTGAATCATAACAGGCAGAAAACAAAGAGACAAGTAAGGGTGAAGCAAACCAAGCAATGCAGCTGAGATACAGTCAACGACTGACAGTGACGGGCGAAGGGACAGAAAGGTGGCGGGCAGAGGCAGACACGAAAGAGACATCCAGTCTGAAGATCACACAGGGGAGAGGAGAAAAAGATCAACCGGCCAAGGAAGCAGTGGAGGCAGCAACAGACCGGGTGAGATGGGCTGGAAGGACACAAGGAGACTAGAAAACAGGGATAGACGGAACCCTGCTGACAAAGGCAGGGGGAGGGGAAGGGACGATCAGAGGCAGTGAGTACTGGACACAAGGAGCAAACAAGACTCACATGACAAACAAGCTGCCGCGAAAGTGAAAGTGATCGCGATCAAACATGTGAAAGCAAATGGTGTGCAGGCTGCCAAATGGTGCGTGCGCCTGGCGCACATGCACGGTATTTGGAGGCCTGAAAGCACTAGTTTGCAATTCCAGATCCCCCATTTACAAAAGCTCTCGTGAGAGCAGCGCTAAAGCGCTGTCTCAGGCGAGACCTAAAAAGGAGAAAACGAGCACGGTGTCCTTCAGGCGGCGCCGCGCTCAGTTTTGATGAGGTGAGTGCAGACCTCCCTTGCCCTGGCTACTACTGTGAAACGTGGATGTTTGAGGGAACTTGTCCGTCGTCCCTCGGACAGCAGGCAGGACGCACGGTGTTGTCGTCCCTTCAGCACTGAGCAGGGAGTGCGCAAAGATTCCCAAACTTGTAATGCGGTTCTAGGGGGCCCCCCAGAGGGTGCTGGAAAAGGTGAGTTAGGGAATTTTGGGACTAAATGAAGCGGCTGCGTGTGCAGTGCGCTGTGCATGGCAGGGTGTGACAGGCTCCAGGGGCAGCTTCTGCAAGCAGAAATCAGTTTTTGCAGGCGGGCTGGTAGCCTAACAGTGAAACTGTGTCCCTGCTGATGAGGCGTTAGTGGCTGCAGCTGACGGGCTTTGTGGTTTTAGTGCGAGTTCTGTCCACATTTTTCATACACACAGTCACCTAAACCAGTATTGTAATTTGGTGAGGACCAGAAGACTCAGAGTTGCAAGGCACGTGATTTCATTGTATTGGTATATTTTTGTAGCGACATTAAAGATATACTTTGGTAGCAGTCACACCACTTGCTGACCGGGAATGTCTGCTGCCCTGAGCTAGATCGCGGGAAGGCGAGTCCCCACGGAGTGGCACGCCACAGCGCCTCATTAATAATGCTGCTCCCCGTGTAGGCGCTAATGCTGAGTGCATTGGCCACTGGAAATCTCAAAAGCTTGCTGTACCTGCAGAGACCAAGGTGCACGGGCCAAGACGAGGACCCGCGGTGTTCTCTCCATGACCTTCTGTGCCCCGGTTCACCCTCTGCCCCAGCCCCGACCCTGTCGCTGCAGGATGTCGGGGCCATGGTTGCAGTAGCTTCACTGGCGAATTGCTTCTTGTGTGACGACAGTGCTGATTGTTGGAAACACAGGATGTGTTTATTTTTTCAATTAAAAAATACTTCTCCAGAGGTGCTTCATATCTCCTGGA
This sequence comes from Triturus cristatus, assembly GCF_964204655.1. Classification (NCBI taxonomy): domain Eukaryota; kingdom Metazoa; phylum Chordata; class Amphibia; order Caudata; family Salamandridae; genus Triturus; species Triturus cristatus. Next base: position 735,775,488 of record NC_140587.1, on the reverse strand, counting down.
AAACCACTACACTCTTCTGTTTTTTTTTTTTTTTTTTTTTTTAAAGATTTTATTGTGCACAAAAAGGGTTACAAACACGGGCCTACAACCACCAGGGCCGGCCGCTAGTAGTCGAAGTGTTCCAGCATATCAGAAAACAATGACTGGCCCACAGGGGCTCCGCACTATCACAGTAGATCAGACTGCACATAAGGGAAATCAGAATACACACTTTTAGTATAAATAACAACAAAAAAGAAAAATACAAAAATACAACAAACAAGGCGAAACGACTTATGAAGGGCGGCGAACACCATCCGGGGGAGTCAACACCCAACCACCCAAGGGCGGTCAATAAAAGAAGACCTGAGAGGGAGGGGGGGGCCACGAGAGAACCAAATCTGTACTCCAAAGTACGAGATACACAAGGAACCCTCAAGGATCAGGGGGACGAGGCAACCCCGGACGTCTCCACCAAAGGGGGAGCACAGATAGACCCACGATACGCGTTCCACTGCCCCCAAATTCTACCCCAAGCCCCCGGTTTACCACGAGCCACATACACCGTTTCTCCCTGAACATGCACCAGTCCATGTTCTCCTTCCAGACGGATACGGTGGGAGGCCGCTGGGAACCCCAAAGCTGTGCAATATCTCTCTTTGCAATCATGTTCCCCAAGGCCGCCCACCGAGCCTGAGCCGCATTGCAGTCATTGGGCTCCCATACATTCAGCACACAACGACGCACCTCCGGCAGCAGAGCGACCCCTGTGACTCGTCTCATAATATCATGCACCCGGCGCCAGTATTCCGCCACCTCGCGGCATTCCCATAGGATATGGAGAAAGGTAGCACTGAGCCCGCAGCCACGCTTACAGAGTCCGTCGTCTGAAAACCCCATCGAGACCAGGCGGGGGCCCGTCACATATACACGATGGAGAATCTTAAGCTGGACCAGGCGGAGACGGGCCGGGATGGCCACCTCCTTAGGGGATGACAGTGCAGTCTGCCAGTCCTCATCGTCCAGCTCCACCCCATCTCCCGTCCATGCCTCCCGAAGACGCACCAAGAGGTCAGCCCGATTGTTTATCAGTTTTTTGTAAATCAGGGAGATAGTACTGTCGGGGACGTGACCATCGAGTATGCGGTCCTCGAGAGGCGAAGAAGAAGGGACCGTGGTCCCCTCCCCAAAGACCGAAAGCAGGGCGTGCCGAACCTGTGCATAACGGAAGAACTCTCTGTCACTAAGCTCATACTCGCGCTGAAGCGTCGCGAAGGATTTAACCGCACCTTTAACCCACAGGTCCCCCACTCTGCTGATGCCGATCGTATCCCAGCGCTCGAAGCCTTTCGTTGTCCAGAGGCTTCCCAAGCGGTCTGAGTCGAATAGAGGAGTGGCGCACGTTAAACGCTCACTCCAGCCCATCGCTACGTTAGCCGCCTTCCATACACGGACCGCAATCCTGGTAGGGCCCGTAAGGGCCCTACCAGCAGACCGCGAGTAAAGCGCTCTGTTATAGTTACCGCCGGGGAGCAGGAACTTATCCATCTCATATGCCGGGTTCGAACCAGGAGCGTACGTAGCATGATTAATGGCAGACAGCTGGGAGGCCCAATAGTACCGTCTAATATCAGGAAGCGCGATGCCCCCGTCATACCAGGAAAGAGTCAGCTTGGCCAAAGCGATACGCGATCGCCCGTCCCAAACCAGTCTCCTCTGCAAACTCTCCACCTCCCTAAAGTAGGCCGCAGGAATGACATCAAAGGAGTTCTGGAGTGCATAAAGGAATCTGGGAAGGGACATCATTTTAAACAGCGCCGCGCGACCAAGCGGAGACAAGGGCAGCTTACACCACCGAGCCGTATCTGCCCTCAAACGCCGGAGTGGAGACAGGAGATTCTGCTCATAGCGGACCGCCGGATCCAACGAAACGTACACCCCCAGGTATTTAAAGCCGGACTGAGATATTTGGAGCGGAAGCCGAGGTGGCAAGAGAGGAAGACCACCAGAGATAGGATACACACAAGATTTGGACCAGTTAATTCTCAGACCCGAGTTTTTCCCGAAGGAAGTAAGGACATCAAAGAGAACATTGAGCGACTTCCGCGGTGAGGTGAGATACAAGAGAATATCATCCGCGTACAATGAAACCCGATCCTCGAAGCCCGGGGCCCACCAGAGCCCTCTAATCGAGGGCTCCCAACGGAGCCAGGCAGCGAGCGGTTCCAGGGCGAGAGCAAAGAGCAGCGGGGACAACGGGCACCCCTGCCTAGTTCCCCTCCCGAGAGCGAAAGGCCGAGAAACCCGCCCATTGACAACCACCTGAGCCATTGGTCCAGCATAAAGTAGCTTCACCCAGCTAAGGAACCCCTCCCCAAAACCAAACTTCGCCAAGACGGCCCAAAGAAATGGCCATTCAATGGTATCAAAGGCCATCGTGGCGTCTAGGGAAACCAATATGGCCGGTTCAGCGAAGTACTCAGCCCTAGCGAGGACGCCGTGCAGACGCCGTAAATTGAGAGCGGTATTACGATGTGGGATGAAGCCACATTGATCCGGATGTATCAAGTCACATATAACACTCAGCAGGCGATTGGCGAGGACCTTAGCAAGGATTTTGGGTTCGGCATTTAGCAGGGAAATAGGCCTATAGGAGGCACAGCGGTCACGTGGCTTACCCTCCTTGGGAATCACCACTATAGTAGCCAGACGCTGGTCGTCAGGAAGGGAACCCCTCTCGAGCGATTCCTGAAACATATGACGGAGGAAAGGCGCGATTTTATCCGGGCGCAACTTATATAGTTCAATCGGCAGACCGTTGGGGCCCATAGCCTTGCCCGAGCGGAGGGAGCGAATCGCAGTAGCTATCTCTTCGACAGACAAAGGGGCATCCATCAGCTCGCGGTCCTCGACGGATAAGCCGGGCAGGGCAATATCCCGAAGCAGAAGACGAGAGTCGTCCTCATCTCTATCAGACACCGGGGAGTACACTGCACGGAGGTGGTCAGCAAAACACTCAACAATCTCACCAGGCTCAGTCACACACACTCCATCCGACACCCGAAGCTCCGGGACCACACGATTCACTCTCTCCTTCTTGTCCAACCAGGCAATCAGCTTACCCGCCTTGTCTCCGGCGTCATACAACCTACCCTGCTGCTCCCTATACATAGTCTTGGCAGCATCAGTGACGAGAGACTTATATTCAAACTGCTTCAGGCTGAGGGCATGCAGCCCATCCGGGGTGACGCCCGCCTCCAAGGCTGCCTCCAGCCCCGATATTTCAGTCTCCAGCGTCACAACCGCCACTCTCTTAACCCTCTTGGCCTCCACTATCTGGGACAGGGCATGCCCGCGGAGCACTGCTTTGAAAGCTTCCCACAGGGACACCGAGGACAACACCGACCCCTCATTCTCAGAAAAATATTGATCAATCGACTTAATCAGGCTATCACGGATCTTGGGGTCTCGCAGGTACCAAGGGTTAATAGGAGCGATCCGCCCAGCGGACCGCGACCCGGTGTCAAAAAGCAACCACAGTGGGGAATGATCATAAATACCCCTGGCCCGGTGTTTGACCTCTCGAATCCGAGTAGCCTGGGCCGCGGGCATAAGGAAATAATCCAGTCTGGAGAGACTCCCATGGGCCCCAGAGTGAAAGGTGTACTGACACTGTGTCGGATGCATTAACCTCCAACAGTCCACCAGACCGAAGGTCTCCAGGAGCCCGCCCAGCCACGCCTGGGCAGCAGGGAGGGCCCTGGGCGGATGACGGTCCAGGTCACCCGAGACAACCGAATTAAAGTCCCCACCCATAAGCAAAAGACTGTCAGGAAGCCCAAGCAACATACGACCCAAGTCTGAGAAGGTGGAGTTCTGGAGGCCCGGGGGAACATAGACCGAGATCAAGGAAAGGGACTGCCCCTCCCACCTCCCAGTCAGAGCCACATAGCGCCCTCTATCGTCTGGGACCACCCCGGTGATCTCCAACGGAAGTGAAACTCGCAAGAGAATGCCCACCCCTCTCGAGCCAGTGGTGAAACCAGAGTGGGCCACAAGTCGATATCCCCCCCTGTTCATAGCCCGACAAACATTGCCAACCAGATGCGTCTCCTGTAAGAACACCACATCAGGAGTCAGACGACGCAGATATTGCAGCACAACACCCTGTTTGATACGGTCCCCCAATCCATTGACGTTCCAAGACATCAATCTCAACCCGTCCCCCCCATCCCCTCCAGTAGATCAAGGGCCCCCTAGCAAAGAGCTCAACACCCAAGGATGAACCATAGCCAATACTTCGCCTTGAAAACAAAAAACACTAATCCAAACAACCCCACCCACCCACCAACCCCCCCCAACTCCAACACCCCCCACCCTGCACCCTTGCGGTCCAAAAAACCACCCCAACTTGCAGTGTGCCTGTCGCCCTACAAACCCCATTCTACGAAAAGACCCCGGAGGAGGGAAGGGACCCGTCCCCGCCCGCTCCCCACACACAACATAGTGAAACAAAATGCACAAAAGAAGTAGAACCCAGCCGAACAGTACAACATGGCAGAGTCCGGGACCATAAGTCACTCCAAACGAGACCCGCCACCCTCGGTACCGGCAGAGGGCCCAGTCCGGTCACCCCGGTCCGGCAGCGAATCCAGCCAGTCACTCACAGTCGCAGGAGAGTCAAAAAAGGTAGTCCGATCTTCATGTTCCACTCGGAGCCTTGCAGGATAAAGCATAGAGTACTTGAGACCGAGGTCCCGGAGACGCCGCTTCACCCCCTGGAAGCCCATCCGCTGTTTCTGGACAAGTTGGGTGAAGTCCGGGAAAAAGTTAATGGACGAGTTCTCATGTCGGACCGGGCCATGGACCCGTGAGGCCTGCAGAATCGCGTCTCGGTCTCTGTAATGGAAAAGTCTCGCAACGATAGGCCTGGGGGGGCACCCGGTCGCGGCCGGCCACCTGGGACTCGATGGGCCCGCTCCACAGCGAAAAACTTACTCAGGCCAGCGGGAGCAAGATGTTCGAGGATGAGCTCCTCGACCAGGAGATCAACCGGGCGGGTATCGGAGGTCTCCGGAACGCCTATGACGCGGATGTTATTGCGGCGGGCCCGTCCCTCGAAGTCTTCCAGCCGCCGGGCCATCAGATCATTGGCCGACTTGAGATCGCCGAGAGTGGCCTGCAGGTCCGACACATCCGTACCAAGGGAGGACGTCCACGTAGGGATGTTTTGGTCTTACGCCTCTCGGGGTCCCCCTTGCCTCCCATGAGAACCTCGATCGCCGAAGGGGACCACCGAGGAAGCGTCGAGGTGGCACAGGCCAGGCAGACGCGTGTCGCACCACAGGCCGCAATATGGCGGAGCGAAGGGACCCCCGTCAATGAGCACACTGGCAGCAGACGAAGCCACCGGCATCAAGCGAAGGCAAAATGAGAGCCCAGTCGCACCAAGCAAGTCCACAGTCCAGCCCCTCAAAGACCAAAAGTGAAACCGAAAGTGATGTGACGGCCACTGGCACAGCCCCGCTGCCGTTGTTGTTCAACTACGCCCCGGCTCCACAGATCGCCCTCGCATCGGGCAGCCGTCGGGTGGGCCTCAAAAGTTCAAACCGCCATAACTCCGGATTGCCAGGTCCGATTTGATTTCCGAAAGGAGTTTAGTGTTCAGCCAGCATTCCTCTCCCAGATTCCATCAACCAAGTCAGGATAGAGTCAGGATAAATTCCAAGGAGCAGCGAGGGTCCGGGGAGCCCTGAGCTCACGCGACCATCTTGGATGCGCGCTAGGCTCCTCCTTGGACTACACTCTTCTTGTTGCACTGCCACTGTTTACTTCCTACCACCCTTATGATAAGAGGAATTCATTTAAAGCAGCCATTAAGTAAATTATGTCATTATAGGTCTCAAAAACGCCATCAAACATTATAGAATGCTTCCTGATGTTGTTTGTTAAAAGGATGAGGCCTGGGCAAAGATAACTGGCTCTTCTGTACACTGGGTGACCCCATTAACCTCCTGCCTCACTTCGTATGGAATCATACTTTGACTTTGCTTCAGTCTAGATAATACCAGGAGGTGTGTTTGTCTGCTTTACCCAAGGCTGTCGCCTTTATTCGGCGTCTAAACATATTGTTTGTGCTCTTGTTTATTTTAGCTTTGCAGGGGCCGGAGACGGGGTCAGCACGCGTTTGCCACATTGCTGCCCTCATTGCGCGAGCCCCGGGCCCGGCCACTGAGGGAGGGATGGTTTGAAGAGGGTGATGGCATGCAGCTGGGCCCTCTTACATGACACGCCGCCCCGGCCCTTCATGGCCACCGTGAGCGCGATGGCGCATTGGCTTTCTTAAGTTAGTGGACGGATTACTTCTCCTCTGGACATTCTCTAACAGGCATTTGCAGTGCGATGGGTCTCGCATTTGCGAGACTTTGAGCTGTTAGCATTGTGGGTGACAAACCTTTTATCTATGTGTTGGTTTTGAAAACAGATGGATGGGGGCATTGTCATTTGCGGTGCCAATGGCTTGGGGTTCTGCCGGTACGAGACCAATTGCATTGCAAATGCTTGTTTCAGTAATCCTTGAGTACCACTTTTACTGTATTATCTCGTTCAGAGTGTTTTTTAGCATTATGATCACAGTTTTACATTGATGTGTTGATGAAATTGTATCTTTTATGGTCATATTTTCTTATATGCTGAATAAAGATTATTATTATTATTAATATACCATTGCATCACTTTGTGTAATTAAGCATGATTAGCAGAAAAATGTACTGCAAACAGCGCTATCTGGAGTAAAGATTTACTGTGATCACCCAGAACAAGAGATAGTGAGTGACAGTTTCTTGCAGAGCTTTTGATTAAATGTGTCCCTGCACCAAACACTGACTAGGTGATGCATTTCACTCTAAAATATAGCACAAAATGATGGATTTGCATTTCACTTAATGATGTGTAATTTTGTGTAATTTTGGCATAATTAAATGCAAATTGTGTGAATTTTGGGCACTGTAGGTTCTAATGCAAACAAAAAAACAGTTGTACGCCATATTCACAAACTGAATTTTGCAGCACATTAATAGTATTACAATAATATTACTAAAGACCAGAAATTAAATTCACAAACCTATGAATTTAAATCTCTATCTCCACCTCTCCTATCTTTCCTATGGGGAGATCTGAAGACATTTAATCTTACTACTAAGTAGCAAATATGGAAGGGACGGGGGCAGGAAGGTAACTGAAAAAGGGATTTACGAATTAATAAATGGGAGGGATTTAGGGAAGAGTAAGAAGGGGTTCATGGAGTGTAAGAGAGGGGTTGAATGAGGGAGATGTACTCAGCCACAAAAATGTAAGCACCTTGCTATTCACAAACTGCACCTCTAAGGTACTACAGTCAAAAAGGGAACCATAACATATCATTCCTTTAGTGAATATGGTTTTGTTTCCCTCTGATGGTCAAAAAATTAAATGTTGGTTTCTTTGTTAATAAGACATTGAGCCCTCACCCTCCTAATGGTGGTAGGCTAAATCATCGAGTCAACTCCTAATTCTTCTCAAAGCTCTTGACACAAGTGAGTTTCACCACAAACCTGAAGGACCTCTTACGGTGCTGCTAATGTGTTTGTGAACAATACCGATGTGATGTGGGAATCCACAAACCCTGAGTACCTTTAGAATCCCCATGATGTTGGAAGAAAAGGACGCAAATTTGGCGTGGATACCTTATGTGGTCAAAAAGTTACAGGGGCCTCAGCGCGCACTACCCCAAATGGCCAAAAAAAGGCATGGCACAGGAGGGGGAAAAGGCCTGGCAGCGAAGGGGTTAAACACGATCCAGACCTCTGGGCAGAAATGTTGGCACCAGTATCACCACAGGTCAGGAGCACATATAACACAACAGCAACATTCAAAGGCTCAATTATGTCACCAATCTTTAAAGGAGAGGATAGGTCTTCTCCAGTAAACTACCGTCTGATAACGTTAACTGATAACGATGCCAAATACTTTGCTGGAATCATACTTGAAGAGTTAACTGCATGGGCCTCCAACGATGCCGTCATACCATACAGCCAGACTGGGTTTCAAAAAGCATCCAGCACGATCACAAACATACTAGCAATTTCTCTACTAATAGATGCTGCCCACGCTTCTGGAACACCGCTATTCTTCTGTTACATTGACTTTAAAGCAGCCTTCAACTGCATGGAACGAGGGAGGTTGTGGCAGAAGCTAGCCAGCTGGGGAATATCACAAAATCTGCTAAACCTGAAGAAAACCCACACACAGGCATGCTTCTGGGGTGACACCTAACAGGAAAACACAGAGGAATAGAAATATCTTGGAGTCATTGTTGACAGGAAAGGCACCTTCACAGCCCAGGAGAAGGCGACAAGAAGGAAAGGCCTTGCTTGGCTATAGCACTGAAAAACATGAAGAAAAACCTAGCCGGCTGAAGCCTCTGCTCAAAGTCGCAAGAGCGAAACTTCTGTCAACAATTTCATACGGAAACAAAGCATTAAGAGGATGAGATGCTAGCATCCTAGATACCACAAGCATACGAGTCTATAGAACCATTTTTTCTCTGCCCAACTACACCTCACCGTCCCAGATAAGACTGGAATTCGGACTGTTCAAACAGTCGTAGCCAGGTACGGCGCATACATAATATCTTGGAACAAGATTCGGACAGCCGAACCAAACACCCTAAACGACATACAATGGGAAGTATTACAGTACGGTAACACATCACCGGCAAGAGTGTACTTACAAGAGTCTCTCAACCTTACAGGACTGACAGAACTCTAGGACTCACCTATCAGTTCCCAGACCTTGAAGCATCTGGTTACAAAGTCACTTAAAATTCAGTTTTCCATAGAGGATAAATCTACACTATCCAAAAGAGCACATGGATGGATGACACTTAAACATTATACAACTCTTACCCTCCACAACTATTTTGCAAAAGGCTATCCAGCCTTTATTTTAAGTTTTTAAAATAAAGGCTGGGACTACTACCAGTTAAAGATCATCTGGCACCCTGGATGCGTGGAAATCTTCCCATCACTTGCCGCCTTTGTGGGACTGGAAAGGAAGTTCTGATGCATTTAGTCTGTTCCTGTATAACTGTAAAAAAAGTAAGGTGCTATTTCCTAGTAAGGGCAGGCAATCATGTGCGGCAGCAGCTCCTGGCACCACCACAGGTCTGTGGCAGCAGAGCATGTTGGAGGCCAACTGGGGGACATCCACAGGAGGACAATGAAACGGCACCCCTGGACACCGTGCTAACTGTCCTTGGTGCATACCAGCAGAACCAGGGACAGATGGGTCAGGTTCTTGAAGAACTGCGGGAACTCTGCCGGCTGCAGAGCTCCATGGACACACGCTTGGGACAACATGTGGAGTACATGGGCCAGCTTGTGGGTGCCATGAGGGACATGCATGCGGCAAAAATTGCTTCCAATCCCCCCCGTGGCTAGCTGGATGATAGTCACACCACCTCAGCAGCGGACACAGGGAGGGGTGAGTCACACCACGGCGAATGTTCAGACACCTCTGCGCATGCAGCAGGTCCCCCCCGGCCAAATGGAAGAGGGGGCATCTGAAAAAAAAACAGGAAGTTCACGTGGCACAGCACAATACCATACCAGTTCTCGGAGCAACCGCTGATGTCACCACTGTAACACCGAGCATTGACTTTGTCGTAAATACGAATCCACATTGCCACAAGGATGGGAGTGTTCGGTTGGACTTTGCAACTCTACCATTGTGTGTTCTACCCTAACTAACCGTGTACTATCACGTTCTACTTCACCCCTCACCTTTCACACATCGCAAAATAAACACAACTCACAACAGTATGCCTTTGTGTCAACAGCATTCTCATCACATTAAGTAGCATGTTGACTCACATTGCAATGTCTCAGAATATGTAAAAGTGGAAATCCATTGAGAGAGTGGTGGTACCTGGAATGACACAAGGAAGCAACAGTGCATTGCCATATCATGCAATAACCGCAAAAGCACACCACGAGGCAACACTGTACAATATGCATTACAGACAACACCAGCCAACACAATTAACATGGACAGCAGGGGGACTGGAGCACACAACTGCACCTCCCAACACAGTTTAGCCCTTAGCATCCTGGGGAATGCAGTCCAGTTTAAAAGCTGACTTCTGTTACCGTTTTCGTGTGTCACCTAGGTTGGTGCAGGTCAGTGCTGTGAATCTCTGGACACATGTATGTCGCGTTCTCCTCCCACATCAGTAGGGGTAAGATACATTGTGATCAGTGTCTGCTGAGAAAGCTGCCACAATCTACTCGGGTCTCTGTACCTCTCCCTGCCCAACTCAGGTGAAACACCTCAGTCACTTGACAAGTAAGCATCATGACTTAACTGCATTTACCAGAATGCCAAGGGGTGAACTGTGCTGGGAGGTGAAGCAGTGTGCTCCAATCCCCCTAACAACATCATCATGGACATGACGGAAGTTGTCACAGATCACACAGCGCAGACCAATGAAATCGTTGGCTGTGTACCCACAAGACCCAGCATCACAGCAGATCCTGTCATGTGGACAATGGTGACATTGTCGCATTCACACACCCAAGTACTGTTGCACAGGGATTTTCAAGTGACATGTTTACCCACATGTACACCAGTCCCAGACAACATAACCATGCTAAATCTGTTTCATAATCTGTTTCATAAAGGACGTCATCTTCTCCTGAATGTGCACAAGTGCTGCGGTCACAGGGCAGGCATCGCGTATATAGGAACTGTTGCATGCCGTATTCCTTGCTGTAGCAATGTCCTCCTCACTCCCCCATAAGTGATTGTGGATATTCATTTCTGGCCTCACATTCCCACAGCGAAAGCGGACTTCAATAGGTGTGCAGGTACAATGGGCTTCTGTTTCAACAAGTGGTCACTCCCACATCAGCCCTGAGACCTTTGAATTCCAGGTACCTTGACCGTCCCACACAATTCAGTCATTGCTGAACACGGCACTCCCACTTTTTTCCAGGGTACTGACACAATAATGATCGAAAACCTCTGATACTGAAGGCTGTTGCACATTTTTTCAACACATGTGGGCTCTGGCATTGTCCCTTCATCTGATGCGATTTCTGGTGTTCTACTGGGTGTCATTCCTCCAATTTCTAGACTGCATTTAGCAGTTTGATATCCTTACTCATGGCTGTACAGCTGAGCGCTGGTTCAGGGAGTGCTCTCACGCCATGTCTGCCTGTCCTGTGGTCCAGGCAAACCCTGGTCAGTTGCAACAGTACTGTGACCTCATGCAGCTTCTCTTTGGATGTGTCCCATTAGCTGTGCTATGCATCAGTTATAGGCTAACCTTCCGCTATGCCTATTTCACCTGCGTGCAACCTGTGTTCTACTGCCGAAGATGCCCCTTTCAGTGGTCCAAGGATCTCTGCCTTTCCAACACATCCCTTGCTGCCCTGGATCATGAGCTGTGGGTCAGTCCTTTGTTGGTCCATGATCAGGACTGCTCCAGTGATACACGATTGTGCGATGCCTTTCAATGTGTCAGACAGGCTGACAGCTGCGCCTGTGCGCTTGCACAAAGGCTCCTGTGCCATTCCTACATCTGACCTCTCCCCGGTTGAAATTGGGATGCTCCTTTCATCCTTGTGGTGCGAGGAGCACATCTGTTCCTTCATACTGCTGGATTGAATGGCAGTCCTTTTGCTGGAGATGATTTGGGTCATCTTTTGGAACTGATTGCCTTCAAGGCTACCTGTGCCTTCTTGGATTCATAACTACTTAACAGCAACAGGAACTGTTGGTGACTAATTCAATGTCCTTTTAATTTATTTTTTCATGCCTACTAACAGGAATTGTCATTCAGCTCTCTGACTTTAGCACTTTATGCATCTGCTTTGACTCTGCTGACCTCTGCGGTCTGTTTCGCTTGTTCACAGACCTGAGCAAGGGGAGCCTGTCATCTGACCATCGTGGACATTGTTGACTGACATGAGCCCGGCTTTCATCATGCAGCTTTACTGCACAAAATTACATGACGTTGTCGTTTTGCAAGTACCTTAGTATTTGTCTGTCACTTGAGCAGTGTCTGCAGAGCTTGTTCTCTGCGTGGTCCAGGAGCACTGCCTGAACTTTCGGTCCGTGTCCGGAGGCCATTGTCTGTTGACATTCTGTTCTGGTCAGGCCCTAGCACCCTCACTCAACAAGGTGTCACAGCTGCTAGAGGACACAGGTACCTTTGGGGAGGCGGGCTAGTTGCCCCACACTTGGTGAGTGATCCATCCAGTGATGTGGGTGACACAGCAAATGGGATGTACATTTCACCATGTAATGGTTGAACAATAGGTCTGCTGGCAAAGCCCATAGACCTGGGACATCTCATTCAACTCCTCCCAGCAAGGGGTGGGGGGATATGCTTGTGGGTCTTTGTCCAGAGGGATTATTGATATGACATCTTGCTTCATCTGTTATGGATGTGTCTCAATGAAAACTGTATATGTACTCATGCATTCTCAACTTATTGTGGCACGTATGTTGCCTGTACTGACACTGTAGTAAAAAAAGCACATTTGAAAGCGTTTCTTGTCTGCGACTTATCAACTTGTGTACATGCACTTGCAAACCTCTGAGTGAGTGGGAGAGCTAGTGTGGCACTATGGCAATTGGGTCCTGTGCTAATGGGTGTTTCTGGGTGCTCAGTCCCTGCCTGTCCAAGTTCTACAATCCTGTAAGTGTCCAAAATGCCAGAAACAAATCTCAAAGTTTGTTAGACAACAGCAGGGCACACACACACAGTCATAGTCGCTCATTGTTAACTTACACTCAGCAGAAGTAGTTGACGATGAGCTGTTGTCGCTGGTCAAGGCCTTCTTCCTTACCACTGTCATCATCACTGTGCATGTGTGCATTGGGTGTGGGGGGCTGCTGCTGTTCATCGTTGTCCAGAATCAGGGGGATCCTTCTGTGCATGGCCAGGTTGTGTAGCATGCAGCAGGCGACTACCATCTGGCATACCTTCTGTGTTGAGTACTTAGCTGCACTACTAGTCTGGTCCAGGCACCTACATCTTAACTTCAGCAGTCCAAAAGTGCACGCCACCACACAACGTGTCCTCCCATGTGCATCATTGTATTGTACTTTCCACTGCGCTGTTGGATTTCGCGGTGGGGACAGCAACCACAGATGATTGGGATGCCCAGAGTCACCTAGTTGTGAGACAGACAAGCAAACAGTGTGATCTTAATGTGAGGGGGGAACAGCATGCCACACATACATCACAGTCATTGACACAGCCCACTCACCAACAAGCCAGGCCCACTCGGGCTGCAGATTGGCCATCAATTGGTGTATGGTGGTATTCCACAAGATGTTGGAGTCATGTGCCGACCCAGGATACATTGCACACATGTGTGAGATGATCTGATCCGCCTGGCATTCCACTTGTATGTTGATGGAGTGGCAGTATGTGTGATTCCTATAGATTTGTTCACTTGCCTGTGGTGGAACGAGGGCAATGTGGGTACCTTCAATGGCTCCCACAACATTTGGAATGCCTGCCAGGTCATAGATGACCCCCTTCACAGCTGCCAATTCCTCCCTCCTCGGGAAGTGGACATGTCTGTCCTTGTAGAGCATCAATGCTGACAGGACGTCACGCAACACCATGCTAAACATGAGCTGTGACATCCCCTCGGCACTGGCCACAGTGTACTGGAAAGACCCAGTACCGGAGAAATGCAGTGCAGCCATTACCTTCACTCTAACAGACAATGCAGCCGGATATTTTCTTTTTGGCTTCAAATGGGGTTCCAACTGGGCACACAGGTTTTGTAGTGTGCGGCTATCCAAACGGAATTTCTGGATGATTTAGCTGTCGTCCATCATCGCCAGGTCAGGGACAGGTCGAAAGATGGGTGGTCTCCTCCTACGTATGTCAGGGTACACAAGCATAGGCTGAGTTCTAGATGAAATATGGTGCACAGCTTACCCAGAGTCTCCCACAACCACAACATTGACAGGCCTCATGGTCATGTAAAATGCACAAGTGACCTGCATTCAAACGTTGTTTTTCTTCACTCACTCAACATACTGACACTGCGACATCCAAGTAAGTCGATGTGTATGGCATATTGTACACTGCTACATCAAGGATGAGCTGCCCTGTAGTCTGCTGGCATGGCACTAGTGTATCCCAGAATCATTGCTGAGTTGCTTGTATCTGCTGTTACTGCACAAGCGTAAGCTTCAGTCCAACAATACAAAACAACATTATGGGATGAGGGCAGTCATCTGGACAATGAAACATGGATATGCTGCACAGTGGACAGACACATGTAGACATTATGAGGTCAGTCCTGCGTGAGTGTGTGTGGAATTTGTGTAACAGACATTGCAATGTTCACCTGAATGAGGCACTAATGCACATGGATTGTGAATACATGCCCACATGGCTGACAATGACCGATGATGTCGGTCAGAGCAATGTTTGTTTGTTCCACATGTGCACTCCTATTACGTGTGTGTGAATATGTCAAGCAATGGCAGCTGTGCACACTGCATGCCACACCAGTACGTGTGTTGGGAGTGCTAGGGGTTACAACTATGTCTGATTTGCAGACAGTGGACACCTCTGATTGTCTGCCTACATCACTGGCACTTCACAGGTCGACTCCTGGCCAAGGGACGCCAGCCAGTTGTCAAGGGATGTACAAGCGATGTTCACAGGTTGAATTTTTCATTACACAACATTGGTACAGTGCGAGAGACCTTTGGCCTTTTAGACTCCTTCCCTCAGTTGGGTCCATGCCGGTCACGGAGCATGACTATGTATATACTTTCCCTCTCCTTTTCTTGGACATACCATGTGTGTGGAGACTTGACTCAAAGGTCACACTCTCTCATACCTTCACAGTGTAGTGATCAGCTGGTCACTATTCTAGTTGTTCTGATGTACCAGCCACTCCCAGAGGGCTGGCTTACCCCCAACCCACAGCCACCCAGCACAGGCGTCACTGGACATAGGACCCTGCCAACAAACGGGTCCGGATGCACGTGCCCTGGGCCAATTTTCCAATAAATGTACGGTGTCTGTGTGGTTATGTTATATGCATGGGGGCCTCATGCCCCACAGCATTACACACGGGGTGCCCCAATCACTTTATGCAAATGAGTTTTGATGTGTGATGTAATTCTCATGGCGCCAATGCAAATGCAGTATGTGTTCGCATGCGCCGTAGGTGGTATCCACAGTGATGACACGCATTGGCCACAATTGGATGATGCAGGGTTGCAGTCGCATATTTCCGGCCGCCGTGGTGTGGTAACCACTATGCGAATGAGCCATCAGCCAATGGGGCCCTTCAGCGTAGATATTTTGATATTGTGGTGTGCTCGCCCTGCAACTGCAGGGCTCGGCATTGGCCCCATTTGCCTTCAGGGGCACCGAGGGTCACACATGGGGATTGGGTGAGCCTCGCACTAAGCATTTTTGCAGGTTGTCACATTCATCGTGGTGCTGCAACACTTGTTGGGAGTTGTAGTTTTTCAGGGGTTGCATGTGTTGAGATGATTAATACGTACCTCTGCTGTTGAACGCGGTGGCATCTTGTCTGCCGGAGATGCATCAGGTAGAGCTGCAGGAAGATTTTTCCAATATTTACCTAATGGAGAACTTATCTGTCTATTTAGCCGATTTGATCCTTTAAGAACTCTCGACGGCCCAGTGGTGATCAGAACCGCCTCACTTTAACCTATTACAGTCTGATCAGTTCCTCTCATTTTACACTGGTGAGCGCGACAATGAGTCTCTTGTTCATTTTAATTAATGCACTGCTAGCCTTTACCTATGATGTTGATCTATTATATACTAGTCATCTCAGCCCTATTTTTGCCTCATATACTTTTATTCTCTATTTTTCACTTTCTTGCTTTTTCATTATGTTTGAGGCTTTTTGATTTTGGACATTTTTTGCCAGACCTTCTTGATTCTCTTTTTCCCTCTTTTTTCATCCTTTTTGACTATTTTCTTTTCTTTTCTCCCAATCCTTCCTAAGTCTTTTTGTCATATGTATTTCAGTGTATCCTTTTCAGACTGTCCTTTTAGTTTTTACCCTATTATCTGTTTGATTTCAATTTCTCCGTCCTTTTGAATTGGTGCAATCACTATCATTTGTTTTTCTAGTGTTGTTCAAATTTTGAAAAATTGGGTGGCTTTGACACTTGTGACTGAAGACCATTGTACGATATGAGCAATTTCCGAGTAATAAAATTAATGAGGTATTGTATTTTGAGCTTTCATATCTTAATTTTCTGTTCATATTATTTTATATCCGTCAGGTCCCATTACATCGTCAGTCCATTTTTACGGTCTTTGTAAGCCCTGAGGAAGGTGGTACCCAAATTAGGGTGTGGTCACCGAAACGCGCGTCGGTGCATCTAATGAGGCCCTTCTTACAATTTCCTTTGTTGGCTCTTTAAAGATTGAAATTGTATTTGAAAGTATATATATTATATATATATATATATATATAAAAAAATATGTGTGATTACACACTGTACGGAATATCTATATATTGATCTTTGAATTTTGATTCTCTTGTATGCGGGACCTCTATTTCGATTTGAGCTACTGTCGGTATAAGTGAGATGTATGTATTGATGGTGCTGTATGACATTGGTGCGAGTTTGAGAGTGTGTTGTGAATGACTTTATATGGGACCTTTTCTGTATATTTTTTCTGTATTTTGATTCACGCTGTTGTACCTATAACGCTTTGTCACTTTAATGTATTATTATAAATTGTGTCCATATAATTATTTGGGAACTGATCAATTTTGACCATAATATAACATGAAAAATGAAAAATAAAATTTAAGAATAAATATCTTTTTTCGTGTTAAATGGTCTGTCTGCTGGTCCAGTTATAGTGTCAATGCCTCAATAGATGATACTGTGTACATATCGAAATATACAGGTAGAGAAATATTATTTTTCTTAGAGCTGCAGGAAGGCCTGTAGCACAAGATCCATGGCACCTCCGGTGGTTTAGATGGGTTCTGTATCGCCTCTTCCTCTCTGTTGTTGTGTTTCCGCCATCCACAACGTGGTGGTTTTTATGCGGCGGTGGAAATGGCTGTTTGCCACATCGTGATCTGGTTGGTGGATGGAACTTGTTTCCGCACACCGGTCTTGCTCTGTTGGCTCCATCCGCCACCCTTGCATATGCAGCAAACGTGCGGAGCCTGTGAGACTGCAGCAGGCGGTGAATGGCCTCTGTAGGGCCATTGTAATTCAATGGTCGCAATGACCCCACCTGGAGCGGGAAGATGTCGTTTTTCTACCACCACCACTGGTGGGGATGGGCTTCTGTCCGTCATCGTAATGAGCCCCTTAAATTTTAAATGTGTTATTCAATCTACATGTACCTTTGTATTACATACTAAACTTACTTAGGCTATAGTGGGGTTCTCCTTGGCCATTCATTTAATGAATTTTTTGTCTTCTTTTTTATTCTTCTTTTATACTTTGATATTTTTTAACATGTTTAAAGACTTAACTCTGTTAAATTTATTTATAACATGGAATTATATATTTATATTTAGTTGTATTTTATTGCGATGGCTTTAAGTAACTTAGCCATTATTTAATAAACTTGAAACTAATCTTGAAACATGCTGGAGTGAGGGCTACAGTTTCTTTACTACAGAAACACTATTAGTCTCAGGGTCTTCACTATCAGACTAAAAAATGAAGTCCTTCATCAACATTGATGATTTTTCTTCTGTCTCATTACATTCCTCTATAAATGGTATACATGAATTTTTCTCTGGCTGAAACAGACTTATCTGGTTCCGCCATGGTCCTAATGTTGGATTTTTATTTCATTACTTTTTCTTTTCCTCTGGAATGGCGTTATAGCAGTTTAATTCTCCTTTTGAAAGGACACTATCTTGCTGATTGTTCTTCACCCGAACTTGTATCTGAGGAGCGCACGTGCCATTCTCTTTCACATAAGGTCCAGGGTCTATACAAACAGACTAAAAATGAAGTCCTTAGCTTGACATTTGTCAGCAGATTAAGACATCCTCTGCTGCACATCCACTGCAGGCACCTCTTTTAGGTTCCAACAAGCCTGTGAAGTATGTCTATTTAGACCATTGCAGACCACTGCATTCAGATGGCTCCTTCAAATATATCTAGTGGCTGTTGATTCTTACTCTTGGTTTCTTAGGGTTTGGCCACAGCAATTAGCTCACTCTCAAACAGTTAATAAAGATTTGCAAGTCTTTGTAGGTACATATGCGGTAGCAGCATTCCACTCGGACCAGGGACCGGTTTTTGCCTTTAAGGCACCCTGGGTGTTGCTGTGCATTATTCCGCCCCCTATCATTGTGAGAGAAACTCGATAGTGTGATGGAAAAAACATGACTTAAAGCAGTCCTTAACAGCTAGAGTACTAGGTTTCGGTCGTAGGTGGGTCCATCACCTGTTTGGAGCCCAGAGAGCATTAAATACTCTGTCTAACAGGTCTTTGGGTGCCCAGACCCCATACAAGATTCTCTTTGGGGTCTAAATGTATGTTCCAGATCTTGATAACTCTGGCACAGTGGCTAGAGATGCACCTTTGACATCAATGAACGTTTTGCTATCTTAAAGGAATTATATGACATCCGAGATGAGCGCTCCAATTTGAATTCTAAACTTTCTACCTCTGATGAAGGAAAGGAGCAACCAGTGGTTTCTGGTTGGATTCGTAAAGTCAGGATCTACTCTGGGAGAAGTTTGCAGATAAATTTGGCACGTCTGATTGTGCCAGTCCTTTCTGTTAAAGGTTGTCGAACTGTGATTTTGCCACTGCTAGCTGGTGGTTAACACAATAGACTTGTTTCACAAGATGTGATCAAGCTACACCATGTGACCAATCCTTTACAGCAAGCCATGGGGTTTCTGAATAGTTTCTTTAAAACTCTCCCTACCGAACACGAAATCCATACTCATGCTTTAAGCAGTCTAAATCTTTGTTCACCCCAGCTGGGGTGCACAGAAACTGAACTTTCCATCATACCAGTTAATGATGATAACACAGGACCTGTTTCTAATGTGAGTTTGCCATTTTCCACTACTGTACCTAGCAATGAAGTTATATATTATCAACTGGTATCTATCTTGTCTCCTTTGCACACTGAGGTTCCTGTTTTTACTCAGACTGCCTCTGGTTATTTTATCAACATTGATGATTTTTCTTCCATCTCATCGCATTCCTCTATAAATGGTATACGTTCATTTTTCGTTGGCTGAAACAGACTTATCTGGTTCCTCCATGGTCCTAATGTATGATTTTTATTTCATTACTTTTTCTTTTCCTCTGGATTGGATTTATAACAGTTTTATTTCTCCTTTTAAATGCACACTATCTTGCAGATCCCTCTTCACCAGAACTTGTATCTGAGGTGCTTACGTGTCATTCTCCTTCACATAAGGTCAAAAGAGACTTGTCCCTTGTGGACATTACTGCAATTCCTGTACATGATGGTATTGCTTGAGATAAATTGCCGTATGAAATTTTTGTTCCAACTGAAACATTACAAATTGCCTATGTTTTTAAAATTGCTATGGGTGATTTTCTTTCTCCACGTTCTATGTCAGAGGAATGGGATGTTTCTAATATGATTAACCTTGAGCGGAGTTCGGGGAGTGTCGCTACGCGAAACTCTGAGAAGTGGAAAAAAAACTCCGCCCCGCTACGCGAAGCACCGCAAGCAGCGGAGTGCAATAGAAAAATCCATTTGCAGTGATTTTCAGTGCCGGATGCTTGTCCGCACTGTGCAATCATCGCGAACGGCACCCTGCACAGCACAGGCGCGCACTGCTTTCCGTTCTGCCGCTCGAGTAGATTTTTACTCAAGTGGCAGCTTTCTCAACGCGAACGGACAGTTTCTCAACGGGAGCGGTCTTGATCATAAGCGACCACTCGCAATGAGAAATCTGACCCCCCCGCATAGAGAAATCTCGCCGGGAGGTGTATTTCGACGCTCGCACTCTGCAACTTGATGTTGACGATCGCAAAAGAGAAAAAATTTCGCGGGAAGTGGATTTTCCTCGCGCTTTCCAACTTGACGTTGACAATCGCGAGCGAGGAAAAAAACCTGCTACGCTACGTGGAGCGGAGTTTTTGAGAACTCCGTGAGCTCCGCGTAATGTGGAGTGTGGAAAACTCCGTAAACTCCACGAGCGGAGTGGAGTTCACTGCCCAGGCTTAAATATGATATCTGAATGAGAACCGTACCTTGTATTTAAGGATGAGGATTTGCAAATTATGGTGAAATGTTTTGTTACCATCATTATGTACATCACTATTTACACTAATACAGAGCTAGTATTCAACATGCTGTTTTTTTTGCACACAGTGATTACACTGTCTGACTAAACCTGTGGGTAGTCCAAAAGCATATGACAAAAAGTTACCATATTTTTCTAGCATGTCCGTACAGATCCTGTTTAATATCTTAAATTTACACTTTTGTCAGTGAAGACAAATATGCTCATGCAATCAAAATAAATGTATTCAATTTTCTTTATTTCACAACTAGACATCCACGGTTATAAATATTGGAAGCAAAATGCTAAGCTGCTTGGGTAACATGACACTGGCAAGTCCAGGGCACTGATGCTTTATTTCAGGCTTCTCAAATCCCTCGCCAAATTATGTTTTTTGAACAGAACAGACTAGATGTCTTGTATTGGCTAACATTAAAAATGCAAATACTCCAAGCATTCCCTCAGTTGCAAAATTTGATGATTGGCATCAGTTTATAAATTTAACAGAACAGCTCAGTGAGATGGTGCAAAAAGGAACATACAATTCGTGCCTTTCTGGTTCAGGTGGGTGGTTATTATGGCCCACTGACACAAATGACTGATCTGACAGTTTTTTAAACTCTTTCAAGTGGGTTACTGCAAGCAGGTCATGCCCCCGGTATAATCAGTCGCAACACTCAGGAGTGATCACTACTTATAGCTACTTATAGCATAGGAAAGTTATGCTAGCAATGGCTTGAACATTCCAACTTGTCCACAGTAAAACATCATTTATCTCTATTCTCATATAATATATATTTCCAAGATTTCTGTTAGATCCCAGAGCCCCTCATCTTAAACATTTTATTTCTGCCACATTCAATTACATTTTGGAAATTTCTCAACAAGAAACTGCTGTAAGGCTTAGACAAATTGATGAAGAAAATTATGAAAAAGCATGGACAGTTGTTGATAATGAAATGACTACATTGTCCACACTTATTTAATCTTTTAATAATATTGTTTCATCTGTGTTTGATATTATACAGAATGTCTATACTTTACCAAGGCCAAAGTCAATTGAGATCAATTTTGCAGTTAGGTTGGACACTGCAGTTTTTAAAATCAAATAGAGTGCCATCGAAATATTTAAATGCACTGAATTTTTTTTGACTTATGTTTTGGCACATATGCAAAAAATCATGATGAAAAAGGAATCCACTTACACACAGCTTAAGAAAGAACGTTTAGATATATTGCCTTTTACTGCAGCAGAAATTCCTTCCACTACATGGCTGATTCACGGATTAATTTCTTTACCTATATTAACATTTCATATCACCTCATGTCTAAAATACTTTCTTGTGGGCAGGAACGAAGAAATAGGCACACAATTTCTACATGAAGCTTGGTTTTTACCCTTTCAGGTCAAAAGCATTTATGACAGCAAAGAAGTTTTTGTTAGTATATAATACTGTGAAACTTCTTTTGGAAACTCCTATGTTTGGAGAAAGATAACACTTTGTGGTGTATGTAATGCCTCAATGGCTAACCTTGGGTGCTATTTAAAGGGGGTTCCTATTCCAATGATGAAGCATGATTTTTTTTAAATTAACCCCTTCAGCGCGGCGGGAATTCCCCCGTGGTGCTGAAGGGTTCGAGCGCGGGCGGGGCCATGACGGAACGGTTCCGTCATGAGCACAGCGCAACCGATGCTCATGACGGAACCGTTCCGTCATGGGCATGGAAGGGGTTAAAACTGCAGCTATTTCATTTTAAGTGATCAGAGCTGCTGTAGGATGAAAGTAGGTGTCCCTTATGTAGTTCCTGTTTCTAACCCTGTGAATTACAGCATCAATGTCTTATTTCCTCCTACACATTCTCTTTGGAACTTACTTTGTGGCCGACGGTCCCTCTTTCACAGATAAACTTTGTAGGCCTGTGTAGTTTTAGAGAGTGCAGCCTGTGTGTCACTGACTACTGTGCTCAATTGAATGCACTATTAACTTATGCCTTGCCATGCAATTGTCCCAGTTTCTGGACATAAATCTGCTCTTGTGTGTCCTTTGCAGTTGCACTAATTGTGTTGTCCTGTGATTGTGCCCCCTTTGCTGCAAGATGCCAACTATGAACAAATGCCAAATGCACGTTCGGCTTTTGATTCCTTTACGAAGCTTGCACTTGCACTGCAGTTGCCCTCAACTTTTGTCAATTGGGCTGGAGATGACTCTCATTGCCATTTGGGTCTTGTTTAGCCGGCTTCTGTTGATGTGGTCGCTAAGGATGCCAATTTATATGCCTCTTAGACTCTTTGATTGGCTTTTTCTTTTTTTATTAATTTCTTCTTTGCATTTTGTATTAGTTTACATGGGTTTTAATTGGCCTCTTTTATTGCTTTCATTATCTATTTATTGTTTAAAGTTTTGTATGTGAAATGCTAGGCTTTTCAAACATACATAACGCACTACTTTTATGTATTTTATGTATTATTATTTATTTCTCTTTGAGTAGTCCCTTTTTTGACCAAGTGGAGGGTGTTATGTGGCTTGCATTTAACTTCCATTTTAGTTCACCTGTTAAATAATTCTCATTTTCTAACAACGCTTTGTACATGTTTTGCTTATGCCTTTGCACAAATTTCTACCTGATTGGGATTGTCGCTCGGTAGCCTGCCCAGTTAGTTCCAGGGTCGCACAAATTCAGAACATGAGGCATTGTTTTATTTCTGTGCGTGCAAAGAGGCAACTCTTCTACTTCAGTCTAATTTAAATTCAGTCCTGCACCATTGACACAGGTTGATTAGCTTACTGTTTTATTTTAAAAACTGCATCCATGCTAAAGTCACTGAGAGGTTCACTTCTGATGGAGACCTCATGGAACCCTGCTGAAAGATGCAGTCCCACTACCCTAAACCTTAATACTGAGATGGAAGATAGTGAGTACCCTCCGAGATGCATTTGTGGATGCATTGATCCCAGTTTCCTGACATACACTTCCAAGGTATGGGGTTAGGTCATTCCAACAGATCATGCAGATGGGAACCACTAATAAATTCTCTTTAGTATAGAGTCTAGCAATAGATAGGAGTAACGTTAGCCACGTTATGAATTATTGCCTTGATTGGTTTGTATTTTTCTCTGGTCTAATAATGATCATTACAATAATGTGTCTCATCTTTTCTTCAATAGCAGTTCATGTTTTATTTCCGAGGATTAGATCTTTTGAATAAATGTTTGAAAATGCAATATTGTATCTTTTCTTTGTGACCCTTTGGGCATACAAGAGTGACAAACAAAGGGGCTGGATCTGTTTCCATAATTTCCTTGGAAATCTGAGAGTCATGTTCTAGATTACTGACAACATCCATAACTATGGAGGTTTAAGAGTTTAGATGAGCTACCAACATTTACTGATTATGTAAGAAGACTTTTGTGGCACAGGGCAGCACAGCTAGTCACCTTGCTGCACTGCCCTGTGTCACAGGAAAACAACAGGAATGTGCTGTTTTTATCCACTAGAGTGCATTCCTGTCCTTTCCATTGCACCGGTGCCGATTTGGCAGCCTAGCACCAATGCAGGCAAACCTGTGTTGCAGCACAATGCAACATACATATAAAGAGGAAATAAGAATGAGAAATGAATATATTTCTCCTCTTTATGCCTCTCCTGGGGAGGCACATCTTTTAGGAGCATTCTCAGGGTTATAAGGCCTTGTAACTCTGGGAATGCGCAAAAAACATGGGAGTTGCGAGAAAAACACCCATGCAGTGCCCATGGAATACCTACCCAGGGCAGAGTAATGATTTGCGATGTGTTACATTACTCAAGGTTTTTGGAGCCACTTGGTACAAAAAGGCTTTTGTGTGGCTTCAAAATTTTGACTTAAGGTTTGCATCACTCTTGCACTCTTGCACCATGTTGCGTGTTGCAAGAGTGATGCAAGTTGGTTCATAAATATGGCCCTCAATGTTTGTATTATGAATTTGTGTTGTTCTAAATACACAGTTCTACTAGATTGGTGGGAACCGTGTAACATCACATTTGTGAAGGAGTAACCTCTCCGCCAAACTCTAAATCAGGCCCTAAGTAGTAATTTTAGCTAAGATGCAGAGGTTTTAAATCCAGGAGACAAAGCACAGGCAGAGAAGGCATGTTATCATGTTTCCTGTTACTAAATTGCTGACTCAAGCCCCCCAGCATACACTCGTACTGAGAATTTATATGTCAGACTTTATCACAAGTTTCAGGCACAGGAGCTCAGAGTAATAGGCCGAGTTTACCACAGGAACAGTTTCTTCACGTTATTGGTGACTCCCCCGGGCCTCGCAACTTTTCCTCTCCATACCGGGCCGGTTTCCTTGGCTCTGAGTGAGTGAATGATTTAGGGGGGAATAACATCGGTCTTTCCAAGGAGGTCTTGGGCAGATTAAGAAGCTATAGAGGTCCAGGCAGGACGCTGGAAGCAGGAGGCAGGGGGTGGGAGGAGCATTTCATTTAAACTTCAAACATTGTTAAAACTCTGCCAAGCGGCTAAAAGTACCCCTTGAAGTGCACAGGACTGAGCAATTAGGAAGTAACTCTTGGTGATCAGGGCAGTATTTGGTACACTTAGCACTTTTGATAACGAAATCAAGGCTGAAAGTGGGAAAACACTTTAAACATACGAGTGCGGTGGCTAAGGTTAATTCAGTGGCCGGGCTAAAAGCTAAAACACGCTTAGCCCAGGTGAAAGCCACAGCGCAAACAGCCAGAATTGAGCACAGTTCAAATCTCTCTGGTTTAAATTCTAGCTTCGAAAGCTCAGAAGAAGAGTAGCTTCTATCCCCGGTGCAGCTAGAGGGAGTAACACTAGAGATGCAAAAATCTACGGAGGCCATATCAGCATTGGGAAGGGAACAACAAGTTGATCCTACAGCTGGGGGTTTTAAGAGGGATCTGAAAGGCACTAAGGATTTTCCTCTTTTTATAAAAAAAAAAGCATCCCTATTGGCTCCTCCTAACCTCATAACAAAATATCAAGAAGTTCCAGGAGAGTTGTTACTGGACTCAACACAGGTCCTATCACCTCCACCACGAACTCGGACGCTTGGACAGACTTCATTTTCTCCCTCAAAGGGGGGTCCGGCTAAACAAAATCAAAATCAGAACAATTCTTCGATCAATCAAGAAGGACTGCCAGCTCCCAAAGAAAGAATGGCTCTGAAATCGACTCAGCCAGCGTTGCCCGTGCCTAAAAAATTGTTATTATCAGTGGAGACTCAAAACCAGTTGCAGCCACAGGCTTCATTCCTGCCTCAGGGGCAGCTACAGGGCAGAACCTGTCTGGAGATTGAGGCGCCACAAACAGGGAATAAAAAGCCTGATGGGAAGACATTCCAAGATTACCAAACAAACAGAGTATAGTAGGGTCTAAGGGAAAAACCTTTAATGACCTGCCACAGTTCTATTCCCCAATATCTACAATATCAATAACCTAGTGACTGGGGGTCTTCCGACAAGGTACCCAAAAGTGCCTTAAGGCTACAAGGGACAGAAATAAAGAAGCAAAGTAAAGAATATTGTGAAAGTATGGGGACCCTTGAGCAGAGCTTGGATTCCCGTCAATTGTCTACGTGATCAATCTTATCATCTGGTCATCCACCCAAAAGAATGATAAGTCTCTTGATCATGAAGACTATCTTCAAGGGAAAGCTCTCTCGTTAGAATCAGCGAAGGAGCGCCAGATAGTGAGAAACTGATCATATATATCTGCGATTAATGATCACACAGAAAAATCATGCAGTGCATAGAAAAGTGAGTGCAGTGTTTAAAATAGAGTTGCGAGGAGAAAACGACAGTTTAATGAAAATATCGCCTCACACACTAAATAAAACCAAACAACAGTGCAAAAAGCAGTTAACAAATAACTGCTGTTCATCAAGTTCGACATGTTTCAGCCAAACGGGAAAAAACTTTACCCACAGCTTTCTTCAAGACTTAAGTTGTCAAATATTGCTACTGCATGGATGTATCAACTAATAACAGAATGTGTAAAAAAAATAAAAAAAAATGTGCACATATGACCCCTAAACGGTTGGATTTAATACAACCTTTCTTTACAGATCCTCCGCTTCAGGGGATGCAGAAGGCATCTAAAGAAAAACATAAATAGCAACAATATTCTTTTTAGCTTCTTACAAAAGGAAAATCTGTATTTTGTACTCAAACACTAGACCACCTAGCTTGTTAACCAATGGTCTGCATCAGCATATCAAATATATATTGATGCTCACTCTATTTTCATTAAACAGTCATTTTCTCCTCACAACTCTATTTTAAACACTACACTCACTTTTCTATGCACTGCACGATTTTTCTATGTGATCATTAATCACAGATATATATGATCAGTTTTTCACTGTCTGGCGCTCCTTCGCTGATTCTAACGAGAGAGCTTTCCCTTGAAGATAGTCTCTATGATCAAGAGACATATCATTCTTTTGGGTGGATGACCAGATGATAAGATTGATCACATAGACAATTGATGGGAATCCAAGCTCTGCTCAAGGGTCCCTATACTTTCACAATATTCTTTTCTTTGCTTCTTTATTTCTGTCCCTTGTATCCCTAGGCACTTGTGGGTACCTTGTCGGAAGACCCCCAGTTCACTAGGTTATTGATATTGTAGATATTGGGGAATAGAACTGTGGCAGGTCGTTACATTTTTTTCCCTTAGACCCTACTATACTCTGTTTGTTTGGTAATGTTTTAGAGCAGCTGACGGCTGTGGGTCAAGTTTCAGAGAACTACACTTTAGAGGTAGTCTTTTTTCTAACCAGAGTTGACAGTTAGTGTAATATTGATGTAATTTGTGTTTTCTTCCAGTCTTTTTTCACATTTTTCTATTCTTTTGTTCTTTTTTCGTTCATCCACTTTAAGATGGCTGAATACAGTGGTCTAGCATATGACGATGCAGTTTATCAATCCATTCTTCACAACACTCCTAGTATACTCGAGGGACCCAATATTCCATCTGTAGGGGGAGGAGACGAGTGGGGTAAAGTACTTATTCTTAAAAAATCAGATTCACGATCTTCAGTACATGGGGCAATTATGGCAGAATAGCTAAGGGCCAACCGTGCACCCCCAGGTTTAGTTGTTACTAATGCCCCTCGTTTGTTTTTGCAAGATAAAGTATTTTTAAAAGATTGGTCTCTCATAGCCTGGCGCTGTACACGCGATTGGATTATGATTATTAGCACTGCTAAAAGAGTTGCTGATTCTATTCTAATAGAAATACAACTTCTAGAATCCCAAATTAAGACCACGATCACGGCGACACTCTTCAGAAAAAATCAAGAGGAGTCCAATAAAAATAACAAAGAGTTTAAAGATTTGATTCTACAAACCAAAATTGAGAAGTTTAAGAAAGACTTAGCTAAGTTTAAACACGAGAGAGTATACCCATACACGAGTGAGAATTATTCCCCTCCAGAGTTTAGAAACAACGGCAAGAGATATGGGTCTACTTACTCAGGCTCTAGCACAGAAGATAGTGCCAGTGATTCGGAGGGATCTGGCTCTTACAAACAACAATACAGAGGATGAAGCAGGTTTAACAGATTTAATAGTCATAGAGGGCATCCTATGTCACAATTCCAACAATGGTGGCCACCGGCACCTTGGGGTTACCCAATACATCCATTCCAACCCCCAATGGCACCCATCCAAGGATTTCAACTTGAGTTTAACAATCAGTCTTTTTTAGGGTCTGGCTCACAGAGATCAAGAGGCAGAAGAAGAAACCAACGTCCACAGGTACATTGGGATCTGTCAGCATGACCGCACACAGGAACCCGGAGCCAAACGAGGAGGAATTTCCCGCAACCAGACAACAGTCCAAACCTAGTCTCATAGTGAATCTGAGTACTAGAACCTTGACTAAGGAGGAAGAACTGGTTCTAAATAGAGGCCTCGGTTTTGTTACTACCTTTGAGAGTGATCCATTTCAAATTCAGTGCGAGTTAGCACAGTTTTTTCGGAGGTTAAGACTACATTACTTCTTTAAAGATAAACAAGCAACAGGAGTTGATCCAGGTGAAAATAACACTGCCCTCACGAAACGGTCTGTGTTTAATCCCCCAGGACATACAGTACCGCCGCCAGTATTGACCTTTGAAAAAGCTGTCGAAGAGGACATCTCCAAACTTTGCAAGAACCACAAAAGCGTATATAGGATTTTGCCATGGGTAGAACAACAAGCCCTACACACTTTAGCACAAGACCCTCTAGTTACATTTAAACCTGCTGGCAAGGGCGATGCAATTGTCATTCTAGATACAGTGGACTATAGAACAGAATACCTTCGCTAATTGAGTGATAGGCGATTCTATCAGCCACTGAGAGAAGATCCAACCGAAAAACTGAGAAAAACAATCACTGACATGGTTGAAGAAGCCCTGAACGAAGGATGGATAACAGCTCGTGAATCTCAATTTCATCAGACAAAATATCCAATTATGCCATACTTCCATAACCTACCCAAAGTGCATAAATCCCAAAGACCACCTCCAGGACGGCCTATAATTTCTGGTCAAGGATCCATTTTGGAACCTTTATCTACTTTTGTAGATTTTTTTTAAGACCGATTGTACGCAAGATGCCTACGTGTCTTAAAGACACGAAAGACGTACTACGATTGATACCCTCTATTGATTATGACACGGAGAGATACTTTTTAGTCTCCTTCGATGTTGAATCATTATATACTTCAATTCCCCAAGATGAAACCTTGAAAACAGTAGCATCCATCTTGAATGGAACACCCAGTTCATTTCATCATGGCACTTGCCCAGTTGGTCATGAAGGACAATTTCTTCAGATTTGAAGACACGATCTATCTGCAAATCTCGGGGACCAGCATGGGCAGTGTTTTTGCGCCAAGTTTGGCAAATTTGTCTGTACACTTTTTTGAACAACAACACATTTTGACACCTACCAATCCTTTTTTTACATCTATTCGCTTATGGAAACACTATATCGATGAAGTGTTGGTAGTGTGGCGGGGAGACCGTGGTTCTATACTTCTCTTCCATCAATGGCTAAATACCAGAAATCAATACTTAAAATTCACAGTAGAAATCAATAAAATGAAATTGGCCTTTCTGGATTTATCCATTTTTTCCACTCCATCGGGCTTAGAGAGCGAACTATATCGTAAGCCAATGTCACGCAATTCTTTACTGCAATATGGCAGCCAACATCCCAAAGCATTGAGGGATAACTTGCCCTATGGGCAATTCCTTCGGGTTCGAAGGAATTGCTCAACAGAAAGTGCATTCAAAGTTCATGCTGATACCTTAACTGAACAACTGGTATCAAGACACTATCCTCGCAAACTTGTCAAACGATCACTCAAACGGGCTAGGAATAATCATCGTGAAGCGCTTTTGGAACCTTCTATTGACAAACCAGCTCTTGACCGCCTTACCTTTGTAAGTACTTTCAGTACAATGACTAATGATATACAAAAGAGTGTCCACAAGCATTGGCGGATTCTGAACTGCTGTAACGAGAAGATTGCTCCGCCATTGTTTTAATTCAAGAGATCAGGGAATATACGAGACCGACTGGTCCATACTCGTCTGAAATCAACACCTAAGAGGATGGTAGGGACATTATGGGACCTCCCGGCAGTAACAGGTCATCCTCCATGTGGCGGTTGCTCGATTTGCCTTCAGACTACGCACACAACAACTATAGACATAGGGACTAACAGACCATGGGTCCAATCTAATTTCACAAATTGTAACAGTGACAATTTGATTTACCTATTAACTTGTCCCTGCCAGACCAAGTATGAGATAGTGTGAGATAGAATACTCAGGGTGGAAAGCTGCAGAATAGTCAATCAAGATGTGCATTAAGCTACAGAGTTCCTTCGCTAACTCTAATTAGTTGGCAGAAATGGAAAATCTCCCAGGAGCCAGCAGGGCATTAGCGAACAGAAGAGTATAGTCAACAACAACCGCTTTTACAATGCTGGTGAGTAGACTTAGATGCTACATAAGATCTCCTTGAAATAGTGAGTGTAATTTATAGGTGTTTCTAGCTGACATTTTTTAAGTTAGTCCGGTGCACTGAACTTGGTTTTGCGCCTATGATAGGAGTATGGTGGATCTATCTGTTGCACCTATCTTTGTCACTGGACAGCTGTATTTTTTGACTGTGAAATAGAGTATTTTTCAATCGTGAAATAGATTATCTATTCTAGATGAGCACAGTATTAGAATCTAGAAAGGAACTACTATTGACAGCTCTGTGACGCTTTTTTGTAGTCACATAGTAGCCGTTTATGGCGGGACGTTATGTCGGCCTACGTGATTTATTTAGGGTCGTCTGAGGGGACAGGTCGTTTTGAGTGAAACTTAATTAGCAAGTGCCATTCACTAGCTCGATGTAATTTTAGCCTTTAAAAGTATTTATTACCACATCGGAGGTGTTTTTTGATTAGTAGCGAAGCACTGGAGAGAACTACAATCGCCATTTTGATTACGTCACATTGTAGTTTTAGTGACATGATCACCAAGAGACGAGCCTCTGCACTAACGCGGAACACATGTGGACGCGGCAGTTGACAGCATTTATAGCAAGCTCCCTGGACCGATCGTTACCTCCATCCTCGACTCAGATGAACGCCGGAGGCAACGACGGACAGGTAGGGGCATGCAGACTCTGTTTTCGTCAGTCGGTATAGCGGAGCTTTTATCCTCCAAGTTATTTTGCTTTCATGGCTCTTTTCCCGCTTTTCCGCTTTATGGGCTAGAATTTTCTTTGTAGCAAGAACTAGTGATAATATGGACAGACAATGGAGTTCTTTTCGTGTTCGTGAGATCCATTATGCGAGATTTTAAGCCCAGGCAACAATGTGCAGGTCCTCTTTGTCAGACAGAGGAGTAAACTGTATTATGTTATTGATTCATTCTTTCGGGTCACTGAGACCCTTTGTTTAAGTCTTAAAGGCAAGGTCACAACGTGTAGGGAATCCTTATTAGACATCCTAGTCCCTATCTAGAAATTGAACAGAACGGTTTAATTTTAGTAACACTCGTTAAAAGACTTATAATAGAAATGAGATTTGTGTGAAGACTTTCATGGCTCGTCACCCGTTTTCCGTTTTTGGGGGCTATAACTGTATTTGAATTAATAACTAGTCACAATATGGATAGAAAATAGAATTCTTTGTGTCATGCAAGATGTAAAGGCAAGGCCACAACTAGCAGTTACTCCTTGACATACAGAGGAGTAAACTGAATTTTGTTCGTGATTCATTCATTCGTGTCACTAAGACCCTCTGTTCAAGACTCTTAGGCAAGGTCATAACGTGCAGGGAGACCTTAACACACGGTCTCGTTCCTTCCTATAAATTGAACAGAACGGTATAAGTTTATTGACATTCGTTAAAAGACTCAAAATGGAAATGAGGTCTGTGTGAAGACTGGCAAGAAACACATTACATCACATTGCGATCTGGATACACATTTTTAACAGCACTACAGGGGAGTTGACGTAGTTGAGGTTGTGTAGATCAGATTGATCACAGCTGGGAAGTTTTTTTTCCCCCTTTTTTGTTTGCTTTCTTTTATAGAGCGGGGCCTCGTATTTCTGAGCAAGGTTCCAGGCGAGGTGAGGTCCAGTCCCAGATCAAGACGGGTGAGCATCAATATATATTTGATATGCTGATGCAGACCATTGGTTAGCAAGCTAGGTGGTCTAGTGTTTGAGTACAAAATACAGATTTTCCTTTTGTAAGAAGCTAAAAAGAATTTTGTTGCTATTTATGTTTTTCTTTAGATGCCTTCTGCTTCCCCTGAAGCGGAGGATCAGTAAAGAAAGGTTGTACTAAATCCATCTGTTTAGTGGTGATATGTGCACATTTATTCAAAAAAGTTTTTGACACATTCTGTTATTAGTTGATGCATCCATGCAGTAGCCACGGCTGAAGAAAGCTGTGGGTAAAAAAAATTCCCGTTTGGCTGAAACATGTCGACCTTGATGAATAGCAGTTATTTGTTAACACTGCTTTTTGCACTGTTGTTTGGTTTTATTTAGTGTGTGTGGCGATATTTTCATTAAACAGTCGTTTTCTCCTCACAACTCTATTTTAAACACTGCACTCACTTTTCTATGCACTGCACGATTTTTCTATGTGATCATTAATCGCAGATATATATGATCAGTTTTTCTCTGTCTGGCGCTCCTTCGCTGATTCTAACGAGAGAGCTTTCCCTTGAAAATAGTCTCTATGATCAAGAGACATATCATTCTTTTGGGTGGATGACCAGATGATAAGATTGATCACATAGACAATTGATGGGAATCCAAGCTCTGCTCAAGGGTCCCTATACTTTCACAATATTCTTTTCTTTGCTCCTTTATTTCTGTCCCTTGTAGCCCTAGGCACCTGTGGGTACCTTGTCGGAAGACTCCCAGTTCACTAGGTTATTGAGACATTCCAAGATAGCAGTTATCCCTTGACGGAAGAATACATCACGAAACAGATAGACATAAGGGAAATGTTGAACCTCATCTTGGTGGAGATAAGGGAGATGAAAAAATCACAAGAGCTCGAGACTGCCACCCTCCATCTGCGTCTTGGCAAAATCGAAGAAGCAGTAGCTTGTTTTCCAGCCAAGTTGCAGGACATTGAAACAAGAATTGCGCAGCTAGAAGATCAGATGAGCGACATGTTTTTGAAGATGAATGAAGTGCTAAAAAAGAAAAAAAATGTGGAGAACAAACTCGAGGAACTCTAAAATCACTCCCGAAGGTCAAATCTTCGAATAGTGTGGGTCCCCAAAGAGATCAAGGGAGCTCCAACTATCAAATGGGCTGAAACGTTTATTAAACAAAAGGTTCTCCCAGAACTTGATGGGTATCTAACAATTACTATGGCACACCGAGTTCCCTCTCATCCTATGTCAAATTCCAAGATACCACAAACAAGCCTCTTGAACTTTTCCGACTTTCGTGTTAAGTAGAGAGTACTGGTGAAGGCAATACAGCAGAGACAATTTGCTATAAATGAATGTCAAATGTTGTATATTTTCTGACATGTCAGCTGGGGCAGCATGTAGGCGGAAGGAATTTGTGAAGATGTTATATCTGTTTAAAGCACAGGGTGCTCAGGCCTCAATAGCGCAACAATCTAAGCTCTGGGTTCCTGTAAAGGGGAAGTTTCATCTTTTCTCAAATATAGAAGATGCCGAGGGCTTATTGAAAGACATTTCTTCTAGAAGTTAAAAATTATTTGTGTGTATAATAGAAGATTTGGGCTTCAGTATTGATGGGGGTAGCAGGGTCACCTGGGTGTAGTTCCATGACACCCAATAGGTTTGTAGGGAGGGCTGAAATGTGGCTAGCGTGGCTAGTGGGGTTTTTCATATTTTAGGGGAGGGGTCACACTTTTGTAGGGGGGTGGAGGGGTGTATTGGGGAATTTTCAGAAGGGAAAAGGGCAGTAGCAAAAGGGACCAAAATTGGAGATAACAGGATGTCTTATTTGATCAAATATCAAGTTTATCTAAGATACAGAAATGGCTAGTAATTGTAGTATTCTGTCAGTCAACGTAAATGGGATCCTCAACAAACAGAAATATGGTGGGCTCATCAGATGACTAGCCTCCTTCACGCCCCATGTTTTGTTTCTGCAAGAAACACATCTCAAGTCCAATTCACCTAAGCTTTACCTACCGAGTACATTTTCTGAGGCTTTTTTTGTGTAGCCATCTATTTTTCTAGAAATGTGTCCTGGGAGTTTGAGCAAATTCATAGGGATCTACAGGGGAGATGGCTATGGGTAGCTGCAAGACTAAATGGGAGGATTTTAAATTTTGTAAATTACTATGGTCCGATTATGGACGATGCCTCGGGCTGGTGAAGATCAATGAGCTGTTAAGGGGTGTCCCCAGTCAAATTATCATCGGGGGATTTTAATGATATACAGGATCTAAAAAAGGATACCTCAAATAAAAATAAAAATAAAAAACAACTAAAACCAAACACTAAAAGAGTGTTTGAGGCCATCAAGTACGACTTCCAACTTATAGACCAATGGCGCAAAGCCAACCCAGATATAAACTCCTACACTTGTCATTCCCGCCGTTATCAGACTGCACCCTGCATTTACTTTTTTTAACATCTTAGGTCATTCAACATCTTAAAGTTAGATATTGGGACTAACTCTTTTTTCTGATCATTCTTATATTAGGCTCAAACTTGAAATTGGTGAGGGGAGGAGGGAGTGTTCCAGGTGGCAGATGGATCGCCTCCTCCTTCAGGTTTAACAGTGGGTAGAGGGCATCAGAGTATGGATCCTTGAATATTTAAAGATCAACGAGGGTACGGCAGAACCCTTTTCGGTCTGGGGGGGTTTTAAGGCAGCGGTGACAGTACAAATTATCTCCTTCTTGGCCACCCAGTCGAGAATTTGTCGAGCTAAAATTGCTGAACTCCAGCTGGCAGTGGAAAGGGCACAGGTCCAGAGAACTGTGACAGGTTCCCATCAGCTTGAAGACGCCAAACAGGCATTGAGGGAATTCTTTTTTTTAAAAGAGATCAGTAGCTCCCGAACCTACCAACAACGGGTTTACGAAAATAGCCAAATGGTTGGAAAATTGCTAGCTAGCTCCACAAAAACTAGACAAGAAGCAGCTTTAATCTCGAAGGTGATAGATCCTAAAAGTGGAGGAAAGGTATTAAATAGTGACGAGATTGCACAGGTTTTTATGAAACATTACCAGCAGCTCTACACAACGGAATATCCGGTTGTGGAAGATGTCATTCAGGGATATTTTGATAAAGTAAATTTCCCAAGTCTATCCAATTTTTTGGTGGATCAGTTAAATTCAGATCTAGAAGGTATGGAAATCTTGGCTGCCCTAAAATCAATGGCTGGAGCTAAAGAGTGTGGGGAGGATGGACTTCCAATAGAATTTTTCAAGGTATTTGCAAAAGAATTGACCCCGCCCTTGACAAAACTTTTTAATTATATTAAAAATGGCGGGCTGGTGCCCTCACCCTTTAAAGAGGCGACAGTTGTCAGCTTTGTGAAAAAAGACAAAAACCCAAAAGATATAAATTATTACAGTCCTATTAGCCTCCTCAACGCCGACTATATGATCTTAATGAAGGTTTATAGCTGGCAGATCAATGGCCGTAAATACCAAATTTTTAATACAGGCGTTGGACTATTGCAATACCAATTTAACCCCGGCTTGTATTATGATGGTTGATGCTGAAAAAGCTTTCAACTTGGTTAATTGGAATTCTTTTTTTTTTTGCTCCTGATAGATTTGGCATTCCTCCCCAGATCATTTTAATGCTGCAAAATATCTATCAGGGAGCATTGGCTCAGGTGGTAATAAATGCAAAACGGGTGGGTACAGTAAAAATAAATAGGGGGGGGGCAAGACAGGGGTGTCCGCTTTCCCCTTTACTATTTACGATTTTTATAGAACCATTAGCCATCCTTATACGTGAAAATGATGCAATTAATGCCCCACTTTTGGGTATGGCCAAGCTAAAGCTATTTGCAGATGACATAATTTTATACCTGAAACCCAATATCCAGAATTTGGAGTTGGCTATGAGGGAATTTGTTGAATTTTAGTTAATTGGGGGCTATAAAATAAATCACAATAAAACTGAAATTCTTATATTGAATACTGACACAAATTTTCTCCCAGCCAATCTTAAGATACAGGCAGCAAAACCCAACCCCATACTATATTTAGGGATATATGTCTCTGATCAATACCAACAATTATTTAAGTTGACCTACGAAAACACGCAGGGTAAAATAAAGCAACTGTTGGATAGGTGGCTGTTACTTCCTTTAACCCTGGTAGGACGCGTATCTCTTATAAAGATGTCCATTCTCCTCTTACTTGTTTTTCTGTTTAATAATTTACCTATTAAAATTAATATTAACTATTTTAAAGAATTGGAAACCATGTTTAGACAGTTTGTTTGGAGAAAAAAGACATTGTGGGTTAAGCTCGCTTCGATACAATTAACTATCAAACAGGGTGGACTGGCCTTACCGCTCGTATGCACTTATTATGAAGCGGCCTTTATAGATTTATCAGCTCGTTTATTGTCTTTTAATGGATTAAAAGATAACTTTTTTGGGAGAAAATGGTGCAGGAAGCCGGGTCACAGATTCCGATATTTCTAAAAACCTCCAAACTACAGAAAAAAATGAGATATAAGACGTTGAAAGATTATTCCAACAGACTTCAATTCTTTTTTAAGGAAACGGGCTCCTCTGGGTTTCACTGTTTAAAATTGGCGGAATGCAAAAACCTCGATCTTCAAATTCAATCTTGTCACTTAGGAAATTGGAAGCTTTGTGGTTTAGAAGAGCTAAGACACTTCGTAATCCAAGATAGGATAATAACTTGGCATGAGGTACTGATGAGGAGTGGGGATCAGAGACACCCTGCTTTTTTTGATTATTTGCAGATTGTTGATTTTTTGAGTCAACAGAATTTTTCTTTTGGAGCACTGACCAAACTTGTAATAGCCCTATTCGGAGCTAAATTAAGAGGAGTGGGGAATTGGTATCGCTTGTTGCGTAACCAGGGTCAATCCCAATTGATGGTGAGCCATCTTGAAAGGGTGATGCGGGAAACGCAATGTACCTTCTCCAATCAAGAAACTCGGTGGCTGGCTTACTTTACACCGAAAGCACTAAATAAAAAATATACGGAAGTCGAAAACAGTTGCTTTCCCTGCTAGGCAGAAGGCAAAGGAGCCTGGCTCCATATTTGTTTTGCATGTCCTAGAATAGGCCATTCTGGGAGAAGATTTTTTTCATCCTTAAATAGGGCAACTAAGAAAAGAATATTGCCAGAGGCCGAGGTGGCTCAGTTCGGAATTAGCAAAGATCGGACTAATTTGAGGAAGGCTGAAGAGATTTTTCTTTCCGTCGCTTCCTGAATAGCCTGCTCTTTAATTCTTCAGAATTGGAAGTTGAGGGAAGTTCCCACATATGACAAATGGTTCAATAAAATGAAACGGATGAGGGCTTTCGAAGAGGCCTTCACGATGCGACTGGGCGCTTCCAAAAAGTTTAACGAAAATTTGAGGTTTTTGAATAATTTGGAATGCTACACTGACCAGGAGTATTATACTGAAAACAGAGCTTTTCTGGTCAACTATAGCACTTTAGCACAAGCAGTTTAGTACGGAGTTATCTTCTGGCTTCTCTGAACGTTCTCTCTTTAGCTCTTAAAATACATCAGCAGCTAAATATGTTTGTTTTTTCTAAGATGGCTTCTCTGCTTTTATTAATATTTAATAAATGAATTTGATCTTATCCAAATGTTAACTTATGAACGATTCCTGTTTTGGTATTTCACATGTGATTGTTCTGTTCTCAATGCTCTGCTCAATATATATATATTTTTTTTAAACTAAATGTCTGACACAGTGAGAGAACAGCAAATAAGAATGAAAACCCTAACAAAAGAAGCTAGGGCCTTGTGTACCTAGAGCTAGGTCACCAATAGTGGGTGTAAATTGCTGACTATAGTTTTGCAAACTGCTTGTCATTTTACTACTCTTATTAAGTAACATTGCCTTAAAGGGACACATTTTCCTTTTTTCCATTTGGAGAGATATCTAAATTTCTTTTTGCCCTGTGGTGCAAACGCAGATGTTTAGTGAAAAGTTAGGGTTGAGATTTGGATGGTGTTATTTTAATTGATCCTGTTACCTTGATCTTAAAATGTTATTAACGGACGTTTATACTTTAAATCATGTTTATTAGCTTATTTATGTTTTTAAATGTATTGCGCCAGAGGATGACATTCTCCCTTACAGGGAGGAAAAAGTACCATTATTTGTTCCTTCTTCTTCTTTTTTTTTATTTTCAAGCTATATTATGATGCTGCATTTTCACTGCTATTTTATTGTGCTTTTATGGCAGTAATTGCCAAAATAAAGTTTTTCTGATTGATTGATATCGGGATTTGCATACAATGGTCCATCTCAAGCAGAATCTACCTCCAGAGGTCCCAGAATTCATCTCTACAGGATGTGACATCACCAATTGTGTGCCAAAATAATCATCAAAAGAAGAAGACAGGCAAATATACCTTAGTTACCAGCCCAGCACCCATATGAAGGAGACATCTGCAGATTTCCCAACATCTATCTATACAAGAGGTGACATAGCTGAATTTCCCAGAATTCATATATATGAAGTGACGTCACTGGTTTCCCACCACATCCATCTATAAAAGAAGTTGCCAGTTAATTGGACATCATTTCTCAGCATCAAGTTTAACAGGAAATGATGTCCAGATTTCTTAGCATCCATCTTTACAGCAATTCATCCACCATTCCCTGCCTCCTCTCCTACTTTATCCAACTCCTCAGGGTGTCCCATCTACTAGGCTTCCCCAGTTAGGAAATGATACAGGCAAGGGTATCACCTGTTTGAATATGTAAGGACTTAGTACCAGAATGCCTGCTCCAGATAACCTATCTTCATCATGTGTCTTGCAAACATCACTTTTTACACACTCACACCCAGACCAC
Organism: Triturus cristatus; assembly: GCF_964204655.1. NCBI lineage: Eukaryota > Metazoa > Chordata > Amphibia > Caudata > Salamandridae > Triturus > Triturus cristatus. Next base: position 735,736,615 of record NC_140587.1, on the reverse strand, counting down.
ATAAATACATTCATGTTATTTAACAAATATCACTCACTCGAACATACCCTCTTTCCACAAAAGAACAAATTCAATTGATGCCCATTAATGCACACTCATCAGTCAACGAAACTCAGACATCACTGACAATGTCAAACCCTGCCTTACTTCACACAATACCGATGGAGCATTCTCCTGTTCTTCCTGCAAGTTTCCATACACTTACCCACACCCAACACTCATGGCACCCGCAGTGACATCACCACCCTCTCTTACAGTCTCACAATCCTGCATACACCTATGCAACACTCTGTACTCACATGTACGCTCCTCAACACCCGCTCACTGATCAAACACGCCATAGAGATCTAGGACCTGCAGCAACAGTGCACCGGACCTACTTTTCATCATGCAAACCTGGCTGAACCATGCATCAGCACCTGATGCCACCACAGCCCCTCACAGCTACAAGATCACTAGGCAAGATAGCGGCAGAATCATCATCATCCACAAGAACACCATAAGCTGCACCATGTCCACAGATACATCATCCTCCAAAATGAAACACCTGTCATTGAAGCTCAACTTCACAGCCAACTACACCCTGAGCAGCACTCTCATCTACAGACAACTACACTGACACCATAATCTACAGGACACTGGGCCCACGCACCAACTACATTGACATCATTATAGACTGTGTTGCACCATTTTCTCTCGACGCTAGCATTTGCATTTTACTCAGAGGTATGAAGTTCCAACTGTAAATCATGCCGACCCCAACTCAAATCCACTCATCAAAGATCTTGGGAGCCTGCATCTTACCAAACATGTAAGGGACCAACCCAAGTCACCAGACACCTCCTGGACCTAATTTTCACCATCTTTAACAGCATCAGAGTTGACAAGGCCACACCAGTCTTTGGACAGACTACACCCTCGCTAAGTTCAGCAGTCATATCGCGCTCCAATGCACATGCACCAACACAAGACCAGCCATCTGAAACTGAAACAGCATCACTAACAAGCAATGGAACACTGCTGTCAATAGCCTTCAACCTGAACACAGCAAGAGTTTCCCCATAGCATCAAGAATTTCAACAATTGGATTATCTCATGCACTGACTCCCTGGTCTCCCTCAAATACAGCAACACTCTAAGATCTAGATGCCAGGCTAGTCGGTACATAGAGAAGCTAAGACTGATGAAATGCCACTGCAGACAACTGGAGTGTAAATTAAGAATGAGCAAGGACAATACAGGCAGGAGTACATTCAAATCTGCCTTAAGATGCTACTACCAAAAGATATGGACCACCACCTCCACCACTCTGAAGGATCAAATCAGAGCTAACACCAACAGAAGCAAAGACATCTTCAAAAATTCTGAAATATTTCACCCTCATACGACCTCTGCAACAATCTCTCTTAATTCTTCAGCAACAAAATCACAGCCATTGAAAGCAAATTCAAACAACTGGACCTAAATTACCTCTCCAAATGCCTCCTGATCTTTTCCACAAATCACCCCAAAAATATTGCCACCACCATGAATTCCATTCACTCAGGGGCCGCATTGGACCACTGCCCCCACCGCACCTATTCCAGAGGACTGCAACCCATCAAAACCATTCGAACACAAATTCTGAATGGCTCTATTTCTTCCATGATCTTCCCAGATGCTTGGAAATACACAACTGTCCGCCCATTGCTGAAGAAATCCTCTCTTGACCCTTGAATGCTCGCCAACCACAGACCAATCTCCCTACTACCATTCCCAGCAAAGGTCCGAGAGAAAATCAACAGACACCTCACCGAATACCTCAATGACCACAAACTCCTCAACTCCACTCAGTTTTAGACCCAAACACAAGACAGAAAGTGCCCTAATCACGGACATGGATAACATCTGCATGACTCAGATGATACACAGCGGCCTCACTCTCCGGGACCACTCCACAACATATGACAAGGCCTCCGACCCCATCCTCATCCAACAGCTTCACAACATCAAAATCTAAGGGCATGTACTCTGATGGATCTGCTCTTCCTACCTGGAAGGACCTAGTTAGTACTCCTAGCACTATAGACCTCGGACGCCTGCAAACTCATCCGCAGAGTTCCCCAAGGATCCTCTATAAACCTGCCCCTTTTCAACGCATACATGATCCCTGTAGCCAGCATCATTCACTATCATGACATCAACACTCTCTTCTACACCAAAGACACACAACTCAATCTCTCACTCACAGACAAGATACTCAGTACCCGGATCAAGTTCAATGCATGCTAGACTGAACTGCCCACTGAATGGAAAAAAACTGTCGAAATCTGAACAATGACAAGGCTAAAATTGTGATCTTTGGGAAGAGCACTTCACCCTTGCACTCCACCTGGTGGCCAACAAAGCGAGGAGCGAGGATAGACACCCACCCCCAAAGACTGCTACAGCAGACTCTGGTGTTCAATATCTGGGACAATGTCTCAGTGAGTTATATGGTTGTCACTGACATGAATGTTGATCAGCAGTGCTTGCGTCTAGCTGGGCTGATTTAGGGCCTGATTTAGATCTTGGTGCTACTACCACCGTCCCGCCACAAAGGCGTCCCAAGTACTCCGTCGAGCTGACAGGGGTCTACCTGCCATATTTAGATGTTACAACTAGAAATAGAAGACTAGGGCAGTGGCAGTCTTATCTGCTGGCTCGCAGTACTCAGCCGCCATCAGCCTGGCAGGATTGCGCCAAGCCGATTTAGATGTTCCCATTGTGCTGGTGGTGTCCAGGCGGTGGAGAGCTGATGAGCTGAGGCCATGGTGGTGTGAAGACAGGTAAGTATGACTTATTTTTACATAGAGCTTTGAAAGCCAACAACATACACACACTATTGAATGTGCACCCATACCCACCACTAAAACCTATGTTGGCATACTGGTCAAGTAGCAGCAGCACATGATGGACCTGGTCAATAGTGTTCAAGATGTAATCCGTGGTGGAACCCCCAAAAAAGGTGGGTTTTCACCTCGTTTTCCTCAATTAATCCAACTTGAGGTTGGAGGTTTCCCCACCACAGTTGCTTCTACGGAAAGGCACATCGTAATCTGGACTGCGGAACTCTGGACTAGAGTCCCGCTGCTAGCCGAATCTGCCTATCCTGTGGACGACGTAATTGAGAATTCTTGGTGGAGTCGTCGGGAACCACAGAGGCCTTTTGTCTCAGGAATTGCCAACATCTAATTATGGGGTGCAGACATCCAACCTGGTGGGAGGGAACACTGCTGAAAAAGCGACGGTGAGGCCTAGTCTGCCAAGATCTAAATCTGGCCCTTCTTTTATTTATAAAGCTAATACATGTCAGAAGTGTGGTATAAAGAGCTATATCTAACGGAAGTTATCATTGCCAGGCTTCACTCATCTGAAACATCATGATATATGACAGGGTAAGAGAAGTCTTGACTTATAAATATGTAAAACTGACCCACCTGATCAAATTAGGGTAGGGACTTCAATGTGTGGGCACCAGGTCAACGTATGTATGTTGACTTTTCCGTTTCAAAATCAGGAACGAGACTCCATGCATATTGGGAAATCAGGAACCTAGAGAACTGTACATCAGCTCATAAAAAATAATGTCTAAAGACACCTCAAACACTTCTAATGCATTGAGTTGGACAGTGAAAGAGGGTAAGCAATTGCTGAACTCCAACGAGTGTAAAAATGAATACAGGGCATGTAGTTATTAATTAAGCCTAGGCGGGGTTCACGAAGTGCAAAAAAAACTCCGCTGCAATACGCAGAGCTCCTCGAGCAGTGGAGTGCATTAGATAAATGATAAATTGTCAGTGCCAGGTGCTGGTCCGCACTATGGAATCATCGCAAACGGCACCATGCACAGCGCAAGCAGGCGCTGCTTCCTTTCTGCCACTCGAGAAGATTTTTACTCGAGCGGCAGCTCTCTCAACGCCAGCCGCGGTTTCTCAACGTGAGCACTCGAGAGCATACGCAACCACTCGCAATGAGAAATCAGACCGCCCACGTTGAGAAATCTCACCAGGAGGTTGATTTTCCACACTTGCGCTTGCCAACTTGATGTTGATGATCCCGAATGAGGAAAAATCTTGTTGGGAGGTGGAATTTCTTCGCATGCGCTTGTCACCTTGATGTTGCGAACGCGAGCGAGGAAAAAAAATCTGCTATGCTACGTGAAGCAGAGTTTTTCAGAACTCCGTGAGCCCCGCGGAACACAGAGTGCAGAAAACTCGGCAAACTGCGAGTGGAGAGGAGTTCATCACCCAGACTTAGTATTAATATTAGATTCATGTGTATCGATGTATGCATTGAGTACCTTTTAGGTCTGGCCTAGAGACAGTTTTAGTTGTCTTATCAGCCTCATGTAAAAAAATCATAAATTAAAATACCCAAAGCTCTCATTAGCGGCATCCCTCAAGGCTCGATACTCCACTTTTATTCAATTTTAATTTCAACATGCACCAAAGTGGGAGCGAAATTTTATATGTACACTGAAGACACACAATTGATATCTGGGTTTGTAAAGGACCAATCTAATACTTCTTCCATAGTGCTTCTTGCACGCTGATGGATGTCACAGAACTGCTTGAAATTAAATCCAGTGAAGATTGAGCTGCCAGTTATCCCTGAGGGTGTGAGCACCATGGATTCTCTGACCTGGCCTTCAGTAATGAGTCCCTGCCCTCCTCCTGCAACTACACTCAATTATATGGAAATCTGTCAATTTATCTGTGACCCTAAAGCTTCCAGAATCTGAAGATCTGCTTTTTCCATCTAAAAACGACAAGAGATATTCTTCCATTCATTCATAATTGATTTCAATCTTGCCTCAGTTGCGGTAATGCAACTCTTATCAACCCTGACAAATCTCAGAAACCATGCAACTGCCCATTTGACTTGCAAGGTTTCAAAGAAAACAATTACATAGGCTTCTGGTGCTTTAAAGAACGATTTTAAGTACATAGGGGCAGATTTATAATAACTGGCGGATCCCTGCATATCAGCAGGGATGCGCCAGTTATTGTGCGCCACAGCTCCGCCACCATGGATGCGCCGCTTTTACAATGCGGCGCACCATGGGGCAAAAACGGCACAGATGCGTGACGCATCTGTGCCGTAAAAGTGGCGCATTGCTGGAGTTGCGTCGCAAGCGCGACGCAGCTCCAGCAATGCTTTGGGGGGACCTATTTTCACAATGCTGCGTCAATCCTTACGCCTGCTTCAAGCAGGGTTTTGACGCAGCATGGGCTCAAAAGTGACTGAGTGGAATCTTGTAGATTTCACTCAGCCACTTTTAGGAGGCTTTCCTGCGACGGAACGCCCCCCCCCTGCACAGGTACGCCTACTGCTGGCGCAGGGCTTTACAACGTGACGCATCTCCCAGATGCGTCACGTTGTAAATACCCCGCAGCATGGCGCAGGATTTGTGACGCAACGGCGGCGTAAATGAGGCGCAAGGGCCTCATAAATCTGCCCCTCAGTCCATAGAGCTGTTTCTCAACTCTTTCCAGGTTGTATTGCATGTGAATAATGTCGGCAGAGGGCCCTTGCAATTGAAGGTTCAATGATCAGTTTCCCTAGAACCAGAACGGTCACCTTCAGCGATCATGACTTCTCAATTGCAGCTGCTTGGAAGTGGCATTCTCTACACTTTTTACTCATTATTTTCAGAAAACACTTGAAAACGTTCTTATTGTTGAATACACTGATGCAACTCCCACGCTTGGGTTATTTTAGCACCAAGAAACTTCAGTGTCAGTGCTCTGTACAAGTAAACCTTATCGTAGGATAACATTGGCCTTAAGCCCTCCTTCTTCATCAGTTAGTCTATGCAGCTATCATTCACATGTTGCTTCCGCCCACCACAGCATTCAGCAAAGGGCCCCCTTCAGCTGATGGCTCTCTTGTACTGCGACAGACATCATTTCGCCTGATCACATGTGCACATCACTTAAAAAGAATGATGTTCCAGTGACAAGGCCAATACATTCTCCTTTGCAATACATTTTATTTTACATTCTTTAGTATTTTAAAGTCCTTGTGTGCTTAACCTAGGTATTCAGGTTGTAGTAGTTCAAAAGCCCCTTTTTTGTACAAATACGAATCACATTTCCCTCTAATTTACATTAAAACTGAAAAGTTCTCTTCACCTGCGCTATGTACACATACCTGCTAGGACATACTCGCACTGGCCAATTAAAATGATATCTAGTTATTCATTTTCTATTTGTTTATTGCAAACATATGGCTGCCATGTGTGGATGATGACTCTTTTCTTCTGTTTATTTTTGTAGCACATGCAATTGCATTTCCATGCAATCTTTCTTTTGTGCAATTAGCCATTGCACCAGCTTGCCAAGGCCAGAAATATTGGATTTTGGTGTTTTCTTGTCATTTTAAAATTATGTATTAATTGTTTTCTAACTTGATCAACATTTATGCTAGGTGTTTATGTTGTCAAAACTGTACATGAAATTGAATACAATGAGCATTTTTAAGGAAAGCTGGTCAAAAAACAATAACATGTTAAATTTCTACATTTAGAAATGTAAACTCTATTGAACATGTGAAGTGTCATTATTGAAGGGGCATATTAGTTATAATTCTGCATGCATGAAACATGAAGACAATGTGAAAATGGAAAGAAAAAGTGACAGTCAATAACACAGACTGACAATGACTGATATCAGAAACTGCAAAGGCCCAACAGAGAAGAGATTTAAGAGAAACAAAAAAACATAAAGGGGCCGCATGTCATTTTGCTACACCGCGCTGCGTTAGTGTCGAAGTACAGGGATGCGACATATTTACAACAATATGTCGCATCTCTGTGCTTTCCCCTGTGCTGACGCACAAACCAGCCATGCACTGGCGCAGGCACCCTTGCACCAATGATGCCTGTGTCATGGGGGGATAGTTTTTGTGCAGGAAGGGGCACCTTCCTGCACAAAAACAATCAATTGAGGTGATTTCCTCTTCCAATGTGTGCTGAAGAATGCAGCACGCATTGAAAGAGGAAAAAAACGAGAAGAAATGAAAACATTTCTCCCCGTTGCACCTCGCTACGCCACCCCTAGGGTGGCATAGCATTCTGACGCATTTCAAGATTTACGATTCCTCGTAAATCTGGAAATGCATCAGTGGACATGGGTGTTGCGTGGTAACACCCACAGCAACACCCATGTGTTACTGTGGGTTGCGTGAACAGGGGAGATATTTACAAGCACAGGTTAATTCATGCAGGGTGACTTTACCTGTGCTTGTAAATATCACTCAGCAGGCTGCGCTACCGGTGCGTCACGCAACGTGATGCACCGGCAGTGCAAGGGGCTTGTAAATCTGTCCCACAATGTCCATTAAAGTTACTTTATTGAAAACATACATACGTGTGTCTTTTTATAGCAGCCACCCACATGTTTAAAGACCTACACTTGCTCCCCCTTCTATCCCGGATCACCTTCAAGATCACTTCCCTCACTTATAAAATCCTCAGCAATAAGACCTCAGTTTATCAAAAAACTAACCATGTTTGGGGGAGAGTGCCAGACCAGTAGCCTGGATATTGCAGACTGGGGATGAAAAATTGCAAATAAAACAGAAGGTAAGCCTTCTATTTTCAATCTCCCAGGATCCGGAAGTCAATTCTATCAACATTATATCAGCACCAACATTCAACAACTTAAAAAAAAGCTGAAGACAGCTCTTCAAAGAGTATTTCCTCTGACATGAAAGTCTATCCTTGTCCTTAGCCGACAAAAGGATCAGGTTCTCGTTAGTGAAATAGATCCCAGCCATACGTGGGTATTGGTATCTGATCACTGATCTGTGACCACAACTGCATTCACAAACCATTGATACATGTCCTTACGAATTGCATTTAGGAATGGGTGCTCCTCTAATAAACCCTCCTAAATGTGATCAGCGTTGTTGAAACCATTTTGTGAGATTGAAAGACTTTTCTGACTTGCAAAATAATGTTTTGTGCATCAAAAAAAGTTTGTCAACCCTGAAATTTGGCAAACTGCAGGCTTTGCAACTTCAAAATTCTTTTGTACGTGAGGTCTTTAGCAAGCAAGTAAAATAAATGTGGAAGGTGCTGTGTACCCCAGAGTGAAGGGGAAAGGGTAATTGTTTTCCACCTTTTCATCTGTTACATGTGGTACAATGGGGAGGATTTATAACAATTTAAGTGAGCAACTCAGAGACAGACCAAGGATCACTGTTATAAGAGGAAAGTGGATTACTGTTAGTGAGAGTTATTCCAGCTGATGACAAAAGGGGAAGCAAATCAGTATGGTGTGGATCCATTGATGCAAAAAGGATGCAGGCAGTGTTCATATCTCATTGGTCTGCAACTTGAAATTGAAGAAGCAAAAGGTGAATGGAGTGCTAAAAAGTAAACAGACACTGATCTTGCCACCTTATATGCATACCACTTGTGCTTTATTATTAATACCTAACACTGGTGATATCACTGATTTTGGTAACTGATGCAGAGGACACTGGAACACATTAGATCTCTGTGTTTGCAAAAGTGGAATGGCTGTACTTATTACCCTGCAGAACAGATTCCACCCCATTTCTAGACTATGGAGGGCAAGTGATGATTGTCATTAAGTGTGAGCTTCTTGCCTTTTTTGAAGCACCTGTTCACATTATATGAGTTGCCGAAGGCAACACATGAGGAACGCCCCCAATCATTTTCCCAGGGGGTCACCACTTTCGCCAGAGGTGCAATGATGGCTACTTTGAGATTAGTAAAGCCTACCTGGCTCCAAAAGGAATGCAGGGATGAAGTGATGTCATTGGTGGGTGTTGAAGAACTTGGGATGACAGTGTATGTGATTCTAAGGGTATAGGAAGAAAATTATATATTTGATGCTCGTGAATGGAATGCAGGAGTGAAGGTGATCCATGAGAATTAGAATGGGTAATAATAAGATTTACATTTGTTTGGGGATAGTAAAAAAAACATGGAGAACCTTATGTGTCGGGATGGATTTCATGTAAATTGGCTGAAAACATTAATGCAGCTGAATTGGGAGGGGGCATATAATTTTGTTGGTCAGTATCACTTCATCAGAGATCACATAGCACATAGCAGAGCAGGATGGAGATAGGAAAACAGCTGTCACTTGAGGGGGAGGGATCCAAACTGAAGACAAGCAGGAAAGCAAGAAGAGAGGTAAAGCTTCATGGATCCAAATATTTCAGTTAACAAACTTCTGCTTACATCCGTGTTTTAACGCTATTTGTGACATGAATGTGGAATTATGAAAACAAATGGACTTGGCAGTGCAGTTGGGCCAACAGTTACATTTTGCATAGAAGGTGCTCCAGAAGTTGACAAGGAGACGATTATCAACACCCAGACAGGTAGAATATTGACCTTGAACATGTATCTCTCTCTATTTCCCTCAATATGAGTTGTGCGGAGTGGATTTACAGCTTATTTTTCAGCGATAATTCTGATCCCTACAATTTCACATTTGCAATATTTTTAGATGTTTTCACACCCGGTAAAACTGTGATTTTACTGCATTCCCTTATACTCCTTGTGATAAAACAACACCCAGCTTTATAAGATACTACACTATCACACTGGGCAAATCCAGGTGCAGAAATGGAAATGCTACTACAAGTTGAAGCTGAAGCTACAAAACGTGCAGAATTACCACAGAAAAATATAACCTGGTCAGAGCAAACATAAATACACGATAGATAACACAGACAACATAATCAGCACAGCTGAACGCAATTTATCATTATCAACATATATTCATATATATACATATATTAGTGCAGACCACACCTTCTTTCTCACACTCTGCCAAACAGCACTATGGTCAAAGGTCTGGTGCTGTGTCACATCTGGCTCCAGGATGTAAATCTATTGGTTATGCAGCTACAACTAAAGATGCAAGTGCAGTTGTAGAACCGACCAAACAGTTTCCAAGCACCTAATAGGTGTAGATGAATGCACAAATTGACCAGGAGATGCCTGAATCTATAGAAAATATTCAGAGGAGCTCTTCTAAAAAAACTCGAAAGCTTGGCCTGAACACAATCCTCAGCTTAATGAATGCAACAGGGAATGCAAAGGAGGCCAACATTGGAAAACGTTTTTTTCCCACCATCTTTAAAATGTTGGTGGTCAAAACCTTTCAGCTTACAATGCTATTTCAAGGGCGGCTGGAAAGCCTTCGTGCTATGGCATAGCATTGATTTGCACAGGTGTTAAACCAAGTAATGGGTGCACTACTGCACCTAGCAAAACAGTACATCATATTTACAACAGATATAGAAATAGTGAATGGTGTCAACGTTAACTATTATGCCATTGGTGCATTTCCAAGCTACTTGGTGCCCAGAGCTGCATGCATGTGGTATTTGGACAATCAATAGCAATTAAATAGACATGGCACAATTGGAAGAAGCAGATTACCATTAATGTCCGAATGATGTGTAATGCAGACTAGTAATCGCTCATTGACGTGCCTGTTTCCCAGGAAGTACACATGATTCAATAATCCTACAAAGTAGCTGGATACCACACACCATGTCAAAATGCCACTCACAAAGGTCATGGGGGCATATCAGCAACAAACGGCTATAATTATCGCTAAGCACACTTAGCGCTAGGATAATTATCGCCGGCTAGCGTGGATTTTTATCGCTGAGATAGCATGCTATTAGCAACGCTTATCTCAAAAGCGATTAAAATCCTAGCGCTAACTGGAAATCCAGCGATAATCACACAACTTTTGGCGATAGCTTGCTGATACGGCCTCACGTACTTTGCCTTTTTTTTAGCACAGTTTTATATAGCGCAAACTTGACCTGAATCCAATCAGGTATCAGAGCGCTTTACATAGCACCAGTTACGTTGCATGAGGACACACATTAATTTTTTTGTTTTTTTTGTTAGGCATTGGGAGATTAAGTGATTTGCCCAGAATCACAGGAGGTTTAGCGTCATTACTGAGACTTGAACCCAGTTCCCCCAGGTCCGAGGTCGAGCGCCCTAACCGTTAGGCCAACTCCTCTCCCACGTAGGATATCATGGCTAAGTCAGTTTCAAAGCAGGCATAAGGAAAGTGGCGATAACAGAGGTTATTGCTACTTTTCCTGTCGCTATGCTGCTTTGCATGAGGCTTGATAATAGGTGAAATGACGCTTAGCGACATTTCTCCCGTTATCCTGGGGAGGAACGCCCACTTTGCATCTCATTAGAGATGCAAAGATTGGCATTAAGGGAAATGGAGATAAGGCAAGGTTTCACGCGATAGCGTGGCCTTGCAGATAAGGCGATAAAATTATCACTGCTTTTCGTCCGAAAACAGACGCAAAAGCGGTGATAATTATTTAACGCCTGCTTGCTGATATGCCCCATGGTTACTTGGTGAGTTCAAGCACTGCCATTTAGATATTGTTTCATAAAGTAGTACATCACTGAGAGGTCACATACCTTTGTCGAAAATATGGAGCTTCCATATATTTTTTAGATTTATTATTCTGTATGAAACAGTGTATTTAAAATTGTAACCAAAACATAGAGGGGAGACAAAAAAACAGAATAGAACACATCAAATTTGGTCAAGTAGGGTTAGTCTCTAGGCGGCTCAAGTTACCAACGTAAGCTTTACCCTGGCATGTGTATTGTAAAGACGATATAACCCGAATTTAACTTACCTCATGTTTCCCAAGCAGGTGACTTGTGTTATCCATTTCATGAGAGGCTGATGACAGTCGCCCCTGGCCCTACAACTACTTTTGGATGTGCATGCAGTGATTCGGAATCATAAACACAAAATGCCATTGAATTCGCGTTTAGGCTGCTCTCTTCAGATGTTCTTCACCAAAGTGGGGGCACTAGCTTATTCACAGAGAAAGAATGTCAAATCACACTTTTGTGCTGTATTCTGCACAATGTAGTAAAAAAGCGTTGTGTACCCATGCCTAATGATATGAGGAAAACCAGGCAGATGTTTGGTCAATGAGGAAGATGAGAATCCTGAGTCACCAGACTCAACAACAGCAGGGCACAAATGCTGTAGCCACCAGGGATGAAATAATTAGAACGTGTTGCTGATTTATAAAATGTTGTTTTGACATTACAATCCATAATAATATAAGTCTAACGCACAATGAATAACTTTTCACAATAATTAAAATATATTCATGTTTTTATTAGCTGACTAAGCAAAATATTCTGGCTAAAGTTATGTCGATCAAACTGATGAAACCCACAAAAAGACACACACACACAACGCTATCACTAACCTTGTCTGCTCTATCCTATCTCCAGTTCATAACCCAACTATTAGCATGCCCTACTGTCGCTTTTTTAACCCCACACCATCCCCCAAAAATACATTTAACACAGCCTACCTTTACAATCGCCCTGGTAACTTAATACTACCTACCTACCTATCTGCAACTCTAACTCTACCCTTGCATCTCAATATTAAAAACAAACTATTGAACCCCCAACTAATCCTTCACTTGTACTGTTAGACCTGGCACAATTGGCGTGAGTCTCCCCTGCATTTTTTGCCTTCGCTTCCCGTTCTTTTGCTGTGTTTTGACTCTGTTTTGCTAGTCTAGATGCTTTGAGCAAAGTGCAAGTGCTCCCTTTATTGAATTGTTGTTTTGGATTGGTGTTTCCATGATTGGCTGATTTTTACATTCTGTGTTTGAAAATTTCACTCTTAGAAAGTAGGTTTTTTCTTGCTTGGCCATCCAGTATGCCTCTGCCTGGTTTGTGTATTGCATGTCTGAGTTTTGGATGAGAGGGGCTGGGGAGGAGCAGGGGCTACAGAGAGCCTGATGATTCAGGGCTGGGCTGAATAGACCTGGGCTACATTTAGAGTAGGGGGAGGAGATTTTCTTTCACCTGAATGGGCCTGGTCTGCCAATGACCTCCTCCCAGGAAGCTGCACCAGAGAGGACAGAACCGGTTTTGACCAAGCACAGGGCTTCTCTATCATTAGAGAACAAAGGATTTTGTAGTATTAATATTGGGGCCAAGACCCCAGAACTTTAGATCACTTCTGGGAATCAAGAGGAACCTGTGCCAAGGAGAAGAGCTGGAGAAGCTGAGGAGGAATACTGCCCCTGTGCTGTTTGCTGTCTGGGGTTAGCCTGCAGTGACTACTTGCTGCAAGGAAAGGAAAAAGGACTTTGCTGTTTGCTGTGTCCCCTGCTTGAGGAAGATATCCCAGTGCTTGAATTGAGCTTGTCCCTGTTCACACAGTCTCAGGAACGTCAAAGACCTCACCAAACGTCTTTGCACCATCTCTGGAACCGTTGGTTTCAGTTGCCTGGAGAAGAAAAGGGTAACCAACTCTATCATCGAGTCAATCGCAGGATTCCATGTCCTGAAGGCACCGTAGAGAGCACCGTCTCATTGCGCAGCACAACCCTGGTCTCACCGACTCAGTCAACAAGCCACTGCTTGCACCGCGTCCTGTGGGCATCGCACTCCGCAACACTTTGCTACACACTGCAGTGATGTCACCGACTGTCGCTGCCCGACCGAAAACACCGACCAGCTCCATCGCTGCATCGTGACCTGCCAGCACCGCATCGAGCACCATTTCACCCTGCAACGCAAGCCTTGGTCTCATCGACTCCATCAATGAACCGCTGTATGCGCCGAGCCGTGAGGACACCGCAAGCTGCAATGCTTCCGTCTCTCAACCGCAATGGTTGCCCCTGACCAGCTCGTACCATCGTCAGCCGTAACAGCAAAAGTTACTACTGTCTCTGAGTCTGTCACCACTTTTGCTAACCCGTATCGATGCAGTTGGCCGAAATTGTTGGACTCTGTCATATTCAGTATCATTGTAACCCCGGAGGGAGCTACCCAGTTATAGGAACTGTATTTTCACGCTTCTCCCGCAATTTAAAGGTTAATTTTTGCACAGAACTATTTTTAGGAGTATTGCATGTTTTATTTTTGTCATTTTTGATCTTGTTGGTTTTTAGATAAAGTTTACTTATTTTTCTAAACTGGTGTGGTTTCCATTTGTAGTGTTTTCACTGTATTACTGTATGTGTTGACAAATGCTTTACACTGCCTCTGAGATAAGTCTGTCTGCTCGTGCCAAGCTACCAAGGGGGTGAGCAGGGGTTATTTTAGAAGTGTATCCCCCTTACCCCTTAGGAAGAACACCCAGAGGCTGGTTCAACTCAACTTGCTCGCAAGCCAGAAGAGCACTTGTTAACGCCCTACAATCCCAGACAAGAGACCCTCCTGAGATAAGTAGGTTATGCAGAGACTGCAAGTTCGCCAGAACGGAAAGAGTAAAGGAAATTAGGGAAACATCCTGTGACGGTCTCCAGCAAATTGCAAATTAGGGTAGCCGCAGCGACTTATGGAAAGTAATTATTGCACCCTATTTTAAAGACCCTAAAGATCCATCCCTGGATGTTCACGTAAGTGAGGACGACTGGATAGGTTATTTTGAAGGTATATTTGGTCGTGAAACCTCCATCTCCTCCCCGCCATCTGTTACTATCCACCGTCGGCAAGGTACCTTGAAATTTTCACAGGATGAAGTCACAAAAGGACTAGAGGCTTGTGTCCCAGGGAAGGCAATGGGGACAGATGGGGTGCTGATCGACCTCTTTCAAGATCATTCTGAGATGTGGGCCCCGTACTAACCAATGTATTCAATAGCTTAATGATCGAGGGACCCCTACCGTCCTGTAAGCACAGCATAATAGTCCCGATCTATAAGAAGGGGGACAGAAGTAGTCCAAAGAGCTACAGACCCATCTCCCTTCTGGATACCACGGCCAAACTCATTGGTCGGATCTTACTAGCTAGACTGGAGTTCAGGGCCCAGGAATATAACATCTTGATGCAGGCCCAATATGGTTTCTAGAGGGGAAAGGGGACTGTCGATCAATGCCTCAACCTCTCACTGTCCATCGATAAATACACCAAAGGTAAAGGTGGGAAGATCTACATGGCCTTTATGGATCTGACAGCGGCCTTTGATTGTGTATGCCATCATAGGCAGAGGTCTATGATGGAAGAGATGGGGATTGATCCACCAATACTACTTTTCATCCGCCAGCTATATGCCAATGCCACCGCCTGTGTTAGATATGGCACAGACGGGGAATGCACATGCCGAGTCAGACAGGGCTGCATGCTTGCCCCTTTTCTTTCTTCCATCTATAGAAATGGGGTTGGGGCTACCCTGACTGACTCCCCTAGGGACGTGCCCATTTTTGACAGCACCCCCCTTCCAGTATTGGCATACGCTGACGATGCCATGCTATTCACCAGGACTGGGGTAGCCCTGCAAGGCTTGATAACAACCTATGCCTCATTCATGGCCTCACTAAACCTAAGGGTGAATGAGTCAAAATCATTTATCATTATAGCAGGAGCACCCAGAGGTTCGAAACCCCCTTGTTTTCACCTGGGACCAAAGAAAATCGTGGTAGTTGAATCCTTTCCATACCTGGGTGTATTATTCGACAAAAATCATTGTTGGGAGAACCTGGTTACCGCCAGAGCCCTAGGTATGGAAAGAAGTCTCCAAGCTATTAAAGGCTTTGCTAAAAAGCTGTACACAAGTCCGTTGAACCCCATTAAAAAGATTTAGGCTGCAAAAAACTAAAACAGCAGCGACGTATGGAGCGGGAGTCTGGGGGATGGCCAAGATTGAGAAATTACAAATATTATAAGATAGCTTCTTTAAAAACAGGGTGTCACGCCCCCAGTCCTTCTCTAACTTCATTCTACATAGTGAACTTGGGTTGCCTTATATGACAGATTCAATTAGATTGGCCCCAATCTTGCTTTGGGTCTCAATCTGGCGTAGAATTACTGTTAATTTAACGCAACGCATAATGGAAGACTGCCTGAAACTGAAACACCATAACAAAATCGGCTGGCTCAGCTATGTAGAGGCACAGCTTAGTGCAATCAGATTGGGCAAACTATTCAGGGAATCTGCATCCCGCAAAATGGTGTCTAAACAGAAAATCATAGGGGCATTTACCCAGAGGGCAAATTTTACCCGTAGAGAAAAGAATCGCCATCAAAAAGGGTTAATTGTATATAACCTCACCCCGCAAAGAGAACAGGGATGTTTCTTCTATTTTTCTAGATTTGCGTCTAGCCAAAACAGATTCATTCTCCTTCTCTTTCACATGAACCTCTTCCCCTTGATGATAGGGTTCCCAGAGAAGCAATTTAAACATGCAGATCTGATTCCACGTCCATGCGATAATCACTCGCTCAGTCAGATCTTCACCTCATATTGTTCTGTAAATTTTATCAGACAGAAAGAGAAGTTTTTATCCTCCCAATTTTAAGGCATAATAATTTTAGTCAATGCAGGGTGGCACTGAATTTTTTAAAATCCCTCCCAGATCCATTTGTCTGTTTTTCTGTTGCCATCTTTTTATGGGCATGCATGAGAAAGAGAAAATCCCAGGGGAGCCACTGGAAGTAACTAAAATTATCGTAATTTTGTAATTTTGGAAATAATGTGGCAGCGGGCACTATAACTATCATAGCCCTTTTAAGATCTGGACGTTTTATTTGATGCATTCTATTTGATTGTAGTCTGCCTAAAATCTGTTTGAAATGAATTTGTGCTTTTATGACCACTCTCAAGTGATCGAATAAAGGTTTTAAAGAAAGAAAGAAAGAAGGAAAGGAAGAAGGGTCCCTACTTGGACAAAGGTACCTACTTCTATCAACTAGAGACCCCAATTTCTAACATGTACAAATTCACTTTACATTTACACTGTCCTCTTCTATAGGTAAAGTAAGTATATTTGCTAATGTCAATATGCAGCCCAATCATACCCCAACTCATCCCTAAATGATCTATATGTACCCTACATGTAGAACTAACAATAATACCAGCTCTCAAAAGTAAGCTTTATGTACCATTTTTCTTAGCAGGCATATCAGAGTGCTCTGGGAAGTTGACTGCACATGCTGATCTGCGCATCGACCTCAGAAGAGGCACCTGCTGTGAGGTCTGAGGTGGGGAGGAGGTGGAGGGTGGTAGTGGTTGAGTAGTGGAACTGCTGTCCACTGTGGTGGCACGGGTGGCGAGAGCAGGCATCCTCAGCCATTTGGGCCCATATAATATTGCCCCCATGCTCCACAGAAGGGACACTTTTCCCCCTGAAAGCTGTCTTGCAAAGTTTGGAATGGTATTAGCAATCCTGTGTAACATTCTGCAGTTTGACTCAGAATCAGAGGTCATATCTCTGGCCCACAGATCTGTATTCTGCTCCTGATTTTTATGTTTTATGTTTTTGGTGTATCATTACAGAACATGCCTCCTGGTTCTGCAGTGTCACCTGATCCCTCAGTGAGTCATGTGTGTCATTAAGGATGGTTCAATTTTTCGAGGTTTGATGCAGGATTATAGTATCATAAGCCTGAATGACACTCAGCCTCTCAA
Organism: Triturus cristatus; assembly: GCF_964204655.1. Classification (NCBI taxonomy): domain Eukaryota; kingdom Metazoa; phylum Chordata; class Amphibia; order Caudata; family Salamandridae; genus Triturus; species Triturus cristatus. Next base: position 735,719,162 of record NC_140587.1, on the reverse strand, counting down.
TATTGTGTGCCAGGGGCCAGGTGATGTTCTGAGAAAGTTCTGAATGCGGAGATTCTATCCTCACTGAATCAGGACTGAGACCTAAGGTAAGTATTTGCTGTATGCCTAATTTCACACTCTCTGTGCCTCATGCTTCAGTATCTGAACCATGTTTCACCTTGGATTATCACCTGTCTTGGTCCACACTTGTGATTCCAACTCAATGGCCAAGGTAGACCCACTACATTTGTCATCTAAGGGAACACATGTTGTTTGGGATATGGATATGGTGGTTTTACCTTCACCAATGGTTGTGGTGAGTGATGTAGTAAAGGTGGTTGAGACAGATAGAAAAAAATCTATATTATTTTAAATCTAAATACATTGTGGTTATAGTTGTGTTTACTTAATGAATTTGGTCTCAACATGGTCCACAGTGAGCAGCATATTATTCTGTTCTCTACATTAACTGAGCACATATTTGTTCTCAGATAAGTCAACTACCTCAAACTAAGCTTAGATACGTGTGTGACTCAGAGATATGTACAATGCCATGTGCAGCATCGGACATGTAATATCCCATAAAATGATGTATTGCCTTGATCATATACAGTGTTGTCAGAAAGTATTACCCTTCATATAAACTTTTGTTGGCAAAACAGTGTAATAGTGTGCATGGTTGACCTTTCAGTACAAATGCTTTTTAGTAGCAGCTGATATCACATAACATATGTAAGGACAGACCCCAAATGGCATTGATTAAACCACTCACATTTCCTTTAAATTGAAAAGTATTCTCCTCACCTAGCTCCACAGTTTCACTAACCTCCTTACCACCTGCAATGCCCTGTATGCTGGAGATATTTATTAGCTCATGCATTGTTTTCTTCCTGGGCTCTAATTTAGGACAGGACGAGGACCCTATTTTGTTGCCAGGCTTTCATTGCAGTGTTTGGCTAGGATACCTTGAACCCTCCTTTTGAGGTAATTGAATCCTCAGCTCTGTGTGGCTGGGTTGAGACAATATTTACGTTATTTGTGATGGCATGTCACGGTTATGTTCCGAACTTTGGTTTTGTGTTTACAATGGTGCTCCCCATGAGAATTGGCTCATATTTCACCATCCTTTCAGCCCACAGCTGACATTCATACTCAGAAAAATCTATGCTTCCTCAGTCACCGTGCATACTTGGTGACTTGCTGGTCAGATTATTTTTGGTTAGTATCTCTCCAGGTGAGAGGATGGGAATAGATTGTGTATTCATACTTTCCATTGCACTAGCAATGATAAGGTGTTAGTCTGTTGTTTTCTCCCGTGTCTACTGCACATGGTGTGTGTGAGACTTATTTCATGACTCACATTCCTGTTTTTGGCATGCAGATCTGATGTATTTCCTCTGTGTCATGTGAATGTAACAATTTTGGTAAATTTTGTGCACCTGCTTTATTTCTGCTTGCCATTTTATTGCACCTGCAATTACTAAGAGAGATAAAACTGCATGAGGATATCCTGGATATAGAACCACACCTGATCATTTTGATTCTACAGGACCCGAGAAAAGGGCATAATCCCTTCTTCAGGGCCCTGATTTAAGATGGTTGACTGGGGTGTGAACCCTGGACAAGCAAAAGCCCAAATCTCTTTCAGGATGAACCACAAAATGTCAATAATTAACCTGTGCTTAACCTAGGGTAGCTTGACACACAAAGCAGTCAGGCTTAACTTAGAAGTGATGTGTAAAGTATTTATGCAGCACACAGACAGTTACTAAGTGAAAAAACAACACAAGAAAAATCCTTAACCTATTTAGAAAAATAGAGCACTTTTTAATTAAATTATTTGACACCGAAATGACAAAAATGTAAGCAGTGGAACCAGAGTTATTAATTTTCAGAGTTTTTAATGAAAACTAGCACCTAAAAGATCAAAGTGCCAACTTCTGACATCTAGTCACGTGAGACCGGGTCAAAGTTGAAAAATATGTCTGACTGCAATGGAGCACAGTTTGCATACAAGAAGTGGATTGGGCCGGACAACACTTACCTTTGGAATTGGAAAATTCTGACAAAAAAAGAGTCTGAGAAGGTAAAGTTCAGCAGAGCAAGGCTGTAGGATGTGTCTGAGGAGGAAGTGTTGTCATTGGATGGCCTTGGGTCAGAGCTGCGGTAAAGATTTTTGTGTTTGGGAATGGAAGTTAAAAATCTCCAGGGGGGCAAGACAGAGGGCTTTATCCGAAGACAGTTCCATGAGGCCAGATACCCCTTTGGTAAAGGACTGCTGAAAAGGATTTGCTGCTATGGAGAAGAACCTAGTGGGAGAAGCTGCAAAGTCAATCCGACCACCAATTCACCTTGGGCTGATAGACGGGTGGGTTGGTCCCAGTCTCCTCCTGGTTCTCAGAGCAGTTTTTGGCTAAACTTTTCCTAAAATCTCAGTTTTGGTATTTGCCCACCTGAGCACCACAACCAAGGGTCCAGGACTTGTGTGATACATTTTGTGGTTTCAGGACTCACTCAGTCTGGGTACAGGTGTGGGTTTAAGATGGTGAGAGCCTTTTGTGTCCCTGTGGCTCTGAACAGGAGGCTGGCAAACTATCCCTTGTGAGTCACTTTAGAGGTCCTGAGACAGGTGAAGATCCAGTCATGGTAACCAGGCAGAAGGTGGCAGACCAGCAGGAAAATAGGTCAGCAATCCATCAGGGCAGCAGTCCTTAAGAACAGCAGTCCAGCAAAGTGGCAGTCCTTCCAGCAACGCAGCTGTCCTTCTTCCTGGCAGAGCATTCAAAGGTCCACAAGTGTACCGAAGAGTTGCTGTCTAAGGTCCTACATTTATACCCTGGTGCCCCGGTTCTGGAAGGTGGGAGAAGCTTCTAGACAGTGGCTTTAAAGTATGTGGAATTTCCTACCTCCTCTGTCTTAACTCCATCTAACTGCAGTGATAATGTGTGGTCATTAGGCCCTTTGTGTGACGGCAGAGCACAGGCTATTCAGTTGTAGGTGGTGCTGTGGCCAGCTCTACCCCCATCCTGCCAGCAGATGGCCCACTCAGGCAGTCATAATCCCTCGATCATGTGACTGTCTGGGAACAATTCACAAAGTCTAACTGTCAGTTACATCCAGTCATGTGACTCAAGCTGGGTTACAGGTACAAATAGGCTGAGGGCAGAAAAATGCTGACTTTCTAAAAGTGGCAATTTAAAAATTGTAATGAAAAACCTGAATTTATCATTAAAGATGGGTTTTCATCACAACACCAAACATGACACCAAACATAAGATAGCTATCTGTTCCCAATTGGAAATTACAGCTTATTAAATATAATAAGGGATCCCCAAAGCTATCCCTGGAATGGGTAGGCCTCCCGGTAGTAAAAAACGAATTTAGGAGTTTTCACTACCTGCACAAGTAAAATGTAAAAGTACAAATCCAACCATTCAATTACACTGCATCCTGCCCGATGGACTTCCTAGGGTCTACCTTAGTGGTAGCTTATATGTCATAAAAGGGGAGTTTAAGGCTTGGCAAGGGGACTTTAATGCCAAGATGACATGACAGTTTAAAACCGCATTCATGCTGCTGTGGAAGACCTGGGACATATTATGAAGTGCTACATAGGCAAAGGACAGAATAAGTGCCACAGGCTTATTAGTAGGATTTAATTTTTAGGCCCTGAGTATATGGTATACAACTTAACAAGGAACTTACAAGTAAACTAAATATGCCTATGGGTATACGCTAATGTAATCGTGTTTCAGGGGCGTGAGCACTAGCACGTTAGCACTGGTTAGCAGTGGTAAAGCACACTAAAATAATTTCAGCAAAATGGAGGAGGTGAGGCAAAGAGTTTATGAGAAGACCACCCAAATGCTGACGGGTCTAACAAATCCTTATTACTGGGTGTGGGTTTACAGCACCATGCAATTAAACACATTATAATGAGGACTTTTTTAGTGAGAGGTCACAATGTTATAAATAAGCAATACCATACACCACTGCAGAATGTGTTTCATAAGAAATTGAACACTGGAAATCATTAGCTAGAAGGACAGACAGCATGTCTGGACAAAGGATGCTATAAAGGTGGAGTAAAGATGGGCAGGCCACCTCACTCATGTCACATCATCCATCATCATGACGCAGAGTGCTGTACTTCATAAATGGATGAACCCACTAAAGAGTGACGAGGTTAGGGGAATTGTTGCTTACTTTTTTGACAAGGAAAAGGCAGGACCTCGTGGAAGATAATATAAAGTGCAGATGCCTTTGAACAAAAATGTCATATAGTTTGTAACCAAGTTCATTCAAGACAGATTTTTCCTCATTTTAAGAACTGAAGGAAAAATCAGATCTATTAATACAGAAAGCTGACTTCTGAAGAGAAGACACATGAACTGTATCAGGTATATGATTTTGATCAATGGTTCTTGAATCAATGCATAATGTGGGTTTACCAGCATGGACTTGGAGAAATTTTGGAAGAGGCTGCAGATTTGTTAATGCATTTGGGTCATTTGAATGAAGGGGAGCTATGGAGTGCAAGCATTAGAATTGATAGCATAGTTAGCTGAAATGAATGAATGCATGCAAATCAATGTGCTATATATTGCCTACACTACCTGCCACATGATAACCTTATGAAAATCCAGTGGTATCATATATCATGAACAGTCCCAAAGGAACAGTGGTACTCCATACAAGTGAACCACATGTCTATATTGCCTCATGCCAGTAGAGGAAATATACAGAACTTACTAGTCATAAATGGCTTTTTCACATGGACGAAGGTTTTTACCACTCATAGTGATTTTTCCTTATAAACAACATGCCGGATTTGGGTGAATTAACCCCAAGTAAATACCAGTGGCTGAGATTCATTGTTGCAATTCAACCATCACCTAATTGTGAATGGTATGCCAAAATGTAGGTCATTTGACATTTTGCCAGAGGATTGAGGTTGCACCTCTTTGAGAGGGACAACAATGCTTGAAACTGATCTGGTTTCCTCTGTTTTTCCTTCTGGAGGGGACCTGGACTTGTAGTTTGGAATGAAGAGTTATTACTAAAGTAGGAACAAATGTGATTTGCAGATCATTGTTGAGGTCACAAAGACATGGCTCAAGGGTCTCTCCCTTATAAAGTTTTTTTTTCAGAAAATGACAGTTTGATAGAACATTGTTTCCCAAGAAGAGGGCATTGTAAAGAAGTGTGAGCGAGCAAATCAAGAGTTCAAGTGGACAAAGTGGGAAGGTTGTGAGATATCCATGCCCTGATAAACATAAAAGAGGAGAGGGTATGGAGGAAATATTAATAACCACAGTCTTTGTCAGGGTGAACTAGTATATTCACAAAACTAACCTGAGCTCAACCCCCTGGTAGCTTGGCACAAGTAGAAAGGCTTAGCAATGTGTAAAATAGTTATGCATTGTCAAAAAGTGATAAAGTAAAAACATAGAACAAGAAAATATAGACAAGTAGAGTAAATAATAAATAAAATGACACTAGAATGACAAAAATCCAATAAGGGATATCGGAGTTGTGAACTTGAAGGATCGAAGTACTGCCAAAAAATGTTAAGCAACAAATGAAGTCATCTGGTTGTGATTAACTGGTACCTAGGCGCAAGCGTGAATTAAGATCAACAGTGATAGAACACCATTTGGATACAAAAACCAGGTACGACCTGGTCAGATGTTTAAACTTTAGACTTAGTGGCATATGTACAAACCCCTGTTGCCATCACAGTGTAACTTTCACTGACCTTGTGGTGGTGTTAGGGACCTCGCCTTATTTGCAAGGCAGCATTAAACCACTGAACAAGGCTTAACGCTGCCTTATAAATAGGGCCCCCTTTCATGCTATGCTTAGCGTGAAAGGAGTGAGCAGTGGGTGTTGTGGTGGACATTCCACCGCAACACCAATTGTTTTTGACGCTTTCCCCTATTTACAAGGGCAGAGTAAATAGGAGGCAGTGCCAAAATTAAGACCAGGAAAAACCTGGTCTTAAGTTGGTGAAACGAGGAGCAGCACACATGGAAAAAGCAAAATATCTTGGATTGTTTATGTGTAGGAAGGTGGCCTTTCCTGCACATAAACAACCCTTAAAAAAAATTAAATTTTGTAACTTCCATGTGTGCTGCATTAAGCAGCACACAGTGAAATTACAAAATGGCATTTGAGGATTGTTTATGTGCAGGAAAGGATACCTTCCTACACATAAACAATCCTTCCCTGCATGCAGACACACTTGCACTATGGTGCAAGGTTGCCTGTGTTGGCGCCACACTGATAAGTGTAGCACCAGCGCAGGGAGAAACGCAAGGCTGCACCATATCCTTGTAAATATGGTGTAGCTTTGGGTTTCTGAAGTGGCACAGTGAGGCGGTAAGCCATGACGGTTAATGCCTCACTCCGCCACTTCCTTGTACATATGCCTCTTAGTCTCTAAAATGGAAGTCAAAAATCCTCAGCAAGGGCTCCATATCATTGGATCATTGGACAGCTGCTGGACTATGTCTCTGTTAACCTGTTGACCTTTGGCGGTAAAGCTCAGGGAGAAATTTTAATTTTGCACCAAGATAAGATCCCTCTCTGGCCAGATACCTGTGGCACCTAAGCCCTATACAGATTTCTACTTTTGGACTTAGTCACTGTTTTTGAGCTTGGATTCTTCCAGAGGGGCAAGGCTGTAGGCTGTAACAAAAGAGGGCTCTACAAAGCTGGATACCTTCTCTACAAAGTCCTACCAAACTTGATTTGCATCTGTGTAAAAACTCCAAGCTGGAGAAACTTGAATCTTTTGCCCAGTGGCAACACACCTGGATCAGATTGGCTTGGCAGGTTGGTCCTTTTTTCTCCAGAGGTCTTTGAAGCCAAAATGTTTCTAAGTCCCAGGTCTCCAAAGATTTTCAGAGGAGTACACTTTGACATCAGCCCGGGCAGGTCCAATTGGAAAAGGAGTTTGGCCATATGACCTTTGGAACCCATGTCTTTGTGCTGGGTACTAGAGGGATAGCTGGTCCAGTCTTCTAAAGCCCTTCTCAGGTTAGACACAGCAGATACAGTCCTCTTCTATTTTTCCACAGGCCCAGGAAGTGATCTGAGGTGGTTCTGTGGGTACCATATTTATGCCTGGTGCATTCCTGTGGGTGGGGGTGACTCCTGACCCATCTCTAACCAAGAGGTAATAAGGTCTCAGGGGTTACCTTATCCAGGTTTGCAGCACTACCTATGTGCCCAACTGCAAACAATTCCAAAGGGCCCTTATCTGCCTAAATTCAAGATTTTTAAATCCATCTCCCCTTGTGCAGAGTCTGTGTTCCCACCCCAGAGGTGTGGCCAGGGAAATGATCACTGTGGTCACTCCAGACCAGTTCAGGGGGCATCTTCTCCTCCACTAGGATCAGTGCCTGCCTGTCTTAAAAAAAATACAGACGGTGCTGACCAGCTGGCAGCTAATATTTGCTTGTGACAAGGTAGGCCTTATTGAAGTTAAGCAGCCTAGATGGTTGTCTTGTCAGAGGAGCAGAAAATCTCCCTACACCCTAGGTATTTGTCCCAGCATTGGGAGCAGGTTCGTACCTCATCAAGGGGGCTATTCAGCTACCAGGTGACAGTTGAGGCTCATACAAATGGGCATCAAGAGGCTTTAGGCAGGGAAAAGGTAACTTTCAAAAACTGCTTTTTCAAAAATATTTATAGAAAATGTGGCTTCACCCTTGAATTGGGCTTGTAGTGAATATTTCTACATTCAATATTGCATCCTACTCCTTTCTTGTGGAGCAGCTAACCCTGCCACAGTGAAAAAGGTTTTTATGGTCTTTTCACTGTAAAGACATTTTTAACATTAAACTTTTCCATTTCCTACTTTTAAATACCTTGGTCCTCACCTTATGGGCAGTATCCCCTACTTAGGGATGACTTATTAATATTTAAAAAGTTTAGGCCAGCAGAAGGAGCTATTTTGACAGGTCAAATTTACAGTTGAAAACAGCTTAGCCAGGCTACAGATGGTAAGACTGCAGTTATGTCTACGCTGCCACTGTTGTTGATTAGACAATGGTTGCTGCAGTCTACTTATGAAAGTTAATTTACCGGCTCTGCGTACATTTTCGTACCATATACTAGGTACTTATAGATAAGTTAAATATGTCAAACAGTGGTATGCCAATTTCATCCCATTGAAAGCGGGAGTACGGGTACTTTATCACCAGTTAGCATAGGTGAAATGCAACATTCTAGAGCCAGCAAAAATGGTCAAGGCAAAACTTTTTGAGGAATACCACGCTTAAAAGGACCAATAAAGAAGCTGACATAAGGCAGTTAGGGATCAGGGTTGTTCGTGAAACCAAAAAAGAAGTAATTCTGTGGCCAAAGAGCAGGGAAGACAGCAATATGAAATCCTAAATAATATAACACCGGCAACAGTACATAAAGGGGCATATTCAAGAGGATCTATCGGTGAGTTAACAGCACTTTATAGCAGCCAAAGTTGCGATAAACTAATCGCCCCAATCACAAGCTGGTTTTCACAGCCCACAGCACCAGTATACCCCTGATAGCAGACGCAAAAAACATCGCCACAGATGACCCCCACAACTATCGCTAATGAGATGCAGAGTAGGCGTTCCCATGCTAAAAGCCGCGACAACACCACACCTCAACATCCTCAACGACTAGCCAGATCGGCGTTAAGAACACAAAGGCGCGTTAGCACCTGGAAACTAACACCTGCTCAGACCTGGTGCAAAGTCGTACGACAGCCTGCACCACAAAAGGGAGCCCAGCCCAAAGCCACATCGGAAGGGCAACAGATGCCATGGAGCCACAGGTCATGCGGCCTGGACACCCAAGAGGGCCACAACACCCACCGCCACCACCCCAGGACCCCAACCCCACCCGGAACCACAGAGGCAGCGCTGACAAAGACAGTGGACCCCCAGGAAACGCACCAGCCTCACAGACCCAACACCTGACCAAGTCATTGCCCACTACAGGCTCATAAGGACAACCATCGTACGCATCCTGACCATCATCGCCCAACAGGCCGACGGCACCAACACAGCGGACAACCAACATCCTACCCACAGAAAGCTGCTGGCTGTGCTGCACCTGTTGGCCCCTGGTACCCCCAGCCAACACCCGCCAGAGTCGGAGGAGTCTCACAGCCAGCCACATCCAAGTCCCTCACACCTGTCCTGGACATCACCATCAGCCTGGTACCCCAGTCCCTATACATCCAGCACAATGCGCAGAATCTGCTGGAGACCAAGCAAGGACCATACACCATAGCTGGATGCACACATGTGTTGGGGGCAATACACAGCACACATGTCCTACCTGTGCCCCCTGGTGACACAGCACACAATTACCGCAAAGCACACGTCTCACATCAATGTGCAGGCAACATCCGAACACTGTGGAACCTCCACCAATGTCGCCTCCAAATACCCAGCCAGTGTGCATGATTCCTCCATCCTCCGACAGTTCATCAGCAACCAGCGTTCCCAGGATGGCACCAAGGTAAATGCAGAGCCCCTTGGCAAGTTCCAAATGAACACCCTACTCACCTCAACTCCACAGCCATGCAACTCACAACTCTGGCAATGCACATGTCACAAAATCACAACCAACATGCAAAACAACATGTCCACCCACTAGACACGACAGAACAACTCAAAATGGTAACTTGGGCAAGGCCGTGAACATGAGCCATCAACGGCATGGCACCCCAGCCACACAATAGCCAGATGTGGGGAGAGGTGGCAACCAGGCATGTGTGAAGGATGCAGGAGAACCATGATTGGGAAAGTACACAATGCCAAAAGTGGCGGAGATGTGCTGGACAGACCGCAGTATGCAGAACACACCCATATCCATGGCGACATTCACCTCAGGTGTATGGAGTGTAGTGGACAGTGGGCGCAACCTTGTCACCCCAGCCAGTGGGGAAGATCGCGGAAATGTTGCCTGTTACGTCCCCCCCGTAGGCGTGAGCAGAGTGGGATGGCCCGGCGTATGCCAGGACAGCGTAGGGGTGTGAATAAAAAGCACATAGCCCTGGGCGTGGTCCTCTTCCGGAAAGTCCAACGTCTCTGCCAGGGTGGCGCCTCTCACCACGCTACAAGGCCGACGCCGTCCTTGTGAGAAGAGTTGCCTGCGATCCTGTGCCCCTGCAGTACCCCAGCCTGCTGGACCCTGAACCCGTCAGGTCTGCATCCTGCACAGCCAGGCCACACTGATCACCTTCCAACACCGGCGTGTGTCAAGGACGGCTCACCACGTGCCTGCCTGCGCAAGCTCCAAGCCAGAGGCCTGCGACCTTGGCAGCCTCCTCAGACCATCACAGCCTCCACGACACAGGCCTGCTGTAGTCCTTTCTCGTTGACGTACTCTACTGCCGCCTCCGGCCTACACCAAGGTCAGAGTAGGTCACACATTTGGAACTGAGTCTTGATTACATGATGGCAGAGTACATATATTCATTGCAGATTTTATATCAGTGTACTCCCTTTGATGTGGTGCCACCAACTCTGTGCATGGCATTCTTACGACACGTGTCTGTTGTCCCCTGCTGACTACTGCCTTCGGCCTACACTATGGACAAGTAGGTCACACATTTGGAACTGAGTCTTGATCATACATTGTCCGTGTACGCACAATAAGGAAGACTCTACTTCACTGTACTCCCTTCGGTCAGGTGGCAGCAACCATGTGCATAGCATCCCAACGACACGTTACTGTGGGCCCTTGCTGACCTCTGCCCCCGGCCTACACTGCGGTCGAATAGGTCACACACAATTTCAAATTCAGCCTTGATTTATTTATGGCTGTCTTGATGTCATTGTACAGGCCTCATCACAGACTGCTTCCCCTTTCAGCCCCGGTGCTACTATGTCTATTCACCGAGACCCATGGACACATTCTGGTTGGACTTTGGTGGCGACTGAGTCCATGGACTTGGGGTTGTCATCACCATCATGGCGGTGATACTGACTCTGTGGCGAAAACGAGGCCGTGGCATTTCACCCCTCCATTTTCTGCTACCGGACAGCTTCCCCCCTCTGCATCATGCCCTGGAGGACACCTTCCACTGTCCCCTGCAACCCTCCGCAACATACACCTCAGACATTGATGAAGACCAGCTCAGGTCTGACTGCACCGCAATTCACCATCCTGTGGCTGGGTGCCTGTGCCAGCCGCAGTGCATCCGGGGCCACTAAGTTTGCGCTGGTCATGTCCGGGTCCCCTTCTTCTTGATATTGGATGGCCTCTGAAGCGATGGCCCTGGGGTCATCAACGCCATGTGTCTGTGTCCCTGTGCTGTCCTCAGCCTCCGGCCTCAACTGCGGCCCACCAGGGCTCACTCATCAAATCGAGTCCTGACCGGCCTGGACGTCGCATCACCGCAGGAGGCACACGCCACCACCGCCAGGACCGACTCCAACCGCAAAATGCCTGTGTCGAAATGGTCGTACTGGCAGACTGACGGAGTTGCCTCCACATGTCATGGATGCCATCTTCTGCCTGATCCCCTGCTCAGCACTCCAGGTGCCACTGACTGAGTACACCATGAATCATTGTCCATTATTGTCTTGGTTATGTACTGTAGTGGGTTCACGCAGCAATGTCACCTCAGGCGGTTTGGGAGACCTGGGACGACGATGAGGAAGATGATGCAGGTGCGACACCCCCCCACTGCAGCTGCATCATGTAGGTTCCGAAGGGACAGAATCCTAGACATTATCTTCACCTGAGTGTGCTCAGCTCTGGTGCCCCATACTCAGCGCACTGCAACTCACGGACACCTCTGTTTGCTCATTGTGTGCCCTCTGGACTTGCTCAGGCTACCTCCATGATGCTACGCAGTTGTTCCTGTAATTCCAGTGTTGTCTGTTTCCGCATTCATTGTGTTAACTGTTGTATTTGTTGCCAGCACCAACAACTCCCTGAGGGCTGACTTGCACCCACCCCACACATCCAGCACAGGCGTCACTGTACTTGTAGCCCTGCCAATAAAGGGGCCAGGCGCATGTGCCCGTAGCCAGTTCGACATAATATCTGCGTGTGTCCCTGTGGTCTTGTTGAATGCATTAGGGCCCTGGTCCCTATGACATTACATTGTGCTGTGTACAGCGGACGCAGACATGTCACCGCAGGCAGCGGGTTAGAGCTTGGACATGTAGCTTTGTCGTCACCCACTCAATTCGTAAGGGAAGTGGACTGTGCCGTCGTACGCAGAGCCAGTGTGGGTGTGTGACTGATATGTGCGTGCCCCTGGCCGTGGTTCTGTACTGGGAATGTGCATCTACTTGTGTCTCTATGACAGTGTGGGTCTCCTTTGTGGGGTGTAGGTGGTCCCAGAAGGGTAATGGACACCCATGTATGTTTTCTGTTATGCCTTTCATGGAATCGGACCACACCTGCACCTGTTGGGCCACCTTCTTTTGGCATTCTGACACCTGCCATTGGTGTGCCATGTGTGGGTCGGTGAAGTGTTGTGAGCCAGCTGTGCTTGCGGGTGCTTCATGCTGTGTGGTCTGTTGCAGGTGCTGGGTTCTCCTCTAAGTGGCCTGTCTGCCTTGGTCATGGTGGTGGGTTTCGTGGGATGTCCATTGGCTGTTGTAGGTCGTCGGTGTCGAAGGTGTGGTGGTCGTCTCCGGCATCACTGATGGGTTGTCTGCTGCGACCTGCTGGAGGTGTTGTTTGTCCCTCTGCAATGTGAAGGGGAGATGCATGTTGACATTGTGTTGACATTTATGCTGGCGCATTGTTCTTGTGGACATGCAGACTGTGTGACAATGTACATCATGACAGTTTGGGCGGTGCTGGCAATTTGCTTGGGACAGTGGACATTTGGACTACATGACTGATGTGAGGTTGTACCTGTACCTAGTCATCTCACAGTTCCCTACTCTGTCCAATGTGATTGGCCTGTTTCTGAGCATGGGTGGACCCAGTTGTGTCCCCTGTTCTGCAGTGTCGGTGTTGCACTTTGTGCCACATTGTCATGTGATGTGCTGTGATAGCTATGTGTGTGTGCTGCTGTGCGCTACAGAGATGGGGAATAGGTCCCTTGATATTTGTGGTTGTGCAGTGTGCTACACATCGTTGCGCATGTGTGCCATTGTGCCCATCTCCCCCTGTCCCCCCAGTCCCTTTTAGATCCTTACCCTGTTGTTGTTGTGTCAGGTCCTATCGAGCTGTGTCCGGACTCCCAACTCCTTGCACCATCTCCACACTGATGACTGGCCTCCATTTCCTCCAGCTCCTCCTTGTGCGAAGGACTCCCACCTCCTGTCACCGTTGCTGCCTTCCTGTTGGCAGCGGGTTTGTACCTGGTTCAGGTTTCCATGTCATGCCATCGCCTCTTGGCCTCCTCCATTGGCCTCCTCAACACTGTCTGCATTCAAGATAGTCTGCTTGTGGGTCAGTCGCTGGTAGTGTTCTGTCACCTCTGTGACACTGGTCTTGATTTCTTGCGGTCTGTACCCCGTCTTCCTCTCCCTCTTCACCTTGGCCTTGCCCGACCCCGTTGTTCCTTGCTGGTGGTCTGTGGGGCTTGTCGGGTTTGCGTTGGCCTCTGCGCTGGGTCAGGGTGCATCCATGTTGCTACGCACTTTGGATTCTTTCTGGTGTGTTGTTTTTGTTGCTTTTATGGTGCATTTTCCTGCCAGATGTGTGAGATTTGCTGGGCTTCCGCTGGTTTTCACTGCTTTTTGTATCGCGATTGGCCTCATCACAGCTTTTTTGGCATTCGTGTTTTGCATTTTTGTGGTGTGGCATTGATGTTTGCACAGCCATTTGACGTGTTATCTGGTGACTATCGCATGCTACCGCCACGTTGGGAATACTTGGTTGGCAGGGCGTAATTTTCCCGCGATAGGCTGTGATGTTGAGAGTTGCGTTAAGTTACTCTTGCAGTAGTTATCACACGTTCTTGTGAATGTAGTATACCCCAAAGTGTGCTGGCATGACTGTGATGGAAAAAGGCAGATGCACATTGTGCAAGCTAAAGTAGTCTCACAATTAGATAGCAGCGTCACTTGAAAAGAAGTGATTAGAAAAATGGGAGATGATGAAATGAAGGTCTAAATGGTGATTGAAAAACAAAGACATACTATTGCCATTGTGCATTGACCTGTTGTTAGTTTTTGCTCCCCTTCTTGCCCACATAAGATTAAAATAATTTCTATATACCATAATATACCTCAAATTATCAAAATATATTATATGTACACAAAAGCAGATATTGAAAGTGATTAGCCCCACTGAACAGTGTTTTGTTGTTGCTGGCTTCTTATGTTAGGTGCAGGATTTGCAGTGGATGGTGCTTTAAAACCCTCTTGTCTGTAAACTTTGCCTGTGGATATGGATCTAGGTAGGAGAATGAACTACCAGGCTTGTAAAAATGATTGGGGAAATTGGGTTAGATATGTGAAATCACAGGGATGGTGGACCCGTTACTCATTAGATGGAGATCACTACAAGGGTGATGTATTAGGTAGCCTTTCTGCAAGGAAGCAAGGCTTATAGCAAGGGGGTCATAATTATCACCTTTCACACTTTTGCATACAGAGGATCATTTACATGAGAGGGGCACATATTTGATAATTATGAGTCAATACAGGTGTATGCTCAAAAGGTCGCATTCCGGAAAAAAAGATCTCAGTTCGGCAAGCAGGCTTGAAGAGCATATGATTCTTTTAGTGACCCAACAGTTCTTGGGAATACATTTCCCTACTCATTTCACTTTTCCTCTGCACCTACATTCTTGCTGTTGTGCATGCATCTCTCATATACAAATGTTTTTTGGAGGTAGTCCATACCTCGACAATGTGCAATAGCTGAAAGAAAGAGTTCTAACACTAAATATATCACTGGGCAATTCTGGGAATAATTAGTCAACTCCACGATATCCAAGCTCCCAAACAGAAACAAATAGTCTCTAATTAGTAGTGTACAGATTTTATTAAACTCTGGGCAAACCCTGCCAACTTAGGGTGGCAAAGCAAACACAAGGAGATGATGGACGGAGCGCTGAAACTTTTCAGACACTCACCTCCAGTCACATATCTGAGTTGAATCCATTATCGTTCTTTAGCTCACTTTGCCACCCTAGTTCAGACCCAGCCATATTCAAATCAGTCTTTACCCTGTGCCTCATGGGAACAGTCCAGGCCGAACTTCCAAGCCAGGTCTTCCCTGGCATGGAAACAAGCATGGATGATTGTTGTGCATTTGAGAGGACCATACATTTACATTGTAACTCATATCATGGGTCCTGGAATGATATTTTATGGTTATCCACTTACAGACACCATTCCAACATGTGGCATGTCATGGAGTTGGATACATGTGCTCTGATATACAAAAATACACACTGACACATACAAACCACCATCTCAGATATTTTGAGTACTGCATGTGAAGAAAGTAGATATACAACACAACAACAAAAGCAGAGTTGAGACCAAACAGGACATTGAGATATTGTGAAAGTTATTGAAGTGTAACTTACCAGAGTCCACTGCCCCAGCTATTCCTGTCTAGCTCTCAGAATACAGGATGGCCATGACGGTCTCCTCCTAGGAACACCATTGCAATGGGGCGCTGAGAAGACCACTGCCAGTAGTTTTAAAATCCATCCAATGGCAACTGTAGTGGTGCCTTTTGCGCATGCACTGCTGCTATCCCCGGTATGACTGAGTAGTTTTAAAAGGCTTGGCGGGTACACCACGGCCCTGACGACATGAGAGGACGCAGTACCAACATTTAGGCCTGGGCTAAAATTCCGTTCCGCTCGAGGAAATTGCGATAATTTGACATTTTCGCGTTCCGCGGAGAGCGCGAAAATGTCAAAATTTCCGCAATCCGCATTTTACCGGAAATATTTTGCTTGCTTGCACTGTAAAATAATACATTCTCGCGTGTGTGCGATCGCCTTACCTGAATCTTCGCGTTCGCCGACAAGTTTTCCCGATCCGGTCGCGTTCTCCATGAGATGTTGGATTGTTGGTAGCCATTTGCGCTGTCTCGTGACAGTTCGCGCCCACAGTAACGTCATTCATCTCGCAATCACTTCTTTCTTCTCGTGATCATGCACCGCGAGACAAGTGAAAACAAGATGGCCGCGTCCGTGAGCAACCGCATGGGTAAGTTGGCGAGCCCCGACCACGCAGAAAATACCGCGAACGGGCAGGAAAAAAACTTCCGCATCTTCGTGATATTTCCACGTGTTTGCGGAGATTTTTAACATTTTCGCGATAATTTGCGAAAGTGAATTTCGCAAATTCCGCCCACCCCTACCAACATTGCCAACCACAACAGTCTCAGAAGGAAGAGCACTGTGGCCGTGTTTCAGATAGCACAACACGCCATACAGCGGGTGGTAGACCGGCAGCGCTGTGGTGTCTTGGAGGACGTGGATGTGGTGGTCAGGCAGTCAGACCACCGAACTCATAATCAGGGCTTCAGATTTCAGTGGGATTAGTAAATGCAACCACTTTAGTGTTCAACAATTCTCCTAATATGATTAAATTGGAGCAAGAATAGTAAACGGTACCTCTTTATTGTCCAACATCTTCCCTCAATATTATTAGTTTGGATTGGTAATAATAAATGCCACTATTTTAGTGTCCAACACCTTCCCTAAATTGGTTTGGATTGGAGTGGGAATAGTAATTGTCCCCCATTCAATATTCAGCACTTCACCCCTATATGGTTAGATTGGAGTGGGAATAGTAAAAGTCACCCATTTAGTGCCCAACAGCTTCCCCCAGTATGGTTAGATTGGAGTGGGAATTGTAAATGTCACCCCTTTAGCATTTAACATTTTTTTTTAAATGGTTTATGTTAAAGTTTGATTATTTAAGTTTATAATTTTAGTATGAATTTTTTTATTTTATTGTATTTTTATGTAGTAGAAATAGTTTGCGTTGTTGTACTACCATTGTTTGTGTTCAGAAATATATTTGAAAAAAGTTAGCTGAATGTTTTTAAGCAAAAATATAAGTAATTGCATGTGTTTATAAACAAAAACATGTAACATATTTTTCTCATTTTTGTTATTTTTCATAGTGTATTTATTATATACTTTTAAATATTAAATATACATGTTTCAGCATCAAAGAACATTTATATAAACTTAGACAAATCATTTATCATTATTTTTATTATTAAAAATTATATTTCATTACTAATAGATGTATATTTTCGGCTTGAATTTAAAATTTTCTCAGTTTATTAACATTTCTTACATTATTATTTATGCATTTAACAAGTTTTTTCAGTATATATTAAATAATTTTGTATATCTTATACTATTATTTCATATATACTTAAACATTTTGCAACATTTTTTGCAAAACTTTTTTGCATGTTGTACATGTTTAATAAGTTTTTTACATGTTTCATGTATTTATCCAACATGTTTACATTTCTTTTCCATTCGTTCCTTCGTAGAGATTGTCTTTATTTTAAGTTTCATTTAGCGCCCATATTTTTTACCGCTACCTCCTATTTTGTAGTCTATTTGTGTTATTTTTGGTCTATTTTCCCAGAGCCAGGTCACAGTAAGGTGCTTGTTTAAGGATTTTCAAGGATTTTGCGGCAAGGGTGGGGGGAGGTCTACTAATTAGGGCCTGATTACGATGTTGTTTGGAAACTGTCCCAAACAAATCGGTTCAGGACTAGTTTCTAAACGAATCGTGTCCTATGAGTCCAGACGACCGGTTACGTTGCCTCCCAACATCCTTCGGTCGGATTCGCATTGACTTCAATGGGAACCTGTGTTCCGTACATGAACACAGGCTCCCATTGAAAAAAGGGGTGCTTGGGAAAACCTTGCACACTGTTGTGGGCACCCTGTGGCTCCTACCACATTGTGTATGGTTGGGAAGAGGGGTCCCTTGGGTACCCGCACAGGCCCCATTCAGACACCTCTGGGTGAAGGGGGGCCAGCAATTGGCCCCCAAAGACCAATTCCGAAAACCCTTACCTCTGGGGCAAACCGAGTCGGAACAGCTGTCCCAATCGCTCATCGTAATCACTCATCTGGAAACCATGTCAATAGAGCTCTACGAATCAGCTCAGAAAGACTCAGCCTGTCCGGATGCCTTTTGGAACTGATTTTGACTGCTCGAACGGTTTCCGTGCATCGTAATAGGTTGTTCGGAAAACTGTACATTTTGTAGGAAACAAGGGTTCCGGGTCGGATTCGACAGTACCCAGTCCCATCTGGGACCCTTCCAAATGACATTATATTCGGGCTCTTAGTTGCAGTGTTTTTGGGGGATTTTTTGTATCTTCAGATGTATTAACAGTACTGTTTTTCACTAGTTTGTAGTTTTGGGATTTTGTATTCTATTTTAATAATGTATTATGTTATGTTAAATTGTCTTATGTTATTAATATTTTGATGGCTAAGTGTGATGTATACGTCTTTTTGGGAATGCAATGTGTTTTGTGCGTGGGTATTCTAATCTTCTTATCAGGCTTTTTCTAGAAACGTGTTCCATGGGCATTGGGAGTTCCCATTTTTTTTTTAAAGGAAGTCAAACGTGGGTTATAATAAACCAATGCGTTTTATTTTTCTTCCTCTTTTTGGGTTTCCTAAAGCGTTTCTTCTTTTGAAACATTTTTTTTTTTTATGATTCCTACATACTTTGGATTGCTTTGAGGGATCTCTAATGGATTCCTTTTATTTTTGTTTTCTGGGGGGATAATATTTTTCACATTTTTGGTGGATTACTATTTTTGACTATGTGGATACAGAGGAAGATCTGCAACTACAGAACAGTAAGTTTTATTTATTTCATGTCTTTTGGTGGGGAAATGTGATATTGTGTTGTTTGTGTAAATATTAAGTGACAGTTACATTTTTATTTAAATAAATATACATAACTTTATTATCTTAGTCTTCAGTAACATTGGATTTTTTAATTTATTAACTGATGTAATAAAATATTATATTTCTTATTTACAAAAAAGGATTAGTTATGATGGTTCAGATTTTGTGATAATTGTTTAGGACTTTGGGTATGTTAATATTTATATTATAATATGATTTTAGCTATTATTTCTAAGTAATTTACTAGATTGCTCCATTTACAGTTGTTAGTAGCTTTTCTCTTTTTGTTATGCTTCTATAAATTTATAGAGTGTAGACTGGGTTCTGCATAGTGTGAATTGGAAGACATTGTGCCATCCTTCCAGTGTGTTGAAGTGCCAAGTTGCTGTCATTGTGCTGCAGCAACACTGAAAACTGGAATGGTATAGGGAGAAAAATACAGTGGATTGAGGCCCGGATATCTGTACTGGGGTGAATATTTGCCATTGTTTCTCCATTCTGTCAATCAATTGTTCGTTTTGCATTTATCACCAAGATTGGGACGGGTTTGCCCAGATAAGGGTCCCATGCTCTCAATGTCACTGGTGTTAAGCTAGCCTGACTGGTGAGTGGTGAAACTCCGAAACCGGTCCCAGGAGGCTTGTTTCCAGTCCAGGGAGGACCTGGCCTGGCAGTTCGGGCTGGACTGTTCCCATGGGTAGCAGATTCAAGACTGATTTTCATATGGCTGTGTTTAGACTGGAATGGCATGGGGAGCAACGCAATGATGGATTTAGGCCCATGTCTCTGTACTGGGGTGAATATTTGACATTGTTTAGCAGTCTGTCTATTAATTGTTCTTTTTAAAGTTGCTGTCATAGACATTCCACCATGGTATATGTGTCCTGAGTGCTGCAGTCTGCCAACCAAAGTGTCTTCGAAGTAGTCCATTAAGGGGGCTTAGTTTGTCTTCCTTTTGTTGGTAGAAAGGGCTTTCTATTAGCACATTATAGCAGTTGGCTACCTCTTTTACAGGAACACAGGCTAGAGCTGTCATTTTCTTTTTAATTTTAAATGCAAATTGCCTGTTTGTAGCCTATTCTACACTTAGGGCCTGATTACGAGTTTGGTGGTCTGGTCGCCAGAGCTCTATTGTGGCTGTCGGAAGAATGCCGCTAAGCTGGCAGCTTCCCAAACCAAAATATTACAGCAACACAGTCAGGTTTGCGGTGTTGAGTCGGTATGCAATTGTGGTGTCATGCTTCTGCTCATAGGGAGCCTGAAGCATATGCTGCTGCAGTGGAAGCACCGCTTGCAAGTCAGTGCACTGTGTGCCATGCACCATGTTGTCCATGGCACACAGTGCATGCATGACAGTGCAAGAAGGGGGGCACACCATGTGCCCTCATGCACACAAACCATGAGTTAAAATGCCCTGGGGCCCGGTTTTGGGTCCCTGTCCCTGCCTTCCTGCTGACCTTTTCACAAGAGGATCCCCACCATGAAAAGGTCAGATGAAAGGAAGGTCTTAATCTGCATGGCCGCAGACCACCTCTTTCCTCACTGCCGTCCTGTTGGGATCCTGGAGGCGGTCTTGTGTCTGGCTGGTCTTTATCTGACTGCCATAACTGGGCAGTCCGGCCGCAAAGGTTGTAGCAGTACGGCAGTTTTGGGACCACCATACTTGTAATCAGGCCCTAAGTGCAGATTGTTGGAGGTGCCTCCATATACTTTGATTAAAATGATAGTAAGAGCTTTGCATGGCAGTGTGAGGGTACATTTTTTAAATGGTTTGAATCATGGCATGCTCAAAGTCTGTGATTATTTGTTGGGGTAGTAGTTATTTTTTATGTTTAATGTAATTTAACAAGTCAGAGTGAATGCTGCTTTGTATATTTGTTAGTAGAGCATATATAAGAAGGATATTTGTCTTCAGATATTTATCATGTATGGTGTATATCTGAGTGAATGGTTTGGGACACATTTTGAAGGTCCCATCCATCATCCACGTTTGGCTTTGGGTAGGTTTTAGTAAGTTATTTGCTGTAGTGAATTTTAGGATTAATTTCTCATTATTTAGGTTGTCATGTAAAAGGAAAGGTTCTTTATTATTAATGAATGAATGAATGAGGAGGCACTTGTAAAGCGCCTGGTTACCCGAGGGCATCCCAGCGCTAAGGAGTACGTTAACACAGATTCACAACAGATCAGAGAAAAAGAAGGGTTTTTCACTGTTTACGAAAATCCAGATGGTTAGATTGAGAGCGGATGTGAATTTATATTTGCTGTTGATCCACATTCTTGGTTGTAGGTGTAGCCCAAGCGATTTAGTAACTGCTTTCCCTTCTGTGAAGTGAGGTACTTTGCTTCCTCTGTCATTGTATCTGAACGTAGTGTAATAGTATAAATACTAACAATATTTTAAAGTTTTTACGCTTATTATCTACATGTAAAATTATGCATTTATATCTATTGTGTTGCTTACATTTATGTTCTGTTTAGCTGTTTCACGATTCACAGCTTTTCCATTGGGGGTTGGTAGTTTGTAGAGGTTGAGGTAGTTAGGTTTAGTTTTACTCATTATTTCTGTACGTTTATAGCTGTTTAATAACTTAATTATTCTTACTTTCTTATATATTTTTGATGATTTGTGGTAGTTGTTTTTTCTGGCAGTTTATGGCTTTTTTGAGTCATAGTTTTGTATTTTAGAAAGTCTGTGTGGTGAGTTAGAAGTTTGAGAGTGTATTATTAATTATTTGTTATTTTATGTCTTTATGTTTATTAACAAGTATATTTTCCTTTAAATATGTTTAACTTACTTGGTTATGTAGTTGTTGAGATGCATTTGTTTTTTCTTTAATGGTCTGGTGTGAGAATATGGCAGAGCTTCCTCATTTTGCAGCACCATTTTTTAAAGTATTTGGTTGTTTAGACTAGTGTGCCTTTTATATTGTTTATTTAACTTTTCGTCAGATTTTATTTTTTAAAGTTGTTTACACTTCGATTTTATTGGTTGGTTTAGTTTTAGTTTCAATCTTTTTATGAGTTATGTCCTTTTATGGTAAACTCTAATTTAGGTTTTGTTTTTAAAGAATGTTGTATAGTCTGTTTGTTTTTAATATAAATATTATTATTATTAAGGTTGTTTGTTTAGATGTTTGTAGTTAGTGGTTTTTGTTTTTGGATTGTATAGTTATGATATTAGGTATATAATTTATTGGGGTGAATGGTAAAGATGTAATATATTCATCGTTAGTTTTAGCATGTGTATAAAATGTTTTAGGTTTATCTCCAATATTTGTTATATGGAAAAAGATTAAAAATATTTATTTATGCTTATTCAATTATTTGGTGATTATATTGTAGTTGATATTGTGTGAAACTATATTTTTGACATATGTTTATTAGGGCAACTCCACAATACTGTAACACAGGCACTAGCCCAATTTTGCTCTCTGAAGTTTTCATTTCCATCAGCCATTTTCTAGCCCTTTATCAGTACCATGTCAAGACACAAGCTACGTTTTATTTGCTCTTGCACCCATGAGAAGTGGGTTTTGAGTGGAATTTGTCACGTTTGATTGAAATGTAGAATTCACGTTTGCAATTTTTTCTAAATTTATTTTATTTTCAGGATGCAATTATACATTTGGAATTACTTTGTCATGCATTTTGATAAATCATAATGTATGTTTCTACATTGTATCTCAGCTTGTGTATGATTTGAAGACATCTATCTTCTATGTCCATAACATGGAGTAGCAAGGCCTTCTGCACTTTGCCCTCTGTTTATGTTTATTTTTCTTTAAAGGTAATTGGGCACAAAGAGTATTCAGTTTTGGCCGTGATGAAGCCCGGGATCGGGTAATAAACCTTCTTGCTAATATCCCAACTGTGGAGTGCGAGTTTACCTTGGAGTTACGTTTTTTCCTTGGATCTTGGAATATATGTTTATTTAAAAGTAGCAGTGTTATTGCTTTTGATCTAGGGAAAAAATGATATTTGTAACACTCATATTTGTGTTCTCGATATTTGTGGTTTACTAGTTAAGCATATAGAGTCAATATTTTTGTAATCGTTATTTAATTTCCAATATTTTTGTGTTTTGATTTTGTATGTATCGATCTTTGTGTCAGGGATCCTTCAATTACATAATGATTTGTGAATTACTTCTTTTTGTCTTATTTTGCTATTTTTGTGCTTCACATATAATGAGTGCATTGTTAGGATAATAATAAATATCTAGGAAACAAAAGACATCTTTGACAAACATCCATAAATGTATAGAATTTAACAACCAATGAAGATATTCATGTAGTCATACAGATCAGTGGTGGTTAAAACAGCAGACGTGAACCAGGCTATACATTGGTGCCAGGAGTAGCAGAGGGACCAGAGAAACAGCAAATGACATACATATGAGTCTTCATACATATGAGTCGTCATATGTACTGTTACTGTGCAATGGTTGGGTAGCTGAAGCCCTAGAGCACGACCCCTGCTTTGTATGTTCATAACTAGCACTGTGCTAATTGAAAGTATATACTGCAGAATTGTATTCTGTCTAAAATACAATGCATGAAAATTGTGGGCAGCACTTTATTTGTTATCAGAGGCCCATTCATACACACAGTTTGTGAAGGCCCTATAGGAGGATCTCCCAGACTAACAATGTAGATCCAGTGCTCCAAACTGCACTGGTCTCAAGTTTGTATAATGTAGGTCTAGTGCTCCAAACTGCACTGGTCACATGTTTGTAATTACAGACATGTGGGTGGCTCAAATGTCTTTCATGTGGCTTTGATCAGTTGCTTTGTTGCTATTAGTAATTTTCACAGCAAAATTCTCTTGTATTTGGTCATGGCTTTAGTTCCGGAGTTTCTAAACTTAAACAACATTATCGCCTCTAGTGTCTGTTGAAACTGGGTAACCTGGCACCTCCTTAAAATCCCTCTAAGTCTTGGGCATGTCTACTGCATGTATATAGTAAAACGTTCTTGCACCCCATAACTCAAGCAAGATCTATTTGGGCATATCATTTAAGTCTGTGTGACGCCAAATACCAATTGTCTACATAATTTTGTTGATTGTTCTCCCCAACTCTCTCTGCCTCCCGAGATTAGGCAGGGCGGTTTTATGAGTTTTGGGTCTCTGTCTGTTGAGGCTGTAACAGATATGTTAAAAATCACCAAGTCAGGGTCAGTTTTTGACCCCTGTCCCCCGTCGGTCATGCATCTGGTTGCGGACAAGATCGGTCCTACTCTTATGCTTTTAATTAACCAAGTTCTGGTCTCAGGGACCTACCCCATTGTGTGGAAGACGGCTAGTGTCAGACCAATTCTGAAGAAAGCCTCACTTGACCCAACTGAGTTTAAAAATGATCAACCAATCTCGGGTCTACCTTTAGTTGCCAAGATCATGGAAAAGCACATGAATGCTATGCTTACTGAAAACTTGGACTGCAACAGCTTACTTGATCCGTCTCAGCATGGTTTTCGTTCTAATCACTCTACTGAGTCTGCTCTTATTGCTGCAGCGGAGGAGATTCAGACGGCAGTCGACGGAGGTGGGAGAGCTATTTTAGTCCTCCTCGATCTGTCGGCTGCTTTTGACACCATTAATCATACGGTCTTAGTGCAACGACTAAAGGAGGAAGGCATTAGTCAGCGAGCCTTGGTCCTTCTTTCCTCTTTTTTGTAGGATAGGCAGCAATCTCTCAACTGGGAGGGCATAAAATCAGATAATTTCAATCTGACCTGTGGTGTTCTGCAAGGCTCTGCCCTATCCCCCACCCTGTTTAATCTTTACGTGAGACCTCTAGCCGCCATTGTCAGGAAGCATGGCTTTGCTTTTGTCTCCTATGCGGACGATTCGCAACTGGTCATTTCGCTATCCGATACACCAGAGTTAACAGCGGGGCGTTTCATGCGTGTCTTAAGGACATCATGGACTGGATGACGCAAAGTTTCTTAAAGATTAATACGGAGAAGACTGAAGTTATGGAATTCGGGAATGGACCACCAATTTGGAACAACCTCTGGTGGCCATTTGAGTCAGGACTCTGCCCTCTCCCTGTGGAAAAGGTCAGAAATCTTGGCGTCATCTTTGACAATAAAATGAATATGTCAGCGCATGTTAACAGCATAACCTCTGCCTGTTTATTCCTGCTCAAAACCCTCCGTAAAATCTTTCCTTTTATTCCCATTGCACTCCTGAAGACGGTAACGGCCGCTCTTT
Organism: Triturus cristatus; assembly: GCF_964204655.1. Taxonomy (NCBI): domain Eukaryota; kingdom Metazoa; phylum Chordata; class Amphibia; order Caudata; family Salamandridae; genus Triturus; species Triturus cristatus. Next base: position 735,694,120 of record NC_140587.1, on the reverse strand, counting down.
TCATGTCGAGACTTGACTATTGTAACGCTATGTTCTTGGGCATTGATAAGTTCCAGATCAGCAAAATTCAATCCTTGCAGAATGCCACTGTTCGCGTTCTGTTACAAATTCCGAAGGGCCATCCCATCTCCTCCGCTAGGAGTTCACTGCACTGGCTCCCTGTCCAACAGAGAATCGAGTTTAAGGCACTATGCCTGGTCCACAAGGCACGATATGGTGGTGGTTCCACCTATTGTCAGAATTTGTTCAAACCCTATGTCCCCCGACGAGATCTACGCTCTGCCAATCTCGGCCTCATTTGCACCTCTAGATATCGACGTGCTAGATGGGGTGGCCGCACATTCTCCATCTGTGCCTCCCAACTATGGAACAAGCTTAAAGCCTTCCTACGCCTCCAGCCAGACCTCCTTTCTTTCAGGAAAGCGTTGAAGTCTAGGCTGTTTAACGTCCTTCAGCTCTCTTAGCTCCATCGTTTTCGTTGTTCTTCTCACACCTCAGCGCCAAGACGCCTTTTGGCATTCGAGCGCTTAATAAGCTTCTTTATACTTATACTTATGATAAGTTCTCTTATAATTATTTGAATTGTACTCTCACAGATCCTCGCATTCTTCCTGTTTATGTCTCTACTTATAGACTGTTGCAATGTGCATTGGTGTGTTTCACTTCTTTTAAGTAGTTTACATATAGCAGCCATTTAAGGGTGGCCAAGGCTACTGACACATTATTGCAATACATGACTTTACTGCATTTATCAGTAATTGCAATATGAAAGATGCCATGATATTTCATTTTTTTCCCTGAGGGTACCTGGAGATATAGGCAACTAAAGCAAGAACCATGAATTCATCACCTGTTTCCTACGGTACAACCTCATTTTCTACCCTTTCACAAATGTAATTTCAACAGTTTTCTAATGGTGAAATGTCCATAGGTAGATCTACAGTGTGTGTAATTTCATATTCACCAGAAACAGCATTTACGGTCACATCAGGAATTACGCAACACTTGTATGGATTCTAGAATAATGACAAACCTTGCTAGCTAATGTTGTTCATACTGGGAAAGAACTCACCCCAACTCATCACCAGATTAATCTTGCAAATTAGCATGTTTGCATGCACTATAACTCTGCACCAGGTTGCCTTAAAACGTTGTAATATATATATTTGCACTACCCACTGGAATACTAGCGACTGCCGTGATTGCATTGTAAGACTACTGAGTGGTCCCCATGTTTCATGCGGTTGCTCTGCAAACTTTTTTATTCATGAAAATAAAACTTCCAATGTGAGAGATGATTTTTCAGAAACAAAAAATGAATGGTCTTGACACACTGGGAATTTTCTCCCAGGGTCTGGAAGCGATTTAATTTTTTTCTGTTTGGGACCTCCAGGCTTTTCCTGAAGGTCCCACACAGGAAAAAGGTACGATACAATGATAATGCAGTGGGTGGGTTGTAGAACTCTGCTGATGCATGGTGGTGTTGTGCTGGGTGAGGAGATAATATGGTGGTAGGTGGGTAACGAAGTGAAGAATGTGATAGTTCTGCAGTACAGTGATTTTACAGCATTGTAGAGTAACAATTAGTGCTTTTCAACTAAATAAGTGAGGTATAGTTCAGATTTAGACATAGCCAAATCCAAGCTATGTTTTGTAGATTTGGACTGCCTGCACGTATTAGATACAATCATTAGATTTTGACCTCTAGAAAGACAGTGAAAAACACATAAGGTAGAGAAAGAGGGAAAACCTTGACAAAGGGAACATACAAGAGTCAGATAGATGGGCAGGGAGCATATGGTGGTGGATTAAACATGCATGTGGTGAAATAACTATGCAGTTTTAGAATTCTGCATGCCGACATTCAATAGCACAGTCTGCTGGATTTTCAGGAAAACTTTGGGCCCCTGCATTTATTCTTTTACAACTTTAGCACTAGATATAGACACCTGGGTCCAGTTTATCTATAGTTTCACCCAACATCAGGACAGCAGCCAAAAATGCTGTGCTATGTTGCATGATAGAGCGAGAGCAGGAGGCCACTATATCTACAGAGATATGGCCCTCTACTTGCCTCTCCCTAGTGCCACCACAGATATTTGCTGATGAGTGCCAAGCACAAATCTTTGTGCCATAGTGCCTGGGTGTTTGTGTGGGTTCAGCATAGGTTTTGTACTGGAAGGGATCCCTTCCCATACAAAATGCTATGCCTAGACAACTTTTACAACTTTTCCTATCTTGTATTTGTGATGTACAGTGCAGCACACATGGAAAGCTGGAAAAGAAAGGATTGCAACACCTGATTTCAAGTAGAGTGAGTATTTTTACCCAAAACAGAGTCTCACGTTTTTGCTAGATGAGGTTTTGCCCGGGGGGGAGGTGAAACAAATAGAATTTCACTCCACGGAATTCTGCTGAATTATAATAAAAACTCTGCAAGATCCTGGGGAATTCCACCAATAGGTAAAATATGAAGCTTGCACAACAATCTACCACCAGTAGCGTGAGCAGCGCCGAAAATCAGAGCGAACTGCAGTATGCCTTGCGAGGAACGTGCGGTCATTTGAGGTGATTTTGCTGCTACTTTAGTGAAATATCTACTTGGGAAACAAATTACTTGAATGGTGGCCCTCTGAACACAACTACTTTTGAATGCCTGCTACTGCCCGTTTAAGAAACTCGCTCAAGGGGGATGCCAAATCTCACTTGCCTGCTACCATATCCTTGTGGGAGAAAAATTCCACCACGCTGTGATTGGCAGAATTTGGTCAGAACTCCGCATTAAAGATTAAGGTGAGTGACCAAAATCCTATCAATTCACGGATTATTCTGCCCACCACTAGTTTTGCTTTAAAAACCCTTTGTGGTTGCATGGGAACACCCTGTACCACCCATAGGATGCCCTTTTGATGCTTTGCGCTGCTTAGTATTACTTTTACACCCTTTCCAGTACAAGTTTTGCACTGGAAAACAAATGCCCCGGAAAGGGCCCGTTAGCATGGCGATCCGCCTGCCAAAACACCCCACCGGACAGCCTTTTACCCCCCCGCCACATTAGCATGGCGGGGGTACCACGGCGGACGGAGAGTCCGCCATGGAAAGGCATGCAGTGTTTTCTTTGGGGGCCTGTTGGAGGCCCCGGGGGGGTGGGAGGGTGGGGGGATGCACTTGGGGGGTACCTTTGGCATATACAAGGTGGCAGGCACCGTCCGGTGCCTGTCACGTTGTGCATGCCAATGTACAATATGCATTTACTACATTGTGGTGGGTGCTGCTCACAGCACCGCCTGCCACAATGTTGTATATGTGGTGTGCGACCCCCACGGTGGCGGTCGCATCCTAATTGGCGGTGCAGGACCGCCGCACCACTGGCTGCCGGTCCCAGCACCAATAGGGTGGCGAACGAACTGTAGTCTGCCTGCCATCCTAATGGACCCCATAGTTATATATTAATTACTGGACATTTCACAATTATTGAGGCATTTTTATCAAGGGTTTTTCATCACCCTTGCAACACGCAATGGGGCACAGTGCGATGCAAAACCTATAATGAGATTTACCAAGCCATACATGCCCACATTTTGAGGCCCTGTATGGCTTGGTAGATATGGAGTAATACAAGCAAGCACAAGTCACTGCCTTGGGACACTCTGCCCAAGGGAGGCATTCAATGAGTGGAGCATGCGTGTTCCTACGCATCCACCATTGGATTGTGAAACATTCTCAGGTTTACCAATACTGGTAGACCTGGGAATGCGTCAGAATGCTGCGCCTTCTCTGGTGAGGCATTACGAGGAGAAATAATTGTATTTCTCCTTGTATTTTTCCTCTTTGCATTCTGCAGCACACACAAAGAGGAAAAAGCCTCAGAGGATTGTTTTAGTGTAGGAAGGTGCAAGGGTGTCTGTGTTGGCACTATTAAGCAGTTTGTGCCACAGCGCAAGCTTGATAGATATAGCACATTCCCACCTTCTCCCTTTTTCGAAGCGAAGCACGGTGTCTTGATGCGTTGCATTGCATGAAATAATAATAAATATGGCCCTGCATCTGTTGGGTATTGTTTTAAATAATGTAACATTTTAACATGTGGCCTTCACTGTTACGAGCACTTTTAAAAAAACGTTTTATACGAAAAGACCAATGAAGTTGAAGTTACTACTGTCTAAATTTAATCGAAAATGTTTTAGATTATGCATGCAATAACCTTTCTAGTTGATGACCGCTCGATAGTCCATTATATCTTTAGTATTTTGGGGTTTGCTTATATTTTCAACCCAACAAAAGATCGTCCAGTGCGCACATGTAATTGAAGCAGGATCAACGGGCACTTCCTTCGAAACCCTCTGAGCGTCCTCTGCTCTGAACGGCGATTCTCAGCAGCAAGAACAGCTGGGGCCTGGGTGATGGGTTTGACACATGTAGATTGGATGCAGATGAACAGATTACACATCAGATGCTGCCGCACACAGTTTTTCAATTACAGTATAGTCTTTGTTTAGACTTTTTCCATACTAAGCTTACGAAGAGGCGTTTTTTTAATGTGTTTAAAATACATGAAACGGAAATGTAGACGCGCGGCCGAGGTGGCGACGCAGCCTGAGAACACGAGTAAATTGGTTACGTTTGGGACACATGTTCAGCACGGCTAGCTACATAGCCACAACCGCAGTACGGTGGAAATCTGAAATAAAAATCGAATATCCAACGTTTACACCGCTTGCAAATGTCGATTGCGTCTGAGTGTTCACTACCTTCGAGTCTGGGTTATTTGACATCCTCTTGTCTATGCACAACTAAATACAGGCCTCGGTTGTGTAGAATTCACCACTATCTATGTAAAATGTTAATTTAATCAGAGGCAGATGAAGCGGCCAAGCATCCCAGTTCATGCAACTGACACTGCGATTGTAAGCTGCATACTGCCTGTTCCTGCAAGCCTTGATGACAGACAGCATGAGTGCTCCCACTCCCAGAAGCACAACTAATTATGTGGAGAGATAATTTCAATAACTAGTCTCGGTAAAGTCCATAAATCGGGCTTTTTGAAATCTATGAGATAGGTGTCGAACATTGAGATGTGTTTTTACAGAGTTCTGTGTGTATTGTGGGTGGTTGTTGCTTGAGTTGTTATTGAAATGCCTGTGTTGAACGGGTGTTTGTTATGAGGAGCACAAGCGCACGGAGGGTGCCAGTGAAGGTATGTAAGCAAGTTGCTGCTTGGCGGTAGTTTGGTGCCAGTGAGTGGTTTTGGAGTAATAGTGTGGGTGTATGGGAGGAAACAGCGGTAGTACAGGGGCGAGGAAGTGATGTAGAAGTTATGCGGGATGGTATTATAGACCTGGGTGGTGATAACCTAAAGTTTAACATGGTAGTGCATTCCCAATGCCAAAGGTGATCTGGAGGCCCTGCTCAGTGATTTGTTGTGTTTATACTTGGCTTGACATACACGTTCCATTCTAGAATGTCAGGTGTGGGGCGGTTGTCAGTTGCAGAAGCTGGAGTCAGCTGTGTAACCCTGGGGCTGTTAATAAAGTTACTTGCCTGCACTAACCACAATACTGAGTCTGTGGTGACTCTAGAGGGCATACAAACATAAACTTAGTTAACCTCAGCCACCCTCTCCCTGCACAAATTATGCACTCGAAATACGGGCTCCTCTATAGCATAGCACAACTAGGAGCTCACTAGTGGCAAATGCACCACCTGAAAACAGTCAAAGAAACAGCAATGAACGCAGTGAAAAGAAACTATTTTGTCTTTGCAACAGTTTTAGGCCTCCTGCAAGAAGCTCATAATAGAGGCTTAGACTTCCTACTTCACAACAGCAATCAACAAAGTCCACAATATAAGCACAAGAATATTCAAAGTGTTAAACACTTTGTGAATCATATTCCAGAACCACCAATCAAGAGAAGTGAGTGGCAATAAAAAAATATACCTTAAACGTGAGCTCCTGGAAATCCAGAAGCATTTAGACATCACAGAAGCACTGAAGAACATTACCATTATCTCATCAGAACTCCACACCCAAGTAGGCTGCCTTCACCATCCTCTCCATTATTGGCATGACTATTTTCTTTATGTAATTGAAGGCCTTCTCCCTGGAGACTATGGGGCAGATTTATGAAGACTCCATGCAGTACAATGCAGCAAGTCACCATGATGCGCTGCGTGAAAGGGCAGGAATGCATAGTTATTAACAATATATGTCCCATTCCTGTCCTTTCTTTGCGCTGGCACACAATGTGATGCCTAGTGCCAACACAGGTACCCGTGTACCATGATTCAAGGGTGTCTGCGTAGTAAGCAGGATTGTTTTTTTGCAAGAAGGGGCACCTTCCTGCTAAAAAACAATCCTCTCAAGCATTTTCCTCTTTCTATGTGTGCTGCAAAATATATAAGAGACATAAAGATATTTCTACCAGTTGCGCCCCTCCTGGGCAGGGGTAGCATTTTCACGCATTCCCAGGTCGATCAGTAATGGTAAATCTGGTAAAGCGCCAAAATCCATGGGTGGATGTGTGAGAACACACACTCTCCACCCATGGAACGTTATCCTAGGGCAGAGTAATGCAATACAGTGATTTGAGCTGCCTTGCGTTATTTTAGATTATTCAAGCCACTCAGGGCCATGGGTGGTCTTGCATGGCTTGATAAATCGGGCTTAGTAGTTGTGTCGCCCTTGCACCCCCTTGTGTGGCACAAGGGCTACGCAACTCAATAATAGATTTGCCCCTATATCTTCCCATTATGAAAAGACATAGGGGGTGGAGCTAATTGAGCCGAAAGATGGCTGGATTGTAAAGTGGCATCTTAAGTCACACCTACAATCCGACAACATTATATTGTGGAAAAGCCCGCCTGTGCTTCTAACAGCTGTATTTTGCCAGGGTGACAATTAAATAAACAAAAACCCCAGACCTGCTTTGCTCACTGTCACGCTCTGGGATGTGGCGAGAACTGAGTGCCCCAAGAGCCCGCACTACCTTCTATGCATATCGAGATGCCATGAGTGCAGACCCCTTAAAGAGGAGTTTGGATGCAGCTTGTATAGTTCACTACAGCGGCTGATGGAACACATATTGCAAGTGCCGCTGAAAGCTATGAAGAGCATCAGAAGATGTTCATGTTGACACTTTACTGAGAGAGTGCTGTTTTATCTGTGAAGTTTGAGGGCCCAGACATCTACCTGCTGAACCAGCAATGAGGCTAGGATTGCCTCGATGTCCTGACCTTTACTCGTCAGCTGTTGGACATCAGCTGTGAGGAATGCTACTGGAGGGAGGGGGGAGGCAGATCTGGGATTGATTCCCTGCCATGATGGACAGTGTGGTGGAATGCCCCAGGGGCGTATGAGGGTGCTCTAAAAACCTTGTATGGAGGACCAGCCTGTGCTTCTCAAGTGCGGCCACTAAATGTGATTACCAAATACTGAGTCGTTATTTCGATGTACAATGCATTGTCAAATATGAAGCTCAGTTAACTACAGTATTTGCATACAAAATCAGGCCCTATATTTTTATAATCAATATTATTTGACTTTCATATTTTAAAAATCGATATTACTTACTTAGAATCAATATTCTTGACAATGATATTCTTGCTGATGATATTTCCATGCAAAAAGAACAATTGATGGACAGAATGCAGGACAAAGTCTTACATTCACCCTAGTACAGAGATCTGGGCCTAAATCCATCGTTTTTTTTGCCACCATGCCATTCCAGTTTGGACTCAGCCATATGCAAATCAGTCTTGACCCTGCGCCCAATGGGAACAGTCCAGCCTGAACTGCCAGGCCAGGTCCTTCCTGGACTGGAAGCAAGCATCCTATGACCGGTTTCTGGATTTCAACCTCATCAGCCAGGATAGCTTGACTCCAGTGGAATGGAGAGCACGAGACCCACGTCTGGGCATACCCGTCCCACTCGGGGTGACAAATGCAAAAAGAACAATTGATAGACAATATTTCCATGTCACAATATTTTTGACCCTTTACTTTTGCAAGTCAATATTTCCAACTCAACGTTTTGTCTCAACACCACTTACAACGATTAGAACATGAGAAGAGCCCACTAGAATTATCCCATAAAGAGACTAAAGCAAGCATATAATGCGACCGCCCATGGTGTGGTCGCAAGCCCCCATTCTCAATGGCAACTTTTGCTCCAAGAAATGGGAGTTTGTGTAAATCCCTGCAGCGTGTGGCAGGCACCTGAAGATTTTTCGATGTCGGACGGAACAGCTTCATCCAGTCAGCGGTCTGGATGGCCTAATTTGTATGCATCCTAACACTCTTCAGTCGCATTCCTACATTTTCCAATGGGAGCATGCATTCCAGCCATAAACCGGCCATGATACATGCTCCAATAGGGAAATGGGAGGTGTGGTTTATCCCTGCACCCCGTGGCTGGCACGTCAAGGTGCAGGGATCAACAAGGGGGCACCATAGATGCCCCCTCAGCCACCAACCGGTGGCTGTGCACCCAAGAGAGTCCTGCTGGGGGCCTCCAAGCACACTTTCTGACATGGTTTCCATGTCGGACAGTCCAGCATGGAAACCATGACGGAAACTGTGCATCGTAATCTCAAGGGTGGAAAGGCCCACCCTTGAAATTACTGAGAGGCGTCTGACTGGCTGACCGACGCCTGGAGTCCGTTGGAAGCCAGCCGGAATGACCAACCAGTTTACTTTCTGACAGCCGTAATTAGGTGAATGGAAAGTAAACCGCGGTGCTGATTACGATGCAGCCGTCGGTCGGAGCCTTTATGGGCTGTATTGTAATTGGCAACTAAACCTGCAAGTTTACCCTGAAAAACTAATAATAGGCACCTTTTATCAAACCCAATAAATAATAGACCTTGGGGTATCATTATTGATAAGGTATGATAAATAGCACCTAGCTCCAACACAAACTCGCAATCAGTCCCATGATGTTAAGTGACATTGCTGCAGCTTGCGCTATTACATGGTACGCGGACATATGCCTCCAGATCCTGTTGTTTACCATCATACATTATAAGTTGCAATAACTGACGCTATGCCACAAAAAATTTGATAACATATTTGATGACACACACTCATCTGTGATATTGATATTTGTGGCTTTCAGCAGTACTAGATCTAATTGGCGTTAATAGGCGAACCATCAACTCCTGTATCTTTTAGTTTCTTTTTTAACTCTCTTTTCACAGTCGAATCTTGGGATAACTCAAAAAGCAAAATATGTATCAATTGCTTGGTGTACAAAATAATTAATGTCAGGGGCTTACAGAACGTCCTGTCTAGATAATATATATTCATTAGGCATGTTGCAATTTGAGACCCCTGTATTCATAGGAATGATGCCCTGCAAGAATCAGAAGATTTTTAGAGAAACATTTCTCCACATACAATAAAGAGAAACCTCCTGTGCAGTTTCAATGCCAGCGACTTATGAGTGGAAAAATTGCTGATCATTTTCCCTGTAATGGCACGCTATTGTATAGTAAGACTATGCATAATATGTGTGCGGGATTTGATCATTCCTCAAGTACCTATGGCTAATGAAATAGCTAGTCACTAACAAATCGCAGACTGTTTAGAAATCACTAAATAGGGCATTTTTAATTTACAAAGATTTGCTAATGGTATATTTCATAAAATAATGCACCACAATTAATTTTAGTGATTCCATATTTATTTAATAGGCAATACAGAATCACTAAATGTGATTACCAAATACTGAGTCGGCATTTCGATGTACAATGAATTCTCAAAAATGAAGTTAACTTAACTACAGCATTTGCATACGAAAGTAGAATCAATTGTAAGCAGGTGGGAACCAGGTGCAAAGTATGAAAGAGGGCCCAAATCGCCTAGCAATCTTCCACAATGGCTGCACTCTGTTCTATAGTGAGCAGGATGCATATTCTTGGAGCTTAAAAGTGGAGGAGGAGTAAGAGGAGAGAAAGAATTTTAAGAAAGAGTGTGACTCTATCTAAACAAACCAATCGGAGTTTTTAGGCTAGGTACAGGTTTAGCAAAGAGGACATTTTTACTTTAATTATTGAGATGTTCACTTTACTAAGCAAGACAACTCAGTGGTGCTGTTCCTATATTCAGGTTCAGTGTATGTCATGCCTTTAAGCTTCTGTTGCAGTCGCAGGAGGGATATCCAAGAGTGTCTTATACAGGGTTTTTAGGAATACTCTAGATACTGTGATGGCTAGAATTATGTCACTCCTTGCATTTTACAAGAACCCTTCTGAATCGGAAGCTAAAAAAAGAATTCTGCATTTAGAACTATTTTCTTAGAGCAAAAATGCCCCCTCAGGTTCAAAATGGATGCAAAGATGCATTTTATGGTAAGAAATAGCTCTAAATACAACAGAACATGGATGGTGAATACAAGCAGCTGCTCACTCTCGATAAATGTGGTCTTGCGGTTGGATGTTTCCCGCGAATTACTCCTAATTACGTGAGTGGGGGTAGTTGAATGAATATTGGTAATTCCAAGTCATAGATTAATGGCATAATTGAAATTTTGCCCAGGCCTAGTATTGCCACATATGTGATCACAGACATAGGTGCTTGATGTACCCTAGGAGCACTGATATAGCAGTTAGCATTTCCTCTAAAGTATTTGATGTTTTTTGGGTTAGGCTCCTTACTATATCAGCACTCTGTTGACACCTGGGTGATACAGAGTCTTGAGCCATTCGTGTCGCCATATCCTTTTTAGCCATAGCTCATTCTTCAAAGCCTGATGCAATAGCTGCATTACCTTCGGAAATTGTTCTATCTGATTGTTTTGCCCATCTACTCAATGCAGAGGTAGCCCCTCTGCTGCTTTCTATGAATTCTCAACATTGATTGTTTTAATGCATTGTATTGTGCTGAGGTAGGGGAGCTTTCCCAGACTTCTGTAGTTCTTTCTCTTTTGAAAATGGAAAGGGAGGTATTGATTGTTGTTGAGTTACTGCAGAGGAAGCAATAGCTGTAGTTGGATCTCCTAACATAAGGGTTCGTTGTGACTTTCAGACTCTGTTGGAATGCTAATCACAGTTTCAGTAGTATCAGTTTCTGTGTGACAGGATGATTCACCGGCAAACTCTCTGTTTCCGGTGGTGTTCTATGAGTAGGTTGAGCAGTTATATGTCAAAACAAAGTGAAAATATGTATTTAATAGAAATAATAAGCATAATTTTAAAATTACTTTTATTAACTCAGTCTCAAGATTAATTTTTGATTACACGTATGAGTTTAATTGCAAACCTATATGGTTCCTTAACAAGATATTTGATATAGGTCATTATGGTAAAAATGTAAAGATGAAGCGATGTTTGCAGCTCTTGGCTTTATGCAGAATGCCTTACCTTACCCACAATACTATGTTTTGAATACAGTGTAAACCTGAAATGTAACATTTACTCAATTCTGATTACATACTTTGTTTTAAATACCTACTTTGAGTAATTTCTAAATAAATAACTGTCAGGACCCCGTTTAGAGGGCCACGGGTCAAGCAGGAGTTACTGGCCCAAATCTGGGGGTTAAGGCCTTTTACTCCTGATGTCCTGGGGCAGGATATACTATGGATCTTGAGCAACTGGACCAAATACCCCTTCAGCACTTTAGTCTCAGTATTAGTGTGATTAAGCAGTCAAAAGATTCTTGTGGGGGGTGTAGACACAGGGGGAGTGAACACAGGATCAGATCTCAAAATACCTACAGCATCAGTAAACGAAGGCCAGTCAAATACTCACTTTTATGAAAAAAATAGCATTTATATGCGATCACAAAGTAAAATTCGGCATTCACAAACATTACACACAGCCCCTGAGGTAATGGCTCTAGTGTTTCATAGGTGGTCACTGAGTCCCAATCCCCTCCATCTAGTGGTAGTCAGAGTCTCAGGAGTCGGACTCTCTATTAAAGTCAAAAGTGTTCCAGCACTGTCTGACAAGCAAGTTACCACAGGGATGTTGGCCCATAAATCAGTCTTACCCACACCAGCAGGACCCAAGTGACCAGAGTCTCTGAGTGCTCCTCCTTTGCAGGCTCTAAAGCTGCAGCAGCTGCCTCTTGTAAGTCTTTCACATGCAGCTCAGGAGGGCAGCGGTTGGGTATCCTCAAGTTACTCACACGCGGTCCTGCAGTGGCAGTAGCCAGGGGTTCTTGGTGGTCCTTTATGCTTGGGTGTGATGATCCTGGTTCTGGTCCTCAGTCACGGCATGGTCAGCTCGGGTCACCACAGCCTTATCCTTCATCTGTCAATGGTCTTCACGAGTCCATGCTTTCTACTTTGTACATGTGGTTCATCTTATCATACAGGGCCACTGTTACTCTGTTGTGCATGGGCTATGGCCTGATCTACACAGCAACAAATTTAATGGTGGCCCCATCTGGCATACAGGCTCGCTGACCTGATACCGCACCCAGGCTACAGTTCTATGGGTACAGCAACAAACCTCACAGAGGCCCCATCAGGCATATGGAGTCACAGACTTGATACCAAACAAAGGTTAAGGCCTGCACGCTACGGCAGCAATTTTCACTGAAGTCACATATAGCAATATGGGGTTGCTGACTTAGGAGTGCACACAGGCAATGACCCGTTAGGTGCAGCAAATGTCATTAATCACTTCACAGTGACCCTTACCTGTCATAGAGGAGTTGCTGGGTTGTCCCTGCACATGGGCAATGACCTGCTCAGTGCAGCAGATGTCTCCTTGCACCTTGCCACTTGCCAGGATCCCTCCTCTGGACCTCTCTCCCTCCGATGTCTCTTCTTCCTCACAGGGCTCTTTGGTCTTGGCAAGCAGGCAGGTGCTGGTGCCCCAGGCTCCAAGGGCAGGTGGTCATGGATTCCCTGGGTAATGTTCCCTCACGCAGGTGAGAGACTAGTAATCCTTGGCCCCCAGTCCTGGTCACAGGCAGAAGTATTGCAGAGCTTTTACTACTCACATAGCATAATTGGCTACAGATAGCTGGCAATTATTGGGGCCTCAATTTCCCCTATTTACAGTCCATTTCTACACACCAAATCTGATTTAGAGTCTGAGTTTTTGAAGTTTATGTTGGTGGTCTGCTTCCTTTTGAAGTGCTCACTCAACTGTTCTTTCTTTCTCCAGAAAACAGTCTGTTACAGCAAGAGCGACTCCAAATCTAGTAGCCACACAACACAGGCCATGGGGTAATTAGAGGTTCACACCTGGATGTCAGCCACAGTGTCACATGTTTCAAAAGCTTACCTCTGGGCTACAGCACAACAGTTTATGATTCTATTATCAGCCCCATCTCATTCCTGAAATGTGGCCAGACCCCTTCTCAGTGGCCTCTTTTTGAATCAAACAGCAGCTTTTCAAGTGTAAGAAGAGCCTGTTTCTCGCTTCCTTCAGTGTGCCACCGAGCTTACAGGAATGCAGCAGCCCAGAAATCAGACTGGGGGGATTTCTCTACCTCCTCTCCTTATGTTCCTCCAGTCAGACCTGGGTCTCCCAAAATGGAACTCAGAGTATTCCATGTACTGTACCATTCGCAGGCACACATACACTCAGCACATGTATATAGCATACATGCACTGCACAGCACTACATCCTTTCTGTATTACATCATTCACAGGCACACATACACCAGAACTTGCATTTATATATATATATATTTTTTTTTCACTGAAAAAAACATAGGTTTCAGGCATGTTATAGTTAGAAATTAGCATTTAAAAAACCTTAGAAATTCACTGAAAAAACTGTAGATTTTAGGGAAAGTTATAGTTAGTTGGACATACGTACAAAACCATAGAAATTCCCCCGTTATAGTTAGTACAGCTAACTATAACTCGCGCCCCCTCAATGCACTGCTGATGACGTCACATATTACATCACTCATGACATGGTCAGTGACATCACTGATGACATCTCAAATGACATCACTGATGACATCACTGATGACATCATCCCTGTGATTATTAGATGCATCTTCTCAAACCTTAATATAACCCTTGATATACCCACTCTAAATTACAGACTGCCATTCTCAAAACCATAGACACTCCATCACCAATAACTACATACCCACTCACTGATTCTTAGGTTTACACACACATCCACTCACTCACCCGTACAGTCACTCATACTTATGGTCACTCAGTACAGGACTATCATATGTACTCATACACCTATATAGACACTCACACACCGCCACTCATCCATAGAGGTACTCACACACCTAGTCAGTCATGCAAATAATTAATCACACTGCCATTTACTAACCTATACAGTAATACACACACCAGCTCAATTACTCATACAAATGCTAGCACATTCTTACGCTCTTATACAATCACTGATACAAGCACACACTCATCCATACAGCCACTCTCACAATCACACACTCTCACTTATAGCCATTTATATACTCCAACACACATATATACTGCCTTTCACATATGTAGTTACTCACACATGTACCACTGAGATATACATTCACTCACCAACACACCTATACACACACTCACCCACCCATACAGCCCATCACAGATGAACTCTTGAAACCATGCACCCAGTGAATCAACCACTCACACATCTATGCACAGAGTCACACACACCCCACCCACACAAACAGTAAGGCACCCATACAGATACTCAGACAGCCAATCAATAACCCATATAGACACTCATGTAGCTATTCGCAAAACCATGCAGCCGCTTACACGCCAACAGATAGACAGATACAGACATTCACACAGTTTAGTCACTAACCTATATATTCAGTAAGATACGCTTAACCACTCACTTATAGTCATTCACACACCTACTAAATCATCCATTCAGACACTTATACACCCACTCATTCTTCGATATGCCTTTCAATATATATATTAAACATATTTAAACTTTACAGAAACACACAGTCACAGGATGATGTCATCAGTGATGTCATCAGTGATGTCACTGACCATGTCATGAGTGATGTAATATGTGACGTCATCAGCAGTGCATTGCGGGGGCACGAGTTATAATTATCTGTACTAACTATAACGGGGGAATTTCTATGGTTTTGTACGAGTGAAATGCCCAACTAATTATAACTTTCCCTAAAACCTATGGTTTTTTCAGTGAATTTCTATGGTTTTTTAAATGCTAATTTCTCACTGTAACGTGCCTGAAACCTATGGTTTTTTCAGTGAATTTCAAAGGTTTTTTAAATGCTAATTTCTCACTATAACATGCCTGAAACCTATGGTTTTTTAAGTGAATGTCAAAGGTTTTTTAAACACTAGTTTCTAACTATGCCTACAGAGGTAGGACATGTGAAGATAGAAGAAAAAACGTACAGAAAGAAGCAAAAGAAATGCAGAAAGAAGCAACAGTAGTCCACAAAGACGAAGAAAAGTGCAGGAAGAAGCAAGACATGTGCAGAAAGAACCAATAGAGGAGCAGAAAGAGGCCTTGTTGCAAAATCATCCTGTGCCTACAACTTTTTCAGACGGGTACTGGTGGTAACTGACTCTGACTAACCAGGCCTAGAGCCAGTGCTATGCTAAAAAACACTTAGAATACAGTGAAAACACTCACATACACTAAGGAACACTATGTGTTGGGGTACCCCTGTGATTAGCATGACCTCCTCTGTAAGGCCCTAGTACATAATAGGGCAGGGGGATTAAAACTACTTCTTAAAAAGTGCTACGGGGCGCCTTTGCACAGTGGTGAAGGGAGGGGGGGCCTGCGGTGATGTGTGCAAACACGCCCTTTGGCCGTTTTAAATTGGGAGATTACGTACCCTTGAATCCTGACAGTCGTTGGGGTCCAACTAGCCAACCAGGTACCTCCAGTAAGCACCACAGAGCTGCGTGCAGAGTGGTGTAAAAAGGGGCATGGCCTGGGCCACCTCTCTGCAATGCAACGCAGTGACGCTTACTGGAGGTAAGTGGTGGGCTAGTTGGCTCCCAGGGACCCTCAGGATTGAAGAGGAATTTATTCCCCAACTTAAAATGCGCCACAGGGTGTGTTTGCACACATGTCACCTCAGGCCCCGCCCCATCCCTTCACCACTGTGCAAATGCACCCCATGGCACATTTAAGTTGGGGGAATAAGTCCCCTTGAATTCTGAAGGTCCCTGGGGTCCAACTAGCCCACCAGGTACCTCCAGTAAGTGCCACAGAGCTGCGTTGCAGAGAGGTGTAAAAAGGGGCGTGGCCTCTGAACACCTCTCTGCAACGCAGCTCCCTGGCGCATACTGGAGGTACCTGGTGGGCTAGTTGGCCCCCAGGGACCCTCAGTATTCAAGGGGAATTAATTCCCCAACTTACAACTCGCCAGGGGGCGCGTTTGCATAGTGGTGAAGGAAGGGTGCGGGTCCTGAGGTAACATGTGTGCAAAAACGCCCTGTGGCGTGTTTTAAGTTGGGGAATTAATTCCTCTTCAATCCTAAGGGTCCCTGGGGGCCAACTAGCCCACCAGGTACCTCCACTGTGTGCCAGGGAGCTGCGTTGCAGAGAGGTGTTCAGAGGACATGCCCCTTTTTTACACCACTCTGAAACGCAGCTCTGTGGTGCTTACTGGAGGCACCTGGCTGGCTAGTTGGCCCCCAGGGACCCTCAGGATTGAAGAAGAATTAATTACCCAACTTAAACGTGCCACAGGGCATGTTTGCACACATGTCACCTCAGGCCCCACCCTCTCCCTTCACCATTGTGCAAACGCGCCCTGTGGCGCGTTTTAAGTTGGGGGATTAAGTCCCCTTGAATACTGGGTCCCTAGGGACCAACTAGCCCACCAAGTACCTCCAGTAAGCGCCACAGTGCTGCATTGCAGAGGTGTAAAAAGGGACGTGGCCTCTGAACACCTCTGTGCAACGCAGCTCCCTGGCACATACTGGAGGTGCCTGGTGGGCTAGTTGGCCCCCAGGGACCCCCAGTATTCAAGGGGAATTAGTTCCCTATCTTACAACGCACCAGGTGGCACGTTTGCAGAGTGCTGCAGGGAGGGGGCGGGGCCTCCGGCGCGATGCCGGTCTTTTAAAAATCTATTTTTTAGAGAAGGAGGGCTGTGTGGCCCCCCTTCCTTTCCTATTTTATTGGCCCTGGGGACCCCATCCCCCAGGGCCTGACCTCCATTTTCTTTATTTAAAAAAATTGGAACGGGGCCGCGTGGCCTCCCTCCTGAGGCCATATTTGGCCTCGGGGACCCCATCCCCCGGGGCATGGCCAGGTTTTTTTTTTGTCATTAAATTATTGGAGGGGGGCTGTGTGGCCCCCCTCCTCAGGCCATTTATGGCCCCGAGGACCCCATCCCCCGGGCCAGCCTTTCTGTGTTTTTAAAAAAAGAACTATAATGGGGAGGGGGGCCACCCGGCCCCCCTCCTGGGCGACTTATGGCCCCGGGGATCCCATCCCCCGGGGCCTGGCCTCTTGTTGAGGACCGTTGGGGATCCCCAATTCCCCCACGGTCCCGCCGGCTCCCTGCTGTCTGCGGGAGCCGGCATTGCTTTTCCACACGAGGAGCTGCTAAGATGCAGCTCCCCGTGTTGGAAAGCAATGTGGTTTGGATTTTGAAAGCGAGAGCAGGTTTCCTGCTCTCGCTTTCAGAACCCAAACCAGAGTTTGCAATGTCGCGGCTCCCGCCCTGTCATTGCAAACAGCAGTGTCCCGTGGGGTCGGCCCTAGGGGGTGGTGGTCCCCAGGGCCACCACTGGCTCCAGGAAGAGGGCCGCACGGCCCCCCTCCAAACATTAGCAAAGCCCTGGGCGGTGGTGGTCCCCGGGGCTCAGGGGTCCATAACAGACCCCCAAATTTGCATAGTTAGTGCCCCGGGGAGGTGGTGGTCCCCAGAGCATGTGGGGGTGGCTCGAGCCCCCCCATACAGGTAGTTTAAAAAAAATAAATAAGCCTGGGGTTGCGGTACCCTGGGCTGCGGGGGGGCATGAGCCCCCGCAAATATTTTAGAAAAGCCCTGGGGGTAGCGGTCCCTGGAGTTGGGGGGCCTTGGAGGCCCCCACCCATTGAAATACAAGCCCCGGGGGGTGGCAGTCCCCTGGGCTGCGGGAGAGTTGTGTGCCCACCCGCAAATATTTACAGAAAGCCCCAGGTGTGGCGGTCCCGGGGGCTGAGTGGGTCCCCCCCTGGACCCCTGCAAATATATTTTTTACATGCCCCCAGGACTTGGCCTACCCTGGGGCTAATTAATAACGAGGCATGGGAGACCGCGCTTCGTTTTTTTTATTTTCGCGCCGGAACCGCGGATCCTCCGTGCATCTCGTGATTTTCTTTTTTTAAAATGATTTTTGGGCCCTTGGGGTCATTGTGGGACCCCCTTAGCAGGCCTAGGGGGTCAGGGTGTTTCTACCCTGCCCCCTTTTCTTGTTTTTCGCGTTTGTTTTACTGATTTCTTATGCCTTGTTCTACTGAGGCACAGGATGGCTGCCAACACTTCCTGGTTTGAAGTGTCGACAGCCAAGTAGAATGCAGCTCGTGATCGGGAGGGTGCGCGGATCCTCTGCACCTCTAAATATCGAAACGTTTATTTTTGATTTTCTCAGCAACTACCAAACGGATTTACACCATTTTTAAAAAGGTTGCTTTACCTTTTTGCCAAATTTGGGGTAAATCCGTTCAGTAGTTTCGGCTGTACCCTTACATAATGTTTCCTATGGGAAATTGATTTTTTTACTCTTATTTTTTGAATTTCTCAGCAACTACTAAACGGATTCACTCCATTTAAAAGAAAAGGTCTCTTTCTGAACCAAGAGCTACCTTTTTGCGAAATTTGGTGTAATTCCGTTCAGCAGTTCGGGCTGTAGTCGTGTCTAAAGTTTCCTATGGGAAATAACATGGAGAAAATGCGTTTTTGGACCCCCCTTCTTTTTCGGCCCCCACTTGGCTCAGGATAGGAGCTGACCGGAGCGGGCCATAAGTTTTTAAAGTTTCGAGAAGATTCTTCAACCGGCGCCAAAGTTATAGGGAAAAGAAAAAATGCTTTTTGAACAGGAACAAGGTCCTAACTATAACTACCTACTGGCGACCGCCAGTAGGTAATATAGATATAGATATATATTACCTACTGGTGATCGGATGTAGGTAGTAATGGTTAGGACCTAGTTTCCATAGAAAAGCGTTTATTCTTTTGCCAATATCTTTGGCGCCGTTTGCCAAATCTTTGCGAAATTCTCCAAACTAATGGCCCTCTCTGGTCAGCTCCCGTCTTGAAAGTTTAGGGGTGATTCGTCAAGCACGAGCCGAGAAAAACGGAGGGTCCCAAAACACGTTTTCTCCATGTTAATTTCCGTAGGAAACTTTACACAAAGCTACAGCCGGGACTGCTGAACGGAATTACACCAAGAGCCATATTATCAAGGAACGGTGATAACATTCCTGCCGCTAAAGTGGCGATAATGAGCTTGATAATATGTCCTTGTGAATTCCCATAAAAGCCCAGGCTTTGGTGTGAACAGGGGGCATGGCCTTGGACCACTCTCAGCAATCGAACTGTGTGGGGCTTACTAGAGATAACAGGAGGGCTAGTTAGCCCCAGGGACCCTCAGGAGGCAACGGGACTTCATCCCCCAACCAAGAGCTCACCAGGAGGCTTGTTTGCAGAGTGGTGGACAAAGGGGACGCGAGTTGTAGTTAGCTCAACTATCTATAAAAGCCCAATTTCTCTGGTTTTGTATCACTGAAAAGTCCAACCAACAATAATGTCCCTGAAACCCTTTTTTTTTCCAGTGAATATATATATATATATATATATATATATATATATATTCACTGAAAAAGCCATAGGTTTCAGGGGCGTTATAGTTAGTTGGATATTTCAATCGTACAAAACCATAGAAATTCCCCCGTTCAACTAACTATAACTTGCGCGCCCGCAATGCACTGCTGATAACATCACATATTACATCACTCATGACATGGTCAGTGACATCAATCCTGACATCACTGATGACATCTCAAATGACATCACTGATGACATCATCCTTGTGATAGAGTGACAGACCTCCTCTCACCCTAATATAACCTTTGATACACACACTCAAAAATACAAACTAACATTTTCAAAACAATGGACATACCAATACCAGTTACAACACACCTATTCAGTAATTCCAAGATCTACACACACATCCACTCATTCACCAACAGTCCCTATACAGTCACTCATACATGTACTCACTCATCATATGTACTCATACACCTATACATCCTGTTACACACCGTCACTCATCCATAGAGTTACTCACACACATAGTCACACATGTAAACAAAGTATCAAACATCCATTTACTTGCATATACAGTTATACGCACACTACCACACTTACTTCTACAGAAACTTACACATACTTACTCTCTTAAACAATCGCTTAAAAAAACCCACTTATTTGTACAGGAACTCTTCCAATCTCTCACTCTCACATATACTCACTTATATACACCAATACTCACATATACAAGTTTAAAACATATGTAGTTACTCATAAAGACACTATTGAGACAGTCATTCACTCACTAACACACCCATACACACACTCATCCACCTATACAGTCCTGCACACATGCTGTCTTCAACACATACAAACAGTGAGTCACTCATTCATGCATCTATGCACTAAGTAATACCCCCACCAAACCATACAGACACTCAGACACTCATACTGATACTCAAAAAACCAACTAATAACCCATATAGACACTCATGTAGCTACTCACCAACCCATGCAGCCACTTATACACAAAGTGAGAGACTGATACAGATATTTACATATTTAAACATTATTCACTAACCCATGTATTCACTAAGATACACTTAATCAGTCAGTTATACAATCAATTTTGCCAACAAAAATCATCCATTTAGACACTTATATACCCATTTATTCTTCTATCGACCTTGAGATATACATATATAAAACATATTTAATTTTCAGAAAAACACACATTCACTGGATGATGTCATCAGTGATGTCATTTGAGATGTCATCAATGATGTCATGAGTGATGTCACTGACCATGTCATGAGTGATGTAATATGTGACTTCATCAGCAGTGCATTGCGGGTGCGCGAGTTGTAGTTAGCTGAACTAACTATAACAGGGGAATTTCTATGGTTTTGTACGAGTGAAATGTCGAACTACTATAACGCCCCTGAAACCTATGTTTTTTTCAGTGAATTTCTAAGGTTTTTTTAAATGCTAATTTATAACTATAACATGCCTGAAACCTATGGTTTTTTCAGTGAATATATATATATTTATTATACTATGTATACATGTGAAAATGTCTCGGTCCGCCTGTTTGCCTCGGTGGCACAGAAAAAATGGGAGGAACTGATGTCAGCACGCCGGCAAGGTCCTCTTATGGCTCCGATGACGTCATACGTGTCGCGAGCGGAGCCGTGCTATTATGACGTCCTCGTCGACGTGGGAGAGCTAGGAAAGAATTTCCGTGGAATGCTGGTGCAGGGGATATTTACCTAAGTGTTCAGGCTAGTCCTTTGGGAGCAACTGTTTATGTTGCCACCCCAGAAACCGAAACCAGTGATCCGAGGGCAGAGGCCCTGCAGATGGCACACAAGGTGGGGTGCCCAGTCATGTGCCCCGGCGGGGCAGCGAATTGACAAGCACCACAACCCACAAAAAAGGTAACAAGGACACTGAATAACGCAGGATCTTCTCTTTGCATCTGGCAGGAACAACAAAGTTAAAATGCCCTAGTACCAAAATGTAGAATTAGTGCTACAACGGTCTTGAAGAGAACCTGCGATGCCGCGTCTGCCTCCCGCACCCTGGAGGCGGCACATGAGTCACGCGGTACGCTCATTCTGCGGTGGAACGCACACACTCGTTGACCTCTCATGGCGCTGCTCCACACTTCAGGGAGGATGCTTTCCATTAGCTATGTTTTCTGATAACGTGTCGCGCCGGCCCCGTCCAACAACAGAACTCCTTTAGATCCAAACAGACTCTTCCACTTTCTCACCGGAAGTGAAATCAGGCCACGCGGACACTTTCACAATACAACAGCTGGGAATGCACTTTTCGGTAAAAAAAACACATTCCTTCCTCCTAATTAATCAAATAAACGTCCACTGAAGAACAGGGGCCAGCTTCGATCAGTAAACAGCCGTTACAATGGCTTTTTTACTTCGCGATACCATTACAATGCATGCATTACCACGCATGTGTTATACATCGCAAAGTCATTACTACACATTTTTTTTAGAACACATGGTCATTTACCACGCATGCCTTTACAACAAATTTTGTTGTAAAGGTATGTATGGTAAATGACCATGCGTTCTAAAAAACATGTAGACGATCCACGTTGTTGTAAGGAAACAGAGGCTGTTCCGTTTCCTCACAACGACGTGCACCGTCCCTCAGAGACGACGTGAAGTGGGAACCACGAGGAGAGAGGAACCACGAGGAGTGAGAGGTAAGGGGGATTGGGCATGGGGTGTTTTTTTTCTAGGGTTTAGGGTAGTGCAGTGGTGTTTGGGTAGTGTAGAGGGTAATGCTGGGGGTTGTGTTTTAGGGTTTAGGGTAGTGCAGCGGTGTTTGGGTAGTGTAGGGGGTTGTGCTGGGGTAGTGTTTTAGGGTTAGGATAGTTAAGTGGTGTTTGAGTAATGTAGGGGGTCATGCTGGTGGTAGTGTTTTACGGTTTAGGGTAGTGCAGTGGTGGTTTGGTAGTGTAGGGGGTCGTGATGGGGGTAGATTTAGGGTTTAGGATAGTGCAGTGGTGTTTGGGTAGTGTAGGGAGTTGTGCTGCGGGTAGTGTTTTAGGGTTTAGGGTGGTGCAGCGGTGTTTGTGTTGTGCAGGGGATCATGCTGGGGTAGTGTTTTAGGGTGTAGGGTAGTGCAGTGGTGTGTGGGTAGTGTAGGGAGATGTGCTGGGGGTAGTGTTTTAGGGTTTAGGGTAGTGCAGTGGTGTTTGTGTACTGTAGGGGGTCTTGCTGGGGGTAGTGTTTTAGGGTTTAGGGTAGAGCAGTGGTGTTTGGGTAGTGTAGGGGGTCATGCTGGGGGTAGTGTTTTAGGGTTTAGGGTAGTGAAGTGGTGTATGGGTAGTGTAGGGTGTCGTGCTGGGGTAGTGTTTTAGGGTTAGGGTAGTTAAGTGGTGTTTGAGTAATGTAGGGGGTCATGCTGGTGGTAGTGTTTTACGGTTTAGGGTAGTGCAGTGGTGTTTGTGTAGTGTAGGGGTTCATTCTGGGGGTAGAGTTTTATGGTTTAGGGTAGTGCAGTGGTGTTTGGGTAGTGTAGGGGGTCGTGCTGGGGGTAGATTTAGGGTTTAGGGTAGTGCAGTGGTGTTTGGGTAGTGTAGGGAGTCATGCTGGGGGTATTGTTTTAGGGTTTAGGGTAGTGAAGTGGTGTATGGGTAGTGTAGGGTGTCGTGCTGGGGTAGTGTTTTAGGGTTAGGGTAGTTAAGTGGTGTTTGAGTAATGTAGGGGGTCATGCTGGTGGTAGTGTTTTACGGTTTAGGGTAGTGCAGTGGTGTTTGTGTAGTGTAGGGGGTCATTCTGGGGGTAGAGTTTTATGGTTTAGGGTAGTGCAGTGGTGTTTGGGTAGTGTAGGGGGTCGTGCTGGGGGTAGATGTAGGGTTTAGGGTAGTGCAGTGGTGTTTGTGTAGTGTAGGGGGTAGTGCTGGGGATAGTGTTTTAGGGTTTAGGGTAGTGCAGTGGGGTTTGTGTAATGTAAGGGGTAGTGTTTTGGGGTTTAGGGTAGTGCAGTGGTGTTTGTGTACTGTAGGGCGTTGTGCTGGGTTCTAGAGTTTTAGGGTTTAGGGTAGTGCAGTGGTGTTTTTGTAGTGTAGGGGGTCGTGTTTTAGGGTTTAGGGTCATGCAGTGGTGTTTGGGTAATGAAGCGGGTCATGCTGGGGGTAGTGTTTTAGGGTTTAGGGTAGTGCTGTTGTGTTTAGGTAGTGAAGGGGGTTGTGCTGGGGGGAGTGTTTTAGGGTTTAGGGTAGAGCAGTGGTGTTTGTGTAGTGTAGGGGTTCATGCAGGGGGTAGATGTAATGTTTAGGGTAGTGCAGTGGTGTTTGTGTAGTGTAGGGGGTCGTGCTGGGATAGTGTTTTAGGGTTTAAGGCAGTGCAGTGGTGTTTGTATAGTGAAGGGGTCATGCTGGGGGTAGTGTTTTAGGGTTTAGGGTAGTGCAGTGGTGTTTGTGTAGTGTAAGGCTTTGTGCTGGTGGTAGATTTAGGGTTTAGGGTAGTGCAGTGGTGTTTGGGTAGTGTAGGGAGTTGTGCTGGTGGTAGTGTGTTAGGGTTTAGGGTAGTGCCGTTATGTTTGGGTAGTGTAGGGTGTCATGCTGGTGGTAGTCTTTTAGGGTTTAGGGTAGTGCATTGGTGTTTGGGTAGTGGAGGGGGTAGTGTTTTAGGGTTTAGGGTAGTGCGCCCAACCAGGCACAATATCCAAGGACAAAGGGGATCCTGACTCTTTTGAACGCTCCGCCAATTTAATAATTTGGGTCAAGGGCCCTACCACGTCCAAGACCTATCAATTCCTTTCTTGTGATCCCTCATATATTTGGAGAAAAAATACATAGTTTCTCAACAATTTCAGGCGTGTGTGCCACCTTCCCCTTCAGTGAGGGCCTGGGGCATTCTCCCCTCATCCTATTCCTGATCCCCCTTTCAAGGGGTTGATGGATTTTCCCCTCCACATACTCTGCCACTTTGGTGTCAGGGGTCCACTCCTCCAACCTAGGATGGTAAATTTGGGTAGGCTCGAACATGTCCGAGTGGACCCCGTCCTCAACCCGGGACTGAGGGGAGTGGGACTCTGGATGCCAGGGATGCCCCGAGTCCTTATCCTCATCGGAGGAGAAATCATCCTCCGATAACCATTTCCCTCTAAGGGAAACCCGCCGTCGGGGTCTTCAATAGTGGTGACAGCATCGCAATTTTCTCCGGACTCCTCCTCCTCCCGGCAGGGTGCATGTTTTAGCATTCCCGCATTCTTGAGGAAGGTCTCTGTAAGTTTATCAAATCCTTCCAAGTGCCCCGCGTTATGCTTAACGGCCCTTTTATTGCCCATCTGGGAACTACTGGGACCCGCCACCACCAGATCTGGGTGACTGAACACCACAGAGATGCTTTTCGCCAGCTTATCAACCTGATCCCTAAGAGGAGCCAGCGCCCTAGAAATAGCCAGAGAGAGGGCTTGGTCCACTGCTGGAGGGAGAAGTTGGGGGGCCATTCCTCGTCCACTTCCTGGTAGGAGGAGTAAAAATGGTCTTCTGGAGAAGACATGATAGCAGAGGGTGTGAGCACAGAACAAATGCCCTTAAAATCCTTAAGACAGCCCCCTCGCTGGTGCTCCAACAGCTGGGCTTTCCCCAAAGCTGTTATAAGAATAGACTAAGGTGCAATACAAATTACCACCACCAGGTGGCGCTTGTCACTAACGTGGCCATGTGAGGAAATCAACACATAGCAGTGTCAAAATTAGGCTAGGGTTGGTCGGGAATCAAGCGGACACGAAAGGAGTGACCGGATTCCCAAACACGCGTAAAGACCAGCGGGAGCGCTCGACGGAGCTGCCTCGCTCAGACCAGATGCGCCTGACAGGATCTCACCGCGCGCAGAGGTTTAAACTACCGTGATCAAGAACAGAGTTTGAAACGCGTAGGAGAAGTGCATCTAAATAAAGAACTACTAAAGCTAAAAGGAGTGCTGCGTACTCATATTTGCAGAAAATAGATGCAAGACACTGTCCTGGTATATATATATATATATATATATATATATATATATATATATATTCACTGAAAAAACCATAGGTTTCACACATGTTATAGTTAGGTGGATATTTCACTCGTAAAAAACCAATGAAATTCCCCCGTTATAGTTAGTTCAGACAACTATAACTCGTGCGCCCGCAATCCTGCTCATGACGTCACATATTACATCACTCATGACATGGTCAGTGGCCTCACTCGTGACATCACTGATAACATCATCCTTGGGATAGAGTGGCGGTCGCGCGAGTTATAGTTGTCTGAACTAACTATAACGGGGGAATTTCATTGGTTTTTTACGAGTGAAATATCCACCTAACTATAACATGTGTGAAACCTATGGTTTTTTATGTGAATTTGCAAGGTTTTTTAAATGCTAATTCCTAACTATAACGTGTGTGAAACCTTTGGTTTTTTCAGTGAATTCGTACGTTTTTTTAAATGCTAAGTTATGTATGTATTATTATTTTTTTTATATATTTATTTTACAATAAACTACGTATTAAATTTTTTTTGGAGAGGTTTTTCACCGTGCGCGCACGGAGCGCGCACCCCCGCGATTTAAAAAAAAAAAAAAAACATTTTTTTTCTGCCTTCGGGGTCTTTCAGGGACCCCCTGACAAAGGCAAGGGGGTCAGGAACTCTCTACCCTGCCCCCTTTTTACGTTCGCCACCTTCCTTCTTCACTCTCGCACTGAAAACAAACAAAATGGCGGCCGACACTTCCTGATTTCGACCGATTCGAACGTTGACCAACATGTAACCACCAATCAGAATTATGCT
The DNA here is from genome assembly GCF_964204655.1 of Triturus cristatus. NCBI lineage: Eukaryota > Metazoa > Chordata > Amphibia > Caudata > Salamandridae > Triturus > Triturus cristatus. The sequence goes on along the minus strand of NC_140587.1, from coordinate 735,667,619 downwards.
CGCGCACATTAGGGTGCTCACACGGTGCACGCACGGTGTGCAGCTATAGATATGTATGTGCTTTTAACTGCAATTTTCTCAGGAACTACTGAACAGATTGACTCCATATATGCAAAAGGCACATCCCTGACCTGAGGACTACCTCTCTGCCAGATTTCAAGTAATTCTGTTCAGCGAAGCGCACCGTGCGCGTACGGTACGCGCACGGTAAAAAACCTTAAAAAAAAAAAAAAATACATACCTTAGCATTTAAAAACCGTACAAATTCACTGAAAAAACCATAGGTTTCACACACGTTATAGTTAGGAATTAGCATTTAAAAAACCTTACAAATTCACTTAAAAAACCATAGGTTTCACACATGTTATAGTTAGCTGGACATTTCACTAGTGAAAAACCATTGAAATTCCCCCGTTATAGTTAGTGCAGGCAACTATAACTCGCGCGACCGCAATCCTCTGCTGATGACGTCAGATATTACATCACTGATGACATATGTGTCTTTCTGAAAAAAAATATATATGTATAGCTAAAAATTAATGGAAGAAGACATGGGTAAATAAGTGTCTAAATACAATGATGTAATATCTGACGTCATCAGCAGAGGATTGCGGTCACGTGAGTTATAGTTGCCTGCACTAACTATAACGGGGGAATTTCAATGGTTTTTCACGAGTGAAATGTCCAGCTAACTATAACATGTGTGAAACCTATGTTTTTTTAAGTGAATATATATATATATATATATATATATATATATATATATATATATATATATATATCCAACGATACCTCCTTCAACCTTCAAAGAAGTGCACCGACACTTGGCAGAGTTTCGTTTCAAATTCATTTAATGGTGAGACAGCACGAAGGTAAGCAGCAGTTAATCCCAACGTTTCTGCTCTAATCGAGCCTTGATCACGGGAGGCAGTCTCTTTTCAAAATGACCCACGTGACTTTTCACTTATATCTGATTTACATGGGCCATATTTCCACTAAGAGCGCGCACAGGGAAAATCTTTAAGTTGTAAAGGTGAGACAGCGCTGTCTTTTCTTCTTTGCAGATGACAAAATGCGCAAACACTTCTTTATAAATTGATTTCCCCAGCGCTGAAAGCCAAATCCGCCAGCTCACACAGTTCGTGATTTCAGTCTTACTCACTGTACTGAAACGCTCCTCTAGCCAGCAGTACCGGAAAGATTTCCTCTGCTCCCAACTTGCCACACGCAGCGAAGGCATTCACAGAGGGCAAGCAGGTCAGGCTTCAAACAATAAATCCAGCAACAGTGCCCCTCGACACAAGCCTGAACCTTAAAGGGCGGCCAGTACATTCCAGCGTGGGGCTTCTGGTAAAATATCCAACGATACCTCCTTCAACCTTCAAAGAAGTGCACCGACACTTGGCAGAGTTTCGTTTCAAATTCATTTAATGGTGAGACAGCACGAAGGTAAGCAGCAGTTAATCCCAACGTTTCTGCTCTAATCGAGCCTTGATCACGGGAGGCAGTCTCTTTTCAAAATGACCCACGTGACTTTTCACTTATATCTGATTTACATGGGCCATATTTCCACTAAGAGCGCGCACAGGGAAAATCTTTAAGTTGTAAAGGTGAGACAGCGCTGTCTTTTCTTCTTTGCAGATGACAAAATGCGCAAACACTTCTTTATAAATTGATTTCCCCAGCGCTGAAAGCCAAATCCGCCAGCTCACACAGTTCGTGATTTCAGTCTTACTCACTGTACTGAAACGCTCCTCTAGCCAGCAGTACCGGAAAGATTTCCTCTGCTCCCAACTTGCCACACGCAGCGAAGGCATTCACAGAGGGCAAGCAGGTCAGGCTTCAAACAATAAATCCAGCAACAGTGCCCCTCGACACAAGCCTGAACCTTAAAGGGCGGCCAGTACATTCCAGCGTGGGGCTTCTGGTAAAATATCCAACGATACCTCCTTCAACCTTCAAAGAAGTGCACCGACACTTGGCAGAGTTTCGTTTCAAATTCATTTAATGGTGAGACAGCACGAAGGTAAGCAGCAGTTAATCCCAACGTTTCTGCTCTAATCGAGCCTTGATCACGGGAGGCAGTCTCTTTTCAAAATGACCCACGTGACATTTCACTTATATCTGATTTACATGGGCCATATTTCCACTAAGAGCGCGCACAGGGAAAATCTTTAAGTTGTAAAGGTGAGACAGCGCTGTCTTTTCTTCTTTGCAGATGACAAAATGCGCAAACACTTCTTTATAAATTGATTTCCCCAGCGCTGAAAGCCAAATCCGCCAGCTCACACAGTTCGTGATTTCAGTCTTACTCACTGTACTGAAACGCTCCTCTAGCCAGCAGTACCGGAAAGATTTCCTCTGCTCCCAACTTGCCACACGCAGCGAAGGCATTCACAGAGGGCAAAAGAGACTGCCTCCCGTGATCAAGGCTCGATTAGAGCAGAAACGTTGGGATTAACTGCTGCCCACCTTCGTGCTGTCTCACCATTAAATGAATTTGAAACGAAACTCTGCCAAGTGTCGGTGCACTTCTTTGAAGGTTGAAGGAGGTATCGTTGGATATTTTACCAGAAGCCCCACGCTGGAATGTACTGGCCGCCCTTTAAGGTTCAGGCTTGTGTCGAGGGGCACTGTTGCTGGATTTATTGTTTGAAGCCTGACCTGCTTGCCCTCTGTGAATGCCTTCGCTGCGTGTGGCAAGTTGGGAGCAGAGGAAATCTTTCCGGTACTGCTGGCTAGAGGAGCGTTTCAGTACAGTGAGTAAGACTGAAATCACGAACTGTGTGAGCTGGCGGATTTGGCTTTCAGCGCTGGGGAAATCAATTTATAAAGAAGTGTTTGCGCATTTTGTCATCTGCAAAGAAGAAAAGACAGCGCTGTCTCACCTTTACAACTTAAAGATTTTCCCTGTGCGCGCTCTTAGTGGAAATATGGCCCATGTAAATCAGATATAAGTGAAAAGTCACGTGGGTCATTTTGAAAAGAGACTGCCTCCCGTGATCAAGGCTCGATTAGAGCAGAAACGTTGGGATTAACTGCTGCTTACCTTCGTGCTGTCTCACCATTAAATGAATTTGAAACGAAACTCTGCCAAGTGTCGGTGCACTTCTTTGAAGGTTGAAGGAGGTATCGTTGGATATTTTACCAGAAGCCCCACGCTGGAATGTACTGGCCGCCCTTTAAGGTTCAGGCTTGTGTCGAGGGGCACTGTTGCTGGATTTATTGTTTGAAGCCTGACCTGCTTGCCCTCTGTGAATGCCTTCGCTGCGTGTGGCAAGTTGGGAGCAGAGGAAATCTTTCCGGTACTGCTGGCTAGAGGAGCGTTTCAGTACAGTGAGTAAGACTGAAATCACGAACTGTGTGAGCTGGCGGATTTGGCTTTCAGCGCTGGGGAAATCAATTTATAAAGAAGTGTTTGCGCATTTTGTCATCTGCAAAGAAGAAAAGACAGCGCTGTCTCACCTTTACAACTTAAAGATTTTCCCTGTGCGCGCTCTTAGTGGAAATATGGCCCATGTAAATCAGATATAAGTGAAAAGTCACGTGGGTCATTTTGAAAAGAGACTGCCTCCCGTGATCAAGGCTCGATTAGAGCAGAAACGTTGGGATTAACTGCTGCTTACCTTCGTGCTGTCTCACCATTAAATGAATTTGAAACGAAACTCTGCCAAGTGTCGGTGCACTTCTTTGAAGGTTGAAGGAGGTATCGTTGGATATTTTACCAGAAGCCCCACGCTGGAATGTACTGGCCGCCCTTTAAGGTTCAGGCTTGTGTCGAGGGGCACTGTTGCTGGATATATATATATATATATATATATATATATATATATATATTACCTACTGGCGGTCGCCAGTAGGTAGTTATAGTTAGGACCCTGTTTCCATAGGAAAACCGCAACATTCTATTTTGAATAACTTTGGCGCCGGTCGACGAATCCTCGCAAAATTTTCAAAACTAATGGGGCGCTACGCTCCGCTCCTATCCTGAAAGTCTCGGGGGGATTCGTCAAGCGGGGGCTGAGAAAAAAGGGGGGTCACAAAACGCGTTTTCCCCATGCATTTTTCCATAGGACCTTTAGACACAGCTACAGCCCGAACGGCTGAACAGAGTTACTTGAAATTTGGCAGAGAGGTAGTCTACAGGTCAAGGAAGTGCCTTTTGTAGGTCTGGTGTAAATTCGTTCAGTAGTTCCTGAGAAAATAGCATTTAAATCAATATATATATCTGTGGCAGCTTACCGTGCGCTTACCGTGCGCTTACGGTAAGCTTACCGTACGCGTACGGTGCTGTGCGCGAGCGCGATTCTGATTGGCTGTTAGATCTTAGTAAACATTCGAATCGGTCGAAACCAGGAAGTGTCGGCCGCCATTTTCTCTCTCGCACTCTGAGGGGGGAGGAAAAACAAAGTTGGATAACATGAAAAGGGGCAGGCTAGACAGATCCTAACCACATAGCCATGGTTATTGTGTCCCAAAAGAACCCCCAAGGCCAAAAATTCAATTTTTTTTTTTTTTTTAAATGCCGATTGCGCTTACCGTACGAGTACGGTAAAAAATAAATTTAAAAAAAAACAATATCCACATTTCCCCCCCCCCCCGTGTGCAAAAGGTGCCCGAAGGGCACCTTTAGGGCATTGCATATACATTCAAAGATCAATTAATAGACAACCTTTCTCAACGAAGCGCATAATATGTCCTCCGTGTGCGGGCGGTGCGCGAAGCGCATCGTGCGTACATGGCCCATCCAGCGTAACGTGGGCACGCGGTGCGCGTAGCGCACCGCGTGCCCACCGTGCGTGCACGGCACTAACTGCGTAAAGTGGGCGCGCGGTGCGCGAAGCGCACCGCGTGCTCACTGTGCGCGCACGGTGCGCTTCGCGCACCGTGCGCGCACGGAACGAACTGCGTGAAGTGGGCGCGCACGCCTCGAACGGCGTAAAGTAACTTAGCATTTAAAAAACCGTACAAATTCACTGAAAAAACCATAGGTTTCACACACGTTATAGTTAGGAATTAGCATTTAAAAAACCTTGCAAATTCACTGAAAAAACCATAGGTTTCACACATGTTATAGTTAGCTGGACATTTCACTCGTAAAAAACCATTGAAATTCCCCCGTTATAGTTAGTGCAGGCAACTATAACTCATGCGACCGCAATCCTCTGCTGATGACATATGTGTCTTTAAGAAAAAAAAATATTTGTAATATATGTATAGCTAAAATTTAATGGAAGAAGACATGGGCAAATAAGTGTCTAAATACAGTATTAGCATCAGCAGAGGATTGCGGTCGCGTGAGTTATAGTTGCCTGCACTAACTATAACGGGGGAATTTCAATGGTTTTTTACGAGTGAAATGTCCAGCTAACTATAACATGTGTGAAACCTATGGTTTTTTCAGTGAATTTGCAAGGTTTTTTAAATGCTAATTCCTAACTATAACGTGTGTGAAACCTATGGTTTTTTCAGTGAATATATATATATATATATATATATATATATATATATAAAGAGAAGTGTTTTTTTGTATTTTAAGAGGCGTGATGTGGCATCGCCTCATACCGGCACCACTGGCGATTTGGTTGCACTCCCCGAAATCCACAGAACCCCAGAACCCAGTTGTGCAGTGTTATGAACTGGAATGCCCCCGATATTCCATGATAACAGCTAAGAATGGATGGGCTGAAAGCATTGGAATGTGTTCGATGCTGGGAGCTTGAGCGCTACCCTTGGTGAGGACTCAAACTCTGCAGGAAACCCTTGACTATTTTTACATGGAAAAGTTCGGAGCCAAGCACTGCGACAGGCATTTGCCTAACAGTGATTCTCTGGAGCCCCTGCTTACTATGTGGCATCGCGAGTATTTGAAAATGCTTATTCCAGCAGAATAATGGAGAAACCAGGTGAGCATTTACTGCCGATACTCCATGGATTAAGTAAAAAGACAAAATTCTTATCTTGATTGAAAATAACAGAGAGAAAGTGAGAACAGTTTCACAATACTTACGAATAAAGATGAACTTTCATGAGTACATACTGCCAGTTCGTGGATGTGAACAAATAATATTGCACTCTCGCAGTTGCCCTGGAGAATGGGCTGTTGCTGGTAAAATGTCACAAACATGGCATTATTATTTTCTGCTGGAACCTAAAAATGTATGTTTTTAGTAAAATGCACACGGGTGTTGGTTCAAATTAACTGTATTGAGAGACAGTGAAGACAAACAAAATGGTAACATCCAGTAACTCTTCTATGCTCATGAAATGGACTACACCTGTGGCAAAGGATTTAAAAGAAATGAACATTCAAGGCAATTGTAGTTGACAAAGGCTGACAGTGCAGCCAAAACACCTACTAGTTTTTACGAGCACTGCCTTTGAAATGAATCGAATGATACCAGAGTTTTGAGTACCGGACCATTTTTGGAAAAGTGGTCATTTACAAAAATAAATAAATAAATATATATATATATATATATATATATATATATATATATATATATATATATATATATATATATATATATATATATATATATATATATATATATATACCTAGTTAACAGCACTGCATTATCTCTGTATTGTACCATTCACAGGCATAGCATCACCAACCGCAGGCATACCACACAAATGAATTAAGCAACACTACACACCATAATGATCTAGCCCATGGGTGAGATAAGCACACAGGAGCCAAACGCTAAATGAGTGATCCTGTCAGCTTCACTCCAGTAACATACATAAAAAAAGGACATGTTGGAGTGGATGTTGGATCTCTGCTTGTTCCCCCAACCTATAGCTGCAGCCTCTTTTCTTCTTGTTGCTACCGTCTCTGGTGTGGCAATGCAGGTTCTACCATTGCTTCCTAATTTCTTCCACCATCCTCTTTCTGACACCCACAGTACTAAAACATTGCTACCTCTATGCCTAAATTAGTTTTTTTGTTTTTCTCTGGAACTAACATGGATGTTTTGCCAAAGAGCTTGCCATGTTCAGAGACACACTCTTCCACTAGTATTTACAGTTCTTGGTCACTGAGTTCTTGCCTTCTCTCTGTGCCTACCGCTGCTTGTGGCTCCTGGTTGCATATGGTGCTTTCAGGCAGCCTTCTGTTGAGGGAGAAGTTCAGTTTGTGCTGTGCCGCTGATAGTAAATGTATTTCCTGTAATAGGTGAGGTCATCGGTCGCTGCTGGACCAACAGTCGCAATTTGTGACTCATGCGGATTTACAAATTATGATTCAGTATTTAAAAATAAATAATGCTTAGGAATCATTATTTGCCTATAGGAATGGTACATACATCATATTTAGCAATTCCTATTTTGTAATTCATTATTTGCTGTAACTTAGGAAATTCTAAATATCCTTTTCACACATCAGGCCCTTCATTTCTAAAGCAATAACCTCTGGTGTACCACTATTCTTCCTGCTCTGTTCCGAGTAGCTAGTTGGGCAGCAACATTATGCATATGTATAAAAAGGTCCACTTAATCCCGCACAAAGTTGTAGACAGAAAGCCCCACAGGACACAATGGGTAGGGGGCTAAAGCACAGGATCGATTCAATCAAACATAAAACAACTGTTATACATCTCAAGGAAAGCTATAAATCAACGCTTACATGCTAGTACGCTCATCAAATAACATAAAGCGCAAAGAATCCCGAGGGGATTGAGAAATTCATTGAAATCAACACTGTGCAAAAATAATATCAAATTCACCGAAAAATGGCAAGCCATCTTGAACAAATGTTTGTTAGACGTCATATTATTAATCATTGAGGAATTGGCGAAAGTGTTGGAAGATCTCAACAAAGAAATTCAACAACTGAAACAGGAACTGAGCAATGTCATGTCAAAGGAGGAGATGGATAAGATGTTAGATGACCTCAATCAAAATTTGGATGTGTACACCAAGGAGATCAATGAGAGGAAAATCAGGAAATTCCGAAGAGATACTATAGACTACAAATTAGGAGAAGTTTACAATTGGGCAGACATATACGCTCAAAGGCATCAACAAAAACCTAACTATGGTAGATTTTTGGATACGGACGCTTCTTCATCAGATGACACACATAAATTTTCATGTTTACTTTTATTTATCCTGACATTCAGTACAGGAGCACGAGATGTTTGAGAATCATATTTTGAATAATCAGATGTATCCACATTTGAAGGTAGACCACCGAAAAACATGAACTCTTCTAGATTCTTACAACACGTGACACAAATCGCGCTCCGACCATCTTTTTTGTTTAGGCACAAAACCTTGCGATCATTTCACTCACGTTTGCGAAGCACCACCAAGAATGCTGGTTTACTAACATTCTGGGTAATATATATACTATTAACACTGTTTTCCACAAATACTGAGTTATACGATCGATTCACTGAGTAGAACATTTTGGACCTGTAGGTGAGAACTTTTACGTTAACATGTGTTTGACATGACGATCGCGATACAGATGGATTACCATCGCTCACCAAGATTAAAAGTAATCACCGCGTAACGAACACGTTCACTAGTTTTCAATTTAGTGCATTGATACTTTTTTTTCACTGAGTATTTTGTCACACATTTGTTTAGGTTCATCATTTACACGGTTCACTTACACAACTGACTTCGGAAGTCTGCACACTATAAAGCAAAGTAAGCGTAAAATACCTCAAGTGACGTCCTTACGATGATTTTATAGTGTTAACCATCACTGATTTTCTTTTAAGAAAATTGTACACATGCTATTAACAACTTGTACGGGATTGTACAATTCTAACCACACAAAGCTAATCATCACCGGAAATTCTTTTTTAAACTGGCGATTAACAGAATCGTTCGTTTTTCACTGTACTTTAACATCCGCATGTATTTTTATTTAACAAAATCCTACAGGTTTCACTGGATTTACCTTTCGGTATTGCTCTATGTTGAGAAATATTGTTTACTAACTTGTCATTATCAAACAATGCTTGCATGTTTATTCAGTCACCATTAGATGTACTTTGAACATTGAATATATGTCATACAGTCATGTCTCGAGACTGACCTAACGTTTCCTCAAAATTGTAGATAATTATGTCCCTGATGAAGGGCTAAGTCCCGAAATGCATTGGGTAACTGCGCGCATAAAAATGATATGATGACCTGAATTGTTATCATGAAAATAGAATGATAATATAAGAGGAAATGCAGTTGCAAAAAACGTTATGAAAAAGAAGGATAAACAATTTGATTTAGAAGATTGTATGAACTTGCAGTTTACTTGATTACATGTTCTTTAGGAGTGCGAGTGGGGGACGCCCCTCTATTCTTGAGGATAGCGCGATCATAATGTAGGAGGCTATTGGAACATCTGCAGATGCAGGTCTGATAAAAGATAATTATTATTATGGAGCAATCATGATTCAGGGCAATCTCAGTGTTTTTAGATAATATATCTCTGGTACAATCCACTCTTTGATAAATACACTATGACCTGGTGCCAGCCTGCCTAGTCAGCTTTTTGAAATTTTCTATAGTGTTTCACCACATCGAAAAGCCCACTGTATGGCGTACACTAGCTGCCTTCGACGTTCCTAACCGCTTTTTGACATTTAAATTTGCCCATACATATGCCAAAATGGTGAGCAGATGGTGGTCTCACGACTGGTAGCACCACTCCAATGTACACTGACGACGTATTTCTTTTTGATTCAACAGCAGTAGGGCTACATCATGCCCTGGATGAACTACTGCATTGACTATGATACGTTACTACGCGTACTAATACCACACGTGTCATTACAAAGCGGGTATTACTATGCGTAGTCATTCACCACAATCTACCATTACAACGCATACTTTTACCATGACAATGCCTTCACCACGCATGCCATTACAATGCACAGGGATGCGTGGTAAAGGTATACTCTTGTTAAAAGTATCTAAGGTAAGTTACACTACCCTGCCCTACCCTACACCCCAATGTAGTACCCCTGCATGACTTACCCCAAGCTCCAATCCTTTCCCTACTCTAAACCCAATGTCACTACCCCTGCATGATCTCCCAATCGCCAATGCTTTCCCTACCCTAAAACACCACCCCTGCACGACCCTCCCCCCAACCTCCAGTCCTGTCTCTACCCTAAAACACTACCCTGCACAACCGCCCGACCCCAGTCTTCTCCCTACTCTACAACACTACCATGCACGACCCTCCCCCAACCCCAATTTCTCTCCTTACACTAAAACACTACCCTGCATGAACCCTGACCCTACACTAAACCCTAGAGCAGTACCCTTCACGACCCTGCCCCTGACTTCCAGTCCTCTCCCTACCCTAAAACATTACCCTGCATGATCCCCCAACCCCACTCTAAACCCTACAACACTGCCCCTGCATGGCCCTCCCCGACCCCAGTCCTCTCCTTACACTTAAACACTACCTTGCATGACCCCGACCCTACCCTAATCCCTAAAACACTACACTGCATGACACCCCCTGACCACCAGTCCTCTCCCTACCCTAAAACACTACCTTGCACAACCCTCCCCTGACTCCAAGTCATCTCCCTACCCTAAAACACTACCCTGCCCTACCCCAGACCCTACCCTAAAGCCTACAACACTACCCCTGCACAACCCTCCCCCGACCCCAGTCCTCTCCTTACACTAAAACACTACCCTGCACGACCCTACCCTACACTAAACCCTAAAACACTACCCTGCATGGCCATGCCCCTGAATCCAGTCCTCTCCCTACCCTAAAACACTACCCTGCATGACCCCCCAACCCTACTTTAAACACTGCAGCACTACCCCTGCACAACCCTCCCCAACTCCAGTCCTCTCCTTACACTTAAACACTAACTTGCATGGCTCCCGACCCTACCCTAAACCCTAAAACACTACCCTGTATGACACCCGACCCCCAGTCCTCTCCTTACCCTAAAATACTACCTTTCAAGACCCTCCCTTGACCCCATGTCCTCTCCCTACCCTAAAACACTATCCTGCATGACCCTAATGCCTACAACACTACCCCTGCACAACCCTTCCCAGACCCCCAGTCCTCTCCTTACACTACAACACTAGCATGCATGACCCCCGACCCTACCCTAAACCCTAAAACATTACCCTGCAGGACACCCCCGACTTCCACTCCTCTCCCTACCCTAAAACACTACCTAGCATGACACTCCCCTGACCCCCAGTCCTCACACTACCCAAAAACACTATCCACCACGACCCCGACCCTACTCCAAACCCTAAAACAGTACCCTATATGACACACCCCCCACTCCCTGACCATTGTTTACCTTAAAAAAAGAACCCCGACCCCGTCCCAATCTCCCTTACCTCTCTCTCCTCATGGTTCTCCCTCTCCTCGTGGTTCCTACTGCACGTCGGGTTTGATGAGCGGTGCACGTGGTTGTGAGGAAACAGAAGAACCTCTGTTTCCTCACAACGATGTGGATAGCCTAAACTTTTTTACAAGATATGTGCTTTTACCACACATACCTTTACAACGAAAATCATTGTAAAGGCATGCGTGGTAAAAGAACATGTGTTGTCAAAAATTGCGTAGTAATGACTAGGTGTTGTTACAACGCATGCGTGGTAACGAATGCGTTGTAATTGTATGCGAGGAAACAGCCACGTTGTAATAGCTGTTTCCCACTGCATTATGCCTACTAGCATTTCCTAAAGATCAATATAACGAAAAGCACTGTTTCATTTTTTGTGGCAGGAATATAAGTCTGTCCTGCGTTTGTCATTAGGGAGATGAAAAACTAAAGAAAATTATAATATGTCTATCTGTGAATGGTCTATTCTCATAGCTTAAATTATGCTTTGCCTATTAAACAACTATCAGTCAAGGCCACAGCACATAGGAGAAGGTTGACATGCAGGCATTACTTTAGAATTTGAATTATCTAGTGCATATGAAAGGGGTCTTGCGGACATTATGAGATGGAGATATCGAGTCACTAAATCTGCGCCTAGCCCCTTGACAGAGCTTTTTTTAAAACAGAATTGAATGTATTAACAGGCAAGAAAAGATTTTTGCAAACTAATTTAAATAACACACACAGAGTTTTTTCATTCACAAATAATTATCTACATGAATGGGCAAAGGTATATCAAATGTAATATTAATGAGGCTCAGAATTTCAAATGTATGCTAACATGTGGAATCAGCACTTTAGGGGAAAACACACCCACACTTTATTATGGCACAGGAGCATAGGTTGGAACAGATGTTCTAAGCTATTTTGTAGTTGCAAACTCTTCCATTCATAAAATGAATGGGTTTGCAGCTGCAAAATAGCTTTTTGGCATTCATTAACCATATATTGCAATTTGGTATTGGCATACCATGTCCTATCAGATGAATCAAAGGAGGTGGTAACTCATTTGCATAAAGGAGGGGTCCACTTGATACCCTCCCCCCCTTTCTGAATATTAAAAAAAGTTTATTGGGGAGTTTGCAGTAGTCTATGCGAGGGACTCCTATGGCAAAAGACATCTATGAATAATAAACCTTAATTTCTCTTAAATGGCTGAACAAAACTTAAACCAAATTACAAAAAGCATGCTTTCTGGGTAATTATCTAGCTTTCTGCCACATTTGGTGTAATTCTTTTCAGTTGTCTTTTTCTGTATCATTGTCTGATTTTTCCTATGGAAAATGCATGATGCAAACAGTGTTTTGGGAGCTGATGTGGGAGAACTGGTTATTTGGAAGGTATTGTGAAGATTTATCATACAGCAATAAAAAGTATTAGCAAAACAAAAAACGCTCCTCCTTTGGAAATGCTGACTCACTGATTACCACACTGTGTCTACTGTTATTGATATAAATATATAGATATAGTAGAATGCTTGTTGCTAGGTTATTACAAGTCAGCATCACACTGTCCTGCGCATCGCCAAAAAATACAGAGAAAGAGCCGGACTCATGAATATGTTATTACTCTGTGGTATAGCCTATACCCAATCTGCCTGCGGTTGAATCAAGAATGCTTCCTACATCATTGCATTGACACAGAACAGGTTCATATTAGAAAAAAGCATTGATTGGCGTGTTATATTTTTGAGTTGTATTGTTGAAAGCTCATATACTAACTCATAGATTTTCCAAGTTAATGTATGCGTTAAAAACAGCACAGTTTCAACAAAACCAGGGAATTAACTCTTTCAGGGTTTGCGATTGGGCATCGAAGATGCCCATGCTAAGGATCCTGATTCTTTTGTAGCAGACTACTGAGTCCGCTGAATGGTCATGCTTTTGTTATGTTGTGTTATGTTATGCTGTGCTATTCTATGCTATGTTGTGTTATGTTCTGTTATGCTATGTTGTGTTATGTTGCCATGAGCTGACACCATAGGATGTGACCCATGCTTCATTAGCAGGAGTGGAAGCAACCTGTTAGTACTAACACCATGCCGATGGTCGCAAGTGTGTATACAGTGGCTTACCATAATCTGAGTGGTTCGGAGCATCCATCACAGAAATTGCTTTAAAGAAGAGTCTGCACTTATACTTCTGATACCAAATGATATGAAATCACTAAAAGTATGGTAAAATGCATTTTTACCGTTTCTACTGAAAATGTAATATTCAATTCAGTAGTGTTATATCGGTTATAATCGGGTTCACCTGAAACTGGTAACCCTAAATGTAGTGAATTGATGTTTATGTCACCGAGGATTTGTAAATGTGTGCAAAACACAAAATTATGACAAGCAATGACAATGTTATGTAGACCTTTTATAAGCAATTTCTTTACAAGAGGATGCCAATGGCAATGTATGTGGGACTCTGATATTGTTTGAAGTAAGCAAGACGTGAACTGCTGCAGAAGGTGGTAGGGTTATCTCTGGGAAATCTTACCCCATTAGGGTGGGGATGTGAGTCACACCCAACCATAGCCTGATGCCAGGTATAAATGTGGCATTAATGGGCACCCTCTTAGGACACTTTTTTGGCATAATGAAAGCATAAGAAGATTGGGCCTGCTGTTTGTAAGCTGAGAAAAGTCCTAAAGTACTGGATCTGGTCCCTCTTGTACCCAAAACAAAGAAGAGGACTACAAGCATGATAAGACTGACTTCCTGTTTGAGCTACAGGTATACAACATGCTACAAGAGGCCCTACTTGCAAATGTCCAGCTGACCATCTCAAGCTGGAGCTGCCTTGGACTCTGCTGTTGGACTCTGCTGGAGTGGGTCCTGACCCTCAAGTGCTGTTCCTATGGTTCAGAAATGTTTGGCTGTGTCTGGATGGACTTCTCCTACCACCCCTGAAAACATGGGACTTAGAAACATTTTTGAACTTCAAGACCTCTGGAGTACTCAGGACAAACCTGCCAAGACAATCTGACAGAGGAGATTTGCTGCTGGGTGAAAGAGGAAGGTTTCACCTGCTTGGAGCTTCTCTGTAGTAGCAGATCTGGTTCAGGGGCCCTCATATAGAAGATATCCGACGGAGAAGGTATCATGGAGGCCTCTTCAGATATTGCCTGCCCCCTAGCCCAGCTGAAGGAGTCCAAGCTCTAAAAACGTGACTTTATGCAAACATAGTATTCTTGACTGGGTGAAGGTGCCAAATGTATTCATCCAACAAGGTAGATTCCCTGGGTGTGAAAATTCTAATTCCTCACACTTGGAGATTTCCTGCAAAACCAATGGCTTCACCGGAACCACGTTCAGTGGCTATACCCCTTGTGAAGTCTTCCTGAAATAATCCCTGCTGCCTTGCACCCCTGAAGATTTGGGATTCCAGTTTTGAGACTAGGCCCAAGGTAAAACCACCATCTGAGTCGAACTTGGTTTCTGTATCCAGCCAATGGTCCATTGCGGTTGGCATCAAATCCTGCATGGGTCTAGGTCTACTGCGACCAGTTGCCAGCAGTTGCATCGTAACACTTTTTAGCACTCATTTTATTTAGATAATTAAAGTTTTTCTACTTCTGGTTCCCCTTTAGGATTTTTGACATTTTGATGTCATTTTTTCGATTGAAAAATACTCAATTTTTCTAATTCACTTACTGATTTAGTGTTATGTTAATGATTTACTCATTGCCCTAAGTTAAGTCTGTCTGCGTTGTGCCATAGCTACCAGTAGGTTAAGCATATGTTAATTTAGTGACTTTGACATTCACCCCAACAAGAATTGTGATCATTGCTTGTGGTGGGCAATCAGCCCCCATGAACAAATAACCTGATTTCTTACAATGTTAAATTACAGTCACAGTTCAATCAATCAATCAATCAATCAGGCATTTATAGAGTTCATTAAATCAACCGAGAGGGTCTTGACTCTCTTGAGTTGGTGGTGGCTGCGTGGGGGCTCGAACATTTGAACATCCAGGTCTTTAGCTCTCTTCTGAATTGCTGGAGCAATGGAGCCATCCTGAGGTGGAGGGGAGGTTGCTCCAGTTCTTGATTGCCAAGTGTGAGAAGGAGCAGCTGCTGCTATTTACTTGTCGGATGCATGGGGTGTCTGCAAGGGAGAGGGATGCTGATTGGAGGTGTCTAGTCGGTTGGTAGAAGGTCAGGCATTTGTTGATATATGCTACTCCTTTGTTGTGCAGTGCCTTGTAGTGCAGGGTCTTGAATTGGCATCTCTTCTAAATCGGGAGCCAGAGTAGGTTCCTGAGGTGGGATGGGGTGTGATATGGGTCCTTTTGGGAAGGTCAAGTATGAGTCATGCTGCTGCGTTCTGTATAGTCTGGAGTCTTTTTAGGAGTGTGCTGTGATTACAACTTAGAGTGTGTTTTGTTTGTCCAGTCTGCTGATGATGGGGGCTTGAGTGACAATCCTTCTGGTACTAGTTGGGATCTACCTGAAGATCTTATGGAGCATGCAAAGGGCGTTAAAGCAGAAGGATGATACTGCTTTGGCTTGCTTCTGAATGGATAGCTTACTATCCAGGTAGTTCTTTAGTTAGGCTGGGTTGGCTGAGGGTTTCTTCAGGAGGAGCCTCACTTCAGTGTATTTCCAGTCCTTGGGAAAGGAGGATGCGGTGATGTAGGTGTTCAGGACCTTCTGGAGCTTGTCATCAATTAACTTGCATCTGAGGTTGAACATGTGGGTGCTCTTGAGTGCACGGAGTTAATGATGGAGATCGTGTCTTGCATGGTGACGAGGTCTCATTGGGTGAGAAGGTGTTTGGGATTTGTGTTCATGGGTGGGAGCATGCTGATGCTGCTGGTTGCGGAGGTTTGTTGTCAGAGGTTCTCATAAATGGCCAAGATCTTGTCATGGAAAAGGTCGGCGAGGCAGTAATGTCGCTCTCGGTGGCTGAGGGGTTAGGGGATTCATTCACTATGGTGAAGATTTCTTAGCTGTTGTCGATGCAGTGTGCTAGAGCGTTCCTCTTGGTTTGTTTGAGGAGGCAGTGGTACTGTTTGAGATTTGTGCTGAAGGCTGTGCAGTCTTCCATTTTTCTACTGCGGCACCACTTCCTCTCAAGTTAAAGAAAGTTACATAAGGTGGATTGCAGTTCCTCGGTGATCCAGCTGGCTCTGTTATTAGGGTCTTTGGTCGTGGTTGTCTTGGTGGGGCGAAGATGTTGGCACATATTGTGATCCATTGGGAGAAATTCTTTGCTATTTGTTCTGGATTGCGAGTTGAGACTGGGAGGCGGGAGCAAAGGGTGTTGTTCAACAGGTCTTCAGAAATATTTTTCCAGTCTCTGTGTGGATCTGGGGGGTACGGAGCTGAAGTGGGTGGATCCAGAAACGGTAAAGTGTACACTGTGTTGGTCAGTCCAGGTAAGTTGTGTAGTGTGGTTGTATCTGATTCTGTCACTGGAAGCGAAGATGGGGTTGAGTATGTGTCCTGCAATGTGGGTAGGATCAGTGACCAGCTGTTTGAGGGTGATGTTACTTTCAAATCAGGTAGGAGTACTCCTTGAAGGAAGTGCTTTGGAAATGCCTTGCAACCATGTAAAAGAGAGGACATCTATGCTCCGTTTCCAGGGTCTTAACTCACATTACAATCTTTATTTACTTTATCGAGTGAGAACAGGCCAAACCAGGAATGTTATAAGAATGAGAGGGGCAGCTTTATGTCCCAGCCCCAATATTTCCAGAGCACTACGCTGTGCAGCAAAAGTTCCTTTTTGGATTTTTAAATGAAAGCAAAGTTGACATTTTCCATTATTAGATGGCAGTTTATGTGGTAATCCCAATAGATGGTGCCAGATTCCATGTTTTCTTTCCCTAGTGTACATTCTTTTATTACCTTAAATCACTGCACTAACAAAAAAAGAAGAACCGGTGCAGTTTACATTTTGTCAATGTCTCCCAAAAACTTCTGACAAACTTGGTCCAAATCCTTACTGCCATTAAGAGTGTTCTAAGCCTCTGAAATGGTGGAAAAGGCTAAATAAACACATCAATTGCATGAGTAGTAAAGATTCGGAGAGGTCTGTTTTATGCAAATCTGAGATGCACAGTAAAAACTAGTGTGTGTTCATTGTCATACGCTAGAAAAAGATACTAAACATTCTTCTAGAATGGTTCAGGCAGACAGAAATCCCCTTTGCTTTCTCTCAGCAAATGCCAACAGAACCAAGAGAGATGACGCCCAATGTGAGCTGTCTTTAGGATCACTCCTCAATGTGGTCGAGGTACCTTGGAAACATTTACCATAGATCATAGGAATTGGAGGGAACACCTTTAGGTCCAGATTTACTAAGGTTATGCACTGAGGTTGCATCATGTTTTGCCCCAGTCCCGATGCAAAATCTATTTTGGGATTTGCAAAGCCACTCAAAGCCTAATTTCTGCAGCTTTGTGTGGCTTTAAAAAAAACAAAAAGTAACCAAGTGTTAGACCTGGCTTTTCCAACAGGTTTATCCCAGACCTTTTGCTTTGGGGCCTCCTGTTTTTGACCCTGTTTTTTTGGTTTAAGGACTCTTGGCACTTTACCACTGCTGATCACTGCTCTCTGTGTAAATTATTAGTATGGATTGGTGTTTCCATGATTAGGTTAGGGGGTGCAGTCCCCAGTGGGAGGACCAGTGGGTCAGGGTTTGCTAGCTCTGAGGTCAGAGCACCCCAGGACTGACCCTGGTGAGGCCCCATCTGGCCTGGGGGGTCTTCATGCTCTGTCAGGTGAACAGGAGGCTGGAGACCTGCGCCAGGCAGACTCTTGCACAACTCTTGAGGAGAATGTGTCCCTTGGGGGGGGGTTGGTGTACTCCCCCAGAAGTTCTATGTTGTCAGGCCAAAGTCCAGCCTAAGGGTGCAGACACGGGGTTGGAGGGACAGTTTTAGGTTGTCCCTCCTGACCTGGAGGAAGGAGGGACTGCTAAAACTGCCCCTCCTGGTTTGTCTTCTGGGTCACCGCTCCTGGTGGGAGGGTGCAGGGCACGAGTGAAGGGGCAGGGAGAGGGCAGACTCATCCCTGAACCCCTGCCCTCCCTAAGGGTACAGACCCTAGGCTGGGATGCAAATTGTGGGATAGCACTCCTGAACTGTTGGGTGAACTGTGCAGGACACCTGGCACAGGTGCCCTGACAGTTCTAGAGTCTGGGAGTATCACTCTAGGTGGGAGGATACAGGGACCCAGGAAGGAGGACAGGGTGTGGAAGAGACCACCCCAGTCCCTTGTTCAGCCTCAGGGTACAGACCCTAGGCTGGTATGCCTGTTGCAAGATGGCATCCCTGAACTGGTGGGAGAATTGTGAAGGACACCTGCCACAGGTGCCCTGACAATTCTGGAGTCTGGGGTACCACTCCAGATGTGAGGGTATAGAGTCCCAGGGAGGAGGACACTGTGTGGGAGAGCCTACCTCTGTCTCCTGTCCAGTCTCAGGATACAGAACCTGGGCTGATGGGCAGGTGTCAGGATGGGAGAGTTGGCAAAGAGGCACCTGGTGCTACCGCCCCCCACTCTCTGATGCCACAGGGGATAGAGAACCACGAAAGGCCTTGGGCCTTGCTCCCAGCACTGACAACTATCAGTGGCCACTGTGGATTGCTGTCCTGGTGGACATAGTGGCCCCTGGTGGGGGGACAGGAGTCACACCCCAGGGGTGGACTGGACCACACCACTGTGTTATCCCTGTGGGTACTATCTGCCTGCGGGGACACACCTGCGAGCAAGGTTAGGTGCTGCGCAGATAGGGTCCTAAGGTGAGAAGGAGGGTTCCACAAGTGTTAGCTTAGTAGACCTTGAGAGTATGGACTGGGTTCAGCAAGGCATTGAACCAGAACATAGCCCCGCTGTTGTGGGCCAGGTCTAGGTTCTATCGCCCCAAGCTGAGAAGTCCATCAAGGGATTGATTAGTCTACTCTGGTTTTAGGCTGGAAGGGGGTTGTGTTAGACCTGGCTATTCCAGCAGGTTTATCCACCATATTTTTGGACCTCCTGTTTTTGATCCTGTTTTTGTTGGTTTTAGGAATCTGTGCACTTTACCACTGCTGATCAGTGCTAAAGTGCATATGCTCTCTGTGTAAATTATTAGTATGGATTGGTGCTTCCATGATTGGCTTATTTGTTTTACTGGTAAGTTCCTAGTCCAGTGCACTGTGTGTGCCAAGGCCCTGTAAATCAAATGCTGCTAGTGGGCCTGCAGCACTGATTGTGTCACCCACACAAGCAGCCTTGCAAAAGGGTCTCAGACCTGCTACTGCAGTTTCTGTGCTCAGTCTCTACTGCTATGTCAGCCTGGCAAGTGCGGCAACTTGCCAGACCCTAACCTTCCCTTTTATTACATGGGAGTCACCCCTACGGTAGGCCCACAGTACCCCTGTTGGCAAGGTGCAGTGTATATGAAAGGTAGGACATGTACTTATGTGTGTAACATGTCCTGATAATAAACTACAGTGAATTTCGTTTTTCAATATAGAAAGGCTATCTGTCCCCCAGGATAGAATGGAAGGTTATTTATAACATCTTATAAATATAACTTTCAATTAGGACAAAATAGGAAGGTGAAGTTTAGTATGCCTGAACTCAGAATATGAAAATGTACCTTTTAGTAAAGATGTTTTTTATATTATGTGTGTGAAAATATCACTTTCTAAAAGTGAGTATTTTCTTGCTTAGCCATTCTGTGTGCCTTTGCCAGGTTGTGGATTGACTGTCTAGCGTTGGACTGTCAGGGGCTGGGGATGTGCATTCACTGTAGACAGCCACTGGGGGATTGAGGTGTGTCCTGCCTTTCCTGGATGAATCAGGGCTGGGCTGAATAGACCTGGGCTACATTTAGAGTAGTGGGAGGAGATTTCTTTTCATCTGAATGGGCCTCGTCTGCCATACAAAATGCGGTCTCTACCTCCTGCTGGGAAGCTGGGCCAGAGAGGACAGAACTGGTTTTGAACTTTTGACTGAGCACAGAGCCTCTCTGCCACCAGAGAACAAAGGAGAATGCTGTATAAAGATCGGGCCCAGACCCCAGAACTTTAGATTACTTCTGGAATTCAAGAGGAACCTTTGCCAAGGAGAAGAACAGGAGAAACTGAAGGAGTAGTACTTGTACTACCCCTTTGTTTGCTGTGTACTGTTTGGGGTTGGCCTGCAGTGGATGCTTCTACCAAGGATAGGATAAAGACTTTGCAGTGTGCTGTGTCTCCTTCTTGAGGAAGATCTCCAAGGGTTTGAAGTAGAACTTGCCTCCTGTTTTGAAGTCCAGCGATACAAAGACTTCAACACCAGCTCCCCTGAACTTCCTTGCTGGGAGTTCTGACCTTCTAGGAGGGGCCTGTTGCTGAATTGTGCCTCTGGAGGTTGTTCATGCTGCTGGGAGCTGGAAAAGATACACAACTATGAGAAGCGCAAAGCATACACAGCTGTTTCCGATGCTTCGCTGAAGAAACCGTTGCAGTGCCTGCCGGCGATTTGAGAAATCACTGCATACCGCATAGAGTGCACCGATCTACCATCTTCGAGATCACCAAACAGATTCAGACGCAGGCCCTGCTGTGCGGCTGCAACAACTAACGCATCGTGGGACTGCGGCTGGAGAGACCAACGCAGCACTGTTGCCTCAGCTGCAACGAGAACCAACGCATCCCTGATCACCCCACATCGCACTGGGGCGCCAAGTGTACAAGGACACCAGGGGCTCAATAAGAAACCGACGCATCACCTCCCGGCACAGTAAGAAACAGACACATCTCCAACCCTTCAGTAAGGAACCGACGCATGACCTCCCCTGCGTGGCAGTAAGGAACCGACGCATTACCTCCCCCAGAGTAAGGAACCGATGCATCACCTTCCATGCGCATAAGGAACCGATGCATCACCTTCCCTGTGGCTGTTTTTGTTTACAAGTTTGCCGTATCCAAGGTACTTTGTTTTGAAAGTATTGCATTCCCAATTTACTATGGACAGAACTGTTTTTAACCATCTAAGAAGTACATTTTGATTTCTGTATTGTGGATTTTTGTTGATTTGGTCTTTTTTGGTTCAGATAAAGATTACGTATTTTTTCTAAGCAGGTGTGGTGTCCATTTGTAGTGTTTTCACTGTATTACTGTATGTGTGCACAAATGCTTTACACACTGCCTCTGAGATAAGCCTGTCTGCTCGTGCCAAGTTACCAAGGGGGCCAGCAGGGGCTATTTTAGCAGTGTACCCCCTTACCCTGACTAGGACGAAGGGTCCCTACATGGATAAAGGTGCAAACTATTGCCAACTAGAGACCCCCATTTCTAACACCAAGACAATACAATCGTGGAGCAAGGGCATTCATGTGCGTCCACCCATGTATTTTGTAGCAAAACCGTATTTACTAAAGTCCGTTTTGCGCCAAAATGGTGTGCCTACCCGAGGCTGAAGTAGCTATGGGAGATAATTTTATTTCTCATTGTTACTTTCTCTTTGCATCTGTGCTGCAAAATGCAGCACAGATGCAAACAGGAATTAGCCTCTAGGAAAACATTTTGAGCACAAAGGTTTCCTTTCCCACACATGGCTGCCTGCTTTGGTGCTAGGCGGCAGCAAGAAGTGAGCCTGCGCTATGAGAGAGCAGAACTGCACCACATCTTGTGTGCATTTGTGCTCTCTCCCTTTGACACAGCACAGTACAGCATCCTCCCTTGCTTTGTTGTGTTGCGTCACAGTTTATTAAATCTGGCCCATACTGTGCTAAAAAGGACAGTTTGATGACACAATATATACAGCACGGATGCAGGATGGTCTATTTTGTTTATCTGACATGTCTAAAGCAAACCAAATCTAACACATATTATAGTTGCATTCAAACTGAATGCAAATTTAGGGGCTTATGTTCAAGGCCCTTGCTCCACTTTTGCGTTATTTTTAACATGGGAAAAGTGATGCAAAAGTGGCGCAAGGGGCTTGCAAATCTGCCTCTTTATGTTTAACTGGTTACATACCGTCAACTAGCAGAACTAAAACCCCAGTCCCTACAGCCCAACAATGATGATAGTCAATGTAGGAAAACAAAGAGAAAAATGAGGTGCTCTGGTCTCCTCTGTACCAGTTGTGACAAAAAAAGCCCAGAAATCGAATTTCAAGAGGTTTGTTTTTGACAGGTCAGTAAGAACAGTGGCTTCTCGCGTCAGAGCAGCGTGTTCTAAGAGCTTTGAAGATCAGCATTTTCATGAGGAAGCACAGTCTGTTCAAAAAGAGACACTAGATTGTTTTTATCTGTTGATAGCACTGTCCGTTTCGAAAGGTTGTGTGTGCGCAATCTGTGAGCCACAATAACTTCTTATTTGAGAGTATTTTGTTGAGTGTTCCCCTTCATCATGCGCAGTGATTAATCGAGCTGTTGGCTCATTTTGTGAATGTAATAATCATTACGACCTTCGAGTAGTTGTCATAAAAAATAGCTGTATTTTGAGTTTGATTGGGTGCTCTCTCTGGGTTTAATTGTTCTTGCCATAAATCAGTTGCTCCCTAATGAGCTGCTAATGTAGAAAAACACAGGGGCATATTAGCAAGGGCAGTATCTCCGCTTTAGCGGTACTTTTTGCTGCTAAAGCGGCAATATTTTTATCGCCCTATCAGCAAGCTGTCGCTAACAGCTGTTAGCGACAGCTTTATGGCGAAAGCGACCGTTTTGGGTGCCGCTTTGCATGTCAGCGATATTTATTGCTAATGACATGCAAAGGAGGCGTCCCCAACTTGAAAGCAACTGAAAGCAGTCGCAAACACACCTTCCGCCTATTACCAAGGCCCGCGAAGCGATAAGATAACGCACGCTAACCGCGTTTATCGCTTAGATTTTACACCTGGTAGAAACCTGACTTACCCATTATAGTCAATGGGTGGTGGACTCTACGGTTAAGTCCTCACTTGCATATTAGCCAGATTTCCATTAGCGATGGGATTTTTATCGCTGGATATCTCACGTTATTGTTGGGATTCACCGCTATCGCTGGATTTAATATCGCCTTTGAGATAAACGTTGATGATAATGCGTTATCTCTGTGATAAAATCCAGCGATAGCCGGCGATAAAAAAACAGCGCTAAGCGTGCTTTGCGATAATTATCGCAAGTCCTTGCTAATATGCCCCACACTTCTCATTGGTGTGGTTGTAGTTCTCATTAGGTAAGAATAAAGGGCTTCATTTATGAAAAGTGACGCATCGCTGCATTAAAACAGTGATGCATCACATTTCATTGCGCCCTCCTTGAAACATGCTGGATACGTCATACTTACAGTATGACGCATCATGTTACAAGGAGTTACCGATACGTCCGTTTTTCTGACGTATCTCTTGGGGCAAAAATGACGCATTGCTGGAGTGCGTACCAAAAGGGACGCAACTCCAGCAATGGGTCATTTCACATGGGCAAGTCCCATTTCAAATGTGCCTGTGTTAATCTTACGCCTTCTGTGAGGCAGGCGTAAGATATTGATGCATTTGCGTCCGAGAAGTGGTGCAGTGAAATATCATAGATTTCAATGCGTCACTTCTACGAGGCTTACTTGCGTCAGAACGCCCACTCTACATACATTATACCTTGCGCAGGTATAATGTGGCGCCGGGGTTTACAAAGTGACGCATCTACCTAGATGCGTCACTTTGTAAATATGATGCAACATGGCACATTTTTTATGCCACTGTTGCGTCACAAAAAGTGACGCAGCGGCGGGACAAAAGTGACGCTAGGGCTCATAAATAAGCCCCAAAGTATTAGACATTGAACTAAGAGAGGAAGACACAAACATTCTCACTGTCAAACAAAGCTAGATATTTACCAGCAAGCATTGCAGCATTCACA
The DNA here is from genome assembly GCF_964204655.1 of Triturus cristatus. NCBI lineage: Eukaryota > Metazoa > Chordata > Amphibia > Caudata > Salamandridae > Triturus > Triturus cristatus. The sequence goes on along the minus strand of NC_140587.1, from coordinate 735,643,414 downwards.
GTTGGGGATAAAATTAGGGTGACCACAATTTTAAAGACAAAAACCGGTACATTTCTCAAAAATAGAAGAAGGACTACGATTTTACTTCAAGCGAGAGCACTGAAAGACAACGCTCCTCAGCAGAGAATAACAAAACAATCAGTATGAACATCAATAAAATTCAATTTTTAAACCCAGTCGCTTGCCTCCTAATTAAATTGCTTTCTTGAAACAACTGCTAACTATCCTTGCTTTGTAAAACATGAAAAAGAACTTCACAACGTTTTCAGTCGACCCTCTCTAAAAACTGGGACATGAGCTAAATTTCCTGAAATCTGCTGGGAACGCTGGTGAAAAACCGGGATACCATGGCAAATCCGGGACGCCTGGTCACCCTAGATAAAGTGCATATGTGCCAATTGTCATCGTGAATCGAGGTCTCAAGGACAATAACCCTGGTGCTGACACATTTTTGCTTTCGCCTCTGTGGTTTCAAGCCCTCTAGCCTCAGTCTTGTTCCACGTTGGCCGTGATCCATTCCTAGTCTTGTTCCCTAAAATCTTTCCAAGAAGTTCAATCAATCAATGAATCAATCAGGACTTTGTGAAGCGCGCTACTCACCCATGAGGGTCTCAAGGCTCCGAAGGCGGGAAATCGTGCAGAAGTTGGTGATTTGCTGACCCTTTTGTCTGTCTAGTGAACCATTGCCTGTTTGTGCATTCAGTGGGGTCCGGCAGGCACTACCTCAACCTCTTGGGGACCCTCAATATGTTATATGCTCCTTTGTACAGGGGATCATTCCTCACTTCTAGAGAGCATTGCTCACCTCCATTGGTGCCTTCATTAATGGGGGGGAGTGGCTGGTGACTCCAGCAATGGTTGCCCTGCATGGCCCCTTGCTACACCATTGATTAAGGGGCAGCTGTACAAGGCCACTTTGCAGTCACAAACCCCATGATTTGGAAACTCGCAGACTTTGGGACCGCTACGTGACTTTTTTCTATGTATTAAACCCATTGTGAGAGTTGAAAAAGCGTTTTAGGAAGTGGCAAGAAAGTGGTGTCCCCTCCTAACTGCAATTCAAAATGGTATGTATGAACTGTTTTCAACCACAGTTGCAGTATCAAACTATTAAAAAGCTATACACTTCTCAAAGGAGGAGAGTAACTGTTTTGCAAAAGAGAATCATATTGGGAGACCTCCGAGGCAGCAGGCACCCAACTACTACCTGCTCGTCATAGTTTCTTCCAAGTAGGATTTCTTTTAAAGCAACACTGTTTTTTCGAGGAAAGTGGGCTCCTTTCAAAAATAAAAAGATTCCCACCTGGGAATGCAAACACAGGAATGGTGGTCTCATGTTCCTTGCAAGCTATCATTCCTGTGTTTGGAGACAATCACAAGACTGGTTGCAATGAGTCAGTGAACAATTGGTGACCGTTTTTTGCAGCTAGTCATTTCATACGTACCTAGGCCCGGATTCTGAACACTGTCACCAGGCAAAGGGGCGGCTGTGCTGTGTTGCCTGACAGGGAGTGAGCAGGAGAGCGCCATAGTCACAGAGAAATTGGACTCTCCTCCCCTCTCCCTAGAGTCGGTGCTGATTTCAGGAGCCGTGTGCCAGGCACATACCTTAGTGCCATAGCGCTAGGCGGCGTGTCTGAGTCTAGCATAGGTTTTGTTCAGGAAGAGTACCTTTCCTGTAAAAGCGACTATGCCTAGACATGTCCCAAAGCACTTTCTTAGTGCAGCACACAGCAAAGTAGGAAAAACATGGAGAAATGTAAACAGTTCACCGTTCAACGCCTGCTTTTAAGCTGAGTTCATCTTTGGCACTAAACCCTTTCCACAAATGTTAGTGAATAGGGTTTAGCGTCAAAAAGCATGGGCGGTTGCATGGGACAGCCATGTACCACCCATGTAACACCCCCTCAGTGCAAAGTAAAAAAAGCAGTGTTTTGCGCTGCTGTGCGTTACTTAACCATAGAAACCAACACACATATATGTGCTTTGGTTTGTGAATCCCAAAACGGGTTTAGTGTCGAGTTAGTGTTAAAAAAGTAATACTAACCCTATGCTAAATCTTTGAGAATCTGGGATGAAAGGTTTTTCTTGTAAGATTTCCGTAATTGCTCTGGTGACATTTTTACAATCAATGCTTGTCTGTGCACTGATGTGCACTCCTTTACCTGTATACACCTGGACTTTGAGCAGTTCTCTTCATCAGGACACATTTATTGATCTGTAACCATTTAGTCACAGGGCTTTCAGTTTCTCCATGCTTCACCCATTAGCCTCATGTATTGACCATCATTAGTCTCTTGCTAGGGTAGCTGCTTGCAGGAGAGCACCGGTGCCTCTTGGAAATAGCTTTCCTGTTTACAGGACTCCAAACCATCCCTATGCGCTTGCCTTCGCGACTCCTCAATTAGAGCTACCGGATTTAATTGCCATCATCAGTTATCCAACACTGAGCCTTCTCTTGGGCTGCACTGAGCAGCTGAAATCTTCCGGATGGCTTCTTATTCTGATAAGAGTAAAAGAGTGTCCTCAGCAGCTACTCCTAAAGACCTGCACTCGATAACCTGAAAAACACGGCGAAACTAATAGTAACAGGGCAGAGTACAAAACATCTGCTAAAAGGAGTTACGGAAACTTATGCAGCCGCTGAAAATAATCAAATTATTTTTTGCAGATCTGAACAGGTGATCTATATTTTAGACAAATTAACTTTAGAGAAGAATGAATGAATAAAAAACACCTAAAGGACTGTACTACCCATTCAGAATGAAAACAATTCCCAATAGATTCTTTGATGCGTGTACTCAACTAATTGTTCTGCGCCCCAAGTGATGAAGAGCCACACAATGTTGTGTTGTGGCACATATTTCTAAACAAAGCGCTGATTCAATTCATGAACCCATTTCTAACCAATTATGCGTCATTTGTAGATGGCTCTTGTTTGTGAACTGAGGAGAGTAACCTGATGGCCCCTTCTGCAGTGTGTGCTGTATCTACTGTTGCTGAAGCAAATGTTTTGAAAAATATTTCATCTACTTAAGGTGCTGAATTTATTTCTTTGATAAGAGCACGTTTTCTAGGAGCAAACAAAGATACAACTTTGTACACTAATTCTTAGTAAGCCTTTAGAGTTGTCCAAGGCCTTGGACAGTTCTGGGGATATAAAGGTTATTTAACATTGGCTGTCACACCCATTAAAATGTAATATGGGTTGCCCACTTGCTGGGTGCTGTCCAGTAAGCCATCCACACTGACAGTGGTTAAGTGTGCTACTCAGAAGAAAATTGCAGATGATCTGACCTATAGGTGCCATCATAGACCCTATACCCGGAATGTATCCTCTGCACCATTTAGTGACTTGTAATTATTATATTTTCTGAAGCAGCTACGATACAACGTTCTTGGCATTTTACTGTATCCTTTTAATATGACTTGCACATACATTGTACAGTTTTATTTTAATTATATGGTATTTTAAATACATATTTTTTTTAATTTGTACTTCACCAACTTGCTATGGTTTTAAGTAAACATACAATAAACTCATTAATGAATTATTCCACAATAATGTCTCTCCTACGTCAACATTAAATGTGTGAAAAGCATTCAAGACAAGCAAGGAGCACAGCATTTGCCCAGGGGACCATTTCTAAAGATCTTTGTGGATTCCATACAGATATCATGTTTTCAAAAATATGAATACATGTTGCTAACTGTCTATTTCACAGACTGGATAGACGTGTATCCATATACACACAGGGAGGCAATGACAGTGGCAAACTGTTTGTTGAAAGAGTTTATCCCAAGATATTTTTCAGGAAAAATTGGTTCAGACAAGGGCAGACACAATTCAGGCAGTATGCAAGGCCCTCAACATTATGCAACAGTTTCATTGCCCATATGATCAAAATGCAGTTCCAAAGACTGCAAACATAGGGGCATATCAGCAACAACCGGCGATAATTATCGCTAAGCGCACTTAGTGCTAGGATAATTATCGCCGGCTAGCGTGGATTTTTATCGCTGAGATAGCGTGCTATTAGCAACGCTTATCTCAAAAGCTATAAAAATCCTAGCGCTAACTGCCCAACGTGAGATTATCGCTGGAAACCCAGCGATAATCTCACGAAATGTGGCGTTAGCTTGTTGATAGGGACTCACAAACTTAGCCATGATATCCACCTTCCATAGGATAGCATGGCTAAGTCAGTCCTGAAGCAGTTGTAAGGAAAGTAGCGATAACAGGGGTTATCGCTACTTTTCCTGTCGCTATGCTTCATAGCGTGGGGCTTGATGATAGGAGAAATCTGTTCTCCTTTCATGTCAGGTCAGGAACGCCCACTTTGCATCTCATTAGAGATTCAAAGCTGCGCGTTAAGAATAGGTGCGCTAATGCAAGGTTTCACACGTTAGCGTGACCTTGCTAATTGGGCGATAAAAGTATCGCCGCTTTTCATCCGAAAACGGGTGCAAAAGCGGCGATAATTTTCTATCGCCGCCTTGTAAATATGCGCCATATTTGCTTGAAAAGTGTCCGAACTCATTACCATAAGCTCTCATGTCTATGAGAAGTACGCCAAACAGAAAGACAAGTTTGAGCCCCTATGAAGAGAATATGAGGGGGACAATATTTGGCACACCACCCTCTGTTTTAGCAAAAGCGCATTTGGCCAATTATGCTATTTTACACTATTGTCAAACAATGCTCACAAATGTCAAGACTTTCCACTCCCAGGTCTCAGCATCACTGCCATGGCCTCAATCAGAACTGTGCCACCCCGTGCAGGCAAGTTATTAGCCCCAAATTAGTGTTCCCAAGATGAAATTGGTTCTGCGCCACCATAGGAGGTATCCAAACCTGGTGCTGCTGGTGACCAATATAGCTGCCAAGTGCAAAGGATACTTATGGGTAGACACCAGGCACTGCAAATGGATCACTTTGCCTCGTGGGGAAACAAAGGACAAAGGGTGGGAGTACATAAGTGCTATTAACCTCTAGTATCCCAATTGTAGCATTCAAAGCAAATGGGAAACACAAGGTTCAGACTGAGAAGATGAAGAAAATACCAATGCTTGAGATCAGGCCTTGTCAAAATTTGAATTATATAGGTTTAATCGAATCAATTGTGGTGATTTTATATAACAAAATGTACTCTAAATTAGTGAGATTACACTATCAAGCCACATCAGGTAATGAGACGTCCATCAGGAAGAAATCGTAATGCAGTATGTTGGGAAACAACTTGTTACAAACACAAATGTCATCATCCCAACACCAGTATGAAATCCTTTCATGCATGCAGTTGTTGCAGCGTGGAATATCAAATTCCCCCTTCGACACAGACCAAATACCTCAATAGTAAATTCACTAAAATACATTCATTGGTGGGGCCCATAACACCAACACTCATACTCCGTTGATCTGCTTCCCTAGAGGAATAAGCTTCCAAACGCTGAAATGAATGGAATATCTTTACCTAATTCTGAATGCATTGACTCCAACCCTGAGCTATTCCTCTCATAAGGAGATGAATCATTTAGTTGTTTTTATAGGTTTAGTGAACACAATCATTTATCTATACTTTACTCATTAATCTAGATTTTCTTCTTCAAATAATCGACACCACACATTTGTCAATTAATCAAATATCATTTATCTAAGAAATTTGCAAATTGTTAGAAATCATCATCAGAACCGTAGAACATCATATTTACCTAATCTGGCTAAAAGTTGTCCTCTAAGTCAGTCAAGTCATGGAAAAACCTTAAATTCATCAAAGTCAGGCCGCAATTCAGTCTCTCAGAGATTCAGGATAACAGCTGCCCAGCAGTGTCACCGTCCTCTCCGTCAGCATACCGTCAGGAAATCAAGTTCGTCAAAGAAGAAGAGTTTCAGAGCGAGAAGTATATTAGTTCAATTCCCTACCTACTTTTATAATGAAAATAATGTCAAAAGGTATCAAGATTGGGATTTTAGAAAGTTCTGATTGGTTGTCTTGGGGTCGAACGGTAAAGTTCTCACAAAGTCTGCAAAATGAAGTCATCGCACTTGCTGGTTCCGGTTTTAAGACAGTCCTTTGTATAATTATTGGCGAAGTTCCCAGAGCAACCTTGACTAGGACTTCAACTCCTAGGGTCAGGACCAGGCCACTGTTGCTGGCGGTGACGCATGCGCACTTCACCCAGAACCTCGTGTTGTCAGGAGCAGTCACGTTCAACGTCTCGTTCAGCCATTTTGACTAGGCCGAAATGGGCAACTTAAGCAAAACAAACACAAAACGTAATTAACACATGGAAATGGCTAATACAATGTTAATCCCTCGCTAATACCCTTATGAGTAAGTAATTATCTAGCAGAAAGCAACATCCAAAGCATTTATACTCACTCAATAAAGCACAATTTACAATCACATCACCAAAGCAACATGTATCATGCAATATTCTACTTTTCTACTATTAATATGCATACATATGTTAGTTTACAATTAGTTTAGCCATGCAAAGTGCAATGCCCACTTTTAATTCTTTTGTTAATATGATTGATAAGTCTTATACTGCAAACCAATTAATAAGATTACTATTAGTTGATTATTCAGATTAATATAAACATGCAGAATGGGGGGGGGGGGGGGTATACAAAATGTTGTACTATCCGCTCCAGCAATCCCTCCTTTGGTGATTATATCACCACACCAACAAAAAATGTTGTATCCCCTTTTATGGAATTTCAAATTGATTTCTTGTTTCATTCAAATTTCAGTTTCTCCTGTTTCTTCTCTTTTTGCTGTTTTATACATACTTTCCTTGATTTCTTCTAATTCTATTTCTTCAAATTCCCTTTCTTGTTTCTTATCTCTTCTCCTTAAGTTTTCTCTTTTTAAATCTTTTCTGATTTTTATCTTTTCTACGACAAATACATCCTACTCTAATTATTAATACTAAGAAAATCACACATGTTAATGGAAATAATATCTTACCTATAAATGTACTACCTAATTTTACTACAAAGTCTTTAATAGCTGATATTTTCTTACCAATCTTCTCCCAGACACCTTCAACATCCAGTGGTACAATTTCGTCATGCAATTCTGTAATATTTTTAATATAAATTTTAAAATCTCTCCTTTCGTCAGGAATGTAAGTACAACAATGTTGAACTTTCAGCATTCCGCAGACTCCACCCTCTTTCGCCAATAAAATATCAAGGGCATGTCGATTTTGCATTACCATAGCACGCATGGCAACCATTTCAGTATTTACCAATTAGAATCCTCCAGCGGTGCTTGTTGACAAGCGATCCACTACTGTTGAAAGTCTTCTAATTTTGTTTGCATTCAGAGATATTCCCACCGCGGGTATCAGTGCTCCAAAAATGTCACCCACAATTTCAGTCCAAGACTCTCTCTTACTACGTGCTAAATAACTACCTAAGCTATGTACACCATCTTCTCCTCTATCCATATGAAAAATCTTTGGAAAACCAGGCCAACATAAGATGTGCCATACCAATGGTCTGGCAAACGATAATATGCCCTGTTCCCACAAATGAAATACAGTCCTGGAAAGACTGGATCTCTTCCACCTTTAAATCCCCTTCCTCCCATGATTCGGTATGTATCATGGCATTCACTATTCCCTACAAAATAATTGTCATACGCTGATTGATTCCTTCTTATACACAATTTCCCTTTCTGAGGCCAATCGAAAGCCATAGTTGGACTCGTTTCCCCTTTCAAGTGTTTCTCCATTTCTACATCCCAAACTGTTTTCTCCACTTTCCCTTCTTAAGCCTTTCTTTGCATTTTCAATCTCCTCTCTTCAACCATATCTAAAAATGTCTTCTCCTCTTTCTTTAAACTACAAGTCAAGTTATTTCTAAATATGTATTCTAATGTTAGTTCTTTAGTCTCTAAGAAAAATTCACCTAATACTTTTGCAGGTTTTACCTTGTTTAGTTTGTTAATTGCCGGTACTTGTGAAAATATAGTATCTACATCTGAAAAATAATACTCTAATTTACCTGTTTGATAAAATAAACTAGCTATTACACCACATGTTATTCCATATGTTACTGGAAGGTGATGATACGTCACTCCTTCAGATACAGATGCAGGTAACTGCATACACACATAGCAATCCCTTACGTCCATTGTTTTTACATATTCATACAATAATTTTGAAAACACATTGTTAGAAAAATCTGTTATAGACCTGTCTTTATGTAAATAGTTTCAATCTATTCTAGTCGGAACTACCTTTTGAATCTTCCCTATATTAGTTATGATATCACTATGTCCTTCTAATGTATCTAAAGTAACTTTAAATGACATTAGTAGAGCGAGAATACTCCAAAGAAGCATTAATAATCCTGTACAACAACAACACATTTTGCACCATCTTCTAAAGAAGGTACATCTACTTTTGCTACTTTCTATGTTTGCCAACTTAGCTAAAATGAGCCGTGTCTTTTGACTTAGCCTCTTCTACTTCACAACTAGTTTCTAACCCAAGGCTCTTAAGCACCTATGTGGTTCTACCAGTTTTTGTCTTTTTCAGTATTTTATTGTCTTTCCATCAGTAATTTTCTTGTCTCATTCAGTTTGGCATCTCATCATCTTTCACCTTCCCTTCGTTTTCAGCATACAGGTTGTCCTGAACATCCGCTTCTTCTCCAATATCGGACAAGATAACTCTCAGGATTTCCGATTCTTCGTCTTCCTCAACCACTTCCGGTACAACCACCTCTGGATTTCCTTGGCTATGCGCCTCTTCTTTTACTTCAGGCAGGGCCACATATGTCCATTCCTGTGATTTATACTTCTGGTTAGGTTTCCTTGTTCTTTTGCTTTCTTTAACCACTGTTGTTTCTTCTCCTTTCGATTTTTCCTCACTCGTCACTTCATTCACTTGTTCAGCCTTTGGCGAATTTACACGTGTCAGTCGATATCTCAGTCTTTTTATTTTATTAGGCCAAACCTCGTCCTTTGCCGCTCTTTTCAATTTACTCCCTTTATCATTCTTGTCAGTCCTCCAAACTCTCTTTCTCAGAACTCGGCCTTCTGGTATTTCATCTCCGCTTTCCTCTGACTCTGTTTCAACTTGCTTTTGACTCTCAACCATTTCTTTTTCCATCTCTTCTTCTGTTTTCCCTACTTCTGTCCCTCCTCGAATCTCCGACACGCAATCTTCCTGCTGACTACTTGTCCCTGCTTCGAACTGGATGTTGGAGTTCCCTACACTTCCTCGGGGTCTTCCACAATAATCTTTCCCTTTCTCTCTGTATCTGGCACCTGTCCATCTAATGGTGTTGTTTCAGGTAGAATTTCTCTCAATCTTTCATCTGGCACTTACTTCTCATGGATTTCTTTTATTGTCTCTCCACTGTCCTTTTCTTTGTTCTTCCCTTGTTCCTTCTTGGAAGAGTGTTCTCTTTGTTCTGTCTCTGAGTCTGAACTGGTATCAGACATCTGTAACCTTCTCCTCAGGGAATTACTTCTGGGGACCACAGTTAAACTCGGCTCTGTTTCCCCCCTTTCAGGGTTTTCTTTGTCTTTCGGCTCTCCGTCATCCGACTCAGTACTGGATTCTGATTCGTCAAAATACTCCTTATCTTTGCTGGTATTCTCAAAGTATGACTTGCATGGATCCAGTTCTTCAATCCAGCACACTTCACAGCTGTTGTGGTCAAGATGACTTCTCTTGGTTTTCCCCACCTGGGAACCAAACAGTTTCTTCTTCGGTGTACTTTTGTCCTTACCCAGTCCCCTGGGCTTAGATCATGAGCTGGCTTCTTTTCAAGAGTGGTGGCATCCGCTCCAACCTGATGAAACACAGAATGAACTGCGTCAGCCAGGCTTTTACAGTATTCCAACACCATGTCATCAGTTATAGTCATCAGCTTGTTGACTGGTATAAACACATGGCGCATGGCTCGTCCCATGACAATTTCATGTGGACTCAAACCAGTAGTTCTGTCTGGAATTGATCTAATAGTCATGAGTACCAGAGGCAAGACATCGGGCCATTTCATACCTGTGGCTAAACACATTTTCACTATTCTGTTTTTGATAGTACCATTCATCTGTTCCACCACACCAGAAGCCTCTGGTCGGTAGGCACAATGTAGTTTTTGTCGTACATTCAATGCTTCACATATCAGTTTTATGATCTCATTATGAAAATGTCCTCCTCTGTCTGACTCAATTGTTACTGGGAACCCAAATCTAGGTATAAATTCCCTCAACAGTAATTTTGCCACTGTCATTCCATCATTTCTTCTTGTTGGGAACGCCTCTACCCACCTGGAAAATAGACATACCATAACCAAAACATACCTCAACCTGTTACAAGGAGGCATCTCAATGAAATCCACTTGCATTCTGGTAAAAGGCCCTCCTTCTCGACCTATTGTTCCTAGACTCACTACTGTCTTTCTTCCTGGATTGTATTGCTGACAAATTAGACATCTCTGACAAAGACTTTTTGCTACAAGTCTGAATTTTGCATTATACCAAGTCTGCTTGAAGGACCTAATCATGGCGTCTCTCCCTATATGTCCCTGTCCAGGAAACATCTGTGTCATGGCAGACATCATGCTATCAGGCATAACTGGTCTTCCATCTCGATAGACCCACACATGAACCTTCTCTCTTATTGCACATCCTGCTTTTACCCAGTGTTTTATTTCTTCCTCTCCTGCTTCTTCCTGCAATTGTCTAACCTCTTCCCATGTTCCCACAGTGTTAGTAAACATTGGGAAACAAGAAATCAATTCCTTTTCCTTTGCCCGATTGATTGAATTCTGATTTTGTGCACAATATTGCGCCATATCATTTGCGAATTTGTTATCAGTGGCTATGTAATCACCACTGCGACTATGGGCAGCACATTTCACCACAGCCAATTGCCTAGGCAGCTGTATCGCCTCAAGCAACTTTCCAACCACTTCAGCATTCTTAATGGGAGTTCCACTCAAGGTTAGGAAACCTCTCTGCAGCCATATTTGGCCGAAGTCGTGGACTACCCCATAGCCGTACTGGCTATCAGTTATCACAGTCACTCTCACACTTTTCCCAATCTTACATGCTCTGGTCAGGGCAACAAGTTCAGCTACTTGGGCCGATCTTACTCCTTTCAAATAGGATGCTTCCATCACTGCTGCAACTGTACATACCGCATATGCTGCACTCAGCACTCCATCATCTGTCCTCAAACAAGATCCATCAACAAACATGACATAATCACTTTATGGTAAGGGTTCATCTTTTATGTCAGGTCTTGGTTTTGTACAAAAATCAAGTACATCCAAACAGTCATGATCTGCTTCATCTCTTACTTCCACATTCTCTACATCTGGCAACAGCGTTAAAGGATTCACATTCACACATCTCACAAGACTCACATTTGTTGCACCCAATATGACCTTTTCATACTTAGTCAGTCGGCTGTGTGTCATATACTGAGTACGACTCCTTGTTAAAAGGATCGCCACATCATGAGGTACAAACTCTTTTACAGGATATCCCATCACAATTCCCTCACTCTGTTCCAAACTTCGACATGTGGCAGCTACTGCTTTCAAACACCCAGGAAGGGCTACAGCTACTGGGTCCAACATGGATGAAAAATACGCAATTGGTTTCCTCAGTTTTCCATGCTTCTGTACTAGAACAGAGAGTGCACATCCATTTCTCTCACTGCAATACAACTCTAACTCCTTGTCATAATCAGGCATTCCTAATGCAGGCGCTTCACACAATCCTTCTCTCAATCTTTTGAATGCCGTCAATTCCTCTTTATTCAAATCAATAGGATCTCTCACATCACTTCTTGTCAAACGTACCAAACGTTTTGCAATCAATGAAAAATTGCTTATCCACTGACGACAATATCCAACTATTCCCAGAAACATTCTCACTTCTCTTTGGGTCATTGGTGGACTCATTCTTTTTATGATCCTGATTCTGTCTCTAGTTATTTTACTGTGTCCTTTCTCAGTGTTATGTCCTAAATATTGTACTTCCTTCTTACAAAATTGTAATTTTCGATGGTGACACTTTTAGTCCTCCATCTGCCAAATGATTCAGTAAGGCTACTGTGTCTACCTCACAAGCTTCACGAGTTTTCGATGCCACAAGCAGGTCATCGATATATTGAACCAATACAGAATTTTCAGGCATTTCTCGACTTTCCAAAGACTTCTTCAATAGCTGATTAAATATTAAGGGCTTTCTGTATACCCCTGTGGAATTCGGCACCACGCCAAAATACGCTCACCTAAACGAAATGCAAAAATCTGCTGACTGTCATGGTGTAATGGGATGGAAAAGAAAGCATGGCACAGATCAATCACTGTATACCATTCTGCGTCATGAGGGATCTGATATAGAATCACAGACGGATTCGAGGACTGGTGTCGCACACGACGAATCGGTGCATTTCAGAAAATTTCCCTATACTAACTTTCACTGGTTCTGTAAGGTAAGTTTTAATCTGTCTGTTGGATACACCAACTACTTGGATCGTTTCATTCCGAGAGAGGAAGATTCTTGACATCAGCTGATCTAACAGTTGATCGAGTAGCACCATTATCAACTAGGAAAGTAATATTTTCATTATTAACTTTTCCATCTACAAATGGGCCTGTCTGGTCTACTTCTAGAGTTGCGCCAAGTACGCACTCTTCTTCCTCCCTTCGGCACCGTCGATAACCCTCTTCTGAATCGCTTTCATCACGTTGCAGCCAATACTGCGAAGCAGCGATAGCGCGTTGCGGCTTATTTACCTGTTCTTCGTTGTAAAATCCATTCTCTTTACTATACTTCTGGCAATTTTTGTTCTGTGGAAAAGGTGGTTTTGGCACCTGATTCTGTTGTGTTACAACCTGCTGTTGTCGTTGCTGTTGACCACTCACCTCATTCTGCACCTGTGGACTCAATGATGCATTTTCATCGTTAGTACTCGGAGGAAATTTACACTCGGATTTCCAATGCCCTATCCTACCGTAATTATGACATGGAAATTTCTTTTTAGCCTCCTCGATGTTCCCTTTATTTTTCCCAGGATTACATTTTTGTCTTGACCCAGCTTGTTCCGCTAATTGAGCTTCCTGTCTCTCTGCTACCTTTACTTGTGCCACATAGCCTTTTCTTTCAGTTTTCACTGTTTTGCTTCAATTTCATCACTGAAATATTTAGCATGTCTCAGTACTTCATCTATTTTGTTATTTTGTTAATCTACCATATGCTGTTTTATCATCTCACTAATTTTTGGACGAAGACCATATACAAATCTGCATACGAAATGACTCAAATCCTTGTCACTTAGAGTTTCATCTCCATTGAATTGTTTAAAGGCTTAAATTAACCTCTCATAATAGGCACGTACTGACTCTTTGCTTTCCTGATGTGTTCTGTCAATTTCGACCCAATCTGTCTCTTTAGGGGGTACCTTGTTTTTCAAAAATGTCATGACCTGTTCATATTTATTCATTACCTCGGGGTCTGGAGCCCCTGGGCCCGATTCACAGAACAAACTTAAGACTAAATCCTAAACTTAGTACCATTCTGGTATTCACAGAATGCACTTAGTACTTCTGGTATTCACAGAATGAACTTACTACTTTTGCTATTCACAGAATGAACTTAGTACTTTTGCTATTCACAGAATGGATTTACGACTCCTAAACTTACGTCCGCACTCGGGCCGGAAATTCCGGCCCGGAGGCGGAGCTTCCGGCCCGGAGGCGGAGCTTCCGGCCCGGAGGCGGGGCTTCCGGGCCGGAGGTGGAGTTTCCGGCCCGGAGGTGGGGATTCCGGCCGATTTAGCTATGGCTGAAATCTCCACCTCCGGGCCGGAAGCTCCGCCTCCGGCCCGGAAGCCCCGCCTCCGGCCCGGAAGCCCCGCCTCCGGCCCGGAAGCTCCGCCTCCGGGCCGGAAGCTCCGCCTCCGGGCCGGAATTTCCGGCCAGAGTGCGGACGTAAGTTTAGGAGTCGTAAATCCATTCTGTGAATAGCAAAAGTACTAAGTTCATTCTGTGAATAGCAAAAGTAGTAAGTTCATTCTGTGAATACCAGAAGTACTAGGTGCATTCTGTGAATACCAGAATGGTACTAAGTTTAGGATTTAGTCTTAAGTTTGTTCTGTGAATCGGGCCCCCTGTTTTTGGATCCCATGGGTATTCCTGTGTCAGACAATCTTTCATTATTTTGCACTCTGTCCATGTATCTGCTGGTACTATTATGTCAAACAAGCTATTTAGATCAATCCACAATACTTTGGATAATTTTACAAATCTATCCACCTGTCTGTACCACTCGACTGGTTTTTCATGTAGTCGAGGGAAGTCATTCGTAAATGACAAAATATCCTGTCTAGTCCATGGGACATGTACATATCCTCCTCCTGGAATCTCTCTCATAGGGCATTCTGTCACAACCTTCTCTTTTTCTCTCACAGGGTAAGATGAAAATGTTTTGTCTGAAACTTGATCTCGTTTCGGAAACCATCTGCTTTTCCATTTGTCCACATCTCCCCATTTTCTCAACAAAATAATTATCTCTTTAATCTGACCTATTCGTCCTGTGGTATTCATGTTTTCAATGTCTTTTTCAGTGAAATCTACTTGATAGGTTTCTGCAGTGCCTTTACCTTTTCAATATCAATACCCATTTCATTTGCCACTCCATGTTACGCTTTTACACAGAAAAACACAACTCCTCATCTTGGTAAGTTTTTAACTTTTCTGTCGGGATAGTTCCTACTATTAATTCTTCCAGTACCATTCGTAGTTTAGCCACATCTATTGACTGAGATTCTTTGTCTTTCTTTTGCAGGCTTCTCAACCATTCACTCAATTCCTCTGTAGATGGTCCTACTGGCTTCTCTACATTTCCTTGTCCAGAATCTTTTTGTGTTTCTGATATTGACTCCACTATTGTCATACGTTTTTCTGCACAGTTTTTGCATACAAATGTTTTTTTAAAAAAATTTGGTTCAATCATACTCATAGTCTGTCTCCATGGATTCTCATTCTGACTCATTCTTGGTTGTTCAGCCGGTTTACTACTTTTATAAGGAACTGTCAAACAATGTTCGCTATCTTTCTGTTTATCAAAAATAGGCATTACTGGACCTATTGTTACTGGAACGGTTACCGCTTCTAGATTCTTAGTCAATTCTCTTATTTTCTCGGATAATTCTAGGGTCGTTTTTGCTAGTTCTGCTGAATTTTCATCGTTTATTTTACCTCCAGACCTCTACCTCTCTAATGGAATTGTTTCTTCACAAATCTTGGAACTCTGGTTCCGATTTTATGATTCATACTGTTTCTTTCATTGGGGCACTTGGGGTTAATATTTCTGGTTCTGGTCGATATGGGGGTGGATTCTTATAGAACATATCATCAAGAACATCATCCTCTGATTCATTCATTCCATACCCTCTCGATTCCACATTATGCTACTTTTCTACACACTTTCTTCCTTCATTCTCTCCTGCAGTTCTTATGGGAAACAAACCCTCAGTCATACTCCCATTCCGCCACCTTCTCATTCGATCATCATGCGTCTCATGTCCGTATGATCTGCCAAACAGGTACCTATATCCTCTACCATTTCTCTGTCTTTCTCGGTCATGCATCTCGTCTTCCCATTCCGTCAATGCCTCAAATTAGGTCTGTCTAGGTCTTGGTTCTAAATTCATCATTTTCTCTCTTAAATTTCTCAAAACAGCCAAATTAAATGAACCTTGTTCTGGAAAAGCCAACACTCCGTCCTTTTCGGTATATTTGACCCAATTATCTAACCAAATACAGGTGTGATATCCATATTTCGCAACCATGAAGGATACAGGGGTTTTCGGTGGAGGAAGTAACTGTCCTTCCCTAGTTACAATCGGTTTGTCCTTCTTAAACCACTTTTTAATTCTACCAAACCAAGACTTTTTCTCCTTTTCTGGTGGATCGCAATACATTTTCCTTTCTTTCCGTGTATCACTAGTCTCGCCTTACAACTGTACCGCTATTCTGTCCAATCGTAGCGCGACTCACACTAATGCACCAATCCGGAGCGTCTATGTCACTCTTACAATTCTCCAATCCCAGCGCGACTCACACTAATGCACCAATGTGGAGCGTCTACGTCACTCTGTATTTCTCCACTCCTAGCGCGGCGCACGCTAACGCACCAATCCGGAGCGTTTTACGTTTCTGACCGACTGTCCAATCCCAGCGCGGTCATTCTGACGTCAGCAGCCGCTGCGGCAGCTCCTGCTCCTGTCTACCCCTCCTTCACAAAATCCGCTTGGTAAGTTTTTGTTTAAAATTTACAATTCTGTTAGTAACAACATAAAGACACCACCATTGTCCGCTTCGCTAACCAAAGAATAGCAATAGACCTTTCTCACGAGAATTCCGTCTTTCCCGAGAGCAGCGCTTACCTCTGCCCTACTACGGAATCGTTACTTCCGTTGATAAAGTAGCACATCCCTCTACCGTACCCTTCTAACAAGCATTAGCTAACCGTTTCTCCAGAATTAAGACACATAGGTGGAGACCCAATGCTCCTGAGAAATAAAACTAGAGTTTCACAATTAACCCGAATGCCTTTACATTCACGCACTTTTACACTAGAAAATGTAGTACATTCACACAGAATTCTGTCTTTCCCGAGGACAGCGAACAGTCTGCCCTACTACAGAATTATAACATACGTTAACAATGCAGCGCTTCCCTCTACTTTGTCCTTCTAGCAAGCTCAGAGAACACCTGTTACCTTTCCAGTGATAAGCGTTAAAGGAATGCCATTTGGACTCCTGGTACCTAAGATCACAACTTCACAGGTGGCCTTCGCTATCATATACACTTCTCTCACACAGAAAATGTCTATAATGGCAACACATGGCGATGTCACTGAATCGAACCCAGACAATGCATCATGCAATCATTACACGTTTCTCCCTGTGTACCTACAGGGCAACAACAATTCCATCTTTCCCGAGAGCAGCGCTTACCCCTGCTCTACTACGGAACCGTTACAAACTTCCGACTTCCTACTGTTGCAGCGTGGAATATCAAATCCCCCCTTCGCCACAGACCAAATACCTCAATAGTAAATTCACTCAAATACATTCATTGGTGGGGCCCATAACACCAACACTCATACTCCGTTGATCTGCTTCCCTAGAGGAATAAGCTTCCAAACGCTGACATGAAAGGAATATCTTTACCTAATTCTAAATGCATTGACTCCAACCCTGAGATATTCCTCTCATAAGGAGATGAATCATTTAGTTGTTTTTATAGGTTTAGTGAACACAATCATTTATCTATACTTTACTCATTAATCTAGATTTTCTTCTTCAAATAACCGACACCACACATTTGTCAATTAATCAAATATCATTTATCTAAGAAATTTGCAAATTGTTAGAAATCATCATCAGAACCTTAGAACATCATATTTACCTAATCTGGCTAAAAGTCGTCCTCTAAGTCAGTCAAGTCGTGGAAAAACCTTAAATTCATCAAATTCAGGCCGCAATTCAGTCTCTCAAAGATTCAGGATAACAGCTGTCCAGCAGTGTCACCGTCCTCTCCGTCAGCATAACGTCAGGAAATCAAGTTCATCAAAGAAGAAGAGTTTCAGCGCGAGAAGTATATTAGTTCAATTCCCTACCTACTTTTATAATGAAAATAATGTCAAAAAGTATCAAGATTGGGATTTTAGAAAGTTCTGATTGGTCGTCTTGGGGTCGAACGGTAAAGTTCTCACAAAGCCTGCAAAATGAAGTCATCGCACTTGCTGGATCCGGTTTAAGAAAGTCCTTTGTATAATTATTGGCGAAGTTCCCGGAGCAACCTTGACTAGGACTTCAAATCCTAGGGTCAGGACCAGGCCACTGTTGCTGGCAGTGACGCATGCGCACTTCACCCAGAACCTCGTGTTGTCAGGAGCAGTCACGTTCAACGTCTCGTTCCGCCATTTTGACTAGGCCGAAATGGGCAACTTAAGCAAAACAAACACAAAACGTAATTAAAACATGGAAATGGCTAATACAATGTTAATCCCTCGCTAATACCCTTATGTGTAAGTAATTATCTAGCAGAAAGCAACATCCAAAGCGTTTATACTCACTCAATAAAGCACAATTTACAATCACATCACCAAAGCAACATGTATCATGCAATATTCTACTTTTCTACTATTAGTATGCGTACATATGTTAGTTTACAATTAGTTTAGCCATGCAAAGTGCAATTCCCACGTGTAATTCTTTTGTTAATATGATTGATAAGTCTTTCACTGCAAACCAATTAATAAGATTACTATTAGTTGATTATTCATGCAGAATGGGGGGGGGTATACAAAATGTTGTACTACCCGCTCCAGCACAGTCAACAAAACTTTCAGGCAGATTTTTAACCTGAGTGGACTCTTTGGATAATATTTGAGCACAATATTACAAATCTGAAAATGAGCAGCATCAATCCCCAAAAATCTGCAGTTCTTGGGTAGTCAACAAACATTTCTGTTCGATTTTTTACCAGGACGGACCATTTAGGTAATTTCAAGCACCAAAGTACAAATCCAAACAGGAGTAGCAGTATTATGAACGTCAGCTAGTGGGAAATCAACTAAAAATTAAATTTTCAAGTTTAATTTTTCCCCGAAGGAACGATTTGGGTAATATTTTGAGCGGAGAATGCATTTTGCCTTAAGACTGGGGAGCTATGGTGATACAGCAGGAATTCCTCTTCCTGTCTGAAGAATCCTCCATCTGCTTAGTTCAGTTTTTGGTCATTTTGGATTTGGATTTTGAGGGAAAACGTCGCTTTCTTTTTGTCGCTAATCTCTGCTACATCCACTGCCTTGAAAACTTCACTTTTTAGCAAATATGAAGTAAGGCTAAAACGGCATTTCAAAAAAGGTTCGGGCCTATCAGCAAGGGCCTGCGCTAATTATCGCTCAGCGCTCTTAGCGCGAGGATAATTATCGCAGGCTAACGCTGGATTCTATCGTGGAGATAGCGTGCTATCAGCAACGCTTAACTCCCAAACGATAGAAATCCATGCGTTAGGCACAAAACAGTGCGATTATCGCTGGATATCCAGCGTTAATCGCACTGCGACCGGCGATACCTTGCTGATAGGGCAGGGTGGATTTAGCAATGTAATCCACCTCCCATTGGATTACATGGCAAAGTCAGAATAAAAGCAGGTGTAAGGAAAGTAGCGATAATCGCGGTTAGCGCTACTTTTCTTATCGCACTGCATGTTAGCGTACACCTTGATAATTGGAGAAATGTCGGTTAGCAACATTTTTCCAGTTATTTTTGGGAGGAACGCCCACTTTGCATCTCATTAGAGATGCAAAGCTGGGCGTTCAGGAAACAGGCGCTAAGGCATGGATTCATGCTTTAGCGTGTCCATGCTGATAGGGCGATAAAATTATCGCTGCTTTTCGTCCTAAAACGGACGCTAAAGCGGCGATAATTTTATCGCATCGCCTTGCAGATATGCCCCTTTGTTGTATGAGAGATGGCCAACACCACTATTTATGTTCCCTTTTGTGTTTGATTTTGGTTTGTATTGTTTTTGTTGGATTCCCTGGAGTTTGGAGTAGAGGCTTTGCTGGGATCAACTTTTTTAAGGGAAAGTGTTTGCATTTTTTGGATGATGGTGCGCTGGGGTTAAATATACCTTTCCTCAATGTTCTTGTGTGCTGTGTGAATTTTATACTGATTTGTTTTAACATTTTTCTATGATGTTGTTTTACTGTTTGGGGCATAGTCTACCCTGCACCAGGCTTTGGATGTATTTTTGCAGTCTTTTCACATTATCACTGCTGATATGCTGTACGTTTCCTAAATCATTTAGGGGTTCAACGATGGCCTTGTATTCCATGCAAAATGGAGAATATTTTTTTTAATTTGTCCGCATGTGCCTGTTGGTAGTTAAGGTGGGGTGGCTGCCAGAGTCCAGGCCCATGTAACCATACATGTTTGTTTCTTCTCAGCTACCTTCTTCCCCGCATGCTTGATTATAATTTTTTATGAGTTTATGTAATTTTGATGCAGTTGAAATCCTGTTTTTCTTGTTTTCCTACAAGTTTTAATTGGTTTTCTCAGGGGTAATTGATGTGGACTTTAAATTTCATTACATTTTTTTCCTGACATTGCTAATGCAGTGGTAGTGGGTAAAGGGTATTTCCATGTGAAGACCTAGGCATGCCATCATCATTGCCTCTTATTCTTCCTCCTCCCTCCTGAGTCCCACACTGAGTCCAGACTGAGTGCCGCACTTCACCCTTCACCACAAATAATGTTCTGCAACTACAGGTCAAATAAGTATAGGGTAAGGTAAACTATAATAAAACATCAGGGCTTGGGCTATGTTTAGATTTGGGATGGACTAACTGAATGTCTTGTACTAGTAGGCTTAGTTACATGGTTAATGGAAGGAAAATGGAACAGTAATGGAAGCTATGAAAAGTAGTCACTTAGAGACTGTGGGAAAATGTGACACATGCTGGGATGGGTTTGTCATTTTTGGCTGGCTGGGAAAGAATACAGGAAGTGGTAGGCGAGTGGACATCAGGCACAGTACCTTTCCTTCATCCAGCCCAGAGAGAATGAGGCAGAACATTGGAGGCTGGATAATATATAAAATAATTGCTAACTGGCCTCGAAAGAAAGGTAGGAACCCCTTAAAAAATACAGTAGCTGTCAAGAAAGGAAAGTGACTTGCCACTCATCCCAGCAGCACTCCTTCCCTCTCTACTGGATGGCCGTAGCCCTGTTCATCAAGATTCTGGAAAAACCTACAGACCAAGACAACTGAGGTGGGCCAGGATCTGGAGAGTCACTGTATTTGTATTTATTTATTATATTTGGGTAGGGAGTGAGCGTAAGCCCCCCCTCCCAGTGTTAGAAGAAGACTCTGGGACACCCATTTTTTTGTGGAGGTATGGGTTGTAAGGGGTTCTGGCACTCCATCCCAGGGCCCAAAAGGGGAGGGAAGGGGGTCGCTGCTTCACACACCGACAATGCAGCATGCCCTACCGCTCCCTCTGACTGGAGGTATAGTCACACACTACTCATATGGAGTGGCATAGAGAAGGAGGCTGCCTCCTCCCACACCAGTACTGAGGGCCTTATTACAAGCTTGGTGGTCCCTGAATCACCGTACCCGTGGTTATGGCCTAACGCTGTTAGCTCAGCGTTCTGAACGCCATATTAAGAGTTGTGCAGATTGCTATTGTAAGACCACAGCTACACCGCCGACAAACCCAGAACACTGCAGACCACCTGGTCCACGTCCAGGGAACAGAAGCCATCCATATAAAAAGTTGGCTTTTCCATGAACTGACTGCTGCGATTAGACCGCCAGCTTCAAGTCAGCTCAAATGAAGATTTGGGGTGCGTACTCCCCCATTTCTTGTTCTTTCAGTCAGAGTTTGACATGGATCCATATTTTCAATTACCTCCTTGTTGTCCAGTGGCTAAAGTTTATTTTTAAAGGAGGAAGCATTGCACTGTCCCTCTACCTGACTCATTACAGACCCATCTCCCGGGGCCAATATCATTTTAATTGGGGTGGTCTCATCATGGACTACCTTTCCAAGACATGAAAGCGCTGCGGGCACCCCATCCCCATGTGGCCAAAGTTTTCTTTTTTAAGGAGAGGCGTGGACCCCTTGAGCAACCTAGTGGCTCCAGAATACCAACCCCAGTGCCACGGTTTAGTTTTTAGTGAGAGGGACAGGGGCACGCCTCTCCCCGAGTCATCCAGTGGTCCCGGGCACCACATCCCTCAAGGTCAAATTCTTTTTTGAGGGGTGAGGGTGTGTACCCCCTGCTCCAAGCCATTCTGTGTACCTGGGAATTCATCTCCCAGGGCCTGATGCCAGCAGTGTCCTGGAGTCCCAAACCACTGGCATACCACTGTTGTATGCCAAGTAGAGCATGGGCAATGAGAACGTTTAGTCTCTCCTCATGCTCTTCTAGGCAGAAAAGACAGATTTGCTCTCACTGAGCAGAGAAAAGCTGCTCCTGCTGGACGGGAACCCATCAATGTAGGTGGCTCCTGCTGCACGCAGGTTGGATGGAGGTGGGGGAGCCAGTAGAGGCTGCAGGGGACCTGGGCTGCAAATTTCTGTGAGTGTCATGGTTAGAACTGGGGCAACCACAGCATTTTTAAGTTTGTTGTGGCCCTAGGGCCTGTTAAAGGCTCAGGTGGGGGGCAGCACACACCCATTGTAAAATAATATTATAAATACCCACCGCCCCCTCTGGGGGTACTCAAACTAAAAAGGTCAGGAGCCCGCTCTTTTTATTTTCACAGGACCTCTGATCCACAGATCCTCCATGGATCTGGGGTCCCATTAAAAAAAAATCCCTCTGGGACCGCCTCTGCCAGGACAAGGGACTGAGGTCCTGAGTCCAGAAATGGCAGCTGACACTTCTTTGTTGATGTGGTGACAGGCAACAACTCCTGAACAGATTCATCCCAAATCACCAAAAAGTTCACTTTCTCAGCAATATCTACCTTTCTGCTAAATTGGGTGTTATTCTGTTCAACTGTTTTCGAGGGTGTGTGGAATAAATATTGAATCAAAAATATTGGGATACAAAAATACTGTGTCAAGAATATTGAGTGTCAAATGTATTGTGGACAGGAATATTGAAAGTAAAAATAAGTTTGTGAGTGTTGTATTAATGATCTTTGCAAATGTTATTTTAGAAATATTGGTAGATCCATTCATATATTTTGTTTGTTGGGTTTTTAGTATGTAAGGGTGGGGAGACATTTGAAAAAGTAAATATTTTAATTTAAATATAATGTCTATTTTCCAATGATATGCATATATATATTTTGAAATTTAGACATTTATTTTTTAAGTTGAAATATGCAATAATTAATTTTAATGTATAGATAAATTGAAATCATTTAAAAAAAAGGTAGTTTATTGTAAATAATACAATTGTTTTACACAAATAAATGTCTTTTTTTCATTTGAATTAAAAAAGGTAAACAAAACCTTTCTAAATGTATTTTGATTACAAAGTTTTAATTAAATAAATGTATGTTTCCTTGAACTTTTAGAATTGCCTAATTTGTTTAATTGTTGAGAAACATAGGCGTCGATTACGATCCGGAAAAAAACGGGTACGAACCGTCGGTCGGTGCGTATTCTCCGTCCGACTCGTACCCGGTTGTAAAACATTACAAACATGGAATTATGATTCGCACGGAAACACCATTTCCGTACGAATCGTAAAAAAAACCGACCGACGAAAACATGCATACGAATGTGATCCGGGAATGCTGCGACGTGACGTCGGGACGCTTCCAGGCAGCGTTTCACGACCCAGGAAGTACGATTCGAACCGACAGCAGTCCGGACGGCAATATTTTCACGGCACCCAAAAAGTGCCGGAAAGCGAAGTACGGCGCGAAACGACCAGAGTAGGTGGCCCGGTAAGCGCTGTACCCCCCCCAGCCCCTGTACGTTTGATTCGACCCCCCCCAGCCCCCGTACGTTCGAGTCGACCCCCCCAGCCCCCGTACGTTCGAGTCGACTCACCCCAGCCCCCGTACGTTCGAGTCGACCCCCCCCAGCCCCCGTGCGTTCGAGTCAACCCCCCGTGTATGTACACCAGAGTACGTGTCGAACTGTACGTGTCGAACCCCCGTGTATGTACACCCGAGTACGTGTCGAACTGTACGTGTCGAACCCCCCGTGTATGTACACCCGAGTATGTGTTGAACTGTATGTGTCAAACCCCCCGTGTATGTACACCCGTGTACGTTCGAGTCGTACCCCCACCCGTGTATGTACGATGCGTACCCCCTGGTGGTGGGAGTGGAGGACGGCGGAGGCGCGAGCCTGACCAGTTGGCTGCGGAACCGGTATATTCCCATGTAAGAAACATCCTGGACACATACCGGCAGGACACCACGGGCATGAGCCAGGTTGTGTCCACCCTCAACGAGATGAAGGGGACCCTTGACAAGATCAAGATCAAGACCCAGCAGGCCCAGCAACATGCGGAGCAACATGCCTGTCAACAGCGACACCAAGGACGGATGGAGGACAGACAGGCTGAGCTCGTGACGGTGCTCACGGGAATTAACCGTTCACTCCGTCGGATAACCGACAACATGGGCAACCCTCCCTGTGCCACCAGGCGAAGAACATCACCACCCACAGGGAGGGATCAGGAGGAGGAGGATACATCCGACGGAGCATCCCAAACATCGTCACGGCCTGCTTCTGAGGGTTCCCGCAGGAGGGCGGGTCGTCCACGGAAAAGACCGTGAGGGTCGGCGCAACAGCACCATCTCCCAGGACACCTGGCCTGGCACCTGGCCCACTGGCCCAACAGCAGCACATCAGCAAATGACATTCTCTGCCACATGGACTTGCTGGTCACTGTCTGACCAATGTTGACAAAGACTGTGTCATGGACTCTGATGATTTCCAATGGCAAGGATACCAACTCCCCCAGTGAACTTTGGATTCCACACAGCCGGAAAGCCCCTCTTGTCATACCCCCCCCCAACACGTACCCCAACACAAATAAAAACTTACATGATCAAGAGATGATGCCTACATTTTGCATTATTACCTTACATGTGTCTTGTAAAGTCTAACCATGCCTGAGTTCTCATATGAATTCAACCATCCATAACCTGGGGCCTGAGTCTGACACAGGACACACATGGGTCACAATGTATTAGGCAAGACAGACATGGAGCACCATACACACCTGTGATGGGCCCAACCGGCTGAGGGGGTGGCCGCACAACCGTGCCGACAGACATATTGAGTACAGCAACAGTCATGCGCAGAGGTCAGGGATCATGTGGAGTGTCCTGGGGGGCACCCAGGTATGTGTAGACAGGTGGCAGAACCATGTCCTGCAAGCTTGAGTCAGGTGGAGGCAGAGAATGGTGGCCTGGCCAACGTTGGATGCATGGGGATGGCACATGTCACAATACCCACACAGTCATGGACATCATGCACAATACAGAGTCTAATCCCAGACAAACAGCTTGCATATTGCTACGCTACACATAGACACATAGCCACTATCACTGAAAAACATGCCAGACATGCCGTATGCACCGTGGCAACACACCAGCATTGACTGAGAAGAGGCACCTTGGAGGCATAGGGACACCTTTATTAGTCATGTATTCCGGAATGCAGAGGCAACTCGGAGTACACATACACAGGTCATGTGGAGTAACATGTGGGTCCAACACTGGCACCCCCCTTCTGCACCACAAATGCTTGATATCCATGGAACTGGCACACAAGTGTCGGGTAACAGCTAAACACCCCCTGCTGCTCACGGAGAGGCTGCCATACACCATTGATCCTCTGATGTGGAAGTCCCACACCATGTCAAGCCAATGCAAACCGTATGTGTCCGAGGGCAGTGTTACACACATTGATGCCATCATCACAATCCACTATCCCATTACAGATGACTGTCAACAAGTCTGACCATCTATTCAGGTGTATCCAGCTACATGTCATGTGTCCCATGGTGATGTCTGCAGAGGAACCAAACATCGACAGGGGCAATACACCCCTGATGCATCCCTTACCCTAAGGAGACTTCCAAACTTGTCCGTGCGTGTAGTCAGCACACGATGACGTGTCCATGAGGAATAGCAGTGCCACAACCAGCAGACGGCATGCGCAAGTACCTGGGGATGAGAGACACACAAGAAGTCAGCCACAAAAAGCACATCCACTTGCATGTACTCGACACATGTAAGGATGACAACATGCTAGGTCACAATTATGACTGTGGAAATACACTCATCACTGGCACCATCACTCGAGTGACACATCCACACACACCTCTGACTCACGTGGCATACATGCAGATGGACACACACATTGCAACACATGCCACACAAGGACCAATGCGTGCACATTCAGACACTGGTACTCACCACTAAGCAAAGAAGTCGCGTATGAGCCGACTCCGGATGTCCTCTTGCAGAACCACGTCCTCCACATCACTAGCCCCATTGCCAAGCCCTTCGTCCTCCACGGGTGGATGGTCCTGATCATCTTGATCCAGGATGAGTGGCACAGCTTTCTCAACTGCCATGTTGTGTAGCATGCAGCAGACCATGAAGATTTTGCAGACCTTCTCCGGGGCATATGGGAGGGCGCCACCGGTCTTGTGTAGGCACCTGAATCGGCTCTTCAGGAGGCCAAATGTCCTCTCTATCACTCGCCTTGTCCGGCCATGGGTGGTGTTGTAGCGGAGCTGGGCCGGCGTGCTGGGGTTGCGGAGAGGTGTGATCAGCCATGGCATGTTGGGATAGCCAGCGTCCCCTACATGGAAACCACATGGACATAAGTAGGACAGGAGAAGCAGTCGGGCTGGAAGTCTACGCAAAATACAGGACAGACAGAGTGTACCCACCAACAACACATGCTCGTTCGTTGCGCAGCTGCGTCATCATTTCAGGCACCCTGCTTCGCCTCATGATGTAGGCATCGTGTGCCGATCCTGGAAAACGAGCACAGACATGTTAAATCACCATGTTGGACAGACACACCACAAGGGCATTGATGGAGTGGTAGTGCCTGCAATTCCTGTACGCTACCTCCTGTGCCTGTGGTGGTACCAAAGCCACATGTGTCCCATCTATGGACCCAATGACATGGGGCATCCCTCCCAGGGCATAGAATCCACGCTTGACACCTGTCAACTGTTCAGGAGTTGGGAAATGGATGAACTCATCCAGGTGAAGCAACATGGCCTCTAAAAAATCATGCAGCACATGGCTGAACATGCTCTGGGACATGCCACCAACATGAGCTATGGTATATTGAAAGGTACCCGTGGCAAACAAATGTAGGGCTGCCATTACCTTCAGCTTGGGTGTCAGTGCAGTAGGATACCTGTGCAGCGGTTGCAGGTGTGGTGCCAGACTTGCCGTCAACTCCTCAATCAACGGTTGGGGGAAGCGGTAGCAGCGTATACAGTCATTCTCCTGCATGTCAGCCAAGTCCGGAATTGGTCGGGGAAGAGGCGGCGCTCTGCAGTAATTCGGAAGTGACAAGGAAGAGTGAGTGAACTACAACAACAATTCATATGTACTGTGCACATGTTAATCTGTCAATACACATATGCTACATACGAAGTCAGGTATGTGCTACATGCCCTGGACACGTATGGCTGCCAGGTGACACTCCTACCAAGACCCAGCTACACACGGGGATTGTGAACCTCCACATCCCATGGCATGGGACTAGCTGTGTCCCAGTGTAAGTGAACAGCCAGACGCAATACAGGAGTGACATACATCAACATATCAGCAGAAGTAGGATGTTGATTGCAGAGACAGGTAGCGGAACACTAGAGCCACAGGTCACATGACATTACACTAGGACAGCCCACACACCTTGCCATGAAGGTGTACATGTCATGACTGACCACACATACATTGAGAGGATGCAGACAGGTCCTTGTCACGCTACTCCGTGTCCCATGCATACATACACACCTTACATCCGATACCACATGTGGCCTGGTGTGCGTAACAGTGTGCCATGGCCATCTACACACAGACACATGTTGGTTGCAGCAACTGCAGATGCATTTGAGGGAACACCAACATCAAGCTAATGGGAACACACTACACATACATGACATAGTCCCATCCTGCAACGTGGGTAGTCACATGTCAGGTGTGGTAACCCCTGTAGCGGGCATCAGGGGACACTTGCGTGTGTTGTTGACTGTGCCATGCCAGTGACGCTCATCTCAAGTGTTCTGTACGACATGCACACATGTCAAAGGAGTGAAGGGCATGTCTGGCACATAGTGCACCATCATACATAACATCTGTACACATCTCATCATACATCTATTGCCTTCACAACTCAGGAGTAATGTGCCACATCACAGCCTTTCACACCTGTGCCCCACACATGTAGTACTGCCTAGACAATGCCTTGATGTCCATCCATGGACAAGTATGTCAGCTCTATTCCTTTCTATGTGCTGCCTGTCACCACTGTTATGTGTGAAAGGCACCATACATTCGCTCTGAGGGCATGTGTACGTTCCCTATCACTATGGGAGTGCTGCCGTAGGCCTACCCATAGTGATAGTGAGCGTACACGCGTGTGTACGGTCCGTATCACAATGGGTACGCATACGCGAGCACACCCATAGTGATAGTGAGCGTACACGCGTGTTTACGGTCCGTATCACAATGGGTACGCATACGCGAGCACACCCATAGTGATAGTGAGCGTACACGCGTGTGTACGGTCCGTATCACAATGGGTACGCATACGCGAGCACACCCATAGTGATAGTGAGCGTACAAGCGTGTGTACGGTCCGTATCACAATGGGTACGCATACGCGAGCACACCCATAGTGATAGTGAGCGTACACGCGTGTGTACGGTCTGTATCACTATGGGTTTGCTCAAGTATGCGTACCCATAGTGACACGGACCGTACACACGCCTGTACGGCCTGTTGCTATGCATTTGGGGTGCCCTAGGGCCCCGGAACGCACCGTACCTGTGTGTGAATCTCCAAATTACACAGGGGACACATGAGGGACAAGTGTAAAGCCCTACATGCATGCTGGCTGTCATGGAGACCAAGTTTAAAGTTTGAATTTTTTTCATCAGGTGCCCAGCAAAAGTCGGTTTGAAAGAATCTACTTTGTTGCAAAGTGGTTGTGGAGTTGACATCATGCTCAAGACAAAAAAAAAGCAAAGCCACTGACTGTGCTAGGTTTAAAGGGATTGGAGGAAACATAGGATGCAAATGTGAGTGACCAATCACTCTGTACTCCTGTGCATGAAACAGGCCAGCAAGGCAGATATAAGGCAGCCAGGTCCCATGAGAGAGCACTTGCCTGCACATCTTTTGATTCTACAACACTGCTGCTGCTCGTGATTCCCTGGCACCATGTCAAGGTCTGTGGAGAGGGCCCAGCCTTTCACCCTGGAGGAGAATCTGGCATTGCTGGATGTGATCCTCCCACAGTACCCCATGCTGTATGGGCGACCAGGGTTTCAGGTGGATGCAGAGTCCACTAGCACAGACTGTGTCCCTTTTTTGTGACTGGGACTTCTGGCATTGTGTCCAGGTGTGACACACATGCATTGTACTGTAGAGTGGGTCCCAGGGGGGGGAATGCCTGATGTCTCCCAGCCAGAGCATGCTGTGGTGCATGTCTGCCGTCCTCACTTGCATTGTGTTTACTGTGACAATCACTGCATGGTGCATGCCACATTCTGCCTGTCTAATCCTCCTGGGAATGTTGCTTCTACAGTCCTCATGTGATTCTGTGGTCACCCCAGTGTGACAGGTGACTGTACCCACAGATGTGTGTTAGTTCAGTGTACCTGTGCTGAGAGTGTCCACATGATGTGTTCGTACCCTGGACATCGGTGTGTGTGTAAGTCCCCTGTCATGTGGGTGGGTGCATATGTGGAGTGTAGCACCCCAGCTGCATGAGGGATGGATATACCCTGCCCATCTGATGCGAGCAGGGAGCAGTGCTTTGTGTCTGACGTGCAGAGCCAGCCCCACACCTGTGAGCCCCCCCAGTCTAGTGGCACATGTGCAGAGTGAGGTTTGTAGCTGCATTTGGCAATGGCAGGTGAATGTCCTGTGCCTGTGTGTGTCTGTGTACTTTGCTGAGGTAGCGTCAGTGGCCTGTGGCATGTGACTGCTTTGAGGTGCTGCACATAATCCTGGTGTACCTTCTGATGCACAGTGTGAGTCTGGATCATTTATTGTGTCGTACCCCTCATGCCACCTGTGTACTTTCAATGGCACGTGGTGCATTTGCCCTTACACAGAGAAAAATGTCCCTATGACAAAGGTGCAATGCTTTGGCTGCATACTATGCCTTGTTGAAACCAGCAAAATTGTTCTAATGTGTGTCTCTGTGACATGTGGCAGGTGTATTGATGTAGTCTCACTTTTTCAACCCCACAGGTAGGCGTCTCTGCCAAGGAGCAGATCTGGAGGGACGCCGTCAGTGCCGTGAGGAGGACGGAGGGTCGCAAGCGGCGCCTGGCCCAGGTGAGAAAACGCTGGCAGGATATCCGGTGCTGGACGCGGAGGATCGCACGGGTCCTGCTGGGGGACTCACCTGTGGGCCCTAAGAACCATGGGCGTCGCCGTCTGACCCACATCCACAAGCGTGTGCTGGTGGTGGTCTTTCCAGACATGGACAAGCGCTTACGGGAGAAGCAGCAGCAGGAAGGGGGTAGGTACATGTGTGTTTGTTGTGTGTCACCAGCATTTGTAAGTGCGCAGTTGCATGGATACACTGCCAGTGTTTAAATGTGCGGTGCAGGTCATGTCACCCACAGTATAGCGGTGCTGTCCTTCCTCCCTTCCCCTCCTTGCCATGTGTTCCCTGGTCTGTGTGTAGTCACTCTTTCACAGGGTCATCTGGGCTGGCAGTTTATCCACGTGACCAATGCTTGCAGCATCATGTGTGGGGGTGGTTTTGGGACCTTGCCTGTGCTCTGTCCAGTTCAGTACTTGTGGGGTCCATGTCAATTGGCACTGATGCTGAGTCCAGACATAGGAGTATGTCTCTGAAGTGTAATGCCTTACAGCAAGCATGTCCTATATTGTGGCCTGTGACATGATGTGCATGAGTGTGCGATACGCAGAGTGCAGGGATGGTGGCCTGTGTTGCAGTCATTACCATTCAGGACCATGGAATATTGTGGCCACTACTGTCCCCTGGGGCATATTTTGCTAGGTATCATGTGTGTCATCACAATGTGTGGACACTCTCAGTGTCTACAGCATAGGATGTGCTCTGTGCCATTGTCCCCCGGCACCATGTATATTTCCGTAACATGTTCTACAAGTGTCCACTGTACAGCCTGACCTAATTTTCCTCGTTCATACTCACGGTGGCCAGTGCCTGTGTGTCTTGTTACAATTATCTGATGATGGCCATTTGTAAATGAGATCGTTGTACAGGCGCACATGGGGTATTTTGGGTCCAATATGGGTTTCTGGCAGCCCATGTGTATTTCTCCCAGACTAAGAGATGCAAGTGCTTCCTGTGTCTCATCAAATTGTCGCATGTAGGGGGTGGTTGGTGCGGGCAAGGCCTGCATGTCGACACCTGAAATCTCATTGCTCGGTCTGGCCAGTGTGTGATGTTTGTCTGGACATACACTCAAGGTGCAGTGTCCCATTCATGTTGGGCATGTTTTTAAGTATTACCTTTGCAGCATGTGCCTCGAGTTCATGGAGATGGTCCCTGCTCATCCCTAGTTACGGCAACGCTGTATGGTGCAGATGCAGTGCTGGATTGTCCCCAGAGCCTGGCTCCTCTGTCCAAATCCATATCATGTCATTTGCAAATGTGTCATGCTCTCCATAGTTTCTCAGTGGCATGGTGGGTGAACCAACTGTGTGTTGCAGGGCCCATATATGTACCTTGTATTGTAGATGTTACTCATCTTTCTTTTCAGGCTATGCACTGTAACCTATGTAGATTTGACTCATGTGACATATGTATACAGGTGTCTGATTAATTCCTGTTTATTCACCTTGCCCACAGCATCGTCGGGGGACATGGATGGAGACACCGGCACGGACCGTGCGGAGGGACTGGGCACCAGTGCCAGCAGTGACATCTTAGCTGGCACATCGAGTGGAACTGAGGCTGAGGGGAGTGAGCCGGAGGACCTGTCCACTGCCACCACAGAATATGAAGCTGACGGGTCCGAGGCTGAGCTCTCCGAGGGGGCGGAGAATGCTCCAACAGCTGACAGCAGCACAACATCTCTCCCCGCCCCCTACATTGCCATCATCGGCCTCCCACTTGCTCGTGTCCCTTCCTGGCGTGCTAGGTCACCACGTGTCTCCTTCCTGCCAGGCACCGCACCCCCGCCCCTGTCTCCACTGCTGCCGCCAATGCCGAGTCTGTGGACATCCTGCGGCAGTTGCAGGTTGGTCAGGCTGCGATGCTTAATGTCCGCCATGGCCACAGCCAAGTGCTCAACAACATGGACGCATACTTGGAGGGCATTTCAGCATCGCAGGCTGACCAACGCAACTTGCTGCGGTCTATTGTCTCAACACTGACTGCAGCAATGGGTCTCCTGCAGCACTTCGTCCCACCCCCTACCCATGCCCCATCCACACTTCCCACTCCCATGCCTGTCCCACGTACACCCAGACGTCAGCATGCACACACCCCACCCGACACAGGTACCACACCAGCAGGGAAGGCAAAGCGCACACCTCCTGGCACGCACACACAGGGTGAAGTAGGCACACCCACTGGGTCGGGGGGGAAACAGAAGACACGTAGCCAGAGTGGGAGTCCACATTCCTCACGACCACCACCCTCCAAATCCACTCCCCTCAGCTCTCCTTGCCAAGAGTCGGACACAGGGTCAGTCCTGCCCAGTCTGTCCATCAGCCCCAGTGTGGCACCACCCCGCAAGCGGTGGAGGCAGGACACCGGCAGGGGAGTTGAGTCCCCCCCTGTCCACACCCCCCCCAGTAGCGCTGCGACCCATCCCTCCAACCCCCCCCCCTCCTTGGGGCCAGTGGTTCCTTCGGGTGCAGGGGAGACGCTGGGCGACCTGGCAGTAGTGTGCAGCGCCGTGCTCGAATCCACCTTTGGCGCTGCCCCACCCCCTGTGTTGGAGTCGTCCGTCCCTGCACCCACCACACCTCCCCTTGCCCCTCCTGTCCCTGCGGTGCCTGGTCCTTCCCCCCAATATGATGCCCCCCCCGTGGAAGACAAAGGAGTCTGACTGTGCAGGCAAGCTAGGGGACACACGTACCACTGTGTCCCCCCTCCGGATTTGAGTCATGGACTGCCCTATGGGCCTTGTATAGATTGACATTTATTATGATGACTACTTACATCCTGCTGAATAAAGCAATTTGTTTTTTCCTTGGAACACTACTGTTTATCTGGTATTGCTGTTGGTGGACCAGCTCCATGATTTTGGGTGGTGATAATGTGTTGGGTGTGTGGGAAATGTAGTCTTGTGCTGGTCATAGGGTGGACCCTGGTATCTGTGTGCCATCACAAGCTGTTGGCTAAATTACTTTTGTCATGTAAGCAGTTACTGCATGGTGACATCGTCCCAAGGTGTGTTCCTTCCTCCGTGTAACCTGACATCTTCCCTGCAGGGTGTTTCCACTATGTGGTGCTGAGCTGTGTCTACATCAGCTGAGTGTGTGACGGACTCCTTCAACTTTGCACATGCATGCTGAGCGATGTCTCCACCTGCATCATTCGTGGCATCCTTGGTGGTCACTGTACTTGTGTATGTAAACTGTTGACATGACTTCATGTGGACATGTTCTCTTTTAGGTGCTATGCATGTGTGTACTCCCAGCCTCGCACACATGTGGTACATGTACTGCAGGGTCTTTGTGCACCTGACTGACATTTGTGGGCATTGTATCTGTGGCTACTCCACCCTTTGCGTTCCATGGGCACTGCTGGGAGGACTCTGCACCCACCCCTCCTGTGTCTGGGCACTGCTGGGAGGACTCTACACCCACCCCTCCTGTGTCTGGGCACTGCTGGGAGGACTCTACACCCACCCCTCCTGCGTCTGGGCACTGCTGGGAGGACTCTGCACCCACCCCTCCTGTGTCTGGGCACTGCTGGGAGGACTCTGCACCCACCCCTCCTGTGTCTGGGCACTGCTCGGAGTACTCTGCACCCACCCCTCCTGCATCTGGGCACTGCTGGGAGGACTCTGCACCCACCCCTCCTGTGTCTGGGCACGGCTGGGGGGACTCTACACCCAACCCTCCTGCGTCTGGGCACTGCTGGGAGGACTCTGCACCCACCCCTCCTGTGTCTGGGCACTGCTGGGAGGACTCTACACCCACCCCTCCTGTGTCTGGGCACTGCTGGGAGTGATAGGCACCCACCCCTCCTGCATCTGGGCACTGCTGGGAGGACTCTGCACCCACCCCTCCTGTGTCTGGGCACTGCTGGGAGGACTCTGCACCACCCCTCCTGTGTCTGGGCACTGCTGGGAGGACTCTGCACCCACCCCTCCTGTGTCTGGGCACTGCTGGGAGGACTCTACACCCACCCCTCCTGTGTCTGGGCACTGCTGGGAGTGATAGGCACCCACCTCTCCTGCGTCTGGGCACTGCTGGGAGGACTCTGCACCCACCCCTCCTGTGTATGGGCACTGCTGGGAGGACTCTGCACCCACCCCTCCTGCCTCTGGGCACTGCTGGGAGGACTCTGCACCCACCCCTCCTGTGTCTGGGCACTGCTAGGAGGACTCTGCACCCACCCCTCCTGTGTCTGGGCACTGCTGGGAGGACTCTGCACCCACCCCTCCTGTGTCTGGGCACTGCTGGGAGGACTCTACACCCACCCCTCCTGTGTCTGGGCACTGCTGGGAGTGATAGGCACCCACCCCTCCTGCGTCTGGGCACTGCTGGGAGGACTCTGCACCCACTCCCTCCTGCATCTGGGCACTGCTGGGAGGACTCTACACCCACCCCTCCTGTGTCTGGGCACTGCTGGGAGGACTCTACACCCACCCCTCCTGCATCTGGGCATTGCTGGGAGGACTCTGCACCCACCTCTCTTGTGTCTGGGCACTGCTGGGAGGACTCTGCACCCACCCCTCCTGTGTCTGGGCACTGCTGGGAGGACTCTACACCCACCCCTCCTGTGTCTGGGCACTGCTGGGAGGACTCTGCACCCACCCCTCCTATGTCTGGGCACTGCTGGGAGGACTCTGCACCCACCCCTCTTTGTGTCTGGGCACTGCTGGGAGGACTCTGCACCCACCCCTCCTGCGTCTGGACACTGCTGGGAGGACTCTGCACCCACCCCTCCTGTGTCTGTGCACTGCTGGGGGGACTCTACACCCACCCCTCCTGCGTCTGGGCACTGCTGGGAGGACTCTGCACCCACCCCTCCTGTGTCTGGGCACTGCTGGGAGGACTCTACACCCACCCCTCTTTTGTCTGGGCACTGCTGGGAGTGATAGGCACCCACCCCTCCTGTGTCTGGGCACTGCTGGGAGGACTCTGCACCCACCCCTCCTGTGTCTGGGCACTGCTGGGAGGACTCTGCACTCACCCCTCCTGCGTCTGGGCACTGCTGGGAGGACTCTGCACCCACCCCTCCTGTGTCTGGGCACTGCTGGGAGGACTCTGCACCCACCCCTCCTGCGTCTGGGCACTGCTGGGAGGACTCTACACCCACCCCTCCTGTGTCTGGGCACTGCTGGGAGGACTCAGCACCCACCCCTCCTGTGTCTGGGCACTGCTGGGAGTGATAGGCACCCACCCCTCCTGCGTCTGGGCACTGCTGGGAGGACTCTACACCCACCCCTCCTGTGTCTGGGCACTGCTGGGAGGACTCTACACCCACCCCTCCTGTGTCTGGGCACTGCTGGGAGGACTCTGGATACACTTGCTCCTATATCTCAGTTTTTGTAATTTTTTTATAATTTCTCACCTTTGGTCCTGACGAAGCGCTACGGATCCTTTAGGGACCACGGGCAGCGCGAAACATGTTGACCACCCACCCCACGTTCTCACTCTCATTCTAATTTTCTCACACACGGGTTGAGAGTAGCAGAACAACCTACCCTTCCCCTACTCATTAGAGTGTTACTCAGGCACCACTCTCCGTTAGATTTTAACCAGACCCTACGGACTCACTAATAAACCGTTTGGGGTACCTGAAGGTCTTTTTAGTCTCACCACGTCACCCACCATCCCCACACACCCGCACGCACAACTACGGCTACTCCAATAAAAAGATCTCCGACAGAGAGCCCTCTTGAAGGGCCCGTGAGGGACTGCAGCGCCACCCCCACGAGGAGCAATGCCCTATGATGATGCTTTGCACCCGCAAGGGTGTGTGAGGGCACTTGGAACACCACCCAGGAGTATCTGGCCTACACCACAGACATCACCACGAACCTCCTCGACCACTCTCTCTCCACCCTTTAGGCAGTATACCTTACTGGGACTGCCCGCTATAGGAACTGTTACCTGGTTGTTTGAATAATAAATTGTACCCCTACGCTATCCAACGTTTTCCCTACTGTTGCACTCTTTGGAGTGGGTATAGTAATTTTTACCCCTACTGTTGGACAGGCCACACGAAGGGCTTGCTCCCTCCCCGCATGACAGGGCCCAAGCCCCGGCCCCCCAGGCACGACCCACGAGAATCACCCGCACCCCGTCTCCCGACGGAACTCCTGCCCTCGGACCCCCATGTATCACGGGCCCAAGCCACCACCGGCTCCCTCGGCCGGGTCAAGCCGCCATCTTGGGCCCTGCGCCACGAGGCCGCGTGGCCTCCCCCCGACCCTAACCCTGGGCCTGGCCGGCCCCGACATCCCGGCACCACCATCCACCCAGGAGGTGAGCGGACCACTTGGCAGGTCAATGGGAGAACGAAGCGCCAAGGACTCTCCCCCGCCAGGTGACGATCGCCTCCAGCTCCCCCAGGCACCGGCTCCACCCCCCCGCTGGGTGTCTGGACACCTTCATCCCGGACCCCCCGACCTCCAAGTGCGAGGGTCCGGACATCAAAGGGCACCTGCCCTATAACTGGAGCAGCTCCGGAGCAGGAAGGCAGTTGTATCCTGGAGTCGAGAGACACCGAGAGAACTCAGCCTTGACGGACTACTGGCGCTGCCGTAGCCCTATCTTGTGAACTATCGACCTGCCTGCTGGCGCTGCCGCGGCCTTCTGCAACATCCATCCTCGTCGGGACCTGCTGGCACTGCCGCGGCCCATTGCAACGCCCATCTTCACCGGGACCTGCTGGCGCTGCCGCGGACCGTACATCGACCATCTTCACCGGGACCTGCTGGCGCTGCCGCGGACCGTGTATCGACCATCTTCACTGGGACCTGCTGGCGCTGCCGCGGCCCGTACCAGCTAGACCACCAAGCTCGAGGATTGTGAGCTACCCACCATACCACCTCAACTACCAGACTGGTAACCAGACTATCCCGCTACCCCCTTTCCCATCTTGAGAGACTTGAATCGAGGGGACCCCTGAGTCCAGACCTCCTTGTACCTTTTCATCGTACCTTAAGAAGTGCTTATAAAGAACGCTAACTCATCTCCTGGTGTGGTATCTGTCTGTGGGGGGGAAGTTATTGGTCTGTACGATCGCTGGAGACGGCTCTCCCCGGAGACCTCTCCCCTTGTCCTCGGCCGACCCTCCCGGTCCGTCTAACATTGGTGGCCAGCGGCGCGATCCGAATCAACGCGTAATCGTACAGAGAGTAGCTCACCCCACGACAAAACCACGATGTCAGCCAAAGATAGCGGTTCCAATGAAAAGTTCCAAATGGATAAGTTGGAAGAATATAGCCACCGCGAACTTAAACAATTTTGCATGGAACTAGGCATTGCTACCACCGGCCTGAGTACCAAAGATGATTTGAAGCGCGCCCTTGAGTCGTGGGCAGAAACTGGGATCACCGGATCCTCCGACCAAAACAGTGTCGCACCAGAGGGGAACGCCACGGCTCCCGAGGAGCGGGGAACGGGCCTCTCGCAGGAGGAGATCCAGGAAAGAGAAAGGACCAGATTACATGAGTTGGAAATGGCACGACTCAAGATGGACGGTGAACTAAAGTTAGCCGAGCAGAAACTAAATCTAGAGCATCTGCGGCTCCGAGAGGAGCGAGAAGAAAAACAGAGACAGAGAGAGCTTGAGGAAAAAAGAATAACACTCGAACACGAGCGCAAACTGGCGGAAATAGAACTTCGGAAACAGAATAAAGAACCGGGGGTGCCTGAGCGACCGCACACCCCAGGGGCAACCGAGAAAAAAGTCCACATCCCCAAGGATGTGGTCCGAGAGTATGTCCGAGAAGACGACATACAGCAGTGGTTCAAAGCCTACGAGATCGCCATGACCTCCCACCGGATCGACCGGAGTGATTGGGGAGCTGGACTATGGGGGAGGTTCGTCAACGAAGGTCGCGATGCCCTGTTGCAGCTCCCAGATCACCAAATGTCGTCCTACGACCACATGAAGGCTGCCCTCCTCACCCGCTACGGCCTCACACCCGAGATGTACCGCCAGAGGTTCAGAGATTGCACCCGGATCCCGGATACAACTTGGGTGGAGTACGTAAACTATTTCAGCCGAGCCTTCGAGGGTTGGATCAAGGGGAGCCATGTAACGACCTACGAACAACTCTTTAACCTTATGGTATGGGAACACCTGTCGAACAACTGCTTCGTCGAGCTCAGGCAGCACCTCCTCGACAGTAAATTGACCGACCCCCGGCAGCTCGCCGCTGAAGCTGACCGATGGGAGAGCACCCGAGTGGGCCGGAGAGGACCGCACGAGCAGAACCGAAGCAACCAAGGCCAGCACCGTCCTCGGGGAGGAGGAGGAGGCCAGGGGCGAGGGAGAGACACCCTCCCGGCAACACCCGTGGCCAGCACCCCGCCCCCGGCCAGCCGGGGAAACCCCCCGATGCGTCCAGGGTTCCGAGCCAATGTCACGTGCCACCGATGCCAGCGAGTCGGCCATTACGCCAATGACCCGAGCTGCCCGCAGAACCAAACACCCAAGCCCCGCCAGGTAGCTGCCGCCGCCCTGGGGGAAGAACGACTATCAGAGGAACAGGAAGAGTATGAGCCGGCCCAGCAAAAGTGGGAACCGGCCGCCATGGTTCTAGCGTGCCTAGGGGGAAAAGACATAGTCCCGCGGGCTCCCCTACCCGCCAACACCAGGAAATACGGTCAGTGGGTGACCATTAATGGGCATCGGGCCGAGGCCTTACGTGACACAGGCGCCAGTGTGACGGCCGTCCGCTGTCACCTGGTGAAACCCGAGCAGATCCTGCCGAACATTCTCTGCCCCGTCCGCTCAGCCGACAATTCCGAAAGTCTGTGTCAAATGGCCTGCGTCCCCTTCGAATGGGGAGGGGTCTCCGGCCTGTTGAAAGTGACGGTCCGGGATGATGCCCCCGTGGACTGCCTCCTGGGGAATGACCTTGAGAGTTCCCCGTGGGCCACCGTCGAGAGAAGAGAGCACCTGGGGATGCTGGGCCTCCCGGACTGGGCCTGCGTAACCACCCGGTCCATGGCCGCCCGTGCCGTTCCCCGACCAGAAGAACCGGAATGGCCAGCACCTCCGCCCCCGGTCGCCCCAGTAGAAGACAACGACGAGGCCAACCCCCCGGAGCCAACGACCGAAGGGGACGCGCAACCCCAGGACGTCCCCGGCCTGGTTCAGTGGCGTCAAGAAGGGGGGCCCACCCAAGAACAGTTCCGCCAGGAGCAAAAGACCTGCCCCTCCCTCGAGGGACTCCGCCAACAAGCCAGCGCCCAGAGCGCAGGGGACTCCACCGGAACTCACTGGGTCTACTGGGAGAACGACCTGCTATACAGCGAACAGAGAATCGCAGAGCTAGGGGCCGGTCGAGTACTGGTGGTACCTCTCCGCTTCAGAGACTTCCTGCTCAACCTGGCCCACGATGTCCCCCTGGCTGGACACCTGGGCCAAGACAAAACTTACAGTCGCCTAGTGACCCACTTTTTCTGGCCGAAGATGCGGAACGACGTCCTGAACCACTGCCGGTCCTGCCCCACGTGCCAGGCCAGCGGGAAGAGTGGCCGTAAGCTGAAGGCCCCTCTACAACCCTTCCCGGTGGTCACCACCCCGTTCGAGAGGGTAGGAATAGACATTGTGGGGCCCCTGGACCCCCGCACGGCACAAGGACATAGGTTCATCCTGGTACTGGTGGATCACGCCACCCGCTACCCCGAGGCGGTGCCTCTACGAACTGTAACAGCTCCGGTGGTTGGCCGGGCCCTAATGGGGATCTTCTCCCGGGTGAGCTTCCCCCGAGAAGTCGTCAGCGACCGAGGCACGAACTTCATCTCCAAATACATGAAGTCCCTCTGGCAACAGTGCGGGGTCACCTACCAATTCACGACCCCCTATCACCCCCAAGTGAACGGACTAGTGGAGCGATTCAACCGCACTCTCAAGGGGATGATTGGGGGATTGGAAGAGCCCCTC
This sequence comes from Triturus cristatus, assembly GCF_964204655.1. Lineage (NCBI taxonomy): Eukaryota > Metazoa > Chordata > Amphibia > Caudata > Salamandridae > Triturus > Triturus cristatus. Next base: position 735,603,353 of record NC_140587.1, on the reverse strand, counting down.
CGTCGCCAGTGGGATGTACTACTCCCGTGCCTCCTCTTCGCCTACCGAGAAGTTCCCCAGAAGTCCCTCGGTTTTAGCCCTTTCGAACTCCTGTACGGGCACCCTGTGCGAGGGCCCCTCAGCCTAGTCAAAGAAGGTTGGGAGATGGCCCCCCTAAAGACCCCTCCAGACGTCTTCAAGTACCTCCTGGCCCTACGTAATCAGACCCGGCGCTTCAGGGAGAGGGCCAAGGCAAACCTCGAGGCCAGCCAGGAAGACATGAAGAGATGGTATGATCACAATGCCTCCTCCGTCGAGTTCGAACCTGGACAACAAGTGTGGGTGATGTCCCCCACCGAACCATGTGCCTTGCAAGATAAGTGGACGGGGCCCTTCAAGGTGGTCGAGCGCAAAAGCCCCGTCACTTACCTCATCGACATGGGGACCCCCCGGAACCCCCTTCGGGTCCTCCACGCCAACAGACTCAAACCACACTTTGAGCGCTCAGAACTCAGCCTCCTGATGGCTACGGACAGTGGAGCAGAGGAGGACTCCAAACCCCTCCCGGATCTCCTGAAGACTCAGGAGAACGACGGTTCCGTGGACGGGGTCCGGCTCTCCGATGCCCTCACCCCAGAGCAACGCCAGGGCTGCCGGGACCTCCTGCTGCGGTTCGCTTCACTGTTCTCCCTCACTCCCGGGGTCACCCCTTGGTGCTTGCACGACGTGGACACCGGGGACAGTCCCCCTATCCGACACCGGGCCTACCGCGTACCAGATCGGGTACGGGCCTGCATACAAGAGGAAGTGGCCAAAATGCTCACGATCGGGGTCATCGAGCCCTCGGACAGTCCCTGGGCCAGCCCGGATGTATTGGTCCCCAAAGCCGCTGCCCCCGGCACCACACCTGAACTGAGATTCTGCGTCGACTACCGGGGCTTGAACGCTGTCACCCGAACCGACGCTCATCCTAACCCCAGAGCGGATGAATTGATCGACCGGCTGGGGGCCGCCCGCTACCTCAGTATCTTCGACCTAACAGCGGGCTACTGGCAGATCGGTCTCACACCCCGGGCTCAAGAACGATCCGCCTTCTCTACCCCCGGTGGCCACTACCACTTCAAGGTCATGCCCTTTGGCATGAAGAACGCCCCCGCTACATTTCAACGTCTTGTGAACCAGGTCTTGGCGGGGCTCGAAGAGTTCAGCGCTGCCTACCTGGACGATATCGCTGTATACAGCCGCCACTGGTCCGACCACCTCCTCCACCTCCAGGAGGTCCTACAGGCCCTCCAGCGGGCCGGCCTCACGATTAAGGCCGGCAAATGCCAAATTGGTCAAGGGTCCGTGACCTACCTGGGGCACCAGGTGGGGAGCGGGCTGGTGGCCCCGCTGCAACTTAAGATTGCTGCCATCCAGTCCTGGCAGCCCCCCGTCACCCAGACCGAAGTCCGAGCCTTCTTGGGGCTCACCGGCTACTACCGGCGGTTCGTGAGGGACTACGGCAGCATTGTGGGGCCCCTCACGGGTCTCACGTCCAAGAACCAACCGAAGCGGATTAACTGGACCCCCGATTGTCAAGCGGCCTTCGAAAAGCTGAAGGCCGCCCTGTGCACCGCCCCTGTGCTCCAGGCCCCCGATTACAGTCGGGAATTCGTAGTACAGACAGACGCCTCCGACCACGGCATCGGAGCGGTTCTTTCCCAAGTGAACCCCGAGGGTCATGACCAGCCGGTGGCCTTCATCAGCCGACGTCTCCTGGCCCGAGAACAGCGCTGGAGCACCATCGAGAGGGAGGCCTTCGCAGTGGTGTGGGCCCTCAAAAAGCTCCGGCCCTATCTCTTCGGTACCCACTTCTGGGTACAAACCGACCATAGACCCCTGCAGTGGCTGATGCAGATGCGGGGGGAAAACCCAAAACTATTGCGCTGGTCCATCTCCCTGCAGGGAATGGACTTCACCGTGGAGCACCGACCGGGCCAAGACCACGCCAACGCAGATGGCCTGTCCCGCTTCTTCCGCCTCGACGAGGAGAGTCCCCAAGGAGATGGGTGACTCTCCCCGCCTTCAGCTGGGGGGGACGCATGTTGGACAGGCCACACGAAGGGCTTGCTCCCTCCCCGCATGACAGGGCCCAAGCCCCGGCCCCCCAGGCGCGACCCACGAGAATCACCCGCACCCCGTCTCCCGACGGAACTCCTGCCCTCGGACCCCCATGTATCACGGGCCCAAGCCACCACCGGCTCCCTCGGCCGGGTCAAGCCGCCATCTTGGGCCCTGCGCCACGAGGCCGCGTGGCCTCCCCCCGACCCTAACCCTGGGCCTGGCCGGCCCCGACATCCCGGCACCACCATCCACCCAGGAGGTGAGCGGACCACTTGGCAGGTCAATGGGAGAACGAAGCGCCAAGGACTCTCCCCCGCCAGGTGACGATCGCCTCCAGCTCCCCCAGGCACCGGCTCCACCCCCCCGCTGGGTGTCTGGACACCTTCATCCCGGACCCCCCGACCTCCAAGTGCGAGGGTCCGGACATCAAAGGGCACCTGCCCTATAACTGGAGCAGCTCCGGAGCAGGAAGGCAGTTGTATCCTGGAGTCGAGAGACACCGAGAGAACTCAGCCTTGACGGACTACTGGCGCTGCCGTAGCCCTATCTTGTGAACTATCGACCTGCCTGCTGGCGCTGCCGCGGCCTTCTGCAACATCCATCCTCGTCGGGACCTGCTGGCGCTGCCGCGGCCCGTTGTAACGACCATCTTCACCGGGACCTGCTGGCGCTGCCGCGGACCGTACATCGACCATCTTCACCGGGACCTGCTGGCACTGCCGCGGACCGTGTATCGACCATCTTCACTGGGACCTGCTGGCGCTGCCGCGGCCCGTACCAGCTAGACCACCAAGCTCGAGGATTGTGAGCTACCCACCATACCACCTCAACTACCAGACTGGTAACCAGACTATCCCGCTACCCCCTTTCCCATCTTGAGAGACTTGAATCGAGGGGACCCCTGAGTCCAGACCTCCTTGTACCTTTTCATCGTACCTTAAGAAGTGCTTATAAAGAACGCTAACTCATCTCCTGGTGTGGTATCTGTCTGTGGGGGGGAAGTTATTGGTCTGTACGATCGCTGGAGACGGCTCTCCCCGGAGACCTCTCCCCTTGTCCTCGGCCGACCCTCCCGGTCCGTCTAACACCTACGCTATCTGACGCTTTCCCTATTGTTGCACTCACTGGAGTGGGAATAGTAAATTTTACTCTCCCGCTATCCAACACTTTCCCTACTGTTGCATTCTTTGGAATGGGAATAGTAGTTTTTACCCATACGCTATACAACGCTTTCCCTATTGTTGCACTCACTCGAGTGGGAATAGTAAATTTTACCCTCCCGCTATGCAACGCTTTCCCTACTGTTGCACTCTTTGGAGTGGGAATAGTAATTTTTACCCCTACGCTATCCAACGTTTTCCCTATTGTTGCACTTACTCGAGTGGGAATAGTAAATTTTACCCTCCCGCTATGCAACGCTTTCCCTACTGTTGCACTCTTTGGAGTGGGAATAGTAATTTTTACCCCTACGCTATCTGACGCTTTCCCTACTGTTGCACTCACTGGAGTGGTAATGGTACATTTTACCCAGCCGCTATCCTACGGTAAAAAAATTGATTATTTCGTATTAATATTACGTTTATATATATATGTTAAAAGATAAAAATGTAAGTTTATTTTTTTGAAGTTACATTAATTATTTATTATTTTTAAGGTTATTTAAGTATTTTTAAATATGTTTTAGTTAATTATATTTATTATTTAATTACTTTTACATTACTTTTAATACATTTAAAAAAATTCGATATTTTGACTGACTATATTTTTTACAACGATATTTTTGACTCGATATTTTTGTACTTACCTGTTTGTAGATAGGAAGTCGGTATTTTTGTACTCGATATTTTGGCATCGATATTTTTGTAGGTCTATATTTTGGTAGTCGGTATTATGTCAGTGATCCATTTTGTACAATTTCAATTCACAGTTTCCATTGATGATTGTGGGTGTAGCCCATGTGACTTAATAATTGCTTTTCTTTCTGTGATGTGATACATCTTGCTCTTTCTGTCATTATGTCTGAAAATAGTATAACTGTATAAAGTATTAACATTTTTTAAAATATGTATACATATGTTATTTAAAATTATGCACATAGTTTTCTTATTTATACTTACATGTATGTTTTTCTTCAATGTTTAATACTTTTTTGCAGCTTTTCTGTTGGGATGTGTCAAGAAAGCTTTAACTTGTTATGTAGTGACAGGTAAAAAGATCACCAAATGCAGGAAATACCCCATTGGAGAAGACTACATCCATTTTGTAAACTACTCCTTAACCCCTTGTATGTGTCAGATGACCAGGAGCAGTCCAACGCCACAGTGGGTGTGTGCATTGGATGGCTCTTTCCGCTACCCCCACACCCTCCACGTCATCTTGCACCTCGTGCTGACGTCATTAGATGTAGTCAGATGCGCTGGAAGCCATTTGCTTCCAGTGTGTCAATGGAGACAGGCAAGTTTCTCCCTGTGGAGGGGGGTTTTGAACAAAAAAGGCATTGAGGGAAAGATAAGGGTTTTCCTTACCTCCAATGTCTCTTTGGAGCATTCCTGCTGCACAATTGTGTATAGGGCCACAATCGTGCATCAGGAATGCCCTCTAGACACCAGTGAATATTTTAGGGTACGTTTCCTTATTGTCGGGGAGCGGCCCCTTCAGGAAGGGTTGCTCCCATTTGTGGAGCAATTATGTTGGCTGTTTTCTGCCCCCCTTAGGGGAAGATCAACTTATGCTTTCAGGCCCAAGCCACTGGATAACTGGGTATTTTTCAATGTCGTTGGGGAGCAGCCCCTCGGGCAAGGGTCACTCCCCTTTATGGGATGAATATTTTGCCCATTTCTGCCCCCCTTGGGGGCAGGCCTTATGTTTTTAGGCCTACTTCTGAAGCTAGTAGACACCAGGGTTTTTATTCAGTGTTGTTGGGGAGCAGACCCTTGGGCAAGGATCGCTCGCCTTTTAGGTAGTGATTAATATGGCTGCTTCGGCCCCCCTTGGGGGCAGATCAGCCCTATACTTTTATTCCCACTTGCCCCCCAGATAGGCTGGTGGATTGTGTGTGGACTGGTGCATTATTTGCATATGTCATTGTAATGTTGTATTTCTTCTAATGCAAAGCTTTTGATTCCTGTTTGGGGTTTTGGCAGTGGTTGATCTGCAGTTTGCGCAGTTGCAATTGTTTGGTAAGAAAAACATTTTTGTTGTGTTTACTCCAAATGAGTATTATTGTCATGCATAAAAGGATTTTTTGTAATTGGTATCATAATAGTAGCATATTTCGTATATGTTTCGTTAATGCACGATGTATATTGCAGTGTCTTATGTTTAATTTTCATTTCTTTTTCTTTTTTGAATGGGATATCGTTGGTCCTTGCTGTGTCTGTGCAGAGTAAACAGTGGTGAGTCTAGCTATTTCTGGAAAGTGAGTGGTATTGTTTTGGAGTATACAGGTTTTTTTGATAACGCCACATTTTGTTTATTACTTATTTTACTAAGGTGCCAATTACGATCCGGTAAAAAAATGGCCCATCCAACTCGTATCCGGTCTTTTTACCGTACGAATCGTACAAGTGCCGTACAAACTGCCAATTACGATTCACATGGGAAAAAGACCATACGAATCGCATTGGGAATAACTCCCCACATGTCCTCGGGTCGGAAAACGTGTCCGACACGGCCACGGACGAATAACCGTACAAATGTGAAAAGTGAAGTCCGACCGAGGAATCACGATCCATCCCGTGCGTCCGATGTTACAACCGTATGGTAAAAACACCGTCCGCACCGAACTCCCAGAGCAACCATGGAGACATGTGCCCGCATATGCGCCCAACACTCCCCCCAGCCCCCGTACGTTCGAGTCGTACTCCCCGTGTATGTACACCCCATGTATGTACACTCCCCCCTGTATGTACACCCCTGTACGTGTCGTACCCCCGTGTATGTACACCCGTGTACGTGTCGTACCCCCCGTGTATGTACACCACTGTACGTGTCGTACCCCCCGTGTATGTACACCCCTGTACGCATCGAACCCCCACCCGTGTATGTACACCCGTGTGTGTACGTGTCGAACCCCCACCCGTGTATGTACACCCGTGTACGTGTCGTACCCCCTCGTGTATGTACACCCGTGTACGTGTCGAAGACCCACCCGTGTATGTACACTCGTGTACGTGTCGAACCCCCACCCGTGTATGTATACCCGTGTACGTGTCATACCCCCATGTATGTACACCTGTGTACGTGTCGTACCCCCGTGTATGTACACCCATGTACGTGTCGTACCCCCATGTATGTACACCCCTGTATGTGTCGTACCCCCCGTGTATGTACACCCCTGTACGTGTCGAACCCCCAACCGTGTATGTACACCCGTGTACGTGTCGAAGCCCCACCCGTGTATGTACACCCTGTACGTGTCGAACCCCCACCCGTGTATGTACACCCGTATACGTGTCGTACCCCCGTGTATGTACACCCGTGTACGTGTCGTACCCCCGTGTATGTACACCCCTGTACGCGTCGAACCCCCACCCGTGTATGTACACCCGTGTACGTGTTGTACCCCCTCGTGTATGTACACCCGTGTACGTGTCGAAGCCCCACCCGTGTATGTACACCCCTATACGTGTCGAACCCCCACCCGTGTATGTACACCCGTGTACGTGTCATACCCCCGTGTATTTACACCCCTGTACGTGTCGTACCCCGTGTATGTACACCCCAGTACGTGTCGTACCCCCGTGTATGTACACCCGTGTACATTTCGTACCCCCGTGTATGTACACCCCTGTACGTGTCGTACCCCCCGTGTATGTACATCCCTGTACGCGTCGAACCCCCACCCGTGTATGTACACCCGTGTACGTGTCGTACCCCCGTGTATCTACACCCGTGTACGTCAGAGTCATACCCCCACCCGCGTATGCATGGAGCGTACCCCCACCACAACATCCTAAGGACGGAGCGCACCCCAGGCCCCAACATCACAACCGCATGTACGAGTCATACCAAGCCACACACAAGGACAGCACTGTACAACAAAATGGGCCATGTACACACCGTATACACGCTAAAAACGCATGTACACAACCAGGACAAACCAAAACGACACAAGAATACACCATTCGAATGGCACAAAGCCACAAAACATGTCCAACAACTACCAAAACAACACATTCACTGACCTGCAACTGCCACAAACAAACAGAGGCCCAAAACACCACCACTCCTTATAACACACCCACCCAAAGTTCAAACACAGCAACACCCACCAATGGACCAATAAAAAGGGACCACACACACAAACCATGAGCCTTTGTAACAGACTCACTGCTGCCAGACCCCAGAGACAACCTACAGCACCATACTTGAACCTTTACTATAACTTACACTTGCACACCTTCACACACACACCTTCACAAACACCCCCACATCACATTCACACACACACCCAAACAACCACACCCACACACCCACAACCATCCACACCACCCCCCCACCATCCACACCCACACCCCTCACCATGCCCACCAACAAGAATCCAAAGTTCACTAGCCGAGAGTTGGAGGTCCTTGTCGATGAAATCCTCAGAGTTGAGCCACACCTCTTTGGAACATTGGTCAGATAGACTAGCATTTCTGAAAAAACAGCCATGTGGCAGACCATCGTCGATGCTGTGAATGCTGTTGCGGACACCAGAAGGACCAGGCATGAATGCCAAGCCAGGTGGTACGATCTGCGGAGGAGGGTCCGAGCCAAAATGACCGGCGACTACAACCAGGCCAACGTCACTGGAGGAGGGCCGGCCCGCAGACCCGTACACTACCATCCCTGGGAGGAGAGGGTGATGGCCATACTGCCGGTGGTGGCAGTCGACGGATTAGAAGGACTCCGAGACCCGGGTGAGTACACAAACAACTCACCTCACATGGGGGGAACGTCATCCACAACCAAACTCACAAACAGGCACGCAACCACCCCAAGCTATCGCATGACTCAACCACACTCCATGAACATGCACATGCCACTGGCGCCACCATGCCCCATGCACCCAGCTGGACAATGTCAAGTCACAGGCCACAGAAAACACCAACACATGACACAGTAAGCCACATGGCGGGAGTGTGGGCCCAAAAAATCACATAGTGCAAATCAGAAGCAGACAACAATGCCCTCTGCCCATTTGGCCTAGGTCAGAGCCAGACAAACAGTGTGTCCCCACACAGGAAAGACTCGCCAGCAAATGGCGGACGCCTTGTATCAACACATGGGGGTGACGGCACCTTCTTGCACATGACAGCAGCCAATGAACAGCCAACACTGTGAAAGAGTGGCAGCACACACCACCACAGCAGCAGTGCAGACACACACACTACACCCAATGCGTGCCTGGAGATCACAAACAAACTCACATCAACAATCCAAGGGCCATTCAAAGATCTGCTAACAGTGTGTGCCCAGGAAGCTGGCCTGAGGTGACAGAGGGTGACACACAGAGGGAGGGAGAGGGGGACAGAGAGGGAGGGAGACAGAGGTGGACACAGGGAGACAGACAGAGGGAGGGAGGAGGGTGACAGAGGGAGGGAGAAAGGGAGATGGACAGAGGGAGGAGGCTGACACAGGGAGGGAGGGAGAGGGGGACAGAGAGGGAGGGAGACACAGGGAGACGGACACAGGGAGGAGGCCGACACACAGAGGGAGGGAGAGGGGGACAGAGAGGGAGCGAGAAAGGGACACACAGGGAGAGCAAATCAGCCTTGTGGGGTGTGGGAATGTCTGCTAATCAGCAGGTAGACTGCGTGCATGTAGACAAGGGTGGCCAGTGCCAGAACCCCCCCTCTCCTCCATGGCAAAACACAGGGCCATGTCACAACCTGTGCACGAGCACAACGACAGCTACCTGCATTATCTAAGTGTGTGCAACCACTCCATGTGCCCACGTACAGTGCAACACGGAAGGCGCCAATGCATGGCTCGCCACACCTGCCCACTCCACTGCTGACTGCAGTCACAATTGACGCAGCAACTAAGACTGTGCCACACATAGGTAAAGTCGCAAAAGCTGTGGCCAAGGGACCTACCCATGTACAAGTGCACTGTGAGTGGAATGCAAGACATATCCAAATTCACAGAGGAAATGTGTCAACTTAGAAACCAATGAAACATGGATGTTGCATGGAACAAAATTAACATTGTCTCTCTCACACACAGGTCAACGTTGTGGATCACCCCCCAACACTGGAGGGGAAGACTCACAGGACCCGGCTCGGCGGGATGACAGAGCCACCGCCAGCGATGACTCTCACCACTCTGTGGACGAACCTGCCCCCGACCAACCTGGCCCCTCTGGTGTCCAACGACCTGCAGCACCTGCGTCAGGTACAACGGGGCCAACCACCACCCCCACTCCTGCCACATCCCAGGAGACACCCAGGATCCCTGCCCCACCACCACAAAGCAGCCAGTCTGTCCAGGAGGGACAAGGTTCTCCGGGCACCCAGGAGGAGGCAGGCAACACCGCAAATGCCATCCCTCAGGGGTCCCGGAGACCCGATGTGCCCACAACGGCAGGCAAGGCGCAAGTGGGCAGGGGTGGTGGGAGTGGAGGACAGCGGAGGCGCCAGCCTGACCAGTTGGCTGGGGAACCGGTATATGCCCATGTCCGAAACATCCTGGACACATACCGGCAGGACACCACGGGCATGGCCCAGGTTGTGTCAACCCTCAATGAGATGAAGGGGACCCTCGATGAGATCAAGACCCAGCAGGCCCAGCAACATGCGGAGCAACATGCCTGTCTACTGCAACACCAACGGAGAATGGAGGACAGACAGGCTGAGCTCGTGACGGTGTTCACGGGAATTCACAGTACACTCCGTCGGATGGCCGACAACATGGGCAACCCTCCCTGTGCCAGAAGGCCTAGAACATCACCACCCACAGGGAGGGATCAGGAGGAGGAGGAGGACACATCCGACGGAGCATCCCAAACATCGTCACGGCCTGCTTCTGAGGGTCCCCGCAGGAGGGCGGGTTGTCCACGGAAAAGACCGTGAGGGTCAGCGCAACAGCACCATCTCCCAGGACACCTGACCTGGCACCTGGCCCACTGGAGCAACAGCATCACAGCATCAAAAGACATTCTCTGCCACATGGCCTTGCTGGTCACTGTCTGACCAATGTTGACAAAGACTGTGGCATGGACTCTGAGGATTTACAATGGCAAGGACACCAACTCCCCCAGTGAACTTTGGATTCCACACACCCGGAAAGCCCCTCATGTCAAATCCCCCCCCCCACTAAAATAAAAAGTCACACCATGAAGAGAAGATGCCTGCTGGTTGCATTATTACCTTACATGTGTCTTGTAAAGTCTAACCATGCATGAGTTCTCTTTTGACTTCAACCATCCACACCCTGGGGCCTGAGTCTGGCACAGGACACACATGGGTCACAGTGTATTAGGCAAGACAGACATGGAGCACCATACACACCCGTGATGGGCCCAACCAGCTGCGGGGGTGGCCGCACAACCGTGCCGACAGACATATTGAGTACAGCAACAGTCATGCGCAGAGGGCAGGGATCATGTGGAGTGTCCTAGGGGGCACCCAGGTATGTGTAGACAGGTGGCAGAACCATGTCCTGCAAGCTTGAGTCCGGTGGATGCAGAGAATGGTGGCATGGCCAACGTTGGATGCATGAGGATGGCACATGTCACAATACCCACACACTCATGGACATCATGCACAATACACAGTCTAATCCCACACAAACAGCTTGCATCTTGCTACTCGACACATAGACACATAGCCACTATCACGAAAAACCATGCCAGACATGCCGGATGCACCGTGGCAACACACCAGCATTGACTGAGAAGAGGCACCTTGGAGGCATAGGGACACCTTTATTAGTCATGTATTCGGGATTGCAGAGGCAACTCGGAGCACACATGAACAGTTCATGTGGAGTAACATGTGGGTCCAACACTGGCACCCCCCTTCCGCAGCACAAATGCGTGATAGCCATGGAACTGGCACACAAGTGTCGTTTAACAGCTAAACACCCCCTGCTGCTCACGGAGAGCCTGCCACACACCATTGATCCGCTGATGTGGAAGTCCCACAGCATGTCAAGCCAATGCAAACCGTATGTGTCCGAGGGCAGTGTTACACACATTGATGCCATCATCACATTCCACAATCCCATCACTGATGACTGTCAACAAGTCTGACCATCTATTCAGGTGTACCCAGCTGCATGTAATGTGTACCATGGTGATGCAACATGTCTGCAGAGGAACCAAACATCGACAGGGGCAGTGTGCATACATCGTGAACAACTGCCACACCCAATACACCCCTGATGCATCCCTTACCCTAAGGAGACTTCCAAACGTGTCCGTGCCTGTAACGCTGAGTCAGCACACGATGACGTGTCCATGAGGAATAGCAGTGCCACAACAATGCAACCAGCAGACGGCATGCGCAAGTACCTGGGGAAGAGAGACACACAAGAAGTCAGCCACAAAAAGCACAGCCACTTGCATGTGCATGTACTCGACACATGTAAGGATGACCACATGCTAGGTCACAATTATGACTGGGAAAATACTCCCATCACTGGCACCATCACTCCAGTGACACATCCACACACACCTCTGACTCATGTGCCATACATGCAGGTGGAGACACACATCGCAACACATGCCACACGGGGACCAATGCGTACACACTCAGACACTGGCACTCACCACTAAGCAAAGAAGTCGCGTATGAGCCGAGTCCGGATGTCCTCTTGCGGCTCCACATCCTCCACATCACTAGCCCCATTGCCAAGCCCTTCATCCTCCACGGGTGGATGGTCCTGGTCATCTTGATCCAGGATGAGTGGCACAGCTTTCTCAACTGCCATGTTGTGCAGCATGCAGCAGACCATGAAGATTTTGCAGACCTTCGCCGGGGCATATGGGAGGGCGCCGCCGGTCTTGTGGAGGCATTGGAATCGGCTCTTCAGGAGGCCAAACGTCCTCTCTATCACTTGCCTTGTCCAGCCATGGGCGGTGTTGTAGCGGAGCTGGGCCGGCGTGATGGGGTTGCGGAGAGGTGTGATCAGCCATGGCATGTTGGGATAGCCAGCGTCCCCTACATGGAAAGCACATGGACATAAGTAGGACAGGAGTAACGGTCGTGCTGGAAGTCTACGCAAAATACAGGACAGACAGAGTGTACCCACCAACAACACATGCCCGTTCGTTGCGCAGCTGCGTCATCATTTCAGGCATCCTGCTACGCCTCATGATGTAGGCATCGTGTGCTGATTAGGGGTGGGCGGAATTTGCGGAATTAACCTTCGCAAATTATCGCGAGAATGTTTAAAATTATCGCAAACAAGCAGAAATATCGCGAAGATGCGGAAGTTTTTTTCCGGCATGTTCGCGAGATTTTCTGCATGGTTGCGGGTCGCCAACTTACCCATGTGGTTGCTTGCGGGCGCGGCCATCTTGTTTTGAGTTGTTCTCGCGGTGCATGATCGCGAGAAGAAAGACGTGATCGCGCGACGCATGACGTCACTGCGGGCGCGAACTGTCGCGAGACAGCGCAAATGGCTAAAAACAATACAACATCTCATGGAGAACGCGACCGGATCAAGAAAACTTGTCGGCGAACGCAGGGATTCAGGTAAGGCGATCGCGCGCGCGCGAGAATGTATTATTTTACAGCGCGAGCAAGAAACAAATTATCGCCAAGCTGCGGAAACCGGAATTTTTGACATTTTCGCGCTCTCCGCGGAACGCAAAAATGTCAAATTATCGCAATTTCCGCGAACGGAACGAAATTTTTGCCCAGGCCTAGTGCTGATCCTGGAAAACGAGCACAGACATGTGAAATCACCATGTTGGACAGACACACCACAAGGGCATTGATGGAGTGGTAGTGCTTGCGATTCCGGTGCGCTACCTCCTGTGCGTGTGGTGGTACCAAAGCCACATGTGTCCCATCAATGGACCCAATGACATGGGGCATCCCTCCCAGGGCATAGAATCCACGCTTGACCCCAGTCAACATTGCAGGGGTGGGAAAATGGATGAAGTCATCCAGGTGAATCAACATGGCCTCTAAGAAATCATGCAGCACACGGCAGAACATGCTCTGGGACATGCCACCAACATGAGCTATGGTATTTTGAAAGGTACCCGTGGTTAGAAAATGTAGGGCTGCCATTACCTTCAGCTTGGGTGTCAGTGCCGTAGAATACCTGTGCTGCGGTTGCAGGTGTGGTGCCAGTCTCGCCGTCAACTCCAGAATCAACCGTTGGGGGAAGCGGTAGCACCGGATACTGTCATTCTCCCGCATGGCAGCCAAGTCCGGAATTGGTCGGGCAAGAGGTGGCGCTCTGCAGTAATTTTGAAGTGACAAGGAAGAGTGAGTGCACCACAACAACAATTGATTTGTACTGTGCACATGTTAATCTGTCAATACACATTGCCACATACAGAGTCAGGTATGTGCTACATGCCCTGGACACGTATGGCTGCCAGGTGACACTCCTACCAAGACCCAGCTACACACGGAGATTGTGAACCTCCACATGCCATGGCATGGGAATAGCTGTGTCCCAGTGCTAGTGAACAGCCAGACGCAAGACAGGAGTGACATACATCCACACATCAGCAGAATTAGGATGTCGATTGCAGAGACTGGTAGCGGAATACTAGAGACACAGGTCACATGACATTACACTAGGACAGCCCACACACCTTGCCATGAAGGTGTACATGTCATGACTCACCACACATTCATAGAGAGGATGCAGACATGTCCTTGTTACGCTACTCCGTGTCCCAGGCATACATACGCACCTCACATCCGATATCACATGTGGCATGGTGTGCGGAACAGTGTGCCATGGCCATCTACACACAGACACATGTTGGTTGCTGCAACGGCTGCAGCATTTGAGGGAGCTCAAACATCTACCTAATGGGAACCACCCACACATACATGACATAGTCACATCGTGCACCGTGGGTAGTGACATGTCAGGTGTGGTAACCCCTGTACCTGGCCTCAGGGGACACTTCCGTGTGTTGGTGTCCGTGCCATGCCAGTGACGCTCATGCCAAGTGTGCAGTACGACATGCACACATGTCAAAGGAGTCAAGGGCATGCCTGGCACACATTGCACCGTCACACATTATATATGTACACATCTCATTATACATCTGGTGCCTTCTCCACTCAGGAGTAATGTGCCACATCACAGCCTTTCACACCTGTGCCCCACACATGTAGTACTGCCCAGACAATGCCTTGATGTCCATCCATGGACAAGTATGTCAGCCCTATTCCTTCTGTGTGCTGCCTGTCACCACTGTGATGTGTGAAAAACACCGTACTTCTGCTAAGAGGGCCTGTGTACGTTCCTGTATCACTATGGGAGTGCTGCCGTATGTGTACCCATCGTGATGGTGAGCGTACAGGCATGTGTACTGTCCGTACCACTACGAGTACGCATACGCAAGAACACCCATAGTGGTACGGCCCGTACACGAGTGCCTACGTTCACTTTCACTATGGGTGTCTTCGCGTATGCGTACTCGTAGTGGTACGGCCCGTACACAAGCCTGTACGCTCCCTATCACTATGGGTGTCCTCGCGTATGCGTACACGTAGTGGTACGGCCCGTACACACGCCTGTACGCTCCCTATCACTATGGGTGTCGTCGCGTATGCGTACACGTAGTGGTACGGCCCGTACACACGCCTGTACGCTCCCTATCACTATGGGTGTCCTCGCGTATGCGTACACGTAGTGGTATGGCCCGTACACACGCCTGTACGCTCCCTATCACTATGGGTGTCCTCGCGTATGCGTACACGTAGTGATAGTGAGCGTACAGGCGTGTGTACGGGCCATACCACTACGAGTACGCATACGCGAGGACACTCATAGTGATAGTGAACGTAGGCACGCATGTACGGGCCGTTGCTATGCATTTGGGGTGCCCTAGGGCCCCGGAACGCACCGTACCTGTGTGTGAAGCTCCAAATTACATAGGGGACACATGAGGGACAAGTATTAAGGCCTACATGCATGCTGGTTGTCATGGAGACCAAGTTTAAAGTTTGAATTTGTTCTGGAAGGTGCACAGCAGAAGTCAGTTGGAATGAATCTACTTTGTTGCAATGTGTTTGTGGGGTTGACATCATGCTGAAGAAAAAAACAGAATAAGAACACACTGACTGCTAGGTTTGAAGGGATTGGAGGAAACATAGGATGCAAATGTGAGTGACCAATCACTCTGTCCTGTGCATGAAATGGGCCAGCAAGGCAGATATAAGGCAGCCAGGTCCCATGAGGGAGCACTTGCCTGCACATCTCTGTATTCCACGACCCAGCTGCTGCTACTGATTCCCTGGAACCATGTCAAGGGCTGTGGAGAGGTCACAGCCATTCACCCTGGAGGAGAACCTGGCTTTGCTGGATGTGATCCTCCCACAGTACCCCATGCTGTATGGGCGACCAGGTTATCAGGTGAGTGCAGAGTCCACTAGCACAGACTGTGTCCCTTTTTTGTGACTGTGACTTCTGCCATTGTGTCCAGGTGTGACACACATGCTATGTACTGTAGGGGGGGTCCCAGGGGGGGAATGCCTGATGTCTCACAGCAGTGCCCAGAAACAGGAGGGGTGGGTGCCTAACACTCCCAGCAGTGCCTAGAGACAGGAGGGGTGGGTGCAGAGTCCTCCCAGCAGTGCCCAGACGCAGGAGGGGTGGGTGCAGAGTCCTCCCAGCAGTGCCCAGAGACAGGAGGGTGGGTGCAGAGTCCTCCCAGCAGTGCCCAGAGACAGGAGGGGTGGGTGCAGAGTCCTCCCAGCAGTGCCCAGACGCAGGAGGGGTGGGTGCAGAGTCCTCCCAGCAGTGCCCAGACGCAGGAGGGGTGGGTGTGATGCACAGTGTGAGCCTGGATCATTGATTGTGTAGTTGCCCTCATTCCACCTGTGTCCTTTCAATGGCACGTACTGGTTTTGCCCTTCCCCAGAGGATCATGTCCCTATGACAAAGGTGCAATGCGTTGGATGCATACTATGCCTTGTTGTAAACAGCAAATGTGTTCTAATATGTGTCTCTGTGACATGTGCCAGGTTTATTCATGTAGTGTCACTTGTTCATCCTCACAGGTAGACGCCTCTGCCAAGGAGCACATATGGCTGACCGCCGTCAGCGCCGTGAGGAGTGCGGATGGTCGGAAGCAGCGCCTGTCCCAGGTGAGGAAACGCTGGCAGGATATCCGGTGCTGGACGCGGAGGATCGCACGGGTCCTGCTGGGGGACTCACCTGAGAGCCATAAGAACCACCGGCGCCGCGTCTCTCCCACATCCACAAGCGTGTGCTGGCGGTGGTATTTCCAGACTTGGACAGGCGCCTACAGGAGATGCAGCAGCAGGAAGGGGGTAGGTACATGTGTGTTTGTTGTGTTTCACCAGCATTTGTAGGTGCACTGTTCCATGGATACACTGCCAGGGTTTAATGGTGCTGTGCAGATCCTGTTACCCACAGTATTGCAGTGCTCTCCTGCCTCCCTTCCCCTCCTTGCAATGTGTTCCCTGGTCTGTGTGTAGTCACTCCGTCACAAGGTTATGTAGCCTGGCACCTTCTCCACGTGTACTATGCCTGTAGCGTCATGTGTGGGGGTGGTGTGTAACAGGTTTTGGGACCTTGCCTGTGCCCTGACCAGTTCTGGACTTGTGGGTTCGTTGTCAGTTGGCACTAATGCTGAGTCCAGACATGGGAGTTAATCTCTCAAGTGCGAGGCCTTCCAGCACGCATGTCCTATGTGGTGGCCTGTGACATGATGTGCATGAGTGTGCGGTACGCATAGTGCAGGGATGGTAGCGTGTGTTGCAGTCATTCCCATTCAGGAGCATGGATTTGTGTGGCCACTACTGTCCCCAGGGGCATCTTTTCCTAGGTATCATGTGTGTAATCCGAAAATGTCGACGATCTCTGTGTCTACAGCATAGGTTGTGCTCTGTGCCATTGTCCCCTGGCACCATGTATATTGACATGAAATGTAGTACAAGTGTCCACTGTCCAGCCTGACCTGATTTTCCTGGTTCATACTCACGGTGGCCATTGCCTGTGTGTCTTGTTACAATCATCTGATGATGCCCATTTGTACATGATTATTTGGACAGGCGCACCTTGGGTATTTTGTGTGCAATATTGAATTTTTGCATCCCATTTGTATTTAACCCAGACTAAGAGATGTAAGTGCTTCCTGTGTCTCCAAAGAATTGTCTCATGTAGGGGGTGGGTGGTGCGGGCATGGCCTACATGTCAACACCTGAAATCTCCTTGCTAGGACTGGCCAGTGTGTGATGTTTGTATGGACATACACTCAAGGTGCGGTGAGCCAGTCAGGGTGGGCATGTTATCAGTATTACCTATGCTGCATGTGCCTCTAGTTCCTGGATATGGTCCCTGCTCATCCCTATTTCCTGCCACGCTGTGTGGTGCAGATGCAGTGCTGGATTGTCCCCAGGGCCTTGCTCCTCAGTCAAAATTCCATGTCATCTCATTTGCTATTGTGTCATGCTCTCAGTTTTTCAGTGGCATGGTGGGTCAAACAACTGTGTCTTGCATGCCCTACATATGTACCTTGTTTTGTAGTTGTAACTCTTCTTTTGTTTCAGGCTATGCACTGTAACCTGAGTAGGTTGGACTCATGTGACATATGTATACAGGTGTATGATTAATTTCGGTCTCTTCACCCTGCCCACAGCATCGTCGGGGGACACGGAGGGAGACATGGGCACAGACGGAGCAGAGGGACCGAGCACCAGTGCCAGCGGTGACATCGTGGCTGGCACATCGAGTGGGACTGAGGCGGAGGAGAGTGAAGCCGGGGACCTGTCGACTGGCACAACAGAGTATGAAGCTGACGGGTCCGAGGATGATCTCTCCGAGTGGGCGGTGGCTGCACCACCATCTGACAGCAGCACTACATCTCGCCCCGCCCCCTCCATTGGCATCAGCCGCCTCCCACGTGCTCGTGTCCCTTCCCAGGGTGCCCAGTCACCGCATGTCTCCTTCATGCCAGGCACCGCACCCCCTGCCCCTGTCTCCACTGCTGCCGCCAATGCCGAGTCATCCAGCGGCAGTTGCAGATTGGTCAGGCTGCGATCCTTAATGTCCTCCATAGCCACAGCCAGGTCCTCAACAACATGGAGGCATTCTTGGAGGGCATTCATTCATTGCAGGCTGACCAACGCAACTTGCTGAGGTCCATAGACTCTACACTGACTGCAGCAGTGGGTCTCCTGCAGCGCTACGTCCCACCCCCTACCCCTGCCCCTTCCACACTTCCCACTCCCATGCCTGTCCCACGTACACCCAGACGTCAGCATGCACCCAACACAACAGACACAGGCACCACACCAGCAGGGAAGGTCCGCCGCACACCTCCTGACACGCACACACAGGGTGAAGTAGGCACACCCACTGGGTCGGGGGGCAAACGTGTGACACGCAGCCAGAGTGGGAGTCCGCATTCCACCAAATCCACTCCCTCCAAATCCCCTCCCCCTCAGCTCTCCTGGCCACATCTCCCCCAAAGACTCCTTCATGGCCGCTCTGTCCCTGAGCCCCACAGTGACACCACCCCGCAAGCGGTCAAGGAAGTCCCCGGTCATGGTGGTTCAGTCCCCCCCTGTCCACACCCTCCCCCAGTGGTGCTGCGACCCATCCCTCTGACCCCCCCCTCCTTCGGGCCTGTGGTTCCTTCGGGTGCAGGGGAGTCCCTGGAGGACCTTGCTAAGGTGTGCAGCGAGCTCCTAGAGTCCACCTTTGGCCCTGCCCCACCCCCTGTGGTGGAGTCCTCCATCCCTACACCCACGTTGCCTATCCTTCGCCCTCCTGTCCCTGCGGTGCCTGTTCCTTCCCCCCCACATGATGCCCTCACCCCTGTGGAAGACGACGGAATCTAACTGTGCAGGCAAGCTAGGGGACACGCATCCCACTGTGTCCCCCATCCAGCTGTGACTCATGGACTGCCCTATGGGCTTTGTAAATATTGAACTTTCTACAAACACACTATTTAAGATCATGCTGATTAAAGCCATTTTTGTTTCCTTTGAACACTACTGCTTTTCTGATGTTGCTGTTGGTGGGGCTGCTACATGATTTTGGGTGGTAATCATGTGTTGGGTGTGTGGGAAATGTAGTAGTGTGCTGGTCATAGGGGGGACCCTGGTATCTGTGTGCCATCACATGGTGTTAGCTAGGTTTCTCTGTTCATGTAAGCAGTTACTGCATGGTGAAATTGTCCAAAGGTGTATTCCTTCCTCTGTGTACCCTGCCATCTTCCCTGCAGGGTGTTCCCAATATTTAGCGCTGAGCTGTGTCTACATCAGCTGGGTGTGTGACGGACTCCTTCAACTTTGCACATGCATGCTGAGCGATGTCTCCACCTGCATCATTCGTGGCATCCTTGGTAGTCATTGTACTTGTGTATGTGGACTATTGACATGACTTCATGTGGACATGTTTTCTTTTCGGCGCTATGCATGCGTATACTCCCAGCCTCGCACACATGTGGTACATATACTGCAGGGTCTTTGTGCACCTGACTGACATTTGTGGGCATGGTATCTGTGGCTACTCCACCCTTTGCGTTCCATGGGCACTGCTGGGAGTGTTAGGCACCCACCCCTCTCATGTATGGGCACTGCTGGGAGGATTCTGCACCCACCCCTCCTGTGTTTGGGCACTGCTGGGAGGACTCTGCACACACCTCTGCTTTGTCTGGGCACTGCTGGGAGGACTCTGCACAAACCCCTCCTGTCTCTGGGCACTGCTGGGAGGACTCTGCACCCACCCCTCCTGTGTTTGGGCACTGCTGGGAGGACTCTGCACACACCCCTCTCATGTCTGGGCACTGCTGGGAGGACTCTGCACACACCCGTCTCATGTCTGGGCACTGCTGGGAGTGTTAGGCACCCACCCCTCTCATGCCTGGGCACTGCTGGGAGGACTCTGCACCCACCCCTCCTGTCTCTGGGCACTGCTGGGAGGACTCTGCACACACCCCTCTCATGTCTGGGCACTGCTGGGAGGACTCTGCACCCACCCCTCCTGTCTCTAGGCACTGCTGGGAGGACTCTGCACACACCCCTCTCATGTCTGGGCACTGCTGGGAGTGTTAGGCACCCAACCCTCTCATGTCTGGGGACTGCTGGGAGGACTCTGCACCCATCCCTCCTGTCTCTGGGCACTGCTGGGAGGACTCTGCACACACCCCTCTCATGTCTGGGCACTGCTGGGAGTGTTAGGCACCCACCGCTCTCATGTCTGGGCACTGCTGGGAGGACTCTGCACACACCCTTCTCATGTCTGGGCACTGCTGGGAGTGTTAGGCACCCACCCCTCTCATGTCTGGGCACTGCTGGGAGGACTCTGCACACACCTCTCCTTTGTCTGGGCACTGCTGGGAGGACTCTGCACCCACCCCTCCTGTGTTTGGGCACTGCTGGGAGGACTCTGCACACACCCCTCTCATGTCTGGGCACTGCTGGGAGGACTCTGCACCCACCCCTACTGTCTCTGGGCACTGCTGGGAGGACTCTGCACACACCCCTCTCATGTCTGGGCACTGCTGGGAGTGTTAGGCACCCACCCCTCTCATGTCTGGGCACTGCTGGGAGGACTCTGCACACACCCCTCTCATGTCTGGGCACTGCTGGGAGTGTTAGGCACCCACCCCTCTCATGTCTGGGGACTGCTGGGAGGAATCTGCACCCACCCCTCCTGTCTCTGGGCACTGCTGGGAGGACTCTGCACAGTCCCCTCTCATGTCTGGGCACTGCTGGGAGTGTTAGGCACCCACCCCTCTCATGTCTGGGCACTGCTGGGAGGACTCTGCACACACCCCTCTCATGTCTGGGCACTGCTGGGAGTGTTAGGCACCCACCCCTCTCATGTCTGGGGACTGCTGGGAGGACTCTGCACCCACCCCTCCTGTCTCTGGGCACTGCTGGGAGGACTCTGCACACACCCCTCTCATGTCTGGGCACTGCTGGGAGGACTCTGCACCCACCCCGCCTATCTCTGGGCACTGCTGGGAGGACTCTGCACACACCCCTCTCATGTCTGGGCACTGCCGGGAGTGTTAGGCACCCACCCCTCTCATGTCTGGGCACTGCTGGGAGGACTCTGCACACACCCCTCTCATGTCTGGGCACTGCTGGGAGTGTTAGGCATCCACCCCTCTCATATCTGGGCACTGCTGGGAGGACTCTGCACACACCTCTCCTTTGTCTGGGCACTGCTGGGAGGACTCTGCACACACCCCTCCTGTCTCTGGGCACTGCTGGGAGGACTCTGCACCCACCCCTCCTGTGTTTGGGCACTGCTGGGAGGACTCTGCACACACCCTCTCATGTCTGGGCACTGCTGGGAGGACTCTGCACCCACCCCTCCTGTCTCTGGGCACTGCTGGGAGGACTCTGCACACACCCCTCTCATGTCTGGGCACTGCTGGGAGTGTTAGGCACCCACCCCTCTCATGTCTGGGGACTGCTGGGAGGACTCTGCATCCACCCCTCCTGTCTCTGGGCACTGCTGGGAGGACTCTGCACACACACCCTCATGTCTGGGCACTGCTGGGAGGACTCTGCACCCACCCCTCCTATCTCTGGGCACTGCTGGGAGGACTCTGCACACACCCCTCTCATGTCTGGGTACTGCTGGGAGTGTTAGGCACCCACCCCTCTCATGTCTGGGGACTGCTGGGAGGACTCTGCACCCACCCCTCCTGTCTCTGGGCACTGCTGGGAGGACTCTGCACACACCCCTCTCATGTCTGGGCACTGCTCGGAGTGTTAGGCACCCACCCCTCTCATGTCTGGGCACTGCTGGGAGGACTCTGCACACACCCCTCTCATGTCTGGGCACTGCTGGGAGTGTTAGGCACTCACCCCTCTCATGTCTGGGGACTGCTGGGAGGACTCTGCACCCACCCCTCCTGTCTCTGGGCACTGCTGGGAGGACTCTGCACACACCCCTCTCATGTCTGGGCACTGCTGGGAGGACTCTGCACCCACCCCTCCTGTCTCTGGGCACTGCTGGGAGGACTCTGCACACACCCCTCTCATGTCTGGGCACTACTGGGAGTGTTAGGCACCCACCCCTCTCATGTCTGGGCACTGCTGGGGGACTCTGCACACACACCTCTCATGTCTGGGCACTGCTGGAAGTGTTAGGCACCCACCCCTCTCATGTCTGGGGACTGCTGGGAGGACTCTGCACCCACCCCTCCTGTCTCTGGGCACTGCTGGGAGGACTCTGCACACACCCCTCTCATGTCTGGGCACTGCTGGGAGTGTTAGGCACCAACCCCTCTCATGTCTGGGCACTGCTGGGAGGACTCTGCACACACCCCTCTCATGTTTGGGCACTGCTGGGAGTGTTAGGCACCCACCCCTCTCATGTCTTGGCACTGCTGGGAGGACTCTGCACCCACCCCTCCTGTCTCTGGGCACTGCTGGGAGGACTCTGCAGACACCCCTCTCATGTCTGGGCACTGCTGGGAGTGTTAGGCACCCACCCTTCTCATGTCTGGGGACTGCTGGGAGGACCCTGCACCCACCCCTCCTGTCTCTGGGCACTGCTGGGAGGACTCTGCACACACCCATCTCATGTCTGGGCACTGCTGGGAGGACTCTGCACCCACCCCTCCTGTCTCTGGGCACTGCTGGGAGGACTCTACACACACCCCTCTCATGTCTGGGCACTGCTGGGAGTGTTAGGCACCCACCCCTCTCATGTCTGGGCACTGCTGGGAGGAGTCTGCACACACCCCTCTCATGTCTGGGCACTGCTGGGAGTGTTAGGCACCCACCCCTCTCATGTCTGGGCACTGCTGGGAGGACTCTGCACACACCTCTCCTTTGTCTGGGCACTGCTGGTAGGACTCTGCACACAACCCTCCTGTCTCTGGGCACTGCTGGGAGGACTCTGCACCCACCCCTCCTGTGTTTGGGCACGACTGGGAGGACTCTGCACACACCCCTCTCATGTCTGGGCACTGCTGGGAGGACTCTGCACCCACCCCTCCTGTCTCTGGGCACTGCTGGGAGGACTCTGCACACACCCCTCTCATGTCTGGGCACTGCTGGGAGTGTTAGGCACCCACCCCTCTCATGTCTGGGCACTGCTGGGAGGACTCTGCACACACCCCTCTCATGTCTGGGCACTGCTGGGAGGACTCTGCACACACCTCTCCTTTGTCTGGGCACTGCTGGGAGGACGCTGCCAACACCCCTCCTGTCTCTGGGCACTGCTGGGAGGACTCTGCACCCACCCCTCCTGTGTTTGGGCACTGCTGGGAGGACTCTGCACACACCCCTCTCATCTCTGGGCACTGCTGGGAGTGTTAGGCACCCACCCCTCTCATGTCTGGGCACTGCTGGGAGGACTCTGCACACACCCCTCTCATGTCTGGGCACTGGTGGGAGGACTCTGCACACACCCCTCACATGTCTGGGCACTGCTGGGAGGACTCTGCACACACCTCTCCTTTGTCTGGGCACTTCTGGGAGGACTCTGCACACACCCCTCCTGTCTCTGGGCACTGCTGGGAGGACTCTGCACCCACCCCTCCTGTGTTTGGGCACTGCTGGGAGGACTCTGCACACACCCCTCTCATGTCTGGGCACTGCTGGGAGGACTCTGCACCCACCCCTCCTGTCTCTGGGCACTGCTGGGAGGACTCTGCACACACCCCTCTCATGTCTGGGCACTGCTGGGAGTGTTAGGCACCCACCCCTTTCATGTCTGGGCACTGCTGGGAGGACTCTGCACACACCCCTCTCATGTCTGGGCACTGCTGGGAGGACTCTGCACCCACCCCTCCTGTCTCTGGGCACTGCTGGGAGGACTCTGCACACACCCCTCTCATGTCTGGGCACTACTGGGAGTGTTAGGCACCCACCCCTCTCATGTCTGGGCACTGCTGGGGGACTCTGCACACACACCTCTCATGTCTGGGCACTGCTGGAAGTGTTAGGCACCCACCCCTCTCATGTCTGGGGACTGCTGGGAGGACTCTGCACCCACCCCTCCTGTCTCTGGGCACTGCTGGGAGGACTCTGCACACACCCCTCTCATGTCTGGGCACTGCTGGGAGTGTTAGGCACCCACCCCTCTCATGTCTGGGGACTGCTGGGAGGACTCTGCATCCACCCCTCCTGTCTCTGGGCACTGCTGGGAGGACTCTGCACACACACCCTCATGTCTGGGCACTGCTGGGAGGACTCTGCACCCACCCCTCCTGTCTCTGGGCACTGCTGGGAGGACTCTGCACACACCCCTCTCATGTCTGGGTACTGCTGGGAGTGTTAGGCACCCACCCCTCTCATGTCTGGGCACTGCTGGGAGGACTCTGCACACACCCCTCTCATGTCTGGGCACTGCTGGGAGTGTTAGGCACCCACCCCTCTCATGTCTGGGGACTGCTGGGAGGACTCTGCACCCACCCCTCCTGTCTCTGGGCACTGCTGGGAGGACTCTGCACACACCCCTCTCATGTCTGGGCACTGCTCGGAGTGTTAGGCACCCACCCCTCTCATGTCTGGGCACTGCTGGGAGGACTCTGCACACACCCCTCTCATGTCTGGGCACTGCTGGGAGTGTTAGGCACTCACCCCTCTCATGTCTGGGGACTGCTGGGAGGACTCTGCACCCACCCCTCCTGTCTCTGGGCACTGCTGGGAGGACTCTGCACACACCCCTCTCATGTCTGGGCACTGCTGGGAGGACTCTGCACCCACCCCTCCTGTCTCTGGGCACTGCTGGGAGGACTCTGCACACACCCCTCTCATGTCTGGGCACTACTGGGAGTGTTAGGCACCCACCCCTCTCATGTCTGGGCACTGCTGGGGGACTCTGCACACACACCTCTCATGTCTGGGCACTGCTGGAAGTGTTAGGCACCCACCCCTCTCATGTCTGGGGACTGCTGGGAGGACTCTGCACCCACCCCTCCTGTCTCTGGGCACTGCTGGGAGGACTCTGCACACACCCCTCTCATGTCTGGGCACTGCTGGGAGTGTTAGGCACCAACCCCTCTCATGTCTGGGCACTGCTGGGAGGACTCTGCACACACCCCTCTCATGTTTGGGCACTGCTGGGAGTGTTAGGCACCCACCCCTCTCATGTCTTGGCACTGCTGGGAGGACTCTGCACCCACCCCTCCTGTCTCTGGGCACTGCTGGGAGGACTCTGCAGACACCCCTCTCATGTCTGGGCACTGCTGGGAGTGTTAGGCACCCACCCTTCTCATGTCTGGGGACTGCTGGGAGGACCCTGCACCCACCCCTCCTGTCTCTGGGCACTGCTGGGAGGACTCTGCACACACCCATCTCATGTCTGGGCACTGCTGGGAGGACTCTGCACCCACCCCTCCTGTCTCTGGGCACTGCTGGGAGGACTCTACACACACCCCTCTCATGTCTGGGCACTGCTGGGAGTGTTAGGCACCCACCCCTCTCATGTCTGGGCACTGCTGGGAGGAGTCTGCACACACCCCTCTCATGTCTGGGCACTGCTGGGAGTGTTAGGCACCCACCCCTCTCATGTCTGGGCACTGCTGGGAGGACTCTGCACACACCTCTCCTTTGTCTGGGCACTGCTGGTAGGACTCTGCACACAACCCTCCTGTCTCTGGGCACTGCTGGGAGGACTCTGCACCCACCCCTCCTGTGTTTGGGCACTGCTGGGAGGACTCTGCACACACCCCTCTCATGTCTGGGCACTGCTGGGAGGACTCTGCACCCACCCCTCCTGTCTCTGGGCACTGCTGGGAGGACTCTGCACACACCCCTCTCATGTCTGGGCACTGCTGGGAGTGTTAGGCACCCACCCCTCTCATGTCTGGGCACTGCTGGGAGGACTCTGCACACACCCCTCTCATGTCTGGGCACTGCTGGGAGGACTCTGCACACACCTCTCCTTTGTCTGGGCACTGCTGGGAGGACGCTGCCAACACCCCTCCTGTCTCTGGGCACTGCTGGGAGGACTCTGCACCCACCCCTCCTGTGTTTGGGCACTGCTGGGAGGACTCTGCACACACCCCTCTCATCTCTGGGCACTGCTGGGAGTGTTAGGCACCCACCCCTCTCATGTCTGGGCACTGCTGGGAGGACTCTGCACACACCCCTCTCATGTCTGGGCACTGGTGGGAGGACTCTGCACACACCCCTCACATGTCTGGGCACTGCTGGGAGGACTCTGCACACACCTCTCCTTTGTCTGGGCACTTCTGGGAGGACTCTGCACACACCCCTCCTGTCTCTGGGCACTGCTGGGAGGACTCTGCACCCACCCCTCCTGTGTTTGGGCACTGCTGGGAGGACTCTGCACACACCCCTCTCATGTCTGGGCACTGCTGGGAGGACTCTGCACCCACCCCTCCTGTCTCTGGGCACTGCTGGGAGGACTCTGCACACACCCCTCTCATGTCTGGGCACTGCTGGGAGTGTTAGGCACCCACCCCTTTCATGTCTGGGCACTGCTGGGAGGACTCTGCACACACCCCTCCCATGTCTGGGAACTGCTGGGAGGACTCTGCACACACCCCTCTCATGTCTGGGCACTGCTGGGAGGACTGTGCACCCACCCCTCCTGTCTCTGGGCACTGCTGGGAGGACTCTGCACACACCCCTCTCATGTCTGGGCACTGCTTGGAGTGTTAGGCACCCACCCCTCTCATGTCTGGGCACTGCTGGGAGGACTCTGCACACACCCCTCTCATGTCTGGGCACTGCTGGGAGGACTCTGCACACACCTCTCCTTTGTCTGGGCACTGCTGGGAGGACTCTGCACACACCCCTCCTGTCTCTGGGCACTGCTGGGAGGACTCTGCACCCAGCTCTCCTGTGTTTGGGCACTGCTGGGAGGACTCTGCACACACCCCTCTCGTGTATGGGCAGTGCTGGGAGGACTCTGCACACACCCCTCTCATGTCTGGGCACTGCTGGGAGTGTTAGGCACCCACCCCTCTCAAGTCTGGGGACTGCTGGGAGGACTCTGCACCCACCCCTCCTGTCTCTGGGCACTGCTGGGAGGACTCTGCACACACCCCTCTCATGTCTGGGCACTGCTGGGAGGACTCTGCACCCACCCCTCCTGTCTCTGGGCACTGCTGGGAGGACTCTGCACACACCCCTCTCATGTCTGGGCACTGCTGGGAGTGTTAGGCACCCACCCCTCTCATGTCTGGGCACTGCTGGGAGGACTCTGCACACTCCCCTCTCATGTCTGGGCACTGCTGGGAGGACTCTGCACCCACCCCTCCTGTCTCTGGGCACTGCTGGGAGGACTCTGCACACACCCCTCTCATGTCTGGGCACTGCTGGGAGTGTTAGGCACCCACCCCTCTCATGTCTGGGGACTGCTGGGAGGACTCTGCACCCACCCCTCCTGTGTCTGGGCACTGCTGGGAGGACTCTGCACCCACCCCTCCTGTCTCTGGGCACTGCTGGGAGGACTCTGCACACACCCCTCCTCTCTCTGGGCACTGCTGGGAGGACTCTGCACACACCCCTCTCATGTCTGGGCACTGCTGGGAGGACTCTGCACCCAGCCCTCCTGTCTCTGGGCACTGCTGGGAGGACTCTGCACATACCCCTCCTAATTCACAATATGTACGCTTCGAACATACACGGGTGTGGGTTCGCTCCATGCATACGCGGGTGAGGGTACGGGTCATACATACACGGTTGGGGTGGGGGTTCGCTCCATGCATACGCGGGTGAGGGTACGGGTCGTACTTACACTGTTGGGGTGGGGGGTACGCTCTATACGTATGCGGGTGGGGGTATGTGTCGTACTTACACTGTTGGGGTGGGGGGTACGCTCCATGCATACGCGGGTGGGGGTATGTGTCGTACTTACACTGTTGGGGTGGGGTGTACGCTCCATACGTACGCGGGTGGGGGTACGTGTCGTACTTACACTGTTGGGGTGGGGGGTACGCTCCATGCGTACGCAGGTGGGGGTACGTGTCGTACTTACACTGTTGGGGTGGGGGGTACGCTCCATGCATACGCAGGTAGGGGTACGTGTCGTACTTACACTGTTGGGGTGGGGGGTACGCTCCATGCATATGCGGGTGGGGGTACGTGTCGTACTTACACTGTTGGGGTGGGGGGTACGCTCCATGCATACGCAGGTGGGGGTACATGTCGTACTTACACTGTTGGGGTTCGGGGTACGTTCCATGCATACGCAGGTGGGGGTACATGTCGTACTTACACTGTTGGGGTGGGGTGTACGCTCCATGCATATGTGGGTGGGGGTACGTGTCGTACTTACACTGTTGGGGTGGGGGTACACTCCATGCATACGCGGGTGGGGGTACGTATAGTACTTACACTGTTGGGGTGGGGGGTACGCTCCATAGGTACGCGGGTGGGGGTACGTGTCATACTTACACTGTTGGGGTGGGGGGTATGCTCCATACGTACGCGGGTGGGGGTACGTGTCGTACTTACACTGTTGGGGTGGGGGGTACGCTCCATGCATACGCGGGTGGGGGTACGGTCCGTACATATCCGTACCCACGCTGTGGAATGCTTGTGCGGGCCATCCCCAGGCCTTTGCCACGTGGGTATGAGCCGTCCCGCCATTGTTGGGGTGACGTAGGTGTGGGCGTGGTACGACTCGTACCCACGCTCTTAAGGCGTGGGTACGGGACGTACCTGTAAGGTTGTGTTGCCGGTTCGCGTCGTCAAGAACTTCCGTTGTGGCGGTCGCTGGCTTGGCTGGACACGCCCCCACCCCCTCGTAGTGACCAGGGCCTGAGGGTCAGGTATGTCCAGGGCATGTGTGCTGTGTGACTTTGGTGGGGGTTTTGTGGCCTGCCCTGGTCCTGCCACCCCCCCCTTCCCCTCTCCCTTTGTTGTTCTGACCTTCTGCGGCATCTGCGTCCGAACCTGTAGAGGAGGTCAACTGCTATGAGGGCCGGGATGACACGTAGGTTCGGGTCCATGTCTGTCCGTCGCGTACAGGTACTCCTTGTTCGCGTCGTCCTGTCTGTCTGTCGCGTACGTGTCCTCATTGTTCGCGGCGTCCTGATTTCCCGGCAGTTTTTGGCAGCCGGAAAATATTCACCGTGCGGGATGACGTCGGTGCGAATCGTAATTCCTGGTTCGTGAATGGCAGGCTGCGTGCGTCCCGACGTCACGTCGGCGCTTTCCTGGATCGCATTTGTACGTTTATTTTGGTCGGTCGGGGTTTTGTACGATTCGTATGGGAAAGTTGTTTCCGTGCGAATCGTAATTCCATGTTTGTATATTTTGACGACCGGGTACGCGTCGGACGGGGAATATGCTCCGTCCGACGGTTCTTACCCGGTTTTTACAGGATCGTGATCGGCAAAGTGTTTGTTGTTGTTGACTTGTAGTCAAGTTACCTTTATTAGTAAGGATTATGGCTGGCCGCAGGATTACTGCTCAGCAGGTGGTTGGTATGCCTTTTAAATCCTCCTCTGACCATGATTATGAGACTGTCAATGCATCTGAGGTAGAGGAGGAAGTGCAAGATTCTGGCATTGAGTTTTCTGATGATGAAGCTACTCTCAGTGCGGACAATTGCCAGTTTTTAGAGGAGGACACTGTGCTTTCCATTGGAAGTGCTGGACTCTGAGTTGATCCAAACATGGTGCAGCCGGTGTTGCCTGCCTTTGGTGTTGATGCAGGGCATAGAATGAATTTTGAAATTTTTTGCCTATACAGTTTTTTCAGTTGTTTATGGATGATTTTTTTTTATGAGATTGTTGAGTAGACTAATTTGTATGCTGAACAGTATTTGAGGGACAACAGGGCCAAGCCTAGACCCTGTTCTAGGAACTACCCAGTGGACACCCACAAATCTGTTTGAGATTGGGTTTAACTTTTTTGATAGGATGATAAAGAAGTTGTCACTGTCTTCATATTGGTGTACTAGTCCCTTCATGGCAACAGCCATATTTCCTGCAATCATAAGTCGTGATTGGTTACTTTTGCTTCGGATGCTGCATTTTCTTGATAATGCATTGTCGTTGCCATGAGATCACTCTGATTGTGAACGCTTTATAAGATTAGGCCTGTCCTTGATCACTTTGTAGATCGATTTTCAGAGATCTATGCTCCAGGGAAAGAAACAGCTGTTGATGTGTCTTTAGTCCTGTTCAAGGGCTGTTTGGTTTTTGGGCGGTACGTTCCTAGCAAGAGGGCACGTTATGGACCTAAGATGCTTATGTTGAGAGTAGAAAAAGATATGCATATAATTTCTGTGTGTACACTTGTAGGGATTCCACTAATGACCCCCTGGTTGTACGTCCACTTTCAGAATTTCAGAGAAAATTGTGTGGGAACTTGGTAGAGGACTTTTTAACAAAGGTCACTATTTTTACCTAGATAACTTCTACAGTGGTGTGCAATTGGTTAAGGAATTGATCAAAGTGGCACAATTTGATCTGACCGTAAAGGTTACCCAAAAGAGCTTGTTTGTAAACAGCTTCAGAGGCGACAGTGAAGTGCCTTGCATAGTGATGAACTTCTATTTGTGAAATTTGTGGACAAAAGGAATGTCTATATACTGACTACCATCCAAGATGAAAGTACATTACCCATAATTGTTTGCAGTCAGGTTGCTGCAGTGTTCAAACCTGTGTGTATTGTAGACTGCAATACGCACATAGGTAGAGTAGATAGAGTACATCAGATTTTGGAACTGCTGTTCGTAAGGCTTAAATGTGGTATAAGAAGTTGGCCATCCATCTCTTCAACTTAGCATTATTTAATGCTTTTGTTGTGTTCAAGGAGTGTTCTCCATCGTCAAGGATGACTTTTGTTCAGTTTCAGGAGTCTGTGATAGGCAGCCTTGTTGTAGTGGAACAGGAGGTACGTGTTCCTAGAGCTGGAGTGGTGGAGACTGTGGCTAGATTGAAAGACCGCAACTTTCCTGATTTGCGCACAAAAAAAGCAATCCCTGTAAGAGATGTAGAGTCTGTTTGCGAAGAAGTATGCGAAAGGAGACTCATATGCACTGTGCTGATTGTCCCTCTAATCCTGGGCTGTGTGTGACCACATGTTTCAGATTGTATCTGTCAGAGCGCCACTACCTCAGAGTCTGTACGTTGCTCTATGGGCCTACCTCTTGGTACCTCCAATTCAGGATGCTAATACAGCACTGAAAGTAAGAGTGACCAAGTGGGGGGAAGGGTCTGGACTGTATTGTTTTATATTTGTAGTTCTGTGTCACAGTTGGCAATAGTATGATGTATTTAGTTACCGCTGTTTGCAGTTATAGCTTTGTATCTAGTTCCAATTCGTTTGAGTTTTCTTTCTTGTTAAAAAAAAATTGATGACAGTGTGCGGGGACTGGCATTTGGCATGACGGTGTGCATTGACAGGCACTTTGCGGGCGGTGTGCTTGGACTGGCGTTTAGTTGGCGGTGTGCATGGAATCACGTATGGTGGGTGGTGTGCGTGGACTGGTGCTTGGCTGGCAGTGTGTGTGGACTAGCTCTTAGCTGGAGGTTTGCGTGGACTGGGGCTTGGTTGGCAATGTGCGTGGAATGATGTTTGGCTGGTGGTGTTTTGAGTAGGCCTGGGTGGTAAATTCCGTTCCGCTCGCGGAATTTGCGGAAATTGGGTAATTTCGCATTCCGCAGAGAACGCGGAATTGCCCAAAATTCTGCTTTCCACGGCTTCGTGGAATTTTTTGCTTGTTCGCGATCTCAAAATGAGATATTCCCCCCAGAGCACGCAAACAGTGGTCGCGAACAGGAAAAAAGCATCGCGAACAAGCAATTCCGCGTGTTCTCGGAATTTCTGTGTGTTCACGGAGATTTTTAACCATTTCGCAGAGATTTGCATAGCGCGACTACGCAAATTCCGCCCACCCCTAGTTTTGAGTAGTGACTTGCTGCTGGTCATTACACAAACTGCTAGCTAAACGCCGCTGGTCACACTACGTCAACTACCAGCCGGTGTGATTGCTGTGTCAGTCATGCAGGCGTATGAAAGTGACGGGCTCTTGAATGGCGTTGTCTGTTGATGTGAATGTTGTAACGTGCTGGTCCCACGGCTGGTGGTGTGAATGGTCTTGTGTGTGTAACGTATGAAAGGTGTATGAATGGCCTGTAAAGAGATTGATGCCTTGCAGTGGCTTTACAGCTCATGGGCTGTGAGTCATTGATTCAGATATTTAACCTTTTAATTATTAACATTGTATTTCCTTTTTGTGAAATCTCTTGTTACTAAAATGTTATTCTCTGAACCTTCACTCACACTGGGGCCAAATCCAACCAATATGTTGTGTACTCGAGGAATAGTTAGTTGTGAAGTAATAGTTATATTTTCTGTCTTTCTTTGCCAGGGGGTACATTGTCTCTCCATTATCTGTTGATATGAGTGTTCTAATGTGCTGGGCCCGCGGCTGTGTGGACGTGTGTGTCGAACATGAAAGGTGTGTGAATGGCCTGAAAAGAGGTTGGTGCCTTAAAGTGGCTTTACAGCTCAAGAACTCTGAGTCATTGGTTCAGGTTTTTAACCTTTTAGTTATTAATAGTGCATTTCCTTTTTGGGAAATCTCTTGTTAATAAAATATACATTTTGAAACTTTCACTCACCCGCATTCCAAATACAACCAGTAGTTGTGTGTACTTGTGGAACCGATGGAAAGGCAGTAATATTTGTCTAGTCTGTCTTTGTCTGCCAAGGTGTAGTTTGTCTCTAGGGAAAGCCTACCAACTTTAGATATTTTTGAAAACAATGGGGAGTACTGGGTGGTGTGCCATTCTTGAATCTCAACAACGTTTCTTACTCAAAATACCATTAACCCTCAAAATGTGACTATAGTCACTGATTTTCCAAGCATTACCTTTTATCATAATTAACCTATATAACAATGTTTTTGATAATTCAAAAAGTAAAGTAATTTGGAGCCTTGAAAAGGACTTAGATAATTTTCTTGGGAGGATAGGTGGTGAATATGTATTAATATGGGCAGGGGATTTTAATTCTGGTATATGTACCTATGAGGTAGGTGAGCCCTGTGGTTACTGTGACCATCTTGGTGATAGGATACCCCACTTCCCCCATGATCAGTATGGGGAATCCATTAACAACTTGGTGCATAAATACGATTTACGGATCTTAGATCCGTGGCTGAGGGGGGGAAATTATTCAACCAACATTTGTCGGAGCAAGGTCATCATCAACCATAGATCATATTATTATTTCAGCCAATTGTAGTGATTTGGTGGAAAATGTATTGATTAAACCCAGCCTTTTTAGTGACCATCATCCATTAATAGTCTTAGTTAGACTAAAACTCAGCCCAAAAGAACAGGGCAAGAGATTGGAAACTGATATTGAAACACAGGGGAAAAATGGAGTATCAATAAAATGGTCAGGAGTAATCCCGTCCCTATTCATGATAAAATTGACTGAAAAAATAAAAGACGATGTAGTAATCTGTCTGGATAGTAACTCACAGAGCCAGGAGATTATAACTGCTTTTAATAAAATTTTAAGTGAAATTGCTAATGGTTTATGTAGTAAAAAACATTATAAGGTCCAAGATTCTAACCCAAGATGGTTTAATCATGAATGTTCTAAGCTGAATGGGGAATTGAAGCTTGCACTAAAACAAACACCTAGAGATAGTAGCAAAGTTTGCACATTGCGGAAATTATATAAAAATACATTGCACAAAAAGAAAAGGGAGATTCGCGAGGAGGCATGGGAGAAATTAACCCAGGCCGCGGAGTTAAAAGATCAAGCCCTTTTTTGGAAAACAGTCAATCATCCGTTTTTTAAAGATTATGCAATGGTAAGCACTGATACCGTGGTACCTCCTGACGAATGGGTGGCCCATTTTGAGGGGATCTTCAACCCAGAGGGTGTAAAAATAACTGAAACCAGAAAAGCAAACTTTATAATGATAAATTCTGTTAGTTCCTTACCTATATCGGCAGATGAAATTGAAACAGCTTTACATAAATGTGCCAATGGTAAAGCTGCAGGCCCGGATGGTGCACCAATAGATGTTTTTAAGTGCGATATAGATTTCTGGATACCTATTTTAAAAAAAAATTTAATTCAACTTTAGGTTTTTTTTTACCAATTACCTGGGCCGAAAGT
Source organism: Triturus cristatus (assembly GCF_964204655.1). Lineage (NCBI taxonomy): Eukaryota > Metazoa > Chordata > Amphibia > Caudata > Salamandridae > Triturus > Triturus cristatus. The sequence goes on along the minus strand of NC_140587.1, from coordinate 735,569,067 downwards.
ATAATCGCCCCAATCTTTAAAAAAGGGGATAGAGGGAAGCCAAATTGTTATCGGCCAATCTCCCTTCTTGATTCTACGTCAAAATTGATGGGGCGCATATTGTTGGATAGACTCGAAACATGGGCCAATAAGGAGAAAATACTGTCTGATGTTCAGTATGGCTTTCGAAAAGGAAGTGGGACGGTAGAGCAGTGTCTAAACCTTGAACTTATTATAGGGAAATACACTCTGGCAAAGGAGGGGGCACTACATCTCTGCTTTGTGGACCTTACTAGTGCTTTTGACTTGGTCAATCACAGTAAATTATGGCAAACACTAAATGAGCTAGGGGCACCCCCGGATATAATTGCATATCTATCACAAATGTATTCCCACTTAACATCTAGGGTTCGGTATGGAAAGAGGGGGGAATGCACCCAGGATTTTAGTGTAAAAAATGGCATTAGACAAGGATGTGTTTTAGCGCCCCTCCTTTTCTCCCTATACGTCAACAATGTGGATCCCTTTTTACAGACCCTGAATGTAGATGCGCCGAAAGTTGGGTCTCGTATAACCCCTGTACTGTGATATGCAGACGATGCTGTCCTTATATCAAGGACAGCAAACGGTCTGCAAAAGCTTATAGAAAACTTTGCCCTATACATGACAAGCAAAGATTTGAAAATAAATCTAAAGAAACTTTTGTGATGACATGTGGGGGTAGAAACCCAAAAAAGAAGCAACATGATGTAGGGGGTGTTTTAATTAATAGAGTGTCATCTTTCTCCTATTTGGGGTTGCTCTTTAACAAGAATGGCTCATGGAATTCTCATATTGACCTATGTAATATGAAATTTACAAGATCAATAGAGAGTATTTTTAGATTTTCAGCAAAATTAGGGAATAAACCTATCCGTGAAATGTTATCACTTTACCGTAGCAAATGCATTTCAGGGGCCTGCTATGGAGCTGCTATTTGGGGTAGTTCTAATGTTGTCTCCCTTCAGAACCAAGAAAATACGTTTTTAAAAAGATTATTGGCAGTTCCTCATGCGACTGCAAATCATATAATTCATATAGAATTGTCAACTCCCTATATTAGTGACACAATTAACGTTGCAGGCCTTATTCTCTGGCATAATAACTGGTCAAAGGATGAAACAAAACTCACAAAAGACCTTATTAGGGATTGCTTAGCTCTTGATTATAGTAGGAAGATCCCCTGGCTGGATTGTATTCATAATATTTTAAAATACTGTAATCCAGACATGGATAGAAGGGATCCACACCTTACATTTGAGCTTAGCAAACAAGACCTTAAGTATTAATATTTAAGACTAAAAGAAAATGAAAGAGAACGGTCCGTTGGTCAAAAACATACAGTCACAACATATTGTGATCGGCCACTTGTGAAGGGCCTCCAGCCGTACCTAGTATTGGTGCAAAATTTACGACAGAGATTTTATCTTACTAGGTTAAGGCTGAGCACGTTACATTATTTAGTTGCCTTCCCCAGACTGGAAAAATGGTGCCAGATTTTACCCAAATGCCTGTGCGACGGAAAATCCAAGCAATCGACGATGCATTTTATTCTTTTTTGTAGTTTTTATAAGGAAATCCGGAAATCTGTTTTAAAACCATTATTTTTATCTAATATGCTTTTTAACTATAACTATGCTTTTAACTTTGTATGTAGTCTAGAAACTACAAAGACGATTAGTACTGTAATTGCCTTCATACAGCTTGCGATCAAGAAACGTAAAGACTACTCATATCTCGATGCATTGCTGTATGAAACTGTTGGATGATTGCTTTTAAATATTGTTTTGCCTTGATTAATGACAGAATATTATAATGTCATGTAATTTTTGCACTAGCACTTTATTATTAACTATCTGTATGTATCAATTTTCGACTAGCTCGTAAAATCAAAGTACTTTAGTACCTTTATGGACTTTTAAAGATCAAGGTTGAGTTATATGGTCGAAAATGTATTCCAAATGGTTTTTATTCTTCTTATTGTGACTGCTCCAAAATATTTGGTATAACAATGTAAATTCATTAATGTTTTTTTATAGTGTGCTTTTATGCATCTAGGGAAACCTATCAAACCCAGGCATTTCTGAAAACTAGATAACCGGGGGACTCCAGGGAGGTATAGCTGCCATGGATCATCCAGCATATTCCTACCCAGTATCCCCTGCTTTTTTAGTTACAGGGGATTCTGGGTAGTAACACGCTGGGGGATACATGCAAGCAACATATCCTTGGACTCCCCCGGTGTCTAGTTTTCAGAAATGTGTGGGTTTGGTAGGTTTCTCAAGATGGCCACCGAGCCCAGGACCAAAACGTATGTGTCCCCCTTGCAAAACCAGGTCATTTAGTGATTGAAACTTTTGATGTCTCCACAATACGTTTTGGACCCTTGCTGTCGCGGGTACTTGGCCGACCCACACAAGTGAGGTACGATTTTTATCAGGAGACTTCGAATAATGCTGAGTGGGTTGAAGTTTGTGGCTTCCCGCAGACCCAGAACTTTGTAGCAGAGAAATATGAAGAAAATGTGGGGCTTTTTTGCAAAGTTTGAGGTTCGCAAGCTATTACAGGGGTAACAGAACCTAGTGAGAGCAACACAAGACACACCATTCTGGATTCTTCAGTATCTCTAGTTTTAAAAAATTTACAGGTTTGTTAGGTTTTCCATGCTGCCGGCTGAGCTAGGGTTCAAAACCCACAGCTAGGCACATTGTGAGGTACCATTTTTATCTGGAGACTTAGGGAAACAAAGAATTGTAGAACAAGTGTTATTACCTATTGACTTTCTATACATTTCTGCCTTCCAAATGTAAGCCAATGTGTAAAAAAAAGTCACTTTGAAAAATGTTCTCTAATCCACAGGCTAGTATGGTACCCACAATTTCAGAGCTGTGAAATAACTACTGATTCTAAACTCCATATTTTGTTTCCATTTTAGTAATACATAGGCGTTCTTGATCCCTATTTTTCACTCTTTATATTTTACGAAATGAATTGCTATGTACCTGGTACACAATGACAACCTAGTGCAAGGCGCAACTCAGTTATTGGCTCTGGGTACCTCCGGTTCTTGGTGAACCTACAAGCCCTACATATCACCACAACCAGAAGGGCCCAGTATAAAACACAGGTTTCAGGGATGTTATAGTTAGTTAGACATTTCACTCGTACAAAACCAGAGAAATCAGCAGTTATAGTTAGTTGTGCTAACTATAAATCGTGCCCCGGCAATTCACTGCTTATGACATCACATATTACATCACTCATGACATGGTCAGTGACATCACTGATGAAATCACTGATGACATCTCAAATGACATCACTGATGAAATCGCTGATGACAGCATCCAGTGACTGTGTGTGTTGGTTAAGCATAAATATGTTATATATATATATATATTCACTTAAAAAACCATAGGTTTCACACATGTTATAGTTAGGTGGATATTTCACTTGTAAAAAACCAGTGAAATTCCCCCGTTATAGTTACTTCAGATAACTATAACTCGCGCGCCCGCAATCCTCTGCTCATGACGTCACATATTACATCACTCATGACATGGTCAGTGGCATCACTCTTGACATCACTGATGACATCATCCTTGTGATAGAGTGGCGGTCGCGTGAGTTATAGTTATCTGAAGTAACTATAACGGGGGAATTTCATTGGTTTTTTTACAAGTGAAATATCCACCTAAATATAACATCTGTGAAACCTATGGTTTTTTAAGTGAATTTGCAAGGTTTTTTAAATGCTAATTCCTAACTATAACGTGTGTGAAACCTATGGTTTTTTCAGTGAATTTGTATGTTTTTTTAAATCCTAAGTTATGTATGTATTATTATTTTTTGTATATATTTATTTTTCAATAAACTACGTATTAATAATTTTTTTTATTTTTTTTATGGTTTTTCACCGTGCGCGCATGGTAATTTAAATGTTTTTTTCTGCCTTCGGGGTCCTTCAGGGACCCCCTGACAAAGGCTAGGGGGTCAGGAACTCTCTACCCTGCCCCCTTTTCACGTTCGCCACCTTCCTTTTCCACTCTCGCACTAAAAACAAACAAAATGGCGGCCGACACTTCCTGATTTCGACCGATTCGAATGTTGACTGACATGTAACAACCAATCAGAATTACGCTCGCGCACGTTAGGGTGCGCGCACGGTGCGCGCACGGTGTGCGGCTATAGATATGTATGTGCATTTTACTGCAATTTTCTCAGGAACTAATGAACAGATTGACTCCATATATGCAAAAGGCACTTCCCTGACCTGAGGACTACCTCTCTGCCAAATTTCAAGTAATTCTGTTCAGCCGTTCGGGCTGTACCTTCGACTAAAGGTCCTATGGGAAAATGCATGGGGAAAACGCGTTTTGGGACCCCCTTTTTTCTTGGCCCCTGCTTGACGAATCCCCCCAAGACTTTCAGGGTAGGAGCTGAGCAGAGCACCCCATTAGTTTTGAAAATTTCGCGAAGATTCGTCAACCGGCGCCAAAGTTATTCAAAATAGAATTTTGAGATTTCCTATGGAAACACGGTCCTAACTATAACTATCTACTGGCGACCGCCAGTAGATAATATCTATATCTATCTATATCTATATTCACTGAAAAAACCATAGGTTTCACACATGTTATAGTTAGTGGAAATTTTACTGATAAAAAACCAATGAAATTGCCCCGTTATAGTTAGCGCAGGCAACTATAACTCACGCGACCACAATCCTCTGCTGATGCTAATACTGTATTTAGACACTTATTTGCCCATGTCTTCTTCCATACATTTTTAGCTATACATATATTACAAATATTTTTTTTTCATAAAGACACATATGTCATCAGCAGAGGATTGCGGTCGCGTGAGTTATAGTTGCCTGCGCTAACTATAACGGGGCAATTTCATTGGTTTTTTATCAGTAAAATTTCCACTAACTATAACATGTGTGAAACCTATGGTTTTTTCAGTGAATTTGCAAGGTTTTTTAAATGCTAATTCCTAACTATAACGTGTGTGAAACCTATGGTTTTTTCAGTGAATTAGTACGGTTTTTTAAATGCTAAGTTTTTTTCCCTTATAATAAGCCCTGTACATTTGGTGGCCTACGGCCACCAAAAGCACAGGGGGTGGGGTAAGTGTGGATAGTGTTTTTTTCCATTGTAATAAGCCCAGCACATTTGGTGGCCTTCGGCCACCAAAAGCACAGGGGGTGGGGTAAGTGTGGATAGTGTTTTTTTTATTTTTATTTTTTTACCGTACGCTTACCGTAAGCGTACGGTAAGCGTACCCCGCGAAATTGCCGAAAAAAAAATAAAACCGTTTTTGCACTTGGGGGATGTTTGGGGACTCCCTCAACATGACTATGTGGGAGGGAGTTGTCAAAACAGCCCCTTTACATGTTTTTGGGCTTCCGATTTTAAAAATCTCTCTCAGTGCGAGAGACAAAATGGCGGCCGCCGCTTCCTGGTTTCGGCCGATTCGAATGTTTACTAAGATCTAAGAGCCAATCAGAATCGCGCTCGCGCACGCCACCGTACGCTTACCGTAAGCGTACGGTAAGCGTACCGTAAGCTGGCTCAGATATATATATTGATTTAAAGGCTATTTTCTCAGAATCTACTGAACAGATTTACACCAAACCTACAAAAGGCACTTCCTTGACCTAGGGACTACCTCTCTGCCAAATTTTGAGTAATTCTGTTCAGCCATTCGGGCTGTAGCTCGTTCTAAAGGTCCTATGGAAAAATGCATGGGAAAAACGCGTTTTGGGACCCCCCTTTTATCTCAGCCCCCGCTTGACGAATCCCCCCGAGACTTTCAGGGTAGGAGCGGAGCGTAGCGCCCCACCTATTTTGAGAAATTCGCGAGGATTCGTCGACCGGCGCCAAAGTTATTCAAAATAGAATGTTGAGGTTTTCCTATGGAAACGTGGTCCTAACTATAACTACCTACTGGCTATCGCCAGTAGGTAATCTATATCTATATCTATATCTATATTCACTGAAAAAACCATAGGTTTCAGGGGTGTTATAGTTAGCTGGACATTTCCCTCATACAAAACCCTAGAAATTCCCCTGTTATAGTTAGTTCAGCTAACTATAACTCGCACCCCCGCAATGCACTGCTGATGACGTCACATATTACATCACTCATGACATGGTCAGTGACATCATTGATGACATCACTGATGACATCTCAAATGATATCACTGATGACATCACTGATGACATCATCCATTGAGTATGTGTTTCTGAACAGTTTTAATATGTTTAATATATATATGGAAAGGCCTGTTGAAGAATAAGTGGGTGTACAAGTGTGTGAATGGATGATTTTCTAGGTGCGTAACTGACTCTATAAGTGAGTCATTAAATGTATCTTACTGCAGACTAGTGACTAAACTGTGTGAATGTCTGTATGTATCTGTGTGTTGGTGTATAAGTGGCTGCATGGTTTTGTGAATAGCTATATGAGTGTCTATATGGGTTATTCATTGGTTGTATGAGTATCTGTATGGGTGCCTGAGTGTTTGTGTGGGTAGGGTGTGTTGACTCTGTGACTAGATGTGTAAATGGGTGATTCACTGGGTGCATGGTTTTAAAAGTGCATCTTTGATGGACTGTATGGTTGGGTGAGTGTATGTATGGGTGTGTTAGTGATGGAATGTATATCTCAGTTGTACATTGTCAGTAACTACATATGTGAAACGCAGTGTATATATGTGTAAGAGTATATAACTATCTATATGTGAGAGTGTGTGATTTGGGGAGTGGCTGTATGTGCCATAGTGCAAGGATATCTGTGTCATGTGCTGTTTGTTTTTTCTGCAGGAAGACACAGAATTTGTTAGTATTTTTATGAGTAAGTGAACTTGAGTGTGCTTAACTGTATAGGTGAGTAAATTGGACTGTGATTAATTATTTGCATGACTGACTAGATGTGTCAGTACCTCAATGGATGATTGGCGGTGTGTGAGTGTCTATATAGGTGTATAAATGCACAGAGTGACTGTAAGTATGAGTGACTGTAGAGGTGAGTGAGTGGACATGTATGTAGACCTAAAAGTCAATGAGTGGGTGAGTAGTTATTGGTATTGGAGTATCTATGGTTGTCAAAATGGCCGTCTGAAATTTGGAGTCGGTGTATCAAAGGTTATATTAGGGTGTGAGAAGATGCACTAATTTATCACATGGATGATGCCATCAGTGATGTCATCAGTGATGTCATTTGAGATGTCATCAGTGATGTCATCAGTGATGTCACTGACCATATCATCATGAGTGATGTAATATGTGACGTCATCAGCAGTGCATTGCGGGGGCGTGAGTTATAGTTAGCTGAACTAACTATAACAGGGGAATTTCTAGGGTTTTGTACGAGGGAAATGTCCAGCTAACTATAACACCCCTGAAACCTATGTTTTTTTTGGGTGAATTTCAAAGGTTTTTTAAATGCCAATTCCTAACTATAACGTGCATGAAACCTATGGTTTTTTCAGTGAATTTCAAAGGTTTTTTAAATGCTAATTCCTATCTATAACTTATCTCTGAAGATATCATGTTTAATGATTTTGATTGGATTTCTATATTTTTCAAATTCAGTGTGTCATTTCATTAATTATATTTTTTTTAAAATACTTTTTTATATCACCATTTTTAAATGTATTTTTTCAATTAATTCTTTTAAAAATTAAAAAATATTATTTGAACTTAATGGGTTTTTCAAACATATTTTTTTATATTTTTCAAAATATTTTTTTAACTATATGTGCAAAACTTTATTTTATATATGTTTTTTTCCATGTTTTTGGATCCGTGCACCCTAAGCGCACCGTTCTCGATCCCTATGCGATAGCCTCCGCGCATGGTATGCGTCGGGTACGTGGTTAGTGCACGATTTCAATGCAACCGGTACGCGACTCCCAGCCTATATGCGACACGTTCGATGTACGTAACGCAACGTTTACGCGCCTCCGCGATGCGTCATCTGCGTCTATGACGCGGTGGGTGCGTGGATCCCGCGAAGTATTTAACATTTAAAAAAACATATTTATGTATTTCATTCGAATATTAAAACTCTAAACTAGTCTTAAAAGTAATATATTTTGACATCTAATCCTATGTTTCTTTTTAATTCAATTTCGCGTATGCGCGCTGGGTGTGTGCTGCGTACGCGCACGGTGCGCGGATCCCATGTGACCTGCAAAAAAAGAGATTTGATTGGTTCATTACACTTCCTGTTCTAACTACTGAAAGACCCCACCCATTTCAATCATTCTTCTTTGAGCTTCTTTGGAGAACCACCTCTTTGGAGAGAAGAAGATTTTTTAGACTAAGTTTACACTTAGCTCTAACTTTTTCAACCAAAAATGGCTTCAGGGCAGCAGGCATCACCTGCATCACCTCATACTTCTGAGGATTAATTTTTGCCGGAGTTACCACGCAAAGAACATTTCTCTTCAGTGGTGTGGAAATGTTTTTCTTTTCCCGAGGGGCAGAATAAAACCAAGATCGCAAGATTTGCAAAAGAGTCCTATCGAGAGGGGATCCTAACAAGAAATACTCTTGCGGCACGGCAAGTATGATGAAGCACATGAGGACCCTTCATCTAAACAATCTTGCAAAAGAAGAGTGCAGACGGATGAGAAACACTCCTGCTCCTGCGCCATCCACCTCATTGCAGCCGAGCACATCAAGAGTGCATCCATCAGACCAAACCTTGGACATCCGTCCTCAATTTCAATTTTTAAACTGATCTGCCGCCGCCAAGAAAGTCATATTTGCTATTTTTTTTATTTTTTTTTATTGTTCCCTTAAGTTCTTTCTTTGGTTTCTCCTGTTTTTTTTTTTTTCATAAAAACCAAAAAAAATCAACGCCAACTGAGTTTAATGTGCGCATTGGCAATTTTATCCTCTGTCTATACCACACTGTATTCATTATGTACACATTTTGATATTATACTCGACAATAATTTAATTAATTGTTTTTCGGTTTTCATGTTATTGGATTAATTGCCTTATTATGAGATTGTGTATAAGCTAACACCATACGTAGGATGATTGCGCACTCATATGTAAAGGGTATACTATTTACCATTCCAATATGGCCGATGTATTAAGAATGACACCATGACTTTTTGTATACAACTTTGCACTCCTTTTTTCTGTTTCTATTATGTTTACGTCATGCATACGACAAAAATGTTTAAATCCATAGTTTGGATGGCAGATTTTACCCGGGATCAAGGCGGTTCACGCCGAAACGCGTTGGGTATTTTTGCTAGAGCACCGGGTACGGTTACCAAGGCAACAACAATAGCCAATAAAGACACCACCAACGAAGAAAAACTACGAAAACTAGAAAAATTATACAAGTCGGAAATCTCCAAATGGTGGGAGGCCATATCTCTTCAAGATTACATAGATAAAGATATGGTCCCCAGAGGCCTACGTATTTACACCATTCCATCGTACGAAAAACCAGATCCCAAAATGCTAGAGGAGTGGGCTCAGAATTCAGCTTTGAGCTCAAAAAGAATGCTAGAAATTCTAGTCAAATATGCCTGGTCAGATAGAGAAAAACTTTTGGAAGAAATAAAAAAATGTGTTGAAGATCTCACCACCAATATGGACTCCACAACATACAATAAAGCCATGGAAGAGATCAAAACTAGAACCAAGAAACACAAAGCAGATATAAAGGAACGCAAGCAGTGGAAATTACACAGAGACTGCGAGGATTACGAACATGGCCGTATCCTTACATTCAGCAGGAAATACGATCACATCTACAAAAAACAAATGCCAACCACCACTACAGGTACTAGAAATTCTGAAAGTTCTGAAGTAGAAGAAACTTCGATCAGCGGCACTGAAACTGACAATTCAACAACATCAAGCATCAGATCTGTGGAAAAAGAAATTGGCAATTGTCCCGTCACTTTTTTAGACAAGTACCGGAACCTACGGAGAGGTCGGAAAACTCTGCGGGGACCAGCAACAACGAAACCCAAATCACAAAGAGGACGCGGAAGAGGAAGAGGCACAACAAGAACCGACGGAAACGAATACAACAGAGGTGGAAGAAGAGGCAGAGGAAGGGAGCACATGGGACAGCAAGCAAAAAGCTCAACTGTGACAGAATGATGGATACCAATACGGTAAACAAAACTATTTTGAACCTTTCACAGAGAGAAATCACTAATATTGAGAAACAAACATTGTGTCTTGGCATGTCCTTTTGTCCCACACAACCCTTCAATTTTGCGGAAACTCGCGTTGACATGTTCAAATTTATCCGCAAATTAAAACTAAAGAAATGGCATGACCAATAACGCACAAGAACTAGATTTGAACATCAGTGATGTGGACAACCTTATAATGCTACAACAACTAGAATCCAATGAAGGGATGGATGATTCTCTTCCCAACATAGCAGTTAATCAACTTCTAGATGCCAATGACATCACACACAACCAAGTGGCCATGACGGGTTTCAAACCCCGTTCAACCTTCTATCCACCATTAGGCCATGACAATATAGACACATCTCATGAAGTGGTGAACATGCAACTTATTAAATTCAGACAAAAGAAATGGTTTAAAACCCAACAGAAACAAAACCTCACATCGGCACAAAGAGATGCCATGACTTCCTTAGCCCAAGACAGCAGTATTATCATTCGCCCCGCGGACAAAGGGGGTAATGTGGTAATATTAGACAGAGACAAATACATTACTGAGGCATTACGCCAATTACAAGACAAACAATTCTACACAGTCATCAACAGGGAAATTTATTCCAACAGCGTGGAAGAGATTTGGGAAAAACTAAATAATTGGAAGGATTTGGGGATTCTTGAATGGCAGGAATTTTGTTATCTCAAACAGGACTACCCTATCCTTCCGGTACTTTACTTATTACCAAAAGTACATAAAGACCCCATAAATCCTCCAGGCAGGCCCATAGTCTCTTCCAGAGGTAGTGTTTTGGAGAACATCTCAAAATACGTTGATTTCTTCCTCAGAGAGTATGTCAGCGATCTGCCTTCTCATGTTAGAGATACCAAAGATTTCCTTGACAAAATCGAAGGTTTAGAGTGGGATGAAGAATATTTGTTGGTCACCATGGATGTCAGCTCTCTCTATACCATAATCAAACATGAACATGGCATAGAGGCGTGTAGACACTATTTAAGAACACGACATATCAGATTCAAAGACCATACTGATATGGTTTTGGAAATGATGCAGTTTTGCCTCACACACAACATCTTTTTATTTGATGGCACACTGTACCAACAAACAACTGGTACAGCGATGGGAACATGTTTCGCTCCATCCTTTGCCAATCTGTTTCTTGGCAAATGGGAGGAGGACACTCTAGTGGACACACATTTTGTCCCAGAGAGACAGAAAATCAGGCTCTGGCTCCGCTACATCGATGATATTTTCTTGGTGTGGAGGGGTACAGAAACGGAGGTCACTGAATTTATTGCAAGACTCAACAACAACAAATTTAACATCAGTTTAACCAGTACCATAAGCAAAAATGCAGTTGAATTCTTGGACACCAAAGTAGAAGTACACAACAACACCATCCAAACCAAGCTGTTCCGCAAGGATACAGCTGGCAATACATTACTTCATGCCCTCAGCGGCCACCCGGATCCTCTAAAATGGAGTATTCCATTTGGGGAATTTCTCAGGGCTAAACGCAACTGCAGCACACCAACGGGGTACAAAGAAGAAACGAAAATCATGCTGGAAAGGGTCAAAATCAGGGGTTATCCAACATGGGTCCTGAACAAAGCACTACGGAAGGTAGAAATGATAGAAAGAACTGACACTCTTAGATCCATGAGAGAGAAACAACAGGAACCCACACAACAGGAAGAGACAACCAGGGTAATACTCACATACAACAGAAATGCCAAAGACATAAAGAACATACTGGCCCAGAATTGGGACATTCTCAAAAGTGATCCCAATGTTGGTACCATCATTAGTGAGAAACCACACATCACCTACAGAAAAGGCTACAATTTTAGAGACAAGTTAGTACACAGTGATGTCACTATATACAACACCATGATGAACCAGGGACTCCAAGGTTTCTTTCCCTGCGGACACTGTAGAGCCTGCAGGAACAGCAGCATGAAAAAGGATTACAGGGATGGGGGTGGCAGGAACAAAGTCATCTCACAGTTCCTTACCTGTGGTACCCCGTTTGTTATATACTGTCTTGAATGCCCGTGTAAACTCAGGTATATAGGAAGCACAGTTACCCAGCAAAGAAACGTGTATTGGAACATATGAGGGCTATCAGTAATTGTGACCAACAGTATCCGGTAGCCCGTCATTTCCAAGAATACCATTTCTCTGACAACTCATGTCTTAGCTATTTTGCCATGGAACACATCCCAAGATCCCCGAGGGGTGGAAACAGGGTATTAAAACTTAGACAGAAAGAATCAAAAATTATTATTGACCTCCAGACCAAATCCCCGGGGGGGCTCAACATTGATGAAGAGTTACGAATACACTTACATGAAAAATAGTTTCGATTTACTTTGTCAACTTGCTTCTCATCCATTATTCGTAAAGAAATGTTTTCTTTGTGCATGATATAACATGAATTTACTGAATACAATATTATTTGCATAAGAAAATGAAAAAGAAACAATACTTATCATTGTGCACATGAATGTTCTTAGGAACTTATTTTAATCTGTTTATTTTAGCACACCTTCACAGGTTCAAATATTCACATTTACAATTCTTCTTTTTTCTTTTTCTTTTTCTTTTCTCTTCTTTTCACTACAGGAGGAAAGGCAGGGACCCATACCACACGGGTGGCACCACATTCACGGGTCCCCACCCTTTTTTCCGAAGGCACAACGTAAATGCGGTATCTTTTCTAATTCAATAAATGTCACTTCAGTATTTTTTCCGTGAAGCACTTCCGGCTTTTGTGGAGTACTATAGACTTTGTCGTGAGATGGAAACTAGGAACGGATTTAGGATTACGGATTTTCCCAGTATGATCATTGACTTTTGACATTGGACTCAACACTTAGTTTTCCAGGAGGTTGATGCCATGTGATACACCAATGGAGGTTGTTTCTTAATTCCACAACTCTTCATTCATCACACAATATGGGCACTTGTCCGTAATTTCAATCACCCTTCCCCAAACGGTGCTGTAACTTCAACCAGGTCACTAGTCTCCACCAATAGATCTGCAGCAGATATATGCATGTTGGGATTCAGCCCAGGATTTTCACTGAGAATCACTATATATTTTTATTCTCAATCACATCTGCATTTAGATTCTCACACAACTTCACAGAAAATATATGTTTTCAACCAACATTCTTTTCGTGCTTTAAGAGGTTTAACATTTGTGAATTTTCATTATATAACAAATACGATGTATGCTCACTTGTCATTGCAATGTGTACACCTTTCCTGCGCATTTTTGTATTTAACTTTATTGATACGTATCACGCACAATATATGCCCACTCGAAATATTATGTAGTATTGAATGATACTAACTTTGTCGTGAAATTTACAATTTACAATGTGTAGATATTTTGTTCAACTTTTGTATTTAACTATATTGGTAAACACACCACACAGTACAAAATGTATTCACAGTTGGGAAATCCCATGCTATTCAACCATGCAAAAATGGCCGCGACATTTGCACCATATCAGCGAGTGTTTATCTGTAGAAAAACCATCTTTTATGTTTACTACCTCGAAAAGTACGATTTGTTTATAAAAATGGTGACATTGACATTAATTTCCATCGTGTGAACAAGGCTGTTTAGCCGAAACGCGTAGCGTGGAAATAAACGTCCCACTGGGTACTTACTTTGGAGCCTGAGAGTGTGTTTTATCGCAACTTGACGAACAAAAATTTGGAATACCGGGTGCTCTTCCGGAGTACACACCACCCTCCACGGGTCCGTGGTCTCACAAGGAGCGTTTTTCTGGTCGATATATATATATATATATATATATATATATATATATATATATATATATACATATATATATATATATATATATATATATATATATATATATATATATATATATATATATATATATATATATGTATATGTATATGTATACATATATATCTCTATATATATATCTATATATATATATATATATACACCAAGATGTATTGAAGAATGAGCGGGTGTATGAGTGTCTGAATGGATGATTTATTAGGAGCGTGACTGACTGTGTAAGTGAGTAATTAAACGTGTCTTACTGAATGCATGGGTTAGTGACTAAATTGTGTGAATGTCTGTATCAGTCTATCAGTTGGTGTGTAAGCGGCTGCATGGGTTGGTGAGTAGCTACATGAGTGTCTATATGGGTTATTGATTGGTTGTCCGAGAATCTGTGTGGGTGCCTGAGTGTCTGTGTGGGTGGGTGGGGGGTGGGTGACTCTGTGCATAGATGTGTGAGTGGGTGATTCACTGGGTGTATGGCTTCAAGAGTGCATCTGTGAAAGGCTGTATGGGTGGGTGAGTATTTGTTTGGGTGTGCTGGTGAGTGAATGGATGTCTCAGTGGTACATGTGTAAGTAACTACATATGTGAATGGCAGTATATGTGAGTCCTGGACTATATAAATGACTATATGTGAGAGTGAGTGATTGTGAGAGTGGCTGTATGGATGAGTGTGTGCTTGGGTCAGTGATTGTATAAGAGAGTCAGTATGTGTTAGTATCTATATGAATAAGTGAGGTGGTGTGTGTATAACTATATAGGTGAGTAAATGGGAATGTGATTGATTTTTTGCAAGACTGAATAGGTGTTTGAGTAACTATGCGTGAGTGGTGGTGTGTGAGTATCTGTACAGGTGTATGAGTGCATATTTCACTGGCTATATTGATGAGTGACTGACGGGATGAGTGACTGTATAGGTGAGTGAATGTGTGTAGAGACCTATGAATCAGTGAGTGGGTATGTACTAACTGGTATTGGTGTGCCTATGGTTTCACGAATGGTAGTCTGTATTTTAGAGGGGGTGTATCAAAGGTTTTATTAGGGTGTGAGGAGGTGCATCAGATGATCATGTGGATGATGTCATCAGTGATGTCATTTGAGATGTCATCAGTGATGTCATGAGTGATGTCACTGACCATGTCATGAAGGATGTAATATGTGACATCATCAGCAGTGCATTGCACTATAATTTTCAACTTAAATTTCAAGAGGTGCATTTGCAGAGTGGTGGAGAAAGGCGGCATGGCCTTAGACCACTTCTCAGCAATCCCACTGTGCGGGGCTTACTGGAGGTAACAGGTAGGCTAGTTGGCCCCTAAGGATCCCCAGCAGCAAAGGGGACTTCATCCCCCAACCAAGAGCATTCCTGCAGGTGCGTTTGCAGAGTGGTGGACTAAGGGGGTACCAGAACTCAGCAATCCTGCTGTGTGGGGCTTAATGGAGATAATAGGAGGGGTAGTTGGCCCCCAAGGATGTCCTTGGGGACCAACTACCCCTCCTATTACCTCTAGTAAGTCCCACACAGTGGGATTATTAAGAGGCATTCGGAGGCCATACCTCCCTTTCTCCACTACACGCCTCGTGGTGCACTACTGGTTGTGGAATGATGTCCAATTTACTCCTGAGGGGCCTTGGGGGCCAAGAAGCTCTCCTGGTACCTCCTGTAAGTCCTACACAGTGGAATTTCTGAGTGCTGGTTGGAGGCCTAACCCCCTTTCTACACCACTCTGCGAACGTGACTGCTAGTAAACCTTTTAGGTTCTCATACTGGTGAAAAAATCTTCCCAGTAGTGCGCAATCATTCTTGTCTTACCTATGTAGGTGTCACAGAACCCCTCAAATAGACTGTTGAATACCTACGAACCATGTATTATAAAAAGAAACAAATCCATACACATCTTGTCCAAAAACTTAGAGAGCATGCAGTCTGAAACACAGGCATTCTACTACTTCTAGGTTTCTTTCTTTGTATCATGTCACTAGGAAAATGCACAGACACATGCATTGAAGCCTTCGGAAACATGGTGAGACTTACAACAGTGACATGAGAAGCGTAGAATTAGCCTTTAGAAAACCTTAGAAATTCACTAAAAAAACAAAGGTGTCAGGGACGTGGTGCAGCCGGTGTTGCCGAAAGTTTTTGCCAATACAGTTTTTTCAGTTGTTTATGGATGATTTTTTTTTAATGAGATTGTTGAGTAGACGAATTTGTATGCTGAACAGTATTTGAGGGACAACAGGGCCAAACCTAGGCCCTGTTCTAGAACTACCCAGTGGACACCCACAAATCTGGATGAGATTGGGTTAAACTTTTTTGATGGGATGATAAGGAAGTGATGATAGCGCTATCCTCCATAGAGGGGCGTCCTCCTTTAGCACTCCAGAATACTGTTTATACATTTCATCAACTTACATAACATGTTTTTTTCTTTGGGTATTAATAAAGTTTTATTTGCTTTAAATTGTGGCTTGTTTATTTCTTTTTTTCTTCTTCAAAACAAATCAAGTTCATTTCACTGTAGTCCATACATGATTATATTATCCACACATTATTTACATCTTCCATTGCCTTTAAATGTATTACAATTAATCCTTAGCCCAATGCATTTCGGGCCGTGGCCCTTCTTCAGGGACAGTATTTCTAGAAATAAAGATGTTGAAAACAATGTATTTATCAGTCAAGGCACTGAATTAATCTGTTATGATCAATGCAATGTATCAATATAGTGCGAATTGTTAATAGAATCAAGTGCGCTGTGAAAAGTAATGTGGCATAGCTAAAAAAAAGCGAGTGACCGGGTGTTGAAAGTAAAAAGGCTAAGTGGCGTCAAAGAAAACCGACTCAGTTTTACCGCAAGGTGCACGTTGAATAAAATCTGTGTCTAAGTTGAAGAAAAACGCGCGTGGTTTAAAGTGAGGAAATTGTCATGCCCGAAAGAAAGACGGCGTAAAGAAAGTATTCAATGTGATCGCAGTGAGCAGATTACTTACTGCATGTGTTGATTATGGAAGATCGTAGAAATAAGCCATCTGTAAAATGGAAGAAAGTTTTTTAATGACCTGAGGAATAAAAGTGTGATGAATACCAAATACAAATCTCTAAGCTATTGAAAGCTTACCTAGTAGTTACGAGGAGAAAGTCTAGTGGTGGCAGTATGCGGAAGTGAAGGGGAGTGACTTATATGCCGATGTCAAAAAGGCACATGACTTTGAAATATGCTCTAGAAATAAGAAATAAAAATGTGCGAAGATTTTTATACCACTCGGTCGATGAACTGAGTGTGCAAGTAATAGGATGAAACTTGAATAAAAATCCAGTAATAAATGAGCAACATAAAGGTCACGAGTCACGTGACGCGTAATACGGAAAATCATTGAAATGTTTCCAATGGTTACGAAAATCATTTTAAAAGATGTAATGATTAAAAAATGATAAAAGGTGCCTGAAAAAAATGTTAAATCACAACTCTAAACGTGTCAATAGCAGATTGATTAAAAATCACGTGTTCATGGAAGTAGAAGAATTTGTAGTTCATAATGTGAAAGTCCATAGACGTGCTGATTTGCGATGTGTAAGAGTCTGGGTAAAACGCAAATTGCAGACGTCAACGCGGATTAATGTATTACAGAGATCCAATAAAGAGATGTTGTGTGTGTAGCAATAGAAAAAACCAGGTGTAAAGAAGACATGAATTACTGAAATGTGACAACTTACTGAAAAACATAGTACATTCACCTATTGGTTTGAGTAACGAAATTACAAATGAATCATAAAATATAAAATATGATAAAATTAATTAACATCAACTGTGTCAGAAAGAATTATTACTGTATAGTCTCAAAGAAAGCAACTCAATTCAAGTTTTTCATTGAGATCTGGACAAACATTATATATTGTTTATAAATCTGAGTGCGTTTGTTATCTACTATCATGATAAGGAAGTTTTCACTGTCTTCATATTGGTGTACTAGTCCCTTGATGGCAACGGCCATATTTCCTGCAATCATGAGTCGTGATTGGTATTTCCTTTTGCTTCGGATGCTGAATTTTGTTGATAATGCATTGCCGTTGCCATGAGATCACTATGATTGTGAGCGCTTTTTAAGATTAGGCCTGTCCTTGATCACTTTGTAGATCGATTTTCAGAGATCTATGCTCCAGGGAAAGAAATAGCTGTTGATAAGTCTTTAGTCATGTTCAAGGGCTGTTTGGTTTTTGGGCAGTACGTTCCGAGCAAGATGGCACGTTATGGACCTAAGATATTTATGTTGTCTGAGAGTAGGATAAGATATGCCTATAATTTCTGGGTGTACACTTGTAGGGATTCCACTATTGACCCCCTGGTTATACGTCCACTTTCAGAATTTCAGAGAAAATTGTGAGGGAACTTGGTAGAGGACTTTTTAACAAGGGTCACTATTTTTACCTAGATAACTTCTACAGTGGTGCACAACTGGTTAAGGAATTGTTCAAAGTGGACACTCTTGCGTGTGGCACAATTTGATCTCACTATAAAGGTTACCCAAAAGAGCTTGTTTGTAAACAGCTTCAGAGGAGACAGTGAAGTGCCTTGCATAGTGATGAACTGCTAGTTGTGGTCAAAAGGAATGTCTACATACTGACTATCATCCAAAATGAAAGTGCATTACCCGTAATTGTTTGCAGTCAGGTTGCTGAAGTGTTCAAACCTGTGTGTATTGTAGACTGCAATACGCACATAGGTAGTGTAGATAGAGTGCATCAGAGGTTGAAACTGCTGTTCGTAAGGCTTATATTTGGTATAAGAAGTCAGCCATCCATCTCTTATTTAATGCTTTCATTGTGTTCAAGGAGTGCTCTCCATCGTCAAGGATGACTTTTGTTCAGTTTCAGGAGTCTGTGATAGGCAGCCTTGTTGTAGTGGAACAGGAGATAAGTGTTCCTAGAGCTGGAGTGGTGGAGACTGTGGCTAGATTGAAAGACCGCCACTTTCCTGATTTACGCGCAAAAAAAGTAATCCCTGTAAGAGATGTAGAGTCTGTTTGAGAAGAAGTATGCAAAAGGAGACTCGTATGCACTGTGCGGATTGTCCCTCCAATCCTGGGCTGTGTGTGCCCACATGTTTCAGATTGTATCACACTCAAAAGAGTTTTTGGGAGCAACCATAAGTCTAATAGTGAACTGCCTGGTCTGTATTGTTTTATATTTGTAGTTCTGTGTCACAGTTGGCAATAGTATGATGTATTTAGTTACCGCTATTTCTTGTTAAAAAAAATTGATGACAATGTGCGTGGACTGACATTCGGCATTAGGGTGTGCATGGACTGGCACTTTGCGGGAGGTGTGCTTGGACTGATTTTTAGCTGGTGGTGTGCATGGACTCGCGTATGGCAGGTGGTGTGTGTGGACTTGTACTTGGCTGGCAGTGTGTGTGGACTAGCTCTTAGCTGGAGGTTTGCATGGACTGGGGCTTGGTTGGCGGTGTGCTTGGAATGATGTTTGGCTGGTGGTGTTTTGAGTAGTGACTTGCTGCTGGTCATTACACAAACTGCTAGCCAAGTGCCACTGGTCACATTATGGAAACTACCAGCCAGTGTGATTGCTGTGTCAGTCATGTGGGCGTATGAAAGTGACGGGCCCTTGAATGGCATTGTCTCTTGATGTGAATGTTGTAACATGCTGGTCCCATGGCTGGTAGTATGACTGGTCTTGTGTGTGTAACATATGAAAGATGTATGAATGGCCTGTAAAGAGGTTGATGCCTTGCAGTGGCTTTACAGCTCATGGGCTGTGAGTCATTGATTCAGATTTTTAACCTTTTTATTATTAACATTGTATTTCCTTTTTGTGAAATCTCTTGTTACTAAAATGTTATTCTCTGAACCTTCGCTCACACTGGGGCCAAATCCAGCCAATATGTTGTGTACTCGAGGAATAGTTCGTTGTGAAGTAATAGTTATATTTTCTTTCTTTCTCTACCAGGGGGTACATTGTCTCTCCATTATCTGTTGATATGAGTGTTGTAATGTGCTGGGCCCGCGGCTGTGTGGACGTGTGTGTCGAATATGAAAGGTGTGTGAATGGCCTGAAAAGAGGTTGGTGCCTTAACGTGGCTTTACAGCTCAAGATCTCTGAGTCATTGGTTCAGGTTTTTAACCTTTTAATTATTAATAGTGCATTTCCTTTTTGTGAAGTCTCTTGTTAATAAAATATACATTTTTAAACTTTCACTCACCCCTATTCCAAATCCAACCAGTAGTTGTGTGTACTTGTGGAACATATGGATAGACAGTAATATTTGTCTAGTCTGTCTTTCTCTGCCAAGGTGTAGTTTGTCTCTAGGGAAAACCTACCAACTTTAGATGTTTTTGAAAACAATGGGGAGTACTGGCTGGTGTGCCATTCTTGAATCTCAACAACTTTTCTTACTCAAAATACCACTAACCCTCAAAATGTGACTATAGTCACTGATTTTCCAAGCATTACCTTTGAATAATCTTCTGGCAACAAAAAAACACCAAGCACTTCTAAGGTCTCCAGATGCAAATGGTACCTCACTTGTGTGGGTGTCCCAAGTGCTTGCAATATGGAAGGGCCCAAAACATATTGTGGAGGCATCCAAATTATCCATCACAAAAAGACCTGGTTTTACAAGGGGGTAACCTGGGTTTTTGGTCCCAGGCTCGGCAGCCATTTAGGGAAAACTACCAAAACCAGGCATTTCTGAAAACTAGATAACTGGGGGACTCCAGGGAGGTATAGCTGCCATGGATCCTCCAGCATATTCCTACCCAGAATCCCCTGCTTTCTTAGTTACATTTGAGGTTTGCAGGGGATTCTGGGTAGTAAAACGCTGGGGGATACATGCAGGCAATATATCCTTGGACTCCCCCGGGTGTCTAGTTTTCAGAAATGTGTGGGTTTGGTAGATTTACCCAGGTGCCGGCTGAGCTAGGGTTCAAAATCTACAGCTAAGCACATTGTGAGGTACCATTTTTATCGGGAGACTTAGGAAAACAAAGAATTGTAGAACAATTGTTATCACCTATTGATTTTCTATGCATTTCTGCCTTCCAAATATAAGCCAATGTGTAAAAAAAAAGTCACTTTGAAAAATGTCCTCTAATCTACAGGCTAGTATGGTACCCACAATTTCGGAGCTGTGAAATAACTACTGATTCTAAACTCCATATTTTTTTCTCATTTTAGAAATACATAGGTGTCCTTGATCCCTATTTTTCACTCTTTATATTTTACCAAATGAATTGCTATGTACCTGGTACACAATGACAACTTAGTGCAAGGTGCAACTCAGTTATTGGCTCTGGGTACCTCGGGTTCTTGGTGAACCTACAAGCCCTACATATCACCACAACCAGAAGGACCCAGTATATTGATTTTAAAAATCTGCCATACTTAGAAGAAGTTATTGGTGAGAATGCAGGCAGAAATTGCTGTTTTTTCATCTCATTTTCAATATTTTGTTTATTTCAACGGTTAGTTTCTATAGATAACCTTGAAGGATATACTCAATGACCCCTTGCTAAATTCACATTTTTTTCTATTATTCTGGAATGTATAGCTTTCTGGGATCCATTTTTGCTTTCACACCCATTTGTACCACTAACTGGAAGGAGGTTGAAAGCACAAAAAATAGTAAAAATAGGCTGTGTAGAAAATATTGGTTTTCTGAAAAAAGTCTGCCTGTCCCTGAAAGCTGGGAAGATGGTGATACTCAGACAACCAATCAATAACCCATATATAGACCCTCATTTAGCTACTTACCAACCCATGCAACTGCTTACACACCAACTGACAAACTAAACTGTGTGAATGTCTGTATCAGTCACTAACCCATGCATTCAGTAAGACACATTTAATCACTCACTTATACAGTCAGTCACGCACCTACTAAATCGTCCATTTAGACACTTATCCACCCACTCATTCTTCAATACACCTTGGCGCATATATATATATATATATATATTACCTACTGGCGGTCGCCAGTAGGTAGTTATAGTTAGGACCCCTTTTCCATAGGAAATCCGCAACATTCTATTTTGAATAACTTTTGCGCCGGTCGACGAATCCTTACGAATTTCTCAAAATAGGTGGGGCGCTACGCTCCGCTCCTACCCTGAAAGTCTCGGGAGGATTCGTCAAGCGGGGGCTGAGATAAAAGGGGGGTCCCAAAACGCGTTTTTCCCATGCATTTTTCCATAGGACCTCTAGACAGGGCTACAGCCCGAACGGCTGAACAGAATTACTTGAAATTTGGCAGAGAGGTAGTCCTCAGGTCAAGGAAGTGCCTTTTGTAGGTTTGGTGTAAATCTGTTCAGTAGATTCTGAGAAAATAGCCTTTAAATCAATATATATATCTGAGCCAGCTTACGGTACGCTTACCGTAAGCTTACCGTACGCGTACGGTGGCGTGCGCGAGCGCGATTCTGATTGGCTCTTAGATCTTAGTAAACATTCGAATCGGCCGAAACCAGGAAGCGGCGGCCGCCATTTTCTCTCTCGCACTGACAGTTAGGTTGTTAAATAAAACCAATACACATGTAAAGGAGCTGTTTTGATAGCTCACACACACATAGCCATGATGAGGGAGTCCCCCAAGACCCCCCAAGGCCAAAAAAGCCATATTTATTTTTTCGCTAATTTCGCCGATTACGCTTACCGTACGCGTACGGTAAAAAATGTTAAAAATAAAACGCTATCCACACTCTCCCCACCCCCTGTGCTTTAGGTGGCCGCAGGCCACCAAATGTGCAGGGCTTATGAGTAGTGTGAAAAACCACAATATTTTTAACAAAAATAATCAAAGAAAAAATTATCCACACTCTCTCCACCCCGTGTGCAAATGGTGCCCGAAGGGCACCATTTGTGCATGGCTTATAAGCACCGTAAGCACAGTAAGCACCGCGTGCTTACTGTGCGCGCACGGTGCGCGAAGCGCACCGTGCGCGCACGGAACGAACTGCGTTAAGTGGGCGCGCACGCCACGAATGGCGTAAAGTAACTTAGCATTTAAAAAACCGTACAAATTCACTGAAAAAACCATAGGTTTCACACACGTTATAGTTAGGAATTAGCATTTAAAAAACCTTGCAAATTCACTGAAAAAACCATAGGTTTCACACATGTTATAGTTAGCGGAAATTTTACTGATAAAAAACCAGTGAAATTCCCCCGTTATAGTTAGTGCAGGCAACTATAACTCACGCGACCGCAATCTTCTGCTGATGACATATGTGTCTTTATGAAAAAAAAATATTTGTAATATATGTATAGCTAAAAATGTATGGAAGAAGACATGGGAAAATAAGTGTCTAAATACAGTATTAGCATCAGCAGAGGATTGCGGTCGCGTGAGTTATAGTTGCCTGCACTAACTATAACGGGGGAATTTCACTGGTTTTTTATCAGTAAAATTTCCGCTAACTATAACATGTGTGAAACCTATGGTTTTTTCAGTGAATATATATATATATATATATATATATATATATATATATATATATATATATATATATATATATATATATATATATATATTCACTGAAAAAACCATAGGTTTCACACATGTTATAGTTAGCTGGAAATTTTACTGATAAAAAACCAATGAAATTCCCCCGTTATAGTTACTGTAGGCAACTATAACTCACGCGACCGCAATCCTCTGCTGATGCTAATACTGTATTTAGACACTTATTTGCCCATGTCTTCTTCCATTAAATTTTAGCTATACATATATTACAAATATTTTTTTTTCATAAAGACACATATGTCATCAGCAGAGGATTACGGTCGCGTGAGTTATAGTTGCCTACAGTAACTATAACGGGGGAATTTCATTGGTTTTTTATCAGTAAAATTTCCAGCTAACTATAACATGTGTGAAACCTATGGTTTTTTCAGTGAATTTGTACGGTTTTTTAAATGCTAAGTTACTTTACGCCATTTGTGGCGTGCGCGCCCACTTAACGCAGTTCGTTCCATGCGCGCACGGTGCGCTTCGCGCACCGTGCGCGCACAGTGAGCACGCGGTGCGCTTCGCGCACCGCGTGCCCACATTACGCTAGATGGGCCATGAACGCACGATGCGCTTCGCGCACCGTGCGCACATGGAGGACATATGATGAGCAAACTCTTAAATCTGCTTTTCATTTATTTTTTTTTATTTTTTTTACCGTACGCTTACCGTAAGCTTACGGTACGCGTACCCCGCGATTTTTTTTAAAATCAATAAATGTTTTTTTTGTACTTTTCTGTCCTTCTTTGACCCCCTTACAAATGTTAGGGGGTCTGTAACTCTCCTCATTGCCCCCTTTCCTTGTTTTCTCTGTTTTTTTTCTGAGTGAAACACACAAAATGGCGGCCGCCGCTTCCTGGTTTCGGCCGATTCGAATGTTTACTAAGATCTAAGAGCCAATCAGAATCGCGCTCGCGCACGCCATGTTTCTTCCGTACGCTTACCGTAAGCTTACCGTACGCGTACCCCGTGATTTTTTTTAAAAATCAATAAATGTTTGTTTTGTACTTTACAGTCCTTCTTTGACCCCCTCACAAATGTAAGGGGGTCTGTAACTCTCCTCATTGCCCCCTTTTCTTGTTTTCACTCTTTTTTTTTCAGAGTGAAACACAGAAAATGGCGGCCGCCGCTTCCTGGTTTCGGCCGATTCGAATGTTTACTAAGATCTAAGAGCCAATCAGAATCGCGCTCGCGCACGCCACCGTACGCTTACCGTAAGCGTACGGTAAGCGTACCGTAAGCGGGCTCAGATATATATATTGATTTAAAGGCTATTTTCTCAGAATCTACTGAACAGATTTACACCAAACCTACAAAAGGCACTTCCTTGACCTAGGGACTACCTCTCTGCCAAATTTTGAGTAATTCTGTTCAGCCGTTCGGGCTGTAGCTCGTTCTAAAGGTCCTATGGAAAAATGCATGGGAAAAACGCGTTTTGGGACCCCCCTTTTATCTCAGCCCCCGCTTGACGAATCCCCCCGAGACTTTCAGGGTAGGAGCGGAGCGTAGCGCCCCACCTATTTTGAGAAATTCGCGAGGATTCGTCGACCGGCGCCAAAGTTATTCAAAATAGAATGTTGAGGTTTTCCTATGGAAACGTGGTCCTAACTATAACTACCTACTGGCGACCGCCAGTAGGTAATATATATATATATATATATATATATATATATATATATATATATATATATATATATATATATATATAAATATACATATTTAAACTTTACAGAACACACATTCACGGGATGATGTCATCAGTGATGTCATCAGTGATGGCATTTGAGATGTCATCAGTGATGTCATCAGTGATGTCACTGACCGTGTCATGAATGATGTAATATGTGACGTCATCAGCAGTGCATTGCAGGGGCGCGAGTTATAGTTAGCTGAACTAACTATAACGGCCGAATTTCTCTGGTTTTGTACGAGTAAAATGTCCAACTAACTATAACATTCCTGAAACCTGTGTTTTTTTCAGTGAATTTCTAAGGTTTTGTAAATGCTAATTTCTAACTCTAACGTCCCTGAAACCTATGTTTTTTTCAGTGAATTTCAAAGGTTTTTTAAATGCTAATTTCTAACTACAAAGGTAGGACATGTGCAGAAAGAGGAAGAAAGGCACAGAAAAAAGCAAGAGAATTGCAGAAAGATGAAGCTGAAGTCCAGAAACACAAAAAAAGGTACAGAAAGAAGCAAGAGATGTACACAAAGAACCAACAGAGGAGCATAAAGAGGCCTTGTTGCAAAGTCATCCTGTGCCCCCAACTGTTTGCTGATGGGTACTGGCGATAACTGACTGACTAACCAGGTCCGGAGCCAGTGATATGGTGAAAGACACTTAGAATACAGTGAAAACACCTACATACACTAGGGTACACTATGGGTTGGGGATCCCCTGTGATTGGCATGACCTCTCCTCTATGGCCCTAGTACATAATAGGGCAAGAGGATTAAAAATACCTCTAACTAAGAGGTGCAGAAGGAGGCAAAAGAATTGCTGAAAGAAGCAACAGAGGTGTAGAAAGAAGCAAGAAAAGTGCAGAAAGAGGCAAGTGAGATGCAAAAACAGGCATGAAAGGTACAGAAAGAGGGAAGGCTAGTGCTGAAAGAGACAACAGGGGTACACAAAGAAGCAAATGAGGTGCAGAAAGAGGCAACAGACATGCAGAAAGAGGGAAGAGAGATGCAGAAAAAGGCAAGAAAAGTGCAGAAAGAGGCAGAAAAGGTACATAAAGAGACAACAGGGGTGGAGATAAAAGCAAGAGAGGTGCAGAAAGAGCATGGAAAGTGCAGAATGAAGCAACAGGGGTGCAGAAAGAAGCAGGTGAAGAGAAGAAATGAGCAAGTGGGTCACTGCATGAGTACTTGGGTACTGACTGAATGATTAGAGTACTGAAAAGAGAGTGCCTGGGTGAATTTATACATTTTGGGGTTTTGGCGCAGTGTTTGGATTAGTATATGGTGCTGGATGGCTGACTGGAGGAGTGCATGGAGAGTGACAGGATGATTGCTGCAGTGTATAGGTACTGCCTGAGTAATTGAAGGTGTGAAAGACAAGTGTGTAGGTGGTTAGAGGACTGCATGCGTAGTGGACAGGGGTTTGTAGAAGTACATGTGTTAGAGCCTGGGTCATTGCGTGAGTACTTGGGTACTGAGTGAATGATTAGAGTATTGCAAGGAGAGTGCCTGGGTGAATTTATAAGTGTTTGGGTTTTGGAGCAGTGTTTGGATTAGTACATGGTGCTGGATGGCTGACTGGAGGAGTGCATGGGGAGTAACAAGGTGTTTGCTGGAGTGTAGAGATAATGCCTGGGAATTTAAAGTGTGAAATACAAGTGTCTAGGTGGTTAAAGGACTGCATGCATAGTAGATAGGGGTTTGTAGCAGTCTATGTGCTAAGACCAGGGTCATTGTATGAGTACTTGGGTACTGACTCAATGATTAGAGTACTGCAAGGAGAGTGCCTGAGTGAATTTATAAGTGTTTGGGTTTTGGCGCAGTGTTTGGATTAGTACATGCTGCTGGATGGCTGACTGGATGAGTGCATGGGGATTGACAGGGTGATTGCTGAAGTGTATAGGTACTGTCTGGGTAATTGAAGTTGTGAAAGACAAGTGTGTAGGTGGTTAGAGAACTACATGCATAGTGGAAAAGGGTTTGTAGCAGTGCAAGAGTTAAGGCCTGGGTCACTGCATGAGTACTTGGGTACTGACTGAATGATTAGAGTACTGCAAGGAGAGTGCCTGGATGAATTTATAAGTGGTTGGGTTTGGCGCAGTGTTTGGATTAGTACATGGTGCTGGATGGCTGACTGGAGAAGTACAAGGGGAGTGACAGGGTGTTTGCTGGAGTGTATAGGTACTGCCTGGGTAATTGAAGTTGTGAAAGACAAGTGTATAGGTGGTTAGAGGACTGCATGTGTAGTGGACAGGGGTTTGCAGCAGTGCATGTGTTAAGGCCTGGGTCATTGGGTGAGTACTTGGGTAGTGACTGAATGATTACAGTACTGCAAGGAGAGTGCCTGTATGAATTTATAAGTTTTAGGGTTTTGGCGCACTCAAAACAAGATGGCCGCGCCCGCAAGCAAGCACATGGGTAAGTTGGCGACCCGCAACCATGCAGAAAATCTCGCGAACATGCCGGAAAAAAACTTCTGCATCTTCGCGATATTTCCGCTTGTTTGCGATAATTTTAAACATTTTCACGATAATTTGCGAAAGTTAATTCCGCAAATTCCGCCCACCCCTAGGTTAGAGGACTGCATGTGTATTGGAGAGGGGTTTGTAGCAGTGCATGTGTTAAGGCCTGGGTCACTGCATGAGTGCGTGGGTACTGACTGAATGATTAGAGTACTGCAAGGAGAGTGCCTGGGTGAATGTATAAGTGTTTGGGTTTTGACGCAGTGAATGGATTAGTATATGTGTTGGATGGCTGACTGGAGGAATGCATGGGGAGTGACAGGGTGATTGCGGGAGTGTATAGGTACTGCCTGGGTAATTTAAGGTGTGAAAGACAAGTGTGTAGGTAGTTAGAGGACTACATGCGTAGTGGACAGGGGTTTGTAGCAGTGCATGTGTTAAACCCTGGGTCACTGCATGAGTCGTTGGGTACTGACTGAATGATTAGAGTACTGCAAGGAGAGTACCTAGGTGAATTTATAAGTGTTTGGGTTTTGGTGCAGTTTTTACAATTTTTTCAGATGGGTACTGGTGGTAACTAGCTCTGACTAATCAGTCCTAGAGCCAGTGCTATGCTAAAAGACACTTGGAATACAGTTAAAACACCTATATACACTAGGGAACACTATACGGTGGGGTACCCCTGTGATTACCATGGCCTCCTCTGTAAGACCCTAGTACATAATAGGGCATGGGGATTAAAACTACCTCTTAAAACTTGCCACAGGGCGCGTTTGCACACTGGTGAAGGGAGGGGGGCTGAGCTGACGTGTGCAAACACGCCCTCTGGCCATTTTAATTTGGGGGATAAAGTCCCCTTGAATCCTGAGTGTCCTTTGGGTCCAACTAGATCACCAGGTATCTCCAGTTAGCGCTACAGAGCTGCGTAGCAGAGAGGTGTAGAAAGGACCACCTCTCTGCAACGCAGCTCAGTGGCGCTTACTGGAAGCACCTGGTGAACTAGTTGGCCCCCATGGGCCTCAGGATTGAAGGTGAATTATTTCCCCAACTTAAAAAGCGCCACAGGGCGTGTTTCCACACGTCACCTTAGGCCCTATCCCCTCCCTTCAGCACCGTGTAAACGCGCCCTGTTGCCGTTTTAAGTTGTGAGATTAAGTCCACTTGAATCCTGAGTGTCCCTAGGGTCCAATTAGCCCACTAGGTACCTCCAGTAAGCGCCACAGAGCTGCGTTGCAGAGAGGTGTAAAAAGGGCATGGTCTGGACCACCTCTCTGTAACGCAGCGCAGTGGTGCTTACTGGAAGCACCTGGTGGGCTAGTTAGCCCCCAGGGGCCCTCTGAAATGAAGGGGAATTATTTCCCCAACTTAAAACGCGTCACAGGGCGTGTTTGCATACGTCACCTCAGGCCTCGTCCCCTCCCTTCCCCACTGTGCAAACATGCCCTGTGTCTGTTTTAAGTTGGGAGATTTAGTCCTCTTGAATCCTGAGGGTCCCTAGGGTCAAACTAGCCCATTAGGTACCTCCAGTAAGAGCCACTGAGCTGCGTTGCAGAGAGGTGTAAAAAGTGTCACGGCCTGGACCCCCTCTCTGCAACGCAGCGCAGTGGCACCTACTGGGAGCACTTGGTGGGCTAGTTGGCCCCCAGGGGCCCTCAGGATTCAAGGGGACTTAATTCCCCAACTTAAAACACGCCACAGGGCGTGTTTGCACACGTCACCTCGGGCCCCTCCCTTTACCACTGTGCAGAGGTGTCCCGTGGCGCATTTTAAGTTGGAGGATAAAGTCCCCTTGAATCCTGAGTATCCCTGGGGTCCAACTAGCTCACCAGGTACCAGTAAGTGCCACAGAGCTGCGTTGCAGAGAGGTGTAAAAAGGGGCGTGGGCTCTGAACACCTCTCTGCAACGCAGCTCCCTGGCGCATACTGGAGGTACCTGGTGGGCTTGTTGGCCCCCAGGGACCCTCAGTTTTCAAGGGGAATTAAATCCCCAACTTACAACTCACCAGGGGCCGCGTTCGCACAGTGGTGAAGGAAGGGGGCGGGGCCTGAGGTGACATGTGTGCAAACACGCCTTGTGGCGCATTTTAAGTTGGGGAATTAATTCCTCTTCAATCCTGAGGGTCCCTGGGGGCCAACTAGCCCACCAGGTACCTCCAGTATGCACCAGGGATCTGCGTTGTTCAGAGGCCACTTTTTACGCCTCTCTGCAAAGCAGCTCTGTGGCGCTTACTGGAGGTACCTGGTGGGCTAGTTGGACCCCAGGTACCCTCAGGATTCAAGGGGACTTAATTCCCCAACTTAAAACGCGCCACAGGGTGTGTTTGCACACATGTCACCTCAGGCCCCACCCCCTACCTTCTCCACTGTGGGAACGCGCCCGTGGCACGTTTTAAGTTGGGGGATTAAGTCCCCTTGAATCCTGAGGGTCCCTGGGGTCCAACTAGCCCGCGAGGTACCTCCAGTAAGCGCCACATGGCTGCATTACAGAGAGGTGTAAAAAGGGGCATGGCCTGGACCACCTCTCTGCAACGCAGCCCTGTGGCGCTTACTGGAGGTACCTGGTGGGCCAGTTGGCCCCCAGGGACCCCCAGTATTGAAGGGGAATTAATTCCCCAATTTAAAAAGCATCACAGGGCGCATCTGCAGATTGTTTTCTGTGAGGGGGCGGGGTCTAGGCATGATCGCATGTCTTTTTTTTTTAAAGGGGGCTGTGTGGCCCCCCCTTCCTTTTACTTTTTGGGGGCCCTTGGGACCCCATCCCCCAGGGCCTGACCCCCAAATAAAAAAATGATAATTTATTAACGGGAAGGGGGCCGGGTGGTCCCCCCCTCCCGTGGCCAATTCTGGGACCCGGGGACCCCATCCTCCGGGGTATGTCCAATTTTTTGAATACTATTATGGAGGGGGCTGTGTAGCCCCCCTCCTCAGGCCATTTATGGCCCCGGGGACCCATCCCCCGGGGCCGGCCTCTGCATTTTTTATTTAGTTATTTATTTATTTATTTAATGGGGAGGGCGGCCGCCGCCCTCCAGGGCCAATTCTGGTCATCCCAAGGGGCCTGGCCACCTCATTGGGGACTGTGGGGGGAGCCCCAATGCCCCATCAGTCCCAGCCGGCTCCCCGCCCCCTGCGGGAGCCTGCATTGCTTTTCCACATGGGGAGCTGCTAACATGCAGCTCCCCATGTGGAAAAGCAATCTGCTTTGCTTCATTGAAGCGAGAGCAGGTTTCCCTGCTCTTGCTTCAATGAAGCAAAGCAGTTTGCAATGACAGGGTGGGAGCTGCGAGGCTTCCACCCTATCATTGCCAACAGCAGTGTCCCAGGGGTGGGCACCCCGGGACACTGCAGGAGCCAGCCCTGGGGGTTGGCGGTCCCCAGGGCCATCACAGGCTCCAGGAGGAGAGTCACGCGGCTCCCCTTTCAACTTGTACACAGCCCCGGGGGGTGGTGGTCCCTGGGGCTCGGGGGTCTGTTACGGACCACCGTATTTGGTTAATTAGTGCCCCGGGGAGGTGGCGATCCCTGGGGCGTGTGGGGGGGCAGTGAGCTCCCCCACTAATATAATTAATAAGAGCCCCGGGGGTGGTGGTCCCCGGGGCTTGGGGGGCCTTAGAGGCCGCCAACTTTAATAAAACAAACCCTGGGGGGTGGTGGTCCACGGGGCTACGGGGGGCCATGTGCCCCCCGCAAATATATATGCAAAGCCCCGGGGGTGGCGGTCCCCGGGGCAGTGTGGGGGGATTTTTCTGCCCTGGGACCTGGCCCACCCGGGGGATTAATTAAATGAAGCGTGGAAGCCCGCGCTTCGTTTTGCCGAAATGCATGCTGGGTGTGCGAATCTCGCCGATTTAAAAAAATAAATAAATACATTTGAGTCCTGGGGGTCCTTGTGGGACCCCCTAAGCAGGCCTAGCGGGTCAGGGTGTTTCTACCCCACCTCTTTTTCATGTTTTGCGCATTTGTTTCACTAATTTCTTGAGCCTCGATTCTACTGAGGCACAAGATGGCTGCACGCACTTCCTGGTTTGAAGTGTTGACAGCCAATTAGCATAAAGCTCGTGTTCGGGAGGATCCGCGGCCCTAGATGTTAAAACTTTTTTATTTTTGATTTTCTCAGCAACTACCAAACGGATTTACACCATCTAACAAAAAGGGATCTTTCTGAACCAAGGGCTACCTTTTTGCCAACTTTGGTGTATTTCCGTTCAGCAGTTCGGGCTGTAGCCGTGTCTAAAGTTTCCTATGGGAAATTGCATAGGGAAAACACATTTTGGGACCCACCTTTTTCTCGGCCCCCCCTTGCCAAATCTCCCCGAAACTTTCAAAATAGGAGCGGACCAGAGCGCCCCACGAGTTTTAAAAATTTTGCGAAGATTCGTCAATCGGCGCCAAAGTTATTGGGAATAGAATGTTGCGAATTTCCTATGGAAAATAGGTCCTAACTATAACTATCTACTGGCGACCGCCAGTAGATTATATATATATATATATATATATATATATATATATATATATATATATATATATATATATATATATGTCGCCAGTAGGTAGTTATAGGTAGGTAGTTATAGTTAGGACCTAGGTACTATAGGAAAATGGCAACATTCCATTCGCAATAACTTTGGTGCCAATTGATGAATCTTCGTGAAATTCACAAAACAAATTCTTTATTGAGATCAGCTCCTATGTTGAAAGTTTGGGGGTGATTCATCAAGGGGGGGCTGAGAAAAAAGGGGGTCCCAAAACTTGTTTTTTCAATGTTAATTTCCATAGGAAACTTTAGACAAGGCTAGAGGTCCAACGGGTGAACGGAATTACCCCACGGGTCTTGGTCTAGAAAGCACGCTTTTGTTTATTTGGTGTAAATCCGTTCAGTAGTTTTTGAGAAATATCGAAATTTACAGATATCGATATTTGGGAATTCTGCCATCTGATTAGCTGAGGCGTCACGAGTACAAGCTTGCTGCTGATTGGCTGTGAGCGCTGCGAGCGATTGCAACTAGGAAGTGTTGGCCGCCATTTTGTGATTCAGTCGAAGCGAGTAAGGGGGAAAAAGGGGGAAAAATGGGGGAAAGAGGAGGGTAGGAGTATTGTAACCTTTGAGGGGTGTTTAGGGTGTGCTATAGGGTGGTGCGAAGTGAACTAATCATACCTACCGGTGTGAAAGTTCTAGGCTATGAAAATTAAGTGAGGTATTGGCTAGTGTGTGATGTTTCTAAGGTGAACTTGTGCGCGACTCAAGGATTAAAGCGTGAGCCCACACTGTGTGTCTTATGCTGTGAAGTCATGTGCTGTGGCCGCTGCAGTACAGCTGTGGAAGTAGTGTCAGCATGTGTTTCTAACTACTAGGACAAACTACTGACCCGTTGTGGTCTGAAAGTTCTGGGGTACGGAAAATATGTGAGGTAGTGTGTAGATTCTCATGCTGCTTAGCTGAGCTGCTGCCGGACTCGGGGATGAAAGCGTGAGCCCAAACTGTGTGTCATATGCTGTGAAGTCATGTGCTCTGGCCGCTGTGCCACACCTGTGAAAGTAGTGTCAGCATGTAGTTATAGCTACTTGGAGGAACTTTTGTTTTGAACATTGTAACTTGTGCATGGTGTTTAGGGGGTGTTATATAAGGAGTGCGAAGGTAAATTTGTGCGTATGAAATAAATTTGGTATTTGGAAAGTGGAAAGCACTGAATTTTACGGGTCTGATGGCGCTGGGGGCGTAACGTGAGGTGCTGCTGGAGTTGGGAATAAACTGATGAACTAATGACCCCTATTGTGAACTTTTAACGTGCACGTGCCGTTGAATGTTCAATAAAATGTTGCAAAAGTATATCATTAGGTTAAAAAAAAATAGATTAACTTTTAACCTGCAGGTGTCGTAGAAGGTTCCAGAAAGTGTGGTGATAAAATAGGTTGAACTTGTGACCTGTATGTGGCGTGGAATAATACGTAGCTTTTCGGAAGGAAAATTCAAAATTAACCAATGGAGGTAAGTTTTGGAATGTCGTTGAAGGAATGAAGTATTCTGATTTGTTCTTTACATGTATTTATATGTGGAGCAACAGAGAAATTGTGCCATTCCTGGTTTCATTCTTGATGAAGTCGGAGCTTTACATGTACTGTGTGAGAAAGAGAGAATTGTATGCGTGTGTCATTTGAAATCTGGGTAACAACTACAAAGGTGAGTTAGAAATGAACACGGTGTGTTATGTGTTTTATAGTATTGATTAAGTATTTGAGGTGATGTTTTTAATTTTGAAAGTATTTTTTTATTTGTTAGTAAAGTGTGATATTTGATATTGGTTATGAAATATGCATAAAATTTGAGCTGTTGTTATATAAGTATTTTATATATGTTTAGGAATTTTTCACAGAGAAGAAGTGTAGTTTGTCATCTTTATAGGACTGTATTGTTTTGAAAATGAGGTACAGCGTTAATTTGAGTTTGTAATGTATTTGGGGAGATAAAAAAAATGTTGCAGGTTTGCAACTGATACTTTTTGTGGAAATAGTGGGGTGGTGGTGGTGGTAGGAGACGTATGTGTTATTAAGTTAAAAGTGATAAAACGAAATGCAGAAATGTTATGTGGGCAGGTTGTGGTTTTCTTTTTGACACTGAGAGGTAGGTTTGACTGTAAGTCAGGGTAGGTTGTTGTACAGTGGGGCAGTGTACAGTGTTTGGAGATTACATGGAGAGGAGATGGAGATAGGAAAAGTGATACGTTCCTTTTATATGTACGCATAGTTTGAATCATGTGATTCTAAGTTGAGATAAATATGAATATGGTTTCTGGTTTGCATTTGGGTATAGTGAATAGTTTTTCTAGTTTCTGACTAGTGAATAATAAAAAGGTAGATATACTAAAATATATGGTAGTAAACATTAATTATTGTCTGTTCTTATGGAATAGAAGTAGTTGGGGAGTGCTTCTTTAGAAGAGATGTTTTATAAATGTGTGAGAGATAAAAAAAAAGTAAATGAGCGGTATATTTTCTGTATGAGTTTGTTGACATTAGAGAACTTGTCAGGCTGTGTTACTGTGGCGGATATATGTAGGTGTTGAAAAGGTTCGTGTTTTACTGATGGTGAGCTTCACTATCCCTTTTGAGACACTCGTCAATTTATTCATTCCATTTAATATCTTTAATATAGATACAGTAAAGGGACTGTATATCAAAAGTTTGGGAATTAGAACTTTGTTTCCTCTCCCCATGCCCTGCTATACACTCTACAGAGTGTTTAAATGACTTTCGTAACATATAGATGTCTAGCTAGTAAAGGTGGTGTAGTTCGACTGGGCCCATTTAAAAAACGTGCTATGGGATGGTTTATGTTTTACCCGCCAAATTGCATGTTTGAATACTTTTTGCTGATAAGTGTTCTGGCAGACACCTGTTAAAATTAATGTCGTATATGGGTATAGTGGCGCTACTGGGAATTGTGGGGGTTTCTGTTTGATTTCATACGGTTAAGCAAGGGCGGGGATGGGTGTGGAGGAAGTGGTTATGTTGCTGATTGAAACACAGAATATAGTAACGTGCAGATGTCGAGATACTAAAGGTGATCTAGCACCACTGGGAACACTTATAAAGCACCCTATGGCATGGGATATGTTTTAGTCGCAAATTTGCATGTTTTAATATGTTTTACTGGTGAGCGTTTCGGGAGACATCTGTTGAAATTAAGCCTCTGTTTGGCTATAGTGGCGCTTCTACGTTTGCTGGGGCTCTTTCTTTTATTGCGTAAAGTTAAGCAAGTGCGGGTATTGAGGTGGTGTAGTGGTACTGTGACTATTTATAAACCGTCCTATGATATGGTGTAAGTTTGAGTTGCAAAATTGTAAGTTTTAATAGCTTTTGCTGATCAACGTTCCGGCAGACACCTGTTGACATTAAGTCTATCTATGGCTATAGTGGCGGTAACGGGAGTGCAGGGGCTCGTTGTTTGATTTCGTAAGGTTAAGCATTGGTATGGGTGGGGGTGGGGAATGTGCGTATGTTGCTGATTATAAGACGGACATTTGTAACGTGGGCATGTGTAGTTAGTAAAGGTAATGTAGTTTGAGTGGGCCTATTTATTAACCGTGCTATGGTATTGTTTATGTTTTTCCCGCAAATTTGCATGTTTGAATACTTTTTGTTGATAAGTGTTCCGGCACACACCTGTTAAAATTAAGCCTGTGTATGGGTATAGTGGCGCTACTAGGAATGGTGGGGGTTTCTGTTTGATTTCGTACGGTTAAGGAAGGGCGGGGTGGGTGTGGGAAACAGATAATTAAGGAATTCATACTGGATGCTTTCAAAGCGAAATTTGTGATACATTATCTTGCGTATTGGGAAAATGTGAAGTGAAACTACGTAAGATCTTTAAGGAATTCATACTGGATACTTTCAAAGCGAAATTTTTGATACAATATGTGGTGTATTGGAAAAATTGTGCAGAGAAACCATGTAAGATCTTTAAGGAATTCATACTGGATGCTTTCAAAGCGAAATTTTTGATACATTACATGGCGTATAGGGTAAATTTGCAGACAATCTACGAAGTAAAGGTAAGCTTTGAACATTTGAAGTACTATTGGATGTTTTATTTGTGTTAATTTTGTATTATATTTGAGAGAATTAGGGTTTATTTTTTTTAACAATCTAGTTGATTCCCCCTGCTATTTATGATGAAACTACACTGGCATCACTGTGAATAGTGAAGTTAAGTAGTAGCTGATGACAGAAAAAAAGGGAGAAAAATGGTTATCTGAATGTTAAATTGTTTTGTATTATTTAAAAACTCATTGTAATTTGTGAAATGTATCACGTTACATAGTACTTTTGCAGTTTATTTTATGTAGTTGAAAAGTTAGAAAAAATAGTATTAATGATAAATACACAATAGTAGTTCGATATTTAAAAAAACTTTGAAATTCATTGAAAAAAACATGGGGTTCAGAGACGTTATACTTAGAAATTAGCATTTAAAATACCTTCGAAATTCACTGAAAAAAACCATAGGTTTCAGGCACGTTATAGTTAGAAATTAGCATTTAAAAAACCTTTGATATTCACTGAAAAACCATATGTTTCAGGCATGTTATAGTTAGAAATTAGCATTTAAAAAACCTTAGAAATTCACTGAAAAAACATAGGTTTCAGGGACGTTATAGTTAGGAATTAGCATTTAAAAAAACCTTAGAAATTCACTGAAAAAACATAGGTTTCAGGGACGTAATAGTTAGTTGGACACTTACATAAAACCAGAGAAATTCACCTGTTATAGTTAGTTGAGCTAACTATAACTAGCGCCCCCGCAATGCACTGCTGATGCCGTCACATATTACATCACTCATGACATGGTCAGTGACATCACTCATGACATCACTGATGACAGCTCAAATGACCTCACTGATGACATCACTGATGAGATCATCCATTTGAAAATCAGATGCACCTGATCAGACCCTAATATAACACTTGATAGACCCAGTCTAAAATACAGACTATAATTTTCAAAACCGTGAACACACCAGTACCAGTTAGTGCATATCCACTCTCTAATTTGTAGGTCTACACACATCCATTCATTCACCTATACACTCACTCATACATACAGTCTGCCATCAATACAGCATTATCATATCCAATCACATATCTATACAGACACTCACACACTGCCTCTCATTCTTACAGTTATTCACACACCTAGTCAGTAATGGAAATACTCAATAACACTTTAATTTACTCACCTGTACTGTTATACACATACCACGTCACTTATTTAAACATATACTAACACATACTTACACTCTAATACAATAACTAATACAAGGACACACTGATCCATACAGGCACTCTCACAACCACTCATTCTCACATATAGTCATTTATATAGTCCAACACTCATATATACTCCCTTTCACATATGGAGTTACTCACATGTAACACTGAGGCATCCATTCACTCACCGAGACACTCGTACACACACTCACTCAGCCATACAGACCTTCACAGATACAGACTTGAGCATATACCTAGTAAATTAGCCACTCACACATCTATGCAGAGAGTCACACCCCCCACCCTCCCACACAGACACTCGGGTACTCATACAGGTACTTAGACAAGTAATGAATACCTCATATAGATCCTCATTTAGTTGCTAACCAAACCATGGAACTGCTTACACACCAACTAACAACCTAAACTGTGTGAATGTCTTTATCAGTCGCTAACACATGCATTAAGCAAGACACACTTAATTAGTCACTTATACAGTTAGTCACACACCTACTTAATCATCCATCCTGAGTCTTATACACTCATTCATTCTTCAATACACCTTGGCATATATATATTTATAAAACATATTTAAACTTTACAGAAACACACATTCACTGGATGATGTCATCAGTGATGTCATTTGAGATGTCATCAGTGATGTCATCAGTGATGTCACTGACCATGTCATCAGTGATGTAATATGTGACGTCATCAGCAGTGCATTGCGGTGGCATGAGTTATAGTCAGCTAACTATAAGAGGCGAATTTCACTGGTTTTATATGTCAAATGTCCAACTAACTATAACGTCCATGAAACCTATGGTTTTTTCAGTGAATATATATATATACATATTACCTACTGCCGGTCGCTGGAGGTAGTTATAGTTAGAACCTAATATCCATAGGAAAATAGTTTTTTGTTTTGCCAATATCTTTGGCGCCGGTTGACGAATCTATGCGAAATTCTCAAAACTAATGGGGCGCTCCGTTAAGCTCCTGTTTTGAAAGTTTTGGGTTGATTCATCAAGCAGGGGTTGAGAAAAAAGGGGGGTACCAAAATACATTTTCTCCATGCTAATTTCCAAAGGAAAATGTTGTCGCAGCTACAGCTCGAACTGCTGAACGGAATTACACCAAATTTGGCAAAGAGGTTGCTCTTGGTCCAGAGTGCACTCTTTGCTTTAAATGGTGTGAATCCGTTCAATAGTTCTGAGAAATTCATATTTGAAAATCATTATATATCTGGTGACTGCAGTGGATCCGCGAACCCTCCCGAGCACAAGCTTGATTCTGGTTGACTGCCAACACTTCAAACTAAGATGTGTTGGTAGCCATCTTGTGACTCGGTTGAAACGAGTCACAAGAAAAAAGGTTAAAAACAAGAAAAGGAGGCAGGGTACAAACACCCTGACCCCCTAGGCCTGGTCAAGGGGTCCAACAGAGACCCCGAGGACCAAAATAAAGCTTTTTTTCACAATTTTTGGCTGGAGTCGCGTAGGGTGTGTGAATCCTACCAAAACATCCTAAAAGAAATAAAGCGCGGTGTCCCGCACTTTGTTTTAATAAGTACTCGGTGGGCCAGGTCCCGGGGGAAATTTGCTAAATATATGCAGGGGCCAAGTGGGCCCCTGCAGCCCCGGTGACCGCCACTTCCCCAGGGCTAACTGTAAAAATGATGAGTGGGGGCTTGAACCCCCCACACTGCCCTGGGAACCACCACCTTCCCATGCACTCTTCATTTAAACATGGGGGTCTGTTGTGGGCCCCCAGCCCTGGGGACCACCACCTCCCTCAGGCCAGCTCCAGCAATGTCCCAGGGTGCCCAACTCTGGGACATTGCAGTTTGCAATGGCAGGACAGGAGCACTGCTCCTGCCCTGCCATTGCAAGCTTCTGCTTTGTCTCCTGTATCTGACCATTCTGCCCCTGCTGCTCACGAGCCCATGTCACAAATAGTTCCCATATATCTTTAGGTCTGGATGCTGATGGCATTAACTCCCAAAATGTGGTTAGTTGTGAGTGTTCAAATGTTACATCTCTCAGCCACTCTATTATGCTGGGTTTTAGCAAATCTGCTTGG
Organism: Triturus cristatus; assembly: GCF_964204655.1. Taxonomy (NCBI): domain Eukaryota; kingdom Metazoa; phylum Chordata; class Amphibia; order Caudata; family Salamandridae; genus Triturus; species Triturus cristatus. The sequence continues at coordinate 735,529,514 of NC_140587.1, read as the reverse complement.
GGAATGAGACTTAAGGACATTTTCCAAAGCAGACACTGTGGGCGGCAGACTGGGGAAAGTGTCATGTAGTGCTCTACACGTGGCCCTGAGCTTATGATACAAGAACAGTTCTGAGAATGGCACCGCTATATCATCCACTGCTTCTGGTGGGTGTCTAAATGTACCTTCTGGATATAAATCCGCAAATGTGCAGATCCCCATGTTTAGTGCAAACGCACTGCTGGCTCTATCTTCCATGGGTGGTAGCAGCGGATTTTGTGCCAGGGATATGGATGGGGCATAGAGGACAGAATGATTTGCCCTTTGCTTTAGACCATTCAACGCCCACCTCCGGGTATTTACTGTGTCTATGTCACCGCGTGGATGCTTTCCAATTTGATATAGTGCCACCTGTAGAGGGGTGGGTGCCGCCGCATCCGTCTCCACCGCTATATGGGGTTGTAAAGGGGTCGGATGCACCCAATAGTGCAGGTATTGCGGCTGTGCGCTCAAGGCATACAATTGTACGTCCAGTGCTCCCAGGCCCCCTTGGTGCAATGGTAAGGCGAGAAGCTCCCACGAAACTCGGGCCTGCTTACCTGCCCAAATCAGCGACACAAGCAGGGATCTTACTGTTTTTAAAAAAAGCTTGAGTTAGTGGAAGTGGTAAATTAACAAATAAATAAAGTAGCTTAGGCAGCACCACCATCTTGGCCAATGCTTTTCGTCCAGCCAATGAAAGAGGGACTCTGGCCCATGCAATGATTTTCCCTTCCAGCCAATTTATGGCTCTCCCGTAGTTCAGCTCCCATATGTTCTGCAGTTTCCTGCTATGCCAGATCCCCAGATATTTTATCGATTCATTGGCCCACTTCAGGGGAAATTCAGTGTGAGTGGGAGTGGTGGTGTCTGTTAAGGAAAAGATTACTGATTTATTCCAGTTGATGGAAATCCCAGACAGGCCCCTGAATTTTATAAACTCACGCAGCAGTGGATCAAGATTAGTCCCCGGATCGATGACGTACAATGTGAAGTCGTCAGCATATAACAATATTAAAAGGCTTCTAGTACTAAACCCAATTCCCCTGGCGTTGTGATGCTGTCAAATGCGGGCCGCAAGAGGCTCCATGGCTATCGCAAAAAGCAATGGGGAAAGTGGGCAACCCTTCCTTGTACCTCGTGAAACGGCGAATGGCTTGGACACAAGTCCGTTCTAACTTATCCTAGCAGAGGGGTTCACGTACAGCAAGCGTATAAGGCTGAGAAACATTGGGCTAAACCTCATGCGCTCCAAGACTCGAAACAGATAGGGCCATTCCAGTGTGTCAAACACTTTGGTCGCGTCAAGAAATACTGCGGCGGCTTGCACATCAGGATGTAAATAGTATACCACTGAGAATCCCGGGAATAAAGCCCGATTGATCGGGCGTGCAATGAGCGGGAAGAGAGGTTGTAGCCTGTTAGCGACCAATTTTGCCAATATTTTAACATCTATGTTTATGAGTGACAAGGGCCTGTAGGAATCCAATCCGTTTTCAGGCTTCCCAGATTTCAGGAGTGTTATTATTGTTGCCTCTCTCATTGTAGGTGGTAGAATGCCTCTTCATACAGTGCAGTCAAATGTGGTGCTAGTTCCTCCACATACGTCTTGTAAAACGCAGTGGTTAATCCATCCGACCCTGGGGCTTTATTTAATGGCAAGCTTTTTATTACCTTGGCCACATCCTCCACCATGAATGGATTGTCCAAGTATTCCCTGTAACCCGTCCCAGCCAGAGAAGTTCTAGCAATTACAGAAAGGGCTGCAGGTACTCCGGTAGCAGTTTGTTGGGAGGTGTACAGTTCAGAATAAAATTGGGAGAAGGCTTCTAAAATATTTGTTTGGCCTCTAATCACTGTAGTTGGTGTGTTTTTTATTTCAGTTACATAGGCAATGGTGCGGGGTGCTTGTAACATTGATGCCAATGTCCTCCCTGACCTGTCCCCCTCCCCTTATCTCCTAGACTGGGCATACTTCCCTAGAAATTTGATCTCACATTGTGCCTCTTCCTCAAATTCCAACATCCTCTCTTTCACTAAGGCCAGTGTATTCCAATCTCCTGTTGTATAAAACTCTGTCTCTCTTATTTGTTGCTCTACCCTTGCAATCATGCCCCGTATCGATTTTAAGCCTCCTGCCTCACTGGCTATGCAATTGCCCCTTGTTACTGTCTTGAAATCCTCCCATGATGAGACCTGTGTGGCAAACGATCCCTCATTCATGGTAAAGTAGCCCGTTATATCATTTCTGATTTCTTCTTGAAACATGTCGTCTAGGAGGGATTCCTGTGGCAATCGCCAAGTATACATGGGTGGGGTCGAGTTGGGCAGCGTCAATTGCAATATTCTGGGCGCATTGTCTGACAATGATCTGGGGAGATGCTGTACCTCACTGCTCCATGTGGCCACATCCCTGGACACTAGCCAAAAATCTAACCTGGACCAGGCCTTATGGTGTTCTGATATGCACGTCCCTTCCCTAATCCCGGAGTGGTTATGTTTCCAAATGTCAAGACGGTCCCCATCTTCGATAATGGCATTCAATGCGGAGGTAGCTGCCGGGTGTAGAGATCTAGAGGTCCCCTTCCTGTCCATTTCATTGTGCAGTATGGCATTGATGTCCCCCCACAAATAATAGTGTCACAGTTTGTAGCCCTCACTTTGGCCCATATGTCTTGGAAAAAATCAGGGACATCTACGTTCGGACCATACAGGCCTCTTATCTTTAAGGCAGGCACCTGGGTCACTCTTCCAGGCTCCAGGTCTTCTTGAACACCCTTACTGGCTGCCATTGACCGAGTGGTCACGCATCCCCACTCAGGCTAACCCAACATCTCTAAATGAGCACTTCGCTCCACCTTAGCCCAAGGGGAGCTCTCCAAATCGTTAGCCAACAGACAATCAACAAGCATGGCTGGCCTCACAGCTACTTGAAGAGAGTCCCTGAGACCCCCCACTCAAAGGGAACCTGAGCCACCTTACAGTGGCTCTGTGTTTTGTCAGGGGCAACAACTGGGTAATATGCTTTGGGGATTACCTGCTCTTCAGACACCAACTGACAGCTGTCACACTGGCTCCGGTGTCTCTAAGAGCTTCCACATTGAAGAACCAGAACCTATTGGATCTGGCAGCGCAGGGTACGCCCTCTGTCTCCGGAGTTCACCTGCTTCGCTACACAGAGACACGGGACACTCTGTCGGCGTTAGAAGATTGGATTTATTTAGCTGCAGCTAGTACAGTTATCCTAGAAGTACACAAAGTAGGTTCTCAGGAGACTGCCACTTCACTCTGTGGCACATCAGATTAAATACTATACAATACATAATTATTAACAAAACACACGCCCCAAGCATAGAAGAAAAGAGCCAATAGGGTAAGTGGAAAACAAAGCGGAACCAGTAAGAAAGGTTCGAAAATAGAAATATCAGATGACTCGAAGAGACCTCTCCTCCAACTGTGTTTGTCATCCTACCCCCAAACTAATTTATTAACAGATTACAACTGACTTGCAGGTGGTGAGATACGTTTGTGTGTATTGGAGGACAGTCATGACACAAGAGAATGCTAGCAGGAGACAGTGAAGGCCAGTCGATAAGATATGATCGGGAAAGAATAGTGTGAGCCTACAGATAGTTGAAACAGGGATTAGAAAAGCCAGACAAGGATTAGTGTACTCGGCTAGTCCAAATACCAGCCTCGCAAACAAGGCCGAGGACGTATTTCAACACCAAGCTACGGGAAAAGCAGAATAGACTTTGTTCGCCATGCTGCCTGAGTGATGGCAACACAAAATGGCGGCGGGTCACAAAATGGCGAGTCGATTCGATCGTGATCGAAAATTGAAGTTCCTCAGACCCTCCTTTTGCCAGAACTCAGGCAAGATAGACTCACGTTAATCTGAGTCCACATCAATAGCCATGAGATCATCGAGCTGTTGCTGTAACATCATCCTTATGTTTTCTGTTACTTGGGGTTTGGGTTTTGGAATGCACATAGTAGCACAAAGATCACAGATAGCGGGACCACAGTGCATATAAAGGCAACAAGAAAATACGATAGTCAAAATTATTCCAAGGAATGTCAACGCTTTCCAACCCCATTTGGACAGTAGTCCCCAAAACCATTCCGTTAAAGACCAATCTCCTTCGTCCTGATGAATAGACTCAGAGATTACGTGCAACTTAGAGATAGCTTGGTATACTGTCGGAGCGTCATTAGAAATAAAAATACAACAGCTTGACCCGATCAATTTTACATACTCCACCACGATCGGCAAGAATAAAGTCTAAGGCAACTCGATTTTGCAAGGTCATAAGACGATCCGCCTGTAGTTCCGCCGTGATATTGCTTAAGGCTCCTACAGTGATGTCTATTGTAGTCTCTACGACACGGACCAATTGCCTTATATTTCTGCTGTTAGCCATTGGACCCCAGAAGGGAAGAAAACCTTTAAGGAAATCTCCTCCCTCTTGTCCCGCGGTGTCTTTTTAGTCAATAATTCCTTGGCTGAGACGGGTTCGGTGATAATTGGCAGAAGCAGTGTAAGTAGGAGGAAGAAGGAAAGCTATGTAGCAAGTACCAGAGAAACCCGTTGGTAACCAAGTATAAGCTCTATCATAACAAATGAAATAGGTGCCTTGAGACGGCACTAGAGGAGGCGAGTTTGGAGAGGAATAAATGTACGTGTAGGAACAGTTACTCTTTGGTGCAGTGTCAGAAGAGCGATCGTTTATTTTTAAACAGAAGTTACCTTGATGTGGTATAGTCCAGATTGGTGAGGATTTTCCCTTTCCCACTTTATTATTAAGACTCGACATATATTGGGTGACGTTCCAATTGGTGTATGCTTTCCTTTCGTCAATGGAAATTTTGCTGTTCTTCATGATTTTAGCCATAACTACCATACCCTTAATCAAGGAACTATGACTAAAATCCGGATAATTAATTTGTGAAGTAACGGACCGTCTGAATTTGCTTTGATAAGCATTGGAGAAAATAACGAAGAATGCCCAAGCGGAACCCTCATAAGAAAAAGGAAGAACTAGATATGGTATTCCTTTCTCAGTGGTATGGGGCATAAGACCACATACCCAACAATCAGTTGTGTTAACCACTAATTGATGCTGGTGTAATAGTTGGACAAAAGAATTGTTGTAATACTCGGTTCTTCTGACAAGTTCATGTGAAGGAAAAGTATGAAAGAGGTGTGGAGAGATAGTAGAAGAAGGCAAAGAGGAAGAAGGGGAGGTGTTTCTTGGCAGCAATACATAAACAATCCAACCAATAATCGCCAAAGCAATACATAATGATATAAAAACACATAGAGTTATACTACAACGACTGTACATTATTTTACAAGATGCTTTCTTCACTTCATCTCTTCTTTCTTTATTACTTGGTGTAGTTTCCATTTTCACTCATGGATGCTCACGATAATCTTCCTCAATCACTGAAGTCACGATGCTCTTCCGTCCTATGACACTGAGGATCCTGCAGACCTATTGTCACTACTCAGGTCGTGACCTAGACTCCTACCGTGACCCTGCAACCTAAACAGAACACTACACAAGGGAGAAGAAAGTTTTAATTGTTCTATGGTCTGGGCCTGAGGTGATAACGCTCCTTCCCCAGAACACTCTGATCTTGAAACAATGTTCGTGGTTCAGTCGTATTCATTCTACGATGCGATGGAATTGCTTCTTGTAAAATGTCGTCGTCCTCTTTCTCAGACAATGTTCCATTCAGGTGTGCATCGCTAAAGGGTACAAATCGTGGAACTGTTTCGCCTTCACAGTCACCAACCCCTCTACGAACCCACTGATCAAAAGGCAATGCACACCATGAATCCAATTTTTCTTTCCTTCAACTTTCACTGCTGTCCTTGTCGTGAGTAGGACCATACGAGGCTCCCGCCATCTGGGTTCCAAATTCTTTTTCTTCTGAAAGTTTCGGGTGCAGACCCAGTCACCTGGTCGGATGGAATGACCTGGATCTGTGGAAGCCTCCGGCAAAGCACTCTGAACCTGTCGATGAAGGGTATGCAATTTAGTTGTAAGGTCATGCAGATAGTCAATCAACATTGGGTAGGGCCAATCTGAGAACTTATTAGGACGAGGTATTCCCCATACGTTGGCCAGATGGCCAAACACCACTTCGTAAGGGCTAAGTCCCAGACGAGAATGTACTGCAGTTCTGGTGGATAGCAGAGCTAACGGCAAAGCATCAGGCCAATTAAGTCCCGTACTTGCTTGAATCTTCGCTAATTTCAACTTCAAGGTTCCATTGCAACATTCTACTAAACCCGCTGACTGTGGATGATTTGCCGCGTGGAACTTTTGCTTGATTCCAAGACCTGCACAAACTTTCTGCATGACTTGGCCAACAAATTCGCTCCCATTGTCACTCCAGACAATGCGCGGCAAACCAAACCTGGGAAAGAACTCTTTTAGTAGGATTTTAGCTGTAGACAAAGCTGTGTTATCTTTCAAAGGGTATGCTTCTATCCACCTCGAAAAGGCACATACTACCACCAGAACATATTTGAGGTTGTTGCATCGATCCATATGGATGTAATCGATTTGCAACACTTCAAATGGGTATGTCGGAGGAGCAAAGTGACCTGCTGGAGTGGGGGTTCCCTTTCCTGGATTGTACATCAGACAAACAATACAATGCTTTACAACGTTGTCTGCACATTTCGGGATATTCTCATTTTGCCAAACTGGGGCTAAAAGTTTACAAATGCCTTTTGCACTAAGGTGAGCTGGACCATGGGCCATAGTAACCACTGGGAGTACATAAGCATCCGGTAACAACCAACGTTGATGTTCGGATAATTCCACCCAACAACCCATCTCATCCAACATGCCCGTACTTTCTCTCCACTTGCTCAACTCTCTTACTGAAGCCTCTTTCTGAATTGCTTTCACGCTTTCCACTGTATTCTCACACATTCCTCTCTCTCTGACCCAATTCGCAGGACCTGCCACATACATTCGACTTGTTGAATCTCTTGCTGTTTTCTTTGCTATTTCATCAGCAAATGCATTTCCCCGTCCATCATCATCCGTAATCTTCTTGTGTGCACTGCACTTCACTATCGCTATTTGGATGGGTAAAGCAAGTGACTCAGGGAGATCAGTCACTAACTGGCCATGCTGTATCTTAGTGCCATGTGAAGTTAAGAAACCCCTTGCTCTCCAGAGATGCCCAAAATTGAACGCGACACCAAAGGCATATTGACTGTCAGTGTACACGTTCACTCTTTTCCCTTTTGATAATACACAAGCTCTCGTCAGTGCTATAAACTCTGCTGCTTGCGATGAATTGTGTCTAATGCGTGCAGTTTCCACAATCGTATGTAAGGTAGTTACAGCATAGGCTGAAACCGTATCTCCATTAGGCATCTTAAAACAAGAACCATCTACCCATAGAGTCCCATCTGGATTCTCTAACGGTGTGTCTCTCAGGTCAATTCTTCCTTTTGTCTCTTCCTCAGTACGGAAGAAACAATCATGCTGATCCTCAATATTCTCCTCAGCACTCTCCTCATTTGGAAGGGGCAACAAAGTAGCTGGATTCAGGGTATTGCATCGTTTGATGTGCACGTGACTAGCTAACAGCGTCAGCTCGTTACCAGTTAATCGTGCACTCGTAAGATGCTGTGTCTTCGTTCTGTTTAGCAAAGTATCCACTGCATGCGGCACCATGACAATAAGAGTGTTATCTAACACCATCCCACCAGACTGTCGGATAGAAATTGCTGCGGCTGCTGTGGCTTTGAGACAACTGGGCAATGCTTTAGCTACGGGATCTAACGTAGCTGAAAAATAAGCACATGGCCGCTGTCTATGTCCAAATTGCTGTGTCAAGACTGATAATGCACAACCTTCTTTCTCGTGAACATACAGCGTAAAAGGCTTAGTGTAATCTGGGGTGCCTAGTACAGGAGCAGAACAGAGAGCAGCGCGTAAATCAGTGAAACACTTTTGGCACTCATCAGTCCAAGGAAGGGGCTGAGGCGTATCTTTTAAAGTGAGTGCCAACAAAGGTTTGGCAATCAAAGAGAAGTTAGGGATCCACTGTCTACAATAAGAAGTGATACCCAGAAAAGCACGTACTTCCCTTTGTGTGGATGGTACAGACATTCGCGCAATCGCCTGAATTCGTTTTGGTGTCAATCGTCGTCCCTCCTTTGATAGGAGATGACCCAAGTAGGTAACCTCTCGACAAACATATTGCAGTTTGGAGGGTGAAACCTTGCGATTCAGCTTAAACAAGTGACGTAACAGTGCAACAGTGACATCTTTGCAGATATCTTCTGAATCGGCGGCGACTAACAAGTCGTCCATATATTGGATAAGGACAGCACCAGACGGCAAATGAAAAGTATCAAGATGACATTTCAAAGCTTGGCTGTAAATGGAGGGACTTTCACAGTACCCTTGGGGTGCGCGCTTAAATCGGAAGCTTCAGCCTCCAAGAGAAAAAACAAAAATGTCCCTACTCTCTTCTGCAATAGGAATACTGAAGAAGGCATTCTTTAGATCAATAACAGAAAACCAAGTCGCTGTGGAAGGTATCATAGTCAACAAGGCAGTGATAGCTGGAACAACAGGAAATTGTGGAATCACAATTTTGTTTACTTCTCGCAGATCAATCACAAACCGGTACACAGGAGGCTGAGAAGGATCAGTACGTTTAAGAACAGGAAGAATAGGACTATTGCATGTGTTACCTCTCGTTTCTTCAACCACATTCTTCCGAATTAGGTCATGAATGATTTCCAAAAGCGCTTTCTCACCTTCAGCAGAGATTCTATATTGTGGGATACGTGGTAATTCAACATTGGGCTTGAGAGTGACAACATAAGGCGGTATCTCATGACAACCCACCTCGTTCGGACCCGTGGCCCAAAGTGCTGTCGGAAGAGAAAGCAACTCGGGAGGAAACTGATCTTTGGACAGATACATTGGGGAGATCAACTTCTGACCTAGAGTGAGATGTACGCCTGAAGGAGAACAATATATTGTATCATGCATTCTTTTCAATAGGTCTAGACCCAACAGATTCTCACCACAACCATTCGTCAACAGAAGTGGAGCTTCCAAGTCATAAGGACCAACTGAAATAGGCAAAGGACAAGAAACCGGATTGCAAACAAGGGCGCCAGAAAATCCTACAGAAACATTCGTTAAGCCAGACAAAGGTGCCCCAGGGAGTTTAGAATGAATATTAGAACTTCTCATTGCTCCAGTATCTAGAAGAAATGGTTCTGATACACCCATTGTAGTGACGTTAACATAAGGACCATTTTGATCTACTGGGATTGGCACAACTCCCTTACTTTGTCCATGGCTGTCCTAGTTGGCATGAAGGCTCTCATTCTCGCCTTCAACATAATTGTCTTCTTTATAATACTGTGTAGATCTCACATTCTGCTGATCAAAGTAGTTCATGGAATTAGGAGAAGGGAGGGCACGCTGTTCTTGAGTCAACACACCTCGACCTCTACCTCTGTTTGCTGACTGGAGGCCAGCACGACCTCGTGGAGCAGATAACGCTCCATTGCGCTGCAATAAAACCGGACAACTGCTTTTAAAATGACCTTCCTCTCTACAATAGGCACATTGATTAGGACCTAACAAAGGTCGCGGAATGTATGGCTCAGGTTTCTGATACAATCTCTGAAACTGCGGTGGCTGTTGAGTCTGAGGCTGAACATAACGTGGAGGATAGGCTTGCTGCAAGAGAACCTTCATTTTTAAATCTTTCGTCTTTTTCTCTTGCTTTTCTTTTTCTTCTTTATCCCTATTCTCCTAATATTGTGCAGTAGCCAATATCTGAGCAGAAGAAGAAACAGCCCAAGAACTTTCTGAATCCTTTAGTTTGTGTGACAGCTCGGGAAGTAAATTGAATACAAATGTATCCACGAATAATCGCTGTCCACCCTCGGTAGCCATGTCCTGACCACTGTGATCGATAAATGTTTCCTTGAAACGAGTAAAGAAGTCAGAGACACTTTCATCTTTCTTTTGCTTGCATGCTGCTAACTTATCCCAATTCACTCTCAATGCAGGCATCATAGTTTTCATTAACGTAATGATTCTACCAGGAAGTTCCGAGATCAAAGCGTCAGGCTTTGCGCCACCCACTTGGTCTCTATCTGTATCAGCTATAACATTCCAAGTAGCACCTAGTTCCTGTGCGTGATCCTCTCTACGAATCTTAGTCCATATTGTCTGTGGGACTACATTATCCATTAGCATATCAATATCTGCCAGGTTCATAATACAAGATTGTCTGCGATAATTCTTTGTAATAACTTGCAGGGTTCTTACGAGGATCTGGTAGAGTCTGCTTAAGGGCCAAAACTTCAGATCTCTTCCATGGCACATGTACCCATATACGCTGAAAATGAGCAGGAATAGGTGCATTACCACCTACTCCCGCAACTGCCTCTTTCCAAACTGGAGGAACCTCTCTCATAGGGTAATTTTTCGACGCTAGTTTAACCATCGGATCGGAATCAAGAAAAATCAGAGAAAACAATAAGGATCTATAAGAGATAAGTGTCCTTACAGCTTCCTCGACTTTAGAAACTACAATAAGTCCTGTTTCAAAACCGGCTTGGACGTCTAACAGATCTTGTAAGATCGGACTCGAACTCACATCTTTCCATTCTTTAATGAGAATGTCGCACATTACATTAAAAACATACCTTTGCGTAGGCGCATTCCATTGCAAAAAGGTAGGCATAATATCAGACACACTATATTGTGGACCCTTCTTGATCCATCTTCGTGCAAGAGAATCTAGCTTCTCTCGTTCCTCAAAATCTGGAAACTGACTACGAGATTGTCTTCGAGTAAAAGCCGGAGACACATTTAAAGCTCCAAAGAAAGGAGACAGAATACTAGTGACAGAATCTGTGAGACGCTTACGCATAGACGGTGAATTAGACATTAGAACTGGAGACAGAGTATTAGGAGAACTAACAGGAGAAGGACTATAAATTACAGGAGGAGCAGAAGGCAAAGGAGAGCTAAGATCAGGAGATGAAGGCAAAGAAGTTGAGACTGATGGTAATACTGGCAAGGGCGGTAATACTGGAGGAGGCAAATGCTGAAGAGCCGGAACCGGCGGAGGTACCACCAGCAGCTGAGCAGGCAGTAATGGCTGAGGTACATTGGCATTTTGCGCATAGGGCGGAGGCAACCTTAATAAATGGGACATTAGGGGATCTTCTTCTATATCTTTCTTATTATCAGAAGGAGAAACAGGCAACACCAGATAGCATTTATCTATCGCCATACGATGTTGTCTTTCTGAAATTTCAGTCGCATTGTCAATTTCATCATTTTTGAACTGTTGGGCAGCCTGTATAATTGTCATACCCTGTGATTTCCTATCTCGTTTTGCTTGTTTAATTCCTTTCTGATTGGCTTCCTTACTCCAAAGGCGGAAAGAGTCAAACATTGCAGGCCGGGCTTTTCTTTTGAATAATACTGCTTCCAAATTATCTAGCACATCAGGGTCAAAACTACCGTTTTCTGGCCATTTGAGAACACCATCTTTCTTCGTGTATCGATGCCATGTCTTGTTAAAGGCAATGGGGCCGATACCATGTTTCGAATAGAGCTCATATGTGGGAGTTCCAACCGAAGGAATCGGACAAGAGTCCTCAAGTCGGGAGTCCCTATTACAACCAAGACAACAAATTCTTCCAAACTTAGTCAGACCAGGCATCTCGCAATGACTGTTCACAAACTTCAAGGGAGTAAAACTCAGTTTACGCAGCACAAATGCACTTACCCTCGGCTTTAGTCTTTGCAATGACTAAACCTAAGACACCTAAGGACATCAAACAAAGAACCAAAATTGTGGGCGCGACCCACGAAAATACTGAACTTAACTAAGGACGTCTTCTTCCACCAACAGAGGCCCGTCTATCGTCTCGCTTTACCATACATCACCAAAGGAATGGGCCAAAGCAGGGCGGCAGTCAGGGCAGCGGTTGTCAGTAGCCGTCAGGAAGGAGTAACCGCGCTGCAAAAGACCTTCGGACCACTTTCGACATACAGGGGTCGCTTAGTGTGGCTCGCGAACCCTCCGGAATTTTCTTGCGAGGTTCCTCACGACCTTCGAGCAGAACCGGTACCACTGAAGCCGCACCACGTTGGGCGCCAATTGAAGAACCAGAAACTATTGGATCTGGCGGCGCAGGGTACGCCCTCTGTCTCCGGAGTTCACCTGCTTCGCTACACAGAGACACGGAACACTCTGTCGGCGTTAGAAGATTGGATTTATTTAGCTGCAGCTAGTACAGGTATCCTAGAAGTACACAAAGTAGGTTCTCAGGAGACTGCCACTTCACTCTGTGGTGCATCAGATTAAATACTATACAATACATAATTATTAACAAAACACACGCCCCAAGCATAGAAGAAAAGAGCCAATAGGGTAAGTGGAAATCAAAGCGGAACCAGTAAGAAAGGTTTGAAAATAGAAATATCAGATGACTCGAAGAGACCTCTCCTCCAACTGTGTTTGTCATCCCACCCCGAACTAATTTATTAACAGATTACAACTGACTTGCAGGTGGTGAGATACGTTTGTGTGTATTGGAGGACAGTCATGACACAAGAGAATGCTAGCAGGAGACAGTGAAGGCCAGGCGATAAGATATGATCGGGAAAGAATAGTGTGAGCCTACAGATAGTTGAAACAGGGATTAGAAAAGCCAGACAAGGATTAGTGTACTCGGCTAGTCCAAATACCAGCCTCGCAAACAAGTCCGAGGACGTATTTCGACACCAAGCTACGGGAAAAGCAGAATAGACTTCGTTCGCCGTGCTGCCTGAGTGATGGCAACACAAAATGGCGGCGGGTCACAAAATGGCAGGTCGATTCGATCGTGATCGAAAATCGAAGTTCCTCAACCCTATGGCCATTGATGGTCACCCACTGCCTGTACTTCAAAGTGTTATCAGGCAGCTGGGTCCTGGGGACTATCTCACAGTCTCCTAAAGAGACTAGGGACATCTCTGCGGGACCCCACCCACCTTAGGCACCCATCTCCTCCCCCAGGGCTACACTAGCCATCTGCTGGGGTGGTGCACCAGTGGGTGCTGTCTTCCCATACAAGGGACATCTAGCATCATAAGAACAGTGGGCCACTAGACTACACTTAAAACAGGTCTTGGGCCCCTTGTGAACAGGCTCAACTGTCGGGCCCCTGCCTTCTTCTCAGGGGGAGGCTGGGAACCCTTCCTTTGGTTCCCTTGGGGATTACTTTGGGGCCCTTTCTGGAACTCCCTCTGTTTACCCACCACTCTTCTGCTGGGGACCCTGCCCACTTTTGACAAAGTCTCCCACATGACCCTTTTGGACCCGGGTGCTCACCCAGCGGTCCGCCTCTTCAGCAAGCTTCCTAGGGTTAATCAGCTTACTATCAATAAGGTGCTGGCGTAGCTCTGGAAAACAGTTATTGGACAAGTGCTCCCATGCAAACAAATCATAGAGCGCTTCAAAATTATCCACTTTGCTACCCTTCACCCAACCATCCAATGCTCTGCAAAAGAAAGACACATATTCCACCCAAGTGGTAGACTCCAGTTTTCTGCAATTCCCAAACCTTTGTCACTCTGTATAACTCTGGGGTCAAACCATATCTGGACATGTGGGCTCCCTTTATGTGGGCAAAGGACACCTGCTCCTCTGTAGGTAAATCTAACAAAGTGGCCCTCCCATCACTAACAAAGTGGCCCCACAACCCCGCTCCCAATCCTTCTCAGGGACCCGGTGGGCCAACATTGCAGCTTAATAAGCCCTAAACCATTGACCAATATCCTCATTCTTGTGGAAATTTTCAACTACTTCTTTCAGGATGTAGGCTCTTGCTTCTACAGGCACTGGCGGTGCACTGCCACCAGAGGTAGGAACCTCTAAACTTTTGGCTTTGAGTTCCAATTCCCTCAACACTCTCTCATGTTCAAAATGCATTTTCTTTTCCTCTAAGGCTAACTTCTTAATTTCTAATTCCATCCCAGGCTCTATTTTCTTGCTCTCTATGTCTTTCTGACGATCCATTTTGAGCCTAGCGAGCTTCAACTTGTGCACCCTCTCCCTCTCTCTGTCCTCCACCTCTCCTAGGGACAGATCCTTGGAAGAAACACTGCTGCCGGCCCTGGAAGGTATTTTCTCACTGGTTGGGCCCACTGGCCTCTCAAGCTCCCCATTTAAATCCTCTGCCTCCACCACTGGCTCCTCAGGATGCTCACTGGCATTCCTAGATTCCAACCAGGCCCTCAGCGCCTTTTGGTATTCCTCATTCCTGGTGAGGCCTTTCACAAAGATTTTAAAATTATTGCACAAAGCTTTGAGATTAGGCACAGTGTAAACATAAATTCTCTCTTCTTCCAATTCAATGTCTACAGATGCTATGGATTTTGGCTTACTCATGGTAGAAAAGACTGGCAGTTCTCAAGAATCAAAAACAGAAAAGAAGTTCCAAGGAAAACAAACCTCTACCAAATGTATGTGGTTGCGTTATGGTCTGCACTCACTAGTAGTGTACACCAATCACTGTATATGAGTCACAAATGCAAGTCCAGAATCCTCACCGCTGACCACCAATGTTAGATTTGGGGGTCTCCAGTTGGCAGAGGTAGGTACTTTTGACCAAATAGGGACCCTTGGGACTAGTCAGGGTAAGGGGCTACACTCCTAAAATAAACCCTGTTCACCACCTTGGTAGCTTGGCACGAGCAGGCAGGCTTATGTCTGAGGCAGTGTGTAAAGCATTGGTGAACACACAGTAATACAGTAAAAACACTGCAGATGGACACCACACAGGTTTAGAAAAATAAGTATTCTTTACTTCTTGACTTAAATTGGTAGGACATATCTCAGTTCTCTTAAGATTGTAAATGCAACACTTTACTCTCAAAGTACCTTGGATGCGTAAAGCAAAGCAAACAAAAAGGGTCGCAGGGAAGGTGATACGTCGGTTCCTTACACTCAGGGGAGTGGGTGCGTTGGTTTCTTACTGCTGCGCAGGGGAGTTGATGCTCGCTTCCTTACTGTGTGGGGAGGTGGTGTTTCGGTTTCTTACTGCTCTCCGGTATGATGTGACAAGATGGCACCTCGAAGCGATACTTCTCTCCAATGCGATGCAACAAAATGGTGTCTTGGTTACGATGCGACAACGTTGATGCGATGCATGCATGCCAGATGGCCGTGTGGCAACTCGATGATTTTCTGAGCCATGACAGGCCCTGCTACACGCTTCTCCGGTAATGCGTACTCTGCAGCAGTGGCACGCTTCTCCAGTGATGTGACACGCTTCGGTGATGAGATGGCGACAGCGGCAGCAGCGGCACGCTTCCCTGGCGATGCGACGGCAGCTGCTGCCAGCAAGGGAATTCAGGGGGTGAGCTGGTTGGTGAAGTCTTGTATCATAGAGACTTCAGGCAGGAGGCAAGCTCAAAGTTCAAGCCCTTGGAAATTCTTCCTAAAGTTGATGAAAAGCACACTCAGTCCTCTTCTCCTTTCTTTGGCAATGAAACAACCACTGCAGGCCAACCCACACACACAGCACAGGGGTAGTCTCCTCCTTCACCTTCCTGGTCCTTCTCCTCAGCAAAGGTTTGTCTTGATTCCCAGAAGTGATCTAAAGTTCTGGGGTCTGGGTCCCCCTTTTTATACACCAAGATCCTTTGTCTCTGAAGGCAGAGAGTGTCTGTGCCTAGTCCAAACCATTTCTGGGTGCATTCTGCCAGTGTACACCTTCTTCCTTTGTCAGTGTGGGCCAGGGTCTTCATACATACCACAGGAGGTGGAGCCAGCATTGTGGAAGGCAGCCACAGCCCTATTCAGGCCCAGGTGTTACTCCTCCCACCACTCCTCATGCAGATAGGTCTATTCAGCCTTGTGCTGACTCACCCTGTCTCCTGGAGCCCCCCAACCCCTGTCACCCAGAAACCAGACATGGAATACACAACCTAGCAGAGGCAGGCTTGGATAGTTAGACAAAGAAATACCTACTTTCTAAAAGTGGTATTTTCAAACACAGAATATTAAAACCAACTTCACTAA
The DNA here is from genome assembly GCF_964204655.1 of Triturus cristatus. Lineage (NCBI taxonomy): Eukaryota > Metazoa > Chordata > Amphibia > Caudata > Salamandridae > Triturus > Triturus cristatus. The sequence goes on along the minus strand of NC_140587.1, from coordinate 735,513,398 downwards.
CTTCATTCTGAGTTCAGGCATACTAAATTTGTGTTTCTACCATGTTCCCTGGGTCAGTTAGGATTGTAAGATGTTATAATTAGGGGTGGGCGGAATTTGCATAGTCGTGTTACGCACATTCAGCGACACAGTAAAAAATCTCCGCAAGCTATGCAGATTTCCACGAGCACGCGTAATTGCTTGTTTCACCCATTTGCGATGCGTTTTTCCTGTTCGGGGAAGCTGTTTGCATGCTCGGGGGGAAATATCTTGCGAACTTGCCCATGCGGTCGCAGCCTTCTTGTTTTACTTGTTCCGCCCACTCGCGATGCGTGTTTCCTGTTCGCGAATGCGGATGTCCGATGGCACGTCTGAATGACGTATTCGCGGTCGCACATTCTTGCGGGATCACGCGGCCGGACGTAAACAGATAGGAAAACTCGACAGCGAATGCAAGGATCCCGGTATGTCGCTCCCACGCGCATGAACATGCATTTTGAAAGCGTGAACAAGGAAACATTTCTGCTACGCCACGGATCGCGGAATTTTCGGCAATTCCGCGTTCTCTGCGGAAAGCGGAATTGCCAAAATTCTGCAAATTCCGCGAGCGGAGCGGAATTTACCACCCAGGCCTAGTTATAATCAAACTGCCTATTCTGGCCTATGGGAGCAGGTAGCCTTACAACAGTGAAAAACGAAAATGGCTGTAATTAACTATTAGGACATGCCACACACATCAGGGCATGTCCTACCTTTTACCTACAATGCACCCTGCCCTTGGGCCTACCTTAGGGGTGTCTGATATGTGGAAAAGGGAAGGTTTGGGGACTAGCAAGTGGGTGCACTCGCCAAGTCAATATGGCAGTGCCTGCCTGCACGCAGGCCCTGCAATGGCAAGCCTGAGACACACTTTACAAGCTGCTCCGGTGGGTGACACAATCAGTGCTGCAAGCCCACCAGCAGCATTTGATATACAAGTCCTGGGAACATGCAGTGTACTGTGCTAGGGTCTGATAAGTAAACCAAACAAGCCAATCATGGATTCACTAAACCATACATCAATTTAACATAGGGAGCACTTGCACAGTGGCACTGAAGAGCCCAAAGCATCTAAAACCAGCAAAAACATCAGAGGCAACAGCAAAAAAATGAAAGGGAGACCCAGGCCAATTGTGCCAGGTCTAACAGCTTGTCTCTTTGGGAAGAGGGGTACAAGTCTCCGCTGCATAACTCAAGCACCTAACACACTGTACCTCACAGCACTGACCATGAAAAAGCAAGTCATCACCCTTCGTTAACCCATCTGTCCATGTAGGACAAGTAGTATGTACATGATGTGATCAGGTGCAAAGCTAAACTGAAACAAAAAGTACCACAGAAAGATATTCACATGTGTGCAATGTGATGAGAAATATCAACACAAATATGTTTCTTCACATTGCATACGTCTCCAAACCATGCAAATACAACACGGGCCAAACTACTACCGTGTAGTCACATTGCAGTACATAACAACGCAACACATCACAACCACTTGCAGTAGGCTCAGCGCCGGGATACGTATCGATACAACTCACCATTACAACTCCAGTGTGCACAACAGTGGGCAACGACTATAGGTATCAAATAGTACCATTCCACATGTTTGTGCGTCACCCACTGCAGGTCAATGTAATGACTTGTGTTGCGATGTACTGCCATGTAACAATGTGGTTTTTGCAACAAACACCATGCTAACACATGGATTGTGACGTATGTGATGTAATTGCTGTTTCACACCAACACATTCATCAAAGTTAAACATAGTAATTGCTGACAGATAGAGGAGAGTGGGTATGTGAGTGCCCACAGCAATGTGACTGGTGTAAACATGCACAAACGCAAACACGCATGCACAAATCTTGCTAAACATCAGAATTGAAGGAATACATTTGTCATTGTAAATACACAGATGTGTGAAATGACAATACAGCTGTGTCATGCACAGGGTGTCACTTGACAGTCAATGTCTATGTACAGTCAAGGTTAAAACACATGCACATACATGCACAGAGCTGGACATGCTCTTAAAAGCACATCTTGACTAAGTCACAATGTACTATGAACAAATAGTCTAGTGTCTGTGACAAATGATAAGTATAGATTGTTAGAAAAATCCACTCAATGTACTACATCTCTCATTTCTGTGTATGGTACATTGACATGTGTAAATACAATACTAACAATGTGTCTCTCTTCTACCCACAGGGGATCCTGATGTGAGTCCAGATACTGAACAAGAATCTGAGGCCCAGGCTACAGATGACACTGAGACCTCCAGTGGGTCTGTCTCGACATCCTCCTCGGACAATGACGAACAATCTGGCATCTCCGGTGTGGGTCAGCATGCAGCACCAGCACCAGTAACAACAGCAGCCCCAGTGACCACACATGCAACATCTGTGAACATCCAGATTCCCAGGACCCACACGGACACACCAGACCACCAAACCTTGGAAGAACAGCAACACAGGCCACCCCGGAGTTGGCAGGAAACATCAGCCCTGACAACAATGAAGGAGGACCTGTCGTGTCAGTGCATGCCATGCCAGGTTCTGTTCATGCGGGTAGGGTTAGGGGTGGTGTGAGGGTGCGTGGTAGGAGGACATTACCTCCTGCTGGTGCTGATGACGGAGAGTACCCCCAGCTGACTCGCATTTTCCATGCGTATCGAGAATGCACCGGAGACTTTGGCCAGGTTGTTGGGATCCTCAAGGGAATCAAACAGCAGCAGGCTGGCCATTTTGACCAGATGGACCAATATATGGAATGTATGGAGTCCAACTGGTCAAAAATAGATTACCTTACTGCGGTGCATAGGGACGTACTCACCAGCATCCGCCAGATAGCTACCAACATGACCCCACCTCCCTGTGTGCCATCTACATCTGTTGCCTCAACATCTGCAACCTCCACAGGGAGGGCTGAGGGCACTGGCGATGAGTCCCCTATAAGGCAGCAGCCTGCAAATGAGGGTCCCCCTCCTCCAAAGAAGAGGGGACGTCCGTGGAAGAGGGACAAGAGGCACTGATGGCCATGCATCGCCCCAGGAAGGAGAGAAATGCAACGGATATCCTCCTCTGTGTGCAAAGAATACACTCTGTTGACAGTCACTGGACTCTCCAACATGGGATGGAGGGTCTAATTTGGACTATTTGCTAAAATGACTGTGGACTTTGCTCTGAAACTTTTCATCTATCACAACTTCCAACTCATGTGTGAACTTTGGATTACTAATTTGTACAACACTTACCCTTGTTTGTAACATTCATCACATGCACTTAAATAAATTCAAATTCACACTATATGTGAATCATTCGTCAATTCAAGACTGTGCTGGCAATAGAACTGATGATCAGTCTTACATGGCATTGTCAACAAATAAACTGCAGAAGTTTAGCTACCGTCTACTACTAAAAATGTAACATAACCCATATGAGGGATACACACGACAAGGTAAATCACAACACACCTAGTACATGCAACATATAATCATTGCCTCCACTGTTGTAAGATGGAACCATTGAACTGCACAAACACTAATAATTGTCTCATGGAATTAACATCAGGGCATATGTACAGGTCATAAATTCATGTTGGATGTGTGGAAACAGACACGGCACACCTCTTTGTGGCTCACAGAATTATTACACAACCACAAGCAGCTGCATTCAACACAAGCCAGAGCAGATGACAGGGTCAATGACCACGATGAACCAAAATAATTTGGAAAAGGAAATTACAGAACAGAGTGTGTATTATTGATTCATGATCCAAATGAATTTACAATATTGTAACTGCATTGTGTGTCTCCGAGCTCACACGTATCCACACAACAGCCAAACGAGCCTGTGAAAGAGAGACATAGAACAGTCATAAATACAACATCCTGTTTAGGACATCTGCCAAAATTGTTACGCTATTATCCATTGTAACATTTCAACAACAGCTAGGAGTAATGTCAACACTGTACTGGTGACAATCATGACTCAATATACACTGTCCAAAAGCAATGACCATGCCAAGTTGCATGCACTCACACTTATCTAAACATATACTGCAACATACACATATCATGCTTAAAAAAGGCATATTCAAATAATCGTAGCATACTTACACTGTAAAAAAGTTGGTAATGAGCTGTCTCCTAACATCCTCCTCCTTCACCTCCTCCTCACTGGCAACGTGTCCCAGGCCTGTATGCTCCATTGCTTGAGGCAGTTGGTGCCCGTCATCTTGGATGAGAGGTAGCCCCTTCCTCACTGCCCGGTTGTGTAGCATGCAACATACTTTGATGATTTTACACACCTTTTGTGGTGCATATTAGAGTGCTCCTCCGGTCCGGTCCAGGCAGCGAAATCTTGGCTTTAGCAAGCCAAATGTCCGCTCTATCACTCGCCTGGTCCACCCATGTGTCTCATTGTACCGTACATTAGCAGGGGTCACAGGGTTCCTGAGTGGGGTCAGCAACCACAGCATGTTGGGGTATCCAGAATCTCCTACATTTAACACATGAGACAAATCAGTTGGTACAAAGAAGGGTACAACAAGGCATACATGTTACACACACCAGAAACAGACAACATCACTTACCAACAAGCCATGCACACTCATTCCACAGCTGCAACATCGTGTGTGGGATCCGACTATTCCTCATTATGTGTGCGTCGTGGGCTGATCCCGGGAATCGCACACAGACATGTGATATGATCATGTTGGGCAGACATACCATCAGGGAATTGATGGAATGAAAGTGTTTCCTATTTCTGTATGTCTGTTCATTGGCCTTTGATGCTATCAAAGCCACATGTGTCCCTCTATTGAGCCTATGACATTTGGCATGTGTCCCAATGCATAAAAGTCATCTTTAATACCTGGAAACTGCTGTGGTGTTGGAAACCGGATGTAGAGGTTGAGATATCACAACATGGCCTCACACACATCACAGAGCACACAACTTAACATAGTCTGTGGCATCCCACCAGAAGAAGCCACGGTATGTTGGAATGTTCCTGTGGCAAAAAAATGAAGAGCCGACATCACCTTAACTTTGGGTGTCAGGGGAAAGAGATAAGTGTGTCCAGGTAGCAAATGGGGGGCCAACTGGTCGCCCAAATTCTCAATGAGTCGTCTTGTGGATCTGTAGGGTCTTATGGTGTCCCGTTCGACCATGGTCTCTAGTGACACCTAGACACCTGGTCTGTGGACAGCTAGACTCCTGTGGGACATATGTAGAGGGATATTATCATATTGATATCACACTTTCAAATTTCGTTAGTAACATTCAAAAATTCAACCACATCTTCAAGGCAACACACAATCAATTCAGATGTGAGAGATGGAGCTAATACACAAAGGACAGCTACGTAACCCTGCCAAACATCCCATGTTGTTATGGAATACTCAACAAATGCAGTCATGTAATGTGTCTGATCACTGGCGTCTGACATTGTCCATTTGATCAAACGTCACATACTCAAAACACAACTCACAACTCTTCAATGTGTAGATGCATGTAACACCCATCACATGTTTGTAAGGTACACAGACATTGATCATGTCTATCAACCTAGCTGGAACACAAGATACAGACAGCTTGTTACTATGCACTGCACTGTCATGTAGTGGACAATCTCATGATGACATGTCAGACATACACGTACACTACCACACACATTATTAACTGGATAGGTAGCACATATGTACCTTCTCCATGCCTACATGTAAATAAGTGCCCCAAAGACACAACACCAACTCACATGACTAATACAAGATGATAACTCTGTCTAAATATTGTTAAAACATCAGCAGGTCAGTGTCGGTGTAGTACAAGACACAGATTCTGTGCATACACTCAAAATTTGATAACACAATGGTCATTTCCACACATATTCAGAAACTGCAGTGAGTATGTGTGGGAGTGACCTGGGTTGACACAATGATCCCATAGGACTGTGTCCAAGCATAGGAGGGTGATCTGTGAAGTGGTCACTCACAGTTGCAATGTACTTCACAAACAATGCATTTGGTGCACAATAAGCTTAGCCCATCATTCGAGTGTGTGTAGTCAGGTTCCATGTCCATTCGGACATGTGGTTCAAACAATCCAGACAGGTCCTTCAGAATGACATTAACATTTGCATTACTGTCTGACATGCTGAGTGAACATTGTAGAGCACCAGAGCCACATCCAGGCTGAGCCGGACGCATAGATTGGGTGTTCAATACAATGGTGTTGGACGCGGGTGAGTATACGATGGATGCATGGGCCACATCCAGGCCGAGCCAGACGCATAGATTGGGTGTTCAATACAATGGTGTTCAACGCGGGTGAGTATAGCATGGACACGTGAGCCACATCCAGGCCAAGCCGGACGCTTAGATTGGGTGTTCAATACAATGGTGTTCGACGCAGGTGAGTATAGCATGGACGAGTGAGCCACATCCAGGCCGAGCCGGATGCATAGATTGGGTGTTGGTGATTATGCCGACAGACGCGCATTTTGCATCGTGAACGAATCGCGTGCAAACAAATTTGGTTGACTTGTGCTACAAATGTATCAAAGTCTATGTTGTGATGACGGACAGATTTTGAATGTCTCGGTAGGCGTGTCTAATGCGTGCAATGTGATGGATTGGACTAATTCATACAATGCGAACAACTCAGACCTATTGATTTGGAGGCATGGAACAGAGTCTGCCTCTGCTGCACAGATATAAGTCAGTACGTTCACAAGATTATTCACTTGCCTGCACTACATGCTACTTGCCTGCACTTCTACATCTCTCTTCTGCTGTCTCTCCATCCTATTGGAGTCACCATGGCATGTACTGTGGAAAGGGCCCCTGCATTTACTGAAGAGGAGAACCAGGCCCTGCTGGACAGCCTCCTTCCACAGTACAGCAAGCTGTATGGCAAACCAGGGGAGCATGTACAAAATTACATGTCTAAAAACTGGCCCTCGAGCACTGTGATCCGAAGGGTATGCATGCAGACATATTTGGAGTAAGTCTTACAGTGTATAGATATATATGCACAGGAAAGTTAAAGTGATGCAGTACTGTGTGTTGTGGGTCAGACTTCCCTGCCCTGTTCTCATGTTTCTCAGGGAGGTATTCACACAGGACAACTGCCCATGTTTATACTTGTCTTCCATTTAGAAAGGAAATGCCAGTCTGACCATGACTCATATGTCCATGTGTGTGATGCTTAGGATGTAGCAGATGGAGTAATGGTGCATCACCATGTCATCATTCCAGGTCAACGCCCATCAGAAGGCAGAGATTTTGCTGACCATCACCCGTGCTGTGAGATCGGTGGGGGCCTACCATCTCCTCCGTCGCCACTGCAGAAGAGGTGGCAGGACCTCCGTGGCTGGACCCGGAAAATCGCAAGGGTCCAGCTGAAGCTGTCACCTCCTTGCCAAAGGGGTGGATGATGGACACTGACCCCCCACATGCTGAGGATTCTGGCAGTGGTCTTCCCTGGCCTTGATGGGCAGTTGAAGGCCAGAGAGCAGCAAGAAGGGGGCGAGTATATGCAATGTCTTTGTACTAGGTATGTAATGCTTGTTTCCCTCCCTCAGCCTGCTCACCCTCTCAAGGGTTGTATGTCTTCTTAAATAACACTTCATGGGCAATTTCTGAGTAGACACCATTATCATATGACGGACAGGTGTGTCCCTCCCTGTATGTGACATGTGTCACTTAGGAACTGTGTATGTGCAGTAGTCCAAGGTTATTGTTAACCATAGGCAACTATATCCGCTCCGCTAGCAGAGGTTGCAGAGATTTGGTAACTACGCATTTCATTGAAAATACGGAATTCATGCAATAATTCAGACTCCGCTACCTAGTGATATTATTTACTTCACCCACAACCCTTTAATAAAACAACTTTACCTTTACATGCTAAAAAGCATAGAACCAATTGACAAAAGTGAACAATGAAAAATGTCAGGCAATGAGAGAGGTAATGATTTTAGGATCACCCCTAACCTAGGGGGAGAGCAAGCAGATGCCTTGAACACAAAGAGCATATCATGCTGAATGATTCAGTGGTGGTCCCATCCTCCTAGGACCACCCCAAGCAAATTTATTGACAAAAATACAATGCCAACCAAAGGCCCAGCAAAGCATTATGGGGAGAGATTCTTGAGTGCAGTAAATATTATAGTATTAGCTCTCAGCTGAGCCTGGAGAGCCTGCCCCATGAGGAATGTTTTGATATTGGATACTATAATATTCACTGCACTCTAGAATATCATCCCATAATACTTTGCAGGGCCTTTGGTTGGGATTGTATTTTGGGGTGGTCCTTGGAGGATTGGACCACCACCGAATCATTTCAGCACGATGTGCTCTTTGTGTTCAAGGCATATGCTTGGTTCTCTCCTTAGGATAGGGAGGACCCCAAAATCATCACCTCTCTCAAAGCTTGCAATCTTTTCATTTTAAATTTTGTGAAATGACTACATGCATTTTAGCATGTAAAGATAGAATTATTTATTGTTTAACTAAAGGCACTGTTTGCTATATTTTCATTTTCATTAGATGACTATGTGTATTTTAGCATGCAAAGATATTTATTATTATGCGCATTATTAGTACGCATAACACGGAGTTCATGCAAAATCTTTGGAATAAGCTACTGCACCCACAACAGTTTGATAAAACAACTTTACCTTTACACTCTAAAAAGCTTATAACTAATTCACAAAATATCAGGCTATGAGAGAGGTGATGATTTTGGGGTCCACCCTAACCTAGGGGGAGGACCAAGCAGGTGCCTTGAACACACAGAGCACATCATGCTCAATGATTGTGGTGGTCCCATACTCCTAGGACCACCCCAAGGAAAGTTATGGTCAAAAATACAATGCCAACCAAAGGCCCAGCAAAGCATTATGTGGCGAGATTCTCAAGTGCAGTGAATATTATAGTATTAGCTCCCAGCTGAGCCTGGAGAGCCTGCCCCTTTAGGAATGTTTTGATATTGGATACTATAATATTTACTGCACTTTAGAATCTCATCCCATAATGCTTTGCAGGGCCTTTGATTGGGATTGTATTTTTGCCCATAACTGTGCTTGGGGTGGTCCTAGGAGGATAGGGCTACCACCAATCGTTCAGCATGATATACTCTTTATGTTCATGGCATCTGCTTGGTTCTCACCCTAGGTTAGTGAGGACATTAAAATCATCACCTCTCTCACTGCTTGCTGAATTTTCAATTTCATTTTTGTGAGATGACTGTATGCATTTTTGCATGTAATGATAGAGTTGCTTGATGTATTATCAAGGGTATGTGAGGTTTCTGTTTAATTAATTGGGGTGAGACAGAATGGAGTTGCGGAGCGGATTTCATGGAGTTATTGATCAATTCCGCAGAATTCCGTGTAGTGGTTCTCCGCCTACTACGTTTACCCTTAGTTACTGTGATCTGCACCAATACCAACAGGTGTATTGAGTTTACCATCATGTGTGCTGTAATTGTCTGACATGTGTCCGCACAGTGACTGTAATATGATCTGTGCTCTGTGTGTAACATACATATAGCTTTGAAGAGGCAGATCTAGAGAAACACTGGTGTTTGAGAAATATGCTACACACCCGTGCAGCAGGGGAGACCAATGTTGAAGCCTCAGACAATTGCAATGGAGAAATGTCCAAAATGGTGTAGTCACATGCATGTTGCTCCATGTAATCCCACATTTCACGCTGCCCAAGGACCGGTATGCCAACTGAGCCCAAATGAGACACTGTCATATCAGTGTTTTCTGTGTCAGGCAACACTTTCTACATTGCAAAGTCGATTCTCATGTGTGTGATTCTGTGACAGTGTGAACAGGCTGGACTTTGTACAAAAACACAGGTAGTTAATACATGTAATCTGGACAGACAGCTAATTCATGTAATCTGGCTAAAATACACAGGACAGAACATGTGTGTCTCATCCCGTGACTCTGCATGATGTTGGCTTTGACATTCATGCTCATGCAGCATCACTTCATTCCTGATTACTATGAAATAGGTCCTGTAGACAGATGTGTTAATTAATGTAGTCCAATGCCAAAGTAGCCCAACGTGACCTTGTCGGAGTCTTTGACTTGGGTGTGGCACAAAGGGGATATGTAAACTGGAGCACTACAGATGTGGCATGGAAGGGGATTTCATGTTTGTGACACAGTGCAGACTTAAACCATGGGATTCACTGGCCCAGTAACAATTGTCAGTACAGATTGTTTATGCAGACATGCGAGTGGCACAGTATGCCACATTTAAAGATTGTAATGATGCACTATTTGAACTTGTCTGTTGTCCTGCATTCAGACCATCATAACATTGACGTTCAGGACATGTGCCCACCTTGATGTCTGGTGATGGTAGTATATTCAACATGACAACTTTAATATCAGTCCATCCCATTTGCTGTGTCACTTCCAGTCTCCCCTAAATGAGAAGAGCGATGTGTGTAATGACACATTACACTCATGTGCATTACAGATCAGCCGAACCGCAATAAAGTGCATTATGTGTCATGTATTTCGTGGTCCATGTTACCCATCAGACAAATGGTTCCATTGCCAGTATGTGTTTGAGAACAAAGGTTTACTGGCAGATTGACAAGTGACATGTTCTCATATGTGCAAAGAATGAGAAAGGTGCCAATGACATTATGCAAGAGTTTGCTCTGTGATGTGTTGTGCTTGTACTCATGTGTCAAGTCTATGCAGTTGACTGATATGAATTTGTTCATCTTCCTTGTTCACAGCATCACCTATGTCAAGTGGAGGAGACGATTCCACGGACCTTGAAGAAGCGGGTAGCCAGACTGGATCCACTGTGGAGGAGAAGGAGGAGGGACCCAGTGGCACGGAGGGTGAGGGGAGCCACACCGAAAGCATGTCGGACACAACAACATCTGCCGATGAACTGTCAAGCACCGGATGACGATTTCCTTGTGGTGCTGTATGAGGACATGTCAGGTCCCACTACATCTGCTTCTGTCCCCACCACCTCCACCCTCCCAGCTGGTCACAGGTCAAAGGTCCGTGGACACACCCGTGTCTCCTTCGTGCCAGGCACCACTGCCCCTGCCTCTGTCCCCCTTGCTGCCCTGAGTGTGGAGTCGGTGGTCCTGCTCAAACAGATCCATGTGGGGCAGACATCCATTCTGAGTGTCCTCCATGCACACACCAGTCTATTAACACAATTGGTGTTGTTCATGGAGGGCATCTCATCAGACATGTCTGCCCTACAGCATGCAAATCAATCCATTGCCTCCTCACTGACGGCAGCAGTGTCCCTCCTCCAGCAGTCCCTCACCCATACTTCCCCTGCCCCATCCACTGTCACCACTACCTTACCTGGCCAAAGCACACTCACACAGGCACATGCACACACCCCAACAGACACAATCAGCACACAACCACCCAAAACAAAGTCTTAACAGGCATGCAGGCACAGTCCGGGGACTGACAGCACACACACAGTGGAGTGGGAGAATACAGTCTCACACACATCCAAAACGACTCGTCATTCCTCACTGACCTCTCCCTCCAAGACCCCTACCCCTGACTCTCCTGCAACACGCTCTAGCCAGTGGCTCTTCCTCTGTGACCTTGGCCTCGTCCCCAAAGATACAACAGTCACAGCTAGCAAGGGGAGGAGGAAATCTCCAGGTACAGAGAGGAGTCCCACCACTAAACACACACCCTCCCCTGAGTCCAAGGCCCCCACCCGTAAATCACCCAGGTCCCCAAAATCTGTGCCAGCACAACCATCCCGCACTTCACCCTCCCATCCACTTCCTCACAGACCCAGGCCCAATATACCAAGGATCAGACCTCACGCCCCATCACAGTTTACCACACACCCCATCACAAAGTCCCCAAGAAGATCAGGCTTTCCCCCACTCACACAAGCACTTCCACTCCAACTGCACACCCTCTCCAGTCTGATCCTGACACTGCAGTGGAGCCCCCACCCCCTCAACCCAAACAGGCCACTTCAGTGGAGCCCCACCCACTCAACCCGAACAGGCCACTTCAGTGGAGACCCCACCCCCTCTAACCGAACAGCCCACTTCAGTGGAGCCCCCAGCCACTCAACAGGAAGAGGCCACTTCAGTGGAGCCCCCACCCCCTCAACAGGCCACTGCAGTGTCAAGCGACTCCACCCCAGTTCCCATCCCTCGCTAAACCCTAAAATGTCACCCCCAGTAATGTCCCTGCGGTGCCTGGCATGCCCTTACAGATGCCCTTCCGAGGGGAGATGTCCCCTCCTTGTAGCAGTGCAGGCAGGTAAGGGAGAGAGAGTTCATTCTATCCCCCCCAAAGGACTTTTTGAAATGGACTGGTCATTGGCCTTATTGTTATTGCAGTTCTAAAATTTGATACAAAGGTTGACTAAAGCATTTTTTTTTAGCTTTGCATTTCGTGTTCCTAAGTCTGTGAATTATAATAATACATTTCCTGTTGAAATGTTTCTTTGTGACAATACTGATTGGGCAATGTGATGGACTGCATGTGGTCGATGGTATATGTGTCCTATTAACGTATGTATCAGAGTCAACATTGACTGCTATTGCAGGTTGTCAAGATCCACAATGTTTTGTACATGGAATGTGACATGCTTTTGAGACACTCCCATCTTTGACTTACACTTTTACACAGAGGTCGTGCTGACATTTGTACACATTGTACCATTTTTCTTAGGTACGACCGTCTACAATTGACATGCAGGATAGCACTTTGCTGATTAACAAGTCATCTGTCTCATCAGTACAACTTGGTTAACATGAGGTTTGACTACCTGCAGATGACTCTGGAGACACACATGTACAGAGGTTGATGCAAACAAAGTGTTTGGTGTGTTGTGATATTTGAATCCGCGACCGTGTGTACTTCTGACATGGTGGACCCCTGCCAAGGCCAAGCAGGACACAGCTGAGCTTCCAGATTTGGGAAATCATCTCATGGCACTGTGTTTTCTCTGTGACATATCCTGGGCCCATGGTGTGTGTCAGGTTAGCATTTGTCCCTGTGTTCAAGTTCCATTTCAGATCAAGACTGTAGTCCCTGCAGATGTTCATGTTTGAGAATATTGCTGTGTGCTGAGTAGGAGAGTTATTTTTTGAGCCTATTTGACTTACAGTGTCCGTGATGTGTGTGCCCCAGTACAATGTGCTCATTATGGGGTTATCCATGGTTGGTTTGAGATGTGGGCCTGCACTGTGTGCAAACTCACATTTGACACATTTAGTATTCCCCGAGTCACCTGTGTGCTAGCAACTTCAGCGTGTAGTTGATCTGTCATCTATATTTGTGAGCATGGCTGTTTGGTTGTCTTTGTGCATCTTCAGCCATGTAGTTCTACTAGCTTTGTGTGGCATGTGGTGTATATTTGTTAGATATCATTTTCTGTACTGGACCTGGGACTCATGCATCTTCAGTCTGCACATTAGTTGTAATGTTTATAGTTAAATTGCCATAGCTGCCAGAGTGTGGAACTGGATCTCAGCAATTAGGTAGTTTCAAATGTTCTCATTTGTATTTGTGTCTGGCGGATGTAAATGAATGAGTGTGTTAATGCTTTTTGATGGTCACTTCTTACATTGTCCATTTGCACTTTTGCAGCAGTGTTAGCCCCCAATGGCAATGGTTCTCGGCACATCGCTGAGGGTATTTTTACACACACTACAATGTTAGCCTCAACAGTCCTGTGGTTGTTTGGCACACAAACAGTAATTTGTAACAACATCGCTTGTGTGTTTGGGCACAAAGACACACATAATGGCATATTCTCAAGGAGCTATTGCCGAGTTATCGGCACTTTAGCGCAGCCTAAGTCGTGAGAAAAATACCGCCCCATTCACAAGCTGGTGCAAGCTGCTAATATAATCAGTTTCCCGGCGATAGCATCCTCAAAAAACAGATGACACCGGCAACTATCGCTAATGAGATGCAGAGTAGGCGTTCCCGAGGAAAAATCAGCAACAACACCACACCTCAACATTCTCAACAACCAGCCTGATCTGCGATAAGATCACAAAAAAGGCGATAAGGCGCGTTAGCAGCAGGAAATTAACACCTGCTCTGACCTTGTGCAAAGTCGGACTACAACCGGCACCAGAAAAGGGAGCCCAGACCACAGCCACACCTGAAGAACAACAGATGCCATGGATCCACTGATCATGCAGCTCGGACCTCCAACAGGGCCACTACACCCTCCACCACCACCCCCAGGACCCCCCCAGACCACCCCCACCCTCCTCCCGGACCAACACTGAGGCAGTGCAGACAAAGACAGTAACCTCATGAAAACACACCAACCTCACAGACCCAACACCAAGGAATGTCATTGCTCACCACAGGCTCAAAAGGACAACCATCCCACGGATCCAGACCACCATTGCCCACATGCTGATGGTACCAACACAGTGGACAACCAACATCCCACCTCAGACCAAGATGCTGGCTGTGCTGCATCTGTTGGCCCCTGGTACCTTCCAAACACCAACTGCCAGAGTCGGAGGAGTCTCATAGCCAGCCCAATCCAAGTTCCCCACAATTGTCTTGGATGCCATCATCAGCTTGGTACCACACTACCGATCCTTCCCCCACACTGCGCAGGAACAGCTGGAGACCAAGCAAGGTGTCTACACCATAGCTGGAATCCCGCATGTTTCAGGGGGCAATTGACTGCACACATGTCCTACTTGTGCCCATTGGCAACACTGCACACAGTATCCGCTACCGAAAGCACACGTATTCCATCAATGTGCAGGCAATAGTGGACCACCGGGGAATCTACACAAACGTCAATGCCAGGCAGAGTGTAGGAGTCCTACATCTTCCAACAGTCCATCATCAACAGGCGCTTCCAGGCTGGCACCTACGGAATGCGCTGCTCGTTGGAAAGCACCAAATTAACACACCACACACCCACAACTCCACAATCATGCAACTCACAACACTGGGAATGCACACGTCACAAACTCACATACAACATGCCAAACAACATGCCCACCCACCAGACACAACAGCACAACTTACTGTGGCAACCTGGACCAGCCATTCACATAAGCCATCAACGGCATGGCACCTCAGCCACACGATAGCAGATTGTGGGAAGAGGTGGGAGCCTGGCATGTGCGAAGGAGGTAAGTGACCGATGAATGAGAATGTACACAATGCCAAGTTTGGCATGGATGTGATGGCCAGACTACAGTATGCAGACCACACACAAATCAATGTCGACATACACCGCTGGTATTTGGAGTGTAGTGGACAGTGGATGCAACCATGTCACCCCAGCCAGTGGGGAAGATACCGGAAATGTAGCTTGTTATGTCCCCCCTGTATGCGTGAGTGGAGTGGGCTGGCCTGGTGTACGCAGGTCCAGCATGGGATAATGAATGATAATTGCGTGCCTCTGGGCGTGGTTCAGTACTGGAAATGTGCAAATGCATGTGTCTCTGTCGCAGTGTGGGTCTCTTTGTGTGGTGTAGGTGGTTCCTGAGGGGAGTTAGACACCCATGCATGTGAGTTTGTTTGTAATCCATCCGTTTGGACCCCACCCGCACCTGTTCGGCCACCTCCGTTTGGCATCCTGACACCTGGCATTGAAATGCCATGTGTGGCTTGGTGAGGTGTTGGGAGCCAGCCGTGCTGGCGGGTGCTTCCTGCTGTGTGGTCTGAGCATGGGCTGGGTTCTCCCCTATGCAGCTTTGCTGCCCTGGCCCTGGTCCTGGTGGTGGGTTGCCGGCTCTGATCCGTTAGAGCAGGGAGGCAGTTATCTAACAAACAGCCCGCGTATCTGGTGACGTTATTCACGCACACAGAAGGCTGGACCTAACAAACCTAATAACGGGGAAGAGATGATAAATCCTTACGTTCTTTGGTCCCAATACAATTTAGATTTTCCTATACAAACAAATCTATAAAATATTCCACTTTATGTAATACGGTGGCTCCAACGGATACAAGATAAGGACACACACTTGTATAGTGGCCCCTTTGTCGTGATCCGGGCTGACGTTAGAGATATCTCCACTCCTTCTGATTATGTAAATGATTAACATAATCTTTCGCTACCTCCAGATTGAAAGTTTTATTGTCCTGAAGAAGGTGAAAATATTGAATAAACACCAAAACGCTGCGTCGACTTTTCCACTGTTTTTAAGAACTTTTTTATATGCTTTTAGATACGCTTAGATTGTAACCCATAGAGGGAGGAAGACTACCATTGATCCATAACTGATTATGCAATATTTTGTCTGTTGGAATAAAATTGTTTTTAATATACTTATGATCAAGTTGAATGAGTTCTCTTTGTGCAAACATATGCTGGACTGTGTTACTGTGATAAATATGTTCTGCTAGCTCTAACATAGTTTTAGCTCCATAAGGTCTAGGTGTTTGAAGGCACATAGGATTATTATTAGATTTTTTCAGCATCCAATTCCTCCGCGTACACAGAGATATACTCTCTTCTTATTATTACATAGGGACCTCTTGTGTTTTTTTAGCTTATTAGTATACCCCGTCCCTAATAATTATATAGGGGTACATCCCGTGGGTGTTAGACTCCATACCACCAATGTGCTTGATAATGCTGGGGGATTGAACCCCACACTCAACTCTTTGTGACTACAGTGAGGGGGTTATTCCCCATTCCACATACATGCTTGATGATGCAGGGGGATTGAACTCCACACTCACCTCTTTGTGACTACAGTGAGTGGGGTTATACCCCTTTCCACCTATGTGCTTGATGATGCTGGGGGATTGACCCCATACTCTCCTCTTTGTCACTACAGTGATAGGTGTTTGTCAAATATCGATCTTCATGTCTAACTTGTGGTGTCAGTTTACACACATTAACACTATTTTGGCAGATCTGCAGTGGGGGGGTGTTCTCCCTCTACCCCTTATGGTGTGAAGATTGCATGGGGGTGATAGTTCTCCACCCCCTATGGTTAGACTCTGCTGAGAGTGATAGGCATCCACACCCCTATGGGGTGAAGAATGTTGGAGTGATGGGCATCCAAACCCCCTATGGTTGGAATCTGCTGGGAGTGATAGTCATTCACCCCCCTATGGGGTGGAGAATGCTGATAGTGACAGGCATCCACAACCCTATGGTGAGGTTATGCTGGGAGTGATGGGCATACACCCCCCCCATGGGGTGGGGATTACATTGGAGTGATAGGCATCCACTCCCAATGGTTAGGATATGCTGGGAGTGATAGGCATCCACCCCCCTATGGTTAGGATATGCAGGTAGTGATAGGCATCCACCCCCCTATGGGGTGGAGAATGCTGGGGTGATAGGCATTCACCCCCCTATGGGGTGGAGAATGCTGATGGTGATGGGCATCCACCCCCCTATGTGGTGGGGATTGCATGGGAGTGATAGGCATCCATCCCCCTATGGGGTGGGGATTGCATATGAGTGATAGGCATCCACCCCCTATGGGGTAGGGATTGCATATGAGTGATAGGTATCCAGCCCCCTATGGGGTGGAGAATGCTGGGGGTGATAGGCATCCACCCCATCTGGTGCTGTTGCCTTTCGCGTGCTAGTGACGTTTTGGTGTGTGGTAGGTGCCTGACTTACCGTCTCTGACGACCGCGGCAGTTACAGTTGAGTCATCAGTAGATGTACAGCATTGGGATCACATGCGTGATTGGATTCATGGCAGCTCCGTCTCGTCCTTGTTGATCGTGTTTTGGTGCGAGTCGGAGCTTCATTACGTCTCGTCCGAATGCTCTGACGTGCTGGACGCTGCCCCCTGGAAGTCACTTATGGATTACGCATTGTACTTGCGTATCAGGAAACAGCTTCTGACGAGCCTCCGGAAGACTTGATTTAGGCTGACCGCACCTGCTCCTTTGTAAAATGTTGCTGGATTACGAGCGGACGTGGCAGTCGGAAATCGGACAATTATTCGCATCGTACTTCATCGTTTGGATTTTCTGGCTCAGAATACGAGTCGGTCGTGAGGTAAGCCTGCGAATAGCATTGGGACTGCCTTTTTGGCAACATCAGAATCAGCCCCTAAATTGTTATGTACTCCTCTTGCTGGCATTTGGTTTTCTTCTAATTTGTTATAACAATTTTTACAAATACGTTAATCAGTACCCAACTCAAATCGACCTTCCACCAACAAGTAACCTCCAAATTGCTGCCACCTATCATTGTTCTCCTTTTCACTTTTTAAATACAAATTAACATTCCTAGTTTGACTTTTATAATGAATACGTCGACAACAAATACAAACATAGGGGCATATTATCAAGGACGGTGTTAAACATTATCGCCGGTTTAGCGGCAGAAAACTGCCTCTAAAGCGGCGATAATGGGCTTGAAAATATGCCCTTGTGAATTCTCATAGAAGCCCATTGCAGGCTCCATTCTGGCGGACGTTCTGGTGAAAAGATTACACAGGGAACCTAGGGGTCTGAGCTTAACACAGGAGTACACAATTCACAAACAGGGTTCAGCAAGCTCTCTATCCCAGAGAACTCACACTCACTTGTCTAGTGCCACACACCATTCATCCACACACAACCCTCCCCTCGGACTGGTAAGGCAGTTTCTACCACCCCTGATTCCTCAACCTGACCACAAGTGACACAGGTACCAACTCTGGGCGCAGGGCGGGGAACAAATGTACTGGACACTATTATGCTGCCACCACTGGATCCTACCCTTACTGGTGAATCCAGAAAACACACTGCACTTAGGGGGATGATCTACCCTCCCGAGCTAGGGACACCTACCAATTAAGTCCCCACTGTAGGCCAACCCAAGAAATAGCAAACAGCACAGGGGCAGTTACCTCCTCCAGCTTCTACTGCCGGCCAACCCCAGAAATAGCAAACAGCACAGGGGCAGTTACCTCCTCCAGCTTCTACTGCAGGCCAACCCAAGAAATCGCTGTCTGCACAAGGACAGTTAAATCCTACAGTTTCTGGTTTCTGTCCTTGGCAGGACACTCAACTCAAAGTGCACAAGCAACACATTTCCACAGAAATTACATTTAAGAACAATAATCCCTATACCATGTGACTATCTAAATGCAGAGTTTTGTAGTGCGGCCAGTTGCCGCTGCGGTACAGCGTAAACGCAAGTCCAAATCCCACCGCTGATCACCAATGTTAGAAATGGTATTTCTGGTTGGCTGAGGCTTGCGCCAAAGCCAGGCAGAAACCACCACTCTAGTCAGGGCTGGGGAGTTACACGCCAAAGATAACCCCTGCTCACCCCCTTGGTAGCTTGGCACGAGCAGTCAGGCTTATCCCGGAGGCGATGTGTAAAGCGTTTGCGCGCGCACCCATCAACAACACCCAAGGCCCACCACAAAGGAAACTCCACACAAGGTATTATATAAAAATAGCCTTTGTATTATCAAAACACATTAGATAAAAACACACACTTTACAATGTGCCAACAGGCACGGGCAGAGTTTACAAGGGATTATATGTACAGGGGCAGGGCCACATGGACCACTGTCAGGATTTAGCACTTGGTAGAAATTAGCACTTAGAACATAAGAATAATACTTTAGAACATAGCAAATGTAGCACACAACCAGTAACTACTGGTAACAGGTAAGTACCACCTACGCAACCCTAACCACCTTAGGAAAATATCGCGCAGGGAACCAGGACCTCACTAGCACCACCTGTACTAGGAGAAAACAACCACCTAAGTATCACAATACCTGTAGGGGTAATAGCACGTTACACATGATGCATCGCAACACATTCAGAGGTGCAGGAAAGGTAAACACATGATGCATAAAAACACATTCAGCGGTGTAGAACAAGGCACATGACGCATAAAAATACATTCAGAGGTGCAGGAAAGGAACAAGAGCGCAAAACTCACATTAGCCACCACCTGTGGCAGTCCCTAGGCCAACTGGCCTTGAAAGGGCAAGACGCCCTTTGTCCCAATGTCAGGGGGGGCCTAAACATGGCAGCTGCCCACTAAGTGCTGGGCAGCTGTAGGGACTGAGGCCTGGGCACCTCTGGGCCCTTAGAACAATTATGGCCTTCGTTGGAGCCTCGCTGGGCTCTGAGAAAACACTCGTGGCCCCCTGAGCCCCTCTGGGCTTTACAACAGGAAACGCCCCCTGAGCCTCGCAGGCTCTAAACAATAAGAAATGCCCCCTGCGTTGGAGTCCCTCTTCGGGGAACTCGTGAGCCTCACAGGCTCTTAAAACAACGGAGTGTCTGCGGGGCTCCCTACACGCCGGGAGCACCGCTGGAGATTGACGCAGCCCTCGGGGTCCCTCAGCTTCCCGGCCGGAACTTCCTCGCGCTGGGCCAAGCCCCGCCCACGTCCCGACGGAGGTCGCCTGACTTCCTGGGTTTCGGCAGGGGCCGCGGCGGTGACTTTCTTCACGGTGGCAAAGAGGGGTGGGCTCCCTCAATGATGCGATGTACGGCGGGGTGGGCACCCGCCGTAAGGATAATCAAATAAGCGGGGTGGGCACCCGCAAGCACACCACAATGCAGGGTGGGCTCCCGCTCGATCAAATAATTAAATAAGCGGGGTAAACGCCGGGTGGGCACCGGCTGGCAGCAATAAAGCGCTCCTGAGCGCTAAAGGCAAATCAAAGCGCTTCCAGGCGCTTAGGGACACAGATAAAGCGCTCCCAGCGCTTTAGGGCAAAATAATCCCACTCCAGCAAAGGTTTATGAAGGTAGACAGGGTGGCAAGGCTGGGCCAGGGGCCAGCTCACTGGGCCCTCCAGGGCAGGAAGGCAATCCTAAGTGGCGGTTCCTCCTGGCCTCCAGCAGCAGCAGCCCCCTCCTGTCAGGATCCAAAAGCAGAACAACTCTGTGGGGACGCAGCCCCATTTTTATACATCTTTTCCCTTTGTTCTGGGTTCAGGGTGAGGGGGAAAACCAGTCGCAGCTGGTTGGGGAGCACCCTTGATGTGCTCAGCCCCTCACTCTATTCACTGGCAGGGCTAGGGTCATCAGTCGCACCACAGGGGGCGGAGCCAGCATTGTGTGGGGAAAGCCCTGCCCTATTCAGGACCAAGGTGCACTCCTCCCCAGCCATCAGCATGCCAATCTCACACTCACCACTGGGGCAGACCCACCCAGACTCCTGGAGCCAGGCTCACCAGCCAGCTCCAGCCAATCACACGCCAGACACCTTTTACACTAATATGCCAACTCCTAGAAGTGGCACTTCCGCACATGACATAATCACGCATCATACATCATTGCGAAGCATTCGATCACACGGGTCGAGCCTGCACACCCCACGCATCAGGAACTACCAGGGACACATACATTCCCCATGCATTCCTATGGGAGGGCAGGCCTATCTCACCACATGCACTCAGAGGGCGCACGCACTTTACTCTGGGACACAGGGAAAGTGCGCAGAAACCAAAAATCACTGCCACCAGGTCACCAATAAAAGCAAAAAGTCCAGGGGTGAACCTGCCAGAAGGGCCAAGTCCAACACCCATGTTCTGGTGTGAACCTGGGCTTCTACGGGAATTCTCCAGGGCTTATTATCAAGCCCATTATCGCCACTGTAGCAGCAGTTTTCTGCTGCTACACCAGCGATAATTTTAACGCCGTCCTTGATAATATGCCCCATAGTTGGGTTTTTCAAAACACACTGTCTCAAACTTTCTAATTTCTTCTTCAAACTGATCGATGCTAATCTCTTTCCCATGTTCTTCAACATCTGCAGTTGTCAAGCTCTCAGTTTCTACACACTGCTGTTCAGAACCCAAAAAACAAGACTCAATTTCATCACACATTTTTTCTACATGTGATAAACAACCGTGTAAAAGAGCTGCGTTCAGTTCACTTAAACATAATGCAGGAGCCTTTCCATAGTACACATTGCTTACAAACCTCTGCATTCCTGAGTGGTGTACTCCTAACATTCTTAAGTGAACAAAAGTACTTCTGCACACTTTTCTTGTGAAAGACAAGCCAGAGAATGTCCATGCTTCTTAGTATATTTTCTTACATTACATAGATCTAGTCCTTGTAACAACCTAATCTTCTGTTTAACACTTTTCTGTGCATATTGTCATAAAAAAGATGCACATTATGTCAATAGATTCCTGCCAAATACTACAAATACTGCTACAATCCCACTTATATACAGGAGCTTGTGTGCAATTCCCTTGCACTTCTTCAGCTATTAATTCTTCTGCATTCATAACAACTATTTCTTCTTTTGGGATGGGACAACCATTCCGAACTTCGTAACAGTGACCAAGAGTATCAACTGCAAAAGGTAAATTATTTTGTTGAAAGTAGCTTTCCTTTATTAAAGAAAGGCTCACTAGTAGAAGTGTGTTTCCATTCACCACTGAAACTTTTACAAAAGTTACTTCTATTAACAAGTCTTTTTCATTTGCTTTTGTCTTTCAGAAACTTCTTTGTTTTATTTAATGATTTCGGGGCATATTATCAAGCCAGGCGATAAAATTATCGCCGCTTTAGCGGCTGAAAACTGCCGCTAAAACGGCGATAATGGGCTTGATAATATGCTCTATGGAATTCCAATTGAAACCCATGTTAGATGTGAAGGACATCTAACATGGGCTTCAATTAGAATTCCATAGAGCATATTATCAAGCCCATTATCGCCGTTTTAGCGGCAGATTTCTTCCGCTAAAGCGGCGATAATTTTATCGCCTGGCTTGATAATATGCCCCCTAATTCTCTTTAAAATCAAAATAAAATTATTTTTGTTTCAACTTAAAAGCAGTATCTACTACAGTTTTAATCTGCGGCTTCTGTTTGCAAGCTAGTAATCTTCTTTTATACTTCTTACAATCTTTCAATAAATTCTGAATTATTGTACTTCGAAAGAGTCGTTGTCGAATCTCTTGAAATTTCTTTTTGCCTTCGTGTAACATGTTTTTTCCTTAATTCTTTTTTTTTACCATTTGAAGTGCAATTCTCTTTCTCCTTGTTGAAAAACTCTTCTTTTTCCTTTCATTCCTATTGTTCTCATAGAATTTCTCCGCAATTTTTTTAAGAAACTGTTTAGTGGTCTTACCTAAACAAACTTTATCCTGGGTAACATTCTCATTTGTTTCTAACACATTTTGTTTCTTTTTCTTTAAGTAGATCTCTTTTTTTGTTTCCTTCTCTTTTCATCTTTATTGGCCATCTTGAATTTGTGATCCAAACAAAATAATTTTCTGAAAAACAAAGAACAGTTTCAATAGTTTCTTACATCTATTCAATATTTTAAAATACTTACATATAATTACTGATATTAACTACCAAGCAAATATTTACATTACTATTCTCCGGATTTCAAATATCAAAACACTACTCATTCCACTTAAATATATAGTGCTTACTTCAACAATGCCTTCCCAAACACCAGTACAAAGTACCATAATCCCTAATTATTTTCCTATTATGTCTTTAACCTCATTCGCCTCTTGCATCTCACTACTCAGAAACTACTAACAATGTTGGCCCTACCCAAATGCAAACCAGAAACCCTTTCTATGTCACAGTTAAACGTCTCACCATATTACTGAAAGGATGCATGCATCTCCCTGTGCCTTTTCCTAGTAGCATCATACTTTAAAAAAACATACTAACAGATCTATACCTGTGTTTTATAGCTATCAGATATTCCAAGACATAACTCATATTAAAATACATGTTGAAGCATAGACTTAACTCAGCAAAGTTAAACTGTTCAGACAAATCAGCGAGCAATGTAAATTGGGGCGATATGTAAGTTGCCACTGTGTGCAATTTTTTTCTATAGCATAGGAGTCGATTACGACTTTCTCTGTGCTCGTCAAATGTCCCCAGAAGGCCAGTGAGAGTCAACGCAGATGGGCCTCCGTTAACCTTCTTTTCACAAACAAGGGTAGAGGAACTTTTAGAGACCGGGAATAAAGAGGAGGGGGAGGTCAAGGGACTTGTCATTCCCAGTCTCCCGATCTGCTGCCCCTGTGATGTAGGCAGCTTCAGCACAAGCAGGAAGCTTGACAATACCTTAACTTATATTCAAGTGTGCTTCACAAGTATGCACAAACCAATGCACGAAGCTTCAATCTGCAGAAGTCCTTTTCTTGTACATTACCCCGGCTGATTTTGGACCCCAATTCGTCCCTGTACCTTAGACACAAGACCATGTAACCCTTGCAACATCACACACTGCACTTGTGTACCACTGAAACCGTTGACAACTTTCTCTGTGCTGTACAGATGCCATCACCAAGCCAGTGAGGGTGTAAGTGCTATTTTTCACGGTAGATGGGCCTCTGTTAACTTCCTTTTACAAACTATGGGAGACAAACCATTAGAGAGCAGGAGGAAGGAGGGGGTGGGGGGGCTCAAGGGACGTGTCATTCCCAGTCTCTTGATCTGCCGCCCCTGTGATGTACCAGCTTCAGCACGAGCAGGAAGTTTGTAAATACCTTAACTTATATTCACATGTGCTTCACAATTGTGCGCAAACCAATGCACGAAGTGTGCAAACAACATTTAATTTTTTTCATCTCAGTGAAGTTAATAAAGCATGTCCGTGTTAAAGCCCCCCACCCGTATTTTCACACAAGCTTCAATCTGCAGAAGGCCATTTCTTGTACATTACCACGGCCGATTGTGGACCCCAATTTATGCCTCTACCTTAGACACAAGACCATGTAACCCTTGCAACATCACACACTGCACTCGTGTACCACTGAATCCGATTGCAACTCTCTCTGCGCAGTACAGATGCCACCAACAAGCCAGTGAAGGTCTAAGTGCTATTTTTCAGGGTACGTGGGCCTCTCTTACCTTCATTTTACAAACAACGGGAGACAAACCATTAGAGAGCGGGAGGAAGGAGGGTGGGTCAAGGGACGTGTCATTCCCAAACTCTTGATCTGTCGGCCCTCTAATATACGCAGATTCAGCACAGGGAAAGACCCTGACAATTCCCTCCATTTATATTCACATGTACTTCACTATTGTGAACAAATACGTTCACAAAATATGCTTGGAACATTTCCATTTCTTTTTTATTTCTCACACATTCAGAAAACATATCTCTTGTAAAGAAACGCCCCCCACCTGTATTTTCCGACAAGGCACAATCTACAAACATCCCTATTTCTCTTTCATTGACCGGGCTGATTTTTTATATTAATTAAACCCTGTACCTTACTCGCAACACCATGCAGACCTTTGAACATAAGAGACTGAATTTCTTGTTTCACGAAAACACTTAAATATATACGGCACACTTCAACGATACCTTCCTAAACACACATACAAAGTGCCATAATTACTAATCCCTTTACCACCATGTATTTCACCTCCTCTGTCTTTTCATTCTTCACTACTCACAACTACTAAGAGTGTTGACTCTATCCAAATGCAAAGCAGAAACCCTTTTCATATCACAGTTGAGAGTTACACAATATCACTGAAAGCATGCGTACATGGAGATGTATCTTTTCCTAGTAGCACATACTTGAAAGAAACATACAAAGAGATATATACCACTGTTAAATAGTTATCAAATCTTCCGATGCATAACACGTGTAAAAATACATATAGAAAGGGACGTGTCATTCTTAGTCTCTCAATCTGCCGCTTTCTAATGTCTGCACATTGTGCACGGCCAGGGACTGTGACAGTTGCCTACACTGATATACAAATAGAGCTCACCAGTGTCAAAAGTCCGAGCACAACATCTGCATGCAACATTTTTTTTTTTTTTAATTCTCTCAAGTTAATAAAACATGGCTCTTCTAACCCCCTCCTCACTATTTTTCGACATGTAACAAAGTGCAAACGTGTGACATTTTCTTTAAGTTGCTCGAATCCATTTTGTAACCCAGATTAACCCTGTACCTCACTTTCAAAACCATATACTCCTTTAAACATGACAAACTACACTTCTTCTTCCTCAAAAACTCCTAAAAATATATGGGGTACTTGTTCAGCAACTACTCACACTCTATGCACTTTTTGTGACAAATGTGAAACAGCACACTTCAGTAATACTATGGTATTTACCAAAAGAAAATATTTTCAAACTTAAAAATATCGTCTCAAAGACTTAACCACTACTACACAATATATAACACATCTTATTAATTTGTAACTCACCTCTGCAGTTGGTATGCAGATTTCGAATTTCACAAACGCATGCAATATTTTCTTTCTCAGACAATAAATGTAATTCAAGACTCTCGTAAAGAATAGAACCAGTAATGGCAACATTTCCCTCTCTTTCCGCACAGAAATACATGTACATAACAAATCAAAATCCTTC
The DNA here is from genome assembly GCF_964204655.1 of Triturus cristatus. Taxonomy (NCBI): domain Eukaryota; kingdom Metazoa; phylum Chordata; class Amphibia; order Caudata; family Salamandridae; genus Triturus; species Triturus cristatus. The sequence continues at coordinate 735,487,076 of NC_140587.1, read as the reverse complement.
CTTCATTATTTCAAATTGACAAAATACATTCCTATTGGTTACTCATATTAACCCTCCCTAACTCTCTTCTAAAACGCCCCGAAATGGTTCTCTTATTTTGTGGATTGGACACTTCCCCACACTGCCGCAACGCCATAGAGCCCCGAACCCTTACAACAATTCAGAAGCATATTTCTAATAACACTACTGCAAATTTTAAAGAACACACTTCTTCTAGACATACTGCTCATTTTGGAAAATGTACTTTAATAGCTTACCAGTTGTAATTAATTTAGCATTTCATATTTTTATACCACAGTTATTTCTACTCCTCCCCAATCACCTTTTCGCCAATTTCCATACCAACAGTTTCTGCAACATTCAACGGAAGGCTGCAGGTCACAACTTCACCATACTTCATCCTAACAGTTTCTGGAACATTCAGCAGCAGGTGCAGGTCACAAGTTCACCATTTTTTTAAGTTCAGACCAGTACCTTCCAAATGCAAGTAGCAGGTGTGGTTGTGCTCCACACATCTGATCGTATCCCATGTAGTATACGTTTCAAACATTTTTTTATTAACCAATCAGAAACATACTTTTTTATGAAAGTAACATGCACCCTAGTTTTTACTACACAATGTTCTTCATCACACAATCAGTTATCGCTTTCTCAACAAAAAAAAGCTTCTTCTCCACCTTTCAACATATCTCTCATTGTACCAATGGACTACATGAGCTACAGACATCTTTTTGTTCCTTCCAGCAATACCTTCAAAATGCTAGTATGGATCGTAGGACACAGCTATGTTTTCTGGTACAAAAGGTATGCTGAACACAGATGTATTGACAAAGACCTAGGTTTACAAAATGTGGACATTGAATGGTTTGCACAGAGAGGATTAAAGTGGCACCAATTGTTGCCTTCAACTTCATGATTGTGCCCTGTGCTGGAATGACCTAGGCACATTGAGTGGGGTAGGTCTGTAAATGCTCATGAAGGATACCTTTGGACAATTGATGTTGATTTTGCCTCAAACTGTCTTTGTATACTCCAATATATGCCAAAGGTAGAAGCAAAAATGGTCAAATCAATTCTGTCCTCAGATTGAGAAAGCTAGGAAGAATGAAATTAACCCCTTCAGCGCGACGTGGATTACCGCGCCGTGCTGAAGGTTCGTTGCGCGGGTGGGGCCGTGAAGGAGCGGTTCCGTCATCCGCACAGCACGACCGATGCGCATGATGGAAGCGCTCCGTCATGCGCATCGAAAGGGTTAAAGCTGTGTCTGCATACCTCAGAGATCATAGAATGGGGTCCATCTACAACAACAACATACATTTTGATATGAATCATATCTACAGAAATGATGGAGTACACTTCACAGATCATGGAAACAGAGTTTTTCTCAACAACCTGAAGCTGTGCATCCACACTTACATGTAGCCCCAACGAACTCACGATGAAAACAAGGGCTCTTTGCAGAGCCACCCTATAACTCACAACTCAACTAGGCCATTTTAGGCCCAGGGAACCGCATCCCCCCGAACCTCACCAAAATGTTTGGGAACCAGGCAACAAGCTTCAATTCCCCACACTCCCTGCCAACTCCCCGCCTCCTGCGGCAGCTGGCATTCCTTTTCAACAAAGCCAGCTGCTGCAAAAGTTTGGTATGACAGAACTCTGCATAGATCCCACCTTGCCATAGCAAACTACAATGTCCATGGTGTAGGCACCATGGCTCATTGTTGGAACCGGCCCTCGGAGATAACGATACCCAGGGCCATGGAAAGCTCCTCAAGGGAAATTGGATGATGAGCCACCATCCAATTTAAAGCCTGCGAACATCGTACTCCCCGGGGCCGGCAGTCCGCAACAGACCCTGCATTTTATTTCATGAATGCCCAAAGAAGTATTGCCCCCCCGGATCAGTGTGGGGAAAGCTTCACCCCTCCACACTTACATTTTATGTATACCTCCAAATACGTTCTACTCCTCGGAGCGGAGAGGGAGGGAAGACGTGTACCCCCATTCCAAAAATGGCAGTTGCAAAACTACTGTGTGCAGTGCAGAAGAAAGAGTCTATATACAGAGAGGCTTGGTGCCTGACTGTAAGGAGGGGGTGATATAGACAGGATGTTTTAGGCGTATGAAGTTACTCTAGAAGTACATAGGAGAATTGGGGAGCTGGTCTTTGAAGTCATATCCCTGGTGATTGAAGGGAAACCCTACTGGCCCTAGAGAAGGGGAAGAGGTTGAGATATCCCATCATGAGGAATGCCCTTATCAGTTAACATGAATAAACCCCAGTCAGTGTTTGCATGGGTGGGTTCCACATATATCCAATCAAAAGACAAAGTTTGGGTGTGGTTTAGAAAATCCAGTGCATAGATTTGCAGATTTGCAAAACTTGTAAAATGGACAACGTTATATACTTGAAAATATATTCACACTGATGTCATTAATAAAAATCGAGGGGTGCACATATATGAAATGATTTATTAAATTTTCAGAGACTCTACATATTCAGAATTGCAGATTCATTCCAATCATGTAATCGGAATTAGAAACCATAGAGTAGAAGTACCAATTTATGTTTTTAGACCCACAAAAGTACAGGGCTTCCCAAAAAAACAATTTATAAAAATTGTTTAGCTACATTAATAAAAACTTTATACTTACGTTAAGGACTTATGTGATTTTAATGTTTTTAAATGTATATAAAGTATATTTATTTAAAAAAAAGACTGTCTGCCATTTAAAAAAAACTACATTAAAAATCAAAAATCAAAATAAATTGTAGTACACTTAGTATAAAAACAAAACCCTACAACTTAACTAAAAAATCTAAACCTCACAGGGACAAAACACTTTGGAAATGGAATTTGGAAACCCTTAAAAATTCATTGAAAAAAACTATGGCTTCTGGGACATTATAGTTAGGCTCCGATTTCAGTCATACAAAACCATTGAAATTTAGCAGTTACACTTATAGTTATGTCAAGAAACTATGACTAGTGCCGTATGGTAACTACAAATTGCACCCCACCATGCACAGCTTTCTCATAAATAATTGTATTGTAAATGTTGAAGTGATATTATCAATAATGTTATAGACGAAGTCATGACTGATGTATTATGTCGGATAGTTAGTAGTGCATGGCGGGGGCATGAGTGGATGTGTGAGTGGGTGTGTGAGTGGCTGTATGAGTGTCTGATTGGGTGTCTTAGTGTTGTGTGGGTGTGTAAATGGGAGTGTGAGTGTATGTGTGCATGTGTGAGTGGCTGTGTTGGTTTGTGGGTGGGTTTATGACTGACTGTATAAGTGTATACATGGGTGTGTGAGTGACATGGAGGTCTGTGAGTGGATGTGTGAGTTGTTCTCTTGGTCTGTTAGAGGATGTGTGAGTAGCTATATGGTTGTGTGCATGGGTGTATGAGTGGTTTTCTGGGTCTCTGAATGGGTGTGTGACTGGCTGTATGTTTATTTTTTATCTGTGAATTTTTAAGTACATGTCAAGTAGCATTATATTTTATTACAAATCTTCCTTTTTTTATGCTTCTGTATGACATACAAAAAATCATGTATGTTATGTTATGTTATGTTAATTAATTTGTAAAGCGCAGCGGTTACCCTGGGGTGTCCTGGCGCTAGTTACCTATCTTTTCGGCCATCGCCAAAAGGAGTTCTAGTTATTAAACAGCCAATAAGGAGTTCTAGTTATTAAACAGCCAAGTTTTCAGAGCCCTTCTGAAGGACAACAGATCAGGTGCGTTTCTAAGCTGGGCCGGAAGATCATTCCACTCCTTGGCAGCTCCGAAGACAAATTTTCGTCCTCCCCAAGAAACCTTTTTCGTAGTTGGAACGGTCATCATTTTAGCTCCTGATGAGCGTAAATTTGTTGAGGGTGTGTTCCAGTTAAATTGTTTCTGCAGATATTCGGGTCCAACACCATGAAGTGCTTTAAAAATGGTACTCAGAGATTTAAAGAGCACACACTTTTTAACAGGTCTAGCCACAAGCCACACCATTAGATAATATTTGCAATATTTGGCAAAATCTTGCATATTATCATCATCCTGCTTTCCTGTTGATGGTGTACTTGCACTAATGCAGTTTCATCTCCTTCTGTTGACATATGTGTTCTTTCTAACTCCACACCACCTATCTGAATGGGGTGTATATCTGTAAAGTACTGGCCAGGTTTATCCCCATAGAGCACTTATTTGCATAAAGCACACTACACCTGAATACCTAAGAGGTTGCATGCACTTGTAAAACATCAATGTGTGCATGGTGTTCAGGAAATTTCTTTGGGCTCTTTTCTGAAGACAGTGAGTTTATTTTTGGAGTAGTGTTCCGAGTGGCCATCAGGGTCTGCTTTCATTTGTATTTATTTTTTCATGTCCCTCAGGGTAGAAAAGGGTCTTGTTGGCTCATGTGAGACCAGTAGAGTCACTGATATGGTACCACATCCTCCTGCAAGGCATTCACTTCCCTTTGTGGATGATGCAGTAGTACAGCGATACCCGGATATTTCATGTAGAGTTAAGTTTGCTATGAATGGGTTCTTTTTTTCAAGTAGGAGCCTAGAGGTTTGTTGACAGGCCTTAATAGCTAAGAAGGTTTGGAGTTTTTATTAAAATGTCTGTGTTTTTAGGTGTCACACTATCGTAGAACCTAAAAATGGTACAACAATATTGGTGAATTACAGTAAAACCATATCTGATGTATTGGTGTGTCTGTATTCATGTCAATAGTAACTTGGACTTGATTGTATCCACATCTTGTGTGATCTTTCATCTATCTTCTGAGATTTCTTTCTATTTTGGGGTATTAAGCTCAGAACTTTCTACAACATGGCATTTGGAGGTGACTAAAGAGCCTCAGAATGAGAAACAGCATCAAAGCACCTCTTCTGTGCTAATTAAATGGAAGTATCTTCTCCATAACACCTGAAGAAAAGAAGGTCTCTGCCAAACTGGCCACCTGCACATTGTGCCTGAAAAGTACTAGTTCTAGCATGGTGAAGCATTCAAATGCACGCATATGTAACAGTTGAATATGGCAAGGTGGAAACGGGAAGATGAAGGAGCATCTACTTCTTGTGTCATCCGGGGGGGACAATTTGGCAGTTCTGTTCCTGCACAAGCCCTTGCCTCCCATTAGCATGACACTCACCAGTTTATATCCAGCCATAGGGTTGTATGTATTCAGTGTTCCAAAATAATATATGCGGGCTACAGCTTGTGATAACTAGGTGACTGGCCATCGAGCTACCTGCAAACCAGTATTTCTTTGCATCCAAGGTTTGATGTCCTGTTTTGTTGTTATTTTTATTGAAAGTACAAAAATTGAAAATTTGCTGAAAAATACTGCTAAACTATAAAAAAAAGATTTTTAGTTAGAACCACTTCTCGGTTAAAGAATAGAAAAAAAAATGTTGTCTGTTATGTGTAGCCTTAACTGTGTCCCGAAGTAATATTAGATTTACAAAAAGAGGTTTCAATATTTGCACTGACTTTTTACAAATCCATTGATATTTTCTGAACTGCATTATTTGCTAGTAGTTTGGTTCCCAAAATGCTGAATGTAATCAATTGCTGTAAGTAATTGGATTCTTAGTTAAGGGGGATGATTAACCACCTTAAGAAACAAATACATTCTTTGTCAGGGTTTACCACTAATGTCACTAAATAAACCTGAGCTCATCTCCGGGTATGTATGGCACAGCGCAGATAGGCTTATCTTAGAGGCAATGTATTATATATTTATGCAATACCAATAGAGTAACAAAGTTAAAACACAGCACAAGAAAAATCACAAACCTGTTTAGAAAAAATGAGTACATTTTATTGAACAGACTGAAGCAAAACATAAAAAATCCATAAAGGGCAACCAGAGATATGAATTTGTCTTGAAAGTAGAGCAAAAAAGAGCTCAGACCAACCACAGTCAACTGGACGTGGTAGAAGGGTCTAAGCATGATTTGAAGTTGCCCATAATGGAACTCAGGTTGGATACTGAAACCAGGCTTGGACCAGTTGGAAGCTTTACCTTGGGACTTAGTCTAAAAAATGGAAGTGAAAAATCTTCAGCCGGGCAAGGTGGCAGCTTGTACACAAACAGGGTTCCACTCGGTCAGATAGCTAATGGATGAGGTCTCGGTGAAGTTTTTAGTTTTTGATAGGAAAGCCTTGACTTGGAAAAATTCAAATTTTTCATCCAAGGAAGATTATTCACTAGTCGGATACTTTTAGAACCTTTGTCTGGTCAAGATTTTTTTCATTTGCACATAGCCACTTTTTCAGAGCTTGGACTCTATCACCGGGACAAGGTTGTCGGCTGTAGTGAATACCTTCTTTGCAAAGTCTCACCTGAGATGGATTTGTTGCTGCGGAAAAGCTCAGAGTAGAAGAAACCTGAATCTTCAGTCCAGTTATTACCTTGGTCGGATCACCGTAGCAGCTTTTTTCCCCAGCCCTTTGGAGGTTATTGGAGCCAAAAGGTTTCTAGGGCACTAACCATAATTTCAATAATAGAAATAATACCCTCATTTACATCCTTACTGCAGTGTCCACACTAGGAAATGCTGTAGGTTTTACAGCTTTGATTCAATCAAGATGACGTTTAGGTGTGCCACACTATTGTCATAAATAGAGTGCTAGCGCTCTAGTTGTTCATTAGAGCATTGTAGTGGAGCTGCAGTTGGTCACTAGGGAGTTCATTGAATAGAAATTATGTCCTCGTCATTTCTACAACAAATTGAACACCCTCACTTTGTTAATCTCTAAATGGAATGCTTTCAGTTTTACACATGTGATTTTGCCAAAATGATGTTCAGATATGCCACATTTTTTTCATAAATGCACAATGCTTGTGTGGGAGCCCAAAGCCCAATAATTCTGTAAACTCCAATATTTTGGTGACCCAAAAATATACTTCTGGTAGCTATGTTCCATCTCTCCTGATCTTACGATGATAAACTCCACCCTCCATGACATCAGGCCCAATAAATTTACCAGAGCAAATCAAATCATGACTGGGACCACTCAATAACTGAGTTCTAGTTTAATAGAAGGTTATGGGTGGAAGTGTCCTTCAGAAAGATAAATCGGGAACACAATGGTAAGTTTCATTCACAATAAGGAAAATATCCAATTAGGTCATGTTGTGTTGTGCTCTACGAAAACTGTGTAGACTGAAAACTCTCAGAGGGACATTGATAAGGAGGGAAAAATGAGCAGGAGCTGGAAGAGTGAAGAACTAGAAACTGTATCCATCTTTAAAAAATTGGTGTCTTCATAAAAGTGTGGTATAAGTAAACTGCGTTAAAAATCACAAAAAAAGCATTATGATTAATGTGCTTCTAGTGCTATGTCATTATTTCAACGATTACAACCATATTCATTATAAAAATCATTAAAATGCACAAATCATTTATCAACCTAAATTATACAGAGGATTAAAACTTTCTTTTTTTTAATTTCTTTATTAAGATTTCTGCATATAGCAAATACAGTGCCACAGCAAAACAAAGCATACAAAAACAACCTCGAAGAGGCTTCAACTCATGCAATACAAAGCCCTTGTAGGATAACCAATTACAGTGTTTTAGAACACCCCCAAACAGCCGTGCATTCATTTTGCCTACCCATGCAGGCCATTGCCACATATATTTTACATTTGTATCACATCCGGGTGTTTCAATAGATAGATCATAAGTGGGACCCATATATTCTTAGGTCTAGATGAGACAGGCAGTTCTTCTGCATAGTTAGTCAATTGTAAGTCTGGGCATAGTACTACGCTTTGCTGACAGAGCATGCATAGTTTGCACTACTAAACAAAATGCACGTAGCACAGTGCAAGAACTGTGCTACAACACATAGCATAGCAGCAATAACAACAATACCCACAATTGCTTTGCTAAAGCAATTTTATATGCTAGAAAGCATATAACCAATCCACAAACGTGAACTGAGAATGAAAGTATTAGGCAACGAGAGAGGTGATGATTTTGGGGTTCCCCCTAACCTAGGGAGAGGACCAAGCAGATGCCTTGAACACAAAGAGCATTTCATGCTGGTGAACGATTCCGCGGTGGTCCCTTCCTCCTAGGACCACCCCAAGCACAGTTATGGGCAAAAATACAATCCCAACCAAAGACCCTGCAAAGCATTATGGGACGAGATTAGCAGTGGACAGTGAATAATATAGTGTCCAATATCAAAATAATCCTACAAAGAGCTGCAGTTCAACTAGTCGTTACTAGATGTCCCTCACGAGTCAAATGCAAAAGCATTGAAATTATTATTACATCAAGCTGCAGTTCCACTAGTCGTTACTAGATGTCCCTCACGAGTCAAATGTAAAAGCATTGAAACCCTTTCATGAAGCTTTTACATTTGACTCGTGTCGTGAGGGACATCTAGTAACGACGAGTGGAACTGTATCTTGATGTAACAATAATTTCAATGCTTTTGCATTTGACTCGTGAGGGACATCTAGTAACGACTAGTTGAACTGCAGCTCTTTGTAGAATTATTTTGATATTGGATACTATAATATTCACTGCCCACTGCTAATCTTATCCCATAATGCTTTGCAGGGCCTTTGGTTGGGATTGTATTTTTGCCAATAACTGTGCTTGGGGTGGTCCTCAGAAGATGGGACCACCGCCGAATCGTTCAAGAAGATGTGCTTTTTGTTTTCAAGGCATCTGATTGGTTCTCTCCCTAGGTTAGGGAGGATCCCAAAATCATCACCTCTCTCACTGCATGTTAATTTGTCATTTTCACTTTTGTGAAATGACTGTATGCATTTTAGCATATAAAGACAGTAATGTTTATTTTATTTGAACTTGCAGTGTGCAAGATGCTGTTTGCAATTTTTGCACAGTGCAGAGAAGCACACAGTGCTATGCACTATGCAGTTTGAGAAGTAGCTGAACGTAGATCAAAGTGCACTCCGTGGAGCTACATGTAGTGTAACTACGCCCAAGGTTAGTAAATTGTTTCCTGCAATACACAATGTCCCATAACCAACCTTTCACTGTAGGTGCACTTTTCCCACCCCACTTGATCACAACCAACCTTTTTGCTAACAACATAGTAACAGCCACAAATCTGCTATTGCATGGTTTTAATGATTTGACCAGCCTCAACAGGCTCTCTTGCGGAGTACATTGCACCTCCTCCATCGCCATTTAAGATATAGCACATACTACCCAACCCCAGTATACAATAACCAGCTTACAGCTCCATGAGAGCTGGAGGAAATCTGCCACTTCCTCTCCACATCTTACACATTTGGGGGTAGATTTACAATAACTGGCGCATCCCTGCTATCAGCAGGGATGCGCCAGTTATTTTGCGTCACGGCAGACACCTATTGCGTCATCATGGATGCACCGCATTTACAATGCGGCTCAACATGGGGCAAGATTAGACAGATGCGTGATGCATCTGCTGCCGTAAAGGTGACGCCTTGCTGGAGTCGCGTCTCAAGCGCGACGCAGCTCCAGCAAGGCTCGGGGTGCCCCTATGCCTAACATGCTGCGTCAATCCTTACGCCTGCTTCAAGCAGGCACAGGGTTTGGACGCACCATGGCAGTAAAAGTGACTCAGTGAAATCTTGTAGATTTCACTCAGCCACTTTTAGGAGACATTCCTGCGCCGGAACGCCCACATGTGGCGCAGGGCTTTACAATGTGACGCATCTACCTAGATGTGTCATGTTGTAAATACCCCGCAGCATGGCGCTGGCTTTGCGCCACCGCTGCATCACTAAAGTGACGCAACGTTGGCGCAAATGTGGCATATGAGGCTTGTAAATCTGCCCTTAGAGTTCTCCCTCAACCCATATCTGTAAAGACACGCTGGTGTGTAGGACAATTGCTGACTAAATTTGAAGTGAGTTATTCTGACATTGCAGTTTGCTGTGAACTGTCATATAAGCGTGCAGCAGTAACCCCGGTCCTTCCATGACAAAGGCACCTCCAGGACCCCATTGCACTTATCTAGGGCAGCCAAACTAACTTCCAGTACTCCTGTGAGGTTGCGTGATATAGTCTGGTTATTAACCCCTTCTTCTCAGTAGTAGTCAGGAGCATGTGGAGGGTGTTTAATGACTGCGGTTCACTGGGAAAGTCAGGGTGTAATGCTCATACCGCTGCACGCAGCCTGATGTTGACAAACCCCAGCATCGCAGAGACAGGGTGTGTCGTCATGAACGCATCCCGTGTCACGAATTGCCCCATCTGATATAGCTCCCCTAGCATGGTTATCCCAGCCTTCCTCAAAACTTCTAATGTTTAGACTTCATGAGTGACTGAAATATGAGGGTGCGCCGCCAAGGGCAAAGCTGGTGCATATATATAGTTCCAGCCCGCCCTATCACGCAATCTGTTCCACGCCCTAGAGGTGCTTGCCACTGTGTTAATCTCTGTTCTCGGGAATTCAGGCCTCTTGTGCAGTACCATAGCAGTGAGCTGGACCGGATGGGCATTGTCCGTTTCCAGAGGATTACAACTTTAAGATTAGCACTGAAAAGCTGGTGCTGCTATTGGAAGTACATGTTTCCCTCAGAATAGCAGACTTTATTCTCACATAGCTGAGGAAGAGTGTGTGCCCATATTAAAACTGTTCTCTCATTTAAGCTTCTGGAGCACCTATCAAGACCTTTATCAGAAAATCATGAGGGAAAATAGTACACTATCAAACATGGTTCATCAAATGCCAGCAGAGGATCAGCATTTTCCATAGGGTAAAATCATCTGAGAACTCAACAGTACTCTGAAAGGGGTATAACACCACAAACAAATGATTGATATTGTGACAAATCTTTTATCCCCATTTATATATGCTCCTTTTTGCTACCCTCCAACTCTAGCCCCCTTTAAATACTAATTTCATGAAAATGATTGAATGCATTTACAACAAATCACAAAATGGTGGGCTTTCTGGGTAAAGTTCTCCCTTGTTGCCAAATTTGATGGAATTCCATTCAAACATTTTTTCTGTATCAGAAAGTAATATTTCCTATTAGAACTTACATGGGAAATCAATCTTTTGGGTTTCTCCATTTTTTATGGCCCCCCAATTGACGCATCCCCCCGAAACATTACCATGCACATTATTTGGGGTCACCAGGGGTCGCAGTGGTGACTTCTAGCTTGCCTTCTGTGACCACTGGCACTGACCTTGCAACCTCTTGCCTCGGAGATCAAACAGGCTGTGCTAGGAATTAAAGTTAAACGTTGTGATCCTTCAGCATTGTGCTGTGTTTACTAGCACCAGCTTGCCCTGGCCTACCACTGAAACTAAAACTTGTTTCCAAATGTGAAATGGCTTGGTGGTAGATGCTAAACACATTTTATGAAGGGTCAGGATATTGCAAGATGAGTTTAGAAATGGATACGGAATCGCAGTTTGTAAGGGGCCTGTTTAGGACCTCTATTCTGAACTGTGATTTACTTTGCAATGTATCAATGGTTTGCAACCGCAGTTACAAACTTTTGAAAAGTTACCAGTTCTACAAAGGAGGTGGTAGCCAATTCACAAAGGAGAAGAAAACCTGTTGAGAATCCCTGACTTTGGGAATGTTGAAAAAAGTTTCTGGGGAAGAGGTATTTGAGGCTGGTACCACACATACAAAGGTTTCAGTGGGCATTTGAAGCTGGTGATACACTTGGGTATGATATCAGAATCAGAATCAGAAAAAGCTTTATTCGATTTTAAATACATAATAAAATCATAAAAGCAGAAAGTACAATAAAAACAATTCATTTAAGATAAGCATTAAAAAGTGCCTTAGTATATACAACTGATCCAATGATACATAATTTTAAGATATAAAAAACTATGGGGCATATTATCAAGGACGGCGTTAAAAATTATCGCCGGTTTAGCTGCAGAAAACTGCCGCAAAACCGGCGATAATGGGCTTGATAATATGCTCTATGGAATTCCAATAGAAGCCCATGTTCACACTAGAACATGGGCTTCTATGGGAATTCTCCAGAGCATATTATCAAGCCCATTATCGCCGGTTTAGCGGCTGTTTTCTGCCGCTAAACCGGCGATAATGTGAACGCCGTCCTTGATAATATGCCCCTAACAGGTTATACTTCTCCTTTTCATCAGTATGCTTTTCAAGAGTCCAGACATAATTCCAATACAGTACACATTATCCAATAGTTTTAAAAAAAGGAAAGCCGGGCGACATTGCTGCCATGCTCCTTGCTTTAGAAGAGGCATAATCCATCTGGTTCGTTCCTTAGCATAAAATTTACAAAAAAGAACAACATGCATTTTAGTTTGTAATGCTAAATTATCGCACGGACAATGGCAAAGATTCCTGGTCCAGTCATTTATAGCAGGGAATGATACCAAACGATGAAAGCAATCAAATCTGAACCTAGTCAGTATATATCTATCGTAGTCCCCTATGCACCACACTAGGTAAGGTTGAATAAAATTACTAGCCAAACTCAATTGGTGCTGCATCACAGAGTTTTTATTTATTTCCACTGCCAGTCTGAGAGTCTCGAAATGATTTCAACATAGGGCTTTAAGCTCTTTTCTAGTTAAGGTGCTCATAGTGTCTGGTTTAAAATAAAAATCTGGTCTACACAGATCATTCGATAATTTTCTTATATAATTTATCCAGGGTATTTTCTTCGCCTGATCTAATCCCATTGAATCTTTAATAATCTCACGATTCAACCCTAGGCTAGGAGAAGTCCAGACTCTGTGCCAGAGTAAAATTGGTTGCATTTTGATCAAATCGGAGATGTGGAGAATCCCCAGTTCACTGTGGCAGTTAAAAACAAATGAGCTCTGAGGAACAGCTAGTATAAAATTTAAAAAAGCATTTTCGACCACTTGAATTGACAAAACATCATAAAAACCCCAAATCCCCGCCCCATATGTAGCAATACTTGTGCATTTAGCTTGGTATATTTTTAATAATATTCCTGGGGGCCTTTTTCCCATTTTTTTTTTAAAAGTCATCACAACCGCTGTCGATTTTTTAAACGAAAGCGTCCTTCTCTTGACCGCGGGTCCCCAAGAACCCGAATCCTCCAGTAAAATGCCAAGGTAGAAGAACGTTTCGGTTGTTTCGATTTTGCCATTCCCAGTAGCTAGACTTCTACATATATTCTTCCCCTTCCCACATGACATCACAAATGTTTTTGTTACATTAATTTTCAATCCCCTATTATCCATAAAATCAGTGTAAGTTGTAAGGGCCCTCTGGAGTCCAAGCTGGGTTCTGGCCATTAACACCGCATCATCCGCGTAAAGAAGGGAGACAATCTGCTGGTTATTGATTTTCGGTGAATCTCTCGCCCTGGCCACCAATTCCTCTTCCAAGGCATTGGTATATAGTGAAAAAAGGAATGGGGCCAGTACGCAGCCTTGCCTTACACCCCTCTCCACGCGGAATGACTTAGTGCACTCACCCTTTAGTTCATACCTCACCTTGGCTGAGGCCCCCGTATATAGTTGTCTTAAAAATTGCACAAGTGGGGGCTCGATTTTTAGGTCCTTTAAAATGATCCATAGCCTGCTGTGGTCAACACAATCGAAAGCAGCGGTAAGATCTACAAATACCACAAATAATTTCCCTGCCCTCGCTTGGGTATACTTCCCCTGTATCAGGGAGAAGTTTAGGACCTGCTCGATTGTACCCATCCCCTCCCTGAAACCGTATTGGACCTGGCTCAGAATATTGTTGTCCTCGGCCCACTGTTGAAGTTTATTCAAATTGACACTTCCTGCAATTTTCATAAGTGAGTCTAAAAGAGAAATGAGTCGGTAACAGGCAGGATTTTCCCGGTCCCCTTTTTTAAAAATGGGTATTATCACGGACTCCGACCAGGATTTAATAAAACCCATAGCACAACAAGCTTCTAGAACTTGGGTTAACAACGGGCACCAAAGCTCTATCGTACTTTTGTACAAGTCAATCGAAATCCCGTCGGGCCTGGGGCCTTACCTCTTTTACTCTCATTTATTGCCGCCAGCACTTCACCATGTGTAAAATGGATATCAATTGGTGGGAAGTCAATAAGGTCGCAAAGTGAATTTGATTCCTGGGGTATAGTAATGTCCTCATTACTCTTATTTCCATACACCTTGGAAAAAAAGCCGACCCATTATTTCTCGTCAATCGCTAACTCAACCCTTGCTCCCTCGTTTTTAGCAAAAAACGGTGCCTTTACTGCCTGCCAGAAATAGGAACAATCCCTATGTAAGGAAGCCTCGTAAAGGTTATTCTAAGCTTGATTTTTAATTTCTTTCTTGCGTTTATTCCTGGCAAGGTTATAGGCCTACATGCACGCTTTGATTTCCTCGTAATCCCTCTCTGATCTATGGAGGGCAGCCTTTAACAGGGAGTAAGTCTTAGTACACATATTATCAAACCAACCATTTTCTTTATTAGATAGCATCTTACGAGGGCGACTCAGCGAATTTTGTATCACTGACGAAATTACAGAAAACGCATTCAGTATGTCCCTATAGGATGTCCCTTCTTGCAGGCACTCAGTAATGGGGATTAAAGCCTTTGATATAATCTTTGTGTTCAGAACCTCAGGGTCCTTCCTGCCCCAACTCAGGGAGTAGCCATTTTGGCAGGCCAACACAATATCTTGGGTCCAGGCCAAACGTTCCACAATGGAAGGTGTGCTCTTAAAGGGAAGTACGATGTTAATACTTAATGGTAAGTGATCGCTCAGGCCATTTGGATGAATACAAAATTGATCAAACCAGTTAGCATAGCGATTTGGAATAACAATAAAATCTATCAGAGAATTAAAACCATGACCGATAAACGTGGGGCCAAACTCAACTGGGGTAGAACACAATGTGTTGGCAAAACCAAGATCAAACGTAGCCATCACTTCATTATATCTTTCACCCCTATCTGAATGAACAAAGTGGGCTGCATGGGCGTTGTATTCTGTTTCGATATCCCCAAACCCACATCCAGATTGTCGACAGATACTGGAGTTAAAGTCACCACCCCAGATCGTAAGCACATCCATTACTTTAGATGCAACCAAATTACTTAAGTCATCGATAAGGCTTTTTAATACACTAGCAAAATTGTCCTTATCTATGTTGTTGTAAAAATTAATGACCACTACCTCAGTTTGCGAGAATAGATAAGGAGTGACAATTTGATAATAGGAGGTAAACTTTAGCATTTTTATCTTCTGCGTCCTCATCAAATTTGAAATATAAATAGAAAATCCCCCCTTTGTGTCTTCCGTGTGCTGACCTCAAGGCTGGTATAAGGAATGTCTTGAAGCCATCAATATGTAGTTCATCCAACAACCACGTCTCCTGAAGACAAAGGATGTCAAAGTTGTTAATGAAATCTATCCATATTGGATTATCCACCTTAGACTGTAGGCCAGAGATATTCCAGAATACTACTCTAACATTTCCTTGAGCAGAGTCAGGTTGAGAGGTGGATTCCTGATCATTTTTACCCTGACTTTGACTTCTCTCTATCAGCGGATCGGCAACCAAACTACAAACTAAATCTACAGTAGATGTTACATCAATGATATCTCCACCGCTTAGTGAATCATTTAAAACAGGTTTTAGAATCCCTGCAAGGGGTGAATCACCCAAAATTTTCCGTCCCATAAAAATATTATGATTAATGTGATTGTGATATCATAGGGAAGCAGATTGTGGGTGTGTGCATTTCCAGGTTCTACTACATTCATCATTAGCTTTCTTAATCCCATTGGGACTGAAGTGCCCTTCAATGGCTTGTAGGTTTTGGTTATGCAATCTCAATACTACTATTGCTGTTCTTTATTAAATGATACATCACATACAGTTTTAATCTTATCAGCAGATTCACATTAAAATACAAAAGGATTTAAATTTAGGAATATTTATGTTATGAATTACAAGTATTACAGGAAAATGCTGTTATGGGAGGAAAGCAGTGTTAAAAAATACGCAAGCATGCAATAGATGTGCCCAAGCATTTTCAGCTATAATTACATGTGGCAGAACAACTGGCATATGTTGGTGGCATTTTGGTGTAAAATATAGATGGTCACTAAAGTAGATATTAGCCTGCTTCCTTAACTGCTATCTTTTTATTGACCCTGCTCTTATCGCTTAGTTCTTAACATCAGCAACTTCACTTCCTTGATGTCATCAGTCATGTGACAGGTTTTTGTTCCAAAAGGTTAAGGGTAATATAATGGCACTTCCTCTGATGCCATTGGGGTGAAAGGGCATGTGATGTTACTTCCGCTACCCCAGGCATTTTGGTGAATCGACGTCTATGAACCTTTCCTGAAGGATCCAGGGTGGGTGAACTCAAACGTCAAAAAATTCTAAAATTATCAGCGAAACAACAAATATTCTTCCTATCAAAACTCTAACCTAACTATAACTACAGATTGGGTACCGGCAGAGTGTAATATAGATATTCTAGCATTACTATGTGGTATAAAGCTCAACACCAGAAATTCACCGAAAAAATGAAGGTCGAAGTTGTGTGTTAAGTGTTTGAATTAGAAAAAAGCTATTGTTAAAAAATCCCCAAAAAACACTGCAATACACCAATGTGGTTTATTCAATTAGCCATAACTTGCACCATCATCATGCCCTATTTATGACCTCACGTATTACATAACTCATCACAATTTAAATGACATCTTTGATGATGTGCATGATGGGAGCACAAGTTATAGGTAGCGGACTAACATGACCTGTTTAATTCGGTAGTTTGGTGGATTTTTAATTTTCACCATGAAACAGTTCTGGTTAAATGCCTTTGTTTATTCCTACTGCAAATGACAAACCACTATGATATAAACCATATATCGAGATCCGGTTAGGGTAGTTGTTTTTTTTTTACCATTCTTTCTCCTGTTGGTTTTTCA
This sequence comes from Triturus cristatus, assembly GCF_964204655.1. NCBI lineage: Eukaryota > Metazoa > Chordata > Amphibia > Caudata > Salamandridae > Triturus > Triturus cristatus. The sequence goes on along the minus strand of NC_140587.1, from coordinate 735,470,172 downwards.
ACTTCTACCTTCTCTGTTGTATATCATATCAGGGAACATATAGGGGCATATTATCAAGCAATGCGTTAAAATTATCGCCGCTTTTTCGATAATGGGCTTGATAATATGCCCGTGAGAATTCCAATAGAAGCCCATGTTGAACATGGGCTTCTATGGGAATTCTCACGGGCATATTATCAAGCCCATTAACGCCGTTTCTTGATAATATGCCCCATAGAACTTTAAAGTAACAGTATGCTGAGGATCTGTGGAGGCTTCAGTGTTCAACATCATCAACAGTGTTTACATAGTGCTCTAAATCCCTATGAACAGCGGCACAAACTCACGAAAAATGACAACACAGGCCTCTTTCTTGTCATCAGCAGGGGATCCCAGGAAGACAGCCACAGCTCCTGGTTGGTTGAGAGGCACAGTGGGGGGGACAGGTGCTAACATGCTTTTTGCCTTTACATGAGTGTACATAATTGTCCTGCACTTTAATGCTGGGCGCTGACAATTAACAACTATTATTTTCCAAAGATCACGGCAGTAACTCTTAAATAGTGCCCAGAGCCGACAATACTTTCCCCTGGGCGAACTTCCTGTTTCCTCATCCTATCCGGGGACGCATTCAACATGAACATTGGCATAAAGAAAATAGCCTTCAGGAACACAAGAGCCTTATTTGTTGGTTGTTTTTAGCCACTAATTCGAGAACACCTTTCGCGAGCATGAAAGCCTGTATATTCTTGGATGAAGATTTGAATTTAGTTCGAGCCCTTTGGCAGGTTTCACGTGGATTTCATTCAGTCTGAAATGGACTTGTTGTGTTTGCAAAGTGCAGCATGGCCACTTCAGTTTCAACTTTCCTTTCTAATGTCAGCTTGCATTCGCACACAGTGCCGAATAATTGGCTACTCGCGGTATTTTGAGAGGCAGTAGTTATACACTGTCACTGCTAATGACATAAATTGCCCATACAGCTTTTGAACTTGTGTGAGTTTCTTCTGTCGGGAGGAAAAAATATATCTCTAAATGTCAAAGGTCTTTTTTCAAAACTTCTCAGTAAAGGCCACTATTTTTCTGCTTCCCCTTTCTTTTCTTTTTTAGATTAGTTTTATGGGGTACCGTCCATGCTTACGAAGGTCAAGGGGATTGGTAACACAGAAAAACAAAACTTCTATTTATCTATGAGGAACCATTATGTGTCCCTGCAGCCGAGCGATTAGCTTCCTTCAAGTGCTCCATCAGTGACCTCATCAATGAAGTGTAAGAGCAGCCTCTCCCGGGGTGAGCGGCAGTTCAGCGTTAATGAAAGTCTGTTTTTCCAAAGACTCCTTGTGCTGTCCTGTATTACTGCGGATACTTCACGGGGTCCGTCACCACAAAGCGTTGTACTGTGATACAAATGTATTTATTTTTCGGAAACTCATTGGAGTCCGCCTTCTCGGAAATACAGCAATGTATTTATAATTGTATGTGTCCAGAGTTCATCTATTTTGACTAGGCGCTTGTTATGAGCATCCTACCACATCAAGTGGCATATTTTCAAGAAACAGCTTTAAAATTATCTGTTGTCAACATGGGCTTCTATGGGAATTCTTTGCGGCATATTATCAAGCCCATTACGCCGCTTTAGCGGCAGTTTTCTGCCGCTAAAGCAGCGATAATTTTAGTGCTGTGCTTGATAATATGCCCCAATAATTCCTATTCGGTTCTATTCTGTTTTTTTTCTATTCTGTTCTCTCTGCTCTGTTCCTGTTGATTGTTTAACTTCGATCCCTACATGTAGGTAATCCACTTCTCCTTTTGAAAACCTTTGCGTTTTCCTGAGCATTCAGGCTAGTCTGCGTCTCCCGCTTAGTTTTCTTCATTTTGCTTTGCTCTCCATCTTTTATGTCATTCTCCCTCTACGTCGTTGCTTTTTTTTTTGGGGCTGTTTCTCAGAGCTTATACTACTTATACACAAGGGCCTGATTCACAAAGGTAAACTTACATCTTTGTGCACATTTACTGCTTTTCAGTATTCCCAAACTCCGTGCCACGTCTTATGACTCAGTGTTCCCTATACTTATGTGTGCAGAGTTCTCTGCACCTGGAGACTCTACTATCAGGACAGAAAACTCCTCACTCATAAATATAGGGTGCGCGGAGTTGGTAACTCCGCCCTAGTTTGTGAATATCAAAAAATAGGAAAGTTACAAAAAAGTCAAGGTTTACCTTTTGAATCGGGCACACAGCGATTGGCGCGTTATGTGAACCCCATTCAGCTAATGTTTGCTGTAAGGTTGATGACCCCACAATAATGCTGTTGGTTGTCGTACCTATCATTCATGACATAAGTTTTGTTTTTACATCCATCCATTTGTATGGTACATTGGCCATAGGAGTCCACATAGGGAAAGGCACATTTTCTTTCATCGCTACAGAAAAACCTATTCTGAAGACAGCTTAAATAAAAAGTAAAACGACCATCCATCTAAAGGGGCATAGCATATTGTGGTTCTCCTTAAGTTGCTTTCCCTCGTATATTAGGGGCATATTTACAAGGGCTTTGTCTCTGTTTTTTTGGTTTACAAAGCCAAAAAGCGGAGATAAAACCAGCGCCCTATTTACAAGAGGGTGCTAACATGCATAATCGCATGTTAGCACCCTTTTTCCCAACGCCTCACTTTGCATCTCCAATGAGATGCAAAGTGAGCGTTACTGGGCATACCCAAGATGGACTACCTTGCAAATATCACTAATGTTTACATTGCGATATTTACAAGGCAGCCCACCCATGATTTTAGAACACATTAGATTTTGGCGAAAACTGACGTTTTTGGCAAAACCTAACGCCTGCTAAAATCCTGACTTAGCCATCCCTAACATAGGGGGTGGATTATGCTGATACGACCCTGTGGGTCGTATCAGCAAGGTTATCGCCCTTTTGCAGGGAACATCACTGGAAAACCAGTGATGTTCCCTGCAAAAGGGCGATAACCTCGCTATCGCTGGAATTTTTATCGCCCTGGAGTAACGCATTGTTAATAACGTGCTACCAGGGCGATAAATACCACAGATAGCCTGCGATAATATAATTATCGCTAAGCATGGCCAGCGATAATTATCGCTGGCCGTTGTTAATATGCCCCTTACTTGTTTGTGTTCTTGCAGCTGGTCATGGAGAGATGGCCTTGTGCTTCAATCACAGATACTTGCATGAGAAGCATAATGTGCCAATGGCTTCCAACTCACGAGTAGGGCCTAATTTCATAGTGCACTACTTGTACCCACAATGCAGTGTCTTCCAGCATGTCAGTCATGGAGGGCTAGTCCACAGCCTATGTGCATGAGCCATACCCTTTAATCCTACCCTAATATAACTCAGCATCTTAACACTTGAAGCAAAGCCAAAGCAGTAAGAACCAGACCTGTTCAATCCTATGCTAATATAGGTCAGAATCTTACCACTAATAAAACAATTAGAAAAAGATCAAAGATTGTGAAAGAGAGACACATGGGAAGTACTGGACCAGAACCCCCTTAAAAACATTTGAATAAACCCAAAAAAGAATGTGATCCTCTTCTCTCCAAGTAACTCCTACTACATTCTCTCTTGTTGAATGGATTCTCACCAGATATTTATTCTCTGAAATACAGCAATATATTTACGATTCAACTGCTAAAAATTCACAACTGTGAAAATGGCTGTAAAATCAAATTAAATAATTTACCAATACATATCAAAAGTAAAAATACTTGAATCCTGCAGGTGCCCACTTGCTTTGTGCTATGATTTCTGTTCATCTCTGAATTGCAGTATTAGTAATTGCACTCACACGATTTCTAGATTTCTGTCCACAATATGGCCTCAATGTAGGGTTTCTAAAGCCCCTAGCACCTAGGATTTTGTCATCCAAGGACAGAAAGCCAGATGGATTGCAATCATTCTGTAACCCAGCGATCGATGCTTGTGTGAGATGTGAGGTAACAATCAAGCCTGTGGGATATCACATGGATAGTTAGTGTAACCCAAACATCTTTTATCATGGACAGGCACACTCAAGAACAGTCAGGGACCTGAACTATATTTCAATATTTATAAAAAAATCAAATCCCTATCCTAATACATATAAGTGGAGCAGTAACTATGATAAAACCAATCAAAATCATGGCAATGATACTTATCAGGAAGGTGAACAATAACCATTGTGGCTATTGTATCATAAAGCTAAATTATATTGATATTTCCCCCCCACCTTGCTTTCAGCTAACTAAGTTAAATATAGCACCAAAAGAGGCCTACTTTGAGTTTCAGCCGCATACTTCTTCTGAACAATAGAACCAATGTTCAGAAAAGTAGCAGCATTTGATATTCTAATCTGCATTTACAGGCAGACAGATAAGCCCTTCTAGTGAATGGCAGATGTACTTCCCTGTAGCCTTCAGAGAAGAAAGGTAAGTACGGCTCTGTAGAGCCCTGTTGTCTGTAGTCTTCAGTACAATGTTCCTCTCTACATTACTCCACTCTGTTCTTATTTTATCTATTGTATCTGAACATTCGTGAGCATTTTCTGAAAAAACAATTGGCAGAAAGGCCTGGGCACCCTTTCAGTGACATACCTTCTGTGAATCCTTGCCTATTGCATACAAACAATAACCAAGAAGTGAAGTTTTCAACTTCTATGAAAACATGTTCATTATTTAAAACCAATTACTGGAAAAGAAAATTTGGTCTATACAGAAAACGATAAATATATTAGACTTAATTATCAAGTTACAATGAATAACAACATGGATAATTGAGCATTTATAACAGTATACGGCTCTCTGATCTTCAAATTTATTTTCAAACACTTGATTTTGTGTATGCTCCTCTTCTATTTTTCTCTCCACTCACATCTCATCAATACACAAGCTGTGATCAAGTTACTAAGTTTATAAAACCATGCTTGTCTTTCTGTGTCTACGTCTCTGTCTTTAATTAAGAAATTCAGCCAGGGCATATAGAAAAATCTACCTCAACAATACACTATTATCAAAAGCAGGGTCACTGTATTTTTGTGGCAGGGGACCAAATTATGGTAGAGGGTTGACCAAATTATTCAGCAAGAAATGGCAATTTATACAACACAACAACGCACAATTTGAAGCAGCATTACCAATTTTTATTTTTATTTCTACATGTTAGCACAGCATGGTCAAAAGTTTCCTCTCAATAATATCAGTTTAGCACCTACATATAGCAATTAGCAAAGTGACAGGTCACCCTCCTCTATGCAAAAAATGCTGTCAGTATGCTGCAAAAAGTGACAGCATTTTTTTAAACTTTTGATATGCATAAGCTAAATCTAAGTTGGTTTGTTAAAATCTTCAAATAATGCAGAAAATTATTGATTATGTAGCAAGTGAATCAAATTCAAAATTATGCACAAGAAGCCATGGTCGCTTAATTGCAAAATTTCAATGATTGTCATAATAAGGGACAAAGTACTTCTGTGGCATATACATGAGACATTGGATTGAATGTTTCATGCACGCATCAACGATTTGTGGGTACATATGACATCCTTCTAATATTTTGGATTACATAACACTAGTCTATCTAAAACCAAAATAGCAGAGACATTTTTACTTGTTTACAAAGGATGCCTTGTTTTCCAAGGTGTAGCTGTCTGTTTTACCTTGGAGTAGAGCCCGGATGTCAGAGATTTCCAGCCATCTCTTGTGCACTTCCGCTCACTTCCTGAGATAATTATAAAAAAATGAGCTCAAAAACATTATGATAGCATGGAATTATGCTTGTATTGGAAATAACTACAATATTCCTTAATACATACATGTAAAAACTGTAATAGTATTATCTGCTTGCGATTTATTGAAGTGCAAATTGGAACAGTGACCCCACATCATCACGCATATATTCATTTATTAGACACCTGTAAGAAAACATTTTAATGCTCTGATATTGAAAAACATTTTAAGAGATGGTTATAATTATAACTCAGATAATTGTTGTTAGACCTAGCATCCTTGGTGTGGTTTTTCCCTATCTTTTTGCCTCTGCCTCCTGTTTTTTATGCTGTGTGTAAATGTCCTTTTTTATGGTTTAGATGTTTTGGGCACTTTGCCACTGCTGATCAGTGCCAATGTGTAAGTGTTCCCTTTATAAATTGTGCATATGGATTGATGTTTCCATGATTGGCTTAGTATGGTGCGAAGTGTGTGCCCAGGGCCTGTACATCTAATGCTGCTTGTGGGCCTGCAGCACTGATTGTGCCACCCACTCAAGCAGCCTTTCAAAGGGGTCTCAGACCTGCTGTGCAGTGTCTGCTCTCAGTCTCTACTGCCATGTTGACCTGGTAAGTGCACCCACTTGCCAGACCCTAACCTTCCCTTTTATTATATGTGAGTCACCCCTAAGGTAGGCCCAAGTTATCCCTGTGGGCAGGGTGCAGTGTATGTGAAAGGTAGGACATGCACTGATGTGTGTGACATGTCCTAATATTAAAATACAGTTGTATTTCATTTTTCACTATTGAATGGCTATCTGTCTCATAAAAAAGAATGGGACTTATTTGTAACATCTCATGAATATAACTTCCCATGGGACATGGTAGAAAGATGGAGTTTAGTATGCATGAGCTCAGAATATAAAAATGCATCTTTTAGTAAAGATGGTTTTTAGATTGTATGTTTGAAAATACCACTTTTAGAAAGTGGGTATTTTCATGCTTAACAATCCTGTGTGCCTCTGCTGGTTTGTGGATTGACTGTCTGGCTTTGGAGTGACAGAGACTGGGGATGTGCATTCACTGGGGGTTTTGAGGTGTGTCCTGCCTTTCCTGGATGAGTCAGGGCTGGGTTGAATAGACCTGTGCTGCATTTAGAATAGGGGGAGGAGATTTCCTTGCCCCTGAATGGGCCTGGTCTACCTTGGGCAATGATGTCTCCTCCTCCTGCCAGGAAGCTGAAACAGAAAACACAGAACTGGTTTTGTCTGAGCACAGAGTCTCTTTACCACAAGAGAACAAAGAAAAATTGAACATAAATAGTGGGGCCCAGACCCCAGAAATTTAGATTACTTCTGGACTCGAGAGGAACCTCTGCCAAGGAGAAGAGCTGGGAAAGCTGAAGGAGAAGTATTGACCCTTTACTGTGTGCTGTCTGGGGTTAGCCTGCAGTAGCTGTTTCTGCCAAAGAGAGGATAAAGACTTTGCTGTATGCTGTTTCTCCTGCTTGAAGAAGATCTCCAAGGGCTCAAAGTAGAGCTTGCCTCCTGTTCTAAAAGTCTCAGGGACACAAAGACTTCCCCACCAGCTCCCTTGAACTTCCTTGCTGGGAGTTCTCACCTGCCAAGAGGTGCCTATTTCGGTGTTGGACCTCTGGAGTTGATTCCTGCTGCAGGGAGCTGGAAAAGAGATGCAAGTTAAGAAGCGCGATGCATCCCCACCGTGCCGTTGAAGAAACCAACGCAGCGTCTGCCCGTGGCTGGAAAAATTGCTGCATGCTGAATCCCATCCCCCAATCTCCGAAGTCTGAGATCACAGCACCGATTCCGACGCAGGCTCTACTGTGTGGAGCTCGCGGAATGCAGAAAACTCGGCTTCGTGCAGTTCAGTGGAGTTTTTTCTCCGCTCTCGTTTGCAAATTGTACGTTTCTACCCGAGTGGCAGGAAAACCAGCACGAACAGCAGTTCACACTGCACTTCTCCACTTGCTGAACTCTGCAGAGTTTTTTTGTTACTCCACGGAGTTCCGCGTAGTAAAGCTCCACAACCTACACCCAGGGTTAGTTTAGATAATGATTCCTTATTTTTCTAAACTGGTGTGGTGTCCGTTTGTACTGTTTTCACTGTATTACTGTGTGTGTGCACGAATGCTTGACACACTGCCTCTGAGATAAGCCTGTCTGCTCATGCCAATCTACCAAGGATGTGAGATGGGGTTATTTTAGAAGCGTATTCCACTACCCTGACTAGGAAGAAGGGTCCCTACTTGGACAAAGGTGCAAACCATTGCTAACTAGAGACCCCCATTTATAACAATTTTACAATGATTATTTCCAAAACATTATAAGGATTTAGGGCCTCATGTGTTTGGCCCACTCCGCCAAAGGCAAATGCTGCTGGTCTGCCAGAATACAATGCAAATCATTGGTTGGGCAGGCAGCATGGCGGTCCCTCAGCGGTGCAGTAAAAGGAGTCAATGAGCCTTTAATATTGCCTGCTGTGGGACCATCACAGCGTGTTCCAGCATGGCATGGACTGTTAAGTCCATAACATGTTGAAATTGGGAGAGTGCTTGCACACGGGAAAACAACATGTGCCCCCCTGTGTGCACCCAACTGCATTGGGCAAGTGGGGCCCTGTAGGGCCCCCTTTGTTTCTTCACCAACAGCTTTTACATGGCAGTGCCTCCCGCCATCTAATGCTGGCAGTCAGGAAACACAAAATATGTATGGTTGTGCCTCAGCATATTCGGAAACCTTGACTGCTACACCACCACCTGTGAACACCATTCCCTGGCAGTTGAGGTGTTCAAATGGTGGCCCGACCGGCAAACATAATATGGTGGTCAAACTGCCAGTGTGGCAGTAACTGGACCACAACCGCCAAACCCCCGCAAGTCTGGCAGTCCATGGACGGCCAGACAAGTAATAAGGTATATAGGCTTTCACTAGAACTATATACAGTGCCATTTAAAATATTAGAAAAGTTTAACCATGTGGTCTGTTTTTGTCTTCAGAATTGCTAAGAGAGGCATTGTACCGCATATCACCATGCAAAGTGGATTTTATTGGAAGTCACATTGAACTTCATATTGATGGAAAGGTTAATGCTATCCATCTATTTTTGTGTGCCTTTCAGCTAATATTTCAGGGTAGCATTGTTGGATTGTTAAAGGTCCCTTTCTGTTACTTAATGTAGCATATGGAATATAAAATCCAGAAAGGTGAGACCCTACACGTTTACAAAAGTTGCAATATGGCTACCACGGTCTAGTTTAAGAACAATGAAAAGTATTCTGTCTTATCAGCCCCATTTTTACTGATGATTCTTGATATGCATATGGGTATGAAAATAGTTGAATGTCAGTACTAAGTATGCATCTACAACACCTAGATTTGCATGTAATCATCACCCTTCTGCATCTCCGAATTACTAACACAGTCACACTTGTGTTCAGTATTGATGCACATGACTAAGCATGACATCAAACACCTTCTGCCTAGCCCACAAATAAATTCACACTTTATCAACCATTCATGCATGTGTGAGCGATTCAGTCAAGGTAATACAAACACTAGAGACAGAAGCTTGCTATGCAAATTATATTAAATGTAACAATCATGGAATGTTAGCGTTGAAAGATGGGCTAATGTTTCATTTTTACATAATTTTTTAAGCAAATACACTTTTCCATATATTAAACTCTCGCCCCAATGCTCCCAGAGAAATCCAACAGACAGAGAAGAAAGGGGTCTATGAATTAATGCTTTCAAGAGGTTTCAGTTAAAAGAGATGAATTTCTCTTTCTGTGGCTCCACTGACGCTATGAAGCCATATCACCATCATGGTCTGAGCTCTTTGTATTGGTTGTTAGACCACCTGATGCTGACAAGAACTGTATTTGCACTTTCCAGAACATGTGTCATCCTTATAATCAGTCTACCTCAATTTTGTGCTCGTATAAATATTCAATATCTGGTTGGATGTCAAAAACAACAAAACTTCACAATCATTTATGGATAACATGGGTGAACTATTTTTTGTTTTGAGCTGCTTATGAAAAACACACAAACCTTTTTCTGCCATTGAAAACTCATATGGAAAGTGATTGAGTGCTTGCAGGAGACCCTGCCATAATGTCTAAATTGTTACTACTTTGACACTTAAAGAGGATTATCTATTAGTGCATTATAATTTATAATGCACTAATAGATACATTGTTAGCTTTCATGTAAAGTTGATACATTTTCTGAACTTCCCTCCAGAACAAGGGCTAGAAATAGGTTTTCTAGACCCTCTGACACTGTGGTCAATGTACCATACCAACATAAGACAGAGAGCCCGGTGGACCGCAACCACTCCACAACTCACTGAGCATTACATAAGTGAGTTGTATTTTAGATAACAATTGGTCCTATAAGACTTCACAGTAATAGTGGAATCTAAATCGTCTTTTATCATGAATAGGCACACTCAAAAATGCTAGGAAGCCAGGAATACCTTTTGAAAATGTATGAAAATCAATGTCCTATCCTAGTGCGCACAACATAAATAGAATAGACTCTATTATAAGAATTTACAAGATAGTGGCAAAGATAGATGTCAGATGGTAGAAGAAAAGTACATATTGTACATTATGAAGGTTTTATAGGGCTTCTTTATACAAATAACCCTAAATTCTCCTTTGTCTAGCTTATCTAAGCTAAACTTAGCAGTAAGAATTCCTACATGAGCTTCACAGGTGGTTCACTCCTCCATACATTTTTGGAACAATCCAAGGAGTCACTAATCCTAAACTTGTTAAAAGGAGATTAGGGAGAAAATGGATATGGAAAAGAAAAACATTTAGGGCCAGATGCATCAAAAATCTATTTTGCGATTTCCTATTCGTGAATTCTTGAGATTCACAGTTAGAAAATCGCAAAATGGAATGCATGAAAGTGTGTTTAACACTTTCTGCGATTCCTAGGGGATCGCAAATGACCTACCTCATGAATATTAATGAGGTAGTTCGCAATTAGCGACCCCCTAGGAATCGCAAAATCGTCAGCAGACCACCATGTCCGTGATTGCATTTAAATAAAGCAATCTTTTTTGTAAAGCAGCCCATTTTCCTTAAAGGTAAACGGGATGCTTTACAAAAGAGAAAATAAAAACTTTTCCTTTCATTTTCTAACAGCAGGCAGTGGCCTGTGGGACCAGTGGCTGATCTTAGAAAATGCATTTACAGACATTCACAAAGGGGAAGGGGTCCCTTGGGGACCCCTTCCCATTTGTGAATTGGTTACCACCCACTTGAAGTAGGTGGTAAAATCTGAATATTTTGCGGCCGCATTTCAGTCACAAAACATTCATGCATACCGATGCGATTCGGTATTAGGAAGGGACGCCATAAACACCCCCCTTCCTAATAGCGAATTGCAAACCCATTTTGCATTTCGCAAAATAGGGTTTGCTGCATCAGAAAGGCATATTTTTGTGTTTGCAAACGGCCCGAATTGGCCGTTTGTGAAGGCAAAAAATACTTGATGCATATGGCCCTTAATTCCTATGGTACTGTAGAGCTCACAAAAACAGGTCATCCTTAAAAAGAAGATAGCCATTTTTAATACTTGTTTGGCTAGTACCTTCTGTCCTCAGAACAAAGCATGGAAATCGATTCTGAGTTGTGCAGCTCCACAATTGATAATTCGGTCATCCTAGCTACTCCTAAAATATGTGATGACATTTCTGTCTATGTTTCTACTATTATCATAATTACAGGCAAATTCACTATAAAGCAAAAAGAGCAAGATGTAGTCATCTTATTTGAATATCTGTAATTTCAGTTCCTCTTGTGGTTAATTTGTACAATTGTCTCGAATAGGGATGGTAACTATTATCCATCTGGGCTGAATTAAGCTATGGTAGGCATATCACGTGCAACTCGTCGATCTCAACACTTTTGCCCCATCATTGCATCCCCCTTTTTGCCCCCCTTTTTCCCACCACAAAAACACCTTTCAAGTGTTTGGTCTTCACTGCGTAGTCTTTATTACTTCTCAGATCATGCCATCTGTATTTGTTGAAGTACCGTCAACATTTGACCAACTTTATCAAACCAAACCTTCACACATTGTTAAACATAAGGTTGCGCAGTATACATTTGCGCGACAGGTTACCATGTATTTACAATTCGGCATCTCCAGATCCACCCTTGAGGTAGGTTGTACCAGCAGGCCACAACCCATCTCCACTGTTTCCACTTGAGATAACTATCTGTCGTCTACCCTTAGATGCGGTCATCAGAGCACTGCTTAGCGCCTTCCTGGCACTCCCGTTCTCACAATTTGGCTTCCTCCAAGCACTGGCTACTCGGGTAGGGCCGGAGAGTCCAGGACCACCAGCAGGACGGCCCCCTCTCCCGCCAGCCTGGAGCCCCAATGACTACCTCCCTGTTCCAGGCACAGACAGTCCCCGCCAAAAAGGAGTCCCTGCCCTTTTTCTAGCCCAGGACCCTGCCAACTCTACCTTTTAAGAAGGGGATGGGTGGGTAGGAAATTAACTTCCAGCTGCAACCCTCTGGCAACACCCGAGGCGAGAGGACAAAGAGGGCTTCTCCTTCGTGTCCAGTTCTTTTATTGGGTTTGGGGAGGGGTTTGCGCACCTTAATGAAGGGCCTCCCTGCCTACTCGCATTACTTCACAAAAATAAAAAAAAAACTCCCCTCCTCCTGACCAGATACAGGAAACAAAACCACAATTAATTCACCTCCTGCCCTAAATGCCACTAAAGGCACCCCACCTCTAAACGCGGGGGGTGCCTCTCATAGTAGGCATATCACGTGCAACTCGTCGATCTCAACACTTTTGCCCCATCATTGCATCCCTCTTTCTGCCCTCCTTTTTCCCATCACAAAAACACCTTACAAATGTTTGGTCTTCACTGTGTGATCTTTATTACTTCTCAGATCACGCCATCTTTATTTGTTCATGTACCGTCAACATTTGACCAACTTTATTAAACCAAACCATCACACATTGTTAAACATAAGGCTGCGCAGTATACAAGCTACCGTGTATTTACAATTCGGCATATCCAGATCTACCCTTGAGGTAGGTTGCACCAGCAGGCCACAACTCATCTCCATTTTTGGTAACTATCCGCCGTCTACCCTTAGACGCGGCCATCATAGCACTGCTTAGCACCTTCCTGGCACTCCCATTCTCACAATCTGGCTTCCTCCAAGCACCGGCTACTCGGGTAGGGCCGGAGAGTCCAGGACCACCAGCAGGACAGTCCCCTCTCCCGCCAGCATGGAGCCCCAATGACTGCCTCCCTGTTCCAGGCTCAGACAGTCCCAGCCAAAAAGGAGTCCCCACCCTTTTTCTAGCCCGGGACCCTGCCACAGGACGAGGAGCTTACTGGCGCTCTCGCCCTCACCCAAAAGCTGCTTCACCTTCCAGATCTAAGGCTATGGCCCTCAATATGGTTTAGACAAACAATTCCAACCCTGCCCTAGACAGATGCACCCCATCCGCCAGATACAAATCCGATTTTGATGCCTGGATCAAACTGTGCCTAATAGAGTGCATTGGCAAACCTACCAACTGCTTGGCCACCTCCCGATTCAATTTCCTCACAGACGTGTTTACCACGCCTGGTGGCACATTATCCCCACACACTTGACGTGGGAGCACCTCTGACCAAAATATGATGTGTTCGGTAAGGCCCTCCTTACCCGTGAGAGTGTAGAGAAAAGAGCCTCCTTCACCCCCTCCTGCCCTCAGGAATCAAGTTCTCACCTCCAGAATGAATCACAAGCACGCCTGGAATGGGCATGCCCTAAATCCAGCGCTTCCTGTAAATGGGCCGTGAGATCCTCCAAACGTTGCCCTCCAATCCCTATCCAATGGTGACTGATTCCCTTCGCCCTTTGCGCTCTCTCTTCCCTGGATTTGCTGAACCATTGCCCTGCTCTGTGAATGACAGAATCTTCACACCAGCATACCTGCGTCCACTGCCTTGCCACCACTGCATGAGAGTAAAAGAAAAGAAAAAGAAAACGAAAAAGAGAGGGGCACTGTTAAAAACGCCGCCGTCCCCTGGCTACCGTTTAAACTAGTTGTGGTCTCACATATCATTCAAAGCAGGATGACCTCCATCTGCCTCCCCTTATGATAGTTTTACCTGAGAGGCCTAAATTGACTGCTGTTGTGGCAGCCCCAATGCAGAATGAATGAGACGTGAAATGGACAGTCTCCTCCCCCAGCAACCCCAGGGAGCGCTTACATGTTCGCGTGAACTGAAATCTTGTCAGTGGTGTTCCGTCAGCATTCAATAGAAGCCTATCATCTACACAGCCAGGTCTCATCTGCATGAACTTCTCTATCAGTGCCACCAGGCAACAACCAGCCCCTTGTACAGCCCTTAGCTGAACCCAGATACCTTTCCCTAAGGGGTCTGTTTTTGACCTCATTACTTTAACCTGGAGCAAGTTGCCAGCCACTACCACATCTCCCTTGCTGATTCCCCCCTTCTTGTCCGCCTTTGAGCTTGGTATCAATTCCGATATCCGGGAGGCCTGAAAGAAGGCCAGGAAATAAGCCAACCTCAACAGGTGCACCTCGTAAAAAGACACGCACACCTACGGCAACAGTCCCAAGATATTTACCAGCCTATTGGCGTTTATGGGTCTCCTGTTATCCTTCACCCCTGGTGCCAGCCGTTCCCAATCTGTCATAGCCCGACTGACACTGATATCCTTAGTAGGGTCAGCCACCACTTCCAATCCTGCAAAGAAGGCAATTGCTGACAATTGCTTCTTGACCAAAGATAACAACATTCCCTTCTCCCTCTGATGCACAATGAACAGAAGCACCCCCTGAGGTGTAACGTCTCCGCACTCCCTGCTCCTTTGAGAACAGTTAAGTATACCTGCCAAGCCTTCTGATACATACTCTTAGTCTTAGGCGCAATGGAAGCCGCTATCAGGTCAAGAGCAATGAGCACCAAGCTACAACAGGCTTTCCAGGAAGACGGCCATCTGCTTGTCCGCTTGCGGCCATTGAGCTCTGAATTCTGTCAACTTAAAACGAGACAGGGCGTCAGCTACTATGTTGTCCACCCCCGGGACATTTTTGGCAGTAAAATACACATTGCGCCTAAGGCATCCCCGCACCAATTCTTTTAGCAAACGGAGCACACACGGACATTTTGCCCTTTGACTGTTCACTGCCGATACTACCGACATACTGTCTGACCAAAACACGATGCGCTTATTTTCCAGAAAATTGCCCCACATATGAAGTGCCACAACAATGGGAAATTATTCTAAGAAAGTAATGTTGCGAGTCAACCCCGTCCTGACCCACTCCGCTGGCCAATGTTTCATACACCACCTTGAGCCGAAAACTACCCCAAAACCAACACTGCCAGCTGCATCTGTGTGAAGCTCTAACTCAATGTTCGCTTGCGTTGGTTGCTGCCAGATCACTGCCCCATTGAAACGCACCAAGAACTCTTTCCATGTGCCCAAATCGCCCTTCACCTCCGCAGATAGCCTAGTGCGATGGTTTTTAGCCATAAAGCCTGATATTGCACTTGCGATATTCCTGGAAAAAGCCCTGCCCATGGGTATAACCTTCAATGCAAAATTGAGCCGCCCCACCAAGACCTGCAATTGATGCAAGGTAACTTTGCGTGCCCGTAAATACTCATCTATGGACATTTGAAAAGCCCTTATTTTTTGTTGAGGGAGTCTGCACACCCCGCCTACAGTATCTATCTCGATGCCCAGGAAAGTTATGCGGGTTGTTGGGCCTTCCGTTTTTTCCTCCGCCAAAGGTACCCCCAATGCCTCCGCTAACTGCTGGAAGCCCAGCAGGCCCTTCCAGCAAGCTGGTGAGCTAGGCAGACCCAGAAACAAGAAATCATCCAAATAATGCACCACATCTTGCGTTGCCACTACCTCCTTCACCGCCCATTCCAGGAAACAACTAAACTTTTCAAAGACCGCACATGCGATGGAACACCCCATAGTCATGCATAAGTCCATGAAGAACTTCCTCTCAAAAGTGAAACCTAGCAACCTAGTGTCTTCTGGGTGTACCAGCAGAAGTCGAAAGCAGACTCAATGTCCGACTTGGCCACGAGTGTGCCCTCACCTATTTTTGAATGGCTGTGTCAAAGGTGGTGTAACGCACTGCACATAACTCTGGGTCCAACCCCTCATTGACCGATAGCCCAGGTGGACTCGATGGATTATGAATGAGGTGATATTTCCCCACTTCCTTCTTTGGTACCAGGCCCAGCGGTGAACACACTAAATCCTGCCTCGGTAACTGCTGAAAAGGGCCAGCCACCCTCCTCAATGCCACTTCTTTCATAATTTTCTCTCTGGCATCCCCTGGATTTTGTAGCACTGAGCGGTGATTGTGTGGAGGAACTGTGGAGGGTGGAGCATTAGACGGGACATGGAAGCCAAATTTAAAACCTTGATACAAAAAATGAGCCTCTGCCCGCCTCTTGAATCTGCTGAGCAGGTCGGCCAGAACATGCAAGCGTATGGGAGTAGGCAGGCTCTTATGAGGATTGGGCAGGGTGGCCCTTGCTCTGTGCATTTGCAGGGGTGCGTTGTTCCTTAGGATTCCCCACTTTTTTGTAACACTTGTTCTCTGGGTGGCCGTGCATTCCACAGAAGGAACATATGTGACGGAACATGCATGTGGCTCCCCTACTGCATTCACCCCTGTTGAACTGCCAGCACGCATGCTTCTTATCCCCTGCTCCCTTGTCCCCCCGAAAGGGATGAGTGGGCTTGCTGACTGGCGCAGCTGAGTAGAATTCCTTATGCCATATATTAATCTCCCGCTGATCCCAAGCCACTTCTGGCCTCACTGCCTTCCTCTGTCTGAATCTGGTATCAAATTGCATCCAGGCTGTGCCCTGAAATTCCGAAGCCACCCCAATAATCAACGACATATAGCTAATTAACTGGGCCGCCAGTGCTGGGAACCGCTCTACCAAGATAGCTGCGTAAATGGCAAAACCGGTCACCCAATTCTTAATAGACCATTCCACCCAAACTTTCTTCTGTTTAAGGTCACCCTCTTTGCCTGCTCTGATCTTCCCTGGGACCACTCCTGCATTGATCAAATCAAATACGTCCACATATTCACCCCTGAAAATCTTTTCTCTGGTCTCTGCCGGCACGTGCCATGTTATACTAGCTGACGTGCCACTGCAAGTGACGCAGACCCATACATTAAAGGGCTCTGTGAAAGGGGGTTTTGCACTGCTACCACAGCCGGGGGTACTGGTGGCATTGTCACGACGGCCCCAACCCCTGATTCCCTGTGTTATTGACTGGTCCTTGTGACGTTGCAGCTACTACCACTGGAGATTCTACCACCCCTCCTGACTGGACCCACACCTGTGCTACCCCGCCAGTTTGATGCGCTACCACTGGCACAGGAGCCTGCGATGTACTTGGCGTCGCGGCCATCCCGTCACCTAGAGCTGTCGCAGTCTGGTTTGCATTTTCCACCACAGGAGCTGACATTATGGAGGGGGCCATGCTCTGTAGTAGCCCTCCCACCGGGAGTGACACTACCTCCGTCTGACCCTTCTGCACAGCAGCGCCAGAATCCTGACTATTGTTCATGCACAACAGAGGCAGGCCCACAGCCTCCACCTCACCTGCAGTGTTCGTCCACAATTCCACGACCCGTTGAACTTTTTCCTGCTGTGCGTCCTTAAACCGCTCTGGTATCCGCCTTGTATGTTTGGGTAATGAGGGCTCCTGCTGCGAGCTTGCTCCTGCTAGCATCTTCAGCGCCCAATTGATGCCGCCTTCCTTCACGGCCTCCCACAGTGCCGACAAGGATCAAAATTCCTCTTCTATCACTGGGGCCTCCTTGCCCCCGCACCCGCTTTGGCGGCATCCGGTCTATTAAAGAAATAAAAAGAGAGTTAACAGCTGTCCCAGCCCCCTCCTTTCGCCCTGTTGACACGCCTTGCTCCAGCACGCTGCCATTGTAACATGCTGATTGTTGCCCCCGGTGGCTGGGCACCTGGGATACTCACAATCCCAGTGCCTCCTTCTTGATCCTCTCATGCATTACAGATGCAAAAGACACACCCACCATCACAGGATACTCACTGTGAGAATGTAAAACTTAAACCGTGCCTGAGTATCAAAGCCAAGGGTGATAAAATAATGCTAGAAGAGCAATGCAATGATAATTGGAAAAATCCCTGGGAAGAAGAAGGATTTTTTTAATCAAAGTTTTTGATTCAAATGTTTGATTCAAAGACTACTCCATTGACTCATAGTAGTTTCCAAGCACAACCTATATATTATGTACTCACCCATAATCAATTGCCTCCCTTCGAGGCCCACTCTTTACCCATTGCATTTTTTGACATTGTCAGCCATGGGTGGCCTAAAGGCTGCACGGTTACAACAATTACAAACAATTGCCGCTGGGCAAGGGTATGCTGGGCTGGCTTACCCTTGCCCCGCGGTGGGGGGCAAGGGTACGCTAGACAGTGTATTGCTGCTCTGTGGTCCGGGGCACCCACAACCAGCTGTCGCACCGGTGATCCGACATTCTGGACCGAGAGCAGGACCTGCTGGACATGCTAGGGGTTGAAGTAGCGGTGCTTGGTGAGTAGCTAATTATTAATATTAATATTATTACTTGTGTGTTCTATGTTATTGCTGATATGTTTTTCTCAAATAGCAAGCATGCTGCTCACATGCAGGTAAGTTACATTTACAAATCTTATATTATGTGATCCTTTTTCTAGACAGGTGCTCGTGCTCGGTGCTACCTAATCATACTTTTGTTTGCAACTTTGCTCTCACTTAGGCAGATTATGTAAGAACTCATGTTAGGTAATGCAGACTAGAGAGACTCCTTTCCTTTGTCCTGTCACTAAGATAGTGGTAGTTAGTTACTTAGTAGTAGAAGTAAATGACAACATTGTATGACCAAGCATGAGCAAATGAAAACCCCTGAAGTCGCGAGACATTTATGTTAAAGAGCGCTGAATCCACATGGTTCCCTTGCGCAGTTCGTCAGTCCATGATGGGACTGTTCCACCTACTTAATGAAAAAGTACTTTTACAAACATGAAAAGTACTTCTGTGGACGGGTGCGCCCGGGCATCAATATCATGTCTCAGAAAGGTGAACACTGTTGAAGGTGTCCGTACCTATTGAAAAGTGGCAGCTGCACAGAGTAATGTATGCATACTGCATATCGAGTAGGGACTAGACGGATAGTCAGTGATGTTCCTACGTCAAAATGTGTAAACTTGTCCGACTAGTCCCTACTTGATATGCAGTATGCATACAGTACTCTGCAGCTGCCACTTCCTTGTCCACAACACTGTCAGAGCAAAATGTATCTGACTTTATCACATTGCCTTTCGGTATATATACCTACTTTAACACATATGTATACTGCTGGAGTAGCTTTGCATGCTTAGCAGCGGATTTGAATTTATGCCTAACAATCTGCTTGTGAGCCGTCACCCTGCCTCCGTAACCGAGGTACTTTTCCGTAGGTAATAATAATAATAATCCACATTTGTAAAGGGAGAACAATCACCTACGATTGAACCATGATCCCCAGATTCCGGAGTCAGTCCCCCTGGCCGCGGCGCCACACCTCTTCCACCAAGGTATGTACATTGATTAGTTAGTCTCACTACATTTCCTAGGACTCTGGAGCTCAGATTAACCGCGGAGCACCAGGTGTCCTCCTGCCATGACAGGTAGTCTGTCTTCCATGGCGGCACCCCACCCACATAGCTAGTTAGTGTATTGTGTTTATTCGCATTCAGGAAGAGAAAAGGTAGAACGCCTTCAACCGTATCCACCTTACCGATATCAACGCTGAGGGCACCCGTCCATACAGGTACATTTTGTGTTTGTATAGGTCCGTTTTCATTAAGAAGGAGGAACGGTACAATTGCGGTCTGACGAACTGCGCAAGGCAACCACACGTCCTCAATGCTTTTTAACATACATGTCTTCTGAATTTGAGGTTTTTCATTTGCTCATACTTGGTCATACAATGTTATCGTTAACTTCGCTGTCTACTTGCCCATTTCCTCAGAGATTGGTGTGGCATTCGACTTCAATTTTGAACGTCTGTCCCAAATATTTTTTGATATATCTTTAGACACATCCTCGCTGTTACTCTTTAGAATACGACTCAACAATCAGGTGTGCCATAGTCTACCAGCACTTATAAAGGCTTATAAAGACTTAATTGGCACTGGTTGTATCTACTTAGTAACAACACATTCTTTTGTGTGCACACCATCAAAAGGTCTTTATGTTTTTTTAAGTCAACCGTGTACTTTGTGTATTCTATGACTGTGCAACCCAGTCAACACTTTATCACAACTTATGGTTCCGAACACCTTGAATTTCGCCCAGGTTTAAGGTCTCACAAGCTCGCCCAACAATGCGGGTAGGATACATTCACAAAGAATCACTTTATGGATTGACTAGTTGCAAGGTCCTCTGCTTTACCAAGAGATGAATACTTCATGTTAGGGATTTGTGTTCTATGAGTGCATGTTAAGTTGTTTGTGTCTACAAACCTAATAATTTGTCGCTTTTCAGGGAGCATGCTGACCAGTAGAAGCAGCATTCAAGTGGTGACCCAATACAACCACTGGTTTTATAAATTGCAAAATTCACTAAAAAGACACAAAAATAGAAAAAAGCTAAATAGACACTTAAGAAGAAAGAGGGATGGATAATTAGTAAAAAAGATGATTTTTTTTTTTAAACAAAAGATCGGAAAGATTTAGGGAGGATTCACAACAGGTCAGACAACCATAACAGAGAAGAAAAACAAGATGGCCGTGCCCGTTCACGACGAGGTTCCGTATGACACGGGACCACAGTTTTGAGTGGTAACGAATATGGATGAGTTTGGTATCTACGAACCGCAAATGACGAGTATAATGGGTGTACGCAGTTTCGCTATGCAGCCACGTATGGTTCGTCTCATTTTTGGGTTCGTTCATCTGGACCCTCGGGTTCCATTTTAGATACAGCATCCATTTTGTTTCTTGCCCTCAGGTAGCCAGCGAACGGGCTTCTTGTCCGCTCCGTGACCCTGGGACTCTCAAGCTTACACGAAGGACACGTGTTTCTTTGAGGTGACTTTTACGATGAGGGAAACGACACGACTAAGGCAGATGGCCCCGCTCGAGGCTCATCTTGCCGCGCCGGTCTATTGTTTCAGCCATGCATACATTAGACATGAGGTCTTTGACCCCTCTATCAAGTTTCCTTTATTGCCCCCAACACTCTTTTCTAACCTGTTGTGCATCCTTGTCCTTTCCTTGCATCTGTTTAATGTGTTTATGGTTAGGATGGAATGTGTTTATTGCGGAGGAAATATGTTTTTACAGTTGGGAACCGGCAAGACTGTCGTAATTATGTTCCGGCCTCCTGAGACATGAACGCGACCCTTTTGAAGTTTATTGTGGGAACTGAGTTGTAACCTTTGTTCGCCATACTGCGCTATGGCAAAAAAACCTGTATAAAAGGACCGACCCACTTCTACGAATTTGAAGCAGTCTCCGAGAACCTACACGTTGTGTACTTCTTGTGACCTCTGTATCCCTGCAGTAAATAAACGCTGATCTCTGACGTCGCTGGAAGTGTTCCGTGTCTCTGTGTTTAGTACGCCAGAACAGGTAACCCACGAAGGTTTCAGGTGTTGTTCCCTGGCACCGCTGGGTCTTAAGAATAACCCAGTCCTTCAGTTGGCGCCCAATGTGGGGCGACATCAACGGTACTGGTCCAAAGCCCGACGATCGTGAGGAACTTCGTGTGAAATCTCCGAGGGAAGGTGCACCCCGCTTCATCGATCCAGTTGTCGAAATAAGTGGCCCGACGTCTTTTCCCGCGAAGATCCCCGCCTCCTGACGGCTGCGACGGACCGATGCCCTGACTGTCGACCTGTTTTGGCGCCTGGCGTAGTCCTTTGTACGGCGAGACGATTGACGGGCCTTCCTGGTGACGCCATTGTTCTCTCAGTTAAGTATTTGTGGGTCGCTCCCAGTGTTGCTTTGTTGTTTGCATGGTTCCATAGCATTCGTGGTTCTTAGTAGCTGGGTTTTATTTGACGATTGCAATTGCCAAAACCGAGGGTCTTGCATTTTTGTGAGGACATCGTAATTCGATAACCCTTGAAGTTTGTAAACTCGGTTAGTGTGCACGATGCCTGGCCGTAGTACTTTGTTTGGGTTTCTCAAATGTTGCAGCATGGATTCCCGGCAGGAGGATTCATGTCCGATACCTCCGGTTGGAACTCCGATTTACGAGCTCTATAGTCGTCATGGCGTGGGTCCTATCGTATATAATGAATATTGGGTCCGCTACACTAAAAAGGATGGCGTCCTCAGTTGGCCATCTCATGGTAGTTTCGAGACTGCCGTTTTAGATAATTTGGAAGCTAAATTGTTTAAAAAGAAAGCTAGGCCGGCCATGTTTGATTCCTTCCGGTTGTGGCGGAAAGAGGCCAAGCAGAAAGAAATCAAACAGAATAAGAAAAATAAAAGAGAAGGTGTTATTGCAGTGATGCGAAATGCAGAACAATATCAATTAGACAAAGATGAGAAAGAGCGGGAAGTTAGTGCTCGGCTACACCATATGGCAGTGGATAAGTGTTATCCGGTGCTACCTTCTAATATCGATAAGACAGGAGAAGAAGCGATGGAGGATCCGCTCTTGTCTTATCTGATGAAATCGTCACCTCCCTATGCTCCCGATGTTATGGGTCCCGTGCGTCCACCTCTTCCTCAACCTGCTGTTTTGGCGGCTGCTGGTCAGCCCGCCGTTCCTCTCGTACTCCTGAATCCCCTTGGGCCCCAGATCGTACATCCTCTTGTTCCGGCTTCTCTCCCTACTGCACCTTTCCAAGTCCCTCCTCAGCCTGTTGTTCCCGCTGCTCCTGCTGCTGCATCTACTTCTACTGTTTCCACCCCTATTGTTGCTGCGCCCGCATCTTCTTCCTCTTCTCCTTCTGTTCGTAGTCGTCTTTTGACTGCTGTTGCTTCTCTTTATTCTCCGCTTTTTGGGCCGATACTTGGCTCGACTCTTTCAGATGTCGCTCAAAGGCGCAGTCAGCTTCCTGATGGTAGGGAACGTGAATCGTTGGTGAAAACGGCACGTAGATGGATTCGTAACCCTGTTAAATACACCTCACGTGTAGTGTTTGAAACGTTCTCCCAGTTTAATGTGCCTACGCAACGATTTGTGTTTGAAGAACTGTGTAACTCGTTGAAGGAGGAGTGGGACGATGATGTGACAGATAACGTACCGTCAGAGGTTTCTGAGCTGCAGCATCGGTTTGCCTCGGGTGTAATCGTAGGCGACAAAGTTCGAGAGGCTTTAGAGCGCTTGTTATCCTTTCGATGTGCAGTGCAACCTCGTGCGTTGTTTAAGGACGAGACTGCAGAATGGATGGCACAACCTGGTCAATATCCAATGCGAGAAGTTCCTCCGGTATGGATGCCAGGTGATCCTGCTGCTAACCCTCCTGTTCCAGGCCGTTTCCAGAGAGTGTGGATACACCTCCCTTGGAAACGATCGGAAGTTTTACAAGTGAAGCAATCTTTGCCCGATCCCCGTAAGAATCCTGCAGGTTATTATAAGGAGCTGTCCCAATTGGTGGATGCTACTGTTATGAACCTAGCCGATATTGATATGTTGTTTGGCAATGTGGTGCCTCAGCCGATTTGGGCAAAAATTCGTCACGAGAATCACGCAGCCGAGTTAGGCGGTGACTGGGCTGCCCTTACGGCGGCAGATGCCCAGCAGGTCGGTGGGGCTAAACCTGAACAGCTTATTGTGGCTTTGCCTCAGAGGATAATTACCCTCATGAAAACGCTTATGCCAGCGATGCGCGTCAATTGGGACAAATTATCAGCATGCAAGCAAAAGAGGGATGAAAGCGTTTCTGATTTCTTTACGAGATTCGAGGAAGCGTTTGTTGATCATAGTGGTCAGGACATGGGATCTGAGGGTGGTCAGCGGCTGTTTGTTGATAAGTTTGTATCGAACTTGCTGCCCGACCTTAGCAACAAGTTGAAGAATTCTGAGAGTTCATGGGCTGTTTCTACCACTGCCCAAATATTGGCTACGGCCCAATATTACGAAAACAGAGAAAAAGAGGAAAGTGAGCGTGCGGATAAGAAAACGAAGGATCTTAAAACTAAGGTCTTATTGCAGCAAGCCTATCCTCCGCGTTCGCATTTCAGTGATACACAACAGCAAAATAGATCACAATCACAGTTCTCCAGATCGCAGACGCGAAATGCTTCCCCCGCACCTCGTTTTGTGCTGGGATATAATCAATGCGCATATTGTCGTGGGGAGGGCCATCTGAAGTTTGATTGTCCGGTTCTCCGTGATAGGAACAATGGTGTGTCGGCTCGAGGAGGACGTAGTGGCCCTCAACAGGCTTCCCGTGGTAGAGGTCGTGGAGTTACCCAGAATCAGGCCGAACGCTTTGCAACGTCTTCGGACTCGCAAAATTGTTTCGATAGGCGCGAACCATCGTCCGGTCGGTCTGCACAGTATCATGTGGATGACTGTTATGTTGAGTGTGATGTTGATACGGATGGTATCTACTAGGACAGCCATAGACAAAGGAAGGGAGAAGTATCAGTTCCGGTTGATCACAGAGGGCCTTATGTTGCAGTAGCCACTTTGGGCGTCGTTGAGCCTTTTCTGTTGGACACTGGTGCAGCAAAAAGTTCCATCATGCATTCGAAACTCCCTGGCGCGCCTTTGTCTGGCTTAACGAATGTTTCCGTTGGATTTTCTGGCGCCCCCGTTAGCAATCCAGTTTCTAGCCCTTTGCCCCTTACAATTGGGTCTCATGAGCTAGAAGCTCCTTTGATCTTGACTACTGGTTGTGGTGAGAATCTTTTGGGTCTGGATTTGTTGAAAAGGTTACATGCGACTTTGTACTGTTCTTCTACGGGTGTGGAGCTTACGTTGGGTAAGAGCGTGATTTCCTCTATGTATTTATCGATCGACAAGCTCCCACCAGAATTGAGATCTCTTCCGGACTCCTTGTGGGCGACAGATCCCAATGACGTGGGCCTGTTGGATATACCACCTTATGTTGTCCAACTGAAAGTTGGTGCGCGTTTGCCACGCATACCCCAGTATCGTATTTCCCTTGATGGTGAAAGGGCACTATTAGCGATCATTTACGACTTGATCGGTAAAGATGTTATTGAGGAGACATGGGGTAATGTGTGCAATAGTCCCGTGTTGCCTATTCTGAAACGAACGGATCCCTCCAAGCCTCCTGTGTACCGTCTAGTTATCGACTTACGGGAGGTGAATAAAGTCGTTGTTCCGCAGTTTCCTGTGGTGCCAGACATTACAGCTTTACTGACTCTGATTCCAGCCACTGCGTCATGGTTCTCGGTCATCGATCTGAAGAATGCGTTCTTTAGCATTCCGATTGCTGAGGAAAGCAGAGACTTGTTCGGTTTCTCATTAGGTGGTCGCAGCTTCAGATTCAAACGCGCACCACAGGGCTACTGTGAGAGTCCATCAATCTACAGCCAAGCTCTTAAGAGCCAACTTGATGCGTTTGTGTTACCGGCTGGTGCAGCCTTGATTCAGTACGTTGACGATCTGTTGATCGCTGCTGACACCGAACAGCTTTGTAGGACTGCTACAGTGTCACTGTTACAGCATCTTTGTGACTTACATCATAAAGTGTCACCTTCCAAACTGCAATATTGTTGTCAAGAAGTAACCTATCTAGGTCACTTATTGTCAAAGGCGGGAAGAAGGTTGACCCCTGAAAGAATTGCAGCAATTGCTCGAATGTCTGTGCCAACAACTCAGAGAGATGTGCGTGCCTTTCTAGGTATCACGTCATACTGCAGACAGTGGATCCCGAACTTTTCACTGTTAGCGAAGCCATTGGTAGCTCTCACGTGCAAGGACGTTTCGACTCCTTTGCCTTGGACGGAGGAATGTCAGAAAAGTTTTTCTGAATTACGTGATTCATTGTGTTCGGCTCCTGTGTTAGGTACTCCTGATTACAGTAAGCCTTTCACATTATACGTCCATGAGAGGGACGGTTGTGCGTTGAGTGTTTTAACGCAACAATTTGGTGATAAACAGCGTCCGTGTGCATATTTTTCCTCGACCTTAGACCCGGTAGCTAGAGCGTTGCCGAGTTGCTTGAGGGCGACAGCGGCAGCGGCGGCGTCTATTCGACAGTCCGCAGGCCTGGTCATGGATAATATGCTCATAGTAATGGTTCCGCATGCAGTTGATACGCTCTTGAATCGGACAAAGACTCAACATCTGACGAGTGCAAGGTTGTCTGGGTACGAGCTGACCCTTTTGGCAAGTCATATACAGATTAAACGTTGTAATGTACTGAATCCGGCGACATTGTTGCCGATTAATATGGAATCAGATGATGTGCTGCCACATGATTGTTATTTACGGACTGAGGAAGAAACAAAAGGTCGTGTGGACCTGAAAAACACTCCCTTGGCAGATCCCGATGGTACTTTGTATGTGGATGGTTCTTGCTTCAAATTGCCGAATGGCGATGTGACGACTGCGTATGCTGTAGTGACGTTGAGCACGGTTGTGGAAACTGCGAGATTGAATCAGAATTCCGCACAAGCGGCAGAGTTAATTGCATTAACAAGAGCATGTGTTTTGTCGAAGGGAAAGCGAGTGAATGTGTTTACTGACAGTCAGTACGCGTTTGGTGTTGCGCATAATTTTGGAAGGTTGTGGAGAGAAAGAGGATTTATGACATCGCATGGTACGAAGATCCAACACGGGCAGCTGGTGAATGATCTTTTGGATGCACTTACATTGCCTAAACAAGTGGCGATCGTTAAATGTAGTGCACATCGGAAAGTGACGGATGATGTTGGTCGTGGTAATGCGTTTGCGGATGAGATTGCTAAGGAAACGGCTAAGAATCTTGCGACTCGAATGTATGCCACGAGTTCAGTGAGGTGGCCGACGGAGACTGGTATGTGTGAGAATACTGTTGAGAGTGTGAAAGCAATTCAGAACGAAGCTACTGAAGCTGAAAAGACCAAGTGGGAAGAAAGTACAGGAAAATTGGATATGCATGGATGTTGGGTTGACCTGACGGAATGTCAGAGGTGGATGTTACCAGATGCGTATGTATTAGCTGTTGTGACGATGGCTCATGGGTTGTCACATATTAGTGCGAAAGGAATATGTAAGTTCTTGTCCCCTGTATGGAGGAATGAGGGTATTGCTAAGTGTGCCGAAAGAGTGGTTAAGAATTGTATGGTGTGTTTGATGCACAATCCCGGAAAAGGTACCCCCACTCCGCCTGGTCATTTCGCTCCTCCTGCTTGTCCCTTTGAGGTTATCCAGTTGGATTTTATCCATATGGAGAGATGCAATAACCTGAAGTATGTTTTGGTTGTGGTTTGCGCGTTCTCCAGATGGATTGAGGCCTATCCTCTTAAGGATAATACTGCCCTGTCCACAGCAAAAATCCTGCTGAAGGAGTACTTTCCTAGGTACGGAATGCCACGGATTGTGTGGTCGGATAATGGAAGCGAGTTTGTGGGAAGTGTGATGCAGAGTGTGTGTAAGGGCCTTGGAATTCGGCAGAAATTCCACAGTGCTAATCATCCTCAGGCAGCGGGTTTGGTTGAAGGGTACAATGGTACCCTGAAGCTGAAACTCGCTAAGATTCAAGCTACGACTGGTCTGTCATGGCCTGATGCCTTGCCTCTGGCTCTCCTATCGACCAGAGCAACCGTACACTCTCGAGTAGGGCTTAGCCCATATGAGATTGTGTTCGGTCGCCCTGCGAATATTTGGGGAGTCCCGAGGCCTAGGGCTTTTGATAGTCTTGAGTATCCAATGTTGATTGATTATCTGCATGATTTGACCACTAAACTACGGTTAATCCATCAACAGGTCTTTGAAGCTCTACCGGCGCAGACAGAGGGTTCTGGACACCAGCTCCGGCCAGGGGACTGGGTGGTTACCCGAAATTTTGGTCGGAAACGTAACTTGGAGCCAAGATTCGTTGGACCCTTTCAAGTTTTGTTGACGACGAGGACAGCGGTTCGACTGGAGGGCCGGAAAAACTGGGTCCATGCCAGCCACACAAAGAAGGTACCGATCCCTTTACCAACTGACGGTTGGGTGAGGACTGGGATTTCGGCCACAGAAACTGAGACTCCTTTGCACTTTGTGCCGTTTAGTGACGCTCAACTTGTGGATGAGGATTCGTCACTGCCAAACCCATATGTGGAGTCATCAGTAGCAGAAAACCCAAGGTCTGACTCGTTGTCCACTTCATCGAATCCTGTTGCGTCAGCTGAACAATTGTTTGTAGAGCAAACTCGACCTGGAAGAAATCGATACTTTCTTCGTCCAAGGACTAATAAAAATTAATAGTACGGTGGTTTTTGACGTTACGAATATTATGGACAATTACATCCTTTCTTTTTGAGTTTTTATGTGCCTTTCCACTGCTAAGAGATTTGTAATACATTTGAAAGCCTCGAGGAAACCTCTCCATCCGGGTTACCGTAGGGCCCTGCGGGTACTTCTTTCTGTTTAGCAGGTTTCTGACGCTAGGTCGGTTACTTTTGTCGATCTCTGGGAACTCCTGGAGATTGATAATCGCTATTCAGAACGAAGTGCGTCAAGTACGTCACGGACGGTTTGTAGAGGATGGCATTCTCTAAGCTGTTGGAAGAAGAAAGGGTGTCGGCACAGAGATTAGAGTTATGGAGGGTTGTACGAACAAAATGTTTTTTGTTTCAGGTGTTTCTACTGTTTCTGACTTTATCTATGCTATTGGTGGGTGGAGTGTATTTTGGAGTATCGTTGTTCTTGCCTTCTGTTTCACCTACCTTTTCTCCTAACCTAAGTTCCCTCACCACTGTCTCCCCACATTCCTTTCATCCTTTGCCTCAGCATGAGCAGGTTAGACGTGCGGAATTCATGAATAATTCCTTTGTTCAACTTCTACATCAGCATCAGTTGGTGGTGAATACTACCAATTGTTGGGTATGTGGTTTAATGCCACACACTATGGATAGGGGTATTCCGTATTTGGTCCTTCCTTACAGCTCCCAGGGTTCAGCTCGAGCATTCCAAACTATGTTCCGTAGTGCACTAGATTCCTACCCTAGTCGAGAGCCACGGTCTGTCAATTTTGGTCCTGGGCCGTACCACAAGCCTTTGGCGATAGCCATAGCAGATCTGGATAGAGATGTTTTTGATACATCACTCATTCCAGATGAAGAAGTGCAGGCCTATAAGGATCTGAGTGAGACTGAGTATAGTACGTCAGTGGGTGATAGACAGCTTAAGAGCTCGTCCCCGATATGGATTGTACCGCACCTTGGTAATTTCTGCTTGAAAGGTTTGGGTCGAAATCCGAGAGCACAACTTGGGAACAGTGCTTGCACTGATACGTATGTTCTACCCATGCTCTCCTCCCCTGTTTTTCTGACTGCTAAGGGCACCTATTTTGTATGTTATGAACGCGCATATACATGGTTACCCCGCGACTTTTCGGGTACCTGTTATATTGCGAATCTTTTACCTCCGACTTTCACAGTTGCTTCAGACTACCACAGAACTAGAGTCGTGAGAGGCGTTATTAGCAAAGAGGACACTGCTGGTCAAGAAGCGGGAGACTTCTTTAAAGGTTTCTTGCCGTTTTGGGGACCTATGGTTAATAGTAGGAACCTAAGACAGTTGACCCGTGTAGTTGAGTCGACTGCTAATATTACTGCAAATGCCCTTGGTAATCTAACAGCTGAACTACAGGCGGATAGACTCATGACGTTGCAGAACCGTATGGTTCTAGACGTTGTTCTTGCAGATAGAGGGGGTGTGTGTAAAATTATCCATTCGAGTTGTTGCATTTTTATTCCTGACAATGCTCCAACTGTATACCAAGCCATCTCGAAGTTGCACAAGATTTCCGAGTCCATACACGTGGACGAAGGTAATTGGACGCTCCTAGGATGGTTGTGGGGCCTAATGTCAACCTGGGGTTGGAAGATTCTAATGATCGTAGGGGCTGTTGTAACGTTTCTGTTCACGTGTTGTCTTTGTGTACAGTGTGGTCCTGCCTTATGTGGCCTATGTGCTGCGACGTGTATAAGGCGGCCATCTGTTACCAAGGAGACATTGATGAATAGGATGATGTTCCAGCAGCAGCTGAACGATCTGATGAATATTGACATAGATTCAGATCTTGACTAGTGCTTGCCTACATGAGGGCAAAAGGAGGGTCTGAGGTTCCGTATGACACGGGACCGCAGTTTTGAGTGGTAACGAATATGGATGAGTTTGGTATCTACGAACCGCAAATGACGAGTATAATGGGTGTACGCAGTTTCGCTATGCAGCCACGTATGGTTCGTCTCATTTTTGGGTTCGTTCATCTGGACCCTCGGGTTCCATTTTAGATACAGCATCCATTTTGTTTCTTGCCCTCAGGTAGCCAGCGAACGGGCTTCTTGTCCGCTCCGTGACCCTGGGACTCTCAAGCTTACACGAAGGACACGTGTTTCTTTGAGGTGACTTTTACGATGAGGGAAACGACACGACTAAGGCAGATGGCCCCGCTCGAGGCTCATCTTGCCGCGCCGGTCTATTGTTTCAGCCATGCATACATTAGACATGAGGTCTTTGACCCCTCTATCAAGTTTCCTTTATTGCCCCCAACACTCTTTTCTAACCTGTTGTGCATCCTTGTCCTTTCCTTGCATCTGTTTAATGTGTTTATGGTTAGGATGGAATGTGTTTATTGCGGAGGAAATATGTTTTTACAGTTGGGAACCGGCAAGACTGTCGTAATTATGTTCCGGCCTCCTGAGACATGAACGCGACCCTTTTGAAGTTTATTGTGGGAAATGAGTTGTAACCTTTGTTCGCCATACTGCGCTATGGCAAAAAAACCTGTATAAAAGGACCGACCCACTTCTACGAATTTGAAGCAGTCTCCGAGAACCTACACGTTGTGTACTTCTTGTGACCTCTGTATCCCTGCAGTAAATAAACGCTGATCTCTGACGTCGCTGGAAGTGTTCCGTGTCTCTGTGTTTAGTACGCCAGAACAGGTAACCCACGAAGGTTTCAGGTGTTGTTCCCTGGCACCGCTGGGTCTTAAGAATAACCCAGTCCTTCACCAAGTGGTGCAGTTTGTGTGATATTTCCCCCCGAACACGCAATCCATGTTGCCGTGCGGCAGGAAACTTCATGCGAACAGCCAGGTCAAGCACTTCCACCCACTTGGGGAACTCTGCGTAGCGTAGTGGAGTTCCGCGTACCGCTGCTATGTGAACTTCACCCAGGCTTACCTCTAACACAGCACTGTTCTGTCTGGGAACCCCTGCCACTAGCTCTGCTGGGATGACTGAGGCCACCTGCTCCTCTAAGGGGTCCAGCTCCTCCTGGACCTCTGATCCTCCTCTTCAATGCTGCATGGCTGCCTTCTCCTTGTTGGACAGTTTCTCCTTGGTCCTTCACTGATAGTAGTGACCGGTGATTATTGCACACCAGCACTGTCCTTTTAGTTTGCCCTACACTGTTTATCTTCTCCGCTATGAGCTGCCAAATGTTTTCTTTCTTTTCTAAGGGTAGTTTTGAGGTGAAACAAAGAGTTGATGTTCATGCTTTGTCAAATCTGTAATTGGAATTTGGTTCATCTCCTTACTAAAATTACTCTCCCTCTTCCCCTCTGGTTCTGTCTGGACATCCTGATTGGTGTTGGGGTTATGCTCTGACAAATGCTCACTGAGCAGTTAAACACTCCACTCATGGGGGAGATGGAGGTCCTACACCCCAGATGCATGCAGCTTCATGCCCGCCAATTATACATATTTTTGATTGCTCCCAAACATATAAGTGGATGGTATGCGTGGCAGTCTTTGCCAACGGTAAGTATTCTGTCAAGGAACTCACTCTAGCGGTGTTACAGATACTTGGCTTTTTGATCTTTTCCCCCTCCTCCACCCTGAAAGTTGGCTGGGGTGCTACTGCCTACCTTGACTGGCAGAACCGTTTTTAAAGTCCTTTCTAGATATGATATTGCCATTGCCATTAACACATTCTAACTTGATTGTGGTGAGGGATTTTAATCTATGGATTGATTCTGGCCACCTCTGTCATACAATTTCTAACTGTATTGATGGCATGGCCTTTATGGAGCTTCTCCTGAATGTTCAGGGCCCCACACATAAAAAGGCCATACTCTTGACTTTGATACTATACCTCAGGTCTGGTGAGTCCATTATGTCATTAAATGTATTTCAAAGCTTAAGACCCACAGCCCTGAGGGTCAACTGAGCTCTATGGTCCCTCAATTTAAAAGTCCCTTGAGAAAACGTTCTCTTCCCATGCTAGAAATTGTTTGGCTGAGGCTAAAAGTTTGCAGAATCCTGTCTATCCACATTATAGTTACAACACTTATACACAATAAGTGGAGGCCACACTGCATTTGGCTGTTCCTCTAAAAAACATCAGACCAAAACATGTCAAACCATCTGACCCCGGTACACCATTGCATTAACTGATGCTATGAAATTATATAGCCTGTTAAGAGGATTGTCCTGTTCAGATGCTGCAGCCACAAATTAAACCGCATATAACCAAGCCTCGCTAATAGAAATCTGTTTCAAATATCACTGAGACACCATCGAATATACTCCCAGTTTTGGTGTTTAAGAAATCATTCAGCCCTTGTCCTGAGGTGAACCCATAAAGAAAGTGGGGTTTGAAACGTGTTGACTATGATTAATGGGGTATCCTATGCAACGCACATCTATATGGATCAATATAAATGAGATGTAGTGAAAGACAATTTCTTCAAGTCCATATTAGATAAATCTGTAGCAAGAGCGTCTGTTGTTGATGTAATGCTCTAGCTCTCTAATTTAAGGACTGGTTGAACACTGATTACCACATGCTTTAACTTGTTTATTGTATATATTATAATTTGCATTTGTTGTTTTTTGATTGGATTGAGCACAATGTCAATTTATAATGAGCATATCTCAGAATTAAGGGTGGGCAGAATTTGCGTTGTCGCGTTACGCATATCTCCGCAAAATTGTAACAAATCTCCGCGAGCACGCGGAATCTCCGCGAAGACGCGGAGATGCTTGTCCCGCCCGTTCGCGATGTGTTTTTGCGTGCTTGCAGGAAAATATATCGCTAACTTGCCCATGCAGTCACTAATGGGCGCAGCCATCTTGTTTTTCACTTGTCCTGCCCGCTCGCGATGGTTATTTCCTGTTCTGGGTCGCGTATTGGGTGCCCGTGCCCGCTCGCGATGCTTATTTCCTGTTCCAGGTCGTGAATTGCATGCTCCCGCCCATTCGCGATAAGTATTTCCTGGTCAAGAACGAGTATTACGTGTTCGCAACGCTTTTTTTCCGGTGGCCTTTCATACTTAGGAATGGAATATCCGGCCTATTCATGGCGGATCTGAAAGAGGACATGTTGACGGTGGACGCACATGTGTTTGCGTCTTCATAACTGGAACTGGAGGGAGCATACATGTACTTGTGATTCATACATGAAACCGTTGGGGTCCAAGATAGGGGACATAACTGATCAGAAAAATCCATATTTCCACATTCCCTCCTTGTCCCCTACTTGCCCGTCAAGAGATATCAATCTTCATCAATCCATTGATCTGTTCATATAGCATCATTTGTTCTTCTTTTTTCTTCTGGGACGAATGAAATCTTGGTGATGGGACACACGATGTGGCACACAGACCACAAATCGCTGGTCCACATTGTAGGCATAGACAGCAACTGAATAGTATGAGGAAGCCAATACCTAGGAAGGATAGGACCTTCCATCCAAAGGTAGATAATACATTCCAAAACCAACCGGACCAAGTCCAGGTGCCTGGATTCTGGTGTATCTGGCTTACAATCTTATGAAGGCGAGTTATGGCTTTATATACAGATGGCGAATTTTCTGGTATGAAAATGCAACAACTTGATCCGATGACCCTACAAGCTCCGCCCCTATCGGCCAGGATGACGTCAAGGACAAGACGATTTTGAAGCACAACAATCCGCATAGCAGACTGTTCTTCTGTTAAATTGCCTAAGGCGGAAATAGTTTCGTTCACTACTGCTTCAAGGGTTCTAGTTAATCTACGTATCAGCTTACTATTGGTAACGGTACCTATATAGGGAAAGAGACCTTTATTGAAATCTGTGTATTTTTCCCATGCTGTTTCAGTGTAATCGACAATTGGGAGATCTCTCCTTTCTCTATTGTGTACTAAATGAGTATTTCTGTGATAATCGGGAGGAGCTAGGAAAACAGGTGGCAAAAGAAATCCAATGTAGCAGGTACCATCCCAATCTAGAGGCAAACGTACATATGCCGTCTGACCACATATAAAATAGGAATGGCGGGAAGCTCTAAATGTCGACTTGCCTTGATCACTGAATTCTATTACAGTGGTGCATCTACTATGGCCCATATGTATGGAACCATTCTTTCTTACACATAATTCACCTTTTACTGGAAATACTGACATGGCGGGCAAAATTGGAGTAGCTTCGGATTCGACATTTAGGATCATAAGATTAAGCGTAAAATTACCTAATCCATATACTTCATTTTCTAGATCAGTTCCTGTTCTCTTGGGAAGTCCCTCCTTGTTAGGGTAGCAGACTTTAAGTAAAACTAAGTTCAAATTTCCCCATACCCAGTTGTCTTGATAAACTGCAGAATTTGAATCTAGGGAATTAGTTAAACTAAACCATGCTCCACAGGAGCCGTTGTGTGTAAATGGGTATGGAAAAAGAGGTAGAATTCCTTTATAATTCTGATAGGGAGGGAGTCGGCCACATATCCAACAATTTAAAGCATTGCTAACCTGATGGGAATGATGTAACATACTAATAAAAGTGTTATTGCGCAGCGCAAATCTATACGATAATTCATGCGGGGGTAGGTCACTAAAAGAATGTTCAGCAGTAACATTATAAATATGTCTAGAAATAGGATAATATATGTGCAACAATATACTTGCAGTAATTATTAAAAGACTTAGGAAAAACAAAATTAATAACGTCACTGTGCAATGACTACGCAGTGATTTACAGTATGCATGTCGTTTCCACATTTTTCGGGTGTTTTCTCTATTCAGATCTAAGGGATACATGTCAGGGACAAATTCAACCGCTTCACCTTGGAGAGGACTTAAACAATCAAATTTCCCGACCGGTTAGATCTGAGTTTTAGTTTATATTGTTCGTGACTACTGGTTTCAACAAAAGGAAGTTTTGAGTCAATGGGTGAAGACACACAAGGTGTGGTGTTTACGTCCGATGGTAGTCCATGAAATTTCTTGATATGACTTGAATGTATCCAGCCTTTTCTGCCCTCGATCTTCACGGCTGTCCTTGTGGTGAGCAAGACCAATTGCGGTGACTTCCACCTAGGATCCAGCTGAGTCTTTCGATCAAAGTTCCTCACGAGGACCAGATCCCCCGGAACTATGTCATGGGGTTTCACCTCAGTGTTGTCAGGAAAAGCTGCAGCTACCTGTGAACGACAAGATTGTAGTGCAGACATCAAAGAAGCCAGGTAATCTGTCAGCATATTACAGTCAACATCAGTTATTTTGCGTGGTATAGGCGTCCCCCACATATTTGGTGGTCTGCCAAAGATCACCTCATACGGGGATAGCCCTGTTCGAGAGTGTGCTACCATTCTCATGTAAAAGAGTGCAACTGGTAAGGCTACTACCCAGTCGACACCCTTCTCTCTGCATATCTTGGACAAT
The DNA here is from genome assembly GCF_964204655.1 of Triturus cristatus. Taxonomy (NCBI): domain Eukaryota; kingdom Metazoa; phylum Chordata; class Amphibia; order Caudata; family Salamandridae; genus Triturus; species Triturus cristatus. The sequence goes on along the minus strand of NC_140587.1, from coordinate 735,434,621 downwards.
CTGATTTTCAGAATCTGATTATGTCTTTCTACGAGACCTGCTGCTTCGGGGTGTCGGACACAGTGGAATTTCCACTGATAGCCTAACAAAAGTGAAACGTGTTTCATTAGTTCGGATGAGAACGGCTGGCCGTTATCTGAGTAGACAGCACGTGGTAAACCGTATCGTGGGAAGAATTCTCGAACTAACTGTTTGGCAGTAGTCGGGGCAGTGTAATCTGAAACCGGATATGCCTCTGTCCAACGGGAAAGAGCACAGACAACTACGAGAACATATTTGAATCCTCGACATCGTTCCATCTGGATATAATCCATCTGGAGGACTTCAAAAGGGTGATCAGGAGACTGAAATCCACCCTGTTCTACGGGAACGCTTTTTCCTGGGTTGAACTGACAACAGATCATACAGGTACGAACTTTTTGTTTAGCTGCTGCTCGTAAATGTTTATTGAACCAAATGTGTTGGATGCTGTCTAGCATAGCTTTTTCTCCTAGATGTGCTGGACTATGTATAGTGTTAATAATAACTTGGACCATTGAATCAGGAAGGAACCACACAGATTTTTCCTTCGTCATCCATCCTTGGTCCGTTTGAATCCCTCCTAATTCAGTCCATTTCTTTATTTCGTCTGGAGTAGCATGTGTCTGTATGTCAATTACGTCAAGAGCGGGATCTTTAATCGTCATACAATGTGTTGGCGTCGGGACTATTGTCTTTGTCATGTCGGATGTTTGAGTTTGAGCAGTCTGTTTAGCTGTTCTGTCAGCTAGATCATTGCCTTGAGAAATGATATCAGTAACTTTCGTATGAGCTTTACATTTCATAATTGATATTGCAGTGGGTAGATGTATTGCATCTAATAAGGCATGAATGAGGGGTCCGTGCTGAATGTGGGCACCGTGAGAAGTTAAATAACCTCTCTCTCGCCACAGCACGCCGAAGTCATGTACAACTCCGAATGCATAACGTGAATCAGTGTATATGTTGACTTTTTTATTTGCGGCTTGAATACAGGCTTGTGTCAGAGCGACGAGCTCTGCTGCTTGAGCGGACAAGGTATTTATGCAATTTGTTTCAATGATTTCAGTGTCTGTTGTGACTGCGTAAGCGGCCACTAACTCTCCTGTACTTGTTCTCATACATGAACCATCTACATACAACGTCAGGTCTGGGTCTGACAATGGGACATCCGTCAAGTCTTGTCTAGGTTTCGTCGTGATTGTAATAACGTCAATGCAGTCATGCGCTAGTGGGTCTGTTCCAATTACGGGTAAAAGTGTGGCAGGATTCAATGTGTTACAACGTCTGATTTCTATATGTGGTTGGAACAATGTTAATTCATACCCTGTAAGTCGCGCTATAGTTAAATGTTGTGTTTGCGTTCGATTCAAAAGAACCTCTACTGCATGTGGTACTTGTACTGTCAATGGATGTCCTAACACTATGGCATCGCTTTGTCTGATTGCTAAAGCTGTCGCTGCCACTGATTTTAGGCACGCAGGCAGAGCCTGAGCTACGGGATCTAATGTACTAGAAAAATAAGCACACGGTTTGTGTGATCCTGCTTGTTCCTGTGTGAGTACTGACAAAGCAGTACCTTCGCGTTCTGTAACAAAAAGTGTAAACTGTTTATTGTAACATGGTGTTGCTAAAACCGGTGCTTGACATAAAGCTTTCTTTAAGCTTTCAAAAGCTTGTGTATGTTCCTGAGTCCAAGGGAGAACAGTCGATGTGGCTGCCTCCTGTGTTGTCAACTGAATGAGTTGTTTTGCTAGAAATGCATACTGAGGGATCCACTGCCTACAATATGAAGTGAGGCCTATAAAAGCCCGCACCTCCTTTTGTGTCTTGGGTATTGGCATGTTAGCTATTAACTGAATGCGGTCGGGTGTAAGCTGCCTTCCCTCCTTGGACAGCGAGTGTCCAAGGTAAACAACTCGCTGGACACAGAATTGCAGCTTAGAAGGGGACACCTTGTGCCCCTTTTCGGCTAGAAATTGTAAAACTGTCAGTGATGCTTTCTCACATTCAGGTTCGCTTCTGGCGGTGATCAGCAGATCATCGACATATTGAAGCAGGGCAGTGTTTACTGGCATGTGGATACTGTCGAGTTCTCGTTTCAGTGCTTGGCTATAGATGCTGGGGCTTTCTGTAAATCCTTGAGGTGCGCGTGAGAATTTAAAGCTACGTCCATTTAAACTAAATCCGAACAAGTATTGGCTTTCCGGATCTATAGGGACGCTGAAAAAGGCATTTTTGAGATCAATTACAGTAAAGAATGTTGCTTCAGAATCAATAGCTGTCAGTAATGACGAGATATCTGGGACCACAGGGAATTGTGGCACAATGCATTTGTTCAATTCGCGCAGATCAATAACCAATCGATATACTGGCGGGGCCTTCGGATCTGTTCGTTTAAGAATCGGAATTATCGGTGAATTACATACATTGGAGTCTGTTTCTACAACCACTCCTTGGGCAATGAGCTCGTCAATGATTTGTAGTAAAGCCACTACAGCATCTGGTGGTAACTTGTATTGTCGCATTCGTGGTAGTACCACTCCTGCCTTTAGTGTAACTCTATATGGTGTAATATTCATGCAACCAACGTCAGTAGGGCCTTGTGCCCATAGATGTGTAGGTAAAGTCTGCAGTCGGGGATCCATGTCTCGAGACACATAATGACCTTTGAAATCACGTAAAAACAATCTTACTCCTTCCGGAGAACAACATATTATAGCTCCTAGAGCTTTCAGTGTTTTTATACCTAACACGTTTTCTGGACATGATTTAGTAAGCAATAAATCTGTAGTTCTGGTCAAGGGTCCTATCGTAAGTGGAAGAGGCTGTGATACTTCATTAACAATATGTTTTCCTGAAAAACCAAGGGAAATATTCTGTGAGCCTGAGAGGGGTGCCCCTGGAACTTCACTACGTTTTATGGTTGTTCGACTTGCCCCTGTATCGAGTAAAAATTTTCTGTCTTGACCTAATAATTCACTATGTACATAAGGTCCTTCTTGGTCTACAGGGACCTCGATAAGGGGTAAGTCAACTTCCCTCTCTAGGCTGTTTCATGCATATCGTTGATAATCAGGATAGTCGTACTGTGCGGTCTGGTACAGCTGTCGTGTCGTGGTTTGTGTGGCAGCAACAGGCAGCGTAGGTGCAGCTGGCACAAACTGTATAGACTGTTGTGGAGCTGGCATGGACTGTGCATGCTGCGAGGCTCCTTGTTCATTCTGATCCTGTCTAAGTGGCCGTGGTCTTTCTTTTGTAATACCTGTGGCGATATTACGCTTCAGGACTGGACAATCGTGTATATAATGACCTGGTTGTTTACAATAGTTGCATGTCCCTTTTACAGGTCCTGCGGAATCACCGGAATGTGTCGTACCCTTTTTATGTCCTTCAGCTGGAACTGTCTGGGAGACCAGCATTTTCATTTTCGTGTCTTTCATGCGTCTTTGTTCATGATCTTGTTCCTCTCTAATTCTATTGTGATGATACTGTAACATTTGTAACATTTGTGATGGGGTGTTACCTTGCCAGGTACTCTCGAATTTTAATACTCTATTCTTCACTTGGGGCAAGGAATTTTCAACTAATTTTGTCACAAACAGATGTGGGTATGATTCGCTACTTGCTTTTATGCCACTATTTATACCAAAACATTTTTCAAATCGTGCATAGAAATCACTAGTGTCTTCATCTTGCTTTTGTTTACAGGCTGAAATTGCACCCCAGTCTTCCTTTTTCGTAGTTAATAAACGTGGCAGTACCTGTACTAGTAAACCTGGTAGTGCTTTAGTTTTGTCCCCAAGCCCCGAACCTGGACCTCGGGCCTTTTCTTCATTTTCTAATGCTGTCCAGTCTATCTTTTGGTCTCCCACCTCCCACTCTTTTTCCTTGAGTTTTTCATAAATGCCAGCAGGCATCAATACCTTTAATATTGTCATAATGTCGGGATAGGTATACTCTCCCATGAGTAACATGTCTTTAATTTCTCGGTGGAAACCCGCTGGGTCTTTGTCATGACTGGGTACCACTTTCTTCATTTCTAACAATTCTATTTTCGATATGGGCGTATATACAAATACACGTTTAAACTGATTGTCCTCGCCCTTTATTGGGTGTACTTCTCGTAAGGGATTCTGTCTGTCCATGTAATACATCGGTCTTTCCTTGATGGGCAGTGAGACATGTTCTGGACATACAAAAAGAATGTACTGCTTTCTTGATTCTAGTATTTCTTTAATTAGCTTAGTACCTGAACCTCTCCATCTATTCGTGAGTAATTCAGTCAATATATCAGGTAAGGGACCAGGATCTGAATGTTGGCTTTTATATAGTATAAGAAGTTGTTGAATCATATAAATCCCAGCTAAACGCTGTTCATCTGGGGTGAGATTCAAAAATGTGTGTGCTACTGTATCATCATCATACTTTCCGGGACTGTCAATCCAATGAACGGCTGACCTGGCTAATTCTTGTTCATCCATAGAATCGAGAAAATGATAACCCCTTCGTTCTCGGAGTAATTTGTCAGTGGCTTGGAACGAATGCTCGGGGGACTTTATATTTATTATAGGTGTTTGGAAATTCCTGTTATTATCTGGGCATATCGGACGTATCGGGTCAGTAAAACATCTAGCACTATTACAAGATCTTCCTCTACCTACATAGGCTATGGTTTCTGACTGTCCTGTGGGCAGTCCTGATCCTTCCTCCTCGCTTTGTTCGAACTGGTCTACCGCTAATCTCTCTTCGTGTAGGCGTTCTATTTCTTTACGGATCTTTTGGCACATGGCTATTATACAGTTTTGCTTATCATGTTTCCCTTCTGATATATTCTGGCTCCATCTGGTAAGAATTTGCATTGCTTCCGGGTCTACCCCCGGTCGGTCTTGATTTCTGATCACACAATTTATGAGGAAACGTAACAGTTCCCCCTGTATTTCCACTTTCTGGTATTCCATAGCTCTGTTAATACATTCAGAATCTCGCCCTGTTTGGACAAAATGATATATATTATCTAGATGCATAGTCATTCCTGGTAACTTCCCTAAATACACCGCGGCTCGTCTGATACGTAATGATGCCATGATCATTTCGTCCTCTTTGCCGGGCACAGGGTCATATCTACAATCTACAAGAAGTTCCTTAAGCGTGCGGGCATTTATGAGTTTGGGGGTACGTGGATGTGCTGACTCTTGAAAAGTAAGTTTATTTATTCTGGGTGGCGTAGAAAAAATATTGGTAGCACCTCCCGTAGCCCCGTCTGGGGTATCGGGCGTGAAAGGATTCGTTGAACGCGATACAGCAACTATAGGTGTGGGCACAGCTATAGAAGTAGCTGTAGGAACAGATGTGGAAACAGATGTGCTTGCCGGAACTTGTGTCAGGATTTGGTGCTGTAGAGATACAGATACAGGATCTTGGCGTTGAACCTCCCCGGCCAACGGTCTATGTGGGGCGGGGTTAGCATACTCGGGAGCTGCGTCATCTAAATATGAGGAAAGAAAAACATCTTCTGCGGTTCTAGGATGCCTCTTGGGATGTACTTTTATTGGAAATAATGGGGGTGGCAAGTCTTTTGGTATCCCCGCAGTAGCCTTAGGTAATCCCTCGGCCAGAAGGGGATACATACCCTTCATAAGGGCATTTCTTTGTCTGTCTACTTGTTCTGATTTCACTCGTGTACCTTCTTCAATTAATAGATTTTCTCGGACTTCATTTGAATTCTCTTTACTCTTCTCTTCCTGTCTACGTGCTTTTTCTGTACGTCTATACGATTCTTTACGCCATAATTCAATGGCGTCTTTCTGTGATTGTCTAGCTTTCTTTTTCCATAATTCTTCCTCTACTTTCACGATGCACTCTGCATCCCAGGTCCCAGCTGCGGGCCACCTCTGACTTTCTGGTAATTCCTTAGTGTAGTCTACCCATAAATCAAGAAATAATATAGCGTCTAAGCCGTGTTTATGATACATGAAGTACCCTGGAGTGTCCCTAGGAGGAATAGGAACAGCTTCTTCGAGTACCCCTTTTCTAGTTGTGATCTGTCTTAATTTCGAAAAGAGCGGCATATTGAGAACTGATCTGATACTTGATCTTGAACAAACTTAATACAATAAACACGATAATGAACAGTCATTCATACCACAATATGCAGAACGTATTAACACATTTAACATTTAACATTTAAATGAGCAAACAATGATGATAACGATCTAAAGAAACTTAATCACTAAACATAATACTCGGCATTAACTGAATTATTCTGAATTTATATACTTGATATACTAGATATACTGCTAAACAGTACAGATACACTGCTAAAACAGTGCAGACCGGATTTGTGTACCCAAACCCGTCTGGACCGGCACAACTTATGTGCACGCCAGAACGCCTCCCCAGTAATGGTACTCACCGGGTAGCTCGGAACGGAAGGCCTCGGAACGGAACTGAACTGAACTGGACCGGACTGGACTCGACTCGACAACTTCGGACACTTCTGAGCTTCGGAAACCTGGTGGGCCTCTGTATACCTCGGATCTTGCTCTCTCAGCTAGGCTCTGGTCGGGATACTTCGCACTTCTCACCGCCTCGTCTGGGTGTTGATCGCAGCCTCAGTCGCCCCCGCTTGACCGGAGGGAGATACAGGAAATCCTGCTGGTACGCGTTGTTGTCCGTCCAGCTGTGGCAGGAGACCGGGCCTGCAACGCACCGCCGGCGCGTGAGATGAGAAAGTGTCCCTATTCGGGCGCCATTCATGTGGTAAATAATTTAATTACCGGGACTTAATTTGATACAGAAACATAATAAAAATAGCTCAGTAAATAAGAGGCAGAATCCGTGGTATTAGAGGTTCGGAATGGGCTTTATTCCAATGGATGATTCGAATCGGTTGCTCCAAGTTCCATCACCACGAAGGTTCAGGAAGTGAAGTACATACATTATTGATAATTATTCACTTTTATACAATAGGCATTACAGTGAAGCAAATGCAAGAGGCGTAACAATTGATAGCAAAGATAACATTTCACATGCGTAGCTGAAGGAGGCGTAATTGGGTGTAACAAGGAAAACGTCATTAGTTATGATGTCACATATGGGTGGACCTATGAAATAATTTCGCAATGTCAGCAGAAATACTTGGCAGAGATGCGCGCGCAGCAGTATGACGTGTGATTGACGTGCAACTAGGGGGTGAAGGGGACTTGACATTTAATTCTACATGTGGCGACAGAAGTCTGGAGGGTCAAGTCAACCTAATCCCAAATCATATCTAACATCCTATGTTTAAAGAACTATGTTATCCAGAAGAGAGGTCTCTTAGAGTAGAATCTTATTCTATACTGACTATACTGACTGTTAGTGCGTGTACAAGCGTCTAAGTGTCTACACTAGATGCGAGGGCAGGAATCTTCCATAGTAACAGGGCTATGAATTACTTGCATGAAGACAGAGAAGCCGGGCCTTTGCTCGGTAGCTGGAAGAATGTTTACTGAAACTACTAGACAGGAATGCATTGGGCAGGGGGCGGAGCAGATAATTTCGAAGGTGAAATACAGTTTCTTGGCAGGCAACAGGCTGATGTCAGGCTTCGTGAGCCGCGCAGGGAATGAGACAAAGTTCATGGTCACAGATGCAGGCTCAGACTGGAGCTTCAGAGGCAGAAAGCAAGAAAAGCTTGATGACAGAATCAGGGCCTACTTGCCTGGACTGTAAAATGGCATAAGTGAACCATATAAAGCCGGTGGCCTTTCATACTTAGGAATGGAATATCCGGCCTATTCATGGCGGATCTGAAAGAGGACATGTTGACGGTGGACGCACATGTGTTTGCGTCTTCATAACTGGAACTGGAGGGAGCATACCTGTACTTGTGATTCATACATGAAACCGTTGGGGTCCAAGATAGGGGACATAACTGATCAGAAAAATCCATATTTCCACATTACAGATACTTGGCTTTTTGATCTTTTCCCCCTCCTCCACCCTGAAAGTTGGCTGGGGTGCTACTGCCTACCTTGACTGGCAGAACCGTTTTTAAAGTCCTTTCTAGATATGATATTGCCATTGCCATTAACACATTCTAACTTGATTGTGGTGAGGGATTTTAATCTATGGATTGATTCTGGCCACCTCTGTCATACAATTTCTAACTGTATTGATGGCATGGCCTTTATGGAGCTTCTCCTGAATGTTCAGGGCCCCACACATAAAGAGGCCATACTCTTGACTTTGATACTATACCTCAGGTCTGGTGAGTCCATTATGTCATTAAATGTATTTCAAAGCTTAAGACCCACAGCCCTGAGGGTCAACTGAGCTCTATGGTCCCTCAATTTAAAAGTCCCTTGAGAAAACGTTCTCTTCCCATGCTAGAAATTGTTTGGCTGAGGCTAAAAGTTTGCAGAATCCTGTCTATCCACATTATAGTTACAACACTTATACACAATAAGTGGAGGCCACACTGCATTTGGCTGTTCCTCTAAAAAACATCAGACCAAAACATGTCAAACCATCTGACCCCGGTACACCATTGCATTAACTGATGCTATGAAATTATATAGCCTGTTAAGAGGATTGTCCTGTTCAGATGCTGCAGCCACAAATTAAACCGCATATAACCAAGCCTCGCTAATAGAAATCTGTTTCAAATATCACTGAGACACCATCGAATATACTCCCAGTTTTGGTGTTTAAGAAATCATTCAGCCCTTGTCCTGAGGTGAACCCATAAAGAAAGTGGGGTTTGAAACGTGTTGACTATGATTAATGGGGTATCCTATGCAACGCCCATCTATATGGATCAATATAAATGAGATGTAGTGAAAGACAATTTCTTCAAGTCCATATTAGATAAATCTGTAGCAAGAGCGTCTGTTGTTGATGTAATGCTCTAGCTCTCTAATTTAAGGACTGGTTGAACACTGATTACCACATGCTTTAACTTGTTTATTGTATATATTATAATTTGCATTTGTTGTTTTTTGATTGGATTGAGCACAATGTCAATTTATAATGAGCATATCTCAGAATTAAGGGTGGGCAGAATTTGCGTTGTCGCGTTACGCATATCTCCGCAAAATTGTAACAAATCTCCGCGAGCACGCGGAATCTCCGCGAAGACGCGGAGATGCTTGTCCCGCCCGTTCGCGATGTGTTTTTGCGTGCTTGCAGGAAAATATATCGCTAACTTGCCCATGCAGTCACTAATGGGCGCAGCCATCTTGTTTTTCACTTGTCCTGCCCGCTCGCGATGGTTATATCCTGTTCTGGGTCGCGTATTGGGTGCCCGTGCCCGCTCGCGATGCTTATTTCCTGTTCCAGGTCGTGAATTGCATGCTCCCGCCCATTCGCGATAAGTATTTCCTGGTCAAGAACGAGTATTACGTGTTCGCAACGCTTTTTTTGCGTGCTCAGGTGGGAAATATCGTGCAAACTTGCCCATGCGGTCGCAATGGGCGCGTCCATCTTGTTTTTCACTCTATTGCTATGGTTCTAGGCCTGCTTTTCAATCATACCTCCATGTTTTCAATCCTTCGTTTCTGGAAACTTTTTTTTGATCTTTTTTATTTATTATCTATCTCTCTATTTTCCTGATTCAATATTTTGAGTTTTTTTCTATTTTTGTGTATTTGTCACTCTTTTTCTATTACTTGATTTTTTCATTTCTTTTACTTACTTTTTTTATTCCTACCTTCTCTTTTCCGTCCCCTCGCCTACCCAGAACCATGGCAAAGGGCCGCAGGGCTCATAGCCGTAGCCAGAGCCACAACCACCTTCCTTGCAGAAGGCAGCGCAAACACGGGGTGCAGCCATGAGCCTTATTTGGTGAGGCGGAGGCGGACGCCTTTTTTTTTTTGTGCAGCGCCACCTCCCCCTAACCCTGGCAGCAGGCAGCAGGCCTGGGTCGGGGTACAGGCTCTAGGAGCATCAGCAGCAGTGGGGAAAGGTGTGCCGGGCAATGTTTCGCTGCTCTGGTGTCCGGCGCACCAATAACCAGCTGACACACCGGTGTTCCGATATTCTGGACCGGGAGCAGGACCTACTGGACCTGCTAGGAGTGGAGGTCCCGGGGCTTGGTGAGTAGCTTTTTAATATTACTACTTTGTGTTCTTCTGCTCTGTGTTATATATTGTGAATATATATTTTTTACGACCAGCAAGAATGCTGCTGCTTACATTGCAAGTAAATTACGTTTAAAAATCTTCTGTGATTGTAATGACACAGGTGCTCGGTGCTACTAATCTTAATTGTTTGCAACTTTGAGCTCGCTTAGTGTGAATATGTAAGAGTTTCTTTTAGAGATCTTAAGTTAGGTAATGCTAGAGACTCTAGTCCTTCCTTTGTCCTCCTGTCACTATGAGACAGTGGTGGATTGATAGGTTTAGTTACTTATTAGTATGAGTTGGTAATTTTGTAGTGGTCTGCGTGATGCACCATCTGTTACGTCACGTGCTGCTGAGTGCTGCTTACCCCAGTCCTTAGTAGAACCTTTTGTAGTTTGTTTAGTGAGTGGCAGTGGCGGTGCGTCCATTAGGGCGTTGGGGCGTAGCTCCCCCGCCCGCAACGTCGCCCGCAGCATCGGCGTCTTCTTTGAACTTAAGTAAACTGAATCAGCTTACTTAAGTTCAAAGAGGAGAACTGACAATCATGTCAAACAGCATGACGTCGCCCGCCCACCCGGGGGTGGGCGGTCCGACGTCATGTTGACTGACATGATTGTCAGACAGACCAGGCAGGGGCAACAGGCAGCAGCACAAGTACGCATGATTGGGGAAGGTGAGCGAATTTTCGCTCCGTGCCCAGTCATGCGCACTTGTGTCTGCTCTGGCTGGTGCATGCCCATTAGGAGACCGAGGGTTGAGCAAAGGCTCAAACCTCGGTCTCCTAATGGGCAGGCGGGCGAGCCGTAACCGTGCCCTAAGTCAATCCTGGCGCTGCTGGCAGTGCCAGGATTGGCTGAGAGCCTGAGCGGGGCTGTACCGCTGTAGGCGCCAACGGACGGACCCGAGGCGGCGCGGACGTGCTCAGGAGTCAGACCTCAGGTAGGATAAGGATTTTTTAAAATTTATTTACTTCCCCCCATGCGCGATACCCCCCCCCCGCACGACACATACACCACCCCCCTCGCCCCCCCGCCGCGAGCCGCAACTGGGTGCACGTAGTGATTGATGGTCGAGAAAACTCAACTCTACTTCTCTGCCTCAATTTAAATGGCTGTGGTACGCAGTTTGAAATGAATGTTAGCGAGTTTTCCTGTATTAAAAGAGCGGCACTTTTCCGCTCGTTCACACCTTTGTTTTGCTGAAGATAACAAGACCGAGAGTGGGCGTTAGTGGTCCTGTCCTCCCAAAGTTCAGCCCCTCTCTTGGGAGCGCAGCGCGCTAAAGATAGAAGATAGTGAACAATTGGCCCGTCTGGAATAGGTGGGCTAGGTCAGGTGGTACTTAGGCTTAGTTAGTATTCTGGAATCCGAATGGAACACTGGATTAATTTTGATGAATAATAACTAGTCGGTCCACGAATCCCCCGATACTACTAGTCGACCAGAATATAGGTCAATTTTATTGCAATTGTTGTTTCCATAAATGTTTTTTTGACCTTTTAAACAAATATTTGATTTGTTTCACACCAATCATCAATGCTTGTCTCTTTCTTTCTTATATCTTTCATGATCAGCATCCAGGGGCAAGAAGACAGGGTCGGAGTCAGCGGGAGCAGCTGGAGAACACTAGGGACAGGACCAGGACCACTCCTCTATCTAGAGCTCTGCGGCTGGGCCCAGTAAGTCTTCCTGCTGTTAATATTAATAATTATTATTCCCTAACTTTTACTACACCTAATTTTTTCCGAACTATTGTTTCCGTTTCCTAATGCTATTTTTTACCAATTCTTCTTTGATCTAGACTAACTCTTTCTAAATTCTTGTTATCACTGCCTCCAACTGCCTATGCTATGACTCTCTGTACTACTACTGTCAGTCTGTCTGTAGCGAAGCTTGCCCAGTTGGCCACACTTTATTCATAAGGTTTTAAATAAAACTCAGATTCACCAATAGCTCTAGCCATTGAGTCCAGTCCTTTGGGTTGTCCCCTACTACTACTTCTAGTCTTCTTAATCTTGAGGCTTTTCGACAATTCCCACCAACAAAATGCCCAATACTATTTTTGATAGGATAGGACATACTACTACTGTTGTAGGGATTCTACACAGACAGAACTTTGCACAAGAAAATAGAACGTTGGTGATGGGAGGGTGGACGGGGCCTTCCTCACAACTCAATCAGAACCCACCACAATCCCCTGACCAACTAGTTCTAGTGTCTCATTACTATTAGCTCTCTGAACCACCCCAAGATACCCAATGAGTAGACAACTCACTACCGACCTCTCAGTCGCGAAAGCAATGCACACCATTTCGCTCACTCACTCATGTAAGTCCACACCAAATACCACTGAGTCTATGTAAGTTCAAAAGGTTTATTTTCAACTAACAAGCTCTGTACGTTGTTCTATAATGCAGCACCCACAGAAAAATGCATCAGATTAAAACAATAAACATTTTTACACTTAGTTACACTTACAACAACTACAAGTCCATAGAAGACAAAAGGCAAAATCATGATAACTGAACAGTGGTGGAAGAACCACCCTCCCCTTGGTAGGAATATAGTTTATATAAAATTATAAATGAAGATCTCTGAGCGAATTCTGGGGACCCCTCCCCTTAGAAGAACCTAGTACTTGTTACATCGTAAGCTCTGTAAAGCCCTGGTTCGTAGAAGGGAATCTTCTGTCTGTTATGAGAAAAATGGTGCGCGTTAGTATATTGCAAGCATTTCTCAGTCGTGCCAAAAAGTGTAGCATTTTTATGGATAAGCAATATGGACTAACGCCAGAACCCCATAAGAAAGTGGCTTGTTTTTCGACCTTGTACGTAGCACTCAGACAGTAGCAGTATGAGCTCATGTGGGCTCAAAGGTGTCTTACACAACAAGCTACGAGGTAACGTGCGCAAAAATAAAAGACACAAAGCTAAAATGGGTTCATGGCTCGGGCTAACTAAGCAAAGACTAGAATGACCCTTGAGACCATATAACACTACTATTGTCTACTGTACTATCTGATTTGTACTAGTGATGTATGTTGTATATGTATGTATTAACTTTTTTGTTCAATCTTGCTAGTGAAAAATAGGGGGAGGTGTATATGGCATCTACAAAATGTGTAATTTTTTTTCTAAGCGTACTACCGACCACCACTACCAGGGTCAGCGGCGAAGGCGACGTGGCTGCTGAGGGAGGAGAAGATGCGGCAGTTGCAGGAGTAGCTGCAGGGGGTGAGCCAGCAGCAGTAGCGGGTGGTGGTAAGTTATATTCCTAATCCTTACTTATTGACATTGCACTCACTGCAAGGGTGTACTGTACACTGTACTGTTGAAACCTATTAAGTAAGAAGTTGTTGTTGTGAAGGGTTGAAGAAGACACCCTTTACTTAGCATTAGCAAAAGCATTAGCAGCGGGAGTGTTGATTAACCAATGGCCTCTTCTATCTGACTTCAACATCAGCTGTGAAAGTTTTATGGAGAAGACTAAAAGTCAGATCAGGTGACCTTGATGGATGGGTTGAACGAAAAGGGAAAGAAGGGTGGAAGAAAGAAGGACGGGCAAGATTTAATATTTATGACTGGCAGAGAAGGATATGTGGGATGCATGCATGCATAGGTGGCTGATAGGAATCAGATGCATGGGTGGTTGAATGCCTGAAACTCCCACAAATGTTAGAGGCTGAGGAAGTGGGAGGATAGATACATGCCACAAATGTTTTGTCCTGTGCTGGCTAGTGCTACCGTGCCACTATGTGTAGAATTATTTTGTCTTACTGCTTTGCTAAGAGTATATTTTACAATAGTCTTGTTTTTTCTTCTTGATATAGCTACTCCTTCCAAAGGGAAACCGGACAGGAAGGAGTTGGCAGCCAAGGTCTGGCGGCGGAAGCTGGAGGCCATACAAACGGAATACCGGCGGCTGATGGTTCTGGAAGAGGAGGAGGCGGCAGCCGCTGCAGCCTCCTCCAATGCCCCGGGCCCCAGCCACCCCCCTCCAGTGTTATGGCACCACCGTCTGGCAGCCACCCACCTCCGCCCCTCTTTTAATAGCACTGCTGCCCCCCCTGTGGATGCAATTGCCGTGCATTGAAGCGCTGCGTTGTCTGTCTAGAGGAGCAAGTTTGTGTCCTCCAGGAGAGGCGAGCTCGCCGATAAACAGACCCTGTTAATTGCCCCTTTTTTATTTCTTCTTTTGGTGGGTGGGAATCGGGCATTGGGGTTCACATTATTTTGACAATTGGACATTTAATTTGTTGGACTATTTCGCTACGGACATTGGTTGGGGTTAGGGAGAGGGGTGGGTCAGGTGTTGTTGTGGGACTTTTTACATAGTTTATTTTTTTTAGGGGATTAAATTATTTATTTATACTTTACGTACAATGTTGTTAATGTTTTGTGGGTGGGGTTACTGTTTTACATCACACTGTTTCCTTGCTGGTGCCGGGCCACACACAGTGTTTGATTTAATTAATTGGCTGACTTTGTAAGACACAAACAGATTGATGCGGTACCCCTTGTCCTACTAGTACTGTCAGTCTCTCCTCCTAGTCTATGCTTTCTGCAACTGGACATAAAGGAATGTGTGAAATTGAATTAATGAAAACATTTCCATTATTAATTATGCCTCCCCCAAACTTCTTCTCTTAACTTTGCTTGATGTTTAACTTAGGCACAGCAATGGCTGCATGGAGATGATGGTTTTCTTTCCCAACATGCCATGGTTGTGGTGGTAGTAGTAGTAGACACTGGCAGCAGCATTTGCTAAACAAGCATTTGCAATGCAATAGGTCCCGCATTTACCCGAGTTTAAGCTATTGGCATTGTAAATGACAATGCCTTTTATTTATGTTTTAAAAACGAAAACAAAAATAAAAGGCATTGTTATTTGCAATGTCAATAGCTCAAACTCAAGTAAATGCGAGACCTATTGCATTGCATGGGAACAAGCCATTATAAACCTGTACATGGAGAGTGAAATTGTCAGTGGTGGGTGGAACGGTGGGGTAGGAAGTGAGGACGAATGAGAGATTTAGTAAGAGAACTAATGCGCCACTCACTTTTATCCAGGTACTTCTAGTGTACTCCCTGCAAGCATGAGTGTATGCATGTTGTGTTCTCGGTTCTGTAAATTACAGGGCTAATTCAACCTTTCATCCTTCTGAAGGTGATACATAGCAGCCATTGAATTTGAAATATTCACTCACAGGTCTGCACCTTTATCTGCAGGTGTATCCATTCAGACTTCTGAAGTCACACCAAGAATATAAAGGTTATGAGTAGATGTATCGATCTAGCGCTAGTCCTACCCAAATTACCAAAAGGGCAATTTAAAATGAACTAGAAGGCATGCAATGCAGCCAATCTACCCAAATGGAGATGTAAAATGCTGAAACGAACAGAAGGCAAAGCATGGAAATTAAAAGAGGAATGTGAAAACCTGACTGCACCAACAGGGGATATGGCTGTGTTTGCATTTACAAAAGACAAAGAAGCAGACACGCAGTCCAACCGCTAAACTGCAGAGAAGGGCCTATCACATAAAAGGGAAGGCTAAAGTGACCAAAGGTGATTGCCAGCAATTATATCATAACACGCCATGGTACTCTAAACCCGTGCCTATAATCCCCAGTAGAAGACAATGGCACAATCAGAGCTTCATATAAGCAATGTGAGGCAAACATCAGAGACCCAGAAAACAACTACTGTCTTAGTAACACTCAGGCAAACATACTCACTAGAGTAAGTGCACTACATTAACTGCGATAGAGCGGTGATCCTATGGAAATGTACCGATAATAAACTAGTGTTATCCATGATCTACGGAGCTGATGTATAATAATCATGATTATGTTTAATGCATTGTTTGAATATTTGTAAAATAATAAAACGTGCTGTTAGAAAATGGGCAGACCATGCAGAGCCAATCACAGTCCCCTAATTCCCTACTCCTGTATGTGTTTTTCTTTTGGGCACACTGTAGCAGGCTAGGTCGCGTTGATGATCTCTCAGCTAGCAGTGTAGAGGAAATGAACCATGGGCAGGTGTATACCACCCGGGAGTGATTACCTGTCTTAACAAGCACTTGCAATACAATAGATCTCACATTTACGAGAGTTTTAGCTATAGTCATTTACAATGGCAATAGCTCAAACTCTCCTAAATGCGCGACCTCAGCCACTATTGTCGCGGGCAGCTTGAAAGTGAAAGGAGTGCTGTTGAAATACGATCCGTGCAAACATTACACTAAATTTCTCACTACTAGAGCTGTTCATAAGAACTGGCTAAATGGTTGTAGATGTCCTTTTTTGTGACTGCACTTTTTTGTAAAACTTGCTGTTTCTAAATTGAGATGCAAAAAGTGCATATACTATTTCAATATTTTAAGTACCTAAAATGAGCTGCAAATGTAATATTGTGCTTTTAGAAAATGATATGACACCCCTTGGGATAGTGTCTCGCCTGCTCTACGGAACTCTTCGGAGGTCTGTCTAATGGACAGCTCAGACAAATCCACTACCCACTGAAGGGGAACTGAAGTGCCAGGCTCGGCTTCAGCAGACTGAAGCAGTGCTGTTCTGAGATGCGTTGCTGTCGTCATAACCCAACAGGATACTATTAAAAATGTGGGCAGGGATGTATCCTTACATTCAAGCGCACAGAAGGGGGCAGGAGGATGGACAAAATGGACAAGAGGGGGCAGAAACAAAGGGAACTCGGACAACGGGACGGGGGCGGAAACAAAGGGGACTCTGACAACGGGTGGGGGGCGAACGTGAGTTGAACAAACGTGAGTTGTGTGTTTTGGTCACTCTTTATACAACCCTTCTGTAGCCATATTTAATAGTGGCTCACCACGTCCCTGTTATCTTTATGGTGGCACGTGACACTTTATGGTGGCACGTGACATCACAGGAAGGGCTCTATGTGTGTGAGTCTCCTAAAGGTGGCGAAGCCAGGGCAGGACAAATGGCTTGCAGTATGAAGGGACGAAATTGGTGCTTACATCAAGCATTCGCGTCCGACCTTCAGGGGTGCTGTGAGCCGGCTAATGAGCTCAGGTGAAAATGAACACAGCCTCAGTCGCTGTATATAGGGGCAGGACAGGCCACATCACAGCCTTCTCTGGCGAGCATACCCCTGCACTGGGCTGATGACAGTGAATGCAGCAGCATCAAATATAGGTTGATGAAACATCATGAAGGCCTGCTTCACATACTGGCCAGGGATGAGGCAGAACTGCTATGTTTGGGAGGTTGAATGGTTGAGTGTTTAATGCTACCCTCGGTAGACCGCGCAAGCAACAGCTTTAAAGCATTAATCTGCAGCCAAGAGTCATTTAGAGGGAGTGGATCAAAGGTCACCTAACCGGAAACTTCACGGTCTCAGCTGTCTCATGTGACTCTTTGTTAATGATGCCTCCTCCTATTGCACTGCTTTACCACCCATCCGGCCGAAAGAACACACGTCTGCATTCACTTGACTGCAAGGTTAACGCTACAGGTGAACCAACTTGTGCGACACAAAGATACGAGTCGACAGTCGCAATGTGGCCTGGCTAAGATTCAATTAAACTTTAAGGAATCATTTCCATTTGATCACCTGGGGTTCGGCTAACAACAAACAGGAGGCCACAAGTTAGGTGTCTTTTCAAAAGAGAAAAGAGAATTCAGGCAGAACAGTCTATAGTTTACTGAAGGTGTGATGAGTACTTCATTCTGGGATCGGCGTTTGCGCTGTGCTATTGCTGATGATGTAATTAATGACAAGCAGCAACTTAGATCTGGGCATACGGAAGGCATAACTACTCTGGGCAGGGATGTATCTTTACATTCAAGCGCACAGAAGGGGGCAGGAGGATGGACAAAATGGATGAGAGGGGGGCAGAAACAAAGGGAACTCGGACAACGGGACGGGGCGGAAACAAAGGGGGACTCGGACAACGGGAGGGGGGCGGGAACAAAGGAAACTAAAACAAGGCCAAAAATGAAACTTTTACTCACATGATGTAGAAGAAGAACAAGCGTTGGCCGCGCGCGAGCTGCCGGAGACGCAAAATGTGATGGGGGAGGGGGAGAAGCGGGAGTTGTGTGTGCGCGTGAGTCATCGCGATCGCTCTGAAAGCGAAAGTGATCGCGATGACACACACGAGTTTTCAAAGTGCTGCTGGCGGCCGGCTGCGCGCGTGCACGATCGCGTGAATGCAAGCGTTAGGCCAGCCAGCAGCACTTTGAAAATCCCACATACAAAATGTCTCTTCGAGTCAGCGCAAGCGCTGGGGCTCAGCGAGACCTAAAAAGAAAATGAGACATTCAGTCGCCTGAGAGAGACTGTTGGAGGAGTAGTAGAATGAAATACAGTACAGAGCTTGCTGCCAAACAATGATATACTCGACTAGACCTACAGCACACTCAACACAAGCATAACCGTTAGTGCTGTGTAGGAGGATGACAACAAATCCAATCGATGCCGGCAATGAATGCTGATGGATTAGGTTCCTTTGGTAAGAAAATTACTTCGCAAATATACTGCTCATGGGTGGGCAAGCAGAAGAAGATCCTTGCCCTGCCTTGAAATTGAATTAGTGTTGCTTTTGCCACATCCGCCCCAGCAAGTGTGTGATAAATTATTGGTGTCCATTTAATTTAGTCAGACCTCAACAAGTCACACAGCCTGGGGGAAGCGGGTTAGGGTTTGATGAATGGTTGACAAAGAAAAACAGTACGCATGGACAACAACAAAAGAAAACACAATCTTGGCAGACAGCCATATCCATAAATCTGTTAAGGGAGAAAAAGAAAATGCATGCATGATGATGATAACTTGCTGGTTAATGAAGTACTTACTAACTACTACTAGACAATTAGACAGTACAGGGAAGCAGTATAATATGCAATTTTCCTTTCCTGTCTACCCTCGGAGAGACCTGAATTACATACAGTTTCTGTTCTGTTGTACCGGCCCGGGCTTACTATTAAAGAAAATTCAAAAATAGCTGAAGGGATGAACTGATTTACAAGCAGAGAGCAAACATACTAATAACAACAACACACAGTAGTAATGATTGAAGACAAAAAATGAATACAATTATTTAAAAGATGATGAAAGTTGATACTGTTACTGTATGTTATCCTGGTCAAAATGGGGAGTTGCATCTCAGCATTCCTCTTGGTCCTCCCTTCCATTGACGCTCCGGCCATCAATCTTGGGTGACGCCACTGCCTGCCTGGCAGATGTAGATTCATTGGTAAGGTAAGTGTGAGTTGTTTTTCCTAGTATAGCACAGGGTAAGGGCCGACCTGTAATTGTAGCTGGAAAAACAAAAGGGATATTGAAAAATCAAGTAGAAAAAAAAAATGCATAAATTACGGTGGAGTGCAACAAGAACACTTTCAGAGGTGACATGGATATATCATGTCTACTCTAGTCTGTTTCCAGCATTAACCTCCAACAACAAGAGAACAGAACTGGCCCACGGCCCCCGCCGTGACCCATCCTCAATTCAGCGTACTTTTTTTGGGGACAGAGGCAGACAAAGCACATATATAGCAACATAGCATTTTACAAATTAAGTGACTAAATCAATGCACCGCTCTCAGTCATACCACCACTCTCGACTCCACTACTACACAGACATGTAGGTCTGCAGTGGTTGTTGTTGACTTGTTTACCTTTATGCCACTCATGAAAGGCCCTGAGTTATTCCATCAATCATCTTGGATCCTACTGAGTGACTGCAAATATATTATGTCACTGTGGTCATCATCATGGTGTTGTTCAACTCAGTTTGCATTGTACAGATTGAGTCCCCTTTCCATATTCAAAATGCAATGGATCAGCCTGCAGTAGAAGTACACATTTGTTATTAATAAACAAGAAGGGAAACAAACATTGCCTTGAGTTACTTTTAGTGTGTAGATTAGATAATAGTGCACAATGAATTAACTTCATGCACTACAAACAACAACAACACAAATCACTCAGTCAGCGTCCAATGCATGTCACCATTCATTACCTGTTCCTTCTCATCTTCAGTTAATGGACAGTTTCTCTCGGCTCAGAAAGGAGGATAGCTATAGTAGTCATCATCATGCTCCACTTCTTTTGGAGGGACTAAATGAGGCAAGGTTTCCTTTTGTCTTCAATTATTCTAATCATCTGGCTTGAGGGCAATAGATTTAGGGTGATTCAGGAGGATGGAGGAGCAGGACTCAGAGGAGTGGACTGAAATGCAGAAAGCTGAAACTCATATATGGCAATAAAATACTAGAAGACGGTGGTGATGTATTTGTTGTGATTCGAAGTTTCCAACCAGAAAGACAGACGCACAAATAAAAGTAAATAAGGGAAGAAGACAGTAAGAAGTGGAAGTCTAGTTGTCAGGGAAGTATAGCTCATCTTCAAACTCAGCGGGTTCAACCAGAAGTAGGTAATCATCATCTAGCACGCTACTTCCGTCACTTGAGCCGCTGTCCTCATTTTCCTGCATAGATTCATGTATTGTGTAATTCGGTGGTATAAAGTGCTGATTCATTTTGATCATGGTTAACCTCTCTACATTTTGGATGAGAGACTGGTCCTTCTCACTGTTACAATGGAACCAGCTGCACTGAAAACACGTTCAGAAGAGACACTTGCGACAGGGCAAGCCAGATAGTTTATCGCCAGACTGCTGAGCAGTGGCCATAGGCCCCTTTTCCCATACCAATACCGCAATGGGTTTTGATCAATGTACACCTCTGTTGGGTCATCCAGATAGGCCTGAACCATCCGCTCAATGTTCAGAGGTGCTACACTTTGTTCGGCCTCTTTTGTCTTTGCATCAGCACTGGCCTAGCAAGTACTTGCTGCAGATACCAATCCTTTAACGATTTTACCGGGGCTGGTGATCCGGTTCCTGCTGTTGTCGATAGAGTTGGTGAGTGTTCTGAGACAAACGCACTGCCCTCAGACTCCAAAGTTGAACTTGACGCCGGATGCCCTGCTGCAGTACTTGTTATGGGTTTATGTAGCGGGCTTTTTAATTACCAGCCGTTCATTTTCCAAATTACTGGCTGCCTCAGATATCCACGTTTTGTACCGGGCAACATCCACTTCGGAAAAAGTAACTAATGTCTTACTTTTCAGTGCCAATTTGGACCGTGGATCCAAAATTGTGGCACAAATGTAATGTTCTTGTGACAAAATCTTATTTTGCACCCTCGTATTGTCAGCTAAGCGATGGGATAAGCTCTCCACCAACTCATTTGCTTCTTTTTTTCCTCTACACCTTTGTATGCTTCAGAAACCTCCTTCAGCTGTTGCTCTAGCATGTGCAACAATAGGATAGCTTGGCCCATAGTACAGTCCTCCTTGCTGACTTCATGTGTGAAGACCTCAAAAGGAAAAAACATCTCAGTCAGGTATTTAACTAGGCACCATTGGTCCATCTGAAGGGTCATGCCTTTCACAGTAGCATCCCCTCTTCACATGACATATTCATTGATTGGTCTGTACTGCTTAAACAGACGGTCAAGCATGTAATAAGTTGAGTTCCAATGTGTTGCCACCTCCTGGATGAGTACTTTGACTGGCATTCTATAGTCACGTTGAATGATCCTCAGCTGCTTCCAAGCTTTACAAGAATAGCTGAAATGCAAACTTCTCAGCACATTAACCCCACACTGATGCCAGTGTGGGATTCAATGTAAGATGCACCACAGAAGGCATCTTAGAGATTCCCCCTGAACAACGGCCAACTACCAGTGACCTGACTGAGTGCCTGCACAGGCTGCCACCACCAGACAATGTTCTGGACCCCTGGGTCGAGAGCCTGCTGCTCTCGGGGGCCTAAAACAATGCACATCCTGGGACGAGGTGCCAAGCCTCCTCCCCCAGGATGGGCAGGGTTCACGAAGGAGAAGCTTCAAAGGCATACCGTCTTTGTGAGCCTCTCCAGACCACTTGCTGTACTCAGCAACAGGTCACTTTGGGTGGGAGACCCGGCGGGAAAAATGGAGTGAGGAAGAGAGGTGTGCCCACCTCTGCCAACTCCACTCCTAAGGTGGGGGAGGCGAGGTGAAGCCCAACCTCGAGTCCCGCCATCTTGAGGATGGGGGACCCAGCCAACCAGGGACAGGGTGCTGCCCCCTCCCACTGGAGAGTGGCAGAATAGGGGGTGTACCCACCCCAGGGAGGAGACCCATTGGTCCCTGCCCTTGACCTACCTGTATCACCCCTAAATTTAGTATTTAGGGGCACCCTGAACCTACCTTCCTAAGATCCAGCAATCACAAGAAAAGAAGAAGGACGAGAAGCCGTGCAGAGCTAACAAGAGGACGACGCCCACTGACTTGGCCCCAGCCCTACAGGCCTGTCTCCCCTTGAACCTGCTCCTGAAAAACCCCAACGTGTCCAGCAGCCAGCAACCTCAAAAACCCCAGAGGACCTGCCTGCATTCACTTTCCAAGCTGCTTTTCACGTGAACACTGGACGTGTTTGAACTGCAGCTTCTGGTGCCAGCCAGAAACTGCGAATCCAGCACATTCTGCACCCGTCGAGCCCGGCCTTTGTTTGAGTGAACAAACACCACAAGGAGGTCCCCCTGGTGATCCTGACCCGAGATTTGGCAACCCCTGACCTGCATCAAGCCTCCAGACGACACCTGCAGCCTCAATCCAGGAGACCCCCCTACCGCGACCAGAGCGGGTTAGAAAATCCGAAGTCCAAAGGCACCACTGCACCCGTCGCCCCATGGCCTTTTGTGCCCAACCCAGTGGTGCCTAACCATCCTTCCACATCCCAACTTACCCCTCGAAGTGGTGGTCACTCATGGAAGATCTTCGTCCCCGAGCCTGCAGTGTTTCTTTGTCCCGGAGAATCTCCATTGAACTCAACCGGGCACTCGTCCTCAAAACTGCACCCTGCACCCGGCTACCCTAGCGCCGCTGAGGGTGCCCCTTTGGTGCTAACTTGGTCCCCAAGTAGCCCTGATCTTATCCCTTGGAGCTGTGCTCCCACAACCCTGTGGCCTGCTTGCCAGCAGCCACCAACCGGAGCCCCCCTATCCTCCGTAGGATAACATTGGGCCTCAACACTCTGCACCCAGCTGCCCTATTGCAACTGGGGGTGCAACAACAGTGCATCACTGACCCTGGGAGACCCCTGAGTCTAACACCAGAACCCTAACTCAAAAGAACAATTGTTTACCTTGAAACCGATAACTCATTTTTCCTCATAGGATAACATTGACACTTTTTCTCATAAAAAGTTTCTAAGTGTCGACTTTCGAAAACTGCAAATATTCCTCAAAACTCAGCCGATTAGCCAAAATGCATTTTCTCAACTGTTTTCAGGAAATGTCCCAGTGCTGAATCCAGGATCCAGCACTGAGTAAGAAAAAGTAACAATAACCTAACTTACCTGCTAAGTGAATTTCCTCCCATAGGATAACATTGGTGATTCTATGTGAAAAAGTTTCCAAGTGTCAACTTTTGAAATGCAATAATATTCCTTAAAAATCGTACCTTTAACCAAAATGCATTTACTCACCTGTTTTCAGGAAATGTCCCAGGGCTGAATCTAGGATCCAGTCCTGTGGTAACAAAAGTAATCTGAAAAGTAATTAACTGCATTTTTTCTTAAAAAAGCCCATTCAATTGAATGTACTATACCTGCAATGTGTTGCAAACTGCTTTCTTAAACCTGTAACTAAAACCAGTACAAGTTATACTGCAATTCTGAACTGTGTTCCAACAAGTAAATTACTACTGCAGAGTATTTATATGCTTACCTGTACCAGGCTTGCTTGGTTCTAGAAATAAAACAACAGTAATTCTTTTTATACAAAACAATTGGCCTAGAGTTCAGTTCTTGAGTGTGTGAGACCATTTGCTGACTGAGTGTGTACATTAAATGCTTTACACTGTCCTCTGATACTGCCTTACTGCTCAACCAAGCTACCACTTTAGAAAGTAAGGTTCTATCTAACTTTAACCTCTGCCAAACCTCTGGAGACCCTTGGACTCTATACACTCTGTACGTCACTTTGGTGCAGTATACATAGAGCCAGTTTCTTACAACCCTGAAATAGGAACCAAGCTCCATGGCCTTACGTACATTACTGCCATTATCTGTGGAAACAAAACCAACCTTAAGCCCTCTTGGGCACAGACATTCAAATATCTTGCTGTGAAACTCTTCCAAAATGTTTACAGCAGTCTGAGATTTCTCCATGGTGAACATGGCTACAGTTGCATGTTTGCGAGTAGCATTAAAAATCTCAGCTGTGTCAACAGCACCTACTTCAGATAGCTTATCTCTAACTCCCACAAAGGAGACCCAGTGTGCAGTGATGAACATGTAATCAGTAGCTTGGCAACTGGTCCACATGTCTATTGTCAGATGGATGATGTGAATAGCACTCTGCTGCAAAACTTGTCCAACCAATTCCAGCACATCATGATCTAGTGCTGGATCAGCAACTTCGGCGAAATTGGACCGGCTGGGAACCTTCTATTTAGGGCAGATGGCTGACACAAATACAAGGAAACCCACCCCTACCACAAATGAAAAAGGGAGAAGGTCCAGCGCTAACATTTTAGCCAGCTTCGCATTGTACAACCATGCCGTTGGGTGGTTGTGTTGGGACTGCCCCTCCAACCTAAGCATGCTCTCAATGGCAGGCTGGATTATTTTCCTTTGTGGTGCAGCTGTTTCCTTGGAGCCAGTTAGGCTCAACGACACACTTTTTTTCATTGCAGTACTCGGTCGCCTTGGTGTCTCAGTCTGACTCTGAGTATGGCTCTTACTGCGGTGTCATTGAGATGTTGCTGAGGATGTGGGTGGTACCACTACACTGCTGGGGACAGGGCTAGAAATGTCTCCATCTTGTTCACCTTCCACCGCGATCATATCTTCTCCCTAATTCTTCATCCCCAACAACAGCAATGGGTTCAGTTTTACTTGTTTGTAAGGAAAGTGGGTGAGCGTCCCACTGGATACTGTGGTGTATTTTGAGATGACTTGTTTGGCCTCCAGTACCATAGTTTGTACCAAGCTTACCCCGCTTAACAGCATGTCTACAAATTGGGCATATAGCAATGTTCTCCTCCTTACTGCTAACCGAAAAGAAGTCCCAAACTGGGGAGGAGAACATTCCTGCGCTGCTGGATGTGCCACTTTCAATACCAGATGAACTGGAGGGTGGGCTTGGAATGTGACTGTGTGCAGCTACACTGCGACTTCTACCACTACCTACTGAGTTGGTGATTGAGCTGGATGTAGGTCCCTGCCGGGCCTTTGCAAATGCAAATATGGAAGCTGGAGGTCGTGGTGGTATTACCTGTGTTGGTGGTAATATTTTTGGTCTCCATCTCCTTTGGGCCAGGAGTGATGTTCGTGATGACTGGGTCGTCATCATCATCATCCCCCTCTTGTACATCTACCTCCATAACTCTAAGGCTTTCTGGAACCTTCCTTTTCACTAGCCCTGCTTGTGGCATGCATCACTCTCAGACTGAGCTGGTGGCTTCCAAGTGGCATCTCGATCATCAGAAGCGGGGCTTGAAGAAGAAGATGATGGACTAACCCTCCTTTTCCTTGCTGGGGGTCTGGAAGACAATGGATCTTCTGAAACAGTGGCTTGCTCCACTTTGTCTGCAGGAAGTTCGATTTCCTGAAATGCCCCTACTTCAGGAGGAACAACTACTATTGTGGGCAGTTGTGGCTGTTCTTGCTGCTGTTCTTGCAGCTGCGGCTGTTCTTGCAGCTGCTACTGTACTTGCGGCTGCTGCTGTACTTGCGGCTGCTGCTGCTCTTGCGGCTGCTGCTGTTCTTGCAGCTGCTGCTGTTCTTGTAACTGCTGCTGTTCTTGCGGTTGCTGCTGCTGCGTCTGCTGCTGCCCACTTCTCTGCTGAGTTTCCGCCTGCGTTGATTGTGTTCTACTTTGAGATAATGACATTTCAACATCGCTTCTTGTTAGTAGACTGGCTACCTTTGCGACACTCATGGTCTTCGGCCTAAGTTGGTGGGGCTAGCCCGCTGATGCGGAGGTGCTGCTCCCAGCTTGGTCCCCGGAAAATGCTTCTGCAGGCGTAACTTTGTTTTCCCAATAAAAACCTGGGCGGCACAACAGTCTTGGTAAGTGCCACTTCCTTTTCTGTTCCTTATTCTCACTGACAACTTTCTTGGTACTGGAGGACCTGTTACCTTTCTTTGGGCCCATATTCTTCAGATGTCAGCAGGACACAGGTCCACAATTTGCAGAGATTAATGTGGTCACACGTGGACCTGACGTGGTGCACAGCAGGACTTCTGTCTGGCAGTACAATGGGTGATGATGATGAGACCTCCTCCTCTGTCTTTTTGTGCACCTAAACGCAAAGAAGCCAGGAGAAGAACATCTGTGAAATGTTGCATTTGTTGTTGTGGTTCAATTACTACTAGTACAAACAAACAAATACAATTTATAGTGTAGCCATTTATGAGACTTTGTCAACAAGGGCTTTCATAGTATACTGTGTACACTACACTCAGGAAGGATAGGAAAGAAGAAGAGCAACAACAAAAATACAAATGTAATGGAAGTGGACCCTGATTGGCATTACATTATTTGCTCATCACATCATTCAGGGAGCTGCTGCTGGCAAAGGGGATGGATGGAAGCAGCAAGCCAAGAGGAAAACCATGCAGACCGATATGGCAAAAGCAGCACACTAATAACTCCCACCAGAAATGGCCACCAGTTACATGGACACTCACAAATCACAAGCGACAGGCAGGAGGCCTGGAAAACAATGTACTGAGAAAAGGCCTATAATAGCCAGGCGAAGGATGCATGCTAAACCACACTGCTTTGCCTTTTAATGCAATAAAATGCAAAAACGAAAATCCACAGGACTAAACAAGGTCTGCAAGGTACACAACAACACACCTCACACAACAAAGGCATTTACTTAACACACATTCAAAAACAGAAATAACCCCAAACATACACATTTTGCAAATCAATCCAATGCCATGCATTCCCTAAATGATGTTTAAATTCAACAGAACACACAGGAACTGTTGTTTCATGCACCTGTGACTACCTCTGAGCCTACTGGATGAAAGGCCTGTTGGCAGACTAGGCCACAAGCTTGCAGGCCTATGGCAAAAGAACACTACCGGGATTCAAAATGGCCACCAACCACATAGCCAGGCCCACACAACTACAAGAAACTGAAGACAGACAATGCAGGCCTATTGCAAAAAGCACACTGCATGTCTTCAAAATGATCACCAGCCTCATGGTCAGGCCCACAACAACAAGTAGCCTAGACCACAAAGGAATACCATGCAGGCCTATAAGGCAAAAGCAGCACACTAATAACTCCCACCAGACATGGCCACCAGCCACATGGACACTCGCAAATCACAAGCAACAAGCAGGAGGCCTGGAAAACAATGTACTGAGAAAAGGCCTATAATAGCCAAGCAAAGGATGCATGCTAAACCACACTGCTTTGCCTTTTAATGCAATAAAATGCAAAAACGAAAATCCACAGAGCTAAACAAGGTCTGCATGGTACACAACAACACACCACACACAACAAATGCATTTATTTGACAAACACCCCGAAAACAGAAATAACACCAAAAATACACATTTTGCAATTCAATCCAATGCCATCCATGCCCTAAATGATGTTTGAAATAAATTCAACACACACCAAAGGAACAGTTGCTTCATCATTCACCCACCCATGACTAGCTCTGGGTCTACTGGCTACCCACAACAATTTGTTTTAAAAAATAATGATAAGTACCAAAATTGTAGTTGCAACAACTGCAATGCCCCAATTAAACAAACAACAACACCAACTTACTTGTAAAATATCACATTCAAAAGTCCCCAAATCCAATGATAATGATGCAGCAGACACAAAGAGTGATCCTTCCAGCTCAAAATCCAAAGGCACAATGAACAGGAGATGGAGAAAGCACTGGGAGGAGCCTGCTGGACAAGAACAGGAAGTTGGAGACTCTGTTGCACTTCCTCCCTCTCCCAAAAGGACTCCTTGCACAAAAAAGGACAGCTAAATGTAAATCTGAGGAGTTGTTTTCATCCAAATCATCATTTACAGAAGGTTTTATGCTGCTCGAGATATTCTTCTTCTCCAGATTGAAAATGTTGCGTGTTCGGGATCGCGAGCTTCACCACACTTCTGCCAGATGTCGGGTGGCGCGTCCAAATGACGTGTTCGCGATCGCACGCTCTCTCTTGCGGTGGTGAATGACGTGTTCGCGATCGCAGATATCTCGCGGTGTCCGATGGCGCAGCGAATTACGTGTTCGTGATCGCAAACGCTCGCAGGATAGCGCGACCGGCTACCAACATCTCATGGCGCACGCGAACAGATCGGAAAACTTGTCTGCGAATGCAGGGATCCCGGTAAGTCGACCACGTGCCCTAAAACGCATTTTTAAAGTGCAAACATGAAAAAAATCTATGCTATGCCGCGGATCACGGAAATGTCGACATTTCCGCATTCTCCGTGGAATGCGAAAATGCCTAAATTTCGCAAATTCCGCGAGCGGAACGGTATTTGCCGCCCACCCTTACTCAGAATCAATAGTTGGTATCACTTCCTTCTTCGAAATTAGAATAAATCTTTGACAATGATATAATAATGTGATAAAAAGGATCAGAGGTCCTCCCCTATTTTGAAGATAGAATAAGTCCCACTTATTAGTATCCCTGCAGAATGTGTCAGAGCTAGGGGGTAGGTAGAATTGGTAGATATTGAATCTGCTGTATTTCGCTGTGTTATAAATTGAACTTCTACTTGGCTGGGGTACGCACCTTGTCCAAGTAGGGACAACAATCCTAGTCCGGGTAAGTCAGATACACGCTCTAAATTAACCTGTGCTCACCCTCTGGTAGCTTGGCACAGAGCAGTGAGGCTTGACTGAAGAGGCTCTGTGTAAAGTATTTGTCCAACACTGAAAACAGTGAAACAGTGAAAACACAGCACAAAGGTAATACACACCAGGTTAGAAAAATAGAGCTTAAAACAAGAAAAAAATTATGAAAAGCCGATAGTTTTGAATTTTTAAGGATGACATTGAAATCTAGCACTTAAAAATATAAAGTGCCAACATGGGACATCTGGTTGTGCTTGACCAGGGTGAGTCCAGAAGATCAAGCTGATCACGACGGATACAGGGACTAGCCTTGTTGAAAAAGTACCTTTGGATGGAGGATGCACCGTCGTCGAAGACCTGAGGTGATGCATCTTTGCCAATCTGGCTGGATGTAGGTGATGTGTCGGATTGGATCTGCACAGTCAGAGATGTGTCATCAGTGAAACCCTCTCGATGAATGTGATGCGTCATCATCGAGGCGTGCAATAAGTGAAGTGATGTCCTTGTCGAGTTGAGATGCTTCAGTTCCGACTGGCGCAACAACAGTGATACATGAATTTTAGCAGAAGACAGCCATAAAACTAACCTCCAAGGCCCCAGGTCTGGATTAGCACCACTTGGAAGGGCAGGACTTAGGGAAAGTGCATATGCACTTTAGCACTAGTCAGCAGTCCTACTAGAACATGGAAAAATGCCTATTTAAAAGGAAGGAATCCCATCACCCACCGAGGTGGCATACTTCATCATCTGGGATCTCCTCTTGGTGGAAAATCCTAGTGACACCAAGGGCTACAACCCCCTCACTGTGAGGGAGAAGCTCAGGGGTGTTTTGGTAGATCAGAATGTTGGATCTCCTAAAATCCGTGTAGATGTGAAGCAAATTGCAGTGCAAAAATTAAAGTGAATAGGTGAAGTTAAAATTGACTAACCGGAGAAAAAGAACAATTTAATAGTTATCTCCTGGTGTCAATATTACAATACTGTACGTGCGCGATCTGAACAAGTTTTCGAGCGTGCAGGTCTATACTGATGGTGTACATGTTTCGGCCATAATGATCAAACATTGATCATGGCCTTCTTCAGGACCTAGATGACTGTTGGTACTGCAAATATAATGTGAAAATGATAATATAAAATAGTAGAATTGGAACAATACAACATACAAACACCTGTAATATCCTATATTTAGGAAGATTTCTACAGGATTTGTTGTCATCACCTGTGAGGAAAGAAAAACACGGTGATAAAACTAATCCATAACTACAAGGAGAAAAAATAAATTGCAAAGTGCTTGTGCTATATTTAGTGCGCAAATCATGGAACAATTTACATAATATTATTCCGAGATTATAACAAGTGCCATTGGCTGTTATGGATTAGTTTTATCTCCGTGGTTTTCTTTCCTCTTTTGTTGTTTGACCTTACATGTTCTGCAGTGAGAAGCGTAGAGTATGAAAGGGTGTGATTAGTGGCTGTGGCAGTGACTGCCACCAAAATGGCCGCAACCATGTGAGGCTATGGCGGCAGGGGGCCTGCAAACAGCCGTGTCACCACACATCCCATTCCTCCAGGTGAGTTTGGACATCTCGCGGCAGCCTGGATGGCCAGGGATGACTGAGCAGCTATCTGGCGGGCTGAGGAGGCTCTGCGATAGAGCATCAGGCCAGTGCTGAGTGCAGCCAGCTCACCACGGAGGCACTTGTGGTGACAGGGGCCGCAATTGAGCCAAAGGCCGGGACCGTCCGGTCCTTCTGGTGTTGCCTTGGCATCAGCCACTCATCGCTGACCTGTAGGAGGAGGACCCCAGGGGCGAGACGCACATCGTGATGAGCGGATAGGAGGGGTAAGACCCGCCACAAAGTGTCACCTGCCTACATAGACCGGCCCATAATCTTTGGAAGTCTGCAATGTGAGTGGTCATTGTGTGGAGAGCAGGCCCCTTCCAAAAAGACTCTACCATGCCTTGGGCTGCGAGAGACCTGGGTGCCCGAAGATATTTCTGAGGCGGTTAGCGATATTGATGAGGAGCCCTTAGAATGTCCCATAACCCACTGACACTGCTGGCACCCCAGGACCTAGTTGCCCATGGCCATTAGTGGGCACCTTCTACAACCTCTACCAGCCGTCTCGCGTGGAAATCCACCCTTCCTCCACTGCCTTTGTACGGCAGGCATTTTGCGGCTGCCACCCACCACTTTTATACCCGCCTGCCCTCACGCCACTGCACAACAGCATGCAGCCTGCATTGAACAAGGGTATTGATTATCAGCAACTGGGCACCTATCTGTACCCCACGTGGAAATAATGGACCCAAAGCAGCGCAAGCTGCAATTTGATCAAGCTGGACCACCAAGGGGCAGGGGTGCAAACTCGGAAGTGGAAGATACTACCGGTGCTCTGACTAAGATTGCCCCAACTAGTGGCACTGCTGCCATTATGTTTCAGCTAGAGGTGGGTTTCCGAGCCATGGATGCCCACTTTGATACATTGACAAACTGCATGGACTGGCTTGGAGAGCACGTTAAACATCAGGGGGTATGACTGGATGGTGCAGAGCAAAGGATATCGAGTCTGGAGAGTGCGTCATCCACAGTCCGGAAACACCTAGAGAAAGTGGAGCGCACCCTCAAGCAGGTGTCCATAAAGAATGACGATTCAGAAGCTAGGTTGGGATGCAACAATATCTGCATTTCTGGCATTGCTGACACTACCAATATGGGCCAACCGCACTCCCTCATTGAACAACTGCTAAAAAACTTGTTTGACCGATCTAGTTTCTCTCCAACCTTCTCTGTGGAAAGTGCACAACCCACCCTGTGACCGCAGCCCCCCCCCCCCCCCCCGCCGGCATCCCACTGCATTTTTTTACTACGTGACTCCTAAACTACAAAGATAGAGATATTGCCATTCGCCTGGCCCGAGAATGCAGAGAACTACAATACCAGGGATCGCCCGTCTCCATTTATCCAGACTTCACTCCTACGGTACAGAAAGCCAGACATAAATTTGGCAATGTGAAGAACACTCTCCACAAGCTGAACATACAATATGCAATGCTGTACCCTGCCCCTCTGAAAATCGACCAAATTGCAAAACCAAAATCTTTGGGACTACTGCAGAAGTGGTCAACTTTTGCAAGAAACTGTCCAATTGCTCCCCTAACCACCCACGGGGTTCCCCAATGCTGGACGGATAATTGACCACATCTACTCCATCACACATTGGTCCAGGAGAATTGGGCGTTGGATTGTGCTGACTGCCCGGAAATGTCATAGATGCTACACGTGCAGGGGGCCCAGGTGCTGGGTAACGATCTTGAGTGCTCTTAGTTTTGGTTTCCAATCTTTTCATTACTAGGCCGCTGCTTTCTGGGTCACCTTTTTTCCTGATTGCTGGGATTCGCTGGTTGTTTTTGAACCTAGTGTAGGTGGGAGGAGGGCGGCATCTTTGTTCTTTGGGATGCATAATGTTTAAGTGATTTTCTTTTCTCTATATTATAGTCCCATGATGCCACTAGATAAACCTACTAGCAAATGCAACCATTCTGACATTCGTGCACACACATTATTCCTAACCACACTTTCAGACTGACATGTGACCTAACTAAACCCCTGGAGATAGCCTGTATTACTTGGAATATTCGCTGCATTAACAACCTGCACAAGGGCAAGCAAGTTCTGGTGTATTTGAACAGACATGGCATCAAAATTGCCTATCTGCAAGAAACACAACTACCTCCTGGCTTCCCTAAGCATTTGCTAAATCCTGGGGCACACATCTCTTATTCTCCTCCTACAGCACATACTCAAGGGGCACTTGCATACTCATACACAAAAGCGTCCCTTTTTACCTATATATATCTCACTCAGACCTAGAAGGTCGCTACATCATCTTCCATGGTCTCCTTGCTGACAAACAGGTCCTATTGGTGAATGTATACTGTCCCATTGTGGATGACCCAGCCTTCTTCTAAGACATATATAACCACATGAGCCGTGCAGATGTCAACCAGATAATATTGGGGGGTGACTTCAATTTAACCCAGGGCCAGCAGTTAGACTCCTCTAGCACACTCCCCAGCTACAAGTCGAAAGTCAGGGCTTTACTAGGCCAAACTATGGATACGTATGTGCTGCACGATTCCTGGCATACACGCTGCTCCTCAGACCCGGATGTCAACTTCTATTCATCAACTCATGCAGTCTGGGTGAGATTAGACTACTGGCTAATATCAGCCAATACCCTACACTGGGCAACTGAGATCAGGATACTCCCATGCACCCTCTCCAATCACAGCCCGGTATTACTGTGTCTAGTCATTCCATACGGCTGCGAAGCTGAAAAGCACTGGCGATTCCCTGGCGATGCTCTTCCTGACCAAGTATTCCAGGGCGAAATGCCATCGGCAGTAGTAGAATTTTTTTCGATAAACATCTGCACTACAAAGGCTACTCTCTGGGAGGTTTTCAAGGCTTACATCCGAGAGATAAGCATATCCAAACAATTTGGTGTACTACGGGATATATGTCACCAAATTCAACGCATTAAATCTCAATTGCAAACCATTGATGTGATGGCGGTGGTGGATAGAAGCCTGAGACTCCACCCCCGGGCACTCTTAATAACAGAATTCCATATGCTTGCCATCTGGCAAACTGTATAGTTGGGGAAATACACTATGACACGCAGGTATGGGAAGGGTGAGCAAACAGGTCGCATGCTGGCCAGAATGCTACGCCCCAACTGAGCAGCAGATTATATCACTGAGATGCAAACTAATACGGGCATGCGAATATTGGGCACTGAGGTAGTAAAGGCTACATTTCTGGAATACTATAAACCTTTATGTACCTCCTGCATCCAAGACAATCCTCCCAAACTCCCTTCATACTTGGAGGAAATAGCAATGGTATGGCTGGCTGAAGACCAATAGTAGTTTCCCCGTGAGCCCCTCACACTTGATGAGATCAAGTAAGTTATCAATGCGCTTGACAGTTCCAGGGCACCTGGACTCGGTCGCCTTGCTGGCATCTTCTACAAAGCCTTTAAAGAGCAATTAGCCCCCCAGCTTTTAACATTGTATAATGAAGCCCTAACCACAAGTCTACTACCACCCACTGTGCGAAAGCAGTACTTACTCCATTACTAAACCTGGTAAGGACCCCAACCTATGAGCCTCTTACAGGCCCCTCTCGCTTCTTAATCTCGATAATAAAATATTAGCCAAAGCCCTGGCAACTAGATTGGCCCTCCTAATGGAACAATTCATCTCACCAGTGCAATCGGGCCTCCGTGGTGATGTGCTGATCAGGAAAGGAGAGGGGAGTCGCTGGAGGAAAAACCGAGGCAGGCTGCTGACGGTGACTTTTGGTGAACGCCTGGAAGGAGAAGAGGAAAGAAGGAAAGAAGGGGAGAGGAAAAACGTTGGTAGGCTTTTATTTTTTAGAGCTGAACTGTATAAATATCTAGAAGCACCTCAGAACTTATAGCCTAAGATAAGTGAGACCTGGGCACCAAAGTAAAAGTAATTAAGGTTAAGAGGCCCCACTATGGTGCTGTCCTCATCTGTTTTCTGTTTTTTTTTAGCTTAGATGTATGACATTCCTGGCATCATTTTTTTCAGGGCAGCTGGCGCACTTGCAGAGCATCTTCATGTTCGGTGCACTATCAATTGTATCAGCGCCCCTGATACTACTGGCAGGGTTAAATTTGGAATTAAGTACGGTTCATCCTCTGAGCCTTATACAGATCTAAAGGGGGTGATAAGACAGAGTTCGGCTTCCTCTTATGACATCTCTGTCTCTCCGAGAGAGCAGATAATACAGGTCACGAAATTAAGATATGTTTTTTACCCCTGCCCCATGGAGGTTGTTATTCAACAATCCGGTCGACAACCTGGTCAGTTAAACTCACAGTTTTCTGATACTCCAGGTGCCCCATTACCACCTCCACTACTACCCCTAATACTATTACCACCACCTCCATTGCTTCTTCTATTTCAACCACTGAGTTGTCTCGGGGGAGGAGGTATAAGTTAAGATCACGTAATTTTTTAGGGGGAGATCGTCCGGTAGCACAGTCTCATCAAACCTCTGAGATCTGTAAAGGCGAAACCAGACAGAATCCTAATCAGAGACAGTTATCTAGCAAACCTAAGATATCTATGAAGCCCACCCCAGCAAAGAGCCGTAAGAAATATAAGAACTTATTCCCCATAAAGGTAGCCCCCTCACTTCGGTCTTACTTCATGGTTAATGGGGGTTTTCACGGAGTTTGGTGGGGAGCATTGGGAAAAATAAAAAAATATATATATATTAAATTCATGTGACATTACAAATTCTAGTAGCTACTGCAGAGGTTGGAACATGTTCTATGATGGGGGATAGGTCTGCCTGTGATGGGAATCAATATATTGAGTGTCTTAGTTGGAATGTTAATGGCTTGAGAGTCAGAAGAAGGCAACGCCTGATTCTTCAATATTTAAGAAATAGTTCAGGTAGACTGCTCTTGATCCAGGAGACCCATCTTTTGCTCGCAGAGTGTAAGGCACTATTTGGAAAACAAAAATGGGTGGATAAAATCATTGCTTCGGATCAGCAATGCTACTCTAAGGGGGTTGCGATAGTATAAAAAACGAACTCGGGAGTCGAGTTTACTAAGTCCCAGGTAGATAATAGAGGACATTGGACTATCGTCGAAATCAAACTTAAAGGGGTTAAATATACTTTAATAAGTTACTACGGGCCTAACGACGATGATATTTTCCCCTTGTACAATCTCTGCTTGGCCCTTGCAGACGTTGATGCCCCTTTGATCTTGGCTGGCGATTTCAACGTACTTTTAGACAATAAGCTTGATAGGTCTTCTCCCTGAACTCACATAGCAGCCCCTCGTGTTAAAGCTCATCTGCTGAATATTTTGAAATTTTTTAATTTATGTGATCTGTGGAGGAAAAAACATGGTGAGCTTAGGGAGTATTCCTTTTATCGTAAAAAGAACTCCCACTATTCCAGGATAGACTATGTATTTATGGATTATGCAGAATCTGATAAGGTGAGCTTAATTGAATATCTGCCCATTCATTTATCGGACCATGGAGCTATGGTTTTTAAACTCGATTTTCCTCCGAACCAATCTTTAAGGAGATGGACATTAAATAGGAGGTTTCTCCTGCTATCTTCTTTCCGGGCCTTTTGAAATCTGAAACTGACACCTTTTCACACAATAACTTAGGGTCTGCTCCCCAACATATCGTCTGGGATGCCTTTAAGGCTTGGCTGAGGGGGATATTAAAAGGGGCGGTAACTGGGTGGGCCAGGTCTGAGATAGCGGGGGCTGAAGCTGATCTGAAAGCCAGACCTTATGATGATCCAGAGAAAGAACATTGGGTAAAGAGAGTGGAGGAGCGGCAGTTAAAATTTAAACTTAAGACAGAAGAAATTTTACACCAAAAGTGGAAGATAAGTAAAATGCGGGAGTTTGACCAAGGGGAGAACTGTGGTAAGCTCCTTGCCATTAAGTCACGGATCGACAGAGCTAGTATGTATATTAGCAAGATTAAAGTGGGCACACAACTTAATTTATTTATTTATTTATTTATTTTTCACATTTATAGAGCGCACTGTTACCCGGAGGTGTCCTGGCGCTAGTTAAGAGAGTGTGCATAAGCAGAGGGTTACTGTGTGAACAGCCAGGTCTTTAAAGCTTTCCTAAAAGACAGGAGGTCCGGTAGTTGTCTGAGGTTTAGTGGTAGAGGAGAAAGATAAAATAGAACAGGCTTTTACTGGGTTCTTTCAAGATCTTTATCATGAAGATCTCCAGGAGGTGGAGGAGTCTATTGATAGTTGGCTGGAACAAAAACAGCTTCCTAGGTTAACCAAAGCTAGTCAACAATTCCTTTCCTTAGAAATAACAGGGGCTGAGATACTGAAAGTGCTTGATACAGCAAAAAAGGGGAATGCTGCAGGCCCCGATGCAATCCCGATGGATGTGTATTCCATGCTGAAGGATGAAATTATTCCAGTCTGGTAAAAATTGTTTAACGGAATATTAAAGGGTACATCTCCCCTGCCGGATCCATGGTCTGATGCAGTTATTACCCTGATTTTGAAGCCTGGTAAGGATCCCTTTCAGTGTCAATCGTACCGTCCAATTTCCTTATTAAATGTAGATTATAAGGTTTTTGCAGTTATATTGTATAAACTTCTTTGTAAAATCGCAGCCCAAATAATTCATGAAGATCAAAAGGGTTTCCTTCTGGGTAGACAAATGTCAGACTTGGTATATACTTTAGTTGGTACAGTGGATTTGGCTTCATCTTGGGGTCTTCCTTTGTTAATTATCACGGTCGACACGGCTAAAGCCTTCAATCGTGTGAACTGGCCCTTTTTAGATAGGACCTTGAATGTTATGTGTTTTATTCCCGGCTTTAGAGATGTTATTAAAAAATTTTATATCACTTCTCGGGCTCGGATTTTAGTTAATGGAAATCTGTCTCCCATTGTTAACATAGAACGTGGCACTAGGCAAGGTTGCCCTCTGTCCCCTATTTTATTTGACATTTATATGGAGCCTTTGGCTCAGAGCTTAAGATCAAATAAAAAAATTGTTCCTTTCGAATTCGGTCGGTATATTAGGAAGTTAGCTCTATATGCGGACGATTTAGTTGTGTTTTCATCCAATGTGGACATCACCTTACATGAACTTATACTTGAAACTCAAACTTTCGGGAAATTCTCGGGTTATGAAATAAATAAAGATAAGACTGAGGTTATGGCTTGGAATATTGTTAATCAGGTTGAACCATATGCAACAGAACTTAGATACCTCGGAATTACAATAACTCAAGATCCCATGAAAATCCCAAAGGTTAATTTAGACAGAGTTTCAAAGGAAGTTGAGCATCTTTTAAAAAGATGGCAGAATATTCCTATATCTCACTACGGTCGGGTTAATCTGGTCAAAATGTGTGTCCTCCCGAAATATACTTATCTTTTTAATAACATACAATAAGAATTCCCAAGAGCTGAGATTCTTAAAATTCAGGGCAGGATTTCTTCTTTTATTTGGGCAGGAAAAGGATTAGGCTGTCCTGGAAAAAACTTAGGCGCAAACTAACACAGGGTGGTATGGGTTAACCAGACTTTCAGCTCTACTGTTGGGCCTATCAGCTGAAAAATGTCAGGATGCATTTGCACACTCCGGATAGTTCATTAATTGGCAATATGTTCAAAGCCACGCTGGTGGGTGAAGGGGAGCATGGTTTTATGTATAAATTTGGCTCTCCGAAATTTTATAAAAAGGTCCGTCTGAAGACGCTGGGTATGGCGGCCACGCTTTGGTCAGATTGTCAAAACTGCTTGGGGCTCTCTTATTATAGTGAATGGGCACCGGTGTAGGATTCACCTGGAACCCCAAAAAGCCTTTTGGACACCCTAGCTCAGCCTCTGATAGCGGCAGGAGTTCTTCATTGGGGGGACTTGGTAGTGGACAGTATATGTCATCCCTGGGATTTCTGGAACCATATTAAAAATGGAACCTTGCCCAGATTTAAATACTATCAGCTCCCCTCATGGTGCAGATCTCAAAACTGGTCGTGTTGTGAAGATAATTCCATGGAAAGTGACTTGCAAAACCAGATCCCAAGGAAGAAAGAAGTTGCTTTATGGTACAATTATCTTCTGGCTGCAGCAGAACGAGGGATGGAAAAGCCTTACCAGGCCTGGGAGAACTACTTGCCCTCTTAAAATCTCTAAAATGAAGGGTGGAGGAGAAGCCAAATGCTGGACGTGTGGATTCCAGAATGCGGATGGTGTCCTCATATTTGTGTCTTTCCCCAAGATACACGAATTTTGGTTGGATGTGGGTAAGACTATCTCCAGGGTCATGGGTGCGGAGGTGGAGGTAAGCCCAACTCTTATTTTCTTTGGTTTTGTGCATAGGCCGGGTCGGATACGAGATCACTTTGGACCCCAATACAAATTGGTATTCTATATGATTTTGTTGTCCAGGAGAGGGATTTGTATGTTGTGGCATCAGGAAATCTCCCCCAGTTGGAATGCTTGGTGGAATTCTGTTAAGTATTAGATCAGAAGGTTAATGTTTTCAGGGAAAGGCCTGAGATTGGGTTATTTTGGAAATGGTTGGATGACCCTTCTTGAGTAGTTTTTGGGTCACCTAAGGTTAGTTCTGAGTATAGGAAAATTTCCAATGATTAAAACCTCTGGTTCAGCTCAAGTTGAGTATAAACGGGTATCCCCTGTTTGGAATACTTCAGCTGAGATTAAGTACCACCAAAAAGTTATCTGCGCCAGTGGCGGGACAGGTCGAGAGGTAGCAGTAGCTACGGAGGTCATATGAGGAAAAAAAGAAAAAAGAAAACCTACAATAAAACATTGTTAAAAAAAATAATGGAAGGGCACCACCTCCGAGTGGTATGTGGTGGTTTCTAAACTTTAGAAACCAATGCATATTACTCTGCAGCGCATACCCCTTGGCACCTGTTGCAGGGATTCTGCTTATGCACAGAACTATGCACAGGAAACCAGGACCTCAGTGAATTGTGGTGTACCAAAAACTCACCTCAGAACCCAGAACCCCTTATCCAACCAGCATCAGTGTCCCATTCGTTATCCGAGTTTTATCTCGGCGGTCCCAATGTAAAGACAACCCAGAACAAGCGACTTAGGGTATTTTCAGGAATGGTGGGAATCAGAAATACCTGTTCGGAATTATTCTCATATCAGTCCACAACAGAATAAACAGAGACACAGTAAAGTTTAAAGAGTTTATTTTATAAACCTCGTGTCCTAAGATGCAGTAATTTGGCTAACATAAGCAGACAAATGATTAAGATCAAAACCATCAGCATCGTTACAATACCATAGAAAATGAAAGGAGTAATCATAATAAAATGACAGTGGATATCAGCCACCGTCCTTTCGCTAGTAAACTAATATTATTATTATTAGACTAATAAAAGGTCTCTAGGCTTGAATGGGGAACCCCATACCGTAAAGATCAGCTTAGTGGAATCACATCACAGGATGAGCTAGACTCTGCTCCTGGGAAAGCTCTTCTTCCAAATGTCTCTAAAACATGTAGCCTGCAATATTAAAACTACTCGACTTTCAGGTATTTGCAGCTGCGTGCATGTTATGGCTAAATAGTGGGCCGATCAACCTGAACCCAACAACATACACCGTCTAGCGACCCAGACTGTTTCTTTACACAATGTTCAGACCAAGGTCGCTGCTCACTGTTAGGGATGTGAACAACAGACAGTTCTCATATGAAGCAAAGTCGAGCAAGCATTTCTCAATTAATAATATGTGACTACAGTGTCGTGTGCAAAAGCAGCAAAAGCTGCAAGATGGCTTTCTAACATCTAACACGGTTGTGCTAACTTAGCATTGTACGTATATAGATAGTAATCTTCAATACACCCCCCCTTGATCGGACCACTAACCAGTAGGTGTGCACTTGCAAGAACGCAGAGTTCAAGTTTGATAGAACGGAACCAAGGGCATCAATTGTAAGTCCATATAAGGTAAGTGAAAAAGTTCGAAGAGAAAAAACTGAGAAAAAAAAATAAAAAGGATTGAAAAAAAACATTCAAAGGGGAAAAAAATCAATCCATCAAGGTATAGGCACAATAAGTTGCAACAGCTTCCAAGAGGAAATCATTGGAACGTTCTGCAAAATTATCTGCCATCCAGTTCAGCAAGGGGAAGCCGGAGCCTCCAGCACCACTCGAGGACAACTGGTGTGTTCTTCAAGATAACTTCTCGCTAAGAATTCAGCTGCAGCCGTTCCGATGTCCCAATTCCCTAGGACTCCATGTGCTGCTCCACAGGCCATAAGCCTGACGCCAGAACAGTCCAACTCATGAGCCACTAAGGGGCTCATTAGCCGATCATAATCCGGGGCAGGAGACACCGAGTTTGACAGGCACAAATCCAGAGCCCATTGGAATGGACAATCTAGGCAATGAAAGACAGACTGCACACAAGTAAAGTAGGGAAACCGGAAGGACAATCCATAGGCTATGCTTAAAGTTGCCAGTGGTAACGTGCCATAGTATTCAAGCTTCCGGTTACGAAGATGGAGCAGCCGGGACATGCTGTCGTGTGACGCAAGTTGTGCATCCATAGCGTAGTACGCAGATCAACAAAAGCACCCCAGCTACGAGGGCGAGAAGCAAAGGGAGACCTCCGAAGACGCTGGAAAAAATAGAATGAAAAAATGCCGGGATCACACCAAAAATAGTTTGAAAGGAGGACACGACCGGAGCCCACAATTTTAAAAAAATGAGCCAGGCCACTTGTTGACGAGGCATTAAAGATAGTCTGAATCAAAACGAAGTGGGAGATCAGTATTCAAAAGCGCTTGCACCTCTGTGCGCGTGTTTGCTACGTGAAGGACAAATGTTTCCCGGGACGAAGTCAATGCGACTTCTTTTTGAGACAATAGAGCCCTTATTCTGCTCATCTTGTTGAACTCTGCTTTCAAGGTTGGAATGGAAGGCCAGATGGATACATCGAGCCGTCCATGCGGGGGTGGGAAAAGGACGTTACTACAGCAGACTACTCTCTGTGATACAGTCACTACGTAGGGAATTCCCACTAACATCCCACAGCAAGCTTCATTATTTAATAGCAAATAACTACCATTAGCAAGCAGCGTAAAAGACGGTGTTATAACTGCCACCGGAATCCCTTTCAGGACGCAAGCTAAATTAGGAGCGTGCACATTACATGCACCATGCAATTGAATGTGCCGACACACCACAGAGTGATCTGGAGTGGAAGTGCACTCTTCACCTTTTAAGTAAACCTCTTTTCCGTCCCTCACGCATCTATACATGAATGGGAGTGACCAAACTTCGTGCAGGAAGGCAGTACCAAGTTTTTCATATCTGCCGAGGGCATAATGTTTCATGCACGAACTGAACTTAAACAGGGGGAATGGTAACGTGATCAACCCGTTGATAAGCCACACAGCAGAGTTTAATTCGGCAACAGAGAAAGGTAAAGGTTCTAATTTTTCAATGTGCAGCAATGAGTATGTTGCATCTTTCATGGACATGAACTTTTGTTTCGTAGTTAAATTAAAAGGGAGGAACAAAGATGAAGTATTCATGTAATCCCAAGGGACTTTCCCAGCCTTTAACGTTTGCAAAGTACATGCAAACTGCATAATGGAACGCAATTGATTCTGACCATGATACAAAACAGACAAATCATCCCGCACAATGTCTACCACAGATGAAACAATATTATCTAAGGTATAAATTCTGGAAGACAGGGTGTTAATGCTATTATCTATGACAGCCAATACCTTCTCCATATTGGCTTGATCAATAGCTCGCAATCTGGATGCAGCTTCAATCTGTGATAGCGTCCAAACTTCGTTATAAACAGCATATACCCATCTTTTGGACCTGCCAACTGCAGGACCCTTAACAAAATCATTCAAATCTATTTTGTCGTTCAATTGTGATAAATGAAGTTTGACAGATGCTAAGGTGGAATGTTGCAGCCAAGATTGGCATAACTTCCCTACTGAGTAGTTAGTTACAGTGTGAGAAGATTCAAAACGGGGGTCTACACAAACTTGTGTATACCCCGGTGCTAAATCCAGAAACCGATGTTGACAGGAATCTGAGCTCATTTGCCATACTAACCACCCTTCCGGATTAAATTCAGAAATATTGAAGGATGTGTTGGAAATGTATGACTGCAACGTAGCAAGGGTCAGATCCGTATGATTATCCCAATCAGGATAAGCACCCAGACCCAGAATGGAGGGAGAATTAAATTTTTTAGAAGTAGCCAATCCAAAGCAGGTGGTCTGAAAAATTGACGAATTCAAAAATAACATGTGGTTCGGGATGAGGCAGGCACGATGCAAAGCTTCTGTTCCTTGTACCTGCCACGGTTTAGAACCCCAAACTGATTTAAGATCGATAGTAGATTTCCACAGATCATATCCTCCGATTGCCAATTCATCCACAAAGGACTTAGAATATAACAATTTGGTGTGTGTCAGTCTAACTTTAAAAGCAGACTCAGCCGCAACCTTAAAATAAAAGGAGGCCGGATTTAACACACTAAAATCAGAAAAATATGTGAATTTGTCCACCAACGTGGTTGAGCTGCCCTGCCTAGGGGCTGGACAGTGTTCCCATTGTGTATAATTTACAACATTTCGAAACGTATTTGCTTTGTGTAGGAAATGTGTGCCATAATGTTGGAAGCAGAATTGCTCATCATAATTAGCAGTATCTAAATACAAATCTTCAGCATCAAATGCAGCATAATATTTCAAATCAGAAAACAGTGCTTCTATTGCTTGTACATCCCAATCATCCGAGTGGATGTTTTGCTTAAATACATCACCCATAGAAACACGAAATACATTTGGCACATTGATTACTTCAGTGGGGCCATGAATTTGAAATTTTACAGCATCCCAAGCGATCCCATCACGTACAGGCCAGGCAGTAATGTTCACAAAAGTCTGGTCCATTTTCATAATATGTGATGAGGAGTGGGTTGCCAAAGTTCCATCAATTAGTCCAATTGTAGATCTTTCTTTCAGGTAGTGTCCATTTATAAGTCTAAAAAACACTACCACAAAGCTAATGGACATAAACAAAAAAATACATACGAGCACCAGCCAAATGTAAGTCCAAGGAATTAAAAAATTTCTTTTGAACCAGGCAACAAAAATCAAAACTTTTGATGGGGCAATGGAAGTCATTGAATTAGTGTCAAAGGAGTAGCGCAACTTGGTAACTGTTGTGGATTGTAAAACTGGCAACGGGACATCCGCAGGTGTCATACTAAGAAGAATCGGCCACTCGCTGTAGCTTGACATTGTCAATAGAGATGTACCTGTTATCCTTGCGACCAGGAAGTGGAGGTAAAATGACTGTACGTGTACCCTGTACTCCAAGCACCAGAACTGGTGCACGATAAGAGGGGCCGAACTCCTTCTTGTTCTCCACCTTCTCACGGACCAGATCACCAACTCGAGGTAGCCAGCCGACTACCGGAATCTGAAGCGCAGCATCAGATGTGGAGGGTACGTATTCCTTCGCTAGACTGTCTCTGGCTTCTTGAAGATTCTGCAATACAGCACAGTGATCATCTACGTCAAAGGGTGCGGCTGACGCCGCCATGTCTAGACCATCAAGGTCCGGGACAAACATTCGTATGCCAAAGAGCATCATGTATGGGGTCCGCCCACCCAGAGACCTTCTAGGGAGATTATTAAGTGCACATTGCACGTCATATAAGTGGGCTGGTCAGTTCCGGCCAGTACCTAAAACCCTGGCTGTCAAAGATTGCTTTAAGTCACGGTTCATTCGCTCCACCACACTATTACCCTGAGGTCGGTATGGAGACGAAAATTTGACTTGGACCCCCAAATTTCTCATGGCTTCTTTGTACGCCCTAGAGGCGAACGCAGGGCCCTGATCAGAATGAAAGGTACCACATGCAAAACTTCCAACAAAGACATGCAAATCCTTGATGACAGTACGGGCATCAGCACTCCTCTGTGGCCACACCCACAGAAAACGTGTTCACGAATCCAGTGCAACCAAGATGTATTTGTACGCAGTATCAGAGGTAAATGGACTGCAATTATCTAAATAGACACAACCCAGTGGTTTATTAGATATGTACAACTGAGATTGTGGTGGGCGCGCCGCAGTTGAAGGTTTTATCTGCTGGCAAATGTCATGATTAAGAACATAAGCGCAAGCTTGTTTGTACAAAC
Source organism: Triturus cristatus (assembly GCF_964204655.1). Taxonomy (NCBI): domain Eukaryota; kingdom Metazoa; phylum Chordata; class Amphibia; order Caudata; family Salamandridae; genus Triturus; species Triturus cristatus. Next base: position 735,389,828 of record NC_140587.1, on the reverse strand, counting down.
CGCACCACCAGTAACGTTGTTGTAACAGAGATACAGTAGCTGCAACACCGGCATGCACGGACGCCATGTCCTCGTGAGCTGCTAATATCAAAGAGGGTCTGCAGTCCGCGTTGGGAATCAATCTGTCACCAACGTCGTTAATCCTCACTAATGGGACGTTATCAGGACTTAAGCGATAATGGTAACGAGAAGGGAAACCTCTTGGATATTTTGTTCCCTTCTCCGTAGCAGCAATAGCTGCCAAGATGTCATCATCGATCTTACTTTGTGATCTTGTAACTGCTGCTACTAAGTATGTCGCCACTGCTGTTTTTGCTGCCTCGTCAGCTAGGCTGTTGCCGACAGCATGGACAACTCGTTGGTGACCAAGAGTGTGAATAACATTCACGAGAGGCAGATGTTCTTTAAGTTCTGCCACTCGAACCCAAAGCGTTTTATGCTTTATTGTGCTCCCTTTGGAATCATGATAGTCATTCCGAGACCAAAAATGTAGATTGTCGTTGTAAGATTGAACACAATAAAACGAGTCACTCACTATAAGAGTGGTGACTCGGGGATTAGCAAACTCCAGTGCAAGCACCAGAGCACGAAGCTCCACCAACTGTGCGGTACAATCACCCAATGACTGCGTATGCACGACATCGGATTGGAATTCACCATTCACGAAAGTACCGACCATAATTGCGCAGGCCGCTGAATAAGCATGCTTCGATCCAGTAGCCGGTTGCGCAGAACCGTCAGTGTAAATGACACAATGGTAATCCTCGAGCGGGCACAAAGACAGAGGAGCTGAATGAACGAATTCATATTGCAAGAACTCCTGTGTCTGTAGAGCCGCGTCAAAGATATATGTGACGTCGGGCAATGTCAAGGAAGTGGCCCATTGTATCCACCTTGGGTGCAAAGCCTTAGAATTAGGTACACTAGCTTTCGTCACCACCTCAAGGGCAGGATATGGTGTTACCACCAACATGCGTTTACCTTGCGATAGCTCTCGCTCTTTCAGAATCTCCATCTGCACTGCCGTCAGAACTTTCTAGACAGCGGAAAATCGCAATTCAGCCAAAGTGTACAGGTGTGATTTGTAGGCAATGGGGACGGTGTCGCCCTCATTGAACGTTAAGTATGTGAAACCCACTGCGCCCGGCACAATTCGTATGACCAGGTTAGTGTGGTTATCACGCGTCAGTAAGTATTTAGAAGCAAGAAGGTCAGCTTGCAATGATTGCAATATAGCTGAATGCTCTGGCAGCCAACATAATTTGGAAAAAGTAGGTTGTACCAAGGCATAAAGCGGCTTGATACGCTGGGCATAATCAGGAATGTGCGTTCGACCGAAATTCAGAAAGCCCAGCAGAGATTGTAATTTCTTCAGTGTCGTGGGAGCACGTAGGCATGCGCGTTTCTCTAGGAAGTGCGGAGCCAATCCTCGACCTTCATTGTTGAGTTCGTATCCCAAAAACAACAATGTATATTCCGCAATGTGAGACTTCACAAAGTTGAATTTGTAACCGAAGTCTGCAAACAAAACAATTATGCGATCAACGCGATGCAGATGCGGCCACAACTCGTCATCTGTGAGACAAATATCATCCACATACGAGTACGCATCAGGGTCTATGCACTCTAACAGAGAGACTACACAAGCGGCAAAGACACCAGGGCTGTTTTTATAGCCCATCGGTAATCTTTTGAAATGTTTTTGTTTGCCACCCGAGGTAAATGCCGTCCACTCACTACTAAGAGAGGACAGGTTATGGCTGTAAAAGCCATTGGAAATGTCAAGTGTGGTTTTAAACCGTTTTCTCACGAGCCGAACTGTGGGTATTCTGTACCGCGCATGTCCGGCAATGAGAGTTTAAATGCCGGTAATCCAAAACCAGGAGGTACGACCCGTCAGGCTTCGTCACAGTGAATAAAGGATTATTCATTGGTGACACACATGTTTCAATTACACCTTGATATTCCAATTGTTCAAGGATAGCCGCGACATGAGGTCTTGCTTCGCGACGCATGGGATATTGGGGTTGTGGCTGGGGCGTGGACCGCAACGGAATTTCATGGCTGGGGGACAATTTATCCCAGCCTACCTGATTACGATACAACACAGGTGCAAGCACCAGAGCCCACTCCTCGGCGAACTTCTTAGCTTGGTCCTTTGGCAAAAGACGGGAGGATCACCTCCTCCCCTCTAGGAGCATCTAAAACGAAAGCCGGGGGCCAATCAGCCTCTGCCAATAGAATATCATATGAAGAGGTCAGATTATCCCAAAAAATCCCTTTAATCGTGCGTTGTATGTCACCTTCAATTAAAAGGACTATATTATACAGTCTGTCAGGGGGAGCCACTCTAGTGTCAGCAGTTTCTACAGTTATGAACGTATCAGTTGCTGTCACCACCAGATATGGACGCAGTGCTTGTCGCACTACTATAACTTCCGCCCCGCTGTCGAGCAGCGTTAGTGCCCATGTCAGGTTCTGAAGCTCCGTCCGCACCATCTGTGGCATACCTCGCTGTTAGCGCAGCAACTTTCTTTTTCTGAAACGGGGGTTGTTGACGTGCAGACTCGTCCAGCTTGCCTTTGCCGTCAGCCTGACGGGTTGCTCTAGACTTTGGGCACCCCTTCCTTCCCCTCGGTCTCCGCCACCAGATTGTGAAGACGATGTTTCCTGTGAAGAACGAGGAGAGCGTTGTTCAGAAACCTGAAATCTATCAGGTGACTTAATACGAGATCGATCGCGCAGATCATATGTGCGTTCGCTAGACGACTGCACGGGCGAGTCAGGACGAGACCCCTGTTTCTGTTGCTGCTTCCCCTGTTTCTTTGCTCGCCAACTTTGTTTAGGAAAATGTGGGCGTTCGTCTTTAGTAGACGAGCTCACCTTAGTTTGCTGTACTATATCAGGAACTACCACGGTTGGTTTAACACACAAGGCACTACGGCCCACGGTCCTATATGCTTGCGCAATTATTTTAGAGAACTCCTTAGGCCTGTCGAGTTCATCCACGCGGTCCAGCTTATTAGTTACTTGGAACTGCATGACATCGCCTTTGAGGTTGCCCATTACCATGGAAGCCACCACATCGAACACTCCGACAATCCTCATTCCTAATTCAACAGCAGCCTCCGCTCAGTGATTCTCTTGAACACGTTTAATGACGGAGGGTAGTACAGACATAGACGGAGTGCCGAAGCACTTCGAGTAGGTCGCGGGAAAGACCTTGCCCCAGTTCGTGCAATCGGCCATATCTGGGACCAAGTCTTTCGGCAAACTAATGGTGAGTATCCTGTGTTTCTCCACAGGAGTGGTATGCGGAAAAACTGCTTCCAGTTGGTCAAATTTCTCAGCAAGCCAATAAGGAAAATCATCCTTATTTTGGGGGCACTTGCCCATCACCGAATTAACCATAACAGGACTAATAACCACCGCATGGTGGTCCGTTGGTTGTCCCGCAACAGCAGGTGCCCCCACCTGCACGTTGCGTGACACGTACTGCACTAAGGCCCTATGAACTGTAATCAGGGCTGTGTGCAGCACCCGCAACTCAGCCACCGCCACCGTGAGATAACGGGGATGGGGCAGCTATTTCAACCGCCATAAGGACACACTAAAGAGTATCAACGATATCAACAGTAGCACTGGGGTTCAGTAAAAATAACCTTTTTAATGATCAAGCTTGAAAGAACCTATTAGTCGAAACACAGGTAGGTTAAACCGTCACTCCCGTTAACCGGAAACCAGAGTGAGGGTGTTGTGGACTAATATAAGCACTACTAAGGCGTTTCAAATCAATAGACCAAACAATAGGTGCGCCATGTTGCAGGGATTCTGCTTATGCACAGAACTATGCACAGGAAACCAGGACCTCAGTGAATTGTGGTGTACCAAAAACTCACCTCAGAACCCAAAACCCCTTATCCGACCAGCATCAGTGTCCCATTCGTTATCCGAGTTTTATCTCGGCGGTCCCAATGTATAGACAACCCAGAACAAGCGACTGGAATGGTGGGAATCAGAAATACCTGTTCGTAATTATTCTCATATCAGTCCACAACAGAATAAACAGAGACACGGTAAAGTTTAAAGAGTTTATTTTATAAACCTTGTGTCCTAAGATGCAGTACTTTGCCTTACATAAACAGACAAATGATTAAGATCAAAACCATCAGCATAGTTACAATATCATAAAAAATGAAAGGAGTAATCATAATAAAATGACAGTGGATATCAGCCACCTTCCTTTCGCTAGTAAACTAATATTATTATTATTAGACTAATAAAAGGTCTCTAGGCTTGAATGGGGAACCCCATACCGTAAAGATCAGCTTAGTGGAATCACATCATAGGATCAGCTAGACTCTGCTCCTGGGAAAGCTCTTCTTCCGAATGTCTCTAAAACATGTAACCTGCAATATTAAAACCACTCGACTTTCAGGTATTTGCAGCTGCGTGCGTATTATGGCTAAATAGTGGGCCGATCAACCTGAACCCAACAACATGCACCGTCTAGCTACCCAGACTGTTTCTTTACACAATGTTCAGACCACGGTCGCTGCTCACTGTTAGGGATGTGAACAACAGAAAGTTCTCATGTGAAGCAAAGTCGAGCAAGCATTTCTCAATTAATAACATGTGACTACAGTGTCGTGTGCAAAAGCAGCAAAAGCGGCAAGATGCTTTCTAACATCTAACGCGGTTGTGCTAACTTAGCATTGTACGTATATGGATAGTAATCTTCACTACAGGCACCCTTACATACTCTGCAGTAATCACTGCAGAGTATGTAAGGGCACCAAGTAGTATACACTGGTGTGCAGTGATTTCTAAACAGGGCTTGAATAGGGAGCAGTGTCTCTCAGTGGTGGCTGGTGGAATTTGAATGTGGGGGGGTATACAACCAGTAAATTAATTATCACGTGCGTGAGGCCGGTGTTTATGGGGTTTTTTCGGGGGTGCTTCCCAGGGAAAGTTTTGACAATTGGTGTATTTTGGTTACATTTTCAGCAACATTTCTGTGATAAATGGACAAAAGATAGATATTCTATACTGGCTTTAGCCTGCCACCTTCTCTCTACCCAGGATGTGGTGTTACTGTGAGAGATGGTGACTTAGGAACTGGTTAGCCAGATTTAATTCTCAGCTTGCATCTCCTGTGATTCTGAGCAAATCACTTAATCTCACATGTGCCTATAAAAAATGAATGTGACCTTGTAGAATGCAATTGGTGCTCATGAAAGCACTATATCACTTTGGGTCAAGTTTGTACTATACAAAAAACTGCACAAAGAGGTGTATGCAGCTTTATGCCTGACATGTTTCAATACTTTTCATTGCTCCTGACCATTAAGTGGATAGGATGGGTGGCAATCTTTGCTAACGGTGAGTATTCTTTCAAGGAACTCACTCTAGTGGGGTTTCGGATAGCTGAGCTACTTGGCTTTTCGATCTTTTCCCCCTCCTGCATCCTGATAAGTATGCTGGTATGCTACTTCCCACCTCACCTGGCAGAACTGTTTGTAAACTCCTTCCCAGATTGTGAATTGACATTGCCATTAGCACATTCTAACTTGATTGTGGTGGGGGATTTTGATCTATGGGTTGATTCTGGCCACTTCTGTCATACAATTTCTAGCTTTATTGATAGCATTGCTTTTATGGAGTTTCTCCAGAATGTTCGGGCTCCAACCATAAAAAAGACCATACTCTTGACCTTGTCTTCGGAGGTTATAATTATGTAGGGTGGATGGATACTATACCTCAGGTCTGGTGAGACCACTACCTCATCAAATTTATTTCAGAGCTTAAGAACCACAGCCCTCAGGGTCAAATGAACCTTTTGGTACCTTAATTTAAGAGTCCCTTTCGTTTACTTTCTTTTCCTAATGCTTGAAACTGTTTGGCTGAGGCTAAAAGACCACAGATTCCTGGCCTTTAAAATAATAGTTACAGCAGTTATACACAAGTGGAGGCTACGCTGCATTTGGCTCTGCCTCTAAAAAAAGTCCACCCAAAACATGTCAAATCATCTGACCCAGGTATACTATTTATTTATCTGGTACTAAAAGAGGGTGTAAGAAATTAAACAGGGGATTGTGAATTGACAATTCCCCAAACTCAAGATCTGAATTAAAACAAACGTTGTCAAATTATACAATTTTTTTGCATCTAAAAAAGCTGAATTTTAGTGTCAGGGAAATCTTCCAAATTGTGAATTCATTTGTGTCACCTAACTGCGCGGCCTCAAGAGATAGCAGACAAGCTCCTGTACTATTTTGAAGATAAAATATGTCCCAATTGCACCTTATTAGGACCCCTGCAAAATGTGTCAGAGCTAGGGGGTAGGCACAATTGGCAGAAATACATTTTGCAAAATTGGATCTCCAATTGGCTGGAGTATGTACCCTGTCCAAGAAGGTACAACTATCCTTGTCAAGGTAAGTCGGATACACACACTAAATTAACCTGTGCCCAGGCCCTGGTAGCTTGGCACAGAGCAGCCAGGCTTAACTAAAGAGGCAATGTGTAAAGTATTTGTGCAACACTTAAAACAGTAAAACAGTGAAAACGCCACGCAAAAGTAATCCAAACCAGGTTAGAATAGAGCTTGACTTAATGAACAAAAGAAGACAAAAATGACAAATATCCAATAGTTATGATTTTTTAAGGATTACATTTAAATCTAGCTCTTAAAAGCATGAGGTCAGATACAGGGAACAAACTTGTCCTGCTGAAAAAGTACCTTTGGATGGAGGATGAATTGTCGTTGAAGACCCGATGCGAGAAGCAGAGGAGACAATGCATCTTTGTAGATCTGGCTGGATGTAGACAATGCATCGGTTCAGATATGCGCAAGCAGAGATGCGTCATTAGCAAACCCCTCTCGATGAAGGCGATGTGTCATTATCGAGCTGCACAGTCAGCGTTGAGATCTCCTCATCAAGTTGATATATTTCGACTCCAACCAGACAGTGATGCATGAATTTTAGCAGAAGAGAGCCAGAAAACTCACCTCCAATGCCCCAGGTCTGGATTCGCACCACTTGGCAGGGCAGGGCTCACATATGCCAGAGTCCAGAGGCTGTAGCACAGGATGTTGAAAGTCCTTGATGCCACTGAGACATCAGAACATTAGGCAGGCCAGCATGCCCTTGGAGTTACTTTCGTTCTAGGATGTAGCGAAGCAGGTCCAGTCCTTCTCAACCCCAGGCAAGGAGGGCAGCAGGGCAGGCATGACGAAGCAGGAGTCCAGCAAAGTCTAGCAGAGTGACAGTCTTTTCAGCAGCACAGATGTCCTTCTTCCTGACAGAATGTCCTTAGGTCCAGAAGTGTACTGATTGGGCTGTCTCAGGTGTCCAGTACGTATACCCAGTTGTGCCTTTGAAGTGGGGGAGACTTGCACAAGGTCCCAGCCCTTCCTGCCTTGGCTCCAGACTCACTACAGGGGGGTATATAGCTCTTTGTGTGTGGACAGGCACAGCCCTATTCAGGTGCAAGTATCAGCTCCTCCCTCCCATCCTGCCCTGGATGGCCCATAAGCCTGGTTATGCCCCATTAGGATGTGAGTGACCCATCAGGCACATAAGCTCTCTTTGTGTGTGGCTGTCTGGAGGGAATGCACAGCACCCAACTGTCACCCACCCCAGATGTATATTCAGAGATAAGCAGAGGCACCAAATGGTTAAAGTAACAAAATACCAACTTTCGTAATGTGGCATTTTTAGACTTGTATCTTAAAATCCAACTTTACCATAAGTTGTGATTTTAAATTGTGAGTCCATAGATACCAAACTCGAAATATTGATCTTTTCCCAAGTGGTTATTACACTTATAAAATATAATAAGGTCATCCAAATGTTAACCTATGGAAGAGATGTGAAAAACAAATTTAATAGTTTTTCACTACTAGGACACGTAAAACTTACAAGTATTTGTCCTTCTTTTTTAAATGCACTGCACCTTGCCCTTAGGGCTGCCTACGGCTTACCTTAGGGGTGACTTATATGCATTAAAAGGAAGGCTTGGGCCTGGCAAGAGGGATAACTTCCCAGGTCGACATGGTAGTTTAAAACTGCACAACACAGGCCCTGCAAATGGAGGCCTGAGGCTTGGTTAAAGGGTTTCTGAAGTGGATAGCACAATCAGTGCTACAAGCCCACTAGTAAACACAACATGATGATGAACGGAGTGTTGAAACATTTCAAACACTCACCACCAGTCAAGAGATCCAGGTTAAATCCATTGTTTATTTGCTCACCATTACAACCCTAATGGAACCCAGCCATATGCAAATCAGTCTTGAACCTGCTTCTTATGGGAACAGTCCAGCCCAAACTGAAAGGCTAGGTCCTACCTGGACCAGAAACAAGCATCCTGGGACCAGTTTCGGGGGTATCATCCCACATCAGCTAGGCTAGCTTGAATCCAGTGGCAAATCAAGCAAGGGGTCCAACTTCTGGGCATACCCTTGGCCACTTCGGGTGAACATAGCAAACACTACAAAATGATGGATGGAATGCTGAACTTCTCAAACATTCTCTCCTAGTCAAGTGACTGGATTAAATCCATTGTTTTTTTACTCACCATGCAACCCCAGTTTGGACCCAGCCAAATGCAAATCAGTCTTGACTCTACTCCCTATAGGAACAGTGCAGCCTGAACTGACATGCCATGTCGTCCCTGGGCTGGAAACAGGCAAAACTGATTTGCCAATGGCTGGGTCCAAACTGGAATCGCATTGTGAGCAAAATCACAGTACTGGGGGTGAATGTTTGACATTGTTCTGCATTCCGTCCATCAATTGTTCTTTTTGCAGACCCACTAGTAGCATTTAATTTACAGGCCCTGGGTACAGGTAGTGCACTTTACTAGGGGCTTATAAGTAAATTAAAATGCCAATGGTACCACGCTTTAGGGAAAGAACATATGCACTTTAGCAATGATCAGCAGTGGTAAAGTGCGAAAATTCGTAAGCTAGCAAAACAGGAGGTCCGAAGGAAAAAAGTCAGAAAAATCCACAACAAGGGTGCCAGGTTTAATGCATGGAATTATATTAAAATTCTGCACGATTCTATAGATTCCGACAAGGGGGCGGAGTGGGCATTTGGCACTATTTTCTTAGTGCAAAATACACCATCATGGGATGCATTTTGCACTATGAAAACAGCACAGCCAAATGCCAATTGGGGACCTATCATACTCTGCAGTGATTACTGTAGAGTATGTACGGGCACCACCACTGAATGGTATGCAGTGGTTTGTAAAATTTAGAAACCACTCCATATCACTCTGCAGTGCATACTTCTTGGCACTCTTACATACTCAATTCAGAGTATATAAGGGCACGAAGGAGTATACACTGCTGTTCAGTGATTTTTAAACAGATTTTCAAAAGAGGTAGCAGTCTCAGTGGCGGCCAGTGGAATTTGAAAGTGGTGAAGCGTAAAACCAATGAATTAATTGTAGAGCGAGCGAGGCCAGTGTTTATGGGGGAGGGTTTGAGGGTTCTTACCCGGGGAAAGTTTTGAAAATTGGTGTATTTTGGTGCAATTCTCAGAAATATTTCTGTGATAAATGTACAAACAAATTGAGTTCCTATTTTGGCTTCAGCCTGCCACCCTCCCTCTACCCAGGATGTGGTGTGACGGCAAGAGATGGTGACTTAGGAACTGGAGAACCAGGTTTAATTATCAGTGTGAATATCCTGTGATTCTCGGGCAAATCACTTAATCTCATATGTGTCTATAAAATGAATGTGACGTTGTGTAATGTAATTGGTGCTCAAGAAAGCACCAAATTACATGGGTCTAGTTTGAACTATATAAAAACTTTGCAAAGAAATTAAAAACAAAGCCTTAACATAATGAAAGACAAGTAGATACCCATTTAGTTGCTGATTTGTTCAAAGTGAAACCAGAAAATATTGAAAAATCACGGCTACCCCACTTATATTATCACAAATATTTTATTTCACCAAAACTCCATTTTGTTCATTATCATGGATGAAAGCAATTTTAAAAATGTGAGTTCAGAATGTCAGTTGTACAAAAGTTGTGGCTAAATAAAACAAAACATTCTGTACGTTTCACCATCAGGTTGCTAAATATAAAATAACATGCAACCTAAATGAGTACTCAGTGGCTAATGTCTATTAGTTAATACACTGCTGAGGTTAGTGTGTAACTAGAGAGCCACAGAATTAAATCTTGGTTGGTGCAGTGGAGAATAGCAACGTGTATTTTCAGTGCTACGAGGTCACAGACCGTGACAGAAAGAACTGTGAATATGCAAGTCATTATTTGAAACTTGCATTACACAAAGTATAATATAGACCGCTACAAAATGCGCAAAGGTTTTAAGATAAAATGGTGCTTTCAAAATACAGATTTTAATAATATCGAGAATGCACTTAATGCATGTTTTTTATTTACAGAACTGTCCCTTTAACACCTCGTCAAGGGTAGTAAGCACTGTGTAAATACAATTGCAATTAAAAGCATACACTTCACAGCTCAGATGTTAACTCTTTGCACTACCGCTCAAAAAGAATAAATCTTTGCTATCACAAACCTTCGAACAATTAAGGCCAGTACTGGCTCCTAAACCTACTTCACACTTGCAGATTATCCTTTACAATTGCAGATGAACTTGTAGTGCACATTTGCTATTCTTTCAGGCCAGCAGGTACCCTGGCAGGAAGGCTTGATTCTGATTAGCTGTTTGCCTGGCCTTGATTTCACAGCACAGTAGTCTCACTGAATGACACTTTAAAATTGAAGCATTTAATATAAACCATTGAAATTCACCATCCCAACTTGTCTCTTCTGCTGCTACTAGAGGAAGGACTCGGGAGAAAAAAATAGCAGGAAAAGGAAAGAGTGTCAGGCCAAGGACAGTGGGGAAAGGGAAAAGAGGAAAGGCTTAAAGGGACGAAAATTAAACCTGACACTACAGCGAAGGAGAGATAACACCACTCACTCCAGCAGTCTTGTAGTCCGGTGTTGCTGCACCCCAACAGTCCACAGCACCTGCAACGAGGCCCAGCGACAGCTCCTAAAATCGCCTCTTTGCTGGAATGCTCTAAATAGAGTTCACGAAGCACAGAATAATGCACAGTGCAACTGTTTAGAGCAGATGACAGGCCATTTTGCTAATTCTGCAGCCCCTCTCTTTACAAGTCGTCATGCTGTGAGAACTTGGGAAAGATAGGATTGGTGAAAGGCAGCTGATGATAGACAAGCAGCCCCAGGAGTACTGGGTTTGATAGTGTACACGCCTGGCGCCTCATCAAAATGTGACGCTTTTAAACGCAATGTGTGTGTGGCCCCAGGGGACCCCAATATTGCAGAATCAGGCTAGCAGATATCAGCCTGTACTGCTTAACTTTCACTCTGTTCCGTGCACTTCCGTCTGAAACCAATAGAGATGAAAGCGAAGGGGCGTAACACAGGCCCCCGCAGCCCCCGCTGTGCGGGGGGGGGGCTCAAGATCCAGGGGGCCCCCTCAGCACAGCACTATGGCAGGGGAGCTCCTGATAGAGGCCGTAGGGGGCCCCTCCTTGTACCTTGCAGGGGGGCCCCCTCACTTTTCGTAACGCCTTGCCTCTTCGCCTGCTCAAGCTTGATGCACAATGGGCAACTGGGACCTTTTGAAAAGGCTTCGGGCCGAAGTCCAAGAGCATTCGACGTTTATTGACAAAATCTGGCTCGCGGTGCCCTTTATTTTCTGTATCTTGATCCTGGGATTGCCTGGCAAGTCTGTTTGGGGGGATGAGCAGTCAGCCTTTGTGTGTAACACTCTGCTGCCTGGTTGCATCAACGTGTGCTACGATGAAGCCTTTTCCATCTCTCATGTTCGCTACTGGGTGCTGCAGTTCCTGCCTGTAAGCACACCGACCCTGTTGTACCTCGGTCATGTCGTGTACCTGTCTAGGAGAAAAGAGAAGGAGAATGAACAAGCGCTGGTGGCGCTCCAGTCAAAGGATGCTGAAGGGATTCCTCAGACAAAAATAAAGCTTCAAGGCACTTTGATGCTCACCTATATTGTTAGCATCCTCGTACAGACGTTTTTTGAGAGTGGATTTCTGCTGGGACAATGGTACTTGTATGGGTTTGTGATGCTCCCAGTGTATATTTGTGAAAGAGCCCCATATCCCAAGAAAGTGGACTGCTTCGTCTCTCGCCCTACAGAGAAGACCATATTCATCATCTTCATGATGGTCGTGTCTCTGGTATCGCTCCTTCTAAATCTCCTTGAGCTTATCCATCTAGTCTGTAAAAGAACGCGTGGAAAGAACAACTCTCAGCTCATATCCATCTATTCCACAAGAGACATGCCCACAGAATATAGAGTGCCCACCGAAACGCGTCAATGCACTATAATGAAGGCCTACTGTAATTCTATGTCGATAACTGTTAAGATTGACAATTTTCTTATAATATGACAATTGATCTATGTGATACTTAGTAGTTTCTTCTGTGAATAGGAATTATTTTCCTGCCTGTTCTCCCAATTTCTATTCTTCTTTTGCTGTTATTTTTATGTATGTTTTTAATTGCATTAACCATATTGGATTACACATGGTTTTTTAAAATTGTTTTATGAGGAATTCTCAATGTATATTTTATTATGAGTAAACATTGTACACTGAAATGCATATATATTTGCTTTACAAATTTGTACCATTTCTATTTGATTTCTTTATTCCCCTGTTTCTGGTTTATACATTGGTGACATAGGGTGTCTATCGTATGTGTGGTTTTATGCATGTGTATTTACCCAAAGGGGGTTCTTTCTGACTAAGGCTCCCACAGAAGGTCCCTGAGGTCTCTACTAAGCCCTTCCGAGATGATTTTTGCACACACCTTCCCATGAACACAAACTGCCCAGCACTTCTGTTCTGCAGGCCATTCAGTGAGCAGAACTGGGCTAACTTCAGCACAGAGCAGTGCATAGCCGCCCAGTACAAAAAGAAGTGTGCCCTTGACCAGGTATCCCAGAGTGACCTCTTCGTGGTGGCAGCGGATGCTGCGGATGGTCCATCCAGTAGTGTTGGCAGTTCTATATCCAAACAAGAATATGTTGAAGCATCTTGCCTTCCTCGCTGGTGTTTACAGCCTACGGTGGTCACTACTTGAGGTATCCTGTTTGTTTTTGTTCCTCATACAAGCGCACATAAAACGAGAGCTCAGACGGGATCTCTGAGGGGCATATTAACAAGGGCCGGCGAAAAATATCGCAAAGCACGCTTAGCACTTGCATATTTATCGCCGGCTATCTCTGGAATTTATCGCCCGGTTAGCGCGTTATTAACAACGCGCATCACCGAGGCAATAAAAATTCCAGAGATAGTGTGGATATCACTGCTTTTCGCCCCAAAACGGACGCAGAAGCGGCGATAATTTCAAATCGCCGCCTTGTTAATATGCCCCTGAGTTTCTGACAGACACTGGAAACCAATGTGCCTTTTTGCAAACTACTTTTCAGAGGCTTCTGTTTTGTGAAACCTTCATTGCTGCAAAAACAACTGTTCTGAAGAATTTCTTTGTCGATTAGCACCATAAAGCTACTCATCATTGGGAAATGAGCAAAAACCTTCCACGCGTTTTTTGGAAGAATGCCAGCCAACCAGCGGTCCAAAAAATATTTACTGGCAGCACAGTTTTATGCTTATGACTGTAGGTGATGTGACTGGCAGCCCAGAAAATGGGGAATGTGTGGGCCTGTGCATCGGCAGAACTGTTGAGTGGAGCAGTCTTGGGAATTCTAATGCCAGAGGGCAAGAACTTATGCCATTTTTTCGTTTTGCTCATTGAGCATAATCATTCTCTCTATAAAACACTATTGTGAAGATGTAATGGTCAAAACGTATGTTATGTTTTTCTAGTTTTGTGGTTTGCAGTTGGTGGAACCCTAAATTATTTGACTTGTGGGAGACAAAGCTATGCCAACTGCGTATTTTCAGTCCTGTTGGGCAGTGATTATACATCCTGTCTGCCGTGAATATTGGGAAGAGTTCCAGGTGCGTCCTTTCAGTACAGAAGAGAAGTCCATGTTTAGAGCTCTCTGGAACTACCCAGACATTCTGGGGCAGACTTACAACAAAGTATCGCAGCACGGTGCAGCAAGTCTTTTTGCTGCGCCGTGCTGCGTTAGTTTGGAAAGCACAGAGATGCGACATATTTACAAGAATATGACGCATCTCTGTGCTTCCCCTGCGCTGGCGCACAAACTGCAGCCATGCGCTGGCACAGGCACCCTTGCACCATGGTGCAAGGATGCCTGCGGCGTGGGGAGATTGTTTTTGTGCAGGAAGGGACACCTTCCTGCACAAAAACAATCACAAGAGGCTTTTTCCTTTTTCAATGCGTGCTGTAGAATGCAGCACGCATTGAAAGGAGAAAAAACTAGGAGAAATGAAAACATTTCTCCTCGTTGCGCCTCGCTACGCTACCTCTAGGGTGGCGTAGCATTCACACGCATCTCCAGATTTACGATTTCTCGTAAATCTGGAGATGTGTCTTGTTCCATGGGTGTTGCGTGGGAACACCCACAGCAACACCCATGGAACGCCCCTTCAACGCACAGTGCAGGGCCATATCTCCTTGTAAATATGGAAGAGCCCCTGAGCCACCAGTACGTCATGAAAAGTGATGTAGTGGTGGCGCAGGGGGCTTGTAAATCTGCCCTTAAGTTTGTAGATGAAGCTCGCATTCACTAACTTTGTGTTGTAGCAGCTTTCTGCCATGCTGTAAGGTTAATTCTTTGTCTTCCTTCTGATTCTATTGGGAACACTGCTATCATCTTCCAGTTGAGACCTAGGCACTTGTTTGTAAATCACGACTCGCAAGCATCAGTTTGCTTGGTTTCTCCCGCGTCTCACTCCTGTCAATAGACACATGCGCACTAGTGCTTATGTCTAAATTAGAAGTGGCTGACTGCCTGACATCTGTTTTAGAGTACAGAATGCAAGGCAGTGGATGCTTTAGGATAGTTTAAATAGAATGGTAATTACATTTTGCACTAACAATCTGTATCATATTTGATTGGATGGGCGTAGCCCCTCCGCCCACTCCCAGAAACCGCTGCTGGTCTCTCTATGTTTAAAAATTACTGCAGATTAAAGGCAAATCCGACCACTTTCTTAAATTTCTTCCCCATTTCTATTTTCCCTTTTGCCATTAATATCCTCGAGAAGCATGTTAACTCTCTGCTGTCAGTCTTCCTGAAACAACACCATATTTTTGAGGGCATGGGGCCATATTATCAAGGAACGTCGATAACATTATCGCCGCTTTAGCGGCAGGAAACTGCCGCTAAAGCGGCAATAATGGGCTTGATAATATGCCCTTGTGAATTCCCATAGAGGCCCAGGTTCTGGTGTGAACCTGGGCTTCTATGGGAATTCACAAGGGCATATTATCAACCTCATTATCGCTGCTTTACTGGCAGTTTCCTGCCGCTGAAGCGGTGATAATGTTATCGCAATTCCTTGATAATATGGCCCATAGAGTCTGGAGTCTGTTGGGCACTTGGCACTGAACCCACTATGTTATTGGTTTTGGATCACCTGAAAATGACGGCAGTCTAAGCTGATTCGGTTGCCTGAGTTCTTCTTCATATGTCAGCTTCTTTCAATACTGTGTCCCCTTCCATTCCTTTATCCAGATGGATGGAGGCAGGAATTGGAGGGATAGCTTACAAATGGTGCAAATCCTACCTAGAGGATAGGCACAAAACAGTGCACCTCCCTCCATTTGTATCAAAATATATGGCTCTGAGCCGAAGTGTTCTGCAGGGGTCTGCTTAAGGTCCCATCCACACTGTTTAAAATGTACATCTGTCCATTGGCTACTCTATTCAGGTCTCTTGGTGTCACTTGTATGAATTTTGCTGATGAAACTCAGTTGATAATTGCCCTGGACAGGACAGAGTAGGCCTCATTTGAATCTTTCCATCATTGCATGACCACTGTACATTCTTGGCTGCAACTCATTGCCTTTAGGCTCACTACAAATAAGACAGTGGCCCGTTGGGTCTCACACACTTTGCTGGCTAGACCTTTTCCATTTAAATTATTGCTTTATACTTGATCTAATTCCGCTAATTCAGCAAAGTCCATCAAAAATCTAGGCATTCAATTGGAGAAAAAACTGTTGCTGGGAGAGACAGGCTCACTGTCTGACATCCTTTTGCTTTGTCTTGTTGTGAGTGTCAAGAAAAGTCTGACCCATTCCACCCCCTTCGGCACTCAAGATAGTGGTCCAGGTGACTATTAGACACTTCGATAACTCCACTTCTCTTTGCCTGGCTGCCCCACAGGGTGTCATGAATAAGCATCAAGGCATCAAAAATACTGCTCCCTAACTAGTCTTGGGCTGCTTAAATATGCCTCGTCTTCTTCTGCCTTACATACACTACATTGGCTCCCTGTTGCAAAAAGGATTCCCTTTCAATCTCTCTGCCTTGTCCATAAAGCTATATTATAGTCTGGACCACTTCATTTGAAGAATAAAGTTAAAATAAATTTTCCAAGTCCGTATCTTTTCTCACAGGATGTCTTTCTCCTATCAGTTCCCACATTTCTCTAAGTTCAGTTAGGTGGTAGGGCCCTATCAATGGTGGCATCCAAACTATGAAATACACTTCCTATCACTCTGCAAAAAATACCACTGTACCTTCACTTTAACAACGCATTAAAAACTTGGTTACATGGACAATAACTGTACTGTTATGGACTACCTATTTTCTTTCTGAGCCATGATTGGTTTTTGGCCTGGGTGGTATGATCTGCTACATCTTAGCACCAGGAACATCTTTACTTATTTACAAGTTTATAAACTCCTAACATAACATTACTGATATGGACACAAGGGCCTACAACCTACCAGCCATCCTTATAAAATACAGCCTGAGTTTAAAAACCTTTAAGTGGGACATCTCTACATTCTACATTATTTAACAATCTACAATTGATCATAATCGTTCATGCTGATTAGGAAATAAACATCCACAACTTATAAATGTCCTCGCTACATCAAATTTGTCTATAGCACTGTATTATGAGGTCAGACATTCAATGGTTTGTAATCTATGGTCAACAAAAGCTGTTGCTTTTCTCACAAATTTCTTGGAACATACTTTGGCTTTAAGTCACAAACAACTTTGGATGCCAGTCCCAGTAAGGACATAATCATCATTAATTTTCTACATGTTCTGCTTTTAAATACGATGCACCTTGCCTTGTGGGCTATCAAAACTGCTGAGGAGTGATTTATTAATATTTAAAAGGAAGTTTTAGATGTTTTCAAAGGGGTTTACACATCGAGTGGCAGTTTTTACACTGCTACAGTCCGGCTACACTGGTAGCCTGATCCTGGGGATTGTTTGCAGTAGGACACAGAGGAAGTGCTATAAAATTAGGTTGCTACCTTGAGGAAATTTTACCCTATCGGTTAGGTAGGAGCCATGAGTCACCCCCACCTACAGGCGGGTGCCAGGCATAAATGTGGCAGCCATAGTACCCTCTTCAGAAAACATTTTGGACCTATTTAAGAACAGAAGAGGAGTGGATGTGTCTTATGTGACTTGAGAAGAACATTGCAGACTGGACCTACTCTCCCTTTTGTATCCAGGACAAAGACGTAGACTCTAAGGGTCATAAGACTAACCTTCTGTTCAAGCTACAGGGACACAACAACCTCCAAGAGGCCTTTCCTGCAACTGCCCAGCTGACAAATCCAGCTGGACCAGCATTGGACTATGCTCTTGGCTCATGCTGGGGCCCTATTACAGATAGGGCTCACACTTCCTGTTTGTGCCAGAGCACCCCTTTATGTTTTACAGAAACAAGGGAACCCTAAAAATAGTGAGGGACCTTGGGTATCAATTATTTTCCAAAAACCGAGGTCCCTTACATACAAAATATTATTACTGTAATTTACATAAAAATACAATGATGTCTATGATTTAACAGTCCAACTGGACATAATCATTTAATGTGAACGTTTGTGAGAACAACATATTAGCGGGACATTTAATACCAGAAAAAGGACTCAGGCATTGAAATCGGAAGGTCTATGGCATAATTCAGTAGTTAGGCCAACCAGCATAGAGTATAACACCATAGCACAAGTTGGTAAAAGGTAAGAATGTGTCAAGGTGTGAGGAGTCAACAACGTTTTGATCCCTTTGTCAAAATACTGGGATCATCTTCAGGACATCAAGGATGATGCCTGAGATTGATGCCTAGTACAATAAAAATTAGAAGTAGGGACAAAGTGGGGGAGGAAAATGGAAGAAAAGGAAATAGGTGTAAGGGAAAAGATTTGTTTTTAAGGAAAGGTCCAAAATTAGAAAGTATATTAATTTCCATTGGAGCATGCACAAGTAAGGGGCATGCTTAGTCTTTAAATCATTTCAGAAAACCACGAACAAAGCATAAGTCGGCGCAAGTGAAGCATGCATAAAGATTGAGCATGCTCAATGAATATCATATAGTGTTGGAAAGTCTTGAGTGGTATGGTAAAAGGGAACTATTGCTGTGGGTAGGGCATGTAATGCAGAGTGAGATGAATAATTGGGCTATTGAGGCATAAAAGTGAAGGCATAGGAGATGACTTACCCTCAACGGATTGGCGGCCTGACCATAAGGTGGTAGAGCAAACCAGGGATGAGAGCTCAGAGTGGTTCTGGTAGAGGTAAGAGGAATTATTAACAATAAGGTCTTATAACCTGATGGAATTAAGGCAGCATGCAGAGTAATATATACAGACCCTGAAGCGCTGTTCGAGCAACCAATGTGGTTGTGGTAATTGGTGAAGCATGGTATGGTCACATATGAGCAGATGCTCATGGGCAAGGAGATGACTAACCCTTGAGGAATGGCGGCCAGATCCAGACCATAAGGCGGTGAAGCAAACAATGGATGAGAGCTCAGAGTGTTTCTGGTAGGGGTAAGGGCAATTATTAACAATAAGAAATCATAAACCGATGGAATTATGGCAACAAGCAGAGTAAATTATACAGACCCTGAAGCGCTGTTAGAGCAACCAATGTGGTTGAGGTAATTGGTGAGGTGCGGTATTGTCACACGTAAGCAGATGCTCATGGGCAAGGACCCGTAGCTGGTGGAAAAAGTTATACGAGGTTAAGTAAGGTGAATTGCATTGCATTAAATAGGCTATAGCAGCGGACATGAGTGCTCTTACCGTGGTTGTTGACCAGAATTCGACCGGTCAGCAAGGAGCCTAGTGAGCGTGATACACATACTGCTGGCTCAACTGTGACCCCAAGAGGTGTAGACACCGGAATGGTTTCAAATATGTAACGTGATGACGTGGTCAAAAGGATGACCGGATAGAAGTAGAGCCAACGGATAAGTGGTGTGTCCATATTAGAGGGAGGAATTAAAGTCGAAATTGGTGTTCGTTGTCGGATGCGGGAAGCAGTTAATGAGGAAGAGTAGTAGAGTTAAGGAAAGGTTGTGTCTGATGATATAAGATTATAACATTGTAAATAAGGAATTTTGTGGTGCAAACAACAATGGACCCAGTGGGCATGAGATATCGCTAGTGTTACAGTAAACGATTGTTTGCAATGGTTATTCATTGATGAGTTGTTGATAAGTATTAATTAAAAGTAACCTACTAAATTGATGCATGTGGATAGGTTACAGTTGTGAGCAGAGCCAATTTGCTACAGTACATTTAGGATAGTGTAATTTGGAAAACCAGCAGTGAAGAAGAAGGGTGTGAGTCACCATTAAAGTCATGCCATGAGAATCCATACAGTGGTGATTGAGCTTGTATTATTACAGATTAAATGGTCATTAGGTATTCGTTGTAATACACAGTACAGTTGTGTGTGTACAGATGGCCCTGGTGAAATCATCCTACATGTGGAAAACATGTTTAAAATACATGTAGACATTGGCTATATAATAAAGGCCCAGTCCTCAAATTATTTTGTCCCGTATACTGACTTCTGGTGCAAAGATTACATTTGAGTTCCTCCTTGTTGAGGATTTGGTTGATGTCTGCACCTTTGGGGGTGGTTTGATGACGTTGATGACCTGCCACCGGATGTCGTCCTCTGAGTGTCCTATCTACAAATGTTAACTAACACATGGGAAATTTTTAATATTGCTTCTTTTTTAGCGGCCACAATCAGGTTGAAGGGGAGAACTATAGTTAGCTGAAATCTGGGAGGCCTTATTAGATGGATTATATAATGATTTTTGGCTCCTTTTGTACTTTTATATTGGTTTTAACATATATTGATCATATTGATCAATGATTTAGATTAGTAACTCTTAAATTGTGTCGTATTCGGATGAGTCGGTATTCTATCAGTAACCATGTTTTGTAAGCACTTTAGCCCTGATGGTGATGAAACAATTTTTATGGATTTATCTATGATGAATATATTACTGTTATTTGTTGTATTTGTATTTGTCTATTAATGTAATTGTTGTCTTTTACTTTTATGATTTTAATTAATCGATTAAAGTGGATTGAATTGAATTGAGTGTCCTTTCTTTGAAAAATGGTCAACCATTTGTTACCTTACAATGAATGTGGCTTCGATGTTGTCAGATTCGGAACCAGATCGTTTGTGTAATTTGGCCAATGTAAATAAGGTTGTAGGGGCAAAAAAAGATGTTGGCTTCACGGAAGTAGTCCTCTTTAAGCAAATGATTCCTCCTGATGTGGAGAAATTGTAAGAATGTAATGAATCCCTCAAGGCATAAGGATGGTGAATGACATATTATTTGACACTGCCCCAGATTTACGAGAAATCGTAAATCTGAGGCAGCGCCAAAAACGTATGCATCCCCAAGGGTGGCATAAGGATGGCACAACGAGGAGAAATATCTTTATTTCTCCCCATTTTTCATGTGTGCTGCATTCTGTACATTTTGCAGCACACATACAAAAAGGAACAAGCCTCTTGTGATTGTTTTGTGCAGGAAGGTTTCCCTTCCTGCACAAAAACAATCATCCCCTCAACGCCGGCACCCTTGCACCATCACATAAGATGTTGGCTTCACGGAAGTAGTCCTCTTTAAGCAAACAATTCCTCCTGATGCGGATAAATTGTAAGAATGTAATGAATCCCTTAAGGCACGAGGATGGTGACTGACATATTTTTTTGGCACTGCCCCAGGTTTACGCGAAATCGTAAATCTGAGGCAGCGCCAAAAACGTATGCATCTCCAAGGGAGGCATAAGGAAGGCACAACGGGGATAAATATCCTTATTTTTCCCCAGTTTTCCATTTTGTATGTGGGCTGCATTCTGCAGCACACATAGAAAATGGAAAAAGCCTCTTGTTTTATGCAGGAAGGTTTAACTTCTTGCACAAAAACAATCATCCCCTCAACGCCAGCACCCTTGCACCATGGTGCAAGGGTACCTGCGTTGGCACATGGCAGCCCATTGTGGGCAGGTGCAGGGGAAAAGGACAGGAATCTGCTGCATCTGATAGATACGGCGCATTCCTGCCATGTTCTTTTGCCGTAGGGCAGTGCACAGCCTCAGCTAGCTCAGTTAGGTGGGGCAGGACAGGGCGCAGCGGGGTGGAAGCTGGGCAACGGCATAGGTATAATATAATAAATAAATAATACCTATTCCGTTTGTCGGCTTCCCCCCGTCGTGCCATGCCCCACCCCACTGCCTCACCATGCTTATCTGAGCCGGCCACTGCCCTACGGTAAATCCTCATAAATGAGGCCCTCAATCTTTTGCAAGACGTACGCATTAATCTAGTGTTACTTCAGGGTAAGACAGCTTGTGTTTATTGCACCGGTCTGGCCTCAGTACTGATAAGTATATATAGGCTCTGCATAATCCTATTGTATCCCTCTCCCCTTTAGTGGTGTTGTTACTTATCTTTTATACCGACTGTTTCTTTCCTACCATATCCTTAGTTTATCATTTACATCTCAGAGTATTGTCTCTCACTTCAACTGATTTGTCTGGTGGATTGTGCATTCTCACTCCAAGCCTGCAAATTTAGGAATCCCTTCTCCCCTGTACATAAACAATTCAAGGTAATCCATCAATGAATCGTGGTCAGGTGGTGTGCTACGCACTCAGGGGCATATGTACAAGGAGATAACGCCACTGTTGCTTTTCTCACAAATTTCTTGGAACATACTTTGGCTTTAAGTCACAAACAACTTTGGATGCCAGTCCCAGTAAGGACATAATCATCATTAATTTTCTACATGTTCTGCTTTTAAATACGATGCACCTTGCCTTGTGGGCTATCAAAACTGCTGAGGAGTGATTTATTAATATTTAAAAGGAAGTTTTAGATGTTTTCAAAGGGGTTTACACATCGAGTGGCAGTTTTTACACTGCTACAGTCCGGCTACACTGGTAGCCTGATCCTGGGGATTGTTTGCAGTAGGACACAGAGGAAGTGCTATAAAATTAGGTTGCTACCTTGAGGAAATTTTACCCTATCGGTTAGGTAGGAGCCATGAGTCACCCCCACCTACAGGCGGGTGCCAGGCATAAATGTGGCAGCCATAGTACCCTCTTCAGAAAACATTTTGGACCTATTTAAGAACAGAAGAGGAGTGGATGTGTCTTATGTGACTTGAGAAGAACATTGCAGACTGGACCTACTCTCCCTTTTGTATCCAGGACAAAGACGTAGACTCTAAGGGTCATAAGACTAACCTTCTGTTCAAGCTACAGGGACACAACAACCTCCAAGAGGCCTTTCCTGCAACTGCCCAGCTGACAAATCCAGCTGGACCAGCATTGGACTATGCTCTTGGCTCATGCTTGGGCCCTATTACAGATAGGGCGCACACTTCCTGTTTGTGCCAGAGCACCCCTTTATGTTTTACAGAAACAAGGGAACCCTAAAAATAGTGAGGGACCTTGGGTATCAATTATTTTCCAAAAACCGAGGTCCCTTACATACAAAATATTATTACTGTAATTTACATAAAAATACAATGATGTCTATGATTTAACAGTCCAACTGGACATAATCATTTAATGTGAACATTTGTGAGAACAACATATTAGCGGGACATTTAATACCAGAAAAAGGACTCAGGCATTGAAATCGGAAGGTCTATGGCATAATTCAGTAGTTAGGCCAACCAGCATAGAGTATAACACCATAGCACAAGTTGGTAAAAGGTAAGAATGTGTCAAGGTGTGAGGAGTCAACAACGTTTTGATCCCTTTGTCAAAATACTGGGATCATCTTCAGGACATCAAGGATGATGCCTGAGATTGATGCCTAGTACAATAAAAATTAGAAGTAGGGACAAAGTGGGGGAGGAAAATGGAAGAAAAGGAAATAGGTGTAAGGGAAAAGATTTGTTTTTAAGGTTAGGTCCAAAATTAGAAAGTATATTAATTTCCATTGGAGCATGCACAAGTAAGGGGCATGCTTAGTCTTTAAATCGTTTCAGAAAACCACGAACAAAGCATAAGTCGGCGCAAGTGAAGCATGCATAAAGATTGAGCATGCTCAATGAATATCATATAGTGTTGGAAAGTCTTGAGTGGTATGGTAAAAGGGAACTATTGCTGTGGGTAGGGCATGTAATGCAGAGTGAGATGAATAATTGGGCTATTGAGGCATAAAAGTGAAGGCATAGGAGATGACTTACCCTCAACGGATTGGCGGCCTGACCATAAGGTGGTAGAGCAAACCAGGGATGAGAGCTCAGAGTGGTTCTGGTAGAGGTAAGAGGAATTATTAACAATAAGGTCTTATAACCTGATGGAATTAAGGCAGCATGCAGAGTAATATATACAGACCCTGAAGCGCTGTTCGAGCAACCAATGTGGTTGTGGTAATTGGTGAAGCATGGTATGGTCACATATGAGCAGATGCTCATGGGCAAGGAGATGACTAACCCTTGAGGAATGGCGGCCAGATCCAGACCATAAGGCGGTGAAGCAAACAATGGATGAGAGCTCAGAGTGTTTCTGGTAGGGGTAAGGGCAATTATTAACAATAAGAAATCATAAACCGATGGAATTATGGCAACAAGCAGAGTAAATTATACAGACCCTGAAGCGCAGTTAGAGCAACCAATGTGGTTGAGGTAATTGGTGAGGTGCGGTATTGTCACACGTAAGCAGATGCTCATGGGCAAGGACCCGTAGCTGGTGGAAAAAGTTATACGAGGTTAAGTAGGGTGAATTGCATTGCATTAAATAGGCTATAGCAGCGGACATGAGTGCTCTTACCGTGGTTGTTGACCAGAATTCGACCGGTCAGCAAGGAGCCTAGTGAGCGTGATACACATACTGCTGGCTCAACTGTGACCCCAAGAGGTGTAGACACCGGAATGGTTTCAAATATGTAACGTGATGACGTGGTCAAAAGGATGACCGGATAGAAGTAGAGCCAACGGATAAGTGGTGTGTCCATATTAGAGGGAGGAATTAAAGTCGAAATTGGTGTTCGTTGTCGGATGCGGGAAGCAGTTAATGAGGAAGAGTAGTAGAGTTAAGGAAAGGTTGTGTCTGATGATATAAGATTATAACATTGTAAATAAGGAATTTTGTGGTGCAAACAACAATGGACCAAGTGGGCATGAGATATCGCTAGTGTTACAGTAAACGATTGTTTGCAATGGTTATTCATTGATGAGTTGTTGATAAGTATTAATTAAAAGTAACCTGCTAAATTGATGCATGTGGATAGGTTACAGTTGTGAGCAGAGCCAATTTGCTACAGTACATTTAGGATAGTGTAATTTGGAAAACCAGCAGTGAAGTAGAAGGGTGTGAGTCACCATTAAAGTCATGCCATGAGAATCCATACAGTGGTGATTGAGCTTGTATTATTACAGATTAAATGGTCATTAGGTATTCGTTGTAATACACAGTACAGTTGTGTGTGTACAGATGGCACTGGTGAAATCATCCTACATGTGGAAAACATGTTTAAAATACATGTAGACATTGGCTATATAATAAAGGCCCAGTCCTCAAATTATTTTGTCCCGTATACTGACTTCTGGTGCAAAGATTACATTTGAGTTCCTCCTTGTTGAGGATTTGGTTGATGTCTGCACCTTTGGGGGTGGTTTGATGACGTTGATGACCTGCCACCGGATGTCGTCCTCTGAGTGTCCTATCTACAAATGTTAACTAACACATGGGAAATTTTTAATATTGCTTCTTTTTTAGCGGCCGCAATCAGGTTGAAGGGGAGAACTATAGTTAGCTGAAATCTGGGAGGCCTTATTAGATGGATTATATAATGATTTTTGGCTCCTTTTGTACTTTTATATTGGTTTTAACATATATTGATTATATTGATCAATGATTTAGATTAGTAACTCTTAAATTGTGTCGTATTCGGATGAGTCGGTATTCTATCAGTAACCATGTTTTGTAAGCACTTTAGCCCTGATGGTGATGAAACAATTTTTATGGATTTATCTATGATGAATATATTACTGTTATTTGTTGTATTTGTATTTGTCTATTAATGTAATTGTTGTCTTTTACTTTTATGATTTTAATTAATCGATTAAAGTGGATTGAATTGAATTGAGTGTCCTTTCTTTGAAAAATGGTCAACCATTTGTTACCTTACAATGAATGTGGCTTCGATGTTGTCAGATTCGGAACCAGATCGTTTGTGTAATTTGGCCAATGTAAATAAGGTTGTAGGGGCAAAAAAAGATGTTGGCTTCACGGAAGTAGTACTCTTTAAGCAAATGATTCCTCCTGATGTGGAGAAATTGTAAGAATGTAATGAATCCCTCAAGGCATAAGGATGGTGACTGACATATTATTTGACACTGCCCCAGATTTACGAGAAATCGTAAATCTGAGGCAGCGCCAAAAACGTATGCATCCCCAAGGGTGGCATAAGGATGGCACAAAGAGGAGAAATATCTTTATTTCTCCCCATTTTTCATGTGTGCTGCATTCTGTACATTTTGCAGCACACATACAAAAAGGAACAAGCCTCTTGTGATTGTTTTGTACAGGAAGGTTTCCCTTCCTGCACAAAAACAATCATCCCCTCAACGCCGGCACCCTTGCACCATCACATAAGATGTTGGCTTCACGGAAGTAGTCCTCTTTAAGCAAACAATTCCTCCTGATGCGGATAAATTGTAAGAATGTAATGAACCCCTTAAGGCACGAGGATGGTGACTGACATATTTTTTTGGCACTGCCCCAGGTTTACGCGAAATCGTAAATCTGAGGCAGCGCCAAAAACGTATGCATCTCCAAGGGAGGCATAAGGAAGGCACAACGGGGATAAATATCCTTATTTTTCCCCAGTTTTCCATTTTGTATGTGGGCTGCATTCTGCAGCACACATAGAAAATGGAAAAAGCCTCTTGTTTTATGCAGGAAGGTTTAACTTCTTGCACAAAAACAATCATCCCCTCAACGCCAGCACCCTTGCACCATGGTGCAAGGGTACCTGTGTTGGCACATGGCAGCCCATTGTGGGCAGGTGCAGGAGAAAAGGACAGGAATCTGCTGCATCTGATAGATACGGCGCATTCCTGCCATGTTCTTTTGCCGTAGGGCAGTGCACAGCCTCAGCTAGATCAGTTAGGTGGGGCAGGACAGGGCGCAGCGGGGTGGAAGCTGGGCAACGGCATAGGTATAATATAATAAATAAATAATACCTATTCCGTTTGTCGGCTTCCCCCCGTCGTGCCATGCCCCACCCCACTGCCTCACCATGCTTATCTGAGCCGGCCACTGCCCTACGGTAAATCCTCATAAATGAGGCCCTCAATCTTTTGCAAGACGTACGCATTAATCTAGTGTTACTTCAGGGTAAGACAGCTTGTGTTTATTGCACCGGTCTGGCCTCAGTACTGATAAGTATATATAGGCTCTGCATAATCCTATTGTATCCCTCTCCCCTTTAGTGGTGTTGTTACTTATCTTTTATACCGACTGTTTCTTTCCTACCATATCCCTAGTTTATCATTTACATCTCAGAGTATTGTCTCTCACTTCAACTGATTTGTCTGGTGGATTGTGCATTCTCACTCCAAGCCTGCAAGTTTAGGAATCCCGTCTCCCCTGTACATAAACAATTCAAGGTAATCCATCAATGAATCGTGGTCAGGTGGTGTGCTACGCACTCAGGGGCATATGTACAAGGAGATAACGCCACTATAGTGTCAGTTTTCTGATGCTAGGGCAGCTTTTTCTTTTTGCCGTATGTACAAGTTGCTGCTAACCACGGTTAGTGACAGTTTACTGGTGATATCGTCGTTTTTTACGATCACCACTTCTGTTAGCGATATATAACGAAAATGAAATGCAAGGTAGGCATTCCCGTGCAAAGGTCGCCGCTAACTCCACTTTGCGATATTTACAATGATCTCCCGGTCCGGCGGTATGTTAGAAAAACAGCCACTAAGGCCCGTTAGTGGCTGGTTTCTAAGACCAGAAAGAAGGTGTTCTTAAAAATGGAGATAAAAAAACAGTACATAAGGAAGAGTAGCCCAGAACCACATTTGACAAGCTACTGATGCCATGGAGGTACTACTCATGCAGCTTGGAGCACCAAGAAGACCAAAACAACCACCGCCACAGCCACTGCCCCCAGAACCACCACGGAGGCAGCGCCAAAGAAGACAGCGGGTCTATCTCAATGCATCACCCTGATAGACCTAACACCAGAGGATGTGATAGCTCACTACAGGCTGAAAAGGTCCTCCATCCTTCGCATATTGACCCAGATAGCTCCCAGGCTGCAAGCACCAAGACAACATTGCAACAGCATCCCGCCGTAGACGAAGCTTCAAGCAGTGTTGCACATGTTGGCCTCTGTTACCTTCCAACCAACCACTGCCAGAGTTGGGGGAGTCTCCCAGTCATCCTTTTCAAGGTTCCTCCCAAATGTCATCTGCAGGGAGCATCACCCCTCATTTCCCCAGCCTCCTCCCTCGATGGCCAATCTGACTTCCTTTACGTACCCCCCTCCCCTTGGAAACTAGTCACTAAAATCTACGCCCTCACACTGCAGTATCTTCCATCTCCACTGACCAGGCACGTGTGGCGTGGGTGTCAAAATCTCTCAAGTTGACTGGCTCTATTGTTTTAATCAGATTAAATGTCTATCCCCAAATTACCATCTGCGCCTTATCCACTTTAAGTATTTACACAGGCTCTTCCAGATTCCTACCCAGTTGCACAAGATGACACTTATTCCCAATGATAGATGCCTGCGCTGCTCTGCTCCTGCGGTTGACTCCTCCCACCTTGCCTGGTTGTGCCCCCAGGTCTCCGCATACTGACGCGAGGTCTGCGCCGCTATTTCTGAGATCACCTTGTTGCTTCTTCAGCCCAATCTTCTACTTTGCCTCTTGGGCTTCGTTAAATTTTGCCCAGATGCCTCCCGCCACTTGATTGCCATGCTACTTGTCCTCACGCGGTGTAGGGTCTCTATGTGCTGGGGTCGCAGGCCTGCACCTAAGGACGCCCTTTGGCTTGAGGATGCATCGTGCTGCCAGACTCTCCTGTCCAAATTCTGGGACCTCATGCCAGCCAGATCCCACACAAATGACATATGGGAACAACTTGTGTCTTACCTCTTAAATCAAAATCCCCAGTGCCCGGCGACCTCTACCATGCTCCCTGCCAGCGCTCCACACGCGGCGGCCGCCAGTGAAGGTCAATGAGTAGCTTTCCTTCATCTCTCACTCCTTCTGCTCCATCAGCCTCCCTCCCCTACCTATGGTTTTTCTCTCTGTGGTTCACTCTACTGTCCTAGTGTTCCCACGATATTTCTCCTCTGTATTGATTTCAAGTGTTACATGTTCAAGGTAACCGTCTCTGAAATATATTGCATGCCTGTACATGATGTCTTGAAACGGTGCAATCTTGTAACCTTGCTGCGCAATTTTGTTCAATAAAGGTTTTGGAAAAATCAAAAAAAAAAGGTTCCTCTCAAATGTCTTGGATGCCATCATCAGCCTGACGCCACAGCACCCACGCTTCCCCAACACTGCTCAAGAACAACTTGTAACCAAACAAGGTTTCTATGCCATTGCTGGCTTTCCCCATGTGTTGGGGCAATTGACTGAACCCATGTCCTACTTGTGCCTCCTGCAGACACTGCATACATTTACCGGAACAGGAAGCACACACACTCCATTAACATGTAGGGAATCGTGGACCACCATGGCTTGTTCATCAATTTTGTTACCAAGTTTCCAGGGAGTGTGCATGGCTCCTACATTTTCCTGCAGTCCACCATCAATCAGCGGTTTGAGAATGGCACTTATGGAAATGGACTGCTTGTAGGAAATTACCAACTGAACACACCACACACCTCAAGTCCACAATCATGAAGCTCACAAATGTGAGAATGCACATGTAGCAAATGTCATACTACATGCCTTGTAATATGTCTACCCACCATACACAAGAACCCAAGGGACTGTGGTCACTGGGGGTAGCCTTGTAGACAAACTTCCATCCAAGGTCCTGCCCCTCCATCACACATCTGCAAATGATGGGAGAGGTGTGAACCAAGTAGGTGAGATGGAGGGTCAGGACCCCAGAACCATGCTGCGCGGTACCCTCATCTACAGACCCCCTGGGCCTTGCGCCTCTTCCGCCACCACCATTGCCAACCTCATTGCCCCCATGCCATCGCTCCATGGACTACATTCTCATCGTAAACCTGAACTTCCACCTTGACAACAACAGCGATTCTGACTCCACAACCCTCCTGCACAACCTCACCAACCTCAGACTAAAGCAGCTCGTCACCATCCCCACCCACAGAGATGGACACATCCTCAACCCCATCTTCGCAGGAGGGACAAACATCCACTTCAGTCACACCTCACAGCCCCCCTAGACAGATCACAACTGTGTACACTTCACCTTCAACACCACCACTGCACCCGCACCCGCCCTGCGCCCGCCACATAGGAAATGGAGCAAGGTCACAGAGGAACACGTCAACACCACCCTCTTCCATGACCCACCCTGCCAGACCAACGCCGACTCTGCAGCCAAAGAACTACACCACTGGATCACCAGCTGCGCAGATAAGCTCACACCCTGAAGGCCGCCTGGTTCACCACCAACCTCCAAGAAGCCAGGCACTCCTGCAGAGGCCTCCAGAAACTCTGGAGGAACAAGAAAAGCACCGAAGACCAGAACACCTACAGGAACGCCATGACTGAATACCACAAGCGTATAAGAGACACCAAGAGGACCTTTATCAAGAACAAAATCCACACCAACGCCAGTAACGCAAAATAAATTTTCAATGTCATACAGCAGTTCACCAAACCCCCTAGCGAAGCCACGGACGTCACACCATCCCAGGACCTCTGCAACAAGCTTAGTGCCTACTTTCACCAGAAAATCAAGGCCCACTACGACAACATCAGCGAACAGACACCAGACACCACCCTCCTCTCCACCACCGACAACCAGCCCACCATTACCACCTGAAAACCAGCTACCACCGAAGACACTGCTATGACCATGAAGAACACCCACTCAGGAGCCCCCACAGAACGCTGCCCGTTGCATATCTACCACAGAGCCGCCGCCACCATAGCACCCAAACTATGCTGGACCATTAACGCCTCCTTCGAATCTTGCATTTTTCACGACGACAGGAAGCGGACAGAGGTCAGGCCCCTCCTCAAGAAACCCTCGGCTGACCTGAAAAACTACCGGCCCATATCTCTCCTTACCTTCGCAGCCAAAGTCACCGAGAGATTCATCAACACCCAACTGGCCACATTCATCGAAGAGAATGCCATTCTCGACTCCTCCCAGTTCAGATTATGCAGCAACCACAGCACCGAGAGCACCCTCTTCACCGTAGAATCAGGGCTTTGGTGTGTCCTTGGTCGAGGAGGGTGTGAATGTCGTCTGTGGCAGTGAGTCCAGCGGTCTCGGTGCCATGGTTGCTTGGGAATCCTGATTGAGATGTGCCCAGGATGGCGATGTCCGTGGCTTATCTGGGGGTCTTGGTGAATTCATGGATGACGTTGAAGAGGTGTGTGGATTTGGTGGAAAATGCAACTATTTTGTTGTGGATGAAGGTCCTTTCAGTACTACCGAAGCATTGGTGGTATTTGTCATGGCATTCTTGTATGTTTAGAAGCTTACGTGTGTCTTGCAGTTTCTCATGTTCTTCTCCAGGGGTCTGCAGTAGTGTCTGTAATCTCAGAGTTTGGTGGTGAACGAGGTGGCTTAGCCGGTGCCCTGTCTGTCGGAGTTGCATGGCAGGGTGAGTTTGTCTGCACAGTTAGAGATCCATGTGTGGAATTCCCTGGCAGCGCGTTTTGCGTCCGCTGCAGCGTTGGGGGTGTTGCAGTTGTGGGTGGATTCCAGCTGCTCATTGGTGACTCAGCTCTAGTTCCTTTGCGTGGTGCGAGGTGCGTGTTTGGCCACCTTGGTTTTGTTGCCAAGGAAGTGTACGCAGTGGCGGTCAGTCCATGGGTGTTGTGTGGTGTGGCTGAAGTGTACTCTTTTGAGTTTTGCGAAGATGGGCTCGAGGGTGTGTCCTGCCTTGTGGGTCGATGTGGTTAAGAGTTGTGTCAGTCCCATGTTGGTGAGCTCTTCATCTGGAGGGTAGTGGAGTTGGGGTCGTTGGTGTTGTTGAGGTGGCAGTCCAGGTCTCCGATGAGTATGTAGTCCTTGGATGCAATGGCATGGGGTGACTGGGGGTTCTGTAGGCAAGTGTGCCACAGAGTGTGGATTTGGGGCTGGTCTTGGCCTGGATGTGCAGGTCTTCCATGGTGTGTAATGTGTTGCTGGAGGTGGAGAGGCAGAGGGATTTTTTTATGCGTGATGGCGAGGACTCCTGACGGTTGTTTGGGGCACTCCTCCCTCTGTATCTTGTATCAGTCTGGGATTGTGAGGGCGATTGCAGGGGCAGAGGAGTTGGTGGTCCAGCTGTCCATAAAGAAGGCAAGTGTGTACCGGAGGTACCAGATTTCCATGGTCTGTACGTGCAGGGAGCGCACGGTGGGGAAGATGCATCTTAGTGCTTTGGTGGTGTCAGCGACCATGGCGGTGGTGAAGGTCTTGTGGCAGTGGTGGCACGAGAACTGGCCGTGAGTCATGTTCAGTTTGGTCTGTTGGCAGTTGTACTTCCTTCTGGGTTTGAGTGCAAGGATGGCGGATGAGTTGTAGTGGTAGATGTTATGGGATCCTGGGTCCCTGATGCTGGTTGTGGCTGGGCCGCGGGCAGATGCAGACGTGCTTGACTTTTGTGCGCCTTCGCTGCACCAGCGGTGCAAATGCGCAGTTGCCGCCATAACATAGGGTAGAGGGGAGGGACAAGCAGCTGGGAGGCAATGTAACTTGCATTGATGCTGTTAAATTGTCTGAAGCTACTGATGGCAAAGCCAAATCACCAAAGTAGCACAAATCATACACCAAAAAATAGAAACTCTGCAAACACAGCATGCACAGATACTAATGGACACATCGCTCCTTTTTATGTTACAGGTGATCAAGGATATGCACTCTTTCCATGGCTGTTAACACCCCTCAGAGCCAAAAACACCAGCAAATACAGTTCATCTGAGGAACAATTTGAGGAACAATTTGCAAAGTCAAAAAACAGCCCGCAAACATACAGGAAGAGATGTTAGCATGCATCCTGTTACCTGAAGGTGTATTGTGCACTTTCACTTTCTCTCTTGCGCACACTTCTAGTGACTGTGGAGAGTGTTGGAAGTGTTTGGTGTTGTTTGCTGCTGAATTTGGTTTTGAGAGTGTGGTTGTGTCCTGTGAACTGTCCCTAGTGTCCCTGTGAAGTCTTGTGCAGTTGTCCTTACTTGTTTTTTGCGTCTTGTACTAATTGTTGTTGGGTGTTTGTCCAAGGGGTATTTTAGATAATTAATAGTTGTTGGGGTATATATTTGGGTTTTAATTTTTTAGGAGTGGGTTTAGGTGTGTGCTGGGAGATGGTGGGTGTGGGTAGGAAGGGCAGGATGTCGGAGGGGGCATTGGGGGCGTCCTCTGGCTAGTGAAGCACTACCTGCCCTTGATGATAGAAAGTGGGGGTCAGATCCTGCAGGGATATGCAGTACGTGTGAGGAAGGTGAGGTGGGATCATGCGAGGAGCCAGATGCTGCGGGTCTTCTTGTGGACAGGACTGTCCGGCAATGGAGGCATCAATGGCAGGATTGGGTTGGCCATGAGGGTGACAGTTTGACCACCTTGTAGTCTTCATTGGCCAACAAGGTGGTAAGTACAACCTCAAAATAGTTAAATAAACACTTTTGTTAACAATTAAAAATGCTGTCTGTAACACAATGGGGGATATGAACAAGAAACTTGTGGAGTGAGGCATTTGACATCATGCCTTCATGCCAAACTTTTCAACAGGATGTAGCCTGACGGCTAGAGCGGTCGACCTCAAAGCTGGGGAATCGGGTTCGAGTCTCGGCTACGACGCTCAACTTCCTGTAATTCTGGGCATCTCCCAGTGCCCAACAAACAAAATGAATGTGTCCTTCTGTAATGAAACTGGTGCTCGTGTAAAGCGCTCTGATACTTGATTCGGGTCTAGTTCACGCTATATAAAACTCTGAAAAAAAAAACTCTACAAAAAAACAAACCTCAGAATTGCAATGCTACACCATGTCAACACTTGCATATGGTGCAGGCTTGCGTTTCCACTAGCACTGTTGCAAACATTTGCAGTGTAGTGCCAACCCAGGCACCCTTGCACCCTAGTGCAAGTGTGTCTGCGTGCAGAGCAAAGATTGTTCATGTACCTGAAGGGTGACCTTACTGTACATAAACAATCCAAGGCATTTTGCTCATTCCATGTGTGCTGTACAAGGCACCACACATGTAAAAAACTAAAAAATATGAAGAGTAATGCTTTTCTATGAGTTTTGCAAAGATAAGATCAGCTTTTCACTAACGTTCAATATTAGCGCTGCCTACTATGTACGCTGCCCTTGTACCTCGGTTTAGAGTAACGTTGTATGAGCTATGTACCTTTCAACATTTATCATATGACCTCTCCGGAGTGACATACACCATCAATAGTTTTGACACACCCTTGTGCAATCTCCAGCGATGATATTGTCAATAGAGCATGGAGAACACGATGTTGTTGGGGGAAACGGGGCCTTGGGAATGTGTCATACAAGTCGTCTGTGCAAAATGTGTGAATGTGCAAGCATGATTGTCTTGTTTGGCCTAACTCTGCATTATCAGGCCTTGTGAGAATAATAGGCAAACTCGACACAATCATGTATGCAACATAAACTGCAACAGTACAGTTACAGAGCATTGACATTGATGGTGATAAATTTGAGTGTCAGTGTGAGATGTGATGAATGTCTTTATCAAATCATTCTATGCTATTCTTGCTTGGTGTCATACTTGACTTGTCATACTTATTTACAGGGAAATGTTAGTCTGTGAGTATGGTACACAGACAAGACATGTAGTAAAACATTATGGTGACACAGTCCTGATATGCGTAGTCCATGCACTGTACTGTATAAGGCATGTCCCCCTGCTTATGGTATGACATCACATAATGACTCAACTGTGCTGAATGTGTGTATTGTGGGATGTGCACCTTTTAGACAGAAGGCTGCATGATCACTATGTTGTGACAATGCATGTGTTCATGCTATGCAGACTCACTGCATGCTTTCTCACGTGGTATTCAGGGCTGCATCTAATGAACAAGGAAAGGGGCCCATTGCCTGGAGATGGAGCAAGCTGTCAAAATAGCCCTCTTGCCTCAACACCATGCACATACAATTTGTCTACACAGGGCTGCATCCCTTTGACATAAATATGAGGATGCACTGTGAACGCAACAGATTATACGCATAATTGAGCATGACACCACCAATGACAGTGTTAGTTGCACTGCCCCATCCGGGGTGGTGTCCCTCTATGCGCACAGCGCTGAAGGGTAACGAAGTTACCAGTCTTCTCAAACAGAAATTGAATCAAAAGTTCATTTATTCATGATGAAAAATATGTTTGCCATATTATAGACTTCATGTGTTAAATCACAACGGTACCAACGGATATCCTCTATGCATTTCGGGTGAAACCCTTCGTCAGGAGGAATCCTATAACAAAAAATAAGAGATCATGTGGCTTGCCCCCTTGGGAAATTATGAGATTTAACAAAACATACAAAAGATTGTATAACATGTCCATCCAAGGTATCGGAAATTGAAAAAGTAATAGGAGTATGAAGACGCGCAATTGTGAGGAGTTACCCGAAGGTGTGTCCTGAAAAGGTGACAGTGCTAAAGTTCGCTGGTATAAATAATACGGCGAAGAAGCGTGGTGATGGTAACTTAAACGATGATACACGAGTGAAGTTAAATGGTAAAAGAACGAGTGAAATTAGATGGTAAAAAAGCACCGCGTGTGAAGTTATGCGTATATAATACTAAAAATAAGTTCAACGCATAAAAAGAGTGCTCGGGCGCTGAAGTCGTAATGGTGAATGAAACCAACAATAGTGCACGGGTGAAATTCAATGATGTAAAACACCGCGTGTGAAGTTATACATATAAGATGTTAAAGTGGGTTTACCGTACAAAGAAAGTGCTCAGACGCTGCAATCGTAATAACAAATGGAACAAGGTCAACCACCAAAGTTGGAAAGGAAAAGTTACCTGGGTTCGTTGGTTAAACAAGCATAACGCAAATGTGCCGATCCGGAAGACAGTTAGTTGCGAGAGTCGCCATATTAAATAGGGAAGTAAGTAGTTAGCAGGAAAAGAGGACTCAAGGTATGGTGGCCATCTTTGAACAGCAAAATAGTTGTGAATAGTAAACGAATACATGAACAGGTGAAAAACAAATCAAATTTTTTTTTCCCTTTGATTTGTTTTTCACCTGTTCATGTATTCGTTTACTATTCACAACTATTTTGCTGTTCAAAGATGGCCACCATACCTTGAGTCCTCTTTTCCTGCCAGCTACTTACTTCCCTATTTAATATGGCGACTCTCACAACTAACTGTCTTCCGGATCGGCACATTTGCGTTATGCTTGTTTAACCAACGAACCCAGGTAACTTTTCCTTTCCAACTTTGGTGGTTGACCTTGTTCCATTTGTTATTACGATTACAGCGTCTGAGCACTTTCTTTGTACGGTAAACCCACTTTAACATCTTATATGTATAACTTCACACGCGGTGTTTTACATCATTGAATTTCACCCGTGCACTATTGTTGGTTTCATTCACCATTACGACTTCAGCGCCCGAGCACTCTTTTTATGCGTTGAACTTATTTTTAGTATTATATACGCATAACTTCACACGCGGTGCTTTTTTACCATCTAATTTCACTCGTTCTTTTACCATTTAACTTCACTCGTGTATCATCGTTTAAGTTACCATCACCACGCTTCTTCGCCGTATTATTTATACCAGCGAACTTTAGCACTGTCACCTTTTCAGGACACACCTTGGGGTAACTCCTCACAATTGCGCGTCTTCATACTCCTATTACTTTTTCAATTTCCGATACCTTGGATGGACATGTTATACAATCTTTTGTATGTTTTGTTAAATCTCATAATTTCCCAAGGGGGCAAGCCACATGATCTCTTATTTTTTGTTATAGGATTCCTCCTGACGAAGGGTTTCACCCGAAATGCATAGAGGATATCCGTTGGTACCGTTGTGATTTAACACATGAAGTCTATAATATGGCAAACATATTTTTCATCATGAATAAATGAACTTTTGATTCAATTTCTGTTTGAGAAGACTGGTAACTTCGTTACCCTTCAGCGCTGTGCGCATAGAGGGACACCACCCCGGATGGGGCAGTGCAACTAACATTTTCTACCGACCTTGGTTCAGGGGTCGCTCCTCTAGCAGCACGCCATTACCTGTTAAAGATTTAACGATACTTTGATAAACAATTGGTGTGCGTGATATCTCATCTCTTGACCACCAATGACAGCACATATGCACTATTGTGAACAGGTGTCTGAGTTGCGTGCAAGAATGTGTATGTGCAGTAAGGTCCCCCTTCATGCACATGTATAATCTTCAAATCAACTCAGACACCCTTGCACAATGGTGCATGTGTGCTCACATTGGTGGTGGCATGCTCACTTAGGCACATAACCTGTCGCGTTCACAGTGCATCCTCATATTGTCGTCAAAGTGATGCAGCCCTGTGCAGACAAATTGTATGTGCGTGGTGTTGAGGCAAGGGGGCCATTTTGCCAGCCTGCCACATCTCCAGGCAATGTGGCCCTTTGCTCTTTCATGTTGCCCTTATATTGTGGTCTGATATGAATCTTTGGCTATGTTTAGAATTACTTTTCTGTGCAGTTTTCGAGGTCTATGACCCCACCAATATGTGTCTTGCAATATATTTGTTGACTAGGGAGATATGTGTATATACCCCAGGAACAAGAGTATCTGGAACAAGATCTACTGTCATTGTGGGTGTGCACTGGTAGATTTTATATTGTGCATGAGTCCCATTGGGCCCATCCACCCCTGTCCCCCCAGTCCCTGGTTGTTATTCACCGTACTGCTGATGTGGGTGGTCATGTTCAGCAGCGTCCTGTCCCTGGACTCCAACCACCAACTCTTTGCAGATGACTGCGGACACCTGTTCCTCCAACGCATCCAGCTCCTCCTGTGGCACTGGACTCCCACCTCCTGTCTGCAGTGCTGCATTGCGATTGGCCGCCAGTTTGTCCTTGGTCTTGCGCTTAACATCATGCCAGCGCTTCTTGCAATCGGTCACTGTCTTCCTCAGCTCTCCGACAGCATTCATCTTGGCTGCGATGGACTGCCATATTGCATTCTTGGTCCTCAATGACACAGTGTTACTGACAAACAGCTGGTGTTGTTTTTCTGTCACCTCTGCAATCAGGACCTGGATTTCCTGCTGGCTGAATCTGGTTTTCCTCTTCCCCTTCTCCTGGCTCTCTGGCTGGTCCTCCTGGCTGTTTGGGGGGTTATTGTTTTCTGCAGTACTGGGTCCTGCTTCAACCATGGGTCTCCAGCTTCTTTAATTAATTTTTTTCTCAGTTTGTGATACTTTGTGGGCGTTTTGTAGTCGCTTTTACCGCTCCACGTAAAAAAACGTGGCGTCACGCTAATTTGCATGCAGTTTCTGGCTGCTGACTGCCCTGCTGCCACTTTTTTCGCTTTTGTGGCAAGATTTTTATCGCCGTGGCACTGTTGTTAACATCGACAATTTCCGCTGACATGATTAACTATCGCCATGTAGCGTCGGCTTGTACATATGTCACTAAAGTGGAGATAGTTTGTGGCGGTACGTGGCGATAAAAAAATTGCCGCTAAGTAACGATATTTTTCACCAGTCCTTGTACTCAATTCTTTCACTGGTGGTCTGTGGAGTGGATTGGTATTTTTTGAAGACCCGTGCTTTTGTGGCCTTCCAGAAAGCTGGGTGGTTTTTTAATTAATACTGTATTAAATGTGCTCTAGTCCTTCTCACATACGGTATAAACATAGACACAAACACCAGCAGCAACACGTATACTAAGGGATCAAGCAGGCCTCGGTAAATTGAATGCTGTATAAATTATATAAATAAATGAATAATTAAATATGGTGTCAGAAAACAAACAGCAGTAGTCTCCACAATGTTGTCCCAGGTTTACAATATTTCTACCTTATCTGCCGCCCCTTTTCCCCCACATTCTACTTTTCATACATTTCCTTCTATCTATACAGCTAAAATATTCTTACTTTTGATTAATTTTTTATTACGATTGACTCTACCTGCTTCTTATCTTACCGTACCTGTTTTTCTTTCCATATTTGACTACCTTTTTCTCTACTTCTCTGTCTCTTATTTTCTCTTCTTCTGACTCTCTCCCAGCTTCGCCCTCGCTCTTATTTCGTTCCTCCATACATGTTTCTATTTGTTAGTTTTCTTCCTTCTCCATTCTCTACTTCTTTCAATCTGTTCACGCACACCTACTGCTTTGGCGCGCCTGTGACAAAATGCATTAAGCATGCTTTTCCTTCCTACTCTGCTTTTCACGAACGCAAACTCAGCGTGAACTTTGTTCCCGTTGCTAAATCAATCAATTATGCTGTTTGCAATAAACGATTCTAAATATATTTTTTACTAACCAACCATCTGTTCCTCATATATGCTAAAGCTAAGGGGTGAAGAACTGCATTTCACGCTTTCCTTATTTACAAAAGAAATGCATTTCAAATTGCTGAAACACAAATTTACTAGACTGTATAAGTCAAGTGATATACTTTCTCTGACCCAATGGCGGGGAGGTTTCAATGTGCTGTGCTTCATGCTTCACAGCATCCCCATTAGGTGTTGGTTAACTTGTCTCAATGAAGATGCATTCACTCGTAATGATTGGTTGGGCACAGGAGTGATATGGCGAAAAAGCAGAGAGCCAGTGAAGATAGTAGACAAACCTTGTGCAAATTAGTCCACCAACATTTTATATTGATATGAGCTATAGATACCTCCATTACTTCTTCAAACCCTTCACTTATCATCTTACCAAATCACAATTCATAAAGTAAGTAGGAAAAGTGCAGAGATATCCTACTTTCTAGAATTCATAAATTTTTGCAGCAGCACCCCTTGACAGCTGCATGAGGAACATGTTTCAAGAAGTACGTCTGCGAATGCCATGTTCCATTCCCAGCAGTATTCTATTACAGCTGCTTGGAGGTCTCCATCGCACAGAGCAGGACCCCCTGTGAAAAAGCACATTTTGTTATTTTTTCCCTGGGGATAATGTTTATCTAATTGGAGAACTGTTTCCCTTACATTCCCATCAAATCTGGTGGCGATCCATTGCTCTTCCCACCTTTGAAAGAGGCTTACACCAGCACTTGGATGAAGAAGATATTGGCCTCTTCACCGAGTGTGATGGGGAATGAGTGGAGTTTGTGGATGCTGAAACATATCCATGTTTCCTGACTTTAACAGGTTTCAAGGCTAACCGCATCCTAACTTTCTCACGTCCTGTAGGATTTTACTGAAGTAGAGGAATCAGCCTTCATGACAGAGAACTCCACACACAATTTCTACTTCACATGATGCATGCAATACTCAGGCATATCCTAGACTGCATAACTATTATTGACCTCTTTAGAATGCTTTTAGGAAAGGTACAGCCAGTGCTTAATTTGAGCCGGTTGGAGCCACAAGCACTCTTTTTTGGCGACCATTACAGAGAGCAAGAGAGGGAAAAACACACAAACGGAAGGAAGGAGGAAGTGAAAGACGGAAAAACTTTCTCCAAGTTAGAACACAGGAACCCTCAAGAATCAGATAAGGTGCAGGCAGTGTCTGGGTGGATTAAAGAGGCCTGAGGTGCATTCAGCGCAATGCAGCCTTTGTATTTGGTGCACTGATATTTAATAGTGCTGGCAGGGCTTCTGAGTACAGCTTTGGGCACCAGCCTACATCATTTTAGAAATTAAGCACTGGCTGCAGGTAAGTACATTTCTCCTCCACAAGCTGGGAGTAAAAAATTAGATGAAGGCTTAAGTCTTACTAACTTACACATTCTTAAAAAAAGGACCACATTCCTGCTAGTTTAAAAAAAAAAACCTTACAAAGCTTGTTTCCCTGCCATCAATGAATGCACCATTGTCTCTGTGTGTAGAATCTCCTCTTCATAGATTTTATTCTGGATAGTTGGAGCTGATTACAGGGTCTGGCCTGCAGCCAGGACCAGGTCACATCGTGTCTTCAACTACCAGGTGACCAACACGCACTGCACGTGGCAAAATGCTATGCACAGCCATGGCAAAATGCTATGCACAGCAGTGGTTGGATACAAGGCAGGAGCTGTAGAATGGCCCTGCGCCATCCAAACATTCCGATGCACCCTTTTGGCCATGTGAAATGTGGTGACTGAAGGGCCTGGCCTATAACTTGTGGCCTGACACTGCACCAATCTGCCTGAGTGAAAAAAAACCTTGATAGGCACAGTTTTTAGTAGGGCACAGCAGAAGTTTGACATGGGATCCAGCCTGTGGCATTTCCCTGTACCAAACTGAATGTGCCACTATTCCTATTGGTGAATGGCCAACGGCAAAGCATAGCAAGGTTTGAGGAAAGGGTCTGTAAGTCTACGCCTGCACCCAGCCTCACAGATGACCAACTCTGCTGCACACTGTAGTTTATTTCCTTCATTGTTCTGTTATTGCAGCAACAATCCCTTCAACTGCAGGCAAAGCCATGATTCCAGAGTGATGGATGCAAGGCCTGATGACAGCCAAGTCTCCTTATCCTGTTCCTTCTGCAAACAGTGGAAGGCAGTCTCAGATACTAGGAAGTAGGTTGTGTTTCTAAATTGCTGCCAATCATGGTTATCCACAAATCCCCCCAAATTCACTACTCATGACCTTACATGTGGCATTATAGGTGGTATCAGAAATAAGTTAATCAATTAGCCACAGCCTGTGCAGGTAAGCATGGTGTGGTGGCAGGGGGGACTTGACAGACAATGGAATAGAGAAAAATAAATAAATCCTATTCCATCATCTGTCGACATCACCCCCGCCCCGCTCCACCGCCCTATCGCGCTTACATGCACCAACCTCTGCTGTAATCAATTAAATTGCTAGTAATATCGCATATCATCTCACTGATGACATCATCAATGACATCACTTTACATGTACAATCATTTGTTTATTTGTGCTTGTGTTGTTATTACATGATGTTGTGTTGTTATCAACTGTTATTTATGATGAAATGCCATCTTTTTTAAGTTTCAATAAATAAGTTATTCAAGAAAAAGAAAAAAAACAGGAAAATACAATTACATAGTATGAGATAAGAACATATAATCATACATGAAGTCATGCTTACAATATCGATTAGGAGAGGGAGAAAGGGTAAAGGAATGTATAAGGACATAAACAAGGTCTGGTAACATATCTAGATTTTCTACAATATATTTAAATTAAACATGCACAAAAATTCATGAATACAGTATATGGAATGTCAAGGAGGCTTTAAAACTTCTTGGTCTGAGGTATTGCATGCACAGGAAAGTCTAGCTTGAAGATCAATAAACTTTGTGATTAGGGACCATAACTGTAAGCGTTTTTTTACCAGGGAAACAGGATATACATAAGCTGTATCTAATCTGTGATTATGGCAAACTGCATACCACCAAGCTTGAAACAATAGTTTAAAAGAGTCTTACCAGTGTTTAGTACTCTGTTGGAAAGCTACCCCCTAAAAGCAAATCTAAAAAGTGTACATTTAGTGAACAATTATTCCAGTCATCTGACAAAGCGCCTAAAAAATATTGGTAATGAGAAGGGTATTGTAGAGACAAATGTCAGGGTGATTTGATCCCAAACACGTTCCATAAATCATGAAGATAACAGCAAGTAAAAAGTAAGGGGCATATTCTCAAGGATCTATCGCCGAGTTATCAGCACTTTTTCGCAGCCAAAGTCACGATAAACTTATCGCTCCAATCACAAGCTGGTGCAAACAGCTAATATCAACAATTTACCTGCGATAGCAGCCGCAAAAAACATCGCCACAGATAAGCCCGGCAACTATCGCTCATGAGATGCAGAGTAGGTGTTCCCGAGCAAAAACACACGAAAACACCACACCGCAACATTCTCAATGACCAGCCAGATTGGCGATAAGACCACAAAACAGGTGATAAGGCGCGTTAGCAGCAGGAAATTTAACACCTTCTCTGACCTGGGGCAAAGTCGGATGACAACCTGCACCAGAAAAGGGAGCCCAGCCCACAGCCACACCTGAAGAACAACAGATGCCATGGAGCTACTCATCATGCAGCTCGGAGCCCCAAAATGGCCACAACACCCATCGCAACCACCCCCAGGCCTGCCCCCCCAGACCACGGAGGTAGCGCAGACAAAGACAGCGGACATTCTGGAAATGCACCAGCCTCACAGACTTAACACCAGAGAATGTCATTGCCCACTACAGACTCAAAAGGACAACCATCCTCCACATCCTGAACATCATAGCCACAGGCTGATGGTACCAACACAGCGGACAACCATCATCCCACCTCAGACAAAGCTGCTGGTTGTGCTGACCACCGTTCCCTTTAAGGCACGCGCGCGCGCGTACCTTCCCTGACGTCAGCGCACACTGCCGAATGTGGAGCGTGCACAATGCAACCAGGACGTCACACAGGAGAGAGGCAGAGGTGCCGCCGCTTTCAGAAGTGGGAGGCGCGAGAAGCAGGCACTTTTCCTCTGGTGCCGGAGAGGAGTCGTCAAGAGTGCAGGTAAGGAGGCTTGTGGGGGCTTGTGGGCTTGTGGGGGCTTGTGGGCTTGTGGGGGCTTGAGGGCTTGTGGCGGCTTGGGGGTGGCTTGGGGTGGCTTGTGGCAGCGTGTGGCTGCAGAGCGCAGGGCTGATTGTGGCCTTTTGTTTACGTATTGATGGTAATCACAGCCCGTGAAGGGGCTCTGATTACCATCAATACTTAAACAAAAGGCCACAATCGTTCCTGCGCTTCACTAACAAAAGAGTAGAGTCAGTTTAAAAACACAGCGTGTACCAAAGTACACGCTGTGCTTTTAAACTGGCTGTACTCTTTTGTTAGTAAAGCGCGGTGCGGGGACGATTGTGGCCTCTTGTTTAAGTATTGATGGTAATCACAGCCCGTGAAGGGGCTCTGATTACCATCAATACTTAAACAAAAGGCCACAATCGTCCCCGCACCACGCTTTACTAACAAAAGAGTAAAGCCAGTTTAAAAACACAGCGTGTACTTTCAGAAAGTACACGCTGTATTTTGAAACTGGCTCTACAAGTTGTTACCCCAGTGATTGAGCCACTACTGCTTTCAGTTCCCTGGTTTGTGTGAATTCAAGGTATTGCTTGTTACATGGCTGGTGCCAGTTAAGCTCCTTCAGTTTTGGCAGGCTCCAAAGGCTCCATGTTCTTGATGAGTTGGCAATAGTTCGGCCCCACACTAATCTACTACTTTTCATAAACGCTCCATGAGAATCTAGTAACTTGTCATTAAGAAAAAAATAAAAAAACGTATTCATACATGTACACGCCTAAGGAAAATGCAGCTGCTAGATACTTGCAAAAGATTTAAGTTAAATCATTTAGATGTTTTGTGGTCGGAGGGGGTCTGGGTGGAGAAGGGGGTATGCAACGGTGGAGATGGATGCAGAAACCGTACGTGAAAGGTCAGGGAAAGCAACCGAGGGGAGTAATGGGATGTGGCAAGGAGAGAGTGGTGTTGATTTTGGCCACGAAGCAGCATTTGAGGACGAGTGCAAATACACATATGCTAAAAGAAACCAGTATTGGCAAAGGCAATAGGTCTCCCCTTTGGGACCTATTAACCTAGCCAATGGTTGTTAGCTATGCTGTATAGGTTGGGTACTCCAAAACATTTGCCATGGGGCCACAAAGTACGGTCTGTGGTGTGACCGGGGGCCTCACTGATGCAAGCAGAGTGGCGGTAGGGGGTCTTGGTGGGTCAGGGATCGTATATGGAGGTCTAGAAAAATGTTAAACGGGCAAGCATTTATTTGCAGGTTAATAAATGCTAGCCTGTTTATTTAAAAACATTTTCTGAATATTAGTGTTAGGCACATGTTGCTGTCCAGCAGTGGGGGCCGCATGAAAAGGTAAAGAGGGCCTCAAGTGGTCCCAGGCTGTACCTTGAGTATCACTACTGTTGTACAGCTTTCCTAACTGATGCTGTGAAGC
Organism: Triturus cristatus; assembly: GCF_964204655.1. Lineage (NCBI taxonomy): Eukaryota > Metazoa > Chordata > Amphibia > Caudata > Salamandridae > Triturus > Triturus cristatus. The sequence continues at coordinate 735,345,142 of NC_140587.1, read as the reverse complement.
AAGGCAAAATATATATATTTTTTAAAACCATTGCCCTTATCATTTAGTAAGCGAATGTACCATGTATGCGTGTGTGCAAACAAAATGACACCAGTGTGTGTGTGTTTGTCTTTTTTGTTGTTGTTTTTTTTAAATTTAATTTAAAAAAAATTACCCTGTTAAGTTACCTGTTCGAGTTTAGTTTGCAACTAAAAAGCAAGAACACGGTAAAACAAATACAAAAATGAAGATGGGGCAGAAGCAAAACAGGCGGGTGAAAGCAACATTGAGACTGGGTGTGACGAGGAAAATCAACGGCATGATAGAGTATGGAGCGGCAGGGAAGAAGCAAGCAGGCAGTTGGGAGGGTGTGGGGGTGGAGAGCAGAAGCAACAGGTGAGATAGATGGGTGAGGAAACACGTAGGCCAGGAGTGGGAAGGAGATGCAAATTATGAGAACAATGTGGAGCAGGCAGGAGAGAAGCACATAGTGAGAGCAATGCATGTAGTACATGAAGGGAAGCACAACAATGGGGAAGGCAGGGAGAAGCGCAAGGACGATGCAGGACAGGGGGAGAAAAGTACAAGAGGTACTAGAAAAACATGCACTCATGAACTGTGCCCATCCTGTTTGTGGAGACAGGTGTACGGGAGGGTGACAGGCTGGCGGCACAGCAAACAGTTGGCATATCTGGGTGTAGAGGTTCATTTTGTGCCAAAAGCTAGCCAGAGGGCTTGCTCAGCATTCCCAAAATGCAATGACCTTACTGATAATTTTCAGAAAAATCCTGAAAATCCTCCATGGGCGAGAGAGCTGCTGCTACACCCTGTTGTGTAACTTCTGGTTCTGGCTACTGGGAGACCAGGCTAGTCTGGGGCTATTATAGCAACAGTCTCATCACTCCACCACCATAGCAGGTAGGCAAGTAAACAAGCTGGTCAATAATACATTTTGTGGTCCGAAGTAGTGGTCTACAGCCCAGACACAATTATCATCTGTGCTCTTGTGGCCCTGGCATACGTGCATGTGTGGGTGGAGTCGGCGGTCTGCAAGAACAGGGATAGAAGGTAAGTGGGCAATGTTATTGCCACTGATACTGCTTCTGTTGGTGGTGCCCTGCTTTGATGACCTTGTTTGTCAGATTTTATTGGACTTCGTTGCTCAAGCACTTGCGCGTCTACTCAACTACTTGAAACTTTTCTTGCCTGTGCCCTGCTGGTTGGGGCCGCCTTGGTTGTCATTTTTTACCCCCTCACCTTGATGGAACACATCGCCCTGGGGAGCACTGTTCCATTAATCCGCTGACCCGCTAATTTTGGGTGGCATATTGCATGCTACCAAGCAGGGACTTCTAATCATTGACCCGGTCACTCCACTCTGCACAGCCCCCGTGTGCCCAGATTCTGATGCTGCTGCCTTCTTGGCCTCTCTTGCTGCCGCCTCTCCTTAAGGCCCCTGCTCTCCAGGCTTGCCCAGGCTTGCCCTCGCTCTCCCGCTCCGTCTTCCCGCTCTTTCCACCCCGCCCTTCTGCTCCCCGCCGCTGCGTTCCTGCGGCCCGCCCCTTCTCTTGGCACCCGCTCCCCATTCGCCGCCCCGCTCCCAGCTGCTCCTCCCTCCCACTTTGCCATATATGGCGGGGACCGCGCGTACGCGCAGCGGCCACACGCAGCGGGCGTGCCGATTGCGCGCCGAAGGCGCGCCAAAGGCTAGCCCGTCTACGCCCGTCCACGCCTGGATCGTGCCCAGCGCCAGAACCCCTGGACCCCGCCGGAGCCAGCCAACCCGACAGAGATACGATGCCGCCACCCTCCACGCACTCAACACTGGCCGACAGCCAACCTGCTACCAAGCCAACCCGAAACGCACCCACGGAGCAGTCACCTGCCATGCTTCACCCTTCCGCTCCCCGCCGCTGCTCTCCTGCGGCCCGCCCCCTTCTCTTGGCACCCGCTCCCCATTTGCCGCCCCGCTCCCGCCTCCCAGCTGCTCCTCCCTCCCACTTCGCCATATATGGCGGGGACCGCGCGTATGCGCAGCGGCCACGTGCAACGGGCACGCCGATTGCACGCCATAGGCGCGCCAAAGGCAAGCCCGTCTACGCCCATCCACGCCTGGACCACGCCCAGCGCCAGAACCCCTGGACCCCACCGGAGCCAGCCAACCCGACAGAGATACGACGCCGCCACCCTCCACGCACTCAACACCAGCCGACAGCCAGCCTGCTACCAAGCCAACCCGAAACGCACCCACGGAGCATTCACCTGCCACGCCTGCAACTTCACCTGCACCCGATCCTACACCGCACCCACCAAGCCAGGCTCCCGCAACGACCACCTCAAGTGCATCTTGCTCAACACCCGCTCCATCCAGAGGCACGCCGTCGGACTCTGGAACCTTCTCGACACAACATCACCAGACGTCGCCTTCCTCACAGAAACATGGATGAATGCCTCCTCAGCTCCCGACATTGCCATAGCCATCCCGGATGGCTACAAGATCGCCCGGAAGGACCGCGTCAACCAAGCCGGAGGAGGCATCGCCATCGTCCACAGAAACACCATCCGAATCACGACCAACTCCGACGACACCCTCACCACCGCCGAACACCTTCACTTCCAGATACACACCGACCCCAAGACCACCCTCAGAGGCACCCTCATCTACAGACCCCCGGACCACGCACACAATTCCGCGAAGCCATCGCAGACTTCGTCAGCCCGCACGCCCTTACCTCCTCAGAATACATCCTCCTAGGAGACCTCAACTTCCACCTGGAGAACAACAATGACAGCAACACCGCCACCCTGCTGGACAACCTCGCCAACCTCGGACTCAAGCAACTGGTGAACACCCCCACCCACATCGCCAGCCACATGCTTGACCCCATCTTCTCCTCCAGCAAGCACAGCCACTCCACCGGACTGCACTGGACAGACCACAGCTGCGTCCACTTCAACTTCAGGAGAACCACGACCCACAACCAGGTTCCTCGCAGAAGCTGGAGCAAGATCACCGTCGACCAGCTCACCACCTCCCTCAGCCAGAACCCCCCCACCAACACGACGGACCCCAACGAAGCAGCCCGCAACCTCACACAGTGGCTCACCAACTGCACCGATGACCTCGCACCACTGAAGAACCCCCCCAGCAGACACGGCAGCAAGAAAGCCTCCTGGTTCACCAATGACCTCAAAAACTCCAAGAATACCTGCCGTACCCTCGAGAAAGCCTGGCGCCACGACCAGACTACAAAAAACATGACAGCCCTCAAGAACGCCACCCGCAAACACCACCAACTGATCCGCACCACCAAAAGGACCACATTCAAAGAACGACTGGACAACAACTCCCACAACAGCAAGGAACTCTTCAGCATCGTCAAAGAGCTCTCCAGCCCCAGCACCTGCAACAACGACATCACACCCTCGCAGGACCTCTGCGACTCACTCGCCTCGTTCTTTCACCGCAAGATTGCCGACATACACAACAGTTTTGGCGCACAGACAGCGCACCCTACCACCGATCCGGCACCCCCCACCACCACCCTCCGCACCTGGATGATGGTCAGCAACGAAGATACCACCCACACGATGAACACCATCCACTCCGGCTCCCCAACCGACCCCTGCCCACACCACATCTTCAACAAAGCCGACTCCATCATCGCACCCCAACTCCGGAACATCATCAACAGCTCCTTCGCATCTGCCACCTTCCCATAGAGCTGGAAACATGCCGAGCTCAGCGCCCTCCTGAAGAAACCCACCGCGGACCCCACGGACCTCAAGAACTTCCGCCCCATCTCGCTCCTCCCCTTTCCGGCCAAAGTCATCGAGAAGATCGTCCACAAACAACTCTCCGCCTTCCTCGAGACCAACGGATCCCTCGACCCCTCGCAGTCCGGCTTCCGAGCAAACCACAGCACCGAGACCGCCCTCATCGCAGCCACCGACGACATCAGGTCCCTGCTCGACAACGGGGAAACAGCTGCCCTCATCCTCCTGGACCTCTCGGCAGCCTTCGACACCGTATGCCACCGCACCCTGATACAGCGCCTCAGCAACACCGGAATCCAAGGAAAGGCCTTGGAATGGATCATCTCGTTCCTCGCCGGCAGAACCCAGAGAGTCCGCCTTCCCCCGTTCTGGTCCGTGGCCACCGAAGTCATCTGCGGCATCCCGCAAGGGTCCTCGCTCAGCCCCACCCCCTTCAACGACTACATGAGCCCCCTCGCAGCCATCGCACGCCAACACAACCTCAACATCATCTCCTATGCTGACGACACCCAGCTGATCCTCTCCCTCACCAACGACCCCACCAGAGCCAACCTCCAGGAAGGAATGAAAGACGTCGCGGAATGGATGAAGCTCAGCCGGCTGAAACTGAACTCAGATAAGACGGAAGTCCTCATCCTGGGAACATCCCCCTCCGCCTGGTACGACTCCTGGTGGCTCCCTGCCTTGGGCTCCGCTCCAAAGCCAACAGACCATGCTCGCAACCTGGGCTTCATCCTGGACTCCTCCCTCACGATGACCAAGCAAGTCAACACCGTCTCGTCATCCTGCTTCAACACCCTGCGCATGCTCCGAAAGATCTTCTGGTGTATCCCCACCGACACCAGGAATACGGTCACCCAGGCCCTCGTCACCAGCCGACTGGACTACAGAAACACCCTCTACGCTGGAACCACAGCCAAACTACAGAAAAGACTCCAGCGCATACAGAACGCCTCTGCACGACTTATCCTGGACACCCCCCGCTTCAGCCACATCTCTCCCCAGCTGAGAGACCTGCACTGGCTCCCCATCAGCAAGAGGATCACGTTCAGACTCCTCACCCACACACACAAGGCTCTCCATGACATGGGACCCACATACCTCAACAACCACCTCACATTCTACACACCCACCACCGCCGCTCCGCCAGCCTCGCCCTCGCCACCGTCCCGCGCATCTGCAAGACCACCGCTGGAGGAAGATCCTTCTCCTACCTGGCAGCCAAGACATGGAACTCCCTCCCCACCCACCTACGACTGACCCAGAACCATCTCTCCTTCAGGAAACAGCTCAAGACCTGGCTCTTCGAGCAGTAGCGGATCCCCCTCCCCCCAGCACTTTGAGACCCTATGGGTGAGTAGCGCGCTTTACAAATTCATTGATTGATTGATTGAATCATTGTTAATTATTCTTAAATATTGAGTGGTTTGTTTCTTGCTCTTGTGGTTGTCACTTGGATCATGGGAGAAAAGGAAAGTGAATCTGTTAGTGTGAAAGATAAGCTCCATGTTGTCCTATTTAGGTCTCACCTAGGCAGCGCTTGCACTGTATCTTCAGAACATGCTGTATTCAGTATATGGGCATATAGCTCTGACCATCTTTTTAATTGGCTCCTGCCCCTGTCCTTTGTAAATTGTTTTTTCATTGGTCAATAGGCTTAGCAGTCCCTCCTTAGTACCACCATGTCTGTTCTTGTAACCTTCCATCCGGACAGCCCCTGTTACCTGTGTTGTTGTTCCCTAGGTTTTAATTGCAGCCCCAAGCCACTAATTTCTTAAATGGCTTCAGGCAGGAGACACACTTGGTCCTAAGCTAGGCTGAAAGTGGTTACTTCACTCACTAGAACATCTCACATTTATGAGACCATCTATGAATTTCCCTAGGTAAAAAACATTTCCATTTGTAATGCCAATAACTCCAACTTTGTAGACATTCAGTGCTGGTGCTCACTAGGGACCTCTAGGAACAAATTATGGTACTGCACTGAGGCATACAATGCTGGTTCCTGGCTCTCTATGCAAGCATGTTTTGAAGGTTGTTTGAGTTGTACTGTTAATATTCATGATTTTGAATTTTTGTACTTTTTCGAGACCCTTGACCTTATTGTTTCCTGAGTACAGTTTAAGACACTGGCTGAAACGTGTTGACCTACCATTTATATAAGCACAATAACATTCCCAAGAATACAAAGGGCAGTGAGTCTGGAGGCTATTCTGTGGCAATACTTGGGCTCCTATGTAGCTTCATGACTGTTTGCTGTGCTACCTGGAGGCATACCACATTAGACACACTTTCATTAAAAAATATATATATATATATTGTGCAGCAATGAGAAATGTTTGGAATAATTTTGTTTTAAAGGATTAAACAAAATTGATGTGAACAAGTTTTGATGCATGCCAATTTTGGATATACTTTTTTGTATGAATGAGGTGTGTGTGTGTAATACTTAGCAATTATATAATCTGGGCACTGGTCTGAAACCACTTGCCTGGGCTGCTTTGGGTTTCCACTCTGGCCCTGGCAGGAGCCTTGTACTGTGAAATAAAACAAACTATTTAAAAGTTAATCACCGAGATGCAGCACCAACCTTCCCATTACATGTTCCCGTTTTTTGCAAACTCTTCCAATATAAAATTCTAAAATCATTAGTAATTAGAGTATTTGTTTTTGTGTGCCCAGGGTGTGTTTATTTTTTTCGAATTACTCTTTTAATGTTTGAAATTTACATCATGCTAATAATGAAACACATTGGCACACGCCTGTTTGTCCTAGACTGGAATCCCAGGTAATTATTTGGTCATTTTTCCTATTGGGGTCTCTAGACCGGTCCCATTCATAGTTTGTGATTCTTCAAGCGTTTGCTGACTATCTTGTCTTCAATTGCAGGTTTCCAGTCTGTAAGGTATTTGGATATGAGTGGTGAGGTGCGAGTACCCACAAAGACAAGGTAATTCTGTGTACGTTCCTCGTTGGGTTGGGGGTTGCTGGGTAAATAGAATCCCAATCTGCACCCCTTTTCTTTTGCAGGTTTGTGAGACCGTACTACGAATACAATTGCACAGGCAGACGGAAGTACAGGCAGAACAAACAGGTAATTGTTTGCTAGAGTTAAAGTAGTGCATCTTCTGTTGCAGGTTTCGCTGCCAGAACCCCACATATTTAAACTGGCTTACGTGAGTACAAGCAGAAGAGGTAATTGTTTGATAGAGTTAAACTGTGGTGTATCTTGATCATAGTAGTATAATATACTTACCCATGTTTTCTTCTGTTGCAGGTTTCGCAGCCAGAACCCCATACATTAACAGAGGCGTATGTGAGTTCAAGCAGAAAAGGTGCTTGTTTGGTAGAGTTAAACTGTGGTGCATCTTGATCATTGTAGTATAATATTCTTACCCATGTTTTCTTCTGTTGCAGGTTTCGCAGCCAGAACCCCATACATTCACACAGGCGTACGTGAGTTCAAGCAGAAGAGGTAATTGTTTGGTAGAGTTAAACTGTGGTGCATCTTGATCATTGTAGTATAATATACTTACTCATTTTTTCTTCTGTTGCAGGTTTTCGCAGCCAGAACCCCATACATTCACACAGGCGTACGTGAGTTCAAGCAGAAGAGGTAATTGTTTGGTAGAGTTAAACTGTGGTGCATCTTGAACATTGTAGTATAACGGATTGCATTCATGAGCTAGGCGTCAACGTAAGCCGTGTTCCTTTATCTTGCAGGCTTTGTGGCACAGCAGGTTCAAACCGGCGGGCGCGGAAATGTTCAAGCGCAAAGCTGTCACATTGGGAGAGTGCAGTGCTTCACCACAAAGGAAGAAATGTTGCCTTGTATTCAAGGAAGAGTGGATGAAAGAAATTGTGGAGGCTGAGACGCAGAAATCACGAAGCAAGGTTCGCGTGCAACTCGGGGAACTTTTTCAATACAGTCCAGACGTGGGCTTGATTTGCAAAGCATGTGCCGAAGCCAAGATTGTTGGGGTGATGGAGTGATGGCTGGAAACTGGATTACATGAAACGCCATCTACTTAGCAAAGTACACAAGTCTGCCATGGTGATATTGAGAAACAGAAGTGCTGCTGCCAGGTTTGGTTATGGAGTGCGGGCAATGCTGACAGAAACTGCAACTGACAAAGCAAATAGAATGGAATTAGTTGAACGCCAAAGATCTGTGCCTGAAGAGATAAAGATTCCCATCAACATCGTATTGCTGGCAGTCAAGATGAATACTTCAATGTTATCTGTACAAGACATCCATGACCACCTAGCTTTGTATGTCAAGATACCAGACAGCTGGAGGAGCAAGAACTATGCCTTTGAGTTCCTTGAGACCATCAATAGCGTGATACACTGTGAAGCTATGGCAGAACTACGGCATGCTTTGTATCACACATTGATAATTGATGAGAGCACTGATATTTCTGTTTCAAAAATGCTCATCCTGTACTTCAAGTTCCGACCAGTAACATCAACAGAGCACAAAACACAGTTTGGGGGCATAGTGAAGCTGACTAGTTGTAATGCTGAGGCTATCACTACTACTTTGAAATAATTCTACACTGCCAATGAACTGGACCTTAGGAAAATGGTCATGTTCACATCTGATGGTGCGTCCGTGATGCTGGGTAGGAATAATGGTGTTGCTACTCGCCTTAAACAATCCATACCTCATCTAGTTGAGCAGCATTGTGTCGCCCATCGAGAAGATTTGGGAGTTGATGATGCCTGGAAAAGGGTTCCAATGGTTAAAGAGATGGAGACATTATTGAGGACTGTCTACACTGTGTTCTCCAGATCTCCTGCAAGGAAGTCCAAGCTGGATGAAATTGCATCGGTCACTGAATGTGAAGTGGTCTCTTTTCGACCACTGAATGAAGTCCGGTGGCTTTCAAGGCATTTTGCTTTTGATGCACTAATGCGTAATTACGAGGCTGTTCTTAAGTACTTTGAGCATGAGAAAGTTGAGGAGAATGATCCAGTTGCTAAATATTGTTATAAAAAGCTATCAAACTCCAACTATCATATTTCACTTGCAGTACTTAATGACATTCTGGGTGAATTTGCATCTTTGTGCAAACTATTCCCAAAAAGTTCTCTGACTACTGTTGAAGCTGTACAGTATGCAAGAGCAAAGATGAGCCAAGTTAAGCAACAGTATTTGGGCGACACTGTCTTTTGGAGCAGCAATGTAAGAGATCTGATGGTGTTGTACAAGGAAAGGCAAGAGTTTGACAGTGGGCCTATTTTGTCTTTTGTTTCCCTTCTTTGTGAGCACATGCAAAAAAGATTCCCTGAAGATGAGCTGAAAGAATGGGCAAGTTTTGAAATCCAGGCAATGGCAGCACAATCACATTTTGATTTTGGGACTGAGAATATACAAAGACTTGTAAAAAAGTGTAAAAATGTCTTGGTCCTGGGTGATTGCGAAACACCAGAAGATGTTGTTCGACAATACAGAGACGATAAATATGTGGTGGCAGAACATGTAAAGGGTGGGTTATTTACCACCTTTCAAGACATGGTGGATTTCACTGTACTCAGTGCTGCTCAGTATAGTGTGGTGTCTCAGCTTGTTGATGTCTGCGCAACGTTTCAAGCATCTAGTGCTGATTGTGAATGAGGATTCAGCCTCATGAATACTATCAAGTGTAAATTGAGGAATAGACTAGAGCAGAAGCATTTGGATATGCTGATGAGGACAAAGGCCTACCTCCTGAATGGAAAAGTTGACCTAGATCGAGTTTATCACCACTGGGAAAATGCCAAAGATCGCCGTGAGAAGCAACCCTGTCACCCCTCTAGTGATGCCACTTGACATGTCTCCCTTATTGTTTATATGTGATATTGTATAGGCTCCCAACATTTCCCCACCCAATTAACAGTGCTCAAGTTAAGAATATTTATTAAAATCTTCTGATGGTACCAACGTTTAAGTCTTGTGCTTTTCTAAACTTGAAGTGTACTTGCCTGTGTAACCAATTCATGTTATGGCGTGTTTATCCAATTTGGAAACTGCCATTAAGACACTTATTGTGGCACTGTATGTGTGAAAATGCACCATCTTTTCACTTTTTAAAGTAAACGTTCTGAGTGACATTTGGAGCTGCGCACACGCGCGGTCTGATTCCTGATGCACATAGCCATGGTTGCAGCGCACAGAGACCCTCCACTGCCGCACACAGAGGAAAGAAATTAGAGGGAACATTGGTGCTGACCCTGTTGGCCTCTGGGACATTCCAACCAACAACCGCCAGAGTTGGAGGAGTCTCACAGCCAGCCCTATCCAGGTTTCTCACACCTGTCCTGGATGCCATCATCAGCTTGGTACCCCAGTACCTATACTTCCCCCACACTGCACAGGAACAGCTGGAGACCAAGCAAGGCTTCTACGCCATAGCTGGATTACCGCATGTGTTGGGGGCAATTGACAGCACATGTCCCACTTTTGCCCCCTGCCAACACTGCACACAATTTCTGCAACAGAAAGCACATGAATTCCATCAATGTGAAGGCAATAGTGGACCACCGGGGACTCTTCACCAATGTCATCGCCAACTACCCAGGCAGTGTGCATGATTCATACATCTTCCGGCACCTACGGAAATGCAGTGCTCGTTGGCAAGTACCAAATGCACACACCGCAACTCCACAATCATGCAACTCACAACTCTGGGAATGCACATGTTACATACTCACACACAACATGCAAAACAACATGCCCACCCACCATACGCAACAGCACAATGTACTGCGGTAACCTGGGCTAGCCATGTACATGAGTCATCAATGGCATTGCACCTCAGTCACACACTAGCAGAATGTGGGGAGAGGTGGGAACCAGGCATGTGCGAAGGAGGCAAGTGACCCGTGAATGAGAATGCACACAATGCCAAGGGTGGTGTGGATGCACTGGACAGACTGAAGTATTTAGACCACAGACATATCCATGTTGACATATACTGCTGGTGGGGGTAGTGTTGTGGACAGTGGACGCAACCATGTCACCCCAGCCAGGGGGGAAGATCTTGGAAATGTAGCTTGAAACGTCCCCCTGTAAGCGTGTACGTAGTGGCCTGCCCGGCATACGCCAGGCTAGAGTAGGGATGTTAATAAAAAGCACGTAGCCCTAGCCGTGGTTCTCTTCTGGAATGGCCAACGTGGCTGCCAGGGTGGCGCCTCTCACCCCGCCATGAGGCAGACGCCGTGAGCGGTGTTGCCTGCGATCCTTTGCGCCTGCTGCACCCCAGGCCGCTGGTCCCCCGACCTCGTCTTGCCTGCCCCTGCGCATCCAGGCTTCACTGCTCACCTGCCAACACCGGCGTGTCTCCAAGAGGGCCCACCACATGCCGGTGCAAACTCCAAGCCCGAGGCCCGTGACTTTGGCAGCCTCCTCAGACCATCACGGCCTCCGCGAGCAAGGCCCGCAGTAATCCTTTCTCGTTGACGTACTCCACCGGCATACACAGCGGACAAGTAGGTCACACATTTGGAACTGAGTCTGGATTACACAATGGCAGAGTACATATTTAATGGCTGAGTTTATGGCACTATACTCCCTTCGATGTGGTGCCACCAACTCTGTGCATAGCATTCCGACCACACGTGTCTGTGGGCCCTTGCTGTGTTCTGCCTTCAGCCTACACTGCGGTCCAGCAAGTCTCACACCATTCCAATACAGTCCATACCAGGCATGACACAGCATCGTTGCAGGGTGCACACTCACTCAGCTCTGTCCGCCCGACTTGATGCGGTTAGGCGGCAGGATTCTACACTGCACGCATATGGGAAATCGCGATTTACTTCTGAATAGAACACCAAGGTGACCCCAGAAGATATTCGCCCGGCCGTTACCCATGTCTGGCCCCACGTACGATATTCTTAGAATCCAACCGGACGGGCCATCTGCATTTGAATTGCGCCTAACCAGGCCTCTTCCCCGCTATTCGTTAAGCTGCCACTCCCCCACTCAAGTCCTGATGAAGACCCGCATGACGATTTAATATCGCATATATAGGGTTAAAACGTCGACAACATCTTGGCCCAGTTCAAGGCCCCGCTAGCAAAATACCTGAATTGTTTTTAGTAGCAGGGTCATTGTTTTGTTTCTCGTACTGGCTTGCTGTAAACTTGTACATAACTTTTTAATCACCCTGTACATATCGCGCATTCATTGTGTCACCAACCTCACCTTGTCACTTAATCACAACTCACTTTATACTTTCAAATTGTTGGCAGCCGCTTATGCTACAAAAATTACGTGTATATGGGTGAATTTAAATGATGTAATTTATATAAAAATATCCTATCACCCAACAAATCTGATTCGATTGTGGTTACTCTATCTTTGTGTTACGTGTTCCTTCTCAAAAATTTCCTTTCACAATTGTCTGTAGTTTTTGTTGATTCAATTGTAATGAGAAGCAATATTGTGGTCATACCCGAAAAAACAACTGTACTTTTTGCACCTTCAGCGCACAACATCACTGTGTCGTTGTCAGGCTTGTGGACATGCGCAGACAGGCATGACAATGGTGTGCCGTAGGGGTGCAAGTGATGCAACCGCGATGCGCACGCTAGTGAATGGGCTCGGGGGGGGTGGAGCAGCAGTGAGGCTACGTAGTACACATTGATGCTGCTCATTTGAAACAAGCAGTACATGACATACAGGAATCACAAGGTCACACATATCACACACCAATAAACCAAGGAGTCTGCCAACACATCATGCAGAACCAACTATTGACTCATGTCTCTCTGCACTGTCACAGGTGACCAAGGATATGCACTCTGTGCATGGATGATGACACACCTCCGAGCCCCGAACACACATGCCCAGAGGCAGTATAATGCGGTCCACAAACGCACCAGGGGCATCGTGGAACACACATTTGGCATGTTGAAGTCACGTTTCAGGTGCCTGGAAGTCACAGGAGGAAGGCTCCTTTACAGCCCAGACATCGTGTGCAAGATGATCGTTGCATGTTGTGTGTTGCACACCATATGTGCATGCAGCAATGCCCCATGGATATGAGTGCCAGATGCACAGGATGATGATGCTGAAGATGAGGCAGGTGGACCACACCCCACTGCAGCTGCAGCAGGGATAGCCCGTAGGAACATTATCATTGACAATTTCTTCACATGAGCATGTCACATTGTGACAGTCCTTAGCAATCATGGGACAGTACAAAATGACCACAGGCACAGCATGTGCAAATAAATGCATTCCGAAAAAACATTCCCTGACTGCATGCCACTCATATGTACATGCACACCACTCAGCCAAGTGTGAGTGCGACATGTATGCTGGCAATTTTATGATTTGTTCATGGATGGTGGGTGTGTCACCCCTGTGCAGAGAGGCTGTTTAGGGTGTCACATATTCAAACTGCCAGTTCTGTGTGTCACAGTTAGTAGGGAATCCCACTCTTTGGCGTTTCACATGTGTCCAAAATCATTCCATTTTGGCTGCCATTTGTGACCTACAGGTGACAACAGGGCTCCTTTTGGGGTCAGATATGTACCACCATGATGCAGGGATGCCCCCTGTAACTCAAGTCCCACAACATGGGCAACATGTACGTAAGTGGGAGTCACTGCCCCTACATTTGTCCACGCTTTCATAATTGATTGATCATGGTCATGACACGTCTGTATTCAGGAGGAGTTGCATGTCCCTCTGCAATGTGTAGGGGAGATGCAGTTTCACAGTGTTTTCCATGCAAGTGTCAGCATTGGTGCAGTGTACATGCATGTCAATGTACATTGTGACTGTGAGGAGATGCCTATTTGATGCGGGACAATGGTCATTTGTTCTACATCACGGATGTGAAGTTGTGCTCGTACATTGTCATCTCACCATTTTTTTACTCTGCTTTTCTGGTGCATTTTCCCACATGACGCGTGGGAATTGCAGGCCTATCGCTGGTTATCGCTTATTTTTGTATCGCGATTGGCCTCATAGCTACTATTTTTCGCGTTCGTGTTTTGCGTTTTTTTGGCATCACGTTAATTTTAACACGGTCATTTGACGCAATATTGTGGGACTATCGCATGGTGCTGCAGTGTTGAGAATACCACATTAACACTTAGTTGTTTTCCCGCGATAGACTGCGATATGGAGAGTTGTGTTAAGCTAAATTTGCGATGGTTATCACACGTTCTTGAGAATATGCCCCTAAGTGTTTTAAAACAGCATGTATTAGAGAACAGTACCAGCAAGTATCAGATATGTCAGCGTTCATCCTATGTAGAGTTGTGGGAGAGAGAAGTATTCTATTATATAGAGACAAGTGTCTGTGTACTGTTCGCTGCTCTAGAGGCTTTTCTAATTTTTATCCAGATTTTATTCCAAAAGTAGATGGACGAGTCTGTATCTAAATCTTGTTCCCAAGCCAGCTCTACCTTAGTTTTATCCCTAGTAACATTTGATTTTCGTAAGTAAGCATATGTGGTGGAAGCTTTGGGGCATGTGCTGAGAAGAGAGTGGGTTTGATTGGTAATAGTGGGAGAAGAAATAGGAATAGGGTTAGCTTGATCAAAAGCAAGACTCAAAGCATTTTGCAATTATTGGTACTTATTCTGAAAGGAGAAAGGGAAATTAAATAAAGAGCGTAATGAGATTATTGTGAAATAGCTGGTTTACTCATATTAAGCCGTTTTGTCTCCATGCTTTCCCATAGATGGGCTTACCCTTGATTATTATGTGTTTGTTGTGTACATAGTTGATTTCAGGAATGCTTCGATGTCCTTGGACTGATCTAATAAGATTGTGTCTAATAATGTATTGTGTGTTTAACAATGGGAGTGGATAACTGTTGGGGTTTCTGAGTAAATGACAAGTAGTCTTGAAAGGAGTAAGTTACAATTGTTCAAGCATGGCCCAGAGTGGAGACTCCGGTAAGGGTCCCAGTAACCACCTAGAGGATTGAAGCAATAGAAATGCTTTGTGATAATTAGGAAAGTCAGGAAAATTGATTCCTCCTTCTAGTTTTGGACGTGAGGCTTTTGATAATGACATGCAGGCTTTTTTATTATTCCAGAGAAAGAAGGATAACAAGAATTTCTTTTTTTTTAAAGCTTTGAAGTAAAGCAGCTGGTATGTTAAAAACAGTGTAAAGTACTATAGGGGATAACATCATCTTGACAGTGTCTAATTGCCCCCACTAAGAAAGATGTAGAGGGTGCTATTTATCTATCAAAGCAGATATTTGTAGTGAGCATGTAGCTATATTAATGGAAATCGATGATTATATTGACAAAGTGAAGTACATACCTAGATATTTTATATGTTGGGGGTTCCATTTAAAATCGGATATTTTAAAATCATCTTTAAAAGTAAATTTATTTATGGGTAGTGTCTCACATTTGGCACTATTTAATCTGTAGCCAAAGACAGAGGAGTAAGCTGCCACTTCTTCTAGGAATGTAGTAAGGGAGGAATGTGGTTTCGAGAGAAATAATAAAATCTCAACTGCATATGGTGCCAATTTAATGTGTACTGAATTGTAGATAAAAAAGGTTCTAAAGCTAGATTGAAAGGAAACGGAGATAGGGGACATCCCTGCCAAACACCTTTTCCCAAATTAAAGTCTTAGGAAGTAAAGCCATTAGCAAAAATTGCTGCTCTGGGGTTTAAGTATAGGAGAGAAATTTAGCATTTAAGTGTTGTAAAAATATAAGGCCAATAAACTCTATCGAATGCCTTCTCTGCATCTAGTGCAATAGCAGCCATAGAGTCAGATTTATGAGAGGTTTTGGAAAGATTGTCAAAAAAAAAGAAGTGTTATCTGCAAGGAAGCGTCCCTTGACAAAACCAGACTGTTCTTTACCAAGAAGGCCAGGGAGAAAGGATTCCAACCGCAAGGACAAGGCCTTGAAAACATTTTTATAGTCGATATTTACAAAGGAAATGGGTCTGTAATTTCTACAAAAATGAGGGTATGAGGCATATCAGAGCTTCAAAAAAGGATCCAGAAGAAGCACCTGAATGTGAAAAAGAGGCGATGAGATTGTTTACTCTGGGGAGAAGCAAATGAGAGAAGTGTATACAAAACTCTACAGTAAAACCATCTGGTCCTGGTACCTTATCTTTTTCAAGTGTATGCAGTGCAGTGTGTAACTCCTTCAATCAAATATCAAGCTCCGATGAGTCACAGTTTAGATATATATCAAAAGATTTTTCGATGGAAGAAAGGTATTCGGAAATGTCATCGTTTGTAGAAAAGGACTCCGGTGTGTATAGGGATTCATAAAATCGATAAAATTCTTGTAAAATTTTGGAGTCCTTATATCTAGGTAATTGCTGATCATCAATTATCGATTCAATCTTGAGTTTGTGTTTTTTGACCTTGAAATAATTTGCCAGCATTTTTCTAGACTTATTCTGTCCACCATAAAACTTTGCACTGGATTTCAGCAGATATAATGACGCATTGTCAGTAGACTCAGGATCAAGACTGATTTGCATAGATCTATGTCTGAACCGGGGTGGTGAAATAAGCTAAAGAACAATGATGGATTCAACCCAGATCTGTTACTGGGGGTGAGTGTCTGAAAAGTTTCAGCGCTCCGTCCATCATCTCCTTGTGTTTGCTTTGTTCGCCCTAAATTGGCAGTGTATACCCAGACGTGAGTACCATGCTCACTTTGCCACTGGATTCAAGATAGCCAGCCTGATGAGAGAGTTACCCCAAAACTGGTCCCAAGATGCTTGTTTCCGGTCCAGGGAAGACATGGCTTGGCAGTTCGGGGTGGACTGTACCCATGAGGCACAGGCTCAAGACTGATTTGCATATAGATGTGTCTGAACTGGGGTGGCGAAGTGAGCTAAAGAACAATGATCGATTCACCCAGATCTGTGACTGGGGGGTGAGTGTCTGAAAAGTTTCAGCGCTCTGTCCATCATCTCCTTGTGTTTACAAAAAATTTCCAAAAATAACACCAATCGACTACAAAATAGAAGGTAGCAGTAAAAAAGAAATCAGTGGAAAATATACTAAATAAGATTAATAAATGTTATAAATGTCATATATTTTTTAAAATGGTAAACATGTCAAACAATGTTGTAATAAATGTAAAAAAAAATGTAAAGTAGAATTTCAATAAAAGTATAAAATATACACAATTATGTAATATATACTAAAGATTTACATTATACAGCTATTTTAAATATGATGTACTTCTAACTTTGTTGCCGTTACAAATGAGAAAATAATATTTTATTTGTGTCTTATTGGAATTCCTTTAATTTTTACTTTAAAAATATGTTTGTTAAAATGTAAAACTGTACAAACCAACCTACCAACCTAAACCAACTTGGAGAAAGTGTTGGGCTCTAACGAGGTAACATTTACTATTGTCACTCCAACCTAAACCAAAGTGGGGAAGGCGTTGGACACTAAAGGGATGACATTTACTATTCCCACTCCAACTTAAACCGACTTGAGGAAAGTGTTGAATAGTAAAGGTATGACATTTACTATTCACACTCCAACGTAAAGCAACATAAGAAAGTTGTTGGTCTCTAATACAGTGACATTTACTATACCCACTCCAGCATAAAGCAACTTAAGAAAGGTATTTAACACTAAATGAGTGACATTTACTATTCCCACTCCAATATAAACCAACTTGGGTAAAGTATTGGACACTGAAAGAGTGACATTTACTATTGCCACTCCAATCTAAACAAACTTCAGGAAGGTGTTGGACACTAAAATGATAACATTTACTATTCCCACTCCAATTAAAACTAACTTAGGGAAAGTGTAGGACAGTAAAAAAATTAACTATTCTGACTCTAATCTAAACCAATTTGAGAAGGTGTTGGACACTAAAGGGGTAGCATTAACTATTTCCACTCCAATCTAAACCAACTTGGGGAAGGTGCTGGGTTCTAAAAGGGTACCATTTACTATTCCCACTCCAATCTAAGCAACTTGGGGAAAGTGTTGGACACTAAATAAGTTATATTTACTACTCCCTCTCCAATCTAAACACACTTGAGAAAGGTGTTGAATACTAAAGGGCAGCATTTACATTCCCTCTCCAATCTAAACCAATTTGAGTAAAGTGTTGGACACTATAAGAGTGAGATTTACTATTCACACTCCAACCTAAACCAACTTAAGAAAGGTATTGGACACTAAAGAGGTAACATTTACTATTCCCACTCCAACTGATACTCATTTGAGAAAAGGCGTTGGACACTAAAAGCTTAAAATATTATAAATACATTCCAAATTAAAACTTGTTACCTAAAATACTTTGAAAGGCAATTATAAAATACAAAATTAACACTACACAATCTAACATTTCAGTAAATTACACAATTACCAAAAACATAATGTTAAAACACACTCATTCAACTAACTGCCTTTATATAAATGTTTGAACTTAAAGATTAAATATTTATAATATATATTATAATAAAAATCTCAATATTTTTATAAAATATTTCCTAACATTCATACTCTTTAGAAAATATAATTACATATTTCAGATAAAAAACTTATTTTAAACAATTGTTATGAAAAAGTCTTATATTTTTAGACTTGAAAATGTTTAAATATGAATTATTTACATTTTCAAAATATGTTTAAAAATGTACTTTATTTTACAATTAATATAATGTTATAATAATAAAGCAATATTTTTATTTTAAACATCCCAAAACCAAATTATGTTACTTTTTTAAATACAATTATTTTTTAAAATAAATTGCGTTTTTAAACATAAAAGACATTATATTAAAATATATAATGTCATGTAATATAAACATTTATATAATAAAATACATTTTAAAATAATTAATTTACATATCTTTCACATTATTAATTTAAAATTTAAGATGTAAATACTTATTTTTTTAGAACTCCCCACCCTTAACCCCTAATAACCCAACATCCCACTACTAAATAAAATTAAATATTTATTTATAAAAAAATAATATAATTCCTAATACAAATTTAAAAAAAATTATAGTTTAAGAAAATGACCAACAATAAAAGCAAATTAAACAAATTATAAACATATAGAATAAAAAGTACAATACACTGCATACGAATTAAAACAAAAAAAAGACATTCTATAAACCAATATTTACTGCATCGATATTTTTAATGATATTAAAAACAGCACTAAAAACAATATTTTTAACTTCTCCATGAAATATTTGAAGTACCAATGTACTTGACACAAAATTTCTGCACCACAATATTTTTGATCAGATATTTTGTTCAAACACCCAGAATGGCAATGTAGCACACTGCAGTAACTTCTTGAATGATATATCAGACGCTAGGGCTCTTTTATCAATTGAGCACTTTGGCCCTTATTCACAATCATAAACGTACCCTTTTGTGTAAATTTGCTATCATTTTGTTATTCACAAACTACACGTTAATTGTAATTTCTTGACTGTGGAGGCTCCGCAATCCGAGAGGAGAACTTCGCACATAAAAAGATATGTCTCTACTCTCTTTTTATGAGCAGATTTATCTGCTCTGCCAGCGGAGTCTCCGCAGTCGTAAAATTACTATTTACTCGTACTTTGTGAATACCAAACAAATTGTAATCTTACACAAAAGTGTAAATTTACCTTTGTGAATCAGGGCCTATATTCCGATAAGGCAGAATGAGACCACTAACAACATTTACTGAGCTCATCAGTTATGAGATCCGTCGGAACTCTAAGAGTCTGTTTACATTAGACTATCGAAATTTCCAAGTGAAAGTCAGTGCTAAATGAGGAATTAATGAAGAATCGGGGGTCCAGGATTACCAGTTCCCCTGGTAAGTCATCATTTTTTAGTGGACCTGAGTGGGTAAATATTCACCTATTTCCTGGGTTTCTCACATTTCAAGTTTTGCAGACTAGCAGAGTAGTAATCCTGCATGTTTTCTGTGAATGTTTCACCCTCCATATTTACACCTTCCAATGGGTGCGGAATTGTACTCAGTCAAATTACTCGCTTTTCACCTCGCATTTTCTACCTGCTGAAAGCAAATGGAAATATGAGTGGAAAAGGGCCTGAAATTTGGGAAAAGTGTGCGGTAAATGGATGCTAGTTCCGGGATACACTTGTTATTCACCATTCTAGTCCTCAGTCCTGTAATCATCAGTACACAGTGGGATAATACTGACCGAAATCCTGCTATTACCACCCCATTTTCCAGGCAATATAAGAAAGAGGGCCTAATTGCAACAATTGGATATATTGGGTCTTATTTACAACCCTCTTGTGCAGCCCGCATGTCACCTTTAACATGGGAAAAAGTGACACACCAGCGGTGCAAGGGGCTTGGCAATAAGCCCCATTATTCTGATGCACTTACCCTGAGTAATGCACTAAGGGGCAGATTTACAAGCCCCTCGCACCTCTTTGCGCCACCATTGCGTCACTTTTTTTGACTCAATGGCGGCGCAAACAAGGCGTCCTATTTACAAAGTGACGCATCTAGGGAGATGCGTCACGTTGTAAAGCCCTGCGTCACATTATACCGGCGACAGGTATAATGTATGCAGGGGGGCGTTCCTACGCAGGAAAGCCTCGTAAAAGTGACGCAGTGAAATCTACAAGATTTCACTGCGTCACTTTTAGGACGCCACTGCGTCAAAAGCTTACGCCTGCTTCAAGCAGGCGTAAGGAGTGACGCAGTGTAGTTGGAATAGTGTAGAGTGACGTAGTGTAGTTGGAATAGGCCACAAAATGCATTGCTGGAGTTGCGTCGTGCTTGCGACACAATTCCAGCAATGCGTGACTTTTGCCCCAAGGATTGATAGATGCGTCAGAATTTCTGACGCATCTATCAATCCTTCCGCCATAGTGCGCCGTATTGTAAATATGGCGCATCCATGGTGGCGCAAGCATTTTTTAGGGTGGCGCAAGGAAAGTGACACATCTCTATAGATGCGTCACTTTCTTGTAAATCTGACCCATAGATTAGTTCTGCAATTATTATGGATTGCTGACGCATCCTTCAGCACTACAGGCTAATCATGTATGTGCTGTACTCACTCAAGTCTTGAGCGCTATTAAAAAGGTTTAGATAGCACACAGGTAAAACACAAAGGCAAGCTGTGCCCGGATTGCAATTAGAACTGCAAACAAACGGATGCTTGCTCTCAGTAAAAACAAAGCTGCTCAAAGCTAAGGCCAGCCTGCAGTTGTGCTGATAAACTGTATAGTCTACGAGCTTCAGTGTTTAGCATTGTTGTTTCAAATAATCCCTATAGATTTCAAGGTACAGTGCATAAAACTTGCCATCGTGTGCTGCAAATTCTTGGAATAGCAGCTTGAGAAAAATAAATATTCATTATTGACAAATATACTTTGGTTTGCAAGATATACTATCAATTTTCACTTTGCAATATATTATATCAAAATACTATCGTTTTAAGGACATGCATTGCCGATGCAATTCTCACTTGTTGTTCATATACTTGTGCAGACACAATATATGTTTTACGTTATGCACATTTTTCAGATTTCATTTTCAACGAGCTCTAAATGAAAAAGTTCAATGGCTTTTTTACCAAATCTGATTCTACAGTACCTATCGTGTGTGACTGAGTGAACAATGGGGGATAGTTACAAGAAAAGGTCGGATCGCGGTGTTATGCCAAATTTAGCAACACTGTGCTCCAACATTTCGAAAATGCGGGAATGCGCCGTATTTACAAAAAGATGGCACACCCCTAGCGCTAGAGCCATGCCGCCATGTCGCAAGCATGCCTGCACTGCAGGAGCGATGAATTATGTGCAAGAAGAGACACCTTCCTGCACATAAACAATCAATAATGGTGATTTACATTTTCTTTGTTTGCTGCACAATGCAACACACATAGAAAGAGCCGAAAATGAAAAGCAGGGCAAAATTAATACACTCTCCTCATACTGCTATCATAAGACCAGGTATTGCCTGGCCTTAGTTTTTGGTGCTGCCCCAGCCTTATAAATCTGGAACAGCATCAAAAAGCAATGGGCGTTGCTGTGGAATACCCACTGCAACACCCATTGCTCGCCCCTTTGCCGTAGTGGACTGCTGCTGAAAAGGGCATATTTACATGATGGTGCTAAGCCATGTTAGGTGGCTTACAGCCATCTTATAAATATGGGGAATAGCGCAAATCCATCGAAGCGTCAAAAAAAGTGACTCTCTGGTAGCGTTCGGGGCTTGTAAATATGCCCTAATGTGTTCTGTGGGTTTATGGGGATAATTTCTAATTTTAAACCAACATTTTTTTATAATTAAAGAAAACAGCAGAAGATGTGAATACACGCAAGTGCCAAGGGATACACAATTTCACGCAATTTAAAGCACGATGAAACACTGAATTTGTCAAAAATTACAAGAGAACCATGGTAACATCAGGCGCCTTAGTGTAATTCTGACACGAATATAGAGGGTCGTCTCTAGTCCAACTGTTTACTGCTTATAGGGGAACGATATCACCCATAGCTCTTTACAGTTCAAGACTGCTATATGTAGATCTAAGAGTCACCTGGCAATCCACAGAGAAAGGTAAATGAGAGGTTACTAAACTTGCCCATAAACACTATGATGCAGTCATTAAGAAGCGAACTCAAATGTATTCCGTGTCAGAAATAGCAAGTGTACACATGTTGAGATTTCTCTACAAACTAGCTAACAATAAAACCTTGAAAAAAATGTAGGGGCATATTATCAAGCACGGCGTTAAAATTATCGCCGCTTTAGTGGCAGAAAACTGCTGCTAAAGCGGCGATAATGGGCTTGATAATATGCCGCAGAGAATTCCAATAGAAGCCCATGTTGACACCAGAACACGCCGTTTCTTGATAATATGCCCCGTAATGCTTTTGTTGGAAAGAAGTTTAAAGAACTGAAAGAAATTTAACATAACCTATAATAAGACAGGTAAGTATTTATAAAGAGCAACATCCCATGATTAGAGAAATAAATACATATAATCAATTTCCAACGAACATAGCTTTGAATGTACTTTCTTGACTGTATTTGCTAACAAATATACTAAATAGCTGTAAAACAACCCATCAATTACACAGACACTAGCATTAGAAGGAAATGAGAATCTTTTTCTTTACATTGCTAGACTATTTGATCGTTACTTGTGATCTGAGGAACTAAAATTCGAATTGGGATGTAATCTATTGTTTCCAATACGAGAGCGTTGTTGGAGGTTGAAAACTAGTGTTGGAAATTGATTATGTATGTACAATATCAAATCCAGAAACATGCATGTGTTATAGGATTGTCCTGTGTTCTTTGTAGTACCCAGTTTCTCACGCCATTATTCAAAAGCACACAAATCTTAAAGTGCTCTTCAAAGTTATGAGTGTAATTAATGTATTTAATTATTTTATTATTTATGCTTTTAGATGTAGTGACACATTGTCTGAATACATGTATGTTTTGATTGCTTGGAAAAAGGGAGAATAACAAAAATGTCCAAGAAAATGGTAGTTGTTATTTGCATTTCCCATGCACCTAGGACAAAAAGCTAAAAGGCAGGCTACACCCGGAACAGTCACAACATTGCACAAGCACACAACAAGAACAGTAAAGACGTGCACGAACAAGATTCCATCGTTATTTTGTTTCTCAAGGGACAAACATCTGAAGTGAATTTCTAAGCCTGGCACCATTATCATTCCCTACGGAATGGCAGCCACACAGAAAGAGGTGTTTTAAATGTAAGGGTTTATGTGAAATTTAGCATTTTTAACTCATTATGCAGATAAAATTGAGCAAGGCCGCCCACAACTCAGGGGCATATTAACAAGCGGCAGCGATAATTATCGCTGGCCGCTCTTAGCAAGAAAAATGTTATCGCTGGCTATCGCAGGAAATTATCGCCATGCTAGTGTTGTATTAACAATGAGTAGCGCAATGCGATAATTTCCTAGCGATAGCGATGTTTTCCATGGAACATCGCTGGTTTTCCAGCGATGTTCCATGGAAAACGGCGATAACCTTGCTGATACGACCCTGTGGTCGTATCAGCATAATCCACCCCTAATGGTAAGTATAGCTAAGTCTGCATTTTAGCAGACGTTAGTATTTGGAGAAAACAGCTGTTTTCTCCAAAAACTAACGTCTGCTAAAATGCTTGGGCAACCTTGTAAATATCGCGATGTGTACATCAGCGATATTTACAAGGTTTTACTGCCCAGTGACGTCCACTTTGCATCTCATTAGAGATGCAAAGGGAGCCGTAGGGTAAACGGGTGCTAACATGTGCTAATGCATGTTATCACCCTCTTGTAAATAGGGCGATATTTTTATCTCCGCTTTTTTGGCTTTAAAAGCCAAAAAAGTGGAGATATGGCCCTTGTAAATATGCAATGGAGAAGATTTAAAACAGCACTATAAAGTGTACTTAAAGGCAACTGCAAGATAGACAACCTCCTTCTGAACGATTTCTAATCCATAATTATAATGGCTCTGGGAGACCAGAATCTATAGTACACTACAGTCACACCAGATTCGATATCTTCTTTAGATATAGAAATTCTTAAAAGAGTGCACGTGTTTCACCGCGTTGTGTGGAAATGCAATAGTTGCATTAATTATGCAATCCTACTTTTACTATTTACTGACCCCTAACTAGAGGTAGGCAGGGTGCAATGCACATATGCATAATTAGAGCAGAAAAGACCAGGCTGTAGGTAAGACATGGCCCTATTTATTTGTTATATATCTCTTTTTTGTTTAATTTATCAGGGGGCAGCTCTATCACTGATTTAGGCTCACAAGGCATTCCATTGAATTGTTTGTAAATTCTACTCCTCTGAAGTTTTATGGTCACAGTAACTATTGACAACATTAGAAATTCTCCTTTCCCAAATGCGTTAGTTTTGGGCAACCCAATGTATTTTCTTTTAATAATTCTTCAGCGTTCCAATAAATGGCTTTCCTACACTTATAGAGAAAACTAGTAGGAAACATTAATAAATGGAAGTGCTTTACGTTTTTTTTCTTAATGCATGGCTTTTTGTAAACCACTGATGGATTGTGACACAATGGAAGAAAGTAGGCTATTAACCCGAGGAATAATAATATTATCCTGTCACAGTGAACACCAAAAGTCACTAAAGTAACAGACAATCAACACCCTTGGAGCTATGACACAAAACAGACATTGCTTAACTTAGGGTAAAGTGTAAAACGATTATGCAGTACCAATACAGTAATAAAGTCAAAACACCAAACAATAAAACCCCCAAACTGAATTTGAAAAAAAAGTTTATTTAATAATGATAAAAATCCTATAAGGGGAACTGGAGATATGTGTTTTTGACGTTTTAATTGAAAATATGGTAGCAGTAGCCTGAGACCTAAATGCACTTTGAGGCCAACATTGATGCACCTCAAGGTCAGATAAACCAAGCAGGACTGCCCAGTCAAGGGTTTTACCTTCTTACTTAGGGCCCGATTATTAGTCAGGCAGTCTTACCGCCAAACTGCGGCGATCCAAAACACCCCCGGTTGGCGGTGTTCCACCCATCCTATTACTATGCATGGAGGTAGAGCGGCAGTCTGCCACATTGGAGTGCTCTCCACCAGCGAGGTGGGAGACTGCAATGCTGGCGATTAGTACGCCGACGCCTTCAGGACGGCATATTGCCACCAAGCAAATTAAGAAAATGCATTAGTACTGGTGGGCCCTTTGCAGTGGTTCACCAACAGGGGGAAACCGTCACAGTTCACGTTCAGCAAAGTAACTGAACAGTGGCCATTGGATGGCCACAAATACAACACACCTGGTGTTCATTGGCCAGTTGGAGACACCTGCACAGCACACTATCAAAAACACCTTATTTCAGAACATTATCCTTTGACACTCCACAGCTCTAGAGCATTTGTGAGGTATATCTGGGACAAAGAAGGCCGACCATTTTTTCCCGGCACTTATCACTCCCCACACACCTTTCCTGCTCTTCTTTTTCACTTGGGTGCAATTAGTTGTTGTACTTCATTTTTTGATAATGCCCAGACCCACAAATCCAAGGTTTTCTGAGCAAGAGTTGTCAGTCATGGTGGATGAAGTCATTAGAGTAGAGCCACATCTGTTTGGAGCGCAAGCTCAAAATACTACTATCACTGAGAAAAGGGAAATGTGCGACAGAATAATTTGCAAAGTGAAAGCTGTAGGTAGATACTATGCACAGAGGGGGAAATTAGGAAGAGGTGGAATGATTTGAGGTGGAAGGTGCGTAACCTGACCTCCAAGCAACACATGGAGGCTCAGAGGACTGGTGGTAGTCCGCCCAGCATACCCATAAACATTTTCTCCTGGGAGGAGAAGGTCTTAGCCATCCTACACACTGAAGGCTTGCATGGAATAACTGAAGGAGTCTGGTAAGTGACACTTTACAAACTCACTTGAAATGCAAATCACCTGTTTGTTCACCTGTTTTTTCACATACCAGCTCTAAACAATGTGATTTCCACATATTTCCCTAATATAAATCAGTAAAGTATCAGCATCAGAGATGCAAAAATGTCTGTGTGAAGTTTGGCCTCTCATATCGGGTTAGTTGCATCAATCTCCACACCATGGTACATGATGGAATGATGTCTGTAAGTCTTGTATACAATATAACATCCAAGCAAGTGAATTATACATAAGTGGAGCTTACTTATTGTCTACAATCACAATATGAAAGGAAAACACAATAAGTCAAGATCTTCCCAATTGAAGAAAACACTGATAGATTTTGATTGTAGGTAAATAAATTCTTTCTTTTTTTTTCCATGGACAAATTCTTAAAATTCGAGATCACTGACGCGTTTTGTTCTCATACGGACTTCTTCAGGGCTTTGCTGTAGACAAACATTTCTTGAACTGTTCACACAAATACGTGTGTCGAGATCACTCCTCTCAAGCCAAGGAGATCGTCTTTTGCTTGAATTTCTCTAATGGTAGTGATGTGGGATATGTGTCTCCCGTGCGTTCAAAACATCATCTGGTTCAGGATCCGTTCAGGAAACATTTTGAACGCATAGGAAACACATATCCGACAATATTACCATTAGAGAAATTGAAGCAAAATACGATCTCACTTGAGAAATCTAATTTCAAGAATTTTTTGTCTACCGCAAAGCCCTGAAGATGTTCGCATGAGGACAAAATGCGTCAGCGAACTCGAATTTCAAAAATTTGTCAATGGAAAAAGAATAAAGAATTTAGTTACCTACGATCAAAATCTATCAGTGTTTTCTTCAATTGGGAAGATCTTGACTTATTGTGTTTGTGGACAATAAGTAAGCTCCACTTATATATATTTCACTTGCTTGAGTGTAAGGCCACCCCTTGTTCAATTTGTCTAAGTGGCATGTGTGCCACTTCCTTGGAACATATAAAGGTCATGTACCAGGTCCTTTGCACCATTGTATAACACAAAAATATTGCCTCGATACGGTATATTGACTGGTGTAGGATCTTCAGCCTTGATCCTTCCCCTTTTTTGAGCTTTGTACAATATACCATCTCCTGATACATTTTATCTGCCCCAATGTAAATGTAGGGGCCATACCAACAGCATAATGTCAACTGGTACATCACACTAACCAGCTAGATGGCATAGGCAAGTTGTGTTAGAAATTACTACAACTACCATGATGCCCTGTTTCAGTTACCCAAAACAAGATGAAAATGTGCTTTTGCAGATTGTCACATGTCTCTCAAATAACAATTGATCTTCAACTCTCGTTGAGTGAGCAATCTACATCCAATTCTTTCCTCAGAGAAATGTCACAATACTGTCCTATATGTAGTCATGGTCTCAGCAACTGAAACAATTGATGTCATGAGTGACCCCACAACAAATGTGTTTGCCCAACATAGAATGCCCTGAACCCAAATCAAAATATTTTAAGTGGCAGGTGACCCTTTGACTCTGCACTGCTCACATGATCACTAATGGCAAAGACACTACTAAGTTATGTCAGCTACTGTTTCTTTACTCAGCTGAGCCATGGAATGGTAAAATTCACATGTCACATCTTCACTGTGTTGGATAGAATGTTTTATTGATGTCATGTATGCTTGCTAATCTAAATGGCTGCAACTCAGGACATGGTATGGACAGCGTATCAGAAGTACAAGTGTATGGAATCTGAAAATTTCTGCTTAACATGTGCATTACCACTGAAATCTATCAACACATTAATCTCTACCTATTGCTTTTCTCCTTCAAGGTTTTACTGACTGTGTCACAAGATTTGGAGTTTGATTCCTACAATAACAATGTTCTCTATTTCCCAGAAGGTCTATTGGCCACAGAAAGTGGACACTGCTCTGCCACCAAAGAGACCCACACTGCAAGCCAGGAGCATGCCAACAGTGGTGAGGACAGTCCTGGACATCTTAATGTGGACGACGGTGATGGTCCATCCATTCAGGCTGGGAACACAGAAACAGTGAGTATCACTAGGCCCACAACATCTCCCCCTAGCTGCACCAACTCAGCCACCAGTAGTCCCTCCAATATGTGTACCTACCTCAGTGTCTCCCATCATTTGCACCCCAGTCCCTGCCCCTGATATCACTGTCTCCAACCCTGCAACAGAAGAACCAGTATCGAAAGTGGTGTTGCAACATGTGCAAAGGGTATAGGGCTTGTGGGAGGGCATCTGTCGACCAGTGGAGTAAGGCCACTGGGGCCACTTACACCAAGTCTATCAATGACCAAGTCTTGTGAGCATACCATCAGTCCCAAGACAAGAGGGAACAGATACTCACTAAAATCAGGGAAATTAAGTCGGTTCAGAGGGACATACAGACGGCGGGGCAGATTTACAAGAAAGTGACGCATCTGTACAGATGCGTCACTTTCCCTGCGCCACCCTTATAAACCCTTGCGCCACCCTAGATGCGCCGTGTTTACAATACGGCGCACTGTGGCGCAAGGATTGAGAGCTGCGTCAGAAATTCTGACGCATCTGTTGGCAGAAAAGTCATGCATTGCTGGAGTCATGTTGCAAGCACGACGCAACTCCAGCAATGCGTGTTGAGGCTTATTCCCACTACCCTACGTCACTACTTACGCCTGCTTGAAGCAGGCGTAAGGTTTTGACGCAGTGGCGTCCTAAAAGTGGCGCAGTGAAATCTTGTAGATTTCAGTAAGTCACTTTTACGAGGCCTTCCTGCGTGGTAACGCCCACCCTGCATACATTATACCTGACGCAGATATAATGTGACGCAGGGCTTTACAACGTGACGCATCTCCCTAGATGCGTTATGTTGTAAATAGGACGCATTGTTTGCGCTGCTGTTGCATCAAAAAAGTGACGCAACTGCAGCGCAAAAGTCACGCAAGGGGCTTGTAAATCTGCCCCGGAGCTGGCAGGCCACAACACCAACATGGTCTCCCTCATTGGGGGGCTGCTGGACCTTAACACAACTCTGGCACAGGCGTTTCCACCAGCATTCACATCTTCCTGTGGTGCCCCGCCATCAGGCCCCTCAACATCTTCTGCAGCAAGGGAGGCCCTGCCAGAGAAAGAACCAACAGTAGACATTACAAGCCCTGCACTTGTGGATCCCCCGACACCAGCAAGCCAGGATGTCCTTGCAAATTTCCAGTCTGTTCGGATGGCAACACCAATGCCACCATCATCAAGAAACATCTGACCTAATTTCCCCCAGTGTTTGACACACATTCACTTTGTAGACTATTTCTGAACCCACTACCCTTTCTGATGGCAGTAGTATCTTGTACATTGGACTCCAAATAATTTGGTATCTACAACTATGGTTTCATCCCCCATGACTGACTCATCCACTTGTTGGTCTCCCTCTTTTATTTTTCACAAAATATATATCTCCTTGTTTACTTAATTAAATGCACCAGTCTGGAACTCATTGACTGCTGTAGTATGTTTCAAATCTAGAACACCATGGTGCAGATTCCGATCCGTTAAAACCCGGGTACGAACCGTCGGACGGAGCGTTTTCTCCATCCGACTCGTACCCGGGAAAAATACCTTACAAACATGCAAGTACGATTCGTACGCAAACACCATTTGCGTACGAATCGTAAAAACCACCGAACAACCAAAAAATACCCACAATTCTGATCTGGGACAATGCGGACGTGACGTCCGGACGGAGTCAGGCAGCGTTTCATGAACCAGCAAGTACGATTCGTGCCCACATCACTCCGCACGGACAATATTTTACGGCAGCCAAAAACTGCTGGGAAATCAGGATGACACGCAGAAGGAGCACCTGTACGCGACGGACAGCCATGGACCCCAACCTCCGGGTCATCCCGGCCCTCATAGCAGTCCACCTGGTGTACAGGAACCGACGCAGACGCCGCAGAAGGTCAGAACAACACCCAGGGGCAAAGGGGGGGGCAGGGGCAGGAAACATAACCCCCACCCAAGTCCAAAATCACACATGCCCTGTACATACCTGACCCCCAGGGCCTGGTCACTTTGGGGGTGGGGGCGTCTCCACCAAGGCCTGCGTCCGCCACAATGGAAGTCAACATGGACGCGAACCGGCATCACAACAATTGTGGTACGCACCGTACCCACGCCTTAAGAGCGTGGGTACGGGTTGTACCACGCCCACCCCAACGTCACCCCAACAATGGCGGTACGGCCCATACCCACGTCCCAAAGGCATGGGTACGGGCCGTACCGCCATTGTTGGGGTCACGTAAGGGTGGGCGTGGTACGACCCGTACCCACGCTCTTAAGGCGTGGGTACGGGCCGTACCGCCATTGTTGGGGTGACGTAGGGGTGGGTGTGGTACGACCCGTACCCACGCTCCTAAGGCGTGGGTACGGGCCGTACCCCTACGGCATCCCAACAATGGCGGTACGGCCCGTACCCACGTCCCAAAGGCATGGGTACGGGCCGTACCACCATTGTTGGGGGTGACGTAAGGGTACGAACCGTACCCACGCTTGAAGAGCATGGGTACGGCCCGTACCACGCGTACCTCTACGACACCGCCACAATGGTGGCACGGCCCGTACCCAGGCCCCCAGAGCGTGGGTACGGCCCGTACCACCATTGCAGTGGTGATGTAGGGGTACGCGTGGTACGGGCCGTACCCACGTCCTAAAGGCATGGGTAAGGTACGTACCCCTATGGCACCCCAACAATGGGGGTACGACTCGTACCCACGTCCTAAAGGCCTGGGTATGGGCCGTACCTCTACGTCACCGCCACAATGGTGGTACGGCCCGTACCCACGTGCCACAGGCATGGGTACGGCCCGTACCACCATTGCAGTGGTGATGTAGGGGTACGCTTGGTACGAGCCGGACCCACGTCCTAAAGGCATGGGTACGGTACGTACCCCTACGGCACCCCAACAATGGGGGTACGACCCGTACCCACGTCCAAAAGGCATGGGTACGGGCCGTCCCGCCATTGTTGGGGTGCCGTAGGGGTAGGGCCCATACCGTGGCCGTAGGACGTGGGTACAGCTCGTACCACGCCAGTGGACAGACACATAGGGGTGTGTGGGCTTCAGCCCCAGCAGTGCCTAGACATAGGAGGGGTGGGTGCCTATCACTCCCAGCAGTGCCCAGACATAGGAGGGGTGGGTGCAGAGTCCCCCCAGCAGTGCCCAGACATAGGAGGGGTGGGTTCAGAGTCCCCCCAGCAGTGCCTAGACATAGGAGGGGTGGGTGCAGAGTCCTCCCAGCAGTGCCCAGACATAGGAGGGGTGGGTGCAGAGTCCTCCAGCAGTGCCCAGACATAGGAGGGGTGGGTGAAGAGTCCTCCCAGCAGTGCCCAGACATAGGAGGGGTGGGTACAGAGTCCTCCCAGCAGAGCCCAGACATAGGAGGGGTGGGTGCCTATCACTCCCAGCAGTGCCCAGACATAGGAGGGGTGGGTGCAGAGTCCCCCCAGCAGTGCCCAGACATACGAGGGGTAAGTGCAGAGTCCCCCCAGCAGTGCCCAGACATAGGAGGGGTGGGTGCAGAGTACCCCCAGCAGTGGACAGAGACATGGTGGTGTGTACACCATCCTACAATTAGCAAAACACCATGGGTGCATGAAGGCATACACAAAGTGCGACAATATTGAGAGTGGCATGCCAACACATCACTGACAGCAGTGTCCCACTCCCATGAGGGTGGATGTCCATCCCCCACTGCATGACACACCAAATGTGGGTGTGATGACAAATGACACATGCATACCCACCCCTGGTGCTGGCAGCACAATACACACAATGTGAGCATGCAACAAGACTGCATACTCATATGCCACCCTATTAAACTAAGAGACCCAAAGGGAACACACACTGTCACGCACATTCCAGGACTGATAGGAATGTACAGTTGCTGGGGCAGCCAACAAGTTGTTGCCTCCCATGGAAGGAAAAGGGTGGAGTACCCACAGATACAATGCCCACAATTGTCAGTCAGGTGACCAAAGACCCTGCAGAACACGTAACACATGTGTGCGAGGCTGGGAGTACACACATACATAGGGCGTAAAAGGGAACATGTCCACATGAAGTCATGTCAATATACTCCATACACTAGTACAGTGACCACCAAGGATGCCACAAATGATGCAGGTGGAGACATTGCTGAGCATGCATGGCCAAAGTTGAAGGGATCCGTCACATACCCAGGATATGTAGACACAGCTCAGCACAACAATTGGGAAACAGCCTGCAGGGAAGATGTCAGGGTCCACAGAGGAAGGAACACACCTTTGGACAAAATCACCATACAGTAAGAGCACACATGACCAAGGATTATTTGCAGAGCCCTTGTGATGGCACACAGATACCAGGATCCACCCCATGAGCAGCACACTACAACATTTCCCAGACACCTAACACATTATCACCACCCCAAATCATGGAGCAGCACCAACAACAGCAAGTCCAGGAAAGCATTAGTGTGCATAAGAAAAACAAAATGCTTTATTCAGCAGAAAATAATATTTGCTAAATGAATGTCCAGAATATAGAGGGCCCATAGGCCAGGCCATGTGAAAAGTCCTGGTGGGGGACACTTAGGGACGTGTCTCCCCTAGCTTGCCTGCACAGTTCACTGTTCCATTTCATCCACAGAAGGGGGGGGCATCATGGGGGGGAAGGACCAGGCACCGCAGGGACAGGAGGGGCAAGGGTAGGTTTTGTGGGTGCAGGGACGGACGACTCCACCACAGGGGGTAGGGCAGCGCCAAAGGTGGTGGTGAGGATGGCGCTGCATACGGTGGCAAGGCCCCCCAGCGTCTCCCCTGCACCCGAATGAACCACAGGCCCCAAGGAGGGAGGGGGGTCAGAGGGATGGGTTGCAGCGCTAGTGGGGGAGGGTGTGGACAGGGGGGGACTCAACTCCCCTGCCCGGGGACTCTCTCGACCGCTTGCGGGGTGGTGTCACACTGGGGCTGAGGGACAGACTGGCCATGAAGGACTCCTTGTCCGACTGTTGGGCAGGGGAGCTAAGGGGAGTGGTTTTGGAGGAAGTGGGTCTTGAGGACTGCGGACTCCCACTGTGCCTGCGTGCCTGCCGTTTGCCCCCAGACCCAGTGGGTGTGCCTACTTCCCCCTGTGTGTGCATGACTGGAGGAGTGCGCTTGGCCTTCCCTGGTGGTGTGCTGCCTGTGTCTGGTGGGGTGCGTGCATGGGGAGGTCTGGGTGTGGGTGGGACAGGAATGGGAGTGGGAAGTGTGGATGGTGCAGGTGTAGGGGGGACGGAGCGCTGCTGGAGATCCACTGCTGCAGTCAGTGACGAGTCTATGGACCTCAGCAACATCCGTTGATCAGACATCGCCGCTGACATACCCTCCAAGTACGACACCATCTGTGTCAGCAGTGTGGTGTGGCCATGGAGGACAGTAAGCATTGATGTCGGACCAACCTGCAACTGTCGCAGAATGTCCACAGACTTGGCATTGACGGCAGCAGGGGAGACAGGGGCAGGGGGTGCGGTGCCTGGCCCGAAGGAGACCTGTTGGCGCCTAGCACGGAGGGAAGGGACCCGAGCAACTGGGAGGTGGGTGATGGGAATGGAGGGGGCGGCGACAGATGGAGTGCTGCTTTCAGCTCTGGGAGCAGCGACCGCCCCTTCTGGGAGCTCAGCCTCGGACCCATCAGCGTCATAGTCGGTGGTGGGACTAGACAGGTCCTCCGCCGCACTCCCCTCCGTGCCACTCGCTGAGCCAGACTCGCCAGCACTGGTGGCACCGCTGATGGATCCCTTCTCAAGGTCCGTGCCAGTGTCTCCCTCGGTTTCCCCCGACGATGCTGTGGGCAAGGTGAAGAGACAGGAAATAATCAGACACCTGTAAACATATGACACATGAGTCAACACTACATAGGTCACAGTGCATAGCATGAAAAGCAACATGAGTAACATCTACAATACTACGCACATATGTAGGCCCTGCACCACACAGTTGGTTGACCCACCATGCCACTGAGAAACAATGGAGAGCATGACACAACAGCAAAGAACTTGATATCAAATTAGACAGAGGAGCTAGCCTCTGGGGACAGTCGAGTACTGCATCTGGACCACACACCGTAGCCAAAAAAGGGATGAGCAGGAACCATGTCTTTTAACTTTTGGCACATGCTGCTTAGCAAATACATTAAACCCTGCCCAACATGACTGGGTCACTGCATGTTGAGTGTATGTTCAGACAATCATCACACACAGGCCAGACCTGGCAAGGACACATACGGTTTGGACATGTAGGCCTTGCCCGCACAAACCCCCCCCTACCTGAGACAATGTGCGTGACACAGAGGAAGTACTTACACCTCTTATTCGGGGATTACTAAAATGCCCTTCAATGAATCCTGAATGTACACGAACTAACCCTTGTGCGCCTGTCCACACATATAATTGACAAACAACCATCATCAGATAGTTGTACCAAAACACACAGGCACCGGCCACTGTGAGTATGCACAAGCCAAATTGGGTCACCCTGTACAGTGGACACATGTAGCACACTTAACGTAAATACAAATGAGGCCAGGGTACAATGCCACAGAGCCCAACCTATGCTGAAGACACAGAGAATGTCCACATTGTTGGATGACACACATGATACCTAGGAAAAGGTGCCCCAGGGGACTGTAGTGGCCACACTCCTCCATGGTCCTGGATGGATATGACTGCAACAGAAGCAAACGTCCCTGCACTATGCATATCTCCCACTCATGCACATCATGTCTGAGGGCACAACATTGGTCATGCAGTACACTTTTCAGACACACTCCTATGTCGGGACTCAGCATCAGTGCCAACTAACATGGACCCCACATTGACTGAACTGGCCAGGGCACAGGCAAGTACCCAACACATGTTACACACCACCCCCACACATGATGCTACAAGCATTGGGCACTTGGATTAACTGGCAGCCTAGATAACCTTGTGCAAAAGTGACTACACACAGACCAGGGACCACATGTCAAGGAGGGGAAGGGAGGAAGAACAGCACCGGTTGACTTGGGGGAACAGGATATGTACTGCACATATGAACCCTGGCAGTGTATCCATGCAACTGCGCACTTCCAAAAGCTGGTGACACACAACAAACACACATGTACCTACCCCCTTCCTGCTGCTGCTTCTCCGCTAAGCGCCTATCCAAGTCAGGGAAGACCACCGCCAGGATACGCTTCATCTGGTGGGTCAGACGCCGGCACCCACGGTTCTTATGGCTCACTAGTGAGTCCCCCAGCAGGACCCGGGCGATCCTCCTGGTCCAGCACCGGATATCCTGCCAGCGTTTCCTCACCTGGGCCAGGCGCCGCCTCCGACCCTCCACCGACCTCACGGCACTGACGGCTTGCTTCCAGATCTCCCCCTTGGCATAGACACCTACCTGTGAGGATGACAAAGTGAGACAACATCAATACACCTGCTCCATGTCACAGAGACACACATTTGAACAATTTGGCTGGTTTGAACAGGGCATAGTATGCAGCAAACTCATTGCACCTTTGTCATAGGGACATCATCCTCTGGGGATGGCCAAATGCACTACGTGGCATTGAAAGTACACAGGTGGAATGAGGGGTGCAACACAATCACTGATCCCGGCTCACACTGTGCATCACAAGCTACACCACGATTATGTACAGCACCTCAAAGCAGTCACGTGCCCCAAGCCACTGACGCAACCTCAGCAGGGTACACAGACACACACAGGCACAGGACAATCACCTGCCATTGGCAACTGCGGGTACAAAAATCACTCTGCACATGTGCCACTAGACTGGGGGGTGTCACAGGTGTGGGGCAGGCTCAGCACATCAGACATACAGCACTGCTCCCTGCACACATCAGATGGGTAGGGTACATGCATCCCTCATGCAGCTGGGGTGCAACACTCCACATAGACACTCACCCACATGATAGGGGACTTACACACACACCAATGTCCAGGGGACGAACACATCATTTGGACACTCTCACCACAGGTACAATCAACTCACACACATCTGTGGGTACAGTCACCTGTCACACTGGGGGGACCACAGAATCACATCAGGACTGTGGAAACAACATTCCCAAGAGGATTGGCCAGGCTGAATGTGGCATGCACCATGCAAGGATTGTCACAGTAAGCACTATGCAAGTGAGGAGTGCAGACATGCACTACAGCATGCTCTGCCTGGGAGACATGAGGCATTCCCCCCCTGGGACCCACTCTAAAGAACATTGCATGTCTGTCACACCTGGACACAATGCCAGAAGTGACAGTCACAAAAAAGGGGCACAGTCTAAGCTAATGGAGTCAGCACTCACTTGCTCCCCTGGTCTCCCATACAGGCAAGGATACTGTGGGAGGATCACATCCAGCAGGGCCTGGTTCTCCTCCTGGGTGAATGGCTGGGCCCTCACCACAGACCTGGACATGGTGCCAGAGGAATCACGAGCAGCAGCAGTGGTGTGGAATGAAAGGTTGTGCAGGCAAGTGCTCTCTCATGGGGCCTGGCTGCCTTATATTTGCCTTGCTGGCCTGTTTCATTTACAGGAGTACAGAGTGATTGGTCAATCTCATTTGCATCCTACGTTTCCTCCAATCCCTTTAAACCTACCTCAGTGGGTGCCTTTGCATGTTTAAAAAAATGAGCATGATGTCAAGTCAACAACCACTTTGCAACTTTGTATATTGTCTCCAACCGACTTCTGCTGGTCACCTGATGAAAAAATTTGAACTTGAAACTGGGTCTCCATGACAACCAGCATGCATTTAGTCCCTTATAATTGTCCCTCATGTGTCCCCTATGTAATTTCACTATACACACACAGGTACGGTGCGTTCCACGCCCCTAGGGCACCACTACTCCAGTGATACGGTCCGTACAGGCGTCTGTAGGGTCCGTATCACCATGGTTGTGTCGCCGTACGCCATAGGGATACGGTCCGTACACGCGTGTGTAGGGGCCGTATCACTATGGTTTTGTCGCCGTACGCGTACGCCATAGTGATACGGCCCCTACACATGCGTGTACGGACCGTATCCCTATGGCGTACGCCTACGGCGACACAACCATAGTGATACGGACCCTACAGACGCCTGTACGGACAGTATCCCTAGGGCGTACGCGTACGGCTGCACTACCATAGGGATACGGCCCCTACACACGCGTGTACGGACCGTATCCCTATGGCGTACGCCTACGGCGACACAACCATAGTGGTACGGACCCTACAGACGCCTGTACGGACCGTTTTCCTAGGGCGTACGCGTACGGCTGCACTACCATAGAGATACGGCCCCTACACACGCGTGTACGGACCGTATCCCTATGGTGTACGCCTACGGCGACACAACCATAGTGGTACGGACCCTACAGACGCCTGTACGGACCGTATCCCTAGGGCGTACGCGTACGGCTGCACTACCATAGGGATACGGCCCCTACACATGCGTGTACGGACCATATCCATATGGCGTACACCTACGGCGACACAACCATAGTGGTACGGACCCTACAGATGCCTGTACGGACCGTATCCCTAGGGCGTACGCGTACGGCGACACAACCATAGTGATACGGACCCTTCACACACCTGTACGGACCGTATCCCTATGGCGTACGCCTACGGCAACACAACCATAGTGATAAGGACCCTACAGACGCCCTCAGAGCCTGTGTACGGTGCGTTTCACACCTTACACTGGTGACAGGCGGCACACAGAAAGGAATTAAGCTGTCATACTTCGCCGAGGCTGGACATCAAGTCATTGTCAGTGCAGTCCTACATGTCTCGGGCCTAGGTGTGTCAGGCTGTGATGTGGCACAAATCTCCTCATGTTTGAACCCAATAGATGTGTGATGAGCTGTGTACACATGTCATGTGTCAAGGTGCACTATGTGCCACACATCCCCTTCACACCTTTGACATGTGTGCATGTAGTACAGACTTGTTGAGCACTGCGTCACTGGCATGGCACATTCGCCAACACCCGCAACTGTCCCCTGATGCCAGGTACACGGATAATGACACCTGACATGTGACTACCGGCATTGCACGATGTGAGTATGTCATGTGTGTGTCATGTGTTCCCATAAGCTTGCTGTTGGTGTTCCGTCAAATGCATCTGCAGTTGCTCCATCCAACATGTGCATGTGTGTGGATGGGCATGGCACACTATTATGCACACCAGGACACATGTGGAATCAGACGTCACGTGTGTATGTATGCATCGAACATGGACTTGCGAGTAGAGGACATATCTGCGTAGTATCAATGTATGTGTGATCAGTTTTGACATGTACCCCTTCATGGCAAGGTGTGTGGTCTGTCCTTTTTTCAGGGACATGTGACCTGTGCCTCTAGTGTTCCGCAACCTGTCTGTATGATAAACATCCTTATTCTGCACACATGTGGATGTCTGTCACTCCTGTAATGTGTCTGCCTGTTCACTTACACTGGCCCACAGCTAGTTTCATGCCATGTCATGTTGAGCTTGTGAATCCACGTTTGTAGCTGGCTCTTGGTAGGAGTGTCACCTGCCTGGCATACGTGTCCAGGATATATTGCACAGACCTGACTCTGCATGTAGCATATGTGTATTGGCTGTTCAACATGTGCTCAGTACATTGACAGTGTTGTTGTACTGTACTCACTCTTCGTTGTCCCTTCCAAATTATTGCAGGGCTCCGCCTCTCCCCCGACCAATCCCAGACTTGGCTGCCCTGAGGGAACGTGACTGTGTATGCCGGCACCGCTTCACCCAAAGGTTGATTCTGAACTTGACAGCAAGGCTGGCACCACACCTCCAACCACTACACAGGTATCCTACTGCACTGACACCCAAGATGAAGGTGATGGCAGCCCTACATTTCTTTGCCACGGGTACGTTTCATGAGACCATAGCTCATGTTGGTGGCATGTCCCAGACCATGTTCAGCCGTGTCCTGCATGATTTTTTAGAGGCCATGTTGGTTCACCTGGATGAGTTCATTCATTTCCCAACTCCTGAGCAGTTGACAGGTGTCAAGGGTGACTTCTATGCCCTGGGAGGGATGACCCATGTCATTGTGTCTATTGATGGGACACATGTGGCTTTGGTACCACCACAGGCACAGGAGGTAGCCTATAGAAACAGGAAACATTACCACTCCATTAATGCCCTTGTGGTGTGTCTTGCTAACATGGTGATAACATGGTGATTTCCCATGTCTGTGCTCGTTTTCCAGGATCAGCACACGATGCCTACATCATGAGGCGTAGCGGGGTGCCTGAAATGATGCTGCAGCTGCGCAACGAACGAGCATGTCTTGTTGGTGGGTATACTCTGTTACTCCTGTATTTAGCATCATCTTTCTGTCTTACTGCTTCTCCTGACCCACTTCTGTCCACGATGTTTCCATGTAGGGGACTCTGGCTATCCCAACATGCCATGGCTGATCACGCCTCTCCGCAACCCCAGAACGGCTGCCGATCACCGGTACAACAACGCCCATGGGCAGACCAGGCGAGTGATAGAGAGGACCTTTGGCCTCCTGAAGAGCCGTTTCCGGTGCCTCCACAAGACCGGCGGCGCACTCCCATATGCACCGGTGAAGGTCTGCAAAATCTTTCTTGTGTGCTGCATGCTGCACAACATGGCAGTGGAGAAAGCTGTGTTTGTAGAATAACAACCTAGGCAATTCTTGTGAGTAGCAGTTGTAAATAATTTCTATCTAATAGTCAGAACAGTATAAGCAGTGAGACGAAAAAATGAAAATTGTAATTCTTTTTTAATTATAAATTCTAGGTACATTCACAATTAAAAACAAATTTAATATACATAGTAAAATTATGACAAATACTAAAATTGTGGGTTACACAGGGATGAAGAATAAACAAATATGGTGGCACAACTGTATATTATTCGACGCGCGTTTCGGCGTAGTTAACGCCTTCGTCAGGAAAGCTAAGGCCACAATTCCTGTGCTTCAAGGATCAAACGAGGGGTTTCCAGGAATTTAGGTAAGTTATTTTTCTTGTAGGTGGATGCCTTAATTGATGTTCATTCATTCAAATATAGTAGATGTTGAAAGGGGATGGCTGTTCTTTTATGTTCTGTATTCCGATAAGTCCATGAACATGGCACAACCTTATTTAGTGGAAGTTTTACGTATAGATGACAATTCTTTAATGCTTCATTGCAAGCAGTTCTTATATGTTTTAAAACCTGGTATCGAGTAGATTCTTGTAAGTGCCGGTCTTGATAAAAAAAAAAGTGGAGAAAGCTGTGCCACTCGTCCTGGATCCGGATGAGCAGGAACATCCACCCATGGAGGACGAGGGGCTTGGTGACGAGGCAAGTGATGTTGAGGAGGAGGAGGAAGAGGACATCTGGAGTCGGCTCATACGCAACTTCTTTGCTTAGTGGTGAGTTGCAGTGTCTGAGTGTGCACGCATTGAGCCTTGTGTGGCATGTGTTGCAATGTGTGGGTCCATCTGCATCTATGGCAAGTGAGTCAGAGGTGTGTTTGGATGTGTCACTCGAGTGATGGTGTAATAACAGTATGTCTTACCTGAGACACTATTTTCACCTAGCATGTTGACAACCTTATACGTGTCGAGTACATGCCCATGCATGCGGATGTGCTTCTTTTGGCGAACTTCTTGTGTGTCTCTCATCCCCAGGTATTTGCGCATGCTGTCTGCTGGTGGCATTGTTGTGCTCCTGCTATTCCTCATGAATACAGCAAAGTGTGCTGAATCAGCGTAACATGCACGGACATGTCGAAAAATCACCTTAGGGTAAGGGATGCACCACGGCTTTTTGGGTGTGCTATTTGTTTGGAATGTGTGTGCACTGCTCCTGTTCATGTTTGGTTACTTAGCATACATGTAGAATCACCATGGGTCACATGACATGGAGCGGGATTCACTTGAATTGATAGTCACACTTGGTGACAGTCATCTGTAATGTGATTGTGGATTGTGATGAAGGCATCAATGTGTGTAACACTGCCCTTGGAAACATACGGGATGCACCGGGTTGACATAGTGTAGGACATCGCCATTAGTGGCTCAAAGGTGAATTGCAGACTCTCCGTGAGCAGCAGGGGGTGTTTGCCTCAAACCCGTCACTCGTGTGCCAGTTCTATGGGTTTCCTGCATCTGTGGTGCAAAGGGGGGTGCCAGTGTAGGTTCCACATGTTCATCCACATGACCTGTGCATCTGTTAATATAGATGCATTTGCCTTCCGGCAAACATGACTAATAAAGGTGTCCCTCAGCCTCCAAGGTGCCTCATCTCTGTCAATGCAGGTCTCTTGCCACTGTGCATGCGGCATGTCTGGCATAGTTGTCACAGATTGTGCATATGAGTCTATGTGTAGAGTAGCAAGATGCAAGCTGTTTGTCAGGGATTATGATATGTATTGTGCATGATGTACATGGCTGTGTAGGTATTTTGGCATCTCAGTCCCCACAACGGCCACTTTGCTGCATGCGCATCCATTGTCTGTGTGTGTGCCATGTTGAACCAGACACTCCTCCCTTCTCACACACCTTTTGCAGTAGTCCTTTCTGACATGCTTGTGTTATTGTGCAACTTGTGGCATGGTTTTCAGGACATGGCGCCTGCTGCTGCAGGCCCTGAAGCAAGGGCACACAGAGTTTCTATATTTGCCCTCACACACACGCCTCTAAGACGCACCCCCCTTCCTCCCTCCCCCCATTCATTTTGGTGTAATCTGCTTGTGTGTGACACAGTTGCGGTGGGAAAGGCTGGACCGTCTGCACATGCTACGTGCACATTGCATGTGCCTCATGTCCTTGCATGTGCCACATCACGCTCACCATGATGTTGAGGCCACCCACCAAGCAATGTCCATCCAATACATCTGTTGCATGCACGCAGGTATGCACTCATCGCCCACACAACACCTTTGCATAATGAGTGTGCAACTCCAACTGCCTACACAGCGCTGGCACGCCTTCCAGGCCCTGTCACACCAACCAGGTCATGTCCCTCCTACTCCCCACCGGCTCTGTACCCCAACATGGCCATGTGAGTGGTACTCCAGGCCTCTGCATGTAGTATGGTGTCGTTGTGGGACACATGGCACAGGTATCACGTCTCAGCGTGTCAGTCTACAATGTGTCCAGGATCCCCCTCTACACCATGACATGCGCACTGCATCTCATCATCATCTGGTGTCCCATTGACAGGCAGGTGCTCCTCACCCTCCCCAAAGACGCAGTCCTTGCCAGTTCTCATATTGAATAATGCATGGTATCCATTGGCAGATGGCTGCACGTTGGCCACATGATGCTGGACTTGTGCACGACTGAGGTGTTCATCTGCGGATTGTCCCCTTACAGCTGGGTCAACTGCTTGTGTCCCACCTGCAAGGGCCCTGCACAGGCACACAGTGTCCACACACACGAGCTGGTGTGCAGCATGGATTGCTTGCTCACATGTGCTATGCTGATCACCAGCATCTGTACCTCAGGCTTCAGCACACTCTGCATTATGCACAAGATCTACAGTTCGATCCACCTCAAGGCAAGACAGACCATCCCCCAGGTCAACTTCAACATCCGTGTCTAATCCTACCCTGTACTCTAGGGAGAAGTACATTACAACTCCCATGAGACTTGTCCACATCCAGGGTGCATCTGCACAGCTCTGCTTCAACATCCGGCGACCCAGCCACCTCACCGTCCAACAGAGATAGCTGCAATGGATCACTGTCAGCTGCAGGATGACCTTCACAATCCACGCCCACACTCAGGATGCAGCCCACGACCACGCCTCCAACACAACCTTGTGGCACTGTCCTCCAAGACCCCATTGTGCCATCTCCATGCATCCAACCTTGGCCTGGCCACCATTCTCCACATCCACCTGACTCCTGCTTGCAGAACATAGTTCTCCCACCTGGCTACACATACCTGGGACTCCCACCCCAGGACAGGTCTGTCCGCACAGTTGTGCAGGCACCCCCTCAGCTGGTTGGGCCCATCACGGGTGAGTATGGTGCTCCATGTCTGTATTGGATGATACATTGTGACCCATGTGTGTCCTGTGCCAGACTCA
This sequence comes from Triturus cristatus, assembly GCF_964204655.1. Taxonomy (NCBI): domain Eukaryota; kingdom Metazoa; phylum Chordata; class Amphibia; order Caudata; family Salamandridae; genus Triturus; species Triturus cristatus. Next base: position 735,301,866 of record NC_140587.1, on the reverse strand, counting down.
GACCCCAGGGTATGCATGGTTGGAGTTACTTCAAAACTCAGGTATGGTTTGACTTTCCAACACACACATGTAATGGAATAATGCTAAATGACGGCATCATCTCGTGATTTCTCAGATTTTTATTAGTGGTGGGGTACGTGTTTGGGGGGATGTAAAGTGGTGCTCGCCGGGTGTCTGTAATCCAAAGTTCACAGGGGGAGTTGGGATCCTTGCCATTGGAAGTCATCAGAGTCCATGCCACAGTCTTTGTCAACATTGGTCAGACAGTGACCAGCAAGTCCATGTGGCAGAGAATGTCATTGGATGAGGTGCTGCTGTTGCGTTAGAGGTCCAGGTGCCAGGCCAGGTGACCTAGGAGATGGTGATGGTCCGCTGACTCTCACGGTCTTTTGTGTGGACGACCCACCTTCCTCCGGGGACCCTCAGAAGCAGGCAGTGACGATGTCTGGGATGCTCCGTCGGACGAATCCTCCTCCTCCTGATCCCTCCCTGTGGCTGGTGGTGATCTACGCCTGGTGGCACAGGGAGGGTTGCCCATGTTTTCGGCAATCCGACGGAGTACACGGGTCATGTCCGTTTGCACCGCCACGAGCTCAGGCAGTCTTGCCTCTATCCGTCCTTGGTGTTGCTGTTGACTGGCATATTGCTCGGCCTGCAGGTTCTTAATCTGATTGAGAGCCTCCACGGCCTGGCTGATGGCCCTGGTGTCACGCCGGTATGTGTCCAGGATGTTGCGGACGTGTTTCATAACCGGTTCCTCAGCTTTCTGGTCAGGTTCGCGCCTCCGCCGTCCTCCACTCCCACCATCCCTGCCCACTTGAGCCTGGCCTGCCGTTGTGGGCACATTGGGTCTCCGGGACCCCTGAGGGATGGCATTTGCGGGGTCGCCTGCCTCCTCCTGGGTGCCCGGGGTACCTTGTCCCTCCTGGTCAGACTGGCTGCGTTGTGTGCGAGCAGGGCTCCTGTGTGTATCCTGGGATGTGGCAGGAATGGGGGTGGTGGTTGGCACAGTTGTACCTGCCGCAGGTACTGCAGGTGCTTGGGCACCAGAGGGGCCAGGTTGGTCGGGGTCATCCACGGTGTGGTGAGAGTCGTCGCCGCCAGTGGGATCATCGTCACGCCGAGCCTGGTTCTGTGATTCTTCCCCCCCATTGTTGGGGGGAGATCGACGACGTTGCCCTGTGTGTGAGGGAGAGACAATGTTAATGGTGTTTCATGCGTCATCCATGTTTTCGGGGGACAGATTGATATTTACTCCTGGTTATTTGGCCTGTCTAATGAGTGTTGGGATGCTTATTTGGCTATGGATTGGTCATGTTGTGTCACATATCCATTGTGGGAGTGCCAATTTGCGTTGGCTGCCCCGGGGGTGTGTGCTTGTGTAAGGGGGTGTGTGTGTGTGACCGGGCATGCTGTTGGGTGTGATGTGATTTGTCATTGGGTCTACCAGGTGATGTGTCTTTCCCCTCATGGTGCCTGCTGGCATGACAGTGCATGTGAGTTCCTGTGGTAGGTAGGTGGCATGTGGAGTTGATGTTTGAGTGTACAGTGGTCACAGGTTTGCCTTGTGCTGTCTACAGCAGGGCCAAGTGTCATCTACCTTGTCTGTACTTGGCAAGTCCCTGTGCATTGTGCATGATGCATGGGTATGTCCCTTGGCCACAGCAGTCAACACTTTTCCTATGTGTGACACACTCTTTGTTGTTGCATCAGTTTTGAACGCAGTGAGCAGTGTAGCGAGCTTGCGTAGCGAGCGCTGCAGAACCGACTTACGTGTTGCATTGTACGTGGCCAAATGGTGCTTTGTCATGTCTATTGGAGAATGCAGGTAGGTAACTTATGCATTTGTGACTGGGTTCTAACAAACACAGTGAGTGGGTATACTGGGTGTGAGGTTAGGTTTGTGCCTGCAGCAAGGATCGACTTGTGCACAGTTTGACACATGGCCCAGTGCTTTCCAAACGAATGAGGGGTGTTTCACGCACTGCCAGACCTTGTCAACATGCACACAGTCCACCTGCTGATGAGCGGACATGCCCACACCACCCAAGGGTGATTTTGTCTCCCTCTGTCTCCCTCTCTCCCTCCCTCTGTCACCCTCCTCCCTCTGTCTGTCTCCCTCTGTCGCCCTCTGTCTCCCTCCCTCTCTCTCCCTCTCCCTCCCTCTGTCTGTCTCCCTCTGTCGCCCTTTGTCTCCCTCTCTCTCTCTCCCTCTCCCTCCCTCTGTCTGTCTCCCTCTGTCGCACTCTGTCACCCTCTGTCTCCCTCCCTCTCTCTCCCTCTCCCTCCGTCTGTCTGTCACCCTCTGTCGCCCTCTGTTGCCCTCTGTCTCCCTCCCTCTCTCTCCCTCCCTCTGTCTGTCTCCCTCTGTCACCCTCTGTCTCCCTCCCTCTCTCTCCCTCTCCCTCCCTCTGTCTGTCTCCCTCTGTCGCCTTCTGTCTCCCTCCCTCTCTCTCCCTCTCCCTCCCTCTGTCTGTCTCCCTCTGTCGCACTCTGTCACCCTCTGTCTCCCTCCCTCTCTCTCCCTCTCCCTCCGTCTGTCTGTCACCCTCTGTCACCCTCTGTCGCCCTCTGTCTCCCTCCCTCTCTCTCCCTCTCCCTCCCTCTGTCTGTCTCCCTCTGTCGCCCTCTGTCTCCCTCCCTCTCTCTCCCTCTCCCTCCGTCTGTCTGTCACCCTCTGTCACCTCAGCCCTGCTTCCTGGGCACACACACTTTGCAGGTCTTTCAAAGGCCATTGGCTTGTTCATGTGGCTTTGTTTAAAATCTCCCGGACCCCATTGGGCAGAGTGTCTCTGAGTCTGCGCTGCAGCGGCGGTGTGTGCTGACACTCTTTCACAGTGATGCCTCTTCATTAGCTGCTGTTATGTGCAAATTGGGCATTCATACCCATGTCATCCTGCGACGTGGCCGCCATTTGCAGGTGACACAGTACAGTGTCGGGACACACTGTTTGTATAGCTGTGCCCTAGGCCATATGGGCTGAGGGCATTAGTGTCTGCTTCTGAGTTGCACAATGTGATTTTGGAGGCCCCCCCTCCCGGCATCACGGACATCCTGTCTTGTGTTGGTGTTTTGTGTGGCCTGTGACTTGGCATGGCCTTGCTTGGTGCATGGGGCATGGAGCCGCTAGTGGCATGTGCGTGTTTTTGGAGTGTGGTTGTGTCCGGTGATGGCTTTGGGGTAGTTGCGTGCATTATTGTGAGTTGGGTTGTTGATGCGGTTCCCCCCATGTGGGGGGAGTTGTTTGTGTACTCACCAGACTCGGCGACTCCTCCTACTCCGTGTACTCCCACCGGCGGCAGCGTGCGCATCACCTTCTCCTCCCAGGGATGGTAGTGTACCGGTCTGCGGGGCGGGCCACCTCCAGTGATGTTCCCCTATTTGTATTTGTCTGTCATTTTGCGGCGGATCGTCCTCCGCAGATCGTACCACCTGGCTTGGCATTCATGCTTGGTCCTTCTGATGGGCGCAACAGCATTCACCCTCTCGATGATCCTCTGCCACATGGCTGATTTAGCTGCTACGCTGGTCTGTCTGACCAATGTTCCAAAGAGCTGTGGCTCGACTCTGATGATTTCGTTGACAAGGATCTCCAGCTCCGCTGTTGTGAACTTTGGATTCCTGTCTGTGGGCATGGTGTGGGATGTGAGTGTGGATGGTTGTGGGTGTGTGTGTGGTTGTGAAGGTGTGTGTGTGAATGTGATGAGGGGGTGTTTGTGAAGGTGGTTGTGTGAAGGTGTGCAAGTGTAAGGTGTAGTAAAGGTTCAAGTATGGTGCTGTGGGTTGTCTGTGGGGTCTGGCAGCAGTGGGTCTGTTGCAAAGGCTCATGGTTTGTGTGTGTGGGCCCTTTTTATTGGTCCATTTGTGGGTGTGGCTGTGTTTGAACTTTGGGTGGGTGTGTTATATGGGGTGGTTGTGTTTTGGGCCTCTGTTTACCTGTTTGGCTGTTGCTGGTCAGTGTATTGGATGTATTGGGCTTGTTGGACGTGTTTTGTGGTGTTGTGCAATTCGAATTGACTCTCCTTGTGGTGTTTTGCAGTGTCCTGGTTCAGTACGTGTGTTTTTCGTGTCTGTGAGGTGCGTACATCGGCCATGATGTTGTAGAGTGCTCACATTTGCTATGGCTTGGTACGACTCGTACGTGCGCAAGGCTGGGTGAGGGTGCTGGTGTAGGGGCCTCGGGTAGGGTGCGTACAGGCACGGGCAGGGTGTAGGGGCCTGGGGGTACATGCCGTACATACGTGAACCGAGGGTACGGCGCGTACATGGGGGGGCTGGGGGTACGGCGCGTACATATGGGGTGCTGGGGGTACGGTGTGTGCCCCCACCCCCGTATGGACGGTGCATACCCCCAGCCCCCGTATGTCAGCACCGTCCCCAGCACATCCCCCATCCCCCCATATGTACGCGCAGTACCCCCAGCCCCCGTATGTACGCGCTGTACCCCAGCACCCCCCCATGTCCGCGCCGTACCCCCACCCCACCCCGTAGGTACGGAGCATACCCCCACCCCCCCTAGGTATGGAGCGAACCACCACCCCCATAGGTACGGAGCGTACCCCCACCCCGTAGGTACGGAGTGTACCCCCACCCCGTAGGTACGGAGCGTACCACCAACCCCGTAGGTACGGAGCGTACCCCCCAGGTACGGAGCGTACCACCACTCCCGTAGGTACGCTGAGGACCCCCGCACCGTACATACGGGGGGTGGGGGTACGCTCCGTACCTATGCAGTGGGGGTACGCTCCGTACCTACGGGGTGGGGGTACGCTCCGTACCTACACGGGTGGTGGTACGCTCCGTACCTAGGGGGGGTACGCTCCATACCTACGGGGTGGGGTGGGGGTACGGCGCGGACATGGGGTGGTGCTGGGGTACGGCGAGTACGTGGGGGGGTGTGCTGGGGGGTGTTTGGCGCGTATGCGGGCAACTATTTGGCCGTCTCCATAGTTGCTATGGGAGTTCGCACCGTACGGTGTTTTTTCCATACGGTTGTGCATTCGAACGGACGGGACGGATCGTACTTGCGCGTTCGGACTTCAGTTTCCCGAATCGTAGGTAAAACTGTCCGGGGACGTGTCGGACACTTTTACCGACCCGAGGACGTGTCGGGGAATTTTCCCAATGCGATTCATATGGATTTTTTCACATACGAATCGTACTTACCAGTTTGTACGGGACGAGAAAGGATATTTTGCATGTGCACAATGTTTATCTTGGGTTAATAACCATGTCTCAACAAAACATACAAACAATGTGCTGTCAAATACCATCTTTAATCCATCTCACAAACAATGGGCTGTCATGATGTCAGTTACAAACCATATCAAACATACCATCCACAGTCTGTGCCTGTGAACATATTTGAAGTCCCAGTCCACAGCTACATGGAAAGAAGGGATACATGTGGCAGATTACAGTTGATTAGGTTGTATAGCATTGATCAATGTTATCAGCTGGAGCCACATAATCTACCTCGCAGAAGGAATCCCACATCAATTACCCCAATAGACAAACACATGGCAGTACTACACCTTTGTTATCAAACTATCATTCCAATGCATGTTCCTCTATCTGGTGGAATGTCACCACCAAAAGTCAAAAGTGTGCCACTAGAGGTATGTCCCATAATGATGAGACACATCAACAGCTATATATACGTTACCCACAATGAGGACTTAGGCAATGTGAATGGTAATTTGCATGAATAAGCTCCAATACCACATGTGGTTAGAGTTTATTTGACACGCATATAGCATTAAGTCCAAAACATGACAAGGAACAAGGCCATTGGATTCCTCAAAACTCACATCTAATCACTGTGCAAGCTGTCTTGGTGTAGGATTTGTACACCAAAAGTCTGTGTGTGTCTGTCCCAGGAACAAACCATGTCACCCTTGTACTTGCAAACAGCAACATAGGCCTGAGTGGCCACAAGTCTGAAATATCAAAATCAAGTTGACAAGGTGAAGATACCTATAACAGAACATCACACAAAGAGTAAAGTGCAAACCATACTTCTTCAATAGTTTACATAGTTTGGAGAACACAGTCTTGGCCAAAAATCAGAGATAAACAATGCTACAGAAACTAAAGTCCCATGTGTCAAAACCTTGTTTTAAATACACCTTTGCCTACAATTTCCCTAAGCTTGCCCTTCCTTCGATTCTAGCTAAGCATACTTATCTCATCATCACAACAAGAGGTGCTGTAACAGTCACAGCAATGTAAGGTCAATGGATATTTACACTCAGGAGAATAGGTTGTTGATGAGATCCTGATGCAAGTCCCTATCTTCTTTAACACTATCATCTTTATTTGGCATGTCATGGTCCTCGCTTGGTAGCTCGCCGTGGTCTCCAACCTCTGCAATGTAAGGGAAGTTCTGTCACAGGGCGATGTTGTGGAGCATGCAGCAGGCCACATTAATTTGGCATACCTTCCCGGATGAGTAGAGGAGGGCTCCACCTGCCCTGTCCAGACATCTAAATCTTGCCTTTGGGAGCACAAAAGCCAGCTCCACTGTCCTCCATGTTCTTCTCATTGAAGAAGACTTTCTCAGTAATGTCAACAACCATGGTCGGTTGGGATACACTCAGTCACCTAGGTGGAAGTCACACATACTTGCAACAATGAGTCACACAGTTTGAGATGATACTACTTAACATTACCCATACAGAGTAAGGACAGTTCATCCATACCAAAAAGCCAAGTCCTCTCTGGTAGTTGTGATATCGGCTGGGGTATGGTGCTGTTCCGCAGTACAAATGAATCATGGGCAGAACCTTGGAACTGGGCGCAGACATTTGAGATGTGGAAATCCAATAGGTATCTAGGTAGACAACTTGCACGTTGATTGAGTGGAAGTGCTTCCTGTTATGGTAAGCTTGTTCTATGTTGTGTGGATTTATCAAATGGGTGCCATCAATGGATCCGGTTACTTCTAGCATGCAAGCAAATCCATAAAACTCTGCCTTCACATTTGCCAAATCCTCATGTCTGGTGAACTGCATGTAGTTGGCAATGTGTCACATTAAAGAAGGAAGGACTACTCAAAGCATACTACCGAACATTGGTTGTGGCATACCACCAGATATTGACACTGTGTACTGGAATGAACCAGTGGCGAAACATGCAGTGCTGCCATTAGTTGCACTATTGGTGGGATACAATTTGAATGTGTTATGAGGCAGGAGATCAGGCTCCAACTGATGACATAAATCACAGATTTTACGCCTATTCAGGTGAACGTTTTAATTACATCCCTTTTTCCGTGGTCTGTAGGTCTGGATATTGATGGTACACTCGGGGCTACCTTCTACTCCCTCTACCAAGGTACCTATGTGTGGATTGACAAAAAATCATATACAATGGTCACAGTAACATGTGCAATTTCAATTAAAAACCATGTGACACAACATAACTGGTGAACTATTTACTATACATATGTGACATATTAGTAGTCTCCTACCAACATTCCTGATTAATCTCAATTGTGCACTTTACAGGTGTTTGTAGCATTGATATGCAAATGTTGTCTTGCAAATGTAATATTTGCACCTTTTTATATTATTTTTTCAAATAATTTTTGGGGCCAAATACCATCAACAGTGGCAAACACTGCAGCACGCTGATCTAGAGATAATGCCCCGTAGCACACAACAGAGAGGCTGAGTTTCGATAAATTTACATGGATATGGATTTCTTCCCATGTCAACATGTAACCCCTTCATATTAGTGGTGGTGACTCATTTGAATATAAAAATCCACTACTTTCAATCATTGACATGGCAACTACATGGCCTCACACTTGGCGGTGCCCCCACAAAGGGAAGTCTCCCTCACCCACACAATGGGCTGTTCACCACACAATTGACACAGCCATAGGCTATTGTTGATTATGATGGCAGTGGGCTAATGTCTGTATCTTTTTCCGCTGACTACCACGTACATCATGTACATGTATGCCACAGTTTCAAAAATACTTGCCGACAGACAATGCTGCCACTAACACCTCATCCACTTCAGCACCTATGGGAAAACTCATGGCAGGCCATACAGTGGAGAGGGACACTACCTGCTCTGTAGAAGAACAGGAACTGCTGGCAGACGAGGTCCTCTCCCAGTATAACCAGCTCTATGGCTCACCAGAGGAACAGGTGAGTTAATAACAATGTATATAACTATGTAAACTGAAACTTTGCATTGTCCACAGGCTACATTGTGCCCCTGAGTCAGATTATACATTTATATGGTGTTGTCTCATTTGTATCTCACAACATGGGACAATCATGTTAGTAAATGTTGAGCGCTATACATTGTGGATGTAACATCACCATTTTTGGGAAAATATGAGAAGTCCTGGAGTCGATGTTGGGTTTATGTAGGCATCTATGCATTCATACATTTAATGGTACCTGTAATATTGTTACAACGCTCATGATGCCAAATATGAAAACCTGTGCATATCCTTAGCAGCATGAGTACTGTATGTACTCTAACAAGAGCACTCTAGGATGATGTAGGTATTTATTTGATTTATTTGAAAGGTTTTATATAGCGCTGGGTAGACCTGGGTGTATCAGAGCGCAGTACATGATCAGAAGCAGTACAAGACAAAAACAGTTGTACATCGCATAAACACACACACATGAAAAATAATACCATAATTAGGTTAAAAAGGGGCAGAGTGAAAACACTATACATGAGTAGAGGCTGCCAAGCAGGAAGAATTTACACGATACCCAAACAAATACAGGTACAGCTAACAAATTAGGTAAAGGGGGGGACAAAGAAGTCTGGGCAGAATAACAGGTAAAGCACAATTAGCTAAAAATGAGTGGGTGAGAACAAATTAGGACAGTGAAGAGAGTATCGATGGAGAGATATTATAGGAAGAGTTGGGTGGAATGGGTAGGAGACGGGATTGGGGAAAAAGGGGGGGAGGTAAGAGAAAAGAGGGTGACATGTAACAGATGGGGGGAAGAGAGGTGAGATCCACGAAGTAAGTAGAGGAAAATCAAAGTAGCAGAGTATAGGTGCATACTGTGGAGTAGCATTGACTGGAGTGGCGCAGAGTGGAGTGGTGTAGAGTGTTTTAAAGTGGAATACTGTAGAGTGCTGTAGAGTCGAGCTGGGTAGGCTGTAGTGGGGTGGACTCTAGTGGTGTACAGTGTAATAGCGTACTGTGGAGTAGGCCTGGGCAAAAATTTCGTTCCGTTCGCGGAAATTGCGATAATTTGACATTTTTGCGTTCCGCGGAGAGCGCGAAAATGTCAAAAATTCCGGTTTCCGCAGCTTGGCGATAATTTGTTTCTTGCTCGCGCTGTAAAATGATACATTCTCGCGCGCGCGCGATCGCCTTACCTGAATCCCTGCGTTCGCCGACAAGTTTTCTTGATCCGGTCGCGTTCTCCATGAGATGTTGTATTGTTTTTAGCCATTTGCGCTGTCTCGCGACAGTTCGCGCCCGCAGTGACGTCATGCGTCGCGCGATCACGTCTTTCTTCTCGCGATCATGCACCGCGAGAACAACTCAAAACAAGATGGCCGCGCCCGCAAGCAACCACATGGGTAAGTTGGCGACCCGCAACCATGCAGAAAATCTCGCGAACATGCCGGAAAAAAACTTCCGCATCTTCGCGATATTTCTGCTTGTTTGCGATAATTTTAAACATTCTCGCGATAATTTGCGAAGGTTAATTCCGCAAATTCCGCCCACCCCTACTGTGGAGTGGCATAGAATGTAGTGTAGTAGAGTCAAGTGACATATTGGAATAGTGTAGTAGAGTATAGTGGCATAGAGAGGATTGGCATTGAGTGAAGTAGTATACAGTGAATTATTGTAGAGAGAGTGATGTAGAGTAGAATAATGTTGAGTTTACTGGCATACAGCAGAGTGATATAGACTGAAGTGGCATAAAGTGGAGTAGCATAGAGTAGAGTGGTGAAAAGTGGAGTGTCACACAGTGGAATACCATAAGATGTAATAGCATTGAGTGCAGTGACATAGAGTGTATTGGCGTAGAGTGAAGTGACATAGAATGGTGTAGTGTACAGTGTAACACAGTAAATTGAATTGTTGTATATTGTAGTGGTGTATAGTGAAGTGGCATATATGGTGTGGCATAGAGTGGAGTGGCATACACTGAAACAAGGTATAATGCATTGGTGTACACTGAAGTGATGTACACTGAAGTGGCATAGTGCAAAATAGCATAGATTGTGGTGTTATAGTTATACAGTTGAACAGTGTACAGTAGAGTACCATAGAGTGAAGGGACATACAGTGGCGTGGCAGAGACTGAAGTGTCATAGGATGGAGTAGTGTAGAGTGTAATATCTTACAGTGGAGTGGTGTAAAATGTAGTGACCTGAGTGGAGTGGAGTCCCCCTGGGCTGGCATCAGTAATAGGAGGGTGCCCAGGTGCCACCTGGGGCACCAACTGACCAACATAATGGGGGGCCACTGGGGCTCCGCGATCCCAGACAGCTCCTCCATTGTGCACAACTCAGCATTACTTCCACCTAAAGGAAACAGACATCTATTCTTCCCCCTTTTAGTATGTGGGCAATATGGGTACTGTTTCTGTGCATGCAGGAGTGTGGGCAGGGAAACAGAACACAAGTCTGCAATCAACCAGCAGGAACCTTTTTCAAAGCTCCTGCCAGCTGGGAGCAGACTTAGGGCCCATTTCACAATGTAATCATAGACCTAAAGTCAAAGTTTAGACCTAAAGTCTAAGGGTCCAATTCACAAAGGTAAACTTAGTTCTGAAGTCTAAGTTTACCTTTGTGAATTGGCCTCCTAGACTTCAGGTCTAAACTAGACTTCAGGTCCATTTTTACCTTCGTGAATAGTGCCCTTAGACATCAACTCTTAACTTAGACCCTAAGGGTCTTATTATATGTCGGGACTTGACTTAGTCCTGGGACCGCCCGGCCCTCGATCGGCGGTCCCGACTGACTGATTTCAATGCGTCCAAACACAGTTCGGTTGCATGGTCCCTTCCCTCAAAGGGAGTTCATGTTACGGCCGTAAACTGACTGTAACACAATCTCCTATTGAAGAAAGGGAGGCGCAGTTCATCCTTGCACAAGGATCCCACAAGGAGCAGGAATCAACAGGGGGCATCCAACCTGAAGCGTGCCCCAAGGGGACCATGCTGGGGGCCCCCAAACATGCTTTCTGACATAGTTTCCATGTCAGACAGGCTGTCATGGAAACCACATTGGAAACCATGCATTGTATTCTCAAGGCCAGAAAGGCCTGCCCTTGAGAATACAGGCCGGATACAGACTGGTCGACGGGCTCTCCGAGCCCGTCGCAAGCCAGCCGGAGTGACCTGACGGTTTACTTCCTGACCGTCTCCACCATAATGAGGCAGTTGGAAAGTAAACTGACTGGCCCATTATGATGCGGTAGAGCCTTTACGAGCCATTTCATGATCTGCCGAATAATGCTTGCTCCTGTTTGGTGAGAGATCTCAAAATGCTTCCACATGAGGAGAGTAAACATGTTTCCTTGCCCGTGGTAGTGCAGGCAGACAAACTACTGTGTCCTGGGGGCAGGCTCCCTGGGTCACTGTAAGTGCCCTCAACACCCGGGCCATTAAATGCTCAGGGAGGAGGCAGTGTGGCCCCTCTTCATTTCAATTAAACTGATAGCCATGGTGGATGGGGTCCCCAGGGCCTTTTTAAGGCTCAAGGAGTGGTGCCTCGTGCCCTCTCCCCTTAAAAATACATTGGGTCCTGGGGGATGGGTCCCCAGGGCCAAAATCAGATTGGGGGCCATGGGCCCCCTCCCCTTAAATATACAAAGCCCCAAGGGATGGGGTGTGAGGGCCCTAAATGGGTGCAGGAGTTATTTTGAGCTTCTGAAAATGACCTGAGATGCCCTCACAACCCCTTGGCAGCAACCTTTAGAATTACTTGTAGTCTATGAAGTAAATATTTGGAAAATCATAGTAGTGAGGATTTCGTTAAATTTTCTCCTGATGAAGTGGTAGATTTAGCTGTCAATTTCCAAGTGTCTTTATCCAAGAATTGCAGAGTTTCCCTCAGGACACATGCGCCAAAGTTGCAGGCTCTAGATATCACATTATTTAGAGATGAAGAACTGTCTTGGTCAAATTTGAACTTTAATTTTTTGAAATATTGTAACCTGAGCCACAATTCATAATGGGTGAAAAGCTCAAAGTGAGAGACCGTTACTGAACTAAAAATTGAAGCCAGGTTTATGAGGATTCTCAAATTGAGAGAACATCACTGAACTTTTATTATAGCCAGGTTTTGGAGGATTTTTGGGTCATTAGATTAAGCTACGCCAATATCTAGGCTTTGCCGCTGTATGCACTAGAGACACACACAAATCATTGGATCAGAAAGTCACAGAGAACTTTCCCACCATTTGTAATGTTTATCTTATCTTCAGTGTTTACCATTATCTTTCCTTACACATAGCAGCAGATCAAAAATAGCATGAACACAATAGATTCATTTGTAGAAAACAAATTTACTCCTAGGGATCATTTGGTGCTATTAACAGCAAATAGTGTGTATTGTTATACTCAGCTCAATTATACAAAATTGATAGCTTTAGCCCCTTCGATGCTGCGCAGATTCCGCCGCTGTGCTGACGGAATCTTGCGCGGGTGTGCTCATGACGGAATGGTTCCGTCATGAGCACAGCTCAACCGTGGGTCATGACGGAACCATTCCGTCATGAGCACCGAAGGGGTTAAAAAAAAATGAATGGCTGACCAAACATGCCATAATTCAAACCAGTGACCATGGGATCAAATACAAGTGTTTGCATATATGTATAATATCAGCTAAGTCACAACACCTGGCAAAATATTGTTCTAATTCCTAAGCCTGGGCAGAGTTTGCAGAGTTCTGCTACAGCAAACTCAGCGAAGTGCAAAAAAACTCTGCTGCACTACGCGGAGCTCTGCAAGCCGTGGTGTACGTTGGATAAATGCTGTTTGTGGTGATTTTTAGTGCCAGGTGCTTGTCTGCACTGTGCAATCATTGTGAATGGCACCATGGACAGTGCAAGCAGCCACTGCTTCCTTTCTGCCGCTCAAGTCGATTTTTACTCGAGCGGCAGATTTCTCAAAGCGAGCGGACTGTTTCTCAATGCAAGGGGTTGAGAGCATACGTGACCACTTGCAATGAGAAATCTGACTAACTGCATTGACAAATCTTGCTGGGAGGTTGATTTACCACGCTCGCACTCCCCAACTTGATGTTGACGATAGCAAATGAGGAAAAATCTCATCGGGAGGTGGGTTTCCTTGCTTGTGCTCTCCATCCCGACATTGATGTATGCGAGAGAGGGAAAAAGCTCCGCTCTGCTACGCGGAGCAGACTTTTTCGGAACTCCACATGTTAAGCCTAACGCAGAATGCGGAAATCTATGCATACTCTGTGAGCCGGGCAGAGTTCACCACCCAGACTTACTAATTATCCCTGACAAATCACAGATCTTTTATCTTAGTTTGATTGATTGTAGATCATGGTAGCGGGAATGGTGTGGTATGTTGTGGATATGTTTCAAACATATTTCACTTGAACACCTGCCCCATGTTTCTATAGGAGAACGTCCTGGTTTGGTGAAATGTTGTTTTTAGTCGGTTACAATTTACACTTTATGTTAACCACTAAGCAGGAATGTCTTTTCCATTTTCTTTTGAGTTTGAAAAAATAAAATGTATTGAAAAGATATGCATATACATTGGGAAATGAATTACAAAAGATATTCATTAGGCATAGAAATATAAACTGTTAAATATAAAAAAATTTAAAATAGAAAATGAATCGAGAAAAGAGGGAGGGAGTGAGAGGGAAACAAATAAGAGAGAGAAACAATGTGAATATGCCATAGTGAAAACACGTGATAATTATACGATAGGGCAAAGATCCATAAATTAAGAATGGCATCAATATATAGAACCAATAATAATGATGATAAGGAATTCATGGAGGTTTAGGGACTCCAACACAAAAAGATGATGAAGGGAATGTTGAACATTGTCAAACATTCACCCCGATCAGAGTTTAATCCATCGTTATTTTGCATGCCACGCAATTCAAGTTCGATCCAGCTATATGCAAATCAGCCTTGACCCTATTTGCCATTGGAACAGTCCAGCCCAAACTGATAGGCCATGTCCTCCCTGGACTGGAAAACAAGAAACCTGGAACCGGTTTCGGGGCATCACCCCTCATCAGCCAGGCTAGCTTGAAACCGGTGGCGCAGCGAGTACAGGACCCAAGTCTGGGCATACCCTTCCCACTTAGGGTGAAAATGTAACACAAAAATATGATGTACGGAATGTTCAACATTGTCAAACAGTCACCCCAAGTCACAGATCTGGGTTTAATCCATTGTTATTTTGCTCGCAACGCCATTCCAGTTTGGACCTCGCCATATGCAAATCAGCTTTGACCCTGTTCTCATGGGAACAGTCCAGCCCGAACTGCCAAACCATTTAATCCCTGGACTAGAAAAGAAGCATCCTGGGACCAGTTTAAGGGCCTCACCCCTCATCAGCCAGGTTAGCTTGAAACCAGTGGTGGGAGACTTGTTCAATTTGAGGATTATGGAGATCTGCCTTACGAGCAGGACAATTAAAAAAATGTTTTATGGGCAACTGTAAGAGATCTCTTTATATTGCAAGAGTAACTAGATTAACATATGCTTTATCTAATCTATGATTATAACAGATTCCAAACCACCATGCCTGAAATTATACTTTAGAAACCTTTTTCCATGTTTTTGTAATCTGCTGGAAAGCAACTGCAAGAAGTAAATCAATAACGGCAACAGCTTTAGACTGAGTTACCAATCATCTAAAACACTTCTGTTAGAAACGGAGGTCTCTAGTTGACAATGGCTTGCATCATTTTCCAAGTAAAGACACTTCTCCCTAGTCAGGGTCAGGGGGATAGACTTCGAAATTAACCCCTGCCCACCCCCTTGGTAGCTTGGCATGAGCAGACAGGCTTATCTCAGAGTCAGTGTGTAAAGCATTTGTGCACGCATACAGTAATACAGTGAAGACACTACAAATGGACACCACACCAATGGACACCACACCAGTCTAGAATAATATGTAATCTTCATCTAAACCAAACAAGACAAAAACGACAAAAATCCACAGTACAGTAATAAAAATATGACTTCAAAAGGTAGAAACAGTTCTGTTCAAAGTAAATTGCAGATGCAACACTTTTCACACAAAGTACCTTGGATGCGTTATGCACACAAACAAAGAGGGTCGCAAGGAAGGTGATGCATTGGTTCCTTACACGCAGAGAAGGTGATGCATCGGTTCCATGCTTGGGGGAGGTGATGCGTCGGTTTCTTACTGCTTTGCAGGGGATGATGCGTTGGCTCCTTACCGGAAAAGAGGTGATGCATCCGTTTCTTACTGCGTGGGGAGGTGATGTGTTAGTTTCTTACTGGATCCCCCAATGATGTAACAGACTTGGTGCCTTGATGCCATGCATGATGATCCAGGAAGATGCGTGGGTTTGTGCAGACGCACAGCAGGGCTTGTGTCTGAATGGTTGCAGTGATCTTGGACTTCGGTGCACCCGATGCGGCGTGCAGCAATTTCTCGAGCCATGGGAAGGCACTGCATTGGTTTCTTCGGAGGTGCATCGGATGTGTTACACTTCTCATTGTTGCATTGCTTTTCCAGCTCCCAACAGCAAGAACAACCTCCAGAGGCCCAGAACAGCTACAGGCACCTCTTGGCAGGCCAGAAATGAGAAGCTATTTGCCCAGCTTAAACCAGTTCTGTCCTCTCTTATGCAGCTTCCTGGCAGGAGGTGTAGACAACATTGTCCTTGGCAGACCAGGCCCAATCAGGTGTGAAAGAAATCTCCTTCCCCTACTCTGAATGCAGCCCAGGTCTATTCAGCCAAAGCCCTGGTTTGCCCTGGTAAGGCAGGAGACAACTAATCCCCCCAAGTGGCTCTCTGAACAGAATGCACATCCCCAGCACCTGTCACACCAATGCAAGACAGTCAATATATGTCAAATGGCTAGCTAGTTGTGCCCTGACTATGCTTTAGACTACATACCCCATAATGCACCCACTCTGATTGTTAGTATAGTCATTTGTGTGCCATCACATAATACATGAGGGGCTCTGGTCAAGTGACTGGTGGAGTATATAGGAAGCCTGTGCACTCACCCCGGTGCTTGGCTTACTGTTTCCTGTAAGGACCGCGCCCCCTGACCTGGATACATTTCTCATGGATCTGTCTGTGGCTACCGGCATTCCTGTCTGACTCGCACTGCAGTCTGTCTTCCTCTTTCCAAAATTCCACCTCTGGTGCCTCCAATTGTCAGAGAAACAACGTGCTACTTCTCTGGTATCCACGTTTCCCTGTTCGAGCTGTGGAATTGTTTCCGCTGTTCTCGTGTTTCCGCTGCCACCTCTCTCATTATTTCTGCATTCTGGGAATTCTGTGGCAGCGTGATAACATGTAGACTTCACGGCCTCCCCCTGCACACACCTTCGGCATGCCTCGCACTCAGGTCTACTCCTCAAGATGTGTGAATCTCCACGGAGCAGCTGCCTGACTTCTATGATAGTTTGCGCTGGCTGGGACTAACTCCAATTATTTTTTCTTAAACTTTCTTTTTGTTGTTTGTGTGTCGCATGGGAAAAAGTCCGGACTGGAGTTGAGTCGGACTGTGTGAACTTTCACAGCGGTTACACTGATTAGGAGCTACTGACTTGCCGCTTCTTGCCTTCTTTTATTGATTGCTGTTTTGGAACCTATATCGCAAGACTCTCTTTGCTGACTGATCCTGGACAAGCGGATTATTGTTTCCACTATTTCTCTTGGCAAAAGCAATGTGGCTAATCTCCATCGAGACAGACGTATGCCTCTATCTTTATTAAGAAGAAGCATCTCCCTTGCTCTGTGAGTTTACAGAATGGTTTGTTTGATTTCTCCTTATTAACCCTTTTGTTGATGAGGCTTAAGAATTGGGCTGCACACGCCCCCAACTATATGTGACTTTGTGATGGCACACAATGTTTATTTAGATACCTTTAGCATGGTAGTAGCATTCTTCAATCTTATTATTTTTCTTTCTTTTGTTATTTTCTGTTTCTGCCATTATTGGTCACAACGCTTCAGGAACCCCCTTTCTTACACCACTGTTGGCCTGAAGGTCTCTCTTCCCCTGGTGGTTCATCTGTCGTCTCTTCTCTCCCTGGGGGTATTAGTTACAGCCAGAGTTCATTCATCAGCTAGGCATTACTTTACCTTATGGGAGATTTTAGGCATATTTTCGCTCCCGTGGCTATTTGGCTCTTCCATAATCAGGAGTAAGTTCCCACAATATACAACCTAGCAGAGGCACACTGGATGGTTAGGTAAGAAACTACCTACTTTCTAAGAGTGGTATTTTCAAACCCAGAATGTAAGAATCACCCTCTCTAAAAGATGCATTTTAACATTCTGAGTTCAGGCATATCAAACTTGATTTTCCTATCTTGTCCCAAGGGCAGTAATACTCATAAGATGTTATGAGCAAACTCCCCATTCTATCATATGGGACAGATAGCCTTACAATAGTGAAAAAACAAAATTGGCAGTTTTCAGTATCAGGACATCACACACATGTCCTACCTTTCACACACACTGCACCCTACCCACAGAGGTACCTTTGGCCTACTTTAGGGGTGACTAATATGTAAGAAAAGGGAAAGTTAGTGCCTGGCAAGAGGGTAAACTTGCCAGGTCGACATGGCAGTACCAAACTGTGGACAGACTCTGCAGTGGCAGTCTGAGTAACATTGACAGGGCGCTTATGTGGGTGGCACAATCAGTGCTTTGGCCCAATAGCAGCATTTGATTTACAGGTCCTGTGCACACACAGTGCACTGTACTAGGGACTGACTAGTAAATCAAATATGCCACTCATGAAATCACCAATCCATAACAACAATTTACAGAGAGCACTTGCACTTTGGCACAGAACAGCAGTGGCAAAGTGCCCAAAGCATCTGGATCAGCAAATAACAAACTCCAAAACGCAGCAAAATACCAGGAGGCAACGGCAAAAAAAACAGGGGAAACACATGCCAAAGATGCCATGTCTTGCAACTTCCAAGAAAAATATTGATAAAAGTAAATGGAATATTTGTGCAATAAATGGTATATATCTGTTGCCAAACTTGTGACCAAAATGTATAAATATGTGGACATTGGAAAACCATTTGCATAAGCTCTGTCGGGGTAGCAGAACATGACCAGCAAGTAAATGGGGTAGTAGAATTAATCTTATGCAGTGCACTAGGAGTAATTAAGAATCTACTATAAATAAAAATAAGGTCTGGGTGATGTTAGCTGCTCTAAAAGACTTCCTTATTTTATTCCAGATCTTATTCAAAATTGAAATTGAAAATGTAGTCTTTCAATAACTTTCGCTATAATGTTCCACCTCTATTTTATCTCTAATATCTGACAGAGCTATCAAATGTTTATATAATTGAGATGCAGAAGGAGATGTGTACATCATTTTGTTGATACAGGATATTGGGGAAGAAGGAGTAGGATTTTGAAGAAAACTATTATATGAAGATTGAATTGCTTGAATTAAGGATATGCATTTGGATTGATACAAAAGAGGAAAAGAAAATCGAGATTGAGCTACCGAAAAAGGAATACAAACTTCGTTCTGAAAAAGCTGATAAACCCATTTGAAACCTTAATATGCCAATCTTTACAAAAATAGTTTTAATATGTATCTTAATAAAAGTATAATGCCAGATTGATGATTGTAAAAAATGTTATTTAGGATTCCGATAGGAGATAAATATAGGTTGAAATATCTTACACAGATTTTTATAAAATCAGAAGAGACAATGATGAAGGTCTAGATGTGAAAGGAAAAAAATCCATAAAAGAAAAAGGATGAAAAAAGGCTTTCCCAAGATCATTCCATAAGGGTGAGTGGAAAAAATCATCGTTCTGTAACATAAAGGAAGTGTGTTTAAGGAAAAAAGCTCAATAATATGTATGGAAATCTGGAAAATTGACCCCTCCCATATGCTTAGGACTTTTGAGTTTTTGAAGCGACATTCAAGGTTTTTATTGTATCATAAGAATATAGACAAAATGGAGCATAATTTCCTAAATTGAAAATTAGGGATATTCAGAGGCATATTTGAAAGATAATATAATATTACAGGAACTAGCATCATTTTTATAGTATCCAAGGGACCCCACCAAGACAAAAATTAAGGACTCCAGCAGGATTTGAGATTGGTACAGTATGCAATGCTTTAATATTGAAAGAAATTGTATATTTAATGGAATTAGTGAACCACAATCCAAGATATTAAATGTTATCAGGATTCCAATGAAAGGAAGAAGAAACAGAATCTGCATGGAAATCTGCATGGATAATCTATTTAAATGAAGAATTTCAGACTTCTTGGCATTCAACTTATAACCAGAGAGAATGCGAAATTATCAACCCCTAATAAAAAAGGTGGTAAAGATGTCTGTGGTTGAGAAATAAAGAGTAAAATATCCTCTGCGTAAATTGAAAGTTTTTAACTGTTTATCACCATAAAGAAAACCACTAATATCAGGGTTTGAACACATTTTTATTAAAAACGGTTCTAAAGCAAGAATACATCATAAAAGGGAAAGAGGACAACCTTGGTGTACATCTCTGGAAAGGGGAAACATGGAGACATAAGTCCATTGGCTAATATAGAAGATTTAGGGGAAAGTGTGGAAAATAAGGCCAACTGACTCTATCATATGCCTTTTCTGCATCTAAAGACACCACTGCTAAAGGAAATGTACAAGATCTAGACTTACTAAGGACATTAAAAAATATTCTAGTGTTATCAGAAATATGCCTACCCTTAATAAAACCACAAGTTTTATTCCTAATTAGCTGAAGTAAGAAAGAATGTAAACGGAGAGCAAGGATTTTCAAAAATATTTTATAATCTAAATTAATTAGGGAAATCAGATGATAATTTTTACATAATGTATGATCTTTGTTATCTTTGAGGAGGAGACATATTAAAGCTTCTTGAAAAGAACCGCCAGAGGATTCAGTAGATATAAAAATAGAGAAAAGGTGGGTGTAATTTTGGTAGGAGAAATTTGGAAGAATAAGAATAAAATTCTATGGTAAAATCATAGGTCCTGGAACCATACCATGTTTAATCAAACAAATAGCATTAGAAGTATTGTCAATTTGGATATCAGTAGCTAGTGAGGAAAAATCTATCTTTAGAATGGAAGGAGGAGAAAGAGACGATAAATAATTAAGAGAATCCTGGAGACTAGGTTGAGATTCCTGAGTATAAAATGTCTGAAAGAATTGAGTAAATTCGGAAAGTATATCTTCATTTTTATGATCAGCAAAATTGGTAGAAGTTAAAGTGAATCAATTTTAGTGGGCTCTTTCATAATCTTAAAATAATTAGAAAGAAGTTTCCCTGCTTTATTCTGACCACCATAATATTTAGCACTATATTTAAGTAGATATGAATTAGCAAATTCCGTTGAAAGTTTATTAAATGTAAATTTAGCTTTGACTAATTCATCAGGAGCACATTTGAAATTAGTATTATAAATCAATGCTCTAAAATCTTAATATGTGAGGTGAGGGATTTATTTTCAATGTATTGAGAATGATCTGTGTTTTTGGGCCACAAAAGAAATATTTAAATCTCTAGAAGCAGCTTTAAAAGTATACCAAATAGCTTGAGGGGAAGTTCCAAGACTTTCATTTTCCAGATAGAAAGTGCTGGCAAATTGCTCAAAACTTTGTGTAAACTTTGGATCTATAAGGCACGAGTTACTAAATCTCCATCTTTTAGTAACAGGAGTAGGTGGAAGGAGATCTAAATCCATGGTGATTGGGGCGTAATCCGCTATTAATATGTATCCTTTATCTGAATGTGTGAGATGTTGCGCAATTGCTTTTGAAATAAACAGATAATCTATTCGGGATTAGGAAAAATTGAGCAGGAGAAAAGAAAGTAAACTCTTGAAGATTAAGGATTACATAATCTCTAAGCATCAACAAGATATCTTTGATGTATCACAGATTTAAACTGGGAAAACACATGTAAAGGAGTAAACCAACCCTTAGAACATCTGTCTATAATAGGATCAAAAACTGTGTTACAATCGTCACCTACTTATAAATCTTCATCATTATATGCCATCAATTTAGATAACACTCCAGGCCAAAATGATTTTTCTGGATTAGTAGGTGCATATAAATTAATAATTGTTAAGGGGATTTTATCAACAAGTAGGGAAACTGAAACCCATATACCCTCATCATCAGTGTCCTGAGTGATGAATTGCATATTGAGGCGCTTATGACATAAGATAGCAACTCCATTACATTTCCCTGAACCAGGAGATGCAAAAATATGAGCCATCCATTATCTTTTGAGTTTAGTCACTTCTTTGTCTGAAATATGAATTTCTTGTAATAAATATAGGAGAGCCTAAACCTTTAAAGTTTCATGAAATACATTTTAAAGCCATCTACAATACATTAAGGAGTTCAAAATTTTAAAGCATTCTATAATAACTATTAAATTGCAAAAGCAGCAGAGGTATAATAAGATATGGTCATGAAAATGTAGGAAAATGGATACTATATGAAAAAGAAAATAATGTTGCAGAAAAAGAAGAAAGAATAAAATAAACAGGAAAGAAAAATAGAATACAAAAGGTAGAATAAAGGTATAAATAGGAAAGAGACATGATAAAAGAAATAATAGTAATAAGAAAGCCCTGAGAAAAAAGACAGGGGAAAAGGAACTGAGAAGAAGAATAAGGAAATAAAAGACTAAATCCACATACAAAATAACGAGAGAAAAATCAACCAATCAAAAAATATGCACAAAAGTCGAGGGTGGTGGGGCCACAAAAGGGAATGACACAACCGACCGTAGACCTCAGGGCGGAGACGGGAGGGAGGAAACACACAATCCAGATGGACGAAGAATCACATTAAGTAGCTATAAAAAACAGCACCTGACAAAAGAAAACATATGTCATATAAGAGTCACAACAAAACAATATACACTACAAGTAACATGAAGTATATCCAACAATAAATAACATAAAATCAAACAATAGATCTAGTTATTGCCATGTCTTCTTCTCTGCAACTATCCAGAAAACACTCTAGTAAAGTAAGATCTTTATAAGTCACGGTTTTATTTTTTTATAAGTAACTTTGAAAAGACAAGAATGTATAAGTCTAAATCTGGCATTAGTGCTATGTCGAACTGGTCTCATGTCCAAAAACATCTTCCCTCTATCTGCCCTCCCTTTAGCATAGTCCTGAGAAAAGAAAAGAGTGGAACCTAACCAAGAAATGCTGCCTCTGCTTTCGACAGCTGCATCACCTGCAACAGATCTGCATAGTCTAAAAAATACAGAATAACACCTTTTGGCTTGCTAGATGAGGACACAGTTTGTGGGCTATGGCCTAATCGATGAGCTCTTTAAATGTTTAGTACTGGTGTATCCGGAACACCAAGAATCTTTAGAAGAAAGGAGTGAAAAAAGGAAAGAGGAGCAGAACCTTCAAGTCCCTCCGTCAATCCATAAACAAGCAAGTTATTGAGCCTGTTACAATTTTCAAAGTTCTCAACCTTTTTGTGAAGATGGGGGATTGGTAGTGGATGAAAGGGACTTGACTCACAACAGATTGAAAAGCGTCCATTCTACTCTCTATTTGTGTAACTTTACTCTCCACATTAGACCATTTATCATCCAAATTCCAAAGACGTATATTAGTTTCCTTCATGTAGGGTGTAAGTGCGTTTATTTCCTCAAGAATGAATTCCACAGAGATAGGTGGAGGAGATATAGCTGGTGAAGGTGGGTCTTTTATTAACTCTTTTTCCGGAGGAAAGCATCGAAGTAACAGCCAATTTGGTTGTGGTTTTGGAAGTAGCAAGTAGGATATTTGAAGACGTCGCATTTGTTGAAAGAGGTTCTGATTCCTCTATAGTTTTCTGAAGAACACTGAAAGGATTATAATCAAGCACAAACAGCGGAGTAGAGGAGATTTTATCTGCATGGCGAACTGACTTTGTTCTACCCATGCACAAAAGAGCCAAAAAAACAGCAAGAACTTAACACTAAAGAGATGCTTGAAAAATGGTATCTAAGAAAAATAGTTGTTGCACCCCTTTAATAAAATATTGGTTAAAGCAAATTTGCTGCAAGACCCAGACGTGGTAAAAATTAAAAGCAGTATCACCTCAAAGAACCTACTCTGGAATAAGAAAATAAATCATTTGAGATGCCATTGAGGAGAATGAAATTTCAGAATGTCATGCCAAATAGCAAGTTGCAAACTATTCTCAGCAGCAGGAGAAGGCATAAGGCACTGTAGCATATACAGTCCTGTAAAGAAACACTTCCGTTGCTTCTGGGAGGCATAAAAAACATAACTGCGATGAAAAACAAAATCAAAATGGTGGGTGCAAGTCTTGTGAGGAATCGTTCCGGCCCAATGAAAAGAAAATGTTGCACACCACCGGTATGCACATGAGGGATAATGTCTGCACATTGAAGTAGGCATCTTCATGGTCGCCCAGAGCCAAGCACAGATGGTGCCAGAGAAGAAAACCAGTCTGAATGAGCTCCCCCGAGCCACTGCGGAGCTTCACCAGATGGCCGCCATTCCTATCGGCACCTAGCCACACCCCTCTCTTTCACGTTTTCTGCCATTATTTTTTAATAATAAAACAATACAATACAATAGCAATATTTTATGCAGAGTTTTGTAATGGAATTGAAGTTGTCGTAGACCTACTTCATGCTTTAAATACCCTATCAAAGTCAGCGGGTGTCACAATTGCACATACACTTTGCAAATAGAAACACGCCTAATTGATATTTGTGCACATTGGTTCCATTTATTTGAACTTTGAAAAAATTGATTGATTTGATTAAAAAAGCACTGGCGGAAGATATTACACAATTTCCCCTTAGTTCAAGTCTCCAACCATTTGTGATTTTTGTTTCCTTTAACAATGTAAAGCCTTTAACATGTCTGCCCTGCGAGGAGAATGATTAAGCACTGACTAAACCTGGATGACATTGTTTATCTTTTTACCTATGGTGCTGAGACTTTTCGTTCTTAACTACACTTGCAACTCTCATTCCCTGACCACCACAGATTAATTTTGAATTACAAACATTTTTCAAGGTGAGGCTGCGATTTTTTTTCCCCAAAATAGGTCCTGCACGTTTAGTTCTGATTATGCATCTCTGAAGTGATCATGATCACTTGCTGTACGAATATTATTATATATTCTGAGATGCGTCATTAGATAGAAAATGTTTTATATAGAAACATATCCGATCAAAACAGTAAGCACGCAAGGACACAGTACTGAACAAACCTGTATCTAAGCATCGGCATGAGACAAATATATGAACATACTGCTTCTCAGCAAATCTAATTTTAAAACTAGATATTGTACTGGCTAACTTTGATGGTGAGAACCTGTTTTTCATCCAGTTTTTGCTCACAGTATGGGCCTTTTTATCTTTTAATTTTTAATCAAAGAAACCCTGAGCATGAAATATAACTCAACTTCACAATTTTATTCATGTATTAAGTAAAGGCGGAAATGGCAAGGGAAGGATTTGGAAAGTCATCACATAGAAGGTGTAACGAATAAAATTCGCAGAAAGGGAATGTGCATCTGTTTTCACGTGGAATTGATTGAAGAATTGACTCGTAAAAAAGACTTTGGGGCAGATTTACAAGCCCCTTGCGTGACATTTGCGCTGCAGTTGCGTAACTTTTTTGACGCAACAGCAGCGCAAACAATGCGGCCTATTTACAACGTGACACATCTAGGGAGATGCGTCACGTTGTAAAGCCCTGCGTCACAATATACCTGCGTCAGGTATAATGTATGCAGGGTGGGCGATCCCACGCAGGAAGGCCTCGTAAAAGTGACTCAGTGAAATCTACAAGATTTCACATCGCCACTTTTAGGATGCCACTGCGTCAAAACCTTACGCCTGCTTCAAGCAGGCGTAAGTAGTGACGGAGTGTAGTGGAAATAGGCCTCAACACGCATTGCTGCAGTTACGTCATGCTTGCGACACGACTCCAGCAATGCGTGACTTTTCCGCCAACAGATGCGTCAGAATTTCTGACACATCTGTCAATTCTTGCGCCACAGTGTGCCGTATTGTAAATACGGCGCATCTGTGGTGGAGCAAGGGTTTCTAAGGGTGGCGCAGGGAAAGTGACGCATTTGTACAGATGCGTCACTTTCTTGTAAATCTGCCCCGTAGACTCTAAAATTCAGAAATGTATATCCTGTGGATGAGAAGCAGACCTTGATAACCTCATTCAGAGGCCTTAAATGCTGTTTTGCAGTGTAAATGCAAGTTGCATCAAGCATACAACTGGAAGCAGCTATCACAGACATAACAATAGTGAGATGCATTCAGGTTCCTCGTCTGCGAACATGAACTTAAATGTTCTTTTTTTTTAAGTTTGATTTTATTCAGGAATAACAAAAAAATAACAGTGATAACTGAATATAACAACTCCTATTAAACATGAAGTAAATAAATAGAGCAGAAATACAGAAGGATATGAACTATCAAGCTGTACATAAAATAAAAATTCATCATATATAAAACAATAAGGATAAGGGACAAGTGGAACAAAACAGAAAATAATTAATAATTAATGTATATCAATTAAAAAATCCCAGGCATGTGCTAAAAGCTATGTAACATTGTAAGCATAACAAGAGTAATGTAAAAATAAATGGTAATAAGTATTCTGTAGTAAAGAACCAACTAATCATACAAAAGAGAAAAGGCAAGGGAAGGAAATTAAGGTGGTGTCCGTACATCATCTGATATATTTTTAGAGGTAACAATTGAAGAGGCATATAAAGATAGATAAGTTGTTAAGGGAAGCCATAGAAGATCCCTCTTGATTGCTAGAGATATTGGGGAGACGTGGTTAGTGTCTAGCCGATGATGAAATCAAACAGCATTCCACCAAGCTCTGAAAGTGACTTTATCGGCTTGCTTCCAGTTTGAGGTTATTAAATGAAAAGAAACAGCTAACAATAAATCTAAGAGTTTAAAACTTAGTGTAGATTGAGGCCATTGGGGAGATAGAGTGCCTAGAAATATATTTGTGAATGAAAAAGGGACCTGAATATTAAAAACTATCTGTATTTGGGACCATACTGATTGCCGAAATTGAGAAATGGAAGGACATTTAAACCACATATGTTTTAAGTCTGCATCAGGGCAAGGGCATGACCAGCAGGTAGGGGACATATGGGGGAAAATAGTGCTTGGTGAAAAATGAAAAAAAGGGTTTGTGTGGTATTAGCAGCCCGAGAGGTTTTGTGAAGTTTAGACCATATTTTATCCCACGTGGTAATTGGCCTCTCCTGTGATAAATCCTTTTCCCATGCTAGTTCAGTTTTTGATTATTGTCTATCTGGGGGTAATTGTAAAGCTTTGTAAAAATTGGATGCTGAGGGGGAATTTTCCAATGTTGAGGATAAGTTCCTGAATCTTATAGGAAAATCAGTTTTATTTGGTACATTATGAAAAATTGGATGAGAGAAGGATAAAGAAGATTATATTGTGATCTAGAGGACGAAGGTAACGAGAATCTAGAATCTAGATCAGAGAAAGAAAGAGGTTGGGTATCAGATATAAGCTGAGAAATCCATCTTAAGCCTCTAGAATGCCGAGTTTTCCAGTATATGGAATGATTGCAGACTCTTAATGATTTATTATGCCAAATGGGTTGTTGGCGAAGAGAATTATTAGAGGGATACAATGAGGATAGTAAAGAGGTCAAAAGTTTATGGGAATGGGAAATAAAAGGGGAACGTACAGAAGCGATGTTGGTAGTGAATGATAAGAATTCTTGAAAATCGAAAGGGGCAATAATAAAGTTCACCATCTTTAACCAGAGAGGAGGATATACAGGAAGATCTGTAGATAACCATCGCGCTGCCTGTTTTAGTGAAAAATCAGAATGGTAAGTTTTAAAGTTGGGAAATCGAAGACCCCGCATGAGGTCTATCTTTCGTTAAAGTGGTCAAGGCTACACAAGAAGATTTACCTTTCCATCGGAATTTTATCAAAGTGGAATCAATCCTCTTAAAATAATATTCAGGAATGTGAATAGGAATCATGGAAATAGTAAATAATATAAGCGGGGAAAGCATCATCTTAATTGAGTCTAAACGACCCTACCAAGAAAGAAAGAGGGAATGCCAATGACGAATAGTATTATTTAATTTTTTTAATTTTATAGTCAAAATTGTACTTTAATGTTTCAGGTAGTAGAGATGTGAACCACAAGCCCAGGTATTTGACTTTAATTGGTTGCCAAGAGAAACCGAAATGCTCAAAAAAATGCTTCTGACATAAGATGGTCAAAGGTAAAATTTTGTATTTATCAGCATTTAGTGAATAACCTGAGAGTTGAGAGAAAGAAGCCACTTTCTGAAGAAAAGGAGAAAGGGAAGTTTTCAGGATTGGAACAATATAAAATAATATCATCAGCATAGACTAACCATTTCACCTGATGAGAACCAAAATGAAACCCAGTAATATGACGTCTCGTCTAAATTTGGTTAAAAAAGGTTCCAAAGCTACTACAAATATTAAGGGAGATAAGGGGCAACTCTATCTTACCCCCATATGGAAGGGAAAATAATCAGAAGTTTTACCGTTAATGAATATTGAAGCATAGGGATCAGAATATAATAACAAAATTAAAGCAATTAATTTAGGAGAAAAACCAGCCCACTTCAAATCATGAAACATAAAATCACAGCCAATCCTGTCAAATGCTATTTCAGCATCCAAGGTGATCATGGCTATAGGATGGTCTAAGGAAGAGGCCTTGCTTAAAACATTAAAAAAGAGTTGTCAGATGCAAGCCTCCCGTTAACAAAACCTGATTGTTCAGGGTCGCTAATATCGGGCAGAATAGGATCGATACGTAGTGCCAAACGTTTTGCAAAGATCTTATAGTCCTTGTTAACTAAAGAAATAGGCCGATAGTTCTTACAGAGGGAATGATCCTTATCATCTTTAGGAATTAAGCAGATCAATACTTCCTGAAACGTGCCTCGAGAAGAACCATTATCAAAGCAAGATTGGAATAAATCTAAGAGATTAGGCAAAAGGATTTTCTCAAAATGATTTTAAAATTTAATGGTGAACCCATCTGGACCAGGTGCTTTTCCACGACGTAACACTGAGATAGCATGAGATATATCTGCCAGAGAAATATCAGCATCCAAAGACTCAAAATCAATGTGGTTAGATGGAGGAAAGGGAATTGAACTAAAATAGGAAAGAAGATCAGATTGGTTTGCTAAAGATTCGGGAGTATATAAATTCTTATAGAAGGAAACTAATTCATTTAAAATATCTTTATCTGTAGATTTAAAGATGGAAGTACCAGCAGGACCTTGCAAGGATTCTATTCTCGTTCTTTCATTTCTTATGTTTAAATAATTGGCCAGCAATTTCCCCATCTTGTTCTGGCCCCCATAAAAGCGGGAGCTACTTTTCAGTAGATAATTGGAAGCAGCGTCAGTAGATAATTTATTAAAAGTAATTTTAGCTTTGATAAGATTTTTTAAGGAGGACTGAATATTAGAATGATAGTATATATATTCTAATTGTTTAATTTTATTGAGTAATTGAGAGGATTGGGCTTCTAGGGATTCTTTTCTATTAAGATAAAAAAAATTATAATAAAACCTCTGGTCGCTGCTTTAAAGGAGTCCCACACTAGAACAAAGGGAGAGTCCTAGGTTGTGTTTATAGAGGCAAAGGAGTTGAATTTGTGACAGAATTTTGAGTCAAGGAGTAGGAAATTGTTAAAACGCCATCTACCTGGGTGAGGAGAAAAAGGGATGAGATTGATATCAACAAGAACAGGGGCGTGGTCTGAGATTAGGATTGAACCAATTTCAGATTGAATGGCATGCTGGGCCAGGGACTTGCTGAGGACAAGGTAATCAACACTGTATTGTGAGTGATGTGAGGCTGAATAAAAACTATATTAGCTAAGATCAGGATGTCAAAGTCGCCAGATATCAACTAGCGCTCTGCGTCGCACTGTGGAAGTAAATTGTGAATGCATTTTAGAGGGGACAAACTTAACTCTAGAATGCCTATCTAAAATGGTATCAAGGATTTGATTGCAATCACCACCAAATATAATGTAATCATTATCAAATGTAAGTAATTTGTCAGAAACATTAGTCTAAAAAACCTTATCGACCAAAGTAGGGCCGTACACATTAAAGATAACTAAAGGAATCTTATCTATGAGAAGCTTAAGAATAACCCAACTGCCCTCAGTATCAGCTTCCTGATGAACAACTGAAACATGCAATTTGTTATGACATAAAATCAAGACTCCGTTTTTCTTACCTAACGCTGGAGAATTAAACACATGACCCACCCACCATCTTTTCAACTTGGAAGCTTCACCAGCAAAAAGATGAGATTCTTGGAGCAAAGTAATGTCCATTTTTTATTTTGCAAGAAGGGATAATATGTGTTGCCTTTTGATAGGGTTATTGAAACCTTTACTGTTCCAGGAAGTAACCAGGAATGTAATTTAATTAGAAAAGTATGAACAACCAGTATGCTTACATGAGTAAGGATTACATTTGAATTACAGAAGTATAAGAAGATAAGTCGAGAAAAATAAAGCAATTGTGTTGAAAATATAGACTGAAGAGAACAAAAAGTGAAACAGAAAAAATAATGAAGGGAAAGTAGAGAGGGAATAAGATAAAGAACAAAGAGACAGTACATGTCAAACAAATGATGACTGAAAAATATACCTACAGATACAAGAAGAAAATGGGAATGGCTACACCAGAAGATGACGACGACAGCACCAGCGCCTCACTGAACTCCTGACGAACCACAGTTAATACTTCTACAAAAATGGGAGACCAAATATAAAACGGATTTGTAGGCACATAACACCTATACAAGAAAGGAGAAAAAAGGGAAAACAGCTATCTGAGTAAACAATTACACTGGGAAAAGTGATAAGAGAAAGCTACATAATAACTAAATATTAGAACATTACAAAAATGCGAGTAGGACAATACTCAGTGCATGACAGAGACAGAAAAACAATTACACAGGGCAAGATAAAAATAGTGATCAGGCAGGTTTTGAAGTGTCCATTACATCCGCTCCATGGAGACAAAGGAATTCTTGTAGAGCTGCTGGATCCTCAAAAGTTGTAGTCTTTTCTTTATAGGTGACCTTAAAAATGCAAGGATGAAGAAGTCCAAATCTAGCATTGATAGCACGCAGTTGTGGACGTAGATCAAGGATTTTTTTCTGTCGGTCCGCATAGTTTTAGCTACATCCTGAGAAAATAATAGGCAATGAACTTCCCAAAAAATTGGCTTTTTGGATTTGACAGCTGACAGAACTTGTAGAAGGTCAGTGTATTGTAGGAATAGCATGATGATACCACGAGGTCTCGTAGAAGTTTTAGGAACTAGCCTATGTGCTCTTTGAATGTTAAGTGGAGGAGTAGCAGGTGAGTCCAAGAGCTTAAGCAAAAATGATTGAAAAAAGACAGTTGGGTTGGGACCTTCAATATTTTCAGGGAGACCATAAATTCTGAGATTGATCCTGCAATTTGGCAAGGTTCCCCTTCCTGCACAAAAACAATTCTGCTGACAACAGAGGCACCCTTGCACCTTTGTGCAAGGCTGCCTGCTTTGCTCTAGGCTGTTGAAACGGCACCATCCAAGGGGGAAAGGACAGAAATGCAATGTATTTGATAAATATGGTGCATACCTGCCCTTTCACTTTGACAGAGAGCAGTGTAGCAAGGTGACGTGCTGTGCTGACCTACGCCAAACCCCATAAATGAGTCTCTAAATGTCGGAGTTAATGATTTGTGCAGCAGATTCCACATAAATCTGAACTTACCACACATTTTCCAGTTACATTTATTCAGAATTGACTTTTCATGTGCCTTATCCTTGCACAAACAAGGGACTAAGAATTGCCTCTTTCATCATGAATATATGCCATGTTTTGCCACTAGCCGTGGTGGAAATATCCAAAGTACACTTCTAAGTAATTTTCTCCGACTTAGACGCATTTATTTGAAAGTTTTTGAGTTTGTAAAGGACACCCATTTGGTTCACAAAGATTACAGTTGCCTGGCTACCAAATGAGTCATATGTATAAAGGAAATCTAATATTGTCTTTCTTTTCATTTCCAATACTCAAAAGGGGCGAATTTAAGATGTTTCTCTAGAACATCCAAACAACGACGAAACAGTCAAGGCTCATAAACATACCTGATTTATACATTTATCTGTGTCGAATTTTGATGTCAGTTGATCTTTGAAGCCAAACAATTTGGGCCATTGTTTTCAAGCAATGTCCTTTAATTAGTGTGAACAGGTGCTTGTTAATATTAGTTTCAATAAACGTATGCTACATTGTCCTAGTACTGAATTGAAAGCGAGGTGAAACTTTAAAAATGCCATTGAAAAATGTTCTGTTCCATAAACTTCGATTTCAGTGTGTTTAGGATATTGGGCTTATCTATGTTGCATCTCCTAAACTTCTAGCAGAGAGCATAGAGACCCTTGAACCTTATATTAGTGATGTTCTAGATCTCTCTTTTAGCTCCGGAAGTGTACCTCAGAGTTGGAAACAGGCGGTAGTTCTTCCACTCCAAAAGAAGCCTAACCTCAGTTGGGACAGGATGGATAATCTCCGACCCATCTCTCTCCTCCCCTATATGGCTAAAGTGACAGAAAAGGTAGCCAATCTTCAATTGATGGCATTTGTGGAGAAAGCCAACCTGCTTCATACTACACAGTTTGGTTTCCGGGCCCACCACTCTACGGAGCTTGCGTTACTCTTGGCCACTGAAACCGTTAGGAAAGGTGCTGATGAGGGACATACTATGGCCCTCGTCTTACTGGACCTTAGTGCAGCCTTTGACACTGTAGCACATTCCATCTTGCTACAGTGTCTCAACAAAGGAGGAGTTACGGGCTCTGCACTTAGGTGGATCCAATCCTTTCTCACTGACAGGAGCTTTCAGGTTAGACAGGGAGAACATTACTCTCGTATGTTCCCTCTTAATCAAGGGGTTCCACAGGGCTCTGCCCTGAGCCCCACCTTGTTTAACCTGTATGTCTCTCCGATTGCCACCATAGTGGAAAGCCACGACCTCCAGTTAGTGACCTATGCCGACGACACACAGCTCGTCATCTCGCTGTCACGAGCACCGGATGTTTCGGCATCCAGCTTCAGAGCATGCATGCAGGAGCTTGCTTCCTGGATGTCTACTAACTGCCTGAAGCTGAATGGGTCGAAAACTGAAGTGCTCGTGGTGGGGGGTGCACCGAGTGTGTGGTCGTCCACATGGTGGCCACACTGCTTGGGACCCACCCCTGTGCCGTGTCAACAGGCAAAAAATCTGGGAGTGGTATGTGATTCTGATCTCGCCTTTACTGCCCAGATTAATCGGGTGGTTGGAACCTGCTTTGGCATGCTCAAAAGTCTAAGGAAAACTCTCGATCTGCTTCCAGTCAGCGCCAGGAAGACTCTTGTTCATGCCCTAGTCACATCTAGACTTGACTATTCTAATCTTCTATACTTGGGCGTGACAGCAAAGTGCCTTAATCGTCTCCAAGTTCTTCAAAACACCACAGCTCGATTGGTACTGCGACTGCCTAGACGTACGCCATCTAAAGCCACCCTGAAGACCCTCCACTGGCTGCCTGTTAGGGAGAGGATCATCTTTAAGGCACTATGTCTATGCCATCATATTATGATGAGCAGGGCGCCTACTCCCCTCTGCAATCTTATTACCCCCTACAGACCGGAGCGGTCGCTTCGCTCCTCGGGCACTGGACTAGCTGTCATCCCCAAATTTCGGAAAGTTCGAATGGGAGGGAGATCTTTTAGATTTCTCGCGGCCAAAAACTGGAATCTTCTCCCGGCAGAGCTTCGCCTCGAACCCTCAGAGAATAAATTTCGCAAAGCACTAAAAACCCACCTCTATCGCTCAGCACTGCTATGACCTTCTTCCTGATTCGCCTCTATTTCCTCTCAGCGCGGGGACACGCCGAGGTGCGTAACCATGCGCTTTATAAAATTCCATAATAATAATAATAATAAATGTAACTGATGTAAATAATGCTGGGTACAGTAAAGATATAGCTCTAATTTCTATCCAGCTGTTCAGACGGCCTACTGAAATTAGTATACAAAGATACATTTCTGTTTTTTCTCTTTGCAAGAGCCGCATCCACTTATAGTGAGTTAATATCACACCACAGCGGATATTCTCAGGAACGTGTGATAACCATCGCAAAATTAGCTTAACACAACTCTTCACATTGCAGTCTATCGCGGGATAATAACTCTGTGTTAATGTGATATTCACAAGCCGGCGGCACCGTGCGATAGTCCCAAGATAATGCGTCAAATGACCGTGCTAAAATCAGCGCAATGCTGCAAAACACCAACGCGAAAAAAGTTGCGATGCCCCAAATCGGGATACGAAAATCACCGACAACCAGCTACAGACATGCAATTCCCACATGCCATGCGGCAAATGCACTCTAATAGCAACAAAAAAAACCCACACCAAATCAAACTGCGTAGCACCATGGATGGACCTGGACCGAGTGCAGAGGACAACCCGAACTCCACAAGCCCTACGGAGGACCAGCCAGGAACCCCATGGTCGGGAAAGGGCAAGGAGAAGAGGAAGAGGAAGACAGGGTTCAGTCATGGAGGTGATAGAACACTACCAACAACTGTTTGTCACCTCCACTGCATCACTGGCAACACAAATGGAAATATGTCAGTCCATCGTCACCAACATGAATGCAGTCGGAGTGTGGTAAATATTTAAATTACCTGTACTATTTTTTATGCGGTAAAGTCTAGTAAGAATAACTCAGTCAAAATAAGAGGCAGAATCCGTGGCATTAGAGGTTCTGAAAAGGGCTTTATTCCTTACAAAGGAATTATAGTTCGAACCAGGCAATCTTATTCCATCACCACGAAGGTTCAGGAAGGGATAGGCAATACATTACTGACAAGTAACAATATATATATAAAAAGCATTGCATTAAGACAGATGCAGGAGGCGTAACAGCTGATAATACAGATAAGAATACACATACGTAATGAAAAATAGGCGTAAATACAGGCGTATACTAGAAACGTCATTTAAAATGATGTCACAAGTGGGTGGATCCATAAGAGAATCCTGCAGTGTCAGCAGAAATATTTGGCAGAGATGCGCGCGCAGCCGCATGACGTGTGATTGACGTGTGATTGACGTGCAACTAGAGGGTGAAGGGGAATTGACATTTAGCTCTACATATGGAAACAGAAGTCTGGGGGGTCAGGTCAACCTAATTCCAAATCGTATCTAATATCTCTGTTTAAGGAACTGTTTTATCCAAAAGGAAAGGTCTCTCGGACGGAATCTATTCTATACTGACTGTTAGTGCATGTGCAAGCGTCTATGTGTCTACATGGGATGCGAGGGGGCAGGAATCTTCCATGGTAACAGGGGCTATGAATTACTTGCATAAAGACAGCGAGGCCGAGCCCTTTGCTCGGTAGCTGGAAGGATGTTTACCTAAACTATTAGACAGGAATGCATTGGATGAGGAGCGGAGCAGATAACTTGAAGGCTGAATACAGTTTTTGGCAGGCAACAGGCCGCGTCAGGCACCGTTAGCCGCGCAGGGAGTAGGACAAAGTTCATGGACACGGATGCAGGTCCAGGCTGGAGCATTTCAGAGGCAGAAGCAGGAAAAGGCTTGATGACAGAATTCAGGGCCTACTCGCCTGAACTGTAAAACGTGAAAAGTGAACCATATAAAGTCGGTGGCCAATCATACTTAGGAATGGACTATTTGACCCATTCATGGCGGATCTGAAAGAGGACATGTTGGCGTTGGACGCACATGTATTTGCGTCTTCATAGCTGGAACTGGAGGGAACATACATGTACTTGTAGCATGTACATGGAGTCGTTGGGGTCTAAGATAGGGGACATAACTGATCATAAAATTCATATTTCCTCATTCCCTCCTTGTCCCCTACGGACCCTTATGAAATATCCATTTTCATCAATCCATCAATCTGTTCATATAGCATCATTTGTTCTTCTTTCTTCTTCCGGGATCTCGAATGAAAATTTGAAGGCGGGATACACGATGTGGCACACAGACCACAAATCGCTGGCCCACATTGTAGACACAAGCAGCAACTGAATAGTATGAGAAAGCCAATACCTAGGAAGGATAGGATCCTCCATCCCCAGGCTGACAACACGCTCCAGAACCAACCGGACCAAGTCCAGGTGCCTGGATTCTGGTGTATCTGGCTTACGATTTTATGAAGTCGAGTTATGGCTTTATATACTGACGGCGCGTTTTCTGGTATGAAAACACAGCAACTTGATCCGATGACCCTACAAGCTCCGCCCCTGTCGGCCAGAATGACGTCAAGGACAAGACGATTTTGAAGAACAACAATCCGCATCGCAGACTGCTCCTCTGTTAAGTTGCCTAAGGCGGAAGTAGTTTCATTCACTACTGCTTCAAGGGTTCTAGTTAATCTACGTATCAGCTTACTATTAGTGACTGTACCTATGTAGGGAAAGAAACCTTTATTGAAATCTGTATATTGCTCCCATGCTGTTTCAGTGTAGTCGACAATCGGAAGATCTCTCTGCTGTCTATTGTGTACTAAATGGGTATTCCTATGGTAATCAGGCGGGGCTAGGAAAACAGGTGGCAGAAGGAATGCAATGTAACAGGTACCATCCCAATCTAGGGGTAGGCGTATGTATGCGGTGTGACCACAGATGAAGTAGGAGTGACGAGAAGCTCTAAATGTAGATTTGCCTTTATCACTGAATTCTATTACAGTGGTACATTTACTATGGCCCATGTGTATTGAACCATTCTTTCTTACACATAATTCGCCTCTAACTGGAAATACTGACATAGCGGGCAAGATTGGTGTAGCTTCGGATTCAACATTCAGGATCATGAGATTAAGTGTAAAGTTACCTAATCCATATACTTCATTTTCTAGATCAGTTCCTGTTCTTTTGGGAAATCCCTCCTTGTTAGGGTAGCAGACTTTAAGTAAAACTAGGTTCAGGTTTCCCCAAACCCAGTTGTCTTGATAAACTACTGAATTTGAATCTAGGGAATTAATCAAACTAAACAATGCTCCACAGGAGCCATTGTGTGTGAACGGATACGGAAAGAGGGGCAGAACTCCCTTGTATTTCTGATAGGGAGGGAGTCGGCCACATATCCAACAATTTGTAGCATTGCTGGTCTGATGAGAATGATGTAACATACTAATGAATGTGTTGTTGCGCAGCGCAAATTTATAGGATAACTCATGCGGGGGTAATTCGCTAAAAGAATGTTCGGCAGTAGCATTGAAAGCACGCTTGGAGATAGGGTAATACATGTGTAATAATATACTGGAAATAATAATCAGAAGACTTAGAAAAAACATAATTAGCAATGTCACTATGCAGTGACTACGAAGTGATTTACAGTACGCATGTTTCTTGAGCTGTTTCTGTCTATTTCTCTCTCTATTTCGGTCTAGAGGATACATGTCAGGGACAAATTCAACCGATTCACCTTGGAGAGGACTTAAACAATCAAATTGTCTGACTTGCTAGACCTTAGTTTCAGTTTATAGTTTTCCTTTTCTGGCTTGTCAACCAGGGGGAGTTTTGAGTCAGTCTGTGAGGGAATGCAGGGCTGAAAATTCAAGTCGGATGATAGTCCATGAAACTTTTTGATATGGCTCGAGTGCAACCACCCTTTACGTCCCTCAATCTTCACAGCTGTCCTTGTGGTCAATAAGACGAGTTTAGGCGACTGCCAGCGAGGCTCCAGCGGGTTCCTTCTGTCGAAGTTCCTTACAAGTACGATATCTCCCGGAACCACGTCATGGGGCTTCACCTCAGTGTTATCGGGAAAAGCTGCAGCTACCTGTGAACGACAAGATTGTAGTGCAGACATCAAGGAAGCCAGGTAATCTGTCAGCATATTACAATCAACATCAGTTATTTTACGAGGTATAGGCGTCCCCCACATATTTGGTGGTCTACCGAAGATCACCTCATACGGGGATAGCCCTGTTCGAGAGTGTGCTACCATTCTCATGTAAAAGAGCGCAACCGGTAAAGCTACTATCCAGTCGACACCTTTTTCTCTACATACTTTGGACAGTCTAATTTTCAGAGTTTGATTATGTCGCTCCACGAGACCTGCTGCCTCGGGATGTCGGACACAGTGGAATTTCCATTGGTAGCCTAACAGAAGTGAAACATGTTTCATTAGCTCGGATGAGAACGGTTGGCCATTATCTGAGTACACGACACGGGGCAAACCATATCGTGGGAAGAATTCTCGAACTAACTGTTTGGCAGTAGTCGGGGCAGTGTAATCTGAGACGGGATACGCCTCTGTCCACCGGGAAAGAGCGCATACAACTACGAGGACATATTTGAATCCTCGACATCGTTCCATCTGGATATAATCCATCTGGAGGACTTCAAAAGGGTGATCGGGGGGTTGAAATCCACCCTGTTCTACAGGTACGCCTTTTCCTGGATTGAACTGACAACAAATCATGCAGGTACGTACTTTCTGTTTAGCTGCTGCTCGCAAGTGTTTATTGAACCAAATGTGTTGAATTCTGTCTAGCATAGCTTTCTCTCCTAGATGCGCTGGACTATGTATTGTGTTAATGATGACCTGAACCATTGAGTCGGGGAGAAACCATATAGATTTTCCCTTCGTCATCCATCCTTGATCCGTTTGGATCCCTCCTAATTCAGTCCATCTCTTTATTTCTTCTGGTGTAGCATGTGTCTGTATGTCAATTACATCAAGGGCGGGATCCTTAACTGTCATGCAGTGTGTTGGTGTCGGAACTATTGTTTTTGTCGTGTCAGTTAGACGAGTCTGATTCTGAGCAGTCTGTTTAGCTGTTCTGTCAGCTAGGTCGTTACCCTGAGAAATAATGTCAGTCACTTTCGTATGGGCCTTGCACTTCATAATCGATTTTGCAGTCGGCAGATGTATTGCATCTAACAGAGCTTGAATAAGGGGACCGTGCTGGATGTGGGCACCGTGAGAAGTTAAATAACCTCTCTCTCGCCAAAGCACGCCGAAGTCATGGACGACTCCGAATGCATAACGTGAATCTGTGTATATGTTGACTTTCTTATTTTTGGCTTGAATACAGGCTTGTGTCAGAGCGATGAGCTCTGCTGCTTGAGCTGACAAGGTATCGATACAATTTGTTTCAATAATTTCAGTGTCTGTTGTGACTGCATAAGCGGCCACTAACTTTCCTGTACTTGTTCTCATGCATGAACCATCTACATACAATGTCAGGTCTGGATCTGATAATGGAATATCTGTCAAGTCTTGTCTGGGTTTCGTCGTAATAGTAATAACTTCAATACAATCATGTGCCAATGGGTCTGTTCCACTTAATGGCAAAAGTGTGGCAGGATTTAATGTACTACAACGTCTGATTTCTATGTGTGGCTGGAACAATGTCAATTCATAACCCGTCAGTCTTGCTATAGTCAAGTGTTGTGTTTGGGTCCGGTTCAAGAGAACCTCTACTGCGTGTGGTACTTGTACTGTCAATTGATGTCCTAACACTATGGCATCGCTTTGTCTGATTGCTAAAGCTGTTGCTGCGACTGATTTCAGGCACGCAGGAAGAGCCTGAGCTACGGGATCTAATGTACTAGAAAAATAAGCACATGGCTTGTGTGATCCTGCCTGTTCCTGCGTGAGTACTGACAAAGCAGTACCTTCACGTTCTGTAACAAAAAGTGTAAAACGTTTGCTGTAACATGGCGTTGCTAAAACAGGTGCTTGGCATAAAGCTTTCTTTAAGCTTTCAAAAGCTTGTGTATGTTCCTGAGTCCAAGGGAGGACAGTCGATGTCGCTGCCTCCTGTGTTGTCAACTGAATGAGTGGTTTCGCTAGAAATGCATATTGAGGGATCCACTGCCTACAGTACGAAGTGAGGCCTATGAATGCCCGTACCTCCTTTTGTGTCTTGGGTGGCGGCATGTTAACAATTAACTGGATACGGTCGGGTGTAAGCTGTCTTCCCCCCTTGGACAGCAAGTGCCCAAGGTACACAACTTGCTGGACACAGAATTGTAGCTTTGAAGGGGACACTTTGTGCCCCTTGTCTGCTAAGAAATGTAAAACCGTCAGTGATGCTTTTTCACATTCAGGTTCGCTTCGGGCGGTGATCAGCAGATCATCGACGTATTGAAGCAGGGCAGTGTTAGCTGGCATGTGGATACTGTCAAGTTCTCTTTTCAGTGCTTGGCTATAGATGCTGGGGCTTTCTGTGAATCCTTGAGGTGCGCGTGCGAATTTAAAACTTCGTCCATTTAAACTGAATCCGAACAAATATTGGCTTTCCGGATCGATTGGGACGCTAAAGAAAGCATTCTTGAGATCAATTACAGTAAAGAACGTTGCTTCTGAATCTATGGCTGTTAGCAATGAAGAGATATCTGGGACCATGGGGTATTGTGGTACAATGCATTTATTTAATTCTCGCAGATCAATAACTAATCGATATACTGGTGGTGCTTTTGGATCAGTTCGTTTAAGAATCGGAATTATCGGGGAATTACATACATTGGAGTCGGTTTCCACAACCACTCCTTGTGCAATGAGCTCGTCAATGATTTGCAGTAAAGCCACAACAGCATCTGGGGGTAACTTGTATTGTCGTATTCGTGGTAGTACCACTCCTGTTTTGATTGTGACTCGATATGGTGTAATGTGCATACAACCTACATCAGTGGGGCCTTGCGCCCATAAATGTGCAGGTAGATTCTGTAACCGGTGATCCATGTCTCTAGACACGTAGTGACCTTTAAAGTCACGCAAAAATAGTCGTACTCCTTCCGGAGAACAACATATTACAGCTCCTAGAGCCTTCAATGTTTTTATACCTAACAAGTTTTCTGGACATGATTTCGTAAGTAATAGATCTGTAGTCCGTGTTAACGGACCGACTGTGAATGCAAGGGGTTGTGATACTTCGTTAATAGTAGGCTTTCCTGAAAAACCAAGGGAAATATTTTGTGAGCCTGAGAGGGGTGCCCCTGGGACTTCGCTGTGACTGATAGTTGTTCTGCTTGCCCCTGTATCGAGTAGAAACTTTCTGTCTTTCCCCAATACTTGACTCTGTACATAAGGACCCTCTTGATCTACTGGAACCTCAATGAGGGGTAAGCCAACTTCCCTCTCTAGGCTATTTCATGTGTAGCGCTGATACTCTGGGTAGTCATTTTGTGCATACTGGTACATCTGTTGTGTCGTGTTTTGTGTTGCAGCAATAGGCTGTGGCTGTTGTTGTAGTTGTTGTTGTGGTTGTGGTGCGGTCTGTTGTACAGCTGGCATAGGCTGTATATTCTGAGGTACTTGTTGTTGGATCTGATCCTGTCTAGGCGGACGTGGTCTCTCTTTCGTTATACCCGTAGAGATATTATGTTTCAGAACTGCGCAATCGTGTATATAATGACCTGGCTGTTTACAATAGTTGCATGTCCCTCTAACAGGACCTACTGTATCATTTGACTGTGTCGTACCCTTTTTATGACCGTCAGCTGGAACTGACTGAGCAACAAGCATTTTCATTTTCGTGTCTTTCATACGTCTTTGTTCATGTTCTTGTTCTTCTCTAATTCTATTGTGATGATATTGTAACATTTGTAACATCTGTGACGGTGTGTTACCTTGCCAAGTACTCTCGAATTTTAATACTCTACTCTTAACTTGGGGCAGAGAATTTTCAACTAATTTTGTCACAAACAGATGTGGATATGACTCACTACTTGCTTTTATGCCACTATTAATACCAAAACATTTTTCAAATCGGGAATAGAAATCACTAGTGTCTTCATCTTGTTTTTGTTTACAGGCTGAGATTGCACCCCAGTCTTCCTTTTTCGTAGTTAATAAACGTGGTAGTACCTGCACTAATAATCCTGGTAATGCTGTAGTCCTTTCCCCAAGCCCTGAACCTGCAGCTCGGGCCTTTTCTTCGTTTTCTAATGCTGTCCAATCTATCTTTTGGTCTCCCACCTCCCATTCCTTTTCTTTGAGTTTCTCGTAAATACCGGCGGGTAATAGGACTTTTAATATTTTCATAATGTCCGGGTAAGTATACTCTCCCATGAGTAACATGTCTTTTATCTCACGGTGGAAACCTGCTGGGTCTTTGTCATGGCTAGGTACTACTTTCTTCATTTCTAATAATTCAATTTTAGTTATGGGCGCGTACACAAACACGCGTTTAAAAATATTGTCCTCACCTCTGATTGGGTGTACTTCGCGTAAGGGATTCTGTCTGTCTATGTGATACGTTTTTCTTTCCAACTAGGGGGGAACTGAAACATGTTCTGGGCATACGAAGACAATGTACTGGTGTCGATATTCTAGAATTTCCTTAATTAAATCAGTACCTGAACCTCTCCATTTATTCGTGAGTAATTCTATCAGTATATCAGGTAGGGGACCAGGATCGGAGTGTTGACTTCTATATAATATAACGAGGTGTTGTATCATGTATATACCAGCTAAACGCTGTTCGTCTGGGGTAAGATTCAAAAACGTGTGTGCCAACGCATCATCACTGTATTTTTCAGAACTGTCAGCCCATTGTACTGCTGACCTGGCTAATTCTTGTTCATCCATAGAATCAAGCATATGATACCCCCTTCGGTCTCGGAGTAATTTATCAGCAGCCTGGAATAAGTGTTCAGGGGACTTCGTGTTTAACATAGGGACTTGAAAATGTCTGTTACATTCTGGACGTATCGGACGTATCAGGTCATTAAAGTATCTGGTATTGTTACAAGGTCTTCCCCTACCTACATAGGCTATCATTTCTAATTGTCCTGTGGGCATTTCTGATTCTTCCTCCTCCTCTCCCTCTGATTCAGTTTTGTCTGCCTCCAATCTGGCTTTATGTATTCGTTCTACTTCTTTGCGGATCTTTCGGCACATAGCTACTATACATGTCTGTTTATCATGTTTTCCCTCTGATATATTCTGACCCCATCGGGTAAGTACTTGCATTTCATCCTGGTCTACCTCGGACCTATCTCTGTCTCTGATCAAGCAGTTTATGAAGAAACGTAACAGTTGTCTCTGTATATCCGCTTTCTGGTATTCCATGGCTTCGTCAATACTTTCAGGGCCTTGCCCTGTTTGGACAAAGCGATATATATTGTCTAAATGTTTAATCATTCCTGGTAGCGTCGTTAAATATATTGAAGCTCGTCGTATACGTAGTGATGATAGCAGCATTCTGTCATTTTTACCGGGCACTGGATCATATCTACAATCTACAAGATGTTCTTTAAACATGTCGGACGTT
This sequence comes from Triturus cristatus, assembly GCF_964204655.1. NCBI lineage: Eukaryota > Metazoa > Chordata > Amphibia > Caudata > Salamandridae > Triturus > Triturus cristatus. The sequence goes on along the minus strand of NC_140587.1, from coordinate 735,259,284 downwards.
GCTATTTGGGGTGTACGTTGGTTTGCTAAATCTCTAAGAGACGATTTACTTCGTGATGGTGGCGTGGCAAAAATTGCTGTCGCACCTTCTGAGGTGCTAGGCACGAAAGGATTCGTGGGATGTAAGGTAGAGACTGTGGATGCAGAAAAAGCGGCGGAAACAGATGGACCCGTGGGATTGTGCGGAGGAGTTTGTGGTTGCGGAGTTGGGGGCGTTTGTTCTCGGCGTTGAGCACCATCGACAGGTGGCGTGTGTGGTGGAACATTAACATATTCCGGAGCTACATCGTCTAAATAGGAGGAAAGGAAAATATCTTTTGCGGTCTTGGGATGTGCTTTAATCGGGAGTAATGGGGGTGGCAAATCTTTCGGTATTCCCGGGGTGGCCTTAGGTAAACCTTCGGCTAAAAGAGGATACATACCATTCATAAGAGCATTTCGTTGTCTGTCTACTTGTTCTGTTTTTACTCGGATACCTTCCTCAACTAATACGTTTTCTCGGGCTCTATTTGAGTTCTCCCTACTTTTCTCTTCCAGTCTGAGCGCTTTCTCTGTGCACCTATGCGATTCTTTACTCCATAACTCAATGGCATCTTTCTGTGACTGTCTGGCTTTCTTTTTCCATAATTCTTCTTCTACTCTCATGATGCAATCTGCATCCCATGTCCCAGCTGCGGGCCACCTCTGACTTTCTGCTAGATCCTTGGTGTAGTCCACCCATAAGTCAAGATATAATACGGCATCTAGGCCATGTTTATGATACATAAAATACCCTGGAGTGTCCCTAGGTGGAATGGGAACAGCTTCTTCGAGTACTCCTTTTCTAGTTTTGATCTGTCTTAATTTTGAAAAGAACGGCATCTTTAAACCTTCCTACTTGATTCTTACTTGAACCGAACTTGAACACAATTAATACAATAAACACAATAATGAACACTCATTCATACCACAATTTTTGAACACAGTAAAACATTTAACATTTAACATTTAACTTTTAACGAACAATGATAATTAGAAGAAAACTAGTTACTGACATAATACTAATACTAGATAATATTGAATTATATACATGAACATACTGGATATACTGCTAAACAGTACAGATACACTGCTAAAACAGTGCAGACCGGATCTGTGTACCCAAACCCGTCAGGACCGGCACAAATTAATGTGCACGTCTAACTGCCTCCCCAGCAACGGTACTCACCGGGTAGCAAGGAACGGTAGGCCTCGGAACTGAACTGAACTGGACCGGACTGGACTCGACTCGACTCGGAACTTCGGAACCTGGTGGGCCTCTGTATACCTCGGATCTTGCTCTCTCAGCTAGGCTCTGGTCGGGATACTTCGCACTTCTCACCGCCTCGTCTGGGTGTTGATCGCAGCCTCAGTCACCCCCGCTTGGCCGGAGGGAGATACAGGAAATCCTGCGGGTACGCGTTGTTGTCCGTCCAGCTGTGGCAGGAGACCGGGCCTGCAACGCACCTCCGGCGCGTGAGATGAGAAAGTGTCCCTATTCGGGCGCCAATTTATGTGGTAAATATTTAAATTACCTGTACTATTTTTTATGCGGTAAAGTCTAGTAAGAATAACTCAGTCAAAATAAGAGGCAGAATCCGTGGCATTAGAGGTTCTGAAAAGGGCTTTATTCCTTACAAAGGAATTATAGTTCGAACCAGGCAATCTTATTCCATCACCACGAAGGTTCAGGAAGGGATAGGCAATACATTACTGACAAGTAACAATATATATATGAAAAGCATTGCATTAAGACAGATGCAGGAGGCGTAACAGCTGATAATACAGATAAGAATACACATACGTAATGAAAAATAGGCGTAAATACAGGCGTATACTAGAAACGTCATTTAAAATGATGTCACAAGTGGGTGGATCCATAAGAGAATCCTGCAGTGTCAGCAGAAATATTTGGCAGAGATGCGCGCGCAGCCGCATGACGTGTGATTGACGTGTGATTGACGTGCAACTAGAGGGTGAAGGGGAATTGACATTTAGCTCTACATATGGAGACAGAAGTCTGGGGGGTCAGGTCAACCTAATCCCAAATCGTATCTAATATCTCTGTTTAAGGAACTGTTTTATCCAAAAGGAAAGGTCTCTCGGACGGAATCTATTCTATACTGACTGTTAGTGCATGTGCAAGCGTCTATGTGTCTACATGGGATGCGAGGGGGCAGGAATCTTCCATGGTAACAGGGGCTATGAATTACTTGCATAAAGACAGCGAGGCCGAGCCCTTTGCTCGGTAGCTGGAAGGATGTTTACCTAAACTATTAGACAGGAATGCATTGGATGAGGAGCGGAGCAGATAACTTGAAGGCTGAATACAGTTTTTGGCAGGCAACAGGCCGCGTCAGGCACCGTTAGCCGCGCAGGGAGTAGGACAAAGTTCATGGACACGGATGCAGGTCCAGGCTGGAGCATTTCAGAGGCAGAAGCAGGAAAAGGCTTGATGACAGAATTCAGGGCCTACTCGCCTGAACTGTAAAACGTGAAAAGTGAACCATATAAAGTCGGTGGCCAATCATACTTAGGAATGGACTATTTGACCCATTCATGGCGGATCTGAAAGAGGACATGTTGGCGTTGGACGCACATGTATTTGCGTCTTCATAGCTGGAACTGGAGGGAACATACATGTACTTGTAGCATGTACATGGAGTCGTTGGGGTCTAAGATAGGGGACATAACTGATCATAAAATTCATATTTCCTCAGGAGTGTCAAGGAGGTCAATGGAGGAGGTCAAGTGGCGCTGGCATGAAGTGCACAGCCAAAGCAAGGAGAAACTTGCTGCCATCAGGTAAGCAGTAACGGGGACTGGAGGTGGGAGTCCTGTGCCACAGGAGGAGCTGGGTGAGCTGGAGGAAATGTTGGCCACAGTCATCAGTGTGGGGATGGTGCAAGTAGTTGGGGTCTGGACACAGCTCGATATGACCTGACCCAAAAGCAACAGGGTTAGTAATGACCGGGACTGGGGGGACGGAGGGAGATGGGCACAATGGAACAAATGCATAATCATGTGCAGCACACTGCACACCCACAATGAGTGTGGAACGCGTCCCTGATACCCTTGGCGCACTACAGCACACATAGAAACACCATGTAGGCCCCCATCCACAATGTACACAAATGGGCCCCCCTCCATATCACCACCCATGCACATAAGCTGATTCCAGAAAAGCAGCGGCTCTGTGAGCTACACTGACAATGCAAGTGACACCGCATTACAGATAGCATGGCTGCAGTCACAATACATGACATGGTGCACAAGACGACATTGAGGTGGCTGAGTGTGGACCACATCCGTTAAGGAGCAGGTCACACTCTGACACATCCACATACACCTACAACCCATGACGTCAAAAAAACATCTGCAGACAAACAATGCACAAGAGTACAAAATGTGTCCAAGAGCACAAATGACCCAAGTCGCAAACATCCCAGCACCCGAAAAGCACACAAGTCAAAGGCACACCGACTCAAATGGATAAGGGGATGCCAAATCAGAGCTGCAGGTGTGACTCACCAACAATGCAGCACACACACATAGCAATCACAGTACAACAACATTGATGACAATATTGTACAAAGTGCAACCCTTACACCACAGGACAGAGGACACAACTGATGCCGTTCGTGCGTAGAAACTGGTCAGTCACATCTGGCATTGCATGACACTGTGAGATGATAATGTACGAGTACAACCGCACATCCGTCTTGTAGTCGAAATGTCCACTGTCTCCCACCAAATTGCCAGGTTCACCAAAACAGCCGCAATGTACATTGTCATGCAGTCTGAATGTAAACATCTACAATGTGTCAGCATTCATGGAACACACTGTTAACCTGTATCTCCCCGTTACATTGCAGAGGGACAATCAACACCTCCTGCAGAGCAGACCACACATCTCTACAGTGATGATGAAGAGGACACCCTGCACATTTGCCCAGACACCCTCCAACGGCTCGTGGACAGCCTCCGCACCCCACCCCAGGAGCAGGGCAGCCCAGCTGCATCGCGGAGACCCCACACCCTGCACAGACCACAGAGTAGGAAGAACACACCACCACGGCTGGCTCACAGGACCCCCACGACCAACACATGGAATTCCAACGCTGTGTGTTAGGTTGCCAGTAGAAGATGGCTGATCAGCTGTGGGTGGGGTTCAACCTCATGGCAGCCAAACTTGATGCCATACGTGGGTGTCTGAGTCCCATCAGGGGCCACTTGCAGTCCCTAACGGACACCCACTGGCCGCACCATGCTCACCAACAATCCTTGGCTGACCTCGCTGGGGCCATTACTCGGATACAAGAACTGTCTAGTCAGACAGGCTCCAGCAATGACAGCACAGAGTTGGCACAGATGTGGAGGACAATGGAGACCATGAAGCTGATGCAGGCTGGAAGTATGGCTGCCATGGCTGAACACCAGCGAGATGTAGCTGGGATGCCTTGCAGTTCCTCATCTTGCCATTGCTGCCACTGAGCCTGTCACAGATAACTGTTGCAGGAACATCGAAAAACACATCTCCGCCCCCTGATGTGTCATTGGAACATAGTGATGCAGCCCTATCACCTTTGCACCCTGATGTATCAGTGGCCCACAGTGATGCAGCCATAAAAGCACCTCACACACCTGACACACCGGATACAGAAGACATCTCAGAGGAGTAAGATGTGTAGGGTAATGACTATGTGAGGAAGGAGGTAGTAGCATCCATACCTGCCACATGGCCTGTCCCTGCCTGGTTCAACCCTATACATCATGCCCTGGAGCAACACCTCCCACTTTCCACTGAAACACTCTGCGACATTCACCTGGACCCCGACATGGCCTGCAATATCTTCTCTGGTACCAATGACACAGTAATCCAGCTGCGGACTGAACTCTTCTTCTTCAGATTAACTTTGCATTCCCCCAAGGACTCTGGTTGACCCACCACTGGGCAACCATGTTATGTGGGCTTGAACTGTCCGCTCCAGCTCCGACAATCCCCAGAATGTGAATAAAACATTCCAAAACACACAGATGTGTCATGTCTATGTTCACTCACGTATACAAGAATGGATGAATGTAGGGACATTGATTGCACAGAAAGGTACACCCTGGTAAATGTCATCAATGCGCATGTTTGACCCTGACCCACATGGCCAATTAGATGACTGTGAAGGTGTGAACTAGGTGTGGCCTCATTGCACATGAAAAACAATCTTGCAACCCCCCAACGTAGCCCCATGTCCATGTATTAATTAGGGCTGTGTGTAGAAATGTAAAAATCGGTAGCACGCCTGAAGTAGTGTCCCCATCGCATGTGGCTACAGAACATCTCTTCGCATGACCTACTCACACACATCAGTGTGGACACAGCCTGTTTTGATGGATCACATTGATCCACATGGCAGGAATTTGGACACCATACTCACATTGCTGAAGACACGTAAGAGCACAGCTCTACCAGCAACTATCCGAAACACAATGTCTAGCTCACAGAGGGGGAGCTGCCAATAGGGATTCACCACCAATGTAAATGCAGCAGTCTGTCCCTCCCTGTGTACGGACAATGCTCATTGAGGCACACGATTTGTCATACTAATCAACACTCATCACAGTTGTACACTGGTGAAGTTGCGTAGACTTTATTAGCATGTGCGTGTCAGTACGGGCAAGGAATGGACCACAACATGCAGACAAATGCTTAAGACAATTACAGGCAGCATGGGAACGTGTCGAGGTGCAAGAAATGGGGAGGCAAAAATGAACACATATCCATGCGGATTGCAACGGTCTCAGTCTACCTTGCCTTGCTGGTCGAGACATGTAATGTTTGGCATCTGCTCATTGCCCTGTGTCAGGGGACATGACTCACAGCCCATGGGATCTGCATGGAGCTGTACCACCGGACTGCGCTGACTGTGTGCTATGCTGACAGTGAGCAGGAGGAAGGGACCAACAAGGTCACATGTCGTGCCACATTGCCATGTGTGTAGTCTCCAACCAGCAGTATGTCAGATTTAGGAATATTGTCAAACAACGCTGTGCAGCTCCGCCCATGGGGCTGCATCACCTTGCACAGGTGTGTAACAACAACAGTAGGTTCACGCACATGCATTCTGAGTCGAGGTGAATGCAGACATGTCCACTGTTATATATATATATGACCATTCCTCCACGGTGCAACACGGTGTTGGGACCTGTGCTCTGGGTGTCAATCAGTTGTGGCTGCAGGAAGGTAGTTACTAGTCCATGAATGCAAGCGCAGCTTCATAGGCAATCAGTTCCAGAAGTACGTCATTCTCGAGTTCAAGGAACACGAGGGAGAGCCAATCCATTAACTGGTCCGGACAGATGTGCTCCATCAACGCAGTTTCACCAATCCGCAACACAGCCCTATAGGGGAGCGCCTCGATGTGATCACTGAACATGATGACTTGTGCAATCTCCCATCCACTACTGCCAGCCCATATGCCACAGATCAAAGCATCCCATGCATGGGTATCCCGGTTTCACTCCTGTTCGTGGGCCAACAGGGGGCGCACACACAAGTCATAATCCAGTTCAGCTACCGTTATGTTGGATAGGCGAACACCCATGGGCCACTCAAATGTGCATGATCGACAGTGGAACCAGTGCTGGATGCATGTGACGTACGGAAGCTGGAAACTCAGAAGGTAACTTATTCGCAAAACTGCCAGTGATCCCAACAGATGCAGCATTCGTGCACGGCACAGTTCCATGTGACAGGGGTTGTGCATGTGCCCGGGACTGCCTGCCATTGCGCTTGTTGGTCTCGTACCACTGCCACTCCTCAGACTGGTGGCAGTTCTGTGGACAATATTCCACGGCTCGGAGCAGTGAGTCGTATATGTGTTCAATGTTTGGACGTATGGGTTGGTTTTTACTAATGTGTCATGGGCATCCCATGCAGGTGTAGCTCGAGCAGGGACAAGAGTGTGTGGGGTGTGGACATGTTGGTCTTTCATTAGTGCAGTTCATGGTGTGGGAGTAGTCAGAGACTGCTATGGTATCTCACTCAGGGGGTGCCGGGCGCATTAAAGACCAAGGTCGGAGGTTCAGATGTCCTTCCGCCTTGTCTATTGAGACAAAGGAGCTTTGATGCCTAATTTTAGTCTGACTACTGCTTGCATTTCTGACATGTGATGTGGCCTTCACACTGAAATTGATGCCAGGTCTTAGATTTAGGGTGCACCAATTGCGAAACACACGCAATGGTTGGCATTTATTAATCGAAGGGCACAATTGGCCTTGCGCTCCTTGTTCAGTATCTCTCTCTCTCTCTCTCTCTCTCTCTCTCTCTCTCTCTTTTTCTCTCTCTCTCTGTCCTTTGATGAGTGCCTGACACACCTTCTTATCTTGGATATTGTCTTACAGGCTGTCACTTACAGATTGCCTAGGCATGACCGGCCATGACTCTTCTAAATAGTTTTTTGGAGACAAATTTGATTGTGATATTTTGTTTGGAATTTCAATGGTGAATGATTGATTCTGTTTTTTCTGTACTCACATGACTGTTAGTTGTTGTGATTCTGCGGCATCAGGCGAATGATTTTGTTCATGATTTCATGACGTTGATGTGCAATCTCTTGGTTCTGGGGCGGTGGGGGGTGCCCAGGCTAGAGCCCTGGGGGGGAAGAGGTAGTCCTGGGGGGTGGCGCTGGGTTTTGTGGCCCTCTTGGGGGTCAGAGTTGCATGACGTTGGCTCCATGTCATCTGTTGTTCTTCAGGTGTGGCTCTGGGCTGGGCTCCCTTTTCTGGTGCAGGTTTTAGTCCAACTTTGCACCAGGTCAGAGCAGGTGTTAGTTTCCTGACAATGCGCCTTATCACCTGTTTTGTGATCTTATCGCAGATCTGGCTGGTCGTTGAGAATGTTGTGACGTGGTGTTGTCGCGGCTTTTTGCTCGGGAATGCCTACTCTGCATCTCATTAGCAATAGTTGCCGGGGTAATCGGTGGCGGTGTTTTTTGCGGCTGCAGAGTAGGCATTCCCGAGCAAAAAGCTGCGACAACACCACGTCACAACATTCTCAACGACCAGCCAGATCTGCGATGCAGGTAAACTGGTGGTATCGGCTGTTAGCACCAGCTTGTGAATGGGGCAATGAATTTATCCTGACAATGACTGAGATAAAGTGTCGATAACTCGGCGATAGATCCTTTAGTATATGCCCCCACGTTTATTGTGTCATGTAGGAACACTAGTTCTGGGACGGATACTACCACATGTGCAAAAAAATGGGTTTCTAATGACAAGTCTCAAAAGCTTTTAGGGTCAAACACATGCTTAATAATTTAAACCTGAGCTCAAGACAGGATTTACTTAGGAAAATATGTAAAGTATTTAACAATAATGAAAAAATCAAGAATTCAAAACACAACTCAATAACAATCTCACAACCAGTTTCTAAAAATTAAGAAAACTATAATATGAATAATGATCCTCAAAATACTAAGATACAAAAGGGATATCGGATAAATCATTTTTTGATATTTACAGGCAAAAGCATAAAGGAAAAGGAAAGCACCAACAAGAAATCACTGTTCATGTTTGACCAGGACCTATGCGTAATTTCAGGCCGACTACGATGCAGTGGACATCAGATACACCTAGTGGGTCATCCTGGTCATAGTTTTTATCTTCTGACAGTCTTATTTTCATGGAACTTTAAATCCTTCAGGGCAAATATGAAGGCTGTTTCTGACAAAAGCCACTGGAAGTCAGTTAGTTGCTAGGTGGGGATCCACTGAAGTCATCGGATTTGGGGGGGGAGACTTCAGAGCGGGAAAAGTTCGGAGCCCCCAAAGTCCTCTTCAGTCAGGTCTTTTGCATTGGGAAGCACAAAAGAGAGAGACCCATCAAACCTAAGGTAACATGATCTGGTAAATGCAAAACACTAAAAACTCCCTTTAGGACAAAAGAATGTGCCCCTGCAAAATTTGTGCAAACCGTGAAAAATCAAACTATACAACAGACATGCAAAACTATATTATTTATTAAAATATAATACTATATATACACATAAATTATTACATAATATGACATAGGACACACAAAAAAAGAAGATTTCATTTAGAGAGATAGGATAAAATCAATGGCTCTTTCATTCATGGATCATATATTACTGAAAACATATACTGTTTCATATTTCGAAATACCAAACATCACAAGAAATGAACCATTATGCTCATCAGTGTGTTTTGGTGGATTAAAATGCATGAAACCTCCTTCAGGACTTAAAACATTTTGTTTGTTTTCCGTCTTGAAGTTTAAAATACATGTTTTCCCAATTACATACTTGAAAAAGACCAATACACTTGCTTAAAAACAAACATAGAAACAATCAATTACAAGACTGTTAGAAATTGTGTTTCCAGATGGCAGAGGTATGCACTGAATCGAACCAGCAACCATAGTCCTATTCAGGGTAAGTCAGATGCACACTGTAAATTAACCTGTGCTCACCCTCTGGTAGCTTTGCACAGAGTAGTCAGGCTTCACCTAAGAGGTAATGTGCAAATTATTTGTGCAAAACCTCAAACAGTAACACAGTTAAAACACCACAACAAGACTCCACACCAGTTTAGAAAAATAGATTATGATCTTATAAATAAAGCAAGACCAAACAACAAAAATCCAATAAGAGAAAGTTGAGATGTGGATTTTTGAAGATTAAGTGCAAAAATAGCATTTAGAAGCAAATAGTGCCTAAAGAGGTAATCAGTTGCACTGAACCTGGGCAATGTCAAGCATTCAGGACAACCGCTATGGAGATAGAGGACCCATGCAGGGCCAGCTGAATAAAGTAACTTCATCCTGGTCGCAACATGAAATGCATTGATTTTCCACTTGTAAGTAATGGTGATACATAGGTTCAGAAGACGAAGCACTGTTTCCGAGATGTGTGGTTCCGAAGACAATGCACCGGCTTTCTCTAAGCAAACGAAGGGATGCGTCGATCATCCTTCAGCAGTGGCAACAAGGCAGTGGTTCCAATAATGATGCACTGACTCCAAGTACGATGAGCTGGTCCTGTTCCAGAAATAGTTGTGATGAATCAGTTCTGCTTGTTGCAGCAGAAGATGCATAATTTCCACTGGAGCAAGCACCTGGCTTCACTTCCAATAAACCAGGCACAGGAGTAGGGTTAAAGACTTTGGTGTACCCTAGTCTTTTGAGAACAGGAGGCTAGGCAGCTAGCCCCTGAAGTCACTCTGGCCCAGGTCATGTGGGTCCAGTCAGAGGGAGCACCAGAGAGCACATCAAGGCAGCAGTCTTCCAGAGCAGCAATCCAACCGTGTAACAGTCCTCAGCATAACAGTCCTTCTTCTTGGCATGTTGGTTTCAGGTCCATAAGTGTACTGAGTTGGTAAGGGTGAGAGGAACAGTATGTAGACCCTGTTGTGCCTTTGAAGTGGGGGTGACTTCAAAGAAGGGTCTTTGAAGTGCAATGAGGTCCTTTCTTCCTGTCTTGGCTCCGTACTCACCCCAGGGGTGTATTGTTATGTGCTTGTCCAATTGTGCCCCCAGTGTGCCTGACTATTTGTAACATCATGTGCTCCCACCCCGATTATGTTAACTACAGAAAGCATTCACAGTGTATTGTATTAGCCCCACACTTATGTTTTATGCCATCAGTATCTAAACCATATGCTTCTGTTGCCATCCGTATTTATACCATATGCTTTTTCCCTGGTGGCAGTGGTAGATTCATGAGGTATCCAGCAATGATAATAACACATGGTTCTTGCTGACAGCCACACCCATTTTAACACGCTGCACATGTTCACTGCCAAGAAAAAGCCCATGTGCTAGACCAGCACCTCCTTGACAACCGTTACTGCAGTACACGTACACAAAACAAGTGCTCCTGTTGACGGCATTTAAACCACTCTCCCATGCAGGTCCACACTTAACCTTATTGGATCCTTGGCACTTACCTACTACTCCAATTCCCCGATGGAGGTGCCTTCTCTCCACCAAATCCAGCTCTCGGCTTACTGGCCATCCTCTAATCAATTCCAAAGCACTTCTGACACCTCCAGTGCTTCAGCACTCAATGACTTCTTTCACCCACCGCATCCAGTTCTCAGCTCCTCGTTGCTCCGCGCACTTCCGATGATTTCAGCGCTTCAGCGCGCCAGTGCTCCTCAGACTTCTGCAAAATAAAACAAAGACAAACAGTAAGAAAGGACTAGACTAGCCAGCTCTAGACTCCAATTGAGTCTTCCATAGTACAACATTCATGTAAGAGCGTTTTACATTTTTTGGGGCTAATGATCAGCTGGCACTTTAGTGACATTTTCATTGACACACAAGATTCAGCTGCTATGAACATAGCCCTCCAATTGTTGAATGAACGCACACATATCATGAATGTTCGTATTCGGGCAAGTGCATTTTGGTAATCACTAGACACAGTTGTGCCGTTGTCGCTTGCAAATTAAAAACAAAAAAGGCAACTGTGTAGTTTAAAATGATTGATGTTATTCAAACCAGTGTTATTTTGAATAGCCCACACAACAGTGAAGCGACAACTGTTGGTATGACAAATATGCTAATGTGTGTACAACCCATGTGCATTGTGTACCTCTTTTTTATTAATAGTTGTGTCTGTTTTTCATTTACAGGTATAGTCCTGTCACATTAGTAAGCCACTCAAGTATCAGCCCAATCAAAGTGTTCAGTATTCCAAGGCCTGTGATGATGATCAGTGACAACAGCTGGCATTGTTTCTCTTTCTCTCCCAACCTCCCTTCCCTTTGGACACTTGTGTAGGTGCAGGGTATTCTGTGCCGCTGCTACCTGCTGTTAGTCTTCAGAGGGAGTTAGGGACTGTCTTCACTCCATTCTAACTGCCCGGAGTTTCAGGTGAGTCACTCAAAACAGAAGGCTAAGCCAAAACAATTAGTGTTCCCTTTGGGCAACAACATGGTAAACTTGGTGCAGGCCTTAACTGAAACCCTCTCAGAGTCCAAGCAGTTGACCACCATCATTCATACCTTTCAGTTAGAATTGCAGAACCCTAAAGCAGAGAATCAAGAACTGAGAAGGGCATTGGCCCTGAGTAAACTGGTGTTCATGTAATGGAGAGATACAACACAACCCCAACCTGGCCTTAGTTCACTTACATTGGGGGGTCAACTATTTTTTTTTTCTTCCACACAACACTCACATCAAAACCAGCACGTCAACGTCATGACCACTAGTCTAGTACCCTTGGCCAACCCTGAATGGTTCACGGGAGATAGCACGTTTCGCTATTTTCATGAGCTAATGCCAGTTACATTTATCATGCAAACCCCAGATTTTCATGTCTGATGCAGCCAAGGCTGCCTTTATAATTTCCTGCCTGGTGGGTGTGGCAGCAGACTGGTCAATACCTCTGGTTGAACAAAACGATCCCATCCTGTATAACTTTCAAGCATTCAAAGCTGCTATGCCTCACCTTTTGCCAAACATGTCATCATACCATCATCAGACAATTAATTGTTGAATTTATGGCAGTTCTAAGGATCTCTTATCATATATCATCACCTTTAACCGCTTGATAGTGGAAACTCAATGGACAGAAGAAAAAAGGACATCCATATTCTAGAGGCCGAAACAATGACCTCAAAGATTCACTGTCACAAATAGATGATCTACAGGAGGATTGTGCTGAATTTATTGATTTGGTGATCTAGTTAGACAAGAGACTAGGGAACAAAAAATTGAAAGACCTCCAGGCAATACCAGAGTGGTAGTTTTAAAGACTGATAGCAAGAGCCTTGAAGATAAGACCACTGAGGAATAACCAATGAAGATTGGAGGGATTAAGGGCCCCTTGTCCTCTGAGAAGAAAACTAGGCAATGGAAGGCAAACTTGTGCCTTTAGTTTAGAAGACAGGGGTAATTTTGCCCAGGACTACACAAATAAGATCAAGAAGAAAAAGACAATAGCCAGTGTAGAAGCAGCTGCCAATAAGGACGATACTCAAGCTCTCTGACAATGCAGAGATAATTTTTCTGAGCGGTGCTTCCAGCCTGTTCTCCCAATACTTGACAAATGTTGTTAATAGTGTCCCAAGACATATGACTATCAGGATGATGGTCATATTCTCAAAAATGATCGAACCTTCTAGTACTTCTCAATATAGAAGCCATAGGGAGCTTCTTTGACCTCATTTTAGCAGACAACCTGGGAATATCATGAGCTCTAAAAGCAGAGCCAGAACCAGTACATACAGTAGACGGCTCCGCATTATCATCCGGACTCATCTGGTTCCACACTGATCCTTTGAGTCTTATGTATGACAATGGTCACACAGTACAAGTGACCATTGACCTAATTGACAAACCCACTTTTGGCATAATTCTGGGTATTACATGGTAAGAACACCATAATCCCAAGAGTGATTGGGTCCGTTGGACAGTAACCTTGGATTCCCTGGTTTGCATGACCACTTGCTATCAGGAAGGCTACAATCCAGTAACCCCTCTTCACTGTGCAGCCAATTGCCATTTTCCTCTCACCTATTACCCGAAACCTAATATGACATCCAGGACTTGTTTGACCCAGTCCAAGTCACACAGCTACCCCCTCCTAGGGTTTATTATTGCCGCATGATTTAAAACCCAGGGTACCACTTCCTTGTAGCAAGACAGACTACCCGACAAAACCCAAAACGCATTTCCTTCACAAGTATTTGGATGAGCTTCTGAATTTGGGGTTCATAAGACACTCTACTTCACCCGTCTCCTCGCCCCCCTTCTTTTCCCAGAAAAGAATGGGGATTACAGGCCTGTATTGACTATAGAGTAGTCAACAAAGCCACAGTCAAGAACCATTATTTACTGTCCCTTATTCCTGCCCTCTTAGACCAGGTTAAAGGATCTACCATCTACACCAAATTGAATTTACGCAGTGCATACTACCTCATATGCCAAAGGAGGGGAATGAATGGAAAACCGCACTCAGAACTAAATTTGGGCAGTAGGAATAAACTGTATGCCCTTTGGTCTTTGTAACACACCAGTGGTTTTTCATTATTTCATTTATAAAGTATTGCATAACTTCCTGGATATCTGTGTGATCATCTATACAGAAGATATCCTCATGTATTCAAAAACTGAACAAGAGAATGTCCAACATGTACATTCTTTTCTACAAAGATTAAGAGAAACCTCATTGCATAAAACACACAAAAACAGGGGATTTGAGATTGAGCTTTCCCTCACTTTCCAATGAAGACACTAAACCTCAGAATTCAGGAAGGACTATTATTAATTATATTAAAATTTTAAAATTCCAGTGTTACACCCAGCACACGTGATTCACACTTCATGCTTGCACTATGCAAAAAAAATAGTAATAAATAATTATTAATAAAGACACTACTTACCCAGGTTTCATTATAAAATGTCACCTTATTGTCAAACTCTAAAATATTTAAAAAACATTAACAGGGGCCAAAAAGCCCCACACGTTTCTCCTCTGTCTATCTGCCATCTCTATTACACCCAATGTTGTCTTAGGCCTATTTTAATCCACTCTCTAAATATTCAGTGATAGTGTACAGCTGCAGTAAAAGTCATTAGTCTTTGGAGCCCCTAATATTAGTTGTACGATCTGTTATTGGGAGTGGTTAGACAAAGCTCCGAACAGATGCTGTCATAGTGCACTTCGCTAAGCAATTTCGTACGTTGAAGGCAGTTCAAACATATTTTGAGAAAACCTAAAAACGAAAAAATGTATCATTATCTATGTTAAAAACTTACATTTGTGGTTTTATAGTGACACATTACTGAATATACAAAAGATGAATCGTTTTAACTGTTCATACATCATTTGCCGCCGATAGACAGTGGTTTCTAATATATTTAACAACATTCACATTCTGTGTCTCACAACAATGGCATGATGTTACTTCAGCCCTCGCGCTTTTCACACACCAAAGCGCTCACAATCTGAAATAAGGTAAGTAAGGGCATACTATATGTCCATGTTACTATTGACACTGTGCACATATCTTAATGAGTACAACAGGTAGTTGGAACACATCGGTTTCATTTTCTACATCAAATCTACAGTACTCTTAACACTATGCACATCTCTATTATCAGTACAGCAAGTAATTAGAACAGGTCTATTTTTCCTGTCTACGTCATACATGCTAGTGTATGCCATTCAGTGGCTGAATTAAGACCTTGTTTAATACTGTTAGCCTGACACATCCAACGGTTCTCCTTCAATGTGAGGATTTTATCAACATTAGTCTGTCTTATCGTTGGTTTTACCACTTCTATAACCCACCAAGCCATATCCTTATCTGTATGTTGAGCTTGGCTAAAGTGCTCTACAAGTGGGGCATTCTCAACTTTACATCGAATCCTCGATTGATGCTGAAGAATGCGCCTTTTGATTATTTGCGTCGTTTTGCCTATATATGTTCGGCCACAGGGTCATTTGATGCAATACACTACATTAGTGGTGTTACAGTTGGAAAAATGATTGATGATATTTTTTCGGCCATTCAGTACAAAGGATTTCTTATTACTAGTCGTGGAGCAGGCAGCACAGCTGTTGCATTTGTAATGTCCTGTCACGGGCATTAGTTGTCTCATATTGTTCACTACATTTGTTTCCTGCATCTCATATGCATGGACAAGACGGTCTTTTAAATTAGAGCCTCTTTTAAATGAAAAAAGAGGTTTTTCAACCAATTCTGGTAGCGAGGCATGTAGTGTCCAATGCTTGGTTATTATTTTCTTGATCTGGTTAGTGGCTGTCCCATCCGTTGTTACACATACCAGATGGGGTTGAGTTGTCTTGTGTTTAACTTCAAGCAGTGCCTCACGGTTGTTGTACCAGGCTCTCTTCAATGATCTCTTTAGGAGTCTATTTGGATATCCTCGAGCATGCAGCCTTTCTTTAAGTTTCTTAGCCTCTTGAAAGTAGTCATCCCTTCTGGAGCAATTTCTCCGTAGACGGAGAAATTGTCCAAAAGGAAGTCCATCCCTCAGTGCCTGCGGATGATGGCTACTGTATTTGAGCAAGGTGTTTTTGGCCGTTGGCTTAGTAAACAGAGTGGTATATAGAGTGTTGTCACTTCCTACTCTTATTGAGATATCCATGAAATCCATATTTTGGTTGTCACTTTCAAGAGTGAAATTCAAATTGTCATTCCTGGTGTTCAACCAATCATGGAATTCAGAAAGCAACTCCTTGCTTCCTTTCAAAATCAGGAAAATGTCGTCTATATATCTCAGCCAACATGATATGTTGGCTGAGAATGGATTTAAAGGGCTAAAGACGTGTCTTTGTTCAAAATCAGAGACATAAATATTCGCTACATCCGGGGCATACACAGCCTCCATTGCAATGCCCTTCAGTTGTTGGTAAAATGTATTTTCACACAAGAAGAAATTCTCGCATAGAGAGTTTCCAATGCACTCATGTATAAACTCAGTGGGAACAACTTGCGGTCTAGGTCGATTGTTCAATAGTTGTTCTATAATCCCTAGAACTTTCTGTTGAGGGATGTTAGTGTACAGGCTCTCTATGTCCATGGACACTAGCAGCTCACACATTATCAAAACAATGATTTTCCACCACCTTGATGACTGCTGTGGTGTCCCTGATGTAAGTCTCAGACTCAGTCGCAAATGGTCAAATGAAAAAGTCTGCATATTGAGCCAGGGCTTTCAGTATGGAATTACACCCTGACACAATTGGTCTACCGGGTGGAGCTGTTGCACTCTTGCGTATCTTAGATAGAATGTAAATGACTGGCACTGTAGGGGATTTATTTATAAAAAAACAGCCTCCTTTTCACTCAGCCAACCGTTCTCAAAGCCTTGCTGGCTGAGGTTGGCAATAGATTTTTCTAAACGGCTGCTAGGATTAACGAGTAACTTTTTGTAGTGTGATTCCACTGACAACTGTTTAAATATTTCAGTCCTGTATGCTTCTTGGTCTCAGAGTACTATACCCTCACCCTTATCAGCAGGTTTTATTACAGTATCGGGTAAGGACTGTAGATGTCGGAGGGCTTGTTGTTCTTCCTTTGTCAGATTTTTTTGACAAAATTAGGTGTTTTAAATAGATTATCAATTTCTGTGATAATCGCATTCTCAAATGTGACGATTTCCTTCGCCACCATGTTATTGGTTGGAAAGAACATGGAACGATTGTGTAATCCTGTAACGTCATTTTCACATACTGTGAGCTTATTTGCAAAGAAGTTTCTCAGTCTTATAGAGCGAAAGAATTTATAAAGTTCTAATTTAGTTTGAAATTGGTCATTCTTGTTGGTGGGTACAAATGACAACCCTGCTGAGAGGACTGATATCTCGGCTTCAGCCAATTCATGCTGTGAAAGGTTGAAAATTGGAATGGTTTGTGTCGAATTCACCATTCGTAATATTGGTTCCGGGTCTGTCTGAAGCCGGTGTGTATACTGATTCCGAAACCATCCTCTCTTTGTGCCTCGTGACCTTCGCGGTTGGCCGGGGCCTCTCCTGTCCTGTCCTAAAAAAGACTGCCTAGATGTTGATGGTTGTTGGTCATAGGTTTGTCTATAGGTACTATTAGATGCCTGATCACTATCAGTGTCAGAATTAGTATCTGAAAAGGTTGCCCTCTTACGTTCTATCTGATTGGGACCTTGATTCAGACCTTGGGGCTGGTAGAAATCCTTGTGAAGGTAGGGATAGGTTCTCTCTTTACTGTACCTACAAATATCCTTGTGGAGTTTATCTGTTTTTTTATGGGAGTTGAACTCCTCAAAATCTTTGATTGTAAGGGCGACTTTATCTAGTAAGGCTTTTGCATTTGTGATGCTAGTATCTGTGTTCATTTTATTTTCTAAATTCTCAATTTCTTTTGTGAGCAGTTTTATATGCTTGAGCGCTGTTTCTATGCTCAGCACCATCCAGGTGCGTGAGCATTTGTTTGCCGTGAAACTGAACCCTATTTTGAAGTCTTCATCCTCGATGAAGATGATTGGTATATTCTTAATTTGTAAACCTGTTGGTATGATATTGGCATTCAGACAGTCTGTCAGGAACTTGGCATGAAGCTCAGTTCTAACTAACTTTTTTCTCAATCTTTCTAGTTGGTTTAAATCAGATTTGTATGGTAGATGTGCTATAGGCCCTCTGTTACCAAGAAGGGAAGGACCAGCTGCAATCCTTAGCACATGTTCGTCTGTATAAGACAAAGTCTCGGCTTCAGACATAGGTTACTGAGAAGCCCGAGAATTCAAGTAAACTTGAGGATCTTGATTTCTGCTTCAGAAAAACCACTTACGGAAGTGACCCACAGCAGACACTTGTCTGCGCAAAATACTGAAATGGTAGAGTGGGACAACCCAATACACCCTTGGAAGCTTGGGCGATTCTAGTAATATCAGGTAAAATGTGCCAACAAGGGATTTTGTTCAGGAAATATAATTTCTTATGAGTTATAATTAAAACAATTATTAAATAGTTCAATGTTAACAAATCTTGAACCAACAGTAAAATAGATTGATTAGCTTGTGCAATAAATGCGCAGCTGAGCTCGTCATGAGCACTCAACCGGTTAAATGTAATAAGGAATCCCCAATGTTAACCTATGAGAGGGATAGGCCTTTCAGTAGTGAAAAACAAGTTTGGGAGTTTTTCACTACTAGAACATGCAAAGTACATTCCCTAACTTTTGATTAACATTGCCGTATGGGCTACCTAGGGTCTACCTTTGGGGTGATTTATATGCAATAAAAGAGGAGTTTGTGTTTAAGGCTCGGCTAGGGGTTTTAAATGCCAAGTCGAAATGGCAGTGTGAACTGCATGCACAGGCTCTGCAGTGACAGGCCTGAGACATATTTAAAGTGCTACTTATGTGGGTAGCACAATCAGTGCTGAAGGCCCACTTGTAGCATGTAATTTAAAGCCCCTGGACACATGTAGTGCACTGTAAAAGGAACATACAAGTAATTTAAGTGTGCCAAATGTAGATACATCAATCAAACCACGTTTTAGTGGAGAAGCTCAAGCACTTCAGTACTGGTTGGCAGTGGTAAAGTGCTCAGAGTCCTAAGGCCAATAAAAAGATTCATCATAAATAGGAGGTGTGGAGGCAAAAGGTTTAGGGGAAGACCACACTAAGGATGTCTGGTCTAATAAAAACATTATGTATCATATAACAAAACGCTAACAAATATAAGATGACAACATTATTTTTTTAATATTTTTTTTGTACAGAAAAAAATGGACAAACTGAAGCTGTATACCCACATGTTCCACACAAACTGCAATATAGCTTTGGGACCAATATAAAAATTAGACCATGCAGAGCCTATTAACCCAGTCAGTGGAAATATACTGTCTGATTAATCTTGTTTTAGAGAGTCAAATGATAAGACAATATATTTCTTCAGAAATATTTATCCTCAATCTCAAATATCAAATATGTAGTTTCTACATCTCGGAACAACCTAAAAAAGATGTGACTATCCAAAATGGACCTCCCACATGCACAACAGTTTGCAACACGACTTAACACCTAAAAGAAAAATGTGAAGCTTTCCTAAATAGATTATATTATTACTAATGAGTAAGCCCTACACATTGTGTATGTGATCCTCACCTTCAAATAGTGAATTGTTATATTGGTTTGGTCACCCAAAAAATGATATTCACCAAGAAACTCTATTATAATGGATCCTAACCCTTTATACTGGCAAAATCTAGTATATGCCAGCATAGTGTCAAGCTCGCTATTCAGGCATGCATGCCAAGGATGACCAAAAACATTAAAAAAACTATAAAACCCCCTTTTCAGTGAAATCCAACACGTTAAATCGTTCTTCTCCTAGGGGGAGCTTGACGCTCACCTAGGGGTGTCTTCAAGGAAATGAGCAGTCCTGTACCACTCGACTACTGCACACCCGGTCCTGGGGACAGCTCCCCCCTAATCTGAAACTAAAGCCAGTAGGATAAATCATGTTTTGGGATCAAAAGACCACTCTTCTCCAAGTTTCTCCTATCAGTAATTAATAAAAGTACTGGTCCCTTTTAAGTTAGTGAGGTTCCTGGGCACTTCGAAACTGTGCTGCTTGGATCAAGCTGGGTCACATTCATCCTCCAAGCTATCTTTCTAGGCCAAATACATTATCTCTGCTTAGAGAGCAGTATTTTTGCACCTCATCAAAGCAGCAATGACAGATGCTAATTAGCCTGCAGGTGCTTTAGGCTGGTAAAGTATACTTTTTAAAAGTCACTTTTCTTGTAGATTTATCTAAATAACAACCTCACCATTGAATTAGATCTTTAATAAATATTAAAAACAGTGGTTGAACCATTTCTGTAGCTTATTACTATTATAAAATCTTATGAAGCACAAGTCTACCTGATCGGATTTCCAAGTGCTATAACAACAGGTAGGGCTGTAGAATCACATACAGATTGAAAAAGCCAGGTTTTCAGGTTCTTGCGAAAGATGGTCAGCGAGGTACAACTTCTATGGAAAGGGTATTCCACAATTTAGGGCCCAAAAGGGAGAATGAGCAACCATCCATCCAAACATGTATGACTCTGGGGACAATGTAGAGAGATTGATTGCTCAAACGCAGTGCATGGAGGGACTGCTAGGGAACCACTAGTTCTTGCAGGAACCGTGGATCAGTGCATAATCTGACATTATGTATAATTAGGGCTCCCGGTTTTATGGTATTTATTTTTGGGCCATTTCCGTCTGTATTTATCCATATTTATTTTTTGCCCATTTTGTCTGTATTTATCCATATTTATTGTGTTTTTCGTATATAAGAAGTTGTAAAACTGTACATTTCCGTATCTATTTAACTGATAGATGCGCACTCATACTATGATGTCGGTCGAATTTTAGCTATTTAAGCTGCCAAATATAACATAACAGTACATCCAATGATAAATACTAGCATTATACCATAAATGTATGTGACATATTGCGTCATTTAAAGAATTTTATCCTGTTTTTTATTTTCCCCCTCTGTCCATCTGCTCAGCTGCTGGCCTATAATTCATGAAAGACTGCACGGAGAATTACTTAAAAGAAGCACAATTTTCTGTATTTATCCACTTTTAAAAAAAAATGCAGACAGAAAACACATTGTTTTCTGTCTGTATTTATCTGTAAAAATCCGTAAAAACGGAAAACAGGGAGCCTTATGTATAATGCATAATGCTTTAAACTGGCTCCACTTGTCTACTGCTAGCCAGTGAAGGTCGCTGAGGAGACCTGACACAAAGGTGTGTTTCCAGAGGTAAAACAGAAGCCTGGAGTAGAGTTCTGGACCACTTGGAGACATCTCATAGAGATCCTATTTACCCAAAGATACAGATGTTTACCTTAGTCCAGCCTTGATAGGATGAAGGCCTGAATAACTGTCTTTTGGGATGAGAACAAGAGCATCCTAATGTTTATTTTTAGACATTGCAGAACAGCAAAACAAATTGAGGGTATTTTGGCCACCTACAGTTTCATAGACAGACAGAAGCCTAGGTTCTTCAGCTTGTAGACCAGTTCAGGAAGAGAGCCTAAAGTCTTAGGAAGTGTGAGGGTCCCATACCATAGGTTTTTTGCTCAGCACCATTACCTTGGTCTTATCATTGTTTACTTTTAGAGATTTGGTGTTCATCCAGGTGGTGACAAGACCTAGGCAGGAGTTCAATGCCCAAGAGATGTGATCCTGAGCAGATGATAAGGAGAAGATGATTTGATTGTTGTATGCAAAGGAAAACAAGGTGAGAGTTCAGCTTTCCACCAGGACCGCTAAACGGAAGACATAGATATTGACATAGATCCCTGTGAAACTCAAAAAGTCAGAGAATGTTGATTGGACACCGCACTAACCGAGAAAAAATTGGAAAGTGTGATCTGTCAGAAAAGAAGTCAACCACAATAGTGCCGTACCTTGGAGACCCAGATGAGAGAGTCTATCTAGAAGGATAGAATATGGCATAGTATTGAATGCCACGCTGTGATTGAGTAAAATCAGTGCAGGTGTTCACTCAGCCCTTTACCAGAAGCCCTCTCAGATGTTCAGCGACTCCTATAAAGGCAGATTCTGTACTGTGTCCTGCTCTAAAGCCTGACTGCATGGCATGTAGGGCATCTTGGCACTACACAAATGTGGCCAGTTGTGTGTTAATGTCTTTGGAGAGAACAGGCAGCATTGAGATCGGTCTAAAATTACATCAGTTAGAGGGATCCAGATTAGACTTTTTCATCACAAGCAGTACCACGCCATGTTTCCATGCTTGGGGGATAAGCCCAATCAGAAGTTGTAAAAGGTGTGGACTCAAGGTACTCAGCTTAGTTCGAGGGGGAGGATTCTTCTAAACCAAAGATACTAAACTAGAACATTACTGTGCTTTAGCCTTTTCTTCATAGAACCAGCTACATCATTAACAGTGAAGATAGCTTATGGGGACTAGTCACTGTAGGAACCTGCAAACATTAAATTCCTACATGTCCTACTTTTAAATACCAGGCAGCCTACCTCGTGGGCTAGAAAATCTACCTAGAGGAGACTTACTTGATATTTAAAATTACAATTTCCCTCGATTCAGGAGGCTTATTTTGGCAGTTCTACCTGCAGGTCTAAGGCTGCAGGAAGCAAAATATATAAGGAGGCCTGAATCCATGTTTTCCTTGTTAGCCTAGTGCATGGAACAATAGGTGCAGCAGTCCAATGGTGACATTTACCTTTCAATGACATTGGTGTGTTTCTATTGCACAATATACTATGGCCTTATTGGATGGTTAAATATGCCAATTGGGATTGGCCAGTTTTACCATGTTTTCGTGGTTAGAGCACACATAATAGGGCTTGATAGCAGTATCTCAGTGCACAGAGCAGCATTGGTCCTCAAAAACAGGGGGTGACCTTGCAAAAAAGGTACTTGCTCGCATTGGTACACACTCAAAACTTGTCATTAACCGCTACATCTTGCATTCACCACAAGAGGAATTGATATTGCAGAGAGGATTCAGCTTGGTGTGGTATGCTATGATAGTCTCAGAAGAGTGCAGCCCATGTTTTGAAATATGGCAAGGGTGGTCCCTCAGACAGAAGTAGTCAATGAATTTTGACCAGGACTTGACATAAAATCAAGGAAGTGATGAAACAGTAGCACAAATTGCTTCAAGGGGCTTGTAAATAAGTCCCTTTATGCTTTTGCAGTGACTCCAGGATCGCGATGATGTTAGTAATCACATTTCCCCCCGGACAATTTAGGAAAAAGAAAAATAAAAGCAGACATTCAATGACCAACAACACATCTAAAATAATATTTAAAAAACTCCATTCTGAATATTGCACTACACATATTACTATATAACACTCTTTTAAAACATGCTTAAACTCATATTTTTGTACTAAGTTTCTTTAAAAATCATCTTACAGATCTATTTTCTGTTTTCACGGTTATTCAGGGCATCAGGACATCACTGTTAAACATGACGATCACACCTTTTCCATGAAGTGAAAACACATATATGCACATGTATTACAGTATTTTACACAGTAGGGGTTTATTACTGTACACTTCAAACTCATGTTTTTCTAGTGTATTTCTAGAACAACCCTCTCTAAAACCTATTTTCCATTTTTGCGGTGAGGCTGGAGTTCGCTATCACGTAGGTAATTGCGGTCCCTGCAGTTACGTCGCAGAAAGCAAAAGTAGGAATTCAATAGCCACCATGACATGAAAAAAATATAACTATATTATTAAGTCTAACCATCACACTAGATAACTCACTAGATAAGTAACTCTAGAAAAACCTTTATCAGAATCTCAATATCTCTATAACAATGTGTATTGATGATTCACTGATATTTTTTTTATATTTACACCAACAGTCGGTAGTCACAACATCCCCATGATAGGACATGTGGGGCAGCGCTGGCGGTCATGGCATCGGCGAGAATTTCACAAGCGATCAAAAAAAATCTATTTGGACACATAAGTTGTGTCACTAACACCCCCATTTCTCAAATATGGGGTCGGACTACCTATACTCTGACCTCTTATGTTAGCTTTTTCAGAAATGTTCAGCCTGGGAAACCATTCCAGATCAATAAAATGGTGGCCGCAACTTTCTGTTCAGGTTCCATCCAGCCAATCAGTGCATTCCTGTTGGCACCTGCATTCACAATCCATTGCGAAACCGTCGTGAAATAACTGCGGCCAGAGATGTCACTGTGATTTTCAGCTTAAATTTAGCAAAAACCACTGAATGGATTTACACCAAAAAGGCAAAAGGCACTTCCTTAAATCAACATCTACCTCCCTGCCAAATTTGGTGTAAGACAAATTTGGTGTAAGTTCAGCAGTTCGGGCTGTAGTTGTGGCTAAAATTTCCCATGGGAATTAACATTACAAATCCACACTTATTTCACATCCCAAATTCTCAGTCCGCACTGCACAGATCACCCTCACACTTTCAATGACATCCAGAACCTACCTTGACACTGTTTGGGAAAATTTCATGAAGATTCGTCAAACGAGGCCAAAGTTATAGGCAAGTCAAAAAATGCTTTTCATATGAAACTAGGTCCTAACTATGATTAACAACTGGCAACACCCAGTAGGTTATACAATATACAGATATGTTAATTACTTAATTATATCCTATTGTTATCGTATACCTGCAGGTGAATTTATACATAACATATAAATAGATGAGCTTATGCTTACAGATGTGTTTTTTAAGATGGCAATTGTTGGAAACGGGTAGCGTGGTGCAGAGTGGGTGGGCCAGACTCCAGAGGAAATGTGCAAAGCATCCACACATTACACACAGACGACATACAAGGCACACTCCAAAAAGAGACGCTACACAAGTTTGTGTAAGAATAACTTTTCTGTTGTAGAAACACAAGGTATTTTTAGTCATCTCTCTACTGTGCCAACCGGCGCCAAGGCAATATTTACAGGGGGGAATTATATACATGGCAGGGCCAATCGGGCCCCTGCCAGAACAATTGCGACATACAGTTAGGATAAAGGTACGTGGGAAGAATAAAGGTAAAGTCCATAAGCCTCAATCCTGCAATAAAAACACATCAGGGCAAAACATTAGGCATTAGTCAGGAACACCTGCAATAAAACATCATGGTATCACATATGCATAAACGCTATGCATGACCCCTGGGGCAGGAAAGCTGTAAGGGGAAAACATTAGGCAGAACTCATGAGGCAGAACACCAACAGCATAGGTCCATGAGGCCAAAGTACATCATGCGCAACCTTTGCCACCTTGCCATAAGGGTAAAAGCATTATACAGTGACCTGGGAGCCTGGAGGCATTAACATCGACCTATAACCGCATTAGCATGGGGCAGAAAACCATTACACTCTGCATAAGTACATAGGCATAGGTCACATTGGGCATGGACCCCTGAGCATGAGGCGTACTATGTGGACACAGAGGCTATTATGTCCAAAAACCCTCAGTGTCAGTCACATTAGTAAGGGGCATAAAGTATTATTAGCTATGCAGTCATTGCGGGGAAGCTGCACACGCTAAAAGTGTCATCAGCCTTGCGCCTGGGGAAGATGGAGCCCCTCTTCCAGGACTTTAAGATTAGAGATGCCCCCTGTTGTGCAGAAGCCCTCTCTTCTGTGGCATAGCCGTGTTGAGTACGAGAGGAATTGGCCCACCGTGTCCTGGGAGTTCCACTCCGGGACTATTAACTTCCAGACTGCCCCCAAAAGAACACCGGGACATTGGAGTCCCTCTTCTGGGACTCTAGAGAGGAAAATGCCCCTTCGGGGCAGAAACCCGCCCTGACCTCGGGGCTTCCTCCCCTCCTCAAGGGCTTGGGGCCTCTGGAGGAAGGCACCGACACCGTGCCTCCACCAACCCCCCCTCGGCCCCGCACGCAGCCCCACTCACCGGGACTCTCTCAGGCTGCTACGGGCTCTTCTCTCAGCAGGCAGGGCTCTCTCCTGACATGGGAGCCCTGCCAGCAGCAGCACCTTCCTGGCGGCTCCCTGCACTTCACCCGGGCCCCCTCCTGGGACCTGGGACTTCTAATCGAGGCTCGCGGGGCTCTCCTCACAGGCGAGAGCCCCGCACGGACTCCGGGAGCACTCGGGGCTCTCCTCCGCCTCCGGAGAGCCCCCACCACGGAGCAAAGTCTCCGTCGAGTCTTGTGGGTGGGGCCAGCGCGGGGTAGGCTCCTGCCTGGCTCCCGGATAACTCCTTCTCCTCTGGGGTCGCCGCAGGCAGAGCAGCGGCCCTCTTCTTGTCCGCAACCCGGGTGGGATAGGTGATTCCGGGCAGTCTTTAAGCACGGCAATATATGGGGTGGGCACCCGCTCAATTTAAAGCATAAAGCGGGGTGGGCACCCGCTCCTGGTGCACTCGGTGGCTCGGGCTCCGGCGGTGATTTTGGACAATCTGCTTCTTACGGGGGCAATACGCTCCCGCTGGTTTGAATAAACACCACGTTGCGGCACACACACGGGGTGGGCACCCGCTGGGCTCCTAATCAGACTGGCATGCGGGGTAGGCTCCCGCTATATTTTTAAATACCCAGCTCTCCCTGGCAACCCGCTCCTCACCTCCTTTGGGTCATGTAGTATAGCGCTTTACAGGCGCTAGGCAGCCCCACCAGCTTCAGGGGCCAAAGACGGTGCTCCTCTTCTCCTGGGCAATCAGTACTTAGCGCCGCCTTCGCCAAGCGCTAGGTAGCAGGCAGGACACAGTCACTCCAGCGTAGCGCCCACCGAATATAGCGCTCACCTTGTGCAGGGCATGCGGTCAGGGTCCCACGAGGTGCTAGGGTGCAGGCAGGGAGCGCAGGCGAGTCCAATGTGGCGCTGGTCTTCCTCAGGCGATAGTAAGCAGAGCAGCAGGCACTCAGGAGTTGGTCTCCCTGATTCCCCTCCCATGGGCAAGGTCAGACAGGCAGGCAGAATTACACAGCTAGCTTGGGGACATCAGAGCCTCAGCTCAGTCAGCCACAGTAGTGTAGTCTCCTCCTAGCTCCAACCGCCTATACTCCAATAGAGGTTCCCCTGGTCCAGTGGTGCCCTTGCTATGGCTCTCCCTGGCCCTGTGGACAGCAGAGGGGTGCAGATAAGCTCAGGGCCCAGCACACAGGCCCATGTGGCGGTACCCCCTGGCAGCAGGTCCCCTCTCTCTCAGGTCCACGCTCTGACTGAGCATGTGGCAGCCCAGCTCCGCCTACCAGACAGTGCCAAAAAACAATGGTCCTGGACCATGAATCAAGGTAGGACCTAGTTCCTAACTTAGTGATATCATTCACATATTTTGTACTACCTATAATCTATTTTGATAGCTCATAGTATCCAATACAATATTATTCATATAGTCAACCATGCAATAGACCAATATCAATAAATAAATCAAGCATTTTATTTTTTAAATTTCCATTATCAATTTTTTCGAGGTTGTTCCAAGGGGAACGTGCAAATAGTAAAAGTGCTTTAAGTAAGGAAGAGTGAAAAAAGGGGAGAAGAAGATATTTTAGAGGTTGTGACATAGAAGACTTAGACAAGTTGAGCAATGGATTGGTTATCATTCACCATCCAAATGCATAGACCTGGTCACGTGTAACAGTTTTTGCGATAAATAAATCAGGCAGATGTACATTCATTAGAAGTCAATTCTTAATAGGCACGTGGGTAGGTAAACGTATCCCAGGTTCATGTATAGGGGGTGTCGACGTTTCGATCCGTCTTAATGGCCTAATGCGGAAGTTTGAACCTTGGCCGTGCGGATCTTCATCAGGACTGGGGAACAACCTGGAGATGGTTAAGGGCCTGGTAGATTGCCTAAAATTAATAAGAATAAGGTAAGGGTATTGCATGGGATTATGATTAAAAACCCAATTAAGGGGCCTGTAAAGGGCTAATGAGGGCTTACCCGCTGCGATGTATGAAGCGAGTTCCTGCTTATGAATATTCAGTGGTGTACATCATATGGCTTGCCTCCGTATGTGGGGTGCCACACAGTGGTACTGGTGGGGGCTGTAAAATTAAGGAGCCGGCTGTCAATTTATAGAGCCATTCAGGTAGAGTATAGAGTACACGTGTGAGGAGTATAAGAGGATTACCTCAATAACGTGGTGCCACCCACTTGCGATCCGAATCTTTGTCCAGTGGAGTCAATCCAAATCTAAAAGGGTATGATGGAGTGTAGTTAGAGGACAAGTTTAGCCAGACATTGAAAAACGGGGGTAAAAGGCTCTCTCACACAGGCTAATTACCTTGTGCCGCTCAAAAACCGGCGTCCATCCGTAACGCGTGTGTTTGTTTTCTGGACACCGCGCACCGCGAGGGCGTCTATTTGAGAAGGCGTCGACGTAGGGGCTACGGTACCGGAGCGTGTAAAAGAAAGAGTTAAAAGACTCAGACCGGGTTGCCGGTTCCGAGTCAGCCTGGAGTTTGTTCACAAGGGGTCAATTATTGATATTTAGAACGTGGAAACCTTTCCATAGATAAAGGTAATGTTTACAAACGCACCGAGCTATCGGTAATAAACCTCAGATATAATTACTTCAAAAAGAGAGGCGTCCCTTACACTTCTGTCGGGAGTGTGGGCCATCATGGATTAGGGCACTCAGGGAAGGTTGTAATTTATTTACAGTTTTTTATATATGTTATTTACAAACCGACAATCAGACGAAATAATGGTGACAATAATGAAACAAACTAAGACATACAGTTTAGCCAATTAGGTCAACATCATCTACGTACATAGAGCAGTGTTGTACACGGTAGTTAAAATTATTGGTTCAGCATTATGTACAACATGAAATGTCAAGAACGTACAATAATAACCAGAATTACAAGGTGTACAACAGGGGTAAGTTAGCATAGCAAGTTGTGTGATAAGGGTTCCGGTCATAGCTAACGTTGATGTGTGTTACAAGGTTATTTTGGGACAATACTACGGTGATACTTGTCAGTAAACGAAGTAGTGTTTGAGTATAACTCAATAATTTACAGAAAATGCTCCACTAAGGACCTAGTGACTTCATAACCGGTTGTACATCACAGAGTTGGATTCATCCGATCTGCATAATCGAGATCTGCTTGCTAATTTCTTCAAATTCGTTCAGACCCTTTGTGATCGTGTCCAGAGAGTGTATCCACCTGCACTCTCGTTTGCTGAGTATACTGTTGAAATCACCACCTCTTGGGTTGGGTTTAACCTTCTCAATTACCCACCATTTCAGTCTATCTGCAGTGTGTTCGAATGTAGAGAAATGTTCCACAAGGGGGGCGCTGGGTGTCTTGCAGCGTATGCGACTACAATGTTGCAAGATACGGCACTTCACTTTCTGGATAGTCTGACCCACATACATAAAGTCGCATGGGCAGACAATGGCATAGATGACTCCCGTAGTATTACAGTTGCTGGGTTCGTTGAGTTGGTATGTCTGATTATTATGTGAAAATTCCGTTATATCTTTTGTCAGTCTACAGGCCTTGCATGATCCACATTTATGGTGACCTCTGATAGGTGGAATTCCCCAAAGTGTGTTTTGGCTTCCTGTGCGTGGTGTGGGGAGTAGAGATTTTACTACATGATCTCTTATATTCTTGCCTTTCCTGAAAGCATGTAGGGGTGGTGGTAAATTACCCAAGTCTTCTGTTACTAAGTGCCAGTGTTGATTGATAGCTTTTTTGATAGCACTGCTTTTCGTGTTAAATGTCGTGACGCATACTAGGCGTTCTTCCTTGGTGTTTGATCTGGATTGTGGGACTAGTAAAAACTCTCTATGGTTGTGCCATGCTCGTTTACGTGCCTGTTTTAATAGTCTGATGGGGTATCCACGTTCTAATAATCTAGCTAGGAGGCTAGCAGATTCATCAAAGTAATCCTCTTTTTTTGAGCAGTTCCTACGTAACCTCAGGAATTGACCAAAGGGTAAGTTATCCCTGAGGTTACGTGGATGGTGACTAGTGTGACGTAGCAGTGTATTCCGTTCGCTGTCTTTCCTATAGAGACTCGTGTGTAGTTTGCCTGATTGTGACTTGATGATAATGTCTAGGAAGTGCACCGCTTCTCTATTGCCAAATGATTAGTACCTCAACCCCTATAGGGCCAATATAGCACTCTGGCGTCGTTACATCGATGATGTACTAATCATTTGGCAGGGCAATGATGAACAATTGGTAACGTTTCATCACTGGCTTAACACATGTTCCGATGACATCCAATTCACTCTAGAATTCAATAGAGAAGCGGTGCACTTCCTAGACATTATCATCAAGTCACAATCAGGCAAACTACACACGAGTCTCTATAGGAAAGACAGCGAACGGAATACACTGCTACGTTACACTAGTCACCATCCACGTAACCTCAGGGATAACTTACCCTTTGGTCAATTCCTGAGGTTACGTAGGAACTGCTCAAAAAAAGAGGATTACTTTGATGAATCTGCTAGCCTCCTAGCTAGATTATTAGAACGTGGATACCCCATCAGACTATTAAAACAGGCACGTAAACGAGCATGGCACAACCATAGAGAGTTTTTACTAGTCCCACAATCCAGATCAAACACCAAGGAAGAACGCCTAGTATGCGTCACGACATTTAACACGAAAAGCAGTGCTATCAAAAAAGCTATCAATCAACACTGGCACTTAATAGCAGAAGACTTGGGTAATTTACCACCACCCCTACATGCTTTCAGGAAAGGCAAGAATATAAGAGATCATGTAGTAAAATCTCTACTCCCCACACCACGCACAGGAAGCCAAAACACACTTTGGGGAATTCCACCTATCAGAGGTCACCATAAATGTGGATCATGCAAGGCCTGTAGACTGACAAAAGATATAACGGAATTTTCACATAATAATCAGACATACCAACTCAACGAACACAGCAACTGTAATACTACGGGAGTCATCTATGCCATTGTCTGCCCATGCGACTTTATGTATGTGGGTCAGACTATCCAGAAAGTGAAGTGCCGTATCTTGCAACATTGTAGTCGCATACTCTGCAAGACACCCGGCGCCCCCCTTGTGGAACATTTCTCTACATTCGAACACACTGCAGATAGCCTGAAATGGTGGGTAATTGAGAAGGTTAAACCCAACCCAAGAGGTGGTGATTTCAACAGTATACTCAGCAAACGAGAGTGCAGGTGGATACACTCTCTGGACACGATCACAAAGGGTCTGAACGAATTTGAAGAAATTAGCAAGCAGATCTCGATTATGCAGATCGGATGAATCCAACTCTGTGATGTACAACCGGTTATGAAGTCACTAGGGCCTTAGTGGAGCATTTTCTGTAAATTATTGAGTTATACTCAAACACTACTTCGTTTACTGACAAGTATCACCGTAGTATTGTCCCAAAATAACCTTGTAACACACATCAACGTTAGCTATGACCGGAACCCTTATCACACAACTTGCTATGCTAACTTACCCCTGTTGTACACCTTGTAATTCTGGTTATTGTACGTTCTTGACATTTCATGTTGTACATAATGCTGAACCAATAATTTTAACTACCGTGTACAACACTGCTCTATGTACGTAGATGATGTTGACCTAATTGGCTAAACTGTATGTCTTAGTTTGTTTCATTATTGTCACCATTATTTCGTCTGATTGTCGGTTTGTAAATAACATATATAAAAAACTGTAAATAAATTACAACCTTCCCTGAGTGCCCTAATCCATGATGGCCCACACTCCCGACAGAAGTGTAAGGGACGCCTCTCTTTTTGAAGTAATTATATCTGAGGTTTATTACCGATAGCTCGGTGCGTTTGTAAACATTACCTTTATCTATGGAAAGGTTTCCGCGTTCTAAATATCAATAATTGACCCCTTGTGAACAAACTCCAGGCTGACTTGAACCGGCAACCCGGTCTGAGTCTTTTAACTCTTTCTTTTACACGCTCCGGTACCGTAGCCCCTACGTCGACGCCTTCTCAAATAGACGTCCTCGCGGTGCGCGGTGTCCAGAAAACAAACACACGCGTTACGGATGGACGCCGGTTTTTGAGCGGCACAAGGTAATTAGCCTGTGTGAGAGAGCCTTTTACCCCCGTTTTTCAATATCTGGCTAAACTTGTCCTCTAACTACACTCCATCATACCCTTTTAGATTTGGATTGACTCCACTGGACAAAGATTCGGATCGCAAGTGGGTGGCACCACGTTATTGAGGTAATCCTCTTATACTCCTCACACGTGTACTCTATACTCTACCTGAATGGCTCTATAAATTGACAGCCGGCTCCTTAATTTTACAGCCCCCACCAGTACCACTGTGTGGCACCCCACATACGGAGGCAAGCCATATGATGTACACCACTGAATATTCATAAGCAGGAACTCGCTTCATACATCGCAGCGGGTAAGCCCTCATTAGCCCTTTACAGGCCCCTTAATTGGGTTTTTAATCATAATCCCATGCAATACCCTTACCTTATTCTTATTAATTTTAGGCAATCTACCAGGCCCTTAACCATCTCCAGGTTGTTCCCCAGTCCTGATGAAGATCCGCACGGCCAAGGTTCAAACTTCCGCATTAGGCCATTAAGACGGATCGAAACGTCGACACCCCCTATATATGAACCTGGGATACGTTTACCTACCCACGTGCCTATTAAGAATTGACTTCTAATGAATGTACATCTGCCTGATTTATTTATCGCAAAAACTGTTACACGTGACCAGGTCTATGCATTTGGATGGTGAATGATAACCAATCCATTGCTCAACTTGTCTAAGTCTTCTATGTCACAACCTCTAAAATATCTTCTTCTCCCCTTTTTTCACTCTTCCTTACTTAAAGCACTTTTACTATTTGCACGTTCCCCTTGGAACAACCTCGAAAAAATTGATAATGGAAATTTAAAAAATAAAATGCTTGATTTATTTATTGATATTGGTCTATTGCATGGTTGACTATATGAATAATATTGTATTGGATACTATGAGCTATCAAAATAGATTATAGGTAGTACAAAATATGTGAATGATATCACTAAGTTAGGAACTAGGTCCTACCTTGATTCATGGTCCAGGACCATTGTTTTTCGTACTATATTGCACCCAGGTCGTTGACTTTTTTGGGTTACCCCATTGTTTGTAATGGTTACCAGACAGTGCCAGCAGCTTCTAGAAGCGTCTGGGGAAGACTGGTTCTAACTGGCACAGGGGGAGATGTCCAGCACCCTGGGTGCCAGGTTTCCCTCCAAAAGCTGGGATTGCTGGGAAATAACAACTAGACTGGTAACCCAGCTCAGTCAGGCGGCACAACCACTCAGCCATGGCATCCATTTTAAAAGTTACATGTTTAAATAGGGAAACTCAGCCTGCACATGCCATTGCACAGCACGTCTTATGGCGTCTCACACCACACATGGCCTATACATTTCTCTACCATGGGGGAGATAAAGGTGTGTACACCAGTGCACAGCATGTAACATTTGCGTTTAACATGCATTCACATAAAATGTGATTTCCCATAAAAACGAAAAAATTCAGGGAAAAAGGGCCAAGTCCAACATGACCCCCTCCCAGCCAAAAGCCAGAGTAGACCGATCAATGCCTTGATGGGCTTCCCTGCTTGGGGCGAGAAAACATGGACGCAGGCCCGCAACTGCAGGAGCACCCGCAGGTTCTCCTCCAATCTGGAACCCAATGGTTCCCTCTCTCAAACCTCCCTTGACCAACTAAGCCACCCCCCTGGGGCTCCCTAACTGGTTGTGGCCAGGACCGGCCTCTAAGCCATCCAGATGTCTCTGGCCTTTGTGGTCTCACAGAGTGGGGGGCAGTAGCCCTAGGCCTGTAGTGCCCGTTGACCACTCTCCTCCTCCTCCTTGCAGTCCCAAACTGCCACTGGCCCTCCCACCTGGGGCCCGCACCCTCAGGCTGACCAGCCATCAGGGGCGAGGCTCTCCTCCCCCTACCTCTCCTTCTGGGGTTCCTCAACCTCCTCCCATGCGAGGTACCCTCAGACCACCACTTTCTCCCCAGTCCAGGGTCTTGACCCTGCAACTGATTCCCCAACCTAGGGTCTAAACCCTTATGTTGAACCGGTGCCAGGGGCGAGTCCTCCCTCCCCCTGCCCCCCTCCCAGAGTTCTGCACCCTCCCAACTGGAGTAGTACCCCTGGAAGACAATTCTGGGGGGACACTGCTTACAGATGTCCCACCCGCCAGGTCAGGCAGTACCTGTCCCTGGCCCCCCAGCCCAGCATTGAAGCCCTGTGGCTGAGCTGGTGCCAGAGGCGAGACCTTCCTCCCTCTGCACCCCCTTCCAGAGTCCTGCACCCTCCCACCTGGAGAGGTACCCTCGGAAGTCAAGCTGGTAGGGACACTGCTTACAGACATCCCTCCTGCCAGGTCAGGCAACCTTTGAACCTGGCATCCCAGCCCAGGATCTAAGCCCTGCGACTGGGCCGACCCCAGAACCTCAGGAGCTCTGATGACAGCCGCCCCTGGTTCTCCTGACACTAGGGGAACCCCTTCACTGGACGGCACATCAGGACAGCCTAGGCTCCCAACCTGGGGCTCCCTTATGGAACTCTCCAGGCCCTGAGACTGCGGTTGGGGCACCTCGGGACACCTCCCAGTCGTACTCCTTCCTGTAGATAGGATGTGAAGTCCTACAACCCCCTCACTTCCCTGGGACCTAGCTGGGCTATTCTCCACCTCTCCCACCTCGCTGGGTTGGAAGATCCCTGAACCACTTCCTTCAGGGTCACTCCCCAATGCCTCCTCAGACACCCTGGCACTCACCCAGAGTTCTGCCTCCCGTGCAAGCTCCATGGGGTCGGAGAACCCACACTGTAACAGGTGGGGACGCAACCTTGGGAAACAACTCCTTAGCATGTGCTCCTTGACAACTAGCTGGCACAGCCCTTCCCAATCATTCACTGCTCTATTCACCACCCAATCCTCCAATGCAGTTCAACACACCTCCGCAAACTCCCCCAGGACTGGTGGGACAGTTTTCCCCTGCCCCTGAACTCTAACCTGTCCCCCTCTTCCTGGGAATCAGGCACCGTCTCCTGGGCTCAGGGAGTGGGACTCCCTACATTGGATCCACTTTCGCTGCCACCACTGGATCCCCCCCTCACTGGTGAATCCAGACCACAGAAACCACTCTCAGGGGACAACCTACCCTCCCGAGCTAGTCTCTCCCTGGCAAAGGCCCTCTCTGCCTCCGCCATCCTTTCCTGCGCTAGGATATTCTCAGTCTCTAGCCTCTTCTCCTCCACACTCAGCCGCGCTAGCTCCACTCGGAGTCTTTCCAGTGCCAGCTGATGCTCCCTTTCCACCCCTATCCACCCACTCTTCTGGGGACAGTGAAAGGGATGAGGCAGTGCCCCCGGGACTGGACCCTGCACGGGACTCCCTAACTCTGGTGTCCTCACTCACTACTGGCGTCTCCACCCGGTCATCTTCTTCCTCCTCGTCAGTGTCACCACCCTCCGGGGTTATGGACTGGGCACCCTCACTCTCAGAGTCCTCCTCACACCTGAGGTCCTCCTCCGGGTCTCCACTAAATCCACCCTTTAAATATGCGGTGGAGTAATCTGAATGGTCCCCACAGGGATCTAAGGGTTCCCCCCTCCTGAGGGCCTCGTAAAGAAATAGCTTCCTGCACGTGTTGCCTACTGGTGGTATCCCTCTCTCTCTGCAGAAATCCCCCACTTCCTGCTCCTTGTACTCCATAAGGTAAATCTCATTGTAGTTCAACCCCATCATGGCGAGGTACACCCGGGACACACCACCCACAGTGCAACAGGGTGAACACCATTCACAAACACCACTTCCAGGAGGAAAGCACAATCAGAAAAACAATTATCCCCCAAAACCTGAGATTACTTTAAGGCTCAGTTTGCAGTGCAACTTGTTGACGCTGTGGTACTGCGCAAACACAAGTCCTATCCCACCGCTGAACACCAATGTTGGAAACGTGTAGTGTGGTGCAGAGCGGGTGGGCCAATCTCCAGAGGAAATGTGCAAAGCATCCACGCAGTACACACAGACGACACACAAGGCACACTCCAAAAAGAGACGCTACACAAGTTTCTTTAAGAATAACTTTTGTATTGTAGAAACACAAGGTATTTTTAGTAATCTCTCTACTGTGCCAACCTGCGCCAAGGCAATATTTACAGGGGGGAATTATATACATGGCAGGGCCAATCGGGCCCCTGCCAGGACCATTGCAACATACACTTAGGATAAAGGTACATGGGAAGAATAAAGGTAAAGTCCATAAGCCTCAATCCGGCAATAAAAACACATCAGGGCATAACATTAGGCGTTAGTCCGGAACACCTGCACCATATGCATAAACGCTATGCATGACCCCTGGGGCAGGAAAGCTGTAAGGGGAAAACATTAGGCAGAACTCCTGAGGCAGAACACCAACAGCATAGGTCCATGAGGCCTAAGTACATTGTGCGTAACCTTTGCCACCTTACCATAAGGGTAAAAGCATTATACAGTGACCTGGGAGCCTGGAGACATTAACATCGACCTATAACCGCATTAGCATGGGGCAGAAAACCATTACACTATACATAGGCATAGGTCACATTGGGCATGGACCCCTGAGCATGAGGCGTAGCATGTGAACACAGAGGCCTATTATGCCCAAAAACCCTCAGTGTAAGTCACATTAGTAAGGGGCATAAAATATTATTAGCTATGCAGTCATTGGTGGGAAGCTGCGCACACTAAAAGTGTCAACTGCCTTGCGCCTGGGGAAGATGGAGCCCCTCTTCCGGGAATTTAAGATTAGAGATGCCCCCTGTTGTGGAGCAGCCCTCTCTTCTGCGGCATAGCCGTGTTGAGTACGAGAGGAATTGGCCCACCGTGTCCTGGGAGTTCCACTCCGGGACTACTAACTTCCAGACTGCCCCCAAAAGAACACTGGGACGTTGGAGTCCCTCTTCTGGGACTCTAGAGAAGAAAATGCCCCTTCAGTGCAGCAACACGCCCTGACCTCCGGGGATCCTCCCCTCCTCGAGGGCTTGGGGCCACTGGGGGAAGGCACCGACACCGTGCCTCGACCAACCCCCCCCTCGGCCCCGCACACAGCCCCACTCACCGGGACTCTCTCAGGCTGCTCCGGGTTCTTCTCTCGGTAGGCAGGGCTCTCTCCTGGCATGGGAGCCCTGCCAGCAGCAGCACCTTCCTGGTGGCTCCCCGCACTTCACCCGGGCCCACTCCTGGGACCGAGAACTCCTACACGAGGCTCGCGGGGCTCTCCTCACAGGCGAGAGCCCCGCCCGGACTCCGGCAGCACTCAGGGCTCTCCTCCACCGCTTGAGAGCCCCACCACGGAGCTAAGTCTCCGTTGAGTCTTGGGGGTGGGGCCAGCGCGGGGTAGGCTCCCGTCTGGCTCCCGGATTATTCCTTATCATCCGGGTCGCCGCAGGCAGAGCGGCAGCCCTCTTCTTGTCCGCAACCCGGGTGGCAGCCCAGATGACCCTGTGCAAGAGTGACTACACACAGACCAGGGAACACGTGTCAAGGAGGGGAAGGGAGGAAGAACAGCACCGGTTTACTATTGGGAACAGGATATGTACTGCACATATGGACCCTGGCAGTGTATCCATGCAAGTGCGCACTTCCAAAAGCTGGTGACACACAACAAACACACATGTACCTACCCCTTTCCTGCTGCTGCTTCTCTGCTAGGCGCCTATCCAAATCAGGGAAGACCACCGCCAGCACACGCTTCATCTGGTGGGTCAGGCGCCGGCGCCCACGGTTCTTGTGGCTCTCAGGTGAGTCCCCCAGCAGGACCCGGGCGATCCTCCTGGTCCAGCACCGAATATCCTGCCAGCGTTTCCTCACCTGGGGCCGGCGCCGCCTCCGACCCTCCACCGACCTCACGGTACTGACGGCTTCCCTCCAGATCTCCCCCTTGGCATGGACGCCTACCTGTGAGGATGACAAAGTGAGACAACATCAATACACCTCCTACATGTCACAGAGACACACATTTGAACAATTTGGCTGGTTTGAACCGGGCATAATATGCAGCAAAATCATTGCACCTTCATCATAGGGACATTATTCCCTGGGGAAGGCCAAAGTCACGACGTGGCATTGAAAGTACACAGGTGGAATGAGGGGTGCAACACAATCACTGATCCCGCACACACTGTGCATCACAAGCTACACCACGATTATGTACAGCACCTCAAAGCAGTCACATGCCCCTGGCCACTGGCGCAACCTCAGCAGGGTACACAGACACACACAGGCACAGGACAATCACCTGCCATTGGCAACTGCGGGTACAAACATCACTCTGCACATGTGGCACTAGACCGGGGGGTGTCACAGGTGTGGGGCAGGCTCAGCACGTCAGACACACAGCACTGCTCCCTGCTCACATCAGATGGGTAGGGTATATGCATCCCTCATGCAGCTGGGGTGCAACACTCCACATAGACACTCACCCACATGACAGGGGACTTACACACACACCAATGTCCAGGGGACGAACACATCATTTGGACACTCTCACCACAGGTACACTCAACTCACACACATCTGTGGGTACAGTCACCTGTCACACTGGAGGGACCACAGAATCACATCAGGACTGTAGAAACAACATTCCCAAGAGGATTAGCCAGGCTGAGTGTGGCATGCACCATGCAGTGAGTGTCGCAGTAAGCACCATGCAAGTGAGGAGTGCAGACATGCACTACAGCATGCTCTGCATGGGAGACATGAGGCCTTCCCCCCCCTGGGACCCACTCTGAAGAACATTGCATGTCTGTCACACCTGGACACAATGCCAGAAGTGACAGTCACAAAAAAGGGGCACAGTCTGAGCTAATGGAGTCTGCACTCACCTGCTCCCCTGGTCTCCCATACAGGCAAGGGTACTGTGGGAGGATCACATCCAGCACGGCCTGGTTCTCCTCCTGGGTGAATGGCTGGGCCCTCTCCACAGACCTGGACATGGTGCCAGAGGAATCACGAGCAGCAGCAGTGGTGTGGAATGAAAGGTTGTGCAGGCAAATGCTCTCTGATGGGGCCTGGCTGCCTTATATTTGCCTTGCTGGCCTGTTTCATTTACAGGAGTACAGAGTGATTGGTCAATCTCATTTGCATCCTACGTTTCTTCCAATCCCTTTAAACCTACCCCAGTGGGTGCCTTTGCATGTTATAAAAAATGAGCATGATGTCAAGTCAACAACCACTTTGCAACTTTGTATATTGTCTCCGACCGACTTCTGCTGGCACCTGGTGGAAAAATTTGGACTTGAAATTGGGTCTCCATGACAACCAGCATGCATTTAGGCCCTTATAATTGTCCCTCGTGTGTCTCCTATGTAATTTCACTATACACACACACTAGGGCACCACTACTCCAGTGATACGGTCCGTACACGCGTGTGTAGGGTCCGTACCACCATGGTTGTGCAGCCCTAGGCGTACGCCATGGTGATACGGTCCGTACACGCGTGTGTAGGGTCCGTACCACCATGGTTGTGCAGCCCTAGGCGTACGCCATGGTGATACGGTCCGTACCCGCGTGTGTAGGGTCCGTACCACCGTGGTTGTGCAGCCCTAGGCGTACGCCATGGTGATACGGTCCGTACCCTCGTGTGTAGGGTCTGTACCACCGTGGTTGTGCAGCCCTAGGCGTACGCCATGGTGATACGGTCCGTACCCGCGTGTGTAGGGTCCGTACCACCGTGGTTGTGCAGCCCTAGGCGTACGCCATGGTGATACGGTCCGTACCCGCGTGTGTAGGGTCCGTACCACCGTGGTTGTGCAGCCCTAGGCGTACGCCATGGTGATACGGTCCGTACCCGCGTGTGTAGGGTCCGTACCACTATGGTTGTGCAGCCCTAGGCGTACGCCATAGTGGTACGGACCCTACACATGCGTGTACGGACTGTATCACTATGGCGTACGCCTAGGGCTGCACAACCATGGTGGTACGGACCCTACACACGCGTGTACGGACCGTATCACCATGTATGGTGCGTTTCACACCTTACACTGGTGACAGGCGGCACACACAAAAGGAATTGAGCTGTCATACTTGGCCAAGGCTGGACATCAAGTCATTGTCAGTGCAGTCCTACATGTCTCGGGCCTAGGTGTGTCAGGCTGTGATGTGGCACAACTCTCCTCATGTTAGAACCCAGTAGATGTGTGATGAGCTGTGTACACATGTCATGTGTCAAGCTGCACTATGTGCCACTTATCCCCTTCACCTTTGACATGTGTGCATGTAGTACAGACTTGTTGAGCACTGCGTCACTGGCATGGCACAATCGCCAACACCCACAACTGTCCCCTGATGCCAGGTACACGGATAATGACACCTGACATGTGACTACCGGCTTTGCACGATGTGAGTATGTCATGTGTGTGTCATGTGTTCCCATAAGCTTGCTGTTGGTGTTCCGTCAAATGCATCTGCAGTTGCTGCATCCAACATGTGCATGTGTGTGGATGGGCATGGCAAACTATTATGCACACCAGGACACATGTGGAATCAGACGTAACGTGTGTATGTATGCATCGAACATGGACTTGCGAGACAAGGACATATCTGCGTAGTATCAATGTATGTACCCCTTCATGGCAAGGTGTGTGGTCTGTCCTTATTTCAGGGACATGTGAACTGTGCCTCTAGTGTTCCGCAACCTGTCTGTATGATAAACATCCTTCTTCTGCACACATTTGGATGTCTGTCACTCCTGTAATGTGTCTGCCTGTTCACTTACACTGGCCCACAGCTAGTCTCATGCCATGTCATGTTGAGCTTGTGAATCCACGTTTGTAGATGGCTCTTGGTAGGAGTGTCACCTGCCTGGCATACGTGTCCAGGGTATATTGCACAGACCTGACTCTGCATGTAGCATATGTGTATTGGCTGTTCAACATGTGCTCAGCACATTGACAGTGTTGTTGTACTGTACTCACTCTTCTTTGTCCCTTCCTAATTGCTGCAGGGCTCCGCCTCTCCCCCGACCAATCCCAGACTTGGCTGCCCTGAGGGAACGTGACTTTATACGCCGCTACCGCTTCACCCAACGGTTGATTCTGAACTTGACAGCAAGGCTGGCACCACACCTCCAACCGCTACACAGGTATCCTACTGCACTGACACCCAAGATGAAGGTGATGGCAGCCCTACATTTCTTTGCCACAGGTACGTTCCAACATACCATTGCTCATGTTGGTGGCATGTCCCAAACCATGTTCAGCCGTGTCATGCATGATTTTCTAGAGGCCATGTTGGTTCACCTGGATGACTTTATACATTTTCCAACTCCTGAGCAGTTGACAGGTGTCAAGGGTGACTTCTATTCCCTGGGAGGGATGCCCCATGTCATTGGGTCTATTGATGGGACACATGTGGCTTTGGTACCACCACAGGCACATGAGGTAGCCTATAGGAACAGGAAACATTACCACTCCATTAATGCCCTTGTGGTGTGTCTTGCTAACATGGTGATTTCCCATGTCTGTGCTCATTTTCCAGGATCATCACACGATGCCAACATCATGAGGCGTAGCAGGGTGCCTGAAATGATGCTGCAGCTGCGCAACGAACGAGTATGTCTTGTTGGTGGGTTTACTCTGTTACTCCTGTATTTAGCGTCATCTTTCTGTCTTACTGCTTCTCCTGACCCACTTCTGTCCATGATGTTTCCATGTAGGGTACTCTGGCTATCCCAACATGCCATGGCTGATCACACCTCTCCGCAACCCCAGTACGGCTGCCGATCACCGGTATAACAACGCCCATGGGCAGACCAGGCGAGTGATTGAGAGGACCTTTGGCCTCCTGAAGAGCTGATCCCGGTGCCTCGACAAGACCGGCGGCGCACTACCATATGCACCGGAGAAGGTCTGCAAAATCTTCCTCGTGTGCTGTATGCTGCACAACATGGCAGTGAAGAAAGCTGTGCCACTCATCCTGGATCCGGATGATCAGGAACATCCACCCGTGGAGGACGAGGGGCTTGGTGACAAGGCAAGTGATGTTGAGGAGGAGGAGGAAGAGGACATCCGGAGTCGGCTCATACGCAACTTCTTTGCTTAGTGGTGAGTTGCAGTTTCTGAGTGTACACGCATTGAGCCTTGTGTGGCATGTGTTGCAATGTGTGGGTCCATCTGCATGTATGGCAAGTGAGTCAGAGGTGTGTATGGATGTGTCACTCGAGTGATGGTGTTATGACTGTATGTCTTACCTGAGACACTATTTTCACCTAGCTTGTTGACAACCTTATATGTGCCGAGTACATGCCCATGCATGCGGATGTGCTTCTTTTGGCTCACTTCTTGTGTGTCTCTCATCCCCAGGTATTTGTGCATGCTGTCTGCTGGTGGCATTGTTGTGCTCCTGCTATTCCTCATGAATACAGCAACGTGTGCTGAATCAGCGTAACATGCACGGACATGTCCAAAAATCACCTTAGGGTAAGGGATGCACCACGGCTTTTTGGGTGTGCTATGTGTTTGGATTGTGTGTGCACTGCTCCTGTTCATGTTTGGTTACTTAGCATACATGTAGAATCACCATGGGTCACATGACATGGAGCTGGATTCCCCTGAATTGATAGTCACACTTGGTGACAGTCATCTGTAATGTGATTGTGGATTGTGATGAAGGCATCAATGTGTGTGACACTGCCCTCGGACACATACGGGATGCACCGGCTTGACATAGTGTGGGACATCCCCATTAGTGGTTCAATGGTGAATTGCAGCCTCTCCGTGAGCAGCACGGGGTGTCTGCCTCACACCTGTCACTTGTGTGCCAGTTCTATGGGTTTCCTGCATCTGTGGTGCAAAGGGGGGTGCCAGTGTAGGTTCCACAGGTTCATCCACATGACCTGTGCATCTGTTAATATAGATGCATTTGTCTTCCGGCAAACATGACCAATAAAGGTGTCCCTAAGCCTCCAAGGTGCCTCATCTC
The DNA here is from genome assembly GCF_964204655.1 of Triturus cristatus. Taxonomy (NCBI): domain Eukaryota; kingdom Metazoa; phylum Chordata; class Amphibia; order Caudata; family Salamandridae; genus Triturus; species Triturus cristatus. The sequence continues at coordinate 735,216,290 of NC_140587.1, read as the reverse complement.
TGTCAATGCAGGTCTCTTGCCACTGTGCATGCGGCATGTCTGGCATAGTTGTCACAGATTGTGCATATGGGTCTATGTGTAGAGTAGAAAGATGCAAGCTGTTTGTCAGGGATTATGATATGTATTGTGCATGATGTACATGGCTGTGTAGGTATTTTTCCATCTCAGTCCCCACAACGGCCACTTAGCTGCATGTGTATCCATTGTCTGTGTGTGTGCCATGTTGGACCAGTCACTCCTCCCTTCTCATACTCCTTTTGCAGTGGTCCATTCTGACATGCTTGCGTTAGCGTGCAACATGTGGCATGGTTTCCAGGACATGGCGCCTGCTGCTGCATTCCCTGCAGCAAGGGTTCACAGAGTTTATAGATTTGCCCTCCCACACACGCCTCTAAGACGCAACGCCCTTCCTTCCTCCACCCATTCATTTTGGTGTAATCTGCTTGTGTGTGACACAGTTGCGGTGGCAAAGGCTGGACCGTCTGCACATGCCGCGTGCACATTGCACGTGCCTCATGTCCTTGCATGTGCCACATCACGCTACACCATGATGTTGAGGCCACCCACCAAGCAATGTCCATCCAATACATCTGTTGCATGCACTCAGGCATGTACTCATCGGCCACACAACACCTTTGCATAATAAGTGTGCAACTCCAACTGCCTACACAGCTCTGGCACGCCCTGTCACACCAACCAGGTCATGTCCCTCCTACTCCCCACAGGCTCTGTACCCCAACAAGGCCATGGGAGTGGTACTTCAGGCCTCTGCATGTAGTATGGTGTCGTTGTGGGACACATGGCACAGGTATCATGTCTCAGCATGTCAATCTACAATGTGTCCAGGATACCCCTCTACACCATGACATGCGCACTGCATCTCATCCTCATCTGGTGTCCCATTGCCAGCCAGGTGCTCCTCACCCTCCCCAAAGATGCAGTCCTTGCCAGTTCCCATATTGAATGATGCATGGTATCTATTGGCAGATGGCTGCACATTGGCCACCTGATGCTGGACTTGTACACGACTGAGGTGTTCATCTGCGGATTGTCCCCTTACAGCTAGGTCAACTGCTTGTGTCCCACCAGCAAGGGCCCTGCACAGGCACACAGTATCCACGCACACGAGCTGGTGTGCATCATGGAAAGCTTGCCCACATGTGCTATGCTGATCACCAGCATCTGTACCTCAGGCCTCAGCACACTCTGCATTATGCACAAGGTCCACTGTTCGACCCACCTCAAGGCAAGACAGACCATCCCCCAGGTCAACTTCGACATCCATGTCCAATCCTACCCTGCACTCTAGGGAGAAGTACCTTACAACTCCCATGACACTTGTCCACATCCAGGGTGCATCTGCACAGCTCTGCTTCAACATCCGGCAACCCAGCCACATCACCATCCAACAGGGATGGCGGCAATGGATCACTGTCATCTGCAGGATGACCTTCACAATCCACGTCCACACGCAGGATGCAGCCCACGAGCACGCCCCAACACAACCATGTGGCACTGTCATCTAAGACCTCATTGTGCCATCTCCATGCATCCAACCTTGGCCTGGCCACCATTCTCCACATCCACCTGACTCCTGCTTGCAGGACATAGTTCTCCCACCTGGCTACACACATCTGTGCATGACTGTTGCTCTTCGAAATTGGTCTGTCCGCATAGTTGTGCAGGCATGCCCTCAGCTGGTTGGGGCCATCACGGGTGAGTATGGTGCTCCATATCTGTATTGGATGATACATTGTGACCCATGTGTGTCCTGTGCCTGACTCAGACCCCAGGGTATGCATGGTTGGAGTTACTTCAAAACTCAGGCATGGTTTGACTTGCCAACACACACATGTAGTGGAATAATGCTACATGACGTCATCATCTTGTGAATTGGTGGTGGGGTACGTGTTGGGGGGGATGCAATTAGGTGCTGTACCGGGGGTATAGAATCCAAAGTTCACAGGGGGGGATGGTATCCTTGCCTTTGGAAGTCATCAGAGTCCATGCCACAGTCTTTGTCAACATTGGTCAGACAGTGACCAGCAAGTCCATGTGGCAGAGAATGTCATAGGATGAGGTGCTGCTGTTGCGCCAGGGGTCCAGGTGCCAGGCCAGGTGACCTGGGAGATGGTGATGGTCCGCTGACTCTCACGGTCTTTTGCGTGGACGACCCACCTTCCTCCGGGGACCCTCAGATGCAGGCCTTGACGATGCTGGGGACATTCCGTCAGATGAATCCTCCTCCTCCTCCCTCCCTGTGTCTGGTGGTGGTCTACGCCTGGTGGCAGAGGGAGGGTTTACCAGGCTTTGGGCGATCTGACGGAGTGATTGGCTCACGTCCCTGTGCACCGCCAGCAGCTCAGCCAATCTTGCCTCCATCCATCCATGGTGTTGTAGATGACTGGCATGATGCTCGACCTGCATGTTCTTGATCTCATTGAGGGTCTCCACTACCTGGTCGATGCGTCTGGAGTCATGCCGGTATGTGTCCAGGATGTTGCAGACGTGTGACATAACCGGGTCCTCAGCTGCCTGGTCAGGCTCGCGCCTCCGCCGTCCTCCACTCCCACCACCCCTGCCCACTTGAGCCTGGCCTGCCCTTGTGGGCACGTCAGGTCTCCGGGACCCCTGAGGGATGGCATTTGCGGGGCCGCCTGCCTCCTCCTGGGTGCCCGGGAGCCCTCGTCCCTCCTGGTCAGACTGGCTGCGTTGTGTGTGAGCAGGGCTCCTGTGTGTATCCTGGGATGTGGCAGGAATGGGGGTGGTGGTTGACACAGTTGTACCTGATGCAGGTGCTGCAGGTGCTTGGGCACCAGAGGGGCCAGGTTGGTCGGGGTCATCCACGGTGTGATGAGAGTCGTCGCTGCCGGTGGGATCATCGTCATGCCGAGCCGGGTCCTGTGTGTCTTCCCCCCCAGTGTTGGGGGGAGATCAACGACGTTGCCCTGTGTGTGAGAGAGAGACAATGTTAATGGTGTTACATGCGTCATCCATGTTTCATACATATTCAAGTTGGCACAGTTGCTCTTGGTAGTTGGATATGTCTAGCCTTCCTCTCACAGTGCACTTGTGGATGGGTATGTTGCAGGGGTCAGATTGATATGTACTCCTGGTCATTTGGCCTGTCTGATGAGTGTTGGGATGCTTAGTTGGCTATGGATTGGTCTTGTTGTGTCACATATCCATTGTGGGAGTGCAAATTTGCGTTGTGTGGGACCGGCCTCGTGGCGTGGGCCCCCCTGACCATTAGTCCCTCCAACCCGACTCATGCCACCCCCCCTGATCCCTGGTTATAGACACCCGGCCACCATGTCCCGATGTTCCGATGGCCGACCCAGGGCCCCAGCAAAACCTAGACCTTAGACACGCCATGCCCGGCCAAGGGAGAGGGAACCCCCCAAGCAGGACAGGGAGGAGTAGTCTCTGTTGCACCTCTGACCTCCTCTCAATGGAGGGTTTCGCCCGCCCTCTGCGCCTCCAGGGAGCTGGCTCCCCGCATGCTGGGTGTCTGGAGTCCCTCCCGGCCCTACTTCAAAGGATCAAAGAGCCGAGCAACAGGAAATCCCAACACACCGCCCCCGATGCCAAGACCCCTCCCTGTGAGGACCCTGGACTTCCAAGGGAAGAAGGCGTATAACAGAGGGTGCTGAGGGGACTGGGGGAGAGAAGACCTGGAACTACGAGAGCCCTGAGGACCTGGTCGCGGCTCGAGAGCTCAGTGGTCCGTCTGGACCCGAGACTGCACCGTGTCCCCGGCTCGAAGATTGAGAGCTGTGCGAAGGATACTCGGCAGTAACTCTGAACCAAGAACTGTCCCGCTACCCCAACCACCCTGTGCAAGAATTACCAAGCTTATTGTGCCGACCAAAGACTACCTTGCGGATCATACAGGTCCAACAAATCTTAGATAAAGATCTCCGTCTATTGAAACCTACTGTGTGGTGTCTCTTTGTCACGTAGTGCAAGCTCAGCACGTGTTAGGCCAAGTACGAGACCTCCCTTCCTGAAGGGGCCTCACCGCCGGTGCTCGGCCTGGTTCTGGGAGAGGCGGGTCACAGGGTGGTCAGGAACGTGTTCTGTAACACCCCTGGGATCGCCCTTCCAACACGTTGGCTGCCCCGGGGGTGTGTGCTTGTGTAAGGGGGGGTGTGTGACCGGGCATGCTGTTGGGTGTGGTGTGATTTGTCATTGGGTCTACCAGGTGATGTGTCTATCCCTTCATGGTGCCTGCTGGCATGACAGTGACCCTCCTCCCTCCCTCTGTCTGTCACCCTCTGTCACCCTCTGTCTCCCTCTGTCACCCTCTCTCTCCCTCTCCCTCCGTCTGTCTGTCACCCTCTGTTGCCCTCTGTCCTTCTCTCTCTCCCTCTCCCTCCGTCTGTCTGTTGCCCTCTGTCGCCCTCTGTATCCCTCCCTCTCCCTCCCTCTCCCTCCGTCTGTCTGTCACCCTCTGTTGCCCTCTGTCTCTCTCTGTCTCCCTCCCTCTCCCTCTCCCTCCGTCTGTCTGTCACCCTCTGTCTCCCTCCCTCTCCCTCCCTCTCCCTCCGTCTGTCTGTCACCCTCTGTCACCCTCTGTCTCCCTCTGTCTCCCTCCCTCTCCTTCCATCTGTCTGTCACCCTCTGTCGCCCTCTGTCGCCCTCTGTCGCCCTCTCTCTCCCTCTCCCTCCGTCTGTCTGTCACCCTCTGTCACCCTCTGTCTCCCTCTCTCTCCCTCTCCCTCCATCTGTCTGTCGCCCTCTGTCGCCCTCCCTCTCCCTCCCTCTGTCTGTCTCCCTCTGTCGCCCTCTCTCTCCCTCTCCCTCCGTCTGTCTGTCACCCTCTGTCGCCCTCTGTCTCCCTCTGTCTCCCTCCCTCTCCTTCTCCCTCCGTCTGTCTGTCACCCTCAGTCTCCCTCTGTCTCCCTCCCTCTCCCTCCCTCTCCCTCCCTCTCCCTCCGTCTGTCTGTCACCCTCTGTCGCCCTCTGTCTCCCTCTGTCGCCCTCTCTCTCTCCCTCTCCCTCTGTCTGTCTGTCACCCTCTGTTGCCCTCTGTCTCCCTCTCTCTCCCTCCCCCTCCATCTGTCTGTCGCCCTCTGTTGCCCTCCCTCTCCCTCCCACTCCCTCCGTCTGTCTGTCACCCTCTGTCGCCCTCTGTCTCCCTCTGTCTCCCTCCCTCTCCCTCTCCCTCCGTCTGTCTGTCACCCTCTGTCTCCCTCTGTCTCCCTCCCTCTCCCTCCCTCTCCCTCCGTCTGTCTGTCACCCTCTGTCGCCCTCTGTCTCCCTCTGTCTCCCTCCCTCTCCCTCTCCCTCCGTCTGTCTGTCACCCTCTGTCACCCTCTGTCACCCTCTGTCACCCTCTGTCGCCATCTCTTTCCCTCTCCCTCCGTCTGTCTGTCACCCTCTGTCGCCCTCTGTCTCCCTCTCTCTCCCTCTCCCTCCATCTGTCTGTCGCCCTCTGTCGCCCTCCCTTTCCCTCTCCCTCCCTCTGTCTGTCGCCCTCTGTCGCCCTCTCTCTCCCTCTCCCTCCGTCTGTCTGTCACCCTCTGTTGCCCTCTGTCTCCCTCTGTCTCCTTCCCTCTCCCTCTCCCTCCGTCTGTCTGTCACCCTCTGTCTCCCTCTGTCTCCCTCCCTCTACCTCCCTCTCCCTCCGTCTGTCTGTCACCCTCTGTCGCCCTCTGTCTCCCTCTGTCTCCCTTCCTCTCCCTCCGTCTGTCTGTCACCCTCTGTCGCCCTCTGTCGCCCTCTCTCTCCCTCTCCCTCCATCTGTCTGTCACCCTCTGTCACCCTCTGTCTCCCTCTGTCTCCCTCCCTCTCCCTCTCCCTCCGTCTGTCTGTCACCCTCTGTTGCCCTCTGTCGCCCTCTGTCACCCTCTCTCTCCCTCTCCCTCCGTCTGTCTGTCACCCTCTGTCGCCCTCTGTCTCCCTCTCTCTCCCTCTCCCTCTGTCTGTCTGTCGCCCTCTGTCGCCCTCCCTCTCCCTCCATTTGTCTGTCACCCTCTGTCGCCCTCTGTCTCCCTCTGTCTCCCTCCCTCTCCCTCTCCCTCTGTCTGTCTGTCACCCTCTGTCTCCCTCTGTCTCCCTCCCTCTCCCTCCCTCTCCCTCCGTCTGTCTGTCACCCTTTGTCGCCCTCTGTCTCCCTCTGTCTCCCTCCCTCTCCCTCTCCCTCTCCCTCTCCCTCCGTCTGACTGTCACCCTCTGTCGCCCTCTGTCGCCCTCTGTCGCCCTCTGTCTCCCTCTCTCTCCCTCTCCCTCCGTCTGTCTGTCGCCCTCTGTCGCCCTCCCTCTCCCTCTCCCTCCCTCTGTCTGTCGCCCTCTGTCGCCCTCTCTCTCCCTCTCCCTCCGTCTGTCTGTCACCCTCTGTCGCCCTCTGTCGCCCTCTGTCGCCCTCTGTCGCCCTCTCTCTCCATCTCCCTCCATCTGTCTGTCACCCTCTATCGCCCTCTCTCTCCCTCTCCCTCCGTCTGTCTGTCACCCTCTGTCACCTCAGCCCAGCTTCCTGGGCACACACACTTTGCAGGTATTTCAAAGGCCATTGGCTTGTTCATGTGGCTTTGGATGGACTCTCCCGCACCCCATTGGGCAGAGTGTCTCTGAGTCTGCGCTGCAGCGGCGGTGTGTGCTGACACTCTTTCACAGTGTTGCCTCTTCATTGGCTGCTGTTATGTGTGAATTGGGCCTTCATACCCATGTCATCCTGCGACGCGGCCGCCATTTGCAGGTGACACAGTACAGTGTCGGGACACACTGTATAGCTCTGCCCTAGGCCATATGGGCTGAGGGCATTGGTGTCTGCTTCTGAGTTGCACAATGTGACTTTGGAGGCCCCCCTCCCGGCATCACGGACATCCTGTCTTGTGTTGGTGTTTTGTGTGGCCTGTGACTTGGCATGGCCTTGCTTGGTGCATGGGGCATGGAGCCGATAGTGGCATGTGCGTGTTGTTGGAATGTGGTTGCGTCCGGTGATGGCTTTGGGGTAGTTGCGTGCATTATCGGGAGTTGGGTTGTGGATGCGGTTCCCCCCATGTGGGCTGATTTGTTTGTGTACTCACCAGGCTCGGCGGGTCCTTCTAGTCCGTGTACTCCCACCGGTGGCAGCGTGTGCATCACCTTCTCCTCCCAGGGATGGTAGTGTACCGGTCTGCGGGACGGCCCACCTCCAGTGATGTTGGCCTGGTTGTGTTCGTCGGTCATTTTGCGGCGGACCGTCCTCCGCAGATCGTACCACCTGGCTTGGCATTCATGCCTGGTCCTTCGGATGGGCGAAACAGCATTCACCCTCTCGATGATCCTCTGCCACATGGCTGATTTTTCTGATACGCTGGTCTGTCTGACCAATGTTCCAAAGAGCTGTGGCTCGACTCTGATGATTTCATTGACAAGGATCTCCAGCTCCACTGTTGTGAACTTTGGATTCCTGTCTGTGGGCATGGTGTGTGGTGTGGGTGTGGATGGTTGTGGGTGTGTGGGTGTGGTTGTGAAGGTGTGTGTGTGAATGTGATGAGGGGGTGTTTGTGAAGGTGGTTGTGTGAAGGTGTGCAAGTGTAAGGTGTAGTAAAGGTTGAGTTCTGGTGCTGTGGCTTGTCTGTGGGATCTGGCAGCAGTGGGTCTGTTGCAAAGGCTCATGGTTTGTGTGTGTGGGCCCTTTTTATTGGTCCATTTGTGGGTGTGGCTGTGTTTGAGCTTTGGGTGGGTGTGTTATAAGGGGTGGTTGTGTTTTGGGCCTCTCTTTACCTGTTTGGCTGTTGCAGGTCAGTGTATTGGATGTATTTGGGCTTGTTGGACGTGTTTTGTGGTGTTGTTCGATTCAAATTGACTCTCCTTGTGGTGTTTTGCAGTGTCCTGGTTCAGTACATGTGTTTTTCGTGTCTGTGAGGTGCGTACATCGGCCATGATGTTGAAGAGTGCTCACATTTGCTATGGCTTGGTATGACTCGTACATGCGCAAGGCTGGGTGAGGGTGCTGGTGTAGGGGCCTCGGGTAGGGTGCGTACAGGCACGGCCAGGGTGTAGGGGCCTGGGGGTACATGCCGTACATACGTGAACCGAGGGTACGGCGCGTACATGGGGGGGCTGGGGGTACGGCGCATACATATGGGGTGCTGGGGGGTACAGTGTGTGCCCCCCATGTCCGCGCTGTACCCCCACCCCACCCCGTAGGTACATAGCATACCCCCACCCCTCCTAGGTACGGAGCGTACCCCCACCCCGTAGGTACGGAGCGTACCCCCACCCCGTAGGTACGGAGCGTACCACCACCCCCGTAGGTACGGAGCGTACCCCCACCCCGTAGGTATGGAGCGTACCCCCACCCTGTAGGTACGGAGCGTACCCCCCAGGTACGGAGCGTACCACCACCCCTGTAGGTACGCTATTGCTGTCTTTGGGCTTGTTGGACATGTTTTGTGGTGTTGTGCGATTCGAATTGACTCTCCTTGTGGTGTTTTGCAGTGTCCTGGTTCAGTACATGTGTTTTTCGCGTCTGTGCGGTGCGTACATCGGCTATGTTGTTGTACAGTGCACACATTTGCTATGGCTTGGTACGACTCGTACCTGCGCAGGGCTGGGTGAGGGTGCTGGTGTCGGGGCCTCGGGTAGGGTGCGTACAGGCACGGGCAGGGTGTGGGGGCCTGGGGGTACATGCTGTACATACGTGAACCCAGGGTACGACTCGTACATACGGGGGGGCTGGGGGTATGGCGCGTACATACCGGGTGCTGGGGGTACGGTGTGTGCCCCCACCCCCGTATGGACGGTGCGTACCCCACCTCCGTATGTACGGTGCATACCCCCAGCCCACGTATGTAAGTACCGTCCCCCAGCACATACCCCCAGCCCCCGTATGTACGCGCAGTACCCCCAGCACCCGTATGTACGTGCCGTACACCCTGCCCCCCCTATGTACGTGCCGTACCCCCAGCCCCCTATGGATGGTGCGTACCCCACCCTCCCCCGTAGGTACGGAGCGTACCACCACCCCCCATCGGTATGCTGGGGGTCCCCACCGTACATAGGGGGAGGGTACGCTCCGTACCTACGGGGGGTGGGGTTTGCTCCGTACCTACGAGGTGGGGTGGGGGTACGCTCCGTACCTACGGGGTGGGGTGGGGCACGCCGCAGACATGGGGGGGTGCTGGGGTACGGCGTGTACATGGGGGGTGTGCTGGGGGGGTGTTCGGCGCGTATGCGGGCACATATTTGGGCGTCTCCATAGTTGCTATGGGAGTTCGCACCGTACGTTGTTTTTTACATACGGTTGTGCATTCGGACGGACGGGATGGATCGTACTTGCGCGCTCGGACTTCAGTTTCCCGATTCGTAGGTAAAACTGTCCGGGGACGTGCCGGACACTATTTCCGACCCGAGGATGTGTGGGGGAATTTTCCAAATGCGATTCGTATGGATTTTTTAACATACGAATCGTACTTGCCAGTTTGTACGGGACTTGTACGATTCGTACGGTAAAAAAAACGGAACGATTCGTACGGGGGAAATTTTTAACGGATCGGAATCGACCCCTTAATGTCGAAATTTTGTAAACCTAGGTCTAAGTCAATACGTCTGTGTTCTGCATACCTCTTGCGGATAGTGGATCACCCGAGTTCGAGGTGCCACACTACTGAGCTGCTCATGTATCGATTTTTAATTAACCGAACCCTGGGCGTAGTGGGTGTAGTGGGGCTACGTGGAGCAATGCGTAGTGTGGCCAAATCTACACACAATCGCACACTCCGCATAGCCCCACTACGCACCGGCCACCTCCCGCCCGCCCTCATTTTAAAATAACTTAAAGTATTTAAAAGTAAGAAAATATCTTGCCTGAGGTGCGGTGTCCCGGGGCTCCCTCTTCCTCCTTCAGTGGCAACTTCTTCCTCACAAATGTTATTTCTTCTGGCCAACTTCCCACTATACGGAAAACGGCGGTGGTAAAACCTCTGCTAAAGAAGGCCTCTCTTGATCCGGCAGAATTAAAAAACTTTCGGCCTATTTCCCTACTGCCCGTTCCAGCTAAGATCTTGGAAAAACATCTTAATTTCCATCTTAGTTCTTACTTGGAGGAACATCAACTGCTAGATGGCTCACAGCATGGTTTCAGCAGTGAACACAGTACGGAGACGGCCTTAACCGTTGTCCTTAATAACATCTGACAACAGGTTAACGCTGGTTATTCTACCCTACAGATCCTCCTGGATCTGACAGCAGCCTTCGATACCATCTCTCCCTGTAGACTGTTGGGCAGGCTTCAGGAAATTGGGATTGAGGATTCTGCACTTAATTTGCTTTCCTCGTTTCTCTTGAATCGGTCACAAAGAGTTAAGATTAGGCCTGGGCTAAATTTCCGTTCCACTCGCGGAAATTGCGATAATTTGACATTTTCGCGTTCCGCGGAGAGCGCGAAAATGTAAAAATGTCCGCATTCCGCGGCTTAGCGATAATTTGGTTCTTGCTCGCGCTGTAAAATAATACATTCTCGCGCGCGCGCGCGATCGCCTTACCTGAATCCCCGCATTCGCCGACAAGTTTTCCCGATCCGGTCGCGTTCTCCACGAGATGTTGGATTGTTGGTAGCCATTTGCGCTGTCTCGCGACAGTTCGCGCCCGCAGTAACTTCATGCGTCGCACGATCACGTCTTTCTTCTCGCGATCATGCACCGCGAGAAGAGTGAAAACAAGATGGCCGCGCCCGCGAGCAACCGCATGGGTAAGTTGGCGAGCCGCGACTACGCAGAAAATACCGCGAACGGGCGGGAAAAAAACTTCCGCATCTTCGCAATATTTCCGCGTGTTTGCAGAGATTTTTAACATTTTCGCGATAATTTGCGAAAGTCGCTTTCGCAAATTCCACCCACCCCTAGTTAAGATGGGCCAATTTCTTTCTGCCCCTAAACAATTGTTTGGTGGAGTTCCCCAGAGATCCTCATTGAGTCCCATCCTTTTCAATATCTATATAGCCCCGCTCGCTATCGTGGTAAGGTCTTTTGACCTAGAAGTGCTTTCCTACGCTGATGACACTCAGATTTTGATTTCCATCACTGAGAGTGTCTCTGCTTCAGCACTTAATTTCAAAAACTGCATTCGGGTGGTGGCTGCATGCATGGTTGAAAACTACCTAAGACTCACTGGGGATAAAACGGAAGTCCTAATTTTCGGAGGCAAGATGGATATTTGGTCAAAGGCCTGGTGGCCTGATTCTCTTGGATCCTGCCCTAGCCCTTGTCCTATTGCCAATAATTTAGGCATTATTGTAGACTCCGCGCTTTGCCTGGGCTCTCAAATAAATAGAACAGTCTCTACTTGCTTTGGGAGGATACGGACTCTCAGGAAGATTTTCCGTTTTTTGTCCCTTGCATTGCGCAAACAGGCAGTGTTGGCCGTTGTGGTGTCTAGGTTGGACTACTGCAATGCTCTTTACCTGGGGATTAACAAGGGACTTCTTTATCGACTCCAGTTGGTGCAGAACGCCGCCGCCAGGCTGGTGTTGGGTCTTCCAAAATTCCACTCAGTCTCAGCCACTATCAGAAGTTTGCATTGGCTTGGGGAGGAGAATTGTGTTTAAAGCCTTGTGTCTGGTTCACAAGGCCGTTCACAATTAGGGGTCAGAAGGCATCAATAAAATGTTTCAAAGATATTCTCTTGGTAAGGGGCTGAGATCTGCAAGTAAGAACCAGGTTATAGTTCCCAGGGCTAGGAAAGCGAGGTGGGGGGGAGGAGTTTCTCTTTGATAGGGGCCAATCTAAGGAATTCCCTCCCTTCCCCTATTTCCACTTTGGAAACCCATTCAGTTTTTCGAAAGTCCTTGAAGACCTGGCTTTTTACCTGTCCTAATTCTTTTTCCAACCTTAACCTTAAAGCGCTGACTTTGTTAGACATCTCCTACTATGATCCTGTTCCGTAGCGCCTTGATGCCCCTGTGCTAAGTTTGCGCTCTATAAAATTTATATTCATTCATTCATTATGTCCCACGATCCACACTAGCATTGTGAAGGTATGGTTGGAAGGTATGGAAAGATGTCTGTAGCTCATGCAGTTCCTTGGTAGAATAAGAGATATGTTTAAAGATGGGGAAGTACTTTTTTTTCCCATACAAAACGATACGTGATTGGGAGTTGAAAAGCATTCTTTTTTAAAAGTAGGGTGCACATTCGGTTTGTGGAAAAGCATCTTTGTGATTGGTTAAGAAAAAGCAATTTCAACGTGGAGTACATATCATAGGATAACATTTGCTCAACTGAATCACAGCTGCTACTTGCATTTGGAAGGCACTGTTCAAACTTAAAACAACCGTGAACTTTTAACCTGCACGTGCCGTTTAATGTTCAAGAAAATGTTGCAAAAAAATATTGTTAAGTTTAAAAAAATTGATGAACTTTTAACCTGCATGTGTTTTAGAATGTTCTAGAAAGTGTGTTGATAGAATACGTTGCACTTCTGACTTCTATGTGTTGTTGAATATTAAAAAAACGGTTTATATGGAAAATTAAAAAGAAACCAATAGAGAGAAGTTTTGAAACCTAAAAGAATCAAGGAACTATTCTTTAATTTGTTCTTTACATGGGTTTATGTGTGGAGCAACAAAATTATAGACACAGCAGCACCAGGAAGAGGAAAAAGCAGGGAGTGGGGGGACGGGGGGAGATGGGCAGAATGGCACACATGCACAATTAAGTACAGCACAAGTATAGACAACAATGGCCAAAATGAAACACACCAACAAGGAGCACATCACACAACCCACCAACATCACACCACTGAACGAGCATAGAAGTGAAAACCACGCTACATTCATACAGGATGTGTACAAAGGCCGGTCGTTGGTGTTGTGGGATGTCTGCTACTGTGGTTATCATGGATGAGATGCCCAGCACGTGGCACATGGGCGAGTTCACTATGTGTTACATTGCCAAACAGCTGCTTCTCCCTCCCACGAGCCCCCACACTTTTCTAAGGTGCGCTGTTATATCTCGTGCACTCGTACGGCACACCATTGTAATGCCTATTCGCGCATGTCCTGTTGAATTAAAACTACACCATCACAGGTCCGTTTGGAGGTCGTGCATGGCACTTTGCAACATCCAGTGCTGCGGCCTTTGTGGCAGGCCACACCAGAACACAGACACACTTACCGCACTACCTGTACACGGACATGTCCGAGACACCCTGTTCCCTTTGCTGGATAGGCACACCCCTGCGCTGACCTGTGTACATGCAGGAGGATACGTTCGTAGCTACATGTCCAGGCTCACCGCCAACACTGAGGTGACAGCACAATGTTTTGTTGCAGGGCTCGTGCCTATCATGCTAAGACAATGACCACAGGGACACATTTGCTCAGATGCGGGTTTGGGGGGCGTTGGCGGTCCTGGAGTTGTTGCTATGAGTCTTGTGGCCCTCATGGGTATCCCTGCATCATGCTCATTGATTCTATGGCACCTGTGGGTGTTCTGGTGTGGCTCATGGCTGTGTTCCGTTTCATGTGGAAGAGGTGTGGCGCCACGGCCAGGGCGACTGACTCCGGAATCTGGTGATCACGGTTCGATCCCCGGAGCCGGCGGCAGTTTAGCCCCGCACCATGTGACTCAGGGCAATAGCTTGCTTAATCTTCCTGACGGCCCCCAGCGCCTAGAGACCCGTACGGGTGATTGTTCGCACTTTACAAATGTGGATTATTATTATTATTACAAATGTGGATTATTATGGTGCAGGTAGTCGTCCTGCTTAACACCAGCAGAAAGCATGTGTAAAATACCTGGTGCTAACGTGGCTTATCGCCGGAATTAGTTTCGCATTGCAGTTGGTGTGAAAGTTGTGATGTGAATTTTTTCGTGTGCAGAACAATATACGAACTGAGCAGTGTATCTCGTCAAGATCCAGCACTTGACGCACTATTCCCAATCAATATAAATACAATGAGAGTTCTTAATTGATTTTGTGTGTACACTGTAAGTGCAGCTACTACCTCAGTGCAATTCAATACAGGATTTTAGTATTTAGAATAAATCGCAAAGGTGCACCTCGTGTCTTTTTGTACAGGAACGGCTAGTCTGCATTTCATTATCAGCACTTTAATGGAAGTAAAGTTGAGATAAATCTAATACACTATTCAGAAGTTGGTGTAAACTGCAGACATCGCCAGTATTCCCACAATAAGTGCCCCAAAATTTAACACCATGGTGGACTCCATCAAATTACAGTAATAAGAACAAGAAAGAGTCACACAGCAGTGAAGAGAACAACCAAAAACATTATTCATTTTTTTTTTTACTTTATTTTTTTATAAATATATATGTAAACGATAAACGAAAAACTATTTGCAAAATTTATTTTTTATTAACATATATATAAATGATAAACTAATAAACAAAATGTAACAAAAATAATAGAAAACAAGAAGGCGGAACACTCCTGTGGGGACCATGGATGTCGACGACAGAGCCTGGAAAATAAAGCACAAAATAAGGATGTGTGTAATGGGCATATCAAAGGAGAGACGCACAGAGAAACAGAGAAGGAAAAAAAAGCCAGAGAGAAAAAGAGAGGAAAAGAAAGAAAGACACTACCGCCTCTGCACATCCATGAGCAAATAATTACCTGGTGCCACCAGAGTGTGCAGCAGTGGGCACTCCACGTGCCCATCAAAATTTATCCCAGATATGTCTCTGAGTCCTGAGTAATGAATGTCGGAGACCACATCAGGTGCTTGGCGGATCGCACAGATGTCGCTGAGTCCTGAGTCATGAATGGCGGAGACCACATCATCTTCTCCACGGCCCGGCAGATCTCACACATGTCGCTGAGTCCTGAGTCATAAATGGCGGAGACCACATCAGCTTTTGGGGCCGCTAAGCCTGTGGAAGTTAAGTTTGTGCCATGTGGTGGTAGGCCCCTGATGGCCATATGAGCTTCTGGTGGCACTAACCCTGTACATCTGGAGTCTGTGCCAAGGGGGTGGTAGGGGCCCTGATGGCTATACAGATCAGGGTGCGACTAACCTTCTGCTCAACTTTTTAAAGACTCTTTATGGTTGAGATACGTGGAGCGTCCGCTATCTAGGCAGCACCGGCAATAAAGGATGAGCCGTTGTTGATCTATTATATTTGCCTGGTCACATGGCCTGTGACGCATGCGCCGGATGGGTGTGGTGTGTTTGCAAACCTGCCCTGAGGGAGTGGCCGTGAGATGTTGAGAACTAGACCACTGACCGGCACACCAACAGCGAGTACGCCTGCGATAGGTAGCTATGTGGGGCCAACATCGGAACATAATCGCAGTGGCGTGGCGTGGCGTACGATGGAACAGGGCAGGGATAGCTACAATAACGCGGACGGCTTGTAGTACTGCATCTGTGAGTTGAGCGGATGGGCCGCAGCTGGCCCTCTGCGTGCCTGGGTGCGAACTGTTTATAACTCATACTACATAAGCGTTGAAAAACCATTTTGTGATTCAGTCCGTCAGCTGGCATTTGTCCGATGCATTTGTGAAAACATATCGTAGTTCTTTCTGTGATAGATACCCCTTTGACGCTGCCTCTACCCACATCAGCAGGTAACGCACCCTCTTCCCACATTACCATCATACCCCCAACAACCTTCTTGGGCCTGGACGTGTCCCTGTGCGGTTGGACAAAGAAGAATCTTAGTCATGTATAGATTGACAAATAAAAAAAAGTATTTAAAGAAAAGAACAGCAAACAAGACTGAAGGGAGTCTGGTGCTGTGGTCGCTGCCACAAAGTTGGGGTCACTGCTATTCAGGACTCAGAACACAGTTACACATGTGGGATTGGCTTGTGTTAAAGAGGGTTAGTGGGACTACATGTCGCCGACCTTGCATATCGAAATATGCGTCACTGATCGAAGGGAATGTGGTGCTGTGGTCGGTGCCACGGACTTTGGGTCACTGCCATTCAGGACTCAGGACACAGTTACACATGTGGGATAGGCTTGTGTTAAAGAGGGTTAATGGCAGCAGAAGTATTGAGACTGTGTGATCCTGTGATAATGCTTGGTGTGGACGGGCCGCACTGGGAGCAATGTGTCTTGGCTACTGGACTGCGTCATGTGGAATCAGGACTCTATCTGAATTGTGAGGCGTGCTGACCGTAGTGTAGGCCAGAGGAAGCGGTGAGCAAGGGCCCACAGCCACATGCATACGTTGGTGGCCCCACCGGCCTGCGTGGTGGAGGTTCAGTGGCACACGTGTCGCCGGCCATCCATATGCAAATACCCCTCAGTAATCGAAGGGAGTGTGGTGCTGTGGTCGCTGTTATGAAGTTCGTGTCACTGACGTTCTGGACTCAGGACACAGTTACACATGTGGGATCGGTTTGTGTTGAACAGGGTTAGTGGCACCACATGCTGTTGTCCTTGCATTTGGAAGTATGCCTCACTGATAAGAGGGAGTCTGGTGCTGTGATCACTGCCACGGACTTGGGGTCACTGCCATTCAGGACTCAGGACACAGTTACACATGTGGGATCGGCTTGTGTTAAAGAGGGTTAGTGGGACTATGTGTCGCCGGCCTTGCATATGGAAATATGTCTAACTGATCAAAGAGTATGCTGCTGTGGTCGCTGCCACGGACTTAGGGTCACTGCCATTCAGGACTCAGGACACATTTACACATGTGGGATCGGCTTGTGTTGGACAGTGTTAGTTGGCACCACATGTCCAAAACTCAAATTGTGAGGTCTGCTGCCCGCAGTGTAGACTGCTGAGTGTTCATTTGTACTTGAAAATGAATTTGGTCATTGTACTAAAGCTATAACTGATATAAAAAATGTTCAAGAAGAAAGGATACTAAAAGGATATTATGTAGATTTGAGGCCTGTAATAGTTACTTGCCTAGTGGACACTGTAGTTAATGAATGAAGAAATTGTTTTCATTGTGTGCCCTACTGAGTGCAGTGTAGGCGTATGTTGAAAAGATGAAATAAGTATAGAATACATTGACGAAGTGTTGTATTTTCTGAGTACAATCTTTTTAGAAAATAGCATTTAAAATTGGAATTGCGAGCTGTACTGCATGTAGGGTAGACTGCTATTCCATGTTAGTTCCCATTTGAAGATTAATTTGGTCATTGTAGTAAAGCTATAACTGATATAAAAAAAAAAAATCTTGAAGCGAGGATACTAAAAGGATAATATGTAGGGTGTAGGACTGTGATAGTTAGTTGGCTACTGGAGTCTGTAGTTGCATATGGAAATACCCCTCATCGATCAAAGGGAGTGTGGTGCTGTGGTCTCTGCCACTGACTTGGGGTGACTGCTATTCAGGACTCAGGACACAGTTACACATGAGGGATCGGCTTGTGTTAAAGAGGGTTAGTAGGACTACGTGTTGCCGGCCTTGCATATCGAAATATGCCTCACTGATCAAAGGGAGTGTGGTGCTGTGGTCGCTGCCACGGACTTGGGATGACTGCCATTCAGGACTCAGGACACAGTTACACATGTGGGATCGGCTTGTGTTAAAGAGGGTTAGTGGGACTACGTGTTGCCGGCCTTGAATATCGAAATATGCCTCACTGATCGAAGGGAGTGTGGTGCTGTGGTTGCTGCCACGGACTTGGGGTGACTGCCATTCAGGACTCAGGACACAGTTACACATGTGGGATTGACTTGTGTTGAACAGAGTTATTGGCACCACGTGTTGCCGCCGTTTCAATCAGACGAGCCAGGACCCACAGGCCGGCTGCCCGTTTCTTCAGAATAAGTAAAATTTCGTCTGAAGAAGCCCATTCTT
Source organism: Triturus cristatus (assembly GCF_964204655.1). Lineage (NCBI taxonomy): Eukaryota > Metazoa > Chordata > Amphibia > Caudata > Salamandridae > Triturus > Triturus cristatus. The sequence continues at coordinate 735,198,570 of NC_140587.1, read as the reverse complement.
ACCCACACTAATGAGGTAGAAGGATCTGGATTATAGACAGCACCTCTCAAGCCAATAGACACCGTCAATATTAAACACTATGATGGAGCCCCAAGTGAATTAACATAGGCCCATCAATAGGATAAACCATTGAAGTGAAGAGGAAGACCCGCACTGACCTATCAAGAGTGCAGTACTAGGGTTGAAACGTCGACTAATTTGTGGACCTTCTTATAGAACCTGCGCCAAGAAAGAACTCTTCCATAGCGCAGTTTTACTATTCGACACCCCCTGGCCACTTTCGAATAAATTCGCTTTTAAACTACTGTACATATCACGCACATTGTCACTGAGCACTTATTTTTCACTGTGTCACTTCTGTCAACACATTATTGCCTGACGGCCCTTCGTGAAAATATTGATGTATGCATATATGAATGACGCAATTCATATATAAAGAATTTTGTCTTGCATTTGAACTGTCTTGTGTGTTGCTTAAAGTCTAATTAATGTACATTGTTCGAATAACGCATGACTAAACCTAATGCGCAAAGCAATACTTTCACCCAACAGAACCACTGTTACCTTATAAACTTACTGCCCAGGTTCTGAGGGATACTGGGTCACCCCATTGTTTGTTTGAATATGCCGTTTCATATGGAAGCATGCCTAACTAATCAGAGGGAGTATGCTGCTGTGGTCGCTGCCATGGAGTTAGGGTCACTACCATTCAGGACTTAGGACTCAGTTTCACATGTGGGATCGGCTTGTGTTGAAGACGGTTAGTGGCACCATTTGTCGCCAGTCTTCCACAGTGTAGGTCAGAGGTGGCCCCACCGGCCTGCATAATGCAGGTTCAGTGGCACCACGTGTCGCCGGCCTTCCATATGGAAATACCCCTCACTGATCGAAGGGAGTCTGGTGCTGTGGTCGCTGCAATTCAGGACTCAGGACACACTTACACATGTTGGATCGGCTTGTGTTGAACAGGGTTAGTTGGCACCACGTGTCGTTGGTCTTCCACAGTGTAGGCCGGAGGCAGTGGTCAGCAAAGGCCCACAGGCAGGTGACGTTGACTTGAGCTGCACAGATTGGGAGCATGTGGTCTTCTTAACCCATTATAGTGTCTTACACAATTTGCATCGCTACTAATCTTGAATTGTGAACCGTGTAACCCCAGTGTAGGGCGGAGGCAGTGGTCAGGATGGGCGCACAGCTACGTGGCGATAATTTATTGTGCAGTGAGTTAGTAGCACCTGAAGCACACAGCGTGGTCTGGGTGGGCCGCACTGGAAGCAAAGTGTCTTACGAACTGGACTGCGACATCTGCAATCACCACTGCATCTGAATTGTGAGTGTTGCTGTCCGCAGTGTAGATCGGAGGCAGTAGTCGGTACAGACATAAGTCTGCGGTGCTGTGCCGCTGGGTTCACATGGGCCTGTGTCGAGGAGGCCCACGGTTATGGGGGCAGCCACGTGCCAGGGTGATGGCTGCTGCTGTGACAGACTCGTTGGTCTTCCCTCAAGTGAACCACGCCTAGGGCCTGACCTATTTATTCATACTGCTACGCTGGAGTGGTGTACGTTGGAGCAGCCCACTCCGCTTCCAGGTGGGGACAACACAGCTACATGACCGAGATCTTCCCCACTGCCTGAGGTAACATGGTTGTGTCCACTGTGCACTACACTACAAGTATCAACAGTATATCTCCACTTGGAGAGGTTTGTGCTTTGCATAGTGAGGTCTGTGCAGCACATCATCATTACACTTGGCATTGTGTGCTTTATTGTTGAAGGGTGACTTGCCTCCTTCATATATAGTTGGTTGCCACATCTCCCAACATTCAGCTATTTTGTGGCTGAGGGGCATGGCGTTTTGGGAGGGTCCATTGTCCTGTTTTGCGCTGTCTTGGTGGTAGTAGGTGGGTGGTGCGGGGGGAGGTTCTGGTGGTGGTGGCGCTGGGTGTTGTGGTCTTGTTGCGTGTTGGACCTGCATGATCAGTAGCTCTATCATGTGTTGGTCTTTAGATGTGGCTGTGAGTTGGGTCCAATTCATGGAGTAGATAGTCGACCTCCTTACACCAGTTAAAGGTTGATGTTAATTTGTTACTACTAACTCGGCTTATCGCCTGCTTTTTGGATCGCATTGCAGATTTGGCTGGTCGTTGAAAATATGGGAAAGTGGTGTTTTCGTGTTTTTTTTGCACGGGAACGCCTACTTTGCATTTCATTAGCGTTAGTTGTGGCTCTCGTTTGTGGTGATTTTGTTGGCATAAGGTATCGATGGAAGAGTGGTGAGATTTGCAGTTTTCACCAAGTTGAGAATGGGTTGATAATTAAAAAACACAGAAAAAAAGATAGGTTTAATGAACATTATAATTAGAAAATAGCATTTAAAAAACCTTTGAAATTCACAAAAAAAACATAGGTTTCAGGCACGTTATAGTTAGAAATTAGCATTTAAAAAACGTTAGACATTCACAGAAAAAAACATAGGTTTCAGGCACATAATAGTTAGAAATTAGCATTTAAAAATCCTTAGAAATTCACTGAAAAAACCATAGGTTTCAGGCACATTATAGTTAGAAATTGGCATTTAAAAAACCTTTGAAATTCACTGAAACACCATAGGTTTCAGGGATGTTATATTTAGTTGGACATTTCACTCATAGAAAACCATAGAAATTGCCCAGTTACAGTTAGTTGAGCTAACTATAACTCGCACCCCCGCAATGCCCTGCTGATGACGTCACATATTACATCATTCATGACATGGTCAGTGACATCACTGATGTCACTGACCATGTCATGAATGATGTAATATGTGACGTCATCAGCAGTGCATTGCGGGGGCGCGAGTTATAGTTAGCTCAACTAACTATAACATGGGAATTTCTATGGTTTTCTATGAGTGAAATGTCCAACTAACTATAACATCCCTGAAACCTGTGTTTTTTCAGTGAATTTCAAAGGTTTTTTAAATGCTAATTTCTAACTATAACGTGCCTGAAGCCTATGTTTTTTTCAGTGAATATATTTCTATTTATACATACATACTTACAGGAGGAACAAACCAATATCCACAATAAATAAAGAAATAATATAATATATTATTTTGTACATATATATTTATGACTTTTCTCCTTATATCCATATATAAGTAGATCAATGTATCAATATAAGGCAATGAGTGTTTACGTATGGGTTTATTTTTCTATACCAAACTCATATCTGTCACAAAATGCAAACATGATTACGTTTATTAGAAATGTGTATATCTGTGCTTCACTATTGAAATATTGTGGAAAAAAAATTGCAATCTTTATTTATCAATGTCATAAAATGGAATGTCTGAGTTTGTAAATATGTGTCCATGCATGTATATATGGTTCTTTATATAGTACAATATTATAATTTTAGAATATTTTGCACATGCGTCATATAATAACAGCACTAAGTATGTCCTTCTTTTTTTTCCCGGGTATGTATATATATTTATATAATTTCCACCTACTGTGGAGTTAAAAAACAAACCTTTACAACTCTGCCCAAACCATTACTTCATGACTCATCCAAAGCCTCTTGCAAACTGTCCCCCTCCCTCCACTTCCTAAATCTTTCCAAACCTCTATTTCTACTACGGGCTCCCAAATAAACCTTTCAAAATTCTTCCCTTCTTTATCCTATTCATCCAACTAACAGGCGCATATGTCCATCACTCCAAATATCAATATTTATTTTTCCTCTCTTAATTCACCACTAACCCATCTTGGGTTCCAGAGTAGAGTGCTACTTCCTGAACAGCACATCTATCCCCCAGAAGGGGTAGTAAGAGCTATATAATTAGACTTTACTGTTACAATTAAATTCTAAGGTGCCCCCAATTAATGGTTCTTTAATGCCTTACAGCAATGGGCTTCACCAGGCCTGTACAAATGACAAGAGCATTTGGCCCCTTGTAGAATTGCCTCCAAGATGTATGGTTGGGAAAAAAGCAATGGAAGCTGCAGTACAATATGACACTTTGCTTTAAAAAGCTGAATATATGTAAACTGCACTACATGAGTGTCGGACAAGACAACAAAACTCATGCTGAAGAAATCACAATACCAGTTACGTGTGCTTCAATCCTATCAGCTTCATGAGTAAAACCAGGAGCACACCTAGATATCTTGACTACTCTTTGACAGTGATGCAGCACTGAACCCTGCATTTTGTAATAAATAACATACACACTCCAGTTGCCATTTAATGTTAAGGTTTATTCTCCCATCACATAAACGAGGTTCCCTTGTCTGCTTCGTCTGTCACTGCGGTCCACATCGATCATCCATCGGCTCACATTGAAGCCCTTACATTCCTTGTGTGTCATACAATGTTAATGCTACAAGCTAGTCATGAAAAGCAGCGTTGCAAACTTTAATACATATAAGTTACAACATATCTCCTTTCTTTAAAGAAACAACAAAATTGAAAAAATGAAAGTAAAATTCAATGGAACACAACCATATGGAAAAACATGTAACACACTACTGATACATGGGTACGAGTAAGGTTAACCTAAACAATGAAGAGCTTTCAATCATGCGGAAATACAATATCTTATTCACAAAACATGATGTAATATAACTACTATTTCATTATGTAGTCAGCCAACGTGACTGACATACGATGCAATTGATGATGTCTACCTGCAGATCTTACCAAATGAACAGTTTTGTCAGATCATCATTCTCTTCAATTTGACCACTAGAATTCCTCATTCTACCCAAATCTAGACCTGTTCCTCCTCTCCTACAACTAGTTACCACATCTTCCATTTACATGAACTCATCATCTTGCACCTCTGCATCATCATCTTTTTTTACAAGATAGTGCTATGTATCTTCTGCTCCATTTATGTCAATTTTTCAATGCACTTCTTTCACTTCCATGGGGTTGGAAATCTATTAACCCCATATTCTTTCCTTCCAAATATGATTTCAACTAAATCTCCTTCTTGTATCCTTCCCACATTCTTGTTTATTTTTTTCCCCGTATTCATTGTACTTCCTATTAACCATTGAGGTGACAACTTTGTTTTTGACTCTCTCCCTCTCATCCTTTTGAAAGGGGTCTCAACTGCAGCTCCATTTACAGCAGGATTATATGCCCACACTACATCTTCCACACACTTTTTAACATCTTGTTCACCTTGTACTACCATCTGTATGGTACCCTTTAGTACCCAATTCATGAGCTCTTTTCCTTGGTCAATGTAAAGAGACGTGTGTACATGTCTTATACCATTCCCCTTCAAAAGCTTTGCATAGTGTGATGTCAATTGTGTACCATTATCAGTTAATAATACTCCCGAACAACCTTCTCTCATAAAAATAAGTCCTAAATTCATAATTATGTTTTCAGTTGTGATGTTCCTTAAAACTTCTACAACTACCCACCTTGAATGAAGACCCTCTAACACCATAGCAAACCTTTTATTTTGAGATGAACAATCCATGGGACCTATAAAACCTAAACAAACCTTTTCCCAAGCACTACCACTGTCATTCCTGCTCAGTGAGCCCATGCCTTGTGTTCAAACCTTTAATCTTTTCTCGCTTTCTCTACACAATAAGCAATTCTCCACCCAAACCTTCACATCCTGATCCATACCAGGCCACCAAAACTTGCCTGTAAGACATTTCTTAGTCAGTGTCTGTCCAAAGTGGCCTTAAAACAAATTATTCCCCACATCTTCTGGAGGCACATATCTCTCATCACTTAGAACTAAAATGTATGTATCTTTAATGCTAAGCTCTTCTTGTAACTTGACATAACTTCTCAAAACAGGTCTTACATCACCCTCTCGTCTCCAGCCAACTCTAATGCTGCACACTTTAAAGACATTATTTTCATCCACTGTTCTCAGCCAATCCTCCTCAGTAATGGACTTAACTCTCTCTTCTAATCCAGCTTCAATACTTTCCACTACACACACCACATCCTCTACTTCCAAATCTACATCTCCAACAGTAAGCAGTAGTATAGATTAGCAGTTGGCCTGCACATTTTTCCACCCTTCAACATATTACATTTTATACTTGTAATCATGTAACTTTGCAGCAAAAGGCATCAACTGTTGTCTGCGCCTTCCAGGCTCAGAATCTTAGCCTAGGTGTGAGACCGGCCTCACGGCGTTGCCCTCCCGATCATCCAGCCAACCTGCAACCACCCTCAAGACACGACATCTCCGACTCCGGCCGCCCCAGCCACCCAGATCCGAGGGCCGGCCAGAGCCCTGACAGACTCGACACCCTACCACGCATGTCCAACCGAGGGAGCGGGAACCCTCGAGCCAGACCCAGAGGCGCCAGCCCAGTCACACCTCGGGTCGCCTTCCCCCGGGAAGACTCGATCGGCCACCAGGCCCCTGGGGAGCAGGCGCCTCCCCTGCCGAGCGTCTGGGGTCCCTCCCAGACCCACCTGAAAAGACCAAAGAAGTGAGCGGCAGGAAATCCCGCCGAACCCCTCCGTCACCCCAGGCCCCCCTCTGCGAGGACTCCGGACTTCAAAGGGCAGGGGGAGTATAACAAGGGGTGCCGGGGGAACGAATGTAGAGAAGAACTGGAACCATCCGATCCTGCTGATGCTGTCGCGGCTCCTGAACGCTGAAGTCACCTGGGCCTGCTGAGTGACTCGCGGCCTCTCGCTGTTGAACCATCCGAGCCCTGCTGACGAGGTCGCGGCTCCCGAACGCTGAACCACCTGGGCCTGCTGAGTGACTCGCGGCCCCCCAGCTATTGAACCATCTGAGCCCTGCTGACGGAATCGCGGCTCCCGAACTCCGACTACCTGTGCCTGCTGAGAGACTCGCGGCGCTCCCCTTGAGGACGACTCGGTAAGAGATCGCCCAGAGACATGACACCCTCCAGCTCGAGGATTGTGAGCTATCCGCAGGGTACTTCGCAGAGACACTACCTTTAAAGACTGTCCCGCTACCCCAAGTCCCCAACTACCGATTTGCGGTACCTTGTGCCGCTGCTGTACTGCTTGCACCTTGGATCATAAAGATCCCTTGAAACCATTGATAAAAGAACCTATCGTCCTACAAAGAATACGTGTGGTGTCACTCTGTTCGTAGTGTGAGCTCAGGGTGTGCGCGCCTGGTTCGGCCTACTTGGGAGAGGTGGGTCAAAGGGGTGGGCAAGACCGGTATCGAACCCCCCTCCGGCGAACGCCCTTCCAACATTTAGTGGCAGACGACGGGATCCGAGCCGACACCGAAAGAGAGCGTGCAGTGAACGACTGATGCACTACCAAACAGAGATGGAAGGAGAAACCTCCCTGGGTGCCGCAGGTACCGAAATAAGCTCACCGTTCCGAGAGGATCAATTGGACTATTACACGCATAGAGAATTAAAACAATTTTGCAAAGATCTTGGCATCGCTACCACCGGATTAAGCACAAAGGAAGACTTCCAGAAAGTATTGAAAACCTGGGTCGAGACGGGGGCGCCCCCGACCCAAACGGAAGGAGACTCTGCCCATGAACCACAAAGCATCCCGGTGAGAAACAACGGGCCAGAGGGGAACCTGTCCCCCGAGGAACTAGCGGACCGAGAGAGAAGCCGCAACCACGAACTTGAACTGGCAAAGCTAAAAATCGAGGGAGAAATAAAACTGGCAGAGAAAAAGTTAGCCGTCGAGCAGTTACGGCTACAAGGGGAACTCGAGGAGAAGAGACGCCAAAGAGAGCACGACGAAAAAAAACTCCAGCTGGAACATGAACGCAGCCTGAAGGAGATCGAGTGGAGGGCTAAAAGCGAAAAGTCACAGCCATCCGGGAATCTACCATCCGCTCCCACCGGGGAAGCCAAAGTCCACATCCCCAAGGATGTGGTAAAAGAGTATTACAAAAACGACGATATCCAGCAGTGGTTTAAGGCCTACGAAGTCGCCATGACCTCTCACCGAGTCCCGCAGAGGGATTGGGGGGCTGGCCTATGGGGCCGGTTCTTAAGCGAAGGAAGAGACACCCTGCTAGATCTGCCCTCCACGGTCATGAACTCCTACAGCCACATGAAGGAAGCCCTCGTGGGCCGGTATGGACTCACCCCCGAAATGTACCGACAACGGTTCCGAGATTGCAAGAAGATACCGGGCACCACGTGGGTAGAGTACGTGAACTTTTACAGCCGGGCCTTGGACGGGTGGATCAAGGGCAGCAAGGTCTCCACCTTCGAAGAGCTGTTTGATCTGATCACCTGGGAACATTTAGCGGCCAATTGCTTTGTAGAACTGCGCCAACATCTCCTGGACAGTAAGCTCACCGACCCTCGGAAGCTGGCCGCCGAGGCTGATCGTTGGGTGAACACCCGGGCCACCCGGGGCCCCGTGGGGGACTACGGTCGCCACAGTCAAGGGCCCCCCGCCAGAGGGGCGGAGGAAACCACGGCCGACCAAGAGACTTCCCCGGGGGGCCCTCACACAGCCCTCCCAGCAGCCCACCAGCGGCAGGTTCAGCCCCGTCCCCAGCCAGCGCCGGAGCCCCAGGGCGGCTAGGTCCACGAGCTAGGATCACCTGCTTCTGCTGCCAACAGCCCGGACACTACGCCAATGACCCCCAGTGTCCCCAGTATCAACGAACCGCAACGACCAACCCCCCCGGCCCGGCAGATGGCCTCCGTGGCTCTGGGGGAAGAGATGGAGGACTCCGAAGAATGGGAACCAGCCGCCATGGCCCTGGTCTCCCTTGGTGATCGAGAAATGGTCCCCGGGACACCCTTGCCCGCCAACACAAAGAAATACCGACAGCAGGTGACCATCAACGGCCACCGAGTCGAAGGCCTCCGCGACACCGGGGCGAGTGTCATCGCGGTCCACCGCAGCCTAATCTCAGAAGACCAGATCCTAACCGGTGCCCTCTGTCCGGTCATATCCTCCGACAATTCTGAGAGCCTCTGCCAGATGGCTCTGGTGCCTTTCGAGTGGGGAGGAGTATCCGGAGAATTGAAGGTAGCCGTCCGAACATCACAGCCCGTAGACTGCCTCCTGGGCAACGAACTGGAGAGTTCCCCGTGGGGGCAAGTGGAACGAAGAGCCCATCTCGAGATGATGGGCCTATCAGAATGGGTCTGCGCCACCACGCGCTCCATGACCGCGCGATTGCCTCTCGCCGCGGGTAGCGAGGGCCGCGCCCCGAACACTGTCCCTGAGGACCGGGACGCCCTACCAGAGCCGGACAACCCTCCTTTGGACGGAGGAGAAGCCACTGACCCGGGAGAGGGGCCGGAACTGTCCGCCCCTGAGGCACTGACTGAGCTCGGAGAACTGCCCGAGATGGCCCAATGGTGCTGTGAGGGAGGGCCCTCCCGTGAAGAGTTCTGCCAGGAACAGGCCACCTGCCCTTCCCTCGTGGGACTCAGACAACAAGCCGAAGCCCAGTCCGCCGGTGACCGAACCGGAACCCATTGGGTCTATTGGGACAATGGCCGCCTATACAGCGAACAAAAGTCAGCCGAGCTAGGCGCAGCCCGAGTACTGGTGGTACCCCTGCGCTTCCGAAGCCTCCTCCTGGGCCTGGCCCACGATGTACCCTTGGCAGGACACTTAGGCCAAGACAAAACATATCAGCGATTAGTTACCCACTTCTATTGGCCCAAGATGCGAGCAAATGTAGAAGTCCACTGCAAATCCTGCCTCACGTGCCAGGGCAGTGGGAAGAGTGGCGGAAAACGCAAAGCTCCCTTACAACCGTTTCCCGTTTTGAGTACCCCGTTCGAGCGGGTCGGCATCGACATCGTGGGACTCCTGGATCCGAAGACCGCCCAGGGCCACCGCTTCATCCTTGTCCTGGTGGACCATGCCACCCGCTACCCCGAGGCCATTCCTCTCCGCACCGTGACGGCTCCCGTGGTGAGCCGGGCTCTCATGGGGATCTTCTCCCGGGTCGGATTTCCCCGCGAGGTTGTGAGTGATCGCGGCACTAACTTCATATCCCGCTACTTGAAGTCCCTGTGACAGCAGTGCGGAGTCACATATAAGTTCACGACCCCCTACCACCCCCAGGGCAACGGCCTAGTGGAACGCTTCAACCGAACCCTGAAGGGGATGATCCTGGGCCTCGAAGAGCCCCTGCGCCGAAGATGGGACGTCCTCCTCCCTTGCCTCCTGTTCGCGTACCGAGAAGTTCCCCAAAAGTCTCTGGGGTTCAGCCCATTCGAACTGCTATACGGACACCCCGTCCGAGGGCCCCTGAGCCTGGTCAAAGAGGGCTGGGAGACAAGCCCCCGGGGGACACCCCCTGATGTGTTCCGCTACATCCTGGTGCTCCGCAACCAGACTAGGAAGTTCAGAGAACTCGCAGAGGCTAACCTCGAGGCCAGCCAAGAAGAAATGAAGCGCTGGTATGACCAGAACGCAACCCTGGTCGAGTTCCAGCCGGGCCAGCAGGTTTGGGTCATGGCCCCGGTGAAGCCCTGCACCCTACAAGACAAATGGACTGGTCCCTTCAAGGTGATCGAGCGGAAGAGTCAGGTCACGTACCTGATCGATGTACAGTCCCCACGGAACCCCCTCCGGGTCCTCCACGTGAACCGTCTCAAGCCCCACTTTGTGAGAACGGAGTTAAGTTTGCTACTGGCCACCGATGATGGGGCGGAAGAAGACACCGAACCCCTGCCCGACCCCCTGTGCGCTAAAGACCTGGATGGTTCCGTGGAGGGAGTGAGACTTTCAACCACCCTCACTCCCCAACAGTCCGACGACTGCCGCCAGCTGCTCAGACAATTCACAGACCTCTTCTCCCTCATTCCAAGGGTCACCGACTGGTGTGTCCACGACGTGGACACCGGCGACAGCCCGCCTGTGAGACACCGAGCCTACCGGGTGCCTGACCGGGTCCGCACCTGCATCAAGGCCGAGGTACAGAAGATGCTAACCCTTGGGGTGATCGAACCCTCCGACAGCCCCTGGGCCAGCCTGGTAGTCCTGGTCCCGAAAGCGGCTTCCCCTGGGGTCGCCCCCGAACTAAGATTCTGTGTGGACTACCGGGGGCTCAATGCGGTCACCCGAGCAGACGCTCACCCTATTCACCGCGCCGACGAGCTCATCGACCGCCTTGGGGCCGCACGGTTCCTCAGCACTTTCGACCTGACTTGCGGTTACTGGCAGATTGCTCTCACGGAGGGAGCGAAAGAACGCTCCGCCTTCTCCACACCAGATGGACACTACCGCTTCAGGGTCATGCCATTCGGGATGAAGAATGCCCCAGCCACGTTCCAGCGGTTGGTGAACAAGGTCCTGGCCGGACTCGAGGAGTTCAGCGCAGCGTACCTTGACGACATCGCCGTATTCAGCTCTCAATGGCACGAGCATCTCCAGAACCTCCGGCAAGTACTAATGGCCCTGCGCCAAGCCGGACTAACCGTGAAGGCCAGCAAATGCCAGCTCGGGCAAGGCTCCGTGGTCTACCTGGGGCATCAGGTGGGCAGCGGGCAGGTCGCCCCCCTCCAACCGAAGATCGACGCCATCAAGTCCTGGGAGCCCCCCACCACTCAGACGGAAGTCCGGGCCTTCCTGGGCCTCACAGGATACTACCGGAGGTTCATTAAAAACTATGGTAGCCTCGCGGGGCCCCTCACGGAGTTGACCTCCAAAAAGCTCCCGAAGAAGGTGCAGTGGACCCCCCTGTGCCAGCAGGCGTTCGACGCCTTGAAAACCGCCATGTGCACCGCCCCCGTACTCAAGGCCCCCGACTACTCCCAAGAGTTTGTGGTCCAGACCGACGCATCCGAACACGGCATCGGGCCGTCCTCTCGCAGTTCAACGACAAGGGCATCGATCAGCCCATAGCCTTCATCAGCCGAAGGCTGCTGCCGCGAGAGCAGCGTTGGAGTACTATAGAACGAGAGACCTTCGGCGTAGTCTGGGCCCTCAAGAAACTACGGCCCTACTTGTTCGGAACCCATTTCCGAGTACAGACGGACCACCGGCCCTTGCGGTGGCTAATGCAGATGAGGGGAGAGAACCCCAAGCTATTACGATGGTCCATCTCCCTCCAAGGGATGGACTTCACTGTCGAGCATCGCCCCGGGACGGATCATGCCAACGCCGACGGCCTGTCCCGGTTCTTCCGCTTCGGCGAGGAGAACCCCCCAGTGGATGGGTAGTTCTCCACGCCTTTCAGCTGGGGGGGACGCGTGTGAGACCGGCCTCACGGCGTTGCCCTCCCGATCATCCAGCCAACCTGCAACCACCCTCAAGACACGACATCTCCGACTCCGGCCGCCCCAGCCACCCAGATCCGAGGGCCAGCCAGAGCCCTGACAGACTCGACACCCTACCACGCATGTCCAGCCGAGGGAGCGGGAACCCTCGAGCCAGACCCAGAGGCGCCAGCCCAGTCACACCTCGGGTCGCCTTCCCCCGGGAAGACTCGATCGGCCACCAGGCCCCTGGGGAGCAGGCGCCTCCCCTGCCGAGCGTCTGGGGTCCCTCCCAGACCCACCTGAAAAGACCAAAGAAGTGAGCGGCAGGAAATCCCGCCGAACCCCCTCCGTCACCCCAGGCCCCCCTCTGCGAGGACTCCGGACTTCAAAGGGCAGGGGGAGTATAACAAGGGGTACGAATGTAGAGAAGACCTGGAACCATCCGAGCCTGCTGATGCTGTCGCGGCTCCTGAACGCTGAAGTCACCTGGGCCTGCTGAGTGACTCGCGGCCTCTCGCTGTTGAACCATCCGAGCCCTGCTGACGAGGTCGCGGCTCCCGAACGCTGAACCACCTGGGCCTGCTGAGTGACTCGCGGCCCCCCAGCTATTGAACCATCTGAGCCCTGCTGACGGAATCGCGGCTCCCGAACTCCGACTACCTGTGCCTGCTGAGAGACTCGCGGCGCTCCCCTTGAGGACGACTCGGTAAGAGATCGCCCAGAGACACGACACCCTCCAGCTCGAGGATTGTGAGCTATCCGCAGGGTACTTCGCAGAGACACTACCTTTAAAGACTGTCCCGCTACCCCAAGTCCCCAACTACCGATTTGCGGTACCTTGTGCCGCTGCTGTACTGCTTGCACCTTGGATCATAAAGATCCCTTGAAACCATCGATAAAAGAACCTATCGTCCTACAAAGAATACGTGTGGTGTCACTCTGTTCGTAGTGTGAGCTCAGGGTGTGCGCGCCTGGTTCGGCCTACTTGGGAGAGGTGCGTCAAAGGGGTGGGCAAGACCGGTATCGAACCCCCCTCTGGCGAACGCCCTTCCAACGCCCTTCCAACACTAGGGTTTCTGACCCATCTTAAATGTGAAATGAGCACCCCCCCCCCGCTATGTGCAAAAAATGAGCTTCCCATGCTGCAGCCAAAGCCTCCTTCTCATTTACAACATAATTGTATTCTGACCTATTGAGTGTGCATTGAGAAAACACTACCAGTTTTTCCTTCCCACCTTTTATCTGAGATAGAACAGCAGCAATACCATGAGCACTAGCATCAACCATGAGAAACGTTTCTTTCCCTGGCTCAAATGGGGTTAAGATACTTGCGTTTAGTATCTCATACTCAACCCTTGTAAAAGTTCTGTCCTGTTTAGCTCCCCATATAAATTGCCTACAATTCCTCAATATCTCTCTAAGAGGCTAAAAGGCATATTATCAAGCCAGGCGATAAAATTATTGCCGCTTTAGCGGCAGAAAACTGCCGCTAAAACGGCGATAATGGGCTTGATAATATGCTCTCTGGAATTCCAATTGAAACCCATGTTAAATGTGAAGGACCACACAAAAACTCAATCCCATCCCCTAGCAAGGGTAGATATAGATATTATTCTTTCCAAACCAACCTCCCGTACAGATGAAATGCCATGGATCCCTCCTGGACCATTAGGGCCTGAAACATGGTGACCCACATCACTTACCACTAAATTGTGTTCCCTCATTGTTGGGAATTTACAATTTAGATACTGTTTTTCACCTTACCAGGGGGACACAGGAATAAAACTCACCCTCAGGGTACCTCCATGGTATTTTTAACCCACCATTTCACTTGTTCCACACAATTCACTCACCATCAAGGCGTTCTACTAAAAGATCTCCGCCTGAGAGCCCTCATATGGGGCCTGTGGGGTATTGCAGCACCGACCCCACGAGGAACAAAAAACCCAATCATGAAGCATGACAACTGCACAAGTGTGTGAGGGCACTACTTCCTAATAAGGAAGATCCCCCTAGTACCGACTATCTACCTGTATTACATCAGTCTTTTAGGAACAGCTACCCCCCTTGTGTTCTACATACTTGTTCTTGGGAGCAAGGGTACTGGACCTTAATCTGCTCCATGTCCCTCTCTATAATAGTTTTTGGTTCTCACACCATATAAACGAAGTTCCCTAGCCTTCTTCGTCTGTCAACTGTCGTCTGCATCGATTGTCGCTCGGCTCACATCAAATGCACAGCCCGTAAATTTCATATGTGTTGCACAACGTCAATGCCATGAGCTAGTCACGAAAAGCAGCGTGGAAAACTTTAATATACATATATCACCACACATTCCTCACTGGTGATTAGCCAATCAAAGTCCATGCTGTCCCAGCATCAAAGTTTCATTATTGCAGATTAAAAAAATATATAAATAGCTTCCCTGCCACCACACCCCAGCAACGAAAATTCGGAAAAGGGCTGAAAAATAGCCCAATAGATAGCAAAGTAGTTGTTAGGTCATATAAATGTAAACACACTCTATTAATCATTAATACGTAAAGCCGTGGAAACACTTAGAAAGCAATAATCCTTTCCAAAACAGCATTTGCTTGTATATTACCATGTTAAACTACACCACACCCCCTCCCCCTACACACACAGAACATAGCGGCATATGTATGAGGAAGTGGCAGAGTGAGGGGTTAGCCGTCATGGCTTAACTCCTCACTCCGCCCCTTCTGAAACGGAAGGCTGCAACATATTTACAACGATATGGTGCAGCCTAGCATTTCCCCCTGCAATGGTCCTACACTTAGCAGTGTAGCACCATTGCAGGCACCGTTGCACCATAGTGCAAGGGTGTCTGTGTGCAGGGGAGGATAGTTTAAGTGTAGGAAGGTGTCCCTTCTGCACATAAACAATCCTGAAATGCCATTTTGTCACTTTCGTGTGTGCTGCTTAATACAGCACACATGAAAGTCACAAAATGGCATTTTTTTTAGATTATTTATGTACAGGAAGCCAACTTATGACCAGGTTTTCCCTGGTCTTAATTTTTGCTCTTCCTCCTATGTACGCTGCCCTTGCACATAGGGGGCAGCGTCAAAATCAATCGGTGTTGCGGTTCAACGCCCTCTGCAACACCCACTGCCCACCACTTTCACGTTAACCATAACGTGAATGGGGGCCTTATTTACAGGGCAGTGTTAAGCCACATTATGATGATTAACGCTGCCCTGTAAATAAGGCTAAGCCCCTATCGCCACCACAACGTCAGAAAAAGTGACGTTGTGGTGGTAATAGAGGTTGTATATGTGCCCCTTAGTTTAATTATGTCTCATAATTAGGAACTCCTGTTCCTGTTTCTGAATATAACCAACAATGTATCAATTCTGAAATTCATGTAAAAAAAGCTGTAGATCACATGTATAAAACATGAAGCTTTCATTTTACCGATGCCTGAACAAATAAGGGAGGTTGAATAGTGCAAATAACAATCCTGAAAACTTAACTCTACAATGAGATAGCCCCAGGCTTCCCCTTAATATCCCAACAGGATTCCAAAATACATGTTATTCTAAGGCTCTTTACTTTCAATGCAAAAGGTGCACTTACAAATGTCATCCCAATTTTAGTAGCATTCTTCATTGCCTCGAGTAAAGCTCTACACAACAAATGGCGGTGCCTGGATTTTGGGGGCTAGGAATGAGAGATTGGTGTACGTGACCCAGTCTAGTTTCTTTTTCACCTCCAAAATCAGGCACGAGGCAGCACTTGGGAATGAAGGTCATGCTATTGGTTGTGTTTATCTGATCAATCTAAGAGAATGTCTAGTTTTTTATTGTTCCTAATACTTGAATAGCATGTTCCTAAGTGCTGTCAGTATTTGCTAAAGGGAACTGAGTAGTCTTTGTGTCTTGCACATTGGAGAAGGATACTCATCCCTTACATCCCCTCTCAGAACGTCCATCTTCCACCAGGAGACCTAGAAACATGAATCGAAGAGCAATTCACCCTTTAAACCAAATATACCATATGTTAAACCACCCACATATGAGCCTTGCGTTCTGAAGTCACATTGTGCACTCTTAAATTCACCCAATTTAAACGAAGTAGATGCAAGTTTGATCAATGGGTCGCTGTCAGGAGGTAGGTGAAGGGGAAGGATGCTTTGGCTAGCACATTGCTAAGAGTTTGTAAGATATTTTCTTTAGCAGGAGGTGGTTGCAAAGGACAAATATGGCTTCTTGCTGGGGGCTGGAGAGTGATAGACGAAAATGTCTGATATTACGAGCAAGTGCATATGTTGCTGAGTTGCTACATACTGGTTCCATCTTTGATGCTGTAGGGCCACCTAACGTAAAAGGGCGCTGTCTGATAAATAATTATGGTTATTGACATAATAAGCCATTAGTGGCTCAATAATGCTCATCCTCCCATCACGCTGACCCTCATTTAGCAGCGATAGCTCTTTATATCCTGTGAATACTGAGCTCATGATAATACCCACTTTGACATAATGCTTGTCCTGACGTAATACTGGCAATGCAAAGCATACTGGCAGCATCCACGGCATGATGATATCAACCTTTTGCATAATGCTCCCCCTTGCATTACAGTATCAATTCTTGGCATCATTTTGCCGTTTCTGACATAATGGTGCTCACCCAAAGCGCAAAACTGGATTTGCCATCCCTGGCGAGATGGGATCAACTTTGTGAAAAAATTGCTTGTCCTGGCATCACTGTGGCAATATATGACCAGTTATGGCCATCTATTTGCAGGCATTATCCAAAACATACAATTAAAGCTGTTGACGGCGCGTTGAAACAACATCTGTGGGTTGAGGAGCAGATCCCACCTTACATTTTACTGTTGATGGCAAGACATGTCTCTGAGCTTTGCATACAGGACAAGCTGTGTTTGTCTATCTATTCATGTTCTCACTAACCAACATAACTATTCACGCAATGAAGGAACTCATTCATCAACCTGTGTACTCATCTATCCCTGCACTCACTAACAGATGCATTCATCTTTTATGCACTCAAACACCCATTCAACCATCCACTTCTCCGACAATTGAGTCTAAGGGGCACATTCTCAAGGACTTATCGCCGAGTCATCGGCACTTTATCTCAGCCAAAGTGTTGATAAATTTATCGCCCCATTCACAAGCTGGTGCTAACATCCGATATCACCAGTATTCACGTGATAGCTGCCGCAAAAAACATCACCACAGATGACACCGGCAACTAATGCTAATGATATGCAGAGTAGGCGTTTCCGTGCAAAACAAAACAATTTGCCCAATGTCGCACAATTACAACAATTAACATTCATATGTGGTCAGAAAAAGGAGAATCATTCATTCACCATTGAAATTCCAAATAAAACATCACATTCAAATTTAAATCAAAGCAACTATTTGGAAGAGTCATGGCGGGTCTTCTCTGGACAATCTGTAAGTCACAGCATGCAAGACAAAGTTCAAGATAAGAAGGTGTGTCATGCGCTCATCAAAGGACAGAGAGAGAGAGAAAGAGTGAGAGAGAGAGAGAGAGAGAGAGCGAGAGGGAGAGAGTGGGAGAGAGAGAGAGAGGGAGAGAGAGAAAGAGAAAGAAAGAGAGAGAAAGAGAGGGAGAGAGAGGGAGACAGAGAGAGGGAGATAGAGAGAGGAAGAGAGAGAACGAGAGAAAAAGAGAGAGAGAGAGCGAGAGAGAGATTATACAAGGAGCGCACAGCCGCTCGGGCTCTTGGCTCAAACATGCCAACTGTTGTGCGCGTATCGCTGTTGGTGCACCATCAGCCTAAGGCCTGGCATCAATTGCAGCGCGAAAGCCACATCACATTTCCAAAATGCAAGCAGTAGTCAGACTAACATTAGGAATGAAAGCTCCTTTGTCTCAATACATAAGGCGGAATTACATCTGCACTTCCGACCTTGGTCCTGAATGTGGCTGCACCCCCTGAGAGATACCATTGTAGATGATGACGACTCCCACACCACGAACTGCGCTAATGAAAGACCAACGAATCCACACCACACACACAGAAGTCCCTGCTTGAGGTACTCCTGCATGGGATGCCCTTGACACTTACGTACACAACAACCCATACATCCAAACAGTTCACACAAATAGGACTAATTTCTCCGAGTTCTGGCACATAAGCCACATAACTGTCACAGGTCAGAAAAGTGCCGGTTCTCTGATGCAGATGCACAACCCCCGTCACGTTGGACTGTACTGTGCACGTATGCCGCATTTTGTTAGGAGCACTGCCACTGGCAGTGTTGCACATCAGTTACAGTCTGAGCTATTGCGTACGTCACCTGCATCCAGCCCTGGTTTCACTGACGATCATACACATTCGAGTGGCCCATGGATGTCTGCCTATCCAACAAAACAGTAGCTGAACTGGATTATGACTTGTGTCACTGTTGGCCCACAAACAGGAATGTAACTGTGATACCCGTGCATGGGATGCCTTGATATGTGGCGTATGTGATGGCAGTTGTGCATTGGAGATTGCACAAGTCCTCATGTGCAGTGACCACATCGAAGCTCTCCCCTATTGGGCTGTGTTAAGGATTGGTGAAACAGCATGGACGGAGCACATCTGTCCGGACCAGTTAATGGATTGGTTCTCCCTCGCGTTCATTGAACTCGACACTACGTACTCTTGGAACTGATTGCCTATGAAGCTGCGCTCGCATTCATGGGCGAGTAACTACCTTCCTGCAGCCACAACTCATTGTAACCCAGAGCAGAGGTCCCAACACCCTGTTGCATCTTGGAGGAATGGTCACATATCCCACCACAACAGTGGATAAGTCTGCATTTGCGTGGACTCAGAATGCATGTTCGTGCACCTACGCGTGTTGACCTGTGCAAGGGGAGGCGGTTCCATGGACGGAGCTGCACAGCGTTGTTTGGCAACGTTCCTAAATCTGACATACTGCTGGAGGGAGAGTACACACATGGCAATGTAGTGCTACATGTGACTTTGTTGGACCCTTTCACCTGTTCACTGTCAGCAGAGCAGACAGTCGGCGCAGTCTGGTGCTACAGCATTATGCAGATCCCATGGTCTGCGAGTCATGTCCCCTGACAGGGGGCAATGTGCAGACACCAAACATCACATGACTCGTCCAGCAAGGCAAGGTGGGCTGAGACCATTGCCATCCGTAATGATTGTTGTTCATTTTTGCCTCCCCATTCCTTGCACCTCTACATGTTCCTGTGCTGCCTGTTAGTGTCTGAAGCATTCGTCTGCATGTTGTGGCCCTTGTCTTCTCCGTTCTGACACGCACATGCTAATAAAGTCTAGGCAACTTCACTAGTGTTCAACTGTGATGAGTGTTGATTAGAATGACAAATCGTGTGCCTCAATGAGCATTGTCCGTACACAGGGAGGGACTGACTGATGCATTGCACTTGGGGGTGAGTCTCTATTGACAGTTCCACCTCTGTGAGCCAGACATTGTGGTTGGGATAGTTGCTGGTAGACCTGTGCTCTTACGTGTCTTCAGCAATGTGAGTATAGTGTCCAACTTCTTGTCATGTGGATCAATGTGATCCATCAAAACAGGCTCTGTCCAAACAGTTGAGTGTGAGTGGGTATGCAAAGAGATGTCCTGTTGTCACATGTGATGAGGACACTACTTCAGGGCTGCTACCGAATTTGACATTTTTACACACAGCCCTATTTAATTCATGGACGTGGAGCTATGTTGGGGGGTTGCGAGATTGTTGTTCATGAGCAATGAGGCCACAGCTAGTTCACACCTTCACAGTCATCTGATTGGCCATGTGCATCAGGGTCAAACATGTGCATTGATGTCATTTCCCAGGGTGTACCTTTTTGTGCAATCAATGTCCCTACATTCCTCCATACTGTTATACTTGATTGAACATAGATATGACACATCTGTGTCATTTGGAATGTTTTATTCACATTCTGTGAAGTGTTGGAGCTGGAGCAGTACATGGCCATGCAAACCCACATTACATGGTTGCCTAGTGAGGGGCCAACCAGAGTCCTTTGGGGAATGACAAGTTACTTGGAAGAGGAAGAGTTCAGTCCGCAGCCTGATTGCTGTGTCATTGGTAACCAGAGCAGATATGGCAGTCCATGTCGGGGTCCAGGTGAATTTCGCAGACTGTTTCGGGGGACAGTGGAAGGTGTTTTTCCAGGGCATGAGGCAGAGGGCTTAACCAGGCAGGAACAGGCCATATGGCGGGGATGAATTCTACAACCTCCTTTCTCACACAGTCATTACCATCCACATCTTACTCCTCTGCTATGTCTTCTGTGTCCGGTGTGTGCGGAGGTGCTATTGTCGCATCACTGTGTGCCAATGACACATCGGCGGGCAGATGTGTGTGTCGAAATTCCTGCAGCAGTCATCTGGGAAAGGTTCTGTGGCAGCAATGGCAATATGAGGATCTGATGGGCATAGAAAATCTCAGCTACATCTCACTGGTGTTCACCCATGGCAGCCATCCTTCCAGCCTGCATCCACTCCATGTTCTCCATTGTCCTCTGCAGCTGTGCCAACTCTGTGCTGTCCTCGCAGGAGCCTGTCTGACTAGACAGTTCTTGTATCCGAGTAATGGCTCCAGCGAGGTCAGCCAAGAATTGTTGCGGAGCATGGAACGGACTGTGGGAGCCCGATAGGGACTGTAAGTGGTCCCTGATGGGACTCATACACCCACGTATGGCATCCAGTTTGGCTGCCATGAGGTCGACACCCACCTGCACCTGTTCAGCGAGCTCCTTCTGGCAGTCCAACACACAGCGTTGGAATACAATGTGGCTTTCCGTGATGTTGTGGGGGACAGCCGTGGTGGTGGGTGCTTCCTGCTGTGTGGTCAGTGCAGGGGGTGGGCTCACCTTGATACAGCTGGGCTGCCCTGCTCCTGGAGGTGGGGTGCTGAGGCTCTCCATGAGCCATTGGAGGGTGTCGGAGCAGATGGCCAGGGGGTCCTCTTCATCATCAGTGAAAAAATGTCTGGTCTGCTCGGCAGGAGGTGTTGATTGTCCCTCTGCAATGTAAACGGGTGATGAAGGTTAACAGTGTGTTACATGTATGTTGACGTATTGTACATGTTTCCTGACGGACAGCATGACAATGTAAATTGTGTCCTCTGTCCTATAGTGAAAGTGTTGCACTTTGTACCACATTGTTGTCAATGTTGATGTGCTGTGATTGCTATGTGTGTGTGCTGCATTGTGGGAGAGTCGCCCCTGCAGCTATGATTTAGTGGCCCCTTATACCTTTGAGGCGGTGTGCCTTTGACTTGTGTGCTTTTACGGTGCTGAGATGTTGGCGACTTGGGTCATTTGTGCTCTTGGACGTTTCTTGTGCTCTTGTGCATTGTTTGTCTGCAGATGTGTTGTTGGCGTCAGGGGTTGTATGTGCACGTGGATGTGTCAGAGTGTGACCTACTACTTTGAGGATGTGATCCACACTGAGCCACCTCAGTGTCGTTTCATGCACCATATCATGTATTTTGACTGCAGCCATGCTATCTGTCATGCAGTGTTACTTGCAGTGTCAGTGGTGCTCACAGAACCGCTGCTTTGCTGGATTCAGCACATGTGCATGGGTAGGGTGTGGGATTGGTGATAGGGAGGGGGGTCCCTTTGTGCACATAGTGGACGGGGGCCTACTTGGTGTTTCTATGTGTCCTGCAGTATGCCAAGGGTATCAGGGACATGTTCCACAATCATTGTGGGTGTGCAGTGTTCTACACATAATTGTGCATGTATGCCATTGTGCTCATCTCCCCCGTCCCCCCAGTCCATGGTTGTTACTCACCCTGTTGCTGTTGGCTCAGGTCATATTGCGCTGTGTCTGGACTCCCAACTCCTTGCACCGTCTCCACACTGATGACTGTGGCCACCATTTCCTCCAGCTCACCCAGCTCCTCCTGTGGCACAGGACTCCCACCTCCAGTCGCCGTTGCTGCTTACCTGTTGTCAGCAAGTTTCTGCTTGGTTTGGCATTTCACATCAGCCAGCGCCTCTTGACCCCCTCCATTGACCTACTCAACACTCCGACTGCATTCACGTTGTTCACGATGGACTGCCATATTTCCCTTTGTGTTGCCAATGACACAGTGGAGGTGACGAACAGTTGTTGGTAGTGTTCTATCACCTCCATGACGATGATCCGGTTTTCCTGCGGACTGAACCCCGTCTTCCTCTTCCTCTTCCTCTTCTCCTTGCTCTTCCCTGAACACGGGATTCCTGGTTGGTCCTCCGTGGGGCTTGTGGGGTTCGAGTCATCCTCTGCACTCAGTCCGGGTGCATCCATGGTGCTACACAGTTTGTTTTGGTTTAGGTGTGTTCTTTTGTTGCTTTTATAGTGCATTTTCCCGCATGACGCGTGGGAATTGCAGGCCTGTCGCTGATTTTTGTATCGCGATTTTGGGCATCGCAACTTTTTTTGCGTTGGTGTTTCGCATTTTGTCGGCGTCGCGTTAATTTTACCGCGGTCATTTGACGTGTTATCGTGAGACTATCGCATGGTTCCGCTGTGTTGAGAATCCCACGTTAACACAGTGTTATTTTGTCGCGATAAACTGCGATGTTGAAAGTTGCGTTAAGGTAATTTTGCGATGATTATCACACGTTCTTGTGAATATCCCTTTAAAATTCATCCAGCAGCATACTCACAAAGACTCGCACACACAAGTCATACAGACAGTGTACTTCCACTTTTAGAAAAAGGCCAGGCCGACATCAGGTTGTGAACCACTCGTTTTCTTTTTTACTCTTACAAAAACGTATTTACGATGGTATTTTCTGAATCTCAATAACAATAGCGCTCTTCCCTAGTAGATTTTCGATATCTTGTTTAGACAGCTGCACATTTTACTGCTCCACTCCCCCCCCCAGAAAATATTCCACAATTCTTGTGTTTTGCAGGTGTAATTTTAAATCCTGTGCTTTCATGAATTCTAATCGTACCTGACCGCTTCCCAGAATGGTAATACAGCAGATTGGGTTTTAAAAGGGTTTTATGAATATGACACAAAATACTCATATAAATATTACTACTGTGTTCCAAGTGGTAAACCCTGCTACCCGCCCCAATGCTCTTTTGAATATTCAACAGCCTGACTTTTCCTAGTTCCACCAATACTGCAACAGGCTGCTTGTTTTCTGAGGCACTGCCAGTGATGCATTATTGATTTCCCCCATAGGACACAATTATTGCAAAAAGTAGTAAGCTGTTCAAGCAGAGGTAAAAATAAATATGGTATGAGGCAGCCAATTTGTTTGCTTTTTGTATGTTTTAGCTCTGCACAGCTGGCTCACTTGTTTTGCGGTATTCGAGGCAGCATTTGGGCTGATTCGGGTTACAATTCCGCCTTATCTTGCAATGATATGCTTATTTTAAAGATAACTTGTTACCTTGCTAGGTCAAACCAATATCAAGTTTCCCCACGTGGCCCGCAATGCTTGAAGCCTGACCTCTTTGTAGTTACTAGAAAACTGTTCTGCAATAATTGATTTAGGATTTGGCCTTGTCTTGCTAATTGGCTTATTAAACATGCAGTCAGGCCTGAGTAATTTGACTCGGTTTCCAAATCCTGTTTCAGAGTTTGATTGCAAGAGTAGATGAACAAATCAAAGGCCTGTGGAAGTGCTACATGTCGAGGTGGTCAAAATAAACCCTCTTCTTAAAGGTTTTGTAAGTTAAGTGCCACAAAGGATACTACAGCAGTCTTCGCGTGTTCATAATGGATTTAATTAGCATGGCGCGAGACAGAGTCAATGGAGGCTTTGGAATTAAAACTAGAAGCAGATAATTACTGCATCACTAGCAGGACTCCACATCTGCAACATCCTCGATTACTGTTTTTATGATCGTGCCAATAAATTCCTTAAATGCAATTGCCCTTTTAACACTTATGTAAGAACTAAGGGGCAGATTTACAAGCCCCTTGCGAGACATTTACGCCGCTGTTGCGTCACTTCTGTGACGCAGCGTCGGCGTAAACCATGCGCCATGTTGCGCCTTATTTACAACATGACGCATCTAGGGAGATGCGTCACGTTGTAAAGCCCTGCGCTACATTAAACCTGTGTCAGGTTTAATTTATGCAGGGTGGGCGTTCCGTCGGAAAAAGCCTCGGAAAAGTGATGCAGTGAATGAGTCACTTTTCCAACGCTTCTGTGTCAAAACCCAGCGCCTGCTTGAAGCAGGCGTAAGGCATGACGCAGCATGTTCGGTATGGGCAGCCCCTGAGCATTGCTGGAGTTGCGTCATGCTTGCGACACGAATGCAGCAGTGCGCCGCTCTTATGCCATCAGATGCGTCACGCATCTGTTTATCCTTGCGCCATGATGCGCTGCATTGTAAATGCGGCGCATCTGTGGTGGCGCAGGGGTAAACATGCGTGACGCATCTTTCCTGGCGCATCCCTGCTGATTTGCAGGGATGAGCCAGGAAACATGAATCTGCCCCAAAAGGACTAATTGGCGGAAATGATCAGAATGAAAATGGCACTTTAAAATCGAGAGCAAATAGTGAATATTTGCATAGAATGTGCATAGGCGTACCTCCTTTTTAATACTAAAGGAGGCAAACCTCTGGAAATAAGAAAGAAAGTGGTCTCCGTTCAAGCCTTTATTTTTGTGTTTTTACACATAAATCAAACAAGCATAAATGAATTTACCCAAATCAGGTGATATGAAAAGGGTTGTAAAGTTATTACACTTCATTATATCTCCTGCAGAATTGTTTATTCTGGTGAAAAAAGGGAGCTGCTGGCCATATCAGTTTCAAACTTATATGGTAAGGTCGTACTTTTTTACAAACAAAAACAAAAAATACAAAATACATTAAACATTCTGGGGCAGATTTATCAATATTTCACCTTGCTGTGGTAGAGGGACAACTCACTGTACAAAAGCAATCCTCTGAGGCTTTTTCCTCTTTCTGCATGTGCTGCAGAATGCAGCATATGCAGAAAGAAAAAAAACACAAGGAGAAATAAAGATATTTCTCCTTGTTATGCCTCCCTGGGAAGTCGTAGTGTTTTGATGCATTCCCATTCTACCCTTCATGGTAAATCTGGGAATGCAGCAAAATCCAAGAGTGGATGAGTGGAACACGCCACACATGGAATGATGACCTGGGGCCGAGTAACACAAAGCAGTGACTTGCGTTGCCTTGCGTTACTTCAGATTTACCAAGCCATGCAGGGCCAAGCAAGATGGCTTTTATTCCTTGGCAAATTTAATTCTAGGTTTTGCGTCAACCTGTGTCCCCTTGTCTGGTGCAAGGGCAACTCATAACCTTTGGTAAATATGCCTCTCTATGTTTGTGCACCTTGGAACAGGGTAAACACACACTATTAATGTGTTATGCCCCATTCTTTGGTTCGGAATTTGGAATGTTGCAGTAATACAACACCTGGTAACTAACACACGCAGTGCTATAATTGTTCACAGGGTGTGGATTTATTGAACCAGATTCCCACGGGATTTGTCTCTTAATCTTAAACATCAGCCCCCTTTAAAATACACTGCAATATATTTTCTTTTCCTATGTAAAAAAAATAATAGCATAACTTCTTATAACATTTGCTTTTCCATAATTTTGTTTTAGTACCTCATAATATCTTACAAAGGACAAGCACACATAACAACAATACAATAATTCCGCTTTTTCTAAATACATTTGTTCAACCCGCTAGAGATCCACTCTGCACTAAAATTAAACAAGCTGCTACAAAGCCAAACAACTGGGTTTAACAGAGCAATACATGGAGACAAAGGTAAGAACAAATGCTGCTTGTTTGCTAGGACCAAGGTATCATCTTTTAAACTTTTCACTCAAGTTCGGAGGTTTGTTGATGTCACCAGTAGCAGTTGGGGAATTTCTAGCTGGATCAGTTTTATGGGCACACGAAGTTTGTGAGTTCTGGGTTGTCCCGTGGGGGTCAAGGATCTCTAAGTGTCTCTGTGATTAAAAGTTGATATCAACCTCTTAGCAAGGAAAAGATCATACATCGGTATTCTTCTGTGGAGACAAAAAGAAAAAAGAAAACGTACCTGCTGGTCACTGGTCGCCACCCGCCTCCTCACAGCAACCACGAAGCACACAGGCTCCCAAACTCCCCTAGCCAATCACAACACTACAGCAGGTTTTGGACCAAGGTTTTGCAATTCATCAGATGTCTGCATGCTTTCATTACCAATGTCATTGAAAATTATAATTGTGGAGGTTGTGTTTTCAATTTCTTACAGTTTAAAATTTTGGGGTCTGTGGTCCTGAGAAGCATGGCCTCGAAATCGAAAAGTAATGCAGCAATACATTCTTGAATAGAACAAGAGTGGGCAAATAACAGTGAGGGCCTGATTCACAGCAGTAAACTCACACATTTTTGTAAGTTTACTCTTTCGGTATTCACAAAGCTGGAATTTAAAAGTAAGTTTACAACTGTGGAGACTCCGCGGTCAGGGCAGAGAACTCAGCGTGTAAAAAGATAGGACAGGCCTGTATTTGAATGTGCGGAGATCTTCACCCCGACTGCGGAATTTCAACTTTTAAACTGCTGTTTTGTGAATACTGAAAAAGAGTAAACTTACACAAAATGTGTAGGTTTACCTTTGTGAATCATGCCCTTGATTTGTAATGAGATTTTAGATAATTTGTGCCCTTGTTTACGTTTTGTTTAATGATTCTTTCCATTTGATGACGTCCATAAACTGCCGTGAACACATGCATAGTGCACCACCATTCTAACTCCAAACATCGGGACTCCATGCGCTGTGGGCAGCCATATCTCATTGCTTTCATATATTTGTTTATATATTTACTTAACAAAGGCAACAACATTTCACTTTTTCATGTTTTTCACTTTTTTTCCTCTTTTCCTTTGAAACTCAACATCCCTGCAGTTTTTGTGTCTGGAATGGGGCGTTTTGTTATATTTTTTTTAACTACTTCACTTTTATTATTTCTTAACCCCTTCGCTGCGGCGGAAATTCCGCCGCAGCACTGGGGGGTGCGGGGGGGGCAGCGCGGTGGTGCGGTGCTCATGACAGAGCCACTCCGTCATGAGCCACGGTTGGGCTGTGCTCATGACGGAGTGGTTCCGTCATGACTCCGCCCACAGCGCTAATCGGCCGCACAGGCGGGGAATTAGCACCGCCAACGGCCGCAGCATGACGGAACCACTCCGTCATGAGCACACGGCAACCGTGGCTCATGACGGCGTGGTTCCGTCATGAGCACGGAACGAGTTAAAGTGCTTAACATATACAATACAGCCCATATTTATCATAGTTTACATTGACATTGTGAAAGGCAAGAGGGCACAAGGGCGACACAACACTAACGTTAGGTTTATCAAGTCATGCAAAGCCAACTTGCATGGCACGGGATAGCTTTATAAATCTAGAGTAACGCAAGGCAGCTCAAATCACTGCCTTGGGTAACTCTGCCCCAGGAGGGCATTCCATGGGTGGAGAGTCGGTGTTCCCACGCATCCACCCATGGATTTTGGTGCATTCCCAAATTTACTATTAGTGGTAGACCTGGTAATGCATCAAAATGCTTTTACTCTTTCTATGTGTGCTGCATTTACAAAATGGAAAATGCCTTTCAAGATTGTTCATGTGCAGGAAAGTTACCTTCCTGCACAAAAAACAATCCTGCTTACAATGCAGGGACCCTTGCACTATGGCAGCCCAAAGTGCATGAGCACAAGGAAAGGACAGGAATGTACTGTATGATGTATGGCTCATTCCTGCCCTTTCCCTTTCAAGCAGCGTAGCAAGGTGGCCTGCTGCGTTGCATTGGGTGAAAGTATGATAAATATGCCTCTAGATGTTTGGCTTGCTTTTGATTCTATTTTCTTTATGTTTTGTAACATCTAGTGCTTCATATTAAAATATTTGTCATTCTGCTTATGTTTTCATAACTTCAATACATTTAAGTTAACAAAAAGGGCACCTTGAAACTGCAGAATGAATTTAATCAGATATTTAAGAAAGGTGAGTTATCTGGCACTAAGTTGTCAGGCAGACTATTTAAGCAAGCGCTAAATGATAAATGTTAGATCTGGGGGTGCCTAGTTGGCAGAGTAGGTACCACTGTCCAAGTAGGGACCCTTGCTTCTAGTCAGGGAAAGGGGGATACACTGTTAAGATAACCCCTGCTCACCCTCTAGGTAGCTTGGCCTGAGCAGTCTAGGCTATCAAAGGCAATGTGTAGTATTTGTACCAACACTCACAGTAACACAGTGAAAACACCACAGATTTACTCTACACCAGTCTTAGAAAAATAAGGTATCTTTACTAAAAACTTCACAAGACCAAATACTACAGAAAAACCAACATACAATTAAAAAGGTTACTTTAAAGATAGTTCAAGAGTTTGTAGAAAGTACTCCAGGATGTAAAAATCAGTGTCCTGCACAATGCGACTCTCGATGCACAAAATGCGACACTCTCGTGCCCAACAGTACCTGTAGTTGCGCTAAGGTTCCCAAAAGCTATAACAATGAAGATGGCAAAGGCGATGCGATACTCCTGAGACCTTGGGAAGGCTTTGCAGCAGCCCTGCTTCACGCAGCAGAGGTGGATGCGCCGGCTCCGATCTGTAGGGGGAGGATGCGATGACTTTGGCTTTCGTTGCGTAGGTTTCTTAGGGGGAAGCTTCACGCACAGGTACGGTGCGACGCTCTTCGATGTGGCGCGATGCGTGGCACGGCGTTGACTTCTGGCGCCGCAACCCTCGATGCGCCATGGGACGGGACTCTGCGCCGACGCACGCAGCTACTGGATACTTTCATGCACCGGCAGTGGTGCGGCCCGCAAACTGGTTCTGCGACGACCTTCGCAGTGTCAGAAATCTTCATGCACCGGGACGATGCTCGACGCACTCGGCGATGCGTGGACTCCGGGTGGCGCGATGACGCCGCGATGAAATTCTTCCCGCACTCTCGATCTTGCGACTCGCAACCGGATGTTGTGACCCTCAAACGGATGATGCGATGGGTACCAGTTACTCTTGTTCACGCTTTCCAGCTCCCAAACACAGCAAAACGACCTACTGAGGCCCCAAGACTAGGCAAGCACTCCAAGGCAGGTCAGAACTCCCTCAGCAGAGCTCCAGGAGAGCTGGTGGTGAAGTCCTTTTGTTCCTGGGACTTCTTAACAGGGAGCCAGCTCTCCTCAGGCCCTTGGAGATCAGAATTTAAAGAAGGGGACACAGCAGAGTCCTTCCCCTCTCCTTGGAAGCAAAGCAAAACAGCAAGCAGGCAGTCTTCTTCTCTTCAGTTCCTTCCAGCTTTCTCCTTGGCAGAGGTTCCTTCTTAGTTCCACAGTGATCTGAAATTTAGGTGTCTGGGGTCCTCTTCTTATACCCCTCCAAGTCTTTGTCTCTCTTTGTTTCAGTGGGGGGATTCCCCTGCTCAAACCGGTTACTGGGTGTGCTCTGCCCTGGAGCACCTGGTTCCTTTCAGAGTGAGGGGCAGGGTCGTTGGACGCCCAGCAGGAGGTGGAGCCTTCTTTGTGCTGGCAGAGTCCTCAGCCTGGCCAGCAGGGGGTGGAGCTGGCATTGTGCTGGCAGAGGCAGCCCTATTCAAAACCCAGGTGCTACTCCTCCCACCCATCTAGAGCAGATCTCCCTATTCACCCTGCTGCTGACTCATCCAGACTCCTGGAGCCACCTAGCCCATCACATGACACCAGTCAGCCAATCTGCACACAGGCACACAGGAAGGTTAAACAGGAGAATAGCTACTTTCTAAAAAGTGCTATTCTCACACAGTGAATTTAAAAACCATCTTCCTAAAAAGATGTATAATTAAATTCTGAACACAAAGATACCAAACTTGGATTTTCTATCTTGCCTTTAGGGGAAGATAGGCATGTAAACAGCCTCCCCCATTCTGTCCTATGGGCAAGATAGCCTCTCAGCAGTGAAAAACGACAATGGCTGTAATTCACTACCAGGGCATGTTACACACCTCAGTACATGCCCTACCTTTCAGATACACTGCACCCAGCCCAGGGGGGTACCTAGGGCCACCATAGGGATGCCTTACATGTACAGAAAGGGAAGGATAAGGCCTGGTCAGTGGTTGCACTGGCCAGGTCGACATGGCAGTCCTGGACTGCACATAGGCACTGCAAGCAGGCCTAAGACATCATTTTAGCGCTACTCCTGTGGGTGCCACAATCAGTGCTGCAGCCCACTAGTAGCATTTGTACTACCAGCCCTGGCACTCTCAGTGCACTTTACTAGGGCCTTGCGGGTAGAACAAATATGCCAAACATGTATAGCCAATTACATCACAATTTCCATAGGGAGCACTTGCACTTTGACACTGATCAGCAGTGGCAAAGTGCCCAAAGCATCTATACCTGTAAAAACGACATCCAGCATAGCATAAAAAATACAGGAGGTAGAGGCAAAAAAGTCAGGGGTAACCACGCCAAAAGATGCCAGGTCTAACAATAAACAACTGTAGGTTCACCTTCACAAAATGTTTGTCATTGTTTTGCTGGCAAACACACAAACTCTGAGGACTATACAAACTGACTTCAAAGGCCTCTGTTCAACTACATATTAGCAATCAGTTCCCCAATGCGAAGTTTTAGTCAAAAACATCTCCAAGACCTCAGCCTCAGAAACAGGGACAACTGAAACGGAGTGTCTTCAGCCCTCTACATCCTTCCTTCCAAGAATAATCTTGACTGCATTTATTCATAAACTAAAGCAGATGCCTCTGGTCCTGGGACAAATCAATTACATTTTTAGTGACAATTCCCTTTAGGTGTAGTGTGCCGTGTGTGGGGGCAAAACTCTGGATTCAACTCTAGCTCCTTATCACATAAAGTGAATACTTGAAGTGACACATTTTTTTAAGACCTGGGCCCTGATTTACAAAGACTTTGCATCAGGTTGTCTTTAATTTTTGAATGCAGACTGATTCAATGTTGCTTTTTATAATCTAACGCAAATCGCAATTTGGATTGGCTTGCAGTCCAAAGCAACTGAAGGCAGCTGCCTTCCATTACTTTGCATCAAGGGGGCATTCCATGGGTGGTGCATCGGAGCTCCCATGCAACCGCACAGGGATTTTGATGCAAATCCATATCTAAAAAGAATTGTAGACCGGGAATTGCACCAAAATCCTGCATCTGCCTGAGGCGGGTGTAATGAGGAAAAATATTTTCATTTGTCCTTGTTTTATTATCTTTGCATGTGTGCTGCATGCTACAGCACACATACAAAGAGAACAATGCTTTAAGGCATACTTTTAGAACCAGGAGGACTCATTCCTGCTCAGAAACTATGATGACCATAGCCCAGACACCCTTACAATATTGTGCAAGGGTGTCTGCATTGGCACATGGTAGCCCAAAGGGCACCAACGCAAGGATAGAGCAGAACAGCGCCACATCTTAGTAGATTTGGCACTGCACTGTTCTGTTCTCTCTCTTTCACACAAAGTAGTACAGCAACTGTACTTACTATGCTACATTGCAGGATCTTTTGCCCATGTTATTTGCTTTGGGTTGACTGATGGCTTTATTACTTGCACAACTGAAGTTCCATTAGTGTGCCACCTTACATAGTAGCTGCACATAATTAGACCTTTGCAGCTTTTGTTGATATCACTCACCAAAGTAACACAATAATATACATGAAGCTACATAACAACACAATTAAAACATAACAGGGCACAACATAAAAAGTAGTTAAAACTGACTCCACCAAATAACCACTACACAGCGTTGCAGTGCAATAAGGCAGCACAAAATACAGCAATACAAAAAATAAAAGAATACATCACCACCACAAAAAAATGCCACACAACAAGCATTCACAAAGAGTGTGGTCAAACATTAACACCTCCAGAAATCTGTTACATAATATAGTGGTAAAGATTTGGTTGCACCAAGCACTGCCTTGATTTACCATCAAGGATATGAAATAGCACTAGTTATATATATAAATGTATTGTGATGTGGCTCTTGCTCTCTTCAACAGTTTTGGGTTGACTAGTGTCTCAAATAGTAAATGGTTTCTTGTTCCAGGAACTTCAAGAGGCCAGTACAGCTTTTGGCTGGAAATGTAGTAATCTTTGTTGACATATCTAAAGTAAATATCAGAACTCAAATATAGTAACACACACAACGCAACATAACAACACAATTAAAACATAAAAGAGCACAACAAACCAAAGCAATGAAGCCAGAACACCACACAGCAAGCACAGTATTCTACAACATCATCAAATTACAATAACACAACACTAAAGCCAACCATATATTAACCCCTTCGCTGCTGCGGACATTCCGCTGCAGCGCTGGGGGGGCAGGGGGGCAGCGCGGTGGGCCTGTGCTCATGACGGAGCCGCTCCATCATGAGCCACAGTTGAGCTGTGCTCATGACGGAACGGTTCCGTCATGACTCCGCCCATTTGCGTTGTCCCCCGCACAGGCGGGGAAACAGCGCCGCGCAGGCAGAGCGGCCGCCAACGGGCGTGTCATGACGGAACCGTTCCGTCATGAGCACAGCTCAACTGTGGCTCATGACGGAACGGTTCCGTCATGAGCGGGGAAGGGGTTAAACAACAGAGCACATCACAACAACAAAATGCCACAAAACAAATCCGCACAAATATTCTTGTCACACATTACCACCTCCAAAAATGTGCTTTCATAATACAGTGTAAAAGGTGTTTGCAACCAACACTCCCATTACTTACCATCAAGCTAATGAAATTGAGCTAGTTAAAATATTTTGTGATCCTGCCCTCGCACCGGCTCTAACTGGTCTAATCGCTGCTCCCACAATGGCTTTGTTAGACTTCTTTTCTTCTCTCTCAACCTTCCCTATTTTGTTTTTAACATAAAATGTGTAAGATTTTCCAAGCCAATGGGACGATGTTATGGGGCATATGTACAAACCCCTATCATCACCACAACATCACTTTTACTGACTTTGTGGTGGTGATAGTATTGTGCCTTATTTACAAGGCAGCGTTAAGCCACTTAACGTGGCTTAACGCTGCCTTGTAAAGATGGCTCATTTCACGCTATAGTTAGCTTGAAAGGGGTGAGCAGTGGGTGTTGCAATGGGCATTTCACCGCAACACCCATTGTTTTTGATGCTGCCTCCTATGTACACAGATGGCTGACATAGGAGGCAGTGCCAAAATTGAGACCAGGAAAAACCTGGTCTTAAGTTGGCGAAACGAGGAGAAATTTATTATTTCTCCTTGTATTTGCTTTTTCCATGTGTGTTGCCTTGTGCAGCACACATGGTAAAAGCAAAGTGCCATGGATTGCTTATGTACAGGAAGGTGTCCCTTCCTGTACATAAACACTCCTTTAAAAAATGCCATTTTGTCATTTTCATGTGTGCTGCACAAAGCAGCCCACATGACATTGACAAAATGGCATTTTAGGATTGTTTATGTGCAGGAAGGGACACCTTCCTTCACATAAACAATCCTCCCCTGCACGCAGACACCCTTGAACTATGGTGCAAGGGTTCCTGCATTGGCGCTAAGTTGCTAAACTTAGCGCCATCGCAGGAGGAAACGCAAGGCTATACCACATTCTTGTAAATATGCGCACACGAGAAAGCTAAATACTCGCTGCTCTTGTCGGCTTGATAGCCTGAGACGTTTTTTGAACTTGTCTTTTACTTTTGCGCTCGTACTTTGCCTACTTGGCTTTTTAACATGTGTGATTGCTGATTTGTTTTTAATTGTTCCTCTGCATTGCACCTACCTCACACACTGCCTTGTCCTCAGTCCATCACGGGTCTATCCCGATTGTTGTGGAAGCACTTTTGGCTACTTCCGGTCACGAGGAGGTTGGTGTTCTAGTGGCCCCTACCTCCAGCGATAAAACCGGATGACTTGCACATCGCGCAGCAGATGCGCGTAGCAGGCGCAAGCCCATCTGCGCCCGACCGGGCCAGGGGCCACAATCCCTGCCCAAAAATTATTAAAACACTGTTTACCAATAAAATATTCCTTCACACACCTACTGAGCTATCGCAGTATACCCCAGTTTAAATGTGATTGTCTTGACCCAATGGATGAGGCTACTAAATGCTCTTGTTGTAGCTTCACATTTCATAAATCACTTTAAAGAGTGATGAGTAGCTCACTCATTGCGACTATCCCTCCCCCACAGGACAATTGTCCCTCACTATGTTGCAAGTCCTCCAGTATGGTCTTTAACTTTTGGAATATTAATTGTCGTTCCGTTCCCAAACATAAAATGGACATTTTCGATTTATTAAGTTGTGAACAGCCAGATGCCATTTTTTAAACTGAAACATGGCTGCATACGAGCTCTGGCCCGGATGTGGCCTCTGCTTTACCTTCTAACTATGCTATAGTTAGGATAGTTAGAGAATCCAAGATAGGAGGTGGTATTGCCATAATTTAAAAAAATCCTATTCATGTAAAATAGAAGTACTCCCTTTTAAACTTATGATGACCCCTCACTTTACCTTCTCTGGCATTCTTGTCTACCGCCCCCCTGGTCCGCTGGCCCCTTGGGTTGCTTCTTTTGCAGAGTTAATTTCCCCTCATCTTCTTATGGCGGCAAACTTTACCATCCTGGGTGATCTTAACGTTCATTGGGACAACCCCACATGCTCAACCAGCAGCACACTGATTTCCGATCTTGCAGCAATGAACTTGCTGCTTTGCAATACGGGCCCTACTCCATCAGGCCATTTATG
Organism: Triturus cristatus; assembly: GCF_964204655.1. Classification (NCBI taxonomy): domain Eukaryota; kingdom Metazoa; phylum Chordata; class Amphibia; order Caudata; family Salamandridae; genus Triturus; species Triturus cristatus. The sequence continues at coordinate 735,163,665 of NC_140587.1, read as the reverse complement.
GGATCCTATATTTTCCAACCTGTCTGACATCCAATGTTTACCATTGCTCCCTTTATGTTGGTCAGATCATTACGCAGTCAAATTCCATTGTACTGTCCCAGTCTATCTGACCACAGCCATTTCTGGAGCGCAGCAGAAATCTAGGAATTGGAGTAAATTGGATATGAAATCTTTCAATAAACTCCTCTCTGACAGCGTTCCTTCTATTTCTCATGTTTCTACCTCTTCCTTAGACACAATCCATAAGTGGATTCCTAAAGCAATTGATAACTGCCTTCCTATTTCAATTAAAAAGACATACAATCATCGCTCCCTTGCCCCTGATTTACGGAGCAACTAAAAATAGAAAAAACAAAATGCAAAACCCTTGAAAGGCATTGGAGGAGAAAATACGCAATTGATTCCAAATTACAATATAAAAAGGCATTTTGGAAAAACATATAAATTCCCAACTCACACAGTTTGTTGAATCCTCAAATTTCTTACATGGCTCCCAGTCCAGATTTAGAGCCGGTTTTTCAACATAGACAACCCTACTGGGTGTTACGGAAATGCTGAGACATCATTTGGATATGGAGGATACAGCAGCCCTCATATTACTCGACTTAAGTGCTGATTTTGACACGGTGTCTGACACCGTGTTGATAAAATCCCTTCAATCCCTCGGTATTTCTGGCTTAGCACTGGATTGGTTGACATCCTTTCTCACCAATCGTACATTTCAAATTTTTTCTTCTGTTGCCACTTCCAAACCCCATCTTTCCCCTGATGGGGCCCCTCAGGGCTCCATTCTTAGCCCGCTGCTTTCCAGCAATTATGTTAAATCACTGGCGAATCATTGCAGAGGAGGCCGGGTTGTCCCTTTTTTCATACGTGGACGACACCCAGATTATCTTCTCGCTTTCTACTGAGAAGGTGTCTGGTCCATCAGCTCTTCAGGACGGCCTAAGAAAAATTGCAGCATAGATGCAAATCAACATGCTCAAACTTGATGGCGATAAGACCGAGGTCCTCATTTTGGGGAATAATAAATATCTATGGGGCCCCCAGCATTAGCCTACCGAAATGGGACCACCTCCCCAGCCCACTCAACAAGTCCGTATTTTGGGCTTTATTGTTGATGATCAGCTGTCTATGAGACAGCAAGCAGTAAAGGTTGCTGCTACTTGCTTTACGGCATTAAAATGGTGAAAATAAATCGTATGGATGCTTCCTTGCTCCACCCAAAGAACCGTGGTCCAGGCGCTTGTGACCTCAAGACTAGACTACGGTAACATCCTCTATTTAGGGGCTAACAAGGATGTACTACGGAGGCTGCAGGTGGTGCAGAACGCTACGGCTAGATTACTATGTCGAATTCCCAAAGCTACTTCCATCTCTAGCCATCTTCGCAATCTTCACTGGTTAAAAGTGGAAAGCCACGTTAAGTTCAAAGCCTTGAGCTTTCTATTTAAGATCAAGTTCGGCACTGCTCCTCAATATCTGCAAGCTCTAGCCCAGCCTTACCAACCTTCACGTCTGTTGTGTTCCACAACCCAGGGACCATTTTTGGTCCCCAGGGTTAGACTTTCATGGATGGGCGGTTGCTCCTTTGTTTTTCTTGGCCCTACCTTGTGGAACACTCTTCCTGCATCCCTGCGTCACGAAACAAGCTTTGCAAACTTTCGCAAAGGTTTAAAGACATGGCTGTTCAACAAATAACATCATTATTTCCTTTTCATTCTTCAGGCTGGCACTGGTAAACCCTTTTTGGGTAGCTGTGCGCCTTACAAAAATAAATTAACATAACATAACATGGTGCAGCCTTGCGTTTCAGAAGTGGCGGAGAGAGGCATTAAGCCAGGAAGGCTAACGCCTCTGTCCGCCACTTTTTGTGCACATCCACCTATGTTTGTTACATTTTGGAAAGTGTACTCTTAAATGTCTCTCTCTCGCCCTCTTTCTCTTTGTCACTCTCTCTCCCCTTTTCCCAATGACACATGCCCAGGCACTTACACATTCGCACATGATTCGTGTTGCAAGCCTACATTGAAGATACACGTGATAGATATAGTGACTTCCAGCTGTGAAAACAATAACGTATATCCATCAATAGTAAGATTTTATCGATTAAAGATGCAGATTGTTATACACTTTGCAAGAAACAAAGGGACTCAAACACATCTGCTGCTTTTCTATAACCCAATTCTCTTCTTAACAGACCAATGTCAAGAATAATTGGTGCTTATAAAACAGCCCTTCTCATAGGAGTAAAGCATATCCACTGATGTAAATGCTCGAGGGGAAAGGGGCATTCCAATGCATTGTTAAACATCCTGAACAATAATGAGAAAAACACATACTTATGCACACACAAAAGCACACGTACACAGAGCTCTCTGTCAGTCATCATGCTTTAGCGGTGTGTTGATGGGGTAGGTGCATTCATATTTTAAATACACCACGTAAACATCTTGCTAATGGAACTGCAGTGATAAAACAGGCTTAAGTTTATTTATTTGTGTTTCCTGCGCATGTCAGAATGGATTATATTGTCAGTCAAGCAGTATCTGCGTACTATGGCAGTCAGCAATTTTTAAATTGACTTGGTGAAGTTGTTGAGTGGAGTATTTTATCAATTTAAAGTTATGCAAATGCAGGACTTCGATTGACAGCTTTGTTAAGTCTTATTTCCATATTCAGTGGCTTTTTCAAGAACTGCAGCAACACTTTAGACATAATATTTAATAGTCACAGATGCAAACAATTAATTGGAAATGGCATATACTACGGCAATTTGAGCACTACTTCTCTCTAATATGTCCTAGCCTTTCCACAATTACGTAAAACAAATTAACCACTCTATTTATAAGTTGGTGTAAATAAAAGAATGCATTGATATTCATAAGTATATAGTAACCAAACAAGGGACAGTGGGCTTTTAGACAGGTCCAGCACAAGGGCCCAAGGACAGTAGTTTCAACAAAAAGATTGTGCTGTTCCTATGGATTTGAGAGACCGAAACACAGGGAAATATGAATCAACCTGACCACTGGGATTCATAGTTGGGAATCCATTGTATTGGATTTTGGTGCCCTCTCACACCCTGCCGGGTGTCATGCTTCATCATCGGGCTGCTTCTCGTCGGGTCGGCGGTGCAATACCCGACGGGCTCCCTATAGTAGGGGCACATTATCGAAGATCTTTTTCCAACAGCCGTTTGGTGAAGTGCGGGTAAGGGGGCCTTGTGTTTGTAGATGTTGAAAGTGCAAGTAAAATAGAGTTGGGAGTACCTTAGAAAAAACTTTAATCAGGGGTCTCCTGCCCTAAGTAAAAACAAAACTATAAGGCGCCAGGCTGAGGTTATGGCGCTCTTATAAGTAGTGGGTTAACATGTTTCTCGCCAACATGAATAATATATAGGCGATTCGTCAGGACCAAGGGGGGGGAAACTATCTGCAACTTAAAGCTTAACAGTACTGGTGTTGTGGCTACACACTCACATCAACAATTGGACTAAATAGTCGAGTACCTGATAGACCTGGAACTACCCAGACTAATTCACTAACCAGGCATCACAGTACCCGGTAGGTTTAAACTCACGAGGGGTTACTCATGTAGTTTGTGTTGTGCACACGAAGCTGTCGACCTACCCTACTCCTACCTACATTTTAAATATTTAAACCTTAACTCGTTCAAATATTTTTTGAGACAGAAATCGCACAGTAAAATCCAGATAACATTTTTAGATGCTTTCAGTGTATTTCATTCGCATGGCATGGCACATTTTCAGAAGTGATCATAAACAAAAGTGTTTCCTCCAAAAGTAAATGTCATAAAATATCATTTCAAATTTTCCTGTTTCCAAAAACATCCAAATACATTTTGCCTAATTGTAAACAAAATGAAAGCGTCCTGTCCTTCTCTAAAATTGACAATGGCATGTTATGCACCTCGGGGTATTTATCCTTACTTGTATGATTAGGAAAGTAAGTGCCATTTGCAAATTATCAATTTGTTAATATCCAATAGCAATTTCACAATAAATCGTCCTTGAGGAATATGATGATCAAAAGGTTGTGTAACCAGTTCTTCTTGGAACCCCCTAGCTGCTGAGCGTTTTCGACTCCCCAGTGCTGAGCACTTTTTTGGCTATTTTTTGGGTAATTTGGATTCAGGCCTCCATAACTTTATTTCTACATAAGGTATCCATGCCAAATTAGCGACCTTTTTTCCAATATTATGGAGATTTTAAAGGTACCCAGGGTTTGTGGATACCCCTGGAGAGGACAGATAAATTAGACAAAATACATCTATACCTTTTTTGGGAAAAATAGGAAAAAACTGCCCAGCAAGAAGTGTCTGTTTTTTTTTTGTGAAAATGGCATCAATGAATGGTTTGCTGTCCTACAGTCACCACATGCAGAGCTGGATCAAAAAACCTATTTTCTTATAGCACAGTTTTGGCATTTTTCAAAGAGGTAGCCCATTTTTTCTATTTTTTGTGCTTTTATACTACTTCCAGTTTGTGGTGGAAACTGGTGTGAAACCCATGCCTGATCCAGGAAAGCTATAGATTACTGAAAAGTAGACAGAATTCTGAATTCAGATAGGAGCCATATGTGCAGACCCCTCAAAGTTTTCCCCCCAAAACTGACTGTTAAATAATTAGTATATATATTTTTTTCAGACTTTTATATAACGTAAACTCGACCCGAAGGAATAGGAGTGCTTTACATGAGCACCAGTTGCATTACAGACGGACACATTCATTTAGTTAGGCACAAGGAGATTAAGTGATTTGCCCGGAATCACAGGATGACGGGTGTCCCTGTCAAGACTCAAACCCAGTTCCCCAGCTTCAAGGTCAACCGCTTTAATGCCACATCCCTAGAATGAAAAATAAAAAATGAGAAGGAAAAAACAGTCATTTGTGATGTTTTCATCTGTAACTTTTTGCCAGGATGGTTGGTTTACAAAAGCATTATACCATTACATCCACTAGACCCTTCTGTGTCCAGGGATATATAGGTTTTGAATGTTATCTAAGAACCCAAGGTATCCAGAGCCAATAACTAGGCCACACCTTATAATGTTTTTCACTGTGTAACTAGTTGGGTTATGGAGGGGTAGTGACTAAGGGGATGGGGATACTTATGGTAATTGGTGCGCGATTCAGGCCTTTGACCTACACCTTACTCTGTGGGTCCAGAAGTGTGGATGCCATCACTGTCAGTGCGGCTGCACGTATATCTGGTTCAGATGTCAGCAGGATAGAACGTCAAAGCACAAGTCCAATGGAATGTGCCTGCGCCATTTTGAAAGTAAAGGTCATTCATGCACGATGTTTGAAGATTGCTATGCTGGTTATACATACATAAACTGGACAGTGGACCAACTTTTGGCTAGCAATAGGCACCAAACTCAGAATGTATACCAATCAATTTACAAAAACCAAAGTACTCTTGTGTGCAAAACCACTACGGCGCCTTCTGTCCAAAGGCACCACCCCGTACCTCAGGGTCTAAAGTACAAATATGATTGTGTTGAGGTTGCACCATTTTACAAATATATACAATCAAATAGTCCACATTGGATCCAGCGAATAATTAAACATCCTTCTTTATTATTTATGCAAAATCTTCTCTTTTTTTAGAAAGAACCACAGCCAACGCGTTTCATTCTCGAAAGAGAACTTCTTCAGGGCATTTGTAGTTTCCACAGAATGTAGAGTATAAAGTTTGGGACAATACAATCCTGGTCCAATATAATAAAATCGTCCAGTACTCCCAAGTCAACTTATTGGTTGAGAGAATGCTGGTATCATTCAAAGGACAATGATAGTGTCCTCTAGAGCGAAGTGATATGATAGTCACTATAATATGTCTGATCCATATCTACATCAGAAGCATCTCGCACAGTGCCTGTGGATACAGCATAGTTGTTCCTCTCAAACTCTCGGCATGGTGGAACACGCTCGTATTTCAAACGCGGCTCGACAGAGGATAAAGCATAATTATTCCTCTCAAACTCGGGAGCAGATTTTAACACTGCATGAGTTAGCACCTGGGTCATTGCATGAGTATGTGGATACTAACTGCATGATTAAAGGAGTGCAAAGAGAGTGCATGGTAAATGTATAACTGCTTCTGTATTGGCAGATTGATTACATAAGTACATAGTGCTGGATGGCTCATTGTAAAAGTGCGTGGGCAGTGATAGGGAGATTACTAGACTGCACAGATACTACCTGGGTAATTGGACAAGTTAATCAATAGTATATAGGTGGTTAGAGATCTGCATGGATACTGCACAGAGGATTTGTCGGCATGCATATCTTAGTGCCTGCACCATTGCATGAGTACGAGGGTAGTGACTTATTTTTTTACAGTGCTGCAAAGAGACTGGATGGTGAATTTATGTGCTTGAGTATTAGCACACTGATTGGATAAGTGTATAGTGCTGGATGGGTGATTCGAGGAGTGTATGAGTACTGACAGGGCAATGGCTGCTCTACAAGGACAGTGCTTATGGGATTGAAATAGTGCATACATCTCTGCTGCTACTTTACCATTTTACAACTACTTTTAATGTTACACCCAGCCAAATACAAAGCAGGAACCATTCACATTTCTCTGCTTTAAGTCTCACCATAGTACTGAAAAACATAAATGGATATCTGTCTACCACAACAGTACACCTCATACATTCACAGAACAAACTTCAATTTTAAACTGAATACCCCCAAAAAATGATGTGGCATATTTCAAATGTACCTCTCTAGAGACTTATAAAAACTAGTCTCATCACTAATACCTTAACTCAACATATGCACTTCTAGTTTGAAATCAACACCTAAAATTATGAGGTATACTACCCAAATACAAAGCAGGAACCATTCACATTTCTCTGCTATAAGTCTCACCATATTACTGAAAAACATAAATGGATATTTCTCTACCACAACACTATCTACACCTCATAAATTCACAGAACAAACTTCAATTTTAAACCAAACACCAAACATTATGTGGCATATTTCAACTGTACTCTCTAGAGACTTATAAAAATTAGTCTCATCACTAATACCATAACTCAACATATGCACTTCCAATTTGAAATCAACACCTAAAATTATGTGGTATACTATTAATGTACATATCCACACACTGAAACAAACTACCATAATCACCAATCCATATTTCAAAACACACATAATACTATACAGTATTTATATTAAATGACATTTAAATACATTACAAAAAACTGCAATAAACATTTCTTCATTTCAAAATATATCTCAAACTTCAAATTTCATTATTTATATTTTATCTTTAAAAACAAAGGCACCACATAGTACACCTCACAAATTGATAACTCACTTTTCAAATTGATTTGTAGATTATGAAGTATCGGAATCAAACACCAGATTTTCTTATGCACACAATCAATATAATGACCTGCTCTTAGCAAAAATAGTAATGGAAAACTTTCCCTCTCTTTCTCTACACATATAGATGTAAATAACAAATCACATTGCTTCCCAGATCATTTCAAATTCTAAAACACATTTCTATTGGTTACACATATCGACCCTTGCCAACAGACTTCTATCTGAACCCAAAATGCTTCTGGAATTTTCTGGAGTCGTGCCTGCACCGTGAGCGATGGCAACGCAAGTCCATACGGCAGTTAAAAAATATATTACTAATAAATTGACCACTTTTTTATATAATACACTACTTTTAAAGATAGCACGGACTTGAGAAATCTCACTGTAATAACATATTACTTTAATATTTATAACAAATTCACATTTTACTGCCACAGTTAGCTTACAAACCTACCCCTATTCTCCTTAATGCCTGTTTCCATAACAACAGTTCATGGAACACTCAACTGAACTCACAGGTCACAAGTTCAGCATGCAACGATGCAAATATAAACAGCAAGTGTGCTTGACTTTCCAAAATACGAGCTTAACCTATCTAATGTACCTTTCAAACATTTTTTACTAACCAATAAGAAACATGCTTTTTAAACACAGAAACAGGCAACCTATTTTTGACTATATTATGTTCTTAAACAGCCAATCATTTCTCTTCTTTTTTTAAAACTGCTTCTTGTCCACCATCTTAGATACTTCTCATTCTACCAATTGTCTACTTCAACTACACACATCTTTTCAGTGCACCCAGACTTCCCTTCAAGATGCTTAGACTGTGGATTGTGGGACACAGCTATCTTTTCTGGTGCAAAAGGTATGCTGAACACAGAGGTATTGACAAAAATCGAGCTTTGCAAAATATGGACCTTAAATGGATTGGACAAAGAGGATTAAAGTGGCACCAATTGATGCCTTTGGTTAAAATCTTTTTACATCTCCAACCCCCTGACCTCATGATTGTGCACTGTGGAGGCAATGACCTAGGCACATTGACTGGGGTAGGTCTGAAATGCTAATGAAGGACACCTTTGCAGATCTGATTTGCATTTGTCTCAAACTGTCTTTGTATACTCTAACATATGCCAAAGACAGAAATGGAAGCAGTCCAATCAATTCTGTCCACAGATTGAGAAAGCTAGAAAAAATTTCAATAAGGCTGTTTTTGCTTATCTCAGAGACCATAGTATGGGCTCCATATACAACAACAATCTGCGTTTCGATATGGACTGCATCAACAGGAGTGATGATGTACATTTCTCGGGAGAAATACGCATGCGTGGCCGGCCGCGCATTCGCATTTGTGGGGAAGAAGTTAGCGAGGAAGCAGAAAGATGGAGCCCCGGTACATCGCAGCTCAGGTAAGTAATTTTCTTTACTTTTAAGGTTGTAAGTAATTTTAAAATGAGGGCGGGAGGAAGGCGGGCGGTGCGTATTGGGGCTACGCGAAGTGTGCAGGTGCACGTAGATTTGGCCACACTCCGTGATGCTCTGCGTTGCTCCACTACGCCCAGGGTTAGAATTTATAAAATGAAAATAAAATGGATACAAGGAATGATTTTCGAAGAAAGTTTATAAATGTGTACTAATTCTGTGATTTCAAGTTCCATGTGTGGTGCACCTCTCTTTTGTTGGTTAGAATTTATAAGTGCTTAGGTATTGGCGGAGTGTTTGCATAAGTGGATAGTGCTGGATGAGTGATTGGAGAAGTGCATGGGACTGACAGGGGGATAATTTGACTGCATGGGTAGTACATGGGTAATTAAAGGAGTAAATCAGTAGTATGTAGCTGGTTAGAGGTCTTCATGGATAGTGCACAGAGTATTGTAGCTATGCTTGTGTTAGTACCAAGGCCATGGTGAATTTATAAGTGCTTCGGTATTGGTGGAGTGATTCGATAAGTAGATAGTGCTGGATGGGTGATTGCAGAAGTGCATGGGACTGACAGGAAGATTCATAGACTGCATGGGTACTAACTGGATAATTAGAGGAGTGTATCAATAATATGTAGCTGGTTAGAGGTCTGCATGGATAGTGCAGAGAATATTGTAGCTGTACTTGTGTTAGTGCCTAGGCCATTGCATAAGTACATGACTAGTAACTGGAATGATTGCAGTGCTGCAAAGAGAGTGCATGGTGAATATGTAAGTGCCTAGGTATTGGCAGACTGATTGCATAATTAGCTAGTGCTGAATTGGTGATTGAAGAAGTGCATGGGACTAACAGGAGGATTCCTAGATTGCATAGGTACTATCTGGGTAATTAGAAGAGTAAATCAGTAGTATGTAGCTGCTTAGAGGTCTGCATGGATAGTGCACAGAGTATTGTACCTATGCTTGTGTTAGTACCAAGGCCATGGTGGATTTATAAGTGCTTAGGTATTGGTGGAGTGCTTGGTTAAGTAGATGGTGTTGGATGGGTGATTGGAGAAGTGCATGGAACTGACAGGAGAATTCCTAGACTGCATAGGTACCATCTGGGTAATTGGAGGAGTAAATCAGTAGTATGTAGCTGGTTAGAGGTCTACATGGATAGTGCACAAATTATTGTACCTATGGTTGTGCTAGTGCTAAGGCCATTCCATAAGTACATGACTAGTAACTGAAATGATGACAGTGCTGCAAAAAGAGTGCATGGTGAATTGATAACTGCTTAGGTATTGGCGGCGTGATTGCATAAGTAGATAGCGCTGGATGAGTGATCAGAGAAGTGCTTGCGGCCTGACAGGGGAATTCCTAGACTACATAGGTATTACCTGGGTAATTGGAGGAGTAAAACAGTACTGTGAAGGTGGTTATGGGACAGCAATGTTAAACCAAACACCAAAAATGATGTGGCATAGTTCAACTGTACCTGTCTAGAGACTTATAAAAACTAGTCTCATCACAAATACCTTACCTCAACATATACAAGTAAAGACATACTTCACACACACGACCATGCACATTTTAAAACTTGACAGACTGCACTTCTATTTTGAAATGTATGGTTACTGCCTGGGTCATTTTATGAGTACACACATACTGACTGGATGATTAGAGTAGTGCTAGGAGAGTATATGGTGCATTTATAAGTACTTCTGTTCTGGCAGACTAATTGGATAAGTACATGGTCCTGGCTGGGTGATTGGAGAAGTGCTTGGGGACCGACAAAGGAATTCCTAGACTACATAGGTATTACCTGGGTAATTGGAGGAGTGAATCAGTACTGTGAAGGTGGTTAGGGGACAGCAATGTTAAACCAAACACCAAAAAGTATGTCACATATTTCAACTGTACCTCTCTAGACACTTATAAAAATGAGTCTCATCAGAAATACCTTAACTCAACATATATATGTAAAGACATACTTCGCACACACGTCCATGCACATTTTAAAACTTGACAGACTGCACTTCTATTTTGAAATGTATGGTTACTGTCTGGGTCATTTTATGAGTACACACATACTGACTGGATGATTAGAGTACTGCTAGGAGAGTACATGGCGGATTTATAAGTGCTTCTGTTTTTACACAGTGCTTAGATAAGGACATGGAACTGGCTGCGTGATTGGAGGAGTGTATGGGTACTGACAGGGTGATGGCTGCACTGCAATGGTGGTCCTCAGGAGATTTGAACACAGCATGAGTTAGTACCTGGGTCATTGCATGAGTATGTGGATACTAACTGCATGATTAAAGGAGTGCAAAGAGAGTGCATGGTAAATGTATAACTGCTTCTATATTGGCAGAGTGATTACATAAGTACATAGTGCTGGATGGCTCATTGTAAAAGTACATGGGCAGTGATAGGGAGATTACTAGACTGCATAGATACTACCTGGGTAATTGGACAAGTTAATCAGTAGTATATAGGTGGTTAGAGATCTGCATGGATACTGCACAGAGGATTTGTATGCATGCATATCTTAGTGCCTGCACCATTGCATGAGTACGAGTGTAGTGACTTATTTTTTTACAGTGCTGCAAAGAGACTGGATGGTGAATTTATGTGCTTGAGTATTAGCACACGGATTGGATAAGTGTATAGTGCTGGATGGGTGATTGGAGGAGTGTATGGGTACTGACAGGGCAATGGCTGCTCTACAAGGACAGTGCTTATGGGATTGAAATAGTGCATACATCTCTGCTGCTACTTTACCATTTTACAACTACTTTTAATGTTACACCCAGCCAAATACAAAGCAGGAACCATTCACATTTCTCTGCTATAAGTCTCACCATAGTACTGAAAAACATACATGGATATCTGTCTACCACAACACTATCTACACCTCATAAATTCACAGAACAAACTTCAATTTTAAACTAAATACCCCCCAAAAATTATGTGGCATATTTCAAATGTACCTCTCTAGAGACTTATAAAAACTAGTCTCATCACTAAAACCTTAACTCAACATATGCACTTCTAATTTGAAATCAACACCTAAAATTATGAGGTATACTACCCAAATACAAAGCAGGAACCATTCACATTTCTCTGCTATAAGTCTCACCATATTACTGAAAAACATAAATGGATATTTCTCTACCACAACACTATCTACACCTCATAAATTTACAGAACAAACTTCAATTTTAAACCAAACACCAAACATTATGTGGCATATTTCAACTGTACTCTCTAGAGACTTATAAAAATTAGTCTCATCACTAATACCATAACTCAACATATGCACTTCCAATTTGAAATCAACACCTACAATTATGTGGTATACTACTAATGTACATATCCACACACTGAAACAAACTACCAAATCGTTAAGTTCTGGAGGTATAGCTACTAATTCTAAGTCATTATGGACAGCTATAGCTGACATTTTGTTATCTTCTAATTTATTGCAACAATATTTACAAATACATTGTACAGTACCTGGTGGCTGCGCATGCGCATTTGTGAGGAAGAAGTTAGCGAGGAAGCAGGAAAATGGAGCCCCGGGACGCCGCAGCTCAGGTAAGTAATTTTCTTTACTTTTTAGGTTGTAAGTAATTTTAAAATGAGAATGGGGGGGCGGGAGGCGGGAGGCGGGTGGCGGTCAACTCTGCTCCGCCGTGGCGTGTGCGTAGTCTGCCTGCTATGCCTACTTTGTGAAGCGCGAAGTAGGCAGCACTACGCACACTCCGCGGGCGGAGCGGAGCACTGTGCCCACCGTTAATAAATTCACCATGCACTCTTTTTACAGCACTGTAATCATTGCAGTTACACGTCATGTACTTATGGAATGGCCTTGGTACTGACACAGCCATAGCTACAATACTCTGTGCACTATCCATGCTGATCTCTAACCAGCTACATACTACTAATTCACTACAGTAATAACCCATGTACTACCCATGCAGTCTAGGAATCCCCCTGTCAGCCTCATGCACTTCTCCAATCACCCATCCAGCACTATCTACTTATGCAATCAGTCCACCAATACCTAAGCACTTATAAATTGACTATGCACTCTCTTTGCAACATTGTAATCTTCCAGTTTCTAGTCACGTACTCATGCAATGGCCCAGACACTAACACAAACACTGCTATAATACTCTGTGAACTATCTATGCAGACCTCTAACCAGCTACATACTATAATCTCTAATTACCTATGTACTACCTGTGGAGTCTAGGAATCCCCCTGACAGTCCCATGCACTTCTCCAATTACCCATCCAGCACTATCTACTTATCCTATCACTCCGCCAATACCTAATCAATTATGAATTTACCAAGGCCTTGGAACTAACCCAAGCATAGCTACAATACTCTGTGCACTATCAATGTAGATATATAACCAGTTACATACTACTTATTCACTTCTCTAATTACCTAGGTCCTACCTATGCAGTCTAGGAATCACCCTGTCAGTCCCATGCACTTCTCCAATCATCCATCCAGCACTATCTACTTATGCAATCACTCCGACAATACCTATGCACTGATAAATTCACCATGCACTCTTTTTGCAGCGCTGTATTCATTCGAGTTACTAGACATGTACTTATGAAATGGCCTTGGTACTAACAGGAGCCTAGCTACAATACTCTGTGCACTATCCATGCAGACCTCTATCCAGCTACATACTACTGATTCACTCCTCTAATTATCCAGGTAGTACCCATGCAGTCTAAGAATCTTTCTGTCAGTCCCCATGCACTTCTCCAATCACCCATGCAGCACTATCTTCTTATAACAATCACTCCGCCAATATCCAAGCTGTTATAAATGCACTCAGGCACTCTCCTTGCAGTATTGTAATCTTTTAGTCACTAGCCATGTACTCATGCAATGGCCCAGATTCTAACACAAACACTGATACAATACTGTGTGCACTACCCATGCAGACCTCTAACCAGGTACATACTACTAATTAATTTCTCTAATTACCCAGGTACTACCCATGCAGTCTAGGAATCCCTCTGTCAGTCCCATGCATTTCTCCAATCACCCATTCAGCACTATCTACTTATCCTATCACTCCATTAATACCTAAGCACCTATAAATTAACCATGCACTCTGTTTGCAGGACTGTAATCATTCCAGTTACTAGTCACATACTTATGCAATGGCCTAGGTACTGACACAAGCGCAGCTACAATACTCTGTGCACTATCCATGCAGACCTCTAACCAGCTACATACTACTGATTCACTTCTCTAATTACCTAGGTACTACCCATGCAGTCTAGGAATCCCCCTGTCAGCCCCATGCACTTCTCCAATCACCCATCCAGCACAAACTACTTATCCTATCACTCCGCCAATACCTAAGCACTTATAAATTCACCATGCACTCTGTTTGCAGGACTGTAATCATTCCAGATACTAGTTACATACTTATGCAATGGCCTAGGTACTAACACAAGCACAGCTACAATACTCTGTGCACTATCCATGCAGACCTCTAACCAGCTACATACTACTGATTCACTTCTCTAAATACCTAGGTACTACCCATGCAATCTAGGAATCCCCTTGACAGTCCCATGCACTTCTCAAATCACCCATCCAGCATAATCTACTTCTGCAATCACTCCGCCATTACCTAAGCACTTATAAATTCACCATGCACTTTTTTTCAGCACTGTAATCATTCCAGTCAGTAGTCATGTACTTATAGAATGGCCTTGGTACTAACACAACCATAGCTACAATACTCTGTGCACTATCTGTGCACACGTCTAACCAGATACATACTTCTGATTTACTCCTCTAATTACCCAGGTAGTACCCATGCAGTGTAGAAATCCCCCTGTCAGTCCCATGCACTTCTCCAATCACCCATCCAGCACTATATACTTATGGAATCACTCTGCCAATACCTAAGCATTTATAAATTCATCATGCACTCTTTTTGAAGCACTGTAATCATTCCTGTTACTAGTCATGTACTTATGGAATGGCCTTGGTACTAACAGAAGCATAGCTACAATACTCTGTGCACCATCCATGCAGACCTCTAACCAGCTACATACTACTGTTTCCCTCCTCTAAATTCCCAGGTAGTACGCATGCAGTCTAGGAATCCTTCTGTCAGTCCCCAAGCACTTCTCCAATCCCCCATGCAGCACTATCTACTTATCCAATCACTCCACCAATATCCAAGCTCTTATAAATGCACTCAGGCACTCTTCTTGCAGTATTGTAATCTTTTAGGCCCACATGCATCAAAGGAAAACCCGGTCGCAAACGGGTAGATTCTCAGAATCTGCCCCTTTGCGACCGGTATTTTTGCATTTGGGATGCATCATCCCAAATGCAAAAATCGCAATTTAAGGAATCTCTAAATTGCGATTACTTAAATTGCGATTGCATTTAAGGAATCCCAAATTGAGATTCCTTAAATGCAATGCATTAAAGTAAAAATATTAGCGATTTCGCTAATAGGGGGAGCAAATTACCATGAAGTTGAACTTCATGGTAATTTGCAAAAACTTAGAAAAATGCACTAAAGTGCATTTTTCAAAGTTCCATTTTACACACACACATGCCCTTGGGGCATGTGTGTGTGTAAAATGTACTCATATGCAGATTTCAGGGGCGCAACAGGGTGTCCTTTTGACACCCTGGCACCCTTGAAATTGCATGAGCAATTTGCGATTCTCTAAATGAGAATCGCAAATTGAGAATGTCTTCCCATTCATTCCTAAGGGCCTCTAGGCCCATAGAAATGAATGGGGAGGTATTCCTTAATTGCAACTCGCAATTTGCGAGTCGCAATTAAGAAATGTTTAGGAATCGCTATTTTTTAAGCGATTTCTGCATGCATAGCCTTTTGTTATTTCTTATTAGCAAATCCTTATTTTTTGCTAATAAGGAATCGCAAATGGCATTGTTGATGTTAGTCGCTAGCCATGTATTCATGCAATGGCCCAGACACTAACACAAACACTGCTACAATACTCTGTGCACTATCCATGCAGATCATCTAACCAGCTACATACTCTTGGTTCCCTCCTCTAATTACCCAGGTAATATTCATGCAGTCTAGCATTCCTCCTGTCGGTCCCATGCACCTCTCCCAGTACCCATCCAGCACTATCTACTTATCCAATCACTCCGCAAATACCTAAGCATTTATAAATTCACCATGGCCTTGTTACTTACACAAGCATACCAACAATACTCTGTGCACTATCCATGCAGATCTCTAACCGCCTACATACTACTGATTCACTTCTCTAATTACCCAGGTACTACCCATGCAGTGTAGCAATCCCCCTGTCAGTCCCATGCATTTCTCCAATCACCCACCCAGCACTATCTGCTCATCCAATCACTTTGCCAATACCTAAGCATTTATAAATTCACCATGCACTCTGTTTGCAGGACTGTAATCATTCCAGTTACTAGTCACGTACTTATGCAATGGCCTAGGTACTAACACAAGCACAGCTACAATACTCTGTGCCCTATCCATGCAGACTTCTAACCAGCTACATACTACTGATTCAATTCTCTAATTACCTAGGTACTACCTATGCAGTCAAGGTATCCCCCTGTCAGCCCCATGCAGTTTTTTTTACAAAAAAGGAAGGTGCACCAGAGAAAAGTCCAAACTTGAGTAAGTCCTTAGAGTTCCTTTTAATTTTCATATATGTTTTTTCATAGAGTAAAAGATCAGCCAACGCGTTTCGTTCTTTAAGATAAGAACTTCTTCAGGGCAGTATCTACACATAGTAGAAAAAGTGAAAATGGTCATCCAGAAGTCTGTAATTCATACATCGCCGTGTAATCGATAATAGGAAAGTTTCTTAATATAGATTCAGATGGATAGTTCGTAGAGATTCCAATGTACTAAAGTAGGAAGGTGCTACGCAATACAAATCACTTCACGGCGAAAGATACAAGTGAGTCCATATCCTCAAGATCCCATAATACGGATTCGAGTGTACAAAATGTGCAAATTCCGCACACTTCCGCTTGGTGGTAACTCGCTGTCCTGCGTTGGCTTTCCTCAGAGAAAAGTGCCCCCTCAGCTCCACCCCTGCGTATGACGTCACACATGCGCAATGTCGGACGCCAAACCTTCTCTGCAGCACTGCAATCATTCCAGTTACTAGTCATGTACTTATGCAATGGCCTAGGCACTAACACAAGTACAGCTACAATATTCTCTGCACTATCCATGCAGACCTCTAACCAGCTACATATTATTGATACACTCCTCTAATTATCCAGTTAGTACCCATGCAGTCTATGAATCTTCCTGTCAGTCCCATGCACTTCTCCAATCACCCATCCAACACTATCTACTTATGGAATCACTGCGCCAATACCTAAGCACTTATACATTCAACATGCACTCTTCTTGTTGTGCTGTAATCATTCCAGTTACTACTCATGTACCTATGAAATGACCTTGGTAATAACACAACCATAGCTACAATACACTGTGCACTATCCATGCAGACCTCTAACCAGCTACATACTACTGATTCACTCCTTTAATTACCCAGATAGTACACATGCAGTCTAGGTATTCTTCTATTAGTCCCTATGCAGTTCTCCAATCACCCACGCAACACTATCTACTTATCCAATCACTCTGCCAATATCCATGCACTTATAAATGCACTCAGGCACTCTCCTTGCAGTATTGTAATCTTTTAGTCACTAGCCATGTACTCATGCAATGATACAGGTACTAACCATGCAGTTCCACAATCACATGTGTACTATTAATGCTGTGCTCTAATATCTTACACACTGCTCATACACTCCTACAATCATGCAGGTTGTTGTTCCACTGCTCAAATCATTGATGTAGTTTCTTTGTATGTATTTTTATTGTTATACATGAGAATATTGTTATATAATTATGTTAATTATATTAAATTGTTTTCAAGACTTTTCTTTTTTAACAGAGTTACAATGACAAGAAAACAGCAAAGAAAAAGAGAAAGAAGAAAAGAGGCCTATGTAAAAAAAATAGCAAAAGACCAATTCGATCAAGTACAACATGGATTAAAGAAAAAGTCTTCAGGTTAGAGAAGTAAAGCTTTTTTTTTTAAACTTGTAAAGATGTTTCAAATTTTAAAAATAAAGAAGAGAGTGGTAGAACAAGAACAGTGAAACGAAAGGAAAAGAAAAATGTACAAAAAAGTGCAAAATTGATTAATCAGAAAAAGAAATATGTTGGAAGCAGGAAGAAACAATTTTAAGAAATTCGAAAAAGATTGTATAACATAGAGCACACCAAAATTTACAAAAAAAAATTAAAAAATATAAAAGGAGATCAGCATTTTACAAGCAAAAAAGGAGATTCTAAGTGTTATTGAAACAGCATTTGAATTGAAAAGAAAATTGCTTATCTTAGTTTTAAAAAGATTGAAAACTTTAAATACAATAATGCAGTCTATGAAGGACAAATGTAAAAGAAAAAGAATTGTAAATAGAACACATTTTTGTAAAACATTTTCTGGACAATGGAAGCATACTTCTAGTACGGCACCTTTTTTTAATGAAGAAAGCTATTTTCAACAAAATACATTAGTGCATGCAGTTGATAACTGTGGTCGTTGTTACGAACTGAAAAATGGCTGTCCAATTGAAAAAGAAAAGATAGTTCCTAGAAATGTTGAAGAAGTAATAGCTGAGGAAGTTCAAGGGTGACGTACCCAGGCTCCAGTGTTTACATGGGATTATAGTAGAATTTGTAGTATACGTCAGGAATCTATTGATATTTTACTAAATTTCTTAAGAGAATATGGAAAAAAAACTGTGAAACAGAAGATTAAGATATTATAAGGACTGGATCCTTGCAAAGTGAGAAAAAATACAGGGTTGCAAGGTCATTCTCTGGCTTGTCTTTCTAGGAAAGTATGTCAAAGTAGTTTCCATCATTTAAGAATTTTAGCAGTACATCATTCCGAAATGCGGAAGTTAGTAAGAAGATTATACTGTGTGAAAAGTCCTTCATTATGTCTAAATGAAATTAATACAGCTCTTTTGCATGGTTCAGTGTTGGATGTAAAAAAGTTTGTGATGATATAGAGTTACGCTTCTTTGCTGGTGAAGAGGAGTGTAGAGAAAGTGAGAGTATGATAAGTGTAGGTGTTGAAGAAGTAATGGAACATACTACTGATGTGAAGTTTGAAAAAAAATAACAAAGTTTAAAGTAGTTTCTGGTGAAAATCCCATTTATATTTGTATTTGTTGTCGACGTACTCACTATAAAATTCAAACTAGCAATGTAGATGTGTTTTTAAAAAGTGAAAAGGAGGACAATGATAAATGGAGAGATTTTTGCTGCTTATCTCTTTGTGGAAGGTCGTTTTGAGTTAGGTACTGTACAATGTATTTGTAAATATTGATACAATAAATTAGAAGATAACAAAATGTCAGCTATAGCTGTCCATAATGACTTAGAATTAGAAGCTATACCTCCAGAACGTAAAGATTTAAATACATATGAGGCCATCCTTATTCAATCTGCGCACCCATTTCAGGCTATAATTCGTATGGAGCCTAAAACAGGTAAGCTGCCTCCAACAGATCTACAAAGAGGTTTAAAAGGAAGAGTTGTGTATTTACCTTTAGATTTTAAGAAAAATGTTGAAACTGTTGGTGTAGGAAGAGAGGATACTGAACCTGTAGTCATTCTTGTTATTGATGTACCCACAAAGAGTTGGAAAATATAGCAAGAGTTATTAGATGTCACGAAAGTCCAAAAGGCTACATTATATCTGGTGCAAAACAATATTTACTATAAAAATGTAAATGTAGAAGAAGAAGAAATGAGTTTAGAAGATGAAAGACACATATCAAGTGGACAAATAGAAAAAGTGGAGAAGTCAAGAAAAGAAGAAATGTATGAACATTATACTATACACCCTCTACATTCAAAAGAACTGATAGCAGATACTATTGAATTGGTCCAGATGAAAAAAGCAAAAGGAACTCCCATGAGTGTATGGGAAAAAAGTTTGGAAGCTCGTTGTTTTCCACAGCTGTTTCCTACTGGAAAAGGTGGACGATATGATGAACTACCAGTTCAGATAACAGCTTCAGAATAGAGTACTTTACGACTATACTCAGAAGAACCAAGGTTTCGCCAGTGTATTCCATATTTGTTTAATCTTTTATTTGAAAGTGATCTGTCTGCACTTTCATATGCAGTCAACCAAATATTAAAAACAGGAACTCATCTTTCACATCTTTCTGCAAAGGCATTTATGGACAAAGTTGAAGAAAGAGATGAACATTTAGAATCACAGTTAATTAATTTGATGGCATGTCAGTGTGGCACTAATGAATATTGGTATCGATGTCATGGGGAACTAAAATGTATGTTAAGGAACTTAGGAACCCCTTCGTGGTTTGCTACACTTAGCTGTGCTGAGTACGCATGGGATGATTTACTGGATTTTCTACGAGAAGAAAATACAAATATAGAAAATATTGAATTGAAGACAGCTGGAGAACTGTAATCCCTGGATCCTGTAAATGTTTGCAGATATTGTAATCATAGGTTTGAAGCTATGATGTCTTTCATCTGTAATAAAAATAATCCACCTATTGGCGAAGTTATTGATTTCTTTCGGAGAAAGGAATACCAAGCTAGAGGTGCTCCTCATATACATATGCTTTTATGGATCAAGGATGCACCCAAATTTGGAACTGATTCGGATGAGACTGTTTTATCTTTTATTGAAGACTATGTTACCTGTGTGATTCCGAAAACAGTACAAAATATCTTAAGACAGTAAGTTTTACGGTTTCAAAGCCATCGAAGTGGAAAATATTGTCAACAGAAATACAAGTCAAAGGAAAAATTTTACACAAAATGTCAATTTGGTTTGAACAGTTTTATGTCAGCAGTGAGGCATACTATCACTAGAAAATAACCAAAAAATACTTATAATATAAAAAGAACACAAGAATCGAAGTACATTAATGATTACAATCCAGTGCTTTTAAAGATGTGGAATGCAAATATGGACATACAATATGTTGCAGATAACTCAATTGCTGTTGCTCGCTATGTCACGTCATATATTACGAAATCTGAGAAGACAGAATTGAAAGAAATGTGGGAGGAAATTTCACAGGAGAACACACTTAGCAAAAAATTGTACAGCTTCAGCTTGAAGATGCTTTCACATCAAGAAATTGGATCGTATGAATGTTCAGATCGATTGACATCTGCAAGTTTATATTCAAAGTCAAGAGGAATCATCTGGATAAGTCTAGGTTTTGCTGCAACACGAAATAGTGTTTTGAAATCTGTACAAGAAATTGAATACTTGGCACTGAATGAACCGTAAAGTACAGATATTCTGAAAACAAATATGTTGGATAAGTACTATCCAAATAGAAGTCCACACCTGGAAAAGATATGTCTATATGAAATACTGCAACAATATAGTTTTGCATTTTTTTTCACGGAAAATATAAATGAAGGAAAATATGCTGTTTTTAGATCTGAAGGATGTTTGGTAAAGCATGCCAAAGGAAATCTGATTAATCACAGGAAACTAAGTTGCGATACTCCAGATAAAATAAAGTTTTTCTATTTAGCTCTTCTGCAACTCTTCAAACCTTGGCGGACTGAAATGGAATTACTTGGAGATTTTGACTGCTATGAAGATTCTTTCAATGCATGTAAAGATAGCATTGAATGTACTATGTTTCCAAATTATCTCTAAATGTTGAACGAAGAGATTAATCAAGAAAGAACTATTGCAGCTGAAATAGCTAGAGATAGTTCTCAAGATAGTCAGAGTTCTGCTCCACAAAGTCAAGATCCACTAGGAGAAGCCATACTTGAAAATGAAGCGGCAATAGCAATGAGTGAAGTGGAAACGGTGATGCAGCAAGCACAACAGGAGAATATTAATTTGAATAACTTAGAGGAACATCTGAATACTGAACAGAAAGAAATATATCACTAAGTTACACAACAGATACAACATGGATTACTGCATGAAAAGAATTAATGCCAATGTACATCATTCAGACCTATTCTTATGTACATCAGTGGACAAGCTGGAACGTGGAAAAGTTTCTTGATTAAATGTTTGTCAAGTTATCTGCAGAAAACAACGGATTCACATTTGTCTTGTGTTGTAGCTGCTCCAACTGGGTTAGCAACACACAACATTAAAGGGATTACATTACATCGTCTACTTATGTTACCAGTAGAACATGAAAATAAGTTGGAATATCACAAGCTATCTGGAGAAGCTTGTTTCGAAGTTTCAAGAGAACTGAAGAAAATGAAACTTCTGGTAATTGATGAAGTAAGCATGGTCTCAAACTTAATGCTTGCGATTTTACATTTGAGGATGTAGCAGATTTTAAAAACAAATTACGATGTTTTATTTGGAGGAAAACATGTAATTGTATTTGGTGATTTACCACAACTCACACCTGTGAAAGGCCAACCGGTTTTTAAGACCCTTCTTCATGAAAACAATAAAAAATCATTGGGAAGTATTGGAAATGTGAACATTAGCAACTATTTTGAATATAAGGAACTTATTAAGACCATGCGACAAGCAAATGATGAAGATTATGGAGACATTCTTCAAAATATTAGAATTGGTGTCTCAACAAAGGATGGAAAAAATGCTTTAGAAAGTCAGCTACTAAGAAACTTGTTTCCAAAAGAAAATATTCCACCTGAAACAATCTACCGAAAAATTGAAGAAAAAAAAAATCTATAATTTGACTAACGCCAACACTGAAAGAATGCTCTACATTCAATGAAGAACTCTTGAAACTGGAGAATGAACCGATACTGGAAATGGTAGCCACTGATAAAATAGAACATGAAGGAGTAACTATTCTTTTGTCAGAGAAATTACAGTTAAAATTAGACTCTTTGGAAAAATCAATATCTAAGACTGCTGGTTTCGAAAAGACCTTATATGTATCTGTAAACTACCAGGTAATATTACGGCATAATTTAGATGTTGAGAAAGGTTTAGTAAATGGAGCAATGGGGAAAGTTGTTGACTTTGTTAGTTATGCAAATAGAGATGGAATTGAATTTTTGAAGATTAAATTTGATCAGATTGAAGAGGTGAAACAGATTTCACATTGTTCTGTTCGTTTCTTGCTTGTAAAAGATTTGTATGTTCATAGAAAACAGTTTCCTGTTTGTTTAGTATATGCAGTGACCATTCATAAATCTCAAGGTTTAAGTGTTGACAGTGCTTTGGTAAACATTGGAAGTACTGTGTTTAAAGAGGGAATGGCATATGTTGCATTGTCTCGAGTCAGAACTTTGTCTGGATTGTATTTGATTGATTTTGATGAGAGAAAGATTAGCGCAGATGCAAATTGTGTAAGAGAGTATAATCGGTTAAGAAGACTGTATGCTCCCAACCTAGGTGAATATCCTGTATATGAAAAGCGTGTAGTATGTCAAAAACAAACTTATGAGAAACTCTGTACTGAGGTTGAAAAGAAGAAAAAAAAATCAAGAGAATGATGAGATTGCAAACAAAAAGAAAAAGGACACTGTTCAAGAGATTGTAGGATATCAGTTCAGGTATTAACTGCTATGCTAGTGTAGTTGTTAATGTCACATTTTTTCTAGAAAGTCTTCAACAACAAATTATGGAAAATCAAGAATTTTTTTTTGTTCTTTATTACATTCTATTTATGAAAGTTAACAACTGATAAAACTAAAATCCAAAGTGTTTCTGGCATTCGGAATCTTCTGGATATATTTTCTGATTCTTCACAATTTACACAGAATGTACAGCAAGATGCTCAGGAATTTCTTAAGTTTATGCTTCTAGTATTGGAAGATGAAAGAATACAAATTAAAAATCTGTTTGGACTACATCACAAATGGGATCATACATGTGACAGCTGATCATTGTTATCTACCGCTAAAATAGACACTGAACGATTCATATATTTAACATTACCAGATTGCAAAACAGTGTCTTTCAGCGAATTAGTGAAATCAGCTAATCAAGATATGGAATGTGCTAACTGCAAATCGGAAATGTTGTCAACATTATTTATAGAAAGATTTGGCCAATATATCATTTTAATGCTGCAACGTTGTAGACCTGATGGAACAAAAATGGAAACCAAAATTAGTAATTTTGTAGCAGGTCAAGTGTCTATTTCAGGAAGAACTTTTAAAACAGTGGTTATTGTTTTGTAGGCCTGGGTGGTAAATTCCGTTCCGTTCGCGGAATTTGCGGAATTTGGGTAATTTCGCGTTCCGCGGAGAACGCGAAATTGTCCAAAAATCTGCGTTCCATGACTTCGCGAAATTTTTTGCTGGTTCGCGTTCTCAATATGCGTGTTCACGAGATATTTCACCCCGAGCACGCAAACAGTGATCGCGAACAGGAAAAAAGTATCGCGAACAAGCAATTCCGCGTGTTCGCAGAATTTCTGCGTGTTCACGGAGATTTTTTACCATTTCGCGGAGATTTGCGTAACGCGATTACGCAAATTCCGCCCACCCCTATTGTTTTGCACGATGGACCTACTTCAACATCTGAACACTATAATGTGTATTTAAAATGCAATAACGGATGGACACTATGTAATGATGCACATTTAGAGTTCAAATATTGGTTGCTTAATGAATTACCAAATTCAAATTTAATATTTTTGAAGCCACAATTCTGAATATATGTTAACATGAATAAATGAGTATATTTTGGATATTTCCACTAAAAATGATTTTAGATACATCATTCACCTTATTGGAAACATGTGAATATTAATTTAGAAGTCTATCTTGGATATCCTCATTGCAAATGTTTTCAGAAACATAATTCAGCCTATTGGGAAGGTGTGAATATGAATTCAAAAGTTTATTTTGGATATACTCCATGGAAATATTTTCAGATACATCATTCGGCCAATTGGGAAGATGTTGATAATTACGGTTTGAATTATTGATTCTTTTCTTTTATATTGCATTTGGAAAATTGTGTTTGAAAGAAGGTGGTCATACATTTGATCTTTGTATTATATACTATGTTACTAAGGATGTTCATTTGTGAAAATGTAAATACAGAGTTGAGTTTGCTGTAGATATTTTGAAGAGAAATATGTTTTTTTAACAATCTTATTGATTTTTTTTTGCCCGCTGTCATCTGATGATCAACATTGAAATCACTGTGCATGGTGAAATTCAATAGAATCTGAAGACAGCAAAAAAAGGCAAATTGAATATGTGATATACTTGTATAATTATGTTGTGTTATAAAAACTATACAATTATATGTAATAAAATAATTTTTTTCTTCTCTTTTACAGACCCTACTACTAAAGTTTAAAATATTTTATATTTACATTACAAAAAAAAGAAGTGAAAAAATGTTACAATTAATTTCATATCTACTTGAAAACAGGTAAGATTATTTCACCCAGGTACTACCCATACAGTCTATCAAAGACACTGTTACTCCCCATGCCCACCTCCAGTCACCCAGCCAGTACCATATACCAGTGGTTCCCAAACTTTTGACTCCTTAGGACCCCCATTGACTCACCACTGGAAGCCGGGGACCCCCAGCAATTTGTATGATTTAATTTTCAAACATTAAAAGAGTAATTTGAAAAAAAATAAACACACGTGCGCACAAGACAAATACTCCAATTACTAAGGATTTTAGTATTTTATATTGAAAGAATTTGCAAATAAAAGAACATTTTAACGGGAAGGTTGGAGCTACATCTCTGTGATTAAATTTTAAATGGTTAGTTTTATTTCGCAGTACAAGGCTCCAGCCAGGGCAAGAGTGGAAACCCAAAGCAGCCCTGGCAAATATTTTCAGACCAGTCCCCATACAGTGCACACCAAGTGCAGTGAGTGAGCCTGACCACGACATAGGGGGCTTCAGGAGGCTCTACCCCCAAGAAAATTTAGGATACAATGGTGCATTCTACAACACATTTATCATTATATATTGAATTGTATTAGATTATAAAGAATAGTAAATGATGACCTTACTATGCACCAGAATACAACAATCTTTGTTCAGGTTCTTCAATGATTCCCTTATTATCAACCTTCAACAGTGTCTCTCATTTCTCCATAGCACACTTGTCACATGTATTTCATTTGTTGTATAGTGCCTCTCATACAATTGTAGGATGTCAGAGCACTTTACATCACACGCATATAGAGACAATGAATCATACTTGTAAATCAGTGTAGAGAAAATGTTACATAAGGCAAAGGAGACTACAAGGTGTAGGATTTGCGTGTCATTCATACTTGTAGGCATTTTTAAAGAGTGCTTGGTCTGGAAAAGCACAAACTCAGGATTCAGAACATAACACAGTGGTTAGCATTGACTAACAATAAAAATGTATTTCCATCCAAATAAACTCCTTTAACAGCATCAGGATAATGAAAGACTGGGAAAAAACATAAGTTACTAACTTCTACCATGCAGTGTGTAAGCAGCTCTTTGATGACCGTTTATAGGTCACTGTGCTAGATTATGATGGTCTGTTATGCAGAGTAACAAAAGAATCTCTGTGAAAAAAGCAGTAATCCACTGACCTATGCACATAAAATACTGTTTTTTAAAATGCATGGTACACGTTCTTTGCAGCAGGCATATTAACCCTCTGTGCTACATTAGATAAGTCAAACCTGCCACTGGACAAAACTCTCATCTCTCTCCAGCAGGTACATTAATCACTGGTGCTATCAGAACACTTTTATTGTTGCTCGAAAACTGCTAATTCTACAAGGAACTATGCAGTGCTTTTAAAACTGCTGCCTGCGGACCCCCTGGGAATGTGCCAGGGACCCCTGGGGGTCCACGGACCCCAGTTTGGCAAACACTGCCATATACTAATCCAATCTCTCCGTTAATACCCAAGCACTTATAAATTCACCATACACTCTTCTTGCTGTACTCTAATCATCCAGTTACTACCCATGTACTCATGCAATGACCCAGACACTAACACATGCAGTGCTACAATCACATGTGCACTATCCATGTAGTCCTCTAACCACGTACACGCTACTCATTCACACCTTTATTTTCCCAGGTACTACCCATGCAGTCCTCCAGTCACCCAGCCAGTACTATATACTAATCCATTCACTCCACCAATACCCAAGCATTTATAAATTTACCATACACTCTCCTTGCACTAGTCTAATCATCCAGTCACTACCCATGTACTCATGCAATGACCCAGACTCTAACACATGAAGTGCTACAATCACATGGCACTATCCATGCAGTGCTCTAACCACTTACACACTGCTCATTCACACCTTCATTTTCCCAGGTACTACCCATGCAGTCCATCAATCACACTGTCATTCCCTATGCACTCCTCCAGTCATCCAGCCAGTACTATATACTAATCCATTCACTCCACCTATACCAAGCACTTATAAATTCATCATGCACTCTCTTTACAGCACTGTAATCATCCAGATACTAGTCACGTACGCTTGCAATGGTGCAGACAGTAACAAGCACTGCTACAATTCTCTGTGCACTATCCATACAGACCTCTAACCAGCTATACACTACTAATTCACTCCACTAATTACCCAGGTAGTACGTATGCAGTCTAGGAATCCTCCTGTCAGTCCCATGAACTTCTCCAATTACCCATCCAGCACTATCTACTTTTCCAATCACTCCGTCAATACCCAAGCACTTATAAATTCACCATGCACTCTTTTTGCAGCACTGTAATCATTCCAGTTACTAGTCGTATACTTATGGCATGGCCTTGGTACTAACACAACCATAGCTACAATACTCTGTGCACTATCCATGCAGACCTCTAACCAGCCACATACTACTGATTCACTCCTGTAATTACCCAGGTAGTATCCATGCAGTCTAGGAATCCTCCTGTAAGTCCCATGCACTTCTCCAATCACCCATCCAGCACTATCTACTTATGCAATTAGTCCGCCAATACCCAAGTACTTATAAATTCACCATGCACTCTTTTTGCAGCACTGTAATCATTCCAGTTACTAGTCGTATACTTATGGCATGACCTTGGTACTAACACAACCATACCTACAATACTCTGTGCACTATCCATGCAGACCTCTAACCAGCTACATACTACTGATTCACTTCTCTAATTACCCAGGTGCTAGCCATGCACTCTAGGAATCCCCCTGTCAGTCCCATGTATTTGTCCAATCACCCATCAAGCACTAGCTACTTATCCAATCACTTTGGCAATTCCTAAACACTTATAAATTCACCATGCACTCTGTTTGCAGGAGTGTAGTCATTCCAATTATTAGTCACATACTTATGCAATGGCCTAGGTACTAACACAAGCACAGCTCCAATACTCTGTACACTATCCATACAGACCTCTAACCAGCTATACACTACTAATTCACTCCTCTACTTACCCAGGTAGTACGTTTGCAGTCTAGGAATCATCCTGTCAGTCCCATGCACTTCTCCAATTACCCATCCAGCACTATCTACTTTTCCAATCACTCCGCCAATACCCAAGCCCTTATAAATTCACCATGCAATCTCTTTACAGCACTGTAATCATTCCAGTTACTAGTCATGTACTTATGGAATGGCCTTGGTACTAACACAACAATAGCTACAATACTCTGTGCACTATCCATGCAGACCTTTAACCAGCTACATACTACTGATTCACTCCTATAATTACCCATGTACTACCCATGCAGTCTAGGAATCCCCCTGTCAGTCCCATGCACTTCTCCAATCACCCATCCAGCAGTATGCACTTATCCAATCACTCTGCTAATACCTAAGCACTTATAAAGACAGCATGCACTCTCTTTACAGCACTCTAATCATCCAGTTACTAGTCATGTACTTATGCAATGGTGCAAACACTAACAAGCACTGCTACAATTCTCTGTGCACTATCCATACAGACCTCTAACCAGCCACACACTACTGATTCACTCCTCTAATTACCCATGTACTACCTATTTAGTCTAGGAAACACATTGTCACTCCCCATGCACTTACCAATCACCCACCTAGCACTATGTTGTGGTAAATATTTAAATTACCTGTACTATTTTTTTATGCGGTAAAGTCTAGTAAGAATAACTCAATCAAAATAAGAGGCAGAATCCGTGGTATTAGAGGTTCTGAAAAGGACTTTATTCCTTACAAAGGAATTATGGTTCGAACCAGGCAATCATATTCCATCACCACGAAGGTTCAGGAAGGGATAGGCAATGCATTATTGACAAGTAATCATATATATATGAAAAGCATTACATTAAGACAGATGCAGGAGGCGTAACAGCTGATAATACAGATAAGAATACACATACGTAATGAAAATAGGCGTAATAATAGGCGTATACTAGAAACGTCATTTAAAATGATGTCACAAGTGGGTGGATCCATAAGAGAATCCTGCAGTGTCAGCAGAAATATTTGGCAGAGATGCGCGCGCAGCCGCATGACGTGTGATTGACGTGCAACTAGAGGGTGAAGGGGAATTGACATTTAGCTCTACATGTGGAGACAGAAGTCTGGGGGGTCAGGTCAACCTAATCCCAAATCGTATCTAATATCTTTGTTTAAGGAACTGTTTTATCCAAAAGAAAAGGTCTCTCGGACGGAATCTATTCTATACTGACTGTTAGTGCATGTACAAGCGTCTATGTGTCTACATGAGATGCGAGGGGGCAGGAATCTTCCATGGTAACAGGGGCTATGAATTACTTGCATAAAGACAGCGAGGCCGAGCCCTTTGCTCGGTAGCAGGAAGGATGTTTACCTAAACTACTAGACAGGAATGCATTGGATGAGGAGCGGAGCAGATAACTTGAAGGCTGAACTGTTTTGGCAGGCAACAGGCCGCGTCAGGCACCGTTAGCCGCGCAGGGAGTAGGACAAAGTTCATGGATACCGATGCAGGTCCAGGCTGGAGCATTTCAGAGGCAGAAGCAGGAAAAGGCTTGATGGCAGAATTCAGGGCCTACTCGCCTGAACTGTAAAACGTGAAAAGTGAACCATATAAAGTCGGTGGCCAATCATACTTAGGAATGGAATATTCGACCCATTCATGGCGAATCTGAAAGAGGACAGGTTGACGTTGGACGCACATGTATTTGCGTCTTCATAGCTGGAACTGGAGGGAACATACATGTACTTGTAGCATGTACATGGAGCCGTTGGGGTCTAAGATAGGGGACACAATTGATCATAAAAATTCATATTTCCTCATTCCCTCCTTGTCCCCTACGGACCCTCATGAAATATCCATCTTCATCAATCCATCAATCTGTTCATATAGCATCATTTGTTCTTCTTTCTTCTTCCAGGATCTTGAATGAAAATTTGAAGGCGGGATACACGATGTGGCACACAGACCACAAATCGCTGGCCCACATTGTAGACACAAGCCGCAACTGAATAGAATGAGAAAGCCAATACCTAGGAAGGATAGGATCCTCCATCCCCAGGCTGACAACACGCTCCAGAACCAACCGGACCAGGTCCAGGTGCCTGGATTCTGGTGTATCTGGCTTACGATCTTATGAAGTCGAGTTATGGCTTTATATACTGACGGCGCGTTTTCTAATATGAAAACACAGCAACTTGATCCGATGACCCTACAAGCTCCGCCCCTATCGGCCAGAATGACGTCAAGGACAAGACGATTTTGAAGAACAACAATCCGCATCGCAGGCTGCTCCTCTGTTAAGTTGCCTAAGGCGGAAGTAGTTTCATTCACTACTGCTTCAAGGGTTCTAGTTAATCTACGTATCAGCTTACTATTAGTGACTGTACCTATGTAGGGAAAGAAACCTTTATTGAAATCTGTGTATTTCTCCCATGCTGTTTCAGTGTAGTCGACAATCGGGAGGTCTCTCTGCTGTCTATTGTGTACTAAATGGGTATTCCTATGATAATCAGGCGGGGCTAGGAAAACAGGTGGCAGAAGGAATGCAATGTAACAGGTACCATCCCAATCTAGGGGTAGGCGTATATATGCGGTGTGACCACAGATGAAGTAGGAGTGACGGGAAGCTCTAAATGTAGACTTGCCTTTATCACTGAATTCTATTACAGTGGTACATTTACTATGGCCCATGTGTATTGAACCATTCTTTCTTACACATAATTCGCCTCTAACTGGAAATACTGACATAGCGGGCAAGATTGGTGTAGCTTCGGATTCAACATTCAGGATCATGAGGTTAAGTGTAAAGTTACCTAATCCATATACTTCATTTTCTAGATCAGTTCCTGTTCTTTTGGGAAGTCCCTCCTTGTTAGGGTAGCAGACTTTAAGTAAAACTAGGTTCAGGTTTCCCCATACCCAGTTGTCTTGATAAACTGCTGAATTTGAATCTAGGGAATTAATCAAACTAAACCATGCTCCACAGGAGCCATTGTGTGTGAATGGATATGGAAAGAGAGGCAGAACTCCTTTGTATTTCTGATAGGGAGGGAGTCGGCCACATATCCAACAATTTGTAGCATTGCTGGTCTGATGGGAATGATGTAACATACTAATGAATGTGTTGTTGCGCAGCGCAAATCTATAGGACAACTCATGCGGAGGTAATTCGCTAAAAGAATGTTCGGCAGTAGCATTAAAAGCACGCTTGGAAATAGGGTAATACATGTGTAATAATATACTGGTAATAATAATCAGAAGACTTAGAAAAAACATAATTAACAATGTCACTATGCAGTGACTACGAAGTGATTTACAGTACGCATGTTTCTTGAGCTGTTTCTGTCTATTTCTCTCTCTATTTCGGTCTAGAGGATACATGTCAGAGACAAATTCAACCGATTCACCTTGGAGAGGACTTAAACAATCAAATTGTCTGACTTGCTAGACCTTAGTTTCAGTTTATAGTTTTCTTTTTCTGGCTTGTCAACCAGGGGGAGTTTTGAGTCAGTCTGTGAGGGAATGCAGGGCTGAAAATTCAAGTCGGATGATAGTCCATGAAATTTCTTGATATGGCTTGAGTGTAACCACCCTTTACGTCCCTCAATCTTCACAGCTGTCCTTGTAGTCAATAAGACGAGCTTAGGCGACTGCCAGCGAGGCTCCAGCGGGTTCCTTCTGTCGAAGTTCCTTACAAGTACAAGGTCCCCCGGAACCACGTCATGGGGCTTCACCTCAGTGTTATCGGGAAAAGCTGCAGCTACCTGTGAACGACAAGATTGTAGTGCAGACATCAAGGAAGCCAGGTAATCTGTCAGCATATTACAATCAACATCAGTGATTTTACGAGGTATAGGCGTCCCCCACATATTTGGTGGTCTACCGAAGATCACCTCATACGGGGATAGCCCTGTTCGAGAGTGTGCTACCATTCTCATGTAAAAGAGCGCAACTGGTAAAGCTACTATCCAGTCGACACCTTTTTCTCTACATACTTTGGACAGTCTAATTTTCAGAGTTTGATTATGTCGCTCCACGAGACCTGCTGCCTCGGGATGTCGGACACAGTGGAATTTCCATTGGTAGCCTAACAGAAGTGAAACATGTTTCATTAGCTCGGATGAGAATGGCTGGCCATTATCTGAGTACACGACACGGGGCAAACCATACCGTGGGAAGAATTCTCGAACTAACTGTTTAGCAGTAGTCGGGGCAGTGTAATCTGAGACGGGATACGCCTCTGTCCACCGGGAAAGAGCGCATACAACTACGAGGACATATTTGAATCCTCGACATCGTTCCATCTGGATATAATCCATCTGGAGGACTTCAAAAGGGTGATCGGGGGGTTGAAATCCACCCTGTTCTACAGGTACGCCTTTTCCTGGATTGAACTAACAACAAATCATGCAGGTACGTACTTTCTGTTTAGCTGCTGCTCGCAAGTGTTTATTGAACCAAATGTGTTGAATACTGTCTAGCATAGCTTTCTCTCCTAGACGCGCTGGACTATGTATTGTGTTAATGATGACTTGAACCATTGAGTCGGGGAGAAACCATATAGATTTTCCCTTCGTCATCCATCCTTGATCCGTTTGGATCCCTCCTAATTCAGTCCATCTCTTTATTTCTTCTGGTGTAGCATGTGTCTGTATGTCAATTACATCAAGGGCGGGATCCTTAACTGTCATGCAGTGTGTTGGAGTCGGAACTATTATCTTTGTCGTGTCAGTTGGATGAGTCTGATTCTGAGCAGTCTGTTTAGCTGTTCTGTCAGCTAGGTCGTTACCCTGAGAAATAATGTACGTCACTTTTGTATGGGCTTTACACTTCATAATCGATATTGCAGTCGGCAGATGTATTGCATCTAACAGAGCTTGAATAAGGGGACCGTGCTGGATGTGGGCACCGTGAGAAGTTAAGTAACCTCTCTCTCGCCAAAGCACGCCGAAGTCATGGACGACTCCGAATGCATAACGTGAATCTGTGTATATGTTGACTTTCTTATTTTTGGCTTGAATACAGGCTTGTGTCAGAGCGATGAGCTCTGCTGCTTGAGCTGACAAGGTATCGATACAATGTGTTTCAATAACTTCAGTGTCTGTTGTGACTGCATAAGCGGCCACTAACTCTCCTGTATTTGTTCGTGAGTAATTCTATCAGTATATCAGGTAGGGGACCAGGATCGGAGTGTTGGCTTCTATATAATATAAGGAGGTGTTGTATCATGTATATACCAGCTAAACGCTGTTCGTCTGGGGTGAGATTCAAAAACGTGTGTGCTAGCGCATCATCACTGTATTTTTCAGAACTGTCAGCCCATTGTACTGCTGACCTGGCTAATTCTTGTTCATCCATAGAATCGAGCATGTGATACCCCCTTCGGTCTCGGAGTAATTTATCAGCAGCCTGGAATAAGTGTTCAGGGGACTTCGTATTTAGCATAGGGGCTTGAAAATGTCTATTACATTCTGGACGTATCGGACGTATCGGATCAGTAAAGTATCTGGTATTGTTACAAGGTCTTCCCCTACCTACATAAGATATCGTTTCTAATTGTCCTGTGGGCATTTCTGATTCTTCCTCCTCCTCTCCCTCTGATTCAGTTTTGTCTGCCTCCATTCTGGCTTTATGTATTCGTTCTATTTCTTTGCGGATCTTTCGGCACATAGCTACTATACACGTCTGTTTATCATGTTTTCCCTCTGATATATTCTGACCCCATCTGGTAAGTACTTGCATTTCATCCTGGTCTACCCCAGGCCTGTCTTTGTCTCTGATTAAGCAGTTTATAAAGAAGCGTAACAGTAATCTCTGTATATCCACTTTCTGGTAATCCATGGCTTCGTCAATACTTTCAGGGCCTTGCCCTGTTTGGACAAAACGATATATATTGTCTAAATGTTTAATCATTCCTGGAAGTGTCGTTAAATATATTGAAGCTCGTCGTATACGTAGTGATGATAGCAGCATTCTGTCATTTTTACCGGGCACTGGATCATATCTACAATCCACAAAATGTTCCTTAAACATGTCGGACGTTGCTATTTGGGGTGTACGTTGGTTTGCTAAATCTCTAAGAGACCATTTACTTCGTGACGGTGGCGTGGCAAAAATTGCTGTCGTACCTCCTGTTGCACCCTCTGAAGTGCTAGGCACGAAAGGATTTGTGGGATGTAAGGTAGAAACTGTGGATGTAGGAAAAGCGGTGGAAACAGATGGACCTGTTGGATTGTGCGGAGGAGTTTGTTGTTGCGGAGGTGGGGGCGGATGATCTCGGGGTTGAGCACCACCGACAGGTGGCGTGTGTGGTGGAACATTAACATATTCGGGAGCTACATCGTCTAAATAGGAGGAAAGGAAAATATCTTTTGCGGTCTTGGGATGTGCTTTAATCGGGAGTAATGGGGGTGGCAAATCTTTCGGTATTTCCGGGGTGGCCTTAGGTAAACCTTCGGCCAAAAGAGGATACATACCATTCATAAGAGTGTTCCGTTGTCTGTCTACTTGTTCTGTTTTTACTCGGATACCTTCCTCAACTAATACGTTTTCTCGGGCTTTATTTGAGTTCTCCCTACTTTTCTCTTCCTGTCTGAGCGTTTTCTCTGTGCGCCTATGCGATTCTTTACGCCATAGTTCAATGGCATCTTTCTGTGACTGTCTGGCTTTCTTTTTCCATAATTCTTCTTCTACTTTTATGATGCAATCTGCATCCCATGTCCCAGCTGCGGGCCACCTCTGACTTTCTGCTAGATCCTTGGTGTAGTCCACCCATAAGTCAAGATATAATATGGCATCTAGGCCATGTTTATGATACATAAAGTACCCTGGAGGGTCCCTAGGTGGAATGGGAACAGCTTCTTCGAGTACTCCTTTTCTAGTTTTGATTTGTCTTAATTCTGAAAAGAACGGCATCTTTAAACCTTGCTACTTGATTCTTACTTGAACTGGACTTGAACACAATTAATACGATAAACACAATAAGGAACACTCATTCATACCACAATTTTTAAACCTATTAAAACATTTAACATTTAACATTTAACGAACAATGATAATTTAGAAGAAAACTAGTCACTGACATAATACTAATACTAGATAATACTGAATTATATACATGAACATACTAGATATACTGCTAAACAGTACAGATACACTGCTAAAACAGTGCAGACCGGATTTGTGTACCCAAACCCGTCATGACCGGCACAAATTAATGTGCACGTCTAAATGCCTCCCCGGCAACGGTACTCACCGGGTAGCACGGAACGGAAGGCCTCGGAACTGAACTGAACTGGACCGGACTGGACTCGACTCGACTCGGAACTTCGGAACCTGGTGGGCCTCTGTATACCTCGGATCTTGCTCTCTCAGCTAGGCTCTGGTCGGGATACTTCGCACTTCTCACCGCCTCGTCTGGGTGTTGATCGCAGCCTCAGTCACCCCCGCTTGGCCGGAGGGAGATACAGGAAATCCTGCGGGTACGCGTTTTTGTCCGTTCAGCTGTGGCAGGAGACCGGGCCTGCAACGCACCTCCGGCGCGTGAGATGAGAAAGTGTCCCTGTTCGGGCGCCAATTTATGTGGTAAATATTTAAATTACCTGTACTATTTTTTTATGCGGTAAAGTCTAGTAAGAATAACTCAATCAAAATAAGAGGCAGAATCCGTGGTATTAGAGGTTCTGAAAAGGACTTTATTCCTTACAAAGGAATTATGGTTCGAACCAGGCAATCATATTCCATCACCACGAAGGTTCAGGAAGGGATAGGCAATGCATTATTGACAAGTAATCATATATATATATGAAAAGCATTACATTAAGACAGATGCAGGAGGCGTAACAGCTGATAATACAGATAAGAATACACATACGTAATGAAAATAGGCGTAATAATAGGCGTATACTAGAAACGTCATTTAAAATGATGTCACAAGTGGGTGGATCCATAAGAGAATCCTGCAGTGTCAGCAGAAATATTTGGCAGAGATGCGCGCGCAGCCGCATGACGTGTGATTGACGTGCAACTAGAGGGTGAAGGGGAATTGACATTTAGCTCTACATGTGGAGACAGAAGTCTGGGGGGTCAGGTCAACCTAATCCCAAATCGTATCTAATATCTTTGTTTAAGGAACTGTTTTATCCAAAAGAAAAGGTCTCTCGGACGGAATCTATTCTATACTGACTGTTAGTGCATGTACAAGCGTCTATGTGTCTACATGAGATGCGAGGGGGCAGGAATCTTCCATGGTAACAGGGGCTATGAATTACTTGCATAAAGACAGCGAGGCCGAGCCCTTTGCTCGGTAGCAGGAAGGATGTTTACCTAAACTACTAGACAGGAATGCATTGGATGAGGAGCGGAGCAGATAACTTGAAGGCTGAACTGTTTTGGCAGGCAACAGGCCGCGTCAGGCACCGTTAGCCGCGCAGGGAGTAGGACAAAGTTCATGGATACCGATGCAGGTCCAGGCTGGAGCATTTCAGAGGCAGAAGCAGGAAAAGGCTTGATGGCAGAATTCAGGGCCTACTCGCCTGAACTGTAAAACGTGAAAAGTGAACCATATAAAGTCGGTGGCCAATCATACTTAGGAATGGAATATTCGACCCATTCATGGCGAATCTGAAAGAGGACAGGTTGACGTTGGACGCACATGTATTTGCGTCTTCATAGCTGGAACTGGAGGGAACATACATGTACTTGTAGCATGTACATGGAGCCGTTGGGGTCTAAGATAGGGGACACAATTGATCATAAAAATTCATATTTCCTCAATGTGCTTATCCAATCATCCGCCAATACCCAAGCACTGATAAATTATGCATCCACTCTCTTTACAGCACTGTAAACATTCAGTCACTGCTCACGTACTCATACAATAGCCCAGGCACTAACACAAGCACTGCTACAATCCTCTGTGCACTATCCATACAGACCTCTAACCAGCTACATACAACTGATTCATTCCAATAAATAATCTGGTAGTACCCATGCAGTCTAGCAACCCCCCTATCAGTCCTCATGCACTTCTCCAATTACCCATCTAGCACGATGTACTTATCCAATCACTTCTCCAATACACTAACACTTATAAATACACCATGTACTCTCTTTACAGCACTGCAGTCATACAGTCACTGCTCATGTACTCATACAATGGCCCAGGCACTAACACAAGCACGGCTACAATCCTCTGTGTACTATCCATGCAGACCTCTAACCAGCTACACACTACTGATTCACTCCTCTAATTACCCATGTCCTACCCATGCAGTCCAGCAATCACACTGTCACTCCCTACACACTCCTCCAGTCTCCCATCCAGTACTATATACTAATCCATTCACTCCACCAATACCCAAGCACTTATAAATTCACCATACACTCTCCTTGCAGTACTCTAATCATCCAGTCACTACCCATGTACTCATGCAATTACCCACACACTAACACATGCAGTGCTACAATCACATGTGGACTATCCATGCAGTCCTCTAACCACCTACACACTGCTCATTCACACCTTAATTTTCCCAGGTACTACCCATGCAGTCCAGTAATCACACTGTCACTCCCTGTGCACACCTCCAGTCACCCAGCCAGTACCATATACTACACATGCAGTCCTGTAAGCATCTACACACTGCTCATTCACACCTTCATTTTTTCAGGTAGTATCAATACAGTCCAGCAATCACACTGTCACTCCCCGTACACTTCTCCAATCATCCATCCAGCACCATGTAGTTTTCAAATCACTCTGGCAATACACAAACCCTTATAAATTCACCATGAATTCTCTTTGCAGTACTCTATTAATCCAGTCACTACCCATGTAAAATGACCCAGGCACTAACTCATGCACTGCTATAATCCTCCATACACTACTCATGCATACCTCTAATCACCTACACACTACTGATTCACTCCTCCAATTACTCAGCTAGTACTTATGAACTCCAGCAATCCCCCTGTCACTTCCCATGCACTCCTCTAATCACCCATCCTGCACCATGTACTTAACCAATCACTGCGCCAATATGCAAACACTTATAAATTCACCATGCACTTTCATTTCAGTAGTCTAATCATCCAGTCAGTAGCCATGTACTCATGCAATGGCTCACGCAGTAACCATCCACTACTACAATCACTTGTGCACTACACATGCACTCATCTAATCACGTACAGACTACTCATGCCTTTAATTATCCTGCTATTATCCATGAACTCATTGGATCACGTTGCCACTTCTCAAACATTCATAAAATAACCATGCACTACACTTGCATTCATCCAATCACCCACATAGTGTCCATACTCTCGTGCAATCATTCAGGTAATTTTTCTTTTTTTAACCAGTAGATGTGGTTCCATAAGAACTGTTTATTTTGTTTTTTTGGAACAATTGTACATTTTCTTTGTATTTTTTAAACCTTTTTTACTTTTTTTTGTGTTTTTATTATAAAAACAACAGAAAAAATGAAGAACAGGAAATGAACTGTTGAACAAAAACAAAAGCACATTATAAAAAAAAAATAACATCTGTGCAATTTAAGGGCAGCTGAAATTACATCTATGCATTGCTCGCCAAAACAGAGTTCAGTGGCGCACTTAATGCAACTAATAGATGCATTTTGGAACTCGGGCATGATATGTGGCCTTGGTGTTGATGGAGTTTGTCCAGAGATAGATGGAGTATTGGGGTCTTGAAGAACAGCAGCATTCAATTGCCTCTTGGTTTCTTCTCTAGCGAGGTGCACAGGGTGGATGGATGTGTTTCTTCATGGAACTCGTGCCACAAGGGTATTTTTTGTCAGAGCCTCGGGAGAGTACTTTTTTGCAGATGATGCAAGTTACCTTCCTCGCATTTACCTTTTTCTCCCCCTCTGGCACAGTTGAAAAGGCCCAAACAATACTTTCTCTTCTTTGCCTCTTCGTCTGCCCCATCCATTGGTCGTTTTCATCAGCAAGAGGATCCACTTCTGCAAAACTGGAAGTTATTGCAAGTTTTAAAATAAAGAAACACACAAAAAAGATAGATTTCTAAAGAGATGGAACAAACAGGTTTTCTCTCTGTTAAGGTAAAAAAGAAAGGGAAATATCAGAAGGATGGATCCTCCCTTTTTCACAATGAAATTGATTTCAACCAATCAGATTCCTTTTTTGGTTTGCTGATATGAAGTCGCGTAGGATGTGCGCACTCGTCACGCACCCTTCGTGCACCCGTGATAATCATATATATCATTATACACTATAAATAGAAATTTCTATAAACTTGTAATAAGTATATGAGCAAAACTGTTCATTCTAATATCATATTAAAACATTCTATAGTCATTTTTTCAACTTTAAAAATATGCCGGAGTTGCAACATCGGCGCGATCTCGACGTGATTACCGCACAACCCTGGAAATACGTGCAGGGAGAGGTCGCGCAAACTAAGCGACTACACCGCGCATTTCGTAACTTTACTTTCGTCGATATTATATTGTAAATAATACTTTAAAAATACATTTATAAATAAATTTAGAGAAGCACTCTTTTATTTATATGAAATTTTACGAATATTTCATACTGTACAAATTACGGCGAAATCGCGACTCCCATGCGACTTTTCAAAATGGCTACCGATATGCACGCAGCCATCGTGTAGGGTGCACGAACATTGCGGGACGTCTGTATAGTATTAAAAAAAAAAGAATAAACATAGTTTTCCTAACTAAAAGGTATTCACAACTTTATTAAAATATATATATATATATATATATTCACTGAAAAAACCATAGGTTTCAGGGGCGTTATAGTTAGCTGGACATTTCCCTCATACAAAACCATAGAAATTCCCCTGTTATAGTTAGTTCAGCTAACTATACCTCACGCCCCAGCAATGCACTGCTGATGACGTCACATATTACATCACTTATGACATGGTCAGTGACATCACTGATGACATCTCAAATGACATCACTGATGACATCACTGATGACGTCATCCATGTGATAAATTAGTGCATCTTCTCACACCCTAATATAACCTTTGATACACCGACTCAGAATTTCAGATGGCCATTTTGAAAACCATAGATACTCCAATACCAATAACTACATACCCAATCATTGACTCTTAGGTCTACATACACCTCCACTCACTCACCTGTACAGTCACTCATACTTACAGTCACTCAGTACAGGAATATCATATGCATTTATACACCTATATAGACACTCACACACCACCAATCATCCATTGAGGTACTGACACACCTAGTCAGTCATGCAAATAATTAATCACAGTCCAATTTACTCACCTATATAGTTAAACACACTTAAGTTCACTTACTCATAAAAATACTACCACATTCTGATGCTCTTATACAATTACTAATACAAGCACACACTCATCCATACAGCCACTCTCGCAATCACACACTCTCACATATAGACAGTTATATACTCCTACACACATATACACTGCGTTTCACATATGTAATTACTGTGCGTTTCACATATGTAATTACTGACACATGTACAACTGAGACATACATTCAATCACTAACACACCCATACATACACTCACCCAACCATACAGTCCATCACAGTTGCACTCCTAAAACCATGCACTCATAGAATCACCCACTCACACATCTATGCACAGTCACACACACCCTACCCATACAGATACTCAGACAACCAATCAATAACCCATATAGACACTCATATAGCTATTCACAAAACCATGCAGCCACTTATACACCAACACACAGACACATACAGACATTCACAGAGTTTAGTCACTAGTCTGCAGTAAGATACATTTAATGACTCACTTATAGAGTCAGTTATGCACCTAGAAAATCATCCATTCATACACTTGTACACCCACTCATTCTTCAACAGGCCTTTCCCTATATATATTAAACATATTAAAACTTTACAGAAACACAGACTCACTGGATGACATCATCAGTGATGTCATCAGTGATGTCATTTGAGATGTCATCAGTGATGTCATAAGGTTTTTATATGCCAATTCCTAACTATAACGTCCCTGAAACCTATGGTTTTTTCAGTGAATTTCAAAGGTTTTTTAAATGGTAATTCCTAACTATATCAGGCCTGAAACCTATGGTTTTTTCATTGAATTTCAAAGGTTTTGTAAATGACAATTTTTAATGTATTAATTGTTATACTGATTTTTTTTATACTGATTTACTACATTTTTTAAACTATTTATTTTTTGATATATTTTTTTTAATTACATTATAATTACATTATACATTACAATACAAAATATACTTTCTCAGAATGAATTACTTTAGTTTAAATACTTGGCAAATAGTCAACAGACTTTTAGGTACAGTAGTTACAGTTGTTGCAATGGGCAACACAATTTCAAACACAATGGATTCCTATGGAAGGAAATACAAGTTACTGGTAAGTACGCTTAGAATTACTTTTCAGGGTCAGTGTTGGGCTAAAAGATGCAGCCCTGGGTTCTCTCCTGATAACAGGTGACTAAATCGGAATTCGTAGTTCGGTTGAATTTAGAGGAATATTTGTACGTTTCAAAAATGGACACAGAAAATTTTCTGCTGAAAACCACACAATGGATTCCTATGGAATGAAATACAAGTTATTGGTAAGTACGCTTAGAATTACTTTTCATGGTCAGTGCTGGGCTAAAAGATGCAGCCCTGGGTTCTCTCCTGATAACAGGTGAGTGAATCGGAATTCGTAGTTCGGCTGATTTTAGAGGAATATTTGTACAATGGTGAAGGAAGGGGACGGGGCCTGAGGTGATGTGTGCAAACACGCCCTGTGGCGCATTTTAAGTTGGGGAATTCATTCCTCTTCAATCCTGAGGTCCCCTGGGGGCCAACTTGCCCACCAGGTACCTCCAGTATGCGTCAGGGAGCTGCGTTGCAGAGAGGTGTTCAGAGGCCACGCCACTTTTTACAACACTCTGCAACGCAGCTCAGTGGTGCTTAGTGGAGGTACATGGTGGACAAGTTGGCCCCCAGGGACCCCCAGTATTCAAGGGGAATTAGATCCCCCTCTGCAAACGTGTCAGGGGGCACATTTGCAGAGTGGTGCAAGGAGGGGTCGTAAGAGGTGTAAAAAGGGGCGTGGCCACATTACACCTCTCTGCAACGCAGCCCCCTGGTGCATACTGGAGGTACCTGGTGGGCTAGTTGGCCCCCAGGGACCCCCAGTATTCAAGGGGAATTAGATCCCCCTTTGCAAATGCGCCAGGGGGCATGTTTGCAGAGTGGTGCAAGGAGGGGGCGTGGCCTCAGGCCCGATCCCTTCTTTTTTTTT
Source organism: Triturus cristatus (assembly GCF_964204655.1). Lineage (NCBI taxonomy): Eukaryota > Metazoa > Chordata > Amphibia > Caudata > Salamandridae > Triturus > Triturus cristatus. The sequence goes on along the minus strand of NC_140587.1, from coordinate 735,121,083 downwards.
TCTTTTTTTTAGAAGGGGGGCTGTGTAGCCCCCTTCTTTTCTAATTTATTGACCCCGGGGACCCCATCCCCAGGGGCATGGCCTTTTTTTTTGTTTTTTTTTGGAGGGGGGCTGCCTTGCCCCCCTACTGTGTCCCCTTTTGGCCCCGGGGACCCCATCCCCCGGGGCCGTTTTTTTTATTTATTATTATTTTTTATTTTTAGGAGGGGGGCCACCTGGCCCCCTCCCGGGCCACTACTGGCCCCGGGGACCCCATTCCCCGGGGCCTGACCACCTCGTTGGGGACCGTGGGGGGGTCCCAATGCCCCCACGGTCCAAGCCGGCTCCCGCTTCCTGCGGGAGCCGGCATTGCTTTTCCACATGGGGAGCAGCTAACATGCTGCTCCCCATATGGAAAAGCAATCTGCTTTGCTTCATTGAAGTGAGAGCAGGTTATCCTGCTTTCGCTTCAATGAAGCAAAGCAGTTTATAATGGCAGGGTGGGATGGCGGTCCCCGGGGCTGCGTGGGGGCCATGAGCCCCCCCGCATACATTGATATAGAGCCCCGGGGGGTGGCGGTCCCCGGGGCTTGGGGGGCCTTTGAGCCCCCCATCCATATCTAATTAATCCCCGGGGGTGGCGGTCCCCGGGGCTGGGGGGGGCTGAGAGCCCCCCATAATTCTGATAAGCCCCGGGGGTTGGCGGTCCTTGGGGCTGGGCCCCCCATTATGATAAAGATATTGCCCCTGGGGGCTAAATAAAAATGAAGCGCGGAAGCCCGCGCTTTGTTTTTTTTTCGTCAGCGGGATGTGCGGACCCTACGCGCATCCCGCGATTTCAAAAAAATAAAAATAATGTTTTGGGGCCTTGGGGGTCCTTGTGGGACCCCCTTAGCAGGAGTAGGGGGTCAGGGTGTTTCTACACTGCCCCCTTGTCGCATTTTGCACCTTTTTTTTGGTTTTCTTATGCCTCGGTTCTACCGAGGCACAAGATGGCTGAAAACACTTCCTGATTCAGAGTGTTGGCAGCCAATTAGCATTCAGCTCATGCTCGGGAGGGTTCGGGGAGGGTGCGGGAAGGCTTCGTGGATCCTCCGAGGCCATAGATATATATGTACTTTTAACTCTAATTGTCTCAGGAACTACTGAACGGATTTACACCATTTAAGCAAAAGGCACGAGTCTGAACTGAGGACTACCTCTTTGCCAATTTTGGTGTAATTCCGTTCAGCAGTGCGGGCTGTAGCTGCGTCAACAGGTCCTATGGGAAAATGCATAGGGAAAACGTGTTTTGGGACCTCACTTTTTTCTCGGCCCCCGCTCGACGAATCACCGTGAAATTTTCAGGATAGGAGCGGACCGGAGCTGGCCAAAAGTTTGGAAAATTTCACAAAGATTTGTCAATCCGCGCCAACGTTATTCCAAATAGAATGTTGCCAATTTCCTATGGAAAATAGGTCCTAACTATAACTACCTACTGGCGACCGCCAGTAGGTAATATATATGTATATATATAAAAAAAACAATAGAATTGAGGCACATTAGACTGACATATTTTCATTTAAAAAACCATTGAAATTCACTGAAAAAAACCATAGGTTTCAGGCACTTAATAGTTAGAAATTAGCATTTAAAAAACCTTAGAAATTCACATAAAAAACCATAGGTTTCAGGCACGTTATAGTTAGTTGGACATTTCATTCGTGCAAAACCATAAAAATTCTGGCATTATAGTTAGTTCAGCTAACCATAAATCTCGCCCCCGCAATGCACTGCTGATGATATCACATATTACATCATTCATGACATGGTCAGTGACATCACTGATGACATCACTGATGACATCTCATATGACATCACTGATGACATCACTGATTACATCATCCATGTGACAATCTGATACACCTCCTCACACCCTAATGTATCCTTTCATACACCCACTCCAAAATATAGACTACGATGTTCTAAACCATACACACACCAATACCAGTTACTACATACACACTGACTGATTTATAGGTGTACACACAGATCTAGTCATTCACCCATACAGTCACTCAATACAACACTATGATACGCACTCATACAGCTATACAGAGACACACACCACCACTCATCCAGAGTTACTCACACACCTAGCCAGTCATGCAAAGAATCAATCACACTCCCATTTACTCACCAATACAATTATATACACACCAACTCACTTATTCATACAGAAACTAATGCATATTTACTCTCATACAATCACTCATACAAGTACACATTCATCCATAGAGCCACTCTCACAATCACTTACTCTCACATATAGTTATTTAAATACATCATCACTGACATATACTATCTTTTACATATGTAGTTACTCACACATTTACCGCTAAGACATCCATTCACTCACCAACACACCCATACACTCACTCACCCACCCATACAGCTGTTTCCTCATACATTCTTGAACCCATATACCCAGTGAATCAACCACTCACACATCTCTGCAGAGAGTCACGCACCTCCCACCCACACACACACTGAGGCACCCATACAAATATTCAGGTAACCAAACAATAACCGATATAGACATTCATGTAGCTACTCACCAACCCATACAGACGCTTACACACCAAGTAACAGACTGATACAGAGATTCACACAGCTTAGTCACTACACTAACCCATGCATTCAGTAAGACACATTTAATCACTCACTCATACAGTCAGTCACACACCCACAAAGTCATCCATACAGACACTCATACACCCACTCATTTCTCAATACACCTTGGCATTTATATATATACAGCATATTTAAACTTTACAGAAACACACAGTCACTGGATGATGTCATCAGTGATGTCATACGTGATATGATTTGTGTTGTCATCAGTGATGTCCCTGACCATGTCATGTATGATGTAATATGTGTTGTCATCAGCAGTGCATTGCGGGGGCACAAGTTATAGTTAGCTGAACTAGCTATGACACCAGAATTTCTATGGCTTTGTATGAATGAAATGTCCAACTAACTATAACGTGCCTGAAACCTGTGGTTTTTTCAGTGAATTTCTAAGGTTTTTTAAATGCTAATTTCTAACTGTAACGTGCCTGAAACCTATGTTTTTTTCAGTGAATATATATATTCACTGAAAAATCACAGGTTTCAGGGACATTATAATTAGGAATTAGCATTTAAAAATCCTTAGAAATTCACAGAAAAAAACAAAGGTTAGAGGGAGGTTATAGTTAGTCTAACAGTTCGCCAATTTAGCCGATATACTTAGCTGAGCTAACTACAACTGGTGCCCCCACAATGCACTGCTTATGACCTCACATATTACATCACTCATGACATGGTCAGTGACATCACTGATGGCATCATGGCTGAATTTCTTTGGTTTTGTACGAGTGAAATGTCAGACTTTTTTCTGTGAATTTCTAAGGTTTTTTTAAATGTGAATTCCTAACTATAACGTCCCTGAAACCTGTGTTTTTCTCCACGAATTTCAAAGGTTTTTTAGATGCTAATTTCGAACTATATTGTCCCTGAAACCTGTGGTTTTCTCAGTGAATGTCTAAGGTTTTTTTAAATGCTAATTTCTAACTATAATGTCCCTGAAACCTTTGTTTTTTCAGTGAATTTCCAAAGCTTTTTAACTAGCAGTCTAGTCTGCAGAGTGGTGGAGAAAGGCTTCTGGGCATCCAACCAGCTCTCAGGAATTCCAATGCGTAGGACTTACAGGAGGTACCAGGAGGGCTTCTTGCCCTCCAGGGTCCCTCTGGAGTAAAGTGGACTTCATCCCCCAACCAGTAGTGCAACAGGAGGCGCATTTGCTGAGTGGTGTATAAAGGGGGTGTGACCTCCAAAGACCTCTTAGCAATCCCACTGTGTCAGACTTACTAGAGGTAACAGGAGGGGTAGTTAGCCCCCAAGGACGTCCTTAGTGGCCAGCTACCCCTCCTATTATCTCCAGTGAGTCCCACACAGCAGGATTGCTGTATTTTGATACCAGGCCATGCCCCCTTTGTCCACCATTCTGCAAACGTGCTTCCTGGCATGCTCTTGGTTGTAGGATGATGTTACCTTCACTGATAGGGGTCCTTAGGGTCCAACTAGCCTACTTGTTACCTCCAGTAAACCCCACACAGGGTGATTGCTGAGAGGTAGTCGCAGGCCATGCCTCCTTTCTCCACCACTTTGCAAATGTGCCTCATGGCTCACTCGTGCATGTGGAATGAAGTCCCCTTGCCTCTTGAGGGTGTATCTGGGTGCCAACTAGCCCTCTTGACACTTCCAGTAAGCCCCACAGAGCTGGATTGCTGAGAGGTGGTCTGAGGCCACACCCCCTTTCTCCACCACTCCGAAAACGTGCCTCCTGGAGCGCTGTTGCTTGGGGGATGAAGTCCACTTTAGTCCTGGGGTCCTCAGAGTGGTGTGAAAAGGGGCATGGCCTTCGACCATCTCTCAGCAATCCCACTGTGTGAGGCTTACTGGAGATACCTGGTGGGCTATTTGGCCCATAAGGACACTCAGCAGTGACAGGGACTTCATCTCTCAACCAAGAGAGTGCCAGGAGGCTTGTTTGCAGAGTACTGGAGAAAGGGGGTGGGGAATCCAGAGAGTTGCCGGTTTGTGTATTTTATTTTAATTCAGGAAAGGTGGCTGTGTGGTCCCACTTTCCTTGGCCCTTTTGGGCCCTGGGGACAACACCCCAAGGCCTGACCCTTTTTTTTATTTTTATTTAATTAAAAAGGGAGGGGGCCCCCTCCCGAGGCTAATTTTAGCCCCTGGACCCCATCCCCCGAGCTAGGCCTATGTTTTAATTATAATTTATTGAGGGAGGGGGCTGCACGGCCCCCCTCACCAGTTCTATTTAGGCCCGAGGACCCCATCACCCATTTTTCTTTATTAAATAAAGGGACGGGGCAGTGTGGCCCATCTCCTGGGCCATTTTCAGCCCTGGGGAACCCATCCCCCAGGGCTTGGCCTATCGTTGGGGATCGCGGGGGCCTTTTGGTCCCTGCCGGCTCCCCGCCTCCTGCAGGAGCCAACATAACTTTTGGGCAGAGGGAGCTGCTAACATGCATATATTTATATAAATTAAAGCAGCAGTGAAAATACAAACAGATTTATAATATGAATATCACTGTACTTTAGTTAAAGGTACCACTGCAATGAGGAGCTAAAATGATTTAAATAGGTACACCACATCAAAGAGAAGCTCAGCTGATAGTCAATGAGTACAATATAAGTAGAACATGAAATATAGTATTCAGGTACAGAGTGACAAAAGGAAACCTAAAAGTGATCATGCAGAAAATGAGCGCGGCCATCAGCAACTGCATAATTCACTGAAATGCCTGCTTAAGCACATTCTAGCTAAAGAAATTATTATGATACAGATGGTAGTATTCAAACTTTTAAATGTGACAAATAAAAAAATGGATGACAAGTTGAGCAATCCTTTAACAGAATGACAGAACTAGAACAAAGAGTTCCCAATTTGGGAGATCACCACTGTAACCTATTGGCCAATATATCCTCAACGAGAAGAGAGGTGATAATAATTAAGAGCAAGCAAGATCTAGAAAACCAGTCTTCTCACTCAAATCTAATATTCATAGGTATTCTTGAGCTTAGAGAAGATGCCATAAGCCCAACTATGCTTTTAGAGACTTTGGTAAAATATATTTATGTTAAAAGGAATATAGGACATCTTAATCAGAGCACATTGCATTAATTCTTATCTACTACAGCAAACAAAATACCCTTGAGCAATCTTCGGAATGTTCTGCAATTACAATAATAAGGAGCACATTTTATCCAAAGAAATTATGGCTAAAGTTTACAAGGTTAATAATTAATTGCCATATTGTGTTTTTTCTTCAACTGAAACTGCACCAGAAGAGTCAAATAAATCGATAATCCTTGCATTTTAACCTGAAGGTGTTCAGGCTTCTCTTTTTCAACAATCCAAACAAAAAAATCTCTTAAATGGCAAAAAGAAAAATTGTGACAGAGAGGCTTTACAAAATATTCTGTCTCATTTAAAGCAGAAGGAAAAAGTTAAATAGTGCAAGTGGAAAGGTCTCTCCCAGTGTAAGGAAAGGATTTGCTAGGTGATATACAACACTCAAAGGAGAGACTGGCAGGGAGATCAGAATGTGAAGGTCCCTCAGGAGCAAAAAAAGGGTTGTCAAGTGTAAGAAAAGAGGTACATAAGTCAGATGAGACTCTAAATTTTAAAAGTGAAGCCCTGGACGAATGAAACATTCAGTTTAATTTTATTCAGAGTAAGAGGCAATTAAAACCCTATCGAATATGATTTGGCAGACTAAAAAATAAGCGCTCAGCATAAGAATCCTTAATTTATTTCATGCAATGTGAATGGTTTGAAGAATACCTTTAAAACAAGGCAGTGATGGTCTAAGAGGTCACATGCATGATGATATTGTTTTTTTTATTTTTTATTTTTATTAAGTACCTAGAGAGAACCGATTACAATATATAAAATGATCATACATATAGTGGAAGAAAAGATAGATAAATACATATATGCCACTTACAAATAGTATTTAAGAAGAAAAGATGATGTCATAAATACCACAAATACACGGTGGTTAAAAAGAAGGCAAAATGTCATCGTAATATTCATTGAGCTAGTGCGTGCTCAGATAATCTGAGCTAGAGATTGATTGTTTCACCCCTATAAATACATAATTTGGGTGGCTCCCAGAGACCACCACCTCTTAATCTGTCAGGGCATACAAATCATTTCTCCATTTTGTGATATTCAACCAGATTTTTCAACCAAGTTTCCTAGCCTGCCTGCCTCTACATGCATACAGTGCAGTCTCTTGATTGTATATCCCCAGAAGGCCGTGCTAGCTATATCTGGAAGTGGGAGGCTCGGGGTCCTTCCGTCTAGCGGCAATTGATTATCCTTAATACAGCTGAGCCAACAAATGCACAATACTTCTTGGCAGTGTCCTGGCCAATGCAACTGTCATATCCCATAAGCATCAGTGTGGGGGACAGGTTAATCTTACGACCAAGCAATACCTCCCAAAAACTCACTACCCCGTTCTTCAGGGTAAGCAATCTGGCACAGTCATAAAACATATGTATTATTGTGGCCGGCTCCTCCCGACACCTAGGGCAGCTATTGTTCTCTTGCCCCTGTCAAATAGCTTAGCTGGGGTGTAATACAAATTTAAAATAGTTTTTTAATGTTGTGCCTTCAGGCTTGTTGATAAGAATATCTTTGCAGCTAGTGACAATGCCATATTTATATATCAACATCTGGGTTATTCAGCTTCCTAGCCCAGTCAGTTTCAATGTTCTCAAGATCGTCTGGCACATTATCGAGCAAAGTATTGTAAATGATTTTTATTCTATTGCTCTTCCGAGCATTTATATCCATTACCCATATTTTATCCAGAGATATAGCTGGTCTGAAGGTATTAAGGAATTCTCAGATTTGCATTTATTTAAAATACTGCTTATTGGAAATCCCATAGCCCTGCTGCAGTACGTTAAAGGGGCACATCTTATCTGACATATATAAGTCCCCTACTGTTACTAGTCCTAGCTATTTCCACTGCCTTCCCATAGTGTCATAAAAAAGAGACGGAAAGAGAGAGGATCACCACAAGGGGGTATACCAAGAGAGCCTTGGAATCCCCATAGATTTACACACTTTGTTCCAGATTTCCCAAGCGCTATACACCACCTTAAATCAAACATTTTTATAAAAGCTCTGTTCTACGTGCCGCAGCAGCAGCCCCACGGCATCCCTCCACAGGAGGAGCTCCTATATCATCGGGATTCTATCATATCTTTCCTCCTCTGTCTCTTTATTAGTGTCCACCCTGATTAAAATAGACATCTGGTATAAAAGGGCCGCCCAGTAATAGAGTGTAATGTTCGAGAGAGACAGCCCACCCTGTACTTGTGGGAGGGTCAGATATTTTAAGGATCGTCTCACTTTCCTGTATTGCAAAACAAAGTTTGAAAATATGGATTTTAGTGTTTTTAAAATTAATATATCAATTGCCACTGGAATATACCGAAATAGATATAACATTTTTGGCATCATTGTCCTTTTTAAAACAGTATTACTCACTACAAAGAAAAGGACTAAAAAAACTACAAAAAGTTTTTTTTTTTTTAAATCAATGTGCATGCTTCTAGAAATTGCTAATCTATGTTAATCCCAGACTACACAAATGACTCGTGCTGGTCTCAGTGTAAGTGTAATGAAGAGACTATGCTCCCACGACGGTCCTGGGTTTAGCAAGTAGCATATAAACTCGATAATTGGTTCCTCTATGCAATTGCGTACTTGGCGAAAAGGAGATTATCCGAAGATAAAATAATTTGGAGATCCGAGTGTGGGTCAAGACCGCGATTATTCTAAGGGATCAATACCCTGACGAAGGCCACCGTGACCCGTGAGGGCTACTGATGAAGGCCGAAATATGTTGGTTCCTGCAAAAAGGATACGGATATTGATCTCCCCGGTGTATCCGACAAAATTTTAATCCTATCGAGGATGACCAAGAATAAGGGTAATCCTGGGTTCCCCTCAGATAGTTTTAACAGTATGATTCATGTCTTGCACTTTATGATCCCTTCTTGAGGGAACAACTGTTTCCCTATTCTTTTGTTTGTCCTTATACTTTCTTTCCTCAACACTATATTTCTCAGCACTCCGTCCAGTTTGTTGGTCTGCACGTGGGCGTTCAGATGCGGCCCAATGATGAAGCATGACACTGCAGAGCGTGTGAGAGCAGTATTAAGAAATTAGATTTCTTTCCTCCGGTGCACCCCCTTCCTTTCCCGGTTCCAGACTAGATCATTTGAGTAGTTTGGAATTAACATAGATTAGCAATTTCTAGAAGCATGCACATTGATTTAAAAAAAAAAAAACGTTTTGTAGTTTTTTTAGTCCTTTTCTTTGTAGTGAGTAATAAACTTTGGAGGGGGAGTTAGAGAAGGCGATACCCTTGTCTCTCTGTATTGTGATTTTCTATTTTTAAAACATTACCTCTCACAATAACAGGCACGTGCAATCCATTTATCCATTAGAGGTACATAGATATTGTCTTAATCAACGGGTTATAATTAATCTTGCCTGTTGTATCTATCTTTGGGCTAATGCGGACTCCAAGATATACTGCATTTTCTACACGCCGAGAGTCGTAAAAAATTATATTAGCTGTACAGATTACTAAAATTTTTCCCTCATTCAGCGAGTACCCTGATGCTTGTCCAAACTCTTCGGCAATAGCAACAGCTTCCCTGATTGCATCCGTTGGATTATTAGTTAAAATAGCAATATTGTTCGCATATGCTAACATCTTGGTCTCAAACCCTTTGTATAAATTCAGCTTGATCTCCTGGCTTCTTAAGATCTTCTCTATCAAAGGGTTTATATACAAGACAAATAAAATGGGGGAGCAGGGACATCACTGTCTAGTTCCCCTTGATATTAGTATTTTTTTTGATATGTCAGTAGTGCTTTCCCGCAATCCTGACAAAAACAGAAGGCACCCAACGACCCGTAAAAAGGAAAAGGTATTTTGGAAATGGTCTGAAGCATATTATTGATGTGCACGACACCGCAATAAACCAGTGAAAATGAATGGAGGACTGATTAGTCTCCATAACGATATCCCAATACCAGAGGATTTTAAAAACGAGTGGGATTTATATACATTTTACAGCGGCGTTAAATAGTGCCTTCAACATAACTGAAACGGATTGCCTAAAAACCTAATACTAAAGGGTGTCAATGGGAAAAAGTGTTATACAATGTAAATTGAGGAATATCTGATATCTTTTTAACCAACAACATTACTTTTATCAATAAGGTGTGTGTTTTCCTTTCTCAAGAAGGACAAAAAATTGTTAGTCTTGAAGAACGTGGCTTATCAATAATTTGTCCACCAAAACGGGTTGACCCTACTTTACTTCTGTTAAATTCGAGGAACTGTAGAGTCTAAACACAATAAAATCTATAGACTCGGACAATACTGATTCAACCGAATTAACACAATTATGATGATATAAGTTTGTCACTCTGTTTGTCTCTCGTGTTTATAATTGTTGGATTGTTTCTTAGACAACGATAAACTGACTATTGGATCATTTTTTATCTTGAATATATTTGTGGTTATGAACTGTGTTTTATATGATTATAATTGTAATTTTTAATAAATATGCATACATATTTACTTAAATTAATTTTTAATTGCCTTTTTGGGTCCCGCTTTGACATTTTGTGGTGGATATTTGCACATTGTATGAATCAATGGGTATATGATGAGACAAAGAATATAAAGTCCTCTAAGAGAAGTTGCTTTTATTTGCATTAACTGTATTTGGTACCCTGTCTCTTGGGTTGTGGGGCCACTCGCGCTTTCTTTTGTGCCATCTGTGTAGATTTGTCCATCCTTCTTAACTGAGGATATTAATTCCTTAACAGTTTTTTGCCAAGTGCGTAAAGTTAGCCTCTTCCCCACTAGTTCTCCGTACTCATATAAATCATTTTGCTGGGTCTGGTATTCTTCAGCTGATTTCTGGGTGAGCCAACTATTTATTTCGGCTTTGAGGGAAATAATCAGGCGCTGAGTTCAAGCCACCTCACGACCCTGAGCTATCAATGTCACATGCTCTTCTTCTGCCTTGGCCAACTCCCTTAATAGTTGCTCATTCTCTAGCCTACGTTGCTTCCTTGCACGGGCGACAAAGCTAATTGTTATGCCCCTTAGGCCAGCCTTTAATGTATCCCAGACTATGCCCGACTCACACTGTATCAATTAATGTCAAAGAACTCTTGAGCCCAGTTCCTAATATGTACGATATAGGCACTATTTGCAAGAAGTTTCCTATCAAAAGTCCATTTCTTGCGGGCTTTGCTGGCCATGAAAACCTCGATTTCCAAGATCAGTGGATTGTGATACGAAATCACCTTTGGAAGCTTCCTGATCCCCACTTTATTAACCAGATCCATTGAAGTTAAAAAGCAGTCAAGTCTAACATGCTTTTTGTGAGGGCAGGAATAGTACATATAGCCCGGGTTGTTATGACCTTTAATACTCCAGAAGTCGGCTAAGCCATGGCTACTCTTGAGGGAAGTCTGTGCCCTATACAATTTAGGCATTCTCCCTTGGTACCGCTGGCCACTGCAGGGCTTGGCTGATATATTAAAGTCATCACAGATAACCAGTAGGCAAGGCCAAGTTGCCAGCCTGTACCTCAAGGTCCTCAAAGATCTTCGGGTCATCTTGATTAAATGCGTATATTGCCCAAATTGTGAGGTCTAACTTCAACTCCACCAGTGCCATCCATTCCAGCGTATCTGAAAGCTTGCGTTTGGCTGGCCCCATTGCAACTCTTGCATGAATCTCAACTCCCCGGGTATCGGAGCTCTGAGATGTACAGGTCAGCATACTGAATCCACCTATGCCCATCAAGCTCCTTTTACCCCATGGTATATGCGTTTCTTGCAAACACACAACATGAAGGGCATTCATCTTCAAAAACTCAGACAACCTTTGCCTCTTACTTCTATGGTTCAGCCCACCCACATTTATTGAGCAGATGTTTATCCTACCCATTTGAGTCTGATTTGACCAACCTAGTATGCTTTTATAAAGTTCATCCCATACATAAAGTGGCAATTTGGCATTAGACACTGTTTCATCTCTGGGTATAATTTTTTTGAATTTGCACCCCCACCACCACCCACACACGCCCCTGTCCTCTCTCCTCTGCTATCCCCCCACCCCCCACCCTCCCCTTCCCACCACCACCCCTGAGAAACACTCAGAATAAATGTCTGCACGCATTAACCAAGAGCTATGTAATAATACAACCTTATATATACTGCCATGTGGAAGACGACTATTAGTTCCTATATTTATTCGTTTTTTGTGTGTTTTTTAGGAAACCGCCAACCCCATTGCTGCTCTCCCTTTAACATCTATTTCCAGATTACAATCCTATCCTCCTATACTCCTAAATAACTTTCCATTAATCCAATTTAATTTTTTCCCTCTAAACAAATCTATACATCACTTATGCCTTTAGGCCCTGCAGATATTCCTTTGCCTAATCTCTGAGGCAAAAAAGCGCGTTTTTCCCTCCCCAAATCACTTCTAGCTGTGCTGGATTGATCAGGAAGGCTTGTGCATTCTTATCTTGAAAGGGCTTGATCAACTGCCTTACCCACCAGCGCCTCTCAACCGTAGTGTGGCAGAAATCCGGGTGGTCAAAGAACGAGACTCCCCCACTTGATCTCCTCCCTTCAGGTCTGGCTTTTTCAAAGATTGCTTGCCACAGCAAAAAGTTCCCAAAGTACGTAAGGATGGCTCGAGTCTTAGAGTCTTCTTTTAGTGGATGCCTCAGCTTAAAAGGAATGGCCCCTCTTGTGTCCAATTCCAGTCAGTCAGTTCCGGGAGGGCAGCCATTAATGACTCCACTATATAGTTTCGAATGTCCGACCTTCCACTCCTTCAGGGACCCCAAGTACACACAATTTGTTGCGTCTCTGACGGTTTTCGTGCTCCTCCAGCTTCCAGTGAGCCTTGAGCCTTGGTTAGTGCTTGTGTTGTTACGAGGTGAGTCTCTGTTGAGGTTATTCTTGTTTTGAGGTCCGTTATTCGCTCCCCGATAGCGTTACATGTTATGGTCAGCTTCCTGACCACCCCCTGAACTTTACTCAGGGCAATCTGAGCTTTGCGACTGTCTTGGCGTGTCTCATACCGGTGCATTAGTATCGCCTGATAGATGACTTCTAGTGTAGGGGGATCTGGAGCAGCTAAACTTGTGTCTACCAGCCCCCCTGGTGGGGTACTGGTTAGTTGATTAGTAGGTGTGAAGTTCCAGGTGAGATCCTTCCCTCCTGAGCGTTGCGGAATGGATTTTCTCCCTACTTTGCGAATACTTTGGGCTCGAGCACCATCACTCTCTTCAGAGTCGCTGTCATTATTACTAAACTCAGAGGAAGAGCCAAACTCATCCTCCGACCATCCAGCCCCATCTGACATTGAAAAAACCCAATCACTAGGCTCTTTCTTGTGATTTCTTTTGTCAAGCTCTTCTTCTGCCTGTTGACCATTTGGCAGTGCTAAACCTGAGGGGCGAGACATGATCCCCTACCACCTCTTAGCCTCTGGATTATTAGAGACATTGGTTGATTGTAGGGACTCATTTATTGGCATTGTTGGGGTATCCTTTGTTGCTAAAGTTATTGCACCTCCACCCTTGCTGTTGGAGACCTGGGAGTCCACAGTCACAGGAACCCCCCCACTCCTACTTCATTGCTTTCCCCTGATGAACACGGCATCAAGGAGCCCCGGGCTGCTGACTCCCTTATATTTTGCACCACCCCCTTAAAGTCAGAGGGAGTTGGTTCAAATCTGCCGGCCTGCCTTCCCTGGGAGAGAGCTCAGCTGCCTGCTTCACTCACAGTGTTTCTGGAGCATGTTCCAGCTCCCATGTCTCTCCTGTCTTCTGCCCAGACCCGGTGTTGAAGGGCGTTAGCTCCCTATGGTCCTCCTCAGCTCTCTCTCATGGCGGACACTTCTCTTGCTTTGTGTCGGGCCCCCAAAACAGATCAGCTACTGTTGGGCTGGCCGGACGTAGCTTCTCGATGGCCCTGCCCTTCGCTTCCTCCCCGACGGCGGCTCACTCTGGTGTGCCGGTGTTAGGCATCCGTGCTGAGACGCTGGCTCCTCTGCGTTCTCATCTCCATGTTTTGCCATCTTGGGAGCACTCCTTATCTGGGGGCGAACACCTCCAACCTTGGTGCTCCTGCCAGCAGGTTTTGGACCCATTGTGACAGTTGCCGATACTGGAGCAATGCCCACACCACAGAAAACGACACAAGGCGAGTGCACTGACACTGCCACGCCAAGTTGCGTCAATACAACTAGCATGGTAGCAATCCAAATCGCCCATGGGCAGCAACCTTTGGCACCAGGAGACATCAACTCCACATCGAGGGTCATCTGCTTCACAGGTCAGTATATTTTCATGACTCTTAGCGCTACCGTTGTTAGCGTGCTGCTAACGGCCTCCTAAGCGTCCGCCATTTTGCTTCTCCAAGCCAGATGATATTGTATGACATGAGACACATTTTAACAGGTCAAAGAAAGGAAAATCAGTGCCTTATATTATAGCTCACTATATGTTTTCATTAGCACAGGCTGAACATAAGGCTGTTGCCATTTTTCACAGAACAGCTCTAAAGCTAAAATAATCTTTTTCAGAAAAGGAAGGATGATATGTGCCACTATGTTCTGTAACAATCCATTGACCTTAACCAATTATTATGCCCCAATGGAAAATAACTCTGAAACCTTGGAGGGGTTAATTGTAGGATTAATGAACATAAGGGGATGACTATTTTTAATAGATGTAAGAAATTGTGTTATAAATCAGGACCCAGGAGAGCCCTTCACAATTAACAAGGCTAAGATTTACAAACACTTTGCGTCAGATTTGCAAACCTGATGCAAAGTGTTGTGGTGGATTTACAATCAAACTCAAATCTCTTGTGGGGAGGTGGATTTCAGGGCCCCGTGCATCAGACCTGTCCTCTGAATCCCTTCCTGAGGCTCCCTTCTGCTTGGGGGCATCTTTCACAGTCCCCCACAGCCAGCAAGCAGAACACCTTCCCTGTTGCATTAATCAGGCCCAATGACCTCCTGGCTGTCTTCCATGGTACTACTGTGTCAGCAATGATCTTAAGGGCCAGTCCACAGACAATCTAGGGGAACCATCCAGGACCCTCTAGCTGTGCCATTCCCCCAGCTGTTCCTCATATTGCACTCACACTGGAGAGACCCATCTTAGTCTTGGGGTCAGCGGGAGTCAAATTCCTTCAGTCCATCCATGCAGTGCATAAGAAAGCTTTTCTTTCCAGGTGGGCATCCTCTCATTGTTGTCACTCCCAAGTCCGGTATCTTCTCATCTGTCACTTCCTTGTGTGGTGGCTTTAATGGGGGGTGGAACATTCTAAAGACCAAGCACTCCTGGCCAATCCTAGAATGCCACATCATCACTTCCATCACTCCTGGATTAAACTGTACTATAAAGCATTCTGGGACAATCTAATACGACAACAATAAGTTGTCTGCTTAAAGAGCCCCCTGAGAAACTTCAGTTCTGTGCCTTGATGAGGCAGCTGTTTGATCCCTTACCACCAAACCTCCAAAAGCGAGCCCCTGCTGAGTTAGCTTCAGTGGTCTCGCCCTCCTCATTTATAACAATGGGCCTAGGCTCCCTCAGGCTAGGTGCAATGTGAAAAGATATTTAATAGATTCTCATTAACAGATGCACATACCCTTCCCACCCGATGCACATGTCCTTCCCACCTCTTCCTTTCCCAGGATCTGGGACTAGCACCGTCATTTGCTCTATTGTTTGGGTAAGCCTTTGATCCCTCTGCTGGGTAGCAGAGTAACCCTCTGCTGGGTAGCAGAGTAATTAACTTGGCCCAGTAGGGGGGATAAAGGCCTTGAATCTGATTCTGAGTTGACCCATGGAAATATGTTACTTATTAAAGTGCCACATAAAGTGTAGATTGGATGTTAGGAACTGTAAATGAACACTTTGAATACACTTTTACCACTAGATTGGTGTAGGCCTATGTGGTGCAAAAGAGTTTTCAGGGCAGATTTTGCTTATAATGTGTAATACAGTGTAAGCACCACAGATGTCCGGTAAGCAACTTCACTGTGAATGTCCACTCACATTATAAGTAGGGCTCCCGGTTTTATGGTATTTATTTTTTTGCCATTTCCGTCTGTATTTATCCATATTTATTTTTTGGGCTTTTTTTCTGTATTTATCCATATTTATTTTTGACACTAGCAAAAGGCGACGCTACAGCTAGTATTTTTCCACATTTATTTACATTGACAAGGCACACCTGCGCCCAGTTGTTATTGTTCAACACAATACAATCAGCTGAAAACTTTGCCATTGTATTACAAGCACATGTTCAAGCTCCTAGAGTCAGAGTGCTCGGAGGACCAAATCAGCAGTTTCCCTTTGCAACCTGCCACCAGTCGTGTAGCACTTTTCATGACGTGTGTAATTATTGGTATACAAAGCAGGATCGATGACATAGGACAAGTTGTGACCCACTGTTATATGTGCTTCCTAGGAGCTCCTATACTTTAGTTTTAAAACGATCTTCAGTACAACACTGAGACGGATGTCATGTAATAGCTACAATGTACAATGTTCCAAAACAATAAAGACAAAATAGGCCACCGGTGTCTGTAAAAAGTTATATGTTCCCTATCCCGGTCAGAGAAAAGCAACCAGCAGTAATTGCTCGCCACCCACTGCACACCAGGAGTACATGCCGATCTCGCACCTCATTCTGTCCAGCTAATATTTTGTGAACTTCCCTCTACACACCCTGCTTCGCCTCCCACCCCCTGCAGCTAAAAACCTCAATGTCGAAATAGTGCACTCTGATACCCTGGTCACAAGGCATGCAGCACGTAGAGGGTATCTGCACTAGCCCCATCCAGCTGTAGTTTCTCCCTTAACACCAGTCAGGAATGATATCACGACACCTGCACCAGATATAGCGCCCAAAACCTGAGTTTCAAGGTGGCGCAGAGAAGTGTGATTCAGGCGTGAAGGATCGCTCACCTCTCCACTTAAAGTGAGGTTTGCACTACAAAAGGCCATTCCCCCTCCCTCGCTCCGCGCTATTCAAATAATAAAACATTAATGAGCACCCTCCCTTTCACTTACACTAGCTTTGAAGTGGCTGGGGTGGGGGCTGTTATGCCCTCACTGACACATGGATCCGACCACGATTAGGTGAAAGAAACTAATTAGGAAATGTCAGCAGGGGTTTGGGGGGCAGGCAGAGGTCATCCAAAGATCTACATCAGGCAGAGGGGCGTGGCAACCCTGAGCTGGAGCATGGCTGCACAGCACAAATTTCTAAATCAGTTTCGGTAGTATTTTACCGTTTCTGTTTATAAATACAGACAAAGGAAAAATAGTTTCCCGTCTGTATTTATACGTAAAAATCCGTTTAAACGGAAAACCGGGAGCCTTAATTCTAAGTCCTAACCCATATCAGTACCAATCCCTGAAGCGCTGTTTCTATGACACGTTATCTGCATGCAGATACCAAACTGCACAAGACAATAGTCTCATACGCCCAGCCCGCACACTTGTGCATACATGTGTGCTCATGTGTTTATGTGTAACTAGCCCAATGCCTCTTGCCCTAGCTGCACAGCAGCAACCCTATTTTGAAACTGGAGTTAGCAGCCTCAGTCCAATTAAGATGACTTCACAGTGAGCGAGACTTAGATAGTGAAACTCACTCACAGTAAAATTTCAAAGACCAGGTAGTCAAATACAAAAAATGTAGGGGGACTAAATGAGTGGAAACCATTTGCTACAGAAGGATTTGTTTTTTACAGCACATTAACTGAGATGTTAAAAAAGAAAAGAAGATACAGAATAAAGGTAAAAGTGCTAGTTAAACTTTAAGGCTAAACATATAGTTAGGCTTTATAGATCCTTCGCGAGAAGGCAAACATATAACTCAAGAATATTCATGTTTGTCTAGAATATTTAATTCAGCTGCACAAATAGATTATTTTTTAGGATGAAAGATATTTAGGAAGAGCACAATTTCTACTGTACCTATTACATTCACATATCATACAGCTGTACAATCAGAGGTGAATATTGGAAATGTCCATGATAGTCCAAAGAGATGGCATTGTAATAAGAGCATTTATTTAAGGTTGAGTAGTAGGTGATCGATACAAAGAAGTTGTAAGTAAATCTTCCAGAATTAGTTTAATTTAGTTTAGCAGTTGTTTGTGATGCATTAAGCCAACACTTTGAGAGAAGAACATTTTCTATAATAGTGCATCATCTAAAATAGCTAGAGTGAAGATCATTAAAATGTAGATACAAATGGCTACAGCAGAACATGACAAGATATGTACCAGAAAATTGGGGACCAGAAAAGTTTGGGAAGAGGCAAGATCTAATTAGAAAGACTTCTGTTATAAAGAGCAATTGTAAAACGGAACTTGCCATCAGTCAGAAACTAAGCCTGGGTGGAGTGTGAGGACTGGTGCTCCGCGTAGTTCCACATAGTTTAAAAAAAAACCATGGAACTACGCCCCGCTCAGCTCCGTGCCCTGCCCTGCCCCCTCCCAAAAAAATAACAATAATTAAAAAGGCACTTACCTGCCGCATCTTCCTCGGCTGCCTCCTCCTTGCAATGGCTGCTCTCTCCTGCCTCCTCCTCGCACTGAATAACCCCTATGTTGTATGTCTTGCGCGTGTGAGGAGGAGGCAGGAGAGAGCAGCCATTGCGAGGAGGAAGCAGCCGAAGAAGACGCAGCAGGTACGTGCCTTTTTAATCATTTGTATGCCTTTTTAATTTTTTTAAATAAATTTGGGAGGTTGGAAAGGCTGGCTAATTATGCTCTGCCACGGAGTCGTAGTTTTGCCTGAACTCCGTGTTTGCAGCGGAACGCGGATTAGGCAAAACTATGCAAACTATGTGGGCGGAGCGTAGTTACCCAGCTGGGGTTATCAGAAACGCTATAAGGAAAGCACATCTCTGGGAAAATGGTCTGCAACAGTGAATTAAAACAGGTAAAGAGTAGAAAGGATCCATGGCCCTGGGTGAAAGCAATTAATAGAAGACTCACAGCTAATCCAAGATGTTTTGATGACCATTATAAGAAAGTATATCAAGCTGATTTCAAGATAGAAAAGTCATTAATAGTGGAATACTATCACAGTTTCCTTTGGCAAAACAATCAAATCACCAGGCAGAGAATATAGACAGATAAATTAGCATTGTGAAAATAGTAGAAAATTTCACTAGTCTGCCAAAAAAAAAAGCTAGTGAAGGGGATGATATCCTACCCACATTTTATAAAAAATGTTCGGGTGGTATAAAAATAATTATATGCACACACTTTTCTTTGTATTTATTTATTTATTTATTTATTTTAATTTTATTTATTTCTAAAGTTTTATATAGCGTGAACATGATCCCGAAGGATATCAGAGTGCTTTACAATTGAGGGAAAGGAAAGTAACAATTGCAGTACAGGCCTCAAAATAAGAATACCAACCAAAACACATATCAAATAGGCATATCAAACAAAAAGGTTACAATAAAAGGGGTCAACAGAGAGTGAGATATTAACTGGTACATAGCGAACTAGGAGGGGAGCAAATGAAGAATAACACCCAGGGCAGGGCTTAAAGGTGTAGGTCCAATGCATTAGAGCAGACGATCCAGAAACCCTTTTAAGGTAGGAACTTGTTCATGAGGAATCCTTTCCAATTTGAAGGCAACCTTGGACGAGATTCTGCGTATTTCCGGTGGGAGAGAGTTCCAGATCTTTGGAGTAGAGCTGGAGAAAGCTCAGTGACACGTTTTCTTTTTGTGAAAGATCTGTGGTTTCAGAAGGAGAGAGTTAGCACTCCTAGAAGGTCTACCCCCTCTGGATAATTCTAGCTGTTTGTGCTAGGTAGCTGGGGGTATTGAAATGGAGGGCTTTGTGAGACAGGCAGGCAATCTTTAGCTGTATTCTTGCCTAGTAGGGCAACCAATTTAGGGATTTTAAGACTGGGGCACCCGTAACCAATCTGGCAGCAGCATTCAATGAAGCCCTTAGTGGGGCCAAGGTATAGTTGGGGAGGCCACAGAGCATAGCACTGCCATAGTCTAGCCTCGGCAAAACTAGCGCTTGGACCATTTGCTTGAATTCAGCTTGTGGGAGGAAAGGTTTGAGATTTCTGAGTATCCTCATCAGTTGATTAGCTCCTTTGCACACATTGCTAATATGATTCTTCATGTTCAGATGCTTGTCCAGGGTGATTCCGAGAGATTTGGCTGAGTCAATAATGAGGGGAGAGCAGTTGAAGGCAGTGAGGTGGTTCAGCCAAAGGGGTAACTTGGGGATGTGATTCGGAGGAGAAATGAGAAGGAATTCTGTTTTGGAGGTGTTGAGCAGGAGGTGGTTCTCAGTTAACCAGTTTTGAATATTCATTAGAGTAGTGTTGAGTGCTATGAGGTTATCCGGGGAGGAGATATTCAGATAAAGTTGCATGTCATCCGCATACTTATGGAAGAGAATGTCTGTGGAATTTAGTGCATTAGCTAATGGTTCCAAGAACAAGTTGAAGAGTAAGGGAGATAAGGCAAACCCTTGGGGGACCCCCATGGATACTGGTGATGGCTGGGAGAGAGAGTGGTTTGCCTTAACTCTTTGGGATCTGTGGTGGAGGAAGGACGAGAGCCATTACAGCACCGAATCAGAAAGGCCCATCCTGTGCTCCAAAGTGAATAGGAGGTTGTTGTGATTAACACAGTGTCAAACATAGAGGAAAGGCCTAGAAGGTTAAGGAGGCAAGATTCAATTTGGTCAAGCATTTTTAAAATGCCAGCACATAACATGAGTGACAGCCGATTCGGTGCTGTGCCCAATCCGAAAGCCAGATTGATGTTGGTCCAGGCAATGGAAATTCTCGATGTGAACACAGAGTTGAGATTGGACGCATTTTTCTAGGAGTTTGGCTAGAGTCGGGATGTTAGAAATAGGGCGGAAGTTGTTAAGGTCTGCACTGTTTTTTTTAATATAGGTGATACCTGAGCTGCTTTTAGGCACTCTGGGATCCTGCCTTGTGACAGAGACGCATTGACAATCTTTGTCCAGATTGGGGTGATGACATCCTTGATTTCTTTGAAGATGGAAGGTGGCAACGGGTCGCTAAAATGATTAGATGGGTTGATACTCTGAAGAATCTTGTTAATGTCTCTTTCACTGAGGGGAGTGAAGGTGCCCCATGAGGCATTGTTCTTGGTGCTCAGGCTAATTGGTTCGATCTTCTCTAATAGGGCCGGGGGGCGCAGACCCATCTGATACCAATAGAGCCTTCCTGGAGTCAAGATCAATATTGATGAGTCTTGATTTATCAGTAAAGAAAGCAGCCAAATCATTGCATGAAGGTGGGCTGACTCCAGAGTCCAAGCGGTGTGGTGCTTCCACCGATTGTTGTTTAACCAGCTCAAATCGTTCCTTGGGGCGATTAGCAGCTTGATTAAGTTGGGATGAGTTGGGTGATGAATTGTATGATGGTACATCTAATTATGGAGACATGTTCTGTTACTAATATTATGGTCACTATTTCTTACACAAAGCTAGTATCCCATGCAATCTTTTTAATTACAATGGGAACACTGCCCAACACCACCAAAAGGTAGTTCAAAGACACTTGCACAGAAGTATGCTTATTTTTCAGGTTTTGAAAAATCAGACCCAGCCTCATATTATTATAGGCTTGCACCTACATCTGCAAATAAAAATATGCTAACAAACACCAACCTTATACACTATGCTTCCTTTATTTCCCAACTGCCTATACAGGGTTTTGACTCCTGGAAAGACACCATAGACACAAAATCTATCTGGGGAACAAAAGGATTTCAGGTTCAGGTAACAGAAGCCTTATTCAGAGCATATCTCATACCACATCAAATGATTTTCCTGATCAAAACAGCTAGATATCATGATACATAATGGTTCTTTGAATTCATCTGACCCCAATTTGAAGGGATGGTTGGTTTGGCTGACAGACACAAATAGGTGGCAATCTAGATTCCAAGGTTACACCGAAGGGTTTAGGATTAATAGGCCTGATCAGCGATAGCTAAAACATCAACGCTTTCCCAGGTGAAGGAACGCTTGTCCCTTCTTTCTGATGACATGGATCTCAGGGATTTTCTATCAGGTCACTGGAACCCACGTTAAAAGCGCTTCTTGTACGGAATATACAACGAGCTGTGGAAGATTCTCAACAGGAAGCTGCTGAGAAATTATGCTCGATCGACAGGGTTAATTTAGAAAAGGCTTTGGCTGTTGTTGATAACGGTATGACCACATTATCATCTAGGATTTATTCATTGAGCAACATAGTGTCTTCTGCAATTGACATAATACAGCAAGACATGTTTGTTTTACAACATGGACAGTCACAATTAGGGTCCATCATAATTCTGAGCTGGATGTTACAAACATTACGTTCTGGACATGTGTCATGGTGTTTCATCAACAGTACTGATATGTTTTCTGAATATGATCCAACGGATAGACAGATGGTAATGGCATGCAGACATGCAAATTATACTATGTTACATTGAATGTTTAGACCAATTACCTTTGACCGTGGCTGAGACACAATCCACAGACTGGACAATCCATGGTTACATCACCCTACTGGTCACGACTTTCCAATTCCAATATTGTCTCCAATACCAACAGGTAGGCAGATATGAAGTGCTAGGGATATATTTTGTGCATAAGTATTGGGAATTACGGTCAAGGTTTAGATACAGGAATGGAAACATGGAAATTGTCCTTAGTGGTTCCGACTGCGAGGATGCTTTATGTGGGTCTTTGGTTTGCAAAGACATTTCTCTCCACAGGAAATGCAATGCTGCGGTAGCGAACCTGTCATGTTATCTGAAGGGTTCTCCAGCTACCGTGATTCATCTGGTGTTCAAGCTGCTCTCGAATGGGAGTTATTTGATGCTGAATGATCAAGGTTGCTGTGGAATGGAGCTAGTGGTCTAGGGACGGTTAATTCCGTAGTGACTTGTTGCACACAAGTACTGTTTCCATCTGTGCGCAGGGTCTACCACCCGCAACACATAAATAATTGGCTTTTCTGTGTGGAAACAATTTGACCTTTTTTTCAAACAAAATAAACCAAACCAGCCTTTGCTAGCTTTTTAGATAGCTTTTATATTTTGACCCATAGTATGAGGAGTGAGTGTTATATTACCAGTTTAGGCCCATGTAGCGAGGCAGCTTATTTCTTAAATTGTCCTCACACTAACATTTCAGCTGTGAACTTTGGCACATGTTTGCATGCCCGATAATGTTGGATTAGTTTCTCTGAAACTAAACTTGTTTACACATCTAGCTTCACACATTATCACAATGCCGTGAACATCATGTACAAGGTCTCTTTTCGCACTATGTACAAATGTCATATCTATCTTCATCCACAGGGCAACAGGGCTATCTACATATCCATAACTTCACTAATCTATATGCACATCGCAAGGTTGCTTTCTATTATAAAGATGAGCATCCCGATAGATTGGTAGAGGAGGCAGTTCAGCTACACCGAAGGTCCTTGCATGCTGAGACTTTTACCATGCAGCGGTCTGACATCGCGTGAGGGGTGTCCAGGTCATGACTAACACATGGTCCTTTATTCTCTCCCATCAGGTAATGGGGTTGGATCGTCCCTTGGGGGTATTCTTGGCTTTTACAGCTACACACACTCTAGAAACATTTAGAGTAGTGTTTGAATATTAGGAGTACGCTCAATTACTGCTTTGTTTTATATACCTGCATATATGCACTGTTTTAGCACCATGATAGCATTATATCTACTATTCACACTTTTGGTGCTCGTAACCACTTTTATTTGCTTCTGTCTATTAATTGTTGCAGCATATGTATTTTATACAAGAATAACATTGGTTCAATAAATATACTGAAAACGTCCCACTGTGTATTCTCTGTATATATCTCTGAGAATAAGTGAGCACAAGTGATTGAGCGAAAGGTTCTGTACTGTTTCCATGACCCCTGAGGGGTCAGAGTTGTCATGTTCAGTGGCTTTCAGAAACCATACTCTCCCTGGTATGGTTACGGGGGCTTACGGTGGCACTCTGAGCTAGCTGGTCTATAGGCCAACATATCCTGAGCGGGTGTCCGGAATTATTCTAGGCACCAAGCCCTTAGTTTATGTTGTCCAACAAACATGCAGATCCTATAGAATAGTAGGAACTACACAACAAGCTCACTATTACAATAACATTTGGACAATTGCCTCACTCCTATAGTAAAGATAAAATTATACGAAGGTTAATAATCTAAGGTTGTGCTGCTAGGCTAGTCTACAGTGCATTTTGAAGCAATGGCTTCCTGAGAGTTGGTACTCCTCTCTTGAGCACTCATTTCTTGTGTGCCTTTTATTGGTCAGACTTTACTGGTTTACATTATGTTCACTAGGAATAGGGAACTCCTTATACTTTATGAGGATAATCCCTCTGGTTTTTCTTCCAATGGTTTTGGATAACGCTCAAGAGACACTTATAAACTTGTAAAACTGAAATGAGAAGTACCAGGTACCAGGGTCTCCAAAATCACAGTTTCACAACAAGTACAATGGGGAGAATTGGTTTTCTCTATAGCTCCTTGTCACTTTTAACAGTTTTTCACCAGGTAACCATACCTCCAAAGACATGTAACAAAAATAATTAGGGCTTATTACTAGGGGTGGGCGGAATTTGCGTAATCGCGTTACGCAAATCTCCGCGAACCGGTAAAAAATCTCCGCGAACACGCAAAAATTCCGCGAACACGCGGAATTGCTTGTTCGCGATACTTTTTTCCTGTTCGCGATCGCTGTTTGCGTGCTCGGGGTGAAATATCTCGCGAACACGCATATTGAGAACGCGAACAAGCAAAAAATTTCGCGAAGTCGCGGAACGCAGATTTTTGGGCAATTTCGCGTTCTCCGCGGAACGCGGAATTACCCAAATTCCGCAAATTCCGCGAACGGAACGGAATTTACCGCCCAGGCCTACTTATTACATCGGAAAAGCAATGAGCGCAGCATTTACCATGTTTCAGTAAGGGAATCTGCAGAAAAAGCACGTGGACTGTACTACACTTTTTCTGAAACAATGCTCATTGGATTCTGGCCCCAAAGCAAATTTGGCATTTTCACTGTGATGTTTAGGTTTCAATGAGGTTTATTAAATCCAAACCCAGATTCAAGCTGTTTGTAACAAACAGAACACATACATTCAAGCTTTTTCACATTCTTGACCCTGCTCCTGAACTGATCAAAACTACTAGTATTTTTTTGTTTAAAGAAATATGGGCCTGATTTACTTAGGGTCCATTTGTAAAAAATAGTCACAGATTGTGAGCACGACTTTGTGTAGATCAGCCTATATACTATTAGGCCAGATCACAAAATCACCATTCATAGGGGATTCCAGAATGACCTCCCTAAGGAATGTTAATTAGGTAGGTTGTAATTTGTGACTCCTTATGATTGACTATAAACACAGAGATGGTGGCCTGCAAGGTACAGTAGATCACCAACCCTGTGTTTCCATTCCCAAACAAGAAAACATCCTGTGGACCACTGCTAACACGATTTTTAACGGGGAAAAGGTCCGATAAGGGCACCTTCTATTTGCACATCAGCTACCAACTCCTTTGAGGAGTTGGCAACTAATCAATGTTTTGCGATTGGAAATGCACTTGCAAACCATTGACACAAACCATATTGGATTGCAAATTGAAAGGAACTCCCCTTTCATGCCCTTTACAAATTACGATTGGATATGGGTCGCAAAACTCAACTTTTCCAAATTGTAAAATGGCTTTTCTATATAGGAACTGCCCCTTTTTTCAGTCACAAACCCTATGATTTTGAGAATCGTAGGGTTTCCAATCGCAAACTTGCTTAGGCATGATAACCCCATCATCAATGATATTGCTATGCTACTCAAATCAAAGTGGCTAAAATTAAGTTGCCTAGCGGCTGTATTAACTCAGTGTTATATTCACCATCACAAATATGCTTTCGTGATTATCTCCAAAACTCAAAAAAGTCAGAATATATTGGGCATATTGTAGGGACAAAGGTAATGATTTGTAACTATGGCTCCTTGAATATGTCACTACATTTTGATACCATACAAATCAAAGGAGGGAGCGGAGAGAGAACGTGTCCACATGGACACTGGGGGTGGATTCAGTCTCCCCAGTTATAGTTAAAGAACAAATAGAATCCACCCTCGTAAGATAGGTGAAAAAAGAAAAACAGGGTCTAGAGTTGCATGTGTTTCCTACATTGGTGGGAAGCACACAGTGTTCTTTAAATACTCATCACACAACAAAAGGGCCCTTGTTGTCATGCTTCATCATAGGGGTCTTCGCGTTCCTCTACGGAACGCGGTGTGCTACTAACCAAGAAATACGCGGGAGGACTGATGTAATCACTATGTGTGGTGTGTGAGGGTAGTGAGTGGTAGGGTCAGAAGTGAATGGATAAGTGAGTGTTAAAAAATACCTGGCATGTGAGGGCTAAAGAGAGTTTTAATATACCTCCGTGCTGGTATTGTTAAAAAGGTGTGATGGAGGTTTTGTGTATTTAATGCACATAACCTCCTGCATGCGTTGACATGTTTAGAAGCCTAAAGCTTCTTCTTCAGGACGGGTGCACAGATCCCTACCCTACTCACATGATGCGACAGGCTTATACTGTTTAAGCATAAATAATGTTATGTGTTGAATTTAGCCAAATGTGCCTATTATGGTAAATGGCCAGGAACAAGGTGCTGCCTTCAGTGTCAATCTGAAAAAGAACACAAAGGTGCACACAGAATATTAAAAGGAGACATTCCTGGTGTGTAGATCGTGACCTGTAAAGGTGAAATTACACAGTGTCTAAACGTGATAGTTAGCTTATCAGTATTCGTGTAGTGCCCTGGAAAAAAGGAAACAAATACAAGACAAACCAATATTTAACATAAAACACACACTCTAAATCAATTCCAATGGTCGCTGTAGTCATCCCCTAAGAGAGTACAAGTCAATTTGTGGGAAAGAAGGGATGCATACTTGCTAGAATAAAGCCAGTGGCATTATGAGCCTGCGAGGATGTTGTGCTAACTAGTAATCTGCAAGGATAAAAAACAACAACACTCAGCACTGTGGGGGGTACTCACTGGGTCAAGGTGATCCTGTTTGCAGAAAAACGGCTATGCCATACTCACAAGCCTAGAGGTACTCCCTGCTAGCAACGGTCCTTCCGCGGCTCCATGATGTGAGCGGAGTCCGGAGTGACTGGTATATATACTATCACTAATTGCCAAATTGTTCCCGCCACTGCAAGGATGTACGTGCCGAACATTGTGTCCGCACTAATCCTTCGTACCGGTGTGATGGGCTATGAGGCAGAGAGAGAGCTTCATGATGTACACTGCGGCTGCACAGAGTATGCATAACTGCATTCCCAGTCATGCTCGCTGTCGTCGGGGTCACGCTGTACCTGAAACCTGAACCGCTGACTCGTTTGCAGTGACTGCGGCTGCGTGGTGCTCCAGTTAACTGTTTGTGTGTATCGGTAACCGTTTTGGGGCTAAAACAAGTTAAAAGGCTTGTTTCCAAAACCAAAACACATATAGGGAAAATACACTTATAGGGAAAATACCTGCTGTTAACCCACTCGCTTGTATCTTTCATCAGTGGCGATTAGAGGGTCCATAAGCATACCATGGGTGATGGTGTTGAGCCACAGTGTAGGCAGAGATCGTTAATGCATCGGATGAATTAATGCTGGTTCAAGGTGGGGTGATCAGATTGATCAGTACTACGAAATAGGGTCAGAAAAAGAGAAGATATAATACCTAATGGTTTTTAATCAGGCAAAGGTAAAAAAATTAAACAAAAATTTAAATTGAAAGCCGAGAAATGACAGGGGTGGTGTTCCTGGGTAGTACCCAGTGGGGAACCAAATCTCAGCCTCTATAGATACTGATAACAGGATGGCAAACAGGAGTTGATCAGTTGCACTTCCCAAGAGTTTTGTTATTTAATGTCTATTTTGCCCTTAATGTCTCTGACTGTTTCAGGTAAATTGGCTCTCTACGTCAAGGCCCATGAGTATCTGTGTCTCAGGGTCGAAGGTTAGATCTTGTAGTAGCCGTAGTACTGCTTTGGTATCCCTCACAAAGGGTGTCGGTCGTCTGAATCAAAGTGCGTAAAAAAGCGTCCACAAATTTTGACAGAGGTTCTAAAATAGAGCCTATGCCTGAGACTATCGGTCTCCCCGGAGGGTGTTCGAGGTCTTTGTGTATCTTGGGAATGATGTAGAATAAGGCAGTACTACAGCTACTACAAGATCTAACCTTCGACCCTGAGACACAGATACTCATGGGCCCTGACATAGAGAGCTTGTATTCTAGCCTACCCCATAACGAGACACTCAACATAATTGAGGAGGTTATTTTCTCCAACACATGGGAGTACCAAACACAGAGGAACCTTGTAATGGAATGTATTGCCCTAGCACTCACCAAAAACTTTTTTCTCTATGAGACCACTCTCTACTTGCAGAGACATGGGACTAGCATGGGAAGCACATTTGCTTCCAGCCTGGCTGGTCTCTATGTCCACCATCTGGAGCGCAGCAAGATTCTCCATCAAGATAACTCTTTCAGGCATAACATCAAGGCCTGGAAGCATTAAATTGATGATGTGCTGGTCATCTGGGAGGGTGACACCCAATCCATTGAACACTTTATGGAATGGATCAACCAACAGAACGCCTACCTGAAATGTACTAGCACTTCATCTCGTGATCCATTAGTTTTCCTAGACCTCAATATTTACCCTGAGGAGGGATTACTAAAGACAACCACACATTTCAAACCAACATTGAAAAATAGTCTGTTAAGGTTTGATAGCTTCCATCCGCGCCACCTACGCGACAATCTCCCATATGGGCAGTTTCTTCGCCTCAGGCGGAACTGCACCAACCTCACTGATTACAAAGAACAAGCTACGGATCTTAAAACTAAACTCTCTCATCGAAAGTACCCAGCACCCATCATAGACAGGGCTATCAAAAGGGCACGCAATAACAACAGAGAGGCACTACTGGAAGAAAGAGTTCCAAGAGATCCAGACGCTAGACCTATATGCGTAACAACCTACAACACCCATTCGGATGTGATTTCTAAAATTGTGATCAAGCATTGGAGAACCCTGACTTGTGGTGATCTCCACTTAGAGAAACCTTTGTTTGCTCACAAAAGAAGCAGGAACCTCAAGGATATGCTTGTCCATACACGACCTCGCGCAGGTCAAACCACACATACTAAAAACCGCGCTCTACAACCGGTCCAGGGCCACCATCCCTGTGGCAACTGCAGTACGTGCCACCTTACCAAGAAAAGTAGATGGGTGGAATTCAGGAATGGAAGTAAATGGGAGCAGAGGAAGTTCACCATTTGTAACAGCCGTAACGTTGTGTACATGATCAAGTGCCCTTGTGGGCTTGAGTACATAGGCATGACGTCAAGACCAGCCAAAATTCGAATAGGTGAACATAAAAGCAATATTCGATGCAAAAAGAGTACCACAAAAATGGCTTCCCACTACCTGTCCGAAACCCATACCGTGAATGATCTGCATTGGACGATCATTGAACAACTACCATCAGAGGCTGGCTTATTAGAAAAAGAACAGCGTTGGGTATTCCATCTGGGCACTAGTGTTACAGGACTCAATGACAGTATCCCTTGGAACCAATTTACCTGAAACAGTCAAAGACATTAAGGGCAAAAAGACATTAAATAACAAAACTCTTGGGAAGTGTAACTGATCAACTCCTGTTTGCCATCCTGTCCTCAGTATCTATAGAGGCTGAGTTTTGATTCCCCACTGGGTACTACCCAGGAACACCACCCCTGTCATTTCTCGGCTTTTAATTTAAATTTTTGTTTAATTTTATTTACCTTCGCCTGATTAAAAACCATTAGGTATTATATCTTCTCTTTTTCTGACCCTATTTCGTAGTACTGATCAATCTGATCGCCCCACCTTGAACCAGCATTAATTCATCCAATGTATTAACGATCTCTGCCTACACTGTGGCTCAATCCCATCACCCATGGCATGCTTATGGAGCCTCTAATCGCCACTGATGAAAGATACAAGCGAGTGGGTTAACAGCAGGGGTTTTCCCTATAAGTGTATTTTCCCTATAAGTGTAATTTTTGGAAACAAGCCTTTTAACTTTTTTTAGCCCCACAACGGTTACCGCTACACACAGGCGGTTAACTGAAGCACCACACAGCTGCAGTCACTGCAAACGAGTCAGCGGTTCAGGTTTCAGGTAACGCGTGACCCCGACTGCAGTGCGCATGACTGGGAATGCAGTTATCCATACTCTGAGCAGCCGCAGTGTACATCATGAAGCTCTCTCTCTGCCTCATAGCCCATCACACCGGTACGAAGGATTAGTGCGGACACAATGTTCGGCACGTACACCCTTGCAGTGGCGGGAACAATTTGGCAATTATTGATAGTATATATATCAGTCACTCCGTACTCCACTCACATCACGGAGCCACGGAAGGAACGTTGCTAGCAGGGAGTACCTCTACGCTTGTGAGTACGGCATAGCCGTTTTGCTGCAAACAGTATCACCTCGACCCAGTGAGTACCCCCCACAGTGCTGAGTGTTGTTGTTTTTTATCCTTGCAGAGTGCTAGTTAGCACAACGTCCTCACAGGCTCATGATGCCACTGGCTTTATTCTAGCAAGTATGCATCCCTTCTTTCCCACAAAATGACTTGTACTCTCTTAGGGGATGACTAATTGACTACAGCGACCATTGGAATTGATTTAGAGTGTGTATTTTATGTTAAATGTTGGTTTGTCTTGTATTTGTTTCCTTTTTTCCAGAGCACTACACGGATACTGATAAGCTAACTATCACGTTTAGACACCGTGTAATTTTACCTTCACAGGTCACGATCTACACACCAGGAATGTCTCCTTTTAATATTCTGTGTGCACCTTTGTGTTCTTTTTCAGATTGACACTGAAGGCAGCACCTTGTTCCAGGCCATTTACCATAATCGTCACATTTGGCTAAATTCAACACATAACATTATTTATGTTTAGACAGTATAAGTCTGTCGCATGTGAGTAGGGTAGGGATCTGTGCACCCGTCCTGAAGAAGAAGCTTTAGGCTTCGAAACATATCAACGCACGCAGGAGGTTATGTACAATAATTACACAAAACCTCCATCACACCTTTATAACAATACCAGCAAGGAGGTATATTAAAACTCTTTTTAGACCTCACATGCCAGGTATTTTTTAACACTCACTTATCCATTCACTTCTGACCCTACCACTCACTATCCTCACACACCACACATAGTGATTACATCAGTGCTCCTGCGTATTTGTTGGTTAGTAGCACGCTGCGTTCCGTAGACGAACGCGAAGACCCCTAGGTGGCAGCATGACACTAAGGGCCCTTTTGGTGTGTGGGGGATATTTAAAGAACACTGTGTGCTTCCCACCAATGTTGGAAACACATGCAACTCTAGACCCTGTTTTTCTTTTTTCGCCTATCTTACGAGGGTGGATTCTATTTGTTCTTTAACTACATTTTGATAACCAGTGGTGTTCCTTTGGAGGTAGCAATTGCTTTTGTGCTCTCACTTCTTTCACTTGAGTCCCACTACTAAATGAAGCTAGATTTTAAAATGGGAATGAAGCAGGAATGCACAAATAGGCACATACATATCTACAGCCAGAGAGATCTTCAATACACAGAAACGAAGTACTGCAAATGCTTTCCTGTGACAATGTTTTAAATTAATATGCAGTTTTGTATGCTTTTCCAAAATATCGTGGTTCCCCGTGCATTGGTAATAGAAAGATGCTTATTATTTTTCGGAAGTAAATATAGTAACATGTAAAGAGAGATTTGGAGGCACCTTATTATTGAAATGTATTTATTTACTTTCTTATATTGTTCTATTTATTTACCAATGTTTTATTGCATTTTAGCCCTGAAGAAGTAGCTCTTGGCAATGAAACCTATGATCCCCATAAAACACCTCAAAACACAATCCGCTAGATGTATAATTGAGGACACTGTGTCTGGCGTCCACCAAGGCTCTAGGAGAAACCATCTGAATCTCCTTATTTTTATACTAATGGAAGTAACTTGAATTTTATATCTCACTAGACTGTGGCACAAACAAGAATCAGAGCAAGCTATACAACAACCAGGCAGAAAACGATCACTAAAACATAGCAACAACATGGAAGAGAATTTGTACAATTAAGATGTGTTAGGCAAAATTGTAGATATTCGTTTAGCTTAATATCACAATCAACTTAGACAGACCCAAGCTAGATGGCTATGTAATGCTTGTAGTGCCAGGCACCACTAGGGTTTTGTTAGAAGAACCCTCACACACCAACCTAGTTGTTGTCATGCTTCATCATCATCGGGTTCCCAGCTGAGTAGCCAATTGCTACCCAGCTGTGCTGCGACACCTGTTTACAATGGAGCGTTTTTTTTGTGTGAGTTTGATGAAGTGGTGTTAGTTAAAAATTCCTTTGGGGATTTTTACTGATAATTATTTATTCCCACCAAGTAAGGGACACCACACTGGCAACACACATCTGAATGAAACACACCACACCAACAAAACACACAATACTGACATGCAAATAGAACACCATACACAGAGCATATATCATCTGCAAGAGACAACACAGCCCAAACACTGCACACAACCACATCAAACACACAACAAATGCACACACCAATAAATCACATTGTAAACACAGCAGGACAGCAGGGGATGCACACCAGGCAAGGACAAGGCAACATACACCCACAGCACTGCATGCACACCAAGCAGTGTGTGCACACCAAACATACCAGTCCCACACAGATATGAGTGACACACCATGAACACCCACAACAACAATAAAAACAGCACACTGACAACATTACACTCAGGAAGTGAAGCAGTACCTCAGCAAACACAAATACACCTAACCCAACACCCACAGATGCACAAGTCTGGGACACCAAAGTGGAAACAACTCAACCGGAGGACTGGGCAGCACAAACAGATGAACTGCATATGAGCAACCATGACTGCTTAACAGTACAAGAAAAACACACATAACCAATTGGGAAAATGCCCTGAGTGGCATATTGCTCATGTGCAAAGATTTGCACCACAAAGCACAGTGTTACAAATGAAGTGATGGGGAGGCACACACACAGGCAACCCAAGGGGACAGCTGACATGAAAGTGAAGTGTTGTGCACGTTAGTAGTGGACATGGCAGGAGTGTACCATACACAAATAGATGGAGTGCAGACTCACAATAGGTAGGCATCTGAAGCACAGATAGGGAATGTTATGACACCACACACCACATGCCATAATGGATGCTATAAAGCCCCATGTGACAGCAATGCATGGGAAAACACACCCACATTGTCATTTCTTGCCAGTCACACACTCTACATACTCACAGGTGCCGATTACGATCCGGTAAAAAAATTCTCCGTACGACTCGTATCCGGTCTTTTTACCGTACGAATCGTACAAGTGCTGTACAAACTGCCAATTACGATTCGCATGGGAAAAAGACCATACGAATCGCATTGGGAATAATTCCCCACACGTCCTCGGGTCGAAAAATGTGTCCGACACGTACCCGGACAATTTACTGTACAAATGTGAAAAGTGAAGTCCGACCGCGGAATCACGATCCATCCCGTGCGTCCCATGTTACAACCGTATGGAAAAAACACCGTCCGCACCGAACTGCCATAGCAACCATGGAGACATGTGCCCGCATACGCGCCGACCCCCCCCAGCCCCCGTATGTTCGAGTCGTACCCCCGTGTATGTACACCCCCACCCGTGTATGTATACCTGTGAACGTATGAGTCATACCCCCACCCGTGTATGTACACCCGTGTACGTGTCGTACCCCCCGTGTATGTACACCCGTGTACGTTCGAGTCATACCCCCACCCGTGTATGTACACCCGTGTACGTGTCGTACCCCCGTGTATGTACACCCGTGTACGTTCGAGTCGTACCCCCACCCGTGTATGTACACCCGTGTACGTGTCATACCCCCCGTGTATGTACACCCGTGTACATTAGAGTCGTACCCCCACCCGTGTATGTACACCCGTGTACGTGTCGTACCCCCCGTGTATGTACACCCGTGTACGTTAGAGTCGTACCCCCACCCGTGTATGTACACCTGTGTACGTGTCGTACCCCCGTGTATGTACACCCGTGTACGTTTGAGTCGTACCCCCACCCGTGTATGTACACCCGTGTACGTGTCGTACCCCCCGTGTATGTACACCCGTGTACGTTAGAGTCGTACCCCCACCCGTGTATGTACACCCGTGTACGTGTCGTACCCCCCCATGTATGTACACCCGTGTATGTCAGAGTCGTACCCCCAACCGTGTATGTACACCCGTGTACATGTCGTACCCCTGTGTATGTACACCCGTGTACGTTCGAGTCGTACCCCCGTGTATGTACACCCGTGTACGTGTCGTACCCCCGTGTATGTACACCCGTGTACGTTCGAGTCGTACCCCCACCCGTGTATGTATGACCCGTACCCTCACCCGCGTATGTATGGAGCGTACCCCCACCCCAACCGTGTATATACGGACCGTACCCCCACCCCAACCGTGTATGTACGACCCGTACCCTCACCCGCGTACGTATGGAGCGTACCCCCCACCCCAACAGTGTAAGTACGACCCGTACCCTCACCCGCGTACCTATGGAGCGTACCCCCCACCCCAACAGTGTAAGTACGACCCGTACCCTCACCCGCGTATGTATGGAGCGTACCCCTACCCCAACCGTGTATGTACGACCCGTACCCTCATCCGCATATGTATGGAGCGTACCCCCACCCCAACCGTGTATGTACGGACCGTACCCCTACCCCAACCTTGTATATACGACGCGTACCCCCACCCGCGTATGCATGGAGCGTACCCCCACCCCAACAATCTAAGTATGGAGCGCACCCCAGGCCCCAACATCACCACCTTCACACAACATCGCGCATGTACGAGTCGTACCAAGCCAGACACAAGGACACCACTGTACAACAAAATGGCCCATGTACACACCATACACACGCTAAAAATGCACGTACACAACCAGGACAAAGCAAAACAACACAAGAATACACCATTTGAATGGCACAAAGCCACAAAACATGTCCAACAACCACAAAAACAACACATTCACTGACCTGCAACTGCCAAAATCCAAAACAGAGGCCCAAAACACAACCACTCCTTATAACACACCCACCCAAACTTCAAACACAGCCACACCCACCAATGGACCAATAAAAAGGGCCCACACACACAAACCATGAGCCTTTGCAACAGACTCACTGCTGCCAGACCCCACAGACAACCTACAGCACCATACTAGAACCTTTACTTCACCTTACACTTGCACACCTTCACACACACACCTTCACAAACACCCCCTCATCACATTCACACACACACCTGCACAACCACACCCACAACCATCCACACCCCCCCCACCATCCACACCCACACCCCTCACCATGCCCACTAACAAGAATCCAAAGTTCACTAGCCGAGAGCTGGAGGTCCTGGTCGATGAAATCCTCAGAGTTGAGCCACACCTCTTTGGAACATTGGTCAGACAGACCAGCATTTCAGAAAAAACAGCCATGTGGCAGACGATCGTCGATGCTGTGAATGCTGTTGCGGACACCAGAAGGACCAGGCATGAATGCCAAGCCAGGTGGTACGATCTGCGGAGGAGGGTCCAAGCCAAAATGACCGACGAACACAACCAGGCCAACGTCACTGGAGGAGGGCCGCCCCGCAGAACCGTACAATACCATCCCTGGGAGGAGAGGGTGATGGCCATACTGCCGGTGGTGGCAGTGGACGGATTAGAAGGACTCCGAGACCCGGGTGAGTACACAAACAACTCACCTCACATGGGGGGACGTCATCCACAACCAAACTCACAAACAGGCACGCAACCACCCCAAGCTATCGCATGACTCAACCACACTCCATGAACACGCACATGCCACTGGCGCCACCATGCCCCATGCACCCAGCTGGAAAATGTCAAGTCACAGGCCACAGAAAACACCAACACATGACACGGTAAGCCGGATGGCGGGAGGGTGGGCCACAAAAATCACATAGTGCAAATCAGAAGCAGACAACAATGCCCCCTGCCCATATGGCCTAGGTCACAGCCAGACAAACAGTGTGTCCCCACACAGGAATGACTTGCCAGCAAATGACGGACGCCTTGCATCAACACATGGGGGTGACGGCACGTTCTTGCACATGACAGCAGCTAATGAACAGCCAACACTGTGAAAGAGTGGCAGCACACACCACCACAGCAGCAGTGCAGACACAGACACTACACCCAATGGGTGCCTGGAGATCAGAAACAAACTCACATCAACAATCCAAGGGCCATTCAAAGATCTGCTAACAGTGCGTGCTCAGGAAGCTGGGCTGAGGTGACAGAGGGTGACACACAGAGGGAGGGAGAGGGGGAGAGAGAGGGAGGGAGACACAGGGAGACGGACAGAGGGAGGAGGCTGACACACAGAGGGAGGGAGAGGGGGACAGAGAGGGAGGGAGACACAGGGAGACGGACAGAGGGAGGAGGCTGACACACAGAGGGAGGGAGAGGGGGACAGAGAGGGAGCGAGAAAGGGACACACAGGGGGAGCAAATCAGCCTTGTGGTGTGTGGGAATGTCTGCTCGTCAGCAGGTGGACTGCGTGCATGTAGACAAGGGTGGCCAGTGCCAGAACCCCCCCTCTTCTCCATGGCAAAACACAGGGCCATGTCACAACCTGTGCACGAGCACAACGACAGCTACCTGCATCATATAAGTGTGTGGAACAACTCCATGTGCCCACGTACAGTGCTACACGGAAGGCGCCAATGCATGGCTCGCCACACCTGCCCACTCCACTGCTGACTGCAGTCACAATTGACGCAGCAAGTAAGACTGTGACACACATAGGTAAAGTCGCAAAAGCTGTGCCCAAGGGACATACCCATGCACAAGTGCACTGTGAGTGGAATGCAAGACATATCCAAATTCCCAGAGGAAATGTGCCAACTTTGAAACCAATGAAACATGGATGTTGCATGGAACAAAATTAACATTGTCTCTCTCACACACAGGTCAACGTCGTGGATCACCCCCCAACACTGGGGGGGGAAGACTCACAGGACCTGGCTCGGCGGGATGACGGAGCCACCGGCAGCGACGACTCTCACCACTCTGTGGATGAACCCGACCCCGACCGACCTGGCCCCTCTGGTGTCCAACGACCTGCAGCACCTGCGTCAGGTACAACTGGGCCAACCACCACCCCCACTCCTGCCACATCCCAGGAGACACCCAGGATCCCTGCCCCACCACCACAATGCAGCCAGGCTGGCCAGGAGGGACACGGTGTCCCGGGCACCCAGGAGGAGGCAGGCGACAACGCCAATGCCACCCCTCAGGGGTCCCAGAGACCCGATGTGCCCACAAGGGCAGGCCAGGTGCAAGTGGGCAGGGGTGGTGGGAGTGGAGGACGGCGGAGGCGTGAGCCTGACCGGTTGGCTGGGGAACCGGTATATTCCCATGTCCGAAACATCCTGGACACATACCGGCAGGACACCACGGGCATGGCCCAGGTTGTGTCCACCCTCAACGATATGAAGGGGACCCTCGATGAGATCAAGACCCAGCAGGCCCAGCAACATGCGGAGCAACATGCCTGTCTACTGCGACACCAACGGCGGATGGAGGACAGACAGGCTGAGCTCGTGACAGTGTTCACGGGAATTCACAGTACACTCCGTCGGATGGCCGACAACATGGGCAACCCTCCCTGTGCCATCAGGCGTAGAACATCACCACCCACAGGGAGGGATCAGGAGGAGGAGGAGGAGACATCCGATGGAGCATCCCAAACATCGTCATGGCCTGCTTCTGAGGGTCCCCGCAGGAGGGCGGGTCGTCCGTGGAAAAGACTGTGAGGGTCTGCGCAACAGCACCATCTCCCAGGACACCTGGCCTGGCACCTGGCCCACTGGAGCAACAGCAGCACAGCAGCAAAAGACATTCTCTGCCACATGGACTTGCTGGTCACTGCCTGACCAATGTTGACAAAGACTGTGGCATGGACTCTGAGGATTTCAAATGGCAAGGACACCAACTCCCCTAGTGATCTTTGGATTCCACACACCCGGAAAGCCCCTCATGTCAAACTCCCCCCCTACCCCAACCAAAATAAAAAGTCACACCATAAAGAGAAGATGCCTACTGATTGCATTATTACCTTACATGTGTCTTGTAAAGTCTAACCATGCCTGAGTTCTCATTTGACTTCAACCATCCACACCCTGGTGCCTGAGTCTGGCACCGGACACACATGGGTCACATTGTATTAGGCAAGACAGACATGGAGCACCATACACACCCGTGATGGGCCCAACCAGCTGAGGGGGTGGCCGCACAACTGTGCCGACAGACATATTGAGTACAGCGACAGCCATGCGCAGAGGTCAGGGATCATGTGGAGTTTCCTGGGGGGCACCCAGGTATGTGTGGACAGGTGGCAGAACCATGTCCTGCAAGCTTGAGTCAGGTGGATGCAGAGAATGGTGGCCTGGCCAACGTTGGATGCATGGGGATGGCACATGTCACAATACCCACACAGTCATGGACATCATGCACAATACACAGTCTAATCCCACACAAACAGCTTGCATCTTGCTACTTTACACATAGACACATAGCCACTATCACGGAAAACCATGCCAGACATGCCGGATGCACCGTGGCAACACACCAGCATTGACTAAGAAGAGGCACCTTGGAGGCATAGGGACACCTTTATTAGTTATGTATTCGGGATTGCAGAGGCAACTCGGAGTACACATCAACGGGTCATGTGGAGTAACATGTGGGTCCAACACTGGCACCCCCCTTCTGCAGAACAAATGCGTGATAGCCATGGAACTGGCACACAAGTGTTGGCTAACAGCTAAACACCCCCTGCTGCTCACGGAGAGACTGCCATACACCATTGATCCGCTGATGTGGAAGTCCCACACCATGTCAAGCCAATGCAAACCGTATGTGTCCGAGGGCAGTGTAACACACATTGATGCCATGATCACATTCCACAATCCCATCACTGATGACTGTCAACAAGTCTGACCATCTATTCAGGTGTACCCAGCTGCATGTCATGTGTACCATGGTGATGCGACATGTCTGCAGAGGAACCAAACATCGACAGGGGCAGTGTGCATACATCGTAAACAACTGCCACACCCAATACACCCCTGATGCATCCCTTACCCTAAGGAGACTTCCAAACTTGTCCGTGCATGTAACGCTGAGTCAGCACACGATGACGTGTCCATGAGGAATAGCAGTGCCACAACAATGCAACCAGCAGACGGCATGCGCAAGTACCTGGGGATGAGAGACACACAAGAAGTCAACCACAAAAAGCACAGCCACTTGCATGTGCATGTACTCGACACATGTAAGGATGACAACATGCCAGGTCACAATTATGACTGGGGAAATACACATCACTGGCACCATCACTCCAGTGACACATCCACACACACCTCTGACTCACGTGCCATACATGCAGATGGACACACACATCGCAACACATGCCACACGGGGACCAATGCGTGCACACACAGACACTGATACTCACCACTAAGCAAAGAAGTCGCGTATGAGCCGAGTCCGGATATCCTCTTGCGGAACCACATCCTCCACATCACTAGCCCCATTGCCAAGACCTTCGTCCTCCACGGGTGGATGGTCCTGATCATCTTGATCCAGGATGAGTGGCACAGCTTTCTCAACTGCCATGTTGTGCAGCATGCAGCAGACCATGAAGATTTTGCAGACCTTTGCCGGGGCATATGGGAGGGCGCCGCCGGTCTTGTGGAGGCATTGAAATCGGCTCTTCAGGGGGCCGAATGTCCTCTCTATCACTTGCCTTGTCCGGCCATGGGCGGTGTTGTAGCGGAGCTGGGCCGGCGTGATGGGGTTGCGGAGAGGTGTGATCAGCCATGGCATGTTGGGATAGCCAGCATCCCCTACATGGAAAGCACATGGACATAAGTAGGACAGGGGAAGCGGTCGTGCTGGAAGTCTACGCAAAATACAGGACAGACAGAGTGTACCCACCAACAACACATGCTCGTTCGTTGCGCAGCTGCGTCATCATTTCAGGCACCCTGCTACGCCTCATGATGTAGGCATCGTGTGCTGATCCTGGAAAACGAGCAGACATGTGAAATCACCATGTTGGACAGACACACCACAAGGGCATTGATGGAGTGGTAGTGCTTGCGATTCCTGTACGCTACCTCCTGAGCCTGTGGTGGTACCAAAGCCACATGTGTCCCATCTATGGACCCAATGACATGGGGCATCCCTCCCAGGGCATAGAATCCACGCTTGACCCCAGTCAACATTTCAGGGGTTGGGAAATGGATGAACTCATCCAGGTGAAGCAACATGGCCTCTAAGAAATCATGCAGCACACGGCAGAACATGCTCTGGGACATGCCACCAACATGAGCTATGGTATTTTGAAAGGTACCCATGGCAAGAAAATGTAGGGCTGCCATTACCTTCAGCTTGGGTGTCAGTGCCGTAGGATACCTGTGCATCGGTTGCAGGTGTGGTGCCAGCCTCGCCGTCAACTCCAGAATCAACGGTTGGGGGAAGCGGTAGCACTGGATACAGTCATTCTCCCGCATGTCAGCCAAGTCCGGAATTGCTCGGGGAAGAGGCGGCGCTCTGCAGTAATTTGGAAGTGACAAGGAAGAGTGAGTGCACTACAACAACAATTTTTTGGTGCTGAGCACATGTTAATCTGTCAATACACATATGCGACATACGGAGTCAGGTATGTGCCACATGCCCTGGACACGTATGGCTGCCAGGTGACACTCCTACCAAGACCCAGCTACACACGGAGATTGTGAACCTCCACATGCCATGGCATGGGATTAGCTGTGTCCCAGTGTAAGTGAACAGCCAGACGCAACACAGGAGCGACATACATCCACACATCAGCAGAAGTAGGATGTCGATTGCAGAGACTGGTAGCGGAACACTAGAGCCACAGGTCACATGACATTACACTAGGACAGCCCACACACCTTGCCATGAAGGTGTACATGTGATGACTCACCACACATTCATAGAGAGGATGCAGACATGTCCTTGTTATGCTACTCCGTGTCCCATGCATACATACGCACCTCACATCCGATACCACATGTGGCCTGGTGTGCGTAACAGTGTGCCATGTCCATCTACACACAGACACATGTTGGTTGCTGCAACAGCTGATGCTTTTGAGGGAGCTCCAACATCAACCTAATGGGAACCCCCCACACATACATGACATAGTCACATCGTGCACCGTGGGTAGTGACATGTCTTGTGTGGTAACCCCTGTACCGGGCATCAGGGGACACTTGCGTGTGCTGTTGACCGTGCCATGCCAGTGACGCTCATCCCAAGTGTGCAGTACGACATGCACACATGTCAAAGGAATTAAGGGCATGCCTGGCACACATTGCACCGTCACATATAACATCTGTACACATCTCATCATACATCTGGTGTCTTCTCCACTCAGGAGTAATGTGCCACATCACAGCCTTTCACACCTGTGCCCCACACATGTAGTACTGGCCAGACAATGCCTTGATGTCCATCCATGGACAAGTATGTCAGCCCTATTCCTTCCTGTGTGCTGCCTGTCACCACTGTGATGTGTGAAAGGCACCGTACTTTCGCTAAGAGGGCCTGTGTACATTCCCTATCACCATGGGAGTGCTGCCGTATGTGTACCCATAGTGATAGTGAGCGTACAGGCGTGTGTACGCTCCGTACCACTATGAGTACGCATACGCGAGAACACCCATAGTGATAGTGAGCGTACAGGCGTGTGTACGGTCCGTCTCACCATGGGTGTGCTCGCGTATGCGTACTCATAGTGATAGTGAGCGTACAGGCGTGTGTACGGTCTGTCTCACTATGGGTGTGCTCGCGTATGCGTACTTATAGTGATAGTGAGCGTACAGGCGTGTGTACGGTCCGTACCACTATGAGTACGCATACGCGAGAACACCCATAGTGATAGTGAGCGTACAGGCGTGTGTACGGTCCGTACCACTATGAGTACGCATACGCGAGGACACCCATAGTGATAGTGAGCGTACAGGCGTGTGTACGGTCCGTCTCACTATGGGTGTTCTCGCGTATGCGTACTCATAGTGGTACGGACCGTACACACGCCTGTATGCTCACTATCACTATGGGTGTTCTGGCGTATGCGTACTCATAGTGGTACGGACCGTACACACGCCTGTACGCTCACTATCACTATGAGTACGCATACGCGAGCACACCCATAGTGAGACGGACCGTACACACGGCTGTACGGGCCGTTGATATGCATTTGGGGTGCCCTAGGGCCCCGGGACGCACCGTACCTGTGTGTGGAGCTCCAAATTACATAGGGGACTGTTGGACAGGCCACACAAAGGGCTTGCTCCCTCCCCGCATGACAGGGCCCGAGCTCCGGCCCACCAGGCATAAACCACGAAAAGCACCCGTACCCCGTCTCCCGACGGATCTTCTGCCCTCGGACCTCTACTCATCACGGGGCCCAGCCCCACCGGCTCCCCCGGCCGGTTCAAGCCGCCATCTTGGGCCCTGCACCACGAGGCCGCGTGGCCTCGCCCCGACCCTAACCCCGGGCCTGACCGGCCCCGACATCCCGGCACCACCATCCACCCGGGAGGTGAGCGGACCACTTGGCAGGTCAATGGGAGGACGAAGTGTCAAGAGCTCTTCCCCCGCCAGGTGCCGATCGCCTCCAGCTCCCCCAGGCGCGGGCTCCACCCCCTGCTGGGTGTTTGGACACCTTCATCCCGGGCCCTCCGACCTCCAAGTGCGAGGGTCCGGACATCAAAGAGCGCCTGCCCTATAACTGGGGCAACTCCGGAGCAGGAAGGCAGTTGTATCCTGGAGTCGAGAGACACCGAGAGAACTCAGCCTTGACGGACTACTGGCGCTGCCGTAGCCCGCTCTTGTGAACCATCGTCCTGCCTGCTGGTGCTGCCGCGGCCTTCTACAAACATCCATCCTCGTCGGGACCTGCTGGCGCTGCCGCGGCCCGTTGTAACGACCATCCTCACCGGGACCTGCTGGCGCTGCCGCGGACCGGACATCGACCATCTTTCCGGGACCTGCTGGCGCTGCCGCGGCCCGTTGTAACGACCATCCTCACCGGGACCTGCTGGCGCTGCCGCGGACCGTACATCGACCATCTTTCCGGGACCTGCTGGCGCTGCCGCGGCCCGCACCAACTAAGCTCGAGGATTGTGAGCTAATCATCATCTCATCCAAACTACCTGACTGGTAGACAGACTGTCCCGCTACCCCTTACCCTGCTTTGAGAGACTTGAATCGAGGGGACCCCTGAGTCCAGACCTCCTTGTACCATTCAACCGTACCTTAAGAAGTGCTTATAAAGAACACTGAACCTTATCCGTGTGTGGTATCTGTCTGTGGGGGGGAAGTTACTTGTCTGTACGATCGCTGGAGACGGCTCTCCCCGGAGACCTCTCCTCCTGACCCCGGCCGACCCTCCCGGTCCGTCTATCCTTTCTAACATTGGTGGCCAGCGGCGCGATCCGAATCAACG
Source organism: Triturus cristatus (assembly GCF_964204655.1). Taxonomy (NCBI): domain Eukaryota; kingdom Metazoa; phylum Chordata; class Amphibia; order Caudata; family Salamandridae; genus Triturus; species Triturus cristatus. The sequence continues at coordinate 735,077,584 of NC_140587.1, read as the reverse complement.
CGTAATCGTACAGAGAGTAGCTCACCCCACGACAACAACACGATGTCAGCCAAAGATAGCAACTCCACCGAGAAATTCCAAATGGATAAATTAGAAGAATACAACCACCGCGAACTGAGACAATTCTGCATAGAACTTGGCATTGCTACCACCGGCCTGAGTACCAAAGATGATCTAAAGCACGCCCTAGAGTCGTGGACAGAAACTGGGGTCGCCGGACCCTCCGACCAAAGCAGCATCACACCAGAGGGGAACGCCACGGCTCCCGAGGAGCGGGGAACGGGCCTCTCGCAAGAGGAGATCCGAGAAAGAGAAAGAACCAGATTGCACGAGTTGGAAATGGCACGACTCAAGATGGATGGGGAACTCAAGTTAGCTGAACAGAAACTCAACCTCGAGCACATGCGGCTCCGAGATGAACGAGAAGAGAAGCAGAGACAGAGAGAGCTGGAGGAGAAAAAAATAACGCTCGAGCACGAGCGCAAACTGGCGGAAATAGAACTTCGGAAACAGAATAAAGAACTGGGGGTGCCTGAGCGACCACACACCCCGGGGCCAATCGAGAAAAAAGTCCACATCCCCAAGGATGTTGTCCGCGAGTATGTCCGAGAAGACGACATACAACAGTGGTTTAAAGCCTACGAGATCGCCATGACCTCCCACCGGATCGACCGGAGTGATTGGGGAGCCGGACTCTGGGGGAGGTTTATCAACGAGGGGCGCGATGCCCTACTGCAGCTCCCAGATCACCAAATGTCGTCCTACGACCACATGAAGGCTGCCCTCCTCACCCGCTACGGCCTCACACCCGAGATGTACCGCCAGAGGTTCAGGGATTGCACCCGGATCCCAGGTACAACTTGGGTAGAATACGTGAACTATTTCAGCCGTGCCTTCGAGGGTTGGATAAAGGGGAGCCAGGTCACCACCTACGAACAACTCTTTAACCTGATGGTATGGGAGCACCTGTCGAACAACTGCTTCGTCGAGCTCAGGCAGCACCTCCTCGACAGTAAGCTGACTGACCCCCGGCAGCTCGCCGCCGAAGCTGACCGATGGGAAAGCACCCGAGTGGGCCGGAGGGGGCCACACGAACAGAACAGAAACAACCAAGGCCAGCACCGTCCTCGGGGAGGAGGAGGGGGCCAGGGGCGAGGGAGAGACGCCTTGCCCGCAACACCCGTGGCCAGCACCCCGGCTCCAGCCGGTCGGGGCAACCCCCCGTGGCGTCCTGGGGTCCGAGCCAACGTCACGTGCCACCGATGCCAGCGAGTCGGCCACTACGCCAATGACCCGAGCTGCCCGCAGAACCAAACACCCAAGCCCCGCCAGGTAGCTGCCGCCGCCCTGGGGGAAGAGCGATCATTGGAGGAACCAGAGGAGTATGAGCCGGCCCAGCAAGAGTGGGAACCGGCCGCCATGGTCCTGGCGTGCTTAGGGGGAAGAGACATGGTCCCGCGGGCTCCCCTACCCGCTAACACCAGGAAATACGGTCAGTGGGTGACCATTAATGGACAGCGAGCCGAGGCCTTGCGTGACACAGGCGCCAGTGTGACGGCCGTCCGCTGTCACCTGGTGAAGCCCGAGCAGATCCTGCCGAACATTCTCTGCCCCGTCCGCTCGGCAGACAACTCTGAAAGTATGTGTCAAATGGCCTGCGTTCCATTCGAATGGGGAGGGGTCTCCGGCCTGTTGAAGGTGACGGTCCGGGACGATGCCCCCGTGGACTGCCTCCTGGGGAATGACCTCGAGAGTTCCCCGTGGGCCACCGTTGAGAGAAGAGAGCACCTGGGGATGCTGGGCCTCCCGGACTGGGCCTGCATAACCACCCGGTCCATGGCCGCCCGTGCCGTCCCTCGATCAGAAGAACCAGAATGGCCAGCACCTCCGCCCCCAGTCGCCCCAGTAGAAGACAACGACGAGGCCAGCCTCCCAGACCCGACGGCCGAAGGGGACGCGCAACCCCAGGACCTTCCTGACCTGGCTCAGTGGCGTCAAGAGGGGGGGCCCACCCAAGCACAGTTCCGCCAGGAACAAAAGACCTGTCCCTCCCTCGAGGGACTCCGCCAACAAGCCAGCGCCCAGAACGCAGGGGACTCCACCGGAACTCACTGGGTCTATTGGGATAACGACCTGCTATACAGCGAGCAAAGAATCGCCGAGCTGGGGGCCGGTCGAGTACTGGTGGTACCTCTCCGCTTCAGAGACTTTCTGCTCAACCTGGCCCACGATGTCCCCCTGGCTGGACACCTGGGCCAAGATAAAACGTACAGCCGCCTAGTGACCCACTTTTTCTGGCCGAAGATGAGGAACGACGTCCTGAACCACTGCCGATCTTGCCCCACATGCCAAGCCAGCGGGAAGAGTGGTCGGAAGCTGAAAGCCCCTCTGCAACCCTTCCCTGTGGTCACCACCCCGTTCGAGAGGGTGGGGATAGACATCGTGGGGCCTCTGGACCCCCGCACGGCACAAGGACACAGGTTCATCTTAGTACTGGTGGACCATGCCACCCGCTACCCCGAGGCGGTGCCCCTACGGACCGTGACAGCTCCGGTGGTTGGCCGGGCCCTAATGGGGATCTTCTCCCGGGTAGGCTTCCCCCGAGAAGTCGTCAGCGACCGAGGCACGAACTTTATATCCAAATACATGAAGTCCCTCTGGCAACAATGCGGGGTCACCTACAGATTCACGACCCCCTATCACCCCCAAGGGAACGGACTAGTGGAGCGTTTTAACCGCACCCTCAAGGGGATGATTGGGGGATTGGAAGAGCCCCTCCGTCGCCAGTGGGATGTACTACTCCCGTGCCTCCTCTTCGCCTACCGCGAAGTTCCCCAGAAGTCCCTCGGTTTTAGCCCTTTCGAACTCCTGTACGGGCACCCTGTGCGAGGGCCCCTCAGCCTAGTAAAAGAAGGTTGGGAGATGGCCCCCCTAAAGACCCCTCCAGACGTCTTCAAATACCTCCTGGCCCTACGCAATCAGACCCGGCGCTTCAGAGAGATGGCCAAGGCGAACCTCGAGGCCAGCCAGGAGGACATGAAGAAGTGGTATGATCACAATGCCTCCTCCGTTGAGTTCGAGCCTGGACAACAAGTATGGGTGATGTCCCCCACCGAACCATGTGCCTTGCAAGATAAGTGGACGGGGCCCTTCAAAGTGGTCGAGCGCAAAAGCCCCGTCACTTACCTCATCGACCTGGGGACCTCCCGGAACCCCCTTCGGGTCCTCCACACCAACAGACTCAAACCACACTTTGTGCGCTCAGAACTCAGCCTCCTGATGGCTACGGACAGTGGGGTAGAGGAAGACTCCGAACCCCTCCCGGATCTTCTGAAGACTCAGGAGAATGACGGCTCCGTGGACGGGGTCCGGCTCTCTGACGCCCTCACTTCAGAGCAACGCCAGGGCTGCCGGAACCTCCTGCTGCAGTTCGCTACCCTGTTCTCCCTCACCCCCGGGGTCACCCCTTGGTGTTTGCACGACGTGGACACCGGGGACAGTCCCCCTGTCCGACACCGGGCCTACCGCGTACCAGATCGGGTACGGGCCTGCATACAGGAGGAGGTGGCCAAGATGCTCACAATCGGGGTCATCGAGCCCTCGGACAGTCCCTGGGCCAGTCCGGTTGTATTGGTCCCCAAAGCCGCTGCCCCCGGCACCGCACCTGAACTGAGATTCTGCGTCGACTACCGGGGCTTGAACGCTGTCACCCGGACCGACGCTCATCCGATCCCCCGAGCAGACGAGCTGATCGACCGGCTGGGGGCCGCCCGCTACCTCAGTATCTTCGACCTAACAGCGGGCTACTGGCAGATCGGCCTCACACCCAGGGCTCAGGAACGGTCAGCCTTCTCTACCCCCGATGGCCACTACCAATTCAAGGTCATGCCCTTCGGCATGAAGAATGCCCCCGCCACGTTTCAACGCCTCGTGAACCAGGTCTTGGCGGGGCTCGAAGAGTTCAGCGCTGCCTACCTGGACGATATCGCTGTATACAGCCACCACTGGCCCGACCACCTCCGTCACCTCCAAGAGGTCCTACAGGCCCTCCAGCGGGCCGGCCTCACAATTAAGGCCGGCAAGTGCCAAATTGGCCAAGGGTCTGTGACCTACCTTGGGCACCAAGTGGGAAGCGGGCTGGTGGCCCCGCTACAACTTAAGATTGCTGCCATTCAGTCCTGGCAGCCCCCCGTCACCCAGACCGAGGTCCGAGCCTTCTTGGGGCTCACCGGCTACTACCGGCGGGTCGTGAAGGACTACGGCAGCATCGTGGGGCCCCTCACGGGTCTCACGTCCAAGAACCAGCCGAAGCGGATTAACTGGACCCCCGATTGTCAAGCGGCCTTCGAGAAACTGAAGGCCGCTCTATGCACCGCCCCTGTGCTCCAGGCCCCCGATTACAGTCGGGAATTCATGGTACAGACCGACGCCTCCGACCACGGCATCGGAGCCGTCCTTTCTCAGTTAAACCCCGAAGGTCATGACCAGCCGGTGGCCTTCATCAGTCGACGTCTCCTGGCCCGAGAACAACGCTGGAGCACCATCGAGAGGGAGGCCTTCGCAGTGGTGTGGGCCCTCAAAAAGCTCCGGCCCTATCTCTTCGGTACCCACTTCCGGGTACAAACCGACCATCGACCCCTGCAGTGGCTGATGCAGATGCGGGGGGAGAACCCAAAACTCTTGCGCTGGTCCATTTCCCTGCAGGGAATGGACTTCACTGTGGAGCACCAACCAGGCCAAGACCACGCCAACGCGGATGGCCTGTCCCGCTTTTTCCGCCTCGACGAAGAGAGTCCCCAAGGAGATGGGTGACTCTCCCCGCCTTCAGCTGGGGGGGACGCATGTTGGACAGGCCACACGAAGGGCTTGCTCCCTCCCCGCACGACAGGGCCCGAGCTCCGGCCCACCAGGCATAACCCACGAAAAGCACCCGTACCCCGTCTCCCGACGGATCTTCTGCCCTCGGACCTCTACTCATCACGGGGCCCAGCCCCACCGGCTCCCCCGGCCGGTTCAAGCCGCCATCTTGGGCCCTGCACCACGAGGCCGCGTGGCCTCGCCCCGACCCTAACCCCGGGCCTGACCGGCCCCGACATCCCGGCACCACCATCCACCCGGGAGGTGAGCGGACCACTTGGCAGGTCAATGGGAGGACGAAGTGTCAAGAGCTCTTCCCCCGCCAGGTGCCGATCGCCTCCAGCTCCCCCAGGCGCGGGCTCCACCCCCTGCTGGGTGTCTGGACACCTTCATCCCGGGCCCTCCGACCTCCAAGTGCGAGGGTCCGGACATCAAAGAGCGCCTGCCCTATAACTGGGGCAACTCCGGAGCAGGAAGGCAGTTGTATCCTGGAGTCGAGAGACACCGAGAGAACTCAGCCTTGACGGACTACTGGCGCTGCCGTAGCCCGCTCTTGTGAACCATCGTCCTGCCTGCTGGCGCTGCCGCGGCCTTCTACAAACATCCATCCTCGTCGGGACCTGCTGGCGCTGCCGCGGCCCGTTGTAACGACCATCCTCACCGGGACCTGCTGGCGCTGCCGCGGACCGGACATCGACCATCTTTCCGGGACCTGCTGGCGCTGCCGCGGCCCGTTGTAACGACCATCCTCACCGGGACCTGCTGGCGCTGCCGCGGACCGTACATCGACCATCTTTCCGGGACCTGCTGGCGCTGCCGCGGCCCGCACCAACTAAGCTCGAGGATTGTGAGCTAATCATCATCTCATCCAAACTACCTGACTGGTAGACAGACTGTCCCGCTACCCCTTACCCTGCTTTGAGAGACTTGAATCGAGGGGACCCCTGAGTCCAGACCTCCTTGTACCATTCAACCGTACCTTAAGAAGTGCTTATAAAGAACACTGAACCTTATCCGTGTGTGGTATCTGTCTGTGGGGGGGAAGTTACTTGTCTGTACGATCGCTGGAGACGGCTCTCCCCGGAGACCTCTCCTCCTGACCCCGGCCGACCCTCCCGGTCCGTCTATCCTTTCTAACAGGGACACATGAGGGACAAGTATAAAGGCCTACATGCATGCTGGTTGTCATGGAGACCCAGTTTAAAGTTTGAATTTTTTTAAGCAGGTGCACAGCAGTAGTCAGTTTGAATGAATCTACTTTGTTGCAATGTGCTTCTGGAGTTGACATCATGCTGAAGAAAAAAACACAATAAGAACCCACTGACTGTGCTAGGTTTGAAGGGATTGGAGGAAACATAGGATGCAAATGTGAGTGACCAATCACTCTGTACTCCTGTGCATGAAACAGGCCAGCAAGGCAGATATAAGGCAGCCAGGTCCCATGAGGGAGCACTTGCCTGCACATCTTTGTATTCGACGACCCAGCTGCTGCTACTGATTCCCTGGAACCATGTCAAGGTCTGTGGAGAGGTCACAGCCTTTCACCCTGGAGGAGAACCTGGCTTTGCTGGATGTGATCCTCCCACAGTACCCCCTGCTGTATGGGCGACCAGGGTATCAGGTGAGTGCAGAGTCCACTAGCACAGACTGTGTCCCTTTTTGTGAGTGTGACTTCTGCCATTGTGTCCAGGTGTGACACACATGCTATGTACTGTAGGGGGGTCCAAGGGGGGGGAATGCCTGATGTCTCCCAGCCAGAGCATGCTGTGGTGCATGTCTGCCGTCCTCACTAGCATTGTGTTTACTGTGACAATCACTGCATGGTTCATGCCATATTCTGCCTGTCTTGTCCTCCTGGGAATGTAGCCTCCACAGTCCTCATGTGATTATGTGGTCAGCCCAGTGTGACAGGTGACTGTACCCACAGATGTGTGTTAGTTCTGTGTACCTGTGCTGAGAGTGTCCACATGATGTGTTCGCACCCTGGACATCGGTGTGTGTGTAAGTCCCCTGTCATGTGGGTGGGTGCATATGTGGAGTGTAGCACCCGGGCTGCATGAGGGATGGATATACCCTGCCCATGTGATGTGAGCAGGGAGCAGTGCTGTGTGTCTGACGTGCAGAGCCAGCCCCACACCTGTGAGCCCCCCCGTCTAGTGGCACATGTGCAGTGTTAGAAGGCGACCTCAGAGGGGCCCGGAGGGGGCCCTGACTGCCCTGAGACCCACCCTCGAAGTATCGTAGCCGGGCACTGGCGGGAGATTCCTCCGGGAGGAACCTCGTATCTAGGATCGCACACTCGGCACCACACGACAGAGGGACACCACACGAGGAGTTCTTACGAGCAAATCTTTATCAAGTTAGAGTAGTAGGATCTTTATGATCCGCACAGCAAATATATACAAGCAGAGCGTGGGCTCTCAGAGTCTTGGACGGGGGTAGGAGGTAGCGGGACAGTCTTTGGGGATATGGATCAAATGCAGGAGCGTACCCGGCACACAGCTCACAATCCTCGAGCTGGGGGATACGCTGGCCGTCGTGGGCTCCGGTGGGACCAAGAGAGTCTGCAGGAGCCGCGAATCACTCAGCAAGGCTCGGATACAAGTTTGGTGGTCTTACGATCTTCGAGGAGCCGCGAGTCACTCAGCAGGGCTCAAGCACAAGTTCGGAGGTCTTACGATCTTCAGGGAGCCGCGAGTCACTCAGCAGGGCTCAAGCACAAGTTCGGAGGTCTTACGATCTTCAGGGAGCTGCGAGTCACTCAGCAGGGCTCAAGCACAAGTTCGGAGGTCTTACGATCTTCAGGGAGCCGCGAGTCACTCAGCAGGGCTCAGGTACCAGTTCGGAGGTCTTACGATCTTCAGGGAGCCGCGAGTCACTCAGCAGGGCTCAGGTGTTCCAAGGCGAATCTGCCGGACAGTCCCAGAGCACCCCTTGTTATAGGGCGACTCCTCTTTGATGTCCGGAGTCTGTGCAGGCAGGGGTCTTGTCACCTGGGGGGTTGCTTGTTGGGGTTTCCTGCCATTGTCTTTTGATCCTTCCAGGTCCGGGTCGGGAGGAGTCCCAGACACCCAGCAGGCGTGGAGCCAGCCCTCGGGGAGGCCGGCAGGTCGATCGAAACCCACCGTCCCAGGGAAGCGCAGAGGTGTGATAGAAACTGCTCCTCCCTCTCTCATCCCAAGGGGAGCGCGATGTCCTCCAGCCGGAGTGGCGCCTCTAGGCCAGGGTCGCGCTGGGGCCGGGCGGCCATCTTGGTGCATGAAGTGGGCACGCGGGCCCGGTGTGGCCGAAGGGTGGAAGGCCATGGACGGGGAAGTCCGGGTTGGGTGCGTGTGAGTTCTGGTGTGGAGGATCGGCTAGGCCGTGGGTTTGGGGGCTGGTGTGAGGTGCAGGGGTCAGGTCTAGCTATGTTACGAGGGCCGGGTCTAACATGCAGAGTGAGGTTTGTCGCTGCATTTGGCAATGACAGGTGAATGTCCTGTGCCTGTGTGTGTCTGTGTACTCTGCTGCGGTAGCGTCAGTGGCCTGTGGCATGTGACTGCTTAGAGGTGCTGCACATTATCCTGGTGTAGCTTGTGATGCACAGTGTGAGCCTAGATCATTGATTGTATGGTTGCCCTCATTCCACCTGTGTACTTTCAATGGCACGTACTGCTTTTGCCCTTCCCCAGAGGATCATGTCCCTATGACAAAGGTGCAATGCATTGGATGCATACTATGCCTTGTTGTAAACAGAAAATTTGTTCTAATATGTCTCTCTGTGACATGTGCCTGGTGTATTGATGTAGTGTCACTTGTTCATCCTCACAGGTAGGCGCCTCTGCCAAGAAGCAGATATGGCTGACCACCGTCAGTGCCGTGAGGAGTGCGGATGGTCGCAAGCGGCGCCTGGCCCAGGTGAGGAAACGCTGGCAGGATATCCGGTGCTGGACGCGGAGGATCGCACGGGTCCTGCTGGGGGACTCACCTGAGACCCATAAGAACCGCGGGCGCCGCCGTCTGACCCACATCCACAAGCGTGTGCTGGCGGTGGTATTTCCAGACTTGGAGAGGCGCTTACAGGAGAAGCAGCAGCAGGAAGGGGGTAGGTACATGTGTGTTTGTTGTGTGTCACCAGCATTTGTAAGTGCACAGTTGCATGGATACACTGCCAGGGTTTAAAGGTGCTGTGCAGATCCAGTTACCCACAGTATAGCTGTGCTCTCCTGCCTCCCTTCCCCTCCTTGCAATGTGTTCCCTGGTCTGTGTGTAGTCACTCCTTCACAAGGTAATGTAGGCTGGCGCTTTCTCCACGTGAACTATGCCTGTAGCATCATGTGTGGGGGTGGTGTGTAACAGGTTTGGGGACCTTGCCTCCGCCCTGTCCAGTTCAGTACATGTGGGTTCCATGTCAGTTGGCACTGATGCTGAGTCCAGACATGGGAGTTAGTCTCTCAAGTGTCATGCCTTACAGCGCGCATGTCCTATGTTGTGGCCTGTGACATGATGTGCATGAGTGTGCGATACGCATGGTGCAGGGATGGTGGCGTGTGTTGCAGTCATTCCCATTCAGGACCATGGAGTTGTGTGGCCACTACTGTCCCCTGGGGCATATTTTCATAGGTGTCATGTGTGTCATCACAAAACGTGGACACTCTCAGTGTCTACAGCATAGGTTGTGCTCTGTGCCATTGTCCCCTGGCGCCATGTATATTGACGTGAAATGTAGTACAAGTGTCCACTGTACAGCCTGACCTGATTTTCCTTGTTCATAGTCACAGTGGCCAGTGCCTGTGTGTCTTGTTACAATCATCTGATGATGGCCATTTGTACATGATTATTTGGACAGGTGCACCTTGGGTATTTGGCGTCCAATCTTGCATTTATGCAGCCCCTGTGTATTTCACCCAGACTAAGAGATGTAAGTGCCACCTGTGTCTCAACAAATTGTCTCATGTAGGGGGTGGTTGGTGTGGGCCAAGCCTACATGTCAAAACCAGATTTCTCCTTGCTAGGTCTGGCCAGTGTGTGATGTTTTTCTGGACATACACTCAAGGTGCAGTGAGCCAGTCATGGTGGGCATGTTTTCAGTATTACCTATGCAGCATGTGCCTCAAGTTCATGGATATGGTCCCTCCTCATCCCTATTTTAGGCAACGCTGTGTGGTGCAGATGCAGTGCTGGATTGTCCCCAGGGCCTGGCTCCTATGTCAAACTCCATTTCATATCATTTGCTATTGTGTCATGCTCTCCATGGATTTTCATTGGCATGGTGGGTCAACCAACTGTGTGTTGCATGCCCTACATCTGTACCTTGTTTTGTAGGTGTTACTGATCTTTCTTTGCAGGCTATGCACTGTAACCTATGTAGATTGGACTCATGTGACATATGTATACAGGTGTGTGATTAATTGCTGTCTCTTCACCTTGCCCACAGCATCTTCGGGGGACACGGAGGGAGACATGAGCACAGACGGAGCGGAGGGACCAAGCACCAGTGCCAGCGTTGACATTGTGGCTGGCACATTGAGTGGTACTGAGGCGGAGGAGAGTGAGGCTGAGGACCTGTCCACTGGCACGACAGAATATGAAGCTGACGGGTTCGAGGATGATATCTCCGAGTGGGCGGAGGCTGCACCAGCAGCTGACAGCGGCACAACATCGCACCCCGCCCCCTCCATTGCCATCAGCCGCCTCCCACTTGCTCGTGTCCCTTCCCAGCGTGCCCGGTCACCACATGTCTCCTTCCTGCCAGGCACCGCACCCCCTGCCCCTGTCTCCACTGCTGCCGCCAATGCTGAGTCTGTGGACATCCAGCGGCAGTTGCAGGTTGGTCAGGCTGCGATCCTTAATGTCCTCCATGGCCACAGCCAAGTGCTGCACAACATGGAGGCATACTTGGAGGGCATTTTTTCATCGCAGGCTGACCAACGCCAGTTGCTGAGGTCCATAGACTCGACACTGACTGCAGCAGTGGGTCTCCTGCAGTGCTACGTCCCACCCCCTACCCCTGCCCCATCCACACTTCCCACTCCCATGCCTGTCCCACGTACACCCAGACATCAGCATGCACCCACCACAACAGACACAGGCACCACACCAGCAGGGAAGGTCATTCGCACACCTCCTGGCACGCACACACAGGGTGAAGTAGGCACACCCACTGGGTCGGGGGGCAAACGTAAGTCATGCATCCAGAGTGGGAGTCCGCATTCCACCCAATCCACTCCCTCCAAATCCCCTCCCCTCTGCTCTCCTGGCCACATATCCGGCAAGGACTCCTTCATGGCCGCTCTGTCCCTGAGCCCCACTGTGACACCACCCCGCAAGCGGTCAAGGGAGTCCCCGGTCAGGGTGGTTGAGTCCCCCCCTGTCCACACCCTCCCCCAGTGGCGCTGCGACCCATCCCTCCGGCCCCCCTCCTTGGGGCCTGGGGTTCCTTCGGGTGCAGGGGAGACGCTGGAGGACCTTGCTAAGGTGTGCAGCGACATCCTGGCCTCCGCCTTTGACCCTGCCCCACCCCCTGTGGTGGAGTCCTCCATCCCTGCACCCACGACGCCTACCCTTCGCCCTCATGTCCCTGTGGTGCCTGGTCCTTCCCCCCCACATGATGCCCTCCCCGCTGTGGAAGACGAAGGAGTCTGACTGTGCAGGCAAGCTAGGGGACACGCGTCCCACTGTGTCCCCCATCCAGCTGTGACTCATGGACTGCCCTATGGGCTTTGTAAATATTGAACTTGATCCACACACACATTATTTGGAAATGCTGAATAAAGCCTTTTATTTTTCCTTAGAACACTACTGCTTTTGTGGTGTTGCTGTTGGTGGGGCTGCTACATGATTTTGGGTGGTGATCATGTGTTGGGTGTGTGGGAAATGTAGTAGTGTGCTGGTCATAGGGGGGACCCTGGTATCTGTGTGCCATCACAAGGTGTTAGCTAGGTTTCTCTGTTCATGTAAGCAGTTACTGCATGGTGAAATTGTCCCAAGGTGTATTCCTTCCGCTGTGTACCCTGACATCTTCCCTGCAGGGTGTTCCCAATATTTAGCTCTGAGCTGTGTGTACATTAGCTGGGTGTGTGACGGACCTCTTCAACTTTGGCCATGCATGCAGAGCGATGTCTCCACCTGCATCATTCGTGGCATCCTTGGTGATCACTGTACTTGTGTATGTAGTCTGTTGAAATGACTTCATGTGGACATGTTCCCTTTTAGGCTGTATGCATGTGTGTACTCCCAGCCTCGCACACATGTGTTACATGTACTGCAGGGTCTTTGTGCACCTGACTGACAATTGTGGCAATTTGATCTGTGGGTACTCCACCCTTATTTTTTTCCATGGGCAATGCTGGGGGCCTCTGCACCCACCCCTCCTGTCTCTGGGCACTGCTGGGAGGACTCTGCACCCACCCCTCCTGTCTCTGGGCACTGCTGGGAGGACTCTGCACCCACCCCTCCTATGAATGGGCACTCCTGGGAGGACTCTGCACCCACCCCTCCAATGTCTGGGCACTGCTGGGAGGACTCTGCACACACCCCTCCTATGTCTGGGCACTGCTGGGAGGACTCTGCACACACCCCTCCTGTCTCTGGGCACTGCTGGGAGTGATAGGCACCCACCCCTCCTGTGTCTGGGCACTGCTGGGAGGACTCTGCACCCACCCCTCCTATGTCTGGGCACTGCTGGGAGGACTCTGCACCCACCCCTCCTATGTCTGGGCATTGCTGGGAGGACTCTGCACCCACCCCTCCTATGTCTGGGCACTGCTGGGAGTACTCTGCACCCACCCCTCCTATGTCTGGGCACTGCTGGGAGGACTCTGCACCCACCCCTCCTATGTCTGGGCACTGCTGGGAGGACTCTGCACCCACCCCTCCTATGTCTGGGCACTGCTGGGAGGACTCTGCACACACCCCTCCTATGTCTGGGCACTGCTGGGAGGACTCTGCACACACCCCTCCTGTCTCTGGGCACTGCTGGGAGGACTCTGCACCCACCCCTCCTATGTCTGGGCACTGCTGGGAGGACTCTGCACCCACCCCTCCTATGTCTGGGCACTACTGGGAGGACTCTGCACCCACCCCTCCTATGTCTGGGCACTGCTGGGAGGAGTCTGGGCACTGCTGGGAGGACTCTGCACCCACCCCTCCTATGTCTGGGCACTGCTGGGAGGACTCTGCACCCACCCCTCCTATGTCTGGGCACTGCTGGGAGGACTCTGCACCCACCCCTCCTACGTCTGGGCACTGCTGGGAGGACTCTGCACACACCCCTCCTATGTCTGGGCACTGCTGTGAGTGATAGGCACCCATCCCTCATATGTCTGGGCACTGCTGGGAGTCCTCTGCACCCACCCCTCATATGTCTGGGCACTGCTGGGAGTCCTCTGCACCCACCCCTCATATGTCTGGGCACTACTGGGAGGCCTAGGCACCCACCCCTCCTGTGTCTGGGCACTGCTGGGAGTGATAGGCACACACCCCTCCTGTGTCTGGGCACTGCTGGGATGACTCTGCACACACCCCTCCTGCATCTTGGCACTGCTGGGAGCACTCTGCACACACCCCTCCTGTCTCTGGGCACTGCTGGGAGGACTCTGCACCCACCCCTCCTATTTCACGATATGTACGCTTAGAACATACACGGGTGTGGGTTCGCTCCATGCATACGAGGTGGGGGTACGTGTCGTACATACACGGTTGGGGTGGGGGTACGCTCCATACGTCCGCGGGTGAGGGTACGGGTCGTACTTACACTGTTGGGGTAGGGGGTACGCTCCATATGTACGCGGGTGAGGGTACGGGTCGTACTTACACTGTTGGGGTGGGGGGGTACGCTCCATACGTACGCGGGTGAGGGTACGGGTCGTACATACACGGTTGGGGTGGGGGTACGGTCCGTACATACACGGTTGGGGTGGGGGTATGCTCCATACATACGCGGGTGAGGGTACGGGTCGTACTTACACTGTTGGGGTGGGGGTACGCTCCATACGTACGCAGGTGAGGGTACGGGTCGTACTTACACTGTTGGGGTGGGGGGTACGCTCCACACGTACGCAGGTGAGGGTACGGGTCGTACTTACACTGTTGGGGTGGGGGGTACGCTCCATACGTACGCAGGTGAGGGTACGGGTCGTACATACACGGTTGGGGTGGGGGTACGGTCCGTACATACACGGTTGGGGTGGGGGTACGCTCCATACATACGCGGGTGAGGGTACGGGTCGTACTTACACTGTTGGGGTGGGGGTACGCTCCATACGTATGCAGGTGAGGGTACGGGTCGTACTTACACTGTTGGGGTGGCGGTACGCTCCATACGTACGCGGGTGAGGGTACGGGTCGTACTTACACTGTTGGGGTGGGGGAACGCTCCATGCATACGCGGGTGGGGGTACGGGTCGTACTTACACTGTTGGAGTGGGGGGTACGCTCCATACGTACGCGGGTGAGGGTACGGGTCATACTTACACTGTTGGGGTGGGGGGTACGCTCCATACGTACACGGGTGAGGGTACGGGTTGTACTTACACTGTTGGGGTGGGGGTACGCTCCATACGTACGCGGGTGAGGGTACGGGTCATACTTTCACTGTTGGGGTAGGGGTACGCTCCATGCATACGCGGGTGGGGGTACGTGTCGTACATACACGGTTGGGGTGGGGGTACGCTCCATACGTCCGCAGGTGAGGGTACGGGTCGTACTTACACTGTTGGGGTGGGGGCACGCTCCATGCATACGGGGGTGGGGGTACGGTCCGTACATATGCGTCCCCACGATATGTGATGCTTGTGCGGGCCGTACCCAGGCCTTTGCCATGTGGGTACAGCCGTCCCGCCATTGTTGGGATGATGTTGGTGTGGGCGGGGTACGACTCGTACCCACGCTCTTAAGGCGTGGGTACGGGACGTACCTGTATTGTTGTGTTGCCGGTTCGCGTCGGCAAGCACTTCCGTTGTGGCGGTCGCTGGCTTTGCTGGACACGCCCCCACCCCCTCGTAGTGACCAGGGCCTGGGGGTCAGGTATGTCCAGGGCATGTGTGCTGTGTGACTTTGGTGGGGGTTTTGTGGCCTGCCCCTGGTCCTGCCCCCCCCCTTCCCCCCTCCCTTTGTTGTTCTGACCTTCTGCGGCGTCTGCGTCCAAACCTGTAGAGGAGGTCGACTGCTATGAGGGCCGGGATGACACGTAGGTTCGGGTCCATGTCTGTCCGTCGCGTACAGGTACTCCTTGTTCGCGTCGTCCTGATTTCCCGGCAGTTTTTGGCAGCCGGAAAATATTCACCGTGCGGGATGACGTCGGTGCGAATCGTGATTCCTGGTTCGTGAATGGCAGGCTGCGTGCGTCCCGAAATCACGTCGGCGCTTTCCCGGATCACATTTGTATGTTTATTTTCGTCGGTCGGGGTTTTGTACGATTCGTACGGAAATGGTGTTTCCGTGCGAATCGTAATTCCATGTTTGTATATTTTGACGACCGGTTACGCGTCGGACGGAGAATATGCTCCGTCCGACGGTTCGTACCCGGTTTTACCGGATCGTGATCGGCACCACAATTGCCAAAAACAACAAGTAGGAGTAAGCCAGAACTGCAAGGACACACCAACACACTGCACAGTGTACAACATACAACACAAACATGTGCACACAATCACAATCACAGGGCTGAACAATCACACAAACAGGCACTCTACTCCTGGGTGACACATGTGTGTAGTTGACATTGCAGGAGCACATATACATCAACACTCACAACAAAGTCACCCCTTCACACTGCACACTTCTTGACCACCCAAGTGCACACATTTAAATTTAACCCATGTGACTAGGATGACTGACCATCACAAGATGACTATACACCTACACTGCTGAGCACACATAAAGTAAGATCACACATACATGATGACCCTGGCCAGACTGCCTGCAATCCTGTGGACAGAATACCACTCTGTGCTGGCAGTGCCTCCAAACCTGACATGTGTACAACATAGCTAACATGAACAAAGAATGATAATGACAACAGTATTTCATCTACAACCACCATCATTGCATCCACAAGTATCAGAGTCAGGAAGAACTGAAGTCCATGTCACCCCTGTAAAAACTAGAAAAAGTGAGACAAGCCATTGGCAATGTTGAAGTGGCACAGTAAAGCATACCCACACCGAACAAAATGTAATCAGTAAGGACACTGACAAAACAGACAACCGGAGCAACTGTATTTATTCACATATTGCACAGATAGGAACCAATGTTAGACAAGAGCAAGGCCAGTGGCCAGCACAAAGTGCAGAGCAGTTACATGGGAATCTGCACAGGCAAGGTGCAAACAGCAGTGAACAACAAGGCCAGTGGCTGGCACAAAGTGCAGAGCAGTTACATGAGAAGCTGCACAGGCAAGGTGCAAACAGCAGTGAACAACAAGGCCAGTGGCCAGCACAAAGGGCAGAGTAGTTACATGAGAAGCTGCACAGGAAAGGTGCAAACAGCAGAGAACAACAAGGCCAGTGGCCAGCACAAAGGGCAGAATAGTTACATGAGAAGCTGCACAGGCAAGGTGCAAACAGCAGTGAACAACAAGGCCAGTGGCCAGCACAAAGGGCAGAGTAGTTACATGAGAAGCTGCACAGGCAAGGTGCAAACAGCAGTGAACAACAAGGCCAGCACAAAGGGCAGAAAGGGCACAAAGGGCAGAGTAGTTACATGAGAAGCTGCACAGGCAAGGTGCCAACAGCAGTGAACAACAAGGCAAGTGGCCAGCACAAAGTGCAGAGTTAGTCCATGAGAAGCTGCACAGGCAAGGGGCAAACAGCAGTGAACAACAAGGCCAGTGGCCAGCAAAAAGTGCAGAGGAAGTCCATGAGAAGCTGCACAGGCAAGGGGCAAACAGCAGTGAACAACAAGGCCAGTGCCCAGTCCAATGTGCAGAGGAAGTCCATGAGAAGCTGCACAGGCAAGGGGCAAACAGCAGTGAACAACAAGGCCAGTGGCCAGTCTAATGTGCAGAGTGAGCCCCTGAGAGGCTGCACAGGTAAGGGGCAAACAGCAGTGAACAACAAGGCCAGTGGCCAGTCACCAGCCTAATGTGCAGAGTGTGTAAATGAGAAGCTGCACATTCAAGGGGCAAACAGCAGTGAACAACAAGGCCAGTGGCCAGTCACCAGCCTAATGTGCAGAGTAAGTCCTTGAGAAGCTGCACAGGGAATGTGTGTGACTGTACCCGGCCATGGTCAGCAACACAGTCAGGTGTGTAACAATGGGCAGTACATGCACCGCTGTGGGAGAGACAGGTGTGTGAGGGTGACTATCACTCAGACTTGGCTGTCAGTCAGACTGGGAGCTGGCTGTGTGTCGGGGACAGTTGGAGGACTTGACCGGGGAGAGAGAGGCCCAGCTGAGGTAGAGGCATCAGTGGCTTGGGAAGCCGAAGGGTTGCTTGGAACAGATGGTGTAGTGGCACGTGTGGGTGGTGTCATGCTGCTGTGAGACACAGTGTGGGTGGGAGATTGTGGAGGGGTGCCTTTCCACTTCTTGGGGACTCTAAATGGCCTCCCTGTCTTGGAATTATTGGAAAGTGGTGTGGACACAACATGCACACTCACCACCAAAGCTGCATCAGGTGCAGACGGTGTCCCTCCCTCTGGGGACATGCTGGATCCAGCGGTACGCTTGGACTGGCCTTGCCTTTGCCCCTGCATCCCCTGTTTACCAGGGGTTCCCCCTACAGTGCCCTCCTTTCCCTGCTTCACTGGGATTTGGATGGGAGTCGAAGTTGTGGAGCTCTTCTTATGTGTACTCTGAGCAGGCACCACCTTCTCAGTGGGCTCGGAAACTGTCTGCTTGTCTTTGCGAGACTCTTTTGGGACAGGAGATTCCTTGGCTGTGGATGCCTCTGAGGCATGTGACCCTGAGGTCTGCTTCTTGGCTTTGTGGCCCTTGGTGTCGCCTGACGGACTTTTGTCTTTGCACTCTGGGGTGGCTTTAGTTTTCTATGGGGATGGTGCCTGTGCCCTGGACCGCTTGGGCTGCTGCTGCTGTGTGCTGCGTTTATTGTATCTTGACCTTGAGGTCTGTTGTGTGTGGTCACTATCATCAGATGTGGCCACTGGCAGAGGGGTAGACAAAGGGACTGGAGCTAGACTCCGAGATTGTGACAGTTGAAGGGCTGCCGTCACTGCAGAAGACAAAGACTGGACAGTCTGGTGTAGCCCACCCACGTCTGAATGTATGCCCTCCATGAAAGCAACCACCTGTGCCAGCTTTTTGTCGTGGTCTATGAAGGCATTGAGGAGAGCTGTCTGGCCCACACACAGCTGGAGCAAAAGGTCCACAGACTCAGCACTGATGGCAGCAGGAGGGACAGGGGCAGGGGCAGCGGTGCCTGGGGTGAAGGACACTCTTCCCTTCTTACTGGTGCGAACATGGGCAGCCCTAGTGAAAGTAGCTGGTAGGGTGTGCACTGTATGCTGTGTGGCGGAAGAGGAGGCAGAGTCCCCATTCCCTATTCCCTGTGCCCGCCAACATGGATGTGTCACCGCTGGCGTCAGATGACGTTGAGCTTTGCATCTCTGGCTGTGATTCCTCCAGCAGACTCCTGTCCCCCTCCGAGGCGCTGGTCACATCTGTGTCACTGTGCTCGTGTGCAGCTGTTATGCTTGATGCCTCACCACTGGTGTCCGTCCCCTGTCCTTCGGTGCCCACGGGAGATACTGCATGAGAGAGAGATGTAGGGTCAGTTCATTGGCATCAACAGAACAATCATATGCAAGCAAAGCATCACTGAAGATGACAAAATCTACATGTTGCACACCACCCTGTGCAATAACATTGTGCGACCTCAATTTTTAACTCGAACAGTCATAAGTGAGCCTTGCGATGACCACACAGCACAATATCCTGCCGGTGGCTCCATTCAAGCAGACACACAAATAGCTCTGGGCACACCTAGGGCCCTGATGGGGGCAAGGATGAACCCCACAACATGTTGCCACTGTCAGATTTGGATGGAGCAGAAGGTGACAACACAGATACAGACTCCAGCATGACATTACACAATGGCCATGAGCTCATGCCATCCACCATGTTGTACTTTGTGGCACAACTACTGATGCACATTGGTGTCAGATGTCTAAACCTCACAAATCTGAGGTCAGGCAATGCACCCATTGATGAAAGCACACTCAGCTTGGGCACACTGCCGTTCCCTTCCATGTGATTTCCCAGACTACCCCAATGCAGCAAATACCTGAAGCCCATGACTCAGAATGCTATGTAAATGCCCAATACTCAAATTACATTAGGAAATACAGGTAGGGCAAATGCATGACAGCTGCACCCAGCACACAGGTCACTTACAAGCCACTGCATCACACTACCAACATCATATAGCCCAGCACTGACCCAGGCTGTGTACACATGCTGCCACTCACAGCCAAAGTCACCCTTCCCAGAATCCTTACCCCTAGCTTGCTGCTGATGCTCCTTCAAATGTGCATCCAGCTCAGGCTGTGTCACGGCCAAGATGCGGACCATTAGTGGTGTCATGCTGCGCCGTGCCAACCTGCCAATCTGAAGGAGCAACCCCAGTGCCATCTCCGCCACGTTCTTGCTCAGCCGGCAGATGTCATCCCAGCTCTTGTGGGTGCGCCGTCGGTTTGAGATACCCAGAGCCCGCACCTTGCATGCAATGGCCCTCCACACGGCCTTACCCTGGTGTACTTTGAGCTGCAGGCATGGGAGACAAGAGGGGGAAAACATAAGTGACACAGTGTTATGTACAAATATCTCTCAGTACAGTAACATGATACTGACTCATCCCAAATTCACAGATATATCTAATAGAGACAAGAATGCATCTCACATGGTACATCAGCATGGGAGAACCACATGTAAATGCATGCAAGTGTGAGGGTGGACACAGTATCTGCCCATCTCATACACATGCAGGATGCCAGCACATAAAGCCATGTGTAGTCCGCCCACATCTACTGTCCATTTTTTGGTAGAGCAAGACATACACTACATATCAACATATGTTTGGGGGTAGACTCACTGTGTCCAACACTGCGCAGCCCTCAATGTCCTCAATGCCCTCAATGTACTTGCCCTGTGAATGTCTCATTGTGTCATGGAGGTCACATTGAGGGACATGATCTCAGAAACCCACACCCTTCTCACAAGGCCTGTTGTGTGCAATCTATAGGGCTGAGATGGCTCATTGATGGAGAGTACTGAAAAAAGACACATGTAACACTCTGTACATTCAGTGATGTGTCCTTGTCAGATTGGGCAGTGACTGTGCAGGCCAGGTGGGCTCACACTGAGAAGGACAACAGGAACCCACACAGCCATTAACACAAGCAATCACTGTCCTGACTCCTGCATTACCAACTTGCTGCGTCACTGTATGGCTGACAAGACAATACATGTCCCTCAAATCTTGATGTGCAGGCAGAGAAACATCTGAAATAGGCTACACACCCCTTCCTCCTGGAGAAAGCATGCTAGGCAGTGTATGACAAAACCCCACACTCTCAGGCACATACTGCAGCAGCTCAACTTCATATTGCCCCCCCTGCACTCTCACTTACACTGTTGAAGACTTACCACGACATTTGGGGCACCAATTAGCCTTGGATACTGTGTGAGCACCTCGTCCACCAGGACCTCCAGCTCGTCGCTGGTAAAGGGACTGGCCCAGATCATCTCAGTCCTCGCCATCACTGTGGCCAGGAGACAGCAACAGCAGCAGTTGGTGTTGAGCGGTGGCACGCTACAGTCCCTGGAGACAGCAACAGCAGCAGCTGGTGTTGAGGGGTGGCTGGCAGCAGTCCCTGGAGACAGCAGCAGCAGGTGAGGGGGTCTTAGGCAGCAGGATCTGGAAGCTGTGGAAATGTGAGGCTCTCTCCCACATATATATAGCCCCCTGGGGCAGTTTCATTGGTTTGAAGCTGCTGCAATTGGTGTTCTGGGTCAGCCTTTTTCAAATGCATCCAATGACCGGCTCCGCGGTGGCGGAGCACGCCTACCGCGATTTTCTAAATTGCATCAAGCTACCGCGATAGCGGTTCCCATTGGCTATAAGGGCATGGTCCATGGCTCTGACACACCGCAGGGGCCAGGCGGGCACTGCCGCGGTGGTGCATCTTTCATTTTCATCCAATGACCGGCCCTGTGGTGGCGGAGCATGCCTACCATGATTTTCAAAATTGCATTAGGCTACCGCGATAGCGGTTCCCATTGGCTGTAAGGTCATGGTCCACGGTGGTGACACACCACAGGGGCCAGGCGGGTGCTACCGCGGTGGTGCATCTTTCAATTGCATCCAATGACGGGCCCCGCGGTGGGGGAGCTTGTCTACCGCGATTTTCAGAATTGCATTAGGCTACCGCGATAGCGGTTCACATTGGCTGTAAGGGCATGGTCCATGGCGGTGACCCACTGCTGGACCAGGTGGTAGCTACCGCGGTTTGGGTGTCATACATTGGTGCCTATGACCAGGATTTGGGCGGTGGAGCATGCCAACCGCCATTTGGCAACACATATATGTCTATCACTACCGCGATTGTTTCTTGGGCATTGGCGGTGATACACTGCTGGGGCCAGGCGGTGGCTACCGCGATTTGGGTGCCATACATTGGTGCCTATAACCGGGATTTGGGTGGCATAGCAAGCCAACCGCCATTTGGTAATACATATATATCTATCACTACCGTGATTGTGTCTTGGGCATTGGCGGTGACACACCGCTGGTGCCAGGCGGTAGCTACCGCGATTTGGGTGCAATACATTGGTGCCTATGACCGGAATTTTGGGTGGCGGAGTATGCCAACCGCCATTTGGCAATACATATATATCTATCACTACTGCGATTGTGGCTTGGGCATTGGCTGTGAAACACCGCTGGTGCCAGGCGGTAGCTACCGCGGTTTGGGTGCCATACATTGACGTGAGTGACCGGGCTTTGGGTGGTAGAGCACTTTGACAGCACCTATGGACACATCATGCTGTGTCAATGGCCAATAGCAGTCATCAACAGTGCACAGTGGCCACATGATTAATGGAATCAAAAAACCGGGGGAGGAAGAGGGGTATGCTAGGTCCACCCTCCTGATTCAATAGTAGACACAAAAATCCAAATTCTAGCTAGCTAGAAAAAAGAAGGTTTTCGCTCAATGTGAGTCAGGAAAAACATGGCGAGAAAGGAAAAATGTCCTTTCTTGACTCCCTTCACTCACCAGGGTTTCCCCACAGTGATTGCACCCATGTTGGGCTTGTTCCACCACAGGCACGTGAGCACATCTACAGGAATCGTGAATATTTCCACTCCATAAATGTGCAAGTGTTGTGCCAGGCAGATATGATCATCTCGCACGTGTGTGCCAAATTTCCAGGCTCAGCCCATGGCTCATACATCATGCGTAACAGCATTGTACCACAGCTGTTGGCTAATCTGCTTCCTGAGCGTGCACGGATTGTGGGTGAGTATGCATAGTCAAATAGCGTGCTGTGTGTGTGACATGCTGTCCTCTGCCACAGTAACATTACAATGTTTATCTGTGTTTCTCACGCCTAGGTGACTCTGCATATCCCAACCGTCCTTGGTTGCTGAGCCCACTGTGGAATCCCAGGTCACCAGCTGATGTCCGCTACAATGATGTCCATGGGAGGACACGTCGTGTGGTGGAGCATACTTTTGGACTCCTGAAGTCACGATTTCGCTGCCTGTACAAGACCGGAGGTGCACTGATGTACTCGCCCAGGAAGGTGTGTCAGATTGTAGTGGCATGCTGCATGCTCCACAACCTAGCCATTCGCAAGCAGATCCCCCTAATCCTGGATGATGAAGAGCAGCCAAGGCCCCTGCCTGCAAACCAACCCGTGTCCAGTGATGCGGACAGCGGAGAGGAGGAAGGTGTTGACCTGCGTCAATAGCTCATCAACCGCTACTTCACTTGAAGGTGAGTGACAATTGTCTGATGATGTTGCTGTTGTTGTGAAGGTGTAAGTGAGCTTTGTGACTGCAGCCGGTAGTTGACTCAGTGGTGGCTGACAATGTTTCTGGGACAGGGTCGTTTGGAACATCTACAGGATGTGTATGTTGGCACTTGTTGCTCATTGTGATGTGTGCATGTTGGATTAGCTTGTGTTGTGTGATGTCAGTCATGCCACACCCAGACTAGTGAATGTTGTTCTGTTGTGTTTTCCTAGGACCCTTCAGCCTTTCCTTGCCTACATACATTCCATACTCCTGGCACATTGTAATCATGGTGAAGACTGCATATCCTGGAATAAAGACGGAGCAGAAACAACAACATGTGTGTAAGGAGTATTTATTTACAATGATGACATGTGAGGGGGTGAACATTTACATTGAGGTGATTAGTGAAGCAGTGAGTTGACAGTTATGGTAAATGAGAGAATCGAGTAGTCACCTGTGACCCAGTCCAACAGACAGATGCCTTTCACAAGGCAGTGTGGGGAAGGACAGTCCAAAAAGTCAATGCAGAATTGAAGAGGGTTGCCATCATGGGTGGCTCCGTGTCTGACGTTTGGCAGGTGGTTTGCCATGGGATACTCCCAGGGATTTCTTGGGGTGGCCCCTTCGTTGCTTGGCAGGGGGGACCACTGCTGTAGGGCCAGTGGGGTCTAAGGACTCACCCCTCTCAGCAGGGGGAGATGGAGGCAGGGCCGGCTTTAGGGCGGTGCGACCGGTGCCACCGCACCGGGTGCTTGCTT
The DNA here is from genome assembly GCF_964204655.1 of Triturus cristatus. NCBI lineage: Eukaryota > Metazoa > Chordata > Amphibia > Caudata > Salamandridae > Triturus > Triturus cristatus. The sequence goes on along the minus strand of NC_140587.1, from coordinate 735,054,010 downwards.
CACAAGGGGGCGTCTGTTTGCTTAAAAGCAGCTGCTGCCTCGTTCCTGGCCTCCAGCACTTTTCAGTCGACAATTAAAATGTCAAGGAAACTCCAGTGATTAATGTTCTTCCTGGCAAGATCGGAGTTTTGTCTAGTAGAAGTTTTCACTCGTGGGGGTTTTGAAGGTAGTGCAGAGGGTTAATATGCCTGCTGCAAGAAAACACGTATCATGCAGATCACAAAGTGAATGTCATGTAAACAGGTCAGTGAGTTACTGCTTTTGTCAGAGACTTCCTTTTGTTAGTTGCAGTTTACAGTGAGATCTTAACTGTCATGAAAGAACTGCGTGCAGACTTTAAGGTACAGATTAGAGCGTATGGATTTTTTGCCTAGACTTTCATCATTGTAATGTTGCAAAAAGGGTTCATTTGGGTACAAATCAGTTCTTGTTATTAAAGAGAGCCCCAATCCATTGTGTTACATTTTAAATTCAGAGTTTGTGCTTCTCCAGACCGAGTACTCGTCAACTGTACGGATGACATGTGAATGACATGTGAATCCACCTCTTGTTGTCCTCTGTCTTATATAACATTTACTATACACTGATTTACACACCTATGGTTGAATGTCTCTGTGTAATGAGTGTGAGTGACGCTATAAAATTAATTAAATGCATCTGAGAGAGAGGTTATGGAGAGTGTTAAAGGGTGGTAGTAAGGGTATCCGTGACTGAGGTGGTCTTTGGGGGCGCCAAAAAACATTGTCGCACTGGGCGCCGCAAGTGCTAAAGCCGGCCCTGGATGGAGGTGTTGTTTGTGGCTCAGGCCTGTCCCTCAGTACAGCCACTAGCTGGCCCAAGAGGTCCACAATTTGTCCCATGCAGATGTCCATGGACCTCATCAGCAGGAAGAGCTCACGGGAATCTCATTCTGACCAGCCCATTCATCCCTGGGCCCGTTCATATGCCCCAAGGACTCTGTTTATATTGTCCAGGGCTTTGGTCCCAGGCCACGGACCTGTTGCCTCACCACTGTAGGTACCCGCATCCTCTCCATGCCCTCCTCAGTTGGTGGTGTGGGGTGGTCATCCTCAGTGACAGGGGGAATATTGCAGGCAGCACTGGTGGTGGTGGTGGTGGAGGACGCAGAGGTCGTAACAGCGGGTGTCTGCTCAACTGAAGGGGTCCTGGGACCGGTTACGCCCTGGCACACCAGATGGGCCGGCTCGGAGCTCATCATCCTCTGAATCCCGGGAGCCAACATCCGAGAGTCCAATTTCCGGGGGGGGGGGTGGAGACTGGCTCTGCAGGTTGTTGGTGTTGTCCCCTGCAGTCAGTTCTTGGTCACCTATGGGACAGATGGAAAATGGTCATTGTAGTACACCCCACAAGTTTTATGTTAGCTGTGTATTATACACTGTTTGTACACCACACAGTTGACTAATCATCACATTGTTTGTATGTGCACTACTGTGCCTCCTAACATGATGTTGAGGTACATGCATTACTTGTCCATGGTGTGAGATGTCAAAACATACCATGTGCCACGTGCATGTTTTGTGATTACAGGGACATGTTGCCATCTAGGGACTAGCGCAACAACGATTTTCTGTGATGCCTCTTTGTTGATTACTCTGCCTTGGCAGACGTTACATCTGAGCATGAACTGGCCATTGTTATCTCTTGCATACCGTTGTCATGTGATGTGCAAATGTGAATTAGTACCACCAACCATGCTTTCTTTGTTTTCATATGGTCCTTGCTGCTCTGGCCCCATAAAAAAACAATCAGGGTCTTGGCTAATCAGCAGCAAGGCTTAGCCTAATCAACAAAACAAAGAGAGCTGCCAGTGCTGCCCATTATTTAGCACCTATTTATATTCAAAGTGTGGTCATTGAAACAACACACTTATGACTTCTTTTTCTGTCAGATTTAATCATCAATCATTTAGATTTATAAAAAACAACACATAATACTACATTGTGCCCCAAACAAAAAACTCAACTTGAAGTGATAAGCATTATTTGTTATATACAAAATTCATTTTTTTGAAAGAGAAGACGCAAAAAACATATTTGTACTAAAAACATTAAATACATCAGTCATACCCATTCATACCACTCATATCTTGTACAAATTACAATGTTACAAAATACATTGAAACGGCCATCAATGAAATGAAACTCAGAAAACTCTATTTCAGTTTAACTAGAAGATTGGCCTCAGACTAAAGGTCGACGCGCTTCAGATCCCCTTTCATGTGGAGATCCTCATCAGGACCTATGTGTGACTGAAACAGAAAACAAAAAACCTCATTTACTCAATGACCCAATATATTGCAAGTCACAGCCTACCAACTATTTTAATTCGACTCTTACCTGCAACAATGCAGCAACAAGAGGAAAAATCAATTCTGTGGACCTAAGAAAGGTAGATCGAGAAATAAATTCATTACTTTTTCCGAGACATCATCGTCAAGTGGCAGTGACATAGAAACCTCAGACGGCCGCCCTGAGTTCAATAGACGTGGAAATTACCAACAAAATTATCAACAACAACCGTCTTTTTTAGGAAGAGGCCAACAGAAACAACGAGGACGAGTGAGATTCAACAACCAGCCATGGGAAATGTCAACGAGACGACAACATTACAAAAATTAAATGTATCGCCAATTTACAATCTTTCAGATAAAATATTGACGGATGTACAAATAAGTGTACTGGAAAAAGGCTTGACATTCGTTCCTGCAAGAGTAACCAACTTCATCAAAATAAAAACAGAAGTGATAGAATTTTGTAGAAAAGTGCGTTTGATCAGTTTCTTCTGTTGACAGAAAAAGAAGTCATAAGTGTGTTGTTTCAATGACCACACTTTGAATATAAATAGGTGCTAAATAATGGGCAGCACTGGCAGCTCTCTTTGTTTTGCTCTGGCCCCATGGCACTTACACATGGCTTTCAGTGCTGTGCTTGATTGTGCACAGACTTTCTTCTACATGTGAAGTGGTGTGTCACACTTTGGTTGCTGTGACAGTTACATTTGCTTAGCAGTCTGCACACTGTGAGTGGCAATAGGATCTGTGTGTATTTTTGTGTGATGAGAGGGCTGGTGTTGTCATATGGCACCATGCTTTTTGAGATGAATGGCTGGGTGCATGTACTGGCTACTTGCCTCTTCTGATTTCACATTTGGGTTGGATTTGTGACACATCTGTGTGTGTGTGTGGTGAAGGCTTCCATCCTGCTCAGGGGTGGGAAAATAGGACATGATATGTCTACCTACCTGTTAGTTTGAAGTGTACATTGCAATGACTGCCACTTGCATCTGGGTGGGAGGGAGTGCCCTATCTTGATGGGCTGTGGAACAATGGGGCATGGTGGGAGTAGTAGTGCAGTCTTCCCACCCACATGCACCCCTCCCTGTGAAGATGGCTACCTACCTATTAGTTTGTTTGTAGTTATAAAATGGCTTCCAAATGCTTCCGGGGGGAGTGCCTGCTCAGGTGTGTGACAGGGGGCCTGGTGTGAGTTGTAGTGCAGGTCTCCCACCCCCACACAGCCCTCCCTGGGAAGATGTCTACCTACCTGTTACTTTGAAGTGTACAATGCAATGTCTGCCACATGCATCTGGGTGGGAGGGAGTGCTCCATCTTGATTGGCTGGGGAACAAGGGTACCTGGTGGAAGTATTACTGCTGTCTTTCCACCCCCAGACCCCCCTCCCTGTTAAGATGGCTACCTACCTGTTAGTTTGATGTGAGCAATGCAATCTCTGCCACATGCCTCGGGGGAGTGCTCCATTCCTGCTCAGGTGTGGGACAGGGTGCCAAGTGGGAGTTGTAGTGCAGGACTCCCACCCTCAAACAGCCCTCCCTGCTCCCTGGGAAGATGCCTACCTACCTGTTAGTTGTAAGTGAACAATGCAATGGCTGCCATATGCATCTGGGTGGGAGGGAGTGCTCCATCTTGATGAGCTGGGGAACAAGGGGGCATGGTGAGAGTAGTAGTACAGTCTTCCCACCCACATCAACCCCTCCCTGTGAAGATGGCTACCTACATGTTAGTTTGTTTGTAGTTATACAATGGCTTCCAATTGTTTCTGGGGGAGTGGTCCATCCTGCTCAGGTGTGTGCCTGGGGGCCTGGTAGGAGTACTAGTGCAGTCTTCCCACCCACATACACCCCTCCCTGTGAAGATGGCTACTTACCTGGTAGTTTGTTTGTAGTTATACAATGGCTTCCAAATGCTTCTGGGGGAGTGGTCCATCCTGCTCAGGTGTGTGACAGGGGGCATGGTGGGAGTTGTAGTGCAGTCTTTCCACCCCCAGATGCCCCTCCCTGTTAAGATGGCTACCTACCTGTTAATTTGATGAGAGCAACGCAAAGTGTGTCACATGCTTCTGGGCGGGGGGGTGCTTCATCCTGCTGAGCTTTGGGACAAGGGTGCCTGGTGGGAATTGTGGTATAGACCTCCCACCCCCAAACACCCCTTACTGTTAAGATGGCTACCTACCTGTAAGTTTGGTTGTTGTAATACAATGGCTGACACATGTTTCTGGGTGGGGGTGAGTGCTCCATACTGCTCAGGTATGGAACAGGGGGGCTGGTGTGAGTTGTTGTGCAGGTCTACTACCCCCAAACAGCCCTCCCAGGGAAGATGGCTACCTACCTGTAGTTTTGTTTGGTGAGATACAATGGCTGCCATATGCTTCTGGGTGGGGGGGGGTGCTACATCCTGCTCAGGTGTGGAACAGGGAAGCTGGTGTGAGTTGTTGTGCAGGCCTCCCACCCCTACACAGCCCACCCAGGGAAGATGGCTACCTACCTGTAAGTTTGGTTGGTGAGATACAATGGCGGACACATGCTTCTGGGTGGGGGTGGGTGCTCCATCCTGCTCAGATGTGGAACAGGGAAGCTGGTGTGAGTTGTTGTGCAGGCCTCCTACCCCCAAACAGCCCTCCCAGGGAAGATGGCTACCTACCTGTAAGCTTGGTTGGTGAGATACAATGGTTTCCAACTGCTTCTGGGGGGGAGTGCTCCATCCTGCTCAGGTGTGTGACAGGGGGCCTGGTGGGAGTTGTTGTGCAGGCCTCCCACCCCCAAACAGCCCTCCCAGGGAAGATGGCTACCTACCTGTTAGGTGAGGGTGAACCATACAATGGCTGCCAACTGCTTCTGGGTTGGTGTGGAGTGCTCCATCCTGCTCAGGGGTGGGACAGGGGGCATGGTGGGAGTTGTAGTGCTGGTTGTGTGGACACATACAACCCTGTAAATATTGGCTACCTTTGTGGAGATTCAGATGGAGTGAATGTTCCATCTGTGAGACATGCTGTTGTGTTTCGATTTAGATACCCGTAAATAGGTTTCCATGAAACATGTCCTTACATAGGCACAATTCGCATTGCCCTTATTTAGGCATAGAATCCCAGTCCTTATTTAGGCATTTGCCATGCTATCCAAATACAGGCATGGTCACCTACATCCGTCCATCCCACGTCACAACGAGTTCTTAGAAACCAGACCCTTAAGCCATCGGGAATTTCCCTAGCTAAGATTATTGATTTCTCCAAGAACTCATCTATTATGCATGAACTACTATTCCTTAGGGGTTCATCCATGACGTCTTCCTCTCCCCGACTTTACGTCAATGCTAGCATTCCTAAGTACCTTCCAGGTATAAATATGCCTTCCCTTACCATGGCAAACTACGACACGGCTCTGCACGACTTGACTGCATGGTTCGCCACGGCAAGGTCGGAAGAGACCATATCCTGGTCTGATGCACTGACCAGACGCTGTCATCCCTGCTAGCAGAGAATCCGGCTTCCAGTGTTCTGACTCCCTACGCGGGGTGTTAGAGTTTGAGCCCCGGAAAGAGATTCCCACCTCGCTCATTCTAAGGTATAAAGTTGATTAGAACCTAGAGGGACTCTTGGCATACAACACTTAGTATATATCATACTACAGGAAACAGCACCTACTCTTACCTTGTACTACACTTAGGTTAGGTACACAGGGGTAGAATTATTTAGAAGCATCAGACAAGTATTCACTTTTTAGCCTGTATTATTTATGTATGTATATATGAATATATGTCATAGCTAAAAGACAATGCTATTGCAGTATTATTTCTTCTTACTGTATACGCTGTGCGTATTATGTCTTGCTTACTGTCTAATGATTGTAACAGCTCATATCTCTTACACGAGAAACAAGACTGTTCAATAAATTCCTTTTATTGGAACACCCGTCTTTCCATTTTCTGTGTAACTCTCAAGAAACTAAGCATGCACGATTGACTGAGTGAAATTGTTATCTATTGTTTCCACGATTCTGAGACGCGTTCCGATTCTAAGGGAAACAAAGTTGTCATGTTTATGCGGTTGTCAGAAACTAATCCCTTCTTGTTAATTCGAGAAGTTTCTAGCGACATCTGAGTTAGCTGGCACACACAAGTAATTAAGTTTAATGTACTCGATAGGAGCAGACTGACCTTAGTCCTATGCAAAAACTATAGTGTCTATTATTCCAATGCGCAGAGCCTATAAGGGAAATAGGAACTACACTACAATGTGTTGGGTATTGTGTAAGCCTGGGCAAAGCACTACGCTACGCTCGCGTAGTTTGCGAAGTTCAGAACCCAGAACCCCTCATCCGACTAGCTTAGTGTCCTATTCGTTAGCCGAGGTTCAGCTCAGCGGTCCCAATGTATGGACAACCCAGAACAAGCTCATTACAATATTCTCACGAATGGTGGGAATCAGACATACCTGTACGTCATTATTCGCAGATCAGTCCACAACAGAATATACACAGACACGGTAAAGTTGAAAGAGTTCATTCAATGAACCTCGCGTCCTAAGATGCAGTACTGTGGCTAACATAAGCAGACAAATGGTTAAGTTCAGAAGCATCATCAAAGTTGCAATATCATAGACAATGAAAGGAGCAATCATGAGTAAATGACAGTGGAAACAGCAATCTTCCTGTCGCCAGTAAACCAATAGTAGTATCATTCGACTAATAGAAGGTCTCTAGGCTTGAACGGGGGACCCCCCACCCTACAGATCAGCTCAGTGGTATCACATCACAGGATCATCTAGTCTCTTATCCTGCGAAAGTTCCCCATCACAATGAAACTCAAACGTGCTGCACTACAATATGGCAAGCATTCGTCTATCAGGTATCTGCAGCTTCGTGCATGTTATGGCTAAATAGTGGGGCGATCAACCTGCACACAACAACATGCACCGTCTAGTCACCCGGAATGTTTGTGTACACAATGTACAGTACAAGCTCGCTGCTCACTGTGAAGGATGTCACACAACTGACAGTCCTCATGTGAAGCTAACTCGAGTAGGCATTTTAAAAATGATTACACGCAACTACAGTGTCGCGTGCAAAAGCAGCAAAATTAAGATGGCTCACTAACAACTAACGCGCTGGTGCCAACTTAGCATCGTACATAGGGAGATAGGAATCATGACTACACCCCCCCTTGTTCGTAACACTAACCACTAGTGGCGCTAAATCGAGAACGCAGAGTTCAAGTCTGATACAACGGAACCAAGGGCATGAACTGGAAGTCCATAGAAGGGAAGTGAAAAAGTCAGAAAAGAAATGTCAATGATGAACGATGTTGCAGGGAAATGAACCATGTAAAAGGGGAAAAACATAACATAACATCGATGGATGCACCATGAAATGAGCAGGGCTAAAGTCAGTCCATCAAGGTATAAGCACAATAAGTCGCAACAGCTTCCAAGAGGAAATCATTCGAACGTTCCGCAAAATTATCTGCCATCCAGTTCAGCAGGGGGAAAGAACACACGTGTTCCTCAACAATCGGGGCATCCAGCACCATTTGTGGACAACAGGTGGGGACATCAAGATAACTTCTGGATAAGAATTCAGTTGCAGCCGTTCCGATGTCCCAATTCCCAAGGACTCCATGTGCTGCAGCACAGGCCATAATCCCGATGCCAGAGCAGTCATGAGCCACTAAGGGGCTCATCAGTCGATCATAATCCGGGTCAGGAGACACCGAGTTACACAGGCACAAATCCAGAGCCCATTCGAATGGACAATCTAGGCAATGAAAGACAGGTTGCATGCAGGTAAAGAAGGGAAACCGGAAGGACAATCCATAGGCACTGCTTAAGGTCGCCAGCGGCAGAGTGCCGTAGAATTCAAGCATCTGTTTCCAAAGATGGAGCAGCCGGTGCTTGCTGTCTTCTAACGCAAGCTGTGAAGCCACAGCGTAGTACGCAGATCAACAATAGCACCCTAGCCACGAGTGCGAGAAGCAAAGGGAGACCTCCGAAGACGCTAGAACAAATCGAATGATGAAATGCGGGGATCACACCAAACAGAGTATGGAAGGAGGTCACGAGGCCAGAGCACACAATTCTGAAAAAAACATCCAGGCCAACTGTTGACGAGGCATGAAAGATAGTCTGAATCCGAGTCCCAAATATGTAGTGGGAGAGCAGTGTCCAAAAGCGCTTGCACCTCTGTGCGCGTGTGAGCTACGTGAAGGACAAATGTTTCTCGGTATGAAGTCAACACAACTTGTTTTTGAGACAATAGAGCCCTTATTCTGCACATCTTGTTGAACTCTGCCTTCAAGGTTGGAATGGAAGGCCAGATGGATACATCCAGCCGGCCATGCGGGGGTGGGAAAAGGACGTAATGACAGAAAACCACTCGTAGTGATGCAGTCACGATGTGAGCAATTCCCGGAAGCATCCCACAGCAAGCTTCTTCATTGAACAGCACATAATTACCATTATCAAGCAGCGCACAAGACAGGGTCATGACTGGCACACAAATCCACCCCAGAATACAAGCTAAATCATGAGCGTGCATATGACATGCACCATGCAATTGAATCTGCCTACACACCACAGAATGATCCGGAGTGGAAGTGCACCCTTCACCTTTTAAATACACCTCCTTACCGCCTCTCACGCACCTGTTGTCACCTAGCACGGACACAAGGGACCCGAGCAAGTGGGGGGGCAGTGATGGGACTGGACAGGTCATCCGCCAGACTCCCCTCAGCCTCCGTGCCACTTGCTGCGCCAGACTCCCCAGCACTGGTGGCCCCGGTGCTGGATCCCTCCCCCACGTCCGTGCCAGTGTCTCCCTCGGTTTCCCCCGACGATGCTGTGGGCAAGGTGAAGAGACAGGAAATTATCAGACACCTGTAGACATATGACACATGAGTCCAAACTACATAGGACACATTGCATAGCATGAACAGCAACATGAGTGACATCTACAATACCACAAACATATGTAGGCCCTGCACCACACAGTTGGTTTACCCACCATGCCACTGTGAAACAATGGGGAGCATGACACAACAGCAAATTTACTTGATATCAATTGATACAGAGGAGCTACCCTCTGTGGACAGTCGGGCACTGCATCACTGGCATGGCACAGTCACCTACACCCGCAACTGTCCCCTGATGCCAGGTACACGGATAATTACACCTGACATGTAACTACCGGCGTTGCACGATGTGACTATGTCATGTGTGTGTCAAGTGTTCCCATGAGCTTGCTGTAGTTTTTCCGTGACATGCATCTGCAGTTGCTGCATCCAACATGTGTCTGCGTGTGGATGGGCATGGCACACTATTACGCACACCAGGCCACATGTGGAATCAGACGTAACGGGTGTATGCATGCATCGCACATGGCCTTGCGAGACAAGGACATATCTGCGTAGTCTCAATGTATGTGTGATCATTCCTGACATGTACCCCTTCATGGCAAGGTGTGTGGACTGTCCTATTTCAAGGACATGTGACCTGTGCCTCTGGTGTTCAGCAACCGGTCTGTATGATGAAACATCCTTCTCATGCACATATGTGGTTGTCTGTCACTCCTGTAATGCGTCTGCCTGTTCACTTACACTGGCCCACGGCTAGTTCCATGGCATGTCATGTTGACCTTGAGCACCCACGTGTGTAGCTGACTGTTGGCAGGGGTGTCACCTGGCTGGCATACGTGTCCTGGATGCATTGCACAGTACAGACTCTGTATGTAGCATATGTGTATTAGCTGTTGAACATGTGCTCAGTTCATTGACAGTGGTGTAGTGCTGTACTCAATCTTCGTTTTTCCTTCCAAATTTCTGCAGGGCACCGCCTCTCCCCCCAGCAATGCCAGACTTGGCTGCCATGAGGGAACGTGACTGTATACGCCGCTACCGTTTCTCCCAACCGTTGATTGACGACTTGACCACAAGGCTGGAACCACACCTCCAACCGCTACACAGGTATCCTACTGCACTGACAGCCAAGATGAAGGTGATGGCAGCCCTACATTTCTTTGCCACGGGTACGTTTCAATTGACCATAGCTGATGTAGGTGGCATGTCCCAGACCATGTTCAGCCGTGTCCTGCATGATGTGTTAGAGGCCATGTTGGTACACCTGGATGAATTCATACATTTCCCGACTCGTGTGCAGTTGACAGGTGTCAAGGGTGAGCTCTATGCCCTGGGACGGATGCCCCACGTCATTGGGGCCATTGATGGGACACATGTGGCTTTGGTACCACCACACACACAGGAGGTAGCCTTCCGTAACCGCAAACATTACCACTCCATCAATGCCCTTGTAGTATGTCTTGCTAACATGATGATATCCCATGTCTGTGCCCGTTTTCCAGGATCAGCACACGATGCCTACATCATGAGGCGTAGCAGGGTGCCTGAAATGATGCTGCAGCTGCGCAATGAACGTGCATGTCTTGTTGGTGGGTATACTCTGTTAGTCCTGTATTCAGCGGTATCTTAATATCTTACTGCTTCTCCTGACCCACTTCTGTCCATGATGTTTCCATGTAGGGGACGCTGGCTATCCCAACATGCCATGGCTGATGACGCCGCTCCGCAACCCCAGAGCAGCCGCAGAACACCGGTACAACGACACCCATGGGCAGACGAGGCGCGTGATTGAGAGGACGTTTGGACTCCTGAAGAGCAGATTCCGGTGCCTCCGCAAGACCGGCGGCGCACTCCCATATGCCCTAGTGAAGGTCTGAAAAATCTTCCTTGTGTGCTGCATGCTGCACAACATGGCAGTGGAGAAGGCGGTGCCACTCATCCTGGATCCGGATGAGCAGGATAATCCACCCGTGGAGGATGAGGGGCTCGGGCACGGGGCAAGTGAGGATGAGGATGAGGACATCCGGAGTCAGCTTATCCACAACTTCTTCTCATGATGGTGAGTCCCTGTGTCATAGTGTGCACGCTTAGGGCCTTGTGTGGCATGTGTTGCAATGTGTGTGTCAAGCCGACATTGTGCTAAGTGACTTGGAGGTGTGTTCTGATGTGTCATTCAAGTCATGATGTCATTCCCCAAATTTCAGCGGGTACACATATTTCATAATTAGCATGGTGACAAGATAAATCCTGTAGAGTGCATGTACATATCTGCGGATTACTAGCTCTTCGCTGACTTGTTGTGTGTCTGTCCTCCCCAGCTTCCTGCGGCTGTCGTCTGCTCATGTCATCATTGCACTCCTGCTATTCCTCATGAGTATCTCAACGTGGGCTGGAGCAGAGTTACATGCACAGACATGGTGAAAAGTCATTTTGGGTAAGGAGTGCAGCAAGGCGTTTTGTGGGTGGTACGTGTTTGTGATATGTCGGGACTGCTCCTGTGCATGCTGTGTTACCGTGCATACATGCCGATCCACCATGGGCCACCTGACGTGTTGCATGGCTCCCATGAATTGATAGTCACCCTTCCTGACAGTCATCTGTCATGGATTGTGGATTCTGATGAAGGCATCTATGTGTGTATAACGTCCCTCAGGAGCATACGGGATGCCAATGGTGGACATGGTGTGGGACATCCCCATATGAGGCTCAATGGGGAATTGTACACTCTCCGTGTGCAGCAAGGGGTGTGAGGCTCAACCCCTTCACTTGTGTGCCAGCTCAGTAGGATGTACCACATCTGTGTGTTGCAGGGGGTGTCCAGTGTAGGTCACACAGGGTCAGCCGAATGACCTGTGATACTGTTCCAATGGATGCAATTCCATTTGTGTGAGGCTGAGTAATAAAGGTGTCTGTCACACTCCAAGGTGCCTCGTCTCTGTCAATGCAGGTTTCTTGTCACTTGGCATGCGGCATCTCTGGCATACTTGCTGTCAATAATGCATAGGAGTCCATGTGTAGTCTAGCGACATGCATGCAGTTGCTCATGGATTAGGCTCTCTATTGGGCACGAAGTACATGGTCGTGTATGTTTTTTAGCAAGGTTGACCACACAATGGCCCAATACCAGCTGCTGAGGGTGTGTCTCCTGTGCGCAGCTCGCCCTTCAGTTTCCTGATCCGGTGTAATGGCTCTTTGGTGATTGTGCATGCATTGTCTCTGGGTGTCCACTGGACACTCCTTACTTTACACACGCGCCTGTTGCAGTTGTCCTTCTGACATCCTAGTCTTTGTGTGCAAAAAGGGGCATTTTTCAGGGAGATGGCGCCTGCTGCTGTGGGCCCTGCACAAGCACCCAGTGACCACACACACAAGATGGTGTGCATCATGTTTGGCTCGCTCATATATGCCATGCTAGTCCACAGCATCTGTGCCTCATGCTGCAACGCCCTCTGCATCATGCACATGATCCACAGTTAGATTCACTCCAAGTTACGACAGACAATCCCCCAGGTCCATGACAACATCCGTCTCATATACTGCCCTGCCCTCTATGATGCAAGTACATCCGCACTCCCAGGAACCTGGTCCACTTCCAGGGGGCATTTGCACACCTCAGCTTCTACACCCTGTGCCCCAGCCACCTCACCGTCCACCATAGATAGCTGCAATGGATCACTGTCTGCTGCAGGATGACCTCCACACTCCCCACCCACACTCAGGAGGCAGTCCACAACCCCGACCCCAAACCTACCTTGTGCATCTGTAATCCTAGATCCCGTTGGGCCATCTCCGTGCATCCAACCTTGCCCTGGCCACCGTTCTTAACATCCACCGTACTCCAGCATACAGGACAATGTTCTCCCACCTGGCAACACATACCTGGGACTCCCTCCCTGGGTACCTCCACATGGGCCATGACCTCTACGCCTTGATGATGATCTCCCAAATAGGTGTGTCCACACAGTTTAGCAAGCCCCCCCCCTCAGCAGCCAGAGGCCATCACAGGTGAGTGTTGTGCTCAATGCCTACATTGAATGATACCTTGTGACCCATGTGTGTCCTGTACCAGACTCTGATCCCAGCGTATGGATGGCTGGAGTTAGTTCAACACTCAGGCATAGTTAGACATTTCCACACACATATGTCATTGAATAATGCAAAATGACAGCAACATCTCATGTGCAGAACAATGTGAATTTATTTTTGGTGGGGTGAGTCTTTTGGTAGATGTGCCAAGGTGCTCTACCGGGGGAATAGAATCCAAAGTTCACAGGGGGAGATGGCATCCTTGTCAGTTGGAGTCATCAGAGTCCAGACCACAGTGTTGGTCATCATTGGTCAGACTGTGACCAGCAAGTTCATGTGGCAGAGAATGTCATTGGGTGAGGTGCTGCTGTTGCGCCAGAGGGCCAGGTGCCAGGCCAGGTGACCTGGGAGACGGTGATGGTCCGGTAACTCTCACGGTCTTTTACGTGGACGACCCACCTTCCTCCAGGGATCCTCAGATACAGGCCTTGACGATGTCAGGGACGCTCCATCAGACGAATCCTCCTCCTCCTCATCCCTCCCTGTGTCTGGTGCTGGTCTACGCCTGGTGGTACAGGGAGGGTTTGCCAGGCTTTGGGCGATCTGACGGAGTGATTGTCCCACGTCCCTGTGCACCGCCAGGAGCTCAGCCAGTCTTGCCTCCATCCGTCCTTGGTGTTGTTGATGACTGGCATGATGCTCGACCTGCAGGTTCTTGATCTCATTGAGGGTCCCCTGCATCCCGGAAAGTCTGGACACAACCTGGTCCATGCCTCTGGTGTCACGCCAGTATGAGTCCAGGATGTTGCATATGTGTGTCATACCGGGGTCCTGAGCTGGCTGGACAGGTTCGCGGCTCCGCCTGCCTCCACTCCCACCACCCCTGCCCACACGAGCCTGGGCTGCCGTTGTAGGCACATCGGGTTTCCGGGACCCCTGAGGGATGGCATTTGCAGGGTTACCTGACTCCTCCTGGGTGCCCGGAGAACCTTGTCCCTCCTGGTCAGACTGGCTGTGTTGTTCAGTGCGAGCAGGGCTCCTGGGTGTCTCCTAGGATGTGGCAGGAATGGGGGTGGGGGTTGGCACAGATGTACCTGACGCAGGTGCTGCAGGGGCTTGTACACCAGAGGGGCCAGGTTGGTCCGGGTCATCCACGGAGTGGTGAGAGTCGTCGCTGTCGGTGGGATCGTCTTCACGCGGTGCCTGGGACTGTGATTCTTCCCCCCCAGTGTTGGAGGGAGGTCGTCGATGTTGCCCTGTGTATGAGAGAGAGATAATGTTAATGCTGTTTCATGCCACATCCATGTTTCATACATATTCTATTTGACACAGTTCACCCAGGTAGTTGGATGTCCCTAGCATTCCTCTCAATGTCCACTTGGGGATGGGCATGTTGCGGGGGACAGATTGGGATGTTCTCCTGAGTGTTTGACCTGTAGATTGTAGGCTCTGATGCTTATTTGGCTCTGGTTTGGTCTTGTTGTGTCACATATCCATTGTGGGAGTGTGTAAATCCGTTGCCTGCCCCGGGGGTGTGTGCTTGTGTTAGGGGGGGGGGTTGTGACCGGGCCTGGTGTTGTGTGTAGTGTGAGTTGTCATTGGGTCTCCCAGGTGATGTGTCTGTCCCCTCATGGTGCATGCTGGCATGACAGTGAGTGTGAGTTCCTGTGCTAGATACCTGTGCTTGTGGAGTTGGTGTTTGGGTGAACAGTGGTCCCAGGAGGGCCTTGTGCTGCATACAGCAGGGCCCAGTGTCATCTACCTTGTCAGTACTTTGCCAGTCCCTGTGCATTGTGCATGGGTATGTACCTATGCCATTTGGGCTGAGGACATTGTTGTCTGCGTCTCATTTTGACAATGTGTTGTGTGGGGCCCACACTCCCAGCCTCCCGGACATCCAGTCTTGTGTTTGTGGTTGCTGTAGCCTTGGACATGGCCTTGCCTTGATTTGTGATGGGTGAATGGTGATGTTAGTGGCATGGGTGTGGTTTCTGGGTGTGGTTTTGTGCGGTAAAAGCTTGGGGGTAGGTGCGTGCATTTGTTGTGGTTGGCAGGCGCGCAACACCCATTGGACTCACAGGGCTTCAGCCCCCCCCCGTCGTGTGTGGCAGCCCGGGATGAGACAGCTTCCCGGCGCACTCACAGATGCACCCGAGCACTTCACAGGTCTTTAACAGGCCATTTGCGTGTTAATGAGGCCTCGCTGTTGTTTCACCCCTTTAACAGCCCCTGCAGCTCCACTCTGCCTATGGCTTAAAAGATTCATCCCCCCAAGAAACTTTTTCTTAGCCTCCCCCAAAATTTTGCTCTAGTTGCGCCTCTGGTTGGGGTGTGGATGCCATTCCCGCCAAGTTACATGAGTTCTTTGTGTACTCACCAGGCTCTGCGACTCCTTCCACTCCGTGTAGTCCCACCGGCGGTAGCATGGCCATCACCTTCTCCTCCCAGGGATGGTAGTGTACGGGTCTGCGGGGCTGCCCACCTCCAGTGATGTTGGTCTGGGCATGTTCTTCATTCATCTTCCTCTTGACCGCCCTGCGCAGATCGTACCACCTGGCTTGGCATTCATGCCTGGTCCTTCGGACGGGCGCAACAGCATTCACCTTGTCGACAATCCTCTGCCACATGGCAGATTTTGCAACTATGCTGGTCTGTCTGACCAATGTTCCAAACAGCTGTGGCTCGACTCTGATGACTTCGTTGACAAGGAGCTCCAGCTCCGCCGTGGTGAACTTTGGATTCTTGTCTGTGGGCATGGTGTGGGGTGTGGGTGTGGATGGTTGTGTGTGTGAATGTGAAGAGGGGGATGTTTGTGGAGGTGGTTGTGTGAAGGTGTGTGAGTGAAGGTGTGGCGAAGATATGAGTTGTGTGGGGTTGTTTGTCCGTGGGGTCTGGCAGCAGTGGGTCTGTTGCAAAGGCTCATGGGGTGTGTGTGTGGGCCCTTTTTATTGGTCCATTTTTGGGTGTGGCTGTGTTTGAATTTTGGTGGGTGTGTTATAAGTGGTGGTTGTGATTTTGGGCCTCTGTTTGCCTGTTTGGATGTGGCAGGTCAGTCTTTGAGATGTGTTTTGTCATGTCGACGTGTTTTGTGTTGTTGTGCGAGTCGGATTGGCCCTCCTTGTGCTGTTTTACAGTGTCCAGGTTCTGTAAGAGTATTTTTCGCGTAGGTACGATCCGTACATACGCGATGCTGGGTGAGGGGGCTGGGGTACGGCGTTGGTGTGCGGCACGTACATGCGGTGCAGGGGTTGGGTGCCTACATGCGGTGGGGGGGCTGGGGGTACAGTGCATACACGCGGTGCAGGGCTTCGGTGCCTACATGCGGTGGGGGGGCTGGGGGGACAGTGCGTACATGCGGTGCAGGGCTTCGGTGCATACATGCGGTGGGGGCTGGGGGGACAGTGCGTACATGCGGTGGGGGGCTGGGGGTACAGTGCATACATGCGGTGGGGGGGCTGGGGGTACGGTGCATACATGCGGTGGGGGGCTGGCGGTACAGTACATACATGCGGTGGTACGGCGTGTACATGGGGGGTACGGCGCGTACATGTGAGGGGTACGGCGTGTACAGTTGCGGGGCTGGGGTACAGTGCGGACAGGGTGGTGTACGGTGCTGACATATTTTGGGGGGGGCTGTACGGCTCGTACACGGGCATGAGTTTACCCGTGTACATGTGTGCTACTGCGTTGGCTCCGTACGGGCCTTTTTACGTGCGATTGTGTATTCGGACGGGCGGTCAGGATCGTACTTGCGCGCTCGGACTTGTGTTTTACGATTTGTAAGTGAAACTGTCCGGATCACTTTCGTACACTTTTCCCGACGATATTCGGACGTGGACACTTTCGGACGCGCGCTCGTAGACTTTTCCCAACACTATTCGTAGTTATTTTTCACGTCCCAATCGTACTTGCCAGTTTGTACGGTACTTGTGCGACTCGTACGTAAAAAAATACGGATGCGGGTCGTACGCAAATTATTTTTAACGGATCGGAATCAGCACCTATATGATCTGGAAATTGACATGTCATATTTTTTAAAGGTACCCCACAAACCCAAATCTTTTGTTTTATGTCTAGTGTCATCTTATTAACAGTAACATAGGAAACTCAACATAACTGCAATTCATGCTAAAACTAAGATATAGAACTGCTGATGGCTGTGTCGATTATTAGCTGTACTTGTAACAAAGAAGTGGGGAAGTACTGGTATAAAATACATGTACGAAACTAGAGTATTATCTAGGGTGTTAACTACCTACTTTAAGTAATAATCAAACTCCATGTCAGTATGAACCCCTATAAGAAGAGAATAAGCCTGAGCTTAAGCCTCTAGTAGTTATGCCACAAAGCAGAGAGGATTATGTTAGAAATTGGGTTTCTGGTTGGCAGAAGTATGCGTCCTGCCCTAACAAGAACCACAATCCTTGTCAGGGTAAGTCAGATACTCACACTAACTTAACCTGTGCTCGCCCTTTGGTAGCTAGGCCCAGAGCAGACAGGCTTATCTTAAGAAAAAATGTATAAAATATGTGTGCAACACTTCAAACAGTTACACAGTGAAACACCACAAAAAGACTCCATACCAGTTTATAAAAATAGCTTATATTTTTATGAACAAAACAGGCAACAAATGACAAAAATCCAATAAGTATAATTGGAGTTATGAATTTTGAAAAAATAAATGGAAATATAGCACTTACAAGGTTAAAGCACCAAACGGGGACATCTAGTCACACTTGATTGGGGTAAATCCCAAAGTTCAGGCCGACTGCGATGGAGCATGGGTCGTATATAGGGATCAGCCTAGGCCCGCGCAAAAGTACCTGGGATGCGTAACCGATGAATTCGATATGCGAGAAGCAAAGAGGCAATGCATCTGCATTGAACTGCTGAATCAAAGGCAATGCATCGTCGTTAAGCCACACAAATCGGAACTGCATTGTCATTGAGCCACAAGATGTAGGCGATACGCAGAGAACTGGAGGCGATGTGCTGCACAGTTCATGATGCAAGGTCTGTGATCCATGCAGCAGCTGAATTGCTTCGGTGTCAAAGGGAGATGTGCCATTTCCGATTGGCGCAACGTTATCAATGTGTGGATTTTTAACAGTTGCAGCACTTTATACCCAATTTCAAGGGTCCAGAACTGGATTGGCAACAGTTGGCAGGGCAAGACGTGCAGCAAGCAAAGTTCCAGGGCTGTTGCAGGTGGATGTTAAGTCTTTGATGTCCCTGAGACTTAGAAGTTCACATGCCCTTGGAGTCACTCTAGGTTCAAGCAGGGCAGTACAGTAGAAACACAGTTCTTCCAGAGCATCATTCCAGCAGAGTGGCAGTCCATGTAGGAGGTCAACAGCCTTTCCTCCTGGCAGAGTTCATGGGGTCAGAGACCCAGCACCTGGGAAGTAGGTGGGTGGAATCACTGGTCTGCCTCTGTCAGCCCTTACTATAGGTCCATTGTAGGGGTTTAATCACAGTGGATGGAGTTGTGAGTGCCTTGATTAAGTAAAGGTCCACCTACATCTAATGTTGGAAAACAGACCATATTCTTTGCAATAAGGATACTTTGTTGCCATTGCAACAGAGTGTCTTAATCCCAAGCATCAAATCAGACCCTTAGGTGCCGATCACGATCCGGTAAAAACCGGGTACGAACCGTTGGACGGAGCATAATCTCCGTCCGACGCGTACCCGGTCGTCAATTCATACAAACAAGGAATTACGATTCGCACGGGTACACCATCACCGTACGATTCGTAAAAAAGCCCGACCGAACAAAAAAACCCTACCAATGCCATCCGGGAAAGCGCCGACCTGACGTCGGGACGCTCGCAGCCAGCCATTCACGACCCAGGAATTACGATTCGCACCGACGTCATCCCGCACGGTGAATATTTTCCGGCACCCAAAAACTGCCGGGAAATCAGGACGACGCGAACAAGGACCACCAGTACGCGACGGACAGACAGGACGACGCGAACAAGGAGGACCAGTACGCGACGGACACACAGGACGACGCGACCAAGGAGGACCCGTACGCGACAGGACGACGCGATCAAGGAGGACCCGTACGCGACAGGACGACGCGATCAAGGAGTACCAGTACGCGACGGACAGACATGGACCCGAACCTACGAGTCATCCCTGCCCTCATAGCAGTCCACCTCCTCTACAGGTTACAACGCAGACGCCGCAGAAGGTCAGAATAACTAAGGGAGGGGGGAAAGTGGGGTGGGGTGGGGGTGGCAGAACCAGGGCAGGCCACAAAACAACCACATAAGTCACACACCACACATCGCCTGGACATACCTGACTCCCATGCCCTGGTCACCACGAGGGGGTGGGGGCGTGTCCTGATAAGCCAGCGACCGCCACAACGGAAGTCCGTCACCACGCGAACCGGCAACACAACTGTTGGACTTGGCCCTTTTTGCAGGGTCATCCCTAAACTTTTTGCCTTCCTCCAGTATTTTTTCTGACCTGTTGTTGGCTGTTTTATGACTCTGGGCACCTTACCACTGCTGATCAGTGCTAAGGTGCATATGCTCTCCCTATGGTAAAGTGTATACATTGATTGGTGTCCATGTTTGGCTTATTCGGTTTACTATCAGCCCCTAGTAAAGTGCACCAGGAGTGCCAGGGCTTGTAAATGCGAATGCTGCTGGTGGGCTTGCAGCGCTGGTTGCGCCACCCACAGAAAGCGGCCTTGTAAAATGTGTTTAGGGTCTGCCACCGCGGACCCTGTGCGCGGTCCGGGACCGTCGCGCTGACTGCGCAAGTGCCCCCACTTGCCAGTCCCTAAACCTTCCCTTACCTACATATTAGCCACCCCTCTGGTAGGCCCAAGGGCAGGGTGCATTGTAGGCATAAGGTAGGACATGCCCTGATGTGTGTGGCATGTCTTAGTAGTGAATTACAGCCATTTCCGTTCTTCACTATTGAAGGCTACCTGCTCTCCATAGGCCAGAATGGGCTGCCGGGATCACGCCAACGCTGTGGCCCCAGTGGACTCAGAGAGCATGGTAGAAGTGTCAAGTTTAGTATGCCTGAACTCAGAATAATAAAATACTTCTTGTAGTCAAGTTTATTTTAATATCCTGGGTTTGTAAATACTACTTTTAGAAAGTTAGTATTTACTGACCTGACCATCTCAGTCCGCCTCTGCCGTGTGTATGTGTTCTGCCTAGCAACAGTGAGGAGCAGGGTTGGGGGATCCCCAGAGACAGGTTGGCTGCCAGGTGGTGGGTAGAGAGATTACACCTGGATGGGTGGGAGGAGTACACCTTGACTCTTGAATAGACCTGTGCTCTGCCACCACAAAGCCGGCGCCGCCCCCTGTGGAGCGGCTGATGTCTCTGCCCTGCTGCTGAAAGGAAAGAGCAGAGTCACCATAACAAAGTGCTCCAGAACTGGACTGAGCCAGGCCTAGGCCCCCTGGCGCTAAAGAACAAAAGAATCATGGTATAAAAGTAGGAGCCTGGCTCCTAAGAAATCAGAATCCTGTTTACCACAAAGAACCTCTGCCCGACTAGAAGGAGAAGAAGACGCTGGAGGAGCTGGCCTGCTGCTTGCCTTGCTGAGAAAGGAGAGGAAGAGACTTACTGAGAAGACTTTGCTACTTTGTGCTTGAACATTCTCCAAGGGCTTGATCTGAGCTTGCCCCCTGAACTGAACCCCAGGAACAGTGGGTTCTCTGTGCTTCTTGCTCATCCTCCAATTCGAGCCGTGTGGGCATCCCGCTGGAAAAGAGACTGCGCCCCTCATCGCCCCTCCTAGGGCCGTGACACTCAGAAGCTCGCCTGCCTCAAACCCGTGAGAGCCCCGCTCCGTCCAGAGCCGCTCTCTGTCCCCGGGCCAGGCCGCCTGCATCCCTGTCACCGCCTGCTACTGGAGCGCGCTGACCGCGCTTTCACCCCTCCCGCCGGAAGCCGTCCGACGACTGTGATCTACGCCGGGTCACCCAGCTGCACTAACCGTGCCCTGCGACCCCGCTTCGCTATCCCCGGACATCTCAGGCCGCGCCGCCCCCGCTGTGGAGACCCTCCTGCACCGCCGTGCTAAAGGGTCGCTGGCCGCGCCTGCCTACGTGCCCACACCTGCTGATTGAGGACCCAAGAACACTTCTCAAGCTGAGAGTCGCACCAACCGGTGCCGACTCTCCACATCACGAAAGAAGTTCCAGTATCGGGCTCGGGGCCCGCAACGCCTTATTTCCCCGTTCGCAGGAGCCGATCCCTGTGAGTACTGGAACCACAAGTAACATTTGCAAGAGACTACAAGGTCTCCATTTGAAGCTACGAACAAAGAACATTGGCCTGCTTTACAACCTGGTGGCCTAGCGAAAACGTTATTGGTCTTGTGATAAGTCTGCTGAGATATATACCTTATTTTTACATAAAGAATCGTATTTTTATATATATCCAAGTCTGGTGTCCGTTTCTGGGGGGACTGATGTATTTACTGTGTGTATGATTGCAAGTGCTCAACCAACAACGCCTGAGGAATCGCCTTGGCTGCTCACGCCACGCACCTAGAGGGTGAGCAAGGGTCATTCGCGAGGGGTTATCCTGCGCCCTGACGTGGAGGAGAGGGTTCCTGCTTGACACAAGGGCAACCTTGCGCCAACCAGAGATCCCCGACTCTAACATTGTTGGCAGCGGCTGGGATTTCGGATTTGCACTTGTAATTTGCATACAGTGAATTATTAATCACCAGATAGTGAGAGCAGACCAAATAACGCAGCCACAGGTTTTCATTTTTGGAACTTTGTTGAGACATCTGCCATTACTGCAACCATGCCTGGCTCACTCTCTGCTGGAAGAGCACACTCTGTGATTTCTGGAATGGATGAGGTGGATTGGGAAGGACTGGGAGGCTACACGATAGAGCAATTGAAAGGCTACAGTGTAAAATTCAGAGTTCCCCATGCTGGATTCAAGAGGAAGGTCCAGTACACCAAGGCGTTGAGAGCCTGGAAGGAGTCACGAGACCCACGGAATGCGGGGGACATCGTTCCACCCGACAACCTTGGGGAGCCAAGCAGAGTCCTGTCGCCAGAGGAGCTGGCAGACAGGGCAGCAGACAGGGCGCATGCAATGGAGATGGCAAAGTTGGCAGGACAAATGGAAAAGGAGAAGCAGAAGTTGGCCTTGGAGGCACAACGACGCCAAATGGATCATGATCTAAAAATGAGGGAGTTGGATCGCAAGATCAAGAGTTTAGACCGTTCTCCCTCTGGTGGCAGCAATATTGAGTTTTACAGTGCTGAGAGAGTAGTACGCACACCCAGAGATGTGGCGCCTGACTTGAAGGAGGGGGTTAACATACACCAGGAGGTTCAAGGGCATGAGGTAGCTCCAGTAGTGCGCAGTATCCCTGAAGGGAATAGGGTAACTGGCGCAGGGGTTCATAGTCCTAGTGGAGGGAGGGACACTCTACTGACTCTAGCTGAGAGGTACAGGGAGAGGGGTTCCCCCAAAATTGAAGTCCTGGTGGGTGAATGTGAAGACCGCCCAGAAGAGTGTGGGTTGTGGGACAGAGACAGTCCGATACTGTCTTGCCAGTCTCAGGAGAGTGGTGTGGAGTACGTGTGTGAGGCACTGGATGGTAAGGTGAAGGATAGTTTGGTTAACCCTGCTAGGGGGCTGTGTGATCCAATTGTGGGAGAGCATATTTTAAGTCCCTGTTTTCCAGAGCTATGCCAACACCTGTTGGAGAGTGAGTTCTCTGACCGCAGGGAGCTCACATTGGAGGCAGACCTTTTGGTGGAGTCCGGAGGGTCTGGAAAGGCATTGGAGAGTGATCCCACGATGAGTGGTCCAGGTATCTTCAAACCCAGTATGGTGGAAGTGGCTCAGAGTAGCCCAGCTAGGTCCTGTAATAGTGAGAGGGGTGTAGGGCCTCACGTCCTGTCTGTAAGGGGAAGGAGTGAGAATGGGTTATGTCCCGGTAGTGCCCAACCTCAGTCTCAGAGCTTGGATGGTTCTTTGAGGGAACACCAGGTGGGGAGCCTAGTCTGTTCTGAGGGGCTGCCCGTCGTGCGGGATCCCCTAGTGTCTGGTGAGCTAGGAGTGTCTGTAATCAGACCTCCATCAGTTCTGGTGTCTGGCAGTACCGCTCCAGTTGGGAGGGTGCAGAGGTCCAGATTGAGGGGTGAGAGGGGGAAAGAGTCCCCAGTGGAAGAACCAGTGGGTCAGGGGCCAGCCAGAAGGGCTGCGTCACCGGTGAATGACCATGGTGACACCACTTCTGTCCTGGGGGATCGTCAGGCACTGTCGGATGGACAGGGGTCGGAAGATCAGCGCCAGGCAGACTGCCACGCGACCCAGGAGTTCTGTGTCACCCTCAGGGAGGGCATGCGTGCTCCCCGGGAAGTCCTGGTGCACCAGGCGAGCGTTCAGCCGCATGGGTTGGTCCCAGGGTTGGGAAGCCAGGTTCAGGTGTTGTCTGACCTGGAGGGTGGGACCACTGTAATCAGTGTCCTGACCCATGTTGCTTCTGGGGGTACCACGCAAGTTGGGAGTGGGCAGTACTCTGGAAGGGGGTGCAGAGGGAGGGAGTCCTCGCCTCTGACCCCGGCTCAACTGAAGGGTTTAGACCCCAGGTTGGAGGGCCAGGTTCAGGGTGTCCCCCCTGACCTGGACGCCCAGTTGCAGGATAGAACCCCTGAACTGGTGGGCGAATTGTGCGGGACACCTGCCCCAGGTGCCCTGGCAATTCTGGAAGGGGGTACCACTCCAGGTGGGAGGGTACAGAGCCCCAAGGAGGAGGACCAGGTGTGGGAGAGGCCACCCCAGTCTTGGGTCCAGCCGCCGGGTACAGTCCCGGGGCTGGTGGGTCAGTGCCAGGATGTCATACCTGACCTGACAAGGGGGAGAATGGACAAAGGGTGCCAAGCACCTGGGGCTACTGCCCCCCGCTCCCTGGCGCCACAGAAGATTGAGAGCCCTGAGAGGCATACGGCCTGGGTCTCATCCCTGACTACTGTCAGTGGCCACTGTAGCATTTTGCTGTCTGTCTGTTGGGACACACCTGTGGGCCAGTTAAGGTTAGGTGCTGCACAGGTGGTGTCCACAGGTGAGGAGAAGGGTTCCCCGTGGATTGGCTTGGTGGGCCCTGAGAGTATGGACAGAGGGAGTCCGATAGGTTCAGATTGGCGTAGAAATGGAGTCTGCCCCTGCTGTTGCGGGCCAGGTCCTTGTTCTATCGCCCCAAGCAGGGAAGACCATCACGGTGGTGATTGGTCTACCCTGCGTTTTGGCTGGAAGGGGGTTGTGTTGGACTTGGCCCTTTTTGCAGGGTCATCCCTAAACTTTTTGCCTTCCTCCAGTATTTTTTCTGACCTGTTGTTGGCTGTTTTATGACTCTGGGCACCTTACCACTGCTGATCAGTGCTAAGGTGCATATGCTCTCCCTATGGTAAAGTGTATACATTGATTGGTGTCCATGTTTGGCTTATTCGGTTTACTATCAGCCCCTAGTAAAGTGCACCAGGAGTGCCAGGGCTTGTAAATGCGAATGCTGCTGGTGGGCTTGCAGTGCTGGTTGCGCCACCCACAGAAAGCGGCCTTGTAAAATGTGTTTAGGGTCTGCCACCGCGGACCCTGTGCGCGGTCCGGGACCGTCGCGCTGACTGCGCAAGTGCCCCCACTTGCCAGTCCCTAAACCTTCCCTTACCTACATATTAGCCACCCCTCTGGTAGGCCCAAGGGCAGGGTGCATTGTAGGCATAAGGTAGGACATGCCCTGATGTGTGTGGCATGTCTTAGTAGTGAATTACAGCCATTTCCGTTCTTCACTATTGAAGGCTACCTGCTCTCCATAGGCCAGAATGGGCTGCCGGGATCACGCCAACGCTGTGACCCCAGTGGACTCAGAGAGCATGGTAGAAGTGTCAAGTTTAGTATGCCTGAACTCAGAATAATAAAATACTTCTTGTAGTCAAGTTTATTTTAATATCCTGGGTTTGTAAATACTACTTTTAGAAAGTTAGTATTTACTGACCTGACCATCTCAGTCCGCCTCTGCCGTGTGTATGTGTTCTGCCTAGCAACAGTGAGGAGCAGGGTTGGGGGATCCCCAGAGACAGGTTGGCTGCCAGGTGGTGGGTAGAGAGATTACACCTGGATGGGTGGGAGGAGTACACCTTGACTCTTGAATAGACCTGTGCTCTGCCACCACAAAGCCGGCGCCGCCCCCTGTGGAGCGGCTGATGTCTCTGCCCTGCTGCTGAAAGGAAAGAGCAGAGTCACCATAACAAAGTGCTCCAGAACTGGACTGAGCCAGGCCTAGGCCCCCTGGCGCTAAAGAACAAAAGAATCATGGTATAAAAGTAGGAGCCTGGCTCCTAAGAAATCAGAATCCTGTTTACCACAAAGAACCTCTGCCCGACTAGAAGGAGAAGAAGACGCTGGAGGAGCTGGCCTGCTGCTTGCCTTGCTGAGAAAGGAGAGGAAGAGACTTACTGAGAAGACTTTGCTACTTTGTGCTTGAACATTCTCCAAGGGCTTGATCTGAGCTTGCCCCCTGAACTGAACCCCAGGAACAGTGGGTTCTCTGTGCTTCTTGCTCATCCTCCAATTCGAGCCGTGTGGGCATCCCGCTGGAAAAGAGACTGCGCCCCTCATCGCCCCTCCTAGGGCCGTGACACTCAGAAGCTCGCCTGCCTCAAACCCGTGAGAGCCCCGCTCCGTCCAGAGCCGCTCTCTGTCCCCGGGCCAGGCCGCCTGCATCCCTGTCACCGCCTGCTACTGGAGCGCGCTGACCGCGCTTTCACCCCTCCCGCCGGAAGCCGTCCGACGACTGTGATCTACGCCGGGTCACCCAGCTGCACTAACCGTGCCCTGCGACCCCGCTTCGCTATCCCCGGACATCTCAGGCCGCGCCGCCCCCGCTGTGGAGACCCTCCTGCACCGCCGTGCTAAAGGGTCGCTGGCCGCGCCTGCCTACGTGCCCACTCCTGCTGATTGAGGACCCAAGAACACTTCTCAAGCTGAGAGTCGCACCAACCGGTGCCGACTCTCCACATCACGAAAGAAGTTCCAGTATCGGGCTCGGGGCCCGCAACGCCTTATTTCCCCGTTCGCAGGAGCCGATCCCTGTGAGTACTGGAACCACAAGTAACATTTGCAAGAGACTACAAGGTCTCCATTTGAAGCTACGAACAAAGAACATTGGCCTGCTTTACAACCTGGTGGCCTAGCGAAAACGTTATTGGTCTTGTGATAAGTCTGCTGAGATATATACCTTATTTTTACATAAAGAATCGTATTTTTATATATATCCAAGTCTGGTGTCCGTTTCTGGGGGGACTGATGTATTTACTGTGTGTATGATTGCAAGTGCTCAACCAACAACGCCTGAGGAATCGCCTTGGCTGCTCACGCCACGCACCTAGAGGGTGAGCAAGGGTCATTCGCGAGGGGTTATCCTGCGCCCTGACGTGGAGGAGAGGGTTCCTGCTTGACACAAGGGCAACCTTGCGCCAACCAGAGATCCCCGACTCTAACAACAACCAGACAAGTACGTCCCGTACCCACGCCTGAAGAGCGTGGGTACGAGTCGTACCACGCCCACACACACGTCACCCCAACAATGGCGGGACGGATCGCACCCACGTGGCAAAGGCCTGGGTACGGGCCGCACAAGCATCACATAGCGTGGGGACGTATATGTACGGACCCTACCCCCACCCCGTATGCAAGGAGCGTACCCCCCACCCCAACAGTGAAAGTACGACCCGTACCCCCACCCGCGTATGCATGGAGCGTACCCCCACCCCAACAGTGTAAGTACGACCCGTACCCTCACCCATGTATGCAAGGAGCGTACCCCCCACCCCAACAGTGTAAGTACGACCCGTACCCCCACCCGCGTATGCATGGAGCGTACCCCCCACCCCAACAGTGTAAGTACGACCCGTACCCCCACCCGCGTATGCATGGAGCGTACCCCCATGCCAACAGTGTAAGTACGACCCGTACCCCCACCCGCGTATGCATGGAGCGTACCCCCCATG
Source organism: Triturus cristatus (assembly GCF_964204655.1). Classification (NCBI taxonomy): domain Eukaryota; kingdom Metazoa; phylum Chordata; class Amphibia; order Caudata; family Salamandridae; genus Triturus; species Triturus cristatus. The sequence goes on along the minus strand of NC_140587.1, from coordinate 735,026,807 downwards.
CCAACAGTGTAAGTACGACTCGAACCCTCACCCGTGGACGTACGGACCGTACCCCCACCCCCACCAGTGTAAGTACGACTCCTACCCCCACCCGCGGACTCACGGACCGTACCCCCACCCCAACAGTGTAAGTACGACCCGTACCCTCACCCGCGTATGCAAGGAGTGTACCCCACACCCCAACAGTGTAAGTACGACCCGTACCCTCACCCGCGTATGCAAGGAGCGTACCCCCCACCCCAACAGTGTAAGTACGACCCGTACCCCCACCCGTGTATGCATGGAGCGTACCCCCCACCCCAACAGTGTAAGTACGACCCGTACCCCCACCCGCGTATGCATGGAGCGTACCCCCATGCCAACAGTGTAAGTACGACCTGTACCCTCACCCGCGTATGCATGGAGCGTACTCCCACCACACCAGTGTAAGTACGACCCGTACCCTCACCCGCGTATGCAAGGAGCGTACCCCCCACCCCAACAGTGTAAGTACGACCCGTACCCTCACCCGCGTATGCAAGGAGCGTACCCCACACCCCAACAGTGTAAGTACGACCCGTACCCTCACCCGCGTATGCATGGAGCGTACCCCCACCACACCAGTGTAAGTAGACTCGTACCCTCACCTCGAATACATGGAGCGTACCCCCACTGTGTATGTTCCAAGCGTACATATCCTGAAATAGGAGGTGTGTGTGCAGAGTCCACCCAGCAGTGCCCTGAGACAGGAGGGGTGGGTGTGGAGTCCTCCCAGCAGTGCCCTGAGACAGGAGGGGTGTGTGCCTATCACTCCCAGCAGTGCCCAGAGACAGGAGGGGTGTGTGCAGAGTCCTCCCAGCAGTGCCCAGAGACAGGAGGGGTGGGTGCCTATCACTCCCAGCAGTGCCCTGAGCCAGGAGGGGTGTGTGCAGAGTCCTCCCAGCAGTGCCCTGAGACAGGAGGGGAGGGTGTGGAGTCCTCCCAGCAGTGCCCTGAGACAGGAGGGGTGGGTGCCTATCACTCCCAGCAGTGCCCTGAGACAGGAGGGGTGTGTGCAGAGTCCTCCCAGCAGTGCCCTGAGACAGGAGGGGTGGGTGCCTATCACTCCCAGCAGTGCCCTGAGCCAGGAGGGGTGTGTGCAGAGTCCTCCCAGCAGTGCCCTGAGACAGGAGGGGTGGGTGCCTATCACTCCCAGCAGTGCCCTGAGACAGGAGGGGTGGGTGCCTATCACTCCCAGCAGTGCCCTGAGACAGGAGGGGTGTGTGCAGAGTCCTCCCAGCAGTGCCCAGAGACAGGAGGGGTGGGTGCCTATCACTCCCAGCAGTGCCCTGAGCCAGGAGGGGTGGGTGTGGAGTCCTCCCAGCAGTGCCCTGAGACAGGAGGGGTGGGTGTGGAGTCCTCCCAGCAGTGCCCTGAGACAGGAGGGGTGGGTGCCTATCACTAACAGCAGTGCCCTGAGACAGGAGGGGTGGGTGCCTATCACTCCCAGCAGTGCCCTGAGACAGGAGGGGTGGGTGCCTATCACTCCCAGCAGTGCCCTGAGACAGGAGGGGTGTGTGCAGAGTCCTCCCAGCAGTGCCCAGAGACAGGAGGGGTGGGTGCCTATCACTCCCAGCAGTGCCCTGAGCCAGGAGGGGTGGGTGTGGAGTCCTCCCAGCAGTGCCCTGAGACAGGAGGGGTGGGTGTGGAGTCCTCCCATCAGTGCCCTGAGACAGGAGGGGTGGGTGCCTATCACTAACAGCAGTGCCGTGAGACAGGAGGGGTGGGTGTGGAGTTCTCCCAGCAGTGCCCTGAGACAGGAGGGGTGGGTGCCTATCACTCCCAGCAGTGCCCAGAGACAGGAGGGGTGTGTACAGAGTCCTCCCAGCAGTGCCCAGAGACAAGAGGGGTGGGTGCCTATCACTCCCAGCAGTGCCCTGAGACAGGAGGGGTGGGTGTGGAGTCCTCCCAGCAGTGCCCTGAGACAGGAGGGGTGGGTGTGGAGTCCTCCCAGCAGTGCCCTGAGACAGGAGGGGTGGGTGTGGAGTCCTCCCAGCAGTGCCCTGAGACAGGAGGGGTGGGTGCCTATCACTAACAGCAGTGCCCTGAGACAGGAGGGGTGGGTGTGGAGTTCTCCCAGCAGTGCCCTGAGACAGGAGGGGTGTAACACATGTGTGTGAGGCCACAATTATCCACATGCATACTGCCTACAAGGGAACATGTCCCCATGAACTCATGTCAACAGACTCCACACACAAGTACAGTGATCACCAAGGATGCCACGATTGTTGCAGGTGGAGACATGGCCCTGCATACATGGCCAAAGTAGAAGGGCTCCGTCACACACACAGCTCATGTAGACACAGCTCTGCGCTAAACATTGGGAACACCCTGCAGGGAAGAAAGCTGGGTACACAGAGGAAGGAATACACCCTGGGACAAGTGCACCATGCAGTAACTGCTTACATGAACAAAGAAAGTTAGCCAACACCTTGTGATGGCACACAGATCCCAGGGTCCCTCCAATGAGCAGCACACTACTACATATCCCACACACCCAAACCCTTAAACACCACCCAAAACCATGTAGCAGCCCCACCAACACCAATACCAGCATAGCAGTAGTGTGATAATGAAAACAAAATTAAGCTTTATTCAGCATGAGCACAATGTCCGTGGATCGCAGGCAGTTCAATATTCACAAAGCCCATAGGGCAGTCAATGATTCTCAGCTGGATGGGGGACACAGTGGGATGCGTGTCCCCTACCTTGCCTGCACAGTCAAATGGCATCGTCTTCCACACTGGTGAGGGCATCAGGGGGGGGGGAAGCAACAGGCACCGCAGGGACATCAGGGCAAAGGGGCGGCGTTGTGGGTGCAGGGATGGAGGACTCCACCACAGGGGGTGGGTCAGTGCCAAAGGCGGAGGCCAGGATGGCACTACACACCTTTGCAAGGTCCTCCAGGGAGTCCCCTGCACCCGAAGGGACCTCAGGCCCCAAGGAGGGGGGGGTCAGAGGGATGGGTCGCAGCGCCACCGGGGGAGGGTGGAGACAGGGGGGGAGACTCAACCACCCTGACCGAGGACTTCCTTGACCGCTTGCGTGGTGGTGTAACTGTGGGGCTCAGGGACAGAGCGGCCATGAAGGAGTCCTTGGGGGAGATGTGGCCAGGAGAGCTGAGGGGAGGGGATTTGGAGGGAGTGGACTGGGTGGAATGCGGACTCCCACTATGGCTGCGTGTCACACGTTTGCCCCCCGACCCAGTGGGTGTGCCTACCTCACCCTGTGTGTGCGTGTCAGGAGGAGTGCGGTGGACCTTCCCTGCTGGTGTGGTGCCCGTGTCTGTTGATGTGGGTGCATGCCGACATCTGGGTGTACGTGGGACAGGCATGGGAGTGGGAAGTGTGGATGGGGCAGGGGTAGGTGGGGGGAGGTCGCGCTGCAGGAGACCCACTGCTGCAGTCAGTGTGGAGTCTATGGACCTCAGCAAGTTGCGTTGGTCAGCCTGCGATGAATGAATGCCCTCCAAGAATGCCTCGATGTTGGTGAGGGTTTTGCCGTGGGCATGGAGGACATTAAGGATCGCAGCCTGACCAACCTGCAGTTGCCGCTGGATGTCCACAGACTCTGCATTGGCGGTAGCAGTGGAGACAGGGGCAGGGGGTGCGGTGCCTGGCAGGAAGGAGACATGCTGTGACCGGGCACGCTGGGAAGGGACACGAGCAAGTGGGAGGCGGCTGATGGGAACTGAGGGGGCGGTGCGAGGTGTTGTTCCGCTGTCAGCTGCTGGTGCAGCCACCGCCCACTCGGAGACCTCCTCCTCGGACCTGTCAGCTTCGTATTCTGACGTGCCAGTCGACAGGTCCTCGGCCGCACTATCCTCCACCTCTGTCCCACTCGATGTGCCAGCCCCGATGTCACGGCTGGCACTGGTGCTCGGTCCCTCCGCCTTGCCTGTGTCCATGTCTCCCTCTGTGTCCCCCGACGATGCTGTGGGCAGGGTGGAGAGACAGAAATTAATCAGACAGCTGTACACATCAGTCACATGAGTCCAATCTACATAGGTAACATTGCATAGCCTGAAAAGGAAGATCCCTGACATCTACTAAACAAGGTACCGATGTAGGGCATGAAACACACAGTTGGTTGAGCCACCATGCCACTGAAACACCATGGAGAGCATGAGACAATAGCTCAAGACAGGAAACGTAGTCTGACATAGCACCCAGGCCCTGGGGACAATCCAGCACTGCATCTGCACCACACAGCGTCGGTGAAAATACCGATGACCAGGGACCATATCCACGAACTTGAGACACATGCTGCATAGGTAATGCTGGAAACATGCCCAACATGACTCGGTCACTGCACCTTGCGTGTGTGTCCAGACAAACATCACACACTGCCCAGACCCAGCAAGTAGAATTCAGGATTTTACATATAGGCATTGCCCGCCCCAACCAACCCCTACACGAGGCAAATTGTTGAGACACAGGTGGCACCAACATCTCATAGTCTGGGTGATAAACACAGGGGCAGGCAAAATGCAAGATTGGACGCCAAACAGCCAAGGTGCACCTGTACAAATAATGAGGTACCAGTGCCCATCCTCAGATGAGTATAACAAGACACACAGGCACTGCCAACTGTGAGTATGAAGAAGGACAATCAGGTCAGGCTGCACAGTGGACACCTGTACAAAATAGCACGTCTATATACATTGTGCCAGGGGACAATGGCACAGAGCACAACCTACGCTGTAGACACTGAGAGTGTCCACGTTTATGATGACACACACCACTGAGGAAAAGGTGCTCCAGGGGACAGTAGTGGGCACGCAACCACATGCTACTGAATGGTAATGACTGCAACACACGCCACCATCCCTGCACTATGCGTATCGCACACTCATGCACATCATGTCACAGGCCACTACATAGGACATGCGCGCTGTAAGGCATGACACATGAGAGACCAACTCCCATGTCTGGAGTCAGCATCAGTGCCAACTGACATGGAACCCACATGCAGTGCACTTGACAGGGCACAGCCAAGGTCCAAAAAGCTGTTACACACCACCCCCACACATGATGCTACAGGCATTGTTCTCGTGGACAAAGCACCAGCCTACATTACCTTGTGAAGGAGTGACCACACACAGACCAGGGAACACATTGCAAGGAGGGGAAGGGTGGCAGGGGCGCAGCGCTATACTGGGGCAAACAGGATCTGCACTGCACCTTTAAACCCTGCCAGTGAATTAATGCTACCGTGCCCTTCCAAATGCCGGTGAAACACAACAAACGCACATGTACCTACCCCCTTCCGGCTGCTGCATCGCCTGTAAGCGCCTCTCCAGGTCTGGAAAGACCACCGGCAGCACACGCCTGTGGAGGTGGCTCAGACGGCGGCGGCCGCGGTTCTTGTGGCTCTCAGGTGAGTCCCCCAGCAGGAGCCGTGCAATCCTCCGCGTCCAGCACCGGATATCCTGCCAGCGTTTCCTCACCTGGGGCAGGCTCCGCCTCCGACCATCCATACCCCTCACGGCACTGACGGCGGTCAGCCAGATCTGCTCCTTGGCAGTGGCGCCTACCTGTGAGGAAGAACAAGTGACACCACATCAATACACCAGCCACATGTCACAGAGAGACATATGAGAACAAATTAGCTGTTTACAACAAGGCATGTCATGCAGCCAACGCATTGCACCTTTGTCATAGGGACATCATCCCCTGGTGAGGGAAAAAGCTGTACGTGCCATAGTGGGTACACAGGTGGAATGATGGCAATGTCACAATCCGTGATCAAGGCTCACACTGTGCATCACACCCACCCCTCCTGTCTCAGGGCACTGCTGGGAGTGATAGGCACCCACCCCTCCTGTCTCAGGGCACTGCTGGGAGTGATAGGCACACACCCCTCCTGTCTCAGGGCACTGCTGGGAGGACTCCACACCCACCCCTCCTGTCTCAGGGCACTGCTGGGAGGACTCCACACCCACCCCTCCTGTCTCAGGGCACTGCTGGGAGGACTCCACACCCACCCCTCCTGTCTCAGGGCACTGCTGGGAGGACTCCACACCCACCCCTCCTGTCTCAGGGCACTGCTGGGAGTGATAGGCACACACCCCTCCTTTCTCAGGGCACTGCTGGGAGTGATAGGCACACACCCCTCCTGTCTCAGGGCACTGCTGGGAGGACTCCACACCCACCCCTCCTGTCTCAGGGCACTGCTGGGAGGACTCCACACCCACCCCTCCTGTCTCAGGGCACTGCTGGGAGTGATAGGCACACACCCCTCCTGTCTCAGGGCACTGCTGGGAGTGATAGGCACACACCCCTCCTGTCTCAGGGCACTGCTGGGAGGACTCCACACCCACCCCTCCTGTCTCAGGGCACTGCTGGGAGGACTCCACACCCACCCCTCCTGTCTCAGGGCACTGCTGGGAGGACTCCACACCCACCCCTCCTGTCTCAGGGCACTGCTGGGAGTGATAGGCACACACCCCTCCTGTCTCAGGGCACTGCTGGGAGTGATAGGCACACACCCCTCCTGTCTCAGGGCACTGCTGGGAGGACTCCACACCCACCCCTCCTGTCTCAGGGCACTGCTGGGAGGACTCCACACCCACCCCTCCTGTCTCAGGGCACTGCTGGGAGTGATAGGCACACACCCCTCCTGTCTCAGGGCACTGCTGGGAGTGATAGGCACACACCCCTCCTGTCTCAGGGCACTGCTGGGAGGACTCCACACCCACCCCTCCTGTCTCAGGGCACTGCTGGGAGGACTCCACACCCACCCCTCCTATCTCAGGGCACTGCTGGGAGTGATAGGCACACACCCCTCCTGTCTCAGGGCACTGCTGGGAGTGATAGGCACACACCCCTCCTGTCTCAGGGCACTGCTGGGAGGACTCCACACCCACCCCTCCTGTCTCAGGGCACTGCTGGGAGGACTCCACACCCACCCCTCCTGTCTCAGGGCACTGCTGGGAGTGATAGGCACACACCCCTCCTGTCTCAGGGCACTGCTGGGAGGACTCCACACCCACCCCTCCTGTCTCAGGGCACTGCTGGGAGGACTCCACACCCACCCCTCCTGTCTCAGGGCACTGCTGGGAGACATCAGGCTTCCCCCCCCTGGGACCCCCCCTACAGTACATGGCATGTGTGTCACACCAGGACACAATGCCAGAAGTCACAGTCACAACATAGGGACAGTCTGTGCCAGTGGCCTATGCACTCACCTGATACCCTGGTCGCCCATACAGCATGGAGTACTGTGGGAGGATCACATCCAGCAGAGCCATGTTCTCCTCCAGGGTGAATGGCTGTGTCCTCTCCACAGCCCTTGACATGGTTCCAGGGAATCAGTAGCAGCAGCTGGGTCGACGGATGCAAAGATGTGCAGGCAAGTACTCCCTCATGGGACCTGGCTGCCTTATATCTGCCTTTCTGCCCTGTCTCATGCACAGGAGTACAGAGTGATTGGTCACTCACATTTGCATCCTATGTTTCCACCAATCCCTTCAAACCTAGAAGTCTGTGGGTTCTCTATCGGTTTCATTCTCCTGCATGATGTCAGACCCACAAACACATTGCAACAATGTAGAAGAATTCCAACTGACTTCTGCTGTGCACCTTCCAGAACAATTTCGGAATTTGAACTTGGTCTCCATGACAACCAGCATGCATGTAGGCCTCAATACTTGTCCCCTATGTAATTTGGAGCATCACACACAGGTACGGTGCGTTTCGGGGCCCTAGGGCACCCCAAATGCGTTGCAACGGCCCGTACACGCATGCCTATGTTCACTATCAGTATGGGTGTCCTCGCGTATGCGTATTCGTAGTGGTACGGCCCGTACACACGCATGTACGCTCAATATCACTACGAGTACGCATACGCGTGCAGACCCATAGTGATAGTGAGCATAGATGCGTGTGTACGGTCCGTACCACTACGAGTACGCATACGCGTGCAGACCCATAGTTATAGTGAGCGTAGATGCGTGTGTACGGTCCGTACCACTACGAGTACGCATACGCGTGCAGACCCATAGTGATAGTGAGCGTAGATGCGTGTGTACGGTCCGTACCACTACGAGTACGCATACGCGTGCAGACCCATAGTGATAGTGAGCGTAGATGCGTGTGTACGGTCCGTACCACTACGAGTACGCATACGCGTGCAGACCCATAGTGATAGTGAGCGTAGATGCTTGTGTACGGTCCGTACCACTACGAGTACGCATACGCGTGCAGACCCATAGTGATAGTGAGCGTAGATGCGTGTGTACGGTCCGTACCACTACGAGTACGCATACGCGTGCAGACCCATAGTGATAGTGAGCGTAGATGCGTGTGTACGGTCCGTACCACTACGAGTACGCATACGCGTGCAGACCCATAGTGATAGTGAGCGCAGATGCGTGTGTACGGCCCGTACCACTACGAGTACGCATACGCGAGGACACACATTGTGACAGGGCCGTACACACGCATCTACGCTCACTATCACTATGGGTCTGCACGCGTATGCGTACTCGTAGTGGTACGGACCGTACACACGCATCTACGCTCACTATGACTATGGGTCTGCACGCGTATGCGTACTCGTAGTGGTACGGACCGTACACACGCATCTACGCTCACTATCACTATGGGTCTGCACACGTATGCGTACTCGTAGTAGTACGGACCGTACAAATGCCTGTACGCTCGCCATCACGATGGGTACACATACGGCAGCACTCCCACAGTGATTTGGGAACGTACACAGGCCCTCTTAGCAGCAGTACGGCGGTTTTTACACATCACAGTGGTGATAGGCGTCACACAGGTAGGAATAGGGCGGACATACTTGTCCATGGATGGACATACTTGTCCATGGATGGACATACTTGTCCAGGAATGGACATCAAGGCATCGTCTGTGCATTACTACATGTGTGGGGCACAGGTGTGACAGGCTGTGATGTGGAACATGACTCATGAGTGGAGAAGGCACCAGATGTATGATGAGATGTGTATAGGTGTACTGTGTGACGGTGCAATGTGTGCCAGCCATGCCCTTGACTCCTTTGACATGTGTGCATGTCGGACTGCACACTTGGGGTAAGCGTCACTGGCATGGCACGGACACCAACACACGGAAGTGTCCCATGATGCCCGGTACAGGGGTTATGACACCTGACTTGTCACTACCCACAGTGCACAATGTGACTATGTCATTTATGTGTGGGGGATTTACATCAGGTTGATGTTGTAGCACCCTCCTAAGCTGCAGCCGTAGCAGCAACCAACATGTGTCTGTGTGTAGATTGTCATTGCACACTGTTCCGCACACCATGCCATATGTGGTATCGGATGTGAGGTGCACATGTATGCATGGGACACGGAGTAGCGTGACAAGGCCATGTCTGCATCCTCACAAGGAATGTGTGGTGAGTCATGACATGTGCACCTTCATGGCAAGGTGTGTGGGCTGTCCTAGTGTAATGTCATGTGACCTGTGGCTCCAGTGTTCCGCGACCAGTCTCTGCAATCGGCATCCTACTTCTGCTGATGTGTGGGTGTATGTCACTCCTGTCTTGCGTCTGGCTGTTCACTTGCACTGGGACACAGCTATTCCCATGGCGTGGCATGGGGAGGTTCTCAATCTCCGTGTGTAGCTGGGTCTTGGAAGGTTTGCCACCTTGCATCCATACGTGTGCTGGCCATGTAGCACATACCTGACTCGCTATGTGGCATGTGTGTATTGCCAGATTAACATGTGCTCAGTAGACATGAGTTGTTGTCGTGGTGCACTCACTCTTCCTTGTCACTTCCAAATTACTGCAGAGCGCCGCCTCTTGCCCGAATAATTCCAGACTTGGCTGCCATGCAGGAGAATGACAGCATCCGGCTCTACCGCTTCACCCAACCGTTGATTCTGGAGTTGACGGCGAGACTGGCACCACACCTGCAACCGCTGCACAGGTATCCTACGGCACTGGCACCCCAGCTGAAGGTAATGGCTGCCCTACATTTTCTTGCCACGGGTACCTTTCAAAATACCATAGCTCATGTTGGTGGCATGTCCCAGAGCATGTTCAGCGGTGTGCTGCATGATTTCTTGGAGGCCATGTTGATTCACCTGGATGACTTCATCAAGTTCCCAACCCCTGAACAGATGACTGAGGTCAAGCGTGGATTCTATGCCCTGGGAGGGATGCCCCATGTCATTGGGTCCATAGATGGGACACATGTAGCTTTGGTACCACCACACGCACGGGAGGTGGCGTACCGCAATCGGAAGCACTACCACTCCATCAATCCCCTTGTGGTGTGTCTCTCCAACATGGTGATTTCACATGTCTGTGCTCGTTTTCCAGGATCAGCACACGATGCCTACATCATGAGGCGTAGCGGGATGCCTGATATGATGATGCAGCTGCGCAACGAACGGGCATGTGTTGTAGGTGGGTACAGTCTGTCTGTCTTCTATTCTGTATCGCCTACCAGCACGACCGCTTCACCACTTCTAACGATGACCATGTGCTTCCCATGTAGGGGACGCTGGCTATCCCAACATGCCATGGCTGATCACACCTCTCCGCAACCCCATCACGCCGGCACAGCTCCGCTACAACACCGCCCATGGCCGGACAAGGTGAGTGATAGAGAGGACGTTTGGCATGCTGAAGAGCCGATTCCGGTGCCTCCACAAGACCGGCGGTGCACTCCCTTATGCCCCGGCAAAGGTCTGCAAGATCTTCATGGTCTGCTGCATGCTGCACAACATGGCAGTTGAAAGAGCTGTGCCACTCATCCTGAATCAACATGACGAGGACCATCCACCCGTGGAGGATGAAGGGCTTGGCAATGGGGCTAGTGATGTGGAGGATGTGGAGCCGCAAGAGGACATCCGGACTCGGCTCATACGCGACTTCTTTGCTTAGTGGTGAGTACCAGTGTCTGAGTGTGCACGCATTGGTCCCCGTGTGGCATGCGTTGTGATGTGTGTCTCCACCTGCATGTATGGCACGTGACTCAGAGGTGTGTGTGGGTGTGTCACTGGAGTGATGGTGCCAGTGATGGTAGTATTTCCCCAGTCATTATAATGACCTAGCATGTTGTCATCCATACATGTGTCGAGTAAATGCACATGCAAGTGGCTGTGCATTTTTGTGGCTGACTTCTTGTGTGTCTCTCTTCCCCAGGTACCTGCACATGCCGTCTGCTGGTTGCATTGTTGTGGCACTGCTATTCATCATGGACATGACATCGTGGGCTGACTCAGCGTTACAGGCACGGACACGTTTGGAAGTCTCCATGGGGTAAGGGATGCATCTGGGGTGTATTGGGTGTGGCAGTTGTTCACGATGTATGCACACTGCCCCTGTCGATGTGTTGTTCCTCTGCAGCCATGTCGCATCCCCATGGGACACGACATGCAGCTGTGTACACCTGAATAGATGGTCTGCCTGGTTGACAGGCATCAGTGATGGGATAGGGGATTGTGATGATGGCATCAATGTGTGTGACACTGCCCTCGGCCACATACGGTTAGCATTGGCTGGACATGGTGTGGGACTTCGACATCAGCGGATCTATGGTGTATGGCAGGCTCTCCGTGTGCAGCTGTGGGTATTTAGCTGTTAGCCGACGCTTGTGTGCCACTTCCATGGCAAACACGCATGTGTGCTGCAGAAGGGGGGTGCCAGTGTTGGACCCACATGTTACTCCACATGATGTGTTCATGTGTACTTCGAGTGGCCTCTGCAATCCCGAATACATGTCTAATAAAGGTGTCCCTATGCCTCCAAGGTGCCTCTTCTCAGTCAATGCTGGTGTGTTGCCACGGTGCATCCTGCATGTCTGGCATGGTATTCCCTGATTGTTGCTATGTTTCAATGTGTCGAGTTGCAAGATGCAAGCTGTGTGTGTGGGCTGAGACTGTGTATTGGGCATGATGTCCATGACTGTGTTGGTATTGTGACATGTGCCATCCCCATGCATCCAACGTTGGCCAGGCCCCCATTCTCGGCATCCAACGGACTCCGGCTTGCAGGACATGGTTCTGCCACCTGTGTACACATGCCTGGGTGCCCCCCAGGACACTGGACTGGATCCCTGACCACTGCGCATGACAGTTGCTGTACTCAATGTGTGTGTCAGCACGGTTGTTCGGCAACCCCCTCAGCTGGTTGGGCCCATCACGGGTGTGTATGGTGCTCCATGTCTGTCTTGCCTAATACACTGTGACCCATGTGTCCTGTGCCAGACTCAGGCCTCAGGGTGTGGATGGTTGAAGACAAAAGATGACTCAGGCATGTTTTGACTTTACAAGACACATGTTAGTTAATAATGCTACCAGCAGGCATCTACTCATCATAGTGTGATTTATTAGTGGGGGGGGGGGGGGCAAAGTAAGGGTCTTTCCGGGATGTTTGAATCCAAAGTTCAGTAGGGGAGTTGGGGTCCTTGCCATTGGAAATCCTCAGAGTCCATGCCACAGTCTTTGTCAACATTGGTCAGCCAGTGACCAGCAGGGCCATGTGGCAGAGAATGTCTCTTGATGCTGTGATGCTGTTGCTCCAGTGGGCCAGGTGCCAGGCCAGGTGTCCTGGGAGATGGTGATGTAGCAGCCACCCTCACGGTCCTTTCCGTGGACGACCCGGCCTCCTGCGGGGATCCTCACCAGCAGGCCGTGACGACGTCTGGGATGCTCCGTCGGATGTTTCCTCCTCCTCCTCCTGATCCCTCCCTGTGGGTGGTGATGTTCTCCGCCTTCTGGCACAGGGAGGGTTGGCCATGGTGTCGGCCATCCGACGGAGTGTAGCGTGAATCCCCTGGAATGCCGTCACTTGCTCAGCCTGTCTGTCCTCCATCCTCCGTTGGTGTACCAGTAGACAGGCAATTAGCTCCGCATGTTGCTGGGCCTGCTGGGCCTTGATCCCCTCGAGGACGGACACAACCTGGGCCATGCCCGTGGTGTCCTGCCGGTATGAGTCCAGGATGTTACGGACATGGGAAAATACCGGATCCCCAGCCAACTGGTCAGGCTCGCGCCTCCGCCGTCCTCCACTCCCACCACCCCTGCCCACTTGCACCTGGCCTGCACTTGTGGGCACATGGGGTCTCCGGGACCCCTGAGGGGTGGCATTGGCGTTGTCGCCTGCCTCCTCCTGGGTGCCCGGGACACCGGGTCCCTCCTGGCGAGCCTGGCTGCATTGTGGTGTTGGGGCAGGGATCCTGGGTGTCTCCTGGGATGTGGCAGGAGTGGGGGTGGTGGTTGGCACAGTTGTACCTGACGCAGGTGCTGCAGGTGGTTGGACACCAGAGGGGCCAGGTTGGTTGGGGTCGTCCGCAGAGTGGTGAGAGTGGTCGCTGCCGGTGGGATCGGGCTCCTGCAGATCCAGGTCCTGTGAGTGTTCCCCCCCAGTGTTGGGGGGTGCACCACGACGTTGACCTGTGTGTGAGAGAGACAATGTTAATTTTTGTCCATGCAACATCCATGTTTCATCATTTTCAAAGTTGGCACATTTCCTCTTGGAATTAGGATTGGTCTTGCATTCCACTCACAGTGCACTTGTGCATGGGTGTGTCCCTTGGGCACCACTTTGGCCCCTTTAACTATGTGTGGCACAGTCTTACTTGCTGCGTCAAGTGTGACTGCAGTCAGCAGTGGAGTGGGCAGGTGTGGCGAGCCATGCACTGTACATGTGCACATGGAGTGGATCCACACACTTATATGATCCAGGTAGCTGTCCTTGTGCTCGTGAACAGGTTGTGACATGGCCATGTGTTTTGCCATGGTGAAGAGGGGGGCTTCTGGCACTGGCCACCCTTGTCTACATGCACGCAGTCTACCTGCTGACGAGCAGACATTCACACACGCAACACGGCTGATTGGCTCTCCCTGTGTCTCGCTCCCTCTGTGTCCCCCTCTCCCTCCCTCTCTGTCCCCCTCTCCCTCCATCTCTGTCCCCCTCTCCCTCCATCTCTGTCCTCCTCTCCCTCCCTCTCAGTCCCCCTCTCCCTCCCTCCGTGTGTCAGCCTCCTCCCTCTGTCCGTCTCCCTCCCTCTCTGTCCCCCTCTCCCTCCATCTCTGTCCCCCTCTCCCTCCATCTCTGTCCCCCTCTCCCTCCCTCTCTGGCCCCCTCTCCCTCCCTCCGTGTGTCAGCCTCCTACCTCTGTCCGTCTCCCTCCCTCTCTGTCCCCCTCTCCCTCCATCTCTGTCCCCCTCTCCCTCCATCTCTGTCCCCCTCTCCCTCCCTCTCTGTCCCCCTCTCCCTCCCTCTCAGTCCCCCTCTCCCTCCCTCCGTGTGTCAGCCTCCTCCCTCTGTCCGTCTCCCTCCCTCTCTGTCCCCCTCTCCCTCCATCTCTGTCCCCCTCTCCCTCCATCTCTGTCCCCCTCTCCCTCCCTCTCTGTCCCCCTCTCCCTCCCTCCGTGTGTCAGCCTCCTACCTCTGTCCGTCTCCCTCCCTCTCTGTCCCCCTCTCCCTCCATCTCTGTCCCCCTCTCCCTCCATCTCTGTCCCCCTCTCCCTCCCTCTCTGTCCCCCTCTCCCTCCCTCTCAGTCCCCCTCTCCCTCCCTCCGTGTGTCAGCCTCCTCCCTCTGTCCGTCTCCCTCCCTCTCTGTCCCTCTCTCCCTCCTTCCGTGTGTCACCCTCTGTCACCTCGGCCCAGCTTCCTGGGCACACACTGTTAGCAGATCTTTGAGTGGCCCTTGGATTGTTGATGTGAGTTTGTTTCTGATCTCCAGGCACCCATTGGGTGTAGTGTCTGTGTCTGTGCGCTGCTGCTGTGGTGGTGTGTGCTGCCACTCTTTCACAATGTTGGCTGTTCATTAGCTGCTGTCAAGTGCAAAACAGTGCCTTCACCCCCATGTGTTGATGCAAGGCGTCCGCCATTTGCTGGCAAGTCATTCCTGTGTTGGGACACACTGTTTGTCTGGCTGTGACCTAGGCCATATGGGTAGAGTGAATTGTTGTCTGCTTCTGAGTTGCACTATGTGCTTTTTTGGGCCCAGCCTCCCGCCATCCGGGTTACCGTGTCATGTGTTGTTGTCTTCTGTGGCCTGTGACTTGACATTGTCCAGCTGGGTGCATGGGGCATGGTGGCAGCAGTGGCATGTGCGTGCTCATGGAGTGTGGTTGAGTCATGCGATGGCTTGTGGTGGTTGCGTGCCTGTTGGTGATTTTGGTTGTGGATGCCGTTCCCCCCTTGGGAGGTGCGTTGTTTGTGTACTCACCCGGGTCTCGGAGTCCTTCTAATCCTTCGACTGCCTCCACCGGCAGTATGGCCATCACCCTCTCCTCCCAGGGATGGTACTGTACGGGTCTGCGGGAGGGCCCTCCTCCGGTGGCGTTGGCCTGGTCGTGTTCATCCTGCCTCTTGGCTCGGACCCTCCTCCGCAGATCGTACCACCTGTTCTGGCATTCCTGCTTGGTCCGTCTGGTGTCCGCAACAGCATTCACAGCATCGACGATGGTCTGCCACATGGCAGTTTTTGCTGCCAGGCTGGTGCTTCTGACCAATGTTCCAAAGATCTGTGGCTCGACTCTGAGGATTTGATCAACAAGGACCTCCAATTCTCGGTTACTGAACTTTGGATTCTTGGTGGTGGGCATGGTGAGGGGTGTGGGTGGGGATGGTGGGGGTGTGTGTGGATGTTGGGGGGTGTGGATGGTTGTGTGTGTGTGTGAATGTGATGAGGGGGTGTTTGTGAGGGTGGTTGTGTGAAGGTGTGCAAGTGTAAGATGTGGTGTAGCTTGTAGTGTGGTTCTGTGGTGTCTGGCAGCAGTGAGTCTGTTGCAAAGGCTCATGGTTTGTGTGTGTGGGCCCTTTTTATTGGTCCATTGGTGGGTGTGGCTGTGTTTGAATCTTGGGTGGGTTGGTTATAAGGAGTGGTGGTGTATTTGGCCTCTGTTTGTTTTTGGCAGTTGCAGGTCAGTGAATGTGTTGTTTTAGTGGTTGTTGGACATGTTTAGTGGCTTTGTGCCATTCGAATGGTGTATTCTTGTGTTGTTTTGTTTTGTCCTGGTTGTGTACGTGCGTTTTGAGCGTGTGTACGGTGTGTACATGGGCCATTTGGTTGTACGGTGCTGTCCTTGTGTGTGGGTTGGTACGACTCGTACATGCGGTGGTGATGTTGGGGCCTGGGGTACGCTCCGTACTTAGGAGGTTGTGTTGGGGGTAGGACCGGAACGTACTGGGGTGGGGGTACGACTGGAACGTACTGGGGTGTACATTGACGGTGGTACGACACGTACTGGGGTGGGGGTACGACTGGAACGTACTGGGGTGTACATTGACGGTGGTACGACACGTACTGGGGTGGGGGTAGGACTGGAACGTACTGGGGTGTACATTGACGATGGTACGACACGTACTGGGGTGGGGGTAGGACTGGAACGTACTGGGGTGTACATTGACGGTGGTACGACACGTACTGGGGTGGGGGTACGACTGGAACGTACTGGGGTGTACATTGACGGTGGTACGACACGTACTGGGGTGGGGGTACACGGGGGTACGACACGTACTGGGGTGGGGGTACGACTGGAACGTACTGGGGTGTACATAGACGGTGGGACGACACGTACTGGGTGGGGGTAGGACTGGAACGTACTGGGGTGTACATTGATGATGGTACGACACGTACTGGGGTGGGGGTAGGACTGGAACGTACTGGGGTGTACATAGACGGTGGTACGACACGTACTGGGGTGGGGGTAGGACTGGAATGTACTGGGGTGTACATTGACGGTGGTACGACACGTACTGGGGTGGGGGTAGGACTGGAACGTACTGGGGTGTACATAGACGGTGGTACGACACGTACTGGGGTGGGGGTAGGATTGGAACGTACTGGGGTGTACATTGACGATGGTACGACACGTACTGGGGTGGGGGTAGGTCTGGAACGTACTGGGGTGTACATTGACGGTGGTACGACACGTACTGGGGTGGGGGTACGACTGGAACGTACTGGGGTGTACATTGACGGTGGTACGACACGTACTGGGGTGGGGGTACACGGGGGTACGACACGTACTGGGGTGGGGGTACGACTGGAACGTACTGGGGTGTACATAGACGGTGGGACGACACGTACTGGGGTGGGGGTAGGACTGGAACGTACTGGGGTGTACATTGACGATGGTACGACACGTACTGGGGTGGGGGTAGGACTGGAACGTACTGGGGTGTACATAGACGGTGGTACGACACGTACTGGGGTGGGGGTAGGACTGGAACGTACTGGGGTGTACATTGACGGTGGTACGACACGTACTGGGGTGGGGGTAGGACTGGAACGTACTGGGGTGTACATAGACGGTGGTACGACACGTACTGGGGTGGGGGTAGGACTGGAACATACTGGGGTGTACATTGACGATGGTACGACACGTACTGGGGTGGGGGTAGGTCTGGAACGTACTGGGGTGTACATTGACGGTGGTACGACACGTACTGGGGTGGGGGTACGACTGGAACGTACTGGGGTGTACATTGACGGTGGTACGACACGTACTGGGGTGGGGGTACACGGGGTACGACACGTACTGGGGTGGGGGTACGACTGGAACGTACTGGGGTGTACATAGACGGTGGGACGACACGTACTGGGGTGGGGGTAGGACTGGAACGTACTGGGGTGTACATTGACGATGGTACGACACGTACTGGGGTGGGGGTAGGACTGGAACCTACTGGGGTGTACATAGACAGTGGTACGACACGTACTGGGGTGGGGGTAGGACTGGAACGTACTGGGGTGTACATTGACGGTGGTACGACACGTACTGGGGTGGGGGTACGACTGGAACGTACTGGGGTGTACATAGACGGTGGTATGACACGTACTGGGGTGGGGGTACACGGGGGTACGACACGTACTGGGGTGGGGGTACGACTGGAACGTACTGGGGTGTACATAGACGGTGGGACGACACGTACTGGGGTGTGGGTACATGGGGGTATGACACGTACAGGTGTGGGGGTAGGACTCGGACGTACTGGGGTGTACCTAGATGGGTGGGGGTGTACATACACGGGGGGTACGTGTCGGACGTACGGGGGCTGGGGGGAGTGTTGGGCGCGTATGCGGGCACATGTCTCCATGGTTGCTGTAGGAGTTCGGTGCGGACGGTGTTTTTTCCATACGGTTGTGAGTTCAGACGCACGGGATGGATCGTGATTCCTTGGTCGGACTTGACTTTTCACGTTTGTACGGTAAATCGTCCGAGGACGTATCGGACACATTTTCCGACCCGAGGACGTGTGGGGAAATATTCCCAATGCGGTTCGTATGGACTTTTTACCATGCGAATCGTGATTGCCAGTTCGTACGGCACTTGTACAATTCGTAGGGTAAAAAGACCGGATACGAGTCGCACGGGGGAATTTTTTACCGGATCGTGATCGGCACCAAAGTCTCATAAATGCAAGCATAAAATCATCAACGGTGCAAGAGAGCAGGCAGTGACTGAGCATGGCTCCACAAGGTCAGATAGACTTCGGATCAAGTCCAGGGGAAGTCGTTGACTTCCAGCTGGAAAGTTCATATTGTGAGAAATTCAAATGTCATGTGCCTCACTGGCCAGATACGTTTGTCACCTTTGCCTGATAAAAATGTCTATATTTGCACTTAGTAACTTTTTGGGAGGTCGGATTCCTCCAGTGTGGCAAGGCTGCAAGCTGTTGATGAAGAGGGCTCCACAAGGCCAAACACCCTCTCCTCAAGGTCCCACTGAGTCGGTTTTCCTGCTATGGAAAAGCTCAGAGCGCGGGAAATACATACATGCAACTTGTTTGGATTGGTTTGGCAGGTATGTCCTAGTCCACCAGTGGTCTTTGAAAGTTGCAGGTTTTTCAGCATGTTAGGAGGAGTACACTTTGATACAGCCCAGGGTTCCTGGACCTCAGAAACAGCACTTGGGGGCAAGACTCACTCTAAAAGTGACCAACCAGCAGGAAAAAGCCTTATTGCAGCTGCTTAGCTCAAAAGATGTGGGGATTGCATGCTTGCAAGAGACATACGTATTGTCAGGATGTACACATAGTTTGAAGACCCCGCTCTATCCATCACAATTTTGCTCATCAACCACTTCTAAGATGAAAGGGTTCTCCATAGAGAGGGCCAAATAATATTCATATAAGTGAAACTAGAAAGTAAAACTAAAAAGATGACGTTGTTATCTACATATGTTCCCAAAGATACTAAAGTTTTATATTTTGCTGATTGACTTCCATGAATATCAAAATGTACATATGTTGGATTGATAATGGTTGAACCCTGCAAAACTATGCTCGAACCAAATAAAGTCTGTAAAAGCTAGGCCCTTAGAACCAGTGAACCCCAGTCTCCCTGACAAAGGGTATTAAGGGTTAAATCTAACCATTGTTTTTAGGGCACACCATCCAAATGATCGAAACTTTACATTCTAATCAAATGTGTAGGGGACTTCCTTGAGGACAGGTTTTTTTCTTATACAGTGCACTGCTTTGCACCAAGCGGTCACCAGTCTTAAATAATCACAGCTACTATCTGATCATGCCTCTGTCACAATTACATATGATTGTGCGCTGACAGAATTAGAACACCCACTCTCGATAATGGCACATGAATGGCATAGCTGTTAGAGACCCATGACTGTATCACTGTATAAGGTAAGCTCTAGAACACTACTTTCAATAAAATAGAAGGGGAACATTGAGGTCAAACATTTGGGACACAGCAAAAGCATTTTTCAGAGGGAACCCTCATACTCCACACAACCACTTTCTTCCAAATGAACAAGGCAAAAAATTGTAGAAGCATAGATCACAATTTAAAACTGAAAATGAATGAATAGGTTCACTCCCTTAGCATAAAAGGAGTTGCAAAATAGAACTGATATTAATTGGGGAAATAGATAGAAAAGTGCTCTGAATGAATCATCTCTATTATGGGCGGAAGAAAAAAGCAGACACATTCCTGGATCATGAATTAAAATTCCAACAAACAGGCAATGCTATCAGATGGTTAATTGGTGGAGAAGGGAATGGGTGCAGGGACTTAATATCGATGTATAAATATCAACTTGCAACAATATCGAGGTAAAAATATTGTGGGTGAGAAATATTTCCAGAAAAAATATTGCGGTCAAGAATATCGATTGTTAGATAAGTAATATCGATGTTTAAAATAGCGTAGCGTTTAATATCGTTTGCAAAAATATTGTTGTTTAAAATATCATAGTGTTTAAGATAATTTGCAAAAATATAGTGTTAAAATTATCGAATTTTTATTAATGTTATGCATTTTAGTATATATTTTATATGTATGTGATGTGTTTTTTTGTATAAAAATTGTTTGTATTTTCATTATATGTGTAAATTTTTTTGTAGTTATTAATTTTTTTTATTTGAATTTTGTGTTTTTAGTACCATAGCAGGTTGTGGGTTTATAGGGGAATAGGGTGGGAAGGAATCTAATTACATTAAATGTATTGTATATTTATATTTGTTTAATTGAGATGTTCATTAATAATTTGTTGTTAATAATTTTTCATTAATTAATTGCCAATTAATGATGGTAATTGTGTGATTAATTGTAGGTGTGTGTTGTGGTATGTATAGGTGTAAATGGTGGGAAGGGTGGGAAGTAATTTATTTTTAATTGATGATTTAATAATTAGTTGTTAATTCATTTTAAATAATTAATAAGTAATTCATTAAGTTCATTTTGAGAATATGTTTAGGTGAGTCTTGTGGTATTTATATGTGTAAATAGTGGGAAGGGTAGGAAGTAATTTATTTTTAATTGATTAATTAATAATTAGTTAATTAATTTAAATTCATTAATTAGAAATTAAATATGGTAATTGTGTAATTTGTTTTAGGTGTGTGTTGTGGATATTATAGTGTTAAAGCATGTGTATTTAATAAATGTTTATTATTTTTTATTAAGAATATTTTTTAATTGATTATTAATTATGTTAATTATGGAAACACATTTAAATAAAACGTTTTAAGTGTTTTTTTATTGGTGTGGTGTTCTAAGGTAGGAAACAAAATAAATACATTTATGTTTTACTTAATTCTGTTAATATTTACTCCTTTTAAATAATTATTGTTTTTAAATGTATGTATAAATAATTTTTATATAATATTTGTAGGTTTTTGTTATATGTAATTCATATTATATGTGTTTATTTTATATGTTTAATATATTTAAATGTATATTTTTCAAATATTGTTTATTTATTTTTATGATTTAAAAAAAAATAATCTATTATTTAAATGTTATTAGTAATTTTTTGTTTCTCTGCAATCCAGCACTTTTTCTACCGTTTCACTCTTTGGAGTGGGAATAGTAATTTTTACCCCTCCGCTATCCAGCACTCTCCCTACTGTTGCACTCACTGGAGTGGGAATAGTCATTTTGACCCCTCCGCTATCCAGCAGTTTCCCAACTGTTGCACTCACTGGAGTGGGAATAGTAATTTGTACCTTTCTGCTATCCAGCGCTTTCCCTACTGTTGCACTCACTGGAGTGGGAATAGTAACCTTTACCCCTCTGCTATCCAGAACTTTCCCTATTGTTGCACTCATTGAAGTGGGGATATTAATTTTTTTCCTCTCCGCTATCCAACGCTTTCCCTACTGTTTCTTTTACTGGAGTGTGAGTAGTAATTTTTACCCCTCCGCTATCCAGCACTTTCCCTACTGTTGCACTTATTGGAGTGGGAATAGTAATTTTTTCCTCTCCACTATCAAACACTTTCCCTACTGTTGCACTCACTGGAGTGGCAATAGTAATTTTTACTCCTCCGCCATGAAAAGGTATGCAAAAAGTGACTTTGGGGGATCCTACCAGGGCCCCCTTACCTCCTTGCCCTCTGCTATGCGGTCCCCCTAAACATCACGCCACACGGTGCAGGGATTTTTTTAAAACATACATTTTTCGATTGCAGCTTGTGCTGTGGCCCTTTTCCAGCCGTCACACAAGCAGCTACTGAAAAAATGATGTTTCTGTCTGCCCATAGTGCGGTCGCATCCTAATTCAGCAGGTGGAACCACCGACTTATAGTTCCATTCCACCATGATGTTGGTCATACACTCGTCCGACCGATATCACAGTTAGACCCTAAGTGCCGAAAACTACGATGGAATCAGAAACCTTACTGGTTCTTAAACTTGGTAAAATCCTGGGGCAGATTTATGTTATACTTGCTCCACTATTACTATCACTTTTGTGACGCAGCGGCGGCGTAAACCATGCGCCATGTTGCGCCTTATTTACAACGTGACGCATCTAGGGAGATGCGTCACGTTGTAAAGCCCTGCGCTACATTAAACCTGCGTCAGGTTTAATGTATGCAGGGTGGGCGTTCCAAGGGAAAAAACCTCGGAAAAGTGACGCAGTGAAATCTACAAGATTTCACTCAGTCACTTTTCCGACGCTGCTGCTTGAAGCAGGCGTAAGACATGACGCAGCATGTTAGGTATGGGCAGCCCCTAAGCATTGCTGGAGTTGCGTCGTGCTTGCGACGCGACTCCAGCAATGAGACGCCCTTACGCCATCAGATACGTCACGCATCTGTTTATCCTTGCGCCACGATGCGCTGCATTGTAAATGCGGGGCATCTGTGGTGGCGCAAGGGTAAACTTGCGTGACGCATCTTTCCTAGCGCATCCCTGCTGATTTGCAGGGATGCGCCAGGAAACTTAAATCTGCCCCCCTGTGTTTTTTGGGTCATTTCATCCCATAGCTCTCCTTCATACAAGTGTTAATATATAGAAGAAAATTATAACAATTCACCTTGAATGACTGTCCAGCACCAATAAACCCAGCACAATTGGGCTTCATTAAAAACAGACAGGCAATGGACGTCTCCCTTGTCGTGGAACCTGGGAGAAGTGGCAACCCGAAATAAGTATCAAATGTTCCTTGTCTTCCTCAATGTGAACAAGATGTTGGTTATTGGATAATTGAAGATTCTTGCATATATTTTTGGAAAAAAGGAACCTGGACCTAATATCAGAACATGCATCTCAGCAAACTTAATGAGCCTAGCTACAAAACTTTGAGTCAATACAAAAATTCTCCAACTATTGCCCTTTTCAGTGGTACGAGGCAGGGATGCCCTTGTCCCATTCATTGTTGCTCTCATAATGGAACCCTTAGTTCAAAAGATTAAAGCCAGTGTAGCGATCTGGGAGATAGATGTGTTACCCATGATGTATAAATCGGTACTCCTTCCTGATGAGGTTATCTGCTTTGTGTCAGACCCAATACACTCCTTGTTGCACTTACACCAGGAACTGAGATATATGTCTCTGTCTCCAAAGTATCAACTTCAAAATAAAAGGATCAAAATGTATGTCCCTTACAGGCAGCCGCGACCCGTGGAGTGAGTTCCGTGGGGCGGAAAGGCGGGGCGGGGGGTTCTAAAAACCGGAATATGGATAATTGCAGGTAAGTAAACAATAAAATAAATAAAACGAATTTCGTAGCGGGCGCTGCATCGCATGCAGGGCGCGCAACGAAATTAGTTTTATTTATTTTATTGTTTACTTACCTGCGATTATCCATATTCCGGTTTTTAGAAGCCCCCACCCTGCCCCTCCCCGGCTTTCCGCCCCACGGAACTCCCTCCACGGGCCACGGCTGCTTACAGGTCTCATAGAATCTCCCTTTTTCTTGAATATAATGATCACCCCTGGTTTCACTTTGATTACAGGACCACTAAAAATACCTACACAATTGATCATGAACACTAACCATGTGTACGATGCCAATAATCCATCGTTGCTGGACACTCTCTTTAAAGGGGTGAACACCCGAAATATCGATTCCAAAATATCGACTGCCCAGAATATTGAAGTTTAAATATAGAGTGGACAGAAAATCGAATTATCAAAATATAGATAGGTCCGAATATCGAAATTGGGGTACAAAATATCGATTTCCATAATATAGAATTAAAAATATAGAATTCCATAATATGGAATTTTAAAATATAGATTACCATAATATCGATTTTTTTTTAGTGTTATGTATGGTAGTATATGTGTTAAAATTATGTATTATTTTTGTAATGTATGTTTAAATTATTTAAACTAATGAATGTTATGTAATTTAATTTTTGCGTAATTTAATTCCGTAGCGGGTTGTGGGTTTATAGGGAATAGGGTGGGAAGTAATTTAATTATGCTTAATTAAATATTAATTATATTTATATGTTTTGATAATTAATTGATTGATAATTAATTATTAATTGGTAATTAATTTTTATTAATTGATTAATTGATAATTATGTTAATTGTATTTTTTATTATTAGGAGCGGGTTGTGGGTTTCTAGGGGAATTGGGTGGGAAGTAATTTAATAGTAATAAAGTAAATAATTATTTTTTTATTTATGTGTATTGATAATTAATTGATAATTAATTATTAATTGGTAATTAATTTGTATTAATGGGTAAATCATTTGTATGAATTGCTAATAAATTTTTATTAATTGCAAAATTATTTTTATTAATTGATTAATTGATAATAATGTTAATTGTATTTTTTATTATTGGGAGTGGGTTGTGGGTTTATAGGGGAATTGGGTGGGAAGTAAATTAATTGTAATAAAGTAAATAATATTTGTTTTATTTATGTGTATTGATAATTGATGATTAATTATTAATTGGTAATTAATTTGTATTAATTGGTAAGTAATTTTTATTAATTGCTAATTAATTTTTTTCAATGGTAATTAATTGTTATAAATTGGTAATTATTTTTAATTAACTTTTGATTGGTATTGATAATTAATGTAATCTTATTTTAAAAATAAATCTTTACTTTCCCTACTGTTGCACTCACTGGAGTGGGAATAGTAATTTTTACCCCTACGCTATCCAATGCTTTCTCTACTGTTGCACTCACTGGAGTGGGAATAGTACATTTAACCCTCCTGCTATCCAACGCTTTCCCTACTGTTACACTCTTTGGAGTGGGAATAGTAATTTTTACCCCTACACTATCCAGCATTTTCCCTCCTGTTGCATTCACTGGAGTGGGAATAGTAATTTGTACCCCTACGCTATCCAACGCTTTCCCTACTGTTGCACTCACTGGAGTGGGAATAGCAATTTTTCCCTTCTTGCTATCCAACGCTTTCCCTACTGCTGCACCCTCTGGAGTGGGAATAGTACATTTTTCCCTCCCGCTATCCAATGCTTTCCCTACTGTTGCACTCTTTGGAGTGGGAATAGTAATTTTTACCCCTACGCTATCCACAGTTTTCCCTACTGTTGCACTCACAGGAGTGGGAATAGTAATTTTTACGCTCTCACTATCCAACAAAATCTCTACTTTTTTTACATTACTTTTATTATGTTTACATTTTAGGCTTTTTTATATTATATTATGTATGTTTTATTTAATTGTTTTTAATATTTAATTACTTTTATATTATTTTTAATACATTTAAAAAATTCGATATTTTAGCTAACTATATTTTAACATTCTATATTTTGGAATCGATATTTTAGTACTTACCTGTTTGTAGATAGGGAGTCGATATTCTGTCTTTCTATATTTTGGCGTCGATATTTTGTGTAGTTGATATTTTGTCTCTTGATATTAAGTCACTGAACCCTTTAAAGGCCCATAAAAATTAGCATCAAACAGTGTCCACTATAGATGACACAATGCTGCTATTAACATTTCCCACGGCCCTTTTGACGATTTATTTTTCCTGGTGCAACAAAGTACCCCAAGTTTCAAAAAGACAATGGGGCATATTATCAAGGTCCGGCGTTAAAATTATCACCGCTTTATCGGCAGAAAACTGCCGCTAAAGCGGCGATAATGGGCTTGATAATATGCCGTTGTGAATACCCATAGAAGCCCATGTTGTGCTGTCAACATGGGCTTCTATGGGAATTATATGCGGCATATCATCAAGCCCATTATCGCCGCTTTAGCGGCAGTTTTCTGCCGATAAAACGGTGATAATTTTAACGCCGAACCTTGATAATATGCCCCATTGTTCATATCTATTTACAACATTGGCTTGAGCTTTCCACATGTACACTGGAGCGACACAAGTGAGACCCTTAACAAATCTTGCTAAGCCCCGAAGTTAGAAATCTAGGCCCAGACACAACAGAAAAGCTCTACTGTACCTTACATGTTTTACTTTCGTGCCCACATCGGGCGAGAAAGGGGAGATTCCGTTTTTAAATACCACCGCTAGTAGACTAAATCATTGGAACAGATACGAGAGGAACAGTCGTTACATAACTGTCGCTCCTGCCACCAATTCTCTGCAACCAGACTTGCGGCAAGGTCAGCAGGAAAGACTCAGGTGCCAATTACGATCCTGTAAAAACCGGATATTCTCCGTCCGACGCGTACCCGGTCGTCAAAATCTACCAACATGGAATTATGATTCGCACGGAAACACCATTTCCGTACGAATCGTACAAAACCCCGACCGACCAAAATAAACATACAAATGCGATCCGGGAAAGCGCCGAGCTGACGTCGGGACGCTCGCAGCCTGCCATTCACGAACCAGGAATTACGATTCGCACCGACGTCATCCCGCACGGTGAATACTTCCCGGCAGCCAAAAACTGCCGGGAAATCAGGACGACGCGAACAAGGAGTACCAGTACGCGACGGACAGACAGGACGACGCGAACAAGGAGTACCCGTACGCGACGGACAGACATGGACCCGAACCTACGTGTCATCCCGGCCCTCATAGCAGTCCACCTCCTCTACAGGTTACGACGCAGACGCCGCAGAAGGTCAGAACAACAAAGGGAGGGGGGAAAGGGGGGGGCAGAACCAGGGGCAGGCCACAAAACCCCCACCATAGTCACACAGCACACATGCCCTGGACATACCTGACCCTCAGGCCCTGCTGTTTTTTCAGAACATACCTGAGAATTGGAACAGATACGTTTGATTCTGATGAATTGGGAGTATGGGAGATTCCTGATGAGACTTCTCGGGTGGAAACTGGAATTTTCTAAAACGTTGTTGCGATCCATCGGTTTTGTGTAAATTTGTGTCTCTAATCATTTGCCATCATGATGTTTAGTAATTGTGACATCAAGATATTCAATCATCTGCTCATGGATTTTATGAGTGACTTGGATTCTAGGTTCAAAAGAGTTGATCGTGAGTATCATTTCTTCTAATGTGTCACGAGTGTCCATCCAGATCAAAAAGATATCGTCTATGAATCGACAATATAATTTGATTTTAGACCACCAACTGGTATTACTCATGATGTACTGATGTTCAAATTGAGCAATGAACATGTTAGCGTACGTTGGGGCCCCTTAAAATCCCATGGATGTTCCTGAGAGTTGAGCGTAGTAAGCTCCATCCCATTTGAAGTAACTATGATGTAGGCAAAAGTGCAGTAATTGTAGGAGAAATACTTTTTCAACGTTTATATCTACAAGTTGAAGCAGTGCCCACTCAACTGCTTCTAGTCCTGCTGCATGTGGTATTGACGTATATAATGCTACTACATTAATAGTTCAAAGTAGTCAGCTCGCTTGTATGTCAGATTGTGTTCTCTCTAGTTTTATTAGGAAATCAGTGGTATCTTTAATATATGAAGTCCAATTTTGAACACATTTTTGTAAGTAGTAATCAAGATACCTTCCAATTGGGTCGAATAGTGAACCGCATCCAGAGACTATTGGTCTAAAAGGAGGATCATTAAGATTTTTATGGATCTTTGGTAACATATACAAGTGAGGTCTGCGTGGATTGGAGGTGGTGAGGAATTGTCTGGTGGGTGCATCAATCCATTCCATATCTAATGCATTCTGTAGAATTTTATCCAGAAGGCCTAGTAGTTCCACTGTGGGGTCGGTCAATAATGGTAAATATATGTCTGGGTCCATGACATGTGAGTTAACCTTGCGCTGATAAAAAGCTGTGTCCATGATGACTATAGCTCCCCCCTTATCTGCCGGTTGGATGGTAATCTCGGGGGTATTGGCTATAGGATGGTAGATCTGTCATGTTTAGACAAGTTGGAACGTGGAATCTTTTGCAAATCCAGGGAGGATATGTCTTTCTTAACCATTATCTCGAAAGTATCCAGCATTTTATGCGAAATGGGTGCTTGAAAAATGCTCTTGGGTTTAAACTTCACATTCTCCTCTGAACGTTGAGATGGTTCATTGTCATCAATGTTAGTGAAAAAATGTCGTAACCTGAGTGTCTGCATAAACCTGAAAAATGCTATATCAATCTCCATGGTATTGGTAGTACTGGTAGGCACAAATGAGACGCCTTTATTCAGAATTTGCGTTTGTTGAGGTGTCAAATCCACTGATGAAATGTTAACAATTAAGGTATGTTCTTCCCGCTGCGTAGCGATTTGCCCACCCTTTCCTCGCCTCGTGGGTCTTGTGTACTTGTTGTTCCTTTGTGTACCTCTGGAGGTAATCCTGGATCCGGACCTTGCGACAAAAAAGACACCGCTCTTGTTGTTTGAGCCTGTTCAATTAATTCTGATGGCGGTTGTGGTAAACTTGTTAATGTGCCTGGTTGTACTGGAGCCCGACTAGTGGAAATTTCCTTGTCAGTTACCAGACTCTCTTCGGATGAGTGTGTGGTAGATTTCCGTTGATCAAACCTTCTCCGGGCGTATATCTCCGCTCACGTGTAGACTTCATTTAATTTATAGTCATTTGTGTCTCTCCTGCATTTCATGTATGTCATGCTTCATATAAAACCTGACCCAAGTAGGGGACAGCACAAATATACCAGTAAGAGTGTTTTATCAACTAGTTATACAGTGATAGCTTTAGGAATAAGCTGCATACCTTGTGATTATTGAATGTTGTTTGCCATTGTTAAATGAATATGGTTTGCTGCACATTAGACATGGCAGATCGTAGGACGGTCTGGATTTTACATAAGAATCTAGTTTCTGCACATTTACTCAGCTTACTTTACTGGTCATTTTTTCCATTATACCAGTTTACATACCACGCAATCACTAACATTTCGTGAGAACCTAACCACCTTAGGGTTCATCTGCGACATCGTTTTCGAATTCCATCTTTAATTATCATCCTGATTAGAGATCTTCACACAGTACTACATGCTCTTAAACCCACAAGTGTAGACTCAGTACGTCCTTTAAGTTTTCGAGTCATCATTACACATGCTTGGTAGTATTATGTGCTCCGTTTCGAACCTCGTTATAGATCCACCACATGGTGAATATCAATTAAGTATCAGGTCGTCATTGTACACACGTTCATTACCTTTATTCCGTATGAATAACTGATCATGATTACCTCAGTTTTCGTTTACTGAAGACATTTTTTAATTACTCCACGTATTACCCAGTGATAATTCCTATAGCCACATCTCCATACTAACATGGCGCCCTAGTAATGCGCCTTTAGACTTAGTACTTGTAGATCCAGTCCTTCGTTTATGTTCATGTCTAACACCACATCCGTTTGGTCTAAAACGGTAGTGGCCACGGTCGTTTTTTCACTACACGATTTCTCGAAGCAAACTTTATCGACGGAAAAGAGTAACATTCAGGTACGAATCTTACACGCGCAACATGTTGTCTTAGCGATATTTTTTTACATCTAGTGGCTGACTTACCGACACTGTCTTTCGTATTTTTCATAGTTTACTGATACCTTCAGCGCCCTAAAGGTAAGGACTCTTTGATCTATTTAATAAACATTGCGAGACAGATTTTAGCCCACACCACATACTCTACAGCTGTGGTTGTAGCACAGACTAATACAGCTACGTAGACCGCGTGTTGTCGCTAAGGAGGTAAGCTTCAGTAATGCATATTATTGCTATTTACAAACCTTTGGTCTGTTTGTAAAAATTTCCACTATTCGCTTTCCAGTAAGATCATTAGCTGATATGCCCTGCTTTTTAATCAATAGGTTGGTTAGGTATCAATTACCATCACGTCCATTGAAGGTATGATTTTTCCACATACATATTTCAATTAGTATAAACAGGACATAACATTCATCATAGTATACAGTGATTTTTGAGCCTCCATTTAAAAGGAATATATATGACAACATATTGTTTCATTCATGTTTTTTAGAATTTCCCCTGAGGAAGGAACAGTATGGTTCCGAAATGCATTGGGCTTATCATACAGTGGCATATTTAATTGTATATGTGAAATATTTGATTGGAAATTAGCATCTACAAGTAATAGATGCCTGTTGTAAAAAGTGTGTTTGTGTTAACAAAAATATTTCAAAGCAAAAAATGTGTTGTGTAAAAATCACACAGCAAAAAAAAGACTCACATGGATTAAAGTAGTTATTTTGAGAATACAGTCAAATTAGTGTTTGAATTCATGTTTACAAAAAATGTTGGTGTCTACACACCAGGTGAACAGTGCGCAGCTTACACAAGTTCTTTGACTTGTCATTAACCGAAGTATTTACAGCATTAGAGGACAACTCATGCTTGCTGCAGCACCAAAAAGAGTTTGATTTATTTGGACTCATCCAGGAGTGCACTCCCTTTTCTCATATCTTTTATTCAATGCTATAGTGTGGCAGGTGTGTGCAGGTGTCCATGGCCAGTATATGTGTGTGGCATCCGTCTAATTGTCACACTAATAAGGTCCGACGCGGGTGACAATGCGTACGCATTGCACAGGTCATGACCGAGCCGTGCATACGCCTTGTCAGTGAATGCAATGAGGTCCGACGCGGGTGACAATGCGTATGCATTGCACAGGTCATGACTGAGACGTGCGTACGCCTTATCAGTGAATGCAATGAGGTCCGACGCGGGTGACAATGTGTACGCATTGCACGGGTCATGACCGAGCCGTGAGTACGCCTTGTCAGTGAATGCAATGAGGTCCGACGCAGGTGACAATGCGTACGCATTGCACGGGTCATGACCGAGCCGTGCGTACGCCTTGTCAGTGAATGCAATGAGGTCCGATGTGGGTGACAATGCGTACGCATTGCACGGGTCCGGACCGAGCCGTGCGTACGTCTTGTCAGTGAATGCAATGAGGTCCAACGTGGGTGACTATCATGCATACGCGTCGGACAGGCATGGTCCGAGACAGGCGTACGCCTTGGCCATTGAATCGTATTTAGACGGGTGCATGTGTATATTCAAAATACGCTTTGTACAGTCAGTTGAACGAGTCGGGCGCACCCATTGGCTCAGGACTGTCATGGAGACGGATACAGATTCAAAACTTGTACAAGTTGTGCACTGGAAATTCAGTTGGATGCCTACAACAATGTTGCAATTTCAAGTGTTCCATGAAGGTGAAGATTTGAATGATGCGGAAGGCATGTACGAGTCGTACTTTTGAATGGATTGGCCAGATTCATAGGATGCAACCATGTTGGACCTATCACTTGGGACACATGGCACAGAGTCTGCCTCTGCAGCACAGATATAAGGCTGGCTGGCCCCCAGGGAGCTCACTTGCCTGCACTACATGCTACTGGACCACATCCCTGCTACCACTGCTGCCGTCTATGCATCCTCTGGCTCCTGCTATGGCACGTACACTGGACAGGGCCCCAGCCTTCACTGAGGAGGAGAACCAGGCCCTGTTGGACGGGCTCCTTCCAGAGTACAGAAAGCTCTATGGGACACAAGGCGAGCAGGTGAGTGTGCTGTCCACTGCCTCCTAATTATGCATGTTGTCTGACTAGCAGAACTAGCAGTGTGTACACCAGTGGCAAACATTCTCACTGACTACTTTCATCCACCAAAGTGTGTTGGTACATGTAATGAATAGTTTTCCTGCTGCTAAAGTGTATTATTGCAAGCTTAAACTATCCAGGCATTGTTAACGTGTCAGACATGCATGTGAGTTTTCATTCCCCATGGTTGCACTACCTGTGTAATTTATTTCCCTTTGTGATGATGACATGTATAACCAATTGTGTGCTGCACAAATCTGGGGCATGTGTGTTAATGTACTTTTCAGTTTGTCATCCTCACAGGTTCATGCCTACCAGAAGCAGGAGATCTGGCTGACCATCGCCTGGGCTGTTCGTTCTGTGGGGGCCTACAAGCGCCGCATCCGCAACTGCCAGAAGAGGTGGCAGGACCTTCGGGGCTGGACCCGGAGGATAGCTAGAGTCCAGCTGAAGCTGTCACTTCCACGCAGGAGGGGCGGACACTGGACCCTGACTCCCCACATGCTCCGGATACTGGCAGTGGTCTTCCCAGACCTGGATAGGCAGCTGAAGGCCAGACAGCAGCAGGAAGGGGGTAAGTCCATGCCTGATCTGTGTACTATGTCTGACATGCAAATAGCAGTCTTTTGTCCGGGTCACACTTCCACATTACGTAGGTCTTGTAGATCCAAAATCAGGTCCCTCATCTGTGTGATGCACCCTCCTCATCTGTTCCACAGGTGTGGCCCCTACAGTCTGTTGCTTGTGTCACTTGGGCACTGTGTCCCTACAGTCAGCTATGTTTCAGGTACCAGTCAGCATCAGTTCCCGTGACTCGGTTGTGTGTTTCATGTGTGGTTCAATTGTTTACACAATGCCTGAGATCTGACATGTGAACTGTGTGTGCCCTTGAGATGTGTACCAATTGCTGGTCTGACTCGCAACATGTTTCTGGGGTATTCAAAACAAAACCATGCAGCAGGGGCCTCCAATTTTTGGGCATCAGGAGTATGTATATCAAGTATGTCACAATTGCTTAGCCACCTGACTACTGTCCGGGCCAAAACACTGTTTCACTTAGTCCTGCCCAGTCATGCCCCCTCAAGGGCATTCAGAAACACTCTGTAATCCCACTCCTGTGTATGAAATTGCAGGTTGTGCTTAGTGACATGTGCCCTCAGGTGTCTGCCTCTGTGTCATTAGGGTGTGTCTCAGATGTGTCTGATCACATGTTACCAATGGGTGACAGTCTCCACATCCATGTGGTATATGCATCAACCTTGATGGGGTGTGTGTCTAAGAGACGTACATGTAGGGCCGGCATGAACAACAGTGGCCACTACCTGTGGGACTCGCGCTTGCCTTGTGGTGTCTACGCCATATCCATTGCTGTGTTGATGTGGCAATACAAGGACCCTGGGTTTCTGCATGGCATAGATCTGTGATGCCTGGGAGACATGAGTCCTCATTTGTCACTGGTGTGGGATTTTTGAACATTGCAGCAGCACATAGGTTGGGTGACACAGCCAGATGATTAGCCCATTGCACTACATGGCACTCATGTGGACATGTGGAATTGAGATGTGAGGTGGTGGTCTTGTAGGTGACATATGTGCCCATGCCCAACAGCTCACACCTCAGTACATTGTGTAATGTCATGAACTAGCATGTGATAGTGGTCATGGACACATGGGTGGATGTACTGAAAATCTTCCTTTGTGCATCTCTGTACTGAAGGGCACCAGCTGTCCATAGGCCGTTCCCAGACCTTGCAACCATGCAGGAACGCGACAGCATCAGACGGTACCGCATCACCAGGCCACTGATTGAGGAGTTGGCGGAGCAGTTGGCGCCAAATCTGCTACCTGGCCGGACATACCCTACAGCACTGACCCCAGAGGTGAAGGTGATGGCACCCCTGCACTTCTTTGCTACCGGTACCTTCCAGTACACTGTGGCTACTGCTGGTGGTATGTCGCATACGATGTTTAGTCGGGTGCTATGCGATGTCTTGAAGGGGATGTTGCAATTCCTCGACCTGTATATCAAGTTCCCGAGCCAAGATGAACTCCCTGAAATTAAGGATGCCTTTTATACACTAGGGAGGATGCCAAACGTCATTGGATCCATTGACGGGACACATGTTGCCCTGATACCACCACAGGCACATGAGCAGGCATACCGGAACAGGAAGCACTACCATTCGATGCTCTGGTGGTCTGTCTTGCTGACATGTTGATCACACATGTGTGTGCACGGTTCCCTGGTTCGGCGCACGATGCCTACATTATGAGGAGTAGTCACATTGCAACGCTGATGTCACAGATGCCAGCTCAGCGTGCCTGGCTTGTCGGTGTGTACTGACTGTTTCTCATTGTGTGTGTTTGTCAGTGTTGTATTCCGCACTCCTACATAACTCAGCTACTTGTTCATGTTTATGTGTGTAGGTGACTCTGGATACCCCAACATGCCGTGGTTGCTGATACCCCTCAGGAACCCTGTGACACCAGCCGAGCTGCGCTACAATGAGGCACATGGTCGAAGCAGGAGGGTGATTGAGCGGACATTCGGCCTGCTGAAAAGCCACTTTTGCTGCCTGGACAGGACCGGAGAGGCCCTCCCATATGAGCCTGCAAAGGTGTGCAAAATAATACTGGTCTGCTGCATGCTACACAACATGGCGGTGCGGAAGGAGGTGACTCTCATCCAGGATGAGGATGACGACAAAAAACGTCCGGCACCTCTGGAGGATCCCGGCCTTGGCCAAGATGCCAGTAATGATGAAGATGATGGTGACGTCCGCTCCCAGCTCATCAACAACTTCTTCACCTGAATGTGAGTTTCCAGTGTTGTTATGTGAATGTATGGAGGTAGCCTGGAATGTGTTGAGCCAGCTGTGTTGCTGTCTGAGTGTGTCTGTGTGCCACTTGACTGGATGTGTGCTGTGATGTGTCCATTCAGGTGGTGTGTACTGCACAATAGGGTAGTACTGCTAACTAGTGTTTGTGTAGGTGTTTTGCCACATGTTTTGTGCATGTGTATTGCATTTCTCTTCTGTTCTTCTGTGCTTTTGACTGTATCTTATCTGTCCTTCCCAGGGCACTTTGCCTGTTTTGTGGTCAACACTGACCCCCAACACCCAGAAGCCAACACCAGTGTGGAAGTTGAGAATTCCCATCAACTGATGTATCACACATCCCTGGACTTCCATTCTATAACACATTGTGAGCGTGTATCCACTGTTACGTAGAATTACCGTGCAACTAGTGTGGAATAAACATCTTGCTGATGTGTAATGAACCTGTGCTACGCTTTGTTATGTGTGTTGTCTGTCTTCCCACATCTGAGTGACATCTGCTTACCTCACCTGTGGACTTGTTACCACTGACTGTGCTTGGTGGTGTGCCTGTACATGCCAATGTGTTTCAGGTCAACATCATTGTGTGTGATGAGTAACATGGCCATATTGAGTATGTGTTGTGTTGCCATAGTGGTGCGTCTCCCTCACATGTGTCACATCCCCATGACTCACCTTACGTTGGTCACATTGTTGCAGTATTTGGCATGCACTGTGTTGTGTAGCAGATCGACTTCGCCCTGAACATGACACGTTGGAATCACAACAGGGGCAAGTATGGTGTACTGGTGAGTTTATTTACAAATATGTGTGAGTGAAGTGCACAGGATGGTGGGTGCTGGACAGTAGTTTGGGAATCCAAAGTTCACATTTGAGTTGGAAGTGCTGGTAGATGAAATGTCCAGAGTAAAGTCCACCTTCGTCTGCTACATTGGCCCAACATGAACCCTCCATGTCATGTGGGTGAGTTGTGTGCGATTGGATAAGGTGAACGGGTTGCGCACAAAGAACACTGTCCAGAACAGGTTTAGAGGCCCTGGGGGATGTGCTGGGACATCTGCCTCTCACATGTCCTTCTTCGGAAGACCCCTCTTCTTCCGGGGGGGGATCCTCATGTGCAGGGGACTCTCCGCCAGAGTCCTTCTCCCTCCCTGTGGCGCTGGCAGATGGTGTTGCAACAGATGTTGTTTGTACACAGGGGGGTGGGGACAGGTTGGTGTTGATCTGGCGGAGGCATTGTAGTATGTTCCGATGCACCACAGTAAGGGCATCCCACTTTGCCTCCAGGATCCCCACTACCTGGCCAAATCCTCCGGTGCCGTCCTGGTACGCATCTAAAATGCGTGCCAGTTGGGGGTCATCATCGAGTCCAGACCCCTCTGCAAGGTGCGCCCTGTGCCTTCCACCCCTCCCAGCACCCCTCTCCACACGGGCAGGACCAGCGGCGGTAAGCACAGGTCACACTGGGACCCCATGGGTGGTGTTGCTGGTGGTGTTGGCTGTAGCTTCCGGGGGGTCCTGTGTCCCTGTGCTGTGGGTGTTTATTGTCCTTGGTCTGTCCGTGTTGGCGGGGGTGCCCAGTCGGTGTCCAGAAGCTGGAGGCGTGGGTACGGGGGGCAGATGTTGCTGTTGCTAGTGCTGCATGATGGCTCACACCGGAGGGGCCAGGTTCATCGTCGTCATCCGAAGAGGACAGTGAGAGAGTCAGAGCAGAGAGCTCAGTGTCCACCAGAGTCTGGGACTGGGTATCCTCGTCATTTGGCGCTGGGTGCCCAGCACGACCTGTGTTTGGAAGAGACACACAATGTGATTTATGTTTCTACATGCATCGCTGGTTCACAAACATGACATTTTCTACTTCTCAAACAGATGCCTGCCTATACACTGCTTTTTCCCAGCTTATCACAGACAGAGTTTGATCTTGTTTTTGACCATTTGCCAGCATGGCCTTGTGCTCCCCACAACAGAGCCCAGTGTCAGACATCTTGTCAGTCCCTTCCCACTCCCTGCGAGGCGAGTATGGTTCAGTTTGATCTTTCTGTGCCATGTGGGTGGGTGTAGGTTGTCTGTGACTGCGAGTCCCATTATACTCTTGGCTACACCCCCTTCCCAGCATACCCATGCTTCCTCCCTCTTGACTCTGCTTCCCTGTGAGGGGGTGTGACATGAATGGCAAGATGGCTGAATGTGAAATCCTGGTGTTTGTTTGGCTACCAGTCCCAGCATGGCCTTGTGCTCCCCACAACAGAGCCCAGTGTCAGACATCTTGTCAGTCCCTTCCCACTCCCTGTGAGGCGAGTATGGTTCAGGTTGATCTTTCTGTGCCATGTGGGTGGGTGTATGTTGTCTGTGACTGCGAGTCCCATCATACTCTTAGCTACACCCCCCTTCCCAGCATACCCATGCTTCCTCCCTGTTGACTCTGCTTCCCTGTGAGGGTGTGTGACATCAATGGCAAGATGGCTGACTGTGAAATCCTGGTGTTTGTTTGGCTACCAGTCCGAGCATGGCCTTGTGCTCCCCACAACAGAGCCCAGTGTCAGACATCTTGCCAGTCCCTTCCCACTCCCTGTGAGGCGAGTATGGTTCAGGTTGATCTTTCTGTGCCATGTGGGTGGGTGTAGGTTGTCTGTGACTGCGAGTCCCATCATACTCTTAGCTATACCCCCCTTCCCAGCATACCCATGCTTCCTCCCTCTTGACTCTGCTTCCCTGTGAGGGTGTGTGACATCAATGGCAAGAAGTCCCAAGTGAGCCCCTGTGTTTCACACAGCAGCACCCAGTACGGGGTATCTTTTGCTGATATTTCAATGAGGTGTGTGTCAATGCATTGTACCCGGTGAGTTGTGTGGAGTTTGTGTTGGGGGGTGTCTCCCCATGCTGATTAGTATGGTCAGGGCTGTCAGTCCTCCTTCCCATCATGAAACGTGCTTCCATTGTAGGGCGTGCAAGTTGTCTTTCAGGATGTCAGTCAGTGGTGTCCTACTTCTGATTTGCACACAAGCCCTAGCAGGGCCTTGTGCTCCCCACAGCAGGAGCCAGTGTCAGCCATCTTGTCAGTCATTTTCCACTCCCTGTGATGTGGGCATGTTTCAGAGGGGTCTTGATGGGCCAATCAGGAGGGGGAACATTATCTCTGATTACAGTCCCCATCATGCTTTTGTCTACACTCACTTCACCTGTATCCCCACTATTCCTTCCTGACAGTCAGCTGCACTGTGAGGTGGTGTGTTTGTGGTGGCAAACTGTCTGGCTGCATGTATTTGGCTTAGTGCCAGTGGCTTGCTCTATTTGTTTATAGGTTGGTGCATGTCATGACACAGTTCCCAGTCACTATGAGATGGCAGGTATTGTGTTTGTGTGACTGGCATACACATCTTGGGTTGATTATCTATTGGTTAGTGTAGATTAGCGTGGGGTGCATGGTTTCACTGTCCCCTTGCCACACAATCTTGGGTATGTTGTTTGTGTACTCACCAGTCTCTGGGATGTCTGTTAGGCCATGGACGCTCTCTGGTGGTAGGATGTCCCGCACCTTCTCCTCCCAGTTCCTGAAGTAGACTGGTTTGGCAGGAGGGCCACCGCCGGTGCGCTGACTCAAGGCGTGATCTTTCTCGATGAGTTTCTTAACCCTCCTGCGCATGTCATACCACCGGTTCTGGATATCGTCCTTTGTGCGCAACGTTGGTGCTTATGCGTTCATCTTGTCCACAATCCTCACGCACATCTTGGTTTTCTGTGAGATGGGGGTGCTTTGAACCAATGTACCAAACAAATGTGGCTCTACTCTGATAATCTCGTGTACTAGTACTTCTAACTCACTATCTGTGAAGTTTGGATTCTTCTTTGGAGGCATGGTGATGGGTGGTGGTGGTGAGGGATGTGTATGTGAGGGTGCAAGTGATGTTGGTTTGGTGTTGGTTTTGCTGTGTGTATGTGTGTGGTTTTGTATGAGGTGCTGATGGTGTGTGAGTTGTGTGATGTGTGAGTTGTGAGTGTGTCTGTGGTTGCTGTGTACTGGTGTTTGCTGCTGGCTGTGTCTCCTGTTTGCAAGGGATGATGGTAGTGATTGTAGTCCTTTATATAGTTGGAGTTGTGGGTGTGTCTTTGTCCAATTAATTTTTTGGGGGTATTTATTGGCTTAGTCATTGCTTGTTTGGTCCTTTTTTGAGTTTTTTCCTTTGTGTTTTGTGGGCATGGAGGAAACGTTCATGTGACGGAAACGGACGCTGCTGTTGTCTCGTGCGTGCTTCTCTGCCTCGTTCACGCTGGCTGTCTTCTGTGTTTGGTATGCGCCGTTCGTTGCGGTCTCTATTGCTTGTGTGCCGGGTTGTCTGTGCATGTCGGTTGTGCAGCTTGGTCTCCATGCGAGTCGGTCTGGTTTTACACGCATTGCATCGTACTGCGCTAATCGTACATCGCGGGTACGGGTCGGTCGGGTTTATTCCGGGTTTGTGTCGGTCGGTGAAAATCGCGTCGGTTTTCCGGCCGGATCACTATTTTCCCTCCGGCTCGGTCGTACGGCTTGTATTCCGTACATGTCCGTTGTAATTCATTTGCGTTGCATCGTACTGCACGGGTCGTACAGTGCTGGTCCGTGTCGGTCGGTATTTGGTCCGGGTCCGTGTCGGTCTGTTCGTTTTGCTGAGAGGAGTAAGAGGAAGACGTGGTTCGGTCCTGAGGAAAAAAGGATCCTTGTTACGGAGGTGATCGAACACTACCAACAACTGCTCTGGTGCAATTAACTGTGCATCGCAAGCCAACGACACGCGGCTGTGTGCCCATGCTGACCGCTGCCTCTGGCCCACACTGCGGTCCTGTAGGTCACAAATTTGGAACTGAGCCTTGATTTATTCATGGCAGAGTTTATATCATTGTAGAGACCTTATAGCAGACTGCATCCCCTTCCAGCTCTGGTGCCACTGACTCTCTGCCACGGGAGTCAGGGACACTCTCTGGTTGAACTTTAGTGGCATCTGAGTCTATGGCCTGGGGGTTGTCTTCATCATCATTTAGCTGATACTGACATGGTGGGAAAAAGGAGACTGTAGCATTCAACTCCTCCATACTGCCTGTTTCTGCTTGCTTCTGCCTTCTGCATCATGCCCTGGATGGACACCTTCCACTGTCCCCCGTAGCACTCCGCGACATTCTCCTTGGATATCAGCGAGGACACACTCAGCTCTCGTAGCCCTATCTCAGTGCACCGCAAGCCACCGTCCCTTGCTGGTGTGCCTGTGCCGGCCGCAGTGCATCCGGGGCCACTAACTCTGTGCAGCTCAAGTCATGGAACCTTGCTGTTTGTACTTTGAACTTCTGATTGTCTGATCACTGTTGTAGTTGTTGCCAGCACCAACCAAGCCCTGAGGAGTGGCTTACACTACCCAACACCCATCAAGCACAGGAGTCACTGGATGTGTGACCCTGGCAATAAAAGGTGCCAGGCGCACGTGCCCGTAGCCAGTTCCACAAATTATCTCAGTCTGTCCATGTGGTCATTATGTATGCATGAGGGCCCCGGGCCATACCACATTACATTATGCTGTTTACAGCGGATGCAACCTTGTCACCTCAGGCAGCGGGGTAGACCTGGAACATATAGCTGTGTCGGACACCCCTGTGAGCGTATGGGAGTGGACCGGCGTATGGCAGTATGGTGTAGGAGTATGGTCATTCAACACGTGGCTCTGGGCATGGTTGAGCTTAAGCCTTGCCAAGGAAGTTACTAATGCGTGTTTCTCTGGTGTATTGTCGGCGCCACCCGTCACGCAACATACAATGTTGTTATGTCGCACACCCCCGGAGTGCGGGCTCAGCCGAGGGGTACATGAAGGTGCACAAGCATGCTCGGGTCAGGGATTAGACATGCCAACTGTTGTAGGTGTCGCTATTTCCGCAGCATTAGCCAAAGGTCTACCCTTAACCGTATGGCGAGTTCAGCCGGGCATGAACTCTACATCTGTGTCCGCCTAGTCCTTACCATATGCCTACACACACGTGGCCGCCCACCTTCAGCGCACAACATCACTGTGTCGCTGTCAGGCATGTAGACATGCGCAGACCGGCATGACAATGGTGTGCCGTAGGGGTGCAAATGATGCAACTGTGCTGCGCACACTGGTGAATAGGCTCGGGGAGGGGGAGCAGCAGTGAGGCTATGTCATACATTGATGCTGCTCTTTTGCAACAAGCAGTACATGTCATACAGAAACCAACTGTTGACTCATGTATCTCTGCACTGTCACAGGTGACCATGGATATGCACTCTGCGCTTGGATCATGACACCCCTCCGAGCCCCGAACACACAGGCACAGAGGCAGTACAATGCGGCCCACAAACGCACCGGGGGCATTGTGGAACCAACATTTGGCGTGTTGAAGTCACGTTTCAGGTGCCTGGACGTTACAGGTGGAAGGCTCCTGTACAGCCCAGACATTGTGTGCAAGATGATCGTTGCATGTTGTGTGTTGCACAACATATGTGTACACAGCAATACCCATGGATACAAGTGCCAGATGCACTGGACGATGATGATGAAGATTTGGCAGGTGGACCACACCCCACTGCAGCCGCAGCAGGAATAGCCCATAGGAACATCATCATTGACAATTTCTTTACATGAGCACGTCACATTGTGACAGTCCTTAGCAATCATGGGACAGTACAAAATGACTACAGGCAAAGCATGTGCAAATAAATGCATTCCAATAACACAATCCCTGTGTGCATGTTACTCATCTGTACAGGCACATCACCCAGACAAGTGTGAGTGCAACATGTAGTGCTGACAATTGTATGATTTGTTCATGGATGGTGGGTGTGTCACCTCTGTGCAGAGAGGCTGTTTAGGGTGTCAGGTATTCGAAAGGCCAGTTCTGTGTGTCAGAGATCGTAGGGAATCCCACTTTTCTGCATTTCACATGTGCCCCAAATCATTCCATTTTGGCTGCCATTTGTGACCTACAGGTGACAACAGGGCTGTTCTTGGGGTCAGATATGTACCACCATGATGCAGGTATGCCCCCTGTGACTCAAGTTCCACAACATGTAAGTGGGAGTCACTGAGCCTACATGTTAGAAATGGGATCTCTGGTTGGCTAAGGCTTGCGCCAAAGCCAGGCAGAGACCACCCCTCTAAGTCAGGGCTGGGGAGGCACACGCCAAAGATAACCCCTGCTCACCCCCTTGGTAGCTTGGCACAAGCAGTCAGGCTTATCCCGGAGGCAATGTGTAAAGCGTTTGCGCGCGCACACAGCAACAACACCCTAGGCCCACCACAAAAGAAACTCCACACAAGGTTATATTTAAAAAAATAGCCTTTGTATTATAATAAACACATTAGATGATAATCACATAATTTACACTGTGCCAACTGGCACTGGGCAGAATTTTACAGGGGACTAGTTACACAAGACACGGCCACATGGACCACTGTCAGAATTAGCACAAATCACCAATTGTAAATGTAGAAGATATACCAACTGTAACACAAATTATAACTGTAGAGCACAACCAGTAACTACTGGCGCAATAATGACCTCAGCATTATCACCATACAATCAGGTATAAAACCTATCCTGTCTACATCACAGGGGCATAAACACATGATGCAATCTCTCACAAGTCTAACGCATTAGACCCTACCTCCTAAGTATAATTACACTAGGGGCGTACATCACACAGGGAAGTATAATCTCCCTAACATAAACCTAAACAGGTAAAACAACCTCCTATGCAGAAATCATATATAGAGGTATAAAACACAGGGTGCGCAAAACATACTACACACGGTACATTTCCTAACACCTAAAGCATTTAGCAAATAAATCACAATAGCACCTAAATAACATTAGGGTCCAGGTTGCGCCAGAACCTAAACGTAGCAGCTGCCCAGTACTTGCTGGGCAGCTGGGGACAAGAACAGGGCCTAAACGCTGCAGCTGGGACTAAGTGCTGTACAGCTGTGGATACTCAAATGCGGTATGGGCTTTCAGTAGCCCTCGAAATCAATGTGCCCAATGTGGGAGCCACAATGGGCTCTAAAAATGCTTATGCCAGTGTTGGAGCCACACGGGGCTCTGCAAACAAGTAATGCCCCCAAGAACGTGGCGCGCACTGGCGTTGTAAATAATTCTGCGCCTGGTGGAGCGACTCACAGGCTCTGAAAAATGAACATGTCCCCTTTGGTGGAGCCCCTCGGGGGCCTATTCAGAAATAATCACTGCCCCTCTCGTTGCAGCGGCCCGCAACGGCGGCGCCGCATTGAAGATCAGCTCCACACGGGGGGCACAGAAGAGATCCCATTTCTAACATGTAGGCTCAGTGACTCCCACTTACATGTTGTGGAATTTGAGTCACAGGGGGCACACCTGCCTCTCTGGCCCTTTAAACAAATATGGCCACAATCGTAGGAGTGCCCCGCAATGGCGGGTCCGCACATGGACACTACAAAACGGTATCGGTCATTTCTCCCACCCAGCCCTCACTCACCGGGCTGACGGGAACTCCTCCAATCGCTCTTGCTTCTCCCGACACCACGGGCGGCACGCGGAGCTCTCTCTGCCATGAGAGCCCCGCTGGGGATCCAGCTGCACTTCTCTTCACCCCGGCCCCCTCCTGGGACCCGGGACTCCTCTGGCTGTCTGCGGGACTCCCTCTTCACTACTGGAGTCCCGCCTGGGGTCGCAGAAGCCCCTCCTGGGCCCCGGGACTCGTCCTCACTACTCAGGGAGGTGGAGTAGGCTCCCGTCCTCCCCTTGGCACACCGGGGCTCCCCATGCCTCACGGGAGCCCCGCATCGACACCGGCACAACTTCCGGTCTTCGGCCCCGCCCAGAAGCAGGCGTACTTTGCCTGGCTTCCGGGTCGGCGGCCATTACTCGGGTCGCGGCAGTGATTTTCTCGGTAATCGCGGGGTAGGCACCCGCAATAAAAACAAGGGCATAAGCGGGGTGGGCACCCGCCAAACACGGCAAATCGCGGGGTGGGCACCCGCTTTTTTTAAAGATGAGAACAACGAAAACAGCAATGAGGGGTAGGCTCCCTCCCAATTAAAAGTATAAAGCGGGGAGGGCACCCGCTTCGGCTGAGCTCCAGCGCTCCTCTGGTTCCAAATAAAGCGATATAGCGCTCCCAGGGCGCTAGGAGCAAGAAGAAGCAATAAAGCGCTCACCAGGCACTAGAAGTACAGCACAAAGTCCTTGATAGATCAAGGAAACAGCAAAAAGGTCCCAAAAGTCCATCAGGCATCCAGGGGCTGGGCAGGGCCCAGGGAGGCAAGCCTTCCCCTGAGCCCCAGCAGCAGCACGCCCCTGGTAGATTCAAGTCCAGAACAAGAACATTTTCATGGGGTCACAGCCCCTCTTTTATACACAAAATCCTTTGTCTCCAAAGGTGCAGGGAAGGGGCGTACCAGATGCAACTGGTTCCTGAGCACTTTGTTTTGCTCAGCCCCTCTCCCTATACACAGGACAGGCCAGGGACATCAGACACACCACAGGGGGTGGAGCCAGCATTGTGGAGGGAACGCCCAGCACTATTCAGGTCCCAGGTGTACTCCTCCCTGCCATCAACATGCAGATCTCTCCATTCACCACCGGGGCAGACCCATCTTGACTCATGGAGCCAGGCACACCAGCCAATCACAAGCCAGACAGTCACTTCACATTTATTACACAGACATGCCAGCTTCTAGAAGTGGCACTTCTACACTAGACACAGTAACGCAGCACACATCATCGCGCAGCATTCAATCTCACGAGTTTGCACATCTGGTTTTATGGTGCATTTTCCCGCATGACGCATGGGAATTGCAGGCCTAGCACTGGTTGTCGCAGATTTTTGTATCGCGATTGGCCTCATTGCAACTTTTTTCGTGTTCGTATTTCGCATTTATGTAGCGTCGCGTTGATTTTAACGCGGTCATTTGATGCGTTATGTTGGGACTATCGCATGGTGCCGCCGGGTTGAGAATACTACGTTAACACGGCATTGTTTTCCAGCGATAGACTGCAATATACAGAGTTGCGTTAAGCTAATTTTGCAATGATTATCACACGTTCTTGAGAATATCCC
Source organism: Triturus cristatus (assembly GCF_964204655.1). Lineage (NCBI taxonomy): Eukaryota > Metazoa > Chordata > Amphibia > Caudata > Salamandridae > Triturus > Triturus cristatus. The sequence continues at coordinate 734,982,241 of NC_140587.1, read as the reverse complement.
CCTTAGTTGCTTCGAATGAAAACTCAGTTATGTATATGTCACCGTTACAGGGGCATTTTATCAAGCACGACGTTAAAATTATCGCCGCTTTTGTGGCAGAAAACTGCAGCTAAAGCGGCAATAATGGGCTTGATAATATGCTGCAGAGAATTCCAATAGAAGCCCATGTTGACACCAGAACATGGGCTTCTATGGGAATGCTCAAGGGCATATTATCAAGCCAATTATCGACGCTTTAGTGGCAGTTTTTTGCCGCTAAAGCGGCGATAATTTTAACGCCGTTTCTTGATAATATGCAGTTATCCATGTTAGGGTAAATCTAAGATCTCAATAGTGGGTGCATGGTGATAAAGATGAATAAAATAAAAAAATTGGAAAGTGTCCGGAGCACAAGTTTAGAACAGCATAACACGTAGAACGAATGGTAAGATAAAATTAAACTGAAAGAAAATGTTTTGGAATTACATTACATAGCATAAAGTAATATTAAAAGCAAATGATCTAGTAGATTGAGTGATTACGAACAACATCACAGCCACACTCTTAGGAAATATAAAAGTGTGCCAACTTTACCTAAATGTTCATGTTCTTACCGGCTTCTGCCTGCGGACCTGCTATGAATTTTTATGTGCTTAGTCTTGCCTCCAGTTATTGGAAATTGATGTTTAAGCATCTATCAAAAGTATTTCCTGACATTTTCACGACTTCACGATTCAATTTTAGAATTATTACTGCTGTAGCTACTTGCTTGTTCAATCTGCTGTGGTCTGCTTCAATCAATGACAACCAAATTACTAGTGTTCGCTCTCAAAAAATCATAATGTGTCATTTCGAAATTAAAAGGTTGAACAAATAATACAAACTTTACAATTAAAGAGGAGAAAAGAGAAATGTTTGCACCAACCCAGATTTCACAATAATGTATTTAAAAAGGGAATCAGATTTCTCAGCTAATGGACAGCGCAATCCTCAGTTCAGCACACAGTTTTGGGGGGTTATTCTCAAGAACGCGCGATAATCATCACCAAAATCGGTTAACACAATGTCTTGTATTGCCGTCTATTGTGGGAAAATAACTTCGTATTAATGTCCTATTCACAACAAGGCGGTAACATGCGATAGTCTCCCGATAACACGTCAAATGTCCGCGATAAAGTCACCGAGACGGCGATAAAAATCTAAATCACAACATGAAATAAGTTGCGATGGGCCCAACCGCCATATAAAAAAAGCAGCGTTAAGCTGTGTCAGGCCTGCAATTCACACACGTCAGGCGGGAAAAATCACTATAAAAGTAGAAAAAAAATACAAGCAAAAGCAAAACAACTGCGAAGCATAATGGAGCTAGCCAGAGCAAGTACAGAGGACAACCAGAACCCCACAAGCCACCAGGAGGCCCAGGCCGGTGACCTAGGGGTCAGGGAAAGGCAAGGACAAGAAGAAGAGGAAGATTCTGTTCAGTCCGCAGGAAAGCAGGATCCTGATAATGGAGGTGAGGGAACACCATCAACTACTGTTCGTCACCTCCACTGTGTCATTGGCAACAAAAAACGGGATATGGCAGTCCATTGTGGACAAGGTGAATGGAGTCGGAGTGCTGAGGAGGACAATGGAAGAGGTCAAGAGGCGATGGAATGATGTGAAGTGCAAAACCAAGCAGAAACTTGCAAACAACCAGAAGGCAGCAATGCAGACGGGAGGTGGGAGTCCAGCGCCACAGGAGGAGCTGGATGAGATGGAGGAAATGGTGACCACAGTCATCAGTGGGGAGACGGTGGCAGGAGTTGGGGGACCGGACACTGCTAAACATGACCTGACACAACAACAACAGGGTGAGTAATGACCAGGGACTGGGGGGATGGGGGAGATGGGCACAATGGCACACATGCACAATTAAGTAGAGCACAGTGCACACCCACAATAACTCTGGAGCATGTCTCTTATCCCCTTGGCACACTGCAGCAGACCTAGAAACAGCAAGTAGGCCCCCGTCGACTATGTGCCCAGAGGGGGCCCTTTCCACACACCACCAATCTCACAACCAACCCATGCACATGTGTCAAACCCAGCAATGCGGCGTGTGTCTGTGAGCAATACTGAAAATGCATGTGACACTGCATGACGAATAGCATTGCTGCAGTCAATATACCATGAAATGTTCACGCAACGACACTGAGGTGGCTGAGTGTGGACCACATCGGTAAAGGAGCAGGTCACACTCTGACACAACCATGTGCACAAACAACCCCTGACGTCAACAACACATCTGCAGACAAACCATGCCCCAGACCCCCAACTCCCACCAAGCGACCAATGTACCCAAGTATGCAACATCTCAGCACTGTATAAGCACAGAAGTCAAAGGCACACCGCATGAAAGGGATAAGGGGCAGCAAAATCAGAGTTGCAGGGGCAACTCTCCCAAAATGCAGCACACACATGACATGCAGAGCACATCAACATTGACAACAATGTGGTACAAACCGCAACACGTCCACAACAGAACAGGGACACAACTGGTGCCCCTTGTCTGTAGAAACTGGCCAATCACATTTGACATAGCAGGGAAATGTGAGTTGATAATGTACAAGTACAAACACTCATCTGTGATGTTGTCGAAATGTCCACTGTCCCACATCAAATAGGCAGCTCCTCCCAAACAGTCACAATGTCATGCAGTCTGTATGTAAACATGTACAATGCATCAACATACATATTAACACAATGTTAAACTGCATCTCCCCTTTACATTGCAGAGGGAAAACCAACACCTCCTGTTGAGCAGACCAAACCTCTCTTCTCTGATGACGCAGAGGACCTCACACCTTCAACACAGACGCCCTCCAAGAGTTCATTGACAGCTACGTCAACTCACCTCCAGGAGCAGGGCAGCCCAGCTGCATCGATGAGACCCCACCCCCTGCACAGACCACACAGCAGGCAGCACCCACCACCACGGCTGCCTCCCATGACCCCCACGAACAACAAATTACCTTCCAACGCCGTGTGTTGGGGTGCCAGGAGAAGATATCTGAACAGGTGTGGGTGGGGTTTGACCACATGGCAGTCAAACTAGATGCCATAAGTGGGTGTCTAAGTCCCATCAGGGACCACTCACAGTCCCTAACGGACACCCACAGTCCGCTCCATCCTCTCCAATGATCCATGGCTGACATCACTGGAGTCCTGACTCTGAGACAAGAACAACTGTCTAGTCAGAGTGGCTCCAGCGATTTCACCCGGGAGATGTGACACATGCCTAGGATCATGGAGAACATGGAGCGGACACCAGCAGAAAGGTCGGCTGCCACGGCTGCACACCAGTGAGAGGTATCTGAGTTCCTCAATGCCCTGCAGACCATCCTCATGGCATTGCTGCCACAAGGCCTGGCGCGGATGAATGTTGCTGCTACCACTCCAGCCACATCTCCGCCCCATAAAGTGTCAGTGCCACACAGTGCAGCAGACATTCCACCTCTAGTCCCTGAGGTGTCATTGCCACACAGTGCTGGAGACAGAACACCACCACCCACATGTGAGGCACATGAAACAGCAGAGAACGAAGATGCAGATGATTCTTCCTTAGTGGTAAGAAGGACGCAGTAGCATTCATCTCCGCAATATGGCCTGTTTCTGCTTGGTTCTGCCCTCTGCATCATCACCTTCCACTGTCCCCCGATACACTCTACAACACTCACCTTGGACCTCAACATGGTCTGCCATATTCTGTTTCGTTACCAATGACACAGCAATCAGACTGTGGACTGAACTCTTCCTCTTCCAATGAACCTGTCATTACCTAAAGGACTCTGGCTGGCCCTCCATGGGCCAATAATGTAAAGTAGGGTTTGCATGGCCCTGTACTTCTCCAGCAACAACATTCCACTGAATGTGCATTAATCATTCATTTTCACACAGATGTGTCATGTCTATGATCATTCAAGTGTGGAAGTATGGATTAATGTAGGGTCAGTGAGTCTCCTTTATGTCCATGTTGCTCATGTTGTGGGGCTTGAGTCACAGGGTGCAACTTTCCAATTGCGGTCCGGGTGGCGCCGACACTACAACAGAGACACACGCATAAGTCACTTCCTTGTCCAGCCCAGGACGGAATCACGCCCAGTGCCCCGGGGTCATTGTTCACACCTCTACACTGGACTGGCATACGCCAGGCCAGCCCACTCCGCTTATGCTCACAGGGAGGTACGACAACGCTACGTGTCCCAGGTCTTCCCTGTAGTGATCTGCTGATCACAGATCTAGTTGTCAGCATGCCACAGCCACTCCCTCATGGCTGGTTCACACCCACGCCACACCCATCCAGCACACGCGTCGCAGGACATGTGACCCTGCCAATAAAAAGGGCTGGGTGCACGTGCTGGACGCCATTTCCACTCTCTTTCTGGGTGTATGCGTGTGGTTATTATTTATGCATGAGAGCCTAGGGCCCTACCACATCACATTCCCCACTGCCGGAGGTGACATGATGGCATCCGCACCACAAGACTCAATCAAAAAGGGTCCATGACTTGCGTTGCACAGACTTGGTGGCACCGAATACACTCTCGCCGGCACGGGCCTACCGCCACAGGACGGTGACTTTCGGTGTACTGAGGTTGGGGCACCTTAAGTGCTGAGTGGGTGTGCAGCCTGCGATGATGACGACTGGTAAGGATTTTTGTTTGCCCTGCTGGACCGCAGTGTAGGCCTGAGCCAGCAGGCTGCGCTGGCTGACCGCCACGTGGCGTTTCCTCGCGGTTCACAGAGTTTGTGCCACCTATAGAGCTGAGCGGGTGTGCAGCCTGCGATGATGCCGTGTGCACTGATATGTTCTCTGCCATTGTGAAATGAACACCCAGAATCACGTGTGTGACCTTGTTGCCCGAGGTATGGGCTGCATGATGTGGAGGCTGCCAAGGTCGCAGGCCCTGGGCATGGAGCTTGCACCGGCATGTGGTGGGTCCTCTTGGAGACACGCCGGTGGCGGAAGGTGAGCAGTGAGGCCTGTGTGTGCAGGAGCGGGCAATCACCACTGGGCGGCGGGAGGGGCCGGGGTACAGCAGCCTGGGTGCGCAGAGGCAGGCAAGCGAAGATGGCGTGTGCAATTATGTGAACTCTGCCATTCATAAATCTGGACTCTGTTTCAGGTAAGGGACCTGGAGGACTGCAGTGTATACCGGAACGTGGTTAGAGACACACCGGTGGCAGCAGGTGAACAGTGAGGCCTCAGTCCACAGTGTCGGCACTCTCTCTCCCTCTCTTCCTTTCACTCTCTCGCTCTCTCCCTTTCTTACTCCCTTTCTTTCTCTCTCTCTCTCTTTCTCTCTCTCTCTCCCTCTCGTCCTTTCACTCTCTCTCTCTCTCTCCCTTTCTTTCTCCATTTCTTTCTCTCTCTCTTTCTCTCTCTCTCTGTCCTTTGATGGGCACATGACAGACCTTCTTATCTTGAATTTTGTCTTGTAGACTGTGACTTACAGATTGTCCTGTGAAGACCCGCCATGCCTCTTCCAAATAGTTGTTCTGAGTTTAATTTGAATAAAAGGATTTGTTTGTAAATTAAAAGATGAATGAATGGTTCTCCTTTTTCTGACCACACATGAATGTTGATTGTTGTAATTGTGCAACATCATGCAAATTGTTTTGTTCATGATTTCGTAAAGTTCATGTGAAATATCTTTGTCCGGGGGAGGGAGAGGGGGGTGCCCAAGGTCGGGCTCCGGGGGGAGGGGGGTCCTGGGGTTGGTGGCAGTTGGTGTTTTGGCACTCTTGGGTGTCCGAGCTGCATGATCAGTAGCTCCATGGCATCTGTTGTGCTTCAGGTGTGGCTCTGGTCTGGGCTCCCTTTCATGATACAGGTTGTCGTCTGACTTTACACCAGGTAAGAGCAGGTGTTAAATCCCTGCTGCTAATATACCTTATCGCCTGTTTTGGGATCTTATTGCCGATCTGGCTGGTCGTTGAAAATGTTGTGAAGTGGTGTTGTCGCAGCTTTTTGCACGGGAACGCCTACTCTACATCTCATTAGCGTTATTTGCCCGGTGTCATCTGTGCCGATGTTTTTTGCTATCACAGGAAAACTGGTGATATCGGCTGTTAGCACCAGCTTGTGAATGGGGCGATAAATTTATCGCCACTTTGGCTGCAATAAAGTGCCGATAACTCGGCGATAAGTCCTTGAGAATATGCTCCTTGCAGTACTAACCGCGTTCGGCACTGAATATGACAAAGGTATATGTGGCATTGCCATAGTTTAAATTAAGCCAAAAAGAAACTCTCAACTTTTGTATTTGTCTGCAGTTTTGAAAAATAGTATGAACTATTTCAGGATGCCCAAAAAAAATTCAATCAATTGAAAATACTTTATTTGATTTAAACACAATAAATCATAAAAGTACAGAAGACATAAATTACACTGATAAATACATAAAAATACAAACTTTTTTATCACCTTTCAGAGTGATTTTGATATTAATAATACTACAACAGTTGTAGTTGTTATTATTATTATTGTTATTATTATTGTTGTTATTATTATTATTATTATTATTATTATTATTATAAACAAACTTGTATCTGCTGGGTGAATTTATGTCATGTTGTCAACTCTGGCTTGGTCTGTGTTCAAGAACACTTAACAAAATAAAATAATGATATAAAGAGATATATTGCTGGTTTGCGCCTGATCTCTAATGGCAGGGACAGATAGTGCCATGATCACTCAGGTGTGTTTGTTGAACGAAACTAATAAGAGGCAAATGAAACTCCATAGATCGGAGGACCTAAAAGTCAGAAGGAGGTAAATGAAGCATTTCGTCCATAGGTTACAGTCTAATAACCCATCCTAAATTAATTTACCAATTTTTTCAGTTTCAATATCACCACCCTTTTAATCCAGTTCCTGACAAAAGTGATTAGCATTGGTTCTTATAACTTTACAAACACTGTTAGCTCATCCCAGATTTGCATTTATTTGCACTAATTTATTCCAAGAAATACAGAATGCATGGGTTTTACAATGAATGTCCTTCTCTATCTGCGGCCATAGTAAATTCCCTTCTTGCTTGCATGTCTGGCAGTTCGTTCAAATCATGACTTCAGGGATGGCTTCACCCCAGAACAATGGGGACCAGAAAATTGACCCTTAACATTCTGTGTCCGCAATGACCTATATCATCAGAGTAGGTCCGTATACCAAAATTGTTGTTCAAACCCCCTTGACAGATTTCTGAGCCCGCTATGCTACTATTCAGGTAGGTGTGGGCTGCAATTATCCTCTGGCATCCATGAAACTAGACACAATGTTCCTATCATATGTGACCTGTTAATGGCATATGGTCTATTGTGACTGCTTTAAGAGCTTATATTGCACCTAGACAACACTATTGGATGGAGATATGTAGGCTGTTAAGAATATCCTCATTGACCATCTTCCTTTCTTGGGTATGAAACCCTTTGACTCTGACTTGCCTACCTAATAAAGCAGACAGTCATGAAGATGATGCTTCAACTGTTTTGTTCCCCAGCTCATTGCCACTTCTTTTTGTCAAAGCACCAGACTCCATAACAGCAACAACTGCTATGCTAGCCTTTTTGTTGGAGAAGCTGGATTTGGGTCACCCCTTCTAAGGCAAGTTTTGCCTCTTGCAGTTGGGAACCACTTTCCATCCTGGTGTCAACTTCCCTACCACAGACATGCTGGTGGAAGGTTGTTTGAGGATTGTCTCCTGATAGAATTATATGCAGGATCTGTGGGGCTGTGAAGTTTTCTCCTTGAGATATACCTTTGAATCCGACCTTCCTCTACCTCCCACATTCTGCGAGACTCTTATACTCCAGTACCCAGTCAATTCAGGGGTTATTACAGTTGGTATCTGCTCTCTGAGTTCAATCTGCCATATCACACTGGGAAGGCAGGTACAGATGTTATTCCGTTGACCTTGTGACTTTATTTATCTTGAGCAATGTATACTTCCATGTTCTGGATCAACCGGGTATGGTGGCTTAGTGGACTAATATGCCCACTATAGGGACCTGGGCGTGACCTCATGGTCACAGGTTCAAATCCCAGCGGATCCACTCAGTCTTTCATCCTTCGGAGGTCGATAAAGTGAGTACCATTGATTTGGGTAACTATAAACATCTGTTACTGAGCACCAAGATACCCTTGGATGAACATGTGCTTTACAAATACACATGTTATATTATGTTATTCCATCTAAAGGCAGTTAAGTGTACATTGAGCATTATCAATTTGAGGCTTTGCCATTTGCTTAGCCTGTTGATGACTTTTGCAGCAATTGGTTGGTGATTCAGAAGCTGACGGACGCCGGATCATCCTCTCGTGACTAAGCAGAGCAGGTGATGACAGTGAGTATTCAGCGGTTGTGAGCGGCTATGTGATGTGCCATGTGCCGAGCTGCGCCAAACGGGGGGCTGGGTGCCAGTTGTCGATGCCGAGTGCTAGGTCTTGTATGGCCGCACGCAGGCTACGCAGCTCTTTGGCGCATAGATACCCCCAGAGGAAGCCAGCCGGGAGAAAGCAGCAAGCAGGCTGTGCCTGGAAGTCAGTGGAACTACACGGGCCCACACTCACGAGTAACAGGTGCTTATTTGACAGTCACTCCATGCCGGTGAGTCCGGTGTGCATGACTTGACATAAGAGGTGAGGCTAGAAGCCATAGATCAAATTCAGCGGCTTTGTGGAAGTAGCCGGCACTGGGTCGGTGTCGCTTACACTACACTGAGAGCCGCCACACCCCAGTCTAGCGTAGCTCCTGTTCAGCACCACTGACTCCTTCACTTTCACTTTGGCTACATGCACACATGCCCAAATCAAGAAGTGTCATATTCAGTGCTTCAGCAGCAGGGAAACTCACAAACTCAATTTAACAATCCATCCAACCCTGGCTAGCCCCATTCCTTCAACCTGGGGTGGACGAACACTGAGAGTAGTGCAGTCATCCTGACCCGCTGTCCCACCCAGCTTCAAGTTCAGTTGGCCTGGTCTCGCCCCCCATCCCTTTTACCCAGCTTCACCACACCCACTACCTTTCAACTTCCACTCCACCAGGGTAAGGGATTAGTTCTGAGAAGCACCCCCTAAAAACAGCAGTTCAGGGAGCATCAGAGTAAGAGACAGTGGGCTGCATTACAGTCACCTTGAATTCCTCAGGCCAGGTGGTGGCTGACCATTGGCGACACAGGCACAAAAAGATGCGCAAAAGTGTGGCAGTAGCGCTACCGTTCGCGGAGTGTGAGCCAGGCCTCTGCAGGAGCGGCCCTGTCAGGTGTGGGTGCGGCTTGCGAATGGCCTGGTGTGCTCCCTTCGGCCCTGGTGAACCCGCAAAAACAGACGTATGTGCACAGGCGACACCAAGAAGAAGAACAAAATGCAAAGGACAGCTAGAACATCACAATATCAGTCAATTGGCTCAAGAAACAACCAGACAAATAAATAACAGAGGGGCAACCTGAAGAACAACCAGTGGACCGTTACTCAAACAGATTACCTATTTAATACGACATCAGGAAAATGAGATCGGGGAAGATTAGGAAACAACTGCCACAAAAAAATCTAAAGCAAGAGCAAATGTGAAAATGTGCCTAAAATCCTCAGAGCAAGCATGTCAAAAGCACATCAAACCCTTGGTGGAAATTCACCTTCTTAAAGGACCCAACCGTGGCCATCTATTCAACATCAGACAAAATTTCAGGCCTCCCCAAACCTCTGACACCACAAAAGTACGGCGCTTCACTGAATGAAGACACAATTCTCAGTGTAGAGCAGAGTTCAATAGCAACCGAAAGAAACCCAAATCACACCACAAATCCAAACTTAGCAGCAACTGACACCCAGCAGGAGAATGCAATAATGAACCACATTGGCAACAAAAGGATAGTCACCTATGCCCCCGTGCATACCAGAAACGTAGCCCAATCCAACCCAAGGCTGGAAAAAGTGAAAGACAACACCCAGGAGGACATGCATAGTGTGGAAAAACTCGATGATTTCTGTCTTGAATCAATCTCAACGATAACAATATGGATTTAATACAGGCAATGGAAATCTTCACATTGATCCCAGACAACACACAAATCAATATTTTACCGATAAACTAACTGGAAACCCGGCAACAAACAATAATAGAAATATCAGGCTCCCTTGATCTAATCTGTTTCTCTTAAATTCGATATTGCTGGCCTTAGGACTCTAGTATATGCCACCAAGGGAAACCCAAGATTGTAAGGGACCAAGGGTACTTGAATAATTCTAGAAACAACAACCCCTTAACATAAAATTAAATACATCTGTTCTGTATACAAAAATCAGTTCAATAAACAGATATAATGATCAGAGAGTTTTCAGTTGTATTATTACAATTCAAACAAAAATCTGAATTACCACAGCCGGAATAATTTAAAAAAACAAAGTTCAAGAGAGCAAACAAACAATGAACTGAAACAAACAATGAGCACAAACACAATAATGCACAGAAAACCAGGTGTTAAAAACTGAAAAGAAAAATCAGATAGACATATACAGGCAAGCAAACAGTGACTGACATTAATATAACACCTTTAGGTCACTTCTTATTAAAAGCAAAACACTAGTGCAACCAAAACATAAATACTACAGATCATAGTGCAATGGGTCAGAGTTTATGTTGATGACGTTTCGATCCCGTAAAAATATGGGATCATCATCAGGACTGAGGATCAGTTGCCTGGCATACTATCAATTGATATATTACATGAAAGAATCTGTAATTAAGCAAACAACAGGCTTTTTCAACACAATTAGTGCCTGTTCATGAGTATCATATGAAGATAAGGCACCTAAAATAATTAAGGAGAGAAAAGGAAGGAATGGGAATGAGAATTAGGAGAGTGAGGAAATATTTTTTATTTTTAAGATATGCATATTAGAGCCATGCACCTAGAGAGATATGTACTGCGACAATTTCTCTTGAAGTAGTGGAAGTAAAGGACCAAAGATCGTGTGCCCTGGCAAAAACTGATTACTAGTAACACACTGATGGTCAATCATCCATAGCGTAAAGGTGACTGGTAAGAGTGTGATTGCAGTCCCATGCACATGTGAAGAATCGAAAAATATAACAGCAGATATACCTACAAGTTAGTGCACTGTTGTATCCAAAAATCGAGGCGGATTTCAGAGAAATCCAAATATACACCCAATATAACTATACAGTCAATTTCTAAAATAAAGGAATTAAGTGAGTATAACGTATATCCTGGTGTAAGAGTATAGTACTAGTATAGTAATAACTCAAAAGACCCTTACTTGTGCTGCTTCTATTGACACACATTTTCAATATGATATGAGAGTAAACCACAAGTGGGAATCAATGCCTGTCTGGAGAGGAATTATAATAACAAATCTAGCATAAGACCAATGTGTAAAAAAAAGCTCCTCCGATTATGGAGAGCGTCTTTTTGGCAAAATAGAAAGAAATTATAAGTGCGGATGGTGGGTCTTACCTTAACAAAGAAGTGGTCCCGAATGAAAACTTATTTGTGTCATGCTGACCCGGCAGCAATGTGCAAAGCAGAGCATGCTTCCAAACAGAGGGAGTAGATGCAGGACAGGCTCAAAATGGAAAGCAGATCATGCTTACAAACAGAGGAAGAAGAAATAGGACTGGTTCAAAGAGGAATAGTAAATATTTTTGAGAAGAGAGCGGCCATCTTGGAAGGGCCCATGGTATCGATTGGCCTTATTAAGAAACAATAAATTGTATAGTGAGAAAACAAAAGAAGAGAAATGAGGGTCATATTATTATCAAAATCACATAAAATATATTGTTAAATCAAGTCATTCTGTTGTTGTCATAATCTCCACTGATGTGCAAATGATCATATTGTAATAAAAATTCATCAAATGGACATAATCCTGCAAAAATCATATTGTGTGAATGGGTGCCAAAGTCATTTAGCTCATTCAGCCAGTAATGCAGTTATATGAATTATGATCATACAAGCGTAGTCCAGTCCTCCATCAGGTTGAGTCCTTTTTGAAAACTATCCATCTTCAGAATCCATTCAATCAATCAATCATTAATTTGTAGAGCACCCTACTCACCCTTGAGGGTCTCAAGGCGCTGAGGGGAGCAGGGGGTTGCAGCTACTGCTCGAACAGCCAGGTGTTGAGAAGTCTCCTGAAGGTCAGCAGGCCCTGGGTCTGTCGCAGGTGGATGGGGAGGGTGTTCCACATCTAGGCAGCGAGGTGGGAGAACGATCTGCCGCTGATGGTTGTTCGGTGGATGCGAGGAACAGTGACGAGGGCGAGGTCAGCCGAGTGAAGGTGGCAGTTAGGGGTGTAGAAGGTGAGTCGTTTGTTGAGGTATGTTGGTCCGGTGTTGCGGAGTGCTTTGTGAGCGTGGATGAGGAGCTTGAAGGTGAGACTCTTGTTGCCAGGGAGCCAGTACAGGTCTCTCAGGTGGGCAGTGATGTGGCTGTGATGGGGTATGTCGAGGATAAGGCGAGCGGAGGCGTTCTGTATGCGTTGAAGTCTTCTCTGGAGTTTGGCCATGGTCTCCGTGTAGAGGGCGTTGCCGTAGTCCAGCCTGCTGCTGACGAGGACTTGGGTGACCATCCTTCTGGTTCCAGTGGGGATCCATCTGTAGATCTTGCGAGGCATATGGAGGGTATTGAAGCAGGAGGAGGAGACGGCATTGACTTGCTGGGTCATTGATAGTGTTGAGTCCAGGATGAACCCCAGGTTACGTGCGTGGTTGGTGGGTGTCGGTGCAGCTCCCAGCGTGGCAGCCACCAGGAGTCGTTCCAGGCAGAGGGGGTGGAGCTGAGGATGAGGACCTCCGTCTTGTAGGAGTTCAGTTTCAGGCGACTGTTCTCCATCCATTCTGCGACGGCCTTCATTCCTTCGTGGAGGTTGGTTTTGGTAGTGGCGTGGTCCTTGGTGAGGAAAAGGATCAGCTGGGTGTCGTCGGCATATGAGATGATGTTGAGGTCGTGCAATAGGACTATGTTGGCGAGCGGTGCCATGTGGACGGTAAAAAGGGTCGGGCTGAGGGATGATCCTTGGGGTAGGCCTCAGGTGATCTTGGTGGCTTCGGATCAGAATGGGGGGAGGTGGACTCTCTGGCTTCTGCCGGTGAGGAAGGAGGTGATCCAGTCCAGGGCTTTGTCACGGATCCCTGTGTCGTGGAGGAGTGTGCGTAGGGAGTGGTGGCAGACGTGTTGAAGGCGGCCGAGAGGTCCAGGTGGATGAGGAACGCGGTCTCGCCATTGTCCAGCAGGGTCCTGATGTCGTTGGTGGTGGCAATGAGGGCAGTTTCGGTGCTGTGGGTACTGCGGAATCCAAATTGGGACGAGTCCAGGATGTTGTTCTTCTCGAGGATGTGGGTCAGTTGCCTGTTGACAGTCTTCTCGATGACTTTCGCCGGGAACGGGAGCAGGGAGATGGGCCGGAAGTTCTTGAGGTCCTTTGGGTCCGCCTTGGGTTTCTTGAGTAGGGCGTTGATCCTGGCGCGTTTCCAGCTCTCCGTGTCCACACCTTTGGAAATGTTCCACCAGTGGAGCATTTGCCACCTTGCATCTTATTCGGCTCCTGTGTTGGCAAAATGCTGATGAATATTTTTGCATGGTTTGCCCTACATAAATCATTTTGCAAGGACACATAATCAAATAGATAACATTCTGGGTATTGCAGTTAGAAACTTCTGTTAAAACATTTCTCACATTGCTGTGAACAAACTCTTTCGTTTCAATTGTGTATTCGCACACATTGCATTCTCTGCATTTGATATATCCAACCAAAGGTGTGTCAAGTCAAATTGTTTATTGTATATGATTACTTAAAATCGTTACAATTTACACTTTAAAAATATATTAAACTTCGATTCGATTCGATTCGATTCAATATCTTTATTCGATTCATACAGAGAATCATAAAAGCACAAAATAGACATAAAATACATAATTTAAAATGAGCCATTTGTAATACAAAATCTGTTTAAGAGACCATCATACAGCATAAGTACAAAAAACCAATGGGAAATTACAAGTCCAGGCTAAGTTATCCATAACGCTTCCTAATCCGGAGCGATGCTCGTATGAAGTTCAACATAGCACAACAAACTTCAACAGAAGATAGTGACAGCAAGTAATCATAGCCTTCATTATAAGTACATGGTTGTCGCCCCTTCAGGATAGGCTTAATGAATCTAATCCTGGGTTCTTGGTATAAGGTACAAAAAAGGACAACATGTATAGTACTTTGTCTAACACTATTGTTGCAGGGACAGGGGGGTAGCCTCTCACACCAACCCCCTTGTTTGGGGAAGGCAAAAAGGAAGTGGAGTGTATTTAGCCTAAGCCTTGTAAGATAAAACCGCCATTGGACATTTGTCGAGAAAGTTAGATAAAACTGATGCTGAACCTTAGATACACAACTTGTTGATCCTCCCAAGCTAGGTATATCTAAGGATTTCCAGTAACATGCTTTAATTTGGGCTTTCATGTTTCCCTGGATATTTTCAGGATTTTCATAAACATGGCCCAAACCTATCTTATGCAACATGTCACTAACATATGACAACCAGGGAATCTGTTTTACATTATCCAGGCTCATACAATCTAAAAGAATTTCTCTGGAGAGTTGGAGGTTGTCCGATAGCCATATTTTGCACCAAAGTAATAAAGGCGACAGATGGATAATATCAGTCACTTTGGTCATTCCCATTTCATTGTGGCAAAAAATGTTTGATGAACCCGATGGAATCAATAAAACCCGTTTTAAAAATTTATTTTCCATCACCTGTATGACTGAAGGATTCTCAGTCCCCCATACTCCTGCCCCATAAGTGGCAACAGATAAACATTTAGATATATATAGGGTTTTGAGATGCGCAACAGGTTTTTGACCCAACTTGCCACAAAAGCGGAAAAGACCTTCTATAACGCGTGTAGTACTCTGGACTCGAGTTTTCATTAATGGAACCCAACTTAGTTTACTGTTGAAAAGATTTCCCAGGTAGGTAAAATTATCCACCTTTTCAATGGTAAAGTCGTTCACCATAAGTTTCCTAGATTTTGACCCTTTTGGGCCACAGACCATAGCAAAAGATTTTGCGAAATTAACCTTTAGGTCAAGGTCCAACATGAAGGTATTAAAAGCATCTAAGCATGTCTGCATGCTATTTCCAGTAAGGGTCATTAGAACAGTGTCATCTGCATATGACAATATGGGAACACTCTTACCATTTACTTTTGGAAAATCACAACAGTGGTCCAGCAAATATTTCTCCAATCCATTTGTGTACACCAAGAATAGAAAAGGTGCCAAAATGCACCCTTGACGGACCCCCTCAGTTGAGGGAATCGGTTTTGTCATTTCACCCCCAGGTCCAAACCTTATGGCAACGGATGTTGCAGCATGCAATCTGCGGAGCAGCGTAACCAACGGTTCTTCAAAGCCCATACTATCCATCATCTGCCATAGCTTACTTCTACAGACAGTGTCAAACGCGCTGGACAAGTCCATGAAGGCAAGGTAAATTGCAGAATTCCTTGCCTTCATGTACTTGCCCATAATCAGTGCCAAATTTAAACACTGTTCGACCGTCCCCCTCCCACTTCTAAATCCATACTGGGAGTTTACTATTAAGCCAACAGAATCAGCCCAGGTTTCCAGTCTGGCCAAGATAACCCTTCCTAATAACTTACAGGATGCATCAATCAAGGATATAGGTCGATTGCATCGGGGGTCACACCTATCACCCTTCTTGAAGATCGGGACCACTACTGCCTTCTTCCATGATACAGGGATATTACCAACAACCACAGCCCTAAAAACATTTAACAGCAACGGGGCCCATACTTCCATATTGTGCTTAAAAAAGTCCAAGGGAACGGCATCAGGGCCCGGGGCTTTTAATGATGTACCTTTCCTCAGGGCTTCTTCAACCTCCTCCAGTGTAAGCGAGGAGCTAAGAAGCGAAGCTGTAGATGGTATTACCAAAATTCCTGGGTCATCCAACAAAACCGAGGGTGATAATGCCTTGGGGTTAAAAATTTTACCAAAGTGAACTTCCCAGGATTCACCAGTAACCTGCATCGCTATGGTTTCCTTGGTATCACTTTTAAACAGAGGACGATTTACTACGTCCCAAAAGAGCCTACTATCTTTTAGCTCAGAGGCCTTTTCTAAATCATCCCAGGCACAATTTTTTAGCTCCTGCTTCCTTTTTATAATAGCTTCTTTATAGGCCTTTCTAGATGATCTTACCAAGTCTTTATTCCTTGGTTTTTGCATAAGGGCCGCTTTTAGGGATTTGTGTGAGGCGGAACATGCGGAGCCAAACCATCTAAAACACTTTATATTATTTTTCCCTGCTGGTTTTGTAAGATACTCAGCCACATGCCCACATAATTTTTCAAAGTTCCCAATAACCTTGTCTGGGTCTAATATGGACGCTTGACATAAGTCAATTTCAGTCCTACATTCTTTAAAGATCTTTACCTCTAGACCTACAGCATCTATTTTACCCCATTTTATGGTAACACCCTTATTCTTATTATATTCTATAGGCTGATCCCAGACCGGGTGATTCCCACTAATAGGGGTACATAAAGAAAGCTTTAGAGGGTTATGGTCGCTTGCGGCATTAGCTATTATCTCGAGTTTACTAACATAAAGCAGGAAGTTACTGGACACAAAAATAAAATCAATGGTGCTTGTTGCGCCTCTTACTCCATGAAAGGTTGGTATTGGTAAAGTATCTGGGGCTGCCCAGGGCTCTACCATACATAGATCATTTAAAACAATAATATTGTTTAAGGCATCCCCCTGGGGCGTGTGTTTAAAATGCATCAAAGGTTGTTTATTTAAGTCCTCAAGGCCACACACATTTGAACCACCAAATTTACACAATGAAGAATTAAAATCACCAACCCAAACACCGAATAATAGTGGTCGTTCACTACGAGCCTTACTTATTGCATCCTCCAAACTCTGAATTGTGGTTACATCATTTCTGTCGAAAACGTTATGGTACCAGTTAATTAACAACAAGGGCTCGGGGAACAGATTTTCGAATTGGAACCAGGGAGTATCCGCTATCTTTAGAATTCTCAAATTCTTAAGTTTAATAGAGAGTGCTGTAATTATCCCGCCCCTTGCCCTCCCTGCTGGTGATGGTACCGCCGGGACGCTAAAAGATTGAAAACCATCAATTTCCTCACCCGTTTTACTCCATGTCTCCTGGAAGCACAGAATGTCCTGGCTACCCACATAGTCCAGCCAGCCTTCATCCTCTAGTCTTCCCGCAAGACCAGCAATATTCCAAGACATTAAAGACAGTGTGGGTTCTCCTTGGTTATCAACCACAGGCTCTTTTAAACTTGTCTGATCCTGCTCAATAATCGACAAGTGTGGCTCACAGCCTAAGATACTGGTCACCCGTATATCCAAAAGTGAATTAGACCCTGTATTAAGATTGGTGACATCCACCACCAAATTATCCTTCTGACTTACACCCTTTTACCCCTATAGCCAAATCTAATGTAGATGATACACTCTCCTTTTTTTTGTCCACTGGTCAATCTAAACCCTCCATTCCCGCCAATGGGTCAAAGCGGTTTCTTAGGGGAATGTTGCTATTTGGCATCCACCCTAGATATTCCTCCCCCTGAACTCTCATCTCTGGTTGATCATAGGGTAGTTGCATAGTATTACTAAAACGTATGGGTCCCATAGGGCATCCATCACCCTGATACCTCATACCGGGATGGTTTTGGGGGGGTCGAAATATAGTTTTGTTCTGTATCCATCCAGGGTGGCCATTTCCCTGCGGCCCTGACCCAGAGTAACAGTTATAGAGTGAGACATGATATAAATTGGGATAGAAGTATTCAAGGCCTATACATTGGATGCCCCCCATTTTAGCAAACCTAGCTTTATCACAAATTAGGTCTTTGACCCACCTGTCCCTAAAATTAATGAGAATACAGTCTCCTTCTAAGTCCTTCTTGCTTTGGCCAACCCAAGGAACCCTTCGTACACCTAATATTTTAGTAGTAGAGGCTGGGGGAAGTGGTCTATTATTATTGAGCCAGAATATAACTTTGTTTAATAAATCCTGACTTGATTCATGTTTGTTCGGTGCAACCATCGGAACCCCTGTCAGGATTACCATAAAAGGGGCGGAATCAGGGGGTATGTTCACAGAAATTGGTTTGGGAGCTTTTTTACCCGAGGCTAATAGTCCACTTGATAGAGTTGGTTTAGCTCCCAATGTTACCACCGGCATGGATATAGTTGGAATCGGTGTTGTTGCTACGGCTAACTCAGACATTGGTTGAGAGGCCGCATTAACCATCAGTGTGGATTTAGTTAAAGTTGTCTGAGCGGGGATTCGCTGGATATCGCCTGATATATCGGGTTGGGGCGGTTTGCTAGACTTTTGGGTAGAAGTTTTTTGAGAACCCTTCTTTGTAGCAATGCAAATCTCCGGGGACTCGAGAGATTTACTATTTTTGACCAAGGTATCCAGTGAGTGAGTATTAACTGATAATAAGAGCTCTAATTGGTCTAATTTTAAATTAACAATTTGAGTTCTCTCAATGAGAGGCATCAAGAGGCCTTTTAACAAGGTTTCAATGTGTCCCAACAAATCGTCATTATTGCGATTTTTACAGCAAACAGGCGGATAACCAGGATTCCCCAAACGTGTTCCCTTTCCCTTCATATGACCCTTCCCTCTTTTTCGTTTTCTGGTTTGTATAACTGTATTAACATGGTCCAGAACTTGGGGTTTTGAGGGGGCAGGCTCCAACACACTCGAATCAATACTCAACTTACCGTCCCCGCTAATATCCAATGCAGTGTGATCTTCTAATGGACAATCCACTGCAGTGTTCCCCCTAGATGTTTCTTGGGAATCAAGGATTACTACTAAATTTGGGCTAACTTCTAAACCATTAGTTTTGCTTTTTCTCGGAGTAGCCACAGAACCAATTCGTCCTAAGGATGAGCGTTTGCCCGTAACAAGATCCAAAGACAAACGTTTTTCAGTAAGGGCAATTTCTTTCTCCAGTATCCCCGTAGCCCGGGTGATAAAATCATCTAAAGTTCCAGTGGCTTTGCCACTGCCTGACTTTACTGTGACCTGCCTACCCTTCCTAGTTAATAGCGGCATTATTCAAGATAAATATATAGTTTAAAATACTAAGGAAACGAAAAACGAATAAATATAAAATTCTACAAATAACTACTTATATAAAACTACACACATTAAGTATTAAAACATGCTGTAGAACCTCAAGTCCGCGATGAAAGAGAAGGGGCCCGGCCCGTCCCTGTTCGTCCTTGGACGGCCTTAGATGGCCCGCCCTTTGCCCGGGCTTAGCCCCGGGCGCTCCTGCGCGCTCCCGCGCTGCGGAGAAAGTATTCAGTAATGAAGGCAATGGTGTGGCAGGGGCGGGGCAAGCAGGGAGAGTGACCCAGGTGTTGCGGGTCTCGGCCTCACGCAGGGACTCCTGGTACACTGAGTCCCTGCGGGTCAGCTCGCAGCCCTGAGGTCCCGTCCACACGCACACACAGACAGCGGCAGTCCAAGATCAGCCGGGGCGGCTTAAGAGCAGCAGGCAGGCTCACCACCAGCTAGACAACCGGGCACAGCGAAGAGCGAAGCGGGACCCGCGCAGCGGGTCCGGCGTGGAGTCAAGGCAGAGAATGAAGGGATGTCCAAGGTGAATTCTCCACACCATGCAGGCAAGACAAAGCAAAGATCCCAAACGATTATCACGAGGCAGCTGGCACTTATTTGCTGTGACGGGGGCGGGGCAAGCAGGGAGAGCGACCCAGGTGTTGCGGGTCTCGGCCTCACGCAGGGACTCCTGGTACACTGAGTCCCTGCGGGTCAGCTCGCAGCCCTGAGGTCCCGTCCACACGCACACACATACAGCGGCAGTCCAAGATCAGCCGGGGCGGCTTAAGAGCAGCAGGCAGGCTCACCACCAGCTAGACAACCGGGCACAGCGAAGAGCGAAGCGGGACCCGCGCAGCGGGTCTGGCGAGGAGTCAAGGCAGAGAATGAAGGGATGTCCAAGGTGAATTCTCCACACCATGCAGGCAAGACAAAGCAAAGATCCCAAACGATTATCACGAGGCAGCTGGCACTTATTTGCTGTGACGGGGGCGGGGCAAGCAGGGAGAGCGACCCAGGTGTTGCGGGTCTCGGCCTCATGCAGGGACTCCTGGTACACTGAGTCCCTGCGGGTCAGCTCGCAGCCCTGAGGTCCCGTCCATACGCACACACAGACAGCGGCAGTCCAAGATCAGCCGGGGCGGCTTAAGAGCAGCAGGCAGGCTCACCACCAGCTAGACAACCGGGCACAGCGAAGAGCGAAGCGGGACCCGCGCAGCGGGTCCGGCGAGGAGTCAAGGCAGAGAATGAAGGGATGTCCAAGGTGAATTCTCCACACCATGCAGGCAAGACAAAGCAAAGATCCCAAACGATTATCACGAGGCAGCTGGCACTTATTTGCTGTGACGGGGGCGGGGCAAGCAGGGAGAGCGACCCAGGTGTTGCGGGTCTCGGCCTCACGCAGGGACTCCTGGTACACTGAGTCCCTGCGGGTCAGCTCGCAGCCCTGAGGTCCCGTCCACACGCACACACAGACAGCGGTAGTCCAAGATCAGCCGGGGCGGCTTAAGAGCAGCAGGCAGGCTCACCACCAGCTAGACAACCGGGCACAGCGAAGAGCGAAGCGGGACCCGCGCAGCGGGTCCGGCGAGGAGTCAAGGCAGAGAATGAAGGGATGTCCAAGGTGAATTGTCCACACCATGCAGGCAAGACAAAGCAAAGATCCATTGGATACTACTTTTCAGTGACGCGGTTGCCAAAAATTTAAAATCAGAATAACGTTACAATACACATTGTCCAGGATTTATTTGGCTAGATCCTGTTCGGGATAAAATATCCATGTTAATTTTCAAACGTAACCATTTTTCTATGTTGTTCCCTTTATCCTGTGGATTATGGATTCTTTTCCGCTTGCTGCTTGGGCTAGTGAGGGTGTGCCATGTATGAGAAGCCCCTGTCGTCCTTGTTCATGCTTTATTATTGGCCTCTAAATTGGCTTGCCTTAAAAGTTTCCTTACTTTTACCAGGTATTTATCACCCCGGCAAGCCAAGATTATAGAGGAACCTTCCAACCAACGTATCACTGCTTGCCTGCAAGTGCGAATATTCAATTCATTAAAAATTGGTTTTAAAAGCCCCCTCCTTATATCCTTAACTGCCTGGCAAGCACACAGCAGGTGTGTTAGCGTTTTGTTACAAAAGCCGCATAGCCGACAGTGTGCTGCTTGATGGTTGCTTTGCCAGGACGGTTGTAGATCTTTCGAATCATGCATGCCCAAACGGTAGTTGGTGAAACTCTTTTTTAGCTCGACACTGAAAGGTGTTAGTAAATATGCCTGAGGCTTTATTGATATGTAAGAGTTAATCATGGTCCACCCATGTCTGCGTTTCGAGGTTGTTATTTTGTCTTCTAGGAAAGACTTCTTCTTTGCTTTCTTATTTGCCAATTTACCAAAAACTACCCGGTCTAACTGACTGTCCCATGTTGTTTGTATGTCAAGTTCTGCTAATTATTTTCTCAGGTATGCTCCCTATGAATGTGGAATGTCTTGATCCATCTGGATTTTGATTTCTTTCGTCGCTGCCCTTGCCTTGAAGGAATCACGACCAACACTCTCCTACCTGCCACATCGCCCCTGGGTTCCTGACGCTTTGTGTCTCCCCGGCAGCCGCTGTTTGACATCACGCGGCCATCGCAGGGGGAGACTACAGCTCCCAGAGGGCTTAGCGCTCCCCAGCTGATCACAATCTTCGCGCCCGGAGGCGCTTAAGTGAAGGAGGCTCCCTCGGTGGAGCGGGTTTCAACTCAGTCGCTGCCCTTGCCTTGAAGGAATCACGACCAACACTCTCCTACCTGCCACATCGCCCCTGGGTTCCTGACGCTGTGTGTCTCCCCTGCAGCCACTGTTTGACATCGCGCGGCCATCGCAGGGGGAGACTACAGCTCCCAGAGGGCTTAGCGCTCCCCTGCTGATCACAATCTTCGCGCCCGGAGGCGCTTAAGTGAAGGAGGCTCCCTCGGTGGAGCGGGTTTCAACTCTGTCGCTGCCCTTGCCTTGAAGGAATCACGACCAACACTCTTCTACCTGCCACATCGCCCCTGGGTTCCTGACGCTGTGTGTCTCCCCTGCAGCCGCTGTTTGACATCGCGCGGCCATCGCAGGGGGAGACTACAGCTCCCAGAGGGCTTAGCGCTCCCCAGCTGATCACAATCTTCGCGCCCGGAGGCGCTTAAGTGAAGGAGGCTCCCTCGGTGGAGCGGGTTTCAACTCAGTCGCTGCCCTTGCCTTGAAGGAATCAAGACCAACACTCTCCTACCTGCCACATCGCCCCTGGGTTCCTGACACTGTGTGTCTCCCCTGCAGCCGCTGTTTGATATCGCGCGGCCATCGCAGGGGGAGACTACAGCTCCCAGAGGGCTTAGCACTCCCCAGCTGATCACAATCTTCGTGCCCGGAGGCGCTTAAGTGAAGGAGGCTCCCTCCGCGTCGCGGGACGCGCGCGGGCGGCGCCGGGCTAAGCCCGGGTGGCGCCGGGCTAAGCCCGGGCAAAGGGCGGGCCATCTGTGGCCGTCCGAGGATGGAGGAGGCCGGGCTGGGCTATTCTTCTAACGACCAGAGACACAGTAAGACGTGACTGTACTGTATGCTACACCCCTTCGGTCTGTGAAACATCCTAAGTTGCTCTTATTGTGTTAATCTGTGTATGTGGTAAATGGCAGGGAAAGGGAAGCGAATTGGGGGTTCTGCTTCAGTTTCTGGCACCTTGGACCAATTTATCACCAGAGCCGTCTCTGTACTTGAGCATGAGATAGCCATTACCGAGAGGCGCCTCTCTACAGAACCAATGTACGTTAGGGGTTCATCTATTGGCTCATTGGCTCTGGCGAAATCTCCAAACATGTTGGGGGGGCATGCCTGCGGTGATTTGCCTTCGGTTGGTGGTATTGAAGTGATCCCCATTACTTATCCAGCTACAGACAGAACTAAGGTGGTTAGTGGCGCTATTACTAGTGCTCCTATCGTGGTAGATGTGGTCCTATTAAACCTTAAAGCCACCTGCCCTCTAACTAGGGCTGGTAGTAAATTATCTAGACCTGTCATCCCAAAGAGGAAATGTGGGGGGGCTGCCGAAGGCGCTAGACAGGCGAAAATGGCTAAAACAGTAAAAAACTCGGCTAAGCCAGATGCTGTATCTTCTGACGATTGCCTGACTACGGGCGACGCTAGTAATAGTGCTCCTGTTCTGCCTGCGAGCGGCGATATGTTTTCCCAGATTGAACAGATGGTCCGATCCTTAATTCTCCCTCTTTTAGAAAGGGTTAAGTTAGTCACTGATAAAATTGATCGCTTGGAACAAACGATTCTCAACAATTTTTGTTCATTAAACAACGTGGTTAAATTGTCTACAAAAGATATCGTAAAACCCATTTGCCCACACCTTGAAAAGCCCAAGACCTCTGGATCGGTACCTAATGATACACTCTCTGCCAAGACAAACACAGGTTCAGATCCCGGCTCTTCTAGATCCATAGCGAACACTCAGCAGTCTTTGGGGAGGGTGGGAGGGACAAGTAATGTACCCAGGGGGAATTACAACAAGGAAGTAATGGGAGAGAGGGAAATGGTTAATTTAGATATCCCCGCAAATCCCCCTAGATCTCCCCTGGCTCACATCCATCTTCCACCCGAATCCCTCCCCTATGTAGTGGTACTAACTGGTGTCCCTGAACTACTAGGTGACAAATCTGAATCCTTCCAGGAATTAAAAAACAAAGTGAGTCATTGGTTAAATAAGAACAGACCAATCCCTGCTAATATGAATGGGAGGATCTTATTTGTCAGAAGAGTCAACTGGGTGGGATCTAGACCCAAGGATGTACCGGGCGACTCTATCATTGTAAACTTTATGGATAGGTGTATTCGAGGTTCATTTGTGACCATGCATTCCTTGGGCCCAGATCAGGGATCGAGGTGCATGACCTGCACTACTTTTACAATCTGTCCTCTAACTATGAGGGTACAACTAGACAAGACTGGGCCAACAGTGGTCTGCACCCTGGCCCTACCCATTTTTCTTATAACTATGGTGCTCGCTGTAATGGTCCAAGCAACCTTGATGCCCAGTATTGACCAGCTAAGAGTGAGCAGAATCCATTATCCTTTAACAATGTCACGGTGTCTGTGAGCAAGCTCCCTGACGGTCCTGACGTTGCTCCCCTGGTATTTCCCGGGACGCCCACTTCGCATAGGGATGCATCACCGGGCTTGTACAGGGCGAACGTGAGGCCATGTGAGGAAAGTTCGATCACCGTCCACCGTGATACTAGTGTGGGCCATTGGCCAGGTACTTTGATATCTTGGAATATGGCTGGATTGAAGGCTAAATTGGATTCCCCAGAATGGGTGGAATTCATTAAAAATTATGATGTTTGCCTTTTTCAGGAAACTTGGTCTAGTGACCCCCAATTCTTACCGGGATACTTGAATTTCCATGCCCCATCTATTAAGGGTCCCAAAGGCCGCCCTATGGGCGGATTAACCATCTGGGCCCGACAGGATTTATACTCCAGGGCTAGCGTGATACCCACGGGGTCTCCTGACATACAATTAGTCAGGTTATCCGTTGGTCCCACGGGCGAAATAGACATCTACAATTTATACCTTAGAGGGACCCAGGGGAAAAGGTCGCGGTTATTGGATATTCTGGTTAGTCTCATAGAAGTAAACTTGAGTGACAGGGATCTGATCATAGCGGGCGACTTTAACGTTACGTTTGAACCCCTTCTTGATCCTGACTCTGATTGGGGCCTTGATCCCGAGGAGGACTCGTGCCTGTCGCTCGCCCCAATTAAAAGATGGTCTGAGGTGGTAGTGCAGGTAAATGCACTTTGTTATGAGAAAGGACTAAGGGCCTTGAATGGTAGGACCATAGGGGATAAGTTGGGTGCCAGTACTTTCGACAACGGCCGTTCGAAAAGCAGGATTGACTATGTACTTTGCTGTATGAGGTTATGGCAGTACATTTATGACATGGTGGTCGAACCAAGAGCCGAGAGCGACCATAACCCTATTTGTGTAACTCACCGTTGGTGGGGGGATACACGCAAGATAGGAGAGGCAACGAAACTAATGCCCCCCGATAGTGTCCCCACTAATGACATGCGTAGACTCAAGTGGTGCCAGGTCAAGACCAATGCCAAGGTTATTGCTGGCATTGACATTGAGCTTGCCCAAACCACGCTGAGACTAGAGGGTGCATTGTCCAATAAAGAAGGTAGAGACCAAGGGGCAGATTTATGAGCCCCTTGCGCCACTTTTGCGTCACTTTTCCCATGTTAAAAGTGACGCAAAAATGGCGCAAGGGGCTCATAAATATGCCCCCAAGTCTCTAGATTACACGAGTCCTTTTTTCAGGGACTACGCGGGTACTTCCTTAAGCCAACGAGCAAGGGTAATAAGCCCCCACCCAAGCGCTTGCGTTGGTACGACAGGGAGTGTAGACGTGTCAGAGGTAATCTGGCACAAGCCCTTTCTGGTGGGAATAAGATATGTATTCAAAAGGCCAGACACTCTTATAAGAAATGTCTTGTCCGGGCAAAAAAGAACTGGGACGATCAATACTGGCTAGATCTGAAGGAAGCATGTCACGCCAGGGATTCTAGATTGTTCTGGAATGTGATTAAATGGAACAGAGTTGGCCTTCCGGACAGACCATCAAACCATGTTACGCAAGAGGAGTGGTTAAGGTATTTTAAACCCCAATATACATGTAACTCTTCATTTAACCACCTGGGGGTGATACCCCAAGTTTTCTACCCGCAAGGTCCTTTTAGTCCCAAGGATGTCTTAGCTGTATTAGGTTCTGTAGCCGCAGGGCGGGCCCCAGGACTAGATGGGGTTCCATCTGACCTCTTTCTCCACAATAAAATCTGTTGGAGCAAGTACATTGCACTGGTGGCTAATGCCGTGGCTGAAGGCGCCCCAGTGCCTAAATCATGGGGGGGCGCCGTTATAGTCCCCATTTTTAAAAAGGGAGATAAGACACTCCCAGGGAATTACAGACCTATTAGCTTAATAGACACAATCCAGAAGATCATCGGGAGGTTGGTATTGAATGCGATAATGGACTGGATCGAAGACAATAGGATTTTGTCTTCTTTCCAGGCTGGTTTTCGTAAATTTAGCACTGTGGACCAGGTCTTTCGCTTTGTCCAATTATACTGGAAGGTAGTAACCTTGGGCAAGGGCAGTCTCTACGTCGCTTTTGTAGACCTTAGAGCTGCCTTTGACCTTGTGCCCCATCCGCGGTTGTGGTTTGTTCTTGAAAAGTTGGGCCTTCCCCTGGAACTTTTGACTCTGGTTATGCGGCTCCATGAGTCTAATTTTGCTAAAATTCAATGGGGAGGACCCGGGGAAGTCACCTCTGAGTTTCCAGTAGAGCGCGGTGTGCGCCAAGGTTGTACCATGGCCCCCACGCTCTTTTCTCTGTATATTAACGAAGTAGTAGATCGAATGCTAGGTGTTAACACTGATGCCCCAAAGCTGGCTGGGGTTCTTACCCCAATATTAATGTTTGCGGACGATACTCTTATCGTATCGAAAACTCCGAGTGGTCTGCAAAGGGCTTTGATAGTGTTTGATGATTTTTTGTCACGACTATGGTCTAGAAGTAAATGTGGCCAAGACCAAACGTATGGTTTTTAATCCTCACTCTAACTATAAAGCGGGAAAGTTTCTTATGAATGGGCAGTCGCTTGAAGAGGTTAACAGCTTCGTCTATTTAGGAATGCATGTGACTAATGACATCAAGTGGAGGAGGCACATAGATATGTCTACAATGAAATTTAGACAGATATCGGGAGCCCTGACCAGTGAGCACAAACAATCTTTTAGTAAACCTATTAAACCTGTGCTCCAAGTTTATGAGGCCAAGGCTTTAAGTTCTGTGCTGTACGGGGCTGAGCTATGGGGTTTCGACGCCTTAACTTCTTTAACAGTTGTCGAAAATAAATTCTTCCGTAGCATAACTGGCCTCCCCCAGAGCAAGCCCTTGGTACCACTGCGGTATGATCTAGGTAGGAAGGCTATTAAGGACTTAGCCAGACTTCGTCCGGTTCTATACTGGCGGAGGCTTTGGACCACCCCGGAGCTTTCTTCTTATGCCACGGGTCTTATGGACGTAATAAAATCTGATACGTTCCACAAGATCGGGTGGCTGAGGAACCTCCGTGTGTCTTTGATAGACTTAGGATTAGAGGGGCTGTGGAGTGATCCGGTGGCTGCTTTGTTCCCCCCTAAGAATCTCCTGAAATCGCTTTATTGGGAAAAGGTTGACCACCGAGCCTGGAGTGATACCAATTCCCCCAGGCTGACCAGCCGGTATCTGGAGGCTAAGGTAACACCTGCTCTTGAACCTTATTGGGATTTGATTACTCACCCGAGAGACAGGAAACTCTATTTTCAACTCAGAGCAGGTTCTCTTCCACTTAGGTCTTTTACTAGAGGGTGGTCTGGTACAAGCACTGATATATGTCCTGCTTGTAGTTCCTATGATGAAACAACTGCCCACTTTTTGTTTGTTTGCCCTGCATATGCTATTCCTAGACGAGTGTGGTTATCCCCCATGTGTAAATCTTTGGCCACAAGGAGTTGTGCTGTTGCTTTAAGAATCATATGTACAAGCACTTCTCCGATTTTTTCAATTGCTTCAGCAAAATATCTGGGGTGGGCTTGGTCTTTAAGGCATAAGGCTCTCGTAAAAATTTTGGGAGCACCTTCGTGTGGGTTCATGCTGATGGGATGTTGGTTGACTCTATCCTTGTCCTAACGGGTATATTACTTCTTTTTTGTATAGTATTTTTACTCATTTTTACACATTGTAATTCATCCTTAGTTTACTGATATGTTTAATGTTTTTTTTAACTTGGCTATTTTTAAGTATTTATTGAATGACTGTATGTATTGTACAGGGGATTTTTATTGTTGTCTATTGTTGTATATGTTTGTGTCTTATATGAATCTTTTTAAATTCGAATAAAGACTATGATGATGATGATGATTTCTTTCCAGCATGTATTTTTCAATAACCCCGGCTCAGATGTACAAAATTTCACGAAGCCGCTCATGCTCCAGAATTTCTGATTCTGAAGGCCGAATTCCAGCCAAACCTGAGCTGAAGCGGCGGACTTTGGTAAATTAAAAACAGCTTTGTAGACGTTTGTCTGAATATCGTTTAGCAGTTCCGCCTCTTTGCCGCACCAAACTACGAGGGCATATGACAATGTCGGTACAAGGCCCCGAGGACAGGAGGGGAACGGGTATGGCCAGGCATGTTCTCTCCTTCATAGTGATGAGGCAACGTTTGGCCTTGCAGGACTTGTCTGTGGAAGAGCGGACCGTTCGCCTGTGCTGGAACCGGGCTCACGCCCGGGGCCACCAGCGAACACCGTATGCACCCGAAATACCGCTGGGGATGCTAACGGCTTTGCCCCATGGGGGTGATTGGTCGCGGTTGGCGACCTGGGAGGACGCCGGCCTGCAGCTCATCGGTGATCTTTACGAGGACGGGACGATCTTGCCATTCCAGGAGCTCATTGATCGCTTCGGGATTCCCCGCGGCGACTTTCTGCTGCACTCGGCCCTTGTTCGAGCGATCCAGGCGCACTGGAGGTCCGGGCAGGCAGAACCCCTTTTATCCCCGGTGTGCCAATACGTGATGATGTCCGCGGGCACGGTAAAGGCGGTCACATGCCTTTACGGTAGACTGCTCAATGAGGGGCTGGCTCCCCTCACCACCCTGAGAAACCGATGGGAGGAGGACATTGGCAAGGAGATCCCGGAGACGACCTGGGCGCAGCTGGTGCGGCGAGCCTGGAAGGGCACACGCCACGCCCGCTTTCAATTAGTCCACTATTATGTGCTCCATAGAGCATATTTGACCCCGGTGAAAATCAGGCGATATTTTGCGGCGGCCTCGGCGGAGTGCCCCAGGTGCCCAGCCCAGGAGGCGGACCTTCTCCACATGCTGTGGGCCTGCCCGGGATTGTCGGCCTATTGGGAGGAAGTGGGGCAGACCCTGGAGGAAACGACGGGGAGATCCCTTTCGTTGGATGCGGCGGTGGGTCTCCTGCATTGGTTCCCTCATACCCCCAAGAATAAAATATCTAGTAAATTCATCGACTTGGGGCTGCTCCTTGCTAAACGGGAGGTGACCAGGAATTGGAAGGCACGGACCGGCCCGACAGGGAGTCGGTGGCACAGCGAATTTTTGAAGTGGGCGGCGGGGGAGAGTACGCTTAGATACCAGCTGGCTTGGAGGCAGCGTAACGAGAAGGCCGAGGAGACAGCGCTGGAGTGGGAGATGCTTGTGCAGGCCCTTAGGGAGTATTGCGCCCCCGGCGATGCCGAACGTGAGGAAGCGGCGCGCCCTGAGTCCCGTTAGACGGTTGCACTTCTCAGCTTTATAGCTTTCCCCATAGGTCCCCTAGAAGATCCGGTTGCGGTTGATGCCGCGCGCTGATGGCGGGGGGGGGAGGGGTTTTTCTGGGATTGGGGGGTTTCGAGGGTGGGGGGGTGTTTTTGGAATTATAGGCTTGTTTAGAAAAGCAGATGAAGGACAACGAATCCTCCGGGCCGACCTCGACAACCTCCTGAGCCCCCATGGACTTTCGCCGCCCGACCCCAGGGTTGTGGGCTGAATGGCTGTGTAAGCAACTTCCGGAGGGGGACGGAGGGTTATGTTTCAATGCTCCGGCTTGCGATGTAATGATGGCCGATTATGTAACGATTTACTAATTCCTGCAATAAAAATAATTTAAAAAAAAAAAAAAAAAAAAAAAATGACAATGTCGGTACAATTTGTGCTGCCATCACTTTCAAAAGATGTGCATGATTCGGGCAACCCAGTTTTCTATTCAGGAGTCTGTACGCAAAGATTAACGATTGTGCTTTTGCCTTTAGATCCATTTTGTGTTCCTTGTGTGTTGAGCCCCGCTCTAGTTTTAAACCAAGGTATTTGTAGGCCGCTTCTTCTGCTATTAGAGTCCCTTTTATGTACCATTTAAACTTGTTTTTTTGGGGGTCCACAAGACGTACAACCATGGTTTTATCTTTATTTAATTCCAAGCAGTCTCCGCCCAGATAGATGACTAAGTTGTTAATCGCTCTTTGTAGCCCGATGTGGCTTTGGCTCAGCACCACAATATCGTCTGCGTACTGTAGGAAGGGTATTGGCTCCTTGACCAAATTTGGTGGATGGCAGTCGGCTGATTGCATGTGTGTACTAATATCTGCCATAAATAAATTAAATAGGCTCGGGGCAAGGACCCAGCCTTGATTTAGGCCTTGCGCTGTGTGGATACTGCTGGTGGTGTTAAGTCCATCGCCTAGTTTCACTCTAGCCCAGGTTTCACTGTGCAGGGCTATTATTGCATCCAGTAATTTGCTCGACATCCCCCATGCCCCTAATTTTTCCCAGAGGCGATTTCTGCTTACTTTGTCGAATGCAGCTTTCAAATCGACAAAACATGCAAATAACCGTGTTTTCTTTTTTCTTGCTTTTTCTATTAAGAGTGCCAACGTGGCCAGGTTGGCTAAGGTACCCATCCCTGGTCTAAAAACCGGTTTGAAAAATTGGAATTATACTTGTCTCGTCCATCCAATCTTGAAGGTGAAGTAATAGGCATGATCTGATGATTTGGCCTCAACATCAATCAGTGATATCAATCTATAGTTTTCTGGTTTATTGTGGTCTCCCTGTTTGAATATTGGGAGGATGATGTTCCCTTTCCAAGATTTGGGGACGTTGTTCTTTCTGTAGATCAGATTAAATAATGGCGCGAGGTTATCAGCCCAAAAGTCCGACGCGTGTTTGAATAGTGCTTTGGGCAATCCATTCGGGCCTGCCGCCCCCTCCATTTTCAATCTTTTTATTATTCCTCTCAATTGTTTTATATCGATCAGATCGTATGAGTCGTGGGTGCTTACTGCTTGACCAGTATATTCTTCTACTTCCGGTCTTAGATCCTTTAGGGGTTTTGCCATTGCGTGCTCAATCCAGATTTCTTCGCCAATTCCCGCTTCTTGTAATTTTCTACCCTTGGTCATATTATTTATGATGCCCCAGAATTCCCTGCTGTTTGGCAATGTACTTGCCCACAATAGTTTTTTCCCGATTTTTTCTTTATATTCTGTCTTGGCTTCCCTCAGCATCTTCTTGTAATTCTTCTGTAACTCCTTTAGTTTATCCTTGTCTCTTTTCTTACCCATTTTGACCGCCATGGATTGAATTCGTGCCTCTTTTGCCATCCTTCTCTTTTCATCTCGTAGAGAGAGGTTAAACCATGGATCCTTTCTGATGTCTATTCTTTTTGTGTTTCTATTAGTGGCCGGAAAGCTTCGGGTAAGGAAGAGGCATAGATCTTTCCACACTTTTAGTCAATTTTCTTCTGTCTGTGGCCCTGTTCGAGTCATATGTTCTTTGAGGGTATCTATTATAATCGCCATATTTGGTCCTTGCCATTTTAGTTTGCGCAGGTTGAACTTTTCTACATGTTGTCCCAGCATGTTTATTTTTTGCGCCCGGGCTAGCTTTATATTAAGATTTGTAATTTGCGGGTGGTGGTCACTTTCTATACGTGTGAAGACTTGGAATTAGTCTATTCTTGGGACTAGGTTACTGCTGATGATGGTAAAATCTATTGTAGATCGACTTTTTCCATTGCAGTACGTTATGGCTGAAGGTCTATCCCCTGCAGTGTTACCACTCAGGATTGACAGGCTGTACCTTTCTAACTCTCGCGTTATAATTTGATATCCCCAGTCGTCCTGCCTCTTTATTTTATTCTGTTTTAGTAGATTACTATTGAAACTCCTGAAATGATCAAAGGACAGAATTTGTGTGACTTTTGAAATGCAATAATCATATTTATTAGCATTGTGAATTTTTTCTTCTGATTCTTTTTTGCAGGGTGAACATATACGGTGACTAAAATTAGTTGCTAGTCTATTTTATTTGAATTTCGCTTTCCAGTAACTTTTGTAACTTGCAGCCAGTTTACCCCAGCATCTAACTCTTCTGTTAGCCAACCATATTTTTGTAATACATATGTTGATAAGCCTCCCCTCGGGTGACCAAATCTTGCTAATTTTACTGCTAGGATGTGATGTTCTATGTAACCAGATATTGCTGTTGGTTTCATTATCCACGTTTCTTGAAGGAGTATTATATAATGTTGTTCGAGGAAGGAAAGAGTTTCGTGGTAATGACCCATGTTTTTTAAATCTGTGGACGTTCCATGAACAGATATTTATCATGTTCTGACTTCCATCCTTCAACTCACGGCCCTGCTCTTTCCATCTAACTATCCAGCTGAGCCGCTGCAATTGGACCTGCCTGGACCTGCTAATGGACCTGCCTGAGCCCTGCTGACCTCTTCTAGAGTGAGTCCCTGATCCCCAAGAGGCACCTCCTTAGAACTTGAGCCCTTGGTTGGCATCAGAGTGCACTCCTCTGAAGAAAAAGAAAGAACAATGAAATGTTGGGTTCATCGCAACTGCGAACAGGCCCGTTCGCACTACCAACGTAAAGCCCCTGTGGACCCGACTCTTTGCGCTACAGTGACCGCCAGTGATGACTGGAAACACAAGATTTGCACTTTGCTTTACAGCATTGACAGCCCACGGTGACCTCCAATGCTAAGATCCAGTTACCACCGTCTGCGATGCCCGACACGATCTTCGTGCTAAAGTGATGACTATCTGCACCGCACTGGACTGTTCTTCGTGCAACAGCGATGATCATAGGAAAACAGTTCTTCCTGTTACTCACAGCCTCCCCCACAGTGAAGTGGATTCTGCACACCAGACTTTGATATGGTAACATTTTCAATGGAACTAACCTGGTTCCTGTATCTGGCCCATGCTCAATCATTTACAGCTTGATTGGGTGACTTTCCCCAAGTCTAGTATGACCAGATAACCGTGAGTGGTGCTTTGTGCTACCTAAATCTGTGAAATATAACATCTCTAGTTCTACTTAGTGGATCTTTGTTGTTTTGGTCTCCATGTATTTATTAACTGTTGCTCTGTTTTTCTAAATTGGTGTGTGATTTTTCTTGTGTTGTGTTTTCACTTCATTACTGTTTGAGTGCTGCATACATACTTTAGACATTGCCCCAAAGTTCATCCTGACTGTTTTTGTGCCAAGCAACCAGGGTGTTAAGCACAGGTTAATTTGGTCACTTTGGTCGTTCACCCTAACTGGGATTGTTGTTATTGCTTGAGAAGGATTTTCACTCCCTCAATCAAAAATCCAATTTATCACACTATCATACTCCCCTTTTTGAAAGTCGTGTACGTCTGATGAACAATACTAAATTGAAGTAATTTAAATCCGACATTTCGAGAAACTTTGGGGTATATCTACAATGCGGCCATAGAAAATGATCGCCGCTTTTGCGGCCGTTTTTCGGCCGAAAAGCGGAAATAGTTTTATCGCCTAATTAGCAAGGTCTTGCGCACGAATTCCTAACACCCAGCTCTGCATCTCTAATGAGATTTTGAAGGTGTATCTGGGCAAGAGTTTAAGTTTTGAGTTTCTTAGGATGAAATATCCAAATCAATGCAGATAGATCCAATAATATTAGTCATCTATTTGTACTTTATTCGTCAAGTAGGAAAAAGGAAGAGAGATGGCACAGCCAGCACGTGTTTCGCCCCCTAACAGGCCATCAGGCCTGGGGCTATCTCTGGGCTGCACAAGGGCAATGTTACAACATAGGTTATTTAAGGAGGATTCGGTAAGTAATGTGCACATATCACACAAGGTTGTGGATGGTAGGTATAGAGGGGTTAATCAAAGGAAAAGTGGAGGAGGAAAAAAGGAAAAAAGACAGAGTTGAGGTGCGAGAAATGAAAATAATATTATTACAGGAGGTTAATGTGATAACAAAGGGGAGTATATGGGTGAGGGATTAACGAGAAGTAAAGTGGAAATGAAGAGGAGTGTGTTAGAGCAAAAGTTAAATTGTGTTAAATAACAAGGAAAAGACAGGGGAAGTGTATCGGGTATTAGTCGTAAGGAAATGTGGATATTGTTTGTTTAGTTCATAATTGTACCACTTAGATTGCGTGGTAGGTTTAGTCAGAAGTATCAATAAGTGATGGGGAAGAGATATATAGAAGGTACCATATTAAAAGTGAGAAAAATTATTATTCAGAGAAGGTTGGCATTACACAAATCCATGTCATACAGTTCAATTGTTGAAATCAAGACAAATCGAGGATGGTCATTTTAAAACATAATAACATCAGAAAAGGAAGAAAAACAATATAGTGTTAAAAGTCATTGGGGCCCGACATAGGGAGAGCGCGCGTATGCGAGACAGGTTGAAATCAGTTGAAAGTTTACAAGGTGCATGTTTCAGGCAACATAATCATAGAGAAACATTTTAGAGGTCAAATTATAAGACAAGCGGTCATTAGGGAGAGAGAGAAGATGTTTGCATATAGTATGAGAACAAGGTTAGTTAAGAAAGCACGCATATGTAAGACGAGTCAATGCGGATAACAGAAGGTTTCAGGGTAATTGTGCAATCAATCAGGCGCAGGTTGAAAAGAGCGTATAAACATGAGTGAAATAGGATTACCACATTAGATTCAAGCGATAAAATTAAATGTTTAGTCAAAGACAGAGATATCCATTGAAATCAATTGTAAAAAGCGAGCGTATATTTACAGTATAATTGTGATTGCAGCGTCATGGGCAGCAGGGTCAGGTATATGATGGAAGAAAGGATGTCAGAGTTAGTTTCATCTTACTAGAGCTTGTTCGGAGAACGCGGTTAACAGGGGCGTGATGAAGTAATCAGAACGGTGGTGAAGCGGTGATTACGGTAATCCGAGAGAAAGCGCGTCACAAATAAAGTATAATCGGGCGTAAGGAGTTGAGAATGCAATATCATGCAATTAAGGGGTTTGATAGTATAAAAAACAAGGATTCCACATTGGTAGATACGGTCGGAAAAAAGGCCGAATTGCATGTGGTTATGATGGTGGAGCTATGCCGGGATGTGAGAAGTGCTCATAGTTGCTCGACATACGGCAAGTCGTGAAGCAAGACGTGAATGCCAACCCTTGGATAAATACGGACAAGGTCGGGGAGTGTTTAAACTAAAAGTGCGCTTCGCTAAATAAGTGAGCAGTGTCATAAGAAGTGCAAAGTATAATCAAGCATCCCTTACCGGGTAGTCACGTAATAGGGTATCTATGAAAGGAAATGGGTTTGTAAACCCGGGATTCTAAACGGGAGAAAAACAAAGATAAACAGAATACAATTTTGTATCATGTGTACTATAAACTCTGGTGGGGCACTAAGGTGGTAGTGGTGTATCTCTTACCTCCGGTCTCGGCTAATGCCAGATTCGGTGAGTTTCTGTGGCTTGGAGCGTTATCTGAAGCCGGAAGAAACAGGCATTCATAAAGAAGTCGCGTATAAGAACTTCCGGGTGGTAACCCGGAAAGGACGAGGTTTAAGCTCTCGGCGCCATATACTCTAATTTGCTTCAACATATCAAATTGGTCCAAATTGTCAACCTTTCTGATTATCTCTGTCAGTCCTAACTCATATATACACTGAAATGCCATTCATTTGCATTTTTCTTATGTAATACATCTTGACACATATTTATTTACTCGTAATTGTGAATTCGAAAAATAGATCTACCCTCCCGCCCGTTTTTCTATGGAATTCTCCCCATTCTAACATGGTGCTTTAGTAATACCTTTACGCTCACTCCTTTGTCATTCATTTTCTCTTGTAAATCACACCATTCCAATATGGCGCCGAGAGCTTAAACCTCGTCCTTTCCGGGTTACCACCCGGAAGTTCTTATACTCGACTTCTTTATGAATACCTGTTTCTTCCGGCTTCAGATAACGCTCTAAGCCGCAGAAACTCACCGAATCTGGCATTAGCCGAGACCAGAGGTAAGAGATACACCACTACCACCTTAGTGCCCCACCAGAATTTATAGTACACATGATACAACATTGTATTCTGTCTATCTTTGTTTTTCTCCTGTTTAGAATCCCGGGTTTACAAACCCATTTCCTTTCATAGATACCCTATTACGTGACTACCCGCTAAGGGATCCTTGATTATACTTTGCACTTCTTATGACACTGCTCACTTATTTAGCGAAGTGCACTTTTAGTTTAAACACTCCCCGACCTTGTCCGTATTTATCCAAGGGTTGGCATTCACGTCTTGCTTCACGACTTGCCGTATGTCGAGCAACTATGAGCACTTCTCACATCCCGGCATA
Source organism: Triturus cristatus (assembly GCF_964204655.1). Taxonomy (NCBI): domain Eukaryota; kingdom Metazoa; phylum Chordata; class Amphibia; order Caudata; family Salamandridae; genus Triturus; species Triturus cristatus. The sequence goes on along the minus strand of NC_140587.1, from coordinate 734,945,785 downwards.
GCTCCACCATAATAACCACATGCAATTCGTCCTTTTTTCCGACCGTATCTACCAATGTAGAATCCTTGTTTTTTATACTATCAAACCCCTTAATTGCATGATATTGAATTCTCAACTCCTTACGCCCGATTATACTTTATTTGTGACGCGCTTTCTCTCGGATTACCGTAATCACCGCTTCACCACCGTTCTGATTACTTCATCATGCCCCTGTTATCCGCGTTCTCCGCACAAGCTCTAGTAAGATGATACTAACTCTGACATCCTTTCTTCCATCATATACCTGACCCTGCTGCCCATGACGCTGCTATCACAATTATACTGTAAATATACGCTCGCTTTTTACAATTGATTTCAATGGATATCTCTGTCTTTGACTAAACATTTAATTTTATCGCTTGAATCTAATGTGGTAATCCTATTTCACTAATGTTTATACGCTCTGTTCAACCTGCGCCTGATTGATTGCACGATTACCCTGAAACCTTCTGTTATCCGCATTGACTCGTCTTACATATGCGTGCTTTCTTAACTAACCTTGTTCTCATACTATATGCAAACATCTTCTCTCTCTCCCTAATGAACGCTTGTCTTATAATTTGACCTCTAAAATGTTTCTCTATGATTATGTTGCCTGAAACATGCACCTTGTAAACTTTCAACTGATTTCAACCTGTCTCGCATACGCGCGTTCTCCTTATGTCGGGCCCCAATGACTTTTAACACTATATTGTTTTTCTTCCTTTTCTGATGCTATTATGTTTTAAAATGACCATCCTCGATTTGTCTTGATTTCAACAATTGAACTGTATGACATGGATTTGTGTAATGCCAACCTTCTCTGAATAATAATTTTTCTCACTTTTAGTAGGGTACCTTCTATAGATCTATTCCCCATCACTTATTGATACTTCTGTCTAAACATACCACGCAATCTAACTGGTTCAATTATGAACTAAACAAACAATAGCCACATTTCCTTACGACTAATACCCGATACACTTCCCCTGTCTTTTCCTTGTTATTTAACACAATTTAACTTTTGCTCTAACACACTCCTCTTCATTTCCACTTTACTTCTCGTTAATCCCTCACCCATATACTCCCCTTTCTTATCACATTAACCTCCTGTAATAATATTATTTTCATTTCTCGCACCTCAACTCTGTCTTTTTTCCTTTTTCCTCCTCCACTTTTCCTTTGATTAACCCCTCTATACCTACCATCCACAACCTTGTATGATATGTGCACATTACTTACCGAATCCTCCTTAAATAACCTATGTTGTAACATTGCCCTTGTGCAGCCCTGAGGAAGCCCCAGGCCTGATGGCCTGTTAGGGGGCGAAACATGTGTTGACTGTGCCATCTCTCTTCCTTTTTCCTACTTGACGAATAAAGTACGAATAGATGACTAATATTATTGGATCTATCTGCATTGATTTGGATATTTCATCCTAAGAAACTCAAAACTTAAACTCTTGCCCAGATACACCTTCAAAGTCCTACTTCATATTAGGAGGATAGGGGCCTCTCCCCCTGTTTCTGGGCCAGAACCAGTACAAGAAGGATACATGCTTATTACATGATTAGTAAGGGATGATGATTTTTTTTCCCCTCAATCACATGCAACATCTCTAATGAGATGCAAGGTGGGCGTTCCTGACCTGACATGACAGGAGAAATGTCGCTAAGCGACATTTCTCCTATCATCAAGCCCCACGCTATGAAGCATAGCGGCAAGAAAAGTAGTGATAACCCCTGTTATCACTACTTTCCTTACGCCTGCTTCAGGACTGACTTAGCCATGATATCCTATGGAAGGTGGATATCATGGCTAAGTTTCTGAGGCCCTATCATCAAGCTAACGCCACATTTCGTGAGATTATCGCTGGGTTTCCAGCGATAATCTCACGTTAGGCAGTTAGCGCTAGGATTTTTATTGCTTTTGAGATAAGCGTTGCTAATAGCACGCTATCTCAGCGATAAAAATCCACATTAGCCGGCGATAATTATCCTAGCGCTAAGTGTGCTTAGCGATAATTATCGTCGGTTGTTGCTGATATGCCCCAGAGTGTGTATAACTCAGCATTCTAGTCCAACTGTCACCTGTCTCCCAGCGATTGACTGCTTACTTATGGGCCTTCAGGCCACTTCGTTCATGCGTGAAAGGCTTGAGTAGTGCCAGATACTTTCACATCACAGTTATTCACTAAGGGCCAGATATACTAATATTAGGAATACTGATTTCCCAATTGCGATTCTGAGGAAATATGAATTTTGTGATCAGTTATGTCCCCTATCGTAGACCCCAACGGCTCCATGTGCATGTTACAAGTACATGTATGTTCCCTCCAGTTCCAGTTATGAAGACGCAAATACATGTGCGTCCACCGTCAACATGTCCTCTTTCAGATCCGCCATGAATGGGTCAGATATTCCATTCCTAAGTATGAAAGGCCACCGACTTTATATGGTTCACTTTCCACATTTTACAGATTCAGGCGAGTAGGCCCTGAATTCTGCCATCAAGCCTTTTCCTGCCTTCTGCCTCTGACAGCTCCAGTCCGAACCTGCATCTGTATCCCTGAACTTTGTCCTACTCCCTGCGCGGCTAACGGTGCCTGATCCAGCCTGTTGCCTGCCAAAAACTGTATTTCACCTTCAAGATTATCTGCTCCGCTCCTCATCCGATGCATTCCTGTCTAGTAGTTTAGGTAAACATTCTTCCAGCTACCGTGCAAAGGGCCAGGCCTCACTGTCCTCATGCAAGTAATTCATAGCCCCTGTTACCATGGAAGATTCCTGCCCCCTCGCATCTCATGTAGACACTTAGACGCTTGTACACGCACTAACAGTCAGTATAGAATAGATTCCGTCCGAGAGACCTTTCCTTTTGGATAATACAGTTCTTTCAACATAAGATATTAGATATGATTTGGGATTAGGTTGACATGACCCCTCAGACTTCTGTCTCCACATGTAGAGCTAAATGTCAAGTCCCCTTCACCCTCTAGTTGCACGTCAATCACACGTCATGCGGCTGCGCACGCATCTCTGCCAAGTATTTCTGCTGACATTGCAGGATTCTCTTATGGATCCACCCACTTGTGACATCATGTTTAATAACGTATTTAGTTACGCCTATGTTTACGCCTATTTTCATTACGTATGTGTAGTATTATCTGTATTATCAGCTGTTACGCCTCTTGCATCTGTCTTAATGTAATACTTTTCATATAAATATCATTACTTGTCAATAATGTATTGCCTTCCCTTCCTGAACCTTCGTGGTGATGGAATTTGAAGCCTACAGTTCGAACTGTAATTCCTTTGTAGAGGAATAAAGCCTTTTAGAACCTCTAATACCACGGATTCTGCCTCTTATATTTACTGAGTTATTCTTACTAGACTTTACCGCATAAAAAATAGTACCGGTAATGAAATATTTACCACATAAATTGGCGCCCGAACAGGGACACTTTCTCATCTCACGCGCCGGAGGTGCGTTGCAGGCCCGGTCTCCTGCCACAGCTGAACGGACAAAAACGCGTACCTGCAGGATTTCCTGTATCTCCCTCCGGCCAAGCGGGGGTGACTGAGGCTGCGATCAACACCCAGACGAGGCGGTGAGAAGTGCGAAGTATCCCGACCAGAGCCTAGCTGAGAGAGCAAGATCCGAGGTATACAGAGGCCCACCAGGTTCCGAAGTTCCGAGTCCAGTCGAGTCGAGTCCAGTCCGGTCCAGTTTCAGTTCAGTTCCGAGGCCTTCCGTTCCGCGCTACCCGGTGAGTACCATTGCCGGGGAGGCATTTAAACGTGCACATAGGTTGTGCCGGTCAAGACGGGTTTGGGTACACAAATCCGGTCTGCACTGTTTCAGCAGTGTATCTGTACTGTTTAGCAGTATATCTAGTATGTCTTGCATATAATTCAGTATTATCTAGTATCAGTATTATGTCAGTAACTAGTTTTCTATTAATTATCATTGTTCGTTAACTGTTAAATGTTAAAAGTTTTAATACGTTCTACATATTGTGGTGTGAATGATTGTTCATTATTGTATTTATTGTATTAAGTGTGTTCAAATAATAAGGTCTAAAAATGCCGCTCTTTTCAAAACTAAGACAGATCAAAACCAGAAAAGGGGTACTCGAAGAAGCTGTTCCCATTCCACCTAGGGACACTCCAGGATACTTTATGTATCATAAACATGGCCTAGATGCCGTATTATTTCTTGATTTATGGGTGGACTACACCAAAGATTTACCAGAAAGTCAGAGATGGCCCACAGCTGGGACCTGGGATGCAGATTGCATCATGAGAGTAGAAGAAGTATTATGGAAAAATAAAGCCAGACAGTCACAGAAAGATGCCATTGAATTATGGCGTAAAGAATCATATAGACGTACAGAAAAAGCGCTCAGACAAGAAGAGAAAGGTAGGGAGAATTCGAATAAAACCCGAGAAAATTTATTAATTGAGGAAGGTACCCGAGTAAAAGCAGAACAAGTAGATAGACAACGAAGCACTCTTATGAATGGTATGTATCCTCTTCTGGCCGAAGGGTTATCCCAGGCCACCCCGGAAATACCGAAAGACTTGACGCTTCCATTACTCCCGATAAAAGCACATCCCAAAACAGCAAAAGACGTTTTCCTTTCTTCCTACTTAGATGATGTAGCTCCTGAATATGCTAATGCTCCGCCACACGCACCGCCCACCGATGGTGCTCAACGCCAAGATCATCCGTCTGTATCCCCGCAACAACAAACTCCTACGCACTTTCCTACAGGCCCATCTGTTTCTACCGCTTTTCCCGCATCTACAATTTCTATCTTACATCCAACAAATCCTTTCGTGCCTAGCACCTCAGACGGTGCGACAGGAGGTACGACAGAAATTTTTGCCACGCCACCCCGAGGAAATAAATTATCCCTTAGAGATTTAGCGTACGAGCGTACACCCCAACTAGCAACTTCCGACATGTTTAAAGAGCATCTAGTGGATTGTAGATATGATCCTGTGCCCGGTAGACGGGACGGTATGCTGCTGTCATCATTACGTATACGACGAGCTTCAAGGTATTTAGCGACGCTACCAGGAATGGTGGCACATTTAGATAATATATACCACTTTGTCCAATCAGGGCGAGGCCCTGAAAGTATTGACGAAGCCATGGAATACCAGAAAGTGGATGTACAGAGACTGGACAGCATTAGAAAATGAAGAAAAGGCCCGAGCTGCAGGATCAGGGCTTGGGGAAAAGACTACAGCACTACCAGGATTACTAGTACAGGTACTGCCACGTTTATTAACTACGAAAAAGGAGGACTGGGGTGCAATCTCAGCCTGTACACAAAAGCAAGATGAAGACACTAGTGATTTCTATTCCCGATTTGAAAAATGTTTCGGTATCAATAGTGGCATAAAAGCAAGTAGCGAGTCATATCCACATCTATTTGTGACAAAATTAGTTGAAAATTCCCTGCCGCAAGTTAAGAATAGAGTATTGAAATTTGAGAGTACCTGGCAAGGTAACACCCCGTCACAGATGTTACAGATGTTACAATATCACCACAATAGAATTAGAGAAGAACAAGAACATGAACAAAGACGTATGAAAGATACGAAAATGAAAATGCTTGTTGCCCAGTCAGTTCCAGCTGATGGTCATAAAAAGGGTGATTCCGCAGGTCCGACGAAAGGGACATGCAACTATTGTAAACAACAAGGTCATTATATACACGATTGTCCAGTCTTGAAACATAATATTGCCACAGGTAGAACCCAGGAAAGACCACGTCCACCTAGACAGGATCAGAATCAACAACAAATCCCTCAGCATGCACAATCTAGGCCGGCTCCGCAACAGCCAGCTCCGCAACAGGCAGCTCTACAACAGACCGTAGCACCACCACAAGCGCAGCCTATTGCTGCCACACAAGCAACAACGCAACAGATGTACCAGTATGCACAAAATGACTATCCCGATTATCAACGATACACATGAAATAGCCTAGAGAGGGAAGTTGGCTTACCCCTTATTGAGGTTCCAGTAGATCAAGAGGGACCTTATGTACATAGTGAACTATTAGGGGAAGACAGAAAGTTTTTACTTGATACAGGGGCAAGCAGAACAACTATACGACGCAGTGAAGTTCCAGGGGCACCCCTCTCAGGCTCGCAGAATATTTCCCTTGGATTCTCAGGAAAGCCTAATATTAATGAAGTAACGAAACCTCTTACACTTACGGTTGGTCCATTAACACGTACTACAGATTTATTGCTTACTAAATCATGTCCAGAAAACTTGTTAGGTATAAAAACATTGAAAGCTCTAGGAGCTATAATATGTTGTTCTCCGGAAGGAGTACGATTATTTTTACGTGACTTCAAAGGTCACTACGTGTCTAGAGACATGGATCACCGGCTACAGAATTTACCTACACATTTATGGGCACAAGGCCCAACTGATGTTGGTTGCATGAACATTACACCATATCGAGTCACACTAAAAACAGGAGTAGTACTACCACGAATGCGACAATACAAGTTACCACCAGATGCTGTTGTGGCTTTGCTGCAAATCATTGACGAGCTCATTGCACAAGGAGTGGTTGTAGAAACCGACTCCAATGTATGTAATTCACCGATAATTCCGATTCTTAAAAGAACGGATCCAAAAGCATCACCAGTATATCGATTAGTTATTGATCTGCGCGAATTAAATAAATGTATTGTACCACAATACCCTGTGGTCCCAGATATCTCTTCATTATTAACAGCTATTGATTCAGAAGCAACGTTCTTTACTGTAATTGATCTCAACAATGCCTTCTTTAGCGTCCCAATAGATCCGGAAAGTCAATATTTGTTTGGATTCAGTTTGAATGGACGAAGTTTTAAATTCACACGCGCACCTCAAGGATTTACAGAAAGCCCCAGCATCTATAGCCAAGCACTGAAACGAGAACTTGACAGTATCCACATGCCAGTTAACACTGCCTTGCTTCAATATGTCGATGATCTGCTGATCACCGCCCGAAGCGAACCTGAATGTGAAAAAGCGTCACTGACGGTTTTAAGATTTCTGGCCGACAAGGGGCACAAGGTGTCCCCTTCTAAGCTGCAATTCTGTGTCCAGCAAGTTGTTTACCTTGGGCACTCGCTGTCCAAGGAGGGAAGACAGCTTACACCTGATCGCATCCAGTTAATCGCTAACATGCCACCACCCAAGACACAAAAGGAGGTGCGGGCTTTTATAGGTCTCACTTCATACTGTAGGCAGTGGATCCCTCAATATGCATTTCTAGCAAAACCACTCATCCAGTTGACAACACAGGAGGCAGCCACATCGACTGTCCTCCCTTGGACTCAAGAACATACACATGCCTTTGAAAGCTTAAAGAAAGCTTTATGTCAAGCACCTGTTTTAGCAACACCATGTTACAGTAAGCCTTTTACACTCTTTGTTACAGAACGCGAAGGTACTGCCTTGTCAGTACTCACTCAGGAACAAGCAGGATCACACAAACCATGTGCTTATTTTTCTAGTACATTAGATCCCGTAGCTCAGGCTCTTCCTGCGTGCCTGAAATCAGTGGCAGCAACAGCTTTAGCAATCAGACAAAGCGATGCCATAGTGTTAGGACATCAATTGACAGTACAAGTACCACACGCAGTAGAGGTTCTCTTGAACCGCACACAAACACAACACTTGACTATAGCAAGACTCACCGGTTATGAATTAACATTGTTTCAGCCACATATAGAAATCAGACGTTGTAATACGTTAAATCCTGCCACACTTTTGCCCGTAAATGGAACAGATCCATTAGCACATGATTGTATTGAAGTCATTACTATCACGACGAAACCCAGACAAGACTTGACAGACATCCCTTTATCAGATCCGGACCTGACATTGTATGTAGATGGTTCATGTATGAGAACAAGTACAGGAGAGTTGGTGGCCGCTTACGCAGTCACAACAGACACTGAAGTCATTGAAACAAATTGTATTAACACTTTGTCAGCTCAAGCAGCAGAGCTCATCGCTCTGACACAAGCCTGTATTCAAGCCAAAAATAAGAAAGTCAACATATACACAGATTCACGTTATGCATTCGGAGTCGTCCATGACTTCGGCGTACTGTGGCGAGAGAGAGGTTATTTAACTTCTCACGGTGCCCACATCCAACACGGACCCCTCATTCAAGCTCTATTAGACGCGATTCATCTACCTACTGCAATATCGATTATGAAATGCAAAGCTCATACAAAAGTTACCGATATCATTTCTCAGGGTAATGACCTAGCTGACAGAACAGCTAAACAGACTGCTCAGAACCAGACTCATACAACTGACACGACAAAGACAATAGTTTCGACACCAACACATTGCATGACAGTTAAGGATCCCGCCCTTGATGTAATTGACATACAGACACATGCTACACCAGAAGAAATAAAGAAATGGACTGAATTAGGAGGGATCCAAACGGATCAAGGATGGATGACGAAGGAAAAATCTATATGGTTTCTTTCCGACTCCATGGTTCAAGTCATCATTAACACAATACATAGTCCAGCGCACCTAGGAGAAAAAGCTATGCTAGACAGTATTCAACACATTTGGTTCAACAAACACTTGCGAGCAGCAGCCAAACAGAAAGTACGTACCTGTATGATATGTTGTCAGTATAATCCAGGTAAAAGCATCCCCGTAGAGCAGGGTGGATTTCAACCTCCCGATCATGCTTTTGAAGTCCTCCAGATGGATTATATCCAGATGGAACGATGTCGAGGATTCAAATATGTTCTCGTAGTTGTTTGTGCTCTTTCCCGTTGGACAGAAGCCTACCCGGTTTCAGATTAGGCTGCCCCGACTACTGCCAAACAGCTTGTTCGAGAATTCTTCCCACGATTCGGTTTACCACGTGTTGTATACTCAGATAACGGCCAGCCATTCTCATCCGAACTAATGAAACACGTTTCACTCTTATTAGGTTATCAATGGAAATTTCACTGTGTCCGACATCCCGAGGCAGCAGGTCTCGTGGAACGTCATAATCAAACTCTGAAAATTAGATTGTCCAAAATATGTAGAGAAAAAGGTGTCGATTGGATAGTAGCCTTACCAGTTGCGCTCTTTTACATGAGAATGGTAGCACATTCTCGAACAGGGCTATCCCCGTACGAGGTGATCTTCGGTAGACCACCAAATATGTGGGGGACGCCTATACCTCGCAAAATCACTGATGTTGACTGTAATATGCTGACAGATTACCTGGCTTCCTTGATGTCTGCACTACAATCTTGTCGTTCACAGGTAGCTGCAGCTTTTCCCGATAACACTGAGGTGAAGCCCCATGACGTGGTTCCAGGTGATCTGGTCCTTGTGAGGAACTTCGACCGGAAGACCCAGTTGGAGCCCAGGTGGAAATCGCCCAAACTCGTCTTGCTAACAACAAGGACAGCCGTGAAGGTTGAGGGACGTAAAGGGTGGTTACACTCGAGTCATATCAAGAAATTTTATGGACTACCGTCTGATGTGAACACTTAGCCCTGCATTCCCTCACAGACAGACTCAAAGCTCCCCTTGGTTGAACAGACAAAAAATGAACTCTATAAACTGAAATTAAGGTCTAGCAAGTCAGACAATTTGATTGTTTAAGTCCTCTCCAAGGTGAATCGGTTGAATTTGTCTCTGACATGTATCCTCTAGACCGAAATAGAGAGAGAAATAGACAGATAAAGCTTAAAAAACATGCGTACTGTAAATCGCTTCGTAGTCACTGCACAGTTACATTATTAATTTTGTTTTTTCTAAGTCTTTTGATCATCATTTCTAGTGTATTGTTACATATGTATTACCCTATTTCTAAGCATGCTTACAATGTTACCGCAGAACATTCTTTTAGCGAATTACCTCCGCATGAGTTGTCTTATAGATTTGCGCTGCGCAACAACACTTTCATTAGTATGTTACATCATTCCCATCAGACCAGCAATGCTACAAATTGTTGGATATGTGGCCGACTCCCTCCCTATCAGAACTATAAGGGAGTTTTGCCCCTCTTTCCGTATCCTTTCACACACAATGGCTCCTGTGGAGCATGGTTTAGTTTGATTAATTCCCTAGATTCAAATTCCGTAGTTTATCAAGACAACTGGGTATGGGGAAACCTGAACCTAGTTTTGCTTAAAGTCTGCTACCCTAACAAGGAGGGACTTCCCAAAAGAACAGGAACTGATCTAGAAAATGAAGTATATGGATTAGGTAATTTTACACTTAACCTCCTGATTCTGAATGTTGAATCCGAAGCTACGCCAATCTTATCCGTTATGTCAGTATTCCCAGTTAAAGGGGAATTATGTGTAAGAAAGAATGGTTCCATACACATGGGCCATAGTAAATGCACCACTGTAATAAAATTCAGTGATCAAGGCAAGTCTACATTTAGAGCTTCCCGTCATTCCTACTTCATATGTGGCCAGACCGCATATATACGTCTACCTCTAGATTGGGATGGTACCTGTTACATAGCATTCCTTCTGCCACCTGTTTTCCTAGCCCCTCCTGACTATCACAGAAATACCCATTTAGTACACAATAGACAGCAGAGAGATCTCCCGATTGTCGATTACACTGAAACGGCATGGGAGCAATACACAGATTTCAATAAAGGTTTCTTTCCCTATATAGGTACAGTCACTAATAGTAAACTGATACGTAGATTAACTAGAACCCTTGAAGCAGTAGTGAATGAGACTACTTCCGCCCTAGGCAATCTAACAGAGGAGCAGTCTGCGATGCGGATTGTTGTTCTTCAAAATCGTCTTGTCCTTGACGTCATCCTGGCCGATAGGGGCGGAGCTTGTAGGGTCATCGGATCAAGTTGCTGTGTTTTCATACCAGAAAACTCGCCGTCAGTATATAAAGCCATAACTCGCCTTCATAAAATTATAAGCCAGATACACCAGAGTCCAGGCACCTGGACTTGGTCCGGTTGGTTCTGGAGCGTGTTGTCAGCCTGGGGATGGAGGATCCTATCCTTCCTAGGTATTGGCTTTTTCATACTATTCAGTTGCTGCTTATGTCTACAATGTGGGCCAGCGATTTGTGCTTTGTGTGCCACATCGTGCATTCCGCATCCAAGTTTTCGTTCAAGATCCCGGAAGAAGAAAGAAGAACAAATGATGCTATATGAACAGATTGATGGATTAATGAAGATCGATATCTCCTGAGGGTCCGTAGGGGACAAGGAGGGAATGAGGAAATATGAATTTTGTGATCAGTTATGTCCCCTATCGTAGACCCCAACGGCTCCATGTGCATGTTACAAGTACATGTATGTTCCCTCCAGTTCCAGTTATGAAGACGCAAATACATGTGCGTCCAAAGTCAACATGTCCTCTTTCAGATCCGCCATGAATGGGTCAGATATTCCATTCCTAAGTATGAAAGGCCACCGACTTTATATGGTTCACTTTCCACATTTTACAGATTCAGGCGAGTAGGCCCTGAATTCTGCCATCAAGCCTTTTCCTGCCTTCTGCCTCTGACAGCTCCAGTCCGAACCTGCATCTGTATCCCTGAACTTTGTCCTACTCCCTGCGCGGCTAACGGTGCCTGATCCAGCCTGTTGCCTGCCAAAAACTGTATTTCACCTTCAAGATTATCTGCTCCGCTCCTCATCCGATGCATTCCTGTCTAGTAGTTTAGGTAAACATTCTTCCAGCTACCGTGCAAAGGGCCAGGCCTCACTGTCCTCATGCAAGTAATTCATAGCCCCTGTTACCATGGAAGATTCCTGCCCCCTCGCATCTCATGTAGACACTTAGACGCTTGTACACGCACTAACAGTCAGTATAGAATAGATTCCGTCCGAGAGACCTTTCCTTTTGGATAATACAGTTCTTTAAACATAAGATATTAGATATGATTTGGGATTAGGTTGACATGACCCCTCAGACTTCTGTCTCCACATGTAGAGCTAAATGTCAAGTCCCCTTCACCCTCTAGTTGCACGTCAATCACACGTCATGCGGCTGCGCACGCATCTCTGCCAAGTATTTCTGCTGACATTGCAGGATTCTCTTATGGATCCACCCACTTGTGACATCATGTTTAATAACGTATTTAGTTACGCCTATGTTTACGCCTATTTTCATTACGTATGTGTAGTATTATCTGTATTATCAGCTGTTACGCCTCTTGCATCTGTCTTAATGTAATACTTTTCATATAAATATCATTACTTGTCAATAATGTATTGCCTTCCCTTCCTGAACCTTCGTGGTGATGGAATTTGAAGCCTACAGTTCGAACTGTAATTCCTTTGTAGAGGAATAAAGCCTTTTAGAACCTCTAATACCACGGATTCTGCCTCTTATATTTACTGAGTTATTCTTACTAGACTTTACCGCATAAAAAATAGTACCGGTAATGAAATATTTACCACAATTCTATTAGAATCGCCATAAAGAAATCGGGATTCCTAATATATAAAACTCTTTTGAGTTTCTTTAGCGATTCCTAGTGAGTCGCAAATAGACCTACCTCATGCATATTAATGAGGTAGGTTGCAATTTACTATTCATTAGTAATTGCAGCCATTACAGGGATGGTGGCCTGCTGAGGTCAGCCGACCACTATATCTGTGAAGCTTTTTAATAAAGCAACTTTTATTTTTAATGCAGACTGTTTTTCTGAAAGGAAAACAGAATGTGTTTAAAAAGAAAAAAATGAAACTTTGCAGTTTCATTTTTTAAGAGTAGGCAGTAGTCCATACGACCACTGCCTGCTCTTAAAAAATATTTGTTTTCCATTCTAAAAGGGGAAGAGTCCCATAGGGACCCCTTCCTATTAGCAAAAGGGTTACCATCTCCTTCATGAATTCGGTAAAATATAAATGTTTTGTGACCGTAATTCAGTTGCAAAACATTCATACTTCCCATTCTGATTTGGTATTTGAAAGGGACGCCCCTTTCAAATACTCAATCACAAATATGAATTGAGATTCGGTAACAGGTTACTGAAGCGCAATCTGTGTTTTGTATATGTGTAAAAGCATTTTTGTTTTCAGCAACTGCCCAATCAGCTGTTTCCGGGCGCAAAAATGCTTTGTACATATGGGTGGCCCCACGTTCCATGATCCAGTAACAATTGAAGAACTACGGGGCCGATTCACAGAACTAACTTAAGACAAAATCCTAAACTTACTACTTTTGGTATTCACAGAAGTTAGGATTTTGTCTTAAGTTTGCCTTAAGACAAACTTAAGACAGACTTAAGACAGACTTATGACAGACTTAAGACAAACATAAGACAGACTTAAGACAGACTTAAGACAGGCATAAGACAGACTTAAGACAAAATCTTAACTCAAGTCTGTCTTAAGTCTGTCTTAAGTCTGTCTTAAGTTTGTCTTAAGACAAACTTAAGACAAAATCCTAACTTCTGTGAATACAAAAAGTAGCAAGTTTAGGATTTTGTCTTAAGTTAGTTCTGTGAATCGGGCCCTATGTGTATATACGATTTTGCCCCTCCACAGCCCAAAGTCCCAGACTCTGCTTTCAATATAGAGCAGTATTTTTAAAACTGATTGTTGGAGATATCATATGCAGTTCTAATGCCAGCAAAGCTGCACAACGTTAAGGTCTCAAAGAGTTATGGGGACTACACATGCCTTTAATCTTGCAGTAGAAGAGCAAACTTGAAGTCAACAGGAAATCTTGTTCAAATCTTTAAAAACCTGGGGGCATATTAACAAGGGCCAGCGATAATTATCGCTGGCCCCACACAGCGGTAGAAATATTATCACCGGCTATCGCTGAAAATGATCGCCATGATAATGCTATATTAACAATAAATAGCGCTATGGCGATAATATTTTAGTGATAGCGGTGTTTACCATGGAACATTGCTGGTTTTCCAGCGATGTTCCATGGAAAACAGCAATAACATTGCTGATACGACCCTGTGGTCGTATCAGCATAATCCACCTATCATTATTAGTATGCCTAAATCTGGAATTTAACAGACGTTAAATTCCAGCGTTAAGGCCGAGGTAGCGTAATTTTTTTTATCGCTGCACCTCCTTGTTAATATCGCGAAGCTGCCTTCGCAATATTTTCATGTATTGTTTTCACAGCCACGCCTTCTTTGCATCTCATTAGCGATGCGAGGCGAGGATGTGAAAAAACTGGCTCTACATCAAAGAAACACGCGCTAGCGTGTCCTTGATGATATTGCGATATAATTATCACCCGAAAACGGACGCTAAAGCGGCGATAATTATTTTGCTAGCCCTTGCTAATATGCCCCTAAACACCTTTGAACATGGAGCAATGTTGCTTGTTCTAGGTAAATCTGACATTTTACTAATTTAGGGGCAATCTTATCAAAGAACAGCGTTAAATAGCGCTGAGGATTTGCCTAACGCCAGATCAGATCACCGAGATATCGCGTAATTTACAACTGTTATCTCCATGGCAATGTGAAATCTGGCAATGGCCATACAAAGGAAGATCACGCACTAGGTTCCTAACTTTTTCTGATTCATCTTCAGAATCTGACCAAGGATCAGGCCCATATTAACAGCCATACCACCCCATCTACCAATATCCAAACGTACCCCCTCCTTTTTTAGACAGAGGGACCCGCAGGGGGCGAGGGTTCAGAGGGGGATGGAGGGCACCGAGCCACCAACAAGCACAAGAACAGAATTTTTTTCGAACGGCGCCAAAGAGTATACAGGCGATAGATCTAGATGTAGATACTGCCAATCCTTCAAGTAATCCATCTAATGACACTTTGATGCCTATTTACAATTTATCTAAACATACCTTGACGTTGTGGGAGATGAGAGTCCTTCAAAAGGGTTTATCCTTCGTGCCTTTAGTCCTACAAGACCCAGTAGACACTAAGACTGAGGTACTCCAATTCCTACGTAAGATAAGATTGAAAGTATTCTTTGCTCACCAAAATGAAACACAGGAATATAATGTGAGCGGACTAAAGAATAAATCTTCTTTTTGCCCAGAAAGTGAGATGATTCCAGAAGAGATTTTACTGTTCGAAAATCAAGTATTGAAGGAAATAGACAATCTTAACAGTAAACATTTAACATTCAAGTCTAACTTCAATAAAGAAGAACATATGGCTTTGAGAAGCCTAATGGACAATCCCTTAACGGTAATAAAACCAGCTGACAAGGGAGGGGGCATTGTTGTTTGGGACATTGATGAGTATGACAGAGAGGTGGTTAAGCAGTTGAATAATCCCTTACACTACCGGAAGGTATGTGATAACCCCACTCCTATATTAAAAGCAAAAATTTTGAATTTGACAACTAAGGCCTTAGAACTTGGGTACTTATGTAAAAAAGAATATGATTATCTAAATTTCACGAAGCAAAAAGTATCGTTGATGTATGTACTCCCTAAAGTGCATAAAAATGCTACCAATCCACCGGAACGTCCGATCATCTCGTCCTGTGGATCAATACTTGAACCACTTGCTAAATATGTAGATACCTTTTTCAAACCATTTGTGAGTATGACACGAGCATATGTGAGAGACACTATGGATTTCATCTCTAAAATTGAAGATCACACTTTCGATGGAGACCAACAATTGTTGGTCTCCTTTGACATCGAGAGCCTCTATACTAATATGCCCCACGATGAGGCTCTCTTGGTAATGGAGTTGATTTTGGACCAAAGAATTAGGCCCCATCAGGTCCCAACTGAATTTTTACTAGAATTGGCGAGAATTTGTCTGAAAAATAATTTTTTCTCCTTTAAGAATGACTTGTTCCTACAAATAAAGGGTGTGGCTATGGGTTGTTGCTTCGCCCCGGAGATAGCGAACCTAGTAATGGACCAATTTGAGAGGCAATATATCTACAATGAAGCAGCACCATTCTTTCATCACACCTACAGATGGGTGCACTTCATTGACGACATTTTCCTCATCTGGAATGGAAAAATGGAGGAATTGGAGAGATTTCATATCTGGTTGAACGGTTGCACACCAGATTTAAAATTCACTAAATGCGTTAGTAATGAACGTGTCAATTTCCTCGACATATGGATCTTCGACAACAAAGGGAAATTGGAGGTGAATTTGTATTCGAAACCCACTGATCGGAACACATTACTTGAGTTTTCACCAGGGCACCCTAGAAGCCTAAAAGAAAACTTGCCCTATGGGCAGTTTCTAAGAATACGGCGCAATTGCTCTAATAAAGATGATTATTTTGATAATGCTGAAAAACTACAGGTCAAATTGTGTTCCAGAGGATATCCAAAAAAACTAGTACGAACGGCATTGAAAAGAGCTTGGTATACGCCTAGGGAGAGTTTACTCACTCCCAAAATAAAAGAAAAGACAGATCTTTTGACATGTGTTCTAACATTCAACCCAAAAGCAAACAAGGTTAAAAAGATTATTTTAAAAATCTGGAGGCTGATTGACCAATTCAATATACCAAAACCAATGTTTGCCTTTAGAAAAGGTAAAAATTTGGTTAAAGCCATGAGAGAACCAATGACAAAAAAAGATACAAGAACTTTGTTGGGCCTCCCTGCAGTTAGAGGTCATTACCGTTGTAACAATTGCGTTGCTTGTGCCAGTACAAACAAATCTAAAACATTGATGATTAATAACAAGAAACATGTGATGCAAGCCTTCTCTAATTGTAACACCAAAAATGTGGTGTATGCTGTGATCTGTCCCTGTGGGAAGATGTACATAGGGCAGACAACGCAAATGGTGAAGATGCGGATTTTACAACACAAAACCCGCATTAGATGTAAAACCCAGGGAGCTCCACTTGTACAACATTACGCTGAGTTTGGCCATAATGAGAATGACATGGAGTGGACAATCTTGGCTGTAATTAAGGCAAGCAATAAAGGAGATTTGGAGATGAGGCTAAATCGTATAGAGGCACGACTGATTGAAAGATACCATACAACGACAGAAGGTCTGAATGAGAGAGATGAACTATGGGCCTTGATTTAAATAGAATGAGACATTCCCAGTCCTCAGATATCAGGTATAAAACATCAGACCTAGGCGTTTATAACATCTGGATGATTGTGGTGTTAGCGCTCTCTCTCAGTCTATAATGATAACTTGACATTTAAAAGAGTAAATATCATGTAGCTAGTTGGTGGCTTCTTTTCTAGAATGTAAGCCCAGATTTTTGAACATACAGTGTTGTGGAATTGACGATACCCTTGATGTATAGATGGTATACATTGTCCCCTGCACTGATAGGAGTTGTGTAAGCTATTGCTTATTTTGAAGAATCATCCTAGAGAGTTCGTTTTTTAGGCTTCGGCATGATATATGTGAGCTTATTCTTGGCCTTGAGAAATTACCTAGAGATTTTATCATTGAGAATCTTTTGTGTCATATCGCAATGTGATGGATAGATACTAGCAGTGGGAGTGATGATTTTGACCTCAATACCTTTATAGTTAGAATTGAGGTTCAAACGATATAGAATGGTTATGTCAACCAGGAAACTGCCGCTAAAGCGGTGATAATGGGCTTGATAATATGCCCTCGTGAATTCCCATAGAAGCCCATGTTCTGGTGTCAACATGGGCTTCTATGGGAATTCTCTACGACATATTATCAAGCCCATTATCGCCGCTTTAGCGACAGTTTCCTGCCGCTAAAGCGGCGATAACCTTAACTCTGTTCTTGATAATATGCCCCTTAGTACTGCAGGAGGCCGAATCTCGTCCTAGTAAAAATCATTAATTTTAGGAGGCTGTTTGGCATATTTAAACACAATCAAATGAATTAATTTGGGTGAAGTACAAATCTGAAATTCAAGCGAAAGGTCACATCTGCTGCTATTATTAAACAGCAGGGTCGCCAATGGGCTGTTTCCTGCCAGCAACAAACATCATGCATCAGCAGCTCCATTCACTGACACTGTAAGGGGTTCTCTACAGGACAACAGAGCAGCGCACTGTGCCCAACTTGAGCAAGCAACTAGCACTTTTAAGGCAAAGTTATTACTGAAATACTCTCATTCAAACGTGCTTCCCTGTCACCAGTACCTCGCATAATTATCGGATGTAAACTGAGTCATATATACTTCGTAAAGCTTGGCTAATTGGTAATTTTTTGCACCGTTTTTACTAACTGTTCAATCTTTTTGCCCTTGAAATAAAACTTTCTCTGTTTGACGTGTTTGTATTTATATTTTTACATTACACATTGTTCCAATTACTTGACAGTGGGGATGTTAGCAATATTGTCCTTGTTCTGCCCTAAAGACACTATTCAAAGCCTAAAGTTCCATCCTAGAGCTTGTCATTTGTGTACATATACTCACAAGACAATGCCTCAGACAAAAAAATAAGTACTACTACACAATTAATGAATGTCCCATCTCCTGCATCTAATTTTGCATCACAAAATCAGAGGGCTGGATGACTCGTAGAAGAGATGACAACGCTTTCTGCCTTTGTGTCTGATTCATAGCACACACAAATGTAGAATATCTCTGTAATTGGTCCTTATTCCTGAGGATATAACACCCTGTATCTGCTTCATCTGCTGTCATCCATCAGCATAAAAACATTGGTGTGCTGCACAATATAAAACACTCTTTCTGACGCTATGTCAGAGATCGTGGTCGTTCATTGAGTGTGTTAGGACTTTATAGAATTTGCAAAATGACGAAAATGTGCATGGTCTTTTTTAATAGCATATTTCTGTTGTCATGACAACTTCAGCATCTGTTTTTTTAGGAATTCTTGAACAATGGTTTAAAGAAATAGTAAAAACAGAGCTCTCAAAGATGTTTCTCTATGGCTTCTAGTAAGGGTACTGTGCCCCAGATTTACTTTGAGTTGACAAAATAGTGGGCCTACTTGAGGTTTAAGAAGGAGGAATATCTTTATTTCTCCTTTTTACTTCCTCTTTCCATGTGTTCTGAATTCTACAGCACACACAGAAAGAGACACACGCCTCTTAGGATTATTTTTGTGTGGAATAAGAATCCCCTTCCAAAAATAATCTGCCCATAATACAGGCCTGGTGCACCATAGTTCAAGGTTACCTGCGCTGGCGCTAGGCAGCCTCAAGTCCGCCGGCACAGGGAGAGAGCTGAAGAACGCTACATATTAGTAGATATGGCACTGTTCAGTCTCCTCCTGTTCCTGCAACACAGCACAGCGACTTTGCTTGCTGCCCTGCAAGTCTGAAGTTTTATTAAAAATACCCCTAAGTTTATAGCTTTATTCAACACAAGAGAAATGCCACTCTAACCTTTCTCCAAAGTCATCTATAGTTCATAATTAAATGTCAAGAGGACTTTGGCACTGTAATGAAATTTTCTTTAGCTAAATATTGAAAAAGTATCATGCTTGAAGCAGTCAGAGCCTCATTTGTGTTGGCGGTTGCCTTCATAGTGGTCTCTCTTGCCATCTCTGGTATGACTGGATTAGAGTCTTTCTAAATGACATATAGGCGCACTACGGCTTCAAGTGTAGACAAGACCTAACAGCCATTGTGGCAGATGACAGATCCTGGTTCCCAACCCACGCCCTCTTTGACAACCCTTGCATGTAAGGCTTCTCCATCGCAAGAAGGACAAGGACAAGAGCCTTGTTTCTTGGGACAGATACTTTTCCCAGCAGCATCTGGTTTATGGTCTCAATGTAAATCCGGGCAAGTCTAAAACGTGGACTTTTTAACATACAGGATGAACTTAAATCCTGCATAGTAATGCATCCTTTAAATTTTCAACATCTGGACTAAAGGAGAAAATAAAGAACACCCTTCTCAGTGAGGAAAGACACCACCGCAATAAATACTTTGGTGAACAGCCAGGGAAAAGCAGCCAATACAGAGAAAAATACCAAAAACTATTAATATTCTCTGAAGAATGGGAAATAAAGGAGTTGCGTGAGATTGGATGGGCGTGGACATGAACGTATACATTGCTCAAGTCCAGTGAAATTAGAAAGCTACCCGAGCTGGTGAACGGAATGATGGATTGAAAGAAAACCATGCAGAAAGACCTGTGAATATTGTACTTGTTGACCTCTTTCCAGGCTTTTTTAGGTTTGAAATCACAAGACACTTTTTACCAAATTCAGAATGCAATATCAGCACTTCCCCAGTTGCCAAGTGGTATATCCTAAATTGGTCTCTTCTCCAAGTTCCAGCCTTAACATACTCTGTCTTGACTGGGTACTGGGGCAGGAGTGACTCTTGAAATTGGTGTACGTGGAAGATGGTCAAACTCAGTTAAACCTCAAGGAGATAAACTGACATGCCCAGTCTATGTTGTTACACTTGGAGAAATACAAAAATTGATCTCCCACTGGCAGGTCTGTAGCTGGTTAGTCATGCTCTAGGTGGGAAAGTTGTCCGCACCTGCAGAGTGCTCAGATTTGTCTATAAAGGGGCAGATGAACCATTGTTTCAACATAAAAATGCCAATGAGGCAGTTGTTGCGGAAGATGAAGAGTCAGGGACATATGGTTGTGATAGTCCCTTGATGCATTATTCTTAAGGATGTCATTCATACAGGCCAAAGAGCTTGTGCCCCAGGATAGAACAATGGGCAATATGAGCTTTCTGGGCTGTCTGCAACTTCACATCTTCACCAACAGGTATTTCCTCAATGCACCATAAGCTACCTAAGCAGTCACAATGGACCACGGATCACTAAAAGACATTTATGAACAGGTCCAAGCACCCCATAAGAACATCGCAGACCAAACCTTTCTGCATCATATTATAGAGGCCTGTAAAAAGCAATCGAGTATCAATTGTGGTGTTCATTTTTGCCCTAAGGGAACAGTACATTGCGGATGAAGAATGTCTGACTCAACTTTCTGTGCCTTATATCCTGAAGCAAAGCTTCCTGAAAACCCATAGATGAGCTCCTAACCATTCTGGCAAGGAGAGAATTTACCTTGGCAGCAGGAATAAGGGGTCTATTACCGCCCTCCACCGTAACGGCAAAAGGGACCGCCCTCCATAAGTGCAGCGGTACCGTGAACCAGATTAGGATGCGCCCGCCACACTGGCGGGCGCATCCATCATATTTTACATTGCGGCGGGCGGTGCTTTAAGCAGCACCCGCCGCAATGTAATAAAGGTATGTGGTGCATTTGCATGCACAACGTGGCGGGCACCATGCTGTGCCTGCCACGTTGTGCATGTGAATGCAGGGAGTACCATGGGTAGGTACCCCCCATGTGCACCCCCCACCCCCCAACACCATGGGGGCCCACAATGGGCCCCCACATGCAGACACCTCATGCCTTTCCATGGCGAAGCACATCCCCGCCTGCATTATAATATGGATGGTGGTGTCTTGCAGACACCGCCACCATATTATACCCCTTTCCTGCCCGGTCAACTCGTCGACGGGCGGAAAACCGGCGGACGGTCTTTCAATCCACCGGGGTTCCCTCCGCCATCGTAATATGGCGGGGGGGAAATGGTAGGCGGGCAGGGAGGAATGGTGGGTGGATCGCCACCGCCATACGGGCGGTGGCTATCTGCCCGCTATTATAATAGACCCCTTAGTCTCTAAGCCCACCTTTGGGTATTTTGTGGAAATTGGGGAAGCCTGGCCTATCCACATCATTCCAATACTTTGTTAAAAACATCCAGAGAGCCTTGTGTGGAGGTTAAGTTTTGGAGGCATCTGCATAGCATTGGCTTACAAAGACTCTGTCCTAGAAGAATCAATACGAAATATGTTGTGGATAAAAAGTACTTGGTTGTAATTACCATTATAAATGGATCTGTATGATTTGCATTATGCACTCCTTCAACCAGTTCAATTTGGCAGCAGGCCACATACTTGTGCTCTTTCCAAAAATGTGTGAGGAGTGAATCTTCTGGTCAGCTTTGCTACCCCTATAATGTTTCTTTTCTAAACCCTTCCTATGCAACATTTACCCTGGATCAGGATGCCCTCCCAATCTTTTCATTTAAAATTCTTCTAAATAGGTTTCCGGGGAAGAAATATGTCTGTCTTGCATCCATAAGGAGTCATCATGTTTAAGTCAAACCAAACAATGCACATCCTAGCACTTTCCCTCTTGGGTTAACAAAGAAGAAGACCCAGAAGTCATTTAGCCCACCCAAGAGTATTCACTGAGACTTGTGGAACGTTACCGATGCATGGTCCAGTCAAGCAGTGTCCCATATGCAGATGTCTATAAAATATAACCACTGATCATGCTCATCAGAGGCAAGTGATGAACAGGTCTTTATTTAGGAATCCAATAAACCCTCCCATGCAAACAAAAAAGTAAAGACACTATGGGGTTGTTTACAAGAGGGCTGCACCGCAGAAGCATCACTTTTTTTGACTCTCTGGCGGTGCAGGCCTCTGAATCACCCTACGTGGCTTTGCATCACCTCATAGATATGAAGTAAGGCAAAGAGGCATTCTAAGGGGAGTGGGTGTTTCTACTCAACACCCATGGATTTTGACACTGCCCCTGATTTACAAAATCATGTAAATTTAGGCAAGCACCAAAACCTCATGCCTCCCCACAGCAGGTGTAACAAGGAGAAATCTTTTAATTTCTCCTCATTTTTTCCTCTTTCCATGTGTGCGGCATTCTGCAACACACATAGAACGAGGAAACAGCTCCATTGATTGTTTTTGTGCAGGAAGGTGCTCCTTCCTGCACAAAAATAATCCTGCCAACAACGCAGACACCCTTGCACCATGCTGCAAAGGTGGCTACGTTGGCGCTAGGCATCAAATTGTGCGCTGGCTGCAGGACAGAAATGCACCCTATGCCGTAAATACGGTGTATTCCTGCCCATTCAAATTGGCTTAGCACAGCACAGAAGAAAGACTTGTGGCACTAGCCTATGCCAATTGTATGTTAATGAGGCCCTAGGAGATTAAAAAAAAAGTTGGATAACAGCAACAGCTTTCCTGGGCGATATGACAGGAACCTGTCTGATGAGTCAGGGAATAAATAAAATGTCACATGGCACAGACGATGATTTTCAGTGCATGGAGACACTAAAAGAAGAAAATTAACTGCCTACTGTCATGTGTGTAGAGGAGCCTTTATTCAACTGTTTTAATAATAGGATACTTATCTCGAAAAAGCTGCTCAAAGTGTAAGGAATGAGGGGGCATATCAGCAACAACAGGTGATAATTATCGCTAAGCGCACTTAGCGCTAGGATAATTATCGCCGGCTAGCGTGGATTTTTATCGCTGAGATAGCATGCTATTAACAACGCTTATCTACAAAGCGATAAAAATCCTAGCGCTAACTGCCAAACGTGAGATTATCGCTGGAAACCCAGCGATAATCCCACGAAGTTTGGCGATAGCTTGCTGATAGGGCCTCACATACTTAGCCATGATATCCACTTTACATAGGATATCATGGCTAAGTCCGTTTCAAAGCAGGCGTAAGGAAAGTAGCGATTACAGAGGTTATCGCTACTTTTCTTGTCGCTATGCTGCTTTGCGTGAGGCTTGATAATATGAGAAATGTCGCTTAGCGACATTTCTCCCGTTATCCTGGGGAGGAACGCCCACTTTGCATCTCATTAGAGATGCAAAGAATTCAGGCGCTAAGGCAAGGTTTCGCGTGATAGCGTAACCTTGCTAATATAGCGATAAAATTATCGCCGCTTTTCAGCCGAAAACGGCAGCAAAAGCGTCGATAATTTTATTTCGCCGCCTTGTAGGTATGCCCTGAGGTAAGGACGACAGGTGAGGATGTAGTGACATGTTACTATATGCATTGCGTATGAGTTGGGAACTTACACTAGTTCGGTGCTTTTCATCTTCTACTTCCAGAGTTGAAGAGGCAGTCTGGTTAATTTACTCGAAGCATTTTTCCCCTACCATATCGTACCATGGGGCATATTATCAAGAAACTGCGTTAAAATTATCGCCGCTTTAGCGGCAGAAAACTGCCGCTAAAGCGGCGATAATGGGCTTGATAATATGCCCTTGAGAATTCCAATAGAAGCCCATGTTCTGGTGTCAACATGGGCTTCTATGAGAATTCTCTGCGGCATATTATCAAGCCCATTATCGCCGCTTTAGCTGCGTTTTTCTGCTGCTAAAGCGGCGATAATTTTAATGCCGTGCTTGATAATATGCCCCCATAAGTCTGTAGAAAGTGCCGATGCACTCTATTCTGCAGATTCATGAAATTAGTTCGTAGCTCGTGGAAGTAGGAGAAAAGTTTAAAAAGAAATGCAAGAAAGTTAGGGGCATATCATCAACAAGGCGATAAAAAATTATCGACGGTTTTGCCTAATCGGCAAGGGCACGCTATCGCGTGAACCCTTGCATTAGCGCCTGTATTCTGAACGCCCAGCTTTGCATCTCTAATGAGATTCAAAGTGGGCGTTCCTGCCCTGACATAACTGGAGAAATGTAGCTAAGTGACATTTCTCCAATTATCAATGGGCACGCTAACCTGCAGAGCGACAAGCAAAGTAGCGATAACCTCTGTTATCGCTACTTTCCTTACGCCTGCTTCAAGTCTGACTTAGCCATGATATCCTATCTAAGGTGGATATCATGGCTAAGTATGCCTTGCCTTATCATCATGCTATCGCCAAACTTTGTGAGATTATCACTGGATTTCCAGCGATAATCTCACATTTGGCAGTTAGCGCTTGGGATTATAGCGTTTTTGAGATAAGCGTTGCTAATAGCACGCTATCTCAGCGATAAAATTGCATGTTACCCGGCGATAATTATCCTAGCGCTAAGTGCGCTTAGCGATAATTATCGCTGGTCCTTGATAATATGCCCCCTACTTTTCAACCTAAAAAGTGAGAAAGAAAAAAAGATTGGAAAAAGCACACTAAAAATGACATTGCTTTAGAACGTTTTTTAGAATGGCCAATATAATTGAAAGTTAATCAGGCTAAATCACAATCCATAAATATGGGAAAGGATAATAGTACTACAGAAGTACTCTTTTACATACTATTATGTGCCTTTGTGAATCAGCTCCATCATGTTTTAAAGAATTGCATACATATTTTAGCTAATTAGCCAGAGATGGTTCCTCTGGTGTTTTTGCATTGGAGTACAGCATATTTTGAGGACTAAGGGACGGTATGAGCCATTGGTAGTCTACTAGTGGTAGACAAAGAGCACAGTAATGGGAACAGGGTCTCCCACATGATATTTGATGTTTATTTTAGAACCTTCGAGAAGGAGCTGCATTTAGCAGCTACAAGCTAGAAATATATGATTTTAAGGGACAGGTGCAAATGATTGTGGCACAATGCTTTCTTAAAATAGGTGTATGTATTACACACAAATAAAATATCCATGATAAATATTCATATTTTGAGAATTTCAAATGTATTTTTTCAGTTTTCTGGAATGAAACAGGTTTTTTACAGTAACTATTTTAAATATATTAATTGAAACATATATTTTTGTATTCAAAATGTTCATGCAAATTACTCATTAGTTCTTTGCCGCACATGTATGTTACGAAGCGAGCAGGCTTTGCAGTAATCATTTAAGGTTTGATTAATGATAGTGCATTTTTGGACAGACGTTTAGTATATTATTTAGATCTGAAGCTTGCGAGGCCGACGTAGGGGCATATCAGCAAGGGCCGGCGATAATTATCGCTCAGCACTCTTAGTATGAGAATAATTATCGCCGGCCAACTGTGAATTTTATCGTGGAGATAGTGTGCTATCAGCATCGCTTATCTCCAAAGGGATAAAATTCAGAGCACAAGCTGCCAATTGTGAGATTATTGCAGGAAATACAGCGATAATCCCACAAGGTTTGGCGATAGCTTGCTGATAGGTATAGACATACTTAGCCATGATATCCACCTTACATAGGATATCATGGCTAAGTCAAAAAAATACCAGACGTAAAAAGGCAGCGTTAACCGCGGTTAGCGCTGCTTTTTTATCGCTAAAAGGGTTAACAAATCTTGATAACAGGAGAAATGTCGCTTTGCGACATTTCTCCTATTATTTTACTCTGGAACGCCCCCTTTGCATCTCATTAGAGATGCAAGGGGAAGCGTAGAGTAAAAGGGTGCTAACATGCAAATTTGCTTGTTAGCTCCCTGTTGCTGATCGGGCGCTAGTTTTATCTCTGCTTTTTTGGCTTTTAAAGCCAAAAAAGCAGAGATAAAGCCCTTGTTGATATGCCCCTTGGTCCCTAAAGGAAGGGCATTGTTTCAAAACAGTTCTAACTATAATAGTTGTCCGAATACATCTTTACAATTTGAAGTGAGCATCGGTGTCGTAGAAAGCCCTATTAATTACCAGTAATCTTCATTACTCCTGGTCCCGTTGTCCTCGTCCCATTCATGAAATCACCAGAGGATGTCAACAACAGAAGGATGTCGAGGAGGCTACACAGGAGGCCAAACCCACCAGCAAACCAGGAACAGACCAACAGGGACACAACCAAGGTCCAGAAACTGGAACCCCGGAAAGCAGAAGGCGACAACGGCACCAAGGAGGCAGCCAGCCAGAGAAACGAGAAACAGAGAACCAAGGCCCCATCAAAGGCAAACCCCAAACCACCAAGTGGAAGGGAGAACGCCACAAAGGCAACAAGGCAAAGAAACCATGGCCAAAAAGGATGCACCCCGCAGTGACCCTAAAAGCAAAGCCCCAGAAGGGAAGCAGGGGCCGAAGCAACCACCGGCACGCAGAGGACCGGAAGAGACAAAGCTCCGACAGGGCACAAATAACCCACAAGGGCGCCCACAGGACAAAAGGCTGACAAGCCCAGCACCACCAGGCAGCCACATCGGCCAGGCAGCAGAACAGACACAGAGTGAGCCCAAGCCAGAATGGAAGGGAAAGCCCGAATGCCAAACAGACACCGAAGGAACCCTAAAAAAAGATGAGGGGAAGAAAGGAAAGACCCCCAGAGCTCCCTGCTCAACCAGGCACGAAGCGCGAAAAAGTACCAACCACAGGACAAACCCCAACACCACTGGGAAAGTCCCACCGGAGAACAACCCAAAAAGAAATAGGATATCGCCAACCAACAGGGCAAGGCACAAACCCAAAGGACCAACCAAGGGCAGGGCCACACAGACCAAATCAGGAAGGGGGAAGCATTGACCTATCACCTGCCTCACCCACCAGCCTGACCCACCACCCCCCCATAGAGCCCAGAGGACGCCGCCATCAAAACTCACAAAGGAGGACCAGGCCCTAGGGCAGGAATTTTCAGCACCAATCATCAGTGCTGACACAGGACATCCGCCAAGCACCCAGCATGGGAAAATGAGCCAGAGCAGGAGCCTAGGGACAGACCAAGAGGCAAAGGCCAAGGCACACACAAGAATGCAGTGAAAACCCAGATACAAGCCCCGGAACACAGCCCAATAAAGGCCCTCAGAGCCAGAAGGGAGCAGGCCCAGCACTCAAAAGAAAACCAGCTGCTGAAAGAC
Source organism: Triturus cristatus (assembly GCF_964204655.1). Classification (NCBI taxonomy): domain Eukaryota; kingdom Metazoa; phylum Chordata; class Amphibia; order Caudata; family Salamandridae; genus Triturus; species Triturus cristatus. Next base: position 734,918,327 of record NC_140587.1, on the reverse strand, counting down.
CAAATAGGAGGACCAGGCAGCCAGAGCCCAGCCCCAACCAAACCAGAAAGGACAGGGGAAGAGCCAGAGCCCAGAACCCCTTGAAGCCCAACACCTCACAAGGAACAAGGCCAGCAACAGAGCCCATCAAAGGAAAGGCAAAGGGGTGGAAACCACCAGACACCAACCCAAACCGAGCCAGGGCCAGACGTAAAAAGCCAGACCAGCACGGGCAGGCAAAGCAAACTCACAAGGCCACCGAGACCAGGGCAACCCAAAGAACAAAGAGGTACAACAGGGAAGACCCCGCCCCAAACAACACATCCCCAGGAGGACACCCCAACTGGAAACCTTGGGGGGGTGACCGGAGCAGGAAAACTACAGCCCTGGAGAAGGCACACTCACCGATCACCAGAGAAGAGGCACAACGGGCCCCCTAACCGGAAAGCCATCGCGTGAAACCTTGCATTAGCGCCTGTATTCTGAATGCCCAGCTTTGCATCTCTAATGAGATGCAAAGTGGGCGTTCCTGCCCTAACATAACTGGAGAAATGTAGCTAAGCGACATTTCTCCAATTATCAATGGGCACGCTAACCTGCAGAGCGACAAGCAAAGTAGCGATAACCTCTGTTATCGCTACTTTCCTTACGCCTGCTTCAAGTCTGACTTAGCTATGACAGGGAGCTGGAGCCATCAGGGCGGCAAGGCTGCAGGCCCCAAAGGCGGGCCAACAAAGGAGGAGTGTCAGGTCAATGGGGGAAAAACACCCAACTCCTGGAGCCCAACAGCAGAAGAGGAAAGTAACAGGCAAACCACTATACATTACTCACTTGGGGCACCGGTAGATTCCAAACAAGGACCCCCAACCCCAAAACCAGCCCTAGGCGAACCTCCAGCAACCTCGCCAGGGCAGCAGGAAAGCAATCAGCTCAGATGCCAGGTACTCCAAGGGCTCCATCAGCACAGCCTGGAGGAGTCGTCCAGTGATCACGGTGCATCATCCACCAGGCCAGGCCTCAGGAAGATGCACCCTCCACCCTGGAACCGACCAGTAGGCCGGCGCACCAGTCACAAAGGGACAGCTGGTACCCAAAGCAAAGAGCCAGCTGGAAAATCCAAGCCTCCCGGCAAGCCCAGCAGGCTGGAAGGCAGAAGAGCACAAACCCCATCCAGACCAGCCAGGCAGCCAGACGGGGACCAAAGAAGAATGCCACGCAAGCCCAACAAGTTAGCACCAGCACCTCATCCCATTCCTGTTGACAAACAGAAAAAGAGAACAGGTGGAATGCTTATGTACTCCCAGTGGGAGGAGATGATTATCTCTATTTGTCTTGAATGGGACGAGGACAGGAGGGACCTGCGGTTAATGCTGGACACAAAAGGCCTAATACGCACCATTTTGTTGCACACCTACGTTCACTAAGATGCTAAAAAATGTCATTTGCAAGTGCACATTTTAGACCCTGATTCTCAGAATCATAATCCGAAGCAAATGGTGCTTGCATCATGAGAATGGGTATTCTCAGGGGGGATGGATGGGATAACAATTAGAAAAGAAGTCAGCATTAAGCAAGGTGTGCATCATACACTTCCTAATGTGTTTATGCCTTTCATTTGCATGTATCAATATAATAATAAATGTAAGACTATGTACATGATTGGGGCAAAATGATTCCACAAACATCTCCATATGTGGTGTTAGTGTAGGAGAAGCCTTTTTCTCATTAAAAATATTTTTCCATTGGTGCAGTACTTCAAACACTCACAATTTGTAAATGAAATATTTGATTTGCAAATCAAACAAACTTTGCTAATACTAAACAGAAATAAAATATGTTTGAATCAACACAAACCAAACACTATGAAAATCACATAACATTAATACATTTACAAAAGGAAATCTAAATCAACTGACGATAGAACTGTAGAACAGAAAAGTATAATAGTTTACATTAAGTTTTATATTGAATAAATATTCATGAGAGAGAGTTGACAATAGTTGTACAGACTGGTTTTGACATTGGCTAGGACAAAGGAATAAGTAATATTGCTGTGCATGGAATACTTTTTTAAAAATGATATGAAACTCTAAATTTCTGTTTCAGATTGATAGTTGAACAATCCTATGAAGCATTTGAAGTCACTAAAAACATTATTTTGAATGAAGAAGGACATTTAAGAAAGCTAAGCAAGATTATAATTGTGCTTTGGAAGCTATTAAATACTACCACAATAAAGGGCCTGTTTCTCAAAGGTGAACTGGCATTTTTGTGTAAGTCTACTTTTTTGGGAATTCCCAAACTCTAATTTAATAATCCATTTGCAAGGGGCAGAGAACTCTGCACATAAAAAGATAGGAATGTAGTATCTTTTTTATGTGCGGAGAGCTCCGCCTAGACTGCGGTCTCTGAAATCATAAACTTACTATTAAATCGGAGTTTGTGAATCCGAAAACAAACGTAAACTTACACAAAAGTGTAATGGGGATTTGGGGGGCAGCTGACCGAAGGGAAGTCTGCCCCCTGGACAGATTGAGAGGGTGGTGCAGTCCAGTGATTGTCATTTTGTGTTGGGCTAGGTTATAGTCCAAAGGATCCCACAGTATATTTAGGGGGTCAGATTGTGTTACTAATCACCTTTTTAGGTTCAGGTGACCTGGTGACTGGTAGTGTGAGAGTAGGTTTGAAATATTTTTGTTGCATTTGACAGAGTTTTGTTTCGAAGCCTTTGTAGTGGTGTAGGAAGGTGTATGCACAATGGCAGAGAATGACCGGAGGTGGTGAGGTGGCTGAAGGAGGCCGGGAGGTTGTACTCTGTGGTGGGTGTAGAGGCTTTTGCTGTTCTGGCTTGCAGGCCTTGATGGTCTTCTACGGGTGTGGCTGCGGCTGTCACGGCATGCTCCCTGCCGCGATCATGGTGAACGGCAAGAACTGTGAGTAGCGAGGTGAGCACCCAGGGCTGCTCCGTGTTGAGAGGAGGGGCCTCATTGGAGGCAGGGGCAGAGCACAATAAGGCAGGGACTCATGCTGCGAGCGAGGCCACAGCGATACCAAAGGGGATGATGGATGGAGAGTTTGAGCAAATCGAACACTCACCCCAGTCAACTTATCCAGATTTAATCCATCATCATTCTTTAGTTCACTCCACCACGCAAGTTCAGACATGGCCATATGCAAATCAGTCTGACCCTGTGCCTCATGGGAACAGTCCAGCCCGAACTGCCAAGCCATGTCTTCCCTGGACCAGAACAAGCATACTGGGACCGGTTTCGGGTTCATAACATAACAGGTGTATTTGTAAAGCGCACGATTACCTGAAGGTGTCCTGGCGCTGAATAACAGATGTTTATTGTTACCCAACTCAATGGCACTCATTTTATCGACCTCAAATTAATGAAAGGCTGAGTGGACCCGCCGGGATTTGAACCTGTGACCATGAGGTCGAACACAGGCCCCTGCAGTGTCTGCTTTAGTCCACTGAGCCACCAGACCAGGCATAACCCTCATCAGCCAGTCAACTGATCTGGGTTTAATCCATCATCATTCTTTAGCTCACTCCACCACCCCAGTTCAGACATGGGAGCCACATCATGGCCTGAGGTGGCAGTAGCAGGAGGAAGGTGGGCTGCATCTGGGCCTGTAATTTTAAGTAGCGTAACTGAGGCCAGTGCTGCCAGGACCGTGAGGCATGGGTGAGGTAAGGTGGCCCCATCGCGCGGTAGGCACGAACACGGTGCAGCTGGCAGGATGGGCAGAAGGAAGTGGACGGCATCTGAGGAGCTGCCAGCATTTGATGAGAGGTGGGCATGCGGCTTTAGTGGAGCCCCTTGGGAATTTGAAATATGCCGGAAGCAGAGAAGGGGGTGTGGCTGGTTGGGGGGACGGGGCCGGAGGAGGTTGTCCCACTTGCTCAGTATCATAGGAGCAGGGAGAGGGTGGAAGGAGGGGCTGGGAGGGCAGCACACGAGGCGGTAGTGGGGGTGCAGGAGTAAGAATTGGAGGATGGGAGCATAGGTGTAGAGGAAGACAGGCCTAGATCTATATGCCCATTGGGAGGAAGCCTAAAAAAGTAGGGAATAGGACCAGTTGCTCAAGTTGATGCCTATAGAGGCAGGGGAGGGTCCCTGCAATGGGAGTGTTGGGGCAGACATGGAAGGAGGTGGTAGTTCTTGAAGAGGTGGGAGGGGGCAGGCTCGGGAGAGGGAGGTGGTTTTTGAAGAGGTGGGAGAGGGCAGGCTTGAAAGGGGGAGGTGGTTCTTGCATAGGTTGAGGGCAGGGAGGAGACACCACGGGCACCAACCGTGGAGCCAGGTAAGGACAAGGGGAGGGGTTCCACTCCCAAAGTGGTATCCACAGGTGTGGGTCCTAGAACTTGTTCTGGAAAGGTGGGAGAGGCTGTGCAAAGGAAAGTGTGTGACAGACATGGGAGTTGGTACACACGAGAAAGATGGCACCCGTGGCCAAGGTGGGGGCGCAAGCAGAACAGAGACCACAGGAGCACCCACATGGGGGTCAGTAGAGGAAGGAGAAAAGAAGGAAGGGCCTGACAGCAAGGAATTTAGGATTAAGAAATTCCCTTAAATGGGAGTGACAAAACTGTTGGGGGGCTCATTTAATGTTATCCACAAATGCGCAAATTTGGAAAGGGGAGTATATACAGATGTTAAAACTCCTATATAGAAAGGTGTGGTCAAAAGAGGCTTCTAAAGAGGAAGAATATGAGCTGCCCAAGTTCCTAAGAGTTCACCCTATGATAAAAATGTGGATGGCTGCGTTTTTGATATATTTCACTGTGTATTGCGGGGAAAAAACAGACTGCAGCATACCCATGTTTAACTACATGTATGTGATACAGAGAGTCAAGATCAAGGGAAGGTTATGCATGGGTGCAGTATGACAAGGTGTTTTGGGCATGGCTGGCATGGGATCTGAAGGCAAAATGGGGCAAACTTGATTCAGCTTTATGGCAGCACACTATCGGGGCCACAAAAGTAGGGAAGATGATCTTCATGGCAAGTGGTCTGCCTATTGTCTATGGCCCCTTTTAGGAACGTTTCACCCGGAAAGGGGAGGGGGGCATCAATGGTACTACAGGGGCCAGGGGGCATGTGCTGGGTTTTAACAAAGGGATCTGCATGCAGGAGTATTGCAAATTCCACCACAAAGGTTCACAATGCGCAGGACGACACCCCCTTGTCAACTTCTATGGGACAGGAGGTGCATCCCGAAGCCAGGGCATGGGGCAGTTGGCACCAGAGAAAGCAGTGGGCCCCAAAGCAGTGCTGTGATTTTTCAGCATTGAGATTGATTCCATGCAGATGGAAGACAGGTTACCACAGGACAAAAAGGAGAAAATGCTGACTTTGATAAAGTGCATGTTTGGTAGGGAAAAGGTGAAGGTGAAAGGGATTCAAGTCTTGCTGGGACATCTTTATTTTGCGTGCAGGGTGGTACAGGCGGGGAGGTCGTTCTGCAGGATGTTGCGGAGGTCACAATGGTGTACGCTCTGCCCATCACTACGTGTGAATTTCAGCAGGGGTCATAGAGGATCTGAGAATGTGATGCACTTTCTTGCAGGCCTTCACCGGTATTCCTTTGGCAGAACAGGTGGAAATTGACTGGGATGGGCAAATTATTTTGGGTTCGGCTGGAGGTCTAGGTTTAGGCCTGAATTGGTAGGACAGATGGTGTGCCGAGCAATGACCGGATGCATGTGCTAATAGGGGTAGGAGCAAAGCTTTTTTAGAACTCTTCCTTTTGGTGGTAGTGGAGACTCTCTTGGACATGGAGCAAGCACACAGGAGGGTGTTATTCCGGGTAGACAACATGGTTGTGGTGTAGGTGCTGTAGTCTTACAGCATAGAGTGAGGACATAGTACAGTATATTTTGGAGTTGCTTTTATAAGGGTCTGGCAAGGGTTACTATATGGGGGAGGCTGGCAGGCTTAACTTTTATGGGTAAGTGGTTGTGGGGATACCCCCCTCTGCGGGAGAACTAGCTTGCAGGATACTGGACGGTTGGGCAAGGGAGCAGAGGACACTCATGTATTTTCCACAGTAATGGTGTGGAATTTTTTTCGGAGGAAGTGATACAGGTGTCGAGAGATGGGAGTTATGTATTCTCTACTCCAAAATGGATCAGCTGGGCCAAACGAAGCAGGTTATCTTAAAAGCAATGGATTCATCAGGAGCATGGTCAGTGGCATTGGGCAGGCGCTGGGCGGAATGTTGTGAAAAGGTTAGTGGGATGGTTTTTCTACATATTCAGGGAGGCAAGGTGACAGCGTACCAGCTATTAGCAGTAGTTCAGGCCACATTGCCTTTCTCAGGCTCCGGGCATTTGGCTATGACACACCTTCGTTTCACAGCTGGACAGCATGAGAAGCTGCAAATAGAGGTTGGGCACAGGAGGACATAATGCATTTGGGATGCTGGACGTCAATATGCTTTAAGCATAATGTGGGGGTCTGGGGGATGAGGGTAGCGTGGCAGATGCATCTCAGTGAATTGCTTACTGCTAGTTTGTTACTTTCCAGGTGCAGTTGAGGGCCCAGCATCTGAGGAATAGGAGGTCTGGATAGTGGGCCACTCGTTCATCAAATGGGCAGTGATACAAGTGGGACAGAGAGTTGTGGAGGGTAAATTTGGGTTTCAATGAAAGCCTTTTTTAGGTCACCTGGAAAGGAAAAGGTTGAATGCTTTGGAGTGATCTTATGCATGCGTTAAATGGTATGGTGGTTGGGTCACGGTGCCCAGATCTGCTGCTTATTACCCTTGGGGAGAATGACTTGGTTAGAGAAAAAGGGGTAGTGTTGTTGAGGACTATGAAGAAGGATTTGTTGGAAATAAAGGTGCAATGAGCTGAGGTGGACATGTCATTGATTGCCTCTCTGCCTCTCCCGAGGCAAGGGTTTTGCAGGTCTCAGCTGTGGACTGAGTTTGTGCTGCGGCGGTCTTGAAGGGGGGCAAGCAAACCAGCAGCAATAGATAGGGACAGAGGTAAATCAACAGGAACATTGTACGCTTTTGCAGCGAAGATCTGCTTTGGCAGGAATTATCATTCAGATATTAAATGTGAAGCCACAGAGTTTTTTAGAGGTGATGGAGTACATTTTTCTTGTATAGGCATGGACTTGTATTTGGTGGAAACCAGGAAAGTCTCAAGAAAAGTGTTGAATGTTGAATGGTAAAGGGTTCAATCTCACAGTAAAGGCGATATGGGGCAGAAATGAGGGGTAGTGTCACAGCCCTCCTTGTCTGGGTGGCGAGAGGCATGAAACATTTGACAGGAGTTTGCAGAAGTTGCTTGGCGTTGCCAGTTGGGGAACCATGTGCAAGAGGGGGGAGGGTGGGTACGTAGTTAAAAGTTCAGTTTCAGACATTTGGTTACTTACAGGTTCATATAAATACTCATAGGATGTAGGAGGAACAGACATTTTGCAATGTTGATATGCAATACGGTTAATGAGTTAGCTGCAGGGTGGGTATTTTGGGGGGAATCGTAGAGGTGGGGGTGGGCTAGCGCCTAGTTCACTGGATGTATAGCAAGGTTTTAGTTTTGTAAGGCGGTTTGCAAGGAAATGTGATGTGCACCTGTTTAAATAAAGTGGCCTTTTCCACATACAAAAAAGGTCAGTGTTTGTACTGCACTCCTCCCTCCTAAGCTTACTTTTGTGAATCAGGCCCTAAGTGTATGTCAATGGGTTGCATTTTAATCATGTTTCTTCATAAACAGTGCTCTGTCAGCCATTCTAATTTGTTTTACGCTGAAGAAAACTTCACTAATTAATAAAAAGAAATAAAGGGTTGTCACAAGTTAATAATTGACAATGAAGCAGTCATGGGGGAATATGCTGGCTGGTAGTTGCTGCAGAGGTTCCCTCGGAAGGGGGTTGGAATTTCACAGGTGACAAAGTGTGAGGATGGGGGTGAGCAGACCCATGTAGACGTTGAAGAGCGTGGGGCTGAGGGACGATCCCTGTTGGACTCTGCAGGTGGTTGGTGTAGGGTCCGAGAGGAAAGGAGGGAGTCCGACCCGCTGCGTTCTGCCAGAGAGGAAGGAGTGGATCCAGTCAAGGGCCTTGTCCCGGATCCCTGCGTCGTGAAGTCTGCGTGTTAGGGTATGGTAAGACACTGTGTCAAAGGCTGCTGAGAGCTCCAGGAGGATGAGGGCTACTATTTCTCCTCTGTCCAGGAGGGAGTGGATGTCGTCTGTTGCGGCGAGGAGGGCGATTTCTGTCCTGGTTTTTTTTCTGAAGCCGGCTTGGAAGGAGTCAAAGATGCTGTGCTCTTCGATGAAGGTGGCGAGTTGGCTGTTGATGGCTTACTCAATGACTTTCGCTGGGAACAGGAGCAGGGACATGGGTGTGTAGTTTTTGAGGTCGGTGGAGTCCGCCGAGGGCTTCTTCAGGAGGGGGTTGATCTTGGCGTGTTTCCAGTCATCGGGGAAGAGGCGTTTGCCAGGGAGCAGTTGATGGTGTAGCAAAGCATGGGTGCGATGGTGTCGGCTGCTCTGTTGAAGATTTGGTGGGGGCAGGGGCCTGTGGGGGCCCCGGAGTTGATTGAATTCATTGTCTTCAGTGTGTCTTCGGTGGTGAGGGCTGTCCAGCTGTCAATCGTTGGCTTCAGGGTGTCAGGGGTGGCTGGGGAGGGTTCAGTGTGTTGGCTGTCTTTGTCGAAGTTGTCGTAAATGTCCTTGATTTTGTGGTAGAAGAAGGTGCTACATTTTTTGCAGAGGTCTTATGAGGGAGGGAGGTCAGTAGACTCGCTGGTGGGTTGGGCGAACTTCTTGATGATGCTGAAGAGCTCTTTGCTGTTGTGCTCGTGTGTGGAGATTCTGTCTTTGATCGCTGGTTTTTTTGTATTTCTGATGAGTTGGTGGTGGGCGTTGGTGGCGGCTCTGAAGTAGTTGTGGGCTGCTGTAGATTTGGAGTTCCTCCATGCCTTTTCGAGGCAGCGGCATGTGCGTCTGGACTCTCGAAGTTCGGTGGTAAACCGTCTGGCTTTCTTGGCATGTGTGTTGTTCTTCTTCTTGAGGGGGGCTATGGTGTTGGTGCTGTCAGAGATCCATCTGTGCAGAGTTCAGGCTGCGGTGTTGGGGTCGTCGTCTTCTGTGGTGGTTGGGGTGGAGTTGCAGAGTGAGGAGGTCCAGTTTCTTTGTGGGAGCAGGTGCTGGTGTCTGTGGATGGTGGGTGTTCTGAAGGTGAAGTGGATGCATGAATGATCTCTCCACGGCAGTTCAGAAGTGTGGCTGAAAGTGATGGAGTTTCCTGTCGCGAAAAGTGGTTCGTCCTGCTGAGTGCATGGGTTCGGACACGATATGGCAGAGTCCAATGTTGTGGAGGTTGTCCAGAAGGGATGTGGTTTTGGGGTCAAGTTGGTTGTCGAGGTGGAAGTTGAGGTCTCCCGGCAAGGTGTAGTTGGTGGAAGCAATGGCTTGAGGAGAGATGATGTCCGTGATGGAGTTGGTGAAGGGTCTGCAGGGTCCGGGGAGTCGGTAGATGGGAGTTCCTCGGAGGGTGGTGATAGGGCTGGCCTGTATCTTGAAGTGTAGGTGTTCCATCAGGTCTCTGGGCTCATCAGGGAGTGTGCTCAGCCGGAGGGTGGATTTGTGGACGATGGCGAATCCTCTTCCAGGGCAGATGGGGAGGTCCTTCCGGGAGATCTTGTAACCTTGGGGAAATGCGATGGTGAAGTCCAGTCCTGAGGTGGTGTTGGTCCAGGTTTCTGTAAAGAATTCGGGGCCAGGGTGTTGCTGGCGAGGGGGTCTCAGATTTCAGTGGCGTGTTTGTGGAGGGATAAGAGTTTGAGGAGGATGCATTGCAGGGTCTTCGGTTTGGTTGTGTTCTTGCGGGCGGGTTGTGCTGGATCCGTGGTCCTGGCAGTGCTGCAGGCGTGCTGGCAGCGATGACAGCTGAAGGGTCTGTGGGTGTCGGCTGGTGATGCTAGCTTGCAGTTGTTGTTGTGGCCTGGAATGAGTGTGTGGAGTGCTGCTGGGTTGTAGCGTTGGCGGTGCAAAGGTCCAGGGTTACTGGTGCTGGTTGCGTTCGTGTCACGGACGGGTGCAGACGGGCTTGCCTTTAGCGCACCATTGGAGCGCCAGTGGCGTGGCCACACAGCGGCTGCCATTAAGTAGGGGTCAGGGAGGGCTGGACAGCTGAAAGTTGGGAGCGGGGAGGGGAGGGGCACTGGCTCGGGATGGTCGCGGAGGGAAAAACAGGGAATAGGAAGCAGAAAGCAGAAGAAAAGTGATAGAAAGAGTAAAACGGTAAAAAGGATAAAAGGTGCAACAGAGCAGAAAGGAGAAAAAAGTGATAGAAAGAGTAAAAGGGTGAAAAGGATAAAGGGTGAAATGGAGCAGAAAGGAGAGGATGAAGGGGGCAGGAAGCAGAGCGAAAGAAGGAGCCAGAGGACCACTGGACCACCAGGGATGAGGCGCAGTTATAACCTGTGGGTGGGGGAGGGCCTCGAACACTAACAATACTCAAGAGGGGCCCAAGAGGGCCTCACTTAATGGTGGAGCTGTGAGAGTGGGAGAGCAGTTTCACTGCCAATGAGACAATGACAGCACCTGATATTTGAGCAGTGCCTGGACCAGGGCTGATGCTTCTTAGATTCCCACTGGCCCTGGGCAGCTGACTCATCGGCATGGTTACACCTCCGGGGAATCCTGGCAGAGCCAGCACTAGCAAGGTGCATAGCTCAGCTATGGTGAAGAGTGGGGACATGAGGAGAGGCTGTGGACCGTTGAAGACAACCTCACAGATAGCAACATCACTTCGAATGACAACTCTACAAAGGGGCTAGCTCACCACTCAGGCATATCCAAATGCTCCTTCCTCAATTGGGAACAACTTATTTCTGAGGCAGAGTCTGCTAGGGGATAGGGGGATGGGAGTGAACATGGTCTTTTTGGGCACAATTCCAACTCAGGTTGGATTACCTGTAAAAACATATATACTATGAGATCAACATCTGGGAGGGAGTCTGAATTAGGAAAGACCCAGTTTAAGGAGTAGAACAAGAGTACTGTGGAAAGAGAGATGCAGCCAGCTAAGAAACACCCCCATACCTCTTCAAGGCCATACATCAAGCCTCAAAGTAGGAAAAAGGGTTTGAGAGAGCTATTATTACTAGAAAAACAACACACTCCTTGAACTGCTTTTTTAAAATCATGGACACAAACAGTAAGTGATGGTAGCGGGGAAGCTAGGGCATACAAGTGGAGTAAGGATTCACCCATAGCCACAGATTTTCCTCTACTGATGTCTAAATCAATAAAGGCAATTCCAATAAGGAATGGGTTTGAGCGTCTCCAATCCCTTAACGTACCAGAGATCACAGCAAGAGGGACTGAACATCAAGACACAAAGTTTTGTTTAGAGGTCAGAATGAGAGTGCCTCTGGACATCCCCATGTTCAACAAAAGGAGGTTAATTTAGAACTGAGAAGCATTGTTCTAAGCTTTAAGACCAATATCATTGTGAGAGTTGAAAATTCAGAGCACAATCAGAGGAGATTCGTCGGCATGCCAGGCACTTGACCCTAAACTAGATGATTTGGCTGATTGGACAAGGTTTCAAGAAAAGAATATGAAGAGAGTAGACTGAAACAACAACATATTCAGCAAACGGAGTATATGGAAAGGTTGAGAATGCATAGAAGGTGAAAAATTTGAGAATACTGGTTGTTCTGAAGGGAGAAGAAGGCAGCAATTTGGGGAGGGACTCCTGAAAGACAGACAAGACATCTACCTGTATGTGGATATTCACAGGATTCATAGAGACCCTTACAGATTAAGTGAAAATCCTTGGAGAACATTGCTCAACTTTCAAACATATTCAATAAAGGAGTGTTGGACCTAACCCTTTTTGTAGGGTTACCACAGCTAACCAGTGCTAAAGTGCTTATGCTCTCTGTCTAAATTGTATTGGTGATTGGTTTATCCATGATTGACATATTTGTTTTACTAATAAGTCCCTAGTAAGGTGAAACAGGTGTGCCCAGGGCCTGTAAATCAAATGCTACTAGTGGCCATTCAGCACTGATTGTGCCACTCACAAGAGTAGCCCTGCAAAGATGTCTCAGAACTGCCAATGCAGTGTCCGTAGTTTTGATTTGAACTGCCATTTCGACAAGGCAAGTGCAACCATCCCTAAGGTAGGCCCAATGTAGCCCCATGGGCAGGGTGCAGTGTATTCAAAAGGTAGTACATGTACTGGTGTGCTTTACATGTCCTCATAGTGAAATACTGCTAATTTCATTTTTCTCTATTGCAATGACTATCTCTTCCATAGGGTATGTTAGAACTGGGGGTCCCTAGTTGGCAGAGGTAGGTACCTTTGACCAAGTAGGGACCCTTGCTTCTAGTCAGGGTAAGGGGGCTACACTCCTAAATAAACCCTGCTCACCCCCTTGGTAGCTTGCCACGAGCAGGCAGGCTTATCTCAGAGGCAGTGTGTAAAGAATTTGTGAACACATACAGTAATACAGTGAAAACACTACAGATGGACACCACACAGGTTTTATAAAAATAAGTATCTTTATATAGACTCAACACAAGACCAAAACGACAAAAATCCACAATACTGTAATAAAAAATAGACTTAAAGATGGTAGAAGTAACTTAGTTCAAGTTGATGGTAAATGCGACACGTTTCTCACAAAAGTACCTGGAATGCGTAACGCAAAACAAACAAAAGGTTTACAGGGAGAACGATGCGTCTGTTCCTTGCTTCAGGGGAGGCGATGTGTCTGTCCCTCAGTGCTTGCGCAAAGTAGGCGATGTGTCTGTTCCTTACTGGAGAGGAGGCGATGCGATGATCTCGGGTGTGTTCCGGTTGCGATGCGACAAGATGGTGCCTCGATGTGATGCGAAGATCCGGTGTGATGCGATAAGATGGTGCCCTTGATGCGATGCGACGACGTGAAGACGATGCTTACACGCCCGCTGGCCTTGCGGCAATCTCTGTAACTTTGGAGCCGCAACAGGCCCTGCGACACGCTTCTCCGGTGATGTGACAACGACCCTTGCGGTGGCAACACACTTCTCCAGTGATGCGACGATACACAGCTGCGACGGAGGCACGCTTCTCTGGTGATGCGACGGCGACCCTTGCGATGGTGACACGCTTCTGCGATAATGCGACTGCAACAGCTTCGGATGCGACACGCTTCTTCTCGTTGAGTCGCGCTTCCAGCTCCCAGCAACACGCAGGATTCTGCTGACAGAATCCCCAGCAAGGGAATTCAGAGGGGAGGTGGTGGGGTGGTGGGGAGGTGGTGGTGAAGTCTTGTATCCCTGAGACTTCAGAAGGAGGCAAGCACAATTCAAGCCCTTGTAGATTCTTCTTCAAGATGATGAAAGTTTCAATAAAAGTTTTTTTTCCCTTTCCTTGGCAATAAAGAAACCACTGCAGGCCGACCCCAGCAAATAACACACTGGCATAGGGGTAGTCAAAACCTCTCTGGTTCTTCTCCTTGGCAAAAGGTCCATCTTGATTTCCAGAAGTGATCTAAAGTTCTGGGGTCTGGGCCTCAATATTTATACCAGTAAATCCTTTGTCTCTGAAGGCAGAGAGTGTCTGTACCTAGTCCAAACCAGTTCTGGGTGCATTCTGCCAGTGCACAATTTCTTCCTTTGTCTGTGTGGGCCAGGTCAACAGGAGGTGGAACCAGCATTGTGGAAGGCAGGCACAGCCCTATTCAGGCCCAGGTGCTACTCCTCCGACCACTCCCAATGCAGATAGGTCTATTCAGCCTAGTGCTGACTCGCCCTGTCTCCTGGAGCCACCCCAAGTAAATCCAATAAGCCAATCAGGGAGTCACTAACCCATTGCATCAATTTAACATAGGGAGCACTTGCACTGTGGCACTGTATAGCAGTGGCACAGTGCCCAACGCATCTAAATCCAGCAAACATATCAAAAACAGAGGAGACAACAGCAAAAAAAGGAAGGGAGACTTACACCAATGGTACCAGGTCTAACAGGGTAACATGGGGATTGCCTTGAAATATCTTTTAAGTGTAATTTCCCATTGGGAGCAGATAGAGTTTTAGAGTTTGGGGTCTCTGAACTCACAAAGTGAAAATACATCTTTTGGTAAAATTGGTTTTTAAATTGTCTATTTGAAAATACCACTTTCACAAAATGGGCAATTTCTTGCTTATCCCTCCTGTGCCTCTGCCTGCCTGTAAATCCACGCCTGGGTTAGGGTGACAGTTCGGCTCTTGTGCATTCAATATAGACAGTCACACAAAGGGATCTGAGGAGTGCCTTGCTTATTCTGATGGGCCATCAACCTAATGAGGGACCTTCCTGACCTAGAGTGGTAGGAGGAGTTGTCACTGACACCTGAATAAGGTTGTGCCTGTCCTCACACAGGGCTGTTTCCATCCCCTGGCATGGTCTTGTGTACTACAAAGACTTTCCTTTGAAGTTTGCCTACAGAAACTTGTATAAGTGCTGGATTTGTGACACCATAACTTCAGAACACTTCTGCACTAAAGGGCATCCTGCTGGAGAGAAGAGCTGGATGCTGTAAGAGGAACTGGCACACTGCCTGTTGCTTTGTTGTATTGGCCTGCTGCTTGCTGTTTCTGTCCGGCAGGTGAAAGGACTGGCTTTTGCTTTCTGTATCCTGCTTCCAAGGTTCTCCAAGGGCTTGTGTGTGCTTATGTCCTGTTGAAAAGCCCCAGGGCCAATCAATGACTTTATCTACCAGTGCCAGGGCTCTTCTGCTGCATGTCCTGACTTGTGAAGTGGTGCCAAATCCAATCCCTGGGCCCTTGGATGTGGAATCGTGTGAACTGAAGGAGAAAATTCACGCATCAACTCCCAGTATCAGTTTATATCAATGCATCGTACAAACTTTGATGCATCGCTGCTGCCAGCACCAGAGCTTGGTTACCAATCAGCAAATAGGCCACAGCTTTCACCGCAGGCCCAGCTTTCTGTCGTAGTGCATCAGATGAACAACTGCATCCTGAGTTTCGAGCACCACAGCACCGAAGTCTGTGACGCACCGCTCCAACTCCGATGCAGTGCCTGCTTCATGGCTGTGGAATCGATGCAGCGCATCTGGATTTACAACACATCATCCCTGGGCACCGATTTCTACATCGACATTGCCCAGCAGTAAGGAACTGAGATAACATGTTCATAGATCGACACATCACCTCCCTTTCCAAAAAGGAATCAACACATCACCTCCCCTGACAGCAAGGAACCGACGCCTCACCTCCTCTGCAAGCAGGAAGGAACTGACGAGTTATGTCCCCTAGCATTAAGGAACCAACACATCCCCTCCCCTGGGAATAAGGAATCAATTAATTGCTTTGTTTTTCAAGCGCCTCACCTCCCCTGCGCCTCGCACTGTCTTTGAATTTTAACGCATCTGAGGTACTTTGTGCTAAAAGTGACACATCCATAGATTCCTAAGAACTAGATTTACTTAATCTTTGACTAGTGATATCTTTGCTTGTGTATGATGGATTTTTGTTGTTTTGGTCTTGTTTATTCAGATAAATATGGGTTATTTTTCTTAACTGGTGTGCACTCCTTTTGTAGTGTTTTTACTGTGTTACTGTGTGTGTATGTACACATGCTAGACAAACTGCCTCTGAGATAAACCTGACTGCAAGCAGCAAGCTACCAAGGGGGTGAGCAGGGGTTATCTTAGCTGTGTGATCCCCTTACCCTGACTAGAGTCAGTGACCTTACTTGGACATGGTGCATACCTAATGCAAACTAGAGACCCCATTTCTAACAAGGAGGTAATCCTAAGTGGAACACTGAAACAAAGCTCTTTTACATGTGACAACTTCTTCAAACATATTTGTTCAGACATCAGCAGGATCAGTGTGCAAAGGCAATGTGAGCTAGGGAGAAAAATTGAAAACCTGAAAAAACTGGGGGTAAAGTTGCAGGTTAAATTCATAGCACTGCTGAAAGTGATATGTAAAAACGAAATGTATAATTTAAGGGAGTGTTAGACCTGGCATGGTTTGGAGTGTTTCCCCTGTGTTTTTGCTTCTGGCCTCCTGGTTTTTGTGGTACTCTGGATCTTGTTTACGATTTGGATTTATACAGCGTATAGCTGCCCCAGCAACGGGGCTTTCCACCGCTACCCTATAAACAAGAGATTAAGAGCCGTCCAGACAAAGATGAAAGTTATGCTGGGAAAAGCAAGGTCTTTAAGGCTTTACGGAATGCCAGATGATTCTGGAGCCCTCTGATGGAAACTGGAAGAGTTCCAGAGCTTAGCTGCCAAAACTTTAAAAGAGCGACCACCCGCTCTCGCTCTTTGGACACGAGTCCTAGATTGGATGAGCGTATGGAACGACTCGGAACGTACGGTACTAGCAAGGCTGCTAGAACCGGAGGTGCTTGTTGGATCATGATTTTATGAGCAACACACAGTGTCTTACACTGAATCCTTTTATCTACAGGTAACCAATGCAGTCTAGTTAAGAACTTAGACATTGCGCATGACTTTTGGAGTGTCAGCAAGGTGCGAACTTCGGCATTTTGAATTATTTGAAGGCGCTTAATACAAGATATATTGGTACCTAAATAGAGGGAGTTGCCATATTCTAGCCTAGACAAGATAGTGGCCTGTAAGATGGTCTGGTGGATTTTAGGCTCAAAATACCCTAGTAAAGGTTTTAACCCCCTCAGGAGTCCAAAACAAGTCCTTGCAACTAGTTTAGATTGAGTGTCAAAGGACAAGCCTCTATCAATCCAAAAGCCTAAGTTCTTAACCGCCTCTTTAGGCAGTGGTGCGGGTTTTAATTTATCTGGCCACCATTGCTCTGACCGCATGTCACTATCTTTTCCAAGCAAAAGTATCTCTGACTTGCTTGCATTAAGTTGCAGGCAGTTTGTAGTCAACCAGTCGACAATCACCTGCATGTCTTCTTTAAATTTAATGAAGTTAGTTCTGCACTCCTTAGAAAACGCAATGACCAATCGGGTGTCATCAGCATAAGACACCAACGACAACCCTCTTCTTTTTGCTACCACAGCTAAGGGTTGTACCTAAATATTGAAGAGCATAGGGCTCAATATTGAATCCTGGGGTACCCCGTGTCTGATGGCATACTCCTGGGAGTCGTAAGGTGGCACCATAATCTGGAAGGATCTACTTTCCAGAAAAGACCGGAACCAGGCTAAGGCCTCACCTCTAACCCCAATCCCCTGTAACCGCAGAATCAATAACTCGTGGGAGACGGTGTCGAAGGCGGCACTCAAGTCAAGAAGAATTAAGGCCGCGGACTTACCGTCATCCAAGCTACTGCAAATTTCTTCGATCACTATCTTCAGACCAATCTACCATGTTGGTACTAGTAGTGGCCAAAGGAAAGCCATTAGAAATGTTCTCTACCTTACTCACAAAAGACTTAACCAATTCATCATGCTGAGTATTAGAAGTGATAGGAGAGTCAGCTTTCGGATTAGAGCATTTCATAGTCTTAAGAAGTGCGAAAAATAATTTTGGAAGGATAGGTACCGTTCACTATTTTACCAGCAATATATTCTGCTCTAGCTTTCCGAACCAGCTTGTGGTAAGTTTTAATTGAGTCTCGATATTTTATTTTTGCTTCTGTGTCGTAGGCATGCCTCCAAACTCGTTCAAGTTTTTTGCAGGTTTTTGTTTGCTTTGATCAAAGAATCGTTAAACCATGGATTGGACTGTCCACTTTCTTTATTAGGACTAAGTTTGGCGGAATACAACTGTCAAGGGCTTGGATCAGCCAGTCCTGGAAAAGCATATCGGCTGATTCTATATCCGGTGGCAGCTGAGGTTTGTGACAGAGCAATTGATCCGTAAGTTGGTTAGCATCCAACTTATACTACGGGCGTTTCAATGTTGACCATGGATGATACTGGACTGACTGACCTAGCCAATAAAAGGAAAAAGGAACAAGGAAATGATCCGTCCACACCATGGGAATCAGGGACGCGACATTTATGCAGCGTAGGTTGGAGAATATAGGATCCAACAAGTGTCCCGCTATATGAGTAGTATCAGAGACACATTGGGTCAGCTGACAGGCATCTAAGTCTGCTATAAAACTCGAAATGCCTGCCTTACAATTGTCTTCAAGATGTAAGTTAAGGTCCACTAGAAAGGTGAAATTTGCTGCTTTACTGGCAAGAGGAATAATCTTGTTCACCAATTCTTCCCTGAACACTTTGGATGGCTCTGGTGGACGATAAATGAGAAATCCTGAGACTGTCAAATTATTGTTTAAAGTGATTTTAAATAGCGCGCTTTCACAGTCAGGAATGTCTTCTTTCTTAAAGCTACACAAAAAAGACTCCTTGTGGATTGAAGCAATGCCACCACCTCTGTTACCATGTCTATTAAGTTGTTTCCTTGTATACCCATTGGGAAGTGCCAGCCAGGATTCTGCAATGGAATACTGCATCAACCATGTCTCGGTAAGAAACAATGCGTTAGGGGATCTTTCTGTTAGTAAATCGAAAATGTCAGCATGGTGCTTAACTAAGGACCTACAGTTCAGGGTAAAAAACCTGTACTGAGTAGAGTTAGGGGAGGGTAGGCCCGTCATAACTGTCTTGGTTTGAAAGAGACAGTGATTACACTTAAAGAGCCCATCCGTATGAGACCAGGCATGCTCTATACACGTGGAATATTCTGTTTTCAACAACATAAGCTCATACGGGGAATAAGATCGTGGAATGCTTGGAGAACGGGCAGAGTGGCTGGTGTCTGGCGGCATCCAGGCGCGGATTGGCGCAGACGGGCTTGCCTTAGGTGCCCCTGCTGCGCGCGTTCGCTGCGCGCGTCCTCATCCGGTGTGTCTAAAATAGACGGTGGGCAAACAGGCTCCTCACGTCGTGTCTGAATGGCCAGTGGTAGCCAATGAGCGCAGACACACTCTATGATGCGGAAGCTCAGAAATCAATTCGATACATTAAAATACGAAGTGCAACCAAGCAAGAATGAATAAGAGCAGTTTTTAAAATCAGTTTAGCCGCATAAACAGAGTCTGAGCAGCGCAATATACACTGAGCACTCAGCACGAGTACCTTTGAGGAACGCGCGTCCGCATCCGGTGTGTCTAAAATAGACGGTGGGCAAACAGGCTCCTCCCGTCATGTCTGAATGGCCAGTGGCAGCCAATCAGCGCACACACACTCCGTGATGCGGAAGCTCCGAAATCACTTCGATACATTAAAATACGAAGTGAAACCAAGCAAGAATGAATAAGAGCAGTTTTTAAAATCAGTTTAGCAGCATAAACAGAGTCTGAGCAGTGCAATATACACTGAGCACTCAGAACGAGTACCTTTGGTGAACGCGCGTCCGCATCCGATGTGTCTAAAATAGATGGTGGGCAAACAGGCTCCTCCCGTCTGAATGGCCAGTGGCAGCCAATCAGCGCAGACGCACTCCGTGATGCGGAAGCTCAGAAATCAATTAGATACATTAAAATACGAAGTGCAACCAAGCAAGAATGAATAAGAGCAGTTTTTAAAATCAGTTTTGCAGCATAAATAGAGTCTGAGCAGTGCAATATACACTGAGCATTCAGCACGAGTACCTTTATGATGGTTTAGTGTTTCTGCACACTTTAATACTGCTGATCAGTACTAAAGTGCAAGTACTCCTACTGTAAATTGTGTTTATGGATTGATGTTTCCATGAATGGCTTATTTGATTTAGACCTAAGTCCCTAGTACAGTGCAATTTGTGGCCCCGGGCATGTAAACCAAATGCTGCTAGTGGGGCTCCAGCACTGATTTTGCCACCCACGCCAGCAGCCTTTCAAAGGGTTCTCAGACATGCCACTGCAGTGTCTGTGCATGTCTGCAATGTTGTTTCTATTGCCACGTTGACCTGACAACTTGCCAGGCCTTAACCTTCCCTTTTCTTACATGTAAGACACCCCTAAGGTAGGCTCAAGGTACCCCCATGGGCAGGGTACAGTGTATGCGAAAGGTAGAACATGTACTGGTGTGTGTGAGATTTCCTGATAGTGAAAACTGCCAATTGCATTTTCACTATTGAAAGGCTATCTGTCCCATAGGCTTAACATGGGTGTTGCCTTGTAAACGTTTACAAGCATTACTCTCCATTGGCTTAAGATAGAGATATGGAATTTAGTATGCCTGAACTCAGAATTAAAAAAACACATTTTAATGAAAATGATTTTTATGTGGTGTGTCTGAAAACTCCACGGGAGTGGGGGGTTGAGGCATGTCCTGACTTTCCTGCGTGACTCATAGCCAGGCAGGCTACATAGATCTGGCTGCATTTAGATTAGTGAGTGGAGTTGTTGCTGGCACCTGAATGGACTGTGACTGCCTCTTACAAAGGAGGTGTGCAGCCGCCCCATGCTGCCAATGTCCCGAAACATGAATATTGTTTGGGGATGTCGGGTATCGCTTTGTCAATATGATTTTACTTAGATAAGTTGTTTAAATTCTCCATTTTCACTTACGACCAGAGACCTTTCTTTCGCCCTTTTACTCCCGATAGTCTGATTGGGATTACTGAGCTCATTGTACTACGTGCAACGTGCACCAATGGAGCGGCTACACACCATGTGTACTTGTGCCTCTCGCTATTTCATGATACGTCTGTGACTCAGCTGCCTCAGTCGTTCCTGACGGTGATGGTGAACGAACACTGCAGTTCTTTTCTGACCTGGCTTACAAATGAAGGTAGGCTTTACCTAAAGACCCCCTGAGAACCATCTATTCAGACACCAATTTTGGGCTTTAATTCTGTGTGTCATTTCTTAGCAATTTTGAGATTTTTCCAATGTTCCTTTCTGCTTTTGAATGTTTTTTCAGATCAACCACGTTGCTCTCAAGGTAAGCACCAACTGCGGTTGGTAGCTTTGCATAGTAAGGTAGTACGGAGCAATATGGGGCATGTTTCATTCATAAACTCACTCCATGATACCGCATTAGGACCTCCTCACTAGTCTCACTGGTGGCATGTTGACTAACGAGCCATACACTAACCCATTTTAATTATTTTTACGCACTCATGTCCTGATGATTTCCTCTTGGCATACCTGTTACTGGTTTTTAACTTACCACCCTCGAGGGATCACTCTCCGGGGGGCACCCGCTGCACACCATTCTTTGACGCTTAACAGTAAGAATGTGTCAACATGTGTCATACATCACGATCCTAGGTACCCCCGCATCACTCTTCAAATTGAGCTCCGTTGGCCAGGCTACTGGATACGCCGACCAGGGCCTCCCAATGGGAAACCCTTTGATCTGATTGGATCTGGACATTCGCCGCAAGGTGTTTTTTTACCCCGTCTCACACTTTTTAAAGTAAGTCCATACAACTTGTGCCCTCACAGTTATATACTTTCTAGTCCTTGTCCCCCTCTAGACTTATACACCTTTGTTTTTCCCTCCCCTAGGAGTATGAGGGAGCTTTAAGGAGCCCTCCTACCTTTCTATCCAGCTTGATTACTGGATTCTGACTTAGTAACTATTACTCTGTTATCTTAGCATTCATATTCAGCCACAAGGCTTCCTGTAAGTAAAACGAAGTATTCAATCTCTTGCAGGTGCTCTATTTCTTTGTCCTGATTAAGACCCCACGCTAAGGATGCAACAACCTTGATTTTAGGAAGGGGTCAAAACGTTGACTTTTTTGTGACTATCAATAACAAGCATACACAACTGAAATTTGTTACAGCGCCCATTGATTGCTATATTGTTACTATACATTATTTGCCTTCTGTAGGCCGGACATGTTTTCGTTATGTAAATATAATGTATATATGGCACATTACCTCTCCTTCTCTCCCAACCCTCAACAACGCATTTTTACCCTGAGGACTTTACTTCTGTTCTTCTCACGCTGTTTAGACAATTGTGATGTCTTTAACAATTTATTCTGACGTTATTGAGAATAAATAAGGCATTTACTGCATACTTATGACAAGGCTTTTGAGAATGATTTCTCCTTTTTCATGTATACGTTTAAGTTTTGATTGCTATTGCTACCATTTCTCTATTGTACTGCCATTTTTTAGCCTGATCAGTGTCCCTTGTGCCTTGTACTGCTGTTGTGCCTTGTACTGCTTTTGTGCTTTAAATTGTTGTATCCTGTGCTGTTAGCAAGTACAGCCACTTTCTGTGCCCCTTGCCACTGCTGCCCCTGCCGCCCCTTCGTCCCTGCCGATTCCCATTCCGCCTCCCAGCTGCACGTCCCTTCCCCCTCCCCTAATTAATGGCAGTCGCTGCCCGGGAGCACGAGCAAGACCTCTGATCTCTGGTCTGAGAACTGCTCTCTCCCCAGCAGCTCCGTAGTGTGTGCCTTACCGCTGACGCCATTCACCTCCACCTGTTAGGTGTTCGAGGCTGCTTGTGTCAGCTCCTGTTGCTGTGCCCATTTTTAGCCTGGTCAGTGCCCCTTTTTGTGCCTTGTACTGCTTTTGTGCTTTAAATTGTTGTACCCTGTGCTGTGAGCCAGTTTTGCCACTTTCTGTGCTCCGTGCCTGGCTCTTCCCTGCAACTGCTGCCCCTGTTTCCCTTCCCCCCTTCCAATTCCCGTTCCCACCTCACAGCTGCACATCCCTCCCCCTCCCCTACTTAATGGTGGGTGCTGCATGGTTGCGCAGTGGATGCATGCAGCAGGTGCGCTGCTGGCACACCAAAGGCAAGCCCGTCTGCACCCGTACGCGACCCGACTGCATCCAGCGCCAGGGATTTTTGACCTCATACTGCTACGACTCAGCTGCCCTCCTCGCACTCAACCCCAGAAGGACCAACTGCCAGCTGGCCACACTGAACACCACCCAGTTCTCCTCCAGCCACTGCTGCCAAGCCTTCACCACCAACCCAGCCGCCAACACTACTGATGTCCTGAGGTGCATCCTCCTCAACGTGCTCTCCCTGCACCGTAGAGATCTGGAACCTCCTTGACACACTCTCACCAGACATTGCCTTCTTTACAGAAACCTGGGCCAAAGCCTCCTCCACCAACGACATCGCAATTCCGGACGGTTACAAGATCAAGAGGAAGGACACACCCTCAACCCCATCTTCACAGGAGAAAACAACACCCACTTCAGCCACACCACGCAATCCCCATGGACAGACCACCACTGCGTACACTTCCTCGTTAACAATCCCAAGCTGCCCAAGCCTGCCAACATGAAGGAACTGGAGCAAAGTCACTGAGGATCAGCTTGTTGAAGATTGCATTAATCTCTTAGCATGAGCTGAAAGCCATTTTGTACTTGGCAGCCATTTTAGTTAGCTATGTGCTGGACATTTGCTGTTTGCCTCTCCCAGAGTCTTGCACATGCGCAGATGTGCTTAGCTAGTAGAGTGCACCTGTTCCTAGTATAGAACTGTCAGGCTGTTCTAACTGATGTCAGCAACTTATTACTCCTCCTACTTGTTGACTGTGCAGTTTCGGTATGACCATCTATGTGCATAACTCTTCTCATGTGTACTTGTACCGCCTTTTTCAGCCCCTGTGTGGGTATAAAAGGACCATGCTTCTTCTGTTCAGTGTGCTACTTCACTCAACACCGAAGGGTGCTGTGTGAATGTAGTTCCACCTCATGAGGTTTATTAAACTTTGTATTTTCTGTTCCAGTTTCTGTGCCAACTTCTTCCTATTGGTCTGAGGACTCTGTGCAGAGAAGGGCGAACCCCTTGCACTGGTAGGCCTAGCTGAGGTCACCATCAACAAGCTCAACTACACCCTCAACTGCAGCAGTCCCACTACCACGACCGATGCCAACCTCGCAGCCAGAGAACTGCACAAATGGATCTCCAACTGCGCAGACAAGCTCGCACCCCTACGCAACTCCGACAGACAGCACGCCATGAAGGCCACCATGTTTACCACGGACCTCCAAGAAGTCAGACGCACCTGCAGATGCCTCAAAAAGAACTGGAGAAACAGCAAAACATCTGAAGACCACAACCACCTACAAGAACGCCATAACGGAATTCCACCAACGCATCAGAACCACCAAAAAGACCTACATCCAAAACAAAATCCTCTCCAACGCCACAACTCCAAGGAACTCTTTAGCATCATCCAGGTCTTCAGCAAGCTCCCCAGTGACACCACGGACATCACCCCCTCCCAGGACGTCTGCGACAAGCTTTGATCCTACTTCAATGTGAAAATCAAGAGCCTCTATCACAATTTCAACGGCAGGACACCGTACTCCGCAACCACTCCCTCCTCCAGAAACACCAGCCAGCCCACCATCTCCTCCTGGACACTGGTCACAAACAAAGAGACTGCCTCAACCATGAAAAGCATCCACTGGGGGCCCCCACAGACCGCTGCCCACCGCACATCTACCACAAAGCCACCTTCGCGCAAGAACTACGATGCACCGTCAACACCACCCTCAAGACCGGCACCTTCCCCGATGACTGGAAACGCGCAGAAGTCAGACCCCTGCTCAAGAAGCCCTCAGCAGACCCCACAGACCTCAAGAACTACCAGCCCACCTCTCTCCTCCCCTTCGTGGCAAAAGTTGCTGAGAAGACCGTCAACGCACAACTAACAAGGTTCATCAAAGACAACTCCATCCTTGACCCCTCCCAATCCGGATTCCTCAGCAACCGCAGCACCTAGACCACCCAATTCGCCCCCACAGACAACATCCACACCCTCCTCGACCAAGGACACACTGCGGCCCTGACACTACTTGACCTCTCAGCAGCATTCAACACCGTCTCCCACAGCACACTCGCTGCCAGACTCCACGACACCGGCATACAAGAAACCGCCCTCGACTGGATCTGCTCATTCCTCACCGGCAGAACCCAAAGAATCAGACTGCCACCCTTCCTCTCCGAACCCACAGAAATCAGTGATCTTCGCTCAGTCCGCCCCTCTTCAACATCAATGTGGCCCCCCTCACCGCCTTCGTCAGACAGCATGGCCTCAGCATGGTGTCCTACGCCGACGACACTCAGCTCATCTTCTCCCTCACCAAGGACCCCACCACCACCAAACTCAACTTCCAGAAAGGAATGCAGGACGTTGCATACTGGATGAGCAGCAGCTGCCTGAAGCTCAACTTGGAAAAGACAGAGGTACTCATCCTCGGAACCTCCCTGTCAGCATGGGACAACACCTGGTGGCCCACTGCCCTCATCAGCCTCCTGATCCCCACAGACCACACACGAAACCTCAGCATCGTACTCAACTACTCCCTCTGCATGAACCGACAGGTCAACGCTGTTGCATCCAGCAGCTTCAACACCCTCTGAATCCTCCGAAAGACCTTCAAATGTATCCCCCCTAGACAAGGAAGACTGTCATCCATGCACTCATATCCAGCAGACTGGACTACAGGAACGCCCTCTATGCCTGGATCAACAATTCTTTACTCCCCAAACTCCAGACAATACAGAACACTGCAGTCAGACTTGTCCTCGGTATCTCTCCACTCGGAAGTGAGAAGAGTTGCTCCCTCCCTAGCCTGCTAGCTGCCTCTTTCCTCCTGATGCCCGCTTTTATTCTTTTCTCCTGCTTCCCACAGTTATATTTTCCTCCTGTTTCTATTTCATTTAATTTAATTTTCTTCTACTGGCACCCTGCCGGTCTCCTGCCGCTGCTGCCCCTGCGGCCCTTCCCCCGACACTGCCCCCACTCCCTTGACCGCCGAAGACTCGCCAGATGCCCACACCACTGAAGCCCTGACATGCATCCTCCTCAACGTGTGCTCCCTTCACAGACACGCCGTTGAGATCTGGGACCTCCTTGACACCCTCTCACCCAACGTTACGTTCCTCACTGAGACCTGGATTACCGCCACCTCTGGCCCGCACATCTCCACCGCCATCCCCGACAGATGCAAGATCCAGAGAAGGCACTACCCCCACCACCCAGGAGGAGGATTTGCCATTGCACACAAGACCTCCCTTCGACTCTTCACCTCCAACCCGAGCGACCCCCAGTCCAATACTGAACACCTCCACTTCCAGATGCAGACAAACCCCAGACCACGCTACGTGGCACCCTCACCGACAGACCCCCCCTGGACCACGCTCCTAGGCCGCAACCACCATCGCCGACCTCGTCGTGCCCCAGGCCATCACTTCAACAGACTACATCCTACTCTGAGACCTGAATTTCCACCTCGACAACCGCAGCGACCCCGACTCCATCACCCTCCTAGACAACCTCTCCAACCTTGGACTGAAGCAGCTCATCACCACCCCCACGCACAGAGCAGGACTCACCCTCGCCCCTGTCTTCGCAGGAGGGATGAACATCCATTTCAGTCACAACTCGCAGCCCCTCTGGACAGACCACCACTGCGTACACTTCACCTTCGACTCACCCATCAGACCCAAACCCCCCCACGCCCGCCTCAAAGGAAGTGGAGTAAGATCACAGAGGACCACCTTAACACCACCCTCCTCCGAGACCTACCCTGCGCCATGACCGATGCCAACTCCGCAGCCAAGGAACTTCGCTGCTGGATCTCCGGTTGAGTCGACAAGCTCGCACCCCTCTGCTACCTCGGCAAACAACGCCCCCTGAAAGTCGCCTGGTTCACGACCGAACTGCAAGAAGGCAGGCGCTCCTGCAGACGCTTTGAGAAAATCTGGCAAAACCGGAAAACCACGGAAGACCTAAACAGCTACCGGAGCACCCTGAAGGAATACCACCAGCGCATAAGAGACACCAAGAGAACTTTCATCAAGAACAAAACCAACACCAACGCAATCAACTCTAAAGAACACTCCAACGTCTTACAGCAACTCGCCAAACCCCCCAGGGAAGCCACAGACGTCACACCATCCCAGGAACTATGCAACAAGCTCAGCTCCTATTTCCACTTGAATATCAAGTCACTCTACGACAACTTCAGTGAACAGACACCAGGCACCACCCCCCTCGCTACCACCACCGACAAAGAGCTGACCATCACAACTTGTAACCCTGCCACCATCGAACACACCACCATGACAATGAGGAACTCCTACTCAGGAGCCCCCACAGACCCGTGTCCACTGCACAGCTACCACAGGCCCGCTGAGGCCATCGCACCCGAACTAGGACAGACCATCAACACCTTCTTTGAATCAGGTATCTTCCCACATGCATGGAAGCGGGCAGAGGTCCAACCCCTCCTTAAGAAGATCACGGCCAACTCGACAGACCTGAAAAACTACCGGCCCATCTCTCGCCTCCCCTTTGCTGCCAAAGTCAAAGAAAGACACCCAGCTGACAGCCTTCATCGAAGAGAACTCCATCCTAGATGCATCCTAATCCAGCTTCCGCAGCACCCACAGCACCGAGACCGCCCTCCTCGCTGCCATCAATGACATCCGCATGCTACTCGACCAGGGACACACCGCGGCCCTCATCCTACTAGACCTCTCTGCTGCTTTCAACACCGTCTCTCATCACACCCTCACTGCCAGTCTGCATGACGCTGGGATACAAAGAACCGCCCTCTCCTGGATCCATTCCTTTCCCTCCGGCTGAACCCAGAGGATCAGACTCCCCCCGTTCCTCTCTGAACCCACAGAGATCAACAGCGGAGTACCCCAAGGATCATCACTCAGCCCCACGTTCTGCAACATGTACATGGCCCCCTTTGCCGCCATCATCAGACAGCACGGGCTCAGCATAGTATCATACGACAATGATACCCAGCTTATCCTCTCTCTCATCAAGTACTCCGAAGACACCAGACTCTGCTTCCAGCAAGGAATGAGGGACATTGCAGCCTGGATGAAAAGAAATTGCCTGACGCTCAAATCAGAGAAAATCGAGGTCCTCATACTCAGACCCTCCACCTCCACCTGGGACAAAACCTGGTGGCTCTCCACCCTCGGGAGTCCGCCCACCCCAACAGACCACGCATGGAACCTTGGCATCATCCTCAAATCCTCACTCACCATGACCCGCCAGATCAACTCCGTCGCCTCCACCAGTTTCAACTGCCTCTGAATCCTCCACAAGACCTATAAATGGATCCCCCCAAATGCAGAAGAACCATCACCTACGCTATCATAACCAGCAGACTGGACTACGGCAACACCCTATACACCGGAATCAACAGAACTCTCCTTCACAAGCTCCAAACCATCCAAAACGCTGCAGCCAGACTCGTCCTCAGCACCCCACGGCATGAAAGCTTGACCCAACACCTGCGAGACCTCCACTGGATCCCCATTGAGAAGAGAGTAACCTTCAAACTGTTCACCCACACCTACAAATCCCTCCACAACATCGGACCCAAATACCTCAACGAGAGAGTTTCCTTCCACGTACCCAAGAGAAACCTCCGCTCCGCCGACCTTGCCCTGGCTGAGACCCACCCGCATCTGCCAAGCCAGAGCAGGCAGAAGAGCTTTATCATACGTAGCAGCCAAAGCCTGGAACGAGCTCCCTGTCTACATCAGACGCTCCTCCACCCTCCACACCTTCAGGAAGAACATCAAGACCTGGCTTTTCGACTGAACCAGAGCTGACCCCTCTCCCCCCAGCGCCTTGAGACCCTCGCGGGTAGGTAGCGCGCTTTATAAACCCCCTGGTTGATTGATTGATTGATTGATCTCTCGACATGAACACATCACCCAACACCTATGAAACTTCCAGTGGCTCCCCATCAAGAAGAGAGTCACTTTCAAGATACTCACCCACGCCTACAAATGCCTCCACAACACCGGACCTCAATACCTCAATGACAGAATCTCCTTCCACGTACCCAAAAGAAACCTCAGATCCATCAACCTCTCCCTCGCCGAAATGCTGCGCATCCGCAGAGCCAGAGCAGGAGGAATAGCCTTCTCCTACATCGTGGCAAAGACCTGGAATGAGCTCCCAATCAACATCAGACACACCCCCTCCCTGAACGTCTTCAGGAAGACACTCAAGACCTGGCTCTTCGACCAAACGGAGTTGCTTACCCCCCCAGCACCTTGAGACCCTCACAGGAGAGGAGTGCCCTTCTAATTCCCTGATTGATTGAATCCTGCCAAGAAGAAGAGCTGGAGAAGCTATGAGGAGAGACTACCCCTTTGATGCGTGCCTTGCTGTGTTGGTCTGCAGTGGCTGCTTCTGTCTTGGGAAGTGAAAGGACTGGACTGGACTTTCTGCATCTGTTTTCCCAGAGTTTCTCCAAGGGCGTGATGTAGAACTTGCCCCCTGTTCATGAAGTCTCAGGAACAACAAATACTTCAAGTTCATCTGCTACCAGCACTGGGAACTGTGTGTTTTGAGCTGCAACAGATGAAAAAGCAACCCAATACTGTCAACGACGCCGCTGCTGACTCTGTGACCTGAAGGCACCGCAGATGGCATGGCCGCACTTTTCTCCGTAACCCTGATCACACCGGCGCCGCTGTTCAATGCCGTCACCGAGCCGTTCCTTGCACCGTGACCAGTGGGCACCACACACCACACTACCTGGCTTCACATCATCACCTTGGTATCCCGACGATGATGCGCTGCCTGCACCATGACCTGTGGACACCACTCATGGAGACCACAGAGCACTTTCCTGCTTCACATCGCAGTCCTGGTCTCACCAACGATACCACTCCAAGCCAACATCGATGCCGCTGCCTGCACCATGATTTCGGGGCACCACTTGTAATATACACAATGCACCATCCTGTTCCACACCCCTGCTGGCTTGGCCTACTAACATTGATGCCATCGACTCTGGTTCATCAGCCGACGACAGTGCTTCAACAATGACGCTGCCTGTACCGTGATCAGCTCACACTGCAGCGAGCACCGCCCCACTTCACGCTGAAGCCCTGGTCTCACCAATGCCGCTGGATGCTGTCACCGAGCTGCTGCCTGCACCATGACCTGAGGGCACCACACGCTGGTCCACTGAACTTCGCACCGCAGCCCCGATGTCCAGCGACACGGGCACCCCAGACTTAAACCACATAGATTTGGGCCTGCAAAGTGTGTGACTTCAAGACCCGGCAACTTCTGCACCAACCTCTGGGACTGACGCCGGCTCATTTGAGCTCGTCGCAGGGGCTCTGATGCCCTGCATTTCCACAGGTACTATTTTGCAGGTCTTCACGACACCGCAGCTGGCCCCGCGATGTCACTGTCAGACAGAACTGTTGGATTTGTTTCTTCAGGACATCGTGATAGCCCTCGACAGAGCTATCAACTTCATTGAATTGTTTTTAAAGTCTATTTTTGCTTTATGAATATTTTTAATATTTGCATTTTGGATTCTTATCGTATTGATCTTGTTTTACCCAGATACATATTGGCTATTGTTCTAAATCTGGTGCGGTTTCTTTTTGTTGTGTTTTCTCTGTATTACTGTTTGTTATGTGCAAATGCTTTAAACACTGCCTCTGAGATAAGCCTGACTGCCTGTGCCAAGCTACCAAGGGGAGTGAGCAGGAGTTATTTCAGAAGTGTGACTCCCTTATCTTGATTAGGAAGAAAAGAAGGGTCCCTATTTGGACAGCGTAAAAACCTGCCAACTAGAGACCCCCATTTGTAACAGGGGGTTGGAAGGCAGATGAATTAATTAGGAAAATTAAGCTAAATCCCTGGTCGAAATCTAATAAATCAGAACATGCTGGATCATATTTTTTACTATGATCATATTCACCAAACTAAGATACAGTTATTTTTAAATAAAGCACCGACACAAGTAGACACATATGCATATTATCCTCCCCGGAAGGAGCCAAAGGTATGAGAACATGTTAGTATTTAATGTAGGGAGGACTCCTCAGGAAAGGCACAGGAGGGAAGGGAGCATTCAGAAGAAAATAAAACATCCTCAAGACACATATTAGCACTGGGCAACAATGCAGAGGGAGTACGGTTGCACAGAACCTACCATCTATATCTTCAGCACTATTGCTATTTCTTCTCACATTGAATGTAAATGGACCCAGATCCAGAGAGTGACAGAGTTTAGTTGTTGAATAAATGAAGGGTATTGAGACTCAGGGTGTTATTCTTCAGTAGACAAACTTATTGAGAACAGAGTGCAGGGCCTGTTTTAGGAAATGCAGATGAGATGTTATTGGCTCAGCCCAGGTTGGCAGAATAAAAGAAGTGCCTATCATCATTAAGAAGAAATGGGGGTCGGCTTAGTAAATTATAAAACAGAAAGTTCAGGGGATGGATCATGACCACTCTGGTACAGTTAAAATGGAACTGTGTAGGTTACTACAACCCTAATTGTGATGATCCCTCATATTTAGGTACCCCAGATACCCTACAGTGCCATCTGCTAGAAACTCCAGATTTGATGCTTGTAGGAGGAGATGTTAATGTCACTACAGACAAGGAGCTTGACAGAATTTCTATATGTAGCTAAGTATCTACCCTGAAAATGAAGAAACAGCTGAAAAGATGACACAAGAATAAGGGTTAGCTGATATTTGACATGTGAAGGCTGGCGCACAGAAAAGTTTCACTTTTTATAGTGAAAAGTATTATTTTATTGTTCGACCAATAACATGATCATACACAGCTTTAACAATCTCATAGTGAAAAGTAGGGGCATCACTCTTGCATTGATTACTTTCTCACCGATAAATCAATGACAAGAATGGTTAAATCAGTGATCAACATGAACAGCAGTATTATCTGATCACTCAGCAATTGTGCTATCTTGTGGGTTTCTGGTAATTTTAGGCAGGACCAAGTGAACCCTACTTCAGGATAAAAGTCACATTAGCTGTCTTATCAACAAAACCCAAACATTGTTTTACATAAATTCTGGAACGGCACATGGTACTAAAGTTTGTGACACACAAAGATACATCAGTGGGGTAATTTTGAGGATCTTCTATAAACTAAATATAAAGAGACAAGGGTGCCCCTTGGAGCTGTGATCGGGAGATGCGCTCCTGCGCACCAATGTGGGGAAGTCTGCATTGCATGACTCATGCCACCACTACACTGGGGTGCACGGAGAAGATTGCCGATGTTGGGCCGCCACTCTCTGCATCACAGGCTGGAGGAGGTGGCGCTGTCCAGACACTATGGAGGGTGAGGCCCCTGAGCTGAGCCAAACTAGTGTGGTGGGAGCACCGCAACTTTGCGCCTAAGTGTGACGTGTTGCATCAACGGAATCTAGAGGTTCCCCAGTGGAATTGAAGGCGACTGATGTACCCAGGCTTGTGAAATCAGGCCTGGCTGAGGATCCTGCTTGCAGAGTCACAGATTTGAAGAGAGTACTGTGGAATGAGCCATGCTGTTGAGATACAGGTGAGGAGAATATGGGACAAGAAATGGAGGAGGCCAGGGGTGCGTGTCAGGCCCAGGGCTAGTGCTTGTGGGTGATGCACATCATGCCATGAGCAATTCCTATGCTGCAGCAGACCAACATCACAGCAGACACTGCACAAGACTGGTGGGGGACTCCAGCAACTGGATCAACCCACTGATAATGGCCATTGGTGGCAGCAGGTGCCGTGGGCACAGGGGTGAATTCAGGCCCAGGACCTTCGGTGTGTAGATTGATCTACTGGTGCTCGCTGGGGCACTGGGGAACATGGAATTTAATCGCCACTGTTGGATTGGAGGAGGCGACCGGGTGGTGATCGCTTTCCTCGCCTGTTGTTAGTGTGCTCTTAGGTGTACTGGGGATTTCCATCAGTGCCGCCCATACAAAGATTACTGGCTAGCATACACCTGACTGGACAAGGGGGATGGCTAGCTACACTGCACTGCATGCCATACATAGTGCCTGTGGGTCTGGCGCAACGGTGGGCCACCTGCACATGTGGGCAGCCTTGACACCTCGCCGCTTCTCGGTGTCTCCGTGAACCGAGTGGCTGGGACTCAATGGCTGCCAGGGCAGGAGTCAGAGAACACCCTGGGCTACAATGTATACTATGTGCTCACAGCAGGTAGCTCCCTCAAACAAATGCACACTTCCATTGAGGGCCGCATCTACAAATTCAGTCCACTTCATCCTGGAGTAGTCAGATCATTGCAAACTGACTGACAGGGTACACGATATTGAGCAAACACTGGCCCAAGTCCACCCTATTACCCAGACTGCAGCATTAGAGATACAGCAGCTAATGGCACGTGTGAAGTCACTAAACAGAAGAACGGAGGATGCGGAGGGCCACTCCCAGTGCAACAATGTGAGTGTGGTGATTCTGCCTGAGGGAGCAGAAGGGGCTGATGCAGTGGCCTTAACTGAGACATCGTGGCATGTTCTACTGCCAGGAGGTGCACACACCCCAATTTATGTTTTGAAGGGGGCCCATTAAGTGGTGGCGAGACATCCGCTGCTGGGGAAAGGTCTTAGACCCTTACTCTTCCACCTCATACAAGGCTAGTGATGCTGAGGCATGTATGCAAGATGGGGGAGGTCAAAGTGGATAACACCACTGTACTTACCTTCCTGGACTACGCCACAGGGGTGCATAGGCAGAGTGGGTTGTCTCTAGTGGTTAAGCAATGCCTTCGGAGTTGGCCATCAAATACACCCTCCTCTTCCCAACAAGGCTGTGAGTGGTCTCAGATGGTGACATGCTATTCTTTGACTCCGCCTTGCAGGTCTGAACCTGGCTGGAATCTACTGTTTGCAAGATGCTGTGAGCAGGGAGTGAAGGCTCTGTGCAACAAGCTGCCATCCATGGAGTCAGTCGTGGTGGGTAGCGTCGGAGGATCAGGCATTCCTCAGAACAACTACAGACCAATCCGCAATCATGAGCAGGTTATACAAGAGAAGCTGAAGGTACTGCATGCAGCTGCAACAATGCACAATTCCACTCAGGGACAGCACCCCAACACTTCCCCTGAAGGCTCTCCCTTCAATGATGGCTCCATTGCAATGTGGCCATCTATTGCAAAGTCTGTGTGGCCAAAAGATGTGTCTCCTGAGACGTCAGATGACCTATTGTGAGGGTGACTGGTTGTGTGTCTCTCCTTCTTCCACGGTTCATGACAGCTCTGGAGAGGCATCAAGTTTCTTGTTGCTGACGTTCTGGTCTACAGAGGTCATCACCAAGAGGGGGTCAGGTCCAGTCGTCACCCAAAGGGAACTGAGCAGTTGTTCAGTTGAGTGATGCATGACAGGGGTGGTGGTGGTGGTCTCCTTAGTGCTCCTAGCTGCAATGGCAGGAGGACCATGGCATTGTTGATCTTGCCAAGGATGCATAGTGGGACTTCTTTCATTTGCTGGCACTTTTACACCGCTGTGATGTAACTTTTTTAACAGCCCGGTGCTGCATTGTGACACAGCATGCTTTCAAGGCCATGTAAAGCCACTTGAATGGATTTATTTTCACCTCTTTTTCTCCTTTTTCTATGTGTGCTGCATTCAACATAGAAAGAGGAGCTTGATTGGTTAGATTGATTGTGTGCCGGAACATGTCCCTTCCTGCACAACATAAATATGCTCCGCAAAACACAGGCACCCTTGCACCACAGTGCAAGGGGCCTGCGTTGGCGCATGGAAGTCATTGGAACCCTATGTTGTTGTTAGGGTTCATTCCTGTCCTTTAATTTTGTTGCAGTGTGGTCCAGCAAGGTTCCCTGCAGTGCTGTCCAGCGCCAAAAGTGCTTAACTGAGACCCCAAGTGTGTTTGTGCCATTCTTCAGGCCAGATATTTTCTGACAATGAAACACTGGCTCACATTGGACTTAGCTGCATCTTTTTGTCTTTGGCAATGTTCAAGGGAATCCTTGTAAATATAGTGCCTACCTTGCACCTAATTTTTGTTAAGTCACACTAACAGCAGTCCTGCTATTGTTAGCATCAACTTGCAGAAACAGTAGTTAAAATAACCCTCTGATGAATACAGGCCCCAGCTAGGCCCGCAGGACACAAGGGTTCGCTCTCCTGTAAAGAGCCTATAAGGAAGTTGGCACAGAAACTGCAAAGTACAAAGACACGGTTTATTAACCCTTAAGGGTGGTCCTACAATCCATACAATACCCTTCAGTATTGCATAGAGTAGCACAAAGAACTTGCATACATGGTCCCCTTTTATACACAACAGAGGGGCTCATAAGTGGGAGGATACGACATGAGACGAGGAATGTTACCTTTTATGGACATTTGCAATACAAGATCGATATGTGGGCGGAGCTGACATACTCCTTGAGCCCGCGAAAACATGGTCAAGCAAGGACTAACTGATAACAGATGTGGTCAAGTCTGGGCATGCGCCAGACGGACAAAGAAACTATTTATAGACTGTTACTAGGCAGATTACAAGAGCAACTAACACAAAGATAAGACTCTTCTCGTGCTGAGCACGTGGAGACATGACAATACAAAATGGAGTCCAGACTTCAGTCAACATAACAAAAGGAACATGTGTAAGGGAGGAGAATTCATGTCTTTAGTAAATGCTTAATCACATCGAAGTTGCAATTTACAACAGACGACCCTTTCAGCATTTACTGAAGACATCCGGCTTGTTAGAATAATCATCATATATATCGATTATCATCATCTCTTCTACTTCCTTAGCTAAACGTTTCTGATAAGTGACATTGGCAATAGCTTTCTTATCGGGGATACAGAATGATACACATAAGGAACAGAGCAAGGGACCACATTGAACACAGATACAGCAAGAAAACAGAACTGCTATAATTATGCAGAGGCCAGTCAAAACCTTCCAACCCCAAGCAGTGATCAATGCCCAAAACCATCCAGAAAAGGACCAAGTGCCGTTTTCTGTATGGATTTCAGCTGCAATTTTATGCAACCTATTGATTGCATTATAGACTGAAGGTGTGTGATCAGGAATAAACACACAGCAACTACTTCCGATAATTTTACAAGCTCCACCTCGATCAGCTAACATAACATCTAACACCATACGATTCTGCAATGCAACAATTCTGGTAATCTGTAATTCTTCCGTAAGATTCCCAAGAGCAGCAGCGGTTTGGTTCGTCACAGCCTCTACCACTCGTGTTAATCTTCGAACTTTCCTACTATTTAGGGCAGCTCCAACGAAGAAGAACAATCCTAGATTGAAGTCGATATACTGCTGTAAACTGGTGTCAGTCTGATCCACATCATCAATTGATAAAGTACGTTTATACCTATTTACAGTCACATTATTTAACAACTTTAAATCCTTATGATAGGATGCAGGTGCCAGAAATACAGGAGGTAACAAAAATGATACATAGCATACTCCAGACCAACCGGCTGGCAAACGGTAATAACCTTTAGTTCCACACACAAAATACGTATTATGGGATGCTAAGAAAGTACTGTTATTCAATCCATCGATGTTTAATATGGTAATACAATCGCTAACACCAACAGGAATAAAACCCACACTTTGGACACACAGATCCGCTTGAGCTTGTGCCACTTGAATCACAAATCTGTCTTTTCCCACAGTGTCTCTGGTGTTCGTGAAAACATATGGAATCGATTCATTGTCTGGTCGATACTCTTCCCATTCCCAAATTGTCCCATTCGCTTGCGGATATCCATCTTTATCCTGATGACATTCTTTATTGAGTCTGAAGAGTAATCGTCCCACTGTGGGTTTCCGAGTGGCAAAAAGCAAAGTGTACCATGCTCTACAAGAGCCATTATGAGAGAAAGGAAGAGGTATGAATGGCGTTCCTCCTTTCTTCTGATGAGCTGGCATCATACCACATATCCAACAGTTCATAGCATTCGTGGCAACGTGGGTATGATGCAACATCTGGATGAAAGTGTTATTCAAATAAGATTGACGATGCTTCAATTCTTGATACGGAAGGGTATAGAAGTAGTGCTCCTCAGGCACTGGAGTGGTCAAC
Organism: Triturus cristatus; assembly: GCF_964204655.1. Classification (NCBI taxonomy): domain Eukaryota; kingdom Metazoa; phylum Chordata; class Amphibia; order Caudata; family Salamandridae; genus Triturus; species Triturus cristatus. The sequence goes on along the minus strand of NC_140587.1, from coordinate 734,881,601 downwards.
ACAAGTAACTCTCGAGCAGGAGTCACATCCTCCACAAACCATGTGGTTATCCCAACAATAGCTACTGTGAGCATAAACCCTGTTGCACAAAGGATCTTCTTTTTCTCCATGTCAGAATAGAGAATCAATATCTTCCTGAAACTAAAGGTTTGTCAGAACTCTTCCCCTTGGGCAGCGGTCGATTTCTTCACAAACGGGCCAAGACGGGTGTCACTACACTAATGCAGGGCTGATCCCCCCCCCTTGCCTCACTGGCTCTCCGTTTCACTAACCCAAGGGCCGTTCTGACAACATGTCCCGATACTGAAGGATTCACTTTCTTGGCCTCAGATGATATCGCCTTCCTCCAGGAGTCGCGTGGTCCGGAAAGAGCTCCTCAGCGTCGTTCGATTCCACAGCACGGCCTTTCTCTGTGGTCAGAATCTCTCGTTGATCGGTCAGTACAGCGGGCTCCACCAATCCGGGCGGTACTTTGCGGCAGTGCAGGGAATGGATCCAATTCTTCCTGTTGGAAACTCGCACAGCCGTCCTTGTTGCCAGTAAGACTTGCTCAGGGCCAACCCATCTCGGCTCCAGGCTGTTCGTCCTGTCGAAGATTTTCAACATGACATAGTCTCCAGGCCGGAGACTATGTCCTTCGCCGGTGGACCGATCAGGGAGCGCCTCCCGGACCTGTTGATGAATGGAAACCAAGTTATCCGTTAACTGTGCCAGATAATCATTCATCATTACACAAGGTACATCATACACAGTCTTAGGTTTTGGTGGACCCCAAATATTCATTGGACGTCCAAAGACAATCTCTTACGGTGTAAGACCGATTCGAGAGTGCGGTACCGATCTAATTGACAACAATGCCAGCGGTAAAGCATCTGGCCAAGTCAAAGACGTTGAAGCTTGAATTTTAGCGATCTTGAGCTTCAGTGTACCATTATACTTCTCGACTAGTCCTGCAGATTGAGGGTGGAATACTGCATGGAACTTCTGGGTGATGCCTAGACCCTTCAGAACATACTTTATAACATCCGCTATAAAGTGGGGCCCGTTATCACTCCACAGAAGTCTACAAACGACATATCGAGGGAAGAACTCCTTCAACAGCATCTTAGCGGTAGTCATTGCAGTATTGTCCTTCGTGGGGTATGCCTCAACCCATTTGCTAAAGGCACACACCACTACTAGAACATACTTCAAATTGTTACAACGCTCGAGCTGGATGTAATCCATCTGCAAAACCTCAAAGGGTGCAGTAGGCGTTACGAACCCTCCTGCTGGGGTCCGAGTCCCCTTTCCTGGGTTGTACCTCAGGCAGATCATACAGGTCTGTACCACCCTCTTTGCCACGCTAGCAATCTCTGGATGCTCCCAAACTTGGGTAAGCAATTTTACAATTGCGGAAGCTCCAACATGTGCTAGCCCATGTGCCATCTGAACCATAGGTTGTACAAAAGCTGTGGGTAATTTCCATCGATCCATCTGCTTATTTCTCCAGCAACCCTCATCATCCAATTCTCCCTCACTGGACCATTGCTCCCGTTCTTTATCAGAAGCGGTCCTCTGTATTTCTCGCACTTCTTCCTTCGCATCATGCCATCTTTCTACTCGCGACTTCACTACATACATGGCAGTAGCACCGGGCTGCATCGCAGTCTCCCGCGCCACCCGGTCTGCTAACGCATTCCCTTCTCCAACTTTATCGACTACTTTCCTATGGGCGCTACATTTAATGATGGCAATTCTCTTCGGATATGTCAATGCAGTTAAAAGATTATGAACTAACTCCCCATGCATTATTTGTACTCCATGCGACGTTAAGAACCCTCTTTCCTTCCAGAGCAGGCCGAAATCGTGTGCTACTCCGAAGGCATAGCGGCTATCTGTATAAACATTCACACACAATCCTGTACTGAGCTCACATGCTCGTGTTAATGCTATCAGTTCCGCTGCTTGAGCTGATTTCTGTGGTATGCGTGCTGTCTCCACTATTGTTTGCAATGTGGTAATCGCATACGGTGCCGAAGTCGTACCATCTGGTAGCTTCAGGCATGACCCATCCACCCACAGTTCTCCATCTACATCTGAAAAGGGCGTATCCTGGAGATCAATACGACCCTTTGTTTGTTCCTCGGTCATAAGGATACAATCATGTGCTTCTCGTGCCTCAGACCGAGTCTCGGGGTATGGCAACAATGTGGCAGGATTTAACGTCACGCACCTCTTCAACGTGATATGAGGAGCCAAAAGCGTCAGCTCATATCCCGTTAAACGAGCACTGGTCAAATGCTGCGTCTTTGTCTGATTAAGCAGGGCATCAACAGCATGGGGGACTAATACCAACAGCTTATGAGATAACACAATTCCCTCGCTCTGGCGTATTGACACAGCTGTCGCCGCAACCGAGCGAAAACAACCAGGCAATACTCGAGCAACAGGATCAAGTACAGCCGAAAAATATGCACAAGGGCGCTGCTTGTCGCCGTGCATCTGCACTAAAACTGATAATGCACATCCATCTTTCTCATGCACATACAGCGAAAAAGGCTTGGTATAATCGGGAGTCCCTAACACTGGTGCTGAACAGAGGGCCTGTCGCAGTTTCTGAAAGGCAGTGTCACACTCATTCGTCCAGGGGAGCGGGATAGGTGTATCTTTTGTCAAAAGGGCTAACAATGGCTTGGCTATGTACGAAAACCCTAATATCCACTGCCTGCAAAAAGAGACAAGACCCAAAAATGCGCGCACGTCCTTCTGTGTGGACGGCGTCGGTGTATCCAGAATCACTTGAACACGGTCTGGTGTGAGTGCACGTCCCTCCTTAGACAAAAGGTGACCTAGATAAGTCACCTTTGGTCTACAGAATTGCAACTTTTTCCTAGAGACCTTGTGATTGTGGGATGCCAAAAAGGAAAGCAAAGACAACGTACTTGTTTCACACAATTCCGGGGTGTCAGCCGCCAGCAAGATGTCATCGACATATTGAATGAGGGCGACACCCTCGGGCAGAACAAAGGAGTCCAATTGTCGTTTCAAAGCTTGACTGTAGATGCTAGGGCTTTCCGTATAGCCCTGAGGAATTCTACAAAATCGGTAAGACCTATTATTTAAAGTGAAACCAAAAAGGTATCGACTATCGGGATGAATGGGAATCGAAAAGAAGGCATTTTTCAAATCAATAACTGAAAACGTGGTCGCCGTAGGCGGGACCAAAGTAAGCAACGTCGTGATATCCGAAACCACTGGGTACTGAGGTATCACGATCTTGTTTACTTCTCTCAAATCAATGATAAACCGATAGACTTTGGCGTCCGTATCCTTTTTCAGAATGGGTAGAATCGGGCTATTACAAACATTATAGGGAACTTCTTCCCCCACTCCCACCTTAATCAAATCCTGCACAATCTGTATAAGAGCCTCTTCCCCCTCCTGCGAAATACGATACTGGGGAAGGCGTGGTAACACCGCCCCCTCCTGGACAGTAATGTGAACAGGCGGAATCACCATCTGTCCCACATCAGTATCCGAGGTGGCCCACAGAGCACGGGGGAGGGCAGCTAACACAGCATCTTCTGTAACCACACACATCCGTTCAGACAGAGGGTAATTGTCATTCAATATCACCCGCACTCCAGCAGGGGAACACCGGATCGTAGCTCTGAAGTGCTTCAGCATATCAAGGCCCATAATATTATCCGGCGTGTTCGGAGCTAACAAAAACGGACAGGGTGCAGAAAAGGAATTAACCTGAAATGTGAGGGGCTGCAAAAGAGGGCTTCGGGAGAGTGTTCCATCGAACCCTACCGATGTAACCATTAAGCCAGATGGGGGAGCCCTCGGAACCAATTGTTTAGACAGCGCACTACGAGTCGCTCCTGTGTCCACTAGAAACTGATCAGTGGAGCCCAAAACCTCAGCTGATACGTAAGGACCCCTCTGATCAACTGGCACCTCGACTGATTCCAACCCCCATCCAACGCATTCCTATGCATGCTGAGAATCATGGTACCCAGAACGGTCAATCCCCGACACTTGATACTGATTTTGTCGATCAAAAACATTTGACCTATCTCGTTGCTGCCCAGCAAGGTCAAAACGAGCGTGATCATTAGAATTCCCTCTAAAATTCGAGAAACCCCCTCTACCTCTCGGGCCGCCCTGAGTGTGTCCCTGACTGTGACCCTGCCGTGAAGCATGCAACGCTGGGCATTCTCTGGCCCAGTGCCCCGATTGCTTACAATACGCACATTGATTCCTATTCAGATCAGATCGGCCCGAGGGAGGACCATAAAATCCTCCCCTACCTCTATTTACACCCCGTCGGGGCGGACCATATACCTGTGCTAACATCACCTTCGTTTTTAAATCCTTCGATTTCTTTTCCTCCTGCCCCTCCGCTTCTAGCTCCTGGCGCTCATAGTACTGGGCTATAGTCAGGAGGGCTGTCGGGGACGTAGTGGACCAAGAACTTTCACTCGCTTTGAGGCGAGCTGCAATTGCCGATAATAGATTCGCCACATATTTGTCAGCAAAAAGGTGCCGACCCGTATCATCCGTAAGAGACTGGCCACTAAAATCATGGAACGTCTCCTCAAAGCGCGTAAAGAAATCTGCAACTGATTCATCGGCTTTCTGCTTACACGAGGCTAGCATATTCCAGTCAATCTTTTTAGGGGGAATGATGGTCTTCAACTTAGTCAGGATAGCAGCGGGGAGATCTAAGATAATCTGAGGTGGTTGCTGCGCGGGCTTTCTCTCCCTATCCTCATCCTCAAGTTCAGACCATCGAGCCTTAAAAGTGGCAACATCATCCACCTTCCGCACGGATCGCCACATATCTGGTGGTAGAATAAGCCCAAAGAACAAATCTATATCTGCTAAGGTCATAATACAAGAATTCAAGGCCCCCTCGACTTCTTCGTAAAAGGCCGCTGGATTCTTGCGGGGATCAGGCAACGCATTCTTTAATGCCATGACGTCAGCCCTGTGCCAGGGAGTATAAACCCAATTATACACAAAATATCCCTTAGCATCGGCGGAGGTAATATCCGAGCTAGTCCCCGCTCCTTTAGGAGGAACATACAAAGGCGCCGCCTCGCGCATTGGTTTAGCATGCACTGGATCGCTCTTATCTGATTGAGAGGTGGATGAATGGCCGCCTCCGGTACGCGAATCCGACCGCTTTTCCTCCTCAAGGTGTTGGCGCGCTTTCTCTTTAAGGTCTGCTGCCGCATCCCGCAACGCAAACAGTCGCCGAACCGCCTCAGGCGCCTTAGAGGGAGAGAAAACACCATTACGCAATGCTTTAGAATCTAATACCACATCAGCAGGTTCAAAGACACTGGAATATTTCCGAAAGGCGGCAATCACTTCATCAGAAAAGTGTCCCAAGAAATACACCCTTTCTCTATCCTGCCACGACTCCCAAGAAGCCAACAGTTCATCAAAGGATAACTTGCCCTTACATGCACGATAGGAAAACTGTCGAAGCTCACCCATTCGCTCGGCCGATAACATGGACCGCGTGTCTACCTTACTTGAACCCGATCCAGAATCTTGTGGCCTCGGGGCAGACGCGCCAACATAAGGAGGCGGAGAGCGATCTAATAAATAAAAGTCATCGTCATGATTATTAAGGACAGGATAAAGCGGCTGACGAACAGCATATTGACCCGAGACTTGTAACCTATGTTCTTTCTCTTGTTTCTCCGTCTGTTCTCTTTCCTCTCGACGCTTTGCTTCCTGCGCTCTCACATGATCATTCTTTCGTTGCTCTTTATCAAACAGCGCTTTCTCGCGTTTCTCTCGCTCACGCACTTCCTTCACCCATAGGCGCACACATTCAAACATGTCTTGACGCGCACGCCGTTTACACATACACTGTTCCACATACTCAATCTTACGTATATCAAACGACCCATACAACGGCCACCGTAACTCAGGATCCTTTTTGGTATATTTCCTCCATACTGTGCTGTACAGTATGGAGGAAAGACCATGCTTCACATACATATCCCTATTAGGAGTCCCCTCTGGGGGAGCTGGAGCAGATTCCTCGAGGTTTAACCGGTTTCCAAAGCAGCAGCACCACTTACGGAGTGCGCTAAAAGCAGGCATGCTCAAAAATAATGCAGAATATGCAGTATTATCAAAAAAATGGCACTTAAACGTTGTGCTGTTCAAAGTTACACAGTTCCGGAGAAATATCTCCACATTACCTGCCTATATGTGTTGCAACGCATATATTCTCACAATAATCAATACAAGATATGACCGGTCATCACAAATCAAACTCAAATAGCCAACCCAGGCTTCAAAAACTCTGAGCAAGTACCGTACAACGGTTCTTACCAATCAAGAGTCCAGATTCCAACTGCCAAGCTCCGAAATTCGCCCAAACGGCTGTCACGGCAGAACCGACAGAAGAGGTCTCAGTCGAGGACCGGCGCCACCCAGATGGTCAGCTCGGAAGGGAAGGAAGAAAACCTTGGGATGCCAGGACTAAAGTGCCTCTGGCAGTGATCACATCCCCGGCCAAATTCCTCACCTTCGTCGCGACCAATCCTTCGAGCATCCGAGTCGCCGATGAGCCCCACGTGACGGGCGCCAATTGATGAATACAGGCCCCAGCTAGGCCCGCAGGACACAAGGGTTCGCTCTCCTGTAAAGAAGCCTATAAGGAAGTTGGCACGGAAACTGCAAAGTACAAAGACACGGTTTATTAACCCTTAAGGGTGGTCCTACAATCCATACAATACCCTTCAGTATTGCATAGAGTAGCACAAAGAACTTGCATACATGGTCCCCTTTTATACACAACAGAGGGGCTCATAAGTGGGAGGATACGACATGAGACGAGGAATGTTACCTTTTATGGACATTTGCAATACAAGATCGATATGTGGGCGGAGCTGACATACTCCTTGAGCCCGCGAAAACATGGTCAAGCAAGGACTAACTGATAACAGATGTGGTCAAGTCTGGGCATGCGCCAGACGGACAAAGAAACTATTTATAGACTGTTACTAGGCAGATTACAAGAGCAACTAACACAAAGATAAGACTCTTCTCGTGCTGAGCACGTGGAGACATGACAATACAAAATGGAGTCCAGACTTCAGTCAACATAACAAAAGGAACATGTGTAAGGGAGGAGAATTCATGTCTTTAGTAAATGCTTAATCACATCGAAGTTGCAATTTACAACACCTCCGTAGCATCAACAATTTGACACTACAGCGGTATTGAGTCCCAGTAAAAATGCCCCTAAGTGTGATGGGATGAGGTTAGTGCCAGTTCCCAACATGAATTGCCATGCTGCATTCATGGTGGTGGACATGGGGCATCCACACAGTATTGTCTTTGCATTGCTATCTCTATTGTTCTGCATACTCGGTGGTGAACACTGATGCTTCACTTGTCTGTCTGTTTGCCACCGCCGAGGACACCACTGAGAGAACACCTGACACACCCCTTTAGGGGGGAGACCCTTTAGGGGGGAGGAGCCAGCACTCAGCTGACCCGCGCTGTGCACCGTAAAGGTGCTTGAGATCTTCCACGGCGCGGGATGCATTTCTGCTCACTTGCCTGCCTGTTTGCCACCGCTGAGAATGCCGCTGGGTGGATGCCTGACACACCCCTTGAGTGGGGAGGAGCCAGCACACAGCTGACCTGCGTCGCACACCGTAAAAGTGCTTGACATCTCCCGCAGACCGGTACGCACACGGTGGTGCCCCCCGCTTGGTTTCTCAGTGTTCTGCCCCTGCAGGCCTGGCATATGGACTTGGTCTATTTGGAATTTTGTTGGACACATCACTCAGGGGACCGCAGTTGGGGATCTTTACTTGGAGATTGGTGCAGGTATGAGCCCCATTTTATATCTTACCTTGCATGTTGGATCTGTGTGTGACCTATTGTTGCTGGCTATTTTCCTCTCTTGGCTTTTAATGGACAGTGGAAAGTGGAAAGTGTATTTGATTCTTCTGCGGGACTTTGTCGGTCTTAGCTGGGACTATTCTGTAGGGGCACTGAGTTGCTGTTGTTACAATGGGCCAACATAGGCCGGCTGGACCTACCTGAAAGGAATCCGCGAACAAGTTGACCACTATGGAAGCTTTCCTGCAGCGAGCCTTCGGGGTCCTTGACAAGGAAATCAAACTGGCCACTCGGCATATGTCTCGATACCCTATTCCCCCTTTCTTGCTGAACTCTGTTGACCCCACATGGTCAGGGTCCCCAGTTTTAGCACACATTCCTTGTGCCAGTCAGGTAGACATGGCACAAGTTCTGACCGAGGCTGACCGCCCGTGCACATCAACCTCTCCCACACTGAACTGTGTCCAGTTAACAGTGCCTCAGGAGGCATGTACAATCCCCGGTGTGGGACCCGAGATGGGGAGGGGAGCAGGGGTGGGCCAAGGCGAAGCGCCCCCCATTGGGGGGCACTCCAAAGTGGTGAAAAAGTGCCGTTCCACACACTAACTCGTCAGCGCCCACTATAGAGCCCAGCACAGACCTGACACTTTTGCTTGACACGTTTAAGATCACTTTGCTATCTGCGTTGGATTCCAAAGTAGACCCAATCCTACTTCGCTTATCTGCGATTGAGGATAGCCTGATCAAATTGACTGCTTCCTCACAATGGGTATATACAATGCTGCCCACAGGACTTCAAACTTCAAAGGACATATGCAACAGCTCTGGTGGGACTGGCCCGGAGCCTGGCTCAACATCTTCTCACAGGCCCAAGCCGGAAGTAGCCATGCAGCAACTGTGTCATCCCATGCCAACAGTATGCCCTGCCACAGCAGCACCAGCTTCGACTAGTACTAAACAACTAGCAAGCTCTGTAAACTGTAGGGGGGCTCCCGAATTTAGCGTCTCATCAGACTCCAGGTCTAGCAGGTAATGATACAAATTGTCTTCTAAATGAAAGGTAGGGTGGGATGTCCTCAGGGGACTTTAGCAACACCACTCAGGGTCAGTGCATCGTTCATTTGCCCCCCGAGTCAAACCCGCTTGTAGTGGTCTTGGCCACTGTTCCCACACTGGATCTGGGTTCGAGGGAAGACTTTGACCAATTGAAGAACAAGGTGGTGCACTGGTTAAATTTGAATATTGCCCCAGGACTGAGGGTGGAAAATCAGATAAACATGGTGCGCAGGACACCTTGGGTGGGCAGCTCCAGGAAAGGATGGGCAGGGGATTGTGTCATTATTAACTTTAACAATCCTTTTATGGTATCCAGCATTTTACGTTTAGTTGTGCAATTTAATCATAGAACTCGGAATTCGGCCATTGAGGCATTGCCATTAGGCTATTTTTACAGGCCCTTGAATTATCCATTGCCAACTTTTGGGAACCCACAGGGGTGGCCTCAAGAGGTGAACAACATGAACCAGAACGAGGCAATAATAGGTGTAAGCTTGTCTAACAGGTTCATGCCCCTGAGCTCATTGGAATCTTGTGACTGACTGTCTGTCAGCTCACAGATTCCAGCAGTCCTCCCACCACAGGAGATGGCAAGGCTATTGGGCCCGGGCCTTCATGATTGCGAGGGGTGTATGTTTATTTCTTGGAATATTGCAGAGCTTGCGAGCAAGATTGATGACTCTGACTGGCTGCTTTTTGTTAAAGGTTTTGACGTAATATGCCTTCAGGAAACTTGGGCTGTCGAGAACAGATTCCAGTTGGAAGGTTATAAAACTTTTAATTGTATCAGCTACCCCATCTAGGATAGGGAGAGCTAAGGGGGGCCTGGTAACATTTGTTTTATTGCCAGTCAAAGGGAGATTAGTTACATTGCCCCACAATTCACCCACCCTACAAGAAATGTTATTAACTAGTGGAACAAACAAGCTCCTGCTTTTAAATTTCTATATTGCAGGAGCCACTGAAACAGATGCATGTAACATCACACGGCTGGGCTCCTTACTGAGGAACATCACCTTGAGTGGGCAGAACTATTCTAACAGACGTATAGCAGGGGATTTTAACATTCACACGTGTGGGGACATCAGGCGAGGGGGGTTGAATGCCATGGGCTGTGCACTCCAAGCCAGTTTGCACATGGAACATATCTCCCAGGGCTCCCTACTTAATGCTATCTTGCATAACTTTGATTTAACATCTGCTATGAACAAGCTGCCGCTGGAGAGAACAGATATTGCCTCTACCTTTATCGCGAGAGGGTATGAGACATTTATTGATTTTATTTTCGTCTCTACACCATTTTATTATTACATCTCGGACTTCTCCATTAAGGCAAGCATACACAGCGATCATAACCCTGTATGCGTTTTGACAGGATGGCCTCGGGTAGTTAAAAAAAATTAAGGTGGGTCAGCGTGTTCCCCTAAAAGCCGTGGAAGGGAGGAGGAGATTGAAGTGGAGTTAAATAATCCCGGAACAGTTACACGAGTCCCTTTTAACTCAATGCAACAGGGATTTTGCTATTTGCCTAGACAGTGTGGGTAATCCTTTGGACAATATGGAAGCCTTTGGTGCCATAGTGAACCTATTTCGGGCTCTAGGTAGGTGCACACCGCATCTTGGGACCGAGATTGTTCAACTCCGAGTGCTCCCTTGCCTCTAGGAATTTTAAAGAGGCCCTGGGAGCGACACCTTGTGACCCCTTGGTAATTAAGAGCCTTCGAAGAGCCTATTAGGCTGCCCTGGAAAAGCGTAAGCCTGCCATGAAAGAGGTTTGGTCAGAACTGGTAAACACCAGCACTTTGGGTAATAGCTCCAAGTTCCGGAGCATTATCAACAGCCCCTTTTTAGTAGGGGACACTGGCAATTTAACAGATGCCCATTTCCCAAAGGAAGATTGGGTAAGCCACTTTGGGGGCATGTTTCAGTCTGATGTATCCCCTGGGGAAGGGTGGGAAAATTTGGCAGGTATATCTGAGGTTGTATTTACAGTGCAGGAGGTGAGATCCGGTATCATGGGGCTAACCAAAAACAAGGACCCTTGTACTGATGGGTTTCTGCAGATCTTTATATCGCAAATGTAGATACTTGGGTGTGTGTACTCATGGCATTTATTCACGCGTCAGTTCAGGACGGTTGCTCAGACTCATGGGCTCTGTCGGTCATTGTCCCTGTTTTTAAAAAGGGTGACAGGGACAGTACCCATTGCTATAGAGCTATCTCCCTTCTGGACTCAGTGGTGAAGGTGGTGGGTTGTAGGGTATTAGATAGGCTTGTGACCTGGACAGATAAAAACAACATCCTAACCGAGGTACAATATGGATTCCTTCCAGGTCCTTCCACAGTGGATCAATGTTTGAACCTATACATGGTTTTGAACAAGTACATTCAGCATTTATGGATCTGTCCTTAGCATTTGACCGGATGAACAGATCAAAGCTTTGGCAGATGATGCTTTCCATCAGCAATGTCAGGGACATCATTTTATTTTTAAGGGACCTCATAATGAGTCAAAAGCGGTTGTTACTTTTTCAAAAGAACTGAAAGTGACCCTAAAACTTGCCATCAGAAGAGGGGTGCACCAGGGGTGCATTCTGGCCCCTTTCCTTTTCAATCTGTACATTAACTCCATGGAGAAGGTTCTCTTGGATTGCAAAGCTGATTGCCCCCAGGTGAGGAAGCGTAGCCTGCCGATCTTATACACAGATGATAATGTCCTCAAGTTGAGGGCGGCTAGGGGCCTACAACTATTGTTGACCTCTTTTGTTCATTTTATGGAGGACCTCAACTTGTTAGTGAATAACAGTACATTGTTCATTATGCAAGTGGGACCAGGCTCATTTAAGCCTTACACTTTCAAGATAGGAACTAAGTCAATCACCACGACAAATGTTTTTTCATATCTGGGAGTAGTGCTTGATGAAGCTCTGAGCTGGTGTCCCTTGATTACCAGAAAGAAAGGGGACCTGGCCAGATCGACTGCTGCCGTTTTAAAGTATGCCTCCGGAGTGGGAGCGAAACCGATTGGGGCCCTCCTGATGATTATTAGCGCTAAATGTCTGCCAAAGGTCACTTATGGGAGCAAGAAATGGGGTCACACTGGGCGCGAGGCACTGCAAATTGTCAAAAACACCTTTTTGAGACAGGTGCTATCTTTACCGCAGAACTCCCCATCGTATGTTGTGCACAAAGAGTTGGAAATGGCTTTTCTTTCTGATGAGTTGGCCTTTCGTCCCTTAGCCTTGTGGATGAAGATCTGGACCAAGAAAGTAAACTCGCTCAGCAAGGACGTTTTAATGAATTGCCTTTCTCTTGACCACGCTACTCGCTTCCATTGGTTAAAGTATCTTAGAGAACATCTTTGCAGTCTAGGAAGGGCAGACTTATTTGATAATCCAGAAATGATATGTAGAGGGCATCTAACTCTAGAAAGGCGCCTTTGGGGTAGAGAGGAAATAGAGTAGAGAAAGCCCAGTGTACTCAGGTACATTGCCCTGAAAACTGTGCCCGCTGTTGAACCATACCTTCTAGAAATTAAAGGTAATCATGATCACTTCCTATTGACTAGATTTCGGCTTGATCTTTTTCATTGCCTCCTGGCCCAACCGTGTGGAGCACATAGAAGACAGTGTCTCATACCCTGTGGCTGTGACGGTCAGTCTCCACAGGATATGATGCACTTTTTAATGTTTTGTCATTTTTATGAGGGTCTTAGAAAGTCTTATATCATTTTTATTCTTAAAAAAGATGGCTTCAAGAGGGTTAGAACCGCTTTTATTTTTTTGCAACTTCTGTCAAGTGATTCTGTTCTCCACAGGCTTAGCTTTTTAAGGGCTACCTTTAGGCTTAGGTCCAGCTTTGATTAAATCTGACAGTGGGACCTATTTCTTCTTGCTTCTGTAATTAAGGGTTTAGAACAATTTTACTGTATCATTTTTTTCATATGATTGTTGGAGTTTTATGATGTACGTATGACTATTATGGTTTCATATTATAAACTGAATAAAGTATAAATTGATTGATTGATGCTTCAACATTTGTCCCATGGCTAACCTATGTGTCAGTGTTTGTTCTGATAACTTTATAGCATTGTTAGGTCAGTGCAGTGTTGTAACAGGAGTCCTACACAGTGTTAGTGATGCAATACTTTTCCTTTTTTGTCAGTACAGTGACACATGTGTCAGCTAGGGACGTAGTATCACTTGCTACTGCAGGATATATGTGCATGATTTGTGTAAAATGCATTCCCTGCACTGTAGTGATGTATCCATTAGTCTGGCCCAAATATCATTTGATTCTTCAGCATACCCACTGTCAAGGTGATCCTGTTCACCATGGTCATGTATCTTTGTGACTTTTGTCAGTACGACATTTTTCAAGTGGCACAGATTACACAGAGAGATTGTTTGTCACAATTTAGGATTGGATTTGCACCATGTGGCCCGAGCTACATCGGTGCACCATACACACATTGTGTTGACCCCTACACTCTTGTGTGAAGATGGATCTGATTGAGCTTGGGCACCACACAATAAGCACATTGTATTTCACAATGATGGCCCAAATACATTCTGTAGTTCTGAGTCCCACAAAACTTTTCCCATTCCCCATCATAGTTTAGTTGGTGTAATATACCCTGCTAGGCGATAGCTGTTTGTGACACTATTGTTTGGAGCACTTACGTTTTAATGATTTTTCACCCTGTGAAGTCCTAAACCAAGTATACAAGATATTGGTGAAGTGATTGATTATTATGTTACATCACAAGGTGGACCTATTTGAGTGAAGTGGTACCTTGGATGAGAGCTATGGTGATGGAGTTTCCCTAAAATATTTCTGGTGATTTACATTGACTGCTATTCATGTCATTAGTTGTGTTATGTTACATAGCATTGTCTAGCATGACTATGGCAGTACTGGTGACTGTGATTAATTTGCTCACTCAGATAAATGTGTCATTTCATCTCTCCTCTTGCCCATTGGAATACCTTCTATGTCACTGAGTGCACAAAAGGGATGATATGCTTTCTCATTGCCAAGTTGTAGCTGTTCAATATGAAGTGTGCTTACATAAATGTCCAGGACAGTATCTGGATGTGCACATGGTTCTTCATGATATTTGGTGTGCCACTGTGCATCGCTGATTGCCTAGTGGGCTGAGCTAACCTGAATGCAGAGCAAAGGGATGTTATGTGCTTTCATTTGCCATACACAGCATCCATGCAGTTCATGCTCAAACATAATTACTGAATGATGCCATTGAATGACTGAGCTGACACCATTGGCTCATTGTGAACATGTTATATTGTTGTGTGGAACTGACATTAGGTAATGTGATACATATGTCATACACATTGCAATGTGAGCTGAGTTACTCCCTCCTACATTACGTGATACAAGTTAAAGGGACTAATCATGGTGTATATGAGGATGACACCTATGCTTCATTATCCTCATTTGTGATTCTGGAGGTTGAGCCACCACTTGAACCTAAGAAAATGGATGCACTACATTGGAGGGGTATGTTGAGTTTGTTGTCTCAAGATATCTTGGGTGTTGCGTGCTGACAAATTCTCCAGGAAAGACAATGTTGCCATTTGCAAAGTGTGTGATGGGCTTCCTAGTGGGTTGCCTTACCTGTTTAGCTATTGTTATTTGGAACACTCAGCATTATTTCTGGACTCGACCAGGTAGTGGGACAATATCCATGTCCTCCACCATGGCATCATGCTAGATGACAGTCCCTCATCACATAAGACTGGTATCTGTGGCTCACAATGTGCTGTAAAATGACACCATGACCAACATCAGGGCATAGGTTAGCACACACAATACATGATTGAGCAAGTGAGCTTGTGACAGATGTGTTTGACGCCCCATTCTTGAAAGTCAAGTGGGACAGGCCTGGCATTGTAAGGGCAAAGGAGTAACTTAAATTCAGCATCAACATTTTATATTAAGCTATAAATCAGAGGGTTTATGAACTGTGACCCACAAGCCAGGAATTGAAAAACACTAGATGACTATCCTGTTATTTACAAAGCCATGGCAACAGCAGGATAGGATGAATGCAGACTGGTAATGAGTATGAAAGGTGAGGTAATTGTAGCTGGATAGACCTTGAGTGCACATGCATCATAGGTCATGGTTTGATAATAGGAGTATGAGGGATGTGAAGTGTTAGCCACATCATAGTGCAACAATGATTTAATGTGATGACAAATACATTTAGATGGAGTAATTTGGCAAGCAGACCAATCTGATTTGCATGGAACAGAGTGATGGGGGAAGGGCAAAGGAATGAAAGTTTGCAAAGTAAGATTGGATGAATGGAGGGGAAACAAAGTTGATGGAAAAAGGTGAGAAGGGACGATGGAAGGGCAGGAAGTGGATCTTTCGACTGGACATGCCAACGTGGAATATAATGATAAATTGTGAAGCAGATCAGATTATTGGAACCTGGACAATGAGCACTGCTGAAAGCTAGGAGGTGAACACTATGTTCAGGGTATGGACTGAGGTGAGGTATGACTTGAAAAGATTCTGCTGCAGATGGGATTGGAGGAATTGAATCATATGTGGTTGGGACATCCGTATTTTGAATAGGTGATGTATGTAGTGATCAAGTTTCACTGCTGAATGTGCGGTTGTTGCACATTATTTAACATGTACAGCTGCAATATCCATCATTGTGAAGTATTGGGCTGAGGGGGGCTGACACCACAGGAAGTTGAATGTTAAGTGGTGTACTCTATGGGGCTTAGTTGCAAGCCCTTAGCGCCTCACACAAAACTTTGCATGTAAGCGGCATCCCATGGGTGTTGCTGTGGGTGTTACCACACAACACCCATTTATTTTGCCGCATTTCCAGCTCTACAAAGAATAGTAAGCTTGGAAATGCATCAGAATTATATGCCTCACCAGGGGAGGCATATGGATTCGCAACAAGGAGACATGCTTTCAATTCTCAGCATTTATTATTCTTTCTATGGGTGCAGCATTTTGCAACAACACATCAGAAGTGAAAATCACCTCTAGTGATTGGTTTTGTGCAAGAAGGTGTCCCTTCCTGCACCAAAACAATAATCCCCATGTCGCAGGCACCATTGAACCATGCTGCAAGGGTGCCTGTGTGGGTGCATGGAAGCTATTTGTGCGCAAGCACAGGGGGAAGTGGAGTGATCCGTCATATCATTGTACTTATGACGCATCCCATTGCTTCGGACTTAACGCTGCACGGCGCAGCTAGATTGCTAGTGGCACCATGCTGCATTGACTCCTTGTAAATTTAAACAAACTTTTTCTGGAGGTTATGCATTCTTTGAGTTAAAAAGTGGGTTGTGAGTGAGTTTCTAGCATACTCCCTTGGTGGAACTAGTTACATATAGGTTGTTCTTTGACATTATCTGATTGTGTTTTGCAGTCTGGACAGGTACAATATAGGCTATTTCCTACATGTGTATTGTAACATAGTTGATCTACATAATTGAGTGACTTGAGGTGTGTGGTGTGTTCAGTTTGTACTTATCAACAAGCAGTCCATTTCAATAAGTGCCATTCTGGAACCGCTGGTTGATGACCGATTGGAGGAATATGAGTCATGGACAGTTCCTGGGTACTTGCACACAACGTTCAGGAACACACCAAGGTGGTCGACTATTGGCTGCACATTCATGGAGTATGTGTGCTTCCTGTTGCAGTATATGTGTGCAGTTTCCGCAGGAGGCACAAGTTGAACATGGGTGCAGACATTGCCCCAACACATGCAGGAAACCAGCAATGGCATAAAAGCCTTGCTTGCTGGTGAGTTGTTTTTGCTCAGTGTTGGAGAAGTGGAAATACTGCGGTGTAAGGCTAACGATTGCATCCAGGACTGTGGGGAGAAACCGGAAGAAGGATGCCTGTGAAACTCCGGCCCCTCTGGCGGTGGTGGGGTGGAAAGCCCCTGAGGCCAGCATGTGCAGCACAGTGAGTAGCTTGGTCTGCGGAGGGATGTTTGTGCTGAGCTGTGATTTGACATCCAGACGTGGCACAATCTGGTTGAGGGGGCAGAGAATTGAGCTCCTTTTTTTGCCTGTAATGGGCTATGACCTCATGAGGGTAATCCTCTGGGAGTGACCCGCTCTCTTCGACGTCCCCTGCCTCGCTGGTGGTCTTCTTCTAGGTGCTCCAAGTTGCAGCAGCAGAGCTCCATGGCATTGTTGAGGTTGCCAATGATGATCTGGGATTATCTTCCTTATAAACAGGTGTGTTAACACCAATTTTAAGACTAGGTAAGTGATTTAAAAAAAAAAACAGCAGCAATTTTGGGGGTTTTGCGAGATAAAAGGTAATCCTTGTAAATATTGCAATGTGTGTTTTGAGGGACTTTTTACGCAGTAACATCTACCATGCATCTAATGTTCTGTAAGTCAAGCAAACAGAAGTGGTGCTAATGGAAAAATAATGTTTACACAAAAGAGTTGCCGCTAACTGGAGTTAGCAGCAACTTGTAAATACAGCGATAAAAAAAAGCTGCCATAGCGTCGGAAAATTTACGCTATGTTGGTGTTAATTCCTTGTAAATATGCCCCCTGAGGGTTCTTGTATGGAAAGCTCTTGCTAATCAAATATATCTGGATGGAACAGACATCTCCCGTCATGGTTTCAAGCCACAATAGTCATGATTACTAACCAGACTCCTATGAACCCATTTCTCTTTTGAACTGCTATTACAAGATTTTTGCAGGTATCATAGCAAGAAGTGTAGCAGTGATTAGGAGGATTATAATTCACCTTAATGAGCTGTCACACCTCTTGAATTTGCCGATTGACATCGATGAGACTTTCAATAGTTCACTGACCTGAGCTTACCTAGATGATGTTAATGCCTTTGATTGTGTGAATTGGATATATGTATGGAAGGCCTTTCATATTTTTGCAGCAATCTGATTAATTCAATTCAATTGCTATGCAGATCACCCACGGCTACAGTACTAATAAATAGAGAACTTACTTGATGTTTTTCCATCACCAGAGTGACTAAACAAGGATGCTCTCTATTCCCACTATTGTTTGATTTCTATTTTGAGCCTTTAACCCAAATGGTTTGGTTAGATAGATCGATTTTACCCTTTGTGGCTTTGGCTGTAAAGATAGCACTTTATGTGAATGATATCATCTTATACACATCCAATACTGAACACTCGATTCACAAACTCAAAGCACACGCCAAAGCATTTGGGAACATTTTAGGTTATCAAA
The DNA here is from genome assembly GCF_964204655.1 of Triturus cristatus. Taxonomy (NCBI): domain Eukaryota; kingdom Metazoa; phylum Chordata; class Amphibia; order Caudata; family Salamandridae; genus Triturus; species Triturus cristatus. Next base: position 734,863,433 of record NC_140587.1, on the reverse strand, counting down.
TCAACAAGTAATAAAAATAGAATATATCATGGGCAAATAATAAAGGCATCAAGTGATATCAGGAGATTAACAGGCAGCTTAGTTACTTGGGGGCCGATTCCAATCCTGGAAAAAGGCCGCACGAATCGTCGTACGGAGCGTTTTCTCCATACGACTCGTACCCGGTAAACTTTCCGTACAACCTAGGAAGTACGATTCGTACAGAAAGCCTATTTCCGTACGAATCATACAAAAGACCATACGGGTCAAAAAAACCTACGAATCTGATCCGGAACAGCCTGTACGTGACGTCCGTACATATTTAAGCAGCGTTTTACGGCCCAGCAAGTACGATTCGTCCCTACGTCACTCCGTACGGCTCTTTTTTTACGGGAGCCAATAATAGCCGTAAAAGCTGAGTCCCCAGGGGTATGAGTCGTACAGGCATACACCCCTATGCGTTGTGTATGTATGCACTGTACCCCCAGCGTGTATGTACGCACCGTACCACCAGCGTGTATGTACGCACTGTACCCCCAGCGTGTATGTATGCACCGTACCCCCAGCGTGTATGTACGCACCTTACCCCCAGCGTGTATGTACGCACCATACCCCCAGCGTGTATGTATGCACCGTGCCCCCAGCGTGTATGTACGCACCGTACACCCAGCGTGTATGTACGCACCATACCCCCAATGCGATTGTATGGTGTGTACCCCGAGTGCGAATGTACGGTGCGTACCCCCAGTGCGAATGTACGGTCCATACACCCATTGCGAATGTACGGTGCGTACAATCGCACTGGGGGTACGCACCGTACAATCCCACTGGGGCTATGCACCGTACAATTGCACTGGGCGTACGCACCGTACAATCGCACTGGGGGTACGCACCGTACAATCGCACTGGGGGTACGGTGCATACATACACGCTGGGGGTACGGTGCAGGTGCGTACATACACGCTGGGGGTACGGTGCATACATACACGCTGGGGGTACGGTGCATACATACACGCTGGGGGTATGGTGTGTACATACACAGCGCACGGGGGTGTATGCCTGTACGACTCATACCCCTGGGGACTCAGCTTTTCCCGGGATACGAGTCGTACAAACTTCGCTTCGTAGTGGGTAAAGTCATTTCCCGTGTACGGGACGTTTTCCGTACGAATCGTACATCGGAAAGCCGATCCGAATCGTACTTGTACGCTCGGACTGTATTTTTACGATTCGTACGGAAAAGTGTCTGGGTCCGTCTCGTACAACTTTTCCCGATACGATTCGTACGGATCGGCCCGATCCGTATGTATTTTTCCCGTACGAATCTTACTTCACGGGTCGGACGTGACTTGTACGATTCGTACGGAAAAAAATACGGATACGAGACGTACTGGAAAAAAAAATACAGGATCGGAATCGACCCCCTGGTAGTCTTGGTGCCTCATAGCTTGAATCATCAGTCAAATATCAATTTGAACGGTATTTGCACAAAGAAATATCGTAAAATAAGTATTGTGATTCACAAATATCGTTGACAAGAGTATTGTTTGTTTAGGTAAGTAATATTGTTTTTAATAATATCAATGTTTTTTCAATCATTTTCAATAAAATAGTGGTAATAATAAATATAGTTTTGTGATGACTTCAATGTGTTTTAGTTGATATATTAATTTTATGTGTAACTATTGTTTACATATAGTTTTTGTTTTTAATATAGCTTGCAGTTTTAAATGATTTAGAATAGAGTAAGAGATTGTGTTGTAGCGAATTGTTGGATTTTAGGAGAATAGGGTGGGAAGTAAAATAAGTAATAATTAATTAAAAATGATTAATTAATTATTTAATTGATTTGAATAATTTAATTTATGGACTGCTTATTTATTTTACTTATATTTTAGTTGTGAGCTGCAAGGTTTGTTTGGGTCTTGGGTTGGATGCCAAGTAATAATTTATTAATAATTTTAGTTATTTAATCAATATTGCATTGCATAAAATATATGATACTGATTTCTTGTTCTAACATTTTAGTTGTGGGGTGCTAGGTTTCTAAGGGTCTAGACTAGAAAGTTAACTAAGTAACAATTCTTTATTAATTATTAATTAATAATTTAATTGATGTTAAATATGCAAATTATGGAATAATTATTTTCAAAGTTATATTTTAGGTGTGGGCTGCTGGGTTTGTAGGGGTTTAGGATGAGAAGCTAAGTAATTAATAATTAAATGACAATTATTTATTAATTGGTAATTAATTTTTTAATGAATAGTAGTTATGTACAATAATTACAGTTTTTATATTTTATTACATATAAATATATATTTCTGCTAAATAATAATGTTTTTATTAAGAGTTTAATATTTTTTATACATTGATGGTGTAAACTATATATGTAATGTGCTTGAAGTGAAGTTCTTTCCCTACTCTTGTTTAGACTGCAGAGGAAATAGTCAAATTAAACTCTTTGAAATATGAACCTTTCTCTACTGTTGTGCTGTTTGGAGTGGCAGTAGTACATTTTACCCCTACAATATCCAAAAATGTTCCTGCTGTTGCAGAGACCGGAGTGGCAAAAGTAAAGTTCACCCCTCAAAAGTCCAGCACTTTCCCTATTGTTGCAGAGACTGGAGTGGGAATAGTATATTTTATCCCTCCAAAGTCCAATACTTTTCCTACTATTGTGCTGTTTGGAGTGGGAAAGCAAATGTCACCACTTTGAAATCCAATTTGTTTCTACTATTACATAGACTACGGTGTAAATAATAAATTTCACCCCTCTGAAATCCAATGCTTTCCCTACTGTTGCACAGACTGAAGTGTGAATAGTAACTTTCACCCCTACACAATCCAACTCTTTTCCTAGTGTCTCACAAACTGGAGAGGGAATGGTAAATGTTATCTCTCTGAAATTCACTTCACTTTCACTACTGTTGAGTTGATTGGAATAGGAATAGTACATTTCACCCCTCAAAAGTCAAATATATTCCCTACTGTTACTTAGATTGTAGTGGTTATTGTAAATGTATCCTCTCCAAAGACTAATACTCTCCCTTCTGTTGTGCTGCTTGGAGTGGGAACAGTATATCTTACCCATATTAAATCCAATGTTTTCTCTAGTTGTTTGCATACTGGAGTGGAAATTGTAAATTTCACCCCTCTGAAATCCAACACTTTTTCCACTGTTGCACATACTGGAGAGGGAATAGTAGATTTCACTTCTATGAAATAGAACGCTTTTCCTACTGTTGCACAGAGTGAAGTGGGGATTGTACATTTTAACCCTGCAAAGTCTAAAAATGTCTCCACCATTGTATAAACTAAAGGGGGAAGAGTCAATTGAATATTCTTAGACTCCAATGGTTCTAATAATGTTGGTGAAATAGAGCCAGAGTTTATAGCATTGTTTTATTTTTATACTTAACTTTATTTGTTCTTTTCAAAATATGTTGTTATGTTTATAGTATTTTTTGTAAATGTTTGCTTTGGATCTTTCAATATTTAATATTTTATTTATTCTGCACATTAATTCATATGTTTCACCAAATTATATTTTTCATATATTGCATGGTTTTAATGTATATATGTATATATATTCACCAACAACTAAGAGGACGTTCGGAGCTTCAGTCGCGGCGGTCCCAGAGGGGTTCCCTTAACCCTTCTATCAGCACAACTTTTCTCCATTTACGGAAAAGAAATCCAGGATAATCACTCACTTAAACAGTCAGTCATGCACCCACTAAATCATCCACTAAGACACCCACTCATTGTTCAATACACCTTGGCATATATATATATGTATATATAGTTGTTACTGTGGGTCACATGACCACTTGGATGATATTAACCATACCCACCTGTGAGCAAGGCTTGACGCTGAAATGCGTAGGGTATTTAAAAAGATGGTGCTGTTGCCGCACAAAAGGAAAACAAATTAAATTGTCAGCCTGCCAGTAAGTCGGATTGTGGGCTCTTTATTTTCTCTGTGTAAAACTAACAGGATTCTTCGTTCCTGTTTCAAAGAGCCTGCCCTGCAGAGTTCAGTGCCCTCGGTAAAATGGAGCAGTTTTGAAAGGACTAAATGGTGGGGGCATACTCGCTCATCGAATACACCAGCCAGAGGACTGTTGTGGCGATTTGGTGCAGGGGAGAGAAAGGAAAATGAGGGCGGTGACATCCTCTCTTTGGCAAAGCCGCAGTTCAGGCGCACATTGAATGCATGGCAGCAACTGTAAGAAATGCATGAGTATACTCACCAGTAAGCACCTTGAAGGATTACAGACACTATTGTGACATTGGCTATATCGTAACGCTATTGAGCAGAAAGGAATAATGTGCCGTGTCACACTGCAGAATTACAGCAAAGGTGCATTCTGGGACCTGTAGTTGTTACTGCGGGTCACATGACCACTTGGATGATATTAACCATACTCACCTGTGAGCAAGGCTTGACGCCGAAACGCATAGGGGATTTAATGAGATGGTGCTGTTGCCGCGGAAAAGGAAAACAAATTAAATTGTCAGCCTGCCAGTAAGTCGGATTGTGGGCTCTTAATTTTCTCTGTTTGAAATCAACAGGATTCTCCACTCCTGTTTCAAAAAGCCTGCCCTGCAGAGTTCAGTGCCTTCGGTAAAATGGAGCAGTTTTGAAAGGACTAAATGGAGGGGGCATACTCGCTCATCGAATGCACCAGCCAGAGGACTGCCGTGGCGATTTGGTGCAGGGGAGAGAAAGGGAAATGAGGAAGGTGACATCCTCTCTTTAGCAAAGCCGCAGTTCAGGCCAACATTGAATGCATGGCAGCAATTGTAAGAACTGCATGAATATACTCACCAGTAAGCACCCTGAAGGATTACAGACACTATTGTGACATTGGCTATATCGTATACGCTATTGAGCAGAAAGGAATAATGTGCCGTGTCACACTGCAGAATTACTGCAAAGGTGCATTCTGGGACCTGTAGTTGTTACTGCGGGTCACATGACCACTTGGATGATATTAACCATACTCACCTGTGAGCAAGGCTTGACGCCGAAACGCATAGGGGATTTAATGAGATGGTGCTGTTGCCGCGCAAAAGGAAAACAAATTCAATTGTCAGCCTGCCAGTAAGTCGGATTGTGGGCTCTTCATTTTCTCTGTTTGAAACTAGGCCTGGGCGGTAAATTCCGTTCCGCTCGCGGAATTTGCGGAATTTGCGTAATTTCGCGTTCCGCGGAGAACGCGAAATTGCTAAAAAGTCTGCTTTCCGCGATTTCGCGAAATTTGTGCTTGTTCGCGATCTCAAAATGCGTGTTCGCGAGATATTTCTCCCCGAGCACGCAAACAGCAATTGTGAACAGGAAAAAAGCATCGCGAACAAGCAATTCCGCGTGTTCGCGGAATTTCTGCGTGTTCGCGGAGATTTTTTACCGTTTCGCGGAGATTTGCGTAACGCAATTCCGCAAATTCCGCCCACCCCTATTTGAAACCAACAGGATTCTCTGTTTCTGTTTCAAAGAGCCCGCCCTGCAGAGTTCAGTGCCCTCGGTAAAATGGAGCAGTTTTGAAAGGATATATATATATAGTGATGTAATTTGAGATGTCATCAGTGATGTCATCAGTGATGTCACTGACCATGTCATGAATGATGTCATATGTGACGTCATCAGCAGTGCATTGCGGTGGCGCGAGTTATAGTTAGCTCAACTAACTATAACAGGGGAATTTCTATGGTTTTCTAAGAGTGAAATGTCCAACTAACTATAACGTCCCTGAAACCTATGGTGAACGTAAACATAACGTAAACGTAAAAAATACTTTTATTTGATCTGTTAAAATCATAAAAAGAGTGGAACATACCACCATGATGAAAGCGTCATAATTCAGATACAGAATAAAAATTACATTAAAACATTTTTAGTTGTCGTAACCCTCGTGTGGGATGGAACCAAAGAGCAGCGGATTATTATAACACCAATGAAAACTTGTCCATGCTTTTTGTTGTAATTAAAGTGCTAATGCCAACGGAAAATGGGGAGGGAGCAAAGTTAAAAACTGCTATACATAATTTTCTATCCAGTTTCTTAAGCCACTATGGTTTCATTGCCTGGAACATTTACTGGTATGATCATGTTTGTGCCTAGGGCTTGTCACAGTAAGGGGCTTTGGAAGGAAGGGCAGTACAGAAACAGGTCTGAAAAAGACTTAGGCCGGCTGCTTTATATCCTTCTGCCAAGTTCTTATTTTGGTGTTTCATTCTTTCCAAGGTTTTGTGCTGTTTCTTTCATTTCTAGTTCTTGTGCTGCTAGTGACAAAAATTTGACGGTGTTGCAAGACAGTTGAACCGAAGAACCACTGAGGCATTTTATGACAGCCGCTCTGCAAGTCCGGATTTGAGTTTCTCTTAGGATTGGCCTTAAAAGTGACGTCCTTTGGTTATGTAGTGCCGGACAGATGCACAATAGATGTAGTAGTGACTCTGCCCCATTACCACAGAGGCGGCAGTCCAGGGATTGCCAGGTCTGTAGCCATTTTTGGGTGAGATCTTTATTTGAAAAAGAACCCAATCTCAGTAAGGTCAATTTCCGCTTGTAGTAGTCAATGCATTACTTTTACCGGCAAATATGGTTTTATCGGTTTGAAATGATAATTTTTTTATTGATTTGTTTGAGATTTTTTTTAAAACAGGGTATGATATGGGTGTTTGCCAGGCTTCCTCCAGATTTAGCATTAGAAGCACTTGTTTTAAAATTTGGCATACCAAATTTTTGTTCCTTGATTGTATTTATACCTCCTCCCAGCAGTGGTGGGCAAGCATGTTGTCTTCCGCAGCCCTCATATGCCAGTAATATCTGGCCAGGACACCTTGTCTGGCCTTCGTCTGGTTCGTTAATCCATATTCCAGGCGTATCTGCACCTGAGAGATGTGTCGTGGGATTAAAAACAGTTTTTTAAACAGTCTGGACTGGGCTAGATTTAGCATTTGGGAGTCCGTAGTATTTAACATTTTGCAGCCACTACCTTTAGGAGATGGTTTGTTGAGCTGCCACTTAAGCTTTTCTGTAAAGTTTTGAAAGCAAAGCATAATTGTTTGGTTTTTGTGTTGGCATGTTCTAGGTGTTGTTTGAAACTTAAATGGCAATCTAAAAGAACCCCCAGATATTTATATACTTCTACCTGCGATAAAATACTTGAGTTTATCCTCCAGATGAATTTGGGGCGTTTTTTATGAGTGCTGGAAAAACATAAAATATTAGATTTTTTTAGATTGATTATCAGATGTTCTTTTGAAATGTATATTGCTAGTTGAGAGATCAGGCGCTGTAGACCAAGCGGAGTTTGAGAGAGTAACACAATGTCGTCTGCATACTGCAGGCTTGCTATAGGTGACTTTCCCAATTTGGGTGGGTCTCCATGAATGAGACTAAGGTTGCTTTCTAAATCAGCCGTGTAGAGGTTGAAAAGACACGGCACCAGAACGCATCCTTGCTTTAGCCCATTTTTTGTTGGATATTTCTTGGTTAAACTCCGGCCATCCCCTTTTTTTTATCTGAACCCAGGTTTATGAATATAGGTTGATGATTGCTTCTAGTAATTTGGAGGAGATTCTCCAAGCTTTAATTTTAGCCCATAGCTTGGCTCTTGGCACTTTATCAAAGGCTGCTTTGAGATCTACGAAACATGTGTAGAGGATGTTTGAATTGGCCATCGCTTTCTTTGCTAAGAGGGTGAGTGCTAAAATATTTGTTAAAGTCCCCATGCCGGCTCTGAACTCAGTCTGTGTTTTTTCAGTGAATTTCTAAGGTTTTTTAAATGCTAATTCCTAACTATAATGTCTGTAAATCCTGAGGTTTTTTTCAGTGAATTTCAAAGGTTTTTTAAATGTTAATTTCAAATTTTAATATTTATAAAACCTATATTTTTTCTATTTTTTTAATAATATTTTGGAACTCTATAAACCTTTTTTTAACTTTAAAAATTATGTAATGTTTTATATCTTCAAAAAAAATAATCTATATAATTTTTTTTGGGGGGGAGAAAACTAGAGTCCCTTACCGGTAGTCTACCAAGTTCCATCAGCACGTGAATCCTATCCGCCATATTGAAATGATGCGCATTTCATATCCGACGAGTTCGTGGCACCATGTCCTGCGTAAGAACATATGCGTATGAGGTCATGCCAGCTGCTACTTTGGTATGTGACGGGTACGCAATACCAAGTCACACATTACGTCATGTACGAATGGGGTCGCGCCTGCTGCGTGTTACGTATGCGATGACTGCATGCTGCCAGGCACTGAGTTACGTCATAGACGTATGGTGCCACGCCGGGTACACCATTCCCTCATTTTTTTTTAATGTCTCAAAACTATATCTACATAACTTTAAAGTGTATATGAGAGCAAGCGATAATCTAAAATATTTTAAACATTTGTATATTTCTAACTGTAATAAACTTATATTATAGTAAATCTATTTTCTCAAAATCGCGTCGAGTGCGGTCTCCTTGCGCACTGAGTGCGTGATTGCCATGTGACCTTAATAAAAAGCATTTGATTGGTTCATAACATTTCCCATTCTACCCGTTGGAAAACGCCACCCATTTTCGCCATTCTCTCTATAGCATTTGATGAGACACACCTCTTCTGCTTAGAGAGCTATTTTGAAAACGTTTTGCTATATACACATATCTTACACTACACACAACATGCAACCATCATCTTCATCAATATTCATGGTCTGTAAAGTAGCTTTCCACCTGTGATAGGCACACACCTAAAACTTACATAACCAAAGTTTTCCCCACTGCTAGAGGTAACATGCTTGCATACGCCTGCACAGCACAATGTAATGCGGTTCGGCACAGTGGCACTATCATCCATAGATAATGAACACACAGACACAGATAGATAGTGGAACTGGGTACGGGCATGTGCGCTCGACTTTTTATTACCAGGGTCACATATCCAGTGACATCTGTGCTGGATGCGAGTGGGGTGAGTGTAAACCAGCCCTCAGAGAATGGTTGCTGCTAGCATCAACTACAACAGTAATCATTGGATCACACACAGAGATTCAATAATAAAAGAGCATATACTTTGTGCTGCAGTAAGGTAGGGACAGTAGATGTAAAATAATACAGAAAAAATTCTATCGTAAAAGAACCACAACTTGTGCTATATTCAGACACAGGCAATAGATCTGAAATATTACACACAAAGATTGTATCATAAAGGGTCCAGCAGTTCTAGTGCACTCAGATAGCCACATCAAAATCATTCAGCATGTGCACAGCCAGCGATGAAGCGTGCTGAGAGCAGGCCGTACTAGCAGCAATGTCTGTTGCCATCAGCACTGCATCATCTGCAATAGCGACTCGATCTCAATTGTGAACACTGCTGTCTGCAGTGTAGGCCAGAGAGAGCGGTCAGCAAAGACCCACAGCTACGTAAGGTGGACTTAAGCTACACAGTTTGTCGTACGCGAAGCAAGAAAAAGCGTGTGCGGAGCCTGCGATGACGTGTATGCATGGTGCTGACAGAGCGCACTGCAGCAATGTCTTTTCCTACAGGACTGCTTCATCAACATTACCGACTTGATCTGAATTGTGAACACTGCTGTCTGGAGTGCAAATAGAAGGCATTAGTCACACAGAGATCCATTTACACTTTTTCTCACTTCCTCTTCCCAAAAACAACATAAATTACAGAAAACTCTGCAATAAATAAATCAAAACAATTCGAATTGCGATTTCTACTGTCCACAGTGTAGACTACTCAGTGTTCCTTTGAACTTGCAAGATGAATTTCCCCATTGTACTAAACATATAACTCATCTAAAAAAAATTCTTCAAGCAAATATACTAAAAGAATATTCTGTATATTTCAAGTCGTTGTAGTTAGTTGCCTACTGAATTCTGTAATTAAACAATCAAAACTCGATCTGAATTGTGAGCACTGCTGACCGCAGTGTAAGCCAGAGGCAGTAGTCATTAACACCTCAAAGCCACGTGCCATTGGATTCGGATGCACGGAGATGGTTGCACCTGGTCAGAGGGGGTACACAGAAATCATCACAGACTTTAACTTCTGACATCCTCAATCATATAATCAAGACCCCGTTTCACTGTTCGGACCTTCTGTACCATGGTGTAGTCCTCCGACTACAGTCAACCAAGCCCAATAATTATGTGCAGCTGTTAACTACGGAAGCACAGACACTGACTTATGCACCTCAACGGAAACAGTTCTGTGAAAAGCAAGCAGCAGTTAATATCGGACACCGTCCATTGTGGGATCAAGACACCATTCCACTGTTAGGACCTAGAGTTGATTGCGCCTGTTCGAAGGGAGTACCTTCATCTCCACTCTCAGATGAAGTTCTAACATCGTCCATTGTGGGATCAAGACACCGTTCCACTGTTGTGAACTAGAGTTGGTTGCACCTGGCAGAAGGGAGTATCTTCATCTCCACTCTGCGATGCAGTTCTAACATAGTCCATTGTGGGATCAAGCCACCGTTCCACTGTTGGGACCTAGAGTTGGTAGCACCTGGTCGAAGGGAGTACCTTTATCTCCACTCTCAGATGCAGTTCTCACATCGTCCATTGTGGGATCAAGACCCCGTTTCACTGTTCGGACCTGCTGTTCCACGGTGTACTCCAGCCACTACAGTCAGCCAAGCCAAATAATCATGTGCAGCAATTAGCTACGGAAGCACGGAGTCTGATGCACCTCAATGGAGGAAGTTCTCTGAAAACCCAGCAGCAGGTAATATCGGGCATCGTCCATTCTGGGATCAAGACACTGTTCGACTGTTGGGACCTAGAGTTGCTTGCACCTGGTGAAGGGAGTACCTTCATCTCCACTCTCAGATCCAGTTCTAACATTGTCCATTGTGGGATCAAGACACCGTTCCACTGTTGGGACGTAGAGTTGGTAACACCTGGTCGAAGGGAGGACCTTCATCTGCACTCTGAGATGCAGTTCTAACATAGTCGATTGTGGGATCAAGACACCGTTCCACTGTTGGGACCTAGAGTTGGTAGCACCTGCTCGAAGGGAGTGCCTTTATCTCCACTCTCAGATGCAGTTCTAACATCGTCCATTGTGGGATCATGACCCTGTTTCACTGTTCGGACCTGCTATAGCGCGGTGTACTTCAGCCACTGCAGTCAGCCAAGCCCAATAATCATGTGCAGCAATTACCTACAGAAGGACAGAGTCTGATGCACGTGAACAGAAGGAGTTCTGTGAAAACCCACTAGCAAGTAATATCGGACATCGTCCATTCTGGAATCAATACACCATTCCACTATTGTGATCTAGAGTTGGTTGCACCTGCTTCAAGAGAGTACCTTCATCTCCACTCTCAGATGCAGTTATAACATCGTCCATTGTGGGATCAAGACACCGTGCCATTGTTGGTACCTGTTTGACTACTGTGTTAGTAGTATACAGAGCACTCCATGCTGCTGGGCCTCAAATTGAACGCTGTGTGCCTGTGTCGCGGTAGCCAGCGTTGATCTGAGGAACCTTCCGACCTCGCAGACTTCGCCCCAGGAGCTTCCGCCTGCACGTGGTGGGCCCTCTTTCACATATTGCGGTAGCGAAAGGTGAACTGTGGGGCATATGTGCGTCACAGCGGCCATGACGGTTTCTGAGTACCAGCAGCCTGAGAGCATCATTCACGCAGTCACCTTCACTCACGAGGTCAACCTCGTGGCAGTGTAAGCTGCGCAGAGCTGGCAGACACGTTCGCCATTACGGAAGAGAACCACACCCAGAAAAACATGCCTTTTATTCATACTCCTACGCTAGCCTTGCATACGCCGAGCCAGCCCACTACGCTATGTTTTTGAAATCTTCCCTACTGACTGTATTATTATGGTTCCGTCCACTATCTACTTCACTCAATAGACCATCAGTGTATGTTCACATATACATGTGTGTGCTCTGCATACTCAAGTCTGTCCGGCACATCCCCTCAAAACTTTGCATTGTATACTTTTATAATCGAGAATCACTTGCCACCTTCGCACATACTTTGCTCCCATCTCTCCCCGCATTCTGCATTGTGTAACAGAGGTGCTATGCCATGTTTGCTTTGTGTACATGGCTAGCCACGATTCCCACAGTACTTAGTGTCGCTGTGTCTGATAGGTGTACATGTTGTTTGTCATGTTGTATGCGATTATAGAAGGTAGCGCGTTCATTCACAAGCAGTGGTTTCTCCCATGTACATATCGCTGTCTTAAAGAGCATACAGAAGTTTTTCTCACAGGTGCAAACTGTGACCACAATGGCAGTCATTCATTACTATGCAAGAATTTCCAACTGCACAACACTTCTAAGCTTACAGCCCCCAATCGTGCATGCTTTCTTGGAAGCACGCCAACTCCCACAATCACACCAACATTCACACAGCTTTCTAACGGCAGTTATCGCATATCCTTACTGTTTCAAACCGAGTAAATTCCTGTAGCAATGTATATTCCCACCCACACAAACTAACTCCCAAACTTCAACTTGGCCTTGAATCCCTACTTTGCAAACAGATTTCATTGAACTAACCAAACTAAAGCGTTTTTCTTCAGAACAGAAGTGCCCCTCACTTCTGAAAAAGAAATGTATCGCCTGCAGATAGAATGAGCTTCCAGTAAAATACAGTTCCTTTTAAATTCGAACCTCCCATTACACTTTGTGAATTGTTACCCAATTTTCAACACGTCTCACACTCAAGGTCTGACACACTTTTTTAACACTGTCTCGTCCGGCCTTGTCACAGCCCTTCAAACTGTTTTTGGTATAATACCACACTTCATTAATTCGATCATCTCTGGAATAACAGGAACAGTGCCCAAAATTCACGCTCTCTTTGCAGCCATCCTACTACTATTTTTGCTTGTAAAAAATGACTGCGCTCCCTGTGGTAACAAGCATCTCTGACAGAATACGCCTCTACGCGAAGCTACATCAATACCGTGAAAAAATGGAACAACTTTTCGGCTGCTTCCCTCTATCTATTATCAGAGCCATCTACAACATGACATTTATTTACACATATACAATCTGCATGAAACCATCTTTCTATTGCAAAACTTGCCCATTCGACTGGCGAATGGATGTATGCCTTGCCAACATTCTAACAATTGCTCCCGCTATCCAGCAATCTAATGGAGTATCTTGAAAACCATGAACTCCATTGTTCAGGCAGTAGAGCAATGGCGGATGCAACACAAAAAGGTATCGTGGCGGAATGGGATTTCTGCGCGTACGACCTTTGACAACATCGCAGACAGCCTGCCAATTCAAATTGCCACTCCAACATTCGTGGAACATTACTGTCCCTTTGAAGATATGAATTGGATTGCTTCCCTTTTCTCACACAATGGCAACAATGACCTCTTGGAACATTATGCATCTGAAGCCGCTGAAGAACTTCCGGACTCCAATCTCCAAGACTTGTAAGAAATTCACGTTCTTCTTGGATTGATTTTTACCAGCTTTTTTGAGTTTTTCCTTTCAATTTTTTTAATACACTTAAATTGAACTATTTTCATATGATAACTTTCTAAGTATGCTCAGGCATTTGAACTCTGTTTTCATTATTGCCCCTTACGTCTCCAGTCTAACCAGGGATGGGTGATGTATGGCCTATCCAAATACGCTATTTACTTCCTAAATTAGCCTAAACCCGACATCCAATTTGAAACCATCTCTATTCTTTGTGCACACGTCTCTCTACCTGCCTGTTATCCACGAAGCCCTTTCACACAAATTTACTCATCCTCAGCCTCTACTCACGAGCTGGCGAGCAACATAAAAAAATACGACATTGTTTAGGAAATGGTTGGCACAGTGTGCTAATCGTATCCTACCTTTATTTTCATTATAGAATTGAGTCATTCATGTCTAATAGCTATTGTTTATGTCACATGGAACTGTTACATGTAATGTGGAATTCACTAATGCAGCAGCTTCAGATTTGAATATAACAGAATCAGTTGGAGTTTGCCTCAGCTCGGTACCTTAGCTCTTTGCGCAAGAATTTTTTTTTGAAAGAGCTGAAGACAATAATGTATGGTTTGACTAGAAGGGTACCTAATGTGCTTCTCAGAAGCACAATTTTTTGTTCCTCCTCAATGTTCCGATGTGACTAGAACTATTACCAATTCTGACACACACCAGATTGAATTTACCGTACAAGAGTTTGCTGACTGTTCTACTGTTGATAATTATGTGTTACAACAAAGGAGTACCAGGATACCGAAGAAGTTTGATGATTACAATTTGCAATTTTTTGTTGTTGTTTCTTTTCTTAAAGGATACATGTGGTAATCGTATCCTACCTTTATTTTCATTATAGAATTTCAAGTCAATCAAGTGTAATTGGTATTGCTTATGTCACATGGAACTGTAACATGTAATGTGGAATGCACTGATGCAGGAGCTTAAGTTTGAATACAGCAGAAGCAGTTGGAATTTGCCTCAACTGAATGCCTTACCTCTTGCACCCGTGGATCCATTTATGGCACTTTAATAAAGACACTCTTTGTATAACTTTCAGACTCCATCGCTTTATTACACACAGCCACTTTCTTAGACACACCTAATTTCACCATTTCTCTTCTGTGGCATTGCAACATTCTGCATTATATTCTTCACAATTATTTATTTATTCCTCCTTCCTATTACATACACACACTTTCTTAGACACACCTGATTTCACCATTGCTCTTCTGTGGCATTGCAACATTCTGCATTATATTCTTCATAATTATATCTTTATTCCTGCTTCCTAAAACACTGCATTCGAGTCTCAGAAAGTAGAGGTGATTAGTTCGCTTCCCATTCCCTGTATCGTATAAACGCATACTAACACTACTTACAAAGATATGCTAAAGTGGCCAGTATCCTACAACACCCACACACATCACTTTACAGCAATCAGCTTACGGCTTACGCTCACGGTTTCATCCCCGAGTCTTCAGACCAGTACCGGTGAGTAGTTTGCTTCCCACTCCCGCTATACTCTAAACGCATACCAACACCACCTGCACAGCTATCCTACAGCGGTCAGTATGCTACAGCGCCCAGACCACATCAATTTACACCACTCAGCTCACAGTTTAGGTGCACGCTTTCATCCCCGAGTGTACCGGCACCTCACCTCAGCACCATCTCACTCTGCGCAAAACAGCACTTTCACACCGGTAGGGATAAATACTTCAGCACATCAGTTTACAGCACTCAGCTCACGGTTTAGGCGCATGCTTTCATCCCCGAGTGTACCGGCACTTCACCTCAGCACCCTCTCACTCTCGGCAAAACAGAACTTTCACACCGGTAGGGCTGAATACTTCACTTCACACTCCCTGTATAGCACACCCTAAACACCCCACAGACGTTACAGTGCTCCTACCCTCTCCTTTGCTACTTTTTTCACCCTCTTTCCCCCTTACTCGTTTCAATGGAATCACAAAATGGTGGCCAACACTTCCTAGTTGCAACCGCTTGCAGCGCTCGCAACCAATAAGCAGCAAGCTCGTGCTCGTAACGCCTCAGCCAATCAGATGGCAGAATTCCCAAATATCGATATCTGTAAATGTTGATATTTCTCAAAACCTACTGAATGGATTTACACCAAATAAACAAAAGGTTGCTTTCTAGACCAATACCCTTCTCCTTGCCAAATTTGGGGTAATTCCGTTCACCCGTTCGACCTGTAGCCTTGTCTAAAGTTTCCTATGAAAATTAACATGGAGAAAACACGTTTTGGGACCCCCTTTTTTCTCAGCCCCCCCTTGACGAATCACCCCCAAACTTCCCACATAGGAGATGATATGAACAAAGAATTAGTTTTGAAAATTTCATGAAGATTCATCAAACAACGCCAAAGTTATAAGCAAAACAAAAACTTGGTTCTAACCATAACTACAACTGACCAGTAGGTGATATATATATATATATATTCACTAAAAAAAACATAGGTTTCACACACGTTATAGTTAGAAATTAGCATCTAAAAAACATTGCAAATTAACTGAAAAAACCATAGGTTTCACACATGTTATAGTTAGCTGGAAATTTCACTCGTAAAAAACCATTGAAATTCCCCCATTATAGTTAGTTCAGCTAAATATAACTCGCGCGACCGCAGTCCACTGCTGACATATTACATCACTGTATTCACTAAGATACTGTTAATAAGTCAGTTATACAATTAATTTTACAAAAAAAACATCCATTTAGACACTTATTTACCCATTTATTCTTCCATTAACCTTTAGATATACATATTTTTATTTTTTTTTGTTTTTCAAGTCAAGAAAGCTTTATTCGACGATTGTCATAAAAGCGTACAACATTTATATATATACAAAATAGTCAAAACATATTAAAATAGTTTAAAACAATAAATAAGGGTATTTGCAGAAAGATTGACATTTCAGGTTCTGAGACGATTTACCCAGCCAACATTTTGCTCCTAATCACCCATGCCCTTCCAAGGAACTTAGCAACAGAAATATAAACAAGTGGTATTTCGGCAGAATGCAAAATACGTACTGCCACCTTGGCATTTCTGGTGCCCAACTGTCGGCACATTGATTTTAGCCAGGTTCGGCGCGGAATTGCATAGGATGGACATTGAAACAGGAAATGATTAACAGATTCAATAGGTGCAGTACAGCCAGGACAATTAAGCACATTGGTCACAGCCCATCTAGATGAAAACTCTCTTACTGGGAGACTGCCAACTCTAAATTGAAAATAAAGCTTCCTATCCAAAGGATTAGTAATGTCATCCCAAAAAGAAATGGTATCCTTGAAATAAAAAAAAACACCAGATAGTGAGAGCGGAGCTGTGGATCTAAAGACTCGAGAAGCTACCATTTCCCAGTACAAGGCCTTCAGTACTTGCTTAGACGGGAAGCTAACGTTTAGTGAATCCTCCCACAGGGCTTTTAAGCCCAAGTCCTGAAGTGACTCATATACCCTTCGGAGCCACTTGACTTTACGAAAGGTATCCGATTTGATAATATCCATGAGACCAAGAGCCTAAGTTCAGGAGTAACCCATAAGCGCCGCCAGTACAGTATGGGTCGAAATGAGGCGATTAATGCTATTGGTCTCATTCCTAGGTCATAAAACAGGGGGCAAAGGGGAGTACTCTGAGGTAGTTTAGTAAGATTTCGAAGGAATCTATTTTCAGAGGTAGATAATTTATGTACGTTATCAAAACCCCACAACTCAACTCCATAGAGCGCGGCACCAACCACTTTGCCATCATACACCCGAAGTACAGGGTCAATGGGTTTAGTCAAGGATTGGATATGTTCTTTGCTTAGCGCACCAGAGAGTTGAGAGTGTTTAAGGGATGCCAGATCTACTTGCTTTTTCCATCCCAAGTCGTGTTGAATGCAAATACCTAAGTAAGTAAAATCTTGAACCTGGTCCAATGGCAAATTATTCATATATATTTTGCCTTTAAAAGATTTGGACTGGTTGAAAGTCATAAATTTTGATTTTAAAACATTGATTTCAAGCCCGCGGGCTAAACAGAAGTCCTCAAAGATACCTAAAGAGTTCTGTAAGCCACTCGGGGTTTTAGCAATAATAAGACAATCGTCGGCAAACATTAAAATAGGAATTTTTGCTCCTGCCAATGAGGGGGCATCAACATTTGCATCTATTAATATTTTGGCCACGTCATTAATATACAAAGAAAATAAAGTTGCCGCAAGGACGCAGCCTTGCCTGACCCCCTTCTGGATAGGGAACTGCCTAGTCACTTGGCCTACACCACCCCATCTAATCTGTGCAAAATTATCAACATGGAGTCTAGCGATTAGGGAAATTGGAACAGCTGGCATCCCCATTTTGTCTAAGACAGCCCATAGGGATGCCCGGGGGACAAGATCAAAGGCTGCCCTAAGATCAAAAAGGCAACATATAGGCTGCCTCCCCCCAAGTAAACCACCTTCCAATAGAGCATAGCAAAATGCAGCACCTGATCAACGGTGCTTATTCTAGCTCTAAAACCAGCTTGTAAATGGGAGAGAATTGCATTATCTGAAGCCCAATCCAACACTTTGTTCAAGATCAGCCTGCCTAGAATTTTTTGCATGGTATCAATCAGGCTGATTGGTCGATAATTTGCAGGGAGGGAATTATCCCCTTTCTTGAACACCGGAATGATTTCGGCACCTTTCCAGGAAGTGGGAATCGGGGCACCTCTAGCAATCAAATTGGCTAAAATTAGGATATAATTTCCCCAAGATTCGCTATTACTCAAAAAAATAACAGCAGGGACTCCATCCATCCCAGGGGCCTTTCCGGGAACCAGCGATTTAAGGGCATCAACAACGTCACCCAGGGTAAAAGCATCTTCCTTATAAAAGGTAAATTGATATTTGGGGGGGGGACACATGTCCTCATCAACGGCATATAGGGACTCGAAGTGCTTGATCCAAGCATCTTGCGAAACCCAGTTTTGGGGTTTATCAGGGTTACCCCCAGTACCCCATTTAAAGACGGACCAGAAACGTTTAATATCCTTTTGGGCACCTGCTTCCCTAAGATCCTGCCATCTTTGGAAATCCCACGCTCGCTTGGATTTAAAGATTGCTTGCTTGTAAGCATATCTAGCAAAGCGAACTTTAAGACTATCGCCAGATTTCAAAGCGATGCCCAGGTTCGCACGAGCAGCTCTACATTCGGTAGTATACCAACGTGGTAAAGGGTCATACTTGGGCATAGATGATTTGCAGGTCCTTACAAAAATATTTTTAAGTTCTAAAAAGAAGGAATCATGGATCGACATTCCAGGTATACAATGTGGTTCCAAAGGACACTGGTTATACGCAACCCCTAAATCCTGGATGGCAAGCTCTAGACTATTAAAAATACGGGTTAAACATTCTTGACTTTGAGCAACCTTAGCCCATTTAACATGGCGCAGATCGTTAGCGATGACTACATCTTGGTGGTGCTGAGGAGAAGAATCACTAGGGGCAATGGGGGTCACCCAAAGCAAGGTAGACAGAGAGAGAGGATTGTGATCACTCTCCAGTCTGTCTTTCAGAAAGACACATATTCACTGGATGATGTCATCAGTGATGTCATCAGTGATGTAATTTGAGATGTCATCAGTGATGTCATGAGTGATGTCACTGACCATGTCATGAGTGATGTAATATGTGACGTCATCAGCTGTGGATTGCGGTCGCGCGAGTTGCTAATTCCTAACTATAAAGTGTGTGAAACCTATGTTTTTTTAAGTGAATTTGCAAGGTTTTTTAAATGCTAATTTCTAACTATAACGTGTGTGAAACCTATGTTTTTTTTTGTGAATTTGTAAGGTTTTTTTAAATGCTAATTTATGTATGTATTATTATATTTTTTATATATTTATTTTACAATAAACTACATATGTATATAGTTATAGAGTGACTGTATCCTGTAATATGGAATGGCTCGTTTAAAATGTTTTTTTTTTTAAGGGTTTTTCACCGTGCGCACACCCCGCGATTTTTTGAAAAAAAATAAAATGTTTTTTTCACCCTTCGGGGTACTTCAGGGACCCCCTGACAAAGGCTAGGGGGTCAGGAACTCTCTACCCTGCCCCCTTTTCACGTTCTCCACCTTTCTTTTTCACTGCCAAACACAAAATGGCGTCCGACACTTCCTGATTTCGACCGATTCGAATGTTGACTGACATCTAACCACCAATCAGAATTACGCTCGCGCACGGCACCGTGCGCGCACGGTGCTCTCATATAGATATTTATGTACTTTTAACTGCAATTTTCTCAGGAACTACTAAACAGATTGACACCATATATGCAAAAGGCACATCCCTGACCTGTGGACTACCTCTTTGCCAAATTTCAAGTAATTCTGTTCAGCCGTTTGGGCTGTATCTTTGACTAAAAGTCCTATGGGAAAATGCATGGGGAAAACGCGTTTTGGGACCCCCCTTTTTTCTCAGCCCCCGCTTGACGAATCACCCCGAGACTTTCAGGGTAGGAGCTGAGCAGAGCGCCCCATTAGTTTTGAAAATTTCACGAAGAGAAGTCAATCGGCACCAAAGTTATTCAAAATAGAATTTTCAGATTTTCTATGGGAACTCGGTCCTAACTATAACTATCTACTGGCGACCGCTAGTAGATAATATATATATACATATATATATTCACTGAAAAAACCATAGGTTTCACACACGTTATAGTTAGGAATTAGCATTTAAAAAACCTTGCAAATTCAGTGAAAAAACCATAGGTTTCACACATGCTATAGTTAGCTGGAGATTTTACTCATAAAAAACCAATGAAATTCCCCCGTTATAGTTAGTGCAGGCAACTATAACTCACGCGACCGCAATCCTCTGCTGATGCTAATACTGTATTTAGACACTTATTTGCCCATGTCTTCTTTAAATTAAATTTTAGCTATACATATATTACAAATATTTTTTTTTCATAAAGACACATATGTCATCAGCAGAGGATTGCGGTCGCGTGAGTTATAGTTGCCTGCACTAACTATAACGGGGGAATTTCATTGGTTTTTTATGAGTAAAATCTCCAGCTAACTATAGCATGTGTGAAACCTATGGTTTTTTCACTGAATTTGCAAGGTTTTTTAAATGCTAATTCCTAACTATAACGTGTGTGAAACCTATGGTTTTTTCAGTGAATTTGTACGGTTTTTTAAATGCTAAGTTACTTTACGCCGTTCGTGGCATGCGCGCCCACTTAACGCAGTTCGTTCCGTGCGCGCACGGTGCGCTTTGCGCACCGCGCGCCCACTTTACGCAGTTAGTGCCGTGCACGCACGGTGGGCACGCGGTGCGCTACGCGCACCGCGTGCCCACGTTACGCTGGATGGGCCATGTACGCACGATGCGCTTCGCGCACCGTCCGCACATGGAGGACATATTATGCGCTTCATTGTCAAAGGTAATATTTTAAATGTTCCTTCCAACATGCCCGCCGCTTCCTGGTTTAGACCGATTCGAATGTTTACTAAGATCTAACAGCCAATCAGAATCGCGCTCGCGCACAGCACCGTACGCGTACGGTAAGCTTACCGTAAGCGCACGGTGAGCGCACTGTAAGCTGCCACAGATATATATATTGATTTAAATGCTATTTTCTCAGGATATACTGAACAGATTTACACCAGACCTACAAAAGGCACTTCCTTGACCTGTAGACTACCTCTCTGCCAAATTTCAAGTAACTCTGTTCAGCCGTTCGGGCTGTAGCTGTGTCTAAATGTCCTATGGAAAAATGCATGGTAAAAACGCGTTTTGGCACCCCCCTTTTTTCTCAGCCCCCGCTTGACGAATCCCCCCGAGACTTTCAGGGTAGGAGCGGAGCGTAGCGCCCCATTAGTTTCGAAAATTTCGCGAGGATTCGTCGACCGGCGCCAAAGTTATTCCAAATAGAATGTTGCGGATTTCCTATGGTAAGAGGGTCCTAACTATAACTACCTACTGGCGACCGCCAGTAGGTAATATATACATATATATATATATTATCTACTGGCGGTCGCCAGTAGATAGTTATAGTTAGGACCGTGTTTCCATAGGAAATCCGCAACATTCTATTTTGAATAACTTTGGCGCCGATTGACGAATCCTCGTGAAATTCTCAAAATAGGTGGGGCGCTCTGCTCCGCTCCTTCCCTGAAAGTCTCGGGGGGATTCGTCAAGCGGGGGCTGAGAAAAAGGGGGGTCCCAAAACACATTTTCCCCATGCATTTTTCCATAGGACCTTTAGTCCAAGCTGCAGCGCGAACGGCTGAACAGAATTACTTGAAATTTGGCAGAGAGGTAGTCCTCAGGTCAGGGATGTGCCTTTTGCAGGTCTGGTGTAAATCTGTTCAGTATTTCCTGAGAAAATAGCATTTAAATCAATATATATATCTATAGGCGCGCTCCGAGCGCGTACCGTAAGCATACCGTACGCGCACGCTGCCGTGCGCGAGCGCGATTCTGATTGGTTGTTAGATGTTAGTAAACATTCGAATCGATCGAAACCAGGAAGTGTCAGCCGCCATTTTGTCTCTCGCAGTCTGAGGGGGTGAAAAACAAAGGTGGATAACGTGAAAAGAGGGCAGGCTGGACAGTTCCTGACCCCCTAGCCTTGGTCAGGGGGTCCCAGAAGGACCCCCATGGGCAAAAATGTATTTTAATTTTCTTACAAAAAATCGCGGAGTGCGCGTAGCGTACGCGCACGGTAGAAACGGAAAAATTACGCGAACTACGTAACGTGGGCGCCACAGTGCGTGCACAGTGAAAAACCAGAAAAAAAATAAAAAATAAATACATAACTTAGCATTTAAAAACCCGTACAAATTCACTGAAAAAACCATAGGTTTCACACACGTTATAGTTAGGAATTATCATTTACAAAACCTTGCAAATTCACTTAAAAAACCATAGGTTTCACACATGTTATAGTTAGCTGTACATTTCACTCGTAAAAAACCAATGAAATTCCACGTTATAGTTAGATCAGGTAACTATAACTTGCGCGACCGCAATCCACAATGTGTAATTTCAGATGTCATCATTGATGTCATGAGTGATGTCACTGACCATGTCATGAATGATGTAATATGTGATGTCATCAGCAGTTTATTGTGGGCGTGCAAGTTATAGTTACCTGATCTAACTATAACGTGGAATTCCATTGGTTTTTTACGAGTGAAATGTACAGCTAACTATAACATGTGTGAAACCTATGGTTTTTTAAGTGAATATATATATATATATATATATATATATATATATATATATATATATGTTTCCAGAAGTTTGTTGTGAGTTCACCGCTCTCCTCCCTCGCGACGCCGGTGCCAGCAACGGTCACAACTCCGCCTCAAATGTTTTTTACCAGGATATGATCCGAGTATTCTCCTAAATAAATCCAGCGGCACACCAAGGACAACACAATACGCCTTTATTGTGTCACAAAAACAGAACTACGCGTTTCGGCGAAGCCTTTGTCAAGTTGCTGACCTGTGCCCAAATTCCCCTAGAAATACAGGTCAAAGTTCATAGACATGAAAGAAAAACTTTGCGAGCGCCCCGTTTGAAACAAAAACAATTACATTCATCAATGATCGTTTTTCATCCTAATATGTGCAAATAAAATTCACAGTTATATAATTTATAGAGGGCGAAAGAATAATTCTAATATCTTTTCAGTTTTCAAAAAACATAGGTAATATACCCCAAATTATTATTATCTCCTAGGCAAGTGCCTATGTCACCCAATTATTGCACATTTTTGTCAAGCGGAAAAATTTCATGATCAAATTAATTAAGGGCATGATGACTCGAAAAAAACTTGATATACGGCACTTTCGGATTCATTGAAGAAGAGAAAATACATGCAAATTAAACAATTATAATTATACAGACAAGGGTAATGTACCCACAATATCAACATCTCATAGGCAAGTGCCTATGTCATATAACAGCCCAATTTTTGCATATTTCATCAGAAAGGTTATGGTATGCACAATTGCTATAGGTAATGTACCCAATCCATCTATCTGCGAACAATCAGTATGCAATCCCTATGCACAGGGCTATTTTAGAGAATTCAGATGCCGTCATCCAACCCCAATCAATTAGACGTTTGGACACGTATGTATTATTTTTGCGCTTATATCTTTCTGCCAGTCAGGTTCATATAACATTCCACATCGTAAAGGGGGAATATGTAAGTGGGCATATAGGTCAAATACTGTTTGTAATAAGTGCAAGGCGACCCTAGTGAACCAATAATCATACAAATAACAATAATCAATGAAAAAACCACCAAGTGAAAAATAACAATAAAGGTGAAAATAAGATAGGTGCAGATGATCTCAATTACTACGCTAAGCCTAGCTAATAGTATTGAGATAATGAATCATATTCAATCAATCAAATCACTTTTCCCAGATAATATTCCCATGCAATCATTAACCATGTTAAAAATAGCGTGATGTTAAAAAGAAACACTCAGTACGGTAGTGCAGAGAGAAACAATGTAGCACAATGGTAAATCAATTAACCTATATGGGTGGCAAGCTCTTCTCCATAATTCATCCCATTAGGGATTTTTGTGTTAAGTTCAATAATGTACTTGGACTCAGTGATTCTCAAGAGTTTTTCACGGTCACCTCCTCTGGGAAGAGGTAGGATTCTATCAATGCTGAAGAATTTAATCAAGTCGGCGTTGCTCTGATGTTTATCTTGATAATGCCTCGCTACTGGGTAATTGAGATCATTATTTGTTACAGCCCTCATATGTTGTAGTATGCGGGTTTTCAACTGCAGTTTATTACTGCCCACGTAGTTTAACCCACAAGGGCATTCCAGGACATAGATCGTATAGTCACTGATGCAGGTGATGAATTTCCTGATAGGCTTTCTCAATTTCGTATTCTGGCCCGGAATGTAGCTATCACGATTATTGCTGTGTTTACATGCCTTGCAGGAACCACATTTTTTGAAACCCTTTGCTGTTCCTAACCAACTTGTGTTGTTAGATACATTTTGATAACTATGTACAAGTTGGTCTCTCAATGATTTGGATTTTCTATATGTTATCGCAGGTGTTGTGCCTATATCTGAGCCAATTATAGGGTCCGATTCCAGCAATCCCCAATGTTTTTTCATCATGTACCTTAGAGTATTGGATCTACGATTGTATGTGGTAATTAATCTAGGTATCCCTGTATTTTTCTCTTCTTTTTTATGTGATGAAAAAAGGGCTTCAGTTCTTGGGATGTTTTCAACTTTTTGACTTGCAGTCATTACTTGAAATTTGGCAGAGAGGTAGTCCTCAGGTCAGGGATGTGCCTTTTGCAGGTCTGGTGTCAATCTGTTCAGTAGTTCCTGAGAAAATCTAATTTAACATAGCTGTTTTCTATGAAGTCGACAGCGAGTTGAAATGTGATGATATTAAGTTCAAATGTGTGAGTATATACTCAATAGTATTTGATTTACGTATTTTTCTTTGTGGTAAAATGAGATTATTTCTATTTCTATTACTAAATGGTTGGGTAACCATGACAACGATGGATTTAAATAACATGGTAATTGTGCTGTACCTGTGTTCAGTGACCAAGGCGGCAAGACCGTCGAAACGCGTTTGGCCATTTTGTTGTGAATAAATATTTCTCTTTGACGAAATTTCCCACGGAGTCAGCGCCTCTTCATATACAGTCTGAACTGGATTGTCGAATTTACAGAGACCGGCCGGAATCTCACACGCTGACCCTCCTTATTTTGGAGCTCTTCGGTAACCGGTGCAATCAATGGTGTTTCTTTGCAGTCAAGGAATTCGGAGAGCCCCCGACGAGCCGATAACACGGGAACGAAGCGGTTTCAGTGTACTCTCACGGAATCAGGCAAGCCGAGCCCCGAGGTCGCTGGAGGGCAATCCGGGTTCTCAGGTAAGCCTGCGAGTGAGTTGTGTGCGCGTAACCCGATCCCTAACAGTGGCTTGTGGGAAAGGTAGTTCGCAAACCCCAATTGCGAGCAGTGGGCGCCAAAGACTGACATACAATTCACAACAATGGCAGAGGAGTGGGTTAGAAAACGAGAAGAAGAGGCACTAAATATTTTTAGCGATGCAGATACTGGTGGGTCTTCAGCTACTGGCAGTAATATATTGAGAGATTCACAACCAGTGAGTGATGTCAAGAGGCTCACACATGAGCTAGAAAAACTGAGGAAGACGGAGGTCTCAAAATGGTGGGAGTGCAAATCCCTGCAGAGGTATTTAGACGTTGGACGCATCCCAAGGGGCTTGAGAATTTTAATCGCTCCGACATATGAGAACCCTGATCCAGCTATGCTACAAATGTGGGCGGAAAATAGTGCGCAGTCATCAAAAAATATGTTGCAAATTTTGATAAAATTCGCTGCAAGTGACCGAGAAAAACTTATGGAAAGAATAAATCAAATCCTTAAACAATTGCAAGAATTAGAGAATCAGGATGAAGTTACCAAACTACTTATGGAAATTGAAACGAAAGTATCTAAACACGAACAGACCATAAAAGAAAGAAAAGCCATGAAGTTCCAGAGAGACAGGAATGATTATCTCCAAGGGAGAATTTATACATTTTCAAAGAAATTTGATAACATCAGAAGACAACAGTTATCAACATCAGCAGGCAACATCCCGAGATTCAGTGACCCAAGTGAGTCGGAATTAAGCTCTGAACTGGAATCAGATCCTGAAGGTGCAATTGCTAAGGACCCAACCCACAGTGCTCCCACACCCATCCAAGAGTTTGGTTTTTTACGTCTAGAAAGAATAATGAGTCTCAGACCGCGAACGTCAAGACCAGACCCAATGCAGAAAAACCAACAAACACAAAAACAAAAAGAAGGCGAAGGAAAAACAGGAGGTGGGGGAAACGTGCAGCAAAAGACCGGAAAATCAACATACAGAAGAAACAAACGCAAATGAACATAACTGAAGAGTCAGATAACACAGTGATTAATCTAAGTAAGATGGAGATAACAGATAAAGAAAAAAAGATTCTATCATTAGGACTCTCATATTGTACCGTCACAAATTTTGATTATACTCAGACGAGAATAGATCTATTCCACTACATTCGGAAACTGAAATTGTGCAAATATTTCTACAATGTTAACAGAAATCAGACACCAATGCCCTCGAATGACAGCACTGAGACCACTACAAACATTCTAACAGTAGCAGATATGCCTCTCCTTCAGAATCTAGAAGGATTGAACCAAGAAATGAGCCAGATATCTCCTACTGATGCAGCCACAGGTTCAAATATAAACATATTTCTAAAAACGCAGAGCCCCTTCAAACCAAAATCAATCTTTTTACCAATGATGCCGAGAGACGGCATAGACATTTTTTCAGAAAATGTGATCAAAGACCTGAAAGAACTAGCCACAATGAGTAGTAAGCAGTTCAAAGCAAATACAAATAAGAAAATCTTTGAATACAACAACCTAATGACAAAAATCAAATCAAGGAATGACATTATGGTTAGATGGTCTGATAAAGGAGGCAACATAGTCCTGTGGCCTACGGACATGTATCAGCAAGAAGCAATGAAACAACTTCAGGACAACAACTGTTACTGTCGCATCAGCTCTACACACTCGACAGGAGTAAAAGAAAGATTTCATGCAGCTCTATACGAATGGAAAAGAACTGGATTGCTATCCAAGGAAGAGATGGAGTTTTTGAAGAATGATTTCCCGGTCACACCAGAACTATATCTCATTCCAAAAATTCATAAAGATCCACTAAGTCCCCCTGGGAGACCGATTATCTCAGCAATTGGAGGACTATTCGAAAATACGAGCAGGTATATTGACTATTTCCTTCAGCCCTTTGTTCGGAGCCTACCAGCATACATAGGAGATACCAGAGACTTCTTGAATAAAATCCAGAATCATCAATGGAATGACAATTATGTTTTTCTGACACTTGATGTACAAAGTTTGTACACGAGTATCAAGCATAAAGACGGTTTGAACGCCATGGCCTTTTTTCTAAGTAAAAGAGAACTGGAACTTTACCAACATACAGCCATGTTATTAGACATGACACAATGGTGTTTGAATAATAACTTCTTTTTGTTTGACAGGTTGTATTATAAACAAATTCAAGGCACAGCCATGGGTACCTGCTTCGCCCCCAGTTATGCTAATTTACATATGGGCTGGTGGGAGGAGCAGGTACTCAGGCATCAATACTCACAAGACATGTCAAAAAATATTAAATTAT
The DNA here is from genome assembly GCF_964204655.1 of Triturus cristatus. Taxonomy (NCBI): domain Eukaryota; kingdom Metazoa; phylum Chordata; class Amphibia; order Caudata; family Salamandridae; genus Triturus; species Triturus cristatus. Next base: position 734,835,676 of record NC_140587.1, on the reverse strand, counting down.
ACACTAGATATATTGATGACATTTTTATCTTGTGGGAAGGCACAGAAGAATCTGCTATGAAATTTGCTATGGATCTTAATACCAACAATCTAAATTTAAAATTTACATGCACTACCAGCAAAGAGGTGATTCACTTTTTGGACTTAGAAGTATACACTGAGAATGAAAGGATAGAGACAAAAACTTTTAGAAAACTAACATCAGGGAATTCTATACTGCACGCGAGCAGCTTTCATTCAAACAAACTTATTGATAACATTCCGTATGGGGAATGCTTGAGGATGAAAAGAAATTGCAGCTCTGTCACTAGCTTTAATCAAGCCAAGAAAGAACTCTTTACTAGACTCAGCAATAGAGGGTATAATAAACAAATATTGACAAAAGCAGAGAACAAAAGTGACAAAATCCAAAGAACAGAGCTACTGAAACCAGACAATAAGAAAACGTTAGAAGAGACAGGAGATTATCAAAAAAAGACGCCACCTAGACTCATCACTGGCTACAATCTCTACCACAATAATTTAAGAAAAATACTGCTGAGAGATTGGCCATCAGTACGCAATGATCCAGTAATAGGCGAGTTATGTAAGAAACCCCCGCAAATTACATTTAGACGGGCAAAATCTATGCGCCAAGAACTTGTTTGTAACTCCCCTAGACTGAGTGCAAAAACAGAATGGCTCAAACCGCAAAACGGATTTTTTAAATGCGCTAAATGTAAGGCATGCAAGTACGGCATCAACACCCGCAGCCTTACATTACCATTCAGGAACACTCCGTTTGAAATCCGTAGTAACTACTCTTGTAAAACCGATTTTGCGGTTTATGTCTTACGGTGCACCTGCAATAAATTCTATGTAGACAGCACCATTCACCAAGTTCACGTAAGAATACTGCAGCACCTTTGTGCCATTAACAAGGATGATCCAACATACCCAGTGGCACGACACATAAACACCACACACAATGGTAGAAGTGAAGACCTTACATTTTTTGTAATAGACAGCATCCCAAAGAACAACAGGGGAGGAAATAGATTACTGTCTTTACGAAAATTAGAATCCAGATACATAACGTTATTAGACAGTAAAATCCCTAGAGGATTGAACGCTGATGAAGCTCTAAGCGTGCATCTGCAATAATTATTGTATTCCAAACTTAAGACTTTTTAGGAAATAAGGGTTCTCTCTCTTTTTTGTTAGTCCTAACCCACTCCACCCACACAGGTAGCACCATTAAGTATGTACAACTTATTTCATTTTAGTTGCCTCCCAACCAACGATAGTGGTTCTATGATAAATATATACATATATACATATCCAGAAATATTCCTTTAGGAGCCATATGCAATCACTACCCACTGGGGTAAAATTTAACATAGCTGTTTTCTATGAAGTCGACAGCGAGTTGAAATGTGATGATATTAAGTTCAAATGTGTGAGTATATACTCAATAGTATTTGATTTACGTATTTTTCTTTGTGGTAAAATGAGATTATTTCTATTTCTATTACTAAATGGTTGGGTAACCATGACAACGATGGATTTAAATAACATGGTAATTGTGCTGTACCTGTGTTCAGTGACCAAGGCGGCAAGACCGTCGAAATGCGTTTGGCCATTTTGTTGTGAATAAATATTTCTCTTTGATGAAATCTCCCACGGAGTCAGCGCCTCTTCATATACAGTCTGAACTGGATTGTCGAATATATATATATATATATATATATATATATATTATCTACTTGCAGTCGCCAGTAGATAGTTATAGTTAGGACCGTGTTTCCATAGGAAATCCGCAACATTCTATTTGGAATAACTTTGGCGCCGGTTGACGAATCCTCGTGAAATTTTCAAAATAGGTGGGGCGCTCCGCTCCGCTCCTACCCTGAAAGTCTCGGGGAGATTCGTCAAGCGGGGGCTGAGAAAAAAGGGGGGTCCCAAAACACATATTCCCCATGCAATTTTCCATAGGGACCTTTAGTCCAAGGTACAGCCCGAACGGCTGAACAGAATTACTTGAAATTTGGCAGAGAGGTAGTCCTCAGGTCAGGGATGTGCCTTTTGCAGGTCTGGTGTCAATCTGTTCAGTAGTTCCTGAGAAAATCAAAAGTAAAATCATATATATATGTGGGCGGAGCCTAACCACACATCTCATCCTGAGATCTGATTGGCTGTCAGCACTTCATCCAAGAAGTGTTGGCAGCCATCTTGGGACCAATATACATGATAGCACCTCATTAAAAAGCATTGCAGTTAATAGAAGGTTTTAAGACTTTAGTTACATTATAAATCATTTGTTGATGGTAGCATACTCATTTTAGGAATTGTAGTATGTTCTAAGGTGATTTCACCATGTGAAAAAGCCTTCTGCTGGGATATCATGATTGAGAGAAAAATATTTTCTCATGCTTTTCCCACAGAGGTTTGGAAGGTGATCTATAAGCTAAACTGAGAGCTTATTTTCTGTAAATTCACATTATCTTTCTCAGTCATGTGAGAATGAAGTCTGACATTCTCAGTAAAACATGTACATCCAACAAGGGCAGAGACTGTCAGTTGATTCCTCTGTGTTCTACTGCAGCTTCCCAGAGTGTTCCAAAGAACAACTAGAGCGCTAACAGTCCTACTTATGATAAACGTATGGCACACCTGAAGCCATCTTGCTTGGATTAAAGTGGTAACTCCTAAAACATTTAATTTAAAAAGGAACAAAATGAGGGGGTTCATTTTTCCATAAAAAGTAGGATTAGTGCTGCAGAAAGAAAAATTAGGGCACATTTTGAGTGACTTCTCAAATCCTCTTCTATTTCATTAAAAATTCTGACATGCAGACTGAAACATGCACTTTCAATACCAGCAGCAGTTTTTCCTGGTGAGCAGTAGCTTTACTACAGTGATCTAATGAGCAAAAAGAGTGCTAACATTCTGAATTTATGGCAAATGTGTGACACATCTGAATGCCTTCTTGATGGAATCAAAGTAAAAAACTGAAAGTATTTCCTACTGAGGAGACTGCAGTAAATGAGGAAATTAGGAAACTTCATAACAAATAAGTCTCCCAAGATGGCCACCAGAGACAAAAGAGCCCAAATGTAGCCCAAATATCACCTAGATGTAGCCCAAGTATAGCCCAATGACATAATGTCCCATAGTGTTCTTAAAAACAACTAGAGCGCTTACTGTCTTCATTATGACAAAAGTATGGCACACCTGAAGCCATCTTGATTGGAATAAACTGGTAACACTTAAAACATTTAATTTAAAAAGGAACACAATGAGGGGGTCCATTTTGCCATAGAAATTATGATTAATGCTGAAGAAAGAAAATGAGGGCACATTTTGAGTGACTTCTCAAATCCTCTTCTATTTCATTAAAAAATTCTGACATGCAGACTGAAACATGCACTTTTAATACCAGGAGCAGACTTCCATGGTGAACAGTAGTTTTACTACAGTGATCTAATGAGCAACTAGAGTGCTAACATTCAGAATTTATGGCAAATGTGTGACATATCTGAATACTTTCATGGTGGAATCAAAGTAAAAAACTGAAACCATTTCCTACTGAGGAGACTGCAGTACATGAGGAAATTAGGAAACTTCATAACAAATAAATCTCCCAAGATGGCCACCGGAGACAAAAGAGCCCAAATGTAGCCCAAAATCACCTAGATGTAGCCCAAATATAGCCTAATGACAGAAGTGTGCAAAACACTTATTATTTTGTGTTTTTGCAGTGTTATATAGTGCAGACTTGTCAGGTATTGGAGTGCTTTACATGAGCATTGGTTACATCACACAAGAACAAATTCATTTTGGTTGTAGACATGGGGTGACTAAGTGATTTGACCAGAATCACAGATTGTCGAGCTGAAGCAGAAACTCCAACCTGGTTCCCCAGTTGCAAAGTCTGCAGTTCTGGAAGTAACACCACATCCTCTCCCCTAAGTGCAACATTTAATCAAGTGGTCAACTGGATAAAAAAACATAAAGGTAACAAATAATTTAAAAGTGCTTTGTCGCTATTTGAAAACTCAGAAAATTTGTCCTTATTTTAGTCTTTTAGAGAACTAACCATAATTTTGATGCCAATAAGACCCTCTAATATATGTAATTTCTAAAGGAAATGCTCTAGGTATTACAGTTTTGATTACATCAAGATGACGTCAGGCGTTCCACACTTTTGTAATAAATATAGAATGTTAGCAATCTAGTTGTTCATTAGGATACTGTTGAGAGGCAGAGGCCAGGGGCACGGACTCTGAAAATTGAAGGCAGGTAGGAGGGTGCAAAGGCAACAATTTAACCACACTGAGCAGGCAGGAAGGGCCGTGGCAGCACAACAGACTATGGAGGGCAGTGGAAAGGTGGGCAGGGGCAACAAACCAACAATACAGGACTTGCAAGAGAGGCTGTGGCAATGTAATAGACCATTGTGGGCAGAAGGAAGAGGTAATGGTAGTACAACCATACATGCCAACAGACCCGATTCAGCCAGGAAACGTCCAATGTTTTTAAGCTCAAATGGGCTTTATTTGATCTGTCTCCTGTCTACAATCTCCTCTTTTTCAATGTAACTCAAAGGGGAACATCAATACCCCAGTTTTTTTTCAAAATCTCCCTCTTACCAAGTTCAAAATGTTCGCAAGTATGGTACATTGGATCATGGAAGGAAATGGGGTAGGGACATGGACTTGGATAACAGAGGACAGGAGGGACATGGAGAGGTGCACCAAACTGACCCTGCAGGGCAGGCATCAGGGTTTGCAGCAGCACAATACACCACACAGGGCATGCGGGACAGGAGTGCAGCACAACAATCCATAGAAAGCAAGAGGTAGGGGAACAGGACCATGCACATGGACAACAGAGAACAGAGTTAGTTATCTGAAATAACTATAACGGGGGAATTTCATTGGTTTTTTACGAGTGAAATATCCACCTAACTATAACATGTGTGAAAGCTATGGTTTTTTAAGTGAAATTTGCAAGGTTTTTTAAATGCTAATTCCTAACTATAACGTGTGTGAAACCTATGGTTTTTTCAGTGAATTTGTACGGTTTTTTAAATGCTAAGTCATGTTTATATTATTATTTTTTTTATATATTCATTTTACAATAAACTACTTATTAAAATTTTTTGTTTTTTTATGGTTTTTCACAGTGCGCGCACGGTGCGCGTACCCCCGCGATTTTTAAAAAATAAAATTACAATGTTTTTTTCTGCCTTCAGGGTCTTTCAGGGACCCCCTGACAAAGGCTAGGGGGTCAGGAACTCTCTACCCTGCCCCCTTTTCACGTTCGCCACCTTCCTTTTTCACTCTCGCACTGAAAACAAACAAAATGGCGGCCGACACTTCCTGATTTCGACCGATTCGAACGTTGACAGACATGTAACCACCAATCAGAATTATGCTCGCGCACGTTAGGGTGCACGCACGGTGCACGCACAGTGCGCGCATGGTGCGCGACTATAGATATTTATGTGCTTTAACTGCACTTTTCTCAGGACCTACTGAACAGATTGACTCCATATATGCAAAAGGCACATCCCTGACCTGAGGACTACCTCTCTGCCAAATTTCAAGGAATTCTGTTCAGCCGTTCGGGCTGTACCTTCGACTAAAGGTCCTATGGGAAAATGCATGGGGAAAACGCGTTTTGGGACCCCCCTTTTTTCTCGGCCCCCGCTTGACGAATCCCCCCGAGACTTTCAGGGTAGGAGCTGAGCGGAGCGCCCCATTAGTTTTGAAAATTTCACGAACATTCGTCAACCGGCGCCAAAGTTATTCAAAATAGAATTTTGAGATTTCCTATGGAAACACGGTCCTAACTATAACTATCTACTGGCGACCGCCAGTAGATAATATAACCTTCTTAAACTTTTAGAAACACTCAGTCACTGGATGATGTCATCAGTGATGTCATTTGAGATGTCATCAGTGATGTCACTGACCATGTTATGAGTGATGTAATATGTGATGTCATCAGCAGTGCATTGCGGGGGCGCGAGTTGTAGTTAGCTCAACTAACTCTAACGGATTAATTTCTCTGGTTTTGTATGAGTGAAATGTCGGGCTAACTATAACGTCCTTGAAACCTGTGGTTTTTTCAGTGAATTTCTAAGATTTTTAAATGCTAATTCCTAACTATAACGTCCCTGAAACCTCAGGTTTTTTTAGTGAATTTCTAAGGTTTTTTAAATGCTAATATCTAACTATGCCTACATAGGTAGGACATGTGCAGAAAGAGGAAGAAAGGTGTAGAAAGAAGCAAGAGAAGTGCAGAAAGTGGCAAAAGAGGTACAGAAAGAGGAAGAAAGGTGCAGAAAGAAGCAAGAGAAATGCAAAAAGGGACAACAGACGTCCAGAAAGAGGGATAAAGGTGCAGTTATGTTCCTGTGTGAGGTAGAAAAGTAGAAATTGATTTCGTTATTGTTATGTGATGTTTCTAGATCACATGTTCACCAGAGTTTCTAGGCACTATCAGAGATGATTCCAAATGAGAACGAGGAATTCCAGCAGCGAGAAGAGAAAAATCTAAATTCTAAAGATGATTTGAACATGGTTTTCAAAGGTAAGATTGTCCATAATTTTCTAAACTGACACAGAGAAGTGAGTGTGCCCAAATCAGAAGGGAGTTTATTCCAATCTACAACAGCACTTACAGAAAAGGATCCTTCTCCAAAAGATGTGGTTCTGATTTTGGGGATATATCGAGCAGGTATTGACCAAAAGAGAGCAAGAAAACAGCACGAAGCATGGATATGAAATGTTGACATCAGGAATAAAGGAGTATGTCCATGAATTACTTGATGGAGACTAACTGATGATTTGAACAGAATCCTTCATTCTGTGGGCAACCTAAGTAATTTAATAGAAATGAGAGAGATGTGTTAATTGCTATGTACTGCCCAGTTCTGGACCAACTGAAGTACTCCTAATAGCTTCGTAGGGCAGTCAAGGTAGAATGAATTGTCATAATCTGGGTGAGATTGGATTAAATTAGTAACCACATGCTTGTGGTAATCTGATGATATAAAAGATAAAACGTTAGCCAACAGTTTAATAAACCAGAAAAGAATACTAGCAACTCATAACATCTGAAGTTTAAGTGAACATTTTGACCTGCTGATGATTCTAAGACTTTTTAAAGTCTTGTCATGAACAGGAGTAGGAAGCATAACTGTTGGCTAGTTATCCAAATTGGATTTCTTTACAATACATTTATCATTTATGCATCCTACAATTTTGCAAAATCATGGCCAAAACAAAATTCAATTTTCAGCAAAGACTTTGGGCCAAGCAGTGAGTGAATGAGAGACCCATCAGCCACCTATGGATCCCATAGATTGGGCAGAATAAGAAAACACAATTCCTTTATATGTTTGATTAATGTCCAGAAATGAATTCATACACAGAAGGACAACACCAGAGTCTTAACGCTGCAATTTCTTCTAACTTGCAATTGTTGCACTCTGTGCCTTTTCACATCAGAGCTGCGTGGAAAACCTACCCTTATTTACCATGACCAGATAATGATGTTACTTTGTAGGATTCCTGTTTACTTTTATGAGGAATGCGATATAACATGAAGCATTCATAACACAAATGTATAACAACATATTTTTTCTTTAATATGAGGGCTGAGTGGCTAGGTAAAATAATGTTGGTGGCAATAATGGAACAATATAGTTGTGCACACAAAATGCTAAATATACCTTGTGTTGGTAGGCTAAACCCAAAGCCAATAAGCATGCCAAAAAAATATCACGATGAAAATAAGACCAAAAGTCTTTCACTAGAGAACACAAATTCTTAGGCACTGTAGAAGTTAAAGGGCACAGCAACCATGCTAGGATTGGCTGGGAGCTGAGTCATGGTATAAGGCGGGGAATGCAGGAACCACTATGGCATCAGCTTGCCCTTCTGCCAAAAGTGAACATCACGTAAACACTATCCTCCACAGAATCAATTCCCTGCCAGCCCTTCATGTTGAATACACAATAGAGTTGGAAATACACCAAACTGTTTTAGGTACCTATGTTTCTGGTTTCCATAACAATCAAAATCGGAATAATGACAGTGGGCCCTCTTCCAATTTCCAACTGCAGTCTTTTCTGCTGCCGGATATTCCCACCTTCCCTGCCAATCACAGCAAGTTTACCGGTGCACTGAAGCAGGCACTCACTGCCAGCATCTCCATCTGTCAGCAAGTTAATCTGCAATTTTGTCACCTTTCTTCCCTGTAAGCCTAGATACACAAATACCCCATGGATCACATATAGTTTTCAATCTTTTTTTAAATGTATTTAAACTGTACACAAATGTAAAATATTTTAACAGCAACCCTAAGTGAAAATTGTTTGGTTTTAATTGAATATGTAACAGAGTCTAAAAGTACCTTCTTTGAAAACAGACATTGAATTTAAGGATGCACACTGGTACTACACAAAAGTTGTTCTCATTTTACATTCAATGTGTGTATCGAATAGAAAATACATATTAAAATGAACAAAAAATCCATGGGTACCCTGAAGGAATTGGTAGGCCTGGGGAGGGATTTCTCAACATTGACTACGCAATGTGTGTGGGGGGGCCTTGCTACCCAATACAATTATAACCAATCTGTCGGCCTTTTTGGTTCCAAAATGATGTATAATACATTTAAATGCATTTTTTCTGCTACAAAAATATCTTTAATTTTCAGATGGCAGTTTTTGACTAATTGTGCAACTAACATCAGTGCAAACATTAAAAGCAAATCACCCACTTGAAAAAAATAGGAGAAAGATTTAATTTCAAGTATAAAAAAATGTTAAAAAGCTGTCATATAAAGTCCGGTATTGTCTCTTTTGGGTCAACACTTTCAATTGCATAGCTAACGCAGCACTTGATTGGCAAGATTGTGGGTGAAGTTAAGTGCACAGTCAAGTGCTACTTTTCAAGGCATTGAGATCTGCAAGTGCTATGATAGCATGCATTCCAGCGCCCAGAAAGTGCTGTAAGAGTGCGCAGTGGAACACTCTACAAGTGCTGTGATGGTGTGTGGTCAAGCACTCTGCAAGTGCTCTAGGTGTGCGTGACTGAGCACCCAGCAAGTGTGGTAAGAGCTCATTTCTGAACACCCCGTAAGCGTTATGCCTGGAATGTCATTTTATTGTTGTCTTTTCTTTCTGATCTTGTGGCCCCTTCTCAAAGTATGCTGAGAAGGAAATCAATGCACTTTTCTTTTCTCTTCAAGTCTGCATACAAGTGCTTCTCTCTTGCTTTTCAATGCATTGGTGGCACTTTTACGGACAGGACTGGCCAATGCTTCTCCTTGTAGACCCATTACTAGCTCTTATTGCTGGATTATGATTATAGCCAGATCCATGCGGGCCTCTATGAGCACAGATAGCAACCAGTTTCAATCTAGTTTTTTTGTTTGTATTTTTTTCCAAAAATCTGAGATCTGTAACCAAAGGTCAACATAACACTGTGGTACAGGTGACACTGCAAATGGTCACACTGGTCCCTTGGGTTAATAGTGGTCAGTCAAAAGCATTCAGCAATGCTAACCCACAACCCGGCGCTGGATATATTGCTGACTTAAGCTTCATGAATGCACACGGTAGGCTCTTCTGCAAGTGCTTCGGAGGACACAGTCATCAAAGTGGCTGGAAACTCAGTAACAAATTGTCACCTTTTAAGCGAGGTGAAGTGCAGCTTCCTCACAAATAGTTAAGTGGTAATCATTTTCAGTTTGGTCACTTCGACTCTTTGGGGCAGATTTACAAGCCCCTTACGCCAGATTTGCATCACTTTTGTGACGCAGTGGCGGCGCAAAGCCAGCACCATGCTGTGGGCTATTTACAACGTGACGCATCTAGGGAGATGCGTCACGTTGTAAAGCCCTGTGCCACATGTGGGCGTTCCTGCAAAGGGGGGGCGTTCCGGCACAGGAATGACGCAATAAATGACATCATCAGCAGTGCATTGCGGGCACGCGAGTTATAGTTAGAGAACTAACTATAACGGAGGAATTTCTATGGTTTTGTACGAGTAAAATGGCCAGCTAACTATAACACCCATGAAACCTATGATTTTTTCTGTGAATTTCTAAGGTTTTTTAAATGCTAATTTCTAACTATAACGTCTCTGAAACCTATGGTTTTTTCAGTGAATTTCAAAGCTTTTTTAAATGCTAATTTCTAACTATAATGTCTCTGAAACCTATGTTTTCTTTACATGAATTTCAAAGGTTTTATAAATGCTAATTTTTAAGTGTGATATTAGTTATACATATTTTTTTGTACTGATTTTCTACAGTTTTTTAACTGTTTATTTATAAATATTTTATTCATTAAATAATATTATATATTTTTCTGAAAATTGCAAAAAAAATTAACAAAAAAATTCAAACTGAAATATTGATTACTTTTCTTGTTTTCATTTTTTATTTTAATATATTTATATTATTTTCTTTAAAAAGTCGCACACTTACAGCGTACACATCAATGTGGGTGCGCGCATTCTAGCCACCATTTTAGAAAAGTCGTGAAGGATCCGCGTATGGTGTGCAACGGCTGCATGTTTTTCAGTTACATCATGTACATTTAATATTATGTGAGGTGCGCGATTGGTATGCGACCAGTCCGCGACTCTGGCTCCCATGCATTCGCGACACATGCACATTACAGTACGAGATGCTTGCGCAGTTGCGGGTCCCACGTGACGTCATATACGTGCTGGGGCACACTGGGTGCGCAACTCCCGCAAAAAAAATTATGTTCCAAAATGAAATGTATCTGTCTTTAATATACACATTAGGGCAAGAGATTATCTAAGATATTCATAAAAATAATATATTTTTACTTATAATAAACTTATATTATTTTTAAATATATTTTTGCGAAGTCGGGTGCGTGCATTGTGAGTGCAGAGAACCAGGTCAGCAGAGCTGCTGTAGAGCCAGAGAAACCAGATCAGCAGAGCCGTTGTAGAGCCAGAGAACCAGGTTAGCAGAGCTGCTCTAGAGCCTAAGAAACAGGTCAGCAGAGCTGTTCTAGAACCAGAGACCCAGGTCAGCAGAGCTGCTCTAGAGCCAGAGACCCAGGTCAGCAGAGCTGCTCTAGAGGCCAAGAACCAGGTCAGCAGAGCTGCTTTAGAGGGAGAGAACGAGGCCAGCAGAGCTGCTTTATAGCCAAGGGACCAGGTCAGCAGAGCTGCTCTAGAGCCAGAGAACCAGGTCAGCAGAACTGCTTTAGAGCCATAGAACCAGGTCAGCAGAGCTGCTTTAGAGCCAAAGAACCAGGTCAGCAGAGCTGCTTTAGAGCCAGAGAACCAGGTCAGCAGAGCTGCTTTAGAGCCAGAGAACCAGGTCAGCAGAGCTGCTGTAGAGCCTAAGAGCTAGGTCAGCAGAGCTGCTCTAGAGCCGGAGAACCAGATCAGCAGAGCTGCTGTAGAGCCAGAGAAACCAGGTCAGTAGAGCTGCTTTAGAGGGAGAGACCCAGGTCAGCAGAGCTGCTCTAGAGCCAGTGACCCAGGTCAGCAGAGCTGCTCTAGAGGCCGAGAACCAGGTAAGCAGAGCTGCTGTAGAACCAGAGAAGCCAGGTCAGCAGAGCTGCTTTAGAGGGAGAGAACCAGGTCAGCAGACCTGCTTTAGAGCCAGAGAACCAGGTCAGCAGAGCTGCTCTAGAGCCAGAGAACCAGGTAAGCAGAGCTGCTTTAGAGCCATAGAACCAGATCAGCAGAGCTGCCATAGAGGCAGAGAACCAGGTCAGCAGAACTGTGGTAGAGCCAGAGAACCTGGTCAGTAGAGCTCTTTAGAGCGAGAGAACCAGGTCAGCAGAGCTGCTTTAGAACCAGAGAACCAGGTCAGCAGAGCTGCTCTAGAGCCAGAGAAGCAGGTCAGCAGAGCTGCTTTAGAGCCAGAGATCCAGGTCAGCAGAGCTGCTTTAGAGCCATAGAACCAGGTCAGCAGAGCTGCTTTAGAGTCAGAGAACCAGGTCAGCAGAGCTGCTCTAGAGGCATAGAACCAGGTCAACAGAGCTGCTTTAGAGGGAGAGAACAAGGCCAGCAGAGCTACTTTGGAGCCAGAGAACCAGGTCAGCAGAGCTGCTCTAGAGCCAGGGAAACCAGGTCAGCAGAGCTGCTTTAGAGGGAGAGAACCAGGTCAGCAGAGCTGCTTTAGAGCCAGAGAACCAGGTCAGCAGAGCTGCTCTAGAGCCAGAGAACCAGGTCAGCAGAGCTGCTTTAGAGCCATAGAACCAGGTCAGCAGAGCTGCTCTAGAGGCAGAGAACCAGGTCAGTAGAGCTGATTTAGAGGGAGAGAACCAGGTCAGCAGACCTGCTTTAGAGCCAGAGAACCAGGTCAGCAGTGCTGCTCTAGAGCAAGAGAACCAGGTCAGCAGAGCTGCATTAGAGCCATAGAAGCAGGTCATTAGAGCTGCTTTAGAGCCAGAGAACCAGGTCAGCAGAGCTGCTCTAGAGCATAAGAACTGGGTCAGCAGAGCTGCTCTAGAGCCAGAGAACGAGGTCAGCAGAGCTGCTTTAGAGGGAGAGAACGAGGCCAGCAGAGCTGCTTTATAGCCAAGGGACCAGGTCAGCAGAGCTGCTCTAGAGCCAGAGAACCAGGTCAGCAGAACTGCTTTAGAGCCATAGAACCAGGTCAGCAGAGCTGCTTTAGAGCCAAAGAACCAGGTCAGCAGAGCTGCTTTAGAGCCAGAGAACCAGGTCAGCAGAGCTGCTTTAGAGCCAGAGAACCAGGTCAGCAGAGCTGCTCTAGAGCATAAGAACTGGGTCAGCAGAGCTGCTCTAGAGCCGGAGAACCAGGTCAGCAGAGCTGCTTTAGAGGGAGAGAACGAGGCCAGCAGAGCTGCTTTATAGCCAAGGGACCAGGTCAGCAGAGCTGCTCTAGAGCCAGAGAACCAGGTCAGCAGAGCTGCTCTAGAGCCAGAGAACCAGGTCAGAAGAGCTGCTTTAGAGCCATAGAACCAGATCAGCAGAGCTGCCATAGAGGCAGAGAACCAGGTCAGCAGAACTGTGGTAGAGCCAGAGAACCAGGTCAGCAGAGCTCTTTAGAGGGAGAGAACCAGGTCAGCAGAGCTGCTTTAGAGCCAGAGAACCAGGTCAGCAGAGCTGCTCTAGAGCCAGAGAAGCAGGTCAGCAGAGCTGCTTTAGAGCCAGAGATCCAGGTCAGCAGAGCTGCTTTAGAGCGGTAGAACCAGGTCAGCAGAGCTGCTTTAGAGTCAGAGAACCAGGTCAGCAGAGCTGCTTTAGAGGGAGAGAACAAGGTCAGCAGAGCTACTTTGGAGCCAGAGAACCAGGTCAGCAGAGCTGCTCTAGAGCCAGGGAAACCAGGTCAACAGAGCTGCTTTAGAGGGAGAGACCCAGGTCAGCAGAGCTGCTTTAGAGCCAGAGAACCAGGTCAGCAGAGCTGCTCTAGAGCCAGAGAACCAGGTCAGCAGAGCTGCTTTGGAGCCATAGAACCAGGTCAGCAGAGCTGCTCTAGAGGCAGAGAACCAGGTCAGTTGAGCTGATTTAGAGGGAGAGAACCAGGTCAGCAGAGCTGCTTTAGAGCCGGAGAACCAGGTCAGCAGTGCTGCTCTAGAGCAAGAGAACCAGGTCAGCAGAGCTGCTTTAGAGCCATAGAAGCAGGTCAGCAGGGCTGCTTTAGAGCCAGAGAACCAGGTCAGCAGAGCTGCTCTAGAGCATAAGAACTGGGTCAGCAGAGCTGCTCTAGAGCCGGAGAACCAGGTAAGCAGAGCTGCTTTAGAGGGAGAGAACGAGGCCAGCAGAGCTGCTTTGTAGCCAAGGGACCAGGTCAGCAGAGCTGCTTTAGAGCCATAGAACCAGGTCAGCAGAGCTGCTTTAGAGCCAGAGAACCAGGTCAGCAGAGCTGCTCTAGAGCATAAGAACTGGGTCAGCAGAGCTGCTCTAGAGCCGGAGAACCAGGTCAGCAGAGCTGCTTTAGAGGGAGAGAACGAGGCCAGCAGAGCTGCTTTATAGCCAAGGGACCAGGTCAGCAGAGCTGCTCTAGAGCCAGAGAACCAGGTCAGCAGAACTCCTTTAGAGCCATAGAACCAGGTCAGCAGAGCTGCTTTAGAGCCAAAGAACCAGGTCAGCAGAGCTGCTTTAGAGCCAGAGAACCAGGTCAGCAGAGCTGCTTTAGAGCCAGAGAACCAGGTCTGCAGAGCTGCTCTAGAGCCTAAGAACTAGGTCAGCAGAGCTGCTCTAGAGCCAGAGAACCAGGTCAGCAGAGCTGCTGTAGAGCCAGAGATACCAGGTCAGTAGAGCTGCTTTAGAGGGAGAGAAACATGCCAGCAGAGCTGCTTAAGAGCCTAAGAACTAGGTCAGCAGAGCTGCTCTAGAGCCATAGAACCAGGTCAGCAGAGCTGCTTTAGATCCGGAGAACCAGGTCAGCAGAGCTGCTTTAGAGCCAGAGAACCAGGTCAGCAGAGCTGCTCTACAGCCTAAGAACTAGGTCAGCAGAGCTGCTTTAGAGCCAGAGAACCAGGTCAGCAGAGCTGCTCTAGAGCCTAAGAACCGGGTCATCAGAGCTGCTCTAGAGCAAGAGAACCAGGTCAGCAGAACTGCTTTAGAGCCATAGAACCGGGACAGCAGAGCTGCTTTAGAGCCTAAGAACCGGGTCATCAGAGCTGCTCTAGAGCAAGAGAACCAGGTCAGCAGAACTGCTTTAGAGCCATAGAACCGGGACAGCAGAGCTGCTTTAGAGCCAGAGAACCAGGTCAGCAGAGCTGTGGTAGAGCCAGAGAACCAGGTCAGCAGAGCTGCTCTAGAGCATAGGAACTAGGTTAGCAGAGCTGCTCTAGAACCCAGAGAACCAGGCCAGCAGAGCTGCTTTAGAGCCAGAGAACCAGGTCAGCAGATCTGCTCTAGAGCCAGAGAACCAAGTCAGCAGAGCTGCTTTAGAGCCATAGAACCAGGTCAGCAGAGCTGCTTTAGAGCCAGAGAACCAGGTCAGCAGAGCTGCTCTAGAGCCTAAGAACTAGGTCAGCAGAGCTGCTCTAGAGCCAGAGAACCATGTCAGCAGAGCTGCTGTAGAGCCAGAGAAACCAGGTCAGTATAGCTGCTTTAAAGGGAGTGAACCAGGTCAGCAGAGCTGCTTTAGAGCCAGAGAACCAGGCCAGCAGAGCTGCTTTAGAGCCAGAGAACCAGGTCAGCAGATCTGCTCTAGAGCCAGAGAACCAAGTCAGCAGAGCTGCTTTAGAGCCATAGAACCAGGTCAGCAGAGCTGCTTTAGAGCCAGAGAACCAGGTCAGCAGAGCTGCTCTAGAGCCTAAGAACTAGGTCAGCAGAGCTGCTTTAGAGCCAGAGAACCAGGTCAGCAGAGCTGCTGTAGAGCCAGAGAAACCAGGTCAGTAGAGCTGCTTTAGGGGGAGAGAACCAGGTCAGCAGAGCTGCTCTAGAGCCAGAGAACCATGTCAGCAGAACTGATCTAGAGCCAGAGAACCAAGTCAGCAGAGCTGCTTTAGAGCCATAGAACCAGGTCAGCAGAGCTGCTTTAGAGCCAGAGAACCAGGTCAGCAGAGCTGCTCTAGAGCCTAAGAACTAGGTCAGCAGAGCTGCTTTAGAGCCATAGAACCAGGTCCGCAGAGCTGCTGTAGAGCCAGACAAACCAGGTCAGTAGAACTGCTTTAGAGGGAGAGAACCAGGTCAGCAGAGCTGCTCTAGAGCCAGAGAACCGGGTCATCAGAGCTGCTCTAGAGCTAGAGAACCAGGTCAGCAGAGCTGCTTTAGAGGGAGAGAACCAGGCCAGCAGAGCTGCTCTATAGCCAAATGGACCAGGTCAGCAGAGCTGCTCTAGAGCCAGAGAACCAGGTCAGCAGAACTGCTTCAGAGCCATAGAACCGGGACAGCAGAGCTGCTTTAGAGCCAGAGAACCAGGTCAGCAGAGCTGCTTTAGAGGGAGAGAACAAGGTCAGCAGAGCTACTTTGGAGCCAGAGAACCAGGTCAGCAGAGCTGCTCTAGAGCCAGGGAAACCAGGTCAACAGAGCTGCTTTAGAGGGAGAGACCCAGGTCAGCAGAGCTGCTCTAGAGCCAGAGAACCATGTCAGCAGAACTGATCTAGAGCCAGAGAACCAAGTCAGCAGAGCTGCTTTAGAGCCATAGAACCAGGTCAGCAGAGCTGCTTTAGAGCCAGAGAACCAGGTCAGCAGAGCTGCTCTAGAGCCATAGATCCAGGTCAGCAGAGCTGCTTTAGAGCCATAGAACCAGGTCAGCAGATCTGCTCTAGAGCCAGAGAACCAAGTCAGCAGATCTGCTCTAGAGCCAGAGAACCAAGTCAGAAGATCTGCTCTATAGCCAGAGAACCAGGTCAGCAGAGCTGCTCTAGAGCCTAAGAACTAGGTCAGCAGAGCTGCTCTAGAGCCAGAGAACCATGTCAGCAGAGCTGCTGTAGAGCCAGAGAAACCAGGTCAGTAGAGCTGCTTTAAAGGGAGTGAACCAGGTCAGCAGAGCTGCTTTAGAGCCAGAGAACCAGGCCAGCAGAGCTGCTTTAGAGCCAGAGAACCAGGTCGGCAGATCTGCTCTAGAGCCAGAGAACCAAGTCAGCAGAGCTGCTTTAGAGCCATAGAACCAGGTCAGCAGAGCTGCTTTAGAGCCAGAGAACCAGGTCAGCAGAGCTGCTCTAGAGCCTAAGAACTAGGTCAGCAGAGCTGCTCTAGAGCCATAGAACCAGGTCAGCAGAGCTGCTGTAGAGCCAGAGAAACCAGGTCAGTAGAGCTGCTTTAGAGGGAGAGAACCAGGTCAGCAGAGCTGCTCTAGAGCCAGAGAACCACGTCAGCAGAACTGATCTAGAGCCAGAGAACCAAGTCAGCAGAGCTGATTTAGAGCCATAGAACAAGGTCAGCAGAGCTGCTTTAGAGCCAGAGAACCAGGTCAGCAGAGCTGCTCTAGAGCCATAGAACTAGGTCAGCAGAGCTGCTTTAGAGCCAGAGAACCAGGTCAGCAGATCTGCTCTAGAGCCAGAGAACCAAGTCAGCAGAGCTGCTTTAGAGCCATAGAACCAGGTCAGCAGAGCTGCTTTAGAGCCAGAGAACCAGGTCAGCAGAGCTGCTCTAGAGCCTAAGAACTAGGTCAGCAGAGCTGCTTTAGAGCCAGAGAACCAGGTCAGCAGATCTGCTCTAGAGCCAGAGAACCAAGTCAGCAGAGCTGCTTTAGAGCCATAGAACCAGGTCAGCAGAGCTGCTTTAGAGCCAGAGAACCAGGTCAGCAGAGCTGCTCTAGAGCCTAAGAACTAGGTCAGCAGAGCTGCTTTAGAGCCACAGAACCAGGTCCGCAGAGCTGCTGTAGAGCCAGACAAACCAGGTCAGTAGAGCTGCTTTAGAGGGAGAGAACCAGGTCAGCAGAGCTGCTCTAGAGCCAGAGAACCATGTCAGCAGAACTGATCTAGAGCCAGAGAACCAAGTCAGCAGAGCTGCTTTAGAGCCAGAGAACCAGGTCAGCAGATCTGCTCTAGAGCCAGAGAACCAGGTCAGCAGAGCTGCTCTAGAGCCAGAGAACCATGTCAGCAGATCTGCTCTAGAGCCAGAGAACCAAGTCAGCAGATCTGCTCTAGAGCCAGAGAACCAAGTCAGAAGATCTGCTCTAGAGCCAGAGAACCAAGTCAGCAGAGCTGCTTTAGAGCCATAGAACCAGGTCAGCAGAGCTGCTTTAGAGCCAGAGAACCAGGTCAGCAGAGCTGCTCTAGAGCCTAAGAACTAGGTCAGCAGAGCTGCTCTAGAGCCAGATAACCAGGTCAGCAGAGCTGCTTTTGAGCCAGAGAAACCAGGTCAGCAGAGCTGCTTTAGAGGGAGAGAACCAGGTCAGCAGAGCTGCTTTAGAGAAAGAGAACCAGGCCAGCAGAGCTGCTTTAGAGCCTAAGAACTAGGTCAGCAGAGCAGATCTAGAGCCATAGAACCAGGTCAGCAGAGCTGCTTTAGAACCAGACAACCAGGTCAGCAGAGCTGCTCTAGAGCCAGAGAACCAGGTCAGCAGAACTGCTTTAGAGCCATAGAACCAGGTCAGCAGAGCTGCTTTAGAGCCAAAGAACTAGGTCAGCAGAGCTGCTCTAGAGCCAGAGAACCAGGTCAGCAGAGCTGCTGTAGAGCCAGAGATACCAGGTCAGTAGAGCTGCTTTAGAGGGAGAGAAACAGGCCAGCAGAGCTGCTTAAGAGCCTAAGAACTAGGTCAGCAGAGCTGCTCTAGAGCCATAGAACCAGGTCAGCAGAGCTGCTTTAGATCCGGAGAAGCAGGTCAGCAGAGCTGCTTTAGAGCCAGAGAACCAGGTCAGCAGAGCTGCTCTACAGCCTAAGAACTAGGTCAGCAGAGCTGCTTTGGAGCCAGAGAACCAGGTCAGCAGAGCTGCTCTAGAGCCTAAGAACCGGGTCATCAGAGCTGCTCTAGAGCAAGAGAACCAGGTCAGCAGAACTGCTTTAGAGCCATAGAACCGGGACAGCAGAGCTGCTTTAGAGCCTAAGAACCGGGTCATCAGAGCTGCTCTAGAGCAAGAGAACCAGGTCAGCAGAACTGCTTTAGAGCCATAGAACCGGGACAGCAGAGCTGCTTTAGAGCCAGAGAACCAGGTCAGCTGAGCTGTGGTAGAGCCAGAGAACCAGGTCAGCAGAGCTGCTCTAGAGCATAGGAACTAGGTTAGCAGAGCTGCTCTAGAACCCAGAGAACCAGGCCAGCAGAGCTGCTTTAGAGCCAGAGAACCAGGTCAGCAGATCTGCTCTAGAGCCAGAGAACCAAGTCAGCAGAGCTGCTTTAGAGCCATAGAACCAGGTCAGCAGAGCTGCTTTAGAGCCAGAGAACCAGGTCAGCAGAGCTGCTCTAGAGCCTAAGAACTAGGTCAGCAGAGCTGCTTTAGAGCCACAGAACCAGGTCCGCAGAGCTGCTGTAGAGCCAGACAAACCAGGTCAGTAGAGCTGCTTTAGAGGGAGAGAACCAGGTCAGCAGAGCTGCTCTAGAGCCAGAGAACCATGTCAGCAGAACTGATCTAGAGCCAGAGAACCAAGTCAGCAGAGCTGCTTTAGAGCCAGAGAACCAGGTCAGCAGAGCTGCTCTAGAGCCAGAGAACCAGGTCAGCAGAGCTGCTCTAGAGCCAGAGAACCATGTCAGCAGATCTGCTCTAGAGCCAGAGAACCAAGTCAGCAGATCTGCTCTAGAGCCAGAGAACCAAGTCAGAAGATCTGCTCTAGAGCCAGAGAACCAAGTCAGCAGAGCTGCTTTAGAGCCATAGAACCAGGTCAGCAGAGCTGCTTTAGAGCCAGAGAACCAGGTCAGCAGAGCTGCTCTAGAGCCTAAGAACTAGGTCAGCAGAGCTGCTCTAGAGCCAGATAACCAGGTCAGCAGAGCTGCTTTTGAGCCAGAGAAACCAGGTCAGCAGAGCTGCTTTAGAGGGAGAGAACCAGGTCAGCAGAGCTGCTTTAGAGCAAGAGAACCAGGCCAGCAGAGCTGCTTTAGAGCCTAAGAACTAGGTCAGCAGAGCAGATCTAGAGCCATAGAACCAGGTCAGCAGAGCTGCTTTAGAACCAGACAACTAGGTCAGCAGAGCTGCTCTAGAGCCTAAGAACCGGGTCATCAGAGCTGCTCTAGAGCTAGAGAACCAGGTCAGCAGAGCTGCTTTAGAGGGAGAGAACCAGGCCAGCAGAGCTGCTTTATAGCCAAAGGGACCAGGTCAGCAGAGCTGCTCTAGAGCCAGAGAACCAGGTCAGCAGAACTGCTTTAGAGCCATAGAACCGGGACAGCAGAGCTGCTTTAGAGCAAGAGAACCAGGTCAGCAGAGCTGCTTTAGAGGGAGAGAACAAGGTCAGCAGAGCTACTTTGGAGCCAGAGAACCAGGTCAGCAGAGCTGCTCTAGAGCCAGGGAAACCAGGTCAACAGAGCTGCTTTAGAGGGAGAGACCCAGGTCAGCAGAGCTGCTTTAGAGCCAGAGAACCAGGTCAGCAGAGCTGCTTTAGAGCCAGAGAACCAGGTCAGCAGAGCTGCTCTAGAGCCAGAGAACCAGGTCAGCAGAGCTGCTTTGGAGCCATAGAACCAGGTCAGCAGAGCTGCTCTAGAGGCAGAGAACCAGGTCAGTAGAGCTGATTTAGAGGGAGAGAACCAGGTCAGCAGAGCTGCTTTAGAGCCGGAGAACCAGGTCAGCAGTGCTGCTCTAGAGCAAGAGAACCAGGTCAGCAGAGCTGCTTTAGAGCCATAGAAGCAGGTCAGCAGATCTGCTTTAGAGCCAGAGAACCAGGTCAGCAGAGCTGCTCTAGAGCATAAGAACTGGGTCAGCAGAGCTGCTCTAGAGCCGGAGAACCAGGTCAGCAGAGCTGCTTTAGAGGGAGAGAACGAGGCCAGCAGAGCTGCTTTGTAGCCAAGGGACCAGGTCAGCAGAGCTGCTTTAGAGCCATAAAACCAGGTCAGCAGAGCTGCTTTAGAGCCAGAGAACCAGGTCAGCAGAGCTGCTCTAGAGCATAAGAACTGGGTCAGCAGAGCTGCTCTAGAGCCGGAGAACCAGGTCAGCAGAGCTGCTTTAGAGGGAGAGAACG
The DNA here is from genome assembly GCF_964204655.1 of Triturus cristatus. Classification (NCBI taxonomy): domain Eukaryota; kingdom Metazoa; phylum Chordata; class Amphibia; order Caudata; family Salamandridae; genus Triturus; species Triturus cristatus. The sequence continues at coordinate 734,815,155 of NC_140587.1, read as the reverse complement.
AGGCCAGCAGAGCTGCTTTATAGCCAAGGGACCAGGTCAGCAGAGCTGCTCTAGAGCCAGAGAACCAGGTCAGCAGAACTGCTTTAGAGCCATAGAACCAGGTCAGCAGAGCTGCTTTAGAGCCAAAGAACCAGGTCAGCAGAGCTGCTTTAGAGCCAGAGAACCAGGTCAGCAGAGCTGCTTTAGAGCCAGAGAACCAGGTCAGCAGAGCTGCTCTAGAGCCTAAGAACTAGGCCAGCAGAGCTGCTCTAGAGCCAGAGAACCAGGTCAGCAGAGCTGCTGTAGAGCCAGAGATACCAGGTCAGTAGAGCTGCTTTAGAGGGAGAGAAACAGGTCAGTAGAGCTGCTCTACAGCCAGAGAACCAGGCCAGCAGAGCTGCTTAAGAGCCTAAGAACTAGGTCAGCAGAGCTGCTCTAGAGCCATAGAACCAGGTCAGCAGAGCTGCTTTAGAGCCAGAGAACCAGGTCAGCAGAGCTGCTCTAGAGCTAGAGAACCAGGTCAGCAGAGTTGCTTTAGAGGGAGAGAACCAGGCCAGCAGAGCTGCTTTATAGCCAAAGGGACCAGGTCAGCAGAGCTGCTCTAGAGCAAGAGAACCAGGTCAGCAGAACTGCTTTAGAGCCATAGAACCGGGACAGCAGAGCTGCTTTAGAGCCAGAGAACCAGGTCAGCAGAGCTGTGGTAGAGCCAGAGAACCAGATCAGCAGAGCTGCTCTAGAGCATAGGAACTAGGTTAGCAGAGCTGCTCTAGAACCCAGAGAACCAGGCCAGCAGAGCTGCTTTAGAGCCAGAGAACCAGGTCAGCAGATATGCTCTAGAGCCAGAGAACCAAGTCAGCAGAGCTGCTTTAGAGCCATAGAACCAGGTCAGCAGAGCTGCTTTAGAGCCAGAGAACCAGGTCAGCAGAGCTGCTCTAGAGCCTAAGAACTAGGTCAGCAGAGCTGCTCTAGAGCCAGAGAACCATGTCAGCAGAGCTGCTGTAGAGCCAGAGAAACCAGGTCAGTAGAGCTGCTTTAAAGGGAGTGAACCAGGTCAGCAGAGCTGCTTTAGAGCCAGAGAACCAGGCCAGCAGAGCTGCTTTAGAGCCAGAGAACCAGGTCAGCAGATCTGCTCTAGAGCCAGAGAACCAAGTCAGCAGAGCTGCTTTAGAGCCATAGAACCAGGTCAGCAGAGCTGCTTAGAGCCAGAGAACCAGGTCAGCAGAGCTGCTCTAGAGCCAGAGAACCGGGTCAGCAGAGCTGCTGTAGAGCCAGAGAAACCAGGTCAGTAGAGCTGCTTTAGAGGGAGAGAACCAGGTCAGCAGAGCTGCTCTAGAGCCAGAGAACCATGTCAGCAGAACTGATCTAGAGCCAGAGAACCAAGTCAGCAGAGCTACTTTAGAGCCATAGAACAAGGTCAGCAGAGCTGCTTTAGAGCCAGAGAACCAGGTCAGTAGAGCTGCTCTAGAGCCATAGAACTAGGTCAGCAGAGCTGCTTTAGAGCCAGAGAACCAGGTCAGCAGATCTGCTCTAGAGCCAGAGAACCAAGTCAGCAGAGCTGCTTTAGAGCCATAGAACCAGGTCAGCAGAGCTGCTGTAGAGCCAGAGAACCAGGTCAGCAGAGATGCTCTAGAGCCTAAGAACTAGGTCAGCAGAGCTGCTTTAGAGCCATTGAACCAGGTCCGCAGAGCTGCTGTAGAGCCAGACAAACCAGGTCAGTAGAGCTGCTTTAGAGGGAGAGAACCAGGTCAGCAGAGCTGCTCTAGAGCCAGAGAACCATGTCAGCAGAACTGATCTAGAGCCAGAGAACCAAGTCAGCAGAGCTGCTTTAGAGCCATAGAACCAGGTCAGCAGAGCTGCTTTAGAGCCAGAGAACCAGGTCAGCAGAGCTGCTCTAGAGCCATAGATCCAGGTCAGCAGAGCTGCTTTAGAGCCAGAGAACCAGGTCAGCAGATCTGCTCTAGAGCCAGAGAACCAAGTCAGCAGATCTGCTCTAGAGCCAGAGAACCAAGTCAGAAGATCTGCTCTAGAGCTAGAGAACCAAGTCAGCAGAGCTGCTTTAGAGCCATAGAACCAGGTCAGCAGAGCTGCTTTAGAGCCAGAGAACCAGGTCAGCAGAGCTGCTCTAGAGACTAAGAACTAGGTCAGCAGAGCTGCTCTAGAGCCAGATAACCAGGTCAGCAGAGCTGCTTTTGAGCCAGAGAAACCAGGTCAGCAGAGCTGCTTTAGAGGGAGAGAACCAGGTCAGCAGAGCTGCTTTAGAGCAAGAGAATCAGGCCAGCAGAGCTGCTTTAGAACCTAAGAACTAGGTCAGCAGAGCAGATCTAGAGCCATAGAACCAGGTCAGCAGAGCTGCTTTAGAACCAGACAACCAGGTCAGCAGGGCTGCTCTAGAGCCTAAGAACCGGGTCATCAGAGCTGCTCTAGAGCTAGAGAACCAGGTCAGCAGAGCTGCTTTAGAGGGAGAGAACCAGGCCAGCAGAGCTGCTTTATAGCCAAAGGGACCAGGTCAGCAGAGCTGCTCTAGAGCCAGAGAACCAGGTCAGCAGAACTGCTTTAGAGCCATACAACCGGGACAGCAGAGCTGCTTTAGAGCCAGAGAACCAGGTCAGCAGAGCTGTGGTAGAGCCAGAGAACCAGGTCAGCAGAGCTGCTCTAGAGCATAAGAACGAGGTCAGCAGAGCTGCTCTAGAACCCAGAGAACCAGGCCAGCAGAGCTGCTTTAGAGCCAGAGAACCAGGTCAGCAGATCTGCTCTAGAGCCAGAGAACCAAGTCAGCAGAGCTGCTTTAGAGCCATAGAACCAGGTCAGCAGAGCTGCTTTAGAGCCAGAGAACCAGGTCAGCAGAGCTGCTCTAGAGCCTAAGGACTAGGTCAGCAGAGCTGCTCCAGAGCCAGAGAACCAGGTCAGCAGAGCTGCTTTAGAGCCAGAGAACCAGGCCAGCAGAGCTTCTTTAGAGCCAGAGAACCAGGTCAGCAGATCTGCTCTAGAGCCAGAGAACCAAGTCAGCAGAGCTGTTTTAGAGCCAGAGAACTAGGTCAGCAGAGCTGCTTTAGAGCCAGAGAACCAGGTCAGCGGAGCTGCTCTAGAGCCTAAGAACTATGTCAGCAGAGCTGCTCTAGAGCCAGAGAACCAGGTCAGCAGAGCTGCTGTAGAGCCAGAGAAACCAGGTCAGTAGAGCTGCTTTAGAGGGAGAGAACCAGGTCAGCAGAGCTGCTCTAGAGCCAGAGAACCATGTCAGCAGAACTGATCTAGAGCCAGAGAACCAAGTCAGCAGAGCTGCTTTAGAGCCATAGAACCAGGTCAGCAGAGCTGCTTTAGAGCCAGAGAACCAGGTCAGCAGAGCTGCTCTAGAGCCATAGAACCAGGTCAGCAGAGCTGCTTTAGAGCCAGAGAACCAGGTCAGCAGATCTGCTCTAGAGCCAGAGAACCAAGTCAGCAGAGCTGCTTTAGAGCCATAGAACCAGTTCAGCAGAGCTGCTTTAGAACCAGAGAACCAGGTCAGCAGAGCTGCTCTAGAGCCTAAGAACTAGGTCAGCAGAGCTGCTCTAGAGCCAGAGAACCAGGTCAGCAGAGCTGTTGTAGAGCCAGAGAACCAGATCAGCAGAGCTGCTCGGTAGCCTAAGAACTACGGGGCATATCAACAACAACCGGCGATAATTATCGCAAAGCGCACTTAGCGCTAGGATAATTATCGCCGGCTAGCGTGGATTTTTATCGCTGAGATAGCGTGCTATTAGCATCGCTTATCTCAATAGCGATAAAAATCCTCACGCTAACTGGCTAACGTGAGATTATCGCTGGAAACCCAGCGATAATTTCACGTTAGCTTGTTGATAGGGACTTACAAACTTAGCCATGATATCCTCCTTCCATAGGATATCATGGCTAAGTCAGTCCTGAAGCAGGTGTTAGGAAAGTAGCGATAACAGGTGTTATCGCTACTTTTCCTGATGCTATGCTTCATAGCGTGGGGCTTGATGATAGGAGAAATGTCGCTTAGAGACATTTCTCCTATCATGTCAGGTCAGGAACGCCCACTTTGCATCTCATTAGAGATGCAAAGCTGGGCGTTAGAAATCCCCACGCTAAAGCAAGGTTCCACGCGTTAGCGAGACCTTGTTAATATAGCGATGAAATTATCGCCGCTTTTCGGCTGAAAACGGCCGCTAAAGCGGCGATAATTTTTTTATCACCTCGTTGTAAATGTGCCACAATGTTAGCAGAGCTGCTCTAGAGCCAGATAACCAGGTCAGCAGAGCTGCTTTAGAGGGAGAGAACCAGGTCAGCAGAGCTGCTTTACAGCCAGAGAACCAGGTCAGCAGAGCTGCTCTAGCAGACACTGACTGACTGACACTGACTGATTGACACTGACTGATTGACAATTACTGACACTGATGACTGACACTGACACTGACTGACACTGATTGACTGAAACTGACTGACTGACAATGACTGACAATGACTGACACTGACTGACTGACACTGACTGACACTGACTGATTGACACTAACTGACACTGATTGATTGACACTGACACTGACTGATACTGATTGACTGAAACTGACTGACTGACAATGACTGACACTGATTGACTGACACTGAATGACTGACACTGACTCACTGACTGACACTGACTGACACTGACTGACTGTCACTGACTGACACTGATTGACTGACACTGACTGACTGACTGACACTGACTGACTGACACTGACACTGACTGACTGACACTGACTGACTACTCTCTACTACTCTCTACTACTCTCTCTCTACTACTCACTCTCTACTACTCACTCTCTACTACTCTCTACTACTCATTTTTTACTACTCTACTACTCTCTGCTATTCACTTCCTACTACTCACTCTCTACTACTCACTCTCTACTACTCTCTTCTACTCACTCTCTACTACTCACTCTCTACTACTCACTCTCTACTACTCTCTACTACTCACTCTCTACTACTCTCTCTACTACTCACTCTCTACTACTCTCTACTATTCACTCTCTACCACTCACTCTCTACTATTGTCTACTACTCACCCTACTACTCTCTACTCCTCTCTACCATTCACTCTCTACTACTCTACTACTCACTCTCTACTACTCTACTACATTCTACTACTCACTCTCTACTACTCACTCTCTACTACTCTCTACTACTCACTCTCTACTACTCACTCGCTACTACTCTCTACTAATCACTCTCTACTACTCACTCTCTACTACTCTCTACTACTCTCTCTACTACTCTCTACTAATTCTCTCTACTATTCACTCTCTACTACTCACTCTGTACTGCTCTCTACTACTCACTCTAATACTCTTTACTACTCTCTACCACTCTCCTACTCACTCTCTACCACTCTCTACTACTCTCTCTCTACTATACACTCTACTATTCTCTACTACTCACTCTATACTACTCTCTCTCTACTACTCACTCTCTACAATTCACTCTCTACTATTCACTCTCTACTACTCACTTTCTAGTACTCGCTCTCTACTACTCTACAACTCTATACTACTCTCTCTACTACTCACTAGCTACTACTCACTCTCTGCTACTCTACTACTCTCTCTACTATTCACTCTCTACTATTCTCTACTACTCACTCTACTACTCTCTACTACTCTCTACCACTCCCTCTCTACTACTTTACTACTCACTCTCTACTTCTCTCTCTACTACTCACTCTCTACTAATCACTCTACTACTCTCTACTACTCACTCTCTACTAATCTCTCTCTACTACTCACTCTCTACTACTCTCTACTACTCAGTCTCTGCTACTCACTCTCTACTGCTCACTCTCCACTACTCACTCTCTACTACTCGCTCTCAACTACTCTCTACTACTCACTCTACCACTCTCTCTCTACTACTCTACAACTATCTCTTAATCTCTCTACGTCTCACTCTCTACTACTCTCTCTACTACTCACTCTCTACTACTCTCTACTACTCACTCTCTACTACACACTCTCTACTACTTGTTCTCTTCTACTCGCTCTCTACTACTCTCTAGTACTCACTCCACTACTCACTCTCTACTACTCTCTACTACTCACTCTCTACTACTCTCTACTACTCACTCTCTACTTCTCACTCTCTACTACTCTCTCTACTACTCACTTTCTACTGCTCTCTCCCTACTACTCTCCACTACCCTTTACTACTCACTCTCTACTTCGCACTCTACTACTCACTCTACAACTCACTCTCTACTACTCTCTCTCTACTACTCTCTACTACTCACTCTACTACTTACTCTCTACTAATCTCTAATACTCTCTCTCTGCTACTCACACTCCACTACTCTCTACTACTCACTCTCTTCTACTCACTCTCTACTACTCTCTACTACTCACTTTCTACTACTCTCTACTACTCACTCTACTACTCACTCTCTACTACGCTCTACTACTCACTCTCTAATACTCACTCTCTACTGCTCTGTACTACTTACTCTCTACTGCTCACTCTCTCCTACTCATTCTACTACTCTCTACTACTCACTCTCTACTACTCTCTCTACTACTCTCTACTACTCTCTACTACTCACTCTCTACTCTCTATTACTCACTCTCTACTCTCTACCTCTCTACCTCTCTCTACCTCTCTCTCTACTACTCTCTACCTCTCTTCCTAGAGAGGTAGAGAGGTAGAGCGTAGTAGAGTGAGTAGTAGAGAGGGAGAGAGAGTAGTAGAGAGTGAGTAGTAGAGTAGTAGAGAGTGAGTGGTAGAGAGTAGTAGAGTGAGTACTAGAGAGTATTAGAGAGTGGTAGAGAGTGAGTTGTAGAGTAGTAGAGAGTGAGTAGTAGAGAGAGTAGTAGAGACTACTCTCTCTACTACTCACTCTCTCCTACTCTCTACTACTCTCTCTACTACTCACTCTCTACTACTCTCTAGTACTCACTCTACTACCCTCTACCACTCACTCTCTACTACTCTACTACTCACTCTCTACTTCTCTCTCTCTACTACTCACTCTCTACCACTCACTCTCTACTACTCACTCTCCACTACTCATTCTCTACTACTCGCTATCTACTACTCTCTACTACTCACTCTACTACTCACTCTCTACTACTCTACTACTCTCTACTACTCTCTCTACTACTCACTCTCTACTACTCGCTACTACTCACTCTCTACTACTCCCTACTACTCACTCTACTACTCACTCTCTACTACTCTCTACTACTCACTCTCTACTACTCCATTACTCTCTACTACTCACTCTCCACTACTCACGATCTACTACTCTACTACTCCCTACTACTCTCTCTCTACTACTCACTCTCTACTACTCTCTACTACTCTCTACTACCCACTCTCTACTACTCTCTCTCTACTACTCTCTCTCTACTACTCACTTTCTACTCCTCACTCTCTACTACTCTCTACTACTCACTCTCTACTACTCTCTGTCTACTACTCTCTACTACTCTCTACTACTCACTCTACTACTCACTCTACTACTCACTTTCTACTACTCACTCTCTACTACTCTCTATTACTCTCACTCTACTACTCTCTACTACTCACTCTTCTACTCACTCTTTACTACTCTCTACTACTCTCTCTCTTCTACTCACTCTACTACTCACTCTTTACTACTCTCTACTTCTCTTTCTACTACTCACTCTCTACTACTCTCTACTACTCACTCTCTACTACTCTCTGTCTACTACTCTCTACTACTCACTCTCTGCTACTCTCTCTACTATTCACTCTCTACTACTCACTCTCTACTACTCTCTACTACTCACTCTGCTACTCACTCTCTACTACTCTCTACTACTCTCTACTACGCACTCGCTATTACCCACTCTCTACTACTCTCTACTACTCACTCTCTACTACTCTCTACTACTCACTCTCGACTACTCACTCTACTACTCACTCTACTACTCACTCTCTACTACTCACTCTCTGCTACTCTCTCTACTAATCTCTACTACTCACTCTCTACTCTCTAATCTCTATTACTCATCCTCTACTCTCTATCTCTCTCTACCTCTCTCTCTACTACTCTCTACCTCTCTACCTCTACCTCTCTACCTCTACACCTCTACCTTTTTACTTTGATTCCATCAAGAAGGCATTCAGATGTTTCACACATTTGCCATAAATTCAGAATGTTAGCACTCTAGTTGCTCATTAGATCACTGTAGTAAAGCTACTGCTCACCAGGGAAGTCTGCTGCTGGTATTGAAAGTGCATGTTTCAGTCTGCATTCCAGAATTTTTTTAATGAAATAGAAGAGGATTTCAGAAGTCACTCAAATTTTTCTTTCTGCAGCACTAATCATACTTTCTATGGCAAAATTAAATGTGTTAAGAGTTACCACTTTATTCCAATCAAGATGGCTTCAGGTGTGCCATACGTAGTACTGTTAGCGCTCTAGTTGTTCTTTGGAACACTCTGGGAAGCGCCAGAACACAAAGGAATCAACTGACAGTCTCTGCCCTTGTTGGATGTACATGTTTTACTGAGAATGTCAGACTTCATTCTCACATGACTGAGAAAGATAATGTGAATTTACAGAAAATATGCTCTCAGTTTAGCTTATAGATCACCTTCCAAACCTCTGTGGGAAAACCATGAGAAAATAGTTTTCTCTCAAACATGATTCATGATATCCCAGCAGAAGGTTTTTTTTGCATGGTAAAATCGCCTTAGAACATACCACAATTCCTAAAATGAGTATGGTACCATCAATAAATCATGTATAATGTAGCTAAAGTCTTAAAACCTTCTATTAACTGCAATGCTTGTATATTGGTACCAAGATGGCTGCCAACACTTCTTGGATGAAGTGCTGACAGCCAATCAGATCTCACGATGAGATGTGTGGTTAGGCTCCGCCCAGATATATCTATGATTTTACTTTTGATTTTCTCAGAAACTACTGAACGGATTTACACCATTTAAGCAAAAGACATGACTCTGAACCAAGGCCTACCTTTCTGCCAACTTTGGTGTAATTCCGTTCAGCAGTTCGGGCTGTAGCTGCGACTAAAGGTCCCTATGGAAAATTGCATGGGGAAAACACGTTTTGGGACCCCCCTTTTTTCTCGGCCCCTGCTTGACGAATCACCCCAAGACTTTCAGGATAAGAGCGGACCGGCGCAGGCCACGAGTTTTGAAAATTTCGCCAAGATTCGTCAACCGACGCTAAAGTTATTGTAAATAGAATGTTGCAGATTTCCTATGGATAATAGGTCCTAACTATAACTACCTAATGGCGACCGCCAGTAGGTAATATATATAAAAAAAATATATATATATATATATATATTCACTGAAAAAACCATGGGTTTCACACACGTTATAGTTAGGAATTAGCATTTAAAAAACCTTGCAAATTCAGTGAAAAAACCATAGGTTTTACAGACGTTATAGTTAGCTGGACATTTCACTCGTAAAAAACCAATGAAATTCCCCCGTTATAGTTAGTTAAGCTAACTATAACTCGCGCACCCGCAATCCACTGCTGATGACGTCACATATTACATCACTCATGACATGGTCACTGACATCACTCATGACATCACTGATGACATCTCAAATGACATCACTGATGACATCACTGATGATATCATCCAGTGAATGTGTGTTTTTCTAAAAATTAAATATGTTTTATATATGTATATCTCAAGGTCGATGGAAGAATAAATGGGTATATAAGTGTCTAAATGGATGATTTTTTTTTAAAAAAATTATTGTGTAACTGACTGATAAAGTGTATCATAGTGAATACATGGCTTAGTGAGTAATGTTTAAATATGTAAATATCTGTATCAGTGTCTCACTTTGTGTATAAGTGGCTGCATGGGTTGGTGAGTAGGTACATGGGTGTCTATATAGGTTATTAGTTGGTTTTTTGAGTATCAGTGTGAGTGTCTGCATGATTCGGTGGGGGGTATTACGTAGTGCATAGGTGCATGAATGAGTGACTCACTGTATGTGTTGAAGACAGCATGTGTGCAGGACTGTATGGGTGGATGAGTATGTGTAAAGGTGTGTTAGTGAGTGAATGACTTTCTCAATAGTGTCTTTATGAGTAACTACTTATGTTTTAAACTAGTATATGTGACTATTGGTGTACATAAGTGAGTATATGTGAGAGTGAGAGATTGAAAGAGTTCCTGTATGAATAAGTATGTGTTTCTATAAGTGATTGTTAAAAAGACTAAGTATGTGTAAGTTTCCGTAGAAGTAAGTGTGGTGGTGTGTGTATAAGTGTATATGCAAGTAAATGTATGTTTGATTCTTTTTTAGCATGAGTGACTATGTGTGTGAGTAACTCTATGGATGAGTGGCATTGTGTAACAGGATGTATAGGTGTATGAGTACATATGAGTGAGTACATGTATGAGTGACTGTATAGGACTGTTGGTGAATGAGTGGATGTGTATGTGGATCTTAGAATTACAGAAGAGATTGTTGTAACTGGTATTGGTATTTCCAATATTTTGTAAATTTTAGTCTCTATTTTTGAATGTGTGTATCAATTGTTATATTAGGGTGAGAGGAGGACTGCCACTCTATCACAAGGATGATGTCATCAGTGATGTCATCAGTGATGTCATTTGAGATGTCATTAGTGATGTCATGAGTGATGTCAGTGACCATGTCATGAGTGATGTAATATGTGACGTCATCATCAGCAGTGGATTGCGGGTGCGCGAGTTATAGTTAGCTTAACTAACTATAACGGGGGAATTTCATTGGTTTTTTACGAGTGAAATGTCCAGCTAACTATAACGTCTGTGAAACCTATGGTTTTTTCACTGAATTTGCAAGGTTGGTTTTTTAAATGCTAATTCTTATATTTAACGTGTGTGAAACATTTCTTTTTTTTTATCTTTGCAAGGTTTTTTACATCTTTTTTTAAACTTTTTTTTCCCTTTAAACACTATGGTAAAATTTAATGCATTCTGCAATATATAAATGTTCATCTTTTTTTTAAAAAAAAGGTAAGATATAGTTGTATAACATAGTGAATCTTTTTTACAAATTTTTTATTTTTATTATTTTTTTTTTTTTACCGTGCGCGTACGGTAAGCTTACCGTAAGCGCACGTTTCGCTTTATGTACGTAATATTTCTACTCTGTTTGCATATGGTTACGCAATTTGCGTTGGCGTCCGTACTTCCTACGCGACGCGTAGGCGCATACTTTACACGTGTACGCGTGTGCGCACGTTACGCGGTAGTGTTCGAGCGTGCCTGTTATGCGCATGCGCGCGTGCGCGTGTCTTTCGTACGCGCATGCGTACTTTTACCGTAAGCGCTCCGTTACCGCTCCGTAAGCGTAACGTACACGCACGGTTGGTCATGTGATCAAGAAACAACACTTTTGATTGGTTTAAACTACTTTCAGTTCTAGAACCTTCCTACACCACACCCATTCCCCTCATTACTGCTTGTGACCCCTTAGGAGAAGGAGCTGAGTTGTCTTTGTGATATGATGGCAGAACAGCAGTCCTCTTCTGAGAGTGAGCCTGGTAGCAGCATCATCAGAGAGAGAAGGAGGAAACAAAAGACTTCTTTTGTATGGGAATATTTTACCTATCCAGAGGGGCAGAAAAAGGTAAATGCTCCTTTAGTCACCTGCTCACTTTGTGAGCGTGTCTTATCTAGAGGGAATCCAAGGAAGAAGTATTCCTTTGGAAATCACTCTATGGTTAGACACATTAAGGATAAACATACCAGGACTTATGCTCGAAATACTGGAGAAACATCTCCAGTAAGTCACCCGAGCACACCCGCAGAAGCTCAGCCGAGTACATCTTCGGCAGCTCAGCTGAGCCCTTCCTCTGCGGTGGGAGCATCACCCTTTTCTGCTCCTCTGGATATAAACCCTCGTTTTGGGAGGGTTACAATGAGGTGCACAAGATGTCATGGCCTTATTGTTCATGCGGAGACCAGTGTTTCCCTAATAAACAATAGGGTAGACCAGCACATCTGTGGTCCTTGTTAGTATTCCCATTCTTTCTTTCCTCTTTCCCTTTATGAACACAACGGTTCTTTTAAGAGCCAACCTTACCTCTTAACTTTTTTTTTAAAAAATGTACGCGCATTTTTTTTTTTTTTTTTTTTTTTAAACAAAAATGTTTTAATCACCCTACAAGGTCCTTGAGGGACTACTACAGAAATGAGAAAAGCATAGAGAAGAGTAGTGAAAAAAAGTGAGCATTAAAGTAAATGTGTGATAATTCCAGAAATTTCACACTTACCTGACAATCAAAATAACTTAATTAAAAATAAGTGATTTATTTAACTTTCTATAAAGAAGTTTATTTTTCATATTTTTCCTTTCTCAATCTGTAAAAAAAGAAAAAGGTATTAATATTTAACAATACATTTTAGAATACAGTGCACATATTTTCATATTTCAACAAACATTTTTTTGCCCTTTTTTTGCTGTTTTCAGAATATATTGCATTTCACTGTAAATCGCAAAAGCAATTGCATTCATCACTTAACAGCGGGCAAAAAAAAAAAACAATCTGAAAGATTGTTTAAAAAAAGCCCAGAATCTCTTCTCACTAAAACATACCGTAATAGAAATGTAACATTTGCAATAAAAATCTCACCTAAGAACAATAACTAATTCCAATAAATATCGTCTGAAAATTCTGTTGCATAAGCATAATCACCAAAATAATTTGTGTCAAAGAAGTCCACAATGCAAATTATTACCTTTCCTTTATGCCAAATGGTAATTTTTAAAATATTTTTTGATGATATTTCCAATGGTAATCCAATTAAATTGCAATAATGTTTTGTACAGATGTTGCAATTTCTGTCTAAAATTTTGGTTTCAGAAAAATTAAATAGGAATTTGCTAAATCAAAAGGCAAACGTTGCTTGAAAACCAATTGAGAATCATTACACAGTGTCCAGCCTTTTTCACATTTAAGAAAAACTGTGTAATGACCAGAAGTTACAATAGGCCCAGCATGGAAAATTACTGCAACTGTGACAAAAGTTTTTCCAGAAATTGATAATTGCTGTCCTGTAAATTTCTTTATTAAAGTGTCCAATTTTGTTCCATCAGCTCTACAACGTTGCATCATAAAAATTACATACTGTCCATACTTCTTTAAAAGTAAGGTTGAAAACATGTCAGATTTACATTCACAACATTCCATGCTATGATTGGCATCTTTAACTAATTTACTAAAAGTCACTGATTTAGTCTCTGGCAATGTTAAATAGATAAACCTTTCTGAATCAACATTAGAGCTGCATGTGTAGAAATAGTTTTCACAACTATGTTCCCATTTATAACAGAGACCAAACAAAGTTTCAATTTCTATCCCTTCATCTTCAAGTACGAAAAGGATGTACATCAAGAATTCCTGTGCATCTTGCTGGACATTTTGAGAAAACTGTGTTCGTCCTGAACATACATCTAATAGATTTCTAATTTCAGTCGCACTTTCTATTTTAGCTTTATCAACACTCAGCTTCTCATAAAGAAGACTTAGCACGGAACAGAATCTTTTTTCATGATTTTCTATTATCTGCTCTTGCAAACTTTCAAGATAAAATACAACATTCAGCACTACATTTGCGTAGCAGTTGACACCAGAGCTATTTTCAAAATGGCAACCAACAACCTCTTCAACATTGTCCTTTTTCTTTTTGCTTGCAATCACATGACTCTCTTTTTGTTTTCTCTTCTGTACATCCTCATTACAGATATTCTCAATTCTCCTTTTCCGAGAAACAACACGTTTCTCCAACACAGGATACTGACCTAAATGAGGAGCATAGGTTCTTCTTAATCTATTATACTCCTTTACACAATTTGCATCAGCACTAACTTTTCAGTCATCAAAGTCTATCATGAATAAACCAGATAATGTTTTCACTTGTGACAAAGCAACATATGCCATACCTTCTTTGAACACAGTAGATCCAATGTTTACAAATGCACTATCAACAGTTAATCCTTGAAACTTGTGAATAGTTACAGCATATGCTAGAGAAAATGGAAACTGCTTCCTACGTACATATAAGTCTTTCACAAGCAAAAAACGGACTGAACAACGACTAATGTCTTTTACCTCTTCAATCTGATCAAATTTTATTTTTAAAAACTCAATTCCTTCTTTTTTCTGGTAGTTAACAAAACCCACAACTTTACCCATAGCTCCATTTCTAAACCTTTTTCAACATCCAAATTTCTCCTTAAAAATACTCGACAGTTCATGCAAAGATATAGATTTTTTTCTAATCCAGCTGTTTTCGAAATGTTCTTCTCTAGAGAATCCAATTTATTTTTCAGTTCGCCTGTTAATGTAATAGTAATTCTTTCATGTTGGATTTAGTCCACTGCTTCCATTTTCTTAATCTCTTCCTTTTCCAATTTCAAAAGTTCCTCATTGAATATTGCGCATTCACGTAGTGTTGGCATTAAGCAGATTACAGTATTTTTTTCTGCAATGTTCTTGTATATTTTCTCTGCAACTATTTCTTCACTTGGAAATAAATTATGTAGCAACCGACTCGGTAATGCTTTTCTGCCAACTTCTGTGAGTAGTCCAATTCTGATATCTTTCAGAATACTTCCATATTCTTCATCATTTGCTTGCCTCATATTGGTAGTGAGTTCTTTGTACTCAAAGAATGACCAAATATTCGCATTACCAATGCTTCCTAATGACTTCTTCGTGTCCTCATGTGTCACAGTATTAAACACTGGTTGTCCTTTAACTGGAGTGAGCTGCAGAAGATCCCCAAAAACTATAACATGTTTTCCACCAAATAACACGTCATAGTCTCTCTTTAGAATTTGCTGCATTCTTAAATGCACAAAGGCAAGCATTAAGTTTGATACCATGCTTACCTCATCAATAATGAGAACTTGCATCTTCTTTAACACTCTTGAAACTTCGAAACATGCTTCGCCAGTTAGCTTGTGGTATTCTATTTTGTTCTCATGCTCCACTGGTAACATTAGCAAGCGATGGAGAGTAATTCCTTTAATATTATATGCTGCTAACCCAGTTGGAGCAGTAACAACACAAGATAAAGTTGAATCAGTTTTTTGCTGTAGGTACCTTCTGATGACTTTAATTAAGAAACTTTTCCCAGTTCCAGCTTGTCCACTCACATACAACCTAATTGGTTCAAATGATGTGCATGTGCACTCTTTATTTTCATGTAGTAATCCGTGATCAATTTTTTTTCTGACTTCTTCATAAATTTGTTGTTGTTCTTCATTCAGTTGTTGTTCCAAATCTGGTAAGTCTATTAAATCTTCCTGAGCTTGATTCATAGCCGTTTCCACTTCAGTCATGGCTATTGCAGCTTCATTTTCTAAGATTGGCTGTCCTAGTGGATCTTGACTGAGCGTTCCAGAACTTTGGCTGTCTTGAGAACTGTCTCTAGCTACTTCAGCTGCAATTGTAGCTTCCTGTTCAATTTCTTCGTTTAACATTTGGACATAATTCCTGAAAATACTGCATTCAATGGTATCTTTACATGCATTAAATGAATCCTCATAGCTTTGAAATTCTCCAAGTAGTTCGTCCTCTGAACGCCATGGTTTAAACAGCTGTAAAAGTGCCAAGTAGTAAAATTCCTTTTTGTCAGTAGTGTCACAACTCAGCTTCCTGTGATTAATCAAACTTCCTTTTGTTTGCTTCACCAAACATCCTTCCTCACCAATGACTTTATATTTTCCATTGTTGATGTCTTCTGTGGCTTTCCGTGAAAAAATGTAGTTCTGCAGCACTTCATAGAGACACATGTTCTCAAGATGATGACTTCTTTTTGGGTAATATGTGTCCAACATGTTTGTTTTCAAAATATCTGTACTTTCTGGGTCGTTCTTGGCCAAATATTCAATTTCTCCAACAGATCTCAGTACCCGATTTCGCATTCCTGCAAGGCCTAAACTGACCCAAATTATTCTTCTGGATTTCGAGTACAGACTTGCAGATGATAACCTATCTGAACATTCGTAGGATCCAATTTCTCGATGCGATAACATCTTTAAACTGAAACTGTACAGCTTCTTACTGACAGTCTTCTCGTGAGAAATCTCTTCCCACATTTCCTTCAATTCTGTTTTCTCAGATTTAGTGATGTAAGATGTGACATACCGAGCAACAGCAATAGAATTGTCTGCCAAATACTGAATATCCATGTTAGCATTCCACATGGATAAAAGGACTGGGTTGTAGTCATTTATATATTTTGACTCTTCTTTTCTTCTTAGGTTGTACGTATTTTTGGAAGATTTTCTTGTAATAGTATGTCGCACAGCTGACATAAAACTGTTGACTCTTCCTTTTGAAAGAACAGGTCTAGGAAATCCAAATCGACATTTTGTGTAGAATTTATCTTTGGTCTTGTACTTCCGTCGACAGTATTTTCCACACCGATGACTTTGGAAACGTAAAACTTGCTCTTTTAACTTTTTCTCTTCTGTGCTTTTAGGTATAGCACATGTTGCATATTCTTCAATGAAAGATAACACTGCTTCATCAGCATCTGTTCCAAATTTTGGAGCATCCTTGATCCACAACAGCATATGAATGTGAAGAGCACCTCTTGCTTGGTACTCTTTTCTCCAAAAGAAATCCACAACTTCTCCAAGTGGTGGATTTTTTTTATTGCAGATGAAGGACATCATAGCCTCAAATCTATGATTGAAATATCTGAAAACATTAACCGGATCCAATGAGCACAGTTCTCCTGCTGTCTTGTATTCGATGTTTTTAATGTTTGAATTTGCCTCTCGTAGAAAATCCAGTAAATCATCCCAAGCGTACTCGGCACAGCTTAGGGTTAGGATTCATGTTGGAGTTCCTAAATTCCGTAACATACATTTCAATTCTCCATGGCGTCGGTACCAATATTCATTCGTCCCACGCTGACAAGCCATCAGATTGATCAATTGAGATTCCAAATGATCATCTCGCTGCTGCACTTTGTTCATAAAATCCTTAGCAGACACATTATGTAGATGTGTTCCACTTTTTAAAATGTGGTTTACTGCATAAGATAGTGCAGACAAGTCACTTTCAAATAACAGATGGAACAAATAAGGAATACTTTGACGAAATCTGGGATCTTCTGCATATAATCTTGTAGTCCGATACTCAGAAGCAGGAATCTGGACTGGACGTTCATCGTATCGTCCACCTTCTCCTGTAGGAAACAGCTGGGGAAAACAACAAGCTTCCAAGCTCTCCTCCCATACACTCACGGGAGTTCCTTGTGCTTTTTTCATTTGAAACAGATCAATGGTGTTTGCCATTACTTCTTTTGAATGAAGAGGATGTATGCTGAAATGTTCATAAATTTCTTCTTCTTTTGACTTGTCAACTTTTTCAATTTGCCCAGCTGGTGTTTCTGTGTCTCCTAGTACATCTTCTTCATCTTCATCTATATAAATTGATTCATACCATTTATTATTTTTTTTCAAATACAAATTTGCTCTTTGTACTTTTCGTACATCTACCAGCTCCTGCCAAATGTTCTTACTCTTTGTAGGTACACCATTAACCAGAATAACTAATGGTTCAGTTTCCAAAGTATCTGTATCAATAGTTTCCATATTTTTTTTCAAATCCAACGGCAAATAGACAACTCTTCCTTTTAAACCTCTCTGTAAATCTGAAGGAGGTAATTTGCCTGTTTTTGGCTCCATACGTACTATGGTCTGGAACGGATGAACACATTGAATGAGTATAGACTCATACGTATTTAAATCAGAAAGTTCTGCAGGAACTTTAACCAATTCTAAATTATTATGTACAGCTCTAGCTGGCATTTTATTTTCTTCTAACTTGTTGTAACAGTATTTACAAATACGATGATCTTCACCCAAATCAAAACAATTTTCAAGAAATATATATGTTGCAAAATCCTTCCACTTATAATTATCTTCTTCTTCACTTTTTTTGTAAAGATCAACATTCCTTGTTTGGATTTTATAATGGCTTCTCCGGCAACAAATACAAGTTATATTTGGTCTTTCATTAGAGATGATAGCAAATTTTGTTATTTGATCTTCAAATTTCTTATTTACGGAGGGTTCTACATTCTCTTCCACATTTTCCTCAATAACTGTGTCATTCCCTGCACTTTCTTGTTCTGGACCAAAGTAACAAAACTGAATCTCATCAGTAACCTTCTCAACATCTGATACAGATCCACCAAACAGAGCGTTATTCAACTCATTTAACTTTAGTGCTGGACTTTTAGCAAAATACAATCTTCTCACAAATTTTCTAATTTCAGTATGATGAACTGCCAGCATCCTAAAATGGTGAAAAACACTTTGACAAACTTTCCTAGATAGACAAGCCAGAGAGTGTCCTTGCAAACCAGTATTCTCTCTCAATCTGCATGGATCTAGTCCTTGAAGCACCTTAATCTTCTGTTTAACACTCTTTTTACTATATTCTCTTAAAAACTCACGTAATTTATCAATAGATTCCTGCCGCAAAGTACAAATACTACTACAATTCCAAGTATACACTGGGGCTTTAGGACGTCTCCCCATAACCTCATCCGCAATCACGTCTTCCTCATTTCTTGGAACCATTTTCTCCTTTTCCATTATACAACCATAATTTACTTCATATGCTCGTCCACTGGTGTCAACTGCATGCAGCAAACTATTACTTTGAAGATAACTCTCTTCATTAAAAAATGGTTCAGTACTTGAACTATGCATCCATTCTCCTAAAAACACTTTACAAAAGTTATTTCTTTTCACTACTCCTTTCGTTTTGCTTTGTGACTTCATTACATTGACTATTTTTTCTAATGTACGGATCCTGTTCAAAATTAAAATGAATAGTTTTCTTTTTAATTCTAAAGCCTTAGCTACAATGGCTTCAATATCTTTTTTTCTCTTGTAAAATTTAGCTCTTTTCTTATATTTTTTCACATCCTTTAGCAAATTGGACATCACTTTCTCTGTAACATTTTCCTACGGATCTCTTTAAATGCTGATTTTCTTTTCAAGTCAATTTTTATAGTTTCTGCTTGTACATTAGCATTTAGTAAATTTTCCTTTTTTTGAATATATTTTTAAAGAATTCCTTTGTCTGCTTACCAGAAGACTTTTTTCTTTTTCCCAACATGAGCATCTTCAACTAACTTGGGTCCTCCAGTTGTCTTCAAATATACATGTTTTTTCTGTTTTTTTCGCTGTCTTGATTTTATAGGCATCTTATATTTCCTTCACTGCTCTGCAGCAATACCTGAAAGAAACTAAAAAAAAAACCTTTTTGTAATTTTAATATATTACTATATTTGTTATGATCTTTTCTTTTCTTATAACACCATCTACCCCTTTCCTACAAGTGAAAAACACAAGAAAACCAACACGAATTTAATCTCTAAGAACAATTTCTGTGTGCACACAGACTCTTGGTGTGATTCTAGGCAGAACACGGTATTTCATTTGCAAATCAAAAGCACACTTATTTTTTTTTTTTGCATCTGTTAATTACTCTAACAGTCTGACACATTTTCTTTATAGTTTGGGGAGGTAGAAAAGAGCACATGTCCAATCAGCTTTTTTAGAGCATGTACATGTGTAACCTGGCTGACTGACTACACTCCAGCAAAGATAATGATCCTTGGTGATGTTCAATGCATTAGCGTTCCTCACTCCTACCTAAAACACCACACAGTGCTGATTAGTAAGCATGAGTGTACAGGAAAAACAGCTAGCTCTCTGCTAAGAGTGTGGTTCTGAAGACTGTCTACTGTCAGGTGCAAGAGAGACTTGAATGGACCCTTACATAACTGCATAAACACTGTAAACATGTATGTAAGACTACATGTGTGGTAAGGGTTAATATGAGTTTTTAGCATGTAGCAACTACATGACCCATTGCAAGAGTCGAAGAAAAATCTACTATATGGATTTCAAATATGTTAGCATTAGCTTATGCAGACTGTGTATTTTCAGTTGCAAGAGTCATATTCACACATGCATCCATAGCAGCTTAAACATTGTAGTAATGTATGTAAAAGTACATGTGTGTCAAGGTTTAATTGCAGTTTTGTATATGTATGACCAAGCTCAGCAATTGCATGATTAGAAGCAAAATCTGCGATATCAATTTCAAATGTGTTAGCATTTGCCTCACATTTGTGTCTCATTGACTTATGCTGAATGGAAACCATCATATTTACAAAAAGAAAGCTGCCCCTTTCCTACAAATGCCATTCTTACTGTACCGGACCATCACTATTAAAATCTCTAACAACAATTCCTGTGTGCACACAGACTCATGGGTTAATTCTAGGCACAAAACAGTATTCCTCAGTGATACCAGTACACCTTAACTTATAGTAAAAACACACTCCATAATATTTAACTAGTTGAAGACAGTTAAATATCTCCCAAACCACAAAATGTAAAACATAACTTTTAAAGAAGAATCACAATTCTAATATTTATATCAAAAATCACCACATACATCCCCTCTCAAACTCATAACTCACCTTTAAAATTAGTTAGTTGAGAAAGAAATGTGGCACTCAAACAGCAGACTATCAGAGTCAGAATATCAGAGCTCTACACCTCTCTCCTCTGAGCAGAACCAATAAATGGCAATGTTTCCCTCTCTTTTTTCACACATATACATGTTAATTACAAATCTCAGTGTTTCCAACTTTTTTTCAAATGAAATCATACATTTCTATTGGTTGAAAATGTCAACCCTTTTCCAAATGTACCCTTCCCCCAACTTGACTTCTACCTGCTACCATAGCAACAGCTCATGGAACACTGCTGTGAGGAGAGAGGTCAGAAGTTCACCACACTATGTTTCAAATCCAAAGACCAAGACTGCTTCACCTGTCCAACCTAACAGCAAATCCAAACTAATCTTCTGTGTGAACACAATTTTCTGAACCAATACAAAACATGCTTCTAAAAATGTACACATACAGCCTACTTTTTACTGTAAAAAGATTTGAATCAGCCAATGAGTTCTTTTTATTTTAAAAAAAATATGTATGCCTCCATTTTCCAACTGTCTTTCATTTCATATTGCCATTCTACTGAAAGACACCTTCTGAGTGCATCCAGATCTCCTTGAAAGATGTTCACAGTGTGGATTGTAGGTCACAGCTATGTCTTCTGGAGTGAAAAGTATGCAGAAAACAGAGGTATGGTGAGAGACCTTGCTTTGCCAAATGTAGACATTAAATGGATTGGTCAGAGAGGGTTAAAGTGGCACCAATTATTGCCTTTGGTGAAAACCTTTCTACATCTCCCACAGCCTAACCTTATTATTGTGCACTGTGGTGGAAATGACCTAGGCACTTTAACTGGTGTAGGTCTGGAAATGCTTATTAAGGACACCTTTGTGCAATTGATGTCGCTTTTGCCTCAATCTGCCTTTGCATATTCTAACATATGCCAAAGGCAAAAGTGGAACTGGTCCAACCAATTTTGTCCGCAGATTGACAAAGCAAGAAAGCACGTCAACAAATCAGTTTCTGCTTTCCTCAGAGACTATGTTATGGGTTCTATATACCACAACAACTTGCGTTACAACATGCAAGACATTTATAGAGGAGACGGTGTACATTTCAATGATGAAGGGAACAGAGTCTTCCTCTTGAACTTTAGACTCTGCATCGGTACTTACTTGTAGGTACCAAAAAACACTCAATGAACACAACGGCTCTTTTTAGAGCCCCCTAATATCTTAACACTTAAATTTGTTTTTTTCTTCTTTTTTTTTTATTGTTTTTTTTTTTACCGTACGCGCACCCCGCGATTTAAAAAAAAAAAAAAATTAAAGGTATTTTTCATACTTTTATGACCTTCTTGGACCCCCTGACAAACGCTAGGGGGTCTGCAACTCTCTTCGTTGCCCCCGTTCCACGTTCTCCTCCTTTGTTTATCAGTGTGAGACACACAAAATGGAGGCCGACACTTCCTGATTTCGACCGATTCGAATGTTTACAGTCATGTAATCACCAATCAGAATTAACCTCGCGCACAGCAGCGTGCGCGTACGGTAAGCTTACCGTACGCGCTCGGAGCGCGCCTATAGATATATATATTGATTTAAATGCTATTTTCTCAGCAAATACTGAACACATTTACACCAGACCTACAAAAGGCACATCCCTGACCTGAGGACTACCTCTCTGCCAAATTTCAAGTAATTCTGTTCAGCCGTTCGGGCTGTAGCTTGGACTAAAGGTCCTATGGGAAAATGCATGGAGAAAACACGTTTTGGGACCCCCCTTTTTCTCAGCCCCTGCTTGACGAATCCCCCCGAGACTTTCAGGGTAGGAGCGGAGCAGAGCGCCCCACCTATTTTGAAACTTTCGCCAGGATTCGTCAATCTGCGCCAAAGTTATTCAAAATAGAATGTTGCGGATTTCGTATGGAAACACGGTCCTAACTATAACTACCTACTGGCGACCGCCAGTAGGTAATATATATATATATATTCACTTAAAAAACCATAGGTTTCACACATGTTATAGTTAGCTGGACATTTCACTCATGAAAAACCATTGAAATTCCCCCGTTATAGTTAGTGCAGGCAACTATAACTCACGCGACCGCAATCCTCTGCTGATGACGTCAGATATTACATCACTGTATTTAGACACTTATTTACCCATGTCTTCTTCCATTAATTTTTAGCTATACATATATTACAAATACGTTTTTTCAGAAAAACACATATGTCATCAGTGATGTAATATCTGACGTCATCAGCAGAGGATTGCGGTCGCGTGAGTTATAGTTGCCTGCACTAACTATAACGGGGGAATTTCAATGGTTTTTCACGAGTGAAATGTCCAGCTAACTATAACATGTGTGAAACCTATGGTTTTTTAAGTGAATTTGCAAGGTTTTTTAAATGCTAATTGCTAACTATAACGTGTGTGGTTTTTTCAGTGAATTTGTACGGTTTTTTAAATGCTAAGTTATGTATTTTTTTTACGTTTTTTCACCGTGCGCGTACCGTACGCGCACGGTGCGATTTTCGTATCGTGCGCGTACGGTGCGCGCACCCCGCGATTTTTCGCAAAAAAATATATTTTTTTTTACCCTTGGGGGTCCTTCAGTGACCCCCTGACAAAGGCTAGGGGGTCAGGACCTGTCCATCCTGCCCCCTTCTCACGTTTTCCCCCTTTGTTTTTCATTGCCTCAGACTGCGAGAGACAAAATGGCGGCCAACACTTCCTGATTTCAACCGATTCAAATGTTTACTGACATCTAACAACCAATCAGAATTACGCTCGCGCATGTCACCGTGCTCGTACGGTATGCTTACCGTACGCGCACGGAGCGCGCCTATAGATATATATATGCTTTTAACTGCAATTTTCTCAGGAACTAATGAACAGATTTACACCAGACCTGCAAAAGGCACATCCCTGAACTGAGGACTACCTCTCTGCCAAATTTCAAGTAATTCTGTTCAGCCGTTCGGGCTGTAGCTTGGACTAAAAGTCCTATGGAAAAATGCATGGGGAAAACGTGTTTTGGCACCCCCCCTTTTTCTCAGCCCCTGCTTGACGAATCCCCCCGAGACTTTCAGGGAAGGAGCGGAGCGGAGCGCCCCACCTATTTTGAAAATTTCGCGAGGATTCGTCAATCGGCGCCAAAGTTATTCCAAATAGAATGTTGCGGATTTCCTATGGAAACACGGTCCTAACTATAACTATCTACTGGCGACCACCAGTAGATAATATATCAGCATGCTCTCGCAGATTTAGATGAATCTCTCCAACAAAGGCGAGTGAAGACCCGTAAATAGTGCAACATTAATTATTTATTTATCACCAGATATGTCCATGACGCGTTTCAGCTGACAACGCAGCCTTGATCACATGACACAAATGAACAACTGCAACCTCTTTTAAAGTGCTAGTGCTCTTAATCTCACAAACGGCATGGAAAAAATACTCCAGTATTCTTGGCATTATAAATGCTTAAATGCATAAATTTCATTACATCCCTAAGAATTGTTATTTTATATTATTATTGCATGGCGAATATCCTATATTTTTACATTGTTAGGTAAAATAACATCACAATGATTTAAAATTTCATATTGGTATAAATACCTACAATTAATACAAAATCTCTACAAGGGATATATGTAAATACACAATACCGATAAAGTCTAAAAATATGCAAAGAGGTATTAATGTGAAAACAGCTAGTGTATCCCTTACTATTGTGTTTAACATCTAGTATATAAACAAAACCATTTAAGAATAAATATTAATGGTGTGTACTAAAAAGTCCCTATATTATGCTATTATATAGTCCTTAAATAAATGTTATGGTACTAATCTTGGCAGATATAATTGCCTGGGAAATTTATGAAGGGATTCTGAAAAAATTCTGAAACAATTCTCAGAAAAGGTTCAGTGATAGCGGGTTGCAAGGTTATGCATTGACAAGAAGAAAACCTCAAAAGATAGCTATTCACATATAAAAGAGAAGAAATAGATAGGAATTGCTCTAAGCTAGTATATTGCGAGGTAAGATAATCGATAAAGAGAAGCTAAGATTATATTTATATATATATATATATATATATATATATATATATATATATATATATATATATAAATATATATATATACATATGAACTGTTTATAAAGGATACTTATAACCCACTTTAGTAACGCACATACTAGAATCTCTAATCTAAACATCCATCAAGCTAAAATTTATAAATATAAATATAATTATAATCATAGTTAATACATCCATAGGCACAAGATTTTAAGATTATATAAATATAAAATTAGTTCTTCCTAGTATAAATGCCTATAAAACCAAGTGATCATAAATAAATATAAATAGTAATAAAAAGCCAAATATAGGATTGCTTTTGGACAAGAATGGAGAAATAGTCCATAATGTTTATAGATATGTGTGTAAATCCTCTGTAGTATTCAAACCATTGGGTTGCTTGGTATCCATTTCTTTTTTTTTATTTTAAAATTTTCATTTACCACCAATATATACACAATAAATAGTAATGACAATGACAAAGCATAGCATCTTCCAGAGAAGAAAAGGGAATTGGATTATAAAACAAAAGAGCATCTTACTTATACGAAAATATTCCATAAATTTCAGAACAATGATCCCCAAATTTTCTTGAATTTACATAATGAACGCGTCCCCCTCGTTTTAGCTAGTGCTAATTCCATGTTGTACGTCTCTCTAACCAAGCCCCACCATTCCATAGCTGATGGAGCACCCTGTGAGATCGAAACCCGGGCAATTATCAGCCTAGCACATACTAATAAAATGGTAATTAGATGATTCTGGCTAGATTTCATATTTTGCCCGCTCATCATCACATCTATTATTGAAAGCGTTATAGGTCTCCCTAGTTTCTGGGACAGTATTTGAGCAACCTTCTGCCAATATTCTGTTAGCTCAGGGCATAAAAAGAACATATGTTTTAAGTCGGCTGCCAGTAGATTGCATTTTGGACACTTTGTCCGATCGCTAGCTGGATTATTACATGACCATTTCGATATTCTTTCAGGTGTGTAGTATAATAAGCATATCGTTTTATGCTGCTGCAGCCTCAAGTTAGATGAGTGCACAGACCTGTTGATACTGCTGAGAGCAAGCAAAATATTATTAGCAGAGATCATTGTCCCCATACTTTGGCTCCAGCGTTCAGCTAGTCTGGTGCAGTCGTCATCTTTGTAAGTGTTAAAGCTTTCATACCCTGTACTAATCAGCGACTTATCATTTACTGCATAGAAGCAATTCCATATATCAGAATCCATAACATTTGTCAGCTTCAGATTACGTATAAAATAATCTCGAATCTGATAATATTTGAACAGCATACTTTCTGGAAGTTTATATAAAATGTTTAGTCTTTCAAATGTGATGAACCGATTGTAATCATACAAATCCCCTAGATGTTTAATGGCAGAACTAGCCCATCGCTTTCCCACCTCATTGTGGAAAATTTCTGGGAGGCCGGGGTTATCCCACAAGGGAAGTTTAACATGATAGAACATTGTATTGCATTTAGAGAGAATTGCCCGCCAGATGGTTACAATATCACGTGCAGTCTTGAATTTGACCCTTTTGTAGTAATTTGGGTCATTGATTCTAAAAAGAAACATATTATACTTCTGCCCTAGCATAAATTTGTGAAAGAAAATGTTGTTCATGGGATTTATTAAACTGCGAAGACGGCCCAGAAAAGCTGCCCAGAAGTATAGTTTAAAATCAGGAAGATCAAGCCCCCCCTGATTGAATGGGAGCTTTAGTAAATCAATTGCTCGACGAGCCTTCTTGTAGCTCCAGATAAAGCTGCTAAGAATCCCATCTAAGCGTTTAAAGAAAGTATTATTCACGCGTAAGGGGATAGACCGGAGCAGATAGAGGAATTTGGGCAAGATCTTCATTTTTACTATATTTATTCGCCCCATGATACCCATAGGCAATTTATGCCACTTTTTAAGTGATTTAGTTACTTCTTTCAGGAGCACCTCGTAATTTAATGCAACTTTCTTGTCTATTTTGTCAGACACTCTAACCCCTAAGTAGGTAACAGCACTGCATGCTCCTAACACTAGAGCTGGGGATTTATAGTTCAGCAAAACTTGAGTTTTATTAGTATTTAGTCTGTAGCCGGAAGTGGCCCCGAACCTCTTTGCCTCCTCAGCTATCCCCTTCAGTGCTTCATCGATGTCCACTCAGTACACTGCGATGTCGTCTGCATACGCCGTGACTTTAAGAGTATTCATCCCAAATGTGAAAGGCTTTATTCGAGACTGGTTTTGTAAAGCCAGGATTAATGGCTCTATCGACAGTGCAAACAGTAAAGGTGATAGAGGGCACCCCTGACGAGTGCCACGTGAGATTAAAAAAGTGGAAGATTGTAAACCAGCATATATAATTTTGGCACTAGGATGATCATATAAAGCCTGGACCCATTGCAAAAATGTACCTTTGATACCGAATGCTAATAGTGTAGCCCAGAGAAAGTCCCACCCCACTCGGTCGAAAGCTTTTTCAGCATCTAATAAAATCATACTGAGCGGGGTCGACTTTGTCTTTGCAACATCGAATGTGGTTATAGCCATATTTACATGAGCCGTTGTATCCCTTTGAGAGATGAACCCATGTTGTTGGGGAGAAACCAAGCCAGGCATTAACGGAGCGAGACGGGTCGCCAGGATTTTAGCAAAAAATATTGCATCTGTATTTATTATTATTATTATTATAATATTATTATTATTATATTATTATTATTATTATTATTATTATTATTATTATAATTGCTTATAAAGCGCTACTGACACCCTACGGGTAACCTGGCGCTATGTTAGAGTGTGTGCTGGGTGAGCAAGGACTCCTGTCAGAATAGAGTTAGCGGGAGGAATGGTAGATGGCCCGGGGATATAGCCAGGTTTTAATTCTTTTTCTGAACTGCGTCAGATTGTCTGTCTGTCTAATGTCCAGTGGGAGTGTGTTCCAGAGTCGGGGGGCTGCTATGCAGAATGCTCGACCTCCTGACTTAACTTTCCTAACTCTCTGCACCCTCACGAGATTAGATTAAGAGGAGAGGAGCAGCCGAAGTGGAGTGTACCAGCTAAATCTTTCCTGCAGAGATTTTGGCCCCTGTCCATGTAAAGCTTTAAACAATAGGCAAAGGGCTTTAAATTGGATTCTCTGGAGGACTGGGAGCCAGTGTATAAGCGATATTGGTCTATATGACCCACATTCTTCTGCAGGTTTATTTTTTTTTAAGTTGAAAACAATCTGTATAATGTTCCATGAATCAGAGACCTTTCCTCCTGCTCCGATAGATCCAATTACTTGGCTATAAAGTGGAGTAATTCGTCCATACAAATCTTATATAATTCGAGGGGTATAGAGTCTTCTCCTGATGCTTTGCCAGACGGCAAAGCAGCAATTGCCGATTTAATTTCTATCGTCATAATATCAGCTGTTAATGAATCTGATATTTCCTCCCCCATATTTCTCATTGAGTTAGTTTGTAAATAGCTACATATATCGTCCAATTCTGATCGATTCTCCGGAGTGTACAGTTCTTTATAATACTTAGCAAATTGTTCTAATATCTGGTTTGGGTGCTCATAAACGGCATTGTTAGACCCTCTGATCGACTTTATAAGAGTCTTAGCCTTATCGTCTGCCACCTTATATGCCAGGACCTTCCCTATTTTTTCCCCGCTCTCATATTGGGATAACCGGTATTTATTTAAGTTAACTATATTTTTTTCCCTTAATGTCTTTTTCAATGCAGATTTTAGATCAATTAAAATATATCCCATGTCCTCTGCCTTTGGGAGACCCCTTAAAAGTGCCTCTGCTAGTTGATTCTCTACTTTAAGAATATTTGCAGTAGTCTTTTCTGTTTCTTTCTTACGCTCGCTGTTCTGTGTCCAGATAAATTGCTGAGAAAATCCTCTTATACTGGCCTTGCAAGCATCCCAAACTACAGTAGGCGAGGCTGAATCGGCATTTATTTCGAGGAATTCCTTCAGATATCTCCTAATCTGGAATATGAAATCCTTGTCTAACAATAAATATCTAGGAAAAGAGAAAGGCCTAGGTCTTCTTCTCTCCCCTGACAATTTAAAGGACAGAAGAATGGGGTTGTGATCAGAAGTGACCCTTGGGCAGATCTCCATTGTACTTGATTCTAAGATTTTATCAGAGGCCCAGGCCATGTCTATTCGAGAACATAATTTATGTGCGGCCGAATAATAAGTATAGCCTGCCTTGTTTGGATGTATTACTCGCCACGCATCCCTTATAGCATGTAATCGGCCTAGTTCTTTGATTGCGGCACGAGTCTTCCGCATTCTCTGAAAAGCCCATCGTCTAGTAGTATCAATCTCATAGTTCACGATGCAGTTAAAATCCCCCATTACCACCCGTTCCTCTTCCAAGTTTAGCAGCTCTATGTTTACCCGGTCTATAACTAGAGGGTCATCTACATTTGGGCCATACAATACACAAAAAACATATTTACAGCCTTCTATCCCGATATATGCTATGGCCCATCTGCCCACCTTATCTGTGAGGGTTTTACAAACATCAGCTCTGAATCGCTTATGTTTTAAAATAGCGACTCCACGTATTGAGGAGCTTTGATCAGAGCTGGTGACTACCTCATATCCTACTTGCTTTTGTAAGCCTCTGTCTTTGTAGGAAATATGTGTTTCTGATAGCAACACGATCTGTGGGCTATACATCTTGAGTTCTTCCGAGACTAGCCGTCTATTATTCCTACTATTCAGACCTGCCACATTCCAGGCTATACATTTCATGCATTCCATCTCGCTAATGATCCTCTACTTTCTTCCCTAAAATCTGTAACCATCCTGACCTTTATCCCCTTATTTTGTGATATTCTCATGTTGTTTTTTTTATTTTTTTGCCTCCACCTCCCGTCTCCCCCCTGACTCGTTCTCTTCCCTCCCATCCCTCCCTCTCCCCAATCTCTACTAGAGATTGAGCCTTCAGCCTCCCCCAGCATTTAGAAGGAGGAATCATCCCCTTTCTCAGAGCTGCAGTTGACTTTGGCAGCCCACTAAGAGACCAGATCACAGAGGTTCCAAAGGCTTCTAGTCTCCATGTTATTCAGCACGAGAAAAAGCAAGTCATGAAACAGAGGAAAGCATAAGTGAAATATTTCTGTCATATACCACAATAAATCCCTTCCTTACAGAGACCAAAATGAATAAAAATACATTAATGTAGTAACTTCTGTTGCTTACCACTAATAAATTCTACTCTCGCATAAATAGGGGAGCAAGAATTTTACTTTAGAGAGATATACCTTTTCACGTTTTTAACCTGTCCCCTCTTTCTGCCATCCACATAGTGCCTTTTTTGCCTCTGTTTCTGAAAAAAACATATAAGATTGACCCCCACGGATTACTTTTAGTCGAGCCGGCTCTTGCAAATATGCCTGCGCTCCAGCAGCTTTCATTGGATCGATCAATTGCCTAAGCTGCCATCTTCTGTCCATTGTTACCTTACAGTAATCAGAACGAAAGAAGATTGAGTTACCATCAGTAGACATCGGCGACCTTGGGCCAGCTTTTAAATAAACAGCCTGCCTCAATAAGAAATTGCCAAAATAAATCAAAAAAGGTCTAGGATACCGGCTGTCTTGTTTCTTTTGGACCATTGGTACCCTATGAGCCCTTTGGATCTGGCAATCCCAATCCCAGCCACTGAGGTCTGGACACAGTTTCTGCTGTGTTTGCACTATAAATGTTCTGGGGTCTGTGCCCTCTTGTCCTTCTGGAATGCCACACATCTTCAAATTCTGTCTCCGCTGCCTGTTCTCCAAATCTTCTAGCTTAAATTGCATCGTAGCCAAGACATGATCGTGCTTCTCAGTTATGCTAGCCGTTTTCGTAGCTGTTTCTTCCGTGTCTGCCACTCGCTGTTGGAGTTCAGCAATCTCACCGGCCAGTGATCCTACTTTAGTAGTAACTTCTTTTAGAGACTGCTGAATGCCCTGGGTGTCCAATCGGACATGGGCGAAGAGCTCTCTAGTCTCTTCTCTTTGGTCTTTAAGATTCTGGAGAATCAGCAAGAGCATCTTAGCTTCAATTCCTTGCTCCTCTTTACTTTCCAGATTGTCAGATAGTTGCAGCATGCTCGTTTCTCCAGGCGACATCATCAAATCAGCCCCTGCTTGACGAATCCCCCCGAGACTTTCAGGGTAGGAGCGGAGCAGAGCGCCCCACCTATTTTGAAACTTTCGCCAGGATTCGTCAATCTGCGCCAAAGTTATTCAAAATAGAATGTTGCGGATTTCGTATGGAAACACGGTCCTAACTATAACTACCTACTGGCGACCGCCAGTAGGTAATATATATATATATATTCACTTAAAAAACCATAGGTTTCACACATGTTATAGTTAGCTGGACATTTCACTCATGAAAAACCATTGAAATTCCCCCGTTATAGTTAGTGCAGGCAACTATAACTCACGCGACCGCAATCCTCTGCTGATGACGTCAGATATTACATCACTGTATTTAGACACTTATTTACCCATGTCTTCTTCCATTAATTTTTAGCTATACATATATTACAAATACGTTTTTTCAGAAAAACACATATGTCATCAGTGATGTAATATCTGACGTCATCAGCAGAGGATTGCGGTCGCGTGAGTTATAGTTGCCTGCACTAACTATAACGGGGGAATTTCAATGGTTTTTCACGAGTGAAATGTCCAGCTAACTATAACATGTGTGAAACCTATGGTTTTTTAAGTGAATTTGCAAGGTTTTTTAAATGCTAATTGCTAACTATAACGTGTGTGGTTTTTTCAGTGAATTTGTACGGTTTTTTAAATGCTAAGTTATGTATTTTTTTACGTTTTTTCACCGTGCGCGTACCGTACGCGCACGGTGCGATTTTCGTATCGTGCGCGTACGGTGCGCGCACCCCGCGATTTTTCGCAAAAAAATATATTTTTTTTTACCCTTGGGGGTCCTTCAGTGACCCCCTGACAAAGGCTAGGGGGTCAGGACCTGTCCATCCTGCCCCCTTCTCACGTTTTCCCCCTTTGTTTTTCATTGCCTCAGACTGCGAGAGACAAAATGGCGGCCAACACTTCCTGATTTCAACCGATTCAAATGTTTACTGACATCTAACAACCAATCAGAATTACGCTCGCGCATGTCACCGTGCTCGTACGGTATGCTTACCGTACGCGCACGGAGCGCGCCTATAGATATATATATGCTTTTAACTGCAATTTTCTCAGGAACTAATGAACAGATTTACACCAGACCTGCAAAAGGCACATCCCTGAACTGAGGACTACCTCTCTGCCAAATTTCAAGTAATTCTGTTCAGCCGTTCGGGCTGTAGCTTGGACTAAAAGTCCTATGGAAAAATGCATGGGGAAAACGTGTTTTGGCACCCCCCCTTTTTCTCAGCCCCTGCTTGACGAATCCCCCCGAGACTTTCAGGGAAGGAGCGGAGCGGAGCGCCCCACCTATTTTGAAAATTTCGCGAGGATTCGTCAATCGGCGCCAAAGTTATTCCAAATAGAATGTTGCGGATTTCCTATGGAAACACGGTCCTAACTATAACTATCTACTGGCGACCACCAGTAGATAATATATCAGCATGCTCTCGCAGATTTAGATGAATCTCTCCAACAAAGGCGAGTGAAGACCCGTAAATAGTGCAACATTAATTATTTATTTATCACCAGATATGTCCATGACGCGTTTCAGCTGACAACGCAGCCTTGATCACATGACACAAATGAACAACTGCAACCTCTTTTAAAGTGCTAGTGCTCTTAATCTCACAAACGGCATGGAAAAAATACTCCAGTATTCTTGGCATTATAAATGCTTAAATGCATAAATTTCATTACATCCCTAAGAATTGTTATTTTATATTATTATTGCATGGCGAATATCCTATATTTTTACATTGTTAGGTAAAATAACATCACAATGATTTAAAATTTCATATTGGTATAAATACCTACAATTAATACAAAATCTCTACAAGGGATATATGTAAATACACAATACCGATAAAGTCTAAAAATATGCAAAGAGGTATTAATGTGAAAACAGCTAGTGTATCCCTTACTATTGTGTTTAACATCTAGTATATAAACAAAACCATTTAAGAATAAATATTAATGGTGTGTACTAAAAAGTCCCTATATTATGCTATTATATAGTCCTTAAATAAATGTTATGGTACTAATCTTGGCAGATATAATTGCCTGGGAAATTTATGAAGGGATTCTGAAAAAATTCTGAAACAATTCTCAGAAAAGGTTCAGTGATAGCGGGTTGCAAGGTTATGCATTGACAAGAAGAAAACCTCAAAAGATAGCTATTCACATATAAAAGAGAAGAAATAGATAGGAATTGCTCTAAGCTAGTATATTGCGAGGTAAGATAATCGATAAAGAGAAGCTAAGATTATATTTATATATATATATATATATATATATATATATATATATATATATATATATATATATAAATATATATATATACATATGAACTGTTTATAAAGGATACTTATAACCCACTTTAGTAACGCACATACTAGAATCTCTAATCTAAACATCCATCAAGCTAAAATTTATAAATATAAATATAATTATAATCATAGTTAATACATCCATAGGCACAAGATTTTAAGATTATATAAATATAAAATTAGTTCTTCCTAGTATAAATGCCTATAAAACCAAGTGATCATAAATAAATATAAATAGTAATAAAAAGCCAAATATAGGATTGCTTTTGGACAAGAATGGAGAAATAGTCCATAATGTTTATAGATATGTGTGTAAATCCTCTGTAGTATTCAAACCATTGGGTTGCTTGGTATCCATTTCTTTTTTTTTATTTTAAAATTTTCATTTACCACCAATATATACACAATAAATAGTAATGACAATGACAAAGCAAAGCATCTTCCAGAGAAGAAAAGGGAATTGGATTATAAAACAAAAGAGCATCTTACTTATACGAAAATATTCCATAAATTTCAGAACAATGATCCCCAAATTTTCTTGAATTTACATAATGAACGCGTCCCCCTCGTTTTAGCTAGTGCTAATTCCATGTTGTACGTCTCTCTAACCAAGCCCCACCATTCCATAGCTGATGGAGCACCCTGTGAGATCGAAACCCGGGCAATTATCAGCCTAGCACATACTAATAAAATGGTAATTAGATGATTCTGGCTAGATTTCATATTTTGCCCGCTCATCATCACATCTATTATTGAAAGCGTTATAGGTCTCCCTAGTTTCTGGGACAGTATTTGAGCAACCTTCTGCCAATATTCTGTTAGCTCAGGGCATAAAAAGAACATATGTTTTAAGTCGGCTGCCAGTAGATTGCATTTTGGACACTTTGTCCGATCGCTAGCTGGATTATTACATGACCATTTCGATATTCTTTCAGGTGTGTAGTATAATAAGCATATCGTTTTATGCTGCTGCAGCCTCAAGTTAGATGAGTGCACAGACCTGTTGATACTGCTGAGAGCAAGCAAAATATTATTAGCAGAGATCATTGTCCCCATACTTTGGCTCCAGCGTTCAGCTAGTCTGGTGCAGTCGTCATCTTTGTAAGTGTTAAAGCTTTCATACCCTGTACTAATCAGCGACTTATCATTTACTGCATAGAAGCAATTCCATATATCAGAATCCATAACATTTGTCAGCTTCAGATTACGTATAAAATAATCTCGAATCTGATAATATTTGAACAGCATACTTTCTGGAAGTTTATATAAAATGTTTAGTCTTTCAAATGTGATGAACCCATTGTAATCATACAAATCCCCTAGATGTTTAATGGCAGAACTAGCCCATCGCTTTCCCACCTCATTGTGGAAAATTTCTGGGAGGCCGGGGTTATCCCACAAGGGAAGTTTAACATGATAGAACATTGTATTGCATTTAGAGAGAATTGCCCGCCAGATGGTTACAATATCACGTGCAGTCTTGAATTTGACCCTTTTGTAGTAATTTGGGTCATTGATTCTAAAAAGAAACATATTATACTTCTGCCCTAGCATAAATTTGTGAAAGAAAATGTTGTTCATGGGATTTATTAAACTGCGAAGACGGCCCAGAAAAGCTGCCCAGAAGTATAGTTTAAAATCAGGAAGATCAAGCCCCCCCTGATTGAATGGGAGCTTTAGTAAATCAATTGCTCGACGAGCCTTCTTGTAGCTCCAGATAAAGCTGCTAAGAATCCCATCTAAGCGTTTAAAGAAAGTATTATTCACGCGTAAGGGGATAGACCGGAGCAGATAGAGGAATTTGGGCAAGATCTTCATTTTTACTATATTTATTCGCCCCATGATACCCATAGGCAATTTATGCCACTTTTTAAGTGATTTAGTTACTTCTTTCAGGAGCACCTCGTAATTTAATGCAACTTTCTTGTCTATTTTGTCAGACACTCTAACCCCTAAGTAGGTAACAACACTGCATGCTCCTAACACTAGAGCTGGGGATTTATAGTTCAGCAAAACTTGAGTTTTATTAGTATTTAGTCTGTAGCCGGAAGTGGCCCCGAACCTCTTTGCCTCCTCAGCTATCCCCTTCAGTGCTTCATCGATGTCCACTCAGTACACTGCGATGTCGTCTGCATACGCCGTGACTTTAAGAGTATTCATCCCAAATGTGAAAGGCTTTATTCGAGACTGGTTTTGTAAAGCCAGGATTAATGGCTCTATCGACAGTGCAAACAGTAAAGGTGATAGAGGGCACCCCTGACGAGTGCCACGTGAGATTAAAAAAGTGGAAGATTGTAAACCAGCATATATAATTTTGGCACTAGGATGATCATATAAAGCCTGGACCCATTGCAAAAATGTACCTTTGATACCGAATGCTAATAGTGTAGCCCAGAGAAAGTCCCACCCCACTCGGTCGAAAGCTTTTTCAGCATCTAATAAAATCATACTGAGCGGGGTCGACTTTGTCTTTGCAACATCGAATGTGGTTATAGCCATATTTACATGAGCCGTTGTATCCCTTTGAGAGATGAACCCATGTTGTTGGGGAGAAACCAAGCCAGGCATTAACGGAGCGAGACGGGTCGCCAGGATTTTAGCAAAAAATATTGCATCTGTATTTATTATTATTATTATTATAATATTATTATTATTATATTATTATTATTATTATTATTATTATTATTATTATTATAATTGCTTATAAAGCGCTACTGACACCCTACGGGTAACCTGGCGCTATGTTAGAGTGTGTGCTGGGTGAGCAAGGACTCCTGTCAGAATAGAGTTAGCGGGAGGAATGGTAGATGGCCCGGGGATATAGCCAGGTTTTAATTCTTTTTCTGAACTGCGTCAGATTGTCTGTCTGTCTAATGTCCAGTGGGAGTGTGTTCCAGAGTCGGGGGGCTGCTATGCAGAATGCTCGACCTCCTGACTTAACTTTCCTAACTCTCTGCACCCTCACGAGATTAGATTAAGAGGAGAGGAGCAGCCGAAGTGGAGTGTACCAGCTAAATCTTTCCTGCAGAGATTTTGGCCCCTGTCCATGTAAAGCTTTAAACAATAGGCAAAGGGCTTTAAATTGGATTCTCTGGAGGACTGGGAGCCAGTGTATAAGCGATATTGGTCTATATGACCCACATTCTTCTGCAGGTTTATTTTTTTTTAAGTTGAAAACAATCTGTATAATGTTCCATGAATCAGAGACCTTTCCTCCTGCTCCGATAGATCCAATTACTTGGCTATAAAGTGGAGTAATTCGTCCATACAAATCTTATATAATTCGAGGGGTATAGAGTCTTCTCCTGATGCTTTGCCAGACGGCAAAGCAGCAATTGCCGATTTAATTTCTATCGTCATAATATCAGCTGTTAATGAATCTGATATTTCCTCCCCCATATTTCTCATTGAGTTAGTTTGTAAATAGCTACATATATCGTCCAATTCTGATCGATTCTCCGGAGTGTACAGTTCTTTATAATACTTAGCAAATTGTTCTAATATCTGGTTTGGGTGCTCATAAACGGCATTGTTAGACCCTCTGATCGACTTTATAAGAGTCTTAGCCTTATCGTCTGCCACCTTATATGCCAGGACCTTCCCTATTTTTTCCCCGCTCTCATATTGGGATAACCGGTATTTATTTAAGTTAACTATATTTTTTTCCCTTAATGTCTTTTTCAATGCAGATTTTAGATCAATTAAAATATATCCCATGTCCTCTGCCTTTGGGAGACCCCTTAAAAGTGCCTCTGCTAGTTGATTCTCTACTTTAAGAATATTTGCAGTAGTCTTTTCTGTTTCTTTCTTACGCTCGCTGTTCTGTGTCCAGATAAATTGCTGAGAAAATCCTCTTATACTGGCCTTGCAAGCATCCCAAACTACAGTAGGCGAGGCTGAATCGGCATTTATTTCGAGGAATTCCTTCAGATATCTCCTAATCTGGAATATGAAATCCTTGTCTAACAATAAATATCTAGGAAAAGAGAAAGGCCTAGGTCTTCTTCTCTCCCCTGACAATTTAAAGGACAGAAGAATGGGGTTGTGATCAGAAGTGACCCTTGGGCAGATCTCCATTGTACTTGATTCTAAGATTTTATCAGAGGCCCAGGCCATGTCTATTCGAGAACATAATTTATGTGCGGCCGAATAATAAGTATAGCCTGCCTTGTTTGGATGTATTACTCGCCACGCATCCCTTATAGCATGTAATCGGCCTAGTTCTTTGATTGCGGCACGAGTCTTCCGCATTCTCTGAAAAGCCCATCGTCTAGTAGTATCAATCTCATAGTTCACGATGCAGTTAAAATCCCCCATTACCACCCGTTCCTCTTCCAAGTTTAGCAGCTCTATGTTTACCCGGTCTATAACTAGAGGGTCATCTACATTTGGGCCATACAATACACAAAAAACATATTTACAGCCTTCTATCCCGATATATGCTATGGCCCATCTGCCCACCTTATCTGTGAGGGTTTTACAAACATCAGCTCTGAATCGCTTATGTTTTAAAATAGCGACTCCACGTATTGAGGAGCTTTGATCAGAGCTGGTGACTACCTCATATCCTACTTGCTTTTGTAAGCCTCTGTCTTTGTAGGAAATATGTGTTTCTGATAGCAACACGATCTGTGGGCTATACATCTTGAGTTCTTCCGAGACTAGCCGTCTATTATTCCTACTATTCAGACCTGCCACATTCCAGGCTATACATTTCATGCATTCCATCTCGCTAATGATCCTCTACTTTCTTCCCTAAAATCTGTAACCATCCTGACCTTTATCCCCTTATTTTGTGATATTCTCATGTTGTTTTTTTTATTTTTTTGCCTCCACCTCCCGTCTCCCCCCTGACTCGTTCTCTTCCCTCCCATCCCTCCCTCTCCCCAATCTCTACTAGAGATTGAGCCTTCAGCCTCCCCCAGCATTTAGAAGGAGGAATCATCCCCTTTCTCAGAGCTGCAGTTGACTTTGGCAGCCCACTAAGAGACCAGATCACAGAGGTTCCAAAGGCTTCTAGTCTCCATGTTATTCAGCACGAGAAAAAGCAAGTCATGAAACAGAGGAAAGCATAAGTGAAATATTTCTGTCATATACCACAATAAATCCCTTCCTTACAGAGACCAAAATGAATAAAAATACATTAATGTAGTAACTTCTGTTGCTTACCACTAATAAATTCTACTCTCGCATAAATAGGGGAGCAAGAATTTTACTTTAGAGAGATATACCTTTTCACGTTTTTAACCTGTCCCCTCTTTCTGCCATCCACATAGTGCCTTTTTTGCCTCTGTTTCTGAAAAAAACATATAAGATTGACCCCCACGGATTACTTTTAGTCGAGCCGGCTCTTGCAAATATGCCTGCGCTCCAGCAGCTTTCATTGGATCGATCAATTGCCTAAGCTGCCATCTTCTGTCCATTGTTACCTTACAGTAATCAGAACGAAAGAAGATTGAGTTACCATCAGTAGACATCGGCGACCTTGGGCCAGCTTTTAAATAAACAGCCTGCCTCAATAAGAAATTGCCAAAATAAATCAAAAAAGGTCTAGGATACCGGCTGTCTTGTTTCTTTTGGACCATTGGTACCCTATGAGCCCTTTGGATCTGGCAATCCCAATCCCAGCCACTGAGGTCTGGACACAGTTTCTGCTGTGTTTGCACTATAAATGTTCTGGGGTCTGTGCCCTCTTGTCCTTCTGGAATGCCACACATCTTCAAATTCTGTCTCCGCTGCCTGTTCTCCAAATCTTCTAGCTTAAATTGCATCGTAGCCAAGACATGATCGTGCTTCTCAGTTATGCTAGCCGTTTTCGTAGCTGTTTCTTCCGTGTCTGCCACTCGCTGTTGGAGTTCAGCAATCTCACCGGCCAGTGATCCTACTTTAGTAGTAACTTCTTTTAGAGACTGCTGAATGCCCTGGGTGTCCAATCGGACATGGGCGAAGAGCTCTCTAGTCTCTTCTCTTTGGTCTTTAAGATTCTGGAGAATCAGCAAGAGCATCTTAGCTTCAATTCCTTGCTCCTCTTTACTTTCCAGATTGTCAGATAGTTGCAGCATGCTCGTTTCTCCAGGCGACATCATCAAATCTGACCAAGGGCCAGATCCTAGGTCACCGGGGCCTTCAGCCACCAGCCCCATTCCTCCGCTAGCTTCATCGATCATGTCAGTCTCTGATAGTCTTGATACCGTGTTTTTGGTCCCACCTTTTGCTTGTACCCATCGCCATATTGAGTTATCCGCTGTAGCTTCCTTTTTCCGTTGTTTTGGCATCTCGTCTCCTATTGCCTGATCTAGACCCCCAAAAGCTTTTTTCAGCTCCTTCACGACTTTCAGTTTTTGATTCTGCCTTTGATGTTTCTTTTTAACAATTACTGCTGCTGGAGTTTTCTTTTGTTGGCCAACTATGACTTCATGCTGCAACACAAAGGGGGTCTTGGTCTGGCTCTGTTCCTGTGCTTGCTCAGTGTCGATAACAGATGCCGA
The DNA here is from genome assembly GCF_964204655.1 of Triturus cristatus. Taxonomy (NCBI): domain Eukaryota; kingdom Metazoa; phylum Chordata; class Amphibia; order Caudata; family Salamandridae; genus Triturus; species Triturus cristatus. Next base: position 734,775,630 of record NC_140587.1, on the reverse strand, counting down.
AGACGAGATACTCAGATCGCGCAATATCAGGTCATTAGGCACAGTCGCAATTACAGGAGTACTAGGGTTTTTTGGGGTCCCAATTTTACCCAGATTTCCAAGGCTACCAATCGTCTCAGGATTACTCTGACAAGACTTAGATATTCTAGGCTCCATTGCTGTCTCATCCTCTACGCGGTTGACAAACTTGTACGCCCCCGGTGTTCTCGGGGGATCCTGAGCAGTCGCTGATTCAGCAGGGCTGATAAGAGGACTCCCCTTCTCAGCCCCCACTTCAATCAAGCCCTTATCCAAATCCGGGACCCTTTCATTATCTGAGACTTCCTTAGGCTGAGGTTGAGACTGAGACTGAGACTGAGGAAGTATCTGAGGCGATGCCTGCAAGTTATTTGAAATAGTGTGCCCTGAAAAAATAGAAGTCATACTACTGTGTTGCGCCCCGATTGCCTGATTCACCATATCTACTAATATTTTGCCATTGTTTAGAGTATCTGCTTCCGCCACAATATCGGGAGAGAACAAATCCCTTGACTTCTTTGATTGCAAGAATTGCAGCACAGGTTTTCCCACCTTCCCCAGTCCAAAAGCCGAGCTGGGAGAGTCCGCCCTCTGTATTTCCACACCTTCGGTATCCATGTTACTACCCCGAGTCGCTGTTGTACTCACCAGTGCTCTATTAGTAGCGCGAGTACTCCTGGCCATCGCTTTCGGTGAGGCCATATCCCGTTGAAGTAAATACAATTTAACCGCCAAGTGACCGTGGTGACCAACTCGCCGGCTCTCTTGAGCTCGTCGTTGGGCAGCCAAACACTCGGCTACCCTAGTGTACGGCAAGCGCCGAAAGCCAGTCCTTACTGTCGCCTGCATTCAGTTATATTCAGCTGCACTCCGCAGCTCCTCAGCACCACCACCAACTGCACAGGCCACCAGAGCCAAAGCCAGAGCACCATCCAACACCAGTGGCAGACAGTGCTGCCAAGCAACAAGTATATCTGTCAGCGATTCCTGCCCAGTAATCCACATCCACTTCGGGCTTGCCTCTAGCCCGTCTGCCGCTGGCCGTTTTTACCGGTGATTTTGCAGATTTCAGCGTTACTCAGGGAGCGTTTCTCCAAACAAAAACACAGAGAGCCAAGATTACAATGTTATTTTCATCAGTTTTCATTAGCACCAGACGCACAGACAGCCAGAACACCGGCAAGTACCAACACGCATGTATCCCTTCAGCAATCCCGTTGCACTATCCCATTTCCATTTCGGGTTTTCGGGTTTGCCATATGCCGTTTTACGTTTGTTTTTTGTTTTTTTAAATTGCTGGTCTCCTTACCGAGTTTGGCGTTTCGGCTTCTATATTCTGTGTTTTGTAGTATTTTCCTATTATCTTATCCTGCTGCTCGTGCTTTCATGCTTTTCCATCAGCAAATCTTGATCCTCCTAAGCCTCCGTGACCCGACTCTCCTAGACGGCGTCAGTCCGCCATCTTGCTCCTCCCCCCGCTTGGTATCCATTTCTACTATATACTTAGTTTCTAGATGCCTGAGTCTACCTTCTCGATCTCCTCCCCTCCTCAGTATGGGGACTGACTCTATGGCATAATATGAAAAATATTTTTAATTACTGCCATGGCATTCCAGAAAATGTCTCACTACCGGGTAGGTCTGATCTTTATTTGTGATGGCTCTCATATGTTGCAGTACCCTTTTGTGTACTGCCAGTTTGGTGCTTCCCACATATTTAAGTTTGCAACTGCACTTGAGGATGTATACCGTGTATTCTGTTTTACATGTAAGATGTTGCTTAAAATCATGTATTGCATCACTGAACGCTGTTGTATAAGTGGTAGTATTCACCCCATACTGGCAGGCCTTACATACTGTACACTTAAAGAAACCGTTTCTGGCTTGCAACCAATTAGACTTGCTTAGGACCTCAGGACTGCTACTAACCAATGAGTCTGACATGTTGGAAGTTCTGCGAAAAGTTATAGAGGGATTCTTAGGTAATAGTTTGCCTAAGACTGGATCATCCCTTACTATGGACCAGATACGTCTAACAATAGTTCTCAACTGTTTTTCCTGTTTAGAGAAGCCCAAAATAAGTCTTATAGATAACTGTTCATCCTCCACATTGGTATTCACTTTGCTTGTCATGGAGGTCCTGTATTGTAATAAGTCATTTCTGGTGTTTTCTTTGGATTTTCTAATAACTATTGAGCTATATCCCCTGGCTTGGAACCGCTCCCTACATTCCTTCTGTTTAATATGTGTGTCCTTTTCTTCACTACATATGCGACGGATGCGTAGCTTCTCCCCGAAGGGGATGCTATTAATGAGATGTGTAGGGTGTGCATTAGAGGCATGTAGATTTGTATTGCCTGCGGTTGGCTTTCTGTGGAGTGTGGTAGTCAGATGATCATTAATAATGTTAATCTGTACATCCAGGAATGTCACATCAGTATTACTAATAGTGTGAGTAAATTTGAGATTAACATTATTGACATTCAAACCTTGTATGAACTCCTCCGCACTTTGTTTACTGCCTTTCCAAATAATAAACAAATCATCAATAAATCTTAACCACAAGACAACCTGTGTTTTAAACATTTCTTCATGTTCTCTCATAAGGACCAGCTCCTCCCACCAGCCCATGAAAAGACAGGCATAGTTGGGGGAGAAGCTGGCCCCCATAGCCACACCTTGTATTTGCTGATACATATTATTGTTAAAAGTGAACAGATTGTTCTCTAAGCAAAACAGTAACATGGTTATTAACATTTTGTTGTGTTCTGCATATTCCATGGGTCTATTGTTCAAAAAATGCTTGACCGTTCTAATACCATCTACATTTCTGATACAGGTGTAAAGAGAAGAGACATCCACTGCTATTAGTATGTAGTCCATTTGCCATTGTATATCTTTAATCTTTCTTAGAAAGTCACTCGTGTCTTGGACATAGGACTGCAGATTTTTTATATGAACTTGCAGGAAGGAGTCTATGTATCTTGACATGTTTTCTAGCGGTCCTTCACAAGCCGCGATGATAGGTCTACCTGGGGGCTTACCTGCATTTTTGTGTATCTTGGGGACAAAATACAAAACAGGAGTTATAGGAAACTCTTTTTTGAGATATTTATATTCATCCCAATCAATAAGGCCTTTGCGTTTCCAAGCCAATAAGAGGGAATAGAGCTTTTCCTGCATCTGTTTATATTTGACTGGGGAGCTTCTCTGATAGCATTCAGTGTCACTCAATTGATGGTTTGCTTCAGCCAAGTATTCCTTCAAAGGCCAGAGTACCAGGTTTCCCCCTTTATCTGCCTTGCGAATGACCACATTTTTGTCTTTGTTTAATTTACTCATGAGATGATGGTAACTTTCTTCCGTATAACTCATTTTCTTTTTGCTTTTTTGCGTGGTAATGTATAAGCGTTTGGTTTGTGCCACAATTTGTTCACTGAAAATATCCAATGCATCTCGCGGCATAAATGGAATAAATTTAGATTTTGGCTTGAAGGAGGTAACCGGTTATAGATATATATATATATATATTACCTACTGGCGGTCGCCAGTAGGTAGTTATTGTTAGGACCTATTTTCCATAGGAAATCCGCAACATTCTATTCCCAATAAGTCTGGCGCCGGTTGACGAATCTTCACGAAATTTTCCAAACATATGGCCAGCTTAGGTCCGCACCTATCCTAAAATTTTCGTGGTGATTTGTCAAGCGGGGGCCGAGAAAAAAGGGGGGTCCCAAAACACGTTTTCCCCATGCATTTTCACATAGGACCTGTTGACGCAGCTACAGCCCAAACTGCTGAACGGAATTATGCCAAATTTGGCAAAGAGGTAGTCCTCAGTTCAGACTCGTGCCTTTTGCATAAATGGTGTAAATCTGTTCAGTAGTTCCTGAGAAAATTAGAGTAAAAAAGATACATATATCTATGGCCTCGGAGGATCCGCGCACCCCATGGGCACCCTAAGCGCACCCTCCCCGAACCGAGCGCGCACCCTCCCGATCATGCGCTGAATGCTAATTGGCTGTCAAGTGTCTGTGTACATTTGAAACCAGGAACTGTTGGCAGCCATTTTGTGCCTCGGTAGAAGCGAGGCTGATTAAGTAAGGGAAATTAGTGTGTGAAAGATGTAAAGGGGGCAGGGTAGAAATACTCTGACCCTCTAGTGTTGCTTAGGGACTGGACTGGGGCCCCCTTTTTGTTTTTTTTTAACGGCGAAATGCTCACAGGGTGCGCGGATCCGGCCGGAAAGAAAAAAAAACCCGAAGCGTGGGCTTCCGCACGTTAATAATTAGCCCCCGGGTGGGCCAAATCCCGGGGGGAAATTGTTATAAATTAATAGGGGGAGGGGGGCTGCGTGGAGCCCCTCCTGGAGCCCTCGAGGGCCCTGGAGACCGCCACCACCCAGGGCCGGCTCCTACAGTGTCCTGGGGAGCCCACCCCCAGGACACTGTTGTTTGCTATGAGAGGGCGGAAGACTCCCGCCCTCCCATAGCAAACTTCATTAGGATTTTGAAAGAGAGAGCAGAGAAACCTGCTCTCTCTTTCAAAATTCAAACGATATTGCTTTTCCACACGGGGAGCTGCATGTCAGCAGCTCCCCATGTGGAAAAGCAATACCGGCTCCCGAAGGACGCGGGGAGCCGGCTGGGACTGTGGGGGCGTTGGGGCTCCAACATTTTTTTATCAGCCCCGGGAGATGGGGTCCCCGGGGATAATAAAAATTAGTGATAGGGGCTATTTTCTTTTACGGTAAAATTAGGAGTCGCGCATCCTAACACGTTGGATGCACGGTTTCTCTCGCATTTGGTGTGCGGTCCCTAACGCGTTGGGTGTGCGGATCCAAGGAAAAAAAACGGAAATTTTTGGGAGATAAACATCAAGCTTAAGTGTTTTGTTCTTGAGTGGCTCTAAAAAGAGCCATTGTGTTCATTGAGAGTTTTTGGTACTTATAAGTAAGTAACTATACATAGTCTAAAGTTGTTGAGGAAAACTCTGTTTCCTTCATCAGTAAAGTGTACTCCATCACTCTTATACATCTCTTGCATATGAAAGCGCGGATTGTTATTGTAAATGGAACCCATTCTATAGTCTTGGAGAAAAGCAGAAACAGATTTATTCACATGTTTCCTAGCTTTATCAATTTGTAAACAAAAATGGTGGGACCAGTTCCATTTCTGCCTTTGGCATATGTTAAAATACTCAAAGGCAGTTTTGGGAAAAAGTGAAATCAATTCTGCAAAGGTGTCCTTCATAAGCATTTCCAGACCTACCCCAGTCAAAGTGCCTAGGTCATTGCCACCACAGTGCACTATTATGAGGTCAGGGTGTTGGATATGCATAAAGGATTTTACCAATGGCTTCAATTGGTGCCACTTTAACCCTCTCTGTCCAATACATTTAATGTCTACATTTGGCAAACCTAGGTCTTTGTGAATGCCTTTATTTTCTGCATACCTTTGGCTCCAGAAAATATAGCTGTGTCCCACAATCCACACTCTAAGCATCTTGAAGGAAGGTCTGGATGCACTCAGATGGTCTCTGTAAATGAAATGGCAGTTTGAAAAGTAAGATTTTTCTAAAATGGTGGCTAAGATGCAGTTTTGAAAAAAGACAAGAAATCATTGGTTGTTTGACAACCTTCGCACTGAAAGGTAGGGTGCATGTTTCTGTTTTTTAAACGCATGATTCTTATTGGTTAAAAAAAAGTGATTGAAAGTAACATTATATATGATAAGCTGATATGTTTAAAAGTCAAGCACACTTGCTGTTTTGATTAGCAACATTGTGTGCTGAACTTGTGACCTGTGTGCTCAGTTCAGTGTTCCATGACCTGTTTCTATGGTAACAGGCAGAAGGCAGATTGGGGTTAGGGTTCAAATGTATGTCATTTGGAAAGGGTTGAAATGTTTAACCAATAGAAATGTGTGTTTGCTTTTGAATTTATGTGGGAAGGAATGTGATTTGATGTTTACATGTATATGTGTGGAAAATGAGAGGGAAACTTTGACATTCTTTGGTTTTGCTGACAGGTGCACAGTGCAGAGATTCTATATAAGAAAATCCGGTGTGTGACTGATATCCTCCTTAATCTACAAAACAACTTGAAAGGTGAGTTATTTAATTGTGAGGGGATGTATGTGGTCTATTTTGATTTTAATCAGACTAATGTATTTCTCCTGCTAAAGTGCATGGAGTACTTTTTTTTCTACAATCTTATTGACAGTGTGTGTGCATGTAGAAACCATTCTGTGATAAGCATTTGTGTTTTTCATGTGTTTGCAGACAGATAACTGTGCTATTTTTATATTTTGGTACAATTAGAAATCAGTCATTGTTTATGAATTTGCAAAATGAGTCATGTTTCTACTCTAAAATGTAGTATTCGTAGATTAAGAAATGTGTTTTGGTATGGTGCAAGGGATAGTGTTGTTTGTCTAGGATCACACAGTTAGTCTGTGTGCATTTAAGAATAATTTTGAGAGAAACATTTTGGTACTAATCTGTAGTAGTAGATTTTGTGCAATGTGTGCAGTCACCTTAGATCTTGTAGACTAGTAAATGTATTTTGTACAAGGGATAGTTGTCTGTCTAAAATCACACTGTGAGTCTGTGTGTATTTGGGTAAGCATTGTGAGAGAAGCATTTGGTAAAATTATGTATTTGCTGACAGACAACTGTTTTAAAACCTGTCACGTTGTCAAGTTTTAGTAGCATTAAAAGACAGTCTTTGCTTGTGCATTGATAAAATGAGTCAGGCTTTGGCACTAAAGTGCAGTACTTAAATATGTAGATTGTGTGCAGTCCCCTTACCCCTTCCATAGTAGTGAATGAGTTTTGGTAAACTCCTAGTGAAAGTGTTGCTTGTCTAGAATCACACTGTGAATGTGTGTGCATTTGGGAACCACTGTGAGAGAAGCATTTGGTAACACCATGTATTTGCTGACAGATAACTGTTTTAAAACGGTCATGTTGTCAAGTTTTAGTAGCATTAGAAGCCAGTCTTTCCTTATGCATTGATAAAATGAGTCAGGCATTGACAGTAAAGTGCAGTACTGAAATATGTAGATTGTGTGCAGTCCCCTTACCCCTTCCACAGTAGTGAATGAGTTTTGGTAAACACCTAGGATAGTGTTGCTTGTCTAAAATCACACTGTGAGTCTGTGTGCATTTGGGTAAGGATTGTGAGAGAAGCATTTGGTAACATCGTGTATTTGCTGACAGATAACTGTTTTAAAACCTGTCATGTTGTCAAGTTTTAGTAGCATTAGAAGCCAGTCTTTGCTTATACATTGATAAAACGAGTCAGACTTTGACACTAAAGTGCAGTACTTTAATATGTAGATTGTGTGCAGTACCTTTACCCCTTCCAGACTAGTGAATGAGTTTTGGTAAACTCCTAGGATAGTGTTGCTTGCCTAAAATCACACTGTGAGTCTGTGTGCCTTTGGGTAAGGATTGTGAGAGAAGCATTTGGTAACATCGTGTATTTGCTGACAGACAACTGTTTTAAAACCTGTCATGCTGTCAAGTTTTAGTAGCATTAAAAGCCAGTCTTTGGTTATGCATTGATAAAATGAGTTAGGCTTTGACACTAAAATGCAGTACTTAAATATGTACATTGTGTGCAGTCCCCTTACCCCTTCCACAGTAGTGAATGAGTGTTGTTAAACGCCTAGGGATAGTGTTGCTTGTCTAGAATTACACTGTGAGTCTGTGTGCATTTGGGAACCACTGTGAGAGAAGCATTTGGTAACATCATGTATTTGCTGACAGATAACTATTTTAAAACCTGTCATGTTGTCAAGTTTTAGTAGTATTAGAAGCCAGTCTTTGCTTATGCATTGATAAAATGAGTCAGGCATTGACAGTAAAGTGCAGTACTGAAATATGTAGATTGTGTGCAGTCCCCTTACCCCTTCCACAGTAGTGAATGAGTTTTGGTAAACTCCTAGGGATAGTGTTGCTTGTCTAGAATCACACTGTGAGTCTGTGTGCATTTGGGAACCACTGTGAGAGAAGCATTTGGGTACTTCATATCTTTGAATACGCATAACTGCTTAAAAACTTTCCTGTTCTCAAGTTTTGGTAGAATTAGAAGGCAGTCATTGCTTATGTATTCACCCAGGAACTGTCCTTGCAATACTGTAAACATTCAGTTAATATTCAAGTAGTAACGGAGTGAGGCAGGCCTTAGCACATGCATTGATTCAAATGCTCATCCACTATGCATGCAGTCCTCTAACCATCTACACAGTTCTCTTTCACACCTTTAATTCCACAGTCAGTATCCATACACTTCCAGCAAACACCCTGTCACTCCCCATGTACTCCTCTAGTGACCCATTCAGCACCATGTACTAATTCATTCACTGCGCCAAAAACTTATAAATTCACCCAGGCACTCTATTTGCAGTACTCTAATCATTCAGACAGTATCCAAGTACTCATGCAGCGAGCCAGGCTTTCAACATGGACTGCTTCAAACTAGGGGTGGGTGGGCGGAATTTGCGAAATTAACTTTTGCAAATTATCGCGAAAATGTTTAAAATTATCGCAAACAAGCGGAAATTTTGTGAAGATGCGGAAGTTTTTTTCCGGCATGTTCGCGAGATTTTCTGCATGGTTGCGGGTCGCCAACTTACCCATGTTGTTGCTTGCGGGCGCGGCCATCTTGTTTTGAGTTGTCTCGCGGTGCATGATCACGAGAAGAAAGACGTGATCGCGCCACGCATGACGTCACTGCGGGCGCGAACTGTCGCGAGACAGCGCAAATGGCTAAAAACAATAAAACATCTCATGGAGAACGCGACCGGATCAAGAAAACTTGTCGGCGAACGCAGGGATTCAGGTAAGGCGATTGTGCGCGCGCAAGAATGTATTATTTTACAGCGCGAGCAAGAAACAAATTATCGCCAAGCTGCGGAAACCGGAATTTTTGACATTTTCGTGCTCTCCGCGGAAAGCGAAAATGTCAAATTATCGCAATTTCCGCGAACGGAACGAAATTTTCGCCCAGGCCTACTTCAAACCCCTATCCAGTATGCATACAGGCCTCTAGTCACCTACACACTAGTCTTTCACTTCTTTAATTAACTAGTCAGTATCTATATACTTCAATAAACATCCTGTCACTCATCTTGCACTCATCCAGTGACTGATCCAGTACCATGTACCAATCTCTTCACTGCGCCAAAACTGAAAAACTTAAAAGTTTTACCAAGGCACTCTTTTAGCAGTAGTCTAATGATTCAGTCAGTTCCCAGGTACTCATGTAGTGAACCATGCATTGCCACATAGACTGCTTCAAATGTCTATGCAGTATGCATGCAGTCTTCTAACATACTATACACTTGTCTTTAACAGCTTCAATTTCCCAGTCAGTATCCATGTACTTTCAGCAAACCTCTTGTCACTCCCCTTGCACTGCTCTAGTGACTTATTCAGCACCATGTCGTAATGCATTCACTGTGCCAAAACTGACACACTTATACATTCACCCAGGTACGCTTCTTGCAATAGTCTAATCATTCAGTCAGTACCTAAGTACACCTCCACTGACTCATTTGGCAGTAAGTACTAATCTATTCACTGCACAAGAATCCAAAATCTTTACCCAGTCACTCTTTTTGTAGTACTCTAATGATTCAGTCAGTACTCAGGCAGTTTTGCAGTGATCCAAGTGTTACTCTATGGACTGTTTCAAACGTCTATCCACTATGCATGTATGTCTCTAGCCACCTACATACTTGTCTTTCACACCATCAATATCCGAAACAGTATTCATACAGTTCCCGCAAACACTCTGTCACTCTCCTTATACTTTTCCAGTGACCCATTCAGCACCATGTACTAATCCATTCACTGCACCAACAGCCAACCACTTATAAATTCACCCAGGCTCTCTCCTTGCAGTACTCTAATCATTCAGTCAGTATCCAAGTACTCATGCAGTGAGCCAGGCCTTAGTACATGAATTGCTTCAAATGCCTATCCAGTATGCATGCAGTCCTCTAACCACCTACACACTTGTCTTTCATAACTTCAATTCCCTAGTCAGTATCCATGCACTCCAGCAAACACCCTGTCACTCCCGTTGCAGTCCTCTAGTGACCCATTCAGCGCCATGGACTAATCCATTTACTGTGCCAAAACCGAAACACTTATAAATTCACCCAGGCACTCTCCTTGCAGTACTCTAATCATTCAGTCTGTACCCAAGTACACATGCAGTGAGCCAGGCCTTAGCACATGGACTTCTTCAAACACCTATCCACTATGTATGCAGTCCTCTAACCACCTACACACTTATCTTTTACACCTTCAATTCCCCAGTCAGTATTCATACACTTCCAGGTAGTTTTGCAGTGATCCAAGTGTTACTCTATGGACTGTTTCAAATGTCTATCCAGTATGCATGTAGGTCTCTAGCCACCTACACACTTGTCTTTCACATCTTCAATATCCCAGACAGTATTTATACAGTTCCTGCAAACACTCTGTCACTCCCCTTATACTTCTCCAGTGACTTATTCAGCACCATGTACCAATGTGTTACTGCACCAAAATACAAATACTTATAAATTCATCCTGGCACTCTCCTTGCAATACTCAAAACATTCAGTATGCAAGTACTATTGGACTGAGACAGGCCTTATCATATGGATGGATTCAAACACGTGTCCACTATGCAAGTACACATGCAGTGAGCCAGGCCTTAGCACATGGACTTCTTCAAACACCTATCCACTATGTATGCAGTCCTCTAACCACCTACACACTTATCTTTTACACCTTCAATTCCCCAGTCCGTATTCATACACTTCCAGGTAGTTTTGCAGTGATCCAAGTGTTACTCTATGGACTGTTTCAAATGTCTATCCACTATGCATGTAGGTCTCTAATCACCTACACACTTGTCTTTCACACCATCAATATCCATGTCAGTATTCATACACTTCTAGCAAACACCCTGTCACTCACCCAGTGTGTCTCCTTATAGTACTGTAATCATTCAGTCAGTTAGCATGTAGTCTTTTAGTGAGGTAGGCTTTAGGGCATGAACTGCTTCAAAGTAGTATGCACTATGCATGTAGTGTTTTAACCATCGTTACACTTGTGCTTCAGGGCTATAGTTTCTTAGTCAGTTTTTATATAAAATGTGTTTCTACAGTAATAGAATAGTATACATTTGAAAGTTATTAATATACTTTTATTTGTCATACTTTTTTTACAGTTACTGTTTTTCAATGTTAAAATAGAGAAATCATGCCAGAAAAAAAAGAAAAAGAAAAGAACAAGGACAGGAGAATTACTTGAAGAAACATCAACCACAAGTATTGAATGTACAAGATAATGTGGCTGAAAAGAAAAAATCTGCTGGTAAGATCACAAAGCAATTTATTAAAAATGTTTGTAGGAGCAAACAGAATGTACAGAATGCTGAAACCACTGAGAATGCTTCAACTAGAAAAAAAAATCAAAAATAAGAGGAAAAGCAAAACAGCAAATTTTCAGTCAAAGGAGACAAAGTATGATAAAAGAAGGCAAAATCAGTATAAGGAATTACGCAAAAAAATATTTTACAAGAGAGTAGTACATAATTTGCTGAAATATGTGAAGAAATATAAAAAGAGAGCTCTATTTTATAAAAAGAAGAAGCATATTGAAAACATTGTTGAAAAGGCTTTTGAAGTAAAAAGGAAACTATTCATTTTAGTATTAAACAGAATTCGATCACTAGATAAACCAATCCATTTAATGAAGGCCAAAAGTAGGAGGAAAAGAGTAATTAATAGAAAATTTGTGATTTTTTTGGGGGAGAATGGAAACACAGTTCCAGTTCAGAGCCTTTCTTTAATGAAAAGAGTTATTTACAGAGCAAAAAATTACTGTATGCAGTTGACACCAGTGGTAGAGGGTATGAGGTTAGAGATGGTTGTGCAATTGAGAAAGAGAAAATAGTTGAAAGAAATGCAGAAGAAGTGATAGCGGATGAAGTTCTAGGGAGACGTCCTAAACACCCTGTGTACACTTGGGATTGCAGTAGTATTTGTAGTATACGACTTATGTAGTTTTTTACGAACAAATAGTAAAAAAAGTGTTAAACAAAAGGTTAAGGTGTTGCAAGGACTAGACCCTTGCGGAGTGAGAAAAAATACTGGTTTTCAAGGTCATACTCTGGCTTGTCTTTCTAGGAAAAGTTTGTCACAGTGTTTTTCACCATTTCAGGATGCTGGCAGTACATCATACTCAAAAGTGGAAGTTAGTGAGAAGATTGTATTATGCGAAAAGTCCAGCACTAAAGTTAAATGAGCAGTGCTCTTTTGCGTGGCTCAGTATCAGATGTGAAGAAGGTTTGTGATGATATTGAGTTTAGTTACTTTGGTCCTCAGCAAGAGAATGCAAAAACTGACATATTAGCAGAACAAAATGTTGAAGACAATGTAGAACCCGTAATTACAAAAAAGTTTGAGGATGAAATTACAAAGTTTAAGGTAATTTCAGGTGAAAGACCAAATGTTTCTTGTATTTGTTGTCGGCGTAGTCACTATGAAAATCAAACTAGGGGTGTCAATCTGTATTTAAAAAGTGAAATAGAAGATAATGATAATTGGATGGAATTTGCAACTTATTTTTTGGTAGAGGATTGTTTTGATGTGGGATCTGAGCAGCGTATTTGCAAATAGATGAGAATAAAATGCCTGCTAAAGCTGTTCATAATAATCTAGAGTTGGTTGCTATTCCTCCAGAGCTGATAGATTTAAATACCTATGAGTCTATTCTCATTCAATGTGTTCACCCGTTTCAGGCTATTGTTCGTTTGGAGCCTAAAACCGGTAAATTACCTCCATCAGAGTTTCAAAGAGGATTGAAAGGAAGAGTTGTGTATTTACCATTAGATTTAAGGAAAAATATTGAAACTATTGGTGTAGACCATGCAGAAAATGAGCCACTAGTCATTCTAGTTAATGGTGTTCCTATTAAGAATAAGAAAATCTGGCAAGAGTTAGTGGATGTTAGAAAAGTGCAAAAAACATCATTGTATCTGTTAAAAAATAATGAGTACTATAGAAAAGTGTTTGTAGGAGAAGAAGAAATAGATTTAGCAGAAGATACTGAAACATTAAGTGGACAAATAAAAAAAGTGTACATGTCCAGATGTGAAGAAATCTATGAACATTACAGTGTACATCCACTTCATTCCAAAGAGGTGATGGGGAATACGATTGAGTTGTTCCAAATGAAAAAAGCAACAGGAAGTCCCATGAGTGTAAGGGAAGAGAGCTTGGAAGCTCGTTGTTTCCCGCAGTTGTTTCCAACAGGAAAAGGTGGACGATATGATGAACGTCCTGTGCAGATTCCTTCACCTGAATATCGGACAACAAGATTATATGCAGAAGATCCAAGATTTCGACAATGTATCCCTTATATGTTTCATCTTCTGTTTGAAAGTGACTTGTCTGGACTTTCATATGCAGTAAATCACATTTTAAAAACTGGAATGCATCTTCAAAATGTAACTGCAAAGGATTTTATGGATAAAGTGCATCAGAGAGATGATCATTTAGAATCTCAGTTGATTAATCTGATGGCATGTCAGCGTGGGACTAATGAATATTGGTACCGTCGTCATGGAGAACTGCAATGTATGCTACGGAACTTGGGAACTCCAACATGGTTTATTACACGAAGCTGTGCTGAGTATGCTTGGGATGATTTACTTGAATTTCTTCGAGAGGCAAATTCCAATATAAAAAATATTGAATACAAGACACCTGGAGAATTGTGCTCTTTGGATCCTGTTAATGTATGCAGATATTTCAATCATAGATTTGAAGCTCTGATGTCTTTCATCTGCAATAAAAAGAATCCTCCTCTTGGAGAAGTTGTGGATTTCTTTTGGAGAAAGGAGTATCAAGCAAGAGGTGCCCCTCATATACATATGTTGTTATGGATCAAGGACGCCCCCAAATTTGGAACAGATTCAGATGAAACTGTTTTGTCTTTCATTGAAGATTATGCCACATGTGCTGTACCCAATAGCAGAGAACATAAAAACTTAAAACAACAATTCTTACGATTCCAAAGCCATCGATGTGGAAAATACTATCGACGAAAGTACAAGTCAAAGGATAAGTTCTATACCAAATATCGTTTTGGATTTCCACGTCCTGTATTATCCAAAGGAAGAGTGAACAGTTTTATGTCAGCTATGCGACATACCATCACAAGAAAGTCTCTGAAAAATACCTACAACTTAAGAAGAAGCGAAGGATCAAAATACATAATTGACTACAATCCAGTTATTTTATCCATGTGGAATGCTAACATGGGTATTCAGTATGTTGCGGACAATTCCATTGCTGTTGCTCGATATGAAACGTTCTACATTACTAAATCAGAAAAGACTGAATTGAAAGAAATGTGGGAAGAGATTTCTCACGAGAAGACTCTAAGTAAGAAATTATACAGTTACAGTTTGAAGATGTTATCACATCGTGAAATTGGAGCATATGAATGTTCAGATCGGTTATCATCTGCAAGTCTATATTCCAAAAGAAGAAGAATCATTTGGGTGAGTCTAGGTCTTGCAGGATTGCGAAATCGGGTACTGAAATCTGTTCAAGAAATTGAATATTTAGCAGAAAAAGAACCAGAAAGTACAGATATTTTGAAAACGAAAATGTTGGACACATATTACCCAAACAGAAGTCATCATCTTGAAAACATGTGTTTCTATGAAGAGCTGCAAAACTACACTTTTAAACGGAATACTATAGAGAACATCAATGATGGAACATATGCAGTGATTGGTTCCGAAGGATGTCTGGTGAAACAAAGGAAAGGAAATGTAATTAATCACAGGAAACTGAGTTGCGACACTGCTGACAAAAGGGAATTTTACTATTTAGCCCTTTTGCAAATGTTCAAACCATGGCGTTCAGAACTGGAATTACTTGGAGATTTTCAGAGCTATGAAGATTCATTTAATGCTTGTAAATATAGCATACAATGCAGTGCTTTTGCAAATTATGTCAAAATGTTGAATGATGAAATTGATCAAGAAGCTACAATTGCAGCTGAGATTGCTAGAAACAGTTCTTAAGACAGTCAAAGTTCTGCTGCACTGAGTCAAGATCCACTTGGACAAACAATTGTTGAAAATGAAGCAGCAACTGCCATGAATGAGGTGGAAACAGCAATGTATCAAGCTCAAGAAGATGTAATACAGTTAAGAAACTTGGAAGAACAACTAAATGTTGAACAGAAACAAATATATCGACAAGTGAAAGAGTAGATTGACCATGGATTACTTCATGAAAAGAAAGGGTGCTCATGTACATCATTTCAACCTATCCGAATGTATGTGAGTGGTCAAGCTGGAACAGGAAAAAGTTTCTTAATTAAAGTAGTAACAAGTTATCTGCAGAAAACAACTGAGTCGCATTTGTCTTGTGTTGTCACTGCTCCAACTGGGTTGGCAGCACATAACATTAAAGGAATTACTTTACATCATTTACTAATGCTACAAGTAGAGCATGAGAACAAATTGGAATACCCCAAGTTATCTGGAGAAGCTTGTTGTGAAGTTTCAAGAGTCTTGAAGAAAATGAAACTTCTCATTATTGATGAGGTGAGCATGTCTCAAACTTGATACTTGCCTTTGTGCATTTAAGAATGCAGCAAATTCTTAAAACAGAGTAAAACGTGTTATTTGGAGGAAAACACGTCATAGTTTTTGGAGATCTATTGCAACTGACTCCGGTAAAAGGACAACCGGTATTTAAAACACTTGCACTTGAAGATACCAGAAAGTCTCGTGGTAGTGTTGGCAATGTGAACATTTGGACTAATTTTGAATACAAAGAACTGACAACAAATATGCGACAGGCAAATGATGCTGAATATGGAAGTATTATTCACAATATAAGAATTGGAATTCTTACAAAACATGGCAAACAAGCTTTGGAAAGTCGATTATTTTGCAATGTGTTTCCAAATGAAAGTGTAGTTCCTGCAAAAGTGTACATGAAAATTGCTGAAAATAAATCAGTGATCTGTTTAATGCCAACACTGCGCGAGTGTTCCATATTCAACAAAGAACTATTGAAACTGGAAAATGAAGAAATTATAAAAATGGAAGCCATCGATAAAATAGAGCATGAAGGAATCACTATTATTTTGACGGGAAAGTTGAAAACAAAACTGGATTCTTTAGAAAAAAAATATCTAAAACAGCTGGTTTAGAAAAGACACTATATGCGTGTGTAAACTGTCGGGTAATTTTAAGGCGTAATTTGGATGTGGAAAAAGGGTTAGTTAATGGCGCAATGGGTAAAGTTGTGGATTTTGTTAATTATCAGAAAAAGAAGGAATTGAATTTAAAAAAAAATAATTTGATCAGATTGAAGAAGTTAAAGAAATTGGTCGTTGTTCAGTTTGTTTTTTGCTTGTTAAAGATTTATATGTTCGTAGGAAACAATTTCCATTTTCTCTGACATATGCAGTGACTATTTATAAATCTCAAGGATTAAGTGTAGACAGTGCATTGGTGAACATTGGATCTACTGTATTTAAAGAGGGTATGGCATATGTTGCTTTGTCGCGAGTCAGAACATTATCTGGTTTGTTTTTGATTGATTTTGATGAGACAAAGGTTACTGCAGATGAAAACTGTGTAAAAGAGTATCATAGGTTAAGAAGGGTGTATGCTCCAAATTTAGGTCAATCTCCTGTATTTGAAAAGCGTATGGTTGGTCGAAAAAGAAGGTTTGAGAATATCTGTTCTGAAGGTGTCGAGAAGGGAAAGGAACAAGATAATGTTGTAATTGCAAGTAAAAAGAAATTGGATACTGTTGAAGAGATTGTTGGTTATCAGTTTGAAAATAGTTCAGGTGTCAACTGCTATGCTAATGTAGTGGTCAATGTTGTTTTTTATCTTGAAGGTTTGCAAGAACAAATTATGCAGAAATGGCAAAAAAGATTTTCTTCTCTGTTGCATTCTGTTTATGAAAAATTAACAACAGATACAAGTAAAATACAATCTGTTTCAGATGTTCGTAATCTTTTGGATGTGTGTTCTAGTTCTACACAATTTACACAAAATATCCAACAAGATGCTCAGGAATTTTTAATGTATATGCTTACCATTTTTGAAAATGAAGGTGTAGAAATAGAAAATATGTTTGGCCTTTCTTACAAATGGGAACATCATTGTGAAAATTGCATGTATACATGTACCACTAATGTAGACACTGAAAGATTTCTATATTTAACATTACCAGACTGTAAATCAGTGTCTTTCAATACATTAGTTAAAGGTGCAAATCAAAACATGGAGTGTAGCCAATGTAAATCAGAAATGTTATACACATTATTTTTAACAAAATATGGACAATACATTATTTTAATGATGCAACGTTGTACAGCTGATGGAAGAAAATTGGATACTTTAATAAAGCAGTTTGTAGCAACACAACTATCAATATCAGGAAGGATGTTCGTAGCAATTGCAATAATTTTCCATGATGGTCCTTCCACCACATCTGGACATTACACTGCCTATCTAAAATGTGACAAAGGCTGGACACTTTGTAATGATTCCCAGTTGGTTTTCAAACAACGTTTGCCTAGGGAATTACCAAATTCCTACCTAATATTTTTAAAGTCAAAGTTTTAGGAAGATAATTCATTCTCTGAGGAATTTATTATTATAACTCAATAGGACTACTATTGGACAATTTACATAAAAAGGAGTGCAAAAATACCATTTGGCCTCAAGGAAAGGTATATGTTTGAATTATGGACTTTTTTGAGCACATTGACTCGGTGAATATTTTTAAGCCACAACATTTACAGTTTTTATGAGTTAAAGTTATAAACGTTTATGTTAGTCATAAGCATTTCATATATGTGTGATTTGTATCTTGTGGTATTTTACTGAGAATAGCATGTTGGTTTTTTTTAAACAATCTTTTTGATTGTTTTTTTTTTGCCCGCTGTTAAGTGATGAGTACAATTGAAATCACTATTTCTAGTGACATTCAATATATTCTGAGAACAGCAAAAAAGGCAAACAAATTACTTTGTTGAAATTATGCTATGTTGTAAAAAATGTATTATTACATGTTATAACTATTTTTTCTTTTCTTTACAGATCCTAATTCTAAAATAAGCAGTTTAAATCAATTTACATTGCAAAAAAAATCTGGAAAAATGCATACCATTTTTAATTTTTATTACTGTGAAGGTAAGTTTAACTAAGTATTAATATGCAGAATGGGCAGATCTGCAAGAACCTACAAAGATTGAATACGTTTTTAAAAACACTCTGTTTATACCTGTGTAGTTTTGAAATCTCTCTGTTATCGGATATTATGTGACCTCCAAAAAAACAGGTTTGAGTGGTTCATAATATTTCCCATTGTACCTATTGAAGGACCGCAATCATTTCAATCATTCTTGTTTGAGCATCTTTGCAGACCAAACTCTGTGCTTACCTTCTATCATTTGGAAGCAATTTTAAAACAGAAATATGTCACTTTTTGTAACATAGTTATTGCACAAGACACTCTTTCATATTTACAAAGAGAGGAAAAGGCGCTCTGTGTACTTTTTCTACTCCATGTAAATACAACCTCATCATACACACCACGTTGCGTTGGAAGGTTGTTCTATAAGTGTTGTTGTGCATGATTGCACTGAATACTCATAGAACAAGACATCTCCAGATTTAACAGAAATCATAAATCTCGATATGTTTGTGAATGCTGCACCATTCTCTAATTGGTGTACAAAAGCACAACAAGGAGAATTGTTTTATTTTCTCCTCATTTTTAAATCTTCAATGCATGCTAAAATGTTCAGCATACATTGAAGGAGAAAAATGCGTTTACTGATAGTTTTTGTGCAGGAAAGTGTGTCTTTCTGCACAAAAACAAACAGCACATGACACAGATATCCTTCCACTATGGTGCAAGGGTGCCTGTGTCACTACATGGCTGCAATTTAAGCAGTTGCACTAATTTATCACATGGATGACATTATCAGTGATGTCATCAGTGATGTCACTGACCATGTCATGAGTGATGTAATATGTGACATCATCAGCAGTGCATTGCGGGGGCGCGAGTTATAGTTAGCTAAACTAACTATAACGGGGGAATTTCTACGGTTTTGTATGAGGGAAATGTCCAGCTAACTATAACGCCCCTGAAACCTATGTTTTATTTAGTGAATATATATATATATATATATATATATATTACCTACTGGCGGTCGCCAGTAGGTAGTTATAGTTAGGACCACGTTTCCATAGGAAAACCTCAACATTCTATTTTGAATAACTTTGGCGCCGGTCGACGAATCCTTGCGAATTTCTCAAAATAGGTGGGGCGCTACGCTCCGCTCCTACCCTGAAAGTCTCGGGGGGATCCGTCAAGCGGGGGCTGAGATAAAAGGGGGGTCCCAAAACGCGTTTTTCCCATGCATTTTTCCATAGGACCTTTAGAACGAGCTACAGCCCGAACGGCTGAACAGAATTACTCAAAATTTGGCAGAGAGGTAGTCCCTAGGTCAAGGAAGTGCCTTTTGTAGGTTTGGTGTAAATCTGTTCAGTAGATTCTGAGAAAATAGCCTTTAAATCAATATATATATCTGAGCCCGCTTACGGTACGCTTACCGTACGCTTACGGTAAGCGTACGGTGGCGTGCGCGAGCGCGATTCTGATTGGCTCTTAGATCTTAGTAAACATTCGAATCGGCCGAAACCAGGAAGCGGCGGCCGCCATTTTCTGTGTTTCACTCAGAAAAAAAACAGAGAAAACAAGGAAAGGGGGCAATGAGGAGAGTTACAGACCCCCTAACATTTGTAAGGGGGTCAAAGAAGGACAGAAAAGTACAAAAAAAACATTTATTGATTTTAAAAAAAATCACGGGGTACGCGTACCGTAAGCTTACGGTAAGCGTACGGTAAAAAAAATAAAAATAAATAAATGAAAAGCAGATTTAAGAGTTTGCTCATCATATGTCCTCCATGTGCGCACGGTGCGCGAAGCGCATCGTGCGTTCATGGCCCATCTAGCGTAATGTGGGCACGCGGTGCGCGAAGCGCACCGCGTGCTCACTGTGCGCGCACGGTGCGCGAAGCGCACCGTGCGCGCATGGAACGAACTGCGTTAAGTGGGCGCGCACGCCACAAATGGCGTAAAGTAACTTAGCATTTAAAAAACCGTACAAATTCACTGAAAAAACCATAGGTTTCACACATGTTATAGTTAGCTGGACATTTTACTGATAAAAAACCAATGAAATTCCCCCGTTATAGTTACTGTAGGCAACTATAACTCACGCGACCGTAATCCTCTGCTGATGACATATGTGTCTTTATGAAAAAAAAATATTTGTAATATATGTATAGCTAAAATTTAATGGAAGAAGACATGGGCAAATAAGTGTCTAAATACAGTATTAGCATCAGCAGAGGATTGCGGTCGCGTGAGTTATAGTTGCCTACAGTAACTATAACGGGGGAATTTCATTGGTTTTTTATCAGTAAAATGTCCAGCTAACTATAACATGTGTGAAACCTATGGTTTTTTCAGTGAATATATATATATATATATATATATATATATATATATATATATATATATATATATATATATATATTATAAAAAACAACCTATCAATAAAATGAATTATACATTTGTATATATTTCAAATGTCGCAATACACTCCTAAGTATTATACATGAGGCTCCCTATTTTCCGTTGTTACTGATTTTTTACAGATAAATACAGTCAGAGAAACATTTATTTACTTGTCTGTATTTATTTTTAAATGTGGATAAAAACTGAAATTGGGTGCTTTTTGAGTGATTCTAAATACACTTTGCCATGACTGCCAGGCAAATAACTGTGTGGATTGATAGGTAAGGGGTTAAATTAAGGAATTTTGGCGTGGCGTGGCTTGGCAGGCTAGCATGGCGGACGCGCCTTAGCTCGGCTCCGTCCGGCCCGCCGATTAATATCCTTACACTGATCCTTTTGCCCGACCCAGGACTCTCCCCCGTTGCGGTGGGGGTGTGTGGGCATTGGCGGCTGTCTCCGGTGGTGTCCCGGTATTTCCTGAGGTCTGTGGGACGGCGCCAGGCGCGAGAGCGGGGCCTGGGCCTGCCTGGCCTCCTTTGCCGCGGACTCGATTTGGTGCAGCAGCAGAGGGGATCGTCCCTTCAGCCGGAGTGGCAGAAGCGAAGAGCCGGGAGCTGCGGTTCTCCGGCAGACAGGGGCGGTGAGCGCTGGCCCAGGTGGACCCTGGGGGTGGAGTACAAGGAGCCCGGAGGTTCAGACCCCCCCAGAAGTGGATCTGGATGACGGCGGGAGTGGCGCTGCCCAGCGGATACCCCGGCAGGGGTGCGGAGAGCGGTGCCGCAGGAGCAGCGGTAAGAGGCCATCGACGGCGGGCGCTCTTCCCCTTTCCCCCCCCCACAAGGCGCACCTACTTCTTGGTGCCTGCAGCTGTTGGTGGGCCGGGGGTTCGGAAGCCATTTCGGGCCGCGTGGTGGTGTGGGGGAGGGGGTCCGTGCTGGCAGCGCTGAGTGTTAAGGCTGGTGGGGCCGGGCCCTGGAAGGAGTTGCTGTGCAGGGCCTATAGCCGGAACACTGGACCGGGGTTTCGCCTCCCCCCTTCCGCTAGACACCCTGTTGGAGTGCTTTGAGTGGGTGGCTGGGTGCTCGGCGGCCATTCCGGGTCGCGGCGGTCGAGGAGGGTCCTGCTGGTGGTGTGCGGTGGCGGAGTGGCTGGTAGCGCGCTGCGGGAGGTGGGCCTCACTCCGGGGACTGCAGTGTGCTTGGGCCTCTATTCATCTCACCGGGGCCTCCCTGCTTGGCAGTGGTTCGGGGCCTGGCAGACGTTCCTTGGTGCGCCTGGAGTGGGGGCAGCAAACTGTTGGTCTTGACCCAGACTCTGTGGCTGGAGCCCCCCTGGTGTGTGCCCGGGTGTGGGGGGTGAGTGATGATCGCAGCATGACCAAGGATAGGGGCGCCAGCCAAACAGGGGCCTATCGACAAGTTTACCGGCCCGGCCGGGGGTGCGGCCTCGGCGGCCCCGGACAACGCGGCCCTGCTGGCGGCAATTACCCAGTCCAGGGACATGCTGGACGCGAAGATTGGTGCGGTGGGCTCCGACGTGACATTGCTGCGCCAGGACTTGCGGAACACAGTGGCCCGCATCGCAGAGGCGGAGACCAGGGTCTCGGGGGTGGAGGACGACGTGGCGACCCTTAAAAATCAGATGGCGGCCCTGGAATCTTCCCATAAGAACTTAGTGGTCCGAGTCGAGGATGCGGAAGGGAGGGCTTGTCGCAATAACCTGCGCTTCGTAGGATTTCGGGAAGGATGCGAAGGTACCAATTTGGAGCGTTTCCTGACGGAGTGGCTGGTGTCCTGGCTCCCCCCTGACACACTTTCCAGCTGTTTCGTGGTGGAACGAGCGCATAGAGCGCTGGTCCAAAAACTGCCAGTGGGAGCCCGCCCTCACCCGGTGATCGACAGGGTCCTTAATTACCATGACCGTGATGTCATCCTCCGGCAAGCCAGGGCGTAGGAACCACTCCACTTCGAAAATTCTTGCATTCTTATCTTCCCGGACTATACGAGGTTGGTGCAGCAGCAGCGTGAATCCTTCCTGGCGGCTAAGTCTCGGCTGCGGGAACTCCAGCTCTCCTACGCTTTGTTGTACCCGGCTCGGTTGCGGGTGGTATACAAATCCTAGACCTTGTTCTTTGATACGCCCGAGGAGGTGTTTAAATGGACAGATGAAACTGTGCAGCTTCGCTGTCTCACCCCCCCGGCAGAGACTCTACTTCCTCGCATGATGAAACATCTAGGACTGGCGGTCAGCAGAGGGTGAGACGGGGGCCGACAGTCCAGGTCTCGCCGCCGCTCCAAATCTGGTGGAGTGCAGCCTGGAGCTGGGATAGCTGCTGGGCGTCCACCTTCCACTCTTTGATTGCTGCTGCCACATTGGCGGGGGACTTTATCACACTGTGAACTATGTGTCTTACTTGATGCGGCGCGCGGGGAGGGGAGGGGTCCTGGGTTGGGAGAGTACGTAACGGGCAGGTGGCACTGTAGCGTCTTGCGAGCGGGGTAGTCACCTGCGACTTGTTGGTGGGGTTGAGTTGGGGATCCATTGGTGGGGGGTTGGAGATCCACAGTTGGGGTCTTGCGATGCTATCCACCGCGACAGGTACTTCAATGGTTTTGAGGTATGGTGGGGGGAGTTGGGGGGGCTGGAATTGTTGTTGTTGGGGTTCTGGGGTTTGTTGGACTGCGCACACCCGTGGGAGCTGCCAGAGGGGTGTGGAATTAAGATGCTTCTGGAGGGGGCTAAGTGGCCTACATTGATTGATCATGGCAGGTACAGCCACTACGGTCGATGGGAGACCGGCGGTAATCCGAGTTCTGAGTTGAAACGTTAGAGGCCTGCTTGACAAGATTAAACAGGGGCAGTCCTACAGTATGCCAAGCGGGCGTCAGCAGATGTACTGTTTTTGCAAGAAACACATCTCCTGGCTACTAGGGTTCCCTGCCTCCAAAGATACGGGTACATGCAGGTCTTTCATTCTGGGTTCACTAGGGGTTCCCGAGGTTTGGCCATTCTCATTCACAAGCGGGTCCAATATTCACACACGCGCTTATGGGCGGATACGCAAGGGCGGTATATTTTTGTTCAAGGAAAGATTGGGGCGGAAGTAGTGATCTTTGGAAGCGTTTATGCCCCACCCCCTTTTCATGGACCCTGACTGAAAAGATCATGAGTGTATGGGCAGAGATGCCATTGGCAACAGGTATAGTAGGCGGCGATTGGAACGATGTAATGGTGGCGTCGCGGGAACGCTGTTCGGGGAGTGGTACGCGAGGCGATGATCGGCCGACCAAGCTACAGGCTCTGGCCGACGGTCTTAATTGGGTGGATGCATGGCGGCGGCCTAATGGGAATACACGGGCGTATACTTACCTCTCTGCCGTGCATGGATCATTCTCTCGGTTAGACTACATTTTCCTATCGGGGGCCTCAGTGGCACGGGGGGTGGAGGCAGATATCCTCCCACGTGGTTTGTCGGATCATTCCCCTGTCTCGCTTCGTATGCGGCTCGGGGGGGTCAGTGGGCAATTTCGTTGGCGCCTTTCGGGCTGGCATCTTCAGCAAGAAGACTACTGTGCCCGCATGACGGAGGCTTTGGATTTTTACTGGGCCCGGAATGTGGGCTCGGTGTCGGGAGTTGATATCTTATGGGAAGCATGGAAACCAACGCTGCGGGGACTTGACATCTCATATAGTGCGGCGGCCCGCCGAGTGCGCGACGCAGGATTGGTCCAGGCAGAGGGTGAGATTAGGGAGCTTGAGAGTAGAAGCCAGGGGGAGTCAGGTGAGGCCCTGCGGCGTCAGTTGCAATATGCCCAGCAAACCTATGCTTCACTCTTGCTGGACGAGGTGAGGCAGGCATGGTTAGCTACGAGAAGTCGGGTTTATCAGTGGGGGGACAAATCGGGGACAATGCTTTATAGGCTGTGTCAGGGGCAGCATCAGGCACAGACCCTCCCGGGGATTACAGATAGAGAGGGCCGAGTGCTGACAGACCCTGGCGCCTTAGCGGACAGCTTTGCAGCATACTATGCGGAGTTGTATGAACCGCGGGAGACCATACCCGGGGGCTTGTGGATCGGTTCCTCGATGATCTTGCCCCTAGAGGCCTTTCGGATGAGGCACGTGCAGACTTGGACAGACCGCTCACGGTAGATGAGCTGGGGACGGCGTTGGGGAGCTTGTCCATCGGGAAGGCCCCGGGCCCGAATGGGTTCCCGAGTGAATTCTTCAGGAAATACTTTCTGCAACTGGGGCCCCACTATCATGCGGTGGTGGAAGATGCTTGTGAGTGGGGGGTTTTGCCAGCCGACTGGCGACATGCAGAGATTGTCGTATTCCACAAGCCGGGTCGCCCTCCTGAACAACATGCCTCTTATCGACCGATTTCCCTTCTGAATGTGGAGGTGAAGATTCTTGCCAAGGCTCTGGCCAACCGACTCTTGCCTTATATTAATACCCTGGTCCACCTGGACTAAGCCTTGTTTATGCCACATAGGGCAACGCGTCACAACATCCGGCGTGCACATGTGGCGATTGCTGCGGTCCAGCGGCGTGAGGCTCGGGCAGCTCTCCTTTTGGCCAACATGGATAGAGCTTTTGACTCTCTTAGTTGGCGCTATCTCTTTGCCTTTCTGCCACGGCTGAACCTGGGGCCCCGCTTCTTGTCCTATTTAACACTTCTGTATACCGATCTTACGGCCTCGGTTCGGGTGGCAGGGGCGACCTCGGCAAGATTCCCGGTGAATCGGGGGACGCGACAGGGCTGCCCCCTGTCGCCTTACCTATTTGCCTTGGCCATGGAACCACTGGCCTCTTGGGTCCGTATGGATGCGCAATACACAGGGTTTCAGTGGGAACATGGCCTCTCGGACCGCATTGTCCTATATGCCGACGACGTGTTGTTCTTCCTGTCGGATCTCGGTAGAACAGGACCGCGGCTGTTCCGCATGATGCAGGTCTTTGGGGAGACGTCCGGGTTATACATGAACCCAAGGAAATCCACCCTTTGGGTGCTGGGCGGTCGGGACGTACAGGGTGAGTGGACAGCGTCACTGCGGGTTGCGGCCGAGGGGGCTGCAATATCTGGGGGGCTTTCTGACCGACGTGCCGATGATCGCCTGGGAGCGCAACGTGGTGCCGGTATGGGAGAAAGTATGTCGGGATGTTAAGCTCTAGGCGCGTATGCCTCTCACTATCTGTGGCCGCTCTGCCATCTTTAAGATGGTGATGCTACCTCGACTTCTTTACCAGCTCCAAAACCACCCTTATGAGATTCCTCTCCGTTGGTTTCGGAAGGTTAATGCGGTGCTGAGTCAATTTTTGTGGGAAGGGGGTCTGGCCAGGGTATTGCTGAGGGTCTGCTTTTTGTCAGTGTACGATGGGGGACTGGCCACCTCCGATATCTTATCCTATTATTACGCCTCCCATTTATTCGCCCTAAACGAATGGTGGTATGGAGATAGGGGGGACCCGGCTTATGCGGTGGAGAGGCGACTCATGGACCCACATACGGTACATACCCTGCTTTACGCGACTGCGCTGCGGGAAGCATTGCCACCGGTCACTCAAGTGGTGTTTCGGGTGTGGCGCCGGGCTCTATGTCATATTGGCTGGTGGGGTAGGCTTACCAGGGAAACCCCGTTGTGGCAGAACGGGCTGCTCCCTCCGTTGGCGTCCCTCTCTGGTTTTAGGGACTGGGACAGAATTGGTATCTCCACATTGGGATCGGTGGTTCAGGGCTGTGTGATGAAATCCTTTGAGGACTTACAGCATGAGTATCAAATGCCACGGACGCAGTTCTTTAAATACCTCCAACTGCGCCATGCCCTCGCCCCTAGACTGGAGGGTCTTCAATCCAGCCCTGAATTCAGTCCCCTTGAGGCTAAGTTGTTCATGGGGGATCTCCAAAAGAAGAAAGTTTCTAAAATATATCGGTCTATGGTGATTCATAGTGCTCCGTCCCTGCAGGGTCTGCGTGAGCGGTGGGAGACGGACGTTGGGCCATTGGACGAGACAGCTTGGAGGGAGGCACTGGCCTCCCCCCGTGAGGCTTGTATAGCGATCCGCCTGCGTCTCGTCCAATTTCGGTATCTGCACAGGACTTATTACACGCAACAGCGGCTATGGCGGGCGGGTCTTATAGCCTCCCCGGACTGCCCTAGGTGTGGGTGGGAGGTGGGGTCTTTGGTGCACACGGTCTGGCACTGCCCTACAGTGCACCGGTTTTGGGGGAGAGTGTTAGGGTGCTTATCAGAAGTGTTGGGCTGGGATCTCCCGGTAGACCCCAGATTGGTGTTGTTCCATGTTATGGCAGATATTGGGGTAATATTTATAAGCGTCACCTGCTGCTTCTGGGCCTAACGACAGCCAAGCGGGATCTGGCTCAGGCGTGGAAGGACCCGGCGGCTCCCTCTTTCAATGTTTGGAAACGAGGTTTAGATTTCAATATGGGCCTGGAGTTGCCGATCTTTAGGGCGCGTGGGTGTCCTCGGAAACACGTCAAGATCTGGAAGCGGTGGGCTGATTATAGGGGCATTTTCCTTGCACCGGTTCCTGTGGTTGGAGACTTGGGGCCTATTTGAATGTCAAGCGTGGTGCTGAGCTCTAATTGTATAAAGATGGTTCTGGTGGTGTCTGGCGGTGGTGCGGTCCGGGGAAGGGGGTTGGGTGTTGGGGAGGGAGGGGGGTTTTCTTGATAGATGATGTATGAATAGCTCTCCATTGTTCCTCTATATGACAAAAATGTCAAGAGTTGTTGCTATTTACTATGTGGCAGATCCCCTGGGTTTACAGGGGCCTGCCGCCCTTGCCTTCTTGATCAATAAAAAGTGTTGTAAAAAAAAAAATTCAGGAATTTTAGTAAAGAGGCTTAGGCAGCAGTAGGTATCCACAAAGCTGATACTGAAATGATCATATTTTCATTTAAGTGCAGTGATTTATCTTCTGCAGGTGTTCATATCACTGAAAGCTGGCAGGCTTTCAAGCATGACTGTATATTTATTGGTTAACTATATGTGGAAACATACCAGTTTCAGCTTTATTTTTCTCACAAAACCCATAATAAATATTGATAAATACAGATAAAGTTGACTAAAAATAAATATGGATAAATACAGCAAGAAATGTCAAAAAAATAAATAGCATAAAACCAGGAGCCCTAACTATAAACATCCCTGTCCATATATTCATGTACTTACCAATACGCTTATCCAATAATGCATGGTATAAAGACATGCTTGGTAAAGGCATTCATGGTAAAGGCATATGCGTGAAAAAAGACATGCGGTAAATGCATATGCATTGTAAAGACTGAGTTGTAAGTGTAATGCGTAGCAAAGGTTTTTTCTGTCAGGGAGTACTAATACATCCACTATCACAGTGATCCCTGTCACTGCGACTCCAGTGAACAAAAAATCAAGCTGTATACCTCGGGTGATGGGCTGGCCCGCATGGGTTGTTTTTGGGGTGTCCTAAGCTCGCTTAGCTACAGGCAGGGTTGAAAGTTCCCATTCTTTCAATCAAAATGTAGGGATTAATTCAAAGATCATTCATCTCACATTAAAACATGCAAGCAAAAATGCAAGACCTATCCTGCATTGAAAATCAACACTTACCAAACAGCACATATTTTGTTTCCTTTAAGCACAGGTGAGGCCAGAATCTGAATCTGGTATGTAATGGTAGTGCTTCAATGTGCAATGTAAACCTCGATTAAGAGGATGTTAAAGATTTACAATCCTTTTCCAGATATCCATTTTTCACCTGATACTATTTGCTCTTTAAATACAAACTTTACCTCACAATTTGCTGCTTCAGGCGCCTATCCATTAATTTTGAGTTTTATATAGCACAAACACGACCCAAAGGTATCAGAGTGCTTTACATGAGCACCAGTTGCGTTATAGACAGACACATTCATTTTGTTAAGCACAGAAAGGTTAAGTGATTTGCCAAGAATAACTGGATGAGGGGCAACTCTGCAGAGACTTGAACCCGGTTCCCCAGCATCCATATCTAATGCTTTTGCCGCTAGGCAACATGCTCTTCTTTTGCTTCTTCCTCTTTTATTCACCGATCTCAGCTTTAACATGCATTACGATGGTATAGGTGGACAGCAGCAAGAAATTAGCATAAGGACACTGACAATTTTCTTTTTTATTGGGACACTGAGCTGAGAGTGTTGACTTTGGGATGTATATATTGACGATGGGGCATGAACAGTGAGATGAGGCCACTGATCGTGTCACTGACATATAGACCCTGAAAAATTGAACCATTAATGACATTTGTTAAAGATTAATGCGCAGCCTCTGTAGGATCTTCAAATGGGTTTCATTGTTTTCCCGAATGCCACTGGCTCAAGGATTAATTATCAGTCGGCTAGACTATGGAAACGCCCTAATGGCCTCCATTAACGAAGAGCTCCAGATTACAGGTCCTTCAAAACAAGGCTGCCAGACTGGTATTAAATATATTAAATCTACCGTCCCAATCTCCCTCGATACCACCTTTGAGTGCTCTCCACTGGCTTCGCATCAGAAAACTCATAACATTTAAGATTAATTGTCTGGTCCACAAAACCATCTGTGGACACGGTCCACATTATCTTGCAAACAATCTGATCAGTCATAATTGCTCTAGAACTCTCAGATCCGCCAATAAACACCTTCTTATCCCATTCAAGATCCACACCGCCAGAAATGGCGGGAGATCTTTTTCACATCTTGCCCCCACCCTATGGAACTCACTCCCTCTGCGTCTACGTATATAGATCAAGCATAGAAAATGTCTAAGGCCCTAAAAACTATGCTATTTTGAGTTCTTTTCTCTCTGCCTGCTTTCTTTCCTTCTCCTCCACTGTTTCTCAGGATAGGCTAGCGCTTTGAGACCTTCGGGTGAAATGTGCGCTTGAAAAAATCTCATAACATAACGTAACATAACATAACATAACATAATAGAGGCATGAGGATACTTCAGCACTGGTATTGATATAAGAGCATTCGGTTATTTAAACAGGGACACTGATATGGAGAAAATGGGACGCCATGAGAACACAGATTTTGGGAGAAATGAACTTGATTCGCCGATCATATGTCATGAATAGGGAATGCATGTAGAAAAACACTGGCAGTGGGACATTAACAAAAGGACATGGACATTGATGTTGACATTGCAACGTTAGCACAGGACACAGAGACACTTACACTGGGACATGACCATTGATCAATTAACCATGGGAACTGACACAGGGTTAGTAGCTTGTGGAGAATGACAGTGGGACAGCCACAGGGAGACACTGGCATGGTGAAATAAACAGTGGAGCATGGTGGCGCCGATACAGACATTGACTGAGACATTGGTGTTGTTATATGAACTTAGTGACATAAAAACAGGGCACTGAAGCTAACTTTATCACAGGGACAGTAACACAGTGACTCAAACACAGTAACATTGATTCAGGGACACACAACATATAGGTACTGTCACAGGGGCAACAACATTAGGTCAATGATATAAGGACACTAATACAGGGGTTTGGGGATCAAAGAGAAATGGGTATAATGACATGTAGTCCAAAACTGGCACACAATGACAGTGGAATGCTGACTGAGGGACACTGACTTTGGGATATGGACTTGACAAAGAATACCTGGTCATGGACAGTACAAGACTCGGGACTAGGTGACATTAAATCGGTACATGCAAAGGTATGGTCTGAGGTAAATAAAATAATCCTAAAACAGTTATCCACATTGTAGGAGAGTAAGATCTGCTTCACCAGTTTACCTCCACTTTTTGCTGGTGTTTCACAATTTTTCGACTTTAGTCTGGCTGGGACCCTGCTATTCAGGGCCCCAGCCTAGCTGCTTCCCCTCTAAATTGATTGCATGTACTTTAGGTACACCACAGACTGGATCCTGAGGTACCCTTGTGAGTCCCAAGTATATGGTATACTATGTACCCAGGGCATAGGTACTCCAGAGGCCTACCAGGGGCTGAAGCATGTATTATGTCACCCCTGGATAGTCACCCTAAATGACACCACAGGTCTGCTACTGCAGCCTTGGTAAGGTGGTGCATGCACCCCTTACTAAGGTATAAGTTCACTATACCTCACCTATCACCGCATATACAAACCTATCAGTCAACCCTATGGCAGGCCTTATCAATCCTGAAGGCAGGGTGCTTGGTTGTATGTGAGAGGGTGCCCAGGCATGAGCTGAGCCCCTGTGCAGCCTTCACAATCTCTTCATCGGGGTTGTCGGTGGTGCAGCCTGACCATATACTCTTAAGTGCATTATATCTTAAACGGTTAATGCTAACTTTGGACTGGCTGCACGGAAACATGTTGTGTTTGGTGTCAAACACCTTGGAATCATACCCCCACATCGGTTCTTGATGTGAGGATATCATCCCACCCTTCTAGAGGGAGAGACATGGCATTACTGGTATACCTGGTAGAAATCTTATAGAGCCCTGGCATCACAAAATGGATGCTGCAGCCACAGACACGGGTCTGGGCTCCTGCTGCTGACTGAAACTCCAGCAGGGGAGGCCTGGACAATATGTTTCCTGTCACAGGGAGGTGTAACCACCTCCCAGACAGGCTTATGGGTTTTGGGGCTGGGTGGGAGCACTCTCTGAGTGCTTTGAACTCCTGCACTGGGGCACATTTCGTGTCCCTGTGCATAGTCCAGCTCAAACCAGTTCAGGGGCATCCAGCCCCTGCTCTGGTGTGAAACTGGACAAAGGAAATGGGTGTAGCCATCCGTCTTTCCAAACCCTCCCATAGGTGGGTCCCCAGAGCTAGTCCAACCCCTTCCTTAGGTATAAGTAAGGAACCTCTGTAACCAGAACTTTAGATATCCCTGGACGAAACTCTGAAGCTGAATCCTGGAACTTCGATGCTCTACTCAAGACTAGAGGACTGAAGAAATCTCCCTTGGGGTCAAAGAGTGACTCCCCTGCTTGGCAGGCACCAACGGAGAAATTTGCCTGTCTGCATTTCCAAAGCTCCCGCCGGACTTCGAAGTATTTGTAGCCCAGGAAGAGGATTTCCAGACATCTCAGACCCCAATCCGAGTCCCCAGCAAAGCTGAGACCCGCAGCCCTCGTGAGTAGCATGGAACCGGAACTCCTGGTCACCGTGCACTTTTGCAAGTGCATTAACTTCTCGACGTCTCCTGAAGTCGTGCTTGGGCTGACTTGTAGCCCCCACCTCGAGCACATAATCCACTGAAGATTGTTGGCCTAGTCACCCCGAGTGACCCGTGGGACACCATTTTGTGTTTCGTCTTGAGGTCCCTTCGCGATCCCTTGTCTGTCAACTGGTGTGTCCCTGAGGGGGTAACTTTGAATTTCCTTGGGCTTCCCTGGTTGCTCCAGATGTGCCCTGACTCCCTACCAAGTGGTGAGTCCCACAGACCTTGCTGGTCTGCACAGAAGTATCTTTCTTGTTTCTGCGTGGGTACTGTTGCCAAGGTTTGTTGAGTCCAATCCGGGCACCAATGTCCCAGCAGCTAGTCTGATCTGCCAGTAGCCAGCTGTCAGGTCAAATGTGCTTAGAAACTTGGCTGAGGCCAAAGTATCTATCACCTCATCTGCCCCGGGGATGGGATGGGCATCAGTCCTAGTGACTGCATTGAGACCCCTGTAGTCTACACAAAACCTCATCGCTCTCTTGACATCTTTGGTGTGAGGTTTAGGTACCAGGACTGCTGGACTAGCCCAAGGGCTATCTGAGGGTTAAATAACTCCCAAATCCAACATCTTTTGGACTTCTGTCCTTATACAGTTCCTGACATGGTCAGGTTGCCTGTAGATCTTATTCTTCACATGCAGACTGTCCCCATTTTCCACTTCATGAGTGCACCAGGTAGTCTGACTTGGAGTCAGAGAAAACATATGTCTGAACTGGCTGAGAAGTTTTCTGCAGTCAGTTTATTGCTGGACAGTGAGGCTGCCTGCCAAGGCTACACCATCAACAGACCCATCATCAGGGTTCTGAGAAAGGAGGTCAGGGAGTGGGTCACTCTCTTCCTCCTGTCCTCCATCAGTAGCCATGAGCAAGTCCATGTCTACCCTGTCAACATATGGTTTAAGTCTGTTGACCTGAAGTACCCTGTGGGGACTCCTAGGGGTTCCAAGGTCTACCAAGTAGGTGACCTTCCCTTTCTGTTCAACAATTGTATGGGGACCACTCCATTTGTCCTGGAGGGCTGCTGGGGCCACCGGCTCCAACACCCACACTTTCTTTCCTGGCTGGTAAACAGTCAGTACAGCCTTTTGGTCATGCCAGGCCTTTTGTAATTCCTGGCTAGCCTCAAGGTTTATGGTTGCCTTTTTCATATACTCAGCCATCCTGGAGCAGAGACCAAGTACATAGTCCACTGTGTCCTGTTTAGGGGGGTTGAGAGGTAACTTCCATCCCTCCTTCACCAGACACAAAGGACCCCTAACAGGATGGCCAAACAAAAGTTCAAAAGGGCTGTAACCAACCCCCTTTTGTGGCACCTCCCTGTAGGCAAACAAAAGGCAGGGCAAAAGGATGTCCCATCTGTGCCTAAGCTTCTCTGGGAGACCTTTGATCATGCCCTTTAAGGTTTTGTTGAATCTTTCAACTAAACCATTGCATTGTGGGTGATAGGGTGTGGTGAACTTGTAGTTCACTTCACACCCCTTCCACATAGCAGTCAAGTAATTAGACATGAAGTTTGCACCCCTGTCAGATACTACCTCCTTAGGAAAGCCTACTCTTGAGAATATACCCAAGAGAGCTTTTGTCACCACAGGTGCTGTAGTGGTCCTTAGGGGAATAGCTTCTGGGTACCTGGTGACATGGTCCACCACCACCAGTATAAACCTGTGCCCAGATGCTGTCTGAGGATCCATGGGACCAACAATGTCAATCCCAACGCTCTCAAAGGGAACCCCCCACCACAGGTAGTGGTATCAGGGGAGCATTTGTGGTTCCACCTGCCTTGCCACTGGCTTGGCAGGTCACACAGGAGCGACAAAACTCCTTAGTGTCTTCAGACATGTGGGGCCATTGAAAGTGAGGGACAATTCTGTCCCAAGTCTTGTCCTGGCCCAGGTGTCCCGCTAGGGGAATTTATGGGCTAGTGTCAATAGGAACCACTTAACTTCAGAGGTATAACCAACCTCCTGGATGCACCAGGCTTGGGGTCTCCACTCTCTGAGTAAAGGAGTCCATCATCCCAATATATCTTATGGGTGCCACTAGCATTCCCAGCAGCCTCATCAGTAGCTTGCTTTCTGAAGGGTTCAAAAGAGGGGCAGGTTTTCTGCTCCTGGCTCAGATCAGACCTGGAAGGGCCCCCTGTCCCCAAGAACTCAACCTGGTCAGGTTCAAGCTCCACTGGGACAGTTCCTTCTTCATGCTCAACATAATTTCCCTGAGGAGACTGATCTGCATTCTGAGTCACAGGGGAAGGCACTGCCTTAACCCTACTGCTCCTCCTCTTGGGAGGCACCTGGTCCATTATTCCAGAATCTAGGGCCTGTCCAGTGTTAGACATTTTGACCTGTGACCTAGTCACAGAAAATACCTGAGCAGGGATCCCTAACATTTCTGTGTGTGTCCTGAGCTCCACTTCAGCCCAAGCTGAAGTTTCTAGATCATTGCCAAGTAAGCACTGTAGTGGTAGGTTTGCACTTACCACAACCTTCTTAAGGCCAGTTACCCCTCCCCAGGAGAAGTTAACAACTGCCAGAGAATGGTCTGTTCTGACATTGCTAGCATTGGTAACTTGGTACATTTCACCAAGTATAATCTGCCCAGGATCCACAAGATCTTTTGTCACCATTGTGACACTTGCTCCTGTGTCCCTGAATGCTAAAGCCTCTTTTTCATTTATTAAAGGCTGTTGTCTGTATTTGCCCAAGTTACTGGGACTCACAAAGGAGGACATATCCATACCGCCATCACAGACTAGAACAGCCTGAGCTGGAACTCTGACTAGGCCAGAGTCCATCTCAGAACCCAGGGTCAACCCTACTACACCCTTATTCTGAACATTACCACCACCAATTGTAGATGTACTAGGTGGAAAAGTTGCCTTAGGGGCAATGGTGGCTGGAGTAGATTCTTTCCACTTGGTGCAGTCACTGGTCCAGTGAGTTTTCTGCTTACAGATTTTGCACCATGGTTTCTTTTGGCCTTTTCCCTTGTTAGACTGTGAATCCCCACCTGAAGAAGATTTTTGGGGCCCTTGTGAAGACTTCTGGTCTTTACCTTTCTCACCACCCTTGTCAGAGTTTTTAGGATCTTGCTTGTTGAGTTCACCACCTTGGTTCTGTACCTCCTGCTTCACCCTGGTTCTGACCCACTTGTTTGCCTTCTTTCCCAATTCTTGGGGAGAGGTCAGATCTGAGTCCACCAGGTCCTGGTGCAACGGCTGATTCTGACAAATATTAAGGATCTGCTCCCTCATAATCAAATTGTACAATCCTTGAAAATCATGCACTTTGCTGCCAAGTAACCAACCCTCCAGAGCCTTAGTAGCACAATCTATAAAGTCTACCCAGTCTTGATTCTGTGACTTTTGGGTATCCCTGAATTTTAACCTGTATTGCTCAGTGGTTAGGCCAAACCCATCATTCAAGGCACTCTTCAAACTGTTGTAATCATCTGCCTCCTCCTCTCTAACAGTGAGGAGCTTATCTCTACCTTTGTCTGCAAAGGAGAGCCATAAGATTGCTGCCCACTGCTCCTGGGTGACCCTTTGAACTTTAAAGGCCCTTTCCAGTGTAGTTATCCATTTGTGGCTGTCATCCCCACTCTGGTAGGAAGGGACAATCTTATTCAGGTTTCTATGGTCATAAGACCTCTCCCTATCTCTAGGGATGTTGCTGCCACCATGGGACTCTAGTCCCAACTTTTTTCTAGCTCTGTAGAGCTCTAGGGCCTCCTTATGTAGGGCTACCTGCCTCTTTCTGATTTCCAGCTGAGCTTCCTCATACTTAAGCGGTCTTTCCCTCCTCTCCTGAGAGGTTTCCCTCGTATGAGAGAAAATAGAGGTCCCTATGGATGAGCCAGAATGGTTAGGCTCCATTGAGGGAGGTCTTGACCTTCTAGGCCCACTACCAACTCTTCCAGGAGGGACAAAGAGGGGACCATTGTGGTCCTCTCCATCACCTTCTGGGGGAATTGGATTTTCCAGGTCCAGATCATTGTCATCTGCCTGGCCAGCATCAAAGGTCAGGTAATGGGGAGTTCCACCCCTAGGCCCTTCTTTTGGTGCTGTCCCACCCACTCTGCCTACCCCTTCAGATCCTATAGATCTGCTGAGATCATCCAGCCTGAGTACCTCTATGAGATGCTGGGTGGTTGGACTTTTGCCTGCCCTCAGTTTTCTAGCTGTGCATAATGCTCTCAATTCCATGAATGGGAGGTTATTATACTTGGAAACTAGAAGCCCATTGGCTTCTGGCAGGGACCCACTGGTTTCTGGCCTTGAAGACATTACTAGTGAGGTGTGGTGTATTGCACTACCTACTGTAGTGTGGCCTACTAAACTCTCTTGAGTTGTAGAAAGGGTGTGCTAAGCCCTTAACACACAACTCTAAGTTCAGTAGAACTTACTGCATTCTAAAGCTTGTATTATATGTACCCAGGGTACCTTTAGTGGTTTTCAGTTAGTCACTCAATTGAGATTATCTGGTAAAACAATAGCAAGATGGAATCCCACAGGCTGCACACAAATGTGAGAAGTTGGCCTGGTACAGGATGCCCACTATAACTAGTGGACAGCATATACCAGGCCATCTTCTCACACACATCAAGAGGCAGTAACAATGCAAATGTTGCACTCTACAACTTGTACTCTTTTTTCCTGTGCGAATATAAGCAGAAGTGACCAACTGTGCAAAGGACTGAGGATAAGCAAATTTGACATTCTCCATTTCTGTTTTTATAGCTGTTGTCTATCCCACTCTCCCTGGACACCTTCTCACAGAGCTTTTCAGCGGAGGCTAATGCAAAAATGCAGCTGTCTTTGTAAAGCACGCCTTCACCCAATGAGGTATTTTTGACAATATTGGCTGACTTTCATATTTACCCTACTACATGTACTTATTTCATCAAACTGTAGAGGAGCAAAGGCTACCTGAACCTGCTGTGCTCCAAACCTGAACAATTTATGAACACAGATCCCTACCATAGATGCATTAGTGTGCTTAATAGCCTTGTCCCACATTTAAGTGAACTGCTTTCCCATAATCAAATGAAATATTAGGAAAATGGCACGAAAATACTCTTAATGACATGAAATGCAGATACACCTTTTGAAGCTAATATTTTAGAGCAAAAAGCGTCCTTGTTTCAATTGTTGCCACGAGGATACATTTAGTGCTAACAAAGCATAAAAACCACGTTTACCACGATACAACAGTTGCTCGCATTCTGGCGGTTCATGATGTTCCCACACAATAATTTTGCCCTTATGGTGCAATTATACAACATGGTTTAATTCTGTAATTTGGGGAATTTCGAGTTACAAGTGTAAATTGAAATTCCCCAAATTATGCAAATTATGCTTCTGCAATTTACATTTCGTTCAAGCCCAGCAACGAACCACCGGTGTGATTGTGCTGCTGTCCATCAATCTTATATCATACTTATTCAGTGTGGATAGTTTCCCCTAAATGTATGGTAGGCAGATCTGTTGAGATGCCACTGGCCAATAAAATATTGTTACTGCATAAATAAAGTCTAGCAGCTCTACTGTGAAGTGTTGCTATTGTTCTTAAAAATATACCAATGCTGATAGAAGTTGTTGATCCTATCCATTGAAGATTAGGTAGCAATTAAGAAGTGCTTTTTATCAACCTCCTCCCCGCAAACATGTGTCCCCAGCACCAGCAGAAATAAAATGTCATTAAAAATGTTCCATTTAGCATACATTTTTAATGCTTCCTTTCGGAGAGAATCCATAAATCCTTGACAAGGTTGGATTAAATTGTGACTTATTTGCCAATGATCCTGCCCATAAAAAATGCATCTTTTGGAAAGCAAGTACCTCTGACACCATAGATTACAATTTCAACTTTTCTCTGCAAGCTTGTTTATTGACTGCGAGTTGTATTTAATTTACAATGATTTGAATTACTTTGAAACAAGGAGAACGCTTCCTCAGTGTGACAAACACATGTCCTAAACATTTAACATTAAACAAACTTTGCTGTGTTCACAATAACATAGTGACGACAAACATAAAATAAATTCTGCAAATAGATAATACATCAAAACAGTACTCAGATATCCTATGTTTCAACATAGGGGCATTCTAACTCATTGTTGCCTCCACATTAAATGATTGTTATGGTCCTAGACAGGGTTGGTGAAAAAATATATTTTCCGAAGTTATCGTGGAGAGCGTTGACTAGGTGTGTTGTTTTTGCTCTTCTGGGGACGTTATTGTGTGATTTTTATCCCAAATAATTCTCGTTCTCTATTAGCCGACGCGTTTCGACCTTTCGTGTAGTGGACCTTTATTGAGTTCTTAAGGTCTTCATCAGGGCTCAATTATAGTTCCAAATGGACATCTTTTTCATACTGGCGGGTGAGGGATGCTGGCGTCTTCTTTCACCTTGCATGTCATATTTATTTTACAAAAAAATCCTTGACGGAGACTACTAGTTATCGCCTTATTCACCTAGGAAGGGCCATATCAGCAACAGCCAGCGATAATTATCGCTGGCCGTGCTTAGCGATAATTTTCTTATTGCTGGCTATCTCTGCTTCTTATCGCCCTAGTAGCACGTTATCATCAACGCGCTGCTGCAGGGCGATAAAAATTACACAGATAGCGGTGTTATCGCTGTTTTGCAGGGAACATCGGTGGTTTCCCAGCGATGTTCCCTGCAAAAGGGCGATAACCTTGCTGATACGACCCTGTTGTCGTATCAGCATAATCCACCCCCAATGTTAGGGGTGGCTTAGTCAGGATTTTAGCAGACCTTAGTTTTTGGAGAAAACAGCAGTTTTCTCCAAAAACTAACGTCTGCTAAAATGCAAGGGCATCCTTGCTGATAGCGCAAAGACGCGTTATTGCTCTCCTGACATGTAGTGTATGTCAGGAACGCCCACTTTGCATCTCATTAGAGATACAAAGGTAGGCGTAGTGTAAAAGGGTGCTAACATGCGAATACGCATGTTAGCACCCTCTTGCTGATAGGGCGTTGGTTTTATCTCCGCTTTTCTGCCTTTTAAACCCAGAAAAGCGGAGAATAAGCCCTTGATGATATGCCCCGAATTTCTTTGAAACTCTCACAAGTGTTACTGGCCACAATAATTAGCCACAAGCTTTCAATAAATTATACGTTAATCCCTACTATATTTCTCTCATAATTTGGCCTATGTTCCTAGCATGCTGTGCTTGATAATAATCAATATTCTTCTTACCCGAATATTTTTGGATTTGGATAATTGCAAATCAGCAAAACATTTACTGTATCCATTAAAGCCTCACATTACCGCTCAATTTATTTAATAAACTACCTGAAGAAAACTCACTTCACCCAGCTTCAAAATTCTTTTCACATTGTTGTCATTACCTGGGGTCGGGGATTCCTGGGTAACAGGCTCAATAGGAAAGAGAAACATTAACTATTTTGCCGAGTTTGCATTGGCACAGAAGGAACATATTCCTCAGAGGTGCTTAGGAGCTAGAGGGTACTACAAGAGACACTCCTGAGTCAAATATTGGAGTATATTCTAGTCCTCCTAGACATGACCCTATTCAATTAGCTCTCAAATTCATTCAAACGTAGGGGCATAATATCAAGCACGGCGTTAACATTATCGCCGCTTTAGCGGCAGAAAACTGCCGCTAAAGCGGCGATAATGGGCTTGATAATATGCCGCAGAGAATTCCAATAGAAGCCCATGTTGACACCAGAACATGGGCTTCTAGGGGAATTCTCAAGGGCATATTATCAAGCCCATTATCGCCTCTTTAGCGTCAGTTTTCTGCCGCTAAAGCGGCAATAATTTTAACACCGTTTCTTGATAATATGCCCCGTACTCTCGTGAAAAGGAAGACAATGCTTTAGGCGTAAGGTAAGTTTATTCCAAAGCAGCACCACCGAGACTCAGTCAGCAACTGTTGATCTTGGAACCGTCAAATACATTCCAATGCTTCTATTCCAATTGCTAAGGAGACATCCCCCTTCCTTCACAATGAAAACAAAAGAACAATAGAGTAAATTACACAAAAATCCTTAACTTCAAAACTGATCATGGAAAGATAAATAAAAGACACAGAAGAATGCTGCAAGAATTTGTGCCGTTCTAATACCACATTCTTTTTGGGATTAACCCTTTTGTTTAGAATAGGTATGATGGAGGAATATTCATCAACCAACTCACCATCTCCATCCTCCCCAGTGCCAGCAAGTCTCATTACGGTTTCCCTAGGAAGTGTTTTGAGAACACTTCTACCTTCAGCGCCCAAGTTAAATTTCAATAAGGCTTTCTTTTTTTAAAAAAAAGGAAATGTATCCCGTCAATGGCTTTCGGGTAAGCCTTTAGGGGCATATCAGCAAGCAGGCATTAGAAAATTATCGCCGCTTTTGCGTACTTTTTCGGATGAAAAGCGGCGATAATTTTATCGCCTTATCTGCAAGTTCATGCTATCGTGTGAAACCTTGCCTTATTTTCATTTCCCTTAACTCCCATCTTTGCATCTCTAATGAGATGCAAAGTGGGCATTCCTCCCCAGGATAACGGGAGAAATGTCGCTAAGCGACATTTCTCCTATTATCAAGCCTCACGCAAAGCAGCATAGCGACAAGAAAAGTAGCGATAACCTCTGTTATCACTACTTTCCTTACGCCTGCTTTGAAACTGTCTTAGCCATGATATCCTATGGAAGGTGGATATCATGGCTAAGTATGTGAGGCCCTATCAGCAAGCTATCGCCAAACTTCGTGGGATTATCACTGGGTTCCCAGCGATAATCACAAGTTTGGCAGTTAGCGCTAGGATTTTTATTGCTTTTGAGATAAGCATTGCTAATAGCACACTATCTCAGCGATAAAAATCCACGCTAGCCGGCGATAATTTTCCTAGCGCTAAGTGCGCTTAGCGATAATTATCACCAGTTGTTGCTGATATGCCCCATGATTCGTCATGTCAGTGTTGCCAAATCATTGGTGACATGACTGGAACTGATAGAAACAATGGAGGAGGAACAATGTTGTCCATGATACCAGGAAAAACTGAGTTGCTGCTTGGACAATGTGGCTATATGGTTTAGGTTAATGTACAATTCATTTGCAATATAAATAGCCTTAAAAGGGTCCAGGTGTGCCACTGACTTGTCAACCAGCACACTGCTTGTGATGCAAACTTTGGTGTGCCTGTCACCATTTATTTTAACATCTAACAAGCTGATTTCTCACTTCACACTGTGTGAAATATAGTCTTTGGTGTGCCTGTCACCATTTGTTTCCATATTTGACAGCCACCGCCTGGGGATTTAAATGTGACACACTATGGTGCTTAAACACCGTATTTTCAGTGCAATTGATGTAGTAGGTTCCCAGCCTTCTATGATAGCCACAAAAGTTGATCCAATGAGGGGATGCGCCTGTTGACGCTGCCTGCCACAGTGCTGACTGCTATGGAGACATGCTTGAGCTGAACGCTGCTCATGCCGATACTGCACGTGTAGCAGCAGGATAGCACTAGTCAGTCAAATCTCAGTCAAACTATATGTTGCACCCACTGTCCTGGACAAGTCCTCAATGATGCCGCAATCCTTCAGGACAGCACACACATGTTTTTCTAGTGAAGCAATTGCCCATGCAGTCTCCATTATGTTGGCATTTCCTGCACGGCTCTTTGGGTGGCCTTGACGACCCATGGGTGACCTTGACGATTCAAACACACACCTGCTCCCTCAATGTTGCCACTGGTCACCACTGAAAAGGAAGACAACACTTTAGGCCTAAGGTAAGTTGATTCCAAACCAGCAACACCGAGACTCAGGCAGCAACTGCTGATCTCGGAATTATCAAATACAATCCAGTGCTTACATTCCAATTGCCAAGGGCTCATAGGCCCTGAAATGCAAACACGACAACCCAAATACCTAGTTGCAAGTGGATACTCTCAGTAACCCCCTCCATGACTACATTATTGTCATTATCTGCCTGAAGAATTCCCTTAAGCCTGTTCTCCTGTTGCCCAAACTGATCTGCAAATGCTTAACCAAACTACTTGTCAGTGTCTTGTTAGTGTATGAGTTGCTCAGGTAATGTCACTTCGATCCAAATTCCAAGGTGCTGTCCCACTGCTGGAGGTCAATCAATATATGATTTCCACATTTGTAAAATAACAATGTGTATCTTCCTTGTCTCTCCCAGGTGGCCTACCTGTACTGCAATTACCCTCAACATCCTTCTGTGTCCCTGTATGTAGTGAGAGAGGTTTTCCCACGCCTGCATTCGCCTGTCATAGGGGTGCCTGCATTATTTGGCTGCTTATCTCATACATCATACTACATATCAGAGCCATTTCTTCATTGACAATGGCACCTCGTGGTGATTGCTTGGAATCTTGTGTTAATGGTGATGGATAAAGTTGTTGTGGGGCAAGGCAACACTTGTTTCTAATTAACCCTGATGTCATCATGTGCGTTGCCAGTTATTTCCATGAATTTCATCCTGATTGCCATAAAAGGCTGTTTCCACTTTCTATTTTCATGGCTCTTTATTGTTGCCATTATGTGTTTCATCTGCTGTGGTTACATACCTCAATCAATCAGTCAAATGCATTTGTTACTGTGGGAAGTAGTACTGTAGGAGTACTCTTTTACATACTCTTTTCTTAAGCAGAGTGGGAGAAAACACAACTCCACAGATAATATATATATATACACCTTCTTGATCAATACATACCAATAAATAGAATATTCAAACATAACATCTTGAATTAAAACAGAAAGCAAACCAGAAAAATAGCATCCTTATTACTAAATGCAAGACTGTGCACACGTTAAATTTTCAGTGTATGAGGCATATTAGCATTTGTATCCAAACAGAACCATACAATAAAACAGTTGGAAAATGAGGGACCACAGGAGGACAAGGTATATTCAGTTTTTCGTTTTTATGATGAGTTTCAGAATATTCCAGCCAGCCAACACGTGTTTCGTCATGGGGCACACACACCCCCGACTTCTTCAGGGCTAGTAAAAAGAAAACATACATGGAGTACGTATCACATAAGAGTACAAATCTGTTAAATCTCAACACAATCAAGTTTTCAAATCAAGACTGAAAGGTGGGGAGGAACGTCAATTGAAGCGCACATAAGTCCAAAAGGTACTTCGGAGTGTAGGGTAAAGCAACCCATGATTGAGTGGAAGTGCAATTATAAAATGGTTTTGAAGAATCTTGACAAAGACAGAGAAAACCGCATTCGTCGTCAAGCATGCGTGAAGTTTCAATAATGTCCCCTTCAATTAGAGTGCAATGTGAATATGTGTACCACATATATCATACCAAAAGTCACGTGATAAACTTGTGAGTAGAGGCACCATAAATGTCAATGTCCAAACGGAGATGACGAGGTAAGTGGATTAAGAGCTGCTGTAAGCCCCACGGAAAGAGAAAGAGTAAACGTGCGAGCGGTTTATCGAAAACCCCTACCTTCTCTTAGTATGGTGAATATATCAGACCTATAAATACATAGGAGAACCAACAGGACATCAAATTACGTTTATAACTGTATATTAGCCGACAACACTAAAACTTAAGTGGCCTATGTCATAAAAATGTAAATACATGCAATGGAGTATATACCCAAACTCCAGGCTTACCTTAAACCTGGTGATAATTCCGACCCAGTAGGTCCTATGACTATGACGGAACCAATGTAATTCGACGATACAAGTATATGATCACAGTATAATCCAAAACAGTCCGTTTGTTCAAATGACGCCGATTCCAATCACTCAGACTCTGTGAAAATTATATACGAAATCGGTAAACTCGCTCGCTTAAAATTTAAAATGGGCCAGTGAAATGTGAAAGCTATCGGCTATCCCTTACCGGAAGACGAGTACATCCATCCGTCACCGCCCGGTATTCTCCGCGTGTGATTACGAGTGTGCTTCGTGCGCATACCCGGAAGTGGTTATAATTGGGAAGCCAGTGAGAACACTAGAACGTGTACGTTCGAATTCGTTACCGGTGCGCATGCGTGAGGTGCAGTGTATCACATCTCGATGTTTGTCAAGAAACATCAACTCGAGAGTAAATAAAGTTTCAAAAAAAGATTCCAAAGGATAATACATAACAGGAAAAGAAGAAAAATCATTGAATCAGTAAATACAAGATAGATCCAAGTCTATTGCTTGAAATAGAAAACCGGCACAATTAAGGCAACGTATTACACTTGAAATTACAGCGTGTGCAGAGTATGTGAAGATATCGAGTAGGTGTGTAAATCCACCGGATAGCAATGATGTTCAGACAAGCAAAGTACAAAATGGAGAAGATATGCAAGCCAAACGAACACAGGAATTAGTAGAGAAAGAAAATGCATACAAAAGTCCACATTCCACTAGAATGTCAATATTTTTCACCGTTCTGAGACCTCCATCAATAATGATTGGGGTGTCTCTGATTATTTAAATACAAATATAATGATATGTAGAAGTAAACACACAATATATTTTAAGTGTCTAGAGAGGTATATGATTCAATTACAAACATTACACTTTGTACATATTGTTGGGGTAGTAAAACAATATAGAAAAAAACATGCAATTTCAAAATCATACATGACTCCAAACGTGTAAACAGAAGTTAATCCCCTAGGAAATAGTGCATCTCATTGTCACTATTGAAACCTAGGTCATGGGTACGTAAGCGCATGATCCAAAAAGCTTCAAGTCTCCTCAAATTAAGCTCTCTATTACCCCCTCTGGGGTTCTGTTTGCAGAAGTCTATACCATAGAATTTGAACCTCTTGCTTTGACCTTGTGTAGGACACTCCCAAATGTGTAATGCCATGGGGTATCTTGAATCTTTCTGTTTTAAAGCTCTAACATGTTCTCCAATCC
Source organism: Triturus cristatus (assembly GCF_964204655.1). Lineage (NCBI taxonomy): Eukaryota > Metazoa > Chordata > Amphibia > Caudata > Salamandridae > Triturus > Triturus cristatus. The sequence continues at coordinate 734,730,867 of NC_140587.1, read as the reverse complement.
TTTCCTTCAGGCTCCTTATAGTACTGCCTACATATTTGCCTCCACAAGTGCATTCTAGTACATAGACTACAAATTTAGTATTGCAATTGATATTCACCCTGATATCATATATTCTGTTTGGGCCGTGAAATATCTTTTTTTTGTCGTCAGCCCATCTACAAACCCCACAAGAGCCGCATTTGAAAAAACCATTAGACTGCACATTCAGCCATGTGTCTGAGGTTACGTTGTGTGTGTAGCTGGGACTGAGGCGTGTACGTAATGTTTTACCCCTACGGTAAGTAATCTGCGGTTTACTGCAGACGAATTGCGATAGAGAGGAGTCATTGGTGAGAATATGCCAGTGTTTATGCAAGCTCTTAGACAGGGCCCTGCTATAAACATCGTAGTTTGTAATCAGTCTGACCGATGTGTCCGTGGGTTTCTTCTCCTTGTCAACAATAGTTTTAATTCTGTCTGTGTTTCTGATTTTGTTCCCTGCTCTCTGGATTATAGATTTGCTATAGCCTCTTTGAGTAAATCTAGTTTCCATATCACGTAGACAAAATTGGAAATCTGTGTCTACACTGCAGTTACGTCTAGCCCTGGTAAATTTCCCCAGGGGGATAGCATTGATTTGCTGTGGTGGATGTGCACTGTTTGCGTGTAAAATCGCGTTACATGCAGTATCTTTCCTGTATAGTTTGGTATGTAATTTGTTATCTTTAATAAAAATCTCAATGTCCAAAAACTTGATACTTTTGTCACTTGACTCTTGCGTGAACTGCATACATGAGGTATTTGAATTGAGGTATGAGCAGAATTCCGTCAGACTATCTGGGGTGCCCGTCCATATCATCAGACAATCATCAATATAGCGCCCCCAGTATAGTATAGAGTCATGAAATCTGCCTCCTCCTGGTCCCCATATCCAATCCTCTTCCAATTTACCCATGAACAGATTAGCGAAACTGGGAGAAAATTTAGATCCCATCGCAACTCCCTTCTTTTGTCTAAACCATTGAGAATTGAATAAAAATACATTGTTGTTAAGAATAATGCGCATCATGTCAATCAACATCTCTGTGTGCTTCCATTGAGAAGCAGCTCTTCTACACAAAATGGTTTCTATGGCTTTAATACCCAAATCCAGTTCAATACTAGTGTACAAGGACACCACATCCATCGTAACCAAAATCATACCCTCCTCCCATCTTAGATCTGACAGGATGTTTACTATGTGTTTCGTGTCCCTGACGTATGATGGTAGATTTTTGACTAATGGTGACAGAAAAAGATCAACGTATTCCGCTAGTCTCTCCGTGGGACCCCAATTCCTGCTACTATTGGTCTACCCGGAGGGAAGGTAAGGTGTTTGTGTACCTTAGGAAGTGTGTAGATGCATGGGTAGTTAGGTCTAAACACTTTTAGATATGTCATTTCTTCCAAGGTAAGCAGACTGTCATTATACCAATCCATAAGTTTCTTATTAACTAGTAGCGTTAATGGACCTATTGGATTCTGGTGTACCAGTTCATAGCATGTCGTATCATTAAGTTGTGTCAATATTTCCGCATTATAATCCTGCTTATTCATCACCACTACGTTGCCTCCTTTGTCCGCTTCTCTAATTATAACATTCTTGTTATTTGTGAGTTCTTTTAGGGCCACCCGTTCCCCTTTAGACAAGTTATCTGAGTATCTCAATTTCTTTTGATCTCTTCTATCTTCGAATCTGTTGAGGTCAGCCAGTACTAATTTGTGAAACGTGTCAATTGAATTACCACTGGTTAGTGTAGGTGTCCACTTAGATTCTGGTCGGAGCCCACTGGTCAATGAGTAATCTGTTTGAATATCAAGCTCTTGTAATAATGATTCCATTCGTTGGGGCGTTTCCTCTGTGTCCGCTAGAGATAATAGTAGCTGTGTATTTAGCGCGTCTTGAATACTGTAACTAATATTCACAGAATCAGTAGGTATATGCATAGAAACTTTATTAGGTACAGGGTTCATTTAAAAAAAAAATTCAATTTTAAATTTCTAGTAAATTTGTATAGATCCACCTTGGTATTACATACATCACCCTCGTTAGTTGGGTTGAAACGTAAACCTTTTTTTAGCAAATTAACCATTTCGTCATTTAAAGGTGTAGAAGAAAGGTTCATAACCCCAATAACATCTGTAGACCCTACTTTTACTTCTTGTTCTGTCCTGACCTCAATTTGGTACGGTAATCCTCTTTGTCTCCCTGCCCTTTGACCTCTGCGGGTTTTACGTTTGTGGGATCGCGGATAGATGGGAGTTTGTTCCCTTTTCTGATTCTCAGTACCTCTCGTTAAAAAAGAAGAAGAGGAAGATGTTCCTACGTTCTCTAATTCGCTATCACTAGTGTTTGGTGCATTCAATGATGAGGTGCTGGAAGAAATTGAACTAATCTCCTGTCTTTGATTTTTCTCTGATTCTTTCCCCGTCTGAAACAGGAAATCATACTTTCTCGCATATGTATATACTCGCCCCTCTCTGTAATCTATTTCATCACGTTTTAACTTTCTCGCTTTTCTTTCTTTGATTTCATTTTGATGTTTCATTAGAATATCATTGAGTATCACATAATTCTTTTCGGTCGCTTCTTTAAGGTCTAGGGCTAGTATCTCTTGTTCCAGTGCTTCAATATCTTTCTGAAGTTTAATCAATTTCCTGTCTGTATTATCAATTAGAATTGTCATTAGTGTTTGGGATTTGTCAGTTAACGTATCTTCCCATTTCTTTAGGTGGTCCTCCTCTAGATCATCGTATGTCGGAAAAATTTGCGATCTTAGAACCCTGGGGACCCTATTGAGACGTAAGTACTGCTTCAACGTAGCACCGTCCCACCATTTAGAATTTTCGGCTTTTTTCAGTCTTTCTAACCTCACGAATTTATCCCGAAGACCCTCATTGCGTGTGGGTATATTAAGCCCAGCACTTGCTGCTACTGATTGCCCTTTGGCAAGGTTGTCGAAAAGTTCTTCTGCAATTTTATCTCTATCACTGGTCATGATGAGTCAAAACGTGGATGCTGCTCAAACCTGCACTCAATCTGAGAATTAACACACTGGGGGTATTATTTATAATGTCAGGTTATTAACGAGCGCTCTCTTTTAAACGTTCTTGTAACAATCCAAATATATCTGAAACAGTGCCACAGAAGAGGGAAAAACAACCCCTAAACCCTCTAGTGGTGGGCCGTGGCCCACTGTATGAACAAAATGCAAGACTGTGCACACATTAAATTTTCAGTGTATGAGGCATATTAGCATTTGTATCCAAACAGAACCATACAATAAAACAGTTGGAAAATGAGGGACCACAGGAGGACAAGGTAAATTCAGTTTTTCGTTTTTATGATGAGTTTCAGAATATTCCAGCCAGCCAACACGTGTTTCGTCATGGGGCACAAACACCCCCGACTTCTTCAGGGCTGGTAAAAAGAAAACATATATGGAGTACGTATCACATAATAGTACCAATCTGTTAAATCTCAACACAATCAAGTTTTCAAATCAAGACTGAAAGGTGGGGAGGAACGTCAATTGAAGCGCACATAAGTCCAAAAGGTACTTCGGAGTGTAGGGTAAAGCAACCCATGATTGAGTGGAAGTGCAATTATAAAATGGTTTTGAAAGAGAAAGAGTAAACGTGCGAGCGGTTTATCGAAAGAGAAGGTAGGGGTTTTCGATAAACCGCTCGCACGTTTACTCTTTCTCTTTCCGTGGGGCTTACAGCAGCTCTTAATCCACTTACCTCGTCATCTCCGTTTGGACATTGAAATTTATGGTGCCTCTACTCACAAGTTTATCACGTGACTTTTGGTATGATATATGTGGTACACATATTCACATTGCACTCTAATTGAAGGGGACATTATTGAAACTTCACGCATGCTTGACGACGAATGCGGTTTTCTCTGTCTTTGTCAAGATTCTTCAAAACCATTTTATAATTGCACTTCCACTCAATCATGGGTTGCTTTACCCTACACTCCGAAGTACCTTTTGGACTTATGTGCGCTTCAATTGACGTTCCTCCCCACCTTTCAGTCTTGATTTGAAAACTTGATTGTGTTGAGATTTAACAGATTTGTACTCTTATGTGATACGTACTCCATATATGTTTTCTTTTTACCAGCCCTGAAGAAGTCGGGGGTGTGTGTGCCCCATGACGAAACACGTGTTGGCTGGCTGGAATATTCTGAAACTCATCATAAAAACGGAAAACTGAATATACCTTGTCCTCCTGTGGTCCCTCATTTTCCAACTGTTTTATTGTATGGTTCTGTTTGGATACAAATGCTAATATGCCTCATACACTGAAAATTTAACGTGTGCACAGTCTTGCATTTTGTTCATACAGTGGGCCACGGCCCACCACTAGAGGGTTTAGGGGTTGTTTTTCCCTCTTCTGTGGCACCGTTTCAGATATATTTGGATTGTTACAAGAACGTTTAAAAGAGAGCGCTCGTTAATAACCTGACATTATAAATAATACCCCCAGTGTGTTAATTTGCATCCTTATTACTGACAAAAGTGCAAGAGTGATTTACAGTAGCATCATTCCATTGAATACATTGTTTAAAAGTCCTATCGCAATCTGTACATTAAGTGCTAATCTCTACAATAGAATGACTGCTATGCAATAAAAATGCGTTCATAAAGGAAACTTAATAGATAGTAATTTCAAAATTGCATCTTCAATGAATATAGTGGAGATCACAGAAATATCAACCTTCTTTATAATCAAAGTGAGAGTGTGCTATGCAATACTAATGTTTCAACAAAATAAATTATTGCCAAAAAATATCATCTTCAATGTAGTAAAGTGCTATTCATGTCAATAAAATCACTAATGTACATTAAATTACAAAGCGTGCTTCCAAAGAAAACGTAACTACAGAACACATTGATAAACTTTCTTCACCTACTCGAAGTCATGGAAAATAAACTCTTGCTTCTACTATGCCAAATAACATGTTTTTACATAATTTGTAATGAAAACTGGCTTCGGGAATGCATTACACTCATAGTAGTCAAAAGTGTTCCACAATTCCGAAACTTAAATAATCTCTTGGTTTGCGGTGCATATGAATGTTCAAACATTTTAATTCTGATGATTTTCATATACCAGTATTCAAGAGTGGGCACATCTTTTGATTTCCAACTTGACTGGGCAACAGTACAAATAAAAAATTGAGCATTCTTGACCAATTTATTAGCATTGCATGACTATCCAAATAATGCTCAGGTTAGTTAGCTCCTGCTCAATTGTTACTTCAACAATTTTACTTAGTTCTTAAAATAACTTATTCCAACATTCATACAGTACTGAACATGTGACAAAAATATGTAATATGCTAGTTATCTTGAAAAAAACATAAGCTACCACTAGCAATTTAAATCCCATCTCTGACATAAATTGCAATTTATCTAACAATATCTTACAGTTTGTACTTCTACATTTTTTTATCTAAAAAGTCAGGGTTCACTGATGAACTAATATTCTGAGGTACAGCCCTATACCAGTTACCAACCCCAGACAGTTTATTTTAAAGTAGCAGCTTGGTCATTGTATATGTCTCACTCTACAAAAGATTAGCTGCTAGAAAACCGTATATCTGCATAAACCTAAATAAGAGCAGCCGAATCTCTACCCCATTCTGCAATTTCATCTCAGCTCAAGTGTTCCACCTTTGGCTGGTAATGAAATTGCCAACTTTGAAAAAGCCCTTAACACTCCAACTTTCCAAAATAGGCTTAGATGTGGCCAGTCCCAAAATTGTACTAGTCTGCAATAATGTAAAAACATGGCGCAGCAGAACACACCAAGAACTATAAAAAAAAAATAATATGAAGTTTTGCAGTTTTTAGAAAGGCTGGTAGGTCAATTTCTGACTCATTTGATGTCTGAATCACAAGAAAAGTATTGAAGACTACTAACAACTTTACCCAAGAATGATGCCTGATAGTAATTCTGCAAGTGAGGTTGTGGCAGTCCTATCTGACCAATATTTAGCTTTAAAAATTTAAACTGGACAGACCCTGGGATGTTTATTGTTCCACATAAACTTCCTCAAAAGAGAGCCCAACTTTTTAACCTATAAACTATTGATTTTATAGGGACATTATATAAAAAGAAAAAGAAACAATGGCAAAATAGACATTTTGATGAAATTAACACGGCCAATCAGCCCATCTATTTAACAAGCCTTTGACTTTTTTAATCATTGCAGTACATTTAAGCTGAAATAGCTCTGTACAAATAGATGTTACAAAAATTCCCAAGTACTAAACTGAACGCTGGGGAACAAACTGGTGGATACCTTGAGGCAGATAGGTAGGAGTCACATTAAATAAGAAAAGCTCTGTTTTTAATTGAAATAATTTTATAGCTCCTCACAGACGTATATTCTTGGATTTCATTTAAAACTCATTGAATGTTGTCCTTTCTGGCCTTTAAATACAAAATAATATCATTGAGGAAAGGTTTCATTTTTGCCGTCCCCTTTACTAGCGGGGCAACTAAAGCTTTATTGCAAAACTTTACTGTCAAGGGGTCAATAAAACACGTAAAAAGAATTGGGGATATTGGGCAACCATGATGGGTGCCTCTTTCAATTGTCACAGAGCTTATCTCTTTTGAATTAATTATTATTCTCGCTTTTACATATTCTTGAGCAGTCTTAAAAATTTTCCAGAGAATCCACATTTTCTCAAAAATAATAGCTAAGGCCTTCCAATTCCCTAATCAAAACCTTTCTCTGCATCAATTATCTATAGAGTCACTTTTAAATGATTGCTAGAGAAACAATCAATAGCTTGAATCAGGAAATTAGTATTAGCAGCCATTGATCTATTCGGGAGAAAGTCATTTTGATCTTGCAGCTGGCAATATTTCTGTGAACAATTTTTAATCTGAATTTAAGAAAAAATAGGTCTGCGGGAATTGACATTCATATTGGGGGTAGATTTTCGAAAAAGTCGAGCAGCGCAGCCCCCCGCAAGGCTGCCCTGCGTTGGGCGACAGGGAGGGAGAAGCAGAGCGCCAAATCTTCAGAGATATGGCTCTCTCCTCCCCTTTCTCTTGCGCTGGCACTGATTTCAGCTGCTGTGTGCCATGCACACACCTTAGCGCTGCAGCGCTAGGGTGTGTACATGAGTGTAGCATAGGTTTTGTACAGGAAGGGTACACTTCCTGTACGAAACACTATGCAAGACACGATGCAAAACTTTTCCCACTTTGCATACGTGCTGCAGAGTGTAGCACGCGTGGAAAGTCGGAAAAGCATGGAAAAATTAAAGCATTTCTCCTGCTAGTGCATCCTTTGAAGGGCGTTAACTTTTGGCGCAAAACCATGTTTACAAATCTTTGTAAATATGGTTTTGCATTAAAAGGCATTGGTGGTTGCATTGGAACGCCATGTACCACCCATGTCACACCCCCTCAGCGCAAAGTAGAGCAAAACAGTGCTTGGCGCTGCTTTGCGCTACTTACAGGGCACTTTCCAGCACAAAACAAGTTTTGCGCTGGAAAGAAAATAGCTAAACTAAAATTTGCGCTGGTTAGTGTCACTTTTGTGACACTAAACCAGCGCAAAGGTTTTGAAAATCTGCCCCTTGGTTTATCCGTCCTTAGAAACAACTATCAATTCTTTAAAAAACTATCAATTCTTTAAATTGAGAAGCTGCTGGGGACTGGAAATTTTATTACACCATCCAAAAAGCACCAGAGTTCACTTACCTGTATCTTTTGACGATTATTCACCTTAAACAAAGTAGAGCTACAGAACGACGATCGATTTGACATATACGTATCAATTGTATTCTATAATTCTTGAATCTTTGGAAACACCATTCAGGGGTCAACTGTTAAATTTATGATAGTCCTGAAGATGGTCTCATGGTCTCATGGACAAATGCATAGAGACTGAAAAGTCGACATTCACACTCTCTTCTGGAAAATAATGTACAATGAGAAGAAGTGTTTACAATAGTGACATTGGAGGATTATACAATTGTATTTATTTTCCTCTTGTTACATCGTTTGAATAACTGTGTAGTACCCTTGATAAATTTCAAAAGATAAAACCTTTTTCTATATATACCCGTGTTTTGAATATTTATTGTTTTGTGATTGGTTCATTGGTTCTTATGTCCTCACAAGGAAGAAAAATATTTCTTAGTTAAAATACATTTGAATAATATCTCTCTGGCGAGTTTATCAATAATTCTTGCAGTTAAAAATATATATCAAAAGCAATAAAACAGAGTATTCCAAATAAATCCCTTAAAGGTGCCTTTTACCCGTTCATTTGATTTGCCCAAGCCCTCAAGGGTAGATTGGGTTTCCCATTATATTCAATTGTATTGTAAATACGGCGCATCTATGGTGGCGTAAGGGTTTCTGAGGGTGGCGCAGGGAAAGTGACACATCTGTACAGATGCGTCACTTTCTTGTAAATCTGCCCCAAAGATATAAGCTGGATTAAAACAAATCCAGACAGTTTTTCTTGGTGATACGCAAATGATAAATATTCACACAAACCCGATTTCCACACCATAATTTGTGTGCCACATAGTTTTGTTAGTAAAACTGTATGTCTGTGCAAACGTAGTGCTCATTTTAATGGGAAATGTGCTCGCTGTAAATGACAGCGTGCTACAAGTCGATGCTTGAATTACATTAAAAAGTAGCCCATCTCATGTCTATGAAAGACAAAGCGAGGTGTGTTGCTAAAGTGTGTCATGCTAGAAGGTGGGTCGTGGCCCTAAAAGGTTTGAGAAGCTCTCATCCATATAGTGTTAAACATAACTGATGTGATTTTGCGTTTTAAAAAAGAAAAAAAAAGAATGCTATTTTTATTTCGCCAGGAAGATAAGAACTTAGACAAGATCAAAGGGTGCATATTTATTTTGATAATACATTATTTAGAGAAAAAAATCTGGGCATCTACATATCTAAATACGGACATGCTCCTTTAGCTCATTAAGTACCAAAAGCTTGAGCCCTAGCAACGAGTGGTAGAAATCATGAAATTATTGAATCTGCTTTTGTAGGGGGTTGATTTTTTTTTTTTTGGCAGTCTTGCGTTTTACATTCAATTCTTTCCCCCTAATTACTGCATTCATGACTGTGTGGGAGACTAAAAGCCTCATCCGTAATTACAGGGTTCTTCTTGAATCACTTCCGAGAGTGCATCAATCGACAATGCAAATTGCACTTTCTTCACTTAAACGCCATTAGAGTTGTCGACTGATGGCGGAGACTACCAGCCGTTACTTAAAGCGTTGTACGCAAAGACACGACGACGGCAGAGCTCTGTCAACTAGCAGACAAAGGCGGACGTTTATTTTTTAAACACTTGCATCAGACCTGCCCTCTCAGACCCGAAAAATGCATTTATCTGTTCGAGAAAATGAATATTCAAGTTCAAGATTAATGGAAAAGACACTTTCAGAAAAAAGCACATGTATGCTCCCTCTTTAAAAATAAGCCCAATGACATGGAATGTAAAAACGAGGGGGCAGATTTACAAGCCCCTTGCGCCACTTTTGCGTCACTTTTCCCATGTTAAAAGTGACGCATAAGTGGCGCAAGGGGCTTGTAAATCTGCCCTGAGGTTCTGGGAATCAACAGGATCCAAGATCAGGTACATCACGTGGGCCTAGTCAGCGCGCAGCAGGACATACACACAGCCACGGATGTACTTTCCGCCGAAGGTCACCTGCGACCCCAGGCTCATTTATTTATACCCTCGGACCCCGCCCGGTCATAAGGGGTGATGACACGATACATTGTATTGTATCGGCCGGGTTGCCTCTACATCCCTCCTTTCTTTCAGATGAGCAATACGAACAGGACAAGGAAAAATGAAGAAAGGAAGAGGAAAGGAACAACAGAACAGAAGTAAATCGCACAGGGTAATAGCCTGTTTTGAAATTCACTATCCTGGGCTTGCAAGTGCGAATCCCATCAGCACGCAAAGTCTTTCAGTCTTTGGCTAGGCGCTGGATTTGGTCGAAGCAAGTATCTTTGACTTCTGGTGGGCCCTGCATTTGGGTCAAAGGCGGTGTCCTTGGGATATCCACCCCAGCCTCAGGCACCACCGGATTGGTGGGGCTGGTTCCTGATATTTGGACTGGGCAGTGCTGCAAAGGGGGCGGGACCTGGGTTGACCTCCGTGGGGATTCCCGCTGGTGTGTTCCCCAGCACTTCACTCTCTTCCTGAGACGGGGGGTGTCACCGGTTTGTGCACCCTGTGCTTCTTTGAACCATGACACATTTTTCACCACTGTGTGTCTGCCTCGTTGTGCCATGATCATGGTGCCATCTACTGGGGTGACAGTCGTCCACACCTCGGGTTGATAGCGCATGCAAAACTTCCAACCCGGGTGACGATCCTTGATGACTGTCTTGGACCCCTCGTGCATTGTCAGAGCTTTGGCTCCCCTGCTTATGGTCGCCTTCTCGTTGGTCGTCTTGCGCTTCTGCTGTGCCGTTTCGACATCCAGGCATGGAGGTGTCCACTCTGGGTCCTCGGGAATCATGTCTTGTGGTGACCGCTTGAGAAGGAGCGAGGCTGGGGTGCACCGGGTTGTCGAGTGAGGCATCTGCCAGTATGCGATCAGGAACTGGTGCAGGCATGCCTCAGGGTCTTGGTGTTGTTTCACTCCTATTCGGAGGGCTGTATTAAGTGTCCTCATGAACCGCTCCACCTCGCTGTTGGCTTGGGGCCACTGAGGTGTGATCCGGCATTGTCGAATGGCCTTCTGCTACAGGAAATCGTGGAAGTCTTAGCCCTAGAACGATGGCCCATTGTCGTACCTTATTTTGTCAGGCAGCCCGAACATGGAAAATGTCTTTTCCAGGGCTGGCTGAACATGGGTGAACGCCATGGACGGCACCAGCTCAACCACAGGAAACTTTGAGAATACGTCCATCAGGACCATGGTATGTCGCCCATCTCGGAAGCTCCCGAAGTCGACACTGATCTTCGTTCAGGACGTGCGACACGGTTCTTCAGTGATTGCAGGTGCTGGAGCAGGGTCGCCTCTGGTGATGGTGCACGGGCGGCAGCGCCTGACCTCCTCCTCCACCATGTTGGGGAACCACACTTTCGCACGTAGTCTGGCCTTGGCGGTGCCTTGATATCCTTGATGTGCAAGCATGACCATATGCTGGCACAAGTTTATCGGAACAACAATACGTTGCCCCCGTAATATTAGTCCAGATACACTGAGACTGAGTTCATGTCATACCCTCCAAAGTTGACATTGGGAGTTCTGTTCCTCAGTGGTGAGCAGGGAGACTCCCTCAAGGAATTGATGCCATTGCCCTTTTTCCAGGTCATCCTTCTCTCTTCTCAAGGTGCCATCCTCTTCCGTGGCATCTCTAAGATCTTCTTTCGTCACTGCCATGGGGCATGCGTTATCTTCCACCATGTTTATGAAGGCCTCTGTGTTGGCGGCATTGTCCTGTGTCAGCTTGCTGTTCTTCACTGTGGGGTGCTTTGCAGAAAGTCGGCGGGGTTGTCCGCCCCTGGTCTGTACAGCAATTGGAACGAGTGTGCCTGCAGCTGGATCGCCCACCTCTCAATTCTTGGGGGTACTAGAAGTGAGGACCTGCTGAACAGTGGTAGGCGGGGTTTGTGGTCAGTTATCACCCGGAATGGATGACCGCAAAGGTACAAATGGAAGTGCTGGCATGCCCATCTTATGGCCAAGGCCTCCTGCTCTATTTGAGCATATCTGGCTTCCGTCGGGGACAGTGCCCGGCTGGTGTATGCCGCAGGGGAACAGACTACTTTGGTGTCCTCCTGCAGAAGGACTGCCCGACTGGGCTTGCGTCAACCACGTGTTCCGTCATCTACTTGGGGTGAAAATATCCATGGTTGTTTGATCCAGGAGGGCTTTTATGATGTTCTGGAACAACGATTCTTCTCTGGTCGTCCACACCCAGGGTGTGCCTGTCTTTGTGAGCTGCCGGAGGGGCTCTGATATGGTAGCAAGATTCGGGATGAACCTCCCGCAATACGTTGCCATCCCGAGGAAACTCTTTATTTCTGTGGGATTCTGCAGGACAGGGACACTCCTGATGGCTTCAGCCTTGCATGGGTCGACGCAGAGTCCGTCTCTTGAGAAGACATATTCAAAGAATTCTATCGACCCCTGGTAGAACGCGCACTTCTTCTTGTGGAGCGTGAGTCTGCATTCTGACAGCCTCTGCAGGGTCGCTCTTAGCCGGACATGATGTTCCTCCAAGCTCAGTGAATACATTAAGATGTCATCACTCAAGTTAATCACTCTGACTAGGTCTGAGAGGGCTGCCTTGATGGAGTTTTGAAACACCTCTGCGGCGGAGGACACACCAAAGCTGTACCATCAGAGGCCGACATGTGTTGAGAAAGTAGTGATGTACCTACTTTCTGGCACCAGCTCCAACTGGTGGTATCCAGAGTTTAGATTGAGTTTTGAGAACCACTGTGCCACGTTCAGGTCTGCCACAATATCATCCATTGTCTGGGTCAGGTGTCGTTCCCTCCTGATGGTCTGATTGGGGAGCCTCATGTTGACACACAGTCGAATGGGAAAGGTTTCTTCGGCTTTGGTGCCACTACCAATGGGGACACCCACGGGGTGGGCCCAGACACCTTCTCTATGACCCGCAAGCCCTTGAGGTTTTGCAGTTCTTTTTCCACCAAGGGGCAGAGGTGAAAAGGAATGCGCCTGTGCCGGAGCACTCTAGACTGGATTGCCTTGTCGATATGTAGCTTCACTTGGCATCCTCGAAGCTTGCCCAATCCTTGGGAGAGCTGGGGAAAATCACTCAGCCTTTCCTCCGCATGGATGTCGTGAACCTGCTTGGCATAGATTACTAGCTCCAGGTCTTCTGCGGTGTGACACCCCAGTAACATCTCTTTCTTTACTTCCGTCTCGTGGAATTTGGTGTGTGTCCGGAGCTTGAGTCTTCGACCTCCATCATCCCACGGAGAGGTAACATTTCCGTGCCTTCATAGGTGTAAATTTTAGCCGAGCTGGGTGTCAGGAGTGGTTTGGATGACAGCCGCTCATACTGATCTGAGTCCATCACGTTTACTGATGCGCCCGTGTCTATCAGGGCGTGTACAGAGGATCCATTGATTGTGATGCTGAACATTGAGGGTGGGCGCCTCTTGCGTCCTGGCCTTCCTGCGAATGAGATGTCAAATGTGTCACTGTCGTCTTCATAATATGCAATGGTGCCTTGTTCTAGTGGTGCCCCAGGGTTCTTGTGCTCTTCGAGCGTGAGGTGTCGATGAGTCGTTGGGTGCCTTCTCAAAGCACCTCCTCGGGATCCCACTCCACCGCCACAGTAGACGCTGGCATAGTGATTGGCCTTGCCGCATTTTGAACAGGTTTGTCCTCTCGCTGGGCACCTGTCTTGTTCTTTGTGGTCAAATCCGCAATGCCCACACCTGCCAATTGGCCGGCTCCTGATGCCCCACCTCTGTCCTGGCATGGGAAACCTCTGTATGACGTCTACAGTCTCATCCTTGAGTTGGACTACTTTCTCCGTTGACACGGCCAGAGTATTTCTAACTCAAACGGCCTCCATTTCTTTGGTCCTTTTGTCTGACAGTTCGTGAGAGCGATTCAGGACCAGGATTTCATTCAGAGATATTCCTGGATGGCAAAGCATCTGGCGTCACAGCACGACAGACTTGCACCCCTGGATGATCTGTGCCCTGATCTCTTCATTTTGGTCAATGCCGGTGCACGTGTGCGCCAACTTCCTGAGATGGGTGTAGAACATGTCTACCTTTTCAACCTCGGTTTGACGGGCCTGCCGTAACTTGAACTGCTCATAGTCAGGGTTTATCTGCGCTTCAAAGTACCTATTAAGTGCTGCGATGGCTGTGTCATACTCATGGGTCGTCCTGTATCGGGCAGTGTCTCGAACAGCTCATAGAGCACGTCACCCTCAAAGTGCATCAGTAGGGAGCGTTTTACCGTCCTGTCTGTGTCTCTGGTCCCAGTAAAATAGTGGTTTAGGCGACCTACCCAGAGCTTCCATCTGACGCAGCTGTGGCAGGGTCCAGCAGCTGGCTGAACAAGGTTATTGGCTTGACTGATGCGTGTGAGTATGGTGCCATTGACGCTTGTGCCAGTGGTTGTGGTGGGGGAGGGTCTCCCATGATGCGCCAGGACTGGTTTTTCCCTGTGGTGGATGCACAGATGTGCGCAGGGTGTGGGGGTACGCAGCGACTCTATCTCCTGTGAAGATAATCCCACTTGTCTTGCGCCTGGAGTGTGCCCCTCTGGGACTTTGTGGTGCCCCCTTTTGGTTGTTGTGACTGACCTGCTGGCTGTAGGGGTCACGTCCAGCCAGTGACCTTTCTTGTGATGGCTGTGCTGGACGGTACTGGCACCTGTTGCTGGCAGCTGACTGAAAGCACTTGCACCAGCAGTGGGCAGTTTGCACTTGATCTCTTCTTTTCCCTCTTGCTGGTTTTCTTCTATTTTATCCCTTTATTATTCAGTTTTTATTTCCTTGTTTGTTGATTGTGTATCTGTCCCAGCACCTCAGTTCAAGCTCTTGCGGCCTGCAGGACGGGATCCCCGGTCGTTGCCAGACTGTCGACCCGCCCAGTGAGGGAGTTGCCGTGTTCGGCCTTCAGGCCCTGCCCTCGAGTTGCGTATCTCACGTAGGCTGTGTCCCCTGCTGTTGAGGTCTCGCCGTGGAGCTCTTCCGCGTTGCCGGAGCCTGTCTCCACCAGGTTTTGGGTGTTCTGGCACAGCCGCAGCCGCAGCCGCTGAAGGTAAGAGCGGTGGGGCGGTGGGGACCAGTGGGGTGATTTTGACGGACAATGATGAGGGAAAATGTATTATTTATTTAATGTTCCCTCTTCATCGTCTATCAAAATCCCCCCCACTGGGCACCACCACCCCTCGGCTCTTACCTGCAGCAGCCGTGGCTGTTCTGGTCTGCTGTTCCAACGCGGTGCTGCCGTGCCCACCGCTGCTTGTAAGCGAGTACGCGGCAGGCAAAACAGAATTGCAGGGGCCGTGCCGAGTCTCTGGCTGCAGACTCGGTCACACGTAGCCTGCTGGAGCAGCAATTCAGAGGTGTGGGGAGACACGAGGGTCCATTCACCCCTCGTCGCCAGTGTGGTGGGCCATGATCAGGTAAGTTACATGGGCCTAGTCAGCGCACAGCACAGATATACACACAGCCAGGGGAGTACTTTCAGCCGAAGGTCACGTGTGACACCTGGCTCATTTATTTATACCCTCAGACCGCGCCCGGTCAGGAGGGGTGATGCCATGATACATTGTATTGTATAGGCTGGGTGGCCTCCATAAGTATGAATAAAGTACCGAGCACATATTACAGAAGTTGTCTGAATCATCTTTCAGTAATGTCCTATAGTTTAGTGATGATGACAGGCTTGAATACTCTGTATATAGTAACTTTGAGACAGGGACTTTATTAATTGCATAAAAAAGCATTTGCTTTAATTATGTGAACGTTCTTTAAGAAAAAATCACAATTTTGTTCCTTTACATGTTAGACGGATTACAATTTTTTTTATGGCGGTGCAAATTTGTACCAATGTCCGATTGAGATGCATGCTTCTTATAATAAGGGTTAGCTATTTCTCTCCATTCCGTTCTGTGGTAATCGGCTGTTTTCTGGCTGTAAAAATGAGTAAACCCTATTACCAAAAAAAATCATAAATCTGCACTCCCAGGAGCATATAAACTTAGGTAAATTCTGCCTTAAATTTAAGTTTCTGGCAAAGTGTAATTCACAAAGGTATACCTTGTTTAGTGTGAGCCCTATATCTGATGCAGTGATCTCTTCTAAAAGTGCAGAGATTTCTGCACCTGCAAATCCATCTCGAGGTGTGGGATTTAGGATGTTAATGTTCTTTTTAGGGCATGGATAGGTTTGGAAGTTTGTGAACGTCCTCAAGCACGTATAATTATGGGCATTCACAGGCTACTGCGTGTAACAAGAGGGAGAGAGAGGACTAGTTAGCTAGTCTGAGTCCCCGAGGGTTTATATGTGATTAAACAAAGAGGACTAGCTTAAGTTGACCAAAGTGTTACAGTACTCAAATTAGTTCTGTCACGGGCACCTTGTTGGTGTATTCATGAAGCCCTCACCCACCAACCTAGTTGGTGGCATGCTTCATCATCGGGCCCACCCAGTGACACCTAGAATGTCCCGGGTGTGCTACGACGCCTGATTACAGCGGAGCTGGTATATTGCTGAGAGATGCAGTGAGGTTGGGTGAGTTGTGATTTAAAACGGCTTGGTGGTGGTCCCAGTACCCAAGGGTAAATTAAATTTTAATAACTGGGTCATCACCAGCGGTTAAAAGTAAGGCTACAGGACGCGTGAGGGTGGCGAGTTACTGCCCCCTGCGTCCTTCAGATGGTCGACATGTTTCAGCCAGTGCCTTAGAGTGTTCTGGCTTTCCTCAGGACCGTTTTTTAAAAAAAAGGTGTGGTGAAATAAAACAGACTTAGTGTTGTGGTACAGACTATGTGATACACTCACTAAGGCGTTTTTCTATATGTGAGAGGGGGATTCCCTTCTCATGCATATGCTTTGGGTTATTAGCCAAGGCTTTCTGGAGGGAAGCGGTAAGGGGATGACCAGTCTTTCTGGTCAGTGCCTGCCTTGTACCTGTTGCCCCACCGTCGTCCTCCGGTAGGACGACGGCGGGGCAACTCACATATAGAAAAACGCCTTAGTCCGTGATATTCCTGTTTATCGTATTACTCTCCTTGATTCACTTGTCTGGGAAACATGCGAGTATTCCTGTTGTGTATTCCTACTTGATGTCGATATTGGATGTATGCTCTTCTTTCCCGCATTGTGTACCCCCTTTCGTAGCCTGCTACATACCTGTTTATTGTACTGCTCTCCTTGATTCATTTGTCTGGGAATTATGCCATTATTTGTCTGGGATTTATGCGATTATTCCTGTTATGTATTCTTACTTGTTGTCCATATTGGATTTATGTCCTTCCTTCCTTCCTTTGTAAAGCGCTCTGATATCGTTCGGGATCTTGTTCGCGCTATATAAAACTTTATAAATAAAAAATTAAATAAAAATAAAGGGGCACCACACTTTAGCAAAACAAAGTATCTTTATCTAAACCAAACAAGACCAAAATTACAAAAATCCAACATGCACAACTCAAAATATGACTTTTAAAAGGTTTCAAGCAATTTTATTCATAGAATTGTATGGATGTGATGATTTTACACAAATTACATCAGATGCGTTAAAATCCACAAGGCAAACAGCTGCAGAGGAGGGAAGGGTTGGAAAACACAGTGATGTGTTGGTTCCTGAGTTCTTGGGGAAGCGATGCATCAGTTCTGCTTCACGAAGGAGAAGTGTTGTGTTGAATCCGGAATTTAGGGGGAAGCAAGGCATCAAAATCCAATATGGTTCTGGTCTACGAGTGATGTGTCGGAGAAGCATGGTGCACAGGTGCAATGCGTGGAAATCCAGGTGCGCTGGAGATCGAAAAGGTTGGGGCAAACAGGCGCTAAGTCGATCCGATGATACATCGATCTTGTCAGCCGCACAGCAGGTCTTGAATCCGAGTCAGTGTGGTGGTCTCAGACCTCGGAGACATGGTGAGCTGAACTCGGGCTCCAGCGGTGTCTTCAGCCGCGATCAGGCTTTGCATTGATTTCTTCTGCTGCACAGCAGCAGTGCATGGAAATTTCTCCAGCACTGCATGTTGAATCAGAAAAACAGGCGCTGGAAGGACGATGCTTCAGTTTTGATGGTTTCAAGTAGATCTTTGCAACAGGAACAACCTCCAAGGGCCCAGAACTGGAATTGACACCACAGCAGTGGAGCTCAGTGATGCTGCAGGTGAAGTTTTTGCTCTCCTTGAGACCTCTTAGCAGGAGGCAAACACAAACAATCCCTTAGAGAAACTTCACAAGCAGGATACACAGCAATGGTCCAGTCGTTTTCCTCTCCAAAGCAGAAGCAGCTACTGCAGCCCACCCCAGCAAAACAGCATACAGAAATGGGGCAGTACTCCTCCTTATAGCTTTTCAGCTTTTCTTTTTGGCAGAGGTTCCTCTTGATCCAGAAGTGTTCTACAGTCTGGGGTTTTAGGTCCAATACTTATACCCCTTTTGGCCTTTGAAGTAGGCATCCTTCAAAGGATTGTCTTTGTAGTGCACAGGTTCTTGTTCTGCCTGGTCATGGGTCCAGACACACTCCAGTGGGGGGTGAGGTGGAGGGGAGAAGACATCATTGTGAAAGGCCATGTACAGCCCAGGTACAGGAGGCAGCTCGTCCTACCACACCAGCTCAGGAAGGCCCATCAGTCTGGTGATTGACAATCATGATATGCAGGGCACACCTCAACTCCCTTTGAGTGAATCTACAAACATGCCACTGTCATTTTAAACCAGATGTTGATTCCACAGGCAGGCACAGGATGGTTAAACAGGACAATGCTCACTTTCTAAAATGGAATTTTCAAACACACAATTTAAAAAACACCTTTACTAAAAGATGTGTTTTTAACTCCTGAGGTCAGAGAGCTCAAACTCCAAATTTGTAACTATTCTCAATTGGAACTTACACTTGTAAAATGTTACAAGGCAGCTCCAAGGATGGCATATGGGAGAGCTAGTCCTTGAAATAGTGAAAAAATGAAATTGGCAGTATTTTACTATCAGGACATGTAAAACACACCAGTACTCATCCCACCTTTTATATAGGCCGCATGGGGGTACCTTAGGCCTACCTTAGGGGTACCTTACATGTAATAAAAGAGAAGGTTAGAGCCTGAAAAGTGGGTGCACTTTCCAGGTTGACACAGTAGTTTAGAACTGCACTCACAGACACTGCAATGTCGGGCCTGGGAAAAGTTTACAGGGCTACTTGTGTGGGTTGCACAACCAGCGTTGCAGGCCCACTAGTAGCATTTGATTTACAGGCCCTGGGCATACACAATGCACTAAACTAGTGATTCATCAGTAAATCAAATATGCCAGTCATGGAGAACCAATCAGAATTGTAATTTATTCAGAGAGTATATGCACTTTAGCTCTGATTATTTATTTTTATTTATTTATTTTTGCAGTTTTGTATAGCGCGAACAAGAGCTTTACAGGTATCAGAGCGCTTTACAGTACAGAGATAACGACATAGAAAACATATGAATATCGTGAAATAGGTGAGGAAAGTAAGGATTAGCATACACTAGTATCACATAGTTACAAGGGAGAATCAAAGAGTCATGTGAATTTGGCTAGAAGAATAGATTTCACTTCTTTTTTTAAAAAGGCTGCCGATGGGTTAAGACTCGTTTCTTGGGGCAAAGCATTCCAAATCCTGGGTGCCATTCCTGAGAAGGAGCGGTATTATGTTTTCTGCTTGGAGAACCGTTGTGGTTTAAGCAGAAGATTGTTGGAGCTCCTAGTGGATCTGTTGCCACCAGATAGTACCAATTTCTCCGTTAAGTATCTCGGTGTTTTGTGATGTAAGGCCTTATGAGTCATACAAACGATTTTCAAGTGAATTCTGGCCTCAAAAGGAAGCCAGTTGAGGGCACGAAGGTCAGGGGAGATGTGGCTGCTTCTTTTGGAGCCTGTGACGAGCCTTGCAGCTGTTCTGATTGTGGCTCTTAAGGGAGCTGTAGTTGATCTGGGTAGGCCACAGAGAGCAATACTTCCATAATCCACTTTGGGCAATACTAGGGATTGGACTGTCTGTTTAAAGTCTCTGGCCGGTATGAAGGGTTTCAGTTTTCTCAAGGTGTTAATTAGCAGATTTGTGATTATCAGTGGTAAAGGGTTCAGAGTCCTAAAGCCAACAAAAAGAGAGTCTGAAAAATAGGGGTCAAAAGGTCAGGAGATAACCCTGCAAAAAGGGCCAGGTCCAACATGTACACTTTCTTCCTTGTGGAAAAAGTCTCCCCTATCATCTTTCTAAGTTTGAGGGTGAGATATTTCCATCCCACCCTAGAACTCTTCCAGGTAGGGAAAAGGTTTGGATTAGAGTTAGAGTTAGTTAACAGCCATAATTTCACAGGTTTGTGAGCATTTACAATACCAGAGGAAAACCACACCTTGAACTGCCCTAACTGCACCCCTTTAGTGGAGTTCACTACTGCATAATTTTCAACAATTGAGGTAGAGAATTACATAAGTCTGTATCCTTGTTGTCAGGCTTACATAGTGCACATTTTCAACTTCAAAGGTAGACCCAAATGTCTTGGTGAATCAAGCAAAATATTCAAATTATTTCTATGTGAAAAAAATATGGCCTTGCCTATTCCCTTGGATGAGCATATGTGCATCCAGGGTAGGGATACGCTCTTGAACGGGAGCTAGTCTTAGCTGATTCAGTATGAATTTGTGAAGACAACCCTAATTTGCAAATTCTATCTCATCTCTGAAAACTACTGGCTGAAGCTTTGGAATATTGAAAAGCAGTCACATTAGTCATGGGAAGATTGTATGGATCTGTAATTACATTCAATGGAAGGTTGTGCAAAGGGCAAACATGTAAATGATTAGATTACACCATATATTTTGTTTATTTGTTTTACAGAATTGTGCCAGGACCTGATTGATTCTAAGTTCATTGATCTCAGTACAGAGGGTACCCTAGGTACTATGGGTGAGGGGGAAGTTGAACCCATTGCCTGCATGCCTGGTAACCTCAAAACATCTTAGGCAATGTCTTTTCATCCCAGAATGTGGATGGATGACAGTAGACAGAGGAGCCAGCAGGCCTGCTCTCATGTGTCCGCTAGTTTCTCCAGAGCAGATCATTCCTAAAGAGTGCCACCAAGTCCAGAGTAATTCTTCACGTGAGTTGTGGGGGGTGGAGATGGCCTGGATCCTGAAAAGCTAATCAGGTTCCCATGTGAAACACAAGGACTAAGAAGTGTGGGAAGCCAACCCTAGGAATTTCCACAGCCTGGAACAACTATAGGGGAAGTGGCAACTGGCTTGGGTGACATGTCTGAGCCAGAGAGTTAGTTAGCTGAAGAAGGACTCCCTCAGTTTGACTTCTGCTAAGTGCAGAAAGAGTGACCCACTCTCACAGGCCTTCAGCAGCAGGCACAGAAGAATGTGGATACCACTGAGAAGAACTACCTGACCTGCTGGGAGAATAGTGTCTACTATAGTGAGCCTATGATTTTAGGTCCAGGGTCTGCATGAGTACTGGTGGTCCCCCAGTGCTACAAGGCCTGTCTACTGGAGCCGGCTCATGATATCTCCTTGACAGGACACATGGGTCTTTATTACAGACAGTGCCTTGTCATTGCAAAGGACATGTGCACCTATTTCCTATGCCCCTGGAGCACTGTTGTATTACATAAGGGTCTGCAGACACTTCTGCAGCCCCTTGGGTAATAATAAGGTTGGCAGTGTACATGAAACACCAGTGCTATGTTAAGAGGGCATTCCTTCATTTGCATGGGGACATGACCCCATGCAAATGAGGGAAACTCTTTCTCATATTATGGCCATGATCCCAGCGACAAATAGGCCACCAGGAGTCCACTAATGGTGAGCAGAGAATCAATGTGTCCCCTGAGGCCAATCCTCTGGAGACGGGTAATGGTGTTCCATGGACCCCAGACATGTTGCTGTAGTCACACACAACATGCAACACCAGAGGGATGTCTGTTCCCTCTTTGAAGTGCAATCAGATTTATTTTGCACTGTGAAAGACATCCCCTCCACCTTTACTTAAATCACTTCCAACTAGGGCAGCTGCAAGGTCGAGGGTGCCCTGGGCCAGCACATTCATTAATAGGTTGCACTGCCCCTGTTTTAACCAGGTAAACAAATTAGAAGGTGCACTGCAGTGCCAACAGGGACAGTGCACCCTATATGTAAATTGGCCCCTTGGGTAGGCCATAATGCTTGACAGGTTGCTCAACCACTTTTACTGCTCCTAGATGAGGAAGAAAATACCTTCATTCTGGTACACATGCATGACTAATTGAGTCAGTGGCAACTCAGCATAGAACTTCTCTTCAGATTGTTCCCTTCGTAGATACACCATTTGAGAAGATAGTGGTGCATTTTGTCAGCCACTTGGACACACACCAATGGCGGCTAGGCCCTCCTGGGTAACTTTACCTGAGTGAGGTTCACCAAGATACACTTTATGTCAGTTTACATGAAGTCCATGTGAGATAGGTATCAAGTTACCTACAAGTTTCCCATGCATTATCACCCCTAGTCCAATTTGAAACATTCAACAAGACTCTGAGAAGCATAATGATGTGCCTCAGGAGGCCTCTTAAGCATATGTGGTGCATCATGCTACCATACCTACTCTTTAACTACAGAGAGGCCATAATAATCCAAAGGTACCCCCTGTAGGTTGCTCTGAGGTCTGGGAGAAGGGGGAAGACAAAAATAAATCTAAACGAGAAACTCCCCCTGACCTATATGGCTTTTATGTAGGCTGACTACAGCTCTATGGGGCTATCTGTGGTTATAACATAACAAGCTCACAATTTTTATATCTTTTATTTTTCTATTTGATTATGCATAACAAAACACGTTAAAAAAAAACAATTGTGTCCACATATAGTTAAATATCCAACAATGTCATTGATTATAAAAAGTCAACATACAAGTTATTCTTCTTTATAAACAATAATGCCTGTATCATAGCCTTATAATTGTATATCCCCCAGATTATTGACCACAATTGCATACTGACCTGTCACACCATCATACATTCCCACACTCCCGTCAAGACGTACCATACCCTACCTAGATCACATATACTACAAAGATCACGGTAAAGACAAATACAAAGCAGTCTCCATGACGGTGTTGTAAGTTGTGTATCCGACAACCAAGTCAACGCACGTTTTGGTAGCTATTATCACTTTGGGACCACCTTGTTCAGGACCATCACTATAGAATATAGAGCTGAGTGGTTGAGGAATCTGGTACATATCAAAGCACATAGTTACCTGGGACTGCCCCATTATCAAATATACTTTTCTTCTAAGTTTCTTTATTGAACAACAGGGGGACCACACAGAAGGGAGTGAGCTTCCCCCTTCAAACGTTTGTGTGGACGCCTATTATGGGAACCGCTGAGTCTTGTGACAGACAGGTGGCAGAAAATATCCAAGAAAACTGTACACATTATGGTGGATTACCTGTTGGCTTTGAGATCCAAGATGGTCCAGTATGAAGAAAGCGAACAAACATCTGGAGACAATACCTGATTAATCAGAAGGTGACTCTGGTAAAGTACCAGCCTGAACAGAAAGTTTGTGTGAGGGCACCAATGGAGCCCTGGGCACTAAAAAGTACAAAGAGAAAGAAAAGTGAGGTACCCTACCTTGTATAACTTGTGACCCCAGGAATCTTTTGAGGGTCATGCATGTCAACAGGATGAAACCCCAGGAGCGCTATTATGCAAATGGCACACTTTTCAAAGTTTCTTTGCACCGCTTTTTTTATTACTGATTGTTTTACTGTTAAGTAATGCCTGCACATGGTTGTCATGTTGTGATATGTGGTAGCAAAATGCCTCATGCTGCTTGAATGAATATTGTCTTTTCACTATTTATGATCAATTATCTTGTTATCCATTTGTGTTTTCTTTAATTACCTCTCTTTCAGTGGCAATCACATTCCACCCTCAACAAGAAGATACACTGAAATGGCTCTGTTAAGATTAAATCTTAAAACCAGCAGATTACCACTGTTCTCAGTAGCCGTTTTAAAAATTATTTAGTCTTCTATTTTCGTTTACTTAATGGTATACCTTTTCTAGCGACTCATCTCATTGTGAGAGTTTAAACATATGCATTGGCGGCTGAAGTAGTATTCCTTGGGATGGCAGAGGACATAGCCTCACCCATACCAACAATAGCTTGTCTGTCACATTTAGAAAATACTTCCTAGCCAAGTGATCATCTCTATATTTTGAAAAGTCCACTTAAATAGCAGTTCTCTTCAAGTTACAAAATGTTTAGTGGAATAATGCATAGGTTATACCAGCTGTTCACCAAACTTCTACATTTTCTTATTGATTTTCAGAAACAAACTCCCAAATCTGGAATTTCGCAAAACAGCGAAGAAACATTTCTGTCAGGATGTGGGTGTCATTATTATTTTTTTCCGTCCCTCACTGCCAGGTTTTACATGATGGTGATGAACAGAAAAAAGGACATTACACCATCCACCCCAAACAGGTTGGGTGGTGTTATGACCTTCCTCTGAAAGGCTCCTACTTCATGGGGCCATTGGTGGAAGGTTCACATTGATGGAGCCAGTGGGGGCTCCATTGACAGAAACCTCATGGTTTGCCCTTCACAAAATGAGTTGGGTAGCCCAAAATTACTGTAGACAGGATACCCTATTACAAACACAACAGAGTACTCTGTTTACCAAACTCTAAACCCTATCTTTGTTTTGTAGCAGAGATATCCGTCAAATGTCTTTGATAGAACTGTTTGCATGAACTCCATACCACTCTTTTAGAAAGAGCATCTTCTACTTGCAGTTTACCTGGCAATGTGCAGCTGTTCTCTGCTGTGTTCACTTGCCTGATTTTAGTGTTTCATTACTTGGAGAACCAGATCTGCTGTTGTTTGAACTCATTTCATATCATGTATTCTTTCCATGTGCTCTCAATGTTATGACACAAGCTTTTTTCTAATCCTGGCCTCTGAAGGCCATTATTCTGTCTTTTGTTTTTTCTTACCGACCTTTGTATTATTGTTCTTTTATTTATTTGGAATTTCTTGCTTGCCTGGAACTATGATGAGCGGCAGAACTAGTGTTAGGCCAGTGCTAGTTCATATAGCCCAATGTAGATTATTACAAACGTATCTTTACTTAGATGCTTTTACTGCACCATTTACTCTTGGAAAGTTAAATAAACCAGATAGGGTAATTGTTAGACCTAGCTTTTTCAGCCGTTTATCCCCAGACTTTTTGCTTTTTGGCCTCCTTGTTTTGGACCCTGTGTTTGTTGGTTTTATGACTCTGGGCACTTTACCACTGCTGATTAGTGCTTAAGTGCATATGCTCTCTCTGTAAATTGCATTTATGGATTGGTGATTCCATGATTGGCATATTTGATTTACTGGTAAGTCCCTGGTACAGTGCACTTTGTGTGCCAAGGGCCTGTAAATCAAGTGCTGCTAGTGAGCCTGCTGCACTAATTGTGCCACCCACACGAGCAACCTTTAACTCAGACCTGCCACTGCAGTGTCTGTGTGCTGTTTGGTACACCCACTTGCCAGGCCCTAACCTTCCCTTTCCTTACATGTAAGACACCCCTACGATAAGCCCATGTTAGCTCCATGGGTAAGGTGCAGTGTATGTGAAAGGTAGGACATGTACTGAGGTGTGTGGCATGCCTGATAGTGAAATACAGTGCATTTCATTTTTCACGATTGAAAGGCTATCTTTACCATAGGATCTATCAAAGAACAAAATCACCCTCCCGTACTCCTATTCATGTTGAGCTCCTTTTCAGCCAAAATTCTTATTATTCTTCACTACAACCGCACCAGGCTAGGAGGCCACTCTTTATATTTTTGATTATCCAAGCACTGGATCTCTCTGGCCACCCCATGCTTTGATAAATGAACTCATTTGCGACTTTCAGAAAGTATCTTAATCATGGTTGTTTAATCGTTAACAATCTCTCATGTGCTGTGTACCTCCCCCTTTGGTTATTGAATCTCCCAGCACCAGGAGGCCTCTAAGGGTAACAGCTGCACTTTACAAATCTTCTTATTCATTCATTCATTCTTTTACACCATTATTGTTTTGAAACTTTGGACATACAGTTGCTTTCTAATATTTTTCAAATCTTGTTTTCCAGGGTTTCCATCAACAATATTAGGTGTATCAGGATGGAATAGGATACCCACTGCAGATCAGAGACCAGATTGCATTTTTTCTTATTTATCATGCCTTGTATTTTTCTTTACTTTCTTATCAAACATCTTCACATACACTAGAATAGTTTATTGTGGGAAGTCCACCTTTTCTGCTTGGTTTACCTGGATTTTTCATGTTTTGCAGGACCCTGTATGTTGCTGCTGTAGAACTCTTTGCACATTACACCTGCTTACCAGTGATAATGTGCTTGCCCTCCTCCTTTCAACATGGTAAAAGTGGGATATTATAATTGGCATATTTAACTTACCCATGAGTTCCTAGTATACGTACGAAAAAAAGGCTTTGTGATTTCAAAATAGCAAATTCGTAGAAATCGCTATTAGGGAATAAGAAAATTTGATGTATGTAGGAGTGTATTCCACTAATAGCCATTTCAACTAATTCACAATTCCAATTTTGAAATTTTTTATTTTTGAAATTGCAAAACTGTGATTTCTTAATAAGAAATTTCAAATTAGGAAACGTTGCATTCTGGATGCAGAATGATGATGTCAGACCAGGAAGTTAAGAAATATAGGGTGTGACCAAAACCAAGAAGCCTAGGAAGGTGCTAGAAGAAAGGAGTGCATCTGTCTCACCAATGGCAGTGGAATACCTATACCTGGAGAACACCATGTCCAATGAAGATGGGGGCAAGGATTCTGGGAGCAGGAAGCACAAAGTTAAGTACTCAAAAAAGAGCTGGTAACCCATGAATGTGTGGCACAAATTGATCAGATCTTTGAGAAAGCTTCACTTACTGTTCTTGAGAGACAGAAGAACAACATGTATTATTATTATTATTATTTATAAATTTATAAAGCGCCTGGTGACCCGGAGGCATCCCCGCGCTATAGAGCTGTGAAATCCCAAGAGGAGGGGCGACCGGAGGATTATGTGGGGAATAAGAAAGTTTTTAATTTTTTCCGGAAGAGGGCGTGGCAGGGTTCCAGGCGTAAGTGGCGAGGCAGTGCGTTCCAGCCTAAGGAGGCTTTGACCGAAAAGCGACGGCCACCGGTCCGAGCCTTCTTAAATTTAGGGACGATGGCCAAATGCTCGTCGTCCGAGCGCAATGCCCTAGGGGCTTTGTAGGGGGTGACAAGGTCTTTCAGGGCGGCAGGGCCGGCACCATTAATGAGTTTGTGACTGGTGCACATTGCCTTAAACTCAACTCGTTGGCGGACAGGGAGCCAGTGCAGGGCCTTGAGGGCTGATTTGGCAGAGGCTCTGGGGGGGAGGTCCATTATAGTCCTTGCCGCGGCGTTTTGTGCCCGTTGGAGTTTGGCGAAGGTAAACTCCGGTGCGCCGAGGTAGACGGCGTTGCTATAGTCGAGTCTGGCTAGGATGAGCCCTTGAACCAGCAGTTTCCTGGATATTGGAGGAAGGAGAGGGAGAATTTTTCGGGTTGACCGCAGGAGGCCAAAGCATGATCCAGCGGTCTTGGTTGCCTGGGTCTTCATGGTGAGGCTTGGTTCCAGCCAAACGCCTAGCGTTTTGACTTCTGACTTTGGAGTGGATATCTCACCAAAGGTGTCTGGCCACACCGAAGCGGGGATTGATGACCATTTGTTGCCCAGGAGCAAAATTTCGGTTTTAGAACCGTTCAATTTTAGGGAGGATTCGCACATCCAGGAGTAGATGTCTTGGAGGCAGTTCCGCAGGCTGTCTGGGTGTTTGTCCAGCTGGGAGAGGGAGACGACAAGTTGGGTGTCGTCAGCGTAGTTGACAATTTTGATCCCATAGGGGGTCACGACGTCTTCCAGGGGGGCCAAGTAAACATTAAACAGGGTGGGACTAAGCGAGGACCCCTGCGGGACTCCACGAGTCAGTGGAAGGGGGTCTGAGCGAGAGTTGCCGTCCCACACCTGAAATGAACGGCCTGATAGGAAGGAGTTAATCCAGGCGTGTGCTGAGCCCACAATTCCTGCCCTAGCCAGGCGATGTAGAAGGACACGGTGATCCACCGTGTCAAAGGCGGCACTGAGGTCCAGGAGGATCACTGCCACTGATCCTCCTGAATCCAGAATGCGCCTTGATTCCTCAATGACGGAGAGGAGGGCTGTGTCCGTGCCCTGGCCGGGCCTAAAGCCAGTTTGAGATGGGCGCAGGATTTTGTTGGTCTCAAGGAATTGGGAGAGTTGGGAATTAACTAGCTTCTCCGCCATCTTGCTGATGCAGGGAAGGAGTGATATGGGTCTATAATTAGACATATCGTCAGGATTCAGATGGGGTTTCTTTAGCAGGGCTTTGACAACCGCATTTTTCCAGTTGGGCGGCACTGTGCCTTGGCGCAAGGAGATGTTAATGAGATCCCTGATGGTAGAGGCTATACTGGAGGCGGCAGCTTTTAATAGTCTGGCCGGGGCTGGGTCAAGAGGAGAGCCGCTTTTCATTTTGGCTAACGTGGCGGAGACCTCAATGAGGGAGGTTGCTCTAAAGGAGGACAGCCGCGGGCTGTTGATACAGACCTCAGTATCAGTGGAGATGTGGGGGGTGATGCTGGGGAGAGAGTCCAATATTCGCGAGATTTTAGAGTCGAAGAAGGAGGCAAAGTCATTACTTCTGTCTGGGGGGGCATGGGAAACGGTGGGTGCTGATGGGATGTTGAGGAGTTCTTTGACAATCAGGTACGCTTCTTTTGTGGAATTGGTGGCGTTTTGTATTCTGTTGTCATAGAATCCTGCCTTAGCAAGTTTGAGAGCTGATTTGTAGCGTCTAACTGCACTATTGTAGAGGTCTTTGTTACTGTGGAGTAAGGGTGGGCGTAGTTCGCGAAGTAGCACTTCGCGAAGCTACGCAAAGTGAAGTTCGCACTACGCGAGCTACGCGTAGCACTTCGCGAACTGCGAAGTAACATGTTCGCACTGTGCAAGATGTTGTTTTCAATTATTGCACAGTGCAGACAAGCAACCGGCACTGTGCAATCATTGAAAATGGCATCTTGCACAGTGCGAGCTGTAGTTTTCTGCTGCTCGAGTAGATTTTTCCTCGAGCTGCAGCTTTCTCAACGCGAACTGGTAGTTTCTCATCGCGAGCGGTCGCGAGCATACGCGACCCCTCGCAATGAGAAACCTGACCTTCTCGCGTTGGGAATCTCGCCGGGAGGTTTATTTTCCATGCTCGCGATCGCGAACAAGGAAAAAGTCTCGCCAGGATGTCATTTTGCTTGCTCGCGTTCGCCAACTTGACGTTGAGGACCGCGAGCAAGCAAAAAATGACCGCAGCACTACGCAACACTACGCTACGCGTGTTCGCACTGTGCTACGTGCAGTTCGCGTAGTGCGAAGTAGCGCGAACTTCGCAAACTACGCGAGCGTAGCGTAGTGCTTCGCCCAGGCCTACTGTGGAGCCAGTCCTTTCTCCACTGCCTCTCGGCCTTTTTGCACTCTTTGCGTAGATCCCTGAGGTCAGGAGTATACCAGGGGCCTGGCCTTTTATCCTGTTTTTGATCTCCCGATTTTTTATGGGGATAAGATTGTCGAGAGTGGAGGATATCCAGTCTCTGACTTGGGAGTCGGCGGTGGAGGGGTCCTCAGAAAGACTGGGGGTTGAAGCGTCCAGGGCTGTGGACCAATCCTCCACCGAGAGTCTGGCCCACGCTCTGTCTCTGGTGAAGGTGGGGGGTTTTTGAGGCTTTTTGAAAGCTCCAGGGAGATGGGTCGTGACTAGAAAGTGGTCCGTCCACGGGAGGGGTTGGGAGTTAATGAAAAGGAGGGAAGGGATGTTGGAAAACACCGGGTCGAGAAGGTGCCCTTTCGTGTGAGTTGGTTCAGAGTTGGCGAGAAGCAGTCCCAAGGCCGCTAGGTCGTATATAAAGTCGGTTGCCCCAGTGTCAAGGGGATCCTCTAGATGGATGTTTAGGTCGCCTGTTATAAGGAAGTTAGGTGTCAGGTGTGCCGTGGAGGAAACGGTTTCCAGGAGGGCGGCTGTGAAGGGGCCAGAGTGGCCGGGCGGCCGATACACCAGAAGGCCTGACAGGGAGTTCGTCGAAGACAGCTGAATCGTGAAGAGGCAGCTCTCTGAGTCTTGGATCGCGCAGTCTTTGGATCGACAGATAAAGTGTTCCCTGTGGATAATGGCTAAACCACCTCCTCTACCTAGGGGACGGGGTTGAGACAAGATGCGGAAGCCCGGGGGGAGAGCTAGGACGACGTCAGCGTTGGAATGCTCCGTAATCCAGGTTTCTGTGAGGAAAAGTATGTCCAGTTTAAGGTCGACAATAAGATGGTTGATAAGCTGGGCATGTTTGGGAAGTGATCTGCAGTTAAGGGTCGAGATTTTAAGGACAGGGGGAGGGACGGGGGGTTTTGGAAGGGAGAGATTGCCTGGTTTGCATTTGTCACAGCGGCGAAAAGGGACAGTGGGGTCGTGTAGTGCCAGACATGAGCTGTTTTTAGTGGGTCTAAGGCTGAGGAGCTCTCTGCGGGAATAGCTTACCTTAGAGGCGGCTGGGACGGACCTATAGTCTGGCCCTAGGCCCGGTCGAGCGCGGACGGGCGCAGACGGGCTGGACTTAGGCGCGACTTCGGCGCGATGCCGGCGCGCCCGCTGCGCTCGCCCGCTGCGCGTCCTGGGAAGGCGCATTGGAATAGGGGCGGGAGGCGTGGCCTCGAGAATGGGCGTGTCTAGGGGGTCAAGCGCGCGATGGCCGCAGCGCGATTCTCCACCTCCAACGACGCTCGAATCAGCTGAGCTGGTGCTATCCCAGCTGCAACTAGGTCCGTGGAGTGCAAGTAAGTGCAAAATACACTTGTTTAAAACACAGAGTAAAATCACAATTTAAAAACAATCGGCCAGAGTTCTCCCGGCTTTCCGCCTCAGGAGGATTTCAACTATGTGGAACAGCATCCTGAAAAAGGTGAACTTCCTTGTGTCACCCAGACGACCATACCAGAAAACACTGGTAAGACTAGAGATCCTGCACCAAAGAGAAGGTGGCCAACAGGATGCCTGAGGATCATGGCACAGGTTGTGGACCCTCCAAACACCGTCCTCCCATTTCCATGGAATCACTGATTGAGGAGATACAGGAACCAAAAAGTGTGATGGGAGTGTCCGATATTGACACCTCCAATCCTGCAGGCTCCAGCCAGGGTAAGTCAACTCCCCTTTACTTACATTGCATAACATAATGTTTGCAATTCCTCAAGTACAACATCTCAGTAAACAAAATTCCATTGAGATGCTTGCTGTACCTTGGCAATGTATCATGGTAGTTGTGGTATACCGAAGTTACATGGAGTACTGTGTGCTAATGACTACACTACACATATCAGTACATTATAAACATTTCACAAACACATTTAGCACAGGTACAAAAATATTGTGAACAAACATTAAGCCTTTATTTACCCTAATTATATACATGCATTTCCACAAATCATACCCAGGACATGTCAGAAACAATTAAGGCTGAAGAAGCTACTAACACACACGTGAAAATGGAGGACAGCACAATTGCAACTTCTATGCTCATTACACCAACTCAAAATACTAGGGGGCAGATTTACAAGAAAGTGACGCATCTATAGAGATGCGTCACTTTCCTTGCGCCACCATAAAAAATGCTTGCGCAACCATTGATGCGCCGTATTTACAATGCGGCGCACCATGGCGGAAGGATTGACAGATGCGTCAGAAATTCTGACGCATCTGTTAGGGCAAAAGTCACGCATTGCTGGAGTCGTGTCGCAAGCACGACGCAACTCCAGCAATGCATTTTGTGACCTATTCCCACTACACTTCATCACTCCTTACACCTGCTTTAAGCAGGCGGAAGGTTTTCACGCAGTGGCGTCCTAAAAGTGACGCAGTAAAATCTTGTAGATTTCACTGCGTCACTTTTACGAAGCTTTCCTGCGTGGGAACGGCCCCCTGCATACATTATACCTGACGCAGGTATAATGTGACGCAGGGCTTTCACGCATCTCCCTTGATGCGTCACGTTGTAAATAGGGCACATTGTTTGCGCCACCGATGCGTCAAAAATGTGACACACTGGCGGCGCAAAGAGGCGCAATGGGCTTGTAAATCTGCCCCTAGGAGAGCAACAGTTGCACCACTACCAGAATTTGTGGAAGGTGATGAGGGACTATTCCAAAGCAGGAATTCAACTACGTAT
Organism: Triturus cristatus; assembly: GCF_964204655.1. Classification (NCBI taxonomy): domain Eukaryota; kingdom Metazoa; phylum Chordata; class Amphibia; order Caudata; family Salamandridae; genus Triturus; species Triturus cristatus. The sequence goes on along the minus strand of NC_140587.1, from coordinate 734,698,811 downwards.
TGTGGGCAGGACACACAGACATTGTATAGTCCAACGAGCAACAGTCCACAATGACAATGTTTCAGATGACATTGCAGACAGTTCGCCTGTGTTTGATGGTCTGGAGAAATCCATCATCTCAGTGCACCTCCTGCAAGCCAAACAAATTAAGACTGTTAATAGGCATCTGGAAAGCATGTCAAAGTCAGTGCTGCAATTGCAGAAAGAGCAAAACCATTGGATTGCTGCCATGGAGAAGGAGCAACGTCTGCAAAGACGCAGGCACAGGCAGCACATTGTCACGTGGTCCACGTGGCCATTGTCGTTTTCCCTATTTTAGCATGAGCATGTGGCAGCCTGTCTTCTGCTTTGCACACGTTACTACACAAACATATTTTGCTTTGTGCCACACTGCAACTTTCACACAGAACATGCTGTTGTTTTTGTGTTCTGTTCTTTCCTGGGATTTAGTCTGAACACTGTAGACAAGCTCGAACAACAATGGCCCTTGTTATTCTGTACCAGTCTAGCCGTAGCACCTAGCAAAAACATGAAGATTCAGCTGTTGTTTGGGAACATGTACTTTGGTCATAGGTATACATGGATGGGTAACACACACTTGAAGAGGGATCTTTCCAGAGAAGGGAGCGTGACATCACCTATGATTTAGATATTCCATCTATAGACTGAGGTACGGGGTCTTCTGCTAACACCCAGAGATCTTCTGATAGATAATCCTTTTGCTTATGTAGAAAGGGAGGGAGGTTAGGCTACACTGTCATATATAATGACAGCACCTTTTATGATTTATGGACTACTTGCTATGCTAACCATATTTGTGTTAGGCATTTTCCTACTTGTTGTGGCACATATACTGCATACTAGAGCACAATAGTTAAAATAAACATTTTAAACTTTTCTCTTGTCTCTGTTAGATCTTATTGTGGACTGGTATGAGAGTGAGATCGAAAGGGTGTGTCCTACTACCGTGATTCCTGAGATGGTCTGGAGTATTGTGTTCTGGGGTGTCTAATCACTTGTTCCTCTGTGAGTGAGTAGGAGGGCAAGTGAGACTCTATAGCTAGTCGGTCCCTGGGATCATTGGTACGCAGTTGGTAGGATGACTGAGCCCCTGCCTACTAAGGTTCCATGATCCCAAGTATAGTTCTCTGACTCCGCGAAATCCTTGCAACAACATGTCACGCTTTGATGAATAAATCTATTGGCAGTTCTAATATTGACTGTGTTGTCTCTTATGTGTGCTGTTGACCTGCCTTTTGCTTTTGTTCTTGCAGTCAAGTATGTTGTCAGTATCCTAGGACACAAGGCATATACACTGTCTCCTTTAGGTGCAAGCGAAGGCTTAACCGTTAGGTCATAGTACACAAACATTTCTTGCTACTATATGAATTGAGTCAGCAATTCTCTTACCATGTAAAAAGCCATCACCAAATTCACCCTGAGACACTTGCTTATGTATTCCACTGTGGCGGAACAGGAGTGAGTCATGTGTGCTGCCTCGGTATCCGGCTATGAGGTCTGTTTTAATACATGAGGCATCACACACTACTTTTATATTGATGAGTGTGAGCTTTTGTTATTTCTGTAGATAAATAACTTTGCTGAGGGGGGACATAAGGCAATATGTGTGTCATCAACAAGGCCAATTACATTGGGGAACTGTGCTACCCAGCAAAACATTATTTTGGTCTGTTACAAATATTGTGGGTATATGGAACAGATGTGTATTGGTTAACTTTGCTAACCATGATGTCCAGAAACCTGTGAAAGAACCAGGAAAATACAATTTCTGACACTCCCCCTACCCCTGCTATGACCCCATGGTAACTGTCAGAAGCTAAAAGGTGTAGACAACACAATACCTGCACAAGTAGTCCAATTGCATTGCTTCTGAGTGTTGGGGTCAGTAGCTAAAGTCGTAACTTAGCAATTAATTTCAGGATTACCTCACTACTAAGGGGCCGATTCCGATTTCGGCCGGAAGGGCTCCGAACGATGGTCGGAGCCCTTCTGACCGAATCGGAACGTGCCGGTCGGATTCCTTTCCGGCTGAGCCATTCCGATGGGCTCAGTCGGAAAGGAGTCCGACCCGGATTTCTCAATGGCCTCCGACGGGCTCCGTCCGCCATCCGGAAATCCTTCAGTACTCCCCTGGCCGCCTCTTCACGACCGAGGGAGTACGATGGCAGTTTTTCACTTCCCTTTTTTGCCGGTCTTTCCGGCATGAAAAGGCAGTCTGAATCTGTCCCAGTAGGGCCCCCATGGGTGTGAGGCCGCCGATTGGCGGCCTGAGGGCACCTATGGTACCCCTCTGTTGATCCCTGCACCCGGTGGTGGGCACCTTGGGGTGCCGGCCACAGGGTGCATGGATGAACTGAACCCCTGCATTTCACAATGCAAGCATGCATTCCGAGCATGCATGCTCCCATTGTGAAGCATACAAGTGCGATCAAACAGGATCGGTCGCATCGTACTTGCAGGGCCATAACGGATGACAGCAGGTCAGTCAGTTATGGCTCATGACCAATGTGGGACGGACCAGAGTCTGTACTTCTTATATATATCTCCTCCTCACTCTGTTCAAACAGGGGGACCGTCACCCTAATTATACTTTCCTGTCCCCTCTTCCTTCTCTGCCTACCAGCCAAATTCCTCTTCCTACTCTCCAAGACATACGGAGCCACCATTTTGAAAGAGCCTGATGCATTTTGGGTGCCTTTTTATAGTTTGCACCTGGTGGCTACTTCATGCAGATCAATGGTAATTGTATTTCCAAAATGGCCATTTTGCGTATATTTGCGAATAGGAAGTCCTTTGTACATGGTGTCAGCTAATCACTATTTCGAAATCCCTATTTGTGATTTCCTATTCAGCGATTTCCAAACTGAAATTTCTACTGGAAAGAAATGGTATATTGCACCACAGAAAATGCCTTTCATACATTCTGAAATGGCATTTTGCATTTCCTAACGGCCTGAAACTGCAAATCGCACCTTGAGGAAATGCAAAATGCCTTTGTACATATGGCTCATGGTGTACTTAGGGCCTTTAAGATAAATGGCACTAGTGATTTGCAGCAGTGTGCCATCCACTACAGTGACAGTGCAGACATGACTGTATTCCAACCTTTTTAGCCTAGTTTCTGCAGTTTTGAACTGCAAATTCAATCAGTCAAACCCCTTTTATCGGTCAAAATACTCCTTTAAAATACTTGTGAGTTGCCCCTAATTAGGCCTTATTGCCCATAAGGCAGGGTGTTTAGGATTTAAAAGTCGGCCATGTAAAGTATAATGTTACACGTTCCTACAGTAAAAAGCTTCTGTCACCGCTCACATAACTTTCCCCCCCGCCACATTACGATGGCGGGGGGGATACCGGCGGATGGGAAGACCGTCTGCCGGTTTTCCGGCGGTAGGCAATCCACCCGATTGCCTACCGGGCAGAAAAGCACAGCAATATGGTGGCGGTTCCTTATAGGCACCACCATCCATATTACTATGATGGCAGAGAAGTGCCTTTCTATGGCGGAGACTCCGCAATGGAAAGGCATGTGTTTTTTTCTTTGGGGGCCTGTTGCGGGCCCCCAGGGTGTTGAGGGGTGCACATGGGGGGTACCTGTCACATTGTGCATGCAAATGCCTGACATGCATATATTGCATTGTGGCGGGTGCTGCTTCCAGCACCACCCGCCACAATGCAATGTATGCAGGTTGCCACCGCCACCGTGGCAGTGGCATCCTAATTGCCGGTGCGGGATCGCCGCACCACTGGCGGCCGGTCCCAGCACTGCTAGGGTGCCCACCATCCTAATAGGCCCCTAAGTGTCATTGACACTTTGAGCTTCTTGGCTCTATTTCTATTTAAAAATTATCAAATTCATATATTCTATTCCCCTTGTTAGGTTTTTGTCATGTAGGTGTAATTATTAAATGTTTATTTATTAATCTAGTTCATTTTGGGATTTTATTGATTTGTATTTCAACTTTATTACAGTTTTAGTACCTCATAAATACTTTACACATTTCCACTAAATTTGGCCTGTGGGCTCCGTGCTATAGCTGCTAGGGGTTTGCGCTCAGGTTTCTTTAATGACTTTAGTGGTTCACCCTGACAAGCATTGTGATTATTAATTGAGGCGGGTACTTACTAGGATTGGATGTAGCTCATGCAATTCTGTGTAGCGTAATCATGTGGAATTACCTAAGAATCTGTAAGTTTATGTGGAATTACACGAGAAGAATAATTCTTCATTTAGGGCTATTTCTTTATGCAAACATGCCCCTTGCATCCAAAATGGACTCAAGGATACATTTTTGTGCTACAAAATAGTGCTAAATACAATAGAGTACAAGCAGCCAGCATGAGCAGCAGGCAATACAAATTAAACAAGCGGGTTGCATAGTTATCATAAATCTGCATCAAAGACTAACAGAATTACCGAAATTACCGTCATTTTCATTTTGCTTGGTCATATTTTTCAGGCCTCACTTTTAAAGGACAGAATTTCTCAGCATTACATGACTTGTGGCCTGCAGAAATGTGAGATGCAAGACTCAAGGGCTTGAATCCGAGCCCTGGGGGGAGGGAGTCAATCATTTCATAGGGCACATATTTTTTAAAAAAATCCTTCGGGGTGATTATGGAATAGGATAGTACTCTTCCCTTTAAAAAATCAATAGTTTTGTTGTATTATAATGAGAATAATATTGATTTCTAAAATACATTTCTGTAAATACCAACATTAGACAGTAGTAAATGAAGAGCAATTTCTCATATTGGCATGTTTGGTACGCCTATGCGCTTTTGTAAGCCTGTGTCCTCATTTGCTGTAAGCATTTGAAAAGTTAAACACCGTACTAACAAAGAGCATACATTACTGAAACATTTAGAGGTTAAACATATGACTTTACTGATCAAAGGGGAAGTGTCAGTTTACTTATACATCTGCTGAAGTAGAGCCAGAGTTGCTGTCTCTACTTGCTTTAGACAGGCACAGGATAATTATTGGTCAACAAATAATGCTTGTTATCTTAGAACAAACATTGGAAAGGTTTGCCCCACTGGTTTGTGATCTCTGTGAAGGAAACTTACACTGCTTCTCCTGAATTTGTGGACTTTAAGTGCTGTACATGGAGAGAATCTATGAGAAAAGCTTAGACTGCTGCTGTCTCTTTGTGTGGCATTACTTACTTCTGTCCATTGTGTACCTGTTTTATGCGCACCTGAAACATGCACCACTACTACCTGTGCATAAATAATATAATAAGGAAAGAATGAAAGAAGAAAGAAAAACTATGAAATAAGAGAAGGCAAAATAAATGGAAGAAAATTGAAAGCGAGATAAAGGATGGGTTGGGAACAAATAGAAGAAGAAATAAACAGATAAATAGCAGGTGATAGCAAAATAAAAGGAAAGGCAGACAAAATAATGAGGGAAGAGAACTTAATGAGGGAAAGGCAAAAGGTTGAATGAAAAAAAACAGAGGAAAGGATGAATAAAGAAATGAAAAAATGAAAAGGGAAATGAAAGAACTATGAAAATAAATAGAAAGGAATTTACAAACACACAGACGAAAGGCATGGGAAAAAGGGAGCAATCATGATTGAGAGACTGCTAGGAAAAACATTTAAGAAGGCAAGAAATAAATAAAAAGAGTTTCGGAAGGACATGCACCACCCACAAATGAGTAAGGGCCAGATGCATCAAGAAACCGTCGAATCCTTGCGATTCGCAATTAGGAAATTGCAAAACGGCATTCATGAAAGTGTGTTGAACACTTTTTGCGATTCCTAGGGGATAGCAAATGACCTTCCTCAAATCAGATCAAATTCAAAAATACTTTATCTAGACAATGAAGTCTGTCAAAGTACATTATTTTCAAATAAAATCGGAGTGATAGCTATTGTCACAAATTGTTCCTAAGTATCCATAATTTGCAAGTAATTCATAGTTCATCCTCAGAAATCCTCGCTGGTAAAAATGGTTAAAATGCAATTGATAAAAAGCTAATGACTTAATAAGAGTGCCATTGGTTAAAAATAATAGCAGTGTTTATTTGAGGCTAAATTTTTTTTTAAGACCACTAAGGTTCAAGGATCCTCCCCTTCTTCATTTTGGGGTTCTGAATTTATTTTTAGTTGCTTCTTCACATACCCCAAGATTGTTACCAGTTTTGTGATCACTTGCGGCTGCTCATTGTTGAGTAAGGAGCTGACGGCAGATGGTAATATCTGTGTCCCCTCCTTAGGCCATAGAAACCTATGCAATCTTCTGCGGTCTTCCAATAGTGTAGGGCATATACAGAGCAGATAAGTTATTGACTCCTGGAATAGATTGCACAGTCAGCATATTTTCGACTCTGGTTTAACCAGACAGGTGACAGGTCTTAGGACGCAAAAGAGCTCATCCGAAGTTGCAGAAATTTCATTTTATAATAGGAGGAAAAAGTTTCCCTGATGTATTTTTACTGGTCTTTTCTGTTGTAGCTGCTGAGGATCAGGTAGGCATGCTCTCTTCTAGCAAATGGTCTTTGGTCAGATTTAAGAGATATCGGGGCAGATTTATGACGACTGGCGCATCCCTGCATATCAGCAGGGATGCGCCAGTTATTATGCGCCACTGCTGCGCCACCATGGATGCGCCGCATTTATAATGCGGCGCACCATGGGGCAAAAACGGCACAGATGCGTGACGCATCTGTGCCGAAAAGTGGCGCATTGCTGGAGTTGCGTCGCAAGCGCGACGCAGCTCCAGCAATGATCTGGGGGGCCCTATCTTTACAATGCTGCGTCAATCCTTACGCCTGCTTCAAGCAGGCGCAGGGTTTTGACGCAGCATGGGCCTAAAAGTGACTGAGTGAAATCTTGTAGATTTCACTCAGCCACTTTTAGGAGGCGTTCCTGCGCCGTAACGCCCCCACCTGCCCTGGAACGCCTACATGTGGCGCAGGGCTTTACAACGTGACGCATCTCCCAGATGCGTCACGTTGTAAATACCCCGCACCATGGCGCAGGATTTGCGCCGCTGATGCGTCACAAAAGTGACGCAACGGCGGCGCAAAAGTGGCGCAAGTGCAACATAAATCTGACCCATCATTTTTACATTTCTGTTCAGGGCTGTTTTGAACTGAAGATGAGGTAATTTTAATTTCCACTGCTCCCTTGAGTGAGTTTGCACCAGTGCTTCGTCTAGAGCAAGCAACCAGGCATTTGAATGATTTGTGCTGTCATGAATATTAATGAGGTAGGTCGAAATTTGAGACCCTCTAGGAATCGCAAAAATCACAGGCATGGTGGCCTGCTGGGGTCAGCAGACCACCATGTCTGTGATTGCTTTGAAATAAAGATTTTTTTTTTTAAATGCCGCCCGTTTTCCTGACCGGAAAACGGGATGCGTTTCTAAAACAAAAATGAAAAGTTTTCTTTGTATTTTTTAAGAGTAGACAGTGGTCCGTGGGCCTACGGCACGCTCTTAAAAAACCCTGTAACAAACATTCTCAAAGGGGAAGGGGTCCCTTGTGGACTCCTTCCCATTTGTGAATGGGTTACAACCTACTTAAAGCAAGTGGTAAAATGTGAATGTTTTGCCACCGCATGTCGGTCACAAAACATTCCTACATACCGATGCGATTCGGTATTAGGGAGCGACACCCTAAACACACCCCTTTCTAATAGCAAATCTCAAACCCATTTTGCGATTCGGTAACAGGTTACTGAATCGCAAAATAGGGTTTGCTGCATCTGAAAAGCAATTTTTGCGTTCGCAAAGTGTCTGATTTTGCAAATCCGCCTGTTTGCGAAGAAAACAATGCTTGATGCATGGGACCCTAAGTCCTGAGCTATTCACAAACTACGCTTCAAAAGTTAATACAGTCCAAGAGGCCCAAATGTGTAATAAAACCCAGCTCTTCATTTCAAATAAATATATGCAATTAATTTATAATGATATGTAACATAAACTATTCTAACTATTTATTTAAGTAAAATAATTTCTTTTACATTTCCCTTCACTTTACCACAGGTAAATTAGCAGAAACTATTTATATTACATATTAATGTAAATTAATTTTATGTATTTATTTTATTCATAGAACCACATAAACAATACAATACCATTAACCTAATTTTGAAATAAATCTTTAATTAATTTAAATATATTACATTACATAAATCTGTTTTATATTTAAATTAAAAAATAAATTCCCACCTGAAGTAAAACAAAAATTATTGTACATTAAAAAATATTAAAAGTGGTTCACAGAATTAATTGACCCGTTAATCGCGGCGTAAATTCCGCCGCGGTGCGGGTGATTTATTGCACGGGCGGGGCTGCGTCGGCCAACGGACGTGCACATCACTGCGGAGGTAGTGCTCGCTACAGGCATTGGCCGACGCACGCACGCGAGGGGTTAAAAGCAAAGTAGGTATATTGAAGTAAAAATTAATGTTACATTAATTAATAAATTTAAGAACAGTTTGCAAATTATTTTATAAATAAAAAAGCAGACAGCTAAAATTGTCTTTAGTCAGATCTAAAAGGTTCATAAAATTATGTTTTTGTAGATTACTTTCAATCAAGATCAAAACAAATTTTATTGTGCTCATAGTAAGAAAATAGCCTTTTAAGACTTGAAACATCCCCACAAAAGATAACAAGTCTTTGTTCATGGAGAGAATTTAAATAAAGGATTATATGCAATGTAGGTTGTTATTAAAAGTACTAAATAGATAGAACCTGACCTTCGGTGAGTTCATAACTAAGTAACCCGCACCCACTGGACATTAAGTTATACTCTACTTGAACTCCTTCACCCTGAGCAGATAGGGATCTCTGCAAGTATTGTCATTTTTGAGTTACAATCAGAAGCAGCCCACTAGGTGGGTGTACCAACAACCCCAATTACCAATATGCTCCTCTAAGAGGAGTACGATTATTAAAAGCATTCCCCTTAAATCCTCAGGTATCATTTCCATCCTGGAAATACAAGGAATAGTGGGTGCCACAGGAGGACTAGCCCTTCAGGGACATCTACCCTGATATTATTGGATGACAGGGCCTTTGCCTTTTCTATTTAGTAAGACCTTGAATATTGTTTCAACGCCAGACACTGTTACTGATCGTCCCGAGGTAGGCACCTTTGTGAATTAAGGTCTTTAGTAGCCCCCACACACCAGACATTCCTCTTACTAATATCTATAAATCCTTACAGTCCCCAGGAATCCCTTGTCCTGACGAGACCCTCATACTCTCAGCTGGGCCAAAACGTCATTGACAATAAATATAAATAGTCTTAACGCACTAGAAAATAATCTGGTCCTTTTGGAAATGGAATCAGAATCTAAAGACATCACTTTTTCTCCAATAATCTTTTGTAAATAAAGTCACCTTGTTGGAATACAAGTTGGTTATGGTCACTGGGGTCACATAGGTCACAAATATATTTTTGATGTACTGTCTATATACTTGATGTGTCAATATGTTTTAAAATTCTTGATAAAAACATTTTTTTAATGAAGTAATATATTACTCATTTCAGCTGAAGTGAGTAACACAAGTTAATGAGTAACACAAGTTAAACCCCTCGGGCTACCTATTTTTTTGTTTCTGTGCATACTGAATGAAACTACACACATCTAATTGATTTAGATATTCAATACTTATGTCTTCGGTCTATGATGGATTCTTTGCAAAAGTATAAACTTGCACAAGTTAAATTTTCTTAGAATAACTGTGGGAAGAAGCACAGAGACTGGGGTCCTGTTTAGCAGGATCCCAGTCAGACTAGTCAGTAAAACATAATGACACCAGCAAAAAGTTGGGGTAACCATGAAAGCAGATCCTACTTTCCTACACTCAATATTGTGGCCAGAATATTATCTAAAAAATGTATAATGTCTTAAGGTTAGTTTATACATATATCACCACATTGGAGTTAAAAGAGAACATCTACATACAAGAGAGCAGTACATTCTTTAAACAATAGTTAGATAGCAAAATGTATGCGAAATTAGTTATTACTATGATGACACACAACTGCAAAGTCAGAGCAATCTTCTCTTTTGGAAACAACTTTATTAAAAAGGCAAATTATGTCCCCTCATATAAAGGTGTAGACAAACACTAGAATAGCATGAAGTCAGAAGTTTCCAAATGCATTTAAACAAACCAAAAGAGAAAGGGGTCACTCTTGCAGCTGTCAATTTCAAAGCCCCTATCAATCTGGAGAAAAGCTCTTTGATTGTGTTAACTAATACTTCCACAAGGCATAATTTTAGTTACAGAGGGGCATATTATCATGCAGCAGTGATAATTATCACTGGCCGCTCTTAGCGTGAGGATTGTTATTGCCGGCTATCACTGGAAATTATCGCCAGGCTAGCGCTGTATTAACAACGCATAGCGCAATGGCGATAATTATTCCAGCAATAGCAGTGTTTTCCAAGGAATATCACTGTTTTTTCAGCGATGTTCCATGGAAAACAACGATATCCTTGATGATACGGCCTGTGGTCTTAGCCACACAATCCACCCCCATGTTAGGTATGCCTTAGTCAGGAATTTAACAGACGTTAAATTCCTGCGTTAAGGCATACATAACATGATTTCAAATATCGCTACCCCTCGTTGAAAATATCGCGAAGCTGGCTTCGCGATATTATCCCATGTTATTTTCACAGCCACGCCTCCTTTGCATCTCATTATCGATGCGAGGCGTGTGGAAAACGGGCGCTCTAATTCAAGGAATCACGCGCTAGTGTGTCCTTGACGATAATGCAATAAAATTATCGCCGCTTTTCGCCCAAAAACGAACGCTAAAACGGCGATAATTTTATCGCGCCCCTTGATAATATGCCCCAGAGACAGTTACCAGTGACCCAGATACACCGGATCTTGAGGTGAGTGAACTTCCAATTCCTCTTACTCTGGTTCTTTTAGAGAGTGCATAACACATTTATTTTAGAACTGTTCAAAGATGACTATGAAGTAATGCCATCTGCAGACAATGCTAGTTTTGAGCTCCAGATTTTCACATGTTTTGATTACATATGGAGTTTTCAAATGGCAACACAATCTTCAGTTGTGATATTGATGTATTTATATGAATTGGATGCCAGCATATTAGGTAGAAAACCACTCTCACCAATGGTTCAAAATTAATGTGTCCTTTATTCTAGAGAATTTAGGAATACATTTATTCTTGCATTTTTCACATTCCAATATAATTGATAAGCTAGGTTGATTCATTGATTTGGAATGTGCCAGCCACATCCAAGCTGTTTTTCCATACTGACCAACCATGGAGCTCCTTGACCTTACCAGGCTAAGGACTCATTGACCTTCAATCTTTGACTCATTGACATTCCATCATTAACCCAAGATGTCACACATCTGCTTTTCTACAAACACTAAGGGCCTATTGAACCTGAGGTGGCAGTCTGACCACCGCCATACTGCAGGCAGACCCACAGTATTATGGGTGTGGCAGTCAGACTGCCACAGGACCGCTGTGACCACCGGGGATCAAGGATCCTGTAGTGTTCATGTAGCAGTCAGGCATAGTAATATGCTGGCAGTGCTGCTGTGGCCCCACCAAGCATATTGAAGTTGCCAAACCACCACCCTTTCCATGGCAGTGCACTCTCCATGAAAAGGGTGGCGGTGAGGCAACTAAGGGGCCCTAACAGAACCCCCTGCCACTCCTGGGCTTGGGGGTGCATGCGGGGGGCACTTGTGGAGCTCCTTTGGATTTGCAGCCCCATTTCCTGCACGGTGTGGCATGTATGCCACACCGTGCAGGAAGGTCCAGTCGGCTATCTGACAGCAGCAGTCTGCATGTTAGGCTCTTCTATGAACCTAACAAACTACTGCTGTCCGACCACTGCAGGACCACCTGCCAGACCAGCATTAACTCCTAATCTGGCGGGCAGCAGCTCCACAGCGTTGCCAGCCCTACAGCTGACTGTGCGTTGCACCATCCGCTGTAGGACTGCCAAAGTCGTATTAAGGAAACAGGAACAGGAGTAAACCCGTTAACCCAGCTGAGACCGGGTAAGTGATGCAACAAAAGGACAATGTCTCAACTAGTAAATAATGTAGGGGGACAAATACATATACGTATTAATCACATAGCATGGGAAAAGAACAAGGGAGGCCAAGGCGGGGTAGAAGGGTTGTTATTTGCATATAGAAGCACAAAATACAACTAAATTGCAGTAACCACAACAACCAGATGTGCACTGGGAGTGTCGTGGTAAGTGAACGGCGCAGTGACACATGTGATTAGGCAACAACGTGGGGCAGCGATAAAACAATAATAATGAACAGTGGGGGTCAAACAAAAGTATTTACAATCACAAATATAGTTCCATTATTTGTGAATGACCCTTTTGGTTGCCGCAATTGGCGTTGTAGAGTCGACGGCGTTTCAACCTCTTTAGCTTGAGATCATCATCAGGACAATGGTTACACGATTCAAAAGAGTGCTCTATAAGATTGGGAGGGAAGGGAGGGAAAGTCAGTAGGACTGGAACCCAGAAAAGCCGAATTAAAGCAAAAGAAAGGTAGGTAGAAAATTACCTGGTGACACTATGAGGGGGGGAGAAAATATCCAGAGCGTGGGCTTGCTGGTTGGAAGCACGATACGGCCTCACTGGAAATTGCAGTCCGGTTGCTGGGAGCGTTCTGGGCATAGAGGGAAAGGTAGAGGACGGAATAACTAACTGAACAGAGGCCAGAGTTAGGTGGAGGCCAAAGGAGACAGAGGTGTTATGGTCTTACCGCTAGCAGTGGGTCTTTCGTCGCGGGACTCAGGCGTGCAAAGCATTTAGCAGCACTAAGAAAGGAAGGAAAACGGGCAAGGTTAGACCCGAGGGGGCGGGGGGGAGGGATAGGCAGTAAAAATGCGGGAGTAGATTAACTGCGTGGGTAAACTGCCAAGAGGGCGATGAGGCTTACCTGGAGTGTAGCTCAGGGGTGTGTGGTCCGGCTATTGCTCACTTTCAGTGCAGTCCTGGACAAGGAGCCGGGATAAGGCCGGTGGCGAGGGGCAGTAGGAGCGAGTAAAGCGTCTCAGGCGTGCTGCTCAGCATAACCAGATGAAGACTCAGATGGTGGAGAGGGAACAAGCTCGGGCCCACCTAGATGTCCTCAACCACCCCCACTCCTACCTACCGGTATTTTAGGAGTAAATCGCGGTCACGGACATGGCCGCAGGAAACAGAACTACCAGTATCAATACGCAGGTGAGAGGCAGATCCGCCACAAGTTTTACCAATGGGGGCCCCCAAAATAATAAGTCTCACACATACCACACCTACTGACATTCCTACCCCCCTTGACATCAGGTCTGGGAATAGCTCTCCCACCGCCACCCCCAGACCTTCAATGTCCATCCACACAAGGCCGCCAGAACCTTCCAGGAGCCATGAGGATATACTCCACAATCCTCCTTCACTACCCCAGTCTTCACCTATCACTGACACGACCATACCTATCAACCTGTCCAACTATCCCCTATCCTCAGACGAAATCTCCCTACTCAGTAAAGGCCTTTCCTTTGTCCCCACTGCACGCAGTGATTTCTTCAAACTTCTGGAAGACTTACCCCTGTTCTTCACCTGCATCCGTCTGAAACATCTCTTTTCAGATAAACCTGAAACCAACAGACCTTTTGAGACACAATTCAGACCTGCCTCTACCTTCATGCCACTCACTTCAATGATGCCACCTGAGATTGTCCTACACGAAGTCAAAGAACTACAACATCATTCAGAATTTGTACCTTACAATTTACCACTCACCAAAAAACTGGCCATAATAACCTGAGCGATAACAAAAATATAGTTATCAAATCCGCCGACAAGGGCGGCGGTATAGTGGTAATGGACCATGACAAGTAAAACGGCGAAATTCTTCGCCAACTCAACAATGCCACACACTACCGCAAGCTTAACTCTGACCCACTAACTGCGATTCAAAGTAAAATTTCCACTATCACCTCCCAGGCACCTCATAGTGGTATCATCAGTAAAAAAGAACACGCCTTCCTCAACAACTCACATCCCAGAACACCCGTAATCTATACCTTACGCAAAGTACATAAAAACTCTTCCACACCACCAAGCCGACCTATAGTCTCTGGCTGCGGCTCCGTCCTGAACCAGTGGGCAAATATATCGATGCTATTCTGAAGGAGTTTGTCCCACTCAATGACACCTTCGTCAAAGACAGCACCCACCTGATTAATATCGACGAAGATCTCCCATTTAACCTGGAGACAGACCTAATGGCAGGTCTTGATATTGAATCACCGTATACCAACATTCCCCAGACAGAGGGACTTGAGTTGATGGAACATTTACTCAATACACGATCAAAGCCTACACACATCCCCACCGACTTCATAATCCAACTCCTACACATTGCTTTGATGAACAATTATTTCCTGTACAAAGACACATACTATCTCCAGATCAAAGGGGTATCCATGGGCACTTGCTTTGCCCCTAACTTCTCTGTCCTCTATGTCCACCACTTGGAGTCGACACTCATCTTGTCGATCCAAATCCGTTCTTGAATAACATCACTCTTTGGCGTAGATACATAGACGACATCCTCCTACTGTGGCAAGGACCATAAGACAACCTATCCTCCTTTGTCACCTGGCTCAACAATGCCCAAACCCACCTTACCTTTACCTCTGACATCAGGAAAAATGACCTCCCCTTCCTGGACCTTGCCTTACACGTAGAAGACTGTACCATCAGCACAACCCTGTACCGTAAACCCACGGAACGAAATACCCTGCTTCTTTACTCTAGCTATCACCCTCGTGGCCTACGTGATGGCCTACCATACGGGCAGTTCCTCCATATCAGGCAGAATTGCAAATGGCGTAAGGACTATTTCCGTGAGGCAGCCATCCTCTCAGACAAATTGGCCAAAAGAGGCTACCTCAAAAACCTGGTTAGAAGGGCTCTCAAGCGTGCATGGTATAACTACAGGGAGATAATCCTGTCACCCTCCATCAAACGCCAGAACACACACATTCCTTTTGTCTCTACCTACAGTCCCTCCAGCAACAAAATTGGCAAAATTATCAAAAGAAACTGGACTTTGCTTCGCACCTTTTCACACTTTTCAGAACCACCTTTACTATCATACAAAAGGGGCGATAATCTTTCGTACAAATTGGTCCATGCCATTACATGGCCTTCCAAAGACAGAAATGACCAATCACTGACAACCATGTGGGGTCTCCCACCCATTATAGGCCACTTCAAATGCCAGAACTGCAATGTCTGTGACCTTACGAGTAACACCCGAGTCTTTGTCACCACTGACAGTACCTACCAACTTAATTCTCCAACTGTCGCACTAACAATGTCATCTATGCGATCCGTTGCCCTTGTGATTTACTTTACATAGGTCAGACCACCCAAATGATCAAGCAACGCATTTCACAACTCAAGAGTCGCATCAGATGCAATGTTACTACCGCACCACTGGTAACACATTATAAAGAACACAACCATTCCGAGACAGACATGACATGGCAGGTCATTGACCGTCCACTACTACCCATCCATGGTGGTAACCTTCAACTTCTACTTAACAAATGTGAGTGTAGATGGATAACACGCTGCAACTCCGTGGCCCAGGGCCTTAATTTACTTGATGAGCGGAATACAGTGATCACAAACATGTAGGATATCTCCCTTGCCCATTACCATCTTAGTATTTGATGGTAGTTCCAATACATCAATTACACACCTTGTCTATCCATCATGTGATGTTTGCATGACCTTCAAAACTTTGATGTAATAATGTAATTTATCCTATCTTGTTTTGCTCCTAACTGCTCATATGCCCTGCCTGTTCAGCCACGTTGGCAAATGAGGTTCCTCTAGTTGTGCTGTTTGCATGACCTATGAAAACTTTGATGTAATAATGTAATTTATACTGTCCTGTTTTTTCTCATAACTACCCATTGCCTTACCTGTTCATCCTCCTTAGCAAATGAGGTCCCTCTAGTTGACTTCAGTCCCCGGATGTCTAAATGGACTATTGCATTACTACCTAATTGTAATATGTTCACATTCTGTTGTCTTAAATCAGCATTCATGGCTTTCCACAACGTAACCGTGTATCATTCTCTCTCGGTCTCGATCAATTGCTTAATTTGATGTTTTTACCATTTCTTGGACCCAATTTTTGCACTGATTATTCCTAATGTTTTCATGAGTTGCAAGTTACGACACTCTGATTAACTCAATGTATTTCCTTGTACTCAACAGTTTAAGTATATTCTTTATTGTAATTGTACATGTAGCCCTTCCCTATAATTGAACGTGTATCCTTTACATCCTGCTCGGCGTCTCCTTTTTTCTTATCGGCCATCTCTGAAGTGCCGTTTTATCTCTCTTAGTCCCCCAGGGGCACCTGCCCCTCGTCCCCACGTTCTAGTTCTCATCTCCCGGTTTCTAGGTTGCCCCGCCCCCGCACTATCACGTGATACTGCCAGCTACCACTTTAATCTGGTTACGCCGAGCAGCACGCCTGAGATGCTTTACTCGCTCCTACTGTCCCTCGCCACCGGACTTATCTCAGCTCCTTGTCCAGGACTGCACCGAAAGTAAGCAATAGCCGTGCCACACACCCCTGTGCTACACTCCAGGAAAGCCTCATCACCCTCCGGGCAGTTTACCCACGCAGTTAAACTACTCCCGCATGTTGACTGCCTATCCCCCCGCCCCCTCGGCACTAACCTTGCCCGTTTTCCTTAGCGCTGCTAAATGCTTCGCACACCTGAGTCCCGTGACGAAAGACCCACCGCTAGTGGTAAGACCATAACGCCTCTGTCTCCTTTGGCCTCCACCTAACTCTGGCCTCTTTTCGGTTAGTTATTCCATCCTCTACCTTTCCCTCTATGCCCAGAATGCTCCCAGCAACCGGACTGCAATTTCCAGTGACGCCATATCGTGCTTCCAACCAGCAAACCCACGCACTGGATATTTTCTCCCCCCCTCATAGTGTCACCAGGTAATTCTCTACCTACCTTTCTTTTGCTTTAATTCTGCATTTCTGGGTTCCAGTCCTACTGACTTTCCCTCCCTTCCCTCTCGATCTTATAGAGCAGTCTTTTGAATCGTGTAACCATTGTCCTGATGATGACCTCAAGCTAAAAAGGTTGAAACGCCGTCGACTCTACAACGCCAATTGCGGCAACCAAAAGGGTCATTCACAAATAATGGAACTATATTTGTGATTGTAAATACTTTTGTTTGACCCCCACTGTTCATTATTATTGTTTTTTCGCTGCCCCAAGTTGTTGCCTAATCACGTGTCACTGCACCGTTCACTTACCACAACACTCCCAGTGCACATATGGTTGCTATGGTTACTGCAATTTAGTTGTATTTTGTGCTTCTATATGCAAATAACAACCCTTCTACCCCGCCTTGGTCTCCCTTGTTCTTTTTCCGTGTTATGTGATTAATACGCATATTTATTTGTCCCCCTACATGATTTACTAGTTGAGACATTGTCCTTTTGTTGCAAAGTCATATTGAGAGCCTAAATCAAAATTAATTATACAAAATGTTTACATGCTAAATAAAATACATTAGTTTTAAATTAATAATGAACTAGTCTAGACAAACTAGACACTGAGGGGCAGATTTACAATAACTGGCGCATCCCTGCATATCAGCAGGGGTGCGCCAGTTATTGTGCGTCACGGCTCCGCCACCATGGATGCGCCACATTTACAATGCGGCGCACCATGGGGCAAAAATGGATAGATGTGTGACGCATCTGCTGCCGTAAAGGCGGCGCATTGCTGGAGTTGCTTCGTAAGGCTCAAGGGTGCCCTATCTTTAAAATGCTGCGACAATCCTTACACCTGCTTCAAGCAGGCGCAGGGTTTTGACGCAGCATGGCCTTAAAAGTGGCTGAGTGAAATCTTGTAGAACGCCCCCCCCCCGACGCTGGAACGCCTACATGTGGCGCAGGGCTTTACAACGTGATGCATCTCCCAGATGTGTCATGTTGTAAGTATCCCGCACCATAGCACTGGCTTTGCGCCACCGCTGCGTCACAAAAGTGACTCAACGGCGGCGTAAAAGAGGCACAAGGGGCTTGTAAATCTGCCCCTGAGAATATTTCCTAACCACCACATCTCTCATTGGACTAAATTCACTTCATTTTTTTTCTCACCATCCGTTTCCGATCCACTACATTTCTGTCCAAATGGATCTCTTAGAAAAAAAATCTTTGTAGATTTGTTGAACAATTTCACAGAATATTGTACTAGCTGTGAATGCCAAACATGCATGCTCCAGTGAAAGCTCCAATCACAGTGCCAATGTAACTAAATTCTGTTTAGTTTCATGTATGTCATTCTTGAGTTTTCACCACATTCTTAAAAAGTTGTATTACTCTGATGTGATTTTGGTACTTTGATAATTGCCAAGCACCAATGAAACTTTGATTACAATGTTATTACTCATACAGAACACAACTGATTTTGGCAATTTTCTACCAGCAGAGATCACTTTCCTCCTTCATTGTTTGTCCTTTAATCTACTTTATCTAACTCGCCTCGCTATAAAGGCACTCACATTCTTGCTTCCTTTGCTCCATCTTCTCTATGCAGGGCAAAAGGAGCATTTAGCTGACTGCCATCAACTAATTCAAATGAGTCCTTGCAGTAGGCGCATGAAAGTATGTCCAATATGCTACAATCGCCTCGTCTTGTTTAATTTTCAAGATGTGCGGTCTCATTATTCTACTTGGCATCAACGAGAGATGACTTGTGTATGTGATGTTGTGATACAACAGAGGGACATGGATTTCATTGGTGAACTAATAGTAGATTTTTTCTAATCATGTTCTATTATGGGATTCTTGACATTGTACGTTAATATATTAGTTCTGTTTTTACCTTTGCTGCATTAAGAAGCCAGTGAGCATAATGTTTTCCTCTATGTCTTTAACAAAATTGTTATTTTGCTTCAGGATAGCCATAAAAATCCACATTTAACCAAATACCTCATAATATAATATATTTTATGTTTTAACAGAATTTGAAGTCATAGGTAAACTCAGAACCAGTATTTTATCCACAGGTTACAAACATCTTACACCTCAGTCACTTCCCTGATTAAGATTCCAGATTCATAAATCATAATATTATTAAATATCTGATCATCCCTGAAGAGGCTATGCTACTAATGACCCAATGCTAATCTCACCTTAGTCTTAAGAACATAGGTATTCCCTGACTATGTCAAATCTTGGAACACTGCCACTTTAATAGCGGAGAATATTTTCATAATATATTTATTACTTTATGGTATGAAATTGAGTCTAAAAGAGCAAATCAAAAAGAGACAGATGACTATTTTGGTTTGATAATAATTTCAAAGTCAGGTAACTAATCAGAATTGCACCTTAAGTACAGGGAGGATCTACTGATCTAATAGATTAATTATTAGAATTAGGGATAATCAAGCAGCTTAGACGGGGAGAGATTTTAACACTTTCAAATGTGGATCAACAGACAATGAACTCATTCAACTTACTGTACACATGTTTCTGAAAAGTGTGCTCTGAAGGGAGAGGTGTCATCCACTGAATATTAGACACAATGGAAATGTGATTCATAGAATAAGGATTATTGAAAGTTTAGTTTGGAAGTGAACATATACATGCACAAGTTCCTCCAAATTGAAGAATTGCAGCATCCGCCTTTGTAGGAATATGATCATATCTGATTGGTTCACTCTGCAAAAGTACCTGAATACCCACAAACAAACATAACAAAAGGTAGTAGCTAAGTCAAATGAGGACCAGTGTGAGCTCTTGATCTACCAGTTGACTGAGGGGTTCCCCCTACTGAGGACAACAGCCCCTACCCATTGACCTGGTGGCATGCTTCATCATTAGGCGCATCCTCATGCCCAAAGGTGTGAGCTACAACCCTGCAAAGCAAGGGAGCTCTTAGGATGTTATTTAAGGGCACACTATGGGACAGGGTTTGGATGGATGCGGTGTTGATGAAGAAATTAGGTTGAATATTCTCTGGTGAATATGTACAGAAACAGAGAATCACTGTTATAAATACTCATAGGAGGACTGACTAACCTTAAGTACTGTCCCCTACTAGCTATATTTAAAACAGGGGGAAAATTTACCCTGATAAAGAGGTCGACATGTTTCTTGTCTATAATGCGATCCACTGAAAAGGTGCAAGTGGACTTTCTTCAGGACCCACAAAAAAGTTTTTGGAGCTCTGTCCCAGTCAGTCAATAGATCTTTATTCTGTTTAAAAAATTGTGAAAACATACAAATACAACAATACAGCAACAAATAACGATTGCATAAAAACATTAAAACCAGGTCTTGAGATCATTTGTACACAAAACCATTCCAGCAATCTTTATACTAAGCATGGTAAGGCTGATAGTAACAATTTCATAAAACTCTACAATCAAATCAGTTTGTTAAGTGGATTGCGCATAACATATAAAAAATAATCTTCACTCTTAATCATGGAACTAAAAAAATCAGATTGTTAAGTGAATTGCGCATAACATATAAAAATATTCTTCTCTTTTATTCATGGAACTAAAAACATGACATATCATACATAGTGGTCATTCCATACATTTTTGTGCTACTACGCATGGTGCCCTAAATAAGAACAATTGTATTGGACCCCACAGTCAGATTATATGTATACAAAAAAAACAATCTCCCCATATCAGCATGGGTTTTAAAACATATATCAATGCTACATTAATTGGCAACCATGTAACGCAATCTTAATGCAGCCACTATAAATCTGTATACCATAGGCAAGCCCATTCGGACTGTAGTAATTGTAAATAAAACAAAGCTGGTCTACATCTTCTTATGTCAAGTGACCTAAGTAAGATAATAACAATCGTTTCCTTGGCTCTGTATACAATTAACAAAAAAGAAAAAAATTGACATGGATTGTGGAGATTCTGAGTCCCAATGGCATGGCACAAGGTCCATATTGCAGAACACATTTCTTGGATAGGAAACCAACAATTGGGCAATATTGAAGCAACACCTGACCAAAAAATACCTATATTGATAATGTGAATGAAAATGTAGATGAGGCTCCTTATAGTATGTGGTGAATGATGGTTGATAAACAGCTACCCCTCTCTTGTCACACTGAAGGGCTTCTCTTCTCCAAATCAGCAAAACCAGAAATTCAGATTTAACTGTGACTTTGACTGAGGGATTGATAATCTGTGGGTTATCGAACATTTCCAGTCATCCTAACAAATAACGGTGGGCCTTGAAATAAGTCAGCCACTGCATAGTACAGTATTTATAATTTTTCAAACAATCACAGCTTGATTAATTAAAGCTTCTGGCCTTGACCAAATTAACAGCCACGCCATTAAAGGAGCACTTTTTATAGATTTTTCTGTATATGATAAGCCCAGTTACACATGACACACAGAAGTAGGTGCACGTGTGGGGACAAAGAGCAGTCTTTGCCGGAAGGAATTTTTAGTAAGCTTTATTTTCACTGTATCATCAAAACCCCAAATGCCTACACCATACATAGCCACTGAAATGCACCTAGACTTATATATTTGCTCATCACCTCTGTATCTGCGATCACTTGTTTATCCTTATGTCCCTTCCCGGTCCCTCAGATCAGCATCTCAGGGTAACTATGTGATCCCTAGATTTAGATTGGTTAGAATGGGCGGTCGCTCCTTCTCCCATCTCGCTCCTAAGCTCTGGAACTCTCTTCCTGTCTCTTTGAAATTGGAACCTACTTTCATAAAGTTCCGTAGGGACCTGAAAACCTGGCTCTTCCCTCAATGAATAGCTATCTCAGTTTTTGGCCATTACCATCCTTGGCGCCGGGAGACCCCATGGTGGGTAGCTGTGCGCCGTTATAAATTCAACTACAATACAATACAATACAATACATCACATCCTTACTGGTAAACCCAAACTTGAAGATAGCGGCCATCTAGTGATCAAATTGAGCTCTCCTTAATTTAGCCAGGTGCCTCCAAGTGTCTTTCTTATCAAAAGGGAACCCCAGATACGTAAATGTAGTTGCACACAACAATCTAGTCTTACTAATTTAGGACAGACTTGGTTTACTAAGCGGCTGGCCACAAACAATAGTATAAGGTTTAGGTTTGTTAATAGACAGTCCACATTGACCAATAAATGAGACTAAGTTATCCAATAACTTTTACAGCCCAGCCCCGGTTCTACATAATAAGACCAAGCATATAGCGCGCTGGTAACCGTTTGGTTCCTGCCCTTGGTACATCTACCTCTGCTTTCAACAGTAATGATTCAAGATCATTGATGAGAGGCAGAAGAGAAAGGTTGCCATAACAGAGCCTAATCTTAACAGGGGAGGTACGCTCAACATTGGGATAATATCTGATACACCCCGTTACATCCTTGTAAAGTTGAAGCAATGAATGCACAGTCTGTTCCGCTCCCGTTTGCAACATCCTCCTCCATAGCTTCCCTCGATCAACACAATCAAATGCAGAGCTAAGATCCATAAAGATAGATATGCACAGCCTCATTTCACCTTGGTGTACTTACAGATTTCAAGATAAAGATTCAGGCCCTGTCAAGAGCTCCCAGGGCCCTGTCTGAACCCAAACTGCACACCTGAAAGTATACCTTTTGCATTGACCCTAGAGTGCAACAGAATTCTTCCCACAACTTTGGCAGCAGGGTCAATGAGGGAAATAGGACGATAGCGTGGTTCAGCTCGGCCCCCCTTCTTGATAATCAGTACAATAATTTTATTAGACCAAGACTTTGGGGGACCGACCAGAATTGCGCTTTGCAACACATTGATTTGTAATGGTGCTCAAAGATGTAGATTGCTTTTTAAAAGATCAAAAGGAACGGCATCTGGGCCTAGTGCCTTGGTTCTCTGGTGTCGGTCTGTTGCCAAAATTACCTCATTTAAAGTAACTGTCAGAAGGTCTCAGTTATCTGGGCTAGGATTATTCATCACTGTATCATCTAACATGTATGTCAGAATGATGTTCTCATATACCTTGGAGAAATGGGCCACCCTCAAATGTGATGACATTGTTGAATCAAGACTTGATTTGTGGGTGTTTTTGAAACACCACAATGCCACAAGCATTGCTTCCTGCCTTATGGTTTGATTTCTCTCCTTGATCACTTCCTTATAACTCAATCTACACAACCTCACTTCCTCCACATTCCTTGGTGTCTTTTGTAGGGCTCTAATTAGGCAGCTGTAAGCTGGGGAACATGTCCTACCAAACCATTTTGTTTCTTAGGTGCCCTACTAGATTATGATATGGTGAAAATCTCTGATATTGACGTGCTGATTTCATTGTAAGCCATAAGTAGTTTTGAAGGATTTTCACCAAACCCCAGACAATCCATTAAGTGTCCCCAATTTCTGCCTACCATAACTGACAGTAAAGGTCCTGGATCAATATCAGTCCATTTACTCAGGACATCTCTATTCTTGGTGGCTTCTAATAGGGAAACAACATGTGTTTGTTGTGGCTGGAAGTAGTCAATGAGCAGGTTCAAGGCCAAGGGGTTATGATTGCTCAAACAGTTCAGAATTATTGTATAGTTAGAAACCTTCTTACACCAACCATTTGAAACAACGATAAAATCAATCATGCTCTCAGTTCCCTTCCCAGTGAAGGTGACTTGCTTCAGAGCTGCAACCTAAACTAAATCTAATGTGAGGATAAGGTCCTGCCTATTCATAATCCAGTTAAAAACATCACCACGTGGACTATGGACATTGGAAATGCAGGTGATCTACATTATCGTACCCCAATAAACAAAATGAGGAACTCCTTGAAATGTAGCACAACCTACTATTAAAATCAGTCCCAATATTATTATAAAAACCCCCTTTAATTTATCAAGTACCATGCTTAGCACCCGGGCAAGTGAATTATCCATTGCAGTATAATTGCAGTTAAAATTATTGGGATAGAAATGAATTTTAACACTAGATTGATGTGCCAGAAGAGACAAACAGATAACTTGGAGATGGGCTGAGTTAAGGAATTATTTTGTTATTCTGCCCACTAGGGAGACAGAGACTAGGGTTAACAAGCTGCCACTCTGGTGTCCTGATCTTGAGGCAGTGGCTGGTGTCATCTTAGAGCAAAACATCTTAACCTATGTACTGTTACATGCCCAGGTCTCCTCAAGACACACAATATGGTATCCCGCAATCACATTTAGCCAATTAACATAATCCAATTTGCTGGCAATACCAACCACATTCCAAAATAACTGGTTAAGATTCGACACAGATGAGGAAGTACACAAATTAGAACTCAGCACTGGGCCTACTTGAGCCAGTTGGCATCATCACCTGTGTTGTTAAGGACTGAATTTGTGGCCATTTGCAGAACCCTTTCAATTGTGTCAGTATAGTCTCATTGGTCATGTTAACAGGGATGGATATTTTGTGTTGTCAAACCACACTTTGGTGTAGAGCAGGAACATTAATGACATAGTTTCAATAGACACTGAGCGCCTAGTTTCTGTCCTGAACCTGAGCATGTAGCGCAAAATTTTAATTCCCGGTTAGATTCTTATTGCACACAGTCAATAAGTCAATCAACCTGCTCCAAAGGGGTAAACCGATTAACGGTCACGATAATAAAAGGTCTGTGCATTGGCTGTAGTGGTATGGCAGGTCCGTGGGGCACAACATTATTGGGCCTATAAAAGTATCCAAGTGGAGCTGCCTAATGTTACTCTTTGGCAAGAAGCCAACAAACTGTGGATCCTTAAAGCTGATGACAACACAGTCCCCTTCCTCCCTTTTATGGCAGTTACCCTACCAGGGTACTCTCCAGATAGCAATTATATCTTTGTAAAAGGCATTACAGTTAGCGCTCCTAAGAGTTCTTCCTACCAATGAATAACTATATTTTTTAATTGGAAGTCTCCTCTATTCGATTAGGATGTAACAATAGCAAATATTTAGCACAATCACAAGGGGTGGAGCTTCTGGACATAATTGCAGAACCCTGTTCTACCTTTCGCCAATATGGAAAGGATTAATATCACAAGATTTAGTTGTTCCTTGATCTGAGGTAGATGACAAGGCCCCTATATTTGGCCTTTAATAGGCATGTCTTAAATTTGTTACTGGATTGATCAGAGTGGGTTCTGTTGTGGTTATGATTTCCTGCCGTCTACCCACTGCCCCAGTCCCATTCCCTCTACTGTGAGCACCATCAATTGAGCCAGTACAAATATCTCCTGCATAACCTGAAGATTTATGTGACCCCTGATCTAATACCTCCTTCATAATGGACTCTATGCCCCCTTAAAAGAGAGAGTATAGGGTCAAATAGTGCTTTAAGGTATCTCCAATAGCCTTAATCTGAGCATTGATGGAGTTACCTTCTGAGCATACTAGGTTTGATGCTTTACTCAAAACTGCTCCCTTATCTGTTTTACTGTTTAGAGATAGTACATTATTCGCTGACTTAACAGGTGAATTGGTTCCAGCAGGCACTTTGCTTAAAAAAGTATTAGCATGTTGCAGGTTCCTTTTTTTATTTTTGGGTGGTGTGGATCCTGCAGGATCATTGCTATCAGACAGTATATTATAAGGTGTAATTGATAATTCACTGGTGAAAATATAGGGATTACATGGCTCCTGTCACTGTATACATTGAGGTTGCCCATTTCCTGCATGATCATAAATGGATTTGTAATCTGAATCATTATCCATGACCTTAGATAAGGCCTTCTTTTTTTAACCCTTATGTTTCCTCTACACACTCAATCTCTAAGTTGGGTGCACCCATGTCATTACCTTGTAAACTAACTATTGATTCCGCAAATGGTCGAACCTTACGAGGCACGAATAAGAGAGCTGACTTTCTCTTACCCTTTATTACTAATTGCAGTCAATTATGGCAATGCATAAGATAAATCCAAGAGGGGTGACCCATCCTTATTTGGCCATGGGTGGGCGCAGACGGGCCCGCTCTTGGCCCGGTCTTTGCCCGAACACCCGCACGGGTACGTCCAGTGCTGAGGAAGCTGCAGACACCTTTATGCGCCCATGTCACACACCAGTAAGTTCCCCCAGCTACTGCTGGTCTGTGTCACTGCTGGCGGCCTGGGACTAGAAGTCTAAACCCAGGAGAGAAGGGGTTGCTGCTCAGGAATCCTGCCCTGTGAGAGCTCCAGCCACCTTTATGCACCCACGCATGATCCAGTAACCTCCTCCGCCTCCTTTAGGTCTTCATCACTGCGGACAGCCTGGGACTAGAAGTCCAAACCCAGGCAAAAAGGGAATGCTGCTCAGAAATCCCTGCTCTATACCAAAAATGTCCAAGTGTGATGAAATAAAGGAAAATGGGCTGTGCTGATATAATTTGAAGAGGCTGCAACCAGTCCTCTCCGTCATGCTGCTTGTGGAATAATAATGTAAGGGCCGCTTCCTATGGATGATTTCTTCCGGCTTTATCACATGTCCGGTTCCAGCAAAGAATGTGAGGGGGTATGGGCATTTGCAGTATGTGCCCTTCCGAACTGTAATCCTAATCATAAATATAAAAAATATATGCGACAAATTATGGATAGTTGTAAAAGTCCTTCCTAAAAGGCATTCATTGCCCATATATTGATGACGTGGATGTCTGTGTAGTCTCAGGAATACATACAAACACATATATACATTTCAGAGCAGTTACACACTTCTTGCAGTCATTCTCCCACCTCAGAATTGCAGATACATTTGTTTTTATGAACTGTATTTTTGGTGAGGTGGGGGAGTGTTTTCACAACTACCCATAGTTCTAGACGAAGGGCCCGATTCACAGAACTAACTTAAGACAAAATCTTAAACTTACTACCATTTTCGTATTCACAGAAGGCACTTACTCATTTTGGTATTCACAGCAGACACTGACTCACTTCGGTATTCACAGAAGTTAGGAGTCCTAACTATAGGACTCCTAAATGCCTTCTGTGAATACCGAAAGTCTTAAAATTAGGATTTTTCTCAGTTTAGGAGTACTAAAGTTAGGACTCCTAACTTTACTACTACTAAATTGAGAAAAATCCTAATTTTAAGACTTTTGGTATTCACAGGAGGCATTTAGGAGTCCTAAAGTTAGGAGTCCTAACTATACTACGAATAAACAGAAAAATCCTAATTTTAAGACTTTCGGTATTCACAGAAGGCATTTAGGAGTCCTAAAGTTAGGACTCCTAACTTCTGTGAATACCGAAATGAGTAAGTGCCTTCTGTGAATACCAAAATGAGTAAGTGCCTTCTGTGAATACCAAAATGGTAGTAAGTTTAGGATTTTGTCTTAAGTTAGTTCTGTGAATCGGGTCCATAGGGCCCGATTATGACTTTTGGTGCAGCAGGGGGGTACTCCACTGCCACACTCCTGCTGCACCAAAGGGGTGGTCAGACAGTCTGCCAGATTAGGAGTTTCCTCCTGTCTATCATTTGCTTTTTGATGTTCCGACGGCGTTGCCTCAGAAAATGGACACTGCAGTGGGAACACCAAAACAATCCTTGCATGGCATGGACTGTAAAGTGGTGTGTATACATACAGAGGGGGTTTATGTTGTGCCCCCCTGCAAACATCCACATGGCGTGAGGCACCAGGGACCCTTGTAGGGCCCCCTTTGTTTCCTCTCTACCAGGGTTTTCATGGCTGTAGAACTGCCATGAAAACTGTGATGGAGAGGAAACTCATAATATGCTTGGTCATCCCAAGAACATTGCGGCCTCAAGATCGCCGCACCAGTGCCAGGCAATGGTGTATCCCTGGCGGAGTCGGTGGTCCCAGGGCAGTCCGACCGCCCAACTCGTAATGGGGCAGTTGGAATGCCGCTGTATCGGTGGCTAGACCGCCACACTACCATGAGTGTGGCAGTCCTCGGACCCCCAGACTCATAATTAGAGCCTTATACCTTAATTAACCAACAGTAAGTGGTGTTGAAAATTTGGAGAAATGCATTGAACCTCGCAATTTTTTAAGCCTGCAGAAGTTTGGAATTCACATTGGAAATATTTTCCTTGTAAAGAAAACATTTAACATTGTGCTTGTATAGGAGAATATTTTGGAAAGATTTGTAAATTGATAGTTGTATAGCGCACTACTCACCCGCAAGTGTCTCAAGGCGTTTGTACGAGTACCGCTGTGGAACCCATCCTGGCTTTTCCTGTGAGGCATCCACTCCTGGGCACCCCCAAGGTGGAGGCCAGGCATCCTTAGCGTTGTGGGGGCCATTGTGGAGATTAAGCAAGATATTGCCCAGAGTTGCAGAGTGGGACTCCATGATTAGAATAGGCACCGAGGCGAGAATTATCAGGTCCGTGGAATTTTTTGAGCCCAAGATCTGCCGAGGCGGGGAAATGAACCCTGGTCCCGGGCCAGACCTCTGCATCATGGTCTGCCGCTCTAACCATTGAGACACACTTCTCCACTTGAACCATTTAAGGTGTGCATTTTATTTTACTCTCTATGGAAAAGATATACTAATCAAAGTCTGTAAAATGATGGGGAAATGTGTGGTAGTTAAATTACTTAAATCTAAACATTATGGGCAATATCGAATGCTTTAGTGGTGCAAGGCAGCGCAGCAAGACACCTTGCTCCGCTACCCTGCGTCACAGGAATGTGCAGTATTTATCCGATACGGGACATTTGTGCCCTTTTTGCTTGCGCTGGTGTTGTTTTGGATGCCTAACGCCAAATCAAGCACCCATGCCCCATGGTGCAAAGGTGCCTGTGTTGTAGGCAGGATTTTGTTTTCTGAAGAAAGGGGCATCTTCCTGCACAAGAGCAATCCTGAGAGGCGTTTTCTTCTTTCTATGTGTGCAGCCGAATGCAGCACACATAGAAAGAGGAAAAAACAGCCATGGCACCTAGACAACAAATTTGCAAACCAGTTTGCTGCTCGCAAAACAATTTGCATTTATGTTAATCGTGATGCTCATCTACTACTTCTTGTGTGCTCAGCTAGGCACCCGCTTGTACTGGCTTGTTAGAATTTAGTCCTGTGGTCGATACTAGAAACCTTTATGTAGTAGAGTATATATTTGGATCCTGTCTTCTTTTGGGGAGCTGATGAGCTAACTTCCTGATATATGGGGATCCTCATTTAGATAATTTTTAAGGTTCACAGACTATTTATTTTTGCAATAAACACTTTACAGACTCCCCCAAAACAAAAGACAGAGTTTTCTAAGGAGTATTAAGATCCATTTTAAAAGAACAAGTTTACAATCGTCGATAACAAATGAATCACTAGAAATCCATGGGCAAGAGAGCCCAAGAAAAAAATCAAACAACCTTCAGACATATGTGGCAATCATCTGTTAGAGATTATGACAAAATAGGATCAGTAAATGTAAAAGGAATAAGCTTAATAAGTGCTACAAACATATGAAGGTGTCATAGCACTGTCACCTGTGAGACGCAACACCATATGTAGAAATTGGAAAAGTGAAAATAACAGATAGAAATGTTACTAACGCAGTGTCTATTTATGTACTAAGCAACAATGATCTGTAATCCAATCAGTCTTGGCCTAACAGTAATATAGGAATACTGTACAAAATCTATATCGTTGACATTACAAACCGGTAAAGAAATTTTACACTGGACATGAACAGGCCGAAACTGTGACCTCATGAAGTCAAAAAAACATCAATAGGGTGTTCACCTGGTCATGGAATTTGTAATGTTCAGTAGATGCACCAATATATTTTGGGCACCAGTTCTATTGGGAGAAATGCAGTTTTAGTGGATAGACGGAATTTGCCAATTGCAAGACGTTCCGGAGTGTCTTGTCTCATACATATCAGGAAAGTATGTTTTTTTAAATACATATTTTGGTATTTGTAGGATGCTTTGGGCACAAAAGAATAGTGGGAACCAGGCAAACTATATCACCCTATATTTAGCTGAGGCCATAAATTTTTAGAAATGCCTGGATTATTTGGGTTTTCTGGTGGCTTCTGGTTTTGGGCTCAATTGCTGTAGCCATCCCTGTTAAAACAAATGATTTGTTTCCTATTTGTGACATTTATATGGCCTTCTGGGAAAGAATGTGTGCTGGGATCCAAGCAGGCACACCACACTGAATTTCCGTACAACCAAAAAGTACAGTTAACTATTTTATGAATTTGGAAATAATTTCATTTATTTCTACCCTCTGACTATTGCAGGGCTTATGAGTAAACATACTGTCAGCTTATTAGACCTTTCATCCTTAGGTTGGTCTTTCCTCTGACATTGTGCCTTTTGCTTCCATGTTTTGCTGATTCTTTTTTTTTTACCTTAGGACTCTGAGCACTTTACCACTACTAACCTGTGCTAAAGTTTATGTGCTTCTCCCCAAACATGATGACATTGGTGTATACCTGGTTGGCATATTTTATGTACTGGCAAGTCCCTTGTAAAGTGTTATACCTTAGAAATTGGGTCTCTAGTTGGCAGAGGTTTGCACCCTGTCCAAGTAGGTACCAAAATCCTAGTCAGGGAAAGCTAGATACACGGTTTAAATTAAGGGGTGATGCAGCGGAATTTCTCATGCAGTCAGGGCGATGCATCCACTGAGACCGGTTTGAAAGGCTACTTATGTGGGTGCGATGATTAGTGCTGCAGGCAGACTAGTAGCATTTCAAATACAGGCCCTAAGTATATGATGTTTGACCTGTCATCCTTTAGTGTGGTTTTCCACCAATGTTTAGCCTGCTTACATACACATTTTGCTGTATCTTTTTGTTGGCCTTAGGACTTGGTGCTAAAGTGCATCTTCGTCTCCCATAAAAAAAATGTTTTTTTAAATTGTGAGATTGGTATATACCTGATTGACATATTTAGTTTACCTGTATGTCCCTTGTAAAGTGGTATACCATATATCCAGGGCCTATAATCTAAATGCTACTAGTGGGCCTGCAGCACTGATTGTACAACCCATACATGTAGACTTTCAAACCTGTCTCTGGTCTGCCATTGCAAGGCCTGTGTGTGTAGTTTACTGCCACTTCGATTTGATGTTTAAAACTACTTGCCAAGCCATAAACTCCCATTTTATTACACATAGGTCACCCCTAAGGTAGGCCCTATGTGGCCCTATGGGCAGGATGCTGTGTAACTAAAAGGTAACACATGTACTTACATGGCCTGGTAGTGACAAACAGCTACATTTATTTTTCACTACTGTGAGACCTACTTCTCTCAATGGCAAACATTGTAAATCACTGAAAACAAACACATTTAAGCTGTAATTCCTGATCAGAAAGGAGTATCAAAATCATGTTCCATAGCTTTGAAATGGTAATGATAAAGCCTCTTTAGTGGTAAAGTTAGATTTAACATTATTGTTTTAGAAATGCCACTTTTAGAAAGTGAATATTTCTCTGCACTTACTGCTCAGTGTGCCTGACAGCCTGTCTCCACTACACGTCTGGGGTGAGTGACAGTTACACATTCTGCATTCCCTCTAGAAAACCACAACACAGAAAGGCTAGGTCTGTGGACCCATCTTCAAATATCTGCATTCTGATGGCCTTGCCTGGGTAGGATGAAAGGGAGGGAGATAACACTTCACTTGAATAGGCAGAACCTTGTCCCTACACAAAGGACTGATCACCACCACAGATAGCCTAGCAGACAGGACTGGGTTGAAAGGGATACTTGTGTACTCAGAGAGCTGCTTTGAAGTCACCCCACATCAAAGGCAGTTTTGGGCATAAGTACTGGGTCTCTGAACCCCTAAAGTCAGACACTTCTGGACTTATAACTGAAGCTCTGTCAGAAGAATGGCTGTGCTGCTTAGAGGACTCAACTGGACTGATGCTCTGGAAGGCCTGCTTTCCTGTTTGCTGCCCTGATGCCTGTTGCTCTCCGAGTCTGCTAAAGGAGAGCTTGTTAGAAAGTGGTTTATTAGCAGTTGCAGGTAGGTACCTACAGCTAGTAATAACACCACAATCACAAATAAGGCCCAGACAAGTTCTCAATAAATTAAGCCTTGCTCAACCCTTGGTAGCTTGGATGTGAGCAGACAGGCTTAACTTAGGAGCCAGGTGTGTCAAGCATTTAAAAACACCAATACAGTAAATAAGTAAGACAGAACACACAATAAAAATCCAACACCAATTCATGAAAATAGGAAATATTTGTATGATTAAAATGACACCAAAATGACAAACATCCAATGGTGAGAACCAGAGATATGAATTTTAACAGTAAAACTAGCCCTTAGAAGCAAATAGTGCATAAAGGGTTAAGCATGGTCGCGCTGGACCGGGACAAAGTCAAGAGTTCAGGCAATCAATGATGCAACACCTTTACACTTACTTCCAGAAGTGTTTCTTGATGAAGGAAAGTGGTGGCAGCACCAGCCAAGGGTTCCGACGCTCTGGTTTGCCTCTACTCTATAACCACAACTCCCACAATGCACCTCGTCAATCCAAGTATAATCCTGGTGAAACGTGTCAGCTGAAGATGACCTTGTTACTGATGTTGTATGTAACCCTTCCAGCACTTTTCTACTTTTTTCTGATCAGGGAGTCCACTCCTTATTAGGGCAGAGTGGAGCTTGCGGCGTTTCACTCAGAGTACCTGAAAAACTCTGCCGAATTTCGCGGAGTTCCATGAGCGGGAGGAATATTGCTTACCACCCCTACTAAAAAGGCAATGGCTTCAAGAGCTATTTAGGCCAGGTCTAGTGGTGCCATGCTCTGTGAATATTAAACTTGGGCAGCGAGTGTCAAAGGCATTAATAAGATGCCCTGACTCAAAGGCACATAACATGCATGCAGACCTCTATTCCCTCCTTCGCATGCCTGCCAACTGACCGCTCCATCTTGAAGCAGATGTTAGGCTACTTGGGTCCTAAGCAGGATTGCTGCTTGGGCCTAGAGCGGTACAAGGCCCATGAGTAGCATGGCTTGTGTTCTCGCATTTCTTCCTAACGTAGCTGCTGAGTGTCTGAAATGGAAGGAGATCATTTTGCCAGCTGAAACCCCAGTCCATCCTAGTGTGTCCAAAGGGGACAGCTGCCACCCAACTAAACTCTCCTCCTTAGGACTATGAATAGGCCGCAGCAGTGAAGGAGGGCTGCCTTCCGCCACCACAGCCTCCGACATGCTGCTGCACTGTCTATGGTGACAATGACTAAATGAGACGACCAAGGTCCACAAGCTCTTAAAATGGTAGCCACGCAAAATAACACTGCCCTACTTCTAACATCGACATCTGCCAGCACTGTAATGAAATGCATGACTAGGGGAGATCATAATAATTGCAGTATTAGCTCGTTATAGCTCACAGATGATTTGGTGATGTCAGGAGTGCCCTGTCCTCTGACATCCCTGGTTGCAGGCCCTAATTTTAGCATTGAAATATTGCCAGTGAAAATTAAAATGTCTCAGTGTCAAAATAATTCCGATATGCTTATTTCCCATTCTGATGAAACACCTGATATCCGGATTAGCAAGATAATAAAATTTACCAGACTACAGTTAAACAATTTCAGCTGGAGGCCATTCATTTTTCAGGTGTCACTTGTCAAATCACAGGGTCAGGGTAGGATGAAAGGCTCTCCCTGGTAACCCTCTGCTGATTCAGGACTGAAATATTTTTCATGATTTGCCCAAAGTTTTCATCAGAGCACTGCTGGAAAGCATTACCTAAGCTGCCTGTATTGTGACATTCAAATCCTCGGAATTACTGGTTATTAGCGGGAGACAACTGGCTGTATAAATATTAGACTGCATATCTCCGGCCTGTAATTTGAACTGATGGCTGCATTGTAATTGAGTGAGTAGAAAACAGTGAGTACTTTATTAGAACCCAGTTCTCTAGTTTCAAAGAAGACAGCTTGTGCCTTAACACCACATCCTCACAGAACTATGCTGCACAGTAAAACTAATTACGACAAGAATGCTCACCAAACCCCAGCGCAAGGCACACAGTCCTCAGGTGCCTTCAGTGAGGCACGAGCAAAGTGCCAATTGCTATCATCTCCTTTTGTCTCCTCTCTCAACTCAGTGTCAACACGCTCCCTACTAGCACCGTCCTCCACTGCCGAACCACAGCGTTCTACGCTCTTCCTCCTCCTATTGGAAAGCAAACAACATAGGCTCCATGGGGGAGTGGACACTCAAGGTGTCCTTGATTGGGCTATTATTACTCCCCCCTCATTGGTTGGGAAAGTTGCTAGGGTTGAGCGTGTCAGTAAATTCCTCTCCACCCTTGGTTGCAGAGTTTTGCTGAACTCTGCACTCCAAGAGGAGCATAGAGTGGCAAAACTCTGCAAGCTCCATCGGCGGAGCGGAGTTTGCTGCCTAACCTATCCTTATCCTTTATGACAGACAAAGTCCTTTTGTTTTGAAACCTTGTGAAGTGCAGTCATCTCCTGTGCAGGCCAAGGGTCCAGCAGGGCAGTCCTTCTTCTCCAGACATTTCATTTGGGTCTTTGAGGGTTACCAAAACCAATCCAAGATTCCAGAATCTTGGAGTTGTTTCTTAGGAGGTTGGGACTACAAGACTCACAATGCACTTGGCCAAATCCTTAAAAGTCCACTGAACGCTCTCCAGGTGGGTTCTTCTTGGTGGATATGATGCAGGTGGAGCTCTTTTAGCCTGTTGCTTCCAGGCAGTCCACTCCTCAAACTTATAGAGTCAGGCAAAGTTCTTCTTTTGCTGAAGCTCAACGTATACAACAGGTGCAGTCCTTCCGATTGCTGTCCTCTTGGTGCAGGCCAGGGGTTCATCAGGACAGTCCTTCTCTTGTTTCTTCCAGTTGCTGGGCAGCTCTTCCATATCTATCCCTGCTTCTGGGGTGACAAGCAGGGGGCATCTGTGACCAATGTGGGTACAGGGTGCCATCCTAAGGTATGACAGCTATCTCCAAAGTGTGGCATATTTTATATTAAAGAAAGCACTGTTTGTCAAAATCCAAAATGGAAAACATCTCTCCTGGAGATTAAGGTCTGACCAACCCAACCTACTGGTGTGGCTAACTTTTCCAACACTCCCATTCCAGCACCTCTGCTAATGCAATTACTGGTGCTCCCATCTGACTGGGAGTGCAGAGAATGGGGGCTTGCCTTTTCTTGCCCTAAGCTGTCATTAAATCTTTAAATACCAGTTGATAACCCAGCCCCATTCTTGTCCTGTGCAGGGCAGCACCAGTTCACCCCCCACCAGATGTCTCCTTTGTCTCAATGCATGCCACTTCACACCTCATCAGAACAGTTTGGCTCAGCATGCCAAAGTCTGGCCAATCAAGATTCTGCTAGAAGGCTGAATGTTGGCACAACAGAAAAGCAAGTTATCTAACTTCTTTTCTGTTAGAGTTATAAGAAATCTAACCATAGCAAGCTGTTGGCTTTATTCAAACTATTATTCTGACACCTTTAAGTATCATTTTAGCACACTCCTGTCAATAGTTAGACTTTACTACAGTCTAATAAATCCTTCCCATGTTAGCCTATGGAGCTAATGCACAACAATGGGGAAAAACAAATAGTTTTTCTCTCACCAGGGCTTATACACATTTTTTATAATGTCCCTGCTTATAGTTACAAGGCACGAATTTGCAAATAATGGTTATTTACAAGCAGCATACAAAGCACGGCTGGCATTTAAAATGACAGCAGGCTACCCAGCAGTTCATACTTAACTGCATTAATTCTGCTGGGCCTCTAAACCTACATGCCATACCATATACTGGGGGCTTACAGGTAGGTTGTCAGAACCAATTGTAATTATACGTAATTACCATGGACCTTTTACACATAGCACATGCCATGAGTCTGGTTAATAGAAGTCAGGGCACAATCAGAGTAAGAAAACCAGTATCTATGAGGGCAAAAAGTAGATGGACACTGCAAATATCCCTGGTTTCTCACAGAGCTGGACTCTGACTTCCTTTCAAGTAGTCTTCACGGTCTTGTTGGCTTGCCTCCTGTTGTTTGATGCTCAGGGATATCAAAGTCTCTACCCCTGCTCCTGTGCCTGACTCATTGTAAGTGGCCCAGATACTTGCAACATGGGTGTAGCAGAACTGGCTCATCGACCCGGTTATGGGAGTAAAATTGGAACCTCGCATCAGAACAAGTGCTTTGTCTCCAGAGATTAACTCATCGAACAGCGTATCGCTGCCACTGCAGTTTGGTGAGATTAACGCATCCACTCAACTGCATGGCAGAATCCGGCTCAACGCTCACCACCTCTCAACTCTGACACCTGTCTTTGGAACTGATGCATTGCCTTCACTGTATAGAGAAGATCAACGCATATCACTGTTTGTGGCCAGGAAAGGTAACTTTGGTCTCCGGGGCCTGCATGGCTCCTGTAGCTGGCCGATGCTTTGTCAGCTCAAACTTTGACTTGCCTTGGTCCAGCCGAACCTAAAGTAATCTTTTTATCATTACTTGCTTTATTCCTTTATAATTAGGCTTTCTTGTTTTCAGTTTCTATTTTTGGTAAATTCTGGTGAGGTTTATTCAGTGTTTTCGATACCTTCAAAAAACAGTGGTTATCAGTGGTTACACATGAAAAGGCCCTCCCAACATTGGCACTTGAGAGAGGTAATGCCAAAACAGCCAGTACACAATTTGCTAACTCTGGCCACTGACGTAGCCTTCCATGCCAATACTAGTGCACCTGAAGATTGTGATTGCCTGGGATACATATGCCCTCAGGTATTAAAGTGGTAAAAAATGAAGCAGTACATTTTAAAGTCCGGGGAAAATTCCCCTTTAGGGAAGGGATCTAGAGCTTGTGCAGAGTACCTCCGTGAGGCTTTATTGACTCTAAATTCCATGGTTGGTGAAGGGACATTTCTATGCATCATTGCAAGCCATTTCTCATGCACTGTAAAATAAAATCTCCTGAATTGTTCCTCAACATTTCTTTGCTTACCAAGTGGCAAGAATTTTAACATGGAACATGTTGTGGTGCTAAAGTCTCTAAAAGTGTTGCCCAGCCTACTCTCAAGAAGATGCTTCACATCTACACCAATTACACTGAACACTTGATAGATGAGGGTGTTTTCAGACTCTAGTTTTTTGATTATGTCCACTACAGCAGTCATGTTTTCCTGTAAAAATATAAGAATGCAGTTTAGTGTACTTTTTTTCACATCACTATCAGTACGCGAGTAAAGATCTTTAAGGATCCTCACATTTCTGGCCTTTGGCATCATCACTAAACAAAAATTCTGTAAACAGTCGTCACATGGATGAGATAGCAATCACGGCCTCTAGGACTGAGAACCACCGGCTAAATGACACAGTTGGGATGACTCTTTCTTTGATGCCACACAAAGCACAACATGAGAAATATTTGTGTTTTAGTTCCTGCGCATAATAAAA
The DNA here is from genome assembly GCF_964204655.1 of Triturus cristatus. NCBI lineage: Eukaryota > Metazoa > Chordata > Amphibia > Caudata > Salamandridae > Triturus > Triturus cristatus. The sequence continues at coordinate 734,661,384 of NC_140587.1, read as the reverse complement.
CAGTGCACCAGAATGGACTAAAAAGTCAATAGCATTCTTCATTAACTCTGAAGATTGTAAAGATGCTTTCAGCATACCATCAAGCAAGTGGCACAGATTTTTAATACAGGAAGGCACTTCAGGCCAGATATCGATTTTGATAGATAATCACACAACTTTATAAAGCTGGCTCTGTATATACTATACCAAAATGAGGTATAATTTGCACAGAGTCCAGTGGAACTCCAAAGGTAGGCAGAGCTAAAAGTAGATAGCACCTTACTTTCTATTTGTGGTAGTGTGGGTAATCAGTAAGGCTTTATCAGAGGGTAGTGTTAAGCATTTCTTGTACACATTCAGTCAGCAAATTATGTCACACACTCAAAGACTGAACTCAAACCAATTTGTTTGTATACAAATATTATTAAGTTGTTTTATTTTCAGAACCAAGGCAAGCCTGGCACAGGTAAGTGAAATACATTATTTCCAAATCATATGCAATGTTTTGCAATTGAATGCAGGTTCAAATGCAATTGATTGAATTACAGGTGAGTCAAAATGTCTAAATTACTTGTCAGATAACTTTTTAAGTTACTTTTTCTACTCAGTGTGATATGCCTAGATATCACACTGGGACATTTCCTAGAGAAAAAGTAAGTAAAATCTATTTTTCCCAGTTGTAGTTTTTCAGGTTTTCATACAAATCATCCCCACACTTGGAAAATTTTTCAGGGAAAAACAGTCAATGCATTCCTATAGAGAGAAATTAAGTTATTGGTTAACAGGTAAGTACTCGGTCTTTGGGGTTGAGTTTCTGGGGTTAAAACAAGGGTTCCCCAAGGGTCAAGTATGCACCCTTGAAACATCCTCAGGGGGACTAGGGCAGCCGGGTGCAGAGTGCTGAGGCCCAATGTTATCCAATGGGGTATGGGGGCCTCCGGTTGGTGGCTGCTCACGAGCAGGTCACAAGGTTGATTGAGCAAAGCTCCTAGGATTTAGCTCCAGACAAAGAGGGATCCAGTTTAGCACAAAAGGTGCACCCACAGCGGTGCAGGGTGCAGTTTTGGTGTTGGGTGCCCTGTTTTTAAAGGGAAATCTCATTTTTGGCTTTTAGCTGCAGGCTTGGTCCAGGAAGACTTTCGGGAGGAACCAACAGCTGGGCCGGTAAGATGGAGGGCTCAGGGACGTAGGTGCACCTCAGGTTCATTTCTCCAGGGCGCAGCGCAGCTGGACGCAGGGGTTTCTTTTGAGGTCGGATTTCACCTTACCGGGCCACTCGCGGATGGGGGGTATCCGGGCAGAGGCTGCAGTTGATGTTGGGGTGTCCTGGAGAGGCCAACTCACAGTGGACTCAGACTCGAGTGCTGGGGACCTTGCTGGGACTGGTGGGCCACTCGAACTCTGGCCGTAGGCGATGTCAGTGGTGGTTCCAGGCGTTGGGTTTCTTTGTCCTCAGCAGTCCTCAGTCTGTCTTGGGAGTTTCTTTTGAACAGAGCCGCTGTTCACAGGAGATCCGGTCTTTGTTGAAGGCAGTCAGTCCTACCAAGGTTCTGGAGGTCGCTGGCTGCCTGACAAGGGGACTTTTGGCGCAGGATCTCTGGAAACTGCAGATGGGCCGGTAGGGCTGGGGCCAAGTCAGTTCTTCTCTGCAGTCTCCTCTGCTGGGCATCTTCTTCCATCCTTCTTCTTCGTCGGTTGCGGGAGTCTGTCTTCTTTTTTCAGCGCTTACCCCTAAATACTGTATTTAGGTGGCGTTTTAGGGGCCTCGAGATCAGTAGCCAATGGGCTACTGACGTTAGGGTGAATACACCCTTGGTGTGTTCACCCCACGTGGGGAGTGGGCACAGTCCATAATCCTGATTGGGTAGTGCCTGCCATCTGCAAGATGGCGGGCACTGAAGAGTGGGCTTCATCTCACCTCCCTCACCTGAGGGGTGGGGTTGGCAAAGGTGGGCACACCTTCTGGGCTGGTTAATTTGTCCCGCCTGTCTTCCCACCAAAATGGAGGGGAGAATGGAAGAGGGCCTGCTTGTGATAGCAGGAGACGCTGGGGTCGCATTACAAAGGCGGCAAGGCTTTTGAAGCTCCCCTGCTACAGATGACTCTTCCTGGCCTGGGGGAGGTGTGAACACATAGGCCTAGTAAAGGAGCCCAAAAACATGTCTTCTGGTGGCAGGCTGGTGTGTAGCAGTCAAGGAACCCACCTGAGGCTGTTCGCTTTTCAGGGGGCATCTCTAAGATGTCCTCTGAGTGCATTTTCCATTAAATCCGTCACTGGCATCAGTGCGGGTTTAATGCGCTAAGAAGTTTGATACCAAACTTCCCAGTTTTCAGTAAAGCCATTATGGTGCTGTGGAGTTCGTAATGACAAACTCCCAGCACCATATACTCTCAATGGCATTGCTGCACTTACAATGTCTAAGAATTTGAGCACCCCTTAAGCGGACTCTGCTGAACAATATACTCAGCCTGATGTCCCACACTTTGTTTTTTCTGTGTCCGATTGGCCTTTAATAAAACTTGTTTCTGGACACAATCGTGATACTTTTAACTCTCACCTCTTCACTATTCACCACACACAAATAACCAGCTCCGCAGTAATTCTGGCGTTGCAGCACACTAGGGTGGCACTCGGCCTCTCCTGGTGGGGCCCGATGACGAAGCATGTCCCCAACCAGGTTGGTGAGTGAGGGCTTTATAAAGAACCAAATTTGGTTTTTCCTGTCGTGCTCTACATACTTTGTTTCAAGGCACACTCTTCTGTTGTTCTGATTAGATTTACCCCGGGGGACTAAGAGTGTTTCCTGATCTATTTCCCTCCCTCTCTTGTTGTTTATAACATAAGAATTGGTCTAGACACTGTAGGGGTACAGGGTTCATGCACCTGAACCCTCAACACTGGTATAGTGTACCCAGCTAGAGGGGTTTCTAACCTATGCCAGGGTAGTGGGTTGTAGGCATGGCACACAGGGATGTGTGCCATGTTGAGTCTTCACTTTGTTCTGCACAAAAACATGCAGCCTGCAATGGCAGTGCGTGTGTAAAGGTACAGGGCCTCTAAGGGTGGCACAATAAGTGCTGCAGCTCTTACCTGGCCACAGTGGCCTTGGTACCCATGGTACCTTTTACAAGCTTCTGACGTGTGGCCAGGGAGATGCCAATTGGTGGTACAACATACAGTTTTGGGAAAAAACACCGGCCCTGGGAACCTGATTGGCAGGGACCTAGGGCACATCAAGTCAAAGTGCATTAGTAGTCTGGCAAAAACTGCAGGGGGTACTGAAACAGAAACCCAGCTGCCTACAACATCGTTTTCATATGCATAGCTGAATTACTGCAACGCCTTCACCAACGATTGGAGTGAAATTGTTTGTAATTGAAAACAATTACACTCCAAAAAATTTCACTCCAATCGATGGTGAACTTGGTAAGAACTTATTGCAGCAGCATTCCAAATGACACTGCGTTCAATGTTTTCCAAACGTCTGGTGTTGTGTTTTCACCAGTATCCCAGATGGTTGGTGACAGCGCTCTTTTCACATATATCTGTCACTACACGTTGCATTGACTGTTTAAAGCCTTGGGTGTTTAGCAATTCATCTACTATCAATACTGACTTGCTAGAAAAGGGGACTGTACCCATTCTCTGTCTGTGGACAAATGTGATGGTACATATTTGGAAAGATTCTTATGAAGCCAGCCATTTTATCTATCAGTGAAAGAATCGAACATAACCAAACTATCAAATATGATTTTGATATTTCCTGCTTCTATACAGTTTATCAAATAATTAAATAAGACCTACAACTTGCTTCTAAACCCTGTATCTTCAGACCAAAAACCACAAAACTGAAAAAAGCAAAAAGAAGAAGAAACAATATCTTAGTGACATCCCTAAACAACAAAACTCAAGCAGAATAATGTTAGCCCAGTCTTTCTTGCTGCTGCCTTGTATAACAAAGTTACATTGTGGTGCCAATTCCGATCCGGTAAAAACCGGGTACGAACCGTCGGACGGAGCCTTTTCTCCGTCCGACTCGTACCCGGTGCGAAATCCATCCGAAAATGCAAGTACGATTCATACGGAAACACCATTTCCGTACGATTCGAACAAAACACCGACCGAACAGAAACTAAACACAATTCCGATCCTGAAAGGAGCCGACGTGACGTCGGTACGCATCCAGCCTATGTTTCACGAACCAGGAAGTACGATTCGAACCGACGTCATCCCGCACGGAAAATATTTACCGGCTGCCAAAAACTGCCGGGAAATCAGGACGACACACGCAAGGAGCAGCTGGACGCGACGAACAGACATGGACCCGAACCTACGTGCCATCCCTGCCCTCCTAGCAGTCCACCTGGCGTACAGGAACCGACGCAGACGCCGCAGAAGGTCAGCACAACAACCAGGGGCAAAGGGGGGGGCAGGGGCAGGACACACAACACCAACACATGGTACCAAATCACACATGGCCTGGACATACCTGACCATCAGGGCCTGGTCACTTCCAGGGGGTGGGGGCGAGGCCAGCAACGCAAGCGTCCGCCACAACGGAAGTGGATGGTCACGCGAACCGGTACGTACCCTACCCAGGCCGCAAGAGCGTGGGTACGGAACGTACCACGCGTCCCCCTACGTCACTCCAACAATAGCGGTACGGCCCGTACCCACGTCAGAAAGGCCTTGGTCAGCTCGTACCAGCATTGCTGGGGTCATGTAGGGGTACGCGTGGTACGACCCGTAGCCACGCCCCCAAGGCCTGTGTACGGTGCGGACCCCACGGCCCCGCAACAATGGTGGGACGCACCGTACCCACCCACCAAAGGCATGGGTACGGCCCGTACCCAGGCACGCAGAGCGTGGGCAGGGGTATGTACGGACCGTACCCCCACCCGTGGAAGTACGGCCCGTACCCCCACCCGTGCATGTACGCCCCGAACCCCCACTCGTGTATGTACGCCCCGAACCCCCACCCGTGTATGTACGCCCCGAACCGCCACCCGTGTATGTACGCACCCAAGCGCCACCCGTGTATGTACGCCCCGAACCCCCACCCCACCCTGGTATGTACGCCCCGAACCCCCAGCCGTGTATGTACGCACCAAACCCCCACCCGTGTATGTACGCACCAAACCACCACACCAGCCGTGTATGTACGCACCAAACCCCCACCCCAGCCGTGTATGTACGCACCAAACCCCCACCCGTGTATGTACGCACCAAACCACCACACCAGCCGTGTATGTACGCACCAAACCCCCACCCCAGCCGTGTATGTACGCACCGAACCACCACCCGTGTATGTACGCACCGAACCCCCACCCCAGCAGAGTATGTACGCCCCGAACCCCCACCCGTGTATGTACGGACCGAACCCCCACCCCAGCCGTGTATGTACGCACCAAACCACCACCCGTGTATGTACGCCCCCGAACCCCCCCCAGCCGTGTATGTACGCACCGAACCACCAGCCGTGTATGTACGCACCAAACCCCCACCCCAGCCATGTATGTACGCACCAAACCACCACCCGTGTATGTACGCACCTAACACCCACCCCAGCAGAGTATGTACGCCCCGAACCCCCACCCGTGTATGTACGGACCGAACCCCCACCCCAGCAGAGTATGTACGCCCCGAACCCCCACCCGTGTATGTACGGACCGAACCCCCACCCGTGTATGTACGCACCCAACCCCCACCCCATCCGTGTATGTACGCACCGAACCACCAGCCGTGTATGTACGCACCAAACCCCCACCCGTGTATGTACGCACCTAACACCCACCCCAGCCGTGTATGTACGCACCGAACCACCACCCGTGTATGTACGCACCGAACCCCCACCCCAGCAGAGTATGTACGCCCCGAACCCCCACCCGTGTATGTACGGACCGAACCCCCACCCCAGCCGTGTATGTACGCACCAAACCACCACCCGTGTATGTACGCCCCCGAACCCCCCCCAGCCGTGTATGTACGCACCGAACCACCAGCCGTGTATGTACGCACCAAACCCCCACCCCAGCCGTGTATGTACGCACCAAACCACCACCCGTGTATGTACGCACCTAACACCCACCCCAGCAGAGTATGTACGCCCCGAACCCCCACCCGTGTATGTACGGACCGAACCCCCACCCCAGCAGAGTATGTACGCCCCGAACCCCCACCCGTGTATGTACGGACCGAACCCCCACCCGTGTATGTACGCACCCAACCCCCACCCCAGCCGTGTATGTACGCACCAAACCCCCACCCCAGCCGTGTATGTACGCACCAAACCACCACCCGTGTATGTACGCACCTAACACCCACCCCAGCAGAGTATGTACGCCCCGAACCCCCACCCGTGTATGTACGGACCGAACCCCCACCCGTGTATGTACGCACCTAACACCCACCCCAGCAGAGTATGTACGCCCCGAACCCCCACCCGTGTATGTACGGACCGAACCCCCACCCCAGCAGAGTATGTACGCCCCGAACCCCCACCCGTGTATGTACGGACCGAACCCCCACCCCAGCCGTGTATGTACGCACCAAACCACCACCCGTGTATGTACGCCCCCGAACCCCCCCCAGCCGTGTATGTACGCACCGAACCACCAGCCGTGTATGTACGCACCAAACCCCCACCCGTGTATGTACGCACCTAACACCCACCCCAGCCGTGTATGTACGCACCGAACCACCACCCGTGTATGTACGGACCGAACCCCCACCCCAGCAGAGTATGTACGCCCCGAACCCCCACCCGTGTATGTATGGACCGAACCCCCACCCGTGTATGTACGCACCCAACCCCCACCCGTGCATGTACGCACCGAACCTGCTATAAGAATGGGGTGTGCAAAACACCCCCAGCAGTGCCCAGACACAGGAGGGGTGGGTGCAGGGTCCTCCCAGCAGTGCCCAGACACAGGAGGGGTGTGTGCCTATCACTCCCAGCAGTGCCCAGACACAGGAGGGGTGTGTACCTATCACTCCCAGCAGTGCCCAGACATCGGACAATATACCCCATCAACAAGTTCAGTGACCTACAAGGGTGATACCCCAGATGCAGGCGGAGCCATCGCTGAGCCAGCATGGCTATATTGAAAGGCAACCCTCACACATCCAGGAAATGTAGACACAGCACAGCACAGCATTTGGGAGACACCCTGCAGGAAAAATGGCCTGGGCCACAGAGGATGGAACACACCTTGGGACAATGTCACCATACAGTGAGAGCAAACATGACCAAATACCATTTGCAGAGACCTTTGTGATGGCACGCAGATGGCAGGGTACACCCCATGAGCAGCACACTCCAACATTTCACAGACCCCTAACACATTATCACCACCCCAACGCAGGGAGCACCAGCACCAACAGCAAGTCCAGGAAAGCATCAGTGTGCAAAACAAAAAGAAAAGGCTTTATTCAGCAGGAAAATATATCAGAGAAAATGTCCACTATGTACAAGGGCCATGGGCCAGCCCAGCAGCAATGTCCGGGGGGGGGGGTACACATCGGGACGTGTGTCCCCTAGCTTGCCTGCACAGTTCACAAGTCCATTTCATCCACAGAAGAGGGGGCATCAGGGGGGAGGGTGGAAACAGGCACCGCAGGGACAGGAGGGGAAAGGGTAGGTGTTGTGGGTGCAGGGAGGGATGAATCTGCCACAGGGGGGGTGCCAGCGCCAAAGGTGGAGGACAGAATGGCGCTGCACACGTCGGCAAGTTCCCCCAGCGACTCCCCCGTACCCAAACCAACCACAGGCCCCAAGGAGGGGGGGGGGCAAAGGGATGGGTCGCAGCGCCACTGGGGGAGGGTGTGGACAGGGTGGGGGACTCAACTCCCCTGGCCGGGTCCCGCCTCCACCGCTTGCGGGGTGGTGTCATCCTGGGGCTGGGGGGCACACTCGCAGTGGATGATGCTGTCACTGACTGTTGGCCAGGAGAGCTAAGGGGAGTGGATTTGGAGGGAGTGGGTTGTGTGGAATGCGGACTCCCACTGTGGCTGCGTGTTCTACGTTTCCCCCCCGACCCAGTGGGTGTGCCTTCCTCACCCTGTGTGTGCGTGACAGGAGGTGTGCGCTTCGACTTCCCTGGTGGTGTGGTGCCTGTGTCTGTTGGGGTGCGTGCACGCTGACGTCTGGATGTGCGTGGGACAGGCACGGGAGTGGGAATTGTGGATGGGGCAGGGGTAGGGGGTGTTACGCAGCGCTGCAGGAGATCCAGTGCTGCAGTCAGTGTGGAGTCTATGGACCTCAGCAACTGCCGTTGGTCAGACTGCGCAGCCGACATGCCCTCCATGTATGCCTCCATCTGGGTCAGCACCTGGGTGTGGGCATGGAGGACATTTAGCATCGCAGTCTGACCAACCTGCAACTGCCTCAGGATGTCCACAGACTCCGCACTCACCGCAGCAGTGGTGACAGGGGCAGGGGGTGCGGTGCCTGGCAGGAAGGAGACATGTGGGGACCGAGCACGGAGGGAAGGGCCACGAGCATGTGGGAGGCCGGTGATGGAACCTGAGGTGGCGGGGGGATGTGGAGGGCTGCCATCAGCTGGGGGGGCAGACTCCGCCACCTCTGGGAGCTCAGCCTCGGACCCGTCTGCGTCATAGTCTGTGTTGGCAGTCAACAGGTCCTCCGCCTCACTCCCTTCGGCCTCCGTGCCACTCCATGTGCCAGACAGGACAGCACTGCTGGTACTGGTGCTCAATCTCTCCTCCCGGTCCGTGCTAGTGTCTCCTTCCGTGTCCCCCGGCGATGCTGTGGGCAAGGTGAAGAGACAGGAGAAAATCAGACACCTGTACACTTATGTCACATGAGTCAAATATACATAGGTCACATTGCATAGCCTGAAAAGCAACAGGAGTAACACCTACAAAACAATGTACACATGTAGGCCATGGAACACACAGTTTTTCTACCCACCATGCCACTGAGACACAATGGAGATCATGACACAACAGCAAATCACTGCACCTGAAATTTTAGAGAGGAGTCAGCCTCTGGGGACAAATGTGCACAGCACCTGCACCACACTGCGTCGTCAAAAAGGGATGAGCATGAATCATATCCATTTACTCTTGCCGCATGCTGCAAAGGCAATACATGAAACCAGGCCACACATGACAGGGTCACTGCACCTTGAGCGTATGTCCAGTCAAACATCACACACAGGCTAAACCCAGCAAGGAGGATGAAGCTTCTGACATGTAGGCCTTGTACGCACAAACCACCCACACCTGAGACAATCTCATTGAGACGGAGGAAGTATGTACACCTCTTACTCTGGGATGGAAACACATGGCCTCCACTAATTCATGACTGTACACACACAGCCCCTGGTGGCCATGTCCACACATCATTGACAGGCAAACATCATCAGATTGTCTCAACAACACACACAGGTAATGCCCACTGTGAGTATGCACAAGCAAAATGGGTCCCCCTGTACAGTGGACACATGTAGCAACCTGTAGGTCCTAACAGTTGAGCCCAGGGTACAATGCCACCCTACGCAACCCATGGCAAAGACACAGTGAATGGCCATATTGTTGGATGACGCACATGATACCTAGGAAGAGGTGCCCCAGGGCACAGTAGTGCCCACACTCCTCCATGGTCCAGGATGGACATGACTGCAAATTAAGCAACCGTCCCTGCACTTAGCAGGCCTCCCACTCAGGCACATCATGTCAGAGGGCACACAATTGGACATGCATGCTGGAAGGCTGTACATTTTGGAGACACACCCCTATGTCGTGATTCACAATCAGTGCCAAGTGACATGGACACCACAATGACTGAAATTGGCCATGGCACACGCAAGGTCCCCATACCTGTGGCACATCACCCCCACACATGATGCTGATAGCATAGGGCACCTGCATGAACTGCCTGCCTAAATAACCGTGTGCAAGAGTGGCGACAGACCAGGGAACACATTGCAAGGAGGGGAAGGGAGGGAGTGAGAACAGCACTGTGCTACTTTGTGGAGAAGTTGACGCACTGCACAATCAAACCCTGGCAGTGTATCCATGCAACTGCACACTTACATTGGCTGGGGACACACAACTGACACACATGTACCTACCCCCTTCCTGCTGCTGCCTCTCCTGTAGGCGCCTGTCCATATCGGGGAAGACCACCGCCAGCACACGCTTCTGGATGTGGGTCAGACGACGGCGGCCACGGTTCTTACGGCTCTCAGGTGAGTCCCCCAGCAGGAGCCGTGCAATCCTCCTCGTCCAGCACCGGATGTCCTGCCAGCGTTTCCTCACCTGAGACAGGCTCCGCCTCCGACCCTCTGTACCCCTCACGGCACTGACGGCTTCCCTCCAGATCTCCCCCTTGGCAATGGCGCCTACCTGTGAGGATGCAAAAGAGAGAATACATCAATCCACATGAGCAAAGACACAGAGACACACATATAGAACAATCCTCATTATGAACAGGCCATGGTATGCATGCAACTAATTGCACCTTTGTCATAGGGACATTATCCACTGTGGAAGGCCAAATGCACTACGTGCCAGTGGAAGCACACGGGTGGCATGAGGGGTACCACACACTCACTGACCAGGGATCACACTGTGCCTCACAGGCTACACCAGGATTATGTACAGCACCTCACAGCAGTCACCTGCCCCAGCACACTGATGCTACCTCAGCAGAGTACACAGACACACACAGGTACAGGACAATCACATGGCATTGCCAACTGCGGGTACACACCTCACTCTGCCCATGTGCCAGTAGACGGGGGTGTCACAGGTGTGGGGCTGGCTCAGCACGGCATGCACACAGCACTGCTCCCTGCTCACATCCGATGGCCAGGCCATATCCATCCCTCATGCTGCTTGTGTGCAACACTCCCCATATGCACTCACCCACATGACAGGGGACTAACACACACACCAATGTGCAGGGGACGAACACGGCCTTTGGACACTCACAGCACAGGTACACTGAACAAACACACATCCATGGGTACTGACACCTGTCACACTGGGGGGAACACAGGATCACATCAGGACTGTGGAAACAACATCCCCAGGAGGAGTATGCAGGCAGAATGTGGCATGCACCTTGCATTCATTGTCACAGTAGGCACTATGCAAGTGAGGAGTGCACACAGGAAACACAGCATGCTCTGCATGGGTGACATGAGGCCTTCCACACCCTGGGACCCACTCCAAACAACAGTGCATGTCTGTCACACATGGACACAATGCCAGAAGTCACTGTCACACAAAAGGGGCACAGTCTAAGCTAGTGGAGTCTGCACTCACCTGAACCCCTGGTCGACCATACAGGCTCTGGAACTGTGGGAGGATCACATCTATCAGGGCAAGGTTCTCCTCCTGGGTGAATGGCTGTGACCTCTCCACAGTCCTGGACATGGTGCCAGAGGAATCACTATCAGCAGCAGTGGTCATGGATGAATGGATGTGCAGGCAAGTGCTCTCTCATGGGACCTGGCTGCCTTATATATGCCTGGCTGGCCTGTTCATGTATAGGAGTACAGATTGATTGGTCAGTCACATTAGCATCCTACGTTTCATCCAATCCCTTCAAACCTACCCCAGTGTGTGGCTTTGCATGGTTTCAGTTTTGATAATGATGTCAAGTCAACATCCACATTGCAACAATGTAGATTCTTTCAAACTGACTTCTGCTGTGCACCTGGTGCTCAAATTCAAAAATTTAACTCAGTCTCCATGGCAACCATCAGGCATTTAGGCCCTTATACTTGTCCCTCATGTGTCCCCTATGTGTTTTCATACATTTACACACAGGTACGGTGCGTTCCACGCCCTAGGGCACCCCACAAGCAGTGATACCGACCGTACATGCGCTTGTACGGTCCGGATCACAATATGGGCGCTGGCGTATGCGTACGCCACAGTAGTACGGACTGTACACGCGCTTGTGCGGTCCGGATCACAATATGGGCGCTGGCGTATGCGTACGCCACAGTAGTACGGACTGTACACGCGCTTGTGCGGTCCGGATCACAATATGGGCGCTGGCGTATGCGTACGCCACAGTAGTACGGACTGTACACGCGCTTGTACGGTCCGGATCACAATATGGGCGCTGGCGTATGCGTACGCCACAGTAGTACGGACTGTACACGCGCTTGTACGGTCCGGATCACAATATGGGCGCTGGCGTATGCGTACGCCACAGTAGTACGGACTGTACACGCGCTTGTGCGGTCCGGATCACAATATGGGCGCTGGCGTATGCGTACGCCACAGTAGTACGGACTGTACACGCGCTTGTGCGGTCCGGATCACAATATGGGCGCTGGCGTATGCGTACGCCACAGTAGTACGGACTGTACACGCGCTTGTACGGTCCGGATCACAATATGGGCGCTGGCGTATGCGTACGCCACAGTAGTACGGACTGTACACGCGCTTGTACGGTCCGGATCACAATATGGGCGCTGGCGTATGCGTACGCCACAGTAGTACGGACTGTACACGCGCTTGTACGGTCCGGATCACAATATGGGCGCTGGCGTATGCGTACGCCACAGTAGTACGGACTGTACACGCGCTTGTACGGTCCGGATCACAATATGGGCGCTGGCGTATGCGTACGCCACAGTAGTACGGACTGTACACGCGCTTGTACGGTCCGGATCACAATATGGGCGCTGGCGTATGCGTACGCCACAGTAGTACGGACTGTACACGCGCTTGTACGGTCCGGATCACAATATGGGCGCTGGCGTATGCGTACGCCACAGTAGTACGGACTGTACACGCGCTTGTGCGGTCCGGATCACAATATGGGCGCTGGCGTATGCGTACGCCACAGTAGTACGGACCGTACAAGCGCGTGTACAGTCCGTACTACTGTGGCGTACGCATACGCCAGCGCCCATATTGTGATCCGGACCGCACAAGCGCGTGTACAGTCCGTACTACTGTGGCGTACGCATACGCCAGCGGCAATATTGGCCCAGGGACCCTATACACGCGCTCCGAGCGTATGTACGGTGCGTATAACAACTGTCAGTGGTGACAGGCGGCACACAGACAGGAATGGAGCGGACAGGTATTGCCAAGGGTGGACACAAATGCATTGTCTGTGCAATACCACCTGTGTGTGACACAGGTGTGTCAGGATGTGATGTGGCACTTTACCCCTGAGGTGTGGGCAAAGCACATGTACGATGAGCTGTGTACACATGTCGTGTGTGATGGTGCGCATTGTACCACACATCCCCTGCACTCCTTTGACATGTGTGCATGTCGTACACACTAGTGGAGCCATGAGTCACTTGCATGTCCCAGTCACGGACACCCGCACCTGTCCCCTGATGACAGGTACACGGAATATTACATATGACACGTGTATGGCTGCGTTGCATGCTGCAACCATGTCATGTGTGTGGCATGTCTTTCCATGATTTTGCTGTAGGTGTGTGGTTCAATGCGTCAGCAGTTGCTGCTGCCAACATGTGTCTGTGTGTCGATGGGCATGGCACACTGTTCCGCACACCAGCCCACATATGTGATTTGCCATGAGGTGTGTATGTATCCAACTACACGGAGTATCAACACAAGTACATATCCACATGCTCCCTATGTATGTTCTGTCTCGACATGTACTCCTCAAAGGCAATGTGTGTGGCCTGTCCTATTCCTATGACATGTGACCAGTGCATATCGCATCCAACTACCTGTCTGTACCATACGCATACTACTTCTGCACATGTGTGGATGTCTGTGAATCCTGTGATGCGTGTGCATGTTCACTTACACTGGCCCACAGCTAGTCTCATGCCATGTCATCGTGATCTTGCCCCCCTCCGTTAGTGGCTGTCCCTTGGTAGGAGTGTAACCTGACTGGCGTACGTGTCCAGGAACTGTGGCACAGACCTGACTCACAACGTGGCATATGTGTATTGGCTGTGTAACATGTGCTCAGTGCATTGACGATGTTGTTGTACAGTGCTCACTCTTAGGTGTTCCTTCCATTTCACTGCAGGGCTCCGCCTCTCCCTCGACGTATGCCAGACATTGCTGCCCTGCATGAACGGGACTGTATACGCCGCTACAGATTCAGCCAACGGTTGATTGATGAGTTGACTGGCCGGCTGGAAGCACAACTCCTCCCGCGCCACAGGTATCCAAGTGCACTGACACCCAAGTTGAAGGTGATGGCAGCCCTACATTTCCTTGCCACGGGTACGTTCCAACATACCATTGCTGATGTCGGGGGCATGTCCCAGACGATGTTCAGCCGTGTTCTGCATGATTTCTTAGAGGCCATGTTGGTTCACCTGGATGAGTACATTAAATTCCCAAATCGTGAGCAGTTGACAGATGTCAAGCGTGAGTTCTATGCCCTGGGAGGGATGCCCCATGTCATTGGGTCCATAGATGGGACACATGTTGCGTTGGTACCACCACAGGCACAGGAGGTGGTGTATAGGAATCGCAAACATTATCACTCCATTAACGCCCTTGTGGTGTGTCTGTCCAACATGGTGATTTCACATGTCTGTGTTCGCTTTCCAGGATCAGCACACGATGCCTTCATCATGAGGCGTAGCAGGGTGCCAGAAATGATGCTGCAGCTGCGGAACGAGCGAGCATGTATTGTTGGTGGGTAGACTCTGGCAGTTCAGTGTTTGGCGTCATCTTCCAATCTCACTGCCTGTGCTGACACACTTCTGTCCATGATGTTTCCTTGTAGGGGACGCTGGCTATCCCAACATGCCATGGCTGATGACGCCTGTCCGCAACCCCAGCACGGCTGCCGAGCACCGCTACAACAACGCACATGGGCGGACCAGGAGAGTCATTGAGAGGACGTTTGGACTTCTGAAGAGCCGATTCCGGTGCCTCCACAAGACCGGCGGAGCACTCCCATATGCCCCGGTGAAGGTGTGCAAGATCATCATCGTCTGCTGCATGCTGCACAACATGGCAGTGGAGGAAGCTGTTCCACTCATACTGGATCAAGATGACCAGGACCATCCACCCGTGGAGGATGAAGGGCTTGGTGACGGGGCAAGTGATGTGGAGGAGGAGGAGGCTGTGGATGACATGCGGAGTCGGCTCATACGCAACTTCTTTGCTTAGTGGTGAGTTCCAGTGTCTGAGTGTGCACGCATTGGGCCGTGTGTGGCATGTGTTGCAATGTGTGTGTCCATCTGCATGTCTGCCAAGTGAGTCAGTGGTGTGTATTGAAGTGTCACTCAAGTGATGGCGCAATGGAAGGATGTTGTCTGAGGGTCATCATTGTCACCTGTCATGTTAACAACATGATACGTGTTAAGTACATGCTTGCGGATGTGCTCCTTTGTGCTGAATCCTTGTGTGTCTCTCTTCCACAGGTCCATGTGCATGCTGTCTGCTGGTGGCATTGTTGTGCTCCTGCTACTCCTCATGAACACAGCGACATGTGCTGATTCAGCGTCACATGCACGGGCAAGTGTTGAAATCTCCTCAGGGTAAGGGATGCCTCACGTCGTTTTGGGTGTGTGAATTGTTTGTAGTCTGTGTGCACTTCTCCGGTTCATGTGTGTTCCATTTGCATACATGGTGATCCTACATGGGGAACATGACATGGGGCAGGCTTCACCTGGAGCCATGCTCAGACTTGGTGACTGTCATGTGGCAGGGGATTGGGGATTGTGATGAGGCCATCATTGTGTGTAACACTGGCCTCGGAAACATACAGGTTGCACCGGGTTGACATGGTGTGTGATTGCCCCATCAGGGCCTCAATGGTGTATAGCGGCCTCTCCGTGGCAGCAGGGGGTGTTTAGCTGTTATCCGTCACTTGTGTGCCAGGTCAATGGGATGCCAGCATCTGTGTTGCAATGGGGGGTGCCAGTGTTGCTCCCACATGTACATCCACATGACCTGTGTATGTGTTGACAGAGTATCATTGTCATTCCAACACACATGACTAATAAATTTGTCCCTCTGACTCCAAGGTGCCTCTTCCCTGTCAATGGTGCCCTGTTGCCACTGTGCGTGCCGCAGGTCTGGCATAGTTTTCATAGGTGGTGCATATGTGTCTATGTGTAGAGTGACAAGATGCTAGGGGTTTGTCAGGGAGTGGGAACTGTATTATGCACAAGATGCACAGTTCCATCCACCTCAAGGCAAGAGAGACCATCCCCCAGGGCAACTACAACATCCGTGTCGAATCCTACCCTGCAGTCTACGGACATGTGCCTCACGACTCCCATGGTACTTGTCCATATCCGGAGTGCATCTGCACAGCTCTGCTACTGCGTCGGGCAACCAGGCCACATCAACGTCCTAACGGGATGGGGGGAATGTTTCACAGCCAGCTGCAGGATGACCTTCTAGATCCACGCCCACACTCATGATGCAGCCCACAACCCCAACACAACCATGTGGCACAGTGATCCTAAACTGCATTCTGGCATCTCCATGCATCCAACCTTGGCCTAGCCACCATTCTCAACATCCGCCTGACGCAAGCATGCTGCACATTGTAGGGACACATGTGTAGACATACCTGGGAGCGGCAAGCCAGGTCACTCAACATGATCCCTGACCTCTGCGCATGACTGTTGCTCCCCTGAATGTGTCTGTAGCCACAGTTGTGCGGGAACCACTCAGCTGGTTGGGCCCAGCACAGGTGAGTTTGGTACTCCATGTCTGTATCAGATGAGACATTGGGACCCATGTGTGTCCTGGGCAAGACTGCGACCCCACGGTTTGGATGGTTGGAGTTAATTCTGAGATCAGGCATGCTTTGACTGTACGACACACACATGTATTGTAATAATGTAGAATCACGGCATCATCTTGTAAGTGTGATTAATTTATTTGTGGTGGGGTACGGGTTTGTGGGGATGACAAGAGGTGCACAGCGGGAGTGTAGAATCCAAAGTTCACTGGGGGAGTTGGTATCCTTGTCGTAGCAAAATGTCAGAGTCCATGCCACAGTCTTCGTCAACATAGGTCAGACAGTGACCAGCAAGTCCATGTGGCAGAGAATGTCATGTGCTGCTATTGGGCCAGAGGGCCAGGTGCCAGGCCAGGTGACCTGGGAGATGGTGATGTTCTGCTGACTCTCACAGTCTTTTTCGTGGACGACCCACCTTCCTGCGGGGACCCTCGGAAGCAGTCCGTGACGATGTCTGTGACGCTCCGTCGGATGAATCCTCCTCCTCCTGATCCCTCCCTGTGTCTGGTAATGGCCTTCGCCTGGTGCCACAGGGAGGGTTGCCCATGTTGTCGGCAATCCGACGGAGTACACCGGTCATTTGGGTTTGCACCGCCACGAGCTCAGCCTGTCTATCCTCCATCCTTCCTTGGTGTTGCAGTTGACAGGCATGTTGCTGGGACTGCAGGGTCTTCATCTCCTGGAGGGTCCCCTTGATGTCATTGAGGGTGGACGCAATCTGGTCCATGCCCCTGGTGTCACGCCGGTATGTATCCAGGATGTTGCTGACCTGGGACACTACCGGGTCCTGAGCTGCCTGGTCAGGTTCGCGCCTCCGCCGTCCTCCACTCCCGCCACCCCTGCCCACGTGCACCTGGCCTGCCGTTGTGGGTGCATCGGGTCTCCGGGACCCCTGAGGGATGGCATCTGCGTTGCCGCCTGCCTCCTCCTGGGTGCCCGGAGGACCGTGTCCCTCCTGGGCAGACTGGCTGGGTGGTCGTGTGCGGGCAGGGCTCCTGGACGTCTCCTGGGATGTGGCAGGAATGGGGGTGGTGGTTGGCACAGTTGTACCTGACGCAGGTGCTGCAGGTGGTTGGACACCAGAGGGGCCAGGTTGGTCTGGGTCATCCACGGAGTGGTGAGAGTCATCGCTGGCGTTGGGGTCATCATCCCGCGGAGCCTGGTCCTGTGTGACTTCCCCCCCAGTGTTGGGGGGTGTTCGTCGACGTTGACCTGTGTGTGAGAGAGACAATGTTAACAGTGTCACATGTGGCATCCATGTTGCATGCATTTCTGATTTGGCACTCTTCCTCTGGGTAGTTGGATCTGTCCTGCATTCCTCTCACAGTGCACTTGTGCATGGCTATGTCCCTTGGCCACAGCTGTCAGGGCTTTACGCATGTGTGAGACACAATCTTAGTTGATGCATCTATTTGGGTACACAGTCAGCAGTGTGGTGTGCGGGCGTAGCGAGCCATGCAGAGGCGCCTTACGTGTTGCACTGTACGTGGCCAAATGGTGTTTTGGCAAGGCAATTTGATGTTGCAGGTAGGGGACTGAAGCATTTGTGACAGGGTTCTTACCGACACGGTGGGTGGGTATACTGGGTGTGTGGTTAGGTCTGTGCCTGCAGCACAGATGGACTCGTGCACAGATTGACACATGGACCGGTCTTCATCTACGGAAGGGGGGGTTGAGGCACTGCCAGACCTGGTCTGCATGCACACAGTCCACCGGCTGACGAGTGGACATGGCCACACCACCCAAGGGTGATTTAGTCTCCCTGTGTCTCCCTTCCTCCCTCCCTCTGTCACCCTCCTCCCTCCCTCTGTCGGTCTCCCTCTGTCACCCTACTCCCTCCCTCTGTCTGTCTCCCTGTGTCCCCCCTCTGTCTCCTTCCCTCTCATTCCCCCTCTCCCTCCCTCTCTTTGTCACTCTCTGTCACCTCAGGCCAGCTTCCTGGGCACACACAGTTAGCCGGTCTTTGAATGGCCATTGGCTTGTTCATGTGAGTTAGTCCCTGTTCTCCGGGCACCCATTGGGCAGTGTGTCTGAGTGTAGGCTGCTGCTGTGGCGGTGTGTGCTGAGACTCTATCAGAGCGATGCATCTTCATTGTCTGCTGTTATGTGCAAATTGTGCCTTCAGACCCATGGCATCCTGCATGGCAGCCATCATTTGCAGGCAAGACAGTACTGTGTGGGTACACACAGTTTGTATGGCTGTGCCCTGGGCCATATGGGCTGAGGGCATTGTTGTGTGCTTGTGAGTTGCTCAATGTTAGTTTTGCTGCCCCCACTCCCAGCATCGACCACATCCTGTGTTGTGTTGGTGTTTTGTGTGGCCTGTGACTTGGCATGGCCCTGATTGATGCATGGGGCATGGAGGCGCCAGTGGCATGTGTGTGTTTGTGGAGTGTTGTTGTGTCCGGTGGTGGCTTGGGGGGGGTGGCATGCATGATTGAT
Organism: Triturus cristatus; assembly: GCF_964204655.1. NCBI lineage: Eukaryota > Metazoa > Chordata > Amphibia > Caudata > Salamandridae > Triturus > Triturus cristatus. The sequence goes on along the minus strand of NC_140587.1, from coordinate 734,642,263 downwards.
TGTGTATGGCATCCCCCCCATGTGAGGTGAGTTGTTTGTGTACTCACCAGGGTCTGGGAGTCCTGGCAGTCCGTGTAGTCCCTCCACCGCCAGCGTGGACATCACCTTCTCCTCCCAGGGATGGTATTGTACCGGTCTGGGGGGCGGCCCTCCTCCAGTGATGTTCCCCTGGTTGTGATTGTCAGTCATCTTCCTCTTGACCGTCCTCCGCAGATCGTACCACCTGGATTGGCACTCGTGCCTGGTCCTTCTGGTTGTCCCAACAGCATTCACAGAATCGACGATCCTCTGCCACATGGCGGTTTTTTCGGATATGCTGGTCTGTCTGACCAATGTCCCAAAGAGCTGTGGCTCGACTCTGAGGATTTCGTCGACAAGGATCTCCAGCTCCTCCTTTGTGAACTTTGGATTCTTGGTGGTGGACATGGCGTGGGGTGTGGTTGTGGGGGTGTGGGTGTGGATGGCTGTGGGTGTGTGGGTGTGGTAGTGGAGGTGTGTGTGTGAATGTGATGAGGGGGTGTTTGTGTAGGTGGTTGTGTGAAGGTATGCAAGTGTGAGGTTCAAGTATGGTGGTGTGGGTCGTCTGTGGGCTCTGGCAGCAGTGGGTCTGTTGCAAAGGCTCATGGTTTGTGTGTGTGGTCCATTTTTATTGGTCCATTTGTGGGTGTGGCTGTGTTTGAAATTTGTGTGGGTGTGTTATGAGGAGTGATTGAGTTTTGGGCCTCTGTTTGGCAGTTTGGCAGTTGCAGGTGAGTGTATGTGATGTTTGTGGGGTTGTTGGGCCTGTTTGGTGGTGTGGGGAAACTCTACTTGACTCTCCTTGTGTAAATATGGTTTGTCCAGGTTCAGTACGTGTTTTTTTGGCGTCAGTACGGTCCGTACATGCACTTGTGGGGGTGCGGTCCGTACATTCCCTGGTGGGGTGGTGGTTCGGTGCGTACATACACGGCTGGGGTGGGTGTTTGGTGTGTACATACACGGGTGGTGGTTCGGTGCGTACATACACGGCTGGGGGGGGTTCGGGGGCGTACATACACGGGTGGTGGTTCGGTGCGTACATACACGGCTGGGGGGGGTTCGGGGGCGTACATACACGGCTGGTGGTTCGGTGCGTACATACACGGCTGGGGGGGGTTCGGGGGCGTACATACACGGGTGGGTGTTTGGTGCGTACATACACGGCTGGTGGTTCGGTGCGTACATACACGGCTGGGGGGGGTTCGGGGGCGTACATACACGGGTGGGTGTTTGGTGCGTACATACACAGGTGGTGGTTCGGTGCGTACATACACGGCTGGGGGGGTTCGGGGGCGTACATACACGGCTGGTGGTTCGGTGCGTACATACACGGCTGGGGGGGGTTCGGGGGCGTACATACACGGGTGGGTGTTTGGTGCGTACATACACGGCTGGTGGTTCGGTGCGTACATACACGGCTGGGGGGGGGTTCGGGGGCGTACATACACGGCTGGTGGTTCGGTGCGTACATACACGGCTGGGGGGGGGTTTGGTGCGTACATACACGGCTGGTGGTTCGGTGCGTACATACACGGCTGGGGGGGGTTCGGGGGCGTACATACACGGCTGGTGGTTCGGTGCGTACATACACGGCTGGGGGGGGGTTCGGGGGCGTACATACACGGGTGGGTGTTTGGTGCGTACATACACGGGTGGGGGTTCGGGGCGTACATACTCTGCTGGGGTGGGGGTTCGGTCCGTACATACACGGGTGGGGGTTCGGGGCGTACATACGCGGGCGGGGGGTGGTGGGGTGTTCGGCGCGTATGCGGGCACATGTCTCCATGGTTGCTATGGGAGTTCGGTTCGGACGGTGTTTTTTGCGTACGGTTGTGAAATGGGGAGGACGGGAGGGATCGTACTTGCGCAGTCGGACTTTATTTTTCCGCACGGTGGGTTTCTCGCCCGGGGACGTGTCGGTGACTTTTCCCGACCCGAGGACGTGTGGGGAAATCTTCCCAATGCGATTCGTATGGACTTTTTTCCGTTCGAATCGTACTTGGCAGTTTGTACGCTACTTTGACGATTCGGACGGAAAAAAATCCGGATACGAGTCGGACGGGGAATTTTTTTACCGGATCGGAATTGGCACCTGTATTGGCCCTTTCAGGAAGAAATAAAAGTCTCTCTTTCACTCATCTTTTCCTTTCTTTGAATGGCATATATTTTACGCTTGCAAATGTGTTTTTTTCAGTGTTTATATGTTTACACTGCTGAGGGCTATTTTCCTTTTCGTGGGGTTTTATCAGTTAATATAGGTTCAAACCTAAAACCGGATAGCCTATGTATAATTTGGTGTTTAGCCAAAATATCGAGTTTTAAATTTCGACCTACAATAATATCGTGTTTTTAATATCGTAGGTACAGAATATCGAAGTCAAGAATATCGATGGACAGAATATCGATCCCAAGGTAAGTAATATCGAAGTTAATAATATCGAAGTACTTAATATCGATGTAAGTAATATCGTAAGTAAAAATTTCGATGTCAATAATATCGATATTTATTTAGTGTAATGTCATTTAATATGTATTTTATTTGTATGTTAAAGATTATTGTAATGTATTTTAATACATTTAAAAATAAATGTTTAGAGATTTATAATTATTTTACATTTAATTTAGCGTTTTAGTATCAGAGCGGGTTGTGGGTTTATAGGGGAATAGGGTGGGAAGTAATTTAATTATAATTAATGAATTAATATGTATTGTTTAATTGGTATTTATGATTAATTAATTGGTAATTAATTAATAATCGGTAATTAATTGATTAATTAATTGTTAATTAATTATTAATTGTAAAATTGTTTTATTAATTGGTTAAATATATACATTATAAATACTTTATTATTAATATTTATTTATTGTTATTGTTAATTAATTAATTGTTAATTAGTAATTAATTGGTGATTTAAGTTTATTAAGTGATTAATTGATAATTAAATAAATTATGTGAATTTTTATGTGTAGTGGGTTGTGGGTTTATAGGGGAATAGGGTGGGAAGTAATGTAATTATAATTAATGAATTAATATGTATTGTTTAATTGGTATTTATGATTAATTAATTGGTAATCAATTAATAATTGGTAATTAATTTGATTAATAGATTAAATAATTTTTAATTAATTATTAATTGTAAAAATAATTTATTATTTGGTTAATTATATAAATTATAATTAGTTTATTAATAATATTTATTTATTGTTATAGTTAATTAATTAATTGTTAATTAGTAATTAATTGGTGATTTAATTTTATTAAGTGATTAATTGATAATTAAAATTAATTATGTGAATTTTTATGTGTAGTGGGTTGTGGGTTTATAGGGGAATAGGGTTGGATGTAATTAAAATAAAATAAATAATGATATATTTTATTTATTTGTAATTATTATTAATTAATTGTTATTAGTTAGTTAAATATAGTAAATATAAATAATTGATTATTGTATTTTATTTGTTGTTATTGCTAATTAATGTATTGTTAATTAATAATTAATAGGTGAATATTTGTAATTTCGTAGTTAATATGTATTAATTAGTGAATTAATAACTATATTAATTATAAAGAATGTATTATTAATTGTAAATAAGAGATAAATTGATATTTAAATCTATTGTGTATTTTGTATGTGTAGTGTGTTGTGTGTTAAAGGGGGAATAGTGTGGGATGTAATTTAAATTTATTTATTTAAATATTTATTTTACATAATTGGTATTTAATAATAATTATTTTTTTAAAACATTGTTAACATGCAATTTTTTTATAACAAATTATTGAATTGGTTATAATGTTCATAGAATCACTATGCTATCTAGTGCTTTCCCAACTGTTTTACTATCTGGAGTGGGAATAGTAATTTTTACCCCTACGCTATCCAGCGCTTTCCCTACTGTTGCACTCTCTGGAGTTGGAATAGTAATTTTTACCCCTACGCTATCCAGCGCTTTCCCTACTGTTGCACTCTTTGGAGTTGGAATAGTAATTTTTACCCCTACGCTATCCAACCTTTTCTCTACTGTTGCACTGTCTGGAGTGGGAATAGTGAATTTTACCCTTACGCTATCCAACACTTTCCCTACTATTGCACTCTCTGGAGTTGGAATAGTAATTTTTACCCTTACGCTATCCAACACTTTCCCTACTATTGCATTCTCTGGAGTGGGAATAGTAAATTTTACCCTTACGCTATCCAACACTTTCCCTACTATTGCACTCTCTGGAGTTGGAATAGTAATTTTTACCCCTACGCTAGCCAACGTTTTCCCTACTGTTGCACTCTTTGGAGTTGGAATAGTTATTTTTACCACTACGCTATCCAACGTTTTCTATACTGTTGCACTCTCTGGAGTGGGAATAGTAAATTTTACCCTTACGCTATCCAACAATTTCCCTACTATTGCACTCTCTGGAGTGGGAATAGTAGATTTTACCCTTACGCTATCCAACACTTTCCCTACTATTGCACTCTCTGGAGTTGGAATAGTAATTTTTACCCCTACGCTATCCAACGTTTTCCCTACTGTTGCACTCTTTGGAGTTGGAATAGTTATTTGTACCCCTACGCTATCCAACGTTTTCCCTACTGTTGCTCTGTCTGGAGTGGTAATAGTAATTTTTACCCTTACGCTATCCAACACTTTCCCTACTATTGCACTCTCTGGAGTGGGAATAGTAATTTTTACCATTACGCTATCCAACACTTTCCCTACTATTGCACTCTCTGGAGTTGGAATAGTAATTTTTACCCCTACGCTATCCAACGCTTTCCCTACTGTTGCACTCTTTGGAGTTGGAATAGTAATTTTTACCCCTACGCTATCCAATGTTTTCCCTACTGTTGCACTCGCGGGAGTTGGAATAATTATTTTTACCCCTACGCTATCCAACATTTTCCTTACTGTTGTTTTTGTTGAAGTTGGACTAGTAGTTTTATTGTGTCTGATATTAAATATGTTTTGTAATATTTTAGCTATTGTAATATATAATTAATAATAAAAATTATTCAAATTAAAATTATTGATTATTATTTGCTATATGTAATTATTTAATATTTATTAATGTTATTGTTTTATGTGTATAGATGTATTGGTAATTTAAATAAATATTTAATAATTTATATGTTACAGAAATTATTATTACAAGTAATTATTAAGTAAGTGTATATATTATATATTATATATATATGTTTCATTAAAGTTTCATTTAATTATATATATTTATTATACATTTTACATATTATACAATATATTTAATTATGTTTATTTGGTTTATTTTACATATATTTTTAAACTAAAAAAAAACCGATATTTTTGAATTACGATATTTTTGACATCGATATTAAATTATCGATATTTTTGTACTTACCATGTTGTAGATAGGATGTCGATATTCTTGACCACGATATTTTTGTTGTGATATTTTTGTAGGTCGAATTTTTGTCTTTCGAAATTATGTCATACAATCGTATAATTTAATATCTCAACTTCTATACATTGGATTTTTGTCATTTTTGTATGTTTTCTTCAGAGTATAATAATCCATTGTTTCTTTTTGTGGTGTATTCCTTGTGTTACTGTGTGTGTTGCACAAATACTTTGCACATTGCCTCTTTAGGAAAAGCCTGATTGCTTTGTGCCAAGCTACCAGAGGGTGAGCACAGGTTATATTTTAGAGTGTATCTAGCTTACTCTGACTAGAGTGGTGGGCCCTGCCTGGCCTGGGTGCATACCTTAGCCGACCAGGAATCTCATTTCTAACACAGCATCCTTGAAACATGCAAATACCTGGATTTCTTTTGGTCTTTAGTCTTCGGAAATGTAAAGAGCATGTATATTACTCTTGGGGTCAGCTAATTATTGGCCCAAATGCTGCAGCAAAACGCCTTAAAAGTTGTGAGAAAAATGTGTTTTATTTACCAAACATTGACTTTTGCAGGAACTTTTAAGTAAGAAAATCTAGTGGTATTCATACAAACAACACATCCCCATATTTCCATGAGTCTCTATGACACTTGTACTTGAGTCAACCCCCCTAGGAATTATGGGGAAAGTGCATGCTTTTATCATACAGTAGTGTATACAAGGACTTCTGAGTTAATAAAAAGGTCTCTGGGCTGCACAAGTGCCATTTGAAGGTGGAGTTCCCTTAGTGTTGAGGGACTTTAGGTCTAAACACTACACCAGTCAGGATAGAAGTTATGATGAATGTATATGTTATGTACCGGTAGATTGATGTTTGGAAGGCATGCTGGCAAAGAGAGCATTGTGGGATCCACACAAGCCAAACTTCCATAGGTTTCCATGGGTCTCTGCATTTCAGAAATGCTGCTGCTGACAAAGTTCTCTGACTGGCAGAAATGCTAGAGTCAAAATACAGTTGCTATCATCTAAGTGCACCATAGTGCTTTCACATGGCTGCAGATTTACCCCTTTCCTGTCCAATACAATTGCCTTTCTGAACCTTCCAGACGATGTTTTCTTTATTTCTTTGTTTGTTTGTTTATTTATTTATTTAGAAAATGGGAGCTAAAAAGTAATATAGGATAAATACATAATTAAACAGATGCAATAAAAATGTAGAGGAATTAATAAATATTTCAACATAATGAAAAATATTTGAAGTTCATCAATCCATTGCTCCAGAGGGCCCTAAATGTGTTTACCTCTCTTGTGGGCTGCCTTCTCATTGCACTGATAAAGTGAACATTCCAGATGTAAACAGCCTAGATAGCGAGCTTGCCACTGCTGAAATGAAAGGGCTCCGCATCCAACCATGATGAAGCAATACAGATATGAGCAATTCAAATAGCTGCAAATGTTGCATTAAAAGATTCAATTCAATAATTGGAAGTATTGTCTATTTCCAACATATTTATTTTGGTGGTTGTTATAACCTGTTTATGTAATAATATACCCATAAATCTAAATATTTCATTCTAATGAGATAGGGATTTCAGACAATTAGTAAACATATGTTGTTGTGTAGTTCCTAATAATACATAGGATCTGCGTGTTTACTAGACAACATAAACTAAGAGATTGGTGTCCAGACTGATTCCAGACACCCCCAAAGGATATGTTACCTTTAGACCGGCTAGCTCACAGTGGCACTATAAGCTCCCTAACCTTACCAAGGAGCGAATAGTTTCTGGCAACTATCGAACATAACAACTCTTGATACTTCAGGGATCGTGGAAACAGTACAGTACTTTTTGTTCAGTCACTCGTGCTCACTTCTTCTCAGAGAGATATACAAAATGAACAATGTAGACATTTTCAATAGGCATTTATTGAACCAGTGTCATTCAAGTATAACATAAGTGTGCTGCGACAACCATTAGACAGAAACAGATATACATGATTGCAAGCACTGACAGAGTAAATAAAAGGTAGAATTCTACCTTGGTGCTAAAAAAGTAAATATATGCAGGCATATGGATACTTAGCAATAATCAAGCCTACTCCTAAAATGTGAACCCTAGCTAAGTGTACCTAAGTGTACCTAGCATATATGTAGGTGTGAAGCCAAGAATCCCCCTAGGAAAGACCCAACCCCATTACCTATTGGGAAAGAATGAAGAGTCCCATCTTGGTCTCAAGTTGGACACCCTGCCAGGGATGTCAGACTACTGTGTGCTGGAGTTTGTACATGTAGGGACTCCAGCGTCTTGTGTCAGCTTCCCCTCTGGTTTGCCCAGCAAAGATGCGATGCTTATATACCCAAAATGAACCCTCAGGAGGTCTACCTAGATGTGTAATGTTACTGTGGGATTGTCGTTCAAGGATGAAGATAGCGGTGACTTTTGTACAGAGTTATTATACAGAAGATGGTAATACTGCTGTGTGATACTAAGAATCATTATGCATAATAAATGAGGATAGTTTTCGAAGAAAACCACACAACATTTATTCAGCACATAACTAAGTAAAAGGTCAGCGCCAGACCCGTTATGTAGAGCAAGGTAGGACAAATGTAGTTAAGAGGTATATTGGGGTACATTTGGGCTCATAACAATGTGCAATGTCAACACTGGAAGAAAAACATCAGGAGCAACAGTAATGTCGTTATGCAGGTTTGACTGTCGAATCTGGTTTTCTATATGCATGGGATGTGTGCAAGTACGAGTCCAGATGAGCTGAGGTGTTTGAAACGCTTATGAAAGCAGATGAGATTGTTGAGGTATGCTGCACCAGTGTTGTGTAGTGCCTTGAAAGTGTGGATGAGGAGTTTAATTTGTGCTTGTTTGTGTATTGGGAGGCAGTGGAGCTCTTTCAGGTACAGTGGGATATAAGTGTGGTGTGGGGGGTGGAGAGTCATTCTGGCCACTGAGTTCTGAATGGTTTGCAGCCTTCTGCTGAGTATTTCGGTGATCCCGGCATAGAGGGTGTTTGGTACTAAAGCTTACTTGTGACAAGGGCGTGTTTGATAGTTTTCCGTATGCTGATTAGGTGGCATTTAAAAATCTTCTTCAGCATCTTCAGGGTATGGAAGAATGTGAGAGTGATGGCATTGACTTGGGTGGTCATGTCGATTTTGCAGTTGATGATGATCCCAAGGTTCTTGCGTGGGTAGTGGGGTGTGCATCAGGCCTAGCTCTGTCGGGCACCAGGTGGAGTCCCACGCTGAAATGTAGTTCCCGAAGGTCATGATTTTGGTTTTGTCAGTGTTTAGCTTTAGACAGTGGGCTTCTTGTGAATGAGGGAGAACATTAGTTGCTTGTCATCGGCATAGGAGAGGATGTTGATGGCGTAAGAGAAGATAATGCTGGTAAGAGGAATCATGTATGTGTTGAAGAGTCAATCTCAGGGAGGATCCTTGCAGAACCCCGCAGATCAGGTTGCAGGAGTTCAATGTGTACAGCGGCAGGTTGACTGTCTGTGTCCTTTCAGTCAGTAATGAGAAGATTCCTCGGAGTGCATGTTCTTGCATTCCAATGTTGTGTAGGCATTGGGTGAGTTCAGAGCCATACTGTTTTCATCCGTGGCAGCAAATTGATTCAAAATCCCCATTGAAATAATTTAGACCACAGTTTAAATATTGTTTTATAATTCTGTATTTTCAAGTTGGCAGATAACAAGAGCAATCTACCTTATTTGATAGACTCACAACATTTTATCATAAACATATTAGTGTTCAGCTTTTCTTGAGCTTTCTGCCTGAGGCTTCATATGAAACATGATTGTAGAAATTTTGTTCTATAAAATTAATTTTAAAACATTGCACATCTTTGCCTAAATTTATATCATAAATAGAGCGAAGATTGCAAACCACTGCAGTGCCCGCAGATTGAACTATAAATAAAAAAGCTCATCTGTTGGATCATAGCCAAATAAATCTGAAAATTCAGAAGTACCCACTTTCCTCTCATAATAGGGAGGCCAAGAAATGTATCTAGAGCTCTCTGATGGCATCCATATCCTCAAAGAAATCTGAAGCTTAGTGAGTCCATTTTTTAAACCAGGAGGAATGGAAATCTAAAAGTACTGCTCGACATAAATATAAGAGTAACAGCATCTTGATTATATGGCAGTGACTGAATAAAGTAAAGTGTATATTATTCAATTTTTTAAAACAATTTCAACTTTACATGTAGATGTATTCTAATTCGCCATTATTATTTTATCAATATCGGTTGTTAACTATACTCTTAAATATAACTTTACTGGAGTCTTGAATTTTAACATAGCTGTTTGAAAAATCTGGAGGGTTTTGTTGTTCAAAGTGTATCCAAATATTGAAGCAAAAATCTGCTTGCCTCAAATCCTTGTACTCTTATAGCTATCTCTGACAATGTGGTAATAATGACGAAATCATGTGCATATTCAATAATCGGACTTGAATGGTCATTGCAACTGATCAGTTGTATAAATGGTTCTCTAGAAGATTCCAAATAGATATCAAACAGCAGCAGAGAGCATGGGCAGCCCTGCCAAATCTCTCACCTCACCTTGATATGTTTTGATTGTTCTCCCATAATCTGTACTTTGGCTTCAGAAAAATGAGAAAGAATCTTTAGCAATTTAATGAACAACTCTCACAAATATTCCTATGTGACTCGATCAAAATACTTCTCTGCATCAAAGTGGATCATTGCCAGGAAAGAATCACCACAGATTCTATAGCAATAAGAGATATTGCATGATTAATGCGGTTAGCTTTGCCAGTACTGAGGACAAACCCATGCCAACATGGTGTGACTACCCAGACAATGATCCTGCTCTGGTGACAAATCACAATCTTTGAGGAGGCCGAGGGCCTTTGAATCACTGTTAATTAATTAAACGGGGTGGTATGAACCGGGAGCAGTGTGATTCTGGTCTTTTTTTTAAAGCTACAAAGTTGGTTAATGCCCATGATTGTGTAATGTTTAAACCCTGTTGAATGCCCCTCATTAGAGGCAATAAAACCATTGCTATTGAGCAGTCGCGGCTCGCAATATTCGCGGGTGGAGGGGCGGGAGGTCGCGGTGTTACTGCAGGGGTTACCACGCGGGGTTTTTTAGAATAAAAATAAAATCTTTCTTTCTGGGCCGGGTCCCGCCTTTTCCTGCTCCTCAACAAAAACAGGAACAGGCATGCTCCCTCCCCTCCTGTAAGCCAATCACACAATCACAATGCTGCAATGGCAGCGTTGTAATTGGTGCGGAGTCGCGGACAGCGCCCAGCCAGGCACCTGTAGGGAGGCCATTTTCTCTATGTAGGCTGCATGCATCCTACATTGAGAAAATGTAGAGTGCACATGACTGCTTTGGTCGACCCCAGGGCTGACTAAACAGTCAGGGTACTAAGACTGGTGCAAGCCACTTCTCCCTGACCCGTACACAGGCATATTCTCCCGCCCGCCCCCAACCAGGCATACCCCTGTTTTCTGCTTTCTCGCAGCACGAGAAGCAGAAACATAAATTTGTATTTAAAATACCATTTTATGTTTGTGCTTCTAGCACTTCAAAAAAGCAGTGGGGTGGCGCTCCTCCACCCTAATGGAGGAGCCGCCCCTCCAATTGAGATAATTATTTCATTGGTGGAAGTGTAGGTACACTGGATGCTAGAACCTTTGCTATTGGCAGTAAACTATGGTATTCGATGTTATGTAAATGTGAGGAAGAATGGTTACATTATATGCCATGTTTACATGGTATTTTGGAAAAGAGTATGGCCACTACCTGACTCCATGTCATCACAATATTTCCTGTTCTGGGTTTTAAACCCACAAAACATTGCAATCATGTGTATTATTCTAGTTAACAGAGTGGAAACAAAGCAAGATACAACACCCAGAGTGTGTTCGGTTGTCACATTATTAAGGACCAGGTGAGATGGAACAAGGTGCCACTGTAGTAAAGAGTTTACACAGCTAATCCAAGTCACACCTCCTTAGATTTTCCTGAATCGCTACTCCTCAAAAATATGCAAGGAAAGCAGATTTCTTTTGGTTTTGTGCAAGCTCAGGGGCAAAAAATATAGAAATACAACCTTTCAAACCTCACTGACAAATAGACATTGAAAATTCACAACAAATGGATTGGGGTTTGTCTGTTTAGCTCCGCCGTTGCATTGTCAGCCACACTTGTGGTCTCATTTTGAAAGTATGATATGCTGGCTAGCTAGATGCAGATTCTCAGGGTGCCAGACACTAGCCAAAAATGGAAAGGTCCCAAAAGTAATCCAAGATAAATTATCCCTCGTTGCTAATGGGTTTCAACTCTCCTAGTATGTGATTAGGTGTGAAACCCCCTGCCTCTTCCTTCAAGGGAACTGAAATGGAGAGTTGTGTAGAGGCCAGCATGAGGTACACATTGTGCCAGGAGGCCCATCTCCCCACTCTTTTTCTTGTTTGTACAAAATGTATTTCTTGTGCCCATGTGGCATTAAGGGGTCTTCAAGAGTGTCGGATCAAAGGTTGGCAGTCCTGTTCTCCCTGAAGGAAGTGCAGTCACAAGGGATATAGAGATTCAATGGCATTTTAATTGTTGTAGTAAATTATTAAGTAGAAGGGACGTTTCAGAGGGCAGGTGCAGAATGGGTCTATGTCTTTGATGTTTATGTGAAACGGCGCGATCTACAGCACATATATTAACTCAGAAAATCTTTGAGTAAAAGCATTAGCTGCAGACAACAAACGTCTTTCTGCATGTTCAAGATGTGTTTTTTGTTTTTCATACATTAAGGTCCTGATTACAAGTAGCTCTTTAAATTGCAGTCCTTGCTCAAATGCCTGTTTACGCAAGGTGGCAGATTTCGCATTTTTTCACGCAGCTCAATGCAATAAGCCACCTTGCAGCGCTGCATGAAAGGGCAGAAATGCACCATATTTACTATTATACAGCTCATTAATGTCATTTCATAGCGCTAGTGAACTCTTGGCTGCCTAGCGACAACACAGGCACCCTTACATCATGTTGCAAGTGTGCTTGCGTTGTAGGCAGGATTGTTTTGGTGCAGGAAGGGACACCTTCCTGCACAAACACAATCCTGAGAAGCATTTTCTAATTTCTATGTGTGCTGCAGAATGCAGCATATACAGAAAGAGGAAGACACGAGGAGAAATAAAATATTTCTCCTCATTACGCATCACCTAGGGAGGCATAGCACTTTGACACATTTACATGTCTACCAGTAATGATAAATCTGGAAATGTGGCAAAATTCATGGGTGGGTGAGTTGGAAATCCCATGAAACAAAGTGATTTGCACTGCCTTTTGTTACTCTAGATTTACCAAGCAAAGCAGAACCACTCAAAGTGGCATTGTGTGGCTTGATAAATCTCATTTGATGAATATGGGCCAAGGTTCCCAAGTATAGGTGGTGTGATGCTAATTCTACACATCCTCCAAAACAATAAACTCTGCTAACTTGTGTATGCTGACTTCCAGCCTGTGCTTCATGCCCATTCCATCCTGGTACCAATGATCACGTAAGTGCTGCTGTGTTCAAAATGTAATTCTCATTCTCTGTATGCACCTCCTATATCTTCGAGATAAATGTGTGTTAGGCCTTCAATATGGAATAAACTCCACTTATGTGAATATAAATTCCTAGAAATAGCATATTTGTGTGTTTTAAATCTTGCTAAGGTAGCACAATATTGTTGAAAGAAAGTTGAAAGCGTGCAAACACAATCCATACGGCGGGCAGAAAATATGTTTCCTACCTCTTGTTAAAGTAACTGCCTTAAATTGCCTTAATTAAGGAAATGTAAATTATCTCCTTGCACTGCAAAGCCATTCACGTGCATGTTGACAATGCTTTGTAAGTCTCAATTGTATTTTCCATTCCTCCTAAGAGAACCCCCAAGCTGGCATGTGCTGCCACCATTGATACACCTAAATTGTCACCTACTTGCTGCTGCAACCAACAGCAGGACACTTTGGTGCCAATTCCGATCCGGTAAAAACCGGGTACGAACCGTCGGACGGAGCCTTTTCTCCGTCCGACTCGTACCCGGTGCGAAATCCATCCGAAAATGCAAGTACGATTCATACGGAAACACCATTTCCGTACGATTCGAACAAAACACCGACCGAACAGAAACTAAACACAATTCCGATCCTGAAAGGAGCCGACGTGACGTCGGTACGCATCCAGCCTACGTTTCACGAACCAGGAAGTACGATTCGAACCGACGTCATCCCGCACGGAAAATATTTACCGGCTGCCAAAAACTGCCGGGAAATCAGGACGACACACGCAAGGAGCAGCTGGACGCGACGAACAGACATGGACCCGAACCTACGTGCCATCCCTGCCCTCCTAGCAGTCCACCTGGCGTACAGGAACCGACGCAGACGCCGCAGAAGGTCAGCACAACAACCAGGGGCAAAGGGGGGGGCAGGGGCAGGACACACAACACCAACACATGGTACCAAATCACACATGGCCTGGACATACCTGACCATCAGGGCCTGGTCACTTCCAGGGGGTGGGGGCAAGGCCAGCAACGCAAGCGTCCGCCACAACGGAAGTGGATGGTCACGCGAACCGGTACGTACCCTACCCAGGCCGCAAGAGCGTGGGTACGGAACGTACCACGCGTCCCCCTACGTCACTCCAACAATAGCGGTACGGCCCGTACCCACGTCAGAAAGGCCTTGGTACAGCTCGTACCAGCATTGCTGGGGTCATGTAGGGGTACGCGTGGTACGACCCGTAGCCACGCCCCCAAGGCCTGTGTACGGTGCGGACCCCACGGCCCGCAACAATGGTGGGACGCACCGTACCCACACACCAAAGGCATGGGTACGGCCCGTACCCAGGCACGCAGAGCGTGGGCAGGGGTATGTACGGACCGTACCCCCACCCGTGGAAGTACGGCCCGTACCCCCACCCGTGCATGTACGCCCCGAACCCCCACTCGTGTATGTACGCCCCGAACCCCCACCCGTGTATGTACGCCCCGAACCGCCACCCGTGTATGTACGCACCCAAGCGCCACCCGTGTATGTACGCCCCGAACCCCCACCCCACCCTGGTATGTACGCCCCGAACCCCCAGCCGTGTATGTACGCACCAAACCCCCACCCGTGTATGTACGCACCAAACCACCACACCAGCCGTGTATGTACGCACCAAACCCCCACCCCAGCCGTGTATGTACGCACCAAACCCCCACCCGTGTATGTACGCACCAAACCACCACACCAGCCGTGTATGTACGCACCAAACCCCCACCCCAGCCGTGTATGTACGCACCGAACCACCACCCGTGTATGTACGCCCCCGAACCCCCACCCCAGCAGAGTATGTACGCCCCGAACCCCCACCCGTGTATGTACGGACCGAACCCCCACCCCAGCCGTGTATGTACGCACCAAACCACCACCCGTGTATGTACGCCCCCTAACCCCCCCCAGCCGTGTATGTACGCACCGAACCACCAGCCGTGTATGTACGCACCAAACCCCCACCCGTGTATGTACGCACCTAACACACACCCCAGCAGAGTATGTACGCCCCGAACCCCCACCCGTGTATGTACGGACCGAACCCCCACCCCAGCAGAGTATGTACGCCCCGAACCCCCACCCGTGTATGTACGGACCGAACCCCCACCCCAGCCGTGTATGTACGCACCAAACCACCACCCGTGTATGTACGCCCCCGAACCCCCCCCCAGCCGTGTATGTACGCACCGAACCACCAGCCGTGTATGTACGCACCAAACCCCCACCCCAGCCGTGTATGTACGCACCGAACCACCAGCCGTGTATGTACGCACCAAACCCCCACCCCAGCCGTGTATGTACGCACCGAACCACCACCCGTGTATGTACGCACCGAACCACCACCCGTGTATGTACGCCCCCGAACCCCCACCCCAGCAGAGTATGTACGCCCCGAACCCCCACCCGTGTATGTACGGACCGAACCCCCACCCCAGCCGTGTATGTACGCACCAAACCACCACCCGTGTATGTACGCCCCCTAACCCCCCCCAGCCGTGTATGTACGCACCGAACCACCAGCCGTGTATGTACGCACCAAACCCCCACCCGTGTATGTACGCACCTAACACACACCCCAGCAGAGTATGTACGCCCCGAACCCCCACCCGTGTATGTACGGACCGAACCCCCACCCCAGCAGAGTATGTACGCCCCGAACCCCCACCCGTGTATGTACGGACCGAACCCCCACCCCAGCCGTGTATGTACGCACCAAACCACCACCCGTGTATGTACGCCCCCGAACCCCCCCCCAGCCGTGTATGTACGCACCGAACCACCAGCCGTGTATGTACGCACCAAACCCCCACCCCAGCCGTGTATGTACGCACCGAACCACCAGCCGTGTATGTACGCACCAAACCCCCACCCCAGCCGTGTATGTACGCACCGAACCACCACCCGTGTATGTACGGACCGAACCCCCACCCCAGCAGAGTATGTACGCCCCGAACCCCCACCCGTGTATGTACGGACCGAAACCCCACCCCACTCGTGTATGTACGCCCCGAACCCCCACCCGTGTATGTACGCCCCGAACCGCCACCCGTGTATGTACGCACCCAAGCGCCACCCGTGTATGTACGCCCCGAACCCCCACCCCACCCTGGTATGTACGCCCCGAACCCCCACCCGTGTATGTACGCACCCAAGCGCCACCCGTGCATGTACGCCCCGAACCCCCACCCCACCCTGGTATGTACGCCCCGAACCCCCAGCCGTGTATGTACGCACCAAACCCCCACCCGTGTATGTACGGACCGAACCCCCACCCCAGCAGAGTATGTACGCCCCGAACCCCCACCCGTGTATGTACGGACCGAACCCCCACCCCAGCCGTGTATGTACGCACCAAACCCCCACCCGTGTATGTACGCACCAAACCACCACCCCACCCGTGTATGTACGCACCAAACCACCACCCCAGCCGTGTATGTACGCACCAAACCACCACCCGTGTATGTACGCACCAAACGCCCACCCGTGTATGTACGCACCAAACCACCACACCAGCCGTGTATGTACGCACCAAACCCCCACCCCAGCCGTGTATGTACGCACCGAACCACCACCCGTGTATGTACGCACCGAACCCCCACCCCAGCAGAGTATGTACGCCCCGAACCCCCACCCGTGTATGTACGGACCGAACCCCCACCCGTGTATGTACGCACCAAACCCCCACCCGTGCATGTACGCACCGAACCTGCTATAAGAATGGGGTGTGCAAAACACCCCCAGCAGTGCCCAGACACAGGAGGGGTGGGTGCAGGGTCCTCCCAGCAGTGCCCAGACACAGGAGGGGTGGGTGCAGGGTCCTCCCAGCAGTGCCCAGACACAGGAGGGGTGTGTGCCTATCACTCCCAGCAGTGCCCAGACACAGGAGGGGTGTGTACCTATCACTCCCAGCAGTGCCCAGACATCGGACAATATACCCCATCAACAAGTTCAGTGACCTACAAGGGTGATACCCCAGATGCAGGCGGAGCCATCGCTGAGCCAGCATGGCTATATTGAAAGGCAACCCTCACACATCCAGGAAATGTAGACACAGCACAGCACAGCATTTGGGAGACACCCTGCAGGAAAAATGGCCTGGGCCACAGAGGACGGAACACACCTTGGGACAATGTCACCATACAGTGAGAGCAAACATGACCAAATACCATTTGCAGAGACCTTTGTGATGGCACGCAGATGGCAGGGTACACCCCATGAGCAGCACACTCCAACATTTCACAGACCCCTAACACATTATCACCACCCCAACGCAGGGAGCACCAGCACCAACAGCAAGTCCAGGAAAGCATCAGTGTGCAAAACAAAAAGAAAAGGCTTTATTCAGCAGGAAAATATATCAGAGAAAATGTCCACTATGTACAAGGGCCATGGGCCAGCCCAGCAGCAATGTCCGGGGGGGGGGTACACATCGGGACGTGTGTCCCCTAGCTTGCCTGCACAGTTCACAAGTCCATTTCATCCACAGAAGAGGGGGCATCAGGGGGGAGGGTGGAAACAGGCACCGCAGGGACAGGAGGGGAAAGGGTAGGTGTTGTGGGTGCAGGGAGGGATGAATCTGCCACAGGGGGGGTGCCAGCGCCAAAGGTGGAGGACAGAATGGCGCTGCACACGTCGGCAAGTTCCCCCAGCGACTCCCCCGTACCCAATCCAACCACAGGCCCCAAGGAGGGGGGGGGGGCAAAGGGATGGGTCGCAGCGCCACTGGGGGAGGGTGTGGACAGGGTGGGGGACTCAACTCCCCTGGCCGGGTCCCGCCTCCACCGCTTGCGGGGTGGTGTCATCCTGGGGCTGGGGGGCACACTCGCAGTGGATGATGCTGTCACTGACTGTTGGCCAGGAGAGCTAAGGGGAGTGGATTTGGAGGGAGTGGGTTGTGTGGAATGCGGACTCCCACTGTGGCTGCGTGTTCTACGTTTCCCCCCCGACCCAGTGGGTGTGCCTTCCTCACCCTGTGTGTGCGTGACAGGAGGTGTGCGCTTCGACTTCCCTGGTGGTGTGGTGCCTGTGTCTGTTGGGGTGCGTGCACGCTGACGTCTGGATGTGCGTGGGACAGGCACGGGAGTGGGAATTGTGGATGGGGCAGGGGTAGGGGGTGTTACGCAGCGCTGCAGGAGATCCAGTGCTGCAGTCAGTGTGGAGTCTATGGACCTCAGCAACTGCCGTTGGTCAGACTGCGCAGCCGACATGCCCTCCATGTATGCCTCCATCTGGGTCAGCACCTGGGTGTGGGCATGGAGGACATTTAGCATCGCAGTCTGACCAACCTGCAACTGCCTCAGGATGTCCACAGACTCCGCACTCACCGCAGCAGTGGTGACAGGGGCAGGGGGTGCGGTGCCTGGCAGGAAGGAGACATGTGGGGACCGAGCACGGAGGGAAGGGCCACGAGCATGTGGGAGGCCGGTGATGGAACCTGAGGTGGCGGGGGGATGTGGAGGGCTGCCATCAGCTGGGGGGGCAGACTCCGCCACCTCTGGGAGCTCAGCCTCGGACCCGTCTGCGTCATAGTCTGTGTTGGCAGTCAACAGGTCCTCCGCCTCACTCCCTTCGGCCTCCGTGCCACTCCATGTGCCAGACAGGACAGCACTGCTGGTACTGGTGCTCAATCTCTCCTCCCGGTCCGTGCTAGTGTCTCCTTCCGTGTCCCCCGGCGATGCTGTGGGCAAGGTGAAGAGACAGGAGAAAATCAGACACCTGTACACTTATGTCACATGAGTCAAATATACATAGGTCACATTGCATAGCCTGAAAAGCAACAGGAGTAACACCTACAAAACAATGTACACATGTAGGCCATGGAACACACAGTTTTTCTACCCACCATGCCACTGAGACACAATGGAGATCATGACACAACAGCAAATCACTGCACCTGAAATTTTAGAGAGGAGTCAGCCTCTGGGGACAAATGTGCACAGCACCTGCACCACACTGCGTCGTCAAAAAGGGATGAGCATGAATCATATCCATTTACTCTTGCCGCATGCTGCAACGGCAATACATGAAACCAGGCCACACATGACAGGGTCACTGCACCTTGAGCGTATGTCCAGTCAAACATCACACACAGGCTAAACCCAGCAAGGAGGATGAAGCTTCTGACATGTAGGCCTTGTACGCACAAACCACCCACACCTGAGACAATCTCATTGAGACGGAGAAAGTATGTACACCTCTTACTCTGGGATGGAAACACATGGCCTCCACTAATTCATGACTGTAAACACACAGCCCCTGGTGGCCATGTCCACACATCATTGACAGGCAAACATCATCAGATTGTCTCAACAACACACACAGGTAATGCCCACTGTGAGTATGCACAAGCAAAATGGGTCCCCCTGTACAGTGGACACATGTAGCAACCTGTAGGTCCTAACAGTTGAGCCCAGGGTACAATGCCACCCTACGCAACCCATGGCAAAGACACAGTGAATGGCCATATTGTTGGATGACGCACATGATACCTAGGAAGAGGTGCCCCAGGGCACAGTAGTGCCCACACTCCTCCATGGTCCAGGATGGACATGACTGCAAATTAAGCAACCGTCCCTGCACTTAGCAGGCCTCCCACTCAGGCACATCATGTCAGAGGGCACACAATTGGACATGCATGCTGGAAGGCTGTACATTTTGGAGACACACCCCTATGTCGTGATTCACAATCAGTGCCAAGTGACATGGACACCACAATGACTGAAATTGGCCATGGCACACGCAAGGTCCCCATACCTGTGGCACATCACCCCCACACATGATGCTGATAGCATAGGGCACCTGCATGAACTGCCTGCATAAATAACCTTGTGCAAGAGTGGCGACAGACCAGGGAACACATTGCAAGGAGGGGAAGGGAGGGAGTGAGAACAGCACTGTGCTACTTTGTGGAGAAGTTGACGCACTGCACAATCAAACCCTGGCAGTGTATCCATGCAACTGCACACTTACATTGGCTGGGGACACACAACTGACACACATGTACCTACCCCCTTCCTGCTGCTGCCTCTCCTGTAGGCGCCTGTCCATATCGGGGAAGACCACCGCCAGCACACGCTTCTGGATGTGGGTCAGACGACGGCGGCCACGGTTCTTACGGCTCTCAGGTGAGTCCCCCAGCAGGAGCCGTGCAATCCTCCTCGTCCAGCACCGGATGTCCTGCCAGCGTTTCCTCACCTGAGACAGGCTCCGCCTCCGACCCTCTGTACCCCTCACGGCACTGACGGCTTCCCTCCAGATCTCCCCCTTGGCAATGGCGCCTACCTGTGAGGATGCAAAAGAGAGAATACATTAATCCACATGAGCAAAGACACAGAGACACACATATAGAACAATCCTCATTATGAACAGGCCATGGTATGCATGCAACTAATTGCACCTTTGTCATAGGGACATTATCCACTGTGGAAGGCCAAATGCACTACGTGCCAGTGGAAGCACACGGGTGGCATGAGGGGTACCACACACTCACTGACCAGGGATCACACTGTGCCTCACAGGCTACACCAGGATTATGTACAGCACCTCACAGCAGTCACCTGCCCCAGCACACTGATGCTACCTCAGCAGAGTACACAGACACACACAGGTACAGGACAATCACATGGCATTGCCAACTGCGGGTACACACCTCACTCTGCCCATGTGCCAGTAGACGTGGGTGTCACAGGTGTGGGGCTGGCTCAGCACGGCATGCACACAGCACTGCTCCCTGCTCACATCCGATGGCCAGGCCATATCCATCCCTCATGCTGCTTGTGTGCAACACTCCCCATATGCACTCACCCACATGACAGGGGACTAACACACACACCAATGTGCAGGGGACGAACACGGCCTTTGGACACTCACAGCACAGGTACACTGAACAAACACACATCCATGGGTACTGACACCTGTCACACTGGGGGGAACACAGGATCACATCAGGACTGTGGAAACAACATCCCCAGGAGGAGTATGCAGGCAGAATGTGGCATGCACCTTGCATTCATTGTCACAGTAGGCACTATGCAAGTGAGGAGTGCACACAGGAAACACAGCATGCTCTGCATGGGTGACATGAGGCCTTCCACACCCTGGGACCCACTCCAAACAACAGTGCATGTCTGTCACACATGGACACAATGCCAGAAGTCACTGTCACACAAAAGGGGCACAGTCTAAGCTAGTGGAGTCTGCACTCACCTGAACCCCTGGTCGACCATACAGGCTCAGGAACTGTGGGAGGATCACATCTATCAGGGCAAGGTTCTCCTCCTGGGTGAATGGCTGTGACCTCTCCACAGTCCTGGACATGGTGCCAGAGGAATCACTATCAGCAGCAGTGGTCAGGGATGAATGGATGTGCAGGCAAGTGCTCTCTCATGGGACCTGGCTGCCTTATATATGCCTGGCTGGCCTGTTCATGTATAGGAGTACAGATTGATTGGTCAGTCACATTAGCATCCTACGTTTCATCCAATCCCTTCAAACCTACCCCAGTGTGTGGCTTTGCATGGTTTCAGTTTTGATAATGATGTCAAGTCAACATCCACATTGCAACAATGTAGATTCTTTCAAACTGACTTCTGCTGTGCACCTGGTGCTCAAATTCAAAAATTTAACTCAGTCTCCATGGCAACCATCAGGCATTTAGGCCCTTATACTTGTCCCTCATGTGTCCCCTATGTGTTTTCATACATTTACACACAGGTACGGTGCGTTCCACGCCCTAGGGCACCCCACAAGCAGTGATACCGACCGTACATGCGCTTGTACGGTCCGGATCACAATATGGGCGCTGGCGTATGCGTACGCCACAGTAGTACGGACTGTACACGCGCTTGTACGGTCCGGATCACAATATGGGCGCTGGCGTATGCGTACGCCACAGTAGTACGGACTGTACACGCGCTTGTACGGTCCGGATCACAATATGGGCGCTGGCGTATGCGTACGCCACAGTAGTACGGACTGTACACGCGCTTGTACGGTCCGGATCACAATATGGGCGCTGGCGTATGCGTACGCCACAGTAGTACGGACTGTACACGCGCTTGTACGGTCCGGATCACAATATGGGCGCTGGCGTATGCGTACGCCACAGTAGTACGGACTGTACACGCGCTTGTACGGTCCGGATCACAATATGGGCGCTGGCGTATGCGTACGCCACAGTAGTACGGACTGTACACGCGCTTGTACGGTCCGGATCACAATATGGGCGCTGGCGTATGCGTACGCCACAGTAGTACGGACCGTACAAGCGCGTGTACAGTCCGTACTACTGTGGCGTACGCATACGCCAGCGCCCATATTGTGATCCGGACCGTACAAGCGCGTGTACAGTCCGTACTACTGTGGCGTACGCATACGCCAGCGCCCATATTGTGATCCGGACCGTACAAGCGCGTGTACAGTCCGTACTACTGTGGCGTACGCATACGCCAGCGCCCATATTGTGATCCGGACCGTACAAGCGCGTGTACAGTCCGTACTACTGTGGCGTACGCATACGCCAGCGGCAATATTGGCCCAGGGACCCTATACACGCGCTCCGAGCGTATGTACGGTGCGTATAACAACTGTCAGTGGTGACAGGCGGCACACAGACAGGAATGGAGCGGACAGGTATTGCCAAGGGTGGACACCAATGCATTGTCTGTGCAATACCACCTGTGTGTGACACAGGTGTGTCAGGATGTGATGTGGCACTTTACCCCTGAGGTGTGGGCAAAGCACATGTACGATGAGCTGTGTACACATGTCGTGTGTGATGGTGCGCATTGTACCACACATCCCCTGCACTCCTTTGACATGTGTGCATGTCGTACACACTAGTGGAGCCATGAGTCACTTGCATGTCCCAGTCACGGACACCCGCACCTGTCCCCTGATGCCAGGTACACGGAATATTACATATGACACGTGTATGGCTGCGTTGCATGCTGCAACCATGTCATGTGTGTGGCATGTCTTTCCATGATTTTGCTGTAGGTGTGTGATTCAATGTGTCAGCAGTTGCTGCTGCCAACATGTGTCTGTGTGTCGATGGGCATGGCACACTGTTCCGCACACCAGCCCACATATGTGATTTGCCATGAGGTGTGTATGTATCCAACTACACGGAGTATCAACACAAGTACATATCCACATGCTCCCTATGTATGTTCTGTCTCGACATGTACTCCTCAAAGGCAATGTGTGTGGCCTGTCCTATTCCTATGACATGTGACCAGTGCATATCGCATCCAACTACCTGTCTGTACCATACGCATACTACCTCTGCACATGTGTGGATGTCTGTGAATCCTGTGATGCGTGTGCATGTTCACTTACACTGGCCCACAGCTAGTCTCATGCCATGTCATCGTGATCTTGCCCCCCTCCGTTAGTGGCTGTCCCTTGGTAGGAGTGTAACCTGACTGGCGTTCGTGTCCAGGAACTGTGGCACAGACCTGACTCACAACGTGGCATATGTGTATTGGCTGTGTAACATGTGCTCAGTGCATTGACGATGTTGTTGTACAGTGCTCACTCTTAGGTGTTCCTTCCATTTCACTGCAGGGCTCCGCCTCTCCCTCGACGTATGCCAGACATTGCTGCCCTGCATGAACGGGACTGTATACGCCGCTACAGATTCAGCCAACGGTTGATTGATGAGTTGACTGGCCGGCTGGAAGCACAACTCCTCCCGCGCCACAGGTATCCAAGTGCACTGACACCCAAGTTGAAGGTGATGGCAGCCCTACATTTCCTTGCCACGGGTACGTTCCAACATACCATTGCTGATGTCGGGGGCATGTCCCAGACGATGTTCAGCCGTGTTCTGCATGATTTCTTAGAGGCCATGTTGGTTCACCTGGATGAGTACATTAAATTCCCAAATCGTGAGCAGTTGACAGATGTCAAGCGTGAGTTCTATGCCCTGGGAGGGATGCCCCATGTCATTGGGTCCATAGATGGGACACATGTTGCGTTGGTACCACCACAGGCACAGGAGGTGGTGTATAGGAATCGCAAACATTATCACTCCATTAATGCCCTTGTGGTGTGTCTGTCCAACATGGTGATTTCACATGTCTGTGTTCGCTTTCCAGGATCAGCACACGATGCCTTCATCATGAGGCGTAGCAGGGTGCCAGAAATGATGCTGCAGCTGCGGAACGAGCGAGCATGTATTGTTGGTGGGTAGACTCTGGCAGTTCTGTGTTTGGCGTCATCTTCCAATCTCACTGCCTGTGCTGACACACTTCTGTCCATGATGTTTCCTTGTAGGGGACGCTGGCTATCCCAACATGCCATGGCTGATGACGCCTGTCCGCAACCCCAGCACGGCTGCCGAGCACCTCTACAACAACGCACATGGGCGGACCAGGAGAGTCATTGAGAGGACGTTTGGACTTCTGAAGAGCCGATTCCGGTGCCTCCACAAGACCGGCGGAGCACTCCCATATGCCCCGGTGAAGGTGTGCAAGATCATCATCGTCTGCTGCATGCTGCACAACATGGCAGTGGAGGAAGCTGTTCCACTCATACTGGATCAAGATGACCAGGACCATCCACCCGTGGAGGATGAAGGGCTTGGTGACGGGGCAAGTGATGTGGAGGAGGAGGAGGCTGTGGAGGACATGCGGAGTCGGCTCATACGCAACTTCTTTGCTTAGTGGTGAGTTCCAGTGTCTGAGTGTGCACGCATTGGGCCGTGTGTGGCATGTGTTGCAATGTGTGTGTCCATCTGCATGTCTGCCAAGTGAGTCAGTGGTGTGTATTGAAGTGTCACTCAAGTGATGGCGCAATGGAAGGATGTTGTCTGAGGGTCATCATTGTCACCTGTCATGTTAACAACATGATACGTGTTAAGTACATGCTTGCGGATGTGCTCCTTTGTGCTGAATCCTTGTGTGTCTCTCTTCCACAGGTCCATGTGCATGCTGTCTGCTGGTGGCATTGTTGTGCTCCTGCTACTCCTCATGAACACAGCGACATGTGCTGATTCAGCGTCACATGCACGGGCAAGTGTTGAAATCTCCTCAGGGTAAGGGATGCCTCACGTCGTTTTGGGTGTGTGAATTGTTTGTAGTCTGTGTGCACTTCTCCGGTTCATGTGTGTTCCATTTGCATACATGGTGATCCTACATGGGGAACATGACATGGGGCAGGCTTCACCTGGAGCCATGCTCAGACTTGGTGACTGTCATGTGGCAGGGGATTGGGGATTGTGATGAGGCCATCATTGTGTGTAACACTGGCCTCGGAAACATACAGGTTGCACCGGGTTGACATGGTGTGTGATTGCCCCATCAGGGCCTCAATGGTGTATAGCGGCCTCTCCGTGGCAGCAGGGGGTGTTTAGCTGTTATCCGTCACTTGTGTGCCAGGTCAATGGGATGCCAGCATCTGTGTTGCAATGGGGGGTGCCAGTGTTGCTCCCACATGTACATCCACATGACCTGTGTATGTGTTGACAGAGTATCATTGTCATTCCAACACACATGACTAATAAATTTGTCCCTCTGTCTCCAAGGTGCCTCTTCCCTGTCAATGGTGCCCTGTTGCCACTGTGCGTGCCGCAGGTCTGGCATAGTTTTCATAGGTGGTGCATATGTGTCTATGTGTAGAGTGACAAGATGCTAGGGGTTTGTCAGGGAGTGGGAACTGTATTATGCACAAGATGCACAGTTCCATCCACCTCAAGGCAAGAGAGACCATCCCCCAGGGAAACTACAACATCTGTGTAGAATCCTACCCTGCAGTCTACGGACATGTGCCTCACGACTCCCATGGTACTTGTCCATATCCGGAGTGCATCTGCACAGCTCTGCTACTGCGTCGGGCAACCAGGCCACATCAACGTCCTAACGGGATGGGGGGAATGTTTCACAGCCAGCTGCAGGATGACCTTCTAGATCCACGCCCACACTCATGATGCAGCCCACAACCCCAACACAACCATGTGGCACAGTGATCCTAAACTGCATTCTGGCATCTCCATGCATCCAACCTTGGCCTAGCCACCATTCTCAACATCCGCCTGACGCAAGCATGCTGCACATTGTAGGGACACATGTCTAGACATACCTGGGAGCGGCAAGCCAGGTCACTCCACATGATCCCTGACCTCTGCGCATGACTGTTGCTCCCCTGAATGTGTCTGTAGCCACAGTTGTGCGGGAACCACTCAGCTGGTTGGGCCCAGCACAGGTGAGTTTGGTACTCCATGTCTGTATCAGATGAGACATTGGGACCCATGTGTGTCCTGGGCAAGACTGCGACCCCACGGTTTGGATGGTTGGAGTTAATTCTGAGATCAGGCATGCTTTGACTGTACGACACACACATGTATTGTAATAATGTAGAATCACGGCATCATCTTGTAAGTGTGATTAATTTATTTGTGGTGGGGTACGGGTTTGTGGGGATGACAAGAGGTGCACAGCGGGAGTGTAGAATCCAAAGTTCACTGGGGGAGTTGGTATCCTTGTCGTAGCAAAATGTCAGAGTCCATGCCACAGTCTTCGTCAACATAGGTCAGACAGTGACCAGCAAGTCCATGTGGCAGACAATGTCATGTGCTGCTATTGGGCCAGAGGGCCAGGTGCCAGGCCAGGTGACCTGGGAGATGGTGATGTTCTGCTGACTCTCACAGTCTTTTTCGTGGACGACCCACCTTCCTGCGGGGACCCTCGGAAGCAGTCCGTGACGATGTCTGTGACGCTCCGTCGGATGAATCCTCCTCCTCCTGATCCCTCCCTGTGTCTGGTAATGGCCTTCGCCTGGTGCCACAGGGAGGGTTGCCCATGTTGTCGGCAATCCGACGGAGTACACCGGTCATTTGGGTTTGCACCGCCACGAGCTCAGCCTGTCTATCCTCCATCCTTCCTTGGTGTTGCAGTTGACAGGCATGTTGCTGGGACTGCAGGGTCTTCATCTCCTGGAGGGTCCCCTTGATGTCATTGAGGGTGGACGCAATCTGGTCCATGCCCCTGGTGTCACGCCGGTATGTATCCAGGATGTTGCTGACCTGGGACACTACCGGGTCCTGAGCTGCCTGGTCAGGTTCGCGCCTCCGCCGTCCTCCACTCCCGCCACCCCTGCCCACGTGCACCTGGCCTGCCGTTGTGGGTGCATCGGGTCTCCGGGACCCCTGAGGGATGGCATCTGCGTTGCCGCCTGCCTCCTCCTGGGTGCCCGGAGGACCGTGTCCCTCCTGGGCAGACTGGCTGGGTGGTCGTGTGCGGGCAGGGCTCCTGGACGTCTCCTGGGATGTGGCAGGAATGGGGGTGGTGGTTGGCACAGTTGTACCTGACGCAGGTGCTGCAGGTGGTTGGACACCAGAGGGGCCAGGTTGGTCTGGGTCATCCACGGAGTGGTGAGAGTCATCGCTGGCGGTGGGGTCATCATCCCGCGGAGCCTGGTCCTGTGTGACTTCCCCCCCAGTGTTGGGGGGTGTTCGTCGACGTTGACCTGTGTGTGAGAGAGACAATGTTGACAGTGTCACATGTGGCATCCATGTTGCATGCATTTCTGATTTGGCACTCTTCCTCTGGGTAGTTGGATCTGTCCTGCATTCCTCTCACAGTGCACTTGTGCATGGCTATGTCCCTTGGCCACAGCTGTCAGGGCTTTACGCATGTGTGAGACACAATCTTAGTTGATGCATCTATTTGGGTACACAGTCAGCAGTGTGGTGTGCGGGCGTAGCGAGCCATGCAGAGGCGCCTTACGTGTTGCACTGTACGTGGCCAAATGGTGTTTTGGCAAGGCAATTTGATGTTGCAGGTAGGGGACTGAAGCATTTGTGACAGGGTTCTTACCGACACGGTGGGTGGGTATACTGGGTGTGTGGTTAGGTCTGTGCCTGCAGCACGGATGGACTCGTGCACAGATTGACACATGGACCGGTCTTCATCTACGGAAGGGGGGGTTGAGGCACTGCCAGACCTGGTCTGCATGCACACAGTCCACCGGCTGACGAGTGGACATGGCCACACCACCCAAGGGTGATTTAGTCTCCCTGTGTCTCCCTTCCTCCCTCCCTCTGTCACCCTCCTCCCTCCCTCTGTCGGTCTCCCTCTGTCACCCTACTCCCTCCCTCTGTCTGTCTCCCTGTGTCCCCCCTCTGTCTCCTTCCCTCTCATTCCCCCTCTCCCTCCCTCTCTTTGTCACTCTCTGTCACCTCAGGCCAGCTTCCTGGGCACACACAGTTAGCCGGTCTTTGAATGGCCATTGGCTTGTTCATGTGAGTTAGTCCCTGTTCTCCGGGCACCCATTGGGCAGTGTGTCTGAGTGTAGGCTGCTGCTGTGGCGGTGTGTGCTGAGACTCTATCAGAGCGATGCATCTTCATTGTCTGCTGTTATGTGCAAATTGTGCCTTCAGACCCATGGCATCCTGCATGGCAGCCATCATTTGCAGGCAAGACAGTACTGTGTGGGTACACACAGTTTGTATGGCTGTGCCCTGGGCCATATGGGCTGAGGGCATTGTTGTGTGCTTGTGAGTTGCTCAATGTTAGTTTTGCTGCCCCCACTCCCAGCATCGACCACATCCTGTGTTGTGTTGGTGTATTGTGTGGCCTGTGACTTGGCATGGCCCTGATTGATGCATGGGGCATGGAGGTGCCAGTGGCATGTGTGTGTTTGTGGAGTGTTGTTGTGTCCGGTGGTGGCTTGGGGGGGGTGGCATGCATGATTGATTGTGTATGGCATCCCCCCCATGTGAGGTGAGTTGTTTGTGTACTCACCAGGGTCTGGGAGTCCTGGCAGTCCGTGTAGTCCCTCCACCGCCAGCGTGGACATCACCTTCTCCTCCCAGGGATGGTATTGTACCGGTCTGGGGGGCGGCCCTCCTCCAGTGATGTTCCCCTGGTTGTGATTGTCAGTCATCTTCCTCTTGACCGTCCTCCGCAGATCGTACCACCTGGATTGGCACTCGTGCCTGGTCCTTCTGGTTGTCCCAACAGCATTCACAGAATCGACGATCCTCTGCCACATGGCGGTTTTTTCGGATATGCTGGTCTGTCTGACCAATGTCCCAAAGAGCTGTGGCTCGACTCTGAGGATTTCGTCGACAAGGATCTCCAGCTCCTCCTTTGTGAACTTTGGATTCTTGGTGGTGGACATGGCGTGGGGTGTGGTTGTGGGGGTGTGGGTGTGGATGGCTGTGGGTGTGTGGGTGTGGTAGTGGAGGTGTGTGTGTGAATGTGATGAGGGGGTGTTTGTGTAGGTGGTTGTGTGAAGGTATGCAAGTGTGAGGTTCAAGTATGGTGGTGTGGGTCGTCTGTGGGCTCTGGCAGCAGTGGGTCTGTTGCAAAGGCTCATGGTTTGTGTGTGTGGTCCATTTTTATTGGTCCATTTGTGGGTGTGGCTGTGTTTGAAATTTGTGTGGGTGTGTTATGAGGAGTGATTGAGTTTTGGGCCTCTGTTTGGCAGTTTGGCAGTTGCAGGTGAGTGTATGTGATGTTTGTGGGGTTGTTGGGCCTGTTTGGTGGTGTGGGGAAACTCTACTTGACTCTCCTTGTGTAAATATGGTTTGTCCGGGTTCAGTACGTGTTTTTTTGGCGTCAGTACGGTCCGTACATGCACTGGTGGGGGTGCGGTCCGTACATTCCCTGGTGGGGTGGTGGTTAGGTGCGTACATACACGGCTGGGGTGGGGGTTTGGTGCGTACATACACGGCTGGTGGTTCGGTGCGTACATACACGGCTGGGGGGGGTTCGGGGGCGTACATACACGGCTGGTGGTTCGGTGCGTACATACACGGCTGGGGGGGGTTCGGGGGCGTACATACACGGCTGGTGGTTCGGTGCGTACATACACGGCTGGTGGTTCGGTGCGTACATACACGGCTGGGGTGGGGGTTTGGTGCGTACATACACGGCTGGTGGTTCGGTGCGTACATACACGGCTGGGGTGGGGGTTTGGTGCGTACATACACGGCTGGTGGTTCGGTGCGTACATACACGGCTGGGGGGGGGTTCGGGGGCGTACATACACGGGTGGGTGTTTGGTGCGTACATACACGGCTGGTGGTTCGGTGCGTACATACACGGCTGGGGGGGGGTTCGGGGGCGTACATACACGGCTGGTGGTTCGGTGCGTACATACACGGCTGGGGGGGGTTCGGGGGCGTACATACACGGGTGGGTGTTTGGTGCGTACATACACGGCTGGTGGTTCGGTGCGTACATACACGGCTGGGGTGGGGGTTTGGTGCGTACATACACGGCTGGTGGTTCGGTGCGTACATACACGGCTGGGGTGGGGGTTTGGTGCGTACATACACGGCTGGTGGTTCGGTGCGTACATACACGGCTGGGGGGGGGTTCGGGGGCGTACATACACGGGTGGGTGTTTGGTGCGTACATACACGGCTGGTGGTTCGGTGCGTACATACACGGCTGGGGGGGGGTTCGGGGGCGTACATACACGGCTGGTGGTTCGGTGCGTACATACACGGCTGGGGGGGGTTCGGGGGCGTACATACACGGGTGGGTGTTTGGTGCGTACATACACGGCTGGTGGTTCGGTGCGTACATACACGGCTGGGGTGGGGGTTTGGTGCGTACATACACGGCTGGTGGTTCGGTGCGTACATACACGGCTGGGGGGGGTTCGGGGGCGTACATACACGGCTGGTGGTTCGGTGCGTACATACACGGCTGGGGGGGGGTTCGGGGGCGTACATACACGGGTGGGTGTTTGGTGCGTACATACACGGCTGGTGGTTCGGTGCGTACATACACGGCTGGGGGGGGGTTCGGGGGCGTACATACACGGCTGGTGGTTCGGTGCGTACATACACGGCTGGGGGGGGGGTTCGGGGGCGTACATACATGGGTGGGTGTTTGGTGCGTACATACACGGCTGGTGGTTCGGTGCGTACATACACGGCTGGGGTGGGGGTTTGGTGCGTACATACACGGCTGGTGGTTCGGTGCGTACATACACGGCTGGGGGGGGTTCGGGGGCGTACATACACGGCTGGTGGTTCGGTGCGTACATACACGGCTGGTGGTTCGGTGCGTACATACACGGCTGGGGGGGGGTTCGGGGGCGTACATACACGGGTGGGTGTTTGGTGCGTACATACACGGCTGGTGGTTCGGTGCGTACATACACGGCTGGGGGGGGGTTCGGGGGCGTACATACACGGGTGGGTGTTTGGTGCGTACATACACGGCTGGTGGTTCGGTGCGTACATACACGGCTGGGGGGGGGTTCGGGGGCGTACATACACGGCTGGTGGTTCGGTGCGTACATACACGGCTGGGGGGGGGGTTCGGGGGCGTACATACATGGGTGGGTGTTTGGTGCGTACATACACGGCTGGTGGTTCGGTGCGTACATACACGGCTGGGGTGGGGGTTTGGTGCGTACATACACGGCTGGTGGTTCGGTGCGTACATACACGGCTGGGGGGGGGTTCGGGGGCGTACATACACGGCTGGTGGTTCGGTGCGTACATACACGGCTGGGGGGGGGTTCGGGGGCGTACATACACGGGTGGGTGTTTGGTGCGTACATACACGGCTGGTGGTTCGGTGCGTACATACACGGCTGGGGGGGGTTCGGGGGCGTACATACACGGGTGGGTGTTTGGTGCGTACATACACGGCTGGTGGTTCGGTCCGTACATACACGGCTGGGGGGGGTTCGGGGGCGTACATACACGGCTGGTGGTTCGGTGCGTACATACAGGGCTGGGGGGGGGGTTTGGTGCGTACATACACGGCTGGTGGTTCGGTGCGTACATACACGGGTGGGGGTTCGGGGCGTACATACGCGGGCGGGGGGTGGTGGGGTGTTCGGCGCGTATGCGGGCACATGTCTCCATGGTTGCTATGGGAGTTCGGTTCGGACGGTGTTTTTTGCGTACGGTTGTGAAATGGGGAGGACGGGAGGGATCGTACTTGCGCAGTCGGACTTTATTTTTCCGCACGGTGGGTTTCTCGCCCGGGGACGTGTCGGTGACTTTTCCCGACCCGAGGACGTGTGGGGAAATCTTCCCAATGCGATTCGTATGGACTTTTTTCCGTTCGAATCGTACTTGGCAGTTTGTACGCTACTTTGACGATTCGGACGGAAAAAAATCCGGATACGAGTCGGACGGGGAATTTTTTTACCGGATCGGAATTGGCACCTTTGTGTCAGAAGACAGAGCTGCAGTGCTTGATACAGCCCTGACAAAGAGATGTAGGTGGTGAAGCTCAAATTGCAGAGCAAAGTGATGGAAATAATATCAGTGAGAGAATCCTAAACCCTGTGGTACTCAACTGATTGTGCCTCCATGGATTCATATACAGCAGCTCCAACAGGTTTATGTAGGAAAAACAACGAAATGACATACTGTATGCCTGTTTGACTGAGTAAGGCTGGCTTTTGGCATGGGCTTGCTGGGCCCAGGCCCAGGATGCCGTTTTTCAGACAGGGCCAGAGAGCTGTCTGCATAAAGGTCATGCAGAGAGCAACATGTCTATTACTTGCTTCTCAGAACGTTCTAGGCCAGTGGTTCCCAAACTTTTGACTCCTGAGGACCCCCATCGACTCACCACTGGAAGCCGGGGACCCCCAGCAATTTGTATGGTTTGATTTTCAAACATTAAAAGAGTAATTCAAAAAAAATAAACACACGTGCACACAAAACAAGTACCCAAATTACTAAGGATTTTAGTATTTTATATTGAAAGAGTTTGCAAAAAACAGAACATTTTAATGGGAAGGCTATTGCTGCATCTCCGTGATTACATTTTAAATGGTCAGTTTTATTTCGCATTACAAGGCTCCTAGCATATATTTTCAGACCATTCCTCATATGGTTTGCACCAAGTGCAGTGAGTGAGCCGGACCACTACAAAGTAGGGGTGGGCGGAATTTGCGAAATCCACTTTAGCAAATTATCGCGAAAATGTTAAAAATTATCGCAAACACGCGGAAATATCGCGAAGATGCGGAAGTTTTTTTCCCGCATGTTCGCGAGATTTTCTGCATGGTTGCGGCTCGCCAACTTACCCATGCGGTTGCTCGCGGGCGCAGCCATCTTGATTTCAGTTGTCTCGCGGTGCATGATCGCGAGAAGAAAGACGTGATCGCGCGACGCATGACGTCACTGCGGACGCGAACTGTCGCGAGACAGCGCAAATGGCTAAAAACAATACAACATCTCATGGAGAACGCGACCGGATCAAGAAAACTTGTCGGCGAACGCAGGGATTCAGGTAAGGCGATCGCGCGCGCGCAAGAATGTATTATTTTACAGCGCGAGCAAGAACCAAATTATCGCAAAGCTGCGGAATGCGGAAATTTTGACATTTTCGCGCATTCCGCGGAACGCGAAAATGTCAAATTATCGCAATTTCCGCGAACGGAACGAAATTTTAGCCCAGGCCTACTACAACGGGGGCTTTGGGAGGCTCTCCCCCCCAAGAAAATTCAGAAAACAAAGGTGCATTCTACAACACATTTATCATTATATATTGAATTGTATTAACTTTTAAAGAATAGTAAATGATGATCTTACTATGCACCAGGATACAACAATCTTTGTTGGGTTTCTTCAATGATTCCCTTATTATCACCCTTCAACAGTGCCTCTCATCTCTCCATAGCCCCTCTGTTACATGTAATTCATTTGTTCTAATTTATAGCATCTCTCATACTATTGTAGGATTTCAGAGCACTTTACATCACACACATATAGAGACAATGAATCATACTTGTAAATCAGTGTAGAGAAAATGTTACAAAAGGTAAAGGGGACTACAAGGTGTAGGGTTCACATGTCATTCATACTAGGCATTTTTAAAGAGTGCTTGGTCTGGAAAAGCACAAACTCAGGATTCAGAACATAACACAGTGTTTAGCATTGACTAAAAATAAAAATGTATTTCCACCCAAATAAACTCCTTTAACAGCATCAGGATAATGAAAGACTGGGAAAAAACATAAGTTACTAACTTGTAGCATGCAGTGTGTAAGCAGCTCTTTGATGGCCGTTTATAGGTCACAGTGCTAGATTGATTGTCTCTTATGAGCTGCAGAGTAACAAAAGAATCTCTGTGACAAAATCAGTAACCCACTGACCTATACACATAAGATACTGTTTTTTAAAATGCATGGTACACGTTCTTTGCAGCAGGCATATTAACCCTCTGAGCTACATTCAAACCTGCCACTGGACCAAACTCTCATCTCTCTCCTGCAGGTACATTAATCACTGGTCTTATCTTGTCTTATCTTGACACTGTTACTGTTGCTCAAAAACTTCTAATTCTCCAAGGAACTTTGCAGTGCTTTTAAAACTGCTGCCTGCGGACCCCCTGGGAATGTGTCATGGACCCCTGGGGGTCCATGGACCCCAGTTTGGGAAACACTGTTCTAGGCCATTCCTTTCAATTTGATTCTGGTCATTAGACTTTTTAGAAGTCTGAGAGGAAAGAGGGTGAATAACAATATATATCTTAAAGTGCAGTATGATCATTAGGACCACACAATAAAAGGTTAAGTCAGTAATGTTAAAAAGTTTATTACACACTCAAAGCCAGACTCATATAAATCTATCACAAACATTTTATTATTTTCAAAGGAAGACCAAAGCATCTAACAATATTGGTCCTCAACTACAAACCACATATAACAATCTCAGTAGCCGAGATACAGGAAATATGGAAAATAATCTGATAATTAGTTGAATGGCAACATTTACTACACCCTATACTAAACTAAGAGTTGGGAAAACCCTATTGAATCAAGGTAGCAAGAAAGGTGTCAGCATCAGAACGTCGGTAAAAGTTCTATAAGTAAAGATTCATGTATAGCATGAAGCCACACAATCAGAGATGTCAAGAGAGGTCTGTATCTCTCCAGGTCTAAAGTGAATCTACATAAAACGAAAGTGGGTTCACTAATTAAAATGGCCAAAGAGTATTGGAGAAAACATGACCACATACACATCAAATGTTTTCCAGTTCCCAGAAAAGAATGTTGTGCCTCAAACCATACTCCTATATTCCAGTCTCCATTATCAAAGTGTCATTTGTCCCTCCCTTCATCTGATAGTACCAACTGCTAACACTCCCTTTGTTCTTCATTAAAATCATTTAACCTTTCCAGCTCTTTCTCACCTCTTCATCTCTGAAATACAATGTGCTTTTCACTGACTAACCAATACCTTTGGTCTGCACCTGCAGAGAAACAAAACATGCAGAAAAACAACTTTCAAGTTAAGGTTAAATGTCTCGACTGCAAATGTAATGTCCACAATCATGCTGACTTAAGATTTCATTTTAAAACATATTAGTTCTACAACCTACATATGGTCCAATAAATGAAATCTTTATTAATGAATCAAGCTATGTTGTGCGGTATTCTTATATGTGGCACAATAACTAATACAATTGTATCAACCAAAAATGTCAACTGTTCAAAATGTATAAGGAAAGCATTAAACACACATATGATTAATTCTCACTAGTCTCTGACAAATGCAGTGCATTAGGTATACTTTACCACACCACCTAACAATTCAAACTTATACAAGATTAATATCAGAAATACAGATGTTTTTGAAAAGGAAAAATGTTAATATGCACACACATACATATCGAAACACCTACTAGATGCACTTCTATACTGTAAGTGCACCATATCTCTTTAGCATTATAACTTCACACAAGTACATTAGATCAAATGCAAATATACATGTGTCATAGCCCAACATAAAATGATGGAGCCAAAATTCCGCTACTCCAAAGTCCAGAAGTGTCATCCCTTCCTTGGCTAAGAACGGTCAGTAGCAACAGGACAGTCAAATTCAGATGAGATAATATCACCTACCATTGTTACAAGCACTGAAATGGGGAGCATCGCAAATGAAGAAGTAGGCACGGGGGAAAGATGATGATAAAAGGATGATAATCCAATTGAGGTTCTTCACAGGTAATGCTGAAAATGTGTCTCAAAAAGAGGTGCCCCTTCTAAGCCAAAGGGATAGGGCACTATACAGTAAATCAAAGAAGTATCCTTTGGACTAAATAATTGAGTAAATGTCGAAATGATCACACACGTATCTTGACTCACATCCAGTACTCTCTTTCATTCATCCAAGACCCAAGAGGATTGTGATACATGCAAACAAGAATGCATAAAACAAGACTATAAGCTGCTGAAAATCAGGCTAAAAAGATACATTTATTAATTGTTCAACATATATTGAAAGCAAATACATGATTACATAGAAATAATGATTAGCCATCAAACAATAAAACCTGCCAATAAAAATGAGCGACCTAAGTTTATCACAATAACATAAAAGCCATAAAAAATGAGAGTCACTAATATAGACAAAAACAATCTGTCATCAAAGATATTACACATCCGTAGCAGCAGTATATGGGACGTAAAACCTGGTACTTTCACGCTTAGTACTCGTTATTAGTCGCCCATGTGAACAGATTGGTGTAGGAAAAATAGGCGTCGATGCGTTTCGATGGTTTGATTATGTTTCCATCTTTATCAAGACGAAATTCATGACTCTCATATAGTGATTAAAAAAACATCAAGAACTGGCACAGTAGTTGATCTGTACCTATATATTAAAACATAAAAGAAGCACCATCAGTATACTCCATGCAATCAATGAGCGAACAACATATCCATTGTCAGCTGTATAGTCAAAACAGGTTAAAACATGTAGGTATGACATTCTCTCAACACTATTCAAGAACCCTTCCGGGCAAATGCCCAACCTGATCTGACTAAATTGACAAAAACTGTGTTTTCCTTGTTTTTGCATTCCTCCGCATGTAACAGTCAATCCTCTCGTTAACTTTTCCACACTATGACACTCTTAGACAAATTAGATTTACACACAGACTCTTATCCCACACCCCTGAAGGGGCATCATATTCTCCAATTTAACCAATTATGTCCTCCAAGGCTCATACGGCATAAACCGAAAAGACCTCACCTCTTTTAATTCAGGCAGGCCACCATAAATATATTCGGTCAATAGTTTCCGATTTTCAAGTATAGAAGTATTCTGTCATTGGTCTGCCAAGTCCTAAATTTGTTCTATCAATGACAGAAAGAGACAGTTATTTTTAAACTTATAAGTTAAGTTTTTCTTAATCTAACCAGGTATTGGTTTATCATTGTAAACAAGAAACTCTCACCTTCCATGATAGTGTTTATACTGATGTTTTTGAATTATTCTTTCTATTAAGATAGCGTCTTTATTAATTGGGGATCGCTATTCACACATCGGATGGTAAGGTCCCTCATAAAGTGTATTGGCCCACCTAAGATATATAATTAGTATGGTTTAGAATAGCGCATAGATCGAATTCATTCGGTTAGATACAGCACTAATATAGTCCTGTTTTACCTTAAAAATATACACACTGTAGTAGCCACGCCACCTACATGCTTCTTACTCGTCTTATCATGGACTTGAAGGGAACTTCTTTGTGGAGATGTCGCTGTATTATTTCCCTTTGTATTATTTGGGTCTACAATCACAAAGATGTCATTAAAGTCACCTTGCTGTAAATACTTAGAGAATACATCTGTTATCACTCCCTACACAAATAAGCTCCTGTTATGTTTGGCCTATAGCGATCCAAATGTTGCCAAGTTGTATTAGAAAAGGAGAAACGATTGCTGTTATAAGAGGAGAATTTAGCCTCGGTATAACTGCATTTAGACTCGTATCTTAGTAACTATAGGGACGTTTCATTGCTACCTATAATCACATAGATAGCACGTAATCTACCGGCTCAGATATACCGGAGAGAAAAAACCTGTCTCGTGCTAGCCCAGGACCACCCGATACATGTCATAACCCTCAGTTTGCTCACTCCTGGATTAAAGTCTCACTGCATCACTATCTATAAACCCCTCGTTAAAACTATCATGTTCTTTTTAACAAAAAAAGGAACTACCTCCTCTCATTTAAACTCATGGGTTCTTATTTACGAAGAGGGACTGCCTTCTCAGATAAAGGATCAAGAATTAAACATTTGTGTACAACTTACTAGTTATAATACATCCCCCTGTATGGTCGGCGTGGAACGAATAGTCGGCTTCTTATTCTGTCTACGGGCCATGTATATATATTGTTTAAATAATGCCTGACACCTGTGGATGAACGGCATTTTCCCGCCATTCAATTTGCCGTGTTTCGTCAATCAATTGCGCGAATATCGTTCGATAGCAATCCCTTCCGCTTCCGGGTCAGAGTAAACGTCCAAAAGACTAGAACGTCAATTTCCTAGGGAGTTCTAACTTTACGGGCACCATATTGGGCCGGACACAATCACTTTGTCCCGCTATCTGCAATGACTTTTTGCATATGCCAGACTTGAATATATATCCGTTAATAAAGTCGAGATTACTCGACGTTTGCTTATTGTTTATATGAGCTCGCTGCTCCCAACTTCAAAAGGAACAAGCGGGGGAACTTAGAAGGATTCGCGATGCAAGTAGCCTACAGTAGCGCCATTTTGAAACGGGGCTTGATATGTGGCATCTAAGTACAATTTATCAAGGTCTGAACGAACCTAAGAGTTCATAAATAAATTAACCATCGGTTGCGTTCCAATACGAGGATAACAGAATATGCTTGATCCCAAAGGGGAGGGAAAAAGGTGTCTTATTATGTGCAGTAAACTGATTAAATGTTTCCATATCAAGAAATAAAGGCCATCCAGTCCTCTTTTGTATTCAAACCTCCCCCAATAGTACCTAATTTGCATATAAACCATTGTTCCCTCTTCTTTCTGACCCTGTCTGCATTTCC
Organism: Triturus cristatus; assembly: GCF_964204655.1. Lineage (NCBI taxonomy): Eukaryota > Metazoa > Chordata > Amphibia > Caudata > Salamandridae > Triturus > Triturus cristatus. The sequence goes on along the minus strand of NC_140587.1, from coordinate 734,603,506 downwards.
GCCACGTCTATTATTTTTGATTTTTTCCAACACAAACCATCACATTTATGGTTTTGTTGGAAAAAATGTGTAGTCAATGGTGCATTTTCTTTATGTGTCCGGAGTGCAGATTTGTGTTCTGTAATTCTCAATCTAACTTCCCGGCCTGTTTCGCCCACATAGCCAAGGCCACATGGGCAAATTAGAAGATAAATTACATTTTTACTCCTACAATTGGTTAAATCTTTGGATGAAAATGTATTGCCTTTATATGTGATTTGTTTGCTAACAATGCATTGATCACATATCGAGCAGGATCCACATTTGTAGTTACCAATAGCCTTGGATTGAAACAGGGTTGTTTGGATGTTTTCATCGGCATCCTTGTAAGTGTGTACTAATGAATTGAGGAGATTTAAGTTGCGTTTAAACGCAAACAGTGGCTTTTCAAAAGGCTCCTCTCTTTCATCATTGATTATTTTCCAATTTCTGTTGATTATGTTTTTGATCTGGTTACTGATAGATGAGAATTTACTGACAAAAACGATCTTATCTGGACTCTTCTTTTTTTCTTTCTTTTTATTGATGTCTAACATAGACTCCCTATTATAAAATCTTGCTCTCTTAAATGAATTCTTAATGAGTTTCTTTGGGTATCCTCTGTCCTGTAGTTTGTGATAAACTTAGGTCGCTCATTTTTATTGTCAGTTTTTATTGTTTGATGGCTAATCATTATTTCTATGTAATCATGTATTTGCTTTCAATATATGTTGAACAATTAATAAATGTATCTTTTTAGCCTGATTTGCAGCAGCTTATAGTCTTGTTTTATGCATTCTTGTTTGCATGTATCACAATCCTCTTGGGTCTTGGATGAATGAAAGAGAGTACTGGATTTGAGTCAAGATACGTGTGTGATAATTTCGACATTTACTCAATTATTTAGTCCAAAGGATACTTCTTTCATTTAATGCTGAAAATGGCCTTTCTGGTTTCAAGGTGAGTCGCAAGAACAGGTGTGGTAAATAAGGGTGACTCACTACAATTGAGTACTTCTCATATGGGAAACAAGTATGGTAATTAACAAAAAAGTACATAGGAAACTCTAAGGTAAGGTATTCAGAAATCATTCCATTTAGTGATATTGCAAAGTTCATGGTGCAGCAGTAACTAGTCCAGAATCTGGGTGAGAGATAGATTATCCGAAAGGAGGTCCAAAACATGGTTACAAATGGAAGAAACGGTAGACAAGGACAAAGCAGAAATAACCGAGTAGCATGAAACACGGAAAAAAACTGTAATGTAAATCAGAATGTAAGGCCGGTTTGAACTGCCACATTAGAGAGTATGGACTATACAACATGCATCTATAAATATTGCCTTGAAGGCTTTAAGTGAGGGGAAACCAGAAGTGATCACAAACCAAATGTGCAGTGCTGACCCTCCACCCTAGCATCCAATGACCAGTACACCATAGCTGCATGTTTTAGAGGAAGCTCATTTCATAACACCAAACCATGATCAATCTCTCATTGACTGTGAACTGCACAGCTGCACATGAACTACACTGATGATTCCTGGCAAAATCTGCCAGTGCAGCAGTTTGGATCCCAGCTCTGGGGTTTACCTTGGAAGTAACATAAGTGACAAAAGGCACACTTGCTGCCACTTTTTTCTTCATCCAAAGTGGATCATGCCAAGAACATGGAAGCTGTTTTTGGGGGGAAATATCTGAAAAACAAGTGCAAAACTTTTTAGTCAGCAGGTTAGCTACAGCTGAGTCGGTTCCTCCACTATCTTAGCCACATGTCAGCCAGCCCGTTAAACATTAAGTTGCCCCTCCCCCTTAGTAAAGGTATGGAACCACATGATGCAGCTTACAACAGTTGCTAGATGAATATGATCTTAAAGAGATATCAGATGGTATAGCAAATGGGACTACTGCAAGGAACTACTCATGAGGAACACAAAATATACTCCTATCCTACAAGCATGCTTGGAAAATTTATTTCACTTCAGTCTGAATAACACATAAACTATTCTAGCATGAGCAAACTGAATATATATGTGGTGTGGTTGCCTTGTAGCGCAAGGAGGAACTGAAAGCATTAAACACACATATAATTCATTCTCCCTAATCCCTGGTGAATGCACTGCATTAAATGCATTTTAGAGCACCTTCTTACAATGAAAACCTATGGAAGATTAATATCAGCAATCCAGATGTCTCTGAAAGTGAAAAACATTAATATGTGGACACATATACGTCATAACAGACAATAGATACACTTTCTAGACCTTTCATGCACCATATCTCTTTAGCATTATTGTGTCACACAAGTACATGGTTCCAAATATAAATACATATTATGGACTAGCCAAGAGTGGAAGGATGGAACCAAAATTATAATACTTCACCTCCAATAATTCAGAGTGAACTATAATAATTAGGGGGGCAAGATGTTTGATTTCAGGGGCCAGTCACTGCTTTGATGTAAACACCCAGTGACTGGCCTGTGATCATAAAATGACTCCATGCTGCCTCATATTCATCAGAAGCAGTGAGGGTGCAAATGGAATTTGCCCCTAGGGTGCTATCTCAGCAAAGCTCCATCTCTGAGACTGAGTGAGATCAAAAAATTGCTGATGAAAGTGGGCTGGCCAATATGTGACTGAGAATCACTATAACCAAAGGATGCAGGGGCTGACCCTTTTCCCCATGTAGAGGACATTTGTCTTGCTTTGAATTCCGCAACAGTTACACATCAACCCTAAAATGATGAATTAATTATATGTGAACTTAACACCGATAATGCTTGATTAATGGGATTACTTAATTGCATGATGCTAAGTAAATCATAATTAGTCAAACTTCAAAATATTTACCGTTGCTGGTCACTGAGTGCTGTCAGTGTAATTCATTTTTTTATTAATCAGTGTGAGCTAAATTGAAAACAGCGGCTCTACATTACTAGGTTGTTAATTAACTACTCACTGTAATTTATTTAAAAACATACTGTACTATTTAACAACAATAATTTACTGAATAATTAAATGACATCCTTCCCCATGTCATCCTTGTTATAATATCTATCAACAAAATATAATACATTGTAAGAACCTTCTCCACTGTATATAAATAACTCAATACAATAATAATTAAAACATGTGTCCCCCCTGAAAACCTCTGACTTACATTAATTTGGCAAACCTGACTCAATTAACATATTGCTATTGAATTATTGCCATTTTGTATCTGAAAGTTACATATATTTAATCAGTTGTGACTTGGTAACACAATCCAAGCATACACATATCAAAGATTGCAGTCAAAAATGATGTCTTAATATATCATGATTACAAAGCATAAAAAATATTTTCTAATACAAATGAAGATTACATTGAAGTTCCAAGTGGGAAATTAAGAAGCTTCTTAATACCAATCTAAAATCTATATTTTAGCCTAAGGCCAGGTAAATGGCTGCATATTGTGAAGGTGAAGCGGTGGTGGATATATTTAGCAGAATGTTTAAACTTATTCCCCTCCAGATGTGCCCATAAATTAAATTATCATCTCTAATTTGAATCATTAAGAGTAAACTACCAAACCATGAATGAAGATACGTATACAAAAGGGAGGGACAAATGTTGATAAGGAGTAATTTGTTTTTATTATCTGCGTATTGCTAGGCCACTTTGCTTTAGCTGAGAAAGCCCTAATTTTTTAGGCATACCTGGTCTGTATTTTGAATACTCTGATTCTAATTTTATTCTTCTGACTTTAAGGCTGAGTTTCAAAAATGGTGTTATTTTCCTCCTTGGCTGACTTTCTGTTTAATTATTGTTGAAATGGAAAAGTCCCTCGGATGGTGAGGGACGTGTAGCCCCGCACTGAGTGCCGCTACAACAATTCTTTATGGCTCCCTAGTGCTGAGTTTTGTTGTCATGGGTGAACACAGATCATGCATGTTCACCATGACATAGTCTTGTTCCAAGGATTGCGGTCTTTTTTAACTGGGCGGGACTCCAAAGTGCTACCCTCATAGTGATGAAAGGTTACTGCCTTTGCAAGGAGTTAAGCAGTATGAGCATGGTTACGGCAGCATACTATGTAGTGATCAGTAGAAATAAACAGGCCTTTTTACCTATGTCACTGAGGTGATGTTTACAGGCTCACTCATGTAGAGTTCCACTGCTGTGTCCATAATTCACCCTTGACCTATATCACGGTAATGAGTAGTGCTGTGCAGTGTGTGTGTGTTATATGCATGTGCTGGGTACATGTGTGCCTATGAATTATGCAATACATGGAAGATGAGATGTAGTGCTGTTCATTGAATGTGTGTTATATGTATGTTCTGAGGGCATGTGTGCCTCTGAATAGTACAATACATATATGATGTAGTGTTGTGCAGTGCATGGGTGTTATATGCAAGTGCCAGGTGACTGGTACACCACATGGAAGATTCTCGGTTCCATTTTGGAAGACCCAGGGTATTTTGGAAGAGCATGAGGAGGGAGAGGAAACCCCCCAGATAGATTTGTGGAATGTTACATTCCTGTGAGCTGGGTGGGACACTTTGGTGGAATGGAGAGCCAGACTCTCTATTATACTTCAAAGGGCGCTCATTGTAGCAGAAATAAATCATTTGAAAGGGGCCTGGGCACATCTCAGGAAGGAGCCAGGGCTGATAAGAGAATCATAAAGAGTAGAGCTGAGGCCCTTGGGTGACCTACTGATACAAATATCACTGTGGCTGACATCCATGTGTGAACCCCTATTCACCTTCATGGCCTGCCTGATTTGGAGTTGCTCCTGCTGTTACAGGCTGCTTTCTGGAGGAAGGGCAGAGCAGTGGAGAGGGCCCCTGGACATCATGTGTAAAAGGCCTTAACCCTCCATGCTTGGGCCCACTAGCTCTTGCTTGCCCTGTGGCCCTCAGAACGAGGTTCTGACAATTATCTTTCTTTTGTTCACTTCATTTCATATCCATTCAATCGCCCCTTTGTCACCTATCTAGGTCGTTCACGTTTCTTTTCCTATCTCCTGGTCATAGACTTACTTTAATCTCTGCCCGCCCCTTTTCTACTGTCTTCCATTTATAGTGAGAGTTTGTCATCATTTTTGGCTCTCTCGCTCCTTGCTCTCTTAACATATTTCTATTTTCCTGCGACTGTCTGTTTTAATTTCTGGTTTCTTTTATGGGGTTGGAGTGAAAGGGAGAACCAAATTAGAAACAACGCACTAGACGCAATGCAATGCATTCAATGGAAGAGCTTCTTTGCATATGATAATTCCCAGGATCCCCTTGAGCATTACAATGAGTAAAACATTGGCAAAGGTATTTATATGGGATTCATGTTCTGGACTTTCTTATCTCTAAGGCTCTAGCCACATCAATAGTTTTTCATGGCTCAGTTAGTGTTGTGCTTCCATGTTCCCTATTATTGTTACTGTCTCACTTATTATCGTACTTCTTTTAATCTCTTGCTTCCAACCTTTCTTTCTTTCTTTCTTTCTTTCTTTCTTTTTTTCTTTCTTTCTTTCTTTCCTAGATTTAGTTTTCTAATTGTTTAGACCTCTTTAAAACACAGGTACATTGCTATCCCTTACCTACATTGTCCATTAATAGAGTTAGATTTTAGTCCCTGTCTAACTGCACAGCAAAATCATATTACAATGAATGTTACATTTGAAGGCTTTTGACTGATAATCCACTTACTTCTGTTTTGCTTTACATTTCTTTGTTTTCAGGTTTTTTTATTTTATTTGGTGAGAGGTGTGAATGGCTACCGCCTTGAAGATATTCTAATGGGAATGTCTGCATTAAGAGTGAATTTCTAGACAGTGGTTAGCATAAACTCCAATCGAAGTAAGGTGTGTAGTTCTTATCTCTATACTTATTTTAGGAATATGGACAGTAGTAAAACTCCAAAAATTGTTGTAATCTAAGTTGAGATCTTAAAGTTTAGTGGAGCAGTAATTCAAGCATGAAAAGTAGGCTGGATACTCAATTTTGCTGCAGGCTCACAAAATGGAGCAGCACAAGAAATGCTATTGTCTCTTCAGGGTGAGAAAGTGCATGGTCACCCCTATTTATTTTGGACTAATGCTGGTGGGTGTTTAACTCTGCACACTGGGCACTGCTTTTCAGTGCCCAGTATATGTGCTCTGACACCCCAAAAATTGTACAATTGGCCATCTCATAATTGCACATAGGGGTGGGCATAGCTTGCCTAATTTTGTGTAGCGTAACCATGCAGAATTAACTAAAAATGCAGCGAGACTACTCTCAATTCCTCAAGAGGAATAATTCTGCATTTAGCACTATTTTCTTAGTACAAAAATGCCCCCTTGCATCCAAAATTAAAGCAAGGGTGCATTTTCCACAACGACATAGTGCTAAATGAAACAGAACATAAACAACAGCATGAACAGCCACTTTTGCTTGCTAAATGAGCTGTACAGACAAGATTTTTCCCCAACTTAGTCTCAGCATTAAGCAATAGTTTCTTAGTGCAAAATGCACCCTCGCATCCAAAATCGATACAAGGAGGCATTTTGCACAAGAAAAGTAGCACTGAATGCAAAACAATACAAACAGCAGCACGAGCAGCTACTCACTAAATTTTTTGTTTATGTCCTAATTCCCCCCAAAAGTACGCAATTGGACATAATTGGATAATTATTGGTAGTTCCGCAGCAAAGAATTAGAAAGAAATTCTGAAATTACTATGATTACTCAGGCGTAAATAAAATACTCCCAGGCCTAATATTTCTCTGCCCAGTAAAAGGCAACTGTGGACTGCAGCACATGTTGTACCATTCACTGGGGTGACAAAGGAAACATAACTTCCGACTTACCTGTGTAGCCTGACTCCTGCAACTTTTAAACCTGCAGGTGAACTTGTCAAAATAACCCTTTTTAACAGGAAAGGCTCAATTTTAAAAATGTAATAAGTCATCCTAAGTAGGCCTTTTAGCCTACAAGGTAGGTTGCCTGGGACTTAAAAGAGGTACATATTAGAATGTAATGTTTGCATGTACCTACAGTGACAAGCTTGCAAATGCTATTCTTACTGTATATGGCTCTAGCTGCCCTATAAGAAAAGAGAGCTCAGAATAGAATCATAAATTGTCCCTAGAACCATTTTTTTCATTGATTGATTAGTGTCCCACAGTCACCCCCACCTACTGTCTCATGAAACCTAAAAAACTGGACTTGATGTTAGAGACCTCTATGGAGATCCGAAGGGCGGGTCCTGCTTCCATGTGTACTTAAGAAAAGGAAGTGGACTCCAAGTGTCAGATGGCTGACCTCCTGAGTAGATATAGGGACACAAGAATGTGCAAGAGACCTTTTTTCTTAAGTGCTCAGATAACCAATAGCAACTGGAACTGGATGGGACCCTGCTGATGGCCTCTGCTGGAGTGAGTTCCAGTCTCAAAGTGGTCCTGGGAGCCTTACATGTAAACAAATGGAGCTTCACCAGAAACTCCGAAAAGTTGAGACTTGAAACTTTTCCGGACTTCCAAGTCATCTGGAGAATTAACAGGACCTCGAAACATGAGCATCTGAATCTAAAGCAACTTCGTCATATAGAGCTTCAGGCTCACTGGAGGATTTTGAGCTCCATTAAAAAGACCAAGGCCGAACTTAGAAATCTTAACTAGACAAAGGCAAGAAAAGCATCCTCCTGACTCAAGGACTTTGGCAAAAGTGGAATTCTGAGCTTTTCCCGCCAAGATTAACATCTTCAGCCTCATCCAGTGATATCCCACTTAGCAAGATACAGCCTACCTTACCCCGCTGAAGAATTTTGACTTCCATTCCAGTGCTCAATTTTTATGTTGGAAGGAATGGGAACTCCATTGCGTTGATGGAGTTCCTTACCTGATAATTTCAGGTAGACCATCAGTTTGTTCACGGCATAGCCTACTCCGTCTCCGCCATGGCCAAAGTTCTCTGATGGCCCTGGGGAGTAAGGGCTGTCAAAGAAATGGCTACAGGTACATCTGCCCAATTTAGATGCGTGGACATGCAGCCATATTTTACTGTTCCTCACTGCCAGGCAAAACTTGGTGGTGAGGGACAGTAAATATGCTCACCTCGCCATGGGAGAAAATTATGTTTCCCATTTTGGATTTTCCTTGTGTAAAGAAAGAATGAATTCTCTGTGCTACAGGGTTGCATCCTGCTGGCACAGCCGGTAGTACAGAGTAAAATGGATTGACAGGATCCTGATAATACTTTTATAAATGACCGCCTGTTTGGTAGTCATTTATAACTTAGGCTTAAATATAAGATCAGACGTAAGTCTGGGCCTAAGTCAGAAGGTTGCATTTAGCCTTAAACCTTTAAAAAACTCATGGGGCATATCAGCAAGGGCCGGCGATAATTATCGCTAAGCGCACTTAGCGCTAGGATAATTATCGCTGGCTATCGTGGAATTTTATCGCTGAGATAGCGTGCTATCACCAACGCTTATCTCAAAAGCGATAAAATTCCTCACGCTAACAGCCAAAAGTGAGATTATCGCTGGAAATCCAGCGATAATCTCACGCATGTTGGCGTTAGTTTGCTGATAAGGCAGGGCATACTTAGCCATTATATCCACCTTACATTGGATATAATGGCTAAGTCAGGGTGAAAGCAGGCGTAAGGAAAGTAGCGTTAACTGTGGTTAGCGCTACTTTTCTTATCGCTATGCCTGTTAGCGATTCCCTTGATAGTTGGAGAAATGTCGGTTTATCGACATTTCTCCAGTTATTTTGGGACGGAACGCCCACTTTGCATCTCATTAGAGATGCAAAGGTGGGCGTTATGGGAAAGGGAGCTAAAGCAAGGAATCACGCGTTAGCATGACCTTGCTGATTAAGCGATAAAATTATCGCTGCTTTTCGTCCGAAAGCGGACGCTAAAGTGGCGATAATTTTTTATCGCCAGCTTGCTGATATGCCCCCATATCTCTGGTTCCTCTTATTGGATATTTGTCATTTCTGTGTCATTTTATTCATGACAATTGTCTCTAGTTTTCTAAATTAGCTGTGGAATTTATATTGTGTCGTGTTTTGACTGTTAACCTATGTTTTCACATGTAAATATGCTTTACACATTTTCCTAAGTTAAGCCTATCTGCTGTGCTATAGACAGAGGTGGTTGAGCCCAGGTTTATATTATCGAAACTGTTTTCACCCAAACAGGTTTGTGGTTTTATTCCTTGCAGTGGACACCCACATACCCTAAATATGAATTCACTTGTTTACATCCAGTATATATTTAAACCAAGTATTGGCACATTTAATAGGTTAGAACTCAGCAGACTGGGGTAATGTTAACTTGTTTTTTATAATTTTTTTGCAAGAATGTGGACAAAAATAAAAAGAAGAAAAATAGAAAACGTTCTGCTACCAAAACATGCAAGAAAGCCACAACATTCTTGTCAGAAGATGACAGACAAAGATGTGGTGTTGGGTAAATAAGCAGGCAGCTTTGAAACACCACCCATTGAGCATATTAGACTTTCCCTGCTGGGCTTCATCACAGAGCAATGGTAAAATGTAATGTTTCCTTTGTTTTCAGAAGAGAAAAATCAGTTAAATCATCATTGCTAAAGACAATTATTTCTTATATGTCTTTTGAGACAGTGGAGAATTTGGGTGGAGAGAAGTAAACGTGCACAGCTTTGGCTATTGCTCATGTCAACTATGGTTTGAACTGCTTCTGACTGTTGTTGTGGCCATAGTATGCTGGTAAGGGCTACATTTGGTGACATAAAAAATATTGTTTTCTGACAGTTGGATAATGTCAAAGGTAGTGGGCAGAAACAAGGGACACTTCTGCATGCAATATGATTGAAAAGTACATTCTCTGTGTCTTTCATGCAAGAAAGTGATTGAAGCTCTTTCTGTTTCAAGCTGGAAGCATTTAAGGAGCTGGCTCCAATATAATGCAAAAGGCTGACACCATTCCTGCTACTCCATTAGAGTTTAGGGGGAAACATCCTTTACCCAGCAGGCTGAACCACGACCTGCCTTTACACTGCAGTCACTACCCCAACTGCACTACAAAAACGCATTCCTTTACCACAAAGTCATTACAATGAGTTGCTTTAGGGGGAGCGTTGTTGTACTGCTGTTGGATTTCAAGTCCAACACCTTCCCTACTGATACACTGACTGGAGTTGGAATAGTAATTTAAACTATTCCAAAGTCCAATGCCCCCTAAGGCAAATCATTGTAAGCACTTGTGTTGTAAAGGAACGCGTGGTAACGTCGCAGTCAGGGTATTGAATGCAGAATAAAGGCATGCATGGGGGTTTCCAGAACACATCCATGTTCAAGGTACTTAGAGCAAAGAACATGGGTTTGATTTCATTCACCAGGCAAACCTTAAATAGGTTGAAGGTTTGGAATGATATTAGGATTTATCAAAGATAGTTGTGGAGTGAGTCAAACTGACCCGCCCCCTCCACCACACCATCGGGCTTTGGGTTTCTGGGCATGGCACAGTAAGCTTCCTCTTATGGATTTGTTAGAAGGGTTCATGAACAACATTCTTGCTGAACTGCATTTTTACCCAAAGGTCTGTAATACTGGTAACTTTTCAACATGATTTCTGATGAGGAGAATGATTGCTGATCGGAATTGGGGACGTTGAAGGACAGCATCCCCAGATAAAGGGAAATATAATTCATTGATGATACTGCAAGTAAAGATTGGAATGTTATCTAAATTATGAAAGTCTAATTTTGAGACTTTATTATTTCATTGTGTGCACACTGTACATTTGTTGGTGCCTTGAATGTGAGTGAGATTCCAGAACTTAGGGGGGGAATTATACAAAGAAAATCCTACTAATTTGAAGAGTACGAAATTGGTTTTAGGGTCCAAATCCATAACACTAAACAATTAGCACTTGGGATGTTGGGGATACTAGATCAAGGTTAGAGACAGCAAAATTGGGCCACAGACAGAAAGGATCTTGCTCTTTCGCTATAAGATCCTCATTCAAGGGAAGGGTGCTGCTTCTCACACCATAGGTTACATATATGGGCCCAGAAATGCCAGTCAAATATTTTTCCAAAAAGGCGAATTGGAGATGGGATGTCTCTCAGATCTGGAATTCTAGCATTATGATTGGGAGAATGTTGTAGCAAGAGTGGCATTTGCTAGTCTGACTTTTGGCAACTGAGGCATAATATTAAAGATCAACTATTTGAATAAATGACACTGTCTTCTGGTAGATGATGATGGAGTTAGGTAGCAATATGCCAGTGAGCACACGGGGAGACTCACATTATGGGGCCGATTACAATGTCAGTCGGAAAGGCTCAGAACGGCATTCGGTTTATCTGAACCTGTGTCGGAAGCCTTGTTTCTGACCGACTCAGAAACATTTCAATCTGACTGATTACTATGGTTGGAAACCGTTCGGATTGTCCAAATCGGTTCTGACTCGCATCCAAACACCATTATGGTTACACCGAGTTTGTCAAAGCTGACTTGTACACCTCTACGGACCGCGTTTGCGACCAAGCCATTACGATGTCCGATTCAGACATCCTTTCCAAATCGGTTTGTCCGACATGGACCGTCTCTTTAATCTGACTTTGGGGACCCCTAGCAGGGCCCCCTCCACCCAGAGACCTCCGGTTGGGTCCCATGGGGGTACCAAAGTGACCCCCCTTTCCAACCATGCACAGTGTGACAGGCACCATGGGGTGCCTGTCACAGGGTGCTAGGTATTCTGCACCCACCCCTTTTTTCAATGGTAGCCTGTGTTTTCGGTCGGACACAGGCTCCCATTGAGGTCAAAGGGAGTCCGACCGAACAGTGTTCGGAAACATTGTAATCGGTCGGTCGGACTCCCTGAACCCAAGTCGGTTGGAAAACATTCCGAACCAGAGTCGGTTGGAATGCTTTCCGACAACATCATAATGAAGCCCTTAGTCTTATATATTGTGTAGATTAGGTATTGTGGTGAATGTGAAGGGGGCACATGCCTGAGAATAGAAGGGCACGCATTGCCAGCTGGAAAGAAACTCCCATTGGAAGACTAGAAAGAGAAGAAGGACAACATCAGGAGGGAGGGGAAAGGGAGGAAAGCCTAGAAAAGCCAGAGTAGAAGAGGAGAAATGAGAGAAGAATAGTGAGGAGAGAAAGAGAGCAGTGGAAAGGTCGCACTCCGCAATTGAGAGCAATGAAGCAGCAGAGAGTATTCTTAGCAGTACAGAGGATTGTAGCGCCACAGGTAAGGATAGCCTGGAAGACAGAGACGAACAGACTGAGGAGTGGTGGATGCCACCTCCAGGGACCTGTGAAGATGAAAAACCAGCCACAATTTCGGGGGGCCTTGGCTTCGCCAAATGAGGGTCAGGGTCCAAAGGGAGACCCTAATCAATGAGGGTATTTGGAAGGGGAGCAAGAAAAAAACAAGCACCAAAAAAACCTGTGAGTGAAGGTTTGGATATCGGGAAACACCTGTTTTTCCATAACAAGAGACAAGAGACACAGAGAGTGAGGGTGAAGTTAGAGGAGGAGAGGGAAATAAAGTACTTTATGAAACCCTCTAAGAGAGGGCGTGTTCTGCATGGGGTTTGATTAAGTTATAAAAGACCTGGAAGATGACAATATTGAGATCCAGTCCACAAAAATAGTCAAAATCCTTTATAAGATAGCAAAAGTAAACATAAGATGTAGGGAAGTGTCTCTCACTTCATAACTAAATAAACACATAATTGTTTCTCTAGTATTGTTTTCCTTTCGACCACTACAAGAAGAGACCAGAAATAGATACAGCCACAAGGATAGGAAGGGGTAGAGAAGAATCTTTGGTATTCATTTTCTTATACATTTGGCATGCACTTAACTGGTTAGTTTTTTATTTGTTTGGTTGTATTTCCCCAGATAGCTATTGGCTCAGAGGAAAAAGGAAGACCCACACCTAAGAGGGAATGAAAGCCAATGTTTTACGGATCTCTCTAGGGACAATGAATTATAAAGCTGAACAATAAACATCATTAAGACTAATGACAATTAAGATACTTTTTGTATCTGACATCTAGCATTGGCATTTGTTAACACGCACCCACACAATGAGTTTATTACTTTAGGGCTCTGCAGGGTCAAGTATTGCTAGGGCTGGTTAGCCCTACTAGGTAGTGGCTCAGGGTAGCCATTCCAGATGTTGTATGGTATTAACTGCCCGATGGTTGGCCTATAGTGGTACCAACTGAAGCTGTTGGATTTACCATTTAGTTCTGAGACTGAGCTACAGGTATGGTTTTAGTGTCTTGGAGGGTGAATCTGTGCGATTATGTGAGGTCTAGGAGCAATGACCTTTGCATTGGTGGCATTACTAAATTGAAGAATTGAAGCCTTCGACCATCTGGGTTAATGGGCAAGGGCACTCTCTGCCAAGTTCAACCTCAGTTCTCTTCTCCTCTTTCTGCTTTTGTTATTCTTGTTGGGGTTTACCGGTGACTTAGGAAACCATTTTTGCATACATTTTATATTAAAGAAATAAAGTAATTCCTTAATATGGCGCTCAACTAATCAATTCCAACTCTTAACCAGTAAATGCACCGAACTGTTTTTGATAAGTCATGTACATAGAATTGGGGCCAACTGTTACGGTTTTTCAGTCACTGTGACCAACTTGCTTTAAGTTTAGAAAGTATGCATTTCTGTGTGATTGGTGTGCCAGTTTTGGCAAGCAGTGGAGGGGAAGTTGATGGTCTGCAACAGAATATTCACAAGAGATCTTGCTCAGCAGAAGCCAAAATATGGACTGTACAACTGCTGGAGTCACACCATTTTGGTCTTTAAGTAGTGCCATCTACATTTTTGGACCAGACTACAATCAAATGGAGTGTCCTGATGGAGCAGGGTTTTTACTCTAAAACCGAATATCTGTTTCATTTTCGCATGTTATAACTAAAAGTACTACTGATTAATTATTAATGATTAAAAGTTTGTCGAATGTTGACTAATCAACCTTATTAACAAGAGAATTACACGTGGGAATGCTTTTGCATGCCTAAATAACAAGTGAACTAAGTTGGTGAGCAAACTGACAGAAAACGATGTTGCTTATGTGATGTTATGGTGTTTTGCGCTTCTAATTAATATGCATTAATGGCTTCTGATGTCGCAAATGGCTAAATAAATACACACACATAAGGGTATTAGCTGGGGAATAACACTGTTCAGTCATTTCTATGCAGTAATTATGTTTTGTGTTTGTTTGCTCTTAAGTTGACAATTGTGGCCTACTGAAAGATGGCCACAATCTGCAGCCTGCAGTCGAGTAGATGCAATAATGAAAAAGGCTTTGCACGAACTGCGACCCTGACTTCTGGTTGAACTGAAAAGCCATGAACATGACGACAAATCCAGGATGGCAGCCAAAAACCCCTGGATGTGAAAATTCGTAGCAACTGAATAATCTGACTACAGGAACTTTTGGTGGTCTCATAAGATGATACATTTTTAATCCGAAAGGAACTTCCGTAGAAGTAACAAAATTATGGACATCTGACTTTTATTCAGAAACTTAGAATTATCAATAATGGGAAAATTCTTGAATGTTACAAGACGACAGCTTTTCCTGTTCAACGGATATTTTAATATTCTTTTTGTAACTTTTGAATGTAGAATTTTAGTATAAATGTAAGTAGACTAGAAAGGTCTAGCGCCACTTCTTCCCGAGCTGATGATGCGAGGTCCCTATGCTGACGGAGAGGACGATGACTCTACATGACAACAGAAGACTCTAATTTTTCTTCAGAGGACCGGTTCTGACTTAGGATCTGACATTTAGACAGAATACGTAAATATGAGAGAAATGAATTTGCATTTAATTGGCTTTTCTTGAAATATTAGATAAATGAACAATCTGTTTGAATTCCTGTCTCGGGTGATTATTTCTGGTCATGTTTATTGATTTATTGTGTATTCTTTGAAATGTATTTTGCAAGATCCACAGCAATCAGCTGGTCGCATTGACCTCAAAGTACAGGCAGATTAGATAGAGCATATGTGAAAGGTGGTTTCTCCTTTACAGGGCACGGATAGTGTGATTTAGGGTGAATGTTGGTGTAATGGGCCCCACCAGCGTGTGATGTGTGTATGCGTGTGTGACTGTGAAATCATTCCGTCCGTGGAAGTAGAGGGGATTCGGAAGCTCTGATCTGCACCAGTTTCTTGGTAGCAGATTGATGGTTAGCTATTGTCTTGATCTAGCGGAATTGCGTGTATATAGGCTTGTTGATTATTGATTGATAATTGTACTAACACTATATGTTGAAGTCGCGTTGAGTTCTATGTATTGTGAACGGCTTCTGGGATGTAGGAAGTCGGTGACAGTTCCGTAGTAGAGCAGAGGGAGTGTTGCTCTCGGAAAAAGGCGGGATTGTTGGCCCTGTATGCAGACAGGGGAAAACGTGTGACAATTGAAGTTGCGCGTCGCATTGTCTGGGTTCGACAAGGTAGCATCGCCGTGTGTTGCCATTAGAAACGTATTTCTGTGTGAAAGAAGTGTATATGATAGCGAAGGTTATCTGTGAAACTCTGGTCTTAAGTCCCAGGGATCCGTAAGGTTTGCCGTTAAAGCTTACCGCTGGAGAAGTAATAGGTATTCTCGGAGCTTGTAAGAAGGACAGGGCAGAGGTAAGCGCTGTTTTGTTAACGTATGATATAATTCTGTAGTAGGACAGACTGTTCGCTGTTCTCGGGAAAGACAGAATTCTGTGTGAATGTACTACATTTTCTGGTGTGTAAGTGCGTGAATGAGAAGGCATTCGGGTTAATTGTGAAACTCTTAGGAGCATTCCGAAGGGAAACAGTTAATTGATGCATGTTAGAAGGGTAAAGTAGAGGGATGTGCTACTTTATCAACGGAAGTAACGATTCTGTAGTAGGGAAGAGGTAAGCGCTGTTCTCGGGAAAGGCAGAATTCTCGTGGGAAAGGTCTTTTGCTGTTCTGTGGTTAGTGAAGCAGACAATGGAGATGTTTGTATGTTGTAAATAACAGACTCGTAGAAGTTGAAACAAAGTCTACCAAGTAGTCTTGTAAAGGAGGGGTAGACGGAAGAGGAAGAGACAGGAGCAGAAGCGACTGCAGCGGCTGCTGACGTCAGGGAGACCGCGCTGTGATTGGACAGTGGGTTCGAACGGAGGAAGCGCAGAGATTGGTGTGCTAGTGTACGCCGCGCTGGGATTCGTGGACTGAGTCAGTGACGTAGATGCTCCAGGATTGGTGCGTTGGTGTGAGTCGCGCTAGGATTCGCGGACTGAGTCAGTGATGTAGACGCTCCAGGATTGGTGCGTTAGTGTGAGTCGCGCTGCAATTGGACAAAAGATCGTACAGCTGTAGTAAGAGTAAACAGCTAGTGGAAAATAAGAAGATGTATTACCATGCTGAGGAAAAGAAAAAGAAATCCTTGTTCAGTAAGGTTAAGACCTGGTTCGACAAGGATAAGGATATCATAACTAGGAAAGGAGAGTTACTTCCTCCGACCAGAACCCCCGCATCCTTTATGGTTGCAAAATATGGGTATCATACCTGTATTTGGATAGACAACTGGGCGAAGTATACTAGAGAGGATGTGGTTTTGGTTTTCCCGGAACATGGCTCATTTAATTTGGCCGTGTTAAGAAATTTACGAGAGAAAATGATGAATCTAGAGCCTCGGCCTAGGCCGACGCAATTCGAGGCATTGGTGGAATGGGAAGATGAAGTACATGAGCGAGAAAAGCAGAGGAGTGGAGGTAACTACCGATATATGTTCAGTAGAAAATATGATCGCGAAACCCATCATGACAGGATGAGAAGGTGGCGAGATGCCAGTATGACCGAAGGGTTATATCCTGTAAGAACCGCAGAGGAATCAGGAGAGAGAAAATGTACAGAGAAAGCACATAATGTAGAGACCAGAAGATATGGGGCAAATGAGTCTGATGATGATATCTTAGAGGACATGCTCTACAAAAGACCACCCCCGTATAGAAGAGAACCAGAGGTAGGAACAGCAGTTACCCCAATGAGAAACACCCTGTGGATTATAAAGACAGAGGCTACAGCCCCTGAGCTGAAAAGCGGTTGTTCTCTGGCGGAAAGAGAAAGAGAAAAAGATAGAGAAAGAGAGAGAGAGAGAGAGTGTCGTACTTTAATATTCGGGACCACGTAGGGAACAGGGCCCTACCCCTGTCTATCTTGGTATTAGCGAACCGCAAATGGTAAATGCGGCATGTACGAGTGCTTTACTTATCGTTCTAGCTATGAATGCACTGTGTACACGTTATTCTGCTGCACTACGCGGGTTCCATTTTGGAAGCAGTGGCCATCTTGTCATTGCCCTCACATAGGCTATAATGGAGCAAATACGGGCCTCACAGTACATGGGCTTCTTCTCTGACTTCTCTGTGACCTGGGCAGCTGGCTCTGCTGCCCCGGGTCAAACTGGTCTCACGAGCTCCCCTTCCTCTCTCCACCTGTGATTAGCATCAGGGCTTGACCCGTCATAAAACCCTTTCATTCTACACAAGCCCCTGGCTAATCTCTTTCGCACCTGGCTGTTCCTGCTTTATGACTTGGTTCCCAAAACAGGAGATGCTCATGTTTATTGGGGGGATCTGTTTACATGTAATGTGGGATCTGAACCTTGTTGTGTAAATCATTGTGGGCTGGCCGAACTGGAATGTGGGATGGTCATCATGACTCTGCCTTTTCTTTGTAATGTACACTTGCATATTGCCGTATCATAAAACCTAGGAATGTATGCTTGAGGCAGGAAAAAGGGTATTTAAGATGAAGTCCATTCCTATGATTTTCAGCAGTCTCCTGAGAACATACACGCTGGTGTACTTCTAGGATACCTGTAATTGGTCTGCAGCCAATAAACGATTCTTTGACTTCACCCAGAAGACTCTGTGTTTCTGTAGGTCCGGAACAGGGTGAACCCAGAAGTCATAGGGTGTGTGTCCCTGCACCGCTGGGTCTAAATTACCCAGTACTTCAGTTTGGCGCCCAACTCGGGACGATTTCAGCGGTACCAGTCCAAGCCAGAGGTTCGTGAGGAGCTTCGTGTGGAAATTCTGGAGGAAGGCCGCCACTTCATCGACCCCTGCATGTCGACGTGGTCCGAAAGTCTTTTCTGCGAGGTTCTCCGCGTCCCGACGGCTACGAAGGACTGCTGCCCTGATTAATCGACCTGTTTTGGACCCTTGACGAGTTTGAGAGAGCGAAACAATCGAGAGAGTCTTCTGGTGACGTCATCGATCAGCAATATTCAGTTAAGTATAAGTGGAGCGTCTCCCATTTGTTTTGGTATCCTTCGGGATCGTTTGGTTTGATTTGGTGATAGGTGATTTGGTGTTTGCAAACCCCAAAGCCAGAGGACTCGTGTATTCACGAGAATATCGTAATCGATAATCCTTTGACGTTTGGATCTAGACTAGTGAGCGAAGATGCCTGGTTCTAGAATATTTGGTAGAATATTTTGTTTGGGTTGTGGAAGAGATTTCCAGCTGGAAGAATCATGCCCGGTTCCTCCGGTTGGAACTCCAACTTATGAGCTCTATGTAAAACATGGCGTAGGCCCCATTGCATATAACGAAGTGTGGATCCACTACACCAGGAAAGACGGTGTTTTAAAATGGCCCCAAAATGGTAGTTTTGATACCGATATTTTAGATAATCTGGAAATTAAATTGTTTAAGAAGAAAGCCCGGCCGGCGATGTTTGACTCTTTCCGCTTATGGCGAAAGGAAGCCAAACAGAAGGAAATTAAGCTAGCGAAAAAGAATAAGAGAGAGAGAGGTATGTCAGTAATGCAAGCAGCTGTACAATTTAAAGACAATGAAGAGGAGCAGATGAGCGAGCAATTACACAGGCAGCGCAAGTTAGGGATTGACAAATGTTACCCAGCTTTACCACATTCTAAGCAGAATGAGTTAGAAGAAAAGGAGAAAGATCCCTTGATGTCGCATTTGTTGAGTTCGCCACCCCCGTATGCGCAAAATGCCATGGCGCCTCCCCAGCTTGTGAATATGCCTCCTCCAGTCAATATGCCGCAAGCTTTGCCGCAACCGCCAGCTGCTTTGCAGCCGGCTCTTATCCCTGTAGCGCAACCCTCTCAAGGGTTGCCAGTTGTGTTTCCAACTGCCCCCGCACTTCCTGCGACTTTGCCTAATTCAGCAGCTGCCTCCCCTAACACTCTTCCTTGTACCACTCCAGTACCCGTTTCTACATCCTCTTTTCTTCCCTCTGTTTTTCCCCCTGTTTCCGCTTCAACTTCTCCTTCAGCGCGACAGCGTTTAGCTAATGTGGTTACTACATTAATGTCGCCTCTCTTTGAGTCGTCTGGTGCGACTCCTGGTTTACGGCGTAAGCAATTGCGTAGTCAATTGCCTAACCCTGATGAGAAAAAGGTAATAGACAGCATGGCGCGTAGATGGATTGTTTTCCCTTCATTATATGATGTGGAATCAGTTGTCAGCGTTTTCCATCAATGGGATGCCCCAAAACAGAGATATGTGTTTGAGAAAATGTGCGAATTTCTCTGTGAAGAATTGGAGGATAGTGGTAAAAATCCGAGCCCGCAGGAATTGTGTAGAGTGAGGTTCGATTTTGGAACTGGTATAATTGTGGACCGCGAAGTAGATAAAGCAGTTGCGGTTGTATTGTCCTTAAGGAATGACGATTGCCAACAGTAATTGTTTGAACAAGAGGTCCTTGTGGGGAAAAAGGCAAAAGCGCGACAATACCCTATGAGAGAAGTTCCCCCGGTATGGAAGGAAGCAGTTGCAGCTGTCGGCAATAACCCCGCTGTGCCAGCGCATTTCCAACGTGTTTGGGTGCATGTTCCATGGAAGCGCTCTGAGGTGTTAGCGCTTAAGCAGACATTACCCGATCCCCGTAAAAACCCAGCAGGTTATTATAAAGAGTTGTCACAAACAGCAGGATCATGCGTTATGAATTTGGCAGACATAGACATGTTGTTTGGTAATGTTGTTCCACAGCCTCTATGGGGATCAATTCGTAATGTAGATCACAATGCAGAACTAGGGGATACATGGGCTAACATTGTCGCTGCTGATGCTAGACAAACGGGTGGTGCGAAACCAGAACCTTTAGTAGCTGAACTGCCTGGTAGAATCATCACATATATGAAGACACTAATGCCTGCGATGCGCGTAAATTGGGACAAGTTATCTGCATGCAAACAGAAGAAGGATGAGACAGTGTCAGACTTCTTTACTAGGTTTGAGGAAACGTTTATTGACCACAGTGGGCAGGATATGAGTACTGAGGGTGGCCAACGGTTATTTGTGGATAAGTTTGTGCAGAATTTACTTCCTGACCTGTGTAAAAAGTTGAAAGATTCAGAGAGTTCTTGGGCCGTTTCCTCTTCAGCGCAAATACTGGCTACTGCACAGTATTATGAAAACAGAGATAAAGACGAGAAAGATAGAACGGAGAAGAAAACGAAGGAACTAAAGACAAAGGTCCTTTTACAGCAGGCCTATCCGCCACGTGGAGGTGGTAATAATTATAGACAACCCCAAGGTGTCTATCACCAACCCCAACAATTTCAGAACAATCAGCAAATGAATGGGTATTATCACCCACGTGTCCCTGTAGGTCCCAACCAATGTTCATACTGCAAAGAGGAAGGTCATTTTAAATATAGTTGCCCTAAATTAATGCAACGGAACGGTAATACGTATGGCGCCAGAGGTAGAGGTGGTCAGCAAGCTCCTAGAGGCAGAGGGCGTGGAATTGTTCCCCAAAACGCGCGTCCTCTTCCGCCCCAAAGCGC
Organism: Triturus cristatus; assembly: GCF_964204655.1. Lineage (NCBI taxonomy): Eukaryota > Metazoa > Chordata > Amphibia > Caudata > Salamandridae > Triturus > Triturus cristatus. The sequence goes on along the minus strand of NC_140587.1, from coordinate 734,582,701 downwards.
CATTAATAGTTTTGATCAGCAAGCTAACGCGACTGGTAATACGGCACAGTATTACAATAATGATTATTATGTGGAGGATGGCGATGCAGAAAATAATGGTTACTAGGACAGCCATAGACAGAGAGAGGGAGTTGTTTCAGTGCCAGTGGATCAGAGTGGACCGTATGTTGAGGTGACTACAGCAAATGTAACGGAGCCTTTTCTGCTAGACACTGGTGCTGCAAAGAGTTCAATCATGCATTCAAAACTCCCTGGCGCACCTTTGTCTGGCGATATAAATGTTTCAGTAGGTTTTTCTGGCGCCCCGGTTAGGAACCCGATTTCTAGTCCCATGTCACTTTCTGTTGGACCTTGCGAGCTGAAAGCGCCCCTGATCCTGACAACTGGTTGTGGTGAGAATTTGCTGGGATTAGATTTGTTGAAAAGATTGCATGCTACACTGTACTGTTCTCCTTCAGGAGTACAACTTACATTAGGCAAGAAAGTGGTTTCCCCAATGTATTTGTCTAAAAACACGATGCCACCTGAATTGTCATCCCTTCCGGATGCCCTTTGGGCTACTGGTCCCAATGACGTGGGCCTCTTGGAGATACCGCCATACGTGGTGACTTTAAAGACTAATGTCAGACTGCCACGTATTCCCCAGTACAAAATCTCTAATGAAGGCCAGAAAGCATTGTTAGACATTGTCGGCGACTTGATTAATAAGGGTGTGATTGAAGAGACAAGAGGCAACGTTTGCAATAGTCCGATTTTACCTGTCTTAAAACGAACGGACCCTTCACAGCCACCTGTTTACAGATTTGTGATTGATCTTAGAGAGGTTAATAAGATTGTTGTGCCACAGTTTCCGGTTGTCCCTGATATAACTGCCTTGTTAACGATGATTCCAGCCTCTGCTGCATGGTTTTCAGTGATTGATTTAAAAAATGCTTTCTTTAGTATCCCAATTGCAGAAGAGAGCAGAGACATTTTTGGTTTTAGTCTGGGAGGCCGAAGCTTCCGCTTCAAACGCGCTCCCCAGGGCTACTGCGAGAGTCCATCCATATACAGTCAAGCTTTGAAAGCGCAGCTTGATGCACTTGTCTTACCTAGTGGCGCTATCCTGATTCAGTACGTGGACGATCTACTAATCGCCGCGGATACTGAGAAGATCTGTAAAGAAGCCACATTGTCATTGTTGCGCCATTTATCCGCTTTTCATCACAAAGTGTCTCTCTCTAAGCTGCAATATTGTCGACAAGAAGTGACCTACTTAGGTCATCTCTTATCGAAGGAGGGAAGGAAACTGACCCCAGAAAGAATTCAAGCCATTGCACAGTTGAGTGTGCCAAAAACACAGAGAGAAGTGCGTGCTTTCTTGGGCATTACTTCATACTGTAGGCATTGGATTCCTAGTTTTTCTTTGTTGGCAAAACCTTTATTAGCATTAACATGCAAAGACACACCGAATCCTATCCCATGGTCTGAAGAGTGCCAGAAAAGTTTTGTGGAATTGCGCAATGCATTGTGTTCAGCACCTGTGTTGGGCACTCCTGACTATAGCAAGCCTTTTACATTGTATGTTCACGAGAAAGATGGATGTGCGTTGTCAGTGTTAACACAGCCTTTTGGCGACAGACCGCGCCCATGCGCGTATTTTTCATCCACCTTGGACCCTGTAGCGAGGGCATTGCCAAGCTGTCTGAGAGCGACAGCTGCTGCAGCGATGTCTATCCGACAATCTGCTGGTCTGGTAATGGACAACACATTGATCGTTATGGTCCCACACGCTGTAGACACATTATTAAATAGGACCAAGACACAACACTTGACTAGTGCGCGATTATCAGGGTATGAACTCACACTGTTAGCGAATCATATACACATAAAAAGATGTAATACGCTGAATCCAGCTACGTTATTGCCAATTCCAGCAGACTCAGATGAGATTGAGCAACATGATTGTCTGTTCAGAACAGAAGAAGAGACGAAAGGGAGAGTAGATTTAAAAGATACTCCCCTGACTGAGTGTGATGGTACTTTATGGGTGGATGGTTCATGCTTCAAACTCCCTAATGGTGACACGACTGCTGCATATGCTATCACGACTTTACACACGGTCGTGGAAACTGCACGAGTGCCACATAATTCGGCCCAAGCAGCAGAATTAATTGCCCTCACGAGAGCATGCGTGTTGTCTGAAGGAATGAGAGTTAATATATACACAGATAGCCAGTACGCCTTTGGCGTGGCTCATAATTTTGGACGACTGTGGAAAGAGCGTGGGTTCCTGACGTCACATGGAGCTAAAATTCAGAATGGCAAGTTGGTGAATGATCTCCTTGAGTCACTGACCCTACCGTTGCAAGTTGCGATCATGAAATGCAGTGCGCACAGGAAAGTTACAGATGATGTTGGACGTGGGAATGCGTTTGCTGATGAGACCGCGAAAGAAACAGCACAGAATGTGAAGACTAGAATGTATGTTGCAGGCCCCGCAAGATGGGTTAATGATGTTGGAATGTGTGAGAACACAATAGAGAGTGTGAAGTCGCTTCAGGCTGAAGCTACAGAGGAAGAGTTAAGCAAGTGGAGAGAGAGTATGGGTAAGTTGGATGAGAATGGTTGTTGGATTGACCTGACAGAACATAAGCGATGGTTGTTGCCTGATGCATATGTGCTTCCAGTGGTTACTATGGCGCATGGAATGGCACATATCAGTACGAAAGGTATCTGTAAGTTGTTGGCTCCAGTATGGCAGAATGTTGGGATTCCCAAGTGTGCAGAGAATGTGGTCAAGAATTGCATAGTATGCTTGAAGTACAACCCTGGTAGGGGAACCCCAACTCCGGCCGGTCACTTTGCACCCCCATCATGTCCATTCGAAGTTTTGCAGCTGGACTTTATTCACATGGATAGGTGCAACAACCTAAAATATGTATTGGTGGTTGTTTGTGCTTTTTCCAAATGGGTAGAGGCTTATCCTCTGAAAGATAACACTGCCCTATCCACAGCCAAAGCCCTTGTGAAAGAGTTCTTCCCCAGGTTTGGAATGCCGAGAATGGTATGGTGTGATAATGGAAGTGAGTTCGTGGGTAAAGTGATGAAGAATGTATGTGAAGGTTTAGGCATAAGGCAGAAATTCCACGCTGCAAATCACCCCCAATCAGCTGGGCTAGTAGAGCGCTACAATGGAGCCTTAAAGCTCAAGTTAGCCAAAATTCAGGCGAGCACTGGTCTTAAATGGCCTGACGCTCTGCCTTTAGCACTCCTGTCCACCAGAATGACCATACACTCACGAGTGGGACTTAGTCCCTATGAAGTAGTCTTTGGCCGTCCGGCCAACGTATGGGGTGTGCCAAGGCCTACGAAGTTCAGTGAGATTGAGCATCCAGTACTGCTCGATTACCTGTATGATTTGACTGTTAAACTGCGTGTTTTGCACCAACAGGTACATGATACTCTTCCCCAAGCTTCTGAACCTCCTGGACACCCTATGAACCCTGGTTCGTGGGTCCTGGTCCGGAATTTCCAGCGTAAGGGCAACGACGAGCCTCGCTGGATCGGCCCTCATCTTGTGCTTCTGTCGACGAGATCAGCGGTGCGAGTAAAAGGAAGGAAGCATTGGATACATGGTACCCACTGCAAAATAGTCCCCTTGCCTCTGCCATATGACCAGTGGGTCAAGGAGGGTATCGCCGACACTGAGACAGACACTGTACCTCGTTTTGTACCATTCAGTGACGCACGCCTAAAAGACACAGCTTCAGTCCAAGAGAGTGACAATATTCTGCAGGAAGCTGTGCCGCCATCAAATCGACTGGACACCACTGAGCCTGAACTTTTGTTCCAAGACCAAACGGCACCTGGCCGTCTCCGCTATAATTTGAGACCTAGGCCCATGGACAAATAAAGATTTCCTCATTATTTCCCTTTTGACATTTTTTGCTCTCCCATCTGAAGGACTTTCTTGATTTTTGTTTTTCGAACCACCATCCGGGTTCTGCCGCAGGGTCGCGGTGCCAAGACTTTGGGGTACAGGCCGAAGACACTAGGTCGACGGTTCTGGTTGGTCTAGGGCGTTTCCCTGGACTGACAGGCGTACTCCTTAGCAGAAGAAACTCATCCGCCGCGAGCGGCCCGAGTAGAGGATGGAGTTTTTTAAGATGGAGAGACCGATTGAGGAAATGAACTTTAAAACCAGAATGTGTAGAATTGTAAAAAGTAAATGTTTTGTCTTTTTGTGCCTTTTTACACTGTGTAGTATTATGATGTTTATTGTAGGATTTGTGTTTTTCTCCACTCAAAAGCCCATTGCACCCACTGAACAGCCTATACCTCTTTCTACTGCCTCCTCTCACTCTTTTCACCCTTTGCCTGAACACGAACAGACCAGACGATCGGAGTTTGTAAATAACTCGTTTATCCAGCTCTTGCACCAGCACCAACTAGTAGTGAATACGACCAATTGCTGGGTGTGTGGGTTAATGCCACATACCATTAACAAGGGTATTCCTTATTTGGTGCTGCCATATAGTTATAATGGATCGTCATGGGCATTCCAGACCATGTTTCTCTACGCCCTAGAGACATACTCCCCTCGCCAACCGCGTTCCATCAGACCTGGTACAAATAATAAAGCCTTAGTGAGAGGAATTGCCGATATGAGTAGGGATATTGATGCATACTCATCCATTCCCAAAGAAGAGTTGAGACCTTATGTAGGATGGAACGCGACGGGGTATAGTATTAGTCTGGGTGAAAGACAGCGAAAAATCTCATCTCCAATCTGGGTCGTACCCCACATGGGTCGGTTCTGCTTACAGGGTAATGGTCAGAACCCTAGAGCTCAACTGGGAAGAAGTGACTGCACTGAAACGTACACGTTCCCGTCACAGTTTTCCCCTGCGTTTTTAACTGCCAAGGGTACATATTTCATCTGTAATGACCGAGCATATACATGGTTGCCCCCTGATTTCTCGGGCACATGTTATATTGCGAATCTGCTACCGCCTACATTTACTGCCGCCTCCGACTACCACAAGACCAGAGTTGTGAGAGGTGTGATTAGTAAGGAGGACACTGCCGGTCAGGAAGCGGGAGACTTCTTCTTGGGTTTCCTGCCGTTCTGGGGACCTATGGTCAATAGTAGGAACCTGAGACAGCTGACTTGTGTGGTTGAATCCACCGTTAATGTAACGGCTGGTGCCCTTGGTAATTTGACAGCTGAGCTCCAAGCGGATCGCCTTATGACTTTGCAGAACCGCATGGTTCTAGACGTTATTCTTGCAGACCGCGGTGGGGTATGCAGGGTTATCCAATCCAGTTGCTGCATTTTCATACCAGATAATGCTCCAACAGTGTATCAAGCCATCTCCAAACTCCATAAAATATCTGAATCCATACACGTGGATAAGGGAGATTGGTCACTGGTGGGGTGGTTCTGGGAACTGATATCTGCCTGGGGTTGGAAAGTTCTGATGGTCATTGGAATGATCTTAGCCATTCTTTTCCTGTTCTGTCTGTGTATACAGTGTGCTCCTGCGATATGTGGCCTCTGTGCTACCTTATGTGTAAGGAAACCTGTATCGAGGGACAAGCTAAGTAATAGGATGATGCTACAGCAACATCTCCATGACTTCGTGAACATTGACCTAGACTCGGATTAAGATGAGTATAGTGATTGCCTATGTAAGGGCAAAAGGAGGGTCTGTCGTACTTTAATATTCGGGACCACGTAGGGAACAGGGCCCTACCCCTGTCTATCTTGGTATTAGCGAACCGCAAATGGTAAATGCGGCATGTACGAGTGCTTTACTTATCGTTCTAGCTATGAATGCACTGTGTACACGTTATTCTGCTGCACTACGCGGGTTCCATTTTGGAAGCAGTGGCCATCTTGTCATTGCCCTCACATAGGCTATAATGGAGCAAATACGGGCCTCACAGTACATGGGCTTCTTCTCTGACTTCTCTGTGACCTGGGCAGCTGGCTCTGCTGCCCCGGGTCAAACTGGTCTCACGAGCTCCCCTTCCTCTCTCCACCTGTGATTAGCATCAGGGCTTGACCCGTCATAAAACCCTTTCATTCTACACAAGCCCCTGGCTAATCTCTTTCGCACCTGGCTGTTCCTGCTTTATGACTTGGTTCCCAAAACAGGAGATGCTCATGTTTATTGGGGGGATCTGTTTACATGTAATGTGGGATCTGAACCTTGTTGTGTAAATCATTGTGGGCTGGCCGAACTGGAATGTGGGATGGTCATCATGACTCTGCCTTTTCTTTGTAATGTACACTTGCATATTGCCGTATCATAAAACCTAGGAATGTATGCTTGAGGCAGGAAAAAGGGTATTTAAGATGAAGTCCATTCCTATGATTTTCAGCAGTCTCCTGAGAACATACACGCTGGTGTACTTCTAGGATACCTGTAATTGGTCTGCAGCCAATAAACGATTCTTTGACTTCACCCAGAAGACTCTGTGTTTCTGTAGGTCCGGAACAGGGTGAACCCAGAAGTCATAGGGTGTGTGTCCCTGCACCGCTGGGTCTAAATTACCCAGTACTTCAAGAGAGAGAAAGAGGGAGAGAGAGAGAGAGAGAGAGAGAGATAGGAAAAGAGAAAGAGAGAGAGAGAGAGAGAGAAAGAGAGTTAGAGAGAGAGAGAGAGAGAGAGAGTAAGAGAGAGAGAGAGAGAGAATGAACTTGATAATGAAAAGACCAGAGAACTAGCAAGAACTACATCTGAACTAACAGAGAAAATCAGGGAACTGACTAAGAACCTTGAGGCTGTTACAGTGCCTGTGACAATAGGCCCGGTTATGCCGATTTTTGACAAGCAGAGGACGGGTGAAAATGGTTTGACGGTGCCATATGTGGGCAATAGGTTGATTGTACCTCCGGAGCAGGCAGAAATGAGAGCAGGAGAAACACAGTGGAGAACAGGAGAAAATCAGTGGAGACATACCGTATGTGGAGGGGAAATGAGTGTGCAGACTAACTCAAGTTTGAATTATGGATGTATGGAAAGGAACAGAGGAACAATGCTGGAACCGCAGAGGGTGGCAGAACCAGGGGGTGCGGAAAAATCTGTGATAACTGCTGAAGATTTGAATGACTGGCTGAAAACATTACAGAAAAAGGAGAAAGAGTCACAGGGGATGGATGTAGCTAGGCTACGTATTGAAATGTAAGTGTTGATAGTAGGAACCATACCTACAGAAACACTGAAGAATTATGAGGAAGGGGAGATTCTCTTTTTATGTAAGAGTATAACATGGAGAGCTAAGAACATACATGACAGGTTGAAAGGAATAGCCAGTGAAGTGGGAATTGACATGGATAAGGTGAAAGCTTTACAGAAAACATACCGAGTGGATTTTTCATACAAAGATATTGAGAATCTGAACAATGCAGGCCGAACAGGACAGATTAAGGAAATTATTGCCTTATTAAGGAAATGGGGAGATGTAGAAAGATGGAAGGAGAGATGGTATCGAAAGCGAGAGGATGGAGTGGATAGAACCTACTCAGCATTTCCCTTGACAGAAAAAGAGAAGGCAGTGACAGCTTACCCCATGAGAGAGATTCCAGGAGGTGGGTACGTACATGTCCCATGGACCAGACAGGATATTTTATCATTTACAAATGATTTCCCTCGATTAAGGGAAAAGCCAGTGGAGTGGTACAGACAAGTCGACAGATTTGTAAAGCTATCAAAGTACTGTGGATTGACCTGAATAGTCTGTTTGATATAATTGTACCAGCAGACCTGTGGGCAGAATGTAAAATATCAAAACCACCACCTGGATAAAGGGTCTGAGGGAGAAATATTTAAAGACCTGCCCAAATTCTAATCCCCATAACAAGACTGTATAAACACAACAGAATAGGGGGTCTATTGGTAGACAGCACAAGATTAGAGAAAAGGGAAAGTAGTGTGTGAAATATCAAACCCATACATAGTCAGAGCAGAGCACGGAAAACCATCAAACCGACTCAACCAAAGAGACCAAAGTCGAGAGCAAAATCACCTCTCACGATCAGTTTATATCATGTGGTCTCCACCAAGAGCCGAGGTATGCCTCTCGATCATAGAGACTTCCTCGTTAGTGTAAGGCTCTATTGCTCATTTGGGTTGATAAAGAAAAATCCAAAAGTCTCGTGACAGACTGTGACCACCAGACAGAAGAAGTGCAGTGCAAAGAAAAATGTGAAATTTAAAAAGAGATTGTGTGAAGAGTACGATATAATTCACTCATTTCTACACATCTCAATTAAAACGGTGTGCGAACAAAAAATATATATCAAACAGTGCCAATTAGTCACTGTTGAATGAGGGTCAACATGTTTCAGCCTACACGGGATTATGGCCCACGGCTTTCTTCAGGACCTATATGAATTAATGCTACTGCATTCAATTAGATGGATTCCAAAAAGTGCATATATAAAATGTGAATACTTAGTGTAAGGGGAAGTAATCAATACAACCTCACTTTGTCCTAATCCTCTATATCACAGGGTGCTAGCATCACCTGAGGAGAAAGGACAGTTAGCACACATAATAGACCAATTCAGAAAAAATGTGCCGTCTACACACAAGCAAATTTAACATAAAAGTGCCTGGTAAATTGCTGTGAAAGAGACAAAGCAATGCTTACCCAACGTGATCAGGGATTTCACCTCACCTACCCTGGAACCTGGCTCAGGTTAATGAGGCCCCGCTCTAAATCGTGGGTGAAGAGAAACAAAAACATCTTTTTTTGTATTATTTATTTTATAATTAATTAATACCACATTGGAACTACAAAGAGCCAAAATGTACTCCTAGTTGTTCAAACGCGTTAAGTTAAACGCAATAAACTCCTAAACCCCTCAAAGTGCTCTCCCATACAGTGCAGATAACCCCTACCAGTAAATCAACTCTTTGAAGTAACATTGTTATTACAAGTACAAAGTATAGGCTGGCTAGTATCTCTGGCTAGTGAGAGAACAGAACAAATCATCATCTGTCTCTTTAACAACTACCGAAAGAATGACAGCCATTCTACCTAGTTGTGTTATTCAGGTGTCTTAGTTCTAAAGAGTAAGGCGCGCTTGTGAGCATGCCTCATACGAACTCTACTCGAGACTTGTGAGCGAAAAAGAAATCGAAATCAGAAAAGACCGAGATTTTGGGCGCTCGGTTAGCAGCGCAGCTCACCTGTCCGTCGTTGCCCCTGGCTTTCCTAAGCAGGGTGGGAGGCAACGTACCGGAACAGGGAGCGTGTTCAAATACTGTCCCCACACAGGGCACGCCTCACGCTGCGTAGCAGGAGGCTACGGTGGGCGCCGTGGCCAAATAGATAGAACTACAGAGAAAACGGCATGCCTAATGGGAAATGTAGTAAAACGCTATCAGTGTGCTTCAAGGTTCACGCCTTCCACTGCGCGGCTGGAAACTGTGGTCGACAACATGTCCAGATTAGTAGAACTACAAAAAACGGCATGCCTCATGGGAGATGTAGTTAATCGCTGTCAGTGCGCTTCAAGATTAACTACGCGCAAAGCCTGAAAACATACAGGCTACTGTAGAAACGGGTTTGCCTTTGCATTTAACCCTCGATAAACTTGCCAAACTGCAGTTTTGCTATATGTCTTTTCCAATCTCCAACAGACCCGAGAGTCCCAAATCAATACCATCTACTAGTCAGATGTCGTATACTGTTCTGACTGGGCAAAGTCAATTATACCGTCACAGTGGGAGTAAAGGTCATTATGTATACTCTGCTTTCTGGGTAATGTACTTAGTGCACGTCGTGTATTATAAACCGCCTATTTGCATGCTGGTATACCGCAAAGGTTTAATAGTTGGTAAGCTCATCTCGATTAGTTTAAATTTCGTTGTAGTAGTTAACATCTAGTATTCCTATTATCTACTTGATGGGTAATATGGTGTATTGTAAAAAACTCATTTGCATGCTGATGTCCCGCACAAATCAATAGTTAATAAGCTCTCCTCTGTTAATTTCTGTTCTGCTGCAGTAGTTCACAACTAGTGTTCCCTATCGAAGTCCTAAAAGTAAACACAGTAGTGTAGCGAAGGGCCGAGGTTAGTTCATCATCCATTATATCAAAAAACAGCATATGTGATAAACTTAAGGCCCGGAGTGCCATGATGCCTCATACTGCTGCCCCGCACAGTTGTGCAACGCCCCTCCTTAATATTGGATGCTCGTCCAGGGAATATCATCGTTTAATCCCAAAGTGTCACAGCATAGCCTATGGACCCATTTTTGTTCTTTGGTGAACAAAAACCTGGAGATATCACTGATGTGTTGTGGAATGATCGGTTTCTCCAGTATTGTCCAATGGAACTCATCTGCAGTATGATTGGCTTCTGTATAATGCCTGGTGAGTTTTGTGTTGGATTTGCGGCACCTGAAGGTGCTCTTATGCTCTAACATGCGGAGTCTCACCTTTCGGGTGGTCATACCCACATATCTCATCTTACACGGGCATGTGAGTAAATAAATAACATTACTGCTGTTGCAGTTTGTGAAGTGGGTCTGCATCCAAGGTCTATCAGTCCCAATATCCACCGAAGAACTGTGGGTGGTTTGTGGACACACCGAACAAACCCCACAGGGATGGTGTCCTGTCACTGCTGGCAGGTCCCATAAAGTACCTAGTGGTCTACTGGGCCCAGTTGGTGGTCGTGTATGGACCAATCTGTCCTTGATATTGCTTGATCTTTTAAAAGCAAAGAGTGGCATCGCTATTTTCTCCTGGCAACTGTTTAATATCCGCCAGTGTTTTTTGATGCTTTTCTTTATATCATTGGATAGTGTGCAGAAAGTGCTGACCATCGTGAGACATTCCAATGGTGGCTTTGGTACAGGCGGTTCCAACAGTGCTTCCCGATTGTTATTCGAGGCCCTTTTGAGAGACCGTTTGACCAACTTGCGGGGATAGTGTCTCTCCATAAGTTGCTCTGATAGTAAATTGGCATGTTTGGTAAAGCCATCTGTTGTCGAACAGTTCCTACGTACTCTCAGAAACTGGCCGTAGGGTAAATTATCCCTTAGGGCCTTAGGGTGCTGACTGTCATAACGCAAAAGCGAATTGCGTGCCATGGGCTTGCGGTATAATTCGCTGCCTAAGCCCTCAGGAGTTACAAAAATCGATAGGTCCAGAAATGCCAAACGGCTCTTGTTCACTTCAACCGTGAACTTCAGGTAGTCATTCCGTGAGTTAAGCCACTGATGAAAATGGCCAATGGACTGTTGATCTCCTCTCCATACCACCAAAACATCATCAATATACCGCTTCCATAAGCGGATTGATGAAAAAAGGGGTTGGTGGGAGCCAAGACGTGTTCCTGCTCGAACGCATGGACATATAGATTCGCTAAGCTGGGCGCGAAAACGCTGCCCATGCTGGTCCCTGACGTTTGCAGATAGATGGTGTTCTCAAATTTAAAGAAATTCTCCTTCATCGCCATTCTGGCCAGCGTCATAATGAAGGGTACAGGTGTAATAGACTGTAAGTCGGTACCCTCTAGGATGGATCGTATTGTATCCAGTGTCTCATCTTGGGGAATGGATGTATATAGAGATTCGACATCGAAGGAGACTAAGAAGGAGCAGGAACACGTCTTGGCTCCCACCAACCCCTTTTTTTCATCAATCCGCTTATGGAAGCGGTATATTGATGATGTTTTGGTGGTATGGAGAGGAGATCAACAGTCCATTGGCCATTTTCATCAGTGGCTTAACTCACGGAATGACTACCTGAAGTTCACGGTTGAAGTGAACAAGAGCCGTTTGGCATTTCTGGACCTATCGATTTTTGTAACTCCTGAGGGCTTAGGCAGCGAATTATACCGCAAGCCCATGGCACGCAATTCGCTTTTGCGTTATGACAGTCAGCACCCTAAGGCCCTTAGGGATAATTTACCCTACGGCCAGTTTCTGAGAGTACGTAGGAACTGTTCGACAACAGATGGCTTTACCAAACATGCCAATTTACTATCAGAGCAACTTATGGAGAGACACTATCCCCGCAAGTTGGTCAAACGGTCTCTCAAAAGGGCCTCGAATAACAATCGGGAAGCACTGTTGGAACCGCCTGTACCAAAGCCACCATTGGAATGTCTCACGATGGTCAGCACTTTCTGCACACTATCCAATGATATAAAGAAAAGCATCAAAAAACACTGGCGGATATTAAACAGTTGCCAGGAGAAAATAGCGATGCCACTCTTTGCTTTTAAAAGATCAAGCAATATCAAGGACAGATTGGTCCATACACGACCACCAACTGGGCCCAGTAGACCACTAGGTACTTTATGGGACCTGCCAGCAGTGACAGGACACCATCCCTGTGGGGTTTGTTCGGTGTGTCCACAAACCACCCACAGTTCTTCGGTGGATATTGGGACTGATAGACCTTGGATGCAGACCCACTTCACAAACTGCAACAGCAGTAATGTTATTTATTTACTCACATGCCCGTGTAAGATGAGATATGTGGGTATGACCACCCGAAAGGTGAGACTCCGCATGTTAGAGCATAAGAGCACCTTCAGGTGCCGCAAATCCAACACAAAACTCACCAGGCATTATACAGAAGCCAATCATACTGCAGATGAGTTCCATTGGACAATACTGGAGAAACCGATCATTCCACAGCACATCAGTGATATCTCCAGGTTTTTGTTCACCAAAGAACAAAAATGGGACCATAGGCTATGCTGTGACACTTTGGGATTAAACGATGATATTCCCTGGACGAGCATCCAATATTAAGGAGGGGCGTTGCACAACTGTGCGGGGCAGCAGTATGAGGCATCATGGCACTCCGGGCCTTAAGTTTATCACATATGCTGTTTTTTGATATAATGGATGATGAACTAACCTCGGCCCTTCGCTACACTACTGTGTTTACTTTTAGGACTTCGATAGGGAACACTAGTTGTGAACTACTGCAACAGAACAGAAATTAACAGAGGAGAGCTTATTAACTATTGATTTGTGCGGGACATCAGCATGCAAATGAGTTTTTTACAATACACCATATTACCCATCAAGTAGATAATAGGAATACTAGATGTTAACTACTACAACGAAATTTAAACTAATCGAGATGAGCTTACTAACTATTAAACCTTTGCGGTATACCAGCATGCAAATAGGCGGTTTATAATACACGACGTGCACTAAGTACATTACCCAGAAAGCAGAGTATACATAATGACCTTTACTCCCACTGTGACGCTATAATTGACTTTGCCCAGTCAGAACAGTATACGACATCTGACTAGTAGATGGTATTGATTTGGGACTCTCGGGTCTGTTGGAGATTGGAATAGACATAGAGCAAAACTGCAGTTTGGCAAGTTTATCGAGGGTTAAATGCAAAGGCAACCCCGTTTCTACAGTAGCCTGTATGTTTTCAGGCTTTGCGCGTAGTTAATCTTGAAGCGCACTGACAGCGATTAACTACATCTCCCATGAGGCATGCCGTTTTTTGTAGTTCTACTAATCTGGACATGTTGTCGACCACAGTTTCCAGCCGCGCAGCGGAAGGCGTGAACCTTGAAGCACACTGATAGCGTTTTACTACATTTCCCATTAGGCATGCCGTTTTCTCTGTAGTTCTATCTATTTGGCCACGGCGCCCACCGTAGCCTCCTGCTACGCAGCGTGAGGCGTGCCCTGTGTGGGGACAGTATTTGAACACGCTCCCTGTTCCGGTACGTTGCCTCCCACCCTGCTTAGGAAAGCCAGGGGCAACGACGGACAGGTGAGCTGCGCTGCTAACCGAGCGCCCAAAATCTCGGTCTTTTCTGATTTTGATTTCTTTTTCGCTCACAAGTCTCGAGTAGAGTTCGTATGAGGCATGCTCACAAGCGCGCCTTACTCTTTAGAACTAAGACACCTGAATAACACAACTAGGTAGAATGGCTGTCATTCTTTCGGTAGTTGTTAAAGAGACAGATGATGATTTGTTCTGTTCTCTCACTAGCCAGAGATACTAGCCAGCCTATACTTTGTACTTGTAATAACAATGTTACTTCAAAGAGTTGATTTACTGGTAGGGGTTATCTGCACTGTATGGGAGAGCACTTTGAGGGGTTTAGGAGTTTATTGCGTTTAACTTAACGCGTTTGAACAACTAGGAGTACATTTTGGCTCTTTGTAGTTCCAATGTGGTATTAATTAATTATAAAATAAATAATACAAAAAAAGATGTTTTTGTTTCTCTTCACCCACGATTTAGAGCGGGGCCTCATTAACCTGAGCCAGGTTCCAGGGTAGGTGAGGTGAAATCCCTGATCACGTTGGGTAAGCATTGCTTTGTCTCTTTCACAGCAATTTACCAGGCACTTTTATGTTAAATTTGCTTGTGTGTAGACGGCACATTTTTTCTGAATTGGTCTATTATGTGTGTTAACTGTCCTTTCTCCTCAGGTGATGCTAGCACCCTGTGATATAGAGGATTAGGACAAAGTGAGGTTGTATTGATTACTTCCCCTTACACTAAGTATTCACATTTTATATATGCACTTTTTGGAATCCATCTAATTGAATGCAGTAGCATTAATTCATATAGGTCCTGAAGAAAGCCGTGGGCCATAATCCCGTGTAGGCTGAAACATGTTGACCCTCATTCAACAGTGACTAATTGGCACTGTTTGATATATATTTTTTGTTCGCACACCGTTTTAATTGAGATGTGTAGAAATGAGTGAATTATATCGTACTCTTCACACAATCTCTTTTTAAATTTCACATTTTTCTTTGCACTGCACTTCTTCTGTCTGGTGGTCACAGTCTGTCACGTGACTTTTGGATTTTTCTTTATCAACCCAAATGAGCAATAGAGCCTTACACTAACGAGGAAGTCTCTATGATCGAGAGGCATACCTCGGCTCTTGGTGGAGACCACATGATATAAACTGATCGTGAGAGGTGATTTTGCTCTCGACTTTGGTCTCTTTGGTTGAGTCGGTTTGATGGTTTTCCGTGCTCTGCTCTGACTATGTATGGGTTTGATATTTCACACACTACTTTCCCTTTTCTCTAATCTTGTGCTGTCTACCAATAGACCCCCTATTCTGTTGTGTTTATACAGAATGTAAAATAGTCATAGACTGGCCCTCTAAAGAATACCCGAGAGATCAAAAGACAGGAGCTCCAGACCCGGAGGTCATGAAGAAATACGACCAGGTTATGGCCTTCTTGAAAAATAAAGTACCCCCCAAGGAGACAGATTGGGTTAAAATAGACCGAACACATCAGGAATTGAAAGAATCAGTCCATGCTTACTATGAAAGACTGATACTAGCTTTTAAGCAGTTCAGTGGAGATGAACACCTGGGTGACAAGGATCTGAGTCATTTTGTGTACAGATTTGTATATGGTTTGCGGCCTGAAATCAGTGAAATGATACGGCAGCATACCGTGGACTGGCAGAGTAAGAAGATTGATGAGATTTTGAGACATGCAAAATACTTCAGTGATGAGATTGAGGCAAAGCAAAGAAAGCTGAAAGAAAAGGCAATGTGGGCACAGGTGAACGTTGCAGAAAGACAGGAAGCTCAGCTAGTTGAACAGGCAAATAACCCAGGAAATAAACCTAGGTTTGGGCCAGGAAAAGGAAAAGGGAATATAGAAGAAGCAAAGAAAAAGTTCCCCTGCCACAACTGTGGAAAATTGGGGCACTGGAAATCCGAGTGTAAGAATCCACCGTCCACTAACGATGATAATTCATCATTGAATTCGCAGGTGCAGAGCGAGGGGTGTGGTCAGCATCGGCAACAGCAGAAGGCTGATAAGCAGCAGAATCAGGTGCCAAAACCACCCTTGCCACAAAGAAAAGGATCCCAGAAGTACAGTCAAGAATCGGGGTTCTACGATAAAGAGCAGGTAATCAAACCAAAACGCGCAAGCGCTGTATCTCAGTACTGGCTGAAAAATGAGGGGAGTGACTCTGAGGGAGACTTCTGACGATGCCGAAGAGAGGAGGAGGAGTGCGTACTTGGCGCAACTCTAGAAATAGACCAGGCAGGACCTTTTGTAGACGGTAAAATTAATGGTGAAAGCATCACTTTCCTAGTTGATACTGGGGCTACGAGATCAACTGTCAGGTCAGCTGATATAAAGAATCTTCCTCTCTCGGACGAAGCAATCCAAGTAGTTGGTGTGTCCAACACACAGATCAAAACACTACTTACTGAACCAGTAAAGGTTAGAATAGGGAAATTTTCAGACATGCACCGATTCGTGGTATGTGACACCAGTCCAGTGAACCTGTTAGGCAGGGATCTGCTGTGCAAAATGAATTGCACTATTTTCTGTACTCCAGATGGAATAACCTTTGAGACACCTGATGAGGATGTGCTATATAGAATGACCATGGATAACAGAGAATGTGAGGCTTTGGGGACATATGCAATATTTAATCCTGATGCATTACCCACAGAGTTGAAACAGACAGTGAAAGCAGCAGTTTGGGATTTTACTGGAGAAGATGTGGGCCTGATGAGAAATGTAGATCCAGTAAAGATTACTGTAAAAGAGGGAGTGGTTTACCCAAATATACCGCAATACAGATTGACACCTGAAATAATTGAAGGGATAACACCCTTAATTGAAAAGATGATCCAGCAAGGGGTGTTAAGAGAAATATTGAGAAGCCCATGTAATTCACCGATAATGGGACTGAAGAAACCTAATGGAAAGTTCAGAATAGTACAAGATTTGAGAAAGATTAACAAGATTGTTGTGCCATGTTGTCCAATTGTGCCAAATCCATCAGTGATTTTGTATCAGATTCCTCATGATGCAGAATGGTACACGGTAATTGATTTGTGACATGCTTTCTTTTCAATCCCGTTGCATCATGACAGCCAGCCAATATTCTCATTTAGATTTGGAGAGCGGATTTTGGCATGGTGCCGAATCCCACAGGGGTATACAGAGAGCCCCTCAATATTTAATCAATTGCTAAAGAAATCTCTGGAAAGTCTGACAATGCCCGAAAATTCAGTCTTGGTTCAATATATTGATGACCTACTGGTGGCATCAAAAACACGTGAAGCTTGTGAAGTAGATACCATTGCATTGCTGAATCTCTTGGCAGATGGAGGATTAACGGTATCTCCAGCCAAATTGCAGTTCTGTAAGAAAGAAGTCCAGTATCTGGGACACAATATTGAGAAAGGCCTGAGAAAAGTGACTATTGACAGAATCAAAATCATTAGGGGAATGAGAGCCCCAATGACACAAAGAGAGGTTAGAATGTTCCTGGGAATGGTGGGATACTGTCGTCAGTGGATAAGTAATTTTTCCCTGATTGCCAAACCATTGATTAAATTGACCAAAAGTGAGGTGAAAGACCCATTAGAACTAAACCCAGAGGAAATGGCTGCATTCAGAGAGCTGAAAGACAGACTTTGTGAAGCTCCCGCCCTAGGGATGCCTGATTATGAAAAGGAATTTGAATTGTACTGTAGTGAGAGAAATGGATGTGCACTTTCAGTGTTAATCCAGAAACATGGACGTCTGAGAAGGCCAATTGCCTATTTCTCAGCAACTCTTGACCCAGTAGCTGTGGGTTTGCCAGGTTGTCTGAAAGCAGTAGCTGCTACTTGCAAAAGTTTGGAACAAAGTGAGGGAATCATAATGGGATACCCTGTACGGGTATTCGTACCTCATGATGTGGCAATCCTTTTAACAAAGAGCCGGACACAGTTCATGTCTCATAGTCGGCTGACTAAATATGAGAAAGTCATTCTTGGTGCAACCAATGTAAGTCTGGAAAGATGTGTGAATGTGAATCCAGCGACACTGTTACCTGATGCTGAATGTGTGGGAGTGAGAAATGATGTTGATCATGACTGTCTGGATGTACTTGATTACTGCACAAAACCGAGGCCAGACATAAGAGATCTGCCACTGCCTGAAAGTGATCATGTGTTGTTTGTGGATGGATCTTGTCTGAGAACAGATGAAGGAGTGTTGAGTGCTGCATATGCTGTGTGTAAAGTCTCAGAAGTTGTGGAAGCATCACCCTTGAAAGGAGTTAAATCTGCTCAGGTGGCAGAACTGGTGGCACTGACAAAGGCATGCAAGATTGGGAGGAGTGTGAGAGTGACTGTGATGACTGACAGCCAGTATGGCTTTGGAGTTGTCCATGATTTTGGCCAACTATGGCTACAAAGAGGTTTCCTGACCTCAAGTGGAACTCCCATAAAGAATGCTGAAGTGGTTGGAAAACTGCTAGAGGCGATACAGCTGCCTAAAGAACTATCAGTTGTAAAATGTGATGCTTATGGTCATGGTGACGATTTTGTAACAGTTGGTAATAAGTTTGCCAATGACATAGCACAATATTGTGCAAGGAACAATCACTCAATTAACAGGAGTAAGGAACGGGAAATGTCTTCTTGTTCATTAATGTTTACTAATGAAGTGGGGACATGGGAGGAAGTAAAACAGCTGCAGGATGAGGCAGAAGATGATGAAATGAGGGATTGGGTGAAGGCAGGTTGTGCACCCAGAGAAAAGGATCATGTGTGGGTCTACAGGGATGGAAGACCAGTCATGCCTAACAGCATGCTATCAACAATGGCAAGGATGTATCATGGCCAAGGACACCTGGGGAGGGATGCTATGATAAGAGCCTTTAAGCAAACCTGGTACAGTCCAAAGTTCAGACTGATAGCAGAAAGCCTCTGCCAGAGATGTCTGATATGTCAGCAATTCAATCCTGGAAAGAAAACAGTGGTAAGCCTAGGAACAATAGGCAGAGAGGGAGGACCCTTCACAAGAATGCAGATAGATTTCATTGAAATGCCCCCAGTCAATAGGTTGAGGTATGTTCTGGTGGTGGTCTGTTTGTTCTCAAGGTGGGTGGAGGAGTACCCGACAAGAAGAAATGATGGGATAACAGTGGCCAAATTACTGTTAAGAGAATTCATCCCAAGGTACGGGTTCCCAGTAACCATTGAATCAGACAGAGGAGGCAATTTTTATAATGAAATCATGAGTCTAATTTGTGAAGCATTGAGTGTACAGCAGAAGTTGCATTGTGCTTACAGACCAGAGGCTTCTGGGGTTGTTGAGCAGATGAATGGCACTATCAAAAACAGAATTGGCAAAATGTGCTTAGCCACAGGAATGAAATGGCCCGATGACTTGCCTCTAGTCTTGATGACCATTAGGTCTACTCCAGACAGAACAACAGGTTTGAGTCCACATGAAATTATCATGGGACGTGCTATGAGGCATGCATATGTACCAGTGAACGAGCTGATGACTATAACTGATGACATGATTTTGGATTACTGCAAAGGCCTGGCTGACGCAGTTCATTCTGTGTTTCACCAGGTTGGAGAAGACGCCACCACACTTGAAAAGAAACCAGCCCATGATCTGAGCCCAGGGGACTGGGTAAGGATAAAAGTCCACAGAAGAAGGAATTGCCTGGTTCCAAGGTGGGGAAGGCCAAGACAAGTCATCTTGACCACAACGACTGCTGTGAAGTGCGCTGGTGTGAAGAATTGGATACATGCAAGCCACACACTGAGAGTTCCAAATCCAAAAGATGGTACTGGAAAAGAATACTTTGAAGAATCAGATTCCAGTGATGATGCAGACAGTGAGGCAGTAAGAAGGAAAAAGAATCCTGAAAGTGGGGAAAGTGAGTCAAGAGAAGCTTTCATCCCACCAGAAGAGGTTCTAAAGAGAACAGTGCAAACTGCAGAAGCAAGCTCAGACTCAGAAGAATTGCCTGAGGTTCCAATTGACAGTGACCAACACAAAAAGAAAGAAAGAAAAGAAAAGAACATTCCAACAGAAGAGACACCTGAGTCACATGAAGGAATTGGGCAGGTTCCACCTGAGATAAATATTGAAGAAAAAGGGACAGACAAAGACAGAGAGGGACAGATTGCGGAAAAACCCAGAAGAGGTGTAGGGAACATCAACAACAAGCTAGGTGAAGGGACAAGCTGACAGCAAGAAGATTGCGTGTCGGAGACCCGAGGAGGGACAGAAGTAGGGAAATCTCAAGTGGTGGAAAAAGAGACTGTTGGAGAAAAGGAAGTTGTTAAAGAAAAGAAAGCCGTTAATGAACCAGTAGCAACTGAAACAGAGTCTGATGAAAGTGATAATGAGATACATGGAGGACGAGTTCTGAGAAAGAGAACTTGGCTTGGAGAAAGAAACAATAAAGAAGGAAAGCAAAAGAGAAATGCTAAAGGAGATCTTTGGCCAAATAAGATAAAGAGACTAAGGTACAGACTGACACGAGTTAACTCTTCAAGAGCTGAGCAGGTGAACGAAGTGTCAAGTCAAAATCCAACCAAAGAAGAAGAAACAAAGATACCTGAAAGAGAAAAAAGAATAAGAAAACCAAACCAGAGGTACAAGTCACCAGAATGGACATATGTGGCACTGCCTGAAGAAGGAGAAGAGGCGGACAGCCAAGGAAGTCCAGAGGAGGCTTTACTGAAGGAAGTTGCTGAAGAAGAAGCTGTGGGAATCCTGAGAGTTATCTTGTCCGATATTGGAGAAGAGACAGATGTTCAGGACCTGATACAGTTTGATGATGATGAAGAGACAGTGAAAAGTGATGAAAACCCAAATTGAGTAAATCCAAGGAAAATCACTTGGAGAAGAGAAGAAGAAGTAGTACTAAAATTAGTAGAGTTTAATAATCTGGTGGGTACTTGCTGCCATTAAAAGTTCAGTAAAGGAGTAGAAGAGGCTAAGTCAAAAGACACGGTCAAATTAACAAGATGGCTAACACTGAGAATAAAAGTAGATGTACCTATCTGAAAAGATGGTGCAAAATGTGCTGCTGTTGTACAGGTTTATTAATGCTGCTTTGGAGCGTGCTTGCTCTACTGATTTCATTTAGAGTCACTATAGACACTTTAGAAGGTCATACTGAGAACAAGACTAATATAGGGAAGAGTCCGTTAAAAGTAGTTCCAACTAGAACTAGTAATGTACATATTCATAAAGATAGGTCAATTAACGATTTTTCTAGCAATGTTTTTTCTAAATTGTTGTATGAGTACGTAAAGACAATGGAAGTAAGGGATTGCTACGTCTGCATGCAATTACCTGCCTCTGTTTCGGAAGGAGTGACTTATCATCATCTTCCGGCTACGTATGGAATTTCCTGTAGTGTGTTGATTAGTATTTTTTATCAATTAGGGAAATTAGATTACAATATGTCTAATATAGATAATATTCTTGGGCAGTTGCCTATGAATAAAGAACTGAATCCCGCAAAGGATGCTAACACTTTAGGTGAGATTTTTCTAGAAACCAAAGAATTATCCTTAGACTATGTTTTTAGAAACAATTTAACTTGCAAATTGAAAGGAGAAGAAAATAATTTTTTAGACATGGTTGAGAGAAGAAGGTTGAACATGCACAAGAAAGCAGAAGGGCATAAAATGAGTGACACAATGTGGGATAGTGAGAAAGAAAAGGAGTTGAAAAATGGAGCCAGTCCAACTATGGCTATAGATGCCCCACAGAAAGGGAAACTGTGCATTACCAGGAAGAGATCCCAATATGATTATTATTTCATAGGGACTAGTGAGTGCCACGATACATACTTTATTGCAACCGGATGGGGATTTAGAGGAGGAGAAGATCCAGTTTTTCCGGGAGTGTATTATATTTTTGGGAACAAGGCTTATTACCGTTTGCCTGACCATTGGTTTGGTACATGTTATGTTGGCCTGGTCTTTCCAAAGATTTTTCACATGGATAGAGTAGATGATGCTGAACATTCTAACACATTAACACGCTATAAAAGAGAAACATGGACAGAAATTGTAGGAGATATTTTTGGAGCTTTGATTCCAGCAGTGGGAATTTCTTTAAATGCATATGGCATTCGGAAACTGTCAACAGTGGTAGATCGCTTGTCAACAAGCACCGCTGGAGGCTTTCTTTTGGTTAATACAGAAATGGTTGCTTTGCGTGCTACGGCAATGCAAAATCGACTTGCCCTTGACATTCTTTTGGCAAAAGAAGGTGGAGTCTGTGGAATGCTGAAAGTTCAACACTGTTGCACTTACATTCCTGACGAAAGCAAAGATCTAAAAGTTTACATCAAAAATATTACTGATTTGCATGAAGAATTAGTACCACTGGAAGCTGAAAGTATCTGGACTAAAATGGCTAACAAGATGATTGCTATTAAGAACTCTGTAGCTAAAATAGGTAGTACCATTTTTGGTAAGATATTATTTCCATTAACTTGTGTAATAGTTGCATTATTGATCCTTAGATTAGGATGTATGTGTTGTAGATATAGAAGAAATAAAAAGAAAATTATAAAAGAAAATGTTAAAAAGAGACAAAAGAAATCAGAAAGAGATCCACAAGAAATAGAACTAGAAGAGCTAAGAGAAAGCATGTATATAGAAACTAAAAAGGAAGATGAGATGGAAACTAGGGTCTAAAAACAAGAACAAGAAGACATTTCAAATTCTTCTAAAAGGGGAAACTAAATTGATTTTTTGGGTTTTTGATTTTTGTGGTGATTATATATCACCAAAGGGGGGATTGATGGAGCAGGGTTTTTACTCTAAAACCGAATATCTGTTTCATTTTCGCATGTTATAACTAAAAGTACTACTGATTAATTATTAATGATTAAAAGTTTGTTGAATGTTGACTAATCAACCTTATTAACAAGAGAATTACACGTGGGAATGCTATTGCATGGCTAAATAACAAGTGAACTAAGTTGGTGAGCAAACTGACAGAAAACGATGTTGCTTATGTGATGTTATGGTGTTTTGCGCTTCTAATTAATATGCATTAATGGCTTCTGATTTCGCAAATGGCTAGATAAATACACACACATAAGGGTATTAGCTGGGGAATAACACTGTTCAGTCATTTCTATGCAGTAATTATGTTTTTGTGTTTCTTTGCTCTTAAGTTGACAATTGTGGCCTACTGAAAGATGGCCACCATCTGCAGCCTGCAGTCGAGTAGATGCAATAATGAAAAAGGCTTTGCACGGACTGCGACCCTGACTTCTGGTTGAACTGAAAAGCCATGAACATGACGACAAATCCAGGATGGCAGCCTAGAACCCCTGGATGTGAAAATTTGTAGCAACTGAATAATCTGACTACATGAACTTTTGGTGGTCTCATAAGATGATACATTTTTAATCCGAAAGGAACTTCCGTAGAAGTAACAAAATTATGGACATCTGACTTTTATTCAGAAACTTAGAATTATCAATAATGGGAAATTTTTGAATGTTACAAGACGACAGATTTTCCTGTTCAACGGATGTTTTAATATTCTTTTTGTAACTTTTGAATGTAGAATTTTAGTATAAATGTAAGTAGACTAGAAAGGTCTAGCGCCACTTCTTCCCGAGCTGATGATGCGAGGTCCCTATGCTGACGGAGAGGACGATGACTCTACATGACAACAGAAGACTCTAATTTTTCTTCAGAGGACCGGTTCTGACTTAGGATCTGACATTTAGACAGAATAGGTAAATATGAGAGAAATGAATTTGCATTTAATTGGCTTTTCTTGAAATATTAGATAAATGAACAATCTGTTTGAATTCCTGTCTCGGGTGATTATTTCTGTTCATGTTTATTGATTTATTGTGTATTCTTTGAAATGTATTTTGCTAGATCCACAGCAATCAGCTGGTCGCATTGACCTCAAAGTACAGGCAGATTAGATAGAGCATATGTGAAAGGTGGTTTCTCCTTTACAGGGCACCGATAGTGTGATTTAGGGTGAATGTTGGTGTAATGGGCCCCACCAGCGTGTGATGTGTGTATGCGTGTGTGACTGTGAAATCATTCCGTCCGTGGAAGTAGAGGGGATTTGGAAGCTCTGATCTGCACCAGTCCCACCTGGAGGATCTTTGGGGGAATAAATGCCAACCTAGGTGCCGAAACTGACTTGCAATACCCTATTAGTTTCGCAATTTGCTAAACTGAGGCTTGGACGTTGTTGACTTAATTGATGTACAGGGCCTTTCTTTACTGATGCTGACGTGAACATAATCAAGGCACATGTCCTTAAGTTCCTGATTGTGTTCTACCATGATGATTGGTCCGTTTGTGGGTCGTTTCCCTGTGGCTCGGCAAATGGTTGTCAGATACTTTTGTAATAAAACATTAACAACAATTTCAAATGGAGCTGCAAAAACTATTCTAACCAACACCAGACACAGATCACCTGCTATTTTATAAAACGTAAATCCATGTTTGGATGGTTTTAACCCAATTTTGGGAGTGTGTGGCTCTTTCCATCTGTCCATTTTACATTGAGCACATATACATGTGTTTGTGTTGCCCTAGATACAAACATGTAGTAGGTGGGAGTTCCTGAGCTCCATGCTCCATGCTCCTACCCTGTCATACAATCATGGCATTGTTGGCATTGTTGCCAAACTTCTAAAAACCTTCTAGTGCAGCATTGGTTAGAATTCAACTGGTTAGCATAACTCTCTTGCCATTACATTTGCATACCAAAGAAATGTTACCTATAATAGATAGGTAATTGATCAGCAGCTCTATGAATTACCAAGAATGCTTAAATAAAGGCAGCCGGGAATCCATTGGATATGATAACATTACCTACTTAATTTCTGCTGTCTCACAGATGTAGTTTGAAATGCAAAGGTCTCAGGGCTTAATGAGCTCTTAGTCCTCTTATGAGGTCTTCCAGTGCTCATGGAATGGTAACGCATTTCACACAGGAATTTGGCTACAGCTGCCAGTCTGAAAAATGTCGAAATGCACCACGCAAAAGTGATTGTATGCTCTCACAGTTGAAATGATTTCAAATAATTGTTTGTGCTTGCCTGAATTATCACAATCATAAGAATTTCGCCTGGATTCTTTGGAGCCGTCTTAAGAAACTTATATCGTATTGCTACATTAGGACAGCAGGCCCAAATTACACATCTGATGCACTTTCCCATGGTTGTGCCTCGGTCTAACCTAAACTAGTGGCACCAGGCGCAGACTGAGGCAATTAACCCGATTATAATTTACAAATGCCATGAGTTAATATTGAACATCTGTCTACATATGTAAAGCATCCACACAGTCCAAATACAAAAGCATTTGATCATTACAAGTTAAAAATCAAAGGGATCATAATGCCAGAACATTTTTAGAAAAATCATAGAAGAAGCCCCATCTTTATAAAAGCATGCTCTGTACAAGGACCAAAAGAAATCTGGAGTTAATTATTCTAATCTAGATATCATTTTAAAGATTGGCATTGTGTTAGATGCTTACATGTGCTGGAACATTTGTAATAAAAACAAATTTATGCAATTAACATGTAGAAATAATGTAGGCCTCAAAATGAAAGGTCACACATAAAAGGCAAGGTTTTCATAGCTGCATAAATTAAGTTAGAAAGTCTTCTGAATGCATTTTCTCTTTTTCCTTTCCCCTGACCTAAGGTCAGGAATGTCAGTAATGAAAGATGGGAGACATTGAATGATACAGAAATGCTGAACTGAACATGAACTAATATAAAAGGTTAGATTTTGACCTTCATTTCATAGAATATGATAATGTGTTAAACTGTGTAATTTAATTTCCATTAATTGTTTCCTCATGAGTAAAATTCACAAGTTAGAATGTGTGAGAAATGCACAGTTTCATCTGTGAAATGTAGAGAGACCAAACCATGAACTGTTTTGTCTTGTAGTAGAATTTAACAGTGGGAACCAAACCTTAACTTGCACAGTTTTTAAGAACTGTTGCTTGCTGTGCCATTGGATTCAAGCTGGTCTGGCTGATGAGGGGTGTTACACCAAAACTGGTCCCATGATGCTTGTTTGCGGTCCAGGGAGGACCCCATGTGACAGTTCGGGCAGGACTGTTCCCATGAGGAGCAAGTTCAATACTGATTTGCATATAGCTGGTTCCAAACTGGGGTGGCGTAGTGAGCAAAAGAACAATGAATTTAACCCAGATCTCTAGACTGGGGGTAAATGTTTGATTCATTCAGCATGCCATCCATCATTTGTTGCCGCAAGACTGAGAGAAGGGCTTACTGAAGTCTGACATATATGGAACAGAATCAAAACATTAAGGATTTTTATTTTGAATTTTGCCATTTCTTGAATTAAATTTGAAATCATGAAATTTTTCAAAGCTATCAAGGATACCTCCTGAGGGTATGCCTGCTTACAACATGATGATTGAGGAAGGGTCATGCACATGTGTATGGCTTTGTCAATGGGCAAGATAACTGTTAAGTTTTCCAAGATAGGAAATGTTCAAACTTAGAATTATTGACAGATTGAGAGAGGCACTATGTGATATAAAATAACCTCCTAGACCTACATAATTTGAAGCCTTAAGTGCTTGGGAGAAAATGGCTAAAGAGAGAGAGAGAGAAAGACAGAGAGAGAGAGAGAGAGAGAGAGAGAGAGAGATAACAAAGGGGAACAAAGTGAGCTGTGAATAATTATGCAAATGCTGTATGGGATTAAAGCCAGTCGAAAGGAGAAAGGCAATAATGGAGGGAACTAGATTATTTCCTGAAAAGACAAATGAGAAAAATGAGAAATCTGAACAAACTGAGAAACCCAAAAAGACTAAAGCCAAAGGTGAAAAAAAGACAAAGGAAGAAACGAAATCTGATACTGATAATGATTCAGGAGATGACATTTTGGACGAATTATTAACTGCACACCTACCACCTTATGTGGGTCCTGTGACTGATTCCTATGGAACAGCAACTAATAATGTAACAGTGGCTACAGCCCCTGTTCATCCAAATGCATATCAAATTGCCAGACCATTGCCAATGACCCATGCTTTTGTAACTTTGCCTGTGGTGACGCAGCCTGTAGTAACACAACCTATGGTAGGACAGCATGTAATGTCATAGCCTTTTATAAGACAGTCTGTTTCACAACCAGTGATATTGAATAAAGAACCAGCCCAAGTAGGGACTGTTCAAATGGTAAATGCCTACAGATGTTACTGCTTCCATTGTCACTGCACCAGTACCCATTAAACAGGGGAACACAGGACAGCCAGTTGAGATGTGCATACTGAATGCTCCAATTAATTGTGTCCCAAATGCAGTAGCTCCAGAAGCTGTTGGAGGAGCACCAGTGACAGGATTTATCCCAACCTTAGAGAATGTATAGATTGTTGTATGAACACAACCACAGACTATTCAATCATATGGGGAAGGAAGGAGACTTGTCTTTATGACACAGACAGCATAGGATGAGAACAATTTGGTTGAGGATAGATTTTTTCCCCATGGTTTGAGGATGCTGTCAGAACCAGTGCAAAGAGAATGCATAAGAGATTTGGAAGTTAGAGTGTAGAAAGAGATAGACTATTAAATATCACACATTAAAAAATGTAATTAGAGGAAATTATTAGAGGATGTTTGGATCTCAAACACATAAATCAATACAAAGAAAAATAATTGATTGATTTGTGCAAAGAAATTACCAGGAGAACATCAACAGTACATGATAAACTAACTAAATTGGCATACAAATATCATATTGATCTTTCAAAAAGCATCCCATTGCAGAGAAGTTTCTGGGTTCATTTAGATGATGAATCAATTGAGACAATGCATTCATCAGGAATGCAATTACACATTATTGAATTAGTAGATGGACTGAGTTTGAGAAATTAGAAAGCAAATGAGCATGGAATAATTTGCAGAAACAGAGTCAGACAGAAGCCGCTGATGTTAAACGAAAGCCACCTCCGGGTCCTCTGGATGATGGGAGACATTCAGTTTACCCATTGAGAGAAATACCTGGTGGAGGGTATGTTTATCTGCCTTGGGGCAGATGAGACCTTGCATCATTTATGAACAATTTTGCGAAATTGAGAGAAAGTCCTATGTAATGGTATACCCAGGTTGAAAAATTTGTTAAGATTTCAAAGGTGTTGTGGATTGATTTGGATACTTTCTTTGACATTGGTGTTCTGAATGATTTGTGGATTGAATGCACAATGGATGTTCATTGGCTAGATGCAGAGGCACCA
The DNA here is from genome assembly GCF_964204655.1 of Triturus cristatus. Lineage (NCBI taxonomy): Eukaryota > Metazoa > Chordata > Amphibia > Caudata > Salamandridae > Triturus > Triturus cristatus. Next base: position 734,554,664 of record NC_140587.1, on the reverse strand, counting down.
AGATATTTCTGTGCTAATGCACCATCACCTACTGTAATGGATAAAGACAGTGAGGTGATTACTTTCCAGAAGGGCAGAGTTCTGCTGAAAGATTTGGATTATGTGAGATTAAACAGAATTCAGAAGGCATTTCAGCAGCATACGGGTCAAACGCATCAGGGAGCCACTGATAAGGGATTCTTTATTTGCCAATTTGTGCTTAGTTTGAGACCAGAGATCAGTCAGCATATACAGCAGAATATATACAGCAGAATGTGCTTTGTTGGCAGACTAAGCATTTAGATGAGGTCCTGAAGTATGCAAAATACTGTAGTGATGAACAAGAGAGGAAGCAAAGCAACATTAAAGAGAAATTCATGCCGGCACAGATGAAGCTGGCACAGAAAGGTTTCCAGAATCAGTAATTTTGCAGGAATCGTCAATGCAATGCAGAATGTTGGTTTCCAGAATGAGATGCAGGGTGTTAGTTGTCAGGGTGTTCAAGGAGGTATGGTTGGAATTCAGGCACGAGGTTGAGGAATTCAAATTGATCCAAGTACTGGCGTAGCTATTGCAACATTGAAAACAGTTACTCCTTGTCATCTTTGTAACAAAATCAGACATGGAAAGCATGAGTGTAGGCTTAATTCGGATCAAATCAATGCTAATGATCAAATACAAGGAGAGAATCAGGTTCAGATGCACAATGTTCCTGTTCAATGAGTGCAAGTACCTATGCAAGCACAGATTCCAACAATGCCAGTGCCGCAAGCCCCTATAATTCAACATGATGTGAATGAACATGAATCAGATGCCCAGAATAAACAGAATGCCTATCAGCAATTCCCTATGATGGAGAGTCAGAATTTAGACACAGATTATTCACAATAACGGTGCCTGAGGGGTAGGCAGATTGCATGCTTGGTAAATTCTTAGAGGTAGACAAGACTGGACAATTTGTAGAAGGTGAGGCAAATGGTCACCAAGTATAATTTCTTTTTTACATAGGTGCTACCCGTTCCACTGTTAGAACAGCGGATGTGCCAAACCTACCTTCTCAGGAAGAAAGATCAAAGTTTTAGGAGTTACAAACAAGCAGATTACAAATCCTGTTTCAAGTAAATTACCTGTAAAAATAGCTTCATTTGAAGAAAATCTACGATTTGTTGTGTGATTCAAGTCCTGTAAACTATTTGGACAGGATTTGTTGTGCAAGTTAAGTTGCACAATTAGTTTTACCCCTAAGGGTGTTGAATTTTAAACACATGAGGAAGATATAGAATTTAATTTGAATTTAATTTGACACAACAAGATGCCGTAGGACTTTTCCCAATGAGAACTGTAGAAGAGTTGCCCCCTAATATAAGAGAAACTGTGAATCCAGAAATATGGAATCTTACACGGAAAGACATTGGACTAATCAGAGGTGTAAACCAGTCCATGTCATGGTCAAGCCTAGTGCTATTTTTCCAAGAACACCTCATCACATGACCCCAGAGACAATAGAAGGAATAACACCAATAATTGAAGGCATGCTGCAGAAAGGGATTTTGGTAGAAATAATCGGGAGTCCATGCAACTCACTGATCATGGCTTTGCAGAAGCCCAATGGTAAATTTAGAATAGTTCATGATTAGAGAAAGATTAATGGAATTGTAATCCTATGTTGTCCTGTGGTAACAAATCAAGCCACCATATTATTCCAGTTTCTATGTACAGTAGAATGGTTCACTGCCATGGAATTTTGTCAGGCTTTCTTCTCAATTCCTTTACATAAGGTCAGGCAGTTATTGTTCTCATTCGTGTTTTTGGAGGGAGTTTTGGTGTGGTGCTGAGTTCCACAAGGATATACCGAAATTCCATCAATAATGGATCAGATATTTAAGGAAAATTTTGAAACATTGCAAATTCCATGTACCTCAGTCCTTTTTCAGAATATTGACAACCTAACGGTTATGTCAGAAACAAAAAAAATCTCTAAGCAAGACACCCTAGCAGTCTTAAATCATCTTGAGGTATATCGACATAAACTATCTCAGAGCAAATTACCTACTGGCGGTCGCCAGTAGGTAGTTATAGTTAGGACCCCTTTTCCATAGGAAATCCGCAACATTCTATTTTGAATAACTTTTGCGCCGGTTGACGAATCCTCGCGAATTTTTCAAAATAGGTGGGGCGCTACGCTCCGCTCCTACCCTGAAAGTCTCGGGGGGATCCGTCAAGCGGGGGCTGAGATAAAAGGGGGGTCCCAAAACGCGTTTTTCCCATGCATTTTTCCATAGGACCTTTAGAACGAGCTACAGCCCGAACGGCTGAACCTTTTGTAGGTTTGGTGTAAATCTGTTCAGTAGATTCTGAGAAAATAGCCTTTAAATCAATATATATATCTGAGCCCGCTTACGGTACGCTTACCGTAAGCGTACGGTGGCGTGCGCGAGCGCGATTCTGATTGGCTCTTAGATCTTAGTAAACATTCGAATCGGCCGAAACCAGGAAGCGGCGGCCGCCATTTTGTGTATTTCACTCTGAAAAAAAAGAGTGAAAACAAGAAAAGGGGGCAATGAGGAGAGTTACAGACCCCCTAACATTTGTAAGGGGGTCAAAGAAGGACAGAAAAGTACAAAAAAAACATTTATTGATTTTTAAAAAAATCACGGGGTACGCGTACGGTAAGCTTACGGTAAGCGTACGGTAAAAAAAATAAAAATAAATAAATGAAAAGCAGATTTAAGAGTTTAGATATTAGGGAGCTCTAAAAAGAGCTGTTGTGTTTATGAAGTCATTTTTTTAGTGGTACCTACAAGTAAGTACCGATGCAGAGTCTAAGGTTCAAAAGGAAGACTCTGTTCCCTTCATCATTGAAGTGCACACCATCTCCTCTATAAATGTCTTGCATGTCATAACGCAAGTTGTTGTGGTAAATGGCACCCATACCATAGTCACGGAGGAAAGCAGAAACAGATTTGTTGACGTGCTTTCTTGCTTTGTCAATCTGTGGACAGAAATGATTGGACCAGTTCCATTTTTGCCTTTGGCATATGTTGGAAAACACAAAGGCAGTTTTAGGGAAAAGTGAAAACAGTTGTGCAAAGGTGTCCTTCATAAGCATTTCCAGACCTACCCCAGTCAAAGTGCCTAGGTCATTGCCACCACAGTGCACTATTATGAGGTCAGGGTGTTGGATTTGCATGAAGGATTTCACCAATGGCATCAATTGGTGCCACTTTAACCCTCTCTGACCAATCCATTTAATGTCTACATTTGGCAAAGCAAGGTCTCTCACCATATCTGTTTTCTCTGCAAACTTTTCACTCCAGAAGACATAGCTGTGCCCTACAATCCACACTGTGAACATCTTCAAAGGAGATCTGGATGCACTCAGGAGGTGTCTTTCAGTAGAATGGCAATATGAAAAGAAAGACAGTTTGGAAATGGAGGCATACATATTTTTTTCAAAACAAAAAGAACTGATTGGCTGTTTCATACCATTCTAGAATAAAAACTAGGCTGTATGTGTAAATTAATAGAAGCATGTTTTGTATTGGTACAAAAAAATGTGTAACCAAAGAACAGTACTATGGATTTGCTGTTAGGTTTGAAAAGTCAAGCACTCTTGCTCTGTGGAATTGAAACATTGTTTGGCGAACTTCTGACCTAACTCAACACAGCAGTGTTCCATGAGCTGTTGCTATGGTAGCAGGCAGAAGTCAAGTTGGGGGAAGGGTACTAGGCAGAAGTCAAGTTGGGGGAAGGGTACTTTTGGAAAAGGGTTGGTTTTCAACCAATAGAAATGTGTGATTACATTTGAAAAAAAGGGGGAAGCACTGAGATTTGAAACTTACATGTATATGTGTGGAAAAATAGAGGGAAAGTTTGCCATTATCTGGTTCTGCTGAGAGGAGAGAGGTGAACACAACAGAGATCCTGGCTCTGATAATCTGCTGTTTGAGTGTCACATTTCTTTCACAACTAACTAATTTTAAAGGTGAGTTTACAGTTTGAGAGGGGATGTATGTGGTAACTTTAAAAATGAATAATAGAAATGGAAATTGTTTTTGTTGTAGTTGCGTTTATCATTTTCTGTTTTGGGAGAAATTTAAATGTGAGGAACATGTAAAATAATATGGAGTATGTTTTCACAATAAATTAAGGTGTACTGGAAAAAAAAAGAATAGTTTAAGGGTTTGAGGTTGGACTCAGTAATGCAAATACATTCAGCATCACTAAGGCTGGTTGCCCTTGCTGGAGTGTAGGCAGTCACCGAGAATACACATGGTGGTGGTCTGAAAAAACAGTTTGGACATGTGCATTTAAAAAAATCAAAAAAAGTGGTTTCATAATGTGTCAGTCTGTAAAAGTGATTTTCACTTGCCCCGAAAAAAAAAGAGCAGTAAGTGTGCTTTCAAATTGGCAAAGAAATTTCGTTTTGGGACTAATGTGAAAACATGACTCTGTGTGCAGAGAGGAATTATAGGCAGAGATTTATTGCGTATTGCTCTGGTGATTTCACAGTTGCATTAGATGGAAAGGGGGAGCGAATTTTTGGGGGAAGAAGCAGACTCTTAGCACACACCCATGTGCTTGCCATGTATAATCATGCACAGTATTTACAAGCGAGTGGGGTTTTCAGGTTTCAGTCTGTAATGCAAATACATTCAGCATCACTAAGGCTGGTTGCCCTTGCTGGAGTATAGGCAGTCACCGAGAATACACATGGTGGTGGTCTGAAAAAACAGTTTGGACATGTGCATTTAAATAAATCAAAAAAAGTGGTTTCATAATGTGTCAGTCTGTAAAAGTGATTTTCACTTGCCCCGAAAAAAAAAAGAGCAGTAAGTGTGCTTTCAAATTGGCAAAGAAATTTCGTTTTGGGACTAATGTGAAAACATGACTCTGTGTGCAGAGAGGATTTATAGGCAGAGATTTATTGCGTATTGCTCTGGTGATTTCACAGTTGCATTAGATGGAAAGGGGGAGCCATTTTTTGGTGCAGAAGCAGACTCTTAGCACACACCCATGTGCTTGCCATGTATAATCATGCACAGTATTTACAAGCGAGTGGGGTTTTCAGGTTTCAGTCTGTAATGCAAATACATTCAGCATCACTAAGGCTGGTTGCCCTTGCTGGAGTGTAGGCAGTCACCGAGAATACACATGGTGGTGGTCTGAAAAAACAGTTTGGACATGTGCATTTAAATAAATCAAAAAAAGTGGTTTCATAATGTGTCAGTCTGTAAAAGTGATTTTCACTTGCCCCGAAAAAAAAAAGAGCAGTAAGTGTGCTTTCAAATTGGCAAAGAAATTTCGTTTTGGGACTAATGTGAAAACATGACTCTGTGTGCAGAGAGGAATTATAGGCAGAGATTTATTGCGTATTGCTCTGGTGATTTCACAGTTGCATTAGATGGAAAGGGGGAGCGAATTTTTGGGGGAAGAGGCAGACTCTTAGCACACACCCATGTGCTTGCCATGTATAATCATGCACAGTATTTACAAGCGAGTGGGGTTTTCAGGTTTCAGTCTGTAATGCAAATACATTCAGCATCACTAAGGCTGGTTGCCCTTGCTGGAGTGTAGGCAGTCACCGAGAATACACATGGTGGTGGTCTGAAAAAACAGTTTGGACATGTGCATTTAAATAAATCAAAAAAAGTGGTTTCATAATGTGTCAGTCTGTAAAAGTGATTTTCACTTGCCCCGAAAAAAAAAAGAGCAGTAAGTGTGCTTTCAAATTGGCAAAGAAATTTCGTTTTGGGACTAATGTGAAAACATGACTCTGTGTGCAGAGAGGAATTATAGGCAGAGATTTATTGCGTATTGCTCTGGTGATTTCACAGTTGCATTAGATGGAAAGGGGGAGCGAATTTTTGGGGGAAGAGGCAGACTCTTAGCACACACCCATGTGCTTGCCATGTATAATCATGCACAGTATTTACAAGCGAGTGGGGTTTTCAGGTTTCAGTCTGTAATGCAAATACATTCAGCATCACTAAGGCTGGTTGCCCTTGCTGGAGTGTAGGCAGTCACCGAGAATACACATGGTGGTGGTCTGAAAAAACAGTTTGGACATGTGCATTTAAATAAATCAAAAAAAGTGGTTTCATAATGTGTCAGTCTGTAAAAGTGATTTTCACTTGCCCCGAAAAAAAAAGAGCAGTAAGTGTGCTTTCAAATTGGCAAAGAAATTTCGTTTTGGGACTAATGTGAAAACATGACTCTGTGTGCAGAGAGGAATTATAGGCAGAGATTTATTGCGTATTGCTCTGGTGATTTCACAGTTGCATTAGATGGAAAGGGGGAGCGAATTTTTGGGGGAAGAAGCAGACTCTTAGCACACACCCATGTGCTTGCCATGTATAATCATGCACAGTATTTACAAGCGAGTGGGGTTTTCAGGTTTCAGTCTGTAATGCAAATACATTCAGCATCACTAAGGCTGGTTGCCCTTGCTGTAGTGTAGCAGTCTGGACATGGGCTTTTTAAAAAATCTGAAAAGTGGTTTCATAATGTGACAGTTTGTAAAAGTGATTTTCACTTGCCCAAAAAAAATAGCAGTTAGTGTGCATTCAAATTGGCATAGAAATTTCGTTTTGTGACTATTGTGAAAAGAAATGTAGTAATATATTTAAATACAATAAAGGAATTTTTTTTTAGTTTTTTTCAGGTATTGCTGAAGAGCAGTGAACAAAATTTAAGATGCCTACAAAATCCAGAGTTCAAAAAACGCTAAAAAAAAAACTATATTTGAAGACAACTGGAGGACCAAAGTTAGTAGAAGATGCTCATGTTGGGAAAAAGAAAAAATCTTCTGGTAAGCAGAAAAAACAATTTCTTAAAAATATATTCAAAACAAGGAAAAATGTACAAAATGTCTGTACTGGAAAGAATGTTACGAAACGAACAGAACAGGAAAAAATTGAGAATTTAGTTAATACAAATATACCTTCTGCAACTGAAAAGATTTACATAAACAGAAAAACAGCGTTTAAAGAGATACGTAGAAAAATGTTTCAGAGAAGAGTTATGTCCAATTTGATAAAGGATGTGAAGAAATATAAGCAAAAGGCAAAATATTACAAGAGAAAAAAAGAAATTGAAGCCATTGCAGCAAAGGCATTAGAATTAAAAAGGAAACTATTCATATTAATTTTGAATAGGATGCGTACATTAGACAAAATGGTTAATGTACTGAAATCACATAGCAAAAGGAAAAGAGTAGTGAACAGAACAAACTTTTGTAAAGTGTTTTTAGGAAAGTGGATGCATAGTTCAAGTAGTGAACCTTTTTTTAATGAAGAGAGCTATTTTCAAAGTAATAGTTTGCTGCATGCAGTTGACACCAGAGGTCGTTCATACGAAGTAACAAATGGTTGCATAATGGAGAAGGAGATAATGGTTCCAAGAGATGAGGTACAAGTGATGGCAGATGAGGCAATGGGGAGACGTCCTAAAGCCCCAGTGTACACTTGGAATTGTAGTAGTATTTGCACTGTGCGTCAGGAATCTATTGACAAATTTCGAGAGTTTCTAAGAGAATATAGTAAAAAAAGTGTAAAACAGAAGATTAAGGTGCTTCAAAGTCTGGATCCATGCAGAGTGAGAGAGAATACTGGTTTGCAGGGTCATTCTCTGGCTTGTCTATCTAGAAAAGTGTGCAATAGTGTTTTCCATCATTTTAGGATGCTGGCTGTTCATCATACTGAAATGAGAAAGTTTGTGAGACGGTTGTATTTTGCCAAAAGTCCAGCAATAAAGTTAAATGAATTGAATAGGGCTCTGTTCCGAGGAACAGTATCAGATGTAGAGAAGGTTGTTGATGAAATTCAGTTTTGTTACTTTGGTCCTGAACAAAACAGTGCAGAGAAGGACACAGTAAATGAGGAAGAAGTGGAAGAGAATGTAGAACCCTCTGTAAGTAACACATTTAATGATCACATAACAAAATTTGCAATAGTCTCTAATGAAAGACCAAATTTTACTTGTATTTGTTGCCGCAGAACTCATTATAGAAAACAAACTAGGAATGTTGATCTCTACAGAAAGAGTGAAAATGAAGATAATTATAAGTGGAAGGATTTTGCCACATATATATTTCTAGAAAATTGTTTTGAATTGGGTGAAGATCAGCGTATTTGTAAATACTGTTACAACAAGTTAGAGGAAAATAGAATGCCGACCAGAGCTGTACATAATAATTTAGAATTGGATGCTATTCCTGCTGAACTTTCTGAATTAAATACATATGAGTCTATACTCATTCAATGTGTTCATCCGTTCCAGACCATAGTACGTATGGAGCCCAAAACTGGTAAATTACCTCCTTCAGATTTACTGAGAGGTTTAAAAGGTAGAGTGGTGTATTTGCCCTTGGATTTGAAAAAAAATATGGAAACTATTGATGCGGATACTTTGGAAACTGAACCATTAATTATTCTGGTTAATGGTGTACCTACAAAGAATAAGAAGATTTGGCAGGAGCTGGTAGATGTGCGGAAAGTACAAAGAGCAAATTTGTATTTGAAAAAAAATAACAAATGGTATGAATCAATTTATATAGAAGAAGAAGAAGAAGAAGAAGATTTACAAGAAGACACAGAAATACCAACTGGACAAATTGAAAAAGTGGACAAGTCAAAGGAAGAAGAAATTTATGAACATTTTAGCATACATCCTCTTCATTCGAAAGAAGTTATGGGAGACAATATTGATCTCTTTCAGATGAAGAAAGCAAAAGGAACTCCCGTGAGTGTATGGGAGGAGAGCTTGGAAGCTCGATGTTTTCCCCAGCTGTTTCCTAAAGGAAAAGGAGGACGATACGATGAACGTCCAGAACAGATTCCAGCTTCTGAGTATCGGACTACAAGACTATATGCTGAAGATCCCAGATTTCGACAAAGTATTCCTTATTTGTTCCATCTTTTATTTGAAAGCGACTTGTCTGCACTGTCTTATGCAGTAAATCACATTTTAAAAAGTGGAGTACATTTACAAAATGTGTCTGCTAAGGATTTTATGGAGAAAGTGCAGCACCGAGATGATCATTTGGAAACACAACTGATCAATCTGATGGCTTGTCAGCGTGGGACAAATGAATATTGGTACCGACGCCATGGTGAACTAAAATGCATGTTACGGAATTTAGGAACACCAACATGGTTCCTTACCCTAAGCTGTGCCGAGTACGCTTGGGATGATTTACTGGATTTTCTACGAGAGGCCAATTCAAACATTAAAAACATCGAATACAAGACAGCAGGAGAACTGTGCTCATTGGATCCGGTTAATGTTTGCAGATATTTCAATCATAGATTTGAGGCTATGATGTCCTTCATCTGCAATAAAAAAAATCCACCCCTTGGAGAAGTAGTGGATTTCTTTTGGAGAAAAGAGTACCAGGCAAGAGGTGCTCCTCATATTCATATGCTGTTGTGGATCAAGGATGCCCCAAAGTTTGGAACAGATGCTGATGAAGCAGTGTTATCTTACATTGAAGAATATGCAACATGTGCTATACCAAAAAGCACAGAAGAGAACAAGTTAAAGGAGCAAGTTTTACGTTTCCAAAGTCATCGGTGTGGAAAATACTGTCGACGGAAATACAAGAGCAAAGAAAAATACTACACTAAATGTCGATTTGGATTTCCTAGACCTGTTCTTTCAAATGGAAGAGTCAACAGTTTTATGTCAGCTGTGAGACATACTATCACAAGAAAATCACCTAAGAATACCTACAACCTAAAAAGAAAAGAAGAATCAAAAAATATAAATGACTACAACCCAGTCATTTTATCCATGTGGAACGCTAACATGGATATACAGTATGTAGCTGACAATTCCATTGCTGTTGCTCGATATGTAACGTCTTACATTACGAAATCAGAAAAAACAGAATTGAAGGAAATGTGGGAAGAGATTTCTCACGAGAAGACTGTCAGTAAGAAGCTGTACAGTTTCAGTTTGAAGATGTTATCGCATCGAGAAATTGGATCCTACGAATGTTCAGATAGGTTATCTTCTGCAAGTCTCTACTCGAAGTCAAGAAGAATAATTTGGGCAAGTTTAGGCCTTGCAGCAATGAGAAATCGGGTACTGAAATCTGTAGGAGAAATTGAATATTTGGCCGAGAATGACCCAGAAAGTACAGATATTTTGAAAACAAACATGTTGGACACATATTATCCCAAGAGAAGTCAACATCTGGAGAACATGTGTCTCTATGAAGTGCTGCAGAACTACATTTATTCACGGAAAGCCACAGAAGACATCAATAATGGAAAATATAAAGTCGTTGGTGAAGAAGGATGTTTGGTGAAGCAAACAAAAGGAAGTTTGATAAATCACCGGAAGCTGAGTTGCGACACTACTGACAAGAAGGAATTTTACTACTTGGCTCTTTTACAGTTGTTTAAACCATGGCGTACAGAGGATGAACTACTGGGAGAATTCCAGAGCTATGAAGATTCTTTTAATGCTTGCAAAGACAGCATACAATGCAGTACATTCTCAACTTATCTGCAAATGTTAAATGAAGAAATTGATCAGGAAACTACAATTGCAGCAGAAATCGCTAGAGATAGTTCTCAGGACAGCCAAAGTTCAGGAACACTCAGTCAAGATCCCCTAGGACAACCAATCATTGAAAATGAAGCATCAATAGCCATGAATGAAGTGGAAACGGCTATGAATCAAGCTCAAGAAGTATTTATAGACTTAGAAAATTTGGAAAGACAACTGAATCAAGAGCAGCAACAAATTTATGAAGAGATCAAAAACAAAATTGATCACGGATTTCTACATGAAAAAAAAGAGTGCTCATGCACATCATTTCATCCAATCAGGATGTATGTAAGCGGACAAGCTGGAACTGGAAAAAGTTTCCTAATAAAAGTCATCAGAAGCTACCTAAAGCAAAAAACGGATTCTACTTTGTCTTGTGTGGTTCCTGCTCCAACTGGGTTAGCAGCATATAACATAAAAGGAATCACTTTACATCGTTTGCTAATGTTACCAGTGGAGCATGAGAACAAAATACAATTCAACAAGCTAACTGGAGAAGCATCCTTGGAAGTTTCAAGAGTATTGAAGAAGATGCAAGTTCTCATTATTGATGAGGTGAGCATGGTATCAAACTTAATGCTTGCCTTTGTGCATTTAAGAATGCAGCAAAATTTGAAGACAGACTATGACATGTTATTTGGTGGAAAACACGTCATAGTTTTTGGAGATCTTTTGCAACTTACTCCAGTTAAAGGACAACCAGTGTTTAATACTGTCACACATGAAGACACGAAGAAGTCATTGGGAAGCATCGGAAATACAAATATTTGGTCCTTCTTTGAGTACAAGGAACTTACTACTAATATGAGGCAAGCAAACGATGAAGAATATGGAAGTATTCTGAAAGATATCAGGATTGGACTACTCACAGAAGTTGGCAAAAAAACATTACAGAGTCGGCTGCTACATAATTTATTTCCAAAGGAAGAAATAGTTGCAGAGAAGATATACAAGAACATTGCAGAAAACAAAAGTGTCATCTGCTTAATGCCAACTCTACGTGAATGCTCAATATTCAATGAGGAGCTTTTGAAATTGGAAAAGGAAGAGATCAGGAAATTGGAAGCAGTGGACAAAATTGAGGATGGAAGAATTAGTGTCACAGTAACAGGCAAACTGAAAAATAAATTGGACTCTCCAAAACAGCTGGATTAGAAAAAAATCTATATGTTTGCATGAACTGTAGAGTATTTTTAAGGAGAAATTTGGATGTTGAAAAAGGTTTAGTTAATGGAGCGATGGGAAGAGTTGTGGGTTTTATTAATTACCAGAAAAAAGAAGGAGTTGAATGTTTAAAAATAAAATTTGATCAGATAGAAGAAGTTAAAGATATTTGTCGTTGTACAGTACGTTTTATGCTTGTGAAAGACTTATATGTACGTAGGAAGCAGTTTCCGTTTTCTCTAGCATATGCTGTAACTATTCACAAGTCTCAAGGATTGACTGTAGATTGTGCATTTGTGAACATTGGTTCAACTGTGTTCAAAGAAGGTATGGCATATGTAGCTTTGTCACGAGTGAAAACATTATCAGGTTTATTCATGATAGACTTTGATGACTCAAAAGTTAGTGCTGATACAAACTGTGTAAAGGAGTATAATAGATTAAGAAGAAGCTATGCTCCTCATTTAGGTCAGTATCCTGTGTTGGAGAAACGTGTAGTTTCTCGTAAAAGAAAAAATGAGAATATCTGTAATGAAGATGTAGAGAAGAGGAAAAAAAAGAGGAGTGATGTAATTGCAAGCAAAAAGAAAAAGGAAAATGAAGAACAGGTTGTAGGATGTCATTTTGAAAATAGCTCTGGTGTCAACTGCTACGCAAATGTAGTGCTGAATGTTGCATTTTATCTGAAAAGTTTGCAAGAGCAGATAATAGTAAATCAGGGAAAAAGATTCTGTTCAGAGCTGAGTCTCCTTTTTCAAAAGCTGAGTAAAGATAAAACTCAAATAGAAAGTGCTACTGAAATTAGAAAACTTTTAGATGTATGTTCAGGACGAACACAGTTTTCTCAAAATGAACAGCAAGATGCACATGAATTTTTGATGTATTTTCTTCAGGTAGTGGAAGAAGAAGGAGTTCCCATTGACATTTTTTTTGGTCTCTCTTATAAATGGGAACATAGTTGTGATAATTGTTATAATATATGTGGCTCTATTGTTGATAATGAAAGATTTATTTATTTGACATTGCCAGAGAGTAAAACAGTCACTTTTGCAAAATTAGTTAAAGATGCTAATCATAGCATGAAATGTAGTGAGTGTAATTCTGACATGTTTTCAACATTAATTTTAAAGGAATACGGACAGTATGTAATTTTAATGATGCAACGATGTAGAGCTGATGGTTCAAAATTGGATACTTTAATAAAGAAGTTTACAGGACAGCAATTATCAATTTCAGGAAAAACTTTTGTAACTGTTGCAATAATTTTCCATGATGGACCTACTGTTACTTCTGGACATTACACAGTTTATCTTAAATGTGAAAAAGGCTGGACACTGTGTAATGATTCCCAATTGATTTTCAAACAACGTTTGCCTTTTGATTTAGCAAATTCCTATCTAATCTTCCTGAAACCTAAATTTTAGACAGATTTGGCAAGATCTCGACAAAATAATTTTACCATTTTACTGGATTACCATTGCAATTTTGTAGAAAAAAGATTTTTTAAATTATCATTTGGCCTAATGGAAAGATAACCAATTGTAATGTGGACTTTTTAAATTTTTAATGAAACTTTGAAAAACCAATAATTTAGAGATTATCGGTAACTTCTGCACATTTTAAATTTTGGAATGTTATTGGACTGCCATTGGAAATTTTTTCAAAAATGATTTAAAAAATTACTATTTGGCCATGCGGAAAAGTAACCAATTCTATTGTGGACTTAATAAATTATTCAAAAAATTTTCGTGAACCAAAATGTTACAGAGAATCGGTGAGATCTGGACAAATTAAACTTTAGAATTTTATTGGTTTACCGTTGGAAATTTATTCAAAAAAAAAATTTAAAATTACTATTTGGTCTAAAGGAAATGAAATCAGATGTATTTTGGAGTTATTTGAGATATAATATTGGGATTATACTTCTGAAACAAACATATCAGACGGTATTTTAAAGAAATAAGTATTGGTATTAGATGATATTTTTTTAGAATATTATGCATTTCTATAATGTTAAGTTTAAGTAAAAAAAGAATCAGGGCTTTTTTAATACAATCTTTGTGATTGTTATTTTTTTTTGCCCGCTGTAAAATGATGAATGCAATTGCTTTCACAATTTATAGTGAAATGCAATATATTCTGAAAACAGCAAAAATAAGGCAAAAATATTTTTTGGAAAAAAATGTAAATATGTGTACTGTATTATAAAATGTTTTAAAAATATTAATACTTTTTTCTTTTTTTCCAGATAGATATAGAAAAATTTCGAAAACTAGAACCATTTTTAAAACTATTTTTTTTAAAAACAAATGAATAAATATTTTTTTGAGTGAGTATGGTAAGTCAATAATAATAATTGTAGTCTCTCAAGGACCTTGTAATGTGATAATTGATTTTTAGTGTTTTTTAAAAAAAAAAGAAAAAAAGTACGCGCACCGTACGCGTACGGTAAAAAAAAAAAAAAAAAAGTTTTTAAAAACATATGTAAAAAAAAGATGAAAGATAAGGTTGGCTCTTAAAAGAACCGGTGTGTTCATGCAGGGACAGAGGAAAGGAAGCATGGGAAAATTATTCAAAGCGACAAATGTGCTGATCTAGTTTGTTGTTCACTAGGGAAACACTGGTCTCCCTATAGCAAATTAGATCTTGACAAAATGTGCATCGAATATCAACCTTCCGAAATCGAGGGTTGATTTCCAGAGGGCCAGCAAAAGGAGATTCTCCCCCCACAGATGAAGGGCTCACCTGACCTGCAGAAGAAGGAGTCAGCCCTGCAGATGATGGTCCAGGCTGAGCTGCTGTGGATGTACTGGCTTGTCTTTCTGAAGAGTTACCTCCAAAAAGATGACAATGTGTCCTTCTGTGTACATCCTGGAGGTGTCTCTTCATGGTGTGATTCCCAAAGGAATACTTCCTGTTAGGATTACCTCTAGAAAGTACACGCTTACACAGCTTACAAGTCACTAAGGGTGCATTTACCTTTTGCTGGCCTTCAGGAAAAGTAAAATAATCCCATACATAAGAGGGCTTTTGTTTCCTCGATCTCTGCCTCAAGACAGTGCTGCTAGTGCTAGCCTCACTCTCAGAAGAGCTCTGCTGTTCTGCCATCGTATCCCAAAGACAAACCAGCTCCTTCTCCCAAGGGATCACAAGCAGAAATGAGGGGAATGGGTGTGGTGTAGGAGAGTTCTAGAACTGAAAGTAGTTTCAACCAATCAAAAGTTGTGTTTCATGATCACATGACCTACCGTACGCTTACGGTACGCTTACGGTACGCTTACGGCAAAAGTGCGCATGCGCGTAAAAAAGACACGCGCTTGCGCGCATGCGCATAACAGTCACTACCCGACACTTCCGCGTAACGTGCGCGTGTAGCGTACACGCGTACGCGTCCCACGCGGAGTACGCGCGGCTACGCAAATTGCGTAACTATACGCAAGCAGCGTAGGAAAATTACGGACGTTGCGTAAACCGTACGCTTACCGTGAGCTTACGGTACGCGTACTAAAAAAATAAAAAAAAAACTAGAAAAAAAGTACTACCAATAAATTTTACATGTTTATTTTAAAAAATATATAAAAAAAACATATTAAAGAATTAAAAAAATTAAATCATAGTCTTTATAAAAGGTAAGAAAATTAAAATAAAAATATGTTAGAAAAAATAGAAGAAAAAAAAAAAATTCGCATTTAAAAAACCTTGCAAATTCACTGAAAAAACCATGGGTTTCACACACGTTATAGTTAGGAATTAGCATTTAAAAAACCTTAGAAATTCAGTGAAAAAACCATAGGTTTCACACACGTTATAGTTAGGAATTAGCATTTAAAAAACCTTAGAAATTCAGTGAAAAAACCATAGGTTTCACACATGTTATAGTTAGCTGGACATTTTACTCGTAAAAAACCAATGAAATTCCCCCATTATAGTTAGTTCAGCTAACTATAACTCGCGCGCCCGCAATGCACTGCTGATGACGTCACATATTACATCACTCATGACATGGTCAGTGACATCACTCATGACATCACTGATGACATCTCAAATGACATCACTGATGACATCACTGATGACATCATCCTTGTGATAGAGTGGCAGACCTCCTCTTCCCCTAATATAACCTTTGACACACACATTCAAAAATAGAGACTAAAATTTACAAAACAATGGACATACCAATAACAGTTACAACAACCTCTTCAGTAATTCTAAGATCCACATACACATCCACTCATTCACCAACAGTCCAATACAGTCACTCATACATGTACTCACTTATCATATGTACTCATACACCTATACATCCTGTTACACAATGCCACTCATCCATAGAGCAACTCACACACATAGTCACTCATGCTAATAAAGAATCAAACATACATTTACTTGCATATACAGTTATACACACACCACCACACTTACTTCTACGGAAACTTACACATACTTAGTCTTTTAAACAATCACTTATAGAAACACATACTTATTCATACAGGAACTCTTTCAATCTCTCACTCTCACATATACTCACATATATACACCAATAGTCACATATACTAGTTTTAAACATATGTAGTTACTCATAAAGACACTATTGAGACAGTCATTCACTCACTAACACACCCATACACACACTCATCCACCCATGCAGTCCTGCACACATGCTCTGTTCAACACATACAAACAGTGAGTCACTCATTCATGCACCTATGCACTACGTAATACCCCCCACCGAACCATGCAGACACTCAGACTGATACTCAAAAAACTAACTAATAACCTATATAGACACCCATGTAGCTACTCACCAACCCATGCAGCCACTTATACACAAAGTGAGAGACTGATACAGATATTTACATATTTAAACATTACTCACTAAGCCTTGTATTCACTATGATACACTTAATCAGTCAGTTACACAATCAATTTTTCAAAAACAAATCATCCATTTAGACACTTATATACCCATTTATTCTTCCATCGACCTTGAGATATACATATATAAAACATATTTAATTTTCAGAAAAACCCACATTCACTGGATGATGTCATCAGTGATGTCATTTGAGATGTCATCAGTGATGTCATGAGTGATGTCACTGACCATGTCATGAGTGATGTAATATGTGACGTCATCAGCAGTGCATTGCGGGCGCGCGAGTTATAGTTAGCTGAACTAACTATAATGGGGGAATTTCATTGGTTTTTTACGAGTAAAATGTCCAGCTAACTATAACATGTGTGAAACCTATGGTTTTTTCACTGAATTTCTAAGGTTTTTTAAATGCTAATTCCTAACTATAACGTGTGTGAAACCTATGGTTTTTTCACTGATTTAAATATAGTTAAAAAGAAGTCCAATATCATGGACATATCATTGAAAAGGGAATGAGAAAAGTGTCACTAGAGATTAGAGGGAATTTTAAGAATGGGTCCTCCTAAAACGTAGAAAGAAGTCAGACTCTAAATTAACCTGTGCTTACCCTTTGGTAGCTTGGCACAGAGCAGTCAGACTTAACTTAAGAGGCAATGTGCAAAGTATTTCTACACACAACACACAGTAACGCAGTGAAAACACCACAAAAGAACTCCACACCAGTTTAGAAAAATAATCAATATTTGTTTGTGTAATACAAGTCCAGAAAAACAGAAATCCAATAAGTCAAAGTCAAGATATGCATTTTTAAAGAATAAACTGTTTTGTAGTGCTTAGAAACAAATAGCAATATAAAGGTCTATCTGCTTGTAATTGACCAGGGCAAATGTAAAAGTTCAGGCTGGCTGTGATGGAGCAGGGGTTGGAGACAGGGAGCAGCCTTGGCCCACTGAAATTGTACATTGAGTGTGTCGATGCCCAGGACAATGCGGGGAGCAGCTGAGTCAATGCGTCATCGTCGATCCTTTTGAGGAAGGAGAGTCATTGGTTGTGAGTTTCCAAGGGCCCAGGACTTGATTGGCACCACTTGGCAGAGCAGGACTTACAGCAGATAGAGTCCAGGTGCTGGTTGCAGGGGAAAGTCTTTGATATCCCTGAGACTTCAGAAAAAGGAGGCAAGCCAACAAGCCCTTGGAGATACTTTGGTTCTGGGATGTAGAGATGAAGATACAGTCTTTCTCACTCCCAGGCAAGAAGGAGCAGGCATCAGGCAAACACTGCAACACTGTTCAGCAAAGTGGCAGTCCCTTCTGGTAGCACAGCAGTCTTTCTTCCTGGTAGAATGTCATCAATTTCAGAAGTTTTCTGATTTGGTGGTGTCAGAGGTCCTGTACTTATACCCAGTTGGACCTTTGAAGTAGGGAGACTTCAAAGAGATGCATTTGAAGTGCAACAGACCCTGCCTTTCTTGCACTGGCTTTAGACTCACTACAGGGGGGTGTGCAACCCTTTGTGTGGGGACAGGGAAGAGCCCTTTCAGGTGTATCAGCACCTCCCTCCCATCCTGCTCAAGATGACCCATCAGCATGCAGGTGGCCACTCAGTGACACCTACCCTTCCTTGTGTGTGGCGATATAGAGGGAATGCAGGAAGCCAGGTGTCACCCACCCCAGACGTTTATTCCAGAGACAGACAGAAGACACCAAATGGTTACAGTAAGAAAATGACGACTTTCTAAAAGTGGTGTTTTCAGAATAGCAATTTAAAAAACAACTTCACCATAAGTTGTGTATTTAAATTGTGATTTCAGAGACACCAAAGTTTGGTGTCCCATCTTTCCCCCATTGAAAATTACATTTATAAACGGCTGCAAAGCTCATATTCCATAATGACAGATGCAGTTCCAGCTCGGCCTGCCTAAAAACCCTTTACTGGCTAACCATTCAAAAAGGAGCAAAATTCAAACTTTCTTGCATACATAACTCTGGCCATGTGATTATTCATGCCAAAAGGGAGTTCTGCATATCCTCAAAAAGTCTGAGATCCAAAAACGTAGCCTTAGCCCAATCCATACAGATCAACAAACTTAGGTCCGGAGGCAAGTTCTTTACCCATCTTACTGCAGCCCATTGGAATCTGCTGTTCCTGGAACTCCACCACCCAGATAACTACCTCAGCTTCAGAAAGAAGCTCAAATCTTGGTTCATTCCTGAATAACTGTTCTTACCCTTTTGGTCTCTCCCCCCAGTGAATCATTAATACATGTGGCAGCTATAGCATTGTGATATCTCCCTGGGGATGACTGTTCATGTTTTATAAATACTGCTCAATAAATAAAATAAATAAATAAGGCAATCCCAATGTTATCCTATGGAAGAGGTAGGCCTGTCAGTAGTGAAAAACTGATTTAAGTGAATTTCACCACCAGGACATTTAGAACTTAAAAGTACATGTCCTCCTTTTTGAAAACACTGCACCCTGCCATGAGCTGTCCAGGGCCTACCTTAGGGGTCACCTCTATGTAAAGAAAAGGAAGGTTTGGGGTTATCAAAGAGGGTAACATGCCAGGACGAAATGGCAGTTTCCAATTGCATATACAGGCTCTGCAGTGGCAGGCCTGAGCCATGTTAAAAAGGCTAATCAAGTGGGTGGCACAATCAATGCTGGAGGTCCACTAGTAGCATTTGATTTATAGGCCGTGGACACAGGTAGTGCACGCTACTAGGTACTTATAAGTGAATCAAATATGCCAATTGTGCTTTTGGACTAAACCAATGTTACCATGTTTTAAGAAAAGAGCGCATGCACTTTAGCACTGACTAGCAGTGGTAATGTACACAGATTACTAAAGCCAGAAAAAACAAAATCAGCGAAACAATCAAAAACAGGAGGTCAGAAGGCAAAAAGTTAGGGGAACCCACACGAACGAGACCAGGACCAACAACTTTGATGCCACTTCCTAAAATAATTGGAAAATTCAGATGATTTTTAAAATTAGTGTTTAGATGTTACAGAGTTATGCACCAAGCCAAGACCCAACATAAAAGATGAGCCATTAATAAGACAAAATCATGTACTTTGTGTGGATGGCTCATGCTTCAGAGCAAAAGAAGGATTCCTGAGAGCAGATTATGCTGTCAGCACAATCCAAGACATTGTTGAAGCTTCCTGGCTTTGAGGTATAACCTCAGCACAAGTTGCAGAATTGATTGCCCTCACCAGAGCCTGCAGTTTGACAGCCCAAATGAGAGTGACTATATATTCAGTATGGCTTTAGTGTTTTCTACTACTTTGGACAGTTATGGTCACAAAGAGGTTTCATGACATCACCTCGTTTGCCAATTAGTTCAAGTTTATTTGTTTGCATAGTTACTAAAAACCATTGAAATGAGATACAGCAAGCACGTTAAAATAATAAAATTCACATCAGTTTACAAAATTCCCTCAGATAGCTGTAGCTGCTAGACAAACTAAAGCTAGATCACCACATACAATATGTTTAAAAAGACAAATTAGTAAAAGCTAGTTGGCTGAGTAACAGCATCTCTAGTGTCAGCCACTCATTGCACATTGAGACAAAATGCAAATATGCAAAATGCAAAGTGTACAGGGGCTTTGAGTACTAAAGAGTACTAAAGAGCAAACGTGCAGCCTCTTTATGTATGATCAGACAGCAACGTAAATGCATCAAGGAGGGACCTTACAGAACCATTGCAATGAAGTCCAGCAAGCAATTTAAAATCAAGGGTGCACATCTGTTAAAAAAATTCTCTTGGATAGCTGTGGCAGCTAGACAAAATACAGTTAGGTCGCTACATAATTGTATTTAGAAAGGTGCGGCAAATCAGCAGAAGATAGTTGGCTGGATAACAGTATCCAGTGTCGGCCATTCATTGCACAGTGAGTTGAAATGTAAATATGTCAATGTGCAAAGTTTGTAGGAGCTGGGAGTACTAATGTGTCAATGTACAGCCTCCTTACACACGATCATACAACACTGTAAATATATCAAAGAGGGACCTTACAAAGCAATCATTATTTGCTTTGGTAACACGTTCAACTTCAAATATCCATCTTTCTCTGGATCAGTAGGTGCAGCAGTTCCCACATATGATTACGCCATTCAAACAGGCTGAAAAAAGGTCACCATCTAATGTTTTAGCAATGCAAGCAGGTCAATAAGAGCATATTTGCTGGATGTGGAGAGAACTTGACAGCATGTCACGAGCCCAACACTCTTCCAAATGCACGGGAGCAGAATGTCGCAAGTTCCCAATGCCACCCTATGATTCCTCAGCCACACGCTGTCGTAAACATGTAGGCTTGTGGAACCCCAGGGGGGAAAGGGGATGGGAGAGAGAAGAGACAGCCGCACCTCGTCTGATTCCTCTTTCTGCTTCCGATGTGCCTTCTTCTAACTTCTTCTGCTTCACGGGTATATTTATTTTACTGTAAGAAATGACATACGTTAACACTTAATTTATACTAGTGTGTTATATATCTTATCCACTTCCTTGTAAACCTACCCCATTTAGGTGTGACCAATGCCTCTCTTCTTTTATCTTTTCTTTTTGATTCTGTAGCTTCTATGTGCTGTAACTAGAAATGTAGGGTCTTTAGCATTTATTATACTTCCTTCTAATTGTTATTTTCTCTTTATCTTTTAGGGGACTCTCACCTATTCTGTCACAGCCAGAAGCGTAATATGGTCCAGACAGGTAAGTATTAATCAATGGCTGTTTATTTCTATACCTGTATTTTCCTCCTCTTATTGTCTTTTTAAAAGGTAGCTATTTATCTTTCTCTCAATGAATGTTTCTACACATGCGGGAAATAAACCATAAGGGAGCTTGGAATGCAGCTAACCCCCTGTCCCTTCGTGTATAAACCGAATGAATGTCACCGCTAACCTTGACTGGCGCTGACTAAAATAACGGAAAAAGAACTACGCAGAATCACTTAACTATTGGCCCGTGAACTGCCTCATGTAACTTGTGCTGACTCTGAAGTCAAAAGGGAATTGTGTAAATCTTTAGCGCATGAGCAATTTTATCCACTGAATGCGCATGACCAACACCCAAAACACTCCGAACAATCTTACTGCAACTTCTATACTCAAAGACGTTGAAACTGTATTCAATCGATGCGCGACAAAGGTTTTCTCCCTGACTAACTTCGCGATGAGTCTTCCTCGACGACCTTCCTTTCAGCAAACTCAGGTGAAGTGCGCAACGGAATGGGCGCTGCACCTGCATCTCGATTATTTTCCTGGAGCGCTAACCTGTAAACGTAATGATAGACTCTTGGTGGCCATTTTGTGGTTATTAGAGTTTCGCGCCACTGTGCTAATCCTTGGTGTCTTTTTGTAAAGTAATCTGACAGTCCTGACACAGCATCTTACTTCAACCTTTCTTTGTTAGATGGTTTAAAGTGTTAAATGTGCATAGTGCAAAAAGTGTGGAAGAGAAAAGTACCAAAGTGCCAATGTGGAGACTCCTTTCACATGCTCAGACGATGATGTGAATACAACATGAGAGGATGCTACAGAATTGCTTAAAATCAGCTGAGGCGACAAGCTCCAGATCGAAGAACCAGCCCACTCAGTTCACCGA
Source organism: Triturus cristatus (assembly GCF_964204655.1). Classification (NCBI taxonomy): domain Eukaryota; kingdom Metazoa; phylum Chordata; class Amphibia; order Caudata; family Salamandridae; genus Triturus; species Triturus cristatus. The sequence goes on along the minus strand of NC_140587.1, from coordinate 734,532,476 downwards.
TTAGAAATGATGAGCATGTAAAAAGATTACTGGATGTGTTACAACTTCTCACTGAAATTGCTGTTGTTAAATGTGCTGCTCACAGATGGGATAATGGTTATGTCACAGTCGGCAATAGATATGCTGATGTGGTAGCACAATATTGTATATCAGGAATAAGGGACTCCCTGAAAACTCTAGGAGTTCCTAGGGCAGGGCAACAAGTGAATAATAAGTAACTTTCCTAGGCATCTCCGTACTCATTGAAAGTTAAGTCTGATACATAACCAACTAATAATCACATAAGATCAGTGTACCACATAAATCAATTTAAAAAAATCATTTTATTCTTGAAAAGGTTAACATTATGACATAGATACACATGATGGGAAAAATACATAACATAACATACATAAATAATATTGATTGACTAACAAATACATTTAACAATAGTGCTTCACACAACAAAGACAAGTCATTAATTCAAGTGAAAATTACTACAGTGGCAGGAATATAATAACAATTTGTAACTTCTTGAATAAATTCTTCTACGCGCATTTCGGCGAAAAAAGCGCCTTCTTCAGGAAGAGCCACAATTGAATCTGTACAGAGACAACATATATATGGACAAATATAAATGTCAAACAAATATCGGTACACTGAAAGTTATGTGGGGATAAAGGCTGTACACGAATAGACATACACAGAGTGCTCCAACAAGAGATAAAAAGATGACATGTTGCAGAGTAAAGCATCTCAAAGTGCTCTAAAAGAAAATGAAAATATTCAGTAGAGAGAATACAATGAGGAAAAGTCTTAATGAAATTCACAATAAAGAAAGAAAAAGCCAATTATAAAAATCCCAAGATAAATGCCATGCTGATGAGACATCAGTGATAAAAAGAATCATAAAATGTTTCTATGAAATAATATGAGAGCTTACCAAACATTTTTTTGATAGGGTAAACCTCTGATAGTCCAAATGGACAAATGTAGATGCGCTTTACTGAAAAAAATAATAACCAGTACTAAGCTTAAATCAATTGTATCTATTTCTTATCACATAGAATATAGAGCAGACACTAGAAACTAATTACCTGCGTGCCCAAGACTCTATAATGAGCAGATGTTTTGTTATCAAGTATGTTAGACCTGGCATCTTTGGCGTGGTTACCCCTGACTTTTTGCCTCTACCTCCTGTGTTTTTTGATGCTATGCTGGATTTCGTTTTTGCTGGTTTAGATGCTTTGGGCACTTTGCCACTGCTGATCAGTGTCAGAGTGCAAGTGCTCCCTTGGTAAATTGTTATATTGATTGGTTATCCATGATTGGTATATTTGTTTCACCTGTTAGCCCCTAGTAAAGTGCACTGCGTGTGCCAGGGCTGGTGATTCAAATGCTACTAGTGGGCTGCAGCACTGATTGTGCCACCCACAGGAGTAGCGCTAAAGTAATGTCTTAGGCCTGCTTGCAGTGCCTATGTGCAGTCCAGGACTGCCATGTCGACCTGGCCAGTGTACCCACTGACCAGGCCTTATCCTTCCCTTTCTGTACATGTCAGGCATCCCTATGGTGGCCCTAGGTACCCCCCTGGGCTGGGTGCAGTGTACCTGAAAGGTAGGGCATGTACTGAGGTGTGTAACATGCCCTGGTAGTGAATTACAGCCATTTTCGTTTTTCACTGCTGAGAGGCTATCTTGCCCATAGGATAGAATGGGGAAGGCTGTTTACATGCCTATCTTCCCATAAGGGCAGGATAGAAAATCCAAATTTGGTATCTCTGTGTTCAGAATTTAATTATACATCTTTTTAGCAAGATGGTTTTTAAATTCACTGTGTGAGAATAGCACTTTTTAGAAAGTAGCTATTCTCCTGTTTAACCTTCCTGTGTGCCTGTGTGCTGGTTGGCTGAAGGGTGTCATGTGATGGGCTAGGTGGCTCCAGGAGCCTGGATGAGTCAGCAGCAGGGTGAATAGGGAGATCTGCTTTAGATGGGTGGGAGGAGTAGTCCCTGGGTTTGAATAGGGCTGCCACTGCCAACACAAAGCTGGCTCCACCCCCTGCTGGCCAGGCTGAGGACTCTGCCTCTGCTGGCACAAAGAAGGCTCCACCTCCTGCTGAGCGTCTAACGACCCTGCCCCTCACTCTGAAAGGAACCAGGTGCTCCAGAGCAGAGCACACCCAGGAACCGGTTTGAGCAGGGGAATCCCCCTACTGGAACAAAGAGAGACAAAGGCTTGGAGGGGTAGAAGAAGAGGACCCCAGACACCTAAAACTTTAGATCACTTTGGAACTAAGAAGAAACCTCTGCCAAGGAGAAAGCTGAAAAGGACTGAAGAGGAGAAGACTGCCTGCTTGCTGTTTTGCTTTGCTGCCAAGGAGAGGGGAAGGACTTTGCTGTGTCCCCTTCTTTTGATTCTGATCTCCAAGGGCCTGAGAAGAGCTGGCTCCCTGTTAAGAAGTCCCAGGAACAAAAGGACTTCACCACCAGCTCCCCCTGGAACTCTGCTGAGAGAGTTCTGACCTGCCTTGGAGTGTTTGCCCAGTCTTGGGGCCTCAGGAGGTCGTTTTGCTGTGTTTGGGAGCTGGGAAGCAGAAGCGTGAAAAAGAAACAACTGGTACCCAACGCATCATCCGATTGCGTGTCGCAAGAACGAGAGTGCGTGGAAAATTTCATCGCGGCACCATCGCAACACGCAGGGTCCCCGCATCGCCGAGTGCGTCGAGCATCGTCCCGAAGCGTGAAGATTCCTGGCATTGCGAGGGTCGTCGCAGAACCAGTTTGCGAACCGCACCACTGCCGGTGCGTGAAAGTCTCCAGTCGCTGCGTGCGTCGACGCAGAGTCCCGTTCCGTGGCGCATCGAGAGTTGCGGCGCCAGAAGGCAACGCTGCGCCACGCATCGCACCACATCGAAGAGTGTCGCATCGAACCTGTGCGTGAAGCTTCCCCCTAAGAAACCTACGCAACGAAGGCCAAAGTCATCGCATCCTCCCCTTACAGATCGGAGCCGGCGCATCCACCTCTGCTGCGTGAAGCAGGGCTGCTGCAAAGCCTCCCCAGGATCTCAGGAGTATCGCATCGCCTTTGCAAGCTTCCTTGTTATAGCTTTTGGGAACCTTATCTCAACTACAGGTACTGTTGGGCACGAAAGTGTCGCATTTTGTGCGTTGAGAGTCGCATTGTGCAGGACACTGACTTTTACATCCTGGAGTACTTTCTGCAAACTTTGAACTATCTTTAAAGTAACCTTTTTGAATTATATGTTGGTTTGTCTGTAGTATTTGGTCTTGTGAAGTTTTTAGTAAAGATACATTATTTTTCTAAAACTGGTGTGGAGTAAATCTGTGGTGTTTTCACTGTGTTACTGTGAGTGTTGGTACAAATACTTTACACATTGCCTTTGATAGCCTAGACTGCTCAGGCCAAGCTACCTAGAGGGTGAGCAGGGGTTATCTTAACAGTGTATCCCCCTTTCCCTGACTAGAAGCAAGGGTCCCTACTTGGACAGTGGTACCTACCCTGCCAACTAGAGACCCCCAGATCTAACAAAGTAAAATTGAGTTTGATGGAGATTCGCAACTACAACAAGAAGCCGCCAAAAAGGAGGATCGAGAAGTCGCACTTGCAGTAAGAAAATGGAATGTGATATTCTGTGTGTTACGGTCATGGTGTTGAAAACGTGATAATCTGGGAAGAAAAAACAACGCAAATATAATTATATGACCCCCAAAACCTGGTAAGAGTGGGTCTGAATATAGAAAACTATAAACAAAATGTTGTAATACCTTCTATAATGATTTCCGCTAGGTATAGCCTGGATTTAATCCTTGTCTTCCAATGACATCAAGGTGTAGTTCCAGTTTATATGTATGGTATTTACGGAAATTCTATATCAAATAGGAAAAGATTACAATACTGAGCCAATGATGTAAAGATAGAAGGTAGCAAGAATGCAACCGTAATATATAGAACAATGCTCGACAATACTAAAAATTATTATTGTCATACAGGGGAAGAAGAAGAAAAAGGCTATAGTACGTCTCGAAATCCTTAGTTTATAACATATAAGTTACAACGTACAAAGATGTGGAGGAAAACGAGATACCAAAACGTAATACGTGGGTACAATCAATATGACTAATAAAGCGTCACGAATGATGTAGCGTGGATAGATTTGTCCATATTAGCGATGAAAAAGGAATACGATAAACCAAATGGCAACGTCCTTAATAGACCAGTCTTTGGAATACAAAGAAAATATTATGCATTCTGTCCCCGTCATGGATAGAGAGCTGATGCAATACTTACATTCTCACGGCGGCAAAACTGTTTAGCATCGCGTCCCGAGCAAGTCTGAAAGACGCCAAGTGTGCGTTGCGTTAAGTAACTTTTTTTAGATTTTTCATTTTTATTAGTCTTTATTTCGACCAAATTGATCATAAAAGACACAAATATTTACAACTTCACATAGATAAAATCCATTATTCTTTAGAGACTTTTACAAAAATATAATGATACATATATTAAAAAACATATTAAAAACAGCGTTTATCCACTAAAAATACTGTCCAATGTAAACCCCTATTAAAAATATTTAAAAAGCACGAGCCAAAGGGAACTTTTCTTAAACTAGAGAATACCAGCAAGCCCCTATGCAGATATACAGATATAAAACATTTATAAATATATATAGACCATATTTGACAATACCAAGTAAAAGAAACTAAGCAGAAGACAGAGCACTAGAAGTTACTGTCGCAGTCTGCTTGTTTTTTTGTTTTTTTTCAAACTGTTGCCTTATTCTCCAAGCCCATCCCAGAAATTTCGCTATGGCTATTACACTTGCCTCTTGAGTACTGGACTTTAATATTCTTAGCGCAACCACACTTGACCTATTACCGAGATTCAGACAGACTGGTTTGAGCCATTTCCTCCGTGGAGACCAATATGCTGGGCACACAAAAAGTATATGGGAGATCGTTTCATCCATACTTTGACAAAATAAACATTTACTGTCTTGAATCAGGTGCCATGATTTAGTAAAGGCTTTGGTAGGTAATGATCCAACCCTAAACTGGAAATACCATTTTCTATCCAGTGGCTTAACTATATTGTCCCAGAATTTTTCATAATGTGGATCCAGCTTAGGATCCAAGAAGGCACTGGTCAACGATATAGACCCGGAGTATCTCAAAATACCGGATCTAATCATAGACCAGTACGCATCGTTGAATTCTATTTTAGAAGGAAATAAATTGTGAGCTGGATCATCCCATAGCTGCCTCATGCCCATGTCCATCAGGGATCTTTTAACCTGCTGTAACCACCTGATCTTATGGGACGTATCATTTCCTCTTATGTCCATAAGGGCTGAGGCATAATAGGCTAATTCCGAAGTAGACCAAAGTCTTCTCCAATAAGCCAATGGTTTGAATCTTGCAACCTCTGTTAGCTGATGACACCCTATATCAAAATATAGAGGAATTAGAGGGGTACTATGGGGGAGACCAACCAGACCTCTCAGAAAACATTTTGGGCCTGTGCTAATAAAGACAAATTTTCAAACCCCCAAAGTTCTGCCCCATATAAAATAGACGTCATAGCTTTAGCGTGGTAAATCTGAAGTGCGGGGCCTACTGGCTTGGTTTGAGATAGCCTATGTTCTTTCAAAACACCCCTGCTATTTGTGAGTGTTTGAGCGCCATTATTTCTATTTAGGGCTTCCGATCCATCTTACGATTGATGGTTACTCCAAGGTAAGTGAATAAGTCTGTTTGTTCTAAAGACTCATTATTCATTACAACCCTTGACTTGATGAATTTGTGGTTGTGGAGCACCATAAATTTAGTCTTATCCACATTTACCATTAATTCATGTTCGGAACAAAAAGCCTCAAACCGTACCAGGGCTTTCTGCAGCCCGGCTTGGGTCTTAGATAAAATCAGAGTATCGTCCGCGAACATGAGAATTGGTACTTTGATACCCGCAACAGAGGGAGCATAGGTGGGGTGATCAAGAAAATATCTACCCACACCGTTTATAAATAATGAAAACAAGGTTGGGGCCAACACACATCCTTGTCGTACCCCTTTAGAGATTGGAAATTTGTTTGCAGTATTCCCTTGGCCACCCCATCGAACCTGGGCATAGTTTGATTCATGCAATTTAATCACCAGCTGCAATAGCTCTGTTGGAATTCCTAGATCTCTCAATACAGACCAAAGCTTATTCCTTGGTACAGTATCGAAGGCTGCTTTAAAATCCACAAAAGTGGCGTAGATGGTTCCACCCGCCAACTTTACAACACGCCAGTAGATTAATAAAAAATAAAATACTTGGTCTATCGTGCTCATTTAAGCCCTAAAACCTGCTTGGAAGGGGGATAATATATTGTTCACCGCAATCCATGATTGGATTCTATTCAGAACCAATCTGGCCATGATCTTTTGCGTAGAATCAATCAGGCTAATAGGCCTATAGTTGTTGGGGCTCGAACGATCCCCCTTCTTGTAAATGGGGAGGATTTCCGCCCCACGCCAGGAGTCAGGAATAGATGCTCCGCTGGCAATTGCATTTACAAGAAACAGTATGTACCTAAACCAGTTTTCTTTGTCAGACAAGAATAAATCCACTGGGACACAATCAGGACCTAGTGCCCTACCTATGGGAGCCGAGATCACAGCTATTTCGACTTCCCTTAGAGAAAATTTTGCTGGAGTCTTTACACTTGGGGCTAAGAATGGGGATACTTTTCCCGTGACAGCAAATTGGCCCTCAAAAAACGATACCCATTCATCTGGGGCAATATGGTTTGATGGGGCATTTCCTTGGCCTCCTCGTCCCCATTTAACAAGCTGCCAGAATGATTGAGGGTTTTTCCTTTTGCTTGCTATCAGAAGATCCTTCCATCTTTGTTTGTCCCAGGCCCGTTTTGCAGATTGTTGGATAGATTTATACTGCTTGTGGGCTAGTCTTGTCAGATTTATATCTTTTGATTTTATCGCCCAAGACAGCTGTTTGTATGCTAACCTGCATGCCTTGTTGTACCAGTGGTCACGCTTTAAGTACGATCTCTTTAGGGTTTCGTATGGTTTGGTAAAAAAGCTCCTAATATTTTCAAACAAGGATTCATGTACATGTGTAATATTTTGATTTATTTCATCCTGATCTGAATATTGTTCAAGGAGGTCTAGTGTCTTTTGCACCTCAACATTCATACTTATGATGGAACTTTCGTTTTCAATTACCCGAGACCACTTAACCCTCCTCATATCGTTACTAATTACAGCATTGGCAGTCTCAGTTAACTCTATTGGTGGCTAGGGTCCTACTTGGGCTAAACCTTTTAAGTCTAGCAGTAGTGGGTTATGATCGCTTTCGATCCTGGTACAAACCTTCATATCTACTATGGAAGACCAATACTCTACGTTTATAAAGATATAATCTATGCGGCTTCTTCTCAGGCCGTTGTTATATGTGTGGGATCCTAAGCGGTCAGATGGAGTACGACCATTTACTGCTCGCACACCTCTCTCCAAACTAAAAGCTTTCAACTGGAGGGCTGCCTCAGTTCATTTTTTAATTGGTGGGATTTCCAGTTGAGGAATACCCCATTGAGCGTCTTCATCTGCACTTAATTGGCTGTCCTCATAGTTCAATGGCTCAAAAGTAGTATTAAAATCACCAGCTATAATTATGTTATACCCTTCACCTTTGCTGGCTAAAAAGTTATTAAGGTCTGTAATAGTCTTGGAGGACCTACCACCTACCAACCCCCGAGCATAAACGTTAACTATAAGAGTTTTGGGTGGATTTTTAGTACTAATGAGCAGCGCCATAATATCCATGTTATCAGTCTCAAGTTCAGTTATCTAAAAGGCGGCGGACTGCCTTACCCAAATAGTTAAGCCTCCAGAGGGCCTTCCCTTGTGTCCACCCAGTGCGGCATTGTGGAAAGTGAGATAGACATGGTGGAAGACCGGCGCCACCGCCCAGGTCTCCTGAAACGCTACAATATCTAGCGTTTCACTAAAATCTATCCAGTCGGGTGATTTAATTTTACTAGTCAACCATGCGATATTCCATGATGCAAACCTCAGTAGGGATGGATCGCACTTCCCCAATTTATTGCCTGAGCTAGCCATAGATGGTACACTTATTGCAGTAGTGGCTAAAACTGGAGACTGCTTTACTTTTGGGTTTAGATTTCCCAATTTAGAATGGTCTACTCTCAAAGTGCACAAGTTAGTCAATGGCAGATCATCTTCACAGTCCATCCCTGCTGCACTAATACCAGTGGGACGGCCCATGCAAGAGCTTACTGTACTATTTCTAGTGCTAGCCAACACGGATCCTTCCTGTAAATTCATACCAGTTGATGGTCAGTCAATATTTTGAAGGGATGAGTCCCCGATTAGCATTCTTTCATGGGTATTGAATGAAAAATGAGTAGAAAAATCTGGGGGGTTCAGTTTCAATCTAATATTTGTATGGATAAGATTTGAAGTTATTAACTCAAAAGTCAACAGATTCTCTACCAGCAATGGTGAAACAAGAGTAAGGCAAACATAATCGGTGTCTCCGTCCTTTGAACAATATCTTGTGGCAGAGGATATATCCTCCCTGATTAATGATCTGCACTTACGAACATGTCGTAGCCACTGAATGCTCTTGTTAATCAGGGACTGTTCGTCCTCTCTGATTAGACTGGGCTGGATCTTAGGAACGTTGGTTAAAAAGATATGTGACTTTATGTGCCCGGGGCGAGAATACTCAATAGGACTTACTCTTGTGAGGGGACTTGACCTAGTCTGACTTGAGTGAGCGTACTCATGTTGGGTTTTCCTTCTATTTGGTATATTATACAGTTTACCTGTTCTACTTGCTACTTCATTTGCAGCTACACATTTCCATAGAGGTTTTAAATCGCTAGATGGGGTTTTGGAAACTCTTTCCATTTGTACGGTAACAACATTCTTATCAGTTGGAAAATTTAGATTTCCTTTATTGACATTTAATACACTAATCGCTTGAGTGTGGGGCGGATCTTGGGTAGCTAAGTGCTGTTTATTAATGCTTGATTTTAGTGCTAGATTAAGGCTAGCCAGCGTTTCCTTAAGTTCTTTGACTCCCATCATAAGATGCCTAGTCTGATCTTTTAGGTCGTTTATCTGGTTTCTAAACTGGGCTGAACAAGAACATTTTACATCCTTATTCCCTGGAGATACTGACTGAGCAGTCTCTTCCTGGGGAATTTGTAGTAGAGGCAAAAAGCGATTCGAACAGGAAATAGTGAGCTCATCTGCACAGGTTGGCGCAAGGCAGGGACCAAGCAGGGAAGAATTGGTACTATCTTCGTGCAAACTATGGGCCGAGGTGGAAGGTTGTTGGTCCTTTGGGAGCTGCTTTTTTAACATATCTGGTATAACTGAAACTGGTTGCTTTTTACTTGCAGTTGGTATAGGGGAGAATTCACAGGTCACAGCAGGGGAACTACACAACCCTGGTTGAACAAGAAGGATTTCCTTGCATTCTCCAACAAGGTTGGCAATGCGATCCTTGACAGCGTGAGGTTTATTCAGTGTTTTGGTTAGTTTTTTAGCTCTTTTGCCTTTCTTTAAGTGACGACTCTCCCCACTATCCACAGCTTTTCTTTTACCCATTCTAATGCACAAAAGGTTACACTCGTTTATATCGACATAAACGTACAATATTACAATAAAACATGTGTCTCAAATAATCACATCACTTTAAGAACTGGCAATTATAACCAGTACACCTGTTGGTAGTACTTTGATAATTCTCACTGTTGTATTGTGGTACTTTAGCCACACACTCAATTAATCAGGGAAACAGGGGATGGTAGTCCAATAATCGCTGCACATATAACAGTACCTTATGAGTCCTTTGTCCCAACTACTGTGCAGAAGAAATGAATAGACCTCCGGGCGCTGGGCGGTGATGCGGCAAAGTGAGGCAGGCTGGGAAGTGAAGTCCCCCTGGACCTCCCTTCTGGCGGTGATCTGTGGCCGGTACACAACATGGGCAGCTACTCACTTTTCTTTCTTCCTGCAGTCACTGTATTTTCCTTTCAACAGAGTTATGTTGGCATGTCCTGAAGCATGCTGATGTCAGAGGGATGGCCCAGCCCAGCCTTTCTGGCCATTGACGGCCTAAGACGGTCCCGCCCTTGTCCCGGGCTTCTCCCGGCGCGTCCCGCGTGCGTCCCGCGGGACGAGGTTCCAGGCAGACCTTTATGCGCCTCCTGGTGCTTGCAGATGACGTGCACAGCGACCTCACAGCAGACAGGGATGATGGGAATTGCAGTTCGGTATGGCGGAGCAAAGCCTGGCCAATGAAGACAGCGGAGCAAAGCCCGGCCCGGGATTCTGCTGAGGCAGGATACGACCAAGGTTGGAGGCTCAACGAAGACAGTCCCGGCCAAACAAGCGGTGGAGCTAAGCCCGGCTGACAGTTCAGCCCCCAGCAAAGAAAAGTAACAAAAGACGTCATCACGTATACGTCTGATGTCTCTGATGCATGCTAGATCATCGAGTTGGTAAAACGGGCTAGTGTCTGCTCAATGAAGAGACAAGAATAAGAAAGCGAAACAAAAACAGGACTGAAGTGATAAAAGTTTAAGACGCTCAAGTGTGGAATCCTGAGGCTAATAAGTAGAATAAAGGCAAAAATAAAAAACAAACTACAACTAGATACCCCTATATTACAAACCAAGATACACGATCAGTGTCAGTAGTACAAATTTGGTATCAAAATACCATAGTAAAATAAAAGCAATATCAGTAATTAATGCAGAAAGGTAGAGGGTAGAGAATCTCAGGGGAATTTAAGTAGAATTGTACTTACTTGCATTTTCCCATGGGATCTCGTTGTTTAATCCATTTTTATGTGTTGGCAGACTAAAGATCCAAAGCACTTCGCGTTTTTTGCGAATGTCATCAATATTGATCTTTCCGGCATCATCAAGGTTCTCAATAATATACCACCGAATATCAGATGGTTTAAGTTGTTGGTCCTTAAAGTGTTTCACCAATGGAGCATTTGTTTTCGAGGTATGTACGGAAGAGCGATGTTCTGTAAACTGTGTGCAGAAAGGTCGAGAGGTTTCTCCTACATATCCCATGTTGCACAGGCATATGAGGAGATAGATTACACAATATTGTGCCATGGTGGCCTGCACATTTAATGGAACATTCACAGATGAATCACAGGAAGATGCTGTCTTTTCAATGTTGATGTCTTTAGCTGACACATGGTAAGAACTCAAGAGCTTGAATGAAAATATCACTGAGGCAGAGCAGCAGGGTTGGCACAGAGCAAGATGTGGGAAAAACTCAAACGGCATTTGGTTTTAGGTAAATGAAAGACAGTGTTACCAGACAGTTTGTTATCTCCCATGACATATTTACATGGTCCTATAGATTTTGATAGGGATGCTATATTTAGGTACTTTGGACATAATTGGTTTCTCGCCAGATTCAGGATGCTTGCAGCAGATCTATGTCACAGTTGAGTAACAGGGAAATGAACACAGGTTACATTAAATCACATAGGGAAATCAGGTGTTCCTTTCAACAGAATGCAGATGGATTTTATTAAGATGCCTGTTTGTAATGGGCTGCGATATGTCCTGTTTTGTGTTTTCTTTCTCCTGGTGGATGGAAGCCTACCCAACATAGATAAATGAAAGTTTCACTGTAGCTAAACTGCTGTTGAGAGAACTGGTACCGCAGTATGGAATGACGAATTCTTTGAAGTCAGATCAAGGGGCACATTTTAATAATTACATCCTTAAGATGTTATGTGCAGCAATACAAGTAGAACAGATGTTGCATTGTAGCTATCAATCAGAAGCTTCAGGGATAGTAGAGTAGCTGAATGGAACCATAAAGACTGAAATGGCAAAGTCTGTGCATCCACTTCACTGAAATGGCCTGATGCTTTGCCGTTGGTTATGATTTGCTTTCAAAGTACACCTGACAGGAAGACAGGTTTATTGCCACAAAAGTTTGATGGTCAGAGTAATGAGACTGCCTGCTGTACCTGCAAATGCATTTGTGAGTAGAACAGATGACAAGGTACTTGATTACTCTAAAGAATTGGCTGATGTGGTGCGTTCTGTTTTTCAACAGATGGAAGCTGCCACAGAAAATCCACATCAAGAGCAGTGTCACGACTTGAACCCAGGGGACTGGGTACTTGTTAAGAAGCATGTGAGTAAGTCCTGCCTGGAACTATGGTGGAACGGCCCCTACCAGGTGATTTTAGTCACAAACACTGCTGTTAAATGTGCCAGAGTGCCAAAATGGGTACTTGCTTCACATACTTAGGAAACAAGAGATCCATTTGAAGAAATAGTGTTCTATGAGCCAGAACCGAGAACACTGGTGATTGCACTACTGCTAGTTGAGCAAATTGCACACAAACCGCAAGTGGCAAAACAGCAAGGAAAAAGGGTGAAGAACTGTAGAAAGATAAAGATATCCAACTACTAAATATCACACAGAGTGGCATTGGAGCTCTTGGAGTAGAAGGAGGAGTAAATACTCCAGAAAAAGTGACAGTTGAGATACTTCCAGAGCAAGAAGAAGGTCCAGGAATAGGAGCAAGCACTATAGCGAAACCAGAAAGAACTTTTAATGGCCAAGAATCCATAATTGAAAGAAGTTAAAATCGAGTGTGTCGATTGGCTCAACACCACCTACAATCACTGAAGAAACAGAGTGACACAGAAAGTGATCAAGTACCAAAGAGATGCATATGATTAGGAGCACCTAGCTGAAGATTTTCTGCCCCTGAAGGGACGTACTATCTGAGACAGGTGCTCAATGTTCCAATATCAGATTTGCTTGACCAAAGTAGAGAATTGCCTGAGCCCTCTTGAAACCGTTGACTTTTATGTTTGTAAAGCCCTTTGAGAATAAAAAAACAATTGTTGACAAACTCATTGAATGAACTGTACAAATACACAAACAAAAAATAGACTGATGGTTGCCAAGAAGAATTAAGAAGATTACCCAGGTCCAAGGTAGCAGTAGAAGAGTACGGATAACATTTTAGAAGAACAGAGTAAGGTTAAGGAAAACGATACCTAGATTGTTGTAAATAAAGCTAAAAAAACTAACTGAATTCCAAAGAAGAAGAAGAAAAATATATAGACTGTTTGTGCAAGAAAACAAAGATTCTAACTTGATGCTATGCTCATTGTTTTTAAGAGATCTGATTTCAGACAAACATGTGTATTCTAGCTAGAGCTAGATGCAGTATTATTATGGGGATTACATTATTACTAGTATTATTAAGAGACATAGCATTATTGAATACATTTCACACCTGAAAAAGAAAGTTTCATTTACTAATAGGACACAGTCACAAGATGTGGATGAGTTAAAAGTCTAATTTGTAGATTTCTTGAAAGAAAAATAATCAATTAATGTTTACTCTAGATTAGTCCAAGAGTATACACATTCTATGAATGCTAAATAATGTTATGTGTGTGCCAGCATGCCTTCCTCAGCTGAGGAGGAGGTGACATACTATCACATTCCTTTCTCATATGCCATTTCATGTAGCATAATGCTTGGTTTAGTTTATGGGAAACAGCATTTGTAATAATATAACTCTAATTCTGACATGATCCTTTCGAAAGGGCCTTTATTGAAAATAATTAACTCACACCCACAAGCTAAAAAGATGGACACTGCTTGTCATTATTTTAGACCTTACATCCCTATTTACACTATTAACGCTTATGGAAATAATGTAACTTGCTTAATTAGACCACTAGAGAAGACATTTATGATGGTGTTAGAAGAAATAATGGCACACATTCCATGAAGTAAAAATCAGAGTGAAGATGTTTTGAAGGATACATGGAAAAGGGAAGAAGAGGACTTTAGAAAGAAAATGACTTATCCAGGTTGAGACTGAATAAAAGACATAAAGGGACATTATATGTTTTTAAAAGACATGGCAGATTTTACAGGTTGGTGATCCATCAAGTCCTAGAGTGAATTTTGTTTGTGGTCGGGATGCATGTTTCAAATTACAGGCTGAGGGTATTTACTAATTTGACTTATTGTGCATAGTTTAAATGATTTAACAATGACACTTACACACACACCTACTAGAAGTATAAGTTAAGGAAACAATTGGTGTTAACACTTTTTGGTGCTTTATTCCAGTTGTGGGAGTGATACTGAAAGTTGACAAGATAAGAAAGCTGTCAACAATAGTGGACAAGCTTGCATCCAGTACATATGGAGCTTTGCTAGTTACAAATACAAAATTAGTGGCAGTTAGATCAATGGTTTTACAAAATACATATGCTTTAGACGTTCGGCTTTTTGAAGTTAGAACATTGTTGCACATACATACCTGACATGAGTAAGAAAATCAAAGAATACACAAAGAACATTTTAGACATCAAACTTGACTTTGCTCCATCTCATACCCCTGGTATATTAAAAAGCTTCACAAAGGGAAATTCTGCAATAGGCAATTGGATTGCCTCAGAAGGAGGAGTTTCCACAAAGCCATATTAGTACCTGTATTAATTATAGTTGTCATTTTTCTGACTTCACTAGTAGTGCATTAGGCTTTCAAAATAATATTGCAAAGGAAAATAAAACAGAGAAAAACCAAACAACTAAAGAAAGATTTAAAACTAAGTGACCACTTTAGCAAAGAATACAACAAATTAAAGGAGAGGTAAATCTAAAATGAAAAAGAAAAGACTTAACTAAAGATGAGAGCAAGTTGTGAGCTGATCTGTGATACTTTTGTGTTGGTTAGAAACAATCAGCTAGGGGAGATTGCTAGAGCATTTTTAATGAATGAAAGTTAATGCAATTAATATGTAGAAATAATGTGTAGGCCTCAAAATTAATTGTCACTCATAAAAGGCAACTTAGAGCACTAGGCTTTCATAAGCTGCATAAATTAAGTTAGAAAAGCTTGTGAATGCATTTTCTCCTTTTCCTTTCCACTGACCTCAGGCTAGGAATGTCAGTAGCAAGAGATGCAAGACTTTCAATGATATAAATATGCGGAACTTAACATGAACTAACAGAAAACATTAGATTTCAACCTTCCCATAAGCATAGTTTCATAGAATATAATAATGGATTAAATAGTGTAGTTAAGTTTCCGTAACAAGTTTCTTTATGATAAAATATGCAAGTTTCAATGTGTGATGCATGATTTTATCTATATGATGTAGAAACTTAACCATGAACTGTTTTGTCTTGTAATAGAAATGAACAGTGGGAACCTATTCTCGACTTGCACAATGTTTATGAAATGTTTCATTTTAGCACTTAATGTCTGTAAGCCTTTTGTCTTGAACTGCTTGGCTGACGGAAGCTTTCCTGTTTCCATGAGGTCATCAAGTGTTGATTTGCTGAGAAGACTGAAGAATGCAACCTTTTACCTTAGTGATAGATATCAAAATATTATATGAGAGTGTATTCCTAGAGTAGTGCGCAAATGAGAGTGGAGATTTTTCAAACCCTTTCTAGACTTTAGACAGAGCCCTTTGCTGGGATTTTCTCTAACTTTCTCAGAGAGACCTATTCATTTCCTTTGCCTGAATCTATGTTCCTCTCAGATCCTACTGAATTTCATGAACTTCTCCTTATGGGAAGTGGTAACTGAATAGGAATGCTTAAAAGCTTTATGCTTTCACCTCTCATTTAGAACTCTTTATGGGTTCTAATAGATAATTTCCTAGACTTAGAATACAGATTTACTTGTATGGAATATGCTTTATGCAATTGTTCTGTATTGTATTACTGCTGAATTGATTCCCTATTTTGAGAAACCAATTAATAAGAGATCCTTAAAAAAGATTTTATTAAAACTTTGAAAACTCACACCAAATCTAAGTATTGACTCACAAGAAATTTAAAATTGAAATTTGATGAATAGAAAATTAGAATTTTTGATTTGCAGCTTCTGATTAATCCTCTTCTTATGTCCAAGGTCTTTCGACCCGGGACCGAGTAATGAGCAAGGACTTTCCTCCAGATGATTGAAATATTTGATTTATTTAAAGTGCCTGCTCCACCACATAGGCTCTTCATAAATGTTATCAGTCTCATGATTAATGCCTAGTTAATTTCTCGCATACTATAGATCACAGCTTTACCACTATTGGGTAAGCCCACCCACTTAAAAATTGGTTTTAACAAAACATACGCTGTAATGCTGAAGAGGAAGACATAGAAATAATGTACAGCACATTTTGCTTTATATTAACATAGACAGAGACTCCCAATACTACAACTGAAACATTACCATGACCTACTAACTCGTACAAGGGAATCAACAAAAACACACGACATAAAGGTTAGTTCTTAAGGTGATAAGCCTGTACAAGTAATGTTGATTCCAGGCATGTTAATAAGTATCAAACTCATAACCCTGATGGTGACTGCGAGTGACTACGAGCCATAGGAGGGGGCAGAGTATTGCAAGTCCCAGGTGGTCTCGTGGCTGACGCTGCCTATGATGCCAGCTACGTGCCCAGAGGCACCTATTTCCTTTGTTGGGAGCTTCCACTGCACAAGACGCGCCCAGGCACTTGTCTGCACCAAAACTGGGCCAAGGGCAGGCCCGTCTGTGACTGTGCGAGGCTGGGCTCACCCTCTTGGTCGGTTGACCTTGGTGCGCAGATCATCATCTCTATCGCCTGGCTGACATTGCCAATGCTAGCCCGCATTTGGGGGGCCTTGGACATATGCACAGTAAATAACCTCCTAACTGCCTTTTGTATGTAGTTGCTATGGGTTTGTGATTCTAAGCTTAGCCCCTTGTAGTGCCTGGGTGGGCTTTTCAGAAACTTTGTTTTTTTATAGACCACACATGAGCACCCAAATGGCAGAGGAGCAAATGGATAGTGGGTGCGTGTATCACACAGCAGGGACCCACCAATCATTCTTAAACCGTTATGCTCCTCTGGCAGACCTTAACGACTTGGATTGACTCAATGAGGCAAAAGAGATACTTATTCTGCCGTTCCAATACCTGGGCCCTTTACCTCTGCGCCCACAGGAGGCTAGTGTCTCACTAAATTCAAGACCAATTCAGATCCAGTCACATCCCTCAATCACTAAGTACCCACCAGGTAACTCCCATTCTATGGGGATCCAACAATCACCCATCTCCATCTTCAATTCTCCTATGAGCATTACCCTCAATCCTGGGAAAGACCTAAGCCTTATTTCTTGGAATGTGGGAGGTTTGGCCTCCAAGTTCTATGATGATAGCTGGCTACTGTTTATTAGTTGTTTGAACATTATTTGCCTACAAGAGATGTGTGAAACCAAGAATACATTTTTTAGAGGGATACAAAACCTTTTTTGGTCCACTGATAGGCTTGAATATGGGCAGAGCGAGAGGGGGTCTTATCATCTTCGTAGCTCTTGAGTTCTGTAACACAATACAGATTATGAAGTGGGACTTCCAGGTGTTCCAGGGTGTAAAACTTGTTTTAGGGTAGCCCTATCAATGGTAATATTTAATATTTACAATGCAAACAGGGGTTCAGCTGGTCCTCTAGTTTTACAGCCTTAAGTAGTTCCTCAGACTCCTTAAAGGGGGCTGGCATTGGGCATGAGAATTTTATCCTGGCTTGGGATTTTAATTCTCATCCATGCACATATTTCTTAAGTCGATTACCCATTGCACAACAGGAGGGTCACGGCCAGAAGGCACATGGGCAGAATTAGATTGATTACCCATCCCACAAATAGAGTGGTTTTGTGTCGGATTAGTTACTGTCATACCTCGAGATCTACAGCATCTACTACCCTCCCTCCTTGGAGTGCTCGAGATGGACTGAGCAAACTCGCTGGACATATTCCTATCTCACCCACCTGACCACCCAAAGGTACTATGGCAACATCCGGGACTATGCCCACACCACCATTCCCACTAATTGGTAAAGGCAATAAAATTGATGATACAGGGGTTGCAGGTGGGGGTGGGGGTTTAGGGGTTACAGGATTGCACAGGACATTCGTTATTACTTCAGCAGGCCGATTAGTTTTTTCCAAGGAGTCCTCTATAATACGCAGATTAGCCACAACATGCAATTCAAAGTTTGTTAGTCTTTCCTCGATCAGTATCAGTCTATCGAGGATAGGAGTTAGAGATGTCACAAGAAGTACCCCCACTTTAGCCAATAAGGTATCATAAACTTCAGGCGGAGGAGCACCTAGTAAATCCAAATTTGAAGCAGCAGCGGTACAGGTGAGGGGTAGAGGCACTGTCAACAGTGGGGGCGAGATCCCTCCTTTCCTATTAGTTTTTTGGGGTTTTGAATTTTTCTGCTTTTGTGGGCCCCCTCCCTTCCTCCTCTTTGATGGAGGCTCCGAAGTTAGGTCCATAGTTAGAGTTTTAGGTTTGAGCACCGACCTTGTGGAAATGTGTGAAGATATACCACTGAGTCCACCCTCTTGAGCCACTACCACAGATAGAGAACTGTTTGGAACCTCCATTGTTGTAGAAATATCCAGAGGCACATGCGAAGAATAACTAGCATTTTTCACCTGGTCATAAGGGTCAATATCAATATCAGAGACCGACGAGCATTCAGGTGTACGTGCAGACATCAAACCACCCAGCGATGATCTTTTAGCTTGTAAGGGGTCTAGGGAGAGACGTCGCTCGGTCAATGCAATCTCCTGGGCTAGAACTGAGCTCGCTCTAATTATAAATTGGTCCAGAGTCCCTACCACGCTTCCGCCAGGTAGTACAGATCTACCCTTTACCTCACAAATGTTCATTTTGGCAAGGCGCGATAACAATAATATTCCCACCAATTGGAGACCTTCGGAGGACGATATTGAATTAATTAAAAATACCCATTGCACAAACATCCCCGATCTTGGATGATTTGCACCTGGAGAATACCATGGAAAGGGAGGAGATCAACAATTTTTTACACATGCATAACTTGCCATTTACCCTAGATCACTTGCTAATTGGGTCTAGATCTCAAATCCCTCTAACATATAAAGGAAGGGTTTTGGTCCCGATTATAGATTTTATATTTGTATCAGCCTCAATGGAAGGGCCATAGGCTTTTAAAAATATTTTACACGGTCTCTTTAGCAATCATAACCCACTGACCCTACCATGGTAAAGGTTGAGAACCAATTGGAGGCCCCTCGAAAGCCCTGGGGAGCCTTGACACCAATGGACCAGGGGAGGTGCCTACGCTTGTTGCAAATAGACTATAAGGTTTTTTAATCATAGTATTTTTGCTCTCTGTCAGCAGGAGATACTCACTTGCCTGGATCCTTTAACACCTGCAAGGAGATTTGAGGTTCTTTTGCCTCCATTGCTCAAGAAGTTTCTGGGCTATTATTGACCCAGGCGGTGGGTACTGTCCAGCTCTCCCTTAATGGTTTGACCCCGCGTTGTCTCAGGCCTTAAGGCAGCTGAAGGAAGCCTTAAAACAGTTGCCTCAGGACAAGGCATGGATGTCAAACTGCCGACGAAAATATAATAGGGCCCTGAAAGAATGAAGGCATCAATTACAGAAACAGTCCTGGCTGATTTGATTAAAGCAGGAGAACCGAGAGACTCTATACTCTTCTGGAAGATAATTAATAGCCCTTATTTTGTGGAGCCTTCTAAACCTATTCTGTGCCACCACATTACCCCACATCAGTGGGTTTCCCATTTTAAGAGTGTATATAATGTTGGCCTTCCTAGATGGCCCAGAGTAGACATAGTGCATAGAGTGACTGTCACACCAGTTACCTTATCGTTCGAGTAAGTGTATAGGAGCATTGAGTCCTTGTCACTGAACAAGGCTCCGGACTCAGATGGGATTCCAACAGACTTTTTTCTAACAATGGTGTTAAAATCAGCGGCATTGAAAGGGAAGTTGCCCTTCTTGTCTACTGCCACCATTATTCCAATTGATAAAAATGGGGATAAAGACAACCCACAATGTTATCGCCCTATTTCCCTCATTGATGGCCGTAGTCAAGGTGCCGGGCCAGGTCCTTCTAACCAGACTTTATGTGTGGGTTGATGCCAATCAAACATTATCAGAGGTCCAATGTGGCTTTCGCCCAAGGAAGTCAGCCATTGATCAATGCCTCAACCTTTACCTTTTAATAAATAAATGCACTGTCGCACAACCGGGATCTTTATTTTTAGCATTCATGGACCTAACATCTGCTTTTGATTGGGTTGATCGGAAGAAGCTGTGGGACATTTTGACCTCTCTGGGAGTTGATCCCTCTATTGTGTCCCTAATAATGATTCTCCATGCACACACAACAGCTGCAGTTAGATTCTTTCAAGAGGGGGGCCTAACTAAACATTTTAATTGCATGCAGGGGTCCGACAATGGTGTATTTTAGCCCCTTTTTTTTCTCCATTTACATTAAATGTCCAGAAGCTGTTCCCATGGCTTTACAGTTTGATTCACCCTAGAGTTGGCAGGAGTCAATTTTGCTATACACAGATGATGCAGTGCTTAAAGCCAACACAGCCCCAGGTTTGCAGGTTTTAATTGATGGGTTTGTTGCTTTTATGTATAGGTTGGACTTGCCAGTTAACTTCAAAAAGTCCTACGTTCTGGAAGTGGGTCCCCGGAGTCTCCGGTAGAAAACGTTTAAAGCAGGCTCCATACTCTAGGAAAGGTCCAGGCTTTCCTGTATTTGGGAATTTTATTCGATGACCATTAAATTGGAAAATATTACTGGAGGGCAAGCTGAGTGATCTTACCAAATCTATGGGCGCATTACCAGCTACGCCTATAGATTGGGATCCTGGGCACCAGAGGTAATCCTAAAATTGTACCGGTCTATAGGTACTTCAAAGGGATTATATGGTAGCGAAGTATGGGGTTATGTTGCAGCACATAAGCTACAGGTGGCTGAAAATAAGTTCTTGCGTGGGATCCTGTGGGTCCCTCAGAGCACGGCAGCCTACGCAGTGCACAAAGAACTGGGGGTTTACTTTCTTGTGGACCAGACAGCAGTTAAAACTTTATTGTGTTTGGTAAAAATTTGGACGAGGGAAAATAAGGACTTACATCGACTAATCCTTTCAGATTGCCTATCACTTGAGTACGCTTTTAAAATCCGTTGATTATGTTATGTAAAGGAGTCATTCTTTGCTCTAGGTAGGCCAGATATTTTTCTCTCATGCGATACTGTACATTATTATTATTAATATTATTGTTATTATTATTATTATCATTAATAAATTGAATTTGTAGGGCACACAGCTACCCCAAATGGTTTCCTGGTGCCGTCCCGGTAGGAAATAAAAGGTAATGAAAGAAAGAAAGGAATTAGAGGATGAATAACCAAGTCTTCAAACCTTTGTGGAAAACAACGTACATGGTTTCATCGCGTAGTGAGACAGGTAGAGAATTCCACAGGGTTGGTCCTAGATAAGAAACGGACTGACCATGCATGCAAGAGAGTTTGACTTTTGGGACAATAATTCTAGTCTGCTGGCTCATGGGGCGCTAGGGTTGATAGCACTGAACTAGATCTTGCAAAGATTTCGGAGCCACCCCAACTTTAATTTTAAACATATAGCGCAAGGTTTTGACTTTAACTCGCTTCTCCACTGTCAGCCAGTGTAGGTTGCGAAAAGAGCCTGTGACAGAGGAAGACTTAGGCACATGACACAGCAGCTTTGCAGCCACATTTTGCACCACTTGAAGTCTCTGGATCGTTGCTTTATAAGAGCCTAGATAAAGAACATTGCCGTAGTCTAGCCTAGAAGTAACTAGGGCATGGGATACTGTTCCCTGACCTGAGAGGGGAATCATCCATACATTTTTCTTCAACCATTTTGAAACAGTAAAACAGGTAGAAGACACCTTGCAGAATTGTTGTTTTATCGATAGATGTTCATCTACGATGGAGCCCAAATTGCCAAATTGCCAACATGATGCACCAGCAAAGCACCCATATCAGGGGGCCAGTGTTGAGGTCCCCAAAGGTCATATCGTTTCCCTAGAATCATGACTTCAGTCTTATCCCCATTTAATTTGAGCGGGTTGCTTTGCAGCCAGGACGCCACTTTATTCAGACCTAACTAAAGAACAGAGGATTCTAACCCCTTAGAAGAGGAGAGGGAAAAGATGATCTGGGTATCATCAACATAGGAAAAAAGGGACAGACCAGTCTCTTCAGCAACATCCGCTAAGGATGGACATATACATTAAATAGTAGTGGGCCCAACACAGAACCCTGTGGAACTCCATAAGGGGATGGATAAGAGTTGGAGCTAGTCGTTGCAGAGATGACCTGGAAAGCTTGGTCCGTTAAGAAAGAACCGAGCCACAGCAAGACTGTACCCGCCAGCCACAAGCACTGCAAGACTCTCAACAAGACAGAATGAGACACCATGTCAAAAGAGGCACTGAGATCCAGCAAGATAAGTGCCGCCATTTCACCCTTATCTAACCGGTGCCTTAACATTTCAGTGACGCCCAGGAGAGAGGATTCAGTGGAGAAACAAGCTCTAAACCCTGATTGCGAGCTGTGAAGAAAGTTCTGAGATTCAATAAAGGAGGGCAACTGACCATTAACATACTTTTCCAGAATTTTGGGGGAAGAAATTGGAAGCAATGAGATGGGACGAAAGTTAGACGGCATAGCAAGGTCACCATTGGCTTTCTTCAGAAGAGGGCGCACCATAGCATGTTTCCATTCCAGCAGAACTATAACTTCCTGTAAGGGGGCATTTAAAAGTTCCATTACTATCGAAAGTATAGAAGTGTCTAGCTATTTAAGCACATGCGCAGGGAGTAAGTCACGGGTTAAACAGATGAATTGTTTGCCAAAAGGTGGTTAAAGTAGCTAGGTTCTAAGAGGTTCCAAGTTTCCAATTTGCAGGAGGATGTAATATTATTGTGTACCACTGTCACCACAGGATCTCGGATAGCATTTGGTGTAGTCTTGGTCTCTGATGGAGTATTTTGAGAGTTTTTACTTAGCAGCACAGTGTGTATCTTTTCAACTTTATCCGTAAAATAGAGAGCTGGGGGCATATTTACAAGGGCTTTATCTCCGCGCTTTTTTGGCTTAAAAAGACAAAAAAGCGGTGATAGAAATATCGCCCTATTTACAAGAGGGTGCTAACATGCAGAATCGCATGTTAGCACCCTTTTTCCCAACGCCTCCCTTTGCATCTCTAATGAGATGCAAAGTGGGCGTCACTGGGCGTTCCCTGGATGGACTACCTTGCAAATATTGCTGATGTTCACATCGCAATATTTACAAGGCAGCCCACAGGATTTTAGCACACGTTAGACTAACCTCTGCTAAAATCCAGACTTACCTATGCTTTACATAGGGGTGGATTATGCTGATACGACCACAGGGTCGTATCATCAAGGTTATCGCCGTTTTGCAGGGAACATCGCTGGAAAACCAGCGATGTTCCCTGCAAAATGGCAATAACCTCGCTATCTATGGAATTTTTATCTCCCTGGAGAAACGCGTTGTTAATAACGCGCTACCAGGGCGATACATTCCAGAGATGGCCTGCGATAAAAAAGTTATCGCTAAGCACCGCTTGTAGGGGCAGATTTACGTTCCCTGGCGCATCCCTGCAAATCAGCAGGGATGCGCCAGGGAAGATGCGTCACGCAAGTTTGCCCTTGCACCACTGCAGATGCGCCGCATTTACAATGCGGTGCATCGTGGCGCAAGGACAGACGCAGTGCTGAAGTTGTGTCGCAAGCATGACGCAACTCCAGCACTGTTCCAACCTGCCCTATCCCTAACATGGTGCATCATGCCTTACGCCTGCTTGAAGCAGGCGTAAGGATTTGACTGCGTGAAGTCTTGTAGATTTCACTGCGTCACTTTTCCGAGGCTTTTTCCGACGTAACACCCACCCTGCATACATTAAACCTGACGCAGGTTTAATGTGGCGCAGGGCTTTACAACGTGACGCATCTCCCTAGATGCGTCACGTTGTAAATCTGTCGCAGCATGGCGCTAGCTTTGCACCGCCGCTGCATCACAAAAGTGACGCAACGGCGGTGCAAAAGTGGTGCACGGGGCTTGTAAATCTGCCCCTTAGAATCCAATTTTGAATAAGACCGAGATCTGTAGTTGAAGTCTGTTCAGCAGCTGGTCTACTTTCAACTAAAAGTTTGTTAAAAGCCGGGACATCGAGCTTAGCCCATCTTCTAATCTTTTGTTCAGGCCCCAGACAGATCGATAGAAGAAAGGACATTACTTTCAACAAGAAAGCTACAGCAAAATGATCGGACCAGCACAAAGGAAGAGCAGGGACACAGCTAAGGTCAGGCAGATTAGAAAAAATAGGATCTAGCACATGACCCGCTATGAGTAGGACCTGAGCTACATAATCGAACGCTCACATCTTCTAAGTCAGCTATGAGCGACAAACTGTTGGTACATTTAGGATCATCTAAATGGAGATTCATATCTCCCAATATAGTAAAATTGGGAGCCTTCAAAATATGAGAGCCTGCTTGATTATGGAAGGAAAGCACCCATGGCCCAGCTGGGCACAGAGGGCGGTACAACAGTATTCCAGAGAACGTGAAATTAGGCGTAAGCACAATTTTAAATAATAAAGCGTCACAGTCAGTGGCTGTAAAATCTTCTGTATTACATTCGAGAGAGCTTTTGTAAATAATCACTATGCCACCCCCTATTTTCATCTCCCTGTCTTTTCTTATGATGAAGTAATTAAGTGGAAGAGCCGCCGCCATGTCAGCGCCTGAGCTTTCCTGTAGCCAGGTCTCTGTTAGAAAGACAGCATCCGGTTGATTATTTATCAGGAGATAAAAAATGTTGGCTTGGTGTTTAGGGAGTGAATGGCAATTAATGCTATAGAATGTAAATTCTTTGTGAAATGAAAGTGTACATCTAGGTGTAGTCCTGTTCTGTTTCCCTGTAAAATAAAATGTTCCTACTTCACTTTGTTTATGTCGGGCCCTTCGATTGAATTCCCCAAGATCTTAATATTACAAAAGATATATATTTTAAATATACCTCTGCTCACCGTAAAAACATCGAGCTCAGGAAACCAACAATGAGGGTTCACTCCTTGTTAAAGTCCGTCCAGGGAATGGAACATTATCTTTTTGCCCTCATTACTGCATTTGACAGGTTTTTAATCACCCGCTTCAGGTTCAACCTTCTCCATTTTCTTTTCGCTTCTTTGTCTTGCTTTGTCCGGTCAAATTTAAGAGGACTCTGTGGCTGCGACTCTAGGTCTCCACAGGATACATTACATTTTGTTCTCCTGTTGATATTGTTTTCCTTCCAGAAAAGGTAATTTCTAAGTCCCCTTTAAATAGCATGAAGTTTAGGCAATCCAGAGTGCATTAATGAATTTACAGCTGTCACCTAATGAACTCACACCCTGTGCATTAACAGGATTTCTGGGGTCCGCTTATAGATATAGACTTTCTAGACCTGATTGAACCTTTACTGGCCGCTGTGCCTATGTTGTATCTCTTTTATCGTATTTATCAGCTATGACAAGAAGTGGCATTTTTTAAATCCATCTTTTTAAATTGGATGTGCAATAGCTTTGTCTAATTTTGTAATAGTGATATTATTGTTTATTGCATGCTTGTATCATTTATGGTTGCGCTTGCTGCGGAATAAAGATTTGTTATATTATTACTGACTCATAACTTACAAAAGTCTTGCTGGAAAGCTGTAACAGATCAGAGTGATGAGAATTTGCTTGAATACTAGTTCTGACTGCCATTAAAACTGTATGTTAACTCACTGGACTACATGGAGTCCAATCCTTTTTTTTTAAAGATTTTTTTATATAGCACAAACTGAACCCGAAGGCATCAGAGTGCTTTACATAAGCACCAGGTGCGTTACATTCTTTTTTGTTAGGCACAAGGAGATTGAGCGATTTGCCCAGAATCACAGGATATTGAGTGTCGTTGCAGAGTCTAGAACCCGGTGCCCCAGATTTGAGGTCCACCACCCTAGCTGTTAGGGTACATCCTCTCCCTCTTTATCTTTGAAATTGTTAATCAATAAATCAATCAATGATTTGCCTTATCTTTCTCCTCACAGACAGTTAAGCATATATCGAGATCAATTCAGAATATTGATCATCGCATATTGACTATGACTAAAACTCATATTTTAAAAAATATCACATTCATTTATTCACTAATATATTTATATGTATGTATTTTCTCCAATATCAGAAACATTCAAATGAAACATCAAATTTTGCTCCATAAATAGACCACATTGGTACAAAATTTCAAACCTTCCAACCAGTGGCATTCAGATTGGAAGATTTTATTTGCATAACCCGCTCACTTTTTGGAAGGTATCTGTTATATAAACCTGCAAACTGTCTTTGATACATTTTATGCCCTTCCATCAAAAAAAAAGGCTTGCATCAGTTGGTTTAGAGTAAATCAATTATATGTGAGACCCGTGATCATTCCATCTCTGTTGAACTGGATGATAAGGTCTGCAATTGCAGAACTACAGTTTGCACTATCACATGTTATATAGTCATTAAGAAAAATCTTCTTTCCCTTATATACATTTACAGTGCAATCTCTCTTTAATAGCTATTGGCAGTTATCACAATGTAGACATGGATAGGTGCTTTTCTCGGAATTCTTTGCAAGGCTTTGTCTATGTCAGTGGTTCTTAATCTTTTCACTTCTGTAGCCCCCCACTGAATCATTACTTAAATCTGGGGACCCCCACAGAGCCATTATTGGAACCCAGGGGGCCCTCTACCTAAGCAATTTCTATGATTTGAACCCCAAAACAATACCCAAGAATATGAAAAAAGGTATACACGAAAAAAAAAATGTCCAAATATTGAACTATTTTATTAAATTTACAATCAACTATAGGAAAAGTTATCAAATTACCAATTTTGCATCTTTATTTGTGCATACTTTAGTCATTTTAATCTAATAATTGTAATATTGTTTAGTCCTATAAAACAGCTGCGGACCCCCTAAGTAAGCCTCACAGAATGTAGGGGTACTCGGACAACGGGTTAAGAGCCGTGGATCTTTGTATTCCCTGCTCAAACAGATTATCATCCTTTGAATGTGAAAACAATTTTGATATGCACAATGAAAACAAGCTATTTAAGTTATTCTTCCTGTTCTTAATGATATTAGACTTTATTCTAAAACTTGATATACAATATTTCATCAGATGTCAATCTGCCTAGCATTACCCTCTTGTTTAAAGCTACTTAATTTAAGAGTACATTCTCTACTTGTATTTTCTTGCTCAGATAGTAGGGATTTAGGTTGAATCATTTTACTTGGTAAAATTATTTGAAAATGGATGAATGATAACTGGATAAAAGTGGGTGTTTCAATCAGTTGGTTTCCTGAAAATATTGGTATACATTCATTCAGATACTTAGTCATTTTCCTATTCAAGAAACACTTTTCAGGTGGCCCATTCCAGCTGTAATTTGAGTATACCATAGATCTCTTTAATGAAATAATATTTCCTCTCTTATTGCTAAAGACATAGATAATTATAGACTCAAATCCACTCTTGTAATCTAAAGACCAGTCACTCATTTTGACATGCATTCACCCAAGCACATCATATTTTTCTTGTCAGCTTTCACTACACAAATATTCACTAGATGAAACCTTAACACACCAACAGGTATGTAGTGTAAAATGACTGTCATCAGTGTACTAAATGAAAGAAAATTACTGACCTCCCAAATTAGGATAAAGGGCAAATCCTAATCTGAGATAACCTCATGAAGGCTAAAAAGCAGAAGTTCTAAAATGCACTTTTGCTTTCATCCTTCATTAGTAAACATGTTACCAGAAGTGGCAAGACTGTGACCTAATTCACATAAGCGTTGGGATGGAGAATGCTTGTGTGAATTAGGATGTGCTTGTGCCTGAAGTTGATCATAACAAACTGCAGATTTTTTACCCTAACCTCGTCTGACATGATGATCATGTTCGAGTGTTGGAGTGATTGTGACAAGAATGGAAATCTAGAGTGGCGTTCTGTGGCTTGAAGGGGTACACAATGTGTAGCCTCCATACCAGGAGTGCAACTGTCAGTTCGCAAGGTTGAGGAGGACTGACAGTGGTGCCAGCAAAGTAATTTACAGTGGCAAGGAAGACAGTTTTACCTGTTCATGGCTGGGAAACTCACCATTATTTCAAATGTGTCTGCTAGGCTTCTAAAACTCAGGACCCCATTTACTAAAAATTGACATAGCGCGGCGCCGCAAGCCATTTTGCTGCTCAAAGCAGTGTCATGTTAAAAGCACAGGGGTGTTCTGTATTAACAATACGACACATATGTGTGCTTTCTCCTGTACTGTTGCACAATTGGCTGCCATGTGCCAGCTCAGGCACCTTCGTGTCATGTTGCAAGGGGGCCTGCATTGCTGAGATTAATATTTTTGTGCAGGAAGGGACACCTTCCTGCACAAAAGCAATAATTGATGACATTTTCCTCTTTCTATGCGTGCTGCATAATGCAGCACTCATAGAAAGAGGAAAAAAACTGGGAGAAATAAAAGTATTCCTCCTCATTGGGCCACTCCTACATGTCCCCTGGGGAAATGAGGGATTCTGATGCATTCCCAGCTTGACAAAACTTTGTAAATATGGGAATGTATCAGGTTCCATGGATGTTGCATGGGAACGCCTACAGTAACACCAATGGAATGCTCCTTCCACACAGAGTAATGCGTGAAAGGAGCTCATATTTACAACGCCATGAAAAGTCATGCTGGGTGACCTTATGTGGGCTTGTAAATATGGGCTGGCTCACAGCGCCACCGGTGTGTCAAAAAATGTAACGCACCAGCCGTGCAATTGGCTTGGTAAATAAAGCCCTCAGTGCTTTGTCTGTCCATGTGGGACCTGGATAGAGGATGTGCATATCTTTCTGAATGGGAAGAGGGTGACTGTATGGAGCGTGTGTGACACAGGTTATTACAGATAAACAGGAATACATTTTGTATTTGCTACTTCCAAGTGGTAGATACGATGAAGAGTTAGGGAGAGCCCAGGGAGCACATATGAATTCCGCAGCTCCTCCAGCTCATTCTAGCGATCCTTTGTAGTGGTCATACTTTTAAGCTTAGAGAGGAGGAGACAGAGCACTTTCCTGTACCATTGTTAACCAAGAGGTCTATCTCCCATAAGTTAACAGGTAGTACATTGGGAGTGGCTCTCTTTCATTTGGACGCTGGTTTTGGGTCTCTTCTAACAGATCTCAGCTCCACCCCAGCTTTCTGCTAGCAATTAGTAACAAACACATTGAGTATTGCAATCTAACTGGAATAAGTAAAAAGGGTAGATCTGCCAGAACTAGTTTCATAACTGACTGTTTGCATTAGTAATCTAGGGCTAGATTTTTCAAATGTTCACACAATGCAGCAAGACACCTTTCTGTACTGTGCTGTGCTGCGTAAAAGGGAGAGGGCAGGAATGCACCATATTTAAC
This sequence comes from Triturus cristatus, assembly GCF_964204655.1. NCBI lineage: Eukaryota > Metazoa > Chordata > Amphibia > Caudata > Salamandridae > Triturus > Triturus cristatus. The sequence goes on along the minus strand of NC_140587.1, from coordinate 734,502,994 downwards.
ATCATATGGCACATTTCTGTCATTTTCTTGTGTTGGTGCACAATGAGCTACCTTTTACCAATGAAGGTATCCTTGTGGCATGGTGCAAGAGTATGCAGAAAGGGACACCTTCCTGCACAAATATTACCCTCTGAGACAATTTCTCCTTTTTAAATATGCAGCATAAAGCAGCACATTTAGAAAGAGGAACACAAGAGGAGAAATAAAGATATTTATCCTCATTATGCTTCTCCTGGTAAGGCGTAGCATTTTGATGCATTCACATGTCTACCAATATTGGTAAATCTGGGAATGCCCCAAAATCCAAGGGTCAATGCATGGGAACACTCATATCCAACCCATGGAGTGCACCCCTGGGGCAGAGTGATGCAAGGCAGCAAGTTGAGCTGCTCTTCATTACTCATGATTTTCCATGCACTGCAAGTCCATGCAAGGTGACTATGCGTTGCTTGGTAAATCTGACCTTAGCCTCACGTTGCCCCTGCATTACCTTGGGTGATTCATGGGTAACACAATACTATCCAATACGATGAGAAATCTGGCCCAAAAGTGCGGCAAGGAAGAAACTCTTTGGGCTTCATGTTTGCAATATTCACTGCATACTTCCCTTTGCAGGTTCTGGAAACACAAAGCTGCAAAGACTTGCAAAAACTGCCTGGAGGGGCTAGCTGGACATTGCGTTAATTAAAACTCCTAACTGGTGGCTCAGGAGTGGCATTGCAGGTGCCTTTGCAAGAGGGTGATGTGCAGAAGGAGAGGATCTGTGAAGAATCTAGGGCAGGATGAGATGAATATGTCCACTGCTACACCATGGCAGTATCTGCATTGCTCTGCAGAGGATGGTGTTTTTTAAGGATGTAGCATCCACTTGAATTGTTTGTAAGACTGACCACTAAAAAAAACCATGTGTTGCTAAAAACTATTCTCAATGGTCCCTTCAAAAAGAGAAACCAAGAGTACTCTATAAATATAAACTTGGTCTTAAAGTCTATCCATCTATTTGAAGATGATAACTAGTGGACAGAAGAAATTCCATACCTAACTCTTTAAAAAATGCAGACCAGAATTTTAAAATATACTGGGAATACCATGCAAGCAAACAACATGCAGTGAAAAAATCTGTGATAAGTCTCTGGAGGTGGGCAAACTATGCAGAGATATAAAATGATCCAGTTTTCTCAAATTATCTACCACCTTGGATCTTGTGGAACTCTGCAACAAACTCCAGGGACACATTTAGGGACACCGTTCATCCAATGTCTAGGTGGAACAGGCAAGAGTATGAACAACCTAAGAGGTTTAATTTGTGAACTCTTCATTTACTCTTCATTTGGACACAGATTGAGCATGTTTGTACTTAACCCTGAAAATCAGCAAATATATTCATCCCCACAAATATATATTTTTACTGCTGAAAAAGGCTTAGCAATTCCAGGATGCCTAAACCATTCATAGCCTACACTTTTAACTGAGCTGATAGTAAACAATCAACTTACATATGATACACCAAACCATCTACTTCATGTCATATTCATATCTATTTCATTGGTCCTTCAAATGGCAAAATGCCCAAAGCACTTTTTTGACTAAATAAATGGTAGTTTCTTTCTTTGTATCTTGGAAATGGATTTTACAATTTCAGAAACCTGATGAGCCAACTATACACAGAAATTACCAAAACTCAAATATCTATGATTTGCCTTAACGTATGTGAGTGGAGCCCATCCTAGTATTTCTCCTACTTTCCTTTATCCACCTGAATACTTTCTGACTGAAATCCTAATCTCTCCCACATCTCTTACCACATGAATGCAGACTCAGCACTACATGAAAATCACCGCTCCTGAAGACACCAGCATCCTTAATAGCACCTTGACCAAATGTCATCATTGACTGGCTCATAACAACCTCAAAGTTAATGCCCTCAAAACAGAATTTCTTCAGATCTCACCATCCAGTATCACACCTAGCATCAAAGAATGGCTACCTCATGCTACTGCCATGAGCTGCACCCCACATATTACTGACTCAGCTAAATCCCTAGGAATAATCTTGGACAACTCCCTCTCCATGCAAAATCCCATCAGTGCCTTCACCAGAGGAGCCTACCACAAACTACATACTTTAAGGAATCTAAAACCTTTTCTCCCCAGTGCAGATCTCAAAACAGTGCTCTAAGCACTTGGGATATCTAAACTAGAATATGGTAGTGCCATTCTAGATGGCCTTCCAAAAAGCAAACTTGCACTGCTTATGACTATCTTGAAACAAGATGCAAGGCTCATCACTGGCCAAAAAAATAGATCATATCACCCTGACCTTCAATCAATAAAATGTCTACCATATGAGGCTTGGATCCATCTCAAAATTGCCCGTATGACCTACAAAGGGCTACACCACAACACACCACCTTACCTGGCCCAGAAATTGACCCTGGCGGAAACAATTCTTTAGAAGCACAAGCTCCCTCCTACTCAAGCAACAAAAAAATCAACAAAAAAACCTACAATTGAGCCTTTTCTGGCATTGCCCCTACAATTGGGAACTCTCTTCCTCCAGAGATCAGGTACAACCCTTCCACCTACATTTTTAAAAATGAAGTAAAATTTCTACTTTCCAACACATTCCTCTCACTTTTAGGTCATAACACCTTCACCTTGTTCAAGACCTCCTACATGCCTATCTAGCACACCTTTCCAGATCACCAAGATCAGAGCTGTTTTCCATTTTCTAACTCTGACACCAGTCGGGCTCTGCTCACATCTGCATTTACAATAACTGACGCTAACTTGCATTAGCCTTAGTTAGCGGCAGTATTCTTAACGCAGGCCATCGCCGAAAACTATAGCCCATACAAGAGCAATTGCAGTTAACAGACAACTCACCAAAAAAGGAAACCTATGAACAACGGGGAGGACAACCAAATGTGTTGGATTGTGTAAGCACAAATGAAACTCAAAACAATATATCACTGATCCATTTAACAACTAGTGGCCTACAACCTATTACTACAAATGCAAAAAATACATTCACCCAAGTATTAACAAAAAGGCAAAAAAAACGCTCTAGAAAAGGAAGAGTGTACATGAATGGTTCCACGCAAAAGGATGCAGAGACCAAAAAATTCTATTCACTGCTTAACACGATGCAAAAAAAGAAATCTCTTCCAGAAATAAAGTGCACAGAAGAAAAATGTACATTACCGGATAAATCAACGGATAGAATATCGCACACTCATACTAACAAGTTAGAAAATGAAGCTAGCTAAAATAGCGCAAAAAAGTGGAAGGCTAGTCAGAAGGACATAGACAAGCACACCCTACCCAAACAAGCCTTACCCCCAAAGGAAATAGACGCAAATAAAAAAAAAAAGGGCTGCCTTCCAGACACCTTGCAAATGGAGGCATTAACTTCAGATGCTGAACATGACATACCATCAGAGAACGCAAAAGGACAAGATCAACCTAGTCGCCCCGAGGTACCATTGGGTAATTGCTCTGAACAGAACCTCTTGGAAAGGCCCAAACCAACCAATAAAAGTCCAATAGTGGCTCCTGTAATTAATCGCCGTAATAAAATTAACAAACACGAACGTATAATAACTTCTAGGGTGGACAAAACAATCATGATCACATGTCTTCTATTAGTAAGTAACACGGAGTATGAGCCTCATTGTACAAGAAGCAGCACTCTGTTCACCAATGATGAAAAAAATATAAGAAATAATTCTTCCCACTGTGCAGGCCAAATAAAATATAAAACCCCAATGCAGGATCATATAAATGAAGCATCGCTGAACAGATTTTACCAACAGAAACAAAGGATACCAGTGACTGGTGGCAAATAACATTAATCCCCCATTACAGTTCAAGAGGCAAGCAAGATATTTTAAATAGGGGAAATATTTTGAGGCTGCTAAGTGAGGTGCGAATATTACATTTTATCGAAACAACAGACTTATTATCAGTGAAGGTTCTGCCAAACACTCATAATCAACTGACAGAGATAACTGTAACATCATGGAGGTCAGAAAAAATAGTAAATCATATTCTTGACGCCAAAGAGCAATTCGAATCATGGGGCATAACAATCCTAAAATCTATACCACTACGCTACCCAGCTCCATTGCCACATTGGGACAATAAGAATAGCACCCATTCTTCTGTATATTCGATTTTGCATAATGCCTGAGGACCCACGGGTACAGAAACAACAATTCCAACAGAAAGAAGGCATAAATATAGGCATTGGTCACCGCTAATATCAAAAAACGTAAATATGCAATGACCAGTTACTGAACCAACATGTGCCCTGTAAGCTGCCAAATTAAACATATATTACTGGAATATTGCAGGTGCAACAACCAAGATTACTGATAGGATTTTCATGGAAACCTGGTTGACACGCTCAATTCAATTGCCGGGATTTACATTACATCAGGTGGATGCCGTAAAAACGAACCGCTTCGGAGACCAAAAGGTGGATCATCGGTCCACATATCAAACAACATTAAGGTAGAATCAGAACAGATGTTGACAACTTCAAAAAAATATACAAATAATCAGACTCAATTTCGGCAGCGATCACTGGATAACCTCTTTCATTTTCTTCAACATATATGCTCATCCAAACACCCAAGATAAATCAATAACATTTAAAAGGTTAATACACGAAATATCCGAAGTAAGATATAATTCCCCAAATTGGGAAATAGTTATAACAGGTGATTTCAATACCCATCTTATTTATACACCAGACGAAGACGACCAGTTAACAGTAGAAAATGAAATTTGGTCGCTAAACCCTCAAACGGCCCATCCCTGGAGGAAACCTAATAAAATAGGTAAGGAATTGGTCACCACTCTAGAACATTTTGGTTTGAGAGTAATTAATGGGAGAACGCCGGATGATAATCCTCCAAGTTTAACATATTATGGACCGACTTCTGGTCCGTCGTTGACTATACAATACTTTCCCTGCCACTAATCCAGCAATTAAGTACGTTTAAAATTAAGTGCACAACGGATAGCGATCATTCAATTCAGCAAATAGCAATAAACATACATCCGGACAGATACCTGTCTGTTCTAACAATTGACGAGGGAAGTACAGTAACTACCCATAAACGATCAAATCACAAATTTGTGATTGGAAAAACGAACAAGAAATCAAACTTAACATCGAGACGGATCTAAAGCTATATTCATCCATCATTACAGAAAATTAAAGAGCTAAAAAAATGAGGTAACCAACCGGACGCATGGGGCAAGTTAAAACAACTTAAGAAGGAATTTAAGAAACATGTTTGGCAAGAAAAAAGAAAAACAACAGATGAGTTCTGGGCAAAGTTGGTCTACAATTGCAAACAATCAAATGCCAACAATGGAAAACAATAAATGGTTTAAACAAGACTTACAAAGTATCAGTATCATCAAATGTTACGGAACAAGATTGGGTAGTGTATCTGAAAAAAACATTTTACTGATGAAGAACAGCTGAAAATAAATAAAAATAAAAAAATTAAGAAATCCACTGAAACTGGATTAATAATCAGGATTAAAACATTGCCATATCATGAGTTTGTACCCACTTTAGGCAATACATTGTGTACTCTTACAAGAGTCGAAAATGTGATTAAATCAGGAAGAAGTGACAGTGCCCCAGGACCAAATGGCATCCCACAGGCCATTTTTAAACTGGACCCAAAATATTGGGCCAATCCGATAATGCTACTATTTAAAGAAGTGGAAAATACAGCTATGATTCCAGAGAGTTGGAGGGTATCAATAATAAACCCTATCTTTAAGGGTGGAGACAAAACAAAACCATCTAATTACAGATTAATAGCCCTCATTGACTCAGAAGCAAAATATTATGCATCAATAATATTGGAAGATCTAATAGAATGGTCAAATTCTAAGAACCTGATTCCACCCCAGCAAACAGGTTTTCGAAAAGGGTATGGTACCTCAATTAATATGATAACAGTAGCATTCATTGCAGATAAAAGCAAACACTTAAAGAAAAAAATCCAACTCTGCTTTATAGATGTGAAAGCGGCCTTTGATCAGGTGGATCGACCACTCCTATGGGCTAAACTAAGACGATGGGGTATACAAGAAAAAATGTTAAGAGCAATTGAATTGTTATATACAGAAACATGGATTCAAATCAAGGTAGGGGACGGGACCAAACTATCAAGGAAACTAACAACCGCAAGGGGTCTCAAGCAAGAGTGTGTGATAGCTCCACATCTGTTTAATATCTTTACGGCACCCACCTGTATCTAGTTAACTCACATGCACCAAGGTTAGGTCCACTAACGATATCCCATCTATCATACGCTGATGATATTGTGCTGCTGAGTCATACAGAAATCGGACTTCAAAGATTGATCAAAGAAACAGCGGCGTACACAAATTAGAAATAAACATTGCCAAAACAAAACCCATGCTTATTGGGAATAACCCCCGTGCCTCTTTAAAGATTAAGCTGGATGATGTAATCATAGAAGAAGTCAGTACCTGTAAGTATTTGTGTTTTAATTTTGATAAAAATGTCAACTTTCATGCACACCAGTAGTATATGGTTAGGAAGAACAATGCAGAATTGTAAGTAGTATACAACAGCACAAGGATCCTGTCCAGACGTAAGACTATAAGATATTGATATGATGATAAAACAATAGCAGGATGATGATATCTAGAACTGCGGAATTTTCTCCTTTTCTTACAGACTCATACGCTACATTAACAAACTGGTGAAGTGTACCTTCAATTATGAATTGAATGAATTTTATAATGTTTTATTTTAACAAACCCATGATATTCTTCTGTGTTGCACCAATATTAAACAATGTTTATAAGAAAATTGATAATTTTTTTTTAAAAGCGAATTTTTCTAAAGTGTATTCAACTTGTATTGTGACGTTTTTTATTTACTAATAACAATAAACAATAAACTGAAACTGAAACTATAGCCCTGTTAGCGATGTATTTACAATGCGTCGCTACATGGCGATACTTTCAGGTAGCCACGGAGAAAACTGCCGCTAACACTAGCGTGAAGGCGATACAAATTCTGACGTTAGCGGGCGAAAACTGAAAAAAAGGTCAATTTTCTGGCAAAAAACTCACATTAGTCAGCAGAAATTCACCTTTTTTGACTCTAACACCATGGCAGCCAAAACCTTGAAAGTGCGGACGGTCTCTGGGGCACGGAGGCCTCGCTGTGCCTGCATCTGGGACTCGGAGTGGGATGCGGAGGTGCTGTGGAGTTGCTCTGCCCTGGTGGTAGACATTGATGTGTGGGCAAACACCCTTACCTGGAGGTGAAGTCTGCCAGGTCGCATGGAGATGGGTTGCTGACCTGTGTCAGAAGACCGCCTGGTGCCCCTTGGAGCTGTGAACGGTAGAGGCATTCTTGCACACCAACATAGGGAGGTCTGCATCGCATATCACACGCCACCACAACACCGGGGTGCACAGAGGGGATTACCAATGGTGGCTAGTGCCTCTCTGCATCACAGGCCAGAGGATGTTGTGCTGGCTGGATGCTGTGGAGTGTGAGGCCCTTGAGCTGCACCACCGGCTTGTGTAGCGGGAGTGCTGCACCTTCAAGCGTAAGGGGGCACTGTTGTATCACTTGCATCTGAAGGTTCCCAGCAGACTTGGAGGCGATAGCTGTAACCAGGCTTGTGAAATCCTGCCTGGCTGAGGCTCCTGCTGGCTGAGTCACAGATTTGGAGAGAGTGCAGCAGATTGCACCATGGCGTCAATGTCCAGGTGAGGAGAAGGTGGGACGCGTAGCGGAGGAGACCCGGGTGTCAAGTCAGGCCCAGGCCTAGTGCCTGTGGGTGAAGCACCCCCACTAGCTGCTCCTCCGCTATGGAAGAGAGTCACCCCACTGCTTTCAAGCAGTGCAAGTAGATGAAACATAACATGATGATGACTTGCTGGTTCTCATGCTATGTTTCCTTTGTGGGTGTAAGGGTGGGTGGGGCTGCTCTGCTCATGGAGCAGGGATGGAGTGGTATGACCACTCAAGTGCGCAATGACTGTTTGGTCAACCCTCTCAGGCCACACAAAGCAGTCATGTGCACTTCCCTGTTCGCAATGCAGCCTGCATTATAGTCTGCATGGAGAACATGCCCATTCCTCCAGCCCCTGGCTGAACGCCTTGTCACGGCGCTCAAGAACAATCACAATGCCACATTGCAGCACTGTGATTGGCTTATATGAGGGAGCCTGGCTTTGAGGTAAGATTTAAAAATAAATATATATTTACAAGCCCCATTCCCCCCATGTCCCCGCCCCCTCCAGTGTCCTTTTCCGCATTTCCCACCTCCCAGCTGTCCAGCCCCTCCACAGCACTACTTAATGGCGGCCTCTGTGTGGCCATGTGCAGCGGGCGTAACAATGGTGCACCAAAGGCACTGTAGAATTCCTTTGCACCCTGCGCCTTCCGAAACTGCAAACGCACCGTCTGCCACATCAGCACACCTGCACCTCCTGCCGCCCAGCCAACCAACAGAGCAGCCAACCGGCTCAACTGCATCCTCCCCAATGTGTTTTCCCTCCACAAACACGCAAAAGAAATCTGAGACCTCCTCGATGCCACCTCTTCAGACATTGCCTTGTTCATGGAAACCTGCACCAACCTCTGCTAAGGACCAGACATCGCCATCACCATCCATGATGACTACAAATTCCCCTGCACGGACCACCCCAAGCGCCCAGAAGGAGTCATTGCCATTTTCTGAAAAAGCTCACTCTGACTGACCACGCACTCTAATGACCTGACTGCTACCATGGACCATCTCCACTTCTAGAACCAGCCAAACCCCAACCCCACCCTCTGTAGCACCCTCTTCTGCAAGCCCTCCTGCCCATGAACCCTCCATTCACCGATGCCATTGTAGACCTCATCGCACCACAGGCTCTCCCATCCACTGACTACATCCTACTCGGAGACCTCAACTTTCACCTGGACAACCCAGTGACTAGAACACCACCATGCTCCTGGAGAACCCCGCCAACATCGGACTCAAACAGCTAATCACTGCACCAACCGTATAGCCGGACACACACTCAACACCGTCTTCTCTTCCAGCTGGAACTTCAACTACAGCCACACCACCGATCTTTCCTGGGCCGAACATCATAGTATACATTTCGCTTTCACCATGCCCACCGTACACCACCGCCCTCATCGCCCACCCAGCCGCAGCTGGATCAAGGCCATCAAAGAACTTTTCAGCAACTCCCTCAGCACCACCAATCTGCCAACGCTTACAGACACCAACACCGGAGCGCGCAAACTCCACCGATGGAGCTCCATTTGCGCCGAAAACCTGGCAGCTCCTCTGTGTCAGTGGACCGGGCATCTGGGGGTCACTGGCCGCCGGGGAAGGTGACAGCAGACACCCTAAACGCCAAACTAGACTCCGTACAAAGGGACGCATCAAGGCATATGCGTGACCTTGTGAACCCCTCTGCCACATTATACCTGCATCAGGTAGGATGTATGTAGGGTGGGCGTTCCAATGCAACAAAGCATCATAGGAGTGGTGCAGTGAAATCTTGCCACTGCATCAAAACCTTATGCCTGCCTCATGGCGGGCGTAAGAGTGAGGCAGTGCCATTGGGATAGGCCTGCCCCATGCATTGTGGAACTTGCATTATGCTTACGATATGATTGCAGCAATGCTTGACTTTAGCGCCGACAGTTACATCAGGAATACTGACATATCTGTAAATCCTTGCTACATGGAGCACCATACAGTAAATACGGCGCATCCATTGTGTCACAAGGAGGGCGCAGTGAAAAGTGTGGCAACGCTGTTTTGTTGCAGTGATTCAACACTTTTCATGAATGATACCCAGGACTGCACTCTTATTGTGGGGCGCATTCCAGAGCATTTGTTTTGGCGCAGGACAGTGCAGCAATATTCGTTACTGTGCTATCCAGAACCAAAACCTCTGAAATGAGGCCCCAAGTGTTTGCGCTAATATTCGGACCAGCTATTTTCTGGGGTTTTGCCCCATACAAGGAATTTCTTGTAAATATCGAGAAGTGGGGTCAAAGGCAATTTTTTACACAGGAATGCCCACCTTGCATCTCATGTTCGTTAACTCTCACTAACAGAAGTGGTGATCTTTAAAATTCACCTTTTCACTGGAAAATTGCTGCCAACTACAGTTAGCGGCAACTTGTAAATAAGGCGATAAAAAAATAGCCACCGTAACGTCAAACAACTCGCCGTTACATTTTTGTATATATGCCTGTCTGTCTGCATTTCTTGCTTATGTTGCTATCCCAATTTTAGTTATGTACCTTTATGTATATATGTTATAGTTGTATCATAGCCACTTCATTTATACTGTAAAGTGCTCTGTCACCCAAAAGGGTCTTGTCTGCGCTATAAAAATACACTGAAAATAAATTATATACTTTGGAAAATCCACTGTAGGGGGTATAAACAGTCATTTATCACACTTAGAAATTATGGTGCTCTTTTAAGCTTTGCAACACTACCTTAAGATGCGAAATATGATTTTCCAAACCATTAGAATAAATCAAGATGTCAACCGAATAGAAAATACAGAATACATCCTAAAATCCTCTCAATACCTCATAAGGAAAATATCAAAATGCTTCAGGAGAATTACCAAGTTCAAATTGCATGACCTGATTCTTGAACAATCCAAGTGAATACGTTTTTTACCACTAATCAACCTTTTTTAAATCTAACCAGAGGGTATCTTCCTTCGAGATTCAATGCTGTAACTATTTTACCAGTTCTCAGCTGGTCTAATAAAACTGATATCAATGGCAGAAAATTACATTTTTTACAGTCATGCTGTTAAGGGCATTGTAGTCTATACATATTGTCTGCTCCTGTGTTGTTTGGGTACAAAAAACTATAGGAAAGAAGCTAGAGACTGTAGGACCGATAAATCCATTTGCCACATTTTCAGATAGCAATTTTTTTTGATCATCTATTTCTCATTTAGTATGTGCATACAATTGACTACAAAGGAATTGATGCACCACGATCCAAATCAATCTTGCACACATAACTTCTGTGTGCAGTGAACATATTGTTTTTTTTTCATTATTGAAAACATCACTGAACTCTTGATAACAATGAGGTATCAAGATAGCACATCCAACGACAGACATATTTCCCACTCCTGCAGGTACTTTAGATGGGTGAATTTCCCTAGAGGGACATGAAAACACACAACTATTTTGAATATAATTGGAATTCAAATGAAGTGTCCTTGCAGGCCAATCAGTACAAGTATTATGTAGGGTCAGCCACTGCATTCCCAGAATCAAGTCAAAATTAATTTTCTATTAATGATTGCCAAAACACAAAAAAGTTATCATATGTGTATAAAATGACACTACATTTGAAGACATTTGACAACCATCCACTGCCTAAACTACAATATTTTTCTTGATTCCTGGAAGTTGCAAGGAACTTAATATTACGTCTGGGTGGTGAACTCAGCTCCGCTCGCGCAGTTTACCGCACTCCGTGTTACGCAGAGCTTGCGGAATTCCGAAAAACTCAAGGAGCGGATGTTTTTTCCTCACTCGCATTCATCAACGTCAAGTTGGTGAGCGCTTGTGAGGAAAATCCACCTCCCGGCGAGATTTTCCCTTGTTCACGATTGTCAAGTTGATGAGCATGGAAAATAAGCCTCCCAGCGAGATTTCTCAACGCAGGCGGTCAGATTTCTCATTGCGAATGGTCGCATATGCTCACGACCTCTTGCATTGAGAAACCATCCGTTTGTGTTGAGAAGCCTGCCACTCGAGTAAAAAATCTATTTGAGTGGCAGAAAGGAAGCAGCACCTGCTTGCGCTGTGCATGGTTCAGTTTGTGATGATTGCACTGTGCAGACAAGCACCTGGTGGTGAAAATCCCCACAAACGGCATGTATCAAACACACTCTGCCACTCACGGAGCTTCGCGTAGCGTGACAGAGTTATTTTTGCACTTCACGGAGTTCCGCATAGAGGAACTCCACAAACTCCACCCAGGCTTAGTTAATATCCATATAATTACCAAAGGCTCTAGAATCTAAAAGTCATGACACTACCTTTTCTGTACACTCAGATATGAGAGAGCAGAGGCTACCTTGTTTTGATCACCCGGAAAAGGTGCAAGTTTTAACAAAACATACAGCTGACTCAATTTAAGGAATAATGCACATTTCTTTGGACATCCAGGCAACCAGCATGACCTGAGACATAGAGGTATCTTTATTCATCGCTCAGATTGGATGCTAACATAGACTAGGAAGTCTGCCAGGTTGCACTAAACTTGTGTGCAGGATCTAACAAGACAGATTCCTCTTTTTCATTTCTTACCCCTCCACCCCTGACCACATTTACAGAAATGTGAGAGCCATTGGTACAAGTGATGAAATGAGAATCTAAGAGAGAGACAACAGAGAAATATGGATCCACAATTTCTGGCGTGTTGTTCTAGTGGTTGATGATGTCTGTGGAATGTAGTGAAACCCTACAAAACAAAGAATTACAAATACTTTAAGTATCTTTTTCTTTAGAGAACTTCATATAACTGAAATTCTGACTAGAAATTCCTCAACACTTTTTCTGTGTAATTAACTATCTGTTCTTTGAGATAATATGGGTTGTCAATGAACATTCACAGAATAAGTATCTCTATTATATGCATGTGCATTAGTATTTCACCCTATGGTTTGGATAACTACCTCCTGCTTAATCAGTGCCCACTCTCTTGTGAAAAATTAGTTAAAGCTTCTAACTGACTGCTGTAAAACTGAAAATGAAATAATGCTGGTGATATCCTGTTGATTCCTAATCCCAGCAATGTCATATGCTTACAGGCTCTAATACCATGTACATACTATACGTAAATACATATGCAATAATCCCTTTAAGGACCCTCCCTGTTTGCACATCAGCTTTTACTGAATACATTGGTATTCTATCCTATGTACTAAGGTCAGTTTGCAAAATACAGAATCCTTGGGGGTTGCATTTTGACTGTATGTAATGAATAATAACAATGTTTTATCAATCTCAATATTTGTCTTCTGCAGTTTTTCACAGGGTGGTATTTGAAAGTTGCTTTATTATTCTTTAAATCTGAATAGTAATAGTGTGTGAGTCTTCTGGTTTTAGGGATGTTAAATAGTGTTGTTTTTCAGTACGGTAGAGTTATTACTGTTGAATCTAGATATGGTAAGCCTTGATTATGAGCAAAGAGTGTTAGTTTGCATGTTAAGAGTTCATTCATTTCTTTAGTTTATTTATATATTTTTGGCTTGGGTTGAATTTCAAATTGTTCCATTATCAGATCCTGCTAGCTTTATTCTTTTATCAGTATTTCTAGAATTAGTTGAATTGAAAGGATGGTTTCTTTCAAGTGTTCTTTGAAATGAATTGTGCCACCCTTCCACTGTGTTGTTTGTCTTCGCTTCTTGGGACATGTTGCTATTGTAGATATTCCACAGGAAATGAGATATTTGGATTGGTACCTGTAAGTGATCAACCCAAGTATCTTCAGAATGATCCATTAGTGTGGCTAGTTTTCTTTCTGGCTTTTGGTAATAGGGGATTCAATATGCATTTCACAATGTTTCATGGCTTCTTTTACAGGGATATATGCTAAAGCTCTTCATTTTGTTATTCAATTTGTAAATGCTGGGTTTCTTGTGCATTGTTTTTGAGAGGTGCTTCCATATGTTCTGGGTTGAATGATAATAGCACCACTGAATTGCAGTGTGTGGGTAGATTTTAAAAATAGCGGAAATCATTCCCTTTTTTAAATCTACGGTGATTTTTTAGGGTTATATTTGTTAGCTTGCTGTTTTTGCATTTTGATTGTGATCACGTGTGGGGCATATTTAACTGAATGTCGGAGGACACAGCTTAAAAGTGTAATCCATTATTCATATGCTACATTTTGTAAAGGTTAGTATTGCGTTTGTCATATAATAAAAATATGTATTTTTCAGGTGTGGTTTAGCAAATGTAAGGTATGTCTATTTCTTTATATTTTTAGTTGGTACTGATGTTCCATTCTTCTTCTTCTTTGTTAGAACAATATTTTATGGAAACATCTCAATCCATTACAATCAAAACAAGGTCTGCTGCACATAACAGTAAGTGTAGTAAGAAGCTTTAGTCAGATGGACCACCATAAGAAGACATTTAGGGGCAGATTTACAAGCCCCTTGCAACACTTTTATGCCGCCGTTGCGTCACTTTTGTGACGCAGCGGCGGCGTAAACCATGCGCCACGGTGCGACTTATTTACAACGTGACGCATCTAGGCAGATGCGTCACGTTGTAAAGCCCTGCACCACATGAAACCTACGTCAGGTTTCATGTGGGCGTTCTGTCGCAGGATGGGCGTTCCCTCGCAGGAAAGCCCTGTAAAACTGATGCAGTGAAATCTGCTTGAAGCAGGCGTAAGGCGTGATGCACCATGTTAAGTATGGGCGGCCCTTGTGCATTGCAGGAGTTGCGTCACACTTGCGACGCGACTCCAGCAATGTGCCGCCCGTACGCCACAAAATGCGTCACGCATCTTCCCCTCCTTGCACCATGGTGCACTGCATTGTAAATGCGACGCATCCGTGGTGGTGCAAGGGGGGGATCCTCTGTCTTATCCCACGCAATAAGTCTACATAGTTCCCACAAGCACCCCTCACATAGCAATGTCAAGGTGTATATACGCTATCCCATGCTTCACCACTTAATGAATATTCTATTATCATCTTGTCTCCAATATACTCAAACTCCCCCTTTATGCATCACACTTGCGACGCGACTTCAGCAATGTGCCGCCCATACGCCACAAAATGCGTCACGCATCTTCCCCTCCTTGCACCATGGTGCACTGCATTGTAAATGCGACGCATCCGTGGTGGTGCAAGGGGGGGATCCTCTGTCTTATCCCACGCAATAAGTCTACATAGTTCCCACAAGCACCCCTCACATAGCAATGTCAAGGTGTATATACGCTATCCCATGCTTCACCACTTAATGAATATTCTATTATCATCTTGTCTCCAATATACTCAAACTCCCCCTTTATGCTAATAGCTGGAGGGAGCATAACGACCTTGGGCTCCCCAGACCTGGTCCGGCTTCTTCAACCAGAGACTGTCATTGAGCATCAAATTTATGCGCCATGTCACAAAGCCCCTAAGTCAGTTTCTGAATTGCTCTCAGTGCCCATAATGTACTCATTCATTCATATGTTTTTAGAAATTATGGGTGATTTCAATTTCTAAGCCATTAGCTGTTTTTCTGCAAGCATCATATTAAAGATTGACCTCCATTCACCCCTGGTCATATGGTGATATCCCCCAGGGTGAAGACCATGAAATATAGTCCCCGAGTCTGGATGCAGAGGATAGCCTATGACACCCCTGATATGGCTGATGACCTCTTTCCAGAAAAGAGTCAACCTGGTACACGCCCACCACATGTGGATTTTATTCCTGTCTTGGCTGCAACCTCTCCAGCATAACCCATTGGCCTGACTGTACATACACTTCATATGTTTTTATGCGATGTGCCACAGCATCATTACCTTATTTAGGTGCCGATTCACAGAACTAACTTAAGACAAAATCCTAAACTTACTACTTTTGGTTTTCACATAAGTTAGGATTTTGTCTTAAGTTTGTCTTTAGACAAACTTAAGACAAAATCCTAACTTCTATGAATACCAAAAGTAGTAATTTTAGGATTTTGTCTTAAGTTAGTTCTGTGAATCAGGTCCATTGTGATTAACTTTGTTGTACACTTTTGCACAAGGTTGTATATCTCTCTAGAATTTGTGCAATTGTTGCAACTGATTTGGGCATTTTAAGTATAGGGAACAGCATTTCATATATGACCACTTTAAGACCTATTTTTCCTCAATCAGGAGGGTATAGATCTTGGAAATAAGGCACTTGGGATCGGCATAGGTAGCGAATGCTTGCTCCCAGGTTATCAATGTATGGTTGGCTTCCAATTTATTTGTAGGGGAAAGGACCCAGTGGGGAACTGAAAATATTGCATCCACCCTATCTCTGTCAGAGAAAAACCTTATTTTAACTGCAAGAAGTCCTTAATTTTGCACCATTGAAACAGGCCTGCAGCATTCTGAAGTCTTTAGTACCATACAGATATGTAATGGGGAAGGGGAAAAAAAGTCAGTTTGGGGGTTTTGGTGAGTGTATCTCAGATCTCAAAGAAGGGTCTCAGAATCGAACATGCATAGCAAACTGGTGGTCTCCCATCTTTTTGGATCGACACTTCCCTCTCCAGACAAAGAATTCAATAGTCTTCTACAGGTGCTTTAACTCACTTTCTGAGACCTTAACTGGGAGTGCCTGAATGAGGTAGAGCAATTGGGGAAGGACATTCTGCTTAATGATGGCCAGCCTTCCCAAACAGAAGATGTACAGAGGTTTTCACTGGAAAAGTTAGCTTTGATAGTTTTGAAAAGTTGTGAGTAACTAGCTACATGTAGCTGGTTCAAGCGTGGGGTAATGAACACTCCCAGATATTTGAGGTTTTTACTTGCTGTCCAAAGAATTGGGAGCAGTGTGGCCAGCTCAGCACATCTCATTGGCATCAACCCCAGACCCAGCTTTTCATATTTTTCTAGGTTCCCTTTTAATCCAGATATCTAACTTATGTATTCAGAACCTCCATCACGATTGGGATCAATCACCTGGAGTTCGTTGCTGTGAGGAGGATACCACCCAAGAATAGATTCATAGTATGCCGCTACTCACCAAGGAGCAACCCTTCTATGTCTGTTTGTCTGTGATTAGCTACCGCCAAAGGTTTGACAGCAAGTATGAACAATAACAGTGACATCCGGCACCCCTAACTAGTTTTCCTATGTAGGGAATCCATCTTGACCTTTCCCAATTAACCAGAATTCGATCACTAGGACAGTAGTAACTGGCCACCATCCAGGTTAGCATGCTGTCCAAAGAATTGGGAGCAGTGTGGCCAGCTCAGCACATCTCATTGGCATCAACCCCAGACCCAGCTTTTCATATTTTTCTAGGTTCCCTTTTAATCCAGATATCTAACTTATGTATTCAGAACCTCCATCACGATTGGGATCAATCACCTGGAGTTCGTTGCTGTGAGGAGGATACCACCCAAGAATAGATTCATAGTATGCCGCTACTCACCAAGGAGCAACCCTTCTATGTCTGTTTGTCTGTGATTAGCTACCGCCAAAGGTTTGACAGCAAGTATGAACAATAACAGTGACATCCGGCACCCCTAACTAGTTTTCCTATGTAGGGGAATCCATCTTGACCTTTCCCAATTAACCAGAATTCGATCACTAGGACAGTAGTAACTGGCCACCATCCAGGTTAGCATGCTGGATCCCAACCCTATGGAATCCAGCACCTTGAAAAGAAAGGTCCAGTTGAATCTTGTTCAGCATTTAGTGAGAGTATATTCATAGGAATGGATCTCAAATTGGCCTTTTCCGCTACATGTAGCACTTGGCTAATATTATCTGCGTCTTGGTGGTGCGCGATGAATCCAGATTGGTCTAGGTCTATTAGGTGTAGCATACGAGGTAGCAGCCTATTCTCTGGGAACTTTGGCAACATCTTTGCATTGTTTGGTATAAGATGCATTCATTGGTCTGTTTACCAAGTTTGGGTATTAAGGTTATATGCCCCTATGTTATTGACAAGGTCACTGCTGAAGAGGAGACAAAGGAATTAAAGAGGGCTGTTAGGTGTGGGATCATGGTCTCTTTGAAGGGCTTTTAGAACTGATTAGGGAGGCCATCTGGCCAGGGGATTTATTGTGGTAAAGAGCTAGGATTGCACCTGAGACCTCTTCATAAGTTAATAATTCCTCAAGCTTGTCCCTATTTCTGCTGTTAAGTCATGGTAGTCACGCCTCCTCAATGAAGGTTTGTGCTTTGATGAGATGTCTAGATTCCTCCTGATACATCTTTTCAAATTCAAAAATACTTTATTTAGACAATGAAGTCTGTCAAAGTGCATTAATGTCAAATAAAATCAGAATGATTGCTATTTATACGGTATTCTGTACGTCTCAATAATTAAACAAGTAATCCATAGTTCATCCTCAGGTTTCCTCAATAGTAAAAATTGTTAAAATACAATTACATTAAAAGCTAATGACTTAATAAGTTAGTCTTTGGTTAGAGGGAAAAGCAGTACTGTCTGTCTATTTGAGGCACATTTTTTAAGACGACTAAGGTTCAAAGTTCCTCCCCTTCTTCATTTTGGGGTTCTGAATGTATTCTTACTTGCTTCTCCATGCACCCCAAAAATGTTTCCATATTTGTGATTGCCTGTGGCTGCTTATTATTCAATAGGAAGCTGAAGGCAGATGGTAATGCCCGTGTCCCCTCCATAGCCCATGAGAACTTAAGCAATCTTCTGCGGTCTTCCAGGACAATAGGGCCAATACAGAGCAAAAAATTATTGACTCCTGGAATAAACCGCATAGTCGCATATTTTCGACTCTGGTTTGACCACCCATGGTGGCAACAGGTCTAAGGATGCAAAAGAGTCTATCAAAAGCTGTAGGAAGTTCATTTTATAATAGGCGGGAGATGTTTTGTTGATGTATTTTTGTGGACCTTTTCTAAGGACCATGTAAGCATGATCTTTTCTAGAAAATGCTCTTTGGTCAGATTTAGGAGATATAATTTTACCTTTATGTTCGGTGCTGTTTTGAACTGAGGATGAGGTAATTTTAAGTTCCACAGCTCCCTTGAGCAAGTTTTCACCAATGCTTTGGCTAGGGCGAGGGACCAGGCATTTGAATGACTTGTACTGTCAAAATATGCAACTTCCCTCCAAATGAGATGTTTTAACAATCCTTGCTCAGCAGATCTTGTGGAGTGCAAGTATTTTACTATGCAGGCCGTCTGTACGAGCAGTTGATCCTGTAATGCAAATTCCATTCTAATTTGAGCTGGCGAGGTGTTGGCTGGCAATTGAAATAAAGACCTGAATACTACACTCTGTGCCCTGTTTAGGAAAACCCCCAGTTTTCCCTGGTAGGCCTCTGACCCATATGAAAGTGTTGGCACTAATTTGGTAGAAACACTTTTCAGCAGTGCCGCAAAGGAGAACTTATTTGTGCTCTTAAATATTGTTCAGAAAGCACCTTGCAGCGAAGCTAGTTTTGGTTTTAGTGAGTTCAAATGCAATAAGTGACCTCCTTTGTTGTCTAACCAGCAGCCCAGATATTTATATTGGTTCACAATAGTCAGGCTATGATTGTCAAGATGCCATTCATATTGTTTTTTCTTTTTCCGACCAAAGATAACGATATTGTTTTTTTCCTAGTTGATCTTTATCTCATTTGCCAGGCAATGAGTGTCTAATGCATCTAACAGTCTTTGAACTTGCCCTACCGGTGTTTGGCTTAGCAGTGCAAGGTGATCCGGGTACAGCAAAGAAGAGATGTGTTGATTAGCCAGTTTAGGGGCGTGACTATTAACTTTATCTAATGCAGGAACCAAATCGCACATATACAGATTAAAAAGGGTAGGTGCTAATACACACCCCTGTTTAACCCCTTGTTTCATGTTAATTTTTTTCTCAAACCACTGTGCGTCGCCCTAATTTTACTCTGGCCCTATGTTGGAATAGAGCATCATGATGCCTTGTACTAATGGCTTAGGGATTTTCCAGGCTGTAAGTTTAGACCACACTAAGGGCCTCATGTAGGTAGCCAAATACCGGTCGGTAACGGCCGATTTTCGGTAATTATACCGTTACCGACCGGTATTTTGGCTTTTGGTATGTAGGGGGACAATTTCTGTATTCGGAATTTACCGAATCGGTAAAATTACCGAATCGGTAATTTTACCGATTCGGTAAATTCCGAATACAGAAATGAGATGTAGGGGGAGTGTGTGGGTGTTGTTATGAGTCGGTATTTACCACCAACTAATAGTTGGTGGTAAATGAAGAATGGATGTGAAAATGCATTTCCAAGCGCCTACAAGTGTGCAATGTGGCAGACATACATGCCCTTAGGGCATGTATGTGTGCCACATGTGCACTCATGGCCGATTCAGGGGTGCAACAGGGTGTCAATGTGACACCCTGCCACCCTTGCATGTGTTCCCCCCATTATCAATGGGAAGGTATGCCTCATTACCGAATCGGTAAATACCGATTCGGTAATTACCGAATTATTCCGAATCGGTAATATTTACCGACCAATTACCTACATATCATTTACCACTTCATAAATACCGAATCGGTAAAATTCGGTATTTATGAAGTGGTAAATGTGTCCCTACCTACATATGGCCCTAAGTGACGGTTGGCTCGGCCAAACACTTTACTGTAGTCGATGAAGCAGCAAAACAGCTCTTCCTTTTTCTGTTTGTCTAGTGGCAGGAATCCTTATAGCCTCCAGGTTGTCTTTTCATAAAAAACCTCAAAGGCTTTCAGCTTGTTCTGGGGACTGACAGGCATTGTGTTCACCTGATCCCAAAGGGGTGGGATGCATCTAGCAATAGTTTGACTTCTAAGACGCTGTGCTTATAGTGCACCTGTTTTGCTGTCCTGTTCATAAAGGTTGTTTCTGAGGTATAGCAATGCTTTTTCCGATCTCTACCATCATCCTCAATATCGATAGTGAATGCCTCTATAGTATTTGGTTGTGCTGGGGAGCCCGGAAAGGAGGCCCAGTCTCGGAGCCCACCAGTTGAGGCTATATCAGCTCGGCTGCAGGTCATGCTCCCCATCCATTTCTCTTCTAAGTTGCTTGCCAATTAATCTGTTGTAGGTTTAAATTGCCAGTGAGTAGGCCGGTTGCGCTTTCAGAATGCTTGCTATAATATTTTTAAGTAGAGTCCCTGTTGGCTCTTGTGAGATCATACTGGCCTCTTTCAGGTCTGGTAAAATATTTTTGACTTCTTCTGTGATTTTGGAGGGTTGGTTATGTTACCTAACACTTTATACTACATAATGTTTTGTAGTACACCTGCCATAGCATGTGCTGAAAAAATATTCTGTGCATTTCCACTGTGTTTATTAACTGTTGGTGATGTCTATACTATAAGTATATCCTCTATAACTGCAAAACAGCTTTCATTTTTAGGAATTGACATGTCTCGTTTTTTCTACCATGTAATCTGTGAGTTTTTAGAGAATAAAAATATATGTTAATGATTTAAAACTATAATATGTGTTATTATATCCATCCAACAGTTTGCCTGTAGAGAGAGGACACCACTCAGGTAAGTTCTTATCTTGACACCATTTATTCAAACGAAGGCAGTCACAGTAGGCAGACATCGCGGCAACTTCATATTCCCTCCCGACGCGTTTCGTGCTTTAGAGAGCACTTCCTCATGGGATGCTGGGATGTGGTGATTGAAAATGGCAGTGTTCGCGCACTACATTTGAAGCAATAAGTCCCCGCCCAGGTGGGCGTGGCCACCCCTGTGGCCTGATGGTCTATGTAGTGCTGCTGTGTTACTTCCGTGAGTTGCCAAAGTTCAAAAACATTCTATCAATATAATCCCCAGTGGGTGTGCTCGCAGCATGCCAGTCTCTGCGCTGTCACTTGATTCGCTGAATCGCACTCGCCTGACCTTTAGGCTGGACTGCATGTGGCACTTCAGCAGGACTGCGCAAAGCGCAGCGGGGTCACTCTCGCGGCTCAGGCGGGGCCGCATAAATCCATCCAACAGTTTGCCTGTAGAGAGAGGACACTACTCAGGTAAGTTCTTATCTTGACACCATTTATTCAAACGAAGGCAGTCACAGTAGGCAGACATCGCGGCAACTTCATATTCCCTCCCGACGCGTTTCGTGCTTTAGAGAGCACTTCCTCATGGGATGCTGGGATGTGGTGATTGAAAATGGCAGTGTTCGCGCACTACATTTGAAGCAATAAGTCCCCGCCCAGGTGGGCGTGGCCACCCCTGTGGCCTGATGGTCTATGTAGTGCTGCTGTGTTACTTCCGTGAGTTGCCAAAGTTCAAAAACATTCTATCAATATAATCCCCAGTGGGTGTGCTCGCAGCATGCCAGTCTCTGCGCTGTCACTTGATTCGCTGAATCGCACTCGCCTGACCTTTAGGCTGGACTGCATGTGGCACTTCAGCAGGACTGCGCAAAGCGCAGCGGGGTCACTCTCGCGGCTCAGGCGGGGCCGCATAAATCCATCCAACAGTTTGCCTGTAGAGAGAGGACACCACTCAGGTAAGTTCTTATCTTGACACCATTTATTCAAACGAAGGCAGTCACAGTAGGCAGACATCGCGGCAACTTCATATTCCCTCCCGACGCGTTTCGTGCTTTAGAGAGCACTTCCTCATGGGATGCTGGGATGTGGTGATTGAAAATGGCAGTGTTCGCGCACTACATTTGAAGCAATAAGTCCCCGCCCAGGTGGGCGTGTCCACCCCTGTGGCCTGATGGTCTATGTAGTGCTGCTGTGTTACTTCCGTGAGTTGCCAAAGTTCAAAAACATTCTATCAATATAATCCCCAGTGGGTGTGCTCGCAGCATGCCAGTCTCTGCGCTGTCACTTGATTCGCTGAATCGCACTCGCCTGACCTTTAGGCTGGACTGCATGTGGCACTTCAGCAGGACTGCGCAAAGCGCAGCGGGGTCACTCTCGCGGCTCAGGCGGGGCCGCATAAATCCATCCAACAGTTTGCCTGTAGAGAGAGGACACTACTCAGGTAAGTTCTTATCTTGACACCATTTATTCAAACGAAGGCAGTCACAGTAGGCAGACATCGCGGCAACTTCATATTCCCTCCCGACGCGTTTCGTGCTTTAGAGAGCACTTCCTCATGGGATGCTGGGATGTGGTGATTGAAAATGGCAGTGTTCGCGCACTACATTTGAAGCAATAAGTCCCCGCCCAGGTGGGCGTGGCCACCCCTGTGGCCTGATGGTCTATGTAGTGCTGCTGTGTTACTTCCGTGAGTTGCCAAAGTTCAAAAACATTCTATCAATATAATCCCCAGTGGGTGTGCTCGCAGCATGCCAGTCTCTGCGCTGTCACTTGATTCGCTGAATCGCACTCGCCTGACCTTTAGGCTGGACTGCATGTGGCACTTCAGCAGGACTGCGCAAAGCGCAGCGGGGTCACTCTCGCGGCTCAGGCGGGGCCGCATAAATCCATCCAACAGTTTGCCTGTAGAGAGAGGACACCACTCAGGTAAGTTCTTATCTTGACACCATTTATTCAAACGAAGGCAGTCACAGTAGGCAGACATCGCGGCAACTTCATATTCCCTCCCGACGCGTTTCGTGCTTTAGAGAGCACTTCCTCATGGGATGCTGGGATGTGGTGATTGAAAATGGCAGTGTTCGCGCACTACATTTGAAGCAATAAGTCCCCGCCCAGGTGGGCGTGGCCACCCCTGTGGCCTGATGGTCTATGTAGTGCTGCTGTGTTACTTCCGTGAGTTGCCAAAGTTCAAAAACATTCTATCAATATAATCCCCAGTGGGTGTGCTCGCAGCATGCCAGTCTCTGCGCTGTCACTTGATTCGCTGAATCGCACTCGCCTGACCTTTAGGCTGGACTGCATGTGGCACTTCAGCAGGACTGCGCAAAGCGCAGCGGGGTCACTCTCGCGGCTCAGGCGGGGCCGCATAAATCCATCCAACAGTTTGCCTGTAGAGAGAGGACACCACTCAGGTAAGTTCTTATCTTGACACCATTTATTCAAACGAAGGCAGTCACAGTAGGCAGACATCGCGGCAACTTCATATTCCCTCCCGACGCGTTTCGTGCTTTAGAGAGCACTTCCTCATGGGATGCTGGGATGTGGTGATTGAAAATGGCAGTGTTCGCGCACTACATTTGAAGCAATAAGTCCCCGCCCAATTAAGTGGTGCTTCAAAAACTGCTGTGCTGCCGCCTCGTCAGTTTCCTGTGCCTTTGAAGAAGTGATGCAGATCACGAAACGCGTCAGGCTGGATTTTCCTTTTGGTGGGGCATGGCTGTTGTTTCCTCGCTGCAACCCCCTCAATAAAGAAGTTTGGGCTATTGAACATCCTGTTGTGAGGCTCCTCCATTGCAGGCAAACTTTGTTGTTTGGTGGATTTTGGGCGGCATGCCTGAGCCGCGGAGTGAGTCCCGGTGCTCGTGAGCACTCCTGTAACGACGCCATCGGCGCCGCTGCGTGTGGGGCAGGAGCCGGTTATTGAAGGAAGATCGTGTCAGCGGGGACCCAGGCCATTCCCCTCCGCCCACTGTGGTGTTTTATTTGAACTTTTATTTGGGGGCTCATGCATGGCATCTCACTTGAGCAATACTGGGCACTACGTCTACCATCAGGCCACGGGAAGAGGCCACGCCCACTGGGGCGGAGACTCTCAATTAAGTGGTGCTTCAAAAACTGCTGTGCTGCCGCCTCGTCAGTTTCCTGTGCCTTTGAAGAAGTGATGCAGATCACGAAACGCGTCAGGCTGGATTATCCTTTTGGTGGGGCATGGCTGTTGTTTCCTCGCTGCAACCCCCTCAATAAAGAAGTTTGGGCTATTGAACATCCTGTTGTGAGGCTCCTCCATTGCAGGCAAACTTTGTTGTTTGGTGGATTTTGGGCGGCATGCCTGAGCCGCGGAGTGAGTCCCGGTGCTCGTGAGCACTCCTGTAACGACGCCATCGGCGCCGCTGCGTGTGGGGCAGGAGCCGGTTATTGAAGAAGGATCGTGTCAGCGGGGACCCAGGCCATTCCCCTCCGCCCACTGTGGTGTTTTATTTGAACTTTTATTTGGGGGCTCATGCATGGCATCTCACTTGAGCAATACTGGGCACTACGTCTACCATCAGGCCACGGGAAGAGGCCACGCCCACTGGGGCGGAGACTCTCAATTAAGTGGTGCTTCAAAAACTGCTGTGCTGCCGCCTCGTCAGTTTCCTGTGCCTTTGAAGAAGTGATGCAGATCACGAAACGCGTCAGGCTGGATTATCCTTTTGGTGGGGCATGGCTGTTGTTTCCTCGCTGCAACCCCCTCAATAAAGAAGTTTGGGCTATTGAACATCCTGTTGTGAGGCTCCTCCATTGCAGGCAAACTTTGTTGTTTGGTGGATTTTGGGCGGCATGCCTGAGCCGCGGAGTGAGTCCCGGTGCTCGTGAGCACTCCTGTAACGACGCCATCGGCGCCGCTGCGTGTGGGGCAGGAGCCGGTTATTGAAGGAAGATCGTGTCAGCGGGGACCCAGGCCATTCCCCTCCGCCCACTGTGGTGTTTTATTTGAAATTTTATTTGGGGGCTCATGCATGGCATCTCACTTGAGCAATACTGGGCACTACGTCTACCATCAGGCCACGGGAAGAGGCCACGCCCACTGGGGCGGAGACTCTCAATTAAGTGGTGCTTCAAAAACTGCTGTGCTGCCGCCTCGTCAGTTTCCTGTGCCTTTGAAGAAGTGATGCAGATCACGAAACGCGTCAGGCTGGATTATCCTTTTGGTGGGGCATGGCTGTTGTTTCCTCGCTGCAACCCCCTCAATAAAGAAGTTTGGGCTATTGAACATCCTGTTGTGAGGCTCCTCCATTGCAGGCAAACTTTGTTGTTTGATGTGTTATTATATATGTAACATTTTTACATTGCAGCTGCACACTTTTACTTACGTTTTTGATGTCTATAGTTTGTTATATTTGCAGAATGTGTTTTTTTCCCCGGCCCATTTGGTGTTTTGTTTGCCACAGTTTTCCTTTGTTGCAGTCTGTTGAGAGGAGATCTGTTAGTTGTGTTGGTTTATTTTTAATTTAATTTTAAGTTTACAGTTTGTTATTTTCCGTTGATTATGTCTAAGCTTAGTTTTTAAGTTGAATGTTATTTTCATGCTTTAGTTACCAGGTGGTCTTTAGTTACCAGGAGGTCTTTTTTATATTTTGTGCATTTTAATATATATGCCTTTATTTTTTTTTCCTACTAGCCTTTCTTTCTTGTAGTAGATGCACCAGTAAGTTGGAGAAATGAATATATAGCATCATTGTACTTATTTGTTAACATAAACTAGTTTTCGCTTTTTATTATTTGTATAAACTATTATTTGTTGTCAAACTTACTTTGTTGTAGTATTTAGGGATTATTTGAATTATTGAAATTTTTGGTAGAATTGCAATTTGACAGAACTACACCTTTCTGCTTTAAATGTTGTTCAGGAGGAAGCATTTTTGGGGCATTTTTGTGGACATTTTAAACTATTTTTTTTAAAATGGGAAAGCATTTCTGTTTGGTAACTGTTTTTTAAGTTCAATTCAATAGGTTGGCTACAGAGTAGTAGTAAATTATTTGTATTACTTATGCTAATATCTCCACTGGGTAGTTATTGTTAATATCAAGTTTCAATAGGAAATTGATTATTTTGATTTCTTCCAACTTTGGACCCGTTTGACAAGACTTTCCAGAAAAAGCGTCATCCACTTCATCTTCTTCCTGAAATGTTTTGGGGGGGGGGGATCCATCAAGCAGGGGCTCGCAAAACGTGTTTTCCCCATGCAGAATCCGTGGAGGATCTATCGACACCACAAATGTGTCACTGTATTATTAGCATAGGGAACGGGGGTGCAAGACCCCCCCTTCTGCAACCATAAACTCACCACGGGGACCCCATTCCCCAGGTCCACCCAATGATTTGAAGGGGTGGGTCCATGCGGCCCTCCCTCACTGAGCCATTACATGGCCCCAGAAAGCATTTCTATTTGGTAACTCTTTTTTAGGTTCAATTTAATAGGTTGGCTACAGAGTAGTAGTAATTTCTTTTTATTATTCATGCTAATATCGCCACTGGGTAGGCATTGTTAGTATCAATTTTCCATAGGAAATTGATCATTTTGTTTTCTACCAACTTTGGACCCATTTGACAAGACTTTCCAGAAAAAGTGTCATCCACTTCAGCTTCTTCCTGAAATGTTTTTGGGGATCCATCAAGCAGGGGCTTGCAAAATGTATTTTCCCCAAGCAATTTTCCATAGAAAAATTGAACACAGAAACTGCAAAAATGCCTTATCAAAACTATACCACATTTGGCAGAAAAAAAGATATTGATGCATAAAGAGTGCCTTTTTGAGTAATTTGGTGTAATTCTGATTAGCAACTTTCTAGAAATTAGGGTTCAAAATGTATGTGTCTTTCACTTCGTGGAGGATCTATCAACACCACATATGTGTCACTGTATTATTAGATTAGGTAAGGGGGAGCACACCAATGCAGATAACTCCCACTGCACTTGAGATGGGAACAGAATGTGGAGCCAGTGTCCCACGGGGCCATGGGCCTCCCCTCATGGCCCCAACACTTCTGATTGCTGTGGGTGTCCGAGGTAGGAACAGGGCGGGCAAGGCAACTTTTTATTCATTTAGGCTCTTGGCAATGGTGTCTCCGGGGCCATGTAATGGCTCAGTGAGGGAGGGCCCCACGGCCTCACCTCTTCAAATCATTGAGTGGATCTGGGTCAAGGGGTCTCAGTGGTGACTTAATGGTTCCACCGCGCAAAAGGTTTGAGAATCTCTTCCGAAGTACACTTATGCACTATGTATGGGTTGTTGTCTGCCTGCTGATTCATTCATTCCAAATGTGTGGGTTGCTGCATCTAATTTAATGCACTGCAAAGGACAGTGGGGCATATCAGCAACAACCCCGCGATAATTATCGCTAAGCACACTTAGCGCTAGGATAGCGCTAGGAACGCCCACTTTGCATCTCATTAGAGATGCAAAGCTGGGCGTTTGTGCAAGGTTACACGCGTTAGCGTGACCTTGCTAATTAGGCGATAAAATTATCACCGCTTTTCGGCCGAAAACGGACACAAAAGTGGCGATAATTTTCTATCGCCGCGTTGTAGATATGCCCCAGTGTTCTTCTGACCTCCATAGTCAGCACAAACATGCTACCACCTCTCAATGGGGTTGAAGTGCATAAGGATGGGCTCAAGCCCAAATGGAACCCACCAAGACAGCTTGTAAAGTGGCAAGATGTCAATTTTAAAATATTCACAGTTCAGTCATCAAAGCAGCTCCCATAAATTCATACCCTGGCAGCTGTCAGCCAAGTTCGGATTCCAGTCACTTAGTGAAGGAAATGTTTGTAAACTCTAACCAAGACCCAACTTGTCAGCAAATAAAGAGTGCAAAACTCAATTTCTAAAGTTAATATTCAGTCAGGTAAGCAGATCCCACTTAGACACTTGAATTAGCGCTAAAATGGGTGTGAACAGTATTTGCCCCTCTTTCAGAACTGGCTTTGATTATGAGATGAGAACAAATTGGACTCTTTCGCAGTTTGCAACTTTCAGTCTACTTAAATCTAGTATTAACTGGCCATGAAAGTAGTAATACTGTCCAAAAATAGAAGGAAAAACATTTGCTCATGTTGATCACAATGTTTTCTAACCTTGGTGGTAATCAGTTGCAAACTCTCATCCAAACATGAATTTGGTTTTTACATATGCTGGACATTTTTGCACTCCCAATTCTGGCGACGCAATGGCTAGTCACTTTTCAATGCCCTAAAAATAAACTGAAACACCTGTGTGCCACTTGTTTCTCATGTACACAGCTAAAATTTCTCCTTGAAATAAGCCACGGTTTTGTAGGCTGAACCTATGTACTCTATCGTTTGTTATGCTGGTTGAACAACTTTTCTGGGTATTTTATTTCTGATCAGAACCATGTCTTAGATTTTACTGCATCACTGCAGATAATTTAGTGCCAGTGTACATTTCACAGATATGCAAGGCCTTTTTATAACTAAGGTTTCTCAATGTCAGAACTGAAACACTGCGTTAAGTCAACAAATCATGGGGCATATCTACAAGGCGGCGATAAAAAGTTATCGCCGCTTTTGCGGCCGTTTTCGGCCAAAAAGCGGCGATAATTGTATCGCTATATCAGCAAGGTCACACTATCGCGTGAAACCTTGCCTTAGCGCCTGAATTCCGAACGCCCATCTTTGCATCTCTAATGAGATGCAAAGTGGGTGTTCCTCCCCAGGATAACGGGAGAAATGTCGCTAAGCGACATTTCTCCTATTATCAAGCCTCACGCAAAGCAGCTTAGCGACAAGAAAAGTAGCGATAGCCATGATATCCTATGGAAGGTGAATATCATGGCTAAGTATGTGAGGCCCTATCAGCAAGCTATTGCCAAACTTCGTGGGACTATCGCTGGTTTTCCAGCGATAATCTCACATTAGGCAGTTAGCGCTAGGATTTTTATCACTTTTGAGATAAGCGTTGCTAATAGCACGCTACCTCAGCGATAAAAATCCACGCTAGCCAGTGATAATAAATCCTAGCGCTAAGTGCCCTTAGCGATAATTATCGCCGGTTGTTGCTGATATGCCCCCATATTTTATCAATATACAGATACATCAATACTTTCCTGTTTCTATTATGTAAAAATAATTCAAGGAACTGCTACTAGGCAAACCACACAGAAAAAAAACTTTATATTTTCTATTTGTTTGCGGGAATTTAGTAAAGCTCCAAAATGAGTACAAATGTGTGGAGACACTTGTTGCAGAAACTGATCCTATTTGACCTTGACTAATATTGTACCCAAATGTAAACAATGCAAGCATTAAAAACGTTGCAAAGCGTTTTGCGTTGTGACACTCAAATCCCAATTACAGGCTGCATATGTTTTTCCAAAATGTAACTTAAAAACATTCTAATGTATCGAGGAGTTGGCAAAGATTTCCAAAGTGAATACGCGTTTTCACTGCACCTAGATCAATATCAACTCTACCTCAAATCCAGCCATCTTCTATTTGAAAAGGTAATGTTTAATCCGTTTGCCATGCAATATTTTCTGAAAGCACAGTTAACATTGTCCGCTTGAGGCTTTAGATCACAGCATAGCTTGCAGTTAAATGCTGAGTTTTTTTTTTACTGGGAGTGTTATGTAAATATTCGGATATCACAGGGGCATATCAGCAAGGGCCGGCGATAATTATCGCTCAGCGCTCTTAGCGTGAAGATAATTATCGCCGGCCAACTCTGAATTTTATTGCGGAGATAGTGTGCTATTAGCATTGCTTTTCTCCAAAGCGATACAATTCAGAGCACAAGCTGCAAAATGTGCGATTATCGCTGGAAATCCAGCGATAATCACACAACCTTTGGTGATAGCTTGCTGATAGGACCTCACATACTTAGCCATGATATCCACCTTCCATAGGATATCATGGCTAAGTCAGTTTCAAAGTAGGCGTAAGGAAAGTAGCGATAACAGAGGTTATCCCTACTTTTCTTGTCGCTATGCTGCTTTGCGTGAGGCTTAATAATAGGAGAAATGTCACTTAGCGACATTTCTCCCGTTATCCTGGGGAGGAACGCCCACTTTGCATCTCATTAGAGATGCAAAGATGGGCGTTAAGGGAAATGGCGATAAGGCAAGGTTTCACGTGATAGCGTGACTTAGCTGATCAGGCGATAAAATTATCGTCACTTTTCGTCCGAAAACGGACGCAAAAGCTGCGATAATTTTTTATCGCCTGCTTGCTGATATGCCCCAAAGTCACTTGTGAATTGAGCGACAAAAATGACTTGTTAACCATATCTGAGAGCTGAGTTGAACAACCTGTCAAAGTGGTTTGATCTAGACCTCTCAGGTACACATACAAAAATAAATCCATGATTTTCAAACTATTTAACCGAGTTCTGGATTCGACGCTCAGCATACATTTTATTGGGATAGGATAGCATACATATGTTAAGAAATGTTGGACGTTAAAAACATGCTAAATAATGCATATGCCAAGGAAATGAGCTGGGTACACTTCAGCCTGTTATGATGGATTGTCCTGTGTTTTCTGCTAAACGAATGTCTTATCTTAATGCTTCTATCCAGCTCTTTCCATCAGGACAGCAGGAAATATCCTATTTTTATCTTCTGTGAGAGGAAGTAACATCTGTTAGCTAGGAAGTAAGTGTGTTATTGATAGGCCTGGGCAAAAATTTCGTTCCGTTCGCGGAAATTGCGATAATTTGACATTTTTGCGTTCCGCGGAGAGCGCGAAAATGTCAAAAATTCCGGTTTCCGCAGCTTGGCGATAATTTGTTTCTTGCTCGCGCTGTAAAATGATACATTCTCGCGCGCGCGCGATCGCCTTACCTGAATCCCTGCGTTCGCCGACAAGTTTTCTTGATCCGGTCGCGTTCTCCATGAGATGTTGTATTGTTTTAAGCCATTTGCGCTGTCTCGCGACAGTTCGCGCCCGCAGTGACGTCATGCGTCGCGCGATCACGTCTTTCTTCTCGCGATCATGCACCGCGAGAACAACTCAAAACAAGATGGCCGCGCCCGCAAGCAACCACATGGGTAAGTTGGCGACCCGCAACCATGCAGAAAATCTCGCGAACATGCCGGAAAAAAACTTCCGCATCTTCGCGATATTTCTGCTTGTTTGCGATAATTTTAAACATTCTCGCGATAATTTGCGAAGGTTAATTCCGCAAATTCCGCCCACCCCTAGTTATTGAGTAGTGTTGACGAAAATAATAAGGACACTAATAAAATCACTGCTACTATAGAGGAATGCGCCCTTTATTCAAGCTAGCCTATTTTCTTTTTCATCCAAATTAATTCTGCCATTTCCAAGAACAGACCTAATTTTATAGTTTTACAGTGCTGGTTTAGAACTGTTTTAGGTAATTGTTTCATGTTGCTGTAATTGGATAAATAGTTCTGCTTTGAGTATGAAGAAAGGCAACCAAATGTGTAAAATGAATACTGTAGCAAAAACAGATATTTTGTCGCAAAAAGTAGCTTGTTATTTTAAAACTAGAAAATGCACCATTGCTTTCTCCGGTTATTAGGTGGCCAGGCAGTGTCATGTACAAGGAATTAACTTGTCATGTGAGGTGCATGGTTGTATGTGATTTCAAAGGAAAACGGTTTAATGGAACATCGTTACGGAGAAACCATTTCACCAAAACCATCCTTGGAATGATTTCAACACATATATATTTAAAAAATGTGAGAATGTGTTTCCTCTGTTTTTTTTAACGTAGATCGTATTTCCCTACATTGGCGCAGAGTAAGGGAGGGAGATTGTGTGTGTGTGTGTGTGTGTGTGTCTGAGATGAAAGGGATGTAGGGTGATGCATTCTTCCATAAATGCAGCTACTTGACCCTTCTGTTTCTTGTTTGACCCTGAAACAGTAAAGGGGTTCTGTTTTTTGTAGACTATTCAAACAGTGCTGTCCTGCTTGAGACAAATAGAACCAGGGCAAGATTCGAGATGGAGAAGGTATAGCAAACCATGCTCTCTGATGTTCTGATGGTGGTAAGGGAATCCATGACAGCCCTGGAACAAAAGATAGGCACAGTGACTGAACATGATGGCACATTAAAGACGTCTGCTCATAAGAACACTGAGGAGGTTGAAGCTCTCAGGGGCACTTCACCCAGACTACATTCTCTCACCCAGCAATTAGCAATAAAGACGACAAATGTAGAAGGGCACTGAAGATGCAACAGTATTCATGCCATAAAAGCGCCTGAACACGTGACGGAGCAGTGTGTTTAGCTATTCATAGAGCACCTAATATAAAGGGCATCTTGACCCTATTTTCACTGGATTGGGAGGACAGGCATCCAGTTCGTCCTCATAGGCCTGGATTCCTCAAAAGGCGGAGTCCATAGAAGAAGTTACTGATATTGTGATCCAATTCTCTAGGCAAGTGGGAGGATTGTCAGACTTGAAACCGAAGGAGCTAGGTTTATGCTGTTTCTGGATCTTCCTCAGGCAGTCTGCCAGAAATGCTGGCCCATTGAAGTAGAGAAATGGGAGATATGGAAAAAAGAAATCAAGTATATGATATTGTTCCGAGCAAGACTAAGATTAATTATGGATGGAATATTCCTGTGTTTCCTGTCTCCTTCAGAGGTATCGAGTGCTTGGAGGATGGGCGGTGGTGAAAAAGAACAGCACAAAGATTGCCTGGAGAGGAGTGGAAGGAGAAGCTAGAGAGCAATAGAACTGTAGTGACCTTCCTAGAATATTGAAGACATGATCACCTTGATGCAGATGGACAAGGTACAATTTGACCATGCAGGAAAAAACAAATCGGAGATCCACTTCTGATAAGGGCAATACATATCTGATTAGTCAGAAGAAGTAGGATTTATGACAAAAAGAAGCTAATGATCAGATGTATAGGAAGTGTGATATGTTGCAACATTAAGGGGCATATTCACAAGAACGTGTGATAACTACCGCAAGAGTAGCGTTACGCAACTTTCAATATCGCAAGCCCATCGCGGGAAAATAACCCCGTGACAAAGTGGAATTCACAACAAAGCGGTAGCAAGCGATAGTCTGCCGAAACCACAGACAATGTCCGCGATACAACCACCACGACGGCGATAAAACCACAACACCAAAAAACACGCGGTGAGACAAAGCGCGATGAGGAAATCAGCGATAAGCAGCGCCAGGCCTGCAACACACACATGGCAGGTGTGAAAAATCACCATAAAAGTAGAAAAAAACACCCAAACACAAACCGACCAACATCCAAGCACCATGGAGGCAGCCGGAGCAGGAGCAGAGGACGAGCGCAACCCCACAAGCACCCCAGACGACCAGCCTGGGACCTTGGGGACAGGGAAGGGCAAGGACAAAAAGACGAGGAAGACGAAGTTCAGTCCGCAGGTGAACAGGATCATAGTCACGGAGGTGATGGAACACCATCAACAACTCTTTGTCACCTCCAACGTGTCATTGGGCACCAAAGCTGGAATATGGCGGGACATCGTCGACAAGGTGAATGCCTTTGGAGAGCACAAGCGGACAATACACGAGGCGATGGAATGACTTCAAGCCGAAGACCAAGGAGAAACTCTCCGCCAACCAGAAGGCTGCATCACAGGCCGGAGGTGGAGGCCCAGTGCCACAGCTGGATCTGGATGACATGGAGGAGCTGGTGTCGACAGTCATCAGTGTGGAGACTGTGGCTGGAGTCGGGGGAGCGGACACTGCTCGACAGGACACAACACAACACAACCGCAACAGGGTGAGTGACCACCAGGTACTGGGGGGACAGGTGGAGGAGGGCACAATGGCACACATGCACAATCAAGCAGAGCACAGTGCACACCCACAATGACTCTGGGTCCTCGCCCAGATCTACAGTCTATCACAATGTACAATGCCATGCTGTCTGAATGTCAACCTGTACCATGCGGCTACATACATATGGGCACATTGTAATACACTATCTCCCCTTCACATCACAGGGGCATCGTCAACACCTCCTGCAGAACAGTCCCAGCCACTCTTCACTGATGACGAGGACAACACCAGCATCGACACCCAAACCATCCTAGACATCATTGACTTCATCCGCCACTCAACTCCAGGATCAGGGCAGCCAAGCTACATCAATGAGACCCCACCCACCACCCAAACCACCCAGCAGGAGGCACCCACGGACATGCACTCTTCCAAGACCCCCAGGAACAACACATGGCCTTCCAACGCCGTGTGCTGGAGGCCCAGAGGGAGACGGCTGAGCAGGTGCGGGTGGGCTTTGGCATCATGGCTGCCAAACTGGACCCCATCCTTGGGTGTCTATGTCCGCCCTTTTGGTCTCCAACGAGCCCTGACTGACATCGCTGGAGTCATGACATGGAGAGAAGAACAGCTGTCCGCTCAGAGTGGCTCCAGCAATGCCAGCTGTGAGCTGGCACACATGCGAAAACTCATGGAGGACATGGTGCGGATGGAGGTGGAAAGGATAGCAGCCACCGCTGCACATCATCGAAATGTGGCTGGGATCTATCATGCCCTGCAGACCTCCATCATGGCATTGCCGCCACAAGGCGCAGCGCTGATGAATGCTGCTGCTCCCACACCATCCACATCCCCACACCCTAGTGTGTCAGTGCCTCCCTGTGCGGCAGGCATAGCCACTCAGGCCCCTGATGTGTCAGGGGCACACAGTGCCGCAGCCGGTACTGCAACACCCACAGGTGGGGCAGAGCACACACCCGGGCACAAGGAGGCGGATGGGACTGTGGTCAGAAGGACCAGGCACTAGCATTAATTTCCGCCACCTGGCCTGTTTCTGCTTGGTACCACACATGGCCTCATGACCTTCCACTGACCCCCGATACACTCCGATGCACTCACCTTGGACAGCGACATGGACATCCCCGGATGGACTCTGGCTGGCCCTCCATGGGCCCATATTGTGTAGTGTGCTCGGCATTGCCCTGTACCGCTCCAGCTGCATAACTGCACTGGATGTGTAAATAAATATCCAGGGACGCACTGCTGTGTCATGTCTTACATCATTCAGGTATGGATGTGTGGATGAATGTGGGGACAGTGCCTTCCCTTGCGTCAATGATGTTCATCCTGTGGGATGAGAGTCAGAGGATGCTACATTGCATTTTGTGTACCGGGTCCTGTGAACACTACAACAGGGACACACGCATCAGTCACTTCCTTGTCCGGACATGGACTGGACCACGCCCAGAGCCCACGAGTCATTTTGGCAAGCCCTGAGCTGGTCTGGCATACTGCATGACACACCGAGGGGGGCCCTCATTTCTACCCGTCACAAGCTTACTCGCGGGTGGTGTGCAGGTCACTGGTCTAGTTGTCAGCATGTCACAGCCACTCCCTGAGGGAAGGTTTGCACACACACCACACCCATCTGGCACATGCATCACTGGCCATGTGACTCCACCAACATAAGGGGCCGACGACATCACATTCCCCTCTTCCAGTGGTGACTGGATGACGGATCTTCCACGGTTCTAAATCATAAAGTTGTTGTGCACAGGGTTGGTGGCACCCGAGGCCTTGCGTACGGCAAGGGCCTACCACCACGTGGTGCTGACTGGGGTTGCACAGGGTTAGTGGCACCTGAGGCTTTGCGTACGGCAAGGGCCTACCACCACGTGGTGCTCACTGGGGGTGCACAGGGTTAGTCGCACCCGGAGCATTGCAGCCGGCACAGGCACCCCGCCACCGGACGGTGACTTTGGGTGCACTGAGTCAGTGGCACCTTAAGCTGCTGAGTGGGTGGGCAGCCTGCGATAATGCCCCATCCCGGCAGTCGTGAGAACTCATGTTTCGTGTGCCCTGCTGGACCGCAGTGTAGGCCTGGTGCACTGGTATGTTCTATGCCATGGAGTAATCAAGACCCAGCACCAGACGTGGTGGCCTGCGGAGCTTGGCTGCATGGTGTGGAGGGTACCTGGTCTGCAGGCCCCAGGCTTGTGGTCTGCAGCGGCATGTGGTGGGACATCCTGTCTACAAGCCGGGCATGCTCCGATGGGTGGCGGGAGGGGTGCATCTGCCTGGTGTACATGGGTGGGCAGGTGCTGTTGTCTTGTGCAAGTGTGTGTACTGTGCCAGTCGTGTATCTGGACTCTTTTTCAGATGACGGCTCTGACTCAGATGTGTGACCTGGTGTACTGCTATACATACGGGCAAGTGCTTGGAGACACACCGGTGACAGCAGGTGAGCAGTGTGGCCTGGGTGTGCAGGGTGGTACTCTCTCTCCCTCTCTTTCTCTCTCTCTCTCCCTCTCTTCCTCTCTCCCTCTCTCTCCCTCTCTTCCTCTCTCTCTCTCTTCCTCTCTCCCTCTCTCCCCCTCCCTTCCTCTCTCTCTCTTGCCTCTCTTCCGCTCTCTCTCCTTCGCTCTCTCTCTGTCCTTTGATGTGCATAGACACACATTCTCATCATGTTTTTTGTCTTGCAGGCTGTGACCTACGGAATGCCCTCAGGGGAGCCACCCTCTGTCTTCATTTCATTTTAGTGTTCATTTTAATAAAGTTTCATTTGTTGCTTCAAAAGTGAATGTGTGATGCTCATTTCTGTGATGACACATGCATTTCACCAGTTGTGATTGTGCGACATCAAGCAGATTATTTTTGTGCATGTTTTGGTGTAGCTGATGTGGCATGTCTTTGTTCGGGGGATGCCAGGGAGGGGTGGTCCGCGAGGGTGGGGGTGGTGGCAGTGGGTGTTGTGGCCCTCTTGGTTGTCTGGGCCGCATGATGAGTGGCTCCATGGCATCTGTTGCACTTCTGATGTGGCCCTGTCTGGGCTCCCTTTTGTGATGCTGGCTGCCGTCCGACTTTACACCAGGTCAGAGCAGGTGTAGATTTCCTGCTGCTAACACCCCTTATCGCCGGTTTTGTGTTCTTATCGCCGATCTGGCTGGTCGTTGAAAATGTTGAGGAGTGTTGTTGTCGCGGCTTTTGGCACGGGACCGCCCACTCTGCATCTCATTAGCGATAGTTGCGGGGGTCCTCTGTGGCGATGTTTTTTGTGGCTGCTATCGCGGGTACACTGGTGCTATGGGCTGTTGGCACCAGCTTGTGAATGAGGTAAATGTGTCATGACTTTGGCTGCGATAAAGTGCAGTTAATTCAGCATGCCCCTAAGTGCTTTGAAGTGCAATCTAAAAGGTGCACATCTTAATTATAACCACACTTTATTTTGTTCAAATATAGGAAATATAATCCTGTTGAGACTGAGGGGAAGATGGAGTTGAATAAATGTGGATTCCAATAGTGCTCCCTTCCTTTGTACTAAAATTACTGCTAATTCGTGGAGGGTGATGGTGGCTTGAGCAAAAAACAGTCTGGTAATGCACCCCAGTTAATGCTTTTGAATTGGGTGGGGCGAAATGCTCCCATTGAATTGGACTTGTGGGCATTTCAGACCCTGTGGCACAAGGTGGTGGATGTGGGGCAAGTTTATGGGGGGTCAGTTTCATGTTTTTTTATGTTTAAGGTTAGATAAAACTATTAATGCATGTTGATCATCTACTGCGGGATGGAAATGGGGAGATAGTCATGGATATGTGTGCAAATTAGATCATCTATGATCGCAGACAGGACTGATATAACAGTGTGGCAGGTTTAGGATCCTCTCATGGAATGTTAATAGCCTGAAGGCTAAGATTAAGAGAGGCGTGTTGGTGCAAATAGTAAAGAGATGCTGCCCATGCTTAGCCTTCCTCCAAGAAACACATCTTCAGGGAACAGAATAATGTTTTTGTCTACTCTGTCTTTATGACAGGTTCCAAACATTTTGTGGTACAAATTAGGAAATCAATACCCTTTGTGGCAGAGCAATTATAGAGGGACTCTCTAGGAATCTTTGCTGCAGCAGTTATTATGTTGACTGGAGAGAAAGGTATTCACGCTCTGTATTTTCCCCAAGACTCCCTTTGAATATGCAGACAGAATATGACCCCTTTGAATGCAAACCCCAGATGGGATTGTGGTGCTGACCAGAGACCTAAATACTGTGCAGGCAGGAGGGGTGGATAGGTCACATGACATACTGTTCACTGGGTACTCACATCTAATGCTGTTGTTTATGTACAAAGGTTTACGAATGTACAAGTTCTAGCTAAGGGAATATTAGGTTGCATCTCTATGTGGGTGGAAATATGTGTCACTGAGCTATCAGATTTTTTTTAATGGATACTAGATAAATGACTCCTACAAGATAAGACAGTGGTGATCAAATTGCAATTAATCACTAAGCATTATCGTAAAAGAATATGAGATATCACTGGGAACAGAATTCACTGTATGTGAGCCATGGAAGGCATTGATAAGGAGGTACACAATCTATCCTTTATTGGACTTGCTCCTTCCACATTGCAGTGCCATCTGGTAGCTGCTGCTGCTTTCTCAATCTGCTGCTGATACTGACCTGGAGGTCAGGAGTTTGAGGCCCTCCTCCACCAGCAGGCTCCTGCCAGTGCCTCATCTTTGGTGGTCCAGTGGTGGAGCTTTACTGCTTTGCTGCTTTACTGCCCTTCTGTCTCTCTTTCTGCTGTTTCTGTCCCTCTTTCTGCTGTTCTCTTTCACTTTTCTGCCTCTGCCTTTTGGCTTTCCTTTTTTCTTTTTCTTCTTTTTCCCTGTCCTCTCCCTCATTGCCCCTGTTGCTGTGATCCCCCATGGCCCGACCAGTGTCCCTTCTCACTCCAGCGTTTCCTGCCTCCCAGTTGTCCAGCATCCCCCGCAGGACTAATTAATGGCAGCCACTGCGTGGCGCCACAGCGGGCGTGCGCAGCAAGCCTGCGAAAGGGAAGCCTGTTTGCGCCTGTCCACCTCCAGGGACCCTGCTTCTCAGACATTCCACCGCTATGACACCAGCACCCTCCTTGCCCTCAACCTGGGACTCCAAGCCATCTGCCATCTAGCATCACCAAAGAAGAACCTTGGACCCTTTGCCTGCGAGAACTGCAACCGCGCCTTCAGCCATGCCAACACGCCAGCTCCTCTCGCTGCCCAGCCGACCAACAATGCACTAATCCAGCTCAAATGCATCCTCCTCAACATGCGGTCTCTCCCCAAACATACCACAGAAATCCGGGACCTCCACAACCCCACCTCTCCTGACATCGCTTTCTTCATGGAAACCTGGATCAACCCCTGCTCCGGATCTGACATCTCCATCACTGTCTAGATGGCTACAAAATCACCTGCAAGGACCACCCGAGCGCCCAGGAGGAGGCATCACTATCGTCCACAAAAGCACATTCTGACAGACCACACACTGTAACGACCTGACGATGACCATGGAACACCTCTTCTTACAGATCTGGACTAACCCCACAAGACCCTCTGCTGCACCCTCGTCTAGAGGCCCCCTGGCCCCCAACTCCCTTAACCAACACCATTGTAGACCTCATCACACCCCAGCCTCTCACATCGACCGACTACATCCTACTCAGAGACCTCAACTTCCACATGGACAATCCCAGTGACCAGAACACCACCTCCCTTCTGGAGAACCATGCCAACATCGGACTCAAGCAGCTAGTCACCACACCGACCCACAAAGCCGGACATATGCTCGAAATCGTCTTCTCCGCCAACGGGAACATCAGCAACAGCCGGAGGGTGTAGCCATGATGGCAGCCATGTTGGATGCTTTCAGAATAGCTCTGTGCCAGGCCCGCTCATCATCCTGTTACCTATGAGGTAGTGGCCTCCCTCAGTGGACACCAACTGGTTGCCGCGACCCTGAGGCAACCTATACCTAACCTTCTCCGGTCCCAGGCCTGAGGGGAGGCTGGGTTTGGGGGACCCGGTGAGAACAGCTGATGTCGGCCTGCACCGCACTAGTGCTCCAGGCCTGCTTGTGGATGCCAGAGTGCACAGGAAAGCTGAGGTAATTTGCTGGGCTACTGTGCGCAGGGACCCCGAATGCTAGAGCTGTTGTTCAGGGAGTCTAGCTGATACCTCCTGTGAGTAGTGGGACTGGGTGCTCTGTGAAGCACTGAGTCCCAGTAGGTAGAACCGGCTGCGGCCTTGCTTGATCCCCGGTTAGACTGCCAAACCCTCCGGCGTTGCTGAGGCTCTGGTGGGGCTGCTATGAAGGAAGACATAACTAGGAGACCCCGGCTGCGGTGAACTACTGCCCTGAACGTTGCAGCGCTGAGTGTGCTGGGGACCGGTGAGCACTTAGGAGGACACGAGGTGGTGCAGCCTGCACTTTACTGGACCTTGCGGCCTGAGTTCTATGCCACAAGAGGATTTGGCCCTTCCCCCATCTGTGCACTTGCGGGGACCGACGCCACTTCTGAGTGAGGACCCTGCCTTTGCCCAGATTTACCTCAGAAGGGTACTGTCACGCAGATCCTGCTTGAGCTGCATGGCCTGTTGGCTCTGTGGGACTACTCAAGGGGCCCCTATAAGGTAAGACCCTACTGTGGCACCCCACCTGTCGAGTGCTGAGGGCAAATGAGAGCCTGAGACTACTGTAAATCACAAGCTGCTGAGAGCTAGGGACCAGTGTGGGTGGCAGGGATGAGCGGTGGTCCAGCCTATCCCCTGCTGGGCCGGATGTACTGAGACTTGTACTCCCCTCCCTTCTTGTCTGCCCGGAGGCTGTGGCTTTGGTGTGTGGGCCCTGCTCCTGGAAATGGGAGACTATCTGTGCCTGGCAGCTGCCCTGCTGAGCAGTGGATGGAGGTATCAACACCTCTGGGGTGCGGTGGGAGCACTGCGGAGCAACACTAAGTGACTCCTCATGGTCCTCATTGTTGCACCTTGAACCCTGTGATGGCACCCCCCTGGATACCCAAAATATTGTCGACCATTGACAGGTGCATACCCTGTGCCACCCCCTCACTGGATGGGGAAGAACAAACTGGACAAGCCACAGGGCCAGGTGGGGGGTGCACCAGATCCTGCAGACTGTCCAATGGACACCACCCAAACTGCAAAATCATCACCAGAAGCTCTACCAGACCACTCACATCATTTCAATGAACTCCTGGCGACGGTCCTGGATATCAAATTCACCCTGGGCCCCAAGATAGATACACTATGCATTAAAATGGGACTCATGTGTGAAGATCACAAAAAATTAAAAGACAGGGTCGAGAACTCTGAATTGACGTTGGCGGTCCTGAGACCAATGGTGAAGGCAGCAGAAGAACAAATCAGAACACTACAAAAGGAG
This sequence comes from Triturus cristatus, assembly GCF_964204655.1. Taxonomy (NCBI): domain Eukaryota; kingdom Metazoa; phylum Chordata; class Amphibia; order Caudata; family Salamandridae; genus Triturus; species Triturus cristatus. Next base: position 734,461,509 of record NC_140587.1, on the reverse strand, counting down.
GTGGAATACCTCAGAAACCGGGTGGAAGACCAGGAAGGAAGATCACGCATAAACAACGTATTAATAGTATGCCTCTCTGAACAGGCTAAGGGCTAAAGTATAGAACTCTACCTTGAATCCTGGTTTGTTGATGCGATCCTCCAGGGCAAACAATCCAAAATGTTCTCGGTATAGAAGGCCCACAGGGTACAGCGTGGTCCCCCTCTCAGGAAACACTCCAAGGCCGGTGGTGGCACAACTCTTTAACTACCACAACAGAGACCATATACTGCAGGTAACGAGAGCTTGCGGCCCATGGCCGATCAAAAACGCTATGGTGCACATATACCCTGACTATGAATATATGACGTTACAATGCAAACAAATACAACGCATGCTTTTACAACGCAACTTTTACAACGCAACTACCATTACATCGCAAGTTTTTGCAACGCATACCATTACAACACAAATGTAGTATAACAAATTGAATGATCCATTACAACGCATACTTCAACAACGCACACATTTACAACGTAATATATATATATATTTTTTTATAATAAAGCCCTGGAGTGGGCTGCCGGGAAAACAGGGGTTTTGGTTGGGGAAGTGTATGAGAATGTAAATATTGAAAACTAATACACAAGCATTAAAATTAATACTCGAGGATTAAAATTAATACTCAAGGTTAGTATTAGAAATGTAGATAATAAAATGTATATACATTTATTAAAATAATTGCTACAACACATTCTATTTTATAACACAATATGTAATTAAATTGCCCAATGGGGAAAAAATACCCGGGTAACAAAATTAATACTCGAGTACTTTTTTCATGATTTTTTTTTACAAAATGCATAATACACCTATAAATTAAGCATAAAACTTAAATTAATATAAACTAATTCATTTATAAAATTTTAACATAACATACATTTAACCAACATTTTCAAAATGTTATTAAATGTTTATTAAATTAAATTGAATTAATATTGTCTAAAAATTGCAGATACAATAAAGCCAGTCTTACTTGCTTAACATTCAAGTGCACAGGAAGAGGACGAACATACTTATGACATAAAGCAGTCCATTTGGGACAAATAAAAATAATATGTAACGTGTCTAGCGCCGAGGTCCTGTTACATGTACAAGGGAGGGCAATCTGAATGCTTATGCCGGCTCACTAGCAACTGTGGGCACATATTTAAATGAAAATACGTTAATAATCTTCGATTCATGGTCGGCATATCCACCGTTAGATACATTTCCGTTACATTCATAAACTTCAACTTCATGTAATGCATGTAGCTCTTTTTATGCTGAGAAGTCTGAGCCCATGCTTCTCGTTTAAGCATAGCCAAATCCCCTTTCATCTATGCTATATCTGATTTACAAATTATATCTGGTGTACTACATAATTGGGGTTTACCCATCGTCCCCAAGGTAGTATTAATGTTACACAACCATGGTCTATGCTGACTATGTTCCATTTTCATACAATCACATGTAATCTTTCTATTAAACTCTAAAAGACTTTTAAGCCAGATGGAAAGCTATAAAATTATTCTGAGAAGTTGTATAAAATCAGAAATAAAACCTGCTCCCATCTCTTCATGCACTATTTCTTCTGGTACACTCTGGGCGATCTGCAGTATTCTTCTAAAAAAGGGGTTTTCAGATACTTGCATTGAGGGGCAGGGTTTATATCCCCAAATATATGTGCCAAAGGCCACCATTGGAATACACTTTGCATTATAAAGGTGTAATAAAAACTTTATATGACTATGTCCTAGGCACATTGAGAAAGCATCTATTCTATGTGCTGCCCTATTAAAGGATTGAACATGCGCTCTCACCAATTCATTTTGTTATCATGAAAAATGCCTAGATAACAAAACATTTCCACTTTCCCTATTAGGTGTTCCTTGATAAAAAAGAATTTTCGTTTTAACATTTTTTGGGCCTAGCATCATAGTATAAGATTTAGAATAATTCATTTTCAATCCCAAAATTTCCAAATAATTATACAAATAACTGAATAATAACTGTAAGCCATTAGCTGTATGAGCAATGAGAGCAATGAGAACAGAATATTTCACATACAGCAAAGCCGTTCTGTATTCCTACCATCGGCACATCCTTACAGTGTTCTCCTAAAAGTAGATCCAACCTATTAATGTATAAAATAAAAAGTATGGGGACCAAAATACAACTCAATTGTACCCTCCTTCCTAGCTGAAAGTGCGTGGTGCATTCCCCCCTAGGGGCCATATCTCACTGATGTTTCCAATCACATGTGCAAATAATGTAGGTAAGCTGCAAGGGCCTCGTCCTCCCGCATTTCCCTCCAGTCCTGGACCCTTGGTGGCGGTGCTAAGGGTGCCCAAATTTCCAACAGCCAAAACTTGGGGTTTAGAACATTTTTTGACCAAAAACTGCTCTGAGAACTGCGAGAAGACCTGAACCAACCTGCTTCTCTATCCACCCAAGGTGCATCGCCAGTAAACCTTACTTTGCAACTGCTCTTGCCACGTTCTTCTCCTGATCAGCAAATTCTGTTCAGCGATCCTTTGACAAAGTAGTATCCAACTCTTGTCTGCTCCAACAATCAGCTTTGTCCTGCTGCAGGTTGTACACTTACAAAAAAGTCCAAACATACAAAATGTTCACCACAACTTCATCCAGTGACTCCCCGAAGACGATGCATCCTCCTCGAACACTGCCTGTAGTATAACCCCACTGAATTTTATCTTCTCAAGCAATATTTTTTAGGATTTTCTTCTAGGTACAAAGGTTAGTGCCAACCTGGCCCAATCCTCTTCCTGTGTCTAACTCGCGCTCCATCACGGTCGGCCATATTTTTCAACTTTGACCCGGTATCACGTGACTAGATGCCCATGGTCTGCGCACCTATACTTTAGGTGCTAGGTTTTTACTGTAAACATAAAAAATTCATAGCTCCGCTTCTTTTGATTGAATTTTTGTCATTTTGGTGGCAAATAATGTATTAAGATCTACTCTATACTTCTAAATGGATGCGGGATTTTTCTAGTGTTGTGTTTTCATTTTATCACTGTTTGTGTGTTGCCTAAAGACTTTACACATTGCCTCTAAATTAAGCATGAGTGCTTTTGTGTCAAGCTACCAGAGGGTTCAGCACAGGTTAATTTAGTGACTTTTGTCGTTTATTCTTACAGGGATTGTGGCTGTTGCTTGAGCAGTGTCAATACCCTATTCAACTAACACCCCAATTTCTTCCAGCTGCGATTCGTAGTGAGTCATAATTTGCAACTTACTTCATTAACATTCATGAGGTAGGGGGATTTGCGATCCACTAAGGATCAGTAATTTGTTAGTATTAGTACATAGGCTAATTCTCAACTTATCACACTGGTTGCAAATAACTACAATTCTAAAGTTAATATGAATAATAAAATACAAATGCTAACAATAATTAGCAATAATTAAAGCACTCTACATAAAATATTTAAAATATACATATACAATACATTTTTAACATAACAAATAGGATTTCTTAAAAAAATAAAAAAACAATTAAAATGATGAAATTAACATATCTTCTCAAATAAAAAAAAAACATAAATCTATTTAAAAAAAAAAATATATATATATATATATATACACTTGTAGGGGTCAAATGTACAAATACCTATCCAAAATCATAAAAGTGTTGGACTTTGAAGTTTCTTGGAAGCTTTTACTGAATTTGGATGTAGTATATAATAAAAAATACATTATTTGAAAAAAATCATAGATAGCTTCATATTATGGTTATCTTTAATCATACCAAAGTAACATATGTTTCATGGTTACTACCAACCCTGGGCATAGTTCGCGAAGCAGCACTACGCGAAGCTACGCAAAGTGCACTTCGCACTACGCGAGCTACATGTAGCACTTCGCGAACTGCGTAGTACCCTGTTCGCACTGTGCAAGATGCAGTTTTTAATGATTGCACAGTGCGGACAAGCATCCGGCACTGTGCAATCATTGAAACCGGCATCTTGCACAGTGCGAGCTGTAGTTTTCTGCTGCTCAAGTAGATTTTTAATCGAGAGGCAGATTTTTCAACGCGGACTGGTAGTTTCTCATCGCGAGCAGACGCGAGCATACGCGACCACTCACAATGAGAAACCTGACCTCCTCACGTTGAGAATCTCGCCGGGATGTTTATTTTCTTGCTCGCGATCGGCAACTTGATGTTGCTGATCGCGAACAAGGAAAAAGTCTCGCCGGGATGTCATTTTGCTTGCTCGCTCGCGGTCGCCAACTTGATGTTGAGGACCGCGAGCAAGCAAAAAATGACTGCTGCACTACGCAATGCTACGCTACGCATGTCTGCACTGTGCTACGTGCAATTCGCATAGTGCAAAGTAGCGCAAACTACGCAAGCGTAGCGTAGTGCTTTGCCCAGGCTTAGTTACTACCAAAAAATCTGGAAAACCCCTGAAATTCCCATGTTGCGGTTAACTCCTCAAACCATAGCTGGCACACATGCCATGCAAATAAGAACTTGTACACCCAGTTCATTGCTTATGAGCTCACACTATTTATAGTAATAAATAGGATGACGGAAAACCTCACACCTCACCCTTAAATGACAGCTCATATTCAAACAAAATTACAGCTCATAGTCAAACAAAAATGTCATACTATATCCAATGTCATGCAATTCATAATGTAAAAGAAAGGTAATGTGTCATGTGACTAATCATTTGGCATATGTGAAGACATCTGCTATTTAAAAAAGGTGGAGCACATATTTCCATATTATAAGTTAGAAATGTGCTGCTATTCTTAAGAATTACTATTTTGGAATTTTGACTTTACTTTAAAAAGAGTTGAAAGAATTATTTTTAAATTTGATAAAGAGACTCTTTTTTGGTCAGGCAAGTATTTCTTAAGATTGCTGAAGTAATAGTAGAGGAACAATCAAATTGTGTTATTGAGAATATTTTTAGCATTTAAGATAGGAATGGAGTGAGGCGTGTGTGGCGGCGGCGGCGACAAGATGGCCGCAACTTGAGAAGCCTCTATACACCGAGCTTCGCTTTCTGCTGGAGGAGCCGTTTTACTGCACCGTTGATGTCCGCGGATGGCTGTAAATGCGTCAGAAACTGCCAGGAGCATATGGGTAAGTTTCCGACTGCTTTCTTCAATAATTAACTTTCTTTTTCCTCCGCTTTGCTATCCCCTCAGAAACGGCGTCCGCCATTTTATGCGCTCCCGATTCAACGCGCATTTAACTTAATGCTTGCCTGCTGATTTAAAGTGGAACTTGAACCTCCTGCTGTTCCACCTGTGTATTGCTTCATCGTTTTTTGGTTTTATTTTGCCTATGGATGCTTCTTAATTGTTTGGAAGGCCTGCCTTCTCCTTGCATTCTGAGGTATTTATTCCTCTGCACAGCGTCAGTAATGCTTTTCCCTCAGTATCATTAACTCATTGACTGCTGGCCAATTTCACTGCAATGTGACCCACCCGCTATTTTAATTGTGCGGCTGCTTATTTTGACTGATTAGAGAGCCTGCTTTCTCCTCTGCAATCTGGAAGTACTTTTTCCACAGCATCGCGTCAGTAATGCTTTTTCTCTCTACAGCATTTCCTGTTAATCAGTGCATTTTTGCCTCATCACGTTACCACTGTCTGACGCACTCCATACATGCCTGACTATTTACTATTTTTCTGGGTGCCTGCTTTATGGTCCACCAATTTAATAAACAGCACTATTCATCTTCTGTACTAATAGCTTAAGGATATGGTCGCATGCTGGCTGCTTTAATTTGATTACCTGTCATTCAGTGGTACTTTTTTTGACAGACGTCTGTTTTTTTTTGGTTTGTTCTTTCGATTTGAGCTCTGTGTTTGCCTCTGACTGTTACATCATGGATCCTCTGCAGTCTCCCAAGCCTCAGGCTGCTGTTGGGGTTGTTTCTGGAGGTCGTAAAGATACAACAGCTAATTCTGGCAAGCGTCTCAAGAAAAACCTATGCTGTCCGCCTAAATCACCTCCTCCCCTCACGCTGGAGGATATTATGGAAGAACTACGCCTTATTCGGCCCTTTATGTTCGATACCACTGCTACTCTTCAAAGAATTGAGGAAAAGTGGTCCGGCCTTGATATGAGACTGTCTGACGTCGAACAGAAGATAAGTGACGCACAAGATATCATTGCTAAGGTTGATACCCTCACCACAGAAGTTACTCAACTTAAGAAAACTGCAGAGGATTTAGAAAATCGCAATCGGCGCAATAACCTACGCATTTATGGTATTCCGGAGGGTTCTGAAGGTTCCGACATGATCTCTTTCTTGAAAACTCAAGTCTTACAGATTGTTGGCCTTCCTAAATCAATGGACTTTAACATTCAAAGGGCGCACAGATTAGGGCATACATCTGCTTCTTCTCCTGCAAAACCAAGAGGCATCATCGCATATTTCCTGTTGTATTCTGATCTTATGGCAATACTTAATGCTGCCAAACAACATAAACAACTGCTATGGTCTATAAACTCTTCTTCAGTCAAGATGTCTCCAAACTGACAGCCAACAGACGAAAATAATTTCTTGATCTCAGACCAGCCCAGAAATCCATGAATGCTCCCTATGGTCTCATACACCCAAGCTACTTTAAAGTGACATATAAAGACAGAACATTTTCCTTTGAGGATCCAGCTGACCTTCGGAAATGTATCCAATCTCGCAGAGGAGAACTCATGGAACTTAGCAATCCCTGATTGTCTATTTATTTGTCATATCTGTTTGTTTCTCTCCTTGAAACTTAACATTTGTGGTATGTAGTATCACTTTTCTTGATTGTTCCTTTATTCCATTCATATTTTTCAGGTTCCCCTTGTGTTGTCCTGTTATTGAAGATTCATCCCTGAATTATCCTCATGTTACCTCAGCCGATTTACCCTGTTGTCTTGTTCTTATTATTTGGTCAGTTTCCTCCTTCTCGTTTCTCTTGTTTATTACTTTCAATTTGGAGGTTTTTTTTTCTCTCCTCCCATTATCGCTTTCCATATCAGTATTATCTCTTCTCGGTGTTTCTTCTCAGTGGAGTGGTCGTCTTGATTAGTGCCGTCCCCCACTCACAATATTGTTCTTTTTTTGTGACTGTCATGGCTAAATCCATTTGGCTTTTTGTCATCTTTACTTCTCTATCCTCTCCTAGTCACCATTTTTCCCCTCCTTCATCGTCTTTCTAGCAGCATTCTTCTTCTCTACTTTGTACCTTATCCATTTATATCCTTTCTCAATTCATGGTTCTTTGCTGCTTTATGTTCCCATACACGCGGTGGCCACCTATTCTAATAATTCTACCTTTGGTGGTCCATTTTTTCATCCCCTACTTGTCTTCTTACTCTCTACTCTTTTCTGTCTCTAACTTCTCCTTATTCTGGTGCCTATTTCTCACTAAACCTTTAGTATGAATGGTTTTTGTGTTATCTCTTGGAATGTTAAAGGCATTCACAACCCTGTTAAAAAACAGCGAATCTTATCTCATTTAGCAAGATTGAAATGTCAAGTTGCTTTGTTACAAGAAACGCATCTCAGACTGCAAGATTTGTCTTCACTGAGTAAACAATGGGTAGGAGATATCTTTTGTTCTCCGGCAGTGAATAACAAGAATGGTGTTGTCATCTTGTTTCATAAGTCATTAAATGTTCAGTTACAAAATGTGTTTCATGATAATAATGGTAGATGGTTATTTTTAAATGCTACTGTTGATAATACTCAACTTTCTTTCTGCAATGTTTATGGCCCTAATGGTATTGATTTAGTTTTTTGGAACACATTTTCTACTCTTCTTTCATTGCACGCAGTTGATGATTTAATTGTAGGTGGTGATTGTAACCAATTCATGCACCCATTTCTAGATCAGAAATCACTAACCAAATATGTTTCCAATAATATGCAAAAATCCTTTTACATAGCCGTCTCCTCTAGAGGTTTAATAGACTCTTGGAGAACCTGTCACCCTGACACTCTAGAATATTCCTTCTTCTCCCCTGTTCACAGGTCCCACTCCCGCATTGATTACATTTTTCTTACTCAACATACCTTACATTTTATGACTAACTCAGAAATAGGCTCTATCCTTATTTCAGATCATGCCCCTGTCATTTTAGATCTAGATTACCCGTATCCTTCTCCCACATGTCGTAGATGGTGTTTTAATAATTCCCTCCTCTTAGATACCCAATTTATTGAGCAATTTACGTCTTTTATTGAAGAATTTTTTCACAACAATCTTCATTCCACCCCACAATTTTATTTTATTTGGGATGCCTTTAAGGCGGCTGCTAGATGCTTTATTATCAACTTTGTAGCTCAGAAAAAGAAAAGGGCCCTCTCGCAATCTTCCCTTATCCTTAAACAAATTAAAGACCTTGAACATCAATACTTCACTACAAATTCCTCCGATATATTATCTTCTCTTATCAAAGCGAAAATCCAATACAATAAACACTCATTGGACTCTGCAACTAATATTCTCCTCAAATTCAATTCAAAAAATGTATGGTGGGTGGAATAAAGCCGGTAAATCTCTTGCAAACTATCTTAAAATCAAGAAGCAGAAATCCAAAATCCTATCCATCACGGATAATCTGGAGAATCGTCATTCTTCAGATGATAAAATTCTTGATTGCTTCGTCCAATATTACTCTTCTCTATATACTCCAGAGTCCATTCCTTCTTCAGCACAGATTAATTCTTTCTTTCAATCTATTCCCAAATCCTCCGACCATTCTATTGATCTTACTTCCCTAGATGCTCATATCACTGACAAAGAAATAATTACTGCCTTCACTCAACTACCCAAAGATAAAACACCTGGTCCAGATGGCTTCACTGTTAGATTTTATCTTCGTTTTAAACAAATCCTAATACCCCATTTACTTTCTCTGATTAAATTTTTTCTCAATAAGGGGCGCTCTGACGGAACCTTTACTCAGGCGATGTTATGCCTGATTCCTAAAAAAGATAAGGATCCCTCACTTTGTAAAAATTAGAGACCTATCTCCTTCATCAACACTGATTGTAAAATCTATGCTAAAAGTCTTGCCTTTCGCATTAACAAAGTTATACCTGATCTCATCAACATCTATCAATCTGGGTTTGTCAAGGGCAGATCAATCACTGACAACTTAAGAACTTTACTCAACATCATTCACCTTGCTTCCAAATTGGAAACTCCAATTGCAGCTATCACTTTAGACGCTGAAAAAGCCTTCGATAGGGTTAGCTGGGATTTTATGTTTGGAGCATTGAGATGGCATGGTTTTAGTCCCCACATTATTCAACATATCCAACTGTTATACTCTGCCCCTTCTACCTCCATTTGGGTTCATGGTTCTCAATCTAATTATTTTACTCTTCACAGGGGCACCAGAAAAGGCTGTTCCCTTTCTCCTCTTCTTTTTATTCTTGCTCTAGAGCCTTTTTTGGAAAAGATTAGGCGTTCATCATCTTATACTGGCTTCAAATTTCAGAACATTGACATTAAGTATATCGCTTATGCTGACGATATTTCATTATACATTTCCAATCCTTCTACCTCTTTACCTGCTCTTTTCTCCCTTCTACAAGAATACTCTCTTGTCTCAGGCTTTAAACTAAATATTGATAAATCTGAGGTTGTACCTTTAAATACATTTTGCCTCTTTCATATGTTTCGTGGTTCCAGTTTTGAATGGAATCCTACCAGCATCAAATGTCTAGGTGTAATTTACACAAGCACAATCCAAGAAACTGTCAAGGTTAACCACGCAGACATACTGAAAAAGTTATCCACACTTATTTGAAGCTGGTCCCCTCTTTTCCTTTCCTGGTGGGGTAGACTTGCTTCTATTAAGATGATGCTCCTCCCCATAGTCAACTTTTATCTTTCAATGCTCCCCATCTCTCTTCCGCTTTCTTTCTTCAGAACTATTAACCGCATCTTAATAAAAAATTTATGGAATAATCGCAAACCTAGGATTTCTCTTTCCCGTCTTCAACAACCCAAAGACCTTGGTGGGGTAAACTTTCCAAATCTTATTCGCTATCATTCAGCTTTTACGGTAAAACAAATCTGGCCTTTCTTATTGTGTTCTTCCTGTCCTCCTTCAACAGCTTGGAGCTCAATTGAGCTTGCACAAATTTTGCCCTTTTCGTTTCTTACAGCTACTCGCTTATCCCAACCCCCAAAGCGCTTCATTACTCCCATACTCAAGTTCTCCAAAACACTTACCCATTCATTGTCTCGTTTTTTCACCTCACATCATCAAACCCCGATCTGGTACAATAAGCTCATTAAAGTTAATAATAAAGCACTATTTTGGAAGGAATGGATTGATAAAGGTATTATCACTTATGACCATTTACTCAAAGACACCTCCCCGAGGGAATTCTCAGACATTTGCGACTCCTTTCATATTTCAAATGCACACTCCTCCCAATACCTCTTATTGTTTAACACACTAGCCTCAATTTTTTCTCAATATAATCCTTCATCCACCAACACTCCGTCCCTTGTCCCTCCACCAGACTTCTCCATTCCCCTTAAAGCTGCTGCTATCTATAAACTACTTTACCACCCATTAGTTGGAAGGTCTAAGTCCACGACAGAACTCTTATGGGAGAGGGACCTAGCTCAGGAATTCTCTTTTCAAATTTGGGATTCTATATGGTCCAAAATACATACCACCGCCCGTTCTGCAAGCACTACTCAGACGTTATATTTTTTTTACAATAGACTTTTCCTCTCTCCTTCCGATCTCCATAAATTTAAAATGCTTGACTCCAAGAAATGTTGGTCATGCCCGCACGTTGATAGTGACCTTCTTCATATGTTTTTTCACTGCCCATCAGTTAAATCCCTATGGTCTCGCATCTGGTCCAAACACAATTATCTTTCTTCTTTATAAATCAGTAACTCCCTTCTTCTTATGTTCTATCCATTTATTTAGTATATTGCCTTTTTCTTTTTCCCTTCTCTCTCTCCCCTCCTCTCTTTTCTCTCTCTTCTTCTTTTCTTTCCTTTCCCCCTTTAAAATCAAAAAACCTTAAAAGCTCTTTGTCCTAGGTATAGTTCATATTTCCCTTTTTGGGATAGTGATATATACATAATTTTTATTAATATCATTTCAGTCTTTTTTCAATGCCATATTTTTCTTGTACTGATGTTTTACTATGCTTATCATATTCAATAAAGGTTTTCAAACTCAAAAAGATAGGAATGGAGTAATTTGTGGAATACAGGGGCATATTATCAAGCACGGCGTTAAAATTATCGCCGCTTTAGCAGCAGAAAACTGCAGCTAAAGCGGCGATAATGGTCTTGATAATATGCCGCAGAGAATTCCAATAGAAGCCCATGTTGACACCAGAACATGGGCTTCTATGGGAATTCTCAAGGGCATATTATGAAGGCCATTATCGCCGCTTTAGCAGCAGTTTTCTGCCGCTAAAGCGTCGATAATTTTAACGCCGTTTCTTGATAATATGCCCCACAGTGTTTTTGATTATTGTAATTAAACTCCATGTTTCTTTCCTTTTGTAGACACTGAGGGACTGATTCACAAAGGGAACTTACACACTTGTGTAATGTTACTCTTTTTTGTTATTCACAAACTGCATTTTTATAGTAACTTTATGACTCCGGAGACTCCACAGTCGCGGCAGTGACCTCTGCACATAAAAAGATTGGACAGGCCTATCTTTGTATGTGCTGAGTTCTTGGCCCCAAATAGGGAGTCTTCACAGTCATAAAGTTACTATTAAATCATATGTTCGGGAATACCCAAAAAAGAGTAATCTTACACAAATGTGGAAGTCTTCCTTTGTGAACCAATCCCAACAGGATTACCTCTTGATGAAAGAGTAGCTTGATCCTAAAACCCATGGAGGATTTAAATGGAGCACAATTTATGCAATATATTTTGAAGATTCAATTAAATTCTGATATGAAGAACATTTTGTCTGAATCATTTAAATAAAATGGTCACATTTCCTCATTTGTGTGCCACCTTTATGTGGTTCACCGAACCAAATGTCAACTGGATTCTTCATATGGGCTGAATTGTTTGATGGCCTGTAGTGTGATAAGCATCATCAAACTGCTAAAAATAATTTGAAGCAGTATTCGGAAGTATCAGTAAATAATAGTTAGAAAAGACTACCTCAGGACATTGGGAAATAAATATTGTTATCCAGCTGAAGGGATATTTCTCAAATTCTATTTTTGTGGAAGTCATATAACTTGAGCCACTGGATATATATGGTAAAATACAAAATGTAGCTAATGCATGGAACCCAGCACAACAACAAAAGAAACCATTGTGTTTTTCAATTCTTATTTTTTTATTTTAGGTCTTTTTCATTACATATCTACCCAAAGTCGTCACAAACTATATCCAGAGAAAACATGTACCTTAAGCTCAGTGATTTAATTTATTGCCACTGCAACTTTAGTTGGGATCTTCTTATGTGAGTGTGAGGGTGAGAAGCTGAAGTCTCATGTCGGGAGAGGTTATGAATCATTGATTGTGCAGGTGAAGGATTGCACAGGTTTAGAGGTGAATAGGAAATATGTTCATGTTGTAGGAGAGGAGTATGATAGTTTTCCTTGCTAACAGGGCTTTGCAAAGTGGTTAGGGATGTTCAGCAGTTGAATGACCACAAGCTTCAGGCTCAGTGTTAAGATGCAGGCCAGTAGGTTAAGGGTGCATGTTATTAGGTGGAGTGATTTGATGATGAGGGGGCACAGACTTCAGGTTGTGACTGTGACCAGTAGGATTCATGGGGAGACAGATAACCTCCTTCCTCACTCTAGGAATCCAGAGGATCCACCTCCCACCTTTCACCTCGGAACAAAAGAAGATCACCTGGGGTGTCCCCTGGGGCTTATCCCTCAGCCCCATGTTCTTCATTGCACATATGACCTCGCTGGCCACCATCATCAGATACCATGGTCTCAATATAATTTCCAATGCAGACGACGCCCATTCATCCTCTAACTCATCGACAACGATGATGCCATCACCACTAAGGGTGGGCGGTAAACTCCCGTCCAGCAGTGGAGTTTTGCCAACAAGTTAGGCAAAAAACTCAGATTCCGCAGCATGGCGGAGTCTGCCACTGAACCCCCCACCCCTAATAATCACCTGATATGAGAGTAATTGGGTCTCCAAGGGAGGGCTGAAATTAAAAGCAGCCTGTAGGAGATTAATAAGATTATTGTCCCTCAGTTGGCGCTGCTGTGTGCCGGAGTGCCGTCGGGGCAGGTCAGGCAGGCAGAGTTTTAACTTTGCAGGTAATCGTTATTGTTACCTGCTTTGGATTTTTCACTAAGGGCAGTCAGGCTTTTTTTCAGTGTATGGTTCTTCGTCACACATGCACTTAATTACATTCACCTGCACCCTTAAAAAAACTGTTACCAAAAGTCTGTTGATAGTGGTGCTGCAACAAGGCCAGACGATACCTTCAGGCTTTGCTCTTCTTTCTTGCATTGACCTGTCAGTGCACCGTGGACTATAGTGATCTGAGTGATCTGCCCCATGTAGAGCATTCAAAATGGGTAATCAGGCATCAGACTTCCAAATAAATAACCAGATCGCCATATCATATATATTTCCTGACAGCCTATCAAACTGTAGATTTCACAGTCGCACTTGTGTTCTTGGCCATGGAAAGACATTTTACAGTAACTTGCTGTTTCATGAAGGTTGAAATGGTGCAGTAGGTTTACTAAGTTGCTCCAACACACAAGTTCAATTTCTTTTGTTAATTTTTCGCTTTGCAGGCAAGAAAGGCCTGGATGCATTGGAAACCACAAACACTTTAACGCTGACATAATTTAATAGCTAAAAATAACCAACAGCTCTGGCACTGTCAGAAATCAGAAATTAATAAGTATTTATTTTTTAGGTTGCATGAAGGACTCCTAAAAGAAATGCCAGCTGGAGATCCTTCCTTGCTGCGCACTGGCTTTAGGCGAGGGACTTGGAAAAGTGTACTTTAGCAGTAGTTGCACACTATTTTTGAACATCAGACTACGTTCTACTTTAGAAGCCTGCAGTGAGACTCTGTGGATTTGATTTGTGATGTGTGCATGTTAAACTCAGAGTCGGACGCTGTCAGTAACAGGCATCACCCAGTGCCCCCCTACCCACTACTCCCCAACAATCCTTCAGCCTCTGGGCCCTAGGAGCTGCTGCATACCTTTAAGCTGAGCTAACTCCCGGACTGAATGAATGAAACTGTGCTGAGAAGCTGGTCCTTGTCTGGATGTCATTGAGACTGGCATACCACAGCTCCAAACCTGAGAAGAGCTGCAGCTACACAGTAAATGAGAGCTGCGGCGAGACGTAAACATTTAAAAATCCCCTCCATTTATTGCGCACAGTGTGAATACCTATTTACCTGCACCGGATTGCCGGGTTTACTAAATGAAGGCAGCACAAGTCACAGGTGCAGGGATTCTGTGGGCAAGCATTTTCAAGGGGAAGCGGTAACTCCATGCCAAATATTTGGACTGCTGCCCCGTACATAATTAATTATAATTACTCCGCTTGCGTGCGGAGCTCCATGGAATGGGGTGGAGTTTTTCAGTTACTTCACGTAATTCAGCAGAGTTCAAATCCGCGGGCTTCGTCCAGGCCTGACCTCCACCAGTACCATCTTCCACAGATGCATGACAAATGTCACCGACTGGATGACGAAGACCTGCCTGCAGCTGAACACAGTCAAGATGAAAGTACTGATCGTTGGCAAAAGCAACAACACATGGGATGATTCCTAGTGGCCATTAGATCTTGGACTAGCACCCATTCCCTACAACCACACCAGAAACCTCAGAATCATTATTTGCAACAAGCTCACTGTGAAATTACAGATCAACGCCGTCTCCTCTTCCTGCTTCCTCACTCTGCGCATGCTACGTGAGATCTTCAAGAGGCAATCCCTACACACAAGACGCAACAAGACACAAGCCCTCATCACCAGCCGACTGGACTACGGCAATGCACTCTACGTAGGAACTGCTGCACACCTTCTACAGAGACTGCAGACCATACAGAACACAGCAGCCAGACTCTTCCTCTGCCTTCCCCGTGGAACCCACATCACACCCACCTCAGGAAACTGCACTGGCTCCCCATACAGAAGAGATGCCAATTCAAGCTGCTGACTCACGCACACAAGGCTCTACACAACCATGGACCTGCCTATATTAACCACAGCCTGAATCTCCACCAATCATCGAGAAGACCACCCTCCACCTCCCTTTCGTTGCTCATAATCCCCACATCTACAGAAGCAGATGTAGAGTAGTCCCCTTCTCCCACATCAAAGCAAAGACCTGGAACAGCCTCCCAATGCACCTCCGGATGATCACATTACTTCCTGAATTGCAAATGGCCAGCAAAACCTTGCTGTTCGAACAAGCCTCCA
This sequence comes from Triturus cristatus, assembly GCF_964204655.1. NCBI lineage: Eukaryota > Metazoa > Chordata > Amphibia > Caudata > Salamandridae > Triturus > Triturus cristatus. The sequence goes on along the minus strand of NC_140587.1, from coordinate 734,446,063 downwards.
GGCCATGTAGTCGCCTGGATACATTATCAGGTGATTAGCTGTGCATTATAAATCCTAATTGATTGATTGATTGGGGCAGAGATTTCTGAGCAGATGACTGTGATATGCTGTCTCTCCACTTAATAAGATGCATGTTGACTCATACTTCTTCTAGCCACTTTCTTCTGTCTGTCAGGTGAAAAGGTTCTTACCGGAGTCACTTTGGGATGGAGAATGCATACCATTCCTAATATCCTTACCACTTTGCAGCATCCAGAGTAGATTTTCTTAGGAGCCTTAAGCCTGCTAGATAACACCCGTTAAATAGGGAAAGCATTTTATTTTAAATGTTGAACAGAAATTCTCTATCCACCTAAGGAGAATGAGAATGAGCATGACAAACTCAAATTGTGTCTTCGGAGGATCTGGTCTGAGTTTAGTGGTATGGCTAATAGCTGGTACACAGCAATCTGAACTATACAGGACAACCTGCAATATTCAAGAGCATGCTCTGACACAAAAAAATCACTTTAAGGAAACAGTACATGAGAAAGCTCTGGTAACTCAAGCAACATTGGTGTGAGAAACAACGGGGGAGGACTTGGCCTAACGGCAAGGGCAGTTGACCTCGAATCTAGGGAACTGGGTTCGAGTCTTGGCAACAACGCTGAACATCCAGTGATTCTGGGCAAATCACTTAATCTCCCCGTGCCTAACAAAAATAAATGTGTCCTCATGTAATGGAACTGGTGCTATGTAAAGTGCTTTGATACCCGATTCGGGTCAAGTTCGCGCTATGTAAAACTCTGTAAAATAAAAAAAAATAAAAAATGGGTAGAAAATATTTGAGGCTTTCAAAATCCTTAAACCTGCACACATTGTGGCTCCTTGTCAAGCCTCTGGTCCACAGTAACATTACAGTAGCAACATGTTTCATATCCGGACCGGCGTTACAATTTACGATTCGTACGGAAAACGTTCCGTACACGGGGAATGACGTTGCCCGCCATGAAGCGAAGTTTGTACGCACCGTACCCCCAGCGCGAATGTATGGTGCGTACCCCCAGCGTGTAGGTATGCACCGTACCCCCAGTGCGAATGTACTGTGCGTACCTCCAGTGCGTAGGTACGCACCGTACCCCCAGCGCATAGGTACAGACCGTACCCCCCGTGTGAATGTACGGTGCGTACCCCCAGCGCATAGGTACGCACGTTCCCCCCCACGTAGGTACGCACTGTACCCCCAGCGCGTAGGTACGCACCGTACCCCCAGTGCGAATGTACGGTGCGTACCCCTAGCACGTATGAACGCACCGTACCCCCATTGCGAATGGTCTGTGCGTACCCCCAACATCGCGTATGTATGGCGGATGTTGCGGGTACGCGATGTTGCGGGTACGCACCGTACATACGCGATGGCAGTCTACGCACCCGCACCGTACAGAAGCAATGGGGTGTACGCACCATACATAGTAATGTCCATGTACGTGCCATACATACACAACGCATGGGGGTGTGTGGCTGTATGACTCGTACACCTGTACCATACTGAACCACGTACACTGTAAAACAGCACAAGGAGGGCCTATTCGACTCGCACAACACCACAAAACGCGTCTACACTGCACAATAAATGAAAAGGACTGACCTGGACACATCCAAACAGGCAAACAGAGGGGCAACCTCACAACCACCCCTTATAACACAGCCACCAAAAATTCAAACTGAGCCCCACCCACAAATGGACCAATAAAATGGGACCACACACACAAACCATGAGCCTTTGCAACAGACTCACCACTGCTACAGAGCACACACAAACCACTGCACCCATCCACCTAAACATATACACCTACACACACACCCCTTCACACATACCCCCTCTCCACATTCACACACACACCATCACATTCAGACCCACACACCCACAACCATCCACACCCTCACCCCACACCATGCCCACCGACAAGAATCCAAAGTTCACAAGGGAGGAGCTGGAGATCCTTGTCAACGAAGTCATCAGAGTCGAGCCACAGCTGTTTGGAACATTGGTCAGACAGACCAGCATAGCTGAAAAATCACGCCTGTGGCAGAGGATTGTCGAGAGGGTGAATGCTGTCGCACCCATCAGAAGGACCAGGAATGAATGCCAAGCCAGGTGGTACGATCTGCGGAGGGTGGTCAAGAGAAAAATGAATGAAGAGCACGCCCAGACCAACATCACTGGAGGTGGTACGCCCCGCAGACCAGTACATTACCATCCCTGGGAGGAGAAGGTCATGGCCATGCTTCCGCCGGTGGGAGTACATGGACTCCAAGGACCTCCAGAGCCTGGTGAGTACACAAACAACTTATGTAACATGGGGGTAATGGCATCCACACCCCAACTACACCAAATGCACGCAACTACCCCCAAGCCCTCACCCGGCAGAACCACAGTCACAAACAAAGTGAATGCCAACAACATGTGTATGCCCCATTGAGAAAGTAAGGCCATGCTATGTCCCATGCTACACGAAGCACCAACCCAAGAATGGATGTCCCGTATGCTGGGAGGGTGGGTGCACCAAAAAGCATGTTCGAATTCCAAATCAGACACAATTGCCCTCATCCCATATGGCCCAGCTACATACCCATGCACCATGCGCAATGCCCAGGGATTGGGAAAGTACTGACAAGATAGCTCACACTTGGCCCTGGTGTAGGCAGCACAAGGCCCTCCTGTGACCAGTGCAAACACAAAAACCAACACAACAAGGTCAGATATCTAGGATAGGAACTCACACTCACTGTCATGGCAGCATGCTCCATGGGGGGACAGCTACATCACCCGGGAGCCCCAGTGCCAAATCACACTACACCCACCAGCAGGCCCTGTCACACACACCCATCACACAAGCAGACACCACCAGGACAGGCAAGGGATTTACCCACTGCCACAATGGACATGTAACACAACAACACCAATACATAGCCGAAGAATCACCCAAGCCACAAATGGACATGTCAAAGGCTCAGGAGAACATATGAATCTGTCCCCCGCAACATACCCATTCACAAGTGAACATTGAGGAGAATGCTAGGCACATACAACTACCTGGAGGAACTGTGCCAACTTGAATGTGTATGAAACATGCATGTTGCATTAAACAGCTTTAACATTGTCTCTCTCTCACACACAGGGCAACGTGATGAACATCCCCCCAACAATGGGGGGAAAGAATCACAGTCACAGGCTCGGGAGGAAACGGATCCCACCAGCAGTGACGCCTCTCAACACTCCGCGGATGACCCCGACCGGCCTGAACCCTCTGGTGTCCAAGCCCCTGCAGCACCTGGTTCAGGAACATCTGTGCCAACCACCACCCCCATTCCTGCCACATCACAGGAGACACCCAGGAGCCCTGCCCGCAGTGAACAGAGCCAGTCTGACCAGGAGGGACAAGGTGCGGCAGGCACCCAGGAGGAGGCAAACAACACTGCCACTGCCATCCCTCAGGGGTCCCGTGTACCCGATGTGCCCACAACGGCAGGCCCGGCTCGTGTGGGCAGGGGTGGCGGGAGTGGAGGCAGGCAGAGGTGAGAACCTGACCAGCCAGCTGAAGGGACCGGCATGTCACACATCCGCAACATCATGGAGGCATACCGGCGTGACACCAGGGAGATCAGCCAGGTAGTGGTGACCCTCACAGAGATCAAAAACCAGCAGGCCGAGCAACACGCCAGTCAACAACAACACCAAGGACGGATGGAGGCAAGACTGGCTGAGCTCCTGGCGGTGCAAAGAGACATAAGCCATTCACTCCATCGGGTCGCCGACAACATGGGCAACCCTCCTTGTGACACCAGGCGCAGACCAGCACCAGCCACAGGGAGGGAGGAGGAGGAGGAGGATTCGTCCGACGGAGCGTCCCAAACATCGTCAAGGCCTTCATCTGAGGGTCCCCGGAGGAAGGATAGTCGTCCACGGAAAAGACCGTGAGAGGTAGCGGGCCATCCACATCTCCCAGGTCACCTGGCCAGGCACCTGGCCTTCATGTGCGACAGCATCACCCCATTGACTGACATCATCTGCCACATGGACTTGCTGGTCACAGTCTGACCAATGATGCCAAACACTCTGATGGCTTTAAATGCCAAGGATCCCATCTCCCCCTGAGAACTTTGGATTCCATGGTCCCTGCATTTCCCCATTTTCTGTGCACAAATCACGCCCCAGAGCTCGAAATAAAAAAATTAATAATTGAAATTTCATGTTGCAGTCATTTAGCATGAGTCCACAACCTACGTGTGGGGATATGTTAAAGTATGCCTGAGTGTGGAAGTAACTCCAGCCATCCATACACTTGGATCTGAGTCCAGTCGAGGACACACATGGCTCACAATGTATCACAAAATACAGACATGGAACCTAACACTCACCCATGATGGCCTCAAGCTGCTGAGGGGGGGCTTGCTATATTGCTCTGACAGACTAATTTGGTAGAGTTACATGAGGTGTAGAGGTCATGGGTCATGTTGATGTGCCCGGAGAGGGAGTACCAGGTCTGTTCTGCGAGGTGGGAAAACTATCTCCTGCATGCAGAGGTTATGTGGATGTGATGAATGGTGGCCAGGGCAAGGTGGACTGCATGGAGTAGGGCCAACGGGGTGTTGGATGACACACGTCCAAGGTCGGTTTGGGTCTGGGTTTGTGGACTGCCTCCTGAGTGTGGTTGAGGAGTCTGAAGGTGATCCTGCAGCACACAGTGAGCCATTGTACCTCTCTCAGGTGGACGGTGATGTGGCTGGGGCAGGGGATGTTGCAGATGAAGTGTGCGGATGCACCCTGGATGTGGATAAGTTCTCTTGCATGTTTGCAATTGTCCTCTGTAGAGGCCGGTGCTGTATTTGAGCCGGCTGGTGTCCTGGACCAGGGGGACAGTCTATCTTGCCTTGGTGGATCTATCGGGGGTCATCAGCAGCATGTGGAGGGTGTTGCAGCATGAGGTACAGATGTTGGTGAGTTGCATGTTAATTGTGAGCGATGGGTCCATGATGAACTCCAGCTTGCCTGCGTGGCCACTGGGTGCTGGTGCGGTGCACAGACCAGTGGGACGCAAGGAGTTGACCCAGCCATAAGGGGACTATCCTCAGATGATGACCTCTGTCCTGTCCAAGTCCTGCCTCAGATGGCTGATGTTAACCCATTCATCAATGGATCTCATGCCTTCTTGAAGTTTGGATCTGGCAATGGCTGGCTCTTTGGTGAGTTTGATGAGCAGCTGGGTGTGAATGGCATGCCAGATCATGATGAGGTTGTGTGCGCATGTGATGGTGGAGAGGGGGGTCATGGAGACATTGAAGATCGTCACGCTGAGAGAAGAGCCCTGTGGCATGGGCCAGATGACCCCAGTATACTACATGTTGCAGGGTGGAGGCAGACTCCCTGTGCCTTGCTGGTGAGCTACTTCCTGATTGAATCCTGGGCCCTCCTCTGGAAACCAGTGTTGGAGATGTGTGAGCTGACAGTGTGGTAGCACATGGTGTAGAATGGCGTTGAGAGGTCAAGGGTGGTGGCCTCACCATTGTTGAGCAGGGCAAAGTAGTCATTGGTGTTAGCAATGATGACGGTTGCAGTGGTGTGATTACTGTGTAAAACGGTCTGGTGCCAGTTGGCTGGAGCTGGTTGCATGTAGGAAATTGGTCAGTTGCTTGTTTAGTGTCTTCCTGGTGACATTTGCTGGGTAGGGAAGTAGGCTGATGTACCAGGAGATCCTGCGGTACTGCCGTCCGTTGTTTAAGAAGGGCCTGGGGCTCTGCATGCCTCCTGCAGCCATGGAATGTGGCTATCTCAAAGGAGACATTCATGATGCGCAGGACGTGGACTTCAAGGATGGCGAATGATGTGGTTGAGATGTTGTGTGGGAAGGGGCCTGATGGCGAGCCAGAGGTGCACATGATCCCGGTTGTGTACTTGCTGCTGACGGGAGTCCGTGACCTGAGGGGGGTTTGTCCAGCGGATAATAGTGCTGTCTGCCTCTGTGTGCCAAGGCTGTTGTGTATGGCCATGAGCTTGCAGTGGTACAAAGTAGCAAGGGATGGGATCTGCCTTGAGAGGGTGGGGTGTCTTGGATGGAGATCTGCTGTCAGTTCACTCAAAATGCTGATGAGCTCCTTGATGTCGTGTGTTTGGGTGTCTCGGCACTATCTGAAGGATCTCCACTTGGCCTTGCTGATGATATGGTGATGGCTGTGTGTGGTGTTTTCCAGGGCTGTAAGGAAAATGATGTCTCTTTGTGTTGCAAGGTGTGCACAAGAGTCCGGCTAGGTCTGTAGGAGTCCAGTAGGTCTGCCTTGTCCCAGGTGCCTTAACTGTTGTTGTGCTTCACAGGAAAGTCCGTCAATGTGGCAAGATTTATGGATCAGTTGCTGATCCAGTGTGTGAGTTTGCAGGGTGTGGCGGTGGTGTTGTTTTGAGTGTCCCACACAGCTTGTCTGTGGCGACTTACATCAGGCATCTTTGAGGGATCGGTAGCGGGGTGAGTGGCACTGTTTTGCTTGTTGGAGACGTGGATTCAAATGTTGATGGACCAATGATGGATGGTGGTGTGTGTCCCCTCCAGCAAGAAGTTATTGGCCCCCAGCCACATGTAGCCTGTGGAGGTGAGGGCCTGCGTGCAGATGTACGTGTTGATGGCTTAGTGGAATTGTGGATGTAGGCCTGCAGATCTGTAGATGAGTGTTACTCCGAGGGTTGCTAGGGAGTTGCTGCCAACCCGGACTTGAGGGTGTACTTGTGAATAATTAGCAATTCAGCCCCCGGGATTGGTGTTGGCGTCCCTGCGGGTGATCTTGGATCCGTCTGAGATGGCAATGAAGATGTCATGTGCTGAGGATGCTTTTGTCCAGGTTACTGTCATGAAGGTGATTGTTGGACAGGCCACACGAAGGGCTTGCTCCCTCCCCGCACGACAGGGCCCGAGCTCCGGCCCACCAGGCATAACCCACGAAAAGCACCTGTACCCCGTCTCCCGACGGATCTTCTGCCCTCGGACCTCTACTCATCACGGGGCCCAGCCCCACCGGCTCCCCCGGCCGGTTCAAGCCGCCATCTTGGGCCCTGCACCACGAGGCCGCGTGGCCTCGCCCCGACCCTAACCCCGGGCCTGACCGGCCCCGACATCCCGGCACCACCATCCACCCGGTGTCACGATACTCATGACCACTGATCCGTTTGTATTCCCTCACACATGTTTCCCCTAGGAAAAACCCACCCCTGACCCGTGCACCAGCACAACCTTGTGATATGACTGTGTCCTTGACACTGTATTGTATTTATTGTAAGATCTAATATGTATTGTACTATCATGTGTGTCGTAAAATGAAGAATGTACTCAGGTAAGAACAACCTTTATTGCGCATCACCAACTGGTCCAATATATTTCTCACAGTAACTCGCCTCAGGGAGGCTGCATAGAACGTTCATAACAACCAGGGGAATGTACCAACAGGAAGGGAATACAAGGGGGGGGGGCAGAGCATACCAAGATTACAACACATCTCCCTGGGCAATAATAATTGCAGCAACAGATATAGAGCTGAAATCTAAGTAATTACATAGTCTTTGTGCCACACCGGACTGGTAGTTATCCTAGTAGAACTGCGACCCAGGCCGTGGTTCCTACTCAACAGTGCGTGAGTACCTCCTTCTTTTGTTGGGGGGCTGCACTTTACCACTTTGTCCATTCCCCATGTTTGTCCATTGTCCAAAAGGACTACGTTCCTTCCAACACTTGCTACTTTGATAGGCTCAGAGAACCTAGAGGCATTCCTCCTTCTGGCAGGAGGTAAGTCTATACGAACCCAATCACCTGACACCATTGACGGTACCTTGACGCTTTGTTTCATATCATATCTCAGCTTGTACTTTTCCTGTTGTTTCTCAATTTGCCTTGCAATGTTCGCCCTGTCTATCACGCAATCATAGGTCTTACACAACCATCCTGCTGTGAGAATGGTCTTAGGCTTCCTACCTTTCAAAGATACAAAAGGAGAAACCTGAGTGATGGTGTTGGGTGCCGTCCGGTACGACCATATCATTTCCTGTAGAGCTTGTTTGGTTGGAATACCAGTGGCCTCTGCTCTTTGTATGCATTCCTTGATGACTCTGTTCATACGCTCCACCAGACCATTTGCTCTCGGACAATACAAAGCTGTTTTCAAATGGTTGATGCGTAGGCCCTCCAAAAATTCCTTCATCAACTCTGAGGTAAACTGGACTCCATTGTCAGTTACGATGGCATCCGGAATACCTTCTTCAAAGAACGTGTCCTTTAAGAACTGGATCAAGACTTTAGTATCAATCATGTTTGTCCACTTGGTTACCACCCATCTTGAGTGATAGTCTATGAGGACCAGTATAAAGCGGTCCGAGGCTTGTCTTAAGTTTAATGGTCCTATAATGTCTAATGCTAGTTTGGCCCAGGGGCGATCAGGAACTTCCACGGGTGATAAAGGAGGTTTCCTAGCAGACAGAGTCTTGTCACTCCTAGCACAGTCTTCACAGTTTTTCACAACTTCCTCTACTTCCTTGTCCATGCTGGGCCACCAGTAACCTTCTCTTACTCTATTTTTAGTTAAACTCCTCCCTAGATGACCCACATGGGCTAGGGAAATGATTTTTCTCCTCATACCTTCAGGGGGTTCAATTTTCTCCCCTCTATGTATAGTTCCATTGACTTCAACCATTTCATGCCTAACTTCCCAGAATTTCCCCACCATGTCAGACAACCTGCTCTTATGTTCTGGCCAACCGTTGTGTATGCATTCTTTTACAGTTTTCAAAGTTTCGTCTAGATCATTTTGTTCTTCCCATTCTTCCTTAGTCAAACCTGTTACTTCTAGTACAATGACATCACTTTCCTCCTCCTTACCATCATCGTTGACTTGTAAAGGAGAACGAGACAGGAAGTCAGCAATTACATTTGTTCTCCCAGGTACGTACTCCACCCTGAAGTTGAATCCTTCCAACCCTATCATCCACTTAGCTATCCTCGGGGTTAGCCTAGTAGATCCCTTGGTCGTGAACACATACATAAGTGGCTTATGATCCGTTTTGATGGTAAACGGTATCCCCCACAGAAAAAACTTGAAATGGTTAGCAGCCCAATAACAAGCTAACGCTTCTTTCTCGATGACCGAGTAGTTTTGTTCTGCACCTTTCAGTGTTCTGGATGCAAATGCTATCACTTGTTCAGTATTCCCTGTTTTTTGGGTAAGGCTGGCTCCCAACCCTTTGTTACTGGCATCCGTAGAAAGGTACGTAGTTTTAGTAGGGTCAAATCTACCCAAGAAAGGAGCTCGGGTAATGCAGTCTTTTATGTCAGCAAAAGCTCGCTTGCAACTCTCCTCCCATAAAAATGGCACTTTACTTTTGAGAAGATTCCTTAACGGTTCTACCCTTTCTGCATAGTTTTGAATAAACTTAGAGTAGTACTCAGCTAATCCTAAAAAGGACTTTACTTCTTCAACGTTAGTGGGTGCCGTAGCTTCCTGTATCGCCTCCACTAAGTTCATTTTAGGTTTGATGCCTTCATTGGAAATGGTGTGTCCTAAGTACTCTACGGACTTTACTCCTATTTGGCATTTTTCTCTTTTTAATGTGAGGCCTGCTTGGCTCAATTTGGAGAGGGTACTTCTCAACCTGTCATTGTGTTCAAGTTCATCCTTTCCAAATATCAAGATATCGTCCTGAAAGCACATCGTGCCAGGGGCCTCCTTGAGCACATGCTGCATGATTCTTTGAAATGCAGCTGCTGCTGAGGCCAGCCCAAATGGCATGCGGCGGTACTGAAATGCCCCTAACGGAGTTACAAACGAAGTCAGATGTCTGCATTCCGGGTGTAACTCAACCTGGTGGTATGCTGAGGATAAGTCCAGGACACTAAACAGACTGGCATCTTTGATTAAGGTTAGAATTTCATGTATTCTGGGTAGCGGATGCCTATCTACCCAAATTTCTTTGTTTAAGTCCCTAAGGTCAATGCAAAGCCTAATGTCTTTGCTGGCCGCCTTGGACGTGATAACAATTGGAGACAACCATTGGGAACATTCAATGGGTTCTATGACCCCTAACCCCAGCAGTCTGTCTAATTCTTTTTGTAAAGGTTCATGCATTAAATGGGGAATAGGCCTCACTTTATGTGCAATGGCTTTGGCTTTGTCTTTTAATTTTATGCAATGCTGGTAGTTTTTGAGTTGGCCCAATTTGTTAGTGAATACCTCTGGGAAATCTTCACAGACGGATTTACCACACACCGATCTATCTACTAAGAGAACTTGGTCAGTGCTGTTAGGATCTAGCTTCATCCCTAGATCTTTTTGATGTCTCCATCCAATTAAGTTGGATCCTTTCTCTGATACATAAATTTTCCCCACCGTGCTCCTGCCTTTATACTCAATCCTCATGGTGGTCATACCTAACAATGAGATGGGGTCTCCCCCATACCCTCTGAGTTTTATGTCAGCTTTTTCCAGAGTACCTACTTTGTTGGGGAATAACCCTTCAAACACTTTACCATCCAACAATGTATATGGGGAACATGAATCAGCAAGGACATTTATCAACTTATTGTCAACTGTGATGGTGCATTCCGGGAAATTTACGGTACTGTCCTTGTCTACTACCTGAAAAGTGAACTTAACGTCCTCTGGCACATTTTCTGAATCCACTAAGGAGACTGTCACAGACTTATTATTACACACTCTGGCTATATGTCCTTTCTTGCCACAGTTATGACATGTAGCACCCCTCGCCGGGCAGGCTGGACTATTAGCCAAGTGTGCAGGATTACCACACCTGTAACACTTAAATTTGACACTTGAGGTGCTCATGTTTTTAACCTCCTTTTCTTTAGACCTCTCTTGCTTTACAATAGCATTAACTTCATGACATTTAGTTCTAGTATCATCCCCCACATTAATCTCTTTTATGCACTCCGCCGTGTGCTCAACACTTAACGCTATGTCCACTGCTTGTTTCAAATCTGGATTACCTGTCAACAACTTCTCCTGAATTTTATGGTTATTAGTACATCTGACCAACTGGTCTCTGATAAGGGAATCAGCTAACCCTTCGAACTCACACGTATTGGATAACCCCTTAAGAGCAGCAATGTACGATTTTACTTTTTCACTCTTGCCTTGAACCCTTGAGAAAAATTTATGTCTTTCCAATACCACATTTATAGCTTTCCCAAATTGTTTCTCCAACTTATTCATGGTAGCCAAATACACATTGAAATCTCCTTCACTACCTCCTTCATCCTCTGTATCAGGTCCTTCCAAATTATTATAAATCTTCCTCCCCTCTATACCTAGATTATGTAGCAAAATATGTTGTTTTCTGAAGTTAGAAAATTTTTCTCCTCCTATTGCAACTAGGTATGACTCAAAAATGACCCTCCAATCTCTCCAACATATGGCAGGATCCCCCTCTTCATTGAGGAAAGAGGGAGGTAACGCCATATTTAATGCCGCCATACCTGACTAGACGATCCCCCAACCCACCAGGGATGTTTACAAAAATACAGGAAGAAACTTACACTAGATAAGCAGGAATGTCACATAAAAACACAATAGTACATGCGATAAAACAGCAATGCAAACAAGCGTATAATGCGACTACAATGAAATTCCTGAGAAAGAAAATCCAAAAAAAAAAAACTAAAAACTTGGCCCCTCAGCGTTGACAAAAACAAACTGTGCCTGTCAGTGTTCAGATTAGTCACCAGAGCACCTTGAATGACTTTTGATGACAGACAGGCGGAATGCTGTGCCCATCAGCGTTGAAGAAATGTAAGTACAGAAACAGATATATTTTGTTGAAAGAAATACTGACTGAAATCAGCCCCAAAAAGACCATCCACACCGATGGAAGACAGGCAGACAGCTGTGCCCATCAGCGTTGAACTAACTCTGAGGAATCTGCATTACCAAAACAGAAGATATTTTTTCCGAAATTTTACTGACTGGAAACAGCTGAACTCAACAGTGAAACCGCCGGGGGCGCTCACTGACGAAGATCTCTTCAGGCCACCCAGGATACGGAGCTTTGCCGGCAGAAGACCACGAACTGCGACCTTCTACACGACGGAAACCCCAAGACTGAACCTCGCTGAGGAGAATAGAAGCGCTTGCACCACAAGCTGAGGTAAATTCTCTGGAGGCGTAGTTGCGTAAGGCGCGAACCGCGAAAGCCCTTAGACAGAACCAGGTGAAGGACACCACCACAATCACCGTACGGCGGACAGCAGCGTGGGGAGGCAAGGGCAGCGGCAGCGCCGGATAAAATGAAGGGCCCCAAGAGAACAAATTACAGTCAGCGGCAAGAGAACTCGGTGAAGCGCAATACAGCGATCACCTTACTCCAGTGAGGTAAACAAAGCATCCCATCCTCGTCGCCAGTGTCGTAAAATGAAGAATGTACTCAGGTAAGAACAACCTTTATTGCGCATCACCAACTGGTCCAATATATTTCTCACAGTAACTCGCCTCAGGGAGGCTGCATAGAACGTTCATAACAACCAGGGGAATGTACCAACAGGAAGGGAATACAAGGGGGGGGGCAGAGCATACCAAGATTACAACACTGTGTTTTGCCACTTGTAACGTCTGTTAAGATTTTTGCCTTCATACATAAGGATTTGGTGCTACCGTTATGTTTTGTATAAGTGAGCCCGTTCCTAGAAAAGATGCAGTAGCTGGGGGCATGAGAGGCACGTGTAAGCGCTGGGAGTGGTTCGCGCATTGCCTCCAAGTGCACGTTTGCTGGCTACGTGAGAAGCACGTGAAAACACCGGGTGCGGTTTTCCTATTTAAACCGCACCCAGTGTTCTGGAAGGCGCTTTGCCTTCTTCCCGTCTAGCGCATCGGACCGCGTTAGAAATCCTCCGCTTCCTGACAAAGCCTTACCTGATTTTGGAAGCGGAACGTCTTCACAGATCTCCGGAGCTGAAGGATCTCTTCTCCTCGACGGCAGGCCCTAGAGAGAAAAGACAAAGATGAGGAGATAAGTACTTTGTTATTTAAAAGGCGCCCAACGAAAGAAAGGTTCTTTTAAAGATAAAGACAGAACAATTTTTGGAAAGCTTTCCACAAGGAAGGTTACAGGAACTTTTACAGTCAAGACAAAGAGCATGGACTATTTGGTTATTTTCATTTAACACTGTGATAATAGAAAGAAATGTTAATTATTGTTAGTGCGTGAGTGAAATAGGAAATCTACGTATGTACATAGTATATTTTTAAAGTACAGGTCAACATTTGATTTGAGAGAAGAATCTAAGGAGTATTTAACATTCGGCGTCAGCGCGAGGAGTAAAGTGAGTACCCAGAGAAAGTGAGCTATTTTGTGGTGAGGTAAAATCGACAAGGAAAGGATGGCATAATCATGATGTTGTTTATTTTTAACCATAGAACATAGAATATTGGCGCTCAACATAAAGACCCATCAGGAACACAGCTTTCCTCCACTCATCTCGCCGAATCTACCCTCTTCACGCGACTCAAGAATATACTGGGACGTAGGCTTCACAAGAGTTGTACGCAGGTAGGCAGAAGCACTGTCTGAATAAACCATGTAATTAAGAAACAATAGGAAGACACTAAAAAGGTCTAGATAATTTAGTAAATTTGTACATTTATTGTTTACCAGGTCGTCAACCGAGAAGCTCCGCATCACGTCCAGTATCCGGCCCTCCTCCTAGGTTTCTAACCCATATCTAGTAGAGAATTAAAGTATACAGGTATTAATTAGATATTTGGGAGGTTGGTCTCTTGCGTCCCTGCGAAATTACTACGTCGTGAAAACTCCGTAAGGTAAGAGACGACGTGGTGTCTTGACAGAAGGCAAAGCCCACGTAAAACATTTCGCCTGGACGCAATGGACCAAACCGCGCAAATCTCACTGCAAGACATTGCAACAATTTTGACTGAAATTAAAAATGAGAATGCTGCTTTACGCAGAGATCTGTCAGTCTTACAAGGCGCAATTCAAAAGCCTCTCCTCAAACCAGCAACCTTTCCTAAGGCATTCACTGATTCCGCAACCACATCTTCTAGTACTCCAACTCAGATTCAGGTAGTCACCCCAGTTCCAATACCACTTGCACAACCAGAGAGATTTTATGGAGACAATAATAAATACTCCATTTTCATGAATCAATGCCATTTACATTTTATAGCCAAAGCAAACGCCTTTCCTGATGATTCCTCTAAAGTAGCCTTTGTGCTATCCTATTTGGGTGGAGACGCAGCTCTCTGGTCTGTACCTTTGGTAGAAAGAGACGACCCTATTCTGTATAATTTCAAGGCATTTGAGCGCGCTATGAAAAAACTTTTTGCCAAGCATGTATTTGTTCAATCTGCTGATAATGAGCTCCTGAATTTAAAACAAGGAAATTCTGACTTGCTTCATTATATTTCAGTCTTTAATAGACTGGTCTTAGAGGCAGATTGGCCAGAAAATAAAAGGGTATCGCTCTTTTACAGAGGGTTAAAAGAGGAGTTGAAGGATATGGTAATGCAAATTCTAGAACCTCCAGAAGATGTAAATGATTTTATAGATTTAGTAGTTAAATTAAACCACAGATTGTCTGAGAGAAGGGGAGAAAGAGGGAAATCAGATCACAAGTTGTTCCTGTTTAAAGAAAGAGCCACCACAGTAAAAGACGCACCGCCTAAAAACGACTCTGTAGAACCCATGCAAATAGGTTCAATTCGTGGCCCTTTATCCAAAGAAGAAAAGGAGAAGAGGCGGAAACTCAATCAGTGTCTTTATTGTGGAAAGTCAGGTCACTTTGTTAAGGAATGCCCTACACGTCCAAATAAGTGGAAAACTAAAACTTCAGAGGTAGCATTAGTTCAACCTCAATCGGAAAACTAGCACACTCGATGAAAGAGGAGGTCAATTCGTCGGGTGCAATCTCCAGCCTGGCCTCTACAGTGCCTCCTTTAGGGAGTCGTCATTTGTGTATTAAAGTAAAATTAACAGCCTTATCTGATCCCAGGAGTTCTTGGGAAGTAGACGCTCTGATAGATTCAGGGGCCACTGGCAATTTTGTTGATACTCATTTTTTGGAGAAATTGGGTTTTAAAACAGAGAGTAAGAAAAATCCAGAAATTGTAAGGGCAGTAGATGGGAAAGAATTGTCATCAGGTCCCATCCAAAAACAGACGGAATGTTTAACCATGGCGAGTTCTAGCATACATAATGAACTCATAATATTTGACATCATAGACGCACCTCAGTTTAGGTTAATTCTGGGAATACCGTGGTTAAAACTACATAATCCCAGTATTGATTGGGAAACACTGAGCATTACGTTTCGATCAAAACATTGTCAACAGCAATGTTTTAACGAGAATCACCAAGAAAATCTAGTACAAGGATATGATTTTCCAATCGAATCCTCAAGTATTCTTTTATTGGAAGGGGTACCGTCTGAGTATTCAGATTTAATTGATGTTTTTGACAAAAAAAAGGCAAATACTCTTCCTCCTCACAGGGACTTTGACTGTCGAATCGATTTAACTCCAGGAGCTACATTACCTTGTAGTAGAATTTATGCACTGACCGAAAAAGAAAATGAACACTTACGAAACTATTTGGATGAATATCTAGACAATGGGTTCATCAGGCACTCTAAGTCACCAGTCTCATCTTCTCTTTTTTTCATACCAAAGAAGGGGGGGGAGTTACGCACGTGTATTGACTATAGAGCCCTGAACAACATTACAATTAAAAATCGGTATCCGTTACCTCTAATTCCAACTTTATTGGACCAAGTAAAACAAGCTACAATTTATACTAAATTGGACTTGCGAGGAGCATATCATCTTGTACGAGTTCGGGAGGGCGATGAATGGAAAACTGCGTTCCGCACAAAATTCGGCCTCTTCGAATATCAAGTAATGCCCTTCGGACTCTGCAATGCTCCAGCAGCTTTCCAATTTTTCATAAATGAAGTATTGCATGAATTCATAGATGTTTGTTGTGTCGTTTACATCGATGACATACTCATTTATTCAAATTCTAAAGAAGATCATGTAAAGCAAGTTCGTGCCATTCTTCAAAAATTGCTTTCTAATTCCCTCTATGTAAAGTTGGAGAAAAGCCTGTTTCATGTATCCCATGTAGAATTCCTTGGTTACATAATTAGCCCTTCAGGCATAGAAATGGATCCAAAAAAGGTGGAAGCGGTAAGATCATGGCCTAAACCTATATCTGTGAAACAAGTACAAAGTTTTTTGGGTTTTGCAAATTTCTACCGCCGTTTCATTCAAGACTTTTCTCAAATAATTACTCCAATTACACGGCTCTTACGTAAAGGGGTTAAGTTTGAGTGGTCAGATTCAGCCGAAAAGGCATTTCAAGAACTGAAGACTAAATTTACCACAGCCCCTATTTTGGGTCATCCTGACCCTTCGCAACCGTTCATTGTGGAGGCGGATGCCTCTCAGTTTGCTCTAGGAGGCATCCTATCGCAACGCGATAAAAACACTGGTCAAATGCATCCAATCGCCTATTATTCCCGAAAATTGTCTGCACCTGAACAAAACTATGCCATAGCAGATAAGGAATTATTGGCTATAAAAGCAGTTTTTGTGGAATGGCGCCATTACTTGTTGGGAGCCAGACATCCAATAACAATTTACACAGATCATCGCAACCTACAAGCCTTAAGATCTGTCAAGGCCCTCTCAGCTAGACAATTACGATGGTCTTTGTTTTTCAATGACTATAATTTTATAATCACCTATCGACCAGGAAAAGAGAATTGGAAGGCGGATGCCTTATCTCGAATAGGTGAAAAAGACTGTGAAAACAATATCATAGAAAAACCAGTATTACCAGCAACTTGTTTCCAGGCCTGTTTAAGCACTTGTGATATAATTACTGAGTTAAAGGAAACTTTTAAGAAACAAGACTTTGACAAATGGAAAGAAGAATACCCATGTGTCCAAAAGAAAGACGATTTGTTGTTTGTAAACGACCAAATTTTGGTACCTTCTGAAGAAAATCAACAAACGATAATGCGTCTTCATCATGATACTTTGTTGTCAGCTCATCCAGGTATAACTAAGACATTTGAGCTCATCAAAAGAAAATTTTGGTGGCCTTCAATGTTCAAAGATGTACAAGAATTTGTAAAAACTTGTAATATTTGTTGTCAAAATAAAACATCTCATCAAGCTCCTAGTGGCCTACTGAAACCTTTACCCATACCACCTCAACCATGGCACACTATCTCTTTAGATTTTGTAGTAGAGCTTCCTCCCACCAAGAAAGGTTTTACTACTATACTCACTGTTGTAGACCAGTTGACCCGTATGGCCCACTTCATACCCTTAAAGAAGCTCCCCACCGCTTTGGAATTAGCTCACATTCTTATGCTTAATGTAATAAGATTACATGGAATTCCATCGGTGGTTATTTCCGATAGGGGTTCTCAATTTATTTCGCATGTTTGGAAAGAGTTAAGTAAACTTTTGCATATGGACGTTAGGTTGTCTTCAGGTTATCATCCTCAAACGGATGGGTTAACTGAACGAACCAATCAAACTTTAGAACAGTTTTTGCGTTGTATGTTAACAACAGTAGAGGAAGAGTGGTCAGATTTGTTAAGTGCGTTGGAATTTGCATATAATAATCTAGAACATTCTTCTTTAGGTATGTCACCTTTTTTCTGTAATTATGGATTTCACCCAAGAAACATACCTTGTGAGATAAAAGATTCCTCCGAGGTGCCATCCATACATGACTATATTTCAAAATTGAACACCATTCATATGGAAGCTCAATACCAGTTAGCAAAGGCTAAAGAGAGTCAAAAGAAAGCTGCTGATAAACATCGAACCATCCAACCTACGTATGTAGTAGGAGATAAGGTTTGGCTGAATACACGAAATGTACGGCTAAAGGGAAATAAAAAGTTTCACCCACGATTTATTGGTCCGTTTGTAGTAGAAAGGGTGATAAATCCGGTTTGTATTAAACTTGCATTACCTCAAAAATATCAATGTCACCCAGTTTTCCATGTGTCATTAATCAAACCATTTCATCCCCATACTCGAATGGTTCGTCCACCTCCTCCAATTGTTGTAGAGGGTAATCCAGAATTTGAAGTCAAAAGAATCTTAGATTCCAAAAGAGTGCGTGGAAAATTATTCTATTTAATTGATTGGAAAGGTTATGGCCCAGAAGAACGATCCTGGGAACCTTTAACCAATTTAAAGAATGCTCCACGAATGATAAAAAACTTTCACATTAGATTTCCAATGAAACCGAGACCAATAGCCAGAATCTTAGGGGGGATCTTGAGAGGGGAGTACTGTCACGATACTCATGACCACTGATCCGTTTGTATTCCCTCACACATGTTTCCCCTAGGAAAAACCCACCCCTGACCCGTGCACCAGCACAACCTTGTGATATGACTGTGTCCTTGACACTGTATTGTATTTATTGTAAGATCTAATATGTATTGTACTATCATGTGTTTTGCCACTTGTAACGTCTGTTAAGATTTTTGCCTTCATACATAAGGATTTGGTGCTACCGTTATGTTTTGTATAAGTGAGCCCGTTCCTAGAAAAGATGCAGTAGCTGGGGGCATGAGAGGCACGTGTAAGCGCTGGGAGTGGTTCGCGCATTGCCTCCAAGTGCACGTTTGCTGGCTACGTGAGAAGCACGTGAAAACACCGGGTGCGGTTTTCCTATTTAAACCGCACCCAGTGTTCTGGAAGGCGCTTTGCCTTCTTCCCGTCTAGCGCATCGGACCGCGTTAGAAATCCTCCGCTTCCTGACAAAGCCTTACCTGATTTTGGAAGCGGAACGTCTTCACAGATCTCCGGAGCTGAAGGATCTCTTCTCCTCGACGGCAGGCCCTAGAGAGAAAAGACAAAGATGAGGAGATAAGTACTTTGTTATTTAAAAGGCGCCCAACGAAAGAAAGGTTCTTTTAAAGATAAAGACAGAACAATTTTTGGAAAGCTTTCCACAAGGAAGGTTACAGGAACTTTTACAGTCAAGACAAAGAGCATGGACTATTTGGTTATTTTCATTTAACACTGTGATAATAGAAAGAAATGTTAATTATTGTTAGTGCGTGAGTGAAATAGGAAATCTACGTATGTACATAGTATATTTTTAAAGTACAGGTCAACATTTGATTTGAGAGAAGAATCTAAGGAGTATTTAACATTCGGCGTCAGCGCGAGGAGTAAAGTGAGTACCCAGAGAAAGTGAGCTATTTTGTGGTGTGGTAAAATCGACAAGGAAAGGATGGCATAATCATGATGTTGTTTATTTTTAACCATAGAACATAGAATATTGGCGCTCAACATAAAGACCCATCAGGAACACAGCTTTCCTCCACTCATCTCGCCGAATCTACCCTCTTCACGCGACTCAAGAATATACTGGGACGTAGGCTTCACAAGAGTTGTACGCAGGTAGGCAGAAGCACTGTCTGAATAAACCATGTAATTAAGAAACAATAGGAAGACACTAAAAAGGTCTAGATAATTTAGTAAATTTGTACATTTATTGTTTACCAGGTCGTCAACCGAGAAGCTCCGCATCACGTCCAGTATCCGGCCCTCCTCCTAGGTTTCTAACCCATATCTAGTAGAGAATTAAAGTATACAGGTATTAATTAGATATTTGGGAGGTTGGTCTCTTGCGTCCCTGCGAAATTACTACGTCGTGAAAACTCCGTAAGGTAAGAGACGACGTGGTGTCTTGACACCCGGGAGGTGAGCGGACCACTTGGCAGGTCAATGGGAGGACGAAGTGTCAAGAGCTCTTCCCCCGCCAGGTGCCGATCGCCTCCAGCTCCCCCAGGCGCTGGCTCCACCCCCTGCTGGGTATCTGGACACCTTCATCCCGGGCCCTCCGACCTCCAAGTGCGAGGGTCCGGACATCAAAGAGCGCCTGCCCTATAACTGGGGCAACTCCGGAGCAGGAAGGCAGTTGTATCCTGGAGTCGAGAGACACCGAGAGAACTCAGCCTTGACGGACTACTGGCGCTGCCGTAGCCCGCTCTTGTGAACCATCGTCCTGCCTGCTGGCGCTGCCGCGGCCTTCTGCAACATCCATCCTCGTCGGGACCTGCTGGCGCTGCCGCGGCCCGTTGTAACGACCATCCTCACCGGGACCTGCTGGCGCTGCCGCGGACCGTACATCGACCATCTTTCCGGGACCTGCTGGCGCTGCCGCGGACCGTGTACCGACCATCTCGACCGGGACCTGCTGGCGCTGCCGCGGCCCGTACCAACTAAACCACCAAGCTCGAGGATTGTGAGCTAGTCATCATCTCATCCGAACTACCTGACTGGTAACCAGACTGTCCCGTTCCCCCTTACCCTGCATTGAGAGACTTGAATCGAGGGGACCCCTGAGTCCAGACCTCCTTGTACCATTCAACCGTACCTTAAGAAGTGCTTATAAAGAACACTGAACCTTATCCGTGTGTGGTATCCGTCTGTGGGGGGGAAGTTACTTGTCTGTACGATCACTGGAGACGGCGCTCCCCGGAGGCCTCTCCTCCTGACCCTGGCCGACCCTCCCGGTCCGTCTACCCTTTCTAACATTGGTGGCCAGCGGCGCGATCCGAATCAACGCGTAATCGTACAGAGAGTAGCTCACCCCACGACAAAAACACGATGTCAGCCAAAGATAGCAGCTCCACCGAGAAATTCCAAATGGATAAGTTGGAAGAATACAACCACCGCGAACTGAGACAATTCTGCATAGAACTTGGCATTGCTACCACCGGCCTGAGTACCAAGGATGATCTAAAGCACGCCCTAGAGTCGTGGACAGAAACTGGGGTCGCCGGACCCTCCGACCAAAGCAGCATCACACCAGAGGGGAACGCCACGGCTCCCGAGGAGCGGGGAACGGGCCTCTCGCAGGAGGAGATCCGAGAAAGAGAAAGAACCAGATTGCACGAGTTGGAAATGGCACGACTCAAGATGGATGGGGAACTCAAGTTAGCTGAACAGAAACTCAACCTCGAGCATATGCGGCTCCGAGAAGAACGAGAAGAGAAGCAGAGACAGAGAGAGCTGGAGGAGAAAAAAATAACGCTCGAGCACGAGCGCCAACTAGCGGAGATAGAACTTCGGAAACAGAATAAAGAACTGGGGGTGCCTGAGCGACCACACACCCCGGGGCCAATCGAGAAAAAAGTCCACATCCCCAAGGATGTTGTCCGCGAGTATGTCCGAGAAGACGACATACAACAGTTGTTTAAAGCCTACGAGATCGCCATGACCTCCCACCGGATCGACCGGAGTGATTGGGGAGCCGGACTTTGGGGGAGGTTTGTCAACGAGGGTCGCGATGCCCTACTGCAGCTCCCAGATCACCAAATGTCGTCCTACGACCACATGAAGGCTGCCCTCCTCACCCGCTACGGCCTCACACCCGAGATGTACCGCCAGAGGTTCAGAGATTGCACCCGGATCCCAGGTACAACTTGGGTAGAATACGTGAACTATTTTAGCCGTGCCTTCGAGGGTTGGATCAAGGGGAGCCATGTCTCCACCTACGAACAACTCTTTAACCTTATGGTATGGGAGCACCTGTCGAACAACTGTTTCGTCGAGCTCAGGCAGCACCTCCTCGACAGTAAGCTAACTGACCCCCGGCAGCTCGCCGCCGAAGCTGACCGATGGGAAAGCACCCGGGTGGGCCGGAGGGGGCCACACAAACAGAACAGAAGCAACCCAGGCCAGCACCGGCCTCGGGGAGGAGGAGGGGGCCAGGGGCGAGGGAGAGACGCCTTGCCAGCAACACCCGTGGCCAGCACCCCGCCTCCGGCCGGCCGGGGCAACCCCCCGTGGCGTCCTGGGTTCCGAGCCAACGTCACGTGCCACCGATGCCAGCGAGTCGGCCACTACGCCAATGACCTGAGCTGCCCGCAGAACCAAACACCCAAGCCCCGCCAGGTAGCTGCCGCCGCCCTGGGGGAAGAGCGATTATCGGGGGAACCAGAAGAGTATGAGCCGGCCCAGCAAGAGTGGGAACCGGCCGCCATGGTCCTGGCGTGCTTAGGGGGAAGAGACATGGTCCCACGGGCCCCCCTCCCCGCTAACACCAGGAAATACGGTCAGTGGGTGACCATTAATGGACAGCGAGCCGAGGCCTTGCGTGACACAGGCGCCAGTGTGACGGCCGTCCGCTGTCACCTGGTGAAGCCCGAGCAGATCCTGCCGAACATTCTCTGCCCCGTCCGCTCGGCAGACAACTCTGAGAGTATGTGTCAAATGGCCTGCGTCCCGTTCGAATGGGGAGGGGTCTCCGGCCTGTTGAAGGTGACGGTCCGGGACGATGCCCCCGTGGACTGCCTCCTGGGGAATGACCTCGAGAGTTCCCCGTGGGCCACCGTTGAGAGAAGAGAGCACCTGGGGATGCTGGGCCTCCCGGACTGGGCCTGCGTAACCACCCGGTCCATGGCCGCCCGTGCCGTCCCCCGATCAGAAGAACCAGAATGGCCAGCACCTCCGCCCCCGGTCGCCCCAGTAGAAGACAACGACGAGGCCAGCCTCCCAGACCCGACGACCGAAGGGGACGCGCAACCCCAGAACCTTCCTGACCTGGCTCAGTGGCGTCAAGCAGGGGGGCCCACCCAAGAACAGTTCCGCCAGGAACAAAAGACCTGTCCCTCCCTCGAGGGACTCCGCCAACAAGCCAGCGCCCAGAACACAGGGGACTCCACTGGAACTCACTGGGTCTACTGGGATAACGACCTCCTATACAGCGAGCAAAGAATCGCCGAGCTGGGGGCCGGTCGAGTACTGGTGGTACCTCTCCGCTTCAGAGACTTTCTGCTCAACCTGGCCCACGATGTCCCCCTGGCTGGACACCTGGGCCAGGACAAAACGTACAGCCGCCTAGTGACCCACTTTTTCTGGCCGAAAATGAGGAACGACGTCCTGAACCACTGCCGATCTTGCCCCACATGCCAAGCCAGCGGGAAGAGTGGTCGGAAGCTGAAAGCCCCTCTGCAACCCTTCCCTGTGGTCACCACCCCGTTCGAGAGGGTGGGGATAGACATTGTGGGGCCTCTGGACCCCCGCACGGCAAAAGGACACAGGTTCATCTTAGTACTGGTGGACCATGCCACCCGCTACCCCGAGGCGGTGCCCCTACGGACCGTGACAGCTCCGGTGGTTGGCCGGGCCCTAATGGGGATCTTCTCCCGGGTAGGCTTCCCCCGAGAAGTCGTCAGCGACCGAGGCACGAACTTTATATCCAAATACATGAAGTCCCTCTGGCAACAATGCGGGGTCACCTACAGATTCACGACCCCCTATCACCCCCAAGGGAACGGACTAGTGGAGCGGTTTAACCGCACTCTCAAGGGGATGATTGGGGGATTGGAAGAGCCCCTCCGTCGCCAGTGGGATGTACTACTCCCGTGCCTCCTCTTCGCCTACCGAGAAGTTCCCCAGAAGTCCCTCGGTTTTAGCCCTTTCGAACTCCTGTACGGGCACCCTGTGCGAGGGCCCCTCAGCCTAGTAAAAGAAGGTTGGGAGATGGCCCCCCTAAAGACCCCTCCAGACGTCTTCAAATACCTCCTGGCCCTACGCAATCAGACCCAGCGCTTCAGAGAGATGGCCAAGGCGAACCTCGAGGCCAGCCAGGAGGACATGAAGAGGTGGTATGATCACAATGCCTCCTCCGTTGAGTTCGAGCCTGGACAACAAGTATGGGTGATGTCCCCCACCGAACCATGTGCCTTGCAAGATAAGTGGACGGGGCCCTTCAAAGTGGTCGAGCGCAAAAGCCCCGTCACTTACCTCATCGACCTGGGGACCTCCCGGAACCCCCTTCGGGTCCTCCACACCAACCGACTCAAACCACACTTTGTGCGCTCAGAACTCAGCCTCCTGATGGCTACGGACAGTGGGGCAGAGGAAGACTCCGAACCCCTCCCGGATCTTCTGAAGACTCAGGAGAATGACGGCTCCGTGGACGGGGTCCGGCTCTCTGACGCCCTCACTTCGGAGCAACGCCAGGGCTGCTGGAACCTCCTGCTGCAGTTCGCTACCCTGTTCTCCCTCACCCCCGGGGTCACCCCTTGGTGTTTGCACGACGTGAACACCGGGGACAGTCCCCCTGTCCGACACCGGGCCTACCGCGTACCAGATCGGGTACGGGCCTGCATACAGGAGGAAGTGGCCAAGATGCTCACAATCGGGGTCATCGAGCCCTCGGACAGTCCCTGGGCCAGTCCGGTTGTATTGGTCCCCAAAGCCGCTGCCCCCGGAACCGCACCTGAACTGAGATTCTGCGTCGACTACCGGGGCTTGAACGCTGTCACCCGGACCGACGCTCATCCGATCCCCCGAGCAGACGAGCTGATCGACCGGCTGGGGGCCGCCCGCTACCTCAGTATCTTCGACCTAACAGCGGGCTACTGGCAGATCGGCCTCACACCCAGGGCTCAGGAACGGTCAGCCTTCTCTACCCCCGATGGCCACTACCAATTCAAGGTCATGCCCTTCGGCATGAAGAATGCCCCCGCCACGTTTCAACGCCTCATGAACCAGGTCTTGGCGGGGCTCGAAGAGTTCAGCGCTGCCTACCTGGACGATATCGCTGTATACAGCCGCCACTGGCCCGACCACCTCCGTCACCTCCAAGAGGTCCTACAGGCCCTCCAGCGGGCCGGCCTCACAATTAAGGCCGGCAAGTGTCAAATTGGCCAAGGGTCTGTGACCTACCTTGGGCACCAAGTGGGGAGCGGGCTGGTGGCCCCGCTACAACTTAAGATTGCTGCCATCCAGTCCTGGCAGCCCCCCGTCACCCAGACCGAGGTCCGAGCCTTCTTGGGGCTCACCGGCTACTACCGGCGGTTCGTGAAGGACTACGGCAGCATCGTGGGGCCCCTCACGGGTCTCACGTCCAAGAACCAGCCGAAGCGGATTAACTGGACCCCCGATTGTCAAGCGACCTTCGAGAAGCTGAAGGCCGCTCTATGCACCGCCCCTGTGCTCCAGGCCCCCGATTACAGTCGGGAATTCATGGTACAGACCGACGCCTCCGACCACGGCATCGGAGCCGTCCTTTCTCAGTTAAACCCCGAAGGTCATGACCAGCCGGTGGCCTTCATCAGTCGACGTCTCCTGGCCCGAGAACAGCGCTGGAGCACCATCGAGAGGGAGGCCTTCGCAGTGGTGTGGGCCCTCAAAAAGCTCCGGCCCTATCTCTTCGGTACCCACTTCCGGGTACAAACCGACCATCGACCCCTGCAGTGGCTGATGCAGATGCGGGGGGAGAACCCAAAATTCTTGCGCTGGTCCATTTCCCTGCAGGGAATGGACTTCACTGTGGAGCACCGACCAGGCCAAGACCACGCCAACGCGGATGGCCTGTCCCGCTTTTTCCGCCTCGACGAAGAGAGTCCCCAAGGAGATGGGTGACTCTCCCCGCCTTCAGCTGGGGGGGACGCATGTTGGACAGGCCACACGAAGGGCTTGCTCCCTCCCCGCACGACAGGGCCCGAGCTCCGGCCCACCAGGCATAACCCACGAAAAGCACCTGTACCCCGTCTCCCGACGGATCTTCTGCCCTCGGACCTCTACTCATCACGGGGCCCAGCCCCACCGGCTCCCCCGGCCGGTTCAAGCCGCCATCTTGGGCCCTGCACCACGAGGCCGCGTGGCCTCGCCCCGACCCTAACCCCGGGCCTGACCGGCCCCGACATCCCGGCACCACCATCCACCCGGGAGGTGAGCGGACCACTTGGCAGGTCAATGGGAGGACGAAGTGTCAAGAGCTCTTCCCCCGCCAGGTGCCGATCGCCTCCAGCTCCCCCAGGCGCTGGCTCCACCCCCTGCTGGGTGTCTGGACACCTTCATCCCGGGCCCTCCGACCTCCAAGTGCGAGGGTCCGGACATCAAAGAGCGCCTGCCCTATAACTGGGGCAACTCCGGAGCAGGAAGGCAGTTGTATCCTGGAGTCGAGAGACACCGAGAGAACTCAGCCTTGACGGACTACTGGCGCTGCCGTAGCCCGCTCTTGTGAACCATCGTCCTGCCTGCTGGCGCTGCCGCGGCCTTCTGCAACATCCATCCTCGTCGGGACCTGCTGGCGCTGCCGCGGCCCGTTGTAACGACCATCCTCACCGGGACCTGCTGGCGCTGCCGCGGACCGTACATCGACCATCTTTCCGGGACCTGCTGGCGCTGCCGCGGACCGTGTACCGACCATCTCGACCGGGACCTGCTGGCGCTGCCGCGGCCCGTACCAACTAAACCACCAAGCTCGAGGATTGTGAGCTAGTCATCATCTCATCCGAACTACCTGACTGGTAACCAGACTGTCCCGTTCCCCCTTACCCTGCATTGAGAGACTTGAATCGAGGGGACCCCTGAGTCCAGACCTCCTTGTACCATTCAACCGTACCTTAAGAAGTGCTTATAAAGAACACTGAACCTTATCCGTGTGTGGTATCCGTCTGTGGGGGGGAAGTTACTTGTCTGTACGATCACTGGAGACGGCGCTCCCCGGAGGCCTCTCCTCCTGACCCCGGCCGACCCTCCCGGTCCGTCTACCCTTTCTAACAGTGACGTGTGGGGCTGTAGTGTTGAGGAGGTAACAGAGTCCAATGGCTTGGTGGTGGATGGAGCGGGTGTGGAGTAGGAGGCACATAACCTGGTTGTAATGACAGGGTCTGGTAGGCTGGGCAGCGCTGTGTAGGCAGTTGGAGTAGCACACTCAGCATGCGAAGGTGTCATGTGTGTGTTAGGGGTTGCCTGATGGCAGGAGGATGATTGTCACAAGGACTTTGCTTGGAGAGTGGCTGCAGCATGAGCCTGTTGTGTGACTTGGGTCATGCAAAGACTAGAGGGTCGTGCACTGTGCATGTTGCAGGTGCAGACGGTCCGGCCTTTGGCACGGCGCTGGGGCTACAGTGGCACAGAAAAGCTGCTGGCTGCATTACAAATGGGTGGAAGTGGAAGGCCTGAGCATTTCTAAGGCGTGGGGGTTGCAGAATCAGGGCACTCGGAGTGGCGGGCCGCAGGTGAGGCAGCTGCAGGCGGAAGGGGTTAGAAATCATGAAAAAATCAACACACAAAGACAAGGAGGTCTGCAAGGCACAGTGCAACAGGTGTATGTCAAGGAAGGAGTGTCAGCTCACGCATGGGTCACTCCCAGAAAGTGTATGATCAATCACCATAAATGACAGCCACTGTGTCAGGCAACAAAATGCGGAGATGCACAAAGGAGACACACCATCAGCAGGCATTCACGTCCCATTGTGGGCAGCAACCTGCACAAATACATACACAACCAGGTACGTCATGCCCAATAGAGATCATTAGCCATGAAGCACTGGATGCATGTTGCCAAAGTACACATACACTCATATGCTCAATCTTTGTCAATTCTGCCATAGATGACATATGCAAACTGGTAAGAGATCTGCAGTGACCGAGATGAGGCACACAAAGGGATATGCCTCCATATTAACAGACTCACAGGTCAGTTGACAGAACATGTGGGACATACGCTGGACCCCCCCTTCACAACACGGATGATGTCAATCCCAATGAACTGGCACACAAGGTAAGGGGATGAGTAAAACACATCCTGATGCACACGGAGGGGCTGCAATTCCCCATAGAGCATGTTGTTGTGATGTACCCCACTATGTCCACCCGTAGCATCTGCAATGTTTCAGAGCCAAGGTACACACACATTGATGCCTTCATCAGATGCCATATTCCACTACAGATGACTGTCAAGAAGGCTGACTATCATGTCATGGGAGTGATGCTACATGTCACATGCTCCATGGTGAGAAGACATGTATGCATGGTACCACAACATGCACAGAAGCAGTCACCACACATTCACAACCTGTACCACCACCAAAAAGCCTTGCTGCAATACTTACCCAAACTGACATTTCCACATGTCCATGCATGGAATGCTGATTCAGCACACATTGCAATCCACACGAGGAATAGCAGGAGGACAACGATGACATGACCAGACAACAGGTACCAAATACCTGGGAATGACAGACACGCGAGAAGTCACCAAAAAAAGATTCTCAACGCACACATGGAAGTGTACCAAACAGGAACAATGTTGGACACATGTAAATTGCCAATCAAGTCTCTCTACAAAACTGTGTTGCATGACATCATCACTCGAGTGACACATCAGAACACACATCCAAGTCACTTTGCATTCAGTCAGCTGGACACACACATACCACTCAACGCTACAAGCTTGCACACTCATAGCCAGTGACTCACCATTATGAGAAGAAGTTGCATATGAGCTGACTCCGGATATCATCCCCCTCCTCCTCATCATCACTAGCCTCGTGACCAAGCCCTTGATCCTCCACGGGTGGATGCTCCTGCTCATCTGGATCCAGGATGAGTGGCACTGCCTTCTCAACTGCCATGTTGTGCAGCATGCAGCACACAATGAAGATTTTGCAGACCTTCTCCGGGGCATAAGGGAGAGACCCGCCTGTCTTGTCCAGGCACCGGAATCGGCTCTTCAGGAGTCCAAACGTCCTCTCAATCACTTGCCTGGTGTGGCCGTGTGCATCGTTGTACCGGTGATCTGCAGCTGTTCTTGGGTTGCGGAGAGGTGTCAACAGCCATGGCATGTTGGGATAGCCAGCCATGGAAACATCATGTAAATAAGTGAGTCACGAGATGCCGTAAGAGACAAAGATACGGCAACACATAGGACAAAAAGACTATACCCACCAACAAGACATGCTCGTTCGTTGTGCATCCGCAGCATCATTTGTGGCACCCTGCTATGCCTCATGATGTAGGCATCATGTGCTGATCCTGGAAAACGTGCACAGACATGGGAAATCATCATGTTAGCAAGACACACCACAAGGGCATTTATCGAGTGGTAATGTTTGCGGTTGCGATAGGCTTGTTCCTGTGCCTGTGGTGGTACAAAAGCCACATATGTACCATCAATGGACCCAATTACATGGGGCATCCCACCCAGGGCATAGAAATCCCCCTTGACATCCCTCAACCCCTCTGGACTCGGAAATTTGATGAATTCATCAAAGTGCTCCAACATGGCTGCTAAAACATCATGCAGGACACGGCTGAACATAGTCTGGGACATCCCACCCAAATCAGCTATGGTCAATTGAAACGTACCTGTTGCAAAAAAATGTAAGGCTGCCATCACCTTCATCTTGGGGGTCAGCGCAGTAGGGTACCTGTGTTGCGGTTGGAGGTGTGGTGCCAGCTTGTTTGTCAGGTCCTCAATCAACTGTTGAGTGAATCTGTAACGGCGGATGCAGGCACGTTCCCTCATGGCACCCAAGTCTGGCATTAGTCTTGGCACAGGTGGTGTCCTGCAAAACATAGTTTTGAAGAATGAAGCTTGAGAGTCGGCAAACATCAATGTCAATGAACATAGCACATGCTACACTGCTAATACACATCAGGTAACTATGGAGTCGGGTGTGTGCAATACATCCAGGATACAGATGCCAGCTTGCTGGCACTCCTACAAAATGCCTGATACACCTGTTGATTGTCAAGTCAACATGACATGCCCTGAAAAGATTTGGGGGCCAGTCTGAGTGAAGAGCCACAGATATCACCGGAGTGACACACAACCACATAGCTGCATTTGAAGGATGTCATCTCATCCAGACAGCTGACTGCAAGGCACACGCACAGGTCACATGGAATGTCAAATGTACATGTCAAACACAGTGCGATGCAGGGGTACACGTGACAACACAAAGACACAGCCATTGAGACAACAAACACATGTATGACTGAAAATATATGATGTCCCATGCACACAGACCCTACAGCCTTGGGAATCCACATGTGGCATGGTGTGCGTAGATGTGTTACATGCCCATCTCCACACAGACCCCTGTTGGGACACTGACATGAAGCTCATGTGAACACATGACACAGCCAACATAGTCCCAAAGGGGCACGCTGATCGTGACAGGTCAGTTGATAAAGTGTCCCTGTCCCTGGCATCAGGAGACAGGTGCGGGTGTTGATGTCTGTGCCACCCACTGCTGCTATGCATGACACAGTTGGACTACAGACACACATGTGGCTAGTGTCAAGGTGATGTGTGCCACATCGTGCCCCATCACACATGACATGTGTCCACAGGTCAGAACACATCAATTGTGCAACTAGATGAGAGGACCTGTGCAAGATCACTGGCTAACACACCTAGGGCCTGCACCTGAAAGTATGCAATGACAAGTACTTGATGGACATCCATGTGCGACTCGTAGCCCTCCATTCCTGGCATGTGTACGGCTGTATCACCATTGTAAGCGTGTGAAATGCGTACCCGTACGTGTAGGCACTGGTAGTACACGTACGTGTACTACCAGTGCGTACACGTACCTGTACATGTACGTGTACACACTGGTAGTACACATACGTGTACAACTAGTGTGTACACGTACCTGTACAGGTACATGTAGGCACTGGTAGTACACGTACGTGTAGGCACTGGTAGTACATGTACGTCTACAACTAGTGCGTACACATATGTGTACAGGTACGTGTAGGCACTGGTAATACACGTACGTGTACTACCAGTGCGTACACGTATGTGTACAGGTACGTGTACGCACTGGTAGTACACATACGTGTACAACTAGTGCGTACACGTACTTGTACACGTACTTGTACTCGTACGTGTAGGCACTGGTAGTACACGTACGTGTACAACTAGTGCGTACACGTACGTGTACAGGTATGTGTATGCACTGGTAGTACACGTACATGTAGGCACTGGTAGTACACGTACGTGTACAACTAGTGCGCATATGTACGTGTACAGGTACGTGTATGCACTGGTAGTACACGTACGTGTACAACTAGTACGTAGACATACGTGTACAGGTACGTGTAGGCACTGGTAGTACACGTGCATGTACTACCAGTGCCTACACGTACGTGTACAGGTACGTGTACGCACTGGTAGTACACGTACGTGTACAACTAGTGCGTACACGTACTTGTACTCGTACGTGTAGGCACTGGTAGTACACGTACATGTACAACTAGTGCGTATACACTAGTGCGTACATTTACGTGTACAGGTACGTGTAAGATAGGCCTGGGCTAAATTTCAATTCCGCTCGCGGAAATTGCGATAATTTGACATTTTCGCATTCCGCGGAGAGCGCGAAAATGTAAACATTTCCGCATTCCGTAGCTTAGCGATAATTTGTTTCTTGCTCGCGCTGTAAAATAATACATTCTCGCGCGCGCGCGCGATCGCCTTACCTGAATCCCCGCGTTCGCTGCAAGTTTTCCCGATCCGGT
Organism: Triturus cristatus; assembly: GCF_964204655.1. NCBI lineage: Eukaryota > Metazoa > Chordata > Amphibia > Caudata > Salamandridae > Triturus > Triturus cristatus. The sequence continues at coordinate 734,414,707 of NC_140587.1, read as the reverse complement.
CGCGTTCTCCACGAGATGTTGGATTGTTGATAGCCATTTGCGCTGTCTTGTGTCATTGGTCGCGCGATCACGTCTTTCTTCTCGCGATCATGCATGCAGTTTGAACTGTGTGTGCTGACATCTGTGTGTACATTCAGGCTTGCCATCAGGGTGTCCCCACAGTACAGCTGGTCATTTTTTACCACCCAATCGCAGGCCCATTAGCTTATGCATTGTCCTGGGTGTGGACATGTGTGCCACTCCAGATGACAGCAGTAGGTCATATGTGTAGCCAACTGTGTAATCAGGTGACGGATGGCCTGGTGACAACTGACATGATTCAAGTTGTTACTCTTCATGATTTGTACCTTGGCACTCACAGCACTTGTCAACAGTTGTTCATGTTTCACATGTGGAAATTTGTTGATTTGTGTTAAGAACACTTATGTGCCTGCATGCAATATGTCGCACAAGGCAGTGCACACAAAAGTACATTGACACTGTCATGGAATGAGCTGCCACCTTTTCATTGAAGCCACTGTTATAAATAAATGTTGTTGCAGATTCTCCATATACATGTTCCCACAGTGGTCTTGATTTTGTGAGACTCATTAGTTGTCGGTGATACAAACTAACGAGTGTCAAGACGTCCAGACCTCCGTGGGCCCATGTATATGTACTTTCTGAAACACCATCTATTTCTAACAGTGGCTCCTCCGAAAAGGTGCCAGATTCTTCAATGACAGTGTCAATGTACTTTTGTGTGCACTGCCTTGTGCAAAATCTTGCATGCAGGCACGTCAGTGTTCTTTTTGCAAAATGGCCAATTGTCACACCCCAAACATGCAGATTGGTTAAAGTTTTGTGAGTCCCAAGGTACCAACATTTGTTCATTTTGTGTTCCAAGGGAACTTACAGGTCTCTGAGTGTGGTGACACCTTGAGTATTGAGGTGTGTTCGTTAACCTTGAGTGCACCACTCCTGTTTCTTTCAGGGTAAACAAAAGGTGTCATGACTTCATTGTATTGCTGTGCTCACCGGTTCACAGACACTAGCTTCTCAGTGTATTGCTCATTCAAGTTGTGGCCTTTTGTGTATTGAGTTTCCTGGTGTCAAAGTGGCATGGTGGGTCTACCAACTGGGCAGTACAGGGCTTACATATGTGCGGAGTAATCCAGCTGTTACTCATGATGCATTGCCTGATATGCACTGTGACCAATTGTTCTTGTGCTCATGTGTCAGATGTATACAGGTGACTGATGCTTTCTGGTTTCTTCTCCTTGCCCACAGCATCATCATCCACGCGCGAGGGAGACACCGGCATGGACCTTGAGGAGGGACCCAGCGACAGTGCCACCAGTGCTGTGGAGTCAGCAGGAGACAGTGGCACGGAGGGCGAGGGGAGTCAGTCGGAGGACCTGTCCGGAGGCGAGAGCATGTACGACACCGAGGGGTCCCAGGCTGACATCCTTGAGGAGGCGGAGGATGCAAAAACATCTGGCAGCATCCCACCAACTGTACCCGCCTCCTCCATTACCATCTCCGCCCTCCCAGTTGCTCCCGTCCCTTCTGTCCGTGCATGGTCCCACCGTGTCTCCTTCAGACCAGGCACCGCAGCCCCTGCCCCTGTCACCCCTGCTGCCCTCAGTGAAGAGTCTGTGGACACACTGCACCAGTTGCAGGTTGGTCAGGCGTCGATGCTGCATGTCCTCCATGAACACACTAGACTGCTCACACAGTTGGTGTCGTTCGTGGAGGGCATGTCATCAACGATGAATGAGCAACGCAGGTTTCTGCGGTTCATGGACTCTTCACTGACGGAAGCAGTGGCTCTCCTGCGGCGCTCCGTCCCCCCCCTACCCCAGACGCATCCACACTGCCCTCTCCCATGCCTGTCCAAAGCACACACAGACAGTCACAGGCACACACCACAACAGACACATCCAGCACACCCCCAAACAAGGCACAGCGCACACCTCCTGGCACGCACACTCAGGGGGATGTAGTCACACCCACAGGGTCTTGGGGCAAATGGCAGACATGCAGCCACAGTCAGAGTCCGCAGTCCTCATGACCCACTTCCTCCAAATCCACTCCCCTTAGTTCCCCTGGCAAGATGTCACCAAAAGTGACCTACATGGCTAGTCTGTCCCTCAGCCCCACTGTGACACCACGCCACAAGCGGTTGAGGAAGTCTCCGGCCAGGGAAGTTGAGTCCCCCCCATGTCCACCACCTCCCCCGAGAGCACTGCACCCCATCCCTCGGACTCCCCCCCTCCGTTGGCCCGGGTGTTCCTTCCAGTGCAGGAGTTCCTCTGGACGCCCTGGCAGCAGTGTGCAGCGAGCTGCTCACCACCACCTTTGGCCCTGCACCACCCCCTGTGGTGGATACGTCCAGCCCTGCACCCACCACACCTACCCAACCAACTCCTGTCCCTGCGGTGCCTGGTACTCCCACTGATGATGCCCCCCCCCGGTCGACAAACCTTGAGGTGACTTTGTGCAGGCAAGGTAGGGGTGGACACAGTCGCATACGTCCACCCTTGGACTCGAACTATGGACTGGTTATTGGCCTTTGTAAATAGTGTATTATAACAATTTTGTTTTTTGTGTGCTGAATACAGCCTTTTCTTTTAGTTTCCACACCATTGCATTTCAGGTACCTGATGTTGGTAATGAGGCCCATGAAGTTGGTGTTCTGGTAATGTGTTAGGGTTCTGAGAAATGTTTTAGTATGATGGTCATGAGGTGGACCATGGTATCTGTGTGCCATCACAATGTCTGTGAAAATATTAATTGGTAGTGTGTATTCCTTTGGATTGTGAGACATTGTCCCAGGAAGTGTTCCTTCCTCTGTGGCACCTGACATGTTCCCTGCAAACAGTTGAACAATTGTTGTGCTGACCTGTGTCCTTTGTTGGTGACGGATCCCTTCCACAATGGCCATGCATGCTCACCGATGTCTCCTGCTGAATTGTCTGTGCCATCCTTGCCAGTCACTGTACTTGTGTTTTGTGTATGTAGAAATGGCATCAGGGACCAATTGCCCCTTTTCAGCACTATGCATGTGTGTAATCATGGCCTAAAACACAAATGGCACGTGTAATGCAGGGTATTTGGGCACCTGACTCACAATTGTGGGCATTGTATCTAGTCACAGTGAACCCTATTCCTTACATGAGAGACAACATCTGGGTGGCTGGAACAGCAACTGGACATTCCTATCACTCCTGTGATGTGCGTGACAGTGTGTGTTCCCCTTGGCTAACTAATTTTAGTATGCATTTCCATGTCTATACAGTCTGTTGGCATTAAATCAGGGTGTGTATTGTGGGGCATCCGCCATGGGTGGGTATGCATGTGTTGTATGTCCTCACACCCACATGTGGTGTGTCATGCAGTGTGTGAATGACATCCATCCTCCTGGGAGTGGGGCACTGCTGGGAGTCCTCTTCACCCACCCCTCATATGTCTGGGCACTGCTGGAAGTCCTCTGCACCCACCCCTCATATGTCTGGACACTGCTGGTAGTGATATACACCCACCCCTCATATGTCTGGGCACTGCTGGTAGTGAGATGCACCCACCCCTCATATGTCTGTCCACTGCTGGTAGTGATATGCACCCACCCCTCATATGTCTGGGCACTGCTGGGAGTCCTCTGCACCCAGCCCTCATATCTCTGTCCACTGCTGATAGTGATATGCACCCACCCTTCATATGTCTGGACACTGCTGGTAGTGATATGCACCCACCCCTCATATGTCTGGGCACTGCTGGGAGTCCTCTGCACCCACCCCTCATATGTCTGGGCACTGCTGAGAGTCCTCTGCACCCACCCCTCATATGTCTGTCCACTGCTGGGAGTCCTCTGCACCCACCCCTCATATGTCTAGACACTGCTGGTAGTGATATGCACCCACCCCTCATATGTCTGGGCACTGCTGGGAGTCCTCTTCGCCCAGCCCTCATACCTCTGTCCACTGCTGGTAGTGATATGCACCCACCCCTCATATGTCTGGACACTGCTGGTAGTGATATGCACCCACCCCTCATATGTCTGGGCACTTCTGGGAGTCCTCTGCACCCACCCTTCATATGTCTGGGCACTGCTGGGAGTCCTCTGCACCCACCCCTCATATGTCTGTCCACTACTGGGAGTCCTCTGCACCCACCCCTCAAATGTCTGTCCACTGCTGGGAGTCCTCTGCACCCACCCCACATATGTCTGGACACTGCTGGTAGTGCTATACACCCACCCCTCATATGTCTGGGCACTGCTGGTAGCGATATGCACCCACCCCTCATATGTCTGGGCACTGCTGGGAGTCCTCTGCACCCACCCCTCATATGTCTGGGCACTGCTGAGAGTCCTCTGCACCCACCCCTCATATGTCTGTCCACTGCTGGGAGTCCTCTGCACCCACCCCTCATATGTCTGGACACTGCTGGTAGTGATATGCACCCACCCCTCATATGTCTGGGCACTGCTGGGAGTCCTCTTCGCCCAGCCCTCATACCTCTGTCCACTGCTGGTAGTGATATGCACCCACCCCTCATATGTCTGGACACTGCTGGTAGTGATATGCACCCACCCCTCATATGTCTGGGCACTTCTGGGAGTCCTCTGCACCCACCCTTCATATGTCTGGGCACTGCTGGGAGTCCTCTGCACCCACCCCTCATATGTCTGTCCACTACTGGGAGTCCTCTGCACCCACCCCTCAAATGTCTGTCCACTGCTGGGAGTCCTCTGCACCCACCCCACATATGTCTGGACACTGCTGGTAGTGATATACACCCACCTCTCATATGTCTGGACACTGCTGGTAGTGATATGCACCCACTCCTCTTATGTCTGGGCACTGCTGGGAGTCCTCTGCACCCACCCCTCATATCTCTGTCCACTGCTGATAGTGATATGCACCCACCCCTCATATGTCTGGACACTGCTGGTAGTTATATGCACCCACCCCTCATGTGTCTGGGCACTGCTGGGTGTCCTCTGCACCCACCCCTCATATGTCTGGACACTGCTGGTAGTGATATACACCCACCGCTCATATGTCTGTCCACTGCTGGTAGTGATATGCACCCACCCCTCATATGTCTGTCCACTGCTGGGAGTGCTCTGCACCCACCCCTCATATGTCTGGACACTGCTGGGAGTCCTCTGCACCCACCCCTCATATGTCTGGGCACTGCTGGGAGTCCTCTGCACCCACCCCCATATGTCTGTCCACTGCTGATAGTGATATACACCCACCCCTCATATGTTTGGGCACTGCTGGTAGTGATATGCACCCACCCCTCATATGTCTGTCCACTGCTGGTAGTGATATGCACCCACCCCTCATATGTCTGGGCACTGCTGGGAGTCCTCTGCAATCATCCCCGCATATGTCGGGGCACTGCTGGTAGTGATATGCACCCACCCCTCATATGTCTGGACACTGCTGGTAGTGATATGCACCCACCCCTCATATGTCTGGGCACTGCTGTGAGTACTCTGCACCCACCCCTCATATGTCTGGACACTGCTGGTAGTGTATACAGCCACACCTCATATGTCTGTCCACTGCTGGTAGTGATATGCACCCACCCCTCATATGTCTGTACACTGCTGGGAGTCCTCTGTACCCACCCCTCATATGTCTGGACACTGCTGGGAGTCCTCTGCACCCACCCCTCATAGGTCTGGGCACTGCTGGGAGTCCTCTGCACCCACCCCCATATGTCTGGACACTGCTGGTAGTGATATACACCCACCCCTCATATGTCTGGGCACTGCTGGTAGTGATATGCACCCACCCCTCATATGTCTATCCACTGCTGGAAGTCCTCTGCACCCACCCCTCATATGTCTGTCCACTGATGGGAGTCCTCTGCACCCACCCCTCATATGTCTGGACACTGCTGGTAGTGATATATACCCACCCCTCATATGTCTGGACACTGCTGGTAGTGATATGCACCCACCCCTCATATGTCTTGGCATTGCTGGGAGTCCTCTGCACCCACCCCTCATATCTCTGTCCACTGCTGGTAGTGATATGCACCCACCCCTCATATGTCTGGACACTGCTGGTAGTGATATGCACCCACCCCTCATATGTCTGGACACTGTTGGGAGTCCTCTGCACTGTTGGACCCGGCCCTCGTAACATAGTCAGACCTGACCCCTGCACCTCACACCAGCCCCGAGCCCCTGGCCTAGCCGATCCTTCCCACCAGAACACACGCACCCGACCCGGACTTCCCCCGTCCATAGGCCTTCCTCCTTCGGCCACCCCGGGCCCGCGTGCCCACTGCATGCACCAAGATGGCCGCCCGGCCCCAGCTCGACCCTAGCCTACAGGCGCCACTCCGGCTGGAGGACATCGCACCCCCCTTGGGATGAGAGAGGGAGGAGCAGTTTCCATCACACCTCTGCGCTTCCCTGGGACGGTGGGTTTCGATCGACCTGCCGGCCTCCCTGAGGGCTGGCTCCACGCCTGCTGGGTGTCTGGGGCTCCTCCCGACCCGGCCCTGAAAGGATCAAAGGACAATGGCAGGAAACCCCCAACAAGCGACCCCCAGGTGACAAGACCCCTGCCTGCACAGACTCCGGACATCAAAGAGGAGTCGCCCTATAACAAGGGGTGCTCTGGGACTGTCCGGTAGATTCGCCTTGGAACCACCTGAGCCCTGCTGAGTGACTCACGGCTCCCTGAAAGATCGTAAGACCTCCGAACGTGTGCTTGAGCCCTGCTGAGTGACTCGCGGCTCCCTGAAGATCGTAAGACCTCCGAACTCGTGCTTGAGCCCTGCTGAGTGACTCGCGGCTCCCTGAAGAGCGTAAGACCTCCGAACTTGTGCTTGAGCCCTGCTGAGTGACTCGCGGCTCCCTGAAGATCGTAAGACCTCCGAACTTGTGCTTGAGCCCTGCTGAGTGACTCGCGGCTCCCTGAAGATCGTAAGACCTCCGAACTGGTACTCGAGCCTGCTGAGTATCTCGCAGTGCCCACAGACTCCCTTGGTCCCGCCGGACCCCACGACGACAAGCGTATCCCCCAGCTCGAGGATTGTGAGCTGTGCCCCGGAAACGCTCCTGCATTTGATCCATTCCCCCCAAAGACTGTCCCGCTACCTCCTAACCCCCCTCCAAGACTTTGTGAGCCCGCGCTCCACTTGTATATATATTGCCTTGCGGATCATAAAGATCTTACCACTCCGATCTGATAAAGATTTGCTCTTAAGAACTCTCGGTGTTGTGTCTCTTTGTCGTGTGGTGCCGAGGGTACGATCCTAGATACGAGATTCCTCCCCTGAGGAGTCTCCCGCCAGTGCCCGGCTACGATACCTCGAGGGTTGGTCTCAGGCCAGTCAGGGCCCCCTCCGGGCCCCTCTGAGGTCGCCTTCTAACATTGGTGGCAAGCGACGGGATTCGGGCCCATAATCTAGAGATCGTACCGTGAACGGCTGACGCACTACCGACAAAGATGGCAGAAGGAAGCGCTGTGGTTCTCGTAGACGACGGCGCCAGCACCGTGTTCCAGGTGGAACAGCTGGAAGAGTACACTCACAGGGAACTAAAGCAATTCTGTAAGGAACTCAGAATCGCTACCACTGGTGTCAACACCAAAGAAGATATGCAAAAGGCACTGAAAGCTTGGGTGGATTCTGGAGCCTCCCGCCCAGAAGGAGCGGTGGAGCCCCACGACGAAGCAGGACCCTCCCAAGGAGAACGCAGCAGCAACCAGGTGCGAGGCTTCGTACCAGACGGGGGCCTATCCCCGGAGGAACTCGCAGACAGCGAAAAAAGTCGCCATCACGAGCTCGAATTAGCCAAACTCAAAATTGAGGGCGATTTGAAATTAGCCGAGAAAAAGCTAGCAGTAGAACAGTTGCGAGTGCAAGGAGAACTGGAGGAGAAGAAACTCCAACGAGAACACGAGGGAAGGAGACTTCAACTAGAACATGAACGCAGCTTGAAGGAGATAGAACTGAAAGCAAGAAGCGAAGAAGCGCGGCCCCCGGGGAACCGGGAGGCGGCCGCCCCGACGGAACAGAAGGTCCACATCCCCAAGGATGTGGTCAAGGAATAATACAAGAATGATGACATTCAGCAGTGGTTTCGGGCCTACGAGGTCGCCATGACCTCCCATCGGGTCCCGCAGAAGGATTGGGGGGCTGGGCTATGGGGACGGTTCCTGAGCGAAGGGAGAGAGACCCTGCTCGACCTACCCACCTCCATGCAGACCTCCTATGAACACATGAAAGCGGCCCTCCTCACAAGGTACGGCCTCACCCCGGAGATGTACCGCCAGCGGTTCCGGGACTGCAGGAAGATCCCGGGTACCACCTGGGTGGAATATGTGAATTTCTTCAGCCATGCCTTCGATGGGTGGATCAAGGGCAGCAAGGTAACCACCCTGGAAGAACTAACTGACCTTATGTTATGGGAACACCTGGCTGCCAACTGCTTTGTGGAACTACGCCAGCATCTGCTCGACAGCAAGCTCACGGACCCGAGAAAGCTGGCTGTCGAGGCGGATCGCTGGACCAACACCCGGGTCTCCCGGGGCCCTGTAGGAGAGTACCCCCGAGCCAGTCAGGGACCACCCCGCCAGAGAGGGGGGGGAAACCAGGGAGGGCAGAGAGAGCCCCAGACTAGTCCCCCGAAGTCCCAACCTCCGACTTTCCCGGCACCCCCACCAGCTGTATCCGGCCCCCCCCGAGACGGGGGCACCGGGTAACCATCACTTGTTTCCGTTGCCAGAAGCCCGGGCATTACGCCAACGACCCTGAATGCCCCATGGCCCCACGCACCAACCAGGCAGCACCCCCCGCTAGACAGATAGCCAATGTAGCCCTGGGGAAAGAGGTTGAGGAGGCCGAGGAGTGGGAACCAGCCGCTATGGCCCTAGTGTCCTTAGGGGATAGGGAGATGGTCCCTGGGAGCCTCCTGCCCTCTAACACAAAGAAATATGGCCAGCTCGTCACGATCAATGGCCACCAAGTAGAAGCCCTCCGCGACACCGGGGCCAGCATCACTGGTGTCCTCAGCCATTTAGTCCACGAGGACCAGGTCCTCCCCAACGTATTTTGCCCTGTCATTTCAGCCGACAACACAGAAAGCCTATGTAAGGTAGCCCTGGTGCCCTTCGAGTGGGGAGGGGTGGTCGGTAAACTGGAGGTCGCAGTGAGAACATCCCAGCCCGTCGACTGTCTCCTGGGGAACGACCTGGAAGGTTCCCCCTGGGGGCAAGTTGAGCGCAAGACCCACCTAGGGATGATGGGCCTCCCTGAGTGGGTGTGCGCAACCACTCGATCCATGGTGGCTCGACTGACCCCCCTGAGGGACGTCGACGACGCCCCGACCCCTGAAGATGAGATGGTCCCAGCCGAGGGCCCCCACATCCCCCCACCGGAAGAGTCGCTCGCCAGTAACGACCCGCCGCCTTCCGACTCCACCTCAGACACCGAGTTAGGCGATCTGCCCGAATTAGCACAGTGGCGCCACGAAGGGGGCACCTCCCGAGAGGAGTTCTGCCGAGAGCAGGCTACCTGTCCCTCCCTGGTCGGGCCCCGGCAACAGGCAGAGGCCCAGGCCACAGGCGACCAGACGGGGACGCACCGGGTCTATTGGGAGAATGACCTTCTGTACAGCGAACAGAAGTCGGTGGAGCTAGGGTCCGGCCGGGTGCTGGTGGTACCACTACGCTTCCGAAACCTCCTCCTGGGCTTGGCCCACGACGTCCCCCTCGCAGGCCACTTGGGTCAGGACAAAACATACAGTCGCCTCGTGACTCACTTCTACTGGCCTAGAATGAAAGCAGATGTAGAAGCCCACTGCAAGTCCTGTCCCACGTGCCAGGCCAGTGGGAAGAGTGGAGGGAAGCGCAAGGCTCCCCTCCAGCCCTTCCCTGTCGTCAGTACCCCTTTTGAGCGGGTCGGGATCGACATTGTGGGACCTCTGGACCCCCCAACTTCCCAGGGGCACCGGTTCATCCTCGTCCTGGTGGACCATGCCACTCGTTACTCTGAGGCCATTCCCCTGCGCACCGTCACGGCCCCCGTGGTGGGCCGGGCGCTGATGGGGATCTTCTCTCGCATGGGTTTTCCCCGCGAGGTCGTGAGCGATCGCGGGACCAACTTTATCTCCCGATACATGAGGTCCTTATGGCAACAGTGCAGGGTGTCCTACAAGTTCACCACCCCGTACCACCCCCAAGGAAACGGCCTGGTAGAGCGGTTTAACCGGACTCTGAAGGGGATGATCGCGGGCCTGGAAGAGCCCCTCCGGCGTAAGTGGGACCTCCTGCTCCCCTGCCTCCTATTCGCATACCGAGAAGTTCCCCAGAAATCCTTGGGTTTCAGCCCCTTCGAGTTACTCTACGGGCACCCCGTCAGGGGGCCCCTCAGCCTGGTCAAAGAAGAGTGGGAGGCGGCGCCCTGAGGCACCCCCAAGACGTGTTCCGTTACGTCCTGACCCTCCGCAATCAGACTAGGAGGTTCCGGGAGTTGGCAGAGGCCAATCTGGAGGCGAGTCAGGAGGAGATGAAGCGCTGGTACGACCAGAACGCCGCACTAGTAGAGTTTCAGCCGGGCCAGCTGGTGTGGGTCATGGCCCCCGTGAAACCCTGCGCTCTCCAGGATAAATGGACCGGGCCCTTCAAAGTAGTTGAGCGAAAGAGCCCGGTCACGTACTTGGTAGACGTCCGGGACCCCCTCCGGGTCCTCCACGTGAACCGCCTCAAGCCCCACTTTGTGCGGACAGAGCTGAGACTCCTACTGGCCACTGACGACGGGTCCGAAGAAGAGTCGGATCCTCTCCCGGATCTTCCGTGCACCAAGGAGAGGGACGGCTCTGGCTCTGATTTTTCTGGTCAGTTATGTCCCCTATCTTGGACCCCAACGGTTTCATGTATAAATCACAAGTACATATATGTTCCCTCCAGTTCCAGTTATGAAGACGCAAACACATGTGCGTCCACCGCCAACATGTCCTCTTTCAGATCCGCCATGAATGGGCCGGATATTCCATTCCTGAGTACGAAAGGCCACCGGCTTTATATGGTTCACTTATGCCATTTTACAGTCCAGGCAAGTAGGCCCTGATTCTGCCATCAAGCTTTTCCTGCCTTCTGCCTCTGAAAGCTTCAGTCTGAGCTCGCATCTGTATCCATGAACTTTGTCCTCATTCTCTGCGCAGCTAACGGTGTCTGACATCAGCCTGTTGCCTGCCAAAAACTGTATTTCACCTTCGAAATTATCTGCTCCGCTCCCTACCCAATGCATTCCTGTCTAGTAGTTTAAGTAAACATTCTTCTAGCTACCGAGCAAAAGGCCCGGCTTCTCTGTCTTTTTGCAAGTAATTCATAGCCCTGTCACTATGGAAGATTTCTGCCCCCGCATATTGTGTAGACACTTAGACGCTTGTACACGCACTAACAGTCAGTATAGTCAGTATAGAATAAGATTCTACTCTAAGAGACCTCTCTTTTGGATAACATAGTTCTCTAAACATAGGATGTTAGATATGATTTGGGATTAGGTTGACTTGACTCTCCAGACTTCTGTCGCCACATGTAGAGCTAAATGTCAAGTCCCCTTCACCCCCTAGTTGCACGTCAATCACACGTCATGCTGCTGCGCGCGCATTTCTGCCAAGTATTTCTGCTGACATTGCGAAATTCTTTCATGGAACCACCCTATTATGACATCATACCTGATGACGTTCTTTAGTTACGCCCAGTCACACCCACTTTTGCTACGCATGTATGTTTTATCTTTGCTATCAATTGTTACGCCTCCTCCATCTGTTTCACTGTAATGCCTATTGTATAAAAATGATTACTTGTCAATAAAGTAATGTTCTTCACTTCCTGAACCTTCGTGGTGATGGAATATGGAGCTCCTCAATTTAAATTGATTCTGGAATAAAGCCCGTTCCGAACCTCTAATACCACGGATTCTGCCTCTTATTTTACTGAGCTATTGTTATAGATTTTCCGCATCAAATTAAGTCCCGGTAATTAAATTATTTACCACATAAATGGCGCCCGAACAGGGACACTTTCTCATCTCACGCGCCGGCGGTGCGTTGCAGGCCCGGTCTCCTGTCACAGCTGGACGGACAACAACGCGTACCCACAGGATTTCCTGTATCTCCCTCCTGCCGAGCGGGGGTAACTGAGGCTGCGATCAACACCCAGACGAGGCGGTGAGAAGTGCGAAGTATCCCGACCAGAGCCTAGCTGAGAGAGCAAGATCCGAGGTATACAGAGGCCCACCAGTTTCCGAAGTTTCCGAAGTTCCGAGTCGAGTCCAGTCCGGTTCAAGTTCAGTTCCGTTCCGAGGCCTTCCGTTCCGAGCTACCCGGTGAGTACCATTATCGGGGAGGCGTTCTGACGTGCACATAGGTTGTGCCGGTCAAGACGGGTTTGGGTACACAAATCCGGTCTGCACTGTTTCAGCAGTGTATCTGTACTGTTTAGCAGTATATCAAGTATGTCTAGTATATAATTCAGATTTACCTAGTTAGTATCGAGTATTATGCTTAGTGACTAGTTCCCTAAATGACCATCATTGTTTATTCATTAAATGTTAAATGTTAAAATGTTTTAAATACGTTCTGTATATTGTGGTGTGAATGACTGTTCATTATTGTGTTTTATGGTATTAAACGTGTTCAAAATTAGGTATCAGATCAGTTCTCAATATGCCGCTCTTTTCGAAATTAAGACAGATCAAAACCAGAAAAGGGGTACTCGAAGAAGCTGTTCCCATTCCTCCTAGGGACACTCCAGGGTACTTCATGTATCATAAACATGGCCTAGACGCCATATTATTTCTTGATCTATGGGTAGACTACACCAAGGAATTACCAGAAAGTCAGAGGTGGCCCGCAGCTGGGACCTGGGATGCAGATTGCATTATGAAAGTAGAAGAAGAATTGTGGAAAAAGAAAGCTAGACAGTCACAGAAAGATGCCATTGAATTATGGCGTAAAGAATCATATAGACGTACAGAAAAAGCGCTCAGACAGGAAGAGAAAAAGTAAGGAAAATTCAAATAAAGTTCGAGAAAGTGTATTAATTGAAGAAGGTACTCGAGTAAAGTCAGAACAAACAGACAGACAAAGAAATGCCCTTGTGAATGGTATGTATCCTCTTCTGGCCGAAGGACTACCTAAGGCTACTCCAGAGATACCAAGAGACTTGCCACCCCCATTGTTTCCGATAAAAGCACATCCCAAAGGGCATCCCAGAACCGCAGAAGATGTTTTTCTTTCCTCTTATTTAGACGACGCAGCTCCCGAGTATGCTAATGCTGCGCCACATAGACCGCCTGCCGAGGGGGTTCAACGCCAAGACCCTCCTCCGTCTGTACCTCTGCAACAGCAAACTCCGACACAAGTTCCGGCAAGCACATCTGTTTCTACATCCGCATCCACACCTATGGTTGCTATATCCCGTTCAACGAATCCTTTCACATCCAGCACCCCAGGTGGTGCTACCGGAGGTACATCAAGCATTTTTTCTACGCCACCCAGAACAAATAAACTTTCCTTTCAAGAATTAGCCCACCAACGTACGCCCAAACTAGTAACTCCCAACACGCTTAAGGAACTTCTAATAGACTGTAGATATGACCCTGTGCCCGGAAAAGGGGACGAAATGATGCTGGCATCATTACGTATCCGACGAGCTGCAATATACTTAGGGAAGCTACCAGGAATGACTGCACATTTAGAAAATATATATCATTTTGTTCAATCAGGGCGAGATCCTGAGAGTATTCACAGAGCCATGGAGTACCAAAAAGTGGAAATCCAGGGGGAACTGTTACGTTTCCTCATAAACTGTGTGATCAGAAATCAAGATCAACCAGGGGTAAATCCGGAAGAAATGCAGATTCTTACCACATGGGGTAAGAATATATCAGAGGGGAGACATGATAAACGATCATGCATAGTAGCTATGAGCCGAAAGATCCGCAAAGAAATAGAACGAATACACGAGGAAAGATTAGCAGTAGACGAACCAGAACAAATCGAGGACGAGGAAGAATTAGAACTGCCCACAGGACAGTTAGAAACCATGGCCTATGTAGGTAGAGGAAGATCTTGCAATAATACTAGATGCTTTACTGATCCGATATGTCCGACACGTCCAGATAATAACAGAAAATTCCAAACTCCTATAATAAATATAAGATCCCCCGAACATTCATTCCAAGCCGCTGACAAATTACTCCGAGAACGAAGGGGTTATCATATACTCGATTCTATGGACGAACAAGAATTAGCCAGGTCAGCCGTTCACTGGGTTGATAGTCCTGGAAAATATGGTGATGATACGCTAGTACATACGTTTTTGAACCTCGCCCCAGATGAACAGCGTTTAGCTGGTATCTATATGATTCAACAACTCCTTATATTATATAAAAGCCAACACTCCGATCCTGGCCCCTTACCTGATATATTGACTGAATTACTCACGAATAAATGGAGAGGTTCCGGTACTAAGTTAATTAGAGAAATACTAGAATCCAGAAAGCAGTACATCCTTTTTGTATGTCCTGAACATGTCTCACTGCCCATCAAGGAAAGAACGACGCATTACATGGATAGACAGAATCCCTTACGCGAAGTGCACCCGATAAAGGGTGATGACAATGAGTTTAAACGTGTGTTTGTATACACACCCATATCTAAAATAGAACTATTAGAAATGAAGAAAGTGGTACCCAGTCATGATAAAGACCCAGCAGGTTTCCATCGTGAAATTAAAGATATGTTACTCATGGGAGAATATACCTACCCCGACATTATGACAATATTGAAGGTATTAATGCCTGCGGGCATTTACGAAAAACTCAAGGAAAAGGATTGGGAGGTGGGAGACCAGAAGATAGATTGGACAGCATTAGAAAACGAAGAAAAAGCTCGAGGTCCAGGTTCAGGGCTCGGGGACAAGATCAAAGCACTACCAGGTCTACTAGTACAGGTACTGCCACGTTTATTAACTACGAAAAAGGAAGACTGGGGTGCAATCTCAGCCTGTAAACAGAAATCAGATGAAGACACTAGTGATTTCTATTCCCGATTTGAGAAATGTTTTGGTATAAATAGTGGAATAAAAGCAAGTAGCGAGTCGTATCCACATCTGTTTGTGACAAAGTTAGTTGAAAATGCCTTGCCCCAAGTTAAGAATAGAGTATTGAAGTTCGAGAGTACCTGGCAAGGTAACACTCCGTCACAAATGTTACAAATGCTACAGTACCATCACAATAGAATTAGAGAAGAACAAGAACATGAACATAGACGCATGAAAGACACGAAAATGAAAATGCTAGTTTCCCAGACAGTGCCAGTTGACGGTCATAAGAAGGGTATAACACAGTCCAGTGTTTCAACAGGTCCTGTTAAAGGGACGTGCAACTATTGTAAACAGCCAGGTCATTATGTACACGATTGTCCCGTTTTAAAACATAATATCGCCATAGGTAACACAAAAGAAAGACCAAGACCACTTAGACAGGATCAGAATCAACAAGGAACTCCGCAGCATGCACAGTCCATGCCAGCTCCGCAACAGTCTATGCCAGCTCCACCACCGCAGCCTATTGCTGCCACACAAACAACGACCCGACAGATGTATCAGACCGCACAGTATGACTATCCTGATTACCAACGATACTCATGAAACAGCCTAGAGAGGGAAGTTGGCTTACCCCTTATTGAGGTCCCTGTAGATCAAGAAGGACCTTATGTACACAGTGAACTATTAGGTCAAGATAGAAAATTCTTACTCGATACAGGGGCAAGCCGAACAACAATAAAACGTAGTGAAGTTCCAGGGGCACCCCTCTCAGGCACACAGAATATTTCCCTTGGTTTTTCAGGAAAACCTATCATTAACGAAGTAACACAGCCTCTTCCACTTACGATCGGTCCCTTGACACGAACTACAGATTTATTACTTACTAAATCATGTCCAGAAAACTTGTTAGGCATAAAAACTTTGAAAGCTCTAGGAGCTATTATATGTTGTTCTCCAGAAGGAGTAAGATTATTTTTACGTGATTTCAAAGGGCACTACGTGTCCCGAGACATGGATCACCGACTACAGACTTTACCGACACATTTATGGGCACAAGGCCCAACAGATGTTGGTTGCATGAACATTACACCATATCGAGTCACACTAAAGGCAGGAGTGGTACTTCCACGAATGCGACAATACAAGTTACCCCCAGATGCTGTAGTGGCTTTACTACAAATCATTGACGAGCTTATTACCCAAGGAGTGGTTGTGGAAACTGACTCCAATGTATGTAATTCCCCGATAATTCCGATTCTTAAACGAACCGATCCAACAGCCCCGCCAGTATATCGATTGGTTATTGATCTGCGCGAATTAAATAAATGCATAGTACCACAATACCCCGTGGTCCCAGACATTTCTTCATTACTGACAGCCATTGATTCCGAAGCAACATTCTTTACTGTAATTGATCTCAAGAATGCCTTCTTCAGCGTCCCAATAGATCCGGAAAGCCAATACTTGTTCGGATTTAGTTTAAATGGACGAAGCTTTAAATTCACACGCGCACCTCAAGGATTTACAGAAAGCCCCAGCATTTATAGCCAAGCATTGAAACGAGAACTCGACAGTATCCACATGCCAGTCAACACTGCCCTGCTTCAATATGTCGATGATCTGCTGATCACCGCTAGAAGCGAACCTGAATGTGAGAAAGCCTCACTGACGGTATTACAATTTTTGGCCGAAAAGGGGCACAAGGTGTCCCCTTCTAAGCTGCAATTCTGTGTCCAGCGAGTTGTTTACCTTGGTCACTCGCTGTCCAAGGAGGGAAGGCAGCTTACACCAGATCGCATCCAGCTAATTGCAAATATGCCGATACCCAAGACACAAAAGGAGGTGCGGGCTTTCATAGGCCTCACTTCATATTGTAGGCAGTGGATCCCTCAGTATGCATTTCTAGCAAAACCCCTCATTCAATTGACAACACAGGAGGCAGCCACATCGACTGTTCTCCCTTAGACTCAGGAACATACACAAGCTTTTGAAAGCCTAAAGAAAGCCTTATGCCAAGCACCTGTTTTAGCAACACCATGTTACAATAAACAGTTTATACTCTTCGTTACAGAACGCGAAGGTACTGCCTTGTCAGTACTCACACAGGAACAAGCAGGATCACACAAACCATGTGCTTATTTTTCTAGTACATTAGATCCCGTAGCTCAGGCTTTGCCTGCGTGCCTGAAATCAGTGGCAGCAACAGCTTTAGCAATCAGACAAAGCGATGCCATAGTATTAGGACATCCATTGACAGTACAAGTACCACATGCAGTAGAGGTTCTCTTGAACCGCACACAAACACAACACTTGACTATAGCACGACTTACTGGTTACGAATTAACATTGTTTCAGCCACATATAGAAATCAGACGTTGTAGTACATTGAATCCTGCCACACTGTTACCTATAAATGGAACAGACCCACTTGCACATGATTGTATTGAAGTTATCACTATCACGACGAAACCCAGACAAGATTTGACAGACGTCCCATTGTCAGACCCAGACCTGACGTTGTATGTAGATGGTTCATGTATGAGAACAGGTACAGGAGAGCTAGTGGCCGCTTACGCAGTCACAACAGACACTGAAATCATTGAAACAAATTGCATAAATACCTTGTCCGCTCAAGCAGCAGAGCTCATCGCTCTGACACAAGCCTGTATTCAAGCCACAAATAAAAAAGTCAACATATACACTGATTCACGTTATGCATTCGGAGTTGTACATGACTTCGGCGTGCTGTGGCGAGAGAGAGGTTATTTAACTTCTCACGGTGCCCACATTCAGCACGGACCCCTTATTCATGCCTTATTAGATGCAATACATCTACCCACTGCAATATCAATTATGAAATGTAAAGCTCATACGAAAGTTACTGATATCATTTCTCAAGGCAATGATCTAGCTGACAGAACAGCTAAACAGACTGCTCAAACTCAAACATCCGACATGACAAAGACAATAGTCCCGACACCAACACATTGCATGACGGTTAAGGATCCCGCTCTTGACGTAATCGACATACAGACACATGCTACACCAGACGAAATAAAGAAATGGACTGAGTTAGGAGGGATCCAAACGGATCAAGGATGGATGACGAAGGAAAAATCTGTGTGGTTCCTTCCTGATTCAATGGTCCAAGTCGTTATTAACACTGTACATAGTCCAGCACATCTAGGAGAAAAAGCTATGCTAGACAGCATTCAACACATTTGGTTCAACAAACATTTACGAGCAGCAGCTAAACAAAAAGTTCGTACCTGTATGATCTGTTGTCAGTTTAACCCAGGTAAAAGCATTCCCGTAGAACAGGGTGGATTTCAGCCTCCTGATCACCCTTTTGAAGTCCTCCAGATGGATTATATCCAGATGGAACGATGTCGAGGATTCAAATATGTTCTCGTAGTTGTCTGTGCTCTTTCCCGTTGGACAGAGGCATACCCGGTTTCAGATTACACTGCCCCGACTACTGCCAAACAGTTAGTTCGAGAATTCTTCCCACGGTACGGTTTACCACGTGTTGTCTACTCAGATAACGGCCAGCCGTTCGCATCCGAATTAATGAAACACGTTTCACTTTTGTTAGGCTATCAGTGGAAATTTCACTGTGTCCGACACCCCGAGGCAGCAGGTCTCGTGGAAAGACATAACCAGACCCTGAAAATTAGATTGTCCAAAATATGCAGAGAGAAAGGTGTCGACTGGGTAGTAGCCTTACCCGTTGCACTTTTTTACATGAGAATGGTAGCACACTCTCGAGCAGGGCTATCCCCTTATGAAGTGATCTTCGGTAGACCACCAAATATGTGGGGGACGCCTGTACCACGCAAAATAACTGATATTGACTGTAATATGCTGACAGATTACTTGGCTTCCTTGATGTCTGCACTACAATCTTGTCGTTCACAGGTAGCTGCAGCCTTTCCCGACAACACCGAGGTGAAACCCCATGACGTAATTCCAGGGGATTTAGTTCTAGTGAGGAACTTTGATCGGAAGTCTCAGCTGGATCCTAGGTGGAAGTCGCCTCAACTCGTATTGCTAACGACGAGGACAGCCGTGAAGATCGAAGGACGAAAAGGCTGGATACATTCAAGTCATATCAAGAAATTTCATGGACTACCGTCAGACGTAAATGACACACCTTGCGTGTCTTCCCCGAGTGACTCAAAACTTCCTTTGGTTGAATTGAATAACCATGAACAATACAAACTAAAACTTAGGTCTAACAAGTCAGGCAATTTGATTGTTTAAGTCCTCTCCAAGGTGAATCGGTCGAATTTGTCTCTGACATGTATCCCTTAGACCTGTACAGAGAAAGAAACAGAAGGATAAAGTTGAAACGACATGCGTACTGTAAATCACTGTGTAGTCATTGCACAGTGACGTTATTAATTTTGTTTTTCTTAAGTCTTTTAATAATTACTGCAAGTATATTGTTGCACATATATTATCCTATTTTTAGACATGTTTACAATATTACTGCTGAACATTCTTTTAGTGAATTACCTCCGCATGAATTGTCCTATAGATTTGCGCTGCGCAATAACACTTTTATTAGTATGTTACATCATTCCCATCAGGTTAGCAATGCTACAAATTGTTGGATATGTGGCCGACTCACTCCCTATCAGAACTATAAAGGAATTCTACCTCTCTTTCCATACCCGTTCACACACAACGGCTCCTGTGGAGCATGGTTTAGTTTAATTAATTCCCTAGATTCGAATTCTGCAGTTTACCAGAATAACTGGGTATGGGGAAATCTGAACTTAGTTTTACTCAAAGTCTGCCACCCCAACAAGGAGGGACTTCCCAAAAGAACAGGAACTGATCTAGAAAATGAGGTATATGGATTAGGTAATTTTACGCTCAATCTCATGATCTTGAATGTCGAATCCGAAGCTACTCCAATTTTGCCCGCCATGTCAGTATTTCCAGTTAAAGGTGAATTATGTGTAAGAAAGAATGGTTCCATACATATGGGCCATAGTAGATGCACCACTGTAATAGAATTCAGTGATCAAGGCAAATCTACATTTAGAGCTTCCCGCCATTCCTACTTCATATGTGGTCAGACGGCATACATACGTTTGCCACTAGATTGGGATGGTACCTGCTACATCGGATTCCTTTTGCCACCTGTTTTCCTAGCTCGTCCTGATTATCACAGAAATACTCATTTAGTACACAATAGAGAAAGGAGAGATCTCCCAATAGTCGATTACACTGAGACAGCATGGGAAAAATATACAGATTTCAATAAAGGTCTCTTTCCCTATATAGGTACAGTTACCAATAGTAAGCTGATACGTAGATTAACCAGAACCCTTGAAGCAGTAGTGAACGAAACTATTTCCGCCATAGGCAATTTAACAGAAGAGCAGTCTGCTATGCGGATTGTTGTGCTTCAAAATCGTCTTGTCCTTGACGTCATCCTGGCCGATAGGGGCGGAGCTTGTAGGGTCATCGGATCAAGTTGTTGCATTTTCATACCAGAAAATTCGCCATCTGTATATAAAGCCATAACTCGCCTTCATAAGATTGTAAGCCAGATACACCAGAATCCAGGCACCTGGACTTGGTCCGGTTGGTTTTGGAGTGTATTATCTACCTTTGGATGGAAGGTCCTATCCTTCCTAGGTATTGGCTTTCTCATACTATTCAGTTGCTGTCTATGTCTATAATGTGGACCAGCGATCTGTGGTCTGTGTGCCACATCGTGTATTCCACCACCAAGATTTCATTCATCACGGAAGAAGAAAGAAGAACAAATGATGCTATATGAACAGATCGATGGATTAATGAAGATTGATATCTCTTGACGGGCAAGTAGGGGACAAGGAGGGAATGTGGAAATATGGATTTTTCTGGTCAGTTATGTCCCCTATCTTGGACCCCAACGGTTTCATGTATAAATCACAAGTACATATATGTTCCCTCCAGTTCCAGTTATGAAGACGCAAACACATGTGCGTCCACCGCCAACATGTCCTCTTTCAGATCCGCCATGAATGGGCCGGATATTCCATTCCTGAGTACGAAAGGCCACCGGCTTTATATGGTTCACTTATGCCATTTTACAGTCCAGGCAAGTAGGCCCTGATTCTGCCATCAAGCTTTTCCTGCCTTCTGCCTCTGAAAGCTTCAGTCTGAGCTCGCATCTGTATCCATGAACTTTGTCCTCATTCTCTGCGCAGCTAACGGTGTCTGACATCAGCCTGTTGCCTGCCAAAAACTGTATTTCACCTTCGAAATTATCTGCTCCGCTCCCTACCCAATGCATTCCTGTCTAGTAGTTTAAGTAAACATTCTTCTAGCTACCGAGCAAAAGGCCCGGCTTCTCTGTCTTTTTGCAAGTAATTCATAGCCCTGTCACTATGGAAGATTTCTGCCCCCGCATATTGTGTAGACACTTAGACGCTTGTACACGCACTAACAGTCAGTATAGTCAGTATAGAATAAGATTCTACTCTAAGAGACCTCTCTTTTGGATAACATAGTTCTCTAAACATAGGATGTTAGATATGATTTGGGATTAGGTTGACTTGACTCTCCAGACTTCTGTCGCCACATGTAGAGCTAAATGTCAAGTCCCCTTCACCCCCTAGTTGCACGTCAATCACACGTCATGCTGCTGCGCGCGCATTTCTGCCAAGTATTTCTGCTGACATTGCGAAATTCTTTCATGGAACCACCCTATTATGACATCATACCTGATGACGTTCTTTAGTTACGCCCAGTCACACCCACTTTTGCTACGCATGTATGTTTTATCTTTGCTATCAATTGTTACGCCTCCTCCATCTGTTTCACTGTAATGCCTATTGTATAAAAATGATTACTTGTCAATAAAGTAATGTTCTTCACTTCCTGAACCTTCGTGGTGATGGAATATGGAGCTCCTCAATTTAAATTGATTCTGGAATAAAGCCCGTTCCGAACCTCTAATACCACGGATTCTGCCTCTTATTTTACTGAGCTATTGTTATAGATTTTCCGCATCAAATTAAGTCCCGGTAATTAAATTATTTACCACAGAACCTCTCCCCGTCTCTCACGACCCAGCAACGTGGGGATTGCCGCCAGCTCCTAGGGCAGTTTCCAGACCTTTTCTCCCTGGACCCCAAGGTCACCGACTGGTGTGTCCATGAAGTGGATACCGGAGACAGCCCACCAGTGAGACACCGAGCCTACCGAGTCCCCGATCGGGTCCGGTCCTGTATCCAAGCCGAAGTCTCGAAAATGTTGACCCTAGGCGTGATCGAACCATCAGACAGCCCCTGGGCCAGCCCCGTGGTCCTGGTCCCAAAAGCAGCCGCCCCCGGGGTCGCCCCGGAACTCCGCTTTTGCGTGGACTACCGGGGACTCAATGAGGTCACCCGAGCCGATGCCCACCCCATTCCCCGAGCCGACGAGCTCATTGACCGGCTCGGAGCTGCACGGTTCCTCAGCACCTTGGATCTCACCTGCGGCTACTGGCAAATTGCGCTCACAGAGGGAGCCAAGGAGCGGTCCGCCTTCTCCACCCCGGATGGGCACTATCGCTTTCGCGTAATGCCCTTCGGGATGAAAAATGCCCCGGCCACCTTCCAGCGACTGGTAAATAGAGTCCTGGCCGGGCTGGAAAAGTTCAGCGCTGCATATCTCGACGATATCGCAGTCTTTAGTTCCGAATGGAGTGAGCACCTCCAGCAACTCCGGAGGGTGCTAACCGCCCTACGCCAGGCGGGCCTCACAGTGAAAGCCAGCAAATTCCAGATTGGGCAAGGTTCGGTAACCTACCTGGGGCACCAGGTCAGAAGCGGGCAGGTCGGCCCTCTACAGCCCAAAATCGACGCCATCCTAGCCCGGGAGCCCCCCACCACCCAAACAGAGGTCCGAGCCTTTCTGGGCCTCACGGGCTACTATCGGAGATTCATCCGGAATTACGGCAGCCTGGTCGGTCCCCTCACGGGACTCACGTCCAAGAAGCAGCCCAAGAAGATACAGTGGTCCCCTGCCTGCCAAGAAGCGTTCAATGCCCTGAAAACGGCCATGTGTACGGCCCCCGTCCTCCAGGCCCCCGACTACTCCAAAGAGTTTGTGGTACAAACTGATGCCTCCGAGCATGGCATCGGGGCCGTCCTCTCCCAAGTAAATGACCAGGGTCTGGACCAGCCCGTGGCCTTCCTCAGCCGAAGGCTGTTGCCCCGCGAACAGAGATGGAGTACCATCGAGCACGAGGCGTTCGCAGTAGTCTGGGCCCTCAAGAAGCTACGCCCTTACCTGTTCGGCACCCATTTCAGGGTCCAGACCGACCATGGCCCCTTGCGATGGCTCATGCAGATGCGAGGAGAAAACCCCAAGCTTCTGCGGTGGTCAATCTCCCTCCAGGGGATGGATTTCACCGTGGAACATCGCCCTGGTACGGACCACGCCAACGCCGATGGCCTCTCCCGATTCTTCCGCCTCAGCGAAGAGAACCCCCAAGAAGATGGGTAGTTCTCTCCGGCTTTCAGCCGGGGGGGACGTGTGTTGGACCCGGCCCTCGTAACATAGTCAGACCTGACCCCTGCACCTCACACCAGCCCCGAGCCCCTGGCCTAGCCGATCCTTCCCACCAGAACACACGCACCCGACCCGGACTTCCCCCGTCCATAGGCCTTCCTCCTTCGGCCACCCCGGGCCCGCGTGCCCACTGCATGCACCAAGATGGCCACCCGGCCCCAGCACGACCCTAGCCTACAGGCGCCACTCCGGCTGGAGGACATCGCACCCCCCTTGGGATGAGAGAGGGAGGAGCAGTTTCCATCACACCTCTGCGCTTCCCTGGGACGGTGGGTTTCGATCGACCTGCCGGCCTCCCTGAGGGCTGGCTCCACGCCTGCTGGGTGTCTAGGGCTCCTCCCGACCCGGCCCTGAAAGGATCAAAGGACAATGGCAGAAAACCCCCAACAAGCGACCCCCAGGTGACAAGACCCCTGCCTGCACAGACTCCGGACATCAAAGAGGAGTCGCCCTATAACAAGGGGTGCTCTGGGACTGTCCGGTAGATTCGCCTTGGAACCACCTGAGCCCTGCTGAGTGACTCGCGGCTCCCTGAAAGATCGTAAGACCTCCGAACGTGTGCTTGAGCCCTGCTGAGTGACTCGCGGCTCCCTGAAGATCGTAAGACCTCCGAACTGGTACTCGAGCCTGCTGAGTATCTCGCAGTGCCCACAGACTCCCTTGGTCCCACCGGACCCCACGACGACAAGCGTATCCCCCAGCTCGAGGATTGTGAGCTGTGCGCCGGATACGCTCCTGCATTTGATCCATTCCCCCCAAAGACTGTCCCGCTACCTCCTAACCCCCCTCCAAGACTTTGTGAGCCCGCGCTCCACTTGTATATATATTGCCTTGCGGATCATAAAGATCTTACCACTCCGATCTGATAAAGATTTGCTCTTAAGAACTCTCGGTGTTGTGTCTCTTTGTCGTGTGGTGCCGAGGGTACGATCCTAGATACGAGATTCCTCCCCTGAGGAGTCTCCCGCCAGTGCCCGGCTACGATACCTCGAGGGTTGGTCTCAGGCCAGTCAGGGCCCCCTCCGGGCCCCTCTGAGGTCGCCTTCTAACATTGGTGGCAAGCGACGGGATTCGGGCCCATAATCTAGAGATCGTACCGTGAACGGCTGACGCACTACCGACAAAGATGGCAGAAGGAAGCGCCATGGTTCTCGTAGACGACGACGCCAGCACCGTGTTCCAGGTGGAACAGCTGGAAGAGTATACTCACAGGGAACTAAAGCAATTCTGTAAGGAACTCAGAATCGCTACCACTGGTCTCAACACCAAAGAAGATATGCAAAAGGCACTGAAAGCTTGGGTGGATTCTGGAGCCTCCCGCCCAGAAGGAGCGGTGGAGCCCCACGACGAAGCAGGACCCTCCCAAGGAGAACGCAGCAGCAACCAGGTGCGAGGCTTCGTACCAGACGGGGGCCTATCCCCGGAGGAACTCGCAGACAGAGAAAAAAGTCGCCATCACGAGCTCGAATTAGCCAAACTCAAAATTGAGGGCGAATTGAAATTAGCAGAGAAAAAGCTAGCAGTAGAACAGTTGCGAGTGCAAGGAGAACTGGAGGAGAAGAAACTCCAACGAGAACACGAGGGAAGGAGACTTCAACTAGAACATGAACGCAGCTTGAAGGAGATAGAACTGAAAGCAAGAAGCGAAGAAGCGCGGCCCCCGGGGAACCGGGAGGCGGCCGCCCCGACGGAACAGAAGGTCCACATCCCCAAGGATGTGGTCAAGGAATAATACAAGAATGATGACATTCAGCAGTGGATTCGGGCCTACGAGGTCGCCATGACCTCCCATCGGGTCCCGCAGAAGGATTGGGGGGCTGGGCTATGGGGACGGTTCCTGAGCGAAGGGAGAGAGACCCTGCTCGACCTACCCACCTCCATGCAGACCTCCTATGAACACATGAAAGCGGCCCTCCTCACAAGGTACGGCCTCACCCCGGAGATGTACCGCCAGCGGTTCCGGGACTGCAGGAAGATCCTGGGTACCACCTGGGTGGAATATGTGAATTTCTTCAGCCATGCCTTCGATGGGTGGATCAAGGGCAGCAAGGTAACCACCCTGGAAGAACTAACTGACCTTATGTTATGGGAACACCTGGCTGCCAACTGCTTTGTGGAACTACGCCAGCATCTGCTCGACAGCAAGCTCACGGACCCGAGAAAGCTGGCTGTCGAGGCAGATCGCTGGACCAACACCCGGGTCTCCCGGGGCCCTGTAGGAGAGTACCCCCGAGCCAGTCAGGGACCACCCCGCCAGAGAGGGGGGGGAAACCAGGGAGGGCAGAGAGAGCCCCAGACTAGTCCCCCGAAGTCCCAACCTTCGACTTTCCCGGCACCCCCACCAGCTGTATCCGGCCCCCCCCTGAGACGGGGGCACCGGGTAACCATCACTTGCTTCCGTTGCCAGAAGCCCGGGCATTACGCCAACGACCCTGAATGCCCCATGGCCCCACGCACCAACCAGGCAGCACCCCCCGCTAGACAGATAGCCAATGTAGCCCTGGGGGAGGAGGTTGAGGAGGCCGAGGAGTGGGAACCAGCCGCTATGGCCCTAGTGTCCTTAGGGAATAGGGAGATGGTCCCTGGGAGCCTCCTGCCCTCTAACACAAAGAAATATGGCCAGCTCGTCACGATCAATGGCCACCAAGTAGAAGCCCTCCGCGACACTGGGGCCAGCATCACTGGTGTCCTCAGCCATTTAGTCCACGAGGACCAGGTCCTCCCCAACATATTTTGCCCTGTCATTTCAGCCGACAACACAGAAAGCCTATGTAAGGTAGCCCTGGTGCCCTTCGAGTGGGGAGGGGTGGTCGGTAAACTGGAGGTCGCAGTGAGAACATCCCAGCCCGTCGACTGTCTCCTGGGGAACGACCTGGAAGGTTCCCCCCGGGGGCAAGTTGAGCGCAAGACCCACCTAGGGATGATGGGCCTCCCTGAGTGGGTGTGCGCAACCACTCGATCCATGGTGGCTCGACTGACCCCCCTGAGGGACATCGACGACGCCCCGACCCCTGAAGATGAGATGGTCCCAGCCGAGGGCCCCCCCATCCCCCCACCGGAAGAGTCGCTCGCCAGTAACGACCCGCCGCCTTCCGACTCCACCTCAGACACCGAGTTAGGCGATCTGCCCGAATTAGCACAGTGGCGCCACGAAGGGGGCCCCTCCCGAGAGGAGTTCTGCCGAGAGCAGGCTACCTGTCCCTCCCTGGTCGGGCCCCGGCAACAGGCAGAGGCCCAGGCCGCAGGCGACCAGACGGGGACGCACCGGGTCTATTGGGAGAATGACCTTCTGTACAGCGAACAGAAGTCGGTGGAGCTAGGGTCCGGCCGGGTGCTGGTGGTACCACTACGCTTCCGAAACCTCCTCCTGGGCTTGGCCCACGACGTCCCCCTCGCAGGCCACTTGGGTCAGGACAAAACATACAGTCGCCTCGTGACTCACTTCTACTGGCCTAGAATGAAAGCAGATGTAGAAGCCCACTGCAAGTCCTGTCCCACGTGCCAGGCCAGTGGGAAGAGTGGAGGGAAGCGCAAGGCTCCCCTCCAGCCCTTCCCTGTCGTCAGTACCCCTTTTGAGCGGGTCGGGATCGACATTGTGGGACCTCTGGACCCCCCAACTTCCCAGGGGCACCGGTTCATCCTCGTCCTGGTGGACCATGCCACTCGTTACTCTGAGGCCATTCCCCTGCGCACCGTCACGCCCCCCGTGGTGGGCCGGGCGCTGATGGGGATCTTCTCTCGCATGGGTTTTCCCCGCGAGGTCGTGAGCGATCGCGGGACCAACTTTATCTCCCGATACATGAGGTCCTTATGGCAACAGTGCAGGGTGTCCTACAAGTTCACCACCCCGTACCACCCCCAAGGAAACGGCCTGGTAGAGCGGTTTAACCGGACTCTGAAGGGGATGATCGCGGGCCTGGAAGAGCCCCTCCGGCGTAAGTGGGACCTCCTGCTCCCCTGCCTCCTATTCGCATACCGAGAAGTTCCCCAGAAATCCTTGGGTTTCAGCCCCTTCGAGTTACTCTACGGGCACCCCGTCAGGGGGCCCCTCAGCCTGGTCAAAGAAGAGTGGGAGGCGGCGCCCTGAGGCACCCCCCAAGACGTGTTCCGTTACGTCCTGACCCTCCGCAATCAGACTAGGAGGTTCCGGGAGTTGGCAGAGGCCAATATGGAGGCGAGTCAGGAGGAGATGAAGCGCTGGTACGACCAGAACGCCGCACTAGTAGAGTTTCAGCCGGGCCAGCTGGTGTGGGTCATGGCCCCCGTGAAACCCTGCGCTCTCCAGGATAAATGGACCGGGCCCTTCAAAGTAGTTGAGCGAAAGAGCCCGGTCACGTACTTGGTAGACGTCCAGTCACCCCGGGACCCCCTCCGGGTCCTCCACGTGAACCGCCTCAAGCTCCACTTTGTGCGGACAGAGCTGAGCCTCCTACTGGCCACTGACGACGGGTCCGAAGAAGAGTCGGATCCTCTCCCGGATCTTCTATGCACCAAGGAGAGGGACGGCTCCGTAGAAGGAGTGAACCTCTCCCCGTCTCTCACGTCCCAGCAACGTGAGGATTGCCGCCAGCTCCTAGGGCAGTTTCCGGACCTTTTCTCCCTGGACCCCAAGGTCACCGACTGGTGTGTCCATGACGTGGATACCGGAGACAGCCCACCAGTGAGACACCGAGCCTACCGAGTCCCCGATCGGGTCCGGTCCTGTATCCAAGCCGAAGTCTCGAAAATGTTGACCCTAGGCGTGATCGAACCATCAGACAGCCCCTGGGCCAGCCCCGTGGTCCTGGTCCCAAAAGCAGCCGCCCCCGGGGTCGCCCCGGAACTCCGCTTTTGCGTGGACTACCGGGGACTCAATGAGGTCACCCGAGCCGATGCCCACCCCATTCCCCGAGCCGACGAGCTCATTGACCGGCTCGGAGCTGCACGGTTCCTCAGCACCTTGGATCTCACCTGCGGCTACTGGCAAATTGCGCTCACAGAGGGAGCCAAGGAGCGGTCCGCCTTTTCCACCCCGGATGGGCACTATCGCTTTCGCGTAATGCCCTTCGGGATGAAAAATGCCCCGGCCACCTTCCAGCGACTGGTAAATAGAGTCCTGGCCGGGCTGGAAAAGTTCAGCGCTGCATATCTCGACGATATCGCAGTCTTTAGTTCCGAATGGAGTGAGCACCTCCACCAACTCCGGAGGGTGCTAACCGCCCTACGCCAGGCGGGCCTCACCGTGAAAGCCAGCAAATGCCAGATTGGGCAAGGTTCGGTAACCTACCTGGGGCACCAGGTCAGAAGCGGGCAGGTCGCCCCTCTACAGCCCAAAATCGACGCCATCCTAGCCTGGGAGCCCCCCACTACCCAAACAGAGGTCCGAGCCTTTCTGGGCCTCACGGGCTACTATCGGAGATTCATCCGGAATTACGGCAGCCTGGTCGGTCCCCTCACGGGACTCACGTCCAACAAGCAGCCCAAGAAGATACAGTGGTCCCCTGCCTGCCAAGAAGTGTTCAATGCCCTGAAAACGGCCATGTGTACGGCCCCCGTCCTCCAGGCCCCCGACTACTCCAAAGAGTTTGTGGTACAAACTGATGCCTCCGAGCATGGCATCGGGGCCGTCCTCTCCCAAGTAAATGACCAGGGTCTGGACCAGCCCGTGGCCTTCCTCAGCCGAAGGCTGTTGCCCCGCGAACAGAGATGGAGTACCATCGAGCGCGAGGCGTTCGCAGTAGTCTGGGCCCTCAAGAAGCTACGCCCTTACCTGTTCGGCACCCATTTCAGGGTCCAGACCGACCATTGCCCCTTGCGATGGCTCATGCAGATGCGAGGAGAAAACCCCAAGCTTCTGCGGTGGTCAATCTCCCTCCAGGGGATGGATTTCACCGTGGAACATCGCCCTGGTACGGACCACGCCAACGCCGATGGCCTCTCCCGATTCTTCCGCCTCAGCGAAGAGAACCCCCAAGAAGATGGGTAGTTCTCTCCGGCTTTCAGCCGGGGGGGACGTGTGTTGGACCCGGCCCTCGTAACATAGTCAGACCTGACCCCTGCACCTCACACCAGCCCCGAGCCCCTGGCCTAGCAGATCCTTCCCACCAGAACACACGCACCCGACCCGGACTTCCCCCGTCCATAGGCCTTCCTCCTTCGGCCACCCCGGGCCCGCGTGCCCACTGCATGCACCAAGATGGCCACCCGGCCCCAGCACGACCCTAGCCTACAGGCGCCACTCCGGCTGGAGGACATCGCACCCCCCTTGGGATGAGAGAGGGAGGAGCAGTTTCCATCACACCTCTGCGCTTCCCTGGGACGGTGGGTTTCGATCGACCTGCCGGCCTCCCTGAGGGCTGGCTCCACGCCTGCTGGGTGTCTGGGGCTCCTCCCGACCCGGCCCTGAAAGGATCAAAGGACAATGGCAGAAAACCCCCAACAAGCGACCCCCAGGTGACAAGACCCCTGCCTGCACAGACTCCGGACATCAAAGAGGAGTCGCCCTATAACAAGGGGTGCTCTGGGACTGTCCGGTAGATTCACCTTGGAACCACCTGAGCCCTGCTGAGTGACTCGCGGCTCCCTGAAAGATCGTAAGACCTCCGAACGTGTGCTTGAGCCCTGCTGAGTGACTCGCGGCTCCCTGAAGATCGTAAGACCTCCGAACTCGTGCTTGAGCCCTGCTGAGTGACTCGCGGCTCCCTGAAGAGCGTAAGACCTCCGAACTTGTGCTTGAGCCCTGCTGAGTGACTCGCGGCTCCCTGAAGATCGTAAGACCTCCGAACTTGTGCTTGAGCCCTGCTGAGTGACTCGCGGCTCCCTGAAGATCGTAAGACCTCCGAACTGGTACTCGAGCCTGCTGAGTATCTCGCAGTGCCCACAGACTCCCTTGGTCCCGCCGGACCCCACGACGACAAGCGTATCCCCCAGCTCGAGGATTGTGAGCTGTGCGCCGGATACGCTCCTGCATTTGATCCATTCCCCCCAAAGACTGTCCCGCTACCTCCTAACCCCCCTCCAAGACTTTGTGAGCCCGCGCTCCACTTGTATATATATTGCCTTGCGGATCCTAAAGATCTTACCACTCCGATCTGATAAAGATTTGCTCTTAAGAACTCTCGGTGTTGTGTCTCTTTGTCGTGTGGTGCCGAGGGTACGATCCTAGATACGAGATTCCTCCCCTGAGGAGTCTCCCGCCAGTGCCCGGCTACGATACCTCGAGGGTTGGTCTCAGGCCAGTCAGGGCCCCCTCCGGGCCCCACTGAGGTCGCCTTCTAACATGCACCCACCACCCCCATATGTCTGGGCACTGCTGGGAGTCCTCTGCACCCACCCCGATATGTCTGGACACTGCTGGTAGTGATATACACCCACCCCTCATATGTCTGGGCACTTCTGGTAGTGATATGCACCCACCCCTCATATGTCTGTCCACTGCTGGGAGTCCTCTGCACCCACCCCTCATATGTCTGGACACTGCTGGGAGTCCTCTGCACCCACCCCTCATATGTCTGGGCACTGCTGAGAGTCCTCTGCACCCACCCCTCATACGTCTGTCCACTGCTGGGAGTCCTTTGCACCCACCTCTCATATGTCTGGACACTGCTGGTAGTGATATGCACCCACCCCTCATATGTCTGGGCACTGCTGGGAGTCCTCTTCGCCCATCCCTCATACCTCTGTTCACTGCTGGTAGTGATATGCACCCACCCCTCATATGTCTGGACACTGCTGGTAGTGATATGCACCCACCCCTCATATGTCTGGGCACTTCTGGGAGTCCTCTGCACCCACCCTTCATATGTCTGGGCACTGCTGGGAGTCCTCTGCACCCACCCCTCATATGTCTGTCCACTACTGGGAGTCCTCTGCACCCACCCCTCAAATGTCTGTCCACTGCTGGGAGTCCTCTGACACCCACCCCACATATGTCTGGACACTGCTGGTAGTGATATACACCCACCCCTCATATGTCTGGACACTGCTGGTAGTGATATGCACCCACCCCTCTTATGTCTGGGCACTGCTGGGAGTCCTCTGCACCCACCCCTCATATCTCTGTCCACTGCTGATAGTGATATGCACCCACCCCTCATATGTCTGGACACTGCTGGTAGTTATATGCACCCACCCCTCATGTGTCTGGGCACTGCTGGGAGTCCTCTGCACCCACCCCTCATATGTCTGGACACTGCTGGTAGTGATATACACCCACCGCTCATATGTCTGTCCACTGCTGGTAGTGATATGCACCCACCCCTCATATGTCTGTCCACTGCTGGGAGTGCTCTGCACCCACCCCTCATATGTCTGGACACTGCTGGGAGTCCTCTGCACCCACCCCTCATATGTCTGGGCACTGCTGGGAGTGATATGCACCCACCCCTCATATGTCTGTCCACTGCTGGTAGTGATATGCACCCACCCCTCATATGTCTGGGCACTGCTGGGAGTCCTCTGCAATCATCCCCGCATATGTCTGGGCACTGCTGGTAGTGATATGCACCCACCCCTCATATGTCTGGACCCTGCTGGTAGTGATATGCACCCACCCCTCATATGTCTGGGCACTGCTGTGAGTACTCTGCACCCACCCCTCATATGTCTGGACACTGCTGGTAGTGTATACAGCCACACCTCATATGTCTGTCCACTGCTGGTAGTGATATGCACCCACCCCTCATATGTCTGTACACTGCTGGGAGTCCTCTGTACCCACCCCTCATATGTCTGGACACTGCTGGGAGTCCTCTGCACTCACCCCTCATAGGTCTGGGCACTGCTGGGAGTCCTCTGCACCCACCCCCATATGTCTGGACACTGCTGGTAGTGATATACACCCACCCCTCATATGTCTGGGCACTGCTGGTAGTGATATGCACCCACCCCTCATATGTCTATCCACTGCTGGAAGTCCTCTGCACCCACCCCTCATATGTCTGTCCACTGATGGGAGTCCTCTGCACCCACCCCTCATATGTCTGGACACTGCTGGTAGTGATATATACCCACCCCTCATATGTCTGGACACTGCTGGTAGTGATATGCACCCACCCCTCATATGTCTTGGCATTGCTGGGAGTCCTCTGCACCCACCCCTCATATCTCTGTCCACTGCTGGTAGTGATATGCACCCACCCCTCATATGTCTGGACACTGCTGGTAGTGATATGCACCCACCCCTCATATGTCTAGACACTGTTGGGAGTCCTCTGCACCCACAACCCCCATATGTCTGGGCACTGCTGGGAGTCCTCTGTACCCACACCTCATATGTCTGGACACTGCTGGTAGTGATATACACCCACCCCTCATATGTCTGGGCACTGCTGGTAGTGATATGCACCCACCCCTCATGTGTCTGGGCACTGCTGGGAGTCCTCTGCACCCACCCCTCATATGTCTGGGCACTGGTGGTAGTGATATGCACCCACCTCTCACATGTCTGGACACTGCTGGTAGTGATATGCACCCACCCCTCATATGTCTGGGCACTGCTGGGAGTACTCTGCACCCACCCCTCATATGTCTGGACACTGCTGGTAGTGATATACACCCACCCCTAATATATCTGGACACTGCTGGTAGTGATATGCACCCACCCCTCATATGTGTGTACACTGCTGGGAGTCCTCTGTCCCCACCCCTCATTTGTCTGGACACTGCTGGGAGTCCTCTGCACCCACCCCCATATGTCTGGACACGGTTGGTAGTGATATACACCCACCCCTCATATGTCTGGGCACTGCTGGTAGTAATATGCACCCACCCCTCATATGTCTATCCACTGCTGGGAGTCCTCTGCACCCACCCCTCATATGTCTGGACACTGCTGGTAGTGATATATACCCACCCCTCATATGTCTGGACACTGCTGGTAGTGATATGCACCCACCCCTCATATGTCTGGGCACTTCTGGGAGTCCTCTGCACCCACCCCCATATGTCTGGACACTGCTGGTAGTGATATACACCCACCCCTCATATGTCTGGGCACTGCTGGTAGTAATATGCACCCACCCCTAATATGTCTATCCACTGCTGGGAGTCCTCTGCACCCACCCCTCATATGTCTGTCCACTGATGGGAGTCCTCTGTACCCACCCCTCATATGTCTGGACACTGCTGGTAGTGATATGCACCCACCCCTCATATGTCTGGACACTGCTGGTAGTGATATGCACCCACCCCTCATATGTCTGGACACTGTTGGGAGTCCTCTGCACCCACCCCCCATATGTCTGGGCACTGCTGGGAGTCCTCTGCACCCACCGGATATGTCTGGACACTGCTGGTAGTGATATGCACCCACCCCTCATATGTCTGGACACTGTTGGGAGTCCTCTGCACCCACAACCCCCATATGTCTGGGCACTGCTGGGAGTCCTCTGCACCCACCCCGATATGTCTGGACACTGCTGGTAGTGATATACACCCACCCCTCATATGTCTGGGCACTTCTGGTAGTGATATGCACCCACCCCTCATGTGTCTGGGCACTGCTGGGAGTCCTCTGCACCCACCCCTCATATGTCTGTCCACTGCTGGTAGTGATATGCACCCACCCCTCATGTGTCTGGGCACTGCTGGGAGTCCTCTGCACCCACCCCTCATATGTCTGGGCACTGGTGGTAGTGATATGCACCCACCTCTCACATGTCTGGACACTGCTGGTAGTGATATGCACCCACCCCTCATATGTCTGGGCACTGCTGGGAGTACTCTGCACCCACCCCTCATATGTCTGGACACTGCTGGTAGTGATATACACCCACCCCTAATATGTCTGGACACTGCTGGTAGTGATATGCACCCACCCCTCATATGTGTGTACACTGCTGGGAGTCCTCTGTCCCCACCCCTCATTTGTCTGGACACTGCTGGGAGTCCTCTGCACCCACCCCCATATGTCTGGACACGGTTGGTAGTGATATACACCCACCCCTCATATGTCTGGGCACTGCTGGTAGTAATATGCACCCACCCCTCATATGTCTATCCACTGCTGGGAGTCCTCTGCACCCACCCCTCATATGTCTGGACACTGCTGGTAGTGATATATACCCACCCCTCATATGTCTGGACACTGCTGGTATTGATATGCACCCACCCCTCATATGTCTGGGCACTTCTGGGAGTCCTCTGCACCCACCCCCATATGTCTGGACACTGCTGGTAGTGATATACACCCACCCCTCATATGTCTGGGCACTGCTGGTAGTAATATGCACCCACCCCTAATATGTCTATCCACTGCTGGGAGTCCTCTGCACCCACCCCTCATATGTCTGTCCACTGATGGGAGTCCTCTGTACCCACCCCTCATATGTCTGGACACTGCTGGTAGTGATATGCACCACCCCTCATATGTCTGGACACTGCTGGTAGTGATATGCACCCACCCCTCATATGTCTGGACACTGTTGGGAGTCCTCTGCACCCACCCCCCATATGTCTGGGCACTGCTGGGAGTCCTCTGCACCCACCCGGATATGTCTGGACACTGCTGGTAGAGATATACACCCACCCCTCATATGTCTGGGCACTTCTGGTAGTGATATGCACCCACCCCTCATATGTCTGTCCACTGCTGGGAGTCCTCTGCACCCACCCCTCATATGTCTGGACACTCCTGGGAGTCCTCTGCACCCAACCCTCATATGTCTGTCCACTGCTGGGAGTCCTCTGCACCCACCCCTCATATGTCTGTCCACTGCTGGGAGTCCTCTGCACCCACCCCTCATATGTCTGGACACTGCTGGTAGTGATATACACCCAACCCTCATATGTCTGGACAGTGCTGGTAGTGATATGCACCCACCCCTCATATGTCTGGGCACTGCTGGGAGTCCTCTGCACCCACCCCTCATATCTCTGTCCACTGCTGGTAGTGATATGCACCCAACCCTCATATGTCTGGACACTGCTGGTAGTGATATGCACCCACCCCTCATATGTCTGGGCACTGCTGGGAGTCCTCTGCACCCACCCCTCATATGTCTGGACACTGTTGGGAGTCCTCTGCACCCACCACCCCCTTATGTCTGGGCACTGCTGGGAGTCCTCTGCACCCACCCCGATATGTCTGGACACTGCTGGTAGTGATATACACCCACCCCTCATATGTCTGGGCACTTCTGGTAGTGATATGCACCCACCCCTCATATGTCTGTCCACTGCTGGGAGTCCTCTGCACCCACCCCTCATATGTCTGGACACTGCTGAGAGTCCTCTGCACCCACCCCTCATATGTCTGTCCACTGCTGGGAGTCCTCTACACCCACCCCTCATATGTCTGTCCACTGCTGGGAGTCCTCTGCACCCACCCCCATATGTCTGTCCACTGCTGGTAGTGATATACACCCACCCCTCATATGTCTGGGCACTGCTGGTAGTGATATGCACCCACCCCTCATATGTCTGTCCGCTGCTGGTAGTGATATGCACCCACCCCTCATGTGTCTGGGCACTGCTGGGAGTCCTCTGCACCCACCCCTCATATGTCTGGGCACTGTTGGTAGTGATATGCACCCACCCCTCATATGTCTGGACACTGCTGGTAGTGATATGCACCCACCCCTCATATGTCTGGGCACTGCTGGGAGTACTCTGCACCCACCCCTCATATGTCTGGACACTGCTGATAGTGATATACACCCACACCTCATATGTCTGTCCACTGCTGGTACTGATATGCACCCACCCCTCATATGTCTGTACACTGCTGGGAGTCCTCTGTACCCACCCCTCATTTGTCTGGACACTGCTGGGAGTCCTCTGCACCCACCCCTCATATGTCTGGACACTGCTGGGAGTCCTCTGCACCCACCCCCATAAGTCTGGACACTGCTGGTAGTGATATACACCCACCCCTCATATGTCTGGGCACTGCTGGTAGTAATATGCACCCACCCCTCATATGTCTATCCACTGCTGGGAGTCCTCTGCACCCAACCCTCATATGTCTGTCCACTGATGGGAGTCCTCTGCACCCACCCCTCATATGTCTGGACACTGCTGGTAGTGGTATATACCCACCCCTCATATGTCTGGACACTGCTGGTAGTGATATGCACCCACCCCTCATATGTCTATCCACTGCTGGGAGTCCTCTGCACCCACCCATCATATGTCTGTCCACTGATGGGAGTCCTCTGCACCCACCCCTCATATGTCTGGACACTGCTGGTAGTGATATACACCCACCCCTCATATGTGTGTCCACTGCTGGGTGTCCTCTGCACCCACCCCTCATATGTCTGGACACTCCTAGGAGTCCTCTGCACCCACCCCTCATATGTCTGTCCACTGCTGGGAGTCCTCTGCACCCACCCCTCATATGTCTGTCCACTGCTGGGAGTCCTCTGCACCCACCCCTCATATGTCTGGACATTGCTGGTAGTGATATACACCCAACCCTCATATGTCTGGACACTGCTGGTAGTGATATGCACCCACCCCTCATATGTCTGGGCACTGCTGGGAGTCCTCTGCACCCACCCCTCATATCTCTGTCCACTGCTGGTAGTGATATGCACCCACCCCTCATATTATTATTATTATTATTATTATTAAGACTTATATAGCGCGCAGCTACCCTGGGGCATCCCGGCGCTATGAACAGTGCATCAACCGTGGAACCATGGAGTGAAGCTAGCGACTCACCGGGGAAACAAATGTGTTTTCAGGTATTTGCGAAAACACAGGGTACAGGTCTCAGCGCGAAGTTTTAATGGGAGGGAGTTCCAGAGCATTGCTGTATGCACAGAGAATCGCCTCCCTCCCGTGCGTGATCTTTTTACTCTCGGGACCTGGAGCAGACATCTCTGGTCCGACCTCAGAGCTCTATTCGCTTTATAAGGTACTACCAAGCTCCCTAAAAGAGGGGGCCCACCGCCCTGGAAAGTTTTATGGGCGATGGACAGTGCCTTGAACTGTACTCTCTCCCGCACCGGTAACCAGTGCAGTGCCTTGAGAGCGGGTCTGGCGGATTCTGTTCGGGGGGTACCCATAAGGAGTCTAGCTGCCGCGTTTTGCACCTGCTGAAGCTTGTTAAAAGTCGATTCAGGGGCGCCCAGAAACAGACTGTTGCTGTAATCGAGGCGGGATGTTATCAAACCCTGAATCAACAACTTCCTTGATGGAAAAGGAAGAAGCGGAAGAATTTTCCGCGCAGCCCGCAGCAGGGCAAAACAGACTCCCGCAGTTCTTTTGGCGTGAGTTCTAAAGGAAAGATCTTGCTCCAGCCAGACTCCTAAGCTCTTGATCTCCTCTTTCATGGTTGGGAAGTCACCCATACAGCTTGGCCAACATGAGGGTGGCAGTGATGGCACTTTGTTTCCAAGCAGCATGATCTCTGTTTTAGAGCCGTTCAGCTTCAGGGCTGAGCTGCTCATCCAGGTGTAGACGTCCGCCAAACATGAGTGCAACAAGTCAGGGTTCTCCACCAGTTGAGGAAGAGCGACCACCAGCTGGGTATCATCAGCATAGCTGATGATTTTGATGTTATAAGGGGTCACCACATCCTCCAGGGGGGCCATGTAGACATTAAATAATGTCGGGCTCAGGGACGAGCCCTGCGGCACCCCCCACTGGAGAGAAATAGATGGAGACTTGTTGCTTCCTTCCCAGACCTGATAGGAGCGGTCTTCCAGAAATGAACAGAGCCATTTCAGGGCGACACCTGTCACACCCACCCCTGACAGCCGTTGGGTCAACACCTGATGGTCAACGGTGTCGAATGCAGCACTCAGATCCAGGAGGATCACTGCCACTGATCCTCCCGAATCTAAGATGCGCCTCGATTCCTCAACGACCGCCAAGAGGGCCGTGTCGGTGCCATGGCCGGGACGGAAGCCGGTCTGCGAGTCTCGGAGCAGACCATTTGACTCAAGGAAGTTGGACAGTCGATGGTTGGCAAGTTTCTCAGCAATTTTGCTGAGACCTGGCAACAGAGAAATGGGCCTGAAATTGGCCAGCTCAGTCGCGTCGAGGTTAGGTTTTTTTAGGAGAGCCTTGACCACGGCTTTTTTCCAGGTGGGTGGCACCAAACCACGAGAGAAGGAGGCATTGATCAAATTCGTAATGGGGCCGACCACAGCGATTGCCGCTTGTTTTAGAATTTTAAAGGGGACAGGGTCCATGGGGGAACCACTTTTTATAGAAACTATTGCTTTTAATGTTTCACTTTCTGAAACTGGGCCTAACATGTCAAGGGAGAAGGGACCCTCTTTTATCCCCGCAGGGAGGGGTTCTTCTTGAATCCCATGAGATGTAGCCACCTGGGGTAAAGAGTCTAGTATTTTTACAATTTTAGAGTGGAAAAAATTAGCCAACTCCTTACACCTCTCAGGGTCACGGGTGACTGCTGGCTCAGGGACTTTTAGCAGTTCTTGCACCACTTTAAAGGTCTCCCTGGAGGAGTTTGAGGCAAGTTGTATTCGCTCCTCAAAAAATTGTGCTTTTGCCAGGCGGAGGGCCGCTTTATAGGCTCTCATGGCTGCCCAGTAATCCTTACGCCTGGCCGCATCAAATTTCTTCCTCCAGGCCCTTTCCAGTTTCTTACATCCTTTCTTGAGCAGGCGAAGCTCATCCGTGAACCAGGGGGCGGAACCCACTCGTTTCTCTCTCTTCTGTAGGGTTTTCAGCGGTATGAAGCCATCAAGCGAGGAGGTCAGCCATCGGTTGAGGTCAGCATCTCCTTGAATCGGGTCTGCCTCGGCTACGGGTTGTGAATTTGCCAGGGCCTGAGTCCAGTCACCGATCGGTAGTCTGGACCATATACGGTCCACCACCACCTCTTGAGGTGTCGGTTTAGAGGGCAGATTGATTTGCCATTCCATCGACACTAAGGAGTGATCTGACCATGGGAGCGGAAGAGCTGGTCTGGCCCTCAGCCGAGGGATGTTTGAAAATACCGGATCCAGCAGATGGCCCTTCACGTGGGTGGCTCCTGAGTTGACTAGCCGGAGCTCACAAGCCGACAGATCACCTTTGAGGTCTGCCGCGATCATGTCCGCAGTGTCCTCAAAGTGCAGGTTCAGGTCCCCTAGCACAATGAAGGAGGATGTGGATGTTGCCAAAAGGGTTACCGTTTCCATCACAGAGCCTACGAAGTTGCCGACCTTACCCGGGGGCCGGTAAATAAGCAGGCCAGCCAATGTAGTCGTTGGTGATACCTGTATGGAAAAGTGGCAACTCTCACAGTCTGCCACCAAGCCCCTCCAGACCCTACAGTTAAGGTTATCCCGATAGATAACAGCGAGTCCACCCCCTCGTCCCTCAGGTCTATCCACATGACCAATAAGGTAACTTGGAGGGAGGGCAAGTATAATGTCAGCATCAGAACCAGGAGTAATCCACGTTTCCGACAGAAACAAGATGTCTAGTTCGTGCTCTTGGATAAGGATGTTAATTTCTACGGCATGACACGGGAGTGACCTGCAATTAAGCATGCCCCATAGTAAAGTACTTGAATCAGAGGGAGGATGGAGCAATGCGTCCCATCCTCGTGGGGGGAGTGTCCACGCAGCCAAGTTGGTAACAGGGTACTTTTCCAGGGGACTAATGCGTAATGCAAGTAACTCCTCTCGTGAGTAGATGATACGCCGTGGTAGAAAATATGACATAGTACCATGCCCTAAGCCCGTCTGAGCCCGGACGAGCCCAGACGGGCAAGACTCTGGCTGGACTCCGGCGTGGGTCCGGCGACTCCGCTGCGCATCTCCGCTGCGCGTCGTCATAGCGAGCTTTAAGTAGGGCGTGGAGTCCGGTCTGCGGAAAACTAGTGCGC
This sequence comes from Triturus cristatus, assembly GCF_964204655.1. NCBI lineage: Eukaryota > Metazoa > Chordata > Amphibia > Caudata > Salamandridae > Triturus > Triturus cristatus. Next base: position 734,374,306 of record NC_140587.1, on the reverse strand, counting down.
TGGCCGAGTGTCACCACGAGGAGTCCCTGCCTCACCCAAGATGGCGGACGCCGTTCCGAGAGTGTGTCCAGAGAGCTAAGTGAGTCCGCTCCCAACAGCGGTGCTTGTTATCTTTTATATGGGGGTAAGCGCTATATGTCCGGGCAGAAAACACAATTTACACGTTAAAAACGAGATAATATTAAAAAGCGCTAAGCGCTATGAAAAAATAACAGCTATAATTTTAACAGCGCGAGAGCGCTGACAGGTGTTGTGTAAGTGCGTCAAACTCCTCCTGGAGCACGGTTCGAGTGCCTTAATTCAAGGCAGAACGAGCCTCAAAGCTCACCTTAAGTAGGGCGTGGAGTCCGGTCTGCGGAAAACTAGTGCGCTGGCCGAGTGTCACCACGAGGAGTCCCTGCCTCGTCTATGTCTGGACACTGCTGGTAGTGATATGCACCCACCCCTCATATGTATGGGCACTGCTGGGAGTCCTCTGCACCCACCCCTCATATGTCTGGGCACTGCTGGGAGTCCTCTGCACCCACCCCTCATATGTCTGGACACTGCTGGTAGTGATATACACCCACCCCTCATATGTCTGGGCACTGCTGGTAGTGATATGCACCCACCCCTCATATGTCTGTCCACTGCTGGAAGTCCTCTGCACCCACCCCTCATATGTCTGTCCACTGCTGGGAGTCCTCTGCACCCACCCCTCATATGTCTGTCCACTGGTGGGAGTCCTCTGCACCCACTCCTCATATGTCTCAGCACTGCTGGGAGTCCTCTGCACCCATCCCTCATATGTCTGTCCACTGCTGGGAGTCCTCTGCAACCACCCCTCATATGTCTGTCCACTGCTGGTAGTCCTCTGCACCCACCCCCATATGTCTGTCCACTGCTGGTAGTGATATACATCCACCCCTCATATGCCTGGGCACTGCTGGTAGTGATATACACCCACCCCTCATATGTCTGTCCACTGCTGGGAGTCCTCTGCACCCACCCCTCATATGTCTGGACACTGCTGGGAGTCCTCTGCACCCAACCCTCATATGTCTGTCCACTGCTGGGAGTCCTCTGCCCCCACCCCTCATATGTCTGGACACTGCTGGTAGTGATATATACCCACCCCTCATATGTCTGGACACTGCTGGTAGTGATATGCACCCACCCCTCATATGTCTGGGCACTTCTGGGAGTCCTCTGCACCCCCCCCCCATATGTCTGGACACTGCTGGTAGTGATATACACCCACCACTCATATGTCTGGGCACTGCTGGTAGTAATATGCACCCACCCCTAATATGTCTATCCACTGCTGGGAGTCCTCTGCACCCACCCCTCATATGTCTGTCCACTGATGGGAGTCCTCTGTACCCACCCCTCATATGTCTGGACACTGCTGGTAGTGATATGCACCCACCCCTCATATGTCTGGACACTGCTGGTAGTGATATGCACCCAACCCTCATATGTCTGGACACTGTTGGGAGTCCTCTGCACCCACCCCCCATATGTCTGGGCACTGCTGGGAGTCCTCTGCACCCACCCGGATATGTCTGGACACTGCTGGTAGAGATATACACCCACCCCTCATATGTCTGGCCACTTCTGGTAGTGATATGCACCCACCCCTCATATGTCTGTCCACTGCTGGGAGTCCTCTGCACCCACCCCTCATATGTCTGGACACTCCTGGGAGTCCTCTGCACCCACCCCTCATATGTCTGTCCACTGCTGGGAGTCCTCTGCACCCACCCCTCATATGTCTGTCCACTGCTGGGAGTCCTCTGCACCCACCCCTCATATGTCTGGACACTGCTGGTAGTGAAATACACCCAACCCTCATATGTCTGGACAGTGCTGGTAGTGATATGCACCCACCCCTCATATGTCTGGGCACTGCTGGGAGTCCTCTGCACCCACCCCTCATATCTCTGTCCACTGCTGGTAGTGATATGCACCCAACCCTCATATGTCTGGACACTGCTGGTAGTGATATGCACCCACCCCTCATATGTCTGGGCACTGCTGGGAGTCCTCTGCACCCACCCCTCATATGTCTGGACACTGTTGGGAGTCCTCTGCACCCACCACCCCCTTATGTCTGGGCACTGCTGGGAGTCCTCTGCACCCACCCCGATATGTCTGGACACTGCTGGTAGTGATATACACCCACCCCTCATATGTCTGGGCACTTCTGGTAGTGATATGCACCCACCCCTCATATGTCTGTCCACTGCTGGGAGTCCTCTGCACCCACCCCTCATATGTCTGGACACTGCTGAGAGTCCTCTGCACCCACCCCTCATATGTCTGTCCACTGCTGGGAGTCCTCTACACCCACCCCTCATATGTCTGTCAACTGCTGGGAGTCCTCTGCACCCACCCCCATATGTCTGTCCACTGCTGGTAGTGATATACACCCACCCCTCATATGTCTGGGCACTGCTGGTAGTGATATGCACCCACCCCTCATATGTCTGTCCGCTGCTGGTAGTGATATGCACCCACCCCTCATGTGTCTGGGCACTGCTGGGAGTCCTCTGCACCCACCCCTCATATGTCTGGGCACTGTTGGTAGTGATATGCACCCACCCCTCATATGTCTGGACACTGCTGGTAGTGATATGCACCCACCCCTCATATGTCTGGGCACTGCTGGGAGTACTCTGCACCCACCCCTCATATGTCTGGACACTGCTGAGAGTCCTCTGCACCCACCCCTCATATGTCTGTCCACTGCTGGGAGTCCTCTGTACCCACCCCTCATTTGTCTGGACACTGCTGGGAGTCCTCTGCACCCACCCCTCATATGTCTGGACACTGCTGGGAGTCCTCTGCACCCACCCCCATAAGTCTGGACACTGCTGGTAGTGATATACACCCACCCCTCATATGTCTGGGCACTGCTGGTAGTAATATGCACCCACCCCTCATATGTCTATCCACTGCTGGGAGTCCTCTGCACCCACCCCTCATATGTCTGTCCACTGATGGGAGTCCTCTGCACCCACCCCTCATATGTCTGGACACTGCTGGTAGTGGTATATACCCACCCCTCATATGTCTGGACGCTGCTGGTAGTTATATGCACCCACCCCTCATGTGTCTGGGCACTGCTGGGAGTCCTCTGCACCCACCCCTCATATGTCTGGACACTGCTGGTAGTGAAATACACCCACCGCTCATATGTCTGTCCACTGCTGGTAGTGATATGCACCCACCCCTCATATGTCTGTCCACTGCTGGGAGTGCTCTGCACCCACCCCTCATATGTCTGGGCACTGCTGGTAGTGATATGCACCCACCCCTCATATGTCTGTCCACTGCTGGTAGTGATATGCACCCACCCCTCATATGTCTGGGCACTGCTGGGAGTCCTCTGCAATCATCCCCGCATATCTCTGGGCACTGCTGGTAGTGATATGCACCCACCCCTCATATGTCTGGACACTGCTGGTAGTGATATGCACCCACCCCTCATATGTCTGGGCACTGCTGTGAGTACTCTGCACCCACCCCTCATATGTCTGGACACTGCTGGTAGTGTATACAGCCACACCTCATATGTCTGTCCACTGCTGGTAGTGATATGCACCCACCCCTCATATGTCTGTACACTGCTGGGAGTCCTCTGTACCCACCCCTCATATGTCTGGACACTGCTGGGAGTCCTCTGCACTCACCCCTCATAGGTCTGGGCACTGCTGGGAGTCCTCTGCACCCACCCCCATATGTCTGGACACTGCTGGTAGTGATATACACCCACCCCTCATATGTCTGGGCACTGCTGGTAGTGATATGCACCCACCCCTCATATGTCTATCCACTGCTGGAAGTCCTCTGCACCCACCCCTCATATGTCTGTCCACTGATGGGAGTCCTCTGCACCCACCCCTCATATGTCTGGACACTGCTGGTAGTGATATATACCCACCCCTCATATGTCTGGACACTGCTGGTAGTGATATGCACCCACCCCTCATATGTCTTGGCATTGCTGGGAGTCCTCTGCACCCACCCCTCATATCTCTGTCCACTACTGGTAGTGATATGCACCCACCCCTCATATGTCTGGACACTGCTGGTAGTGATATGCACCCACCCCTCATATGTCTGGACACTGTTGGGAGTCCTCTGCACCCACAACCCCCATATGTCTGGGCACTGCTGGGAGTCCTCTGTACCCACACCTCATATGTCTGGACACTGCTGGTAGTGATATACACCCACCCCTCATATGTCTGGGCACTGCTGGTAGTGATATGCACCCACCCCTCATGTGTCTGGGCACTGCTGGGAGTCCTCTGCACCCACCCCTCATAGGTCTGGGCACTGGTGGTAGTGATTTGCACCCACCTCTCACATGTCTGGACACTGCTGGTAGTGATATGCACCCACCCCTCATATGTCTGGGCACTGCTGGGAGTACTCTGCACCCACCCCTCATATGTCTGGACACTGCTGGTAGTGATATACACCCACCCCTAATATGTCTGGACACTGCTGGTAGTGATATGCACCCACCCCTCATATGTGTGTACACTGCTGGGAGTCCTCTGTCCCCACCCCTCATTTGTCTGGACACTGCTGGGAGTCTTCTGCACCCACCCCCATATGTCTGGACACGGTTGGTAGTGATATACACCCACCCCTCATATGTCTGGGCACTGCTGGTAGTAATATGCACCCACCCCTCATATGCCTATCCACTGCTGGGAGTCCTCTGCACCCACCCCTCATATGTCTGGACACTGCTGGTAGTGATATATACCCACCCCTCATATGTCTGGACACTGCTGGTAGTGATATGCACCCACCCCTCATATGTCTGGGCACTTCTGGGAGTCCTCTGCACCCACCCCCATATGTCTGGACACTGCTGGTAGTGATATACACCCACCCCTCATATGTCTGGGCACTGCTGGTAGTAATATGCACCCACCCCTAATATGTCTATCCACTGCTGGGAGTCCTCTGCACCCACCCCTCATATGTCTGTCCACTGATGGGAGTCCTCTGTACCCACCCCTCATATGTCTGGACACTGCTGGTAGTGATATGCACCCACCCCTCATATGTCTGGACACTGCTGGTAGTGATATGCACCCACCCCTCATATGTCTGGACACTGTTGGGAGTCCTCTGCACCCACCCCCCATATGTCTGGGCACTGCTGGGAGTCCTCTGCACCCACCCGGATATGTCTGGACACTGCTGGTAGTGATATGCACCCACCCCTCATATGTCTGGACACTGTTGGGAGTCCTCTGCACCCACAACCCCCATATGTCTGGGCACTGCTGGGAGTCCTCTGCACCCACCCCGATATGTCTGGACACTGCTGGTAGTGATATACACCCACCCCTCATATGTCTGGGCACTTCTGGTAGTGATATGCACCCACCCCTCATATGTCTGTCCACTGCTGGGAGTCCTCTGCACCCACCCCTCATATGTCTGGACACTGCTGAGAGTCCTCTGCACCCACCCCTCATATGTCTGTCCACTGCTGGGAGTCCTCTACACCCACCCCTCATATGTCTGTCCACTGCTGGGAGTCCTCTGCACCCACCCCCATATGTCTGTCCACTGCTGGTAGTGATATACACCCACCCCTCATATGTCTGGGCACTGCTGGTAGTGATATGCACCCACCCCTCATATGTCTGTCCACTGCTGGTAGTGATATGCACCCACCCCTCATGTGTCTGGGCACTGCTGGGAGTCCTCTGCACCCACCCCTCATATGTCTGGGCACTGGTGGTAGTGATATGCACCCACCTCTCACATGTCTGGACACTGCTGGTAGTGATATGCACCCACCCCTCATATGTCTGGGCACTGCTGGGAGTACTCTGCACCCACCCCTCATATGTCTGGACACTGCTGGTAGTGATATACACCCACCCCTAATATGTCTGGACACTGCTGGTAGTGATATGCACCCACCCCTCATATGTGTGTACACTGCTGGGAGTCCTCTCTCCCCACCCCTCATTTGTCTGGACACTGCTGGGAGTCCTCTGCACCCACCCCCATATGTCTGGACACGGTTTGTAGTGATATACACCCACCCCTCATATGTCTGGGCACTGCTGGTAGTAATATGCACCCACCCCTCATATGTCTATCCACTGCTGGGAGTCCTGTGCACCCACCCCTCATATGTCTGGACACTGCTGGTAGTGATATATACCCACCCCTCATATGTCTGGACACTGCTGGTAGTGATATGCACCCACCCCTCATATGTCTGGGCACTTCTGGGAGTCCTCTGCACCCACCCCCATATGTCTGGACACTGCTGGTAGTGATATACACCCACCCCTCATATGTCTGGGCACTGCTGGTAGTAATATGCACCCACCCCTAATATGTCTATCCACTGCTGGGAGTCCTCTGCACCCACCCCTCATATGTCTGTCCACTGATGGGAGTCCTCTGTACCCACCCCTCATATGTCTGGACACTGCTGGTAGTGATATGCACCCACCCCTCATATGTCTGGACACTGCTGGTAGTGATATGCACCCACCCCTCATATGTCTGGACACTGTTGGGAGTCCTCTGCACCCACCCCCCATATGTCTGGGCACTGCTGGGAGTCCTCTGCACCCACCCGGATATGTCTGGACACTGCTGGTAGTGATATGCACCCACCCCTCATATGTCTGGACACTGTTGGGAGTCCTCTGCACCCACCCCCCATATGTCTGGGCACTGCTGGGAGTCCTCTGCACCCACCCGGATATGTCTGGACACTGCTGGTAGAGATATACACCCACCCCTCATATGTCTGGGCACTTCTGGTAGTGATATGCACCCACCCCTCATATGTCTGTCTACTGCTGGGAGTCCTCTGCACCCACCCCTCATATGTCTGGACACTCCTGGGAGTCCTCTGCACCCACCCCTCATATGTCTGTCCACTGCTGGGAGTCCTCTGCACCCACCCCTCATATGTCTGTCCACTGCTGGGAGTCCTCTGCACCCACCCCTCATATGTCTGGACACTGCTGGTAGTGATATACACCCAACCCTCATATGGCTGGACAGTGCTGGTATTGATATGCACCCACCCCTCATATGTCTGGGCACTGCTGGGAGTCCTCTGCACCCACCCCTCATATCTCTGTCCACTGCTGGTAGTGATATGCACCCAACCCTCATATGTCTGGACACTGCTGGTAGTGATATGCACCCACCCCTCATATGTCTGGGCACTGCTGGGAGTCCTCTGCACCCACCCCTCATATGTCTGGACACTGTTGGGAGTCCTCTGCACCCACCACCCCCTTATGTCTGGGCACTGCTGGGAGTCCTCTGCACCCACCCCGATATGTCTGGACACTGCTGGTAGTGATATTCACCCACCCCTCATATGTCTGGGCACTTCTGGTAGTGATATGCACCCACCCCTCATATGTCTGTCCACTGCTGGGAGTCCTCTGCACCCACCCCTCATATGTCTGGACACTGCTGAGAGTCCTCTGCACCCACCCCTCATATGTCTGTCCACTGCTGGGAGTCCTCTACACCCACCCCTCATATGTCTGTCCACTGCTGGGAGTCCTCTGCACCCACCCCCATATGTCTGTCCACTGCTGGTAGTGATATACACCCACCCCTCATATGTCTGGGCACTGCTGGTAGTGATATGCACCCACCCGTCATATGTCTGTCCGCTGCTGGTAGTGATATGCACCCACCCCTCATGTGTCTGGGCACTGCTGGGAGTCCTCTGCACCCACCCCTCATATGTCTGGGCACTGTTGGTAGTGATATGCACCCACCCCTCATATGTCTGGGCACTGCTGGGAGTACTCTGCACCCACCCCTCATATGTCTGGACACTGCTGGTAGTGATATACACCCACACCTCATATGTCTGGACACTGCTGGTAGTGATATACACCCACACCTCATATGTCTGTCCACTGCTGGTACTGATATGCACCCACCCCTCATATGTCTGTACACTGCTGGGAGTCCTCTGTACCCACCCCTCATTTGTCTGGACACTGCTGGGAGTCCTCTGCACCCACCCCTCATATGTCTGGACACTGCTGGGAGTCCTCTGCCCCCCCCCCATAAGTCTGGACACTGCTGGTAGTGATATACACCCACCCCTCATATGTCTGGGCACTGCTGGTAGTAATATGCACCCACCCCTCATATGTCTATCCACTGCTGGGAGTCCTCTGCACCCACCCCTCATATGTCTGTCCACTGATGGGAGTCCTCTGCACCCACCCCTCATACGTCTGGACACTGCTGGTAGTGGTATATACCCACCCCTCATATGTCTGGACACTGCTGGTAGTGATATGCACCCACCCCTCATATGTCTATCCACTGCTGGGAGTCCTCTGCACCCACCCATCATATGTCTGTCCACTGATGGGAGTCCTCTGCACCCACCCCTCATATGTCTGGACACTGCTGGTAGTGATATACACCCACCCCTCATATGTGTGTCCACTGCTGGGTGTCCTCTGCACCCACCCCTCATATGTCTGGACACTCCTAGGAGTCCTCTGCACCCACCCCTCATATGTCTGTCCACTGCTGGGAGTCCTCTGCACCCACCCCTCATATGTCTGTCCACTGCTGGGAGTCCTCTGCACTCACCCCTCATATGTCTGGACATTGCTGGTAGTGATATACACCCAACCCTCATATGTCTGGACACTGCTGGTAGTGATATGCACCCACCCCTCATATGTCTGGGCACTGCTGGGAGTCCTCTGCACCCACCCCTCATATCTCTGTCCACTGCTGGTAGTGATATGCACCCACCCCTCATATGTCTGGACACTGCTGGTAGTGATATGCACCCACCCCTCATATGTATGGGCACTGCTGGGAGTCCTCTGCACCCACCCCTCATATGTCTGGGCACTGCTGGGAGTCCTCTGCACCCACCCCTCATATGTCTGGACACTGCTGGTAGTGATATGCACCCACCCCTCATATGTCTGTCCACTGCTGGAAGTCCTCTGCACCCACCCCTCATATGTCTGTCCACTGCTGGGAGTCCTCTGCACCCACCCCTCATATGTCTGTCCACTGGTGGGAGTCCTCTGCACCCACTCCTCATATGTCTCAGCACTGCTGGGAGTCCTCTGCACCCATCCCTCATCTGTCTGTTCACTGCTGGGAGTCCTCTGCAACCACCCCTCATATGTCTGTCCACTGCTGGTAGTCCTCTGCACCCACCCCCATATGTCTGTCCACTGCTGGTAGTGATATACATCCACCCCTCATATGCCTGGGCACTGCTGGTAGTGATATACACCCACCCCTCATATGTCTGTCCACTGCTGGGAGTCCTCTGCACCCACCCCTCATATGTCTGGACACTGCTGGGAGTCCTCTGCACCCATCCCTCATATGTCTGTCCACTGCTGGGAGTCCTCTGCACCCTCCCCTCATATGTCTGGACACTGCTGGTAGTGATATATACCCACCCCTCATATGTCTGGACACTGCTGGTAGTGATATGCACCCACCCCTCATATGTCTGGGCACTTCTGGGAGTCCTCTGCACCCACCCCCATATGTCTGGACACTGCTGGTAGTGATATACACCCACCCCTCATATGTCTGGGCACTGCTGGTAGTAATATGCACCCACCCCTAATATGTCTATCCACTGCTGGGAGTCCTCTGCACCCACCCCTCATATGTCTGTCCACTGATGGGAGTCCTCTGTACCCACCCCTCATATGTCTGGACACTGCTGGTAGTGATATGCACCCACCCCTCATATGTCTGGACACTGCTGGTAGTGATATGCACCCACCCCTCATATGTCTGGACACTGTTGGGAGTCCTCTGCACCCACCCCCCATATGTCTGGGCACTGCTGGGAGTCCTCTGCACCCACCCGGATATGTCTGGACACTGCTGGTAGAGATATACACCCACCCCTCATATGTCTGGGCACTTCTGGTAGTGATATGCACCCACCCCTCATATGTCTGTCCACTGCTGGGAGTCCTCTGCACCCACCCCTCATATGTCTGGACACTCCTGGGAGTCCTCTGCACCCACCCCTCATATGTCTGTCCACTGCTGGGAGTCCTCTGCACCCACCCCTCATATGTCTGTCCACTGCTGGGAGTCCTCTGCACCCACCCCTCATATGTCTGGACACTTCTGGTAGTGATATACACCCAACCCTCATATGTCTGGACAGTGCTGGTAGTGATATGCACCCACCCCTCATATGTCTGGGCACTGCTGGGAGTCCTCTGCACCCACCCCTCATATCTCTGTCCACTGCTGGTAGTGATATGCACCCAACCCTCATATGTCTGGACACTGCTGGTAGTGATATGCACCCACCCCTCATATGTCTGTGCACTGCTGGGAGTCCTCTGCACCCACCCCTCATGTGTCTGGACACTGTTGGGAGTCCTCTGCTCCCACCACCCCCTTATGTCTGGGCACTGCTGGGAGTCCTCTGCACCCACCCTGATATGTCTGGACACTGCTGGTAGTGATATACACCCACCCCTCATATGTCTGGGCACTTCTGGTAGTGATATGCAACCACCCCTCATATGTCTGTCCACTGCTGGGAGTCCTCTGCACCCACCCCTCATATGTCTGGACACTGCTGAGAGTCCTCTACACCCACCCCTCATATGTCTGTCCACTGCTGGGAGTCCTCTACACCCACCCCTCATATGTCTGTCCACTGCTGGGAGTCCTCTGCACCCACCCCCCTATGTCTGTCCACTGCTGGTAGTGATATACACCCACCCCTCATATGTCTGGGCACTGCTGGTAGTGATATGCACCCACCCCTCATATGTCTGTCCGCTGCTGGTAGTGATATGCACCCACCCCTCATGTGTCTGGGCGCTGCTGGGAGTCCTCTGCACCCACCCCTCATATGTTTTGGCACTGTTGGTAGTGATATGCACCCACTCCTCATATGTCTGGACACTGCTGGTAGTGATACGCACCCACCCCTCATATGTCTGGGCACTGCTGGGAGTACTCTGCACCCACCCCTCATATGTCTGGACACTGCTGGTAGTGATATACACCCACACCTCATATGTCTGTCCACTGCTGGTACCGATATGCACCCACCCCTCATATGTCTGTACACTGCTGGGAGTCCTCTGTACCCACCCCTCATTTGTCTGGACACTGCTGGGAGTCCTCTGCACCCACCCCTCATATGTCTGGACACTGCTGGGAGTCCTCTGCACCCACCCCCATAAGTCTGGACACTGCTGGTAGTGATATACACCCACCCCTCATATGTCTGGGCACTGCTGGTAGTAATATGCACCCACCCCTCATATGTCTATCCACTGCTGGGAGTCCTCTGCACCCACCCCTCATATGTCTGTCCACTGATGGGAGTCCTCTGCACCCACCCCTCATATGTCTGGACACTGCTGGTAGTGGTATATACCCACCCCTCATATGTCTGGACACTGCTGGTAGTGATATGCACCCACCCCTCATATGTCTATCCACTGCTGGGAGTCCTCTGCACCCACCCATCATATGTCTGTCCACTGATGGGAGTCCTCTGCACCCACCCCTCATATGTCTGGACACTGCTGGTAGTGATATACACCCACCCCTCATATGTCTGTCCACTGCTGGGTGTCCTCTGCACCCACCCCTCATATGTCTGGACACTCCTAGGAGTCCTCTGCACCCACCCCTCATATGTCTGTCCACTGCTGGGAGTCCTCTGTACCCACCCCTCATATGTCTGTCCACTTCTGGGAGTCCTCTGCACCCACCCCTCATATGTCTGGACATTGCTGGTAGTGATATACACCCAACCCTCATATGTCTGGACACTGCTGGTAGTGATATGCACCCACCCCTCATATGTCTGGGCACTGCTGGGAGTCCTCTGCACCCACCCCTCATATCTCTGTCCACTGCTGGTAGTGATATGCACCCACCCCTCATATGTCTGGACACTGCTGGTAGTGATATGCACCCACCCCTCATATGTATGGGCACTGCTGGGAGTCCTCTGCACCCACCCCTCATATGTCTGGGCACTGCTGGGAGTCCTCTGCACCCACCCCTCATATGTCTGGACACTGCTGGTAGTGATATACACCCACCCCTCATATGTCTGGGCACTGCTGGTAGTGATATGCACCCACCCCTCATATGTCTGTCCACTGCTGGAAGTCCTCTGCACCCACCCCTCATATGTCTGTCCACTGCTGGGAGTCCTCTGCACCCACCCCTCATATGTCTGTCCACTGGTGGGAGTCCTCTGCACCCACTCCTCATATGTCTCAGCACTGCTGGGAGTCCTCTGCACCCATCCCTCATATGTCTGTCCACTGCTGGGAGTCCTCTGCAACCACCCCTCATATGTCTGTCCACTGCTGGTAGTCCTCTGCACCCACCCCCATATGTCTGTCCACTGCTGGTAGTGATATACATCCACCCCTCATATGCCTGGGCACTGCTTGTAGTGATATACACCCACCCCTCATATGTCTGTCCACTGCTGGGAGTCCTCTGCACCCACCCCTCATATGTCTGGACACTGCTGGGAGTCCTCTGCACCCATCCCTCATATGTCTGTCCACTGCTGGGAGTCCTCTGCACCCACCCCTCATATGTCTGGACACTGCTGGGAGTCCTCTGCACCCACCCCTCATATGTCTGGACACTGCTGGTAGTGATATACACCCAACCCTCATATGTCTGTCCACTGCTGGTAGTGATATGCACCCACCCCTCATATTGTCTGGGCACTGCTGGGAGTCCTCTGCACCCACCTCTCATATGTCTGGACACTGCTGGTAGTGATATACACCCACCCCTCATATGTCTGTCCACTGCTAGTAATGATATGCACCCACCCCTCATATTTCTGGGCACTGCTGGGAGTCCTCTGCACCCACCCCTCATATGTCTGTCCACTGCTGGGATGCCTCTGCACCCACCCACGCACCCCCTTGGAGCTGTACACTGCTGGCCAGGACCTACACACACAACAATTTGGAGGTAACATGCTTGGCCAGTCCTCTATGCCCACATTCCTGGCGTGTGTACACCTCGTATCCAAATTTTCCTGCTGCCGTAACAGGGTACGTGTGGTACGGACTGTACCCACGCATGTATGTGTGGGTACGGTCTGTACCTGAGTACTCATGGGGCCGTAGGGGTACGCACCATACCCATGTATTAATGCATGGGTATGGTCCGTACCACTGTTGTCATGGTGCCGTAGGGGTTTGTATGCTACGCACCATACCCACGCATTCATGCGTGGGTACGGTCCGTACCTGAATACTCATGGGGCCGTAGGGGTACGCACCGTAGCCACGTATTAATGCGTGGGTACCTTCCGTACCACTGTTGTCATGGCGCCGTAGGGGTACGTGTGGTACGCACCGTACCCATGCATTCATGCGTGGTTACGGTCCGTACCACTGTTGTCATGGCGCCGTAGGGGTACGTGTGGTATGCACCGTACCCACGCATTTTGTTATCACCCTCTGCGGCGTGTGCGTCAGGTGTGGTGCACCAGGTCGTAGGCCAAGAGGACCGGGATGACACATACGATGGGGTCAATCGCTGTACGTCGCGTACCGGGGCTCCGTGGCGTTGCGGTTCGTGTCGGACTCTGCTTTTCCGGCTGTGTTTGGCTCCCGTAAACAAAGAGCCGTACGGAGTGACGTCGGTACGAATCGTACTTGCTGGGCCGGAAAACGCTGGTGAAATACGTACGGACGTCGCGTACAAGCATTTCCGGATCGGAATCGTGGGTATTTTTTTGCTGTACGGTCTTTTGTACGATTCGCACCGAAAAAGGCTTTCTGTACGATTCGTACTTCCTAGGCTGTGAAATGAGTTTACCTGGTACAAGTCGTACGGAGAAAACGCTCCGTACGACTATTCGTAGGGCCTTTTTACAGGATCGGAATCGGCCCCTTTGTGGGAAAACAACTGGACTCGAAGGAGTAGCCCTCTTTGTCCTCTCGCCTCGGGGGGTTGCCGGAGGGTCGCAGCTTTGAGCAATGTGCCCACCCACCCATCTCTAATTTTAATGGTAGAATTGGCGGGGTCCCGGGCAAGAGAAAAAGGGTGGGGACTCCTTTTGGCGGAGACTGTCTGACACTGCAACAGGGAGGCAGTCATTGGGGCTCCTTGCTTGCGGGAGAGTGGGCCGTCCTGCTGGTGGTCCTGGACTCTCCGGCCCTACCCTAGTAGCCGGTGCTTGGAGGAACCAAGATGGGGAGAGCGGTTGTGCCAGGAAGGCGCTAAGCAGTGCTCTGATGACCGCGTCTAAGGGGTAGACGATGGATAGTTACCTCAGATGGAAGTAGTGGAGAGGGGTTTGGTTGATGCACTGCTGGTACAACACGCCTCAAGATTGGATCTGGAGATGTGGAATTGTATATACATGGTAACCTGTGGCGCAAATGTATACTGCACAACCTTATGTTCAGGAATGTGTGTTGGTTTGGTTTAATAAAAGTTGGTCAAATGTTGATGGTTCATCAACAAACAAAGATGGTGATATTTGGTAAGTAATAAAAGCTACGCAGTGAAGACCAACCACTTGTAAAACGTTTTGTGGTGGGACAGGGGGGCAAAGGGTAGAAATTGAGGGTAAAATTGTTGAAAATGAATTGCACGTGATATGCCCACTATTATAAAAAGCTCAATTTTATTAGTACACACTGTTATTAAAAATGGCTCAAAATTCATACATCGATAGGCAGAAGACATACATGAAGTGACGGAACAATATGAACAATTGCAGACAAAAATATTAAAAAGCTATGTCACAATGAAAGTATTAAACTATAAATACTCTGATATCCTTTCACACAATAAAGTCTAAATAATCACAAACATTGTTATAACATCACAATGTATACAGACACTGCACTTACCAAAACATATAAAGAGCCAATAAATGTATGGGGGCAAGGAAAAAAGGGGGAGTTGATAAAATGATACAATGTTGGTTCTTCAAAATATTGACGCCGGTTCCGGAAAACATGGTGCCTTCATCAGAAAAACCTCATTGAGGATAAATACCTGAAAACTAATGGTACATTGAGTAACTATGTCTCTCAAGCATTGGCTTGTATTTAACGTGCCTATAACACCAACTGTGAGACTGAATATTGCATGCAAAAGTATGCCCAAAAGAAAATAATGGTGCTCAAAAGAAGAGACAAAGAATGAAATAAAAAAATGACAGAGAGATCTCGAGATTGAGCTCTGAATTTCATATGAACGATAGAATAGGGCAAAGTAGTTGAGACCGAATTTTAGATTGCTCACCAGAACCAAACCAAACAAACGTCTTTTCGTTTGTATACACTTCCAAGGGAATCTCTGGAGGGCATCCAACAGTTCCAGAAGGAAGGTGTTCTTAAAATGATAAAAACAGTATGAACCTTAAAGTGATTCGCTAAGAATGTGAGTTAATGTGAGAATCTAAGAATGAGAGTTAAAAATAACTCTAAAAGCATGTGGAAATGGCGTAGATACGTGGCTGTACATTATCGATATGGTGATAAGCCAATTAATATATTCTTAGAGGGATCCAATCAAGTAGGGGGGCGGCGAAGCAACATGAGACAGAATCTACAGCCATCAAAATGAGTGCTAGATTAGTGCTTTAGGATCACATGTTGGTCTAAATCTTTTGTGAGAACCAATGAAGATATGGCTGGAAATACCTTTGATATGTATTGATGACTGACACGGGGGTTGAAAGCTAGGAGAAAATCATTCCTGTGTCATGGATGAACAATCGATTCCTCAAAGGCGTCACCATTTGAAAGTGCCTGCAGGCTCAAGGCCTCAACTAGCAGGGGAGCAGAGAAAATACAAAACAATTAATACTGACTTTATCGCGTGTTTGGAACAAAATAGAGAGCTAGCTGAAAACGAAGTCGGTCATATGGCAATAAATGGCTGTATAATGCCGATAAAACTATAGAAAGGTGTCAGACCGAGATCTTGGCTATTCTACATTAAAGAACCTGTGGTCTGCAACAGAGTCTCGAAAACATGCTCGAATTTCACTAAGCATATGGGTCAACCAAGGATATTTCACAAGACTTGAACAAAAGAGGTCCCAAAGTATTTGAAATAGTATGGAACAAACGTCAGACTGACGTGCTCTGGTGAATCTAATTGGAGACGTCAGATGATAACTGATGTAAGAAGTGTGAACATAGAAAGTAGACTAACGCTCTAAACAATAATGAAAACATAAGAATGTACGGAGCTGTAAAAGTAACAGCAAACTGGCTATGGCGTCACAACATTAGAAAAATTAGTAATAGCTGTAGGAATATTTAGCACAGTTATTAAAACATGTAAAAATCTAATAAAAATAGATGATTAAGAGTGGAGATAAAAAGCCTACACTACATTTATTCGGAAGAATTGAAGTGCTTATACCCTAATGCTCAGTTATATGAATGAACAACAAACAATTACAAATGGAATAAGGATCTTCTGAAAGATTACCAATGCTAAAACCGACATCATCAGACTTCTAGATGCAGATAACTCAGATGCAACCTGTGTAGAAGCCAGTATCCAAAAAAAGGGGGCTCTTATCTTGAAGAAAAACACTCTCAGATTTAGGTATTATATCTGATAGCATTGTCCCACGGGATCTCATTGTTGAGTCCTCTTTTATGTGTGTCTAGAACAAAAACCCAAAAGACCTCCTTCCTTTTTCGAATTTCATTACTTTTGGTTCCTTGCGTTATTTCAATTTTTTCTAAAATGTGCCATCTGATGTCTTTGGCAGTGTGGTCTTTATCAAGGTAATGTTTAACTAAAGGAGCTGTTGATTAAGACGTCCGAACTGCCGATCGATGTTCCGTTAGTCGCATTGACAGTGTGCGTGCCGTCTCGCCTACATAACCTTAAGTTACAAGGACATAACAAAAGGTAGATGAGGTTTTTGGTTTAGCAGTTGGTGAATGTATTGACATGTATAGTATACCCATTATGGGTAAGACTGTCTCCTTCAACTGCAGTCGTGCATGCTTTGCATTGAGTACATTTAAAGGTCCCCTTGACAGGCACAGTTCCGTCAATAGTTTTTTTAACAAATGTGGAACCTTTGGCAAAGCGTGGGAATACAATCATATCTTTGATGTTCTTATTTTGGTGATGGGCAAATAGTGGCTTGGGCAATTTGGATTCTTGTGTCATCAGATTATTAAGAATATGCCAATTGGAGCTGACTATCTGTTTCATTCAACACGGAGAGTTTGGTGACACATACAAGTTGTGTTACCAGTGAGCGAGAATGTGATCTTAAAAGGGCATCTCTATCATAGAATGTGGCTCGTTTGAAAGTAGTATGAGGCGTTTAGGATAACCTCTCGTGAGAGATTTCCCATTCATGGCACTAGCTTGAAGATCAAAGTACTGAAGATTGGAGATGTTACAACGAAGTCGTAAAAGCTGTCCAAAAGGGATACTCTGTTTTTGCATCTGTGGACGGTAGCTTTCATAGGACAGCAAAGTTTATCTAGCTGTGGGTTTCACAAAAAGGTCTACTTCAAGTTTGCCATTATTGTGACGAATCAAAATGTCAACAAACTTTACTTGGGAGTAACTGGTATGTGCCGTAAATTTTAAGTTGGTGTCACAAAGAATAAGCCACCCCCAAAACTCTGTTAGTAGCTCAGTAGTGTTGGTCCAAATGAAAAATATATCGTAGATATAATGGGACCAACATGACACAGTTTCGTAAAACGGTGCAATCTCGTTGTGAATAAATGTCTTTTCAAACAACACAATGTAGATGTTGGCTACCGAAGGTGCTACGGATGCCCCCATGCTTGCACCTTTGATTTGCTTATTTAACCCCTTCCATGCGGCGCGAATTCCGCCGCGGTGCTGACCGTTTCTTGCGCGGGCGGGCTCATGACGGAACGGTTCCGTCATGAGCACAGCTCAACCGACGCTCATGACGGAACCGTTCCGTCATGAGCATGGAAGGGGTTAAGGTGTTACTAAATTCAAAGGTGTTTTCAGATAAGACAATCTTGAGACATTCTAGTAGGAACATTTCTAGGACAAATGATGTTATAAGTGTCAATAAACCAAGCAACCGCTTGATAAGCCTCTAACTGGGGTTTTTTACTGTACAAGGACTCTATATCCAGTGTTACCAGAGTGTGACTTTGCGGATGAAACGGTAGATTTTCCACTTTATTGATGATATCTCTGGTATCTTTAATATGAGAAGGAATGACAGGTATACTGGGTCGCAAGAAATTGTCTATATATTTCAACAAGGGTTCAGTAACTGAACCAATATTCGTCACGATAGGACGATATGGTCGATCAGTCAATTTTTTATGGATTTTCGGAATTCCATAAATGCATGGCATTTTTGGGCCTCCGATGTTGACGAATTCAAACTCTTTCTCACAAATGTCACCTACTAGTAAAGCCTCATTGGTTAAAAGTTGGATTTTTAGATACAATATTTGCAGTTGGATCAATGTTGATTGTCTCATAAAAACTAGCATCACTCAATAAAGTGATCATTTTTAGTTCATAATTTGCAGTATCTATTACAGCAATCCCTCCTCCTTTGTCACAATTCTTGACCGTGAGGGATTTATTATGTGACAATTGTTGTAGGGATGCAAATTTGTCCTTGTTAAGATTAATACAAGGTTTTGGGATATACTTAGGAGCTCTGTCAAGTCGATGAAGGATCACATGTTCAAACACGGCCACCTCAAAGCCAATTTGGTCTAGGGTGGGAGTAAAGGTGGAAGGTTTAGAAAGTGGAGATGAATTCATAGACATAGGAAGAGATGTTTCATTGTTAGCAAAAGAAAATGTAAGGCGCACTTGGCAGAACTTTTTTAGCATATCTTGATAAAGTTTGAACATGTTCACTGTGGTGTGGGGCACAAACGAGAGTCCTTTCGACAGTAAGGTCATACACGAGGTATCAAGCGCTGCAGAAGATAAATTGGAGATATGTATTAAGTTCTGTGTCGCCAAAACTGACATGATTCCCATACACAAGAGGGGCCCAAGAGATGCTCACAGCCCGGTTGGACGTTGATCAAAAAGCTTTCGAAAAAGTGCTCTTTAATACAGCTGGAGCAATGGGCAAAGGCAAAGGACCTCATACCAAGCATTCAGACGGGCTTCAGAAAAGGGTGCAGGACTAAGGATAATTTGATAACAGTCACTGCTTTGTCGGCAGCAGTAATAGAAAAAGGTGCTCCTCTACTGTTTGCAGCTTGCTTTCATAGATTTTTTCACTGCTTTTGACTGCATGCATCGATGTTCTATAACCTGATGAAAATAATTAATGGCCCAAAATTGTCGGCGACCTGCAAGGTCATTAATAGAAAGTTTATGTCATCCTTGATAAATGGAGCGTTGATGTTTAGAGACAGCCTTGAGACTTTGCTTGACCAGGCACAAAATAAATGCTACTATTCTGTATTCGCACTGCCAAACTCCCCACCAGGGTCTTGTTTGTAATTAGAATTAAATTCACCAAGGCAAACCCTGATGCTAATAGTTTGCTTTTTGGCCTATGGATTGAAAGCGAAGAACGCAACTAGTGGAACACTAAAATATATGATTGGGCACATTTTTTCAGAAGATTTGGCACCTTCAATCAAAACCTTGAAGGCTCAGGATCTCTGAGGAAGTGACCTACCACCTGAAACACTAGACAGAATCCTGATGAAACAGGCAAAGTTAATATTAAGAGATCTTGACATTGAAGCCATTAACAAACTTGCCTTTACAAGCACTGTTCTACTTCAAGATAATGCAGTCAGCATTATGAGTTTTTTGGATAATTCGTTGAAACTCTACATGAAAAAAACAGTTATTACGACTGAGAAGTGGCATATAATTCCTCTCAGATAGTATCACTATGGTCCCATAACTAGCACGACAGCCCGGGCCTGTAGACTTTGTGGACTGCATCGGAATCCTTAATGCACATGATCTGCATTTGAGAACCATTGCTGGCCAAGAGACAGGTCAGTGACAGAAAATAACAGCCAAATATCGTGTGGGCATACTATCATGTGAAAAATATCGAGGACAAGAATATCGAGTAGATAAGTGCAAATAGGTAAATATAAATTTACTATTCCTAACTCCAGATCCACGTACCTTGAAGATATATATATCAAGGTGCATATATGTGGAGTTATATACAGTAAAACTTTACTTACCCACTTAGAATGACCTACAAAATATTCTTGTCCTCGATATTCTTGTCACAATATTCTGTCCCACGATATTTGTCTTTCCAATATTTTGTCCGTTACTGGCTGCGCCCGCTTTTCTTACAATTACAAACATGAAAATGCTGGGAAGCAATTATAGCCTGATTGTAACCACAATTGCATCTAGATTGATGAAACTGACGCATTGTACAATAAAGCTGCTGGAGGCTGCTTCAGATTAACATAGGCCACTGTGACACTAAATTTAAGACCACCTCATTGAACTGCAGTACTGCCAGGACTGTTAATCACTAGCAATATTCAACCTCCTGCTGGTGATGCTGAGATGGGAAAATAGTGGGGTGCTCCAACCAACATACTAGTCCAAAACTGGTAGAGAATATCACTCCAAATACTTGCTGGAAAAGAACTGTAGGCTCATAATACCTTGTCACTTTACTTTCTTGAACTATTGTGATGTAACCAATGCCCAGTGAGGTAATCTATACTGCCTGTGAAGGTTTTTATATTGGGGACCGAAGCTGGGGGTTAGGAAATTAATGGAGCATCTGTGCAGGACGTCAGCGTCCCCCGTTGAGCTGTTGTTGTGTGAGTATTTTCTAGTGATGGAATTGATACTATCTATGGCAGTTTTTATGCCTACTCACGACCTAGACTAATAGCAAAGATCGAAAATCAAATGTATTGTATGGTTTAACTAACCCCGTCTTTTTCTTATTGATACGTACCTATTTTTGTAATTGTTTTAAGCAACTGTACAATAAACACAGTACTATTTCCCACTCTATCCACGAGAATGCACACGCTTCCGCCCCTTTCTTGTGAGTATTCTTTGATCACACTCATATTCTCCGTGCTTCTCAGTAGTCATCAATTTAGAGATATCTTGAAAGATTGCAAGTATTATACAGTTCCGTGTGAACCCAAATGATTAGTGTACAGTCACAACTTGTTACTATGGCTGTACGAGAAATAGATTGGAAAAAATAGAGTAAAAATTGGAAAGGAGAGAGGCAGTATAGATACAAAAGAAATTTGATCAGGAGATAAAAATATGGCCAAAGAAAGAAAAAGAAAATAATTGAAAATTTGAAAGGAATACAAAAGAAAATACTCTTAATGAGAATGTAAGATACCAAAAGAAACAAAACAAAAGCACGTCATAGCCTACAAAATACAGAGCAAGAGAGGAAGGGTGACAGGAAACAAGAAAAGAAGGAGGACAGGAAGGAGGAAATGATGAACGTAAGGTTGGACAGGAATAAGGAAATGCTAACAAGAGTAAGAGGTCGAAAGTATACATGGGAGCAGACAGAGCAGAGAAACTAGAATGGTCACGTCCATAATGTCTTTCTTTGACAGTAGGCAGGGCCGCTTAGCCCTGGCAATGTTATTACCTGCAGTAAGTGCAGACAATAGTCTCCTGCGGAAAACAATATTACCCAACCTTTCCATTCATAGCAGTGAATACAATCATTTAAAATTGCCAAGGCTAATAAGAATTAATTGAGAGTGCAGAAAAAGAGAAATGGAAGCTGATTGAAGTGTCTTTTCATCAATAAAGAACAATGACCACATGCTATTTGTCTTCTCTGCACTCAGACTGCAATCACTGTGCCATCGAAAGCCTCTTCACATATGTTTGAAATGTAAGGTGCATCTTTTCTACCGCCGTCTCTCGGAGAAGCATCCTTCACCTTTCCTTTGATCTTGTCTCATTTTACAAACAATGCACAAACTCACAAATATTTTCAATGCAGTGAAACAACATTGAGGCACTGGAAGTCAACCCTGCCACCCTCACAACAGTTGATGGGACTTCATTTTCTCTTAAAAGCTTTACATTCGAACACCAATTTGTTTCTTTCTGCTGTTCGTATATTTTTCCTGAGGATCCAATGAGGTAGTCAAATAATCCGGAAACTTTGCTAAATGGTCAATGATCTAATTTATTGAAATTGACCTGGCTTCTCAACGCTTTTAAACACTACTTTAACCTTGTAGCTCATAGTATTGTTTGCTTTGTGGCATACAATTATGAAAAATTACTGAAAAGGTACCATATGCAGTGCCAGGCACTGGAAAATACATTAGCGAAGTTCAATATGTCTCCATTCAGGTGCTGTTTGCTGATTCAGGTGAAACTGTTGACAGGACAGTAATTAAGTATGTTAAACGAAAAACGAGAAGCAGCTGCTCGTACTGTGAAGTGGAGGGGCGAGAGGAGGGGGAACACACAAACCAAAAAAATAAAATACAATTGCACTTACCTGCTCTGATGGCTGCCGTCTTCCTCCCGATCTTCGCGTCCTTCTCAGGAACCTGGTGCACACTGAGCAGGCTCCCAGCTCCCAATCCCGGCACTGCTCACATGCTGGGGATGCTATTGGTCTCAGCACTTCGGTTCAGAGCTCAGACATGGACTGGGAGCCTGTGTTGGTTTCTCCACCCAGCTTTACAACACAGCTAGGTGGAGAAAGGCTAAATGCGCATGATGGTTTGGCCGGCCCTCTGGCTCTTTAGCACTGCCCATCACGCCCCCCGCCTCCCTGGTGCTAAAGCTGCAGCGCCACTGTGGCTGTCCCCACCTCTCCCTCAGCTCGCCTGGCAGGCAACCTGCAGGACGCAAAATAAAATGATAATGAAAACTTTTTATTATCATTTGATTTATATCCTTGCCTCTGCTTGCTTTCTGTTGCAACGTGGAATATCAAATTCCCCCTTCGTCACAGACCAAAAATCGCAATAACAAATTCACTCAAATACATTCATTGGTGGGGCCCATAACACCAACACTCATACATCATTGATCTGCTTCCCTAGATGGATAAGTTTCCAAACGCTGACATGAAAGGAATATCATTACCTAAACCCTAAATGCATTGAATACTTTATTAATTCCAACCTTATGATATTCCCCTCATTGGGTGATGAATCAGTTAGTTGTATATATGATTTAGTGATTCAATTCATTTATCTATACTCTTCTCTTATTCTAGTTTCTTCAAATAATCGACACAACACATTTGTCAATTAATCAAATATCGTTTATCTAATAAAATTGCAAATTGTTAGAAATCATCATCCAAACCGCAGAACATCATATTTACCTAATCTGGCTATTAGTCGTCCTCTAAGTGAGTCAAGTCGTGGAAAAATCTTTAAATTCATCAGTCAGGCCGCAATTCAGTCTCTCAAAGAATCAGGATAACAGCTGTCCAGCAGTGTCACCGTCCTCTCCATCAGCATGACGTCAGGAAATAAAGTTTGTCAAAAAAGGATCGAGATTCTAATTCACTTTTCTACCTACTTTTATAATGAAACTAATGTCAAAATGTATCAAGATTGGGGTTTTAGACAGTCCTCATTGGTGTATTTGGGGTCGTTCGGTAAAGTTCTCACATAGTCCGCAAGATTAAGTCATCGCACTTGCTGGTTCCGGTTTTAAAGACAGTCCATTGTTGTAGTCCTGGTGAAGCTCCCAGGGTGTCCTTGATAAGAACATCGTCTCCTGGGGTCAGGACGAGGCCATTGTTGCTGGCGGTGACGCATGCGCACTTCACCCAGAATCTCGTGTGACAGCAGCAGTCACGTTGTACGTCTCGGTCAGCCATCTTAAGGAAGGCCCAAATGGTCAACTTAAGCAAAACAAACACAAAAACGTAATTAAAACATGGAAATGGCTAATAAAATGTTAAACCCTCACTAATTCCCTTATGTGTAAGTAATTATCTAGCAGATTAGCAACATTCAAAGCGTTTATACTCACTCAGTGATGCGCAACTTACAATTACATCACAAAACCAACATATATCATGCAATATTCTAATTTTCTACCATTAGTATGTGTACATATGTTAGTATACAATTAGTTTAGCAATGCAAAATGCAAATCCCACGTGTAATTCTTCTGTTAATATAATTGGTAAATCTTTCACTTCAAACAAATTAATAAGGTTACTATTAGTTGATTATTCTGATTAATATAAACATGCAGAATGGGGGGGGGTATAAAAAATGTTGTACTACCCGCTCCAGCAATCCCCCCTTTGGTGATTATATCACCACACCAACAAAAATGTTGTATCCCTTTCACAGAACTTCAAAGTGATTTCTTGTTTCTATTCATATTTCAGTTTCCCCTGTTTCTTCTCTTTTTGATGTTTTATACATACTCTCCTTGATTTCTTCCAATTCTATTTCTTCAAATTCTCTTTCTTGTTTCTTATCTTTTCTCCTTAAATTTTCTCTTTTTAATCTTTTCTGATTTTTATCCTTTTTACGAGAAATACATCCTAATCTAATTATTAATACTAAGAAAATCACACATGTTAATGGAAATAATCTCTTACCTAAAAATGTACTACCTAGTTTTACTACAAAATCTTTAATAGCTGATAATTTCTTTCCAATCTTCTCCCAAACACCTTCCACCTCCAGTGGTGCAATTTCGTCATGCAATTCTGTAATATTTTTAAAATAAATTTTCAAATCTCTACTTTCGTCAGGAATGTAAGTACAACAATGTTGAACTTTCAGCATTCCACAGACTCCACCCTCTTTTGCCAATAATATATCAAGGGCAAGTCGATTTTGCACTACCATAGCACGCATGGCAACCATTTCAGTATTTACCAATAAGAATCCTCCAGCGGTGCTTGTTGACAAGCGATCCACTTTTGTTGAAAGTTTTCTAATTTTGTTTGCATTCAGAGATATTCCCACTGCGGGTATCAATGCTCCAAAAATGTCACCCACAAATTCTGTCCAAGATTTTCTCTTACTACGTGCTAAATAACTACCTAAACTATGTACACCATCTTCTCCTCTATCCATATGAAAAATCTTTGGAAAAACCAGGCCAACATAACATGTGCCATACCAATGGTCTGGCAAACGATAATATGCCCTGTTCCCACAAATGAAATACAGTCCAGGAAAAACTGGATCTTTTCCACCTTTGAATCCCCATCCTCCCATGATTTGGTATGTATCATGGCACTCGCTATTCCCTACAAAATAATTATCATATGCTGTTTGATTCCTTCTAATAAACAATTTCCCTTTCTGAGGCCAATCTAAAGCCATAGTTGGACTCGTTTCCCCTTACAAGTGTTTCTCCATTTCTACATCCCAGACTGTTTTCTCCACTTTCCCTTCTGAAGCCTTTCTTTGCATTTTCAATCTCCTTTCTTCAACCATATCTAAAAATGTCTTCTCTTATTTCTTTAAACTGCAAGTCAAATTATTTCTAAATATGTATTCTAATGTTAGTTCTTTAGTCTCTAAGAAAAATTCACCTAATACCTTTGCAGGTTTTACCTTGTTTAGTTTGTTAATTGACGGTACTTGTGAAAATATAGTATCTACATCTGAAAAATAATACTCTAATTTACCTGTTTGATAAAATAAACTAGCTATTACACTACATGATATTCCATAAGTTACTGAAAGGTGATGATAAGTCACTCCCTCAGATACAGATGCAGGTAACTGCATACATACGTAGCAATCCCTTACGTTCATTGTCTTTACATATTCATACAACAATTTTGAAAACACATTATTAGAAAAATCTGTTATAGACCTGTCTTTTGTGGTAAATATTTCGTTACCGGTACTATTTTTTATGCGGTAAAGTCTATTAAGAACAACTCAGTAAAATGAGAGGCAGAATCCGTGGTATTAGAGGTTTTAAAAAGGCTTTATTCCTATACAAAGGAATACAATTCGAATTGTAGGCATTCTATTCCATCACCACGAAAGTTCAGGAAGGAAGGGCAATACATTATTGACAAGTAATCATTTTTATAGAAAAGGCATTACAGTGAAACAGATGCAGTAGGCGTAA
This sequence comes from Triturus cristatus, assembly GCF_964204655.1. Lineage (NCBI taxonomy): Eukaryota > Metazoa > Chordata > Amphibia > Caudata > Salamandridae > Triturus > Triturus cristatus. The sequence continues at coordinate 734,348,221 of NC_140587.1, read as the reverse complement.
CAACTGATAAGACAAAATAAAATATGCATGCGTAACTAGAATAGGCGTAACTAGAAAACGTCATTATACATGATGTCACAAGTAGGTGGATCCATAAGAGAATCCTGCAATGTCAGCAGAAATATTTGGCAGAGATGCGCGCGCAGCCGCATGACGTGTGATTGACGTGCAACTAGAGGGTGAAGGGGACTTGACATTTAGCTCTATATGTGGAGACAGAAGTCTGGGGTTATGTCAACCTAATCCCAAATCATATCTAATATCCTATGTTTAAAGAACTGTGTTATCCAAAAAGAGAGGTCTCTTAAGATAGAATCTTATTCTATACTGACTGTTAGTGCGTGTACAAGCGTCTAAGTGTCTACACTAGATGCGAGGGGGTAGGAATATTCCATGGTAACGGGTCTATGAATTACTTGCATGAGGGCAGCGAGGCCTGGCCCTTTGCACGGTAGCTGGAAGAATGTTTACCTAACTACTAGACAGGAATGCATCGGATGAGGAGCGGAGGAGATAATCTTGAAGGTGAAATACAGTTTTTGGCAGGCGACGGGCTGGATCAGGCACCGTTAGCCGCGCAGGGAGTAGGACAAAGTTCATGGTCACAAATGCAGGCTCAGACTGGAGCTTTCAGAGGCAGAAGGCAGGAAAAGGCTTGATGACAGAATTCGGGCCTACTCGCCTGAATCTGTAAAATGTGGAACGTGAACCACATAAAGTCGGTGGCCTTTCATACTTAGGAAAGGAATATCTGACCCATTCATGGTGGATCTGAAAGAGGACATGTTGACGGTGGACGCACATATATTTGCGTCTTCAAAACTGGAGCAGGAGGGAACATACATGTACTTATAGCATGCACATGGAGCCGTTGGGGTCTACGATAGGGGACATAACTGATCACAAAATTCATATTTCCTCATTCCCTCCTTGTCCCCTACGGACCCTCAGGAGATATCGATCTTCATCAATCCATCGATCTGTTCATATAGCATCATTTGTTCTTCTTTCTTCTTCCGGGATCTCGAACGAAAACTTGGATGTGGGATACACGAGGTGGCACACAGACCACAAATCGCTGGCCCACATTGTAGACATAAGCAGCAACTGAATAGTATGAGAAAGCCAATACCTAGGAAGGAGAGCATTCTCCATCCCCAGGCTGACAACACGCCCCAGAACCAACCGGACCAAGTCCAGGTGCCTGGACTCTGGTGTATCTGGCTTACAATCTTATGAAGGCGGGTTATGGCTTTATATACTGACGGCGAATTTTCTGGTATGAAAATGCAACAACTTGATCCGATGACCCTACAAGCTCCGCCCCTATCGGCCAGGATGACGTCAAGGACAAGACGATTTTGAAGCACAACAATCCGCATAGCAGACTGCTCTTCTGTTAAATTGCCTAAGGCGGAAATAGTTTCGTTCACTACTGCTTCAAGGGTTCTGGTTAATCTACGTATCAGCTTACTATTAGTGACTGTACCTATATAGGGAAAGAAACCTTTATTGAAATCTGTGTATTTTTCCCATGCTGTTTCAGTGTAATCGACAATTGGGAGATCTCTCTGCTGTCTATTGTGTACTAAATGGGTATTTCTGTGATAATCAGGAGGGGCTAGGAAAACAGGTGGTAGAAGGAATGCTATGTAACAGGTACCATCCCAATCTAAAGGTAGACGTATATATGCGGTCTGGCCACATATAAAGTAGGAATGACGAGAAGCTCTAAATGTAGACTTGCCTTGATCACTGAATTTTATTACAGTGGTGCATTTACTATGGCCCATGTGTATGGAGCCATTCTTTCTTATACATAATTCCCCTTTTACTGGGAATACTGACATGGCGGGCAAGATTGGTGTAGCTTCAGATTCAACGTTCAGGATCATAAAGTTAAGTGTAAAATTACCTAATCCATATACTTCATTTTCTAGATCAGTTCCTGTTCTTTTGGGAAGTCCCTCCTTGTTAGGGTAGCAGACTTTAAGCAAAACTAAGTTCAGGTTTCCCCATACCCAGTTGTCTTGATAAACTGCGGAATTCGAATCTAGGGAATTAATCAAACTAAACCATGCTCCACAGGAGCCATTGTGTGTGAACGGATAGGGAAAGAGGGGCAAAACTCCCTTATAGTTCTGATAGGGAGGGAGTCGGCCACATATCCAACAATTTGTGGCATTGCTGGTTTGATGGGAATGATGTAACATACTAATGCATGTGTTGTTGCGCAGCGCAAATCTATAAGACAATTCATGTGGAGGTAATTCACTAAAAGAATGTTCTGCAGTTATATTGTAAGCACGCTTAGGAATAGGGTAATACATGTGCAATAGGATGCTGACAATGATGATCAGAAGACTTAGAAAAAACAAAATTAATAATGTTACTGTGCAGTGACTACGAAATGATTTACAATACGCATGCTTCTTGAGCAGCATCTGATGATTTCTTTCTCTATTCCGGTCTAGAGAATACATGTCAGAGACAAATTCAACCGATTCACCTTGGAGAGGACTTAAACAATCAAATTGTCTGACTTACTAGACCTCAATTTTAGTTTATAAAGTTCTGGTTTTGTTAATTCAGCCAAGGGAAGCTTTGAGTCTGTCTGTGAGGGAATACAGGGTTGAGTATCTACACTGGATGGTAGTCCATAAAATTTCTTGATATGACTCGAGTGCAACCACCCTTTCCTTCCCTCGATTTTCACAGCTGTCCTTGTGGTGAGTAGAACCAACTTCGGTGACTTCCACCTAGGATCCAGTTGGGTCTTCCGGTCAAAATTCCTGACCAGCACCAGGTCCCCAGGAACCACGTCATGGGGTTTCACCTCAGTATTGTCGGGAAAAGCTGCGGATACCTGTGAACGACAAGATTGTAGTGCAGACATCAAGGAAGCCAGGTAATCTGTCAGCATATTACAGTCAACATCAGTGATTTTACGAGGTATAGGCGTCCCCCACATATTTGGTGGTCTACCGAAGATCACCTCATACGGGGATAGCCCTGTTCGAGAATGTGCTACCATTCTCATGTAAAAGAGCGCAACTGGTAAGGCTACTATCCAATCAACTCCTTTTTCTCTACATATTTTGGACAATCTAATTTTCAGAGTTTGATTATGACGTTCCACGAGACCTGCCGCCTCGGGATGTCGGACACAGTGGAATTTCCATTGGTAGCCTAATAGAAGGGAAACGTGTTTCATTAGTTCGGATGAGAACGGCTGACCGTTATCTGAATAGACAACACGTGGTAAACCGTACCGTGGGAAGAATTCTCGAACTAACTGTTTGGCAGTAGTCGGGGCAGTGTAATCTGAAACCGGGTATGCTTCTGTCCAACGGGAAAGAGCACAGACAACTACGAGAACATATTTGAATCCTCGACATCGTTCCATCTGGATATAATCCATCTGGAGGACTTCAAAAGCATGATCGGGAGTTTGGAATCCACCCTGCTCTACGGGGATGCTTTTACCTGGATTAAACTGACAACATATCATACAGGTACGAACTTTTTGTTTAGCTGCGGCTCGCAAGTGTTTGTTGAACCAGATGTGTTGAATGCTGTCTAGCATAGCTTTTTCTCCTAGGTGCGCTGGACTATGTATAGTGTTAATGATGACTTGGACCATTGAGTCGGGAAGAAACCATATAGATTTTTCCTTCGTCATCCATCCTTGATCTGTTTGGATCCCTCCTAATTCAGTCCATTTCTTTATTTCTTCTGGTGTAGCATGTGTCTGTATGTCAATTACATCAAGGGCGGGATCCTTAACTGTCATGCAATGTGTTGGTGTCAGGACTATTGTCTTTGTCATGTCAGTTGTGAGAGTCTGATTCTGAGCAGTCTGTTTAGCTGTTCTGTCAGCTAGGTCATTACCCTGAGAAATAATATCGGTAACCTTTGTGTGGGCTTTGCATTTCATAATCGATATTGCAGTAGGTAGATGAATCGCGTCTAATAGGGCTTGAATGAGGGGTCCGTGTTGGATGTGGGCACCGTGAGAAGTTAAATAACCTCTCTCTCGCCACAGTACGCCGAAGTCATGGACGACTCCGAATGCATAACGTGAATCTGTGTATATGTTGACTTTTTTATTTGTGGCTTGAATACAGGCTTGTGTCAGAGCGATGAGCTCTGCTGCTTGAGCTGACAAAGTGTTAATACAATTTGTTTCAATGACTTCAGTGTCTGTTGTGACTGCGTAAGCGGCCACTAACTCTCCTGTACTTGTTCTCATACATGACCCATCTACATATAATGTCAAGTCTGGATCTGACAAAGGGATGTCTGTCAAGTCTTGTCTGGGTTTCGTCGTGATAGTAATGACTTCGACACAATCATGTGCCAATGGATCTGTTCCGCCTACTGGTAACAGTGTGGCAGGATTTAACGTATTACAACGTCTGATTTCTATGTGTGGCTGAAACAATGTCAATTCGTAACCGGTGAGTCTTGCTATAGTCAAGTGTTGTGTTTGTGTGCGGTTCAAGAGAACCTCTACTGCGTGTGGTACTTGTACTGTCAATTGATGTCCTAACACTATGGCATCGCTTTGTCTGATTGCTAAAGCTGTTGCTGCCACTGATTTCAGGCACGCAGGAAGAGCCTGAGCTACTGGATCTAATGTACTAGAGAAATAAGCACATGGTTTGTGTGATCCTGCTTGTTCCTGAGTGAGTACTGACAAAGCAGTACCTTCGCGTTCTGTAACAAAGAGTGTAAACTGTTTACTGTAACATGGTGTTGCTAGGACAGGTGCTTGGCATAAAGCTTTCTTTAAGCTTTCAAAGGCATGTGTATGTTCTGGAGTCCAAGGGAGGACAGTCGATGTGGCTGCCTCCGGTGTTGTCAACTGGATGAGTGGTTTTGCTAGAAATGCATATTGAGGGATCCACTGCCTACAGTATGAAGTGAGGCCTATAAAAGCCCGCACCTCCTTTTGTGTCTTGGGTGGTGGCATGTTAGCAATTAACTGGATGCGATCGGGTGTAAGCTGCCTTCCCTCCTTGGACAGCGAGTGCCCAAGATAAACAACTCGCTGGACACAGAATTGCAGCTTGGAAGGGGACACCTTGTGCCCCTTGTCAGACAGAAATTTCAAAACCGTCAGTGACGCTGTTTCACATTCAGGTTCGCTTCGGGCGGTGATCAGCAGATCATCGACATATTGAAGCAAGGCAGTGTTAGCTGGCATGTGTATACTGTCAAGTTCTCGTTTCAGTGCTTGGCTATAGATGCTGGGGCTTTCTGTAAATCCTTGAGGTGCGCGTGTGAATTTAAAACTTCGTCCATTTAAACTAAAACCGAAAAGATATTGACTTTCCGGATCAATTGGGACACTAAAGAAAGCATTCTTGAGATCAATTACAGTGAAAAACGTTGCTTCTGAGTCAATAGCTGTGAGTAATGAGGAGATATCTGGGACCACAGGGTATTGTGGTACAATACATTTATTTAATTCGCGCAGATCAATAACTAATCGATATACTGGTGGTGCTTTTGGATCCGTTCTTTTAAGGATCGTAATTATCGGGGAATTACATACATTGGAGTCAGTTTCCACAACCACTCCTTGGGCAATAAGCTCGTCAATGATTTGCAGTAAAGCCACTACAGCATCTGGAGGTAACTTGTATTGTCGCATTCGTGGTAGTACCACTCCTGTCTTTAGTGTGACTCGATATGGTGTAATGTTCATGCAACCAACATCAGTGGGGCCTTGTGCCCATAAATGTGTAGGTAAATTCTGCAGTCGGTAATCTATGTCTCTGGATACGTAGTGACCTTTAAAGTCACGTAAAAATAGTCGTACTCCTTCCGGAGAGCAACATATTATAGCTCCTAGAGCTTTCAATGTTTTTATACCTAACAAGTTTTCTGGACATGATTTAGTAAGCAATAAATCTGTAGTACGTGTTAATGGACCGACTGTAAGTGGAAGAGGTTGTGTTACGTCATTTATTATCGGTTTTCCTGAGAATCCAAGGGAAATATTTTGTGAGCCTGAGAGGGGTGCCCCTGGAACTTCACTGCGTCTTATAGTTGTTCTGCTTGCCCCTGTATCAAGTAAAAACTTTCTGTCTTCCCCTAATAGTTCACTATGTACATAAGGTCCCTCTTGGTCTACAGGAACCTCTATAAGGGGTAAGCCAACTTCCCTCTCTAGGCTATCTCATGAGTATCGCTGATAATCGGGATAATCTGTTTGTGCATACTGATACATTTGTTGTGTTGTTGCTTGAGTTGCAGCAATAGGCTGCGCTTGTGGTGGTGCTACGATCTGTTGTGGAGCTGCCTGTTGCGGAGCTAATTGTTGCGGAGCTAACCTAGGTTGTGCATTCTGAGGGATTTGTTGTTGATTCTGATCCTGTCTAGGTGGACGTGGTCTCTCATGCGTTCTACCTGTGGCAATATTATGTTTCAGGACTGGACAATCGTGTATATAATGACCTGGTTGTTTACAATAGTTGCATGTCCCTTTCGCAGGACTTGCGGAATCACCCTTTTGATGACTATCGGCTGGAACTGATTGTGCAACAAGCATTTTCATTTTCGTATCTTTCATACGTCTTTGTTCGTGTTCTTGTTCTTCTCTAATTCTATTGTGGTGATATTGTAACATCTGTAGCATCTGTGATGGGGTATTACCTTGCCAGGTACTTTCGAATTTCAATACTCTATTCTTGACTTGTAGCAGAGAATTTTCAACTAATTTTGCCACAAACAGATGTGGATATGACTCACTACTGGTTTTTATGCCACTATTTATACTAAAACATTTTTCAAATCGGGAATAGAAATCACTAGTGTCTTCATCTGGTTTTTGTTTACAGGCTGAGATTGCACCCCAGTCTTCCTTTTTCGTAGTTAATAAACGTGGCAGTACCTGTATTAGTAATCCTGCTAGTGCTGTAGTCTTTTCCCCAAGCCCTGCTCCTGCAGCTCGGGCCTTTTCTTCGTTTTCTAATGCTGTCCAATCTATCTTTTGGTCTCCCACCTCCCATTCTTTTTCTTTGAGTTTCTCATAAACACCGGCGGGTAATAGGACTTTTAATATTTTCATAATATCGGGGTAGGTATACTCTCCCATGAGTAACATGTCTTTTATCTCACGGTGGAAACCTGCTGGGTCCTTGTCATGGCTGGGTACTACTTTCTTCATTTCTAATAATTCCAGTTTAGTTATAGGCGTGTACACAAACACGCGTGTAAAATTATCACCGGCACCTCTAATTGGGTGTACTTCGCGTAACGGGTTCTGTCTATCTATGTGATACATTTTTCTTCCCATGATGGGAACTGGAACGTGTTCTGGGCATACGAAATTTAAATATTGGTTTCGGGATTCTAGAATTTCCTTAATCAAATCAGTACCTGACCCTCTCCATATATTCGTGAGTAGTTCTGTCAATATGTCAGGTAAGGGTCCTGGATCGGAGTGTTGGCTTTTATATAATATAAGGAGGTGTTGAATCATGTATATACTAGCTAAACGCTGTTCATATGGGTCTAGATTCAGAAACGTGTGTGCAAGTACATCGTCATTGTATTCGCCGGGACTGTCAGCCCATTGTACTGCTGACCTGGCTAATTCTTGTTCGTCCATGGAATCAAGCACGTGGTACCCCCTTCGATCTCGGAGTAATTTATCAGCGGCTTGGAATAAGTGTTCGGGGGATTTTGTATTTAGCATAGGATTTGGAAAATGTCTATTATATTCCGGACGTATTGGACGTATTGGGTCGTTAAAACCTCTGGTATTATTATGGGATCTTCCTTTACCTACATAAGCTATCGTGTCTAATTGCTCTGATTCTTGCTCCTCCTCCTCTCTGTTTAGGTCAGTGGCGTCTACCTCTAATCTTTCTTCGTGTATTCGTTCTACTTCTTTGCGGATCTTTCGGTACATAGCTACTATACATAACTGTTTATCATGTCTCCCTTCTGATATATTCTGGCCCCAAGTGACAAGTTTTTGCATTTCTTCCGGATTTACCCCAGGCCGGTCTTGATTTCTGATTACACAGTTTATGAGGAAACGTAACAGTTGTCTCTGTACCTCCGCTTTCTGGTACTCCATGGCTCTGCTAATACTTTCAGGACCTCGTCCTGACTGGACAAAGTGATATATATTTTCTAAATGTGTAGCCATTCCTGGTAGCTTCGTTAAATATATTGCAGCTCGTCGAATACGTAATGATGACAGCAGCATTTCGTCCCGTTTACCGGGCACAGGATCATATCTACAATCTACTAGAAGTTCCTTGAGCATGTCGGGAGTTGCTAGTTTGGGCGTACGTTGGTGTGCTAATTCTCTAAGGGAAAATTTATTTCCTCTGGGTGGCGTAGAAAAAATGTCTGTCGTACCTCCTGTAGCACCGTCTGGGGTGCTGGACGTGAAAGGATTTGTTGAAGGTGAGACAGCAACCGTCGTTGCGGGAAAAGCTGTAGAAACAGATGTGCTTGTCGGAATGTGTGTCGGAGCTTGTTGTTGCGGAGGTACAGACGGAGGGTCTTGGCGATGAGCACCATCGGTAAGCGGTCTATGTGGTGCGGTATTAGCATACTCGGGAGCTGCGTCGTCTAAATAAGAGGAAAGGAAAACATCTTCTGCGGTTCTGGGATGCCCCTTGGGATGTGCTTTTATCGGAAACAATGGAGGTGGCAAGTCTTTTGGTATTTCCGGAGTAGCCTTAGGTAACCCTTCGGCCAGAAGTGGATACATACCATTCATAAGGGCGTTTCTTTGTCTGTCTACTTGTTCTGATTTTACTCGGGTACCTTCCTCAAATGATAGATTTTCTCGGGTTTTATTGGAATTCTCTCTACCTTTCTCTTCCTGTCTGAGTGCTTTTTCCGTACGTCTATATGATTCTTTACGCCATAATTCAATGGCATCTTTCTGTGACTGTCTGGCTTTCTTTTTCCATAATTCTTCTTCTACTCGCATGATGCAATCTGCATCCCAGGTCCCCGCTGCGGGCCATCTCTGACTCTCTGGTAATTCTTTGGTGTAGTCCACCCATAAATCAAGAAATAATACGGCATCTAGGCCATGCTTATGATACATAAAGTACCCTGGAGTGTCCCTTGGTGGGATGGGAACAGCTTCTTCGAGTACACCTTTTCTAGTTTTGATCTGTCTTAGTTTCGAAAAGAGCGGCATTTTTAGACCTTATTACTAGAACACACTTTATAAAAACACAATAATGAACAGTCATTCACACCACAGTATATAGAACGTATTTCAAAACATTTAACACTTAACAGTTTTACGAACAATGATAACTAATAGAAAACTAGTTACTGACATAATACTGACACTAGATAATACTTATTTATATTTATTTATATGCAAAACATACTATACATACTGCTAAACAGTACAGATACACTGCTAAAACAGTGCAGACCGGATTTGTGTACCCAAACCCGTCTTGACCGGCACAGACTATGTGCACGTTAAATGCCTCCCCGGTAATGGTACTCACCGGGTAGCTCGGAACGGAAGGCCTCGGAACGGAACTGAAACTGGACCGGACTGGACTCGACTCGACTGGACTCGGAACTTCGGAACCTGGCGGGTCTCTGTATACCTCGGATCTTGCTCTCTCAGCTAGGCTCTGGTCGGGATACTTCGCACTTCTCACCGCCTCGTCTGGGTGTTGATCGCAGCCTCAGTCGTCCCCGCTTGGCCGGAGGGAGATACAGGAAATCCTGCAGGTACGCGTTTTTGTCCGTTCAGCTGTGGCAGGAGACCGGGCCTGCAACGCACCGCCGGCGCGTGAGATGAGAAAGTGTCCCTGTTCGGGCGCCAATTTATGTGGTAAATATTTCGTTACCGGTACTATTTTTTATGCGGTAAAGTCTATTAAGAACAACTCAGTAAAATGAGAGGCAGAATCCGTGGTATTAGAGGTTTTAAAAAGGCTTTATTCCTATACAAAGGAATACAATTCGAATTGTAGGCATTCTATTCCATCACCACGAAAGTTCAGGAAGGAAGGGCAATACATTATTGACAAGTAATCATTTTTATAGAAAAGGCATTACAGTGAAACAGATGCAGTAGGCGTAACAACTGATAAGACAAAATAAAATATGCATGCGTAACTAGAATAGGCGTAACTAGAAAACGTCATTATACATGATGTCACAAGTAGGTGGATCCATAAGAGAATCCTGCAATGTCAGCAGAAATATTTGGCAGAGATGCGCGCGCAGCCGCATGACGTGTGATTGACGTGCAACTAGAGGGTGAAGGGGACTTGACATTTAGCTCTATATGTGGAGACAGAAGTCTGGGGTTATGTCAACCTAATCCCAAATCATATCTAATATCCTATGTTTAAAGAACTGTGTTATCCAAAAAGAGAGGTCTCTTAAGATAGAATCTTATTCTATACTGACTGTTAGTGCGTGTACAAGCGTCTAAGTGTCTACACTAGATGCGAGGGGGTAGGAATATTCCATGGTAACGGGTCTATGAATTACTTGCATGAGGGCAGCGAGGCCTGGCCCTTTGCACGGTAGCTGGAAGAATGTTTACCTAACTACTAGACAGGAATGCATCGGATGAGGAGCGGAGGAGATAATCTTGAAGGTGAAATACAGTTTTTGGCAGGCGACGGGCTGGATCAGGCACCGTTAGCCGCGCAGGGAGTAGGACAAAGTTCATGGTCACAAATGCAGGCTCAGACTGGAGCTTTCAGAGGCAGAAGGCAGGAAAAGGCTTGATGACAGAATTCGGGCCTACTCGCCTGAATCTGTAAAATGTGGAACGTGAACCACATAAAGTCGGTGGCCTTTCATACTTAGGAAAGGAATATCTGACCCATTCATGGTGGATCTGAAAGAGGACATGTTGACGGTGGACGCACATATATTTGCGTCTTCAAAACTGGAGCAGGAGGGAACATACATGTACTTATAGCATGTACATGGAGCCGTTGGGGTCTACGATAGGGGACATAACTGATCACAAAATTCATATTTCCTCACTTTATGTAAATAGTTTTTATCTATTCTAGTCGGAACTACCTTTTGAATCTTCCCTATATTAGTTATGTTTTCACTATGTCCTTCTAATGTATCTATAGTAACTTTAAATGAGATTAGTAGAGCAAGTATACTCCATAGAAGCATTAATAATCCTGTACAACAACAACACATTTTACACCATCTCCTCAAAAATGTACATCTACCTTTGCTACTATCTATGTTTGCCATCTTAGCTAAAATGGACCGTGTCTTTTGACTTAGCCTCTTCTACTTCACAACTAGTTTTCTAACCCAAGGCTCTAAGCACCTACTTGGTTCTACCAGTTTTTGTCTTTTTCAGTATTTTATTGTCTTTCCATCAGTAGTGTTCTTGTCTCATTCAGTTTGGCATTTCATCATCTTTCACTTTTCCTTCGTTTTCGGTATACAGAATGTCCTGAACATCCGCTTCTTCTCCAATATCGGACAAGATAACTCTCAGGATTTCCGATTCTTCATCTTCCTCAACCACTTCCGGTACAACCACCTCTCGATTTCCTTGGCTATCCGCCTCTTCTTTCACTTCAGGCAGGGCCACATATGTCCATTCCGGTGATTTATACTTCTGGTTAGGTTTCCTTGTTCTTTTGCTTTCTTTAACCACAATTGTTTCTTCTTCTTTTGATTTTTCTTGACTCGTCACTTCATTCACCTGTTCAGCCCTTTGTGAATTTACTAGTGTCAGTCGATATCTCAATCTTTTTATTTTATTCGGCCAAACATCGTCCTTTGCAGCTCTTTTCAATTTACTCCCTTTATCATTCCTTTCAGTTCTCCAAGCTCTCTTTCTTAGAACTCAGCCTTCTGGTACTTCATCTTCGCTTTCCTCTGACTCTGTTTCAACTTGCTTTATACTCTCAACAGTTTCTTTTTCCACCACTTCTTTTGTTTTCCCTACTTCTGTTCCTCCTCGAATCTCCGACACGCAATCTTTCTGCTGACTACTTGTCCCTGCTTCTAACTGGATGTTGGAGTTCCCTACACCTCCTTGGGGGTCTTCCTCAATAATCTTTCCCTCTCTCTCTGTATCTGGCACCTGTCCATCTAAATGTGTTTGTTTAAGGTGGAATTTCTCTTAATCTTTCATCGGGCACTTCTTTCTCATGAATCTCTTTTATCGTCTCTTCACTGTCCTTTTGTTTGTTCTTTCTTTGTTCTTTCCTGGAAGATTGTGCTCTTTGTTCTGTCTCTGAGTCTGAACTGGTATCAGAAATCTGTAACCTTCTCCTCAGGGAATTACTTCTGGGGACAAAAGTTAAACTCGGTTCTGTTTCCCCCCTTTCAGGGTTTTCTTTGTCTTTTGACTCTCTGTCATCTGACTCAGTACTGGATTCTGATTCGTTAAAATACTCCTTTTCTGTGCTGTCGACTGGATTTGGAATTCTCAAAGTATGGTTTGCATGGATCCAATTCTTCAATCCAGCACACTTCACAGCTGTTGTTGCAGTCAAAATGACTTGTCTTGGTTTTCCCCACCTGGGAACCAAACAGTTTCTTCTTCTGTGGACTTTTATCCTTACCCAGTCCCCTGGGCTTAGATCATGGGCTGGCTTCTTTTCAAGGGTGGTGGCATCCGCTCAAACCTGATGAAACATAGAATGAACTGCGTCAGCCAGGCTTTTACAGTATTCCAACACCATGTCATCAGTTATAGTCATCAGCTGGTTGACTGGTATAAAAACGTGGCGCATGGCTCGTCCCATGATGATTTCATGTGGACTCAACCCTGTAGTTCTGTCTGGAATTGATCTAATAGTCATGAGTACTAGAGGCAAGTCATCAGGCCATTTCATACCTGTGGCTAAACACATTTTCCCTATTCTGTTTTTGATAGTACCATTCATCTGTTCCACCACACCAGAAGCCTCTGGTCGGTAGGCACAATGTCGTTTTTGTCGTACATTCAACGCTTCACAAATCAGTTTTATGATCTCATTATGAAAATGTCCTCCTCGGTCTGATTCAATTGTCACTGGTAACCCAAATCTAGCGATAAATTCCCTCAAAAGTAATTCTGCCACTGTCATCCCATCATTTTTTCTTGTTTGAAATGCCTCTACCCACCTGGAAAATAGACAGACCATAACCAAAACATACCTCAACTTGTTACAGGGAGGCATTTCAATGAAATCCACTTGCATTCTGGTAAAAGGCCCTCCTTATCAACCTATTGTTCCTAAACTCACTACTGTCTTTGTTCCTGGATTGTATTGCTGACATATTAGACATCTCTGACAAACACTTTCTGCTACAAGTCTGAACTTTGCATTATACCAGGTTTGCTTAAAGGACCTGATCATAGCGTCTCTCCCTTTGTGTCCCTGTCCATGATACATCCGTGCCATGGCAGACATCATGCTATCAGGCATGACTGGTCTTCCATCTCGATAAACCCACACATGATCCTTCTCTCTTGGTGCACATCCTTCTTTTACCCACTGTTTTATTTCTTCCTCTCCTGCTTCTTCCTGCAATTGTCTTACTTCTTCCCATGTTCCCACCGTGTTAGTAAACATTGAAAATCAAGAAATCACTTCCTTTTCCTTAGCCCGATTGATTTAACTCTGATTTTGTGCACAGTATTGCGCCATGTCATTTGCAAATTTGTTACCAGTGGCAATATAATCACCACTGCGACTATGGGCAGCACATTTTACAACAGCCAATTGCCTAGGCAGCTGTATCGCCTCAAGCAATTTTCCAACCACCTCAGCATTCTTAATGGGAGTTCCACTTGAGGTTAGGAAACCTCTCTGCAGCCATATCTGGCTGAAGTCATGGACGACTCCATAGCCATACTGGCTATCAGTTATCACAGTCACTCTCACACTTTTCCCAATCTTGCATGCTCTCGTCAAAGCAACATGTTCAGCTACTTGGGCCGATTTTACTCCTTTCAAATAGGATGCTTCCATTACGGCTGCAACTGTACATACCGCATATGCTGCACTCAACACTCCATCATCTGTCCTCAAACAAGATCCATCGACAAACATAACAAAATCACTTTCTGGTAAGGGTTCATCTTTTATGTCAGGTCGTGGTTTGTACAGAAATCAAGTACATCCAAACAGTCATGATCTGCTTCATCTCTTACTTCCACATTTTCTGCATCAGGCAACAGCATTGAAGGATTCACATTCACGCATCTCACAAGACTTACATTTGTTGCACCCAATATGACCTTTTCATACTTGGTCAGCCGACTGAGTGTCATATACTGAGTATGACTCCTTGTTAAAAGGATCGCCACATCATGAGGTACAAACACTTTCACAGGATATCCCATCACAATTCCCTCACTCTGTTCCAAACTTCGACATGTAGCAGCTACTGCTTTCAAACACCCAGGTAGGGCTACAGCTACTGGGTCCAACATTGATGAAAAATATGCAATTGGTCTCCTCAGTTTTCCATGCTTCTGTACTAGAACAGAGAGTGCACATCCATTTCTCTCACTGCAATACAACTCGAATTCCTTTTCATAATCAGGCATACCTAATGCAGGTGCTTCACACAACCCATCTCTCAATCTCTTGAATGCTGCCAATTCCTCTTTGTTCAAATCAATGGGATCTTTCACATCACTTTTTGTCAGTCGTACCAAAGGTTTTGCGATCAATGAAAAATTGCTAATCCACTGACGACAATATCCAACCATTCCCAGAAACATTCTCACTTCTCTTTGGGTCATAGGTGGACTCATTCTTTTTATGATCCTGATTCTGTCTAGAGTTATCCTTCTCAGTCCTTTTTCCATGTTGTGTCCTAAATATTGTACTTCCTTCTTACAAAATTGTAATTTCGATGGTGACACTTTTAGTCCTCCATCTGCCAAATGATTCAGCAAGGCTACCGTGTCTACCTCACAAGCTTCACGGGTTTTCGATGCCACAAGTAGGTCATCGATGTATTGAACCAATACAGAATTTTCTGGCATTTCTAGACAATCAAAAGACTTCTTCAATAGCTGATTAAATATTGAGGGGCTTTCTGTATACCCCGGTGAGATTCGGCACCACGCCAAAATACGCTCACCGAAACGAAATGCAAAAATGTGCTGACTGCCATGGTGCAAGGGGATGGAAAAGAAAGCATGGCATAGATCAATCACTGTATACCAATCTGCGTCATGAGGAATCTGATATAAAATCACAGATGGGTTTGGTACAATGGGACAGCATGGTACAACAATTTTGTTTATCTTTCTCAGATCTTGTACTATCCTGAACTTCCCACTAGGCTTTTTCAGTCCCATTATTGGTGAATTACATTGGCTACTCATTATTTCTCTCAAAATTCCTTGTTTTATCATTTTCTCAATCACAGGAGTAACTCCTTCGATTATTTCAGGTGTCAATTTATATTGAGGGACATTTGGATAACTTACTCCTTCTTTTACTGTTATTTTTACTGGGTCTACATTTCTCATCAATCCTACGTCTTCTCCGGTGAAATCCCAATCTTCTGCTTTAACAGATTGTTTTAATTCTTTGGGTAATTCCTCAGGGTTAAATACAACATAGGTTCCAGTAACCTCCTTCTCCCTCACACACGACAAACCGGTGCATTTCAGAAAATTTCCCTATGCTAACTTTTACTGGTTCTGTAAGGTAAGTTTTAATCTGTCTGTTGGATACACCAACTACTTGGATCGCTTCATCCGAGAGAGGAAGATTCTTGACATCAGCTGATCTAACAGTTGATCGAGTAGCACCAGTATCAACTAGGAAAGTAATATTTTCATTATTAACTTTTCCATCTACAAATGGGCCTGTCTGGTCTACTTCTAGAGTTTTGCCAAGTACGCACTCTTCATCCTCCCTTTGGCACCGTCAATAACCCTCTTCTGAATCGCTTTCATCGCGTTGCAGCCAATACTGCGAAGAAGCGCTAGCGCGTGGTGGTTTATTTAACTGTTCTTCGTTGTAGAATCCAGTTTCCTTACTATACTTCTGGCAATTTTTGTTCTGTGGAAAAGGTGGTTTTGGCACCTGATTCTGTTGTGTTACAACCTGCTGTTGTCGCTGCGGTTGACCACTCACCTCATTCTGCACCTGTGGATTGAATGATGCATTTTCATCGTTAGTATTCTGAGGAAATTTACACTCGGATTTCCAATGCCCTAGCCTACCACAATTATGACACGGAAATTTCTTCTTAGCTTCCTCGATATTTCCTTTACCTTTCCCAGGATAAAATTGTTGTCTTGACACTGCTTGTTCTGCTAATTGAGCTTCCTGTCTCTCTGCTATCTTTACTTGTGCCCACATAGACTTTTTTTTCAATTTTCGCTGTTTTGCTTCAATCTCATCACTGAAATATTTAGCATGTCTCAGTACTTCGTCTATTTTCTTATTCTGCCAGTCTACGGTATGTTGTTTTGTCATCTCACTAATTTCTGGACGAACACCATATACAAACCTGTATACAAAATGACTCAAATCCTTTTCACTTAGGTTTTCATCTCCACTAAATTGTTTAAAGGCCAAAATTAACCTCTCATAATAGGCATGTACTGACTCTTTGCTTTCCTAATGTGTTCTGTCAATTTTTAACCAGTCTGTCTCTTTAGGAGGTACTTTGTTTTTCAAAAATGCCATAAACTGTTCGTATTTCTTCATTACTTCGGGGTCTGGAGCCCCTGTTTTTGGATCCCTTGGGTATTCTTGTGTCGGCCAACCTATCATGATTTTGCACTCTGTCCATAGATCTGCTGGTACTATTATGTCAAACAAGCTATTTAGATCAATCCACAATACTCTGGACAATTTTACAAATCTATCCAACTGTCTATACCACTCGACGGGTTTTTCACGTAGTCGAGGGAAGTCATTCGTAAATGACAAAATATCTTGCCTAGTCCATGGGACATGTACATATCCTCCTCCTGGAATTTCTCTCATAGGGCATTCTGTCACAACCTTCTCTTTTTCTCTAACAGGGAATGCTGAAAAGGTTTTATCTGAAACTTCATCTCGTTTTCGATCCCATCTACTTTTCCATTTGTCCACATCTCCCCATTTTCTCAACCAAATAATTATCTCATTAATCTGACCCATTCGTCCTGTGGTATTTAATTTTTCAATGTCTTTTTCAGTGAAATCTACCCGATATGGTTTCTGTAGTGCTTTTACCTTTTCAATATCAATACCCATTTCATTTGCCACTTCTTCTAATCTTTCATGGAGACTTTTTGCTCTCCACGTTATGCTTTTACACAGAAATAACAACTCCTCATCTTGGTAAGTTTTTAACTTTTCCGTAGGGATAGTTCCTACTATTAACTCTTCCAGTACCATTCGTAGTTTGGCCACATCTATTGACTGATATTCTTTGTTTTTCTTTTGCAAGTTTCTCAACCATTCACTCAATTCCTCTGTAGATGGACCTACTGACTTCTCTACATTTCCCTGTCCAAAATCCTTTTGTGTTTCTGATATTGACTTCAGTATTGTCATACGCCTTTCTGCACAGTTTTGGCCTACAAACGGGTTATTTGAAACATTCGGTTCAATCACACTCATTGTCTGTCTCCATGGATTATCATTTTGACTCATTCTTGGTTGTTCAACCTGTTTATTTCTTTTATAAGGGCCCGTCAAACAATGTTCGCTATCTTTCTATTTATCAAAAATAGGCATTACTGGACCTATCGTTACTGGGACAGTTACAGCTTCCACATTTTTTGTCAACTCTCTCATTTCCTCTTGTGAATTCTAAGGTTGTCTTTGCTAGTTCTGTTGAATTTACATCGTTTATTTTACCTCCGGACTTCTTCTCTACCTCTCTAATGGAATTGTTTCTTCCCAAATCTTGGAACTTTGGTTCCGATTTTATGATTCGTACTGTTTCTTTCATAGGGGCACTTGGGCTTAATATTTCTGGTTCTGGTCGATATGGGGGTGGATTTTTTATAGAACATGTCATCAAGAACATCGTCCTCTGACTCATTCACTCCATACCCTCTTGATTCCACATTATTTCTCTTTTCTACACACTTTCTTCCTTCATTCTCTCCTGCAGTTCTTACGGGAAACAAACCCTCAGTCATACTTGCATTCCGCCACCTTCTCATTCGATCATCATGAGTCTCATGTCCGTATGACCTACCAAACATGTACCTATACCCTCTGCACTTCTCTGTCTTTCTCGGTCATGCATCTCATCTTCCCACTCTGGCAATGCTTCAAATTGTGTCGGTCTAGGTCTTGGTTCTAAATTCATCATTTTCTCTCTTAAATTTCTTAAAACTGACAAATTAAATGAACCATGTTCTGGAAAAGCCAACACTCCGTCCTTTTCAGTATACTTGACCCAATTGTCTAACCAAATACAGGTGTGATATCCATATTTCGCAACCATAAAGGATGCGGGGGTTTTTGGTGGAGGAAGTTACTGTCCTACCCTAGTTACAATCGCTTTGTCCTTTTTAAACCACTTTTTAATTCTACCAAACCAGGACTTTTTCTCCTTTTCTGGTGGATCGTAATACATTTTCCTGTCTTCCGTGAATCACTAGTCTCTCCTTACAACTGTACCGCTATTCTGTCCAATCGTAGCGCGACTCACACTTAAGCACCAATCCAGAGCGTCTATGTCACTTTTACAATTCTCCAATCCCAGCGCGACTCACAATAACGCACCAGTACAGGGGATCTATGTCACCCTGTGCTTCTCCACTCCTAGCGCGTGCGCACACTAATGCACCAATCCAGAGCGTTCTACGTTTTTGACCGACTGTCCAATCCTAGCGCGATCGTTCTGATGTCAGCAGCCGCTGCCGCAGCTCCTGCTCCTGTCTACCCCTCCTTCAAAAAATCCACTCGGTAAGTTTTGTTTCGAATTTACAATTCTGTTAGTAACAACACAAAAACACCACCATTGTCCGCTTCGCTAACCAAGGAATAGCAATAGACCTTTCTCACAAAAATTCAGTCTTTCCCGATAGCAGCGCTTACCTCTGCCCTACTATGGAATCGTTACTTCCGTTGATAAAGTAGCACATCCCTCTATCTTACCCTTCTGACAAGCATTAGCTAACCGTTTCTCCAGAATTAAGACACTCAGGGGTCGATTCCGATCCTGGAGAAATATTCCCCGTACGAAACGTATCCGGATTTTTTTACATACGAATCGTACAAGTCCCGTACAAACTAGCAAGTACGATTCGTATGTAAAAAACACCATACGAATCGCATTGGGAATATACCCCGACAGG
Source organism: Triturus cristatus (assembly GCF_964204655.1). Lineage (NCBI taxonomy): Eukaryota > Metazoa > Chordata > Amphibia > Caudata > Salamandridae > Triturus > Triturus cristatus. The sequence continues at coordinate 734,328,945 of NC_140587.1, read as the reverse complement.
TCCTCGGGTCGGAAAAAGTGTCCGACACATCCCCGGACGTTTTTACGTACGACTCGGCAAACCGACGTCCGAACGCGCAAGTACGATCCGTCCCGTCCGTCCGAATCCACAACCGTATGGTAAAAACACCGTGCAGAGCGGACCTCCACAGCAACCATGAAGACGTCCAAACATGTGCCCGCATACGTGCCGAACACCCCCCCATGTCCGCGACGTCCCCCCAGACCCCTGTATGTCCACGACATCCCCCCAGCCCCCCGTATGTCCGCGACGTCCCCCCAACCCCCGTACGTACGTGCCGAACACCACCCAGCCCCCGTATGTATGCGCCGAACACCCCCAGCCCCCCTGTATGTACGCGCTGAACACCCCCCCAGCCCCCCATATGTACGCGCCATACCCCTTGCCCCCGTGTATGTCCGGTGCGGACCCCCACCCCACCCCCGTATGTATGGTGCGGACCCCCACCCCCCGTATGTACGGTGCGGAGTTCTACCCCACCCCCGTATGTACGGTGCGGACCCCCACCCCACCCCCCGTATGTACGGTGCGGACCCCCACCCCACCCCTGTATGTACGGTGCGGACCCCCACCCCACCCCCCGTATGTACAGTGCGGACCCCCACCCCACCTTCGTATGTACAGTGCGGACCCCCACCCCACCCCCGTATGTATGGTGCGAACCCCACCCCACCCCCCATATGTACGGTGCGGACCCCCACCCCACCCCCGTATGTACGGTGCGGACCCCCACCCCACCCCCCATATGTACGGTGCGGACCCCCAGCGCTACGCGCTGGGGGTCCGCATGTACATACGGGGGGTGGGGTGGGGGTCCACACCGTACATACGGGGGGTGGGGTGGGGGTCCGCACGGTACATATGGGGGGTGGGGGTCCGCACCGTACATACACGGGGGGCTAGGGGTATGGCGCGTCTATCCGCAGCCTGGGGGTGTGTTCGGCGCATCCATCCGCGGCCTGGGGGGGTGTTCGGCACGTCCATCCGCGGCCTGGGGGGTGTTCGGCTCGTCCATCCGCGGCCTGGGGGGGTGTTCGGCGCGTACATACGGGGGGCTGGGGGGGTGTTCGGCGCGTACATACGGGGGGCTGGGGGGTGTTCGGTGCGTACATACGGGGGGCTGGGGGGGTACGCCGCGTACCGGGCCCCCCATTCCGCTCGCATCGCGGCGTACTTCGCTTTTCCGGCACTTTTTGGGTGCCGTAAAATTATTGCCGTCCGGACTGCTGTCGGTTCGAATCGTACTTCCAAGTTCGTGAAACGCAGCCTGAATGCGTCCCGACGTCCCGTCGGCGCTGTCCCGGATCACATTGGTATGTATTTTTTCGGCGGTCGGTGTTTTTTACGATTCGTACGGAAATGGTGTTTCCGTGCGAATCGTACTTGCATGTTTGTAATGTTTTTTTCCCGGGTACAAGTCGGACGGATAAAACGCTCCGACCGACGGTTCGTACCCGGTTTTTCCAGGATCGGAATCGGACCCAATGCTCCTGAGAAATAAAACTAGAGTTTCACAATTAACCCGAATGCCTTTACATTCACGCACTTTCACACTAGAAAATGTAGTACATTCATACAGAATCCTGTCTTTCCCGACAACAGCGAACAGTCTGTCCTACTACAGAATTATGACATACGTTAACAAAGTAGCGCTTCCCTCTACTTTATCCTTCTAGCAAGCTCAGAGAACACCTGTTACCTTTCCAGTGATAAGCGTTATCAGAATGCCATTTGGACTCCTGGTACCTAAGACCCAAATTTCACAGGTCACCTTCGCTATCATACACACTTCTCTCACACAGAAAATGTCTCTAATGGCAACACACGACGATGTCACCAAATCGAACCCAGACAATGCGTTGTGCAACTTCAATTGTTACACGTTTCCCCTGTGTACCTACAGGGCAACAACAATTCCGTATTTCCCGAGAGCAGCGCTTACCTCTGCTCTACTACGGAACCGTTACAAACTTCCGACTTCCTACATCCCAGAGGCCGTGCAAACAACATAAAACTCGACGCGACTCAACATAGAGTGTTAATACATAAATCAATATCAATCAATAACCAATAATCAATAAGCAATTTACAAGCAATAATCACCAAACCAAAACAATAACAACCATCAATCTGCTGCCAGAAAAACTGTTGCAGCGTGGAATATCAAATTCCCCCTTCGTCACAGACCAAATATCGCAATAACAAATTCACTCAAATACATTCATTGGTCCAGTTCATAACACCAACACTCATACTTCATTGATCTGCTTCGCTAGAGGGATAAGTTTCCAAAAGCTGACATGAAAGGAATATCATTACCTAAACCCTAACTGCATTTAATACTTTATTAATTCCAACCTTATGATATTCCCCTCATTGGGTGATGAATCAGTTAGTTGTATATATGTTTCAGTGATTCAATTCATTTATCTATACTCTTCTCTTATTCTAGTTTCTTCAAATAATTGACACAACACATTTGTCAATTAATCAAATATCATTTATCTAATAAAATTGCAAATTGTTAGAAATCATGATCCAAACCGCAGAACATCATATTTACCTAATCTGGCTATTAGTCGTCCTCTAAGTCAGTCAAGTCGTGGAACAATCTTTAAATTGCTCAAAGTCAGACCGCAATTCAGTCTCTCAAAGAATCAGGATAACAGCTGTCCAGCAGTGTCACCGTCCTGTCCGTCAGCATAACGTCAGGAAATGAAGTTTGTCAAAAAAGGATCGAGATTCTAATTCACTTTTCTACCTACTTTTATAATGAAACTAATGTCAAAATGTATCCAGATTGGGGTTTTAGACAGTCCTCATTGGTGGATTTGGGGTCGTTCGGTAAAGTTCTCACATAGTCCGCAAGATTAAGTCATCGCACTTGCTGTTTTAAAGACAGTCCATTGTTGTAGTCCTGGTGAAGCTCCCAGGGAGTCCTTGATAAGAACATTGTCTCCTGGGGTCAAGACGAGGCCATTGTTGCTGGCGGTGACGCATGCGCACTTCACCCAAAACCTCGTGTGACAGCAGCAGTCACGTTGTACGTCTCGGTCAGCCATCTTAAGGAAGGCCCAAATGGTCAACTTAAGCAAAACAAACACAAAAACGTAATTAAAACATGGAAATGGCTAATAAAATGTTAAACCCTCACTAATTCCCTTAAATGTAAGTAATTATCTAACAGAATAGCAACATTCAAAGCGTTTATACTCACTCAGTGATGCGCAACTTACAATTACATCACAAAAGCAACATATATCATGCAATATTCTAATTTTCTACCATTAGTATGCGTACATATGTTAGTATACAATTAGTTTAGCCATGCAAAATGCAAATCCCACGTGTAATTCTTCTGTTAATATAATTGGTAAGTCTTTCACTTCAAACGAATTAATAAGTTTACTATTAGTTGATTATTCAGATTAATATAAACATGCAGAACGGGGGGGGTATACAAAATGTTGTACTACCCGCTCCAGCAGTTTCTCCACCCAGATTTACAACACAGCTAGGTGGAGAAAGGCTAAATGCGCATGATGGTTTGGCCGGCCCTCTGGCTCTTTAGCACTGCCCATAACTCCCCCCGCCTCCCTGGTGCTAAAGCTGCAGCGCCACTGTGGCTGTCCCCACCCCTCCCTCAGCTCGCCTGGCAGGCAACCTGCAGGACGCAAAATAAAATGATAATGAAAACTTGTTATTATCATTTTATTTATATCCTTGCCTCTGCTTGCTTTCAGCAGGAGGGACAATGATCCTCTGCCATAATGTAGGAGATGCCACTGTGACAAACAGCAAAACAATACTGGCACAAAATGTCTCATAATTTCCTTTTCTTGCTGCATAATTTCATCAACTCTGCCACATAAAATTGTCCTTCTCTGTTGCTGCATAAACTGCAGTGAGTCTCTCTTTAGCTTATGCCATGCAAAGAACAACCAGTGGCAAAGTAACCAAATGTGGATTTCTCAGAGACAAACTAGCAATATTACTCTCACCTCTCTTATGTGTGTTAAATGAAGGGTTTAGTGCAGTTCTGCAATGCAGTACAGAATTTCTTAAAAAGGACTACATGCTGCAATGATGTACTTAAGGCCCTCTTTGTTAGGCCTGGGCCAAAATTCCGTTCCGTTCGCGGAAATTGCGATAATTTGGCATTTTCGCGTTCCGCAGAAAGCGCGGAAATGTCAAAATTTCCGCATTCCGCAGCTTAGCGATAATTTGTTTCTTGCTCGCACTGTAAAAAAATACATTCTCGCGTGCGCGCGATCGCCTTACCTGAATCCCCGCGTTCGCTGACAAGTTTTACCGACCCGGTCGCGTTCTCCGCGAGATATTGGATTGTTGGTAGCCATTTTGCGCTCTCTCGCAACAGTTCGCACTCGCATTGTCGCGCGATCACGTCATTTGTCGCGCGATCACGTCATTCTTCTCGCGATCATGCACCGCGCGAGTATGAGAAGATTGAGATCTCGAACACGTCATTCTACACCGCGAGCGAGAGCGTGAGGACGCGGGCACGTCTAATCGAACGCGAAAAGGAGAAAGAGACCCCGAACACGTCATATCCAACGCGACAGGGAGCGAGAGAACGTGATCATGTCATTTTCGACACACCATCGACATCCGGCCGAAGTAATGTGAAGCTCGAGAACTCGAACATGTCAAATTTTCAATTTGGAGAAGAATATCAGCTCTAGCAGCATGAAACCTTCTTCAAATGATGATTTTGGATGAAAACAACTCCTCAGATTGACATTTGGCTGTCCTTTTTTGTGCAAGGAGTCCTTTTTTAAAAAGGTGGGGAGAGGGAGGAAGTGACACAGAATCTCGAACTTCCTGTTCCTGTCCAGCAGGCTCCTCCCAGTGCTTTGTCCATCTCATGGATTTGGATTTTGAGCTGGAAAGATCACACTTTTTGTCTGCTGCATCATTGATTTTGGAATTGAGGATTTTTTTAATAGGATAATTTACAAGTGGTTGTTGTGTCTGTTTGATTTTGGGCATTGCAGTTGTTGTAACTACAATTTATTTTTGGTAACTATCATCATTCCTTTTTTTAAAAACTTTTGTGGGTAGTAGTAGTCAGTAGTAGGCCCGACCTAGTCATGGGCATGGCCTCATGGGTGTGTGCATGATGAAGCAACTGTTCCTTTGGTGTTTTTTTAATGTATTTCATTTTCAAGCATAATTTAGGGCATGGATGGCATTGGATTGAGTTGGGGAAGTGTGTTTTTTTGGGGTGGCCTTTCTGATGTTGTTGGGCCTGGCCATGTGGCTGGTGGCCATTTTGAAGCCTAGGCCTGCAAGCTTGCCTGGCCTTGTCTGCCAACAGGCCTGCTTTCATCCACTAGGATCAGAGCATAATTTAGGGCATGGATGGCATTGGATTGAGTTGGGGAAGTGTGTTTTTTTGGGGTGGCCTTTCTGATGTTGTTGGGCCTGGCCATGTGGCTGGTGGCCATTTTGAAGCCTAGGCCTGCAAGCTTGCCTGGCCTTGTCTGCCAACAGGCCTGCTTTCATCCACTAGGATCAGAGCAGGTAGCCACAGCTTTATTAATCAAATGTTTTCTGTGTGGTCTGTTGAATTTAGACATCATTTAGGGCATGGATAGTATTAGATTGAGTTGGGGAAGTGTGTTTTTTTTGGGGTGGGCTTTCTGATGTTGTTGGGCCTGGCCATGTGGCTGGTGGCCTAGGCATGCAAGCTTGCCTGGCCTTGTCTGCCAACAGGCCTGCTTTTTCATCCACTAGGATCAGAGCAGGTAGCCACAGCTTTATTAATCAAGTGTTTTCTGTGTGGTCTGTTGAATTTAGACATCATTTAGGGCATGGATGGCATTGGATTGAGTTTGGGAAGTGTGTTTTTTTGGGGTGGCCTTTCTGATGTTGTTGGGCCTGGCCATGTGGCTGGTGGCCATTTAGAAGCCTAGGCCTGCAAGCTTGCCTGGCCTTGTCTGCCAACAAGCCTGCTTTTTCATCCACTAGGATCAGAGCAGGTAGCCACAGCTTTATTAATCAAGTGTTTTCTGTGTGGTCTGTTGAATTTAGACATCATTTAGGGCATGGATGGCATTGGATTGTGTTGGGGAAGTGTGTTTTTTTGGGGTGGCCTTTCTGATGTTGGTTGTCTTAAAGACATGCTTTTGTTGTATGTGTCTGGTGTGTTGGTGTGCAATGCATGCACCCTGCAGACCTTTTTGGGGCCTGTGAATGTTCGCATTTCCATTTTGTTTCATTAAAAAGGCAGAGCAGTGTGCTTTAGCATGCATCCTTTACCTGGCTTTTATAAGCCTTTTGTCAGGTCCTGGTGTTTCCCTGGCCCCCGGCTTGTTTTTGATTTGTGAGTGTCCATGTGGGTGGTGGCATTTTTTGGTGTTTGGACTGGGAGTTATTAGTGTCTTGCTTTTGCCATAGGCCTGCATGGTTTTCCTATTGGCTATTTGGCTAACTGCTTCCATCCATCCACCCCCTTTGCCAGAAGCAGCTCCATGGATGCTGAGATGCTCAAATAATTTAATGGCAAATAGGGTCCACCCCACTTCCATTACATTTTTATTTTGGTGGTTATTATTAACTTTCCTATCCTTCCTGAGAGTGTAGTGTGTGACTGTAAACAGTAGTATAACATAGCCCTAGTTAAAAAAAAAGTCATAAATGGCTAGACTATCTTTTGTTTGCACTAGTACAGTACTAAGTAACTGAACCACAACAACAAATGCAACATTTCACTGATGTTCTTCTCCTGGCTTATTTGCTTTTAGGTGCACAAAAGACAGAGGAGGAGGTGTCATCAGCATCACCCGGCTACCCGTTGTACTGCCAGCCAGACAGAAGTCCTGCTGCGCATCACGTCCACGTGTGACCAGAACTTGCTGTGCATATGCATCCTGCCTGACATCTGAAGAAGATGGCCCCAAAGAAAGGTACCAGGTCCAGTACCAAGAAAGTTGCCGGTGAGAAGAAGGAACAGAAAAAGGAAGTGCCATTAACCACGACTGGTGGTGTGCCGGCCAATGTTTTTTTTGGCACCTAAAAAGTTACGCCTGCAGCAGCGTTGTCCGGGAACCAAGCTGGGAGCAGCACTGCGGTCCAACCCCACCAACCTAGGCCCAAGGGCTTTAGTGTCGCAGAGGTAGCCAGTCTACTAATGAGCAGCGATGTTGAAGAAATGTCATTACCGCATAGTAGTACACAATCAAGTTCAACGCAGGCCCAAACTCAGCAGATCAGTGTGCAGCCGCAACAAGAACAGCAGCAGCCGCAACAAGAACAGCAGCAGCCGCAACAAGAACAGCAGCGGCTGCAACAAGAACAGCAGCGGCCGCAACAAGAACAGCAGCGGCCGCAACAAGAACAGCAGCGGCTGCAACAAGAGCAGCAGCAGCTGCAACAAGAACAGCAGCAGCCGCAACAAGAACAGCAGCGGCCGCATCAGCCCACCATAGTAGTTGTTGCTCCTGACGTAGGGGCATTTCAGGAAATCGAGCTTCCTGCAGACAAAGTGGAGCAAAGTCAAACCACTGTTTCAGAACATCTATTGTCTTCCAGACCACCAGCAAGAAAAAGGAGGCTTAGTCCATCATCTTCTTCTTCAAGCCCCGCTTCTGATGATCGTGATGCCACTTGGCTCCCACAAGCTCAGTTTGAGAGTGATATACGCCACAAGACAATGCTTCTGAAAAGGAAGGTCCCAGAAAAACTTAGAGTTATGGAGGTAGATGTAGAAGAGGGTGGTGATGATGATGTTGATGAAGACGAGCCAGTCATCACGCACATTACTCCCGCCGCAAAGGGATTGGAGACCAACATTCTCACCCTATCCAGAAAGGCTGCTACTGAGCTGGATGTAGCACGGATATCACCAACACAGGTTACACCACCACTACCTCCAGCTGCCATATTTTCCAAGGCCCGGCAGGGACCTACATCCAGCTCAACCATCTCAGTAGGTAGTGGTAGTAAAAGTCACAGTCTAGGTGCACAGGGTCACATTTCAAGCACACTCTCCAGTTCATCTGGTATTGAAAGTGGCACATCCAGCAGTGCCAGAAAGTTCTCCTCCCCAGTTTGGGACTTATTTTCTGTTAGCGCCAAGGAGGAGAACATTGCTATATGCTCAATTTGTCGGCAAGGTGTTCGGCGTGGTAAGCTTGGTACAAACTATGGTACCGGAGGACAAGCACGTCATCTCAGAATACACCACACTATCGTGTGGGAGGATCACCTACATAAGTTAAAAGAAAGTAGAAAAACTCAACCCATTGAAGTTGGTCAGGATGAATCAGGGAGCGATATTATTGCGGTGGCCGGTGAAGAAGAGGGAGGCATTTCTAGCCCTGTCCCCAGTAGTGCAGTGGGAAGTCCCACATCCTCCTCAGTAACATCAGAGTGGCACTGCAGTAAGAGCCATACTCTGAGTCAGGCTGAGAGTGAGACACCAAGGCGACCGAGTACCGCAATGAGACAATCTGTGTCGTTGAGCCTTAGTGGGTTAATGAAAACAGCACCACAAAGGAAAGTCATCCAGCCTACCATTGAGAGCATGTTTAGGTTGGAGGGGCAGTTCCAACGCAACCACCCAACGGCACAATTGTACAATGCGAAGCTGGCTAAAATATTAGCGCTGGACCTTCTTCCTTTTTCATTTGTGGAAGGGTGGGTTTCCTTGAATTTGTGTCTGCCATCTGCCCTAAATGGAAGGTTCCCAGCCGGTCCCATTTCGCAAGAATTGCTGTTCCAGCACTACATCATGATGTGCTGGAATTGGTTGGACAAGCTTTGCAGCAGAGTGCTGTGCACAATATCCACCTGACAACAGACATGTGGACCAGTTGCCAAGCCACAGATTACATGTGCATCACTGCACACTGGATCTCTTTTGTGGGGGTTAGAGATAAGCTATCTGCACGATGTGCTGTTGACACAGCTGCGAATTTTGAAGGAACTTGGAAACATGCAACTGTAGCCATGTTCGCCATGGAGAAATCTCATACGGATGAAAATATTTTACACGAGTTTCGCAGCAAGGTTTTGGAATGGCTGCGGCCAAGAGGGCTTAGTATTGGTTTTCTTGCCACAGACAATGGCAGTAATGTACTTAAGGCCATGGAACTTGGTTCCTATTTCAGGGTTCCGTGTTTGGCGCACTGCATAAACATTATAGTTCAAGACTTTCTGAAAAAAGAACCCATAGTCAGCAATTTACTGGCCACCTGCCGAAGAATATGCACTCATCAGCCATTCTTTTAAAACTCGGAAGCAGCTGAGGATCATCCAACGTGAACATAGGATGCCAGTGAAGGCACTCATCCAGGAGGTGGCAACACGTTGGAACTCAACGTATTACATGCTTGATCGTCTGTATGAGCAGTACAGGTCACTCCATGAATATGTCTGGAACAGAAGCGGGGATGCTACTGTTAAAGGCATGAACCTTGAGATGGATCAATGGAGCCTAATTAAATGCCTGACTGAGATGCTGTGTCCTTTTGAGGTCTTCACACGTGAAGTCAGCAAGGAGGACTGTACAATGGGCCAAGCTATCCCATTATTGCAAATGCTAGAGCATCAGCTGAATAATGTGTCTGAATCATACAAAGGTGTAGAGGACAAAAGGCAAGCCCATGACTTGGTGGAGAGCTTATCCCGGCGCTTAGCTGAAAATGTAAGGATACAAAATAAAATTTTGTCACAAGAACATTACATTTGTGCCACAATTCTGGATCCACGTGCAAAACTCGGACTGAAGACATTCTTTGCTTTTTCCGAGATTGATGTTGCCCGCTACAAAAGTTGTATAGCTGAAGCTGCCAGTAAGTTGAAACACGAATGGCTGCTAATTAAAAGCCCGCAAGATCAACCCAAGAAGTACTGAAGCAGGCCATGCAGGATCAAGTGCAACTTCGTCGGCTGAGGGCAGTGCGTTTGGATCACAACACTCACCATCACTATCGACCACAGAAACAATAACTGGATCATTAGGCCGAGTACAATCATTACACGATTGATATGTAAAGTTAGGCATTAATAAGCACAGTGCCGATGCACAGAAAAAACAGCACGAAAGCTTACCAGCAGCAACCCTGAACATTGAGCAGATGGTCCAGGCCTATCTGGACGACCCAACAGAGGTGTACATTGATCAAAACCCATTGCAGTATTGGTATAGGAAAAGGTCTGAATGGCCACAGCTCAGCAGGCTGGCGATAAGCTATCTGGCTTGCCCTGTCGCAAGTGTCTCTTCCGAACGTGTTTTCAGTGCTGCTGGTTCCATTGTAACATTGAGAAGGACCAGTCTCTCGCCCAAAAACGTGGAGAGGTTAACAATGATCAAAATGAAACATCACTTCATACCACCGAATTACACAATACATGAAGTAATGGAGGAAGATGAGGACAGCGGCTCAGTTGACGGAAGTAGTGTGTCACATGATGATTACCTACTACTGGCTGACCCCCCAGAGTTTGAGGATGAGCTATACTTCCCTGATAATTAGGCTTGCACTTACTGTCTTCCTCCCTATGTTCCCACCATTGTTTGTGTGTCTGTTGTTCCGGTTACAAACTTGTGAATCACAACAAATCCATTACCACCGTCTTCTACTCTTCTTATTTAATATTCAATTTTCAGGTGTCTGCAATTTGACAGTACAGTCCTCCGAATCCAGTTGCTCCGCTCCATCATACTGAATCTCCCACCCAAATCCATTGCCCTCATGAATGATGATTGGATGATGGTAAATAGTACTACAAGAAAAAAATCAAACTTTCCTAGTCCTGCCAAAAGAAGTGGAGCATGAATCAGATGACTACTGTAGCTATCCTCCTTTTAAGAGCCGTGAGAGACTGGCCATTAACTGAAAATAAGATGGAACAGGTAATGATTGATGCCATGCATTGGACGCAGAGTCGCAGACTGAATGATTTTGTTGTGTTTGTTGTGCATGAATTCATGTAATTGTGCACTGCCACTAATCAACTTTCTACAGAACACACTAAACTTAACTCACGGTGAATTCAATTTTTCCCTTCTTGCAAATAAGAAATTGCTTTTAATTCAATACAGGAAGGGGACTCACTATATCTGCGCAATGAGTATGATGACACAACAGCACCGTCCATCAGGATGATGGCGAAATAGACGGCCCGTTAACTTAAAATGAGAAGGAACAGGTAATGACAATTAATGGCATGCATTGGACACCTGACTCTGGGCGGTTGGTCTTTGTGTTTTCGTTGTTTGTTTGTTGTGCACAAAGTGAAGTCAAAGTGTACTAGTAATCTATCTTTCTGTACACACTAAAGACTGACTCAAATAAATAATATTTCTACTCTTGTTGTGTAATAAAAATGTTACTTCTACTGCAGGCCGATCTTCACAGTCAGTCAGTAAAAGTATCGGAGATGATGATGAAGTCAGGAGGACGGTTCATGAGTGGCATAAACTTAAAAGCCTAAAGGTAAACACGTCAACAACAACCACAGCAGACCCAAATGTCTGTAGAAGTGGAATAGAGTGTAGCGGTGGGATGACTGCGGTGCATTGATTTACTAACTTAAACTGTAAAATGCTATGTTTGCCTTTGTCCAACTCTTTAAAAAAAAGTACTCTAAAGTCTTAACGTAGGATGTGCTACTGCTAAGCACTGTGGGCCTGCTATCTCCTGTTATTGTTGAAGGTCAATGCTGGAAACAGACTAGAGTAGAGATGATGCATACATGCCACCTCGGAAAGTGTTCTTGTTGCACTACACCATAACTTGTGCATTTGTTTCAACTTTGTTTCTCAATATCCCCTTTGGTTTTCCATCTACAATTACAGGCCGGGCCTTGCCCTATACTTTGGAAAACATTGCAATGCACACTTACCTTACCAATAAATCGACATTTTTGTTTCCAGCCGGGCAGTGGCGAGTGGCGAGGCGACACGCCCAAGATTGATGGATGAGAGGAGGACCAAGAGAAATGCTGAGATGCAAATCCAGTCCACATTTTTTACCAGGATAACACAGTAACAGTATCCACTTTTATCTTCTTTTAAATAATTTGATTTATATTTTGTATACAATCTTTACAAAAGTGTGTTCTTGAAGTTGTTATTATCATCATTAGGTTTGCTCTCTGTCTGCGATTCTTCCCTACCAATATTTAAAATTTCTATTTGCTATCTGTAAAAGTATTAAGGCCGGAACAACAGAACAAGAACTAGAAGCGTATGTAATTCGGGTCTCTCATCATCATGCATGCATTTCCTTTTTCTCCCTTAACATATGGATATGGTAGTCTTCAATGATTGTCGTTTGTTTGTCCATGCATACTGTTTTTCTATGTCAAACCTTTCCCAAAAACCCCTTCCCATCCATTCAACAAACCCTAACCCTCTTCCCCCGGGCTGTGTGACTTATTGTCGAGGTGTGACTAAATTAAATATACACCAATACTTAATCACACACTTGCTGGGGCGGATGTGGCGAAAGCAACAGTACTTCAATTTCAAGGCAGAGCGATGATCTTCTTCTGCTTGCCCACCCATGAGTAGGATATTTTAGGTTATTTTATTTAACAAAGGAACATATACCTCAGCATGAATTGCCGGCATTGATTGGATTTGTTTGTTGTCATTCCTTATATACAGCACTAACTGTTAGGCCGTAGGCCTAGTCAAGTGACTCGACACAACTATAGTTTGTAACTCTGTCTAGTAGGCTATCCCAACCACCATTATGTTTTGTTGTCTAATATTTGAGCATATTATTGTTGCTCGGTAAGTTCTGTACTGTACTTCATTAAACTACTCCTCTAACAGTCTCTCAAAAGCGATTGACTGTCTCATTTTCTTTTTTTCCAAGTGCTGCCGCCCTGCCAGTGTCTACTACTACTACTACTATACTACCACCACCACCACCCCAATCATGGCATGTTAGAAAAAGGAAACCATCTTCACCATGCAGCCATTGCTGTGCCACAGTTGGACATATACATCAAGCACTTGTAAGAGAGAAGTTTGGGGGAGGCAGAATTAATAATGGACATGTTGTCAATGATTCCATTTTCACACACCAGTCCAGATAAAGAATGCATAGACTAGAGGACAGACTGAAAGTACTAGAAGGACAAGTCAATCAGTGAGGTGTGTCGCATCTATCTGTTTGTGTCTTACACAGTCAGCCAATTATTTAAATCAAACACAGGCTATGGGCGGCCATGCACCAGCAAGGAAACAGTGTGATGTAAAACAGTTACCCCACCTACAAAATATTAACAACATTGCATGTAACATAGAAAAATATATTTAATTTTCCCTAACAAAAATAAACTATCATGATGTAAGCTGCCCCACTGCCTTTTGGCTTGGTTTGTGCTACAGAAATACTGTATACATGCATGCATATGTACCATCATTAACACTACCTTTGCTATAACATAATAACTGCTAGCACCCTACAACCACCACTACCACCATCCTCAACACTATCACCATTACTACTTCTATCAACATTATTACTACCAACACTATTACCATCAACATGTGTTGCTATGATCACCACTACTCCCCTGCCACCATGTCATCAGTGCTGCCACCATCACCACTAGAACAATTACCATCAAAACTAATACAAGCACTGCCATCACTACTACATTCCCTGGGGTTTATCTGTTTAGGAGCAATGTGTGTCTGACAGTGTTGAGAGTGCAAAAGAAAGGATGATGTGGGCATGTGAGTAGGAGACAGTGCATGCTGTGTATTCTTTAATAAAAGGCCAGGCTTATTGAGTTTGTCAATGCTTGTTTATAGGTTGGCTGAGAGTTGTGATGCCTATGGATTCTAGCAGCTCTCTAACGCCCATTTTCATCTTTTTCTTTTAAACATCTGTTTGAGATGGTCTGTCACTTGGTTGTACACTGTAGATGTGGGGAAGAAAACCATAAAGAATTTATACCCAGCGGCATTGACGTTTCCGTAATGAAGATGGCAACTAGATAAGGAGTTTGGCTATATCTGGCTCCAAGGCACAGGTAAATAAATATGTACCCCTTAGCCAATTTAAGGGGAATCCATGCCATAGAGTCCAATGTCATGGAAAGACAGAAAGGCATTTCCCAACCTTTTATGATCTTCTGCTTTGAAAACTCACATAATGCTGATCAAGGTGGTTGGAGGCCCAGTAGCTCCTCCCATAAAATGTCGGTCAGGGGAGTTTCAATTTCAAACTCTCCAACTCCATTTTTAAAAGCCTGCACATTGGAAGAGACTTGAAAAAACTGAAGAAGGACAGGTAAGCCTTCTGATGAACCCCCATCTGGTCTGGACTTCCGTTGAATTCTGTGTCTATAGACAGTAGCACTAGCTTTCCCATTCTCTCAAAGGACAGTAAAGGCTGGATTTGCTAGAGATTGTAATGTAGAGGGTTCTCCCAGACCTTCTGATGACGGGTCCCTGGCTAAGGTGCCCTAGTGACATTACCGTATGCTAATGCTGGATATAAGTTGCTCTGTAAGTGGCTAGAAGGCCTTTGTGCCTGGGAAGTGCAGGAAGGGGTGTATTCTGACTTGAGGGCTGCAGTTCCATGCCTGCAAACCACAACGCGGGTAGAGCCAGGAACAAGTGAGAATGGTGGGAACCTGCTTCCCTGCCTGCACCACAGAGGAGAAAGTGTCAGGCTTGCTGGAAGCTGGCCCAATCCACATGGGTGCCAGGATCACAACGCAGTCTCTGGATGTCAGCATAAAGGTGCACCATGTGGGCAGGTGCACCCATTCCTTGTTGATTGAAGAAAAAGGCAGTATCCTGGGGCCAGGAATTTGTAACCCTGGGAAATGTTACTTTGGTTGTAAATGCACTGCTCATTTAGGTTCCTAATTTTGATTGTTTATGGGTTTCTTGTGGTTGTTAGGTAACCTTGTTAATGGTAGAAGAAAAACTTTCAACAGGGTTGCTTTCTGTATTTGTGTTGTTTGTTATTGTAAGTATGCCCCAATGTGTTAGAATGACACGTTAAAGGTTAAAGTAAGTGCATTTTTGGTTTCACCTTAAACTGTTTTATATACATGAAATATTTATTTTTATTGGAGAGCTTGAATTTTATTGTTGACTGCATGTTGACACCTTCAGAAAGTGTGCAGATCTGCCTTTTCAAAATGTTGTTTAAATATCTAACGAGTATTGTGTTTAGAGATTAGGGTCTCTTGATCTGCAAACCGTTAAAGGTGTCTCCACCTTAGGGGGTTGAGTCCACATAAAATAACCTGCTTTCTACTTACCAACATCAATAAATGATTTAGTGTGCCATTTCACTTCCAAAGTTGATATAATTTGCCAGGTTCTTCTATTGATAACAACTTGGTATCAGAGGAGTCATCTCTGACTGCACTGAGCCATGACGACTATTTCGAACTTTCCTCAACTTCAGAATTAGAGGTGGATATAGTACTATGTTCTCTGTAGCAAACCTTACCACCCAAGCTCATTCACGTGAGTAGTCCACCCAGAGGCATCTGTTCAGCCTCTTACTCTTAACATATCATTTGACACTGACGTAATACCTCAGAAACTACACCAATCATCAATATATGAGTAGGGGAAACACCTGTTTCTGACCATTCATGAATTTTATCAGAAGATTTCAGGAAACCTTGACATGGTGTTAAATAATATTATGATCAGGTAACTCATCACCTACTTTAAATTCTCTGATAATCTTGGTCATCACAGTTCTACCCAGAAATAGGGATTTTGAACAACCTTACCAACTCAAGAAAAGATTTATAAGTCATTTTGGACCAATGTAATAAATGCACAGAATTAAGACTGGACCACTCAACAGTATTTGAAATCACTGACGCTTTGATTATTCTAAATATGTCCGAATTGATGAGATTTGTTTTAGTTGTGGAAAATCATACACATGAGGTGAAGGTCAGATCTTACCTTTCTAAAATTCCTCCTAACATCTATGTAATGTCACACAGATTTGCACTTTCTTCAAGCTATTGACTAGCAAAATAGCCCTTTTGGCGCTGATCATTATGTTAGAAAACATTGGATGTAAATTGCATGCTGCAATTACCTATGCCTGAAGCAGCAACTAAACATGAGCAACTAATAGCAGATTGGCATCTTCCTACTAACAATTCAACACATTCAATGAATCGAACCATGCCATGACTCAGAATCACAATCTAATATCTTACTCTTTGCCCGAAGTGCATCAATATACCTCCTTATGTGACCATCCACAATGTGGACACTACCTAAACCATGTGACCAATTGTGAATCCTGGACCTCACATGTAATCAAAATTCATCATTCATCCCTGTTGGAACTGGTACTTTCTGGTTGGCTGTAGCGGTGCCCAAGCCAGGCAGAACCTACCACTCCTGTCAGGGTTAGGTAATTACACTTGCTGTATAACCTGCTCTCACCCTTGTGTAGCTTGTCACTGAACAGTCAGGCTTATCACAGAGGCAATGTGTAAAGCATTGGCACAGCATTCTCACACAATATATACATTGAGTCATAAAAGAGACTTCAAACGTGGTGTACATAAGCAACAATTGTTCAACACACATTAATTAACAGAAAATGAACATCATGTATTGCTGGGAATAAAATTGCACTTGGAAATATTACTAGCAGCACTAGGCCCAACAGTGTTAAAATGACTCTAGTAACATTCACACTTGTGAAAAATCCTATTTTACTCCATCACCCTGATGCAGTACGAAACGTTGCAAGAACTGGACCCACCCTTGCAAATAACACAATTCAAATCAACGTATTTCTAGGGTGCACCCAAGGTCACAACGATATCAAGAAAATGTACACACAGGAAGCTATAACACTTTTTAGCAGCACCGTGGGCTAAGGCCACATGGATAAAACCAATGTCAAAACGGAGTATTCAGTAGGTAATGAAACAAGTAGGTAAAACAACTTCGCTGTGCAGTGCAACTATTAGCTGGCTGTTCTCATGCAGCACATTCTCCCACACTCACACAGCACTGTAATGCAGTGCAAAAGATATCGCCAAGTCTGTATGATCCGCAATCGCACACACAAGTACTCGGCGCTGAAACACGGTGTAAATAATATCCGGCAGGTCTATTGATAATATCAATGCGGACTCTGTGGCACAGTACCTCCAACAACTCTCAGAGAACCCCCACTACTCTGTCCACAGGTCAAATTCCAAAATCCCCACCCCTGACTATACAGGTTTAAGGCCAGAGTCACACTTAGTCAGGGGCCCAGGGGAAAAGGCTGGAGTACTCATTGGGGTAACCAGGCAATAGTCGACAAATCGGGGGGTTGACCACCACTTGGGAGGTTCACCCACTTTATGCAGAGCAGAAACAGCTAAAGTTTGCCCCACCTCTATCAAGAGGTCCCTCAATTCATCTTCCGGCACCAGCCCAGTTGTACAAAGCAGAGGGGAGACACGAAGTCTCTCAACCAGCTTCCAATCGCTTTCGGAAGTATTCCTCCACCCAGTCAATTACTCTCACCAACCAGGTCCAATCCGAGTTATACTACCTGGCAACATGAATTCATCTGACCGGGTGAGAATAGGGCAGTTGATTCACTCCACTGAGGGCAAGGAAGATCACTTGGTGAATGGGGGGGTGCAGCTGTCCCCACTCTCCACAGGAAGTGATACACAACATCATCTGGTGTGCATTGATCCGAGTTGAACCAGAAAATCCGGTCACAATGAACCACGAGTCGGGTTCTCCATACCTCCCTGGAAATGAGGCACAACATTTGGTGCATAATGATACGAGTCACACCAGACAATCCAATCAACATCAACCCACTGTCAGGTTTGCCGCACCTCCATGAAATGAGGCTCAAAGTCTGGTGTGCGATGATATGAGTTGCACCACACAATCCGGTTGCAATCAACCCACAGTCTGGTTCACCGTACCTCCATGGAATGAGACACAACATCTGGTGCGCAATGATACGAGTCACACCAGACAGTCTGGTACCACACACACAGTTGCAGGTTCAGTAATACTGCACAGGGTAGAATGAGGCACTACTATTGTTGTGCCCTCCCTCTGAGGGTCGCAACCTGTGAATTGAACACTGCCTGCAGTGAGCATGCTGTCGGCATGTTGCACGAGGGAGATGCGACATAGATGACAAAGCGGGCCATGCTGAGTCTTGCAAATGGTGAATCTGCTCACCGCCAACAAGAGGCTTGTGTGTGCTGAGGCCCCACAATGCACGGGCCACACTCCTTAGATGTGGGCATGGTTTGGGGGCTCCCTAAAAGGTAATCCGGTCTCCAGGCACAATACTTAGTTTAACGCTCTCACCCAGCTGCAGTCAGGATCCAGCAGAAGGAGTAGGTGCTTGAGAGGGCACCGCTCTCCAAATGAAAGAGGAAGATGGTATAGGTCCCTCATGGGAAGTATTTAATGTCTCTGAAACCACCACAGAGAACAACGGGCAAGGCAACTAGCCTTTGGAGAGCACACTTAAGGGTGCCACACAGCAGCAGATAGTCAGCCCAGGCAAGGCACTTTCAGGCAGGGTGCACGGTCCCTTCCAATGGCAGTCTCCTCCTTGTGCAAAACATATTTCTCTGGAAAAGTGCACCATGCAGTTGGGGATGTCTGGTCCTACATCCCCACAACTGTATCCCTCCCGTGCTAAAGTATGGCACCAGTAGTTATACTATAGGGTGTTTTTAAAGTTGGGGCTGATTCAGAGGCTTCTCCTTTTAACCACAGATATCTTTCCTAAATGTTAGTCCTGTCTGCCATGAGGCCTTGGAATACAGATCTTAATCTTTAGTGGAGCCATGATCTGGCTTCCCCGAGGCCAGGTGTCAAAATCTCTCCCCCTCAAGCTATCCAGCCAAGTCTTCAAATGGCAGAGGACTGCCATTCCAGTTGCATGTCCAATGTTTATGGCTCTCCCTGGGGAATGCACAGATGCGCTTCCCTAGCCTCCAGTGTGGACTGGAGTCAAACTAAAAGGCACTCAAAAGAGTTTAGTGCACAGAAATGCCCACTTTCTAGAAATTAATGACAAATCCACTTTTACCAAAAGGGAGGATTTGCCATTGTGAGTCCAATGACAGTAAGCAACATGAGGCTGCTCCACTATACACCACCACTGCAGCTTAAAGTAATCTCAGCCATTCCCCCATGTTAACCTATGGGGAGAGCAAACCTCATAAGTAGTGAAAACACACACGCAAACCTTCCCTGCTTTCACCTATTACTTGCTCCAATACTCCAGGGATCAACCTAATTGTGATCTAGGCACCCTCAGCATTGGCTAATGATTTAGAAAGGAAACCTGAGCATAAAGTGCAAATGCACACACCTAGGCCTGCAATGGCAGGCTTGAGACGTGTTTGAAAATATCTTTGTGTAGATTGGTTGGTCCCGGCCACTATCTTCAGGTGCTGAAAATTCTGTCTACTGATACTAGCAGAACAACGGTATTTTGCTTGGCCAAGTATCGGCATGCACTCTGGATAAAGCATGCCAAATGGATCGTATGAATTGCTTTTACATTTGTATTGTACATATTGTTTTTTATGGCTGATTTGTCCTTTATTGTAGCATTTTGCAGAGCTGCTATCTACTTTTTAAGATCTACATGATTGAAAATAAAGTTTTATAAAAAAAAAAAAAAGAAAAATCCCTTGAGGCTACTACCTGCTGTAAGCTAAAACTGTAGTTTAAAAGTCATTCAACAATTCCCCCATGTTGACCCATGGGAAGAGCAGACTTCCTATGGTAGGGAAAATCCATATGGGGATATTCACTAACTGGGCAGGAAATATGTGTACCTGCCCTGCCTTTCCCCTACCGCTTGCCCCACCCCTCAGGGCTTACCCTAGGTGTGTCCTAGTGGTAGTGAACGCCCCACTTAGCATTGAATGATGGTTTAGAAATGCCAACCTGTTTGAAAAGCTATTCTTGTTGGTGGCACAATCAGTGCTGCGGTCCACTATTAGCCAGTGCGTTATCTGCCCTGTGTATGTGGTATACCTCTTTAGACCTCTTTATAGGGTACTAGCACCTAGACTAATCAGGTAAGCAGCACCACTTACTGCCCGACCCATAGGGAACATTGAATGAACTGGGCACATCACCCCTGACCTTCAGTCACTCCATTGGTCCAGTCAAAAATGTTCTACAGTTCAAAGTCATATGCATCTTCCACAAGAACATTCATGGAAGAGCCTCAGTCTACCAACCCCTAATGTTACAAATGTATGAGCTGACCAGATCCTAAGACAGAACTCCTCTCTAACCTCGGAGAATTTTAAGTTATATTAGCAAAATTTCAAAATTGTTAGTAACATGAAATTTAGTACATTTCACAAAATTTGTAATTATGCAATTTCTATATATTTTGGCATACAGGAGGCTGACTCACTCAGAATTTGTCCTAAAGAGAGAAATGTATTCTTAAACCAGTTTCCAGCTAGTGTCTTGTGAAGCACTTGTATGCAAGGTGCATATTAATTAAAAAAAAGTTGCACAATACACCAGCTGACCACATTGCACTCTGAAGTATTCATTTTGCATAATTTTGTAAATTTCTGATTCAATTTTGAGATTTTTCGGAAAAAAAGGGCACAGACGTGTAATGCTGTTGAGTCTATATTGCTGTTTGTTTGTTAAGAAAGAGGCAGTTTACTAGGCAACATGGAATCCACAGTTAAAACTGGAAAGATAAGCAGAAAAAGTAGTTTTCCCAGAGGGGTACAAATTACAGGCAAGAACATAAATAGTATAGCCATTCTATTGGGCAATAGTTTTTAACTGAAAATCACCATGGGCTCGATTCACAAAGAAAGTTGGAAAATTATGGGCGGAGCTATCCACCATTGCCTAGAAGTAATTTTCCATTTTCCTGTAAGCCATTATTCTTCACAGAAGTATGCTAAGAAAGCTGCAAGAGTTGCAACTTTCTCTGTGTATTTCCGGGTAGATCGTTTGACATGCTTACTGGGATCCTATTCATGCTGTGCAGAGCTCTCAATGGAGGCGATATCTGAACATGTGAAATAGGATCCCCTAGGCAAATGCACTTTTTTATTCTCCAATTGCAAAATACCTTTCCCAATGTAGAAAGCCCTTCCGCTCCACCCACATCTTATATGTGGGTGATCCATTCCCTTTCTAAAAAGGGATTTATACCAGCCCATTGATTAGGGCCATTTTACCAGCAAATAGGTCCCAGGGCAAAGCAGTGCACTGGGCCTTGCATACACAACCACTCAAAAGAAAAGACATGTTTAACAGAAAATTAGTGTTAAATTCTGGTCTGCATTGGGCCACTATGTTCGTGATGCCCTCGGGCAACTGCCCAGCGTGCCCATGTGTTAGGACGGCACTGCCATTGATTGTGTAAAAATATGACTCTTTTCAAGGTGGAAACGGCAAGGGAAGAAGATCCGAATGCCCTTAAGCTTGCGTGTTTGTGGGGGTTCATGTTTGTGGGGGTTCAAAACATTCATGGATAACATTTTTTCCACCCTTCGAGTGAGGTTTATGGGTGCTGAGAATTCTACATTCATGGCGGCGATCTCTCAATAGGTAAATAGGTTTATGTCTACCAGGAACCCCTATGTGAATTCCTGACTGGTGTAAAATATGTACAGTTTATCGTAAACTGACGTTTATGAATCATTTACCTTTGTAAATAGAGCTCATACAGTTTCGGATTAGAAATTGGTCACTGCTTTGCTGGGTATATTATTTGTTCTCTGTAGGTATTACTGAAGCTTGTTTTGTGGCGAATTTAAACATGAATGCAACACTATACATTTTCAGGCAAGCTCTTTCCCAAGCACATAATATATAGAAAAACAACGCTGAATTTAAATTTGGAAGGAACGTGTGAATAAATATGCTATTTACTTTTTCTTCATCGAAACAGGAGTGGAACACCATTGCCTTTTCCGTTTGTTCATAGTGAGGCTTCAGCTACATTTATGAGAGTTCCGCAAGTGAATTACTTCAGGTGTTACAACATTAATATTTTGTTTTTGCTGTGTAGTGTTTCTGGTGGTGAAGGTACATATGTCCTAACAGTCCTCGGTCTCATAGCAAAAAAAGTTCATTAAATAACTGCACATGGGCAGATGTCAAGGAGCTCAACTTTAGCTTTCCACCAAATCCTGATGTAGTAATAACTTTGCTTCATGATATTACCTATGGATTTAGAGTTTTCTTCCAAACTCTGGACATTATTACTAAATGTATTTGTACTGTATTAGCACCAGCCTTTTGCTGTCAGTAACAACACTCAATTTCTGAGATGTGACATGCTATTTCTGCATCCCTAAACCATGTGAGCTGAAAGCAAAATGTACAGTAACCATGTTCCCATATATATCATGAGCCCCAGACTGTAGTGGACTAAGGACCAGATTCATCAAGCTTTTGAGTTGTCCTTGCATCACGCAAGGTGACGCAAGGACAACACAAAGGCCTCAGAATTTCTTACGAAGCTATTTGCTCCAGCTTAGGTGGCTTTATAAACGAATGTACACAACACAGCTAGTGACACTTTACGTTACATTTCAAGCAGGGAGGCGTTGCATGGGTGGGGCATGGGCATTCCCAGGCATTCACCTATGGATTTTGGCACATTCCCAGATCTACTAACGCTGGTAAACTTGGAAAGACTTTAAATGCTACACCTTTTCCCAGGGAGGGGTAATAAGGAGAAAAGTCTTTATTTCGCCTTATTATGTCCTCTTTCCATGTGTGCTGCATTTTGCATTCCCAGTAACATCTATAGCTTTTTGATTCTGCCCAGATTTATGACAAATCGTAAGTCTGAGGCAGCACCATAAACTTACACCTCCCAAGGGGAGGTGAAGGGAGGCACAACGAGGAGAATTATCTTTATTTCTCCTAGTTTTTCATCTTTCCATTCTGCAGCACACATAGAAAGAGGAAAAAGCCTCTTGTGATTGTTTTTTTGCAGAAGGCTTTCCTTCCTGCCCAAAAATAATCACCCCGCAACGCAGGCACCATTGCACCATGGTTCAAAGTTGCCTGCGTTGGTTCAATGCAGTTCATTGTGCTCCGGTGCAGGGGAAAATTACAGGAATGCGCCGTGTCTAATAGATATGGCGCATTCCTGCCCTTTTCTTTTGCCATAGGGCAGCGCAGCAGCAAGGTCTGCTGCGCTGCCCTACGGCAAAAAACCCATAAATGAGACCCTCAGAATTTTACGAGCTACCCTATTATTAAAATAAAATAAAAAAAACCTCTTTGATGCACTATTTGCTCATAACTGTTTGAGCCTAAACCAATAAATCTTTTAGTCGACAGAAAGAAAAACGTTGCTGCCCTTGACTCCTATATATGCCCATTTAAGGAATAGAGCAGAAAAAAACTCCTATGTTGGAAACGCTTCACACTTTGCTTTTGAATGAACTCCGTCAGCTGGTTTATATATTTTTTGTGACAATGAAAAGCGAAACAACAGATTAGAAAGTTGCTTAACAGCAATTTTAATCAGTGGCACTTCCAAATATCTACAAAATGGCATGAGGTCATGCAGCTGTAAAACTTCAGAAAAAGTGTTTCTATTTATGACCGAATATTATCATTAGCATTATGATTATTATGAATATTATTATTATGATTATTATTTCCTCCCAAGGGCTGCGCACAACCGTTGGCCGACGCAGCCCCGCCCACCCTTTCAAACGCCCGCACCACGGTGGAATGTTCACCGTGGTAAACGGGTTATTAATAATAATAATAATAATAATAATAATAATAATATAATACTATAACAATAATAGTAATAATAATAATAATAATACTAATACTGATAATAATAATAATAATAATAATAATAATAATAATAATAATAATAATATCAATAATAATGATCATAATAATAATTACAATATGACATGCTTGGCTTTCCCTGACTGAAAGAGGAGTTCCTCTGCAGTCATCTTTAATAGGAGCAGCCTCAGTTTCCTGCATCACTCTGCAGATTGACACTATATGAGATGTGTGTTCTATTTTTAAATTCGCGCGTTGCAGCCTTTGGCAGCATTCTCTATTCCCTGCTTCGGAAATTGCAAGCAGTGTACTAATAGGATTTCCCCTTTTCATTTCCATTAGGGCTGCGATTCTCCAGCAGACCGCTGATATTTTACAGGTATGAAGAGAAACTATCACTTTCACTTAAGGAAGGCATTCCATCTGGTAAATCATCAATTATTGCGATCTAAATTGACCCCAGTTGGATTCTGGTTACTTAAAGCATCAAGCACAAGTAGTTTAATTTAATGCCATTCAATACGAAATGAAAGTGTTGGATTGGAGAGCCCCTCAAGGGTCATTTTAGGGGTATTATTTTTTTCGCTTTCCATTAATGACCTACCAAAGCATTGTAATTCATTCACTCTGCAATTAAAGGCTAAAGATCCTCTGCGAGAAGCAGGTCGTGGGCAATCAATCTTAAACTGCACACAACTGTCTAAGGATGAGCAGATACTAGAATATATATGTTCTTTTGAGCACATAATTCATAGCACGGCTAAGGTGGCCAACGGGTAGTGGCAGACTCAAGATAGAATTAAGACAAGGGGCCATGCAGCTGAGCATGGCATGGGGTGATCTTGGGTGTGGTTATGCAAACCTGAAACAGGGTGTTATAATGCACAAAAATGTTAGGTATAAATGTTTTAAGTGGCACTGTAACTTTTTTGACTGTTGTTATTCTGTAGTAACAAATTTTATGAGCTCAGAAGTAGTCACTAATTTACCTAATTTACCGAGCCTTGCCCCATGCCATTACAAACTGACCACGTGGTTATATTTGTTGTTGTATTACACATCCAGCAGGATGGTAAAATATTATGCAGGTAGTATTCTTACTACGGTTCACCTGCATAGTGGTGCACTGTTAGAGCTGCTGATTGTGCCCCACTACAATGAGTGCCTTCATGTGATTGGATATAACAGTAAAACACACGACTTGCTCTGCAGTTCCTAGGCGTCCTAAACCAGCTCCAGTGGCAGGACAAAGGCCCCCGCAGGCTCCCAAGTTGCGGGAGGGCCCTCAAGCTCCAGGGGCCCCCTTCGGTACTGGCAGGCCCATGGCAGAGAGCTTCACACTAGGTCCAGAACAGGGATGGTCCCCATGCATGCACCTGCAATGGGGACCTCTCAAATTTCGTTACTCCTGATAGTATTTTGTAGGGGTGCATCATCATAACATGTAGAGTGCACCCACATATAATCATTTGCTGTATTAATGTGAAGTGTTAGAATTGTAAAATGTATTACCATATATATGTGATGTATTTTAGGCCATTGACAAGTAAAATGGAGAATCAATGTAGAGAATGAATGTCACTAGCACAAGACGTTAACATGTAGAATTTGTATTGTGCAACTGACAATTATTCGTGTAATAAATGTGCTTAGTAATTATGTTATTTCATACGCAGGTAAATGCATTGGTTGAGAGTGCCTTAATGTTATGGGAATTCGTAAAGCTTAAATGGTGCTTTCTTAAGTTAGCTGAAATTCGTAGGCCTGAAATGCAAGTCCTTGAAAACACTTGCTTTAGAATTAACAGTTTGTGTTTCATGTGTGCTGAGGAATCTGTTCTTTCTCATATTTTGAGTTGCAGGTGAAGAAGCACTCTTAAAGGCAGAATGATGTCTTTGTTTTATTAGTTAGACAAGAAGAGAAGAAGTTACAAATGTGTATATAAAGGAAGGTTGTTACGCTTCACACAGGAGAAGGCCTGGGAACCAAGGACAATTTGTTGCAAGGATGGCACATCATCGACATTGTTGAAAAATAACTTCCAGACTGTACCCAGGATGGATGGTGTGATTCCAAATGCACCATGGGACTGCTACCTGTGGATAACTGGCTGTTGGAATTCAGGATAGTGCCCACTTTTCCTTGGCCTTCAGAGAGATAGCAACCTAGAACAAGCTCTGTATTTAGTAGCTTTATGCTGCTTGACCCATTGATCCATTGATCGTGGGAAGACTCCACATGCTGACACATTTTATCTTCCCTTCTGAAAATGCTTATTTAGGGATGTCACCTTAGCTTTAGAGTAGGGTTAGATTTAATGCTTTTCACTCATTAAACCTTGATGCAGGGACATTTGGATGCATGCTTCCTAATCCTCTTTATCCTACTTCTTGAACTAATTGTGCTGCTTATGCTGCACCATGTAAACTTTATGCACAGATTTGGCTTCAATCTAATTCCTTTGTAATTTTATACCCTAGCATTGAGGTGTGTCTATGTTCAGTTATTTGTGGCTTTGAAATAAACCAACTAACCTTAAGTAGTCATCAGTGGGTTATTATGTATCCAAGAGAACTATTTGTTGACAACAGATTTTCTCCCTTTTACACTTTCATGCTTCAAAAAAGAACCATCGGACAGTGACTCGAAGAACAGGTCTAGAACGTATGGTCCCGGCCCTTTTAAGCTACTGCCCAGCTAAACAGGTGGGCCCTGACGGCCGTCAGGAGAGTGAGTGCAGCCTGCTAGAAGGAAGCCGCAGTTTGACCCACCAATCTCATTTTCTCTCTCCAATTTATGTGCATAGATGAGTAGCACACGGGTCATTGTAACACGAAATCTGTAATGTCAAATAGGTATTTTATTATCGTGAAATGCATGTTTTAATTTGGTAAAAATAAAATAAAAAGCATATCTCTTTGTATGTTTCACCTATATGTGATCAATCTATGTTCAGACAAAAAATCAAATTTTGAAAGAAAGTTACATAATAATATTTTGAAAGTAATGGTTAAATACAATGATGATTTTAGCATTGTGCTCAAATTTGTCAAATAAATTCCTTAACTTTTTTTCCTTTAGTAATATTTTTTTATTTTTTTTATTTTAGAGAATTAGCGTATGCAATGGAGACAGCACACTCTCCTGATAATCGTATGCAATGCCCGCGGTGGAAGACAAGCCAAACCCAATGAGACTAATAGCAATCCTTCTTGCATTGTTTCATATGGTTTAAGATGTTGGGGCAAATTATGTAAATTATGTTTTAGTCCTCATATTAGGTTTGTATCAGTTTTTTCAGTTCACATTTTCTTTTGCAAAATGTTTCCTCAAAGCAGATTCCCCAAGTGCACCATAAACAGCTCACTCCTTAGAAATTATGAAGTGGCTTTACATGGCATGTATCATCATCATTTGTGTAGTATTTGAAAAAGGTCATTAGGGAAACATGCTTGAGGCCACACTACATTGTAGTTTACATTTTTCTAAAATAATTCTAAATTGTTTTATAGCATTACCATTCATTTGCCTTAGTTGTAGGCCTATTAGGATTTTTTTGTCTTTTTTTTGTAGAAACAGGGGGGTGGTTTTATGACTGACTGGAGATGTTTGAGGGAAAGTCTCAGAGGAGTTAGTATGGGAAAGAGATGAGCTGTGTGTAGCCTGCATCTCTCATCTTCAACAACTGGAAGAGAAAACAAAGCCTTCTAGTCTTCTGTGAATAGTATATTAGTACTGTTGATTTAACTTTTAGCAATACCTGCTGTGTTCCTAGCTTTCAAACATTTATGTTTTGGTAACGAACAGTTTATAAGCTCTGTCACATTAATCATATGAGAATTGCAGGATTCAGTCAGATGCAGGGATTTTGTAAGAATGTACTACTCACATGATGTTTTTGATTGGCCCGTTCTCTCCATCACTCCAGAGTTTGTAAGTGGCACACTGAATAGCACACACACACACCTAATAGGAGGTAAGAACATCCAGCCAGATCAACAAATTCCACTGAGCTTTGCTTTATGGAAAGGTGCCCAGGCCTAGACCACTCCAAAGGGTAATGTCCTAAGCAGTGACAGTCTAAACCAGAAGATAATTCTGTGATTAGATGTAACTTAGACCTTACTCACTGCTGAATTTCCAGTAGTAAACCACATGCAAAAACTACTTCATGAATCTGTACCAAAAAAGGAGAGGAAATAAAGGAACTGTGGAACTAAGAAATGTGAGAAATCAACAGGGCTTGGGTATCAGTCATAAGCCACTATGCTTTAGAATTCTGCCCATGCCATCGCACTTGTCAAGAGATTGATAGGGGATGAATAAGTATTGTCATACAAACTCTAAAATCATATAGGGAGAGAGTCAGTTTTTTGGTATGCAGCCCTCATTCACCACTAGAATTGCTTACCTCTGCTGTTTTTGTATTCCACATCTTAATGACTTTATCCAAATAACACCTTCAGTGCTGTGTAAAGAATAAGGGAGAAAGGCATGCCATGAAAGAAAAGTGATCAGTGAATGAAAAGTCCAAGATTGGCAGCTGTTTGGCCCTCTGCTGTTAATTGAAGAGCAGTCAGTATGTAATTTCAGCTTGTACTTGCCGGTCATCAGAACCACTAGATGTCTGTGGTGAGGGGACTCTTCCAGATGGCCTAGCAGTCTTTTTTGTGCTGGTACTTACCGGATCTCACTTTCAAGTACTAGGATGTAATGGTTAAATTACTTACCGGCAATGGCATTACTCTGAGTCTAATTCCCTTTCTTGAAACCATAACTGCTGAGGCCTTCCCGTCTCCCGCAAACACTAATCCCACACCATCCTGAAGAATAAAACTTTTCCCCCACCACTCCTCTTGTCAGTAATCAAGCTTTAACCACCTCAATTGTCATTTGTACGTAGGGAGGGTGGGAGCGACCACGGTTTGATGCGAGGAAATTGCAATGCCATGCCATTAACAGTAACTAATTTAACCATTACCCCTCCTTTCCTCTCTCCCCTGAATCTATCACTACTGAGAAGCAGCAAGAAAATAACTAGAACAACTGATAATACCTACTGCACAAAGATATAGCTTTATTAGAAACATAGAAAACACCAGAATCCTCTATTTCTTCAAAGAAGACAGAACCTTTTACCCAAAAACATCATGACTTAATTGAACTTCTGCAAGTCTATAATACTTAAAAAAGGTATAGTGATCAGACCAGGTAGCCCCTTGGAAAATCTAAGGAATAGAAACACCTTACAGCTCCGTCATTGTAGAACACATACTGCGGGTTGATCTATCCTGAATAATTCTTTCTTTCCTGGACCAACATTTACAAACAAAGACTCCACTTTCTGAAACAGTTGGACCCTCTGTAAATTCACGATAAGAGCCCTCCTTATGTCCAACAATTGCAATCTACTCTTCTCGTCTGAGGAAGGAGTAGGGAAAAACTGTGGTAAAATCACTTCCTGCTGTTTACGATAAGAGGAGTTGATCGTAGGGGTCAAAGAAGCGACAGTGACTAAAACCACTCTGTCAGGAAAAATCTTGAAGAAAGGAAACATACAGAACAAACCTCCCAACTCCGTTAACTTCCTGGCTGATGTATTTGCTACCATATTATTAGTTTTATGAGTTAGCAACTGCAAGTCAACTTCTTCGAAGGACTCAAATGGAGTGTTAGTCATTGCTATCAAAACTAAAGTTAAATCACATGCTGAGACAGATCCAAATGGCCTGGAACAGATACTGGACAAGCCCTTTAAGAGTCTGGGCATTAGGCCCTCTTTGTCTGTTAAATTCTTCCACTGACCTCTAATGCCGGGCTAGCTGGCCCTTGCACCCTTGGAGTACCTATCCTCAAACCCAAGCATGACCTGCCCTGTAAAAATTCCATAATCATGATCCAGATCACAGAAGTTGGATCTAGACTTTTCTTTTCACACCACCTTGAAAAAGAACCGCAGTGCCTATTATAGGATCTCTGAGTCAACCACTTTCTGGAAGCCTGTAAAGTAGTCTCTAGAGATTTTATTCCCCTCTACTCAACCACCAAGTCATCCAGCAGAGTTTCCATAGAGACTCCATTCTCAAGCTCATGAAGTCAAGGGGCGACAGAACCAGAGAAAGAAACCATTCAGAAGACACCTGCATCTTCAACAACAGAGAAAAACATTTGGCTTGAGGCCACTGAGGAGCAATTAAAACCAAATTCACGCCCACATCCTGAAATCACAAAAGAAATGGCCTGATAAGAGAAAAATGGAGGAAAGGTATACAACACGCCCTTCAGTCACATACATGACTGTGCATTTTTTGCTAAGGCCTGAGAATCCCTCTCCCTTGCAGAGAACTTCTGAACTTTGGTATTGACACTCAAATAGGTCCACCACTGCGAGATCCCAATAAAGAATGAAAAGAGAGAACACTTTCGGATCCAGAGAAAACTCCAGGCAAAAAGGAACCTCCCTACTGAGAGAATCTGCTATCACATTGATGGAACTGGGAATATTTATTGTCCGTAGAGACAGAAGAGAACCCTGTGCCCAAGAGGACATTCGGTGAGTCATCCTGCTCAGACTCTTGGAACGCGACCTTGGCTGTCACATAGTCTGTCCTCACTAAGGTAACTTTTCCTTGTAGGTGAGAGCTGAAGATGAAGAGGGCCCTTCTTACTTCTACAGGCTCCTTCCAATTTGAGGAAATTATGGCTTATCTGCAAGACCTGAACAGCTGTTCCTGCAACACTTTTTCCCAAGTTCCCCACCCTGACATACTGGCATCCGTGGTTAGAATGACTGGATCTGGTGTATCTAATTTCACCCCTTATAACAGAGTGTCTGAATGCAACCACCATGACAGATATATTATTACTTTCCGGGTGAGTGGAATAGCATGTATCAGGTCCAGGGAACTGAGATCCCAAATGAGAAGAATCCAAGCGACCAGTTTGGGGAGATGGAAGCAAGTCCAAAGAACCACAAAAACAGTTGAGGCCTTGTCTCTCTGAATCCAGTGCCACAACTCCATCTTTGGCTGATCACACAGTATCAGGCCCGTGACGCACCTCTGAAGTTTGGCAACCTGACAACGTGGAAGCAAAATACATCCTTGGAGATTGAGAAATCATGCACCAATGAAAATTTGATTTTGCACTGGTTGTAAAATAAACTTCTCTCGATTGATAAGAAAAACATGAGTTTAAAGAACCTTCAGTACCCAATTTGCATGGGACAGCTGCACTCTCTCCGAAGGAACCTGGATCATAGAGTCGACAAGATATGGATAGACAGAAGTCCCTTTGGTGTGAAGCAGGGTTACCAAGGGTTCCAAAACGTTTGTGAAAACATCTTGGGGATGACGTGAACCCAAAAAAAAGAACTCAGAACTAATAGTGATCTTTTTCTAGAGCAGACTGCAAAAACCTTTGGCGCGACCTCTTGATGGGCACATGGAGATGCGTACTCTCCAGATCTAGGGATGCTACCAATATCCTATCCTTATTAAAGGAATAATGGGATGCAGAGATACCATCGCAAAGTGAAGATTTGTAATCCAAGTATTGACCCATTTTAAATCCAGAACCAGTCTGTATGCTCCTACACTGATATGTCTGGGACATTCTGACGCCAAGATTCTAAAAAGTGCTGCAGTCTCCCTCAGCAGGGTGATTTCTGGAAGTGCCATAATTGCCAGGACCTCTTTTGAACTGGATCCTTCTTCTTGTAATCCCTCTTAGGAGAACATCGCCTGTGCTGGTACTTCTGCTTTCGAGTGGTAAAGGACTCGACATCAAAATTTCACAATGGGGAGGAGATCTAGTTGTCTTGTCCCAAAAACTTCTATAATCTAACTTTCCCTTGTAAGGAAGAGTGTGCTTACGGTCTCTGAAAAACTTACATATAATTTAATGCAAATGTTCCTCAAAGAGCATCTTGTCCTGAAACAGAAACTTCATCAATGCATTAATTTCCCCTGCTTCTGTTTTCCGCTCCCTTATCCAGAAGTGACATCTGACTGCTACTAATCCTCCTGAAGACATTGCACCCACCTTGACTACATTGGAAGAAATATCGGACAATAGACGCACTTGCTGTTCTATGCCAGCTAAAAGCCCCGACCACTTATGACTAGAGGTGATTGATAATTTCCGCTCCACTTCCAGAGTTTGCAGAATTTTTCCCACTCCACGTTGTGCTGAGGGATAAAAATGTAGATTTCCCTATATAAGGAGTATCGGACCTATATTATGTTAGCATGATGCATCTATACGTATACTCCCTGTTTGATATATATGCTTTTGCTTGGAGGAAAGTCGTTTATTTCCTCCCTCTATATCTATTGCTAAAAGAGTAGGCCGAGAACCATGCAGACGCCACCTTCTGAACATATGCTCGAGCACGGGCCGTGATCACGCATTGATCACGTGCAGTTGTCAGGCCCCAGTTCATCTGAGTTACTGGTAGCAGCTGAAGGTAGGCTGTTTTACTCGACTGTTCTAAGACTCAAGGTTGCATCTGGCTTTGGGGGCGATAAGCGCATTCCTGGAGGTGCCGTGTCTAAACTCCCAGGCACCAAGACGAAAGGGAGTCACCCCTCCTGACCTCATCAGTAATAGATAGTCAAGTCTTTGTACTGGTCTGATGTGTGCCATATATGGTCCTTTCCTGGAAATCGAGGGCCAACTGGTGTTTTTCCTTTTACAGTGATTGTATGTGTTGAACCGAAAAGTATATAACCTTATGTTTGAATACGAGCCAACAGTCTTCTCGGCGCACCTGATGGGTGAGGTTCGGAGAGGCTCCTCTATAGAGTATTTTGTTTAATAAACGATTGAACCTTCTTCACTGCCAACTGATTATTTGGTAATGGTACTGGGACTATTAGTAGGTATAGTCCTTTAGTTTATTTTTATGGTACATCGGTTGGTGACTCAGCCGGGACTCCGTGACTGGATCATCCCCCCCGTAAACGGGTGGTAAGGACAAGGGGTAATTCTCGTCGAGCGGGTGGACGGAAAAAGGATCCTTTGAAATGTAGCCATCTTTGGTATGAACTTACTCCGCTCTCACGATCAGAGTATCCCCAGCTGCTAGTGACCCTTCACCGGAGTCCTACGGGCATAACCCAGGAGCTGACCGTGTTGGTCTTCAGGAGTTGGCAGTGGAGAACACGCAATCGTACCTGTGTGCACCAGGTGAGTGGAATTGTTTTGATGTTCTTGGCATGCACTGTTGAGCAGTGCTTTTGAAGCACTTAAATGTGTAAGTATTTGGTGGTCAGTGTACCACGGAGAATTGTGGGGGTCTGACGGGGCAGCATTGTGGTGGCTGCACGTATAGATGCTTCACGGACCTGTTGTGAATAATAGAGATGCCGATCGGACGCCCGGTGTGGCACGTGTGGTGCGCGCCCAGCCGGACTGCTCTCGGAAAAGCCTGTGGCTGTACCTGGGTAGCCTTGGGAACACATCTGAAGTCGTACTAATGATGCAGGCTTAGTCAGAATAGTCCCAAGAGTGAACCAGGAAGGCTGCGGGATGGTCAGTAGGTCGGTCTGTGGTTATACCTGTCTGACGGTCTCTTGGTAGTCTTTGGACTGCTTGATTTTGGTATCTGTAGGTCTTGGAATCTGAATTTGATTGATTCTCCACGAACAGGAGTCGACGGGCTCTGTTCTTTGTTTGAAAAGACGTCATTTTGAATATCTTTGTATGTATATATATATTATTGTCTTGTGTATGTTTGAATGAGCGTGAGGTTGTATGTTTTGCGAATGTTTGAACATGGCCATGTTTGGAAGTTTATTTTTTATGATCGAATGAGGAACGCGTGACAACAATAACTATGCCGTGTTTTAGCAAATTGAGTTGTTTTGGATGTTGTTGCCGCCCTAATTATACGCGTTTAGCTGAAAGTCAACCTGCCTCGCCTGAGGGCAGCCCAAGTTATTATATGTATGTAAAGCATGGTATTACACCTCTCTTGTTTAATAGACTATGGCATAAATATACTAAAGAAAATGTGGAATTACAATGGCCCTTAACCGGGTCTTTTGATGAAAAAAATGATACATTTTCTACAGGATTGATTATTTTTTAAACGTAGTCGACAGTCAATGTTTGACTCCCTAAGCCAGTGGCAGAAGGAAGCAAAGCGTAGACGTATGCGGGAGGAGAAAGTATGTAGGATGAAAGGAAATCAGACGATTACGCAGAAAGCTACAGCTTATGATAAAGCACAAACTGAACAAGGGATTGATTGTGCAGACAGACAATTTAGATTGCAAGTGGATAAGACCTATGTGGCTAGGACTGAAGCGGAAGATGAGATAGAGGATTTATTGGATACTCGTCCACCTCCACCTTATGCTCCGCTGCGTATATATACCGTTGTTCCCCCGACTCCAGTACAGGCCCCTTCAGCTTCCGCCCCTGTTGATTTCTCTTCCCTTGCCTCTCCGGGAACGTCCTCTGTTTTGTCTCCCCCAGTGTCTGAGATGGCTACTTTATGGCCTGTTACACTGCCGTCTTCCGTTATGTCCACAGCTGTTTTGTCTCCCCACAGTTCTGTGTGGGCCTCCCTTTCTGTGAGCACGACCCCATCTCCAGCTGTTTCGACTCCATTTCGTGCTCCGGGGGATTTCGATGCACGGAAGTTGTTTACCCGTTCGGCTGTAGGACCGAATGAGAAACAGAGGATTGAGAATCAGTCGTCCCAGTGGATGCAACAGCCTATTTACACTATAACTGATATATGGGACACGCTTCGAGACTATTAGCCTGTTATGCAGCAACATGCCTTGAAACACATGGCTGCACGTATTATTACTCTCTGGGAACAGTGTTTTCCAGGAGGGATGGCCCCCCAAGTGATGTACGACATCCGGGACCGGGCTCATAAGTCTGAACTTAGCCCAGATGAAGTGTATAGAAATGTGGAGGTTTTATTAAATTATGGAGAACGGATGCATCAAAAGTGTCCCTCGTGGGACACTCAGCATCCTATGCGAGAAGTTCACCCTATCTTTCATCCTGAAATACCGGAACTAAAGGATGGCCATGGCGTGGTGACTAGACCTCGTGTAGAGGCCCGAGTGCAGGAGCAATGGGTTTACACCCCCTGGAAGAGGAGTGAAGTCCTCTCGCTAAAATCACAATTACCCGACCCCCGTAAGAATCCCACAACTTATTATAAAGAACTCACAGAAGCGGCCTCTTCGGCCGTCATGACCTTAGCTGACATAGAGCTATTTTTTGCATTGTTAGTTTCCGTTGACGTATGGCGTCAGGTGCATGTTCAGGACCTTGCTCAAGAATTCGGCAGAACATGGGAGCAGTTAAAAGATTGGGACAAGGATCGTAAGCCTGGAGATAAGCCAAAGCCTGAATTATTGGCATTACCTGGCCGTATTATCACTTACATGCATTCCTTAATTCCGCCTCGTAAGGTGGATTGGGACAAATTGACCGCATGTAAATAGAAGAAAGATGAAAGTGTTTCTGATTTTTTCACTTGATTTGAGGGCGTATTCATTGATTTTAGTGGACAGGATTTATCGTTGGAAGGCAGTATACGATTATTTGTTAATCGTTTTGTGACCAATTTGTTACCAAAAGTCTCTGCACGGCTACAAGCCACTGAAAGTACCTGGACCACTTCCACGCCCTCGGTAACATTGAGTATGGCCCAATATTACGAACATGAGAGTAAGGATAAGACGGAAAAGAGAACGAAGGATCTTAAAACACGGGTGTTGTTGCAACAAGTTGCTCAAGGACAAGGCAGACAGAGAGGTGGTAGAGGGTTCGTCCCGAGGGGGGCAGGAACTGGACGAGGCAGAGGGCCGACTGTCGTTTTGGGAATAAATCAGTGTGCTTGTTGTAAGGAGGAAGGGCACTGGCGATTTCAGTGTCCGTTGTTGCCGGCCCAGAACGGGGCTATGAGAAGTAGAGGAAGAGGTCGGTGAAGTGTGGATCGCAGTGATATGCGAGAAGAAGAGGCGACGCAAGTTGGACATGAAAATAAATATTTTGATAATCCAAGAGATAGGCAGTATTATAATGAGGAGTGTGCAATGGACGCAACCAAAGGGTATGCTTATACATAGGATAGCCATGGACAGAGTGAGGGCCAGGTGTCAGTACCCGTTGATCAGCAAGTACCTTATGTTGATACGGGTGCAATGAATAGTTCTATTTCTCGTTCCCTGGTCCCAGGGGCTGCTCTGTCCGGGCACAATAATGTTTCGGTAGGATTCTCGGGAATTCCGGTGGTGAGCCCCATCTCCAAACCTATTCCTTTTACAATTGGTCCTGTTACGATAGACTCCCCGTTTCTTTTGACTTCCCATTGTGGCGAAAATTTGTTGGGCTTGGATTTGTTGAAGAAATGACATGCTAAGATTCATTGTTCACCTGATGGTGTTTACTTGACTATTAATTCCCTTGGGAAGCATACTTTGCAGTGTTTCACTAAAAATGAACCCCTCCCTCCTGAGTTTGCTGTTATTCCAGCAACATTTTGGCCACTGGTGACACAGATGTAGGATTATTAAAGATTCCGCCCGTTTCTATTACTTTGAAGCAAAATGCTCGGCTTCCTCGTATATCTCAGTACAAAATTTATCCGGCAGGCGAGAAGGCTTTGCTCTCCATCATACAAGATTTGGTAAAAAGGGGTGTGGTGGAGGAGACAGCTGCTAATGTGTGTAACAGCCCCATTTTGCCTATCTTAAAGAGAGCCCCTGTTGGAAGCGATCCTGACTATGCTGATACCTATCGTTTTGTGATCGATTTGCGTGAAATTAATAAAATAGTGGTGCCCCAATACCCTGTGGTTTCAGACATCACTACTATTCAAACTATGATTCCTCCTACAGCTAAATATTTCTCTGTGACTGATTTAAAGAATGCTTTCTTTAGCATTCCGATTCATCCTGATAGCCGCCATATTTTTGGCTTCTCATTGTCTGGTCGCAGCTTCCGGTTCTGCTGCGCTCCCCAGGGGTACACAGAGAGTCCTAGTATTTATAGTCAAGCTTTGAAAACATTGTTGGATGATTTGGTCTTGCCCCCTGGTAATGTGCTTTTGCAATACGTAGATGATGTGTTAGTGGCTTCTGATACTGAGGAAGGTTGTGAGAAGGCCACCGTACAATTATTGTCTCATTTGGCTGCTAATGGCAATAAAGTATCCCTTTCTAAATTTCAATATTGTCGACAGGAGGTGACCTATCTTGGTCATCTACTGTCGAAGGAGGGGAGGAGACTAACCCCTGAGCGTGTGACTACCATTTTTAATATGTCTGTACCTCGTACTCAGCGTGATGTTCGTGCATTTCTCGGCATAACTTCTTACTGTTGCCAATGGATCCCTAATTTTTCCCTTCTTACTAAACCTCTTCTGTATTTAACCGCTAAAGATGTGCACAAACCTTTACCCTGGACTGATGCGTGTCAAGATGCTTTTGACTCTTTGAAATCTGCGCTTTGTTCTGTACCTGTTCTTGGTAGTCCTGACTACCGAAAATCTTTTGTGCTTTACGCACACGATGTGGATGGTTGCTCGCTTTCTGTGTTAACACAAGGATTTGGTGGTAAGCAGAGACCTTGTGCCTATTTCTCGGTGGTGTTGGATAACGTCGCTAGAGCACTCCCTAGCTGTTTAAGAGCTACTGCTGCGGTTGCGGTGGCTATTCGACAGTCGGAAGGGTTCGTTCTGAAAACTGACCTCACAGTGATGGTACCGCACGCTGTGGATACATTATTGAACAAAACAAAGACCCAGCACCTTACGAGTGCGCGTCTTACCGGATACGAATTGACTTTGTTTGCTCCACATATTACAATTAAAAGATGTGCCACTCTGAACCCTGCTACGCTACTACCCCTCTCTTCGAATGAAAAGAACAATGATGTTCATGATTGCATATTTCGGACTGAGGAAGAAACGAAGGAATGGTTAGACCTGACTCTAACTCCTCTATCTGACCCTCAAGGGGAGTTGTATGTCGATGGCTCTTGTTTCAAGTTACCAGATGGCACGACAACTGCTGCTTATGTGATAACTACTCTTCATACTATAGTTGAGGTTTCTCGAGTACGCTATCAGTCAGCACAGGCGGCTGAATTAGTGGCATTGTTTCGGGCCTGTGAGTTAAGTGAAGGACTGAGAGTAAATATTTACACCGACAGCCAGTACGCCTTTGGCGTGGCTCATAGTTTTGGCCGAATTTGGGCAGAAAGAGGTTTTCTTACTTCTCATGGTCAGCGAATACAGCATGGCCCCTTGATTTTGCGATTATTGACAGCATTGACGTTACCAGAAATAGTGGCTGTAGTCAAATGTAGTGCACACAAGGCAGTGGTTGATGCAGTGGGGGAGGGTAATGCCTTTTCCGATCAAATAGCTAAGGAAACTGCGAAATCTTAATTGACCTCAATGTTTGTGACTAGCTCTGCTAGGTGGGTGGCTGAAACAGAGATGTTTGAGAATACCATGGAGAGTGTCCGAGAAATACAGAAAGAAGCTACGCCTATTAAACTGGATCACTGGAAAGCGCGAATTGGGAAATTAGATGCAGATGGTTGTTGGATTGATCTGACAGAAAAGCAGCGGTGGCTATTGCCTAATGCATTAGTGAATGCGGTGGTGACAATGGCACATGGTTCAGCTCATATTGGGGTGAAAGGTAGTTATGCATTATTAGATCCTGTATGGTACAATCCCAATATTTCTAGGACCGCTGCTCATTTGGTACAATATTGCATGGTTTGCTTACAACATAATCCAGGGGGCAGGGAGCCTGTTCTGAGTGGAACCTTTGCACCACCATCTTTGTCTTTTGAGGTGTTTCAAATGAATTATATCCAGCTGGAGCGCGTTAACAGTTTGAAGTATGTACTGGTCGTGGTATGCGCTTTTAGTAAATGGGTGGAAGCCTACCCGACAAAAGAAAACACTGCTTTGGCAACGGCAAAAGCGTTGGTAAAGGAGTACTTCCCTCACTACGGATTGCCTCGTGTGATCTGGAGTGACAACGGAAGACATTTTAATGCAGAACTCATCACACATATGTGTAATGGACTACAGATTAAACAGAAATTCCATGCGGCTCGACACCCCCAGTCCGCTGGGTCAGTCAAGAAGTATAATGGGATATTAAAGCTCAAATTAGCTAAAATTCAAGAAAGTACTAGATTGAGGTGGCCAGATGCTCTGCCACTGGCATTAATGCCAATACGATACGAGTTACCCCACATTCTCGTTCTGGTTTGTCTCCGTTTGAGGTCATTTTTGGGCGCCCTGCTAATGTTTGGGGCGTCCCGAGACCCAGAACGTTTTGTGATATAGAGTATCCTATGCTGACAGACTATTTGTATGCTTTGACTAAAGATCTTCGTTCCATTCATCAACAGGTCTCAGCAGTTTTGCAGTCCCTGCCGGAGGGTCCTGGACATCGCTTGGAACCAGGACAGTGGGTTCTGGTCCGTAACTATCAGCGAAAATCCAGCTTGGATCCTCGTTGGTCTGAACCGTTTCAAGTCTTGTTGGCCACGCGGACGGCAGTAAAAGTGAACGGCAAGCGACACTGGATTCATGTGTCACATCTGAAAAAACTACCCCTCCTGCTTCCATTTGATCAGCGAATCCAGGACGGGGTTCTGACTCAGGAAAGTGAGCGAGTTCCTCGATTCATCCCTTTTTCTGATGCCCAGGTAATTGGAGAAGGGTAATGAGAAGGTGCACCGGGCTCGGAATGGGCTCTGTCATCAGCACAATTGATCGCCCCAGATTCTGTTGTTCCTACAGCTAACCCAGAGGCTCGCAGTAGCCCTGTTTCACCAGATTGGTCATCCTCTGCTTTGTTTCTGCTTTGTTCTCTGATCAAGAAGTGCCTGGTCATACTCGATACAACCTGCGGCCCAGAAAACAACACGGTACACCAGGTGAACATGGTAGGAGATAGGGAGAGACTTGAGTGATAGGGTACAGACCTGTACTATGAATGTCTGTTAGATACGCTTCTGGTGTACTGAGCGAGACACTGGACTTCACTGAACGCACTGAGAGCCTTGAACATTTGTTTGCTCTGTTCAGAAAGAAAGACTGAATTTTATGCTCAAAGGGGCCCTGGTTGTGTTTTCTTCAAGGGTTGTGTGAGAACATAACTCCAACGTGAGAAGTTTTGTTTTGGTATTATCTGTGATGAATGATAGGAGCCTGCCTGTGAGGCTCTAAACGGACACAGGAAAGAAGCATCCTCTGGCAGGTTGGACTGTATTGCCCTAGTTTATTGTTGGACTTTTAGTTAGCATGTATCCCTTTGCTCATTTTGTTCCTGAAGAGGAACGTGCTTTTGTACCACGCTATTTACCTACATATATGCCTGTTTTTTCTAGTTGGACCAATCGTGTTAAAATTGCATTTAAAGCTACTATAGCAATATTGCTAATTATATTACTGGGAGTATTCATATATTTAGAATTTCGCCACCCTATGCATACTGTTTTAGGAACAACTACCCCACCTCCGGAACATGTGTTTCATACTTTAGCCCCTCATAAGGAAAGGCATCATCAGACCTATCTGAAAAACGCATTCATTGAAATGCTTCATCAAGCACACAGTGCCACCAATACTACAAATTGCTGGGTTTGTGGTCTTTTACCATCTGTTATGCAGAAGCACGACTTATTTATATCCCTACCTTTGTCTCATCTGGGAAGTTGGGAGGCTTGGTTCAAATTGCTTTCTATTATGTATATGCATTACACTGTGGACGCACAAAGGTTTTCAGAGAGGGATTATGAAATGATTTTAGCATATATTGAGGTTCATCAAGGATTCAACCCCGGAGGGAATAATGGAGAGGGAACCTTAGATCCGAATGCTTGTATGAATATGTATATAACGCATGAAAATACCACTTGGTTGAAAAATGAAATTTTGGACTTTGTTGAATTCAATTTCACTCAATATTATCGACACTTTCAGGACCGTAATGTTACTGAAGATAGGGCTATTCCAGTGCCTGTATTAAACAGTACCTCTACGTTTTGTGTTCAAGGAGTAGGGTACATATCAGTAGGAGAAAGCTGATGTAATTACACTTATCAGTTGCGTACCTTTTGCAGCCCTCCGTTGTTAACCCCTCCTAATGTATATTTTGTCTGTGGAGAAAGTGCCTATACTTGGCTTCCGCAAGGTTGGACTGGACGTTGCTACCTGTCCTTCCTGTACCCCCCAGTCTATATTGCCCCTTCTAATTATCACAAGGATCATCAACTAGATAAATGTAGCGTGCTTATTAGGAGAAATAAAAGGGTGATAGATACCCCCGATATAGATCAGACTGATACTCCACTGCAGCATTTCACCGACATTATGGAGGCAGTGTTACCCTTTTGGAGGCCTATGATTACTAGCCGAGAAGTACGACGTTTGTCTAGAGTAGTTGAAGGGGTAATTAACACTACTGCAGGAATACTGACCAATATAACAGTAGAGCTACAGGCGACCAGACTTGTTTCGCTTCAAAATCGTATGGTTTTGGACGTTATCTTGGCAGATCGGGGAGGAGCATACCGTGTGATCGGCAGCTCTTGCTGTGTTTATATTCCTGACTTCGCCCCCTCCGTTCATTTGGCTATACAGAAGCTACATCGTTTAGCTTCCGAGATATATGTGGAAACTGGTACGTGATCTCTCTCTGGTTGGTTCTGGTGTTTGCTGTCTACTTGGGGATGGAAACTTTTGATGGTGCTGGCATGTATAGCCGGTATCATATTCACGTGTTGTGTTTGTGTACAATGTGGTCCTGCATGTTGCTCTTATTGCTTGACAAAACTCACTTCCTCTGTGTTTGGTCCATCCCCAACAGCAGTAAAAGCTCAGCTAGTTCAGCAGGAGCTCAAAGACTTAATGCAGATTGATGAGGGAATATTTGAAGATTGAACTATTTTCGTTAGCTACATCATGCTAAAAGGGCTATTCTGAGGGATAAAATGTAGATTTCCCTTATATAAGGTGTATCGGACCTATATTATGTTAGCATGATGCATCAATACATATACTTCCTGTTTGATATATATGCTTTTGTTTGGAGGAAAGTCGTTTATTTCCTCCCTGTATATTTATTGCTAAAAGAGTAGGCCGAGAACCATACAGACGCCATCTTCTGAACATATGCTCGAGCACAGGCCATGATCACTCGTTGATCACGTGCAGTTATCATGCCCCAGTTCATCTGAGTTACTGGTAGCAGCTGAAGGTAGGCTGTTTTACTCGACTGTTCTAAGACTCAAGCTCGCATCTCGCTTTGGGGGCAAGAAGCACATTCCTGGAGGCGCCGTGTCTACACTCCCAGGCACCAAGACGAAAGGGAGTCACCCCTCCTGACCTCATCAGTAATAGATCATCAAGTCTTTGTACTGGTCTGATGTGTGCCATATATGGTCCTTTCCTGGAGCTCGAGGGCCAACTGGTGTTTTTCCTTTTACAGTGATTGTATGTGTTGAACCGAAAAATATATAACCTCATGTTTGAATACGAGCCAACAGTCTTCTCGGCGCACCTGATGGGTGAGGTTCGGAGAGGCTCCTCTATAGAGTATTTTGTTTAATAAACGATTGAACCTTCTTCACCTCCAACTGACTGATTATTTGGTAATGGTACTGGGACTATTAGTAGGTATAGTCCTTTAGCTTATTTTTATGGTACATCAGCGCTTGTAACATGGAGTTCTGTCAAAACTCTGCCAAACGTTGGGTGCCAGAGTTTTTTCTTGCACGCTTCTCAGGCAACTTTAAGTTGGTGAGTGAGAATTGACACCCCCTGGCACCATTTCCAGGAGCTTGGACGACACCCGGCAAGATTTTCTCAACCTGGGTGTTTGGGATCAGTTGCGACCATTCGCATTAAGAAAGCTGCTGCTCGCAATGAGAAAGCTGCCACATGTTTGCGCTGATCTGGCAGAGCAAAACAATCTCCTGGTGCTAAAAATCAGTGTGAAATGCCAATTCCACCTGCTCACGGCACTCAGTAGAATATTGTGGAGTTTTTATGTAACTCCACGGAACTCCATGGACTGAAACTCAGCGTGTTCCATCCACCCCTAGTCATGACCATCCTGAATAGCTACTTCCAGTTGATCAAAGTCTTTAAGAACCACATACAAACTTGATTTGATTGCCCAGTTTTCTGTCACAAATGCTTTCCTTATTCCAACATCTATGTTCTTATCAAAAGGGTCTGTAGGGTAAAAAATCCCCAGGATTAATAGTAGTTTTGCCAGTAAGTGTAACCAAAATTGAGTCCACCTTGATATTGTGTGGGAAAATTATCACTCTCCATCATGCAAGTTTCGGCAGGACACTAGGAACTGACACCTTCCTCGTCAGTTCCTGTCTTTCACTCCGACATGGCCATGTCTTCAATTGCATTATGAAATGGCATTGCCATGGCACAAGGCTTAACATACTGCAGAAATGGGGCCTTACTCGCATTGTCCACTCGAAAAGGAGGAAACCCCAAATTATGTCTCCT
Source organism: Triturus cristatus (assembly GCF_964204655.1). Lineage (NCBI taxonomy): Eukaryota > Metazoa > Chordata > Amphibia > Caudata > Salamandridae > Triturus > Triturus cristatus. Next base: position 734,285,590 of record NC_140587.1, on the reverse strand, counting down.
GAGATATTTCCCTAAAGATGTGGAAGGTTTTGCAGAATCCCAGGATGAAGAATTCTTGCCTTCACCTCTGCACAAAGGCTTGCTACCCTTGTTAAACCTATTAGAGGCCAAATCTCTTGAAACTGCTGTCTCAATCGATTCATGAACTTTGGATTTAGCCAACATGGGCTGCAAGGATCCAGATTAAATCCTACTACCAGCAGGCGCTTTAGCTCGGATCGGGCCCTCATCCTCAGAAGAAGAGGAGTAAATGATATGCTAACTCCTTTCTACTCTCTTCCTTGGCAATGTGGAACCATTCGAAGTCAGACGTAAGCTTCTGATATACTCCCACTGGGACTAAACCTAATCCAATAGGCTCAACCCTTAAAAGGTGCCATCAATCAGAGAGAAGCACTGAATCCTCCAATCTCATACAAACACAATCATGCCAAAACAAAGAATAAAACTGTTTACCAAAGGGGACCTTACCATCACTGTTCACTTCACATGAAACTCCACTGTCCATAGCTTGAACTACTAGCATAATTCCTGGGAGATGACCTTCGACCAACTCTGTCAAGGTACACCACACTTCCATGAGCCTCTACTGCCCCACAGAAGAACAGAAGAACAGCCAAACAGCAGAGATCACGCACCTCTTGGCCACAGGTACCGTCACTTACCAACAGGAGCGGCAGCAAATCTGGACAATCACTGTGTCAGCGAGGCCCACCATCAATTACAGTGTCTGACAAGAGGCAATGAAAGATATGAGGAGTGGCGGGTAGGGGGTTTTATTCCTAAGGATGGAATGGGATTCATGTCTAGTGGACGCTGGAAAGTCTCAGTAGTGATGGCTTCAAGTGAGGGAAGATCATAGGGGTTATGACAATTTGTTGCACTTTCCAAAGATTGAAACTGTAGCTTCCGGTGCTACATGTTGCTCTGGCTCTAGTGCAGATCCTCCTTGCTTGTTACATTTTTTTCTGTCGCTATCCTTCAGGTCCCAGGTGTAACAATTTTGGTAAGAAGAAAACCATTTTTTGTCACCACAATTTTTCTTAGGTTCCATCATTTGTTTTCTGAATGAGGTGCCTACTATGTGGTACAACAGAGTTTCTCCTTTTATAAGACACTTCACATTGTCATCCTAGCCACCCAGCTGCCATGACACAGGCTGCATTGCTGTCTCTAGCGTGCTGGTTCCAGGTCTAAATTTCAGATTGAATTTGAAGACGCCATTGTACTGCATCAGTCTCAATGCATATGCATGTGCAGGAGCCACGTGGGACATGATACCAATTGTAAATACTATCAACCAGGCAGGTGAGTGAGTAAATTCACTGCAGTCTGAAACCAGCAGTCTAGATGAGGTTAATTAAGTAGTGTGGCCATAATACAAGTGTCACAATTAAGAAAGGCATGCAGGGAGCCATCTAAACACTGCCTTTTTCTTTTGTCCAAAAACATGTCCTTCCAACCAAATTGGCCCTTCTTCACTGCCTAAACTATCCTTCTGTTTGAGACAAGATAAGAGTTCTTGCCTGGCACGTTCATTGGGGGATGTTTACAGTTGTTTGTTCACAACTTGACATTCAGTTAAGAAGCACCTCCCCGTTGCCACTCCCTCATGCTCTTCCACCCTCCTCGCCCCCCTATCAACACTGAACATATTCCTTGAACCCTGTGTGAGCATGTTGCTGCCCTGCCTTTGAGCACAGCAGTTTCACATCAAGTCATGGTAAAATGGCAATGTCCATGCAAGGCCCTTTAGCAGGAGATGGCAGCGGGTTCAGCGTTTCCAAGGTCCTTCTATTGTACAGCTTCTCACAGACTTACGTTTTAAAATGACATCAAATATATTAGTCTGTTTTGGGTTCCTTTAGAGACCGTGTGCCATTTTTCTATAAACAGGAATCAGTATTCTTTATGATATCATTAACAAACTGTGCGAAAAACACTTTAATAGGGCAGGACCATGGACATGTATATGCACAACATCCCGAAACACTTTACAGACACAGAACCTCCTACGCATAGGGAATCTAAAATCACTATAAATAAACCTATACAGATATGTTATATATAAAATAAGTCTCAGTACCTTCAAGGTGGGGTTCCATGGTAAGAGCATCACAAAACACTTTGGATAGCAAGACACTATGGGGTATATTCTCAAGAACGTGTGATAACTACCGCAAGAGTAGATTAACGCAACTCTCAACATCGCAGCCTATCACGGGAAAATTACGTTGTGTTAATTAAGCATTCACAACGTGGTGGTACCATGCAATAGTCACCAGATAACGCGTCAAATGGCCACACAAAAATCAACGCCACACCGCAAAAATGCGAAACACGAATGCCAAAGAGTGCTGCGATGAGGCCAATCGCGATACAAAAAGCCGTGAAAACCAGCAGCAGGCCAGCAAATCCCACGCGTCTGGTGGGAAAATACACTATAAAAGCAACAAAAACTACACAATAGAAAGAATCCAAAGTGCATGGCAACATGGATGCACCCTGACCGAGTGCAGAGGCCAACGCGAACCCCACAAGCCCCACAGACCACCAACAAGGAACAATGGGGTCGGGGAAGGCCAAGGAGAAGAGGGAGAGGAAGATGGGGTGCAGACCGCAGGAAAACAAGACCAGCGTCACAAAGGTGAAAGAACACTACCAGCAACTGACCCACAATCAGACTATCTTGAATGCAGACGGAGTGTCGAGGAGGCCAATGGAGGAGGCCAAGAGGCGTTGGCATGACGTGGAAACCTAAACCAGGCCCAAAGTCGCTGCCAACAGGAAGGCAGCAACGGCAACAGGAGGTGGGAGTCCTGCACCACAGGAGGAGCTGGAGGAAATGGAGGCCAGTCATTAGTGTTGAGACGGTGCAAGGAGGTGGGAGTCCGGACACAGCTCGATAGGACCTGACACTACAACAACAGGGTGAGGATTTAAAAGGGAATGGGAGGACAGGGGGAGAATGGCACAATGGCACACATGCACAATGATGTGTAGCAAACTACACAACCACAAATACCCAGGGACATGTCCTCCATCCCCGTGGCACACTGCAGCACACACACATAGCAGTCACAACTCATCCCATGTCAATGTGGCACAAAGTGCAACACCGACACTGCAGAACAGGGGACACAACTGGATCCGCCCATGCGCAGAAACCGGCCAATCACATTGGACAGAGCAGGGAACTGTGAGATGCATATGTACGTGTACAACCTCACATCAGTCATGTAGTCCAAATGTCCACTGTACTAACTCAAATTGCCAGTGCAGTTTGCAAATGTATCTTTCGTAAATGTTCTTCCTTGATATCTTAGCAGAGCCACCGCAGACTGGTCATTGTTCATTGTGGCTTTATCCTTCTCCAAGGACAGTTGGAATCATTCCCAAAGCTGCTGTCCTCACGGAAAACTTTCTACCCAGGCAAAGGCTGTGGTCAGATGACTCTCGACCATGTTCAGCAAGGCCTCTCGTCAAAATTCAATCACTCGAGTGCAGGCTGTAAATGGCAGCCATCTTGTTTTAGGCCAAAACGGACCATCTTAATTAAAAGAAACACAAAACAACGTTACCACAGCATAGTGATTAAACAGTGTTAATCCCCACTAATACCCTTATGTGTATGTAATTATCTAGCCTTCTGCAACACAATAAAGCATTAGTACACGTTATTTTTAAAAGCATAAACACGAAACAAATTGCACTTTTACGACACTCTTTTAATAAAACCGCACATTATTATTAAGCAACATATATGCATCCCACGTATAGTTGTTTCTTCTCATTAGTAATGTTGGTTAGTCGATACTTTTAACAAAACATACTATTAATTAATGATTACAAATTAGTACTTTTAATCATAACATATAGACAAAAAACCGGAGCTTAAAACTCGATAAATTTTCAACAGAAAACTCTGCTCCAGCAATCCCCCCTTTGGTGATATCTTATCACCACAAAAACCAACCCCCCCAAAAAAAATGAGTCCCAATTATAGGAGAAATCAAAAATGTCTTTTATAACACAACATTAAACACCAGACTCCCTCACATCATCCCTCTTTGACTCCAAATAAACACTCTCCCTCAATTCTTCTAATTCTATTTCTTGTGGATCTCTCTTTGACCTCTTTTGTTTCTTATCAGTATTTCCTCTAATTATTCTCTTTTTCCCTCCCCTGTTTTTACAACACAAACACCCCAATCTTAGTATCAATAAAGCAACAATTACACCAATAAAGGTACTACCTAGCTTAGTAATAAAACTCTTAACAGCAACTATCTTATTAGCTATTTTAGTCCAGATACTTTCAGCTTCCAGGGGTACTAATTCTTCATGCAAATCAGTAATATTTTTGATATAGACCTTTAGGTCTTTGCTTTCATCAGGAATGTAAGTGCAACAATGTTGAACTTTCAGCATTCCGCAGACTCCACCCTCCTTGGCCAATAGAATATCAAGGGCAAGTCGATTTTGCATAGACATGGCACGTACGGCAATCATCTCCATATTCACCAAAAGAAACCCTCCAGCGGTACTTGTCGATAAGCGATCCACCACTGTTGACAGTTTCTGAATCCCATATACATTTAAAGAAATTCCCACTGCTGGAATTAAAGCACCAAAAATATCACCCACTATTTCTGACCAAGTTTCTCTCTTGAAACGTGTTAGTAAATTAATGTGTTCTACATCTTCTATTCTATCTATATGGAAAATCTTTGGAAAGACCAGGCCCACATAACACGTGCCATACCAATGGTCAGGCAACTTGTAATAAGCCTTGTTTCCACAAACATAATATACTCCTGGGAAAACTGGATCTTCTCCACCTTTAAAACCCCATCCTGTGGCAATGAAGTATGTATCATGACACTCACTAGTCCCAACAAAATAAGTATCATATTGGGATTTCCTTCTGGTAATGCACAGTTTACCCTTCTGTGATGCATCCAAAGCTAAAGTTGGACTAGCTCCATTCTTCAATTCCTTTCCCATTTCAATGTCCCAAATTGTCTCACTCACTTTATATTTCCCTGTCTTTTCATGCATGCTCATTCTTCTTTCCTCTACCATGTTTAGGAAAGCCTTCTCCTCTTCTTTCAAACTGCATGTTAAATTATTTCTAAAAATGTAATCTAATGTTAATTCTTCTTTCTCAATAAAAATCTCACCAAAAATGTTAGCTTCTTTAGCTGGATTCAGCTTTTGGTTCATAGGCAATTGCCCAAAAATGTTATCTTTGTTAGACATTTCATAATCTATTTTCCCTAACAAATAAAAAACACTACTCAGCACACTACATGAAATCCCATACGTAGCTGGTAAATGGTGATAAGTAACACCTTCTGAAACGGATGCAGGTAATTGCATACACACCTAGCAATCCCTAACTTCCATTGTCTTTACGTATTCATACAACAACTTTGAAAAAACATTGCTAGAAAAATCATTAATTGACCTATCTTTATGTATGTAAATGTTACTAATTCTAGTTGGAACTACTTTTTGTGAACTCTTCTCTATATTAGTCACATTCTCAGTATGTATTCCAAAAGTATCTATTGTAACTCTAAAAGTAACTAGTAAAGCTAATACACCCCATAATAGCATTAATAATCCAGTACAGCAGCAGCACATTCTACACCATCTTTTCAAAAAGGCACAACTACTTTGATTATTTTCTGTGTTAGCCATTTTACTACTTCGGCAGTGTCTTTTGACTTAGCCTCTTCTACTCCACTACTGAGTTTTTTAGAACTCTAGATTATTTCACACAACTAATTTCTTATTTTCTCTTTTCACTTTTCTTCCAAATGACTCCTTTAGTTCACTCAATTTGGATTTTCATCACTTTTCACTTCTTCTTCAGACACATCAAATTGTATCAGATCTTCAACAACATCCTGTGCATCTGATTCTTCTCCAATATCAGTCAGGATAACTTTCAGGATTCCAACAGATTTTCCCTCTCCCTCGAACACTTTTCTCTAGATCTCCTCCGGATTGACTTGACTCTCTGCCTCTTCTTCTTCTCCTTCAGGCAGAGCCACATAAGTCCATTCCGGTGACCTGTACTTTTGGTTGGGTTTCCTGATTCTTTTGATCTCCTCTGGTCTCTGGTTCTTTTGATTTCTTCTGCTCCTCTTCCTTCGCTTGATTTTGACTCGACACCTCGTTCACTTGTTCAGCTTTCGATGAATTCACTCGTGTCAGTCGATACCTCAGCCTCTTTATTCTGTTAGGCCAAAGGTCTCCTCTTACACTCCTCTTTGGTCTTACTTCTTTATTATTTCTTTCTCCGATCCAAGTTCTCTTTCTCAGAACTCGACCCTCTGATTTCTCATTCTCACTCTCATCCGATTCTGTCTCATTTGCCTCTTGTTCTTCAGCAGTTTTCTTTCGCTCCACAGTCTTTTCCACCACTGATTGAGACTTCCCTATTTCTGTCCCTCCTCGGGTCTCCGACACGCAATCTTCTTGCTGTCTACTTGTCCCTTCACCTAGCTTATCAGAAGTGTTCCCTACACCTCCTCGGGGGTCTTCCGCAATCTGTCCCTCTATATCTTCTTCTGACCCTGCTTCTTCAGGTGTAATCTCAAGTGGATTTTCAACCTCCTCATCTGATTCAGGAGTAGTCTCTGTGGAATTGCTCTTTTCTCTTCTTTCCTCTCCACTGCTTATTGGAACTTCAGGCACTCTTACAGAATCCGATCTCTCCTCTGAGACTCTCAATGTTTCTCTCGAAACCTCTCTTGGAAAGAAAGAATCACCTGACTCTCTTTCTCCTTCAGCTCTTTCAGGATTCTTTCTTTTCCTCACTGGCTCAGTTTCTTCATCATCACTCGAATCTGACTCTTCAAGATACTCTTTACCAGTCCCATCCTTTGGATTTGGAACCCTCAGAGTATGACTCGCATGCACCCAGTTTTTCACACCGGCACACTTTACTGCAGTTGTCGTAGTCAGAATAACTTGTCTTGGCCTTCCCCACCTTGGAACCAAGCAATTTCTTCTTCTGTGTACCTTAATCCTCACCCAGTCCCCTGGACTCAGATCATGGGCTTGCTTCTTCTCAAGTGTGGTAGCATCTTCTCCAACCTGGTGAAACACAGAATGAACTGCGTCAGCCAGGCCTTTACAGTAATCCAAAATCATGTCATCAGTTATTGTCATCAACTTGTTGACAGGCACAAATGCATGTCTCATCGCACGTCCCATTAAGATTTCGTGTGGACTCAAACCTGTGGTTCTATCTGGAGTAGACCTAATAGTCATCAGCACTAGAGGCAAGACATCAGGCCATTTCATTCCAGTGGCTAAACACATCTTACCAATTCGGTTTTTTATTGTGCCGTTCATCTGTTCAACGACTCCAGAAGCCTCTGGTCTGTATGCACAATGTAACTTCTGCTGTATGCTCAATGCTTCACAAATTAAACCCATGAGCTCATTGTAGAAGTGTCCACCTCTGTCAGACTCAATTGTCACTGGGAACCCGTACCTAGGAATCAACTCTCTTAACAGTAACTTTGCAACTGTTATTCCATCATTTCTCCTAGTCGGATAGGCCTCCACCCATCTTGAGAACAAACAGACTACCACTAGAACATACCTCAATCTGTTCACCTGAGGCATTTCAATGAAATCTATTTGCATTCTGGTAAAAGGACCTCCTTCTCTGCCTATTGTTCCTAGACTCACCACTGTCTTTTTTCCCAGTATTGAACTGCTGACAAATCACACATCTTTGACAGATGCTCTTTGCAATTAACCTGAACTTTGCATTATACCAGGTCTGCTTGAATGACCTAATCATTGCGTCCCTCCCCAGATGTCCCTGGCCATGATACATTCTTGCCATTGTCGACAGCATGGAGTTAGGCATGACTGGTCTACCGTCTCTATAGATCCAAACATGATCTGTCTCTCTTGGGGCACAACCTGCCTTAATCCAATCTCTCATTTCCTCATCTCCTGCCTCATCCTGCAACTGTTTCACTTCATCCCACGTTTCTAGGACATTAGTAAACATCACAGAACAAAAAGACATTTCCCTTTCTCTTGCCCTATTAATCGAATGATTATTCTTCGCACAATACTGTGCTATGTCATTGGCAAATCTATTACCAAGAGTAACAAAATTATCTCCTTGTCCATGAGCAGCACACTTCACAACTGCTAGTTCTTTAGGCAGCTGTATCGCCTCAAGCAATTTTCCAATCACTTCAGCATTCTTTATCGGAGTCCCACTCGATGTCAAGAAACCTCTCTGTAGCCAAAGCTGGCCAAAGTCATGAACGACTCCAAATCCATACTGGCTATCAGTCATCACAGTCACTCTCAGATTCTTCCCAATTTTGCAAGCTTCCATAACTTCTGAAACCTTGCACACCGCATATGCTGCACTCAGCACACCATCATCAGTTCTCAGACATGAACCATCCACAAACAACACATGATCACTCTCAGACAATGGTAAATCTCTTATGTCTGGTCTGGGTTTTGTGCAGTAATCAAGCACATCCAAACAATCATGATCAACATCATCTCCCACATTCACATTATCAGCATCTGGTAGAAGTGTCGCTGGATTCAAATTCACACATCTCTCAAGAGTCACATTTGATGCTCCCAGAATGATTTTCTCATATTTAGTCAGCCGACTATGTGACATATACTGAGTCCTGCTTCTTGTCAAAAGAATTGCCACATCATGAGGTACGAATACCCGTACAGGATATCCCATTATTCTACCCTCACTCTGTTCCAAGCTTCTGCATGTAGCAGCTACTGCTTTCAGACAACCTGGCAAACCCACAGCTACGGGGTCAAGTGTCGATGAGAAGTACGCAATCGGCCTTCTCAGTTGTCCATGCTTCTGAATTAACACTGAAAGTGCACATCCATTTCTCTCACTGCAATACAACTCAAACTCTTTCTCATAGTCTGGCATTCCCAAAGCAGGGGCTTCACACATTCTGCTCTTCAACTCTTCAAATGCCGCCATTTGTTCTCCATCCAGTTCCAATGGGTCTCTCACTTCACTTTTTGTCAGCTTAATCAGTGGCTTTGCTATCAGGGAGAAATTACTTATCCACTGACGACAATAACCCACCATCCCCAGAAACATCCTCACTTCTCTCTGGGTCATTGGGGCTCTCATTCCTCTGGTGATTTTAATCCTGTCATCGGTCACCTTTCTCAGACCTTTCTCAATATTGTGTCCAAGATAATGCACCTCTTTCTTGCAAAACTGCAATTTGGCTGGATATACCTTTAACCCTCCATCTGCCAGATGATTCAGTAAAGCTATGGTATCTACTTCACAAGCCTCACGTGTCTTCGATGCCACAAGTAAGTCATCGATATACTGCACCAGTACTGAGCTTTCAGGCATGATCAAACTCTCCAATGATTTCTTCAATAACTGATTGAATATTGAAGGACTCTCTGTATACCCCTGTGGGATACGACACCATGCTAAAATACGCTGGCCAAACCGAAATGCAAAAATCGGCTGGCTTTCATGATGCAATGGAATTGAAAAGAAAGCATGACACAAATCAATCACCGTGTACCACTCAGCATCATGAGGAATCTGATACAAAATCACTGACGGTTTTGGCACAATGGGACAACATGCCACCACAATTTTGTTAACTTTTCTCAAATCTTGTACAATCCTGAACTTTCCATTAGGTTTCTTTAGCCCCATTATTGGTGAATTACACGGGCTACTCAGTATCTCTCTCAAAACACCTTGTTGAATCCTTTTGTCAATTATAGGAGTTATTCCCTCAATTATCTCTGGTGTCAATCTGTACTGAGGAATATTAGGATAAACAATCCCCTCTTTCACTGAAATTTATACTGGATCTACATTATTCATCAATCCCACATCTTCTCCAGTAAAATCCCAAACTGCTGTTTTCACTGTGTGTCTCAACTCCTGAGGCAAATCATCTGGATTAAACACTGCATATGTACCAACAATCTCACTCTCTCTATTATCTAGAGTCATCCAGTACAAAACATCCTCATCTGGTGTCTCAAAAGCTATTCCATCCGGAGTACAGAAAATTGTACAATTCATCTTGCACAATAGGTCCCTACCTAACAAGTTCACTGGACTGGTGTTACAGACAACAAATCTGTGCATGTCTGAAAATTTCCCTATTCTTACCCTTACTGGTTCAGTAAGACGAGTCTTAATCTGTGTATTGGTTACACCAACCACTTGGATTGCTTTGTCCGAGAGAGGAAGATTTCTAATATCTGCTGACCTGACAGTTGATCTCGTCGCTCCTGTGTCTACCAAAAAAGTAACACTCTCCCCATTTATTTTCCCATCTACAAATGGTCCTGCCTGGTCTATTTCTAGAGTTGCACCAAGTATGCACTCTTCCTCCTCTCTTCGGCACCGTCAATAGTCCCCTTCAGACTCACTCCCCTCATTCTTTAACCAGTACTGCTGTACCAGGTTAGAACGTCTCGGTTTGTTTACCTGCTCATCATTGTAGAATCCTGAGTCCTGGTTATACTTTTGGGACCCTCTATTCTGCGGCAAGGGCGGTTTTGGCTCTTGACTCTGCTGTCTGACAACCTTCTGCTGTTGCTGCTGATGATTACACCCCTCGTTCTGCACCTGTTGATTTAAGGGTTTATTTTCATTACTCACTAATGGTGGATTGGTACACTCGGATCTCCAATGCCCCAATTGTCCACAGTTGTGACAAGGGAACTTTTTCTTCGCTTCTTCTAGATTTCCCTTTCCTCTTCCCGCATATCTGGGTCTATTTCCTGGATTATTTGCTTGTTCCACCAACTGTGCTTCTTGTCTCTCTGCAACTTTCACCTGTGCCCACATCGCTTTCTCTTTCAGCTTCCTTTGTTTTGCTTCAATCTCATCACTGAAGTACTTTGCATGTCTCAGTATTTCATCAATCTTTTTACTCTGCCAATCAACTGTATGCTCACGTATTCTCTCACTGATTTCAGGTCTCAAGCCATATACAAATCTGTATACAAAATGACTCAAATCCTTATCACCCAGGTGTTCATCTCCACTGAACTGTTTAAAAGCCAATATCAGCCTTTCGTAAAAAGCATGAACTGATTCTTTTGCTTCCTGATGTGTTCGATCTATCTTAACCCAGTCTGTCTCGTTCGGGGGTACTTTATTTTTCAGAAACACTATAACCTGATCATACTTCTTCATGACCTCCGGATCTGGTGCTCCTGTTTTCGGATCTCTTGGATACTCTTTTGCAGGCCAATCTATAACTATTTTACACTCTGCCCACAAGTCTGCTGGAACAATTATATCAAACAAACTATTCAGGTCAATCCACAGCACTTTTGACAATTTCACAAACCTGTCTACCTGCCTGTACCACTCGACGAGCTTTTCTCTCAGTCGAGGGAAATCATTCGTAAATGATAAAATATCCTGTCTAGTCCATGGGACATGTACATATCCTCCTCCAGGAATCTCTCTCATAGGATAAGCATCCACTGTTTTCTCTTTTTCTCTCACAGGAAAAGCTGAATAAGTCCTATCCACTGAATCTTCCCTTTTCTTGTACCACCTATCCTTCCATTTTTCTACGTCACCCCATTTTCGCAATAAGGCAATCATTTCCTTAATCTGTCCTGTTCTACCAGCACCATTTAGATTCTCAATATCTTTGTCCGTGAAATCCATCCTGTAAGACTTTTGCAAAGCTTTCACCTTATCCATGTCAACTCCTTGTTCACTCGCTATTGCCTTTAACCTGTCATGGGTATTCTTAGCCCTCCAGGTGATACTTTTACACATAAATAACAACTCTCCATCATGATGGTTTTTGAGTATATCCGTAGGAATTGTCCCTGCAATAAGCTCCTCCAATTCTATGCGCAACCTGGCCACATCAATTGCCTGTGAATCTTTATCCTTCTTTTGAAGAACTTTCAACCAATCATTCAAATCCTCAGCTGTTATTTCAGTAGACTTTTTCACTGCACCCACTTGTTCTGTCATCCTCTGTGGTTCCAAAATCGTTCCTCCCAAACAACCAGTATTCAATCCTGAATTAGGCTGCACATCTAATCCTCCACTACAGGTGTCATGTCTCGACTGACTCAAATTATTTCCTCCTGTTCTCATTCCTGTTTCCTCCAAAATGCAAGAACCAACCAAACCATTTCCAACATAGGGAACTATCAAACCATTTTCACCCATTCTTTGCTTATCAAAAATAGGCACAACCGGACCTATTGTTACAGGCACTGTAACAGCTTCAAGATTCTTCGTTAGCTCTCTAATTTTCTCAGTCAGCTCAGATGTAGTTCTGGCTAATTCTCTTGTTTTCTCGTCACTGACTCTATTCTCTCTCTCTCTCGCTCTCTCTCTCTCTCCCTTTCCGTGAAAGAGCTATCACTTTTTAGATCAGGTGTCACAACCCCAGTTTTCACAATCCGCAAAGTATCTCTTATTGGAATAGCAACTGGCGTGCTCTCTTCTGGTTCTGGTCTATATGGAGGTGGTCTTTTGTAAATCATGTCATCCAAGACCTCATCCTCATAATCATTAACTCCATACCTTCTCACTTCTGCATCAGGCACCTTTTCTGTACCCTTCCTCCCTTCCGCTTCTTCAACTGTCCTCATAGGATATAATCCCTCTGACATACTAGCATCTCACCATCTCCTCATTCGATCATGATGAGTTTCACGATCATATTTCCTCCCAAAAAAGTACCTATAATTGCCTCCACTCCTCTGCTTTTCTCGCTCATGCACCTCATCTTCCCATTCCACCAACGCCTCGAACTGTGTCGGCCTTGGTCTAGGCTCTAGACACATCATCTTTTCTCGTAAATTTCTCAACACGGCCAAATTAAATGAACCATGTTCCGAGAACGCTAAGACACCATCGTCCTTAGTATACTTAGCCCAGTTATCTAACCATATACAGGTATGATACCCATATTTCGCAACCATGAAGGATGCAGGAGTTCTTGTTGGAGGTAGCAATTCACCCTCTCTAGTTATTATGTTCTTATCCTTGTCGAACCACCTCTTTATTTTACCGAACAAGGATTTTTTCTTCTTTTCCTCCGGTGGGTAATACATTTTAAAGTTTACCAATATTCTCTAGTCCCTTCGGCAACTGTACGATCTTTTGTCCAATAACAGCGCGACTCACACCAACGCACCAATCCTGGAGCGTCTACGTCACTCTGTACTTCTTCCAATCCCTGCGTGGCTCACACTAACGCACCAATTCCAGCGCGAGCACTGTTCTGATCCACTACCCAATCAGAGCGCGGTCTGTATGACGTCAGCAGTCGCTGCAGTCGCTTCTGCTCCTGTCTCCTGTCACTCGTCTACCCCTCCTTTACAAAGCCTTTTCAGTAGACTTTGTTTCAGATTCTACAAAATCTATTAGTTACAACATATAAACATCTCCATTGCCTGTTTCGCTAACCACAGAATAGTAAAGAAAATTCTTTCTCACAAGAATCCCGCTTCTCTCTAGAATAGCACTTACCTTTGCTCTACCACGGAATTAATACTTTCGTTGACACAGTAGCACATCTCTCTACTCTGCCCTTCTAACATGCATCCATTAACTGTTTCCTCTAGGACTGCTCCAAAGAGTCTTACAATTAACTAAATGCTCATCCATTCACGCACTTTCACACCAGAAAAATGTAGCACATGCACACAGAATCCTGCCTTTCCCGAGAACAGCGAACAGTCTGTCCCACTACAGAATTATAACACACATTAACCAAGCAGCGCTTACCTCTACCCAGTCCTTCTGACAAGCTCAGAGAATACCTATTACTCCTCCCGCTATAAGCTTTAACGGCAAACCTTACGGATCCCTGGGACTCAAAACCAGAGTTTCACAGATAACCTTTCGCTACCATACACACTTCTTTTATACCGAAAATATGTCTCTAGTAGTAACACACGACGATGTCACTGATTCCGAACCCAGACAATGTGATGCGCAACTTCAATTGTCACACGTTTTTCCTGCATACGTACAGGTAATTCCAACAATCCCGTCTTTCCCGAGAGCAGCACACACTTCCCTCTGCCCTACTACGGAACCGTCACCAGCTTCCAAGTTCCAGAAGCACTACATAAAACTCAACACGACGACTTCAACATATAGTATTAGTACATATAACTACATCAATCAATAATCAATGAATCAAAAGCCTATGCACAAGCAATCTAATCTGATCAAGACAATAATCAATATACAAGCAAATAATCCAGGAAATAGACCCAGATATGCGGGAAGAGGAAAGGAAAATCTAGAAGAAGCGAAGAAAAAGTTCCCTTGTCACAACTGTGGACAATTGGGGCATTGGAGATCCGAGTGTACCAATCCACCATTAGTGAGTAATGAAAATAAACCCTTAAATCAACAGGTGCAGAACGAGGGGTGTAATCATCAGCAGCAACAGCAGAAGGTTGTCAGACAGCAGAGTCAAGAGCCAAAACCGCCCTTGCCGCAGAATAGAGGGTCCCAAAAGTATAACCAGGACTCAGGATTCTACAATGATGAGCAGGTAAACAAACCGAGACGTTCTAACCTGGTACAGCAGTACTGGTTAAAGAATGAGGGGAGTGAGTCTGAAGGGGACTATTGACGGTGCCGAAGAGAGGAGGAAGAGTGCATACTTGGTGCAACTCTAGAAATAGACCAGGCAGGACCATTTGTAGATGGGAAAATAAATGGGGAGAGTGTTACTTTTTTGGTAGACACAGGAGCGACGAGATCAACTGTCAGGTCAGCAGATATTAGAAATCTTCCTCTCTTGGACGAAGCAATCCAAGTGGTTGGTGTAGCCAATACACAGATTAAGACTCGTCTTACTGAACCAGTAAGGGTAAGAATAGGGAAATTTTCAGACATGCACAGATTTGTTGTCTGTAACACCAGTCCAGTGAACTTGTTAGGTAGGGACCTATTGTGCAAGATGAATTGTACAATTTTCTGTACTCCGGATGGAATAGCTTTTGAGACACCAGATGAGGATGTTTTGTACCGGATGACTCTAGATAATAGAGAGAGTGAGATTGTTGGTACATATGCAGTGTTTAATCCAGATGATTTGCCTCAGGAGTTGAGACACACAGTGAAAACAGCAGTTTGGGATTTTACTGGAGAAGATGTGGGATTGATGAATAATGTAGATCCAGTAAAAATTTCAGTGAAAGAGGGGATTGTTTATCCTAATATTCCTCAGTACAGATTGACACCAGAGATAATTGAGGGAATAACTCCTATAATTGACAAAATGATTCAACAAGGTGTTTTGAGAGAGATACTGAGTAGCCCGTGTAATTCACCAATAATGGGGCTAAAGAAACCTAATGGAAAGTTCAGGATTGTACAAGATTTGAGAAAAGTTAACAAAATTGTGGTGGCATGTTGTCCCATTGTGCCAAATCCGTCAGTGATTTTGTATCAGATTCCTCATGATGCTGAGTGGTACACGGTGATTGATTTGTGTCATGCTTTCTTTTCAATTCCATTGCATCATGACAGCCAGCCGATTTTTGCATTTCGGTTTGGCCAGCGTATTTTAGCATGGTGTCGTATCCCACAGGGGTATACAGAGAGTCCTTCAATATTCAATCAGTTATTGAAGAAATCATTGGAGAGTTTGATCATGCCTGAAAGCTCAGTACTGGTGCAGTATATCGATGACTTACTTGTGGCATCGAAGACACGTGAGGCTTGTGAAGTAGATACCATAGCTTTACTGAATCATCTGGCAGATGGAGGGTTAAAGGTATCTCCAGCCAAATTGCAGTTTTGCAAGAAAGAGGTGCATTATCTTGGACACAATATTGAGAAAGGTCTGAGAAAGGTGACCGATGACAGGATTAAAATCATCAGAGGAATGAGAGCCCCAATGACCCAGAGAGAAGTGAGGATGTTTCTGGGGATGGTGGGTTATTGTCGTCAGTGGATAAGTAATTTCTCCCTGATAGCAAAGCCACTGATTAAGCTGACAAAAATTGAAGTGAGAGACCCATTGGAACTGGATGGAGAACAAATGGCGGCATTTGAAGAGTTGAAGAGCAGAATGTGTGAAGCCCCTGCTTTGGGAATGCCAGACTATGAGAAAGAGTTTGAGTTGTATTGCAGTGAGAGAAATGGATGTGCACTTTCAGTGTTAATTCAGAAGCATGGACAACTGAGAAGGCCGATTGCGTACTTCTCATCGACACTTGACCCCGTAGCTGTGGGTTTGCCAGGTTGTCTGAAAGCAGTAGCTGCTACATGCAGAAGCTTGGAACAGAATGAGGGTATAATAATTGGGATATTCTGTACGGGTATTCGTACCTCATGATGTGGCAATTCTTTTGACAAGAAGCAGGACTCAGTATATGTCACATAGTCGGCTGACTAAATATGAGAAAATCATTCTGGGAGCATCAAATGTGACTCTTGAGAGATGTGTGAATGTGAATCCAGCGACACTTCTACCAGATGCTGATAATGTGAATGTGGGAGATGATGTTGATCATGATTGTTTGGATGTGATTGATTACTGCACAAAACCCAGACCAGACATAAGAGATTTGCCACTGCCTGAGAGTGATCATGTGTTGTTTGTGGATGGATCATGTCTGAGAACTGATGATGGTGTGCTGAGTGCAGCATATGCGGTGTGCAAGGTTTCAGAAGTTATGGAAGCTTCGCCTTTGAAAGGAGTGAGATCTGCTCAAGTGGCTGAATTGGTGGCATTGACAAAAGCTTGCAAAATTGGGAAGAATCTGAGAGTGACTGTGATGACTGATAGCCAGTATGGATTTGGAGTCGTTCATGACTTTGGCCAGCTTTGGCTACAGAGAGGTTTCTTGACGTCGAGTGGGACTCCGATAAAGAATGCTGAAGTGATTGGAAAATTGCTTGAGGCGATACAGCTGCCTAAAGAACTAGCAGTTGTGAAGTGTGCTGCTCATGGACAAGGAGATGATTTTGTTACTCTTGGTAATAGATTTGCCAATGACATAGCACAGTATTGTGCGAAGAATAATCATTTGATTAATAGGGCACGAGAAAGGGAAATGTCTTTTTGTTCTGTGATGTTTACTAATGTCCTAGAAACGTGGGATGAAGTGAAACAGTTGCAGGATGAGGCAGGAGATGAGGAAATGAGAGATTGGATTAAGGCAGGTTGTGCCCCAAGAGAGACAGATCATGTTTGGATCTATAGAGACGGTAGACCAGTCATGTCTAACTCCATGCTGTCGACAATGGCAAGAATGTATCATGGCCAGGGACATCTGGGGAGGGACGCAATGATTAGGTCATTCAAGCAGACCTGGTATAATGCAAAGTTCAGGTTAATTGCAGAGAGCATCTGTCAAAGATGTTTGATTTGTCAGCAGTTCAATACTGGGAAAAAGATAGTGGTGAGTCTAGGAACAATAGGCAGAGAAGGAGGTCCTTTTACCAGAATGCAAATAGATTTCATTGAAGTGCCTCAGGTGAACAGATTGAGGTATGTTCTAGTGGTAGTCTGTTTGTTCTCAAGATGGGTGGAGGCCTATCGGACTAGGAGAAATGATGGAATAACAGTTGCAAAGTTACTGTTAAGAGAGTTGATTCCTAGGTACGGGTTCCCAGTGACAATTGAGTCTGACAGAGGTGGACACTTCTACAATGAGCTCATGGGTTTAATTTGTGAAGCATTGAGCATACAGCTGAAGTTACATTGTGCATACAGACCAGAGGCTTCTGGAGTCGTTGAACAGATGAACGGCACAATAAAAAACCGAATTGGTAAGATGTGTTTAGCCACTGGAATGAAATGGCCTGATGTCTTGCCTCTAGTGCTGATGACTATTAGGTCTACTCCAGATAGAACCACAGGTTTGAGTCCACACGAAATCTTAATGGGACGTGCGATGAGACATGCATTTGTGCCTGTCAACAAGTTGATGACAATAACTGATGACATGATTTTGGATTACTGTAAAGGCCTGGCTGACGCAGTTCATTCTGTGTTTCACCAGGTTGGAGAAGATGCTACCACACTTTTGAAGAAGCAAGCCCATGATCTGAGTCCAGGGGACTGGGTGAGGATTAAGGTACACAGAAGAAGAAATTGCTTGGTTCCAAGGTGGGGAAGGCCAAGACAAGTTATTCTGACTACGACAACTGCAGTAAAGTGTGCCGGTGTGAAAAACTGGGTGCATGCGAGTCATACTCTGAGGGTTCCAAATCCAAAGGATGGGACTGGTAAAGAGTATTTTGAAGAGTCAGATTCGAGTGATGATGAAGAAACTGAGCCAGTGAGGAGAAGAAAGAATCCTGAAAGAGCTGAAGGAGAAAGAGAGTCAGGTGATTCTTTCTTTCCAAGAGAGGTTTCGAGAGAAACATTGAGAGTCTCAGAGGAGAGATCGGATTCTGTAAGAGTGCCTGAAGTTCCAATAAGCAGTGGAGAGGAAAGAAGAGAAAAGAGCAATTTCACAGAGACTACTCCTGAATCAGATGAGGAGGTTGAAAATCCACTTGAGATTACACCTGAAGAAGCAGGGTCAGAAGAAGATAGAGAGGGACAGATTGCGGAAGACCCCCGAGGAGGTGTAGGGAACACTTCTGATAAGCTAGGTGAAGGGACAAGTAGACAGCAAGAAGATTGCGTGTCGGAGACCCGAGGAGGGACAGAAATAGGGAAGTCTCAATCAGTGGTGGAAAAGACTGTGGAGCGAAAGAAAACTGCTGAAGAACAAGAGGCAAATGAGACAGAATCGGATGAGAGTGAGAATGAGAAATCAGAGGGTCGAGTTCTGAGAAAGAGAACTTGGATCGGAGAAAGAAATAATAAAGAAGTAAGACCAAAGAGGAGTGTAAGAGGAGACCTTTGGCCTAACAGAATAAAGAGGCTGAGGTATCGACTGACACGAGTGAATTCATCGAAAGCTGAACAAGTGAACGAGGTGTCGAGTCAAAATCAAGCGAAGGAAGAGGAGCAGAAGAAATCAAAAGAACCAGAGGAGATCAAAAGAATCAGGAAACCCAACCAAAAGTACAGGTCACCGGAATGGACTTATGTGGCTCTGCCTGAAGGAGAAGAAGAAGAGGCAGAGAGTCAAGTCAATCCGGAGGAGATCTTGAGAAAAGTGGTTGAGGGAGAGGGAAAATCTGTTGGAATCCTGAAAGTTATCCTGACTGATATTGGAGAAGAGTCAGATGCACAGGATGTTGTTGAAGATCTGATACAATTTGATGTGTCTGAAGAAGAAGTGAAAAGTGATGAAAATCCAAATTGAGTGAACTAAAGGAGTCATTTGGAAGAAAAGTGAAAAGAGAAAATAAGAAATTAGTTGTGTGAAATAATCTAGAGTTCTAAAAAACTTAGTAGTGGAGTAGAAGAGGCTAAGTCAAAAGACACTGCCGAAGTAGTAAAATGGCTAACACAGAAAATAATCAAAGTAGTTGTGCCTTTTTGAAAAGATGGTGTAGAATGTGCTGCTGCTGTACTGGATTATTAATGCTATTATGGGGTGTACTAGCTTTACTAGTTACTTTTAGAGTTACAATAGATACTTTTGGAATACATACTGAGAATGTGACTAATATAGAGAAGAGTTCACAAAAAGTAGTTCCAACTAGAATTAGTAACATTTACATACATAAAGATAGGTCAATTAATGATTTTTCTAGCAATGTTTTTTCAAAGTTGTTGTATGAATACGTAAAGACAATGGAAGTTAGGGATTGCTACGTATGTATGCAATTACCTGCATCCATTTCAGAAGGTGTTACTTATCACCATTTACCAGCTACGTATGGGATTTCATGTAGTGTGCTGAGTAGTGTTTTTTATTTGTTAGGGAAAATAGATTATGAATTGTCTAACAAAGATAACATTTTTGGGCAATTGCCTATGAACCAAAAGCTGAATCCAGCTAAAGAAGCTAACATTTTTGCTGAGATTTTTATTGAGAAAGAAGAATTAACATTAGATTACATTTTTAGAAATAATTTAACATGCAGTTTGAAAGAAGAGGAGAAGGCTTTCCTAAACATGGTAGAGGAAAGAAGAATGAGCATGCATGAAAAGACAGGGAAATATAAAGTGAGTGAGACAATTTGGGACATTGAAATGGGAAAGGAATTGAAGAATGGAGCTAGTCCAACTTTAGCTTTGGATGCATCACAGAAGGGTAAACTGTGCATTACCAGAAGGAAATCCCAATATGATACTTATTTTGTTGGGACTAGTGAGTGTCATGATACGTACTTCATTGCAACAGGATGGGGTTTTAAAGGTGGAGAAGATCCAGTTTTCCCAGGAGTATATTATGTTTGTGGAAACAAGGCTTATTACAAGTTGCTTGACCATTGGTATGGCACGTGTTATGTGGGCCTGGTCTTTCCAAAGATTTTCCATATAGATAGAATAGAAGATGTGGAACATATTAATTTACTAACACGTTTCAAGAGAGAAACTTGGTCAGAAATAGTGGGTGATATTTTTGGTGCTTTAATTCCAGCAGTGGGAATTTCTTTAAATGCATATGGGATTCGGAAACTGTCAACAGTGGTGGATCGCTTATCGACAAGTACCGCTGGAGGGTTTCTTTTGGTGAATACGGAGATGATTGCCGTACGTGCCATGTCTATGCAAAATCGACTTGCCCTTGATATTCTATTGGCCAAGGAGGGTGGAGTCTGCGGAATGCTGAAAGTTCAACATTGTTGCACTTACATTCCTGACGAAAGCAAAGACCTAAAGGTCTATATCAAAAATATTACTGATTTGCATGAAGAATTAGTACCCCTGGAAGCTGAAAGTATCTGGACTAAAATAGCTAATAAGAGTTGCTGTTAAGAGTTTTATTGCTAAGATAGGTAGTACCTTTATTGGTAAAATATTATTTCCTTTGACATGTGTAATTGTTGCTTTATTGATACTAAGATTGGGGTGTTTGTGTTGTAAAAACAGGGGAGGGAAAAAGTGAATAATTAGAGGAAATACTGATAAGAAACAAAAGAGGTCAAAGAGAGATCCACAAGAAATAGAATTAGAAGAATTGAGGGAGAGTGTTTATTTGAAGTCAAAGAGGGATGATGTGAGGGAGTCTGGTGTTTAATGTTGTGTTATAAAAGACATTTTTGATTTCTCCTAAAATTGGGACAAATGTTTTTTTTTGGGTTGGTTTTTGTGGTGATAAGATATCACCAAAGGGGGGATTGCTGGAGCAGAGTTTTCTGTTGAAAATTTATCGAGTTTTAAGCTCCAGTTTTTTGTCTATATGTTATGATTAAAAGTACTAATTTGTAATCATTAATTAATAGTATGTTTTGTTAAAAGTCTCGACTAACCAACATTACTAATGAGAAGAAACAACTATTCGTGGGATGCATATATGTTGCTTAATAATAATGTGCGGTTTTATTAAAAGAGTGTCGTAAAAGTGCAATTTGTTTCGTGTTTATGCTTTTAAAAATAACGTGTACTAATGCTTTATTGTGTTGCAGAAGGCTAGATAATTACATACACATAAGGGTATTAGTGGGGATTAACACTGTTTAATCACTATGCTGTGGTAACGTTGTTTTGTGTTTCTTTTAATTAAGATGGTCCGTTTTGGCCAAAACAAGATGGCTGCCATTTACAGCCTGCACTCGAGTGATTGAATTTTGACGAGAGGCCTTGCTGAACATGGTCGAGAGTCATCTGACCACAGCCTTTGCCTGGGTAGAAAGTTTTCCGTGAGGACAGCAGCTTTGGGAATGATTCCAACTGTCCTTGGAGAAGGATAAAGCCACAATGAACAATGACCAGTCTGCGGTGGCTCTGCCAAGATATCAAGGAAGAACATTTACGAAAGATACATTTGCAAACTCAAGTTTCCTTCTTCCGTATTTTTATTTTTGTGATTTTTCCTGAGCGGAGGTTTTCTAAATGTAACCGACTGGCATCCTTTCCTGTTCGCTCTGCTAAGCGGCTCAACGGATATTCAACATTTGTTTGTTACTTTTTATTTGTTATTTTTCCTATAAATATGCTAGACTAGAGAGGGTCCGTGTCTTTTGCTGTTCCCATTCGCGCTCATTACATTCATCGCGTTTTGGACTTCTTCCTGAACCTATGCTGAGGACGGCAGCTCGAGAGACTTTACCGAGAGACCTGTCCTGACCCATTTAGCTAGAATAGGTAACTATGAGAATAATGATTTTGCTAATGATTGACTTTCATTTGAACTAATTTAGATAAATAAGCATTTGATTGAATATCAGTGTTGGGTGGTTATTTAGTTGTCATTTATTGAGTTTTAAAATGTATTTCCTATGTTTAAAATCATGACTCAGGACAATGTCATTATGGTCTCATTGACCTCGTATTAGATGCAGATTGGTTTAGGTTCTCTCTTTTATTCAGTGTGGATAGAGTAAATAGTATGAGTTTCAGTGTGATGGGCCCTAGCGTATGATGTATGTATGTGCGTGTAACTGCAGGTTTACTCTGTCCGTGGAAGTAGGGAGAATTTATATGCGCCGATCTGCAGCACCAGCACCGCCAAAACAGTTATGATGTACATTGTCATGCAGTCTGCATGTCTACAAGAACAATGCGCCAACATAAATGTCAACACAATGTCAACATGCATCCCCCCTTCACATTGCAGAGGGACAAATAACACCTCCAGCAGGTCACACCAGACAACCCATCAGTGATGCCGGAGCGATCACCACACCTTCGACACCGACGCCCTACAACAGCCCATGGAAATCCCACGCAACCCACCACCAGGAACAGGGCAGACAAGCTACTTAGAGGAGAACCCAGGCCCTGCAACAGACCTCACAGCATGAAGCACCCGCAAGCACGGCTGGCATACAACACTTCACCGACCCACACATGGCACACCAATGCCAGTTGTTGGAACGCCAAAAGGAGGTGGCCCAACAGGTACGGGTGTGGTCCGAAACCATGGAGGGCCAACTAGAACACATACATGAGTGTCCATTACCCTTCAGGGACCACCTACACCCCACAAAGGAGACCCACACTGCCATAGAGACACATGCAGATGCACATTCCCAGTACAAAACCACGCCCAGGGGCACACACATATCAGTCACACACCCACTTTGACTCTGCGTACGACGGCCCAGTCCACTTCCCTTACAAATTGAGTGGGTGACGACAAAGCTACATGTCCAAGCTCTAACCCACTGCCTGCGGTGACATGTCTGCGTCTGCTGTACACAGCACAATGTAATGTCGTAGGGCCCATGGCCCTTATGCATACAAGACCACAGGGACACATGCAGATATTATGTAGAACTGGCTATCGGCACGTGCGCCCGGCCCCTTTATTGGCAGGGCCACATGTACAGTGACGCCTGTGCTGGATGTGTGTGGGGTGAGTGTAAGCCAGCCCTCAGGGAGTTGCTGGTGCCGGTAACAAATACAACAGTGAACACAATGAATGCAGAAACAGACAACGGCAGCATTACAGGGACAACTGCAGAGCATCATGGAGGTAGCCTGAGCAAGTCCAGAGGGCACACAATAAGCAAACAGAAGTGTCTGTGAGTTGCAGTGCACTGAGTCTGGGGCACCAGAGCTGAGCGCGCTCATGTGAAGAGAATGTCTAGGATTCTGTCCCTTCGGGACCTCCATGATGCAGCTGCAGTGGGGGGGTGTCGCACCTGCACCATCTTTCACATCATCGTCCCAGGTCTCCCAGACCGCCTGATGTGACATTGCTGTCAGTGGCACCTGGAGTGCCGAGCAGGGGATCAGGCAGAAGATGGCATCCACGACATGTGGAAGCAACTCCGTCAGTCTGTCAGTATGACCATTTCGACACAGGCATTTTGCCGTTGGAGTCGATGCTGGCGGTGGTGGCGTGTGCCTCCTGTGGTGATGTGACGGCCAGGCCGGTCAGGACTCAATTTGATGGGTGAGCCCTGGTGGGCCGCAGTTGAAGCCGGAAGCTGCGGACAGCGCAGGGCCACAGACACTTGGCATTTATGACCCCAAGGCCATTGCTTTAGAGGCCATCCAATATCTCAGAAGAAGGGGTCCTGGACCTGACCAGCACAGAGTTAGTGGCCCCGGATGCACTGCGGCCGGCTCAGGCACCCAGCCACTGGATGGTGACTTACGGTGGAGTCAGATGGGCCATGCGACCTGAGCAGGTCGCCATCAATGTCAGAGGTGTATGTTGTGGAGGGTTGCTGGGTACAGTAGAAGGTGTCCTCCAGGGCATGATGCAGAGGGTGGAAGCTGTCCGGAAGCAGCAAATTGAGGAGTGGAATGCCACTGCATCGTTTTCGCCACAAAGTCAGGATCACCGACATGATGGCGATGACAACCCCAAGTCCATGGACTCAGTCACCACCAAAGTCAGACCAGAAAGTGTCCATGGGCCTCGGGGAGTAGACATAGTGGCACTGGGGCTGAAAGGGAATGCAGTCTGCATTGAGGCCTATACAATGACATCAAGTCAGCCATAAATAAATAAGGGCTGAATTCAAAATTGTGTGTGTTCTATTCGACCGCAGTGTAGGCCATGGGCAGCGGTCAGCAAGGGCCCACAGCCACGTGCCGTTGTCTTGTGATGCACAGAGGTAGTGACACCAGGGCAGTTGTCGGTAGTGTTTGGTCACCTCCTTAACGATGATCCTTTTTTTCCTCCTGCCTGAACTGCGTCTTCCTCTTACGCCTCTCCTTGCGTGCTATGATTATTACTCTGCCTTTGAATGATCGATGTTCAGTTCCAAATCTGTGGCCTACTCGAGCGCAGCGTAGGCCAAGAGCAGTAGTCCGCGTGGGCCCACAGCCACGTGTCGTTGGGATGCTATGCACATGGTTGTTGTCACCTAAGCGAAGGAGTACAATGAAGTAGAATCTTTCTTATTGTGCATACATGTACAATGTATGATCAAGACTCAGTTCCAAATGTGTGACCTACTTGTCCGTAGTGTAGGCCGAAGGCAGTGGTCAGCAGGGGAAAACAGAAATGTGTCGTAAGAAAGCCATGCACAGAGTTGGTGGCACGACATCGAAAGGAGTAGACTGATATAAAATCCGCAATGAACATATGTACTCTGCCATCCTGTAATCAAGACTCAGTTCCAAATGTGTGACCTACTTGACCGTGGTGTAGGCCGGAGGCGGCAGTAGAGTATGTCAACGAGAAAGGACTAAAGCGGGCCTGTGTTGTGGAGGCTGTGATGGTCTGAGGAGGCTGCCAAGGTCGTGGGCCTCGGGCTTGTGGCTTACGCCAGCATGTGGTGGGCCCTCCTTGACACAGGCCGGTGTCGGCAGGTGATCAGTGTGGCCTGGCTGTGCAGGGGTGGGCCTGATGGCTTCGGGGTCCAGCGGGCCGGGGTACGGCAGGCGCACAGGATCGCAGGCAACTTCGCTCACGAGGACGGAGTCAGCCTCATGGCGGAGTGAAAGGCGCCACCCTGGCAGAGATGTTGGGTTTTCCAGAAGAGGACCACGCCCAGGGCTGTGTGCTTTTTATTCACACCCCTATGCTGGCCTAGCATATGCCGGGCCATCCCACTCCACTCACACTTACGGGGGGACGTAACGGGCAACATTAACGCAAACTCCCCCACTGGCTGGGGTGACATGGTTGCATCCACTGTCCACTACACTCCATATACCAGAGGTGTATGTCGCCATGGATATGGGTGTGTTCTGCATACTGCGGTCTGTCCAGCACATCTCTGCCACTCTTGGCATCGTTTCCTTTCCCAATCATGGTTCTCCTGCATCCTTCACACATGCCTGGCTGCCATCTCTCCCCACATTCGACTATTATGTGGCTGAGGTGCCATACAGTTGATGGCTCATGTTCACGGCTTGCCCAGGTTACCATTGTAAGTTGTTCTGTCGTGTCTGGTGGGTGGGAATGTTGTTTTGCATGTTGGTTGTGATTTTGTGACCTGTGCATTGCCAGAGTTGTGAGTTGCATGGTTGTGGAGTTGAGGTGAGTGGGGTGTTCATTAGGAACTTGCCAAAGGGCTTTGCATTTCCCTAACTGCCATCCTGGGAATGCTGGTTGATGATGGACTGTCGGGGGATGAAGGACTCATGCGCACTGGCTGGGTATTTGGAGGCGACATTGGTGAAGGTTCCACAGTTTTCGGATGTTGCCTGCACATTGATGTGAGACATGTGCTTTCTGTTGTGGTGATTTTGTGCTGTGTTACCAGGGGGCAAAGGTAAGACATGTGTGCTGTGGATTGCCCCCAACACGTGCGTGCATCCAGCTATGACGTATGGTCCTTGCTTGGTCTCCAGTGGATCCTGCGCAGTGTGTTTGGAAGTATAGGGACTGGGGTACCAGGCTGATGGTGATGTCCAGGACAGGTGTGAGGGACTTGGATGTGGCTGGCTGTGAAACTACTCCGACTCTGGCGGGTGTTGGTTGGAGGTGCCAGGGGCCAACAGGTGCAGCACAGCCAGCAGCTTTGTGTGGGGTGGGATGTTGGTTGTCTGCTGTGTTGGTGCAGTCGGCTTGTTGGGCGATGATGGTCAGGATGTGTAGGATGGTTGTCCTTTTGAGCCTGTGGTGAACAATGACATTGTCAGGTGTTGGGTCTGTGAGGCTGGTGCGTTTCCTGGGGGTCCGCTGTCTTTGTCTGTGCTGCCTCTGTGGTGGTCTGGGGGTGGTCCGGGTGGGGGTTGGGGTCCTGGGGTGGTGGCGGTGGGTTTTGTGGCCCTCTTGGGTGTCCAGGCCACATGATCAGTGGCTCCATGGCATCTGTTGCTCTTCCGATGTTGCTCTGGGCTGGGCTCCCTTTTGTGGTGCAGGCTGGGGTCTGAGCAGGTGTTAGTTTTCGGGTGCTAACACGCCTTATCGCCTGTTTTGTGTTCTTATCGCCAATCTGGCTGGTCGTTGAGAATGTTGAGGTGTGGTGTTGTCGCGGCTTTTCGCACGGGAACGCCTACTCTGCATCTCATTAGCGATAGTTGCAGGGGTCATCTGTGGCGATGTTTTTTGCGGCTGCTATCGCGAGTAAACTGGTGCTGTGGGCTGTTAACACCAGCTTGTGATTGGGGCGATAAATTTATCGCAACTTTGGCTGCAATAAAGTGCCGTTAACTCGGCGATAGCTCCTTGTGAATATGCCCCCATGACTTCCATGAAGCAATTCTTTGGACCCTTAAATGCATAGAAAACTGATTCATGATGAACTTTACAGACCCAAGGAGCACTAAATCACTTAACAGACAGATACCTGGCCACCAAGAAATGTATATGGAAAAACAATCCAATCAAAGTGCATCTTGATGAAAAGGTGAGACAGTTTACCTTTCATCCGTTGTTCTGTACAGGTGTGGGGAAGAAACAGGACTTTTGATAAACACTATGGGCCTGATTCACAAAGGGCCTTTGCATTGCACTTGTGGCAGGACTACCTCAATAAGCAACCGCAGCGCGGAAGTTCCGCCTTGAGTGTCGGCCACCTGCCTTGAGTGCGGCCTCTCATCACAATTGTGGGGCCTCCACCACGGGTGCAGAGACACTTTGTGAATCGGGCTCTCAATCGTTTCACACTTCATATACATAGGCCCGGCAAAGAAAGCACACCTTAAACTTAAACCACGCACAAGACCTTCTACATGTAAGCCACCACTGAGAACTTTCTGAAAGTTTCCACAGAGACTTCTAAACTTGCACACTTGCCCTTTTGAACACAATATCACAAAACACTCTGATACAGGGTCCCCCACCAACAATGCATGAGCAGCACTTAAAAATTCAAACATAAGCCTTCCATACAAAGTACGTCGTATGTCTGGTTTTGAATACACAGTGCATCTTAAAGTGCTGTGCAAAGGCAGGCATAAACTGACAGAACCATTCCGTAATGGTGCAAGACTAGATAGTGTCTGTAGAGAATAATTAAAAGTCTATCTCCTGTGTAGTACTGCAGAGCAAATATGCAGTGTGGTTACAGAGTATCTCCAGTGAAGCACACTTTTGCACAATTTCTTTGTAGTGTTGCTAGAGTGCGAGAATAGTGAGCTGTAGTATTGCAATGTTTTTTCCAGTACATAATGCGTGCCGTGCAATGTTGCACAGTTTTAAAGTGCAACTACAGTACATTTCAAGTGAGGTGCTAATGCCAGTGCATTGTACTGAAAATTGATGTGCAGCCACCTCATGCTGAATGATTCCAAAATATTGTTTGTGTATAACAGTCAAGTGACCTGTACCATGTGTGACACCTTCACATTTCCAGGATTTCTACCCATAAGCATTTTGCATGCTGACATTTTGAGCCCATACTTTTAATCTTCAGAGAGGAGCATACCACACAGCTCCATGGGTCAATGCTGCAAATCCAATGGTGTGGTAAGACATTTTTATCCGACTGCCCATCCTTCCTGACAATGAATACAATACACCTTTTAAAGAAATCACCAGATTAGACGAGCTGGACAAATAAATGACACAATAAATGACACAATCTATCTTGCTCTTCAGTTCCTTAAAAATAAACTGTCATATCTGATCAAACAGACAGATGTTAAGTAAGAATAGTCTTCAAGAAGTTTACAATTCAGAACATCCATTTTAATGACTTTGTGGTATCTAGATCTTGGATATGCATGTAATACTTCTATCCATGCAATTTATATGGCAAGACCTGCTCCAGGACAACTCAGACCATTTTCTTTTTCTACAGTAACTTACTTTTTACTCCTGTCCATCTATTTATCATGAAGGTTCTTCAACAGGCTATTTGTTGGTCATGTCATTGTTATTGTAATTGGTAAACCCCTTAGGTGATATTAGGACTCATCAATGGGTTATAATCAATTAGATTTATTGCATTGGATCCATATTTCGTTATTCTTGTATGTATGCATGGATAAAGTATTTAGCCCCTGTTTTAGGATTTTTTTATAATCAATTTGTACTTTATGCATTTAATATTTGTAACTTATACGCCCATTTTCTTGCAGTGCTAACCATTTTTAGTTTATAGATAAGCATATCTGGATCTATTTTTCCCCAGACATTTGTATAAGTTTTAGAGTTTATACCTATTTATTTCATCTATAAAATATATTATGACCAATAAGAATATATCATCAATTTGTGTGATATAATTAAAATGAATGAGAATGATGTGCCAAATACTACAATGAAAAACATATTCTCTGTCATTTTCACTGTTTTTATAACTTAGGGGTCGATTAGGATGTAGGGTGGAGCAGTGGCGAGCCCCCCTACATCCGTACCCGCCCACCACCCATTTCCACCCCACCATATTAGTATGGCGTGGGGACCCCGGCGGACAGAAAGACCGTCCGCCGGTTTTCCACTGGTCGACTCGTCGACCAGGTGGAAAAAGGCCATAACATGTAGGCGGTGTCCGTGAGATGCCGCCATCCATATTATGATAAGTGCGGAAATGAGCCTTTCCATGGTGGCTTTGCCGCCATGGAAAGGCTCGCGGTCTTTGCTGTTGGGGGCCCGTAGCAGGCCCACAGCGTGTTGGGGGTGGAGGGTGCACATGGGGGTACCTATGGTACCCCCCTCATTGCCATGAACTACGTGGCAGGCACCACGTGGTACCTGCCATGTAGTGCATGGCAATGCTGTGCACAGTCCATTTACACTTCGAGTGGGTCTGCACCCAGCAGATCCACCCGCAGTGTAAAGGGGCCAGGATGCGCCCGCCAGTGTGGCGGGCGCATCCTAATTTACATGGCTGGACCACCACGACTTCGGCGGTCGGTCCCTGGCTCCCTTACAGTGGTGGCAGACTTTGTCCGCCCACCATCGTAATGGACCCCTTAGTGTTTTGTTCTGAAGGAGGTAGGGTAAACGTAAGAATCTACCTAGATGCTGTGTCAACAGTTTTTTTATGATGAAACTTTGTATATGATTAGCTGTGCAAAATATTTTTTGTGTAATTTACTATAACGTTATTAAATGTATAATGCTGTATTGCATTGTAACTGATGTTCATAACGCAGTATGTTTTATGTAACCTTATATAACTTTGACCCATTTACAGTTTTTAAGCTTGCCCGAAATTTGTTTTGTGTCTGTGCTTTTTTTAAATCAGCTATTAGGACAAGAAAAACTATGATAAGGTTGACATCAGTGATGTCATTCACTATGTTATTAGGGATGTAAAAGGTGATATCATAAGTAAGCCTGGGCAAAGCACTACGCTACGCTCGCGTAGTTTGCGAAGTTTGCGCTACTTCACACTACGCGAATTGCTCGTAGCACAGTGCGAACACGCGTAGTGTAGTGTTGCTTAGTGCAGCGGTCATTTTTTGCTTGCTCGCGGTCCTCAACGTCAAGTTGGCGACCACGAGCAGGCAAAATGACATCCCGGCAAGACTTTTTCCTCGTTCGCGATCAGCAACATCAAGTTGGTGAGATTCTCAACGCGAGGAGGTCAGGTTTCTCATTGCGAGTGGTCACGTATGCTCGCGACCGCTCGTGATGAGAAACTACCAGTCCGCGTTGAGAAAGCTGCCGCTCGAATAAAAATCTACCCGAGCAGCAGAAAACTACAGCTCGCACTGTGCAAGATGCCGTTTTCAATGATTGCACAGTGCCGGTTGCTTGTCCGCACTGTGCAATCATTGAAAACGACATCTTGCACAGTGCGAACAGGGTACTACGCAGTTCGCGAAGTGCTACGCGTAGCTTGCGTAGCTTCGCGTAGTGCACTTTGCGAACTACGCCCAGGGTTAATCATAAGCAGTGCATTGCGGGGGCATAAGTTATAGCTCAGGTAACTATAACTGCTGAATTTCCATGGTTTTGTACAAGTGACATCTAAATCTAACTATAACCTTTGTTTTTTCAGTGAATTTCTAAGGTATTTTTAATTTTAATTTCTAACTATAAAGTCCCTGTAACTATTAGTTTTTTGATTGAATTTCAAAGTTTTTTTTTAGTTTTATTTCCTAACTGTAACCTGTAACCTTTGAGAGTATGTGTGTGATTGGCTGTATAGGTCAGTGAGAGGGTGTGTGAGTGGCTATATGCATATGTGAGTGGTTTTGTGGTTGTGAGTGGCTGTATGGGTCTGTAAGTGGGTGCCTGAGTATCTGAGTAGGTCTGTGAGTGGGCATGAGAGAGTATGAGTGGTTCTTTATGTGGGTACATGAGTGTCTGACTGGGTCTGTTAGTGGGTATACATGTCTGTGTGGATATGTGAGCGAGTGCATGACTTTTTTAATGGGTCTGTGAGTGGCTCTGCGACTGTCTGACTGGGTCTGTGAGTTGGTGCATGAGTGTCTGAGTGGGTGTCTGAGTGGGTGCATGAGTGAATGTCTAAGTGGGTCAGTGAGTTGGTGAGAGAGTGACTGAGTGGGTTTGCGAGTGCCTCCATGATTGTGTCACCCTGTGAGTGAATGCATGAGTGTCTGAATGAGTCTATGAGGGGGTGCATGAGTCTCTGAGTGGGTCTATAAGTGGGTGGGTAAGTCTCAGTGTGTCTGTGAGTAGGTGTGTGATTCTCTGAGTGGTCTGTGAGTCAGTAGGTCTGTGAGAGGGTGTGAGAAGGTATGTGTGGTCCCATAAGTAGGTACATGAGTGTCTGAGTGAGTCTGTAAGTGGGTGTGTGTGTCTGAGTGGATCTGTGAGTAGGTGCATGAATGTCTGAATGGGTCTGTGAGTGGCTAGGAGAGTGTCTTAGTAGGTCTGTTAGTGGGTGGATGAGTGCCTGAGTGGTTTTGTGAGTGGGTGTGAGAGTGGGTCTGTGAGTGGGTGCATCAGTGTCTGAGTAGGTCTATGTGTGAGTGTGTAAGAGTGTCTGAGCAGGTAAATGTAAATGTGCTAGTACTTATATAGCACACAGCTACCCCGGACCGGGGTCTCCCGGCGCTGTATTCATACCGCTAGGGAACCCTTCCTGGCTTTCCCTGTGAAATGTCCACTCCTGGGCATCCCCAGGGTGAAGCCAGGCATCCCCAGCGCTGTGGGGCCGTTGTGGAGATTAAGCAAGCTATTGCCCAGAGTTGCAGCGTGGGATCCATGATTAGAATAGGCACTGAGGCGAGAATATCCGGTCCGCGGAATTTATAGCCTGAGACCTTGCCGCGACGGGAAACGAACCCTGGTCCCGGACCAGTGCTCTGCATCGAGGTCTGCCGCTCTAACCATTGAGCCAAACTTCTCCAGGTCAGTGAGTGTGGGTGTGACTGGGTCTGTGAGTGGGTATAGAAGTGTCTGGGTGGGTCTGTGAGTGGGTGTATCAGTGTCTAGGTAACATTAACTGTCCATTTTTATCACAAATGGTGCATAATTATGCTAAGTGGCACAGTGGCATCATTTTGGGTATTTTGCATAATAAGCATATTGCAGAATTCCAGAAATTACTCAAATTATGTTGGTGTCATATAAATGTTGCTGACACCTAATAAAACTCACCATATACTGAAATCATAGTGTCTGTGTAGCCACAAAGAAGCCATCCAAATTTGACTTTCTTGGTGCTATGTGGTTTTGGTTGTCTTCCCCTGCCTCCTGCACTCCACCCCATCCGCCACAGTTATGAGATCCCTTTGGGTACCCATTAGTGCAGAGGCAACAGAGTGACTGAGAAGACCAGAAAGTCCAGCTCTCAACATGGCATGTCAAGCAGCAAAGCACTAAACAGTAAAAGCAGGAGACTTCGTCCCCTTCCAAAAGGCATGACTATGACTTTTTACTCACATGTCCAAATGAGTTGAAATTTCAGAGCATGAATTGTCTTTGCTTAAGTTCTCTTTCTCTGGGCTTATGATTCAGCCTCAAATTATGTGCACAGTGAACAAAACAGGTCTTGAAGAATATGCAGGGAGAATCCTTCAGATGAGTTCATGGGCCTGGTTTTATTTGCATTTAAATATAAAAAAAAGTCGATCACATTGGGTTGGAAAAAGTCAAATAGGTTTAACAACCAACTTAATTGTGATAACATGAACCTATGAATCTTTACAAAAGCCTTCTCCCTGTCCATCTTCTTCATGTAACAGGGACTTGTTTATTAGTTTTGGAAAATATCTCAGAGGTCACGAATGTTCCAGTCCCTCCATGATTCCAGAATTGTAAGGTAATTCTATATTTTCTGGTGTCCTAAGTGCTTTGTCTTATTGTGGATATCTTGCACAATTTTTGTAAGATACAGGTTCTTTAAGATTTCTTCAGTCCTATCCAGTACGGGAGCTCTCTGATTGTAGTTATTAATTTTTAAGTCTATTTAGTATAAGTTTAACTTTGTTGACCACACTACATGATTTTTGGTGACCTCCTGCTACATAGCTCCCCTGGGATTGAGTGGTGCACCATAAACATCCATGACTCTCTTGCTGATCAATATAATTTACTCTGCCAACTTGTTCTGTCTTATATGGCTTAGTGGAAGCATCACATTAT
Organism: Triturus cristatus; assembly: GCF_964204655.1. NCBI lineage: Eukaryota > Metazoa > Chordata > Amphibia > Caudata > Salamandridae > Triturus > Triturus cristatus. The sequence continues at coordinate 734,252,170 of NC_140587.1, read as the reverse complement.
GTATGTGGCCAAACTCTACACAACTGTATATGTGTCACTGACAGTGTCCTAATACCTTAAGCCATTGTCAGAGATCGCTTGTTTTAAGCTTTTCAGTGCTTCAGATTTATTAGTTGAAGCAACTCTATAGCATCTGTCCTCTAGACATAATGCATGACAAATCTGCTGTCTCTGCTTCCCACTGTTGTCTACGCTTTTCAATTCACAACTGGTCTAATCCAGAGCATCCGATGAGCAGGACCTGTTCTGGCTGTCACACTTGATGGATCTGATGTTTCTGTACCTCAATTTTTTGGGTGTAACCATTAAAACAAACTCCCCCAATGGCTGTATGGCCCCTTTATAGTTGACTTAAAGCGTTGAGGGAGAGCTAACATTTAGAATTAATTTACCATTCAATGAACCAATACAGTTCCTTAGTAATGATAGAAAGCATGGTATGCAACTATAAAGGTTTATTTTAGATTCTTTAGTTCATAACAATCAGCAAAATTGGCATTGATACATAAAATATGTAATGACAGGGAAAATATTAGGACACAAAAGCACTCTGAATTTTTGCATTACAAAGTATAGAATGCAAATAACAAATATGTAAAGTATGCAAAACATACAGACTGAGTGTTCCGTAATGAAACTAGCTCTATCTAAACTCAGAAATTGAAAGTGCAAGGAAAAGTTATAAAGGAGAAAAGAGGAAGGTGTCAACATCAACATCATATAAACCTCAGTAGTAGTTCAGAAGTAAATGGAAAGAGTGTTTAGCAAGAAACAGTACACTTGAGAAATCATAAGATAGAGAGATCTGCTCTCCCAAGTCAGGAAAAGCCTGCCCTAACTACTATGTAACACCAAATCAAAGCACAATCGAAGGTCCCGGAACATCTGTATCTTGCTCCCACAGTCTACAGCCCGTCCCATAGTGGCATTTTCCTGGAGCCGGCAACCCCATAAATTCCCATCCCAACACAATTGAGTACATATCTGCTTGTCCTTGAGAGTTGCATCTCCCTAGTATGCCGGATACAGGAGAATACTTTAATCGTCATTTCTGTGCCTTTGCTGCAAACCTTCATCCTCATATGTCACTATCAGTCTAATACAATACAATGGGCCTTTCTCCAGCTAGAAAGGTCTCTATAATGCGCCTGCAAGGAAAGAATAAACAGAATAATAACAGTTTATAAATGTGTGACACTCGGTTTAGGCCTTATGTCAAGCTAAGCTAGCTTAAGGATCAAAATGAACATACATTATAACATTATTGACCGTAAGAAAGCAAGCTATGATCTTTATAATATGAATACACAACATGAGTAGGTGCATAGGTTATTTATTCACTGTAATACAACCACACATGGGGGCATATTACCAAGGACGGCGTTAAAAATTATCGCCAGTTTAGATGCAGAAAACTGCCGCTAAAGCGGCGATAATGGGCTTGATAATATGCCCTTGAGAATTCCAATAGGAGTCCATGTTCTGGTGTGAACCTGGGTTTCTATTGGAATTCTCCAGGGCATATTATCAAGCCCATTATTGCCGCTTTAGCGGCAGTTTTCTGCCGCTAAAGCAGCGATAATTTTTAACGCCGTCCTTGATAATATGCCCCATGGTTTATAATCATGCACAGCAATGTTTATCTACCACAATCCACAATGCATACGGGTGACACACACATGTTAATGAATTTAGGCACATGTTTAATATATGAATGATATATCATAACATATTGAAACAGTGTATGTAGAGGGTGCAGTTGAAATTATGCTGCTCCATACTAATGACGTTGATACTCTAGGTTGAGTACTTTCTATGCCTGCTGAAGTTTGATTGCTACATGATAACAACAGCATTATCCTCCTTTTTCTGCTTAGTTCCGAGAAATGTATGAGTCCCCAAAATTACATCCAAATTATCTGCCATCGCGTGCACTTTTTCTTGAGACAGTTACTTCATGTTTTATATCTTAAACATGAAATGTAGGATTCAAAATGTGCTTGCTTGGCTGGTATACACCAGGGGGCAATGATTTGCGAGAGCCCCCTTAAATGGAATAGCTTCTTTAAGAACCAATATTTTCATTTAATTGTGATTCTCTTCAGGATTCCCCTACAGACGTTCTCACAATGCAAATTTGTAGGTTCCCTAGTTTTAGATCTATAGGAAGAACATTATTTCCAGAGAAAGTAGTTTAATCATGTTCACTTGCAGGAATGTTTTGCTTGAAAAGAGGTCTATACTGGCATTGCACCAACATGACCCAATCCAATCATGGAGGTTCAGAGCCTCACAAATTCTTTCTCAGTCCCCCATTTAGAAAATGGGTACAGGTCCCCCATATGTCAGAGTTACTGCCTTATCTGCTAGAGCCTTGCCACTCCTGCACCTCAATAGATTTTTTCTCTCATCCTAGTCATCTTAATGTCTTAAGCCCCATTCCCTGGGGAAAATGCCCCTTAAAATTCTAGGGGCCCGATTCACAGAACTAACTTAAGACAAAATCCTAAACTTACTACCATTTTGGTATTCACAGAAGGCACTTACTCATTTTGGTATTCACAGAAGGCACTTACTCATTTCGGTATTCACAGAAGTTAGGAGTCCTAACTTTAGGACTCCTAAATGCCTTCTGTGAATACCGAAAGTCTTAAAATTAGGATTTTTCGAAGTTTAGTAGTAGAATAGTTAGGACTCCTAACTTTAGGACTCCTAAATGCCTTCTGTGAATACCGAAATTCTTAAAATTAGGATTTTTCTCAATTTAGTAGTCCTAAATTTAGGACTCCTAACTTTAGGACTCCTAAATGCCTTCTGTGACTACCGAAAGCCTTAAAATTAGGATTTTTCTCAGTTTAGTAGTAGTATAGTTAGGACTCCTAACTTTAGGACTCCTAAATGCCTTCTGTGAATACCGAAAGTCTTAAAATTAGGATTTTTCTCAATTTAGTAGTCCTAAGTCTAAATTTAGGACTACTAAATTGAGAAAAATCCTAATTTTAAGACTTTCGGTATTCACAGAAGGCATTTAGGAGTCCTAAAGTTAGGAGTCCTAACTATACTACTACTAAACTGCGAAAAATCCTAATTTTAAGACTTTCGGTATTCACAGAAGGCATTTAGGAGTCCTAAAGTTAGGACTCCTAACTTCTGTGAATACCGAAATGAGTAAGTGCCTTCTGTGAATACCAAAATGAGTAAGTGCCTTCTGTGAATACCAAAATGGTAGTAAGTTTAGGATTTTGTCTTAAGTTAGTTCTGTGAATCGGGCCCTAGATGTCCAAGCCAGATGAGCTGATTGTATTAATCTCATCTAGATTTAATTCACTCAAAAATACTTGATTTCCCACTAAGGTGCTGTGACACTGATCTCCGCTACCTCGGAGAGATGGTGTCCAGAGGCAAGGAAGAAATCATCAGTGTGAATTATGGTGCAGTGCTATCTAATATCACTGACAGCATTTCATGTTGGATCTTCCTACCATAGTACCTAGCGGTACACATCTCACTGATGAAAATGGTTATTTTGCCCAAACGTTTATATTTGTTTCTTAATATCCCTATCTTGCAGGATGCCAAATCTTCAAGGCCATTAAGACACAACTGATCTGGTTGGCATGAGCTTGCAAGCAAGCCCAGATCCAATGGGATACGCCTATGTTGCTTTTTTCCAAAGGCTGGTTTCAAGCCCCTGACATGGAGCTATACTATTTATGCACCCAAGCTCACTTCACCATCTATTGGTATAGACCCACTCCCTTCCTCCCACGTGTAGCGATAGTACAGGGATACATGACTCCCATCCCCCAAACCTCCTATTTCGGGAACCAACAACAACACCTCAGCATTGATTAACTCCACAGTTGCATCCACCTCCCTAGCTTGGTCCAAGATGGCCCAGAAGCTGGGAAAATCACTACTATACTCCCAATTATCCCTCTATCATGTCACCCTCTCCTGCCAGTCACACATGAGGCAATTTGCCGACAACTCCTACATAAATATGATCTAGACATCTGCGGGAACCTCTATAGTGAGGGCTCATTTATAGACAAAACGACCTTCTTCGCAGGGGAGCAACCAACCCCGCTTGATGTTTTTCTACATATACGGATAAAGCATAATGTTGAAGCTGCCACTCCTGACTTTCCATGAGAACCCCCCACGCTTGCCATGCTGCACATGCTGCTCCAAGCTGACGCACTGCACCATCTAGTATTTATCCTATATCCAGCTGCTGAGCTAAAGATTCCTCCCTACTACAGGTTGCCTCCGGTCCAAATGGGATGTAGATCTGGGCACTCCCCTGACCGATGACTAATGGCACTATTGCTGCATGCAGATAGGCAAAATAGCTTCCAGCAGTAGACTATGGATAATCCATAACAAATTGCCTCACAGACTGTACTATTCACCAGTGAGACTACATAGATACCATCTCCATCCCTATGACAACAGCGCAGACTTTTTACATCTGGCATGGTCCTGCGCTTCCATCCAAATTTACTGGAGGGATGTGGCCACAGCAATTTAAGACATGACTGGTCAACCAATACACCTCACACCGCTCATGGCACTGCTGGGCTTTACTGGTGAGGTTGAAGTAATCTTTAGGAAATATGTAGCATTGAGCCTACTCATTGCAAAATGCAGAAGAGCCTGTAGATGGGGTCGTGGCAGGGCACCCAAATTCAAGGAATGGCTGGCTAACCTGACTCACTGTCAAGACCAATTGACTATGTATGCAGAACTTCTGCCACACAGCTCCTGTCTCGGTGATATATGGGAACCCTTACATAACTATCTGCTTAATCAGCCATAGAGTGATAAGGAAACACCTGAACCTCTGGCCTTGTTCTAAGCAGCTTCTTGCATCAAAGGATTCATTTCAAGTTGGGACAATGAGTATACTGTTCCATACTAAATTGGGCGGAGCCCTCTTCCCCCTTCTAACCTCCGCACTATGAGGCAATGGCCTGTGCACTAGCATGTCCCCTAACACCATGTTGATGATACTTCTCCAGTCTCTATTAGAAGTTAAAAGATGTAATGATGTGGTACGAGATATGCTAATGGAGCCGAGCTGTATTGTTTTTGATATTGTTGCAAACAATGTTTTGTTTTCTTCATTACTGAAATTCTGACTGAACAAAAACCCAATAAAGAAAGTTTTTTTTTAAAACACACAAAAAATTGATTTGTTTGGTTAATCCCTGTCTGTAATTGCACAGGTGAGTGAGTAAAAGAATATGCACCAGAATACAGACCACAGTAAATAACATTGCCTGGGCTGGCTTTAGGGCGGTTGACTGGTGCAGCCGCACCTTCCACTGAACTCTGGGGATGCTGTGTTTAGAAGTACATTTAGGTTTAAAAGCACCTGCTGCAGAGTTCTTTGTGGATCCAGAAGTTTTCAGGCAACTATAAAAATGTCATATATAACTCTGGTGATTAATGTTCCTGCTGGAGAGAGCTCGGGCTTTGTCTAGTGGCATTTTTAACTCATCATAAAGTAGTGCAGAGGGTTAAAATGCCTACTGCAAAGACCGTGTACCAAACAGATCGCAGAGCTGTATTTTATGTGGATAGCTCAGTGGTTTACTGCTTTTGTCAGAGAGATCCTTTTGTTACTTGCAGTTCATGCAATCCTAATATAGTACAGTGAACTGCCGTGAAAGGGCTGCATGCAAACTGCATGATATAGGTTAGAAAGGTGTGTTGTTTCAGCAGTTTTACATTATCCAAATGTTGCTAAAAAGGTTTCTTTTGGGTAGAAGTATATTCTTCTCAGAAAAGTCAACCTTGTGGTATCTTATGTTAGAAATCCTGAGACTTATTTATGAGAGCCCTGTGTTACTTTTGCACCACGTAAAGTGATGCATGCGTAACACAGGGCTCTCATAAAGAATATGAAGCCACATAAAGCCACCCTGCATGCCTTTGAGTGGCCTAAAAATCATGAGAAAGGTGATGCACTGCAGATCTGCACCCGGGAGGCATTCCATGAGCATCGTAGTGGATTTTCCCATGGAACAGTGATGGAATTTGATGCTGCCCCTGATTTACAAAGTGAAGTAAAGCTAGGAAAGCATCAAATCCGTACGCCTCCAGAGGTGAGGCGTAATGAGGAAAAATAATTTTACTCTGCCTCATTTTTTGCAATTTCCATATGTGCAGCATTTTGCAGCACTAGTAGGAAAATGCCCTGTAAGATAGTTTTTGTGCAGGAAGGTGCTCCTTCCTGCACAAAACCAATCGTGACTGCAACAGAGCCTGTCTGCAATTAAGGCACAGTGCCTTCATTGGTGCTAGGCTGCCGAAACTGTGCAAGCACAGGCAGAAAGTTGCATTGCTGCACTGCCCAACACCAAAATGCCATAAATGAGGGCCCCTGAGTTTTTCCTTCCCCAGACCTATTCCTCCTAAAAATACTGCCTACAAGTTTAGATGACATGTGATTCTCACACCTTGTAACATTTCCTACAGACTGATTTACACATGTATAATTCCTTCTCTCTGTATAATGTGTATGTGATGTAAAGTGCTCAAATAACCTACACTGGTATGACGAGCGCAATCAGAAATTGGCTTACTGGTTGACAGGGGTGTGAGCCCTGGCCAAGCAGCAACCACAATCCTAGTCTAGGTAAGGCACAAGCCCCTGGTAGCTTGACACAGAACATTCAGGCTTAACTTTGAGCCAATGTGTAAAGTATTTGTGCAACACTTCAAACAGTAAATCAGTGAAAGCACCCCAGAAAGATTCCCACTCTCGGTTGGAAAAAAAGAGGAAATTGTAATAATAGAAACAAGACTTTAATGACAGAAATCCAATCAATAGAACCAGAGTTATTAATTTTTAAAGAATAAACTGTGAGATAGTGCCTAAAAGCAGAAAGGGGCTATCTGGATTGGGTCAAAAACAAAAGTTCAAGCTGACCACAATGAAGCACGGGTCGGATACAGTCCCATATTAGTCCTGCTGAAGGTTTTCCTTCTCAAGTATTGTGCCAAAAGTCCAGTTCGTATTTTAGAAGATTGTCCGGGGCAAGGAGAGCGTCACTGGCTGTGACCAGCATGGCACAAGGATTATGTCTGGCTTTGTTGATGGGTGGACTGGTACTTCACGTTGGCTGTCCTTCGTGGTGATGGATGCTTGCTGGGCAAAGAAACAGGCTGGTGGTAGCTTGTGCTGATTTATGGTGTGAGGGCCACTGTTCCGAGAGAACAGGCTAGTTTGTGGCTGTGCAGTGCCAAAAAGCTTGCATTTAGGAGCTCAAGAGCCACATCAAGGGTCCAGGAGCTGAGGGAAACCACGTGGAGGAAAGGAACTCGCTGAAGCTGGGTAATGGTACTGTTTAGGAGGCTGTTATGTCCCTGAGACGCATATCAGGAGGCCAGCAGACTAGCCCATTGAGTCATTTTGGGGTCATGGATTTTAGATGGAGTTGCAGGTCCAGTTCTTCTTTCCCAGGCAAGCAGGTGATCACGGCAGGGCAGGAGCTCCTTGTAGAGCAGCAGTCCAGCAGAGGGACAAACCTTATAGCAAGCTAAATCACAAAAGGACTCCACTACATATGTGGAGGGGGGGACAAGAGGCATGGGGGTCTAGGAGCTTGCAGCCTCCACTATAAATGTTTTCCACAAAGAGCTGCTCCTAGTGTGATAACCCAAACGAGTTACAAGAATGTCGTGAGTGTGGGCATCTCACAAAAAGTTACGGACTGGTCTCACACACCACCTGGTGTCATGCTTCATCATTGACCAGTCCTCGCCCTCTAAAACCTTTGTTTGATAGAGGGCGGGCATACACTTGACGACAAGGATGCACTTCTAAATGACTAAGTGGGGGCCCGTGAGATTGTGAGTGAGGTTAAAAATCGTTATAGTAATCAGAGGTGTATTTTAAAGTGACTGAAAACTAAATGATATTAAAATGTATGTGACGGTGATTGGGGTAATTAGTGTCCCCTAACCGTCTTGTGAATGGTCAACATGTTTCTGCCAAAGTGGCCCAGTTGGGTCAATGGCATTCATCAGGACCTAGTAATATATGGGGGCTCCGTTCTTACCAAACGTTGGTAAGGTGTTACCACTGTGTGGGTGTGGGTGTGGCGAAGGCCACACTTCACTTCCTAGAATGCTTCCAATGATGAAGCCCTAATTAAATAGACAACTTGTCCCATGGGGGGAGGGAGCAGAGGGAATCCAATGTTTGTCACCTTGTGACACGTGTTGGAATGCTCCTGTGTCCTATGCGTCCGCTCGATCCTCCCGAATGTGAGCCTCCATATATTACTAGGTCCTTGTCATCCTTGTCGTCAAGTGTATGCCCGCCCTCTATCAAACGAAGGTTTTAGAGGGCGAGGACTGGTCAATGATGAAGCATGACACCAGGTGGTGTGTGAGACCAGTCGTAACTTTTTGTGAGATGCCCACACTCATGACGTTCTTGTAACTCGTTTGGGTTATCACACTAGGAGCAACTTTTTGTGGAAAACCTTATAGCAACACAGCAGTACTTCCTCCTGGCAGAGTACCCACAGCTCCAAAAGTGTTTTAAAGCGATGGTGTCTGAGGTCCATCTTTTATGCACAGTTGCGCTTTTGAAGTTGGGAGAAGCTTCTAGAGGCATGTCTGTCTCCTTGGCCTGGCTCCATACTAACTACAGGGGGTATGAAGACCTTTGGTTGGAGACAGGACACAGTCTATTCAGGTGTAAGTGAGGCTGGGCCCAGCTCCTCCCTCCCCTCCTGCCAGTGACGGCTCATTCAATCACACCTAAGCTCCCATTGTGTGCAGTTGTCTAGGAAGAATACACAAAGCCCAACTACACCCAGTCATATTACCCGAGTCAATGGCCAAGGCAAAAATTCCAACTTATATAAAATATAATTAGGCAACTCCAATCTTATCCTATGGGAGGGATAGGCCTTGCAGTAGTGAAAAATAAATGTAAGTGTGTTTCGTTACGTGGACATAAAAAACTTAAAAGTACATGCCCATCTTTTTAAATACACTGTACCCCACCCTTGGGACTGTCCATGGCCTACCTTAGGAGTGATTTATATGTTTTAAAAAGGAAGGTTTATTTTGCCAGTTCAACATGGCAGGTTAAAATTGCATATGCAGGCTATACTCTGGCAGGCTCGAGACATGTATAAAGGGTTACTTGAGTGGGTGGCACAATCAGTGCTGCAGGCCCTAGGCACATTTCGTGCATTTTGCTAGGGACTTATAAGTAAATTAAATATGCCACTTGGGTACAAGATAATGTTTTCATGTTTTAAGCAGAGAGTACAAGCACTTTAGCACTGGTTAGCTGTGGCAAAGTGTGCAGAGTCCTATGACCAGCAAAAAGACTGTCAGCAAAAACAGGAGGTCAGAAGGCAAAAATTAGGGCCAATGATGCCAGGTCTAACAAGTGCTATAAAACAAATGAAATGCATGTGAGAAAGGGGATGTGGAGAGGTGCTAGGCATTGTAAGAGGTTGGTAATGAGAGAAAGAGGTCATGAGGAGGCGCCAAAAAGATTGTCGCACCAAACCCCACCAGCACTAAAGACGGCCCTGAACATTGCCCAGTATCAATAATAATTTTTGTATCGTATTTTTGTTGTAACCAATTTGTGCACAGTGTTCCCTCCCCCAAGAGATTCAATAAATAACCAGGGTATTAACAGTTTGTGGGGCACATGCATCAAGATATGGAATTGTGATTCCGTAATAGCGATTTTTTAAATATATTTATATATTTTTTCTCATTTGGGAAAAAAAATAATCAATACTACATGTCATGGCATTTCTTCAAACACTAAAAGACACATTAAATAACGTTAATAGATAATGGAGGAAGAGATAAAAAATAAAAACTTGCAAGTTGAAACCATTAAATTCATACAGTATATACAAGGAAAAAACAGTTCATATCCTTCCATCCATTGTTAATTCGCATAAGAAAGAAAGTGCCAGTGCATGGTATGAAATTCACCAATTCTATGATTAACATAATCAGCAGGCAAGCATTTCAGGTTCAGAACAGAGTAGAGTTGTCCCTACACGTCTTTGCCTGCTGATCCCTTACTACCGTTCCCCTGAAGATTCTATAAAGACTACCTATACCGAGTTCAGTGTGGTCACCTATAATTGATTCAACAATCCTGCGATAGGAGCCCAGATTCTCTGCCCCAACTCTCTTTTCCTTCTCCCTCTTGACTTGGATACCGAGGATTCTCTATTGCAAATAGCCAACATCCTCGCCCACCAACTGGAGAAAGTTTGGGGTCACTGCTTATCCATTGGGAGGTTATACACCAGCGGGCGATGGCCATTGCAATGAACAAAAACCCTATCTTTGATCTCGTCCCCTTATTTGTGCCTGTGTTTTTCAATAATCCCAGGATTAAAAGTGCAGGTGTAATTGACATAGAGACCCCTTAATAGCGATTTTTAAGGAATTGCTATTTAGGAGTTGCAATTCCTTATGCATATAGGTTTCACATTCCCTAATCGCGAATTGCAAAATGCAATTCGCTATTATGAAATGCTTTCTCATTCATTCCTATGGGCCCAGAGGCCCATAGGAATGAATGGGAAAGTATTCGCAATTTGCGATTACCAAATAGGTAGTCGCAAATTGAGAATGCAATTGCAAGGGTGCTAGGGGGTCTAAGGCCCCCCTGATGCAACCCAAAACAGGAAAGTGTACACATGTGCCACACACACATGCTCTAAGGTAATCACAAAAATTGTGAATACCTATTTTGAGATGCATTTTGGGTTGATGCATCGGAAATGGCTTTTTACCTGTCGCGAATCGGAATGTTTGTGACCGGTAAAAAGCTTGATGCATGTTCCCCTGTATTCAAAACAGAACAAATACTACAGCACTACTTGATGCCATCCTGCAGGAATAGAGGCCGGTTTTCCTTTGTAGTGGTGGCCCTTGCCTTAATACGAGTACCTTGGCCTTAGTATAGAGGAAATTCTCAAGGAAAATACTTGAGAGTAAAAAAACAACCTAACAATTATGAGATAAAATAAAGATCATAAATGTTCACACGAACTCAAACCTTCAAGGGAATAACGTTGCAAAAAATATAGAACATTACACCATTCCTTATCAACAAGGAAATCATTGCATTAAAAAAAAAGGGAAATAAAAAAAAGTGGAAACCAACAATGTAAGTGATCTCTAAAGAACTGACTAAGATGCACTGACCCCCAAGCTCAGATACTATAGTTGTGAGGTAGTTTGCAATCAGTTATGCACAAATGTGATTGAGGGTCCAACACCTCACTTAAGTGTCATCGGGAATAAAATGAGTTGGCAGATAAATATAAATCCTTCACTGTAGATTGGGAAATTTTCTTGGAATCAAGTGCTTACAATTTTCTCCTTTGCCGCACTGTGGCTATCTATACATGACTGCAGCATGGGTGTGCGCGCGCACCCATGCTAGAGATCAGATGGAAATATCACTTTGTACATGTAGTGACCTGTTGTTATCCACTACAAAAATCTTCAGTCTTTTCAGACATCACCATCACACAGAAATAGTTTGTGGGAGCAGACTTTGATGATGAAGTAATTACTCTTGCGGTGGGAACTGTACATGGGAAGACAGACTGCAGCTCAGATGCGCTAATCAATATTTCATATTTAATATTAAATGGGAAATGTGTGTGGATCTCACTTTACATGGCCCGCTTAGATTAAAATGAATTTCCAGATTGATCTACAATTGCCTTGCTGACTTTGACAGAAATGCCTTGCCAGGAGGGCATTTTTAATATCAGCTGCTGAACCTTCGTAATTTCTGCACATCATAGTGGCCATGAGATGAAATATGTCCCTGACATAAATTTGTTATTATTACAGTTTAGAGCATATTGATTTACAATACAGCTGGCAATGCGCAGCAATAAGTGAATCGGTAAAATTGTATAATGCAACCTCTAGAAACATTGCATTTTAATAGATATACTGCTCCTGTGTTGTGGTTAAAAAAGTCATGGGATAAGGAAATGCCATGTGTTAAAACTACCTCAAGAGCATTCATATTTTAAATCCTTCCATGAATACTTTTGAAAGTTATGCTGATTTAGCTTCTAGAACATATAGACATTGTGAAAGAAATTGATTTAAAGTAAGCTTAGATATGCACCTGCTCGAATAAAACAACTTTGAGGGAAAGTGAATTTAAAAACGATACTAAGTGCAGCAGAGAATAAGCTAGAGAGTGTAAAGGAAAGGGTATGCCTTTGTTATTAAATACAATTTTCACCCTTTTTTTAACTCTGATTAACAATTTTCTACAAATATTGCAGAGTATTCTGTTAAACAGTCATTTTGAATTGAAGGCACACAAAGCAGATGGTAGGAAATGTCTGTGATGTTTGAACTTAATATAGATGCGTCAGTTTCCTTGTGCCAGTGTCAAATGTCCTTGCGCATGGATGAGCTGTATTTACAATACAGTGCTACATGGCTCAAGCATTAACAGATGCGTCGTACATACTGACACATCTGTTGGCTGGAGTTGCTCATGAAAGTGATGTAACTCCAGCAATGTGCCACAACAGATAGGTGAGTCCCATACAAAAAGCCCTGCGCCATTCCTTACGCCTGGTTTGAGCAGGCGTACGGATTCTGATGCAGTGAAGTCGTAGAGTGACGCAGTGAAATGTTGTAAATTTCACTGCGTCAGTTCCACACGGCTTTTGCGTGGGAACGCCCACCCTGCATACATTATACCTGGCACAGGTATAATGTGATGCAGGGCTTTACCTAGTTGCGTCACGTTGTGAATTGGCTGCATTGTTTGCGCTGCCATTGCGTCAGTAAACTTGATGCAATGGTGGCGCATGGAGGCGTAAGGGGCTTGTAAACTGCCCCAGTTAGTGTTTTGCCCCCATTCCATTCACTGACATTCCCGACACGTGGTAGCCTGCCACCAAGGAGCTTCTGGCCTGTACTGTTTTGGATGCTATGAGCTGGCAAAGGTCCGAGGGTCGCCAATTCACCTGCCTGTTTAGTAGTCTGGCCAAGAATGCAGAGGGATCTTGTGGGATGGACGATGGATTATAAGGACACTTTAATGCAGGATTTACTGGAGGTTTAAATAGAAAACCACACTAACGTTTTGAACTAACATGAGATGTAATATAACAAAGGCTTTTGAAAAGTGTGGTATATACAAAGAGATAACGGGAGTGGTCTGATTCACAAAACCTTTTCTTGAAGTAGATGTGTCTTACTCTTAGCTGTCAGTTACTCCTAAATCTAAAAGGCAAAGACAATGTCGTACAAATGGGGAGATAGCTAAGTCCATTAAAAAGTCGGAAACTTATTTAAGGGAGAGTGCGGTGATATGCACAGTATGGATCAGGAGAATACGGATAAATCAATGCAGATTCAAACAGGAGCGGCTCCTGTAGTGTGCATCATGTATCCATTCCGACACATCCGAATGCGAAATAAAGCCTTTATTCAGCGACTCTCCGGGCATCCTCACTGGCCACTCACCCGCTACCAACTGTCCTTCCCCTTAATCCCCTTAAACATAAATAGTTCTAACATTCCACTTTCCACATTCCACACACGGTACATTGGCAGAGCAAAAAACATAAATTCCTATTTTATAACAAATGCAATGCCCCAAATAAGCTACCTGCTACTGAAATTGCATTTCCACACAACATAAACTACCAAATATAAAATGTACATTGGGCATAGTTATATACACATTCATACAGCACCAATTCAAAATGACTATGACACCTCTGCATATCATTTACACACAAACTCCTTGTACTTTACCGGACATTTTATTTCTCTTTTTCCTCTGCATCTTGTTTGTGCATTCACATAAAGATACCTTACTCCTCATTTTTCTCCCCATTTCATTTGCCCATCCAAACCAGGACTATTCCTTCACCCATCCAAACCAGGGAACATTTTCCTCAGTTACCTTTCCTCTACAAGCTTTAGCTTTTATCACACACCCTGGCAATTTTAATTTTAATTTTGACAAGAAATGTTGAACTCCTTAGCTCTACATTTTTCATCAAAGTACTTTTTACACAACATTTCCTTTTTACATACCCTCTTTCAAATCTCTTTACATCAATATCTACGTTTCCTACATTCCGACCCATAGAAACAGCTAACCTTGGTTTTCTTTTCCTCAGCAATTTGGATGGAGATAATCCTGTGGTAGAATGAAAACTGGGTCTGTATGCCCACAACGTCTGATTTCATGCTCAACTACATTTTTACCTTTGACCCCAGACATTTGAATATCTCTTGTTGATATTGATAAAAAAACTATGCTAATGCGATGCTTATGATGGTACACCCACATGCATGGACGAAATCGCATCGCTATTGTCAAATTTGCGCGTTATAGACTCTCCATCAACCCAAACTTGAAAATACCTGATCAGGCAGGCTCTGCAACCCAGGCCTGCTGTATCTGATTGACAGGCCACAGGTGGGGTGGCACGTAGCCGACTAACAAACGCGCAAACATGAACCCCAGGTCTGTCCCCCAGATAAGCGCAGCGTCACCACAATGCTCAAGGGAGATTGATCCCAATAAAGCACACATGGCCAAAGGGGTGCACACATTCCCCAAACATATAGTCAGATGCTACATGAAGTTAGTAACATGCAGCCAATCTGGACACAACACATACAGTACGCACAGTAATCACACGCCCCTCATGCCGGACATCTGGACACATTACCCACTGGCCCACATTGTGTCCACACAAGGTCGAGGCTCACCTGCATTTGTTATCACAGCACTTTTATTTATGACTCCACAGACAAAGCATGCACTCTTTTACCAAACATGTAACTTTATTACTCACAAAACTGTTTAAAAAAAAGCTGGGATTGTTCTTTTAGACAGTCTTCAGTCCCGCTTCTGTAATCTGTTCTCCCTGTCACAATGTTTAATTAAACCAAATGATCCTGTTTTGAAAAATGCCTCTTATCTCTTGTTTTTTAAAAGTGATTTTATATTTGAGCAACACTCTCCTTCACAATCCTATTAACCCTTTCTATACGGCCATTTACCGTTGGATTGTACATTGCAGTTTTGCAATGGCAAATATTCCTCTGACATAAATAGGCTTCCATGTCTTGAGAACAAAACTGCGGAACGTTGTCCAATACAACTTCCTCTGGATAACCTTTGCTAATAAACAATTTCTCCATAAATTACGGTGACCAATAATATCAAGCCGACCCATAATAGTCATAGTAACCTTCAACCATATACTAACCGGATAACTAACAGGTTGAAGGGGTTGAGTATTGGTTTTCAAAATCTTGTCACTTCTCATACAATGAACATTTTTTACCAACTTCCTCATCATCCTTGTCCATGCTTGGCCACCTAAACAACTCCCTCAATTTACTTTTGGTCATATTCCTTCTTAGATGACTATGGTGACGACAATCCACAAATTGTTTCCTCAATATAATAGGAGGAATACGTTTACCATCTCTCCTCCCATCCCACTCATCGGCACAAATTAATTTCTGACCTGCACATAATATTTTATGCCTTCCATATCAGAAGGCCAACCTTTCATAATACACTTAACTACATTCAATAATTTGATATCACCCTTTACACAATCCAACCATTCTTTCATGGTCATGGACTCCTCATCAAAATATTCCAAAGCTGCAATTCAATCAAACTCCTGCAAATGATTACCCGAATGTTTACATGCTTCTAAGGAGACTTTACTACAGGATAATGCATTTGCTAAAACATTCTTTAAACCTGAAACATATTGCATTACAAAACTATCCTCCTCTAATTTGCTTACCACCTAGCAATCCTTGGTGACATTATGCAAAATCGCCTCATAGAAAATACATTGATTAGTTTGGCCACAAAAGGTTTGCCCCATATGTAACTTCTATAATGTCTGCCTTCCCAAAAAACTGCTAAGCCTTCCCTTTAAATTACTGAATAACATTCTAATTCTGGTAATGTACATGAGCCACATGCTGTTACAACTTCTTCTTCATTCTGTATTTGTGTCAGAACTGCACCTAAATCATATGCACTGGCATCAGTAAAAATCAGTCGTGCAGGATAATTTAAAAAAACAACAAATGGGGGGCAATTTTCAATTTGATGGTGTCAAACTCCTTTTGACACATTTCGCACCACTCAAGTTTACTGGAGTATTTAAGTAAAATCCCCTTAAACTTTGTTTTATCTACAAAATGTCCTACAAATTTGGCACAAAACTCAAGAACCCCAAATACAGTTTCAAGTCATCTTTATTAACCGGTACTCCAGTATTGATACTGGAACTTACTAACTTCTCGCGAGGTCTCACACCTTTAACAGAAATAGTATGTAGTAAATAAGTCTACTAACCTTCACCCCACATTTCTCTGCGATCACTATAAGACTACTGGTTTTACCATTCTCCATTTTTTTTACTAGATGTCTTGATCTTTTTCATCATTACCACATATGAAGATATCATCTTGAAAATAACATAGGCAACTCATATCCCCAAACATTTTCTGCATAAGCCTCTGAAACATTGAGGAGGCCATCCCATCCTTATCATCAAAATGTAGTGTGCATTGTGTACAAATTCCAACACTCCCAAATACAAAAGGCAAAGTCTTTATTCAGTGATTTCCCAGGGCAGCTTCACTGGCCTCTCACCAGTAGCCACTTGCCCTTTCCCTTAAACATAAAAAGTTCACTATGTTCCGCGCTCCACATTATACATGCGGGACATTGGTGGAGCCTAAAACATAACGCCCTGATTAATCAGAATGAAGATTCACCCTATCTAGGATGTGGGTCTTATAATTCCTCAGACATCAAGGGCAAATAGGGCATTTTTCCTCTATGTGGCCAGCAGCAAGTCTGCTGTCAATCAGGTCACGAGATGGAACCCCCTACTAGCTTATATTTTTGCTGACGTCATTCACTTTCTTGGGGTACAGAGTATGCCTTCATTAGGTCTAGGTGGGATCTCTCCATGGCATACAGGTTACAGAGGAGTCAAAAGTACCAGCGGAGCATGGGCTTTCAAACTGGCAGCACATGTAAAGCATACAGGCTTAGGAAACAACTTTAAGCCTTCCAATGAAGTCTTGGGCTCAAACAACATAACATGAATAGCCTACAGGTTAAAACAGAATGGCATGTAGCTTCCAGTCGGAATGCAGGCTTGTGAGCAGGAGTACATTTTGGGCTGTTTTGGGTCTTTTTTTATTTGAATTGATTTGAATGGTTTTATACATAGCTACCAAAATGGACCGCCCAGTGCTCAAGACAGTGGAACATGAGATGCAGTTGGAGAATGAATACTGCTGGAATAGCCAAGTTTGTAGTGCCTTTCAGAATATCTCTTCATCTGGAGAATGGCAAATTGCAACTGGGAGAGAGTTCCAGAGACTAGGAGTTAGGTAGTTAAAGGAATGTCTTCCTGTGCTGGACTTCTATATTCTAGGAATTCTAGGTGTGACTTATTAGATGATCTTAACACTCTGAGAGGATTGTAAAGTTTCACTATTTGTCTTAAGGAGATGGGATGTGAATTGTTAATTGCCTTAAATGCCCTAAATGCCAAACATAGTACTTTGAAATGACCTCGCTTTGATATGGGGAGCCAATGGAGTTCCCTTAGACCTGAGGACACAGATTGAAGTTTAGGAATCCTAAGAACCGATTGGGCTGCTGCATTCTGGATTCTCTGCAATCTGTTTAGAACTGCTTGTGTAGCCCCTAAATATATGATGTTCCTGTAGTCGAAGCATGATGTGACGGTACCAATGACTACTGTTTTCTGTAGGGCTTGGGAGAGTCAAGAGGATCTTTCACAGTGTTTTCAGCAGACTGAAGCAGCAGGCTACCAATTTCATGGCTTGTGCATCGAACCCCAATTTAGCATCAAACCAGAACCCTAGGTTTTTGGCTTAGGGTGTTAGTAGAAGTAGTGGTCCTAGGCAACTAGGCCAGCAGTTGGATGTCCTATTTTTAACGTCATTGCCCACTCACATGATCTCAATTTTGGTTCCATATAATTGTAAATGGCTGCTACCCATCCACTCTACTAGTTGTGTAAGACATTCCTTGAGGTGAGTAGGATTGCTATCTTGATCTCGGGTAAGGCAGATAACCAGCTGTGTATCATCTGGATGTGATGCAATAGTTGTTCAAAAGGATTGTACTAAGTCTACTAGAGGACAAACATATATGTTGGACAGAGTAGAGCTCAGGGAAGATCATTGAGGCACCCCACACCTTACAGGAAACACAGCACAGTAGTAAGGTCGCTCAATAATCTCATAGCTTCCACCCTTTTAAAAAGAGGCAAATCAATTCCTGGCTGGTCTGTGAGTTATGCCATTCACATTCTCTCCAGCAGCATGCTGTGAGAGACAGTGCAGAAGCCCAAGAGGATTACGGCCACTGTGCTGCCATGATCCAGTATCATCCTCAGCTCCTCAGTGACTGCTAACAGTGGGGATTGCATGCTATGACATGGCTGGAATCCAGACTGCATTGAATGGAAGATGCTGTCTTATTCTAGATAGTCCGACAATTGCCGGTTTACATGTTTTTATAGCATCCTAGCCATAAAAGATGGAGATATCGGCCTATGTGTTCATGATTAAAGAACAATAGCTTTCTATAGGGATAAAGGCAGTAGGGTCCTCAGTGCCTAATACATGGTTGAGACTGCTGTCCTTATGATATGTGGGGGCTGGGTCTAGTGGGATCTTGATTTGACAGAATAAGTTAGGTCATCCAATTTGCCTCTCCAGTAGGGTTAAAAGAGGACCAATGGCTCCTATTGTCCTACTCTGGGACTCAGATACAGCCCCGTTAGTAGAAAAAGAGGTATAAGTATCCTGTATTTTCTTTTGAAAGAAACTTCTTAACATGTTGCAGCACAGAATAGAATGTGCAATAAAAGTTATTTTGTAGAAGGGCCCATCATTGCCTTTAAATTGCATAAGCCTCTCTTGCTGAATTGGAGGCTTGATTGATTTTTGTTTCCGCTTGATTAAATATAGAAGGTCAGTTTGTAAACAGCAATAGGCAACTGTAGAAGGTCAGTTTGTGAATAACAATGGACAACTGTGGAAGGTCAGTTTATGAATTGAAATTGGCAATGGTCTTATTCTTTTGTGGGTGGGTACTGTCCTCCCTTAAAGCTGAGCCCAACCCTCCCTAAAGCCCTGCTTACTTCTCCTTAACCCCTCCCCTTTAGTTGTAAGCATTCCCCATTTTCTAACCACTCTCCTCTGCTCCTCCCACATTTACTACTATAATTTACAGTTATGTTTGTGGAAATCTCCACAGTCGGGGAGAGATCCCCGCACAGAAAAGATAGGAGTGGCGGAGGCAGAGACATCTACACATGCATTTGAGAATAGTGTTTTCTAGTGTGTTAGTAGTACTATTATAGTACTACTAAATGTACTACAAAATGCAGTTTGTGGGTAGGACTCTTGTGTACCCTTTGTCCAGCAGCTGTGCAAATAGCAAAGTAATGTCATTATCTCCCATCCATGCCTTGCCTTCCTTCTTAACCAGTGAGGCTCCCATGCCTCCACTCGACCCCTCCCTTCCAAAATAAAAAATCTCCTCACCCTGTTCTGTTCTGTATCCCATGAGACTTACCTTCTTTCCTTCTTCACTGTGGTACCTAGAATACTTCATGTTTGGATCCTCACCAGTAGAAGAACTCCGGGTGGCGGTCTTCCAGCGTGGCTGCATTTCTAAGGTTCGCAGTGTGTCTGGTGATGGAGTGTGGCTAGTGGATGCTGTGACTGATTTGGTTGGTCATGCTTCGGCTGGGGCTTAGCTTCCGCGCTGGAACCTCTGCACAGCGGGACACATTTTTGGAAGCATTTGTTCAAGGAGAATGGCGGTAAGAATGGGTTTGAGTCTGTTTTTGTTTCCAATATTGGGGGGAAAGTGTGGGGTCTGTGATTGGTTCATAGATTAACTCTGCTGACATTTCTCCATTGGTTTGGGTTGGGGTTTGGCTTCCCTTATTGACAGAGCTGTGATAATTTTAGGGCATTTATGTTTGATAATAGAAGGAATGAGAGCTAGCAAGCGGAAGCATAGTCTTTCTACTACTTCTTCCTTCAGCGGAGGAAGTTCCTCTCTCCCTCACAAGAGGACGCAGGGTGTTCGGAGTCCAGGAGACAGAAGGGCACCTATCATGTCTAGGGAAGAAGTGCAAGACGTAATTGAGGTGACAGTAGCAATAGCTCTTCAGGCTCAGCCTGCAAAGCCCATCAAACCAATCATGCCTAAGGTTGTGGTGGGGGGGATGATTCTTTGGCCTCTGATTTGGAGGCTCCCTCAACTTCATTGTGAGGGAAGTATGTTTCCGAAAGGGACATGTAGGACATTATAGTGCATGTGAGGGAAAACTTGGGGTTTCCATCCTTCCAGGCTGCAGAGGAGGGGAATGCTCTGTTTCCCAAATATATTAAGCCCTCTAAGTTTGCCATGCCCTTTCAAAGTCCTGTGAGGGATATGGTAATGAGGAAATGGAAGGATGTTGATAGGATCCAGGTCCCTTGGTTTCTGCAGATATGTTACCTGTTGGAAGGGGGGACCCTTTTCCTCATTCAGTTTTTCTGGACTCTATTCTGGTTACCCTGATTGGCAAGATGGCCATTAATTCTGAGGACTGTACTTCCACTGATGCCACGGATAGGATAGTGGTCTCTGGAACTAGGAAAGCATTTGAAGCTGAGAATTTGGATTTCCAAGCAAGTCTTTTCTCTGCCTATGTGGCACAATCCATGGTACAGGACTTAGATAAGCTGGGTGTGACAGAGTGTTTTGACCTGTTGGCAGCTATGCAACAGCAATCAAGGTCGCTTGCAGACATTTAATCAGACATTATATGCATGTCCACTATGTCCACTAGGGCTTTCATTGCATCCAGGTGATCTCCATTGCTGAAGCAGGGGAAAGCAGACCCTGGGGAGAAGGCCACCCTGATGATGATCCCATTCAAGGGTCAGAAACTCTTTGGGGAGCAGTTATCTACTAAGATCTCTAAGGTATTTAAGGAGAGAAAACATGTCTTGCAATATAAAGAGGGTTCATCTGCTTGGAAGGAGTGGAATACAGTCTATAAATCCTCCCTGAAGCTTGATTCACTTTAAGCTTCCTTTCGAAGGAGGAGGTTTTGCCCTGCTTTTCTCAAAAACACAATGTTTCTGCTCAGAAGGCAGCCTCTAAGAAGGGCTCCTGACAATCATGGTCACAGTGGGGTATTGCTGGTAGGGTGCAGGCTCCAGCATGGTCTGGCTGTTTGGCAGCAGGATGTATTGGACCGGTGTGTACTAGATATTGCTTCCAATGGGTAAGCAATATAATTCAATCACGTTCCCCCAGATACTGTCATCCTGTTGACTCCAGGTCCTGTTGCAGGGGAAAGAGGTTGGCCCTGATGGATGGGGTCAGGGACTTTATGGCTAAAGGGGCCCTCTTCAGAGTACCAGTAGCAGATCGAGGGAAAAGGGCCTATTCCATCTTGTTTCTGGTCTAGAAGGTGTCAGGGGCATTTCGGCCAGTCCTGGATCTCAAGTGGGTCACTTCATAGATGAAAACGATTTATTTCTGAATGTTGACTGTGCAGGCAATTATCCGTCTGATAGGTCCCAGAGATTTTTGGGCATCAATGGATCTGTAAGATGCCTATCTGCACATACCTGTTGAAGTTTCCTCTCAACGGTTTCTGTGGTTTGTGATGGGGCAAGCATTTCCAGTTTTGTGTTCTTCCCCTTGGGCTCAAGTCCTCAGCACGGGTGTTTACAAAGGTTCTGGCACTGCTGATGGCTATTTTTCATGCAGAGCGAGCATTTGTGCTTCCCTGTTTGGAAGATCTCTGGGCAGAGTCCGCAAGGGAGTCACAATTGGGGGTTCATGTGGCAACAGTGTTGCAGGTCCTACAAGGGCATGTATTTTTGACAAATTGTGAAAATTCATCTTTGAATCCAACCCGTTGGGGCACATTTTCTGCCTTTCAGAACGTCAGAGAGGAGGTTGGTCAGCTTGTAGGATCAGGTTCAGTCTTTGGAAGCCCAGGAGGCACTACGGGCCATGGAGTTGTTGCAGGTGCAGGGTCACTTGGCATCGATGGTATTCATGGGCCCTTGGGCCAGGTTTCACCTACACATTCCAATCAACTTGATTCTTTCTTGTTGGTCTCGAGGGGCTCTCAATCTTCAGGTCCATATCCAGATGGCAACTCTGGTCTGCAGGAAACTGTTTTGGTGGCTGAAACAGGAGCATCTGGTCAAAGGGATCCCCCGTCTTCTCCAGCACCTGTGGTTGTAACAGCGGATGCCAGTGTCTCCAGATGGGGGGCTTGGCTAGAGTCAGAGCAGGTTCTGTTTGTACTTGCAATGTCTCATTGGTTAAGAGTAGGGGTGGGCGGAATTCGCAAATTCCACTTTCGCAAATTATCGCGAAAATGTTAAAAATTATCGCAAACACGCGGAAATATCGCAAAGATGCGGAAGTTTTTTTCCCGCATGTTCGCGGGATTTTCTGCATGGTTGCGGCTCGCCAACTTACCCATGCGGTTGCTCGCAGGTGCGACCATCTTGTTTTCAGTTGTCTCGCGGTGCATAATCGCGAGAAGAAAGACGTTATCACGTGACGAATGATGTCACTGCGGGCGCGAACTGTCGCGAGACAGCGCAAATGGCTAAAAACAATACAACATCTCATGGAGAACGCGACCGGATCAAGAAAACTTGTCGGCGAACGCAGGGATTCAGGTAAGGCGATCGCGCGCGCGCGAGAATGTATTATTATACAGCGCGAGCAAGAACCAAATTATCGCTAAGCTGCGGAATGCGGAAAGCGGAAATTTTGACATTTTCGCGCTTTCCGCGGAGCGCGAAAATGTCAAATTATCGCAATTTCCGCGAACGGAACTAAATTTTAGCCCAGGCCTAGCTAAGAAGGAGCGTGAGGGACGGATGGGTGGTAATGCGTCCGTAATTTACGGATAATGGCATTAATCCGAGTCCTATTCCCTCGCCTTCCTTTAAGGACCCTCTCACCCACCCAGTGCGGTGCAACTAAGGGGCATAGGTACAATGACTTAACGTCACTGTAGTGTCAATTTTTTAAGGTTACAGCGGCTATTCTTTTATCGCCTTATTTACAAGTTGCTGCTAACTGGAGTTAGCGGCACTTTTCCTGCGAAAACGTGAATTTTAAAGATCACCACTTCTGTTCTCAAGAGTTAACGAGAATGAGATGCAAGGTGGGCTTTCCTGTGAAAAAACTGCCACTAACCTCACTTAGTGATATTAACAAGGAATTTCTTGTATGGTGCATAACCCAAAAAACTGCCTCCAAGTTCAGTTGGAGGCACTTTTTAAGACCAGAAAATAGCTGGTCTTATAATTGGTGCAAACACTTGGAGCCTCATTTCAGAGGTTTTGGTGCTGGACAGCACAGCAAAGAATATTGCTTCACTGCCCTGCGCCAAAGAAAAAGCTCAGGAATGCACACCACAATAAGATGGGGCGCAGTCCTGGACCTCATTCATAAAAAGTGTTGCATCGCTGCAACAAAACAGCGTTGGCACACTTTTCACTGCACCCTCCTTGAGACATCATGGATGCGCTGTATTTACTGTATGGTGCTCCATGTCACAAGGATTTACAGATATGTCAGTATTCCTGACGTATCTGTCAGTCACAAGCATGACGCAACTCCAGCAATGCATGTGGCAGGCCTATCCCTATGGCACTGCGTCCCCCTTATGCCTGCCATGAGGCAGGTGTAAGGTTTTGACGCAGTAGCATCCTAGAATTGTCACAGTGAAATCACATAGATTTTACTGTGACACTCCTATAAGTTTTTTTTGCGTGGGGACACCCATCCTGCATACATCCTACCTGACACAGGTATAATGTGGCATAAGGATTCAAATGGTCACACATATGCCTAGATGCGTCCCTTTGAATCAGAGTGTAGTTTGGTGCCTAGGGTGTCTGCTGTCACCTTCCCCGGTGGCCAGCGATCCCCAGATGCTCAGTCCACTGACACGAAGGAGCTGCCAGGGTGTTGGCGCAGGTGGAGATTGCGCAATGAGGTGTTGGCATCTATAAGCATTGGCAGAGTGGTGGTGCTGAAGGAGTTGCCAAAAAGTTCTTTGATGACCTTGATCCAGCTACGGCTGGGGGCTCGATGATGGTGGTGGTGTACAGTGGGCATGGTGAAGACGTGATGCATACTTTGATGGTGGGTTCAGGAAAGTTTGGGGTGGGGCTGTAGTTAAAGTTCCTACTGGCAGAGAAGATGGGGTCAAGCATGTGTCTGGCTATGTACGTTGGTGCGGTGACAAGCTACTTGAGTCTGATGTTGGCAAGGTTCGCCAGGAGGGTGGTGGTGTTCTGGTCACTGGGGTTGTCCAGGTGGAATTTGAGGTGTCCGAGCAGGATGTAGTCAGTGGATGGGAGAGCCTGGGGTGCGATGAGGTCTGCAATGGTATCGGTGAATGGGGGTTCATGTGCCGGAAGGCCTGTAGACAAGGGTGCTTCGGAGGGTGGGGTTGGTCCGTATCGGGAAGTGGAGTTGTTTCATGTAGCCATCAGGTCATTATAGTGCGTGGTCAGTCGAAGTGTGATTTTTTTAGACACTGGCATTGCATCCTCCTGGGCGCTCAGGGTGGTTCTTGAAAGTGAATTTGTAGCCTTCGATGATGGTGATGGCGATGTCCGGTCCAGAGCAGAGGTTGATCCCGATTTCCGTGAAAAAGACGATTTCTGAAGAGGTGGCATCAAGGAGGTCCCAGATTTCTGGTGGTGTTTGTTGACGGACTGTATGTTGAGGAGGATGCTGTTGAGGAGGTCGGCTGCGCTGTTGGTCGGCTGGGCGGCAGGAGGTTCTGGTGTGCTGATATGGCAGAAGGTGCGTTTGCAGTTTTGAGAAGCGCAGGGTGCAAGGGAATTCTACAGTGATGCTAGATAGCAGGCGATGTGACGTCCAAGGCTGATGGTGAGGAGGGTGCTGGCATCGTAGAGGTGGTGTGTTCGAAAGGAAGGGTCCTTGGTGCTGGGCATGTTGCAGGGGCGTACGGATGCACACAGTCTTTGGCACACCGGTGGTACGCCTGCTGCACATGGCCACACAGCGGCCACCATTAAGTAGTGCTGCGTGGGGCACTGGACAGCTGGGAGGTGGGAAACATGGGAATGGACACTTGAGAGGGCAGGGACGCAAGGGAGTGGGGTGGTCAATATATATTTATTCAAAACTTACCTTGAGGCTGGGTCCTGCATCTTCTGTGCTTCTGCTCTCCTGAGTCTGCTTCCAGGAACTCTAGTCCAGTCACAATGCTGCAATGCGGTGTTGTGATTGTTCTTGAGCGCTGTGACAAGGCGTTCAGCCAGGGCCTGGAGGGATGGGCTTGTTTTTAATGCAGGCTTTAATACGGCCTGCAATGTGTACAGGGAAGTGCGCATTACTTTTTTGTGTGGCCTGAGAGGGCCAACCAAACAGTCACTGCGCAGTTTAGTGGGCATACCACTCCGCCTGCGCTGCTTCGCGAGTAGAGCAGCCCCACCCACCCTTCCGCCCGCTACGGAAACATAGCATGAGAATATCAGAAAGTTGTCATCATGTTATGTTTTCTCTTCTTGCACTGCTTGAAAGCAGTGGGGCGACACTCTTCTGCCATAGTGGAGGAGCTGCCACTGGGGGTGTGTAACCCCCGGGTCCACCTCCGCTATGCATCCCAGATTCTCGTTACCTGGACATTGACACCATGGTACAATCCACTGCACTCTCTTCAAATCTGTGACTTAGCTATCAGGAGCTTCAGCCAGGTGAGATTTCACAAGCCTGGGTACAGCAGTCACTGCCAAGTCTGCTGGGGAACTTCCTGATGCAGGTGATACAACAGGACCCCCTTATGCGTGAAGTTGCAGCACTTCCACCACCAGTTCAGCACAGCTCAAGGGCCTCACCCTCCACAGCATCCGGCCAGCGCAACATCCTCCAGCCTGTGATGCAGAGAGGTGTGGCCCACCCTTGGTAATCCCCTCGTGCACCCCAGTGTAGTGGTGGCACGTGGTATGCGATACAGACCTACCTACGTTGGTGCACAGGAGTGCCTCTACCATTCACAGCTCCAAGGGGCACCAGGTGGTATTCTCACACAGGTCAGCAACGTGTCTCTATGTGACCTGGCAGACTTCACCACCAGGTAAGGGCGATTGCCGACAACTCAATGTCTACTGCCACGGCCCACCAACTCCACAGCACCTCCGCATCCCACTCCGGGTCCCAGACGCAGGTACAGCGAGGCCTGTCCGCACTTTCAAGGTTTTGGTTGCCATGGTGTTGCAAGGAGGGTGCTATGAAAAATTATGCATCACAGGTTTTCCACAGCGATGCGCCTCTTTTCATATATATAGCACTGATTCTACATTTCCTCTTCCCCTGGGACTCTAGCAGGTCATCCTGGCTGTTGGGGAGTTTGGAGAGGTTGTTGGTCTGTGCTGCACTTGTCGCTGGCTGCTCCATTCTGCATTCCATTGTTTTTATTTTATTTTTTTCATTGAAGGTGGACTTATTGGCTATTTTAGCCTCGAGAGGCAAACAAGGTGAAGCTCCGCTGACTAATGTGAGTTTTTTGCCTGCAAATTGGCTTTTCGCACGCTAACGTCAGGATTTGTATCGCCTTCAGGCTAGTGTTAGCAGCAGTTTTCACCGCGGCTACCTGAAACTATCGCCATGTAGGGACGTATTGTAAATACAACGCTAACAGGGCGATAGTTTTTGGTGATAGGCCCCATTAAGTACACTGCTGATAACTACGTTCTTGTACATATACCCCTAAGTGTCTGGTCAGCTTGTTATTGTACAGGATGAGTTGGGGGCAGGGGGCGTTTTTCTTTAGGAAGGGATGGGTCTATTGGAAGCAAAGGAGCCTCATTGGTTGAGAAGGAAGGCGAGGGAGTAGGACTAGGCGTAATTCCATTATCGGTAAGTAATGGATGGATTATTCCCCTAGCTGCTGGCTAAACAACTGTTGAAATGATCTATTAGCACAAATTTCAAAAACTGCGAGTACGGAGTGAACACAATTGTCACCCATTTACTTGTGCACATTAGTGATAAACTGGCTTAAAATCAAATTGCACTCAAGCCACACTAACTCTCAGGTCTAAAGGTCCCAATAGACACCAAAGAGAATTTTAGAAATTATCAAAAGTTAATTTTGAAGGCAGAGCACAGAATGCAATTCCATTATACCAAGGACTTAGACAGGGCAACTATTAAGGCTCATTATAGAGCTGTCAGGTATTTCTTAAATGCTACTGCTTTTTTAAGTTTGCCTGAAGAGGTGGCTAATGATAAAGTTGATGCAGTTGAAGTTGCAAACTTGTGGGTATTGATTACTCTTGTGAAACAGTGATTTCATACAATGAGTACTCAGACTACAAAGTCAACAAGTAAAGCAACACAGGAGCACAGTGCTTGAGTCTCAGCACCTCTTATATTTTCTTCCTGTGCATAAGATGCATGCAGTTTTTGAACAGGCCACTTTCTGCATCTCATTAGCCAGCAATTACCTGATTATTCAATGTTTGCTTATTGTGTTAACAAAGAATGTACTTAGGAAACGTACAGAAACATTTGAAATGTTCTCTGAATAATCATGAAAGGCTGAGATTGAGGGAGTAAAGAAGTATTATTATTTTTATTGATTATTTCATTACCCTCCCAAGATACAAAAAGTATCACTTAATTCATGGAATGAAAGTCCTCTGAATGAATTGGAGATGCTATACCATTCTAATTCTGGCTATTCTACTGTTTCCCTCGGACAACTGAAAAATTATGCATGTCCTCTGCAAGTGTGCCATCTTTTTCCTTGGTTGTTTGGCATGGCTCTGTTGAGGCCCATGCAAACCCTATACTGTACGTCAGAAAGCATGCTGTTATCTGGATCCCTCAAGGCGGGCTGGAAGAATCCACACCACTATATTTTAAATTGAGTCAATGATTGAGAGTGGTTCTACTTATGAGAGAAAATGCTCAGGAAACAAGAGTCCAGATTTCCACTGCCAACCTACAGACACAATAATGTATTGTGCAGCCCTGTGATTATTTTAGTAAAAAGAATGTACTTTCATCTCACGGCAGAATGAAAAACTGTACTCTTTAAATAAGAATTAGTTTACCAGATTGTAATGTCATCTATGAATCTCTGTGAAGTGCTGCGCTCCGTACAGAGCTCGTCCCCAGCTCTAAGATGTCTTCTAATATCTATGTCCCCTTATATGAAGAAATAAAATAGTCATTAATTTACTGGCTAATGTGTAGTTCAACAGTTCCTGCCAATACATGTTCACACAGGCAAAGTCTGCAGCTCTTAAAAGCAGATTTAAATCTTTGTGTTCAGTCTCTCACTCTTTTAATAGCTTGGCGTATTTCACCAGATGTGGCTCTTGTGGCATTGGTAACCTCTCCTGCAGCAGTGACTTCAAGGATGCAGGTCCATGCAGCAGCTTTACTCGGCACATGGACTGCTAGGCAGGGTTTAGAGTGGCAGGATTGTATGGCTGGCACACGCCTATGGCAGGGACGACCTTTCAGACTGGATCCAGATGGGTGATTGGTCTCAGAAGTTGCAACCCCTGGGCTGTATTTCCAGAAGGTGCTCATCCTCAGTAGTTGTATACTCCCAGGATGTATGTGGGCTTTTGCATTGGTGTTAATAATGGCTCCTCTTGTGTGGAAGCACCATCATCACACAGTGGTGCACCAGTCTCTTAACATAAGGCATGGCTGCCAGATTACACAATTGTGCTCTTTAGTTGAATGTCCTGAAGCAGAATTCTGTGAGAACAAGTTTGGGAAACCAGGGAACCCTCAGACTCGACTGCTGGTTTTGCTCCCTTTAGCAGACTGTTTCTTGTGGGTGTTCCTTATGCTGGGAACATGCTGGGCTTCTCCTCCTGGGCAGCTTCTCCGGATGTAGGGCAAGGCACTCTACTTCCCTCTCTGAAAAGTCATGTGGGCTTCTAGGTACTAGGTGTTACACGTCAGTCTACCTGTGCTTTATCCTTGCTCCCTTTACCTGCACTACCACTCCCATAATGCACCATTCCTGAAGGCAGGGTTGTGTACCGCTCCATATTACACAGAGGAGAGCTCATTGGTGGATGAGATCTTTTTAAATGAAGCCCCTCCCTGTGTTCCTTGCTTGGCTTACTGAGCTCTAGCGGATCACTTTGTTCTGCCTGACCTGAAATTCCTGTATCTCTATGCAATCCGGACTCTGTCCCCCTGGATAATACGCCTTGGATCCAGTGCTAACGCTGACCTAGGATTGCGGACATCATCCTTGCCAGAGAACCCGTGGAGCCCCTGTTGTGGACGTCTGCTTTCCAGCCGTTGGTTTCCCCCTTCACCCCCCTCGGGCCCTACAGCTACAAAACGTGTGTGTGCGAGCTCTGATCTTATCCTGAAAACAAAACAATCCCGAAGAATTCCCTCTCGCGGATCTAGTCCCGATCAGCGCCCTTACTCCCGGATTAGTAACTCCACCATCCACCGCAGCTTCAAAGAGTATCGCGTTCACGAACCCTGTAGCTTCCGACGCGCCGCTCGCACGTTCACCTTTTCCTCCTCTCCTGGACCCCTCGATCACACTCGCACCGCGTCATTGTCTTCCGCGAGAGCAGCTGATACGAAGCCCCTCGCAGGATTGTTTTCTTCAATTGTGGACTACACAGACTTTGTTTTTCTTATCAGGGCAGTCATAAAAGGATGTTATTGTGCACCGAATGGATCTTCTTTGTTTGATGGAACTCACGAACCGGGAAAACTGAGCAGTGCCTATTTTACTGATTGCAAAACCAAAAAACGTTATTGAACAAACGCTAGTCAGAAAACAACTGCTCAAGGAATACATTGACAATCATTGCCCGTATACGTTTTGTGCCTTTCTTTCTCTGAATAGAGAAGTGCTTCTTGCTTGGATTATTAGGAAAATGGTTTTGGAAGAGATCATTCCTGCGCTGATGTAAGTATGAGGGGGTACACAACCATCCTTCATATGTAGTTATTATTCGTTGTCACTTTATGCGCTTAGCATATTTAAAACTGCAGGGATTAACATTGGACATTTTGCCTCTCTCCCTGTTTTTATTTTCTTTTGCTACAGTGTTGGACTTAATCCTTGGCCCCTCCCCTCTGAGATTCCTTTGGCCTTGCTGGTGGGATTCCTGGTGGTCCCTTGATTGTCCCTGTTCTTCCGTGGGGTATTATTCATTGTTCAGAAGATTTTCTCTTCCTGGAAATGGTCTTACCCTAGGGGAGAGTTGGGGTTTGCACTTCGCTACCGTGGATGTTGGTATGGCACTAGTATATCTCAAGTAAGTCCGAGTGAAAGTGCGACACTAGGAAGACCAAATGCTCCTCTAGGAAGAATTGTAGACTTCAGGTGATGACCCCTCAACTCTAGTAGACCGGCTGCCATGCAGACTCCATCCCTGATCACACAGTAGCTTTTTGAGTACTCAGCAAAGGATACTCTTACTTGGCCTTAAAGAACTTGGAACATGAACAAAGTGGGTGGTTAAGGTAGCCAAAGCAGACCATGTACTTAGCTAGCAACACTAGGGGGAGGTACAGAAGGTAGATGGAAGAGTTACATGGAAAAGCCCACAGAGCAGACACTACCTATGGCTTTGGTAAAACAATTATGATCGACTTCTGTGAGTGGGACAACAGTGTCTGAAGGTTAGAGAGGGAGTTGACTCTGCTTCATATCTAGACGACATAAGGGCTAACATAGTGGATCATATACTTTGTGGTTAAAATGCCGTTCCTGGAGCACTTCACCAGCAATGAAAGGACCTCAGAACATACGGAGGAGCCAGATTTTAATGGAGGTGGAGTTAGGAGCAGGTCTTGCAGCCATTCATCTATTCATAATACTGCCATTCCCTCCAGCTGGAACTCCATCAGTGGGGAATGTGGAACTTCGAGCCCTCCCTGGTCACTTTGAACTACCACCCGATATAAAGGCGAGAGAAAATAGATGGCAGATTGAGGACATTCAGGCTAGACGCCAGAGATGACCACTAGCTCTTCTTTTTCTCAGGTATGTATGACTAAAGGAATAAAAGAAGGTTATTCTTAAGGGGGGATGATGAGCAATCAGGCTACACACAATATATGACTACTGCCTCTTCTTTCTCTCACGCCAGAAAATAATTTTGTTAGGAAGGTTATGGAGGGAAGGATCTGGAGGTGTAAACCAATCCCCTCTACATGAATAAATGCATGAATGGATGGATAATTGAATGAAAGAATGGATTAAAGTTTATAGGGGATGACTGTTACCTAGCAAGGGTGTCCTAGTGCTGACAGATGAGGGAACACATGCTGTGAAGAGGCTGAGTTAAATAGCTTGAAACACTGTCTGAAAAGTGCCTCCAAGGGCATGTTCATTAGGTTAAGTGAAAGAGTGTTCTAGATTTTTGCTGCTAAAATAACAAAGGGGCACTGAATGAAAATGCCTCTTTTTGCATGTTTAGCTCCACTTTTTACCTGATGTAATTTCGAACTGTAGGTGCACTAGGTCCCTGCTAACCAGGTTGCAGTGCCAGATCTCTTTCCCAAAATGCAGTATCAAAATTGGCACTACTTCAGCTACCCCTGCAAGTCCCTAGTAAATGGTACCCCTGGTACTTAGGGCATGGGTACTAAAGAGGGTGCTTTGGGGCTGCAGCACTGTTTGTGCCACCCCAGGTGCCCCTCACCAAGGCTATACACTCTGCCACTGCAGGAGGTGTGTCTTGGCGCTAGAATATCTGAAGAGCCAACATGGCACACAGCCCTATGTGCCATGCCACCCCTGCACTGCATAAGATATAGGTAAGTCACCCCTACGGCAGGTCTTAGCCATTTTACAGGGTCCACTATACCGTACATGTGGACATATCAACATGAACATATATGCCCCTACAATGTTTAGTCCATTCTGTGATTTTGTAAATGAACAGAGAAGCCATAAGGAATACATGGGATGGATACTAGTCAGCCCAAGGTTTCTAGCTCCACGATGGCTTCACTGATTTCTAAGATGCTTGGTACCAAACGTCTTGTCTTAATAAATCCTCACTGATGCCAGTGTTGTATCTATTAATATACTCACATAGGAGACCCTTTTTAGGGTCCCCTGAAATCTAACCAAATCCCAGTGGGGTCTCTGGCCGCTTTTCACCAGCCTGCCACCACCAGACATGTTTCTGACCTCACGGGGTGAGAGCCAGCGCTCTCCGAGGTCAGCAACAATACTTGCTCTGGCCACTAGTGTTTCACACCTCCTCCGGGATAGGATGGCCTTCCCAGGTGGGAAACGTCAATGGCGATGCGGTCTTTGAAATACAGCCCAGGGACCCCCAGATAGCGGGAGAGGCCAAACCTCTTTCCTGCTCCCCTTTTGACTGGAGGAAAGGATGGTAAAATAGTTAGATGAGGAGCAGGGTCCCCCTTCAGGCTGCACCACCCCTAGGGTGGGGCAGGATCGGTGAACCCGTCTCCTGAAATTCTGCCATCTTGAGATGGTGAGAAACCTCCAATCAGGGCTAGGGTAGTGCCTCTTCCCACAGGAAGTAGTCACTAGAGGGTGTGTAGGAAGGTGGATATCTGACTATGGTTACCCCCAAATTTTTGCCTAGTGTCTAGCTGGTTTTTCGACTTAGTTGGCCTGAGATCCTGCCATTCAGGCTCTCAGGCTATCTGCTCTCTCTGTAAAATGGACTCCATGTACCCTAGGTACATACCCAATTGGTTGGATCACCCTCTCAGCCCCTGTACCAGTGTACACTAGGTACCCAGGGCATTGGTGTATCCAAGGCCTGCCAGGGGCTGAAGCATGTATTATGCCACCCCAGGCTTGGCCTAACAATCTGACACAACTGGCTGATCACTCAGCTGGGGTAAGTTGGTGTAATCACCTCTTACTTAGGTGTAGTATACCTATACCTAAACTTAAATGGGACACCTGGTAACCTATAAGTCACTCCTATGGCAGGCCTTAACAATCCTGAAGGCAGAGTGCTTGGTTCCATGTGAGATGGTGCTCTGGCATGAGCTGAGCCTGTCTGCAGTGGTCGGAACAACTTCCCTCTACTGTTTCCAGATATCGTCATACCATATACTCTTAAGTGCATTATGAACCTCGCGGTTAAATGCTATCTTTGGTTTGGCTTTATCAAAACATGTCGAGTAAGGTGTCATACGAATTGGAATACTAACCCCTCGCCAATTCTGGCGACGGGGTTAGCATTCCACCCTTCTAGAGGGACACGACATGTACAGTACCTGAAACCCGGGTAAAATCAGACATAGCCTCAGCTCCACAAAATGGATGCTGCCACCACAGACACAAGTCTGCCCTCCTGCTGCTGGGAGTCCTTCCAGCTTGGGAGGTGTGGACAAAGGGTTTCCTGCCAGGGGAGGTGCGTGCACCACCCCAGACAGGATTTTGTGTATTGGTCAGGTAGGGCTTGAAAGAAACCAGACATGCCTGTGGCTCACAAGGAGCCTCGGTGCATATGCCAGTTCAAACCGGTCCTGGGGCACACCAGTCCCGGGCCTGGGGCGAGCTGGACAAAGGATTGGGGGTGTAACCACCCCCCTTCCTGGTCCCACCCATAGGGAGGGACCTAGCAGGTAGTCCGGCCCCTAGAATCCGCTTAAAGGTAGGAGCTGTGTCCTAAGACTTCAGACATCCTGGAATCAACTTGAAACTAAGAAGAAGACGGGAACTTCGACATTCTGCTGCACAGAAGACTGAAGAAAATCTCCCCTGTGGTCAGGGAGTGACCACCTTGCTAACGCAAGCACCATCCAGCGAATCACCGTCTGCTTTGCCGCCGCCTCCCGCCGGAGCCCGAGCCCAGAGACTGACAAGACCTGGACCTCCAGACCTCTCACCGCCCGATCCACAGTCCCTGCAAAGAGGAGACCCGTGGAGGCACCGAGACACGTGGAGCCAGCCATCTTGGAACGACTACGACAAGCTGACAAGTGCAACAACCGAGGCTCCCTCCAAGTTGTGCTTTGGGTCCTGAGAAGCCCAACCCTCGAGCAGCATCTGCACCAAAGGTGAGCCCTCCAGCATCTCCACGATCTGCGTGGGGCCCTTCTGCATTTTGCCACTCGACGCGCCTAACCGGTTGCTGGCCCGCTGGCTAGTGGCCATCTTGGCGACGAAATCTACGACAAACACTGCTGGTCTGGTTGCTCCAGACTGGCCCTTGCTCCCCTCCAAAGGAGCAGTTCCTCTGACCTTGCTGGTCAGAACCATCAGCTTAAACTCCTTGCCTACAACAATTGCTTTTGCCAAGGCTTGTTTGCTTCGATCAAGTCGCCGACACCGCCGACAGCGAGAGCCTGCGTGGGACAGCTCGTGACTCGACTCCTGGACGTCGTCGACC
Source organism: Triturus cristatus (assembly GCF_964204655.1). Lineage (NCBI taxonomy): Eukaryota > Metazoa > Chordata > Amphibia > Caudata > Salamandridae > Triturus > Triturus cristatus. Next base: position 734,217,643 of record NC_140587.1, on the reverse strand, counting down.
TTCAGGGACCACGTGGCTGCAGAGTCAAGCTACACCTTCCTTCCTGTTTGCACCCGACATCGCCTGGTACCCACCTGGTGCCACGCTGGTCACTGGCTAGTGACTGTGAACACTGTCCCCTCTGCTTACAGGTCTTCAACATCTCCGATCCACTCTTGGATCCACTGCATCTCTTCCCGACCGACCGCCTGCAGCACTTTTGTCTACAGGCCCCACGGAACAGATAGAAGAAACCCGACGCACTTCGAGGCCTATGCACCCGCTTCCTGTGGGTGAGGTAAAGCTGGCACACCTGTGCCCAAGTGTAGTATTACATCTCTAGTGCCTGTGTTCCAAATCTTAAGTTCCTAGGTCACCCGGAAGATTCCTTTTGCAGTAACTTTGTACTTTTTACGCACCCATTGAAACCTATGGGAGCACGCGTGTGACTATTTGCTCTGCACACGCCACCCGTGGACCTCCTGGTCACTAACTGACGTTAGCTCCTTGTAGGCCCAGCGATTCTAGAGGCCCTAGGCCTTTTCCCTTTTCTGTTCGTGGTACTTATACCACTATTTTAGTATATGGTTTGAGTGGCCACCAGGGCCTATCCATATAACGTGCAACTTCTGTGTATTCTGTGATAATCTTGTTTGACGATTTGTGCTCCTGTGCTCATAAAGAGACTAGGGGTTACTTTGAGAAATAAATACATATATATTTTGAATATATATCTGTGTGGTGTCCTTTCATTGGTATAAAAGGGGGTTACTATTGGTAAAACAGCTTGCTTAACACGCTTCACGAGTTTAGCCTCAAAGACTGCTTAGCCTACGCTACCACTAGGGCAGCTAGTCCGAAAAGGTTGACTTACAACCACACCATAAGGGTTGCTTGGCATGGTACAAGGTGATCACTTTAACTAGTGAGCATCATATACCAGGCCAACTTCTCTCTTTGGTGAGCAGCGGTTGGATTTGAGCTTGCTGTGTTTTACCATTGTAATCTCTTGGTTACCAATTGAAAGATCACATAGGTACCTGTAGGTACATATAAAACAAGATTAGATATACATAAGTTCTACTGAACTTAGTTGTTGTAGAGCAAAGGGAGTAGCACACCCTGACTACAACTACTAGATAGGTTTAGTAGGTAAACCCAAGTGTAGGTAGATTGCAACACATCCACCCACACTTAAGAGCAATGGCCGGGGCAGAGGGGTCCACTGTACCCATCTCTGTTGAGAGTGACCCCCAGAGGGCACCATCCAGCTTTGCTACCCTTAATCAGAATGAGCTCAGGCATTTGGCAACTCTTAGAGGCCTTAAACAGCCCAAGAACCCAAACTCTGCTGAGCTCAGAGAGCTCTTACAGAATGATGAGAATCAGAGAGCACTCAAGAAAGCTTCCCAGTTAGCCCCCTTAGGGACAGGAACAGGAGGCCCCCCTTCTAAAGATGCCACTGAAGTACCCCTTCCCAATAGTCACCCCTTAGATGGGATGCCTACCACAGAGGATGAGAGTGAAAAGGATACTGACAGTAGTGAGGATGAAGGGAGAACTAGCCCAGTGCCAAGTGTTATACTTGGCCCAGCTAAACCAAGGCTATTGGGGACTGACAGTGGGTTCAACCCACTGGATCTCCCCAGTGGACTTAACACAGGGCTGGGAAGGCAAAGGAATCGCTCAGGTGACTCCAATGCTTCCCATGGCTCTAGAGGCTCTCAAGGTCACTCCAGGAGAAGGATGACCACCCCTCAGAGGAGGGAACATGAGGCCAGAATGCAGGAAGCCCAGCTGAGGATCAGGAAGCAGGAGCTAGAAGTAGCCCTGATGGAAGAAAAACTGAACAAGGCTAGGCAACCTAGAGAGAGTGGGTCTATACCCACTGGTGGCAGCATTGTCCCTAGGGACAAAGATAGGGTCTTTGACAATAGGAACCTGTCCAAGATTGTGCCCCCCTACAAAAGTGGGGATGACATCCACAAATGGATGACTGCTCTTGAGAGAGCCTGCAAAGTGCAGCAGGTTCCTGAAGACCAGTGGGCAGCAATCTTATGGCTCTCCTTTGAGGGGAGAGGCAGAGATAGACTCCTCACTGTTAGAGAAGAGGATGTCAGAAATTACAGAGTCCTGAAGAGTGTCCTAGTTGATGGGTTAGGCTTAACCACTGAACAGTACAGGTTAATGTTCAGAGACACCCCGAAGACACAGACTCAGGACTGGTCTGAATATGTGGAATGTGCAACTAAGGCTTTGGAGGGTTGGTTGCTGGGAAGTAAGGTGTCTGATTATACAGGATTGTACAATTTGATGATGAGAGAGCAGATTTTAAGTAATTGTCAAAACCAGCTTCTCCATCAACACCTGGTAGACTCAGATTTGACCTCTCCCCAAGAATTGGGAAAGAGGGCAGATAAATGGGTCAGGACCAGGATCAGGCCTAAAAACCAGGGTGGTGACCAAAAGAAAGATACCACCAAGCCTCAAGAGAAGGGTGGGGATAAAGAAAAAGAGAAACCTTCCTCAGGGCCCCAAAACTCCACACAGGGTGGCGGGTCCCAAGCTCCCTCCTCTACCACAGCTAAAAAGCCCTACTGCCATGAGTGTAAAACTCCTGGGCATTGGAAAACTGACAGCGGTTGCCCAAGGGCTAAAAACAAAACTGTTCCTCCAATTACTCCTGTCACACCACCTATTACTGTCAGCAGTAATCCCCCAGGTGGTGGGAGTGCCCCCAGAAATCTGGGTGGGTTTACTTGGGGAACACAGGGGGACCCTGGCTTAGCCAATTCCCCTACAGCAACCACTCTTGTCTGTGATGGTGGCATGGGGTTTGCCAACTTCACTGCCTGTCCCAACACTTTGGGTAGGTACAGACAGGAGCCCTACATCAATGGTACAAAAGCTGAGGCCTACAGAGACACTGGGGCTAGCATCACAATGGTGGCCCATTGGCTAGTTCCCTCTGAGCAGCTTTTGCCCGGTTTCTCCTACCAGGTGACTAACATTGATGGCAAACAGAACAGTCATCCCATGGCAGAGGTATGTCTCAGCTGGGGAGGGGTCACTGGCCCTAAAAGGGTAGCAGTGTCCCCAACCTTGCCTGTAGACTGCTTACTGGGGAATGACTTAGAACTCTCAGCTTGGGCTGGAGTTGAACAAGACACCCATTCTAAAATGGTAGGCCTTTCACAAAAGGGTAGGGGGGTTGTGCCATTCACAACCCCTGTCCAAATAGATTTCCTCCCTGAAAAGGTTGGAAGGGCAGTGGTAGCCACAGCCCAGGCACAGACAGACTTCCCTGTAGGGACTGGCAGAGCTGTGACAGTCACAGCTCAAACACAAACTGAGTGCCCCCCTGAAAAGGTTGGCAAGGCTGTAATGGTCTCAGCCTATACTCAGACTGACATAGGTGTAGTGAAGCCTGAAACAATGGATCACTCCACACAAACTGAGAGTAGTGGGGAGGAAGAAAAGTCTCCCTCTCCCCAGACATTAGGAAAAGGTCAGCCTCCTCAGGGATCTGACCTCACCCCTTGTGAAGGAACTGCCCCAGAGGTAGCCAGGCCTGGCCTGGCAGAGCCTCTGATGTCAGTGGCCCCTTCCAAGGTGGGATCCAGTCTGGTGCAGGTAGCCTGCCTCTCTCTACCCTGCCTCAGTCAGCCCAGGGCTGCAGAGGTCAGGGAGGCCAGTGGACCCCCAGAGGGCCCCTGTCCACAAGAACCCCCCCATCAAAAGAATGAGGATTGCCTGGCTAGTAGCCCTAGTCAGGTGATGGGTAAAAACATTCCTGAGGGATCTCCTTTACAGGTAGTTAGGGACCTCCCCCAGGGGGATTCTGTTGGGCACAGGCAAACATGGGACCTTAGGGCCCCAAACCTGACCTGTCCCTCCAGTAAGCCCACAAAAGGGACCCAGCCTCCAGCTTTAGGTAGCCAGAGGCTGACCCTGAGAGCACAGTGCAACTCAGTTAAAGAAAGAAAGGCATCCATGGTGGAGGATGATTGGAGGAAGCTGAGGCCTCACTTTGAGGACACTCACTTCAGTACTCCATCTCAACACCAGCCTTTTACTTTGCCAAGACACACCACAGGTAGAGATTCCCTATGGTGGAGACCCTCTGATACCCTTAGGGTGAGGGATTGCTTAGTGGACCATGAGACAGGGGGTAACCATGCCAGTGCTGGTTCCTCCTTATATGGCCACTTGGGCAATATAGGCTTACCTGGTCAAGGTCAGCCTTATCTCCCTTCGTTTGGGGGGGGGTTGTGTAGGAAGGTGGATATCTGACTATGGTTACCCCCAAATTTTTGCCTAGTGTCTAGCTGGTTTTTCGACTTAGTTGGCCTGAGATCCTGCCATTCAGGCTCTCAGGCTATCTGCTCTCTCTGTAAAATGGACTCCATGTACCCTAGGTACATACCCAATTGGTTGGATCACCCTGTCAGCCCCTGTACCAGTGTACACTAGGTACCCAGGGCATTGGTGTATCCAAGGCCTGCCAGGGGCTGAAGCATGTATTATGCCACCCCAGGCTTGGCCTAACAATCTGACACAACTGGCTGATCACTCAGCTGGGGTAAGTTGGTGTAATCACCTCTTACTTAGGTGTAGTATACCTATACCTAAACTTAAATGGGACACCTGGTAACCTATAAGTCACTCCTATGGCAGGCCTTAACAATCCTGAAGGCAGAGTGCTTGGTTCCATGTGAGATGGTGCTCTGGCATGAGCTGAGCCTGTCTGCAGTGGTCGGAACAACTTCCCTCTACTGTTTCCAGATATCGTCATACCATATACTCTTAAGTGCATTATGAACCTCGCGGTTAAATGCTATCTTTGGTTTGGCTTTATCAAAACATGTCGAGTAAGGTGTCATACGAATTGGAATACTAACCCCTCGCCAATTCTGGCGACGGGGTTAGCATTCCACCCTTCTAGAGGGACACGACATGTACAGTACCTGAAACCCGGGTAAAATCAGACATAGCCTCAGCTCCACAAAATGGATGCTGCCACCACAGACACAAGTCTGCCCTCCTGCTGCTGGGAGTCCTTCCAGCTTGGGAGGTGTGGACAAAGGGTTTCCTGCCAGGGGAGGTGCGTGCACCACCCCAGACAGGATTTTGTGTATTGGTCAGGTAGGGCTTGAAAGAAACCAGACATGCCTGTGGCTCACAAGGAGCCTCGGTGCATATGCCAGTTCAAACCGGTCCTGGGGCACACCAGTCCCGGGCCTGGGGCGAGCTGGACAAAGGATTGGGGGTGTAACCACCCCCCTTCCTGGTCCCACCCATAGGGAGGGACCTAGCAGGTAGTCCGGCCCCTAGAATCCGCTTAAAGGTAGGAGCTGTGTCCTAAGACTTCAGACATCCTGGAATCAACTTGAAACTAAGAAGAAGACGGGAACTTCGACATTCTGCTGCACAGAAGACTGAAGAAAATCTCCCCTGTGGTCAGGGAGTGACCACCTTGCTAACGCAAGCACCATCCAGCGAATCACCGTCTGCTTTGCCGCCGCCTCCCGCCGGAGCCCGAGCCCAGAGACTGACAAGACCTGGACCTCCAGACCTCTCACCGCCCGATCCACAGTCCCTGCAAAGAGGAGACCCGTGGAGGCACCGAGACACGTGGAGCCAGCCATCTTGGAACGACTACGACAAGCTGACAAGTGCAACAACCGAGGCTCCCTCCAAGTTGTGCTTTGGGTCCTGAGAAGCCCAACCCTCGAGCAGCATCTGCACCAAAGGTGAGCCCTCCAGCATCTCCACGATCTGCGTGGGGCCCTTCTGCATTTTGCCACTCGACGCGCCTAACCGGTTGCTGGCCCGCTGGCTAGTGGCCATCTTGGCGACGAAATCTACGACAAACACCGCTGGTCTGGTTGCTCCAGACTGGCCCTTGCTCCCCTCCAAAGGAGCAGTTCCTCTGACCTTGCTGGTCAGAACCATCAGCTTAAACTCCTTGCCTACAACAATTGCTTTTGCCAAGGCTTGTTTGCTTCGATCAAGTCGCCGACACCGCCGACAGCGAGAGCCTGCGTGGGACAGCTCGTGACTCGACTCCTGGACGTCGTCGACCTTCAGGGACCACGTGGCTGCAGAGTCAAGCTACACCTTCCTTCCTGTTTGCACCCGACATCGCCTGGTACCCACCTGGTGCCACGCTGGTCACTGGCTAGTGACTGTGAACACTGTCCCCTCTGCTTACAGGTCTTCAACATCTCCGATCCACTCTTGGATCCACTGCATCTCTTCCCGACCGACCGCCTGCAGCACTTTTGTCTACAGGCCCCACGGAACAGATAGAAGAAACCCGACGCACTTCGAGGCCTATGCACCCGCTTCCTGTGGGTGAGGTAAAGCTGGCACACCTGTGCCCAAGTGTAGTATTACATCTCTAGTGCCTGTGTTCCAAATCTTAAGTTCCTAGGTCACCCGGAAGATTCCTTTTGCAGTAACTTTGTACTTTTTACGCACCCATTGAAACCTATGGGAGCACGCGTGTGACTATTTGCTCTGCACACGCCACCCGTGGACCTCCTGGTCACTAACTGACGTTAGCTCCTTGTAGGCCCAGCGATTCTAGAGGCCCTAGGCCTTTTCCCTTTTCTGTTCGTGGTACTTATACCACTATTTTAGTATATGGTTTGAGTGGCCACCAGGGCCTATCCATATAACGTGCAACTTCTGTGTATTCTGTGATAATCTTGTTTGACGATTTGTGCTCCTGTGCTCATAAAGAGACTAGGGGTTACTTTGAGAAATAAATACATATATATTTTGAATATATATCTGTGTGGTGTCCTTTCATTGGTATAAAAGGGGGTTACTATTGGTAAAACAGCTTGCTTAACACGCTTCACGAGTTTAGCCTCAAAGACTGCTTAGCCTACGCTACCACTAGGGCAGCTAGTCCGAAAAGGTTGACTTACAACCACACCATAAGGGTTGCTTGGCATGGTACAAGGTGATCACTTTAACTAGTGAGCATCATATACCAGGCCAACTTCTCACAGGGTGTAGACACCCTAAATGTAAGTAGCTAATTGGCTACTGCCTGTCTCCCCTTGTAACACCCCTAAATTCAGTATGTAGGTGACTCTCCGAAATTTGGCCTCATATTCCATGAACCAAAAAAAGACTAAGGAAGAACATGTTTTGCTGAAGCAGGAACTGAGCCCTGCTGCAGAAGAAACCAGCACCAAACCCTGCCAACTGCAAAAGGGCTCGACAACTGTGGCCAGCCATCCCTACCTAAAACCTATGCAGCTTCCAAGAACCCCGGAGCCCTGCCACCTTTCGCCAATTAATTGCCTGTGACCTTCCTGTGGACTATTGGTACTAATCCCCGGCACACCACCGATAAAGACTGCTGGGGTAAAGACCGGATCGGATCACATCAATGCGATTCACCCCGCCAACCAAAAGGAATATATGTTGATACACCACAATGCAAAACAACGCATACTTTTACCAGCAAGTACCATTACAACACAATTATTTTCTATGCATACCATTAGATAGCAAGTTCCTGGAAATGCTTTTAAAATGTCATTACAGCAGATCCCTTTAACCCGAATATATTTTCCACGCATTTTTTGTATTAAAAAACACCCCTACACTACGCTAAATTCTACATCCAAATACACTACCCTACACAACACAAACTCAACAACACTACCCTAATCCCTCAAACACTACCCCCACCACAACACTACCCCTTCCCCCAGATCTGTCCCTATACGCAAACACTACCCTGCTCGAACCCCCAGACACTACCATAAACCCGAAATCACTACCCTACACTATTCAAACACCCCTACACTACCCTAACCACTAAAACACTATCCTCTGCACGACCTTCCCCCACCCCCCAGTCCTGTCCCTACATTCTAACACTACCCTGCACAAACCACCTGACACTAACCTAAACCCTAAAACACTACCCTACACTACACAAACACCACAACACTATCCTAAACCCTAAAACACTACCCCCTGCACGACACTACCCCATCCCCCAGACCTGTCCCTACACTCTAACACTACCCTGCACGACCCATTTGACACTACCCTAAACCCTAAATCACTACCCTACACTACAAAAACAACACTACCCTAAACCCTAAAACACTACCCCCTGCATGACCCTCCCACTTTCCCCAGTCCGCTCTCTACATTCCAACACTACCTGCACAACACCCCCAACACTACCCTAAACCCAACAACACGACCCTACACTACACAAAAACAACAACACTACCCTAATCCCTAAAAGACTACTCCCTGTACAACCCTCCCCCAACCCCCACTCCTGTCCCTACACAGAAACACTACCCTGCACGACCCACGACAATACCATAAACCCCAAAACACTACTCCTCAAACACAACAACACTATCCTTAAGCCTAAAAGACTAACCCCTGCATGACCCACCCCTACCCTAAACGCCTTAAAACTACACAGTTCCTCTTACCTCTCTCTCCTCGTGGTTCCTCTCTTCTCCTTCCAGAGGCATCAGAGTGCTCAGGTGCTAGGTGCACGTCGTTGTGAGGAAACGGAAGAGCCTCAGTTTCCTCTCAACGATGTGGATCGCATTACAACACTTGTGTTGTAACAGCGCATGCAATGTAATAACATGCGTAGTACAATCTACAGGTTGTTACAGCGCATGCGTTGTCACGCTTGCGTTGTGATGGTATGCGGCGTAAAAGTCACGTACTAATGGCTGTTTACCACCAAAAGTTGCTGCAGCCAGGGCCTGTTGGCCACCAGACAGGTAACCAACCCCTACAAAGCATCCAACAGCCTGAGGGATCATCACAGTACCTGAGACTGATGCTGTAAACTGCACCGCTCCTTTGAGACTGTGCCTGCTTTCTGGTGATGTTGACTGCATGAAAGCAGCAACTTGGACACAAAAGCAACGGACTGCCATCAATCGCACCTGTAGCTGAACGCCGCCAGTAAAGAACCAATTCTGCATCCCAAGACCTCCTGCAACTCTGATCCAGATAACTCAGAACTACCTGCTGTGCCCTAGACTGAGCCCTGGACTTGCAAAACTCTAACTTCCCCAGAGTAGAACGTCACCTGAACTCTCAGTGACCGTTGTTCCCCAAAACTCTGTCAGAGTGCTGCTTCCATCAACCGTAATGTGTTGGTGGTACTCTGGTATGTCACCCTATGCTTTCTTCCCCTTGACCGCAACGGACTCTGCCTCATGGTATTGCCCACTGTTGCTTAAAACCTGTAAGCATTTGTGCCTTGAACTGCATTTGGTGAACACTCAACATACAAAGAAATCACTAACTATTGAACAAAGTTCTTGATTTATGAAACTATATATAAAGATACAAGTTTATTTTCCTAATTAATCTAGATTTATTCTTGAGTGTGTGTCTCAATTATTGCCTCAGTGTGTGACAACAAATGCTTAGCATTACCCTCTGATAAGCTTAACAGCTCACACACACTAACACAAAAAGAGCATTATAATGATCTGCGTTTACCTATGCAAATGTATGGGGGATCCACTGGACTGTCTGTATAGTGTACTAAATTTTATTACACTACATAGAGAGCCAGGATCCTACAGGCACCTTTCACCCCCTGTTTCAAAAGTAACCTGCAGTTTTAACTAGAAATGCCTTTGCAGAAATAAAAAAAATGAAGGTTGATATATTTCAATGTTTTTAAGGTAAATTGGAGCTTTGTTTTTGAGTGCTTTGTAAGTGAATAAAACAAGGTTAGAATTGCATTCATTGCTATATTGGAATCAAATGGTATTGTCAACTCATGGATAACGTCTTCTTTACTAGCAGAGAAATTGAATTAAAACTAATTGAACTGATTGTCATTAGAATATGAAAATATTTCCAGCAAATCAGAGAAAGGCATATAAACATCATGGACATAGAACAAAAGAAACTGCAAGAGATATTGTATTTATTGACTTTATTACAACATTGTAGGAAATAATAGATTGTGAATAAACAGAGGCTTTTTTTTGCCTCTGTTATTGTGACCTATGGTATGATCATCTTACAATGTTACTTTCATATTCATTATCGAGACAGGAAATGTGACTCCATTGTTTAAGGATTGCAAACTATTTTTTGGTAGTTCTCTTTCATATGTCATTTTCTGGCTGTAGTTCAGACACAGTATTTGTACAAAGTGATAGATCTAAGAGCAGGTAGCTTTGGTGCTGGCTCTCACAAATAAAAAGGGGGCACAGAGGGAATTAATGAAAAAAGAAGAGCCCTCCACTCAAAACAATATAATACATTAGACCACAGTTTGCCACACCCCTAAATAGATTTTACTTTTCTCAAATGAATGAATACCCCAACCATCAAGCTTCACTGTATGGGAATGACTTGTATAATCATCTGGTTCAATAAGGACCGGGTTTGTTGCAGTCCAAAAAATGCCAACAAAGAATTAAGTGTATGATTTCTCAGCTATATGAAAATCAAAATTGGAGTCACCTCACGTAAGCTACAACCACGAGCCATTGGGTAACAATCCTGCTAGCTCCTTCTTCTCATCATTGGCAGAGATCCTATTTGAAGGGAAGGCACTCAAACAATCATTCCTAAAAGACTATTGTGACCCTCAATCAGTATCTTCATCTTACCCAGGGGTAAGGTAAAAAATCACCTGCACTGTCCCTGCTAAAAAGACCCTACTAGCGGTGCAACAAAAAGGCCCTCTGATGAACATAGACTGCATACCTTGCACTCAATATCAAATTGAAATTGTGTCCAGGGAACTGTACCATTCATTTCTTTAATTTTACAGACCCTGGTACATAATTAAAAATACAAACTCATGTTCTGACCGATAATTATGGAAGATAAACATGTTTCATTGCTACCATATCTTAGGGCAAATTCATAAGGGCCAGGGAGCCAGGTAGATGCCCATGTTACACCGCACTGAATGCCCCCTAGGCGTGTACATACCAGAGGAAGCCAGGTAACAACCTTCAAAGAACTAGTTTGCTACTTTCACCTGCAGTGCTGGCGGCTCCTCTAAAGGATGGATCCCTGCTGGCACCATGTAGGAGTATCCAAAATAAGGGCACAAAGAACAGACCTCAGCAGCCGGTTATAATCAGCACACTTAAAGGATCCATCACATACCTGTTTAGAATCCTCTTCATCTTTAACAACAGAAACTGCTGACCTTCCCCTTCCATCCAAGCTATCTACTAAATGTTATTGGTTGGGAAAAACTAATCAGCCACCCTTTGTTACCCTGGCCCCATTGTTTCTTGATGGTTAGCCCTTTCGTTATCCTCGCTCACTTTAGTGAATGGGTTTTCACCCATCAGCCACAGGAATGTAGTCAATACACTACTACTGTGCATGACAGACAGCTGTTTCTACTCTCCATTATGTGCCATGAAAAACAAGGGGCTATCCAAAGTACTTACACATACACAACACGTAAATGGAATATCATAGCATGGGTCTTTGAGTTATAGTAAAGTAGAAGTTTGCCCATATGAGGTCAGTATACCCAACTCTTCATTGACATAGAAAAAAACGTCTGGTCAGGATTAATAACTTGAAAAACACAGTATGCTGTCACCAACACTTCATCTGATGAACCGAGGATATAGCCAATAGTCTAATATGATGCAATGCTTAGCGCACCCATACAGGACATAGAAAAGATTGTGGAAGTGCTCTCCATGGACAGGCTTGGGCCCCTGTTCACACCCTGTATTAGCATGGTTACAAAGCAATTAAAAATGTCATGTTCCCAGCTTCACAAGCAGCTAGGCACTCAGGGCAGTGGCACACACATATATACCATGCTGGGCACATTCCTGTAGAAAATTTGTCTACATTATTTTGTAGAAACATACAATTCAAATCCTATTCAAGCCTAGTTGTACACCGTGAAATTACCGTCATCCACACCCATCTAATTTTCACTACTCCATCTCAACCACTTCTTTGCCTCCTTTTTCAAAATCTCACCCAAACCCCCTTATTCACAGGCCACCAGGGTCTTTCTGCCAAGTGTTTAAACCCCTGTAAGACTGCCTGCTAGTTCTTCAATCCCTTGTTCTGGACTTCAGACCATCCTGCTAATAATATGATTTCCTCAAGCTATCTCTCAGCGCTCCTCTTCCAAGCCTTGGAGCCCATCCTAAGCGTTCTTTCAATCCTCCAGTTATTTAGATGGCTGTCAATCCTCCGACTAACTTCAAACATTCTCTCACTACCTCCCCTTTCTTATGGCCATCAGCTCTTATACTACCTCAGCCTTTCGCAGAGCAGATAGACTCACTCAATCCTTTCGCAGATCAGATAGACTCACTCAATGAGACCCAGCCTCTGAAAGTTCTGAGACCCCTCAAACCACACTGTATGGCCTTTTCCAGATACTCAACCACCAGCACTCGGAGCACTATCCTATCTGACTTCCACTGCCCCCAACAGACTTCAAACTCATATGATGAACATCAGTGCCTAGAACACCTTTTTCCTATGGATCTCATAGCAACACCATCAACATTCAGTGCCCCCCACCATCTCTCTGACCCCTAACACTAGTTTTCAGACTCTGTAGATCGGTGCCACTGCCTCTTTGAATCCACCTGCTGGTCCACACTGGCCCTCAGAATTCCTTATACTCTCCCCTATACCAGTCCCAAAAGTTAATCGTGCCCCACAATCTTCTCTACCAGATTTTACAGCCTTCTGTTGTACCTCAGAAATTGTCAGATCTGCATGTTCCCACTTTAAGTATGCCAACCTCACCCATAACAATTCTTGTTAGAAATTGAGTTTCTGGTTGACAGAGGTATGCATCCTGTCCAAGCAGGAACCACAATCCTAGTCAGGGCAAGTCAGATACACACCTTACATTAGCCTGTGCTCACCCTCTGTTAGTTTGGCACAGAGCAGTCAGGCTTCACCTAAGAAGCAATGTGTAAAGTATTTGTGCAACACTTCAAACAATAACACAGTTAAACACCACAACAAGACTCCACACCACTTTAGAATAATAAATAATGATTTTACAAATAAAGCATGACCAAAACAACAAAAATACAATAAGCAGAAGTCGAGATAATTTTTTTAAAGATGCAAAAATAGTGCTTGAAATCAAATAGCGCTTGAAGAGTTAATTGTTTGCGCTGGAACAGGTGAAAGTCAAGAGTGTTGGCCAGATACAGGACCCACACAGGGCGTGCTGAGGAAAATACCTTAATCTTGGCCGTAACATGAGATGCATTGATTTTCTTCATGCACGGACGGTGATGCGTTGGTTCTGAAGATGAAGCATCGGTTGTGAAATGCAATAATTCTGAAGCTGATATGTCAGCTTTCTCCACGCAAATGAAGGGATGCATAAATCATTCTTTAACAGTGGTGGTGATGCAGTGGTTTCGATGGCAATGCGCTGGTTCCAAGCGCCAGTTCTGTTCTCGTAACAGCAGCGATGCATTGGTTCTGCGCATCGCAGCAGAAGATGCTTCAATCCCACTGGAGTAAGCACCTGGGTTCACTTCCAATGAACTAGGCACATGAGCAGGGTTAAATACTTTGATGTCCCTGAGTCTTTGAAGAACAGGAAGCTAGTCATTTAGCCCTTGGAGTCACTCTGGGTCCAAGTGATGTGGGTCCAGTCAGAGGGAGCAGCAGGCAGGAGAGAGCACAGCAAGGCAGCAGTCTTCCAGAGCAGCAGTCCAGCAGTGTAGCAGTCCTAAGCACCGCAGTCCTTCTTCTTGACAAAGTGGTTTCAGGTGTCCAGAAGTGTACTGAGTTGGTAGGATCAGAGGTCCAGTACTTATACCCAGTTGTGTATTTGAAGTGGGTGACTTTAAAGAAGGGTCTTTGAAGTCCTCAGTGGTCCTTTCTTCCTGCCCTGGCCTCATTCTCACTACAGGGAGGGAATTCAGCCCTTTGGTGTGAGTAGGGCCCAGCCTATTCAAGTGTAAGTGTGGGATGTTGTCCATCACCTCCCTTCCTTGCTCCAAAGAAGATACATGGAGTCACACTCAGCCTTCTCTTGTGTGGAATGTCTAGAGGAAATGCACAAAGTTAACTGTCATCAAGCCCTGCCAGTGAATTGAGACATGCAGCAAACACCAAATGACTAAAATAAGCAAAATGTCCAACTTCTAAAAGCGGCATTTTCAGAATGGTAGCTTCAAATCCAACTTCAACATTAAAGAGTATTTGTCATTACCATTCCAGAGGTACTAAATATGACAAATCAACATTTTCTCAATTAGGAATTACAGATTATTAAATGTTATAAGAAATCCCCAATGTTAACCTATGAGAGAGGTAGGTCTATAAGTAGTGAAAAACAAGTTTGTGAGTTTCTCACTACCAGGACAAGGAAAACCTAAAAGTACATGTCCTACCTTTTGATTACACAGCACCCTACCCTGTGGGGACCTAGGGCCTAGCGTAAACTGCACACACAGGCTCTGCAGTGGCAGGCCTTAGATATGTTTAAAGTTCTACTGATGTGGGTGGCACTGACAGGCCCACTAGTAGTATTTAAGTTACAGGCCCTGGGCACATTTAGTGCACTGTACTAGGGACTTTCCAGTAAATTAAGTATGCCATTTGTGGATTCATCATTCAAACCATGTTTTGGGGGAGAAGCATGTGCACCTTATCACTGGTTGGCAGTGGTAAAGTGTTCAGAGTCCTAAGGCCAACAAAACATATTAGCAAAAATAGAAGCTAAGCAAGGAAAACGTTTGGGGGAAGACCACCAGAAGGATGTCAGTTATAACATTACTCTTCTACACTTTAAAAGTGCATATTACACTTCAGTTGAATTAAGAACTCATCCAGCCCTCTCTGTCAGCAATACAAACTTTTAGCTGGCCTTGAAACATTCAGGCACCGTCCTTTTCGCAGAACTCAGTTTTCATAACAGTGTGCAGACCAACTCCCACATTGTTACATTTCTGGGCCACCTCCTCCGGCCCTCTGAGGCCCTCAGCTGACTCTCTGAAATAATATTTTTGGACCAATCTTTTCTCACCTCTGCTGCCGCTTTGCTAGCACATGATCACTTTTGCTTATCTTGACATTCAGATCTTCCTTTAGCCCTATGTGAACCTTTTAAATTGCCCTGCCAGCCCTCAAGTACTCAACTTTTCCTTTTCCACTGCCTCCCAGCCTTGCTGCCTTTGAAGAGGTTACTCACCCTGGTCCTAAGGACCCTATTCCACCTGGGCCTCCTCCATGTGGTCATAATACTCCTGTCCCTGGCCCTACAAGTCCTGCTGCTCTCTATCATCCTTGTTCTGAACTACCTCATTCTCTTAGTCCTGGACTTCCTAGGTTTGTATTTCTGGCTCTGGTTGCCCGGGCATCAGCTCCTGAACCTCCATGTCATGTTCTGCTAGTTTTCAACAGTCTAGTTCTGTGCTGCCTTTTCCTGATATTCCTTTTCCTGGTCCTCATAGGCCTTGCTATCCTCTCCGTTTTGTGCCCACTGGACTTGATCCACTTGCTTCTGGCCCTCTCTGTTCATGTCTTTGTCATGTCTTTGTATGCCTAGTCAGCATGGTCTTGGTCTTTTCAAGCCCCATTCTCATAGCCATTCCTTTTCTTTCCTGGCCCTTTTGACCCTTGTCCCCTTGACCTGTTCTTCCGATTCTCTTCACCCTGTTCATTCAATTCCTTGTATCCCAGCTTCTGGTCCTGCTGGTCCCCTTGGTCCACCTGGCCTCATGTGTCCTGTTCTTCTTAGACCGTGTCCTACTGATCTTGATCATCCTAGTCCTTATGGCCTTGTGCCTTGTCTTCATGGTTCTTTTGGCACTGCACCCACTGCCCCTCGCCTACCTGGCTCCTGGCTCTCTTTGCTTCCAATTCTGGTCATTTTGGTCCTGGTGCTCCTGGGCATTCAAGTCCAGCACCATGATCCTCCATGATCAGGCTGTCCTGGTCCTCCTGATCTTCCTCAACTTGACCCTTCCACCCTCTTGTCCTGTTCTTTTTTCCCTGTGTGGCATTATAGGCCCTGGTCCTCCAGTCCTGGTCCCTTGGCATTTCTATGCAAGTTCCAATTTCTCTTGGTCCTGATCCTTGCTTTGTGTCTGGTGCTTTGGGCTCTGGTCTTTGTGGTATCCTGGTACTGGTACCCCTCATATTCCATGTTTATTCTGGACTACTAATAATAATGGCCATATTTCTCATGCTTCTAATCTTCCTTGTCCTCATGCATCTAGTATTGACCCTCCTGGCACCGGGCCCTCAGTTACTTTCACTCATAGTTCTAAACTAACTGATCAGATAGTCTTTTGCAAAAGTGCATTACCAAATAATCAGTTACTGACAGGCACGCAGTTTGAGGCATGCCAGGAATCCTCATTGGCAACTCCATTAGCATCTCATAGTGGGGCAGACCTGTCTTTTTGTTTGGTGTACAATTGATATTAATTAGCACAAGAGGTAGGACATTGGGCCATTTCAAAGCAGTGGATGTGCATAACTTTGTCAGCTTGTTTCTATTCAGGTGCTACACCATGCTTGATGTTTGAGGGTCATAAGCTTTGTAATGCCTACAGGCTCACAGTTTAGCTTCAAGGTTTAATTTTTTAAAGGTCCACCCTTATCACATTCTATGTAAATTGTTACCATGTACCAGAGGATCCGTTTTTTACACAACAGCTTTGCCAAAATCATATTGTCACACCTGCACATTGGATCGGCATTTACTCATCTTGAGAACATTGAGATCACTGACAGCACATATCTGTATCTTCCATGGGGTGGCACTTTTTAAATTCAATCTGCTATCCCACAATTGCTCCATAAACTCAAGGGGAATGGCTCATTTTAACTACTTTTCCATTCCTCTAATTGTTTTTCTGACAAACCAAACTCATTGAGCAATAGTCTTCGGCGCATTTCTGTTTAAAATCATCAAACAACAAACCACCAAGCCCCCAGTACCCTCCACCCAAGCCTCCAAGAAAACTTCACCATCTTCTTCGAAGAAATAATCTCCAAGATTGAACACTCGCTAGACACCAGCTCCAATAGAAAGCACATGCCTACACCACACAAATACATGGAAGTCCTTCAATCCCATCACAGAAGCCAAGATTATCAAGCTAATCTCCAGATCCAAAGCCGCTTCTCACATCCTGGACCCTATACCCACTCAACTGACCAAAAAACTCAAACTCTCCATAGCCCCGTTCTGGTGCAGAATCATCAACAGCTCCATGAGATCCAGCATCATACCTGAATGCCTTAATGTCGGCCAAGTAACGCCACTACTAAAAAAAACAGGCCTTGACTGCATGGACCTGAACAATTTCAGACCCGTTTCCAATCTCCCCCTCCTATACAAAATCTTCGAGAAATGCGTCCCTTCACAACTGATGCAACACATGGACTACATCAACCTTCTTGACCCCCACCAATCGGGATTCAGAAAAGGTTACAGCACTGAAACGGCGATCCTCAATATCACCGATGAAATCCATAAGTCACTGGATTCCGATCACTGCTGCCTTCTCATTCTCCTCGACCTATCGGCAGCTTTTGACACGGTAGATCACCGACTTCTCATCAAGGCCCTACAAGAAAGGGTAGGTGCTGATGAGAAGGTCCTCCGCTGGTTCACCTCCTTCCTCCAGAACCGCTCGCAAAGGATAAAAATCTAAAACTTTACCTTCAACCTCCACCCCGTCAGCAGAGGTGTGCCCCAAGGTTCAGTGCTCTCACCACAACTGATCAACATGTACATGGAACCCCTCACCACCATACTTAAAAAGGCGAATATCCCCTTCCACCTATACGCCGATGACACCCAGATCTATCTAGAAACCTCCTCCCCAAACAACATCCTCAGACTTAACAACACTCTAAAAGAAATTCAACGCTGGCTGTCCCAAAATCACCTTAAACTCAATCAGGACAAAACGGAGATCCTCCTCATCTCTAACAAAGAAGAGAACCCACAAATCGCAGAATGGCTTAAAGCTATGGATGCTCTAAACAGTAATCTCACCCTGGCTAACACCGTAAAATCCCTAGGAATCACCCTAGACCCTAAACTGGACATGACGAACCACATCAAAAACTCTGCAAATACTGCCTTCCTCAACCTAAAGCTTCTCTACAAAATTAAACCATTCATCCCTACTAAAGACCTCAAAAAAGCCACCCAATCACTGGTGCTATCCAGACTCGACTATGGCAACGCAACCTTAACCGGCACCACAAAATCTCACCTGACTCCCCTCAAAACAACCCTCAACACAGCAGCCAGAATGGTCACTGGAATCAGGAAATATGACCACATTTCACCAGCACTAAGAGAGCTAAAATGGCTCATTTCAGAACGGCCTGCTTCACTCACAAAGCCCTTCACACTGGAAAACTGGACTATCTGGCCACCAAACTCAAGAAGGCCGGGCAGACGAGAAACCTCAAGAGCTCGAACTCCCTCCTTCTCATCCCCTTGAGAACACGCTAACATAAAACCGCCACGAGGTCATTCGCTGGAAACGCGCCAAAAATCTGGAACTCCATCCCAGCAGATAGCAGAACTATCCCGTCCTTCACAAAATTCAAAAAACACCTAAAAGCCCTCCTCCTCAACCGCTCCCTCCCGAATGGATAGCCGCTGCCCTCACGCTATACCTGACGCCTGTGTTCTCTGACTTCACATCGCTCAGATCCACCTCAGCCCGCCTCGAGACAAGTGTGCAAAAAAACTAGGCTGCCTAAAGATTCTCGGACGACCTCAATAAAGCAGTCAACGAGGCTACCTCAGGACTCAACCACTACCTCAAGAAGCCTCAGCACTCTTGGACTGCTTTATGTTTAATGACTGCTCTACCATGTAAGTATTATGAAACACTGTTGTAAAGCGCTCCGATACCCCCGGGTCAGGTCAGCACTATATAAAACTCCAAAAATAAATAAATGAAGTGCTTGTTCCACCATGTTCTTTGAGAACTAGTTGTCATTGCATCTCTGCCTGAATTTGCGGGTCCAATAAATAATTTTACCATTTGCAATAACAAAGAATTCTGATACAGAAGACTTCTTCCTAAATCTGCGTACACGTCTTCATTTTTTTGCAAACCTTTCACTTCCATTCCTGGTTCTCACCTTGTCCTGCATCTTCCCGAATGGTCCTGACCTCTTCAATTGTATGTGTAAGCACTTTGGGGACCATCATTTCTGCAAATATAGCAACATACTCAACAGAGGCATTTAATGCCTAGACCCTAGCCATGGTGGCTAGAAAAATTATTCCTTCTAGACACAAGAATCAGTATAAATTGTTCTGCGTTTTTTGCTCGACAACATGCTCTCATGAAAGCAGTCGACTGCAAATTGTGCTGACCATACATATGCCAAAGAAGAGATTTGCATGATTATTTCACTGGTGCACCGGGCATCAGTGGCTCTTTAATGTTCTGCATTGCCTCTGAGGCATGGCCCATCTACAAACAGCACATTTGCACAATGTACCTAGGCTGGTGTCAAGATGAGATTTTTGTGCACAACTCTTTCACCTGAACATAATTGTGATCTTCTTCATCATTTTTCTGGGAAGACAACATTTAAAACGTGGCATCATTTTAAAGATATTCTGGGAGTAGTAATTAAGGTTATTCCTTAATGTGTAAGTCAGTCATTTGTGAAAATCTCAACTCGATGGGGGTATATATAATATTACAGGATTATCTCTCTGTTCCACAGTCATTGACACTGCTAAAATGGCTCTCAGGCACCCTAGGAGAGCTGCTGCCATAGGATTCAAGGAAGATGAAAAATAAGCAACTGGGCGCTGTCGATCACAGTGGTGTTGTGCCAACACAAAGAGCACCCCTCCCTCTCAGTGGGTACAGAACAAAACACTTTATTGTAATCTGGCACATCCATGGCTTGGCATGAACAAAAATCATGTTTAAGTTCTAGCAATGACTTTTGAAAATCTTCTGACTAGGGCACTGAATAGGGGATACACACTTAGAAAGAGGAACATACCTCTCTGATTGGTTTTGCACAGGAAGGTGTGCCTACCTGCACAAAAACAATCCTTCATGCAACGCAGGCACCCTTGCTCCATGATGCTACAGTATAGGCGTTGGTGCTAGGCTGCCAAAAGCCCACAGTGCAGGGGAAAAGGCAGGAATGCACCATATTGCCTTAAATATGGCACATTCCTGCCATTTCCGTCACACAGTGTAGCCCAGCAAGGTGACTTGATGGGCTGCTCTGCATGACAAACTCATAAATAGGACCCTAATCTTCCTGGTGCTTGTGAAGGACCTAAGAGAAAATAGATAGTGACTCTGTATACCTTTGTGGGATTTATGCCAGCAAAATGCCAAATTTTTGAAAATGTAGATAATAATAATATATCAGTGTGGCTGAAAGGGTTAATCATGACATGGGACCAATAAGCATCTATGCCTCATACCCACTCTCCTATGTAGACAGTATGTAAAAGTGTGCTTATGCAGTAGCTTGCAGATTGAATGGACACTTCGCTCAGGCATTCCCTAGATGCTTTGCTCACCAGTCTCCTGCTTTCTCTTCCCCAGTTCCACAGAAGTACCATTACTGTGACTAACCCAACTTACCTCCTGCATATGACCCAAAGGACTGTGTCCCGTAGTACAATTGCCTTTTGATAGCCTCTCCCTATGTGGCCCAGATACCACCTGTTTCCCTGCAGACCCTGTTTCCTACTGCTTGTTGGCTTCTGCTGTGTTGCTAGGTTTGACATACTAGGCAGGTACCACCTCACTTACAAAGAAGCCCAAAACTAGCAAAAGACCTTCCATATGAAGCCCAACCATCAAAAACATCAACAGGAGATTCATGAACACTAAAATATCAATGTAGTCTCATAAATGTAGAAAGCATTTATGTAAGATACGTTTAAAACAAGAAGGACTATTTAAACAGGTAAAGTTATGCATGAGTAAATATACCCTTGTAAATCCACTCTTACACTTTGTATAAAATGTATTACTTTAGGCTATACACCATTTACAAGTGTAAATTTACTAAAAAAGTGTAGACTTACATGACTCCAACCCTGGGAACCTAAGTTTGAGCCAAATTAAGAGTGTAAAGTTACTACTTTTATTTTTCACACACACAGGCACCAGGGTAAAGAGCTCCCCATGGTAAAATATAGTGAACTTTAAATAAAAATGAGTATAGTTAAAAAATATAGCAAAGATATTTTTAAGATAAATAATCAGGAATCTTAATTTCAAATATTTTTTTTAATGTAAAGTAAAAGATTAATGCTGCAGTATTAGCAACTTTTTACTGATATTTAATTTTTTTGACCATATGGAATTAATGGTCCGCCAACTTTAAATCGGCCCCTATGATTTTTCCTAGTAGTAGATATCATGAACAATAATGTAACAGATTTCCTAATATTCCCTGGATCTAACTGAAAACTCCATGAATGTATTCCCTCAGTTTTAGAAATAGCACACCCTTGGCAAAAATACAACTCAATTGCAAAAGTGTTTGTGAATTGACCTAAATGTCAACAGCAAAGCTTTACTGGGTATGTTTTGAAGTGTACACAGTACAAGTTCTGACCCTGTCTCACGCTCCGACTGAATACAACAATCCTTATACTGTGGCTTTTTTCCTTTGCCAAATTTCAGACGACTATCAATGTCACTGTATCAGTCTCAACTTTGTCGCAGCACGCATTCAGATAGCATAAATATACCTGGAGAAAGAACATTCTAGCGACAATGCAGCAGTGATAAGCACCGTTTCAAAGGCTACTGGCCAGTCCTATTAGGTCTTACATCCTCATTCAGAGTCCCCCCCCCCCCCCCGGAAATTGTACCATTAAATCCTGTAATAACGTAATGACCGCACATTCGCCTTTAAAAGCAAGTTACCATAAAAGAATAGTGTTTCAGCAACTTTATCTGTATTTAAAGGTGCAATGTTAGCCCTAGAATTGGTTTACTTTTGCTAAAGTGCTTTCTCACACTGCAATTTCCTATTACATAATTAAATGTGAAGAATCGCTACAAACTTATGGAGGTTAGTTCATATCTCTTTGAATATGAAAAGTGTCAAATGTGTGGTAAAAAGCTAGCAGTACATTTAAATCTAATTCTTGCATGCATGTGACCTACTTTAATGAGGGCCTTAGTTTCAAATATTCCACTTATTCATCCGTTTTCAGTGCTACCAGTAAACATTTCCTGCTGCCACATGAATTCTTCAGCACAAAATGAAACTCCAGTTGCGAGATGAGGTTTATGCAAGCCAAAACCATTGAATTAATGCCCCATCAAACATGTTTTTTTCATTGACAGCATATATCTAACATTGCCTCTTTCGACGCTGGCTTGTTAAATTGAAAGTATGTTGCTTATAGTTATTATCCTGCATGAATCAAACACATCACACCCATGTGCCTCGGCAATCCTCATACGTTGCAAAAAAGCACCAGCTGTGTGAACATTTACTATTTGCAATTGACGTTTCATACAATAACTAAAGCCCTTGAGCAGTTTATCAATGATAAATTCACCTGTATCGAAAGTGAGTCTTCCTTCCATTTAACTAACGCAAACAGTGCTAGTTAACTACCTTTATTTTATTTACTTTTATACAAAAGGGCACAAGACACTGTCTAAACTTTATTTCGTTTTCCATTCAGTGCTGCGTGGTGAACATGGGACTGACGTTACTCTTTCACAAGTTACTGGGCCGGAAATGGCGGTATTTGTTTTGCATAATAAGGGTATTTTTATTATACGCACGTTTCAATAATGCACAGTAGCCCCAGTGTACTTAGGCCATTAAAACCGTTTTAAAGCTACTTACTTTTCATCGTCATGCTTCAGCTTCTTCAATTTAGACTTCTGGAGTTCCATTTCTTTGTGCAATCGTTCAATCTTTCTTGTGAGATGTATGTCTTTGTGGTGATGTTTCTTCAAAAAGACCAGCTACTGTTTTTCTTTTCCCCCCCGAGTTATTCTGCAGCTTATTTTGTGCTAAAAGACCCACCTGCCATTCAAATGGCTCCACCACCACCTTCTCCCTCACCAGCACCTTTGCCAAGCTCGCCCAAATGGTCTGAGTAGGCCCGCTTCTGCATGGGCATGACTATGCACACCTCTGTCCTTCTCAGCCTCCCTGGCGCTGCCATGCTGCTTACTGTGCTGTAGTGAATATTGGTGATTCAGAGGGGAGGCGGGTTTCCAGGGAAAGGCTAGACACCTGGAGGTGAAATAAGGGGCGGGGCTGGACTTGTGAAGTAGGGGTGTCAATTATTAACATTACCCAGTTTACAGAATACTGACTATAATGCACATAGCCATCGCTGTCGGATAAAATGTGTACTTAAGTTAGGTGACTTCGGATTCTATAATAGTTTTCTTTCTTATCATTATTATTATTAATCAGCATTTGTTGAGTGCATAGCTACCCGCAGGCAACCCAGCGCTAGCGACAACAAGCAGACAAAGTTAGGGGTTCTAAGACATATTCTGGAATAACCAGGTCTTCAGTTGCTTTAAAAAGGACAGATGATGGGCCGTTGATCGAAGATGACTAGGAAGGGTGTTCCATAGTCTAGAGGCGTTGTAAGAGAAAGAGCGACCACCGGAGCAAGCTCTCTTGAATTGGGGTATAGATGCCAGAAACAAATTGGATGAGCGGAGACATCTTAGGGGGCGATAGAAGGTGATGAGGGGGTGATTCATTTTTGGGCCATTCCCCCAGAGGGTCTTATGAGCTATGCATAGTGATTTAAAATATTTAAATCATTAAATAATGTTTTGGCAGCCAGTGCAATGTTTTGAGAGCCGTCTTGTAGTAAGGACTCCCTTAATACGTACATACATTGTTAAGTTAGCATAACCACGTCAGAAGTTAGAAAGCCAGCTTGCTGCTTTTGCACACGACACTGCGTTCACATGTTATTGCTTAAACGAACTGCTGACTCGAGTTTTGCCTCACACGAGAGCAATCTGTTGTTACCATCCCGAGCTCTGCGAAGCGACCTTGGTCTGCACACAATGTGACAAACAGTCTGAGTTGTTAGACAATGCATGTTTTCCACTCTAGGTTGATCGACCCACTATTTAGTCATAACACACGAGCAGCTGCACATACCTGAAAGTTGGTGCTTTTAATATCACGGACATCATGTTTATTATTCAGACCGAAGACGAGCCTTCCTGCGAGAAGACTCCTGATGCTCCTGTGATGTGATTTCACTAAGCTGATCTTTGAGGTATGGGGTCCCCTATTCAAGCCTAAGAGACCTTCTGTTAGACTAATAATAATATTAGCTTCTTAGTAAAGGGAAAGTGGTAGTATCCACTGTCATTATAACATGATCACCCCTTTTATATTCTATGGAATTGTAACTATGTTGATGGTTTTGATTTTAATCATTTGTCTGCTTGTATTAGCCAAAGTACTGCATATTAGGACACGTGGTCTATAAAAATAAACTCTTTTTATTTTCACCGTGTCTCTGTTGATTCTTGTTGTGGACTGATGTGAGAATAATATACGAACAGGTATTTCCGATTCCCACCATTCCTGAGTATGTACTGAGTCGCGTGTTCTGGGTTGTCTTTTCATTGGGACCGCCGAGCTAAATCTCGGATAACGAATGGGACACTTATGCTAGCCGGATACTGGGTTCTGGGTTCTGAGGTGAATTTCTGGTACACCACAACTCACTGAGGTCCTGGGGTTCTACGCATAGTTCTGTGTATAAGCAGAATCCCTGCAACATGGCGCACCTAACGTTTGGTCTATGAGTTGAAACGCCTTAGTAGTGCTCGCGTTTGTCCACAACACCCTCATTCTTGTTTCCGGATATCAAGTCTGACGGATTTAAACCTACCTAGGTCTATTGATATAGGTTCTTTCAAGCTTGATAATTAAAAAGGTTAGTGAACCCTTGTGCTACTGATAGTTTCACGTGTGTGTTGTCCTAATGTCGGTGGATATTGCGGCGCATAGCCGTGCAGCTCTGAAACGTCATTTGACGCAGTATGGGGTACCGGACACTGGTATGAACGTCATCTTTGTAGTGGGAGCCGATGCGGCTCATCCCTATGAGTTGTTCTACTCTTGGGTGACGATTCCAGCGGTGGGGGATGATGACACCTTTCATTCTTACACTGCCGCTGCAGTGCCGGCGAACTATACGCCGTATAGGACACAGGAAATACCAATATCTGCTTGGCAGCACCATATTTGGTTTAATGGCGCCCTTCCCCATGTGGTTATACCGCCGAGAATGGGCCCTTTATCAATTGCAGGGGCCACTTGGCCGGTACTAGCCGGATTTACGCCTCATCCCCGTTACCTCACGGTGACGGTGGCTGAGTTGCGTGTACTACACACTGCCCTCATTACGGTATATAGGGCGTTAGTGCAGTATGTGTCGCGCAATATGCAGGCGGGGGCACCTGCTGTTGCGGGACAGCCTACTGATCATCACGCGGTGGTCATTAGTCCTGTTATGGTTAATTCTGTTATGGGCAAGCGCCCCCAAACTAGGGATGATTTCCCCTTTTGGCTTGCTGAAAAATTTGACCAAATAGAAGCGGTTTACCCGAATACTACTCCTGTGGAGAAACACAGGATCCTCACCATTAGTTTGCCTAAGGACTTGGTCCCCCACATTGATGATTGTGCAAATTGGGGCAAGGTCTTTGCAGCGACGTACGCGCAGTGCTATGGCACGCCGTCTATGTTGCAGCTGCCCTCCGTAATCAAAAGAGTTCAAGAGAACCATGGTGCGGAGTCTGCGATAGAGTTAGGGATGCGGCTCCTCGGGCAATTTGACCTGGTGGCTACCATGATAATTGGTAACCTGAAGGGTGATGCTTTGCATTTCCAGGTTCGTAATGAACTGAAACGAGTTCCTGAGGAGGACAAACCGCAGGAATTTGCGAAAATAATCGCAGAGGCATATCGGGATTTGGGTCGTAGCTCTTTAGGGGTTAAGCCTGTAATAAAGAATCCCGATCTAAAACAGCAGGGTAAGGCAGAAACGTCTGGTAAGGACGACCGGACCTTTTTTCCTAAACAAAAATGGCAGGTTAAACAACAGGGAAAGCAGCAGCAACAGAAACAGGGCTCTCGGCCTGCCTCTCCCGAACAGTCAAGTAGCGAACGCACTTATGATCTGCGCGATCGTGCTGCTATAAAGTCACCTGATAGATTTCAGGTTTCTGAACAGCGCTCTCCTCGTTCTTCACAGGAAACATCGGCTACACAGTCCGGTGGCGGAGGCGGTGGCAAAGGTCGGGGTGCTCCACAACAGCGTGACCAGCCCCGACAGACTGAGGGTAAAGGCAAGCAGGACGAATTTGCACGACAAAGACCCCCGTTTCAGAAGAAGAAAGTGGCGGCTCTGACAGCAAGGTATGCCTCAGATAGTGCGGACACAGCTTCGGAACCGGACATGGGCGCTGACGCTCCTGGACAGCGCAGCAGAAATTACCATAGTCCGTCAAGCTCTGCGTCCATTTCTGGCGGTGACAGCAACTGATATATCGGTTACTGTGGAAACAGCTGACACCAGAGTGGCTCCCCCTGATAGACTTTATGAAATAGTCTTATTAATTGAGGGTGACATACAACGTACAATAAAAGGGATTTTTTGGGATAATCTGACCACCACCTATGATATCCTCCTAGCGGAGGCAGATTGGCCCCCAGCTTTCATTTTAGAGGCTCCTAGAGGGGAGGAAGTAATCCTCCCGTCCTTTGCGCACACAGTGCCTAAGGACCAAGCTGAAGTGTATGCTGAGGAGTGGGCGCTTGCGCTTGCGCCGGCGGTGTATCGTACTCAGGTGGGATGGGACAGATTGTCCCCCTGCCATGAGATTCCATTGCGGTCTATGCCCCAGCCTCAACCTCAATATCCTATGCGTCGTGAAGCGAGACCCCACGTCGCGGCAATCCTTGAACAATTGGAATATCAGGGTGTTATTGAAACATGTGTGTCCCCTATGAATAACCCTTTATTCACTGTAACGAAGCCTGACGGCTCGTACCGTTTAGTTTTGGATTACCGGCACCTAAACTCCCACTGCCGGACCTGCGCGGTACAAAATACACATAGCTCGGCTTTGGTCGACAGTCTCGTGCGTAAAAGATTTAAAACGACACTTGACATTTCCAATGGCTTTTTTAGCCACAACCTGTCCACACTGAGTAGCCAGTGGACAGCGTTTACATCGGGCGGAAAACAAAAACAGTTTACAAGATTAGCCATGGGTTACAAATATAGCCCTGGCGTCTTTTCTGCTCGCGTGGTTTCTCTTTTAGAAAGAATAGACCCCGAAGCATACTCATATGTTGACGATATCTATCTTACGGATGATGAGCTGATGCCGCATCTGTCTCGGGTTGACAATATTATCGTGAGTTTTGCAGACTATGGCTACAAATTCAATTTTGCGAAGTCACACATCGCAGAATATACGGTGTTGTTTTTGGGCTACGAGCTCAACAATGAAGGTAAGGGGTTAGCCCCCCACTTTCTGGAAAAGTGTGCACGCTTAAGTGCTCCTACGACACTGAAGAAATTACAATCTCTGCTGGGTTTTCTGAATTTCGGCCGTACGTACATTCCTGATTATGCCCAGCGTATCAAGCCGCTTTACGCCTTGGTACAGCCTTCGTTTTCGAAATCTAGCTGGCAGCTAGAACACTCTGCTATTTTACAGTCTTTACAGGCTGACCTTCTTGCTTCACAATACTTGCTGACACGTGATAACCGCACTAACCTGGTAATAAGAATAGTACCAGGCGCCGTGGGGTTCACGTATTTGACGTTTAATGAGGGCGACACAGTCCCCATTGCGTACAAATCCCACTTGTACACCTCTGCTGAATTACGTTTTTCCACGGTCGAAAAAGTTCTGACTGCTGTGCAGATGGCGATCCTCAAGGAACGTTCACTGTCGCATGGGAAACAGATTCTGGTTGTAACTCCATATCCTGCTTTAGAGGCAGTGACTAAAGCAAGTGTACCAAATTCTAAAGCTTTGCATCCACGGTGGATACAATGGGCCACAACACTGACGTCGCCAGACGTCACTTACATCTTTGATGCCTCATTACAGACTCAAGAGTACTTGCAGTATGAATTCGTTCATCCGGCACCTCTGTCTTTGCGCCCGCTCGAAGAATACCATTGTGTCATATACACTGACGGGTCTGCGCAACCCGCAATTGGATCGAAGCACGCTTATTCAGCGGCTTGCGCAATTGTCGTGGGTACATTCGTAAATGGTGAATTCCAATCTGATGCAGTGCATACGCAGTCATTGGGTGATTGTACCGCGCAATTGGCGGAGCTCCGGGCTCTGGTGCTTGCACTGGAGTTTGCTGATCCACGAGTCACTACTCTTATAGTGAGTGACTCCTTCTACTGTGTCCAGTCTTACAATGACAATTTACACTTCTGGTCTCAGAATGATTACCGCGACACTAAAGGTAGCACAATTAAGCATAAAACGCTTTGGGTTCGAGTGGCGGACTTTAAAGAACGTCTCCCTCTCGTAAGTGTTATACACACTCTTGGTCACCAGCGGCTTGGTGTCCATGCTGTCGGCAACAGCTTAGCTGACGAGGCAGCGAAAACAGCAGTGGCTACATACTTAGTGGCAGCAGTTACAAGATCCAAAAGTAAGATTGATGATGACATCTTGGCAGCTATTGCTGCTACAGAGAAGGGAGGAGATTACCCGAAGGGTTTTCCCTCTCGGTATATTTATCATTTAAGTCCTGATAACGTCCCATTAGTGAGGATTAACGACGTTGGTGATAGAATAATTCCCAACGCGGACTGCAGACCAGCACTGATCTTGGCTGCGCACGAGGGGTTGGCGTCAGCCCACGCCGGTGTGTCAGCTACAATATCTCTGCTACAACAACGTTACTGGTGGTTTGGTTTATATAAACAAGCGCGCGCTTATGTTCTTGATTGTGACATTTGCCAACAGATTAAACCTTCTACTGTTGCGCGCCCACCACAAACACAGCTGTACATCTCTAATAAGCCATTTGGTTGTGTTTATTTAGATCACTGCGGTCCTTTTTCTTCTGATACTGCGTACAAGTACATCTTGGTTGCAGTGGATTCGTGCACACGTTTTCTATGGGTATGGCCACAAAGGAGTGCTGACTCGCGGACTGTCATCAGGGATTTGCGTGTCTTTGTGGGAACTTTTGCGTGTGGTACCTTCCATTCTGATCAGGGCCCTGCGTTCGCCTCTAAGGCTTACAAGGAGGCTATGAAAAATTTGGGGGTCCTTGTCAAATTTTCGTCTCCCTACCGACCTGAGGGTAATAGTGTGGTGGAGCGAATGAACCGTGACTTAAAGCAATGATTGACAGCACGTGTTTTAGGCACAGGCCGGAACTGGCTAGCCCATTTGTATAACGTCCAACGTGCACTAAATAATCTCCCTAGAAGGTCTCTGGGTGGGCGGACCCCGTACATGATGCTCTTCGGAATCAGAATGTTTGTTCCAGACCTTGATGGTCTAGACATTGCGGCGTCGACCGCACCCTTTGACGTAGATGATCACTGTGCTGTTTTGCAGACTCTACAAGAAGCCAGAGACTCTCTTTCGAAAGAACATTTGCCCTCCACGTCTGAAGCTGAGGTTCAGATTCCGGTAGTCGGCTTGCTACCCCGAGTTGGTGATCTGGTCCGTGAGAAGGTGGAGAACAAGAAGGAGTTCGGCCCCTCTTATCGTGCACCAGTTCCAGTGCTTGGAGTGCAGGGTACAAGAACAGTCATTTTACCTCCACTTCCTGGTCGCAAAGAAAACAGGTACATCTCTATTGACAATGTCAAACTTCAGCGAGTGGCCGATACTTCTTAGTATGACTCCGGCAGTTTCAGGCCAGACAATGCAAAGAAATTCAATGATGGTTCCTGCTTCTACCACCTTGTCTGATGTTGCAATCGAGATGCATTCAGTTACTGATCCCTTGCTGATACCACCGGCTGGTGGTTTGTCCGATGAGACTGAGTATGCTTATCCTACACGTGGACCTTCGCCTGTTTTACAATCTACAGCACTTGGCCAGTCCCGTTATTCCTTTGACACTAACTCTTTGCCCTCAACTCCCCCATCAAACATTGCTGTTTTTGTGAGCTGGTTTAAGAAACATTTTTTGATAGCTCCTTGGACATACATCTGGTTGATGCTTTTTGGTATTTTTTTGTTTATGTCCATTGGATTTGTTGTAGTTTTCTTCCATTTGGTGGATGGCCATTATCTCAAAGAGAGATCGACAATTAGACTTATCAATGGAACTTTGGCCCCCCACTCCTCATCCCACATCATGAAAAGGGACCAGACTTTTGTGAATATTACTGCCTGGCCCGTCATGGATGGGATCGCTTGGGATGCAGTTAAATTTCAAATTCATGGGCCTACAGAGGTCATTAATGTGCCTAATGTATTTCGTGTTTCTATGGGTGATGTAGTTAAACAGAACATACGTTCTGATGATTGGGATGTACACGCCATTGAAGCACTGTTTTCAGATTTGAAATATTATGCCGCCTTTGATGCTGAGGATTTGTATGACAATGCGGCTAACTATGCGGAACAGTATTGTTTTCAACATTATGTCAATCACTTCTTGCATAAATCAAATTCGTTTAGAAATTTTGTAAATTTTACCCAGTGGGAACATTGTCCCACCCCCTCGTTTGGCAGTTCACACACATTAGTTGATAAGTTTACTTATTTTACTGATTTCAGTGTTTCAGCCCCGGCATCCTTTTATTTTAAAGTTAAGCCTGAGTCTGCCTCCAAGGTTAGACTGACACACACCAAATTGCTATATTCTAAGTCCTTCATGGATGAGTTGTCAATCAAAGGTTATGATCTATGGAAGGCTACTATTGATCTTAAGTCGGTTTGGGGTTCCAAACCGTGGCAGGTTCAGGGAACTGAAGCTTTACACAGTGCCTGTCTAGTACCAAATCATATGTTGTTTTTAAATGCAACCATATTCCAAACCACCTGTTTCGGATTGGCCACTTCTAAAAAACTAAATTCGCCTTCTGTGCCGGATCTGGGTGCTTACCCAAATTGGAATAATCACACAGATCTGTCCCTTCCTGCTTTGCAGTTATTGGTTTCCAATTCGTCTTTCAATATTTCGAAATTTAATAGTGAGGGATGGTTAATTTGGCAAAGCAGTTCTGATACCTGTCAACGTCGTTTTCTAGGACTGAAACCGGGGTATACTCAAGATCGAGTGGACCCCCGGTTTGGGTCGTCACATACAGTAACTACATACTCTGTGGGGAAATTATGTCAGTCCTGGCTGCGACATTCCACCTTGGCATCTGTCAAAGTTCATTTATCAAAGTTACATGACAAAATAGATTTGAATTATTTTGTTAAAGGTCCAGTGGGTGGCAGATCCAAGAGATGGGCGTATGCTATTTACAACGAAGTATGGAAACTGTCGCAAATTGAGGCAGCTTCAAGATTGAGAGCTATTGATCAGGCTAATATGGAAAAAGTATTAGCAGTTATTGATAACAGCATTAACACTCTTTCTTCTCGCATTTATACATTAGATAATATTGTATCTTCAATTGTTGATATTGTGCAGGATGATATGTCTGTGTTGTATCATGGACAAAACCAGTTGCGTTCTGTTATGCAGTTTGCATGGACATTACAGACATTGAAGGCGGGGAAGGTCCCTTGGGACTATCTGAATACAACATCGTTATTTCTTCCCTTTAACCTTACTGACAAACAGCAGTTCATGTCCATGAAGGATGCTACATATTCTTTGCTCCATATTGAGAAATT
This sequence comes from Triturus cristatus, assembly GCF_964204655.1. Lineage (NCBI taxonomy): Eukaryota > Metazoa > Chordata > Amphibia > Caudata > Salamandridae > Triturus > Triturus cristatus. The sequence goes on along the minus strand of NC_140587.1, from coordinate 734,185,793 downwards.
GGAGCCGTTACCTTTTTCTGTTGCGGAAGTCGATTCCGCTGTGTGGCTCTTACACGGATTGATAAGTCTACCGTTTGCGCTTTTTAAGTTTACCTCTTGTATGAAACACTATGCTCTGGGTAGATATGAACAGCTGGGTACCGCTTTCATACATGAAGTCTGGTCCCTCCCCTTTACGTATAGATGTACAAGGGACGGTACTGAGGTTTATCTGAAGGGTGAAGAATGTACAACGTCACCTGATCATTCTGTTGTATGTAGGCACATTCAATTGCACGGTGCTTGTAATGTACACGCTCCGAATTTGGCCTGCGTCCTCAAAGGTATCCCGGTACCAGTGATTACGCCATCTTTCACGCTGCTTGCAAACGGTAGTTATTTAATTTTAAACAATGAAGCTTGCTGCGGGATGTTAGTAGGGATCCCGTATATAGTAACTGTAACACAGAGGGTTGTCTGCTGCAATAACGTCCTGTTTCCACCCCCGCATGGGAGGCTGGATGCTTCTATCTGGCCTTCAATTCCAACCTTGAAAGCAGAGTTCGACAAAATGAGCAGAATAAGAGCGCTATTGTCCCAAAAGGAGGTGCCATTGACTTCCTCCCGGGAAACATTTGTCCTTCACGTAGCAAATACGCGCACCGAGGTACAGGCGCTTTTGAATACTGACCTCCCCCTGCATTTTGGTGCTTTGATCCAAACAATTTTCAATGCCTCCTCCACGACTGGCCTGGCTCATTTTTTTAAACTTGTGGGCTCGGGCCTCGTGACCTCTTTCCAAACTATTTTTGGTGTGATTCCGGCATTTTTTCATTCTATTTTCTCCAGCGTCTTTGGAGGTGTCCCGTTAATTCTGGCTCTAGTGGCAGGTGTGCTACTTTTACTTTTCATCTTGCGGAATGGCTGCTCTTTCTGTGCCACACGACAGCCTGTCCCGTCTGCAGCTTCTTCGTGACAGGATGCTTAATTACTATGGTGTCCTGCCGTTGGCGACTTTGAGCCTGGCATATGGATTATCCTTCCGGTATTCCTACTTCACCTGCGTGCAACCTGTCTTCCACTGCCTAGATTGTCCCTTTGAATGGCCTATGGATTTGTGCTTAACCAACATGGTGTCTCCGGACCCGGGTTTTGATCGACTGATGAGGCCCTTAGTGTCTCACGAGTCTGCCTGTTCTGGTGTTCGGATTATGGCCTGCGGTGCAGCGCATGGTATCCTGGGTAATTGGGACGTCGTGAGAGCGGCATATGACTTCTTGGATATGAGTTACTTGGAAGTACACGCTGGTTGCCCTTTGATGGTGCTAGAGGCTCCGCTGATAGAAGAACACGTATGTTCCTTTTCTTTACTTAACTGGATGGCTGAAACCTTCAGTGGCCGTGCCAATGATTTTCTGCTGGAAGCAGTGGCCACATATGCTGCATATACTTTTATGGATTGAGTGAACTTTCGTCCACAGTGTTTTCCTCACGTGTCTTGAACTGTCCCTGTACGTCTGCACTTCTGCCCGGTGAGGCGTTTTTTCATTTTTTCACCTCCCACGGCACGTTTGAGGTTTTTTGTTTTTTCTATCGCTTTTTGGTTTTTTCCTGTTCGAACTTTGCCTGAACTGACCTGTTCCTTTTTAAATTGGATACGCCTTGTTCTGCTCTGTCGCGCTTGAACTCTGCGTTCTCTCTTTTCTTGCATACTGAGTAGTGCTTCGATCAAGGGGGCATGTAGTAAGGACTCCCTTAATACGTACACACATTGTTAAGTTAGCATAACCACGTCAGAAGTTAGAAAGCCAGCTTGCTGCTTTTGCACACGACACTGCGTTCACATGTTATTGCTTAAACGAACTGCTGACTCGAGTTTTGCCTCACACGAGAGCAATCTGTTGTTACCATCCCGAGCTCTGCGAAGCGACCTTGGTCTGCACACGATGTGACAAACAGTCTGAGTTGTTAGACAATGCATGTTTTCCACTCTAGGTTGATCGACCCACTATTTAGTCATAACACACGAGCAGCTGCACATACCTGAAAGTTGGTGCTTTTAATATCACGGACATCATGTTTATTATTCAGACCGAAGACGAGCCTTCCTGCGAGAAGACTCCTGATGCTCCTGTGATGTGATTTCACTAAGCTGATCTTTGAGGTATGGGGTCCCCTATTCAAGCCTAAGAGACCTTCTGTTAGACTAATAATAATATTAGCTTCTTAGTAAAGGGAAAGTGGTAGTATCCACTGTCATTATAACATGATCACCCCTTTTATATTCTATGGAATTGTAACTATGTTGATGGTTTTGATTTTAATCATTTGTCTGCTTGTATTAGCCAAAGTACTGCATATTAGGACACGTGGTCTATAAAAATAAACTCTTTTTATTTTCACCGTGTCTCTGTTGATTCTTGTTGTGGACTGATGTGAGAATAATATACGAACAGGTATTTCCGATTCCCACCATTCCTGAGTATGTACTGAGTCGCGTGTTCTGGGTTGTCTTTTCATTGGGACCGCCGAGCTAAATCTCGGATAACGAATGGGACACTTATGCTAGCCGGATACTGGGTTCTGGGTTCTGAGGTGAGTTTCTGGTACACCACAACTCACTGAGGTCCTGGGGTTCTACGCATAGTTCTGTGTATAAGCAGAATCCCTGCAACAGTCTTAGCGGATTGAGTTTTGGGTATATTGTGTAGCAGCCTGGCTGCACAATTCTGCACTGCTTGCAGTTTCCTTGTAGTGTATTTAGGGGCACCCAAGTAGAAGGAATTCCTGTAGTCCGTTTCCGATAAATACATAATGTGTGGCACTTTGTGCTGGACCAGTTGCACCAATGCAAAAAATAAGTACCTGATAAAGCTGGATATCTAGACTAATGTCATTTCTTAACCCCTTGCACGCTCATGACGGAGCTGCTCCGTCATGAGCCACGGTTGCCGTGTGCTCATGACGGAACGGTTCCGTCATGTCACGGCCGTTGGCGGCCGCTCCGCCTACGCGGCGCTGTTTCCCCGCCTGTGCGGGGGGACAACGCAAATGGGCGGAGTCATGACGGAACCGTTCCGTCATGAGCACAGCTCAACCGTGGCTCATGACGGAGCGGCTCCGTCATGAGCACAGCGCCACCGCGCTGCCCCCCAGCGCTGCGGCGGAATTCCCGCCGCAGCGAAAGGGTTAAGAAATGTTATATAACGTTTATAGATTTGAGACAGAATCGCCCACATATGGAATCAGAATTGAAATTTTCAAGGTTGATGAAAAAAATCATAAGACATTGAAATGGGCTAAACTGTACAGATCAAGTGGAGGGAGTAACCTATTAGGGAAAGCAGAGGAGCTCTTGCTGATCCATACGTTAATATTTGATTCAAATAATGTTTATAAAACAGAAGGATCACGAAGAGAACAGTTATGGACAGCTAAAAATATGTCCCAATCATAACGAGAGAGACAGACGTTTGCTAGTGAGTCTGCTCAACTTCCAATGCCCAAAATCATCTAATCAAAAGTTAGGGAATGCACTTGAAAGGAAGATGTCTTGTGTTTCACATCCATCTCAGACACCCTTTTTAGTCATTAAAAGAACTCTCACCCACTATGGTACTTTTTAGTGGCATGCTTCATCATAAAGTCTGTCAGTATCTGGATAGGCTCAACCCTGATTTGCAAGAGAACTCTTTTCTACTGGAAAGGGATATATATCTAAAATTGCCTAAAGGTAACTTAAGTTTATCTTGATATGTATTTATTCTAGAAAAATTACAACCAATATGCAATGCTATAGGACAAAGTAATCAATTCCCGCATTTAGGTTCTCTATGTGTCAGGAATAGATTTTCCAAATCTAGTCAATTGGCTTTCATCAGGACTAAATTCTAGATCCATATTCAAATCCCTTTTGGATGCATTATTATTCCTGGAATTCAGTGCACCAAATTCTGTGCCAAAGTTATCACACTCACACTCATTCAGTGCGCTGCACTTTATGAACAATGCTGCTGAAGAACTTCATCAGTCTAGTTTATGAGAGTTAAAGAGAGAAACTGTCATTATTAATCACAGTCACAACATAAATTACCCGTTGTGTGCAGCACTTACCATGTGTATCCCCGCAAATACGAAAATCGCTGTAAGAATTTAAGGACTTCTTAACCCAGTCAAAAATTCAGAAATTGCAGAAAGATATAAAAAGATTCTCACTTGAAAAGGTATACCCATGCTCATCCCAGTATTTTATGACCCCAGTGGAACAGAATGGAGACAGATCAGACTCCCAATGAATTGACCGGATCTCCTTGGATTCAAAGGGTTGAATTAATCGGGAAGACCAGTGAGGCAGATGCAGAGGGAGATAAAAAGGGAAACCACCTGGAGATAACGCTGACAGAACTACAACAATGTCCCACTACCTTATTTCCAACCTCCATCACCATCACCATTTCAGCCACCGCATCATTAGGGCTAGATGAATCCCTGTGATCAATATATGCCCCAAAGGTTCCTGCAAAGAAAAAAGTTGTATTTTTTAGGTACAGGCCAGGGACAGCATGGGGAGAGAATGAAAAAAAGACCCACAGGTTCAGTTGGAGAAAAATCAACAGAGAATGCACACAAGGAGCATAACCAGGGATAAAACACCATGGACAAGTACAAACACATACTTGTTGTAAATCTGACTAATAAGTAATTGACTGATACCCAGTTAAGAGTACTTAATAAAAGACTAAACTTTGTTCCCATGCCAACTCTGAATAAGTTCAAACTCAAATATGAACTTAAGGAGTTCTTCAGGAAGCTCACTCTCAGATCCTTCTCCAACAAGATAGAGGGCTACACTTAGGGTGGGCGTAGTTCGCGTAGTAGCACTTCGCGAAGCTACGCAAAGTGAAGTTCGCACTACGCGAGCTACGCGTAGCACTTCGCGAACTGCGTAGTAACATGTTCGCACTGTGCAAGATGTTGTTTTCAATGATTGCACAGTGCGGACAAGCAACCGGCATTGTGCAATCATTGAAAATGGCATCTTGCACAGTGCGAGCTGTAGTTTTATGCTGCTCGAGTAGATTTTTACTCGAGCTTCAGCTTTCTCAAAGCGAACTGGTAGTTTCTCATCGCGAGCGGTCGCGAGCATACGCGACCACTCGCAATGAGAAACCTGACCTCCTCGCGTTGGGAATCTCGCCGGGAGGTTTATTTTCCATGCTCGCGATCGCCAACTTGCAGTTGCTGATCGCGAACAAGGAAAAAGTCTCGCCGGGATGTCATTTTGCTTGCTCGCGGTCCCCAACTTGACGTTGAGGACCGCGAGCAAGCAAAAAATTACCGCAGCACTACGCAACACTACGCTACGCGTGTTCGCACTGTGCTACGTGCAGTTCACGTAGTGCGAAGTAGCGCGAACTTCGCAAACTACGCGAGCGTAGCGTAGTGCTTCGCCCAGGCCTAGGCTACACAAGGAAGGGGGATATTGGATTGAAAAAAAAGATCTTGTTTTTGTCCACTAGCATCAATTGTTCCTCTGGAGATTCTACATTTTAATAGCCAGAATTTACGGAAGTGAACTCCTATCAACCCTGATACCATCAGGATCTTTCATAACCTGTCCCGGGAAAAAGGGCAGCATGGGCCAAACTGAAAAAGGAAACAGAGATCATGACCAACCCCACAGACAAAGGAGGCAGCATTGTACTACTAACCATGGATGATTATAGAATGGAATGGTCACACCTCCTAGGGATTGAAAGGAATTATCGAGAAATCAATTTAGACCCTACACCAGTGACATTGTCGAGAAAGCAGAGGTAGGTGGGTGGATAATAAAAATAGAAGGAGATTTCTCTTAGAAATACATAATCGGTAACCCCCTTGTACTATAAACTCTCCAAAATGCATAAGAACAGGCTACCCCCTTCAGCACCATAATAGCGCTGTGCATAGGTTCAATAGTAGAATCTCAGTGACAGGTTTGTGATTTGTTTCTCAGACCCATTGTCCAGTGAACCCTGTAATATCTGAAGGACACTAAGAATTCTTTGTTCCTTTTGAAACATGTGGAGTTTGACTACCAAAGAGATGTGCCAATAGGCTTCGATTTAGAAAACATACACCAGAGTTTCCCACCGCCTTTCATATTGGAATGTATCAAGTTAGACTTATCAAGGAGTTTTATCGAATGTAAAGGTACCCTATAACAGCAGATCCATGGTACATCCAAGGGCAACATATTTGCCCGTAGTATCACAGGGATGTATGTGCATAATTGTGAAAGAAATATCATTGTGAGTGCCAAAAACTCCCTTAAGACTAACACTAGAGTCTGGAAAAGGTATACAGGTAATGTCCTGTTGATATGGGAGGAAGCCAAATAATCAGTATCCCTCTTCTTTCCTTGGTAAACAGCCATGACCAGTATCTGAATTTCATACATTCCCTCAGTAATAAGGAATTCACCTTCTAGGATGTAAGAATCTTGCCTGAAACGGGATGTTTGAATACAGATACAATCCACAAACCCATGGATAAAAGTAACGTACTAAAATTGGACATTTTCCATCCTAGAGCATTATGTGAGAATCTTCCATATGGGCAGATTTTATGACTACAAAGAAACTGTAGTAGAATTATAGATTTCAAAACACAAGTAGAAGACCTTTCTAGCAAATGCATGGCTTTTGATCACTGTACGAAATTGGGTTTCTCGTTGAGGAGGGTGAAGCTGTACTGAAGCAGCGACCACAATCCTTGTCAGGGTATAATCATAGGCAAACCCTAAATGAACCTGTGCTAAACCCTCTGGTAGCTTGGCACATAGTAGTCAGGCTTAACTCAGCGGGAATGTGTAAAGTATTTGTGCAACACTTCAAACAGTACCACAGTCAAAACACAGCACAAATGGAAAATATTCCAGTTCAGGAAAAAAGAGTATTGTAATAAATAAAATAAAAACAAAACAAAAAACTCCAATCAATAAAACCGGAGATATGCAGGCTTAAATGTTTCTGTGGAAATAGCACCAAAAAGCACAAGGTGCCAACTGGATATCTGGTTGCACTGGACCGGGACAAAGCCACAAGTTCAGGCCGACCATGATGAAGCACAGACCAGCTACAGGAACACAGTTAGGCCAGCTGAACAAGAGTACCTTAAATCTGGGGTGGGGTATGTTGTGAGGTCCAGTGTCGAGACTGCATTGTGCAGTTGAGGTCGCTGCTTCAGTTGCGAGGTGTAGTGAGGCTGTGATGCATGTATCTGTTTCATTGTCAAGGCTGCTGTCAACAAGAGTCTTGTGATGTGAGGGCTTGCATAAGGAACCCTTTGCACAGGCAGTGGTTCTGATGTAGGCGTCAAGGTCAGTACTGAGTCCTTGTGTGGGGAGAACTGTAGCAGCAGAGGCAATGCATTGGTTCTGCTCGGGATTATACCATACAGTAGAGGAGATGTGTCGGTTCTGCAGGGTCCAATTATATGATGGTAAAGCATCAGTAGGCACACTTCCAAGGGTCCTGTACTGCGCTACCACAACTTGGCAGGGTAGGACACAAGTTAAAGAGTCCAGGTATTGGCTTCAAAGTTAATGGATCCTTCTGCCTCAGATTGTACTCAGGAGTCCTGGCCGAGTATCTGCAGGTTCAGAAGTGTACCAAAAAGTTGGTGTCTGAGGTCCAAATGTATTCCCAGTTCTGCCTTTGAAGTGGGAGAAGCTTCTAGAGGTTTCCCTTTGCAGTCCACAGGCTACCTGTCTTCCCTGCCCTGGCTACAGACTAACTACAAGGTGTATGCAGCCCTTTGTGTGGAGGCAGGACACATCCTTTTTAAATGTAAGTAGGGCTGTGCTCAACTCAACCCACCAATCCTGTCATTGATGGCCCTTTCCAGGGACACCTAAGCACTCTATTATGTGTGGTTGTCTAGGAGGAATATTCATAGTCAGCTACACTCACCCAGTCATGTGACCCAAAGACAGGCTATGGACATCAAATGGCTAAAGCAGAAAAAAAGCGAACTTTCACAAAGTGGCATTTTCAAAATTGTAATTTAAAATCTCACTTAACCGTAAGAGGTGATTTATCATTTAAATTCCAAAGACACCAAACATGAACTGCTTACATATCTATATTTGATAATGGCAGCTTATTAAACATATTAAGGGCACTCCAAGGTTATCGTAGGCCTTGCAGTTGTGAAAAACAAATGTAAGAGCATTTCACTGCCAGGACATGTAAAAACGTAAAAGTGCGTGTCCATTTTGCTAAATATACTGCATCCTGCCCTCAGGCATTCCAGGCCCCTCCCTAATGCTGACTTATCCGTTTTAAAACGGAAGGTTTGGTCCTGGAAAAAGGTTTCCTTTGAAAGGTTGTAATGGCAGTTTAAAACTGCACTGACAGGCTGCAATGGCAGACCTGAGACATGTGTAAGGAGTTGCGCAAGTGGGGGGAACAATAAGTGCTGCAGGACCACTTGTACCATTCAATTTACAGGCCTTAGGTACATGTATTACCTCTTTACTATCGACTTATAGGTAAATTAAATATGTGAATCGGGGATAAGCTAATGTTACCATATTTTAAGGAGTGAGCACATGCTCTTTAGCACTGGTTAGCAGTGGTAAAGTGTGCAGAGTCCTAAATTCAGCAAAAACGAGATCAGCAAAAAAATGAAGGACCGCCCTAAGGTCGACATGTCTAACACTTACCCAGACATTGTTAGATGGAAATCATTGAAAGGAGCCAGGAGTCTAAACAGAGATACTCTGTTGGGGACTACTTCAAGAGTTGACACAAATAATAGATTGATCTGTGTTACGACATATAACATAGCGTCCAACAAGGTTAAAAAGATCATCAATATAATTATTCTCTCCTCAACATGGGGACCATATCAATAGGAAAAAAACGATTTTTTTTATACAAAAAGTGTTCTAGCCTTTGGGAAGCTTTGGTACAAACAAGAAAGAGAAAGCTGGGAACCAGAACTAACACATTACCCACTTGTGAGGTCAGCCTGGACTGGTGGACACTATCATTGTGGAAAATGCAGCATATGTGAGTTGTCAACTGACACAAACACCATTTAATAGGACTAGAAAAAGCCAGGGTGTTGTGAAAACACACCAACTGCAATTCTGCATTTGTCATCTACATACTTACCTGCCCATGCAATCTGAGGTACGCAGGAATGTGAAGGTTTGCATTGGGGAACACCAGAGTAACTCAAGCTGAGAAAGTAACATGACAAAGCTGCCTTATCATTATATCACAAAAAGTCATAGAGTTGATGTTTTTAAATTGGTAGTGGTTGTGCTATTAGGGAACACAACAAGGACCTTTGAGCACATCAGTTGAAAGAGAAAGCTGGATTTACCGACTATGCACCACCATACAGAGGATGAATGATGAAATCCCATGGATCACCTTGAGTACATAAGGGATATGATGACATTAACCTCATACATGCAATCTTTGGGGAATAACATTCAAGTGACTGCTACCACTCCAGCTTAACATAAGAGGGTGAATCAATGTTTAAACATTTATGATCATGTTCCCAAAAAATAAAACAAGCCAATATAAGCCTACCACCGAGGTGCGAGAAATTGACAACCATGGACCACAACTCTTTCCCTTCAAGTGCATTTATTGTATGATTGTCAGGGAAAGGTTTGGGGGCATTGTCTTCAGAAAGATGCTCTGACCAATAAGATAAATAAATACCACAGTCTTATTTGTAACTAGGGGTGGGCGGAATTTGCGAAAGTGACTTTTGCAAATGATCGCAAAAATGTTAAAAATCTCCGCAAACACACGGAAATATCGCGAAGATGCAGAAGTTTTTTTCCCGCCCGTTCGCGGTATTTTCTGCGTGGTCGCGGCTCGTCAACTTACCCATGCGGTTGTTTGCGGGCGCAGCCATCTTGTTTTCACTCTTCTCGCGGTGCATGATCGCGATCATGCATCGCAATCCAACATCTCATGGAGAACGCGACTGGATCGGGAAAACTTGTCGGCGAACGCGGGGATTCAGGTAAGGGGATCGTGCGCGCGCGAGAATGTATTATTTTACAGCGCGAGCAAGAAACAAATTATCGCTAAGCTGCGGAATGCAGAAATTTTGACATTTTCGCGCTCTCCGCGGAACGCGAAAATGTCAAATTATCGCAATTTCCACGAGCGGAACGGAAATTTCGCCCAGGCCTATTTGTAACCGAGTCATATGTATGCCCCAATTTCAACATAGATATGAATCGGAATACATTTTTGGTCTTATTGTCATAACGATACCAGATACATGTAAAGGGATGAGCATCTGTGAGTCATCGCGTAACTGGGAAGACTAGAGTCAGATGAATCAGAAGGGAGTACAGGCGTGATTAAATAGTGTCTCATCACTGTATCGGATAAGATCCAGGGGACAGAGGGAGAAAATAAGTCTAACGTGGGTCCAGACCTTTGATGAACGTGTGACTACAAGTCTGACCCTGCTCTGTTTCCCTGTTGTGCCGAATGTAATATAGCCTCAAGTATGTGCAAATCCTTCCTTCACGTTACCATGCTACATCACAAAATGCATAGCCCTGCCAAGTACCGCATGTTAGATTTGGGGGCCTCTAGTTGGCAGTGGTAGGTACCTTTGACAAATAGGGACCCTTGCGTCTAGTAAGGGTAAGGGGGTACACTCCTAAAATAACCCCATCTCACCCCCTTGGTAGCTTGGCACAAGCAGACAGTCTTTATTCAGAGGCAGTATGTAAAGCCCTTGTGAACACATACAGTAATCAAGTGACAACACTACAAATGGACACCACACAAGTTTTATATAAAAAATAAGTATTCTTTATATAGACTTATCACAAGACCAGAAACGACAAAAATCCACAATACTGTACTTTAAAATGGTAGAATTAGCTTTTTTCTCTTTAGATGTTAAAATGCGACACTTTGAGTCAATGAACCTTTGGATGCGTAATGCTATACTACGAAAGTGTTGCAGGGAAGGTGATGTGTCGGTTCCTGACATGCAGAAACGGTGATGCGTTGTTTTCTTACTGCTCTTCCGTGGCGATGCGGCCCGCAACACCGTGATGCGATGAAGATCCGGTGCAATGAAACAAAGATGGCGTCTTCCTCTTGTTGCGATACAATGCGTGCACGCCCAATGGCCATGCAGTGACTCAACGATTCTTCTGAGCCATGACAGGCCCTGCGACATACTTCTCGGATGATGCGAGATGTCTCGACCCGATGCGACAGCTGCAGCGGCTACACCCTTGTTCAGTGATGCGATGACAGAGACTTTGGTGGTCACACTCTTCCTCGATGATGCAAGACGCTTCGGCTTGATGCGACAGCTGCAGCACAACACCCTTGTTCAGTGATGTGACGACGGTGGCTGCGGCGGCGGCACGCTTCTCTGGTGGTGCGAGATGCTGCGGCTCGATGCGACAGCTGCAGCGGCCACAGCCTTGTTCCGTGATGTGATGGCAGTGGAGGCGACACGCTTCTTCAATGTTGCAAGACGTTTCTTTATAAAGCGATGCGATGCGGCAGATACAGTGGCGACACCCCTTGTTCAGTGATGCGACGGCAGCGGCTGCGGTGGTGACATGCTTCTTCTTCGTGAATCGCGCTTCCAGCTCCTTGCGACACGCAGTCCCTCAGAAGGCCCGAATACAGCTGCAGGCACTTCCAAAGAACTCTGGGGAGCTGGTCGTTGAAGTCTGTTGTCCCTGAGACTTCAGCAGGAGGCAAGCTCTTTTCTCAAGCCCTTGGAGATCCTTCACAACTTGAATAAAGTACACAAAGCTCCTTTTCTCCTCTCTTTGGCAGTCAGGCAACCACTGCAGGCCAATCCCCCAAGCAGCACTTCAGCTTAGGGATAGTCTCTTCTCAGTTTCTTCTGGTTCCACTCCTCAGTAAAGGTTTCTTCTTGTTTCCCAAAGTGATCTAAAGTTCTTGGGTTTGGGTCCCAATATTTATACCCAGTATCTGTTTGTTCTTTGAAGGCAGAGAGGCCTTTGCCTAGTCCAAACCAGTCGGGTCAGTCCTGGAGCACTCTGTTTACATGACTCCTTCTTTCTTTTCACAGTGCAAGGCAGAGACATCAGATACACCAGCATTGTGGAGGGAAGGCACAGCCCTATTCAGGTCCCAGGTGCAACTCCTCCAACCCATCTAGATCCAGATCTGTCTACTCAGCCCTGTGCTGACTCACCCTGCCTCCTGGAATCCCCCAGCCCCTGTCACTCAAACTCCAGACAAGGAATACACAACCCAGTAGAGGCAGGTTTGGATGGTAAGACAAGAAAATACATACTTTCTAAAAGTGGTACTTTCAAACACAGAATGTTAAAACCAACTTCACTAAAATATGTGTTTTATCATTCTGAGTTCAGGCATACTAAACACAAATTTCTACCATGTTCCCAGAGTCAGTTAGGATTATAAGATGTAATAATCAAACTGCCCATTCTGGCCTATGGGGAACGGGTAGCCTTGCAATAGTGAAAAACGAAAATGGCTGTAATTCACTATTAGGACAAGCCACACACACCAGGGATTGTCCTACCTTATACTTACAATGGACCCTGCCCTTGGGCCTACCATAGGGGTGTCTGATATGAAGAAAAGGGAAGTTTTAGGGACTGGCAAGTGGGTGCACTTGCCCAGTCAGCATGACAGTACCAGTCTGCACACAGGCTCTGCAATGGCAAGCCTTAGAAACACTTTTACAGGCTGCTTCTGTGGGTCGCACAACCAGTGCTGCAAGCCCACCAGCAGCATTTGGATTACCAGCCCTGGGCACTCCTGGTGTACTGAACTTGGGTCTGACAGGTAAACTAAACCAGTCAATCATGGATTCACTAATTCGTATCTCAATTTTCAATAGGAAGCACTTGCAATGTGGTACTTGACAGCAGTGGCACAGTGCCCAAAGCATCTAACACCAGCAAAAATACATGAGGCAAACGCAAAAAATGGAAGGGAGACCCACGCCAAGGTGTCAGGTCTAACACCGCATATCAAGTATTAGACTAACGCATTTCAGTCTGGTGGTCCACATCACCACACTGAAATGCAAAGTCACGCATAATGGAACAAGAAGGTAAATGATTGGCATTACCCAAGCATCACTTTAAGAGAGATAACATGCTTTTAATTTTCTTCTAATACTATAAAATGGAAAGCGTGCACCTGAGACTTCACATCTCATGATGCCCCCAGATTTTTTTGCTGCCTCGTCAGCAAAGTGGCAGGGGTATAAATCTAGCCTCACCCTGCTGTTCAGTGCTCATTATTGTGCTCATCAGTGAAAAGGCAGCTGAACAGAGTATGTGGTAGAAAGAAAAGTTTAGAAAGGCCGGTCAGTGGTACGGTAAGGGTGTACCTGCATCAATTCAACTGACACAGTTATTTGAGTCCTGCTCTGGTGATTCCTGTTGCTTAGAACATTCCTGATTGCCCACATTAGTTGGAACATTGGGGCATATTTACAAGGGCATTGCACCAGCGAACGTCTCTTTGCCAACGTTCCGGTGGCGCAATGCCTTGCTCCATATTTACAAAGTGGAGTTAAGCCACTTTGCGTGACTTAATGCCGCTTTGTAAATATCGTCCCCTTTCACTCAGGAATCTGCATGAAAGGGGCAGGCAATGGGTGTTGCAGTGGGCATTCCACTGCAACACTAGTTGCTTTTGATGATGCCCCAGATTTACACTAAATCTGAGGCAGAGCCAAAAACTAATGCCACTGTATAGCAGGCATTAGACTGGAGCCACAAATGGAAATACTTTAATTTTCCCTTGTTTTTGCTTTTTTTATATGTGCTGCATTCTGCAGCACACATAGAAAAACCAAATTGCCTTTAAAGACTGTTTATGTGCAGAATGGTGTCCCTTCCTGCACATAAACATTCATTCCTGCAACATAGACACCATTGCACAATGGTGCAAGGGTGCCTGCGTTGCAGGGAATCATCCCTGCAGTGCAGGCACCCTTGCACTATGGCTCAAGGGTGTCTGTGTTGGATCTAGGCAGCTTATTTTTGTGCCAGCGCAAGGGAAAACACAAATTATTCTTGTAATTTCCTTGTAAATATACCCCTTTGTTTGGAACCTTAATGGATCATAACACAGTCACGGTGAGCGAGCTCTGCTCTTGACAAATTACACTTATAGTTGGGGACTTTGTTCATCTGGTACAGTCACAGCGAGTAAATTCCGATAATGACAGTTTGTGTTTGGAGATTGATATCAATATGCATGTCAGTGCGAGTGGGTTTGCCATACACAGTTAAATCCTGTGAATGTCCACATAAGTAATTAAGAGAAAACAAAGACACCCAAATGATGGATGGAATGCAGAACAAATCAAACCATTCACCCCAGTCAAGAGATCTGGGTTAAAGCCATCATTCTTTTGCAAACCATGCCACCCTAGTTTAGACCCAGCCATATGCAAATCAGTCTTGACCCTGTGCCTCATGAGAACAGTCCAGACCGAGCTGCCAAGCCAGGTACTCCCTGGATCAGAAACAAGCATCCTAGGACCAGTTTTAGGGGTTCACCCCTCATCAGCCAGGCTAGCTTGACTCCAGTGGTACAGTAAGCCCAGGACTCACGTCTGGGCATACCCGGCGCACCTAGGGCGAGAAACCAAAAGACACACAAATGATGGCCGGAATGCAGAACAAATCACAACATTAATCCACAGACAAGTGATATGGGTCAAATCCATCGTTCTTTTGCTCACCATGCCACCCCAGTTTGGACCCAGCCATATGCATTAAATGGTTAACAATACATTGATGTATGGAAAATAAAAATTTGAAATAATTCACAAATCAACGAAAATCCACGTGTGTGCTTTCACAGTTTCTTTCCCAAATGACAACTTGTGCGCAGTGCTCACTTTGTCTCACAGCAAAACATGAAAATGAATGACTGTGATTAATAATTACAGTTTTTCTCTTTAAGCCCCAGATACTAGACTGAGGAAGTCCCTCAAGAGGGTTCGTAATGTATGGCATGTCGAAATTTATGTGATTGTAATACTTTTGGCACAGAACTGGGTGCACTGCATGTCAGGAATACTAATACATCCAAAATGCTTTTGAATAGGGATCTAGAATTTGGTCCCGAAAAGACAATTGACACAATGTGGCAATTCTAAGACTGAAACATGCAGACCCCAAATGCAGGAACTGAATACTTTCTACTATAGCATTACATATTTAATCTTGCCAGGGGACACACAAATGAATACATCTCAAGATAAATATAGGATACCCTTAGGCAAAATTTGATATAGATCCTTCCCAGTAGAAAAAGCTCTCTTGATAATCAAGGTTGAATCCGCCTGGATACTGGCAGAATCAGGGCTAAAAAGAGATGTCATAGGTGGATGTCAAACACGAAACCTTTTCCTTTCAAGTGTGT
This sequence comes from Triturus cristatus, assembly GCF_964204655.1. NCBI lineage: Eukaryota > Metazoa > Chordata > Amphibia > Caudata > Salamandridae > Triturus > Triturus cristatus. The sequence goes on along the minus strand of NC_140587.1, from coordinate 734,170,365 downwards.
TCCCTCCCTTTTGATTAGACAGGTAGGCATGTATACAGTGGACATGTACATCTTTCCTTCGTCTTGTTGATAGATTGCAGACACTGTGGCCACAGTGGTTAGAAGAGCCAATCTGTCCCTGTTTGTTATGCAGGGAGTTGGTGAACTGACCAGCGAGAGCTCTTCATCTTTGAGAGAGATGTCCATCTTGGTCTGGAAAGGTTACGGCTTCTGAGATTCCTTTGAGTATAAGTCACTTCAAAGGCTCATGCTAACTTTATGCAGAACAAAGAGGGAGTTCGACATATTGTAAATTGATTGCATCCATACCGACAGCATCTTCATCTGACTACCTGATAATTTGATGCTGGACCCCAAGCTCTGTGTAATTAGGCTGAGATAATAGAACTGTCTTGACATCATCCCATTCGCTATGAAAGACTTTAACACTGCTTTGGGGAATGTTGCCCCCTCACTGACTCTTTAGGCCTCGTAGTGTCTCTGTTGTACGTCCGCTTGTCTCCTCCTGTGTCATACGCCTTTTGAGCGTGGGTTTGCCTGGCAATGAAATACTTTATTGTTTGATTAATAAAAATCATTACAATGGTGAACATGCTTCCATAATAAAAAACGTATATCGAGAATGGTTATTAAGATATTTACATTTGTACCATCACGAGTAAAAAGATAAGATTCATCAGAAAATATTTTAAGATCCTAGAAACCTGTTTATTGTAATAATAAAAAAGTGTTAACTCATCTAAACAGTACGACCCTTTTTTTCTTTTTAAAGTAATTAAAATACAGTCAAGAACCATAATTATCCATTCCAATTTTATCATCTGCTAGGGCCAAAGGCAGACATTAGTTATTAAAAGGCAATAATTAATAACGCTGTAATGTGATTTCATATTTGTTATAAAGTCCCTGGTGATGCAATTCCATTTATATAATAAAATCCCCGCATACAATAATTTGAAAGTTCCAGGGATACACAGGAAAGCAAGATGGTCCGTACGCCAGAGGCCGTGATCTGCTGCTCTTCAGTGGTGCGGACGAGTGTGCAAATCAAATGCAACAATGTGGGGCTTAATCTGTCCTTTAATAATTAACCGTTGATGACTTGCTGGCTCTCACTGTGTATACATTTTCTTGCTGTTCCTGTGACGAACTTGGTGAACCGGATATTAAGCTGTGGATTGTCCGAGTTCATTGATGCAAGGATAGCCTGCCGGCACGTGCGAATGTGGAGTTTGTTCCATTCGCTCTTTGACAAGATCTTTCGATCGTCATGGACTGCAGGACATAGACATACCATGTTCTCGATTGTTTCTGTGCTACTCCCACACCCCCTGCATGTTACGTTGGAATTTGCACAGCGCCATCTTGGCAAGTGATACAGGAATGGCCATTCACCCATTCTGAGGGCCAAAAATCTTTTTTTCCACGGCACTGAGTAGGTGCATGACAGATGGGGTGCCATAATCCCTGGCTTAAATCCAGATACAATTGATCAGGCGTGCTTACGTTGCACCAGGATCTATCCGAATGAAAGGACCAAAGGCGGACATTTCTTTTGATGTGAATTTTAAGTGCCTGCTGCGATGGATTAGAGGTCCAGATTTCTTCTCTATCGAGGAGTTTTAAAGAATCTTGCAGATAGCGCCGGTATGAACTGCCAAGTTGACCGGCTGAGATTTCCACCCACAAAAGAGCCTCCAGGCTTCCTTCTCTGGAGGTACGCAACTTATTGCACAGCCTGATGTACGCTCCACGCCCTACTGCTTGATGGTCTAGAAGACCAAACTCAAGACGTATTTGAGCGGGAGATGAAGATTTTGGTAGGCCCAGCAACTGTTTGAATGTTCTTGTTATTATTTTGTTTACGTGGCTGTTGTCTTTCCCTTGCATGATCTCCTGACTGTGGGTGAGGAAATTGATGATTTTTGCCTTCATGACAGTTATGAGTGGGGTCAGACTAGGACCGGACAGTTGCCTTGCAAGAGTCTTAAAAGCCACCAGGATTGTCAGGGCTTTAGCTTCTACCTCATCTCTATGTTTAGAGAATGTTCCCCTTCTGTCCAAGTGAACCCCCAGGTATTTGTAAGAAAGGGCTCTGTCAACGTTTTTACCATTGTATTGCCAATCGCCACCTTGGTATTTCCTTTGCCCAAAGGTGATTGCCCTTGCCTTTGTTAAATTCAGTTCCAGATCGTTTTCAGTGGTATATAGAGACAACCGATCACGTAGTCTCTGCAAGCCAACCCTGGTGTGACTAAGCAGGACCAGATCATCCGCATACAGTAGATTACTAACTCGTGTCCCGGCGAGTTTTGGAGGATGAGAATTAACTTTGTCAAGTGATTCTGACAAATCGGAAATGAAGAGGTTGAAAAGAAGGGGCGCCAGCACACACCCTTGTTTCACTCCGCAGGTTGTTTGTATTTTCCTTGAGATGTATGATCCATCCCCAAGTTTTATACGGATCCATGTGTTAGTGTGTAGCATGATTATGGCTTGTAGTAACACTGGTGGAATCCGGTTAGAAAGCAGCCTTAAAGTCAACGAAACAGCCATGCATTAACGTTCCTGAGGCTGCCACTTTATCCAGCAGAACAGAAATTGCAAGCATGTTTGTTATGGTGCCTGATTTTTGCACAAATCCTGTCTGGTTGAAAGGTATAAGATGTTTTTTTGCGGCCCAGAATGCCAGGTCTTGAAGGAGCAGCTTAGCATAGTATTTCGATTCCACGTCCAGTAGGGTGATCATCCTGTAGTTTTTCGGGTCTGATCTCTTACCACCTTTATAAATTGGGTGGATAACGGCACCTTGCCACAATTCCGGTATTACCGATTTGATCCGGCAATAGGAAAAAAGAGGTGCCAATTGATTGGCCCAAAATTCTGTATCCTGTTTAAACAGAGACTGGGGAAGGCCATTTGGCCCTAGAGCTCCGTCTGAGCGACCCTCGGTTATAATTAGTGAGTTTTTTTCCATATTGATTTCCAGTGTTGTTGGTGCACTTTGTGACAGTTCAGTGGACTAAAGCAAAAATTCCGTGTCAGTTGTCGATGAAGTCCTTGTGTTTAATTCAGCGTGGTTTCCTAGTGTCCTTGCATCAGTTATGTCTAGTGATTGGCATGAATTGGGTTGTGGAGACGTGGCTAGTGGTCTGGCCAATGGGACATCTTTTTCTGGTTCCTCAAAATGAGTTGTTAGATAGGATACCCATTCAGCTTCAGAGATGTTAGCGCTACTTTATCCTCCTTGTTTGTGTGTTTTAGTATTAACAAGTGACGAGAAGGATTTGGGGTTATGATTTTTACTTGCGTACAACAATTTTAGCCAGAACTGATCGGAGCGTTTCTTTTTCTTGATGAATACTGCATGTCGAAGTGCTTTTTGGGCTTTCTTATATTTGTTAAGATTATGATCTTCCCCTGGGAGCCTGTGTACTTGTCTTAGGGCACTATTACGTACTGATTTTAATTTCTTGATTTCGGCTGTGATTATTGCCTGATTTCCTTTTTTGCTTTTTCGTGTAGTATGTGGGAATTATTTTAGCAGTTCCCGGGAGAAGAGTATCCATGATGATCATAGCCAAAGTGACGCACACTACACTAGGATGCAGTGTCATAGAAAGGGTGCCATTCCTACACACACATGCAAGAAAACCCGGTCACCATAACCTCTTTTTTGGGAAAATGCAGCTACTATTTGGGGTAGCCTGAAACCCCTACATGGCCATGGTGTAACTGCACCTTCTGCTCTATTGATAGATACATCCCTGCTAGGCTGAACCACTGCTGCCTGCCGAAGTAGAGGGCGAGAAAACTTGGGGTCTTTTAGGCAGCTAACAAGATGACAGGAATACTGTAGTCTTTATTATATAACACCAATGTATACAAATGTGTAGTAGAATGCATTAAGAAAATAGAAACAATACTTTTGCGACCACACATTTCTCCTAAACTGCCTGAAAGTATCACCTTAGATATTTCCACACATATGTACAAGCAAAACATATTATTGATTGAAGAATGAGCTCCCTTCTCTGTCAAAGGAGATTATTGTTAAAGCAAGCAGCATGTCAGTGCTCGTTTCGATAAAACCTGCAGTGCATTCTTCATAACACCTCGGTCTGTGAAGACTGATGCGAATTTAAAGTCCTCTGTATCATTTGCCACTGATATCTCAGCATTTCAGCATTTACTGCTTGGTTACCATCAACAATATGTGTACACCTGCCAAAAGCCACCTCTGAATATTTATATCAACTTCAAATGCAATCATGTTACCTTTTCCCATCTGTTCAAAAGTCTAAACTCAACAAATACATAATCATACCTATCTCTATCATTTCTCACTTTGGAACTCCAAAATTGTAAGTTTTGGTGCTGACCAGCAATATAAGATGTCTGCATCTTCATATAATAAATACCTCTTTTTTGCTTCATAGCGTGACAGAATCCACCACCCATCATTAGTATTTAAGAGTGTGATTCATACATGCTTGGTCCATCTAATCTTTAGGCATAAATGACAAATCGTGAATCATGGAATCAGGATTAATCTTATGGGTGGAGCTCACTACGGGAAAAATCCACCCGTATGGCCAATATGACATGACTGTAAATTCAAAGACGGCAGTGAAAACATTGGTGTTTTAGGGATTGGTCAAAAAATACCATTGGATTTGTGTTAAATGCTCACAAATGCATACCTCTCTGGTTATTTCCAACTTTTCTGGTGGTTTTCGCCACTAAATTTCCATAGTTGCTTTTAGTGCTAAAAATGCTGGAGTATGTATTTGCATTCTTAAATCTCTGCCTCAAGAGGCATAAGGAAAGCGATTTTATAACTCATCTCTCAGTAGTTGCTTCTACACGGTGTGGACAATCCATAAAGAGAATATGTCTGGAAATCTACAATATGCACAGAGCTTTGGGAATAATAAGGATTTATTTTAGTCTCCAAGGAGAAAATCTAAACAACTCGTACACAGAAACATACAAGAATAGATAGATGTATCTGTAAATCTTACCTAGGGCCCTTATTGCAAGGGGGATGCGGTGGCGTGATATATTTTTCTCATCCAGTAAATACTATCACTCTTGGGTGAGATATTTACTGGGTTTGGTGAATACCTCCTATTTCAAGATTTTCACCTGGAAAATAGGGTTATCATGGTTAAATTGTATTGAAAGCACCAGAGTCAACATGTTTTGCCTTTATTCCAGGCCATTTTCCCTTATTAATGTAATCAGGTTTGATCTGTGCAATAACTTTCACACCATTCCAAAGTACCATCGCCGGGGATCTGAATTCAATCACAAGATGTCATCCAGGTTTAACTGTTTGTGTTAAAGAACCCACACAATCTACGTTTGCACAAAAGCCAGAACATTTATCACAACAAAATCTGATATACACCCAATCTTTTAGTAAAATGTGCAGTTTGCAGTGATGTTGCATCTCAGTTAATAACTGCATTTTTACATTAAACTGTGTAATTTGGTCATACCTATATTGCAATCAAGCAAACTTTTGCTATATTGTGGAAGCTCACCCCTCGTTAAGTCATTATCTATTTTTCGGTAGATTATTTTTCTGGAAGTCGTTTTCCTGATTTCCTGTACTGTTCCAACTTCATGCCTTTAGAGTAACCACTGGCTTCCGTCCAAACCCAATCAACACATTTGCTTGGTGACTGGTAGGGGTTTATCATCACACCCTGAGCGACCACCCATCCGTGCTTCTCACTATTTTAAGAGGCTCCATATTGGTTTTTGTTGCAGATGCGCAGTCTACCACAAAACGATCATGCATCTTTTGCAAGCATACAATAATACAGCCACACTTGCCCCTGTGCTGCATGTCCATGCATGCAGAACACTCTCAAACTCAGTCTTCCTGATCTCACTTTCTGTGTCGTTTTGAACTTCTAAATTGTATCTGAGAGTTTCAGATGGCCATCATTAAACAGGTCCTCATCTTGGGTAAGTCGAAAATAGTGGATTGGTTTCACCTTCCTCAACCAGTAACCCAATTTCGCACAATATTGAACTAAAAAACTATACAAATTCACCAGTTATAGTTAGCATGGCTAACTATAACTTGCGCCCCCCCAATGCACTGCTTAAAACCTAATATATTACATCACTCACAACATGTTATATAACCTGATTTATGACATCACTGATAACATATCACATTACATCATTGATGACATCATCCAAGGCGTGTGTTCGTTTATTTTACAGTTGACGTAATGCCTTATTTTGTACAGCCTGTGTCCAGCTAATTGGTGTAAGTGTTTGCAGAACACATAGGCTTCTAATACAACAGTGGTGTGTAGGGATATTGAACACGTTAGAAATGTTTGCATTGAAGACTAACTCTGTGTGCACATGACAGGTGACGACTTGGGTCCAGTATGTTCCACACATGTTTTTTGGTTGTGCAGATACAGTTTCCAACAGAGCAAATATTCTACACAATAGAGACAAAGTATTGTAAGCAGTCTAGAGTTATTAGACAGAATCAGCATCATTGTGGGCAGGGAAACAGATGTCAAGTCTGCCCCCCAGCTGGCGGGAGCATTTGTAAAGCTCCCACCGTCTGGGAGCAGACTTTGGGTTTGTTCCCTTTTGTAAACAAAGTAAGGCCCTTGTATGTAATCTGTCCAGTAGCGTATATTATGTAAGTAGGTTTATTCAGTTACAAATAAGATGGCTAGTATTGCCCCCCTGGGAGTGGCAACCTGCTGCTCAGGCCCACTCATTCCAAGTGACCACTCATACAAACCATGCTTTCATAAACATTCTATTCGATCACATTCACACAGGCTGAGCATCAAGGAACTAAGAGATAACAGAAAACAACATTTCTCCTTCCTTCAGAAATCAAAATAAACAAAAGGATGCTGGGAGTAAGAGAATTCACCTCCTGTTAATATGTAACGAATCATAAATTACAAGAAAGATCACATTACATGAATTATTACACTCCTTAGGTTGTAAAGGAAAATCACAAAGATTATATTACATTAATTGTTCATACACAGATATATAGCTTGTTCAATATATCTTCTCCACCATATATATATATATATATATGTCCCACATAACATTATGGTGGGAAGGACCTAACACAACACACTGCCACACGCTCTCTCACTACTGAACACCTTGTAGAACAAATGAATGGTGCACTCCCACTACTGCACACTTGGCAGGACAAAGGAAGCTGAAAAAGCACTCCCACTACTGCACATCTTGTAGGACAAAGGAACCAACATGTCCCCATTACTGCACTCCTTGCAGGACAAAGGAACGAACATGCTCCTACTACTACACACACTGCAGGACAAAAAACCAATGCGTTCCCACTACTGCACACCCACTGCAGGACAAAGGAACTAACACGTCCCCACTACTGCACAACTTGCAGGGCAAAGGAACCAATGCTTTCCCGCTACTGCACACACTGCAGGACAAAGGAACAAACACTTCCCCTCTACTGCACACCTGGCAGGAAAAACAAACAAATGCATTCCCACTGCTGCACATACTGCAGGACAAATGAACCAACACGTCCCAACTACTGCACACCTTGCAGGACATAGGAACCAACGCATTCCCACTACTGCACACACTACATGTCAAAGGAACCAACACGTCCCCACTACTGCACACACTGCAAAACAAAGGAACCCATACGTTTCCACTACTGCAATTTATGGATGACTATCAACCATATACATTCATAATAAAAGAAAATCTTTAATCATCATCCAAACCCACCCATTCCCACACACAGGGAATTTTAGAAAGGGTATTTTCCAACTCACATGCCACACACGGTCTAAACATAAGACTTAACACAAACACACTCCCACGCATAGTAAACTACACTGTGCAACACAAGACATCATGCACATCCCATGCACCATACGATCATGCACCTAACACAAGTGCAATAGTCGCCAAAAGACTGCCTCACATGCTAAACTCATCCATCAAGCATGGTAACCAATGAATACAATAAATTCTTCAAGACAATATGCATTTAAATCAGCATAGCATTGCAAAATACTTAGGGGCAGATTTACAAGAAAGTGACGCAACTGTAGAGATGCGTCACTTTCCCTGTGCCAACATGCTAAATCCTTGCGTCACCATGGATGCGCCATATTTACAATATGGCGCACCATGGCGCAAGGATTGACAATCTGTTGACGGAAAAGTCACCCATTGCAGGAGTCGTGTCGCAAGCATGACGAAACTTCAGCAATGCTCAGGGCCGCCCTATGCCTAACATGCTGCGTCAATTCTTACGCCTGCTTCAAGCAGGCGCAGCGTTTTGACGCAGCATGGACGTAAAAGTGACTCTGTGAAATCTTGTAGATTTCACTGCGTCACTTTTATGGGCCTTCCTGTGACGGAACGCCCACCCTTCATACATTAAACCCGACGCAGGTCTTCACATCTCCCTAGATGCTTCACGTTGTAAATGGGCCGCAAACTTTACGCTGCCGCTGCGTCACAAAAGTGACGCAACGACAGTGCAAAAGTTACGCAAGGGGCTTGTAAATCTGCCCCTCTCTTTGGTATGTGACAGTAGATTCTAAAATCGGTCCAAATATCCGAGGAGCGACCTCTTACCTAAGCCCACTTACAAAATATCACCGGACTGAGTTCACTATCAACCTGGGATATTGTTTTAATTCTGCTCACCAACGACATAAAAGGACAACCAAGATAATAAAAATGATGTAGCAGTCTTGCAGGCAGCAAATACACCAGCTCCATGATAATAGGTGTGCAAACAAGTCCATACCAAACTTGCCTGTATCATTCAGTGCTGTGCACATCAGCGATTGAGACGTTACTTCTTTTGCTGACAATCCCTCAAATCAGCTTCTTTGTACTCTGCCACCGATAAACTTTCACACATGCTATCATACCAGCACCTTAGTCTGAATCAGCATAGCTAAGATACGCGTTAGAGTTACTACAGCAGGAACGTCTAGTACGGTCTCAGTAACCAATCAGCTGCCATTAGAGGAATTCACTGGAGTCACAACCTGACTGCGCCTACAGTGCTACTTCCAGAATGGCTGCATACACATCATAGCAGCAGCATACCATCATGATAGGGTCTTGCAGCCGGGTTATGCCGTCAAGGCTGCTGTCAGAATGGCCGCACACACGTCACAGCAGCATCTTGCAGCTGGATTGTTGCCATTGAAGGACCCACGTGTGCGTCAAATTTCAAAGGTACACAAAAAGTGTTTTGCACCCAGGGCACTTAGTAGAAAAACTTTTGCATGCACATATCAGCAATGCCCAAGTTACTGGCTTCCCATTTTAGGGGCATATCAGCAACAACCGGCGATAATTATCGCTAGGCGCACTTAGTGCTAGGATAATTATCGCTGGCTAGCGTGGATTTTTATTGCTGAGATAGCATGCTATTAGCAACGCTTATCTCAAGAGCGATAAAAATCCTCATGCTAACTGCCTAACATGAGATTGTCACTGGAAACCCAGCGATAATCTCACGCAATGTGGGGTAGCTTGTTGATAGGGCCTCACAAACTTAGCCATAATATCCACCTTCCATAGGATATCATGGCTAAGTCAGTCCTGAAGCAGGCGTAAGGAAAGTAGTGATAACAGGGGTTATCGCTACTTTTCTTGCCGCTATGCTTCATAGCGTGGGGCTTGATGATAGGAGAAATGTCGCTTAGCAACATTTCTCCTGTCATGTCAGGTCAGGAACGCCCACTTTGCATCTCATTAGAGATGCATAGCTGGGCTTTAGGAATTCCTACGCTAACGCAAGTTTTCACGCGTCAGCGTGAGCTTGCTAATTATGCGATAAAATTATCGCCGCTTTTCGGCCGAAAACGGGCGCAAAAGCGGAGATATTTCTATCGCCTCGCCTTGCTGATATGCCCCTTAGTTGCGCCGCTGCATAGCCACACTGCCAGTCACTCACCGTCCAAACTTGAAGCGAGTTGAACACGAGTTCGCATAACAGCACTATTCCAACCAGACCGTACAATGGATATAGTTCGCATTCTACGTTCACTAATTGCCAAAAGTAATAGTAATTGCTGTCAGCTGTGTCAAAGCAAGTCAAAACGCCCAAAGTTATTCACAGCTCGAGTACCTTCAAAAATTGCTGTACAGTTTGTACATTAGCCCTACCGGTTGACTGCAAATGCTCTTTCAATTCAAGGCTGTATATTAGTTTTAAAATGAATGCTGACAGTTCACCTATAACATGATAACAAACTTCCAAATGACTTTTCCAAGCATCAGATAACTGCAGGCTTCTCTGTCTTCAAGGTACACATATCCAACACCCAAAACGTCAAATCTGTAGTGAGTCTGATGTAATAGACACCAGGGGGGCACCCAGGGCATTACTTAGGCTTCTCTTCAGAATAAAACTTTCTTCTCTTAGGTTCATGTGCAGTTTCTTCAGTTTCTTGCCTTTTCACATGTGTTTCTTTTTTCCAATCATCACCACTTTCGTAATAAGGCCCTTGTATGTAATCTGCCCAGGAGCCAGTAGTGTAGATTATTTAAGTAGGTTTATTCAGTTACAAGTAAAATGGTAAGTATTGCCCCCCCTGGGAGCAGCATCATGCTGCTCAGCCTCACTCATTCTAACTGATCACTCATACAAACCATGCATTCATGAACATTCCATTACATCACATTCACACAGACTGAGCAGCATGCAACTAAGACATAACAAAATACAACACTCTCATTTGGCAGGAGTTTTGAAAATGCTCCTGCCAGGTGGGAGCGTAAACAAGTGGTAAACTTGTTGTAAACTTGAAAGGAAATGGCGTATTAACTATTATATTCTAAACAAAGACTCATAGAAAATGGCCATTTCAGTCCATAAGCAAATGATTATGAAAGGTAAATCTAGTTATTTTACATTAAAAATCCAGTCTTTGGTAAATTCTTCAAAATAACTTTTTATTGTATTTAAACATTTAAGGCTCACAAACCTAAAAATAACACTGCTGATCAAGCGTTCTGTCAAGCGTTAGCCTTGTTCTTTAGGTCTAAAGTAGAGATTATCTATAATTTATTTTCATCTAATGCACTTCTCACTCCTTCTCTTAAAGAACAGGATATCCAGATTGAGCAGGAACTAACTAGTGTTATTCCTTCCAACATACTAGCTCGGACTATCTTTCCCAAATACCCAAAGGGATTCTTCTAATGAACAATGATGTTTTAAGAGCCTTCTCCTCTCTATACACAACATTTGTTCTGACATTATTTAGTCAGGTCAAGTATGGTTCTCCACTTGAACGTTTTCTCTCTAGAATTCTTCTCCTTGCTCCAGATACTGTAGCTAAATATCTTACCTACATCTTTAATCAGATGTTTGAGACAAGTCATTTCCCCAAAGAGTGGAAAAGAGCCTCCATCCTTCCACTTTAAAGAAAGAACCTACATTGGATGCCAAAGATCCTCACAACTACCACCTCCCTTTTCCAGTGAAGTTTATAAAGAAGGCTATTAATATTGAACTCTCTGTGTTTATCATCAGAAATGGACTTTAGAAGATATCACAGCACCAAATCGCCCCTTATCACTGTCTCGGAAGAACTAAGACAGACCCTAGAGGCAGGTGGGAATGACACCCTGGTTTTATTGGACCTTTCAGCTGCATTTGACATGGTTAATTACAGCCTTCTCATAGACCTTTTGTCTTCCCTTGAAATCAGGGACAAGGCCCTTCAGCTTTTAAAGTCCTTTCTCTTAGACCAAGTGCAATTTTCAGCTTTGGATGAGTTCAAGTCCCCTACCTTTTCTCTACCATGTGGAGTACCACAGGGCTCATCATTAAGCCTAACTCTTTTTTAACTTTTATGTGACCCCCTTAGCAGATTTGAAAAAAACATTTGGCTTTGGAGTAGTGTTGTACGCATATGACACCCAAATTGTGCTGTCAGTGGGCAGTAACCCTGAAGATACTGCCTCTAAATTCCTTAACTGCATGTTACAGATTAGGACTTGTATGTCCTAAACTGAATTTAAACAAAACTGAGGTGCTGCTGTTCGGCAGGGAATCATATTTTTCGTCTCCTAGACGGAGGCCACTGTACTTTGGAACACTCCTGATTCCTGTCCCTAAGGCTAAAAATGTAGGGGTTATTTTCTACAGTAAACTGCCACCATGTAGTTTTACCCACCTAGCAAGAGCAAATACAGGTGTCCCTGGGACTTAGCCTGACCCCGCCCTGGGGAATGGGGTCCCCGGGGCTATGTGCAGCCTGGGGAGGTGGGCCAGGTGCATCCCCCTTTGCTAATATGGCTGGGACCTGGGTGATGGGGTCCCTGGTATCAAAAGCAGCCCGGGTAGGGGGCTGCATGCCCATCTCACCCTTTTTTTAGTGTGTAGGTCTGAGCGATAGGGTCCATGGGGCCTAAATTAGCCAGTGGAGGGGTCTTTTTCCCCCTCTCCCTTTGCTATTATGGCTGGTCCCTGGGGGATGGAGTCCACAGATCCAAAAGCGACCTGGCGAGGGGGGTCTAATGACCCCTTCCCTTTATTTAGCAAGCAGGCCCCAGAGGATGGGGTTCTCGGGCCAAAATATGCCTGGGGAAGGGGTACCAAATATATTTATTTCCTCCTCCGGGACCTTGCCCGCCTGGGGGATGTAAGAAAACCAAAAGTGAGAGACCGTGCTTGTGTTTTTATTTTGCCACTGAATGGTCGATACCCTTACAAGGTCTCTGTGGTACCCCACCACTAAGCCTTAGTGGCAAGGGTATTCCTGCCCTGCCCCCTTCTATTTCATTTTGCCTTTTTTCTTGGGCTCGACCGAATTCCAAGATGGCTGACACCACCATCTGTCACTATCTGTCACTATCTGTCACTGCAGTACTTTTGCTGAATTTCAAAACCTTTTGTGAAACTACTGCAGTACATGGCCGTAAACCTATTTAAAAATATCTATAAAAATATAAGTACATTTCCCTACTCATTACCACCTTAATCAAGTGGAGATAGGTTGGGTCCTGCTACTTACCAATATCTAAGGCTCTAAAACTGAACACAGCTAAAGTGTAGTAAAAACAATATGGCTGTCTTTTCATTCTCTAAAAAAAGCCATTACCCAATTATATACTGGCTTGTCATCGCCATGTATCACGGTATACTACAAAGTTATCATGGTACACCACGGCCCAACATATAACTAAGGCCTAGCCGTATTGTTAATCTGCTATACCCTTGCATCACGCATGGTGTTGCATAGGCAAAACAATACTTAACTCAGAATTATAAAGCAATGCAAGGCCATCATGCTTGGCCCTGCGTTGATTGGTAAATGCGGAGAAATGCAAGGCAGTGCCTGTTTTGTGTTACTCTGCATACCATAATTTACATTGCTGCTAAATTTCACAAACATCTGTATGCCATGCCATGTTAGTCACTCCACTATATGCTATTCCACTCTACATCACTCCACTCTATGCCTGTCCACTGTACACGACTCTACGCTATGCCACTCCACTCTATGCTATTACACTGTACGCAACGCCACTGTTTGCCACTACACTCTACTCTTACACTGTACACACCTCTACTTCATGCCACTCCAGTTTATCTCACTCCACTACACGCCACGCCACTGGATGCTGCTCCACTATATGCTATTCCACTCTACTCCCTTCTACTGTACTCCACTCCACTCTACTATATTCCTCTGTATGCCACTCCACTCTACAACATTCCACTGTATGCTATTCCACGCTATGTCACTCAACTGTAAGCTACTCTACTATATGTCACTCCAGTATACAGCTCTCCATTCAACTCCACTTCATTCTATGGTATTTAATTGGATGCTACTCCAATGTACGCCACTCCAATATATGCTATTACACTCTACCCCTCGCCACTCAAGTCTACATCACTCCTTTATACGCCACTCCACTCAATGCCACTCCAGTGTACACCGCTCCACTATAAGCTACTCCATTTTATGCTAGTCCATTGGGCACCACTCCACACAATGCTATTTCACTCTTCCTCACTCCACTGAACACCTATCCAGTCTACACCACTCTACTGTACACCACTCCACTCTACACTATTCTACTCTATGCGACGCCACTGTACTCCACTCTTTGCCATTCCACTGTACGCCATCCCACTGTACGCTATTACACTATACCAGTTGTGGCCTGCACAGGTTATGGGCCGTGGGGTGGGGCGGGGGGTGTCGACAGCCGATGAAGTAGGTAAAATTAAATAAAAAAATAAATAAAACCACTTACCTTGCACTCATGAGCACAAGGTTAGTGTTTTTTAAAATTTGTATTTAATGTTACCTACCCCGTCATCTCTCAACTCCCCCCGACCCTGTCCCACCCCCACCCCACCGCTTTTACCTGTGCTGGCCACCACTGCACTTTACGCAACTTCAGTCTATTCACCTTTACTGTATGATTGATTGATTGATAGGCTTTATTTCGATATATGAATATCATAAAAGCTTTACAACAAGTAAAAATAGTCACAGTTATTACAATATATACAAAAGAGAAAATGAAAACAGTGACATGATCCAATAAAATACAGTTAAAAATAGAATTAAATTGAGACTGACAGCCTTTTTACATGAATCAACCAAGACCACTTTAGAAATTTTGACACCCCACAAACCACCAAGGTGGATGTGTCGGACAATAAGATGCGTAGGGCCACAATATGCTGGCGAGTACCTAAAAGTCTACACAGTGGTTTGAGCCAGCGCCTCCTAGGTGTACAATAATCTGGGCATTCAAAAAGAATATGTGCCACCGTCTCGACCCGCGTGGGACAAAGGGCACAGAAGGGGGAGGGCTGGAGGGATGATTTCCACCGGGCTGTTAGGTCGCCTACAGGTAAAGTCCCCACTCTAAACTTGAAGTACAAGGCCCGGTCAAAGGGAATGCGAATCATGTCGAGATATGCTTCATAGGCCACCATGTCTTTAATCCTCAAAAAGGCTGCGGTGGAATTGCAATGACGTGGATCGACAGTGAGCTTATAGGAGACCCATTCCCAATACAATTTCTTTATCGTGGCTTTAGGTGGGGCAGATCGAGTGGCCCAAGCTTCACCAAGACCCAGCTCCCCTAAGAGGCATTTAACGTCCCTTAACCATTTGATCCTATGCCAGCCCCCCATTGCCATAACCTCGGACAGTGCCTCAGAGTAAGAGGATAATTCGGGCACCCTCCACAACCGGGCCCACAGCAGCAAGGGACAAAGTTGTGCTTGGTCTGCAATCGATTTGCAGCCTAGACCCAGCAGCACAGGAACTGTGGGCGTGCTCAAAGGGAGAGCCATCAGGTCTTTCAGAAATTTGCTCTCAGATTTTTCTAGTACTTCCAGGTTACATGTACCCCACAACTCCGCCCCGTATAAAGCAGCGCTAGCCCCTCTGACTTTATAAATCTCCACAACTGGGGCGATAGGTTTAATTGTGGAAGAACGTTGTTTCCTAAGCAAAACACCACCCACCCTTTTGTGGGTGAGGAGCATCTTATGGATGTGTGGGGTCCAGTTCAGTGAATTGCTAAGGCGGATTCCCAGGTAGTCAAACTCTGATACCCTTTCTAAAGGAACAGAGTTCAAGGCCGGGGGACGCCCTAGTTTCTTAGGAGGATTCATGATCAAGAATTTGGTCTTGTCGACATTGATCACCAACCCCCTAAGGGAACAAAACTCCTGGAAGCGGTTTAAAAGTTTTTGAAGGCCCTGGGGGGTCTTTGAAATGAGGAGGGTATCATCTGCAAAAAGCAGTGTTGGAATCCGTTTGCCTGCCAGGGAAGGTGCGTCTGCGGGTTCTTTTAGCAGATACTCAACCACCCCATTCACATAAAGGGAGAATAGGGTGGGAGCTAGCACACATCCCTGGCGGACACCCCTCCTCACTGGAATCCTGTCAGTTTTCTCCCCATTCATACCCCATCGCACCTGCGCAAAGTTGCCTGCGCGTAGTTTCATTAGGAGCGATAGGATATAAGGGGGCAACCCCAGGCCCTGCAAGACCCTCCACAGTTCCTCCCTAGGTACCAGGTCAAAGGCAGTCTTAAGGTCAATAAAGGCCAAATAAAGACTGCCCTTGCCCAGCACGACCACCTTCCAGTACAAGAGGGCCAATCTAAAGGCCTGCTTAGTGGTCCCAGTTCCAGAGCGGAATCCAGCCTGAAGATCTGACAGAATGTTGTTGTCATCCAGCCATTGGAGCACCCTCCCCAGAATCAACTTCCCTACCACCTTTTGAGATGAGTCAATAAGGCTTATGGGCCGATAGTTGGCGGGGTTGTCTCGACATCCCTTCTTAAATATAGGGACAACCTCCACCCCCTTCCATGATTCAGGTACAGGGCCCCCCCCCAAAATAGCGTTGAGTAGGGTGGAAACCAGCTTCCCCCATTCCTTAGGCTTGGCACGTAGCAAATCACCGGGTATACCATCAGGCCCAGCAGCTTTTAGGGGTACCAGGGACTTGATTACGACCTCCGCTTCTCTGGCGGTAAAAGCATCACCCTCACTGACCCTTGTGTAGTCGGCCAGAGGAAAGGAGTCAATAAAAATCCCCTCAGGAAGAGTATAGAGGGACAGGAAATGGTTGAACCAGTTCTGGGCTGGGATGTTGCACGTCAGCAAAGTGCCGACAGGCCTGTCCCTAGATCTTACCAGACTCCAAAATCCCCTAGCATCCCTGCCCAAACTTGCCTCCAGAAGGTCCGCCCAGAACTTTTCCTCCCACTCTCTTTTTGCTACTTTTATAGTCTAGGAGTAGCCTTTCCTTGCAAGCCTAATTGCAGCTTGAGATTTAGCTTTAACAGCACCTACCAATACTTTTTTCTTTTCCCTGCATTTTTTGGTAAACCATCCCTGCACGTTAGGCGGCTTCTTCCTATTACCAGCGCGGGGAGCCATGCTTGGGACAATGAAGAGATTGCTCAGGGCCCTGGTTAAGTTGCAAAAAGTCATAGTGACCTCCTCAGGCAAATGGGTCAGCGAGTCCAGCTTACACTGTGCTGCAGCTAGGAGCACCCCTATAGCTGCCACTTTCTCTTCTGCCATAGTGAGCTTAGCCCCCTTCAATCGTCTGCCGCAGTTAGATGGGTAAACTTCGTGGGTGTTTGATGCTATACAGGATAGAGTCCCCCCCTGATCATTAAGCCACTGGGGAGAGAGGGCAAGTGAGAGGAGATTGTGATCACTCTCAGTTGTCGGTACAACCTCCATATCCCTCAGGATACTCCATGAACTGGCGTCAAGAAGAATATAATCTATTCTTGACTTAGGAACCCGGTGGCCACCCCAGGACAGGTATCGGTTCAATATCCAGGCAACCTCCCAGGCAACCTCCCATGATATCCAGGCCAGGCTACTGGTTGGTAGAATGGGGGGGAGAAAGTGTTCTCAAAGTAAGAAAAATTGTTACTCCAACCCCCACTTAAATGAGTACCATTATAGTTTGCTACAGGCCTTGGGTAGAAATAGGTTAAATCTACCACACCGATGCCAGCTCCCCCAGTACCATGCTTCTAGTTGCAGATCGTTTGGGCGACCCTACTGTCTTTGAAATTTACCACCACACAGTCTCCATCTAGGTGCTTATGTCCATAACCTACCCACCCTACCCTTCTCACTCCTAGGATCAGCCCATCTAGATCCCTAGGTAGAGTCTGTTAATCTTTAACCAGTGCAGGGTTTTGTTTTTTAGTGCCTGATGGGATTCATAGTGATCATCCTTCAGACAGGGTACGTTTATGAGTATGACGACATATGGGTGGCACTCTGGGGGCAAATTCACAGGTGGAATTTTTAGGGCCACTTTGGGGGGCGGTGCTTCTAGCTGGGACGCTTTTGGGAGATTAATACTATTTCTACTCGGAAGGGCTTGTTCAGCGCCGTTGCCATTCGCAGTTCCCTTCGGTTTTACAGGACCCTTCCTACCGGGTAACTCAGCCCGAGTAGGCTTCTTGACCGGGGCAGTACGAGGCTTGGGTACATTCAGTTGTGCTAAGACAACTGGAGCAGCTAGCCCTGCTTGACTAGCCCTACCTAAAGGAACCGCAACATGGACAGCAGGGGCATTTGCCACTGCCATCACATTTACAGTACGTGCCGTATTAGAAGCAGTAGGAATGGCCTGTGGGGATGCGGGAATCACCCGGGCGCCAGTTTCCCCTCCCTGTCCATCCTCCCTAATTCCGGAATGCAATTTAATGAGGGATTTTAGAGAAAGAAAATTGTCCAGAGTTGCCTGCTCAAACCTATCCAGCCTCTCTCCCAACCCTTTAACTCTCTCTACAACCGGGGACAGCAGTGATATCATTAGTTCCTCTATTTGTACAATTGTAAGAGGATCATTAGATGGAACTACAAGGCAGTCTGATGTTAGATCTACACATATTTTCTCCACTATATTGCCAGAATGCTCTCCCCCTTTACCCCTCCCGGGGTTTTTCGTGCCCAGCCCCTCACCCACACCCGCTTTAGTTCCACCTGCCCTGATACCCTGCTTCCTCGGTCTCTTATAGAGTTTTGGAAAGCTGCCTTTCCTCGGGCTAGCAATCCTTTTCCTTTTGGTATGAGCTGAACTCTTAGAGGCCGACGGAGGCAAGTCAGGTGGCTCGGAGATACTGTTTCGAGTAATAAGAGTAATAGGGCAGGGTGTAGGGACAGTAAACTCGCAGGGCCATAAGTCGGAACTGATACCATCAGTAGGAGTAGATATGGATATGGCAGCCAGGCTCTCCAGCATATCTACACTAGCCCTCAGAGATGCAACCCGTGAATGCTCTAGTGGGGGGGAGATAGTTAACAGGGGGCCGGGGTTGCAATCAGGCGAGGGAACAAGCACCAAGGAGCCCAGCAAGGACCTTTTGGACGGAGGGTGTTCATGGGAAAGGCGCCGCTCTGTCATTTCAATTTCCTTCTCTATGACAGTAGCTACCCGTGTTATGAACTGGTCCATAGTGCCTATGATACGACAGGTTCCCCTGCCCCCCCCTCTCAAGCTCCTCCCTGAATGGGTAGACATTAACACGAGCTACACAAGAGGGCAGATGTTAACAATAATAATATGCCCCTCTGTACCTACAAAAGCAAACAATGATGTCAGGGGGGAGGCCCAGCTCAACCGTGGCCAGCCCCGGACTGTATGATAATCCACTCTACCCGACTTCACTGTACGACACTACACTTTATGCTATTACACTGTACCCCACCCCACAATACACCACTCCAGTCTACTCCACTTTACTGATCGTCACTCCACTGTATGCTGCAACACATACGATATTGCACTCTAAGACACTCTACTTCAAGCCACTCCAAGATACGATACTCCACTCTAAGGTATTCCACTTCATGCCACTCCACTGTACGCTACTCCACTCTACGGCACTCAAGTTTACTCCCCACCACTCTATTTAACTCCATTCTACAAAACTCTAGTACACTCTATGCCACTCTGCTAGACTCTACTCCACTCTATCCCCATAAACTCCGCTGTCCACTTTTGCGTTGGAATCTATGCACTTACTCTCAATTGTACACACTCTTCTCCACTCTACATCAGTTTCTAAAACTGTACGAAACATCACTACACTCTAAAGTATGAAATGTCACTCCAATTTATAACAGTTTCCTTGACTCTACGCTGCACCACTTCAGTGTATGCCACCCACACTATGCTAATCCACTGTGCGTTATCGCACTCTACGCCACTCCACTGTATATCAAGCCACTCTACACTAGTCCACTCTAAGCCACTCAACTCTTCTACACTCAACTGTGCAGTATTCCAATGCATGCTATTCCACTGTATGCTATTCCAATTTACGGTAATCCACTCTGCATCACTATAGTGTATGCTACTTTACTCTACTCCACTGCATTGTTTGACAACCACTTCCACTCTATATATCTCCACTTAAAAGTCTGCCACACTTCATGGCACTCTTTGACATTCTACACCACTCTATCCCTGTACACTCCACTGTCCAACTCTGTACTCAACTCTATGCCCATACACTCCAATGAACAACACTCTATCCTCTAGACAACACTTTTCTATACGGCACAGCACTCCACTCTACTGTACGAGACCCCACTCTAAATTGTGACAGTTTACTACTATGCTACGCTAGTACTATCCACTCCATTCCACTCTGCTCTAAGACACACCAATACACTCTATTATACTTTACTCCATACTACGTTACATCACTCCACTCAACTTTACTCCACTGAATAAAAATGTACCTCACTCTACGCTACTATACAACAATCCACTCTACGCAGCTGCTGTCTGTTTTACACACTTCTGTACTCTATGAAGCTCTACTCTACAACACTATACTATACTGTATGCCACTCTTTGACACTTTTCTCCTGTTTAGAGCCCTTCACTCCACTGTACACACTGTACTATACTGTATGCCACTGTATAACACTCTAGCCCACTCTACTCTACAATACTCTAGTTCACTATTGAAACTGTACACTGCTCTTTGCATGCCACTACACCCCACTTTAATTGACTAATTGATTGACTCTACTCTACTCCACTCTAAGCCACTATATGCCATTGTACTTCATAACACTGTATGCCAATCCATTCTACCACACCATACAACACTGTACTGTTGACCACTCCACTCTACAAAAATCAACTAGACTGTATGTCACTCTACTCTACTGTAGTCTAGATCATTTTCCAATACTGTACACTACATTCTACTGTATAATGCGGTACTCCAATTTATGACATTTTACTCGACTTTATGCTATGCCACTCCACTATACTGCACTCCGGACACTCTGCTCTATGGCACTTTACTCCATTCTAAACTACCCCGCTCCAGTGTACTCCACACCACTATACTCCACTCTACTACAATTCATCCCACTCTATGCCACTGTACTATTCTCCACTCTACGCTTCTCCACTGTCCAACACTCTGCTCCCCCATAAGCAACTCCACTCTACAACACTGTACTGCACTCTATGCCACTCTATCCCACTATATGCCCATCCACTCTATGTCAAAAGTATTTTTAAATTTCGATAAGCTGTTTGAAATTTGTTTTTAGCAAACCGGACTTACTTTTGTTGCCACACTGCACTGTATTGTTCAAAGGCTGTCGTGTGGGGGGCAGAGTCTGCGGTACCCTCCGTGATCGCGGGACCCCCATTTTGAGGGTAGTGTGGGTCAGCGGGCTAGTCTTCAAACTTCTGACACTACATATGGCGGCGCTTACGCGACCGCGCAGCGGATGCGTGCAGCGGGTGTGCCACTGGCGCGCCTAAGACAAGCCTGTCTGTGCCCGTCCGTGCCGGGAAACCGCCAGAGCCAGACCCTCCGCCCAACTTACAGATACCCCACTTAGGTATTCTCGCGCTGAGCTTTTGTCATTGGACACTAAATGCCCTACTTTGGCTTGGGTTTCCCCAGCTTGGTCCTTTAAGTGCAAGCAATGCTCCTTTTATTCCCAAATAGAGGAACTAGACCCTCTCCCTCCTGACTTCGCTGAGTCTAAGTTCTTAAGCCTTAATTGCTGGTCGCTGGCGAAGCATCACGCCAAGGACTTTGACTTACTAATTGATGAGTCTCCAGATGTATTATTTTTAACAGAGACATGGCTGACGCAGGACTCTGTTGCGGAGCCTTGGCTGGCTCTCCCACAAGGTTTTTTGATTAATCAAATTAATAGATCAGAAAATAGAGGGGGTGGCATTGCAAAAATTTTTAAAGGGTCGTACCACTGCAGTTTTATTAAGGAGGACATCCCTGGCAGCAAAAGCGCCTTTTTCAAAATAACATTAAATCTTAATCTCACTGTCACTGGTCTTCTTATTTATCGACCTCCAGGGCCATCCAAAGTGTTCAGGGAAGAATTGCTGAATAACGTTATCCCCCTAGCTAGTAAAGCGGCACATTTTACTATTTTGGGTGACCTCAATTTACACCTTGAAAACGTGGGCAAATCAGAGATCGCCAGTTTTTTGTCAGACTTAGAAGCCTGTAAGCTGGTTCAATGTGCCCCTAAGAGCACACATGTAACAGGTCACCAGTTGGACCCTATATTCTCCAACTTGGGTTCCCTAAAGGTTCTGTCTCCGATCCCTGTGGTCTGGTCAGATCAGTTTCTCATCTCTTTTGCCCTGCGGTGGCAAGGAAAGCCTGTTTTGAACTGTCCAGTATGAGTCTTAAAACGTCCTTGGCACAAGTTAGACATCTACCATTTTCTGGATTTATTGTTAAACCACAAGCCTCAGCTTCCTCCTGACATTGAGGATGCAAATTCGCATTTCCAGGATTGGCTGATGCTTGTTGTGGATAGCTGCATCCCTGCCAAACTGAGTGTAAAAAAAAGAGGGTAGTCTAATCCTTGGTTTAATGACTCACTGAGTAAAGCTAAATAACACTGCAAACAACTTGGGCGCGTCTGGGGGCGAACTTATGATGCTGAAGCTAAAAACAAGTACCGAGCGTCTATTAAGCTCTATCATAAACTGGCCCGGAGAGCCGGAGCAGAATTCATAGCTGGAAAAATCTCGGCGAGTAATAACCCCTCTAAAACTATCTTCACCCTGCTCAAGGTCATGAAGAGTTCTGGGTTGAAGGTGGACTCACCTATCACCTCAAATCTTCAGTGTGATGACCTGGCCAGTTACTTTTTGAATAAGGTGGAGAAGATATTTAAGAGCCTCCCTCCGGTCACTGGCACCATTGACCTTGTGGAAAGGCACGGGAACATTTGATCCACTGTGGTTAGTGTACTCTCATCCTTTCCCCTATTGTCTCCCACAGATTTTGAGTCTCTCTGTCTGAAAATCAAATCTGGCTCTCCAGTCGACCCGTTGAAACCTGCTCACTTTCGCCAGTTTCATACTCTTATTTCGCCAGTGAGTAGGGATCTGGTTAAACTATCTCTAACTACTGCGTCTGTTCCATCTGCGTGGAAGCACGCTAAAGTTGTACCTCTCCTGAAGAAGCCGTCTCTGGATCAATCTGTGCTGGGTAATTACCGTCCTATATCTCAGCTGCCATTTCTGGCGGTAGAATCTCATGTAAATATCATCCTTACAGAGTTTATCGAGAGAAATTAAATCCTAGATTCTTCGGAAAACGGTTTCAGATCTCGCTACAGCAGCGACTCAGCATTATTGGCAGTGACAGAAGAAATCCGTGGTAACCTTGATGTCGGAAATTCTGTGGCCTTGGTTCTCTTAGACTTAAGTGCCGCTTTTGACACGGTCTCCCACGTGATACTTTTAAATCGTCTTCAGGCAATAGGAATTAGGAGGTTGTCCCTGGCCTGGCTTTGTTCTTTTTTGGAGGATAGATCTTTTCAGGTCCTGGTGCCACCTTTTCACTCTCGGGAGTATGCCCTGCAACAGGGGGTACTTCAATGCTCAATTTTGAGCCCCCTACTTTTCAACATTTATGTTCAACCCCTAGTGGTGGTGGCTAAAAGTAGGGGGTTGTCGTTGGTGTTGTACGCTTACGACCCCCAATTGGTTATTGCCTTCTCTAAGAAATGTAACCACAACCTCGTGAAATTTAAGGAGGATTTGCTGGTGATCGCGGACTGGATGGCTTCAAACTATCTGCAGTTGAATGCCAGTAAGTCAGAAATTCTGCAGTTCGGGCGAGACCATGATATGTGGTCAGAGCAATATTGGCCAGACCGATTAAAACCAGCACCCCTGCCTAACGAGGCAGTTAAGAATCACAGTGTTTGCATTGACAGTGGTCTCTCCTTTGATATGCAATCTAAATCAGTAGCAGGGCCCTGTTTTGGAATCCCCCGAGGATTAAAACCTTTACTTGGCTTTTTGAACTCGAAAATCCGCAAGACCATTGTCTAAGCCACGATTTTATCTAGAATTAGACTATGGCAACTCTCTTTATTTAGGTGCCAATAAGTCCAGTATTCGACGTCTACAGAGAATACAGAATGCAGCAGCCTGCATTCTCCTGGCGCTCCCAAAATCGTTTTCTGTGTCTAAATCTCTACCTAAATTACACTGGCTACCAGTGGAAAAAAGAATCCAGTTTAAAACGCTATGTGTCGCTCACAGAATTCTGACTCAATAGGCACCACCGGGGCTGGAAAATCTGCTTGCTCTCTATGTTCCTCGACGTACTCTACGCTCAGCTGACCAAGGGCTGGCTTGCATTCCCTGTGTCCAAAGAGCCAGAGCTTGAGGTCGCTCTTTTAGAACTATTGTGGCTAGACTCTGGCACTCGCTCCCAGCCTCCATCAGAGGGATCCAGAATCATCTTGCCTTTCGCAGAGCCATAAAGACCTGACTTTTCCCAGTATAACTCACCACCAGCCTCTACAGTCTCAAGTCTTCGGTTGCGCTGGGACGCCCAGTCGCTGGGGCAGCCATGCGCATTACAAATCTTACAATAATAATAATACTGCACTAAACTGTATGACAAGCTATAACACGCCACACAACTTAACTCTACGATACGCCACTCCACTATGTGACATGGTGCTCCACATAGGGCTTTTAGATACAACTACAGTTCGAATTGGTGAACGGAATTGCATCAAATTTGGCAGAAAGGTAGCTGTTGGTCCAGAAAGCAACCTTTTGTGAAGTGTTGTAAATCCATCTACTAGTTCTTAAGATATTAAAAGAAATGCAATTTTGGATATATCAAGTCCCCATGCTCAAATCTGACTGTCTGCCAACACTTCAACCAGGAAGTGTTGGCAGCCACATCGGGTCTCGGCTTCAGCCAAGTCCCACAAAAAGACCTTCAAAAAAAGAAAAGAGGGCAGGGTAGGAGGAATACCCAGACACCTAATTGTGGTCCTTGGGGTCCCCCTGTTACTCTGACAGGGCCAAAAAGCACTTAAAAATATATTTTGTTGTGGAAACAGGATGGAACAGCAAATCTGCAGCAAAAATGTAAAAAAAAAAACAAGCATGTGCTTGTTTTGATTAGAGACTCTGGGTGGGCCAGTTCGAGAGAATTTCTTTTTTTTAAAAGTGAGGGGCGCACCGGCCCCCCTATTAAGTCTATTAGAGCCCCAGGGACAACTGCTTCCATTGGGCTTTCTGTACATATTGGAGGGAGCTGCGTGGACCCCCTTCATGGTCTCTCTTGAGTCCTTGGGATCACCACATCCCCAGGGATTAGTATGAATAATTTGGGGGGTCCACCTAGTTTCAGCATGACCCAGTGTCCACAACCTCCCTGGGGCAGCAAATAAAATGTATGTGGGAGGGGGGTGGCCTGTGGAAAGAGAAGGAGGTTGGTCCATGCTGCCCCCCTCTTGGAGCCATATATGGCCCTGGGCACCTCCAACCACCGGGCCAGCTCCAGCTATGTCCCGGGGTACCCACCCCTTCAACATAGCTGTTTGCTTTTGCATTGTGGGAGCTGACAGCTCCCGCCAAACAAAAGCAAACACTCTGTATGCAGTGGGCAAGAGCTGTGAAAGTGCTCCTGTCTGTTAGAAGGGGAGGTTTCCTCTCTTTCCCTGCCTGCAGACATGCGGGTAGGGAAAGAGATGAAGTATTGCCCCTGCATACAGGGACCGGCATTTCGAGCAGCTCCCTGAGTGCAGCAGCAATGCTGGCTCCCGCAGGAGGCGGGGGCCATCTGAGTTTGCAGAAGCCTTGAGGCTCCCCACGCGCTCCCAGGGGAACAGTCAGAAATGAGTAGAATGAGGCAGAATAAAGGTCAGCAACAAGCACAAAGAGGCAGAAAAAATGTCAACAATGAGTAGAAAGAGGTAAGATAAAGGTGAGAAAAGTGCAGAAAGAGGGAGACTAAAGGTCAGAAACAAGCAGAAAGAGGCACAATTTAGGCCAGCTATGGACATAAAAAGGCAAGATGAAGGTGACAAACGAGCAGAAACAGGCAGAGAGAGGTCAGAAATGAGCATAAAGAGAGATGATAAAGGTGAGAAACGAGCAGAAAGAGGAAAAATAATGGTCAGCAATGCGCAGAAAGAAGCAAACAAAAGTGAGAAAGAAGGTGAATAAAGGTGAGAATCTAGCAGAAAGAGGCATGCTAAAGGTCAGAAACGAGCAGAAAGAGGCAAAAAAGGTCAGAAACAGGCAGAAAGAGGCAGAATAAACATCTAAAACAAGCAGAAAGAGGCAGAATAAAGGTCAGGAACTAGTAGAAAGAGGCAAAATAAAGTTCAGAAATTAGTTGCTGAATTCCTCTAACTCGACGAGCGGAGCAGAATCTTACGGCCAAGTCTAGTTACCCTTCACAGACCCACTCAGAGAATCATGCACCTACTCTCTCATCCACTCAGAGACTCACACACCCACTAACCTACCTATACAGCCACTCACACACCCACTCTCAAAGGTTACAGGCTACAGTTAGGAAATAAAATTTTAAAAAATGGTCGAAATTCACTGAAAAATCAAAAGTTACAGGTATGTTACAGGTTGGAAATAGAATTTTCAAAAACCGAGAAATTCACTGAATAAACAAAAGGTTACAAGGACGTTAGCAAACAGTATTAAAAACAACCTTAGCAATTTACTGGAAAAAACAAAGGTTACATGTCATTTGAGAGGTAATCAGTAGGCCTGGGCTGTAAATTCCGTTCCGCTTGCGGAATTTGGGTAATTTTGCGTTCCGTGGAGAACGCGGAATTGCCAAAAATGCCTCGATCCGCTGCTCCGTGGAATTTTTTGCTTGTTCGAGCTTTCAAAATGCGTGTTCACAAGATATGTCTCCCTGAGCACGCAAACAGCATTCGCGAACAAGAAAAAAGCATCACCGTTTCGCGGAGTTTTGTGCAGCGCGACTATGCAAATTCCGCCCACCCCTATGTTACTGTCCATGTCATGAGTGATGTAATATGTGAGGTCACAAGCAGTGCATTGTGGGGGCGTAAAATATAGTTAGCTCAGGTAACTATAACTGCTGAATTTCTCTGGTTTTCACCAGTGAAATGTGAACCTAACTATATCGTCCCTGTAACCTTTGTTTTTTTCAGTGAATATAATAACAGCATATCGCTGTGTGTAGCTTTTTATTGATTCAAAGTTTTTTTTGCCTCAATTACTCCTGTTAAGTCTCAGGCACAGGAATCATTTCAATTAGAGTAGTACTTTTTCACATTTCTGTAAAGCATAATCTTGTTTCAGTGTTGCCAGCCAGAAGCAGAATTTTTAGAGAATAATGAACTCAGTCTTATGTTCATGATTTATATCTTCTCCCCAAGGACGTTCTGTGCTTCCTACAGGAAAAGATCCTGCCACCTGCTCATTAGATACGTTTTTGCTGAAAGTAACACGTTTTTGTTTTCCCATGATTAGGTTCCATAAACATATATTGAGAGAAAACTTATAACAACTGTACTAAATTGCAAATATTTTAGCATTAGGCTCCAACTGACCCTTTTTAGCAAAATCTTTGGTCTGGAAGGGGCACCTGCTTGAATATGTGCTGCACTGTTAGCTATTTTTTAATTAAATGCACGTTAAACAGGAGGGCTTCCAAATGTATTGTGTTTTATTTTTAAAAATCAAAAGTGACAGATTTACCAAACTTTTACACAGTGCTTTGCAGCTGGCCACCTTGCTGCGCTGCGCAAATGGGCAGGAATTAGCCATACTTAACATTATACGGCATATTCTTGTCTTTTCCTTGAGCTGGAGCACAAACTGCTGCCTAGCGCCAGCGCAGACACCCTTGCTTCAAGGTGCAAGGGTGCCTGTTTTGCAGACAGGATTGTCTTTTGTGCCGGATAGGGCACCTTCCTGCACAAAAACAATCCCATGAGGCATTTGACCTCTTTCTATGCATGCTTCAGAGGAATAAACTAGAAGGAATAAATTTACTGCTCCTAATAACACCTCACCTGGGTAGGCATAGCATTTTGATGCGTTCCCAGGTCTACCAGTAATGGTAAATCTGGGAATGTGCCAAAATATGTGGGTGGATGTGTGGGAAAACCCTTGTTCTGCCTATGGAACTCCACCATGGGGCAGAATAACGCAACACACTGATTTATGCTGTGTTGCGTTGCTATAGATATGTCAAGCCATGCAGGCCCACGTGCAGTGGCCTTGCATGGCTTGATAAATATAACTCAGTAGTTGTGTCGCCCTGGCGCCCCATTGCACGGTACAAGGACGGTGCAACTGAATTATAAATCTACCCCTATGTTTATTGAGAATCATCATTCTTTTGAAGAGGCCACTCCTCAGGTGACTTAAGGTGCTAGCATGTTGAGCAATGAGTTACTAATGCATCATAAATCACCACACCTTCCTTTTTACTTTCAGTGATTGAGATCTGTTTATCCTGTCGAAGGATAGTTGTGCATTCCACAATGTGTTAGACTCTAACGGGATAATGTGAGAAGGTGCTCTCTTTCTGCATGGTTGCCCCCAATTTTTGCTGAACTGCTGATGTGCTTTGACTGAGTGTGCCCTGGGCTCCTGCTAATCAGGTACCCAGGGCCTACGTTCTTTCCCTAAAACTGCATTGAAAGCCAAACCCAATTGGCATGTCTAGCCACAGGTCAGCCCATGGTAAATGGTACCACAAGTACCCAGGGCACTGTGACCAGGAAAGACCTCTAAGTGCGGCAGCACTTATTGTGCCACCCTTGGAGGCCCTGTACCTTTACATTCACACATGCACACTACCATTGCAGGCTGCGTGTCTTGGTGCAGAGCAAAGTGAAGAGTCGACATGGCACACATCCCTGTTTGCCATGCCTACAACCCACTGCCCTAGCATAGATCAGTCACCCCTCTAGCTGGGTGCAATATACCAGTGGTGAGGATACATGTGCATGAGCCCTGTGCCCCTACATTCTCCAAGTCCTTTCTTAGACATTGTTAGTGCATTGCTGCCATTAAGAGTATATGGTGCTGGGAGCTTGTCATTACACACTCCACAGCATCATAATGACTACACTGAAAACTGAGAAGTTCGGTATCAAACTTCTCAGCACATTAAACCCACACTGATGTCAGTGTGGGATTTAATGAAAAATGCACACAGAGGGCATCTTAGAGACCTTCCACTAGTGTCCAGGCTGAGTGGCTACTTTCAGCTGCCACCACCAGACATGTTTCTGGACCCCTGGGTCGAGAGCCTGCTACTCTTGGGGCCTGAAACAATGCACATCCTGGGACGAGGTGCCAAGTCGCCTCACCCAGGATAGGCAGGGTCCACAAAGGGGAAGCTTCAAAGGCTTGCCGCCTTTGTGAGCTTCCCCAGGCAACTTGCTGCTTTCAGCAACTGGTCGCCACTGGTTCTGCACCCCTTTTGAGTGGGAGAACCGGCAGGAAAAACAAGTGAGGAAGAGAGGTGTGTCCACCTCTGCCAACTTTACCCTTCGGTGGGGGAGGCGGGTTAAAGCACAACTCTCAGTCCCTGCCATCTTGCAGATGGGGGGCCCAGCCAACCAGAGGATGGCATAAAAGGGGGGTACCCACCCCAAGGAAGGGACCCATTGGTCCCAACCTTTACTTACCTGTAACACCCCTAAATCTAGTATTTACGGGGCACCACAAACCTTCCTTCCTCAGACAAGAAACTACAAGAAGAAAAGAAGAAGGACCGAACAGCCATGCCAAAGCTAAGGAGAGGAGGAAGCCTACTGACTTGGCCCCAGCCCTATTGGCCTGTCCCCACCTTGAACCTGCAGTAGTGAAACTCTGGTGTGTCCTGCAGTCAGCAACCTCAAGAACCCCAAGGTCCTGCCCTGCCTTCCAAACCAAAGACTTTGTCTCCTGTGAACACTGGATTTTTTCACCAACAGACTCCAGCTCCAGCAGGATCTTGCGAGTCTGCGCCACTCTGCACCCGACACCCACCGGCCCGAGTTTGAATGGCCCAACACCAGGAGGAGGTCTCCCCAGTGATCCTGACCCGAAAAACAGTCATCCCTGACCTGCCTCAAGCCTCCAGCCGACACCTAAGGCTTCAAACCAGAAGGTCCCTCAACCGCGACCAGGAGCTGGTAAGAAGATCCGACCCTAAAAGGCACCCCTGCACCCGATGCCCCATGGCCTTGGGTGGCCCAACTGACAGTGCCTAACCAACCCCCAGCATCCCAACTTACCTCTCCAAGTGGTGGTCGCACCCAGAATACCTATATCACGAAGCCTGCAGTGTGTTTGCAAAACGGAGACTCCCCATTGAAAGCTACAGGGCGCCCGGCGCCAAAACAGCACTCTGCACCCGGCCGAATCAGTGCCGCTAAGGGAGCACCTTTTGTGCTGGCTTGACACCCATTTGCCCTGAGCTTAAGTCCAGGAGCTTTGCTCCCACAACCCTGTGGCCTGATCGTCAGCAGCCACCAACCGGAGGCCCCCTATGCCCCGTTGGATAACATTGGGCCTCAGCACTGGGCAGCCAGCTGCCCTAGTGCTGCTGAGGGTGTAACAAGAGTGCATTCTTGACCCTGGGGGCCCCCTGAGTCTAACCCTAGAATATCAACTCCCACAACCGAATACTTACCTTTGAAACTATAACCCTATCTTCCTCCATAGGATAACATTGACTATTTTTCTGTGAAAAGTTTCTAAGTGATGAGTTGGAAAATCTATGAAACTCTTTATAACTGTAACTAAATAACAAAAATGCTTTTACTTACCTGTTTACAGGAAATGTCCCAGTGCAGTATCCAGGTGTACTGCACTGTGTAAGAAAAGTAATCTACTTGACATTCTACTAAAAAGCCAATGCAAAGTATATGTACAGTATATCAAAAGCATTGCATTACAAGTAGCTCTACTGTAATCAAATCAAAGTGCATATACAATTGCAATTCAAACTGTATACAAACTGCATTGCTACTGTAAAGTGTTTACTGTTTACTTGTGCCAGGCTTTCTTGGTTCTAGAAAATAAAATACCTAAAAGAATATTTTTATTCAAAACCAATTGGTCTGAAGTTCAGTCTTTGAGTGTGTGATATCAATTGCTGATTGAGTGTGTACAACAAATGCTTAACATTACCCTCTGATAAAGCCTTACTGCTTGACCACACTACCACAAATAGAGAGTGAGGTGCTATGTACTTTTACCTCTGCCTACCTTTGGGGTTCCACTGGACTCTGTGCACACTATACCTCACTTTGGTATAGTATAGTATATACAGAGC
Organism: Triturus cristatus; assembly: GCF_964204655.1. Lineage (NCBI taxonomy): Eukaryota > Metazoa > Chordata > Amphibia > Caudata > Salamandridae > Triturus > Triturus cristatus. The sequence goes on along the minus strand of NC_140587.1, from coordinate 734,139,195 downwards.
CAGCTTCCTACAGATAGTGAACCATACTACCTTTGCATAAAAGAGAAAACATGTTCTTTTCCATCAACCAGATAAATATATTTAAATGAACTTGACTATAATGAATGGAGGCACTGCCATTATCATGTCTAATTAAAAACAACTAGGGCAGATAGTTGATCTGACACAGCTTATTGTCTTTGAGAAAAAAAGTATGGAAAACACATGGAAAAACTATTATCTTTGTTTAGTAATTTCGAAGTCAATTGTAATTGTAATTGTTCATCTTGACTCCTATAGTTATATAACATATAAAATGGTAATGGTAATGGTAATATTCTGAGTAGCACTGTGTTGATGTATATTATATGTATATTATAATATTATAATTATACCAGAATAAGAGTGATGCTACATGATCATGTGACTGGAAAGGGGCCTGGGCACATTTCAGTAAGGAGAAGGGGCTGATGAGGGAGTCACAATGAGTAGAGCTTAGGCCCTGGGGTAACCATTTAATACACATGTCGCTGTGGCTGACATCCAGGTTTCAACCTCTAGTCACTTCCATGGCCTGTGTTATGGGGCTAATCAATTTGGAGTCGCTCCTACTGTGAAAGATGGCTTTTAGGAAGAAAAGACAACAGAGGAGAGGCCACTTGAAAAGTAGGGGTGGGTGGAACTCATGGAGTATCACTCTGTGCAATTCCGTGGAGTTACATACAATCTCCACGAGATTTCACGGAGTTCCGCGAGTGAGCGAGTGGGATTGGCTAGTAGTACTGATTTTTGCACCAGGAGCTTGTTTCATGCTGCAAAATTAGCGCAAACCGCACCATGAAGCATGCCAGAGGGCGCTGCTTCTTTGCTGCAGCTCGAGTAGATTTACTTCTCGAGTGGCAGCTTTCACACTCTGAGAAGCAGCTTTCTCACAACAACGGCCTCAACTGCCCCCTACCACCAACATTGCGAAAATCTCGCCGTGTGCCGTCCTTGCACCCGAAAATCATGCCACGGCGTTTGCCAGAACTCCGCATTACAAGCATAAGGCAGAGTGGACAAAACTACGTGAATTCTGCCAGCGGGGCATACTTTATCACCCACCCCTATTCAAAAGGAAGAAGAAATCAAACATAAACTTCAAAAGACTCAGAATCTTAATCATATTTGGTGTCTGGAAATGGTCTATAACTGTCAAGAAGCCAGTTTGGTTGTGCAGAGAGGAGAAGCTCTGTAAGACTTTTGCCTATTAACAATTTGAAAAATAAGCAGCTAGGTTAAGCACGTATGCACTGCCTAGACATGTCACTTTTCAGTAGTGAGAGTATTGCCCACCTCAAATGGCCAGCTGCTTGAAAGACTTTAGACAATAAAGATAAACACAAAGGTATGAGAGGCAACACAAGAGCGAATTAACTAATACAATGTAGTACTGAACAGATTGTGTAATCCACACAGGACTTGGAAGGTTTCAAATTTTCTTTATTTCATAGTTTGATGCTGTCACATTCACAGCCAACGCGTTTCGCCCAAACATGGGCTTCTTCAAGGCTGTTGGAGATCATACAAAGAGTCATATCAGAACATTATATAATGAAACAGTTTTATTTCACAAACAAACTAATCATAATACAAAAAGAAGTAGAGAAGTGAACAACACACCATACCCTAGATGTCTGTCAAGCCAAGGACCTAAGATCAAAAATAAACGTGAGAAAGAAATAAAGATGAATTCAAAGTCTCCTAGCACTGAAGCCCAGAGTATCTTGTCACCAGAAACAGTGTTGATTAGAAAAAGGAATAAGCCAGTGTAAGAAAAGTGATTAGAAATGAGACTGAGAAGCAAACATATATGGGTTTAGAAATGTCGCTTACCAAGATATCAGACTGAATGGCGCATAAAAAATGGGTCACAACAACGCAGAATGTTCATGACGGATAGGGTCTAAAAGTAGTAAGGGGAAAATAAGTAAAGCCCAAGTTTGGTAGATATGCAAAGATTCAGTTAAAAGGTACTGATCTCTGGTCAGTCCACAGTCACTGACCTTGTTAAAAGCTAGCGTGTCATCTATATACGAAAGTTACAGTAGTAATCAATGAGAACTTCCTGTTTTAAGAAATCCTTGCCGAAGTTATCTGTAATATAATTGGAATAGTAATAGTAGAGGTATATGAGAAAAAGCAAACATAAATCTACAAAGGCGTATTGAAGAGCACAATCGAAATCAGTACCAACTGACCTTACCGAATTGTAACGAGAGGCCAGTATACAATCGTAAGAAATGATGAGTGTTCCAAAGACCCTCAGGGCAAATGACTCAATTATCATTAGAGAGGCTGATAAAGGGGGAAATATAGTGATCATGAATAGAGAGGATTATGAAGGTGAAGTACTCAGACAACTTCGTGACACCACCAACTACACCAACTCTAGCCACAAGTGTAATAAATGATCATCTTTCACACTGGAAGGAGATTGGCCTTCTCTCAGAGACAGAGTACAAATTTCTCATTATCCATAATCCCAGATTTCCGTGCATATACCTTTTACCTAAAGTGCATAAAAAACAACCCTTCCCCCCTGGTCGCCCCATAATTTCGGGCATTGGCTCCATGACAGACGCTCTAGCTAAATTTGTCGATACTTTATTACAAGTGTATTACAAGTGTAATAAATGATCATCTTTCACACTGGAAGGAGATTGGCCTTCTCTCAGAGACAGAGTACAAATTTCTCATTATCCATAATCCCAGATTTCCGCGCATATACCTTTTACCTAAAGTGCATAAAAAACAACCCTTCCCCCCTGGTCGCCCCATAATTTCGGGCATTGGCTCCATGACAGAAGCTCTAGCTAAATTTGTCGATACTTTCTTACAGCCTCTAGTTACTAATTTACCCTCATACATCAGGGATAGTACAGATATTCTGAATAAATTGGAGGATCTAGAATGGGAGGATGGCATGGGGTTTGCCACATTGGATGTGACATCACTGTACACGTGTATTAGAAAGGATCTGGGCATAAAGGCTGTTGACTTCTTTTTGGGCAAAAGATCAGCTACACTAATGGAACATAACGTCATGCTTTTGTCTATGATCAACTTGATTCTTGACAACAACTTCTTTCTCTTTAACCAAATTTGGTACAAACAAAACCAAGGTACCGCAATGGGTTCTAAATGTGCCCCCTCATATGCAAATCTATTTATGGGGTGGGTGGAACACACGTATGCCTGGTCACGCATGGCATCCAATTGGACTGGACATATTCAGTTCTGGGGTCGCTACATTGACGATATTATCATCTCATGGACAGGCACTGAACTAGAACTTAAAGAGTACTTTAATTTCTTGAATCAAAATACATTCAATGTGGCTTTTACCATGGAGGTGTCTCAGACCTCTATCTACTTCCTGGATCTTGAACTTTATGTTCAAGGCAAAAGAATACATAGTACACTTCACAGGAAAGACACAGCAGTCAACAGCACTTTACACTACACTAGTGCACACCCGGCATCTACAAGAAATTCTATACCATATGGTGAATTGGTTCGGATTAGAAGGAATTGTAGTGAAGAAGAAAACTTTGAGAACCAAACTACACTGGCTATGAATAGATTGCCGAAGAGAGGATATCAGCAAATCACTTTACAACGAGCCAAAAGTAGGGCCATGAAGCTCAAAAGAGAAGATCTGCTTAAGAACACTAATAGATCTGTTCACAGACAAAAAGAGAGACTTGCCTTTATTATGACTCACTCTACCCTGAATCATGAAGTATTTAAGATCTTAAATAGACATTGGTCTATTCTCAAGGGAGCACCTGGTGTCAACAGCATCATCACACCAAAACCATCTTTGACCTTTAGAAAAAGCAGAACAATCAGAGACGATCTTTGCCCCAGCTACACGTTGTCTCAACCACCCAAGTCTTGCTGGCTACAGAGACCGTTGGGATTTTTTACCTGTAGTTCTTGCAACATTTGCCCTTTGGGATGTAACAAGACCTTAACGTTCAGTTACAACTCTGACAAAGAACACAAAATCTATCATTTCATTAACTGCCTCACCAGCTATGTGGTCTATGTCTTGATTTGTGGATGTGGTAAAATTTATGTTGGCAGCACCGTTAGACCTTTCAAAATTCGCATACAGGAACATCGTAGAGCTGCCTTACATGGTGATACCACATATGCATTAGTGACACACAACTGTGTTGAAGGTGTAGATAGATCCAAATTTAGTTTTCATGGCATTCATGTAGCCATGCCCGCCAGAAGGGGTGGGGATAGAGAACTCAGATTGAGACAATTGGAGGCGAGATGGATTTGTACTTTACGATCAGTCACACGGGGTTTCAATAGTGATAATGAGATGCATTATTTTCTCTAAAAATCTGAGTGTATCAGGCAGAACTCAATGTTTGCTCTCATTGTCGATTGGATGATTTTCTTTACCATCAAAATTACTGTGTTTCAATGTATTAACTGCTACTGTGTACCTTTTAGTCTTAAATACTCATATTCGCACTTTGTGCTTGTTGCTCATGTTTGTGTAACTGGTACACCGAATATGAATTGAAAATCTTGGGTATGTGCATTGTCTGTGATTTGGCCCTCTGGCTCATGCTTATACTGTGTCCACTAAGCACTGTATTAATCTATTCTAATGAATTGGTACACGAAGTGCACCACTTAAACATGTCTTCGTCCCTATTCCATCTCTTTGGGACCAAATACTCGGGTTTACTTTCCCATTTTTTCTTCTCCTTTGGATCCTGTATGTCTCATATCCTTCCATGTTTCGAATTGAGAACGGATTGTCGCTGTGGTCGTGAATGCTTAAACATTAGTTTGTCCTGTCAAATGGGTGAGGGAATGTCTCTTGGATGTGCTATACACGTAGTACTGTAATTGTAATTTTGAATTGATTAGTAGTCGCTTACCTCACGGTTGACAAGCTCAAGCTTAGTATGTCCCCCCACCTACATAGTGTTTGGTTTCTAAAATACTCATGTATTTTATCTATGGACATAGGACCCATTGCTGCTTTGTTTGTTTACTCGTTATTTGGCATTTTCACTTATTTTTTCACGTTTTTGACTACCTTCATATGGAGCTTTGTTTGGTTTCTTTTTGAGTTCTGGTCATATCACACTTATGCACTTCCGGCTTTCAATTTTATTGTTTGCTTTTATTTAAATCTTACTGTTTTGAGACGTTTTTGCAATGTCTTTTAAATATGTTGACAGTCCTTTGTGGATTTGGTCATTCATCGCCTCATGGGATGGAAGAAAGTCGCATAACTGTCCGGTCACTCGGAACCATTCCAATATGGAGGATTCTTTTTTGGAGTGATGTTTCAGCCTACTCAGCTTATCCCGTAATTTCGGATGCATCATTTTGGCGCCGAAGATATAATAATGGACAACTTGTTGAAGAGGAAGCCCTGCTGCTGCTCTTTGCCCTCTGACCACTGGTGACCTGCCTTTGATTTTAACTGTTCGCCGGACCCGCTTCGCGGGTCCCGCTTCACCAGTATTACCTTTGGGAGAACTGTGCTGTGTCCGTGAGGCTTGTGGTGCTCTGGGGTACTGGGCAGGGCTGCGAGCGTTTCAGCAGGGACTCCGTGTCCCAGGAGTCCCTGCCTGGCCGATTTAAAACACCTGGCCCGCTCTCCTTGTCAGCCCCGCCCCCTGCACACGGTTTGTGAAAAGGAGTCTGCCTGCCTTTCCTCACTGGGACGCTTTGTTGAAGAGGAAGCCCTGCGGCTGCTCTTTGCCCTCTGACCACTGGTGACCTGCCTTTGATTTTAACTGTTCGCCGGACCCGCTTCGCGGGTCCCGCTTCACCAGTATTACCTTTGGGAGAACTGCGCTGTGTCCGTGAGGCTTGTGGTGCTCTGGGGTACTGGGCAGGGCTGCGAGCGTTTCAGCAGGGACTCCGTGTCCCAGGAGTCCCTGCCCGGCCGATTGAAAACACCTGGCCCGCTCTCCTTGTCAGCCCCGCCCCCTGCACACGGTTTGTGAAAAGGAGTCTGCCTGCCTTTCCTCACTGGGACGCTTTGTTGAAGAGGAAGCCCTGCTGCTGCTCTTTGCCCTCTGACCACTGGTGACCTGCCTTTGATTTTAACTGTTCGCCGGACCCGCTTCGCGGGTCCCGCTTCACCAGTATTACCTTTGGGAGAACTGCGCTGTGTCCGTGAGGCTTGTGGTGCTCTGGGGTACTGGGCAGGGCTGCGAGCGTTTCAGCAGGGACTCCGTGTCCCAGGAGTCCCTGCCTGGCCGATTGAAAACACCTGGCCTGCTCTCCTTGTCAGCCCCGCCCCCTGCACACGGTTTGTGAAAAGGAGTCTGCCTGCCTTTCCTCACTGGGACGCTTTGTTGAAGAGGAAGCCCTGCTGCTGCTCTTTGCCCTCTGACCACTGGTGACCTGCCTTTGATTTTAACTGTTCGCTGGACCTGCTTCGCGGGTCCCGCTTCACCAGTATTACCTTTGGGAGAACTGCGCTGTGTCCGTGAGGCTTGTGGTGCTCTGGGGTACTGGGCAGGGCTGCGAGCGTTTCAGCAGGTACTCCGTGTCCCAGGAGTCCCTGCCTGGCCGATTGAAAACACCTGGCCCGCTCTCCTTGTCAGCCCCGCCCCCTGCACGTCACACTAATTATATCTTTGATATCCCTCCCCGCTGTGCGGGAGCGTGCGGGGGAGCGCCCGGGTCTAAGCCCGGACAAAGGGCGGGCCGTTTGAGGCCGTTCGAGGACGGTGGAGGCCGGGACCGGGCCACCTCCCCTTCATTTGTCCTGTCTTGCTGGACCCCCCTGGGGTTCGTACACCTGCTCCCTATATATTCATCGGCAAGCCATTTATCCCACTGTTACAATGGTGTTAACAAGAGGCAGGAAAAAAAAGGCCACTGGAGGGGTGGGTAACCTTTTAGGTCCAATGGACGATTTTATCATTAAGGCAAACTCTTTTATCGACCTTATGGAGGGCAGGGTGTCTTTAGACCTTGCACGCGCCAAGAGATCTTCTTTGGGTGCTCTAGCGAGTGTAAGATCCCCTGAGCTAGTTATTGCTCCTGATCCCAGGTCATTTAACGAAGGTAGGCGTAGCATACCAAACATGGTGGATCTATCCGCAACTTTGCTATCAGACTTACAGACCAGCACAGATCTGGAAAAATCCCCTGACCTTCTCCCGCAATCTCCACAGCTATCCTCGCAAGTTACACCAGAAGAAACAAGAAGAGATAGAGGGAGGAGGGAGGGCGCCGTGAGGAAAAAGAAGTTGGACATAAATCAGCCTTCTCTAGTTCCTAATACACTAGTTTTTAATAAATCAGTTTCTAGGCCTAGTTCAACTGAGTACTTACACCCGAGAAAGGTACAAGTAGTTCACTCCGCGATAGCACATCTCCCAGCACACGATAGTTCAGACCCCATTTTTGTGGCCTCATTGACTGATGTCCCTAGCGGTGGAGAACCACTCCGGTCTGATAATTTACAGATGTCATCAAACAGTATAGCGGATCTATTGAAAACTCTACTCACCCCAATAGAACGTAGGTTAACAAATATAGAAAATAAATTGATCAATCTTTTAAATCTGTATAAGACTAAGCAGGTATCAGAGACACAAATTCCACGAGTAAAAAAACAGATTCAGGACCCATCCAAATCAGCACTTCCACAAAACTGTATATCTACTCCTACTGCCCCATTACAAAAATTAAATCCATCCACTAACTCAAAAACTAACAGTTCAGCACAACCCGCCCCTAAAAATATCGCCACCTTAACAGTGGCAAGTACTTTGCCTCAAAAAATAATGGTACAAAATGCTCAAGCCTCAAAAAACTTGTCCCGGCCACTACCAGCTTCAAAAACAGCACCCCCAGTTTCTGACACAGGTGGTATGAGGGTAGGTCAACAGGCTAGACTTCCTGTTGACTTGCCCCCGGAAGCCTACCCCCTTGTGGTGGTAATGACGGGTGTCCCTGAACTCTTGGATTATAATTCAGAACCCACAGGGTCCCTTAAGAACAAAGTGCAATTCTGGCTCAATACTAATTGCCCTGTTCCACCGACAAGGTCCTACAGGATCCTTATGGTACGTAGAACTACCTGGGTGGGCCATGGCAGGAAATCACTGCCAGGCGACTGCATCGTGGTAACCTTTGATGATCCTAGAGCAGCCGACCATATCTGCGCATGGGAAAATTCATGTGAAAGTGGAGGAATAAGCATTAAACGGCTTTCCTTTTTTTATCCTCCAAGGTCCTCAAACATCCAAGAGCCATCTTGGCAATCGATGGGTCCCCACTACTTCGACTATGACAGCCACAGGCAGACAATGGGTCCCTGTCATCCCCAACACGACAATCCCTGGCAAATAGTGGGGCATCGACATCTGGGTAGAGACTGGGACAGCTGGGGTGGGACACATACGTTGAGGGCGGTTAATCACGAGCACACTCGCCGGGCCCCCTGGTCCGGTATTTCCGCACATAACCGATTCAGTGGCTTAGAAATGGTCGATTGACCACTAACATTGATTGACCCCTTTAACTCAAAGTCTACTATGGGTAATGTTAACACACCTGATTTAAATAACTCAGTTATATTTGGCGAAACAGAGGGGTTTGGGGTAATAAGGACACAGGCGTTTGATGGTGCAAGCACAACTAACAGGGAATGTAGGCTTTCTTCCTCCACCGTGACCCCTCAGCTATTAACGACTCAACATTTACCCAGCGACATCAGCTTTAATATAAGATCTAGTGTAGCAATCACGGAAGTTAGGCCGAGTTTTTCATCCTACAGCCTGATTACGTGGAATGTGGCAGGTTTGAGTAAAAAGGTCCACCAGCAAGCATGGCTGGATGTTATTAATAAACACACTATAGCCTGTTTGCAGGAAACCTGGATGACCGAGGAAATCCATATTATAGGATTCCAAACCTTTCATTCGCCCGCACTTATTAGTAAGCAGGGTAGGAATAAAGGAGGCCTTTGTACTTATGTGGCTACAACGGCGGAACTTAGGGCCATCAAGTGTCTTAACGCAGAGTTTTATCAGGTCTTGGTCTTTAAAGGGCCCGCTCTATCAATGTAATTCTAATAAATTTTTATAATAACGTACCATCTATCCACACAGAGCATGTTCTTTACAACCTTCTCAATAGCATAACATCTCTAATAGATAATCTTGCAGGTGAGAAGGTGCTAATCTGGGTAGGGGACTTTAATTGTACTGTCTGTCCCCTTTCTGTAACTGGCTTGTGCGGTCTAGCAGATTATGGGGAAGACTGCCCTACCCATTTCACCCACTCAAAATTAGGCAACTCCTAAATAATATGATGTTCTATTTGAATTTGTCCTTTGTAAATGAACTGTGCAGCCCGATTATTCCGTTTCAACCAACTTTTAACGGACGAGGGGGTAACTCCACCATAGATTTCACCTTAATGTCCCCGGCCCATCCTGGTTGCACAATCCTCTGGGAGACTGGAAAGGCTCTCTTCGGAGATCATTACCCCATATCATTCTCAGTAAAAACAATGGGAGAATGTAGTCAACTCAAGAAGAACACTAATTATGCTCCCAAGGTTAATCTGGGTGCTATAAATGGGTATGTTATCAAATGGGATAAAGTTGAGCCAGCTGGCTTCTTAAAGAGCTTAGTTTCGACGTCTCTTGAGGATATTCACGTATGTCTAACAGCTGCCATGGAGCCTGATAAAGTCGTGGCTGCCTTTTCTAATATCCAACGGTCAGTAAAAGATCTTTTATTTAGAGAACATAGGCAAACAGCTAAGCGCCCACAGGGTTGGTTTGACAATAAATGCACCAAAGCTTTGACTTCTCTCAAAAAGGCCCTACATACCAAACCAAAAAACCAAGACCTGATCCGTCAAGCCAGAGGAGCTTACAAACTGACCATTAAAACGAGAAAAGCCACCCTTAAGCGGGAGGCGTGGGCGACCTTACGTGAGGCCTCGCAACAACGCGATAGTGCACTATTTTGGAAAGTGGTTAATGCCCCATACCTGCAAAGCAGAGCGGAAGACATCTTAGACGTGGCTATCCCAGGGGATACCTGGGTGAACCATTTTAAGCAGTTATATAATAATCCGACTGTAGGGCACTGTCCTCCTTCGCTAACTGTCAGGTGGACGGACCTCGGCGGATCAGGCGAGCGAAATGCTTTTCCGCTGAATATCACTTTTAGTCTCCAAGAGGTCATTAAAGCTATTAAGGACAGCCCATCCGGTAAGGCTCCGGGTCCCGATGGTGTCCCAATCGACGTCTATAAGGCAGAGTTGGATCTATGGGCACCCTTACTTACCAATGTTTTAAACAAGTCTAATCAACAGGGATTTGTGGCATCTTGGCCTGACGCTACTGTTGTGCCAATATTTAAGAAGGGTGACAGAAACGACCCAAATTGTTATAGGCCAATCTCTCTTCTGGATGCACTGATGAAGGTGGCCGGTAGGATCATCCTAAATCGGATCCAGAGCTGGGAGGCCGAAAACCAGGCCATCTCTAACTTACAATATGGCTTTAGGACGGGCAAGGGAACGGTTGAGCAGTGCTTGAACTTGGCCCTAATTATTGCAAAGTACACTCAAGCGAAGCGCGAAAAGTTATATATTTCCTTCATTGACCTAAGCTCAGCGTTCGATTGTGTGAATCATGAACTCCTTTGGAACACACTTTCTTTCTTGGGCCTTGATGCCCAAATCATCACGTTTATTCGCGAACTTTACAGGGACGCAGGGGCAAGGGCCAGATTCAGTCGTCTGGGGGAATGCTCAGACAAATTCACTATCTCGCGGGGGGTCAGACAGGGGTGCATATTGGCTCCCCTGTTGTTCACCATTAATATTAACTCTATTGGAGAACACCTAAGTAATTTTCAATATGACTACCCCGCTATAAAGGGTACCTCAGTGCCCCTATTACTCTATGCTGACGACGCGGCAATAATGTCGCGTACTAGGTTAGGTCTACAGCGGGCGGTGGTCCAATTTTCCTCCTATATGAGGGATAGGGAATTAAAGGTGAATACTTCTAAAACTTATAACATGGTCTGCGGCAGGGGCCTTAGAAGTGCACCTTGTCCTATTTACTTGGACGCCCAAAAAATTGAAACCACTGAGAAATTCTGTTATCTAGGTGTGACTTTTGATAGGAGGGGGAGCTGGAAGGCGGCAATAGCAACAAGGAAATTAGCCTTTTTACGTTCTGCGGGAGCCCTGAACAATTTTTCTGCAAAAAACGGGGGAAAGCCTGCTAGGGAACTAATACAAATCTATGAGGCCAAAGTGGTTTCCTCAGCCACCTATGGGGCAGGGCTCTGGGGGATAGAAAACGCGCAGACGCTACAAAGCTGTGAGAATCAGTTTATCAGTCACTTACTAGGAGTCTCTAAATTTTCATCTACTTACATGACCCATATAGAAGTAGGCCTTCCCTACATTAGTGACATTGTTAACATCTCCCCTCTTTTATTGTGGCACAAGGTCTGGGTGACAGAAGAGACAACCTTTAATAGGGAAGTAATCACCGACTGTCTCACAATGAATGGAATGGCCAATATTAGGTGGCTCTCCTACATGAAAAATCTTTGTGTAAGGATAGGACATCCAGAATTCTTTGATAACCCGCTCAGTTTGGATGGGCTATCGAGAGCCGCCTTGAAAAAGTTGGCTCTTGATCACCTGGTAACGGAAAGATGGGACAAGGAGAAAATGAAACCTACTGTAGTTCGGTTTCAGGAAATTACTCAGTGCGAGGGTCTCCAATATTATCTAAGCTTAGACTTAAGCCCATATGCACGCACACTGCTGACCCGCCTAAGATTAGGCATGTTTTTTCACTTAGTCACCCTCCCCCTTTGTAATGACTGGTCCACTGAAATCCCTTTGTGCCCATGTGATGATATTTCCAGACAATCGGACATACATTGTGTCTTTTTTTGTGTATTTTACAAAGTCCCGCGTAGAGCCCTTCTGTTACCTGTTCTTAGGGCCTGGGGGATTCGTACCTGTAAATTAGAATACATGAAATTATTGCTATTAGAAGATGATTCCCTTATTCATGCAGTTTCAAGTTTTTTAAAACTAGTAATTAAATTTAGAAAATCTATGTAATCCTCATGTTCCTAATTTGATCCGAATTATTATGCTCTGAATCTTTTTAATGATATTTTACCTTGATTCTATGATCGAATAAGCTTACGTTGTTGACTCTGTTTTATTCAAAAAAAATTTTTGTATTATGTGCTTTTATGATTTTATCTTAAAATCGAATAAAGCTTGAAATGATGAATGGACAACTTTTTGGGCGCCCTTTGTTTGTGCGCACTCTTGGAGCTATATGCTGTTTCAATTATAATTATGCATTTCCATACTTTTGTTTTTATTTTCCGAAACTGTTATTCTGAAATTTTGTCTCGTATTTCAGAAGACACTATTTCGGTAGAGAACGAGGACGACGAGACTTTCTCAAGGACAGACGGTATTTGAGTAATTTTGAATAGCTCATTCTTTCTGCCGTATGTCATTCCATGAACAACTACATAATCCGGAACTAGTCCAAGATGGAGGACATTCAGGTAGGATACGTTTTTGCGCATTGACGTCATTCCCCATTTACGGGAATTCTATCCGGACGCCGAAGACAAACATATATATATGGGCGTCCCAGCATTTAATCGGTTACCGCTCCTACACGACGGTGCTCGTACCTGTGCAGACCACTTCACTACTAGAATTGGACGTACGCTTTTTTCAAGAAAGGTGCACGTTTGGTGATATTGGGGCTCTCTGGACTTAATAGTGGGTACTTGGAAGTTGGTGAAACGGTGCAAGATTTCCGATAAGTATATGTTTAGTTTGCACACTTAGTTTTGGACTTGTGATTTTAGTGGCCTCTTGGGGCTTTGCACTTAATTTTGCTAGACCATTGCCCTTGTGTATAGTTTGCGCATGGGCGATTGTCTAGTAATGGGTTGTACGTTTCTTTTGTCCACTGTTCATAGTATTTTAGGTATACCTTTTAAACTTGTCTAAATCATAAACAAGTTTATGCTCTCATTTGGGCTAATATCTGTTTCTTAATACCTCGTTCTGCTGTTTAGATATGCAGGATTGGGTGGCGTTTTGGCGCTCTACAAACAAATAATACATTATGCTAGTTTGACCATTACGGTTTACTTGTGCGTGTTCGATACTTACACATAAATTCTCTTGTTTCTTACTTTAGTTTTTATCTTGTTCTTTCACCATTAGAACAATACAGATTGAACTGATCAGGAAACAATTGTCTTTGGAACACTCATCATTTCTTACGATTGTATACTGGCCTCTCATTACAATTCGGTAAGGTCAGTTGGTACTGATTTCGATTGTGCTCTTCAATACGCCTTTGTAGATTTATGTTTTCTTTTTCTCATATACCTCTACTATTACTATTCCAATTATATTACAGATAACTTCGGCAAGGATTTCTTAAAACAGGAAGTTCTCATTGATTACTACTGTAACTTTCGTATATAGATGACACGCTAGCTTTTAACAAGGTCAGTGACTGTGGACTGACCAGAGATCAGTACCTTTTAACTGAATCTTTGCATATCTACCAAACTTGGGCTTTACTTACGTTTCCCCTTACTATTTTTAGACCCTATCCGTCATGAACATTCTGCGTTGTTGTGACCCATTTTTTATGCGCCATTCAGTCTGATATCTTGGTAAGCGACATTTCTAAACCCATATATGTTTGCTTCTCAGTCTCATTTCGAATCACTTTTCTTACACTGGCTTATTCCTTTTTCTAATCAACACTGTTTCTGGTGACAAGATACTCTGGGCTTCAGTGCTAGGAGACTTTGAATTCATCTCTATTTCTTTCTCACGTTTATTTTTGATCTTAGGTCCTTGGCTTGACAGACATCCAGGGTATGGTGTGTTGTTCACTTCTCTACTTCTTTTTGTATTATGATTAGTTTGTTTGTGAAATAAAACTGTTTCATTATATAAAGTTCTGATATGACTCTTTGTATGATCTCCAACAGCCTTGAAGAAGCCCATGTTTGGGCGAAACGTGTTGGCTGTGAATGTGACAGCATCAAACTATGAAATAAAGAAAATTTGAAACCTTCCAAGTCCTGTGTGGATTACACAATCTGTTCAGTACTACATTGTATTAGTTAATTCGCTCTTGTGTTGACTTTTGCCTATAGCTAGAAGTGGGGCCAAGGCCTGCTAGTCTCCCAGCTAGGTGAGGGGACATCAACCAGTGCCTGCCTGCTTGCTAAGACAGTGTGCACCGTGAGGAAGAGGAGAGCGCTGGAGGGAGCAAGGTCCCAAGGAGGGATCCTGGCAAGTAGTTCATGATAGCCAGGTGTGAGGAGACAGCTGCTGCATCATTTGGGTCATTCCCATATGCAGTGAAAAGTTGGCGATCCCCGAATGACTGAGGAGGGCCACTTTGAAATGAGCCTTGACTGCTGCTGAGCATAATGGGTCATCCTCCATACGCAATAACAAGGCAGTAACCCTGTACGCCAGGTGGGGCAACTGTGAAGATTACTTCTGTGCTGATCCAGTTATATCCTGTGTGCTGTATCGAGTTGATGACCCAATATTAGAGGTAGAGCTGCCGTGAAGATTGCTGCTGTGCTGATCATGCAGTAACCTGAACACAGAGGAGTGGTGACCCCGTATTACAGTGGATGCCACTGGGGCAAAACAAGAAGCATAGTCTGGTCATGACCATCGACATCGGAAGGAGGTTGCCGTTGCAATCTGAGTGGGTCCAAGCCTTGACTGAGGATGAGAACCAGGATCGCCGAACACCTCCCTATCTGTGGGAAGGAACCTGAGGAACATACCAAGCGTTGAAAGAGCATCGAGAACCACCCAGTCGCCGCATGACCACATGTGAGGAACGCAAGCACGCTCAAAAGCAGCCCTCCTGGGCCATGTGTGAGAGAATTACTGGGTGACAACCACTACAGCGTAATTGCCTACCAAGAGGTGTGCACCATTTGCTTGAATCTCGCTGATGCGAGTGAGACAGATTTTTGTGCCAGACGGCCACGGTGGAACTTGTTTATCAGATAGTGCTGCAAGCTTAGACTACTTTTGACTGTAATCAAGAGTCTGAGTGGGACTTCTGTGACTCTGGCTGCTCCTGGGATTTAACATGAATGTTGGCTATAGTGAATGGGAATAACCACTACCACTAGCTGGAGGGGATTGGACTTAGGGACTTGCATAACAAACACTAGGGTACTGATCTCAGGGGAATGTGTGCATTGTTTTTGAATATTGTATTTTAATTTTTGGTCATATATAAATACTTCTTCCTTCATAAAAGCAAATATTTGACTGGACAAATGTTTATTGTTGCTGCCCGTATTTTGAGTTGTGAGCCTGTATTCACCCTCCCCACCCCGTGTCTACCTTCTCCCTGAGCTGTTTTGGACTGCTCGACCCATGCTACCACTGATAATCAAGTGCTCAATGCCTCAACCGCCCACGGTGGTCCCAGAAGCTCCTGTTTGAAGGAAGGGGCCCTCTAGGGCCATGCGGGTACTTATGACCACCTGCTATGCCTTCCCAAATGAAGAGTCGAACAGATAGTAAAGAATGAAAACTTAGTATTTATTGTTATTCTCTGCAGAGGAGCCCAGTCAGACCATCCCCATAAGATGTTGTCAAGGGGACTGACTCCTCAACATTCGCTAATAGAAGATAAACCCTTCAGGAGACTTCGGCCACGCCTTTGGTGGAAAAGTACAGGTCTGAGCCGGACACGAACAAAGGAGGTACAGAGAGATGAGCTAACACCTGCCAGATGGGCATGCTATTAGTGGCCCAAGGCGACTGTGCCGAGTCTCAGCATCTCCTAAAGTGGGAGCAGAGCTACATATATACAATGTAATGCAAAGCAGAATAATTGCCTTGTTAGCAAGTCGAGCTGCAGCCTTGGACAGAGTAGGAAAATATAATGAATACACTATTCTATTGAGGCAAGCTATTCTGAATTCCTAACATGGGCTCAGCAGAGGCAGTCTAATAAGGATTACGAAAGACAAAATGGAGTCACACTAGCTAAAGAGAGCCTGCATGCTACCGGGGTAACTCAGTGGGTTGCAGAACATGAACATAATTACATGTACTTTAATCACACATTGCTACTCTAATGCAATGTGTTCAAGGCAATATGAGAACGGGGAATTTTAATTCTAACAGACCCTCCTTTTAGCATGTGTGGCAAAAGCCTTTATTGCTTTCCGGCAGGGTCTTTACAATTCTAGTGGGGAGGAGACAGTACATAATCATCTTCCGATCAGAGTAAGGTAGTAACAAGGCAAGCATTTCAAGAATCAAACAGACCTTCATCAATAAGCATAATTGACTGAACTTCTTGCAACATCATGTTGGAGACTTTATTATTGTGCCCAGAAAGTCTAGGAGTTGGTGTAGGCTCTGTAACACAGTAAGTGCAGCATACCGGGAGACAGTGAATGCACAGGCAACAAGTAAAGATGAAACCTGCAATACCTATCAAGACAACGCAGACTCTTCCAACCCCAGGATGTTAACAAACCCCAGAGCCATCCTGTGAGAGACCATGAAACATTGTCCTGATGTATTTCTGAGGCAAGTTTGTGAAATTTCTGTATGGCAGAATAGACAGTCGGGGCGCTATCTGGAATATATACACAGTAACTGCTGCCTATGACACGACACGCTCCACCCCTAACAGCTAGGATAAAATCTAAAACCATTCTATTTTTAAGCAAGACAAGTCTCGTAGCCTGGAGCTCAACTGTAATATTGGTCAGTATACCTGCAGTCGTATTAATGACTCCCTCAACTACTCTTGCGAGATGAAGAATGTTACGGCTGTTGAACATGGGGCCCCAGAAAGGTATTATACCCTTCATTATATCAGCAAACTCCTGCAGGGAGGTATCTGTCTGGTCAATGTCATCTGGATCAACAGCTCTTTTAGCTCGGGAAACTGGGACATCCCTGCGCTGCAGGCAATAAGTTCTGTGGCAGTCAGGAAGAGCCAAATAGACTGGAGGAAGAAGGTAGGAAAGGTAACATCACCCAGACCATCCCTCAGGTAAGCACACATAACCACGGTCACCACAAATAAAATAAACATTGGGGGTGGGATCAATGGTGGGCGTTTTGGCATTCTCAATATGGAGGTGGTGTTGCATCTGCTATTCCCCACATCCACTGTTCCCATTCCCTGAACACAAAAAGGAGCCAGTACATCTGCAATCTACAGAGGTATAGGTGTGTCTTCTGTGACATTACGGGCTTGAAAAGATTGGTAATATTCTGATACACTAAACTGCAAGAATCCATCTCCATTTATCCCTGTCCTATTGAGCTTTCTACCCTTATCTAGGCAGGAATTAAAAAATACTCAATCAAATGGCCCATCGCCAGAGGAGGTAACATACGGGAATCTATCCTGAGGATATACTTTCATCAACATGGAGTGGGGGCTGCATTTCTTAGGATCCAGGGAGTCAGGCTGGGAGAATGGACTAACCAAGCAAGTAGAACAAACCAACCCTTCCAGCTATTTATGTAGGACAGAGGCACAGAGAGCAGTTTTTCGCTTTTATGTGTGACTGGAGGTAACAACCCACATACCCAACAATGTGTTGTATTATAAACAGTAAGTGTTTGGTTGTAGCGTCTGAATAAAAACATTGGGGCATATTTAGAAGGTCTGGCGCATCTCTGCAAATCAGCAGGGATGCACCAGAATAGATGTGACACGCGATTCTCTCCTTGCGCCACCAAGGATGCATCACATTTGCAATGTGGCGCACTGTGGCACAACGAAAGGCAGATGCGTGTCGCATCTTGTAGCGTAAGGGAGGCACACTGCTGGAGTCATGTCGCAAGCGACGCAGCTCCAACAATGCACAGGGGCCGCCCATACTTAATGTGGTGCGTCACTCCTTATGCCTGTTTCAAGCAGGCGTAAGGGTTTGACGCAGCAGAGTTGTAAAACTGACTCCGTGAAATCTTGTATATTTCACGGAGTCAGTCTTATGAGGCTTTTCTGCGACGGAACACCCACCCTGCGACAGACCGCCCACACGAAACCTGATGCAGGTTTCATATGTCGCAGTACTTTACAACTTGACGCATCTGCCTAGATGCGTCACCTTGTAAATAAGTCACATCGTGGCGCATGGTTTACGCCGCCGCTGCATCACAGAAGTGACGCAACGGTGGGACAAATGTGTCGCAAGGGGTTTGTAAATCCGCCCCATTATCATCCGGTGCTCTTCTTTGTGAGGTGCCAGGGTGCCAAGGATATGCTCAGGCAGTGTTGGTGTAGTACTTATCCAAGCATGCACAGATATGTCTCTTCTAGGAAAGACAGTATTCCAAGTACAAACATGAAAGCAAGCAAAATAACTATTACAAATATCATTTTAATCTTTGTGGGCCAGGAGGACCAAACAGAGCCATGCGGTATGGGGCGTGGAGCTGGAAAAGGCTGCTCCTTATCAGGGATATGGTGGCCAAAGGGATACATTATGAAAGAAAAAGTACTGGGGAAATTGGAACCACTATACAACTAGCAAGAGGGATATTCTTCTTTCATGTGTCCTTCAAGAGCCTCACAGGCAGGCTCCTATCATTCATGAAACTTGGTCTCCCACGGTGGAACTGCACAAGGGCATCCTGACTGAGAACAATTGCGGCCCTTACTAAAACAATCCTTCTTCTTTCAGGATAGGGCAACCTACCTCCAGGGCAAATACCCTTAACGATCCTGTCCAGTGTCCAGGGCAGTGCACCAGTGTTCTTCACTCTAATCGAAAATAGGCACCAGAGGTAGAGCACCTGCGCCCTAAACTCAAGTTCTTCCCTGATTCCTGCTTTGCCCTGCTGGTGCACTGCCCTTCAGTCGGGGCCGCAAATTGAACCTTGTGTGCCTAGGCACTTCCTCCTCAACAAACAAAGGTAAGAGCTCACATTCAGTTGGGGATTGAAGCTCAGGTGTCTGTGCTTCAGGAGCTGAGGTATCCGGAAGGCCCTTATCTCAGGGGGAATCGCCTCGAATAAGGCCTTGTCGCTCTCCTTGTCAGTTCACGCCCCTCTCAGCCGGGCATCGGAAAAAGGAATAAAGCGGTGGGCCATCTCTGCTTCCCGGTCAGCGATCCCGTCCTTCACCCAGGAATCGCACGGAAGCAGAAGAGGCACCCACTTTACATGCCAAGTGTGCACACAGTTCTTCCGGCCATCCACTTTCACAGCTGTCCGAGTGGCCAGGAGCACCTGGGTGGGGGCTCTCCACCTCGGCTCCAAGCAGGATTTGCGCTGAAATTGACGAACAAGCACAAAGTCTCCAGGCTGAATCCAATGTATGGGTTCCTCTGGAAATGGTTGTAGGGCAGCAGATATCTGTTGGTGGACAGAACACAGATCTTTAGACAAGGCATACAAATAGTCAATTAAAAGAGGGTATTCTATTTCAGAAAAATGCTTAGGTCTCAGGACTCCCCATATATTAACAGGGCACACGAAGACCATTTCATAGGGTGACAATCCAGTCCTAGAATGCGCAGTCACCCTTGCCGATACTAGTTCTAGGGGAAGCGCATCTGGCCCTTGCAATCCTGTGCTTTCATGTATTTTTGCCAGTTTCAGTTTGAGAATGCCATTGTATTTTTCAACAAGGCCGGCTGATTGAGGATGATTTGCTGCATGAAACTTCTGCATAATTTGCAAACCCTTACATACCAAATCAATGACCTTGCCATTGAAGTGGCTCCCATTGTCACTACAGATCACACGTGACAATCCGTAGCGTGGGAAGTACTCCTTTAGGAGTGCCTTCGCTGTTGCTAGAGCCATATTCTCTTTAGTTGGGTAGGCCTCAACCCACTTACTGAATGTATAAACTACTACTTGTACATACTTCAGGTTATTTACTCGTTCCATTTCAATGAAATCCATCCGTAGAACCTCGAAAGGGACGGAAGGTGGTGCGAAATTACCAGCAGGTGTAGGGGTGCCTTTTCCAGGATTATGTTTAAGACAAATGATACAGTGTCTCACCAAGTGTGTTGCAACTTTAGGGATATTCTCATTCTGTCATACTGGGTCTAACAGTTTACAAATACCCTTTGCACTAATGTGCGCCGGGCCATGGGCCATGGTTTCTGCAGGAAAATCATATGCGTTCGGCAACAGCCACCTTTGTTTGCCTGACAAGTCAGTCCAACAACTGTCCTTGTCTAAACGCCCTGTTCTCTCCTCCCACATTGCCAATTCGTCTGCAGTCGCCTCTCTTTGTATCTCCCTTACACTTTCCACAGTGTTCTCAAACATTCCATTGCCAGGAACCCATCTAGCAGGACCTGCCACAAACATTTTACTCATCTTCGACCTAGCTGTCTCCTTAGCTGTCTGGTCCGAGAAAGCATTCCCCCTACCCACATCATCCACGACAGCTTTATGTGCGCTGCATTTTATTATAGCAAGTTTGTCAGGGATTGTCATTCCTGATAACAGTCTGAGTATTAGGGGACCGTGTTGTATTTTCTATCCATGAGATGTCAGGAACCCCCTCTCTGCCCAGAGGCGCCCAAAATTATGTGCTATGGTGAAGGCATACTGACTGTCAGTGTAGACATTAACAGCCAGTCCCTCACTAAATTCACAGGCCCTTAGGAGAGCAACCAATTCTGCCGCTGGGCTGACTGATATGGGACACAGGATATCTCAACTACAGTATATAGTGTGGTGATTGCACAGGCTGTACTAGTAGTGCCATCCGGCAATTTGAAACAAGAGCCATCGACATATAGTTCCCCTTGGGGGTCAGATAAGGGAACATCAGTCAGGTATCCGAGGCCTGCATTCGAGCACCAATCTCAGGGAGTAAATTTGTAACAAACCTGTTCACAAACGAATGAACACTGCCCTCCTGCGACAGATCCTGACCACTAAAATCTAGGAACACCCCCTCAAATCTGGTAAGAAAACCCGACACACTCTCATCCTTCTGATGACACGCAGTCAACTTATCCAAATCCACTTTCTTTCGTGGGATAAGGAAGTGCATGTAGGCAATGATACATCCAGGAAGGGCCAGTAGCTCTGCCCTGGGCTTCTCCCTGGGCTTGCACTCCTTATCCCATGCTCTGATCTCTTCCCATGTGCTACCCAGTTCCAGTGCATGATCTTGTGTATGGACTTGTCTCCATATATCTACCGGTAGCAACAAGCCAAAGAACAACTCTATGCCAGCTAATGTCATCACTGTGGAGGAGACCGCGTCTGTCAATTCCTTATAGTACGCAGTTAGGATTTTTCTCGGGTCCGGTAACTGACTCTTTAGGGAAAGGACCTCACTCCTTTTCCAAGGGGTATAGATCCATTGGTCCTGAAACCGAGTGTTGACTCGCTGTCTTATTACAGTATTTGTAGAGTCGCACATTTCTGGTATTTCAGGATGGTAAATCGGATGGACTTCCCTCATGGGGTGTTGCCCCCCGGCAACGAGACCTTCTGTAGAAATCTGCCTTGATAACCCACAAAGGTGGACAAATTACTAAAAACCTCATTCGGGGCCATGTCTGCAACGTATACTTGGTCTTTTATGTCATAGATAATCTGAGGTGCGGTACCCTGAAAACCCTGCTCCCACAATTGTATCAGAGTGGCCGACTTGTTTAAGGGCATGTTGCTGTATGAAGGGCTCATAATCTTTCATAACACTCCACACATCCTCCACAGTATAAACAGGGTGTCGAGCCCACTGAGCTGCCTGGTTCCCTACCATCTGTTTCTCCTCAGTGCCTACAGCAGAGCGCACTAACACTTTATTCATGCAATCCTGCACTGCCGCCCAATTGGTGTCAGGAAGTCTGGGGGTGGGTGTCTCAGGGTGCAACGGTGTTTGGGGTGTAGCACTCGCAGAGGGAATAGTAGATGCCGAAATGGGTACCATCAATAGGGGGTCAAAGCGAGGGGTATAGGGGGAAGGGTAGTGGATGAGGTGGAACTAGGAGACAGGACGGAAGAGGGAAGGGACAGCACAGGGGAAGTGGCAGCATTCGTTCCTGTAACCGGTGGGAATGCAAGGGAAGCAAGTGGGGCTGAGGCTGATGCAATGGTGCTGGGAATATCAGAGGGAGCAGTGCCAGGGACCGGAGCTGGGGAAGTGAGGACTGCGGGTATATCCGCTGGGGTGGCATAGGATGGCAGAGGATGAGAATCCAGAAGCTCCTCAACTAACTCACCTCTCATATCCCTCACAACATAACTTTTATCAGTCTGCAGTCAAAACTTTCTGTCTTTATGCTCTACACCTTTCTCTATCCTTTCCCTATCATAGGCTACTGCCTTCTGTGTGATCATTTACGTCTCTTTCCTTCTAGCCACCTTCTCTGCTCTCAAACGCCGCTGCTTCGCTTCCTTCTGTCACACCCTCAAAGAGTCACACATGGACTCTCTACTCAATTTGTCCTGCAGGAAATTAATTGCAGCTCAGTATTGTCCCTCGTGTAGTTATGCCACAATGTGCTAAACATAATAGGGCCAATACCGTGTTTGTCATATATGTCAAAATTCCCTCCGGAAGGGGCAGTCTGACTCTCTTACAACCGTGCATCTTTGGAACAGCACCGGCATCCGAAACATCCGAACTTACTGAAACAAGGCATCTTAACAAAAGACACATACACTGTCCCTAACAAACAAACCACACCCACATTTGTAATACAAATAAAATAGAGGAACAAATATCGTTCAAGAACCAAGAGCACTGTCCTGAAAGCATAGTCGCTACTCACTCAAACAAGCATTGCACAAGCACCACTACCGACGTCGGTCCACATGCCTCATAGCACCCAAACACTACAATCAAACCACAAAGACCGCAACAAGATAAGTAGACAGCCCAGAGACTGTACCAAGTTCAAAAAGACAGTCCGGAGACTGTACCAACTTCACAAAGACAGGCTCTAGCCCCAGACCATTTCAATCATAGACTGTTGGATCCCTGAACTTTTTGCCTTCCTCCTGTATATTGCCTGACCTGTTTTTGTTGGTTTTATAACTCTGGGCACTTTACCACTGCTGATCAGTGCTAAAGAGCATATGCTCTCCCTATGCTAAATTCATGTATGGATTAGTGATTCCATGATTGGCTGGTTTGGTTTACTTGTCAGACCCCAGTACAGTGCACTGAGTGTGCCCAGGGCTTGTAAACCAAATACTGCTGGTGGGCTTGCAGCACTGGTTGTGCCAACCACAAAAGAGCCCTGTAAAAGTGTGTCCTAATAGTGAATTACAGCCATTTTCGTTTTTCACTATTGCAAGGCTACCTGTTCCCCATAGGCCAGAATGTGCAGTTTGATTATTACATCTTATAATCCTAACTGACTCAGGGAACTAGGTAGAAATTCGAGTTTAGTATGCCTGAACTCAGAATGATAAAATACATCTTTTAGTGAAGTTGGTTTTAACATTCTGTTTTTGAAAATACCACTTTTGGATAGTAGATATTTTCTTGCCTAACTATCCAAGCCTGCCTCTGCTAGGTTGTGTATTCCTTGTCTGGAGTTTGAGTGACAGGGGCTGGGGGATTCCGGGAGTCAGGGTGATTCAGCACAGGGCTGAATAGAGAGATATGCATGCAGATGGGTGGGAGGAGTTGCACCTGGGACCTGAATAGGGCTGTGCATTCCCTCCACAATGCTGGCTCCACCTCCTGTGGTGTGTCTGATGTCCCTGGCCTACACTGTGAAAGGAAAGAAGGAGTCTTGTCAACAAAGTGCTCCAGGACTGACCAGAATTGGTTTGGACTAGGCAAAGGCCTCTCTGCCTTCAGAGAACAAAGAGAAACTGTGTATAAAAAGGGGGACCCAGACCCCATAACTTTAGATCACTTTGGGAAACAAGAAGAAACCTTTGTTAAGGAGAGGAACCAGAGAGACTGAGGAGAGACTATCCCTAAGCTTGAGGGATTGGCCTGCAGTGGTTGCCTGACTGCCAAAGAAAGGAGAGAGGAACTTTGTGCGTACTTTCATCTACTTGTGAAGGATCTCCAAGGGCTTGAGATAGAGCTTGCCTCCTGCTGAAGTCTCAGGGACAACAGACTTCACCAACCAGCTTCCCAAGAGTCTTTTGAAACTGCCTGCTGCTGTGCTGGGCTTTCTGAGGGACTGCGTGTCGCAAGGAGCTGGAAGCATGACGCATGAAGAAGTGTGTCGCCGAACTACCGCTGTCGCTAACAACGCGAAAGCACCTCGCATTGCCGGAGAAGAGGCTCGACGTCACACCAGACGCCGCTGCATCATCGGAGAAGTATGTCGCAGCCGCAGTCGCTGTTGTCGCATCGCTGGGAAAGCGTGTCGCCGCTGCAATTGTCGCATCATTGCCGAAGCGCCTCGCATTGCCGGAGAAGAGGATCGACGTCGCATCAGACGCCGCAGCATCACCGGGAAGCATGTCGCAGGGCCTTTTGCGGCTCAGAAGTTCGTTGAGTCGCCGCACAGCCATCAGGCGTGCACGCATTGTGCCGCATCAAGAAGAAGACGTCATCTTTTTTTCATCGCACCAGATCTTCATCGCATCATGGCGTGAGGTTCCGTGAATTCTGAATCTGTGTTATAAATGTCATGGTTCCGTTACGATTTTGGTAACGGCGAACCGTAACTAGTGAGTTCGGCAAGTAAGTTTTCGTCATGTTACACCGATGGATTCACTGTGTATTTAGGGATTTCGTTTCGAACCCTGGGTTCCATTTTGCGCATGGCAGCCATTTTGTGGTTGCCCTCACATAGGCCGAAGACTGTGGTCGAACGAGTCTTTAGAACACGTACACCTTGGCTCGAGTTTGTGCTGACTCCTTCATGACCTGAGTGAACTGACCTCGTTGCCTGAGGCCGACCCTGCCAAGCCTGTTCCTGCCCGCTAGCTGATTAAGGGTCAGAGCACAGGACATCGCAAAGTTTTACTGCACACAAACATGCCTTATCCTACTTCTATCTGTTTCTGTTTCTTCTTTTATGGTCTATTTACGATATGGGTTGTGGTCTTTTTATTATGGGTTTGTCCGGCTTTTCTAAAGAAGAATGTTGGGATTGTTCGATGATTGATCATGGGCCGGACAACTGAAAAGTGGGTTTTACCGTCATGCGATACTTTTGGTGTGGTTACATGTGATTGGACAATTTGTAAAATAATAGCTGTTTGTCTGGAATGTGATGTTTTTGGCATAAAAAGGGATGACTTGCTTTGTAAAATTGAGCAGTCTCCTGAGAACTCATACCGTGATACTTCTAGGACTTCTGTTACTGGTTGCAGCCAATAAATTCGATTGTTGATGCCACCAAGAAGTATCCCGTGTCTCTGTATTCTAAGACAGGTGAACCCGAAGACGTTGGGCATACCCTTGGTGCCGCTGGGTTCTAAAAACCCGGTTCTTCAGGCGTTGCGGGTCGCATCGCCATGAAAGCGCAGTAAGAAACCGACGCAACACCTCCCCATGCAGAGAAGAACCGAGGCATCCCCTACGCATCAGTAGGGACCCGACGCATCACCGCTCCTGCGTGTAAGGAACCGACGCATCACCTTCCCTGCACCACATTCGTTGTATAGCGTTACGCATCCTAAGGTAAAGTGAACTCAAAGTGTTGCATTTTACATCTTAAGAGAACTAAGCTATTTCTACCATTCTTAAAGTACTGTATTGTGGATTTTTGTTGTTTGTGGTCTTGTGTTAAGTCTATATAAAAATACTTATTTTTATACTACAATTTGTGTGTTGTCCAACTGTAGTGTTGTCACTGGGTTGCTATATGTGTTCACAAATGCTTTACACACTGCCTCTGAGATAAGCCTGTCTGCTCGTGCCAAGCTACCAAGGGGGTGAGCAGGGATTATTTTAGGAGTGTACCCCGTTCCCCTGACTAGAAGCAAGAGTCCCTATTTGGTCAAAGGTACCTGCCTCTGCCAACTAGAGACCCCCAGTTCTAACATAGACCAAATTACCAGTTGGCCTGGCAGATTTTTTGCAAACAGTCCCAGACCTTTTCGAGCGCGGGACAAATTTCCAGTTGGCCTGGCAGACGGTTCACCAACACTCTGTCTTTTTCAAGGGTCCGCAAACCCACCAAGTACAAACCAAGTCGGTATTAAACTGCACGAAGACACAGCCTGTTGACTCATGTCGTTCAAGCAAGGCAGTTCGCAAACTGCACCCAAGACAGTCCAGAGACTATACCGATACAAGAGGACAGGCCTCAGCCCCTGACCTTTTCAAGAGCAAATCCAATTACCAATTGGTCTGGCAGATTACCTGTGAACAGTCCCGGACCTTTTCACAAAGAGGCCAATTACTAGTTGGCCCGGTAGACTGCTCACAAGCGCTCTGTGTCCCTCAAGGGTCCGCAGACCCACCAAGTCCAAGGCAAGACAGTCCACAGACTGTACCAGGACACACAGCCCATTGGCTTGTGTCATTCAACCAAGACAGTCAGAAACTGTACCAGGGCACAGCCCGCAGGCTTGTGTCGACCAATAATGGTGCCATTTTCCCAAGAACCAAATCACTAACCTGGTACACTCAGGTCAAGCAAGTTATTCTCCACTGCCGACTCTTCAGACCAATCGGTCAGCTCCAAGGTTTTGCCTTTTCAGTACCCCTGCCAAGGGCCACTAGCCAAAGATCCGTCTGATCGGGAGGGCGGGCAGCTGCGAGAACAAAGCTCGGTCTTATGGATGTGGGGCCCCGATCCGCCCGACCAACCTGACACCACCCCAGCCCCTACGAACCCAATTACCGGTGAGTGGGCCCTTTTGCGGGGTCCCTGTTTGGGCGCCAACTGAAGGACGGGGCCCTCTAGGGCCACGCGGGTACTTATGACCAGCTGCTATACCTTCCCAAATGAAGAGTCGATCAGACAGTAGAGAATAAAAACGTACGTATTAATTGTTATTCTCTGCAGAGGAGCCTAGTCAGACCATCACCGAAAGATGCTGTTGAGGGGACTGACTCCCCAACATTCACTAATAGAAGATCAACCCTTCGGGAGACTTCGGCCACGCCTCTCATAGAAAAGTACCGGTCTGAGCCGGACACGAACAAAGGCGGTACAGAGAGATGAGCTAACATCTGCCAGATGGGCATGCTATCAGTGGCCCAAGGCTACTGTGTCGAGTGTCAGCGACGCCTAATGTGGGAGCAGAGCAACATGTATACAATGGAATGCAAAGCAGAATAATTGTCTTGTTAGCAAGTCGAGCTGCAGCCTTGGACAGAGTAAGAAAATATAACGAAATACGGTATACTGCAGAGGCAAGCCATTGTGAATTCTAAGGCCTAACACGGGCTCAGCAGAGGCAGTCTAATAAGGATTAAGAAAGACAAAGTGGAGTCACACTAGCTAACGAAAGCCTGCATGCTACTGAGGTAACTTAGTGCGTTGCATAAAGTAAACATAATTACTTGTACTTTAGTCACACATTGCTAACCTAATACAACATGTTGAATGCGATATGAGAACGGGGAATTTTAATTCTAACATATTTGCCCCATGGCTCTCTGAATGTACTTCTGACAGTTATAAAAAATGATAGAAATGTTTGCATTTTATGAGCCATCTAGTGACTTCAATGTGCTTGTCCTGTGTTTATTCTTAACCTGTTGAATTTTTGCCAAAAGTTTGGGAATTTTAACCTCTCAGCTGCTATTGTTATTCAGATGTTTTTCACTTCAGTGAATATTGTGTTAAATTGTGGTAAAGTTCCTGTGAACCTTCTGGTGTCACTCCAGGACTCAGCTCTTCCACCTTCAAGATCCTGCCACAGCATAAAAGGCCATAAGTCACAAATAAGCCTCCCTGCCCAAGGCCTTGGTATTTTACATTGTTAGTGCTCACCAACTGAGCCCTAAGCATAACATAACATCTATCCGAAGAGCATATGTTCAACCTAAGGGGTATCTTGGTGGAAATACCTCAGACCAGATTTGCTAAGCTTTTGTGTCTGGGGATGCATATTTTGGCATTTACTAAGCCATGCAAAGTTGATTTGTGTGGCTATGCATGGGTTAGTATTCTGCAACACACAGAAAGAGTAATATGCCTCTAAAGATACATTCCCACACATGCAGCCTTGCACCATGCAGGGCTCCATATCTAGATATGGCACATGTCTGTTCTTTCCCTTTCACCCAACTCAGCCCAGTAAGGTAATTGCTGCGTTACATTAAAAAAAATCTGTTCCAAGGTGTTTAATTTGTATTTATGTATGCACAACTGTACTTTTTGCAAAGCATAAATGGAGCCAAAGGCTTCACAGGGTCAAAGGCAAACACAGACACCATCACTTACTACAGAGCATGAAATGAATCCACCTATGTCTAGAGTGAGAAATCAATTAGTGTGACACACATTCTTAGTAAACCCGGATGGGCTCGGCCATGTCCTAGGTAGAACTCCAGATATTTCCTAACCGTGAACAAAACAAAAAACAAAAATTCCTCAGGGTCACCTACGTTTTCCGTTATTCTAGGGTACCCTTGCTATGGTTAAAAAACTAATATATGTGGGTATTAGTGGGAAATAATGTCCCTACGCCTAGTGTATAGCCAACATGTTTCAGCCTGCATCCATTCCACCTCCATGGGTCCCAGGCTCTCATCAGGACTCGTAATCTGTCCCTGAAAATTCTATACTGATGGTCCTGTCCCAAAACTTCTGGAGGAACAACATATAACATATAAAGCATGCATTTAGGCAGGCTTGCCCCTAGGTATGTGATCATAGCATACATTTTTGCTTGAAACAAAATATATTTAGTCTATTATCATGGATTTGTATTCATAAATAAATATTATCACCAACACAAAGCAACCTCTGTAAAATATTTTTTTTGTTTAAAAACACACAAACAATATTGAACCCAAGAACATATACAATGCACTGTTGTGTTTCATATGACTGGGATTGTACATGCATTTTAAGGAAGTGGCGACAAACTAACATGCAGTGTGTTTATGTAGTGTTCAGCACTGCACACTGCACAGCAGACGTGGAAAATGAAAAGCTTATTGCATAAGGGGAAAGAGGACATGTCCCTGTAGGGATACATTGTTATTTATTAGCAATAATCAATATCAGTGTGTGACTACTACAGGGGGATGTCCCCTGCTCTTCTTATGAAGCTTGACATATGTTGGTAATCAGGTGAGAAAACAGATATTTAAATATATGCCAATCGGCTTGTCTGCTTCAATAAGTAAAGTGTTTTGTGTTTGCAGGCAGTCCTTCTTCTATGTCTATTGAATGTGACTGCTGAAGAGGTGAAACACACTCCTTAAAGGAAAAGTTGAGCGAACCTGCTGCTGCTGGCCCAGCAGATGAAATTAGTGTTCGAATTAAACCGTCATGTTTACACTTTTCTGAATACTACATCTCAAGTTCTTTTTAGCTTAAAATGCAGTTGACACACTGAGCAGCTCAGCGAAGAGTTAACATTATTAAAACAAAGTAGTATTATTTTCTCGTTCATCAATGCGTCCCTCTGCAGGTGGTGGAGCAGCATAATTTGGACTCCACCCTCTACATATACTGTATTTTTATGTTTAGCTAGATAACATATATATTCAATGTGGGACTTAGTTAACTAACTTGCATGTTTCACCTTTACGTATTTCCATAGATAAACATCACTGTGGAAATTTAAAAATCACATGTAGTTCTATTGGAGTGAGTAAATAACCCATGTATTCACATTTGTTGGATACTCACATTATAAAAATGAATGCTTGCTTCCCTATGGTTAAAGATGTAATAATGTACTTCCATTTTTATTCTCTAGCTAACCAAGGGGCATATTAGCAAGCCAGGCGATAACATTATCGCCGCTTTAGCAGAAAACTGCCGCTAAAACAGCGATTATGGGCTTGATAATATGCTCTATGGAATTCCAATTGAAGCCCATGTTAGACGTCCTTCACATCTAACATGGGCTTCAATTGGAATTCCATAGAGCATATTATCAAGCCCATTATCGCCGTTTTAGCGGCAGTTTTCTGCCGCTAAAGCGGCGATAATTATATCGCCTGGCTTCTTAATATGCCCTTTAGCTTGGTATGAGGCTAAAGTCAAGTGCTAAGCATTTCGAAACTGTTAGTATGCTGTTTGTTCTTTCTTTGCAGGTGCATTATTGAGTTCCTCATTAGTTAGAGAAAGGCTCATTATTTTGTAGTAGATTGATAGTGAGGCATAAAGATGAAAGTTAGCAGAAATGAGGATTAAAAGAGTCTCCTGTACTCGGTGTAACAGAAAGATGCAGCTCCAAGGACAAGCAGCTGTGTATCTAATTGTGTTGAGATGGGAATTCAGGGTTACGGGCTGATGAAAAATGGTGCCATGGGATTAACTCCGGACAGTGAGAGCGACATACAGAGATGCTTTGGGACCTTCGATTTTGCTTTTAATTGGTGTTCTATAGTAGCTAGAGCAAAGACCCTTTTCCTAACTTTGGAGAGAGCATATCTCTCTAATTTTTTTAAAGTGTGAAGCTTCATGCTAAACACTCTTTCCATGTGTTTCCCTTGAACTTCCACTGAGGTTTATATAATGCTGGTACTTTCCACAATTTCCTTTTAGAAATCCCCTTGTCACTTTAGTTTCTAAATTTAGTGAGAGCTTGTTTCTTTATAGAACACTCAGTTTGGATGTTTTCCATTCTTTACATATTGATTATTTGCATTCGGTACTTCATAGTGCTTACATTCAGGGTGCTCCAGTGCCTTAAAATGTTCCCTGTAATTATATATTTCATTTATCGATGCCACTTTTGCTGATTGGGATCAACTAACAATTCAAAAATAAACCTTTATGGGTGCATATCATATGCTCTGTCATTATTGTGGAACTGTATTGGTTTAATTGAAAGGCAAAGGAATACTGAATGTTAGCTCTATCTCAAACTTTTAACTCGACTACCAAAGGTCCATATGAGCAGTGGAGGATTCTGTTTGATGATTATACTAAAAGGTGGTTTAGAAACTCCACCTCCATCATTGGCTTGTATTGTGACCGACTGGTCACAGCCTAGTGTTTCTACAATAATGTGTTTCCACCAGCCACTCCTTGAGGGCTGGCTTCCACACTCACCCCACACCCATCCCTCACAGGTGTCATGGGTCAGGTGATCCTGCTAATAAAATGAGCTGGGCACACATGCCTGTGTCCAGTTCCAGACAGTATCATTGTGTGCCTCTGTGGTTAATAGCGCTGCATGAGTGTCTAGGCCCTAACCATTACAATGGCGATAAGCGAGTCAGGCCCTGTGTGTGAGCTGGAAGCTGATTCATTTTGTCATGGGGGTAGCCTGTGACTAAGGCACCCCTGAGCCATTTGCCAGCATGACAGGGGTGAAAGAGGGCTCGAAGAAGGACATCCAGTGAATTCCCCGGCATCCAATGGTAAGGCCTCTGCAGCCAACCACCATACAGACCAGCCTGAAGTGTCCTTCTGAAATTCTGGTGTGGGTGAAGGGACTGCCCTTGCAGTGAAGTGGCCAACGTACCCGCCAGAACAGCTCCCCCTGCAGTGAGCTGAGATTGACCCTGCCCCAGGTTCATTGAAGCCTGCACCGGCATTCTCTGCCCTGCGCTGCCTGTTGGTTCCCCCAGTGAAGATGGAAGAGAGAGGCAGGTCATGAGTGCCAGGTGAGAGATGTCTCATTGCGTGAGCCTGTAGGTAGATGTGGCATCATGCCAGTGTGAGGTGCATGCCCGTACCCGAGGCTGCACCTGACCGGAGTACTAGCTTTTCTGCCTCTGAGTGAGGTCTTAATTATCATGAGCATGGCACTGGGACATAGGGAGAAGCTGCGCCTGCAGTAAGCAAGACGAGAGCAACAACTGAAAGACTGCCGCGGCCTCAGGGACAAGAAGCAGCAGTACCAACCAGTGCCCGTTGAATACACTGCACCCACACAGTTCCGCACCTTTATCTCCGGCTCAGTGTAACCTGCTGTACGGAAGGTAGCTTCCCCTGCACAGAATGCCTCACATTTGTTCTGCAGCACCAGCAGGTAAAGGCACAGCCCGCAGCCACAGGAAATCGACCGTGGCCTCCTGAAAGTCTGCAACACTGTATAATGTCCGTTCTACCCTCACCAGCACCCCAGTGCCCATGAGGGATGTGGCAGAAGGAAGCCCACCCAGCAAGGTCCGCAGTGCAAGACAGGCAGCCGTGGCCTTCAAAGTTAAAGTGGTGGCAGCACTTACCAGTTAAACTCATGTGAGGAGGAATAGCATAGAGTGAAGACTGGGGCCATGCCAGTGCTGCACACGTCCCTCTCCTGCATCTCCACCCCAGGGTGGCTCCCAGTTTCAGCAAACCATGCAGCACACTTGAAAGGCAGCTGCAGTTCCGATAGCAGTGACTCAATGCATAACATTCTGCCCAAAGGATGAGCATGGAGTTGGCGAGGCAAGCCCCATGGGAGAGACTAACTGGGCAGGGTATGGGCGCCCCAGCTGACTCACGTGAAGATTTTTTTTTTTTAAATCTGCTGTGCCCTAACACAGCACACTCAGAGACAGCACCAAGGAGAAACTGGGACAGGTGTGGAGGTGATACAGCATCCACTAGTGCAACAGGGGGCTACAGCAAGAAAGCGTGATTGACTGTGCACTAGAGGAGAAAGTAGAGACTGTCCACAAGAGCAGCACAGCCCCTAGTGGCTGCCTTTCATTTGCTGCAAAGTAGATAGATGCTGTGAACCCCCAATGTACTCCAGGAAACCCAAGGTTGCCCCAGCAGAGGAAAGTCCAGCTACGGTAGGGAAGCCAGAGGCCATCAAGCCCAAATGCCAGCAATGCAATGAGGCAGCAGATCTCACAGTCTTTGTAAGACTGCTGCAGCATGTGGTTAGTGTAACTGTGATTTCTCATTGGTGCCTGCTAGTGGCACCATGTAGAACATTTGTATCCCAGCAAATCGAAGATTGCCTACTTATGGGACAGAGAGCAGATGACACACATGGAGAAGCCCTAACTTACCTGACTACACCAGGGAGCCAGTGAGAGAAGAGGCCACCCGCAGAGGGAATCTGTGTACCAGACCCAGAAGTGAAGGAGCTCTTATCTCAGAGAAAAGACAACGAAAGAATAAGGACCGTAGTTGCATCTGTCGGCCTCCCCAGTAGTATATGGCCACTGTTGGCCTACCAAATATGTCACAGAGAGTGACTGACTATGCCCAGCATGCTCATCCTCGGGCAGGACCAAGTGCTGCAATGGCATAGCCTCGAGGCGCAGGCAGTGGGTCCTCGAGTGAAGAAGAGGCGAAGGAAGAAAGATGACCCTCCAGTCAGGGAGTAGAGCACCAAGAAGATCCTGGCGGGAAGGGACAAGACCAGTGAGAAGTCTGTAAGGAGAAAGAAGACCTTTGAGAGGTCCGCGAGGAGAAGAGAATCAGTCCTAGGGATAGGATGTGACCAAGGAGGTCCATGTGAACTGCACGTCACAGCGAGAGGCCTGGTCAAAATGAAGAAGACCGTGACAAGATGGCCCAAGGCCACATCTTGAAGAGGAAGAGAAAAGAGGAGAAAATTAGTGTGGCACAATGCCACATCATGGAAGAATCAAGGTGAAGAGTGTGGCACGATCTTTCATTGCCACATTGCGAAGAAAAAGACAAAAGGAGGAGAAGAGAGTGACACGAGGCCACAGTACTACATCACAAACAAGAACATGAAAGAATAGGAGAGATGAAGTGTAACAGACTTGTCCCACAGAAGATCACTGACAGTCATCAGTAAGTGTCATTGTTACCAAGTGATCATGTAAGTCACCTAAGGAGCACTGCACATCCAGCGTGGTGCGCTATGTCTGAGAAACACCTGGAGATTAACAAGGTGTTCCTGGTGCTGTGTGAGGTTGGCCACCCAGAAACCATCTGTTATACCCAGTGAACCTGAGGCCTGCTGAAGAGGATGTACTCAACCATTAGGAACATCCACCTTTGGGGCTGCACAAGAGACTTGGTCGTGGTCCTGTTCAAACTTCCTCAGTGACCTCAGTTGTGGGGCCTATAAGAGGCTCTGAACAATCCACACAGGCCTATGGCAATCCAGGGGCAAGGGCCTCTGGGAATTCCAATGAGAAGGGAATCCCGACACGATTGATGTGTCTGCAGCAGCTCCACGACAGGCACTAGGCAGCACTGAGGTCACGGTTGGAGACTGGTCACCCAAAGACTATCTAATGAAGGCACATACACCAGAATTCTGATGGCCAGAGCACACAGACCCTGAGACAACCACCCTTTGTGGCTTCATGAGCGACTTGGATGTGGTCCTGTTGGGGGTTCCTGAAGGACGCCTTTGCACAGCCTACTAGAGGCCCAGTACAGTCCACACAGTCCCATGACAGCCAGGCAGAAAGGGGCTTAAGGTAGTTCCTGTGAGAGAGGAGTCCTGGCATGAGAGGGAAGCCGGAAACTCATCCACCAGTACCGTCCAGGAAGACTCTCACCACTACACTGTCGTCCTCTGTCTTTGCTGGTCAGCCATCCATCGAGACAGGGCGTCTTCAAAGATATCTCTACAGCGGACTCCACCAATGCTCCTGATATACCTTCAAGTTGATCTGTGGAGATAGACTCCAACACCCTGAGACCAGGAGAGACAGAGCAACAGTGCCAAAGTGGACTGTAGCCCCATGAACAGCTGATCATAAGATCCAGACTCTCTCTGCTCTGCATTTCGTGCCCAGAGTCCCAGGGTTAAGCTACACAGCTGTGATGCTGGATGCTCTCAGCTGCACCTGACCGCTCATCCTGTCCTATGGACCGTCTGAACAGACTCAGTAGTGTTTTTGTCTTTTTGTTTTATTCTCTCCCACAAGTTGGACTTGCTGTCTATTTTCAATAAAGTTTGAGAGGGATGTAGTGACCAACTGGTCATGGTCTAGTGTTTCTTCAATAATGTGTTTCCGCCAGCCAGTCCTTGAGGCCTAGCTTCCACACTCAACCACACCCATCCATATCACAGGTGTAACCGGTCAGGTGACCCTGCTAATAAAAGGGGCTGGGTGCACGTGCCCAGGGCCAGTTCCAGACAGTATCACTATGTGTCTTTGTGGGTATTAGTGCTGCATGAGGTCCTGGGGCCCTAATTATTACAGCTTGAAGCAATATTCCTCTGAGCTGTAGGTAAGCAAACTTTCACCCGGCTGCATCCTATATACCTAAGTCATACTGCACTTAGCAAGTAAGTGAATGGAGCATTCCTTACCTGCCACATGTGTATTTGGTGTATGATTCCACAGGAAACTGTGAAGCAAATATGTGTAAGTGATTTCATTCACAACACATTTACCCAAAGACAGCACTTAAGTAGAATGTCGGTCTTGTTATTAAAACTATTTCCATTTATAAGCCCAAGACTTCTTTTCATGTTCAGTAAAGGGGCATTGGGGTGGGAAGAAGCACCCTCGGAAAATGGTAGGGGATGTAGGAATTTAATTACTCTATTGGAAACATTTTAAAGTGCAATTTGTGTAAAACTTCCCCATGTGAAAACACGTACCTGCTAAATTAGTACATATGCAATGTGAATACTCCAAGCACCTTCCCCGTCAGTCCTCTGTGAACATAAAGTAGTTCATTTGGCCATTAGGAGTCTCAGGCTATTCCCTACACTCAGCTATCATTTTGCAATTACATGCTTCGCTCTCCTTTTGGCTCATTAACCTTTAAAATGAGCAGCCATAGACCTGATTGTGCATGCTCTTTGGACATGACCTGTGGGTACTGGGCACATGGCACATGTACTACTACATGCTTAAGGGGCATTTTACAGTACATTTGCTGTCAGTATTCTTTTGGTTTGGTCCACATAAGCTGTAAGCAAATTATTTTGTTAAAATCAATAAAATGATGCTGCAAAATGTATGCAAGTCTCAGTGGCAGCTGACACAGGTAAGTGTGGTGCGGTGGGGCTGAGGCAGGGTAGGGGAAAGCCGACAGACGATGGGATAGGTAAAATTAAATAAAACGATATATACAACCACTTCCCTTGCCCTCGCTGCATCGCCTAGTCGGCGATGCGGCGAGATCAAGTTAAGTGGTTTTATTTATTTAATTTTACCTTCCCAATCTTTTGTCGACTTACCCCACCCTGCCCCTCCCCTCCTCACCACTCTTACCTGTGCCGGCCGCCATTGGCAAGTCTGCTAAATGTAATTGTATGGTAAATGCCACATCCACAGGTGTTCATATTTACATAGGCCCTGGCCATTGACCATTGTTTTATAAATGATCTAATAATAAATAATAAAAATCTACACTTACTAATTCAATCATTGCCTATTATAAGCTGCACTTTGAAAAGAATAATTTAAAAAAATCTCTCTCTCTCTCTCTCTTCTGCAAACAACATTTTTAACAACACAAACTTAGAATATAGATTGATGGATGTTGTAACAGAAAATTGTGGTTGATACAGAAATAGTACATGGAGCGACAAAAGTATCAATCATACAACAACACAACAAAGTAAAGATAGGATAGGATAGAATAGGATAATCATTTATAGAGCGCATACGTATGCCGGAGCGTCTTGGCGCTGGTAGAGAGAGAGGGAGAAAGGTTGCCTTCATCAGCGAGTCTCATTAAAGAGCCATGTTTTTAACTGTTTCCTGAAAGCCTGATGATTGCCTAATGATGAGTAGGGAAGCTTATTCCAAAGACTAGCAGCACGGAAAGAGAAGGTTCTACCACCCCATCTGACTCTGCGTATCCGATTTCTCTTGATGAGGCTTTGTGTGGTAGACCTTAAGACCCGGCCGTGCACATACGGAATGAAGAGCTTCTGAACATCCTTGGCTCCTCCTCCAAATATAGCCTTATGCACTAAACATATGGCCTTAAATTCTATACGTTGCTGGATCGGGAGCCAGTGTAATGTTTTGATGCCGCCAGAGATAGATTGGTCTATAGGTACAGCTATCAGGAGTCTAGCAGGAGCATTTTGCAGAGTCTGCAACCTCTTCATCTGAGTCTTATTTATGCTTAGCAGCAAGGCGTTGCAATAGTCAAGTCTCGATAGTACAAGAGCCACCACCACCGTCTTGCGGAGGTCAGATTCGATGAAAGGAAGGGTCTTCCGCAGCGTCCTTATTAAAAAGGAACATGCTGAAGCAAGGTTGCTAACATGTGCTGAGAAATTAAGTTGATTGTCGAAAAGCATACCCAGATTCCTGACTTTATGGACGGGACAAGGACATTCCCCCACCTCCACCGGCCACCAAGAACCGTTCCACACGGTCCTGCCCTGGCCAAACTCTATGATCTCGGTCTTCTCTGTATTAATTTTCAGGAAGCTCTCCCGCATCCAGCTCATAATCTCAGACAGGCAGCTATGGAACTTACAAGCCACATCATTTGATTGGTCCATGGTCGAGACTATGAGCTGGGAATCGTCGGCATAGGAGATAATGGTAAAACCATATTTCCTGATGAGTTTGGCCAAGGGGGCTACATAGATGTTGAAAAGTGTTGGTGATAAGGTGGAGCCCTGCGGTACACCACAGGGTAGCTGGAAAGTGCTAGACTGTAGACCATCCCATAGCAGACTCTGCTCCCTACCTTCGAGAAAAGAGGAGAGGAGGGACAGAGCGGTTCCCTGCACACCAATCTAACATCACCAGCACTGCCCTGCCTCCCCCATCCACAATGCCACAAATTTTCTCCGCTGCCACCAAGAGTGCAGACTCCGTGGAATGCTGAGCGCGAAAGCCATGCTGAGAGGGGTCGAGCAGATCATGGGAAACCATATATTCTGTTAAGGCCCGGTTTAACTCCCTCTCCATGACCTTAGCCGCCAAAGGGAGTGCAGCGATCGGACGGTAATTCTTCAAGATGTGAGGATCCAAAGTAGTTTTTTTTAACAATGGTCTAATTATTGCCCTCTTCCAACTTGAAGGATAGCTACCTGACTCGATTACTTGATTGATCAGCGGGGACAGCTCTCCAGCAATAACCTCTGCCGCACGATGAAATACAGATGGGGGGCAAGGGTCCAAAGGTGATCCTGATTTGTTATGGTAATCAACCTACACGTGTCCTCCACCGAAATGGGAGAGAAATTGCTAAGGCCCGTGTCGTCCTTGAGATTAGCTGCCTGCTCCTGACCGCCACAATCCGCATTGGTGGGAGAGCTCATGAAGTCGTTGTGAATTATCTGAACTTTCTCCTGAAAGTACAGAGCTAATTTTTGACATGTTGCTAGGTCAGGCTTGTATGTGCTGTCTTGGGGAGGCTGAGAAAGAGCAGATATGGTCTTGAAGAGCTCCTTTGCTGAGTTACCGGCTTCCTTGATCTTGGTGGCAAGAAAAGCGTTTTTAGCTGCGATTATTGCTGCCCTATAGGCTGTGAGAGCGTAATTGTAATGTTCTTTACCCTCAGCACTGTAATCCCTTCTCGACCTGCGCTCTGCCCTTCTACAAATGCTCTTCTGGGCCTTAAGCTCTTTGTTATACCATGGCGCAGATGGTTGAGTTCTTCTGGAACCAAGCAGCTTCTCGGGTGCTACCTTGTCCACCGCCGCAGCCAGCCATCCATTGAAGAGCAATGCAGCCTCCGAAGAGTCTGAGCTATGCGTAAAACGCAAACCTCCCAGAGCAGGGCAGAGATTATCAGTGGTCACCTGAGACCATGGTCTAATCTTCTGCTTACCTGACCTAGGGCCCTGAGAGCACACTAGTGCTTCAGTCGCAATGTTGAAGAGAACGGCCACATGGTCAGACCAGGGGAGAGTCATAGTATTAACTATTTCCAGGTTCATGTTTTTGGTAAAGATACTGTCTAAGGTATGGTCCAAACTATGCGTCGGGCTCTTAACTACCTGATTAAAATCTAATGCTGCTAGATTTTCAATTAGCACGGCCACATCTGGCTGATCCGTAAGCTCTAGATGATAGTTAAAGTCACCTAGAATCATAAATGGATGGTAGTCTATCCGAGATTCTAAGAGTTGCATGAGCTTTTCTGGAAAAATAGTCTTAGGCCCAGGTGGACGATAGACTAATACTCCTTGACACTTTTAGGAGTTGCCAACATAAATAGTGAAAGAGAAAGTGTGTCTCCGTATGAATTTTTAGATGTGTTGCATATTTAATGGCTATTCCTCCCCCTCTTTTACCTA
The DNA here is from genome assembly GCF_964204655.1 of Triturus cristatus. Lineage (NCBI taxonomy): Eukaryota > Metazoa > Chordata > Amphibia > Caudata > Salamandridae > Triturus > Triturus cristatus. The sequence goes on along the minus strand of NC_140587.1, from coordinate 734,099,958 downwards.
TTCTATCCTGGGAGGTGACCACATATCCTGTAGGTAAGGCAGTGTTCCAGTCTGGACCTGATGAACTATCCGTCCAGGTTTCGGAGATTATGTCAGGCGCACTACGTTCGATCAGGTCATAAATTTGATAGCTGTGTTTATGCAAAGAGCGTACGTTTACTAGGATGCAACCATCAGATAAGTATGAAAATGCTCAGCTCAAACAATAAAAATCATAGTAATAATACAATATTATAAATAGTTATGATGAAGTAACTTAACAGGTACATTTCGGTTCTATTTTCTGAAAACATATGCAAGTTCACTCAGTATTGAACAAACTTAGAAATAAATTGTACGAAGAAATAAGAAACAATGGTATAAAAAGAAGAAAGAAAAAGAAGGAAAGACGTAGATTATCTGTAACACAAACAGGGAGTACGTGAGTCTTATGTACTATTGGAATCATACAGATCATGGTATTCATTGAGTTCTGTGAAAGGAATTTGGGGCCACATAAATCAAGTAGTTTTGCGTTTGCAAACAGGCCAACTCGCAGATTCGACCAGTTTGTGAATGCAAAAAAGGCTTTTCCCATGTATCAAACCCTATTTTGCGATTTGGTAACCTGTTACCGAATCGCAAAATGGGTTTGAGTTTCAGTATTTGGAAGGATCATCTTTAGGGCATCACTTCCAAACAGCAATTCGCTGCAGTATGTATGAATGTTTTGTGACCGTGAATTAGGTTGCAAAACATGTGCATTTTACCACCAACTTCAAGTTGGTGGTAAACCATTCGCAAATGGGAAGGGGTCCCCAAGGGACCCCTTCCCCTTTGGGAATGGGGGTGAAAACATTTATGGACCTCTGCCTGCTCTTAAAAAATTAAAAGAACACTGTTCATTTTTTTCTTTTAAACAAAACCCTTTTTCCTTTAAGGAAAACTGACGGCATTTAAAAAAATTATTGCTTTATTGAAAAGCAAGCACCGACATGGTGTTCTGCTGACCCTAGCAGCCCACCATCCCCGTGATTTTAGCGATTCCTAGGGGGTCGCTAAATTCCACCTACCTCATTAATATTAATCAGGAATGTTGATTTGCGACCCCCTAGGAATCATTAAATGAAACTCTTGGAGTGTCCTACATTAGGAATAGTGATTACCTAATTGCGATTTGCTAAAATCGCAATTAGGTAATCGCTATTCCTAATGTTGATACATGGGGCCCCAAGTGACTTCCAAAGTTTCTGAGCATTTGGGGATTGACACTTCCTAACATTTGAGTAGAATGGGTACTTCTCAAATAGAATACCATGGGGCATATTATCAAGAACGGTGTTAAAATTATTGCCACTTTTCAATAGAAGCCCATGTTCACACCAGAACATGGGCATCTATTGGAATTCTCAAGGGCATATTATCAAGCCCATTATCGCCGCTTTAGCGGCAGTTTCCTGCCGCTAAAGCGGCGATAATTTTAACGCCGTTCTTGATAAGATTCCCCCAGGTGTGATATGAGGCATGTTTAAATGTTTTCCAGTCAACAAGGATAACCTTAATGGCAATAGTCATTAAGAGGCCGTGGAGATTCATATCTAGTTCTGACAACAGGGATGTCTTATTGGAAACCAAAAACTAAGCAACCACAATGGTGGACTATAGATGCTGCACTTCACTCTCTGTTTCCTCTTGATTACCTTGTCCGTGCACAACAATCCCTGCACCTGCCGTCGGGGCATATTAACAAGGGCCGGCGATAAATATCGCAAAGCGCGCTTAGCGCTTGCATATTTATCGCTGACTATCTCTGGAATTTATCGCGTGGTTAGCGCGTTATCAACAATGCGCATCGCTCAGGCGATAAAAATTCCAGAGATAGTGTGGATATCGACGTTTTAGTGGAAAGCGGCGATATCCTAGATGATAGGGCCTGTAGTCTTAGCCACAGAATCCAACCCCCATGTTAAGTAGGCCTTAGTTAGGAATTTAACAGACGTTAAATTCTTGCGTTAAGGCATACTTAACGTGATTTGAATATTCGCTACTCTTCCTTGTTGATATCGGCGAAGCTGCCTTCGCGATATTTTCCCTGGTTGGATTCACAGCCACGCCTACTTTGCATCTCATTAGCGGTGCAAAGTTAGGCGTGCTGGAAACGGGTGCTAAGTCAGCAAAACACGTGATAGCGTGTCTTTGCTGATAAGGCGATAAAATTATCACCGCTTTTCGGCCGAAAATGGCCACAGAAGCTGCGATAATTTTATAGCACCTCCTTGTTAATATGCCCCGTCGTTCGGTACAACTGCTATGCAGAATGAAAAATTGTACTTGATTTGGAATGATGCACCAGTACTCTTCTTATCCAAAATCAAGCAAACAGTCGTGGTGATAGGTGTTCCTTTTTATTTTATTTTCAGATCTTTTAATTCCTTACATACAACATCCAGCCAATGCATTTCGTTCAAATAGATAACTTGAACTTCATCAGGGCTTTCCAAATAACAATGGATTGCTGGAATATTCCCAATACTTCGTACAATATGTTCATAAGGTTCCTCCTTTGTGTATAGGAAGATAAATCATCAGTAAAACCTTTCTTTAATAATGATCCATAAGTATGGCCAAGGGTTTGATAGCCCATCAGTTGTGCCAAAAATACCCAGCAAGCCGCCCACACGCCAACTGTTTATCGATATCATATATATGGATCATTATTAAAGAAATGTCTTTTTGGAAACGTAGGGGGACACGAGCACCGTGGAAAATTTAGAATGATATTTACTTGAAAAATGTTACAGCATTGAGGCCGAATTTCGTCCCAGTGGGTAGTTAGCAAATAAACATTAAAAAATACATGTTCTAGGTCACCACGTTCCTTTTTTCTGGACCACCAGCATACATCAGAATATAGGAGATGAGATTTGAATAAGCTAATAAGAGTCCAGTAAAGGTGGTGAGAAGCAACAAATGTTTCGATTAGAGAGGGAATTCATTTGTTACGTAAGATAAGAGCATATTTTATTCCATGTTTAGGAGTCTGGTGGAGTAGAGGTAATGTCTTGAAAGTAAGGAGCATATTTACAAGGAGGCGATAATAAATTATCGCCGCTTTAGTGTCCGTTTTTGCCGAAAAGCGGCGATAATTTTATCGCCTAATTAGCAAGGTCACGCTAACGCGTGAAACCTTGCTTTAGCGTGGGGATTCCTAACGCCCAGCTTTGCATCTCTAATGAGATGCAAAGTGGGCATTCCTGACCTGACATGATAGGAGAAATGTCGCTAAGCGACATTTCTCCTATCATCAAGCCCCACGCTATGAAGCATAGCGGCAGGAAAAGTAGCGATAACCCCTGTTATCGCTACTTTCCTTACGCCTGCATCAGGGCTGACTTAGCCATGATATCCTATGGAAGGTGGATATCATGGCTAAATTTGTGAGTCCCTATCAACAAGCTAACGTGAGATTATCTCACGTTAGGAAGTTAGCGTGAGGATTTTTATCGCTTTTGAGATAAGCGGTGCCAATAGCACGCTATCTCAGCGATAAAAATCCACGCTAGCCGGCGATAATTATCCTAGCGCTAAGTGCGCTTAGCGATAATTATCGCCGGTTGTTGTTGATATGCCCCTAAGTACTCAGTTTGGATTAAATCGGTAAGGGGGAGACGCTGGTAGAGGTGCGTACAAATTTATATCATTTGAAGCAGGGTAGCCTGATTGAAGACAGATAGAATAGAGATTCGACCCCTTAACTGCCGCAGTGTTGGCACATCTCTGTAACAGAGTTGTTAAACATGCTGTTACGTTGTTCAAGCACATTTACATTTTTGGGCTCTTTGTGTACATATTCAAACTGCATGGCTTTTTTTTCAACCAAATTAAGGATATCTACTGGTGCAGAACCTGGGTCGATATCTCATTGCAGTCTGAAGATATAATGATGCATGTGAAGATATTTTAATTTTTAAAATAAATTTGCTAAATATTTTGTTGCATTTCCTAAATGGTCAAGTAGAGATCCTGGAACGATAACCAAGCAAACCAAGGAAATTTTGCTCTGAATGCCTGAATGTTTGAAGTTCAGCAAATATCAAATATGTGTAGGTTTTTATAAGGAATGCAGTTTGCATCACCAATTGTCTAATATTAGTGCAGATCTTAAAATTGTGGCATGATCATTGTTTATTGTAACTTTTCATTTTATTGTAGGACTACAGTTAAAGTATAAAAACTTTTGGGCATTTCCAAACCGGAGGGATACTCAGGGGCAGATTTACAACAAAGTAACGCAGCACGGTGCAGCAAGTCATTTTGCTGCGCCGTGTTGCGTTAGTTTGGAAAGCACAGAGATGTGACATATTTACAAGAATATGTCGCTTCTCTGTGCTTCACCTGCGCTGACACAAAAAATACAGCCATAGGCCAGCGCAGGCACCCTTGCACCATGGTGCAAGGATGCCTGAGTTGTGGGGAGATTGTTTTTGTGCAGGAAGGGACACTTTCCTGCACAAAAACAATCACAAGAGGCTTTTTCCTCTTTCAATTCGTGCTGTGGAATGCCGCACGCATCGAAAGAAGAAAAAACGAGGAGAAATGAAAACATTTATCCTCGTTGCGCCTCTCTACGCCACCTCTAGGGTGGCGTTGCGTTCACACACATCTCCAGACTTACGATTTCTTGTAAATCTGGAGATGTGTCTTGTTCCTTGGGTGTTGCGTGGGAACACCCACAGCAACACTCATGGAACACCCCTTCAACGCACAGTAGTGCGTGTGAAGGGGCCATATTTACGAGGAGAGGAAAAGTCACGCAGGGTGGCTTTTCCTCTCCTTGTAAATATGGAGGAGCCCCCTGCGCCACCAGTACGTCACGAAAAGTGACGTAGTGGTGGCGTAGGGGCTTGTAAATCTGCTCCTCAATATTTACAACAATACAGCACACCAATGTGTTTTTATAAGCATTGGTGCTAAAAATAGCTGCCTAGTGCCAGTACAGCCACCATTGCTCCATAGTGCGAGGGTGCTTGTGTTGCATGGAATTATTGTTTATGTGCAGGAAGGAATTTCTTCCTACACATAAGCAATCATTAAGGGACACCTTCATGCACATAAACAATCAGTATTAGCATTTTGCTCTTTTTATGCACATAGAAAAAGCAAAAACAAGGATAAATTCAAGTATTTCTCCCCGTTGCACTATTTTAACTCCTGCTATTGCATGGCATTAGTTTTTGGCTCTGCCTCAGATTTACAGATCGTTGTAAATCTGGGGCAGTGTCAAAAAGCAATTGGCTTTGCGGTGGAACACCCACAGCAACACTCTTTGCACTCCCCTTTCACGCAGATACCGGTGTGAAAGGGTACCATATTTACAAAGAGGCGTTAAGCCACAAAAAGTGGCTTTACGGCACATTGTAAATATGGTGCAGGGCATTGCACCACTGGAACATCGGTAAAAGTGACGTTCCGGTGGCACAATCCACTTGTATATATGCCCATATATATTTTCTAATTTTGAATGACCTAAGGAATTTACTGATTAACCCTCTTCTCTTTTGCTATGGCTGGCTAGATATTTTATTTAGATTCTTAAAAAAAAAAATCCACACCATGGCAATTCGCTCTACTCTCCCTCATGCAGAAACATCTCCCTGCAAAAACTCAATATCTACACAACATAAGGTTTCTAACGGTGGGTGCTAGACCACCCTCACCTTGATTGGTTGTTCGGAAAACACTCTGAACAAGACATGTGTCAGACTTCCAACAACTATTCCCAAGAAAAGCAAGTTAATTTCCTTCAATCTTCATCACAGAGGAACTTGTCTTTCCCATGGCTTCAGATAAATATACATCCTTCTGTATCTTCTGAGAGTGGGGTTCACAGACATGGTTGGGTCTTCCATGGTTTTCAACAGGGACAAAGTTTGGGGGCCTAATTAACGAAAAATGTAATATAGTGTAGGTAAGTGCATGTAAGCAAGTACAGGTTCACTATTCTTATCTTTACTACTTTCGAACTTTAAAAATATATATATATGTGTGTATGTATATTTATATATAAACAAAGGTTAGGGGTAGTAACAATGTGTTACTTTGCATTAAAACAACTCTAGCAGGCCCCGAATATGCCCAGATTGCTTTATTGTTTTCAGTATTCAGAGATGCTTTCATGTACATGTTTTGCATACTTTAAGAACCAAAATATATATGCTTAAAAAAATCCCTAGCAATTCACTGGAAAAACACAAAGGTTAAAGTGACTTTATAGTTAGATGAAAATGTCAGTTAATAATACAATCTTAAGGGGGGCATGGCCAGGCTGTCGACCAAGATGGCCGTGTAGCACTGAAGCTCCGCCAGTGAACCCAACATCCTTGCCCTATCCTGCCTTTATCCTGAGCCATCTAACCTGCCAGCGGCTGAATCAGGTGCAGGGATGCGCCCTCCTGCCGCGGAGTCGACCTGAGCGGCCGGAGCATGGCGGAACCCGTGATCAGGAACTGCTGTGTGCTAGACTGCGGTGCTGGAGGCCTGAGCGGTGTGAGATTTGAGGCGAGGCCGCCATGCGAACTCCGGTTGACTCCTACTGAATCTACCTCGCACCCTTGAAAGAGCGATGGAACCTAGAGACCTTCCGGAAGACTGGTGAGCACGACCCAGAGCTAGACCCCCTTATGCTCGGCCTTCGACTCCTCACCCCACAGGTAGGCCGGCCCGCGTCGCTCCGGGAGGCCTTGCAGTGAGAGGGGCTGCGGGTAAGCCTGGGGGCCAGCCACCCGGCTGTTTGGCCTGGTCGGGGGTGCTGGGAGATTGTTTGCCTGGCCAATCAGGGGTGGAACGCTGCAAGGATCCAGGACGGGCTGGGATCGGCAGAATTGTGTGCGCGCGACTCTGGCCTGAGCTGCGCATGGTGCATCCGCTTGCTGGATCTGATATCCCCCCACTGCCTGGCCAGTGACAGCCCTTCCTCTCACAGCCTACCTGGGGTACTCTTGAGATAACAACGCACCTCGACGAAATTGATCAGAGCCTCACCTCGGTGAAGAGGGGCCAGGAGGGTGCTGAGTTCCTGTCTGCACTGGGCTGTCTGACCTTGGGGCCCTGGAGTAAGTTAAGCCGCCATGTTTTGAGCAGACACTATGCTGCTATCCCTGGTCGTGTTTTATTTGGAGGACGAGGCATCACATCCTGAACCCATAGTTGCAGCACAGTTACAAGGCCCCCTGGCCCACCACCCACCAACATCTGGTCCGCAGTGAGCGTCTTGGGACGTAAAGACCCTAAGCAAAGATTATTTCAGTTTTGTCGACCTAACAACAAGTCTGTGGAGCCAGAAACTATCTTTGCTGAAGGGGGGGTAGAGGGGACCAGTTCAGTTAATGCCCCTTCTGGAACAGACACTCTGATGCAAGAGTAGAGAGCAGGTTCTAAGGCCTTTGAGGGGCATTTTGATACCTTAGAAAAGTGTCTGTATACCATGGGGGCTAAATTGGAGGCACATGAGAAACGCCTGGACACTACCGAGGGCAGGGTGTCCAATCTGGAGGATGGAGCCACTCAATCCACAAAACGACCGGACTGAATGGAGCGAATCCTTAAGAATGTCACCATGAAAAACGAGGGTTTAGAAGTGCGAAGCAGGTGCAACAACGTGCGCATTCTTGGTGATCCAGAATCCACAAATACAGGGTGCATGGATTTATATGTTGAAACCCTGCTCACTGACCTCTTTGGTACCACTTTCCTTGTGGAGCGAGCGTACCGCTCCCTTGGCTGTCGTCCCAACCCGGGTTGCTCACCCAGACCCTTTATAGCCCGTCTTCTAAATCTCCGAGACAAGGATACGGTGTTACGATTGGCGAGAGAAAATGGCACCATATCTTGGCAAAGTTCGATGATAGCGCTGTTCCCTGACTTCACTGCTATGGTCCAGGAGGCGAGGAAGAAATACACTGGTGTGAAGGCCGCGCTCCGCAATTTGGGACTCAGGTATGGCATGATTTACCCAGCTCGCCTTTGGGCGGATGTCAAGGGGAGGTCCTGAATATTCGATACCCCCATAGCAGCTCAAGAGTTTTGCAGAGACTATAAAGGGAGCTGCTGTGCCAAGAATAAAGACCTTTCAAGAGTTTCTCCCCCTCACAGTGGCTCGGTGGCTAGTGGGAAACTCTTTTCCTCTGAATGATCGAAGCTGCTGGCACCAGAGCGCAAATACTAATTAATCTGAGACCTTTTGTTTTAGGGCAAACAATGTGTTTTCAACTCTTTAACAAAGTTGGGTAGTTGGCGAGGTGTTAAATATCCCAAGTGTATAATTTTAAATATGCTATAAAAGTCAGAAAGTACTTTGTTTTACTCCTTCTTTATAGCCTATGGTGTTTCCATGATACATTCTATTGCTTAGTTAATGGAGATATTCCCTGAGATTGGGATGGGTGGGGGGTGGCTGATGGGGTTGTTCATGTTCACAGGAAACCATTGCTTCTTTTTCAGTTTACTCATTGTAGCATGTTATGCTCTCATGCGACGCACAATCACAGTCATTTTTAAATTATCTGCTTGTCTTTGTGGGGTAAATTGTCCACCTTTTCGGAGTTGGCACTGATTACTTGGAACGTGAGGGGCTTAAACAACGCGAGGACGGAAAAACAGGTGTTGCACTATTTACAGAGACACTAAATTGATGTCGCATTTCTACAAGAGACGCACTTGCCCAAGTCAGCTACCACCAGCTTTGCCTAGGCTTGGGGCCCTCATCGTTACTTTGCGAATTATGGCACGTATGCCAGGGGTAGGGCTGTACTGATCCATAGACGCCTGCTCTTTCAATTTTCTAGGCTCTGTAACAATACTGAGAGTCGCTATAGGATGGTAGTGGGTCACTTGATGGGCCATCGCATGGCGTTTGTTCGTTTTTACGTGCCTAACGTTGACAGTCCAGAATTCTTTCACGGCCTAAACGCGCAGCTAATACAGTTAAACGTAGACTACGTTTGCATGGGTGGGGACTTTAACCTCCTACTGGATCCCATGCATGACAGTACGTCCGACTCTCCAGACACTAAACCTAGTGTGCGCAGAGCATTGCTGGAACTTTGTGGCTCACTTGGTCTTATTGATGTGTGGCGACACTGTCACCCGGGCAAATCAGCATATACACACTACTCCGCGAAGTACAATACCTGGATTTTTTTTCAATTTACAAAAAAAGAAAATACAATCTTAAAGTTACAAAAACACTGACATTCACCAGTTATAGTTTACTGATCTAATTATGACTTATGCCCCCACCATGCACTGCTTATGATCTCACATATTAAATCACTCATGACATATTCAACTAAATCACTGATGACACATCTAAAATGACAGTATTGAATTAATCAATGAATTTATAGTTTTTTTAGCTTAAGGTAAAATAATACTAACATACCTCACTGTCCATAGAAGGCCCTTCGCTACGTAATAAGGCTTGAGTATGTGGAGGGGGTAAACTCTCCATGAGAGGTGCACAGAGAGTTTAATCTGTGCATAGTTGGGGTTTGCCTTACTAAAGGGGCTTGGGTGCCTGGTGGCAGTGGGCTTTATGAACAGTGGCTTCCTACCTAATGGGGCTTGGATCTATGGAGGGGGTGGGTTCTACTCACAGTATGCACACTGAGTGCAAACTGTGCATAGTAGGAGCATCTACACCTAATGGGGCTTGGGTCTCTGGAGGGATTGGGCTTTAGGCACAGCTTTGCACTGAGCACTGACGGTGCCTAGTACAGACTTGCCCACATAATGGGGCTTGTTTGTTGAGATGGGGTTGGCTCTACATACAGTCTGCTCACTGAGAGCATAATGTGCATTATAAAGGCTTGCCTACCTAATGGGGCTTGGGTCTCTACAGGGAGTGGGCTCTATGCACAGCCTGTGCTCTGAGCACTGACTGTGCATATTTGAAGCTTGGCCACCTAATGGGTCTTGTTTCTCTGGAGGGAAAGGGTCATCCTACATTTTGTCCTTGTTCAAAATATTCCCATTTTATATAAGGGGTAGGGGACTTTCTGTCCTTGCCGTAAGTGAGCTATAGCGGTCATAATTCTTATGATCTAATAATCACAACTTATCAAGGGTAGGTTTAGTATAGTAATCTCATGTTATATCACTACTTTCATGTTCCAGCATGGCTTGACTCACCCTCATTTTATTCTTAGCAATAGAAGAGATTTTCATCAATTCATCACAAATGGTGGCCTTACAGGGCACCCATACATTTTGTGCTGATGTGATTAAGCCTCTATAGGAGTCCACATTACTTAGGTAGTCTCTCAGGGATGCTTTCTCCTTGGGACATTCTACATTTATGTATGCTCTCCGTGGTTGAGAGAGCAGATCAATGTGACCAATCTCAAAGGAATATTTGGATCGACAAGTGATCAGAAATTCCAAGCTCCTAGATCAAACATTGGGAGAGTAGTGGTAGTACGAAGTCCAAGGTCAGGAAATATTCTCTTCTAGAGCAGGTGCCACTAGCACACAATACAATGGTGTTTTCTTTGTCATTAGGATGGAGCAGTCGCCAGGGGTCAGTATGGCCATGGTCCTATACTATGTCTTTTAAGGTAGATTTGACATTCTCAATAGCTTTGTCGAAACCTCCTGATCAAACTTTAGTACAGTCTATACCTTAAGTTCCGCGTATCAAAATTTAGAAATGACCTTTGATAGTGAAGATAGAAGTGCGAGGTTTTAGTACTGGGGACTTCAACTAAACTAATGAAGAATACTGAGAAATGGAAATGAAATTGGCAAAATCAAGTCTGCCAATGGGTCCACCCAAGTATTCTTTACTGCGTATTGTAAAGATTTTCAAAAGAGCAGAATCTCCCTTCATCTCCTATGACACTATGTATCACTGGAAGTAGACTGAGCCTCTGAAGATTTAAATTCTACTTGTGTGAGATTAGTTTCTTACATCATAGCCATGTAGGGGGATTTGGTGGTTAGGTATGAGAGTTCCGTTGCATATTTCACATAATGTGTCATAGCATTTACATTTAGAGAAATGAAGTTCAGAAGCTCCTGTTGAATTGGCTATGGCATGTTGTATTATGGCATTTATAAGTAGAGTGGGAGAGAGTTAAACTCATTAAAGGAGGTAATAAGACAATAGGATTGAGTCCTATGAAAATACATCAGCAAAGCAGGAATGTAGGGATGAAGTGCTGAATCAAATTTCAGTGAAGGTTGTTTTTTACAATTCTGGGCTCTTGGAAGGGAAGGAGGATGTGCTAGACAATCAGACACCCGAGAATGGACAGGAAAATGGAAAATACCAAAAGCTACAATAGAAATACATCTCTGGGAGGGAGGGAAGGAGGCTGGGTGGGAGGTTCTGAGAAGTTGACAAGCACAGAATGAAGAGGGGATGTGAATATGTCTAGGATTATGGAGACTATAGATACTTAGATAATAAATTTAATACAGCAAAATAAACCTATGAAACTACTCTCTACCACTGTTTTCTTTCGTTCTGGAATGTACTGCCTCCAGGATCTGATATATCCCACTTGCTCTCAAAATCAATATTCCAAAATGAAATGCATTTGGGGCATGCCATAGTACACATTAGTGGATAAATGGTTCCTCCTCACGATAACCCTGTTTTTCGGTGTTGGTCCTTGTGGAACTAATTAATACTCACAGGGTGGTGCTATACATCAAGCATTGTACCAGAAAATATCAGTCAACTGTAAAATAAGGATGAAGTTAATACACCCACTGCCATTGTATATTCCAGATTTAACATTATGGGAGAGGTGACAATTATGTGGAGACGAGCATGCTCTGTGTAATCAGTGTGTTCCACCCAATCTATACCAAACATACCATTCAACATCATGTCTGCAACACTGCCTGAGGTGTCTTTCAGTGTGTAAGGTGAATGTGCATACGAAGATGAAGAGAAGCAAGAGCATAAATAATCATGAAGCATCTGTGGCTCATGTTTTCAGGGGGTTCTAGATTTGCTCCTATCTTTTTCTGGACTCTCTCTAGGTTTGTCCATTTCTTCATGAGTGCTTGTAAATGTTCCTTCTCTGCCCATGAACTGTCCATGTTGTTTCCTGTCGGTGTCTCTGGCATAAGTGGTACCACTGGCATGTACGACACATGTTCTGGGGATTGGGATATATTCATGTAGGACATGAGCATCTCTATGAAGTGTTCAAAGTCCTCAGGTTCCTCAAGTTCCCTGCTTTTTCCTTTAATGGTGAGCAACATGGTTGCTGGTTTTTATAGTCAATATTTGATGTCCCACTTGCACAACACTGGTCTAAGAAACAGGAAGATATGCCTCTTCTTGTGAGAAATCCATCAATATATATATCTTGTACAATCAGTAGAGTATCTGACCCTTTTGCTTCTTTGCCATGGTTATAATTTGGCAAGCTTCTCTGCTGCAGTAGGAATCAGGTGATTATCAGTATAGGATAATCCGATCTGTTGATTTCCTAGAGCGTATTCTCTGTGCTAACTGGAACTCCAGAGGTGATTCAAAAGACAATTTAATCAGTTCCAGTGGGAAGAATTTGAAAAATGTACATGTGTCCAGACCCTCTTGCACTCCTAGGATTCATATGTGGTTCTGCCTACATTGGTACCACCATCATTGCACTCAGTGACTACGGATCCTGTTTCACATCTTGGCCATTGCAGATCAGGTCAACCTAGTCCAGCTGAGGTATTCTATTTCTACTGCCATCATGCATTATCCTCACTGACCAAGACCATTGTTGATTTTATGGACATTATCCCTCTCATCAGAGCTTCAAGAGTGGCATCTGAAATCTAGTCAGGATAAGTATTTCTAGTGGCTTGTCAGGACCCCACAAGCCTTACCTGGTTCGCTTGTGGAGTTATCTCGCAAGGACAACGTGAACAACCTCCACCGTTCCCCTCCCTACCTGATCGAGGTTAAAAGACAGACCCAGGCAAGGATGGGATGTGGGGAAGGTGCCTAATGGTGTCGGGAAAGGACATCGTTGGTGAAGACCAGGTGAGGAATCTCACAAGACCGGGGCCGCTCTCCTGGGTATCGCTAGCTACACACAGGAAATAAGCGATTAATGCATCTGCCTTCCTGCTTACTGGGGCATGCAAACATTCACAACAACCATACAGTAAGGAGCAATGAAATCTAGGTCCAATAGTCACCTGGCACATGAGGATCGGGCTCCAACCGAGGGTCACTCAGGAAGAGGGCTGTATCTGGACTCCCGACGTCTCGTGTTAAGAAGGCGAAGGAAGGTCACGCATACCTGCATGACGGCAATGGTCAGTGAGGAAAAACAAGAGCGCTCCTGCACGATGATAACCAAACAAGGAAAACCATGAGCACACTTCCCTGTGCATGTCACGAAATAACAAGATGAACAGGGGCTCCTGTGCCGGGAGAGAACAAGAACCAACCATGCACACGCTTCCCTGTGCCTGTCACGGACAACAACATGTATAGGCGCTCCTGCGCCAAGAAAGATAACAAGAAAGAAACGTGACCACGCTTCCCTTTGTGTGTCACGAAAGATAAGATGTTTAAGCGCTCCTGTGCCGATGAAGAAACAATGTATTTCCGTGACCATGCTTCCCTTGCGAGTCACGGGAGAACAGGGGTGTAGGCGCTCCTGCGCCGAGAAGTAAACAAGAAATAACCATTCCCATGCTTCCCTTGCGTGACACGGAGAACAGGGGGGTAGGCGGTCCTGCGCCGAGAAGGAAACAAGAATTAACCGTGCCCACGCATCCCTTGCGTGACACGGAGAACAGGGGTGTAGGCGCTCCTGCTCTGAGAAAGAACAGGAGTTAAGCGCGACCACGCGTCCCAAAGCGTGTCGCGGTAGTGCTAGTATAGCGCTCCAGAGCCATATGCAAGGCGGCAAAAGCCACGACGCGCTTTTTAAGGCATAAATAAATAAATAAATATATAAATAAATAAATCCAAAATGGTCGCACACTGCTGACCTACCTGCGTGTTACCCCAAAGAACTGTGGTCCCTGTAGTCAGCGTCGGCGAGTACGCCTATGCTCGTGTCGTGAGTGCAAGTGTGAATAGCGTTAGCCATCGCTGGACACATGTTTCGAGGTTGTTGCCTCTCGTCAGCAGGGAGTAGGAAAGAGTGCAGGGTTGCTGTGTAGGCTGCTAAAATCATTATCAGGTATGTACCTCTCGTAGCAACGCAGGTGCGTAACCTAGAGCCCGTCGGCTCTCCCGGCTCAAGGAGCCACTAAATAACTAAATCCAAAATGGTCGCACACTGCTGACCTACCTGCGTGTTACCCCAAAGAACTATGGTCCCTGTAGTCAGCGTCGGCGAGTACACCTATGCTCGTGTCGTGAGTGCAAGTGTGAATAGCGTTAGCCATCCCTGGACACGTGTTTCGAGGTTGTTGCCTCTCGTCAGCAGGGAGCAGGAAAGAGTGCAGGGTTGCTGTGTAGGCTGCTAAAATCATTATCAGGTATGTACCTCTCGTAGCAACGCAGGTGCGTAACCTAGAGCCCGTCGGCTCTCCCGGCTCAAGGAGCCACTAAATAACTAAATCCAAAATGGTCGCACACTGCTGACCTACCTGCGTGTTACCCCAAAGAACTGTGGTCCCTGTAGTCAGCGTCGGCGAGTACACCTATGCTCGTGTCGTGAGTGCAAGTGTGAATAGCGTTAGCCATCCCAGGACACGTGTTTCGAGGTTGTTGCCTCTCGTCAGCAGGGAGTAGGAAAGAGTGCAGGGTTGCTGTGTAGGCTGCTAAAATCATTATCAGGTATGTACCTCTCGTAGCAACGCAGGTGCGTAACCTAGAGCCCGTCGGCTCTCCCGGCTCAAGGAGCCACTAAATAACTAAATCCAAAATGGTCGCACACTGCTGACCTACCTGCGTGTTACCCCAAAGAACTGTGGTCCCTGTAGTCAGCGTCGGCGAGTACACCTATGCTCGTGTCGTGAGTGCAAGTGTGAATAGCGTTAGCCATCCCTGGACACGTGTTTCGAGGTTGTTGCCTCTCGTCAGCAGGGAGTAGGAAAGAGTGCAGGGTTGCTGTGTAGGCTGTCTAAAATCATTATCAGGTATGTACCTCTCGTAGCAACGCAGGTCCGTAACCTAGAGCCCGTCGGCTCTCCCGGCTCAAGGAGCCACTAAATAACTAAATCCAAAATGGTCGCACACTGCTGACCTACCTGCGTGTTACCCCAAAGAACTGTGGCTCTCTGAGCCGGGGAGTCGACGGACTCAGTTTACGCACCTGCGTTGCTACGAGAGGTACTAGACCTGATAATGATTTTAGCAGCTTACATTGCAACCCTACACTCTTTCCTACTCCCTGCTGACGAGAGGCAACTGCCTCGAAACACATGTCCAGGGATGGCTAACGCTATTCACACTTGCACTCACGACACAAGCATAGGTGTATCCGCCGACGCTGACTACAGGGACCACAGTTCTTTGGGGTAACACGCAGGTAGGTCAGCAGTGTGCGACCATTTTGATGTAACTATTTAGTGGCTCTCTGAGCCGGGGAGTCGACGGACTCAGGTTACGCACCTGCGTTGCTACGAGAGGTACTAGACCTGATAATGATTTTAGCAGCTTACATTGCAACCCTACACTCTTTCCTACTCCCTGCTGACGAGAGGCAACTACCTCGAAACACGTGTCCAGGGATGGCTAACGCTATTCACACTTGCACTCACGACACGAGCATAGGTGTATCCGCCGACGCTGACTACAGGGACCACAGTTCTTTGGGATAACACGCAGGTAGGTCAGCAGTGTGCGACCATTTTGATGTAACTATTTAGTGGCTCTCTGAGCCGGGGAGTCGACGGACTCAGGTTACGCACCTGCGTTGCTACGAGAGGTACTAGACCTGATAATGATTTTAGCAGCTTACATTGCAACCCTACACTCTTTCCTACTCCCTGCTGACGAGAGGCAACTACCTCGAAACACGTGTCCAGGGATGGCTAACGCTATTCACACTTGCACTCACGACACGAACATAGGTGTATCCGCCGACGCTGACTACAGGGACCACAGTTCTTTGGGGTAACACGCAGGTAGGTCAGCAGTGTGCGACCATTTTGATGTATCTTTCTAAGGCATGTCGCGGTTCAAACCTGCAGTAAGGTTCCTGCGGGGGTCCGTCTGGCGGGTCGGAGCTTTTGTCTTTGCTGGCCACAGCTACAGGAGGAGCCGGAGGTGAAGGTCCGAGGTGCAGGACGGCGGCAGGCAGCAGTTAGGAGTCAGTACTGGACGCACTGACGGGAATGAGCGCCGCGGCTATATGCGGTCTCACCCGGAAGTGCTTCTTGTGTTTCGAGCACTAGACCGCTGACCTGTTAGCGTTGTCGTACTCCAGATGCCGGAACCCACCATACTCATACAAGAACCCCCGGCTGGGACCATGACATGGCTGCTGTTAGTTTCCCAGTGACAAGTCGCTATAGGTTTGGACATGCATGCTAAGAGTACCCAATGGGCTCAGTTTGTCAGTAGGCTGAAGATTGTTTCAACATCAGCAATAGATACTATTGTACATATCCCTGAAAAGGAGCTGGGATGTTGAATAATATATCCAGAATTGCTCATATATCTAATGTTGGTCCCCCCCAGCATAGATAGGATACAGTGTAGTCTTACTTCTCGCATAATACTGGGGTATCCGTTAGGCAATTATGCCACACAGCACACTGAAGTGATCCAAGCACGTCCAAGTAATTTACATAAAGAGTCCACACAACACATTTATAGGGCATATACTGTTATTATGTTATGTAGTTTATTTTCTTTTCTTAATTTGTGTAATGCTCCCAGTATGCAGTAATACAACAACAGACCCAAGATAAGTTATCAACATTTGCATATATACTCTGTATGTGTAACTTTGCAAATCTGTACTGAATAGTATACTTAAATTCATGCACATTTTTAACTGCTCTGTTGTTTAAGTCTGTTAAAATAAAAATCAATAAATATTATTTGGAAAAAGAAATTATCCAATGGTGGCCAAGTAGTAGCAAAGGTTTAAGGCCAATGATTAATGGAGATGTTCTCTACACTACAGAACACGGTGCCCTTAGAAAAAGCTGATGAATATAGCATCAAGTCATTCATACTAACAAAGCCTTCTTCTGAGAGGAAAAGGTCTGCAAGTTCACTGTAACCCCTGTGTAGCAGACGTAAGGCAGCAAGATATGTTAGGGCCAGTCAGCTGATGGAGAACCCCCCAATAACCATAGTCAGTTGGGACACTTAGTGAAAATCAACCTTTTATGTTATATCTCCACTGAGGCCATAGCAGACAGGACATTTGGTGGTCACAGCGAGTCTCACCAGGCAGCCTTCACATTTACCCTTGTTTTACTAGTGAGAAAGTCCATATAAGATGTCTTGTTTGCTCATAGGGGGAAGGTACATAAAAAATCCAGGTCTGGACGAAGTATGTAGAGCTACAGAAAACTGCCTCCCATGCTTGGAGGAGGCCTTGGGGGGCATACCCTGCCAATGCTCCTCATCCATGCAGCCCGTCGTTGCTTCTGTTCCATGCAGGATCGGACATGGATAGAAAATAGGTTGGGCACCAAATCAAAAGTAGCTCCCATAGCCAATCAGGTAGCTAAAAAAGTACCCCATGTTTAAAAAATTGACAGTTTTTAACTTGTAAAGACTTTATATATGTACTTTGCAATAAATGGGAGACTGCATGCATTGGTATTTGCTGCAGGCAATGTTTGTGGCAACATCAGGAAAATCAACAGTATAAATTGGCACAACAAACCATAAAACAAGCCCATAAACAGCCAAGAATATGAAACCTATGCACTGACCTATCAGACCAGACTCTCAGGGACTGCTTGATTGCCCTACAAGCCAGTCGCACCCTGGTTCTGTGTGTAGATGAGAAACGGGCAGGCAGGTCGCCTTTCAGACTTCATGTAAATTTTGATGCCAGGGTCACGGCCTGTGACCGATTGGTTCTGCTCTCCAATCCTGTCCACTGTGTCTTTGAGCCACTATTGATGCTTTGGCTCCAAGCCCCCGGGACACAGGCAGCATTTCTTTCCAATGCTGCACACACCCAAAACTGTGGTCTTCTTTCCTTGAAAGTAAGAGATTTTGACACTCCACCAAAAAGGTTCCTCTGGTAGGCAGGGGTTTCTGTGTGTTCTGTTCTGGTACCGTTGCCTTACATTGCATGAAGCTTTTCGTATACATGTATCTGAATAGTTAAAACAATTAACAGTGTGGGGGTAATAGGGTGATCAACTACCAAAGCCAATGTACCCTGTAATGCCTACAGAATTCCTTGATAGGGCCAAGCTGCTTCAGAGACCATCTTTTATCGTCAGCAGTTCATGCAAGTATGGATATTACATCATATCCTCTGTCACCTTCTTCTAAAATATATAATCTTTATGTAAGATTTTCCAGTCTCTTGTCCTATGTCTCTCCTCTAGTGAATATGTACCTTAGTAACATCCTCCTGGGTCCTACTTTCTGTGAGAAAAGAAGAAGGCAACTGCCAGTTCTTCCGTGGCTCTCCATACTCCATTCTCTCCCATCCTCTCATTACCCTTCCCAGAGTCGTTCCTCTATCCCCTTTTTCCTCTATCACTTGCCTAAGAATTGATGAAAGCTGCAGTGAGTGCTCATCATACCTGGTCTGCTGCCTTCTCTCAGAATCTTTACCGATAGGAGTTTGGGAGAAAGAGGTACTTTTGTCTAACCTGCCTTCTGTTCTCTGAATGGATCTCCTGAAAGAAGGACTGCTGTCTAACAGCTGTGTGCTTATTCCTAATGGCGCTCCATTCTAGCCATCCTCATTGGGATGGGGTCAATCATAGAATGGAAATCCCACTCCACTCTTTTTGGAAACTTGGAATGTATCATCAGATCTTCGTGGTATTGGGAATAGTCTTATTCTGCTGTATTAGGGTTGTGCTAAGAATAGAGGTATGCGTTGGCAGCCTGTATATGGAAGCCCACAATGCCCACAGCATTCACATTAAGAAAATAATCGATCCAAAGAAATGAAAGGATCCTCTACTGGCGTGTGTATGCAGACAGTTTTGGTGGCTTATTCATGTGGGTATTGCTAGCTTTATCTGGTTAAGGAATTCTAGTATGCTGAAAATACTCTGCATAGTGATTTGGATTGAAAGAGGTATTCTTCATTAGCGGAGAGGACACCACTACAGGCTGGTATAGGTGAGAAGACCATTTTTCCTTGTTTTACAGTTCATAATCCAGCATTGATAACCAAGGACTTTGATTAATTAAGAGTGTCTTTGGTTAGGTATGTAATTGGAAAGGCAACTTTAGCTGTATCTTCAGCACAATCTTAAATTTAGGCTAGGAATCTTGTGGACTTTGTGCCAAAAAGGACTGAAACAGATGAGGGTCCCCTCCAAATTTCTCTGTAGGTGCTAGAGGATTTCTTTTTACCACATTGCATGACTACAGTTATCTTCAGCGTGATTATTATTATTTTTAAATGGTTTCCAAGATTTGGTAGTGGAAGTGGCAGTAGTTGTGGGAACCATTCAATTAGTTACATTTAGAGAAATATCATTTTCTGTTATGTGGTATCCACATTTTTGTCTATCTTGTTAATGGACTGGGCCGTCGCTTGAACTGGGTTTTCACTGGGATGATTTCACCACCGGCCCGTCTCACGTGGCACAACAGACCCATAAGGCAGTTAGTTTCACAGGCTCATAAAGATAATTCTTCAGTGAGGGAATGATCTACCTTGCCACGGCATATAAATAAACATGTATATCTCGGTGTCCATAGTGTTTTGCATAGTGGTGCTAAGAGTTTTATGAGGATTTCACTGAACCTGCCATTAACTCTCACAGGCCCAAAGCGGTGCCTGTATCTCGCCCCAAATGATCATAAGAGCACACCCGAGACTGACAAACCTTTACGATCGCTGGAGGCTGTGGGGGCAATATCTTCTTTTTTTAATGTCTGGAAACTAGCCCTTCAGTCTACACAGAAGGGTACATTTGAGATATTTCTGGTACCTCTACACTAGAATACTTATGCAGAGCACAATATATTTAACAGACCCTTATATCCAATATCCCTTGGCTCATTATTTGAATTTCACAGGGCCAAGGTGTCCACAGTTAGGGGGATATAGATAATTTTAAATGGCTCCCTCTTCTCCTAATAACACTCTGAATAACTAGCAACTCCCTTCCTCCTGTTTCTGTGTAGGCTGCACACAAGGTCAACTCTCTTCTTCAGAATGAGAGAGATGGTGATGAGGAAGATTTACCACCTTATATGTCGTCTAAGATAGAGTGTTCATGCATCAAGCAAACTAAAATACTGATGGAAAACTATGGTACTGGGAAACTATGATGCTAATGGCAATCTACATCTGTTAACCGCCCCTTGCTACAACATTTAATACCGGCATCACTGTTATTTCCCATCATCCCCTGCTCATCATGCAAGTTTAACCAGTGGGATAAAGCTCGCTTGCCATTGCCACGCATTGCTATAAATCCCAAAGGTTCAAATCAAGCAAACTAGAGTCAGCAATCCATCCTTCCAGGGTAACAAGATTAAGTATCAGTATAATGGATAATTGAATGTCTATTAGCTAAAGCATTTAGAAAAATCTGAAATATTATATGAAGAGCAATATAAAGCAAATTATTATTTTAAATATTATTATTACTACAATTATTACTACGAATATTATTTTTCCTGTTATTATTATTATTATTATTATTATTATTATTATCATTATTGTCAAGTCAAGTCAAGTCAAAACAGCTTTATTCGGTGTAAATTATACAACCATAAAAGCATACTTTACAAAAAGAAGGATCAAGAGTGCCATACACAAAATTAGAATTTCAGATCATTTACAGTTGATTTTTATGATAATACAAAGGGATCATCAATCAGAACATGTTTAAGAGTCGGGGGAGGATTAATAGCATCATGTACAAAACTGCATATTAAAACCGCTATACAGGGTGACAAAATGGGTCTAAAAATGTAAGCTCTGCTCTTGTTTATAACGAGGCTAGTTACTCTCATCGGATTTCTCATATGACAACACATCTAAATGAGCTAGTTCCTTTCTTTTCCAAACCACCCTCACTATGAAGCGATCAACAGTGTAAACAGTCTTCATGCTATCCAGGCTACATAGGGAGTTAAAAGCATTTTTATAGTTATACAGCCTATTAGTAAGGAAAAGTGATTTTAAAACAGATTTCTGAATATCGCTATACAAGGTGCAGAATAATATAAAATGTAGCGTGGACTGAGGAGTTTTTCTATTACATGGACAGTTAGGTGGGTTATAAGGACCCTTTTCTTTATCACGAAATGCAGTTATATAGTGTATTGTGCCTAATCTTAACCTTGTTAGATAGAATCTGTGCTGGATATTTCCAACCATTGTAAGATATGTCTGTGTACCCAGCACAGAAGGGATTTGACAATAGGTGATGACACTATATTTTTGTCTAGCCTCATCATTTCTAACACAATCCCTAGCCGAAATGTATCTAGACTTCAGCTCAATTTTACTAATATCTTGTATGGCTGTCGGATCCCCTTTATCAAAGTCTATCATACAGTCTAATAGTACATTTTGGATATATTCAAGCCATGGGATTTTTTTCCAGACAATCCTTAATTATATCCGTAGTAAATTTTGTCTCTTCTTTTGCCCACAACCCTTGCCAGAATGTGCGTCCCGCTATACTGATAGTATAATTTATATAGGGTACTGCCAATTCTTTATGTACAATGTAATTAGCTGTTGAATTAGGTACTGCCAAAACTCTTTTTAAAAGATTATTTTCTTTTATTTGGAGGGATTTGGAATTTACTCTTCCCCATATTGCAGCCCCATACCAGGCACCTGTCACACACTTGGTTCTATTCAAGGTGAGTAACTCCCTCACGGGCTTAGTTCTCATTTTGGCTGAAAATCTAAAGATTCCCTCAACAGTTCTTAAAAACTTCAATTTACATGAATCAATATGAGGATTTCCAGCTGCCATTTTTATTAAAAAGAAGACCCAAGTAAACGAAGGTTGGCACTCTACCTATGACTACACCTCCCACATGATGCTGTCTATGCTTCAGTTTGGTCTTTCCACACGTCATAACAAAAGTTTTGGTAAAATGTAACTGTAAATCCTTATCTGACATGTACTTAGAGAATTTCTCGATTAGGCATTGTAATCCATTCACTGTCCTTGATAAAAGGACCGCGTCATCGGCATAGAGTAGTGCCGGTGTTGTGCGTCTGCCTACTTTTGGAATATCTGTGTTTTGCTTTTGCAAAAAAGGATCCACATTATTAATGTATAGGGAGAACAACAGTGGTGCCAGTACACATCCTTGGCGTATTCCTCTTGTAACCATAAAATCCTGTGTACATTCGCCCTTCATTCCAAAACGTACTCTTGAAGTTGAAAAGGTATAGATTTGGGACAAATATATAACAATGTCATTTGGTGCTCCTAGCTCTTTTAGGATTTGCAACAATTTGGCATGATTGACAAGGTCAAACGCACTTGTGAGGTCTACGAAGCAAAGATGTAGAACCCCCTCCATAGCCAGTGTATATTTTCCTATTAAAAGTTCCAGGTTTAGGCACTGTTCTACAGTTCCGATACCTCGTCTGAATCGAAACTGGGCTTCTGAGAGAATGTTATTCTCATTCGCCCAATCTTCTAACCTCCCCAGGAGGATTCTTTCCATTAACTTTGAGGCTGAGTCCAGAAGAGATATGGGACGGCAGCAGTTTGCCTTCCCTCTATCCCCCTTTTTAAAAATGGGTACAATAATACTTTGTGACCATGATGCAGGTAGGACTCCTCCTATAGTAGCGTTAAAAACATTTAATAAAATAGGGGTCCAAAAGTCCATATCACTTTTGAAAACATCAATAGGTACCCCATCAGGGCCTGCAGCTTTCCCGCTAGCGCTTTTTAGTAGGGCGTTTTAATTTCCACCGTCGTAATTGGCGGAGAATTTACAGGGTCAACTAAAATAAAATTATTTTTTTGTGTTATAGTAACATTAACAGCACCTGGATTAAAAATAGACTCAAAATGTGTTATTCAATCTTGTGGAGGTACCGCGATTTCAATTTTCGAGGTTGAGTTATCTTTAAAAACAAAGTTGCATTTCTTGTTTCTGCGGCCTGAATCAAACTCTCCCAAGCATCCTCTCGGATTTCACTTTTCCTTTGATTTAAAATGATTTTGTACTCTTTCCTCAGGGTACTTATTTTTACGCAGTCTCTTGGTTTTAATTTGAGAGCTGTTTTTAGATCCCTGTTTAGCCTAGAGCATTCAATATTGTACCATCTGGGGTTGTTGTCACATATCCTTTTCTGTTTTTTTGAGGGTTAAATTACTCGCTATTTCAGTAGTAATATTATAAAAGGAATTTATAATTAACAAATCTGCAGAGGAGTTATTCATACAGGTCCTTTTGATGTTTCCCTCCTAGGTTTCGTTGGGTCTACACCTGACCATTTAATGGATACACCATTATTACCTTGGAGTTTAATATCTGTGTGTGCAGTCTTACCCCTTTGTTGATGGGCCAGGCCAATTCTGAGTAACAATATTAGTGGATGATGGTCACTAAGTAAATTTCCACTAATTATAATTTTTTCCACTAGATCATTACACTTTGCTGATATAATTAAATGATCAATACTCGATGCGCCTTTCTCTCCTACGTAAGTGGAAATACCGGTTTCCCCGTCCGAGTTTTCAGGTTCCAAAATTAGTAAATTAAGTTTAAAAATTATATTATTTATTGCTTCCCCGTAAGGATCAAGTGGAAAATGTGGAATTCGATCCCCAAAACTGTCACTAAAGCCACATTGTTCTCCCACTAAACTATCACAAATTTCGCAATTAAAATCGCCCTCCCATATGACTATATACTCCCCCCCAGTTCCTTTACAAAGTGCTCTAAATCAACCTCTAAATCTTTAATTACCCTTGATCTAGTGTTTTCAAAAATATTTCTGTAAAAATTAATCACAACAGCTATTTGTTTCCCTTCCGAATATAGTTATATCAACTGATAATATTGTGAATTGATGTTAACATCTTTCACTATCAGGGGTGCATTAACCGCTATTAAAGTTGCTAAGCCTCCCTTTGCTCTCCCTCTTCTTGAGGGGTTAGCATTAGTGCAGATTACTTTAAAACCATTTATCAAAAAGGGCTCTGTGTTCCATGTTTCCTGAACCATAATCACAATACAACTCTCTATTGATTTACGCCATTCGTCATTATTTATCTTATTTTTAATCCCTGCTATGTTCCACGACATAATAATCGTGGAACTCTTAGCTTGATTTATTAGACGATATACGTCATTATTGTCATCATTACTATTATTATTGATAATAACACCAATAATAATAATAAAAATAATGATAATAATATTAACGCCATAGAATAATATATACTACTACTACTACTACTAATAATAATAATAGTAATAAAAGTAACATAGCTTGCCCTGCACCAGCCCCCTCTCTTCACTTCTGCCCATTGCAACCCTCTGTCAATCACGTTGTGTCTAGTGCTGCTTCTGAACCTTCTATGGTCAGCACTTGTTTCCTTTGGCTCTCAGTGCCTGCCCCCTGAACACCAGAGGCACTTCTCACAAATGGCCGCTGTTTATCATGGTCTTATCAATTATTCCCCGCTGAGCAAAGAAATTAGCAACAAGGGCATATGAGAAATTAAATCTGTTCTAGGAGCACTTATTTGGTCACAAAGAGGCAGCATTTTAAAACATATTACAGAATTGAGACAAATGCTCCAGAGACATTGTGTACCCAGCAGTTTTGAGGGGAATATCAAATTGGTAAGATTACTCTAGTGGTTCTCACAGTTCTGGGAGAGATCTGTGTTTTGTCCAGTCACAGTTTTGACTCATAATGTAGCCTAGAAAGTTAATGTGCCTCCTGCAAAGCACATTGTGTAACATGCAGATCATAGATTTGCTTTTTTTTTATTTTCATAGGTAAGTGGGCTACTTCTTTTGACTCTGAGAACATTTTGATACGTCCAGCTCATCAGATGCAAGCCTCCTAATATAGCACAGTGCTCTATTTACTGGTATTAAGGAGCTGCAGGCAAACTGTATTAAGTTGTGGGCAAGAGCGGCATGTGCAGGTAAGAGTGGTAGGGTGGGGGGGGGGTCGATAGATGTTGATGTGATAAAATTAGATTTAGAAAAAGAAAAACACTTACCCTGCTCTCGCCGCATCGCCGATTCGGTGATGTGGCAAGCGCAAGGTAAGTAGTCTTTCTTTTTTTATTTCATTTTATCTAGTTGTCGACTATCGACTCCCCCTCCTACCCACTGCTGCATTGGCCGCTCCTGGTTATGGGTTTAGATCCTTATTGGGGTTTTTTCTCAATCAAATGTTATTTTAATATTGCAAACAAGTGTTCCTTTAGTAAGCAATAAAATCATATTAGTACACACAACCACAGTGACTGCGTTAAGTTTCATACCCTGACTTTGTGTTTCTCCTGACCATTCACTTTTACCATACGTCTACAAGTATGGATGATATGTGATTCCTACACCGTATAAGTTATAACCCTCAATGTCTTATGTAACATTATCTGCACATTGCTTTTCACACATGTATGGTTTATTGTGCCTCTGTGTGTAATATAAAGTGCTCGGCTACCCTACACTGGGATGAGTCATGCTACAAATGATTTAAATAAAAAGTAGGTGCCAGTTACCTCAATATTTGTGTAATTTCTCATATAGTGAGATAACTGTACATGCTTACAGTGCAAGCACATCTCTTACATAGGGAGTTGAACAAAGTTAAAAACCTGCATCCAAATCATAGTTCCTCTTAAGTACTTGTTAAGTGATAACATGCTGTGAGCCTTTGTTTTGGCATCTAGTTGCGGGCTCCAGATAGCACCCATACAGTATTACTCAAACAAAAGGAGGGCTAATAGCTGTTTTTAATTAGGCCTTTGTTTAATGCCCAGGTGGAAGTGTAAATAAGAAAGCCCACTCAACGCCTGCTCCTTGCTGCTCCGAACAAAATGCAGTCAACGTGTGGGCACTGCTGAATTGTGTCCTGGTGTCTGAAATGACACCAGGACAAATTCACCAGACGGGTCCCAGATCTGGCCAGAAATAGCTGCCAAACCGGAATTCTACACAATGCCTCTTCTTTCCATCATTGGTCAGTGTATATTTATCTAGCTTTTTGTGTAACTGAGCAGCAATTATTGAGCTAAATTAATTTTGAATAGATTTTTCTGCTTGAAAAAAAAATTTAACCAGTATTTTTGGCGCAACATCATTTATTAATGATGGGAAGGGCCATAGAGAGAAAGGCGATTGTAAATAAAGTAGCAATATCCTCTTCCTCTACTAAAATCTTTTCTCTGTGTTTTTGTTACCTTTTTGGTTATTTTGGATTGGGTACTTCAGGCAAACATCTTCTCATCCTTTGTCTGGAATCTCTGCAGCATCATCCGCTGTTGGAATCTTTGGGAAAACTAAGTAAGTTTAGTTGTTTGCAAAATATTTATTTTTCATGGACTGCTGTCTGAGGGAGAGAGTGCAGCACATTTTCCTCTTTTTGATATATTTAATTGTGTTTGTTTGTTCCTGGAGGGCGGGGGAATGCAGGGCACACACATGTAATGAGCAAAGGACAATGTACATTTTGGGGTGATGGAGGCTGAAGGATTTTTTTTCTTTATTTCCCCCATTTTTTTTTGCTAGATATACTGTCATAGTAGGTGGTGGTTTAACGTTTAGTGCCTGGTACACTAGTCTGCTATTGATCATAAATGTGTCTCAATGTTCTTTTCACATTCTTACTGGTGCTGTGCTAGAGATCTTTTAAGGGATCAGTGCATGGTATTTTTGTCTGAATATGGGGGTCCTCCTGGTCCAGGTAAGCCTTTTGCCAAACATTTAGTTGTTTAATTTCAGCAGAATAATTAAGGAATATTTTCTGCAATGTTCAGTGTCTTTGGCTGGGAGAATTGGCTAGGACTTTAGTATTAGGGGCATATTTGTAATCATATTTCTAGTTGTTTCCACATACTGTGCTGACCTTAGGGAATTATGGAGCCCCTTGTAAGAGTCATAGGTATTTGGATATTCCTATCCATATATTGGGTTTATATTTGGAAATGTTTTCCCTGCAGTGCTGCATGTGTTTGTTGGGGGTAGGAGGAGGGAGGTTCTACAGGGCAGGAAGTATTTTTTTTTGTCCTTCATGACACTTCCTTCCTTGCTATAGGCCTGTCTGCTATTTTGACGACCAGTGCATGTGTGGGAAGGGGCACCATTTTTTTGGTTCTGCAGTTCTACTCCTTCTTTTTCAAGCTATATGCTCATCTAACATTTTGTGAAACTATTGTGTGTGTTAGGTAGCCATTTTCTTTGTTCTCAATGTTTTCCCCTTCCTTTCTTAGACACATTCTCATCCACTGTTTTTTATGTAACCAGTGTGATTATGTGATGTTTAATGGTTAACCATTTTGCTGTTCATGAGACCTGTTTGCTTTATCTATCAAAGTACACAACACAGTGTACCTGCTGGCAAGAGGTGGTTAGGGTTGCCCTTAGACTCACAATATCACCACCAAAAACAAAGCAGTTGTTTCTTAGTGCTACAGTGACTTCAGCCATGGCTAAGATCAATGAGCCAGGAGTGAAGTTTTTCTAACAAAGAGAATCACTCCAACAAACATAACATGGACAAAACCTTACAACATCTGCTCCAGGTGATTTGAGCAGAGCAGGAAGTTTTGCTTGCTGCACAGTAGAATGTTGCTTCTTCTCATCATCATGGTCATTATCTTCACCATTCCCTTCCCTAAAAAGAAGGTCAATTACCCCATTTACTCCAAGCCTCTCTTCAGATGAAGTGATATAGAGGGGATTCTTGAGCCATTCCATGAGAGTCAAGGTGAAAGAAATGTTTAAGGAAGCAATGTTGCAAAAACAAAACAGCAGCAATATCTCTCCCTTAGTCCCAGAACATCGTAAGGAAACCTTTGTTCAGTCTAGCACTACCACATGCTCTGCGTTTAGAGCTATCAAACATCTCTACTCTTTGGTTTGGGGCTTCCTAACTGGCTGAATGATGACATATTACAGACTATTCAGTTTGCCCAGCTGGGCCTCATGGTTTTGGGACCTTTACGCCATATTAAAAACACTTGCGCTGATAGAGATGGATGATGACGATGAAGAATGTGTCATTGTCAGGGCAAGCTGCCTAGCTTCTCACAGTGCCTATATGGCACCAGCAGCACCTCTGCTTGACATGAGGAAAAAAGGGTTGTCATGGTCACTCCAAACGATCCATGCAGTCTACTTCTATGGAAGTCAATTGATATAACAACAATATCAAGGCTATGTTCAGCAAAGATGCACGTATCACCAAAACCATGATTTAGTCCATGTACTCAATGGAAAGTAGACAAAAGTGTTTGTGCTATCACCTCCTAATTGTTTTGGTCAAATGAAAGAATTTTCTGGAATGTTATGTTTCTCAACTGATGCTGGGCCACAGCTTCATGGTAAAGTGCTAGTATAGTTTGCAGACACACTGCTGGAGAGAGCTCTGCAGCTGATCCATTTCATTACTGTTGGACCTGGCCCTTTTTGCAGGGTCCTCCCTAAACTTTTTGCCTTTCTTCTAGCCTTTTTTCTGACATGGTGTTGGTGGTTTTAGGACTCTGGGCACTTTAGCACTGCTGTCCAGTGTAAAGTGTGTGTGCTCTCTGTGTTAAATATGGTAAGATTGGTCAATAACTGTTTGGCCTATTTAATTTACCTGTCATTCCCTTGTAAAGTGGTATCTCATATACCCAGGGCTGGTGAATTAAATGCTACTGGCGGGCTTGCAGCGCTGGTTGCGCCACCCACCAAAGTAGCCTTTTCAAACCTATCCCAGGCCTCTGCCATTGCAGGGCCTGTGTGCGCAGTGTCACAGCTGCTGTGACGTGGCACCTAAAGTGTATGCCATGTCTGTGACCCCCTTTTACTGCATCTCAGTCACCCCTAAGGTAGGCCCTATCTAGCCCTATGGGTAGGGTGCATTGTAGGTGAAAGATAGGACATGTACCTTAAGTGTGTGAAATGTCCTGGAAGTGACAAACAGCCATTTTGGTTTCTCACTACTGTGGGGCTGCCCTCCCATAGGAATGCATTGGGGACTCCCTGTTAAGTTTTTTCAGTGGTAATTCCTGATGTGAGATGTGCAGCGTGGTCAAGTTTGGTATATTTGGAATAGTGATAATAAATGCTGTGCATTGGTGTGCGCAGATTTATTATAACTATTTTAGAAATACCACTTTTAGAAGTTGGCATTTCTGTGTGCTATGTGTCTGCCTGGCTGATGTGAATTGCATGTCTGGCTTTTGAGTGCCAGGGGCTGGTGAGGTGTGTGTGGCTCTAGGAGGGGCAGGGTGAGTCAGCACTAGGCTGAATGGGACATATGCATTTGGAGTAGTGGGAGGAGTAGTCCTTGGTCCCTGAATAGGCCTGTGCCTAGCCTGTACAATGCTGGCTCTGCCTCCCTGTGGTGTGTCTGATGACGAACCCCCACCTGACAAAGGGGAAGAGGAGCCTTGTAAACAAAGTGCTCCAATTCCCCCCTGAACCACTTGCATCTGGTTCCCCTAAAGCCCTGTACTGCAGACAAATGAAAAAGTACTATAAAAATAGGGGCTGTGACCCCAGGGGTGTGTTGTGGTCCCTGTGCTTGGGGGTCTTATTGCTGGTGGGGTCCAGGACAAACCTCCACAAGGGACTGCCTCCCTGCTGGAGGGCCCTGTGTGCTGGCCTACCTGGGCCCAGCTTTGCCCCCTTGAACTTTAAGGACTTCCAGGAACGGTGGGCATAGCGCCTTGTGAGTGCTGTACTTTATCTGCCACAAAAAGGAGGTGGCTCAGCTGCAGCCCGAGGCTATGAGGGAATTCCGGCATGTGGGATTCCCCCTGCATTGCTGATTTGAAGCGGAAGCCCACCCCACATGACTGCCGTGCAGCGTTGCACTGCGGGACGTTTCCTGGAGGAAGCCCCGGCATGAGGGGTTCCCCGAGCTGGTGGAGAGGAGCGGGAGCCCACCCTGCATTTTGCCAAAACTGAGCGGGAGCATACCCCGCTTTATGCATCTGTGAATAGCGGGTGCCCACCCCGCTTGTGTGCCCATTTGGGAAAGCGGGTGCCCACCCCGCAATTGCCGTTATCTTAAAGGTCGAGGAAATCACCACCACGATCCAGTTTGGCCCGACCCGGAAGCCAGGCGGCCTTGCCTGACTGTGGGCGGGGCCTTGGAGGCGACAAGAAGAGTGGTGCCAGAAGGAGGACGGGAGCCAACCCCGCATCCGCGAGACGCCACCGAGCTGTCCCCGCGTCCAGCCTGAGACTGGCGAAGTCTCGGGTCTGGGAAGGGGGACCGGGCAAAGAGAAGCAAGGCGAGAGAGTGTGGCTGGTCAACGGGTCTCCCGTGAGTGTGAGAGAGCCCCACATGGCGTAGAGTCCTGAGGGGTCTACAAGACTGCCCCCGTGTGAGGAGAAGCCTCGAGAGGAGTTCAGAACAGCACAGTGAGTGGGGCTGAGCTGAAGCTTGTTTGGGGGGGTGATCGAGGCACATTGTCTGTGCCTTCCCCCTGTGGTTGCTCCCAAGGCCGCGAGGTGCCAGGACCCTGTTTCCGTTCTTCCCAGCTGCACCGCAGTTGCGGGCAGCTGCACCGAGGGAGCAATTTGTGATAATAGAGTCCCAGTGCGGCTCTCAGGGCACCATGAGTGCCCAGGCTGATTTTCCCAGCTGCCCAGTCTGACAGTGGGCAGCTGCAACGTTGGGGATCATTTTATTTTAGAGTTCTGGAGTGGGGCTCTAATCGGCACATGGTTGGTGAGTGCTTTGTTTCCGGACACAGCTGTATCGCAGTTGCGGGCAGCAGCAACAAGCGGGTCAGTGATTTTTTCTAAAGGAGGGTTGAGTGCGCCCCCTAGGCCCCAGTGCACTTGCACACTTTGTGTTTGCTGCTGAAGCAGCCAGGGGGCCCTTTGCGAGGTCCCTCTTAGAGCCCTGACTTTGCGGGACACAGAGCATTTGAGCCCAGAGGAAGGCCAGTTGGCCTGGGGTCATTTCAGGGTGTTGTTAGGGTGCACAGCCCTTGCCAGTGCTAATAAGGTGCACTGCCGCTTTCATGCCTAAGATATGTCCTGCCTAATGAGATGCCTCATGTGATTCATGTCCCATGATTATTGCGTAATGTGTTTATGCTGGTGAGGCCTATTGCATAATGTATTTTATGCTTCTAGTGATGCAGACATAATGTGTTTATGTTGCAGGTGAAAATGCTGAGGTCATTATTATACCAGTAGATACTGGTTGTGTTTTATATTTACTACCTGCATTGTGATGGTTCAGATAGTGGCCCGATTGGCCCTGTCTTGTATATAATCCCCGGTGAATACTGCCTAGTGCTAGTTGGTACAGTGTATATTGTGTGATTACTATTCTAATGTGTTTATGACAATACAAAGGATATTTTTATATATAACCTTGCGTGGAGTTCCTTCTGTGTTGTGCCTAGTGTGTTGCTGCTGTGTGTGTGTTGCCAAACGCTTTACACATTGCATCTGGGATAAGCCTGACTGCTCGTGCCAAGCTACCAAGGGGGTGAGCAGGGGTTATCTTCAGCGTGTGACTCCCTTACCCTGACTAGAGTGGTGGTTTCTGGCTGGTTAAGGCGCAAGCCCTAGCCAACCAGAAATCCCATTTCTAACAGTTACAGACATGTGAACTAGTAGACAAGCTATAAACTATGGGGCATATTTATGACATAAGTTGCACAGGGCAGCGCAGTATGTCACCTTGCTGCACTGTCCTGTGTCACATGGAAAGGGCAGGAATGCTCCGTATTTATCCACTACAGTGCATTCCTGTCCTTCCCTTTGCACCTGCACCATTATGACAGCCTAACACCAAAGCTAGCCCCTTCCTGTGCAAAAACAAACTTGATAGGCTTTATCCTCTTTCTTGTTACACCTTCCCTGGGAAGGCATATCTTTTTGGTACATTCCCAGGTTTACCAGGTGTGGTAAATATTTGAATGCATCAAAAACCATTGGAGTTGCGTGGTAACACTCACCACAATGCCCATGGAACACCTCATTTGTGCAGAGTAATGCAACACAGCGATTTGCTCTGCGTTGCATTACTCCATATTTTTTGAGCCATTCAAAACTATGCAAAGTGGCTTTGCGTGGAGTCAAAAATATGACTTAAAGGTTTGTGTCATGCATGCACCACATTTCGTGGTGCAAGCATGACGCAGAGCATTTATAAATATGCCCCTTTATGTGCATCACTGTACATTGGTTCACATTTAAGGAGGTTAAGCAAATTCTATTCACTTGTAGTGCCAGTACTGCTGCTTTTCAATCCGTTTTGTCAGTGTTCAACTGTTTCTTTTTCTTCTTGGAGAAAGGACCAACATCCCAAAAGACATAAATGTCAATGTCTATGAATGGTTTGAAACCAGGCATTTCAGTATTGGATTTGTTGCCAGTGAGAATTGCAGTACTGTTTTCAAAACCAAAGCAGATGGAGGATACTTTTGAGTGTTCTGTTAAGCCTATTACATCAATCTCATTGTGCAAAAAGGAAGATGTGGTCCAAAACATATTGGTCACCTGTTGCACATTTTGCCCACATTTAAGCCATTCCTTCAAAGCCCAGAAAATCTTAAGGGTAATTCAATGAGCTAACAAACTATGAAAACCCTCACACAGGAGCTTCTGACCTGTTCAAACTCAAACTTATAGATGCATCCAGGGCCGGCTTTAGGGCAGTGCAACTGGTGCTGCCGCACTGGGCGCTGACCTGTGGAGGGGTGCTGCCCTCGGAGGGGGGAAGGGTGCTGTATTCAGCAATAACTTACGATTTAAAAACACCTTCAGCAGAGTTTCTTATGCGTTCAGTTTTCAGGCAGCATTAACAATGTTAAGATAACTCTTGTGATTAATGTTCCTGCTAGAGAGAGAGGTCAGAGTTCTGTCTAGGGGAAGTTTTGACTCACCAACAAGTAGCGCAGATAGTTAATAAGCCTGCTGCAAAGAACGCGCACTGTGCAGATAACAGATCTGTATTTTGTGTGGATAGTTGCATGTATGGATTACTGCTTTTGTCACAGAGATCATTTTGTTACCGCAGTTCATAAGATGCAACCCTCATTTAGAACAGTGACTGTTATAAACTGTCATCAAAGAGCTGCATGCAAACTGCATAAAATAGGTTAGGAAGTTCTGTTTCTGTCCCCCAGTCTTACATTATCTATTGCAAATTTTTCTGAAAAGTGTTTTTTTGTGTAGATATACATTCTTATTAGTAAAGTCAGCCTTTACTAGTGTTTTAAAATAAATGAAATGTATGTGAGAGAGGGGCTATGCAGAGATGAGGGGCACTTTTGCCTGGTGACCGTGAGGGAATCTGAGGAGGTGGTCATGGGGGGGAGGGTCAAAAGTGTTTGTCGCACTTGGTGACAACAGCATTAAATATGGCCCTGGTTTCACAACTCCTGCTTGAGAAATCCAAGCTTGAAAATGTTTTGAAGTTGACAAATCGGGTTAATGGAGTACCTGATCAAAATGCTAGCATGCTTTGAGATGTTAACATAGGAAGTCACTAAGGGGCATATTATCAAGCCAGGCGATAAAATTATCGCCGCTATAGCGGCAGAAAACTGTCGCTAAACCAGCGATAATGGGCTTGATAATATGGTCTATGGAATTCCAATTGAAACCCATGTTAAATGTGAAGGACGTCTAACATGGGCTTCAATTGGAATTCCTTAGAGCATATTATCAAGCCCATTATCGCCGTTTTAGAGGCAGTTTTCTGCCGCTAAATCGGCGATAATTGTATCACCTGGCTTGATAATATGCCCCATTGTATCATAAACCAACTCATCACATTGTTACACTTGCTGCAAATCCATTAGCATATGCTGGAACGAACACTTAAAATTGTTAACAATAAAACTGATGGTTTGGTCAACATCTTTCTCTCTTATTATACAAACATGAGGTTTTTACTTTCATTCTGTTTAGAGTGCAGTAGGTCTCTATTTTTCAAGAAAACCTGAAGATTTCTATGACAAAGAGAAGCTCAAGGGCTCTCTTAATTCACCTCTGTATAGCGCAGTGGTGACTTCAGCAGTAAATTGGACCGGTCACACCTTCTTCTAAAAATCAACTCCAACACCTTCATTAGATGCATATTATCAACTGAGTTGTTTCTTAAAGAGCTCCAGGACTTCCATCAAGTACACAGATCCAGGAAACACAGCATAAAAGTACACTGACTTCAAACGTTTACCAGTGGACCAAGAGTTGGTGGCCTAATGGCATTCAAAAAGAAAAATGGCCAGAAGGGAGGACAAGGAAAAAAGAAGCAGGAATAAAGAAGTGTAGAACAAAGAGAAAAAAAGAGGAATAGGAGGTGAGGTTGCCACATAAGAAAAATTTAAAAAGAGATAGAGCAAACATCATGGTAAAAAAATTCAGGAAAAGAATGTATAAGAAAACCAAAGGAAGGATTTGGGATTTCAGCAAAAGAAATATAAGGGAAAGTTAAAGTTTAAGATATAATATAAGGAGAGAGATGACAACAGGGATAAAACATTCCAAGCAATACTCTTGTTGTGTAAAGGTTTTGAAAAATTAAAGAGCTATTAAGAAAAATAGTAATCGGTAAGTATGCTGGTCACCCGGATCCAACATACCTCTCCCTCAGTCCTTTTCCTGTAAATGGTTCCACCCTTATCAGACCAAATATAATTCCTGCTGCACTGCTGTAATACATATTTTCACTTTGGCTGCCGCTTTCAAATTCCTTAAACATTGTCACCCCAGTGACTTTTCAAATCCGTGACAATATTTTGATAAAAATATCTAAAGTTGTGAAGCAGCTTCAAGTGCAGAGCCATGCTTAAAGAAACAACTTATTTATAATTGAAATATCAAGAAAGAATAAACACATCTTACCACCAGAAGGCATGCCTGTAACAACATAAATGTCTCCTATGGCCCCACTGGTCCTGGCCCTGGGCCTTAAACCGGTCCTTAAGGGAGGGAAAGAAGCAGATAATTATTAATCGTAGCAACATCGGGAAGCACAGCTAGTTACCAGTAGGTTATAAATGCAGACATTGTAGAGCTCTAATTCTAGATTAATTAATTGATCAACAGGAGGTAAGGTGGCCAGGTGATGCAATGATCAATAATATGGTTGTGTTACAACACTTTTTGAGCTTTTGTTGATGTATATGTACCCTTAAAGCAGAAGGAAATCATTTCAAATAATTGATTTTCCAGAGATCTAAAAGCCAATTGGTCAATGGTCAGGAAAGAAGAGAGGGTGTGGCAAAGATTGCTAAATTTAAATCTCTCCAAGCCTTAAATGAGACTGTCTATGCTTAGTTGGGGGAGCATGGCGGCCGACAGGTAGTGCCGGTCGCAAGCTCTCTCGCCCATTCAGCAATCTGGATTAATTTACCAGCACTTTTCGCTGTGCAGGTCTGCGGGGGGCGGCTTGGTTGAAGGAGACGCTGGGGTACCTGAGTGGAATGGACTCTGAGAAGGCATCTGGAGGCCGAGAATCAGCTTACCCCTGTCCTGCAATGGCAGTGCAGCCGTGAGGAAGTGTGTTGGCGGAGGCAGCAGTGTGGCTCTGCAGGGGCCAGCGCGCTGTTGCCAGGATCGGCTTCCAGGGAAGTGGCGGGCCTGCAGTTTACGTCCGGGGTCGTTCCTTTGGGCGGTGCACATTCTTGCACGTGAACACTAACTACAGCGAGGTGGAGGCAGAAGATGTTGCCCAGGACCACCTGATGTCCCTAGTAGGTTCAAGGTTCAAAAACACTTTATTCGGATAACATCGTACCTACCACAGCTGTAAGTCAGGTTGAGCAATCTGACACGGAGAGGACTTCTATCTACCTTGCTAACAGAGGTTAGGGAAAAGCTCACAGTATCTGACTTAAATTAGCAAAAGATCCAGGGTACGTGTGAAGCATTGGAGGATAAGATTAACAGCTTGATGGAAAGAGCTGCGGCAATAGAGATCTCGTTGGACGATCTCTCCAAAAAGGTTGACACCAACAAAGAAGAGATTCAGAAGCTGAAGGATAGTGATAAGGACCTCCGGGACAAACTAGAAGCTCTTGAAAACAGAGCAAGGAGAAATAACATCAGGATTCTGAATGTTCCAGAGGGCTTTGAGGGGGAAGACATTAGGGGCTACACGATCAGCCTCCTAAAACAATTTAATATGGACGTGGAGGAACGCAGTTTAGAAGACGACAATCAAAGAATTCTCGCGACCCATTTTGAAGAAGACCAGGGAGGAAAAACCAGAGAAGGATTTTGGTGAATTTTAAGTTGTACTACTTAAAGGAGAAAATTCTTGCCGGAGCCCTCAAAGCAGGAACATACAAAAAAGGAGATTGGTCTTTCAAGTACCATGAAAGATAAACAGTGGGAGCTGGGGAAGTTTATTCAAAAGTTGAGGGGGCTGGGGGCCACTGCACATCTTCCTTTTCCCGCCTCCCTGAAGGCGATGTGGAACAATAAAATGCATAGTTTTAGAAACCCCAATGATGTCAGCATACTGATTGAACAGATTAAAGCACAGCCAAAATAACTCTATTGACATTGCCGTAATGTAGCGAGAGAGCCCAATTGAGGTAATCAACAGGATACCTCTAGTTATTTGGAAGGGATTCCCCGGGGTGGGGTGGGTGGATCACTTGCAAAATGAAAATACATGAAAAAATCTGAAAGTTTTTTTTCACTGGGTGAGGGAGAATGTGGGTAAATAAAATAAAAAAGTGTCCTCATTAGTCAATTTGGACCAAGTGGTCTCTTTAGATGTTTCAGGTTTCCAGGTATGTTTAGCCAATTTAGGTAATAGTGAACCTTGTTTTTTCTTTCTTGTTTATTTTATTTATGGCAAGTACAGATAAGCTTAGACACCTAAAAATCCTATCCTGGAAAGTTAACAGCCTTAGGGTTGTTCCGAGAAGAAAGAACATTTTGGAATAACTGAAACTCTCAGATATTGATGTCTTTTTTATACAGGAGTCCCACTTGCTTAAAGAGGAATAGGCTGAGATACTCAAAGGGCAAAGGTGTATTGATTACTGTGTGTGTACTACCCATTAATGTTCAGTGAAGGGGGTTGTGCTCCTTTCCAGAAAATCTATTCAAGCTACTTTAGGGGAATGTGTGGTTGACCCGCTTGGTAGACGGGCAATAGCTAAGCTCAAAGTTTACGGGACCTGGCTGACTTTTGTGGGATACTATGGCCCCAACTTAGATGACCCTGCTCCTCTTCGTGCCTTACTTCTTCATTTAGTTGATATAAATGAACCCATCATACTGGGAGGTGATTTCAACGTAGTTATAGACCCAGCCTAAGATACAACATCCAAGAGGGCAGCCGCTGCGACTCCCAATATGAGAATGGCTTTGAAACAATTGATGGTCGATATTGGCCTCATTGATATTTGGAAACTTATGGAAGGCAGGGAAGGGACGGTAGAGGAAAGTTTACCTTCCACATCAAAAAACATGGCCACCGATCTAGGATAGACCTTTTTCTTGTAGATCTAGTCACTAGCACAAATACCATCAGAGTCCCCACGTCCCGGAACATCTATGTGACCACTCTGTAGTTATTCTAGAGATCATTCTTAGGAATAGGCCCTCTTCACAGAGATGGACAGTAAATTGCACACTACTTCTGGACCCTCAAGTAGTGGAGAAATTGAAAGCCGCAACTGATGAATTTTTCCTCTCTAATATAGACTCAGCTCCCATAAAATATTGTATGGGAAACCTACAAGGCCTTTCTAAGAGGTATTCCAACCAGTCTAAATGCTACACAAAATAGGAAAGTCAGGGAAGATAATAATAATCTTGAAGCCTAAGTATATACCGTTCAGTGAGCCTCAGAACAGGCCCCCAATGACCGAAGTGCAGTACAAAATGAGCAGAAGTTGCAACATTCGAGATCTGAGCTTGCTGTCTATTTGGAGGCAATAGTTAAGAGGTAATGGGAAGCCAGCAGGTTGTCGCATCATGAATATGGGGAGGGATGCGGCAAACTGCTTGCCTGGAATACTAAAGTCTACCAGACAATGAACTTGATTAAGGACCTTAGATGCCATAATTCAGGAAATATAATCATAGACGAAGCCGAGATTGAAAATGCCGTCGTACAGTTCTTTGAAGATCTCTACACTAAAGATCTGATCGTGGGTGGGGATCAAATCGAGAATTTCCTTCAAGATTTAGATCTTCCATCTCTTCAGAGAGTTGCAAGAGATGATCTGAATAGCCCCATTTGTCTTGAGGAAATTCTCCATGTTGTTAATAGCCTGAAAAAAGGGAAAGCAGCAGGGCCTGACTCCCTTCCCAATATTTGATATTAAAAGAAGAGCTTGCCCCTATTTTCCTTCAGCTTGTTAATTCAGCTTTCATATATAATCAGGACCTTCTCTCTTCTTGGGATGTCGCCACTATTACTGTACTTCCTAAACCAAATAAGAAACCGAGGGCCTGTGAGTCTTACAGATCCATTTCTCTCCTCAACAGCAATTATAAAATATATTCCCAGATATTAACTAAACAATTGGATAAGATAGTGACAACCTTGATACATACCAATCGGAAAGGTGTCATAAAAGGAAGACAGCTCCATGAACTAACTCACAAGCTAATGGGGGCAATCAACCTAGATAGGGAACATGGGAGTCCCCTAACAGTAATGACCTTTGATGCCACAAAGGCCTTTGAAAGGGTTAGCTGGCTCTTTCTATATAACATGATTCATCATTTTAATTTAGGAGAGGACTTCTGCTATTAGGGCCCTGTATAAAAAAACCTCAGCCAGGGTACTGGTTAACGGGAACCTTACCAAAATAATAAACATCGGCAGAGGGACTAGACAGGGATGTCCCCTTTCTCCTCTTCTTTTTAACATTTATATTGAGCCCTTGGCATGTAAATTAAGGGTATGCGGGAACATCTTTCCCTTCGCTTGTAATGGCGGGGAGAAAAAAATTAGGTTGTATGCAGATGATCTGATGATCTTTACAGGAGATTTGCTTAAATCTCTCCCTGCAATCTCAAAGATTTCGGTAGGGTATCAGGTTATTCTATTAACCAGCAAAAAATTGAGGTAATGCAGTGGAATACCCACTATATGAGTGACCTAACAAGACAAGAAATAAGATATTTGGGTATCCAAGTACTGCATAATATGGAGAAATTAGCACAAGTACATTTTGAAAGCTTAGCCTCTAGTACAAGAAAACAATTACAGGCCTGGGGAGCGCTTCCATTGTCCTTCTTAGGTAGATCCAACCTCCTTAAAATGTCTATTATTACCAAATGTACTTTTTCATTCAACGCCATCCCCTTAGAATTTAAGAAATAGTGGTTTAAGAAAGTGCAAGGGGAGTTTACTAGTTTTATTTGGGGTAATAAAAGGTCTAGAATTTCCTGGAAGAAGCTTCAAGAGAAAAGGGGACACAGTGGTATTGCTAGTCCGAGACTCTATCAATGTTACTGCACCTTTTATTTGAAGATTTTTCGACAGCTACTGATGGGTAATTCTTCTTTTTCTCCTCTCTTCAGAGCTCTCACTGCAGGCTCCCCAGACAAAACAGATTCCTTTCTCTTAAATTATGCCATCACAAATTTGTTTTTAAAAGTCAGGCAAAACACTTTAGTGGGTGCTTGTAAGATCTGGTACCAAGTAAGATTATCCATACAAATACCCTTTTTTAGCGAACTAGCTCCAATCTGGCAATTGTTGGAGATTTCGGTTTCCAAATTTAAATATTATCAACCAGCAAGCTGGGCAAATACTTTGGGAAAGAATGGAATGAGAAACTGGTATTGGGAACACAGGATATGTTCACGGCCTCGTCTGCGGAAAGAAGTTGCAGAATGGTACTGGATGTTTCCCCTAATGACAACTCTCCACCTAGACCTCCAGGCAATAATAGTTCAGTTGGACCGCCCTTCTCCCCGACCCATCCTCCCTTCAACGTCCTCCCTGACCCCAATAAATTCTACCCCTGCACCACCACCTTGACTACGAATTCGCCCCCACCTCATTCACCTATCTCAGTGATACTGGGAACTAGTAGGATTCCGTCCTCACCAGTCTCGCCGAGACCCCCTCAGCAACTCACCAATATCCACTCCTGTTCCTCCACAAAACTAAATGACCCTAAATCCCTCTACTGCATGCTGTTCAATTGCTGATTGGCCTCATGTCATGCTACAGAAATCACTGAAATCATCCTCAGTGAAAACATTGACATCGCCTTCTTGACAGAAACCTGGCTTGATTCCCACTCCACATCAATTCTTGACTTGCTCTCTCCCCCTGGTTATTCCATCCTCAGAAAATATAGACCTGACAAAGTTGGAGGGGGCCTCGCCATAATTTATAAAGCAGAACTTCAACTCTCTCCTGTAAACCACCCGGACCCTACCACTTTTGAATACCTTGGTGCTGAGCTTACAGTCCAGGGTTCCCCCTCTATCTCCCTACATAATATCTACCACCCCCCTGGCGACCCTTTTTCCAATGCTGAAAATGTGTCTGATCTTCTTACACAATCATCTATTTCCAAATCTAGAAACCTCTTCCTCAGAGACTTTAACCTCCACTTTAACAAAAATGATGACCCCTCGGTTACTCTCATCAATGACTTATTTGACATCAATGACTATAAACAACTCTGTAATTCTCCAACACACTCCAAAGGAGCCACCCTTGACGCCATTTTCACTAGCAAGGATCTGGCTTCTCTTTCCCACATTGTCCCAATTGATTGGTCTGACCACCACCTCATCCTCTTCACGATCAATAGCTCTGTGCCCATCCCTCCCTTCAACTTAATCAAACAAAAGAAGTTAACCAGAAATCTTCACACTATTCCTCCTCGTGAGCTAGAGACTAAAATAAAAGATCATCTACGGCTTACTCTGTAGTGAGGGCTGCATAAGCGCGTTAGATGTTAGAAACCCATCTTGCCAATTTTGCTGCCTTTGCACATGACACTGCAGATACATGTTATTATTTGAAACCTGCTTGCTCGCCTTTTTCTTCGCATGAGAACTGTCTGTTGTTCACATCCCTAGACGTGCGCTGCGACCCTGGTCTGAACATTGTGTAAAGAAACAGTCTGGGTCACCAGACAATGCATGTTTTTGAGTTCAGATTGATCGGCCCACAATTTAGCCATAACACGCACGCAGCTGCAAATACCTTAAAGTCGAGTGCTTTTAATATTGCAGACTGCATGCTTTACACACATTCGGAAGAAGAGCTTTCCCAGGAGCAGAGTGCACCTGATCCTGTGATGTGATTCCACTAAGCTGATCTTTACGGTATGGAGTTCCCCCTTCAAGCCTAGAGACCTTCTACTAGTCTAATAATATTAGTTTACTAGCGAAAGGAAGGTGGCTGTATTCCATTGTCATTATATTATGATTACTCCTTTCATTTTCTATGGTATTGTAACAATGCTGATGGTTTTGATTTTAATCATTTGCCTGCTCATGTTAGCCAAAGTACTGCATCTTAGGACACGTAGTTAATAAAATAAACCTTTTAAACTTTACCGTGTCTCTGATTACTCTTGTTGTGGACTGATATGTAAGCCTGGGCAAAGCACTACGCTACGCTCGCGTAGTTTGCGAAGTTCGCGCTACTTCGCACTACACGAATTGCACGTAGCACAGTGCGAACACACGTAGTGTAGTGTTGCGTAGTGCTGCGGTCATTTTTTGCTTGCTCGCGGTTCTCAACGTCAAGTTGGCGACCGCGAGCAAGCAAAATGACATCCCGGCGAGACTTTTTCCTTGTTCGCGATCAGCAACTTCAAGTTGGCGATCGCGAGCATGGAAAATAAACCTCCCGGCGAGATTCCCAACGCGAGGTCAGGTTTCTCATTGTGAGTGGTCGCGTATGCCAGTTCGCGTTGCGAAAGCTGCAGCTCGAGTAAAAATCTACTCGAGCAGCAGAAAACTACAGCTCGCACTGTGCAAGATGCCATTTTCAATGATTGCACAGTGCTGGTTGCTTGTCCGCACTGTGCAATCATTGAAAACAACATCTGGCACAGTGCGAACAAGGTACTACGCAGTTCTCGAAGTGCTACGCGTAGCTCGCATAGTGCGAAGTGCACTTTGTGTAGCTTCGCGAAGGGCTACTTCGCGAACTACGCCCAGGGTTACTGATATGAGAATAATTACGAACAGGTATTTCTGATTCCCACCATTCCTGAGAGTGCTCTAAGTCGCTTGTTCTGGGTTGTCTATACATTGGGACTTCCGATAGAATACGGATAACTAATGGGACACTGATGCTGGCCGGATAGGG
This sequence comes from Triturus cristatus, assembly GCF_964204655.1. Taxonomy (NCBI): domain Eukaryota; kingdom Metazoa; phylum Chordata; class Amphibia; order Caudata; family Salamandridae; genus Triturus; species Triturus cristatus. The sequence continues at coordinate 734,057,434 of NC_140587.1, read as the reverse complement.
GTTCTGGGTTCTGAGATGAGTTTTTGGTACACCACAATTCACTGAGGTCCTGGTTTCCTGCGCATAGTTCTGTGCATCAGCAGAATCCCTACAACAACTCCTCTCTCTCAAAGTATCACCGGTCTTATAGAACATTACAATAATTCTATCAATGAAGTCCTTGACCAAATTGCCCCAGCTAAATTAAAACCACAAAAAAATAAACCCTTCAGATCCTGGTTCAATACCGACCTTAATAATGAGAGACGTGCTCTCAGGCAGACTGAACACACTTGGAGACAACACCCTTCCTCCTCGAATCTTGTCCTCCTCAGAACTGCAAGAGCTAATCACAAAAAACATATCTTTAATGAGAAAGCCACCTTCCTCCGTTCACAACTTGACTGGGCAAGAAACCGACCCAGGGAACTATTTAGCATTGTCAAAATCTAAACCTCCTCAGCCCCCCCCTAAACTACTGGCTACGGTCGAGAGATGTGAAGAAATTGCTAGCTTCTTTTCTGATAAAATCACTAAGATTGATCAAACCTTCGTATTTACCCCCCTCTAGATAACCAACCTCCCCTCCATAACCTCCTCTCCGTGTCTCCATCCTCTACCACTACTCCCCTGATTCCACCCAACCCCCCCTCGCTGTCACCCCCTCAGAAGCTTACCACACCATCCCCCAACTAAAAGACAAGGCTTCCTGGAACAACTTTTGTCCAGTTTCAGAACGAGATGTCGTAAACATCATCACCAAGCTTAAACCATCCTCACATACCCAATATCCCCTCCCAGCCTATCTTGTACAGGAACTAAAACACACCATCGCCCCTTACTGGACCACTATTATCAACTCTTCCCTTGCCAATGGTTGTGTCCCTGCATCCCTCCAACTAGGCCAAATTATCCCTACCATCAAAAATGTCATGGCCGACCCTAATGACTTAAACAACCTACGCCCTATCTCCAACCTTCCTTTCTTATCGAATGGCTCTGGAAAAATATGCCCTGCTTCAATTGGACAAACACAATTGGACAAACACATTGACACATTCCATCTCTTGGACGCTTTACAATCAGGCTTTAGCACCGAAACGGCAATGCTCAACATTATCGATGACATCCATTGCTCCATAGACAAGAGTGAATCTTCACTTCTTATTCTTCTAGACCTCTCTGCTGCCTTTGATACCGTTAACCACGTAGCTTTACTCAATATTTTCAAAGACCGTTTTGGCTTGGATGGTGCAGTGCTCAAGTGGTTCACCTCCTATTTCAAACATAGAACCCAACAAATTAAAGTCTGTGATTGCCTTTCTAAACCTCAGCCAGTCACCTTGGGCGTCCCCCAGGGCTTTATTCTCTCTCCTACTCTATTCAACCTCTTCATAGAACCCCTCACCCTCATACTTAAACAAGTGGGAATTAGTTACCACCTCTATCCAGATGACACACAACTTTACTACAGGATCAAATCCCATGACGACATCTTACATCTTAATGACATGTTCACTAAGATTCAATTGTGGTTCCATTACAACCACCTCAAACTAAACCCTAAAAAAACTGAAATCATTCTATTCACTCCTAAAAACAACCCGCTCCCTATTCAACACTGGATCTCCGACATCAAAGCTCTCAACTGCTCTCTCACCATCTCTAACTCGGTCAAGTCCCTCGGCATCAGCGTCGATCAGAGCCTCAGTCTTACTCCCCACATAAAAAACTCAGCCAAAGGTGCTCTCTTCACATTGCACCATCTTAAAAATATTAAACCCTTTATCCCTGCAGATGACTTTAAATCAGTTGTACAATCATTAGTCTTGTCCAGAATTGATTACGGTAACGCCAATCTTGCTGGAACTCCCAAAGTCCACATAGCCTCTATCAAATCTGTTCTTAACCTTGCTGCCAGGCTTATTACTGACTGCAAATGCTTTGATCACATCTCCCCCATTCTCAAAAATCTTAAATGGCTTCCGATCGAAGGCAGATCTACCTACAAGACTGCATGCATCACACACAAAGCCCTTCACCAAAATACCCCTTCCTACCTCTCTGACAAACTCCACAAAGCGAGCTGCACTAGAACAATGAGGAGCACTAACGCACTTGTAATTGTCCCTCCTTTGTTAAAAAAGAGATCAACACAGTCTCGCTGTTTCTCTGGAAATGCGCCTACCGTCTGGAATGCCCGTCCCAAAGATCTACGTTGCAACCCCTCCTACCCCTGCTTCAAAAAAGACCTCAAGATGCTCCTTCTCAATAAATATTGGGGTTCCTAATATATAGTTCTATGATTACTAATGTCTTCCTCCTTACATTGTAACTATTGGTTCCCTTTCCCACTCTATTCTCTCTTCCCTCCCTCCCTCCCCCCCTTTTTTTTTTCAGGATTTCACCCACCCTCTGCCACCTGCTTTCCCCTTACTCCTTACTCGCCCCAATTGTCCCTCACTCTCTAGCCTGTCCCCTTCTCACTTACTTTACATTCTCTGTTGTCCTCCAGTTCCTCCTGCTTCAATCTGTTACTTTTCTTAGTTCTTCCTAGCTTACTTTCCCTTTCCCAAATCTATCAAAGTGCCCTGCCTCATTACCTCAATGTTCTAAAATCAACTGTAATTCTGTTATTACCAAATCTTGTAAAGCGCTCTGATACTCTTGGGTCTAGCCAGCGCTATATGAAACCTTTAAATAAATAAATAAATGTTGATCCAGGCCTCGGAAGAAGTCCAAGTTTTGCTGACAGAGACCTGGAGGAGGGAACTGCCTGACCAAGATCTTGGATTGTTATGGCAAGTATCTATATCTTACATGTGGTTATATGTGAAGTTTGCCCCATTCAAGAAGAACCATCTCTTTACTGTTCACAAGGCCTATTGGACACCACGGAAACTCTTTAATTTGGGAAGTCAGGCAGTGAAGAAGTATCCAAAATGTGGAGAAGTCAACACAAATGAAGTTCACATGTTCTGGCAGTGCCCCTCAATCCAGCTCTTCTGGCAGAAAGTGGGTAAGACTGTCTCGGGAATCTTGTGTCAAGAAATCAAGGTGAGCCTGGCTTTGGTAATCTTTGGAGTAGCTCCTGGAGGGGAAGGCAACAGGGCTCTCCTTAAAACTCACAAAGCTCTCATTTTTACATTAATTCTTCTTGCACGCAGAGCTGTGTATTACGTGGATACTACTCTGTCCCCGCACACTGAGGCAGAATGGATACTATCAATTAAAATAATATTAATCTTGTAGAGTAAAAGTTTTGAAAATTTCAACCAGCAGGTTGAAAATGCAGACATTGTAGAGCTCTAATTCTAGATCACTTAATTGATCAACAGGAGGTAAGGTGGCCGGGTGATGCAACTATCAATAATATGGTTGTGTTACAACACTTTTAGAGCTTTTGTTGATGCATATGTACCCTTAAAGCAGAAGAAAATCATTTGAAGTAATTGATTTTCCACAGATCTAAAAGCCAATTGGTCAATGGCCAGGAAAGCAGAGAGAGTGTGGCAAAGATTGCCCAATTATAAATCTCTCCTAGCCTCAAATGAGGAGTACAACATGTACCAAAAGGTTGTATTCAAGGTCAATAATGAATGCTTGTCCATTAAACAAAACAAACTGTTTATTCCTTTAAAGGACCTTATTAATCCATTCTTCAACCCTAAGTTGCTACTCCAGGTAACTGCAAGTTGTTAGATGTTTCCGAACCTGAAATCATCATTATTAGTAAACACCCGGCGTGGTTTACTTAGTGTGTTTCCTCACCCAGCAGAACCACACGTGCAGAGGAACAGGAGCTGTGGGCCAAGGAACAGGCCTGCACTACCAGCAGACAAAGCTCACTGCACAGACTCTCAAGTCCCCCCAGTCCTCAAATGCCTTCCCCATTCCTGATCAACATCTCTCGACCCTGGATCAACCCCCACCACACTCCACCTCCCAAGATATTTATAACCACCATAAAGCAAGTGGCAAATATCCCCAATACAATTCCCAGATTCAGAGACAACCAGGAGTAAATAATCTGAACAATATGGGTCTGGCAGATTATTCCCATTCCAAGTACTTTAATATACACATTAATGTATGAGTACGATCAAGCCTGAATGTGAATCTTTATGTCTGGCTCTGGCATTTTCTCTTGGCATTGACGGGGAAATTATAATGAAAGCATATGCACTTCTCTGGGGATTATCTGCTGCTTGTGCCATAGTTACCAGGGTTAAAATAGAGATTCTCTCAGAACAGTGCTTGCTTTGGCGGAACTAGAGTGAGTTTACTGAGTTGAAAACTATCACCTCCTCACAGATTCAAAAGTAAAACCCCATTCCTGACTCCAGTGCTTAGTGTGGTGTATGAATATAAAGTTTCTGAATTGTATCAAAACAATATATTGTAAATATATGCATCTGGTTTTTAACATTGTCTGAATATATTACTTCCTAACCAAGCGGATTCCTCGTCAAACCTGTTTGTACCTTTCACATTTAAGTACACAGCAATCAGAAGAAAGCTTTTCACCCCTTTTTTGTACTGATATTAAAAGCATCTGTGACTCATTAATTATGGTGATAGGTCTCTGTCTCTCCAAGCATAGACATATGGAAACTCACTATCTCTCTCATCCCATGAAGGAAAAATATGCATTCTTCTGATAAAGTTTTGCACATGCACAGACTGTTTCGATTACCAGATAATTATTCAAAGAGCTCATTCTATGCCTTTGCCCAGTGTTCATAATGAACACATTTTTCCATGCATGAATCACAGAGGCATTCACACCTCTAAATCACAAGAGGCTCAGAGGGTGACATAATGACTGATACTCTCTTCTAGACAGTGATAAGGCACAAATGCTACTTAACCTTAGCACCTGCCTACACCTGCTCCTGTCTTAATTTACTTCATGTGTTATCAATGCACTGATTCCCTATCCTTAGCAAGGTGGGACAATTTGTAGTTCGCATACATGAGACTTATGTGAAAGTTGTTGCTTTTAAGGGGAATATCTTTAAAACAAAAAAATCACACTTGGACGCTCATTTTTGTAGAAAAAGGAGATTTACCTGTTTCCTTCTTCACACATTGATTATTAAAAGCTTCCTGGCCTGCTATGATGATTACTCATGCTCTCTCTCTTGGAAAAGACCCCCAGCACAAGAAACCAGTTTGGGACCTGCAGGACTGAAGTCGATAGCTGGATTGAAGCCAACTGTCTCAAGTTAAACATGGACAAGACAGAAGTAGTGGTCTTTGGCAAGAACATCACACCATGGAACTCTAACTGGTGGGTGGATGAACTCATAGTCACACCCAGCACCCATGCCATGCATGGAATAATCCACAACAAATTAGACATGACCGCACAAGTTACCACCATCACAGCATTCTGTTTCCACACCCTGCTAATGAAAATCTTCAAATTGCCCTGAAACACTAGAAACACTGTCACTCACACCCTAGTCACCATCAAATTACACTACAGGAACACCCCCTATGCTATGTGGAGAAGTGTGGCTCAATGATTAGAGCGGCAGACCCTGATGCAGAGGTCTAGCCCGGGACCAGGGTTCAATTCCCCGCCTCGGCGGGTCTTGGGCTCAAAAAAAATTCCACGGACATGATAATTCTCGCCTCGGTGGCTATTCCAATCATGGAGTCCCACTCTGCAACTCTGGGCAATAGCTTGCTTAATCTCCACAACGGCCCCCACAACGCTAAGGATGCCTGGCCTCCACCTTGGGGGTGCCCAGGAGTGGACGCCTCACAGGGAAAGCCAGGATGGGTTCCACAGCGTTATTCGTACAAGCACCTTGAGACCCTTGCGGGTGAGTAGTGCGCTATACAAGTATCAATTTACATATGCTGGGATGATGAAACAATTCACTAGAAGACTACACTGAAGATGAATGGCTTCAATGATAGAGAAGAGTCTGGACTCTGCTCAAATCCCAATTTCCAGGTCAAAAGAGCCAGAGACCAAAATGTTGACTATTCACGAATGCATGGGCTGCTGTCCTGTCTGTTCTAATTACTTTCAGTATATGTGGAACAAAGGCTTGAAGGGCTTCGAAGATAACAGCTAACTCTCTCAAGTTTGATGACCTTCAAACTTCTGTCTGAGACCCTGGACAGAGAGATTCTCCATCACTGCCCCACTACCTCAATTATAGTTACCTGTAGATTTGGAACAACCAATGAAACCTCCTTGTACATATTAAATGGTTTCAGCCACTAATTTAGATGTAGTCTTATTGCCTGCATCACTGGAATGTTCCATTCGTAGTCCTGATTTCAAGGATTCCAGTGATGTAAGAGAAGCTTGACCAGTGGATACCGATAATGACTTGACCAATGGATGATAGCCAAACAGCAAACCATCTCCCCTTGAACCACCAACCACTCTCTTGACATTTCAGAATTAGTTTCCAGGTGATTCAACAGATGCTGTCTTAGATTCACTTTGCTCAGTTTTGGAAAGAAAATCTTCACAGCTTCTGTCTCAAAGATTGCCCCTATGTACTGCAGTGTCTGACACAGTCAATGGTTGGAGTTTTGGAAAATCAAAAGAAACCCATGATCTTGGAGAAAACTGCAAACCCTCAGGGCATCTTGTTGGGGCTTCAAAAAAGAGGATGTGGTAACTAACTAATAGATCATCAAGGTAAGGAAATTCATTTATGCCTGGTCATGCAATTTACTCACGAAAGAGGCTAACACCTTAGTGAAAAGTCTTAGGGCTCAAGAAAGGCCAAAGGGAAGACCTCTACGCTGATACTGCTTCCCCCAAACCCATATACATAAAATTGTCTGGATGGGGAAGTGGAGATATGCACCTAAGACATCTAAAGAGGTAAGAAAGTTGCCCTGGCATATCAGAGGGCATATCAGAGGAAGAATCACTTGAAGAGTTACCATTCAGAAAGGTTTGCCCTGGAAATATGTGCTCAGTTTTTTTAGCTCCAGAATGCGTCTCTATTCTCTTGAAGGATTCTTTGTCAGAAAGAATATGAAATAGCAAACGTTTCCAAATTCTGAATGTGGTACTGGAATTACTGCCTTTATTGCAATAAACCCTGAACTCCCTGTAGGATTCTTCTCCTCTTCTGAGGATTTCCTTTGTGTGAGAGTCACTGTAAAATAATCCTCTAGCATTTCTTGAAAATTATGTGATTTCTTTCCCTGATTATGTCAAGCACCCACTCATCTAATACTGAGCATTTTCATTTCTCAAAAAACAGAAGAAGTTGATTACCTACTGGCTCATCATAGTCAGTATTTCTGGGCGGAGTACTGGGTTGATCCTGTTGGATGGGACCGGGATTTGTCCTCAAAAGGATTGACAGAATCCTCTAGTTGATCTTTGACATCCAAAATATCTTTTGTTCCGAAAACAGCAATCTCTTGTAGGTGAATGTGCTGGAGTCATCAGCTTTTTGTTCTCAGCTGATTTCTTGCTCAGATTCTGTAACTGGGCTCCAAATATTAAAAGTCCAGTAAAAGGAAGATGACTCAACGAATGTATGACATTACAACACATACATTTACAACACATGCCTTTACAACGCAGTTTTTACATCGCAACATCCTTTACAATGCATACATTTACATCGCATACCACTACAACAAATTTTTTAAAACTACATTTACAACGCATTTCATTACAATGCATTATACCTTTACAATGCATACCATTACAACGCATACCATTACATTGCATTTAAGGTAAGTGTTGGATAGTGTAGGGGTAAAAATTACTATTCTAACTCCAGAGGGTGCAACAGTAGGGTAAGTGTTGGATAGTGTAGGGGTAAAAATTACTATTCTAACTCCAGGGGGTGCAACAGTAGGGTAAGTGCTGTATAGTGTAGGGGTAATATGTGTTGTAATGGTATGCGTTGCACTGACATGCGATGCAATGCCTGCGTTGTAGTGACATGCATTGTAGTGTCATGCGTTGTATTGACATGCAATGTAATGAATGCGTTGTAGTGACATGCGTTGTGAAGGATGTTGCGATGTAATGACTGCATTGTAAACGTAGTGTGATGCAATGACTGCGTTGTAAAGGTTGTTTCCCTGACTCAACATGGCCTTTTGAGCACCATCTACCTAACTTGAGTACATACATACTTGCATTCTTGCAGATATGGCCGAGGCTGATGTAGAAGCTGAAGTCCACAAGAAGTGAAAAAATATCAGCCAAAAACTTTACCTGCTGTTTCATTGCTGGAAGTCTCTCAGTACCATCCAATCCATCCTTCATTTCAACTGCTAAGGATTGGAAATACCATAAAGCAGACTGGATATGGTACAAGTCATATGCAGACGCCCTTACAGTAAAATTAGAAGCTGTATAAACTCTTTTTACTGATACGTCTGAATATCTGTCTACAACATCTAATGCAGAAGTATCTTCCAAGATTATGCTTCCATGGGATGGTAAACCTGCCAGGAATGAGTAAGACAAAAACTCATCCTTGATATTATCCAAAGCGTATCTCCTAGACAGAAATCTTGTAAAATAAGTCTTCGCAATGTCTTTCCATTCCTTTCTTAGAACGTTTCTAAGAAAAGCAAATACAGGCCTGGGGTCAGGTTCTTAACCCTGGTATTGTGCCAAAATTCTTCCTCATCCTGTGTGGAAGGTTTTGGGAAAACGCAAATTTTGTTCACTGTGTATAAGCACCTAATCAAAGTCAAGACATAACAACCTCTTGTTCAGAGTCCTCATCAGCACGATCTTCCACAAGTCCCACCTTGGCCTGTTTATATGGAGCTTGATGACTTTTTAAAACTGCAGCCACTGTGTTATTAATCATATCTTGCAATTCTTGTTGAGAGGGGTATAGATATATTAGAGCATCATCTTGACCAAACATCTCCACCTTAAGGTCCTCTTCTAAATGCCTCCTATTTGCAACTGCTTTCCGCCCTTCTTCTTGCCAGAAAACCACCAAAGAGGGGACCATTTCTTGTGCCCTTTTTTTTATGTGTTGCTAAATCTCACCCAAATTAATCTTGTCCCTCTAAATACACCCTTTTTCAGAACAAAGGCATCAGGTAGCTGGAGCATGAGGAATACCCCCAAGTAAGTGAATTCGAGAGAAATAACATAAATAGAGGGAGTGCTGACTAAAGAGCTGATAATTTATAAAGGCACTCTGATTCTTGCACAGTCACATTTGACAAACTGAAAGAATAACCAGGGAAGGCATGCTGGCTTAGCACAGCCACGTCTTCTCTTGTGATCAATCAATCAATCAATCAAATAATGTGTAAAGGGCACTACATACCTGCAAGGGTTTCAAGGCGCTGAAGGGTGGGGAGGAAGGGGGTGCTGTTGCTACTGGTCGAACAGCCAGGTCTTGAGTTGTCTCCTGAAGGTTAGAAGGTTTTCGATATGTCGTGGGATGAGGGGGAGGGTGTTCCAGGTCTTGGCGGCACGGTGGGAGAAGGATTTGCCTCCGGCTGTGGTTCTACGGATGCGTGGGACAGTGGCCAGGGAGAGGTCTGCGGAGCGGAGTTTCCTGTTGGGTACGTAGGAGGAGAGTCAGCTTTTGAGATAGGTTGGGCCAGTCTTGTGGAGTGCCTTGTGTGCATGGATCAGGAGCTTGAAGGAGATTCTTTTGTCGACAGGGAGCCAGTGCAGGTTCCTCAGGTGGGGGGTGATGTGGTCGCGGCACGGGATGCCGAGGATCAGGCATGCAGAGGCATTCTGGATTCTTTGCAGTCCGTTGATGAGCTTGGTCAGGGCTCTGGCGTAGAGGGTGTTTCCGTAGTCGAGTCTGCTGCTGACTAGGGCCTGGGGGACTGTTTTCCTTGTGTCTGTTGGGATCCATCTGTAGATTTTGCAGAGCATCCGGAGGGTGTTGAAGAAGGTGGAGGAGACAGCGTTGACTTGTTTGGTCATGGTGAGTTTCGAGTCGAGGATGACCCCCAGGTTGCGTGCGTGGGTGGTGGGTGTGGGGGGTGTCCCCAGTGATGCGGTCCACCAGGAGTCATCCCATGCTGAGGGGTTGGGCCCGAGGATGAGGATCTCCGTCTTGTCTGTGTTCAGTTTAAGGCGGCTATGCCCCATCCAGTCGGCGATGGCCTTCATTCCCTGGTGGAGCTTGGATTTGGCGGTGAGGGGGTCCTTGGTGAGGGAGAGGATCAGTTGCGTGTCGTTGGCATAGGAGATTATGTTGAGGTCGCGATGTCGGGCGATGCGTGAGAGAGGCGCCATGTAGATGTTGAACAGCGTCGGGCTGAGGGAGGATCCCTGCGGGACGCCGCAGATGATCTCGGAGGCTTCGGATCGGAACGGGGGGAGGCAGACTCTCTGGGTTCTGCTGGAGAGGAAGGAGGAGGTCCAGTCCAGGGCCTTGTCTCGGATCCCTGCGTCGTGGAGTTGTGTGCGTAGTGTATGGTGGAAGACGGTGTCGAAGGAGGCGGAGAGATCCAGAAGGATGAGGGCCGCCATCTCGCCGTTGTCCAGCAGGATCCTGATGTCATCTGTGGCGGCGATGAGGGCGGTCTCGGTGCTGTGGTTGCTGCAGAAACCTGACTGGGAGGGGTCCAGGATGCTGTTGTCTTTGAGGTAGCGGGTGAGCTGGATGTTGACTATCTTCTCGATTATTTTAGCTGGGAACGGAAGCAGGGAGATGGGCCGGAAGTTTTTCGGTTCGCTCGGGTCCGCCTTGGGTTTCTTCAGTAGGGCGTTGATTTCGGCATGTTTCCAGCTTTCGGGAAAGGTCGCTGTCTCGAAGGAGAGGTTGATGGTGTTGCGTAGGTGGGGTGCGATGGAGTTGCCGGCTTTGTTGAAGATGTGGTGTGGAAGAGAGTCAGACGGTGAGCCGGAGTGGATTGTGCCCATGGTCTTGATTGTGTCTTCGATGCTCATGTTGGCCCAGGTTGTCAGGGGGTTGTAGTCGATGGGGTGTGGTGGTTCCTTCGTGTTGGGGCCTGTTAGAGTCACTCGGGGGTTGAAGCTATCATGGATGTTGGCGATCTTGCGGTGGAAGAAGGTGGCGAGGGAGTCGCACAGGGCTTGCGACGGCAGGATGGCGTTGGAGCTGGGGTTGGAGAGTTCCTTCACGACATTAAAGAGCTCCTTGCTGTTGTGTGCGTTGTTGTTGAGGCGGTCTTTGAAGGAGGTCCTCTTGGCGGTCCTGATGAGGTGGTGGTGGTTGCGGATGGTGTCTTTGTGGGCTGCGCGGCTGCCAAGTGACTTCTCGCTGTGCCATATGTTCACCAACTTCCGGCAGGTGCGGTTTGACATTAGGAGTTCCGGGGTGAACCAGTTGGCTCTCTTGCTGGTGTCTTTGAGGGTTTGTTTTTTCATCAGGGCTAAGGTGTTGGCGCAGTCGTCCATCCATTGTCTGAGGGTGCGCGCACCATCGTCGGGGTTGGAGGGGTTGGTCGGTGGGTTGAGTGTGAGGTTTGTCTGTAGTTGTACTTCGGTGATTTTGCCCCAGCAGCGACGGGGGATCTGTAGGGTGCGGTGATGTGTGACTGGTTTACGGAAGGTGAAGTGAATGCAGTGGTGGTCGGTCCAGGTGGATTCGGAGACGTGGCTGAAGGAGATGTGTGGGCTTGAGGAGAAGATGGCATCGAGCGTGTGTCAGGCGATGTGGGTTGGTGTCGTGACGAGTTGTTCCAGTCCGAGGTTGGCGAGGTTGTCTATCAGGGTGGAGGAGTTGCTGTCGTTGTTGTTCTCCAGATGGAGGTTCAGGTCTCCGGGGAGGATGTAGTCGGTGGAGGTCAGTGCGTGTGTGCGATGAAGTCGGCGATGGCGTCGCAGAATTGTGGTTGGGGTCCGGGTGGTCTGTAGACGAGGGTGCCTCTTAGGGTGGTCTTGAGGTCCGTGTGGATCTGGAAGTGCATGTGTTCGGCGGTGCTGAGAGAGTCGTCGGTGTTTGTTGAGACCCTGATGGTCTTCTTGTGGACGATGGCGATTCCTCCTCCGACTCCGTTGGTGCGGTCTCTGAGGGCAATCTTGTATCCGTCAGGGATGGCTATTGCGATGTCTGGGGAGGAGGTTTCATTCATCCAGGTCTCGATCAGGAAGGCGACATCTGGAGATACGGTGTCGAGTAGGTCCCAAAGCTCGACGGCGTGTTTGCTTGCGGAGCGGGTGTTGATCAGGATGCATCGGAGCTGGTTGTATTTTGTCGTGGCGGGTGTCTCTGCGTCTTCGATGCAGGAGATGCTGCAGTTCGGGAAGGTGAAGGGACCGTGGATGTGTTTCCGGGTGGCCCTGCAGCAGGTGGGGGTTCATCCTGGGTTGAGAGCGATGAGGGTGCTGGCGTCGTATCGGAGGTGGTCTTCATGGCTGGTGCGGGGGCCAGGGGTTCTGGCGCTGGGTGCGGTCCAGGCGCAGACGGGCACAGATGGGCTTACATTAGGCGAGCCTTTGGCGCGCCAGCCGCGCGGACGCCATTATAAGGGGAGGTGGGAGGGAGGAGCAGCTGGGAGGTGAGAGGTAGGTGGCAGGGGTCAGCGAATGGGTGCGGGGGGCGGGGCCGCAGGGGCAGCAGCGGCGGGAACTGCGAACAAGATGGGCACGGAGGAGCGAGGAACAAAAAGCAAAATGGGCACACAAGGACCAAAAGCAAAATGGGCACACAAGGAGACAGAAGGAAAGAATGGGCACACAAGGAAACAAAAGCAAAAATGGGCACAGCGTAATACAGGTCACAAGGACACTCAAGTGCTGGTGGAGCTGCAGCGGGGGGAGCGACCTACCAGGCATGGTCAAGGGTCACTCTCCTCACCGCGCAGCGGCTGCCATTTTAAGGGGAGTTGGGAGGGAGGAGCAGCTGGGAGGTGGTTGGCAGGGGTCCGCGAATGGGTGCGGGGGTGGGCCCACAGGGACAGCAGCGGCAGGAACTGCGAATGAGATGGGCACGGAGGAGCGAGGAACAAAAAGCAAAATGGGCACACAAGGACCTAAAGCAAAATGGACTCACAAGGAGATAGAAGGAAAGAATGGGCACACAAGGAAAAAAAAGCAAAAATGGACACAACAGAATACAGGGCACAAGAACACTCAAGCGCTGGTGGAGCTGCAGTGGGGGGGAGCGACGTACCTGGCAAGGTCAAGGGTCACTCTCCTCACCGCGCAGCGGCCGCCATTTTAAAGGGAGGTGGGAGGGAGGAGCAGCAGGGAGGCGGGTGGCAGGGGTCAGCGAATGGGCACGGGGGGGCAGGGCCGCAAGGGCAGCTGCGGCGGGAACTGCGAATAAGATGGGCACGGAGGAGCGAGGAACAAAAAGCAAAATGGGCACATAAGGACCAAAAGCAAAATGAGCACACAAGGAGACAGAAGGAAAGAATGGGCACACAAGGAAACAAAAGCAAAAATGGGCACAGCGGAATACAGGGCAAAAAGGACATTCAAGTGATGATGGAGCTCGGGTCCGCCTTGGGGTTCTTCAGTAGGGCGTTGATCTTGGCGCGTTTCCAGCTTTCGGGGAAGGTTGCGGTCTCGAAGAAGAGGTTGATGGTGTTGCGTAGGTGGGGTGCGATGGAGTTGCCGGCTTTGTTGAAGATGTGGTGTGGAAAAGGGTCAGACGGTGAGCCGGAGTGGATTGTGCCCATGGTCTTGATTGTGTCTTCGATGCTCATGTTGGCCCAGGTTGTCAGGGGGTTGTAGTCGATGGGGTGTGGTGGTTCCTGCATGTTGGTGCCTGTTAGGGTCACTCGGGGGTTGAAGCTATCATGGATGTCGGCGATCTTGTGGTGGAAAAAGGTGGCGAGGGAGTCGCACAGGGCTTGCGACGGCAGGATGGCGTTGGAGCTGGGGTTGGAGAGTTCCTTCACGACGTTGAAGAGCTCCTTGCTGTTGTGTGCGTTGTTGTTGAGGCGGTCTTTGAAGGAGGTCCTCTTGGCGGTCCTGATGAGGTGGTGGTGGTTGCGGATGGCATCTTTGTGGGCTGCGCGCTGCCAAGTGACTTCTCGCTGTGCCATATGTTCACCAACTTCCGGCAGGTGCGCTTTGAAGCTAGGAGTTCAGGGGTGAACCAGTTGGCTCTCTTGCTGGTGTCTTTGAGGGTTTGTTTTTTCATTAGGGCTAAGGTGTTGGCGCAGTCGTCCATCCATTGTCTGAGGGTGCGCGCACCATCGTCGGGGTTGGAGGGGTTGGTCGGTGAGTTGAGTGTGAGGTTTGTCTTTAGTTGTACTTCCGTGATTTTGCCCCAGCAGCGACGGGGGATCTGTAGGGTGCGGTGATGTGCGACTGGTTTCCGGAAGGTGAAGTGAATGCAGTGGTGGTCGGTCCAGGTGGGTTTGGAGACGTAGCTGAAGGAGATGTGTGGGCTTGAGGAGAAGATGGCGTTGAGCGTGTGTCCGGCGATGTGGGTTGGCGTTGTGACGAGTTGTTCCAGTCCGAGGTTGGCGAGGTTGTCTATCAGGGTGGAGGAGTTGCTGTCGTTGTTGTTCTCCAGATGGAAGGTCAGGTCTCCGGGGAGGATGTAGTCGGTGGAGGTCAGTGCGTGTGTGCGATGAAGTCGGCGATGGCGTCGCAGAATTGTGGTTGGGGTCCGGGTGGTCTGTAGACGAGGGTGCCTCTTAGGGTGGTCTTGGGGTCCGTGTGGATCTGGAAGTGCATGTGTTCGGCAGTGCTGAGAGAGTCGTCGGTGTTTGTTGAGACCCTGATGGTCTTCTTGTGGACGATGGATATTCCTCCTCTGACTCCGTTGGTGCGGTCTCTGAGGGCAATCTTGTATCCGTCAGGGATGGCTATTGCGATGTCTGGGGAGGAGGTTTCATTCATCCAGGTCTCGGTCAGGAAGGCGACATCTGGAGATGCGGTGTCGAGTAGGTCCCAAAGCTCGACGGCGTGTTTGCTTGCGGAGCAGGTGTTGATCAGGATGCATCGGAGCTAGTTGTGTTTTGTCGTGGCGGGTGTCTCTGCGTCTTCGATGCAGGAGATGCTGCAGTTCTGGCAGGTGAAGGGACCGTGGGTGTGCTTCGGGGTAGCCCTGCAGCAGGTGGGGGTTCATCCTGGGTTGAGAGCAATGAGGGTGCTGCCGTCGTATCTGAGGTGGTCTTCATGGCTGGTGCGGGGGCCAGGGGTTCTGGCGCTGGGTGCGGTCCAGGCGCAGACGGGCACAGATGGGCTTACATTAGGCGAGCCTTTGGCGCGCCAGCGGCGCGGACGCCATTATAAGGGGAGGTGGGAGGGAGGAGCAGCTGGGAGGCGAGAGGTGGGTGGCAGGGGTCAGCGAATGGGCGCGGGGGGTGGGGCCGCAGGGGCAGCAGCGGCGGGAACTGCGAACAAGATGGGCACGGAGGAGCGAGGAACAAAAAGCAAAATGGGCACACAAGGACCAAAAGCAAAATGGGCACACAAGGAGACAGAAGGAAAGACTGGGCACACAAGGAAACAAAAGCAAAAATGGGCACAGCGGAATACAAGGCACAAGGACACTCAAGCACTGGTGGAGCTGCAGCGGGGGCAGCGACCTACCTTGCAAGGTCAAGGGTCACTCTCCTCACCGCGCAGCGGCCACCATTTTAAGGGGAGGTGGGAAGGAGGAGCAGCTGGGAGGCGGGAGGCTGGTGGCAGGGGTCAGCGAATGGGCGCGAGGGGTGGGGCCGCAGGGACAGCAGCGGCGGGAACTGCGAATGAGATGGACACGGAGGAGCGAGGAACAAAAAGCAAAATGGGCACACAAGGACCAAAAGCAAAATGGGCACACAAGGAGACAGAAGGAAAGAATGGGCACACAAGGAAACAAAAGCAAAAATGGACACAACAGAATACAGGGCACAAGGACACTCAAGCGCTGGTGGAGCTGCAGTGGGGGGGAGCGACGTACCTGGCAAGGTCAAGGGTCACTCTCCTCACCGCGCAGCAGCCGCCATTGTAAAGGTAGGTGGGAGTGAGGAGCAGCAGGGAGGCGGGAGGCGGGAGGCAGGGGTCAGCGAATGGGCGCGGGGGGGCAGGGCTGCAAGGGCAGCTGCGGCGGGAACTGCGAATAAGATGGGCACGGAGGAGCGAGGAACAAAAAGCAAAATGGGCACATAAGGACCAAAAGCAAAATGGGCACACAAGGTGACAGAAGGAAAGAATGGGCACACAAGGAAACAAAAGCAAAAATGGTCACAGCGGAATACAGGGCACAAGGACATTCAAGTGCTGGTGGAGCTGCAGCGGGGGGGAGCGACTTACCTGGCAAGGTCAAGGGTCGCTCTCCTCACCGCGCAGCAGCTGCCATTTTAAGGGGAGGTGTGAGGGAGGAGTAGCTGGGAGGCGGGTGGCAGGGGTCAGCGAATGGGCACGGGGGCGGGACCGCAGGAGCAGCAGTGGCGGGAACTGCGAACGAGATGGGCACGGAGGAGCGAGGAACAAAAAGCAAAATGGGCTCACAAGGACCAAAAGCAAAATGGGCACACAAGGAGACAGAAGGAAAGAATGGGCACACAAGGAAACAAAAGCAAAAATGGGCACAGCGGAATACAGGGCACAAGGACACTCAAGCGCTGGTGGAGCTGCAGCGGGGGGGCCACCTACCTGGCAAGGTCAAGGGTCACTCTCCTCACCGCGCAGCGGCCGCCATTTTAAGGGGAGGTGGGAGGGAGGAGCAGCTGGGAGGCGGGTGGCAGGGGTCAGCGAATGGGCGCAGGGGGCTGGGCCGCAGGGGCAGCAGCAGCGGGAACTGCGAACGAGATGGGCACGGAGGAGCGAGGAATAGAAAGCAAAACGGGCACACAAGGACCAAAAGCAAAATGGGCACACAAGGAGACAGAAGGAAAGAATGGGCACACAAGGAAACAAAAGCAAAAATGGGCACAGCGGAATACAGGGCACAAGGACACTCAAGCGCTGGTGGAGCTGCAGCGGGGGGTCCACCTACCTGGCAAGGTCAAGGGTCACTCTCCTCACCGCGCAGCGGCCGCCATTTTAAGGGGAGGTGGGAGGGAGGAGCAGCTGGGAGGCGGGTGGCAGGGGTCAGCGAATGGGCGCAGGGGGCTGGGCCGCAGGGGCAGCATCAGCGGGAACTGCGAACGAGATGGGCACGGAGGAGTGAGGAACAGAAAGCAAAACGGGCACACAAGGAGACAGAAGGAAAGAATGGGCACACAAGGAAACAAAAGCAAAAATGGGCACAGCAGAATACACTCAAGCGCTGGTGGAGCTGCAGCAGGGGGGGATCGACCTATCTGGCAAGGTCAAAGGTTGATAGAGCAATAACCAGATGGAGATGCACTGCACAGCGGCATCTTACATTTCAAGGTAAAATAAACAAATGGGGCAAGGCATGCCTTCTTTGAACGGCCATGTCACCCCACCTATTAAGAAAACAAAATGGGGAAGAAGCGATGGCTATGCAGTGCCATTTCTTCTCCCGCTAAGTCAATAAAAACTGGGATGTGCTTGCAGTGTACAGACATCGCCCCACCCCAAGTAAATACAAAACATGGAAGACATGTTATGCACAGTCACGTCTACCTACTCTAAGTAAATGAAACTAAGAAAGATACTAGGGTTGTGAACAGCAGCGTCTTCCTACACTGAGTAAATGAAAACCAGGAAAGACACATCAGACGCTCACGCCGCCAATCTTATGTCTCCCAGGTTACATTAATAACTAAAAGAGTCATTTGGAAATGCACACTGGCCATGCCTCCCACATACTAAAAAGACTCAATATAAAAGAAAAATATTTTACCATTCTGGGAGATGGTCTCGGCAGAGACAGAAAAAAGGATGTGAAGACGAGCTAGTTAGTAACTCATTTATGTTAATGTACTGGGGAAGCGTACAAGGGAATCACTTGCTTAACATTACCTTGGTTTTTTAAGGAGTTAACATGATCAATGCACTGAGGCAGGCGCCTCATTAGTTTGGGCTGTGATGAGGAATACAGAGAAAGGGATTGCTATATGAAAAGAGAAGGTCAGTTATGCATTTGGCTTGAAACATCTCTCAACCAAATAAAAAATTCAGAGCTGGGAAAAGATTGCTAGTGGGCATAGGCAAGGGGAAGAGCTGTGTAGCAGTTGGCAGGTGTGAGTGAGGTTGATATCGAATTTAGGAGGCATGGATGAGGGTGTGTGGAACAAGGGAGGGAAGAGAAGTCAATGAGATAGTGGGATGGGGATTCAAAAAGTGTGAAGGAAGCAATGACGAGGAGTGGGGCAGGGAGAAGCAAGGGTGACTGAAATGGGAGAAGATGGCTGTGTGTAGAACTAATTCTTAATGTCCCATTACCAAAGGGAACAGTAATGATACTGTAATCTTTCACAAAATGACATTGGTTTGAATGACATTAATTTTAACCATTGGCAAACCTTGAAAGATATATTAAAGGCAATGGCAAAAGAGGCCTCTGCTCTAGGACAATACATTGCGCTCGCTCTGCCCAATTTTTTTGAAATGTATCCCACAATATTGTGAGGGAGGCTGACCCCATATTGTCAGCAAAGAAATCATTGCTGACCTTTTCCAGGGTCGAGGTGACTTCAGGATCAAGGAGAAGGGCACGATTAACCGTCCACCTAGGGTTCTACATATAGGCAGGACATTCGAAGCTCATGAGTACAGCTGAATATTCAGAGATATACCCTGGCCGATGCCTCATTCTTTTAACCTTATCTGCTATTACTGTATCCACAAGGAAATAGCCAAGCCTAGAAAAACGGCCATATTTATTTCTATGAAAGGTATAACCGCTTTTCTGGCCCATTTGGTGACGCCACACATTAACCAACCCCAGATTTTAGAGGATATTCCTTACTGCCTGCCTGGCACACAGTTCCCCCCAGGGCAGGGATCAAGTGAGGATGAGGCTAGAGGATGCCCAGCTAAACTCCAAGCTCAAGTTGGAAAAGAAATGAAGGTATAGGTGGCAAGCAAGAGTATGAAGGTCTTTGAGATTCAGGAAAGAGCTTGGACATTTAGATCAGAATGTCATGGAATAATATCAAGGGATTAATCACTAAGTCTCAGGGTGACATCTCTAAAAATGCAAGGGAGACGCAGGGCAGATGCAAGATCATCTGGTCTCCTTTTCTTCTGATTTATATACCAAGGAGGTTACTCCAGACTTGGAAGGCCTCAGGGCGTGGCTCCGAGATAGTATCCTCCCGGGGCTTACAGATCTCTTCAAGCACAAATTACGGAGGCTGAATTCTGGGAGTCGGACTAAGAACGGGAAAGCTGCGTGCCTGATGTTATCCCCTCAGAGTTATATAAGATATTAAAGAAGTTGGTGATTCCATTCTGGGGGAAATTGTTCAATTCTAAATATTTTAACAATGCCCAGATCCCGAATTTATGGAGGGAAGCTACGTTAGGGCTGAATTTGAAGCCCGCTAAAGATCCAAAGAAGGCAGACTCATATCAGCCAATTTCTCTTTTGAATGTTGATTATAAGGTTTTCGCCAGTATTTTAGCAGGTAGGTTAGCTAAGTTGGCTCCACAACTAATTCGCCCAGGTCAGAAAGAGTTTGTCTCTAAGAGCCAAATGCATGATCTTAAACAGCAATTAACTGGGTGCATTGATCTGGCCATGGACCACTCAATTCCATTGGCTGTTGCCACAATAGTTGTGGCCAAGGCCTTTGTCAAGGTTTGTTGGGCATATTTGTGGGAGGTCTTGGGTTTAGCCCTTGCATTATTCTGACTCTCCATTTTATTAAATGGAGCTCGGGCAGAGAGCTTCAGGATTACCTGGGTACAGGGTAGGGGTGCCCTCTCTCCACACCTTTGTTTGATATTTATATCGAACCATTTGCCCTGTAGAAGAGACCCCCAGGTAATTTCCTTTTCCACACAACAACTAAGTAATAAGATAGCGCTCTTCACAAATGATTTAATACTTTATACACCAGTTCCTTTACAAACCATCCCCAGGGTAGGAAATTAAGCAGAAGAATTTGGGGCATTGTCAGGTTATGCAGCCAACACAACTAAGTTGAAGATTATGCTCAGGAATTTCACCAATTGGGAGCGGGAGGAGACTGAGTTTAGGTATTTGGGCATCTCAATAGTTCATTCATTGGGAGCAGTTCAGCACATATTTTAGGGAGGGTGGCAAAAGTGATTGATAGGCTCCTTATAACGAAGAGAAACTTGCCACTGTTGATTTATGGGTGGGTGAACTTGATTAAAATGATGGTTTCACCCAAGTTGAATTATCTTTTTTATTGTATACCCCTTACCTTTCATAAAAAGTGATTGAAAAAATAGAGGGGAAAATCATTAGTTAGGGGGAGCTAGGCGCTCTTGGAAAAAATTAAGGAGAAGTTTGAGGAAAGAGGTCTGGCATTACCAGATTTAAACTTCTGTTGTATGGCTTTCCAACTTAAGAACTGTAGGATGCTTCTTGGGACAACGGATAGTTCAACATGGGGTAAAATACTTAAAGAAATGGGAGCAGGGCTGGGACCCACAGGCTTTTTATAAAAATGTGGGGCTTCCGACATTTTAAAGAAAGTTCACCTGAAAGTTTTAAAAGCTGCACTTTGCCTCTGGTACCGGTAAGGAAGATTTGGCTGAATAGGTAGCAGCGTGTATTATGCGCTGAACCTTTAGCTTTTCTTTGCCTTGCTCTAGCATCTTTCAGTAGTGTTTTGAACTTGTTTTAGTTGGATTGACTTTGGACCACAGGGGAACTGGGGGCTAGTTTTTAAGTCTAATCATACCGTTGTGTTTATGCTTAATATTACTATACCATTTGCACTGAACTGACTGGCATTGTACTGTGTTTGAATTTGAATGTTTCACATCAAGTACATTGGCGGGACTCATTGTTGCAGCCTGCCTTTTCTGTTGGCTATGGGAGTCGAGTGGGGGTCTTCCTGCCTGTCACCTCGAGTGTGGCTTGGCGGAGGCCATTTCTCCTACTGAGACAGCTAGAGCTCTAGTTTTTTGGCTCTAATTAGGTTAATGCATTTAAACCGGGCTGCTGTGCGAACCCGGTGGCTGAATAGTTAGCAGCATGTGTTATGCACTGAACCTTTAGTTTTATTTGCCTTGCTCTAGCATCTTTCAGTAGCTTTTTAAACCTGTTTTAGTGGAATTGACTTTGGACCACAGCAGGACTGGGGGTTTGTTTTTATGCCTAATGATACTGTTGTTTTTATGCCTAATGTTACTATACCATTTGCACTGAACTGACTGGCATTGTACTGTGTTTGAATTTGAATGTGTCACATCGATTACATTGGCAGTACTCACTGTTGCAGCCCACCTTCTCTGTTGGCTACGGGAGTCGGAGGGGGTCTTCCTGCCTGTCACCTCGAGTGCGGCTTGGAGGATGCCATTTCTCCTACTAAGACAGCTAGAGCGGCCAGCTTGGCAGTGCGCGCTCTAGCTTTTTCGGCTCTAATTAGGTTAATGCATTTAAACCGGGCCACTGCGCGTACGCATGCAGCGGGCGTGCCAAAGGCGCGCCAAAGGCAAGCCCGTCCGCTCCCACCAGCATCCTTGAAGTGACCAGTGCCAGCTATTATGCCCAAAACTGCAAACTGGGTAAGCACCACCAGGCTCATACTTCCCATCAATTCCATTCTTTTAATGCTATCCCCAGTTGTACACCCCTGAGTATGGACACCTTAGGTCTCTCTGTACACCGATGCACCTCCTGCAACTTTTTGCTCAAAAATATCAATTCTAGCTCCTGTGACGACTCAGAGCAGGGCCCGTCATTAAAAGCGGCACTTATAAAAGCTTGGTCTCTACCTAAGCATGCTATTGATATTTATGATCTGCTTAGGGAGGAAAACCTTGATGCTCTGTTTGTAACAGAGACCTGGCTAACAGTGTCGTTGGGCCCAGGCATCTGGACAGCCATTCCAGAGGGCTATAAAATTGTACAGAAAGACAGGAAAGAGGGCAGTGGGAGTGGCCTTGGTATTATATTCAAAGACTGTTACACCCTGACCCAGCTGCCCCAGGTGAACCTGGAGATGGTAGAGATATTGGGATTTACCCTAACATTCTCTTCGAAACAATCAATATCAGGTGGCCTCATATATAGACCACCTCGTACAGCGGTTGGCTTTGTTCAGGCTCTCTGTGAAATAGTTTTACCTTTGGTCCTGAGGTACGGACACTGTTTTGATTGATGACTTTAACTTACACATGGATTGTGATCAACTAACTGATAGTCATATTTTGATGGAGAGCTGTGCTTCTATGGGCCGTACCCCCTCTATTAATGCCCGGACTCATCTGGCCGGTCATATGCGGGACCAAATATTCACCTCTAGGCCCCTTGCTGTTGACCCTCCAGTACCTCTGGTTTGGTCAGATCATTTTCTCCTCAGATTTAGGTGGCCAAAATTTAGTAAGGTCCTTCTTAAAGAGAGCATACTTCCCCGTACATTCAGGGCTTCTGGCAAATTTAAAGCGGACTCTTTGATTAATACACTGGAGGCCTCTAGTCCTTCTCTGACTGGCGAGTTTAATACTGACGGAGGCCTAGTTGAAGATAGGATTGAGTACGCCTATCATTCTCTGAGTGTGGAAAGTAGCATTAAACAGTCTCGGTCCAAAGTGCCTAGTCCTTGGTTTACACCAACTTTAAGAAAATTGAAGCTGGCATGTAATCGCAAGGAAAGGCTATGGAGGACTAAATATTGTCCATCAGCCAAAGCAGGCTATAAAGTGGAGCTAGGCAACTATTACAAAGAAATTAAAATACCCAAATATACTTACTTTGAAGCCAGAATCTAGAAGGCAGGCAACCACTCGCAAGGGATTTTTAAAATTGTGAGGTCATTCTCCACGCCGGAGGTAGGCTCCAATAAAGAGCCTTCCACTAAGGAATGGTGTGAGACACTGACCTCCTTTTTTCAAGAAAAATTATGTCCATCCAGATCAGCCTCCCTCCACCAGCAATGGATTCAGGCATATTAGGGCCGACCTTAGAAGGCGCCAGTGCTCAAGAGTTTCTTCAAGACATTGGATCCGCCTCTTGGGAAGTATGTCCCCTAGACTCTTTCGACCCCATTTCTTTGGAAAATTCTTTAAGGGCACTAAAAGGCCTTAAATCAGGCTCTCCCTTGGATCCGGCCCCCACCTCCATTCTGGCACTGAGAGCAGAGGCAATCAACCTTCACATGAATCAGCTATTAAATGACTCCATCCTAGAGGCTACGGTCCCCACGAAATGGAAGGTGGCCAAAGTTATCCCTTGGCTAAAAAAGGCTCAGGCCAATCCCTCTGATCCGGTTAATTATAGGCCAAATCCAGACTTTTCGAAGATACTGGAAAAACACGTGAACCAGCAGCTATAATCCTTTCTGAAAAAGAATGGCCTGCTCCACCCTTGCCAGTCGGGCTTTTGCCGGAATCACAGTACAGAAAGGGCTCTGTTAGAAGTGGTGGATTTTATCCGGCTGAGTCAAGAGGCAGGTGAGAAGGCGTTGCTGATATTGTTAGATCTGTCTGCCGCCTTTGATACAGTGTAACATCAGAAGCTCCTGATCCGGCTTCACGCGATTGGCATCAGGGGTTTGGCTTGGAAATGGTTGGCTTCTTTTCTAGAGTGGAGGGGGCAGGAGGTCTGGTATAACCCTTTCTCAGCTTACTCATGCTCATTGGAGGTGGGGGTCCCACAGGGTTCGGCTTTGAGCACAGACCTGTTTAACATCTACCTCACTCCTTTAGTTAAGGTGGCTGAATCACGTGGGGCCAAAATTGTTTCCTATGCAGACGACACACAGTTGTTGTTTACATGGAAGGCTAACGATCCTTGCCCGGGTGTCCTAATCAGTTCCTGCCTTGCAGCCGTTTTTGGTTGGCTGGCCTCCAACCAGTTAAAGTGTAATGCTGCTAAAACAGAACTACTCTTCTTTGGTAAAGTGGCTGAGACCCCTTTACATGTCTTCTGGCCTGCGGACGCTCCCGCCCCCTCAGCGAATTGCTTGGTGGTGAAAAATCTGGGGTTCAAACTAGACAACCAGCTGCTATTTCACGCTCAGGTGAACACAATAGTTGGTGCCTGTTTTGCTTTGCTACGTCTTCTATGGAAATTCCTGTTTTTTTCTATCTAAAGAGGCCAGACAACAGGGGATTCAGGCTCTGATTATATCCAGGCTGGATTATGGGAACGGACTCTATCTGGGTATGCCTGACTTTTTGCTGGACAGGCTTCAACTTATCCAGAATGCAGCATCCCGGACCATTTTTGAGCTCACTGCTTCTGAGGAGCCTGCATTGGCTCCCTGTAAGGAAAATAATAATTTCTAAAACTCTGCTTATCACACAGAAAGCACTCTATGGAGAAGAACCAAGCTACCTTAAACTTAGGATATCTTTTTGCTCTCCTCGTAGACAACTCCACTCCGCTAACCTGTTGTCAACCAATGTCCCCCGTTTAAAAAAATCTAGGTTGGCAGGTGTGTCTCTCTCCTTCCTGGGACCTTGCCATTGGAAAAAAATGCCACTTCGTTTGAGACGCATTGAATCTATTCCCCTGTTTCGGAAAAAGCTGCAAACATGGCTGTTTTCCTGCCCCTAAGCTCCTTCTCCCATGCTGTTACCATTCAGACAGTGCCAGGACACTCTTTGGAGTAACAGTGCGCTTTACAAATATCCCACACATAGACGTAGACATAGACACATAGACATAGACATTTGGGGCATCAGGTACTACTTTGATTTCTCTCAAGTTTGGGATTCCCCGGGCACCCCAGAATGTTTGTGGAATAGCTTGAGTCTACCTTTGAGGGAGGCCAGGATGAACAGTTGCAGGGATCTCTTTACAGTGCAAGGGCGTCTACCCCCCGAAGTACTTAAGGCAAAGACCCGGGGTTCCCTGTCTACATTTAAGTATGTACATCTCACTTCTTGGTACCTGAGTGCTAGTTCAGAGATTGGTGGTGCCTGGGAGGCTGAAACACTCCTGCAAGACATGCAGCCTTTAAGCACGGAGGGCTCTATATGCTATCAGAAGCTGATGAGGGAACTTTGGAGGCACTGTATGGGACTTGGAAGGGAGTAATTCCAGAGTAGGAGGTCCCACATGGATGTCAAATCTCGTTGAAACTGCTATAATCTATGGTCAAGCCAGTCAATCTAAAAAATAATCATTTTTATATTATTAATAGAATATACTGGACACCTCAGAGATTAGCTACATTTGTGTGCTCCCTGATTCCAAAATGTAAAAGATCCTGAATTAAATGACGAGCACATGTTTAACGCTTGTCCTTCAATTAGTGGATTCTTGAACAATGTGAGCAATATTATAGTGGATATCTTGCTGGTGCTGGTGCTGATGAGAATTGATACAGAGTCACTCAGCCTTTTGGGCAGGATTCAGAGGGTCTTACCTTACGATTTGGTGCTTCTTGCGAGAAGAGGAATCTGCAAACATTCGCTATATAAGGTAGCTCCCCTCCTGGAGGATGGGCCCAATGCTGTCCGCTGGTCTTGGAAAATAGGCTTAGGCTGTACCCCAGGTCGAGCAGATACCATCTGGACAGACTTTCTAAGGTGGAGCGGTGTATCAGATTCAGAGAACGGAGCCTATGATTGCACCCAAGAATCAAAAAAATACGGGTGTTTAGGCACAGGTTGGTGTGGCTGGGACGCTGTCTGAGCAGCAGGTACAAGGCCTCAACCACAGCCCATTATCTCTCTATACCATTTCTCAATGTATATTTTTCAAGTATTGATATCATGCTATCTCCCAGAAAGCAAACTCTGTAGCAAAATATAAACAGGATAAATAAATATAGGATTCCTCATTATGCTTCTGGTTGGAATGTCCAGGACTATTCCTGAAAAAAAAAGAAATTCTTAAAATAATACAAGTTCCTGTCTCAGAGATAGAATCTGCCACGTTGCATGAAAACAAGGAAGAGGGCCATAGAGGGGAGAGCAGTTTACCAAAAATTGAATTATTTCCTCAAACATTCACTTAGTCAAGTAATAGTGTAGCTTTTTTTCTGTGTGTGTGGTTGTGATTCTCCCCTTTCATTAAGATTAAGGGCCAGATGTACAAAGCATTTTTCCGGTTGCAAGTGGCCCTATTCGCAGTAATGGGCTGTTTGCAACTGGAAAAATGCTTTTCCTGATGTACATAATGCAAAATGCAAAATGCAAGTAGTTAACATGTTACTGAATCGCAATTTGTATTTGCGATTCGGTATTTGTAAGGTAACGATAACAAAAAACAGTGTCTCAACTAGAACATTATTTAAAGGGACCATTAAACACAAGAATCAATCATAACGACCAAGGAGGGACAAGGGAGACCAAGGGATAATGAAAATTGTTATTTGTAATTAGAAGCACAGTAAGTATGTCCAATTTACAGTAACCATAACAATCATATGTGCACAGCTAGTTAAGTGAAAAAGTGATCTGCGCAGTGATTTAAGTGTTAAAATAACAACGCAGTACGGCGAAGGAACAATTAAATCATAAGGGTCAAACAGAAGTATTCACATAAATTTTCCAACTATAACAATATTAATCCAATCTTAATTGGCCCTTCAAAAAGCCGCAATTAACGTTGTCAGGTCGACGACGTTTCAACCTCCTTTCGTTGAGGTCATCATCAGGACAATGGTTACGAAGGTTTAAAATATACTTCTGTATTAGAAGAAGAATGGAGTTAAATTCTTGAGTAACAAGATCGTGACAGGAAACTGAGTGACTTTGAAAGCGTTGGGAATCGGAGGTACGGACTAAAAAATTAGTCAAGGTGCATTGGAAGCAACCAGGGATAGTAGCGTTTCTAAAAGGACGACAGAATCGGGGGTAAGGACTAATTAATTAGTCAGGGGGCAGCAAAAGCATCCGAGAATAACAGCGTCTCGAGAGTTAAGTCGAGTCAGAATGGTGTAAATCTAAAGGGAATCAATCCGATTACTTGAACACAGGATCAGTCCGAGGTGAAGCACTTCCTTCAAACAAACAAAGCGTCTGTATTTGTAAGGGGCTTGTTTTGGGCTTCCCTTCAAAATGCTGAATCGGTATGGAATATGTTACTGTTTTGCGACCGAATTAAGGTCGTAAAAACAGTAATACTTTACCACTATTTATTAAGTGGTGGTAACCCATTTGCAAATAGGAAGGAGTCCTTTTGGGAATCCTGCCCCTTTGACAATGTTTAATATTTTTATAAAATTTAAATTTAAATTAATAATTTTTCTTACTTTTTCTCTTTAAATGCATCACATTTTCCTTTAAGGAAAATGGTCTGCATATTAAAAAAAAGCATTGCTTTATTTAAAAGCAATCACAGACGTGGTAGCCTGCTGACCCCACCAGGCCACCATCCCTTTGATGGCAGCATATCTTAGTGAGTCACAAATTGCGACCTATCTCATTAATATGCATGAGGTAGGTCTATGTGCGACCCATTAGAAATCGCTAATAAAACTCAAAAGAGTTTCATACATTAGGAATAGAGATTTCCTAATTGCAATTTGCAGGAAATCGAAATTAGGAAATCACTCATAAACTTGCATACATCTATCCTAAAATTATGTGCAGGTCCCTAATTTTCAACCAATATATTTGTGTATACATTACATTACCAGGTTCCGCTGGCTGTGGGCCTGATTACGATGACAGTAGGACAAGGATCTGACCGGCATCGCCGCTGGATTGGAACTGCCAAATTACGGTGCGACTGCCGTGTAGGTGGTCGGAAAAACACATTTGCCAGACACCATGTGGTGCTAGGCACACTGTGCATGGATGTTTGGGAGGTACCACATCTGCCCCCCTGGCCCCATAGCGGAGGCTGAAGGGGAGGCAGGGGCCCCTAAAGTCCCTTCTCATCTGCTTTTACATGGCGGTCGGAGCACTATGTAAAGTATGAGCGATGCCCCAACGGGCTCCTTGAGCCTGTCGGAGGCGTCAGTTGATCCCTCTGACTGCTGTGCTCTGACTGGCTGCATCATAATGTGGCAGATAGACCACTACCCTGGCTGTCGGGCAGACCGCCACCTATGCCCTGTCGGTGGCAGTCCACCCGACATCCTAATTGGGCCCTGTATTCTTAGCTGTATTCTATGTTGCATGGTTTGAGGATGGGAAGAATACAGTATGTGGCATATAAATTCCAGCGTGTGCAAGGGGTGTTTTGATGCATTGCTGCTATGCCCTATGTAAACCAACTTCCGCCACAGCATTAAAACTGCAGATATTGGGTTAGATAATTAGGGCTAGATGTACAAAGCAGTTTTCCAGCCGCAAACAACCCGAATGCTTTTTCAAATGTACAAAATGGAAAACGCGATTCAGTAACTAGTTAGGGAATCCCAATTTTCATTTGTGATCCAGTTTAAAAATGGTGGTAACCCATTTACAAAGGGAAAGAGGTCCCCATGTGACCCTTTCCCATTTGAGAATGTAAATAAAAAAAAAAATAGAGCACAAGTTTTTCCTTTTTAAACGCATCTCGTTTTCCTTTGAGGCAAACAGGCTGCATAAAAAAAAAATCTTTATTAAAAAGCAATCACATGGTCTGCTCACCTCCGTAAGCCACCATTCCTGTGCTGGCTAGGATTCCTAATGTGTTGCATACTGTGACCTACCTCATTAATATTCATCAGGCAGGTCAATTTGCGACCCACATGGAAACCTAAAAGAAACTCAATGAGTTTTATACATTAGGAAAACCGATTTCCTAATTAAAATTGGGAAAGAGTCGCAATTTGGAAATCGGTATTCCTAATATTTGTACATTTGGTCCTTAGTGCCTTATTTAGTGTTGGCAGGCAGGATAATCTGTTGCATACATGGTGGATATCCCGACTTCTGTATTACAAGAGCATTATAGCTATGGCACTTGTTAAATGGCACACAGGATATCCTTCATGTTTTGACGGAGTATCGCTTCTGTCAAACTCGAAGGAGCATGTGTACAAAGCATTTTTGTGCTCGGAAATGGCCTGATTCTGTGAATCAAGCTGTTTGCGACCACAAAAATACTCTTTCACATATACAAAGCTCAAAATGTGATTCAGTTATATGTTACTGAATCACAATTTGTGTTTAACGACTTTGTGAAAGGAAGGGGCGTGTTTGGGGCATTCCAAATACATAATGACAGTTGTGTGCTTGAATGTTTTGCAATCAAATTATATCTGCAAAACATTCATTTTTTACAGCCACCCTAGAGGAAGTGGGAACCATTCACAAATGGGATGGGGTTCCCTAGGGATCCCTTCATTTTAGACACCTTCCCTTTATGGATGATGATACAAATATTTTTTATTAGCATGCAGTGGTCCTATGCACCATTACCTAATATTAAAAATTTAAATTAATTGTTTTATTTTATTTTTTTGAAATGCATGCTATTTTACTTTAAGGAAAACGGGCTGCATTTAAAAAAAGAGAGAAAGCAACCACAGACTTGGGGGTCTGCTGACCCAGCAGGCCACCATCCTTGTGATGGCTGCTATTCCTAATGGGTCACAAATTGTGACCTCCCTCATTATTTATTCATGAGGTAGGTTAATTTGCGAACCCACTAGGAATCACTATTTAGGAAATCATTGTTTAGTACATTAGGAACTGCGATTTCCTAACTGCAATTTGGTAAAAATCACAATTAGGTAATTAAAATCGTTCTGTACATATGGCCCTAAATGAAGCC
Organism: Triturus cristatus; assembly: GCF_964204655.1. NCBI lineage: Eukaryota > Metazoa > Chordata > Amphibia > Caudata > Salamandridae > Triturus > Triturus cristatus. The sequence continues at coordinate 734,027,885 of NC_140587.1, read as the reverse complement.
CTTACTCTCCTAAAAATTCCTAATATAAGTTATTATATATTTTTGTCTTTATCTGAATATTTTTCAATGATATGTCTGTTTTTTGCAATCCGCTGGTGATATTTTGAAATGTTGGTGTGTGTTCTCATGCAAAAATATATCATTCTGTATTTTTAAATTTCAACTAGGTCACTTTAGAGAGATTACATTTCCCATGCATAGGGAAACTCTGTGAATCAGGCCTTCTGACCTGTAGCTCTTAAACTCAGATTTAGCATTAAAAACATGTTCTGAAATGTACTCAGGAGATAACAATGCATTTCTGGAGTCAGTCGAGCCCGAGTTACTTCAATGGCCCTTAAATGTTTGTCCACATTCGGATGAAACATAATTTTCCAGGCGCCCACCTTGTCTGCAGCTGCTTAATATAACACACAAACAGCAGGACGTGCTATATGCTGTACATGCTAACCATAGAAGCTACCTTTCTTGACAATCACATGAGTTGATCAACGATTTCTTCGATTTTTCTTCCAGACTGGTTCGGTTCAAGATTTGTTTTAAAGAGAATACGTTATACATTATTTTCACTGCTTAATAAATACTTGCAGCCATTTTCCATCGACCCATTATGATCTCTTGACCTTTCAACTTTCATTTGTCATTATTTTGGATTTATGAATATTGATTTCCTTGTCCTTCCCACAACAGTATGCCCTGAAGGTCGTAACAATGTGATTAGACTTTCAGCTATAAAACCTAATTGGAAAATAATAAAACTGAGAGAGGTAAATGAGTGTTAAATAGTTGAGCTCTGAAATTAGAATATTCAAATAAAAATTGAAGCACAATGGGGCCAGTACCCAACCTTGACAAACACAAGATGGATTAGTGCTCTTTGTGCCAGATCAGCTCTTTTTATAAAAGAAATAAGGGGCATATTATCAAGAAACGGCGTTAAAATTATCGCAGCTTTAGCGGCAGAAAACTGCCGCTAAAGCGGCGATAATGGGCTTGATAATATGCCCTTGAGAATTCCAATAGAAGCCCATGTTCTGGTGTCAACTTACTGGGGTTAGTAGAGCCCTCAGCAGCAGTGCTGGTGGTTGGTGCCTCCTGACCAGCTTCTCTGGGACCCTCAACAATGTCTCTTTTCATGTCCTTGGGTGCTGATGTAGGAAATTAATAAAATAACAAACAAAACAGATTAGTGATTCCGTTTATCTCCACAAAATTATTATGACAGACAAACGCGGTCACATAATTGTACTTCTCTGAAACAGATCATCTATCCCACTAGTTCCAAGTCAATTGACTATCATTGAGTTGCCCATACTAATCCTAAAACCCCTATTCCAAATTTCCTCAACAAAAACTACATTTGGAAGTAATGAATTGCTGTGAATGATCTTTGATTATATTTCCATTTCTCGATCTCAAGCTGAGCCCCATTGATAGGCCAACTCAGTCTCACATTAATCGTTGTAATGCATAGATGCATACTTCACATCGCTGCTAGCTTGGGGCTGTACTTGCTGCATAAATGAAGTCACAGAGAGAATGCTACCTCACTACTGTCTCTGAATCAGTATGGTGACAAGAGGAGAGTCTGCAATGGCTTCTTAATTAATCCACCAAAGTAAGCGCCAATGATGGATACGATTAGGTAGCACTGCTAAGTACCTACAGCTGGATCACATAGTATTATTCCAATGTAAACTAAAAAAACTTACCTCTGAGTGTGAGCAGGATGCTATTCGGGAAAGAAATAATAGCATTGTAGAACACAAATACAACAAATAATTAATACTGACCGAACCCTAGAATCTCAATCCCTAACAGGCTGTTTGCGGTCCAAGATATCCACCCAGCAGTGAGTCAGCTGCTGCATGGTGTGCTGAACCCGGGTGGTGCGCTGCACATACAGGCGCACCATCCTCCAGCATAGGTGATGCTCATGTAAGGGGTAGCCAGGCCTTTCACCTAGAGGCTTAGAGGGAAGGTGGTGCTGCACACAAAAAACAGTGCACCACCTTCTCCTAACTAAAGATCACTCAGGCTGCACCCCTTGAAAGCAGCACCACCAGCAACGAAGGAGCCCCTCAGCCATGGCGCTGGGTGAAAGGGAAAGGAAAGAGGAAAGAAATAAGAAAGTAAGGGGAAAAATAAACAAACTACATAAAGTCACAAAAAACACACACACAATTTCCCAAAAATATAAAATACACAAACACAAAGACACACACTAATATAAGAAATAGAAATGAGGGGTAGATACGTTTTAAAGGGACAGGATTAAAGAGATTAAAGAGGGATTAAGATTTAGGTCCAGCACCATAACAGAGAGCAGAAAAAGAAGATGGTTGCGCCCAAGTGGACCACATGGTGCTGTTCGTGCATAATTTGGAACGTGAGGATGCACATATTATGAACCGTGTGGTGCAGTTGAGTGCTGTTTGGAATGAGAGAATGCACTCTGGGTTCCCACTGCAATGCGAATAGGTGCACCGACAAACTTTGCATGCAAGCAAAACTCTACGTAGCGTGTCTGAGTTTTTTGCAATTTCCATATGGTGCAACTCTGCCCAGGCCTAATTGCTATGCATACAGTAACAGAGCAAAGGTTCAGAGATACATACATGTACAGAGTCAGAAGGAAGCTGCTGTATGCACTAAATCGATCATTGAGATGTTGATGTGTGCATATAGACAACTGAAGTAAATAGCAAGACATGTAGAGATAGTGGAAGCTATAGTGAGTAATTAAAGTACACAATTATATATATAGTAACACACTTATAGACAGACACAGAAAGTAATGGGGCTGTAATACAGGTATGACATACAGATATGACATACAGATATGTACTGAGAAATCATAAGTAGACACTGTAATGTAGTGAAAACCACTATAAAGTAGATAGCACAATTTCTAGAAAGATACCAAACAAAAAATAATAGTTGTATTTACAGGACCAGATATACAGTGTGAAACACAATAATAGACTAAGCGAAACAGTAATGTATGTAGTAATACACGTGTACACATGAATACCTAGAACAATATATTCACTTTATCTGTAATACCTATGTATATGAGAGGAAGATGGATAGACAATTATATGTGTGTACTGTACAAAGTAGGAAAGAATAAAGAACTGTATTTTGCATTACTTTTTATAAACGGTATAGTTGAATTACAGGCAACATATGGACACAATGCTGCGTTCACTTAAACATTAACACACTCCCTTATGCATACAGTTAAACACAGTGGTAGAAATTAATGCATACAGATGCACGCACACAGACATATTGATACCCTTAGTGACTGACTCAGATATTTAGTTATATAGACACTCAAAGACCCTGGGACCGATTAATAAATACACTGAGGCATCCATGTCCACAGTACTATACTTACTGACTCATTTATATACTAACGTATACATACATTTATGTACTCTCGGATATATTGATACATACACTGACACAGCCATGCACACAGCAATGCACCCTGATACACTCACACAGTCACTTATACACATGGGGGCCAATTCACAGAACAAACTTGAGAGAAAATCCTAAACTTACTACTTTTGGCATTCACAGAAGGCATTTAGTAGTAGTAAAGTTAGGATTTTGTCTTAAGTTTGACTTAAGTTTGACTTAAGACAAACTTAAGACAGACTTAAGACAGACTTAAGGCAGACTTAAGACAAACTTAAGATAAACTTAAGACAGACTTAAGACAGACTTAAGACAAACTTAAGATAAACTTAAGACAGACTTACAACAGACTTAAGACAGACTTAAGACAAACTTAAAACAAAATCCTAACTTAAGTCTGTCTTAAGTCTGTCTTAAGTTTGTCTTAAGTCAAACTTAAGACAAAATCCTAACTTTACTACTACTAAATGCCTTCTGTGAATACCAAAAGTAGTGAGTTTAGGATTTTGTCCTAAGTTAGTTCTGTGAATCGGGCCCACAGTTAGATACTTTGGGTATTTTGATATATGCACAAGGACACCCACGCATACCCTGATGTACTACCTGAGTTACTCATGTATTAACTGATACATACACTCATACACTATTATAGACACTAATACATACACTCATAAACATAGCGATGCATTGAATGATATAGTGACACACTCACTTATACACCATTAGAGAGTGATAAATATAGTGGGACACTGATACACTCACTTATACAGTGAGATATTATGTGATACACTGATACATAGACTGATGCAGTTATTGACTTAGTCACCTACTCTCTGATAAATGCATTGAGACATCCTGGAACAGAGTAATACATACTCTGATACATCTAAGCCAACATTAATGCAGTCACTGACTCACTGACACACTCACTTAGATTTAGCATATCTATAATACATATATCCAAGAGATGTAGGGGGATACAAAGTTATATTTGTGTACTGTGGAAAGCAGAGTAAAACATAAAAGGAAAGTATGTCTTGTATAACTGATTATAAACCTTAGACTAAAGAATAACCAGTTAGTCAATGTTGTGTCGCCACAAGACTTACCTTCTGCTTGTGGAGAGATCCCACGGGGACAACGTGGACAGCCACCTCCTGCTCCTTCCTTTACCCAGAAAGAGCTAAATACTAACCATGCTGAAGAGGGGACTGGGGGAGGCAGCCAAGAGAAAGGTGAAGGCGATGTGGAAGGAGGCTGTGGTAGGGCACCCTCTGGTTTTCCTTACGTCTTGTGGTAACACCACCTGAGGGTGAGAGTGGAGGAAGGGGAAACACTCGCGCCAGGCACAGGGAACAAACACAACCAACACAGGACACAAGTACGACGTAGTCACCTGAGATGCAGTGCTTCCGTGGAGGTGCGGGTAGATGTGGGAGTCTCTTCACTGTTCTAGGCAATTGGAGGAAGGGACTCCGTGCCTCCGCGTGTGTCGCGTTAACAAAGGAAATGCGCTCCTGCGCTGGTGAGGGCAAAGTAGTGAGCGCGACTCCGTGCCTTTGCACGGGTCGCGGTAACAAAGTAAACGTGCTCCTGCGCTGGTGAGGGCAAAGAAGTGAGCGCGACTTCGTGGCTTTGCACGGGTCGCGGTAACAAAGTAAACGCGCTCCTGTGCTGGTGAGGGCAAAGAAGTGAGCGCGACTCCATGCCTTTGCACGGGTCGCGGTAACAAAGTAAACGCGCTCCTGTGCTGGTGAGGGTGAAGTAGTGAGCACGACTCCGTGCCTTTGCACGGGTCGCGGTAACAAAGTAAACGTGCTCCTGCGCTGGTGAGGGCAAAGAAGTGAGTATGACTCCGTGGCTTTGCACGGGTCGCGGTAACAAGTAAATGCGCTCCTGCGCTGGGGACCAGTAGATGCGGCTCCGTGCTTTTGCACGAGTCGCGGAAACAGAGAGAAAGTGCTCCTGTGCTGTGGATGTAAAGGATGCGACTCTGTGCCTTCGCACGAGTCACGGAGGTCTGAAGTCTGTGGGCGCCCTTGCGCGGTCCGGACAGAAGGTCCGGTTGCTGGGAGAGCCTTCGCTAGCGCTCCTGCGCTCCTGCGAAGCTCAGGGTAGGAACACGAAGCGCCGGTGCGGACGCCTTCGCATCTGTTATGCAGTCCTCCCCGGAAGTGTCGGCCAGCTGGTGATGTCAGCTGCTTCCGTCTCGCAAGGACTAGACGGCCAACCTGCCTGATGTACTGTAGTGGTGGGAGCGTCAACACGCACTCCAACGAAGCAAAGAGCGAGAGAGGACCTGACAGTCAATTAATTAGTAATAAGCTAATTTGTTGCAGATGTTAATTTATTGTTTATTTTTTTTACAGAAATCAGATTTTATTTGAGAAAGAGGATTTACAATGCCTGACAAGAGAGAAAGATGGAGAAAACAGTATTATGAATTGCCAACTCAGAGAGGCAAACAGAATGGAGGAGAATATCCAGAGGAAAAAAAGAGAAGCTGGTAAGAGTACTAAGAAGTTTCTCAAAGAAACATATTATAAAATGCAAAATGTGACTACAGTCTTGCCTAAAAATGGAATTTACACATCAAGAGGGAAAAAGCAAGGAGCATGTGTTTCTGAAAGTAGGAAATGCTCTAAAAATTCAAGGACTTTGTCATGGAGACAGAAGCAGTTTAAGGAGTTAAGAGCTAAAATGTATTGGACTAGAGTAATACAAAATTTGTTGAAAAAGATGAAGAAGCATAAGAGAACAAGTGCTGCACTTAAGCAAAAGGAACACATTGACAGTGTTGTCGAGAAGAGGAAAGCAAATATTTCAATAATGAATAGAATGAGAACACTAGACAAAACTGTTTTGCGTAGGAAGAAAACAACTGTTAGAAAATGGCTTATGAATAGAACTAATTTTTGCAAACTTTTTAAAGGTGAATGGAAGCATGCCTCTAATACAGAACTGTATTATAATGAATAAATCTATTTGCAAGAGAACACACTAGTGCATGTATTTGATTTAACTGGTCATTATTATGAAGTAAAAGATAGAACTCATGTTGCAAAAGAGGAGATGGTTCCTCTATTACCTTCTTGAATTTATATGCATTACATTTGTTTTTATTTTACTTAGTTGTTTTTGTTATACAATATTGTATTACTCCTGTCATTGTAATATACTTAGAATTCTTCCTTAATGTGCTATCTGACCTCTGATTTATGGGACATAAATAAACTGAAGTTTTACCTGCTAGCTCGTGCAATGCACATTTTTCCATGCCATGCACAGAGTTTAATGCCTGACACTTTTTCAAACAGTGGGATTGAGCTGATTGGATACAGGAGTTGATGTTGTGAGAGCATGCTATTTTGTCAAGGATAAAGCACTTTAGATTTTGTAGAAGAAGATGAGAAAATACATACGGTGATGACTGAATTAGAAAAGTATCCACTGAGCAATGCTTCAATGGAGCTCACTTCTAAGGGAAGAGATTATGGGATTTGAGAGCGGATTTTGTGATAGAAGAAAAATGATTTATGGCCACTTCCTTCCTAAACATTTGGCCCGATGCTCAAACAAGCTATATCAGTCAATTTATTTTTTTAGGATCAGACAATACCAAGTGGTGGTCTGATGCACATTGGAAAGTTATAAGGCCCAGATTAATGACCCTATCACACAACTCAGCACAGCACCACAATCCCATGTAACTAACGCATGGTGGCCTTATTGATTGAGAAGCGATTCTTTCTCACCTGGAAATCGGTGCTCTAGTTGCCAGCTCATCTTCTAAGGGTGACTTTGTGTATACTTTAGTGCTACCACCGTGTTATCATTGGACTATCACTTCCCTGCCACTGATCCCCAGCCAATACAAAGTAATCACATAAAAAAGGGGAAGAATTAAGTGAAAGAGGAAATTCACTGAGAGCGAATATTAGCTTGCAAACAACTAAGCCTAAATCGTTTCTATTATTTCAGTCCATCAATAATGCCTTTATTGTTTTTTTTAGGTTTTAACAGATGTTGTAGCTTCTCTGGGGAGCCCGCAGACCGATGTTTTAAAGTCCCTTTTTCAGGCTCTTTTGACATGCCTTTCTCCTACATAAGCTACTTGAGCTGATAGTTCTTTATTTGTTTATTTTCCTAAGTCTGTAGCTTCAAAGTATTTCCACGATTCACAATCATGCTCAGTATGATACATTTTGCTTGCAGATCCCATAGTCTCCCCTCTTTCATCTCAAGAGACCAAGTACTAAAAATGTCTGCCTATATATGCCTGTCTGTCTATCGGCGATGCTCTCTGTCCTAAGCCCTTTATCCAAGGAGGCACAACTTACTGAGACATCTTGGAAGGAGGCCACATTCCAGGTACCAGCTGAAACTTCCAACTACATCCATGAATCACTAAAGGGGACTGACATGATTCTTGGTCAATGCACTCCATACTATTCATAATCATATGCCTATGAACCCGCTCTCTTCCCTTGCTATGGTTTGCATTAAGGATGGCACTAAAAAGTTTTGAAAACATATTTCTACATGATTCTATTGGTTGCAGACCCCTTCCCATCTGTCTAATAAGCTTCATTCTAACATGCTCATCGGCTACAAGGAGTCAGATTATGTGTCTTCCTCAGACCAGGACCAGCTCATGACTCTCAATAGTGGCAGATACAACAGAGCTTCCTCAGACTTTTAGCCTCTGCCTTTTTAGACATGGATACTAAGCTAATTTTTAAACAAGCAAACCTTACTTACCCTGTACCCAGGGAGAGATTGACCATTCAGTACTTCGGTCAGTTCACAGGCTACTGGTGCTGTTCTTTAAGAATAAAACCAATGACTTTCTCCAGGCTGTATGCCAGGGGGCTTATTTATATCGGCAAACTCTACCTTACACTATAAGAGGACCATAAGCGGATAACCTTTCTACTATGAATTGGAAGAGAACTAATGAAGGCTCTAGACCCCTCTCTCTCTGCATACACCACCTGCTAGGCCTTTTGTACCCCCTAGTTTGGCAACTTATTTTACTGGAGCAAGCTTTCACTTCTCCTGACATCCCTTAACTCTCCACTGTACTAGGTTGGAAGCATGATGCCTATGCCTTTTGGGTGACACCAGTGTCACCATCAGTATGGGATGCTGCAAATCCATCCTCATGCAAATGAAAAGTAACATCATTGAGAAACATGGACTTCATCAGCTGCCTCTTGGAGATCATTTTCTGAAGGAAGCCTTCAAATATGTCTCAGCCTTTACTAGTGCTCTGGCCAACATTCCCTGTGTCTTCTCTAAGAAGAATATTTTGGCAGAGCCTGTAGCAGACAAAATTGCATTGCCCACAACAAAGGTCCTTCGGGCTTTGGTCACTTCCTTATCTTCCACTTGATTTCACTCATGTGTAAGAAGTTTACATGCCTGCATCCAGTCATTGAATCTCATCAGGTGGAGCTGGGGCACTTATTTCAAAGTTCATACAACAGGGAGTCTCCGAATGGAGTATATCTCAGTAGTCCTCTGCATCAACAAGAAATGGAGGACAAGTTGAAGAATCTTGCTTCTGTATCAAACACCTGTGGGGCTATGACATAGGGCGAAATCTCATAATACAGGCATAGCTACTCCCATGTTTTCCTTAAATCTGTCATCATCTGGCACTTGAGGAATTTTCAGAACTCTAGGGACAGACTGCTAGAATTCCATGTATTGCAGACACTCCCATTCTTGTAGGTCCCTTGGAGGTTGATCTCTTTGTCTCTCATTTGAACCTCCAGCTTTCACTCTTTGTGAGCTGGCACTTGGACCTGGAGGTATGGACAGTGGACAGTTTTTTCCAAGATTGCAAACTCTTTTGGGCCTAAGCCTTCCATCCATGCCCCATAATTGCCTGGGCATAGTTTCACCGTCACCATTGTCTGTCTCATGTAGCCATAGTTATGCAATTTGACCTCCCCAAGTGTGGTTTCAGCCCTCTTAAAACGTGCAATAGACTTTCCATAACTTTGCCAGATCATCCCACAATTCTTTGGGATTTGCACTGAAACAAAGCAAATTTGGGCTTTAAATGCCATCAGCCACTTTGGTCCTGGTTGGCTCCAGGTATCGAAGTTGATTCTCAGCCTCTTAATCAGGAGCTCGAATTTGGGATCCTGAGCTACAGGCACCACACTAGTCTGCAGGTTGGGTGGGTTCATGCTTGGGATGAGACTTGCATCACTTTGTATCTAATCCGTTGCTTGTAGACAACGTCTGAGCTTCCCTCCACGCTAAGGGTCTTTCATACTACACCTTTAATATTTACAACTCAACAGTATTCTCTGTCCGCCCACCTCTCAGCACAAGCCCCACAGGGAAAGATTCTTTGGTTTCAGGCCGATGAAAGGTATTTGCCTTGCTTGCCTGCCCCATCCCTGGTATTTCTCTAATTAGGATCTCAATGTGGTTCTTTCCTTCTAATCCCATGGGCCGCAAACTGATACCTTCTCTTGGAAGGATTTTCAGCTAAGCTGGCTATTCTCCTTTTTTTGGTCTTCACTGAGGGGCATATCAGCTACGAGGCGATATATAATTATCGCCGCTTTTGCGTCCGTTTTCGGATGAAAAGCGGCGATAATTTTATCGCCTAATTAGCAAGGGCACGCTATCACGTGAAACCTTGCATTAGTGCTAGGAATCTTAACGCCCAGCTTTGCATCTCTGATGAGATGCAAAGTGGGCCTTCCTGACCTGACATGACTGGAGAAATGTCGTGACATTTCTCCTATCATCAAGCCCCACGCTATGAAGCATAGCGGCAAGAAAAGTAGCGATAGACCCTGTTATCGCTACTTTCCTTACGCCTGCTTCAGGACTGACTTAGCCATGATATCCTATGGAAGGTGGATATTATGGCCAAGTATGTGAGTCCCTATCAACAAGCTAACGTCAAACTTCGTGAGATTATGGCTGGGTTTCCAGCGATAATCTCACGTTTGGCAGTTAGCGCTAGGATTTTTATCGCTTTTGAGATAAGCGTTGCTAATAGCACGCTATCTCAGCGATAAAAATCCACTTTAGCTGGCGATAATTATCCTAGCGCTAAGTGCGCTTAGCGATAATTATCGCCGGTTGTTGCTGATATGCCCCTAAAATGGTTATGGATGTCCAAGTCTTTTCCATCAATAATAGGTGCTTCTCCTTGAGAATGGAATCCTCCACATCACTAAGAAGACTATGACCCTTTGTCCATTAGTTTTCTCAGTGGTTAATGGAAGAGGCTGGGGATGATGTTTCAAGGTTTGAATTACACTCCTCTTGAGCCTCTTTGGCCTCTAAGGTTTCAGTAGTTAGCTGGACCTGGCTGTTCTACATAAGACGGCTGATTGGTCCAACGCTTCCACAGTCAGGACTTTCTACTTTCAGTCCATGGATCATATTGTCTTTCTTACTCTGGAAAGATTGTAAACATACTATATTATATTGCTTTCTGGGCTTGCCAAAACTTGGAGATATCCCTGGATCGCAGCGAGGAAATGTATTAAAGACTAAAAGACTAGGACACCAAAATTGCTATCCCTCCAGTCCTGCCAGGCTTCTTTCTCTGTTTTTATCTTTCCACACACAAATTTTATTTCTTGTCTTTTTATCATAATGTACTATGCCTATTGATGTTGATGTTTATGCTACAGTTCATGTGATCTTTAACATGTTGCTAAGCGACATTTCTCCTATCATCAAGCCCCACTCTATGAAACATAGCGTGAGGAAAAGTAGCTACTTTCCTTACGCCTGCTTCAGGACTGACTTAGCCATGATATCCTATGGAAGGTGGATATCATGGCTAAGTTTGTGAGTCCCTATCAACAAGCTAACGCCACATTGCATGAGATTATCGCTGGGTTACCAGCGATAATCTCACTTTAGGCAGTTAGTGTGAGGATTTTTATCGCTGAGGAGATAAGCGTTGCTAATAGCATGCTATCTCAGCGATAAAAATCCACGTTACCCGGCGATAATTATCCTCACGCTAAGAGCGCTGAGTGATAATTATCGCCGGGTGTTGCTGATATGCCCCATAATTTCCTTGATTTGAGCTAAATAAACTAATATTTATTGATATTAACCTGGGTGTATTTCAGATATTGAGGCTTCGCAGACTAGTTTGCAGTATGCCACACATGTATTTCTCAACTTTAATTGATTTTTTCTCAGTCTTGCTTCCGCTCTAGTAGTGGTTATAGGAGCAAGTGGAGTAACTCAGATCTAATGTAATTTAGCGAATTTTATGCAACACTTTCTGCACTTGTTTGTTGGCTGTGGGGAGAAGCTCTTTTCTTTGCCCAATATGTCTTTGTCTTTCCTTGGCATGTGCTAGTCTATAGTCTATCATGTCAAAGGTACATGTATGAGAGAGAGAAATAGTTGATTACTGCCAGAATTTCTGCCCACAGACATTGTTGTTGAAGTTACAGATTTGTTGTCTAAATGTTGTTATATGCAGGGTCTTGCGCTAACGTAAGCCATCTCTGACACATTCTCAGTGGGGACCCAGGAGCCATACCTGCCCCCCAGATATTAATACTTTATTTTTTACTAACAATACTGGTGTTTGAAGGGTCTTGTTCTGTGTGCAAAGCACTGATGTTATTTTTCAGGATATCATGCCATTTTGTCCAGTCTCTCTGTTGCTGTCTTGAAGTGCTAGTGGCCTCAGCGCCCTCAGATATTTTTGTTGGGTATGCTGAATTTTATGTCTATATTTTCTGGTATTGTTTTTGGTGGCCTAGAAGTCATCTACAGGCCATGGGTAATATTATTACTTTTTAAGTCTGCCTGGTTCTCTTTTAGATGTTCAGTGGCCCTGACAGGCCCCAAATATTATTGCTCATTTTACTGATTGTTTTTGTCTAAATGATCTGCTATTGTGTTTAGTGCCGGGTGGAAACCTTTATCCCATGGATTTTATTATTCATAGCAAATCATTTTTTCCATTCTTCCTGATGGGGAAATTGGTTATTTCATAAGGGATGTGTGCCCCTTTGGCTATGCGTGTGTGTTGGTGAAGTTTGCCATAATACCTCCTGTGAAGGGAGCTTGTATGACTGGTTGGACTTGAGTTCCTGTAATATATGTGTAAAGATGCATGTAACGAGGATATCCTTAGTGCACTTGTGGGGACATGTACTCAATAGCTGCTCATTATCTACCTGTTACGTAGTAAGGATTTAGAAATCCTTTTTTCATTATGCAAATCCCAAATTGTGGGGTCATTACAATGGCAGTGAAGCTGCCACCGGCTGGCGGGAATGTACTTTGGGGACCCGTTGTGGGCCCCTCTTCTGCAGGAGAACGTTGGATTTGCACTTGTGGGTCTCCTTTGGTGCCCCCCTACAGTTCCCTGCACCTGGTGGCGTGGTGCCTGCCAGGTAGTGCAGGCAAATGTAAACTGTGTATCTTTAACATTGCGGCGGCTGCTGCAGCTAGCAGCACCCGCCGCAATGTTAAAGATATTAGATGCAACCGCCACGGTGGCGGTGGCATCCTAATACCCCCAGTGGGACTGCCTTCTTGTAGGCGGGCGGTCCCCTCTCCAACATGATGGTGGATGGACTGATGTCAAATCGCAATCGTAATCACCCCCTATGTGCTTTGTAACACTTCCTATTTTGAGCTAAATTCCTTTCAGCATGTGAGGGGAAGACTATTTTCTTATTCAATATTAGCGATAGGCCATGCTTTATATTTGTATTTAATCTTGTTTGATCCACATCGCTTTTCTCATTTTCTATAAATGTTAAATCTTTGTGAAACATAAATGTTGAGAAATCCTGACTGGATGACTGAAGACATGACCTGCCACAGAGGGGCAGATTTATAATGGACTTGTGCCACTTTTACATAAAAACTCTCAATTAGACAACTGAAATAGGATACACAAGCTACATTCCCATGGTGCATATCGTGCCACTGAGCCTCTGTACTTATAAATGTATGTCTAACTCCAATTAAGATAACTGTTGTAGGAAAACCCACACCAAGATGGAAATGCCCAGGCTTGTATTGTGTGAACTATAATCAGGTTAAACTCAGAGTAATTGGCAAGAACACTATTTACTGAACTGTGAACAAACACCATGCCGTTAAATAGGGAACAAGAGCAGTCGACAGCCAAAAACATATTTCAAGTGCACAATTACTTGCTTTTATTAGGAGTAAAAGCAGCAAAAGATTTTGGGGCACATGCATCAAGGTATCTTGCAATCGCAAACAGTGCGATTCGCAAAAATCGTCCGTTTGCGATCGTAAAATGGCCGTCCCTAATGCATGAAAGTTATTTGGATTAGCATTTCTAGCATTTCAGGTAACCACAATTTCTTGTGATTACCTAAATTGCGAATGCAAATAGGGGATCGCAATTTCGATTCCCTAAAGCATATGCAAGAAGATTTTCCTAAATGTGAACTGTGCATTTAGGAATGCCTAATTAGCATCAACTTCAAGTTGATGCTATTGTGTGCATACTTTGAAACGTGCACAAAACTGCATTTTTCAAAGTGCCGTATGGCTCACACATGCCCCTAGTGCATGTGTGTGCCTTACATGTGCACCTGTTCTGTGTTAGGGGTGCCTCAGGGGGGCCTTAGGCCCCTGGGCACCCTTGCCTCTGCATTACCTAATTTGCAATTACCAATTAGGTAATTGCAATTTAGGCAATGCAAGACCATTCCCACCTATGGGCCTGGAGGCCCATAGGAAAGAATGGAGTCTCAAAAGCAAATAGCGATTCTCTAATTGCAATTGTGATTTTTGTGTGTGTTATATTTCTTTCTTAGTCAATTACAGAAATTACAGAATTTGTAACATATTTGATATACTTAAAATGAATAAATAAACAAATGCATGAAGATTATATAGTATAAAACATTATAATTTATATGTGAATGATAGAGATTAAATACAATTTAAAATGAGTAAAGAGGGGGGGCGTGGCTTGGCGCCAGATGGGGATGGCGGCGCTCGGGTGAAGCTCTCCGGCGGTCTGCGGAGGAAACACGCTTCCAGATCGAGCCGTCCCGCTATGGCAGCAGCCTCGCACAGGTGAAGACCCCTGGACCTCCATGCCACTGATGGAATTTTTATTTTGAGCCAGCAAGTATGATTTTTGACTTCTTTTTTAATCGCGCCTTCTTGCGGCCGCCATTTGGATTTTTACCGCGAATCGCGGATTTTGCAAACTCCTCTTTAAAGCTTCTACCAACTATCTCCTATGCCCTCAGCCTGCCTATGTGAATGTTTTTTTTTAAGTATTCACCTCATTACCTTGAGGTTTAGAGTCACGCTGTGCTGCTGTGGGGTTGTTGCTGTGTTGCGGAGTCACTGAGGAGATTAAACGCGACGGCCATTTTGAGATCTGGAGGAAACCTCTGTTATACCCTGTTACTAATGCCTGGATACCGCTAAATGGGACACTTTATCATTTTTCCTCTGCATGGACTCTCTCTTGGGCACTGTTTTTTGGTGCGCTTTGCAAGCCCCCTTATTTTAATTACTTGTGCGCTTCCTCATCACTTCTTCAGGGTCCGCTGGTGGGTATTTCTGTCACACTCTCTTTGATATCTGTGGTAGTGGGTCCGTGGCTCCTAGGTGCTTTCGTAGTGCGCCCCACAGAATACACCCTGCGTGCACGCATCGTGATCTGGTGGAGGAGTCTAAGATTAGCATTTTATGGGCAGAACAACAGGAAAGCGTATCTCTTCATCCAAGAAGTATACTTTTATAAAAAACTCTAAACTTTTTACGGAACTTTCTAAGCTTGACATCCCTTTAGTCACTGCACCTCAGAGCCCAATCGTAACGATGGATCCTTCCTCTGGAGCCACTGGTAAAACCCACACTAAACGTCTTAAAAAAGACCCTCCCTCACCGCCCAAGTCGACCTCGCCTGTTTCCATGGATTTACTACTCAAGGAGATCAGGGCCCTCAGGCCCTTTATGGAAGAGACTAATACTAAGCTGCAACTTTTAACTGATAATTGGTCCCAACTAGATACTAGGATTTCTACTGTTGAACAATCCATTTCCTCCTTACAAGAGTCCTTTTCAGCAGTTTCTCACCTCCATTCTCAGGTCTCTATATTGCAAAAACAGGTTGAGGACCTTGAAAATCGCAACAGACGGATTCATTTGCGTATATACGGCCTGGGAGAGGGAATTGAAGGGTCAGACCCAATCACCTTCTTTAAATCGTTTCTCCCCAAAGTTCTCCACTTACCAGAAGGGACGCAGCTCAATATTCAACGGGCCCACAGACTGGGTCGAGTTCCCTCTCATACCAACCCTTCACAGAAACCAAGGGGCGTCATTTTATACTTCTTGGAATACACTGACCTGATGAAGACGATCACAGCAGTCCGAGCTTCTCCGAGGGTTACATGGTCAGGATCGTCTTTGTTCTTCTCACAGGATCATGCTAAAGCTACTGCTAACAGGCGTAAAGCTTTCCTTAACATGAGAGCTGATCTTCGTTCCCTGGGGGCCAGATTTGGTCTCTTTCATCCGTGCCTATTCAAAGTCACATACAACAATAGAACAACGACATACGAAGATCCAATTCGCCTTCAAAGTTTTATCAATTCCTGCAGATCAGTTGCTATGGACTCCTCCGGGCCTTCTTCTTCTTCTAACACTTGAATGTTTTCTCTTTATTTTCTCTCTTTTTCCACAGGTTTTTCAGATTTTGTTAACCTCCTTATTACAGTTATACAATGCAGATATGTTTCCCCAGCAGAATTGATTTCCTTGATGCAGCGTTCATGAAGTTGTGTCTTTTTTGCTCAGTTCTTTATTGCCATTGTTGGTTCTTCTGTTCTTGCTTGATCCGTTATATGTTATTTTTATGTGTCTTAATGTTTATATCATAGGATTATTTTTTCCGTTGTCTTTACAGATTCTCACCGTTGTATTGTGGTTTCCCCCCGACTTTCCGCTCAGCCGATCTCAGACGCGCTGCCTACTCCTTGTGGTTCCACCCCCGTATCTTCCGGAATCTTTTTTCGTAGATATGTTTTCTCTCTGTCTCTTCTTGGCTATTTTCTCTTTTATGTTTTTTGTTTTTTGCTTTTCCTTGATTGAGTGTAGTTTTCCTTCAGTTGGTGTCCTCTCTCCACTCACTCCTTCCTATTTCATCATTTTGTCTATTCTCTCTGTCATAAATATTTCCTCATTCCCATATTACTCATTCACTTGGTTTATCACTCTTTCTATTGTGATTTTTGATTATCTGTCTCTGCACTGGTTATTTGAATTATTTTACCATCTTCACTATGTTATGGGACGAATTGTTTTCTCTATGCTCTATCCCTTTCTTATTCTAAATTGTTCTTATACTGAATTGGACTTCTGCTTGATGTTTGCATTATGCTTTATCTTTGAACACTTATGCCTTTGAAATTGATTACATGGAACGTTAAGGGTTTAAATTCTCCCATTAAGAGGCAAAGAATCTTGACTCACCTGGCCAAACTTGATGCTGATATTGTTTTCTTGCAAGAGACTCACTTGTCGGACGCTGAATCATTAAAGATGAAAAGGGGTTGGGTGGGGGATATCTTCTTTTCCCCAGGTGATGGTAAACGAAACGGAGTGATGATTCTTTGCCGTAAGTCCCTTTCGTTTCAACTATTGGCTCAGGATTCAGATGTTGATAGAAGATGGTTGAATGTTAAATTATCCTTGAAGGGAACTCCCGTTTCTCTTTTTAATGTCTATGCCCCTACAAGCGGTGAATCCTCCTTTTGGTCCACCCTGGCTAAACAGATTGCCCTCTGCATGGAGGACAATTTTATTTTGGCCGGCGATTGTAATCAGGCCTTTGACCCGTTTGTGGACAGGAACTCCAAGGTTTCCTATATTCCTCACAAATCTCAGAAATCATTAGTGCGAGCTATAACTCAACACAAGCTTTTTGACGCCTGCCGTCTCTGCAATCCGACTACCAGAGAGTACACCTTTCATTCCCCATCGCATCACTCTCAATCAAGAATTGATTACGTATTTGTTTCCCATTCCATTTCACAAACCCTTACACATGTGGAGATTGGTCCCATTCTACTGTCAGATCATGCCCCTGTTTCAATTGGTCTCGAGATTCTACCTAAGGCCATAGGCCCCAAAAGGTGGCGCTTCAACAATGCCCTCCTTTTGGACCCAAAATTTACTTCATCCTTCACCGCATTCTTTGATTAGTTTTTTGTGCTGAATAAAACTCATTCCATGCCCCTCTCAACTGTTTGGGACGCATTCAAAGCCTCAGCGAGGGATTTTATTATTGGCTTTGTTGCTAAGAGATGAAATATTTCCCGTAATCCTAACATTGCTCTTCTACGAGACATTAAAAAACTGGAGCACTCTTATTACACCTCGCACTCGAAGGAGTCTCTTACAGCTCTCATAAATGCCAAATTGCAATTTAATAAAAAATCAACGGAAGACGCCTCACTTTTCCTGCTAAAATCCAGTGCCAAATTTTATGGGGGTAAAAACAAAGCAGGGAGGATATTGGCTAACTATTTGAAAGCTAAATATAACAAGCTCACTATTGAATCTATCTACGATGATCGCTCCGACTTAAAATTCAAGGATGCCGATATTCTGCATGAATTTTCCCTCTTTTACAAATCTGTCTATGCCTCGGAGACGCAACCATCTGCCCATTCCCTATCCCACTTTTTTTCCAATCTCCAAAGACCTCCTCACACTATGCCAGATCTCTCCCCTTTGGAGTTGGATCTAACACAGCAAGAATGATCAAATGCTCTTCAGCAGCTTAAAAAAGACAAGGCGCCAGGGCCTGACGGTTTCACAGTAGAATTCTATCAGCACTTTTCCAAACTCTTAATGCCTAAACTACATTCCTTAATAGATCTTTTTAGCACATTGGGAAGCTCATCAGGGTCTTTCTCAGAGGCTCACATTTGTCTCATACCCAAAGAAGGCAAAGATCACAAGTATTGTAAAAATTACAGGCCTATTTCCTTGGTAAATATTGATTATAAAATTGTCTCCAAAGCTTTAGCCATATGACTAGATTCTTACTTGCCTGACTTATTAGGTAAGGAACAATCTGGATTTGTCAAGGGTAGATTTATAACGGATAACACAAGACTCCTTTTCAATGTTCTATCTAAATCTTCGCACTTAAAACATTCCCTTGGGGCAATCGCACTTGATGCTGAAAAGGCATTTGACAGAGTTGAGTGGACTTATCTGTTTCACACCCTTAGATGGTTTGATTTTGGGCCTAATTTTATATCCCTGATTTCTCTTCTTTATTCCAATCCACGTGCGGCTATTTGTGCTAATGGCTTGATCTCCTAATTTTTCGATTTAGGTAGAGGAGTTTGTCAAGGCTGCCCGCTCTCTCCTTTCCTTTTTAACTTAAAAGGAGCCATTTCTTTCTAAATTACGTCAAAATCCAAATCTGCATGGCTTTCAAATAGCGCACTCCCACATTAAACTAGCAGCTTACGCTGACAACATTTTACTCTTTATGTCCAATCCTAGCGACTCCATTCCTGCATTTCTAGCGGAAGTACAGGCTTACTCTAAAATTTCTGGTTATAAGTTATATAGCGATAAATGGGAGATTCTTCCTCTGACCAAGTATACTTTTAAGGCGGACTTTAGCGCCTCTAACTTCACTTGGAGCCCCTCCCAAATCAAATACCTTGGCTTACACGTCACCCCTTCAATATCAGACACGGTGGCGCTATGCATGAATAAATGTGTACAGAAAATTGCTGACCAAGTGGCCAAATGGCATCCCCTCTACTTATCGTGGTGGGGTCGCTTGGACACCATAAAGATGATGTTATCACCCATTATTTTATACATCATCTCTAATATTCCACTCTCCATCCCTGCCAAGTTTCCTAAAAAGATTAACTCCATTCTTTCCTCATTCCTGTGGAATTCTAAGAGGTCCCGAATGTCTCTATCTAAATTGGCGCGTCCTAAAACAGAAGGTGGAGTTAACTTTCCTGATTTCCAGGCCTATCAGAAAGCTTTTCTCCTACGTCAAGGTTCTCTTTGGTTGCAAGATACTTCGGAGGATTGCCCCCTATGGATCACAATTGAACGTCTTATTCTATCCCCTTTCTCTTTCTCTGAGTACCTTTCCTTCTCACGCAAACCGCAAGCTGTGTCCACTCCTATAATTAGATTGTCCTCTAAATTGTTGGCCTCTACATCTCTTTCTCCTCCCAACACTATTGACTATTTCCTGAATTCAACAATTTGGCACAACAAGGACTTGGTTATTCATAATAAACCAATTTATTGGAAGACCTGGCGACAGAAAGGTTTAGTATTGGTACATCAGTTATTTTCACACTCAAATTTTTTATCTTTTCCCTCACTCAGACAAATACTCAATTTACCAACTTCATTCATACATAAATATAATCTACTTAAGATGGCTGTAATGGATAAGTATGTTCAGCTATCCGCTACACCTAATGTTCCTGATCTTCAGAATCCTTCTTCACATCTTTCTACCTTGCTTAAAACTAAACCCACAGCCTCCACTATCTACAAATGTTTACAAGATAAAGACACTTTCAGGCAGAAATCTAGCACAAAAGAAGCATGGGAGCGGAATCTTCAACTTTCTTGGCCAGTCACTTTATGGAACAAAATTTGGATTAAATTGCGTAAATCTTCCAGAGCAGCTAGTTTAATACAAACGTTGTTCTTTGTTTACAATAGACTTTTACTTACCCCAAGTGCATTGAGCAAAAGATTCGTGAATACTTCTGATATATGTTGGTCATGCTCCTCCCCACATGCGGACTTATTCCATATGCTATTTTCGTGTCCGACGGTAGATAGTTTCTGGAAACAAGTGTGGTCTCAAATTAACCTTATTTTTGGTACTAAGTTATAATTTTCTATCACTCATGTTTTCTTAGGGAGTCTCTCCCCTTGTTGGGAGAACGTTACATTTAATGTTAGAATTATCGATCTGTTGTTAGCGGCTGCCTTTCAGCAAATCACTGTTAACTGGAAAGATTTCACAAAAATTTCCTATAGGGCATGGTGGTATGCTGTCTGCCATAATCATAGGTTAGACACTTCCTTTGTATATCCTATACAGATGGCAACGAAACGCTCAGATTTATGGTCCCCTGTTACACTTTACCTGGATGCATGTGCCAAAAGATATTCCCAGCTAACACCGTCTCAGTAGGAAACTTTAAAACCCCCTTGAATCCCTTCTACGTTCCCAGAGTATTTACAATTCTAATACTTCTATGATTTACTCTTTATGTACCAAATGTTTATTGTTATTGATGAGTCCGATTCTACTTTGTGAAATGCACCTTATTATTTTGTACCAACATGAATTCACTGTTATGAATTTTGTAGTGACACCTTTATTTCCATTTTCATCAATAAAACTCTCTTTCTGAACTTAAACAAAATGAGTAAAGAGAGTGATAAAAGTGGAATATATATAATACAATTAAACTAACACTTATCAGAAGCTTAAGAAGCTATACAATGTGAGCATAAACAATCAATAGAAAAATGTATTCTTAAATAGATTAGACCTGATAAAATGTTGTAGTCAAACATGGCTAATAATAAACATGAGAAGAAAAATTCCCTGACTCAGGAATTTACAAATAGATTGTTAAACATGGATAATAGTCTTATGAGAATAAAGATTACCATACTATATTTATACAAGATTTCCCTCAAGGAATAGTTTACATTTTCAGCACATATTATTCATTGAAATATCGATATATCCTAATGTAAAATGGTTTTACTAAATAAATTCATATCTGAAAAAGAAGTATAAAATATATAGATGCACATTCAGAAATCAGAAGAAGAATAAAAACATACATAAAAGTAAGAGAAAGGTTATTATGTAATGCATTTGAGGATCTGTCATTTCAGCATTTTCTAGATTCGTTTTTTTCCAAACATAGGAACGGATCCCAGATTTGAAGAAATAACTCCATCTGATCTTGGATATTGTAAATGATTTTTTCATGAGAGACTGTATGTATCATAGCTACCATCCAGGCTTCATGTGATGGAGGATATGGTGATTTCCATTGTCGCAATATACATATTTTGGCTGTGGTTAGCGCAGTGTGCATAAGACGGCTTTGTGGTTTTAAAAAATTCGAGGAATCTCGGAAATCGTGCAAAAGAATGGTGGCTTTTGTGAGTGGGAGGTGCAATGGTATTGTTTTGTGTAGTATCTGGCCTATAAAGGACCAATAAGATTGAACCTTAGGACAATTGCATATAATGTGCATCATACCACAGCCAGCTGCTCGACATCTCCAACAATTGGTGTGTGGAAGTAATCCTGCACTATGAAATTATACCAGTGACCAATGCCAATCCAGAAGAATGTTAAACAGACAGAATTTCAATCCAGCCTCACGGGCCCCTCTAATTAAATTATCTAATATGTCCAACCATTCTCCGTCTTCGTAGGAAACTGATAAACGATTTTGCCACTTAATACGAAGATCACTTGATAAGGGTTGTGAGAATAAATGTGATGTAAGAGTTTTGTACAAATCGGACGTGACTCCTTTACGCTTCCCCTAAGTGTGTAAATATGATACTACATGTGAAATTTGTACTGACCAGGGATTTGGTCCTAAAGTCTTTTTGAAGCATTTGTTAAGTTGTGTATAGTTTTCAGCTTGCTGTATCGTAAGGTCAAATTCTTCTATTAATTGCTCAAAAGATTTGAGATTACTATCATAAAGAAGTTGGTCAATTGTGAGAATACATGCTGTTTCCACTGAGTCCAGGACAATGTTCTTCCTGTAATGAGTATGCCTGCATTATTCCACACAGGGGCTTTTTCGTTTGTATGTGGATTAAAACCTAACCAACAATGTGCCCTTTGCCAGGTTTTACGCATTGCAGAGAGTAATGTATTATTTGGATCTAGACGATTTGTTCCTGAGCCGTATAGGGCTGAAAGACCAGTTTCTGTAGATAGCATGGGTTTTTCTATTTGTACCCTTTGAGGTCTATCAGGAGTATCGTGTAACATATATGCCATTTGATATCATTGTAATGCAGGGCTAAAGTGTTCTAATGATGGAAGGCTCAGACCTCCATTGGAGTGATGTGCTTTCAACTTAGTCACAGCCAAACAAGGTCTTGTTGATCCCCAATCAAAAGATTTAATCTTAGAGTCCATAAGGCGTAATGTGGATCAAGGAATCTGAAAAGGGAGCATCCCTAGGGTATAGATAAAACGTGGAAAGGTGAACATTTTCCCAGCTTGTATCCTGCCCGACCCAATATCTTCTATTTTTCAAAATCTCATTGCATCTGAGTTATTAAAGGACCAACATTATCTGCAGTCATTCCTTCAATGCCTTTGTTCACCAGAACTCCCAAGTATTTGAGACGTGAAGGTTGCCAATGAAAATGATAACCCTGTATAGCTGCTATGTGGTCCCATCTGATATGGGTAGGGCTTCACTTTTGTTCAAATTTATTTTATCTTCAGAAAAGGAGAAAGCATATATGATTTAAAGCAATGGCGGTAGAGTACGAGGCAGGTTAGCGATAGTTAGCAGAATATCATCAGCATATAGATAGATCTTAAATTCTCCCACCGGAAGAGGAATGCCCACCACATTGGTCGATTGGTGAATTGCAGCAGCTAGAGGTTCTATCGCCAAAAGAATTCTTTATGCCTGTGGCGATTTTTCATCAAGATAGTCATGCGAACCACTGGACTTTAATTCCCAGAAGCCCAATGGTTATGGGGGGGCTACATCACTCCATATGCCTGCACTCACATCAGCTTTCCCCCTTCAAACTTTTGGACACAAACACGGGTTTGGTCGGCAGGGGTTTAGCAATATTTATAGGTGACATTGATGGTAGTAAGTGTGTGTGTGTATATATATATATGTATATATTTTATTTTTAATACAACATTTGATACCCCCACGGGTCCCTTAACATATGCTACGAGAGCAACGTGAAATGGAACTTCAAGATTCCCAGAGTACTCACTTCATCCTGGTAAGCCATATTTAATAGCAAAATTCTTGGCAGAAGACTTGAAAACAAGAAGAATAAACGCAGACCCGCTATGTTGGGTGTTGCTCTGATACACTGTGAAACATGTAGTGAACCTTTATCCCTGCACATTGTGATACCACTGCAGACCTCTAATAGCGTTATGGGAACACAAAGAGAAACTTTGAGCCTTTTTTTGAATACTTGCTTCCTCCTGACTAGCTGCATTTATAAACAAGATTCTGGGCTGAAACGTTAAAATTACCTTATACTTTCTCACCTGGATTGGATTCAGGAAAGAGAACCAGGGTATTCACATATGGCACAGTTATCATAGCACTTCTCACTCTAAGCTTCACTCAAGAAACCTTTTACATACACTTGATGCATTTCCTTGGACCCTCTTGCACTCAAGATTTGCCACTATATTAGAAATATTTAAGGTTTCACACACGCTGAAGTTCATTCTCGGATACTCACATCTGAAATGTCTTATGTGGATATTTTAGGCTGTCATGCCTTTGTAACCACATCACAAAAAGCTTGTGTTTTTATATGAGGAAACACTGTCTATCTAAACTATAAGTAATTGTTTCATTTCCCAAACAATCAGTTGGCTGGTGTGCGAGGATGAACATTTGTCTTTTACAAATATCATGCCTGGCCAGCAGCATCAAGCAAAACAGCAATTTTTTCTTCTATATTTCAGCATGCAAATCATCACATTATCTTGGATTAATTCCAAACAAAATAAGAGTTGGGCTTACATTAATAGTTTCTATGAAAATCTTTGAAAAGTACTCTGCTTACTCCCACTTCAGTAGTCCTTTAAATATGTCTCAGGCCTCCCAAAGCAGCCTGTTTGTGCAATTTAAACTGCCAGTTCCACCTGGCAAACTAAATCTTTTGCCAGACCTAACACTTCCTTTATAATACATAGAAGCCAACCCTGATATAAGCCTTAAACAGACCATAGAGCAGGGTGCAGTGTTTTTAAAAAGGTAGAAAAGTACTTTTACCTTTTAAATGTCCTGGTAGTGAAAAACCCTTACACATTTTGATTTCACTACTGCAAGGCCTATCTCTCCTATAGTATAACATTGATTACCTTATTATATGTATTAAGTGATAACTTCCAATTGGGAGCAAAAAGAAAAGTCCTGCTTAGTTTCTAAAGAATTACCTAGGGTTCAAGATTATGCCGACTATCGCTAAGACGGTGTCGCTGGACTATGCCTTGCTGTTGGAACATACGACCAAGACGCTGGACGCCTGGTCATGTCTCAGGCTGGCATGGTTTGGAAGGGTGGCGGCGGTGAAAATGACGGTGCTACCTCGCATCTTGTAAATTTTTCAGATGCTGCCGATGATGCTGCCCCCCCGGGGTGCTTAAGAAATTGCAGTCACTTATTACCAGATTTATATGGGAGGGAAAGAAGCCGCGCCTCTCCCTAACGCAAATGACGACCCAGGAAGCACAGGGCGGCCTGGGCTTTCTGCTTAATGGTGGCTATTATCAAGCGGCGTGTTTGCGCTATTTGGTGGAATGGAATAGACCTCTGTCCGGCAAACACTGGAATTTCATGGATCAGTCAGTTGCGGGGGTGAACATCTGGCGGGTGCTGTGACTACCCCATAAGCACAGAGTGTGGGGACTATGTTCCTCCCCGGTAACCTTGCCTACTCTCAAGGTGTGAGATCAGGTAGCCTTAAAGAAGTGGTGGACGTCATTCCCCTCGCCGATGACCCCATCGTCGACAATCCTGATTTCCCCCCGGGTCAAGCGTCGGCCGTGTTTCAGAGGTGGCGGGAGGAGGGGTGCTAGAAGGTTGGAGCCCTTTCCGATACTGAGGGTCTGATTCCCTTTGACCAACTGTGGAAAGACTACAATTTATTAACCTCGGATGTATTTCCCTACAGTCAGATTTCTCACTGGGTTAATAGGCCCGCCAACTATTCCCGCATGTCCCGACCCCTTACAGAGTTCGAAAAATGGCTTGTGCGCAAAGCGGACGACCGCAGACTTATATCAGAACTGTACGCCATGCTCATAGCACGCGCCACACGTCATCGTACTAAAGCTCAGGTGTGCTGGGAGACTGAATTGGGCAGGCCCCTGACACCCAACGAATGAGAGAATGTACTATACAGGGCACACTACACTGCACATAATACAGCGGGGACAGAATCTGCTTTTAAAGTAGTTACATATTGGTATTACACACCTACTCAAGTGCACTGCCTTGACAGGAGCAAATCTGATCTCTGCTGGCGGGGATGTGGTGCAACGGGAACTCTGGTTCAACTACTGTGGCATTGTCTGAAATTGGTACGCTATTGGACGGCCATCCTTGACGATATTAATGATGCGTTCCAGATTGCGCTGCCTCGCTCCCCAGAATACACGCTGCTAGGTCTTTCTCACCCTAAAGCCTTCCCATTGAAATCTATCAGCGGCAGACAGATTGCACTGGCGCTTCTCGCTGCACGGCAGGTCATATTAGCGAAGTGGGGCACACCAACAGTTCCTGAGATACTGGATTGGATACACCGTTTGTGGCAGCTTCTGGCCATAGAGCGCATTTCGCTCAGTGTGAAGGGAAGGGGCAAAGAATTTACAAAACTGTGGGCCCCTTACTTGCAAATACTTGCGAAAGATCTGAGAGAGGTGATGTGCCCAAAATACCTGCAGATTCTAAGGCTTCTACCGCTAGAACCCCTTGGCAACATCCAGATTTCTGTAAGCTGAGCTTGATTCATATACTGTGTAATGCCTTGGAAGAAGGTCTTAGAGGGTAAAGTGGAACTGGTGCAGAGAGGGGTAGGGGGTGGGACAGGGGGTGGGGAGGGAGGTTTGTTCTAAAAATGTTCTCTTATTTTTGTTGTATTGTAGTTATCCTTAAAAGGGAAACGGTACAGCCGTCAATACGATTGCCTCTTACGCGGCCGGCTTCCGGGTTGTTGGCCAGAAAGCTGTGTGTCTATGTGTCCGACCCGCTCTGCCGGCCTTGTGATGTAGGCAGGAAGCTGTATTCACTTAACCTGAATCCCGCACAATAAAAACAAAAAAATCTGGGCATACCCATCCCACTTAGGGCAAAAAGTGCTACAGCAAACAAATGATGGACGGAATGTTGACAATGCAAACATTCTCCCCCAGTCGATAGATCTGGGTAAAATCCATCATTCTTTTGCCCACTACGCCACCCCAATTTGGACCCAGTCATATGCAAATCAGTCTTTACCCTGTGCCCCATGGGAACAGTCCAGACCGAACTGCCAGGCCAGGTCATCCCTGGACCGGAAACAAGCATCCTGGGACCAGATGGAGGGTATGTCACCCTTCTTCAGCCAGGCTAGCTTGAATCCAGTGGCACAGTGAGCAAGGGACCCACGTCTGGGAATACCCATCCCAGGGCGAAAAGTGTTACAGCAAACAAATAATGGACGGAATGCTGACAATGCAAACATTCTCCACCAGTCAAAAGATCTGGGTTAAATCCATCATTCTTTTGCCCACTACGCCACCCCAGTTTGTCCAGCATTCTGTCTATCAGTTGTTTCTTTTGCATATGACTGAGAAGGACTTCACCTGCACCTTGAACCCAGAAAGACACGAGTGACTCCAAGGGCAAGTTGTCTGGCCTCCTAATAAAAGTCTCAGGGTACAGGAGCTAAAATCTCATTGGCAGCAGATATAATTGTTTATCATAAAACAAAACCTGGTAGATTGTATACAATTCACAAAATTCACAAAATGAACAGTCCTGGCCAATGCATCATCAATGATACAGCCGTTAAGAGACCATCTGTGTTTGTTGATCTGCACCTCCAGCCCGGTGCCCAGGAACTTCCAGCCATCTTCCTTCAGATTATTACAAAATTAAACAAAATCTACATTTTTGATTATGACACTCTTCTGGCTACGCTTGATGTGACATCATTATACACGCGCTTAACACATGAGGATGGTCTTTTGCCATTATCTGAAGCTCTTAATAAAAGAACTGTGACAAGGCCACCCACAAATGTGCTTACCATTGTTCCAAGAGTTATTCTTAAATCCAACAATGTTACCTTCAATGTTTAACACTATCTGCAGATACAAGGAACTTCCGGGGGGACTCAAATAGCTCCATCGTATGTAAATATCTTCATGGACAATCTAGAGCACTATAAACTTGCTACTTCTAGCATCAAGCCACTGGCATGGCTAAGATACATTGGTTACATCACGAGGGGACCGATTTCGGTCCCAAAAAGCTGCACAGCCACCTATTGGCTTGAATCCAATGAATTAAATTTCTATTAATTCTTTAACTTTCTCATATGTTCATTTTTCTTTTCATTTTTATCCTCATTTAATCTTCTGTTCAATTCGTTTTATCCAGTGCGTTGTATCATCCAAATTCCACAAAGTATCAGAGGCATGGGGTTAATTTCATGTCATGTTTTATTGCATGAGCCCAATGCATTTCAGGAGTAACACTCCCTTCGTCAGGGGCATCTAGAAATACAAATCAATAAATACACTTAATCACATTATGCCGATAAATTATTTTCAATGTGGTTTTTCGTGACAGTTTTCAAAAATCAAACTAACTGGTCCCTAAATCATGGATTATTAGTAATCAATAATACATTCTAACATTCATCGCTCGATTTAAAGACCTACGGTATTCACTTTTACCAAATGCCTCTTTAGCTGGACCTGAGCACACCCTGTAATTGTATTCTAATAAATGCCGATTTTTAAATAACAACAGTCATTAGTAACAGATACATTGGTAACCTATTTACAATATGGAATGCAGAATGTAGAACATTGGAAGAATTTATGTTATGTTATGTTATTAACACTTATAACGCCCACAACTACTCGAAGAGTGTCTCGGGGCAAGCCAAGTAGGGGTAGAAGTGAGCGGATCATTAGATGAAAAGCAGAGTATTCAGTCTATTCAGAGGAAGCGAATTCCAGGCCAAAGCTGCCTTTTATGCCAGAGAACTCTTGAGGCGAAAGCGTGGAATAACAGCAAGAAGCTGCGCCGCTGAGCAGAGCTGTCTCGCAGGGACGTAGAACCTGAAACGTTCCCTTAGGTAGACTGGACCAAGTCCGTAAAGCGCTTAATGAGCCAAAACAAGGGCTTTAAATTTTACTCTTTCAGCCACAGGAAGCCAGTGAAGATCACACAGGTGTTGCCTTACACTAGATCTAACAGGAATATTAAGAAGAGTCCATGCTGCAGTGTTCTGGACTACCTGCAGCCTTTTCAAAAGATAACCTGGCATGCCAATGTAAAGGGCATTCACATAATCAACGAGTGAAAGGATTAAGACACGGTAAGCGTTTCCTTGGCTGCCCTAGGGAGGAGGGGGAAAGATTTTCTGAGTGAATTTAAGAGTGCCAAAGCACTGCCCAGCTAGCATCTTGATCTGTGTAGTAAACAGAAGATTTTCATCGATCCAGATTCCCAGGTTTTTAGTGGGCTGATCCATGGAATTAGGCATTGGATAATCAGCCGGCCAAAGCGATTCCCTAAACTGGGGAGGGAAAGTATCAAACAAGAGGATCTCTGATTTATCCTCATTGCATTTGACCTGCGCAGAGAGGAGCCATTGAAAACGGATGTTAGGCATGCTCTGGCACGAGATGTGGATAGATCAGTTTTGTTCCATGTGAAGAGGAGCTGGGTATCATCAGCATATGTGATGATCTTGGCACCAAGCTCCTCCACCAGCCGAATCAGCGGGATGACGTATATATTAAAAAGGAGGGGGCTCAAAGTAGACCCCCGCGGCACTTCTGTGGTCACACTTTGAGGGGCAGTTGAGGACGGGGGAGCCAAACCTGCTGTGTTCTGCCCTCTAGGAATGGTTTAAGCCCGTTCCGAGCAGGCCCTGAGATACCAATATCCGAGAGGTGGGCCAGCAACAAAGAGTGAGGCACAGTATTGAATTCTGCGGAGAGGTCCAGCAGAATCAGAGCAGCACTGCCACTGGAATCTAGACATTCCCGAATGGCTTCAGAGATTTCGACAAGGGCCGTTTCAGTACTATATGAGGCTCTGAAGCCTGATTGGTCTGGGTGGAGCAGGCCAAACCCTTCAATGTAGCTGGTAAGCTGTTTATTAACAACTTTCTTGCAGACTTTTTGCCACGTCTGGAAGGAGAGATATAGGGTGATAACTAGCAGGGACAGATGGATCCAAAGAGGGTTTTTTCAGAAGAGGCAGACGTTTCGCCTGTTTCCAAGCTAGAGGAACTAGAGCAGCCTGTAAAGACAAATTGATAAGGCTGTTAACCTCCATGTTCACTGTCTCTGCAACCAAAGCCAACAGCTAGCCAGGCAGGGGTCAGATGGGGAAACTGATTTCAAGGACTTGAGTATCATCAGGGAGTCAGGCGGAGCAATAGGTGAAAAGGCCACCAGAGAAGGTGATAGATGAGAGGTAAATGTCGGCCCTTTTGGAAGTGGGCTCTCTACCATGAAGTTGATGCCAGTATTAAAATTCACCTGGAGAGTCTGGATCTTGTCAATAAAGAAACTAGAAAGTTTCTCGCACCAGGCAGCCGAGGTAGGAAGCGTGATGGTCTCTGCGCTAGGGGCTAGGAAGCTCTGCACAATGGAAAGGATTTCCTTGGCATTGTTTCTGGAGAGAGCGATGCACTCGGCACAGTAGAGGCTCTGAGCGTGCGATAGAGACGCAGAATATGTTTTCTGAGCTTTCCTGAGTGCCAACTTGGCCAATGGGCAATAAGCCTGTCTCCAGCTCCAGTCCAGTTCTTTCCAATGTTTCTGAACTTTGAGCTCACTGGAGAACCATGGTTTTGAAAGGGAAGTCGCCTATGTGGTGAAGAAAGAGACAGGTGCTCAGCCACCTGCGAAATCCAGCAGGTGAAACGATCAAGGGCTTCCTCCAGGTCCTTAGCAAAAGCTGGCTGTGTCTCAGCCAAGACCAGGCTAAAGGCTATAGGATCAATTTTGGGGGAAAGTCTACCTTGACAGGGTGGGCTAGGTGAGTGGTTACTATTGATGGTCCAAGAAAAGTAGATCAAAAAGTGATCGATCCAGGATACCGACAGAGGAGCTTTGACAGTAATGGGGAAATTAGAGCATATCAAGTCAAGAATATGACCTCCACAGTGCGTAGGGGAGCCGACCTATTGAGTGAGCTATGTGCGGCTCAGGGAGTCAAGGAACTCCAGAGTCTCACCAGCATTCCCGCAATCCAGATGGATATTGAAATCTCCAAGGAGTAAATAGTGGGTAAAGCGTAGAGCTCCCATGATGATGACATCATCCAGGGCTTTGAGGAAAGCTCCTGTCGGACCTGAGCTGTATGCTCTTTAGCTGGAGTGTGGGACCTCTTTTGGTGGGTCCTATGGCTACATTGAGTGGTCTGAAGAGTGTTACAGAAATACCCAACCATATTTATGGTTCTTATGACTAAAAATAATTACAATACTTTAGTGATAAATGCTATTATTGAACATTGCTATGTGTGCATTAATAAGGAATGTAATTAATGCTGGTTATATATCCCAATGTTTTTATTGGTAAGCTATGACATAAGTCTGATTTATTAATGTGATGGCCTTTTTGACAAAGCCAATATGCTTGCTTTCTTGATATTGATGTGATAACCCCCTAGACCTGCCTTTTATATGTTGATGTTCTGACCCTTTCACAAAGCCAATAGGGCTGCTTCACTTAAAAAGACACCCTTTTATATGGTGATAGCCAGGCCTTGTGACCAAGTCCTCACCCCAGAATGAACAAAGATTAAAGTGACGTTATAGTTTGGTAAAAATGTCAGTTAAAACATAACTGTTTAAACTTAAAAAAAACTGAAATGTACAAGTTATAGTTATCTGAAGTAACTATAACATTGGGAAACCCAAAAATGGAAGAGAAGATTTATTGTTTTAGCCCCAGTCTTACAATAATGGGGAAGTGCAAACATGTTCCTGGGATGCAGATATATTATTCTGACCCCTATTCAAGTAGAGTATCAGATAACTGTTCTAACTCCAGGGTTACAAATAAGCTGACAGTTATTTGGAGCCACTGGGAGTCCTCTACAAGGGAAATGGTTGCAACATTCTACAAGTAAAATGCAAATCCAATCATTTAAACCTGGGCTCAATCCCCTGAGAGGTATGGCACAGATTAGACCGGATGTGTATAGTGTTTATCAGTAACACAACAGTAACAAAGTCTAAGCACAACACAATAAAATCCCTTAGGCAGTTAAAAACCAAATATATGTAAATGTACACAAAATTGGCAAAAATCCAATAAGGGGAACTAGAGATATACATTGTTGAAGATTTAAGGTAAACATTGCCAAGAAAAGGTAAAGTGTCAATCCATAGCCAGTGTTCATGGTGGACTAGGCATGCTTTCATGCTGAAGAGGGTGGGGTGTGGGTCGAATACACCAATTAGGTTCACCCTCTTCAAAGATTTTACCTTCTGGAAGTTGAAACCTGCCAGCATGGGAAGGTTGAAGGCCGTATCTGCCAAAGTCCTCTCAAAGCCTGATAGCCATTGGATGAGGTCCAGCTGCAGCCGTTTGTTTAGCGGGAAAGGCTCAGGGTATTAGAAATTCAGGTTTAATTGCTTCTGAAATCCTCTCATTGGGGGATAATTGTCGCACCTTCTACGTTCAGATTTAGGGCCTTATTACGATGCGGGCAGGAGGGCTCCGACCTTCGGTCAGATTCCTCCTGCCCGCATTATAATCACCGATTTGGATTCCCTTCCGACCGTGCCATTTCGATGGGCTTGGTCAGATGGGAATCTGAATCAGTCTTCCTAATGGCTTATGCGGGCCATTCAGAAGGCTGAGGCATTAATGTGGCTGTTTCCCACCGCCTTTTTGTGCCGGCCATTTTGGCACAAAAAGGCATTGGGAAACAGCTTTGGGGGCCCCCATCAGGGCCCTCATGGGTGCAAGGCCGCTGAATGGCTGCCTAAGGGGCACCTATGGTGCCTCCCTGTTGTTCCCTGCACCTGGTGGAAGGCACCTGGAGGTGCCTGCCATGGGTACAGGGATATGCTGCATCTGCTCTTTGCTATGAGAGCATGCATTCTGTTCAGAATGTGTGCTCTCATAGCAAAGTATAGGATTGTGACCAAACAGGGTTCGGTTGCATCTTAATTCCTGGGCTGGAATGGACGGCTGGCGGTCATTCGGTTCCAGTTCCAAAACCATGCCGGACGGCCTCGGGTCCATCCGGCTTCATAGTCGTCCCCTTAGTCTTTTTTATGGAGCTTTTAATCATCTAGGCTGAAGCTGTATCTGACTTAAGCCACTTTATATTTTAATGCCTTTGCCACAAGATCACACTGATATTCCAGAGATCTTGGAAGTCCTAACTTTTCTGGGTATCTGGAGCTTATTCCCTGGGTTATGTCTAAGACTCTCAGAACCTCAGGGACAGCATGTATGGTTCAGAACCCAGTCCAGATAGGGGCACCAGCAGTATCCAGTTTGGGTCAAATTGCTACTGGCAAGGTGGGAACTTATGGAAAAAGACCTCTTATAGCTTGGTTTGGAATCAGGTCCAGCCCTTCAGACCTCTATACAGATCTCAAACAGGAGGTCCAGTCCTTGTCTGTTCTGCTGCAGGCACCAATATTGTGAGCTGGAGGTGAGGTTGCACTATTGTAGTGTTTACTAGCCAGTGGGTGGCGGTGATACCTGGACACTTCCTAACCAATAAGGAAAAAGGTCTCAAGATCAGATCTTCCCACTTTTGCAGCGGGTCCTGTTTTCCTTACTGCAACCTATTCCACGAGGCACTATTTTATGGTCATTAAAATAAAGCAGAATATTTATTCCCCTAGTGGAAGCTTGAACGTCAGCCAGCGGTGTGTTTAGGGAAAGGAGCAGTCCCGTCCTCTTTCCCCTCACTGACCTGGTTCTGGAACCAGCTCCCCCTCCAACCCCCCCTTGGATGGTGCTAAACTGGATACAGAGTGCCCAGGGAACAAAAGGCTTCTCTTTTCACTTAACTATGAATGGGAATGCCTCATCTTGGTCCCTTTTAAGATAATGCCATTCATAAACCCTCCCCAGCTGAAATTCCTAAGTTGGTATGTGTCACATACCTCACAGCCAGGTCTTTCTGACAAAAGGCATAAGACTTTGTTTTTGGCCTAGGCACACTCTTTGCAGTTCCTTAAGTGGAAGCAGTAGCAGAGCCATCTGCTAGCAGGATTTTGTTAAATAGCCTACTGGAGGTTCAGGCTGACAAAGTTGAATTTTGTAAAAGGGACTTTTCCTATATATTAAAAACCTGACTTTATCTCTAAATCACATTAAAAATGTTGTTTGAATTGTTCTGGTAGCTTGTCTCAAACAAGAGTTAGCAGAGTTGTGATATATTTAGAACTTTATTTTTCGTCATTTGACAGCTTCAGCCTTATAAAGTGATAATAGCTACTTAGGGGTAACATTAAATATTTAAAAATACAGTTCTTTCCTGTCAAAGAGTATCCAGAAAGATTCAGCTGCATGTTTAAAAGCTGCATGAGTCAGGCTACCCATGTAGGACTGAAGATATGCTTCCCATGTCAGTGTAGTGATGGCACACCGTGTGTAGCAGTTCACAGTGGTCATTTAAAATGGCAATTAGTGGTCTGTCAGTTTTCCAATGTTTTAGGCGTCAGGGTACATCCACTGCGGACAGAACTGAACTGTCCCCAGTGTGCAGAGTTCACAAACCAGTAGCATCAGTCCACAAAAAATGTAGTGACCAAAAAGAGGCACCTTTTCATTTTGGGAGGACAAAATCACTATTCTAACTCCAGTCTAACAAACATTGGGGAAAGTACATTTATTGTGGCTGTGGTCAGATTTTCAACTGGGAAAATGCAAGTAAAGATGATATTTACTACGCTATCTCTAGTTTAACAATCAGCCAAGAAAGTATTAACATTAGGTGGTAGACTTTCTATTCTAACTCCAATCAATCGATTATTGATGAAAGTATATTCATAGGGGCTGGGGTTCGATTTACTACTCCAACTCCAGTCTGACAAACGTTGGGTTAAATTTATACAGTGCAGTAAAACTGCCCTTCTAACTCAAATCCAATGAACATTAGGGAAAGTGCATGGATTCCGGTTGAACAGGGTCAGATTTACAATTCTAATTCCAGTCTACCAAACACTGGGGGAAGTGAAAACTTCTAGCATCATATTTAATAATTTTTTGCTGCTAGCTCCAGAGTAACACATTTTAGGGATGCTGGGTAGTTCAAATTTACTCCACCTATTTAATACAAATACTCACGATTACATATAAAATATTATGTATTTAAACTACATAAAACATTCAAACCTAAACAAATGAACATATAAAAATTGAGAAAAGCAAAACACTTTTTTAAGTAGCAAATACATCAAAATTATTATTTTTCAATTTATTGAATAAATCAGATTTAATATAAACAGAATCTCTCAGCCACCCCACAAAACATATGCCTCTACGTTTGTATTTGGGAACACCTGAGTATTTAAATTTTGAGGTGTAGTATCGAGAGTGTAGATGTGTAGTGCCTGGTGGGCAATATATGTTGTCTTGTTGATTGCTCTAGCATCAATAGCTATCCACTGTAACATTAGAAGTCCTGGATCATTTTTTTCAGATTTTATAGACTCCTTCACAAATCATGTAGCTGCCTGCAATACAGTGTTCAGGGGATGTAAGTGCACTCTTGGAAGAACAGACACAAGAAAGTCACCCTAAGGCCTGACTTAGAGTTTGGCAGATGGAGTAGAGCCTGCCAGAAAATTGGAGGACATTACCTGTGCTATCCCAAGGGTACTCTACCTGCCAAATGTACAGTTATTTTATAAATTAATAAGGACATACATTACAAAAGTAAAACATAACATAATTAACAGTAATTAGTGTACACTTACAAAAAATACCCACCAAATCACCAACATACCTAACAGACCAAACAAAATAAATAACATACATGTAATTAAATAAATATCTCGAAAAACAATGCATACATCAATCAATCTATATACATAGTCACTGAAAATATCAACAGTTAAAGTGAAGAGGAGAACATTTCAGTGACAATGAATGTTTTAAACTAAAAAAAAATCTTGAGTCATAGTTATCACTAGTAAACACAACTTGTGTCCTAAGTTGGCTATGACTCATGCCCCCACCATGCTCTTGTCATCACTGATATTATTTCAAATGTTGCAGTGCAATTATGAATGTTGTTATAGAACCTGTCATGAGTGATGTAATATGGGTGATTAGTTGTGCATGGTGAGGTCGAGAGTTACCTTAGGACACGAGTTATAATTACAAGAGATAACTATACCTTGTGAATTTCAGTGGTTTTTTTTTGTTTAAAAAGTTACATTGACACTGACATTTTCACCTAACAATGTCACTTAAAACGATGTTGTTTCTCTGAATTTCTAGGGTTGTTTACCATAAAGTAATATTGCAGTACCATACTTAAAGCAAGACTCTTTGTCAGCCCCCACAGGCAGCCAATCTCACAAAGCCCATGGTAAAAAGGGAACTGGCTTGCAGCCAGGTCCTGCCTCCAACCACGACGTGCAGCCAATGCCACATCCAACCCATTGGAACAGCCTCCCTCCCTGAGCCACTTTGGGCCCTGGGAACCTCATCCCCCAGGGCCTTTGTTTTTTAAGAGAGGGCGTGTAGTGCCCCCCTCCCCAAGCCACTTCTAACCTAAAGACCCCATTTCCTGGGATCTTTTGTTTTATTACGGGGTAGGGGCCACACAAAAGCAGCACTTGGGACCCCAGTCCCTGGAGCCTCAGTTGCTTGTGAGCGGGTGCCACAGTGCCCACCTGGGGCTCCCATCAAACAATACACAGAGGACAACAGGGGAGCCACCGGGCCACTGTGACACCAGCCAGCTCCCCACATGTACTCATTCAGGGTGCTTCTAAAACAGGCATTGTGCTCACCTGGCGAGAGCAGCTGTTTTTGTTTTCTCCCAAATGTAATGTGTGTTTCCCTGTCTACACTACAAGAACGGGGGCAAGGAAACAAAAGGGTGCTCCCATCCGACGGGGTGCCTTCTCTCTCCACTTTATAATTAGGGCCAGGTGTACATAGGAAAAGCATTTCTGGGTTTTCTTATAACTTTGCCACCAATTGATGAATCTTCACAAAACTTTCCAAATAAAAGTCTCATTCCCCTCAGCTCTTTCCTTGAAAGTTTTAGGATGCTTCATCAAACAGGGTCTGAGAAAAGGGGGTCCCAAAACATATTTTCCCCATTTATTTTCCAATAGGAAAATTGAGCAGCAATACTGCAAAAACGGCTGAACAGAATTACACCAAATTTGGTAGAAAGCTAGATTTTGTTCCAGAAAGCTGGTTTGGGTTATTTGTTGTGTATCCACTAAGTAGTTTTTGATTAATCAAGGGTCAAAAACATAATATAGTTCATGATGCCAAGGATCTGCAGAGCCAACTGATCTTAAGATAAGATCTGATGAGCTTCCACCACATCATAAAAGTGGTGGGGGCAGCCAATTTAGGACTTTGGGGCTGAATTCCCTATCCAGGAAACAAGTTAAAAAGAATATATAATGGGGCAAGGTAGGAATAACCTGCCCCCTCAGGGGGAAAATTCATGGAGGATCTGGAAAGCCACCATTTTGTTCTAAACTGCTTAAAAGAGGGCCACCTCTATTGGGTGGCACACAATATTCTGAAATGGAATGGGTGTGTCCTGCTCCCCTCCCCAGGCCACTTCCAGGCTACAGGGACCCTATTTCCCAGGGTTGATTCATTTAAAATAGGAGGGGTGCGTCCCCATACAAGGCCATTTCCAGGCCCCGGGACCCATTCCCAGTTTTCAAGTTAAAACTCCTCTGGAGGTGGCCCAGAAACTCCATCCTCCAGGGCTGGTAAACATAATTGGGGGAAAGGGCATGTGGCCCTCATCCCTGATCTGTCTTGAAGCCCTGGGATCCCATCTCCTGGGGCAGATAAACATATTAGGGGAAGGGGTTTACTCCTTGCTCTCCAAGCCATGCTATGGCCATAGGGCTCCCATCCCCCAAGGCCAGCAACATGATGGTGTTCTGGAACCACATCCCACGAACACACACTTTTCCTTGCCAATGAGAGAACAAAATGCTGCAGTACTGGCTCCTGCTTCAAACAGGATCAGTGCTGGCAGGTGAGCGGGAAGAGCTGATGGGGGCCTTGAGGCTCCCACCTCATCCCCCATGTCAAAAATGCTGTGGGGTGCCATGTGTGGGATCTGGGGCACCACTGTGTTAAAAAATAAAGATGTCCAATCAGACCGTTTGAGGGGAGCCAAAGGGGTTGTGTGGACTCTGAGGCTCCCCCAGTGGCCCGCAAGGTAAAACATGTTGTGGGGTACCCCAGGAGGGCAACATTGTGCCCTGAGTTAAAACCCATTTAAACATTCTGTGATGGCTACATGCAGGTGGCCCTGGGGCTCCTCCTACAACCCCCAACAAATATTAAAGCTGTAGGTGTTCTGGGTGGGACCGAGACACCCACAAAATGACACAGAATAACAAAAAACAGAAAGGGGGGAATAATAAAGGAGATGCTCATTTATTCTTTACTACTCCTGGCAATGAGCACCTCATAATGCCCTAGGGCTTTTTTTTAAATAGAATTTATTATTCTTGGTGGTGCCCCTAGAAGGGAATGGTCCACCAACAACCATTTTTTTAAATGCTGTTGGTGGTTGCAGGGAGTATAGCAGCCCTCCCCCATCAGCATAAAATGAAAACACAGTAAGTCTCCTAGGTCATTGCATTCAAAACTACAGGACAGCTCACCAAATAATTTGAAAGTACTTTGACCTGGTGCTGCATGGTCTTCAGCTGGAGTGCAGGTTTCACTTGTGGTGGGTCAATGGCTACACTTTGTGGCCTGAAAAATATTAAAGAAAATACTTAAAGAAGCGTTTTTTTCAAAATAATGCTTTATTATAAAAATAATTATGAAAATATTTTTTATTAACCATTGCAATGTGTAAATTTATGTAATTTGTACCATTTGATTATCTTTATTGGTGAATTTTTGACAAAGTTAATAGGTACACTTTATATACAAAAATATGCTGACTCCTTCATGTAGACAATTGGCCCACATTTTATATTTTGATGAACTGACCTTTTGACAAAGTCAGTAGGTCTGCCTTACTTACTTGAAATGACAATCTCTATATTGCAGCATCACATTGTAAGCGTTGCACGTCTGTTGGGGCCAGCACCTCCCCCGCTAATATCACTACCAATGCTCAATATAACCCAAAATTAAAATGTAGCATGTAGCTATTTAATCATGTGCACAAATAAAGGGTAACACACTAAGGAACATTAAATAATATGTAAAATAAAAAAGAACTACCAGATCAACCAATAACCCTACGACCAGAAACATATAGATTACTATATTATTATTTAAACATAATTAAAAAATTATTTAGCATTTATTATGAAAAACTTAATACAATGTAAGAAAAAAATATATTAAAAGCAGTATTATAGTATATTTTCAACAATGCAATCTATTTAACTTTGATATTTAAAAATGCTGGGCGTGGACCCCTCCAGTTTGGGATGCACTGTTTCCTTCAAGAGCAGAACTGTACTGATTTGCATTAGGTGTGCGTCTGTTAAAAGTGGCACAGTGGCCAATCAACATTGAGCTTGAATACTACCCGGATTGATTGCCAGGGGTTAGACTATTTGCAAGCATTTCTCCCATCAGCTTTTATGTATTTATGAACAACCTAAGTTTACCAAGGGTATGCCCAGGTGTGGGTCCCTTGCTTGATTTGCCACAGAATCCAAACTACACCTCACTGATGAGACCTAAGAAAGCTGAAACTGGTCAGGGGCTGCTTGTGTGCCCTTCTGGGTGGGCTCCTCACATCGCAGTTTGGCATAGACTATTTCGGTGAGGCAAAGCATCAGTAGTGATATACATAAAGTGGGCCTCTGTCTAGAGTGACACAGTTGGTGAAACATGATGGGTTAGAATGCTACTCAGAGTGATGCCAGAGGTTAGAATACTTACACACTTACATTTTGGGTATTTGGAGGAAATATCACCACATTTACATTTAATGTTTGTCTCAACATCAATGACATAGCTCCTTTCAAATAAAGAAAAGAGTGAAACCCTCTGTGATCTGGCTCTCAAAAAAATCTTTTGAAGAAAGAAAATCATTCAGGGGACTGCAGAAGACATAGAATCAAATGCCATTCCTTCCTAGCTTGTACACCCTCAGAAGATCTACAAGACAGCCAAAGCAATGCATTTTGCAATGACAAGGACAATTAAATCAAAAATCTTATCAGCTCTGTTTAGAATCACCAGATTAAAATCTTTGCTGTTGCCAGAACACTGAACAACCTTGCCCTTTCCATTATATTTGAGGATCCTGCTGCTGAAGAAGATGAATATGCCAAGTTAATCCTTCAGTAAGTTAACTCCATTGGGATGTCCCTGCCCTTAGTAATTGAATTTGAAAAGGAACCAATTATTCTTAGCAAATGGAAGAGGACAATTGTAACACTCTATCTGAAAACGCCTATTTAAATAACATTATTAAAGTCAAATACTCAAATCACTCACTGACCCTATCCTGGGGTGAATTGCAACCCTACCAGCCATTACCCTACTGGGTTAATTTAGTGAACTTATCTCTCAAGGTTTCAGTTTTGTAGTAACTTTGCAATCTGAGTAAGTGAGATAGGTTCACTTCAACTGACCTTCACATCACTTGAAGGGCTAACAATTTTCATCAAGTTTTTGATCAGTCTTTTCCTAGCTTACATCATTGAAAACTGTGTGGTGGTACAACATGGCACTGATAACTATCATTCTTCCTAAAAAGAGTTCTACACTGTAAACTCACCTTTATTACTAGTGGAAAGTCCCTAGACTTCATCATTGATAAGCAGCTTAACCTGCAAAGGCAAACTAATGCAATAGCTAAGAATTATTTTTGTCAGCTGATCCCAGAACAAGACATTAGGGTATTAGCTTTTTGTTTTCCAATTACTTACTCCGAGTTTGAAAGTTTATTTTTGAAATGAAAAAGGTTTTGGTGCACTTCATTTAAAACCAACAGCGAACACACACCAAACTTCTTGTGTATTTGCAGGAACCACCATGACAGCCGCTCCTTTCAGTGTACAGAGTTTTCTTCTGGGCTGGCAAATAACTGTACATTTGGCAGGTAGAGTACCCTTGGGATAGCACAGGTAATGTCCTCCAATTTTCTGGCAGGCTCTACTCCATCTGCCAAACTCTAAGTCAGGCCTTAGGGTGACTTTCTTGTGTCTGTTCTTCCAAGAGTTCACTTACATCCCCTGAACACTGTATTGCAGGCAGCTACATGATTTGTGAAGGAGTCTATAAAATCTGAAAAAAATGATCCAGGACTTCTAATGTTACAGTGGATACCTATTGATGCTAGAGCAATCAACAAGACAACATATATTGCCCACCAGGCACTACACATCTACACTCTCGATACTACACCTCAAAATTTAAATACTCAGGTGTTCCCAAATACAAACGTAGAGGCATATTTCTGAGAGGCTGCATCACGTTTGCACCATGTAACATGGTACATGCACCACACAAAACACTATGACAGATTTAGGAAACCATGCAAAACCACTTTGCACAACTCTGAGTGGCTTCATATAAATCTGGAGTATCGCAACGCAGAGCAAATCACTGCCTTGTGCAACTCTGCCCTGGGTAGGTATTCCATGGGCATTGCGTGGGTATTCCCATGCAACTCCAATGGACTTTGACGCTTTCCCAGATTAACTATAACTTGTAAACCCTGGAATGCACCAGAATCTTACAGGGCATTTTTACAAGCCCCATGCGCTGCAGGCATGACAATTATTTTGCTGTTCCAGCAGTGCAGAGCCATATCTATGAGGCCACAAAAAGCCACCATGGCCTCAGAGATATGGTATAAGGCAACACAGCGCAAGTCACTGCATTGCCTCACACTGCATTGGGGAGGAGTGCCTTGGGCATTGCGGTGGGTGTTCCCCCTCAACACCCACTGGTTTTTTACATATTCCCAGATTTACAACACAATGTCAATCTGGGGTTATGTCAAAACCATGCACCTTCCCAGGGGTTCTCCTCGACTTTTCCTCCTTCTATGTAAGCTGCATTCCAAATCACACATAGAAAGAGGAAATGCCTCAGTTGATTGTTTTTATGCAGCAAGGTGCCCTTTCCTGCACAAAAACAATCATTCCTACAACACGGACACCCTTGCGCCATAGTGCAAGGGTGCCTGTGTTAGCGCAAGGCAGCCATTTGTGCGCCAGCACAGTGAAAGATGACAGGATTGCACTGTATCTCTTAGATACCATGCATTCCTGCACTATGCCATTACATCGCGTTTTTTACAACGCAAGTCGTTACAACGACTTGCGCTAGATGGCGCTCTAGGACAAGGAATAGTATAATTTACTATCCAACACCTTCCCTACTGAACGTAGACTGGAGTTGGAATAGTAAATTATACTACTCCTATGTCCTATTCCTTGTCCTAGAGCGCCATCTAGCGCAAGTCGTTGTAACGACTTGCGTTGTCAAAACCGCGATGTAGTGTACCGCGATGTAAATGTATGCGTTGTAACGTCATACATCCACAAAGGACAGTGCAGCAAAGTGACGTCCAGTACTCCCCTGCGCAAACTTATTGTAAATGAGACCCTATAACTTCCCAGGAGAGGCATAGCAAGGAGAAATAGCTTTATTTCTTCTTGTTGCTTCCTCTTTTTCTGTGTGCTGCATTCTGCTGCACACAGAAAAAAAAAGAATATGCCTCCCTGGATTGTCTGCAATGCAGGCACCCTAGAACCATGGTGCAAGAGTGCCTGTATTTGCTCTTGACAACCAAAACGGTGCCAGTGTAGGGACAAGGACAGGTATGTCTTTTAAATATGGCGCATTCCTGCCCTTTCCCTTTCACACAGTGCAGCAAGGTGACTTGCTGTGCTGCTTGACTTTTTCGTAAATATGCCCCATAGTTTGAAAACACTTCTTTTACAGCAACAGATTTCAAGCGAATGCATTATACCAGTTCTTCTTAGGTCTTGCAATGAGAGGCTGGAATTCCCTTCCACTGAGCTTGCACAGCACCTCTTTGGGAACCTATGAGAAAGAGCTAAAGCTTCTAATTCTCCAAAGAAATTACCACTCTAGATGAAGTTAATCTTGTTTCTTAATCATTCATATCTTCTGCCCTTTTTTGATGTTTTCTTCCCATCTTGTGCTGTCTCCTAATCCCCTGCTCTATCCCGATTAGTTATTGGATTGTTGTCTCCCGTTTATTTACAATTATTTTATATTTTGTACATGCCTTTTACAGATGACAGTATGAATGTAATCACTTTTACATACATACGTGGGAAGGAACCAACCTTTTCTTGAGCTATCACCTCATTTCCCAGCTCAACACAGAGATTAAAGTTTTTGCCAAAGTGCTGGCCTGGAGACTTGGTAAGACAGTCTCCAACCAGACAAATCCATCACAGGAGGAGTTTGTTCAAGTTTAATCATCTTGTGATAATATGAAGATATTGTCACTTAAGCTGTGGCAGATATGAAGTGACCTACATGTGTGAATTGCCCCAAAAAATATTTTGCGTAGAATGGGGATATTTGATTCATATCAGGGAGAGCTTGGGCACAGGTTCAGAATTTACAGGTAAAGCAAAATGTTTCTACACTAAAGGAAGACCAAGAACTAACTGTAGGGGCTTTAAGCAGCTAGTTCTTCCACAGCCACATACAGATTTTTAGATTTAT
The DNA here is from genome assembly GCF_964204655.1 of Triturus cristatus. Lineage (NCBI taxonomy): Eukaryota > Metazoa > Chordata > Amphibia > Caudata > Salamandridae > Triturus > Triturus cristatus. Next base: position 733,984,528 of record NC_140587.1, on the reverse strand, counting down.
ATTGACCTTCACTTTCCCTACTACAAAATCAGGCACATTTTGTTCGGTCATTTAACTTTGGCTTGTGGGTGATCTTGTGTCTGACATGCATCATGCGGACTTGGTACAGGAGAGAGTTTATTCATAGAATGAATGAAAAATGTGGACAACAACCCTGAATGTTAAAGCTGTCTTTAAGTTGTTCATTTGTCTTTGGCTCTTGCATAAACTAATTTAACCACCTCTCTCCCTTCTGCCAACACCTACCACCCTAAAGTTGATCTTTTTCACATGTTTTAAAGTTGAGAAATGTTAGATGCATGTGTTGTTTTTTTATTGATTCAAATGTAGTTCTTATAATGCTATCAAGACCTGTGGTGATTTATTTTGCATTTCTATGCCACTCCTCATCATAGGTCACAAAAGCATAGGTTGAATATGTGACGTTACATCGCGGTCTTCACACCGCGATACGTTTACAACGCAGGCATTACAACGCAAGTTGTTACAACGACTTGCCCTGGAGGGCGCTGGACTTAGGAATAGTATGATTTACTATTCCAACTACAGCCTCCGTAACAGTAGGGAAGGTGTTGGAATAGTAAATCCTACTATTCATTAGTGTACAGCGCCATCCAGTGCAAGTCGTTGTAACGACTTGCACTGTTATGCCTGCGGTGTAAACGTATTGCGGTGTAAAGACAGCGATGTAATGGATGTCTCCCGCATAGGTCATTGCTTCCTGCATATGGTACCTCCTTGTAATACATATTGAGCAATGATTCTCATATAATAATGATAAAAAGAAATACTGCTGAAAGATATTGCCAGAATTAATAAGTGCTGGAAATGAGTACTGACCCTGGCACAAAACACCCAGGATAAAGTCATCTTGGATCATCTTGAAAAACCGTATTCAGTTATATGGTGCTTCCGAAGACAGACAGTATAAATTCTCTTTCTGGTGAAGAGTATGAGAGACAATATTTGCGGGTAGTGGGTTTTGGGAACACGGCTGCAGGTTGAGATGCTGCCATGAGTGCTTCTCCAAAGCACAAGGTCTGTGCTGGAAAAAAATGGGTATACCCTTCTTTAGTTCCAGCCACCATTTCAAGGACTGTGCCACTGCAGTTCTTGTAAGAGAGCAAAAAGCAGCATGAAAAAACCCCTCCTGGAGTAGGGCTGGAAGTGGTAACACTGGCACTATAGCACCAGTAGTGCAGCACTACCTGAACTCGTAGGAAGAGCAGAGTGATTACTACAGTCTGGTACACTGATATGAGGGTCTTGTGGTGGCGGTTGAGGAGGGACATAAATTCTGACTTTGCATAAGCCCCTAGCATATTTTAGATTCATGTGAGCTGAAAGAGCTCCAGATACTGAAGCCATCATCAGGAGGTACTATGCTTAATGCAGAAGCTGGAGAAAACAGACCCTCTAAAAGTCCCTATAGGGCACATTTACTGAATTGCTCTCAATTGAGGTTGACAGGAATGGAATCCATTCTAATGAGGAGAAAAATAAGCCTAGTCCAGTCTCTTCTACAGCAATACAATCAAAGAATAAGAAGAGCACCAAGAACACTGGCAGAGGGGTAATTAATAAAGAAAGAACCTCCTACAAATAGAAATTCCAGACGGCAAATGCAAGGCCACCTAGGTCAGCACCATTGCTAAGGTCCATGTTTGGGTTACAAATGAGCCTCTAAAGGCACAAAAATCACAAGATATAGTGACACAACTTCTGCATACCCTTTCCCTCCAACTTAACTATTCAGACAGCTTTAGCCAGCAGGGGAGAGATGGTGGGTGTTGGTCATGATAGGGCCAACATACCCTCTTTTCAGGGAGTAGTAAGTGAAGTAGATGCAGTAAGTTTTCAAGTATACAAGTCTTTAGGTGGAGTAGCCCCAAGTGAGAAGATGATTTTGGTTTGGGAGTTATTCCAATCCTTACAAGCCCTGGACATGCGCCAAGATGTGACTATAAAATAGATTTCAAGCTCTTGACCTGTCTGTGGATATTTCCGATGACACTCTAGATGTGCCCCTTCCTGTCAAAACCTTGGATAGCACAGGTGTAATCCCAGTACCAGCTTGTTTTCTGCTCGCATAAGCCCCATGCGCTGAATTCGGTCCCATCCAAGAAGCCCTAAATAGAGAGAGTCTGGAAAAAATCATAAATGGTATCTCAGAGGAATTAAGAACAAGTTTTGCTAAATCTAAGAGTAATAAGAAAGAAATATGGGTAAGTGCCAAGTACATCACAAACTAACTGACCTGGCTGACCGAAATTCCTGTTTGGGTCCTAGGATGAAAAAACAAACAAAAGATGGAGATTTGGCAATGTTAAAAGCATGTGATAAGTCCATCCATGAAATCCTGGAAAGGCTTGAACATCAGGACAGGAGAAAGGACATCTAACTAGTAAATGTGCATGAAGGTGCTTAGGGAGCACATATAAAATCATTCATAATTAGCTTAAATTAAGACAGACTGTTTGAGGGGGTAACATCATAACTTCAAGGTAATTTGAGTCAGGAGATTAATACTCTCCATGGAGATCCCTATAGGATAAATCCAAATAGTTAACACCCTAGGAAAATATTGATCAACTTTCATACCTTCTCAGTAAAGGATCAGATCTTAAGCACAGTTTGCTTGTGCATTTAGGTCGGATCTATGTCATTCCATGGAAGAAAGACTGTGGCTTTTCTGCAAGAATTTGGCTGATCTTTTGTGTTTGGGGACTAAAGTACAGCTGAAATGTCCAGCATCCCTGAAAATGATGTGGAACAATAAAATGCACATATTGAAATCTGAAGAGGAAGTAGAGGAGTTGATGCAGAACTTACGCTCTGGTAAACCAGTTTAATATCTGGTGTTTGTCTTTTAGGTTTATATAATGATCATTTAAAAAGAAATCAATTATAAGGTTATTGTTATCACATAAAGAATTTTGCATTACCATCCTAATTTTTAAACATTAATGGACAAGGTTCAAAGATTGCAGTGGGAAACTTGAACGGCTGAAGGGTAGCTAACTGAATATGGAGGGTTCCAATGGGGTGAGGTTTTCACTGGATGGGGAGCAAGCTGGGATGAAAAATGTAATCAAATTTGTCATCACATCTGTCTTATGTTCATCCACATTAAATGAGCTCATAAACTGAGAGAGTCTTTGACCATCATCAATGAGTAATGTTGCAATTCAGATAATTTCCTAGAAAGTAAGCGTTCTCAGAATCAGGAAAAGACAAATATGTATTTTAAAGTTTCTGAGACCTAGTGGTGATCAATTAATATTCCTGTAAGAAACACATTTTACCCAAGATCAGTTCAAATGCATCTTAAGGACTCAGCTCTGGGTCCTAGATATGGTATGTACCACCCAGGTCGAGTGTGCTAAGGGAGGGCTAGGTTAGTTAGTTAGTAGGAACGCAAAGATCTGCATAAGTCACTCAGAAGTAAATGCAGATGGCAGATAGATTACTGCACTGATCCAAGTATACCAGTCCAAAAATACTTGTGTTGTGTATTACGGGTCTAACTTAGATGATCTGCCTTCAATAAAGCAGATTTTCCCCAATCCTTTAAACTATGATGTCCCAGTTTGTTTGGGATGGTGACTTTAACACTTTAATGAGCATTAAAATAGATTGCTCTACGTCAAAGCCACATTGTAGTTCTCCCAGGATGGCAGCATGTTTCTAAAGTATGTAAGAAGATATAGATCTAATTGATATTTGGAGAGTGAGAAAGGGGCATCAGAGGATATACTCATTCCATGACAAAAATACAGACACAGCTCTAGGCTAGACTACTGGTTTGTCGATAAAATGATTATAGACTAAGTTATGAGATAGTATGTAGCCCGTCACAGCTCTCTGAGCAAGCTAAAGTAACCTTAACTTTAGGCCTGGCTAAGATAATTCTATGTCGGAGATGTACTATGGAGAGATGGCTTTTCGGCAGCTCTCCTTAATATGGCGCTTATAGCTAAACTTGTCTACCTTTTTAGGGCCAATTTGGGAAGCTGCTCTCCTACTGTAGTTTGGGATGATATAAAGTACTCTTATGACGTATTATCAGTAAGTGGGCCATTAAATATACCAAGGGATAGAGGGATCAATAAAGTGTAATATAAAGCAAATGGAAAGCCTGAAATACAACTCATAGAACCAGAGCAGATCTTGAAAGAATCAGGATTAAAATAGAGAAGCTTTGATTTAGGTGTAGGTCTAATTTGGAACAAAAGATATGGGACAAGTAGCAAGCCAGAAACATGCAAACTCATTGATATGGGGGAAACGGATACATTGTTGGAATGGGAAATGAAAGAGACACTTCATATATTGGCCAAACTCCCCTGAGGAATCTCTGTTTACCCAAAATGAGTAGATAGGAGAAGCTTTTCTGATTTTTTCTCAGTGCTTATGTAGAGAATGTACAAATCCAATAGACAGGGAGATCAAGAAATTGTTTGATTCTCTTGAACTCCACCGCCCTTGAGCTAGAACATCGCGTTTTTGGTCATGGGACATACAGAAGATAAAATAGGAAAGCAGTGTGACTTAATTGTATCACAGGGGAACTTATAAAGTCTCTGAGCAATCAAGTATCCCCTATTTGGATAGACCTATATAACTCCATTCTGATTAGGGGCCAACCACCACCTACATATTGGGGAAAGGCTACAATAGTAGTCATTTTATAGCCAAAATAGGACCCTTTCAGTTGTGAATCTTATAGACATGCCTAAATTTAAACTATAAAATATTTGCAGGAATTCAGGCTAAAAAGCATGCTGAGGTATTAGGGGAGTTGGTTAAGAAATATCAGAAGGGATCTATACCTTGAAGATATATAGAGGAGTTACTCCATCTGGTCATCCCAACCACAGATCTTGCACCAAGTCCTATTTGCCAACGGCAATCATCGCTGCTAAGACCTTTGACCAAGTATGCTGAAAAAGTGCTCTGGGTATGCCTCAAGGGTTTTGGTATTCCTGAGCTATTTTTAAACTTTATCACATGTCTGTTCGCAAGCCTGTCTGCCAGAACATGGGTAAAGGATGTATTCACCAGGAAAGTTCTAATAGAACAGGGCATGCATCAAGGCTGTCCCCTCTTGCCAATCCTGTCTTTTGTATTATAGCCCCTTGCTGAAACATTATGATCAGATGATGACATAACCACATATGAAATGCAGGCATTCAGTAAAAATGTTAGGCTGTATGCTGAGGTATATACTCTAAATCCCCAGAAACAAATATACAGAGGTTTGAACAGATAGCTAGCGCAAACAAGTTACGCTATCAACCATGACAAAACGGAGATCATTACCAGAATTTTAGTAAATACCCTTTGTGATGAATCAAAGAGAATGAGACATGTTGGAATTTAGGGCCCGATTCACAGAAATAACTTCTGCTCTTACACGTCACAAAGATAGCTGTACCATTTTGCATCGACCTTCTAAATGCCTCATCACATGTGAAGTTCATCTAGAAAACTTTCAACGATTGGCTTCGCCCATCTTTGTGCCGAGTACCATGATGTCACTTGCAGATATTTAAATCTGGAAGGATTACTCCTGGTCTTTGTGAATAATTGGAGCCAAGGTTTCATATCTTCTTCTCCGACTATGTTTCCCCAGCAGTTGAGGTTAGTGGCTTTCAAAGAGAGACTCAGAGCACCCTTTAGGTAATCAGGGGAGAGAGGTGAATCTCAAATAGGTGTGAATTCATTATAATACAGAATCTCGCATCTCGCTCTAAGCTTAGCCCATATCCGAGCAGCTGTCTCAAGGACCTTAAATATTATTTTCTAAAATTAAGCTGAATTTATGTAAGAAATCAGCCTTAATCCCTTGTCGCTGTAACGCAACCTGAAACATTCTGCCTCTGTCTGGTATGTCCAACAGTGATTACAATTTCTTTAGCTGGAAAGGCCAGCAATACAACTAAATATCAGAAAGATGCAATCCTCCTTTATTTAGCTTGTTTCATGGTTTTTTCTATCTGAATACCTCTCGGACCCAGATAAAACTGTTGCTATTGTTCTGGAACTTCTATATATCTTTCGGGATTGTATGATTGAACCACGAATGCGTTTATCATGCATGCCGGAACCACGAAGTCTTAACAACGAAATTCTTAAGCACGATTATGCCTTTACCACGCATGCCTTTACAACGAATCATGTGTCGTTAAGGCATTTTTGGTAAATACATATTTGTGGTTCAGAATTTAATCCCCCGACTCGTGCACCTCACCTGAGTTCCTAAAGTACCCCACTGCCCCCATCCCTAGTAACTTTTTCACCTCCGCCCTCCCCATATCCCTAAAAACCACCCCATAATCCCTTTAAATGACCCTGCCCCCAGCCCTGAACCCTAAAGCGGCCCCCTAACCCTGAAAACTAAGCTACCCCCTAAGCCCTAATATCGTCCCTACCCCCCTAGGTCCGAACTACTATCACGATTCCTAACCCCCTCCCTGAACCCTAAAAAAAAAACACGTGCCCTGAAAACTATCCCTAATCCCCCAATCCCTGAATACTTCCCAAACCCACCCCCAACCCTCAAAACACCCTGAGCCACCCCCAGCCCAGAAAACTACCCACACTCAGCCAACAAAACAACCCCCGACCTGACCCAGCCTAACTTTAAATAAACCCAACTCACCCCAGAAAACTACCCCCGACCCACCCTAAGCCCACAAATCAACCCTGACCCACCCCACAACCCCACTTACCTCACAAAGATCTCTTCCTGCTTCTGTCCATCTGCAAGCTCTACTGCGCATATGCCTTAACCACGCACATGCGTGGTTAAGGCATATGCGTGGTAGGGCTTGCGTAGTTCTGCCTTCGTTGTTAAGGCTGATCGTTGTTCAGCCTTCGTGGTTAAGGCTGTTTCCCATCTTTCGGGTCAACATTTAGTGAAACGCTGTTAAATAAGAATGTCATTTATGGCAAATTGCACCACTTGATTAAGTTCACTCTTCCATACATTTTCTGGGGGTGGGGGTGTTGCCATTTTTAAGTAATTTTTGAATCCCTAAGGCCACCCTGTTTAGATTGACCTTTGTGATCATTTCAATATTATGGAAACAATATGGGCCCGATTCACAGAACTAACTTCAGACAAAATCCTAAACTTACTACCATTTTGGTATTCACAGAAGGCACTTAATCATTTTGGTATTCACAGAAGGCACTTACTCATTTCCGTATTCACAGAAGTTAGGAGTCCTAACTTTAGGACTCCTAAATGCCTTCTGTGAATACCGAAAGTCTTAAAGTTATGATTTTTCACAGTTTAGGAGTAGTAAAGTTAGGAGTCCTAACTTTAGGACTCCTAAATGCCTTCTGTGAATACGGAAAGTCTTAAAGTTAGGATTTTTCTCAGTTTAGGAGTCCTAAAGTTAGGAGTCCTAATTTTGCTACTCCTAAACTGAGAAAAATCCTAACTTTAAGACTTTCCGTATTCACAGAAGGCATTTAGGAGTCCTAAAGTTAGGACTCCTAACTTCTGTGAATACCAAAATGGTAGTAAGTTTAGGATTTTGTCTTAAGTTAGTTCTGTGACACGGGCCCCTAGACTTTAAAAGTGGTAACAGATACCTTTAAAGTAAAAAACGATAACATTTGCTAAATACCAGATGCTCCAGAGTCTGAAGAGATCAGCCATCACAGGAGAAAACCTGGTTCAATTTGGGGTCAAATTGCCCAGGAGGAAAGTAAATTAGTGGACGCGAAATTTCGTTAAAAGTGATCTTTCACAAGGATTTCTTACAGCAGAAAGTTGGGGTTCAGGGCCTGTAATGGTTTTCAAAAACAGGAGATCTGGTAATAGATTTCCCAAGTGCCTTGGATTTCCAGTTTTGCTTTAACTGATTCAGTTTCAGTTCAGTTCTTTATTCTTTATTTTGATAGGTGAACCATAAAAGAGCATACACAAATGTATGCAGACTGTACAAAATAGATTAAAAGGCTATATGTCATGATAAAAACAATTATAAATTAAAAAGACCATTTGGGTTAAAACGGTGAGAAAGTCAGTGACTGAATGATCAATGTTTCGTCTTTAAGAAATTTCATCCGTGCCCACCACATAGAACTTAAAAACGGGATACAGCATAAACGATTTGGAGTTTGGTATTGTATTTTAGGAGCCTGAATGCTTCTCTGGCGTGTACCTACTCAATTGGATCAACCATCTGTGTCTGATTTTGTGTTATCCCGGGCAAAAGAAGAATACATGAAGTTCAGTCTCTTCTCCTTAGCTGATTTAGAAATCGTCCCCTGATTAGTATTCTATCCCCCTCTTTAAGGAGGAGGAATCTATCAAACAAGTCAGGGCAACCTAAGGACCGAGCTGCAAACTTGATGTAATTTAACCACGAGTATCTCGTGGCCATGCATGCACCCAAGGCAATCTTCAAGCACATCCCTATTGAACTCTGTGTGCTCACCACACCACACTGAAATCCACAATAACAATGGGGCCAATTTCACACTGTCCTCCTTGTAATTAAGGCCAAATTATTCATGCATTAATAGCAGTGAGCTGTTTAGAGCCAAAACCAAATGTTTGCTGCAGAAACGGTTCTCTTCTTGCTGGATCGTCTTGCAGTTGCAGTACCCACAAATTGCAGAACCATACAACAGTACAGGAAGACATTTCATTTTCTAAATTTGTATTAGGGACAGGATGGGTTTACAGTCTATCGGTGTTGAAAACCTAAACAGAGTGCTACAGGCTTGGCTAAAACGTGTACAATGATTAAATGGACAAGCAAGCCAATTTTTCTGCTGGTCAAATTTGACCCCCAGGTAAGGAAATGGAGGCACCCTAAAAAACCATCTTCCCCTTGATTACAATGGGTCTAATTGTGGAAGATTTCCTCCCGCACACCATGTAATATATTTTAGTGATGTTCATATCCAGTTTCAGCTCATCCATGTAGCTAACAAAAAGGTCAACAAGCACTTTAAGGCCTTTTGCCATTCAGGACAACAATACTGCATGCGTAGAGCAGGAAAGGCACGAAAACCGGCTTCACCTTGGGCAGATCTTTCCCGTTGACTACCAAATAGGTATTCAGGCCAATAATATACAACAAGAAAAGAATTGCTGCCAACACACAGACCTGTCTAACCTCACGAGTAAGGTCAAGAGGTTTTGTGCATTCCACACACTCCATATCAGACACAAGCATTCACGTCTATATAAAAAGCTCTTAAAAAGTTGACCAGTCGAAGAAGCAGCCCTCAGACCGTCAAATGTTTCCATAGCTTTGACCTGTTTACCCAGTCAAAAGCACTACTCAGGTCCATACATGCAAGAAAAAAGGATCCTTGCTTTGTAACCACATATTTCCCAATCAGTAGGTTTAAGTTCAAACACTGCTCCATAGTGCCTTTGCCTTCCCAAAAACCATACTGTACTGGACAAGGTATGTCATTTGCTTGGGCCCAAATTTCCACACACTGCAAAATAATATGCCCTACAACCTTAACATCTGAATTTAATAGGGAAATAGTTCTGTAACAAGTGGAACCTTGTCTATTTCCCTTTTTTAAACCAGGCACTATATTTGCAGATTTCCATGAGAGGGGGATACCAACCTCCACTGCTGCATTAGGTGCATTTGTTAGAATTGGGGCCCAGAAGTTGGCCTCTGCCTTGTAAAGGTCCACAAGTATCCCATCAGGGACAGGGGCTTTGTTAGGGGGGCTAGCCAACATTGCTGCATATACCTCTTTGAGATCAAACCTAACCTCCAATGGGTAGAAAAAGCTTTTCTCGTCCATAGATGGTGGCACATCCTCGTTAAGTACATAAACACTTTGAAAGGGGGACACCCAATGAGCTGGGGTAATAGTAGAGTCTATGTCATCGGGTGCTGCCACCCTAGGCTGATTTCCGCTGACAATGGCCCAAAAGCCCCAAGAGTCTTAGAGTCGCAGGTAGACAACAGCCACTCCAGTGAAGCCTCTTTGAGATCTGCTTTCCGCTCCCGGATGCTATAGGTTTTGCGAGGCTTTGGATTATGGGCCTAGAAAAACTGTGTATTGGCCACCTTACAAGATTTATCTAACGAACCAGATTTAACAACTCTACACTGCCCAAATTTCCCACATAATGGCATTAGTAGAATTATTCACTTAGCAAAAGGCGTCCAGGACAGACACATTGGATGAATCAAAGGCTAATAAATACTCCAAATTATTTCTGACTAAGGATTTAAACAAAGAGGGAATTGGGAGATTTCACCGTTTCACCCTATGTCCCTTATCTTAACAGTCAGGCCAGTAAGGCCCGGGAGAGGGTCTGGGCTAGTGCCAGCATTTGCTGCCACCCTGATTTCTATGGGGTTGTGATCAGTAAAACACGTTTCATGCACCACCCCCGAACACATAATCAGTAGTGGACCCTTTGCACTAGCCAACAAAAGTGGGTTGTTCAGCAGATAATCTTGACCTCCTGGACCTCACATTAAATAGGTCCATGTGCCCAAGTGCATTAAGTAACTTTTACCACCCATGGTCAAAGGTGGATGTACTATATTGGGGGTCTTCAACTGGAAAAGGGTTGCTATAGGTTTGATTTGCACTTAGCATTAAAATCCCTTCTCAGTGTAATATTGAAAGACTTAAAATTTGAAAGTAATATAAACTCAAGGGTGGATATCGCTTGAAATAGAGACTCAATCTGGCACCCAGTATCTCTTACTGAGTTTAAAAATGTGCCTGAAAGAAATGGAACTCACAGGAAAGAAACACCTGAACGATCTGTATCCCAGTGTGTCTAAAGGGGACTGGTTTAACCCTCAGTTGCTTAGAGATGCGGACAGGTGTGGCTAATCCACCATGAGCTCTTGCTCCAGGGGAAGGGGTTGCTGCAACATTATAGCTTTCAAAGCCATCCCAACCAACTGACTCCTGGGCCCAGGTCTCCTCTAACATGACCACATCGAACTGGGTGGTAACATAAAGCCATTTAGGGTCCTGGATCTTGTCCCTAATGCATGTGAAATTCCAACTAAGAACTCTAAGGGCTGCTCCTAGGCTGCTACTGGGTATAATAGTAGTGAGCAGCTTAGGAGGCAGTATAGGGGGTGGGCAAGGAGCCAAACCACTGACCCTGGGGCTATTCAGTAGAGGGTTGGTAGCCTGGAGTCAATAATTTTGATCTACGTCCGCTAGAGGGAATAATCTATTTGATGTGGGTACAATAGATTGCTTCAAGGGATAAGACCTCATGTTAACAGGTGGTGAAGGTTTGAATTGTTAATGCCTGTAAAAGAATCCAAGCGGAAGAATTTTAATTCCCATATCCCTTGTGGGAAGCAGAAATCTGGATCAGGTGCTGGCCAGGGTAGGTGACCTACAGTTAATTACTTTCCAGTCCCCATTTACATTTTTTGCCATGGGACCCATCCACCCAACCTTCCTCAAAAATAATTGCCCCCCTATCCAAGCCTTTAAAAGGTACTGGTGACCCCATCCCCCAGAACAATATATTTTTCAAAGGGGGGCCACATTGAATAGTAAATTGCTGCTGCTACTTTGTATTATTTTGCGTTGCACTTACGTCCACACAAAGCCTTAGTAAAACTGGCAGATTATCAGAATAGTTCATTTTAAATATCATGCTATAAAATATAATCACCATTATATTGAAAACATAAATATGGGAAGGTAAATATATTCACTCACACACACACATCCATCTGTCTATCTATCTATCTATATTTATTTTTACTCCACTTATAAGTGACTTGACAACATATGTATCTTCAAAGTTTGTATATATTTATGTATATGTGGATCTAGGAATAATAAATCTGTACTCATTTAAAAACAAATTTCACAACAGTAATATTTGGTTTTCTGCTTTGTTTTACGGTCTGATATTCAACCACAAATCTAGGTCTTTCTTCTATCAACAGCTTCTCAGTGAGACCTTTCATTATCTCATTATCAACCCTATGACTGTGAACTTTCCAACCATATGTAAGTGCTCATTTGTCACAGAAGCTGTGGGAGTTATGACCTCTGCAGCTGCCATACATTTTCAGATTGGGGGTACTTCGAACAGGTGTTACATACTTACAGATGGAGATTTAAAAAGAATCGGAGAGAATTATTTTCCCTATAGACTTACATTAAAGTATAAGCAATTTTAGGCAGAAAAAATTCGAAATAATACCATATTTCGCTGAAAACATTTGTGAGTCTCCTTCCTGGACCTCGCATGTTGACAAGTCTTATGCAGGTCCCTAGAGGCCATGGATGGTCCATCCAAAGCTAAGACTACCTTGTTATCTGGAGGGAATGGTGTCTGTTAAAGAAGTGATATGAGTTTATTGTTATTGTGGGATGAGGAAAGAGCAATTCAAGCAAATAAAGATGCACAAGTAATCGGATAGGTTCAATTTGGCACTGATTCGGATGTTTCTGTATGTCAAAGAAGGTATACTTGTGAATTCTGCATCTTTTTTAAAGTGACTGAACTCTATGAGTGATGTAAGAGGCTCAATGAGTAGAATCTGAATGATTTATTGACATGTTCTATTAGTATCTAAGCTATAAATGTCGATAGACGCAACATTTTAATATTATATAAAGTTCATGAAATGAGCGAATTAACCATAGTCAGTAAAATAATTATATATATTTAAGCTAATATGAAGAAAATGTACGTAAATAATTCCCAGCGCATGTAATAAATAAAAGCATTGTAAGTATTGAGCGTTATGATCTCTTCTGCATATGTCTTCCTGTGTTTATTGACTATGTAGAGAAGTCGATTTAAATTCATGCAGACACATTACAAACTTCACTTCGGGATTGATGCATTTTATCTGCATAGCTTTTGGTGCGAGTGGGAACATTAGACCTTCTTAAAAAGATGTGGATAATAAATGATCAAGGCAATTGTTTTGCTGAAATGAAGTAATGGCAGCGCAGCATATGGTGAAATATATTTTTAATTACTTTTCAACAGTGCTAAATGTTGGTTTTTCAGTATTTTCATACTTAATGTTCTTGATCAAATTTGCCGAAGAGCCTGCTTATGGAGAATACATTTGCCCAATAGCACATGACTAATTTTATGGGTGGCATATATCACTATATGTCAACTGGGTTTTCAGTTCATAGACTTTAGGACTTTGTTTATGTTGTTAAATGTCTCACTTGCATTTTGCCTGGAACGACTTCCATGAAAATATATTATGCTGCTGAAGTCATAATCCTGTTCTTGATAGTCAGTCGTGTAATAGCTAAGCAACGTCCTCACTGTTTGAAATATAAAGATACGCTAAACAACCAAAACGAAAAATCTCAACTTTTTCATGCCGTTAAATGTCGTAAACTCCTGGATTATAATATAGCTGTTATAATTGTTTCTGGTTTGAATAATCGAATACTGCTACTGAAATAAGTCTCGATCCCTGCTACAAGTTGCAATCACCTACCTATTTGCTCCCTCCAAATGTCTCTAAGGGACATATTTACTAGGGCTTTAGGTCCACTTTTTTGGCTTTTAAAGCCAAAAAAGCAGAGATAAAACGATCGCCCTATTTACAAGAGGGTGCTATCATGCATTAGTGCATGTTAGCACCCTTTTACCCAACGCCTTCCTTTGCATCTCTAATGAGATGCAAAGTGGGCGTCACTGGGCAGGACAACCTTGTAAATATCGCTGATGTTCACATCGCGATATTTACAAGGCTGTCCCAGCATTTTAGCACACGTTAGTTTTTGGAGAAAACCAAAGTTGCTGCTCTGCTTTGCGAAAGAGGGAGAGAACAGGAAAGAGCCATGCCTACCCCAAGACAGTGGGTATGAACGTGGTCCGTGGAATGCTGGGGTGTCTGCAAAACCAATTCAGGGTGTTAGTTACAGCTTAGAAAATTAAGTATTATTAACAGATCAATAAAGAGTTAAATGGCAGAAAGCTGTACTTAAAGTGAAGTCAGCCTATGGCTGATGCGGGCTGACATATTGTACCTTGTAGTATGGTGGAGTGGGTGGAAGAAAAAAGGGAATGGCACACACAAGCATAGACTAATGGTTGAAGAATTACTAAAATCGCTATGTTATACACAGAGGGGCTCATTCCGATGTTGGGCCGAAAGCCTCCGCCCGACACCGACTCGGATTCGGGACCAACCGACTTGCAGTCGGCGGTTAACACCACCAGATTACAATGCGACCGAACACTGTTCTGTCGGAGTCACATTGTTCACTATGAGAGCTCTTGTTACGCATGCGTACAGGGCGTAACATGTACTCCTATGGGGAAATGGGGTGTGTGCAGAAAACTCTGCACCCTGTCGCAGGCACCACACAGTACCTGGCACACAGTGCAGGGTTTTATAGGGGAGTCCCTTGGGTACCCCTTTGGTCATCAACCATAGGTTGCGGTGGGTTGGGGTCTCTGCCAGAGTCCCACAAAGCCACTTTCTGACAGCCTTTCTGTGTCAGATAGGCTGACGCAGAAAGGCTGTTGGAAATTGACATCTTATTCCAGACAGCTGAAACGTCGATAGGGGTCTACGATGCTGTTCCGACCAACAGGCATGCTCCGCGAGTCAGTCGGAACTGAGCCGGAATGACTGGACAGTTTACGTTCCGACCGCAAACAGCGTAATTGGGCAGTCGGAATATTAACCGACCCAGTCAGTCAGAAGGGCTCCGACGTGGTCAAGGAGATTCCGACGCGGTCAAGGAGATTCTAACTGTCGGGAGGAGGCTTTCCGCCTGATATTGGAATGAGCATCAAAATGTGTGTTTATTCATATGGGAGCAGTATGGCTAATTTGGGTGGTATAATGCTCCTAATAGACCCTCCTTGTGTGAGATAATAATTACTAATCAATGGGCATGTATGTTGTTTGCCTTATTCCAGGGCTGTTTTCTATTAAAGCTATAGTGAAACTAAAATTGCATTGTGTGAATAGCAATTGTCTTACTCCTTTGTGGGTGTTATATTAGTATGTCCCTCCCTGAACCCCCTCCTTTAATTTCCATAAATCTCACCCATTTTGTAGAAATTCCCCATTATACAGCCCATCCCTTGTGTCCCTCCCACATTTACTACAAAAACCGTATACCTACATGTGCAGAGATCTCGCACGTGTAGGGGAGAACTCCATACAGAAAAGATAAGAGAAGTGGAGGCGGAGATCTCGGTGGAGTGTTGTAAATTGCTTTTTGTAATATATGAATTAGTACTACTGGAGTACAATTTTATGTACTCCATGTTGTGGTTTGTGAATCAGGCCCTTAACCAGTGTTTGTGTATCTGCTGTCTAGTTTTTACTCTAGGCAAGGACATTTGATGTAATGAATACAATGGTAGACTTTACAATTTGCGTGTCACTACATGTTCTCTTTTCCATGAGTGAGTGCATTGGTATTGCTTGAAAATGGTCACAATACATTTCCCACATTTATAACGTCTAATGTTTGGCATTTGAACCTCACATCTCAGTGATAACTATATATTGTTTTTATGTATTGATCTTTATATTGTTTTCAACATGGTGCCCCATTGTATTGCCATCGTCAGCTAATTTTTTTCCCTTTTCATTAAAGGGCGCAGATCTAATCCTGTGGTCAAATTTTGATCTCAGAAACAAGATCATTTGTAAGTAGTAAATTGTTTGTTGAGTTATTTTGGGTATCAAGACCGGTAAGGTCTGTCAGTGATGCAGGGCATCTTCAAGGTTACGCTCTGTTTGATGGGAAGTCAGTGTGACCTTCAGATGGTTGAGGTGAAGTAGTCCAAACTCTTCACCTTGAAAGGGGTACATGTATGGATATATCCGGAGTGGGAAACCATCTGCACACCGTTGGTAAATGCCCAAATAGATACAACTGAATGAGTAGTCACTACCTTTTATTCACGGGCCTACCCAGGAACAACCATAAAATCTGTCCCTACAACTGCATTTTCAGATGTGACAATTCCACCATATTGGTGGACTCTTCGCCTTCTACGTGCACTTTATTCAAATCAAATGCCAACCTGAATAATGATATAGTGGCACATGTATGCATTAATTAATTTCTGAATTGGGACCTCAGTTCTTTACAGCTGTCACTGGGTAACGAATGGTACCACAATAGGCAGGCACACCTATTAGTTTCTATTAATTGTTGGTTTATTGGGGTGATAGTATTTATTAATTCTCTGGTTACTTTATAATTGATGCCAATTTCAAATCAAATACCGACCTCAGACTTAGTTCATGTGTTTTGTATGTGGCAGGTGTCTCTCTGTGAGTTTGAACGCATCCGGTCTTTTTTAATGGGAGTTAAATAAGTGTCCAAAGTGTAATAACTGTGACTGGGTCAAAAAGCAATATGAAACTACTGCCAAAGGAGTGCCCTTTAGTGCTTGACCTTACACAGGCGGCAAACAAAACTAACAGTTTGTCAGAAGTATACATGGAGTGCAAAGGCTTAAAAGGACAGCACCTACCTGCTAAAAGCAACGGATCAGCTCAATGCGAACATATAATTCACCCACCCATCAATTTTTTCCATAGCATCAACAACTTCTCAACTAAAGTTTTTTTTTTTTTTTTTTTTTAAAATAAAAAGTAGCAATATGACACATGCTGCAATTTCCAGAAAATAAAAGGAGTAATTAGGTTCTCTGCGTGATTCCCGTGTGTTGTTATTTTTACCTATCATCTGAGCATAAATGCCTTACTTGAACAGGTGGCGGGCAAAAACGTACATGCTGTTAGTCTTACAATATCAAAACACTGTCAACTCAAATGCTATGCAGTGCACATTTTGATATTGTTTTTGCCTCGCAAATCTTTCTGAAAATAGTTGACACCACACTGCAAAGTAGAACAGCTGATTTCAAGTGTCAATCACAGTAATTGCAGAGCAGTGATATGTTACTTTGCTTGTGTCTGATGTTTTCCTTCGGAGGTCTTTAGACTTTGACAAACAAAAGAATGCTCATTGTAAATAGAGTTTAAAGTTAAACACATAATTCTAAGAAGGAATGCAAGTTTAGCATTTAAGTTTGCTATTAAATGCAGGCAGAGGCACCGCCTCTCTCAAGCCTTACTCCTGCCACTACACTCCCATTTTCACCACAAGTGCTGCTAATTACAGAGTCAGTCGGTCTTTGATAGAGAATGGGGCAGTAGTGATGGATGCTGGCTTGGCATCGCCCTATCTTGGTAATTACCCTTTTCTGCCTGGTGACTTCCAGGGTCACCTGCTAGAACTCATACCCGACATAGGCCGATTGATTTTGGACAATTCTAGATATTGCACTCTACTGTCATGAACGGTAATGCACAAGGATATCTTCCATGTTCATTACAGGTGAAGGGATGACTGCAATTCGAACTTTGTAAAGGGCTGCCTTCGGAGCAATGGGAATTACGGCATCTGTCCATCCCTTCTCAGAGGGAGGAGGCCATGTGCAAAACAAGTGAGGAATATTGGCATCTGTTTTTCGCATTGCATGTTGTGTTGGCTGATGGTGGAGGCATCAGTGCAGAGATACCTACAGCTGATTGGTGGCATCCCCATCTCTGCCTTTACCTTGTAGTTTTCATGTGTGTGGTTTGACCTTGAGATGGAGTCTACTACTTTACGTGTAAATTGTAATGTGTGTAACACAAGGACAGGCCAACTCGCATCATAGCTTAAATAATGGAATACTTTAAAAGGGGCACTCACCCAACTTCTGTTCATATCAGTGTAAATATTTCATTGATTAGAATTTGCTTTTATAGAATTTGGTTTATATTGCTTATCTCGTTCCTCATTCATATAAGGAATTGCGTCCCCTCTTTTGAGGCACCCATTATTTTCCGCGAACCTGTGCACACTTTTAAAAATTGTAAGTTACTTTACAAAGAACTTGAAATTCAAAATGACACACATATATTTACATTAACGTATATTACAATAATATAAGAAAAATAGGTAAAAAGTGGAATGTAAATAAAAAATTACATTGTTTGAAAATAATATCAATATTACATTTAAAAAATGACAACATTTAAAAAAAACATTGAAAAATAAGCATCACTAGCAAAGGTGCTGGACTTCAAAAGAGTCAGATTAACTTATCTAACTCCAATTTAAGCAATATTAGGAAAATTGTTGTGCAGGGGAGACATTATATTTACTATTCCTACTTCAAATTAGGAAAAAGCAAAGAATGTGTTGAAGTTTGGATGGGTTAGATTCACCATTCCCACTCCAACATAGGCAAAAAGCAGGGAAAGAGTTGGACTAAGGAAAAGTGATTTATTCCAAATCCTAATAATTAGTAGACAAACATTTAAGTAGCTAAGAACATAAAATGTTAAGACACACTAAAAATAAAAATAATGGTTCAATATATATAAATAAAATTAAATATAAATGCAAAAAGTAATAATTCTGAAATAATTTAAAAAACAGAATAAACACATTTAAAATAAATACTCTTCCCTCCCTCCTACCCCAAAATAAATCCCCGGATGTGAGTACTACGCGCACACGCTACAGGACTTAAACTGCCCTTCACTGATGAGGCCAAACTAGGTTGAATCCATTGTGAAGTTGTGTGTTATGGGACATTGGCTTGCAGATTGGCTGCACTGTTCCTATTGAAAAAAGATCAGGTCGGATTTGTATAAAGTGACCACTGTCTGAAGTGTCATAGTGAGTGTAAACAATATAATGTAATGCATTCTTAGTGATTGCTTTTGCTTGAGACTTTTTTTTAAATAAGAGTAACTACACTACAGTCAGATTCAGACTGGAGGTTGTGTCATAAGTGTGCGATGTTGAATGGATGGTTATTAAGGAGAGCTTCAGGCAGGAACTTGGGGCCTGATAGTAGGTCATGGCCGTCTGGAGAGTTAGGATTTTTGGGGGAAGAGCCTTACATTCAGGGGGCTCTGTAAGTGTGGAGAGCTGGGAATCTGGGCAGGTACTAGAGGAAATGCAGCCCAGAGTGTTTTGACCTGGGACATTGGGGTGTGGGGTGGAAGGACAGAGAAAATATGCTGTCAGTTGTTGAAACTGCAGACACTTTTGTCAAATGAGTGGTGCTAGGCAATTTATTGCTGATGATCGAGGGCAGAGAGTGTGAAGCTTGACTCAGAAGATGGGGTGTTGTGTAGAGGTGTGGAGGCCTTAGTGTAGTAGATTCAGATATGCTGTATTTTGTATGTTTGGAAGATATCTTTAAAAGCTATCAAATGTCTTGTCAATGGCATGGGTAATGATTGCACCACTACTGTAGAGAATATTGAAGAGTTTTTCTAGTCAAGACAGAATAGAAGACAGCATGTGAGCCTGTTGTCATCTTGGATTTCTAACAGTTTCATTTTTGAAAATATTGTTAGGATTTTCTATGACGTGTTCTGGAATGATTTAGAAGTAGTACAAGATAGTCTTGGTGATGTTTCTCATTGGATTTATAGTTATCGGCAATGAGAGGTGCACTTTACTATCTTACTGGCATTTATTCAGATAGACAATGGTGCATGCAGGATAGAGGAGCTCTTTGTGACTTTCACCTTCTATGGTAGGGAATGAGCTTTCCATCCTGAGAAGAATGTGGAGGAGTTCTGTGATAGACACGGGAGCCATAGATAGCTTTTCTTATTTGTATTTTCATGCTTAATTGGCACTGGCAGATGGCTGCAGATATTGAAGGTCATGAGTGTTCAATGTGCTCTTCCTACAGTAACTTAGAATGAAGTTTATGCATTACTTTTCAAATATTAACTCTCACTCCAGTGATGTGAGCAGGTGTGCTCACCTTATTGTTTTCAGTTTGGTTTAGACATAGCCACAGCAATGATGCTATTTGAGATTTTCCAATTCAGAAAAAGCTTCTAATGTCATAAAGAAAAAGAGAGTGCATAAATGCTTAATTTTCTATTCCTGCATTAAACTACATGATACTTTATGCATTTGCATTCTGAAAGAAGTTTGTCCCACATAAAAAGTCCCTCTAGCAGTTTAGCTTAAAGAAAAGTTATGGGCCTCTTGATTTCCTTTATGTGTCCTTGATGACTAAGACAACTATTCATGTTTATGGGAGTGGATGTCAATGGCCTACTTCCAATATGACTGACTTCAAATTACACACTATTAGGACCACAAGAAGGGAAAGTGATTTTAGAAGTGAACTATAAGAGACCCATGGTTTTCACTTCTACAGACACTACTACCATGGCCCCATGGAGGTCATATATCTCAGGCTCTGTCAGGTGAAAGAGTATAAGGTTTATAAAAAGAGGCAGAACCAAAGCCAGAGATGGAATGTGGAATAGATAGTAGCTAAAAGGATAAAATAGGATTCTAACACTCACTTTATTAATATGAGATTTTTGGAAAAAGAAGGAAAGGAATGTCGCTAAAGCAGCTATAGTTCTAGTGTTACTATGGGTGTGCTAGGTTTCAGCATTGACCTACAATTGTAGGTTGTTCCTGAAAAAAGGTCACAGGTATAAAAGACAATTGAAGGAGAGAGTGTAGTGTTGTAGAGATATTTGAAAGGATGTGGAGCTCTGGAGGAAGTCAGGTACTGATGAGTAGATAAAGAAAACAAGGACGTACCTAGGCATTGTTACAACATTAAGTAGTTTGAAGAGGGGATGCAAAAAGCATGATGATGTCCAGGGGCATACCTGGAATTCAAAACAAAATAAATGATAGAGACAAGGTCCAAGATGTTCATCTACATGTGTAATGCTTTAGTGAATTCACTGTGTATGCACTAGACTAAATGGCCAACCTGAACACAGATGGTGCCTGGGAAAGCATGCCCAGTCAAGTCAGTTGGGTACCCATAGCTGATATTTTGTGATTGTGACCCCAAAGGTAAATTTCGAAAGTGAGTCTAAAAACTTCCTTTGTGGAGATTTTTTAAGCTTGTTCGAGTGGGTATGGACCTCAGTGAGTGGTACACAGCTTTGTACAAACATGGACATTGTAATCCTAGGTATATGCTTAATTGTGTCCCCCATTTACCCATTCTTGCTGACCATCTTAGCATCTGATAGCGGGTTCTGTCTTAGGTGTATTCTGATGCTACATTGTACATGTATTTTGGGCCTTTTCTCTATGGGCATTATGGACAGTGCACAAAACCTGGAATATGATCCTATCCAAAGGGGCTCCTTCCAGGCAGATTTGGTGTGCACCTGCATAATGGGATTATACATCATTCTGTTTGTCTGATTATATCATTTTTACTGTCTGATAGTGAGTATTTGAGGAGGACAGTAAAATGATATCACAGTATCTGAGGCAGGCAGGACACTCTGGTCATTTTCACAGAGTGATCACTTTGGAGTAGATGGAATATCATTTGGAGACAGGAAAGCTAGAGATTGGTCCCTTTGACCAAATAACAATTCTGGGCCAAAGGCTGACCACAGGTTTCTGTCTTGCTTTGCCGTGGAAGAAGTGTCTCTAAAATCTAGAGGCCAGTCAAAGGTTAATGTATATAGGCTTCCTCTCTCCCATTATGATGAACTCAATTTTATTTATTTTCCTGCAGAGTAAGCTCACTTTCATTCATTGGAGGATATGGTCTAACCATGAGTTCCTGTCTTCAGTGCTATTTGTGTTATTGTTAATTCAAAAGTGATTTTCTGTATCATCGGCAGATGCTTACTTGAAACTGCTAGAAAAACTGTACAGGGACAAACCTAGATGAGAACTAGTGGCAGGAAAGGGATGAACCAAGGGGGTTGCTACAGGGTATTTGCTTTTGAGCCTGACTTTTTGACTACAGTTGTAGAGAAAAAGGATAGGGCATTAACAAAGCATAATATGTCACAGAGTAGTCAAGTGATATGAGGCTTCTTCATTGTCCCTTCAAAGGTTTAATTCATACATTTGCCTATGGCTATTTTGATGCCTTTCAGGTTCTACTTTAAAATAGGTGGTCAGATACAAACATATTTAGTTCTAGATGCTCATCTTCATTTCTAGGCCCTTATTTTGAAATGAGAGGTTAGATATGTAGCTCTAATTAACCGGTATCTTGGGGTCTGCATTTGTGTCTCTCTAAAGAGTGTGGTAATAACATGTTTTGGAATGTTAGCTACAGCTCCTGATTGGAGGGAGGGATTTATCATATGTTCAACACTGCGAGGTCAGTAAGGAGTTGTTTATGACATGCAGATGAACACTGGTCTGTATGTGAGATGGAAAATTTTATTTTGGCAGCCATTCATGTTGTCATACTGTAGGGGCTTTGGAATTGTCAACGGCGATACAACGGAAGTGCTGATCGTGGGCAAGAATAAAGATCTGTGGGGCCCCCAGCATTGGCCCACTGAAATGGGTCCTCTACCTCAGCTGAAACATCAGGTCCAAAATTTTGGCGTCTTAATTGACTACCAACTTTCCATGAAGCAGCAAGCAGTTAGAGTAGGCTTGACTTGCTTCACAATCCTTAGATGGCTTAAGAAAATCTTATGGATGTTGCCCCCTTCTACCCAATGTTCCAGGCTCTTATCACCTCTAGACTGGACTACAGTAACATTCTGTACTTGGATGCCACTAAGGATGTGTTACGCAAACTTCAGTTAGCACAGACTGCTGCAGCGAGGCTGCTTTGTCAGATTCCTAGAACTGCTTCCATCTCTGGGTCGCTTCGGGACCTCCACTGGCTCAAGATTGAGAACCGTATTACATTTAAAGCTTTGAGTCTTATGTTTAAGATAACATCTGGTAAGGCGCCACACTATCTGAAGACTTTAGTTCACCCTTATGTACCATCTCGAGTGCTCCGCTCTGCCACTCAGGCAAAGTTTACTGTTCCTAGGACGAGATTAGTGCGTATAGGTTCTCGTGTCTGGGTCCCTCTTTATGGAACTCCCTTCTTATAGGTCTCCAGAATGAACTTTCTTTCCTGAATTTTCGGAGGGGCTTAAAAACTTAGCTATTCAATATGTAGATTTCTTCCTTATTGCTCTTGGCTCTTTTCAGGCGGCGCCGGGAAACCCTAGGGTAGCTGTGTGCCTTACAAAATCAAAATAACAATAACAATAACAATTGTGAAAGTGGCAGTAGTGTCCTGTGGAGGGAGTGCTGCGGGACGGTAGGGCGGGGCCGGGGAAGAGCAGGGTGGGGGGTAGTAAACTACGGATTATGGCTGAACGGAGGTAAGTAAAGAAATAAACAAATAAAATGAATTTCGTTGAACGCACTGCATCACATTTGGCAATGCAGCGCGTGCAATGAAATTTGGTTTATTTATTTATTTGTTTAATTACCTCCGTTCGGCCGTAATCCGTAGTTTACTACCCCCCACCCTGCTCCTCCCCTGCCCCGCCGCACCTCATCACCCCACAGCACTCCCTCCACGGGCCGCTACTGGAATGTGGGTGGACGTAAATAAAGATGGTGAGGTCTGGAGGAATGGTTGTGAGTTTGATGTGTTGTAGATGGCCTTGTGTATTTTAAAGATTTTGGAACGGAAGAACCTAGGTAAATCTTCACAGTGAGTCAAAGCATCAGGGAAACCTAGCTCATTATAGATGCTAAAGATCTCCCTTTACTTGTTCAGCACTTCAGTAAAGCCTTTTGTGAGATTGGCTTTTTCAGCTCTTCACACAGCTGTATGATAGCCTTTCCTTGCAGTGAGGTTTGATATCTTGGGGATTGGATTTGTGCCACTGACATTCAGGAATAATACTGATGTGTTTCAGTTCCAAGATGTCCTTCAATGTTTCACCCATTGGGTGTTTTAATTCCTTTTGTGGGTTTACACGATCTGATTTTAGGATTTCATGTTTTTGCATACAGATGTCATGGTTGCTGTGGTAATGGATTTTGCTTCAAGGCAGCTATATTAAAGATGCTACCATAGTAGTCTTCCTGGCTAAGTCCATGATTGTTAGTAAGGGTTTAGTAAGGGTTGGGAGGGATCCTGACATCTGGAAGATGGAAATGGTCAAAGAGCCTTCTTTCTGTTCACTGTATACTGTGCTGAGGCACCATTTTGTGTCAGTGCATGCCCTCTGTACTTTGCTGTTTATGTGAGAGCTTTTATGATTATGCAGTCTAGGCTCTGGCAATGTGGCAACTTTGATGCTGTCCACCTTTCATGTTATGCATCGTAGTTTTAGTCGGTATGCCTTCTGGCCAAACCCATCTTCAATCTGCTACGTTTATGGTGCTGTCCCTATCCATTATCCCCTCATTACGAATGGTCTTCTATATAACTTGAGGTATGAAACAAGAATTACTGACTGTAACTTTGTTGTCATGATTTACAGGTAGCATCTTTGGATGAAATACTAGAGAGAAATGAGAAATAACCAGAGTAATTGAGTAATTTAGACTGTAGTTATTGATTCTTCCAGTATTTTCTCATTTCTCAGGGATCTTCAGTGTTTCAGAAATAATGGGCAGTAAGTCGTCTCCCACGATTTACTGATGCCCCTGGTATCTGTAACACTTGGAGTCTAGAGTTACCTGGTGCAACTCTGGGGCACCTGAAATGAGTTCCCATTATCCTGCTCCATCTGTACATCACTCCCTAATTCCACATATTCCCCTCACTACATTTTCTCTTTTACTGACTTTTCCACCTTAGCAAGATAATGTACTTGTGCTTTCTATAGCGTGGCTAGATTTTTTTGAGAAATCAAGCCCATTTGATGTATTACAAATTTTAGGGGCATATTATTAAGCCAGGCGATAAAATTATCGCCGCTTTAGCGGCAGAAAACTGCCGCTAAAACAGCGATAATGGGCTTGATAATATGCTCTATGGAATTCCAATTGAAGCCCATGTTAGATGTGAAGGACATCTAACATGGGCTTTAATTGGAATTCCATAGAGCATATTATCAAGCCCATTATCGCCGTTTTAGCGGCAGTGTTCTGCCGCTAAAGTGGCGATAATTTTATTGCCTGGCTTGATAATATGCCCCTTAGTCATTTTAAGCAAATTATATTGCAGGGACCTCCATTTTCATATATTCCATTAACCACAACAAACCTGATTCACAAATATTATTTGTGAAAGGTGGAAATTTCACTTTATTTTCCTCCATGATTTACATTGCTTTCCTCCCTTGCACATTGTTAACAATAGAGTTTTACATTTCATGCCATATTCCTCAGACTCCATACTTAATTTTGTGATTACGTGTTGAGCAGGAGTAACTGTGGCTGTGTAAGAGCCCATGTAAAATGTTCATTTTCTTTCTCCACCTGGTAAACAATTTTAGATGTTCCATAATTCACTGGGGCTTTCAATACCCATTTTAACCCAGGAAACATACTCCTAAATGTTACAAAAATGATGGTATGGGTAGTCCAGGGTGGGAATGAGCATGCAACATGTTTTTGAAATGACCTCAACGTTCCAGCTGTGTGTTATTCCAAGCATGTTTCAGGTGTTACCCCTAATTTTTCTTTTTCACTTAATAAACCCTAAACATACGATTGATTACAATCAGGCATTTTTCCAATTATAATTGGAGCATGCAGACGAGAAGATTCACAAATCCCAATTCCGAAAATATGGGATTTACAACTTTGTGTACACCTATATTTCGGACTAGCCACTATTCTATGGTAGGGTGTAGGCTCAGGGAGTGGGGGAAGGGAGAGGGTGCAGTCAGAGCAGAGTGGGCTGCCTGAGCCAACCATGTTCCCATTGTCATTTTCTAGCCGGGGCCTCTTCCATAATATGACTAACTTTAATATTTTTGGAAGGGTTTACTTTAGTTTCCAGTCTTGACCTACCTGCAAGTAATGATGGATTTGCATACAAACTGGGGCGCTCAATGTATGATCTAAATACACCAGTTAAAAGAGCAAAATCATTTTTTTCCAAGCATTCAACAGTACAGGTTCTTCTCTGTTTCAGTAGATACTGCACAGACGCTTTAAACACGTATTACAAGAACGTCTGCTCATAAAACAGCTACTTCAATTTGACTAACAACATGGGCAGACAGCGAGAACAGAATGACCCTGAGGCTCTGAATCACCAGGAAAAGTAGAGCGCCCAGTGTCCTGCTCGAAGTGGCCAGTTAAAAAGAATAATAACCTTTTGAAAAAATGCGAGACACTTAGAGCTTGGTGCATTGTATGTGGGAGTTCATGTATAGAATTCAGTAGTAGAGCGAATGGATCATTTTGAAAGATGCCAAATAAGTCTGTTAATTCTGAATTATAGGGCAGGGTCACCTTCATCCGGAGCATATAGATTAAGTAATGTTACCCGCAGCAAATTAATCTTACAATTCACTAAGCACCATTGCCCATATTACCCCCTTTAACCCCTTCCATGCGCGGCAAATTCCGTCACGGTGCGAAGGGGGGGGGGCAGGGCTGG
Organism: Triturus cristatus; assembly: GCF_964204655.1. Classification (NCBI taxonomy): domain Eukaryota; kingdom Metazoa; phylum Chordata; class Amphibia; order Caudata; family Salamandridae; genus Triturus; species Triturus cristatus. The sequence goes on along the minus strand of NC_140587.1, from coordinate 733,958,178 downwards.
GCGTGGCGCTCAGGTACTCAGGACGGCTCCCGGCCGTCATAATTCACGGTGGGCGTGTGCTCATGACGGTCGGGGGCCGTCCGAACTCCGCTCAATAATTAATTCGCCGGCACAGGCGGGGAATTTGCCGCGCGTGGGCGGAGCCGCAACGGTCAGACGGCTCCCGGCCGTCATGAGCACACGACTACCGTGACTCATGACGGCCAGGAGCCGTCCTGAGCATGGATGTGGTTAAAAAAAGAGGGAAGCCACTCAAATGATCCATCAGCCCATAGCTTTGCTATCTTTGAGGTCGTATATACTACCTTAGGTTTCATCAATCTTAGGGGCATATTATCAAGAAACGCCGTTAAAATTATCGCCGCTTTAGCGGCAGAAAACTGCCGCTAAAGCGGCGACAATGGGCTTGATAATATGCCCTTGAGAATTCCCATAGAAGCCCATGTTCTGGTGTCAACATGGGCTTCCATTGGAATTCTCTGCGGCATATTATCAAACCCGTTATCGCCGCTTTAGCGGCAGTTTTCTGCCGCTAAAGCGGCGATAATTTTAACGCCGTGCTTGATAATATGCCCCTTAGGGCCTCATTAATGAAAAGTGTGCATTGTTGCATGAAAAGAGCGATGCAACACTTTTTAGTGTCTCCTCATTGCGACACCATGAATGCACCGTATTTAACCTACGGTGCGCCATGTCGCATGAATTTACCGATATTTTAGAATTCCTGATGTATCTGTAGGCGCAAAAGTTACGCATTGCTGGGGTGTGTCTGAAAACAGACGCAACTCCAGCATAGGTCCTTTCACAAGCCCCATGTGAAAAGGCCTGTGTCAGTCTTACGCCTGCTGTGAGGCAGGCGTAAGGATTAGACACAGTGGCATTCTAGAAGTGTCGCAGTGAAATCTCATAGATTTTACTGCAAGACTTGTACAAGCCTTTTTTTGCGGGGGAATGCCCACCCTGCATACATTATACCTGATGCAGGTATAATGTAGCGCAGGACTTTACTAACTGGCGCATCTACTTAGATGCATCACTTTGTGAATATGGCGCAACATGACGCATTTTTTATGCCGCTGCAGCGTCACAAAATGTGATGCAATAGCGGTGCAAAGGGGTCATAGATAACCCCTTAGTATAATAGTCCACATGCCTGTCTCTAAAGTGCGAAATTCTTAAGTGCTTAACATACATACTACACGTGCTAATGTGAAAAGTGCAGAGAATTAAGCATATTAATGCATATAGTACATAATTCCTGCCCATCTCATAAAAACATTCTGTAAAGAGCATTTGATTAGGGTTCTTTTCAAAGTGCATGTCTTATGAAGTGCACTGTAATATACTAGCAAAATATAGACCAGTACATCGTGCATCTTATCGAATGAATGAAAAGGCTTATATAGTGAACAGCTTCTAAGAGAGTATGCAAGCACTTATCCAACAGGTAACCTCAGGAGAAGAGAATACATTATGTTCTAAACAGATGCATTTTAACCTTTTTCGGAAGCCTGTTTCATATTGCGCAGCCCTAAGTTGAAAAATTAAACCATTCCAAGCTTTCACAGCTCACACAATATAAGACGACCCCCATTCTGACTCACTTAAAGCGAGATACCACCATCATTGGAGCCTCACTTGAGCTAGGTATCCTAACTGGAAGGTACCATTGCAGTCTGGCAGACAAATACTGTGGCTCTGTGCCAAAGAAAGAACAATGGGCTAAGACTGAAGTCTTTAACAAAATTCTCTTTTTTACTGGTAATCATTGCTACTCCAGTAAGTATGAGGAGATGGCCGAGCACAACGAAAGCTTAAATAATAGGCAACCCACCTCATTGTGCACCAGTTGCAAACCCAGAAAAATATAATCCGGCAGGTCCCAGTAAAGAACGTTGGCATAATGAAGGCACGAGATTACCAATGACTGCACAACTGCTCTCTGAGCTTCCCAATGGAGTACAGTAAGGAACTTCTTTAGCATTTTCATAATCAAAATACAAGATTTTACCACCGAACCTACCTGATACTTTAAAGAGAGAAGATGATCAAATTGAATGTCCAGATTTCTAACAACTGCAGCTGGAGATGGGCTGGCAGGGATATCTCACGCCAACATCCAGTCCAACCAAGGAACAAACCTGCACAAAATAATAACACCTCAGTTTTGTCAGGATTACCATTAAAACGTATTGATTCTCCTCCAATCGATTCCAGTGCCCATGCAGCAGCAAAAGCCTGTTTACTGTGTCAGCTCCACCCTCATAAGATAGTGAGAACTGGGTATCATCAACATATGATATGATATTTTATGCTAAAGGATTCCACCAGCTCAGCCAATGGAGACCTATAAATATTAAGCAGAGGCAGTCTGAATGATGATCTTTGAAGAACACTCTATCTTAATGTTTTAACATCTGAGGAAAATGGATTGATCCAAACCGCCTTCTCTCTGTGGTCCAAAGAAGATTTGAACCACTTCCAAGCCACCCCCTCCCCATTACCAAATCAGTAAGGCAGTTTAGCAGAATCTCATGAGAAATCATATCAAAAGCTGCTGAGAGATCTAAGAAGATATATGAGGATCAAGGCCGCACCTTGATCCATAATCGAGTCTATCACTTCCAATAATGCTGTTTCCGTACTGTGTCAAAGGCACAATTATCTGAGAGTTGAACATTGACAATTTTTTCAAGAATGTTTGAAGCAGGAGGTAGCAATTAAATGAGTCTGTAGTTAGATAACACTGACATATCTGCAGATGGCATTTTCAACAGGGGAACAACTTTTGCCTGTTACCAGATAGTGGGGACTTCTCTCCGTAAAGAGGTATAGAACACGTTGATGTTTATCGGATATCGACAACCTTCTTCAAAATGCGAGGCAGCAAGAATCTACAGGCGATGCATATCTACAATTTAGAAAAATAGAATTTAGCTCATCCTTCTCCATTGTTTTAATTTGCAACAGAGCACATTTCCGGACAGGCAGTGAGTTAAATAAAAAATGCCTCACATCAGAAGACTGTCCTTGTGTTAAGAGATGGAACTGAATTTCATTGAGTTTTATTGGCGTATTGAACAGGTACCACTGTCAGCAATAGGATCATTGCTTAAAATAATCTAGAGCATGTAGACCATTCTTTCAACAAGACTTGGGGTGAATGAATCCTTGATCTTGGGATTCAGTAATCTTATGAGCCTCTATCTCACTTTCAATTACAGCTTCTATTATAGTTAGTCCAAGCTCTGACATCCCTCTTTTTTCCATGGTTTGATCTGAAGAGAGATTACTCTTGTTCTGTAGTGGCTACAATGTGGACACAATGGCGGGCATAGCAGAATGAATGATAGAAGTAGATAACATCATATTGCTAATGCCCTTTAGATTTTGCAGTAGATTAAAAATGCTCAAGGCAGACTTAAAGACAATTGCCTGCTGCTGTTTATTGCCTTTCTTCATGCCTCTGGTTGTAGATCTATCCTCCGCCTTCAATACGGTCAATCATGAAAAATTACTCGAACGCCTTATACTCAGGATGGGTTTGGATGGTGTTGTCCTAGACTGGTTCAGGTCCATCCTCCATAACCGATCTCAGAGATTCCTCATTAATGGCAATCTAGCAGCTCCTACCCGGTCATGGTTGGAGTCCCCCATGGTTCAACCCTGTCACCCACCCTCTTAATCTTTACTTAGAGCCACTCACTGAAGTTCTTCGTACCGCCAACATCTCCTACCATATGTACGTGGACGACACCCAAATATACATCAATATTGCATCACTTGAGGAGATCCTCGCCCTGAATGAGACCCTGAAACTAACTGTCCAATGGCTAGCCGCTAACCAACTAAAACTCAACGCAAAGAAAACTGAATTTCTCCTGATCTCCCCCTCTAAAATTAACCCGGAGATTCAGATGTGGATCAAGGTCATCACAGCCTTAAGCTGCCCGCCTACCATTGTGGGCTCTGCCAAATCATTGGGCATACTCCTCGACTGCAACCTGAACATGCAAGACCACATTAACTTGATGGCTAAATCAGCCAGATTCCACCTGAGCTACCTTTGGAAGCTGAAAGCCTTCATCGGTGCTCCTGACTTAAAAATGGCAGCCCAAGCACTAGTCATCTCTAGACTGGAATATGGATGCTCCACCCTCACGGGATTACCCAAGATCTCCTTGGCACCTCTAAAAGCCAGCCTCAACGCGGCGGCCAGACTACTCACCAGCACTTGGAAATTCGACCACATCTCTCCACACATGAAAGCACTAAACTGGCTCCCTCTAGAGGCATGAATACAGCTGAAACTGGCATGCATTACACACAAGGCCCTATACGCAAACTCCCCTGCTTACCTGGCACAGAAACTATCTGGAGGAAGCAGGTACTCCCGGTCCACTCGATATCTCCTGCTCCAGCCTGCCCATTTTCAGAAAAAAAGAACCTACAATAGGGCATTCTCGTGGGCAGCACCAAGAATATGGAACTCTTTCCCACCCGACATCAGAAAAATCCCTTCTCTAGCATGTTTCAAGAAGGAGGCCAAAACCTTCCTCGTGGGTAACTTCCTGATCTAAGGCCTGCTCTCAACCACCACAATGTGCCTGTCGAATCTAAACCTATTGCTTCTTCCTCAGATCACCAACTCACCCCGCCGAGAAAATGTGGGGCTTTCTGTTTTTACCGATTCTAACTATAACTGTAACCACATATTTGTGTCCCCTTTTTTCCCCCTATGCTCCCAGCAACCCTACCCCGCCACAACCTTTGTATATTTTTGTACTTGAGACTTTTCTGTTTTTCGTTTTGTTTACCTCTGGAAACCGTGTAAAGCGCTCTGATACCCTCACGGGTCAAGTTCGCGCTCTATAAAACATTAAAATAAAATAAAATAAAATAGATACTTTTGGTGGTATAACCTGAGTTTGGCTTCTCTGAAGTGGGACCTCACTGTGTAACGGTTTCATAAGTTACCCCAGGTTTCATGGTTTCATTCACTTCCCCAGCCGCACCCCAAATTTGCTCCTAGAAAATATGGCCACGAAGAGCAGGATGGAGCAAGTTCCATCTGAGCACTAAAGCTATAGTTGTAGTGCTATAGATAAAAGTAGGCAAAACCACTGACTGCTACCTCCCAGCAGCCAAAAGCCAGAACAGTAAGGCCCACTAGCCGTGGTCCATATATTCATGCGGGAAAGGGAATGTCCTTAACACCAACTGCTCCTCAGGATGCTCTTTTAGTTAAGTCTGTCGCCCCCTTTGATAGGGCCCACAGAAAATACATCCAGTAGCCTGGTCTGCTGCTAAGGGGAAGTGTGGCCTCTAGCAGCATATACCAGCTACTATGTATCCTCGAGAAAATGGCCACATGTTTGCCACCACTCTGGTGCAGCGCTGTGCAGCGCATACAAACTGTCGCTCACATGCCTTCACGATACCACTTAGTACAATTTCACCCCACACTGCTCTAATCTGTTCTGTACAGAATTACTGCTCCAAGCAGTCCATTCCACAGTTGCTCCCTTTGTTCTCCTCTCAATCGATCACAGGTTTCACGCATTGAGATTCTGGCTTTCGGTTTTAGACTTCTACCACAGCTTTCTAAGAAATTCTTCCTGGTAGACCGAACTTGGAGCATGTCATATTTCTCTCGGTGCTGGAGGAAGAGGAGGCAGGCCTGTGGAACCTGGAAGCGACACAACATTACTTGGGTGGTGTAGTGTCCTTCCTCTCCTCCCATTCAGCAAGCTTTTCCTGATCTATATCAGTGGTTGATGGAGAAATGATTGTATGGAGGGATTTACATTTTTTGCAACAACTAGGTTTAGATACGTGAAAATGCTCAAGGAACATCAGAGAATTCATGAGTTGCTCCATCCCTGGAGGTTGCTTATCCACCAGGGATCGAGGTTACAAGAATCAGAGGTAGGCTTTTAATAAAGACTATCTAGAAGATGAATACTGGATTGGGTATGTAAATTGGAGACAGAGAGCTTTTTGACAGAAACAAGGGCACTGCTACAGTTAACATGATAAGGGGTGCCATAAATGTTTCCTATGAGGACATACCATTTCTAGAGACATATTTAGATTTAAATTTGAGAAAAATTGTGGGTATGAAAGTTTTTTTCGGCATGACAGACAAGATTAGGAAAGTACTAGGAAAAGTGAACGCTTCCCAACGGGAGAACTATTATGCCAAGAACTATGTGCAAAACGCAACTTATTTGCAAAAGAGCTATGAAGAGAGGGATTTTGAAGGGAAATTTATGGCATGGCAGGCTCGGGAATAGTTTTCGAGGAATTTGATTAACACTGTGAAGTGTCCTAGAACAGGGGCATGTGGTACCTCTGAGGAAGAGATTAATGCTATCTTTTTAAAGCATTTCAGAAATATTTTTAATACCTCCCCCAATGTTGACTTGTCTGAATTAAATCATTTCTTGGATTTTATTTCAATAGCAGCATTGTCAGTGGAATATCAGAGTTTAATAAATAGTACTTTTCCCCTGCAAGAATTGGAAGGAGTGGTGTAAAGTCTTGCTGGGTGCAAGGTTTGTGGTCCAGATGGGTTCCCGGCTGAATTTACAGGAATTTTCTTTCGTTTTAATATCTTTTTTGCTGAAAGTTGCTAACTCCATTTTAGGGAATGTGGTCAGTTTTCTTAGAAAGGGCAAAGTCCCAATGGATCCAAATTAGTACTATCCGATCACACTTTTAAATATGGATCATGAAATTATAATTAAGTTGATGCCAAATAGATTTAATAAAATTGTATCCCAGCGGATTCATTTGAATCAAAATGGTTTTCTAGCCAGTCGTCAGCTTAGTACAAATACCAATTCTTTAATAGTGGCTCTGGATATGTTGGCCATAAAACAGAATCCGGCAGCAATTTTTTTATTGGATGAACAAAAGGCATTTCATCTTGTGGTCTGGGAGACTCTTTTATGTATACTAAAGAGATTTTAATTCTCTTGCCAAACCACATGTTTTCTAAAGACGATGTATGATAATGCAGAAGGCAAATTGATGCTAAATATTTCAGAAACAGGAACATTAAATTCCAGGACTGAATAAAGCAAGGTTGCCCTCTTTTACAGTTTCTTCTTTTTATCAAGTCATTAGCTTAATCCATTCAGAATGACAAGATAATTCAGGCACCAATCGCTAAAATCACTAAAATCATGCTATTATCTAACAATATTTTTCTCTTGTTCTCCCCAAAGAAGGAAGTGTAGGAAAGAGTATTTGTAATGCTCTTGCCCTTTCAAATCTTGGTAGGATATAAGGATAACAAATCTAAAATGGATATTATATTAAGTAATTGTTTCGTCAAGGATTTGCTGCCAGAGTTTCTGAGCTATGTACATGCTTGGCATGAGGGCTATATAGGGGTGTTTTTTATTGAAGATGTGGTGAATTATATGATTTAAATTATAAGCCTATTTTGTGTAAAGTTAAATGTATATTATCCAAATGGGCACTGCTCCCTCTTACACTTTTTGGAAGGGTTGCCTTAATAAAAATGGTAGTCTTCCCGTTATTTAACTTTTTTTCACAGCGGTCCCATGCATATTATATTTTAGATTTTTTTAAATATGCCACTATAATGATCCCTCTCTTTCTATGATGTAATTCTAGCCCGTGATTAGCACTGAGCACTTCATATTGGAGCACGGAGGAAGTTGGTTTAGCACTTCAAAGCTTAAAGTCATAATATTTTGCACATTATAATAATTTTGCGCATTTTGCTCAATATATATTTAGGTTAAGTAAGACTTGCAATTAACGTTGCCATCTCCAGAATGATTTGATGGACAGGATGCTGAAAGAAAATCAAACCAGAGACATCTTAAGGCTAACTAAGGGGCATATTATCAAGCCAGGCGATAAAATTATCGCCGCTTTAGCTGCAGAAAACTGCCGGTAAAACGGCGATAATGGGCTTGATAATATGCTCTATGGAATTCCAATTGAAGCCCATGTTAGATGTCCTTCACATCGTTTTAGCGGCAGTTTTCTGCCGCTAAAGCGGCGATAATTTTATCGCCTGGCTTGATAATATGCGCCTAAATCTCCCAAAAATTGAGATACTGCACTGGTTTTTTAAAAGAAGAGCACTATTCTACAAAGTGTATGGCATTTCTTATGTTAACTCAGAAATGTATTTAGATCAACTAAAGTGGGAGAATGGGGGTACAATGGACTCTGCAATTGTAGCTAGGTGGAGAGTCAATGGTGTCATGAAATTGGAGGATTTCTTGGTAAATGGTAAATTGAAAACCTAGAATGAGATTGAATCGCACATTGCCAGTGATAAAACCTGGTTGCAGTGGTCCTGTAGGGCTCTCTATGTGGTTTTATGGAACTTCGCTTCTAGGGCAATATAAGGTAAGAAGGAGTTGATAATCAAATAAATAATAGCTCCCATATGAAGAAATTATGATTTTGGAACTGATATTTGCTGTGGATGTGTATGAGTGGAATTCTGTGAAATGGTTAAGTGGGAAGAATGTGGTATTGGAATGGAATGGAATGGAATGGAATGGAAGCGATATTTATAAAGCGCGACTGTCGCTTCGGAAGAAGCATCCTGGCGCTGACTGGAAGGTGAGTGGAGGGGAAGGAATGGGCGGGACTAGATGGTATCGCGCACATACTCATCTGATAAGCTAAAAATCCATGTTTTCAGTTGTTTCCTGAATGTATATTCCTTTGTCAGGAATCTCAGATGCTGGGGCATGGCGTTCCATGCTTTGGAGGATAGGTGGGTGAGAGTTTTTCCCCCTTTGGTTTTTAGGTTGAACTTTCCTATTGTAAGAAGGTTGTTGTTGGAGGATCTCAGGGACCTGTGTGGGTTATAGTGGCGATAACGTTTAACTAGGTACTTGGGACCAATCTGGTTGAAAGCCCGGAAGGCCACGGTTAGGATCTTGAACAGGATCCTTTTGTGCAAAGGTAACCAGTGGAGGGTTCTCAGGGCGGAGGAGGCTGAAGATCGTCTGGGGAGTTTGAGCACTAGCCTCGCCGCCGAGTGCTGGACGCTCTGGAGTTTTTTGAGTGTGGTTTTCTTCACACCTGCCAGGAGGCCATTGCAGTAGTCTATACGCGAAAGGATTAGTGCCACTGTGACCGTCTTTCTTGCTTCAATTGGAAGGAAATCAAAAATTTTTTTGAGGGACTTGATGATTCCGAAGCAGCATCCTGCGACTGTCCTGACATGATGGTCAAAGGACAAGTCAGTGTCAAAGGTGACTCCTAGGTTTCTTGCAGTGGTTACGGTCTGTGGGGGGGCTGTAGAGTCCTTTGGCCACCAAAGGTGGGGATGGAAGTTGACGTTTCTCCGTATGGGGAGGATTTCTGTCTTCCCTGTATTACATTTGAGGTGGTTGGTTTCCATCCACAGGAAGACTTCCTTCAGACAGTTGGTTAAATTTTGTTCAGCCGTCGTGGTGTTCTCTTCTAGCGGGACTATGAGTTGGGTATCGTCGGCATAGGATGTAACAGTGATACCGTAAGATTCGATCAGGGAGATGAGAGGTATGAGGTAGACGTTAAAAAGCAAAGGGCTTAGAATAGAGCCCTGTGGGACTCCTGATCCAATCTTTTTCTTTGTGGAGTTGAAGGGTCCTAGTTTCACAGATTGTGTTCTTTCGGAAAGGAAGGATATTACCCAGTCCAATGCCCTGTCGGCTATGCCAATGTCCTTAAGTCTGTCTAGGAGTATTTGATGGGAGATTGTGTCGAACGCTGCTGTGAGGTCCAACAAAATCAGTACGGCGTTTTTCCTTTGATCTTGGAGAGTTTTTATGGAGTCGGTCAACTCGATCAGGGCTGTTTCTGTGGAGTGCTGGGGACGGAATCCAGATTGTTGGGGGTGGAGGATATTATTTGCTTCCAGGTGGGCTTTGAGTTCCCTGTAGACTATTTGTTCTGTGATCTTGCCCAGGACTGGGAGGAGGGAGATAGGGCGTAGGTTGGTCAGATCGGAAGGGGGTTTGTTAGGTTTTTTCGTCAAAGGTTTGACGGTGCCGTGTTTCCATGCACTAGGGACGATACCAGTACTGAGGGAAGTATTGACTATTTCGTTGATAACAGGATTGACGGTATCAATCAGCTGATGTAGAATGCTCGGAGGACAGGAATCCGTGGGAGAGCCTGATTTGCAAGCTAAAATGACTTCCTTGGATTGTGCAAGAGTGACCTGAGAAAAGGTCCTTAGATGAGCTGGGGTATTATCTGTTGGTTCCTCTCTCGCTGGTGGCTGGGATCGTTGGTAGGTGGGGAAGTTCTTCTGGATCAAATTGATTTTCTCTTCGAAGAAATCTGCAATTTTGTCGCAGAGAACTTGAGAGGGGGGTATTTCAGACTGTAGGGCTGCGGGATGGGTAAAGGATCGCACTATTGCAAACAAAGTTTTTTGCTTTTGTTTTGCGTCATTTATAGTTCTGGTGTAGAAGTCTTTTTTGGCGTTTTTTATAATTGAGTGATAGCTTTTCCTAAGTAGGATGTAGGAGTTTCTGTCTGCGGTGTCATAGGTTTTTCGCCAATTGCGTTCTCCTTTTTTGCAGAGCAAGTGTGCCTTTGCTACTTCTGGAGTGAACCAAGGAGCATTTGTTTTGGTTTTAGATTTAGTACCATTTCTCTTGGTGCGTTTGGGTGGGGCACGGATTTTAATTTCGTGGGATATCCAGTTGTGGAAGAATTGTGAGTCTTGTTCTACGTCGCCCGACATGGTGGGGTTTTGGGTCTCAAAGATGGGATTGAGCTTGAAGGTTTCTTCTACCTTTTTCCAGTTGACCTGGTTCTCTGGGGGAGCGCAAGGTTTGGTTGTGTTTATATGCTGCGGGGTTTTGATGAGGAATGGAATAAGATTGTGGTCGGTCCAGATTTGTGGGACTGGGGTGTGGGTTTCTAAAGAGGGGAGGTTGGTACAGATCCCGTCTAGGGTGTGTCCCGCTCGGTGGGTGGGTTCCTTGACCTTTTGTTGGAGGTTGAAAATTTCCAGTGTTTGGTGGAAATTACGTGTTTGCGGGTCCTCTGTGGAGTCGAGGTGCAGGTTCAGGTCCCCCAGCAGGGTGACATGCGGGTATCTGATTAGGAGTTGTCCAAGGGTGTCACTGAGGGAGTCTAAGAATTTGGTAGCGGTGCCTGGTGGGCGATAGATAAGGCCTCCTGAGAATGAGGTGGACTCATTGAGTTTAATGGAGAATCCTAGGGATTCTGCGCCATTTAGTGAGTCGAGGGTGAAGGTGTGGCATTTAAAGGAGTTTCGTAGTAGGAGGGCTACACCTCCTCCTCGCCCCTTGGGTCTGTCTTGCCTGAATATGGAGTAGCCTTGTGGGAGGGCGGTGGCTAGATCAGGGTTACTGTTATTCGTAAGCCAGGTCTCTGTTATAAAAAGGCAGTCGATGTTTGATTCCTGAATGAGGTCAGCTATGTCTTGGCTGTGGCAAGTCACAGATCTTGCATTGATCAGCCCTCCGGTAAAGGGTGGGTTTTCTTCCCTGAGGTTAGCCTGTGGGGCTGAGGTCGTAGCTGGGGAGGAGGTCCATCGGCATTGCCTGCAGCTAATATACCCCTTGATGGTATATATGTCGACTTTACAGGTACAGGGTGTGTTGATGCGTAGCATTTTTAGCAAATTAGCATTGTAACACCTAGTGGGGGGAGCCGGGGCAGAGTGTCCTGCGCCTGGCGCGGTCTTGGCGCGGACGGGCGCAGACGGGCTTGCCTTAGGCGCGCCTTCGGCGCGCAAACGGCGCTCCCGCTGCGCTCGTCCGCTGCGCTTGCGCTGGAGGCACATTTGAGGAGAGGGGTTGTGGGCGTGTCCTGCCAGGGGGCGTGGCCTCGTGTCACGAGTGTCAATTAGCGTTCGTGAGGAGACTAAAATACCTGACAGCGCTAGGTCCGCTGTAGGTGAAAAGCAAGCCTGGATGTCAGGGAACACGTGCAATTTAAAAAGTATGTCACAAACAAATCATTAGCTTTTGTTAAAAGGTGCGAGCGCTATCCTCCGGCTTCCGCCTCAGAGGGTGTCAGTTCCAGTATGACGCGCTATTGGTAGGCGCAGTCTTATGGACGAGGGAGGTGGGCGTGTCCTGCCAGGGGGCGTGGCCTCGTGTCACGAGTGTCAATTAGCGTTCGTGAGGAGACTAAAATACCTGACAGCGCTAGGTCCGCTGTAGGTGAAAAGCAAGCCTGGATGTCAGGGAACACGTGCAATTTAAAAAGTATGTCACAAACAAATCATTAGCTTTTGTTAAAAGGTGCGAGCGCTATCCTCCGGCTTCCGCCTCAGAGGGTGTCAGTTCCAGTATGACGCGCTATTGGTAGGCGCAGTCTTATGGACGAGGGAGGTGGGCGTGTCCTGCCAGGGGGCGTGGCCTCGTGTCACGAGTGTCAATTAGCGTTCGTGAGGAGACTAAAATACCTGACAGCGCTAGGTCCGCTGTAGGTGAAAAGCAAGCCTGGATGTCAGGGAACACGTGCAATTTAAAAAGTATGTCACAAACAAATCATTAGCTTTTGTTAAAAGGTGCGAGCGCTATCCTCCGGCTTCCGCCTCAGAGGGTGTCAGTTCCAGTATGACGCGCTATTGGTAGGCGCAGTCTTATGGACGAGGGAGGTGGGCGTGTCCTGCCAGGGGGCGTGGCCTCGTGTCACGAGTGTCAATTAGCGTTCGTGAGGAGACTAAAATACCTGACAGCGCTAGGTCCGCTGTAGGTGAAAAGCAAGCCTGGATGTCAGGGAACACGTGCAATTTAAAAAGTATGTCACAAACAAATCATTAGCTTTTGTTAAAAGGTGCGAGCGCTATCCTCCGGCTTCCGCCTCAGAGGGTGTCAGTTCCAGTATGACGCGCTATTGGTAGGCGCAGTCTTATGGACGAGGGAGGTGGGCGTGTCCTGCCAGGGGGCGTGGCCTCGTGTCACGAGTGTCAATTAGCGTTCGTGAGGAGACTAAAATACCTGACAGCGCTAGGTCCGCTGTAGGTGAAAAGCAAGCCTGGATGTCAGGGAACACGTGCAATTTAAAAAGTATGTCACAAACAAATCATTAGCTTTTGTTAAAAGGTGCGAGCGCTATCCTCCGGCTTCCGCCTCAGAGGGTGTCAGTTCCAAAGGTATTTGGCAGAGAATTAATGAGATACATTTTGTATCATTGAGGGGGACCAACTTCAATAAAAGACAATTTTTCTCAAAATGTTTGATATACAGGAAGCCCCAGTTTTTAAATAAAATAGTTTTTTTTAAGTTACTCTATTTCTCTAAATTGGTTTGGGATCTTTCCTGTGTTGTGTTTTTGCTTTATTACTGTTTGTGTGGTGCATAAATACTTAACACTGTGCCTTGAATTTAAGTCTGACTGTCTATGTGCCAAGCTACCTAAGCGTTACGCATAGGTTAATTTAGTGACTTTTGTAGTTTACCCTGACACAGATTGTGGTTGTTGCTTGAGATACGTTTATACCTCCCTCTACAAATGACCCAATTTCTTACAGGAGCCGGTTAAGAAGTACTACTTTATGAATTCCAAAATGGGTTTCTGGAATAGGCCCCATTCTAGGATCCTATGACCATTGCTCATACACCTCTTTGCTTATTAGAAATATGGATGCAATACACAGTTACAAACTAGGTACAGTTAATGCCAGGCTAGAAACGGGCCAAACTAAGTAAAAAAGTTTCAATTAGTGAATGAGCTGGTTAGTCTTAATCCTCCTCCCAATGTTAAAGTTACATTCCCCTGCACCCTCTTACTAGTCCCCTGCAATATACAAAACAAATGATCTGCTTGAGCATTTGATTTCTGACCTGCACTTAATAGTTTCTCCATTGGAGGGAAATATACCCAGTCTTCCATCCAAGAAGTTCTGTATGGATAAAGTTTAAAATTCAAGGAGGTTAGTCCACAATGAGACAGTGTTCCACCAATGTTCACTACATACTACATCTCCTTGGATAACAACATTGGCAAGGGGAAAATCATATGACTCCCATTGCCATCTTTCAGGCTTAGCAAACCTGTAATATCAGACTTTAAGCATCCAGTGGAATATATCAGCGACCCTATGGGTATGGGAAAGTTTGGATGAGTGTACCATTGTGGATGGCTTTGACCCTTTAAAACAAATTGATTCGATTTGTTAGACCCTCACTCATCCTAATAATCACATGCATGCATTGTATACAGGGTTGGTTTTGTGCAGAAAGAGACACCTTCCTGCATGAAAACAATCCTTAGGGGCCTTTTCCTCTTTCTACGTGTGATGCAGAATGCAGCACACATAGAAAGAGGAACAAACAAGGAAAACTAAAATCATTTCTCCTGTTTGTGCCCACCCCCCTGGAAGGCATTCCTTTTTGACACATTCCCAGGTTTACTACTGGTAGCAAACCAGGGAATGCACCAAAACCCATCACTGGATGTATGGGAAAACCTACGCTCCACTCATGGAATGTCTTCCCAGAGCAGAGTAATGCAAGGCTACAATTTTGCACTATCTTGTGTTACTCAAATTTACTATGCCACGAAAAGCCCAGCAAGGTAGTAAATTTCACTTAAGGCTTACGTTATCCCTTACATGAAGCAAGGGCAACACAATTCTTGAGTAAATCTGTCCCCAAGTACTGTGAGTCCTTACACTGTTTAAATGACCAGTCCTTAGTGATCTTTTGAGACATTTTAGAAGCATGATTCTTTAAGTCTCAAAAAGTTGCCATGTAATGCTTCCATCCTTACAACCATACAGACATATTCTTTCCCATATGTATACTAGTTTTAATAAGTCATTTCATGACAACAGTATTCACAGGTAAGCCCACAAAAGAAGTGAGATTACATGTTTGGACAAAGGATTCAGGTAGACACACAAAGGACTTGGAAATGTGCTAAAAGGAAATATACCCCATACACAGAAAATTAAACATTTTCCCCTCCCATTTTCTAATGCCACAAGGCTCCCTAAATTAGCTCTTATCAAGGTCTTGACCCACATATTTGACCAACAACTGCACTCTGATAAGTCTGGTGCTCTGAGGTTCCAGCATTGACTTGCTAAAGTTTAGACATCTTGAGTTTTCTCACCAGTTCTTTACTTATTGCCCATTCTGACCGGCATAAGATCATGGTATTGAGAAACGTTAATTAATTAAGTGCAATTCTAAATAGTTAACAGCTATATGTGCAATGATTAACTTGCAATTCAAAGAGAAAATGACAAGCATTTTAAATGTACAAACTGCACTAGGCCGCCAAAGTGATTAGTTTAGGCCACAGAAATGCTAAAAAACAAGTTTTCTTTTAGATAGAAGTGAACTTGATATTGCTGAAATGTGCCCAATGTAATTTAGAAACTTGAACGGTGGGACTATGACAGAGGAGCGCCAGGGAACTACCTGTCCCAGTTTGCTCCAGGGCTTGGAGGATGAGCCCCTTACACTACAAACACCTGGGTAGCAATTGGCGCTATATAGCAGGACAACACCATTCCGCTGTGCGGTAAGTGCATGAGCAAAGCCCAGACAAAGAGCAGGTCCGTTCTGCACCCATCAGTGCCATAAAGAGCCAGGGCAGGGCCACCCCCCTTGGTTTCCTTCTCAAGGACTTTCATGTTATTTACAAACCCAGGCCTGCTGGAGAAGGGACTGCAAAAAATGTAAAATGGGGTAGAGGAAGGCAATGGAGCCCACGAGGGGCTCTGGCCTAAGCCCAAATCTGCCATAAAACATGCTGCAGAAAATTGTACGTTGGCTGACATTGATAAAGTCATTGAGGAGGTGAAGGATATGATCACTGAAGGGAAAGTGTAAGTCGAGAGGAAGGGTGGAAAAACAAATAAAACCTAGTTCTTAAAAAATAAAGATTATAGGATCAGTGAAAACTCTTAAACATCTCCCACCAAACTCGATAGCAGAGAAAGCTAAGGAGCCTTTGAGTCTAGTAAATCCCAACCCAATACAGCCACACCCCTGGCAAACTCTCCAGCTAGATTCGCTACCAAAACAAACCACTCCCATTTCAAATATATTCTACCGTAATTGCTATGCACCACTTGCTGACCTAATAGATGACCAATCATCATCAATTACCCACGAACTAACATCACAAGTTAATTGCCTGGAGGGCCCAACCTTTCTTGTCGATAAACTGATAACAGACATTATAAACATTAAAACCACCCTACAGTTAACTAACCAAAATGTATTTGAACTCTATGATCAAAATTCAAACTTATTGAGATACTTCTAACAACATCTAATGGGAATGCTAGATAAGTTGGTGCCACCACTGGACTCTTGTTGCTTAGCCTTCAAATCAGTTCCTTCAGGCTCCTCTCATGAGCCAAATGCTCCAGAGCAATCTTGTCCTCCAGGGCCAGTTTCTTTTGCTCTATTTCTATAGCCAACCCTTTCTCATTGCAGACTCTCTCTGTCTCCAATCTCATCTTAGCCAGCTCAAATTTCAATTGTCTATCCTCCCCCCTGTCCTCCAGCTCCTCCGGGACAGGCCTCTAGATGATACACTGCTCCCTGCCCTGGGACACTCCACCCCATTGGCTCCCTGCCCCACATACAGTACAGGATTCTCCAGTGAATCCTGGACAAGCTCCACTGAATCCTCCATTATCTCCACCTCCACCACCGGGGTCACAGTTCCTGCATTCAGGGTTTCTAACTAGACCCTCAGCACAATGTGCAGCTCCACCTTCCTGGTGAAGTCTTTTGCAGAAAGTCCAAGACCATTGTAGAAATCCTTGATCTGGACCACATAGTAACTCTACCGCTTGGCCAGCTAATAGCCCTTTTTTGCAGGTGCAGGTGTAGGACCTCTAGTCAGAGACATGATTTTAGGAAAAAGCTAAAATGACGATCAGGAAAAGCATAAAACATAAAAATGCCAATCAGGGAGGCTAGCAAGTTTTTAAAGGCCAATCAGAGATAGTAGGGAAAAAAATGCCAATGAGGATCAAAGATAATTTATTTGAATTGGTCTGATATGTGGATGGTAGTGTACACTAAATGATTGCAAGGCACTACAAAACTGAAGTCCTATCCTCACCACTGATCACCAATATTAGATATTGGGAATGGAGCATTGATGCAACGATGCGTTTCAGCAGTGTTTCGTCACTTAAACTTGTGCTGCGTTGTCTTACTTCTGTATTACATGGCTGCGTCAAATTTATGGTACGGTGTACCATATCGCAAGCACTGAAGCGGCATCAGAAAATCAGACACATCGTAGAGTAAAACGACACAAGTTGTTGTGACACAACTGTGACCTACGTGACACAAAGCTGATTTTCATGTCGTAAAGTGCTGCAAATTAGATTTGTATCATGTAAGTGTGCATTGCATGGTGCTAGGTTTTAAGATGTTATGCATTTGCAGGAAAAAATGACGCATTGGAATTCACTGCACTTATGGACCACTAACACATCTAAATTGAGCCCAACAACATCAATCCCAGCCAAGATGACCAGACAGCAGCTCAGGTGAAGAGGAAGAGTAACGCCAATTTTAGTGAGGAGGAGAACCAGATATAAAGGGGCATATTATCAAGCCAGGTGATAAAATTATCGCCGCTTTAGCGGCAGAAAACTGCCGCTAAAACGGCGATAATGGGCTTGATAATATGCTCTATGGAATTCCAATTGAAGCCCATGTTAGATGTCCTTCACATCTAACATGGGCTTCAATTGGAATTCCATAGAGCATATTTTCAAGCCCATTATCGCTGTTTTAGCGGCAGTTTTCTGCCGCTAAAGCGGCGATAATTTTATCGCCTGGCTTGATAATATGCCCCTAATAGCTGAGGTGACAAAGAATGAACCTCCAAATTACAATTAGAGAAGAAGGAAGTCATTTGGCAGTCCATAGCGGATAAGCTCAACAGTGTAGAGCAAACAAAAAGGACAGTGTTGGAGTTCAAGAAGCGCTTGCATGATTAAAAGTGCAGGATCAACGAGAACCGGACCAAGAACCTGAGAGCAACAATGAGGACTGGAGGAGGATCAGATCTCCAGGAAGAGTTGGACCCATTGGAGGAGCATGTGGGGTCCATCATCCTAACAGAGTTAGTGGCAGGAGTGGAAGGATAAAACAGTGCAGCGGTCGAGGACCAGGAAAAACTAAAGGGTAAGTCAAACCAAGGGATAATTTGTTTAAGACTGTCATGCAGCACAGCAACACACTTTGCTGTGCTGCACCACACTGTGTGCAAGGGAAAGGGCAGGAATGTCTCACATGTTAACTCATACATCACATAAATGTAAATATCTTCCTCAGTGATTATTCCGTCAGCCCAGTCCATCCCTGACATATTTCTAATGTCCATGCATGATGTGCTGGCCCAATCTAGGTTGCGTTTTTAATACTTGGACTTGTAGTGGAATCTACAACATGATTGACTAGGACTACAATGCCAAGTAAAATAGCTAGGCTGTAGTAGCACATCATGCATGGGCTTTGGAAATTTTGCAGATATGTCGGTGACAATCCAGGCCCCCTTGCTACATAAAGTAAGTGTGCTTGTCTTGAGGCAAGACAGCCAAAGTGGAGTGAGAGGTGCTGAGTATGTAAAGGCTCTCCAAATATGATCATATGAATTACCAGGTGTTCTGTCACTAGCACTAAACCATATTGCTAGCAGTTGTCCTGATGTGCTGTGTGAGGTTTTAACAGGTGTTGTCTGCCATGTTTGAAACCACCCTACTTTCTCTCTTTTTCAAGTGAATACTGGGGGTGGGGGTGAATGCAAGTGATGCACAGCAGATGTTCATGAGTGTTTGTCAGTAGTATAGATGGTGTGTGAGCTAGGTAGGTCCCTGGTAGTGTACTGCATTGTAAGTGTGGCTGAGCAGACTGAACTGGCAGTGTGCCTCAATTAGGAGACATTGTATCTCAGAAGGTGAGGTGTGATGTGTGTGCCCCAAGGTAGGCTGAGAGTTAGTCAGACACTGCAGTGTTTGATAGTTTCCCACATGTGAAGCAGCTGTGCAGGGATGCCATAGAAGAGGCATTGGTGTACTACATTGTATATGTGATGTGAGCCTGGGTGATGGTGGCCCAGTTCTCAGGAGGCAGCCATAAGAAGAAAAGTCTGATTATGCAACACATGTGGAAGCAGGTGGAGGTGAAACGGGGAATAGCGAAGTGACAGGGTGAGTTAGGAGGACAGGATAGAGGGGTTAGGGTGAGTTGTGGGGTACCAGGTGTATGTATGGGAAAGAGAAGGTGTAGGTGGGGTAGCTCCAATTAGGAGCAAGGGCCCCGCACACACCCTGAGGGGTGTCATGCTTCATCATAGGGCAGCTCCTCATTGGGCTGGTGATGCAATGCCCAGCGGTCCCTGTGAGGAAGCTCTTTGCCAGAGATCTTCTTTTGTTACCGTAGGGAAGCTGAAAAGTGGTAGCGCGGTATATGTGTAGTGAGTAGAGATGGGGAATAGTGTGTGTACTTTATGACAGTCACATTTTTAGGGGCTTGTCATGTTTCAGTCTTAATAATTACTTGTATTCCACCCATTTAGAGGAGTGTGTTTTTACAGACGGAAACCTCCACTTGTAGGAAACCACACAAGAGCAGTACAAGAATAAGAATAGGCAGCAATTATGTGCACAGTCCTGTCACCCACCGGGGGAGCCTGGAGAACCAACTGATGTATCAGTCCTGCTCAGGGGCACCTCAATCCTAACGCATGTCTGTCTGTAAACAATGCAGTGCTTGGATGGCAAGAGACAGAGACCCATTGTCAATGTCATTGCCTGGGATAAACGTGCAACAGGATGCAGCGATCTTGGAACAAACCCCTCTCTCCATTGCGGTCACCAAGTCCAACACATATCAATGTTGCATCACAATGAGGCGGATGGCTCTTAGTTCTTCCTTAATTGCATTAAGACTGTGCTCAGTACTGTTCATCATTGCTCATCTGGTTATTTGCAATCAGTGGGTGTTGCCTTTCGTGTGCACAGGCTGAAGGGTATGGACCCTCCCACATAGACTTGTGTGTCAGAAAACAGTCTGAATTCTTTCAGAATGTCCTTGAACTGAACCAGCCAAAATAATCAGCAGTTTTTTTTTATCTCAAGCCTGTTGCAATAGAGTTGTTTTCTTCTGTTGCGGATGTTGGTACAACTCTGACAGATCTTCTCCAGGAATAACTAGGGTAGGGGTGTGTATGGTGACTAAGAAGCACCAGTCACGCCATCCAGGGATGAGCTTGGTGTAGGCAAATTCACTGTTTTGCCAGTAGGTATCCCTTAGCATAGAGGTGTTGCATGTCTGGTAAGTGCAATATTGCACCTCAGCTCCCATTTGTGCCAAGTAGGATTATTACTTTACCTCTCAAACACAAGGAATACAGTGTAAGTTTCCATACTATTAGGGGTTGCCCTTTCCCTTCCAGCCATGTGTACCTATCTATCTAAGTTCCCCATATATCCTGACATTGGTTATCTATGCTGCTGTTTCGCCCTCCCATTGAGGCTCATTTCCCTTTTTTTCGATCGCTAGGATAAATGAAGAAGTACAGTGCTGTGGGATTGGTCTCGTAATGGGTCACATCCTCTCCTACTACTCTATGGAAACCTACTCTATTGTGTTAAATCTTGGCCCTAGTCCTAAATAGGGACAGGTGGAGAAGGCATTTCGCTTTTTGGAGGCCTATCTCTTGGGACAAGTAAAGCCTGTCTGCATGCAGTGTCAGTGAACAGATGTAACATGACCTGCCAGATGCCTGGGCACCCACAGTTGCTATGTGCTGATAGCACGTGTTGAGTAAGAGTGTGCTGTTTAGTGGATGTGGAATAATAGTGTTAGGTTCAGTGTAATTATAAGTGACATGGGAGAGGTCGCTGCGCAAGCACTAGTGCAAATGTTGGGGTGGACTTCATTTGACTAGGCAGATCTTTGGAAATATTTGGATGCAGCCACACCCACAGTATGCCGAAGTTAAATAAATGAATAACAATACATAACTGGTGAAACACTGTAGGTCTTGGGGATATATCCAGAAAAGATGTTTGTGGACTTCTGGTGATTGGGATGATTTCCTTACTTTGATGATCTTGGACTCGAGGTATTAGACTTGCAACTTGAGTCTTTGTAAGGATTATGGAAGTGGTTGCTGGAGGGATGGTAGATCGCCTTAAAAGGTGATACACTTTCATGGCTCGATTGCAGACCTTTTGAATAAGAGCTATTGTTTGTTGGTTAAGTTTCAGAAAACATTTGCATCCTTACGTATCATCATCAATCATTCTTGGGGATTCCTGTGCCTTTATTTTTTAGGGGTGTGCTTTTACATTCATATATTTTATTTTTAGTGGGGCACAGGATGGTGGCCTCCAATTAGGGTGTCTACTTTCTTGGAGACAATGGGTATTTATTCATGGGCTGCCTTAATGCTTGCTTATGGATCATCGGTTCTCCCCACTCACCAGGACAGGAAAGGACATATTTTGTTAAGTGGTGGTTTTCGTGAGCTTGTGGATGGTCTGTGTTCATTAACTTACATTTTATGGGTGTCTCTAGACATCTAATATCCAACCTTCCCTAGTAAGGGAGTACGGGGTGTATATTTTGACCTACACTTGCACAGGGTGAGGTGTAAAGGACGGGCTTGCCATGATAAAGTGTTATGGCGTGCTCTGGGGGTCACATGTATACCCCTATAGTCCCAGCATGAAGCATGCAGTGGGATCCTCCCTAACATGGCACCAGGTGTTTTGCCTAAGTCCTTCTTCTAGATGGTTCTTTTGGGCTAGCTTTGGGCTTCTATTTGCGGGCATCTTGAGCTTTTCCCTAGGTTCTCATGTGAATTCATTATTTCCATTGACGTTTACCGGAGGGGGTAAGAGTCCTGAGGTCCCCATGTGTTTCTGATGTGGAGGTGTCTGAGATCGGGCTTGTTTGCTTCCCTAGATAGTGTGTGTAAGGACTTGTGTGTTGTCAGTTTTACCACTAGGCCAGGTACAGTGGTGAGCCTATTTCTGAGCACCTCGCATGGAGCGGTGATGGATTTTTGCAGACTATCTTTTTCCCGGCACCCCCTTTTTCCTTCAACTAAGTCCTATCCAGGGGTTTTTGGGCCTGCTGTCCTGGCTGTGTCCAGGGACTTCCAACCGGCGACACGTTACCTTCGTTGTTTTAGAGGAACATAACCTGACGAGCAGGTTTTGGGTGTAATCTCCCGTACTAACTTGACACCATGTGGTGGGTTGTGATCAGCCAGAGTTTTATGCGTGCTGTGGACGTTATGGGGTCTACATCATCCCAAGTGTGCAGGAAACCTGGTTTCCGACACTAGAACATTGCCTTGTTTTGGAATTGAGAATGGGCCTCCATTGGCCTGGAGGCTGTTCGCTGCTGTTTGGACCTCACATGGGGTCCTTCTGATCTGGTTATTAAACCCAAACCAATTGGACTTGGGTGAGGGGAAAAGGGTGCCTGCTTTTAAGGATTCGATGGAAGCCGCTCCGCCCCCTCATCAGACTGTCCTGACCTGGGCATGACCAGCCAAACCAACCCTGGGGGATCAACAGCAGAGTGAAGCAGGGGTCCTGCAAGCACCTGAATGCTGGACTTGTTTTTTTATTTTTTAATTAATTTTCATAAATATCACACACTAAACATCAACCTCTCACCCACTTAAAAACCTAATACTATAAAATCATGATTAAAAACTACTACCTATTGAAATATGTAAAACACTAACACTAAACTACACTATAACTATTCAAATTCCTAACATTATGCCTAAAATTCTAAGGCTATAAATACGACTTGTGAAAAACATGGAAAGTGAAATGTCCAAAGGAGAGTTAAAAGTTGTGCACAGATGCGCTCCATTGCCTCTTTCAAAGTTAGCATGACGGCATGGAGGCTTGCCTGTTCTTTCTCTATGCCATGCATCCTGATCTTAAGTTCTTGAAAATCTGTCAGGACCTGGGCTCGAACAAACATCCAGTGGCAGGTGTTGGGACCATGGGCTGTTTGACGGTCACCTGATAGCCAGTAAATGTACCTGGAATGGCCTGTGCATTTTCCCGTTGCTGTTGGCCACCCTCCACATTTTGAAGCCACTGGATTGTCCTGTGTGTGCCTGTCTTTCTGCATTCCAGGTACCTGCAGACTTGGACTTCTCATAGAACACCTCCATCGTTTGTCAAGCCTTGGCTAAATTCCGGATCTGACGGTAGCGCTCCAAACACAATGAGTGCTGTTTTGACTCTTCCTCTGTTATGTTATCTAGGGAGATAAGGGAAGATCGTATCAGCTCAAGCTGGAAATGTACATGATGTCTGAAAGATTAGACTTACATTGTCAGTTATATGTTGAAGGTCAGACCAATGCCAAATATTGAGAAAGAGATATGGACAATATCCCTTCTGTACAAATACATCTCCTAATCAACCAAGGCCAACTGAATTTAGTCCTGGCAGTGTAGGTATACAATAAGGAAATGTGATCACAATCATGATGATGTGTTCATAGGGAATAGGAGACATGTGTTATGATGTTTACTAGCGCGTGACAGCGAATGCGCTCGAGCTCTCCTGCGCGAGAGCATCCCTGTCCTCCTTCCCTCCCATTGGTTGCCACAACATTCCACCTGCCCTGTTGTTCCCTGTCCCCAACTGTCAACGGTCATTATCCGGCCAAAAGAGTTTCTTCCCGCACCTGTGTGGGGTTGTTATGAATAAAGCTTCAACTTGTGAAACGTTTCAGCGTCCTTTCCACAAGTGGCGACAAGTGGACTTACCTTCAATATTTGCGTGTGTAACCATCAGTGTACATCATGTGCGCGTTAAGTTCCTTGAACCTAGCTCAACCTCAAGCCTTTCTTCCCCTCAAAGGGGCACCGTGCATGCCGTGGAAAGAGTGGAAAGAGTATTTTTGTAATTACATAGAGACAGTGGAGGATGAGGATTTCACTTCTGCGAAGAAAAAATAAGTACTTTTGTATTGTTTGGGTCCTGGTGGCATAAAAACTTACAACAGCATTGAAAGAAAAGTTAGAGAAGGGGATGATGTGTTTCAGCATGCGTTAGATGATTTAGATGCTCATTTTTCCCCTATAGTGTGTGTCGCTGTGGACCGTTACAAATTCTCAAGAAGGAAGCAAGGGAAAGACGAGAGCATTGACGAATATGTCTTAGCTTTGAACAACCTAGCCTTAACATGCAGATTTGGTCAACTACAAGAAGAGTTTATACGTGATCAAATAGTTATGCACGCTAGCAACCCAAACATTCAAGACAAACATTGGGTCAATGGTGAGTCTCCTCTGAAGGAAGTAGTCGCTTTGGTTGAAAAAGCAGAGCTTACAGGTCGATGTGCCAAAGCAGTCCTGGACGAGCCTAACATAGTAAAAGCGATTAAGTCTTCCAATGCTGGCAAAGTAAGATCTAAAGGGTTTACTCGTGAAAGTCCATGTGATCTTCGCAAGAAAAGTGACCATCACATACATAAATCCAAGGATGAGAAATTGCACACGGAACGTAAGTGTTATCGCTGTGGGTCTCCTTCCCACTTGGCAGACTTCATTAAATGTCCGGCTAGACATCAAAAGTGCACGTCCTGTGGGTTAACAGGTCACATCGCGAAAGCATGCAATAAAAAGTCATCAAGATTCAGCAAACCTATGAAATACATACAAGAGGAGAGCGACTCAAAGTCGGAGAATTCTGATTATTCTGATTCTGACGACAACAGTTATGTATTTTCCATAGAGTACGACGTACTTGAACTTATTCCCTCCAAGAGGAAAAAACCCATGTGTGAAATAAAATTGGGTGGAGTATCGATGAATATAATGGCTGATTCCGGATCCCCTTTCACAACTATTAATGAGAACGTTTGGAAACAACAGTTTATAGACAGAATTGGTACTACTCTTGAAAAATCGAATATTGTTGCTAGGAGTTATACAGGTGACAACATAGAGTTCTTAGGGACCCGCGAACTTGAATTTGAATTCAAGAACAGGAAAGCACTCTGCAAACTCTTTTTTGCCAAAAGAGGACCTTCGGTTTTGGGATGGAGCGATCAAGCTGACCTTGGCATCATCCTCAACCCCAATAGTGCTGACCCTGTTTTGTCCGTTGATGAGTCGTACAAACACAGCATGCACAATGACTTTCCTGAAGTATTCTCGGGCAAAGTGGGTTTCCTAAACAGTTTCCAACACAAAATTGAACTAAAAGACTCGGCAGTCCCATGCATGCACAAAGTAAGACATCTTCCCGTTTCTGTCAGAGGCGACGTCCAACGAGAATTGAACAGATTGGTCAATGATGGTATAATTGAAAGAGTGGAATCTGCTGAGTGGGTTTCTCCCTTGGTTTTCGTTAAATGCCCCAATGGGAAACTCAGCCTTTGTAGAGACCTCAGAGACCTCAATAAGAACATTATAGTTGACCAATACCCCTTGCCTCGTATCTGTGAAATGTTCAATGCCACTAATGATATGGTTGTGTTCTCTATTATAGATTTAAAATCCGCATATCACCAGATACCCCTACATGTGGATAGCAAGAAGTACACCACATTTATTACACTTTTTGGATGTTACCGCTTCACCAGGGTACCGTTTGGTCTGGCTTCGGCTGCAGCGCTTTTCCAAAGAATAATGACTGCTATCTTCGAGGGAGTTGACGGTGTGAGGTTTTTCCAAGACGATATCCTGGTCATGGGTAGCACCCAATCGGAACATGATTCACGCCTCAGGCAAGTTTTGAACAAACTTAAAACGCATGGGCTAACAGTTGAGTTAGACAAATGTAAACTATCCCAAAACAAAGTGACATACTTAGGTCACACGATTAGCCAGGAAGGTATCAAACCCAAACAAGGCTTAGTGGACGCCATCCTCAATGCTCCCTTTCCATCTAGCAAGGAAGATGTGAGAGCCTTCCTCGGCTTAACTGAGTATTACTCCAAATTCATTAGGAATTTCTCAGAAAAGACGTACAATCTAAGACAACTACTTAAAAATAGAACCAAATTTGAGTGGTCCCCAGATTGCCAGAGCACCTTTGACGCCATCAAGAAAGAAATCAGTAATGCACCGTTTCTCAAAGGTTTTGACTCGAAGGCCACATTTTTTTGACTACCGACGCAAGCAACAAAGGACTGGGCACCGTACTTGCGCAGAAGGACAATGAGAACAATGAATGGGTTGTGGCCTTTGCATCCAGATCGCTCACCCCTGCTGAAGAAAAGTATTCAGTGATTGAACGAGAGATTCTGGCCTGTACCTGGGCGTTCAATTACTTCAGAGCCTATGTGTGGGGATATAACGTACACCTTCGTACGGACCACAAACCATTAATCAAGATTCTGTCTGCTTCTGGTTTGCAGAATGCTTCCCCACGATTAAGTAAAATGTTGATCAAGCTATTGGATTACAAATACTCAGCAGAATACTGGCCCGGTGTTAAGAACAAAGTAGCTGATTTCCTAAGCAGGCTGCCTCTAACACATACTGAAAGTCAAGACGACCAGGTTGAGGCTGAAAAAGTAGCACTACTGTTCAACTCTGACGGTGACGGAATATCGGCGGAGGAGTGGGAACGACATATGGCTAGAGACTCAACACTTCAGAACATTTGCAAGTATGTCAACTCCTCTTGGCCTGAGAAACGTCACCTCGATGAGAATGCCAAATCATTTTGGGAAATAAAAGATGAACTGAGCTTGGAGAATGGTGTGCTGTACAGAATGGGCAAAGCCATAGCCCCCATCACTCTGCGGACCAGAATTCTCAATTTGTGTCACATAGGTCACCTGGGCATCTCAAAAACTAAGCAAAGAGTCAGAACCAACTATTGGTGGCCTGGCATTGACAAATAGACTGAGGTCTTAATAAGAGACTGTGTAGAATGCGGTGATTCAGACAAGACCCTCAAGACGTCCAGGGTTCCTCTCTCTCCCATTACACCCCCCGCGATGGCATGGGAAAAAATAGGATTAGACATCGCCGGACCCATTGAAGGACATGATGGTGAAACCAAGTATTTGCTGGTGGCCATGGACCATTTCTCAAAGTGGCCCGAAATAGAAATTGTCTCCGGCGTTGACAGCTCTATAGTCATTGCCTTTCTGGACAAGCTGTTCGTGAGCGAAGGATTACCCAAATATGTACTCACTGTGTCAGAACTCCAAAGGATCAGAATCATTCAGTCTGTTTAACACATCAAGAACACACGATTTCTAGCACACAGAAGGTAAAGGCCATTACTTGGAAGGAAGCTTGGAGATTGTATAACTCCAAGATGGCCGACGAAGTGTTGAAGTTGATGGTCTAGTCTTTCTTCGTGACGGAGCTCTCTAGTGGCGCTCACAATAGAACGTTGGTGCACTTCACCGAGACTTTTGACAGAAGCGCACGCATTCTTGAATCTCAGTCAGTTAGTTAGTTAGTTAGGTTTCGTTGGTGCTAGTCTGTTATCAATTCTTGTCATAGTGAAACAACTCCTGAGATATTGCCGAGTCCGAGATATTCAAGTACTACTTTCGTCATAGAAGCTTCGTTGGATTGCTTGCGCAAGCCTCCAGCAGAGACACTATTCAATAATCTTTGAAAACCAATTCCAAGACCACTACCTCGTCGAGGGAGCAGTGTTCCAGTCAGAATCCGAGCTGTCACAGAAGTTTTAGAATTTCGACTTCCTCAAGGAAGCAGCGTTCCCGACCGAAGACTGTACAGAACTAGAAGCTAACTCATCGAGTTAGTAAGGAACTCTCTACACCTCAGCTAAGTACCACGAGTTAATGATAGAGTGAATGTAATTACCTAGCTCGTGTTCCTGATAGTTCTGAGAAGACCGAAAAACTGTATATATATTATTTTCTCTGAGGAAGAACTTGACACACACCTCATAAATATCATCTCCCAGTTGTCGAGAGGAGGCTACGTGAGAAGGTTATTCGGTTGCCTCGTCTCTACACTCTTATTAGGAAAAAACTAGAATGATATAGTAATAAGAAATTAGGTATGTATAAGTTCAGTCAAGATAATAATTGATTAGAAAAGAATACAGTCCATTTGCAGAATAACTTATAGATATTATCTTGCTACAGAACGACCTTATCTTAAAATGACAGAAAGATACTGAAGACACACATGAGGAGAGGCAAAGGCCAAGGTTATACTGGTAGGTACACAGAGAGAAGGAAGTTGAGAGAGTATTTTAAGATTTTAATTAATATAGAACTAAGTATGCATGTGTTTAGTTTCTAGAACCAACTATCAAGAAAGACCACAAGTGCAGAGAAGAAACAGAAGGTTGGAAGCAGAAAACCTCAGGCAGTCTCTTTGTCTTCTTTATTATTTTATCCACTCCCCCTTCCCCCACTGGGAGATTCCCCTGGGGGCTAGCAACATTGGCACCAGAGGTTCTCCTGGACGGGGCATTGGGAACAAGCATCTCTGCTCCTGCACAAGTCAAGATCTGACAGAGTGAAGTGCCCAAGTGTTGAAACTTGCGCCTGAGCAGAAATGGCTGAAGGTTTAGAGTTAAAAAACTTGGGAGAAGTTTTAAGTCTAATCCAAAAAGAGCTTACAGCAGTTAGAGATGAGAATAAGGGATTGAGACAAGAAATAATGGACGCTAGAAGGGAAACTGTAGAGTTGGTAGCTAGATTAACTGAGACGTCTAGATTTCCAGACACAGAAAGAGAAAGCTTAGGTTCCACTTCCCGATTAGCAACTCATGTGGTGCACTCCCTGTCCCCAGTGATACCATTAGCACCTCCAGAAAGATTTAGTGGGGATCCACAAAAGGCCCAAGTGTTTTTGACACAATGCTCTTTGCATTTTATGTGTCGTCCTACGATTTTTCCGGATGCACAGACCCGCGTGGCCTTCATTTTGTCCTATCTCAGTGGTGACGCCGCCAATTGGTCCATGCCATTGATCTCCAGAGATGATACTCTGCTATATGATTTTGAGAACTTTAAAAAAGAATTTCTTCGAATTTTTGATCGTCGTAAGATATCGCAGGCCACAGATAATGAATTATTAGAACTAAAACAAGGTAATAAGGAACTTGTGGCATATCTGGCCCAATTCAACAAGTTGGTAGTAGAAACAGACTGGCCAGAGAGTAAAAGAGCTGCTGTCTTTTATAGAGGGCTAAAGGACGAGTTGAAAGACGTTTTAGCCCAAATTCCAAATCGACCCACTGATGTATCGGCCTTGATAGACTTAGTTTTGGAAATCGACTTTAGACAAAGTGAGAGGAGAGGTGAAAAGAAGAAAGAATTCAGATTCAACACACCAAGATTTGACAGAGTTAAGGTAGAATCAACAAGAAATACAGAAGGTCAATCTGGGGTAGAGCCAATGCAGATAGGAACAGTCCGTGGGCCTTTAACTAAGGAAGAGAAGGAGAAAAGACGACAGAATAATTTATGTATGTATTGCGGAGATAGTGGACATTTTGTGAGAATGTGCCCAAAAAAGCCAAAAATATTTTCCAAGGAGAAGGAAAACTTCAAGCACCACCAGTAAAGGGAGTTGGGCTGGTGGTTGCAGAGAATAAAACAACTCCAGAAGTGCATTATTTGGCAAATACCTTACAGTCATCGAATCCTCACCTAGTGATTTCTATGACATTGAAGTTTAGAGACATTACCCTGACAGAAGTTTCAGTCATGTTGGACTCAGGAGCGACTGGGAACTTCTGTGATATAAAATATGCCAAGAAGATTGGTTTGAGAGCAATTCAAAAGGCGAAAAGTGAACCAGTGAGGGCGGTGGATGGGACCAATCTTTCTTCCGGACCCATCACCAGTCATACGGAACAAGTGGAAATGAGCTTTCAGGAGGGTCATCGAGAAGTTATACAATTCAATTTAATTGATGCTCCTCAATTCCAGATTATACTAGGCCTGCCATGGCTCACAGAGCACAACCCGAGTATAAATTGGGAAACTAGAACAGTGAAAATGAACTCTGACTTTTGCACAGAAAATTGTTTTAACAATACAGACAGAGTTAGAGAACCTGGGCCGGCTACGCATTTGAGTGAACTAGATGTATCAATTTGTGTGATCCACACAAGTGAGATACCACCGGAGTACAAAGAGTTTCAAGATGTATTTGACGAAATTGAAGCGGAGAAACTGCCCCCTCATCGACCATTCGATTGTCGGATAGAATTGGAGCCAGGTGCGAATTTACCGTGTAGCAGAGTCTATGCCTTGACAGAAAAGGAGAATGAGCATCTGAAGAAGTATATAGAGAAATATCTGGCAAATGGGTTCATACGCCCCTCCCAATCTCCTGTCTCTTCGCCGCTTTTTTTTGTCCCAAAGAAAGAAGGAGACCTAAGAACGTGTATTGATTATCGAGCAATCAATAAAGTCACCATCAAGAACAGATATCCTTTACCACTCATATCAGTACTCTTAGACCAGGTGAAGGAAGCACAGATATACACTAAGCTGGATCTTCGTGGTGCTTACCATTTGATTAGGGTTAAGGAGGGCGATGAGTGGAAGACGGCCTTCAGGACGAACTTGGGACTGTACGAATATCAAGTAATGCCTTACGGATTGTGCAATGCCCCAGCTGCCTTTCAGCACTTCATCAACAGTGTGCTGAGAGAATTCATAGACCAATCAGTTATTGTATATATCGACGACATTTTAATCTACTCAAAGACAGAAAAAGAACACCCAGATCAAGTAAGGAAGATTTTGCAAAGGTTGAGAGAAAACAATCTGTATGTCAAATTAGAAAAATGTGAGTTCAATACAAAAGAAGTGGAGTTCCTTGGATTCGTCCTCACACCATCCGGAATAACCATGGATACAAAGAAGGTGAAGGCTGTTCTAGAATGGAAGTCTCCAAGGAATATTAAGGAGTTACAAAGCTTCATAGGCTTTGCCAATTTCTATCGAAGATTTGTAAATGAATTCTCTCATAAACTCATTCCACTCACTCGACTTCTGAAGAAGGGTGTTCCTTTTAATTGGACAGAAGAAGCTGAAAAGGCCTTTCAACAATTGAAACTTGAATTCACCACCGCACCAGTTTTATTGCATGCCGATCCCACTGAGCCTTTCTATCTGGAGACTGATGCTTCAGATTTGGCAATCGGAGGAATTCTATCCCAAAGGAATAAAAGGACTGGGCAACTCCATCCAGTTGCTTATAGGTCTAGAAAATTAACTTCGGCTGAAATCAATTATACAATTACCGAAAAGGAGCTACTAGCCATCAAGGACGCTTTTAAGGAATGGAGGCACTACTTAATGGGAGCAAGACATGTCGTGACGGTGTTCACGGATCATCGAAACCTGAAGTTCTTGAAATCAGCAAAGACTCTTACTCCACGCCAACTTAGATGGTCACTGTATTTCGCAGATTATGATTTCGTAATCACGTACAGGCCTGGAAACAAGAATGGAAAAGCTGACGCCTTGTCCAGATTAGACACTGATGGGGTGGAGAAACATCAAGAACAACAAAAGATCATTCCAGATAATAAGATCGTGGCTGTAGTGAACCAAGAGACAGTAGAGGAAAAGATAATGAAGGCTATGACATCTGAAGAAATGAGAGAATGGACAGAACAAGAAGCTGAAAGAGAAATACGACATGGTTTACCATTCCACGCAGGAAAATTATTTCTACCAAACCAGGACACACGACAAATAGCTCTTGAAGAAAACCATGACCATAGATTGGCTGGACACAAGGGAATACAGAAAACAAAAGAGTTGGTTAAGAGAAACTTTTGGTGGCCACAAATGTCTCGGGACATTGATTCCTATGTGGGTTCATGTGAGGTCTGTGCTCGGGGAAAATCTGAGAGACAATCCCCTAAGGGGCTGCTCCAACCCATGCCCACTCCCCCATATCCATGGCATACAATCACTATGGATCTAATAGTGGATTTGCCTTCAGACCAAGGTTACAACACCATATTGGTGTTTGTTGATGCCTTCACCAAGATGGCTCATTTTGTTGCCCTAAAGAAAATTCCAACAGCCAAGGAGTTAGCCCAACTCTTCAGCACTCATGTCGTGCGAGCTCATGGTATCCCAAGAGTAGTGGTCTCAGACAGGGGTTCCCAATTCCTATCCCATTTTTGGAAGACATTCATGGAAGGTTTAGGGGTCGAAGCTAGATACTCCACGAGTTTTCACCCAGAAACAGATGGGCAAACGGAGAGGGTGAACCAAGAATTGGAACAGTATTTGAGGCTATACTTACTTGATCAAGAAGGGGACTGGCCAGAGTATATTTGGGCAGCTGAATTTGCATACAATAACGCAAAAAATGTCTCTACAGGTTTTACTCCCTTTTATTTGAATTACGGAAGACACCCTAATTCCTCTACACATTTTAGAGAAGTTTCAGTTCCTGCAGTCCAAGACATGATTAAGGATCTAACACACGTTCATCAGGTAGCAAAAGGAAATTTAATCAGGGCCAAAGAAAGTTATAAAAAATATGCAGATAAAAAGAGAAGAGAGGGTCCAAGCCTAAAAGTTGGAGATCAGGTATGGTTAAACACAAAAAACCTTAGGTTAAAAGGAACCCGCAAATTTCAACCCAAATTTATAGGGCCTTATCAGATCAAGAAACTAGTTAACCCAGTAACTTATCGATTGAAATTACCAAAGAAGATGAAGATACACCCAGTGTTTCATGTCTCCCTGTTAAAGAAGACCTCACCAAACCTCAGAGTGACACTACCTCCAAAAACTGAACAATTAGAATCTGGAGAGGAATTCGCGGTTAAAAGAATACTGGATTCTGCTAGACGTAAAGGAAAGATCTACTATTTGGTTGATTGGAAGGGTTATGGTCCTGAGGAGAGATCCTGGGAACTAAATTCTGATGTTCATGCTCCACGTTTGGTAAGGGCCTTTCATCGAAAATTTCCAAGGAAACCCCAACCGGAAGGACCTACCTTGCGAGAGGGTACTGTCAGAACTCCAAAGGATCAGAATCATTCAGTCTGTTTAACACATCAAGAACACACGATTTCTAGCACACAGAAGGTAAAGGCCATTACTTGGAAGGAAGCTTGGAGATTGTATAACTCCAAGATGGCCGACGAAGTGTTGAAGTTGATGGTCTAGTCTTTCTTCGTGACGGAGCTCTCTAGTGGCGCTCACAATAGAACGTTGGTGCACTTCACCGAGACTTTTGACAGAAGCGCACGCATTCTTGAATCTCAGTCAGTTAGTTAGTTAGTTAGGTTTCGTTGGTGCTAGTCTGTTATCAATTCTTGTCATAGTGAAACAACTCCTGAGATATTGCCGAGTCCGAGATATTCAAGTACTACTTTCGTCATAGAAGCTTCGTTGGATTGCTTGCGCAAGCCTCCAGCAGAGACACTATTCAATAATCTTTGAAAACCAATTCCAAGACCACTACCTCGTCGAGGGAGCAGTGTTCCAGTCAGAATCCGAGCTGTCACAGAAGTTTTAGAATTTCGACTTCCTCAAGGAAGCAGCGTTCCCGACCGAAGACTGTACAGAACTAGAAGCTAACTCGTCGAGTTAGTAAGGAACTCTCTACACCTCAGCTAAGTACCACGAGTTAATGATAGAGTGAATGTAATTACCTAGCTCGTGTTTCTGATAGTTCTGAGAAGACCGAAAAACTGTATATATATTATTTTCTCTGAGGAAGAACTTGACACACACCTCATAAATATCATCTCCCAGTTGTCGAGAGGAGGCTACGTGAGAAGGTTATTCGGTTGCCTCGTCTCTACACTCTTATTAGGAAAAAACTAGAATGATATAGTAATAAGAAATTAGGTATGTATAAGTTCAGTCAAGATAATAATTGATTAGAAAAGAATACAGTCCATTTGCAGAATAACTTATAGATATTATCTTGCTACAGAACGACCTTATCTTAAAATGACAGAAAGATACTGAAGACACACATGAGGAGAGGCAAAGGCCAAGGTTATACTGGTAGGTACACAGAGAGAAGGAAGTTGAGAGAGTATTTTAAGATTTTAATTAATATAGAACTAAGTATGCATGTGTTTAGTTTCTAGAACCAACTATCAAGAAAGACCACAAGTGCAGAGAAGAAACAGAAGGTTGGAAGCAGAAAACCTCAGGCAGTCTCTTTGTCTTCTTTATTATTTTATCCACTCCCCCTTCCCCCACTGGGAGATTCCCCTGGGGGCTAGCAACATTGGCACCAGAGGTTCTCCTGGACGGGGCATTGGGAACAAGCATCTCTGCTCCTGCACAAGTCAAGATCTGACACACTGACAATGGTCCCCAATTCACCTCCGAAGCGTTCGAATCCTTTCTTGAAAGGAACTGCATCACCCACCACACCACCTCACTCTACCATCCGGAGGGAAATGGTCTTGTCGAACGTTTTAATCGTGTCTTAAAAGGACACATACAATTATCGAGGAATGCCAACCTCAATTGGGAAGAAGAAATATTCAAACTTATTTGGGCCTTCAGGATTTCCCCATGTGCCAGTACCGGTGCAGCACCTTTTGTCCTCATGAGAAGCAGACAACCCTTAAGCAAAGACTTGGGTTGGATACCAATTTCAAAACAATTGGAATGGTCACTAGAAACTATAAGAAAAAACATTGTCAAGGCGCAAAAGTGTTATAAAGATTGGTATGACTCAAAACATGGAGTGAAGGAACACTCATTTAAAATCGGGGATCTTGTGAAAGTTCGCCTTGAAGGGAAAGTCAGGAAGGGAGAAAGACGATTCACCGCCCCCCTTCGAATCTACAAACTTTACAACAATGCAGCAAGACTCAGTGATGGCAAAGTCTGGCACATGAATAGGTTAGCCAGATGTCATCATGAAGCCAAACAAACGAATCGATTTCATAGTGATAGAATTAGCAAAGACTTGTGGGTCGATTATGGTGAAACCACGAAAGACCATGTATCTATGTCAAGTAATGGGTTTGCACAAGATCACACATCGGGCACTGACTCCTCTGATTGTCACACGTCGGACCAGTTTGTCCTCACACACCGACACTCAATCGGAGTTGCGGGGGCGATTCACATTCTGACTCTGAAGTTACATCTGACGGTCAGTGCCACAGAGGAAGGGTTGGCAGAGCTCGCAATGATTCCCACTCAGACACAGAATGTGTATGTGACCCTCATAGAGCTAAGGGCAGGTTTGGCAGAACTATCAACAAACCAAAACGTTATGATGATTTTGTTTGTGATTAACATTGTACAGTTATACTCTATATTGCAAAGGATGTCGTTTAGGCATTCAAGAGAGGAAGATGTGTTATGATGTTTACTAACGCGTGACAGCGAATGCGCTCGAGCTCTCCTGCGCGAGAGCATCCCTGTCCTCCTTCCCTCCCATTGGTTGCCACAACATTCCACCTGCCCTGTTGTTCCCTGTCCCCAACTGTCAACGGTCATTATCCGGCCAAAAGAGTTTCTTCCCGCACCTGTGTGAGGATGTTATGAATAAAGCTTCAACTTGTAACACGTTTCAGCGTCCTTTCCACAACATGGTCCAGATATGGAGACTTTGGTATTGTCATTGCATCGTGCAAGTGGGTTTGTAATTTACTCATTAACATATGTGAAATGTGATAAGTTAAGCAAGTCTAGGTAGTGTGATTCAGCATTGCATTACTCATCTGGAGGGACACATGGCAACATACATTGCTGTCTTGACTTAGTGCTAGGTAACCAATAAATAGATGGAGAGTGGTTGGCTACCTCCTGCAAGACATGACTGTAGTTCACTTCACCAAATTGGCCACAGCCAAATACCTGGAAATCTGACATACAGCATCTGATGTTCAGTTGTAGCAATACCATGATGACCTTAACAATAACATTATCAAATGTATGTACATACATTCTCCAAAGGATGCTTTCCTCATCTTACATTTTAAATTAGGCAATGCATCACAAGAGTGTGTGTATGCATGCTTGAATACTCATCTGTACAAGTACTTTGTGGGGTATGATGCGGGGAACCTTGAACCACGAGGCAAGGGTGACTGTGTTGGTGCTAGCCAGTGTGAGTGACCCCACCGGTAGTTAAAGAAATCTTTATTCAGCCAACAAAGCCCATAAAAGCCCATAGACAACACAATAAATACTAAAATCAGAAACAGTGCATGATGGTTAAAAACAGACCCGCAATTCATATACAATTTCCATTTAAGAGTGTCCAAACTATCTAAAACTTTAGATAGAGATAAAACAAGGCAGTGTTGATAATGCACAAAGAGAACAGAATCTGAACTATACGATGGGCATATAGAGTGCAAATTGTATTGTGCAATGAAATATAAAGTACAAATAGTATTGTGCAGTAAAATGTCTATAAAACAACCCATCACTAAAACATGTATAATTAATCACAGGATGAGAACAAGAGGAGCTCATTATTCCTTAAACAGCTTTTCCCTATATCTTAGTTCTCCTATTAGGAAACTAGCAACTCCAAAACTGATGAGGGGCAAAGACAGCATTTGTAAGTATATCAGAGCAGGCTTCACTTGTGCATAATTACAATTCCTTAAAAAGGGTAAGATGTATTTTTCCATAAGTTACTGTAAAAATCACAAAATAAAATATTAAGCATCTTGTTCTGAAAAATAATTGCAGGGACAAGGCTGTAGGTCACCTGGCTTTGAGAAACCTCTGGGAACAGCTACATACCAATGAATAAATTTTAATCTAAATCTAATTAGGAGAAAGTGGTGGTGGGGATTGTTAATATAGGAACAGTAGGATTGCCCTGAGTGCCCTGGACTCAGTATTATGTATTGCCTTATAGTGGGCTTGATAAGTTCCTTACCTTCCCTTTCCCCCATCCTCGTAGCCAGGAACATATATTTAATATCTCTCAACTCACTAGAGCACAGCTGCATACGGTGCATGAACAGCTTGGGACGCCCTAAACTCTTTAGCTGCTCTAGGATGTAACCCAGCCACAAAATGTCCAAAGCCCCCCTCAAGCCCATAACGGTACCTCTAGAACAAGCTGATTCAAGGTAAGAGTGGGGCTAGACCAAATTTTCAAACACCTCATTAAAGGGGCCATTGCGATGAGGTTGGAAATGTAACCCTGACCAAGCTCCTCGAGTTCAATGAAAGAAGGGGTACAGGTGGGGGCTGCTAGAAGTCAGTGGGGAAATGTATTGTCAAATGCCTGTAGTTCACTAACTTCTTTGTAACCCCACATGTCACATGTGGCCAAGGGTATGCATTTATTGTTATAATCTTGAGTAGGGTGGGCAAAGATTTGGCCCCTAGTCTCCTAGCGCAGTCCATAGTGGCTCCTGCTGCTCTAGCCGAGGTATTCTTTTTACAAGCTCTTTGTGCCACCCATGACCCCCTTTCATCAAACAGCACCCCAAATAGGGGAAAGTAGAAACTTTAGCCAGTTCTGCCCCCCTGCAAAAGAACCTGTGTCCAGAAAGCTTTGAACTACCTGTCGTCATAATGTGTAATTTGGAGAAGTTGATAGAAAGATCAAGGAAGAACATAACATCAGTAAAAGTATTTAAAAGGCCTTCCAAACCCACAGCCGTCCAGTGCACTGTGTCATCTGAGTAAAGCAAAGCAAAGCAGGGATACGTTTAGAGCCAGCCCTGGGGATGTCTTTACAGGCAACTGACAAAACGTCCCCTATCTTGTTAATGTATAGGATGAACAAAACAGGGGACAGGATGCATACCTGTCTGACCCCTCGCTCATCCTCCCAAGAGGCTGAGAGTGAGCTGTTTTAATTGTATCTAGCTGAGGCTGTCAGATTTGCATGTGACCTAAGTAGAAAGGACACTACATCAGAATCCATGCCCATGTCTAATAGCAAGGACAAAAGCTTAGATCTATTGACACGATAGAACGCAGACGTTAGATCCGTAAATGCCATATGCAAGTGGCCCATTTTGGCTATAGTATATTTTCCAATGACCATATGCAGATTAATGCATTAGTCCAGGGTTCCTCTGCCTTTCCTAAAACCGTATTGATATCTGAGATTACGTTAAAATTACTAGCCATGTGGTTAAGTGGTCCAATATCACCTTTCCCATGATTTTTGCTGCTGAGTCAAGTAAAGAGATTGGACGGTAGCATACTGGATCTTCCCTCACTCCCTTTTGAAAAATAGACAAGATGACAGCTGTGGACCATGAGGGGGTTGAACCACACGAGGCGGCTACATTAAAAACCCCAGCCAAAATTTTAGCCCAGGTCACAGGGTCGGTTTTATAAAGGTCAGACAGCACCCCGTCAGGGCCATGCGCTTTCCCTTCCGTCTGTGACCACAATGGCTTTATAGACCTCATCTACTTTAAAAAAAAACAGATGTAGAGTATCAATAACAGGCTCCCATAAAGTGTTGTGCTCCCCACAGTCAACTCCCCTTTAAATGCATTCAAAGTATTGGATACATTTTTCACCAGGGATGGTGCAGTCCACTCTAGAGTTTTGCGAGTCAGCAAAGAATAGGCTGTTGCCACTTCCCAAAATTTAGAGCTGTTGGTCAGTACACTGGCCTGACATAGGTCTTCCCATGCCTGTTCTGTAATAACCTTTCTTCTTTGCTTAGTGGAAGATTTGTATGCTCTCCTGCATGCCTTAACCCTGTCCTCATCCCTGAGTTTCTGTTTCAGAGCAGTAACAAGATTTTTGTGTAGTTTAGAGCATTAACCATCAAATAACTTTTTCCCTTGGTGCCTCCTACTCTGCCTTGAACCGTTAAGTTGTCCACACTCCACTAAGTTAGGTTGCTGTAAGCATCTAGGGCCTCATGTAGGTAAATAAATTTTACCGTTTCTTAAATACCGAGCCGTACCGAATCGGTAAATTAGAATCGGTAAGTTATATGTAGGTAAAAATTCGGTAACAGTTACCGATTCGGTAACATTCGGTAATCACGAATCGGAATTCACCGAATCGGTAAATACCGAGGTGGTATTTACCGAATCGGTAAATACCGAGGTGGTATTTAGCGATTCGGAAAATACCGAGGATACTACCACCTTCCCTTAACTAAGTAGCTAATATCATAATTATGTTATAATAGAAGGTCTCTTAGGCTTGAATAGGGGACCCCATACCTCAAAAATCAGCTCAGTGAAATCACATCACAGGAGCATCAGGAGCCGTCTCGCAGGAAGGCTCGTCTTCGGTCTGAATAATAAACATGATGTCTGTGATATGAAAAGCACCAACTGTCAGGTATTTGCAGCTGCGCGTGTGTCATGGCTAAATAGTGGGTCGAACAACCTAGAGTGGAAAACATGCATTGTGTAAAATTCCAGACTGTGTGTCACAGCATGTACAGACCAAGGTCGCTGCGCAGAGCTTGGGATGGGAACAACAGAATGCACTCGTCTGAAGGAAGTCTCGAGTCAGCAGTTTATTCAAGAAAGAACATGTAAACGCAGTGTCGTGTGCAAAGACAAAAAGATGGCTACATAACATTCAACGTGGTTATGCTAACTGAACAATGTATGTACGTATTCAGGGAGAACTCACTACACGCCCCCTTGAGCGAAGCAACATTTGATAGGCAAGAAAAGAGTGAACGCAGAGTTCAGTATCGTCAGAGCAGAACAAGGCGTAACCAATGCAGCGCCAAAGTCCTAAAGTCCAATTAATTGCAGCATAAAATTCCAAAAAACACAATGCAAGTATAGTAAAAAACTCAAGCCGACCATCAGGAAGAGAAAAAAGAGAAATAAAAGAAATAAATGTTGCGCCAGGGTGCTGTCCAGTAGCACAGGCGCAATGGACGACAATCCAGTTAATCCATGAATGTATAGGCAGCATATGTGGCCACGGCTTCCAACAAAAAATCGTTTGCAGGGCCACTAAAAGTCTCAGCCATCCAATTAAGTAAAGAAAAGGAACATACGTGTTCTCCAACCAACGGAGCCTCTAGCACAATCAGAGGGCACCCGGAATGTTCCTCCAAATAGCTCATGGACAAGAAGTCGTAGGCTGCCGCTGAGATGTCCCAATTACCCAGGATACCATGCGCCGCACCACACGCCATGATCCGGACACCAGAATAGGACAACTCGTGAGACACTAAGGGCCTCATCAGTCGATCGAAATCCGGCACCGGAGACACCATGTTGGTCAAGCACAAATCCAGAGGCCATTCAAAGGGACAATCCAGGCAGTGTAATACAGGTTGTACGCAGGTGAAGTAGGAATACCTGAAGGATAATCCATAAGCCAGGCTCAAAGTCGCCAATGGCAGAGTACCATAAAAGTCAAGCATCCTATCACGAAGAAGATGCAGACGGGACAGGTGCTCGTGTGGCACAGAAGGAGCAGCCATTCCGGAGTATGAAAAGGAAAAGCAGCACACCTGCCACTAGCGCCAGGAGCAACGGGACACCTCCAAAGATGCTCGAGAACAGTGAATGAACAAATGCCGGAATTACACCAAAAATAGGTTGGAAAGAGGTCACGAGACCCGAGCCCACATGTGTAAAAAAATGAGCCAGGCCGGTCGTGGACGAGGCATTGAAAATAGTTTGGATCAAAGAGCCGAAATGCAGGGGGAGGTCAGTATTCAGAGGCGCCTGTACCTCAGTGCGCGTATTAGCAACGTGAAGGACAAATGTTTCACGAGAGGAAGTCAAAGGCACCTCTTTGTGGGACAATAGCGCTCTATTCTGCTCAACTTGTTGAACTCTGCTTTCAAGGTTGGAATCGAAGGCCAGATGGAAACATGCAGCCGCACATGCGGGGGTGGAAGAAGAACAGTATTGCAGCAGACAACTTTATGCGAGACAGTTATGTACGGGATTCCCACTCACATCCCGCAGCAAGCTTCATTATTCAACATTAAATAAATACCGTTTGCAAGCAGAGTGAAAGGAGGTGTAATCACAGGCACTGGGATACCTCGTAGGACGCACGCCAAATTCGGGGCTTGTACATTGCATGCGCCGTGTACTTGCATGTGCCTATTGTCTCATGTATGAATCCTAGAAGAGAGAGTGCTGAAGCTATTATCTATAACGGCTAAAGCCTTCTCCATGTTTGCTTGGTCAATAGCTCTCAATCTGGAAGCCGCCTCACTGTGCGACAACTTGCAGACTTCGTTGTAAATAGCATACGCCCACCTTTTGGTTGTGCCACCCACAGGACCATTCACAAAATCATTCAATTCGGTATGCACATTGATGGAGTGGGTGGACTTCCTGATCCTGTAGATGTGCTCTGTGTCAGCTGGTGGACAGATTGGGATGTGTGTACCATCAATGCAGCCAATGAAATGGGGGAACTGTGCCATGTGAGAAATGTCTGTTTTTGTTTACTGCAGTGCAGCCTGTGTGTTGTGGAAGCTGATGTAGTGGTGCATTCTCTGCATCATGGCATCCAGGAAATTCCTGACGGAACGGGACAGGCAACTCTGGGATACACCACCCACCGCAGCTGTCACCACCTGATAACTGCCGGATGCCAACAGATGTGGGCTGCAGAGCACCTGCACATGTGGGGGTATGGCGTGCGCCCTTCTTATTGGCTGGTCCAGGAGTGGGTGCAGGTCCCTGATTAAGGCCATGATGTTTTCGGGGTGTAGCCTGTACCTCTCATGTATCTCTGCATCAGTCAGCTGGAATAGTGTGATGCGCTGTCTGTAGATGCGTTCCTCCCGTCGCCAAACCCTCAGTCCTGCTGCCTGTGGATGTGGGCGCCTTGCAATGACGTACATAGCGGGCATGTTGTCCACGCTGTTGCATTTTGGGATTGCTTATCTGCACTGTTGATGGTTACCACCTGCTTTCAATCCGTGTTAATTACCGACTCTTATTTACCGATTTTCTTGGATTTCTTAATTACCGAGTGCTCCTACATGTCATTTTCATTTTTACCACTTCATATTTACCACTTCATATTTACCGATTCGTTAAGTATGTATTCGGTAAATCTGATTCGGTATTTTAGAATTCGGTAAATATGAATCGGTATTTACCGCCTCATATTTACCGAAAAGTGGTTTTTGGACTCCAACATCTCACTTGTCTGAATACCGGTCGGTAACGGCATATTTACCGAAAATCGGCCGTTACCGACTGGTATTTGGCTACCTACATGAGGCCCCTGAATACCAAAGTATCTTGTGAGCTGTTGTCAAGAGACCAGCAGGTGAACAGAGTAATGGGCTGTATGCTGCTGACACAGAGCAGACCAGCCTGTGGACGTTTACACATTGCAGCAACATAACTAAATACCTAGAGTTGTAGGAGTCCCTCCCAGAAATGGGACACAGGGTATATATGGCCATAAGTTTGGCATTTCAATGCAAATCCATTTGCAGACTAGTGACTTTTTTGCTCAATGTGCGCCAAAGTATTCTGTTTGCACTGATATAGTGTTGTGTAGTTCCTATATTACCTATGTAAGACCTGCACGTTCCAGATAACATAAACTGTTGGCTTGGTGGCAGACTGGCTAAGAGCACCCCCACCGAGAATGTTAGCCATTCTGTGTTAGCTAGCTCACAGTGCCATTAGAGTCTGCTCTTATCAGGGAGAGAATAGTTTCTGGCAACCTTAGAACATGACAACCCTGATCCCCTAGGATTGTGGAAACAATGTACTACTTTTCGCTCAGTCACTCGTGCTCACTTATACGTCTCAGAGAGTTACACAGAAGAAACAGTTGGGCGTGTTCCAATAAGAATTTATTGCACAGTTGTTCTTCTAGTGTAAAATAGATGTGCTGCAACAACCGTTACACAGTAGCAGATATATGTGATTAGCAGTACAGCGAATATAAAAGGATAGTACAGTTCTACCATTTTGCAATGATCATGAATATGTACATGGATATAAAATGCCTGATTAAAGAAAGCGTGTACTCCTACGATGCCTATCTAGATGTACCTAAGTGTACCTAGCATGTGAGTAGGCGTGAAGCCAAGAATCCCTCTAGGATTTAGTCTAACCCCATTACCTGAAGTGAGAGAGTGTGGGACCCCATCCTGGTTTCGAGTTGGACACCCTGTAAGGGATGCGTTAGACCACTGGCAGCTGGGGCGTCTGCACAAGAGCACAACGGGTGTCCTTTGGTGAAACTTAATAAAGGCCTATTGATCAACACGTCACCACTCACCCAATTCAATCCCATACACCAAACATCCGACCATGGATATTACTGTGCTGGTT
Source organism: Triturus cristatus (assembly GCF_964204655.1). Taxonomy (NCBI): domain Eukaryota; kingdom Metazoa; phylum Chordata; class Amphibia; order Caudata; family Salamandridae; genus Triturus; species Triturus cristatus. The sequence goes on along the minus strand of NC_140587.1, from coordinate 733,915,004 downwards.
GTGACACATGCAACTGGCCTAATGTGTAGATTCAACTGTAGAGGTCTGTGTAATGTTGGATCACACATCTTGTGCCTACTTATATTGGGCCAGGACTGGGGCGGCACCACTTAGCAGATCTTTGTGACAGAGAGTAGTGTCAAGGTGGTGAATATGGGTGGTTGGAAGTCTCCCATGTGCCTGCAACCTCATGATAGGTGGGCCTGCAGATTGCACGTGGAGTCACTCTGGGTCCAAGGAATGCATGTGCAGTCCTTTTCACCCAGTCAGGGGAACAGCATGGAAGCACAGCAAGGCAGGAATAATAAACTGTACAAGTGCACATCAGTTGTCACAGCCTTTACCAGGGTGTACCCCCCTGTGCATGTAAAGACGGTTCCTGAACCTATGGCCCACTCTATTGAATTCCCTATTCTGCCTAAGCTCTTTATTCCTGCAATTTGGGAGGAATCTTTCTTTGTGATGTGTCACAGATGTAACACATACTTAGAAAAGCACAGAGACAGGCAGCCTCCCACATACTCCAATGTATTTCCCACCCAGCTTGCACATTTACCAGAGTTTAAAACTCCATCTGAAGTAATTAACATTTTCAACATGATTTGTCAGACAGCAAAGTCTTACACTAAAAGGCTATGCAGGGTCCTCCATGTAATGTAGTGCTGGAGACACTTCTGCACTCAGGGGCATATGTATGACCTGAGTTGTGTGGCGCTTGTACCACACAACATGGTGCATGTGCAATGCAAATCTATTATGATATTTGTTCAACCACCCAAGCCCACCTTGCGTAGCCCTAGGAGGGATCATTTATCTGGAGTGACGCAATGCCCAACAAGTCACTGCATTGACTTACACTGCTCCAGACCAAGGTTTTATGACCATTGCAAGGGTGTACCCATGCAACTCCCACAGCTTTAGATGCATTTCCAGACTTACGAACCAGGGAAACCTGGGAATGCGTCAGAAGGTACACCCTTCTCAGGATCTGCATAACAAGGAGTTATACCTTTAATTCACCTTGTTATTTCATCTATCAATGTGTGCTACATTCTGCAGCACACATGGATGGGGGAATAAGCCTCACTGAATATTTTTCTTTTCAGGAAGGTGCACCTTCATGCATACATACATACCTGCATGCAACACAAGCACCCTTGCACCATGGTGCAAGAGTGCCTGCTGTGGCCCTAGGCAGCCAAAATGGCACCGATGAAGGGGAAAAAGCAGTAATACATTCTAGTCTATTAGATGTAGCACATTCCTGCACTTTTGCTTTCACACATAGCACTGCATTAGGGTGACTTTCCGCGCTGCACTGTGTGGCCATGCTCAAATTAAGACCCTTTGTTGACTGTCATACAACATTTGAGGAGCAATAGTGTGCCAAAATGTATCTGGATACCACCAGTATTATGTCAGTCAGTCAGTCAAAATTACTTTATTCGGCTCATATCAAGAACCATAAAAGTGCAAAGCATCACAATATATACAATAAATAACATTTAAAATGAGCATTTACACATGATTTTAAAACACTACTTAAAATAAGACTAGGTCTAGTTTAATCAAAATTCACAATTAATTTTAAACAACACTATGTCCACTTGATTTTTTTCCTTAATCTCATCGCGATTGCCAAAAAATTTGCAATATTAAAAATCTCCCAAGTAGTACCTAGCAGCTGGAGATACAAAAGAGCAGGTTTGACTTGTCTGAATCCTTTGTTCTTAATAAGAGGGATGATGAACTTTTTGCGGAGAGGGGACAAGTGTTTACAAAAGAAAATAAAGTGGGCAGTATCCTTAAGGGAGAATCTGTCGCAAGAACATATCTCCAGGTCCCTGTCCTTCATCCAACCAACAGAATCAGTGAGCAAAAGATGGTATTTGTTCAGTCTAAACCTTGTCAATAAAAAGCGATGATTCATGTTATTCACTATGGTCAAGTAAGGTTCTATGCTGCCTGTAGTTATTAATAGCTGATGGGCCTTTACTGTAGTATTATGTCATGCAGCACACACACTCAGTAACTGCACACTGTTTGGCTTGAGTAGGTGTGTGTTCCAGTTACCTTCAGTGCCATGAACCTGGGTTGCATGCTAATTTGCACTACTGATGTTAAATACACAACCTGCTGCAATCCCTACGGTAGATCTGTGTGAATCCTGGTAAAGGCAGTAGCATACATCTTTTATGTGGGGAGGTGTGTTTGTGACCATCCTGGGCCAAGCAGACTGCGATCCTTGAGCCACACATCCATATTCCCAGTTCCCCTTTGGGTGAATACCAGAGTTGATGGAACACACTATGCAATTCTAACCTCAGGTTAGGAAGTAACAGAGGGGGTGGTGTGTTTGATGGGCCTCTTATTTCTGGAACTGTTCAAACACAGACTCATTAATAACATGAAAGGGAGGGTGAGTAAGTGAAATGATGAATGGATGGGTGTGTTAAAGGGTGGATGGAGAGATGGATGAGTGAAAGAGTGAATGGATAGATAGATAGATAGATAGACTGATAGATAGATAGATAGATAGATAGATAGATAGATAGATAGATAGATAGATAGATAGATAGATAGATAGATAGATAGATAGATAGATAGATAGATAGATAGATAGATAGATAGATAGATAGATAGATAGATAGATAGATAGATAGATAGATAGATAGATAGATAGATAGATAGATAGATAGATAGATAGATAGATAGATAGATTTGTTTGAAGAAGGATGGTTAGGTTTGGATATGAATGTGCAGGCGCACAGAATGGTGAAAGATTAAATGATTAATGACAGTATGAATGAATTACATGATTTTAGGTGGACATTGTGGATATCAGCAGGTGGAGGGAATGATGAGTGGATGAATGGCTAAATGTCTGGATGGAAGTGACAAGCAAGCTCTTCTGGGGAGTGTTGTTAAGACTTACTTCTTTTGATTGGTGCCATGAGAGCTTTAGTTTGAAGTGGGGGCTATTGTGATTTTCAGCTTACTCCCTTAAGCGTAGGGTTACAGTACTCTTAACATGCAAGGTTAATTTCATACCCTACATCTCCATTGCCCGATATTCAGTGAGATTGTGTATGTACACAGGCATGTGTGGTAGACGTTTTATATGGACGCTTCACACATTGACCATATCTGCATCCTTGAGGAGATGAGATGTCCCTTGTTTTGTTTGGGTGGTTACTGCCACACGTTTCAACTTCATCTGGTTATTCTGTTCTTTTAAAGGCCTTGGAGCCCACTTGCATTGTTGTGGTAAATGTGTAATTTGCCAACTGTGACAAGATATGGTATTGCCGTCAATCAACCCTGGAAAAGTGTTACATGTGTTGTTTAAGCGCATCTCTAAACATGAATGAATGCCTTCTTTATATATAACATTTTAACATCAACAACTGTGACTAGGCCTTTGTCCATAACAACTGTCATTCATGATTTGAGATAGTCTCTGCTACAATATTAGCCCCTGCAACAGATGACAATTTGCTGGCTTGTCCAATGGTGAGACACCATGCAATGAGGGTGGGCCTCAAGCAGAGCAAATTTGGACAATTTGTGTTCCATCAATCAGTGAGTGCCATATGAAACACGCACAAAACAAAGTGATAGCTATGCCATAGGGTTCACACATCAAGCACGTGGTCAAAGTAGGAGGAAGTAAATAAGGGCAAAGACTGCCCCAGTCGTGGTGCTCCCTTAGTAGCAACACCCTGCCACCATGGGTGAACAATTCATCCTGTAGCAGGGTCTCAGCATGGTAACCTTAGAAGAAAAGGTACTGAAGTACATAAGCAAGACCAGACAATTCTCTGAAGACAATGATAAGTCAACAGCAAAGGTCAGCAGACTATTTTAATATAATATTCTTGGCATTTATTCTTCTCCAAAACTTCCTGGTACATAAAATATATCTTCAAACAGGCAGCTGAAATGTGTTTTGTGTACAAGATGTTTTCAAGATTGTTTAACACTGTGAGTTTCCATGTCTATGTAATAACAAGATATGGCTCATTCCTGTCCTTTCGTCCTGCGCTGGCCCACAATGGGCTGCCTAGCACCAACATAGTTACCCTTGTACACATGGTGCAAGGGTGCCTGTGTTGCATGCAGGATTCTTTTCAGCTGGATGGGGCACCTTTATACACAAAAACAATCCATAGAGACATATGCCTCTATCTATGTTTGGTGCAGAATGCAGCACACACATAAAGATGAAATAATGGAGGAAAATTGTGATATTTCTCCTCATTACGTCTCACCTGGGGAGTCGTATCTTTTTGCGCATTCCCAGGTTTGCCAGGTTTCAAAAAGCTGGAAATGCATAATTGACCATGGGAGTTGCATGGAAACACACACAAAGCCATTTGCACTGCGTTGCATTACTTTGATTTGTGAAGCCATTCAAAGCCACACAAAGTGGCTTTGTGAGGCTTCAAAAATCTGGCTTATAGGTTTGCATCATGCATGTACCACGATGAGTGGTGCAAGTATGATGCAAAACTGTGCTAAATATGTCTGTAGTTCCATTGACATACACAGAGATGGCTATTATGTCATACATTTGCAATTAATCATGGGTATAAGTATACTTCAGACTTTCTTACCAATCTGTCGGCCATTACCATATCGCCCATTCTTGAACCGCTCATTTATGATACTGTGCTGAAAAATCTAGGCGTCATGATGCTCTCCCTGGATATTAGGACAGCACATTGATAAACATATCCAGATGGTCAACAGTGGGAATCCTGCAATGGCATAGAAACCTTATGTGGTGTCCAGTTGTTGTTGTCTGGTCGTAGGAAAGTGGAGGTACCAGGGTGAGTGTGAATATGGCATACTGGACAGAGGGGAGGAATTTAGAAAATGCTTCCTTTGATATTCCTGCCACTCTGACTGTTGTGATCTGGAAGGAACCCGATGCAAAATTTTGGAGCTCAGTCATTAGTTTCACAAACATGGGGAATGTTATTGGGACTTGCAGTTGGTGGCTGGGGACTTGGCCCAATCCTATGGAGCAATTGAATGGTGGGCTCCCTCCAGGGTCTGTAGAATCTTATGACCTCATGCTCCCTGAGGTCAAAGAGGGATATGCACTGCCAGAACACATGCTCCCTCCTCCTTCGCAGCCTTTCTGGAGCTTTTCAGGCTTTGTAATGCACTTCATAACAATGGTTGATGCATTGGTGAACCCATAAATATGACTGCATTACATTTACAATGATTTTTGTGGGTGAATGCCTACATTGCATATATTATATTATGCATGGCACAGCTTTTGCCCCATTGCAGCTTCACAATTCGTGGTGCAGCGCAGGTGCAAGCCACTCATAAATATGCCCCCGGGTGTCTAGTTGGCAGAGTTATGTAGGCTGTCTAAGTAGGGACAACAATCCTAGTCAGGGTAAGTCAGATACACCCCCTTAATTAACCTGTGCTCGCCCTCTGGTAGCCTAAATGAAGGGGCAATGTGTAAAGTATTTGTGCAACACTTAAAAAGTAAAACAATTAAAACACCAAGCAAAAGTAATCCAAACCAGGTTAGACAAATAGAGCTTAATTTAATGAGTTAACAAAACAAGACCAAAACAACAAAATCCAAATAGTAAATCATGAGTTATTAATTTTTAAAGAATATCTTGAAATATAGTGCTTCAAAACATAATGTGCCCACCGGCGCTATCTGGTTGCACTTGACTGGGTAAAATCTGAAAGTTCAGGCTGACCGCGATGGAGCATAGGTCGAATGCAGGGACCAACCTTGTCCCGCTACAAAAGTACCTTGGATGAGGGAAATGCATCAACGTTGAGGCCCCACAGGAGGAGCAGTGGCATCAGTGTTGATGCCTGCGGATGCAGGTGATGCATCGGTTCCGATCTTGCAGTTGAATATGCGTCAACGAAACCCTCTCGATGAAGGTGATGTGTCATTGAAGAGCTGCGCAGCCAGTAATGCAATGTCCTCATCCTCAGTGGCAATGAGGTGCCTTTGAGGTGAGATGAGTCCGTTTCGACCAGTGCAACGACAGCGATGCATGGATTTTGCTGTCAAACGTTAAAAAAACACCTCCAAGGGTGCAGGACTGGATTGGCACAACTTGGCAGGATAAACTCACGGTTAGCAGAGTCCAAAAGTTGCAGTAGAATTTAAGGAAGTCTTTGATATCCCTGAAACTTCAAAACAGGGGGTAAGCCAGAAAGATCTTAAAGTCACTTACATTCCTGAAGATGTAGAGATTGCAGTTTCAGTCCTTCTCTCTCATAGGCAAGAAAGGCAGCATGGCAGGCACAGCAGAGCAGGACTCCAGCCGAGTGACAGTCCTTTCAGCAGCGCAGCAGTCCTTCTTCCTTGCAGAATGTCCACATGTCCAGAAGAGTTGGTGGTGTCAGAAATCCAGCACTTACACCCAGTTGTGCCTTTGAAGGGGGGGAGACTTCATAGAGAGGCCTTTTAAGTGCTCTTCCTGCTCTGGCTCCAGACTCACAACATGGGGCATGCAGCTCTTTGTGTGGAGGCAGGCAAAGCCCTAGTCAGATGGGAGTATCAGTTCTTCCCTCCTATACTTTCCAGGATGGCCCATTGGTCTGGTGATGGCCCATCAGGATGTGAAAGGCCCATCAGGCTCACCTAAGCTCCCTTTGTGTGTGGCTGTCTAGAGGGAATGCACAAAGCCCAGCTGTCACCCACCTCAGACATGTATTCAGAGGAATTCAGAAGGCACAGAATGGTTGCAAATTCAAACTTTCTAATGTGGCATGTTCGGACTTGCAATTTAAAATCCAACTTTACCTTAAGTTGTGATTTTAAATTGTGAATCCAGAGACACCAAACTCGAAATATCAATTTTTCCCATTTGGAACTTTCCCTTATAAAATGTAATAAGGCAATCCCAATGCTAACCTATGGGAGAGATAGGCCGTGCTGTAGTGCAAAATGCATTTAATAGTTTTTCATTACCACAGCATGTAAAACTTGAAAGTACATGTCCAATTTTTTAAACACACTTCACACTGCCCTTGGGACTGTCCAGGGCCTACCGTTGCCCTGACGTTTATGTATTAAAAAGGACAGTTTTGGCCTGGCAAGAGGGTTAACTTGCCAGGTCGGCATGGCAGTTTAAAACTGCACACACAGGCTCTGCAATGGCAGGCCTAAAACATGTTTAAAGGACTCCTGAAGTGGGTGACACAATCAGTGCTGCAGGTCCACTATTGACATTTAATTTACAGGCCCTGGGCACATTTAGTGCACTTTACTATATATGTATGAGCAATTGTGGATAAGACAAATGCTACCATGTTTTAGGGAAGGAGCACATGCACTTTAGCACTGGTCAGCAGTGGTAAAGTGCCTAGAGTGCTCAAGCTAGCAAAAATAAATTCAACAAAACAGGAAGTGAGAGAGCAAAAAGTCAGGGGAAGCAGCACCAAGGATGCTAGGTTTAACGTACATGTATCCTCATCCAACACAAAATCAAACTGGGAAGTGCCACTTGACATCTGGCATGGGGAATGCAGCCACACAGCACACCTCATAGGTAATGAAGGATGGGTTAGTCTATTTTACTACTGCATCCTTCCATAAATACAAAGCAGAAAACCGGAATTTCCATTCTGCAAGTGAATTTATATGCAATCCATTCCTCCTTCGTTTGCAGGAAGGGTTGCAGCGAATTATCACACTCTGTTGATTGGTAAATCAGACAAAGCTGGATACAGGAGTATATAACACTTAGGCTGTGTAGGCTGAGCAGCGGTGCACCAGCAGAGATTTAATAAATCACCAGGGATCCTGAGATACTGCAGACCCTGATTTATGTAGCCATTTCAGCACAGTGATTGGTTTCTGGCTTCTCAAATGTGCATAAAATCACAACATTAAGTTTTAGTTTAGACATTTCCAATCCCCTGATGTCATTTTCTAACAGATAATTGGGAAACCAATGCCCCTTGTTGAAAGGTGTCGTTTTTCACAATTCCACTGTATCATTTGCATGAACAGTTTCACCTAGAAAATGTATGTATAATGACATTTTTTTACGTTTTCAGTGATCCGTTAGTTAAAAAACTAACCGCCTTAACATGTTTATACAGCATTATGCGGATGCTAGTGTGTTAATCTCTGTTTCTTTGTTTCAGAAAGATAAGCAAAACTACAGAAGAGCTCGTTTTACAAAATATATCTCCCACGATTAAAGAAAACATTAGGGTGCACATGCATCAACATCCAGAAAACCGATTCCTTAATAGCGAAAAATAAAGAATCGCTAATAAGGAATCGCATTTCGGAATGCATGAACAGATTCGGTAAATCTTAGCGTTTCCTTAAAAATCGCTATAATCTACCGAAAACTCAATAGCGATTCCTTAAAATAAAAATTAGCAATTACCGAAATCGGTAATACCGAATTCGGTATTAGCGAATTCGCAATAAACGGGTCGCTCTAGAAGCAGGCTGATGACATCACAACCAGGAAGTCAACCAGCCCCACTCTCATTCACTGCCGTGAGGAGCTCACAGGAGGAGGCAGAGCATACAGGCTGAGGCAAGATACTTCACCCACTGAAACCATCCACCCTACCTTCATCCAGGATGGACAAGGATGCACCTGCCACTTCAGACACACCCAGGAAGAGAAAGAGAAAGTTCTCTGACAGGGAACTTGAGCACCTGATCGAGGGGGTGAGCAGCAAGCATGACAAGCTGTTTGGGAAGCTGTCACTCAAGGTGCCCGAAGCTGAAAAGAGGAAGATTTGGCTTCGCATCAGGGAGAGGGTGAATGCATCGACGACCTAAGGAAGAGGTGGTATGACCTCAGGAAGAGGGCAAAGGAACGAATTGCCGAAAGGGTCAAGGAGGCAGCTGGCACAGGAGGGGGGCCATCCACAGTACCTGCCAACACTGCCCTGGAGGAGCTCGTTGTTGGGACCATTGAGCCAGAGGCGGTCATCGGAGTAACGCAGATGGACACCTCCGGCGCAGCTACCACAGAACAAGGTAAGATGCATGCCTGCGCCCATACGCTGCGTATCGTATACCCATCCCCATCCCCCCAGGTCAATCACAGTGTGCAGGGAGAAGTGCATAACACATATACCCTCACATTAGTATTGCATCATGGGAGTCGTAGTCATGTCAGCCAAGTGGGCATGTATAGTCACCAATGCACAATAATTGAGATCATCAGTACAGGGCCAACAGAGTGCCAAATCATGTAATTCATTGTAGGAAATAAATGCAGAATGACAAACAGATGTAGTCACCAAAACAAACTAACAATGCACTGTTTCATACACAGATGCATCTCCTGGGGATTCGGATGATAGTGAGCGCCTCATCATCTCCGAGACACCGGCAGATACCAATGGCGACACTCCGCAGGAAAGTCAATCCCCACCACCACCAGCGACAATACCACCACCACCACCACCACCACCTGCGACAATACCACCACCACCAGCACCACCAGTGACAATACCACCAATACGCTGGGCACATGTCCCCTCCCTGCAGGTGATGGATGCAGTTCTGAGTCCTGCACTCACAAGTGGCCAAAGTCAGACACGTGTCACACCGCCAGCTCCACCACCAGAACGTGGCCGAGTCACGCAGCGGCGCAGGTCCATGCGCAGTACTGGCGAGGGAGGCGATCAGCCAAGGAACATCTATGGTGGTGTCGAGGTCCAGATGCTGCGTGTTCAGCGCCTGCAGGGGAGACACATGGGGTCAATGAACCTCAATATTTCTAAACTGGCTAAAAATATGTGTACTTTAACTGAAGCTGTGCGGCACATGACCACAGTTGTGGCAGAGGGCAATAGGGACATAAGCCAGAACCTCCAGGAGCTCACCCGTGCCATTCGAGCAGGCCAACACAGCGAGCGCAGGAGGCATAGGCAGAACTTGCTCCGTACCACAGCATCAACCAGGGCCATCACAAAGCTCTGCAATAGCACTGCTGTCTTGTCCCACCGATCAGTGTCACTGTAGGTGGACCTCGGCCATTATTGTGGGGACGTGGCGAAGGCCTTAGGCCAGGTGACCACTGCAGTGGAACACTTGCAGTCAGGGACATTCAGTGGCTGCAACTTGGGAGGGGAGGAGGGCAGTGAGGCTGCATCCAGTGTGAGCAGCGTGTCGGTGCTGGAGACCTGCACCAGGAGGCGCAGTTCGCACTGCTCCACAGCCACAGAGACACAGCGGGGTGAGGTGGAGGAGCCACGCGATAGGAGGCTGGGTGTTCGTGGGAAGCGCCACTAGACATTCAGTCCTGCATCCCTGACCATGGTGGGGTAACCATGGCCAACTTTAATTTAGCCTTAGATCTCCTGTGATGCCAACGGTCATGTTTTTGCCCACAATGTGTGGGGGAACTCTAAATAGCATGTTCATGTTAAATTATTCACTTAAGTGCTCATGTGAAGTAAACAGTAGCACTCCTAATGATATTGTCATGGCTCATTCTTACCTGGCTCTGAAATGATGTTGTGTGATGTATGTCCGCCTCCTTTGACCTTCAGCTGTGTTTGGAATGTGTGCCTGTCGGTGTTGTGTGGGTGGTTGATCATCCCGATAGTTGTCATTCCTGTCCACCTCTATGGGTATCCACCTTCTGGTTGCAATGTTGTGCAGCATGGCACATACTGCTACAATCCTGCAGCAGGTGTCTGGTTTATATTGCAAAGCACCACCAGTCTTATGTAAGATCCAGAAGCGACTCTTCAGGATCCCGAATGTCCTCTCAATCACATTTCTGTTGCTAATATGGGCCGCGTTGTAGCGTTGTTCCTGTGGTGTAGCTGGGTTGATGTAGGGGGTGATGATATATTCCCGCAGGGCATATGCACTGTCACCTACAGGGGGGAATCAAAGGCTTAGCGTCTGTTATGATGATACATGTGTGATACAGATGTCATTAATAGGTATGAGTACGTACCAAGCAGGAGTCCCTCTCCGAATTCTCCATTGAGCAGACGCCTGTGGATACCACTGTGTCTGAATATATATGAGTTGTGTGTGCTCCCTGGAAATTGTGCCACTATGTCTGCGATGATGTGCTTGGCATCGCACACAACCTGCACGTTGATGGAGTGATAGGACTTCCTGTTACGGAAGATGTACTCATTGGCTGAGGGGGGACAGATGGGGACATGCGTGCAGTCAATGCATCCTATGACATGGGGGAATTGGGCCAACTGGTAGAATTCCTGTTTGGTGTGGTCCATCTGCTGTGGGGTTGTGGGGAAGCTGATGTGGGTATGTATCATTGTCAGCATGGCATCAATGAATTTACGGAAGAAGCGTGAAAGTGCGCTTTGTGATACGCCTCCCGCTACCGCTATGACCCCCTGGAAACTTCCAGATGCCAGTAGGTGCAGGCTGCATAGGACCTGGACGTGCGCAGGAATGTCATTGGTCCGACGTGTCTGGTGCTGCAGTAGTGGTTCCAGGTCAGCAATTAGGCGCATTATCATAGCAAGATTGAGACGGTACTTGTCGTAAACTTCATCCTCATTTTGGCCAAGCAATGTAATGCGCACTCTGAATACTCTCTCCTGGATCCTTCTCCTGCGCTGTGCTGCTACATTTATCCTCATCCTCCTTGCAAGCACGTAGAGGGCTGCCATTTTGAGAAAGGAAACAGGGTCTCCATGCCCACATTTTATGGCTTTCTGATTGATAGCATCTGTGAAACACTTGTGCAACTTTTTTTTTTTTTATTTTTCTGCAACTTTACCTCCTGGTTCTGATTCACCTTAATCTGCTGATGCTTAATAGCGATTTTTGAGATTTTCGGTATTTGCGAGTTTTGATGCATTCTTTAGTGATTCTTTATTTGCGATTCGCTAATGCCAGGCGCTGTTTGTTTTTTCGGTATTGCCCATTCTTTATTTTCCGATTCTTTATTTTTACGGGGATTATTTTTGCGATTCTTTAATTTTTCGCTATTGGTGTTGATGCATTGGGATCTGTTGTTTGCCACTCGCTAACGGGAGATTTTTGCGATTCGGAATTTTTGAGAGGTGATTTTTGCTTGATGCATGTGCCAGTAGATTTATTCTTAGTGTTGTGAATTCTTTACCAGGGTCCTTTGACTTTTTTAATGATCTTTCAGTATTGTGATCCTCGCCTGACTTATCTTTGGATTTATTATATGTTAGCATGGGCAATTGTGCAATGCACTGCAGCGCAAATGGATGCAAAGAGGCACTGATGGCAGTCCCGATCAACTCTAACACACGCAAAAAAAATTTGTATCAAAGTTTGACTGAAACACTTCGTCATGATCCCTTTGAGCCACAGAGCATCAGTACTACATGCAATTGGGGCATAATTAAGGGTGGGTGGGGTTCACATAGCAGCGCAATGTGGAACTTCGCAAAGCAGCAAAAAAACTCCACGAGTTCCACGAGCGGGCGTAGTTGCTAGTCCCACCGGTTCATGAGACTTTTCTGCCGATGACAATGCAGATTGCGTGTTCAGGAATAAATATCTTGTGAACAGCACCACGCGGCCATCTTGTTTCTTTCTCTGTTATTGTGCTGGTGCCTACTTTTTGATCATTCCTTAATCGTTTCAATCCTTTAACTCTAAAAAAAAAATTCCTTATATTTTTCATTTGTTATCTTAACCTCTGTCTTCCTAAGTGTGTATTCAGCATTTTTTTCAACTTTTTTCTACGTATTAGTAGGTTTTTTCTTTATATTTTCTCTATATTTCCTTCCTAAAGGTTTTTTACTTCCTTTCTCTTCTTCCTGTTTTTTATACTGTCTAAATGTTCTCTCTTTTGCCCCCCATAATAGCAGAGAAGCGTACCCTATAAAGGCGGCAACCAGAAGCCGCCTTCCCTGCACAAGTTGGCGTCCAGAAGGGGTGCAGTCGTCCCTTCTTTTCGGAGTTAGTCTGGCGTACCCACATCAGCTGATACACCTGTGGTCAGACATCCTGGACTGAGAGCAGGACCTGCTTGCGGTTGAGGTTGCAGGGCTTGGTGAGCAGCTAAATATTAACATTATTAAGACTTGTGTGTTCTATGTTATTGCTAATAGTTTTTTCCCAAATAGCAAGCATGCTGCTCACATGCAGGTAAGTTACGTTTACAAATCTTATATTATGTGAACGTTATTCTAGACAGGTCCTTGGTGTGACCTAATCGTACTTGTTTGTGGCTTTGCACTCAATTGGGCTGATTATGTGAGATTTAAGTAATGCAGACTAGAGAGAGCCTCCTTTCCTTTGTCCTAGCACTACATTAGTGGTAGTTAGTATTAGATATTTAGCGATGCACGTCCTCTCACTTCAGTTCTTAGAAGCTTTTTTGTAGATCGTACAGTGCAAGCAACAAACCAATTTGGTGTAGGCATGCGTCCATCAATGCAGTTAAAGGCAAAATGCAGACTTACAGGCACATGCATCAAAGAAAAAACCGGTCGCAAACGGGCAGATTCTCACAATCTGCCCCTTTGCGACCGGTATTTTTGCATTTGGGATGCATCATCCCAAATGCAAATATCGCAATTTAAGGAATCTCTAAATTGCAATTACTTAAATTGCGATTGCATTTAAGGAATCCCAAATTGAGATTCCTTAAATGCAATGCATTAAAGTAAAAAAATTAGCGATTTCGCTAATAGGGGGAGCAAATTACCATGAAGTTGAACTTCATGGTGATTTGCAAAAACTTTGAAAAATTCACTTTTGTGCATTTTTCAAAGTTTCATGTTGCACATGTTGAAAATTAAAACAGCGATATGATTAAGCATTCACTGAAGACATGAATTCTCTCTAGTTAAAACATGTTTCTTGTCTTATGTTGACTAATGTCTGGACTCCATCTTGTATTGTCATGTCTCCACGTGCTTTGCACGAGAAGAGTCCTTCCTTTTCGCTAGTTGCTCTTGTAATCTGCCTAGTAACAGTCTATAAATAGCTCCTTTGTCCGTCTGGCGCATGCCCACACTTGACCACATCTGTTATCAGTTAGTCCTTGTTTGACCATGTTTTCGCGGGCTCAGGACATTGTTAACTCCGCCCATATATTGATCCTGTATCGAAAATGCCCATAAATGGTAATTAATTTTGCTTTATGTTGTATCCACCCACTTATGAGCCCCTCTGTTGTGTATAAAAGGGGACCGTGTACGCAGGTTCTTTGTGCTACTGAAGAGTGTTGTGTAGGTTGTAGGACCACCCTTAAGGGTTAATAAACTCTGTCTTTGTATTTGCAGTTTCCGTGCCAACTTCCTTCTAGTTTTCGTTACAGGAGAGCGAACCCTTGTATTCTGCGGGCCTAGCTGGGGCCTGTACTCATGAATTGGCGCCCGTCACGTGGGGCTCATCGGCGACTCGGATGCTCGAAGGACTGGTCGTGACGAAGGTGAGGAATGTGGCCGGGGATGTGATCACTGCCAGTGGCGTTTTTAGTCCTGGCATCCCGAGGTTTCTTCCTTCCCTTCCGAACTGACCTTCTGGGTGGCGCCGGTCCTCGACTGAGACCTCTTCTGTCGGTTTGCCGCGACAGCCGTTTGGGCGAATTTTGGAACTTGGCAGTTGGAATCTGGACACTCTTGATTGGTAAGAACCATTGTACGGTACTTGCTCCGAGTTTTGAAGCCTGGGTTGGCTATTTGAGTTTGATTTGTGATGACCGGTCATATTTTGTATTGATTACTGTGAGAATATATGCGTTGCAACACATATAGGCAGGTAATGTGGTGATATTTCTCCGGAGTTGTGTGAACGGCGCAAAGTTTAAGTGCCATTTTTGATAATACTGCATATTTTGCATTATTTTTGAGCATGCCTGCTTTTAGCGCACTCCGTAAGTGGTGCTGCTGCTTTGGAAACCGGTTAAATCTCGAGGAATCTGCTCCAGCCCCCCCAGAGGGGACCCCTAATAGGGATATGTATGTGAAGCATGGTCTTTCCTCTATAATGTACAGCACAGTGTGGAGGAAATACACCAAAAAGGATCCTGAGTTACGATGGCCTTTGTATGGATTGTTTGATATGCGTAAGATTGAGTATGTGGAACAGTGTATGTGTAAACGGCGTGCTCGGCAAGACATGTTTGAATGTGTACGGTTATGGGTGAAGGAAGTGCGTGAGCGAGAGAAACGTGAGAAAGCTCTGTTTGATAAAGAGCAATGGAAAAATGATCATGTGAGAGCGCAGGAAGCGAAGCGTCGGGAGGAAAGAGAACTGGCGGAGAGACAAGAGAAAGAGCGTAGGTTGCAAGTCTCGGGTCAATATGCTGTCCGCCAGCCACTTTATCCTGTCCTTACTAATCTTGAAGATGATTTTTATTTATTAGATCGCTCTCCGCCCCCTTATGTTGGCGCGTCCGCCCCGAGATCACAGGATTCTGGATCGGTTTCGGATAAGGTAGACACGCGGTCCATGTTATCAGTTGAGCGTATGGGTGAGCTTCGGAAAATTTCTTTACGTGCGCTTAAAGGCAAGCTATCTCTTGCTGAATTGTTGGAATCTTTGGAAAGTTGGCAGGATAGAGAGAATCTGTATTTTGCGGCAACTTTTTCTGATGAAGTGATTACTGCCTTTCGGAAATATTCTGATGTTTTCGAGCCTGATGCTGTAGTTTCAGATGCTAAAGCATTACGTAACGGTGTTTTTTCTCCCTCTAAGGTACCCGATGCGGTCCGACAGCTGTTTGCATTGCGAGACGCGGCGTTTGAACTTAAAGAGAGAGCGCGCCTGCAGGCAGGGGAAAAGGAGCAATCGGATTCACATATCGGCGGCGACCAATCATCTACCTCCCATTCAGATAAGAGTGAACTAGTGCATGCTAAACCGATGCGAGAGGCGGCACCTTTGTATGTTCCTCCTAAAGGAGCAGGAAATAGTTCAGATATATCTTCCCACGATGCTAGGGGATATTTTGTGTATAATTGGGTTTATACTCCCTGGCACAGGGCTGATGTTATGGCATTAAAGAATGCATTGCCTGACCCCCGCAAGAATCCAGCGGCCTTTTATGAAGAGGTTGAAGGGGCCTTGAATTCTTGTACTATGACTTTAGCAGATATAGATTTGTTCTTTGGGCTTATTTTACCACCGGATATGTGGCGATCTGTGCGGAAGGTGGATGATCAAGCCGCTTTTAAGGCCAAATGGTCTGAGATTGAGGATGTGGATAGGGAGAGAAAACCCGCGCAAAAACCACCCCAGCTTATTTTAGATCTTCCTGCTGCTATCCTGACTAAATTGAAAACAATTATCCCCCCTAAAAAGATTGACTGGAACATGTTAGCCTCATGTAAACAGAAGGTTGATGAATCAGTTTCAGACTTCTTTACACGCTTTGAGGAGACATTTCATGATTTCAGTGGTCAGTCACTTACGGATGATACGGGTCGACATCTTTTTGTCGATAAATATGTGGCGAATTTATTACCGGGAATAGCAGCTCGTTTAAAAGCGAGTGAAAGTTCTTGGTCCACTTCGTCTCCGGCATCCGTCCTGACTATGGCTCAGTATTATGAGCGTCAGGAACAAGAAGCGAAGGGGCATGAGGAGAAGAAATCGAAAGATTTGAAAACTAAGGTGATGTTAGCACAAGTGTATGGTCCGCCTCGTCGGGGTGTCGAAAGAGGTAGAGGAGGATTCTATGGTCCCCCTTCCGGTCGGTCAGATGTTAATAGAAATCAATGTGCGTATTGTAAACAGTCGGGTCATTGGGCTAGAGATTGTCCGGTATTATATGCATCTCGTCAGGGACGTGGTCAGGGACCACCGAGAGGTAGAGGGGGCTTTTCGAATTTCAGAGGGAATTCCAATGATCGTGCTCGCTTTGAGCCTAACGTGCAGCAACGAGATAGACCTAATGTGTTTGATCGGCAACACCAGTATCAGATGTCTGGGAATGACCGCCCTGGGTACCATGATTCGCAGCATGCATAGGATTGCGTTGGATGGGGGTTGGAATCAGTTGAAGTACCGGTTGATCAGAAGGGTCCTTATGTTTCAGCAAATATTTTGGGTTCTACTGATCGGTTCCTAGTTGATACAGGAGCTACTCGCAGTGCACTGTCCAAACAATTGGTTCCGAGGGCTCCCCCATCTGGCTTAATGGTTACATCGGTAGGGTTTGATGGTACACTCTCTCGAAGCCCTCTTTCCCGACCCCTTGCATTCCATGCTGACCACTTTTCTGCACCCTGTCCGTTTTTGCTTGCTCCGAACACGCCCGACAACATTATGGGTCTTGATATGCTTAAGCACTTCAGAGCTACGATCCGCTGCTCCCCTACTGGAGTACGTGTGATATTAAACGATAATCACCCAATGACAGACCGGATGTGTGTGGTTGCGGAGGATACTGTATTAGCTTCCCTCCCTCATTCTTTGTGGGCCACTTCGGATACTGATGTGGGACAGATGGTGATTCCGCCTGTCCACATTAGTGTCCAGGAGGGTGCGGTGTTACCGCGCCTCCCTCAGTATCGCATTTCCCAGGAGGGGGAGGAGGCACTCATACAGATTGTGCAGGATTTGATTAAGGTGGGAGTAGTGGAGGAAGTTCCCTATAATGTCTGCAACAGTCCTATTTTACCCATTTTGAAGAAAGATACCGATACCAGGGTTTATCGTTTTATCATTGACTTAAGGGAAGTGAATAAGATAGTGATACCTCAGTATCCAGTGGTTTCTGATATCACGATGTTACTTACTTTGGTCCCGCCAACAGCGACCACGTTTTCAGTTATTGATTTGAAAAATGCTTTCTTTTCGATTCCTATTCACCCTGATAGCCGATACCTTTTCGGCTTCACTTTGAATAATAGGTCTTATAGATTTTGTAGAGTCCCTCAGGGTTATACAGAGAGCCCTAGTATTTACAGTCAAGCATTGAAAAGGCAATTGGATTCCTTTGTTCTGCCTGAGAGTGTCGCCCTTATACAATATGTCGATGACATCTTGTTGGCGGCCGACACTCCTGTGCTGTGTGAGAAGAGTACGTTATCTTTGCTTTCCTTTTTGGCATCTCACAATCACAAAGTGTCGAGGAAGAAATTGCAATTCTGTAGACCAAAGGTGACTTATTTGGTTCACCTTTTGTCTAAGGAGGGGCGTGCACTCACACCAGATCGTATTCAAGCAATTTTGGACACGCCAGTGCCTTCCACACAGAAGGATGTGCGTGCATTTTTGGGTCTTGCTTCTTTCTGTAGGCAATGGATATTGGGGTTTTCACACATAGCTAAGCCATTGTTAGCACTCTTGACAAAAGACACTCCGATTCCTCTTCCCTGGTCAAATGAGTGTGAAATTGCTTTCCAGCAATTACGACAAGCCCTTTGTTCAGCACCAGTGTTAGGTACCCCTGATTATACGAAGCCCTTTTCACTGTATGTGCATGAGAAAGATGGATGTGCATTATCAGTTTTAGTGCAGATGCACGGCGACAAGCAGCGCCCTTGTGCATATTTTTCGGCTGTACTTGATCCTGTTGCCCGAGCATTACCAGGGTGTTTTCGCTCGGTTGCGGCGACAGCTGTGTCAATCCGCCAAAGCGAGGGAATTGTGTTATCTCACAAACTGTTGGTATTAGTTCCCCATGCTGTTGATGCCCTGCTTAATCAGACAAAGACGCAGCATTTGACCAGTGCCCGTTTAACGGGATATGAGTTGACGCTTTTGGCTCCTCATATTACGTTAAAGAGATGTGCAACGTTAAATCCAGCCACATTGTTGCCGTTCCCGGAAACTCAGTCTGAAGCACGAAAAGCACACAACAGTATTCTTGTGACTGAGGAACAGACAAAGGGTCGTATTGATCTCCAGGATACGCCCTTTACAGATGTAGATGGAGAACTATGGGTGGACGGATCATGCCTGAAGCTACCAGATGGTACGACTTCAGCAGCGTATGCAATTACCACATTACAAACAATCGTGGAGACAGCACGCATACCGCAGAAATCAGCTCAAGCAGCGGAACTGATAGCATTAACACGAGCATGTGAGCTCAGTACAGGATTGTGTGTGAATGTTTATACAGATAGCCGCTATGCCTTTGGAGTAGCGCACGATTTCGGCCTACTCTGGAAGGAGAGAGGGTTTCTAACGTCACATGGAGCACAGATAATGTACGGGGAGTTAGTTCACAACCTTTTGACTGCATTAACATATCCAAAGAAGATTGCTATAGTTAAATGTAGTGCCCATAAGAAGGTGGTTGATAAAGTTGGAGAAGGGAATGCTTTAGCAGACCGGGTGGCACGAGAGACTGCGATGCAGCCTGGTGCTACTGCAATGTATGTTGTGAAGTCGCAGACAGAAAGATGGCATGATGCTAGGAGAGAAGTGCTGGAGATACAGAGGACCGCTTCCGGGAGAAATGGTCCAATGATGGAGAATTAGATGATGAAGGGTGTTGGAGAAGTAAGCAGATGGATAAATGGAAGTTACCCACAGCCTTCGTACAACCTATGGTTCAGATGGCACATGGACTAGCGCATGTTGGAGCTTCCGCAATTGTTAAATTACTCACACGAGTTTGAGAGCATCCGGAGATCGCTAGTACGGCAAAGAGGGTTGTGCAGACCTGCATGATTTGCCTGAGGTATAACCCGGGAAAGGGTACACGAACTCCAGCAGGAGGATTTGCGACACCT
The DNA here is from genome assembly GCF_964204655.1 of Triturus cristatus. Taxonomy (NCBI): domain Eukaryota; kingdom Metazoa; phylum Chordata; class Amphibia; order Caudata; family Salamandridae; genus Triturus; species Triturus cristatus. The sequence goes on along the minus strand of NC_140587.1, from coordinate 733,895,354 downwards.
ACTGCACCCTTTGAGGTTTTGCAGATGGATTACATTCAGCTTGAGCGCTGTAACAATCTGAAGTATGTTCTAGTAGTGGTTTGTGCCTTCAGTAAATGGGTTGAGGCATACCCTACGAAAGACAATACTGCAATGATTACAGCCAAGATGCTATTGAAGGAGTTCTTCCCTCGATATGGTGTTTGCAGATTGTTGTGGAGTGATAACGGACCTCATTTTATAGCAGACGTTATCAAGTATGTCCTGAAAGGCCTAGGCATTACTCAGAAGTTCCATGCAGTATTTCACCCCCAGTCTGCGGGATTGGTTGAGAAATATAACGGTACTTTGAAGCTTAAGATCGCTAAGATCCAAGATTCGACTTCTTTGACTTGGCCAGACGCTTTACCGCTGGCATTATTGTCAATTAGATCGATACCGCATTCTCGGACCGGTCTCACACCCTACGAGATCGTGTTCGGACGCCCAATGAATATTTGGGGTCCACCAAAACCGAAGTCAGTGTATGATGTACCTTGTGTAATGATGAATGATTATCTGGCACAGTTAACGGATAATTTGGTTTCTATTCATCAACAGGTTCGAGAAGCGCTCCCTGATCGGTCCACGGGTGAAGGTCATAATCTCCGACCTGGAGATCACGTTATGATCAAGGTGTTCGAAAGGACGAATAGTCTGGAGCTGAGATGGGTTGGTCCTGAGCAAGTCCTGTTCGCAACGAGGACAGCTGTGCGAGTTTCCAATCGGATAACTGGATCCACTCTTTGCACTGTCGTAAAGTGCCGCCTGGATTGGTGGAGCCTGCTGTGTTGACCGACCATCGAGAAATCCTGACTGCGGAGAAAGGCCGTGCTGTGGAACCGAACGACACTGAGGAGCTCTTCCCGGACCAAGCGATTCCTGGAGGAAGAAGATATCACCTCAGACCTAGGAAGTGATTGTTGTATCCAAAGACGTTGTCAGAACGGCCCTTAGGTTAGTGAAACGGAGAGCCAATGAGGCAAGGGGGGGATCAGCCCTGCATTAGTGTAGTGACACCCGTCTTAGCCCGCTGGTGAAGAAATCAACGGCTGCCTAAGGGGAAGAGTTCTGACAACCTTTTAGTTTCAGGAAGATATTGACTTCTTATTACGAGATGGAGAAGAAGAAGATTCTTTGTGTGACAAGCTTTATTATCATTGTGGCTATTGTTGGTATAGCCACATGGTTTGTTGAGGATGTGACTCCTGCCCGTGAGTTGCTTGTTTTGACCACTCCAGTGCCTGAGGAGCACTACTTTTATACCCTTCCGTATCAAGAATTGAAGCATCGTCAGTCTTATTTGAATAACACTTTCATCCAGATGTTGCATCATACCCATGTTGTTACGAATGCTACGAACTGTTGGATATGTGGTATGATGCCAGATCATCAGAAGAAAGGAGGAACGCCGTTCATACCTCTTCCTTTCTCTCATAATGGCTCTTGTAGAGCAGGGTACACTTTGCTTTTTGCCACACGGAAACCTACAGTGGGACGATTACTTTTCAGACTTAATAGGGAATGTCATCAAGATAAAGATGGCTATCCACAAGCGAATGGGACAATATGGGAGTGGGAGGAATATCGACCAGACAATGAATCGATCCCCTACATTTTCACGAACACCAGAGACACTGCAGGGAAGGAACAATTTGTGATTCAAGTGGCACAAGCTCAAGCGGACCTGTGTGTCCAGAGTGTTGGTTATATTCCTGTTGGTGTTAGCGACTGCATTATTGTATTGAACATAGACGGGTTAAATAATAGTACTTTCTTAGCCTCCCATAACACTTACTTCGTATGTGGGAATAAGGGCTATTATCGCTTACCAGCCGGCTGGTCCGGAGTATGCTATGTAGCATTTTTATTTCCCCCTGTATTCTTAGCACCTGCATCCTATCATAAAGATTTGAAGTTGTTGAATAATGTGACTGTAAATAGGTATAAACGTACTCTATCCATTGATGATGTTGATCAAACTGATACTAGCTTACAGCAGTATATTGATTTTAACTTAGGATTGTTTTTCTTTGTCGGAGCTGCCCTAAATAGTAGGAAGGTTCGAAGGTTAACGAGAGTTGTAGAGGCTGTGACGAATCAGACCGCTGCTGCTCTTGGGAATCTTACGGAAGAATTACAAATTACCAGAATTGTTGCATTACAGAATCGTATGGTATTAGATGTTATGTTAGCTGATAGAGGTGGAGCATGTAAAATTATCGGAAGTAGTTGTTGTGTGTTCATTCCTGACCATACGCCATCAGTTTATAACGCTATTAATAAATTGCATAAAATCGCAGCTGAGATTCATACAGAAAATGGCACTTGGACCTTTTCTGGATGGTTTTGGGCATTGATCACTACATGGGGATGGAAGGTTTTAACTGGTCTCTGCATTATTGTAGCAATTCTGTTATCCTGTTGCATCTGTGTCCAGTGTGGTCCTTTACTCTGTTCTCTATGTGTGTCATTCTGTATTCCTGAGAAGAAAGCTATTGCCAATGTCACCTATCAGAAACATTTAACCAAAGAGGTGGAAGAGATGATGAAAATTGACATACATGATGATTATCCTAATAAGCCGAATGTCTTCAGTAAATGCTGAAAGGGTCGTCTGTTGAAAATTAAAACAGCGATATGATTAAGCATTCACTGAAGGCATGAATTCTCTCTAGTTAAAACATGTTTCTTGTCTTATGTTGACTAATGTCTGGACTCCATCTTGTATTGTCATGTCTCCACGTGCTTTGCACGAGAAGAGTCCTTCCTTTTCGCTAGTTGCTCTTGTAATCTGCCTAGTAACAGTCTATAAATAGCTCCTTTGTCCGTCTGGCGCATGCCCACACTTGACCACATCTGTTATCAGTTAGTCTTTGTTTGACCATGTTTTCGCGGGCTCAGGAAATTGTTAACTCCGCCCATATATTGATCCTGTATCGAAAATGCCCATAAATGGTAATGAATTTTGCTTTATGTTGTATCCACCCACTTATGAGCCCCTCTGTTGTGTATAAAAGGGGACCGTGTACGCAGGTTCTTTGTGCTACTCTATGCAATACTGAAGAGTGTTGTGTAGGTTGTAGGACCACAATTAAGGGTTAATAAACTCTGTCTTTGTATTTGCAGTTTCCGTGCCAACTTCCTTCTAGTTTTCGTTACAGGAGAGCGAACCCTTGTATTCTGCGGGCCTAGCTGGGGCCTGTACTCATCAGCACACACACATGCCCTTAGGGCATGTGTGTGTGCAACACATGTGCACAGATCAATTTCAAGGGTGCAATAGGGTGTCATTTTGATACCCTTGCACCTTTGAAATTGCATGAGCAATTTGCGAGTACCTACTGGTACTCGCAAATTGCTCATGCAATATCCAGTTCATTCCTATGGGCCTGGAGGCCCATAGGAATGAATGGGACGGCATTCCTTAATTGCGACCCGCAATTTGCGAGTCGCAATTAAGGAATGTGTAGGAATCGCTATTTTTATAGCGATTCCTACATGCATAGGCTTTTGCAATTCCTTAATTGCGATTCCTTAATAATCGCAATTAAGGAATCGCAGAAGCTTACGTTGATGCATGTGCCAGTTAGTGAATTAGCCCGTCAAAGTGGGTTGATGATGTCTTTTAATGAGATTGGAACTTTGGAGCAAATATAGTTTGTTGCATTTTAGTAGTATTTCCAAAGTCTTTGGAATAAGCGGACAAGGTAGGTTTAGGAAATGTGGAATAAATAGATGGGACTGTCTGCGACCGTGAGACTAGTCTACTACTAGTCGATCTGATTTAGGAAAGTTCTATGTTATTGCAATTGCTGTTTTCTGACGAAAAATCTTTTTGGAGAGATTATTTATTTACCACCAATCATTTTTTGACTCTTTAATTATGTCTTACATCAGCATCCGGAGGCAAGAGGTCATCCGAGGCGGGTGCAGGAGCTGCCTGCCAGAGTGAAGAATGCTTCTCGGCGGATGTCTCTGCTGGCCCCAGTAAGTCCTCCTGTTTTAATATTAATATATATTTCCTTATTTTCTACCTCTTCTTCTTTTGAGCTATTTATTTCTACCTGTTTCCTAATTTTATTTTTTCCCCAAATCCCTTTTTATCTAACCGTTTCTAAATCCTGTTATCCCTACATTATCCTATTTACTTATTTTCTTTATTTCTAGTGTCTGTATTTTACCTCAAACTGTATCTGTCTGTACTAGTTTGTCTGTAGCTTCCTTTCTTTTGGTTTATCAGTCAGCTTTCATTCTCCCCTTTTGTGGACTGCCTGGTGGTGGTATTGACTCAGAGAACCCATTGGTCATGGTCACTTACTTCTACTAGTAATACGACTCTCCCGTGCAGATAGCATGCCCAAGTAAACTATTCTACTCATGTTTGTTGAGATGAGAAGGCTTTCTTTTACTTTCTCATGTCACTGCTCAATCAGTACGAGAGAGTAGCCATGGTCACATTGGACACCCCTTAGTTATTTCTTCTTCTTCTTATCTAGGCTTAGTATTATTAGCAGCAGCTGATGGTGAACTGATTACCGTGCACCACGGCAAGAATGTAGTATGAGAAGGACGGCCCCATGGCATTTGCAAACCAAGATTATTATTTATTTTCAAAAACTCAGATACATCAATAGCTCTAGCCACTCCAGTCCTTTACAGGTTGTCTTTTTGAGGAGCTTTTAAAAAACTGCCCCCAACAAAATGCCAAACCTGATATTTTTGATAGAAGACACTCTCTGTATCTGAATAGCAATGATGAGTGTGGAGTATGTTAAATTTTATAACACAAATATATGAATAGGGGGAGGTGCATCTGGCATCTCAAAAATGTGTAATTTTTTTTGTAGCTGCACTGACTACCAGTGCCGGGGACAGCGGGGATGGCTGCACCAGCCAGGTAGCAGATGTGGCAGCTATAGGGGGTGAGCCAGAGGCAAGTCATATTGCTTGCTTACTGATAATTAATCATATATATTTGCTGCAAGGGTATACACTGTACTGTTGAGACTTCTGAACAGTTGAAAACACCTCTCTTCACTTAGCACTTATAGTGGGAGTTGACTAACTAGTGGCCTCTTCTATCTTCAACTCAGCAGAGAGAGTTTCATGAAGAGTCAGACCTTTAAGGCAAAGAAGTATGAAAGGAGGAAGAACAGGTGAAATACAATATGACTGGAAGAGAAGGATCAATTGGTGAAAGGATGCATATACTATAGGTGGCTTATAGGATGCATGGGTGGATGAAGGATGGATGAAAGGTGAAAGGGTGCCTGCCTGGGTGAGTAAAAGCAAATGGGTGAACAGAATCCTCCGGGGGATTTGATGGGTCAAAGAATGCATCGGTGGTTCAATGACAAATGAATGTTGGTGAGAGGTTTGTTGAGAATGAGAGCCATGTTTAGATGGATGGATATGTGGATGGATGGTATTCATAGGTGAAGACTGGATGGAGAGAATGTAAAACTTAAATGGTGACTGAGTAGCAAAGGCAAGGGTGAAGAATAAAAATACTAGAAGAACAATGCAATGATGAATGGAAAAATCCCTGGAAAGAAGAGTAAACAAGGAATGGCTTTTTTTATTAAGGTTTTTAATTCAAAGGGTTGACGTGGTATTTCAGACTACTCCATTGACTCACAGTAGTTTTCAAGCACAACGTATATTATGTATCCTTCCTAGTAACCACCCACCATCATCAATCGCCTCCCTCCGATTCCCTACCCATTGCATTTTGCCAGTGACAGCAATGGGTGACCTATCGGCTGCATGGTTACATTGGTGGCACTACATTGTTGAATGTGCAAAATGTGTCTGCCTAAGTTAATGTGTAGGCTCCTTTGCAAATGTCATGGCAATGCAAAAAAATACATAATTGTGTTGCCCTTTACTCCCAGTGCTCACTCATTCATGGCCTAGTACATAAGTAACTCCAGTCCTTTCCTAACTTCCTTGTTCTGTCCCAGCCTTCAATAAAATTTAAAAAAACCATTCTTTCATGTGCCACTTTCCTCCATGATATATTTTATTATTGCTTCCGTAACATATTAATTCCGTTCAAATCTTTCCCTTTTCAACAATTGCCGAACAAAGTGACTCCTTACTAACAAAAACGTAGGCACCTGATGATGATGATCAGGGAAAGTCTACTTATCCGGCCTATTCCCTCTAACCTGCAGTTAATAAACATTTTCCTTACTGCCACGCAAATCTATTTTGTTGGGAACAAGTAATGCCAAATGTGGTGACAGAGGGTGAGGCCAGGAACTAGTGTGGGAATAAAGAGTAATTGACTTTGCATTTTGTAGATGGGATAATCTGTGATGAGCATCACAAATAGAATATCATGTTCCTTAATCCTTTCCCAGTACTGTAGTGCATTGCTTTTCCCATGAGCATACAGGAGGATGTCTGTCTGCATAACTGTCTTCTTTATAATTAGTTAGTAGTACCTCATGTGACATATCATTCACAGTAACTATTCATCAGCCTTTTTGCAGTCAGGGTGAAATTGAGGAATTTAAAAGAGCACGGCCATGAGAGGAAAAGGGATAATTGTCTAGTACAACTGCCCCACCTGCAGACAGTAGCAAAGTAACACAACACGAGTATGTCTGTCTAGGGTGCAAGATGAGCTGGCATGCCTACATTAATTTAGCTCAAAAAGAAAGAACAATACTTGTATACTCCATAGTGCTGAATGTTGCCTCAAACTCTAATCACATCAAAATTGAATGGCCCGAGGATACAGCAAATGTTATGTGCTAGTGCTACTGTGCCACTATATAAATGTATGGGTTTTGCTAAGAGTATTGGTTACAGTTTGTCTTTTTTCTTTCTTGATATAGCTACTCCTGCCAATTAGGGGTGGGCGGAATTTGCGAAATTAACTTTCGCAAACTATCGCGAAAATGCTAAAACTCTCCGCAAACACGCCGGAAATATCGCGAAGACGCAGAAGTTTTTTTCCCGCTTGTTCGCGGTATTTTTTGCGTGATCGCGGGTCGCCAACTTACCCATGCGGTTGCTCACGGGCGCGGCCATCTTGTTTTCACTTGTCCCGCCCTCTCGCGATGCTTACTTCCTGTTCCGTGTCGTGCAATGCATGTTCGTGCCCGTTCGTGGTCGATATTTCCTGTTCGCGACCGTTTTTACTTGATCGCGTTGCTTTTTGCTTGGAGAAAATATCGCGCGAACTTGCGCACGTGGTCGCAATGGGCGCGGCCATCTTGTTTTTCACTCTATTGCATGGTTCTGGGGCCTGATTTTGAATCCTCCCAAAATATTTTCAATCCTTTGTTTATAGCCACTTTTTTTGGATCTTTATTACTTTTTATTTCTCTAACTATTTTCCTGCCTCTATATTTTTGGTTTTTGTCTACTTTTTTTTTGTTTTTTATCTACTTTTTCTCTTTCTATTGCCTGCTATTTATTTCCTTTACTCCTTTATTTATTTTACCTTTTCTTTCCCGCCCCGTCCCCAGAACCATGTCCAAGGGTAGGGCTGTTCGCCGGCGCAGCCAGAGCCGCGACCGCCTACCTTGCGGAAGGCGGCGCCCACAAGGGGTGCAGGCACGGGCCTTATTTGGGGAGGTGGAGTTGGCTGCACTAATTTTCTTTGTGCAGCGCCACCTCCCCTCAACCCTGGCAGCAGGTGGCAGGCCTGGGTCCGGGTACGGCCTCCGGGAGCGTCAGCAGCGGTGGGGGAAGGTGCGCCGGTCAGTGTCACGCTTCTCTGGTGTTCGGCGCACCCAGGCGCAGCTGACGCATCGGTGGTCCGACATCTTGGACCGTGAGCAGGACCTGCTGGACCTGCTGGGAGTGGAGGTCCCGGCGCTTGGTGAGTACCTATTTAATTATTACTACTTTGTGTCTGTTCTTCTGCTCTGTGTTATATATTGCGAATAACTTTTTTTTCTTCCAACCAGCTAGAATGTTGCTGCTTACATTCCAGGTTAATTACGTTTAAAAGTCTGTGATTTTTTTGACACAGGTGCTCTTCTGCGCTACTACTAATCTTACTTGTTTGCAGCTTTGCGTTTGCGCTTGCTTAGCGTGATTCTTTACGAGTTTATTTTAGAGAAATTAAGTTACGTAATGCTACAGTGACTCTAGTCCACTCCTTACTTTGTCCTGTCACTAATAGATAGGGCTGATTGATACTTCGGTTTAGGTACTTTGTATGAGCTTCTAATTTGTTAGTGGTATGCGTGATGCCCCCTCACTCAGTTACGTGACGTGCTGGTAGTACGGCTGTCTTTATTAGAACCTTTTCTAGTTGGTTCAATGAGTGGTGGTATGCTTAGCAGTTACTTAGCACTAGCAGATCAGCATCAATCAATCAAACCCAAATTTGGTGTATACAAAACATGTAGTCATGTTCATGTGTCCTCCATGATTTGACCATATGCATTGTTGAGGAATACAGTGGAAATGCATACTTAATGTACAATTGGCATGCCTGGAATAGGTGGGCTAGGTTGGGTGGTACGCTGTACTTAGGCTTAGTTGTAACTTGGTATTCTGGAATCAGAATGGAAGACTGGATTACTGTTCAATCAATCAATCAAAAGACCTTTATTCGAATTACTTGAAATTAAAAAGGGAACAAAAACAGCAATCTTTCAGGGGTTTTCCATCATATTACGTACACGGATTATTAGTCTTAAAAAGGTACTAGTACGAAACGTCAGTTCCTCTGTATCCAGGGAAAGTAACATCAAACGGGACTCCTCCAGGGAGAGGGGTCTTTGTTTTCTAAAATAAGGTGTTAAAAACCAGTTAATGTATTTCAAAAAAAATTTGCAGAAAAATAAAAAATGCAGATCATTCTGTTTACTGGTACCATCACAGGGGCAGGGGTTACGTTCTGTGGTATAATTATAACCCAAGGGGAAACCCAACAGAAATTTTATGGAGCCTGCCCTTAATCGAAATAACAGAGACCTCTCCCAGCTGGACATAGGAAGAGTAAGATAAAGTGGGAGGGGTTGCCTGGGCAGGTCATTCTCCATGTATCTGACAACAGTTGATTTGGATATTTCCCTTTCCATCCTTTCTGTTTCAAAGAGTGCATATAGTGCTTGTTTAACCTCTACCTTATCTTGACATCCGATTCTGGAGGGATCTGAGAAGAGATCTCCTTTGTTCATGGCACTTAGTAATTTTAAGACTCCGGCAAGCCATGGGATTTAGAGACCGTGATCACATTTAAGACAATCTTTAATTATATCTGGTGTTAAGGAGGCTGCGTTGTTCCTCCAGATTCTCAACCAGAATAAGGCTGGTCTACTTCTAATAAAGTCACAGATATAAGGGAGGTTAAGCTCTTTGTGACAGATAAATTCAGGGGACGAAATTGGGGCACCCAATACTTTCCTACAAAAACGTGTCTCTTCTCGTTGGATACCGGGGTTTTTAGCAGGGGCCCAAACTTCAGCCCCGTAAGTGGCAACAGGAATACACTGCAATCTAAAAAATTTTAAAATAGCACTGGTTGCACCTAATTTTTTAGGGCGTGGGAGACTCAATATTGAATTGATGGCCTTCGAGAACTTACTCGTGGCGTGGGCGAAATGCCCACTCCATGAGTTGTTCGCAGCGAAAGCCACCCCAAGATATATAAAAGAATTTACAGAATCAAGTTTATCAGACCCGATATGGATGGTGTTAAGTTTCCGTTTACCAGGTCCGCATGACATAACAAAAGATTTTTTTAAATTCACACGCAGGTCTAAGCCCTCCATATGATGTACAAAATTTTCCACAAGCAAACGGAGGGCGTTAGGGGTGCGGGCCATAAGGACCGCATCATCTGCGTATAGTAGAACTGGCAAAGGATGCCCCTGGACAATTGGGACATCTCTAGTTACTTGTTTTAAAACCTTTGCTATGCCATTGATGTAAATAATAAACAACAGGGGTGCTAAAACGCACCCCTGTCTAACCCCCCTGCCAATTTTTATAGCTCCGGAAACTTCTCCCCCGACCCAATTCTGACTTGAGCCCTGAGGGCAGTATGGAGATACGCCAGGAAGTGCACTGAAGGCTCGTCCAGTCCATAATTGAGAAGCATGGACCACAGTTTTGATCTGTTTACCAGGTCAAACGCAGATGAAAGATCCATGAAAGCGAGGTATATAGGGGACGATCGAGCGACGGTATACTTATCAATTATTAATTTTAAATTCAAACATTGCTCGACCGTGCCCACCCCACTCCTGAATCCCATCTGACATGGATCCAGTAGGTCAGAGTCTTCCGCCCACTTTACCACACTGTTGTAAATAACTCGCCCAAGTATTTTTAGAGTGTTGTCCAAAAGCGAGATTGGGCGGTAGTTAGCTGGATCTGACCTATCGCCCTTTTTATAAATTGGGACAATGATGCTAAAAGACCACGTCTTAGGGATGGGCACTCTTGATAAACTGTTAAAAACATTGTGTAAAATTGGTGCCCATAGATCTGGACTATGCTTTATAATGTCTATGGGAAGACCGTCTGGTCCAGGGGCCTTGTTGCCAAGGCTCTCTCTGACGGCTGTCACCACCTCGGAAAGATCAATCCGCAGGTCTCGCAGCTGTCCCAGATCTGGGGTGATTATTTCCTCAAAGGGAGCAGCATATATATTGGAAAAGTGGGCTTCCCAAGTGCTACTGGTTATATTGCAGCCAATTGGGGATAAATGTTTACCCATGTCGCGCATTTTCCTAACTGCGGTCCAAAAAGGCCCACTGCTCTTCATATTGGCGCTAACGACCAGGGACTCCCACTGTTCCATCAGGAGTACCGCCTTTCTTTCAGCTATTTTTTGTTTATAAAATTTCCTAGCTGATTGTACCTCCACTGTATTCCTTGGCTTAATGATTAATACCCTGCGTAGTTCCCTATTTGCCATAGAACAGGCAGAGTCGAACCATCTTGGGTCTTTCGCCTTTGTGGGTAATGGGACTAACAAATAATTTTCGATTGCCACGCATAGTTTACCAAAATCGGTGACTATTCTGTGGCAATCCCCGTCGGGTGATGAGCAAGAATTTATTAATACTAGGTGATCATTTTTTACACGATCAAGTAGGGCTTCACAGTCAATTCCCCTCCATTTTAGACGGAGACCATCACCTGATGGTGTAATATCTCTTGCGCCATTAAATTTAGCATATACTGGGCTAGGGCCCAAGTACAAAGTGACTATAAGGGGCTTATGGTCTCCATATAATGTCTCTACCACATTTGAGTCTGTGACACGATCTATTAGGTAGGGGGATGTGAAAATAAAATCAATCGTCGAATGTGAATCCCTCCCTCTATGCGTGGGGGCACAGATCATCCTTGGAGATTGGCTTGCTTCCATTACATTACTAAGGATGTGTTCATTTAATATCTTAACAAGCTCAGTACCTCTACGGTCTGCTGAATCTGGGCAGCTTTTATCCTCTAATCGATGCTTTCCTGGAATTTTCGCATTAAAATCACCCCCAATGAGAATCCCTGACTTCTCGTCTAGACCTATATTCATGTTTGTTTCAAGGTGTACCAATAAATTAGAAAGTGCTATATAGTTCCTATTTGGTATTGAATTAAAATCATTATTGTAAAAATTAATTAAATAGATCTTGGTCTTTCGCTTGTATTCAAGAACCTGAATGTTTGGGTTCCCGAATGATAAATCCTTAAAAGTACCACCCGCCAATATCCTGATCCCAATAAAAAGTCCTCCCATTGCACGACCAGAGGCAGACTTAGAGGCAAACACACTAAAACAATGATCACCCTCTAGGTGCACGTTCCCTACGGCCCAGGTCTCTTGGAACATGATGATGTCTTTGCCATCCAATAGCTGGACTCACTGAGGGTCGGACAGTCTTGATTCTATGCCTGCAACGTTCCAGCTAAGGATTGACAAGTCACAGCCACTTGGGCTACTTAAATGCTTATCCCTGGTAATCTGCCTGGGGTTAATTTGCAGGATTGTTGTTACGTCCTCAGATGCAACTGGGGATTCAACCGTGGCAGGCTGTACGGCCATGGGTTGAAGTATGACAGTTTTTGTAGAATCTAAAAGTTCCTCAGTTACATCGGCTGCCTCTACACATTCAATATTCCTATCACTATCCCCCAGTCAGTCCAGTTCCTCTAAGTTTGAAAAGACATGTTCGAATCGATTATATGTTGGAACATTATACAGGTACCTCCTCTCATGCTCATCCGGGTAAATATTTTGATTGGTCACTGCATAGGGCCTCTCCCTGGGAATGTGCTGGGGTGCGACTAAGAAAGGGGGATATGACATTTGGTGTGCAGGTAGTGCAGTCACATTACCCAATGAAAGGCCGTTTCTAGTATCAGGATGTTGGCCCTGGTGGTAACGTCGATTGTTAATTCTAAAATCAGTGTAAATGTCCTGGCGGTGTCCCAAGAAATGAGTCCCAAGACTAGGATTAGGATCTATTAAGTGCCTATAAAAATACCCAAGAGGGAGAAGGGTGGTGTTATATTCCCAATGGGAGGGCTGTGGGGCTTTTGCTAGCGTACATTGAGCCCATAGAGGGGACTTAAAGTTTATAATTATACAGTCCCCTTCAAACTTTTTCCTTAAGGGGCCCACCCACCCCACTCTTTGGGTATGAATAATCTCTCTCGCGCCATCCATTGGAAATTGACAATGTCTGGATAGCCAATGGAGAGTTCTGTTTTTTAGGCTAACAAAATTTTCCTCTTGATCTTTCCTTAGCTTAGGGACATTAGCTAAGACCAGGACGTAAGGTCCACACTCTGGGGGTAGACTGATACGGGCCGGAATTTGCTTAGCAGTGGTTAATATAGATTGATCCGGCTTAGGTAAAGGAGGGGATGAGTCAAGTAGGACATCAGTATTGGTTTGACCAAAATATGCCGTATTACTTTTAGAGACAGTTTGAGCCGTCGCTATGGGGGTGGCAACCTCGGGGGGTGTTGGTTTGGGTGCCCGTTTGGCACGATGCTCCACAGATGGTAGGCTTTTACTTGTACCTGGTATTGGGGGCAGTAAGGGGACACTATTATTAGTTTTATTAAACATTTTGGGCTGATATATTTGGGCATCAGTGATGGTAGTTGCCCCTAAAGAGGGCAAAATTTCTTGATGGCGCCCTGAACTTAGTTTAGAAACATGATCAGTCAGCACTCTCATCCTTTTTTCTATATTTGATACATGTAAATTCAAAGGACCCAAGAGAGTAGATATCAGTGTCTCCAGTCTCCCCCAAAATCCCTGAGCCCCTGACACTGTGTTAATCTCTATAATAGAGGAATCCATCCTGCTAGTTAGGCCGTCCCCTTTACCCTTATCTAGTGCTACGGGGGCAACAGACCTCCGTGGTTGGCTATTCCCACCCTTCTGTTTATTTTGTACAGGCTCAATATTTTTCCGTTTATTCTTAGCTTTTTGCCTCTTTGCTTTCTGGCCCCTTGTTTGCATTAGTCCGCTAGTGCTTTTATCCCCACCTGAATCCAAAGCATCAGAGTCATGACATAAGTCAATCCCTTCTGTGTGAATCAAATTGTCAACTGGAGATGGCAGAAAATCCAAGTCCCTGTTTGGGCTTGGCTCTAACATAGTGGGAGTTGACGATAGCCTAGTGTCCGTGGGCAGGTGGTCGTAGGGTACTATATTTCCATTTGTGTGGTTCTCTTTGGTGGCTGTGCCCGGAAGCCCCGCATAGGATGTAGCAAGTAAAGAATCGAGGGATTTTTCAAAGGAGTTATGATGGTGCATAAACAAGGGCAAGCTTGGTGGGAGCGAGAGGCGTCTTTCAGTGTTCTGAATAGCCGTGGCAACGACCCCTATTGTTTTTTGCAACATTTTATCTATGGCCGTTAGGCTTGGCAATGGGGTAGTAGGTGCAGCATGTTGTTTGGGCTTACCCGGTCTTCTGGATGCTGCTGAAGTCTTTTTCCCCATAATAAATGTCGATGCGGGTAGCCAGTAGTTGTTTCACCCAGCCAGCGATGTTAAGGGGGGTGGCCCAGCCCTGCCTCTGTCTGCCCCTGACGGCCACAGACGGCCCGCCCTCTGCCCAGGCTCAGCCCGGCGATGTCCGCGCGCGTCCCGTGGCGCGGAGGGAGCCTCTGCTTATGTAGCGCCTCCGGGCGCGGACCTGGCCGGAAGGAGGTCCTGGCGGAAGCAAAGGATGCCGGGAGCTGTAGTTCCCCCCCACTGCGGCCAGCGATGGAGAGTGGCGGCGAGGGGAACACACAGCGTCAGCGTCCCGTTACAGCCTGGTGGTCTAGTGGTCTTCGCCTGGTAAGTCCCACTGCTTTGTTTGCTAGAATGTACCCCCCGCTCCACCGAGGGAGCCTCTGCTTATGTAGCGCCTCCGGGCGCGGACCTGGCTGGAAGGAGGTCCTGGCGGAAGCAAAGGATGCCGGGAGCTGTAGTTCCCCCCCACTGCGGCCAGCGATGGAGAGTGGCGGCGAGGGGAACACACAGCGTCAGCGTCCCGTTACAGCCTGGTGGTCTAGTGGTCTTCGCCTGGTAAGTCCCGCTGCTTTGTTTGCTAGAATGATTACTGTTGATAAATAGTAACTTAAGTAGTCGAACTGCGAATCCCCCGATATTACTTGTTGACCAGATGACATCGGTCAATTTAGTTATTGCAATTGTTGTTTACATAAGTGTTTTTTGACCGTTGTTGAAAAATATTGTATTTGTTTGACACCATCCATCAATGTTTGTCTCTTTCTTATATCTTTCCTGTTCATCAGCACCCAGGGGCAGACCGACAGGGACTGGGCAGTCGGCGGGACACACAGAACACCACCTGGAGGACACCGCTGAGGGCTCCTCTGCTGGCCCCAGTAAGTCTTCTTGTTTTTAATAATATTTCTTATTCCATAACTTGTACTGCCCCATATTTTTCCCGAACTATTGTTTGTTTCCAAATGCTATTTTTTTACCACCAATTATCCTTCGATCTGTACGGTTTCAAAAATCTTATCCCTGCCTCCGCTATGATGACTCTGAGTACTACTACTACTACATACTATCAGTCTGTCTGTACTGTAGTAGCTAGTCTTGCCCAGTTGGCCAGTGCCACTCTTTGTGAAAGGTTGTAATATAAAACTCATATTCACCAGTAGCTCGAGCCATTGAGTCCAATCCGTTGGGTCGTTGTCTTGTACTACTTTTACTCTTATAGATCTTGAGGCTTTAAAAATTCACAGCAACAGCCCTACCAGATTTATTACTATTTTGATATGATACCCTATAGGACATACTACTGTCGTAGGGATCTTGCACATACACAGACATTTGCACCAGAAAATAGGATGTTGTTGATGGTATGTTGGACCTTCCTTGCACACCTCAATCAGAAATTCCGCACCCACCACAATTCCACTGCTTGACTATAGTACTGTCTTGTCATAACTATTAGGTCTTGGAACCCTCCCCTAAGATACCCAACAAGTAGACAACCCAGAACATAACACACCCAACCTCTCAGTCGTGGAAGCAATTCACATGCACACCCTTACTTTAATTTGCTCACTCGTGTAAGTTAGTCCACACCAAATACCACCAAGTCTATGTAAGTTCAAAATGTTTATTTCAATTTGAGAAGGTCTGTACACTGTTTTCTTATAAATGCAACACCAACCGGAAAATCAATAACATTAAAACAATATACATTGTTACACTTATACAGTTGGGAATTAAATCATGATAACTGAACAGTGGTGGAAGGCAGCACCACCATCCCATAGCAATTTAGTTTATATAAATTCATAAATGAAGATGTGAGTGAAGGGACCCCTCACCTTAGAAGAACCTAGTACTGGTAGTTGTTGCATCATTCAGAAGCTCTGGTTCATAGAAGGGAATCTCGCGTCTGTAATGCGAAAAATGAAATGGTGTGCGTTAGTATATTGCAACTTGCAAGCATTTCTCAGCCGTGCCAAAAAGTGTAGCATTTATGGTTAAGCAATATGGACTAACAGTAACAGTAGTACACCAGTACTTCCTAAAAAAGTGGCTTGTTAATGTTTGTTGACCGCTTGTACGCAGCACGTAGACTAGACAGTAGCAGTGTGAGGCAGGTCATGTGGGCTCAAAGGTGTCTTAAGCTACAAGGTAAAGGTAACGTCACATGTGCAAAAATAAAAGACACAAAGGTAAAATGGTAGCATCGCTATGGCTAATTAAGCAAAGGCTACAATGATCATATATAACTATTAGTGTCTACTCTACTACTACCTGATTTGTACTAGTGATGTATGTTAGTATTAACACATTTTTTAACCTTGCTACTGATCAATAGGGGGGAGGTGTATATGACGCCTAATAAATGTGCAATGTTTTCTAGGCGCACTACCGACCACCATTGCCGGGGCCAGCGAAGGCGACGCGGAGGGCAAGGATGCGGCAGTTGCTGCAGATAGCAACGGAGTGGTAGGGGGAGTGGCAGCACCAGTGGCAGGCGGTGGTAAGTTAGATTCATAATCCTTAACTATTGTTGAACTTGACAGTACACTCACTGCAAGGGTGTACTGTATGTATATGTATACTGTACTGTTGAGACTTAGGGCCCCATTAGGATGGCGGGCGTATTGCCCCCGCTGGGCCAGCGGTATTCACCGCCGACACCACAGGGGCAAACCTCCCGCCATCCCTGTAGAAAAGAGTCAGACCCCCCATATGTCGACCAGGCGGAAATGGGTTCAATATGGCGGTGGTGTCTCTCTGAACACACCGCCAGCCATATAATCTGCATTTTGGAATGCCTTTGCGTGGCGGCATTGCCGTCCGCCATGGAAAGGCATGCAGACATTGCAGAGTATGCTTGGGGGCCCCCATGGAGGGTACCTACCTATGCTATGGTACCCCCCTGCCTTTCAAAGCAAAATGTGACAGGCTCCGTGCGGGGCCCATCATGTTGTGCTTGGAAAAGCAGCACAACATGTATTTTTAGCATTGCTTTCGGCACCGCCAACCAGAATGTAAAAAAAACAGGATGTGCCCGCCACTGTGCCGGGCGCATCATCCTAATTAATTGTCCCCATGGGACCCCCACCCTTATTAGCGTGAGGATGGCGGGCAGATAAAGTACGCCCGCCATCCGATGTCGTAAGTAAGTATGAGTTGTTGGGGACGTTTGAAGAGTGAACTAGAAGACTAGAATCCCTTTAATTTGCATAGGAGCGGGAGTATTGAGTAACCAATGGCCTCATCTATCTGATTTCAACTCCGCTTTGAAAGTTTTATGGAGAAGAGCACCTGGTGCACTGTTCAACTAAAAAGTGAAAGACGGGTGGAAGTAAGAAGGACGGGCGAGATTTAAAATGTTATGTACTACTGTGCTTTATAGTGCTACTCTACCATGCCACTATGTGTATAAATAATTAACTTGTCTTACTGTTTTTCTAAGAGTATATTTTACAATTGTCTTGTTTTTTTCTTTTTGATACACAGCTACTCCTAACCTAAACCGCAAGAAGTTGGCCGCCAAGGCACGGCGCCGGAAGCTGGAGGCAATCCAGCGGGAATACCGGCGGCTGGTGGTCTTAGCTGAGGAGGAGGAGGAGACTGCGGCTGCAATTGTTGAAGCCTCCTCCCGTGGCCCGGGCCCCAGCCACCGCCCTCCAGCGGTACGGCGCCACCGTCTGGCGGCTGCCCGCCGCCACCATTCCATCTCCGGTGCCCCCCCCACTGTGGCTGCAACTGCCGCACCCTTAGACGCTGCGTCGCCCATTTAGAGGGTGAGATGCGCCAGATGCGTGTCCTCCTGGAGTCCCGCCCCACCACTTAGTCCCTGTCGTCCTGTTCTGCCCCTTTTTTAATTCTTGTTTGGGTGGGTGGGTGGGAACTTGTTTGGGCGTTACGGACTTCTATGGACATTGGTTGGGGTTAGGGAGGGGGGTGGGTCAGCTTTTGTGGGTTTAGTTTATTTGTTAGGGTAAATTAAATATATTTTTCTATGTTACATGCAATGTTGTTAATGTTTTGTAGGTGGGGTAACTGTTTTACATCACACTGTTTCCTTGCTGGTTCATGGCCGCCCATAGCCTGTGTTTGATTTCAATAATTGGCTGACTGTATAAGACACAGATAGATGCGACACACCTCACTCATTGACTGGTCCTTCTAGTACTTTCAGTCTGTCCTCTAGTCTATGCATTCTTTGTACTGGTGTGTGAAAATGAAATCATTGACAACATGTCCATTATTAATTCTGCCTCCCCCAAACTTGTTTCTTACCGGTGCTTGATGTTTATGTCCAACTGTGGCACAGCACTGGCTGCATGGTGAAGATGGTTTCCTTTTTCATACATGCCATGATTGGGGTGGTGGTGGTGGTGGTAGCAGCATAGTAGTAGTAGTAGACACTGGCAGGGCGGCAGCATTTGCAAAAAAAGAGAAGGAGACAGTCAATCGCCTTTGAGAGACCGTTAGGAGTAGTTGAATGAAGTACAGTACAGAACTTACCGAGCAACAATAATATGCTTAAATATTTGACAAAAAAACAGAATGGTGGTTAGGAGGATAGCCTACTAGACAGAGTTACAAACTATAGTTGTGTCGAGTCACTTGACTAGGCCTACAGCCTAACAGTTAGTGCTGTATATGAGGAATGACAAGAAACAAATCCAATCAATGCCGGCAATTCATGCTGAGGTATATGTTCCTTTGTTAAAAAAAATAACCTCTGAAATATCCTACTCATGGGTGGCCAAGCAGAAGAAGATCATCGCTCTGCCTTGAAATTGAAGTAGTGTTGCTTTCACCACATCCGCCCCAGCAAGTGTGTGATTAAGTATTGGTGTACATTTAATTTAGTTACACCTCGACAATAAGTCACACAGCCCGGGGGAAGAGGGTTAGGGTTTGTTGAATGGATGGGAAGGGGGTTTTTGGGAAAGGTTTGACATAGAAAAACAGTATGCATACATAGACAAACAAACGACAATCATTGAAGACTACCATATCCATATGTTAAGGGAGAAAAAGGCAATGCATGCATGATGATGAGAGACCCGTATTACATACACTTCTAGTTCTTGTTCTGTTGTTCCGGCCTTAATACTTTAACAGATAGCAAATAGAAATTTTAAATATTGGTAGGGAAGAATCGTAAACACAGAGCAAACCTAATGATGATTGATAATAACAACTCCAAGAACACACTGTTGTAAAGATTGTATACAAGATATACATGTTATTATTTAACAGAAGATAAAAGTGGATACTGTTACTGTCTTATCCTGGTCAAAAATGTGGACTGGATTTTTGCATCTCGGCATTCCTCTTGCTCCTCTCGTCCATCAATCTTGGGAGTGTCGCCTCGCCACTCACCACTGCCCGGCTGGAAAAAAAAAGGTGATTGATTGGTAAAGTAATTAATATGCATTGTAATGTTTTACAAAGTTTCGGGCAAGGCCCAGGCCTGTAATTGTAGATTGAAAACCAAAGGGGATATTGAGAAAGAAAGTTAAAAAAATGCACAAGTGATGGTGTAGTGCAACAAGAACACTTATCGAGGTGGCATCTATGCATCATCTCTACTCTAGTCTGTTTCCAGCATTGACCTTCAACAGTAACAGGAGAGAGCAGGCCCACAGTGCTTAGCATTAGCACATCCTACGTTAACACTTAAAATTCTTTTTTTTTCTCTCAATGAGTTGGACAAACGCAAAGCACATTATCCATTCCAAACATAGCATTTTACAGTTTAAGTTAGTAAAATCAATGCACTGCAGTCATCCCACCGCTAGACTCTATTCAACTTCTACACAGACATTTGGGTCTGCTGTGGTTGTTGTTGTTGAAGTGTTTACCTTTTGGCTTTTCCGTTTTATGACACTCATGATGAAACGTCCTCCTGAGTCCTGACTTAATCATCACCATCTCTGATACTTTTACTGACTGACTGTGAAGATCGGCCTGCAGTATAAGTAACATTTTTATGACACAACAAGAGTAGAAATATAAATATTACTGACTTGAGTCATTCTTTATTGTGTACAGAAAGATAAATTACTAGTACACTTTGATATCACTTTGTGCACAACAAACAAACAACGCAAACACAAACACCAATAGCTTAGAGTCAGGTGTCCAATGCATGCCATTAATTGTCATCATTACCTGTTCCTTCTCATCTTAAGTTAACGGGCCGTCTATTTCGCCGTCATCATGATGGACGGTGCTGTTGTGTCAATCATACTCATTGCGCAGATTGAGTGAGTCCCCTTCCTGTATTGAATTAAAAGCAGTGTGTCACCAAGCTGCAGGAGAAGTACCAATTTCTTGTTTGCAAGAAGGGGGAAATTAGTGTGTTCTGTAGAAAGTTGATTAGTGGCAGTGCACAATTACATAAATTCAGGAACAACAAACACAACAAAATCTAAATCATTCAGTCTGCGACTCTGCGTCCAATGCATGGCATCAATCATTACCTGTTCCTTCTCATCTTAAGTTAACGGGCTGTCTATTTCGCCATCATCATGATGGACGGTGCTGTTGTGTCAATCATACTCATTGCGCAGATTGAGTGAGTCCCCTTCCTGTATTGAATTAAAAGCAATGGGTCACCAAGCTGCAGGAGAAGTACCAATTTCTTATTTGCAAGAAGGTGGAAATTAGTGTGTTCTGTAGAAAGTTGATTAGTGGCAGTGCACAATTACATAAATTCAGGAACAACAAACACAACAAAATCTAAATCATTCAGTCTGCGACTCTGCGTCCAATGCATGGCATCAATCATTACCTGTTCCATCCTATTTTCAGTTAATGGCCAGTCTCTCTCGGCTCTGAAAGGAGGATAGCTATAGTAGTCATCTGATTCATGGTCCACTTCTTTTGGAAGGACTAGAAAAGTTTGAATTTGTTGTTACCATCATCCAATCATCATTCATGAGGGAAATGGAATTGAGCAGGAGATTCAGTATGATGGAGCGGAGGAGCTGGATTCGGAGGACTGTACTGTCAAATAGCAGACACCTGAAACTTGTATATTAAATTAGAAGACGGTGGTAATGGATTTGTTTTGATTCACAAGTTTATAACCGGAACGACAGACACATAAACAAAGGGGGGAAAAAGGGAGGAAGACAGTAAGTGCGAGCCTAATTGTCAGGGAAGTATAGCTCGTCCTCAAACTCTGGGGGTTCAGCCAGTAGTAGGTAATCATCTGACACAATACTTCCATCACCTGAGCCACTGTCCTCATCTTCCTCCGTTGATTCATGTATTGTGTAATTCGGTGGTATGAAGTGCTGATTCATTTTGATCATTGTTAACCTCTCCACGTTTTTTGGAGATAGACTGGTCCTTCTCAATGTTACAATGGAACCAGCAGCACTGAAAACACGTTCGGAAGAGACACTTGCGACAGGGCAAGCCAGATAGCTTATCGCCAGCCTGCTGAGCTGTGGCCATTCAGACCTTTTCCTATACCAATACTGCAATGGGTTTTGATCAACATACACCCCTGTTGGGTCGTCCAGATAGGCCTGGACCATCCGCTCAATGTTCAGGGTTGCTGCTGGTAAGCTTTTGTGCTGTTTTTTCTGTGCATCAGCACTGTGCTTACAATAGCCCATCTTTACATACCAATCCTGTAATGATAATGAATGTACTCGGCCTAATGATCCAGTTATTGTTTCTGTAGTCGATAGTGATGGTGAGTGTTGTGATTGTGAGCCAACCGCACAGCCCTCAGCCGACGAAGTTGCACTTGATTCTGCATGGCCTGCTTCAGTATCAGTACTTGTTGTGGGTTGATCTTGCGGGCTTTTAATTAGCAGCCATTCGTTTTCCAACTTACTGGCTGCTTCAGCTATACAACTTTTGTAGCGGGCAACATCATTGTTGGAAAAAGCAAGGAATGTCTTTAGTAGTCCCAATTTTGCACGTGGATCCAGAATTGTGGCACAAATGTAATGTTCTTGTGACAAAATTTTATTTTGTAACCTTACATTTTCAGTTAAGCGCCGGGATAAGCTCTCCACCAAGTCATGGGCTTGCCTTCTGTCCTCTACACCTTTGTATGATTCAGACACATTATTCGGCTCATACTCTAGCATTTGCAATAATGGGATAGCTTGGCCCATTGTACAGTCCTCCTTGCTGACTTCACGTGTGAAGACCTCAAAAGGAGAAAGCATCTCAGTCAGGCATTTAATTAGGCTCTATTGCTCCATGTCAAGGATCATGCCTTTAACAGTAGCACTAGCATCCCCTCTTCTTTTCCAGACAAATTCATGGAGTGACATGTGCTGTTCGTACAGACGATCAAGCATGTAATACGTTGAGTTCCAACGTGTTGCCACCTCCTGGATGATTGCCTTGACTGGCATCCTAAATTCACGTTGGATGATCCTCAGCTGCTTCCGAGCTTTTAAAGAATGGCTGAAATGAGTGCATATTCTTCGGCAGATGGCCAGTAAATTGCTGACTATGGGTTATTTTTTCAGAAAGTCTTGAACTATAATGTTTATGCAGTGCGCCAAACACGGAACCCTGAAATAGGAACCAAGTTCCATGGCCTTAAGTACATTACTGCCATTGTCTGTGGCAACAAAACCAATACAAAGCCCTCTGGGCCGCAGCCATTCCAAAACCTTGGTGCGAAACTCATGTAAAATGTTTTCAGCCGTATGAGATTTCTCCATGGCGAACATGGCTACAGTTGCATGTTTCCGAGTACCTTCAAAAATCGCAGCTGTGTCAACAACACCTTGTGCAGATAGTTTATCTTTAACCCCCACGAAAGAGATCCAGTGTGCAGTGATGCACATGTAATCTGTGGCTTGGCAACTGCTCCACATGTCTGTTGTCAGGTGGATATTGTGCATAGCACTCTTCTGCAAAGCTTGTCCAACCAATTCCAGCACATCATGATGTAGTGCCGGAACAGCAAATCTTGCGAAATAGGACCGGCTGGGAACTTTCCATTTCGGGCAGATGGCAGGCACAAATTCAAGGAAACCCACCCCTTCCACAAATGAAAAAGGAAGAAGGTCCAGCGCTAACATTTTAGCCAGCTTCGCATTGTACAATCGTGCCGTTGGGTGGTTGCGTTGGAACTGCCCCTCCAACCTAAACATGCTCTCAATGGTAGGCTGGCTTACATTCCTTAGTGGTGCTGTTTTCATTAACCCACTACGGCTCAACGACACAGATTGTCTCATTGAGGTACTCGCCGGTCGCCTTGGTGTCTCACACAGACTCTGAGTATGGCTCTTACTGCGGTGCCACTCTGATGTTACTGAGGAGGATGTGGGCGTTACCACCACTGCACTACTGGGGACAGGGCTAGAAATGCCTCCCTCTTCTTCACCTGCCACCGCGATAATATCGCTCTCTGATTCATCCTGACCAACTTCAATGGGTTGACTTTTTCTACTTTCTTTTAACTTAAGTAGGTGATCTTCCCACACGATAGTGTGGTGTATTCTGATATGACTTGCTTGTCCTCCGGTACCATAATTTGTACCAAGCTTACCACGCCGAACACCTTGCCGACAAATTGAGCATATAGCAACGTTCTCCTCCTTGGCGATAACAGAAAAGAAGTCCCAAACTGGGGAGGAGAACTTTCTGGCACTGCTGGATGTGCCACTTTCAACACCAGATGAACTTGAGGGGGTGTTTGAAAATGTGTGACCCTGTGCACCTACACTGTGACTTTTACTACCACTACCTACTGAGATGGTTGAGCTGGATGTAGGTCCCTGCCGGGCCTTGGAAAATATGGCAGCTGGAGGTAGTGGTGGTGTAACCTGTGTTGGTGAGATCCGTGCTACATCCCGCTCAGTAGCAGCCTTTCTGGATAGGGTGAAAATGTTGGTCTACAATCCCTTTGGGGTGGCAGTAATGTGCGTGATGACTGGCTCATCTTCATCAACATCATCACCCCCCTCTTCTACATCTACCTCCATAACTTTAAGTTTTTCTGGGACCTTCCTTTTCAGAAGCATTGTCTTGTGGCGTATATCACTCTCAGACCGAGCTGGTGGGACCCAAGTGTCATCACGATCATCAGAAGCGGGGCTTGAAGAAGAAGATGATGGACTAAGCCTCCTTTTCCTTGCTGGTGGTCTGGAAGACAATAGATCTTGGGAAACAGTGGTTTGACTTTGCTCCACTTTGTCTGCAGGAAGCTCGATTTCCTGAAATGCCCCTACGTCAGGAACAACAACTACTATGGTGGGCTGTTGCGGCAGCTGCTGCTGTTCTTGTTGCGGCGGCTGCTGCTGTTCTTGTTGCGGCGGCTGCTGCTGTTCTTGTTGCGGCGGCTGCTGCTGTTCTTGTTGCGGCGGCTGCTGCTGTTCTTGTTGCGGCGGCTGCTGCTGTTCTTGATGCGGCGGCTGCCCACTGATCTGCTGAGTTTGCGCCTGCGTTGAACTTGATTGTGTACTACTTTGCGGTAATGACATTTCTTCAACATCGCTGCTCGTTAGTAGACTGGCTACCTCTGCGACACTAAAGCCCTTGGGCCTAGGTTGGTGTGGTTGGACCGCTGTGCTGCTCCCAGCTTGGTTCCCGGACAACGCTGCTGCAGGCGTAACTTTTTTGGTGCCAAAAAAAACATTGGCCGGCACACCACCAGTCGTGGTTAATGGCACTTGCTTTTTCTGTTCCTTCTTCTCACCGGCAACTTTCTTGGTACTGGACCTGGTACCTTTCTTTGGGGCCATCTTCTTCAGATGTCAGGCAGGATGCAGATGCACAACAAGTTCTGGTCACACGTGGACGTGATGCGCAGCAGGACTTCTGTCTGGCTGGCAGTACAACGGGTAGCCGGGTGATGCTGATGACACCTCCTACTCTGTCTTTTGTGCACCTAAAAGCAAATAAGACAGGAGAAGAACATCAGTGAAATGTTGCATTTGTTGTTGTGGTTCAGTTACTTAGTACTGTACTAGTGCAAACAAAAGATAGTCTAGCCATTTATGACTTTTTTTTAAACTAGAGCTATGTTATACTACTGTGTACAGCCACACACTACACTCTCAGGAAGGATAGGAAAGTTAATAATAACCACCAAAATAAAAATGTAATGAAAGTGGGGTGGGGCATTAAATTATTTGAGCATCTCAGCATCCATGGAGCTGCTGCTGGCAAAGGGGGTGGATGGATGGAAGCAGTAAGCCAAATAGCCAATAGGAAAACCATGCAGGCCTATGGCAAAAGCAGGACACTAATAACTCACAGTCCAAACACCAAAAAAGGCCAGCACCCACATGGACACTCACAAATCACAAACAAGCCGGGGGCCTGGGAAACACCAGGAGCTGACAAAAGGCCTATAAAACCCAGGTAAAGGATGCATGCTAAAGCACACTGCTCTGCCTTTTTAATGCAACAAAATGGAAATACGAACATTCACAGGCCCCAAAAAGGTCTGCAGGGTGCATGCATTACACACCAACACACCAGACACATACAACAAAAGCATGTCTTTAAGACAACCAACATCAGAAAGGCCACCCCAAAAAACACACTTCCCCAACTCAATCCAATGCCATCCATGCCCTAAATGATGTCTAAATTCAACAGATCACACAGAAAACACCTGATTAATAAAGCTGTGGCTACCTGCTCTGATCCTAGTGGATGAAAAAGCAGGCCTGTTGGCAGACAAGGCCAGGCAAGCTTGCAGGCCTAGGCTTCAAAATGGCCACCAGCCACATGGCCAGGCCCAACAACATCAGAAAGGCCACCCCAAAAAAAACACACTTCCCCAACTCAATCCAATGCCATCCATGCCCTAAATGATGTCTAAATTCAACAGATCACATAGAAAACACTTGATCAATAAAGCTGTGGCTACCTGCTCTGATCCTAGTGGATGAAAAGGCAGGCCTGTTGGCAGACAAGGCCAGGCAAGCTTGCAGGCCTAGGCTTCAAAATGGCCACCAGCCACATGGCCAGGCCCAACAACATCACAAAGGCCACCCCCCAAAAACACACTTCCCCAACTCAATCCAATGCCATCCATGCCCTAAATGATGTCTAAATTCAACAGATCACATAGAAAACACTTGATCAATAAAGCTGTGGCTACCTGCTCTGATCCTAGTGGATGAAAAAGCAGGCCTGTTGGCAAACAAGGTCAGGCAAGCTTGCAGGCCTAGGCTTCAAAATTGCCACCATGGCCACATGGCTAGGCCCAACAACATCACAAAGGCTACCCCCAAAAAGCACACTTCCCCAACTCAATCCAATGGCATCCATGCCCTAAATGTGCTTGAAAATGAAATACATTAAAAAAACAACAAAAGGAACAGTTGCTTCATCATGCACACACCCATGAGGCCATGCCCATGGCTAGCTCGGGCCTACTACTACTACCCACAAAATAAAAAAAATAAAAAAAGGAATGATGATAATTAATTATAAAAAAAAAATTGTAGTTACTTACAACAACTGCAATGCCCACAATCAAACAGACACAACAACCACTTACTTGTAAAATATCCTATTCCAAAAATCCTCAAATACAATTGCAATGATGCAGCCGACAAAAAGAGTGATCTTTCCAGCTCCAAATCCAAAGGCAGAATGAGCAGGAGATGGACAAAGCACTGGGAGGAGCCTGCTGGACAGGAACAGGAAGTTGGAGATTCTGTTTCACTTCCTCCCTCTCTCCACCTTTTAAAAAAAGGACTCCTTGCACAAAAAAGGACAGCCAAATGTCAATGTAAGGAGTTGTTTTCATCCAAAATCAGCATTTGCAGAAGGTTTCATGCTGCTAGAGCTGATATTCCTCTCCAAATTGAAAATTTTACATGTTCGAGTTATCGAGCTTCACATTACTTCCGCCGGCGTGTCGAAAATGACATGATCGCGTTCTCTTTGTCCCTGTCGCGTTGGATATGACGTGTTCGGGGTCTTTTTCTCCTGTTCGCGTTTGATTAGACGTGCCCGCGTCCTCACCCTCTCGCTCGCAATGTAGAATGACGTGTTCGAGATCTCAATCTACTCATACTCGCGCGGTGCATGATCGCGAGAAGAAAGACGTGATCGCGCGACAAATTACGTGATCGCGCGACAAATTACGTTAATGCGGCCGCGAACTGTCGCGAGACAGCGCAAAATGGCTACCAGCATCCAACATCTCGTGGAGAACGCGACCGGGTCGGGAAAACTTGTCAGCGAACGTGGGGATTCAGGTAAGGCGATCGCGCGCACGCGAGAATGTATTTTTTTACAGCGCAAGCAAGAAACAAATTATCGCTAAGCTGCGGAATGCGGAAATTTTGACATTTTCGCGCTTTCCGCGGAACGCAAAAATGCCAAAATATCGCAATTTCCGCGAACGGAACGGAATTTTGGCCCAGGCCTCCTGCCAATCCATCACAACAACCCAACAGACAGGAGGTAACAGCCAGGATCTGGCAAAGGAAGCTGGAGGCCATCAGGGCCAAATACCAGTGGCTGGTGGCAGAGGAGGACGAGGAGGCAGCAGCAGCTGCAGCCTCAAATGCCCCAGGCCCCAGCCAGGCCCCAGTGCCTCTGGTAGTCTGGCACCATGGTCACAAGGCAGCGGCCTGCCACCCTTCCATCACTGCTGTTCCCAAATATTTTAGAACCTTTCAGCACTGCATACTCCAGCGGCTGGCACTCATGGAATTCAGGATGGAGGAGCGTTTGGACAAATTAGAGAAGATGCCTCCTAGCCCACTGCTAGGCCTCTCTTGCCCCTTTTTTAATCTTTTTTTTTTGTGCATTGGACTTGTTGGGGAGAGGTTGGGAATGTGGGAGCTGGGACATTTTAGGGGTTTTCTTATTTATTTCTTCTTTATAGACGATTACGTTTTTGGACGTTTACTTTGGACTAAGCTTATTCTCGACATTTGTTGGGGTTAGGGAGAGGGTGGGCCAGGTGTTGTGGGTTTACTAGTTTATATTTGTTAGGGAAATACATTTTTTATAGTTGTACATATGATGTAAATCTTTTTGGGGGGGTTAATGTTTTAATTCACAGTGCTGACTTTGCTGCAGGCCCGCAGCCAGTTTTTAAAATCTGTTGATAGTGTAACAACAACAAAATAGTTATGCGGTTCCCTCACATGTCCTGCTACTTTCTGACTGACTGACTGACTGACTGACTGGATTATTTATTAAGCGCACTATTGCCGAGGCGTCTTGCCGCTGAGCGAGGATAGGGAGTGGCTGCTCCTAAACTAGGATTTTAAGAAAAGCCAAGTTTGTAATGCCTTTCTGAACAAGATCTTGTTAGCTTGCAAGCGTAGCTCTGTAGGGAGTTAGTTCCATAGCTTTGCCGCTTGAAATGAAAAACCGTTGCCTTCCCATCGGGCTCTTTTTATCTTAGGGAGGCAAACCATCCCCAGACTGCCAGATCTTAATGCGCGGGTTGGTACATACCGTGAAAAAAGAGATTTAATATCTGCTGCACCTCCTCCATATACAGCTTTGTGAACTAGGCAAAACGCCTTGAAATGCACCCTTCGTCGGACTGGTAGCCAATGTAGCTGCCTTATGCCATTTGACGTTGGGTGATGTTTAGGAAGATCCAGCAATATTCTTACAGCAGCGTTCTGCAATGACTGAAGTTTGGAAAGCTGTCTATCCCCAGTTCCAACATACAGTGCATTGCAGTGGTCAATTCGCGATAGAACCAAGGCTCCTACTACCGTTTTTCTTAAAGAAAAAAGTATAAATGGCAATATTTTTCAGAGGACCTTAATCATACAAAAGCAGGCCGAGGTAACTTGATTAACTTGAGAAGTAAGTGTTAAGTCCTTGCCAATCAGAAGACCTATATTCTTAGCCTTTAACACAGGGACGGGACAGGTGCCAGCTTCTGGAGGCCACCATAGGTGATTCCAGATTGAGGGTTTTTGGCCAAATTCTACTACCTCAGTTTTCTCTGTGTTGAGCTTTAAAAAGTCTGTGTTCATCCAGCTCATCACACTTGTGAGGCAGTTTCGGAATCGTTCTGCTGTAGCTCCGGCACTCTGTGTAAGTGACACCACGAACTGGGTGTCATCTGCATATGACACCAGTGTTAAACCTTGATCTTTTATCAATTTGTCCAGTGGGGTCTCATACAGATTAAACAATGTGGGGGATAAAGCTGATCCTTGAGGGACTCCACATGGGAGAAAGAATTCTCCGGATTGAATTCCATCCCAGTAGATTTGTTGTACCCTGGAGTCCAGGAAGGACCTGAGCAATGTTAAGGCTGTATCCTTAACACCCACAGCTCTGAGCCTCTGTAGTAGGACCACATGATTTACGGTGTCAAAAGCGGCCGCTAAATCAAGCAGAATTAAGACAGCTATACTACCCTTATCCATGACCTTACAAATCTCCTCAGTTGCCATTAGCAGAGCAGATTCTGTAGAATGTCGTGATCGAAAGCCATGCTGAGAGGAGTCCAGGATATTATCAGAATCCACAAACTCCATCAGCTCCTGATTCATGGCTTTCTCCTCCTAGTCTCTGCAGTCTGCAACTATATTAACCTCTAAGGACTCAGAGGGTGTGGGTGTGTGAATTTCCATTGTATATAGATTATTGCAGTTCAGCAATGAATCCCCACAGTTCTTCTCTTACCTGATTAGATGAAGCGATGGCTGCATAGTTTCCCAAGGTGCAATGGTAGTAGACAGTTGCAGCATGCTAGCACACTAGTTGAATAATGAAAGCACCAGATCCATAAACAAGATCCCACTCCTTCCTTGCTGAACTCAAATTGTAGGGTGAGGAATATTCATCACAGGGACCTAATTAAATTGAAATTAAACTGAGTTAATGCTATTATTATATGCAAGCTTTGCAAAAAAATGAGACAGTCACCAGAGACTAGACTACTAGTTCACAAGAAGAAGAGACTATAGAAAAAATATGATAAGCAATGCCAAATTAAAATAGTCAGAATGGTGAGCTAGTAAAAGTTACAAAATGAAGTCGACTCGAGCTATGAAGTGGACGAGCGTAACCTTTGACACAATACAGTATCTGAAGGATAATGCTTGCAATTATGTTCCTCTGAAAAATGTTTAGATATTCAATACTGTGCATGGGTGGCTAATCTAAATATATATAATAATGCCAGTGTGGGCTATGCATTGAGCTGAAGAAGATCCTCGCCCTGACTGAGTTGGTTTTGCTTTCACCACATCTACCTCACCAACTGGCACATGCATCAAGCAAAAATCCAGTCGGTACAATACTGATTCGGTAAAATCACCCGTTAGCGAGTGTCAAAAACCGAATCCCAATGCATCAACCCAAATCGTGAGAAAATAAAGAATCGCTAAATACATACCGGAAAAATTACTAATCACAAATAACCAATCCGCTAAAATACCGAATCGCAAAATACCGAAGTCGCAATCACCGAAATCACAAATAGCTCCCGGCAAGTGCCAATGGCTAATAACGAATCGCTACTCTATGCAACAAAAATCGCAAATACCGAAAATCCCAAAATTCGCTAATTAGCATGAGCAAATTAAGGGGAATCAGAATCTGGAGGTAAAGTTACAAAAAAAAAAAATGAAAGACATAAAAAACAATTCACATGTGCAACAGATCGTACCAATCAGCAAACCCTTAAATGTGGCCCAGGAGACCCTGTTGGCTAGCACAAAATGGCAGCCCTCTACGTGCTTGCGAGGAGGATGCAAATCAATGCAGCAGGACAGAGCAGGAGAAGGGTCCAGGAGAGAGTATTCAGAGTGCGCATCACCTTGCTCGGACAGAATGAGGACGAGGTGTACGAGAAGTATCGACTGAATCGTGCCATGATCATGTGCCTCATTGCAGACCTGGAACCACTACTGCAGCACCAGACACATCAGACCAATGCAATCCCTGCTCACGTCCAGGTCCTATGCAGCCTGCACCTACTGGCCTCAGGAAGTTTCCAGGGGGTAATCGCCGTAGCCGGAGGCGTATCGCAAAGCGCACTCTCACGCTTCTTCCAGAAATTCATAGATGCCATGCTGACAATGATACACACCCGCATCATCTTCCCCACAACCCCACAGCAGTTGGACCGCAACAAACAGGCATTCTACCAGGTGGCCCATTTCCCCCATGTCATTGGATGCATCGACTGTACGCATATCCCCATCTGTCCACCCTCTGCCAATGAGTACATATTCCGTAACCGCAAGTCCTACCACTCAACCAACGTGCAGGTTGTGTGCGATGCCAAGCACATCATCACGGACCTAGTGGCACATTTTCCGGGGAGCACACACGACTCCTACATATTCCGACACAGTGGCATCCACAGCCGTATACTCAACGGACAATTCGGAGAGGGACTCCTGCTTGGTACGTACACATACCTCTTCCACACATGAGCACCACACATGTATGAACATCACCCTTGCTAAGTCTTTTCTTCTATCTTGTAGGTGACAGTGCATACGCCCTGCGTGAATATATACTCACCCCCTACATCAATCCAGCAACACCACAGGAGCAACAATACAACGCCGCCCACATAAGCACAAGGAATGTCATAGAGAGGACCTTTGGGATTCTGAAGAGTCGCTTTAGAATCCTACATAAGACTGGTGGTGCCTTGCTATACAAACCTGATACCTGCTGCAGGATTGTAGCTGTATGTGCTATGCTGCACAACATTGCGACCAGAAGGGGGATACCCATAGAGGTGGACAGGAATTACGACTACCGGGATGACCAACCACCCGCCCAACACCGACAGGCACACGTCCCTAACACAGCAGAGGGCCATAGGAGGCGGACATACATCATGCAACATCATTTCTGAACCAGGTAAGAATGAAACATGACAATTTAATTGGTGGTGCTACTGTTTAATGCACAGGAGCACTGAGGGATGTGCGACCAAACAAGCTATAAAATAAAAGTTCCCCAAGAAAACTGTAACCACAAATGGCCGTTTTAGTCACGGCTGTGCAGCGTCAAATAGGCGAGGACCATGGTTGCCCCACCACGGTCAAGTATGACTGTCAGTTAGTCTAGTGGCGCTTGCCACGAACGCCAAGCCTCCTCTCAGGTGTCTCCTCCACCTCACCACGGCCTGTCCCTGTGGAGCACCGCGAACTGCGCCGCCTGGTGCTGGCCTCTGCTACAGAAACACTGCTCACACTTGAGGCAGCCTCACTGCCGTCTTCCCCTCCCAATGCGCTAGCACTGAATGTACCGCTCTGCAGGTGTTCTACTGCAGTGGTGACCCGTCCTAGAGCCTTGGCAACATTCCCACAAAAGTGTCCAAGGTCCACCTGCAGTGACACCGAGCGGCGTGCCAACACTGCGGTGCTGTTGCTCATCCTTGTGATGGCCTTTGTTGAGGCTGCGGACCTGACCAAGTTCTGCCGGTGCCTCCTCCTCTCGCTCTCATGGCCTTCCCTCATGGCACGGGTGAGTTCATGTATGTCCTCCCTCAGGTACCCATTGCCCTCTGCCACCACAGTGGTCATGTCCCTCACTGCCGCAGTCATGGCACGCATTTCTTTTGCAAGGCGCGCTATGTTAGAGCTGATTGTAGCCATGTGTCTCCCCTGCAGGCGCTGGACACGCAGCATCCTTTCCTCAATGCCAGCATTTGGGGAGATTGCAACATCGCCTAAGGAGAGTGAACTGCGCAGAGACCTGCGACGCTGTGGGAGTCTGACACGTGCTGGTGGTGCAGCAGGCGGTGGGATGATTCGCAGACTTTGACCCGATGGTGTAGCAGGTGTTTGCCATGTTTCCATCACCTGCATGGGTGGAACTTGTGACCTGCCTCTCCGCTCTTTAGTTGCAGTTGTTGCGGCAGCAGGTGTTGCTGGTGCTGGTGGTGGTGGTGTGGTTGCTGGTGGAGGTAGTGAATGCTTATCTTGCGCTGTCTCCATATCCGAATCGGCTGGTGTCTCCGAAATGATCAGCCGGCCGCTGTCGTCGGAATCCCCAGGAGATGCATCTGTGTGTGAAACAGTGCATGGTTAGTGGGATAGTTACACCTACGTAATATTGTAAACATACATGTCCCTCTGTGATCCACTAAATAAACAGTCTATATCCAGCTTCTACTGATGTGGTGATTTTTAAATCTATTTTTTCCTGTGCATGCACACCGGGCTGACTTGACTACAACTCCCATGATGCACTAGTGTTATGAGTAAAGTTGTGTGGGGCAAAGCTGCATGCACACTCTGATCGTGCTGGGGGCTTGGGAATGGATTTACGCAATGCTGGGTACGGCCACAGGCATGCATCTTACCTTGGGAACTTGTGGCTGCACCGGAGGTATCCATGTGGGTTACTCCCACGACGGCCTCAGGCTCGATGGTCCCTTCCACCAGCTCCTCCAGGGCGGTGTTAGCTTGCACTGTGGAAGGTCCGCCTCCCGTTCTGGATGCCTCCCGGAGCCTCTCTGCAATCCTCTCCTTTGCACGCTTCCTCAGGTCGTACCACCGCTTTTTAAGATCGTCAATGCTGCGGGGCATCACTCCAACTGCATTTACCCTCTCTCGGATGCGCAGCCATATGCGCCGCTTCTCAGACTCTGGCACCTTTAGGGACAGCTTCCCGAACAGCCGATCGTGTTTGCTGCTCACCCCCTCGATCAGGTGCTCCAGCTCCCGGTCGGAAAACTTGCGTTTCCTCTTGCGTGCAGCTTCTGCGCTGGATGGTGCTTCTTTCTCCATCCTGGTTGTGTAGGAGGGTAGTCCAGTTAGTTTGGCTTCAATGGGCTCAGGCAGTCTCCAGTACCTGCTCCTGTTTGCTCCTCTGGCGAGGCAATGAGGGTGGGGCTGCAGTATTTCCTGGTGGTGATGTCCCGGAGCGACCCGTTCTGCCACGGAATCGCTAATTGCGATATCGCTAATAGCGATTTCGCTATTACCGATATCGCTATTGGCTAATTCGGTAATACCGATTTCGGATTTTGCTCTTCGGTGTTTGCTTTACTCGCTATTGGATATTAGGTAAAATATAGCGATTTTTAAAGAATCGCTATATTTTAGCGAATCTGTTGATGCATTCAGAAAAGCGATTACTTGATACCGATTCCTTATTTATCGCTATTAAGGAATCGCTTTTGCTTTTGTTGATGCATGTGCACCCAAGTGTGTAATCAATTAATGATGTAAATTTTATTTAGTCACACCTCAATAAATTACACAGTCCAGGCAAAGAGGGTTAGGGATTCAATAAATGGATGGGAAGGGAGATTTGAGGGAAAGGTTTGAAAAAGACAAACACCAAGCAAGGATAGCATTCATCTATGCAGCCGACCATCATAAATCTGTTATGAGAGGAAAAGAAAATGGAGGAATGATAGTACAGGTAAACCAAAATAAATTGTCTGTCAGCCCCCAGAGAGACCTAAGTTAAGTTATGTTCTGTTGTACTGAGCTATGAAAGACAGCAAATAAAATTAAAATATCTGTAGGAGTCAAGTAAACAAACATAAACAACACACACAGTTCTAATGATTGAAGAGAAACATGTATACTGTTTTGCCATATTGGGAGTTGCATCTGCAATCCTCTTGGACTGCCTGTCACACCTAGGTGCTTGGCGGATGCAGTTCGGTAAGGTAAGTGTGAGTATGTTATATTGTTTTTCCAGTATAGCGCAGGGTAAGAGGGCCTGTTGGTTTAAAAACTAAAATGATATTGAAGGAGAAAAAAAGTTAAACTGCATAAGAAATGCACCAAGAAGACTCCGAGGCAGCATGGCTAAATGTCTGTTTCCAGTTACCTTCAACAACAGGCCTCCCACCCAACCACCCATTAGCTTCAAATTTGAGCCAAACAGCACTGAACATACACACAACCAGCAACATAGCATTTTCCCGATCTAGTAAAATGAACACATCTCTGTCACTCAGCACTCAGCACTCACCACCACTTCATGCAGTTGGATAGGTCTGTTGTTTACCTTTAGGCCACTTCAAAGTCAACACAAAATCAGTTGGTTTCAGTTAATTTGAAAACATTCAACTTCAGGTGGCAGTTGTCATGACCACGCCCTGAGTTATTCCAATATCTCTGATCCTTCTAAGTCTGACTCCGAGTATGGTGTCGAACTCCGTACCAACTGCATCCTAAGTCCTGACTCAAATGCAATAGATCAGCCTGTAGTACAATGTTGTTGTTGCACAACAGAAAGGGAACGATTGAGCCCTTTTTTGTGTATACTAGCTTTGCATTTGTGTTATCTAAGGGACTGGTCAGGTCTGTGTCTTTGAGGAGTATAAAGCAGAAAACAATAAAACCAAGCAGTGTGGACTGTGGAGTGGACCTGGTGAAGGAATCTCGCTATCTATCAAAGGGGAAGGAAAAAAATAACCTTCACTGTAAAATTATTGATCAGCAGTCAGTAGATCACCAACATTGTAAATCATCACAAACCCAATTTAATTGTAATAGTTACAGATAAACAAACACCCAGTGTCACACTGCCTGCCACTACATGAATCATGTCAACACACACGGCCCATCACAAGTTCACAACAAACAACAATCACTCAGCATGCAATGCATGTTGTTTACCTGTTCTTCCGATTTGCTCACTGTGATCGTTTCATGGTAGATTTCAGAATGCAGATCCATTTGCTCACGAAGCAGAGCATGACCAGTGTAAACTGAATTATATTGTCACATGTGGGGCAGTCTTTTTAGGGTAGGAAAGGATAGATAGTCATGGCCCAGGTTGGAGGCAGGCACACGTTTGTATTCTCCATCCGATGCCCTAGAGGGATATGGGTGTGTGTGGGGAGGGGTTTGGGACTTCTTCACTGAGCACAGTTGCAACTCCAATCCATCAATAAAATGTGTCTAAAAGTAACAAGCTCACCAGATCTGAGGGCTCTTAACAAATCCACAGCCAGGGAATCATCAGACTGGAGAAAAAGAAGTGTAAAAAAAAGAACTAAACAAGACAAAACTGCTTCCATCTATGCAGCAGAGATCCAGAACAACAGCCTTAGACCATCAGGACACTTCCAACCCTGCTTCAGTATGCAAAATAGTTGAAGATGCACCTCCTTAAAGACAATTATATCACAATCACTAACAGTACAATTCTAGAAACCAAATTATTTGTTGACTATATCCTTACCTTTGAACCTCTATAGTTGTCCACTGACGTTTTAGCACATACATACATATATCCTTTTATAAACAGATTTATCATACTTTCATGCGGCGCAAAGCCGCAAGCACCTTGCTGCGCTGCATGAAACGGAAAGGGCAAGAATGCCTCATATTATTATTATATGGCACATTCCAATTCTTTCCATGCACTGGCTTACATTTGGCTGCCTATCGCCAATGCAGGCACCCTTGCATCATGGTGCAAGGCTGCCTGCATTGCAGACAGGATTGTTTTTGTGCAGGAAGGTATTCCTACCTGCACAAAAACAATCTTCAAAGACCCACGTAGAAAGAGGTAAAAACGAGGAGAAATAATGATATATCTCTTCGTAACATCTCCCCTGGGGAGGCATAGCATTTTGATGCATTCCCAGGACTACACTAATTGTAAATCTGGGAAGCACCAAAATTCATGAGTGGATGTGAGGGAACACCCACACTCCACTCATGGAGCACCTCCCTGGGGTAGAGTAATGCAAGGCAGTGATTTGTGCCTTGGGATTTATCAAGCCACTCAGGGCCATGCAAGGTGCCCTTGCATGACTTTATAAATCTGACTTTAATGTTGCATCACCCTTGTGCCCTATGTGTAGTGCAAAGGCAACACAATACTGTGATAAATCTGGCCCGTGATGTCTGGGGTCAGCCATTCAGATTGGTGTAACATGTGCATCTACAATAGTGTCCAGCCTTTTTGTAGTGTGTGCACTGTCATAAGATTGGCAAGTCTTACAATTCTATAGCATTACCCATACTACTGTGAGGGCTCAGCCTCTAAGACTTTTATAACCTGTATGCACCTAACAGGTACTTACCCACCCATCCAATAATCCATTCAGCACTTACTATTCATCCATGCATTTATCTATCCAATCATATATTGAACTATTCATCTACGTACTCGCTTATTCATTAATTATCTGTGTGGTCACTCACTCAGCCATCCAACTATTGATTCATTTACATATTCACCCTGTCACATGTCCACACATCACATGCAAACTTAATAATTTGAATTTTCACTCCTAAAAGAGCTAGAATTACAGGCGTTGCCACTGTTTCTCTGAGATGAGTCCTAAAGACGAGTCCAATTTTAAAAGATCAAACTATTTCATATAACATGTTAATTTGATCAATATTATGAAGTCTTAGAACCTGATTTAGAGTTTGGCGGATTAGTTACTCCATCACAAACATGACAGATATCCCATCCGCATTATTTCAAGTGCGATAGGATATAATGCATTTGTAATAAGGTGGACAGGATATACTTCTTGGTTGTTAAATGTGATGACATACACTCCGCTGTCTTTGACTCTGGAACCATTCAAGGCGGGCCTTCTAACAGTTATTTTTCCATTGTGGGTTGACCATGCGAGCCATGATAGTTTTTGAAAGGTAAAATAAGCAATGACACCCACAATACCAGCATGTCAAGAGAATGTGCAGTGGTGGGTGGATGCTAAATTTGAATGAAAGCTATTGATATTCACCTTGCAGCTGGGGGGGGCAAAATGTTATGTTCCACTGGCAGAGTTATCATAATTTTGTTGACTCCACGTTTGTAACGTGGAGTTCTGGCCAAAATCCAGCAATTGCCACGTGCCGGATTTTCCCTTGTGTTCAGCACCAAAAAGGTAAGTTGGCAAGTGCGAGAGAGGTTTGGTGGCCCTTAGTGTGATTTCTGGTTGCAAGGAGGACATCCATTGAGATTTTTCTAATGAAGGCGGTTGCGGGTGGTCACGTCCGCTTGCCATCAGAAGGCTGCCGCTCAAGTAGAAAATCTACTCGAGTGACAGCAAAATCAACTTGAGTGTCTACGCCCACCGGTGTTTTGCCTGGTGCCGTTCGCAGTGGTGTTTCAGCGTGGAACGCACTCCCAGCGCTAAATCACAATATGAGCAGTGCAACTTACTTTTTCCCTCCTGTAGGCAGAACTGTGCGGAACATTGCAGAGTTTTAATGTAACTCTGCGGAGTTCTGCTAAGCCAAATTCCATGACTTCTCCCACACCTACTTGTAGCCCAAAACTATACATTGGTTTGATTCATAAAAAGTTGCCAGAAAGTTGCACCAATGTTTTCTGACCTCACACGAGACAGATTTCGGACGCACGGCAGCACAGCAAGCCTTCCTGCTGCACTGACGTGTATCAAAAGAAAAGGGGAAGAATGTATTGTATCTACAAAATACAGCGCATTCCTGCCCTTTTCTACTGTCCTGGCACACAATGGGCTACCATGCCCCAATGCAGGCACCCTTGTGCCATGGTGTTTGCATTGAAGGGGTGATTATTTTTGTACAGGAAGGGACATCTTCCTGGACAAATAACATCATGAGGTGTGTTTTCTTCTTGAATGCAGCACACATAAAAAAGAAAGGAAAAACAGGGAGAAATTGATGTATTTCTCCTCGTTCCATCTCCCTTACTCCTCCCCTGGGAAGGCGTAGGAATCCGAAGCATTCCCAGGTGTACAAAACCTTGTAAATCTGGGAATGTGTCAGGTTCCATTGATCATGTGTGGGAACACCCACAGCAACACCGAGCGGCGTGCCAACACTGCGGTGCTGTTGCTCATCCTTGTGATGGCCTTTGTTGAGGCTGCGGACCTGACCAAGTTCTGCCGGTGCCTCCTCCTCTCGCTCTCATGGCCTTCCCTCATGGCACGGGTGAGTTCATGTATGTCCTCCCTCAGGTACCCATTGCCCTCTGCCACCACAGTGGTCATGTCCCTCACTGCCGCAGTCATGGCACGCATTTCTTTTGCAAGGCGCGCTATGTTAGAGCTGATTGTAGCCATGTGTCTCCCCTGCAGGCGCTGGACACGCAGCATCCTTTCCTCAATGCCAGCATTTGGGGAGATTGCAACATCGCCTAAGGAGAGTGAACTGCGCAGAGACCTGCGACGCTGTGGGAGTCTGACACGTGCTGGTGGTGCAGCAGGCGGTGGGATGATTCGCAGACTTTGACCCGATGGTGTAGCAGGTGTTTGCCATGTTTCCATCACCTGCATGGGTGGAACTTGTGACCTGCCTCTCCGCTCTTTAGTTGCAGTTGTTGCGGCAGCAGGTGTTGCTGGTGCTGGTGGTGGTGGTGTGGTTGCTGGTGGAGGTAGTGAATGCTTATCTTGCGCTGTCTCCATATCCGAATCGGCTGGTGTCTCCGAAATGATCAGCCGGCCGCTGTCGTCGGAATCCCCAGGAGATGCATCTGTGTGTGAAACAGTGCATGGTTAGTGGGATAGTTACACCTACGTAATATTGTAAACATACATGTCCCTCTGTGATCCACTAAATAAACAGTCTATATCCAGCTTCTACTGATGTGGTGATTTTTAAATCTATTTTTTCCTGTGCATGCACACCGGGCTGACTTGACTACAACTCCCATGATGCACTAGTGTTATGAGTAAAGTTGTGTGGGGCAAAGCTGCATGCACACTCTGATCGTGCTGGGGGCTTGGGAATGGATTTACGCAATGCTGGGTACGGCCACAGGCATGCATCTTACCTTGGGAACTTGTGGCTGCACCGGAGGTATCCATGTGGGTTACTCCCACGACGGCCTCAGGCTCGATGGTCCCTTCCACCAGCTCCTCCAGGGCGGTGTTAGCTTGCACTGTGGAAGGTCCGCCTCCCGTTCTGGATGCCTCCCGGAGCCTCTCTGCAATCCTCTCCTTTGCACGCTTCCTCAGGTCGTACCACCGCTTTTTAAGATCGTCAATGCTGCGGGGCATCACTCCAACTGCATTTACCCTCTCTCGGATGCGCAGCCATATGCGCCGCTTCTCAGACTCTGGCACCTTTAGGGACAGCTTCCCGAACAGCCGATCGTGTTTGCTGCTCACCCCCTCGATCAGGTGCTCCAGCTCCCGGTCGGAAAACTTGCGTTTCCTCTTGCGTGCAGCTTCTGCGCTGGATGGTGCTTCTTTCTCCATCCTGGTTGTGTAGGAGGGTAGTCCAGTTAGTTTGGCTTCAATGGGCTCAGGCAGTCTCCAGTACCTGCTCCTGTTTGCTCCTCTGGCGAGGCAATGAGGGTGGGGCTGCAGTATTTCCTGGTGGTGATGTCCCGGAGCGACCCGTTCTGCCACGGAATCGCTAATTGCGATATCGCTAATAGCGATTTCGCTATTACCGATATCGCTATTGGCTAATTCGGTAATACCGATTTCGGATTTTGCTCTTCGGTGTTTGCTTTACTCGCTATTGGATATTAGGTAAAATATAGCGATTTTTAAAGAATCGCTATATTTTAGCGAATCTGTTGATGCATTCAGAAAAGCGATTACTTGATACCGATTCCTTATTTATCGCTATTAAGGAATCGCTTTTGCTTTTGTTGATGCATGTGCACCCAAGTGTGTAATCAATTAATGATGTAAATTTTATTTAGTCACACCTCAATAAATTACACAGTCCAGGCAAAGAGGGTTAGGGATTCAATAAATGGATGGGAAGGGAGATTTGAGGGAAAGGTTTGAAAAAGACAAACACCAAGCAAGGATAGCATTCATCTATGCAGCCGACCATCATAAATCTGTTATGAGAGGAAAAGAAAATGGAGGAATGATAGTACAGGTAAACCAAAATAAATTGTCTGTCAGCCCCCAGAGAGACCTAAGTTAAGTTATGTTCTGTTGTACTGAGCTATGAAAGACAGCAAATAAAATTAAAATATCTGTAGGAGTCAAGTAAACAAACATAAACAACACACACAGTTCTAATGATTGAAGAGAAACATGTATACTGTTTTGCCATATTGGGAGTTGCATCTGCAATCCTCTTGGACTGCCTGTCACACCTAGGTGCTTGGCGGATGCAGTTCGGTAAGGTAAGTGTGAGTATGTTATATTGTTTTTCCAGTATAGCGCAGGGTAAGAGGGCCTGTTGGTTTAAAAACTAAAATGATATTGAAGGAGAAAAAAAGTTAAACTGCATAAGAAATGCACCAAGAAGACTCCGAGGCAGCATGGCTAAATGTCTGTTTCCAGTTACCTTCAACAACAGGCCTCCCACCCAACCACCCATTAGCTTCAAATTTGAGCCAAACAGCACTGAACATACACACAACCAGCAACATAGCATTTTCCCGATCTAGTAAAATGAACACATCTCTGTCACTCAGCACTCAGCACTCACCACCACTTCATGCAGTTGGATAGGTCTGTTGTTTACCTTTAGGCCACTTCAAAGTCAACACAAAATCAGTTGGTTTCAGTTAATTTGAAAACATTCAACTTCAGGTGGCAGTTGTCATGACCACGCCCTGAGTTATTCCAATATCTCTGATCCTTCTAAGTCTGACTCCGAGTATGGTGTCGAACTCCGTACCAACTGCATCCTAAGTCCTGACTCAAATGCAATAGATCAGCCTGTAGTACAATGTTGTTGTTGCACAACAGAAAGGGAACGATTGAGCCCTTTTTTGTGTATACTAGCTTTGCATTTGTGTTATCTAAGGGACTGGTCAGGTCTGTGTCTTTGAGGAGTATAAAGCAGAAAACAATAAAACCAAGCAGTGTGGACTGTGGAGTGGACCTGGTGAAGGAATCTCGCTATCTATCAAAGGGGAAGGAAAAAAATA
This sequence comes from Triturus cristatus, assembly GCF_964204655.1. Taxonomy (NCBI): domain Eukaryota; kingdom Metazoa; phylum Chordata; class Amphibia; order Caudata; family Salamandridae; genus Triturus; species Triturus cristatus. Next base: position 733,853,656 of record NC_140587.1, on the reverse strand, counting down.
ACCTTCACTGTAAAATTATTGATCAGCAGTCAGTAGATCACCAACATTGTAAATCATCACAAACCCAATTTAATTGTAATAGTTACAGATAAACAAACACCCAGTATCACACTGCCTGCCACTACATGAATCATGTCAACACACACGGCCCATCACAAGTTCACAACAAACAACAATCACTCAGCATGCAATGCATGTTGTTTACCTGTTCTTCCGATTTGCTCACTGTGATCGTTTCATGGTAGATTTCAGAATGCAGATCCATTTGCTCACGAAGCAGAGCATGACCAGTGTAAACTGAATTATATTGTCACATGTGGGGCAGTCTTTTTAGGGTAGGAAAGGATAGATAGTCATGGCCCAGGTTGGAGGCAGGCACACGTTTGTATTCTCCATCCGATGCCCTAGAGGGATATGGGTGTGTGTGGGGAGGGGTTTGGGACTTCTTCACTGAGCACAGTTGCAACTCCAATCCATCAATAAAATGTGTCTAAAAGTAACAAGCTCACCAGATCTGAGGGCTCTTAACAAATCCACAGCCAGGGAATCATCAGACTGAAGAAAAAGAAGTGTAAAAAAAAGAACTAAACAAGACAAAACTGCTTCCATCTATGCAGCAGAGATCCAGAACAACAGCCTTAGACCATCAGGACACTTCCAACCCTGCTTCAGTATGCAAAATAGTTGAAGATGCACCTCCTTAAAGACAATTATATCACAATCACTAACAGTACAATTCTAGAAACCAAATTATTTGTTGACTATATCCTTACCTTTGAACCTCTATAGTTGTCCACTGACGTTTTAGCACATACATACATATATCCTTTTATAAACAGATTTATCATACTTTCATGCGGCGCAAAGCCGCAAGCACCTTGCTGCGCTGCATGAAACGGAAAGGGCAAGAATGCCTCATATTATTATTATATGGCACATTCCAATTCTTTCCATGCACTGGCTTACATTTGGCTGCCTATCGCCAATGCAGGCACCCTTGCATCATGGTGCAAGGCTGCCTGCATTGCAGACAGGATTGTTTTTGTGCAGGAAGGTATTCCTACCTGCACAAAAACAATCTTCAAAGACCCACGTAGAAAGAGGTAAAAACGAGGAGAAATAATGATATATCTCTTCGTAACATCTCCCCTGGGGAGGCATAGCATTTTGATGCATTCCCAGGACTACACTAATTGTAAATCTGGGAAGCACCAAAATTCATGAGTGGATGTGAGGGAACACCCACACTCCACTCATGGAGCACCTCCCTGGGGTAGAGTAATGCAAGGCAGTGATTTGTGCCTTGGGATTTATCAAGCCACTCAGGGCCATGCAAGGTGCCCTTGCATGACTTTATAAATCTGACTTTAATGTTGCATCACCCTTGTGCCCTATGTGTAGTGCAAAGGCAACACAATACTGTGATAAATCTGGCCCGTGATGTCTGGGGTCAGCCATTCAGATTGGTGTAACATGTGCATCTACAATAGTGTCCAGCCTTTTTGTAGTGTGTGCACTGTCATAAGATTGGCAAGTCTTACAATTCTATAGCATTACCCATACTACTGTGAGGGCTCAGCCTCTAAGACTTTTATAACCTGTATGCACCTAACAGGTACTTACCCACCCATCCAATAATCCATTCAGCACTTACTATTCATCCATGCATTTATCTATCCAATCATATATTGAACTATTCATCTACGTACTCGCTTATTCATTAATTATCTGTGTGGTCACTCACTCAGCCATCCAACTATTGATTCATTTACATATTCACCCTGTCACATGTCCACACATCACATGCAAACTTAATAATTTGAATTTTCACTCCTAAAAGAGCTAGAATTACAGGCGTTGCCACTGTTTCTCTGAGATGAGTCCTAAAGACGAGTCCAATTTTAAAAGATCAAACTATTTCATATAACATGTTAATTTGATCAATATTATGAAGTCTTAGAACCTGATTTAGAGTTTGGCGGATTATTTACTCCATCACAAACATGACAGATATCCCATCCGCATTATTTCAAGTGCGATAGGATATAATGCATTTGTAATAAGGTGGACAGGATATACTTCTTGGTTGTTAAATGTGATGACATACACTCCGCTGTCTTTGACTCTGGAACCATTCAAGGCGGGCCTTCTAACAGTTATTTTTCCATTGTGGGTTGACCATGCGAGCCATGATAGTTTTTGAAAGGTAAAATAAGCAATGACACCCACAATACCAGCATGTCAAGAGAATGTGCAGTGATGGGTGGATGCTAAATTTGAATGAAAGCTATTGATATTCACCTTGCAGCTGGGGGGGGCAAAATGTTATGTTCCACTGGCAGAGTTATCATAATTTTGTTGACTCCACGTTTGTAACGTGGAGTTCTGGCCAAAATCCAGCAATTGCCACGTGCCGGATTTTCCCTTGTGTTCAGCACCAAAAAGGTAAGTTGGCAAGTGCGAGAGAGGTTTGGTGGCCCTTAGTGTGATTTCTGGTTGCAAGGAGGACATCCATTGAGATTTTTCTAATGAAGGCGGTTGCGGGTGGTCACGTCCGCTTGCCATCAGAAGGCTGCCGCTCAAGTAGAAAATCTACTCGAGTGACAGCAAAATCAACTTGAGTGTCTACGCCCACCGGTCTTTTGCCTGGTGCCGTTCGCAGTGGTGTTTCAGCGTGGAACGCACTCCCAGCGCTAAATCACAATATGAGCAGTGCAACTTACTTTTTCCCTCCTGTAGGCAGAACTGTGCGGAACATTGCAGAGTTTTAATGTAACTCTGCGGAGTTCTGCTAAGCCAAATTCCATGACTTCTCCCACACCTACTTGTAGCCCAAAACTATACATTGGTTTGATTCATAAAAAGTTGCCAGAAAGTTGCACCAATGTTTTCTGACCTCACACGAGACAGATTTCGGACGCACGGCAGCACAGCAAGCCTTCCTGCTGCACTGACGTGTATCAAAAGAAAAGGGGAAGAATGTATTGTATCTACAAAATACAGCGCATTCCTGCCCTTTTCTACTGTCCTGGCACACAATGGGCTACCATGCCCCAATGCAGGCACCCTTGTGCCATGGTGTTTGCATTGAAGGGGTGATTATTTTTGTACAGGAAGGGACATCTTCCTGGACAAATAACATCATGAGGTGTGTTTTCTTCTTGAATGCAGCACACATAAAAAAGAAAGGAAAAACAGGGAGAAATTGATGTATTTCTCCTCGTTCCATCTCCCTTACTCCTCCCCTGGGAAGGCGTAGGAATCCGAAGCATTCCCAGGTGTACAAAACCTTGTAAATCTGGGAATGTGTCAGGTTCCATTGATCATGTGTGGGAACACCCACAGCAACACCCATGGAACGACCCTTTAACGCAGAGAAATGGGTGAAAGGGGTCAGATTACAAAGTCACGCAGGGGGGCTTAGCGTGGCCTTGTAAATATGGGCCAGCACACGGCGCCGCTGGTGCGTCAAAAAAAGTGATGCACTGGCAGCACAATGGTCTTGTAAATAAGCCCCACTCTTTCCTAGGTGTAATACTAAATTCCCATTTCTCATGCAAAACGTAAACATGTACATTTCTGATTCTGAAGAAATAGAGCAAGTGGAAATGTACTTACTGACTTTAATTGTTGGCCGTGGGGAATACTTTTTCCCTACAGAACGACCCCTCCCCAATTTTGGGAGGGAGGGAGATGATCTATTTTCCTTCCCACCATGGAAAGTGCTATCCAACTGCCCACGCACTGATTTACATCTCATACAATTTACAGAATGGGAAGGATGTAGATGATGGTTTGCCAATAGTTACATATGTGATATCACATGACCGCTCAAATGAGAAAACTTTCTCACACAGAAAAACTGCACAAGTAAATCTTTTATGCATGCGAAATTGACTTCTGTGAACTACAAAAATCATTTTGCACTCTTAATAAAGGTTATTTGTCAGAGCAAGTCTGGCTTGAATGTGGAAACATATTTCTGAATAAGACTCCTTATTATTTATTGTAAAAGAAAGAACATTACAAATCAGGTGCAAATTGCTTTGACCATAAGACTCATAGCTCTTGCTCCGTAGTATCCTTTCGATGGTCGCTCCAACTCAAAATGCAATTGAAGACATGAGGCAAATTTGAGTATAGAAAAATCTCATACATGAACATTCTGATTGTTCATACCAACTTAGGCAAACATTTTGCACCTAATCATCGCTACTTCATGTGGTCATTAAAATAATCAGTTGCATGTAATTGGTGGTACACCATTGAAGACATCACCTTAATCTGCACACTTACTTTTAGAAACCAAAGCAAACCAGTGTATTGTTAATTCCATGACTTTTTACTCTAAAGTCCAAAAGTATTTTTGTGATAGGATTTTGTGTATTTATAAATTTGCAGCATAATGAATCTAACATCTTCTCACATCAGTCTTGTGGTAACTGTTTGGTGTGTGCACAGACACATCAAATACGATTAATCTGGACCTTACATATTTGAAGAAACATAGGATATGTTATAATTGGAACACACCGACTACGTTGTATATCTCCTCTGATGTCTGCGTAGTTCACACTGTGTAGGGCAGCCCACAAAGGGCAACAATATAGGGTTAATAATCGCAGCAACTGATGTAAAAGGCTCACGACTAAATTTGTGACACACTTTGAAAAGGCAGGACATTCCCTTAAAGATTTTATGAACGTGCGAACATTATCCTCCTAGTTCCAAGATAATGCTTACATAGTATTGTACATATGGTTGTATCATTTTTTAAGTAAGTCATAGTAATCAGTAGAATGCCAACTGTTATGTAGGAAAATAACTATGACAACATTCTGTTGTTCGCTAATAGTTCTATCGAACAGAAACAAAGTCATTTTAATCAGAGGCGTCGCTTCAGGGGGGTGTTTCGGGTGTTACACCCCCCTAATAAATGTATCATCAGTTGAATAGTTGGGTACATGTGCTTTCAGTCGGGTATTTTGCGGTTTCTATCAGTTTTCACCAAGGATGTTTGCATACACACATTAACAAACGCGCACACACTGTCTCTCATCTCTGTTTTGAAAGCCCTGAAACAATTATTTTACAAAATATTCTATTTCTCTCATTTAGTACTCCCATATTCTTCTCCTTTGCCACTGCCTTTTATGCCCCTCTCATGTGCCCTGGCTGTCATATAATGTATTTTAACATTATATGCCAAAGTGATGGTCGGGAAATCTGATGCCCACATCCCCCAATCTTACTGACCAAGCTACGCCCAGATTTTAATCGGGTCTACTGATATCCTTTTGTCATGCTAAAACATAGTCAGGAAAACAATGGAATATGTTTGTACCATGAATAAACAGGTAATAGATCACATAGTTGAACGAGGTATGGTCTGTTTCACCACAATACACATCACGAAGGATTCCTATAGTATATAATTAGTATCAGTATAAAATGAAGGGATTCATAGTGCTTAAGACTCAGACTAACAGTCTGCAATCTGACTATCCATTTTATGGTCTGGCTTGACAACACAGGTATTGCCAGACAAGCATGTGAAATCCACCAGGAAAGAGAGTATGACTCGGCCCACATGTTAAGAAAGGAAAAACAACCTCTAAAATGCTCCCTTACGTTTTTGGATGGCTATAACTCTAATTATTTGTACATACTATTGAATTTATGATATAGCCAAAGACATACATGATGCTCACATATTATTTATCACTAATTTTTCCATTTTCAGAGTTTTAGTTATGATCAAATGCATTTTTTATATTTGTGTTTTTTTATCAAAGCAACATATTATAACAATTAATATCAAAATTGTTTAAGAAAAAAGACAGGCCTCACCTACCCAACAACCTCTCATAGATCATACCCACCACACTCTTTCATACCACAATTATGTTAATAGCAAAAGTGTAGGGGCACCATTTCCTCCATATGTTGATGGGCACTTATTCAATCAGTATCATGTATGTGTGATACTATCCAGCGTCACAGTTTATGCATAATCATAAGAGAAACATTGCATGGAATATGTAGAACAAAAATGAGTCACAGATTTCTTTTAATTCCTTCTAGCTAACACATAGGGGCGATTCTGATACGGGTCGTAAAGCACTCCGACCGAGCTGGATCCAGAGTGTTTTCCGACCGAGCCGGAGTCCTGCAGTCCGGCTAAGCGAGTACGATGCGGCCGTATGCTGCCGGACTCGGTTCGGTCGGACTCCCATAGAAGTCAATGGGAGCCGGTCGTACGACGCATACATGGGCTCCCATTGACTGTATGGGTATGTTGCGGACAAGTGCGCCCCCTACAGTGGGTACGCGCCGGTGCCCTCCGCACCGTACATGCCTGTGTTGGGGAGACCCATGGGTCTCCCCCTGTGTCCGAGTCGTCGGGCTGCGGGTGACGGGGGTCCGACGCGGACCCCCAAAGGCAACCACCCAGACAATTTGCGAGCCGGACACTCCGGCTCACACAGGCTGTCCGACGTGTGCATCGCACTGGCTCGGACGTGAATCGCATCCATTGCACGCCATGGTTAGCTTATGACCGAGACATACGGAGCGGTTCGGATCCGGAAACCACTCGGTCGGTGAATTTCATGTAGCTCTCATCGTACATGCTCGCTCGTACAGCTGTATGAGTCGGCCAGAAAACACGCGTACCGCTTGTAGTTTTTCCGGCCGGATCGCGTTCGGTGCCCTTCCGACCCGGATCGGAATTGGCCCCATAGTGTGCTCTAACTAGCACACAGTGCGCCAACACTCGTTAGGGTGATACACCATGAATAAAGTAACACCTTCTTTAGGGCAAACGAAAGATTAAAACCAGAGATGGCTATGGAAGAACTCCAAATACGGCTCTCCAGAGACTAGAAAAGGGCTAAATATCAGGAGGTCTAGATCCACCACTTGGTGATTATAGAACAAAAAGGGTAGTCCAACCTGCATGATAAAATTGATGCCCGTACAGAGCAGAGAATGTAAATAAATGGGGTATTGAAAAGCTTGATGGGAATAAGGAGAGATCTACACAGTGAGCACTTCTCTAATGCAATGGTAGCAAATTCAGGAAAACATTTCTGCTGCTATGGGTGGCTTCCCGGAGAGAGAGTTCTTCTTTCGCAGAAGTACAGATGAGAGGAGAGAAGTCATTAAACTACATGGATAATAGTTATAGACTTGATTGGTGTTTAGGCAAATGTGCACCTGATGCCATAGGTCTGAACTGTTTATTGTGAAAAGTTATTACAAAGCAGTGGGCCTGTTTATTCTGAAAAGTGGATGATAAAGTCAGTAAGCATCTAACAACTGACTGCTGTCACATTATGTTACAGGCCATTGAAAGGTATTTGGTTGCAAATAATTTCCCAGATTACCACTATGGGACCAATTCCGATACTGGGTCGGACAGCTCTCCAAGAGCTGTCTGTAGCCTTACCGTGCGACCGACATGAACCCATAGCCGGTCCGTCCTGCAGAGGAAGTACGATGCACAGAACTGCCAAAAACACGACCGACACGTACGCTGTGATTCAAGCTCCATTCTCCGTCTGAGCCGTAACTCCTAACGCCGAACCGAGTCGCCCGGAAGCAATATCCATAGCAGTTTCCGGCATGACAAGTACGATGCATACTTCCTACGCGCCGGACGGGTCGCCACGTACGGGACGTCACAGCATCCGGAAAACAAGCATATCAGCTACGATTCGTGCCACAATTCAATACACGGCTACGAGATGGCCCAGCTTGCAGTGGGTACAAGACGGAGCAACAAGCAGCGTGTACGACACAAACACATCATGAATCCCATCACGCAGGTCATACCAGTACTCTACATCTATGACCGGCTTAGAAACCGACGCCGACGGCGCGGCGGTAAGTCAGACACCTACCACATAAACAAACGATACGCGCCTGCAAAATGGCACACACACAGGGGATCCACATCCTGGCCACTAACAACAGCCCACCATAGGGGTTGCATGGCCAGCACCACAAACACCCCCACCCATAGGGGACCTGTTGCCCATCACTATTGCCACCCCCACTAATAGGGCTTATGTTGCCCATCACTACTGCCACCCCCATTCATAGGGCTTATGTTGCCCATCACTACTGCCACCCCCACTCATAGGGGACCTGTTGCCCATCACTACTGCCACCCCCAGCCATAGGGCTTATGTTGCCCATCACTACTGCCACCCCCAGCCATAGGGACCATGTTGCTCATCACCCCTGCCACCCCCACCCATAGGGCATATGTTACCCAGCACTACTGCCACCCCCACTCATAGGGGACCTGTTGCCCATCACTACTGCCACCCCCAACCATAGGGCTTATGTTGCCCATCACTACTGCCACACCCAGCCATAGGGACTATGTTGCCCATCACTACTGCCACCCCCAGCCATAGGGACCATGTTGCCCATCACCCCTGCCACCCCCACCCATTGGGCATATGTTGCCCAGCACTACTGCCACCCCTACTCATAGGGGACCTGTTGCCCATCACTACTACCACCCCCAGCAATAGGGACTATGTTGCCCAGCACTACTGCCACCCCCACTCATAGGGGACCTGTTGCCCATCACTAGTGCCACCCCAACCCATAGGGCATATGTTGCACATCACCCCTGCCACCCCCAGCCATAGGATGGGTGATGCGCCACATATCCAGCATACTCCAACATCAGGCATGTCAGCTAAATACATCCCCCCTGACATCATGACAACAGTGTGTAGTCTGTGACAAATGCCCACAACAGTGATTATGACTTTGAACATACAATGTAACTAACAGCACATGTGTGACCAACCCATGAGTGTGCCAAACACAAGGCAAGCATCACTATAGCACTGTGGCAATGTAAAAAGAACACCCCCTCACTGTGTAGAACGGAAGTTAAGTGTGGGCTTCCAAACTGCAGCAGATGTTGAGTATTGTGGTGATGGGGTCTAAACCCCCCCTCATCACAGAGACCAAAAGGTAAGTGTCATCATGGTCAAAGCTGCAAATAACTAACAGCATGTATGATCCCTGCTCCCACCACATTAAACACTTCTGTGGCAAACCAGTGGTTGTGTCCCATTCCCACCAGAGATGTGGTGAGGCTAACAGTGCTGTGAAAACATAACACACTCTCGGCCATGTGCAGACAAGCACCACCCATGGGGGTTGACAATGCATACAGTGTACAATGACACAAGAGCAGAAGTGACCATCACCAAGCATCTCGAAAATTGACACACTAATCAAAACAACATGTGTAGACTGTAGGTGTCAGCTCACAAACTCACATTTCATGCCAGCAATGGCACCTAACAACCAGGATGAATGTGCACAATGATGTGATATGACTCACAGGGACAGCAGGCCAAATCACAGAAACAGCATCCAGACAAAGGCCCACAACAGCAATACCAATGCACTGGTGCAGATGCACAAACAGAAACAGGCAACCCCACACTGCACATCTGACACAGCATGTGTGTGTGTGTGTGTGTGTCACAGTATCCCCAGGCAACTACAGAACACATGAGGGGGGGGGGTGAACCACAGTGACACAGATGTGGACACAGTGCCATACAAAACTAAACCATCATTGGGACACCCTTAGTGGGCAAACAGGCATTGTGAGATGAGAGGGAGCACAACAGACACATGTGACACAAGCTGGAATGAACACCACCTAACACAGCAAGAGACTGACACACAACAGCACTACCCCCAGGGACCAGACATTGGGGGGACACAAGCATACATGACCCCTCCACTGTGATGACAAAGGCAGATGTCGTACAAACTGGGAAACCCAGATATGTGTCCTGTTCCACAAACATACATCACACAAACACAAATCACTCAGCATGACCCCTCATCCATGGGCAAACGGGAGCTAGGGGACCATCCATGCACACATTTACAGCAGTCCACCTTCAACACCACACACCCTGAACTGCAAAAATGTGCATCTGTGAAGCCCACATTGACAGGTGACACTGGACATGCACCCATGACAAACACAGGAATGTAGGGAGGATCTAAGGTGAACAGACACATCACACAAGGACCGTTAACAACCATGGGGAATGACAGACATACTGCACAGTATGCGGTACATGGCCATGATCTCAAAGCTCACGTAACCTTCAGAATCCCTGCCACAGTCCCAGGACAATGCAGAAGCCAAGGAGAACCACAAGGCACACATGCTGACACCTGCCAGCATTGCAGCCATGAACCCGACAAGTGGGAGCAGTCACACACAAATACAAATGTCTCAATCACTGAAAGGTACCACCTAGAGACAACTACATGATTCAGCAAATAAACAGGTGCCTTGGGGAACCCTGACTGTGTCCCATCTGTGTCTGACAACATCATCACCACTCAGAACTGACAAACCCCAATTATTATACACCAATTAACAGTAGTGTGTCATGCACCCAAACATCTGGTAGCCCATAGGAAAAGTAGTGGGATGAACCCAGTACCATTCAGCAAGCATCAACAACAGGAACATATCAAGGGAACACTGCCTGTGTATGAACAGGAATGTGGACACACACACATGTTTAAATCATCAAGAGGACAAAGTTCCTATGCCAGGGTGCAAAAAGTCACCCATGCATTAGGGTGCAAAAAGTCACCCGTGCAGTGAAACATGAAAAGAAAAAGGGGAAAAGAGAAGAAAGAGAAAAAAAAGGAAAAAGGAATCCTAGGTCTAGAAGACCCAAATGTGAGGGAGAATCATTCTACATCCTCTGCTGCCCTCACACACCCCGAGGGGTGTCATGCTTCATCATCGGGCAATTGCTCCTCGTAGGGCCGGCGCTGCAATTCCCTACGGGTTCCCCGAAGGGTCACTTTATCGGAGGTCTTTTTAGAGGATTGCCGGATGGTGCATGAGGGTGAGTGGGAAATGGGTCAAAAGGAGGGTAATAAAAGTGTGTGCAAGTGTGATGAATTCAAGGGTAAACATGCAGTGCTAAGTTTTAACAGTGCACCCTTGGCAGTCCAAATAACTGCTAAAAATTATTGCCCCAAAAGGCCTATTTTGCCTGGGTGTCAATAGTCAAGGCCAATATGTTTCGCGCCTCCATCGCCCATCGGTTGTAAGCACTTCTTCAGGACCATCATAATGAAAAAGTGATGTGCACGTGAAACAATAAGTATGAATTAAAAATAACCCTCTTATCTCAGCCAGGGCGGGGCAGAAACCTGTATACCCTCATTGTGGTTACAGCTGCTATTTCACAACCGTACGCAAAAAACACCGTCCGAACCGAACTCCCATAGCAACCATGGAGACATGTGCCCGCATACGCGCCGAACACCCCACCACCCCCCCGCCCGCGTATGTACGCACCGAACCCCCACCCCAGCAGTGCATGTACGCCCGAACCCCCACCCGTGTATGTACGCCCCGAACCCCCACCCGTGTATGTATGGACCGTACCCACACCCGTGGAAGTACGGCCCGTACCCCCACCCCAGCAGTGTATGTACGCCCTGAACCCCCACCCCAGCAGTGTATGTACGCCCCGAACCCCCACCCGTGTATGTACGCACCGAACCCCCACCCCAGCAGTGTATGTACGCACCAAACCACCACCCGTGTATGTACGCACCGAACCCCCACCCCAGCAGTGTATGTACGCCCCGAACCCCCACCCGTGTATGTATGCCCCGAACCCCCACCTGTGTATGTACGGACCGTACCCACACCCGTGGAAGTATGGCCCGTACCCCCACCCAAGCAGTGTATGTACGCCCCGAACCCCCACCCCAGCAGTGTATGTACGCCCCGAACCCCCACCCGTGTATGTACGCACCGAACCCCCACCCCAGCAGTGTATGTACGCCCCGAACCCCCACCCGTGTATGTACGCACCGAACTCCCACCCCAGCAGTGTATGTACGCACCAAACCACCACCCGTGTATGTACGCACCGAACCCCCACCCGTGTATGTACGGACCATACCCACACCCGTGGAAGTATGGCCCGTACCCCCACCCCAGCAGTGTATGTACGCCCCGAATCCCCACCCCAGCAGTGTATGTACGCCCCGAACCCCCACCCGTGTATGTACGCACCGAACCCCCACCCCAGCAGTGTATGTACGCCCCGAACCCCCACCCGTGTATGTACGCACCGAACTCCCACCCCAGCAGTGTATGTACGCACCAAACCACCACCCGTGTATGTACGCACCAAACCCCCACCCCAGCAGTGTATGTACGCACCGAACCCCCACCCGTGTATGTACGCACCGAACCCCCACCCGTGTATGTACGGACCGTACCCACACAACCGTGAAAGTATGGCCCGTACCCCCACCCCACCCGTGTATGTACGCACCGAACCCCCACCCGTGTATGTACGGACTGTACCCACACCCGTGGAAGTATGGCCCGTACCCCCACCCCAGCAGTGTATGTACGCCCCGAACCCCCACCCCAGCAGTGTATGTATGCCCCGAACCCCCACCTGTGTATGTACGCACCGAACCCCCACCCCAGCAGTGTATGTACGCCCCGAACCCCCAGCCGTGTATGTACGCAACGAACCACCACCCGTGGAAGTACAGCCGTACCCACACCCCACCAGGGAATGTACGGACCGTACCCCCACCAGTGCATGTACGTACCGTACTGACGCCAAAAACACACGTACTGAACCAGGACAAACCATATTTACACAAGGAGAGTCAATTAGAGTTTCCCCACACCACCAAACATGCCCAACAACCCCACAAACATCACATACACTGACCTGCAACTGCCAAACTGCCAAACAGAGGCCCAAAACTCAATCACTCCTCATAACACACCCACACAAATTTCAAACACAGCCACACCCACAAATGGACCAATAAAAATGGACCACACACACAAACCATGAGCCTTTGCAACAGACCCACTGCTGCCAGAGCCCACAGACGACCCACACCACCATACTTGAACCTCACACTTGCATACCTTCACACAACCACCTACACAAACACCCCCTCATCACATTCACACACACACCTCCACTACCACACACCCACAACCATCCACACCCACACCCCCACAACCATCCACACCCACACCCCACGCCATGTCCACCACCAAGAATCCAAAGTTCACAAAGGAGGAGCTGGAGATCCTTGTCGACGAAATCCTCAGAGTCGAGCCACAGCTCTTTTGGACATTGGTCAGACAGACCAGCATATCCGAAAAAACGGCCATGTGGCAGAGGATTGTCGATTCTGTGAATGCTGTTGGGACCACCAGAAGGACCAGGCACGAGTGCCAATCCAGGTGGTACGATCTGCGGAGGACGGTCAAGAGGAAGATGACTGACAATCACAACCAGGGGAACATCACTGGAGGAGGGCCGCCCCCCAGACCGGTACAATACCATCCCTGGGAGGAGAAGGTGATGTCCACGCTGGCGGTGGAGGGACTACACGGACTACCAGGACTCCCAGACCCTGGTGAGTACACAAACAACTCACCTCACATGGGGGGGATGCCATACACAATCAATCATGCATGCCACCCCCCCCAAGCCACCACCGGACACAACAGCACTCCACAAACACACACATGCCACTAGCGCCTCCATGCCCCATGCATCAATCAGGGCCATGCCAAGTCACAGGCCACACAAAACACCAACACAACACAGGATGTGGCCGATGCTGGGAGTGGGGGCATCAAAACTAACATTGAGCAACTCACAAGCACACAACAATGCCCTCAGCCCATATGGCCCAGGGCACAGCCATACAAACTGTGTGTACCCACACAGTACTGTCTTGCCTGCAAATGGTGGCTGCCATGCAGGATGACATGGGTCTGAAGGCACAATTTGCACATAACAGCAGACAATGAAGATGCATCGCTCTGATAGAGTCTCAGCACACACCGCCACAGCAGCAGCCTACACTCAGACACACTGCCCAATGGGTGCCCGGAGAACAGGAACTAACTCACATGAACAAGCCAATGGCCATTCAAAGACCGGCTAACTGTGTGTGCCCAGGAAGCTGGCCTGAGGTGACAGAGGGTGACAAATAGAGGGAGGGAGAGGGGGAATGAGAGGGAAGGAGACAGAGGGGGACACAGGGAGACAGACAGAGGGAGGGAGTAGGGTGACAGAGGGAGACCGACAGAGGGAGGAGGGTGACAGAGGGAGGGAGGAAGGGAGACACAGGGAGACTAAATCACCCTTGGGTGGTGTGGCCATGTCCACTCGTCAGCCGGTGGACTGTGTGCATGCAGACAAGGTCTGGCAGTGCCTCAACCCCCCCTACCGTAGATGAAGACCGGTCCATGTGTCAATCTGTGCACGAGTCCATCCGTGCTGCAGGCACAGACCTAACCACACACCCAGTATACCCACCCACTGTGTCGGTAAGAACCCTGTCACAAATGCTTCAGTCACCTACCTGCAACATCAAATTGCCTTGGCAAAACACCATTTGGCCACGTCCAGTGCAACACGTAAGGCGCCTCTGCATGGCTCGCTACGCCCGCACACCACACTGCTGACTGTGTACCCAAATAGATGCATCAACCAAGATTGTGTCATACATGCGTAAAGCCCTGACAGCTGTGGCCAAGGGACATACCCATGCACAAGTGCACTGTGAGAGGAATGCAAGACAGATCCAACTACCCAGAGGAAGAGTGCCAAATCAGAAATGCATGAAACATGGATGCCACATATAACACTGTTAACATTTTCTCTCTCACACACAGGTCAACGTCGACGATCACCCCCCAACACTGGGGGGGAAGTCTCACAGGACCAGGCTCTGCGGGATGAGGACCCCACCGCCAGCGACGACTCTCACCACTCCGTGGATGACCCAGACCAACCTGGCCCCTCTGGTGTCCAACCACCTGCAGCACCTGCGTCAGGTACAACTGTGCCAACCACCACCCCCATTGCTGCCACATCCCAGGAGACGTCCAGGAGCCCTGCCCGCACACAACCACCCAGCCAGTCTGCCCAGGAAGGACACGGTCCTCCGGGCACCCAGGAGGAGGCAGGCGGCAACGCAGATGCCATCCCTCAGGGGTCCCGGAGACCCGATGTGCCCACAACGGCAGGCCAGGTGCACGTGGGCAGGGGTGGCGGGAGTGGAGGACGGCGGAGGCGCGAACCTGACCAGGGAGCTCAGGACCCGGTAGTGTCCCAGGTCAGCAACATCCTGGATACATACCGGCGTGACACCAGGGGCATGGACCAAATTGCGTCCACCCTCAATGACATCAAGGGGACCCTCCAGGAGATGAAGACCCTGCAGGCCCAGCAACATGCCTGACAACTGCAACACCAAGGAAGGATGGAGGATAGACAGGCTGAGCTCGTGGCGGTGCAAACCCAAATGACCGGTGTACTCCGTCGGATTGCCGACAACATGGGCAACCCTCCCTGTGGCACCAGGCGAAGGCCATTACCAGACACAGGGAGGGATCAGGAGGAGGAGGATTCATCCGACGGAGCGTCACAGACATCGTCACGGCCTGCTTCCGAGGGTCCCCGCAGGAAGGTGGGTCGTCCACGAAAAAGACTGTGAGAGTCAGCAGAACATCACCATCTCCCAGGTCACCTGGCCTGGCACCTGGCCCTCTGGCCCAATAGCAGCACATGACATTCTCTGCCACATGGACTTGCTGGTCACTGCCTGACCTATGTTGATGAAGACTGTGGCATGGACTCTGACATTTTGCTACGGCAAGGATACCAACTCCCCCAGTGAACTTTGGATTCTACACTCCCGCTGTGCACCTCTTGTCATCCCCACAAACCCGTACCCCACCACAAATAAATTAATCACACTTACAAGATGATGCCGTGATTCTGCATTATTACAATACATGTGTGTGTCGTAAAGTCAAAGCATGCCTGATCACAGAATTAACTCCAACCATCCAAACCGTGGGGTCGCAGTCTTGCACAGGACACACATGGGTCCCAATGTATCATCTGATACAGACATGGAGTACCATACTCACCTGTGCTGGGCCCAACCAGCTGAGTGGTTCCCGCACAACTGTGGCTACAGACACATTCAGGGGAGCAACAGTCATGCGCAGAGGTCAGGGATCATGTGGAGTGACCTGGCTTGCCGCTCCCAGGTATGTCTAGACATGTGTCCCTACCATGTCCTGCATGCTTGCGTCAGGCGGATGTTGAGAATGGTGGCTAGGCCAAGGTTGGATGCATGGAGATGCCAGAATGCAGTTTTGGATCACAGTGCCACATGGTTGTGTTGGGGTTGTGGGCTGCATCATGAGTGTGGGCGTGGATCGAGAAGGTCATCCTGCAGCTGGCTGTGAATCATTCCCCCCATCCAGTTTGGACGTTGATGTGGCCTGGTTGCCCGATGCAGTAGCAGAGCTGTGCAGATGCACTCCGGATATGGACAAGTATCATGGGAGTCGTAAGGCACATGTCCGTAGACTGCAGGGTAGGATTCGATACGGATGTTGTAGTTGCCCTGGGGGATGGTCTCTCTTGCCTTGAGGTGGATGGAACTGTGCATCTTGTGCATAATACAGTTTCCACTCCCTGACAAACCGCTAGCATCTTGTCACTCTACACATAGACACATATGCAAAACCTCTGAAAACTATCCTAGACATGCCGCACGCACAGTGGCAACAGGCCACCATTGACAGGGAAGAGGCACCTTGGAGACAGAGGGACAAATTTATTAGTCATGTGTGTTGGAATGACAATGATACTCTGTCAACACATACACAGGTCATGTGGATGAACATGTGGGAGCAACACTGGCACCCCCCATTGCAACACAGATGCTGGTATTCCATTGAACTGGCACACAAGTGACGGATAACAGCTAACCACCCCCTGCTGCCACGGAGAGGCTGCTATACACCATTGAGGCCCTGATGGGGCAATCACACACCATGTCAACCCGGTGCAACCTGTATGTTTCCGAGGCCAGTGTTACACACATTGATGGCCTCATCACAATCCCCAATCCCCTGACATATGACAGTCACCAAGTCTGACCATGGCTCCAGGTGAAGCCTGCCCCATGTCATGTTCCCCATGTAGGATCCACATGTATGCAAATTGACCACACATGAACCGGAGAAGTGCACACAGACTACAAACAATTTACACACCCAAAACGCCGTGAGGCATCCCTTACCCTAAGGAGATTTCCAAACTTGCCCGTGCATGTGACGCAGAATCAGCACATGTTGCTGTGTTCATGAGGAGTAGCAGGAGCACAACAATGCCACCAGCAGACAGCATGCCCATGGACCTGTGGAAGAGAGACACACAAGGAGTCAGCCCAAAGGAGCACATCCGCAAGCATGTACTCAACACGTATCATGTTGTCAACATGACAGGTGACAATGATGACTCTCTGACAACATCCTTCCATTGCGCCATCACTCGAGTGACACTTCAATACACACCACTGACTCACTTGGCAGACATGCAGATGGACACACACATTGCAACACATGCCACACACGGCCCAATGCGTGCACACTCAGACACTGGAACTCACCACTAAGCAAAGAAGTTGCGTATGAGCCGACTCCGCATGTCCTCCACAGCCTCCTCCTCCTCCACATCACTTGCCCCGTCACCAAGGCCTTCATCCTCCACGGGTGGATGGTCCTGGTCATCTTGATCCAGTATGAGTGGAACAGCTTCCTCCACTGCCATGTTGTGCAGCATGCAGCAGACGATGATGATCTTGCACACCTTCACCGGGGCATATGGGAGTGCTCCGCCGGTCTTGTGGAGGCACCGGAATCGGCTCTTCAGAAGTCCAAACGTCCTCTCAATGGCTTTCCTGGTCCGCCCATGGGCGTTGTTGTAGCGGTGCTCGGCAGCCGTGCTGGGGTTGCGGACAGGCGTCATCAGCCATGGCATGTTGGGATAGCCAGCGTCCCCTACAAGGAAACATCATGGACAGAAGTGTGTCAGCACAGGCAGTGAGATTGGAAGATGACGCCAAACACTGAACTGCCAGAGTCTACCCACCAACAATACATGCTCGCTCGTTCCGCAGCTGCAGCATCATTTCAGGCAGCCTGCTACGCCTCATGATGAAGGCATCGTGTGCTGATCCTGGAAAGCGAACACAGACATGTGAAATCACCATGTTGGACAGACACACCACAAGGGCATTAATGGAGTGATAATGTTTGCGATTCCTATACACCACCTCCTGTGCCTGTGGTGGTACCAACGCAACATGTGTCCCATCTATGGACCCAATGACATGGGGCATCCCTCCCAGGGCATAGAACTCACGCTTGACATCTGTCAACTGCTCACGAATTGGGAATTTAATGTACTCATCCAGGTGAACCAACATGGCCTCTAAGAAATCATGCAGAACACGGCTGAACATCGTCTGGGACATGCCCCCGACGTCAGCAATGGTATGTTGGAACGGACACGTGGCAAGGAAATGTAGGGCTGCCATCACCTTCAACTTGGGTGTCAGTGCACTGGGATACCTGTGGCGCGGGAGGAGTTGTGCTTCCAGCCGGCCAGTCAACTCATCAATCAACCGTTGGCTGAATCTGTAGCGGCGTATACAGTCCCGTTCATGAAGGGCAGCCATGTCTGGCATACGTCGAGGGAGAGGCGGAGCCCTGCAGTGAAATGGAAGGAACACCGAAGAGTGAGCACTGTACAACGACATTGTCAATGCACTGAGCACATGTTACACAGCCAATACACAAATGCCACATTCTGAGTCAGGTCTGTGCCACATTTCCTGGACACGTACGCCAGTCAGGTGACACTCCTACCAAGGGACAGCCACTAACGGAGTGGGGCAAGCTCACGATGACATGGCATGAGACTAGCTGTGGGCCAGTGTAAGTGAACATGCACACACATCACAGGATTCACAGACATCCACACATGTGCAGAAGTAGTATGCGTATGGTACAGACAGGTTGGTGGATGCGATATGCACTGGTCACATGTCATAGGAAAAGGACAGGCCACACACATTGCCTTGGAGGAGTACATGTCGAGACAGAACATACATAGAGAGCATGTGGATATGTACTTGTTTTGATACTCCGTGTAGTTGCATACATACACACCTCATGGCAGATCACATATGTGGGCTGGTGTGCGGAACAGTGTGCCATGGCCATCTACACACAGACACATGTTGGCAGCAGCAACTGCTGATGCATTGGACCACACACCTACAGCAAAATCATGGAAACACATGCCACACACATGACATGGTTGCAGCGTGCAACGCAGCCATACACATGTCATGTGTAATATTCCGTGTACCTGGCATCAGGGGACAGGTGCGGGTGTCCGTGACTGGGACATGCAAGTGACTCATGGCTCCACTAGTGTGTACGACATGCACACATGTCAAAGGAGTGCAGGGGATGTGTGGTACAATGCGCACCATCACACACGACATGTGTACACAGCTCATCGTACATATGCTTTGCCCACACCTCAGGGGTAAAGTGCCACATCACATCCTGACACACCTGTGTCACACACATGTGGTATTGCACAGACAATGCATTGGTGTCCACCCTTGGCAAAATCTGACCGCTCCATTCCTGTCTGTGTGCCGCCTGTCACCACTGACAGGTGTGAAACGCACCGTACATACGCTCTGAGTGCGTGTATAAGGTCCCTGGGCCAATATGGGCGCTGGCGTATGCGTACGCCACAGTAGTACGGACCGTACACGCGCTTGTACGGTCCGGATCACAATATGGGCGCTGGCGTATGCGTACGCCACAGTAGTACGGACCGTACACGCGCTTGTACGGTCCGGATCACAACATGGGCGCTGGCGTATGCGTACGCCACAGTAGTGCGGACCGTACAAGCGCTTGTACGGTCCGTACTACTGTGGCGTACGCATACGCCAGCGCCCATGTTGTGATCCGGACCGTACAAGCGCATGTACGGTCCGTACTACTGTGGCGTACGCATACGCCAGCGCCCATATTGTGATCCGGACCGTACAAGCGCGTGTACGGTCCGTATCACTGCTTGTGGGGTGCCCTAGGGCGTGGAACGCACCGTACCTGTGTGTAAATGTATGAAAACACATAGGGGACACATGAGGGACAAGTATAAGGGCCTAAATGCATGATGGTTGCCATGGAGACTGAGTTAGATTTTTGAATTTGAGCACCAGGTGCCCAGCAGAAGTCAGTTTGAAAGAATCTACATTGTTGCAAAGTGGATGTTGACTTGACATCATCATCAAAACTGAAAGCATGCAAAGCCACACACTGGGGTAGGTTTGAAGGGATTGGATGAAACGTAGGATGCAAATGTGACTGACCAATCAATCTGTACTCCTGTACATGAACAGGCCAGCCAGGCATGTATAAGGCAGCCAGGTCCCATGAGAGAGCACTTGCCTGCACATCCATTCATCCATGACCACTGCTGCTGATAGTGATTCCTCTGGCACCATGTCCAGGACTGTGGAGAGGTCACAGCCATTCACCCAGGAGGAGAACCTTGCCCTGATAGATGTGATCCTCCCACAGTTCCAGAGCCTGTATGGTCGACCAGGGGTTCAGGTGAGTGCAGACTCCACTAGCTTAGACTGTGCCCCTTTTGTGTGACAGTGACTTCTGGCATTGTGTCCATGTGTGACAGACATGCACTGTTGTTTAGAGTGGGTCCCAGGGTGTGGAAGGCCTCATGTCACCCATGCAGGGCATGCTGTGTTTCCTGTGTGCACTCCTCACTTGCATAGTGCCTACTGTGACAATGAATGCATGGTGCATGCCACATTCTGCCTGCATACTCCTCCTGGGGATGTTGTTTCCACAGTCCTGATGTGATCCTGTGTTCCCCCCAGTGTGACAGGTGTCAGTACCCATGGATGTGTGTTTGTTCAGTGTACCTGTGCTGTGAGTGTCCAAAGGCCGTGTTCGTCCCCTGCACATTGGTGTGTGTGTAAGTCCCCTGTCATGTGGGTGAGTGCATATGGGGAGTGTTGCACACAAGCAGCATGAGGGATGGATATAGCCTGGCCATCCAATGTGAGCAGGGAGCAGTGCTGTGTGCATGACGTGCTGAGCCAGCCCCACACCTGTGACACCCCCCGTCTACTGGCACATGGGCAGAGTGAGGTGTGTACCCGCAGTTGGCAATGCCATGTGATTGTCCTGTACCTGTGTGTGTCTGTGTACTCTGCTGAGGTAGCATCAGTGTGCTGGGGCAGGTGACTGCTGTGAGGTGCTGTACATAATCCTGGTGTAGCCTGTGAGGCACAGTGTGATCCCTGGTCAGTGAGTGTGTGGTACCCCTCATGCCACCCGTGTACTTTCAATGGCACGTAGTGCATTTGGCCTTCCACAGTGGATAATCTCCCTATGACAAAGGTGCAATTAGTTGCATGCATACCATGGCCTGTTCATAAAGAGGATTGTTCTATATGTGTGTCTCTGTGTCTTTGCTCATGTGGATTAATGTATTCTCACTTTTGCATCCTCACAGGTAGGCGCCATTGCCAAGGGGGTGATCTGGAGGGAAGCCGTCAGTGCCGTGAGGGGTACAGAGGGTCGGAGGCGGAGCCTGTCTCAGGTGAGGAAACGCTGGCAGGACATCCGGTGCTGGACGAGGAGGATTGCACGGCTCCTGCTGGGGGACTCACCTGAGAGCCGTAAGAACCGTGGGCGCCGTCGTCTGACCCACATCCAGAAGCGTGTGCTGGCGGTGGTCTTCCCCGATATGGACAGGCGCCTACAGGAGAAGCAGCAGCAGGAAGGGGGTAGGTACATGTGTGTCAGTTGTGTGTCCCCAGCCAATGTAAGTGCGCAGTTGCATGGATACACTGCCAGGGTTTGATTGTGCAGTGCGTCAACTTGTCCCCAAAGTAGCCCGGTGCTGTTCTCACTCCCTCCCTTCCCCTCCTTGCCATGTGTTCCCTGGTCTGTGTGTAGCCACTCTTGCACAAGGTTATTTAGGCAGGCAGTTTATGCTGGTGCCCAATGCTAGCAGCATCATGTGTGGGGGTGATGTGTCACAGGTCTGGGGACCTTGCGTGTGCCATGGCCAATTTCAGTCATTGTGGGGTCCATGTCACTTGGCAATGTTTGTGAATCACGACATAGGGGTGTGTCTCCAAAGTGTACAGCCTTCCAGCATTCATGTCCAATTGTGTGCCCTCTGACATGATGTGCCTGAGTGGGAGGCCTGCTAAGTGCAGGGACGGTTGCTTAATTTGCAGTCATGTCCATCCTGGACCATGGAGGAGTGTGGGCACTACTCTGCCCTGGGGCACCTCTTCCTAGGTATCATGTGCGTCATCCAACAATATGGACATTCACTGTGTCTTCGCCAGGGGTTGGGTAGGGTGGCATTGTACCCTGGGCTCAACTGTTATGACCTACAGGTTGCTACATGTGTCCACTGTACAGGGGGACCCATTTTGCTTGTGCATACTCACAGTGGGCATTACCTGTGTGTGTTGTTAAGACAATCTGATGATGTTTGCTTGTCCATGATGTGTGGACAGGCGCACCAGGGGCAGTGTGTGTACAGTCATGAATTAGTGGAGGCCATGTGTTTTCATCCCAGAGTAAGAGGTGTACATACTTTCTCCGTCTCAATGAGATTGTCTCAGGTGTGGGTGGTTTGTGCGTACAAGGCCTACATGTCAAAATCTCCATCCTCCTTGCTGGGTTTGGCCTGTGTGTGATGTTTGACTGGACATACGCTCATGGTGCAGTGACCCAGTCATGTTTGGCATGGTTTCATGTATTGCCTTTGCAGCATGTGCCAAGAGTAAATGGATATGATTCCTGCTCATCCCTTTTTGACGACGCAGTGTGGTGCAGATGCTGTGCACATTTGTCCCCAGAGGCTGGCTCCTCTGTAAAATTTGAAGTGAAGTGATTTGCTGTTGTGTCATGCTCTCCATTGTTTCTCAGTGGCATGGTGGGTCGACAAACTGTGTGTACCATGGCCTACATGTGTACATAGTTTTGTAGGTGTAACTCCTGTTGCTTTTCAGGCTATGCAATGTGACCTATGTATATTTGACTCATGTGACATATGTGTACAGGTGTCTGATTATCTCCTGTCTCTTCACCTTGCCCACAACATCGCCGGGGGACACGGAAGGAGACACTAGCACGGACCGGGAGGAGGGATTGAGCACCAGTGCCAGCAGTGCTGTCCTGTCTGGCACATGGAGTGGCACGGAGGCCGAGGGGAGTGAGGCAGAGGACCTGTTGACTGCCAACACAGACTGTGACGCAGACGGGTACGAGGCTGAGCTCCCAGAGGTGGCGGAGTCTGCCCACCCAGCTGAAGGCAGCCCTCCACATCCCCCCGCCACCTCAGTTTCCATCACCGGCCTCCCATGTGCTCGTGGCCCTTCCCTCCGTGCTCGGTCCCCACATGTCTCCTTCCTGCCAGGCACCGCACCCCCTGCCCCTGTCACCACTGCTGCGGTGAGTGCGGAGTCTGTGGACATCCTGAGGCAGTTGCAGGTTGGTCAGACTGCGATGCTAAATATCCTCCATGCCCACACCCAGGTGCTGACCCAGATGGAGGCATACATGGAGGGCATGTCGGCTGCGCAGTCTGACCAACGGCAGTTGCTGAGGTCCATAGACTCCACACTGACTGCAGCACTGGATCTCCTGCAGCGCTGCCTACCCCCCCTACCCCTGCACCATCCACAATTCCCACTCCCGTGCCTGTCCCACGCACATCCAGACGTCAGCGTGCACGCACCCCAACAGACACAGGCACCACACCACCAGGGAAGTCGAAGCGCACACCTCCTGTCACGCACACACAGGGTGAGGAAGGCACACCCACTGGGTCGGGGGGGAAACGTACAACACACAGCCACAGTGGGAGTCCGCAGTCCACACAACCCACTCCCTCCAAATCCACTCCCCTTAGCTCTCCTGGCCAACAGTCGGTGACAGCATCATCCACTGCAAGTGTGCCCCCAGCCCCAGGATGACACCACCCCGCAAGCGGTGGAGGCGGGACCCGGCCAGGGGAGTTGAGTCCCCCACCCTGTCCACACCCTCCCCCAGTGGCGCTGCGACCCATCCCTCTTCCCCCCCCCTCCTTGGGGCCTGTGGTTCGATTGGGTGCGGGGGAGTCGCTGGGGGAACTTGCCGACGTGTGCAGCGCCATTCTGTCCTCCACCTTTGGCGCTGGCACCCCGCCTGTGGCAGAATCATCCCTCCCTGCACCCACAACACCTACCCTTGCCCCTCCCGTCCCTGCGGTGCCTGTTTCCAACCTCCCCCCTGATGCCCCCTCTTCTGTGGATGAAATGGACATGTGAACTGTGCAGGCAAGCTAAGGGACACACGTCCCGATGTGTACCCCCCCCGGACTTTGCTGCTGGCCTGGCCCATGGCCCTTGTACATAGTGGACATTTTCTCAGAGATATTTTCCTGCTGAATAAAGCATTTTCTTTTGGTTTTGCACACTGATGCTTTCCTGGACTTGCTGTTGGTGCTGGTGCTCCCTGAGTTGGGGTGGTGATAATGTGTTAGGGGTCTGTGAAATGTTGGAGTGTGCTGCTCATGGGGTGTACCCTGCCATCTGCGTGCCATCACAAAGGTCTCTGCCAATGGTATTTGGTCATGTTTGTTCTCACTGTATGGTGACATTGTCCCAAGGTGTGTTCCATCCTCTGTGGAGCAGGCCATTTTCCCTGCAGAGTGTCTCCCAAATGCTGTGCTGTGCTGTGTCTACATTTCCTGGATGTGTGAGGGTTGCCTTTCAATATAGCCATGCTGGCTCAGCGATGGCTCCACCTGCATCTGGGGTATCACCCTTGTTGGTCACTGAATATGTTGATGGGGTATATTGTCCTATGTCTGGGCACTGCTGGGAGGACTCTGCACCCACCCCTCCTGTGTCTGGGCACTGCTGGGAGGACTCTGCACCCACCCCTCCTGTGTCTGGGCACTGCTGGGAGGACTCTGCACCCACCCCTCCTGCGTCTGGGCACTGCTGGGAGGACTCTACACACACCCCTCCTGTCTCAGGGCACTGCTGGGAGTGTTAGGCACCCACCCCTCCTGTCTCAGGGCACTGCTGGGAGTGTTAGGCACCCACCCCTCCTGTCTCTGGGCACTGCTGGGAGGACTCTGCACCCACCCCTCCTGTGTCTGGGCACTGCTGGGAGGACTCTGCACCCACCCCTCCTGTCTCTGGGCACTGCTGGGAGGACTCTGCACCCACCCCTCCTGTCTCAGGGCACTGCTGGGAGTGTTAGGCACCCACCCCTCCTGTCTCTGGGCACTGCTGGGAGGACTCTGCACCCACCCCTCCTGTCTCTGGGCACTGCTGGGAGGACTCTGCACCCACCCCTCCTGTGTCTGGGCACTGCTGTGAGGACTCTGCACCCACCCCTCCTGTCTCTGGGCACTGCTGGGAGGACTCTGCACCCACCCCTCCTGTCTCAGGGCACTGCTGGGAGTGTTAGGCACCCACCCCTCCTGTCTCTGGGCACTGCTGGGAGGACTCTGCACCCACCCCTCCTGTCTCTGGGCACTGCTGGGAGGACTCTGCACCCACCCCTCCTGTCTCTGGGCACTGCTGGGAGGACTCTGCACCCACCCCTCCTGTCTCAGGGCACTGCTGGGGGGACTCTGCACCCACCCCTCCTGTCTCAGGGCACTGCTGGGAGTGTTAGGCACCCACCCCTCCTGTCTCTGGGCACTGCTGGGAGGACTCTGCACCCACCCCTCCTGTCTCTGGGCACTGCTGGGAGGACTCTGCACCCACCCCTCCTGTCTCTGGGCACTGCTGGGAGGACTCTGCACCCACCCCTCCTGTGTCTGGGCACTGCTGTGAGGACTCTGCACCCACCCCTCCTGTCTCTGGGCACTGCTGGGAGGACTCTGCACCCACCCCTCCTGTCTCAGGGCACTGCTGGGAGTGTTAGGCACCCACCCCTCCTGTCTCTGGGCACTGCTGGGAGGACTCTGCACCCACCCCTCCTATCTCTGGGCACTGCTGGGAGGACTCTGCACCCACCCCTCCTGTCTCAGGGCACTGCTGGGGGGACTCTGCACCCACCCCTCCTGTCTCAGGGCACTGCTGGGAGTGTTAGGCACCCACCCCTCCTGTCTCTGGGCACTGCTGGGAGGACTCTGCACCCACCCCTCCTGTCTCTGGGCACTGCTGGGAGGACTCTGCACCCACCCCTCCTGTCTCTGGGCACTGCTGGGAGGACTCTGCACCCACCCCTCCTGTGTCTGGGCACTGCTGGGAGGACTCTGCACCCACCCCTCCTGTCTCTGGGCACTGCTGGGAGGACTCTGCACACACCCCTCCTACGTCTGGGCACTGCTGGGAGGACTCTACACACACCCCTCCTGTCTCAGGGCACTGCTGGGAGTGTTAGGCACCCACCCCTCCTGTCTCTGGGCACTGCTGGGAGGACTCTGCACCCACCCCTCCTGTCTCTGGGCACTGCTGGGAGGACTCTGCACCCACCCCTCCTGTCTCAGGGCACTGCTGGGGGGACTCTGCACCCACCCCTCCTGTCTCAGGGCACTGCTGGGAGTGTTAGGCACCCACCCCTCCTGTCTCTGGGCACTGCTGGGAGGACTCTGCACCCACCCCTCCTGTCTCTGGGCACTGCTGGGAGGACTCTGCACCCACCCCTCCTGTGTCTGGGCACTGCTGGGAGGACTCTGCACCCACCCCTCCTGTCTCTGGGCACTGCTGGGAGGACTCTGCACCCACCCCTCCTGTCTCAGGGCACTGCTAGGAGTGTTAGGCACCCACCCCTCCTGTCTCTGGGCACTGCTGGGAGGACTCTGCACCCACCCCTCCTGTCTCAGGGCACTGCTGGGAGTGTTAGGCACCCACCCCTCCTGTCTCTGGGCACTGCTGGGAGGACTCTGCACCCACCCCTCCTGTCTCAGGGCACTGCTGGGAGTGTTAGGCACCCACCCCTCCTGTGTCTGGGTACTGCTGGGAGGACTCTGCACCCACCCCTCCTGTCTCTGGGCACTGCTGGGAGGACTCTGCACCCACCCCTCCTGTCTCAGGGCACTGCTGGGAGTGTTAGGCACCCACCCCTCCTGTCTCTGGGCACTGCTGGGAGGACTCTGCACCCACCCCTCCTGTCTCAGGGCACTGCTGGGAGTGTTAGGCACCCACCCCTCCTGTCTCTGGGCACTGCTGGGAGGACTCTGCACCCACCCCTCCTGTCTCAGGGCACTGCTGGGAGTGTTAGGCACCCACCCCTCCTGTCTCTGGGCACTGCTGGGAGGACTCTGCACCCACCCCTCCTGTCTCAGGGCACTGCTGGGAGTGTTAGGCACCCACCCCTCCTGTGTCTGGGCACTGCTGGGAGGACTCTGCACCCACCCCTCCTGCGTCTGGCCACTGCTGGGTGGACTCTACACACACCCCTCCTGTGTCTGGGCACTGCTGGGAGGACTCTGCACCCACCCCTCCTATGTCTGGGCACTGCTGGGGGTGTTAGGCACACACCATTCTTATTGCAGGTTAGGTGCGTACATACACGGGTGGGGGTTCGGGGCGTACATACACTGCTGGGGTGGGGGATCGGGACGTACATACACGGGTGGTGGTTCAGTGCGTACATACACGGGTGGGGGGTCGGGGCGTACATACACTGCTGGGGTGGGGGTTCGGGGCGTACATACACGGGTGGGGGTTCGGTGCGTACATACACGGGTGGGGGTTCGGGGCTTACATACACTGCTGGGGTGGGGGATCGGGGTGTATATACACGGGTGGTGGTTCGGTGCGTACATACACTGCTGGGGTGGGGGTACGGGCCATACTTCCACGGGTGTGGGTATGGTCCGTACATACACGGGTGGGGGTTCGATGCGTACATACACGGGTGGGGGTTCGGGGCGTACATACACTGCTGGGGTGGGGGATCGGGGCATACATACATGGGTGGGGGTTCGGGGCGTACATACACTGCTGGGGTGGGGGTTCGGTGCGTACATACACGGGTGGGGGTTCGGGGCGTACATACACTGCTGGGGTGGGGGTTCGGTGCGTACATACACGGGTGGGGGGTCGGGGCGTACATACACTGCTGGGGTGGGGGTTCGGGGCGTACATACAAGGGTGGTGGTTCGGTGCGTACATACACGGGTGGGGGTTCGGGGCGTACATACACTGCTGGGGTGGGGGTTCGGTGCATACATACACGGGTGGGGGGTCGGGGCGTACAAACACTGCTGGGGTGGGGGTTTGGGGCGTACATACACGGGTGGTGGTTCGGTGCGTACATACACGGGTGGGGGTTCGGGGCATACATACACTGCTGGGGTGGGGGTTCGGTGCATACATACATGGGTGGGGGGTCAGGGCGTACATACACTGCTGGGGTGGGGGTTCGGGGCGTACATACACGGGTGGGGGTTCGGTGCATACATACACGGGTGGGGGGTCGGGGCGTACATACACTGCTGGGGTGGGGGTTCAGGGCGTACATACACGGGTGGTGGTTCGGTGCGTACATACACGGGTGGGGGTTCGGGGCGTACATACACTGCTGGGGTGGGGGTTCGGTGCGTACATACACGGGTGGGGGTCGGGGCGTACATACACTGCTGGGGTGGGGGATAGGGGCGTGCATACACGGGTGGCGGTACGGGCCGTACTTCCACGGGTGGGGGTACGGTCCGTACATACCCCTACCCACGCTCTGCGTGCCTGGGTACGGCCCGTACCCATGCCTTTGGTGGGTGGGTACGGTGCGTCCCCCCATTGTTGCGGTGCCGTGGGGTCCGCACCGTACACAGGCCTAGGGGGCGTGGCTACGGGTCGTACCACGCGTACCCCTACATGACCCAGCAATGCTGGTACGAGCCGTACCAAGGCCTTTCTGACGTGGGTACGGGCCGTACCGCCATTGATGGAGTGACGTAGGGGGACGCGTGGTATGTTCCGTACCCACGCTCTTGCGGCCTGGGTAGGGTACGTACCGGTTCGCGTGACCATCCACTTCCGTTGTGACGGACGCTTGCGTTGCTGGCCTCGCCCCCACCCCCTGGAAGTGACCAGGCCCTGATGGTCAGGTATGTCCAGGCCATGTGTGATTTGGTACCATGTGTTGGTGTTGTGTGTCCTGCCCCTGCCCCCCCCTTTGCCCCTGGTTGTTGTGCTGTCCTTCTGCGGCGTCTGCGTCGGTTCCTGTACGCCAGGTGGACTGCTAGGAGGGCAGGGATGGCACGTAGGTTCGGGTCCATGTCTGTTCGTCGCGTCCAGCTGCTCCTTGCGTGTGTCGTCCTGATTTCCCGGCAGTTTTTGGCTGCCGGTAAATATTTTCCGTGCGGGATGACGTCGGTTCGAATCGTACTTCCTGGTTTGTGAAACGTAGGCTGGATGCGTACCGACGTCAGGTCGGCGCTTTTCAGGATCGGAATTGTGTTTCGATTCTGTTCGGTCGGTGTTTTGTTCGATTCGTACGGAAATGGTGTTTCCGTAGGAATCGTACTTGCATTTTCGGATGGATTTCGCACCGGGTACGAGTCGGACGGAGAAATGGCTCCGTCCGACGGTTCGTACCGGGTTTTTACCGGATCGGAATTGGCACCCATATGTGCATGGGTGCAAGCCAGAGATGTGACCATGCAAATGTAATGTTCACAGAGATATCCACAAATAGTTGATCTTGACACACCCAGGTAGCTGCAAAGGATGCCATGGATACCCACCAGAATAGGATACATATCTCATGGACCACAGGGAGTACCTCACAGCAACACATCAGTATTCAACATTGGAAAGCAAGCATCACAGGTGCAAGAGCATGTTAAACATCATCAACATAATGTACAGCTAAATCTAGTTCTCAGGGATAAAGAAAAAAGCTTTATTCAGCATATTAAAAGTTAAACGTCCGGTCAAACAAAAGGCCAATGGCCAGTCCATGTCCAAATGCCAAATAGTGAATTAGAGTGACAACTGTCACACCTTGCTTGCCTGCACTGCTAAACACCGGGGTCATCCCCTTGGAGGGGCATACATGGGGGCAGGCCAGGCACCGCAGGGACAGGATCAGGGCGCAGCAGAAGGAGGCAGTGAAGAGGTGGTAGACGCAGGCGAGACACTTGCAACTGCAGTGGAGCTGACTGACGTAGTGGGTGCTGTCACAACTGTGGGGCACAAGTCAGATGGGGTGGGTGCCGGCACAACTCCAGTGGGCAGGTCAGATGGAGTGGATTGGGTCACCACTGCAGTACCCAAGTCAGACGGGGTGGTCGTGGACTACATCCATGGGAGCGGAATGGGGGGCAGGTGATGTCAGCAGGACGGGGGGCACGGTCCCCACAGCAGTGGTACTAACTGTCTGATCAGGTGTGGAGGAGCAAGTGCTGGGGGGGATGGCCTTAGCATTTTGGGGATGGTGTATCTGTGGGTGTGTGAACCCGGGACAGGGAGTGGCAGGTGAACCTCTGGAGTGGTGGCATGGGGAATGGAGGATGGAGACTTTATCTTGGAGCTGCATGGTGGCGGGGGGGTCTTGCCCTTCCGGCACCGGGGGGACTTGCGGGTGGGGGTCTCAGTCTGACTGGGCCTGGGGGAGAGTGTCCGGGTGTGAGGGGCACTCCCCTGTGTGTGTGGGGACTTCCTCTTCCCCTTGTAATCAGGATCTGCTGGGTCGGTGGGGAAGAGGCCAAGGTCACAGAGGAAGAGCTTCTGGGGAGATGGGGTTGCAGGTGATGCAAGTGAAGGGGGCTGGGAGGGAGAGGTCTCGGAGGACCAAGGAGTGGTTGGGGATGACTGTGTGTGTGTCTACAAACCTGCCCCTGTGGTATCAGTCCCCTGCACTTGCTTGTGTGCACGTCTAGAACTTGGTTTGGGTGTTTGTGTTCTTTGGACAGGTAGGCTGCTAGGAATCGTGGGTGGTGCAGGGGTAGGAGGGGTGCGGGACTGTTGGAGGAAGGACACTGCTGCATCAGGGAGGAGGCCATGGACTGATTGGTCCTTTGTAGAGAAGACATGCCCGAGGAAATGCCGTCCATGAATGACACCAGTTGTGTTAACAGACTTGTGTGTGCATGGAGGACCTTCAGCATCGACGTCTGCCCTACATGGATCTGTCTAAGTAAGTCCACAGACTCCTCACTCAGGGCAGCAGGGGACACAGTGGCAGGGGGTGCAGTGCCTGGCACAAAGGAGACATGCTCACGAACACGGGAGCCAACAGGGACCTCTGGGATGGGAGCCGATGGGAGGGTGGTGGTGGTGGTGGTGGCGGGGACAGCCTCACTAGCTGGAGTTTGGTGGCTGATGACACCCGCCTCCACAAGGGAGTCATCCTCAGAGCTGCTATGGCCCTCAGCTGGGGGGATGGTGCTGACGACTCCTCGGTGTGGCTCCACACGCCCTCCATGCCACTGGGTCCCCCCGACTCCTCTCCTTCTGTCCTTGTGAGGCTCCGTGTCCCCTCCTGTGGCAGTGGATGTATCTGGATAGGAATAGGAAGTAAGAGAACAACATCAGTCACCTGCACCGACTGCACACACCACAGTGAGTACATCACATCACAGGGCAAGCCCTGGCATCATCAGCTGAACACAGCTCAAAGTGCCAACACTGTTTAGAATAGCCAATTGTCATTCTCAACATCAACCAGAGCACACATATCCCTCCTTGACTTTCACACATATGTCTGATGCATGTTGGATGCTAACACCCCAATGTGCCAACATGCACCACCCACACCTCATTTGGACATGCAAATGAACATGTAGGAGTATGTCACTATACACACAGCACATCTCTTGCTACTGACTCAGTACAGGTGTCCGGATGAAGGGATGGGCAGAGACTCATTTCACATGCTTGTGATGCATGCCAGCAACACACACTATGATGTTCTCATATCCTGATGGGCAATGCCACAATGGGGTGCATGGTGCACACTTGAACACAATGCAGGATCACTCATAGCAAGTTAAATGCCATGGCACTGGGATGCCCTGAAAGTCAGTCAACACTGTCTCCTGTCACAGGGGCAGGGCATCCAGACAACAACAATATACACTGACTCACAATCCTAGCTCAGGGGTAAAGCTAACTCTGCAGATGACCGGTGCACTTGCCCATCCCCTGCAAACAACATATACAGGACCCAGAAGACCCCACATAATGCACATCAGACATATGAGTCTCTGCAAACACAACTCCCTGTATATTAGCACATCACAGTCTGCCATGCATGTAACCCAGCTGCCTGAAGGACACAGTTGCATACACCATTGTGCGCTGTCAGATGATCACACACCTATATGTCACACAGGTCTTGTCTCTCACATTTGCATCTCAGATGTCATGCTGACACTCTGAATCATGGACACCCCAGTTGTACGTAACAACAAGCCACACCCTAATGACACAGAGACAGATACCTGAGGGCACATGTCACTAAGCACAACCTGCAATTTCATACACAGGAGTGGGATTACAGAGTGTTTCTAAATGCTCTTGATGGAGGCATGACTTGCCAGGTCTACGTGAAACAGTGTTTGGCCCTGGACAGTAGCCAGGTGGCTAAGCAAGTCTGACATACTTGATATACATACTCCTGAGGCCCCAAAATTGGAGTCCCCTGCTGCATGGGTTTGTTTGGCATACCCCAGCCACATGTGGCAAGTCAGACCAGCAATTGGAACACATCTCAAGAGCACACACAGATCACATGTCAGATCTCAGGCATTGTGTAAACAATTGACCCACCCATGAAACCCACAGCAGAGTTAAGGGAACAGATGCTTTCCGGTAGCTGAAGCATAGCTGACTGCAGGGACACAGTGCCCTAGTGACACAAGCAACAGACTGTAGGGGCCACAGCTGTGGAACAGATGAGGAGGGTGCATCACACAATTGAGGGACCTGAGTATTGGACTACAAGACCTACGTAATGTGGAAGTGTGACCAGGCCAAAAGACTGCAATTAGAATGTCAGACATAGTACACAGATTAGGCATGGACTTACCCCCTTCCTGCTGCTGTCTGGACTTCAGCTGCCTATCCAGGTCCGGGAAGATCACTGCCAGTATTCGGAGCATGTGGGGAGTCAGGGTCCAGTGTCCGCCCCTCCTGCGTGGAGGTGACAGCTTCAGCAGGACTCTAGCTGTCCTCCGGGTCCAGCCCCGAAGGTCCTGCCACCTCTTCTGGCAGTTGCGGATCCAGCACTTGTAGACCCCCACCGAACGAACAGCCCGGGCGATGGTCAGCCATATCTCCTGCTTCTGGTGGGCATCAACCTGTGAGGATTACTAAGTGAAAATGACATTAACACACATGCCCCATTTTTGTGGTGCACACATTTTGATAGACATGTCATCATCACAAAGGGAAATGAGTTACACAGGTAGTGCAACCATGGTGAAGGACAAATGCCCTGCATGTCTGACATGTTAACAATGCCTGTATAGTTTAAGCTTGCACTAATGCACTTTAGCAGCAGGACACCTGTTCATTACATGTACCTACACACTTTGGGGGATGAAAGTAGTCAGTGAGAATGCTTGCCACTGATGTACACACTGCTAGTCCTGCTAGTCAGACAACACGCATAATTAGGAAGGCAGTAGACTGCACACTTACCTGCTCCCCTGGTTTTCCATAGAGCTTGCTGTACTGTGGAAGGAGCCCACTCAGCAGGGCCTGGTTTTCCTCCTCAGTGAAGGCTGGGGCCCTCTCCAGAGTACGTGCCATAGCAGGAGCCAGAGGATGCAGAGACAGCAGCAGTGGTAGCAGGGATGTGGTCCAGTAGCATGTAGTGCAGGCAAGTGAGCTGCCTAGGGGCCAGCCAGCCTCTTATCTGTGCTGCAGAGGCAGAATCTGTGCCATGTGTCCCAAGTGATAGGTCCAACATGGTTGCATTCTATGAATCTAGCCAATCCATTTAATTGTACGACTCGTACACGCTTTCTGCATCGTTCAAATCTTCACCTTCATGAAACACTTGAAATTGCAACATTGTTGTAGGCATCCAACTGAATTTCCAGTGCACAACTCGTACAAGTTTTGAATCCGCATACGTCTCCATGACAGTTCTGAACCAATGGGTGTGCTTGGCTCCTTCAACTGACTGTACAACGCGTATTTTGAAAATACACATGCACCCGTCTCCATACGATTCAATGGCCAAGGCGTACGCCTATCTCGGACCATGCCTGTCTGACGCGTATACATGTTAGTCACCCATGTCGGACCTCATTGCATTCAATGACAAAGCGTACGCACGGCTCGGTCATGGACCGTGCAATGCGTACGCATTGTCACCCACGTCAGACCTCATTGCATTCAATGGCAAAGCGAATGCACGGGTCGGTCATGGACCGTGCAATGCGTACGCATTGTCACCCACGTTGGACCTCATTGCATTCAATGACAAAGCGTAGGCACGGCTTTGTCATGGACCGTGCAATGCGTACGCATTGTCACCCGCGTCGGACCTCATTGCACTCAATGACAATGCGTACGCACGGCTCGGTCATGGACCGTGCAATGCGTACACATTGTCACCCGCGTCGGACCTCATTGCACTCAATGACAAAACGTACGCACGGCTCGGTCATGGACCGTGCAATGCGTACGCATTGTCACCCACGTCGGACCTCATTGGTGTGACTATTAAACGGATGCAACACACATTTACTGGCCATGGACACCTGTGCACACCTACCACACTACAGCATTGGCCACACAGTGTCCCATGGCATGTAAGGCTGCATTCCCTGGGTGTTTGGGGGGGCCACATATGGTTTGTTGGGTGGCACTTTTTGCAGCCACTCCCAGGCTGTGCACGTGTACATGGGGGCAGAATCCAGTGGGTGTTGTGCACATTACCACTGTGATGTGCAATTGTACAGTGATGGGCATGAGCCACGGACACAGTTTCAGGTTGGATATGTTTAGGACATGTCACATACACCCTGAGTCCTGGGGGTGATGGCATGTACATCACAGTGAGACCTGTAGCCACAATACTGATGTGCACCCACAGTCTGTGTGCATGTTGTGTCTCAGATGTGTCTGATCAAATGTGCCCAATGGGTGACAGTCTCCACATCCATGTGGTATATGCATCAACCTTGAAGGGGTGTGTGTATAAGATACGTACATGTAGGGCTGGCAGGAACAACAGTTGCCACTACCTGTGAGACTTACGCTTGCCTTGTGGTGTGTACATGATACGCTATGTCCATTGCTGTGTCGATGTGGCAATACAGGGACCCTGGGTTTCTGCATGGCAAAGATCTGTGATGCCTGGGAGACATCAGGCCTCACTTGTCACTGTGGTGTGAGTTTTGAACGTTGCAGCAGTACATAGGTTGGGTGACACAGCCAGATGATTGGCCATTGCACTACATGGGACTCATGTGGACATGTGGAACTGAGATGTGAGGTGGTGGTCATGTAGGTGACATATGTGTCCATGCCCAATAGCACACACCTCAGTACATTGTGTAATGTCATGATATATCATGTGATATTGAGCCTGGTCATGGCCACATGGGTGGATGAACTGACAATCTTACTTTGAGCATCTCTGTACTGCAGGGCACCAGCTATCCATCGACCGTTCCCAGACCTTGCAACCATGCAGGTACGCGACTGCATCCGACGGTACCACTTCACCAGGCCACTGATTGAGGAGTTGGTGGAGCCGTTGGCGCCACATCTGCTACCTGGCCGGACATACCCTACAGCACTGACCCCAGAGGTGAAGGTGATGGCAGCCCTGCAGTACTTTGCCACTGGTACCTTACAGTACACTGTGGCTACTGCTGGTGGTATTTCGTAAACGATGTTTAGTCGGGTGATACGCGATGTCTTGGAGGGGATGTTGCATTTCCTAGACCTGTATATCAAGTTCCCTAGCCCAGCTGAACTCCCTGAAATAAAGGATGCCTTCTATTCACTGGGGAGGATACCGAACGTCATCGGATCAATTGATGGGACACATGTGGCCCTGATACCACCACAGGCACATGAGCAGGCATACCGGAACAGGAAGCACTACCACTCCATCAATGCTCTGGTGGTATGCCTTGCTGACATGTCTATCACACATGTGTGTGCATGGTTCCCTGGTTCTGCACACGATGCCTACATTATGAGGAGTAGTCGCATTGCAACGCTGATGTCACAGATGCCAGCTTAGCATGCCTGGCTTGTTGGTGTGTACTGACTGTTTCTCATTGTGTGAGTTTGTCAATGTTTTATTCCGCCCTCCTACAAATCTCACCTACTTGTTCATTTTTGTGTGTGTAGGTGACTCCGGATACCCCAACATGCTATGGTTGCTGACACCCCTCAGGAACCATGTGACACAAGCCGAGATGCGCTACAATGAGGCACATGGTCGGAGCAGGAGTGTGATTGAGCGGACATTCAGCCTCCTGAAAAGCCGCTTTCGCTGCCTGGACAAGACCGGAGGGGCCCTCTTATATGAGCCAGCAAAGGTGTGCAAAATAATCCTTGTATGCTGCATGCTACACAACATGGCAGTGCGGAAGGAGGTGGCTCTCATTCAGGATGACGATGACGATGACCAACCTCCGGCACCTGTGGAGGATCCCGGCCTGGGCCAAGATGCCAGTGATGATGAGTATGAGTGTGACGTCCGCTCACAGCTCATCAACAACTTCTTCTCCTGAATGTGAGTTTCAAGGGTTGTTATGTGAATGTATGGAGGTAGCCTGGAATGTGTTGTGGCAGCTCTGTTGCTGTATGAGTGTGTCTGTGTGCCACTTGACTGGATGCGTGCATGATGTATCCATTCAGGTGGTGTGTACTCCACAATAGGGTAGTACTGCTAACTAGTTTTTGTGTAGGTGTCTTGCAACATGTTTTGTGCATGTGTATTGCTGTTCTCTCCTGTTCTTCTGTGCTTTTGACTGTGTTTTGTGTCTGTCCTTCCCAGGGTACTTTGCCTGTTGTTTGGTCAACACTGACCCCCAACACCCAGAAGCCAACACCAGTGTGGAAGTTGACAATTCCCATCAACTGATATACCACACATGCCTGGACTTCCATTCTCCAACACATTGTGAGCGTGTGTCCACTATTACGTAGAATTAACGTGCAACTATTGTGGAATAAACATGTTGCTGATGTGTAATGAACCTGTGCTACGCTTTCTTATGAGCGTTGTCTGTCTTCCCACATCTGAGTGACATTTGCTTACCTCACCTGTGGACTTGTTACCACTGACTGGGGCTGGTGGTGTGTCTGTGTATGCCAATGTGTTTCAGGTCACCATCATTGTGTGTGATGAATAACATGGCCATGGTGAGTATGTGTTGTGGTGCCATAGTGGTGTGTCTCCCTCACATGTGTCACATCACCATGACTCGCCTTACGTTTGTCACATTGTTGCAGTACTTGGCATGCACTGTGTTGTGTAGCAGATCGACATCTCCCTGAACATGACAAGTTTGAATCAGAACAGAGGCAAGTATGGTGTACTGGTGAGTTTATTTTCAAACATGTGTGTGGGAAGTGGACAGGATGGTGGGTGCTGAACATTGATTTGGGAATCCAAAGTTCACATTAGAGTTGGAAGTGCTGGTAGATGAAATGTCCAGAGTAAAGTGCACAGTCATCTGCTACATTGGCCCAACATGAACCCTCCATGTCATGTTGGCGAGTTGTGTGCGATTGGACAAGGTGAACGGGATGCGCACAAATAAAATTGTCCAGAACAGGTTTAGATGCCCTGGGGGATGTGCTGGGACATCTGCCTCTCAAATGTCCTTCTTCGGACGACCCCTCTTCTTCCGGGGGGGGGGGGGGGGATCCTCAGGTGCAGGCCTTTGCGGTGCAGGGGACTCTCCGCCAAAGTCTCCCTCCCTCCCTGTGGCGCTGGCAGATGGTGTTGTGACAGATGTTGTGGCCACACAGGGAAGTGTGAACAGGTTGGTGTTGATCTGGCGGAGGCATTAAAGTATGTCCCGATGCACCACAGTAATGGCATCCCACTTGGCCTCCATGCGGGCATGGTGGGCGACCTGCTCGTATTGCATGTCCTTGAGGATCCCCACTACCTGGCCAAATCCTCCCGTGCTATCCTGGTACGCATCTAAGATGCGTGCCAGGTGGGGGTCATCATGCAGTCCAGACCCCTCTGCAAGGCGCGCCCTCTGCCTCCCACCCCTCCCAGCACCCCTATCCACACGGGCAGGACCAGCAGCAGGACGCACAGATGACACTGTGACCCCTTGGATGGTGTTGCTGGTGGTGTTTGCTGTAACTTCCAGGGGGTCGTGTGTCCCTTTGGGTGTTGATTGGCCTTGGTCTGTCCGTGTTGGCGGGGGTGCTCTGTCGGTGTCCAGATGCTGGAGGCGTGGGCACAGGGGGT
The DNA here is from genome assembly GCF_964204655.1 of Triturus cristatus. Classification (NCBI taxonomy): domain Eukaryota; kingdom Metazoa; phylum Chordata; class Amphibia; order Caudata; family Salamandridae; genus Triturus; species Triturus cristatus. The sequence continues at coordinate 733,815,258 of NC_140587.1, read as the reverse complement.
GCAGATGTTGATGCTGCTGGTGCTGCATGATGGCTCACACCAGAGGGGCCAGGTTGGTCGTCGTCATCCGAAGAGAACAGTGAGAGAGTCAGACCAGAGAGCTCAGTGTCCGCCAGAGTCTGGGACTGGGTATCCTCATCATTTGGTACTGGGTGCCCAGCACCACCTGTGTTTGGAAGAGACACACAATGTGAGTTATGTTTTTACATGCATCGATGGTTCACAAACATGACATTTTCTTCTTTTCTAACAAATGCCTGCCTGTACACTGCTTTTTCCCAGCTTGTCACGGACAGAGTTTGATATTGTTGTTGGCCATTTCCCAGCATAGCCTTGTGCTCCCAACAACTGAGCCCAGTGTCAGACATCTTGTCAGTCCCTTCCCACTCCCTGTGAGGCGAGTATGGTTCAGTTTGAGCTTGCTGGGCCATGTGGCTGGGTGTAGATTGTCTGTGACTGTGAGTCCCATCATACTCTTGGCTACACACCCCTTCCCAGCATGCACATACTTCCTCCCTCTTGACTCTGCTTCCCTGTGAGGGGGTGTGACAGCAATGGCAAGATAGCTGACTGTGAAGTCCTGATGTTTGTTGTTGGCCATTTCCCAGCATGGCCTTGTGCTCCCCACAACAGAGCCCAGTGTCAGACATCTTGTCAGTCCCTTCCCACTCCCTGTGAGGCGAGTATGGTTCAGTTTGAGCTTGCTGGGCCATGTGGCTGGGTGTAGATTGTCTGTGACTGCGAGTCCCATCACACTCTTGGCTACACCCCCCTTCCCAGCATGCCCATACTTCCTCCCTCTTGACTGTGCTTCCCTGTGAGGGGGTGTGACAGCAATGGCAAGATGGCTGACTGTGAAATACTGGTGTTTGTTTGGCTACAATATATTTCACTGAGGTGTGTGTCAATGCATTGTACCTGGTGAGTTGTGTGGAGTTTGTGTTGAGGGGGGGTGTCTCCACATGCTGGTAAGCATGGTCAGGGCAGTAAGTCCTCCTTCCCATCATGAAACGTGCTTCCATTGTAGGGCATGCAAGTTGTCTTTCAGGATGTCAGTCAGTGGTGTCCTGCTTCTGATTTGCTCACAACCCCTAGCGGCGCCTTGTACTCCCCACAGCAAGACCCAGTGTCAGCCATCTTGTCAGTCATTTTGCACTCCCTGTGATGTGGGCATGTTTCTGAGAGGTCTTGATGGGCCAATCAGGAGGGGAGCATTATCTGTGACTACAGGCCCCTTCATGCTTTTGGATACACTCACTTCACCTGCATCCCCACTATTCCTTCCTGTCAGTCAGCTGCACTGTGAGGTAGTGTGTTTGTGGTGGCAAACTGTCTGGCAGTGTCTATTTAGCTTTGTGCCACTGGCTTGCTCTATTTGTTTGTAGGTTGGTGTATGTCATGACACAGTTCCCAGTCACTCTGAGATGGCAGGTATTGTGTTTGTCTGACTGACATACACATCTTTGGCTGATTATCTATTGCTTACTTTAGCTTTGCTTGCGGTGCATGGTTTCACTGTCCCCTTGCCACACAATCTTGGGTATGTTGTTTGTGTACTCACCAGGCTCTGGGATGTCTGTTAGGCCATGGACGCTCTCTGGTGGTAGGATGTCCCTAACCTTCTCCTCCCAGGTCCTGAAGTAGACTGGTTTGGCAGGAGGGCCACCGCTGGTGCACTGACTCAGGGCGTGATCTTTTTCGATGAGTTTCTTGACCGTCCTGCGCACGTCATACCACCTGTTCTGGATATCGTCCTTTGTGTGCCTTGCTGGTGCTTGAGCGTTCACCTTGTCCACAATCCTCACCCACATCTTGGTTTTCTTTGAGATGGGGGTCCTTTGGAACAATGTATCAAACAAATGTGGCTCTACTCTGATAATCTCATCTACCAGCACTTCTAACTCACTATCTGTGAACTTTGGATTCTTCTTTGGGGGCATGGTGATGGGTGGTGGTGGTGAGGGATGTGTTTGTGAGGGTGCAAGTGAGGGTGGGTTGGTGTTGGTTTTGCTGGGTGTAATGGGTGTGTGCTTTTGTATGAGGTGCTGATGGTGTGTGAGTTGTGTGATGTGTGAGTTGTGAGTGTGTCTGTGGTTGCTGGGTAATGGTGTTTGCTGCTGGCTGTGTCTCCTGTTTGCAAGGGATGATGGTAGTGATTGTAGTCCTTTATACAGTTGGAGTTCTGGGTGTGTCTTTGTCCCTTTTTTTTTTATTTGCTATTTATTGGCTTTGTCATTGCTTGTTTGGTCCTTTTTTTTGTCTTTTTTCATTTCGGTTTTGTAGGCATGATGGAGACGTTCATGTGACGGAAACGGACGCTGCTGTTGTCTCTTGCGGGCTTCTCTGCCTCGTTCACGCTGCCTATCTTCTGTGTTTGATACGCGGCGTGTGCCCGGTTGTCTGTGCGTGTCGGTCGTGCGGCTTGGTCTCCGTGCGAGTCGGTCTGGTTTTACACGCATTGCATCGTACTGCACAGATCGGACATCGCGGGTACGGGTCGGTCGGGTTCTTTCCGGTTTCGTGTCGGTCGGTGAAAATCGCGTCGGTTTTCCGGCCGGATCACTATTTTCCCTACGGCTCGGTCGTACGGCTTGTATTTCGTACGTGTCGGTTGTAATTCACTCGCGTTGCATCATACTGCACAGGTCGCACGGCGCTGGTCCGTGTCGGTCGGTATTTGGTCCGGGTCCATGTTGGTCGGTTCATTTTGTGGCCGGAATCAGAATCGGCCCCTATATGCAAGGAATATGGTGTTGGTCACCCACTCTGACAAACCAGAATGGAGAATTTTACTGTGATGATTTTTATTAGGACCTACTGAAAAGCATTGTACTTTGTTGTGCCAACTGGGATTGTGTACATGTTTGTAACATTATAAATGGATTCCTGATGGTTGCTAGCTTCTGCTGATTTCTTTGGCAGCTTCTGCACCCTTCTGTAGGCCTGGGTTGTATATAGTGTCAAGCCATTGCTAAGTAGTAGAGGCCTTATCAGTCAACTCGAAAAAGTTGTGTTGGATTCCTTTGGTGTGATCTGTTTATAAGGAAATGGTATGACAAAGCAAGTAGGCTTTAATTACGTGCTAAAGCAAACAGTTTTTAAGGATGGATTGCTATTATACTGTGATAAAATCTGTAGAAAGGCATTTTGTTATGTGGAATCTCACAGATCACTGTAGTATGAATGGGCTTTTGTGCTGGTGACCTATTTGAACAAACCAAGGGGACAGACCCATCATATTTTCTGTCAACCTTTCTCTTAGTCTTGTTTAGATTTTTACTTTTTATGTGTTTATTGATGCTGTGGTACTATTATATTTTGCAATATGCTGCATGTCTAAATGCTATATCATGTTAAGTAAGTCTCTGCTTTATGAAATAATAATTAATTTGTTCTGGATCAGATTCTAACGTTTGCTAGTTTACTGCTACAAATAAACTCATAGGGCCCTACTACTACTAAACTGAGAAAAACCCTAATTTTAAGGCTTTCGGTATTCACAGAAGGCATTTAGGAGTCCTAAAGTTAGGAGTCCTAACTTTACTACTACTAAATTGAGAAAAATCCTAATTTTAAGACTTTCGGTACTCAAAGAAGGAATTTAGGAGTCCTAAAGTTAGGAGTCCCAACTATACTACTACTAAACTGAGAAAAATCCTAACTTTAAGACTTTCGGTATTCACAGAAGGCATTTAGGAGTCCTAAAGATAGGACTCCTAACTTCTGTGAATACCGAAATGAGTAAGTGCCTTCTGTGAATACCAAAATGAGTAAGTGCCTTCTGTGAATACCAAAATGGTAGTAAGTTTAGGATTTTGTCTTAAGTTAGTTCTGTGAATCGGGCCCAGAGTGCTCTAAACTAACAATTGCATTCTGTTGCACACTTTTACTATTTCATTTAGCATTTTGTCTATTGGTTAGTGTTAAATGCCCTTTTCAATGCATTGGTTATTTATAGAGCTCGTAGTGGTAACCAATAGATTAGTTTTGGTACCACCCCGTGTACACTGTTTCCCAAAGTTAGAGTAGAATTTGTAATTATTTAAAGAATCTCAAGACGCTTCAAATTTGCTAAATGTTTAAAACAAGTTCCTCAATTCATTATGGAATTTCCACTCAATCATATGCAAGTGAGATTCCCCACCCGTGCTTGGAGGTTAGAGAGGCACTGCCATGAGGGGCATGAACTCACCAAAGCAAATGCCTTCCCCTGGTCTGAGGGGGGAACATTCAATAGCAACATCATAGAACACACTAAAGCTTACATCCAGGGCATATATTGGGGCCAAGAGAGAAATATGAGATTCACACTGCTAGAACTATGGGCTGACCACAGGGTGGCCACAAAAATGCATGGCACATAACCACAGAACTAGCAATACCAAGGAAGCTCCTCCAAATCCAACAGTGAGAGGCAAAGCACAGTGCAGAGCCAGCCAACACCGAAGGAACATACGGAGGGTATGCAGGAACCCTGCTGGTTCTTAAAGACATTCTCACTTCACTGACAGCACAAGAACACCCTGAGGAAGGCCCCTTGGTCATGATGCTAGTAAATGGGACACCATACCACTTTCTAGTGAATATAGGGGCCGCAAGGTCCAGCTTGCGGGAAGGAGAGGCCCGGTGTCCAAGACCATTGCCACAGTGCAGGGAATCTTGTGTTCCATGGCCAAGGTCCCCCTCACAGACCCTGTCAAACTAAGGGGAAACTAACTCAGAGTACAGTTGCTATACTGCCCGTCCTCCCGAACTGATATATTAGGTTAGGGTCTGTTGTCCAAACTAAGGATGTCCATCCAGTTCACCGAGGATGGAACTGTAGCCTGTTCCCTCCAAGAAGCCTCCCCTCTACAAAACAAACCGGCAACCTTCTCCCTCATCCTGGGAACGTCAGCCAGGGTGATTTCAGACCATCAAGCCCTCACCAAAGGGTTAGTAATGGATCATATGGGAAACCTCTTAGACTTATGTAAACGAGCGGAGCAGTGAACCGGCCGAGCAAACCATTTGTTGGTAAGAACGACTAACAAAAGTAGCATCTAGGGTGCAAGGGGAGCTGGAAGCCCAAGACCACAGGACAAACCAGCCCACTGCATTTGTAGAAACCAGACCATGTGCTACCCTGGGGGTACCAGGCCCAGCCTTTGTCACCAACCTGGTACCCCACAAGTGAGGAAGTGGTACAGGTAAGATGGAATCATGACAAGGGGTGCATTGCCGCACTAGAGCCCCCTATCTGTCATCAAAGGAGGCACACAGGCAAGAAACCATGGTGAGAAACACGGTATGCCCGACTGGCATAGTGACACCCCATGAAGGTGTCCCCGGCTGCCAGCTGGGGAGAGTCCCCAAACCTGCAATGGATAAGCCTTTGACCTCATCCCTGATGCAGGCACCCCCATGGAGTGACCAGAAATCAGGCAAGAGATTCCCCAAAGGTGTAGCAGCACCTACAGGCATACAAGGAGTGTCTAACTGGACAAGGACTCAGCTACAGGGTCCCAGAGGGATCCAAAAGAGCACCCGCACCTGAAATCCGAAAGACTGGCAACCTCCAAATTTAAGAGATTGCCATTACTGCTACCGAAGGAACCATACAGCCAAATATTGTCATCTAAAATTGTACCTTTAACAGAATAGAATAGCACCAAGGCAGTTCCACAGACTACCTACCCAACAAACAAACCCTAGAACCAGCCAAGTAAGTAGCGAACCCAAGATCTCAATATAGCACACACTCCAGAAAACTCAGTACAACAATAAGGGATAGCGAAACAGCAGTAGAGAAAACTCAAGCCTTTCTTATGCACAAGATAACCTCAGGGCAACCATACTTTGTCGACCGGGAATCCAAGCTAACACCTCCAGTATCCCTTGCTAAAATTAGCAACCTCCTAAAACACAGGTAACTGCCCACCGGGACCCGCCCAAAACAGCCAAAAGATTCTCGGCTCTTCAAGAAGAAAGGCATAGCCCAGTAACTCAGCTTAATTGGAGATAAACCTTGCTTCATGCCAAATGCCGAGGCCCAAAGGATGCACAATTTTCAAAAGAACCATTAAACTAAAACCCAAAAACCCATTTCCCTTCACAATTGCACGCAGCACATGCAGGAAAAAAGGACACCCCTGCACCCGATCAAAGTGTCACAATTCTAAACGGAACAGCCCACAGGAAAAAAGTACTGTCCTTACCACAGGAGGAAACCAAAATATAACGAGCTTTAAAACAGTTTAACACTCATTTCTCCCCTAAAATTATAGCACCTCTTAAAACAGTTTAAAACTCACCACCCTCCCAAACATTTTAGCACTTCCTGTTCAGTACTCCATTAGGAAAAAATGTGCTCATAGCTAACCCATTGAGCACATCGGGAAAATGTAAATGCAGGTATTTTTCCAGACAACCACCTAACGATGTGTTTTTTCAAAATTAAAGTACAAACCGCTGCTCTTATCCTACAGGTCCTTGATCGAGCTGAAAGTGGGGCGACACTGCTGCGGCCCGCCATTCCTTTGCCTAAAGCTTTCAAAGACTTTCTTTCACAAGGACAATCACTGAAGTAATACAGGATACATTGTCTATTCCAACAATCCCTTAAAAGACATAGGTTATACTGCACCAAGACAAGACATCTCCGGGCCCCCAGACGACAGACACTTCACCCGAAAATGACTCTACAGCTGACAAATGCTTTTTAAGGTATGCATTTTTGTATTTCTGTGCACGCCCTGTTTTGCCGAGGTGCTCTTTAGCCCCTCTGGAATGAGACATATGCCTGATCTCAACATTCTGGGTCTACATTCTTGCAAAGCATGTGCAGAGACCTTTCTCATCTCACATACACTTCCACTGAATGAAAGACTAGTATTCCTCATGCACTACACAGCGCACTCCTACATGAATCACTGACAGAATATCGAAGGTCAAAATATTGACCTACAAAAATATCGCAGCAAGAATATCGAAGTCAAGAATATTGACATCCTATCTACATCATGGTAAGTACCAAAATATTGGGGGGAAAAATATTGTTGTCAAAAAGATCGTTGTTAAAATGATAGTTTTTTTTAAGTTAAAAAAATAATGTAAAATAAAGTAAATAATACATATAATTAAAATAAACATAACAACCAAATGCTCACTTACAGATTAGAAGTAGGCAGGACACAGCTCCGGGGTACAAGTGGATTTATTTGAGCAAATTCAAACGCAGTTACTCTCAAAATGTCAGTGAAACGCTATGGCAGACGCGTTTCTAGCCGGAACTGCTTTCATCAGTGCCGATATCACAGGCATGGTCTATTCACCTTGAGTTCTTAAAGCATTTCTGAGACCACTCCCAGTGTAGCAGTCTCTCGGCTCCTCCTCCTACTTAGAGGTATGTACCTCCTCACGCAGCATCTCCAGGCAGACTGCATGCTGGATCGTGTAGTTCATCATGGAAACCTCATGCAGTGATGGAGTGAGTCCAAAACACCCAGTGGTGTCCCCAAACTTGGCGATGTGCCACTCTCCGCCGCAGTTTGCCAGGGATACGATTGTCCGGCTCACACCACTTGTATTCCCTTATCAGGCAGTACAATGAAATAAACATAATAAAAAATATTTTAAAATGTTTAAAAATGATAAACTATATATATAATTTATAAATACATTTAATATACATATAATATATAATATATACACTTATGTAGTAATATGTATTAATGCATATTTTAATAACTTTATTATTTAACTTTTTGCATAAATTATAAATATATCTATACACATAAAACAACAATATAAATAAAAATTAAATAAATATATGTAACAACTTAAAAAAATAAAATTCTTTTTAATCTTCTTAAAATTAATTATATACTACATTATCTAAAATAATACAAACAATATTATATAGTGGAGGGAATAAAATTACAATTCCAACTCCAAACAGTGCAACGGTAGGGTAAATGCTGGATAGCGTAGGTGTTAAAATTACTATTCCCGCTCCAATGAGTGCAACAGTAGGGAAGATTTTGGATATCGTAGGGGTAAAAATTGCTCTACAAATGTGGCTCTACTCTGATAATCTCATCTACCAGCACTTCTAACTCACTATCTGTGAACTTTGGATTCTTCTTTGGGGGCATGGTGATGGGTGGTGGTGGTGAGGGATGTGTTTGTGAGGGTGCAAGTGAGGGTGGGTTGGTGTTGGTTTTGCTGGGTGTAATGGGTGTGTGCTTTTGTATGAGGTGCTGATGGTGTGTGAGTTGTGTGATGTGTGAGTTGTGAGTGTGTCTGTGGTTGCTGGGTAATGGTGTTTGCTGCTGGCTGTGTCTCCTGTTTGCAAGGGATGATGGTAGTGATTGTAGTCCTTTATACAGTTGGAGTTCTGGGTGTGTCTTTGTCCCATTTTTTTTTATTTGCTATTTATTGGCTTTGTCATTGCTTGTTTGGTCCTTTTTTTTGTCTTTTTTCATTTCGGTTTTGTAGGCATGATGGAGACGTTCATGTGACGGAAACGGACTCAGCTGTTGTCTCTTGCGGGCTTCTCTGCCTCGTTCACGCTGCCTATCTTCTGTGTTTGATACGCGGCGTGTGCCCGGTTGTCTGTGCGTGTCGGTCGTGCGGCTTGGTCTCCGTGCGAGTCGGTCTGGTTTTACACGCATTGCATCGTACTGCACAGATCGGACATCGCGGGTACGGGTCGGTCGGGTTCTTTCCGGTTTCGTGTCGGTCGGTGAAAATCGCGTCGGTTTTCCGGCCGGATCACTATTTTCCCTACGGCTCGGTCGTACGGCTTGTATTTCGTACGTGTCGGTTGTAATTCACTCGCGTTGCATCATACTGCACAGGTCGCACGGCGCTGGTCCGTGTCGGTCGGTATTTGGTCCGGGTCCATGTTGGTCGGTTCATTTTGTGGCCGGAATCAGAATCGGCCCCTATATGCAAGGAATATGGTGTTGGTCACCCACTCTGACAAACCAGAATGGAGAATTTTACTGTGATGATTTTTATTAGGACCTACTGAAAAGCATTGTACTTTGTTGTGCCAACTGGGAATGTGTACATGTTTTAACATTATAAATGGATTCCTGATGGTTGCTAGCTTCTGCTGATTTCTTTGGCAGCTTCTGCACCCTTCTGTAGGCCTGGGTTGTATATAGTGTCAAGCCATTGCTAAGTAGTAGAGGCCTTATCAGTCAACTCGAAAAAGTTGTGTTGGATTCCTTTGGTGTGATCTGTTTATAAGGAAATGGTATGACAAAGCAAGTAGGCTTTAATTACGTGCTAAAGCAAACAGTTTTTAAGGATGGATTGCTATTATACTGTGATAAAATCTGTAGAAAGGCATTTTGTTATGTGGAATCTCACAGATCACTGTAGTATGAATGGGCTTTTGTGCTGGTGACCTATTTGAACAAACCATGGGGACAGACCCATCATATTTTCTGTCAACCTTTCTCTTAGTCTTGTTTAGATTTTTACTTTTTATGTGTTTATTGATGCTGTGGTACTATTATATTTTGCAATATGCTGCATGTCTAAATGCTATATCATGTTAAGTAAGTCTCTGCTTTATGAAATAATAATTAATTTGTTCTGGATCAGATTCTAACGTTTGCTAGTTTACTGCTACAAATAAACTCAAAGGGCCCGATTCACAGAACTAACTTAGGACAAAATCCTAAACTTACTACCATTTTCGTATTCACAGAAGGCACTTACTCATTTTGGTATTCACAGAAGACACTTACTCATTTCGGTATTCACAGAAGTTAGTAGTCCTAACTTTAGGACTCCTAAATGCCTTCTGTGAATACCGAAAGTCTTACAATTAGGATTTTTCTCAGTTTAGGAGTCCTAAAGTTAGGATTCCTAACTTTACTACTACTAAACTGAGAAAAACCCTAATTTTAAGGCTTTCGGTATTCACAGAAGGCATTTAGGAGTCCTAAAGTTAGGAGTCCTAACTTTACTACTACTAAATTGAGAAAAATCCTAATTTTAAGACTTTCGGTACTCAAAGAAGGAATTTAGGAGTCCTAAAGTTAGGAGTCCCAACTATACTACTACTAAACTGAGAAAAATCCTAACTTTAAGACTTTCGGTATTCACAGAAGGCATTTAGGAGTCCTAAAGATAGGACTCCTAACTTCTGTGAATACCGAAATGAGTAAGTGCCTTCTGTGAATACCAAAATGAGTAAGTGCCTTCTGTGAATACCAAAATGGTAGTAAGTTTAGGATTTTGTCTTAAGTTAGTTCTGTGAATCGGGCCCAGAGTGCTCTAAACTAACAATTGCATTCTGTTGCACACTTTTACTATTTCATTTAGCATTTTGTCTATTGGTTAGTGTTAAATGCCCTTTTCAATGCATTGGTTATTTATAGAGCTCGTAGTGGTAACCAATAGATTAGTTTTGGTACCACCCCGTGTACACTGTTTCCCAAAGTTAGAGTAGAATTTGTAATTATTTAAAGAATCTCAAGACGCTTCAAATTTGCTAAATGTTTAAAACAAGTTCCTCAATTCATTATGGAATTTCCACTCAATCATATGCAAGTGAGATTCCCCACCCGTGCTTGGAGGTTAGAGAGGCACTGCCATGAGGGGCATGAACTCACCAAAGCAAATGCCTTCCCCTGGTCTGAGGGGGGAACATTCAATAGCAACATCATAGAACACACTAAAGCTTACATCCAGGGCATATATTGGGGCCAAGAGAGAGATATGAGATTCACACTGCTAGAACTATGGGCTGACCACAGGGTGGCCACAAAAATGCATGGCACATAACCACAGAACTAGCAATACCAAGGAAGCTCCTCCAAATCCAACAGTGAGAGGCAAAGCACAGTGCAGAGCCAGCCAACACCGAAGGAACATACGGAGGGTATGCAGGAACCCTGCTGGTTCTTAAAGACATTCTCACTTCACTGACAGCACAGGAACACCCTGAGGAAGGCCCCTTGGTCATGATGCTAGTAAATGGGACACCATACCACTTTCTAGTGAATCTAGGGGCCGCAAGGTCCAGCTTGCGGGAAGGAGAGGCCCAGTGTCCAAGACCACTGCCACAGTGCAGGGAATCTTGTGTTCCATGGCCAAGGTCCCCCTCACAGACCCTGTCAAACTAAGGGGAAACTAACTCAGAGTACAGTTGCTATACTGCCCGTCCTCCCGAACTGATATATTAGGTTAGGGTCTGTTGTCCAAACTAAGGATGTCCATCCAGTTCACCGAGGATGGAACTGTAGCCTGTTCCCTCCAAGAAGCCTCCCCTCTACAAAACAAACCGGCAACCTTCTCCCTCATCCTGGGAACGTCAGCCAGGGTGATTTCAGACCATCAAGCCCTCACCAAAGGGTTAGTAATGGATCATATGGGAAACCTCTTAGACTTATGTAAACGAGCGGAGCAGTGAACCGGCCGAGCAAACCATTTGTTGGTAAGAACGACTAACAAAAGTAGCATCTAGGGTGCAAGGGGAGCTGGAAGCCCAAGACCACAGGACAAACCAGCCCACTGCATTTGTAGAAACCAGACCATGTGCTACCCTGGGGGTACCAGGCCCAGCCTTTGTCACCAACCTGGTACCCCACAAGTGAGGAAGTGGTACAGGTAAGATGGAATCATGACAAGGGGTGCATTGCCGCACTAGAGCCCCCTATCTGTCATCAAAGGAGGCGCACAGGCAAGAAACCATGGTGAGAAACACGGTATGCCCGACTGGCATAGTGACACCCCATGAAGGTGTCCCCGGCTGCCAGCTGGGGAGAGTCCCCAAACCTGCAATGGATAAGCCTTTGACCTCATCCCTGATGCAGGCACCCCCATGGAGTGACCAGAAATCAGGCAAGAGATTCCCCAAAGGTGTAGCAGCACCTACAGGCATACAAGGAGTGTCTAACTGGACAAGGACTCAGCTACAGGGTCCCAGAGGGATCCAAAAGAGCACCCGCACCTGAAATCCGAAAGACTGGCAACCTCCAAACTTAAGAGATTGCCATTACTGCTACCGAAGGAACCATACAGCCAAATATTGTCATCTAAAATTGTACCTTTAACAGAATAGAATAGCACCAAGGCAGTTCCACAGACTACCTACCCAACAAACAAACCCTAGAACCAGCCAAGTAAGTAGCGAACTTAAGATCTCAATATAGCACACACTCCAGAAAACTCAGTACAACAATAAGGGATAGCGAAACAGCAGTAGAGAAAACTCAAGCCTTTCTTATGCACAAGATAACCTCAGGGCAACCATACTTTGTCGACCGGGAATCCAAGCTAACACCTCCAGTATCCCTTGCTAAAATTAGCAACCTCCTAAAACACAGGTAACTGCCCACCGGGACCCGCCCAAAACAGCCAAAAGATTCTCGGCTCTTCAAGAAGAAAGGCATAGTCCAGTAACTCAGCTTAATTGGAGATAAACCTTGCTTCATGCCAAATGCCGAGGCCCAAAGGATGCACAATTTTCAAAAGAACCATTAAACTAAAACCCAAAAACCCATTTCCCTTCACAATTGCACACAGCACATGCAGGAAAAAAGGACACCCCTGCACCCGATCAAAGTGTCACAATTCTAAACGGAACAGCCCACAGGAAAAAAGTACTGTACTTACCACAGGAGGAAACCAAAATATAACGAGCTTTAAAACAGTTTAACACTCATTTCTCCCCTAAAATTATAGCACCTCTTAAAACAGTTTAAAACTCACCACCCTCCCAAAATTTTTAGCACTTCCTGTTCAGTACTCCATTAGGAAAAAATGTGCTCATAGCTAAACCATTGAGCACATCGGGAAAATGTAAATGCAGGTATTTTTCCAGACAACCCCCTAACAATGTGTTTTTTCAAAATTAAAGTACAAACCGCTGCTCTTATCCTACAGGTCCTTGATCGAGCTGAAAGTGGGGCGACACTGCTGCGGCCCGCCATTCCTTTGCCTAAAGCTTTCAAAGACTTTCTTTCACAAGGACAATCACTGAAGTAATACAGGATACATTGTCTATTCCAACAATCCCTTAAAAGACATAGGTTATACTGCACCAAGACAAGACATCTCCGGGCCCCCAGACGACAGACACTTCACCCGAAAATGACTCTACAGCTGACAAATGTTTTTTAAGGTATGCATTTTTGTATTTCTGTGCACGCCCTGTTTTGCCGAGGTGCTCTTTAGCCCCTCTGGAATGAGACATATGCCTGATCTCAACATTCTGGGTCTACATTCTTGCAAAGCATGTGCAGAGACCTTTCTCATCTCACATACACTTCCACTGAATGAAAGACTAGTATTCCTCATGCACTACACAGCGCACTCCTACACGAATCACTGACAGAATATCGAAGGTCAAAATATTGACCTACAAAAATATCGCAGCAAGAATATCTAAGTCAAGAATATTGACATCCTATCTACATCATGGTAAGTACCAAAATATTGGGGGGAAAAATATTGTTGTCAAAAAGATCGTTGTTAAAATGATAGTTTTTTTTAAGTTAAAAAAATAATGTAAAATAAAGTAAATAATACATATAATTAAAATAAACATAACAACCAAATGCTCACTTACAGATTAGAAGTAGGCAGGACACAGCTCCGGGGTACAAGTGGATTTATTTGAGCAAATTCAAACGCAGTTACTCTCAAAATGTCAGTGAAACGCTATGGCAGACGCGTTTCTAGCCGGAACTGCTTTCATCAGTGCCGATATCACAGGCATGGTCTATTCACCTTGAGTTCTTAAAGCATTTCTGAGACCACTCCCAGTGTAGCAGTCTCTCGGCTCCTCCTCCTACTTAGAGGTATGTACCTCCTCACGCAGCATCTCCAGGCAGACTGCATGCTGGATCGTGTAGTTCATCATGGAAACCTCATGCAGTGATGGAGTGAGTCCAAAACACCCAGTGGTGTCCCCAAACTTGGCGATGTGCCACTCTCCGCCGCAGTTTGCCAGGGATACGATTGTCCGGCTCACACCACTTGTGTTCCCTTATCAGGCAGTACAATGAAATAAACATAATAAAAAATATTTTAAAATGTTTAAAAATGATAAACTATATATATAATTTATAAATACATTTAATATACATATAATATATAATATATACACTTATGTAGTAATATGTATTAATGCATATTTTAATAACTTTATTATTTAACTTTTTGCATAAATTATAAATATATCTATACACATAAAACAACAATATAAATAAAAATTAAATAAATATATGTAACAACTTAAAAAAATAAAATTCTTTTTAATCTTCTTAAAATTAATTATATACTACATTATCTAAAATAATACAAACAATATTATATAGTGGAGGGAATAAAATTACTATTCCAACTCCAAACAGTGCAACGGTAGGGTAAATGCTGGATAGCGTAGGTGTTAAAATTACTATTCCCGCTCCAATGAGTGCAACAGTAGGGAAGATTTTGGATATCGTAGGGGTAAAAATTGCTCTACAAATGTGGCTCTACTCTGATAATCTCATCTACCAGCACTTCTAACTCACTATCTGTGAACTTTGGATTCTTCTTTGGGGGCATGGTGATGGGTGGTGGTGGTGAGGGATGTGTTTGTGAGGGTGCAAGTGAGGGTGGGTTGGTGTTGGTTTTGCTGGGTGTAATGGGTGTGTGCTTTTGTATGAGGTGCTGATGGTGTGTGAGTTGTGTGATGTGTGAGTTGTGAGTGTGTCTGTGGTTGCTGGGTAATGGTGTTTGCTGCTGGCTGTGTCTCCTGTTTGCAAGGGATGATGGTAGTGATTGTAGTCCTTTATACAGTTGGAGTTCTGGGTGTGTCTTTGTCCCATTTTTTTTTATTTGCTATTTATTGGCTTTGTCATTGCTTGTTTGGTCCTTTTTTTGTCTTTTTTCATTTCGGTTTTGTAGGCATGATGGAGACGTTCATGTGACGGAAACGGACGCTGCTGTTGTCTCTTGCGGGCTTCTCTGCCTCGTTCACGCTGCCTATCTTCTGTGTTTGATACGCGGCGTGTGCCCGGTTGTCTGTGCGTGTCGGTCGTGCGGCTTGGTCTCCGTGCGAGTCGGTCTGGTTTTACACGCATTGCATCGTACTGCACAGATCGGACATCGCGGGTACGGGTCGGTCGGGTTCTTTCCGGTTTCGTGTCGGTCAGTGAAAATCGCGTCGGTTTTCCGGCCGGATCACTATTTTCCCTACGGCTCGGTCGTACGGCTTGTATTTCGTACGTGTCGGTTGTAATTCACTCGCGTTGCATCATACTGCACAGGTCGCACGGCGCTGGTCCGTGTCGGTCGGTATTTGGTCCGGGTCCATGTTGGTCGGTTCATTTTGTGGCCGGAATCAGAATCGGCCCCTATATGCAAGGAATATGGTGTTGGTCACCCACTCTGACAAACCAGAATGGAGAATTTTACTGTGATGATTTTTATTAGGACCTACTGAAAAGCATTGTACTTTGTTGTGCCAACTGGGAATGTGTACATGTTTTAACATTATAAATGGATTCCTGATGGTTCCTAGCTTCTGCTGATTTCTTTGGCAGCTTCTGCACCCTTCTGTAGGCCTGGGTTGTATATAGTGTCAAGCCATTGCTAAGTAGTAGAGGCCTTATCAGTCAACTCGAAAAAGTTGTGTTGGATTCCTTTGGTGTGATCTGTTTATAAGGAAATGGTATGACAAAGCAAGTAGGCTTTAATTACGTGCTAAAGCAAACAGTTTTTAAGGATGGATTGCTATTATACTGTGATAAAATCTGTAGAAAGGCATTTTGTTATGTGGAATCTCACAGATCACTGTAGTATGAATGGGCTTTTGTGCTGGTGACCTATTTGAACAAACCATGGGGACAGACCCATCATATTTTCTGTCAACCTTTCTCTTAGTCTTGTTTAGATTTTTACTTTTTATGTGTTTATTGATGCTGTGGTACTATTATATTTTGCAATATGCTGCATGTCTAAATGCTATATCATGTTAAGTAAGTCTCTGCTTTATGAAATAATAATTAATTTGTTCTGGATCAGATTCTAACGTTTGCTAGTTTACTGCTACAAATAAACTCATAGGGCCCGATTCACAGAACTAACTTAGGACAAAATCCTAAACTTACTACCATTTTCGTATTCACAGAAGGCACTTACTCATTTTGGTATTCACAGAAGACACTTACTCATTTCGGTATTCACAGAAGTTAGTAGTCCTAACTTTAGGACTCCTAAATGCCTTCTGTGAATACCGAAAGTCTTACAATTAGGATTTTTCTCAGTTTAGGAGTCCTAAAGTTAGGATTCCTAACTTTACTACTACTAAACTGAGAAAAACCCTAATTTTAAGGCTTTCGGTATTCACAGAAGGCATTTAGGAGTCCTAAAGTTAGGAGTCCTAACTTTACTACTACTAAATTGAGAAAAATCCTAATTTTAAGACTTTCGGTACTCAAAGAAGGAATTTAGGAGTCCTAAAGTTAGGAGTCCCAACTATACTACTACTAAACTGAGAAAAATCCTAACTTTAAGACTTTCGGTATTCACAGAAGGCATTTAGGAGTCCTAAAGATAGGACTCCTAACTTCTGTGAATACCGAAATGAGTAAGTGCCTTCTGTGAATACCAAAATGAGTAAGTGCCTTCTGTGAATACCAAAATGGTAGTAAGTTTAGGATTTTGTCTTAAGTTAGTTCTGTGAATCGGGCCCAGAGTGCTCTAAACTAACATTTGCATTCTGTTGCACACTTTTACTATTTCATTTAGCATTTTGTCTATTGGTTAGTGTTAAATGCCCTTTTCAATGCATTGGTTATTTATAGAGCTCGTAGTGGTAACCAATAGATTAGTTTTGGTACCACCCCGTGTACACTGTTTCCCAAAGTTAGAGTAGAATTTGTAATTATTTAAAGAATCTCAAGACGCTTCAAATTTGCTAAATGTTTAAAACAAGTTCCTCAATTCATTATGGAATTTCCACTCAATCATATGCAAGTGAGATTCCCCACCCGTGCTTGGAGGTTAGAGAGGCACTGCCATGAGGGGCATGAACTCACCAAAGCAAATGCCTTCCCCTGGTCTGAGGGGGGAACATTCAATAGCAACATCATAGAGCACACTAAAGCTTACATCCAGGGCATATATTGGGGCCAAGAGAGAGATATGAGATTCACACTGCTAGAACTATGGGCTGACCACAGGGTGGCCACAAAAATGCATGGCACATAACCACAGAACTAGCAATACCAAGGAAGCTCCTCCAAATCCAACAGTGAGAGGCAAAGCACAGTGCAGAGCCAGCCAACACCGAAGGAACATACGGAGGGTATGCAGGAACCCTGCTGGTTCTTAAAGACATTCTCACTTCACTGACAGCACAGGAACACCCTGAGGAAGGCCCCTTGGTCATGATGCTAGTAAATGGGACACCATACCACTTTCTAGTGAATATAGGGGCCGCAAGGTCCAGCTTGCGGGAAGGAGAGGCCCGGTGTCCAAGACCACTGCCACAGTGCAGGGAATCTTGTGTTCCATGGCCAAGGTCCCCCTCACAGACCCTGTCAAACTAAGGGGAAACTAACTCAGAGTACAGTTGCTATACTGCCCGTCCTCCCGAACTGATATATTAGGTTAGGGTCTGTTGTCCAAACTAAGGATGTCCATCCAGTTCACCGAGGATGGAACTGTAGCCTGTTCCCTCCAAGAAGCCTCCCCTCTACAAAACAAACCGGCAACCTTCTCCCTCATCCTGGGAACGTCAGCCAGGGTGATTTCAGACCATCAAGCCCTCACCAAAGGGTTAGTAATGGATCATATGGGAAACCTCTTAGACTTATGTAAACGAGCGGAGCAGTGAACCGGCCGAGCAAACCATTTGTTGGTAAGAACGACTAACAAAAGTAGCATCTAGGGTGCAAGGGGAGCTGGAAGCCCAAGACCACAGGACAAACCAGCCCACTGCATTTGTAGAAACCAGACCATGTGCTACCCTGGGGGTACCAGGCCCAGCCTTTGTCACCAACCTGGTACCCCACAAGTGAGGAAGTGGTACAGGTAAGATGGAATCATGACAAGGGGTGCATTGCCGCACTAGAGCCCCCTATCTGTCATCAAAGGAGGCGCACAGGCAAGAAACCATGGTGAGAAACACGGTATGCCCGACTGGCATAGTGACACCCCATGAAGGTGTCCCCGGCTGCCAGCTGGGAAGAGTCCCCAAACCTGCAATGGATAAGCCTTTGACCTCATCCCTGATGCAGGCACCCCCATGGAGTGACCAGAAATCAGGCAAGAGATTCCCCAAAGGTGTAGCAGCACCTACAGGCATACAAGGAGTGTCTAACTGGACAAGGACTCAGCTACAGGGTCCCAGAGGGATCCAAAAGAGCACCCGCACCTGAAATCCGAAAGACTGGCAACCTCCAAATTTAAGAGATTGCCATTACTGCTACCGAAGGAACCATACAGCCAAATATTGTCATCTAAAATTGTACCTTTAACAGAATAGAATAGCACCAAGGCAGTTCCACAGACTACCTACCCAACAAACAAACCCTAGAACCAGCCAAGTAAGTAGCGAACTTAAGATCTCAATATAGCACACACTCCAGAAAACTCAGTACAACAATAAGGGATAGCGAAACAGCAGTAGAGAAAACTCAAGCCTTTCTTATGCACAAGATAACCTCAGGGCAACCATACTTTGTCGACCGGGAATCCAAGCTAACACCTCCAGTATCCCTTGCTAAAATTAGCAACCTCCAAAAACACAGGTAACTGCCCACCGGGACCCGCCCAAAACAGCCAAAAGATTCTCGGCTCTTCAAGAAGAAAGGCATAGCCCAGTAACTCAGCTTAATTGGAGATAAACCTTGCTTCATGCCAAATGCCGAGGCCCAAAGGATGCACAATTTTCAAAAGAACCATTAAACTAAAACCCAAAAACCCATTTCCCTTCACAATTGCACGCAGCACATGCAGGAAAAAAGGACACCCCTGCACCCGATCAAAGTGTCACAATTCTAAACGGAACAGCCCACAGGAAAAAAGTACTGTCCTTACCACAGGAGGAAACCAAAATATAACGAGCTTTAAAACAGTTTAACACTCATTTCTCCCCTAAAATTATAGCACCTCTTAAAACAGTTTAAAACTCACCACCCTCCCAAAATTTTTAGCACTTCCTGTTCAGTACTCCATTAGGAAAAAATGTGCTCATAGCTAAACCATTGAGCACATCGGGAAAATGTAAATGCAGGTATTTTTCCAGACAACCCCCTAACGATGTGTTTTTTCAAAATTAAAGTACAAACCGCTGCTCTTATCCTACAGGTCCTTGATCGAGCTGAAAGTGGGGCGACACTGCTGCGGCCCGCCATTCCTTTGCCTAAAGCTTTCAAAGACTTTCTTTCACAAGGACAATCACTGAAGTAACACAGGATACATTGTCTATTCCAACAATCCCTTAAAAGACATAGGTTATACTGCACCAAGACAAGACATCTCCGGGCCCCCAGACGACAGACACTTCACCCGAAAATGACTCTACAGCTGACAAATGTTTTTTAAGGTATGCATTTTTGTATTTCTGTGCACGCCCTGTTTTGCTGAGGTGCTCTTTAGCCCCTCTGGAATGAGACATATGCCTGATCTCAACATTCTGGGTCTACATTCTTGCAAAGCATGTGCAGAGACCTTTCTCATCTCACATACACTTCCACTGAATGAAAGACTAGTATTCCTCATGCACTACACAGCGCACTCCTACACGAATCACTGACAGAATATCGAAGGTCAAAATATTGACCTACAAAAATATCGCAGCAAGAATATCGAAGTCAAGAATATTGACATCCTATCTACATCATGGTAAGTACCAAAATATTGGGGGGAAAAATATTGTTGTCAAAAAGATCGTTGTTAAAATGATAGTTTTTTTTAAGTTAAAAAAATAATGTAAAATAAAGTAAATAATACATATAATTAAAATAAACATAACAACCAAATGCTCACTTACAGATTAGAAGTAGGCAGGACACAGCTCCGGGGTACAAGTGGATTTATTTGAGCAAATTCAAACGCAGTTACTCTCAAAATATCAGTGAAACGCTATGGCAGACGCGTTTCTAGCCGGAACTGCTTTCATCAGTGCCGATATCACAGGCATGGTCTATTCACCTTGAGTTCTTAAAGCATTTCTGAGACCACTCCCAGTGTAGCAGTCTCTCGGCTCCTCCTCCTACTTAGAGGTATGTACCTCCTCACGCAGCATCTCCAGGCAGACTGCATGCTGGATCGTGTAGTTCATCATGGAAACCTCATGCAGTGATGGAGTGAGTCCAAAACACCCAGTGGTGTCCCCAAACTTGGCGATGTGCCACTCTCCGCCGCAGTTTGCCAGGGATACGATTGTCCGGCTCACACCACTTGTGTTCCCTTATCAGGCAGTACAATGAAATAAACATAATAAAAAATATTTTAAAATGTTTAAAAATGATAAACTATATATATAATTTATAAATACATTTAATATACATATAATATATAATATATACACTTATGTAGTAATATGTATTAATGCATATTTTAATAACTTTATTATTTAACTTTTTGCATAAATTATAAATATATCTATACACATAAAACAACAATATAAATAAAAATTAAATAAATATATGTAACAACTTAAAAAAATAAAATTCTTTTTAATCTTCTTAAAATTAATTATATACTACATTATCTAAAATAATACAAACAATATTATATAGTGGAGGGAATAAAATTACTATTCCAACTCCAAACAGTGCAACGGTAGGGTAAATGCTGGATAGCGTAGGTGTTAAAATTACTATTCCCGCTCCAATGAGTGCAACAGTAGGGAAGATTTTGGATATCGTAGGGGTAAAAATTGCTATTCCCAATCCAGTGAGTGCAACAGTAGAGAAAGTGTTGGATGGCATAGGGGTAAAAATTACTATTCCCACTCCAGTGAGTGAAACAGTAGGGAAAGTGTTGGATAGCGTAGGGGTAAAAATTACTATTCCCACTCTAGAGAGTGCAACAGTAAGGAATGTGTTGGCTAGCGTGGGGTAAAAATTACTATTCCCACTCCAGTGAGTGCAACAGTAGGGAAAGTGTTGGATAGTGTAGGGGTAAAACTTACTATTCCCACTCCAGTGAGTTCAACAGTAGGGAACGTGTTGGATAGCATAGGGGTAAAAATTACTATTCCCACTCCAGTGAGTGCAGCAGTAGGGAAAATGTTGGATAGTGTAGGGGTAAAAATTATTATTCCCACTCCAGTGAGTGCAACAGTAGGGAAAGTGTTGGATAGTGTAGGGGTAAAAATTACTATTGCCACTCCAGTGAGTGCAACAGTAGGGAAAATGTTGGATAGTGTAGGGGTAAAAATTACTATTCCCACTCCAGTGAGTGCAACAGTAGGGAAAGTGTTGGATAGTGTAGGGGTAAAAATTACTATTCCCACTCCAGTGAGTTCAACAGTAGGGAACGTGTTGGATAGCATAGGGGTAAAAATTACTATTCCCACTACAGTGAGTGCAGCAGTAGGGAAAATGTTGGATAGTGTAGGGGTAAAAATTACTATTCCCACTCCAGTGAGTTCAACAGTAGGGAACGTGTTGGATAGCATAGGGGTAAAAATTACTATTCCCACTCCAGTGAGTGCAGCAGTAGGGAAAATGTTGAATAGCGTAGGGGTAAAAATTACTATTCCCACTCCAGAGAGTGCAACCGTAGGTAAAGTGTTGGATAGCGTAGGGGAAAAAATTACTATTTCCACTCCAGTGAGTGCAAAGGTAGGGAAAGTGTTGGATAGCGTAGGGGTTAAAAATAACCTACTTATAATTAAAATAATGTTGTAAAATAAATAATGTTTTAATTACTAAATAACAATTGATCATCAATAACCAATAAATAATTATTAAAAAATAATTAACACTTAATTAATTAATTAATTATTGATAAACACCAATAAATAATTATTAAAAAGTAATTACCACCTAAAAATTAATTAACAATAAATTAATTTTCAAAACCAAAAAATAATAATTATTAAAAAACAAATCCAAATATTAATTAATGTAAAAATAAAACAATTATCAATACACAAAAATAAAATTAATAATTACTTAATTAGAATTAAATTACTTCCCACCCTTTTCCTCTATAAACTCACAACCCGCTACAATAATAAATTATTACTCTTAATATAATTATCAATTACTCATTAAATAAAAATGAATTACCAATTAATAAAAATTAATTATCAGTTAATTATTAATTAACAATAAATTAATTATCAATAACAATAAATAAATAAAATTAATTACTAAATTACAATTAAATGACTTCCCACCCTATTCCCCTATAA
The DNA here is from genome assembly GCF_964204655.1 of Triturus cristatus. Classification (NCBI taxonomy): domain Eukaryota; kingdom Metazoa; phylum Chordata; class Amphibia; order Caudata; family Salamandridae; genus Triturus; species Triturus cristatus. The sequence continues at coordinate 733,792,889 of NC_140587.1, read as the reverse complement.
ACCCACAACCCGCTACAGAACTAAAACGCAAAATGTAATTAAAATTAATGAATAATTCCTCAAAATTATCAATTAATTTACTATAATTAAATTACTTCCCACCCTATTCCACTATAAACCCACAATCTGCTACAGTACTAAAACGTATATTTTAATTAATATAAATGAATAACTCCTAAAAATTATTAATTCATTTACTATTATTAATTACTTCGCACCCTATTCCACTATAAACCCACAACCCGCTACAGTACTAACATGCATAATTTAATTAAAATTAATTAATAATTACTAAAAATTATTATTTAATTTACCATAATTAAATTACTTCCCAGCCTATTCCCCTATAAACCCACAACCCGCTACAGTAAATATCGATATAAGTAACATCGATTTTTTTGCTACTGATATTACTAACTTCGAAATTAACAAAAACGATATTTCGTACCTTCAGGTCGATATTCTGGTCGTCGATATTCTTGATTTCGATATTCTGTCCCCACGATATTTGCAACTCGATATTTTTGCAGGTCGATATTTAAAAGTCGATATTTAGACTGTGCATCCTCCTACACAGCATATGATTTTACCATAAACTGCCATAGGCACACAAACTACAAAAAGATCATGCTGTATATGTTAATTTATACCGCACACCGTAAGCACAAACAGGCTTTACCTATCCCAGGAGATAGCCCCAGAAAGAGCAAAATGCCTCGTCTATCTTTACCTATGTAGGATCAGGGCAAAAATCCAACCCTGCAGGGCACTAATAAACATCACCTGGTATGAGACTAACCCCACAGCACTGTATCTCTTCATCCAATTTGAGGTAGACACAATGCGCAGAAGGAGCACTATAGGGGAGGACACTGTTTGGCCACAGGACTTTATTGGAAATAGGTTCCTTGAGATAGCAAGACCACCACACCAGTGCACATCTCGTCCACTCCCTCCTCCGTCTGCGGTCCCAGGATGGCTCTTAACATCTTTAGGGCCCCTTCTTTACTGACAAGTAGATCCCGGACATGAAGTTTCAGTGAAGGGCCGTTCACCTCAATCAGGCAGGGGGAAATGAGTCTCAAAAGAGGGAGACCAATGCTAGCATAGACACCCCATACCAGGAAATCTGGGATAGCGAGAATAATAGGTACACATGGTTGGAGGGAAAGGGGCAACCCCAAATTGTATGGGAACTTACACCGTAATCTTTATGTTTCATAGGCAAAGGAACCATACCGTTGGGTAACAATGAAAACTGTGACGTGATACTGTATGTACCAGACCTGTAATGGGGCACCTCGATGCTGTTGGATATCTACTGGCAATGTGGTGACCTTGTCTACACCCAGCTCGTTCCCAGCTGGTGGGGCCTCTGCACCCTCATAACCATACACACCCCAACCCTAGTTATCCCTGGAGATGATCTGTCTGAATTGTCTCAACATACGTTGCAGAAGAAAACAACTCTGTTGCATCATGTATAAAGGAGTAGAACTGCTGGTTATTTTGGCTGGGCTCAGTACAGGAATATTCCAGAAGAATTTAGATTGTTCACAGAGACTTAAGTAAACGCCGAAGGGCCAATACCCTTCTTCACCATGCAAACAAAAGCAAATGCCCACCAGTTACAAATACTCAGGTGGGAACTTATGAGGATGATCAACAATACTGTGCTTGGCCTAAACACTATCAAGGAAGAACTGAGAGCCATCTGCCTTATGGCCTTGATGGCCTTGGTGGAGTGTGGGGTGTGTGCCAAGAATGGTGCGTCCTGTTATTCCCAGGAACAACATGGACAATGGGACATTAGCTCATGCCATCCAAAAACTGCATCATCTGCAAGCTGACATGAAGAAGGAGGGAGGTGTCCCGGAGCAGGACTGGTTGCATAGTATCTTTTCACTGATCCCCCTATAGTGTGTCCAAACTATTCATGTCAATGATGGCAGTTTTCATTATTGAACTTCTTTTATATTGTTTCCTACAAGTGGGGGGTTTCCTGCGGTAAAAATGCAGTCCTCAAATTAGGTAGTATTCTCATAGTTAGGGAAGAAGTAAGAGACTCTAAAGACACACATATGCTTTCGAATAATATAATTGTCATGACATTTGAGGAGTAGAAAGTAGATGAAAAATCAACTCGAGGAATGGGTAAATATGATGTCAATGAACACAGCATTACCAATAAACCCAATATCAATGTATGCCACCACCTGAGCCCGCACAACCCTGCTTATAACGACAGTAACAATATTAATGTATGCCATAATCCATGTAGGAATGACAATGTTGATACCAGTAAAAGCAGTGTCAATGTACTTCATGATTGAAGACTGCATAACTTTGTCAATATCAGTAAAGAAAATATCAATGTACACAATGACAACTGTACACACAATGTTGAGAATGTCGATAGATATTATACCAGTGATTGACATATTATTTTTAGGAGTTCCAGTGAACTTGCATCATTGCTATTGGATTTACCACGGGTGACCTCCCCATCAACCCCCAGTCACAGATATGTGGTCAGATAGATCCCACGACACACACCGATGCCTATTGCATAACACGTCACAGGTGGGGTCTCTCTGAACTCAATGGCAAACGTGCACCCATGGAAAACCCTGATCGATCCCGAGGATAGATATCACAAACAGGTCTGAGGCAATTGGCCTCAATAAAAAAAACATTAGGCCAAAGGCTTGTGTTCTCCAAAAATGCAACAAAGCTAGATACCACATGTAGATAGAAACACTCAGCCAATCACGACACAAAATGCACAGTACACATAGCGATCATGTGCTCCTCATGCGGACATCTGGACACATACAAACTGTCCCACACTAGCTCTCCCTGAGGTTGAGATAAATCTGTGTCCTTATAAGATGCCCAATCTTGTTAATATATGACAGATGCTTTTTCAAGAATGCAGAAATTGTTTTATAACACCTTACAAGATGTATGTAATACCAGCTAAAACTTAGTACACCGAGAGACTTTCCTCAGACACATTCTGTCGTGGCTCTCCTAGCCCCTGCGTTTAAAAACCAACTTGCTCCTGTTTTACCAAGCACATCTTGTCTTTTCATTTTCTGTAAGGTCAATTCATATATTATGTTATGTTATGTTAACTAAGTTTATAAAGGGCACAGCTGCCTCAGCAAAGAGGAGTCCCAGCGCTAGCAGTAGAGGGACGGAAACTAAAAATCTGGATGGAAAGGCAAAGGAAAGAGTGTCATTTAAACTCTGCTTTCATCCATTACATTGAACTGCATGGAGTAATGGCTAAGTCTGCATCAGTCACTGGCTCTTTTGTCCTGTGGATGATGGCATTTTTGAATCATGTGTGTATACCACATGAAAATGAGTGCACGTCAGTATAGGGCTGGTTATCCAGTCCTTTAGTGTGGTATTTTCTCCTTTTATAGTTTCCCTTTCATTTCTTTATTTCTTTGCTTCTCTTCTTTTTATTTTAATTTTTCTTAAGAGGATACTGCAGCTCTCCAGGTAGTGCTAACATGTTGCTTGCTTGCCACTCACGTCATTTGCAGTGCGCCACATTTCAAGTGGGCACTTCCTCTAAACATGTAGATCATAACGGAAAGTGGTTGTCAAGAGGTTGTGGCTGAAGGGCTAGAGCGGTTGACCTTGAAGCTGAGGAGCCGTGTTTGAGTCTTGGTAGGGATGCTTAACATCCTGCGAGTGTCTAACAAATAAATATGTCCATCTGTAAAGCAACTTGTGCTCATGTAAAGTGCTCTGATACCTTAGGATAGAGTTTGTGCTATATAAAACTAAAAAACTAAATAGTGTACCATTGTTCTGCCATTCCAAGATGGCCAACACGTTGCTTTCAAATGTTGCAGCCATTCTTGATCTTAAACAATTATAGACTATTTACATTACCGTTGTGAGATGGACATCCAGTACTGTGCTTAGTATTGTTATTGAAAACATTTGCCCTCCATGTTTAAAAGACCGCATGTATTCTACTTGTATTCTTTAAATGTATCTTTCATATGTTGTTTAGTTTGCATGTGTTTATTGTTATAGTTTCAGAGGGTGAATGAAGGATGAATCAAAGGATTAATGAATGGATGCATGAGTGCCAAGATGAGTGTCAGAGTGCCTGTAAGAAGACTTATTGAGTGTCTACACCCATCAGTGACCTAAAAGACACTTTCATTGAAAAGCCAGACTTATTGGCATTGCCAGTGCCTGGTTTCTAGCTTGCTGAGTGAGTGAACTCTGTATACTGCACTGGGGTGTGCGTTAGCTGCTCGTATGCCATGAATATTTATTTGTATTGTATTGGTCGGACCAGGCTCGCTATTGTAATGGCCAAGCCACCATGTATTTAACATACTAATTCATATCTATAATAATGTTCCAAAATGGATCACATTTATAGACTAGTACGGAGTTTTTAACTTAGGAGTATTCATTATTTATAACCTTTAAATGTTTCAGGCCAAGAAAACCAAATCTTCCTGTCCACAGAATATGTTGTGAAATATTAAAAACAAAATACTCTATCTTAGCACTGAGTTTTGAGTGCTTTCTGCAACCATCCATTAACCCGTTGCGTGCTTCTGTTGGCCAACTGCCATCACACGCACTACCTGCGTAGTGTTGCGCACGTCCGTTGGCCGATTCGACCCTGCCCACTCATCAAAGGTGACGCATAAAAGGGTTAACAAATGCCATGCAACTGGACATTTAGGTTTGTCCAACAAGGTTGACTGCTTTTTCCCACCAGTCTTTTTGAGTTTATGAGGATCTTACTTACCTCTGCTTGTTACCAATGAGGATTCTCTTTCTCTGGACATTTTAATTTAGATATGTGGATTGTTAGTTGTTGCAGGTTTCACGTATACACGGTTGCTTGGTCTTCTAGATATTGCACAAGATCCTCACTTTACAGTTGGAGTGAGACTGAACACAGTTAAATTTAAGATAGCGACCTCTGCAAAGGGCTGTTGGATGAGGTCATTAGTTTAATTTTGGCTGCCCTCGAGCTATATTTGCTTGGGGTACTTGCTGTCCTCCCAAACTCTTGAGCGTCAGGAGCAGCACAACCATTGCGCACAGCTGCGAAACAAAGTGTCCAAAACCTACAAATGTAACTGCAGAGCATGCAAGTGGAGCAACCAGTGAGAACTCCTTCACCATCAGTCAACTCAAAATTAAGTAGCTTGGCTGCCATGGTTCTTTAAGTATTATGGGGCAGATTTATGTTCCCTGGCGCATCCCTGCAAATCAGCATGGATGCGCCAGGGAAGATGCGTCACGCAAGTATGCCCTTGCGCCACCGCAGATGCGCCCCATATACAATGCAGTGCATCGTGGCGCAAGGACAAGCAGATGCGTGACGCATCTGCCGGCGTAAGGTTGGCGCAGTGCTGAAGTTGCGTCGCAAGCGCGACGCAACTTCAGCACTGTTCCAACCTACCCCATACCTAATATGGTGCGTCAAGCCTTACGCCTGCTTCAAGCAGGCGCAGGGATTTGACGCATCAGCATTAGGAAAGTGACTCAGTGAAATCTTATAGATTTCACTGAGTCACTTTTCAGGGGCGTTCCTGCGACGGAACGCCCCCCCTGCGTGGAAACGCCCACATGAAACCTGATGCAGGTTTCATGTGGCGCAGGGCTTTACACCGTGACGCATCTCCATAGATGCGTCACAATGTAAATAGGGCGCAACGTGGCGCAGGGTTTACGCCGCCGCTGCGTAACAAAAGTGATGCAACGGCGGCGTAAAAGTGGCGCAACTCCAACATAAATTTGCCCCTATGCATTTAGTGAACACATAGATAAGTAGTAAATATGGATAGGTATTTCAATGAAGGGCAACTCTTGACCTCTAGATGTTGGCAAATTGTTGATTAATGTTCTTTTAAAAACACAAAATAGTAAATTTGTAGCCTTGTTTACAAGGTACATCATTCGATTACTTGCAATGGCTTTCCGGTCTATTGAGATGCATTTTGAAAAAAGAATTTGCTGTGGGATGGAAATCTACAGCAGCTTGCTCGGGGAGATAACAAAGGGGGCATGCATGCAAAAAATCCAGCACTTCTTGATTTTATCCCGTATGAAATATTTTTCCCGAAACTCTGCCTTTTTGTCTCCTTATCGAAACACTGTAACTGATGTTATGCAGAGCACAGTTTTTATTTGCCGTTTTACCGCAGAGAATAAAAGGACATTGTAGAGAATAAGAAAACCTGCTTTGAGTTATGATCCGCTCCTTTTATTGAAACTCCAGTCAAGTCTGCTTGTTTCCCGGGACTGAAAATTGCTCATTATCTGGGATAGTGAAGGAGAATGATGTCATTTATAATTGATAGTTCAGAGCACATCTTACCCTTCTATTAGAGAGCAGTTTGCATTAAAAAGCCAGATGCAGCCGCAGCCAAAAGCTTAACAATTGGTGTTTTATTTAAGGCATCTGTGCTTCTGTTACAGTGTATTCCCAAATCTCTCCAAAGCCCGTAGTCTGTGGGTTCAATTGAGAAAGACATTTAAATGCAACTAAAATACTGCCGAGGGGTACCTATTCAAAAATATCACAATACATTTCAGCGAGCCCATTCCATGTGGCCTACTTTGCTGCAGCCTCGTCTGCAACAGTTGTCTTAATCTGAATACAGCAGATGGTTCTGCAACATTCTGAACAGAACCCGTGTCTCTAACGCCGAGCTCTCGCGATGTTTAGCACATTAGACTGTAGTTTGAGCAGTTTGTAGTTTGCTTCCTAACGAGGTGAAGTTCTTACTCGATTCGGATATGAAATCGGATAAAACACCGTCTTACTCCCCAGCAATTAAATATTGAACATTGGCAATGACGAGTGAGGAGGAAAAGGAGAGGATGATATTAAGCAGCCGCGGTCGGTAGTAGGAGTAACTGCAGGGCGGTGACGTGGGGAGGGGGAGGGGCAGGGTGGGGGCTAGTAAACTATGGATTACGGAGGTTTACAGGTAAATTAACATATAAATTAATAAAACGAATTTGGTTGTGTGCACTGCATCCCCAAATGCGATGCAGTGCACTTAACGAAATTCATTTTATTAATTTATATGTTAATTTACCTGTAAACCTCCGTAATCCATAGTTTACTACCCCCCACCCTGCCCCTCCCCCTCCCCACGTCACCGCCCTGTAGTTACTCCTACTACCGACCGCGGCTGATATTAAGATACTTTTCTATATTTGGGATCAGTATGATGAATGAGCCCAATAGGGGCACATCTCGGCACCTGCTTTTAAGAACTGCCGGGGCTCAGCCCTGCACACTTAAAGCCTAAGTATGCCGCTTCGAGGAGCATATCAACAAGCAGGCGATGAAAAATTATCGCCGCTTTTGCGGCCGTTTTCGGCCGATAAGCGGTGATAATTTTATCGCCTAATTAGCAAGGTCACGCTAACGCGTGAAACCTTGCTTTAGCGTCAGGATTCGTAACGCCCAGCTTTGTATCTCTAATAAGATGCAAAGAGGGCGTTCCTGACCTCGCATGACAGGAGAAATATCGCTAAGCGACATTTCGCATATCATCAAGCCCCAAGCTATGAAGCATAGCGTCAGGAAAAGTAGCGATAACCCCGGTTATCGCTACTTTCCTTACGCCTGCTTCAGGACTGACTTAGCCATGATATCCTATGGAAGGTGGATATCATGGCTAAGTTTGTGAGTCCCTATCAACTAGCTAATGTGAGATTATCGCTGGGTTTCCAGCGATAATCTCACGTTAGCCAGTTAGCGCTAGGATTTTTATCGCTGATGAGATAAGCGTTGCTAGTAGCACGCTATCTCAGCGATAAAAATCGGTGCTAGCCGGCGATAATTATCCTAGTGCTAAGTGCGCTCAGCGATAATTATCGCCGGTGGTTGTTGATATGCTCCCTAGTGAGGTTTGGTACTGGGCAGAAAGTGTAGGAAACAAAAGGGAAGGGTTAAAGGAAGATTCAAAAATACTGTTACTGGCCAGAAATACCAAAGATTTGCCCCCTGACCAGTGCTTAATTTGAACTGATGGTTGCTGGTGGGGACCTCAGACACTCATTTTACCGCATCAGAGATAAACACATTTCGGGAAGACGGAGGAAGAGACAGAAGGAAAAATCATCACAAAAGGAGAAAGCAGAAACCTGCAACAGTCAGATAAGCGGCCAGGGAGTGTCTGGGTGGAACTAAAGAGGTGTGAGATGGATTTAGGACTACTAGCCTTGGTATTAAGCACGCGAGCTTTAACTGATCTGGGCGCAGGATTCTCAGCAGCGCTCCGGGCAAGGGCACTTTTTCTTTTACAAATTAAGGGGCATATCATCAAGGAGGCAATAAAAAATTATCGCCGCTTTTGTGTCCGTTTTCGGACGAAAAGCGGCGATAATTTTATCGCCTAATCAGCAAGTTCACGCTATCGCGTGAATCCTTGCATTAGCGCCTTTTTTCTGAAGGCCCAGCTTTGCATCTCTAATGAGATGCAAAGTGGGCGTTCCTGTCCTGAAATAACTGGAGAAATGTCGCTAAGCGACATTTCTCCAATTATCAATGGGCACGCTAACCTGCAGAGCGACAAGAAAAGTAGAGATAACCTCTGTTATCGCTACTTTCCTTATGCCAGCTTCAAGACTGACTTAGCCATGATATCCTATGCAAGGTGGATATCATGGCAAAGTATGCCTTGCCCTATCATCAAGCTATCGCCAAACTTTGTGAGATTATCGCTGGATTTCCAGCGATAATCTCACATTTGGCAGTTAGCGCCTAGAATTTTATCGCTTTTGAGATGTGTTGCTAATAGCACGCTATCTCAGCGATGAAATTCCACGTTACCCGGCGATAATTATCCTAGCGCTAAGTGCGCATAGCGATAATTATCGTCGGTCCTTGATGATATGCCCCTAAGCACTGCGCCCTGACAAGTGTGTGTGTGGGGGAGGGGGGAAGCACAGTTCTGCTGGGGCTCGCAACTGTATGGCATTACTATTTGCTGTTATATGCAATTCTGCTTAGACTCACTCTGAATTTTGTCGACTGCTGAGAAAATTGCCAACGAAGAAATGCCTACGGTTTCCATGAAAGAGGTGGCGGCAAAGCACGAACTACTTCTTACTTGGAGAGTTCTATTGATTGTCAACAATTTTCCTTCCTTGTTTCTACATTGTGAAAACTATTAGAAGCACCACAGCAAGGGTGTGTGAATTAAAGTATTGTCTAAGTAAAAGCACCGGTTGAATGTTGATGTGTTACTTGTTATTTTGTCCTTGTGCAGTCCTGATTTCTAAACCGCACCACTCCCCTCAGTGAGCCTTGTACTGCGGCACTTCCGTTCTCCGAGAATCGAGTAATAACGGAGTGCGTTTGATGCCTAGTTTGGGTCCAATAAGAAGGTGATTTTAGGGACTTGACTTCCCCTGTGTGTTAATCTTTCTCTTTAAAGACATCGAACGAGCAGCGGCGGTGTTAGCGCCATTGCTCATGACTAATAGAAATATTGCTAAGGCAGACCCCTCGTCAAACACCAGTAGAAGGGCATTGCTTGATGCAACCCAGTGGCAGCCACTATACGAAGAGCTTTTCCATTTTGATCTGACAAATACAAGAGGGTGTTTTGCATTGTGAACTCCGACATTTGCAATAAGATGGGGTTTTATATCATAAACCAAGTATAGAATGTGGCTTTACATTCCGATGCAGACATTTTCTTATACAGATTCATAGTTCCGGAAGCGGTACAGAGTTAGGATGTTCATTGTGTACATTTACAATTTTGTGTTTAATATTTAGTTTTGCCTTAATCATAGTACTTTTTATTGTATTCTTATTAAAGAACAGCGTCAGTAAGAAGAGGCTGTAGCTGGCAAGATGGTTGACAGGCTGTAAAATCTAATGTTCCGTGAATCACTGAAAAATCCTATCTATTTATACCTTGGATTTGGGCTGACATCAAGGCATTTTTATTGCCCAGCCTGCAGTCAGCAGCTGGAATGGAAACAAGCATTGGCATAGCCAATAGGTCCTTGGCTAAACACTTATAAGGTCCCAAAGGCGAGACCTATTGGCTATGCCAATGCTTGTTATCCTGTGCTACAGAGAGAGGTGATCTAAACAAAGCAAGAATGCTGGTATGAAGGCACAAACCTAAAAGCTCCAAGAGCGAGGAAGCCTGAGCCCAAGCATTTCATTCACATGTTTGTACACATATGCTGCAACACGAGTTGTTGAATCCACTCGAGCTTCAAGCTCTAGACCTGACAATTTGATTCAGTCTTACATTCTCCTGAAGTTGGTAAAAAGAGAGTACATTTAAAACAGATTATATTGATTTAGTACTAATTGTTCAAATTATCATATGAATCACTTTTATGACACAACTAATTAAGTGCCAGATTGCCATTCAAATGACTCCCCCATCACACTCACTTCAAATCACGCCCTCCATTCGCCGTCACCAATCACATCTCAAAGCAAGAACTTAAAGTAAACGTTCACCATCACCCACTGACACTTCCATAAGGCGCGCCACCTTCACAGCCCCATCCCATTTTGAGCAGTATGTAAGTTCCTTTTTAATGTTGCAGAATTTTTTTACTGAATGAAAAACAAACAAATATGAGTTGTCACCATAAAAAAAGATTTAACCCAAAAATGATGGTACACTAATGCTGTGATCTCAAGTGTTTGGCTGAATAGATTATCCGGTAATTTCACGCCTAGTTGGATAGTCTGCTAATCTAGGTTATTGGCTAGGGTACTGTAAAGAAAATGTATTGCTGTCTGCCACCTTATTTGGTGGCCTAATCAAAAGGAACTAAACAGTGGTAGTGTGTGGCTCGAGTGGACAGATTTTGACTCTATCGCAGTTAGCACTAATAGGCACTTGTTTCTGCCTGTCTATGCAGAAGAACAAGGGCTGAATGGGCGTGTCCTTCAAGCCCCATGGGGATAAACCCAATAGGACCCAGGAAATCAAAATACATACAAAGTGCTTGGTAGCCCAAGTGGGGTTCAAGATTTCTTCAGAACCATAGCATAACCTACAACCTCTCTCACTCTGCCGCCTTATTAATCCTTGCTTCAGTGTTGTCCCTATGATGTGCCCCTCACTGCTATATATGTCGTCTCGCTCTTACTGTCACCTTCTGACCTCTCTCACTAAGCTCTGATTCCACTTTCATTGACACCCCCAGCCCTAACTCACGTTTTCAGAGGCGTACCAAGAGGAAAACCGATTACACGTATGCCTTATTCGAGTGAGTTGTCTGGGGACTGCTGGCTGCCTGTGAAGGACTTTATTGTCCAGTGAATTAGGCTCTATTACCAAGGACAAAATAGTAGACACTAACCTTCAATCCTTAGCAGGTGTAAGGCTGCAAAACTTCGAGCCAAACCGAAGTACCAGCAAGTTATGTCAGTCTTCTGTCCATTAGGAAGGTGAATAAACTCAGGACAAATTGTGACTGTGCATATGTTTTGTGAGGTGGTAGCATAAGTTGCATGCTTCCCTTTTCTTACACAATGATTGATTTATTGAATGTTCTAGCTAGGACAGAATGAGAAAGACTGGGAAGACCCTGACAAAACTTCCAGTATGTAGGACTGTCCACCTAAGAGCCGGAGACGGACTGCTTCCCCTGCCTGGCACTGCAGTGCTGCTCTGTCCTGCAGGCCTCCTCGCTAGAGGCTGAATGCCCGATGACTTGATGCTGAGGCAGACGCCTGCGTGCTCACCACAGAGAGATCAGAACGGCGATGCAGCACGGCTGGTGTATTTTAAAACCCACTAAGGAAAACAAAGCAACAAATAGACTGTAGACATAAAGACAGTCGGAACATCGCGTTTAGGAAGAACTTTGGTTCAATCCTTTGGGGTGGAAAGAAGGGCGCAGACTTCTTGTGTAAAGAAATGCGTTCGCTGCTTCTACAGAAAACAGAAATATACGCTGAACACTGTCATGGGCAGTCTGTCCAAGCCACACCCAGTCATTTAGAAGATGCATCAGCCGTCGAGGGTACTGCACGTACTGCACTGGAAACCTATGATCTGCGCAGACACAGATTTGTGGCATTGAAAAAACCTAGCCCCGTGGCCGCGATAGTTAGCCGAGAGCAGGGATGCGCTGCGTTTACCTTGTGGGAGCCATCGCGATAATTGCTCGCTCCCGAAGGGAATCGCCAAACGTGCACGCGTTGCCATTGAAAGCAATGCAACGCGTGCACGTTTTTGCCTGCAAAGCTGAGTTGATTTCAAGAGGTCTCCTTCCTATACAGCGCATGTGCGCTGCATAGGCGAGACCTAAAAATGGCTCCCAAATCACAGTATGGATGAAAAAAGTGTGACAGGCTGAGTCTGGCTTGAAAAGTAGTGTACAGAATTTGAACCCAGCAACTTGCAGGGAGAGAGGATGGCCTTTGATTGGAAAGTGGTGCATGATGGGAACTCAGACTGTAACCGGAAGGAAAGAGGCGGACAATGTCATTACCTACCAATGATGTATCTGGACCGGTTCTGTGAACATAGATGAGATAAGCATGACAGCTTACCCGAGACCTAATTCCTAACCTGATTTTAATCCAATTTATGTAGAGGAACAGTGAGAGATGCTGCAGTGTTGAGGTGTGTGTGGTATGGACAGGTTTATGCCCATTGCAGTGCGAGGAGAGAAGTGGTGCAAGTTGTGCACTAGAAATGTTAGAATAGCAGATGAGCAGAATGAACTTGCAAAGTCTTTATGGACAGGAGCTGGAATTTGCAGACAATTGTGTTTATTAGGCTGTGTGGTGGACTCTACTATGCAGTGGTTTGGTAGGCCCTGAGAAATGATTTTAAAGGCATTTGACTGTACACCTTACAGGTAGAGTTGTAGCTGTGTGCCCTGATACGCCTTAGACTCTACTTACTTCCTCTGCGGAAAAGATTGCGATTCCCAAAAACTGCCATATGTTTTAGGATCTAGTGTCACAATACCACCAACATTGCATGAGGCACATATGATAGCCCTTCAAAGTCAAATATGATTGTTTAATATAGTACCATCTCAGCGAAGGTACATCCTGTCTGCTCAATTGCTGAAGACGTTTCCTGCATATCTTTGAAAAGTTATTACAGGCTCCAGAAGTGCTCTTGATAGAGTGATAGACTCGTTTCTGTGGAAATTATTCTAATTAGATCTTAGAAAGGAAGCAGTGGGAAAAAATCAAAGTGGAAACAATCATGCAAATTACTTTTGAGATGAAAACATCCATGTTCCCTTGTAGCCCTTGACCTCCTCTGGTCGTGGCACCAGTACCCCTGCTGCCAGTTCCACAAGACCGGAACACCGCTCTCAGTCCCAACAACCTCCAGTTCAAGACCGCTGCTTGGAGGCCTACTGGGCTCATTCCAGAGATTTGTTTATTTTTGATTGCGTGTGCTTGGTAGTATTTGCTTTAATTAACTGTCTGGGCATTTTTATTGTGGGCCATTTTGGGACCATAGCCCAGTTGTTTACCCCTCCTGTTCCCTCTGGTTTTCCTCTACCATCGCTGTTCCCACACCCTGCCCTCATGCCTCCCGGACAGCCCCTCCTGCCTCCAAGGCTACTTATGGAGGGCACTGCATGGTCACGTGGAGCAGACATGTCCCCGGTGCACCAAAGGCAAGCCCGTCTGTGCCCTCCCGTGCCTGGACCATGCCGAGTGCCAGGACCACTGGTCCTCGCAACATCCGCCGCTACACCTCCAAAGAGCTCCTGACCCGGGACCCCAGACGCCATAATAACAGCTGTTTCACGGCCTCTCCATGATCAACCAAAAGATCCTTCACCTGCCACTTCTGCCACTTCTCCTGCTATACAGGATCCCCTATTCGTGCTGGACCCAGGGCCATTTCCACCCAGAAGACCACTAACAACCTGGAACTTCCTCTTGCTCAATTCATGCTCCCTCTGCAAGCATTCCATGAAAATCTGGGACACCATCACCACCTGTTGGAGGGAGGGCCACCGGGTAGTCGGGGAGACTATTCCGGGCACCTTCCTACCGCAAAGGTATAGCCGAGCGCCGCTGAGAAGCCCCCTCGGGGAGGTCCTTCTCCTATGATCGTATTAGGCCCAGTAACACCACCACACAGGACTCAATAGCAATTGCAAGATTAGATTCTTTATCGGCAGTAATACGGGCAATATTTACAGAGGGATCGAGGGATCCTATCAGAGTCTCAATGTTCGTTAAGAGGATAGGGTAGCGGGACAGTCTTAGTACCAACCAGGTACGGGAGGGCTCTGTGCCAGACCTTGGATGCTGGTCTCAGAGCGGCTCGGACGTGGAGAGCCGCGACGGCGTCTGCAGGGCTCGGATGGTAGTTCCGCTTAGGTCGAGCCGCGACACGGTCAGCAGGGCTCTGGTGGTAGGTCCGCTTCGGTCGAGCCGCGACGAGGTCAGCTGGGCTCAGGTGGTAAGGTTCAACAAGGTCGGGCCGCGACAGCGTCAGCAGGGCCCCAAAGGTTCGTGAAGGTCTTTAAGCACGGTGGAGCCGCGACGTCGTCAGCAGGGCTCAAGTGGTGGTTCAGGGTGAGTCTTCTTCCGTAGGGTCAGCCGCGATCCGATCAGCAGGGCTCTTGACTCCAGGATACAACTACCGCCCTGTTGTCGGGTCGCCCCAGATATAGGACGGGAGCCCTTTGATGTCCGGACCCTTGCGCCCGGAGGGGGCGGAGAGGCCGGGTAGGGAGCGGCCAGACGCCCAGCAGGAGAGGCGCCAGGCCCCAGAGAGCTGTGGGGCGGTCACACCCAGGTGTGGAGAGATGGTTGGGGGTCCCATCGATACTGCCCTCCGCCGGGAGTGGGAAGGGCTCACGTGGTATCCCCCGGGCCAGGGGTTGGCGTCTCGATGTCGGGCCTCGCTGGGACCGAGGCCGGGTAGAGCAGGGTTCTACAGATGGTCACGTGGAGTGACGTGCAATCCAAGATGGAGGAGTCCCGATGTGCATGGGACCTCGTGCGGCTTAGCGCGGGGAAACAGGACCACGCCACGAGGCCGGCTCCCACACGCGTCCCCCCCAGCTGAAGGCAGGGAGAGTCACCGATCCTCTTGGGGGTTCTCCTTGCCGAGGCGGAAGAATCGGGACAGGCCGTCAGCATTGGCGTGGTCGTTGCCGGGCCGGTGTTCTACAGTGAAGTCCATCCCTTGCAGTGAGATGGACCAGCGCAACAGCTTGGGGTTCTCGCCCCGCATTTGCATGAGCCACCTCAAGGGCCGGTGGTCAGTCTGGACCCTGAAGTGGGTACCGAAAAGGTAGGGCTGGAGCTTCTTGAGAGCCCATACCACAGCGAAGGCCTCCCGCTCGATGGTGCTCCACCTCTGTTCTCGCGGCAGCAGTCGGCGGCTGATAAAGGCCACCGGTCGGTTGAGGCCCTTGGCGTCCAGCTGGGAGAGGACTGCCACGACCCCGTACTCCGATGCATCGGTCTGGACTACAAATTCCTTGCTGTAGTCGGGGGCCTGTAGCACAGGGGCAGCGCACATGGCCGCCTTGAGAGCATCAAACGCGGTCTGGCAGCGGGGCGTCCAGTGCACCGTCTTGGGCCGCTTCTTCGAAGTAAGTTCCGTAAGGGGGCCCACAATGCTGCCATAATCCTTTATGAAGCGTCAGTAGTAACCTGTGAGGCCTAAGAAGGCCCGGACAGCGGTTTGGGTGGCGGGAGGCTCCCACGCCTGGATGGCGTCGACTTTTAACTGGAGGGGGGCCACCTGGCCACTCCCCACCTGGTGGCCCAGATAGGTCACAAAGCCTTGACCGATCTGGCATTTACTGGCTTTAATGGTGAGCCCAGCTCTTTGGAGAGCAGCCAGGACTTCCCCAAGGTGTCCTAGGTGCGCGGCCCAGTGGTCGCTGAAGATAGCAATGTCATCGAGGTAGGCCGCGCTGAAGGCTTCGAGACCGGCCAGGACCTTGTTTACCAGCCTCTGAAAGGTCGCTGGGGCATTCTTCATGCCGAAGGGCATCACCCGGAAGTGGTAGTGGCCATCGGGGGTAGAGAAAGCTGATCGTTCTTGTGCGCCGGGAGTGAGCTTGATCTGCCAGTACCCAGCGGTGAGATCAAAGGTGCTTAGGTAGCGGGCGGCCCCTAAGCGATCAATCAGCTCATCGGCTCGTGGCAAAGTGTGGGCATCGGTCTTGGTAACTGCGTTCAGGCCCCGGTAGTCGACACAAAATCTGAGTTCGGGGGCCGTGCCGGGGGCGGCGGCCTTTGGTACCAAGACTACCGGGCTGGCCCACGGGCTGTCGGAAGGCTTGATGACTCCGAGGGCGAGCATCTTGGCGACCTCGGTCTTTATGCAGGCTCGGACTCGGTCAGGCACTCTATAAGCGCGGTGTCGTACAGGGGGGCTATCCCCCGTGTCCACGTCGTGGACGCACCAGGGGGTCACCCCGGGAGTGAGAGAGAAGAGGGCAGCGAAGGGTTGCAGCAGCTTCTGGCAGTCATGGCGCTGTTCTGGTGTCAGGGTGGCGGAGAGGCGGACGCCCTCCAAGGAGCCATCTTGGCTCGAGGACCCCAGGAGGTCTGGTAGGGGCTCGGAGTCACTTTCACCCCCATCGTCAGTAGCCAGCAGTAAGCTTAGTTCAGTTCGGGCAAAGTGGGGCTTGAGCCGGTTGGCGTGCAGGACCCGGAGGGGGTTCCTCGGAGACTCCATGTCGACCAGGTACGTGACGGGGCTCTTCCTCTCAACTACCTTGAAGGGCCCGGTCCACTTGTCCTGCAGGGCGCAGGGGTCCACGGGTGACATGACCCAGACCTGCTGGCCCGGCTCAAACTTGACGGCGGAGACATTCTCGTCATACCAGCGTTTCATGTCTTCTTGGCTGGCTTCAGGGTTGGCTTCTGCCAGGGCCCGGAACTTCCGAGTCTGGTTCCGCAGGGTCAGGAGGTACCGGTAGACGTCGGGCGGGGCACTTTGGACGTTCGCCTCCCAACCCCCCTTGACCAGGCTGAGGGGCCCTCGGACGGGGTGCCCATACAACAGTTCGAAGGGGCTGAAGCCCAGGGACTTCTGTGGTACCTCCCGGTAGGCGAACAGGAGGCAGGGCAACAGGACATCCCATTTCCTCCTGAGGGGCTCTTCCAGGCCCTTGATCATCCCCTTCAGGGTTCGGTTGAACCGCTCGACCAGTCCGTTCCCCTGGGGGTGGTAAGGGGTAGTGAATTTATAGGTGACCCCACATTGTTGCCAGAGGGATCTCATGTACTTCGAGATAAAGTTCGTCCCCCTGTCGCTCACTACTTCTCGGGGGAACCCCACCCTGGAGAAGATGCCCATCAGGGCCCGGCCCACCACTGGAGCTGTCACAGTTCGGAGGGGGACAGCTTCTGGGTATCGGGTGGCGTGGTCGACCAGTACCAGGATGAAGCGGTGGCCCAGGGCGGTTCGGGGGTCGAGGGGCCCCACGATGTCGATCCCCACTCATTCGAACGGGGTGTGGATGGCTGGAAATGGTTGTAGGGGGGCTTTCACTCGTCCCCCAGTCTTCCCGCTAGCTTGGCAGGTCGGGCAGGACCGGCAGTGCTGGTCCACGTCTCGTCTCATTCGGGGCCAATAGAAATGGGTCACGAGGCGGCTGTAAGTCTTGTCCCGCCCTAGATGTCCGGCGAGGGGCACGTCATGTGCCAGGTTCAAGAGGAACTCTCGAAATCGGAGGGGGACCACCAGCACCCGGCCGGCCCCTAGTTCGGCGACTTTCTGCTCGCTATACAATAAGTCATCGTCCCAATAGACCCAGTGGGTTCCCGTGGGGTCCCCCGCAGCCTGCGCGGCCGCCTGCTGTCGGGCCCCCTCGAGGGACGGGCAGCCCTTCTGCTCTTGCTGGAATTGTTCGCGGGTGGGGCCCACGTCGTGGCGCCACTGGGCCAGCTCGGGGATCTCGCTGAGGGGAGCGGCCTCGTTGGAAGAAAGTTCGGACGGCCCGGCCTCCTCGTCAGGTTCCTCCGGGCCGGAGGAGGTGGATTGTTCGGGGCCCACCGGCTTGTCGGGGGCCGGGTCCGTGGCTGGCTGGGTGGTCATGGACCGAGTGGTGGCGCAGGCCCACTCAGGTAGTCCTAGCATCCCCAGATGCTCTCGGCGCTCCACCTGGGCCCAGGGGGAGCTCTCTAGGTCGTTCCCCAGGAGGCAGTCCACCGGGGCGTCGTCGAGGACAGTTACTTTTAGGGTGCTGGACACTCCTCCCCACTCGAAGGGGATTCGGGCCATCCGGCACATGCTCTCGGTGTTGTCTGCGGTCCGGACAGGGCAGAGGACATGTGGCAGGATCTGTTCGGGGGTCACCAGATGGCAGCGGACAGCGGTCACACTGGCCCCAGTGTCCCGGAGTGCCTCGGCCCGTCGCCCGTTGATGGTGACCCACTGTTGGTACTTCTGGGTGTTGCTTGGGATGGTGGCTCGGGGCACCATTTCTCGGGAGCCTAGGCATACAAGCGACATGGCGGCTGGTTCCCACTCGGGGGATCCGTCGTCGTGGTTTTCCTCCTCGTCCTCTCTCTCCCCCAGGGCTGCGGCGGCTATGTGTCGGGGAGGTGGCCCCGTGGTCCCGTTCCGTCGGTTCACGGGGCAAGCCGGGTCGCTTGCATAATGGCCGGTCTGCTGACATCCGAAGCAGGTCACTGTCGGTCGTGGTCCTGACCGGGCGATAGGGGTCCCTCTTCGGCCCTGGGTCGGGGAAGCGGGGTTGGTTGCTTGCCCTCGTGGCGGACTTCTGGGCGGCCCGGCTGGGAATTCTCGACTGCGGTGGGACCCCCCTCCTCCGCCTCGCTGGCGGGGAGGTCCCGTGGTACTCCGGGTGTAGTCCCCCACAGGGTTCCGGGGGACCCGGGTGTTGACCCATCGGTCCGCTTCGGCGGCGAGCTTCCGGGGCTCGGTCAGTTTACTGTCCAGGAGGTGTTGCCTTAGTTCCACAAAGCAGTTGTTGGCGAGGTGCTCCCAGACAATGAGGTCGAACAGTTCATTATATGAGGTGACCTTGCTCCCTTTTATCCATCCTTCCAACGCTCGGCTGAAGAAGTCCACGTATTCGACCCATGTGGTACCGGGGATCTTCTTGCAGTCCCGGAAGCGTTGCCGGTACATCTCGGCCGATAGTCCGTAGCGTGTGAGTAGGGCTTCCTTCATGTGGTCGTACGAGGTCATCACGGCGTCGGGGAGTTGCAGCAGGGATCGCTGAGGAACCTCCCCCATAGGCCGGCGCCCCAATCCTTCCGGGGTACCCGATGGGAGGTCATGGCTACCTCGTACGCTCGGAACCATTGCTGGATGACGTCATTTTTATAGTACTCCTTGACGACATCCTTGGGGATGTGAACCTTTGGCTCGGTCAGGGGCAGAGCGTCCCGGGCTCCGGGGTTGCTGGTCTCCCCAGTTTTAGCTTTTAGTTCAAGTTCTTTAAGGCTCCTCTCGTGCTCGAGGGTTAGCCGTCTCTCCTCTAGCTCCCGATGCCTTTTCTTCTCCTCGATTTCTTCTTGCAGCCGTAGTTGCTCCAGGGCTATCTTTTTCTCCGCCAGTAGGAGCTCACCGTCCAGCCGAAGTCGGGCAAGGTCCATTTCGTGTGTCCGTGTCCTTTCCCGTTCTCGTATCTCTTCGTGGGAAAGGCTGGTGTCCGGGACGGTTTGCTCCCCGTTTGTCGGGGTCGTGGTCGGCAGGTTTCCGTCCCGGGCCGAGGTCCCTTCGGCTCGGGGTGGAGGGGTCTCGAGTTCTGCCCAGGCTTTCAGGGCTCTCTGCATATCTTCCTTGGTGCCCAATCCTGTGGTTGGGATCCCTTTGTCCTTGCAGAACTGTTTGAGTTCTTTGTGGGTGTATTCCTCCAGTTTCTCCACCTGGAAGGTTGCGGCCACGGTTGCTTCTTGGCCATCCATGGTTTTCTTTTCCCATCTGGTCCGGCAGTGGTTGCGTTACTTGCTTGTACGATTGCGTCTGGCTCGGATCCCGTCGCTGGCCACCAAATGTTGGAGGGAGGGCCACCGGGTAGTCGGGGAGACTATCCTGGGCACCTTCCTACCGCAAAGGTATAGCCGAGCGCCGCTGAGAAGCCCCCTCGGGGAGGTCCTTCTCCTATGATCGTACTAGGCCCAGTAAC
This sequence comes from Triturus cristatus, assembly GCF_964204655.1. NCBI lineage: Eukaryota > Metazoa > Chordata > Amphibia > Caudata > Salamandridae > Triturus > Triturus cristatus. Next base: position 733,772,771 of record NC_140587.1, on the reverse strand, counting down.
ACCACCACACAGGACTCAATAGCAATTGCAAGATTAGATTCTTTATCGGCAGTAATACGGGCAATATTTACAGAGGGATCGAGGGATCCTATCAGAGTCTCAATGTTCGTTAAGAGGATAGGGTAGCGGGACAGTCTTAGTACCAACCAGGTACGGGAGGGCTCTGTGCCAGACCTTGGATGCTGGTCTCAGAGCGGCTCGGACGTGGAGAGCCGCGACGGCGTCTGCATGGCTCGGATGGTAGTTCCGCTTAGGTCGAGCCGCGACACGGTCAGCAGGGCTCTGGTGGTAGGTCCGCTTCGGTCGAGCCGCGACGAGGTCAGCTGGGCTCAGGTGGTAAGGTTCAACAAGGTCGGGCCGCGACAGCGTCAGCAGGGCCCCAAAGGTTCGTGAAGGTCTTTAAGCACGGTGGAGCTGCGACTTCGTCAGCAGGGCTCAAGTGGTGGTTCAGGGTGAGTCTTCTTCCGTAGGGTCTGCCGCGATCCGATCAGCAGGGCTCTTGACTCCAGGATACAACTACCGCCCTGTTGTCGGGTCGCCCCAGATATAGGACGGGAGCCCTTTGATGTCCGGACCCTTGCGCCCGGAGGGGGCGGAGAGGCCGGGTAGGGAGCGGCCAGATGCCCAGCAGGAGAGGCGCCAGGCCCCAGAGAGCTGTGGGGCGGTCACACCCAGGTGTGGAGAGACGGTTGGGGGTCCCATCGATACTGCCCTCCGCCGGGAGTGGGAAGGGCTCACGTGGTATCCCCCGGGCCAGGGGTTGGCATCTCGATGTCGGGCCTCGCTGGGACCGAGGCCGGGTAGGTCAGGGTTATACAGATGGTCACGTGGAGTGACGTGCAATCCAAGATGGAGGAGTCCCGATGTGCATGGGACCTCGTGCGGCTTAGCGCGGGGAAACAGGACCATGCCACGAGGCCGGCTCCCACACCACCCTTGCACCTGACGTGGCCTTCATCACTGAAACGTGGCTTAGCTCCACTCCTGATGGCTACAAGATGATACACCGAGACGGCACAAACATGGCAGGGCCATTGCCCTCATCTTCAAGAAACCAGCTGATGCACTATCACGAAGAATGACCCAACACCTCTAAAGGAACACCTCCACTTTCGAATACAAATTAAGGCCAAAACACAATTAGAGGCACCCCCACTTACAAGACCCTGGGAACCTGACCGGTCTTCTGCGACACCATCTCCAGCCTCATCACCCCGTCGCCATTGACTACCTCCACTACATCCAGCTCATCGATCTCAGTTTTCACATTAACAACCCCAACAATGCTAAATCTTCCTCCCTCCTGGAGAACCTCAACAACATTGACCTCACCCAACCAGTCACTAAACTCACGCACAAAGACGGACACACACTCAATGCCATCTTTACTTCCAGCCACTGAATCAAATTTACCCATGTCACAGAACTCACCTAGGCCGATCACACGATCATCCACTTTACCATCTCCATCTCCCAACACACCATCACCAAGCACCACAGAGCCACCCACCACAGCTGGGGCAGGGTAACCAAGACCCAATAGACTCAGCGCCTCAGCTCCACACCACCTGAAACCACAGCAGATCTTGACTAGGCCATCCAGAGTTTCTCCACCCAGATGCACTGAAACCAGAAAAACTTCAAAATAAGCCAGATGGTACACCCCAGAGCTCAGAACCAAGAACCCCTCCAACAGAGCCATCCACAAAGCAGCCCTAAGTGACACCGACCCCTACCCCATCATCTCTTCAACCTCAGAGCCAAACCAATCAGCACGGTATTCACCAGCATTCTCAACACTTCCATCTCCAAAACAACCTTCCCAGCCAAATTACTCAAGAAAGCCATCAACCAACAGCTCATCGAACGCTTGGAACAAAACCATTCCCTCAACACCTCTCGATCAGGATTTTATGACAACCATAGCACCGAAACCGAGCTGATCATCGTCACAGACGACATCAGAGCCCTCACAGACGCAGAGCAACTGTGACCCTGATCCTCCTCAACCTTTCTGCTGCGTTTGACACCGTCTCCCACCACACCCCCATCAGCAGACTCCACAACATCAGGATACAGCAACACGCCGTCAAGTGGATCACTTCCTTCCTTTCAGGATGCACATAGAGCATCTACCTGCCTCCCTTCAGCTCCGCACCCAAGAACATCATATGGAGCATACCACAAGGATCAACCCTCAGCCCCACTCTGTTCAAAATCTAGATGACCCCATTCGCAGACATCGTCAGATCCACAGACTCAACATAATCTCCCATGCTGATGACACTCAATTTATCCTCTGGCTCACCTAGGACCCCTCCAACGCAAAATCAGCTTCTGTAGCTGATGTAGCCAAATGGATGAGCCAGCTGCCTCAAGCTCAACTCAAAACAGATCTTCAGCAGAGACACCACTACAGGGGACCACAGCTGGTCGCCAGCAGAACTTGGACCAACACACATATCCACAGATCAGGCACACAACCTCAGCATCATCCTTGACAGCCAACTGATAATGAAATGAAAATTTAGTGCAGTAGCCTTCTCTTGGTTCAACACCCTGCGCATATTCCACAGAATTTTCAGCTGGATCCCAATCAACAACAGAAAGACCATCACACAGGCCCCCATCACCAGTCTCCTCAACTATGGCAACACCCGCTACACTGGAAGTTCCACCAAGCTCCTTAAAAGACTACAGACCATACAGAACACCGCAGCCAGACTCATCCTGGACAACCCCGACTCATCCTGGACAACCCCAAATGGACCCACATCATTACCCATCCAGAAGAGATGACAGTCTAAGCTCCTCAAGCATGCATACAAGACTCAACACAACCAAGAACCATCCTACATTACTCACCCTCGCATCCCCCCATATCCACGGCAGTTGCAGCGGGGGCCGCTCCTTCTCCTACATCACTGCCAAGACCTGGAATGACCTGACCCTGCACCTCCAAACAGCACCATCCCTGGCAGACTTCAGAAAGAGACTCAAGACCTGGCTCTTTGATGGAGACACAGCACCCCCAGCGTCCAGATACTCCTCCTTTCTAAAAGTGGTATAGTAAGAATTGTGACTTAAATTCCAATGTTACCATAAACAGGGTTTTAAATTACAATTTTTAAAGACCAAACTCGACAGTACTACCTGCCGCAATTGAATGTTATCACTTATTCAATGTGTGTAGTATCACTTTACTAAGGTCTTACAAGTGAATTAAATATTCCAATTGGGTGTTAGCCATTTTCATCATGCTTACAGGGGGGAGCACAGGCACGTTAGCACTGATTAGCCATGGTAAAGTGTGAAGGGTCCTAAAGCCAACAAAAACAAGTTCAGAAAACAGGAGGGTCAAGGCAAAAATTTGGGGATGGCCCTGCAGTCCAACACTCGCTCAATCAAAAAGTGCATTGGGTATGCAGCTATGCTATCTTTGTTTGGAAGTGAAGCAATGGGAAAGGGCTTAATGATGTGTGGAATGTTGTGCAACATTAGCATAATGACAGATATTGGGGGTGTAGCATAATGGGGGGGGCAGACCTTAGGCTAGGTATCTCAAAGAAGCCGGACAGCAAGAATCAAGGAAAGAAAAAAATGGTTTGGGAATAGAAGCATCACAAAGAGGGATAGGGTATGTGTGTGGAAGCACTGAAAGCTTGATGTATAGACAAGTGAGTGGAGAAGAAAGCAACACAAAGCAGCATATTATGGGAGAGGACACAAGGATTTTATTTGTAGGAGATTTGCTGCAGGAATGTAACACCATAGACATTTTGAGGGGGCAACATTTTGAAAAATCTTGTTTTTGCTGGGGCTTAAGAGAAAAAACTTAAGGAAATATGGAAGTTAACTTGCTCATGGACAATACATCTTTGTAGCAGATACGATGATGTTGCTGGAGCTAATAACCTAGAAATGGATATCGCTAAAAGGGAATAGTTTAGTGGAAGTTTTCTCAGTTATTTATACTTTTCAATAATTCGAACATATTTTCAATAATTTAATCATTGCAGATCGAATGAACAGGAAGAAGCACTGACCTTGATAGAAAACATTGTTACAATATACACAGGATACAACGTCTTCTGAATGTTTTAATCACTTTCCTGCAAACAATATAGAACTTGCTTTATATTCAGAGCCCGCTGAATAATGTATTGTGATTTCATTTAATTGCGATTCCGGTTATGCTCAGAATATCGTCATTATTATTTGAAGTGGTGAGGGATGTTTCTATAGGAATTCTTCGCATAATATCCATTCCATTGAAATGGCTTCTGGTTTAAATTTAAAAGTCAATGTTCTTAGTGTCATTGATAGCAAAAGTACAAAAATATGTGTCCCTGAAAAGGAAATAAATTACAGCATTCAAGAAATACACGAAAAATAGATAAAGCAATAAAACAATGGCACAAACCAATCCTGCAAATCATTGTAGCGGTTACTCAGTGGGAACGGTGTGGCTACTCTGAAATCACAGTCCAGTCCTTCCCAAATAGAAGTAGCAGGTATGCAAGAATGAAGATGGATGCACCAATATATTCTCACCACAATATATAGGATGTATGACGTAACAACGCAAGTCATTACAACGCATGCAGTTACATCGCGGTCGTTACAACAAACGCATGTAACCACGCGATGCCATTACAACGCAAGTCTTTACATCGACTTGCGCTAGATGGCGTGCTAACATTAGAAAAGCGTAATTTACTATTCCAACTCCAGTCCACTTAACAGTAGGGAAGGTGTTGGGATAGTAAACTACACTATTTGTAATGTTAGCACGCCATCTAGCGCAAGTCGATGTAAAGACTTGCGTTGTAATGGCATCGCGTGGGTACATGCGTTTGTTGTAACGACCGCGATGTAACAGCATCGCGTTGTACTGAATGCGATGTAAACGATGTTTCCCAATATATATCTATATATATATTCACTGAAAAAAAACATAGGTTTCAGAGACGTTATAGTTAGAAATTAGCATTTAAAAAACCTTAGAAATTCACAGAAAAAAACATATGTTTCAGGGGTGTTATAGTTAGCTGCCCATTTCACTCGTACAAAACCATAGAAATTCCTCCGTTATAGTTAGTTCTGCTAACTATCACTCACGCGCCCGCAATGCACTGCTGATGATGTCACATATTGCATCATTCATGACATGGTCAGTGACATCACTGATGACATCACTGATGACATCTCAAATGACATCACTGATGACATCATCCACTGAATGTGGTTTAGTTTGAAATTTAAATATGTATTATATATATACCAATCTGTATTGAAGATTGAGTGGATATATAACTGTCTGGATGGATGATTTAGTAGCTGTCTGACTGTCTTTTTAAGTGAGTAATTAAAAGTGTCTCACTTAATACATGGATTAGTAACTAAACTATGTGAATGTGTGCAGCACTGTCTCTGTTGTTGTATAACATGCTGCCTCAGTTGGTCACTAACTACATGAGTGTGTATATTAGTTATTGATTAGTTGGGTGAGTATTTGTATGGGACACTGAGTTTGTGTGTGGTGGGATGGGGTGTGTGTAACTCTATGCATAGATGTGTGAATGGTTGATTGACTAGGTGTATGGGTTTAAGAGTGCATGTGGAAACAGTTGTTTGGGTGACTGAGTGTATTTATTTGTGTGTTGGTGAGCGAATATATGTTTTAGTTGTACATCTTCAACAAAGTAAAAAAATAAAAGGCATTGTATGTGAGAGTTGGTGTATATAAATAAGTTTGTGTAAGAGTCAGTGATTGTGAGAGTAAATATATGAATGAGTGTATAATTGTAATGGTGCTTTTTTAACATATTAACGATGAGTTACTATGTGTTTGAATAAATGAGGTGTCGTTGGATAATTGTGTAAGTGAGTAAATTTAAGTGCGATACATTTTTTTCATGAGTGAGTAGGATGACTGCATAACCGACTAAGATGACTGCTGATGTGTCAATGTCTATATATGTGTATAAATGCATTTGATAGTGTTCTATTAATTAATGACTGCATTTATAGATGATTCTGTTGTTGAATGGGTAGTTGTGTGTGTAGACTTAGGAATCAGTGAGTGGGTATGTAGTAACTGGTATTGGTGTGTCAATGGTTTCAAATATGGTACTCTGTATTTTACAGTGAGTGATGAAAGGTTATACTAGTGTATGATGTGGTGTATCGGATTGTCAAGTGGATGATGTCATCAGTGATGTCATTTGAGATGTCATCAGTGATGTCATCAGTGATGTCACTGACCATGTCATGAATAATGCAATATGTGACATCATCAGCAGTGCATTGCGGGCGCGTGAGTTATAGTTAGCAGAACTAACTATAACGGAGGAATTTCTATGGTTTTGTACGAGTGAAATGGGCAGCTAACTATAACACCCCTGAAACCTATGTTTTTTTCTGTGAATTTCTAAGGTTTTTAAATGCTAATTTCTAACTATAACGTCTCTGAAACCTATGTTTTTTTCAGTGAATTTCAAAGGTTTTTTAAATGCTAACTTTTAAGTGTGATAGTAGTTATATCTATTTTTTGTACTGATTTTCTACAGTTTTTTAACTGTTTAGTTATAAATATTTTATTCATTAAATAACATTATATATTTTTCTGAAAATTGCAAAAAAACATTGTTTAATTAAAACTGAAATATTGATTAATTTTCTTGTTTTCATTTTTTATTTTAATATATTTATAACATTTTCTTTAAAAAAAAAAATCCAATTTTTTTCGCAGTCGCGCACTCAAAGTGTACACATCATAGTGGGTGCGCGCATTCTAGCCGCCATTTTAGAAAAGTCATGAAGGATCCGTGTATGGTGTGCGACGGCTGCGTGTTTTTCAGTTACATCATATACATTTAATATCATGTGATATGCGCGATTGGTATGCGACCAGTCTGCGACTCCTGCTCCCACGCATGCGTGACACATGCGCATTACGGTACGAGATGTTTGCACGCTTGCGGGTCCCGCGTGACATCATATACGTGCTGGGGCGTGCTGGCTGCGCGACTCCCGCAAAAAAAAATTAAGTTCCAAAATGATATGTATGTGTCTTTAATATACATATTAAGGCAAGAGATTATGTAAGATATTCATCAAAATATTATATTTGTACTTATAAGAAACTCGCAAAGTCGGGTGCGTGCGTCGTGAGTGCAGAAAACCAGGTCAGCAGAGCTGCTCTAGAGTCAGAGAACCAGGTCAGCAGAGCTGCTGTAGAGCCAGAGAAACCAGGTCAGCAGAGCTGCTTTAGAGGGAGAGAACCAGGTCAGCAGAGCTGCTTTAGAGCCAGAGAACCAGGCCAGCAGAGCTGCTTTAGAGCCAGAGAACCAGGTTAGCAGAGCTGCTTTAGAGCCAGAGAACCAGGTCAGCAGAGCTGCTTTAGAGCCAGAGAACCAGGTCAGTAGACCTCGTCTAGAGCCTAAGAACCAGGTCAACAGAGCTGCTCTAGAGCCAGAGAACCAGGTCAGCAGAGCTGCTGCGGAGCCAGAGAAACCAGGTCAGTAGAGCTGCTTTAGAGGGAGAGAACCAGGTCAGCAGAGCTTCTATAGAGCCAGTGAACCATGTCAGCAGAACTGCTTCAGAGCCATAGAACAGGGTCAACGGAGCTGCTTTAGAGCCAGAGAACCAGGTCCGCAGAGCTGTTGTAGAGCCAGAGAACTAGATCAGCAGAGCTGCTCTTTAGCATAAGAACTAGGTCAGCAGAGCTGCTCTAGAGCCAGAGAACCAGGTCAGCAGACCTGCTGTAGAGCCAGAGAAACCAGGTCAGCAGAGCTGCTTTAGAGAGAGAGAACCAGGTCAGCAGAGCTGCTTTAGAGCCAGAGAACCAGGTCAGCAGAGCTGCTCTAGCTGACACTGACTGACTGACACTGACTGACTGACACTGACTGATTGACACTGACTGACACTGATTGACACTGACTGACACTGACTGACTGACACTGATTGACTGACACTGACTGACTGACACTGATTGACTGACACTGACTGGCACTGATTGACTGACACTGACAGACTGACTGACACTGACTGACTGACATTGACTGACATTGACTGACACTGACTGACTACTCTCTACTACTCTACTACTGACTCTCTACCACTCTACTACTCTCTCTCTACTACACACTCTCTACTACTCACTCTCTACTACTCTCTACTACTCACTCTCTACTACTCTACTACTCTCTACTACTCACTCTCTACTACTCACTCTCAACTACTCACTTGCTACTACTCTCTACTACTCACTCTCTACTACTCACTCTCTACTACTCAAGCTCTAATACTCTCTACTACTCACTCTCTACTACTCTCTACTATTCACTCTCTACTACTCACTCTCTACTACTCACTCTACTACTTTCTACTACTCTCTACCACTCACTCTCTACTACTCTACTACTCACTCTCTACTACTCTCTACTACTCACTCGCTACTACTCTCTACTACTCACTCTCTACTACACTCTCTACTACTCTCTCTCTACTACTCACTCTCTACTATTCACTCTCTACTACTCACTCTCTACTACTCACTCTACTACTCTCTGCTGCTCTTTAGCACTCACTCTCTACTACTCTACTACTCTCTCTCTACTACTCACTCTCTCTACTACTCTCTCTCTACTACTCTCTACTACTCTCTACTACTCACTCTCTACTACTCACTCTACTACTCTCTACTACTCACTCTCTACTACTCTCTCTCTACTACTCACTCTCTACTATTCACTCTCTACTACTCACTCTCTACTACTCGCTCTCTACTACTCACTCTCCACTACTCACTCTCTACTACTCGCTCTCTACTACTCTCTACTACTCACTCTTTACTACTCACTCTCTACTACTCTCTACTACTCTCTCTCTACTACTCTACTACTCTCTACTACTCGCTCTACTACTCACTCTCTACTATTGTCTACTACTCACTCTACTACTCTCTCCTTCTCTCTACCACTCACTCTCTACTACTCTCTCTACTACTCACTCTCTACTACTCACTCTACTACTCTATACTACTCACTCTGTACTACTCTCTACTACTCACTCTGTACTACTCACTCTGTGCTACTCACGCTCTACTACTCTCTACTGCTCACTCTCCACTACTGATTCTCTACTACTCGCTCTCAACTACTCTCTACTACTCACTCTACTACTCACTCTCTACTACTCTACTACTCTCTCTTCTTCTCACTCTCTACTACTCTCTCTACTACTCCTGAGTATTACTACTCACTCTCTACTACACACTCTCTACTACTTGCTCTCTGCTACTCGCTCTCTACTACTCTCTAGTACTCACTCTAATACTCACTCTCTACTACTCTCTACTACTCACTCCCTACTACTTCACTACTCTCTACTACTCACTCTCTACTACTCACGCTCTACTACTCTACTACTCTCTACTACTCTCTCTCTACAACTCACTCTCTACTACTCACTCTCTACTACTCTCTCTACCACTCTCTACTACTCACTCTCTACTACTCTCTACTACTCACTCTCTACTACTCTCTCTCTACTACTTTCTACTACTCACTCTGCTACTCACTCTCTACTACTCTCTACTACTCACTCTCTACTACTCACTCTCTACTACTCACTCTCTACTACTCTCTACTACTCACTCTCTACTACTCACTCTCTACTACTCTCAACTACTCACTCTCTACTACTCACTCTCTACTACTCACTCTCTACTACTCACTCTACTACTCTCTACTACTCACTCTCTGATGCTTTCTCTACTACTCTCTACTACTCTCTACTACTCACTCTCTACTCTATTACTCGCTCTCTACTCTCTACCTCTCTACCTCTCTACCTCTCTCTCTACTACTCTCTACCTCTCTACCTCTACCTCTCTACCTCTACACCTCTACCTATACACCTCTACCTCTCTACCTCTCTGTACATGCACACATATGCACATATATATATATGCATATATATGCATATGCATTTATATATATGTATGTGTATATATATATATATATACATATATAAACATATAAATATAATCTGCATATCTATATAAATATAAATTCATGCAAACATATACACATACATATATGCATACATATGCATGGTAGGTATATGAAAGTTTGTAAAACTCTAATACAAGCAAAGCTAAAAAGCCACCTAATTACAAACAGAATTGCTTTAACTTAAACGAGGGCGAGACCTATTGCATTTTCACTGCTTGTTTACTTTGATTCCATCAAGAAGGCATTCAGATGTGTCACACATTTTCCATAAATTCTGAATGGTAGCACTCTAGTTGCTCATTAGATCACTGTAGTAAAGCTACTGCTCACCAGGGAAGTCTGCTGCTGGTATTGAAAGTGCATGTTTCAGTCTGCATGGCAGAATTTTTTAATGAAATAGAAGAGGATTTGAGAAGTCACTCAAAATGTGCCCTAATTTTTCTTTTTTCCTCACTAATCATAATTTCTATGGCAAAATGAACCTCCTCACTGTGTTCCTTTTAAATTAAACTACTCACTCTCTACTACTCACTCGCTACTACTTTCTACTACTCACTCTCTACTACTCACTTTCTACTACTCTCTAGTACTCTACTACTCTCTACTACTACTCTCTACTACTCACTCTCTACCGCTCACTCTCTACTACTCTCTACTACTTTCTACCACTCACTCTCTACTACTCTACTACTCTACTACTCACTCTCTACTACTCTCTACTACTCTATCTCTACTACTCCCTCCCTACTACTCACTCTACTACTCTCTACTACTCACTCTCTACTACTCACTCTCTACTACTCTACTACTCTCTACTACTCACTCTCTACTACTCACTCTCAACTACTCACTCTACTACTCTCTCTACTACTCACTCTCTACTACTCTCCACTACTCACTCTACTACTCTTTACCACTCACTCTCTACTACTCTCTCTCTCTACTACTCACTCTCTACTACTCACTCTACTACTCTCTACTACTCTCTCTGCTACTCACTCTCTACTACTCTCTACTACTCACTCTCTACTACTCACTCTCTACTACTCTACTACTCTCTACTACTCTCTCTACTACTCACTCTCTACTACTCACTCTCTACTACTCTCTACTACTCTCTCTCTACTACACACTCTCTACTACTTGCTCTCTACTACTCACTCTACTACTCACTCTCTACTACTCCCTACTACTCACTCTAATACTCACTCTCTACTACTCTCTACTACTCACTCTCTACTACTCCACTACTCTCTACTAATCACTCTCTACTACTCACTCTGTACTACTCTCTACTACTCACTCTCTACTACTCTCTACTACTCACTCTCTACTACTCTCTCTCTACTACTCACTCGCTACTACTCACTCTCTACTACTCTCTCTCTACTACTCTCTACTACTCTATACTACTCACTCTCTACTACTCTCTATTACTCACTCTCTTCTACTCTCCCTACTACTCTCTACTACTCACTCTACTACTCATTCTCTACTACACATTCTCTACTAATCTCTCTCTGCTACTCAGTCTCCACTACTCACTCTCTACTACTCTCTACTACACACTCTCTAATACTCACTCTCTACTACTCTCTACTACTCACTCTCTACTACACTCTACTACTTCCTCTACTACTCCCTCTCTACTACTCTCTACTACTCTCTACTTCTCACTCTCTACTACTCTCTACTACTCACTCTCTACTACTCACTCTACTACTCTCTCCTACTCACTCTCTGCTACTCTCTCTACTACTCTCTACTACTCTCTCTCTACTCTCTACTCTCTATTACTCATCCTCTACTCTCTACCTCTCTACCTTTCTCTACCTCTCTCTCTACTACTCTCTACCTCTCTACCTCTACCTCTCTACCTCTACGTCTCTACCTCTACACCTCTACCTCTCTACCTCTCTCTACCTCTCTCTACACGCACACATATGCACATATATGCATATGCATTTATATATATGTATGTGTGTATATATATATATATACATACATATATAAACATATATATAATCTGCATATGTATATAAATACAAATATAAATGCATGCATACATATACATATATGCATGTTATGTACATGAAAGTTTGAAAAACACTAATAAAAGCAAAGCTAAAAAGCCGCCTAATTACAAACAGAATTGCTTTAACTTGAACGAGGGCAAGACCTATTGCATTTTCAATGCTTGTTTACTTTGGTTCCATCAAGAAGGCATTCAGATGTGACACATTTGCCATAAATTCTGAATGGTAGCACTCTAGTTCCTCATTAGATCACTGTAGCAAAGCTACTGCTCACCAGGGAAGTCTGCTGCTGTTATTCAAAGTGCATGTTTCAGTCTGCATGTCAGAACTTTTTAATGAAATAGAAGAGGATTTGAGAAGTCAAAATGTGCCCTAAGTTTTCTTTCTGCAGCACTAATCATAATTTCTATGGCAAAATGAACCCCCTCATTTTGTTCCTTTGCAAATTAAATGTTTTAAATGTTACTACTTTATTCCAATGAAGATGGCTTCAGGTGTGCCATACCTTTGTCATAAGTAAGACTGTTAGCACTCTAGTTGTTCTTTAAAACACTCTGGGATTTCTGTCATTGGGCTATACTTGGGCTACATCTCGGTGATATTTGTGCTAAATTTGGGCTCTTTTGTCTCTGGTGGCCATCTTGGGAGACTTGTTATGAAGTTTCCTAATTTCCTCATTTACTGCAGTCTCCTCAGTAGGCATACTGTCAGTTTTTTACTTTGATTTAATGAAGAAGGCATTCAGAAGTGTCACTCATTTGCCATAAATTCAGAATGTTAGTTGCTCATTTGATCACTGTAGTAAAGCTACTGGTCACCAGGGAAGTCTGCTGCTGGTATTGAAAGTGCATGTTTCAGTCTGCATGTCAGAATTCTTTAATGAAATAGAAGAGGATTTGAGAAGTCACTCAAAATGTGCCCTAATTTTTCTTTCTGCAGCACTAATCATATATTCTATGGCAAAATGAACCCTCTCATTTTGTTCCTTTTTAAATTAAATGTTTTAAATGTTTTAAATGTTACCACTTTATTCCAATCAAGATGGCTTCAGGTGTGCCATACGTTTATCATAAGTAGGACTGTTAGCGCTCTAGCTGTTCTTTGGAACACTCTGGGAAGCTGCAGTAGAACACAAAGGAATCAACTGACAGTCTCTGCCCTTGTTGGATGTACATGTTTTACTGAGACTGTCAGACTTCATTCTCACATGACTGATAAAGATAATGTGAATTCACAGAAAATATGCTCTCAGTTTAGCTTATAGATCACCTTCCAAACCTCTGTGGGAAAAGCATGTGAAAACAGTTTTCTCTCAAAGATGATTCATGATATCCCAGCAGAAGGTCTTTTCACATGGTAAATTCACCTTAGAACATACCACAATTCCTAAAATGAGTATGGTACCATCAACAAATGATTTATAATGTAACTAAAGTCTTAAAACCTTCTATTAACTGCAATGCTTTTTAATGAGGTGCTATCATGTATATTGGTCCCAAGATGGCTGCCAACACTTCTTGGATGAAGTGCTGACAGCCAATCAGATCTCACAATGAGATGTGTGGTTAGGCTCCGCCCAGATATGTATATGATTTTACTTTTGATTTTCTCAGGAACTACTGAACGGATTTACACCATATATGCAAAAGGCACATGCCTGACCTGAGGACTACCTCTTTGCCAAATTTCAAGTAATTCTGTTCAGCCGTTCGGGCTGTACCTTCGACTAAAGGTCCTATGGGAAAATGCATGGGGAAAACGCGGTTTGGGACCCCCCTTTTTTCTCAGCCCCCGCTTGACGAATCACCCCGAGACTTTCAGGGTAGGAGCTGAGTGGAGCGCCCCATTAGTTTTGAAAATTTCACGAACATAAGTCAACCGGCGCCAAAGTTATTCAAAATAGAATTTTCAGATTTCCTATGGGAACTCGGTCCTAACTATAACTATCTACTGGCGACCGCCAGTAGATAATATATATATTTATATATATATATATATATATATATATATATATATATATATATATATATATATATATATATATATATAAATTCACTTAAAAAACCATAGGTTTCACACATGTTATAGTTAGGTGGATATTTCACTCGTAAAAAACCAATGAAATTCCCCGTTATGGTTAGTTCAGATAACTATAACTCGCGCGCGCCCGCAATCCACTGCTGATGCGTCACATATTACATCACTCATGACATGGTCAGTGGCATCACTCATGACATCACTGATGACATCATCCTTGTGATAGAGTGGCGGTCGCGCGAGTTATAGTTATCTGAACTAACTATAACGGGGGATTTCATTGGTTTTTTACGAGTGAAATATCCACCTAACTATAACATGTGTGAAACCTATGGTTTTTTAAGTGAATTTGCAAGGTTTTTTAAATGCTAATTCCTAACTATAACGTGTGTGAAACCTATGGTTTTTTCAGTGAATTTGTACGTTTTTTTAAATGCTAATTTATTTATGTATTATTATTTTTTTTATATATTTATTTTACAATAAACTACGTATTAAAAATCTTTTTTTTTGTTTTTGGGTTTTTCACCGTGCGCAAAAAAAAATTCTGCCTTCGGGGTCCTTCAGGGAGCCCCTGACAAAGGCTAGGGGGTCAGGAACTCTCTACCCTGCCCCCTTTTCACGTTCGCCACCTTCCTTTTTCACTCTCGCACTGAAAAGAAACAAAATGGCGGCAGACACTTCCTGATTTCAACATGTAACCACCAATCAGAATTACGCTCGCGCACGTTAGGGTGCTCGCACGGTGCGTGCTTATAGATATTTATATGCTTTTAAATGCTATTTTCTCAGGAACTACTGAACAGATTGACACCAGACCTGCAAAAGGCACTTCCCTGACCTGAGGACTACCTCTCTGCCAAATTTCAAGTAATTCTGTTCAGCCGTTCGGGCTGTCCCTTCGACTAAAGGTCCTATGGAAAAATGCATGGGGAAAACGCGTTTTGGGACCCCCCTTTTTCTTGGCCCCCGCTTGACGAATCACCCCGAGACTTTCAGGGTAGGAGCTGAACAGAGCGCCCCATTAGTTTTGAAAATTTTGCGAGGATTCGTCAACCGGCGCCAAAGTTATTCAAAATAGAATTTTCAGATTTCCTATGGAAACTCGGTCCTAACTATAACTATCTACTGGCGACCGCCAGTAGATAATATATATATATATATATATATATATATATATATATATATTCACTGAAAAAACCATAGGTTTCAGGCACGTTATAGTTAGAAATTAGCATTTAAAAAAACTTAGAAATTCACTGAAAAAACCATAGGTTTCAGGGACGTTATAGTTACTTGGACATTGGACTCATATAAAACCATAGAAATTCGCCTGTTATAGTTAGTTGACCTAACTATAACTCACGCGCCCGCAATGCACTGGTGATGACGGCACATATTACATCACTCATGACATGGTCAGTGACATCACTCATGACATCACTGATGACATCTCAAATGACATCACTGATGACATCATCCAGTGAATGTGTGTTTCTGTAAAGTTTAAATATTTTTCATATATATCTATGCCAAGGTCTATTGAAGAATGAGTGGATGTAGAAGTGCCTGAATGGATTATTTAGCGGATGCATGACTGACTGTATAAGTCACTGATTGAATGTATGTTACTGAATGCATGGGTTAGTGACTAAACTGTGTGAATGCCTATATTAGTCTCTCAGTTGGTGTGTAAGCAGGTGCATGGGTTGGTAAGTAGCTACATCAGTGTCCATATGGGTTATTGATTGATTGTATGAGTATCTGTATGGGTGGCTGGGGGGTGTCTGACTCTGTGCATACTTGTCTGAATGGCTGATTCACTGGTTGTATAGATTCGAAAGTGCATTTCGGAAGGGCTGTATGAGTAGCTGACTGTGTGTACATGTGTGTTGATTAGTGAATTGATGTCTCAGTTGTATAAATGTGAGTAACCATATATGTTTTTAGACAGTATATGTGAGTGTTGGGGTGTATAATTGACTATACGTGAGAGAGAGTGATTGCAAGAGTGTCTACATACATGAATGTGTACTTGTATTAGTGATTGTATAAGAGAGTAATTATGTGTTAGCATCTATATAAATAAGGGAGGTGGTGTGTGTATAAATAAGTCAGGTGGTGTGTATATATCTGCACAAGTGAGTACATGGGTGTGATTGATTTTTGGCATGACTGAGTAGATGTGTGAGTAACTATGGATCAGTAGCACTGTGTGAATGTATGTATAGGTGTATGAGTAGATGTTATACAGATGTAATGATGAGTGACAGCATGTATGAGTGTATGTCTAGCTCACAATATATAGATAGGAATCAGTGGATGGGTATCTAGTATCTGCTATTGGTGTGTCTATGGTTTCAATAATGGTAGTCTGTATTTTAGAGTACGTGTTTTAAAGGTTATATTAGAGTGTGAGGAGGTGTGTCAGACTATCACGTGGATAATGTCATCAGTGGTGTCATCAGTGATGTCATTTGAGATGTCATCAGTGATGTCATCAGTGATGTCACTGAACATGTCATGAGTGATGTAATATGTGATGTCATCACCAGCGCATTGCGGGCGCGCGAGTTATAGTTAGCTCAACTAACTATATCGGGCGAATTTCTATGGTTTTAGAGTCCAAGTAACAATAACGTCCCTGAAACCTATGGTTTTTTCAGTGAATTTCTAAGGTTTTTTAAATGCTAATTTCTAACTATAACGTGCCGGAAACCTATGGTTTTTCCAGTGAATTTCTAAGGTTTTTAAAATGCTAATTTCTAACTATAACGTGCCTGAAACCTATGGTTTTTTCAGTGAATTTCTAAGGTTTTTTAAATGCTAATTTCTAACTATAACGTGCCTGAAAGCTATGTTTCTTTTTAGTGAATTTCAAAGGTTTTTTAAATGCTAATTTCTAATTATAGTGTTCATAAAACCTATGTGTTTCTCAGTAATTTTGAAAACAAATGTGATCTTTTGTAACTTTAATATCCTAAAAATTGTTTTTGTATTTCTTTTATTTATTTTTTAATGTCTTCTTGTTTTTAAATATTAAACAACTACATACAGTATGAAAGGGAGCCCAGCCCAGAGCCACATCTGAAGACCAACACATGTCATAGACCTACTGATGAAGCAGCTCCGACACCCAAGAATGCCACAACACCCACCACCACCCTCAGGACCCCCCCCCTCTACCACTGAGGCAGCGCAGAACAAGACAGCGAACTTTCTGAAAATGGCATGGCCCCTCAGCCACACAATAGCTGAATATTGGGACAGGTGTGAACAAACTATAAGTGAAGGAAGCAATTCACCCTTGAATAACAATGCACACAATGCAAAGTGTAGCGGTGATGTGCTGGACACATCTCAGTATGCAGAACACACACCTCTCCATGCGCACAATATACTACTGGTGCTTGTAGTGTTGTGGACAGTGGACCTAACCATGTTATGTCAAACACTAGGGACGATCTCAGTCATGTAGCTGTATCGTCCCCCCCTGTAAGCATAAGGGTAACTGGAGTGGGCTAGTCCGACGTACACCACTTCAGCGTAGCAGTGTGAATAAATAGGCTGGGGCTCTGGGCGTGGTTCACTTGTGAACTGTGAAGACCAACGACTGTGCCAGAGCGACGGGCCTCACCCTGCCACGAGGCTGCCGCCATGACCGCGAGTCTCCTCTACACAGGCCCCCTGCAAACCCAGCGGCACAGCACCGCAGACTTATGTCTGTACAGACTACTGTCTTCGATCTACACTGCGGACAGCAGGCCTCACAATTCAGATGGAGTGGCGATTGCAGATGACGCAGTGCAGTACGCAAGATACATTGCTCCCTGTGCGGCCCTCTCGGACCACGCATCATCGCAGGGTGCGCCCACGCTAAGTACTTCAGATGCCACTAACTCACTGCACCATAAGTCATCCCCACGTGGCCTTACTGGGGCAGAATAGACAAAAGACATTGCTCCGAATGAGGCCCTCCCGGACAATGCATCATCGCAGGGTATGTACACGCTGAGCACCAAAGGTACTACTAACTCAGTGCACCACAAGACATTGACACGTCGCATTACTGAGGCTGAATTCAATAGACAAAAGACATTTTTCCGAATGCGGCCCTCCAGGACAACGCATCATCGCAGGGTACGTACACGCTGAGCGCCAAAGGTACTACTAACTCAGTGCACCACAAGACATCGACACATCGCCTTACTGAGGCAGAATTCAATAGACAAAAGACATTGCTCCGAATGCGGCCCTCCCGGACAACGCATCATCACAGGGTATGTACAAGCTGAGCGCCAAAGGTACTACTAACTCAGTGCATCACAAGACATCGACACATCACCTTACTGAGGCAAAATTCAATAGACAAAAGACATTGCTCCGAATGCAGCCCTCCCGGACAGCGCATCATCGCAGGGTACGTACACGCTAAGCGCCAAAGGTACTTCTAACTCAGTGCTCCATAAGTCATCGCAAGGAAGAGTGAACAGTTTTATGTCAGCAGTAAGGCATACTATCACTCGAAAATCACCCAAAAATACTTATAATATAAAAAAGAACAGAAGAATCAAAGTACATTAATGATTACAATCCAGTAATTTTGAAAACGTGGAATACAAATATGGACATACAATATGTTGCAGATAACTCAATTACTGTTCCTCGCATACTATCCAAATAGAAGTCCATAGCTGAAAAACATACGTCTATATGAAATACTGCAACATCATTGTTTTAGAAAAAATGTTACAGACAAAATAAATAAAGTGAAATATGCTGTAATTGGATCTGATGGATGTTAAAGAATGCCAAAGGAAATTTGATTAACCACAGGAAATTAAGTTGTGATACTTCAGATAAGTGAGAGTTTTTCTATTTAGCTCTTCTCTAACTCTTCAAACCTTGGAGGACTGAAATGGAATTACTTGGAAATTTTGACTGCTATGAAGATTCTTTCAAAGCATGTAAAGACATTGCTACCAGTGAGGCCCGCCCGGACAACGCATCATCGCAAGGTGCGCACACGCTGAGTGCTTCAGGTGCCACTAACTCACTGCACCACAAGTCATCACCATCAGGCACAATTCAACGCAAGCCGCAACACATGGTGCCACTAACCCTGTTCAACACAAGCCGGCGACACTTGGTGCCACAAACCCTGTTCAACACAAGCCAATCCCACATGTGGAACTGTGTCCTGAGTCCTGAATGGCAGTGACCCCAAGTCCGTGGCAGTGACCACAGCAGCATACTCTCTTTGATCGGTTAGACATATTTCCATATGCAAGGCCGGCGACACATGGTGCCACTAACCCTGTTCAACACAAGCCGATCCCACATGTGGAACTGTGTCCTGAGTCCTAAATGGCACTGAACCCAAGTCCGTGGCAGCGACCAAGCAGCATACTCCCTTTGATGAGTTAGGCATATTTCCATATGCAAGGCCAGCGGCATGTGGTGCCACTAACCCTGTTCAACACAAGCCGATCCCACATGTGTAACTGTGTCCTGAGTCCTGAATGGCAGTGACCCCTAGTCCGTGGCAGCAACCACAGCAGCATACTCCCTTTGCTCAGTTAGGCATATTTCCATATGCAAGGCCGGCGACACGTGGTGCCACTAACCCTGTTCAACACAAGCCGATCCCACATGTGTAACTGTGTCCTGAGTCCTGAATGGCAGTGACCCCAAGTCCGTGGCAGCGACCATAGCAGCATACTCTCTTTGATCACTTTGATTTATTTCCATATGCAAGGCCGGCGACACGTGGTGCCACTAACCCTGTTCAACACAAGCCGATCCCACATGTGGAACTGTGTCCTGAGTCCTGAACGGCAGTGACCCCAAGTCCGTGGCAGCGACCACAGCACCATACTCGCTTTGCTCAGTTAGGCATATTTCCATATGCAAGGCCGGTGGCACGTGGTGCCACTAACCCTGTTCAACACAAGCCGATCTCACATGTGTAACTGTGTCCTGAGTCCTGAATGGCAGTGACCCCAAGTCCGTGGCAGCGACCAACAACCTATGCATGTGGCTGCGGGCCCTTGCTCACCGCTACCTCTGGCCTACACTGCAGTCAGCAGGACTCACAATTCAGATACAGTCATGATTGCAGATGACGCAGTAGGCAAGAGACATAGGGCCCGATTCACAGAACTAACTTAAGACAAAACCCTAAACTTACTACCATTTTGGTATTCACAGAAGGCACTTACTCATTTCGGTATTCACAGAAGGCACTTACTCATTTCGGTATTCACAGAAGTTAGGAATCCTAACTTTAGGACTCCTAAACGCCTTCTGTGAATACTGAAAGCCTTAAAATTAGGATTTTTCTCAGTTTAGTAGTAGTATAGTTAGGACTCCTAACTTTAGGACTCCTAAATGCCTTCTGTGAATACCGAAAGTCTTAAAATTAGGATTTTTCTCAATTTAGTAGTAGTAAAGTTAGGACTCCTAACTTTAGGACTCCTAAATGCCTTCTGTGAATACCAAAAGCGTTAAAATTAGGATTTTTCTCAGTTTAGTAGTAGTAAAGTTAGGAGTCCTAACTTTAGGACTCCTAAACTGAGAAAAATCCTAATTTTAAGACTTTCGGTATTCACAGAAGGCATTTAGTAGTCCTAAAGTTAGGAATCCTAACTTCTGTGAATACCGAAGTGAGTATGTTTCTTCTGTGAATACCAAAATGAGTAAGTGCATTCTGTGAATACGAAAATGGTAGTAAATTTAGGATTTTGTCTTAAGTTAGTTCTGTGAATCGGGCCCAATGCTCCCACTGCGGTCCATCTGCACCTAGCAGCATCATAGGCTCATACACTTCGACAGTGTATTCTATACACATCTTTTCATGATACGCCTACACTGCGGTCAGTAGGGCTCACAATTCAAATTAAATCTTGATTCATTAATTACAGAGCCCAGTAGGCAAGTAGCTATCTGAGGAAATATGAATTTTGTGATCAGTTATGTCCCCTATCGTAGACCCCAACGGCTCCATGTGCATGCTATAAGTACATGTATGTTCCCTCCTGCTCCAGTTTTGAAGACGCAAATATATGTGCGTCCACCGTCAACATGTCCTCTTTCAGATCCGCCATGAATGGGTCAGATATTCCATTCCTAAGTATGAAAGGCCACCGACTTTATGTGGTTCACTTTCCACATTTTACAGATTCAGGCGAGTAGGCCCGGAATTCTGTCATCAAGCCTTTTCCTGCCTTCTGCCTCTGAAAGCTCCAGCCTGAGCCTGCATCTGTATCTATGAACTTTGTCCTACTTCCTGCGCGGCTAACGGTGCCTGATCCAGCCTGTCGCCTGCCAAAAACTGTATTTCACCTTCAAGATTATCTACTCCGCTCCTCATCCGATGCATTCCTGTCTAGTAGTTTAGGTAAACATTCCTCCAGCTACCGTGCAAAGGGCCAGGCCTCGCTGTCCTCATGCAAGTAATTCATAGCCCCGTTACCATGGAATATTCCTACCCCCTCGCATCTATTGTAGACACTTAGACGCTTGGACACGCACTAACAGTCAGTATAGAATAGATTCTATCCTAGAGACCTCTCCTTTTGGATAACACAGTTCTTTAAACATAGGATATTAGATATGATTTGGGATTAGGTTGACATGACCCCCAGACTTCTGTCTCCACATGTAGAGCTAAATGTCAAGTCCCCTTCACCCTCTAGTTGCACGTCAATCACACGTCATGCGGCTGCGCGCGCATCTCTGTCAAATATTTCTGCTGACATTGCAAGATTCTCTTATGGATCCACCCACTTGTGACATCATGTATGATGACGTTTATTAAATTACGCCCATACATCCGCCTCTATTAGTTACGTATGCACCTTTTATCTGTACTATCAGCTGTTACGCCTCTTGCATCTGTTTCACTGTAATGTATTTTCTATAAAACTGCCTATCTGTCAATAATGTATGCCCTTCCTTCCTGAACTTTCGTGGTGATGGAATAGAAAGCCTACAATTCGAATTGTATTCCTCTGTATAGGAATAAAGCCTTTTAAAACCTCTAATACCACGGATTCTGCCTCTTATATTTACTGAGTTATTCTTACTAGACTTTACCGCATAAAAATAGTACCGGTAATGAAATATTTACCACATAAATTGGCGCCCGAACAGGGACACTTTCTCATCTCACGCGCCGGCGGTGCGTTGCAGGCCCGGTCTCCTGCCACAGCTGAACGGACAAAAACGCGTACCTGCAGGATTTCCTGTATCTCCCTCCGGCCAAGCGGGGACGACTGAGGCTGCGATCAACACCCAGACGAGGCGGTGAGAAGTGCGAAGTATCCCGACCAGAGCCTAGCTGAGAGAGCAAGATCCGAGGTATACAGAGGCCCACCAGGTTCCGAAGTTCCGAGTCCAGTCGAGTCGAGTCGAGTCCGGTCCAGTTTCAGTTCCGTTCCGAGGCCTTCCGTTCCGAGCTACCCGGTGAGTACCATTACCGGGGAGGCATTTAACGTGCACATAGTCTGTGCCGGTCAAGACGGGTTTGGGTACACAAATCCGGTCTGCACTGTTTTAGCAGTGTATCTGTACTGTTTAGCAGTATATATAATATGTCTTGCATATAAATAAGTACTATCTAGTGTCAGTATTATGTCAGTAACTAGTTTTCTATTAGTTATCATTGTTCGTAAAACTGTTAAGTGTTAAATGTTTTAAATACGTTCTATATATTGTGGTGTGAATGACTGTTCATTATTGTGTTTTCTTGTATAAAGTGTGTTCTAGTAATAAGGTCTAAAAATAAAAATGCCGCTCTTTTCGAAACTAAGACAGATCAAAACTAGAAAAGGTGTTCTCGAAGAAGCTGTTCCCATCCCACCTAGGGACACTCCAGGGTACTTTATGTATCATAAGCATGGCCTAGATGCCGTATTATTTCTTGATTTATGGGTGGACTACACCAAAGAATTACCAGAGAGTCAGAGATGGCCCGCAGCGGGGACCTGGGATGCAGATTGCATCATGAGAGTAGAAGAAGAATTATGGAAAAAGAAAGCCAGACAGTCACAGAAAGATGCCATTGAATTATGGCGTAAAGAATCATATAGACGTACATAAAAAGCACTCAGACAGGAAGAGAAAGGTAGAGAGAATTCAAATAAAACCCGAGAAAATCTATTACTTGAGGAAGGTACCCGAGTAAAATCAGAACAAGTAGATAGACAAAGAAACACTCTTATGAATGGTATGTATCCTCTTCTGGCCGAAGGGTTACCTAAGGCTACCCCGGAAATACCAAAAGACTTAACTCCCCCATTGCTCCCGATAAAAGCACATCCCAAAACACATCCCAAAACAGCAAAGGACGTTTTCCTTTCCTCCTATTTAGATGACGCAGCTCCCGAGTATGCTAATGCCATACCACCCACACCGCTTGCCGATGGTGTTCAACACCAAGAGCATTCGTCTGTATCCCCGCAACTACAAACTCCTACACAAGTTCCAACAGGCCCGTCCGTTTCTACAGTTTTTCCCGCATCTACTATCTCTATCCTACGCCCAACGAATCCTTTCGTGCCTAGCACCTCAGATGGTGCTACAGGAGGTACGACAGACATGTTTGCCACACCGCCGCGAAATAAACAGACCCTTAGAGATTTAGCACTCCAACGTACACCCCAACTAGCGACATCCGACATGTTTAAAGAACAGCTTGTGGATTTTAGATACGACCCAGTACCAGGTAGACAGGATAAATTGCTCATATCATCACTACGTATAAGACGAGCTACATTATATTTAATGACGATACCAGGAATGGGTGAACACCTAGACGAAATATATCGCTTTGTCCAAACAGGGCGAGGTCCAGAAAGTATTAACGAAGCTATGGAATACCAGAAAGTGGATGTCCAAAGACAACTACTACGTTTTTTCATAAATTGTGTAATTAGGAATCAAGACAGGCCTGGGGCAGATCACGATACCATGCAAAGACTTGCCAAATGGGGTCAGAATATATCAGAAGAGAAACATGATAGACAGGCATGTATAATCGCCATGTGTCGAAAGATCCGCAAGGAAGTAGAACGAATACATAAAGAAAGACGAGAAACAGACAGAGTAGAATCAGAAGAAGAGGAGGAGCAAGAATCAGAGCAATTAGAAACGATAGCTTATGTAGGTAGAGGAAGACCCCATAATAATACCAGAGGTTTTAACGACCCGATACGTGCAATACATCCAGAATATAATAGACATTTTCCAAACCCTATGTTAAATACAAAATCCCCTGAACACCTATTCCAAGCCGCTGATAAATTACTCTGAGATCGAAGGGGGTACCACATGCTCGATTCCATGGACGAACAAGAATTAGCCAGGTCAGCAGTACAATGGGCTGACAGTCCCGGCGAATACAATGATGATGTACTTGCACACACGTTTCTGAATCTTGACCCATACGAACAGCGTTTAGCTAGTATATACATGATTCAACACCTCCTTATATTATATAAAAGCCAACACTCCGATCCAGGACCTTTACCTGACATATTGACAGAACTACTCACGAACATATGGAGAGGGTCAGGTACTGATTTGATTAAGGAAATTCTAGAATCCCGAAACCAATATTTAAATTTCGTATGCCCAGAACACGTTCCAGTTCCCATCATGGGAAGAAGAATGTATCACATAGATAGACAGAACCCGTTACGCGAAGTACACCCAATCAGAGGTGACGGTAATAATTTTACACGCGTGTTTGTGTACACGCCTATAACTAAACTGGAATTATTAGAAATGAAGAAAGTAGTACCCAGCCATGACAAGGACCCAGCAGGTTTCCACCGTGAAATAAAGGACATGTTACTCATGGGAGAGTATACCTACCCCGACATTATGAAAATATTAAAAGTCCTATTACCCGCCGGTGTTTACGAGAAACTCAAAGAAAAGGAATGGGAGGTGGGAGACCAAAAGATAGATTGGATAGCATTAGAAAACGAAGAAAGGGCCCGAGCTGCAGGAGCAGGGCTTGGGGAAAAGACTACAGCACTAGCAGGATTACTAATACAGGTACTGCCACGTTTATTAACTACGAAAAAGGAAGACTGGGGTGCAATCTCAGCCTGTAAACAAAAGCCAGATGAAGACACTAGTGATTTCTATTCCCGATT
Source organism: Triturus cristatus (assembly GCF_964204655.1). Lineage (NCBI taxonomy): Eukaryota > Metazoa > Chordata > Amphibia > Caudata > Salamandridae > Triturus > Triturus cristatus. The sequence goes on along the minus strand of NC_140587.1, from coordinate 733,747,511 downwards.
TGAAAAATGTTTTAGTATAAATAGTGGCATAAAAGCCAGTAGTGAGTCATATCCACATCTGTTTGTGACAAAATTAGTTGAGAATTCTCTGCTGCAAGTCAAGAATAGAGTATTGAAGTTCGAAAGTACCTGGCAAGGTAATACCCCATCACAGATGTTACAGATGTTACAATATCACCACAATAGAATTAGAGAAGAACAAGAACATGAACAAAGACGTATGAAAGATACAAAAATGAAAATGCTTGTTGCACAGTCAGTTCCAGCCGATGGTCATCAAAGGGGTGATTCCGCAGGTCCTGCGAAAGGGACATGCAACTATTGTAAACAACAAGGTCATTATATACACGATTGTCCAGTCCTGAAACATAATATTGCCACAGGTAGAACCCAGGAGAGACCACGTTTACCTAGACAGGATCAGAATCAACAACAAATCCCTCAGCATGCACAACCTAGGTTAGCTCCGCAACAACTAGCTCCGCAACAGGCGGCTCCACAACAGATCGTAGCACCACCACAAGCGCAGCCTATTGCTGCAACACAAACAACGACACAACAGATGTATCAGTACGCACAAACAGATTATCCCGATTATCAGCGATACTCATGAGATAGCCTAGAGAGGGAAGTTGGCTTGCCCCTTATTGAGGTTCCTGTAGACCAAGAGGGACCTTATGTACATAGTGAACTATTAGGGGAAGACAGAAAGTTTTTACTTGATACAGGGGCAAGCAGAACAACTATAAGACGCAGTGAAGTTCCAGGGGCACCCCTCTCAGGCTCACAGAATATTTCCCTTGGATTCTCAGGAAAACCTATAATAAATGACGTAACACAACCTCTTCCACTTACGGTCGGTCCATTAACATGTACTACAGATTTATTGCTTACTAAATCATGTCCAGAAAACTTGTTAGGCATAAAAACATTGAAAGCTCTAGGAGCCATAATATGTTGTTCTCCGGAAGGAGTACGACTATTTTTACGTGACTTTAAAGGTCACTACGTGTCCAGAGACATGGATCACCGACTGCAGAATTTACCTACACATTTATGGGCACAAGGCCCCACTGATGTTGGTTGCATGAACATTACACCATATCGAGTTACACTGAAAACAGGAATAGTACTACCACGAATGCGACAATACAAGTTACCACCAGATGCTGTAGTGGCTTTACTGCAAATCATTGACGAGCTCATTGCACAAGGAGTGGTTGTCGAAACCGACTCCAATGTATGTAATTCCCCGATAATTCCGATTCTTAAAAGAACGGATCCAAAAGCACCACCAGTATATCGATTAGTTATTGATCTACGCGAATTGAACAAATGTATTGTACCGCAATACCCTGTGGTCCCAGATATCTCTTCATTACTCACAGCTATTGACTCAGAAGCAACGTTCTTCACTGTAATTGATCTCAAGAATGCTTTCTTTAGTGTCCCAATCGATCCGGAAAGTCAATATCTGTTCGGATTCAGTTTAAATGGACGAAGTTTTAAATTCACACGCGCACCTCAAGGGTTTACAGAAAGCCCCAGCATCTATAGCCAAGCACTGAAACGAGAACTTGACAGTATCCACATGCCAGTTAACACTGCCTTGCTTCAATATGTCAATGATCTGCTGATCACCGCCCGAAACGAACCTGAATGTGAAAAAGCGTCACTGACGGTTTTGAAATTTCTGGCCGACAAGGGGCACAAGGTGTCCCCTTCTAAGCTGCAATTCTGTGTCCAGCGAGTTGTTTACCTTGGGCACTCGCTGTCCAAGGAGGGAAGGCAGCTTACATCCGACCGCATCCAGTTAATTGCTAACATGCCACCACCCAAGACACAAAAGGAGGTGCGGGCTTTTATAGGCCTCACTTCATACTGTAGGCAGTGGATCCCTCAATATGCATTTCTAGCAAAACCACTCATCCAGTTGACAACACAGGAGGCAGCCACATCGACTGTCCTCCCTTGGACTCCAGAACATACACACGCCTTTGAAAGCTTGAAGAAAGCTTTATGCCAAGCACCTGTTTTAGCAACACCATGTTACAGTAAACAGTTTACACTTTTTGTTACAGAACGCGAAGGTACTGCCTTGTCAGTACTCACTCAGGAACAAGCAGGATCACACAAACCATGTGCTTATTTCTCTAGTACATTAGATCCAGTAGCTCAGGCTCTTCCTGCGTGCCTGAAATCGGTGGCAGCAACAGCTTTAGCAATCAGACAAAGCGATGCCATAGTGTTAGGACACCAATTGACAGTACAAGTACCACACGCAGTAGAGGTTCTTTTGAACCGCACACAAACACAACACTTGACTATAGCGAGACTCACTGGTTACGAATTAACATTGTTTCAGCCACACATAGAAATCAGACGTTGTAATACGTTAAATCCTGCCACACTGTTACCAGTAGGCGGAACAGATCCATTGGCACATGATTGTGTCGAAGTCATTACTATCACGACGAAACCCAGACAAGACTTGACAGATATCCCTTTGTCAGATCCAGACTTGACATTGTATGTAGATGGGTCATGTATGAGAACAAGTACAGGAGAGTTAGTGGCCGCTTACGCAGTTACAACAGACACTGAAGTCATTGAAACAAATTGTATTAACACTTTGTCAGCTCAAGCAGCAGAGCTCACCGCTCTGACACAAGCCTGTATTCAAGCCAAAAATAAGAAAGTCAATATATACACAGATTCCCGTTATGCATTCGGAGTCGTCCATGACTTCGGCGTACTGTGGCGAGAGAGAGGTTATTTAACTTCTCACGGTGCCCACATCCAACACGGACCCCTCATTCAAGCCCTATTAGACGCGATTCATCTACCTACTGTAATATCGATTATGAAATGCAAAGCCCACACAAAAGTTACCGATATCATTTCTCAGGGTAATGACCTAGCTGACAGAACAGCTAAACAGACTGCTCACAATCAGACTCACACAACTGACACGACAAAGACAATAGTTCCGACACCAACACATTGCATGACAGTTAAGGATCCCGCCCTTGATGTAATTGACATACAGACACATGCTACACCAGAAGAAATAAAGAAATGGACTGAATTAGGAGGGATCCAAACGGAGCAAGGATGGATGACGAAGGAAAAATCTATATGGTTTCTTCCCGACTCAATGGTTCAAGTCATCATTAACACTATACATAGTCCAGCGCACCTAGGAGAAAAAGCTATGCTTGACAGCATTCAACACATTTGGTTCAACAAACACTTGCGAGCAGCAGCTAAACAAAAAGTTCGTACCTGTATGATATGTTGTCAGTTTAATCCAGGTAAAAGCATCCCCGTAGAGCAGGGTGGATTTCAACCTCCCGATCATGCTTTTGAAGTCCTCCAGATGGATTATATCCAGATGGAACGATGTCGAGGATTCAAATATGTTCTCGTAGTTGTCTGTGCTCTTTCCCGTTGGACAGAAGCCTACCCGGTTTCAGATTACACTGCCCCGACTACTGCCAAACAGTTAGTTCGAGAATTCTTCCCACGGTACGGTTTACCACGTGTTGTCTACTCAGATAATGGTATGAGAACAGTGGTCCCAGTGTATAGAATCATTCAATACAAAACATTTAGACAAACAATGTACCAAGAAACCTTTTTAAAGGGGTTCAAATGCCTATTTAATCACATTGAACACAAATAATTTGTTATTACTGAGCTCCATAATACAGACAATATTTGAATATCATAACAGTGCCCAGGAAAGAGGAATGGGGGTAGGGAGATGAGTGATAAAGTGTAGGATTTGGAAGGAAGTGAATACAAAAATTAGATGCATTAAGAACAAAATCAAATTTGTCGGCAAAATTGACTCTCTGCCGTATTTACATTCCGATCAAATCATGAATCTAATATCGACAATTTTTGAAAAAGCCATATATATAAAGAGAATCACAGTACATCCTGAACTGGTGATAATATTGGCAAAGATGTTGTGTCGACGTTTCGACCCCTTAAGGCATGTAGGTACTCATTGCGACCTTACGGGATGGGGTCTTCATCAGGACTGGGGTGCATGTGGAAGGGGGGTGTGTGGGCACCTAAAAAACAAAGTTAAACATGCGTAAGGCTATTGGATCTATAAAAAGGAAAAGAATCTAATCAAATGGTTTTAAAAGAAGGTTACCCTATCTGTCAGAAGACAGGATTCTGAGATGTCAGAGGATCATCAAAGGTAGAGGGTAACAGACTCCTCGAGGGTAACGACAGAAGCGGGAAAGGCCGATGTATCCACCTAAAACGAACATGTGAGTTAGTGGATAAGGTGGAGATTGAGATTTCCAAAAAGTTCGCTCAATTATTGAGCGCATAACTTACTGCGTCGCAGAAGAGCTTTTCTGTCGAGTTACATCAGGAGGCTCCTATTAATCAGCACTCCCGGAAAGAAATCCATTGTGAGCAAGGCAAACGGGGATAAGTCACCACTAATTCACCATCAAGGAATTAATCTAGTAAAGGGAAGGGAGGGAGGGAGAGGAATTAACAACCAGAAGTCAAACAGGACCTGCATCGATCAAAAAACATGAATGAACGCCCCTAATGTGCGCGTTGCTGTCAGAATCACAAAGGTGTAGTGATCTCAGAGATAGGACCCCGAGGGTTCTTAGGTGTATTAAAAAATACCCAAAAGGTTGGCCGGTCACTGCGGAAGGTAGGACCGTGTCGAATAAAGGAATAATCAAAAGTTAAAAAGAGCGGCTTAAGTCTAGGGTGGACACAGCACTACATTAAAAAATATACAGTTGTCAAGGAGTTAAATGGGCAAACTGTATAGAACATTGCCGAAATCAGATTGAGCGAAGCTACAGCGATGCTCTTACCCTGCTTCTCCGGTCCCGTGTGAAGGATGAAAGGGGAAGCGAGCCGAGTGATCGTAGGTTTACTTAAGACGCGAGATCATCACGTGATCTCCGTTACCGTGCTGGCGCTAGATGCCGGTGACTTAGTGTAATGGAAAACAGACTTTGGTTGGAAGGATTAACGGGAGCGGTGGACGTAGTTCTGTGGTTGGCAAAATTCTCTACAAGGTGAAAGTTGTCCTAGTATGCTTCCAACAAAGATAAACTAAATGTATATATACACACGTTATAGCAGCAAATAATAAACATTGTTCATAGGTAGTTTAAATATAACAGTCAAATATCAAGACAATGAACTAAATACTCGCTAGTATTAGTTGAGAAACAATGAAAAAAGAGGTAATTAGGAAACGATACAGGAAAAAGTTACAAATCCCTAGGATGACCCAAGAAGTTAAATTCTAAGGACTGCTAACTGGGCATAGCTACCATCAAGTTCATTTAATCCATTGATTACAGTGTCCATTTTAGTCATCCATTTAGATTCTCTTACATTTAGAATAGCTGAGAGATTGCCGCCTCTGGGGCCCACTTTTACCTTTTCCAACACCAACCATTTGAGATCATCAGGCTTGTGATTTTTTATGACACAGTGTTCAACAAGGGGTGCACCCATTACATTACACCTAATACGGCTGTGGTGTTGCAGAATGCGAGATTTGACTTTTTGTTGTGTCTGTCCAATGTATAAGAGTCCACAGGGACACATAATGCCATAGATTACAATGACCACACTTAAAATGCCCCAACACCGGTGGCAAGTTCCAAAGCTCTTGGATGGTTGGCACTGTAGAAACTGTACCAAAAAGGATGACTATTTCAAAGAATCTGAAGATCTCAGTAACCGACTAATCACTAGGGGTTACCCGAGGAGGCTGATCAAGAGAGCACGTAAGAGGGCTTGGTACAACCCGAGAGAAACTCTCCTAACACCCAAGGTTAGACAAGACTCGGCTTTGCAGAGAATGATTTGCGTTACTACATTTTCAACACGTAGCAACGCAATCAAGAAAGTGATTAACCAACACTGGAAATTGGTAGCGGATGACATCGACCAACACACCCCACCTATGCATTCTTTCAAGAAAGCCAGAAGTGTGAAAGACTATGTAGTTCGGTCCTTCCTTGAAACAGCTACAGTGCCAACCATCCAAGAGCTTTGGAACTTGCCACCGGTGTTGGGGCATTTTAAGTGTGGTCATTGTAAGGCCTGTGAATCTACTGTTGTCACCAAAATTTTCTGCTACAAAGAACACTCGATCACTTTGAGCTCATTTACCAATTGCAACTCTACTCATGTAATCTATGGCATTATGTGTCCCTGTGGACTCTTATACATTGGACAGACACAACAAAAAGTCAAATCTCGCATTCTGCAACACCACAGCCGTATTAGGTGTAATGTAATGGGTGCACCCCTTGTTGAACACTGTGTCATAAAAAATCACAAGCCTGATGATCTCAAATGGTTGGTGTTGGAAAAGGTAAAAGTGGGCCCCAGAGGCGGCAATCTCTCAGCTATTCTAAATGTAAGAGAATCTAAATGGATGACTAAAATGGACACTGTAATCAATGGATTAAATGAACTTGATGGTAGCTATGCCCAGTTAGCAGTCCTTAGAATTTAACTTCTTGGGTCATCCTAGGGATTTGTAACTTTTTCCTGTATCGTTTCCTAATTACCTCTTTTTTCATTGTTTCTCAACTAATACTAGCGAGTATTTAGTTCATTTACTTTCTGTAGGAACTATTGTCATATGCGATATGATTTTGTGATAAACTTTACTTGATATTTGACTGTTATATTTAAACTACCTATGAACAATGTTTATTATTTGCTGCTATAACGTGTGTATATATACATTTAGTTTATCTTTGTTGGAAGCATACTAGGACAACTTTCACCTTGTAGAGAATTTTGCCAACCACAGAACTACGTCCACCGCTCCCGTTAATCCTTCCAACCAAAGTCTGTTTTCCATTACACTAAGTCACCGGCATCTAGCGCCAGCACGGTAACGGAGATCACGTGATGATCTCGCGTCTTAAGTAAACCTACGATCACTCGGCTCGCTTCCCCTTTCATCCTTCACACGGGACCGGAGAAGCAGGGTAAGAGCATCGCTGTAGCTTCGCTCAATCTGATTTCGGCAATGTTCTATACAGTTTGCCCATTTAACTCCTTGACAACTGTATATTTTTTAATGTAGTGCTGTGTCCACCCTAGACTTAAGCCGCTCTTTTTAACTTTTGATTATTCCTTTATTCGACACGGTCCTACCTTCCGCAGTGACCGGCCAACCTTTTGGGTATTTTTTAATACACCTAAGAACCCTCGGGGTCCTATCTCTGAGATCACTACACCTTTGTGATTCTGACAGCAACGCGCACATTAGGGGCGTTCATTCATGTTTTTTGATCGATGCAGGTCCTGTTTGACTTCTGGTTGTTAATTCCTCTCCCTCCCTCCCTTCCCTTTACTAGATTAATTCCTTGATGGTGAATTAGTGGTGACTTATCCCCGTTTGCCTTGCTCACAATGGATTTCTTTCCGGGAGTGCTGATTAATAGGAGCCTCCTGATGTAACTCGACAGAAAAGCTCTTCTGCGACGCAGTAAGTTATGCGCTCAATAATTGAGCGAACTTTTTGGAAATCTCAATCTCCACCTTATCCACTAACTCACATGTTCGTTTTAGGTGGATACATCGGCCTTTCCCGCTTCTGTCGTTACCCTCGAGGAGTCTGTTACCCTCTACCTTTGATGATCCTCTGACATCTCAGAATCCTGTCTTCTGACAGATAGGGTAACCTTCTTTTAAAACCATTTGATTAGATTCTTTTCCTTTTTATAGATCCAATAGCCTTACGCATGTTTAACTTTGTTTTTTAGGTGCCCACACACCCCCCTTCCACATGCACCCCAGTCCTGATGAAGACCCCATCCCGTAAGGTCGCAATGAGTACCTACATGCCTTAAGGGGTCGAAACGTCGACACAACATCTTTGCCAATATTATCACCAGTTCAGGATGTACTGTGATTCTCTTTATATATATGGCTTTTTCAAAAATTGTCGATATTAGATTCATGATTTGATCGGAATGTAAATACGGCAGAGAGTCAATTTTGCCGACAAATTTGATTTTGTTCTTAATGCATCTAATTTTTGTATTCACTTCCTTCCAAATCCTACACTTTATCACTCATCTCCCTACCCCCATTCCTCTTTCCTGGGCACTGTTATGATATTCAAATATTGTCTGTATTATGGAGCTCAGTAATAACAAATTATTTGTGTTCAATGTGATTAAATAGGCATTTGAACCCCTTTAAAAAGGTTTCTTGGTACATTGTTTGTCTAAATGTTTTGTATTGAATGATTCTATACACTGGGACCACTGTTCTCATACTGTTCTATACCCAGGTCCCAGTGACTATATATGGGTTTACCCTTTATTTTGACTACTCAGATAATGGCCAGCCGTTCTCATCCGAACTAATGAAACACGTTTCCCTTCTGTTAGGCTACCAATGGAAATTCCACTGTGTCCGACATCCCGAGGCGGCAGGTCTCGTGGAACGCCATAATCAAACTCTGAAAATTAGATTGTCCAAAATATGTAGAGAAAAGGGTGTCGATTGGATAGTAGCCTTACCAGTTGCGCTCTTTTACATGAGAATGGTAGCACATTCTCGAACAGGGCTATCCCCGTACGAGGTGATCTTCGGTAGACCACCAAATATGTGGGGGACGCCTATACCTCGCAAAATCACTGATGTTGACTGTAATATGCTGACAGATTACCTGGCTTCCTTGATGTCTGCACTACAATCTTGTCGTTCACAGGTAGCCGCAGCTTTTCCCGACAATACTGAGGTGAAGCCCCATGACGTGGTTCCTGGTGACCTGGTTTTGGTCAGGAATTTTGACCGAAAGACCCAACTGGAGCCTAGATGGACCTCGCCAAGATTGGTTCTACTGACTACAAGGACAGCCGTGAAGATTGAAGGACGCAAAGGGTGGTTGCACTCGAGTCATATCAAGAAATTTTATGGACTACCACCTAGTGTGAACGTTCAGCCCTGCATTCCCTCACAGACAGACTCAAAGCTCCCCTTGGCTGAATTAACAAACTCAGAATTTTACAAACTAAAATTAAGGTCTAGTAAGTCAGACAATTTGATTGTTTAAGTCCTCTCCAAGGTGAATCGGTTGAATTTGTCTCTGACATGTATCCTCTAGACCGGAATAGAGAAAGAAATCATCAGATGCAGCTTAAGAAGCATGCGTATTGTAAATCATTTCGTAGTCACTGCACAGTAACATTATTAATTTTGTTTTTTCTAAGTCTTCTGATCATCATTGTCAGCATACTATTGCACATGTATTACCCTATTTTTAAGCGTGCTTACAATGTAACTGCAGAACATTCTTTTAGCGAATTACCTCCGCATGAGTTGTCCTATAGATTTGCGCTGCGCAACAACACATTCATTAGTATGTTACATCATTCCCATCAAACCAGCAATGCCACAAATTGTTGGATATGTGGCCGACTCCCTCCCTATCAGAACTATAAGGGAGTTTTGCCCCTCTTTCCCTATCCGTTCACACACAATGGCTCCTGTGGAGCATGGTTTAGTTTGATTAATTCCCTAGATTCAAACTCCGCAGTTTATCAAGACAACTGGGTATGGGGAAACCTGAACTTAGTTTTGCTTAAAGTCTGCTACCCTAACAAGGAGGGACTTACCAAAAGAACAGGAACTGATCTAGAAAATGAAGTATATGGATTAGGTAATTTTACACTTAACCTTATGATCCTGAACGTTGAATCTGAAGCTACACCAATCTTGCCCGCCATGTCAGTATTCCCAGTAAAAGGGGAATTATGTGTAAGAAAGAATGGTTCCATACACATGGGCCATAGTAAATGCACCACTGTAATAAAATTCAGTGATCAAGGCAAGTCTACATTTAGAGCTTCTCGCCATTCCTACTTTATATGTGGCCAGACCGCATATATACGTCTACCTCTAGATTGGGATGGTACCTGTTACATAGCATTCCTCCTACCACCTGTTTTCCTAGCTCCTCCTGATTATCATAGAAATACCCATTTAGTACACAATAGACAGCAGAGAGATCTCCCAATTGTCGATTACACTGAAACAGCATGGGAAAAATACACCGATTTCAATAAGGGTTTCTTTCCCTATATAGGTACAGTCACTAATAGTAAGCTGATACGTAGATTAACCAGAACCCTTGAAGCAGTAGTGAACGAAACTATTTCCGCTTTAGGCAATTTAACAGAAGAGCAGTCTGCTATGCGGATTGTTGTGCTTCAAAATCGTCTTGTCCTTGACGTCATCCTGGCCGATAGGGGCGGAGCTTGTAGGGTCATCGGATCAAGTTGCTGCATTTTCATACCAGAAAATTCGCCGTCAGTATATAAAGCCATAACTCGCCTTCATAAGATTGTAAGCCAGATACACCAGAGTCCAGGCACCTGGACTTGGTCCGGTTGGTTCTGGGGCGTGTTGTCAGCCTGGGGATGGAGAATCCTATCCTTCCTAGGTATTGGCTTTCTCATACTATTCAGTTGCTGCTTATGTCTACAATGTGGGCCAGCGATTTGTGGTCTGTGTGCCACCTCGTGTATCCCACATCCAAGTTTTCGTTCGAGATCCCGGAAGAAGAAAGAAGAACAAATGATGCTATATGAACAGATCGATGGATTGATGAAGATCGATATCTCCTGAGGGTCCGTAGGGGACAAGGAGGGAATGAGGAAATATGAATTTTGTGATCAGTTATGTCCCCTATCGTAGACCCCAACGGCTCCATGTGCATGCTATAAGTACATGTATGTTCCCTCCTGCTCCAGTTTTGAAGACGCAAATATATGTGCGTCCACCGTCAACATGTCCTCTTTCAGATCCGCCATGAATGGGTCAGATATTCCATTCCTAAGTATGAAAGGCCACCGACTTTATGTGGTTCACTTTCCACATTTTACAGATTCAGGCGAGTAGGCCCGGAATTCTGTCATCAAGCCTTTTCCTGCCTTCTGCCTCTGAAAGCTCCAGCCTGAGCCTGCATCTGTATCTATGAACTTTGTCCTACTTCCTGCGCGGCTAACGGTGCCTGATCCAGCCTGTCGCCTGCCAAAAACTGTATTTCACCTTCAAGATTATCTACTCCGCTCCTCATCCGATGCATTCCTGTCTAGTAGTTTAGGTAAACATTCCTCCAGCTACCGTGCAAAGGGCCAGGCCTCGCTGTCCTCATGCAAGTAATTCATAGCCCCGTTACCATGGAATATTCCTACCCCCTCGCATCTATTGTAGACACTTAGACGCTTGGACACGCACTAACAGTCAGTATAGAATAGATTCTATCCTAGAGACCTCTCCTTTTGGATAACACAGTTCTTTAAACATAGGATATTAGATATGATTTGGGATTAGGTTGACATGACCCCCAGACTTCTGTCTCCACATGTAGAGCTAAATGTCAAGTCCCCTTCACCCTCTAGTTGCACGTCAATCACACGTCATGCGGCTGCGCGCGCATCTCTGTCAAATATTTCTGCTGACATTGCAAGATTCTCTTATGGATCCACCCACTTGTGACATCATGTATGATGACGTTTATTAAATTACGCCCATACATCCGCCTCTATTAGTTACGTATGCACCTTTTATCTGTACTATCAGCTGTTACGCCTCTTGCATCTGTTTCACTGTAATGTATTTTCTATAAAACTGCCTATCTGTCAATAATGTATGCCCTTCCTTCCTGAACTTTCGTGGTGATGGAATAGAAAGCCTACAATTCGAATTGTATTCCTCTGTATAGGAATAAAGCCTTTTAAAACCTCTAATACCACGGATTCTGCCTCTTATATTTACTGAGTTATTCTTACTAGACTTTGCCGCATAAAAATAGTACCGGTAATGAAATATTTACCACATATCACAGGCCTAAAACCTACATATTATCCTTTTAGTATCCTTGCTTCAAGATCTTTTTTCTATCAGTTATACCTTTAGTACAATGAACAAATTCATCTTCAAGTGCAAACAAACACTCAACAACAGTCTACACTGCGAGCAACAGAGCTCGCAATTTGAAATTTTGACATGTGGTGCCACTAACCCTGTTCAACACAAGCCGCGACACGTGGTGCTACTAACCCTGTTCAACACAAGCCGATCCCACATGTGCAACTGTGTCCTGAGTCCTGAATGGCAGTGACCCCAAGTCCGTAGCAGCGACCACAGCACCAGACTCCCTTCGATCTGTTTGGCATATTTCCATATGCAAGGCCACCGACACGAAGTGCCACTAACCCTGTTCAACACAAGCCAGCAACATGTGGTGCCACTAACCCTCTTCAACACAAGCCAATCTCACATGTGGAACTGTGTCCTGAGTCCTGAATGGCAGTAATCCCAACTTCGTGGCAGCAACCACAGCACCAGGCTCCCTTCAGTTTTATTTGTTGTTGTTTTCTTTAAATAAAATGTTTCATATGTAAACCTATACAAGCCTAAGATTCTTATTTGTCCAACCGTACAGGGACACTTCTGGGCCCAAGAAGGTTGTTGGGGGTATGTTGGTAATGTGGGAAGAGGGTGCGTTACCTGCTGATGTGGGGAGAGGCAGCGTGAAAGGGGTATCTCTCACAGAAAGAACTCTGATATGTTTTCAGATATGCCTCAGACAGATGTCAGCTGATGGACTGAATCACAAAATGTTTTTTCAATGCTTATGTAGTGTGAATTATGAACAGTTCGCACCCAGACTCGCAGAGGGACAACTGCGGCCCGTCCACTTGACTCACAGATGCAATACTATGAGCTGTCCTCTTCCGAAGGAACAGCACCGTAGTAGTTCGTAGAGGTACAGGCACAGTAGCGTACTAGCTCACAAAGGTAGAGAGCTACGAGCCGAGGAACTGGCTTCTAATGGCATAGCTGCAAAGTGGTGATGTTGGGCAGAGGCAGCGTGAAAGAGTTATCTTGCAGAAACAGTGCTCCGGTATATTAAAATGCCCCCGAGACCTTTCTTTTATATTTTCAGTCGATGTGAGAAAGCCCGCTTTCTGGACCAAGACCTTGCTCCCTGCCAAATTTGGCGTAATTCCGTTCAGCAGTTTGACCTGTAGCCTTGTCTAAAGTTTCCTATTGAAAATCAATTGAGAAAACACGTTTTCACACCCCCACATACATACCTGACGCAGGCGTACTCGCTGTTGGTGTGCAGGTCAGTGCTCTAGTTGTCAACATGTCACGGCCACTCCCTGAGGGCAGGTTTACACACACACCACACCCATCCGGCACATGCATCACAGGCCATGTGACCATGCAAATATAATGCATCGACAACGTCACATTCTTTATTGACGGTGGTGACTGGATGGCGGACTCTCCACAGGTCTCAATCATAAAGAGTCCATGAAGAGTTGCGCAGAGGGTTAGTCACACCCTGAGCTGCATGGCTGTCAGGGGCCTACTACCACATGGCGCTGATTTGACTTGCACAGGGTTAGTGCCACCCAAAGCTCATGTGGCCGTCAGTGGCCTACCACCACGTGGCGCCGACCTGAGTTGCACAGGGTTAGTCGCACCCTAAGTTGTATGGCCGTCAGCAGCCTACCACCATGTGGTGCTGACTCACGTTACACAGGGTTAGCGGCCCCCAAAGCTGATGTGGTCTCTGCCATTGGTGACTCAGGACTCAGTGACATGTGTGCTATCTGCCGGGCCGTGGAGAAGCTGATGTCGTCTCCGCCATTCATGACTTAGGACTCAGCGACATCTGTGCGATCTGCCGGGCCACGGAGCTTTCACGGACACGTGGAGTGCCCACTGGTAGGCCTCTGGTGGCAGCAGGTAATTATTTGGTCATGGCTGCGCAGGGGTGGCAGTCTCTCTCTCTCTCTCTCTCACTTCCCTCTCTTCACTCTCTCTCTCTCTCACTCTCTTCCTTCCTTTCCTTCTATCTCTCTCTCTCTCTCGCTCCCTTCTCCCTTTCTCAGTTTTTGGTTGTTAAGTGCTGTGTCACTCTTTCTTGTTCTTATTACTGTTATTTGGTGGTGTCCACCATGGTGTTAAATTTTGGGGCAGTTATCGCGGGAATACTGGTGATGTCTGCAGTTTGCACCAGCTTCTGAATAGTGTGTTAGATTTATCTCAACTTTAGTTGCATTAAAGTGCTTATAATGAGATGCAGAGTAGGCGTTCCCGTGCAAAAAAACACGAGGTGCACCGTTGCGATATATTCTAATTACTAAAATCCTGTATTGAATTCCACTGTGGTAGTGGGTGCATTTACAGTGTACACACAAAATCAATAAAGAAATCTCATTGTATTTATATTAATTGGGAATAGTGGGTCAGGTGCTGAATCTTGATGGGAAACACTGCCCAGTTCATTTATTTTTCTGTACACAAAAAAACCACATCACAACGAAAGCCAAAAAGTACGAAGCGAAACAAATTCCGGCGATAAGCCGCATTAGCACCAGAGATTTTACACCTGCTTTCTGATGGTGTTAAGCAGGACGACTACCTGCAGCATGAAAAGGAAAACAGCCAAGAGCCACACCTGAACACCCACAGGTGCCATAGAGTCAATGAACATGATACACAGATACCCATGAGGGCCATAACACTCCACGCAACAACCCCAGGACAGCCAATGCCCCCGAACTCGCATCTAAGCAAGTATGTCCATGTGGTCATTGTGTTAGCATGATAGGCACCTGCCCTGCAACATCACAGTGTGCTGTCTTCTGCAGATGTTGCCATGTCACCTCAGCGTTGGCAGTGAGCCTGGAGATGTAGCTACACATGCATCCTCCTGCATGCACAAACGGCAAAGGGAACGGGGTGTCTCACACATGTCCATGTGCAAGAAATGCGGTAAGTTTGTCTCTGTGTTCTGCTGTGGCCGCCACAAGGGCCGCAGCAGTTGATGTTGTAAAGTGGCATGCACCACCTCCAAACGGCAGTGATTGGAATGCTGCAGGACATGCGCCAATAGGCATTACAAAGGTGTGCCGTAGGAGTGCACGGGATACAACAGCGCAGCGCACAAAAGTGTGGGGGCTCGTTGGAGGGAAGAGCAGCTGTTTGACAACGTAACACACAGTGAACCCGCCCATGTGTCATGTGCTGGGCATCTCATCCATGATGACCAGGGTCGCAGACATCCCACAACACCCACGACCAGCCTTTGTACACATCCTGTATGAATGCACCTGGAGAAGTTACTGTAAAGATGAAAGGTTCTTTGTCTGAGCTATCTTGCGCTAACACTTCTGCTGCTCTGAGAAGGAACTTGCAAATAGCCAGCCCCCCTGACAGATACAATAATATTTGCATCCGTCTCCCACACTACCCACTGCCTGATTTGAGATCAACGAGTGGACATCGCACACTCAAAAGTCCTTCGTCGTAGTTAGTGTGCGTGAAATGGCCTTCATACGTACTCCCACCACAACCCTGCCATGCACCCATTGCACACAGACCCGGCTCATTACACCAAGCTGTGCCATTTCTTCCAGAAGACTGGCACACGGCAAGCCAGTGCAGCTACAAGCAGAGCCACTGACGCATAGCAGGGCATCCCGAACACATGGTCGACTCCATTCACGTCCACCTATACCTTGCACGTCTGCTGCATGTCCTGGGTGCACTGCCTTTGCAAGTGCTGCAGATCACTTACCAGCACCATATACAAGTTACCGTGTTACAAACAAAACTTCCTCCTACTACATATAAAATGCCCAGAGCACATGACTTCACAGCATAGGACACACAGTTTGGGCTCACGGTTTCATCCCCGAGTCCAGCAGCAGCTCAATTTAGCAGCATAACACTCAAGGCAATACCTCACTTAATTTACGTACCTCGCACTTTCAGACAGGTAGGGGTCAGTATTCCAGCACCTTTATCCCTGAGTCCGGCAGCAGCTCAGCTTACGCCCCCAGCGCCATCAGACCCGTACGAGTGAGTAGTTTGCACTTTCCAAATACCGAATTGATTAGATATGCACACATTTACCTTCGCACTCACTGTATAACACCCCCCAAACACCATGCACAACTTACAATATTCGAAACAAAAGTTCCTCTGATTAGGTATAACTACATGCTGACACTACTTGCACAGATGTGGCACAGCGGCCAGAGCACATGACTTCACAGCATATGACACACAGTTTGGACTCACACTTTCATCCCCGAGTCTGGCAGCAGCTCAGCTTAGCAGCATGAGACTGTAGACAATACCACACATATTTTCCGTACCCCAGCACTTTCAGACCAGTAGGGGTCAGTAGTTCATCCTAGTAGGTATAAACACATGCTGACACTACTTCCACAGGTGTGGTGCAATGGAGAGGGCACCTGACTTCACAACATAAGACACACAGTTTGGGCTCACACTTTAATTCCCGAGTCCCGCAGCAGCTCACCTTAGCAGCATCAGACTCTAGGCAATACCTCACTTAATTTCGGTAGCCCAGCACTTTCAGCCCGGTAGGGATGGGTAGTTCGCTTCACACCCCTGTATAGCACACCCTAAACACCCCACAGAGGTTACAGTGCTCCTACCCTCCTCTTTCCTACTTTTTTTTGCCCTTTTTTCCCCTTACTCGCTTCGACTGAATCACAAAATGGCTGCCAACACTTCCTAGTTGCAAACGCTCGCACCGCTCACAGCCAATAAGCAGCAAGCTCATGCTCGTAACACCTGAGCCAATCAGATGGCAGAATTCCCAAATATCGATATCTGTAAATTTTGATATTTCTCCAAAACTACTGAACAGATTTACACCAAATAAACAAAAGCGTGCTTTCTAGACCAAGACCCTTCTCCCTGCCAAATTTGGGGTAATTCCGTTCACCCGTTCCACCTGTAGCCTTTTCTAAATTTTCCTATGGAAATTAACACGGAGAAAACATGTTTTGGGACCCCCCTTTTGTCTCGCCCCCCCTTAATGAATCACCCCCAAGCCTTCAACATAAGAGCCGATATGAACAAAGAATTAGTTTGGAAAATTTCATGAAGATTCATCAAACGACGCGAAAGTTATCAGCAAAACAAAAAAATGCTCTTCCTATGGAAACTTGGTCCTAACTATAACTACCTACTGGCAACTGTAAGTAGGTAATATATATAGATATATATACACATATATATATATATATATATATATATATATATATATATATATATATATATATATATATATATATATATATATATATATATATATATTCACTGAAAAAACCATAGGTTTCACACATGTTATAGTTAGCTGGACATTTTATTGATAAAAAACCAATGAAATTCCCCCGTTATAGTTAATGCAGGCAACTATAACTCACGCGACCGCAATCCTCTGCTGATGCTAATACTGTATTTAGACACTTATTTGCCCATGTCTTCTTCCATTAAATTTTAGCTATACATATATTACAAATATTTTTTTTTCATAAAGACACATAAGTCATCAGCAGAGGATTGCGGTCGCGTGAGTTATAGTTGCCTGCATTAACTATAACGGGGGAATTTCATTGGTTTTTTATCAATAAAATGTCAAGCTAACTATAACATGTGTGAAACCTATGGTTTTTTCAGTGAATTTGCAAGGTTTTTTAAATGCTAATTCCTAACTATAACGTGTGTGAAACCTATGGTTTTTTCAGTGAATTTGTACCGTTTTTTAAATGCTAAGTTACTTTACGCCATTCGTGGCGTGCGCGCCCACTTAACGCAGTTCGTTTCGTGCGGGCACGGTGCGCTTCGCGCACCGTGCGCGCACAGTGAGCAGGCGGTGCGCTTCGCGCACCGCGTGCCCACGTTACGCTAGATGGGCCATGAACGCACGATGCGCTTTGCGCACCGTGCGCACTTGGAGGACATATGATGAGCATCGTTGTGACAGGTTATATATTAGTTTTTCTTTGTTGTGATATGTCATGCACAAATGGTGCCCTTCGGGCACCGTTTGCTCATGGGGTGAGGAGAGTGTGGATCATTATTTATTTTTTTTATTTTTTTTTACCGTACGCGTACGGTAAGCGTAATCGGCGAAATTTTCAAAAAAAATAAAATTGCCTTTTTTGCCTTGGGGGATCGTTGGGGACTCCCTCAACATGGCTAGGTGCTTGGGAGCTGTCTAAACAGCCCCTTTACATGTTTTTGCCCTTTGCTTTTCAACCCCCTGTCACAGTGCGAGAGAGAAAATGGCGGCCGCCGCTTCCTGGTTTCGACCGATTCGAATGTTTACTAAGATCTAACGGCTAAGCAGAATCGCGCTCGCGCACGTCACCGTACGCGTACGGTAAGCGCACCGGAAGCGCACCGTAAGCTGGCTCAGATATATATATTGATTTAAAGGCTATTTTCTCAGAATCTACTGAACAGATTTACACCAAACCTACAAAAGGCACTTCCTTGACCTGAGGACTACCTCTCTGCCAAATTTCAAGGAACTCTGTTCAGCCGTTCGGGCTGTAGCTGTGTCTAAAGGTCCTATGGAAAAATGCATGGGAAAAACGTGTTTTGGGACCCCCCTTTTATCTCAGCCCCCGCTTGACGAATCCCCCCAAGACTTTCAGGGTAGGAGCGGAGCGTAGCGCCCCACCTATTTTGAAAATTTCGCGAGGATTCGTCATCCGGCGCCAAAGTTATTCAAAATAGAATGTTGCGGTTTTCCTATGGAAACGTGGTCCTAACTATAACTACCTACTGGCGACCGCCAGTAGGTAATATATATATATATATATATATATATATATATATATATATATATATATATATATATATATATATATAGTACCTGCTGGTGGTTGCCAGTGGGTAGTTATAGTTAGGACCTATTTTTCATAGAAAATCTGCAACATTCTATTACCAATAAGTCTGGCGCCGGTTGACGACAGTTCGCAAAATTTTCCAAACTTTTGGCCAGCTCCGGTCCGCTCCTATCCTGAAAGTTTCATGGTGATTCGTCAAGCGGGGGCTGAGAAAAAAGGGGGGTCCCAAAACACGTTTTCCCCATGCAATTTCCCATAGGACCTGTTGACGCAGCTACAGCCCGAACTGCTGAACGGAATTACACCAAATTTGGCAGAAAGGTAGACCTTGGTTCACAGTCATGCCTTTTGCTTAAATGGTGTAAATCCGTTCAGTAGTTCCTGAGAAAATCAAAAGTAAAATCACATATATATCTGGGTGGAGCCTAACCACACATCTCATTGTGAGATCTGATTGGCTGTCAGCACTTCATCCAAGAAGTGTTGGCAGCCATCTTGGGACCAATATACATGATAGCACCTCATTAAAAAGCATTGCAGTTAATAGAAGGTTTTAAGACCATGGTTACATTATAAATCATTTGTTGATGGTACCATACTCATTTTAGGAATTGTGGTATGTTCTAAGGTGATTTTACCATGTGAAAAAGCCTTCTGCTGGGATATCATGAATCATGTTTGAGAGAAAACTATTTTCACATGCTTTTCCCACAGAGGTTTGGAAGGTGATCTATAAGCTAAACTGAGAGCATATTTTCTGTAAATTCACATTATCTTTCTTAGTCATGTGAGAATGAAGTCTGACATTCTCAGTAAAACAAGTACATCCAACAAGGGCAGAGACTGTCCGTTGATTCCTTTGTGTTCTACTGCAGCTTCCCAGAGTGTTCCAAAGAATAACTAGAGCGCTAACACTCCTACTTATGATAAACGTATGGCACAGCTGAAGCCATCTTGATTGGAATAAAGTGGTAACTCTTAAAACATTTAATTGAAAAAGGAACAAAATGAGGGAGTTCATTTTGCCATAGAATGTATGATTAGTGCTGCAGAAAGAAAAATTAGGGCACATTTTGAGTGACTTCTCAAATCCTCTTCTATTTCATTAAAGAATTCTGACATGCAGACTGAAACGTGCACTTTCAATACCAGCAGCAGACTTCCCTTGTGAGCAGTAGCTTTACTACAGTGATCTAATGAGCAACTAGAGTGCTAACATTCTGAATTTATGGCAAATGTGTGACACATCTGAATGCCTTCTTCATTGAATCAAAGTAAAAAACTGACAGTATGCCTACTGAGGAGACTGTAGTAAATGAGGAAATTAGGAAACTTCATAACAAGTCTCCCAAGAGAGCCACCAGAGACAAAAGAGCCCAAATGTAGCACAAATATCACTGAGATGTAGCCCAAGTATAGCCCAATGACAGAAATCCCAGAGTGTTTTAAAGAACAACTAGAGCGCTAACAGTCTTACTTATGACAAAAGTATGGCACACCTGAAGCCATCTTGATTGGAATAAAGTGGTAATTAGGTGGCTTTTTAGCTTTGCTTTTATTAGTGTTTTTCAAAATGTCATGTACATAACATGCATATATGTATATGTATGCATGCATTTATATTTGTATTTATATAGATATGCAGATTATATATATGTTTATATATGTATGTATGTATGTATATATACACATACATATATATAAATGCATAGTCATATATGTGCATATGTGTGTGTGTAGAGAGAGGTAGAGAGAGGTAGAGAGGTAGAGGTGTAGAGGTAGAGACGTAGAGGTAGAGAGGTAGAGGTAGAGAGGTAGAGAGTAGTAGAGAGAGAGGTAGAGAGAGGTAGAGAGGTAGAGAGGTAGAGAGTAGAGGATGAGTAATAGAGAGTAGAGAGTAGAGAGAGAGAGTAGTAGATAGTAGTAGAGAGAGTAGCAGAGAGTGAGTAGGAGAGAGTAGTAGAGTGAGTAGTAGAGAGTGAGTAGTAGAGAGTAGTAGAGAGTGAGAAGTAGAGAGTAGTAGAGAGTAGAAAAGAGTGAGTAGTAGAGTGAGTAGTAGAGAGTAGTAGAGAGTGAGTATTAGAGAGTGAGTAGTAGAGAGTAGTAGAGAGTGAGTAGTGGAGACTGAGTAGCAGAGAGACAGTTGTAGAGAATGAGTAGTAGAGAATGAGTAGAAGAGTGAGTAGTAGAGAGAGAGTAGTAGAGAGCGAGTAGTAGAGAGTAGTAGAGAGTGAGTAGTAGAGAGGAGTAGAGAGTAGTAGAGAGAGAGTAGTAGAGAGTGAGTTGTAGAGAGTAGTAGAGAGTGAGTAGCAGAGAGGGAAAAGTTTAATTTAAAAGGAACACAATGAGGAGGTTCATTTTGCCATAGAAATTAAGATTAGTGCGGAAAAAAGAAAATTAGGGCACATTTTGAGTGACTTCTCAAATCCTCTCTATTTCATTAAAAAATTCTGACATGTAGACTGAAACATGCACTTTCAATACCAGCAGCATTCTTCCCTGGTGAGCAGTAGCTTTACTACAGTGATCTAATAAGTAACTAGAGTGCTAACATTCCGAATTTATGACAAATGTGTGACACATCTGAATGCCTTCTTGATGGAATGGAAGTAAAAAACCTGAAAGTATTTCCTACTGAAGAGACTGTTGTAAATGAGGAAATTAGGAAACTTCAAAACAAATAAGTCTCCCAAGATGGCCACCAGAGACAAAAGAGCCCAAATGCAGCACAAATATCACCGAGATGTAGCCCAAGTATAGCCCAATGACAGAATGTCCCAGAGTGTTTTAAAGAACAACTAGAGCGCTAACAGTCTTACTTATGACAAAAGTATGGCACACCTGATGCCATCTTGATTGGAATAAAGTGGTAACACTTAAAACATTTAATTTGCAAAGGAACAAAATGAGGGGGTTCATTTTGCCATAGAAATTATGATTAGTCCTGCAGAAAGAAAGATTAGGGCACATTTTGACTTCTCAAATCCTCTACCATTTCATTAAAAAATTCTGACATGCAGACTGAAACATGCACTTTGAATACCAGCAGCAGACTTCCCTGGTGAGCAGTAGCTTTACTACAGTGATCTAATGAGCAACTAGAGTGCTACCATTCAGAATTTAGGGAAAATGTGTGACACATCAGATTGCCTTCTTGATGGAATCAAAGAAAACAAGCATTGAAAATGCAATAGGTCTTGCCCTCGTTTAAGTTAAAGCAATTCTGTTTGTAATTAGGTGGCTTTTTAGCTTTGCTTTTATTAGAGTTTTTCAAACTTTCATGTACATACCATGCATATGTATGCATATATGTAGATGTATATGTTTGCATGCATTTATATTTATATAGATATGCAGATTATATTTATATGTTTATATATGTATATATATATATATACACACCTACATATATATAAATGCATATGCATATATATGCATATATATATGTGCATATGTGTGCATGTACAGAGAGGTAGAGGTGTATAGGTAGAGGTGTAGAGGTAGAGAGTTGTAGAGAGAGAGGTAGAGAGAGGTAGAGAGGTAGATAGTAGAGAGTGAGTAATAGAGAGTAGAGAGTGAGTAGTAGAGAGTAGTAGAGAAAGTATCAGAGAGAGAGTAGTAGAGAGTAGTAGAGTGAGTAGTAGAGAGTGAGTAGTAGAGAGTGAGTATTAGAGAGTGAGTAGTAGAGAGTAGTAGAGAGTGAGTAGTAGAGTGAGTAGTAGAGAGTAGTAGAGAGTAGTAGAGAGTGAGTAGTAGAGAGAAGTAGAGACTGAGTAGTAGAGAGTGTGTAGTAGAGAGTGACTAGCAGAGAGAGAGTATTAGAGAGTAGTAGATAGTGAGTAGCAGAGTGAGTAGTAGAGAGAGAGTAGTAGAGAGTGAGTAGTAGAGAATAGTAGAGAGTGAGTAGTAGAGTAGTAGAGAGTGAGTAGTAGAGAGTGAGTAGTAGAGAGAGAGTAGTAGAGAGTAGTAGAGTAGTAGAGAGTGAGTAGTAGAGAGTGAGTAGTAGAGAATAGTGGAGTAGTAGAGAGTGAGTGGTAGAGAGTAGTAGAGAGTGAGTGGTAGAGTGAGTACTAGAGAGTAGTAGAGAGCGAGTAGCAGAGAGCAAGTAGTAGAGAGTGTGTAGTAGAGAGTGAGTAGTAGAGAGTAGTAGAAAGTGAGTAGTAGAGAGAGAGTAGTAGAGAGTGAGAAGTAGAGAGAGTAGTAGAGTAGTAGAGAGTGAGTAGTAGAGTGAGTAGTAGAGAGTAGTTGAGAGCAAGTAGTAAAGAATGAGTAGTGGAGAGTGAGCAGTAGAGAGTAGTAGAGAGTGAGTAGTCGAGAGTGAGTAGTACAGAGTGAGTAGTAGAGAGTAGTAGAGAGTGAGTAGTAGAGAGTAGTAGAGTGAGTAGTAGAGAGTGAGTAGTAGAGAGAGAGTAGTAGGGAGTGAGTAGTAGAGTAGTGGAGAGTGAGTGGTAGAGAGCAGGAGAGAGTAGTAGAGTGAGTAGTAGAGAATAGTAGAGAGTGAGTAGTAGAGCGAGTAGTAGAGAGTAGTAGAGTAGTAGAGATTGAGTAGTAGAGAGTGAGTAGCAGAGAGAGTAGTAGATAGTGAGTAGTAGAGAGTGAGTAGTAGAGAGTAGTAGAGAGCGAGTAGTAGAGAGTGAGTAGTGGAGAGTGAGTAGTAGAGAGCGAGTAGTAGAGAGTAAGTAGTAGAGAGTGAATAGTAGAGAGTGAGTAGGAGAGAGAGAGTAGTACAGTGAGTAGTAGAGAGTGAGTAGTAGAGAGTAGTAGAGTGAGTAGTAGAGAGAGAGTAGTAGAGTAGTAGAGAGTGAGTGGTAGAGAGCAGTAGAGAGTGAGTAGTAGAGGGTGAATAGTAGATAGTAGTAGTAGAGAGAGAGAGTAGTAGAGAGTGTAGTAGAGAGTGAGTAGTAGAGAGTAGTAGTGAGTGAGTAGTAGAGAGTAGTAGAGAGTGAGTAGTAGAGAGTGAATAGTAGAGAGTAGTAGAGAGTGAGTAGTAGAGAGTAGTAGAGCGTGAGTAGCAGAGAGCAAGTAGTAGAGTGTGTAGTAGAGAGTGAGTAGTAGAGAGTAGTAGAGAGTGAGTAGTAGTAGAGAGTGAGTAGTAGAGAGTAGTAGAGAGTGAGTAGTAGAGTGAGTACTAGAGAGTGGTAGAGAGCGAGTAGCAGAGAACAAGTAGTAGAGAGTGTGTAGTACAGAGTGAGTAGTAGAGAGTAGTAGAGAGTGAGAAGTAGAGAGAGTAGTAGAGTAGTAGAGAGTGAGTGGTAGAGTGAGTAGTAGAGAGTAGTTGAGAGCGAGTAGTAGAGAAAGAGTAGTGGAGAGTGAGCAGTAGAGAGTAGTAGCGAGTGAGTAGTAGAGAGTAGTAGAGAGTGAGTAGTAGAGAGTGAATAGTAGAGAGTAGTAGACAGTGAGTAGTAGAGAGTGTGTAGTAGAGAGTGAGTAGTAGAGAGTAGTAGAGAGTGAGTAGTAGTAGAGAGTGAGTAGTAGAGAATAGTAGAGAGTGAGTGGTAGAGTGAGTACTAGAGAGTAGTAGAGAGCGAGTAGCAGAGAGCAAGTAGTAGAGAGTGTGTAGTAGAGAGTGAGTAGTAGAGAGTGAATAGTAGAGAGAGAGTAGTAGAGAATGAGAAGTAGAGAGAGTAGTAGAGTAGTAGAGAGTGAGTGGTAGAGTGAGTAGTAGAGAGTAGTTGAGAGCGAGTAGTAGAGAAAGAGTAGTGGAGAGTGAGCAGTAGAGAGTAGTAGAGTGAGTAGTCGAGAGTGAGTAGTACAGAGTGAGTAGTAGAGAGTAGTAGAGAGTGAGTAGTGGAGAGTAGTAGAGAGCGAGTAGTAGAGAGTGAATGGTAGAGAGTGAATAGTAGAGAGTGAGTAGTAGAGAGAGAGTAGTAGAGTGAGTAGTAGAGAGTGAGTAGTAGAGAGTAGTAGAGTGAGTAGTAGAGAGAGAGTAGTAGAGTAGTAGAGAGTGAGTGGTAAAGAGCAGCAGAGAGTAGTAGTGTGAGTAGTAGAGAGTAGAGTGAATAGTAGAGAGTAGTAGAGAGAGAGAGTAGTAGAGAGTGCAGTAGAGAGTGAGTATTAGAGAGTAGTAGCGAGTGAGTAGTAGAGAGTAGTAGAGAGTGAGTAGTAGAGTAGTAGAGAGTGAGTGGTAGAAAGTAGTAGAATGAGTAGTAGAGAGTGAGTAGTAGAGAGTGAATAGTAGAGAGAAGTAGAGAGTGAGTAGTAGAGAGAGTAGTAGTAGACAGTAAGTAGTAGAGAGTAGTAGAGCGTGAGTAGTAGAGAGTGAGTAGTAGAGAGTGAGTAGTAGAGAGTAGTAGCAAGTGAGTAGTAGAGAGTGAGTAGTAGAGTAGTAGAGAGTGAGTAGTTAAGAGTGAGTAGTAGAGAGTGAGTAGTAGAGAGTAGTAGAGTAGTAGAGAGTGAGTAGTAGAGAGTAGTAGAGTGAGTAGTAGAGAGTGAGTAGTAGAGAGAGAGTAGTAGAGAGTAGTAGAGAGTCAGTATTAGAGTAGTAGAGAGTAGTCAGTCAGTGTCAGTCAGTGTCAGTCAGTCAGTGTCAGTCAGTGTCAGTCAATCAGTGTCAGTCAGTCAGTCAATCAGTGTCAGTCAGTATCAATCAGTGTCAGTCAGTGTCAGTCAGTCAGTCAGTGTCAGTCAGTCAGTGTCAGTCAATCAGTGTCAGTCAGTGTCAGTGTCAGTCAATCTGTGTCAGTCAGTGTCAATCAGTCAGTGTCAGTCAGTCAGTGTCAGTCAGTCAGTGTCAGCTAGAGCAGCTCTGCTGACCTGGTTCTCTGGCTCTAAAGCAGCTCTGCTGACCTGGTTCTCTCTCTCTAAAGCAGCTCTGCTGACCTGGTTTCTCTGGCTCTACAGCAGGTCTGCTGACCTGGTTCTCTGGCTCTAGAGCAGCTCTGCTGATCTAGTTCACTGGCTCTACAACAGCTCTGCTGACCTGGTTCTCAGGCTCTAAAGCAGCTCCGCTGACCCAGTTCTATTTCTCTGAAGCAGTTCTGCTGACATGGTTCTCTGGCTCTAGAGCAGCTCTGCTGACCTGGTTCTCTCCCTCTAAAGCAGCTCTACTGACCTGGTTTCTCTGGCTCTGCTGCAGCTCTGCAGACCTGGTTCTCTGGCTCTAGAGCAGCTCTGTTGACCTGGTTCTTAGGCATTAGAGCATCTCTACTGACCTGGTTCTCTGGCTCTGGAGTAGCTCTGCTGACCTGGTTATCTGGCTCTAATGCAGCTCTGCCAACCTTTTTCCCTGGCTCTAAAGCAGCTCTGCTGGCCTGGTTCTCTGGCTCTAAAGCAGCTCTGCTGACCTGGTTCTCTCCCTCTAAAGCAGCTCTGCTGACCTGGTTTCTCTGGCTCTACAGCAGCTCTGCTGACCTGGTTCTCTGGCTCTAGAGCAGCTCTGCTGACCTAGTTCTTAGGTTCTAGAGCAGCTCTGCTGACCTGGTTCTCTGGCTCTACAGCAGCTCTGCTGACCTGGTTTTCTGCACTCATGATGCACGCACCCGACTTCGCGAAAATATATTTACAAAGAATATAAGTTTATTATCAGTACAAATATATTATTTTGATGAATATCTTACATAATCTCTTGCCTTAATATGTATATTAAAGACACATACATATCATTTTGGAACATAAATCTTTTTTGCGAGAGTCGCGCACCCAGTGCGCCCCAGCAAGTATATGATGTCACGCGGGACCCGCAACCGTGCAAACATCTCGTACCATAATGCGCATGTGGCGCGAATGCGCGGGAGCAGGAGTCGCAGACTGGTCGCATACCAATCGCGCATATCACGTGATATTAAATGTATATGATGTAACTGAAAAACACGCAGCCGTCGCACACCATACACGGATCCTTCATGACTTTTCTAAAATGGTGGCTAGAATGCGCACACCCACTGTGATGTGTACACTTTGAGCGCGCGACTCCGAAAAAAATTGGATTTTTTTTTTCAAGAAAATAATATAAATATATTAAAATAAAAAATGAAAACAAGAAAATTAATCAATATTACAGTTTTAATTAAAAAAAAAAATGTTTGTTGCAATTTTCAGAAAAATATATAATGTTATTTAATGAATAAAATATTTATAAATAAACAGTTAAAAAACTGTAGAAAATCAGTACAAAAAATAGATATAACTACTAGCACACTTAAAAGTTAGCATTTATAAAACCTTTGAAATTCACTGAAAAAAAACATAGGTTTCACAGACGTTATAGTTAGAAATTAGCATTTAAAATACCTTAGAAATTCACAGAAACATGACATCTCAAATGACATCACTGATGACATCATCCACTTGACAATCTGATACACCTCATCATACACTAGTATAACCTTTCATCACTCACTGTAAAATACAGAGTACCATATTTGAAACCATTGACACACCAATACCAGTTACTACATACCCACTCACTGATTCCTAAGTCTACACACACACAACTACCCATTCAACAACAGAATCATCTATACATGCAGTCATTAATTAATAGAACACTATCAAATGCACTTATACACATATATAGACATTGACACATCAGCAGTCATCTTAGTCGGTTATGCAGTCATCCTACTCACTCATGAAAAAAATGGAACGCACTTAAATTTACTCACTTACACAATTATCCAACAACACCTCATTTATTCAAACACATAGTAACTCATTGTTAATATGTTAAAAAAGCACCATTACAATTATACACTCATTCATATAGTTACTCTCACAATCACTGACTCTTACACATACTTATTTATATACACCAACTCTCACATACAATGCCTTTTATTTTTTTACTTTGTTGTAGATGTACAACTAAAACATATATTCGCTCACACAATAAATACACTCAGTCACCCAAACAACTGTTTCCACATGCACTCTTAAACCCATACACCTAGTCAATCAACCATTCACACATCTATGCATAGAGTTACACACACCCCATCCAACCAAACACAAACTCAGTGTCCCATACAAATACTCACCCAACTAATCAATAACTAATATACACACTCATGTAGTTAGTGACCAACTGATGCAGCATGTTATACAACAACAGAGACAGTGCTGCACACATTCACATAGTTTAGTTACT
The DNA here is from genome assembly GCF_964204655.1 of Triturus cristatus. Classification (NCBI taxonomy): domain Eukaryota; kingdom Metazoa; phylum Chordata; class Amphibia; order Caudata; family Salamandridae; genus Triturus; species Triturus cristatus. Next base: position 733,719,686 of record NC_140587.1, on the reverse strand, counting down.
AATCCATGTATTAAGTGAGACAATTTAAATTACTCACTTAAAAAGACAGTCAGACAGCTACTAAATCCTCCATCCAGACAGTTATATATCCACTCAATCTTCAATACAGATTGGTATATATATAATACATATTTAAATTTCAAACTAAACCACATTCGGTGGATGATGTCATCAGTGATGTCATCAGTGATGTCATTTGAGATGTCATCAGTGATGTCATCAGTGATGTCACTGACCATGTCATGAATGATGCAATATTTGACATCATCAGCAGTGCATGGTGGGCGCGTGAGTTATAGTTAGCAGAACTAACTATAACGGAGGAATTTCTATGGTTTTGTAAGAGTGAAACGGGCAGCTAACTATAACACCCCTGAAACTTATGGTTTTTTCTGTGAATATATATTATCTACTGGCGGTCGCCAGTAGATAGTTATAGTTAGGACCGAGTTCCCATAGGAAATCTGAAAATTCTATTTTGAATAACTTTGTCACCAGTTGACTTATCTTCGTGAAAGTTTCAAAACTAATGGGGCGCTCTACTCAGCTCCTACCCTGAAAGTCTCGGGGGGATTTGTCAAGCGGGGGCTGAGAAAAAAGGGGGGTCCCATAACGCATTTCCCCATGCATTTTCCCATAGGACCTTTAGTAGAAGGTACAGCCCGAACGGCTGAACAGAATTACTTCAAATTTGACAAAGAGGTAGTCCTCAGGTCAGGCATGTGCCTTTTGCTTAAATGGTGTAAATCCGTTCAGTAGTTCCTGAGAAAATCAAAAGTAAAATCACATATATATCTGGGCGGAGCCTAACCACACATCTCATCGTGAGATCTGATTGGCTGTCAGCACTTCATCCAAGAAGTGTTGGCAGCCATCTTGGGACCAATATACATGATAGCACCTCATTAAAAAGCATTGCAGTTAATAGAAGGTTTTAAGACTTTAGTTACATTATAAATCAGTTGTTGATGGTACCATACTAATTTTAGGAATTGTGGTGTGTTCTAAGGTGATTTTACCATGTGAAAAAGCCTTCTGCTGTGATATCATGAATCATGTTTGAGAGAAAACTCTTTTCTCATGCTTTTGCCACAGAGGTTTGGAAGGTGATCTATAAGCTAAGTGAGAGCATATTTTCTGTAAATTCACATTATCTTTCTCAGTCATGTGAGAATTAAGTCTGACATTCTCAGTAAAACATGTACATCCAACAAGGGCAGAGACTGTCAGTTGATTCCTTTGTGTTCTACTGCAGCTTCCCAGAGTGTTCTAAAGAACAACTAGAGCACTAACAGTCCTACTTATGACAAACGTTTGGCACACCTGAAGCCATCTTGGTTGGAATAAAGTGGTAATTCTTAAAACATTTAATTTAAAAAGGAACAAAATGGGGGGGGGGGGGGTTCATTTTGCCATAGAAAGTATGATTAGCGCTACAGGAAGAAAAATGAGGACACATTTTGACTTCTCAAATCCTCTTCTATTTCATTAAAAAATTCTGACATGCAGACTGAAACATGCACTTTCAATACCAGCAGCAGACTTCCCTGGTGAGCAGTAGCTTTACTACAGTGATCTAATAAGCAACTAGAGTGCTAACATTCTGAATTTATGGCAAATTTGTGACACATCTGAATGCCTTCTTGATGGAATCAAAGTAAAAAACTGAAAGTATTTCCTACTGAGGAGACTGTAGTAAATGAGGAAATTAGGAAACATCATAACAAATAAGTCTCCCAAAATGGCCACTAGAGACAAAAGAGCCCAAATGTAGCCCAAATATCACCCAGATGTAGCCCAAGTATAGCCCAATGACAGAATGTCCCAGAGTGTTCTAACGAACAACTAGAGCGCTAACAGTCTTACTTATGACAAAAGTATGGCACACCTGAAGCCATCTTGAATGGAATAAAGTGGTAACACTTAAAACATTTAATTTACAAAGGAACACAATTAGGGGATTCATTTTGCCATAGAAATTATGATTAGTGCTGCAGAAAGAAAAATTAGGAAACATTTTGACTTCTCAAATCCTCTTCTATGTCATAAAAAAATTCTGACATGCAGTCTGAAACATGCACTTTGAATACCAGCAGCAGACTTCCCTGGTGAGCAGTAGCTTTACTACAGTGATCTAATGAGCAACTAGAGTGCTAACATTCAGAATGTATGGCAAATGTGTGACACATCTCAATGCCTTCTTGATGGAACCAAGTACAAAACTGAAAGTATTTCCTACTGAGGAGACTGCAGCAAATGAGGAAATTAGGAAACTTCATAACAAATAAATCTCCCAAGATGGCCACCAGAGACAAAATATCACCCAGATGTAGCCCAAGTATAGCCTAATGACAGAATGTCCCAGAGTGTTCTTAAGAACAACTAGAGCGCTTACTGTCTTACTTATGACAAAAGTATGGCACACCTGAAGCCAACTTGATTGGAATAAACTGGTAACTCTTAAAACATTTAATTTAAAAAGGAACAAAATGAGGGGGTTCATTTTGACATAGAAATTATGATTAGTGCTGAAGAAAGAAAAATTAGGGCACATTTTGAGTGACTTCTCAAATTCTCTTCTATTTCATTAAAAAATTCTGATTTGCAGACTGAAACATGCACTTTTAATACCAGCAGCAGACTTCCGTGGTGAGCAGTAGCTTTACTACAGTGATCTAATGAGCAACTAGAGTGCTAACATTCAGAATTTATGGCAAACGTGTGACGTATCTGAATACCTTCTTGATGGAATCAAAGTAAAAAACTGAAAGCATTTCCTACTGAGGAGACTGCAGTAAATGAGGAAATTAGGAAACTTCATAACAAATAAATTTCCCAAGATGGCCACCAGACATAAAAGAGCCTAAATGCAGCACAAATATCACCCAGATGTAGCCCACATGTAGCCCAATGACAGAAGTGTGCAAAACACTTAATTTTTGTGTATTTGCAGTTTTATATAGTGCAGACTAGTCAGGTATTGGAATGCTTTACATGAGCATTGGTTACATCACACAAGATCAAATTCATTTTGGTTGTAGACATGGGGAGATTAAGTGATTTGACCACAATCACAGAATGTTGAGCTGAAGCAGAAACTCCAACCTGGTTCCCCAGTTGCAACGTCTGCAGCTCTGGAAGTAACACCCCATCCTCTCGCCAAGGTGCAACATTTAATCAAGTGGTCAACTGGATAAAAAAACATAAAGATTACAAATAATTTAAAAGTTCTTTGTCGCTATTTGAAAACTCAGAAAATATGTCCTCATTTTAGTTTTTTAGAGCACTAACCATAATTTTTATGCAAATAAGACCCTCTCATATATGTAATTTCTAAAGGAAATACTCTAGGTATTACAGTTTTGATTACATCAAGATGACGTCAGGCGTTCCACACTTTTGTAATAAATATAGAATGTTAGCAATCTAGTTGTTCATTGGGATACTGTTGAGAGGCAGAGGCCAGGGGCACGGACTCTGAAAATTGAAGGCAGGTAGGAGAGTGCAGAGGCAACAATTTGACCACACTGGGCAGGCAGGAAGGGCAGTGGCAGCACAACAGACTATGGAGGGCAGTGGAAAGGGGGGCGGGGGCAACAAACCAACAATACAGGACTGGCAAGAGAGGCTGTGGCAATATAATAGACCATTGTGGGCAGAAGGAAGAGGCAGTGGTAGTACAACCATACATGCCAACAGACCCTTTTTAGCCAGGAAACGTCCAATATTTTTAAGCTCAAACGGGCTTTATTTGATCTGTCTCCTGTCTACAATCTCCTCTTTTTCAATGTTTGACCGTGCACTTTGAAAACATGAGAATCAAGCAATCAGTCTATTCTTACTTTACTTTGCTGCATACTGTTGTTACATGTGATGCACTCTACTACCAATATGGCAATCATGCTAAATAAAAATCTGTAAAGATATATTTGTATGTGAAATAAAAATGTTTGTTCCTCACAAATAAGAACAATGCCTGCTGCTTCAGTGGTGCAATAAGACTCTTATGAAGCTGTTTGTTCTCTTGAAACCCTTGGCAAATCCTTGACTACTGATTGGGAGGATAGGACACAGTATTTACCCTAGAATGCAACATGGTCAGAGCCATTACAGGAATGTTAGTTTCTCTAAAATTGGATGCTGAAAATTCACTAATCCTTGATTACCAGACATTCTTTCTCTTAATGATCAATCAAGAGTGAAGTCAACATCCTTGCAAAAGATTTGATATTTATAGTCAATAGAGGGCCCCAATGGATTTGTTTACACTGTAAGAACATGCAAATTTGTTTGCCAATATTTGTGATGTGCTGCAGCGCTCTGTTTCTAATACTAATATTGATTGCATGTTGATTGAGAATGATCCTGTAAATGTATATTCAAGAACAGCTAAACGATAATAATCATTGCCCACTGAAAATCTGAAAGCGTTATATTTTAGGTTCTGGCTGATCAGCGTTAAATATCTACTAGACTTCCTTTGTACAATATACAGAGAGTGAACTTTTGCTCATCCCCCTTCAGCCATTGACTGGATTGAGTTATCCTTGATAAACCAGTGCTTTGAGAGGCTGTCAATCACATCCTGAATCAGCTCTGAGGAGTAGTTATCTCTCATCATCATACTCTTGACTGTTGAGAGTATTATTCTGCCCACAGAGAATGCTTCCATTGCAATGTAGGAGGTCAATTATTTTCAGGGGAAGTATTAGACTAAGGGCCAGATGTATCAAGTGTTTTCCCATTCGCAAACGGGCTGATTCTAATCGTCCTGTTTGTGAACGGGAAAGAGCCTTTTGGGATGTATCATACCCAAAGGCATTTGCAAAATAGGTCATCACAATGTTTGTGATTACCCATTTTACGAATGCATTTAGGGAATTACAATTAGCAATTCCTTAAATGCAATGCAGGAAGCAAGAAAAAATTGCGACCTGGCTTTAGGGAATCACAAATTACCACAAACTTCTAGTTGGTGGTAATTGCAAATTCCTTTAAAAATGTACTTTTGAGCATTTTTCTAAGTGGCATGTGGTGCACATACATTCCCTTACGGCATGTATGTGCACCACATGTGCACACATGCATATTTCAGGGGTGCAACAGGGTGTCCTTTTGGCGCCCTTGAAATTGCATGCGCAAATTGCAAGTACCTATTTGGTACTCGCGAATTGCGAATGCAATCCTATTCATTCCTATGTGCCTCGAGGCCCATAGGAATGAATGAGGGGTCTTTCCTTAATAGCGAATTGCAATTTGCGATTAGCTATTAAGGAATATGTAGGATTCGCAATTTGTTTTGCAAATCTTACATACATTGCATTTTGCAATTCTTAAATAGCGAATCGGTAAAATTTGCTATTTAAGAATCGCAAAAGCAATTCTTGATACATCTGGCCCTAAGTCTTTTTGGTGAATTAAAAAGTAATCTTAGAAAGAAGGCTTCCTCGGCTATAGCAACACATTTACTAGATGAATGTGTTATTTAACTCTTGCTAAACAACTGATATTCCTCCCTCCTGGTCTACCTCTACGGTTGTGCCAATATTCAAAAAGGGTGATCGCCTGTCTCCAAAGTGCTATCGCCCTTTCTCTCTTATCGATAGCACAATCAAAGTTATTGGTAGAGTTATATACAATTGTTTAGGCCTTTGATTCAGTGAACAGAACCAAGTTGCTGGATCAAGGAGTGGACCCCCCGGTGATTTTTCTGTATTCTTTACTTGCAGATCTCTCAGATACAGTCAACTTAAATGGTCACGGCGAGCTCTCATCTGACTTCCCTTTGTAGAGTGGAGTGCGTCAGGGGTGCATATTGGCACCCCTGCTTTTCATTCTTTATATAAATTGGCTAACAGCCCTCCTGACTCCCCCTCAAGCAGACATCCCCAGAATAGCAGGCGCTTTGGTGCCTGCTTTACACGGACGATGCAGTCCTTTTAGCTCTTACCCCAAATGCACTGAGGCAGCAGGTGGACCGCTTTGCTCTTTTGATAACTTATGACTTAAAAACAATTAGACTAAGTTGCATAGTATGTCCTGTGAATCTGGTAAATCAAGGCTAAATAAAATCATCATTAAGGGGCAAGCACTTACGAGTGCTGATACTTTTGTTATCTGGGCCTGACCATTAGTTCCTCAGGATCTTGGAATTCCCAGCTCACTAACTCTAGTCTTAAACTTAGCAGCATTGCAGGGACAGTTTGCAACCTTATTAGACCAGGCCTTAGAGGGACTGTCTTGCTATGACTGAAGGTGTACAATTCTCAATGTATTAGTGCTGCTGCCTATGGTGCAGGTTTGTGGGGTTTTAATAAATGCTGCTCCCTACATTCAGTGGAAAATGGTTTTGTCTGTCAGTTGTTGAAATTACCACTTAATACCTCTAGTTTTACTATTAAACCAGGGTTTTATTTCTGACAAGGTCCTTTTGGCGACTCTTGTGCTATGGATTAGCATCTGGGCAAACCCGGCAGCTTCGCTATGTAGGGACATTATCCTTGATTGTCTCAACCTGGATAAGGCTTTTTCTATTCCATGGCTGAGATACATTCGGGACACTCTAGTAACCCTGGGATTGTCTTCTTTGTTAACTGAGCCTGGAAGCATCTCTAAAGCTGACAAGATAGAGGTGAAAGCAACTTTCCTGGAACACCATAAAGATCTAAGAACGAAAAACGATCTAGTAAAACCGTCACTGAATTATTATAGATCTCTAGTTACAGGTGAACCCCCTATGTATTTATCTTTAGGTCTTTTTAAATGCGAGCGTTCACTTCTTTTCCACTTCAGGGCTGGTTCAATACACTGGTCTCTGTGTTTTAAAAGTGTGCCAGATCTAGAGGGAAACACAGTATCATCTTGCCCATGTGACAATCTATCTGCACAATCACTTTTGCACTGTATGATTTTTTGCAATTTGCACAGTCAGCCACGCAAGCACTTTTTGAAACCCTTGTTATGCAAATTAGGATTCCAATGGTGTAGAGTAGCCTTGCTCTATTTACAGTTTTTAAGTTCACCTAAAATCTGTTATTACATTTGTGCCTTTTTGAAAGCCGCTATTCGAGCAAGAAAAACAATATTAGAGGAATTGCACTTTGGTCTCTTTACTTCTTTACATCTCTCTATTTGTAATTCTGAGCTGAATGTACACCTTAGGTTGTAGGAAGACTCTAATATAAACTTGTATTCATTGCAGAAGAGTGACTTTTTTGTGACAGAAATTATTTCCCTTTGTTTGCGTTCACCTTTAGGAAGTTACAACTCGACAGAGCTTGCCTTCCATAAGTGATGCTTGGCGGAGGCACTCTTTAACATGTAGCAGAACATAGCGGACCTTTTTAGGTCTCGCCTAGGCAGCGCATGCGCTGTCTCGTTGAGAGATGCTGTATACAGTATAGCGGGGAAGCTCCGCCCACTTTACGGCCCTAAATTTGATTGACTTCAATAATAAATTCTGCATTTTGATTGGTTTTGGGCTTCTTAGTCCCGCCTCCTTACTGCCATGGCGCCATTTTTGCTCTTCCGTGGCTATCAGCCCCTTTACTTGGAAAACCGTTTTGTTTCCCTGTTTCTTCCCATTCCCTCCCGCAGTCCATAACTTCTTGTACCACAACCACCCCCCACCCCCTCCCGTTTGTGCCATCTTTCATGCCAGCACTTCCATTTAAAATGCAATAGGTCCCAGGTAAATCCAAGTCCTATTGCATTTTCTATGCTTGTTTGCGGTGTGATTGGTGGGTGAAATCGCACTCTTTGTGTCGCATGCGCGCGATACCTTACATCGTACGCATGCACAACAAAACAGTGGCGTTCCTAATTCACGGCGAGAGGCAGAGACAGCACAAGCAACGAAGCAGGACAAGGTGAAGCGCGGCTGGTTCCACTCCATCCTCCCCACCCACAGATCACCCGCCTGACTACACAATGCTTGTTTTCATATCATTGTCAGGTTAGGGAACATTCTGTTTGTTCAGAGGGTTTGTGTCAGTTTTAGCAATTTCGGGAAATTTCTGAGCAAGTGTCCTAGATTCCTACCTCTTTACTGACATGTTCAAACCCTTCTGTGTTGGCCGCACGTCTTTTATGACACTCATACAGCCTGCTCGTTAAATTAATGAAATAAAACATTGCCACCCAATACAGTGAGGGGTTGGGACACTATACCTGCAACATATCATCCCTGGACCTAGACTTCGGTCCATGATGGGAACCTTGGAGCTCTGTGAAAGGCATCCCAGAGAGCCGAGAGCGCTATGAGGCACTCGAATGGAGGGGTTGGGACACTATACCTGCAACATATCATCCCTGGACCTAGACTTCGGTCCATGATGGGAACCTTGGAACTCTGTGAAAGGCATCCCAGAGAGCCGAGAGCGCTATGAGGCACTCGAATGCGAGTCTGTGCGCTACACAAATGCCAGGATCATAACTGAAGATACACTACTCACTAGGGGTAGATTTTAGAAGTGCAAAGTCTGAGTTCCTCGTTACAAGTGGGCTGGATGATTCCCCGTTTGCTCAGGGATTAGAATTATAAATCGTGAAACGTTTACCACCCCTGGTATGTACAAGATGCGATAAAGCCCGCCCCCTGTAATTATCCGCGGGTTGGTACTGGCTGCCCGAACCTGTTGATCTTTCTGGATGGAAAGTGGCCAGTAAATACCGGAGTGCCCAGATTTTGGAGTGGAAAGCACCAACATCGGGATGTTATACCGCATTCTGGCTACATTGCAGGCTGAAGTCTAAACACCAATGGCTGTGCTCCCTGGGGTTTGTACAAGCCTGGGAATTCCAAGCTGTGTGATAATTATTGCCCCCACTGGTGTCTCCTCCTGACAGATTTCAACAGGTCAAACATGCAGAAGTTTATCATGGCCAAAACAATTATCTCGGTGCTTTAAATGCCCATTCTGCATGTTATGCATCAGTTTCAAGTGAAAATCCTGAAACAGGAAGTATGTACTATACCCCGTGAATACCTCACCATATTTAACAATATTTAAGGTAGGATACGAGCCTCAGCCCCTTCCGCCCCCTTGTAACCCGGGCCCTAGAAGTGCAAAATATGTAATTAATTATTGCACTCAATGAATTCCATAAACCGGTATATTGAGTTTCACCAATTGCTTTAATTATCTCACCCTCCGCCTCTCAGCACTAGTAACCAGGCCCTTAGAGATACAGCATGGATCAGGGCGTTCCCTGCTTCTGGGAGTTCTCTGCAACTCACAACATTCCCGCACGTGGGTAGAGGGGCGCGCGCTGCTCTCAATTTCAAGTATCTTAAGTCATTCATCCAGGGTGGCGGATTTATCAAGACGGCGCTGTTGCAAAGTCACAAAGAGTGTCACAAACCAGCACAGACTCTTGATAAAATAGTCACTTTCCAGCAAAAAATCCCAATATTTGTGTTGGAAAGAAGCTTGTTAAATAATGTAAACAATCCTCTGAACTACTGTGCACCACTTTGCGTCTGTAGCACATCCCATGGGTGGTAGGTACATGGGCCTTTCCCGCTACCACCCTTGGTTTTTCACCCAAAGACCTAGCTACTAACAATGGTTGAAGGGCTTTGCAGCAAAGTAAGAACATCTCTAGGTTGGTGTTAAGTTGGTGAAATCTTTTAATTTCTCCTGAGTTTTCGAACACTGCATGTGTGATTTTAACAAATTAAGCACTGGCAGGGGGTGACGGGGAACTGCTTGATGCCAACACTCTCCATGACACAGCACACACAGAGGTGCGAGAGGGAATTCCTTGAGACACAGAGGGGCAGATTTACTACTTCTGGCGCATCTCTGCTAATAAGCAGGGATGAGCCAGAAGAGTTGCGACGCATCTGCCCACCCGTGTGCCACCACTGATGCGCCGCATTTACAATGCGGTGCACCGTGGCGCACGGATGGGCAGATGCGTGTCGCATCCCCCCGCGGAAAGGCGGTGCATTGCTGGAGTTGCGTCGCAAGCGCGATGCAGCTCCACAAAGTCTCGAGGTGCCTCTATCCCAAACATGCTGCGTCAATCCTTACGCCTCAAGCAGGCGCAGGGTTTTGACGCAGCATGGCCGTAAAAGTAACTGAGTGAAATCTTGTAGATAGATTTCACACAGCCACTTTTCGGAGGCGTTCCAGTGCCGGAACGCCCCCCCCCCTGTGCAGAAACGCCCACATGTGGCACAGAGCTTTACAACGTGACACATCTCCCTAGATGCGCCACGTTGTAAATAGCCTGCAGCATGGCGCTGGCTTTGCGCCGCCGCTGCGTCACAAAAGTGACACAACGGCGGCGCAAATCTGGCATAAGGGGCTTGTAAATTTGCCCCAGAGAGTTTACCGTAAGTGGTTACTATGCTACTTTAGGGGTTGGAGGGGGCACCCTACCCAGTGTCCGCCAAAGCTCACTGTCGCTGCATTCAGGCACAAGTGGGAGCTACCTGGTGTGCAGAGTTTACAGTAACTATATTCCTAGAAATGCAGGGAGTGACAGGTGCCCCCTGTCATTACAGTAACAAAGGACATACCACCTCATGATGTGGGGATGGGGTGGCTCGGTCACGTGTTCTCCCTTTCTCTAGCCCCGCCACTACGGTTCCACAGCCGTTCCACTGAAACTGCCACAGGTGGCATGACAAGGGCAGGGAGACCCCCAATCATCACAAGACTTTTCACGCACTATGGAGGTTCCAGAAGGGAGGGACTGTGGGGGCAGCCCCCATGGCCCTGCGTGCACGTGATAGCTCTGGCCAGGTGGATGCCGCACACGTGTCCTGACCACCCTGTGTGTACAGCAGACCACCTGCCTCTCACAGAACAGGCTCCATGTGAATACTAATGTGGGGTAGGAGTGGATACTGGATGTGCCAGGGGCATCTGTGGCACTGAGGGGACAGAAGGTGCCCAGAAGGCCGTCTATCTTTACTCTTCTCACTGGACCTCTAGAGATAGGAGCCAACCATGTGCCAACCAGCCTTAGTCCTGCTAAAAAGGAACTGCCCACTCTGAGATGACAGGCCACGCCCTCTCTGAAGGCAACCCCAGCACATGACCCCAAAGCACTGAGGAGAGAGTGGTGACATCAAAGGAGGGGTAGGGGCTGGAAAAGTGGTGAGAGCTGGACACATGTTGGCAGACATTGATAGAGGGCTACACAGTACTCCTGCGGCTGCGCTATAAGAAAATTGTTTTTGGGAACCTTTCAATAACAATTTGACAAGAACATTCCTCTGCAAAAATGAAGTGCCTTAACTCTCTGACACATGAAGCCTGTGGGCTTGTGTAACTTTTGAGTAAGTTTACACCTTTTAGTTAGTTTACTACTTTTTGATATTCACAAACTGCACCTTTGAGTAAATATACACTTTATAAAAAGGTTAGTACTTTTGGGTGTTCACAAACTGCACTTTTGTAGTAATTTACACTTTTGCAGTAACTTATTATTTTGTAGTAACTTACATTTTTGCAGTAAGTCCATCAGTACACATGGCCAACCACTGATACCGCAACAACCTACATTAGAAAATAATCAAGGTGGGTACTTAAAATAAAACCCCATAGGTAAATAATGTTTAATTAAATTAAATTATTTAAAATAGGTAAAAATATAAATACATATAAACAAATCTTTAAAATATATAAAATAGTATGTACTAATTTAATGTTAAAAGAGATAAAATTCATATTTTCTGTTTTTTGTTATAATTTATTTCTTTACAATACAGTAAAAGTAGTAAACTTACTCATAAGTGTAAACTTACTAAAAAGTGCAGTTTGTTAATTAGGCCCTGAGTTTCGGTGCCTGAATCACAATTATGTCCTGCAAGTGAGTAATAATGGAAGCAAACGTATTTGCACCCATATAATACATGCCATTTTATTATTAGGTCGAGCATTCGAGACGTCTTGTATATACTTTATTATATACTTATATGTGTATGTACTTTGTGTGCTCTGGCGATCAGCCCTAGGACTTGTCTGCTTCCGAATGGGAATTATTTTCTATTCAACTGCCTCTATTTAACTGTTTTGATAGAAAACGACCAGCAGAGGTCAGTAAAATACCAGCATTGCTTTCTGCTGAGGGACTTAATTTTTTGATTTTTCTGGCAACTGCCTCTATTTAACTTTCTTGATAGAAAACGACCAGCTGAGGTCAGTAAAATACCAGAATCCCTTTATTATTCTCTAGATTGCAGTCCATAGAAATTGTCTTCCATGAGCTCCCGTAGACAATAATATTTTTTCCAAATCTTGTATTTTCAGTAATATGACCACGAAGGCCCTGATATTTATATTAAAAACAGAGTTTTGGACTATACCATTTCGCGCTGAAAGGCAATATTTCTCTTCATGTTTTCCCATACCTGGTGTGTCGCGCAGTTTGGTGCTCACTTTTCCTCCATGTTAAAGAACAGTAGATGTTTCAGCACCCAGGCTAATTTGCTGCATAGCTAAATACAGATAAGGTCCCAAAGGCGAGACCGATTGCATTGCAAATGCTTGTTTTTGAGGTTATTATTCTCTTTTGTTAGCCTTGGTTGTTCGAGCAATGAGTATGTTGGTGCCTCAAATTTTGAACATGAATTGCATTCTCGATTGGTTATAAATTTGGTCACTTGTCGAAATATGGAGTTGTTAAGGCACTCTATTTTAATCATTTTAACATTCTAAGGAAGAAAGGAGTGATTGTGCAGGGAGGGGAACACACCTATGGAGGGGTCTGGTAGGGGCCGATACCCTTATCTGTTGGGTTTCTTCTGCCTCCCTACCCAGCCCGCAAACCGCCCTCGTACCTGTGATAGCCACGCTCCTTTGGGAGCGTGGCTGGGCGAAACGTGGTCCCGGTGGCCTCCTGGGTCTCGTGGCGTCTCCACACTTCTTCCGAACCCTCTGGCGCCTGATGTTATTCCCGCTACTCTCGCTTCCTCTCCTTGCTCCGCGTTCTCCGATTCTCCTCGCTCTCCTCACTTCTCCCTCGTCTCTCGTCCTCCGGTGTTGTAACACACTGCCTTCCGGGTCTCGTCAGTTCTTGTTGGCCCGCTCCACTCTGCGTCAGCATTGAGGGTGGAGTCATCCGGTTCTGAGTTCCAGTTAAAGGAACATAACCCCTTATCTGTCGGGCCTCCGAATGATGGGGAAGAGTGGTACATCCAGTCCTCCTGTTGCTGGAAAACAAGAGGTTGTTTTGTTGTTGGTGCATCGTACCATTGCATCGAGTGTCTTTTACCGTCCCCTGGCATGCCTGCCCCGTGACACACCTCCTCCCCTGAATTTTCCTGATCGGGGAAAGGGAACACCCTTGACAGGTAATCCGCACTCCCGTTATCTACCCCTTTACGGTGTTTCACCTCGAAGGTAAAAGGTTGTAGGGAGAGGAACCAACGGAGGACCCTTGGGTTGTTTGCCATGTTACGACTCATCCATATTAGGGGTGCATGGTCGGTGTACAGGGTAAAGGGATAGCCCTCTCAGTAATAACGTAACTCTCTCTCACTGGTAGGGTATTTCGTCTCCCTAGGGAACAACTTTCTACTGATATAAAGGATGGGATGGTCTACCCCATCAGGAGACACTTGAGAGAGGATAGCCCCTATCCCGTAATTTGAGGCATCAGTGTGCAGAAGAAAGGGTTTGGAAAAATCAGGTGAAGCTAACACAGGGCTGGTCATGATGGCTCTTTTTAGGGAATGGAACGCCTCTAGCATTGGCCCAGTGGGGTGCAGTAGGGCTCGAGTACTCAGTTCTTTCTGTAGGGTGCCAGTCAGTGGGGCTGCAACCTCTGAAAACAGGGGGATAAAACTCCTATAGTACCCTATCAGGCCAAGGAATTCTCTCATTTCCCGTTTGGTACTGGGAAAAGGGGTTTTGGTTATGGCTCTGTTCTTCTTGTCTTGAGGGGCAATCGACCCATGGCCCAGAACATACCCCAAGTATTTCTCCTTTTGGTACCCCACTAGGGACTTCTTGGCATTAACGTGCAGTCCGGCTTCTTGCAAGGCCCTCAAAATGGTCTGGAGGTGCTTCAGGTGTGTCTTCCATTCAGGGCTGTAAACGACCATTTCATCGAGATATGCAGAAGAAAATGATTGGTACTCCTGCAGGACAGTGTTCATTAGTCGCTGGAAGGTTGCAGGTGCCCCGTGCAACCCAAACGGGTACACCATGAAGTCATATAAACCGTCTGGGGCTGACAAGGCTGTCTTTTTCCTGTCTTCCTCTCATACTGGCACTTGCCAATACCCTTTGGTTAAGTACAATGCGGTGATGTACCTCGCATTACCAAGTTTTTCTATTAATTCTTCAATGCGTGGAATAGGGAAGGCATTGAAGGTAGAGATCTCATTGAGGGCCCTAAAGTCCATGCAGAATCATCTACTTCCATCGGGCTTAGGCACCACCACAATCCGGATTGACCAGTCACTCCTTGAGGGCCGGATTACTCCTAACTTCAGCATATCGTGTACCTCTTTTTGGATAGCGGCTCTTCTAGCGGCAGGGATCCGAAAGGGTCATTGTTCAATGATCTTCCCTACTGGAGTATCGATTCTATGTTCTGCCAGGGAGGTCCTCCCGGGATTGTCTGAATAGATAGGGGCAAACGGGGTCAGCGTCTGCTCCAAGGAATTCTTTTCTTCGAGTCCTAGCTCATCGTTGATCACTAGGTGTTCTAGAGTGCTGGGGTTTGAAGAAAGAGTGAGTAACATGAGGTGGGCAGTTTTGGGTAGAGGGCCCAACCACTTCTTCAGAAGGTTTATATGGTATAGCTGGCTATGACTGGGTGTTATCTGTACCTTATACGTGGTCTTTCCAATGGTGTCAACTATTTTATAGGGTCCTGTCCCCTCGGCTTGGAATTTCTTCGAGGAGGATGGAAGCAAAACCAATACCCAATCCTGTAGATCAAGCCTCCACCATTTCTTTCCTTTGTCGTAGATGCTTTTTTGTATTTCCTGCTTTCTTTCCAGATTGGAATAGGCCAGGTCCCTGAGTTTCCCTATCTTCGCCTTGAAGGCCTGGGTGTATTCGAGCATGTCCTGGGTCTCTGTTGCCTCCTCTTTCTCCCAGGCTTCCTTGGTTATCTCTAAGAGACTTTGCGGCTGTCGTCCATAAAGCATCTCAAATGCAGAACAGCCTAGACTGCTCTGTACTTGCCCTTGGATCACATAGAGGGCGAGAGACAATATCTGATCCCATTTACGGTCAGCATTTTCTTCAGTGTAGCTTTTAGTGTGCCGTTGTACCATTCAACGAGTCCGTCCGTTTGAGGGTGGTAGACAGAAGTCTTGATATGTCGTAGATCCAGCAGTTGACAGGCTTCCTTCATAAGGTGTGAAACGAATGGGGTACCCTGAAAGTCAGGATTTCTTCGGGAGAACACTTCCAGTAACTTCTCGGAGATGTTGCGAGTCGTGGCTGTCCTCAGGGGAAATGCCTCGGGGTACCGGGTCGAGTAGTCCGCTATCAATAAGGCATACAAATGTCCCTGTTTTGTATGGGGTAGAGGTCCAATCAGGTCCATCCCTATGCGCTCAAAGGGGGATCCAACTATGGGAAGGGGTTGTAAGGGTACTGCTGGGGGTCTGTGCGTGTTTCTTTTCTGGCAGACCTCTTAAGACTGGCAATAGATCTTTACATCCCGATAAATTCCTGGCCCAAAAAAATGCTGTGTCACGTTTTGGGTGGTCTTCTCAGCTCCGGTATGCCCTGCTGTGAGGTGTGAGTGTGAGAAGAAAAGTACTAGTTCTCGGAACGAAAGGGGGACTAATAGCTGTTGTGGTTCGTTGGGGCTGGCCTGTCAGTACAAGAGCCCTTCCTTAATGATAAATCTGGGAAACACTGGAGGGTTGGTGTCTTGGGTGGTATGTGCCTGCTCCCATGCATTAAATAAGGTAGCATCATTGGCCTGGGCGAATTTGAAGCTCCTATACCATAGCCATGGTTCTGCGGTTGTGAGAGCTGGAAGCAAACAATCCGCCTGCTTTCCTGAGTCAGTTTTTCTATCATGGGTTAGGGTAGCCTGATGGAATAGCTCTAAGAACTCAGGGATGTCAGTACCAAGTATCAATTCCTCAGGGAGACCCTCCAACACAACCACTTTGACCTGATAAGACAACCTGTTAGCCATGGTGAGTTTTATGGAGCTAGAGGGTAGGGCTTGACATCGCCGTGCACACACCTAACATGTACTATGGTATCTGGCAGTAACTGACTAGGAGGTAACAGGGCTCTCTGAATGACGGACTGCCTACATCCTGAATCTAATAGGGCTTTGACTTTTCTCCCATTCACCTGTGCACTTACATGAAAGGCGCTCCCCAATTCCGCGGTGCACAAAATGGACTTTGGCATATAACCCACTTCATTGGGCTCCTTCGTTGTTTTCTTCCTGGGGAAGAGGCGGGTAATGTGGCCCCAGTCCCCACAATCGAAGCACTGGGGTCCCTTAACACTTGGTAGGTCAGGTTTTACTGGCCTGTACTTTATGGACTCTGGGATGGGGAGGTATTTTCTTCAGTTTTTCGGTAGGATTACGAGGGTGGTTTTTATGGTGTCCCACATGGAGGGTCGGGGTTGTGCCTGTGAAAAGGAAGTAGCCATCTCAATAGCCTCTTCGGTGGTCAGGTGCGTATGTTGGCGCAGCCCTTTTTGGGTATGAAAAGGAAGGGCGTCCAAGTACTGCTCCAAGTACATTTTATCCATGATTTCTTCCTTGGAGGTCACTGCCGGGGACAACCATTTGTCGGCCGCCATCTTGAGCCTGAAGAACAGAGTTTTGGGGTTCTCCCCTGGCACACCCATCTCTTTACGAAACCGCACCCTGTACGCCTCCGCATCTAAGCCCAAGTGGTCGAGTATGATTGCTTTTATAACCTCATATGGTGTATCTCCGGTGGGGTTTGCCTCCTGGTATGCAGCTTGGGCCTCTCCGGTCAATAGCGGGGCCAGGAAGAATGGCCACTTCTCCATGGGCCACCCAGAAGCCCTGGCCGCCCGTTCAAAGTTTAGTAGGAACGCATCCGGGTCCTCACCGGTCACTTACTTTTGTAGGGATATTCCGGAGGGAGTAGGGGGTACAGTAAGGGGCTCTGGTATCAATGCAGTGGGCCGTTCAGCAATCATTTTCTGCAGACCGTCTATCTGGCCCGCGATGGTGTCTTTAAATATGTCGTGATTTGCCTGGGCTGACTTCATTTGCTGCTCTACAGCTCAGCTAAGTTTCTCCTGTCCCTTCACAATGTGTTGGATTAAGGCATCCATCTCGGTCATGCAGATGGTGTTGGGATATCCCACTTCTGACACCAGTTGTAGAGGGTTTGAAGGAAGGGGTAGGACAACAGGATGTTGCAAACAGGGTTTTATTTAATGCAGAAAGCGTCTCCTCTTAGAAGCCAGAGTTCAGGGTAAGGTCACGATGATATATGACGTTCCTTTTCTTCTAGTTGGGGGTCTGTCTGTAGAGGATGTCTTCGGGGTACCGCTGCCAGGTCTTTAGGGACGCCCGCTTCTTCCCATCTGGAGGTTGCTCTCAAGAGGATAAACAAAATGGGGAGAAAGTGTAACTGCCTTCCGGGTCTTGTCCGTTCTTGTTGGCCCGCTCCACTCTGCGTCAGCATTGAGGGCGGAGTCATCCGGTTCCGCGTTTCAGTTAAAGAAACATAGCCCCTTATCTGCCAGACCTCTGAATGATGGGGAAGAGCAGTAAATCTAGTCCTCCTGCTGCTGGAAAACAAGAGGTTGTTCGGTTGTTGGGGCATCGTACCATTGCATCGAGTGTCTTTTACCATCCCCTGGCACGCCTGCCCCGTGACATGGTTGCAGGACCCCTCTACCGCGAATGCTCCTGGTGATGAAATTCGATGCCTAAAGACACCTCTGAACCTGTCTCCGCTGGAGGAGAGGACAAAAGGCTTCCCCACATCCTCAAGCATTTTGAGGCTTGAGCCCCCTTGTTGGTTCAGGCTGACTGGTCCCCCGATCCAAGCCTGTGGCCTCTTTTCCAACAGACCGATCTGCATAGACTTGACTGGGGCACCCAACGCTGTAAGGCACCTCTGCACGTGGCCTCCCCAGTGCTGCCCCAAGTAAACTATTGGTGCTAGATTGAACCCTGTCCCATACTCACCTTAAGTCAAGAATGTGGTCCTGTAAATCGCTGTTACAAAGTGCTGTAATTACAATTAGAGTAGCAAAATCATCCGATGCTAAAAACACACCTCTGCACCTAAACGCCCCAGTGCCTTCCAAAGTGACCTATTGGTGCCGCCTTAGACTTTGCCCCGTGCTCACCTGAAGACCTGGGCAAAGGTCCCGTAATTCGTTGTTAAGTGACCATATGCAGTGTATGTTTTCTTATTAAGTTAACATTGTCGCGAAGTGCTTCAATTCTGATTTAAAATATCAAAAACCTGTTTTCTTCAAACCTGCTATTTTAAAAAGTGCTTACCTGATTTTGATGATATTGGGGCCTAAAGTTATAAAAAAGATAAGTGTTATTTTTATAAATTGGTGTGGATCTCCTTAGTCAGTGGTGTGTATCATTTATTGGCTGTGTGCATGTAGTGTATGTCTAGCACACCCCTCTAATAAGTCAAAGGCTGCTCAGCCCACACTACCCCTTAGAAGAGCACCTTGGGATTGCTAGAGCAAGCCCCTGTCCACTAGTAAGGGAATACCGGGACTCTGCACAGTATACCTGTTTTTGGTATACCATATAGAGAGCCACCTTCCTACATATATTATATGTTTTACATGTCCTGGCAGGGAAAAACCTCCAAGGTGGTTTTCCACTGGGGCATGGCTGGCTCTCCTATAGGGAAGCACTGTGTTACATTATAAACCTTATAACTTCAGTTTGGGAGTAGTTCGAAAACTGATTTAAGGATTCATTTTAATAATAATTTAAAAATCCAACTTAATTCCGGGTTGAATTTTATATACCTTATGAAAATGCCGTTTCCTGCCTAAGCTAAATGTCCCTTTCTGCCAGTGCTCAGTGTCACCCAGGAGCTGAATGGCTCCTTGATTAGGTGTGAAAAGGCTCCAACAGCTGAGACAAACGGAGATGGGTTTACCTTCCCCTGATAGGTTGGCCATCTGGGCTGTGCCCAGGATCTTAATTAGTTTCAAAGGATGCCACCCTGTCAATGGCAGATGTAGCTCAAACCTTAGCCTGCCTCCTCTATTATCCAGCAGGCTAGCCAGGCCCCACTTCCAGCAGGAGAGGATCTGCCCCCAGAACCAGTTTTAAGTTACCACAGGGGATGGTTTACTCATTTGCCTGGCCGCAGTTCTAGAGTGGTGACAGAAGCTCTGTACAGGGGAAGAATGGTTCTGCTGGACCGGTGGAGGACAGTAAAAGAACTGCACCTACTGTTATGACCTGTGAGGAGAACGTTAAATGCTGGACCTGCTCCTACGTATACTCCAGATAAAGAAGTGGAGTCTAGGGTGAGTTGGCTGACCTTTTGTTAAGCTACTGGGGCACAAATGCTGCAATAACACCACTTCCCTGAAAGAGCCCAGCTGATCATTTTTAACTGGACCTGGCCTGGACCCTGCTGATGGCTTCTGTTGGAGTGAGTGTTGACCCACATGTGCTGTTCATGAAGTCCTGGAACCCTGGCTGGTGTTAAGGTTTATTCCTCGTTCACAAACTGTAAAGCTGATACTCAGAAACTTTTTGCCACTGTCTCTTCTGAAAATCCAGTGGGAGACCGGGACACCTGTTGATCTGAACCTGTTGATGTGGAATTGTGGGTCGGATCCTACTTGCTGATCTCTCCTGCATAAGGAGATCTAACAGCAAAACACACAAGATGATGGACGGAATGTTGCACATTGGCAAAACATTCACCCCCAGTCACAGAACTGGGTTTAATCCATCGTTATTTTGCTCACCACGCCACCCCAGTTCAGACATGGCCATATGCAAATCAGTCTTGACCCTGTGTCTCATGGGAACAGTCCAGCCCGAACTGCCAAGCCATGACTTCCCTGGACCGGAATCAAGCATCCTAGGACCGGTTTCGGGGTTTCGCCCCTTTTCAGCCAGGATAGCTTGACTCCAGAGGCGTAGTGAACACGGGACCCAAGCATCACTCTGCACATGGGCTACAGCCCTACCAGCACAGCAGTAAGCTTCACAACTGTTCTTCTCAAACCTCACATCAGAGGCCCATTTGCCAGGATCTCTCACTGGACCTTGCTCCCTTCAGTGCTCTTCACTCCCTCACAGGACATAATGGTCTTGGAAAGCAGGCAGGCACTAGTGCTCCAGGCGTAGGTGATCTTGATTTCCCTGAGTGATGTCCCCTCACCCAGCTGGGAGACTGGCTGGCCTTGACCTCCAGTCCTGGTCACGAGCAGAAGTCTTGCAGAGCTTCTCCTCGCACAGCCCAACTGACTGCTTGACAGTTAACCATTTTTAGGGGCCTCAAACTCCCCTTCTTTTTCCAAACACCAAATGGGATTTAGAGTTATAGGGCTTTGCTATTCACAAATTATGAATTATTAGTAAGCTTATGACGGTTGAGACTCTGCAGTAGGGGTTGGAGAACTACGCACATACAAATTTAGGACAGGCCATTAGTAAATATACGTGAATACGAAAAGAATGTAAGCCTACAGTGTAAGAATACTTTTGTGAATCAGGCCCGAGTTTTTGAAGCAGTGGCTTACCTAGGGTGGGGGGTGGGGGTCAGTGAGGCAGTTGCCCCCGCAAAAATTCTTTGGGGCATTTTTAGGGG
The DNA here is from genome assembly GCF_964204655.1 of Triturus cristatus. Classification (NCBI taxonomy): domain Eukaryota; kingdom Metazoa; phylum Chordata; class Amphibia; order Caudata; family Salamandridae; genus Triturus; species Triturus cristatus. The sequence goes on along the minus strand of NC_140587.1, from coordinate 733,698,937 downwards.
TGCAAAATGTTAAAAGAAAAGTGAAAGGATACTTGCCTGCCCCGGGCGCTGTCAACCCACGCTACGCTGCTGCTTTGAAGTTCATATTGGGAGTTTGCTTCTGTTTGAAATGCCCTCTCCTGTGCCCTGATCTTCCTCCAGAAAGCAGTCTGTCACAGCAGGAGTGACTCCACATTTTTTAGCCCCACTACACAGGCCATGGGATTGACTAGAGGCCTACACCTGGATGTAAGCCACAGTGATATGTGTATCAAAGGTTACCCCAGGGCCTCAGCTGTATAATTCACTTATCAGCCCCATCTCCTTCCTGAGATGTACCCAGGCCCCTTCCCAGTGACCTGTCTTTGAAACAAAGAGCACCATTTGAAGTACACTGGAGAGTATGGCTCCCTTCCTCCAGGGTATCACACCCTTCTCACAGGAATACAGACATCCACAAATATGTCTGGGGGATTCCTCTACCTGCTCATGCTCCTCCAGTTAGCCCTAGGTCTCCCAAAATGGAACCCAGAATCCTCCATATATTGTACCATTCACAGGCAGACATACACCCAGCACATGCATCCAGCATACGCGCACTGCACAGCACTACATATTCCATGTGTTGTACCTTTCACAAGTACACATACATCCAGCAGATGTATATAACACACACACACTGCCCAGTACTGCATCATCCCTGTATTGTTCCATTCAAAGGGACACATACACCGAGTTCATGTATATAACACACACACATGTGCAACACTACACCCCAATCTGATGTAGGTTAAGGGTGAGCTAAGCACACAGCAGCGTAACTTTAAATGACTGAGCCTGTAGGTCTCACTCCAGTGACACAGGTAAAAATGCTCGACCAAAACAATATGTTTGCAAGCACTTTAATTATTCCCAATGTTACTAATGTTTTACATCAGTGCAATATAATGGATTTGAACATCAGTGGATAATGTACTGCGTACCATTAGTGTTTAGGGAAGCCATCTCAACAAAACCATATTATATAATTTCCTTGGAGCCCTCTTATCAATAGCTTTGTGATCAATAGACATAATTTCCCATTAAGACATATATTTGCCAAATTTCCACAATGATACAGTAAAGTTCATATTTCGTATAGTCACCAGGGCTGCAATACAGAACATATTTTTCCAATGACATCAGAAATGTTTGATCTGTATGTCACCCATACTGACCTTCAGATAGGTGTTGCAAGCTGCATGCTTTTCGCGTGAGACAAGGAGGTGTGACAAGAATTGTATGTCTATAGTGACTTGCAGACAGGTTTTACAGGATCTGCATGTCAACTGCAACCCTCACAAGATCCGCACACTTTCAGTTGCCAGCAGAGTTTATATGGAGCTGTATGTCTGTATTCATTTACACATTTTCACAATTCTTCTAGCACTATAGAAGTGACATGTGAAGCACACTGTGATGTGTAATGATCATTATAGTACCCAACCGTCTTGCACACTATAACAGTGACTAATCACTAAAATAGCTGCTGCCCTGCACAATGTGACAGGGATTGTGTCACTAAAGTTGTAACCTGCTTACTGTAACGGACAAGCAACCCGCACTAGTGACTGAAATACTGTGACAGGGCTTATACTTTTAGTCTGTGACTTAATATGATTTCAGTAGTTGTGTAGGACATTCTAATTTTTCCAAGTTGTCTATCACAGGTAACTAGCAACAAAGATATAGGGAACGCTAGGTGGCGCACAGGTGAATGGCGGCTGCCGAGTAGGGCTCCCGCTGGACGGCGCTTCTTATCCGCCTATTTATCCTTGATAGCCTCACCCGGGGGCTGCAACTCAGCGAGGGGCAGCAGCGAGGTGTCCAGTGCATGCTGGCCAAGTCTGGCGGTAAACGGGCAGCAGGCGCCGGAGAACGACGCGCCGTTCGCAGAGGCGCGCGGACGGCGTGACAGAGCTGGGACGCCCTGCCGGATCGCGCTGGTAGGCAACGTCGCGGCTGCATTAACGGCTGCAGGCCGTGGAAGCTGTGACCGGGCCTGGCCAACTGAGGGACGCGGAGACGAAGCAAGGGCAGCGGAGCAAAGTAGATTTCTCATCTGAAGTCGTTGCTGGGGGTGCACTCCCCCCCCCCCCCCCTCTGAAGGTTAGACGAGCGCTGATATCGGTGTCCCCGGCTGGGGATTGGAGGCGAAGCGCTGCGAGGGAGCCAAGTGACATCGGGGCTCCACCGGGGTGAGAGGTGGTGGCCCCCCTGCCCCCCCCCTCATGCCCCCCTCTGCCTGTGGAATATCGACTGATCTGGAGCGGAGGCACCCCCCCACCGGACACCGCGTATAACCGGACCGGCTTGCGAGTGCAGGAGTGAGGAGGCACTGGGCTGGAACACGGGAACTGGGGGACCCGGATGAACCGTGAGTACAGCCGTGAACCCAGAAGGAGCTGCGAGGTGCGAACTGCTTCGCCGGGGACTGAAGAGGAGATCGGGGGAGTAGCGATGGACGGAGGCCCAGTCCCCACGTGGCTGGCGGCTCCGGTATGATGCCGGATGGTCGTGACGATTAATAGGAGTAAGAGGACGGTGTAGCGGGTGTCTGCTGGACTGTCATAAGGCGCTTGAATATAAGGTCAGCCTGGAATTGCGGAGCGCAGGGAGCCAGCAGCTTCTGGGGAGTGCGCAGAGAGTGTGGACGCTGCTGCTGGCCCTAGGGGGTTGTCTGCTGCTGCGGCCAGGTAGGACGGTCCGGAGGCCAGCATGGGCAGGACAGATGCGAAACAGCCCAAACTCTCGTTTGAGGCTAGCAAGAAGCCGCCCAAGGCAGTGGAGGAGACACGTGAACCGCCGGCGACAGCAGGAGGGTCAGCAGATGCGGCGCCCAATCTCCACGATGTCTTGCGCGAAATGCGTCAAGGGTTTGCAACGATTGCTGACAAAGTTGACAGAATGTCGTCCCGAATGGATGCGGTGGTACAAAAATTGGACGCCCAAGAAGAACGGATCACGGGGGCGGAACAGCGTATATCGGACACTGAAGATACTGTGACACGGCACACCTCGCAGCTATCCAGGATGGACAATCTGCTGCGCCTCATTGCTGCTAAGAATGAGGATTTGGAAGCGAGGAGTAGGCGTAACAACGTACGCATTGTAGGTATTCCTGAATCGACGAATGTGGGCAGAATGGAGGAATACGTGGAGAAGATGCTGGTGGCGGCGATCGGTTCGGAGATTTTTTCCCCTCAGTTTATTGTGGAGAGGGCACACCGGGCCCTGGGCCCCAGACCTAAGCCGGGAACGGCGCCCAGGCCGATCATCGCCAGGATACTCAATTATCGCGACCGTGACGCTGCCTTGAGAGCCGCACGCGGCACACGTACATTATCCTACGAGGGCAACTCCTTCACGCTGTACCCGGACTTCACACCAATGGTGCAAGAGGAACGGCGAAAATTTGTGGCAGTCAAAGCGAAACTATGAGACTTACAACTGGACTATGCACTGCTTTACCCGGCGCGCCTGCGGATCACGTATCAGGGGAGGCAGAAGTTTTTCACAAATCCTCAGATGGTGGAGGATTTCATCAAACAGTACAAGCGTTCCCGCAGGTCGGAGGATGGAGCTGAGAACGCTGAGAACCCTGTGCGCGAGGAGCTGGTGGACGGCGAACCGTGAGTGGGGTGCCTATAGATGGCATATTGGACTACATGTGCGGATGGGGGAGTACCCTGTGAACTGATGTTGGGGTAGCTGGCTCTGAGACAATATGATAGGGGATGGTTGGGCCATGTAGATGCAAGCACGGAGGGATGTTGGTGGGGGTGTGGGGAGCTCACACTGCAGAAGATTCCGCCACAGATTACTCACGTTGGGACACAGTACTGGCTACTTTTAAAGGAGGCAGGGATCAGTTTGTTGTGAGACCCGGGTGACATAAGTACTAGCGCCGGACACCTCCTCGTCTCGTTGCGCTGGACTGCACGTTGTGTGGTCGGGCTGGCGTTTCTGGGGGGGGAACTGGTGGAGCCACCTGGACTTGTTTCCTAACGGGAAATACCCTAGTATATGTTGGGAGTTTGGGGAATGTACTTGCCTTGCTGTTTGGGGCAATTGTGGGTGGGCAGGGGGGGGTACAGGACTGGCAGGTTGGGGTTTGCTTCAGTGGGAGGGGGGTGGGCAAGAGGGGTGTTGCGATGGTTTGTATGTTGGAAGTTCCAAAACGGGTGAGAGCGCGTAGGACCAGGAGAGAGTGGGTGGTTTATAGGGGAGTGAATAGGCTGGTTTCCAATACACTGTGGAACGGGTCACTTTTAAATATTCGACCTGCGGGGGTGGAGAGGGCGCTGATATTGGGTGGCACATACCCGGGGTGTGATTGGTGGAAGGATCCTGAGGATTGCCTTGGTGTTTGGGAAATTGACGACGCATGGCGGGTAGGATGAGTAAGTCACGTGTCACTGTTGCCTCCTGGAATGTTCGGGGGTTAAACGACGCCAGGAAATGTAGAAGGGTGGTGGCTTATTTGGAACAACATAAGGTGCAAATTGCATTACTACAGGAGACGCATCTTAGTCCCCGGGCCACTTACACCTTTGCAGGTAAATGGGCGGCGGTCCGGAGTTTCTCCTCGTATTCAGGATATGCCAGGGGTACGGCGATACTGATCAAGAAGGCGGTGCCGTTTGTGCTGCTGGGCGATCTTACGGATAAGGAGGGGAGGTTTGTTTTGTTGTGGGGCAGACTTGGTACGGATACAGTCACAATTGCGAACTGCTACGGGCCGAATGTGGATTCGCCTGCCTTCTTTACCATGCTCGGGGTAAAATACTGAACATTGGTTCCATGCATGTCATATGGGGGGGGGATTTCAATCTCACCATGTCCTCAGGGCTCGACAGATCGGATGGCAGCCCGCAATACCATAAGGGTGCGAGGGACGTCATGGAAGGTATAGTTGTAGAAGGAGGACTTGTGGACAGCTGGAGGTTTGTGCATCCTGGGGTCCGGGAAGGAACACATTTCACGACATACGCTAACTCTTGGGCCAGGCTGGATTACTGCTTTCTGTCTACAGGCTTGGCGGTTGATTTAGGTCGAGTGGCTCACTTACCACGGACGTACTCAGATCACTGTCCGGTAATTGTGGAGGTGGCGCTGCCGGGGCTCAGTGGGTCAGCACCTAGGTGGCGTATGCAACCCACGGCATTATTGGATCCGGTGTTCCAGGCGGAATTAGGAGACGAGATAGCGGAGTTTTTTCCCCGCAATAAGGGGTCAGTGGACAGTGTCGAGACCATTTGGGAGTCGTTTAAGGTGACGGTCCGGGGGTACTACATCTCTAAAAGCTTCGGTGTCCTGAAAACAATACGCGGTTCGCTCTCCAAGTTAGAGGCTGAACTAGCGGAGCTGGAAGCCAGGATGGCCCAGGAACCAATGGGTCCGGTCCATAAGGAATTCCGAGAACGGCTTACTCAGTACGAGCAGGAAGCGGATAGGGAGTCCAAATTTAGGGGCAAATATTGGCAGGCCCGTCGTTACTGTGAAGGAGAAAGACCAGGGCGTGCCTTAGCGGAAATTACTAGACATGCCCGGGGACCCACGCACGTTTTAGAGATCAGAGGGCAGGGTGGGACCCTACAGCAAGATACGAAGGGCATACTAGCTCAATTTACTGCGCATTATGAGGAATTATATGAAGCCCGCAGCGGAGGGGAGGTTGTATTTGGGGACTTTCTGGATGATGTGGCGTTATGTTGGTTAAGTGATGACCATCGGGAATTCCTTGGGGCCCCATTTGAACTTGATGAAATACGGGAAGCGATTATGTCCCTGAGTAATGGTAAGGCGGCGGGGATTGATGGCCTACCGGCGGAATTCTATAAAAGTTATATAGATGTCATGGCGCCGGTGCTGCGGGAGGTGTACGAGGAGTCACTGGAGGTAGGTGTGCTGCCTGGGACAATGCGGGAAGTACTGATCACCTCGCTGTTAAAACCCGGCAAAGACCCGGTAGAGTGTGACTCATATAGGCCGCTATCCCTAATTAATTGTGATGCGAAGATACTGGCAAAGGTATTGGCCACTAGACTTTCCCTGCTTATGACCAAAATTGCACTCCCAGATCAATCTGGGTTTGTCCCGGGCCGCTCAACTGCTTGTAACTTGCGTACGCTCTTCTCCTTGATAAACACGATAGCGCCGGAACTGCCTGTGGCGGCGGTGTTTCTGGATGCCACCAAGGCATTTGACTCGGTTGAGTGGAATTACTTGTTTGCCATCTTGTACAGGATGGGCTTTCCCAAAATATTCGTCGCCTGGATCAAATTGCTCTATACGGCTCCGACAGCGAGAGTGCTCATCAATGGTGAAGTGTCCGAGTCGTTTCTGCTCACTAGAGGTACCAGGCAGGGGTGCCCGCTCTCCCCATTGCTCTTCGCTATCGCGATTGAGCCTCTGGCATGCCGTATCCGGCAATTGCATAAACAAAGTGCTTTCAAATGTTACCAACGGCAGATAGATGTCTCTCTCTATGCTGACGACTTAACGTTGTACGTGGTAGATCCACAGGTTAACCTTAATCCATTACTCCGAGAATTTTTAGTGTTTGGGCGTCTGTCGGGCATTCAAATAAACTGGAAGAAGTCGCAATTTTTTCCCCTGACGCCTGCAGTGGGTCGCTTTCCTCTGGACTACCCGCTGGAATGGTGTGAATCGGATCTTAGATATTTGGGGGTCCAGATCTCCAAGGATCGAGAGGAGACGTTGAGGTTGAATTATGGTACGGCCATGACTCGGCTGACAGAGGATGTGACTCGTTGGGTGTCTCTCCCACTCTCCATGGCGGGCAGGGCTTCGCTTATCAAGATGGTGGTATTACCCCGTTTTTTATATTATTTCCAGAATATCCCGTATTATCCGGGGGCGTACTTCTTTCGCGCATTGCGTACAGAATTACTGCGGCTGTTCTGGGCTGGTAAGCAGCCAAGATTGGCGTGGTCGGTTATCACTCGGCCATACGAATCTGGAGGGTTTGATGTTCCCGATTTTCTCACGTATTATCTGAGCGCGCAGGCTCAATTTGCATACCATTGGTTTGCACCTGCGCCATTCCTACCACAGCTGGCGGTGGAGGACTGGCTATCGCGGCCTCTGCCACTGACGGGGGTCCTTCAGGGCTCCAGTCGCGCCTTTGATACACTATACACTACGGTGCCGTGCACGGTGGATGCGTGGCAGCGTATACTACGTCGCATGGCGCTCAGCTTCATGTATGCTCCGACGCTGCCACTGGTTTATCACCCGGACTTGTCGTTACTGCAGGAAGGAGGGTTTCAGGGGATGTGTGCCAGAATAAAAATACGGCACTGGGGTGATCTCTTCGCTAATGGACGGCTCAAAACGAAAGAACAATTATTTGAGGGCTATCAGCCTACCCCGTTGGATGTTTTTTACTATATCCAGCTGCGGCGGGGGCTGCGGAAGATACTACCAGGCTTCCCGGGGGAACCAGAAGTAGTGCGGCCTTTACAAATGCTGCTTACGTCTTCGGATGGTAGGCACTTAGTCTCCCAATTATACGGCAGTATTCGGGCACACAGTGGCAACATGGAATGTAGGGCACTCCAGCAATGGAGACTTGAGCTAGGCAGAGATATCACAGATAAGCAGTGGACGTATTGTTGCGAGCTCACCTCCCAGATCTCCTCCAGTAGCAGACTGCGTATTATCCATTACAAGTTTTTACAACGTATGTATTATACGCCAGCTAAGAAGTTTAAATTTCGTCTATCAGACAGTGACAGATGTGAGAGGTGTCAGGCGGAAGGGGCTGACTTCATGCACTTGGCATGGCTGTGTCCGAGAGTGGCGGATTTCTGGCTACAGGTACATTCGGCACTGAGGGTCATGTTGGGAGATGTAGTGGAACTAGATCCGCTGGTGATGCTGCTGGGCTACACGGTATCAATACCTAAGTTGACGCGCAAACTGGGGAACATTGCTCTATTGTTAGCGAAGCGGAGAATTGCGTGTCGCTGGGGTAGGGGGAGAGCACCGAAGTTCAAGGAATGGATAGGGGATCTTTTACACTGTCAGGAGCAGAGTGCTATCTACGCTGAGACGCAACCATTAACTAGCAGAGCCAGTGACATTTGGGACCCGTTCAAGGAGTATTTGGCGGCGTATACCGCCTCCACGGAGGGAGAGAACCAGGAATCGGTTGAGGGTGGCCCTGGAGCTGGTGAGTTTACCTAGTAGGGGGCTGCAGGATTGTCATTACTGAATGTCTTGCTGATGGAGTGTGTTGGGGGGTTGTGCTCCGGGATGTCTGCACCTAGGAATTCCAGGTAGCGCACCTAGGAGATACGCCAGAAGGTTGAGTTGCTCCGCAGCTTGCCCAGGGTCCATGGTACAGTGTATAACACTACTGATATATTGGAATGACAGGGATTTGCCGCCGGACCTCCGGGTTGTCGGCCTCAAGGCTGTGTACAGGGTGATGAACCGTAATGAGAAATGTCATCTGGAGCCGGCCCGTGAGGTTGTAGGCGCGTAATGTATGACTGTGTCAAATGCTAATAAAGGTTTTGGAACTTTAAAAAAAAAAAAAGAAAAAAAAAAAAAACTAGCAACAAAGATATAGTCCCAGATTTACAAATTTTTCAGACGATGCAGCCAAACAGACAAATCAGCTGCTCTGCATCACACAAGAGGAAAAACACAGCACAGAGCCTGGTGTGCTCCTGCTGTCACTTTCTGCACTGGGACTTTAACAAGGTAGCTCCTTTAACCGTTGGTGCAGAGGCGAGTGTGCGCTTCCAATACAATTTGAAAAGCCTAAACAAACTCGGAAGTATAATTGTAATTCATCTTTTTGAGGAATGAACACATTACCTGTTCTTTATGTCTACTTCAGGTAGGTTCTAGGTTTGATCAAACACTAGTCTGTCAATCTTGGTAGATTAGGCTTTGCATCAAAACCTATGGATGTTTGTGCTGATCCACCCAGTTACCTTCCCTTGACCAAAGTGAATAGAGGAGAACCGATTCTGTGCAGAGGCGAAAAGAGCACCTTTTCTGCACAACATACCCGCACTACACCCCTTTGTATTGTTGTGCGGTGGCTCAAAACCTTAGTAAATCTGGCCATACTGTAATCAGATGGGATCTTTCAAAATAATATGTAAACAAGATGCTGATGCTTCAGCACTGCAGAAACCACCACTATTTGAATACTGTTGTTCAGAGATATCCAAGCTCCAACAGGGAAATCGGATCTCCCCTGATCAAAACCTGTGTGATAAATGGCCTCATTCTTCAAATTGAAAGTCCAAACTATTTACAGGGAACTGGAATGCTTGGACTCCACTCCTCAAAACCCACTTTTGCGGGATATGGAGGAGGGATCAGTAGCCCCCAATCTCCTGACTAGCTTCTCGCTACTTACACCAGACTCTGTGAATGATCTCATATTGACCACCAAGTCTGGCTTGCCAGAGGACCCGTGCCCACTGAAAATCATTCACTGGGTCTTGGAACTAATCAGCACAATACTCACCCCTCCCTAAACACTACCATAAAGCTTGGGACTTTCCCATCAGTTTGTAAAATAGCGTGAATTAGACCCATTCTAAAGAAACTGTCCTTGGACCCAGGGGACGTCACAAGCTATCCGCCAATCTCCTGCCTGCCGCTAGCGGCTAAGGTGTTGGAGACAGCTATAAATCACAAACTGAATCTTTTTATAAACTCCAATAATGTGCTTGACAGCTAACAACTTGGCTTCCGCTCACACCATTCCGCTGAGTCGGCGCTGATAATAGCCACGGAGGAAGTCCGTTGGCAAATTGACAGAGGTGGCAGGGCTGTCCTGATCCTACTTGACCTATCAGCCACGTTCGACACGGTCGATCACTCAGTTCTTACGCAACGGCTTAAGGCAAGTGGGTTGCAAAACAGCGCACTGGCCCTCCTCACCTCTTTCCTGTTAGGCAGAGAACATAAGGTCAGCTGGGAGAATCTTAAATCGGACACATTTTACCTCCCTTGTGGAGTCCCTCAGTGATCGGTTCTTTCACCCACACTATTCAACATATACGTGACTCCACTAGCCAAACCAGTTAAAAACTATGGCTTCTCACTTGTGTCTTACGCCGACGACACACAAATCATAATTTCCATAGCTTCTAGGGAAGACGCGCTGTCGGCTAGAATCCATAGCTGGCTCGATCACATCATACAATTGATGCACCTTAATTACTTGCAACTAAACACTCAGAAGATGGAAGTCATGGAGTTTGGCACTGTCTCACCCATTTGGAACTCTGCGTGGTGGCCGGAAACAGCAGGAGCCTGTCCAACACCAGCGGTTAAAGTGAGAAACCTGGGCGTTGTTTGTGACACACAGCTCAGCTTCTCAGGTCAGATTAACCAGGTCACTTCAGCCTGCTACTTCACACTAAAGATACTGCAAAAGATTCTACTGTTTCTTCCAATGGAATTGAGGAAAACCATTGTGTTAGCACTCGTGCTGTCCCGGATTGACTACTGTAATGGCCTCTACCTAGGGGTTGACAAACGGCAGTTAACTAAACGGCAATCTCTGCAGAATGCGGCAGCCCATGCCTTATTGAATATCCCTAAATTCAATCGCATATCGGGGGCCACCAGGAACCTTCACTGGTTTTTATTCAAAGAGTGCATAGAATTCAAGGCAGTGTCTGATTCATAAAACCTTGTATGGAGGCAGTCCAACGGAATTCCATACATTTTTCCAATGGTACACCCCTAGACGCTCACTAAGATCAGCCAATCAGGCACTGGTAAATGTCCCTAAAATTAAGAAAGCTAAATGGGGAGGTGGATGCCTCTCTTCTCTAGCTCCCAAACTTTGGAACAAGTTGTCTCCACACATTAAATCCCAGCCAGTTCGGTCAAAATTCTGTGGCCTTCTGAAACCTGGCTCTTTCCCACTTAGTAACAATCTTAATTTCCCGGCTCTACGTCTTCTCCTTTGCTCTCTCCAGAGCCCAGACGCCTCGTCATTCGAGCGCTTTATAAACTTTTACTTACTTACTTACAGATAAATTATAGAATGTATCTCAAGTGAGACCATACTGTGTTTCAATAGTTAATGTAGTCCTGCTTATTTTCTTTGTATTCTGGTATATACCGTCTTGGATTGATGAAAAGAAAAGAAACAAAATGAATATTAGAATGGGGAGAATGTAAAGAAAAAGATCAGATATGGCACACTTCTACGTTGAGCAGTAAATCTATAAAACATACTTTACTGTCATTCAGTCTATGGGAGCAATTGTCAGGGAGAGCAACTGGAGGCAAGGCAAACCAGTGATACAGTCAGCCTGCAGAGTAGACATTCCAGATTAATAGGTATCCTTTCGCCACATCCTGTACTTGATTTGTCATGACACTCAGCAGAAACCCACCTTGTTGGTAGGTATTTTTATTAAAAGTTAAACAGAGATCTACACAGAACTCAAAGAGAACAATGTGATAACAGTGCCTTATGCAGGCAGGTTTATTTTTTGACATTCTAGGAATTGTAGTTTTTCTTTTATAATGGGGACATGAATATTTCAAATGTGCAAATGTGAGAATATAATAATTAATGGAGGCACCAAATCATCAGTTGACATCTAACAAGGAAAACCAAGAGATTTGTAACGGTTTGAAAAAGTGAAAATGAGTTTAGCAGCTCAGGTGAACCAAGCAAATATATTGTTGTAAGTTCATAAGAAAAAACCTGCATATATTTTTGAGGAAAGTCCTTCCATCAGATCAAAAGGTAACAGAGGCAGCTCCAGCCCGCCATGTCCTGCTGACAACTATTTATTTTTGAACATTGGTTTTGAGCAGTGGTGGAATAGTGAGGTATCCAGCTGAATCAAGAATCCAAGGGCTTGGGGGAGGAGCCTAGCGCTTGACCAAGATGGCCGCGTGAGCTTTGAGCTCCCGAGACCCTCGTGCCCTCCGTCGTCTATCCTGTATATAATCCTGTTTGTATGCATGGCATCGTGTAGATGACTTGTCAGGGAGGCGATCGATGCCACCCGAGGTCGAATCGCCCACCGGGAACCGGAGTTATGCATGGCGGAAGATTGAGGCCCATCTCCGAGGGATGCCAGGGGCTCGAGTTGGCTGGATGCCCGACCTCTAATTGAACAACAGCGGCCAGGCGAGTTGTGAACTGCCGGACGGAGGTCCCTATCCTTTCACTTTCACTTTCTCGCCCTTTGTCTGCCCAGCCCAGGGAGTGCTCGCGTCTGCTTTATTATCATTTGGACGCTCTGCATGCCACATTGGCGACCCATCGTAAGACAGAGCACTCCTGCTCTCTCTCGCTGAGAGAGGGCAGTCCTGTTTGACCCGACCTGCTCGAGCCCACCATGTCGGGCAAAGCAGAGGTGGATCGGCCGAAGCCCAAGGCCACCAGGCGGGGAGCCTACACTCAAGCCAATAACATGGACCGCTATGCCCAGCAGAAGGGGTCACCGGGTGCACCGAGCCAGTCCCCGGATACACAGAAGACTGCTTCACCCTTGGCCCCGGAGCTCTCACTGCAGGATGTCATGGGTGCACTTGACGGGCTGCAGACTTCGATTGGGAGACAGTTTGATGCCCTGGCGCACAAAGTGGATACCATCTTGGTGGATGTTAATCTGATCCGCGCGGATTTGGGCAAAACAAATGAACGGGTCAAATCCCTGGACATCAAGACCACGGGCCTCGCCGATGATGTCTCGGACCTGCAGACCGAGGTCCGTAAGTTGCGGACCGAGCATGATCTCGCAGCCCGTCGGCTGGAGGACTTCGAGAGCCGGGCCAGGTGCAACAACGTGCGCATTATCGGGGTCCCGGAGTCCTCGGACGAGATTTCAGTGGACCTGCTCGTGGAGGACTTGGTGCTCAATCATCTGCAGCCTAAGGGTCTAGGAAAGTTCTTTGCAGTTGAGCGGGCCCATAGAGTGCCTGGTGGGCGGCCCAAGGTGGGAGCCACACCGAGGCCGATCGTCGCCCGGCTCTTTCACTTTCGAGACCGGGACGCTATCCTGCAGGCCTCGAGGGTAACGGTCCCGGTCCCCTTCCAGAACGCGTCGGTGAATTTCTATCCTGACTTCACCCAGCAGGTACAGAGGCAGCGGCAGGGCTTCCTGGGGGTGAAGAGGAGGCTTCGGGAGAGGGATCTGAAATACGCCATGCTCTTCCCTGCCAGACTACGTGTGGTGTTTGAAGACCGAACATTCTTCTTTGAGTCACCTGCCATGGCGGATGAATGGCTGGACGCTCTGCCTCGACGACGCACGGAAGAGGACACTGCCGTAGACGGGGACAGTGGCCGGGATGAACAAGGTTGATGTATTCGGAACCGGACTGACTCGGACTGACTTTAGATAATGACTTGCAGTAAACACGGAGGTTGTGGGAGGACGAGGGGAGCTCTTTCCTCCCTTAGGGTACTTTTTGTAGATTTTGGGTTTGGTAGGGCGACAGGCACACTGCAAGTTGGGGGGGCTTTGTAAGCTGCAGCAGGGGTGCAGGGTGGGGGGGGGTTTCCGGGATTTTGGGGTTGTTGTTGGGGGGTTTGTTTCAGCAAGGCATAGTGATTATTTCCAGGACTGTTCCATGGGGGCTCTTCGGGTGTGGGGTGGGCCTCTTTACGTTTGGGGATGGGGGGTAGGGGTTTAAGTGTTATAAGCTGGAATGTGAATGGTTTGGGGGATCGCATTAAGCGTGGGATTGTTTTGCAATTCTTGAAACGGTCATTGCCGGATGTCGCCCTGCTGCAGGAGACGCATCTTATAGGTAATACGTGCTATGCCCTGAATAGGAAGGGTTATAAATTCATAGCTCATTCGGGATTCTCCTCTGGGTCCAGGGGTGTGGGCATCCTAGTCAGAGCCTCGCTACCATTTGAGGTGGACTCCACCATTGTTGATGATAGGGGGAGGTTTGTGGCGGTGGCGGGGCGGTGGGAAGGAAGAACTTTGGTTTTAGTTTCGGTTTATGTCCCGCCGGCCCTGCAGGCCTCCACTTTCACAGATCTGGGTAGGGCCCTGCTGGATCTCCCGGGGGGTATGCTTGTAGTGGGAGGTGATTTCAACGCTGTTGGCTCCGGCCTGCTGGATAGATACCCGCCCAGAGACACGGGGGGGGCTCAGAAGTGGCTTCCAGACTTTCTAGATACGCTTGGCCTGATAGACTGCTGGAGGCTCCGGCACCCCACACAGAGCCAATACACTTTCCACTCCGGGGCGCATGGTAGCCTTTCTAGGATTGACTACCTACTCACTCTGGCTGCGCATGCCTCATTGGTGTCTGAGGCCAGGCACATGGCGCGTGGTATATCTGACCATTCGCCGGTGTGCGTCAGGCTGGATCTGGGTCGAGAGGGAGGGGGAAGGGTGGCCCCTATCAACCCCTGGTATTTCCGAGACCCCAAGATGCGCAGCGCGCTGGTAAAGACAGTAGATCATTTTTTCAAGGACAATCAGGGATCCGTGGACTCGGCAGTGTCGCTGTGGGAAGCATTTAAGACCGTGCTGCGAGGGGAAGCCCTCTCCCTTGTAGTGGCTGCCAAGCGGCGGAGAGATGGCGAGGTTTTGCAGGTTGAGGAGGAGATCGCGGCTTTGGAGGGAGCGCTGGAGGAGGAGGTTACAGAGGCCTCACTGCATGAGCTGTGCTTGAAGCAATCCGAGTATAAGGACCTGGTGACGAATGCCGCTAAGACCCTCGGTAGGGAACAGCAGGGCCGTCTGTATGATGTTGGTGACAAGGCCGGGAAACTCCTGGCTTGGCTGGACAAAAAAGAACGGGTCAATAGAGTAGTGCCGGAGTTGACGGGAGAGGGGGGAGAGGTGATTGTGGAACCTGAGAGGATTGTGCAGTGTTTCTCGGACTATTACCGTATGGTTTATGCCTCAGTGTCGGACAGGCCGCCCGAGGACTCGCATGACCTCCTGCGTGATATTGCATTGCCCTGTCTCTCAGATATAGATAGGGACGATCTAGATGGTGACATAACGGTCGATGAGGTGGCGGGGGCTATCCGCGCGTTGAACTCGGGCAAGGCCTCGGGTCCGAACGGCTTGCCGGTCGACCTATACAAGCTATATCCGGATAGGGTTGCCCCTCACCTGCGCGCCATGTTCGTGGAGGCGCGGGGGAGTGGGGCCCTCCCGTTGGATCAGCGACTGGCGACGATTGTGGTTATACACAAAGAGGGCAAACCCCGAGATAAGTGCGCCTCATATAGGCCTATCTCACTCCTTAACGCAGAGCCGAAAATTCTGGCTAAAATCCTGGCGGCCCGTTTGATCAGGGTACTCGGTGACTTGGTCCATCCGGATCAATCCGGATTCATCCCGCACCGTAACACAGCGTTAAATCTTCGGCGCCTACATGGTGTAATCGCAAGGGCGGGCACGCTGCGTGAACCAGCTATTGTGGCGTCTTTCGATGCCACGATGGCCTTTGACACGGTGGAATGGGCATATTTGTGGGCCGTGTTGACCATGTTCGGCTTTGGCCACGGTTTTGTGAGCTGGGTGAAGTTGCTGTATGAGGGCCCTCTTGCGAGTGTGGTGGTAAATGGCCGGGCGTCGACTCCGTTTCAGCTTGGGAGGGGTACTCGGCAAGGTTGTCCCCTGTCGCCATTGCTGTTCGCCCTCGCCCTTGAGCCGCTGGCTGCGTGGATACGCTGGCACCCGGATATACGGGGACTTAGATGGTCGCCTGAGCACGAGGACCGTATATCGCTCTATGCTGATGACATCCTGTTGTATCTTGCCTCACCCAAAAATCACTTATAGTGGTCTGTGACATACTCACATCTTTCGGTAGGAACTCGGGTCTCGTTATCAACTGGAGTAAATCGTATTTATATGTTCTTAGTGGCGAGGTTCCACCGATCCCTCGAACTTGTTCGATCCAGGTTGCTCAGCAGGGCTTCGTGTATCTGGGGATCTTTATCTCCATGGATTCTGCCGTGCGATATGAGAGGAACCTGCTCCCCCCCCTAGCGCGCCTGAGGCGGGATGTGGAGGGCTGGCGGAGGCTGCCGCTCTCCCTCGTTGGGCGTGCGGCCCTGTTCAAAATGATGTCTCTTCCCCGGTTCCTCTACGCGCTGCAGAATACTTTGGATTGGGTACCGGCCAACTACTTTCGGGAGGTCGAAGGCCTCCAACGAGCTTTGCTGTGGGACGGGCGGCCGCGAATAGCTATTGCAAAGTTGACGCTCCCATGGTACGACGGGGGTATTGCGCTTCCAGACATCCGACGGTACTATTGGGCCACCCAGCTGAGTGCGATTAATCATGGGTTTTATGGCCCGGCCCTCAGCCCTGGGTATGCCATGGACAGGTGGTTGCTGCGTGATGGTAACTATTACAGGGCGTTGTATTCGCGGTCCCTGGACTCGTCCCTCACGGGGCCCACTGGTGTGGCGGTGCGTGTGTGGAAGATGGCAACTGACTCGGGCTGGAAGGATAGGCTCACCCTCGCTACCCCGCTGTTTGATTCTGAGAGATTGGGTAGGCTTTGGCACACAAAAGGCTTTGACAAATGGGACTTGATCGGCATCTCCAGGGTCGGAGATGTCCTGATTAAGGGGAGGGTGAAGTCCTTTGAAGAGTTGCAGAAGGAGTATGAACTGGGGCCATCTGAGTTTTTCCGCTATATTCAGGTGCGTCACGCCCTCCGATCAGTCCTCATAGAGGGTGAGAAGGTGCCTGAGTCCTCTCCTTTGGAGGACCGGGTCCTTGATGGTCATATGCCCGAGAGCACGATCTCGCTCATCTATAAGAAACTGATAAACGTCCGGGCGGATATGCTTCTGGGGTTGAGGGACCAGTGGTCTAGGAATGGCCTCGAGTTGGATGACGAGGATTGGCAGTCTGCTGTTTCCTCTCCTAAGGAGGTTGCGATCCCGTCGCGTCTGAGGCTGGTGCAGCTTAAAATACTGCATCGAGTGTACGTGACGGGGCCAAGGTTGGTTCACATGGGATTCTCGGAGGACGGCCTATGCAGGAGGGGATGTGGTATGGTGGGTACTTTCCTGCATATCATTTGGGAATGTAGTGTCATCACGGAATTCTGGCGGAGAGTCCATGCAGTGATGGGGGAGGTGACGGGCATTGCTATGCAGCCGGAAGCGCGGTGTTGTCTCCTGAATGTCTGGGGGCCCACTGATCACAATGCGGCGCAGACCCAATGGGTGACTCTGGGCAACATGGTCGCTAAGAGAGATATAGCGCGATTGTGGGGATCCGTGGGCCCCCCCACATTGACCGCGTGGAACGAAAATATGGACTGGAGTATGCTAAGGGAGAAGACGGTATATTGCGCTAGAGGCCGCCCTCGGAAGTGGCACGCCATCTGGGGGCGGTGGAACCAATACAGGGGGGGAATTTGTCTTGCCCCTGATCTGGATCCCCCCGAGGAACAGCTTTCCTCCTAACCTTCTTTCCAGCTCAGTATGGTTAATGGACTTCTTTGGCCCCTGCTGTCCCCCTTCTTCCTCTTTTCACGATACTGTAAATGGTAGATGATTGGGGTCCTGCCTCCCCTGGGGGGCTATCACCATGGGCATTCAGTGTTCTTGCCTTGCTGGGGGTTGTTGTGTGTTTTGTGTTTATTTAAAAAATGGAATCTTTGCACTCCTCCTTCACTGTACTGTGGATGCGTCTCTGTTCCTCTTTACCGAAGCTGCCGAACCTCCGGGTTGTCGGCTGAATAGCTGTGTCCAGACTTTTGAAAATAAAGGTTTTTAAAAAAAAAAAAAAAAAAAAAAAAAAAAAAGAATCCGAGGGCTTGTATTGAGCTGGATCTGGGATAGAGACTGCCACTAGTGCTGTGTCCCTGTGAAATTTGGTGCCACTGGGACACAATCAGAGCAACTGTATTGAGTGTGTTGTGTGGTGAAAGCAGAAATTGCAGGGGTAAGAGAGGTCATTTATTTTCAGTTCCAGCTGGGACCAACATGAATATTGTAAGTAATGGGCTTTCACCACTTCTTCTGTTCATGTCTCATCCTGGCTAGAGTCTAACACCTTATTAGAACATTGGAATGTAGAGCAATCCATTTAATTCAATGGAGTGCTCCCTGCTTCTACAGGCCGATAGTACACCCGCAGAGCAATATTCCAATGTTGTTTTTGCTCACAGCTGCTGCTGTGAACAAAGGCCTCTCGGAACCCGAGAGGATTTAAACCTCATCGGGCTCCGAAAGGTCTTTGTTTTTAATACCTAGTACATTCTGCCCTCTGGGGTGGAATGTTCTAATAGTCTTAGAGCCCTCCTTGCAGGCTCTACTGCCATTAAAGGCCTGCTCCCTTGTTAAAGGCCCTTGCCTTCGGCTCCGGCCTTTAACGCTTGAGCAGACCTTTAATGGCTAGTAGAGTCCGCTAGGTCGGGCTCAATGGCTATATTAGAACATTGGAATGCTGAGCACTCCATTGAAGACAATGGAGTGCTCTGGGCTTCTAATGGCTAGTAGAAGCCTGGAGCATCAACATTTCAATCTTTGCTCACAGCAATAGCTGTAAACAAAGGCATTACAGAGCCCAACAGGATTTCAACCCACTCAAGCTCTTTGAGGCCTTTGTTTTGGAAATTAGAACATTCTGCCCTCTAGGGACAAAATGTTCTAATAGCCTTAGAGCCACCCATTGCCAGCTCTTCCGGCCATTAAAGACCCACTCCCTTGTTAAAATCCTTTGCCTTCGGCTCAGGCCTTTAACACTGGAGTGGGCCTTCAATGGCCAGTACGGCCCCCTATAATAACAGTGCCATCAAGGAAACACAGACTATCAGCTTGTGGTCACTTTACAAGTATTTTAGAGGGTAGACAGAGTAGAGCACTTACCTTGTTCACCCTGGCAGGACGAGTGGGTATGGATTGAAACAGGACCAGCAGTGGTCAAAACTAAAAACCTGAAAAGAGAGAAAGCAAAAGTTAAGGGCAGGACATGGACAGGCAGACTGGAAGGACGGTGAAAAGGAAAGGGAAATTTGAGGGGAGGTCTTCAAGTTACAGAAAATAAAAAGAAGTAGAAATGCAGGAGAAGGGGGAAAGAAAGAAGGATAGGATGCCAAAGGCAAAGGGGGTAGAAAAGAAGGAAAGGGTACTTTGAGGGGGAAAAGCAAAATATAGGAAAGTGAGTAAAAGATGAGGATGCCAAAGAGAGGGAACACACTTTCCAGGCGAGGCAAGAAATGCCAAATGCAGAGAAGATGCCAAGGCAAAATGCAAACTGCCTATAGTAACTACAGCAACAAGGCAGCTTCTGACTGTAACACGGACACAGACAGAGACTTGTGGTTTACCACAGGAGAAGCCCAAGGACTTGATACCAAGACCTGAGGACAGTTTGTGGACAGATTCAGAGAGGCTCCTGATGAGCGTGCCCAGATGATCATGGTTGTGCTGTCCAGCTTGGCCAATAGGAATGGCAAGCCAGATTTCAAATGAATGAAAACATATCACAACTTCATTTTCTGTATTTCTATGAGCATACTTGTATTCATGTCTGTATTGTAATCTTCACTACAAAATGGCCAGAGCTTGCAAACATAAATAATAGTGAAAACAGCAATTAGAACAACAGAAAATTCCAAATATAGTTTCTTAGTATAGTACTGGGTGAAAGCTCTAATGACTTGCTTTAATGTGTTTGTTGTTGAATGCACAGTATAATAACTTGTGAGGTAAATTAAAGGGAAATACAGCATATCTCTTGAGCAAGGAATCTTCCATATGTCTTATATGATATGTTTTTTGTAGATACATATTAGGAATTATATCTAACACATATACAAATTCATATCAATTATTTAAAAAGATGACCCAAGGCACATCTTCCCTAAAGACAAGAGTTCCAAGTAAGGTTAGACATAAAATCCACTAAATATGATTTGCAATGCTATACAGCTAAGGAATTATCAAGAGAATTATAATTTTCAGTGTTATGCTGACATATAACTTTCTATTACCATTTTTCTGTTCGTCTGTTGATGGATGAATGCCTTCTCTCTGTCTGAGGGAATTCCTTTTAAAGCAATCTGTCTATCTGACTCTGTTTTGCCTACTTATCCAGGAAGGAGGGCTTTTGAATGCTTTATGATAAGTTAATTCACTCAGAAGGAAAAGAAAATGGGTTAAATAAAACGAGAAATATTATACTGAAGATTTATAAAATTACACAGATATCCCATGCTCTTTTAAATCATAGCACTTCGGTACGACTGATCTAAACATCATGGATGCGCCATATTTATGGTATGGCACACCTTGTCATAAGGTCTGAAGGTGCATCAAAAAAACAGACAAATTCGCAGGATTGGCTGCCACAGAGAAAGGTGCAGACTGTGCACCCAAAGTAGTGCTAGGCTGCTTTTTTCGGGTATTAAAGCAAAGCTTACGCCGCCAAAGCAGCTGTGCCCCGAATTGGAGTGCGTCATGTGCCAAAAATAACCTTTAACAAGTGATGCATTTGAAAAAACTGTTTTACCTATAACTCAAAAGGAAGAGATGGATCAGGTAGCAAGCAGAAGCAGCCAGGGTAACAACCCCAACACCAGACAGGGTGTCCAGACAAAACTCCAGGGGAAGAGAAACAGTAATTTCAGTGAGGAGGAGAGACAAATGACAAAGCATGAACTTGAACTCTTTTTCACCTCAAAACTGCCACAGTGAACTTGATTAACAGTGTAGGGCAAGCTGAATGGACAGTGCCGTAGTTCAAGAAGTGCTGGCATGATTATAAGCATGGGACTAAGGCAAAGCTGGCCAACAACCTGAGGAAAGCCAAGCGGGCTAGAGGAGGAGGATCTGAGGACCAGGAGGAGCTGGATGCCTTGGAGGAGCAGGTGCTATCAGTCATCCCAGCAGAGTTGGTGGCAGGAGTGCCAGGACAGTGCTGTTAGAGGACCAGGAAGATCTACAGGGTAAGTGGCATCAAGGGAGAATATAGGTCAAAACATCATTCTGTGCAGCACAGCAACCTACGTTCCTGTGATACACTGTGCTGTGTGCAAGGAAAAGTACAGGAATCTTTCTTTTATTAAATCATACATCACATAACTGTAAGTCATACTGCCTAGCTACATGTTTCACATCACAATATTGTTAATGAACAAAAATGAAGTGCAATCCATGTTTATGTTTTGCATTATGGATAAAGGTACATCCCAAAATGCAGATGGGGCATACATACATACCGACAGGTCCACCAATCTCATGTAATAGGAAGTAAATCCAGTGGCATAACAAAACTTGTGGGGGGGCCCCTTCAAAATGCATGGAGGGGGCCCCCCATGCTCCCGACCCAGCCAGGAACTCTCAGGCCTGTGCATAGTGTAGGCGGGCCCCCCTGGAGGTTAAGGCCCTCCCGCACTGTGGGGGCTACGGGGGCTATTGTTACACCACTGAGTCAATCACATCGCCTGCTCCTGAGATGGCATTTTGGCATCCTTGCTACAACACAAGCATTCTTGCATCATGGTGCAAGGGTGCCTGTGTTAGGTCTAGTTAGCCAATCCAGACCTGGCACAGGGCAAGAAGCGAAAATAGTAGGTGTTATATTATGCATTTTACATTTCTCGTAATCTGATTGCAAACATAGCTGTGGCTCAGGGAGACTATCTGACCTGCACTGTGTGACCATGACCATTATATGGCCCCCTGCTGAAACTCACAGGACATCATGTAGACTATACTGTCGCCACATATGTAAGACTGAAACCAACATCATAATGTGCAGGACAAACATACAGTCATTGCACACTATTTGGTACTACACTCACTTTGGTCTGTGTCAGAGGGTCTGTAGCTGAACACACTATAGCAGCACACACAATATCTGCAAGTGCACACTGTTACACATTCCTGACTTTCTGTTCTTTATATCTGCACAGGCACACAGGTTTGGCACATGGTGTTATCATGCAAAAAACTTTCTGAAAACATGATGTAGGTCTGGGGTGAGTGTGTCACACACCAATGGACTTGTGGAGGAGGTGAGTGCGCCATTAGTCATAGTCCATTTAACTTGTGATGTTTACTTAACATTATGCTTCCCATTCACACATGATTTCTGTCTTACTCCTATCAAAGTTAGGAGCAATACATCTACTCTAAGGGCAGACCTTTGTGTGTGCCACCTGGTCCAAGCATACTGCATTCCCTGACACAGGTATATGTAATGGCACACACTTAATTTACATTTGACCTTTGGGTGAATACATGATTTGTGATCGGCTCATATGTGCACTTGTACATTCAGGTCAGAGGTACATAACTCTTGCCATGACAGGAAAGTTCACATCACAATCCCTCTATCTGACCATGTGCCAATACAGTTTTGTTCGCCTCAACATCCCAGTATTCTTCAGGTGTTCAGATGTTTGCATATAACCTATTCAATGTCATACTGCTCTGGCTATTTACTCCCTGTATAACATCATCTGCTCATATTGTCTTTTTATAGGCCTTTGTTCCTCATAGCATTGCTGAGCAATGCATGGCAAATGTATACTTTATCTATTGATCGGGTATATGTGACAATGTAACAAGCAAATAGTTCACATGTGCTGTGTATTGTGGTAAGTCACTCATGCATGTATGCATTTTTAACAAGCTACATATTTTATATGTCTGCATTAAACTAGGCCTTTGCCCATGACACATATCACAAATGTTCTATGATGGTATCTTCCAGTACATTACTTACGCCAATATGCTGTCATTCTGCATGGTAACACATTATTGAGATTCAATACAAAGTGGAGTACTTCTCAGGTATGGCAATGGTGGATTGTGCTCCTAACTACACCGAGTACCAGCTGTTGTATTCTTTGCTGCTGCACAATACATCAAGACTGCTAGCTGTGCATTGCTCAAGTGCAAGGGAGAGTAATGAATAATTTGGAATAGCAAATGTGGCATGCCTGCCCTGTATTGTTGGTACAGCACACTGCTTCACATTGCATTTCTATATATGTGCAATTGAAAGGCGAGATACATGGCCCCATGTTGCTCAACAGGTCTGATTATTACAAATTGAGGCCTACTTCTATTTGAGGAGATGTTGGTGAGCTGAAGTATACTGGGACTGTGACATAAACACCAACACCAATAATGGATTCTAATATTTATTTCTATTTTGAACTTTCCTATTATGTTTGTACATTCTGTCCATCAAAGTACGTGTACTTTAAGAGAAGAAATTCCGCACAAAGTGAGTTTGTTGCTGGCTCCCAGCCACTGTATTTTGGATCTCCCCTCCATCCTCATCCTCCTCCTTTGGGTCCTGCTCATCATGGTCCACGTCCCATGGGACATTTGTCCAGTCACAGATGTTGTGAAGATTTGCACTTATTAGGATGATCTTGCTGACCATAGGGGGTGACTATAGCAATTCACCCGACATGTCCAGGAATCAGAACCGTGACTTCAGCACACCAAAGGTTCTCTCCACAATGTTGTGGGTCTTGACCAGTGCCTGGTTGTGGTGTCATTCCGGCTCAGTGTGGGGATGCGCTATTGGGGTCATGACCCATAGCTGGAGACCATTTGGTCAGCTGAAAGTTGAACAGAAATTAACACTTTCAACTCTTTTGTCCATGTGCGGTATGTGTACTGAATGACTCACACACATGTATCATGGTATTTCACAATATGTGTTACTTAGACAGTTGGCCATAGGTTTACACATGTCTCTTCTAGTTCTCTGTGTAATAGCACATGATGGGAAAGGCCTGATACATTGAACACTTTCACATCCTGACTTATCACGCTTCCTACTAAGATAGGTATTTGGATATATTCCTGATCAATCAATGTTATGTGCACACATTACATCTGTGAAGTGACAGATTGTTGATCAGACATTTGTTTAGTTGGTCCTCCCTAGGTAGGTTGAGTCATTGCAAACACATTAAACACTCACACTTACATATATCTATGTTAAACCACTGATTTGGTTTGTGGCCTACATGCGTTTCATAGTTCACTTCCTTTACCATGTGATTTTGATGCATACACTTGGACCAGTTTAAACATGTCAAATGGATTGTTATGCTATATCTTGTCAGCATTTGATGCGGAGATATAAGATATTCAGGCACAATGTAGCTTGTCAATAATACTCATTCAAGCAGATGTAACTGAAATGTTACTGGCTGTGCAATCGAAAAGCATGTAAGCAGATAATTAGTACTGGCTGCCAAATCTGAACACCAAAACACATTCCTATATAAACATTCCTACAAAACTCATTGAAAAAATGACAATAACTGAGACATACTCAGATGAAGGTAGTAAAATGAGTGGGAGCTAGTGGACCTACCCATAGAAAATTTAATGAGGGTCCAGATGAGTAATACCTAGTGTTCATTGGTACCGTAATAAGTCCTTGGTGCATCCTGTAAAAAGTATATCAGAAAACTTTCCTAACTAAGGTGCAACATTTCTTTTGTAAATATGAGTCTGAACTCAAGAATTGATGAGCATTAAATATTACTTGCATATGTTAATCTGGGAAATGACACTCAAAGGCTAAGAAGGAGACTGTGGTCCAAGAATATAAATAAATGACTCATTTTATTTATCCATATGTAACCACGTGCACACTCAAAAGGGATGTGACATGTAGAATGACATGCATTGTTTTCTATATGACAACCATTTATCAAACAGCCACATAAATATAAACAACCCTCTGTATGAGGAACCACAGCCCGGAGTGTTCAGGGGACCCTTGTCTATTGAATTGCATCTAAACCCTTCAGAATGCACTACCACAATCGTTCTATTCCCAAACAGGCCACGTGTTCAATAAAAGTAAATGCCCTTGTAGTTTTATGACTCCAAGTTAGATGTATTTTACGCCAGACATTAGCTGCCTCAACCTATTTAAAAGGCTCATGCAGTCACCAGGTAAATATAATCGTAACCAAAGCATTCCAAAATTGTTTTACATTCCAGCACATTTTGTGTTCTTCAAACATATGAATTCAATAATAGACAGAAAATCTAGTCACATTATGGAAGGTTTGTGTGTTCCACTTATTACAGACCATAGATAGCACATGGCAGTTCTACATTATAGAAAGCCTTTAGATCGTTTGCAGCTGGATATTACAAAATAAATGTGTGATATGTGATCAGAATGAGATTTTACCGATTTGAAAGACCTAATGCAATATATGAGCCACTGGAATCCTATAAATTACATGGAATCTATTAAAAAAGTTTACAACAAAATATGATCTTATCAATTCTTATGAAAAGTGGTTTATTGCCATTTCCACGGTTCTCAGTTTAATAATCTACTACACCCCATTTTTCCTTAATTCAGTACTGTTATTACCAACCCTTGGGTTGGATTTAGTCTGGCTAATTCCCATAAACTTAATTATGGGAGTTGCAGATGTTGAATGAATCTCCCTGATATTTTTCACTAAGAGGGAGGCCGGTTCATTGTTTCTCAATGAACACATGTGCTCTAGTATTCGTCCTTTTAGGGCTCGGATTGTGCTTACTACATAGATAACTCACATGCGTAAATCACCAGATAAACAACATATTTGCTATTACAGTTTATGAAAATCTCATTTGTGTAATTGCTACTTCAATTAAGACTGGAATTATACTTTCTATGCATCACTATATTGCACGTTACAAGTGCTGCATTTGGAATTACCTTGTGGCCTGGTGGATAGCCATGTGTTAGTCGTTTCAGTTATGGGTGGCAGATAGCTAGTGCATACTATGTCTCTACTAATTCTCCCCCTCTTTTGGATCATCTTGTGTTTAGATGCAAATATAAGTGTGAGTGAGTGTGCTGTCTGCGTATAGTATGTCATGATTTTTCAAAAGCATTTTGAAAATAGAAATGCTGTTCTGACCGTAGGGTGTATAGAAATAAATGGAGTTCTGTGCCACTTTCATTCTTGATTTTTTTTTTTTTTTTTAACAAGGATGTTCTGGATATTTTGCAATTCTATTTCTCGCACCTGCTAAGATCTTGTTTGAGTAGCTTCTTTGTAAAAACCTGTTTTGTAGATGGTCCAACTCAGTTTCGTATGATTCTGCTTCACTGCAAGTTATTTTAATCCAGGAAATTGCACCAAAGGGTATGGCCGACAATTGGATGGGTGGATAGGAATTGGTGGCATGTAGCAATGCGTTGCATGATGTGCGCTTACAATAGATCTTGGGCTGTACCCTGCTGTCCTTGATGTATATTTCTATATCAAGGAAATGAATATCCTGTTGGGAGTGCTCAAATGTCATTTGTATATTAAAATCCTTTGGGGCAGATTTACAAGCCCCATGCGTCACTTTTGCACCGTCATTGCGTCACTTTTGTGACGCAGCGGCAGCCTAAAAGTTGCGGCCCATTTACAACGTGACGCATCTAGGGAGATGCATCACGTTGTGAAGCCCTGTGCCACATTAAACCTGCGTCAAGTTTAATGTATGCAGTGTGGGCGTTCCGTCGCAGGAAGCCCCGTAAAAGTGACGCAGTGAAATCTACAAGATTTCACTGAGTCACTTTTACGTCCATGCTGCGTCAAAACCCTGCGCCTGCTTGAAGCAGGCGTAAGAATTGACGCAGCATATTAGGCATAGGGCGGTCCTGAGCATTGCTGGAGTTGCGTCATGCTTACGACACGACTCCAGAAATGCGTGACATTTCCGTCAACAGATGCGTCAGAATTTCTGACGCATCTGTCAATCCTTGCGCCATGGTGCGCCGTATTGTAAATACGGCGCATCCATGGTGACCCAAGGATTTGGCATGTTGGCGCAGGGAAAGTGACGCATCTCTACAGATGCATCACTTACTTGTAAATCTGCCCCTTTGTGTTAAGATAAGTGCAGAATTCAAGCAGCAGTGCTTCTGAAACTGTCCAGATAAACAGAACATCGTCAATAAATCTTCCCATCTTACCGGAAAGAAGATATGTTCAGTCAGATGGGGTGGACCCTTCTGCCATATGTTTTAGACTGAAAAAAAAGGTTTGCATATGATGGCGAAACCATCAGCCCATGGCTACTACCTGGGCTTTTTGAAACCATTACCCCTCATGGGTGAAAACATTATTTTCCAATGTGAAGTCAATCCTGGCAATCGACATGTTTGTGTGTTCTGTGTAGGAGGCTAATCATTTGGAAAGGAAGTGCCGAATCACCTCCAAACCTCTACATCTCGGTATACATGTACATAAAGAACTCATTTTCAGTGAGACCCATGTCCTTTCAGATGTCCACTGTACATCCTCAAATTTATTTAGGACAGCCTTAGTGTCCTGTAAATAGACGGGTATGTATTTTACAAAAGGCTGCAAGAATTTATCTATGTATTCCAACAGTTTTTCAGTCAGCGATCCCATCCAAGATATGATCAGTCTACCAGGAGGTGGTATCTTACTCTTGTGAATTCTCGGTAATGTATGCATACATGGTGATTTAGGATTCAAATTGAGTATATATTTATACTCCAAATCTGAGAATAGACAAAGGGGCATATTTACAAGCCCATATCGCCACAGGAAAGTAACATTTGCTGACATTCCTGTGGTGATAAGGGCTTCCCCTTATTTGCAAGGTGGCGTTAAGCCACTTAACATGGCTTAACGCCACCTTGTAAATAAGGCCACTTTCATGCTCACTTAGCATGAAAGGGGTGGACAATGGGTGTTGCGGTGGGCGTTCCACCACAGCACACATTGATTTTCATGCTGCTCCCTTTTTACAAGGGTGGCGTAAATAGGAGGAAGCCCCAAATTTAAAACCAGGGAAAACCTGGTCTTAACATGGATAAAAGAGAAGAAATGCTAAGTTTCTCCTTGTTTTTGTTGTTTCTATGTGTGCTGCATTGTGCAACACACATAGAAACAGCACAACATCATGAATTATTGTTTATGTGCAGCAAGGTGTCCCTTTCTGCACATAACTAATCATTACTGAAAAATGACGATTTGCAACTTCCATGTGTACTACCCAATGCAGCACACATAGAAATTGCAAATCGCCATTCGTGATTGTTTATGTGCATGAGTGGACACCTTCCTGCACATAAACAATCATTACCTCAACACAGGCACTCTTGCGCTATGGTGCAAGGTTGTCTGCATTGTCGCTAGGCAGCTTAATTTAATGCCAGCACTAGGGAAATTGCAAGGGTGCATGGTATCTTTATAAATATGGCGCATCCCTGCATTTTTGCAATGGCAGAGCTTGGTGTTAGCATTTTGTGATTTACATGGTTAGATTCTCAATCGATGTGTTACAATTTGAAGCAATATTGATAGTTGCACTCCCATCCTGAAGACACATTGTCCCTTGTTGTTCTGATTTTTAGACTTGCGTCTGGTTTGTAGTCTTGTGGGCCCTTTTGGTTCTGTTCTTCTATTGTTTCTTTTTATTCTCTTTGCAATTTTGGGGTGGTTTGTTGATTAAAGTTTATTTTGTTTCCCAAACTGAATCTTTTGGCCTCGTAAATAATGAGGGGATGCAGTTTCATTGACACTAGAGCCTATACTAGCTGTATCACTAAGTGAACCATCATCGCCAGGTTCAACAGATGTCATGGAAAACTCTCAGGTTCAGATCTACACATAGTGGCAACAGGTGTGTTATAGTGCTAGAGCGCCACTGTTGGATTTATATCAATCAATCAATCAAATTCTTTATTTCGGCCAATTAGGCCATAAAAGATACAAAAACAATGTCATTAAAATACATCCACATTAATATAAGAACATGATAAAATACATAAAACCATCATAATGTAAAAAGAATTTCTGATTGCAAGAAGCGTTAAGATTCATAGCCAAAGGGATCAGTCTTTAAGATATTTTGACCTTAACTGCCACATGGCCATTAACAATTTAGCAACTGCAAATACTATGTGGGGTGCCGTGCTCGTTTTCAATATTCTAAGCGAATGGAGATAGCTCCTTAAGCCCAAGTTTCTGCATAGAGGAGCTAACCAGAATTTTCTGAGTCGATTGTATGCAGGACAGAAAAACATAATATGGGATTCTTCCTCATCATGAATGCAACAGCCTGGGCAGATTTTATCCGTCCTTTTTGCCCACTTGTGAGTAAATATTTTAATGGGAAGAGTCCCTAGCCTCCATTGGATGAACAATTTTCTAGCTAGTATGGGGAAAATGATGTCCATAAACCCTTCGAATTGGTATGAATCCTTAAAATCCAAAAATCTAACAGTCAAAATACCTTTATTGGGGGCGGAAACAAGGGAGGCAAAACTTTTCTCCCTATAAATACCCACAAGGCGTTTGCGTAGCACCCTGAAGCAACCTTGTTCAGGGGAATCCCATAGTTCAGGAAGACCTAGTCGGTAAAGTTCTTTCTTTATAAAAACCAGCCACGGGATTTTATCACAGAGATTATAATTCATGACATGGGCGAGCTCTTGCCTGTAATGTTCGAGCTCAGCAGTGGACCAAAGCCTATGCCAGAATCTCAGTGGCATTAATTCCAGGTCTTCTCTTATGGAGGGTAGACCCAAGTCTAATCTTAGGGGGAGAAGGGGTGTGCCACAAGGAAGGGCCAAAAGGCGCCTTATAAAATTGTTCTCTACTTTTACAATTCCTAAACCCGCTTTGTACCCCCAAAGTTCTCCACCATAGGATGCAGCGGCTTTTTCTTGCGTTTTATACATCTCAACTGCCGGACTAATAGGTTTGTATGTAGAAGAATTTGCCACTTTCAGAATTCCCCCTGACAGTTGAGAAAGCTTGAGCCGGCTTCTAGTCACCTGAGGTTCCCAAGATAAATTCTCATGGAGAGTTACCCCCAGATACTGAAAGGTATTCACCCTCTCCAATCTTTCAGTGCTCAGAGAAGGATTAGGTCTGGTTTTAGATGATGGATTAAATATCATGAACTTGGTCTTTCCTGTATTAATTTCTAGACCATGTTGCTTGCAGAAAAGGCCAAATCCATCTAGGATCCGTTGGATCCCCATCGGAGATTTCGACAGCAGGAGGGTGTCATCCGCAAACATAATGGCGGGTACCCTCCTGCTGCCCAAACAGGGGGCATCATTGTCGACAACAGTGTCAAGATGTGCTATGACACTGTTAACGTAAAGACAGAACAGGGTTGGTGCAAGGACACAGCCCTGCCTGACCCCTCTGAGGACCGGGAATTTTGATGACAGTGCTCCCAACCTCCCATGCCTGACCTGTGCATAGTTATTCTCATGGAGCCTGATAATGGCATTTAATATGTGGGTCGGAACGCCTAACTCCTTTAAAGTCTGCCATAATTTTTTCCTGGGAACTAGGTTGAATGCTGACCTCAGGTCCACGAACACCATGTACAGCCTTCCCCTCTCGATGGTTACAGTTTTCCAGTAAAGGAGAACGAGGCGGAAGATCTGGTCCATGGTGGACGTTTTTTTCCTGAAGCCAGCCTGGAGAGGACTAAGAATTTTATTGTCCTCCATCCACTCCGAGAGGTGGTTCAAGAGGAGGCGAGAATATAATTTTTGAGGGACATCTATGAGACTTATTGGCCTGTAGTTGGCTGGGAGAAGAGGAGAGCCCTTTTTAAAAATAGGAACTATCTCCGCCCCCAGCCAAGTACAGGGAATCTCCATCCCACCCAGAATGGAATTAAAAAGTATGAGGAAATAAGGACCCCAAATGTCTGGATGAAGACGAAAAAGGTCGCCAGGCAACCTATCAAGACCCGGTGCCTTGCCCTTCGCCAAACCCCCGATTGCATTAGCCACCTCAACAAGAGTGAATTCCAGTTCAGATGTAGGGTCATGGACAATTGTAGAAGCCACATACCCCTCATCATCGCATCGAAACGGTTCTTGATAAAGCTGTCCAAAGTGGGCCTCCCATATAGATGCTGCAATGTTTGGCTCCACTGCAGCTTTGGGTTCTGCCGTGCCGGCATTTACCAGAGACCAAAATGTTCTCATATCCCTCGTTTCAAGTGCAAATGTGAAATCCTGCCATCTGTTCCAATCCCATTCTGACCGTGCCACTGCCATAACTCTCCTGTAGTTTCGTCTAAGCTCAGAAATTTTAGTTTTATCCAAACCTATTTTGACTGTATTTATTAATTCTGTCTTAATCTTTCTGCAGGATGAATTATACCATGTTGGGGTACGTGTTTTATTTTTCCTCTGCGGTAACACTGGGTAGAAAACCTCACCCAGTGCACCCACTAGGTCATCATGGATTAAGGCCAGCTTCTCGTTAAAATGCAGATCTTTAGGCTGCATAATTAGCAAATCCAGTTCTTGTAGCTTTGGGAGTGCTATCCTGTAGCTGTTACTTATAGACTCCTCTGAGTTCTCCAGTTTCCCCCACTTAACCCTGCGTCTGTTTGAGCTAAGTACCAGGTTCCCAGGATCATGACCAAGCTCAGCAGAGAGAGATCGCGCAGCAGCCACAGGATGCACCATCTCCATTATAAGTGCATTGTGGTCACTGTCCGATCTAACAGTGACTTTAAAGTCCAAGACCTTTGGCCATAGACTAATATCTACAAAAATATAGTCCAACCTGGATTCATGGTTCTTCCTGTTAAACGTGCATGCAGAAGGGGTATCAGAGATAGTGTGTCCGTTACATGCCCTTAGAGAGAAATGTAATGTTAGGGACATGATTTGCACAGCCAAGGGGGACCAGCATTTAACGTACGGGGATTGGCAAGGGGGGACACCCCAGAGATCATCTTCTGCCGTAAGTGCACCTTCCTTTAAGCCTTCCAAAGGCTCAAAGTGGCAATTAAAATCACCGCCCAGCACTATCTTATAGTTGTTAGGAAGGGATTCCAGAAAGCGCGCAAGATCATCTAGTAGTGGGGATTCCATAGTAACACCAATAGGGCGGGAGTACACATTAAGGACTGCTAATTTGGAACCATTAGGCCACTTGAGTAGAACACACTGTATGTCCGGCGAGAGAGTCGGTAGACTCTCCGCATTACACCCAATGTGACTAGCTACCCAAATCGCCAGTCCTCCAGATGGCCTCCCCCTGCCAGACCAAATTGCAGTTACTTCAAAGACTGCATGACCCGCTCTGGACAGAGGTTCCCTAGCCCAAGTCTCCTGAAAGAGACAAATATCACTATTACTTATTAAAGAGTCCCAGTCACTCGTATCTATTTTGTTGGTGATGCCAGCGACATTCCAAGAAAGAACCTTTAAGACGTTATCAGGCACTTCTAATCCATATCCGCCATTTTCCTCCATTATAACATCTATAGTTGGGGATGGAGGTGCATGCGATGATGTTTCAAGGGTCGATGGAGAAATAGTAGAAACATTAGGAGTGGGTGAGGTAATCGGACTTTGGTTATTATTGTTAGGACCCTGTGCACTCTTGGGTGAATGGATTGCTAGACCCTGGGAGTTAGTAGATGACAAAGACTCCCATCGTAATACGCGGGATTCTCGAAGAGTGGTCTCTATTTTGGCACTTACAGGCTCTTGTCGCAAATAGCGTCAATCTACCTGTTCAAGGCAACTATATCTATTGGGATGTATGTAGTTGGCATAATTGGGAGGAACATTGCGACTGGACCTAAGTCTGTGTCTGGGTCCATCAACGTCAGGACCAACCCTAGACCAACCGTCATCATTATTCAAATTTAAATTACTACTATTAGGATAAAAATATGACAGATGGACCACTTCAATAGATGTCAATCCTGTATTACCAGACCAGTTACAAATGTATGGTACAATGTTAGGGCTCCTAAAATTTACAATTATGCAGTCCCCAACATTATTCTTATCAGTATGACCAATCCATGGGACCCTTCTTACCAAGAGAATTTTGCCATCAAGCAAAATAAGTTACCTTATTATGCAGGGAGTCGTACGATTCCACCGCGTTTCCACATAGCATAGGGACCCCCTTCAAGACAACTGAATATACTGCCGCCTCTGGGGGGAGATTTACCACTTTGCACCAATTTTGGGAACTAGCTTGCCTAGCTGGAGGGTGGATTACATTATTTATTACTTTCTCCTCAGCCAGTGTGTATAACGGCCCGGCTGAGCTCAACTTACTAGCGTTTGCTGTCAGAGGTTGTTGTTGGCTGCACAGTGTTGTGGGGGGAGATTTTAGCAAGGGAGCTATAGTAGTATTATCTATTTGGGTAGCTATAGGTAATTGAGAAGACGAGATGACAGGGTTTGTGGGCAAATTGGAGGTACCAACAAAGTTCCCAACTACACCATGTTCGGCCATTCTTCGGCCTAAAGCTAAACCCAAGAGTCCCTTGCGCAGATCCATTAAACAAATTTCCATATTGGCCAAACGTTCTTCCAGGGGAATAAGCAGTTCCCTCAGTAGAGTACGGAGGGCCAAAAGAGTGACCTCCTCCCCCTCAGCTGAATTGTGCTGGCTTGGAAGAGTTTTAGCCGGAATTTGATGATGCAATACACCCGTTCTACATAATGGCTTTGACCCTTTGCTCGCTAATTCCTTTAGGATTCCCTTGGGCCTGGAGCTGGATTTGGCAGCTTTGACGTGTTTGCCCCCCGTTGAGTGGGCCCTTGCTTGATTTTTCGGAATTGCTCCCTCCCTCTCACCCTGGGCGTGTTGTTTCAACTCCCCATTACTACATGCTTTCTGTGTAGGAACCGTCCCTTTGGCAGAGGGCTGGGGTATTGAGGCCTTACAGGGCGGTAGAGGCAATATACTGAGCTCTGCATTTCCTGAATTATCACAATCAACGAAAGAAGTGGCAGAGCAATTTGTTGCAAGTGCAATTGGTATTCCATCCATACCATTTCCCCCCCTACTACTAGAGATGTACAATCTAGAGACTTATCAGGAGTCATAGCACGTGCAAGAGGACCCAAGGAAGATCTCCTCACCCAGTCAATTTCTTGAGAGATTCGCCTTTCCAAGATGGTGATCTTGTCGACAAGGAGGGAACCAGCTTTGGCAAAGTACGTGTCAAGAGTTCCAATGGTCCTCCCTGTCGCTAAGGTGCTCTTACTCCGGGTTTCTCTGGTTGACATGCTTACACACAGGTCCAGGTGTAGCGAGGGCGACAGACAGCTCAAAGGGGCCCAGGCCCTTGGTCGCCCTTGCTCGAACGGCCTTTGGCAACAGCTACAAGCGGCCAATATAATCCCACAGAGCTTTAAATTCCTTCCAGCCGAGTATTTTGTGGGAACATCTTCTCAAAGACCTGGCATACCCTCTTTCTCCCATCTAGTCACATCTCAAGTATGCTGTTTTACTGATGGTGCAGCCACTTTACCTTCATGAGCATGTGGTTCCATTCCCACAGAGCGCCCAGTGTCTCTGGATGGACGCGAGTCCCTGGCGACGCAGAGGAGCTGAAGCCACTGACCAGGGGATGGTGTGAAGGGTCTTCAACCTTTAGTCCCGGCTGAGTTCAGATCTTGACAGTCAGCAACCGGTGTGGGGAAGCTCTCTTCCTCTCTCGGCCCCTCCACAACGCACTCTGGGGTAGCTCCGCTCTGACCTGTCACACCGTGACCCAGAACCGATTTCCCGGCCAGTCCTCTCAGCAGATCAACTGCTGTTGGGCCGGCCGGTCGTCCCTTTGGTGCGGCCCGCCTATTCCTCTTTTCTCCACATTTGGATCGGCTGCTTGCCCCTAGCGCCCCTGCCTGGATGTCTGCACCGGTAATGCCGCTTTATATCACAAAGCTCGACTTGAAATGTATGTGCAACTAAGGAACCAGTGTCGCTATTTTGCTTCAAGACAAACATAGGCACACTTGCACCATGGTGCTGGGGTGCCTGCACTCCATGTGGATTGTCTGTGCAGGAGGAGGCACCCACCTGCACATGATGAACTCAAAAAGTCCTGATCGTCCATGTATGTGTGCCACAGAATGCAGCACACATAGGAAGTGGGAGTGACTTTGGTCACGTCAGTTGTTTTTCCTTGTTACACGTCACCTGGTGAGACCAATTTGTCACATTGCTAAGTTTAACTGGTGTTGGATACATGACATGCCTCATGAAACATGGGAGTTGCATGGACACACTCCAAATATGCCCATGCAACACCCCCTCTGCACATAGTGATGGTACACTGCATTTTGCCCAGTGTTGCATTGCTCTGTACCTTTAGGCCATTCAAAGGGACACAAAGTGGCCTTACATGTCTTCCCATGTGTGACTTTAGTGTTTCCATTACACGTGTTCCATGATGAATGATGCATGTATGAGCCACACCCCTCATACATATAGCCCAATCTCCATCAACAGACACAGAGATGTCTATTTTGTCATACATTACTTACTGCTAGTAGTTCTGTTATGTACTCCAGATTTGCTTACCAACAAGTTTGCCATTCTGAAATCACCAATTTTGGAAGCTCTCTGATGATGTTGTGCTTGAAGATGTAGGCATCATGCACACTTCCTGGGTATTTTGCAAGCACATTGGTGAACATCCCCCAATGGTCCATGATGACCTGGACTTTGATAGACTAGGTGTTCTTTCAGTTCCTATACAGGTGTGATTTGCTGCAGGAGGTACCTAGCACAGGCAGAAGATGGCATCCAGGAGACAAGGTAGGAAGGTAGAAAATGATGGCTGCAATATTCCTGCCACTCTGGCTGTTGTGATCTGGAATTAACCAGATGTCAGCATATGGAGGACAGCCATCATCTTGACCTGTGCAGGGATGTTGGTGGGCCTGGCAGTTGGCGGCAGATGATGGTGGGCCTGGCAGTTGGTGGCTGGAGCCTTGGCACTATTTGGTTCAGCAGTTCTATTATGGACTCCCTCCTGAGTTGGTAGTATGTGATGATCACATCCTCACTGAGGTCAATGAGCTCAACGTGCTCCCTTCTCCTGCACTGCTTACGTAGTGGGGGTGGGGGGGTAGGTGTCGCCTTACAACTCCTAGCTGCAAAATTAGCACCTCCATGGCATAGTTGATCTTGCCAAATGGTTTTATTTGGCTTGGCTTTATGTACCACAGCCAATACGTAATTTCCTATGCCTGGGTTGCCGGTGCCCCTGAATTATATTGCATTTCAAACTCAGCATGATGTATACGATGATGCGTCACACATTGACAATACCATAAATATCACTGTGTGGGGTTTATGGTGGATTTTACAGGGGAACACCTACCTTGAATATTGTAGTCTGCGTTGCGCCACCGGTTCTGGGGCAGGTATTTTCTGACATTAACCTACAAAAACCGATGCATTTGGCCATGTCTCTCTGTTTCTCAGTATGGAGTACTGCCTGCGGCACGTCAAAATTAGTGGCACAACAGCAGCGCAGGCCCTCATAAATAAGCTCCTGTGTGTTTTCCTATGAAAAAGTAGCAATAAATGTTTGGGGAGACTGTGAAACATTAAATTGTTAAAGTAGAAGATTATGTTACGACTGCCCTTAATTACATTTTGAACAGAGGTTCTAATAGTAATTTGAATCAAATATTATAGCCCGCTGCTAAGGGCTGTACCGGTCGACCTGAGGCCTTTAACAACCATTATAACCCAAGGCAGAAGGGCTATAAGGCTATTTCAAAATGCCACCCATTAAGGGTAGAATGTTCCAAATAAAAAAAGGGGGAAACATGAAGACAAACATTGAAATGTTGACGCTTCGGGCTTATACCAGCCATTATAAGCCCGGAGCCACGCTATTGTCTTCAATGGAGTTCACAACATTCCAATGTTCTAATATACCTTTATAAGCTATGTTCTAGCTTAAACTGTCAAAATGTATCTATTTGTTCTACGAAGGCTCTTTGCTACCTTTTAAACATCCTCATGTTCTCTGATGTAGATCAATGCTCCCCTGGCAGAGGTCAGTGGGAACACTGCTGCCTCCAAATCTGAAAGTAGAAGGAAAAGATTTTGGGCATCCGTGAGAAATATTTTGATTTGATTTCGCTCTTCTCCTGATGACTGTGTTTTAGAGAATCATTTGAGTATTAACTTTTGTTTGATCCCCTAATACCTCACAAAACAGTTTGGGGCATATTTACATACATTTCAAACAACACAGTAAGGCCTATTGCTGCGCAGCATTGCATGTAAGAGAGAAAGCAGAAATGTGTCTACTAGCGCTGGTGAACTGTGTCCTGGCGAGCTCGAATGCAGGCACCCTTGCAATAGCATGCAAGGGTGCCTGTATTACAAGCAGGATTGTTTTTGTGCAGGAAGGGATAATGTCTGGCACAAAAACAATCCTTAACAGCATTTGGGAATGCTCGTGATCCACCCATGAAAACCCTTCCCAATGCAAAGTAATGCAATGTAGTACTTTGCGCTGCCTTGCATTTCTTGGTATGTACTAAACCACGCAAAGTGGCTTTTTATGGCTTAGTAAATAAAAAAAGATTTTGTGCCAGCTCTGTGCCACATAAGTAATACAGCCTCAACACAAAATCTTAGTAAATCTTCTCCAATTAATCTATTTTGTAATGTGCGGGTCTTCTGCTTGCAATCACATGGGTGTTCTCTCTCCTCAATTTGGGAGATGGAAATTCCAGACCCAACAGGGAATTAAATTAACTCTTTATCCTTTTTTTTCTGAAAGTATTTGTGCACACACAGACATACACACACACACAGTGAAAACACTACAAAAGGACTCCACAACAGTTTAGAAAAATAGCTAATATATATCTGAATAAAAACAACAAAAAACAACATACAAAAAGCAAGATACACATTTTCAAAGATTAAATGCAGTTATTTTGCTTGGAAACACAATAACTCCAACTGAGGCTACATGATGTGCTTGATGAAGTTGAATCCAAGAGTTCGGTGCTGACCACGATGGAGTGCGAGCCTGCTACGGAGACACACAGAACCCTGTAACAGTACTTTGGAAAAAGATGAGAAACAAAGACGTTGCAATGTGCCGGGGAGGTGAGGTGTCCCTGAAACTGTTGCAATGTCGGTCCCTTACTGCTATTGGGGAGGTATTGCGTCATTTCCTTACTGTTGCAGGGGAGGTGATGTGGAGTTGACGGCAAGCCATCGGATCCTTATGGCAGTGTGTGGTCGATGAAGCTCAGACTGTCAAGCTGCTAGGTGTCGACTTCACGTGTCGATGTCACAGATACTGCAGTGGAGTCTGGTGTCACGGACATCAGTGACATGTCATTTGGGCTCTGGGGTGGCATCAGGGCCTGTGTCATACGTTGCAGTTGTTGCACTTGTGTTTGCGTTGTTGCACTCAGCAGGGACCACTGCTCCGGTGTAGGCAGCGGCGCTGTGTCGAAGAGTGGCGCTGGCTCCTGGGTCACACTTGGAGTCGATGTACCATTTTCTTCTTGATGAACACAACAAACTTACTTCCAAGGGACCAGGAACAGGGTTTGGCACCAGTTGGCAAGTTTGGACTCCCAGTCGAGGAGCCCAGATGCTGCACGTAAAGTCTTTGTTGGTGATCACAATGGATGGTATCAGTTCCTTCAAAGAAAAGGGAATACAGCAAGTAGATAGGCTGTAAATTACAGGGAATGTCTCCAGGGGGCCTCTGAATAAACTATTTAGGCCCTCCTGGCTCATTTTTAACTTGCACTCACTATCACCCACATACCCTCATACACAAATGCGGCAACTCCTGAAAAGATCTCCGCCAGAGAGCCCCTGAACAGGGCCCATGAGGGACTGCAGCGCCACCCCCACGAGGAGTAATTTGCCCAATGATGATGCTATACACTCGCAAGGGTGTGTGAGGGCACCACGAATCATACATAGGAGTACTTTCTCTCCTCTTTGCATACTCACCTATCCTATGGAGACATTCCCTGTAATTTACAGCCTATCTGCTTGCTGTATTCCCTTTTCTTTGAAGGAACTGATACCATCCATTGTGATCATGTGCTACTTTTAGGAGCATTGGTTCAGGACCTTTTTCTAATTAGCTCCTTGTCCCCCCTCTGATCTTTTATTTGAAAATCTTTGTTGGCCCTGAGACATCTTAACAGGAAGCAAGTGGACCTCAAGCCCTTCGAGAACCTTGAAAGCATGATGAAGAAAGCAAAGTCCAGTCCTTTCACTACCAGGAGCAGCAGGTAAGCACATCAAAGCAAACAGAAAAGTGACAGTTTCTCTTAACAGCAATTCAGTTTTTCTTCCTGACAGAATGTCCTCAAACCATAAGTGCTCTGAGTAGGCCTGAGCAGTAAACTCCCCTCCGCTTGCAGAGTTTGCGGAACTTGGACAATCTACACTCCATGGAGGAGCACGGAGTTCCTGAATTCCACCTTCCGTGTGCGAAGCAAAGCTTTCTTCTGTTTGCACACTCAAAATTTGTTTTGGAGCTCGCTCCCAATGCTTTGTCCATCTCCTGGTCACTTTTCATTTGGATTTGAAGCTGGAAGGATCACTCTCATTGTCTGCTGCATATATCCCCTTGGATTTAAGGACTTTCTATTTGGGATTACACAAGTACGTTAAAAAGAACCTCCTTTATAAGGGTGTTGTTTGTTTGATGCATGGTATGCACCAGCATTTATTTGTACTTTTATTCGATTTTTCAGAGTTATTGTGGTGGGTAGCCTGCATTTTCAGTAGGGGCCTAGTTATATATTTGCATTTCTTTTGTAAAGGAACAATGTTGCATAGTTCAGTACATGTTCTCCATGTTTGTTAAATTTTCCCTATTTATTTATTTTACTATGTGGCCTAGTCTGCACAGGGGCCATCTAGGAGGTCCATGTCACTGCTAGTCATGGGTGCATGAAACAACTGTTTACATGGTACATGTTGTTTTAAAACATTATTTAGGGCTGGCAGGGCATTGGGTTAAATACAAAAATGTGGTGCTTCTTTTGACATTTGATATTTCTTTTGTGTACAATAAGTGTATATGTGGAGTAATATTTGATGCTTTAGGAAGATGTGTGCTGTTGTAAAATTTGTATACCTCAGTTATTTTTTGTTTTTTGAATTGCTGAATTAATGTTGTGGTTTCTTCAGTGTTACCATGCCTCCTTTGTCTGTCAAGTGTGTGTGTGTTTGCCATAGCCCACCATTGATTTGTCTTTGTTCTCCATGCAATGTGGCCGGGGGGCATTTTGTGCAGTCTGTGCCCATAGGCTTGAATGTGTTCCCATTTTTTCCCCATGCTGATGAGCAGTGGTATTCAATTGGATGTGTTCCTTTCACAAAGTAGTGCCCAATTGTTGCAGGAAACAAAGCAAAGTGGACAGCAGCCACAGCCTGCAACAGTACATCTTCCTAATGTTGGAGCAGAACTGGAATTAGAGCATCCTGTCAAGCAAGAATTTTAGAATCATTAACTCCCAGACCTCCAGCAAGGAAAAAGGAGGGTAGTTATATCCCATCTTCTTCAAGCATGACTTCTGATGATGATGATAGGGATGTGGCGTGGACCCTGCCAGAGACCAGGAGATGCCAGGAGAGGCAAGGGAAAACAAAAGTTCATGAAGGCATTAGAATTATGGAAGGAGATGATGAGGAGGATGATGACAAGCAACTAGTTATTTTGGAAGGTGATACAGAGGAGTCCGACATTGCTATTGAACCTGCTCCAGTGGATGTGGCACAGGTAGCACCACCAGCTCCAATATTTGCAAAACCCCAGCTGAGACCTGCACTAACCACTATTTCAGGTAAAGTATGCACTGCAAAGGGGCAATCGATGACACTCCCACCTACCTTCAGTTCCTCTTCAGACTCAGACACTGGCCCAGTAAAAAAGCACTACTCTCCAGTTTGGGACTTTTTTATGATCAACAAAGATGAGGAGAACATTGCAATATGCACCATTTGCCACACGAGTTTTCATCTAGGTAAGCCATGTTCAAATGATGGTACTGGAGGCCAAACAACCCATTTGAAAAAACATCATGCAAACCGGAGGGAGGAGCACCTTAAAAAATTAGCTGAAAGTGGTTATTGTGGTAAAAGTGAGGTGAGCAAGGGAACATCAGCTACAAGTCCAATCATGATGGGAGGGGATGTTGAGGTAAAAGAGGGTGACATCCTCACGTCCTGTCCCAAGCAGTGCACCAGCAGAATCAACAGCCTCAGTGACTTCACAATGGCACAAGACTTAGAGTCAGATGGAGTCACCACTGCATACAGTGTCTGCCCCACCACAAGACGCACTGAGTACACCATCACCAACTTCTCAAAAGTCTCCTGCATCAGTGGCCCCAGAAAAGAACAGGTATTAGCATGTTGAGGCAGGAGGAGCCCTAATACCGCAACCATCCAATGGCATGCTTGTACAATGGTAAGCTTGCAAATATGTTAGCGCTGGACTTCCTCCCATTTTCTTTTGTGGAAGGAGTTGGATTCTTAGTATTTGTGACAGTCATCTGCCCGAAACGGAAGGTTCCAAGTTGAACCTATTTTGTCAGAGTTGCTGTTCCAGTGCTGCATCACCATGTGTTGCAATTAGTTGGACAAGGTTTGCAGCAAAGTGTTGTACACTATCCACCTGATGACAGACATGTGGACCAGTTGTCAGACAATTGATAACAAGTGCATCACTGCACAATGGATCTGTTTTGTGCTGGAAAAGCAACAGATATCTACAGGTCTTGGGACTGAAGCAAGTTTTAAGAGCGTTCGGCGGCATGCCACAGTGGTCATGTTCGCCCTGGCAAAATCACATACCGCTGCAAACATCTTGGACAAATGTATTAGCTAGGTGTATGAATGGCTGCAATCCAGATATCTCATAATTGGATTTGTTGCCACAGACAATGACTGTAACATAGTCAAGGCCATGGCAGGCGGTGGCTATTTCAGGGCCCATTGCATCAATCTGGTGGTGCCAGACTTTCTAAAAAAAGAAGGCATAGTTAGCAACATACTGACCACCTGCAGAGGAATCTGCACTAATTCCAGTCATTCTTTTCAAGGCCAGAAGCAGTTGCAGATTATTCAGTGTGCTAATAGAGAACCAGTTAAAGCCCTGATACAGGAGGCGCCAAAACGTTGGAACTCGACCTATTGCATGTTGCACTGTATGTTTGAGCAGTACAAACAGATCAATAACTATGTCATTTAAAAAGAATGGGAGGCAGTTGGGAAGGCTATGACCATGGGTGTGGAGAAATGGGGTCTAGTCAATCATCTG
This sequence comes from Triturus cristatus, assembly GCF_964204655.1. NCBI lineage: Eukaryota > Metazoa > Chordata > Amphibia > Caudata > Salamandridae > Triturus > Triturus cristatus. Next base: position 733,656,843 of record NC_140587.1, on the reverse strand, counting down.
ACACAGATGCTCTTGCCTTTTGATGTTTTCACATGGGAAGTTAGTATGGAGGACAGCATCATGGGCCAAGCTATCCCATTTTTGCATTTGCTACAGGACCTGCTAAAGAAGGTGTCCGAAAGGTTCAACCTCACAGGTGTGAACAAAAACAGAGAAGTGCAGGCCTTGGCTGAGAGCTTTCTACTGGCTTCTAATGCATGGCTACAAGTCAACATCATCTCATCCAAACAGTACGTCTGTGCCACAATACTTGACCCACTATGCAAAAGAATTGTGCCCATGTTCATTCCTTTTTCTAAAGGAGATATTTCAAAATACAACAGGTGATTGTTAAGGAGGCCAGAGACCTGGAAGAACAATGGTTAGAAATTAGAATCCCACCCCAAGGTTTTGGGGAACTGCCTTCAACTTCCAAAGATTGCAGTCTTGTCTCACATCTGCCAACCAACAACACCATCAACCAGATCTCTGGTAACAACAACAACAGAAGGACCAGACCCAAACTCTGCATTGTATTGATATTAATCAGCAGGGCTTATGTTCAGTGCATAGGGGAAGGCAAAAGAGGTGCAGCAAATGGCAGCACCAATGACCATCTGGATGATCCAAAAGAGGTCTATGTGGATGAAAACCCATTGATGTTTTGGTAGGGGAAGATGTGCCAATGGCCAGAGCTCAGCAGGCTGGCAATAAAGTATCTGGCTTGTCCTGTGGCCAGGGTGGCTGCTGGGCATGTGTTCAGTGCAGCTGGTGCAGTTGTTACAGTATCAAGGACCAGTCTCACCTCAAAATATGGAGAGATTGACTATGATAAAAATGAACCTAGATTTCATACCACAGAATTATACTGTTCCTGAGCAGCACAGGGGGAGGAGAAGAGGATTGGTCAGAATCAAGTATGTTAGCTGACCAACTTCTGGGTGAACACCCTGCGTTTGAGGACAAACTCTACTTCCCGGAATGAGTATGCTAGTGCCACAATAGAACTTTTTAATTATTTCTTGTTACACTTCTTTCTTTGCAAAAATAAAATAGCTAGTGGAACATTATGTTTGTGTCAGATTTATGCTCCCCCACTAATTTTTTAGTCACATATATTGCCACATTGCAGTTGGACCATTGTGCAGTGAAGAAGCTCCACAATTCGTTCATAACTTTGGAGACATGCCTATCCTTTTTTGAATCACTTAGCAGGGCTGACCCAGAAGATAGTTGATTTACAAGAGTGCCTATACCAAATCCCAATGTGTTGCCTGCATCAAAGATATAAGTGTGTGCCTACTCCATAACCTACCCGTGCTTGGATTGGAACACGTAACTACATATATTTTAACTGTGAGTGAGTGATTGTGAGTGATGATTGATGATTCATGGGGTGGCAGACAGTGAGAGAGTGTGTTCAACTGTAATCTGTAAACTTGTTTGTGATGATTTGCGAAGTTTGGGGCCTGAATAATGGGTGATAATGTTTCCTGGAGGTGATACTCCTTTAGAAATATACTTAGCAAAAATTAACCTGTACGGTCCACTCCTGTGATCCTGGCTTTTTCATCACCTAGAAGGGCTGCCCCAGAAGATCATTTTGTTTACAAGACTGCCAAATTCCAATCTGTTGCTTTCATCCTGAATGATAGGTGATCATTTTTCCTGGAGGTGTTTAGTCTTTACAAACTTACTTAGCAAAAATCAACAAATGAGGTCTACTGCTATTCCTCTTTTTTCATTACTTAGAAGGAATGGCTACCCCAGAAGATCATTTGATTTACAAGACTGCCAAATTCCTATCTGTTGCTTGTATCAGAAAGGAGATACAATTGTGTACCTACCATCATGCTTGGATTGAAAAAGGTAACCATTGAACCAATGAGTGATTGTGAGTGATGATTGATGATTCATGTCGTGGCGGACAGTGAGGGAGGGTGTTCAATAGGCCTGGGCAAAAATTTCGTTCCGTTCGCGGAAATTGCGATAATTTGACATTTTTGCGTTCCGCGGAGAGCGCGAAAATGTCAAAAATTCCGGTTTCCGCAGCTTGGCGATAATTTGTTTCTTGCTCGCGCTGTAAAATGATACATTCTCGCGCGCGCGCGATCGCCTTACCTGAATCCCTGCGTTCGCCGACAAGTTTTCTTGATCCGGTCGCGTTCTCCATGAGATGTTGTATTGTTTTTAGCCATTTGCGCTGTCTCGCGACAGTTCGCGCCCGCAGTGACGTCATGCGTCGCGCGATCACGTCTTTCTTCTCGCGATCATGCACCGCGAGAACAACTCAAAACAAGATGGCCGCGCCCGCAAGCAGCCACATGGGTAAGTTGGCGACCCGCAACCATGCAGAAAATCGCGCGAACATGCCGGAAAAAAACTTCCGCATCTTCGCGATATTTCTGCTTGTTTGCGATAATTTTAAACATTCTCGCGATAATTTGCGAAGGTTAATTCCGCAAATTCCGCCCACCCCTAGTGTTCAACTGTAATTTAGGAAATTGATTTAGATGATGGGTGATCATTTTTCCTGAGGGGGTTGGCCTTTACAAACGTACTTAGCGAAAATAAACTGTGAGGTCCACTACTATCCTTCCTTTTTTGATCACCTAGATGGGCTGCCCCAGGAGATCATTCGATTTACAAGACTGCTAATATCCAATCTGTCATTTGCATCAAAGAGGAGATATAATTGTGTACTGACCACTGTGCTTGGATTGGAACAGATAACCATTGCACCAATGAGTGATATATTATTAAGTGATTGTGAGCGATAGTTGATGACTCATGTGGTGATAGACAATGAGCGAGGACGTTCAAATGTAATTTGGAAAGGTTATTTATATGATTTGCAAAGTCTGGGACCTGAATTTTCCTGACAGTGATTTGCCCTTTCACATATTTACTTCCAGGGTCAACTCCTTTTTTTTCTTGTTCTTGAGAGATCAGACCTGTTACTTTAGTTAACAAACAAAAACCTATAAAAAATACTGCAATTTTGTTTCTGTTCTTGTTTTTCAGAAACAGTGCTCTACACGTCTATCCTGCTTGACTCTTGACTGGGACGGAGTTACTCAGATTCAAGAGGAGAATGGGAAAACTCAGGATGGGACTTCCTCATCAACAGCTAAAAGAAAGACGTTATCGACTTCAAAGGGAAACCATGACTCTCAGGCCTAGTACTCAGCTATGTGGAATGGAGAGAGGTGCCCTGATTTGTGAAATGCCGATGTGTGTGTATGTGTTGTACTGGTGACAAAAAGGAAAGTCTGAGTCCTCTTGTTCTTTGCTCTGCCTCCGAGTCTTCTTGGTACACTCCTCATGAAGCTTACCTTCCTTCTGTCCTTCTCCTTGACTCTACAACATAGTCTCTGTTTTACAATATGCAGGTATTTTCATCTCCTGCTAGAATGAAAGGTGAAAGCTGAGCTCAACACTCCTGCATACCTACCGGACCAGTCCAGACAGGCACCCAAGAGTGATGGACGTTCCAGGGAAGAATGAAAATGCACCACCTAATTTTGAAATACAGTATAATTTTTCTTTAAAAAATCATATTTTTAGAGCTGGGTAAGTTCACACCTTCATAATTTGACAGAACATTTAGATATCTGATAACCTGGGTCTCTGTGGCAGAAGTAGTATTCGCAATGCATTTAATTATACTGTGTCATACTCATTCCTTCATTTCCATCCACAACAGATTCATGACAATGATGTGCTGCTCCTCGCCCAGATGAATATTGTCCTTGTATAGTGTTTGTCTTTCTCATACCTTTCCCCAAATCCCCTTCCCTATATATTCATCAAAACCCTAACCCACATCCCCAAGCGTGTGTGATTTATTGAGGTGTGACTTAATTTATACCATAAATGAATCACACACATGGAGGGTTGATGTGGTGAAAGTGATACCAACTAACTGCAGGATCTTCTATTACCTAAGCAATAGCCCACACTGGCCCCATTTGCCCACACACACATAAAAGTGATCCACAATTTAGATATAAAAGAACATCAATTGCCAGCATCATCATTCAGTTCTTGACTTGCATAAACGCTTACCATTGTCCACTCCAGACTTTGAGTCCCTTTTTCATGACTCACGGATATTGTAATTTTACTTTTAATTAACTAAGAAGAAATTACTCTTAATATTTCTTGTTATTTCATTACTATCAGTTATTCCTTGCTGTGTCATGTAGAAGTCTGGTCTCAATTCTTTGTAAAGCTATGATATAATTTATAACCAAGTGTCAATCCACCTGAGTGGGACCTCACATATGAAGTTTTGATGCATTCCCTGTCATTGCTTCATCTATATTCAGGTAAGAGAACTATGGAGTGAAGTGAACTAGTTAAGTTAGTAAGTAAGCAAGTATCTGCCACTGCATAAATAATTGTGTTTCTAGGTTCTTGTAGGCCATATAGGTCATGGCAACATTCCCCCTAATGGTCAGGGTAGTCACAGAGGTATATAGCCAACTATAACTAATCAGCATACATTTTTATGAGCAGATTAGAAAAAACAGGCTGCCTAACTAAAACGGCCGTAGTGCAAAGTAAAAGTAAAAGACAAATAAACTACTTAATGCATAAAATTGTGAAGAAATAGAATGTTCTACAAAAGCAGCCCGCTCCACTCACAAGAGGACCACGCCTCTCCACATACAAATTGACCCATCTCCAATCCATAACCAATGTCCAAATGTCCAACAAATAACAAAACTCAGTCCCAATTTATTTCCCACCCTCTCAGACCACATGCCCCTTCAACCAAAACCAAAAAATTAAAAAAGGGTTAAAAGAGGGCATTGTCCATTTGAGTCCAGACCTGATCCAAGCTCCACTCTATCCTGTCCAGCCGGCTCTCCATATGCCTCTCCATGCGGTCCAGGCACCGCAGGCTGGGCTGCGGCAATGTCATGTCAGAGTGGAAGGGGGCAGCAGCAGTTCTAGTCAGGGTCCATGACAGCTGGCAGCAGCGCCGGAGATGGAATTGCAAGGAGGCTGAAGGCTGTGGCCACCAGCTGCTGATATTCCAGCTGGATAGTGTCCAGCCTCTGCCACCACCGCTGGGCCACTATCTCCTGCCTGTTGGGTGCTACAGGTGGTCCAGCAGGTAGAGCTATAGCAAGAGAAAGACAAATTGTAAATAATACTCTGTTCAAACAATTGTTTAGAATTAGTGGGTGGCTGTAGTACCATTGGAATTTGATAGGTTGATGTGATTATGATTAGGAGAGTCAAAAGGCCAATTTTATATTTTACCCACTCAGGCTTGTCATGAAAAGCACTGACTGTCTGGCAGAAACATATTAAGGCAGAATAGCACAGGATAAAAAAAATAGTGATATGTTTATTCTTATTTTATAGTCTTTTCTAGAAACTAAACGGCACTTTGAGTGGAATAACAAAAATAAATGACGTCTCATTAATGAGTAAGACATTATGCACTATGGAGTATGAGTTGTGCTATGCTAAATTAATGGAGGCATGCTAGCCAGCGCGTCTGGTACTTCCTACTGTCTGCTTCTGGGGTAGCTGTAGTTGACAATTATTTATCATTAATTCCAATGGCCCTGCTCTTCTCCAAATGCCTTTCACTTTCTACCATTACTCCAAAGAGTCAGATGAATAATAAATACTACGTCACACACTGAAGGAAGCTGGCTCTGTATATACTATAACAAAGTGAGTTATAGTGTGCACAGAGTCCAGTGGAACCCCAAAGGTAGGCAGAGGTAAAAGTAGATAGCACCTATCTCTCTATTTGTGGTAGTGTGGTCGAGCAGTAAGGCTGTATCAGAGGGTAGTGTTAAGCATTTGTTGTACACACTCAATCAGTAAATGCTGTCACACACTCAAAGACTGAACTTCAGACCAATTGGTTTTGTATAAAAATATTATTTTCGTTATTTTATTTTCTAGAACCAAGCAAGACTGGCACAGGTAAGCAATAAACACTTTACAGCGGCAATGCAGTAATGCAGTAATGCAGTTTGTAATTAGTTTGAATTGCAATTGTATATGCACTTTGTATGGATTACAGTATTTAATTATAATGCAATGCTTTTGAGAATACAGTACATATCCATTGTATAGGCTTTTTAGTAGAATGTCAAGTAGATTACTTTACAGATTACCTTTCTTACATAGTGCAGTATACCTGGCTACTGCACTGGGACATTCCCTATAAACAGGTAAATAAAAGCGTTTTTTTGTTATTTAGTTACAGTTTTAAAGGTTTTCATAGATTTCCCAACTCCACACTTATCTTATGGAGGAAAATAGTGTTATTGGTTAACAGGTAAGTCATTTGTTGTGGGAGTTGATATTCTGGGGTTAGACTCGGAGGTCCCCCAGGGTCTCTTCTTGTTACACCCTCAGCAGCGCTAGGGCGGCCGGGTGCAGAGTGCTGAGGCCCAATGTTATCCAATGGGGATAGGGGGCCTCCTGTTGGTGGCTGCTCTCTCTTACATGGTCCTGACAAAAACTGTGTTACCTCTTAGAGTCCTTGATGGCTGAAACATGAAGACCCCACTACGTCCACCACATGCAGGCATAATTTCCAACTGCAAGTGCTCTGTTTGTAACCCTGACATCAGGAACATATTAATAAAGTGTATTTCGCTCCTGTTAGTTTTAAACTTCACATTTCATATCACTATTATCTTTTGATTTGTGCTGAGCCTGTTACCCAACCAGCTTAAGTGACTTCTCATCAAGAGGATTTATTATTTCCTCAAACTTGTAGGAATAAAAAACATCCCTGAGCTCTTCCCTCAATGTGAGGGGGTTGTAGCCCCTGACAGGGCTAGAGTTCCCTGTCAAGAGGAGAATCCCAGATGCTCAAGCATGCCACCTCGGTGGGTGATAGGATTACATCCTAATTAAGGCACCCCTCCAGAGGTACACTGAAATCGGTTTCTTCTGTCTCTCTTTACGGACTAAGCGGTTCTTGGCAGATCCAAGGATTCTGGGTGTTTTTTACAGTATTGGTCAGGGAATAAATCCTTGCAGGTCTCAAAATGTCCCTAGGACCCCCCATAGCTTTTTGTTTTTCATTGGGATACATATCTGCCTCGTTTAACAGATACCGTGAGTCAAAGGAGTAGAACTAAAATACAAAAAATACCCCCCACTTTGAACCATATCTTTGATAACCATAAAACAAAGTAAGCAAAGTAGGTGAGCAGCATGCCCCTTTCCAGAGGAGCTCCTTTGCTTATTCATCCAAGCAATGCCATTATTCATTCACCCTTTCATTCTTCTATATTCACCCATTGCCATCATGATTTAAGTTTTACTTTCTCCCATCCGATCTTTCACCAAAATGTCCAATCTATTATCCATCCATTCACTATCCATCCTTTCTTTCAACCATTCTTTCACCCATCCATACCTTTGTCCAATACCCACCCACGTGCCCTTTCACCTACCCACACATCTTTTCACTCATATACCCTTTCACTAACACTTTCTTTTAACCTTCCGTTCTTTCCTGCTTCCCTCAAGCCATCATTTTTAACATTCATTATGTGAGCTGTTGCTGAGTTGCAGATAGAAGAGGCCATGAAGAAATCCCTGTTGCAGCTGGTAAAGCGAGGGGTTCACCGTCATGAGTAATGGCGCTGCCCTTGTAGCTCATAAGTATAGTAGTGATTGTCAATAAACCCGCAATGTGACTACCATCACCTGTCCCTGCTGCTGCTTCTCCCCCTCCAACTGACTCTCAGCACCACTGGTGGTCGGTGTGGCCAGAAAAAAAATTATACATCCATTAGATGCCAGAAAAGCCTTCCCTTATTTTTTTTAAATACAACTGCAATACATCACCACAGTTCTGTTAGCACTGTAACATGATCTAACGAAAATATCACTCTGGGCAAAGCCAGGTAGAGAAGCCAACGAAAACCTTTTCATAACAGAGGGGCAGAGCTATAGCCTATGATGATCATGATGACTCTGAGTCATCGAAGCACAATCAAGGGATAGAATATTGGTAAATGAAAAAACATATGGTGTTTGTTGGCAAATGCAATAGAACCTCACACTTTTCAACCATGCTGCACTGTCATGGACATTTCTAGTATACTGTATAGAATTACACAGCACAACATTGGGGGGGGGGTGCAGAGTGGTCCATGACCATGGCTGGTGACTCATAAACTGTTAGAGTATTAACTAGAAAAAGCCTCCTCAACAGACATACATGGTGAATATTATTTTTAAGACTAGCTTACTTGTTCATACAGTCTTCACAGTAGACAGTAGAGTACCAAAAACCTTTTTTTAGTGTTACAGTACCACAAGATATATAAAAGAGAGGGAAAGATTACCAACAAAGCAGAAGTTAAGTGAACTAGAGACTAGTACAGACTGAAAAAAGTCAGCTACAAAAAAAAAACATGAAGTACACGAAAAAAGAGAATGCAGGGATAACAGGAATGAAACAAACATTGGATAGGGGAGTTGGAAAAAAGAGGACAGTATAAAAAAATAACTAGGTAAAATGTACAAGCAGCATAGTGGACAGAGAAAAAAGAGCAAATCCATTGTGCTTTGCACGCGTGGGTTCGTATCCCATCCTCGTTGCCACAAAAAAGGAAGACAGCAGTTAAGGGTGTCAGAGCAACTTTATTTCTCTCCAGCAACACCAGACTCCGGGCAGCAGCTCTCATCCTGAAACCCAGCACCAACATTCCATAACCCCAAGATCCTACCCTAAGCCCACAACAATCATAAAACCCAACATTAGGGAAATAATAATAATAAATAATAGGACTTACTAGGCTCAGAGGAGCCCTCAGCGGTGGTGCTGGTGGTCATTGCCTCCTCCCCAGCTCTTCCTGGACCCTCCTCTGCACTGCCCCTCTTCTTGCCCTTGGGTGCTGATGTAAGAAATGAAGAAGATAAAAAAATGATTTGTGGTAGAGTTAATCTGCACAAAATTATTATGACAGGCACATGCAGCCACATAGTGCTTATCTGAAACAGATCACCTATAGTACTAGACTCAAGTTTATCAACTGTTGTTGCGTTGGCCGTGCTAGTCCTAACATCCCTATTCCAAAATTTCTTGATAAAACCTATATTTGGAAATAATGCATTGCAATGAATGATCTTTGTTTCTATTATCATTTCTCAACCCGTTTGATGGACCAACTCAGTCTCCCTTTTTTGCAATGCATAGATGCATACTACACATCACTGTGAAATAGCTCGGGACTGTACGAGCAATATAAAGAAAATCACTGAGAATGCTAACTCACTGATATCTCTGATTCACTATGATGACAGGAGGACAGAAGAACCTGCAATGGCTTCTTAATCAATAAGCCAAAGCAAGCGCCGATGAGTAAGATTAGGTATGTTCAAGCACCTGCCCACCTGAAACTGGGTCACATAATAATATTCTTATTTAAACTAAACATAACTTACCTCTGAATGTGAGCAGCATGCTATTCAGAAAAAAATCTTAGCTTTGTAGAACGCAAACACAACAAATAATTAATGCTCACTGGGTCCTGGAATCTCAACACCAAGCAGGTCCTGCTCCAGGTCAAGGATAGCCACCCAGCAGTGAGTCAGCTGATGGATGGTGCGCCAAACCCGGCTAGTGCATTGCACAAACCAGCGTATCCTCCCCAGTGCAGCCAACGCTACCACTGCCAGGCCTGCCGCCTGCTGCCAGCATGGAGGGAAGGTGGTGTTGCACAAAATAAACAGTACTGTCACCTCCACCTCACTGAAAATAGACCAGACATACACACCTGGGTGCCCGCCATCTATAGGGTAGACGGATGGTCAGGAATCTTGTGCTGCCGCTCCCATGTTCTAACATGGTGCTGGGTGGTGGAGGAAAGAAAAATAGGGGAAGGAAAGAAGGAAGGAAGGAAGGAAGGAAGGAAGGAAGGAAGGAAGGAAGGAAGGAAGGAAGGAAGGAAGGAAGGAAGGAAGGAAGGAAGGAAGGAAGGAAGGAAGGAAGGAAGGAAGGAAGGAAGGAAATGCAAAGGAAGTAAAGGGAAAAAAGTACAAAAAGTCACGCAAAACACGAAAAAAATGACAAAAATTCAAAAAACAACTATAATCATTTAATATTAGGGGTAGATTAATTAGGATGGCGGAGGATTGAATAGATTATCAGGGTATTCAAAAATAGGCCCAGCACCATTAACACAAAAGAGAAAACAAAATGGCCTCACCCATGTGAGCCTGCCATTTGCCTATGACTTCCAATGTGAGGACACACACTGCGTTGCGCTTGATGTGAAAAACACAACGTGAACAGGTGTGCCAGGAAACTATGCCTGATTGAGGAACTCTGCATAGCGCGGTACAATGCTTCGGTCACATCGCGGATTCCACGTTGCGCAACTCTGCGAACTGTGCCCACGCCTAGTTCTGAGTATGTGGTGTCACAGGTCGTGTACTTATACACATTTCAGCCTTTGTAGTGCGCAAAACCCTGCCTTTCCCTACCCTGGCTCCAGACACACTACAGGGGGTGAAGGCTTCTCTGTGTGCAGACAGACACAGCCCTATTCAGGTGTCAATGTCAACTCCTCCCATCGCTCTATCTCATGATGGCCTATCAGCCTGGTGATGGGCCATCAGGATATGCAGATGCAAAAAGAACAATTGATGAACAGAAAGCTGAACAATGTCATGCATTCTCCCCAGTACAGAGATCTGGGCCTAAATCAATCGTTCTTTTGCTCCCAACTCTATTCCAGTTTAGACACAGCCATGTACAGAGCAGTCTTGACCCTGTTCCCCATGGGAACAGTCCAGCCTGAGCTGCCAGACCAAGTCCTCCCTGGATTGGAAACACGCATCCTAGGACCAGTTTTAGGGTATCACCACTCATTTGCCAGGCTAGCTTGACTCCAGTGGCATGGAGAGCACAGGACCCACGTCTGGGCATACCCGCCCCGCTCGGGGTGATAAACGTAAAAAGAACAATTGATGGATAGAATGTTGAACAATTTCATGCATTCACCCCAGGGCAGAGATCTGGGCCTCAATCCATAGTTTTTTTGCTCTTTGTGCTATTCCATTTTAGACCCGGCCATTTGCAATTCAGTCTTGACCCTGTTCCCCATGGGAACAGTCTATTCCAAGCTGCCAGGCCAGGTCCTCCCTGGACAGGCAACATGCATTCTAGGACCAGTTTTGGGGTATCATCACACATCAGCCAGGCTAGCTTGACTCCAGTGGCACAGAGAGCAGGGGACCCATGTCTTGGTATACCCATCCCACTCCGGGTGACAAGTGCAAATAGAACAATTGATGGACTAAATGCTAAACAATGTCATGTATTCACCTCAGTACAGAGGACTGGGTTTAAATCCATATTTTTTTTTGCTCCGCATGCCATTCCAGTTTAGACCCAGCCATATGCAGATCAGTCTTGACCCTGTTCCCCATGGGAACAGTCTAGCCCAAACTGCCAGGCCAGGTCCTCCCTGGACAGGCAAGACACATTCTAGGACCTGTTTCAGGGTATCACCCCTCATCGCTCTTTTAAGGTGCGGGCAGCCGCACTCTGGAACGCTCTCCCTTTGAAACTCCGGACCCTTGGTGACCTGCTCTCCTTCCGCAAGGCCGCTAAAACTCATTTATTTTCTGAGCTTTGTTAAATCCTGCACTCCCCAATTTCTTAATAATTATTTCTGTTCCCCAGTTGTGTTGTGTTCGCCACCTTGTCGGTGCGCCGGGACGCTCCTTCGCTGGAGCAGCCGTGCGCAATACAAATAGCACTAACATAACATAACATAACATCAACCATGCTAGCTTCACTCCAGTAGCATGGAGAGCACAAGGTCCACATCTGAGCCTACCCGTCCTACTCAGGGTGACAAATGCAAAAAGAACAATTGATGGAAAGAATGCTGAATAATGTCATGCATTCACCCCAGTTCAGAGATCTGGGACTAAATTCATTGTTTTTTTGCTCACCATGCCATTCCAGTCTAGACCCAGCCATATTCCGCTGCACTACTCAATGTTCGCTCACTCAGGAAATATCATGTTGACGTCTTTGAGCTACTTGTCGACTGTCCTGTAGACCTTCTGTTTATTACAGAGACTTGGCTCGACTCTACGTCAGATACTATTGTCACTCTAGCCACGCCTGAGGGCTATAAGTTCACCAGAGCTGATCGCCCAGAGGGGAGGGGGGGAGGTGCATCATTCATAAGGATAAGTGGGACTTTCACACTGGTGATGTTACTTCCTGGGGTGATTGTGAGGCTCTCGATTTTAGTATTCATTTCTCAGCTCACTTCACTATGGGAGGCTCCTTGATTTATAGGCCCCCTGGTCCGGTGTGCCCCTTTTTGGAAACGTGGACGATGCTTGTTACTTCTAGAGCCTTGCAAGTCTCCCATTACATTGTGTTAGGAGACCTCAATATTCATTTTGATCAGGCAGATAACAAGGACTCACTTGACTGTCTGCACACCCTGCACCTGGCACAATTGTCTCAGTGGGTTATTCTTCCTACCCACCAGGCAGGTCATTTATTGGACCCTATTTGCGCCAATTTTCCTAGTTTGTTGGAGGATCCACATCCGGACTCATGGTCCGACCACTTCATAACATATTTTTCTTGGGAACTTATCAATGGCGAGCCCTTAGTGTGTTCGTATGGCAAACCAGCCTTTGGTAAAATTAACCCTCTTGTGTTCAGCCAGGCCTTGGAAGCTTCTAGGCCCACCCTTTCGGGGGATCTCGAGGGTCGGCTTGCGGATTTTACTGACTGGGTCTCCAGTGCAGTGGATTCGCTTGCCTTGCCAATCAATTCTCCAAACTGGGAACAAATGGCATTTGCAGTAATAGGCATTACGACCAATACAGACGGGTTGTTAGATACTGAGGAACATTGAATGCAATTTTTGTTCCCAGTTTGTAGAATTGATTTGTACTTATCAGTTGCAAAGAATTAATTTGTATTGACTAGTTGCAAATGATACATTGGCTAATGAATTATGCTGATGTTTTTGTTGTTTTTGTGACAAATGTATGTATATTGTGGTATATTGTGGTAAATGTTGTAAAAATAGGTGAATGGGTGTAAATTATAGAATTGTTTTGATATGTGTTGGATTGGAGAGACTAGAAGTCTTTTTGTATCTACGTTCTTCTTAATGTATATAAAAAGATAACAAAGTTATTAAAAAAGAAAAAAGAAAAAAGGTCAAATAAATTACCTAATCATATGAAGTAATTCATAGTGATTATTGCAGTAAGGAAGTTGCATGAATTATCCAGAATACCAGGTATCCCACCTTTTTTGAACTTCATAAAACTGGCATTTTCAGACCTTCAATTTAATAACGAACTTTACAAAAAGATTTGTTTTTAAACTGTGTGGAGACACCAAACTCCAATTTTCTATCAGCTCTCAATTGCCAGATACACTTGCAACAGGTAACAAGGCAGCTCCAACGCTAACCTAGGGGAGAGATAAGGAAATTAGCAGTATCATTATCAGGACATGTAAAACACAACAGTACATATCCTGCCTTTTAAATACACTGCACCCTTCCCATGGGGCTACCTTGAGCCTACCTGAGGTGTCCTTTACATGTAATAAAAGGGAATGTTCTGGCCTAGCAAGTGGATGCACTTGCCATGGCAGTTTAAAACTTCACAAACAGGCTCTGTAGTGGCTGGTCTGAGATATGTTTGAAGGGCAACTCATGTGGGTGGCACAATCAGTGCTGGAGTCCCTCTAGAAGCATTTGATTTACAAGCCCTGGGCACACATAGTGCACTGTACTAGGTAATTATTAGTAAATCAAATATACCAATAATGGAGAAACCAACCATACCATGGGCATTTTTTACAATCCCCTGACGCCACCGATGCATAGCTTTTTTGCAGCACAATCAGTGTGCCACACTTCGCCATATCAACAAACTGACACATTGGATTCATTTTGTCAGTTTGGAGAAACCTGCCTCACATTATACCTGTGCCAGGTATAATGTATGCAGAGTAGGCATTCTTCTGCTAAAAAAAACACTTAGAACTGGTGCAGTGAAGTTTACAACATATCACTGCATTAAAATCCTTACGCCACCAAGCGTAAGGAATGAAGCAGGGCTTTTACAATGGGACTCGCCTATGTGTCCGTTTTACTACCAACTCCAGCAATGAGTCACATTTTCTCCAACAGATGTGTCAGAATGTCTGACACATCTGTTAATCCTTGTGACATGGAGCCCTGTACTGTAAATACAATGCATCCATGGTGTCGCAAGGACATTTGGCGCAGGCGCAATTAAATTGTTGTATTGATGCTGATGCATCAGTTTCTTGTAAATGAGACCCCATGTTTCAGAGGAGAGAGAATATTCACTTTAATACTGGTTAGCAGTGGTAAAATGCCCAGAGTCCTAAACCAAGAAAATGAAGCTCTGAAAAATAGGAGGATGAAGGCAAAACGTTTGGGGATAACCGTGCAAAATGGGCCAGGTCCAACATATGGGTATATTGTTGTGAATCCTAGAATCATCCTTGAGGCTTTGTGATAATATTGCATGTTAAGGTTACCAAACCATAGCATATAATATTCCACTTTCCTACATTGGTGCTACTAGTAATTTGGAAATGTATTTGCTATTTATAGTACCCCATTTCTGCAGGCCTGTTAAATTCACGCTCCAGACGTAAAACAGCCATTAATCAGCTGTCCCCACCGACCCAGCCTGATTGGATATGTTTCCTCATACAGATTTAGGGGCAGATTTACAAGGCCCTTGCGTCACTGGGGGGTCACAAATACTTACAAAATGGTTTCCCTCCTCATCCATGTAGAAGACCATGCATCTGGCCAAGGTGACTGCAGCTCACAGTCAATGAATTGTCTGCATTTATATGGAGATGAAAATTTGAAGAACGTTTCAAACAATCCACTTCTTGTCATGTGACATTTTTTCTTTGTGACAACAATACAGCCATGACCCAATCACCATTTTAGAGCCTTGCTGACCCAATAGGAAACTGATTACTATTACATTTACCGGATGGCCTTTGAGCATGCAAGCAAGGATCAAAATGCTAAAAACAAAAAGTACAGTATGCCAAAAAACATACAGTATTACCTTGCTTTGTGAGAATAAGAAACAGTAAGCTAGCCTCACTACCCTTTCACCAACCCACGTGTCAGGAACCTGAAGTTAATTTTTGAATCTCATCTGTTCCACAAATGAATGCAAAGGAATCAACTTCCAGCTCTTCCTACTCCACAAAATAGTCCTTAACCCCTTCTGTGCCCATGACGAGCTGGACTCGTCATGGGCCGTGGTTGCGCTGTGCCCATGACGAGTCCAGCTCGTCATGAACCCCGCCCGCTAATGCAACGCCCGGCACAGGGCGGGGAAAGGGCGTGGCACACAAGGGGTTAATACCAAATGACCACGGAGCTCAACTGATTGGAGCTGTCATGTCCTGTCTGAACTACTATTACAACATTGATATTGGCCTCACAAAAATGCCCATATCAAGGCTGTAAAAGTTACAAAACCAAGCAGACAAAATGTGTCCGAGCAGGTGTGACTACAATAAACTTGTCCTAAAAGCACTCCAATGGCTACCTGATAAAGACAGGATCTAGTTCACAACTTTCTGCACTGTCCTCAAAACCTCCTGGGAAATGGATCCTAAATACTTGCAGAACCTGATACCATATTGAATCCTGGTGAGCAATGTATTTTTATTGACCTCTAAATTGATCCAATATCCATTGAAGTGGATGAGACATAGAGAAAGATCCGTAGGAATAGAGGAGCCAAGATTGTCAAATGGCCTCAGCCCCTCACTGACATCTAAAGATCTAAGGGGCATATTATCAAGAAGTTTTCTGCCGCTAAAGCAGCGATAATTGTAACGCCATGCTTGATAATATGCCCCCAAACTTCGTCACATGGGCCCCAGGAAAGTCCTGTTAAATTCACGTTAAATTCAGTAAAACCACACAGAGTAAAACCACACATCTGTTAATCCTTGTGACATTGAGCCCTGTACTGTAAATACAATGCAACCATGGTGTCGCAAGGACATTTGGCGCAGGCGCAATGAAATTGTTGTATTGATGCTGATGCATCAGTTTCTTGTAAATGAGACCCCATGTTTCAGAGGAGAGAAAATATTCACTTTAGTACTGGTTAGCAGTGGTAACATGCCCAGAGTCCAAAACCAAAAAAATGAAGTTCTGGTACCTCAGAGGCCTACCAGGGGCTGCAGAATGTATCATGCCACCCCTGGGAAGCACTCCAAAATGACACCACAGGTCTGCTACTGCAGCCTGGGTAAGGGTGTGCTTGCACCCCTTGCTGTGGTATAGGTAACCTATATCACTACCTTATACAGACACATATAAACCTATAAGCCACTCCTATGGCAGGCCTTGACAATCCTGAAGGCAGAGTGCTTGGTCTTATGTGAGAGGGTGCCCAAGCATGAGCTGAGCCCCTCTGCAGCTTTCAGAAATACTTCCTTATGGCTGTTCTGTGATACATCCATACCATATACTCTTAAGTGCATTATAACCTTGCGGTAAATGGTAACTTTGGGATGGCTGCATCAAAACATGTCGTGTTTGGTGTCAAATGCTTTGGAATGCTACCCCCTGCCAGTCCTGGCGGCGGGGGTAGCATTCCACCCTTCTGGAGGGAGAGACATGGTCACACTGGCTAAACCCGGTGGGACTTTCCTGAGCCCTGGCATCACAAAATGGATGCCTCTGCCACAGACACGGGTCTGGCCTCCTGCGGCTGACCGAAACTCCGGCAGGGGAGGCCTGGACAATAGGTTTCCTGTCGAGGGTAGGTGTCCCCACCTCCCCAGACAGGCTGATGTGTATTGGGGCTGGGCGGGAGCACTCTCTGGTGCTTTGAAGTCCTGCAGTGGGGCCACACTTGGTGTCTGTGTGCATACTCCAATTCAAACCGGTTGCACGGGCTACCTGCCCCTGCTCTGGTGCGAAACTGGACAAAGGAAATGGGAGTAACCACCCCTCATTCCTGGCCCACCAATAGGTGGGAACTTAGAGTTAGTCCATCCCCTAAACTTAGTATAAGTATAGGAATCCAGTCCCTGGGACTTTAGCTTAAACTGGACTAAACTCTGCAACATACATCTTGGACCTTCGACGTTCTATCCTGACTAGAAGAATGAAGAAATCTCCCTTGGGGTTAAGGAGTGACTCCCCTGCTTGGCAGGCACCACAGAAGCAACTGACCGGTCTGCAATTCTGAAGCTCCTGCCAGACGCCGAAGTCTCTGCATCCCCAGAAGAAGATTTCCAGACGTCCCCGAGGCTACCCTGAGACCACAGCAAAGCTGAGGCCCATGGCTATCGTGGATGACGTGGAACTGTGACCCCTGGACACCGTAAAGTTTTGCAGCAACACTATCTTCCTGGTCCTCCTTGAAGTTGTGCTTTGGGCTCCAAGTAGCCCCAGCCTTGAACACCTCCTGCACCAAAGATTGTTGGCCTGCACTCCACGAGTGACCCGTGGGCCAGCTTCAAGTGCGATCGCTCAAGGCTCCTTCGCGATCACTAGCCCGTTGGCTAGCAGGTCCCCACGAAGGCAACTCCTTTTCTGATTGGATTTACCTGGTTGCTCCAGATGTGCCCTGACTTACCCTCACTGGGTAAGGCCCTCAGACCTTGCTGGCATGCACCGCAGTCCTTTCTCTGTTTTACAGTGACTTACCGTTGCCAAGGCTTGTTGGGTCCTTTCTGGTCGCTGACACCGCAGCACTCGACAGACTTCTTGGGACAGCTGTAATCCGGCTCGTGGACTTTGTCAACGCCTCCTGAACTTCGTGGCTGAAGAGTCAAGACACCCATCAACTCACCTGAAGCACCCGACATCGGTGGGCATTGGTCTATCCTGCCCTTGGTCACTGGCTAGTGACCCAGACTCTGTCCCCTCTGCTTTCAGGTTCCTTACATCCCAGATCCAGGCTTTGATCTCTTCGGACACTTCTCCTCTTCACGGCAGCAGCAGTTCTTTGCAGGCTTCCATTGGAATCAACGACGCGACCCGACACCAAAAGACACTTATGCACACGGCTTGCCTGGGTGAGGTAACTCGAGTACTCCAGTGCTCTCATGGGTGCTAGCCCAAGAACTACTTAAGTCCAAAAGGGTTTGGTCCAGACTCGATTAGAAGTGTCCCTAATCTTTAAATTTCCATCCGCGACATTGCCCATAGAAGATAATAGGAACCCGCGGTTGTGTTTTCACACTGCATACAGCTCCCGTGGGTCCCCTGTGTCACTACCTTGGGTGGTTCCTTGGGGTCCCAATGATCCTAGAGGCAATAGGCCTAGTGACTATTCCAGTGGTGGTTCTTATACCACTTTTTTGGTATATGGTTTGGTACGCCCCTAGGGCCCAAACGTGTATTTGTGCTTTTACTGATGCTTAATCACTTGTAAATAAAGTACTTCGAACTCCAGTCTCATAAAGAGACTAGAGGGGTGTATGTTAACCTAAATACATATATTTTAAAAATATACCTGGTGTGGTTGTCCTTTCATTTGATCATTCAAGAGATTATAGACTGGTAAAACAAGCTGCTTTACATTCCTTCAAGACTTAGCCTGAAGGCTGCTCTCCATAGCTACCACTAGGATAGCTTTCATATAAGGTTGTCTTTAACCATTGACCATAAGTAGTTGTGTGGACTGATACAAGGTCCCAGTAGAAGTAGTGGACAGCATATATCAGGCCACCTTCTCACATTGGTGTGCAGCGTGTGGGATTCCAGCTTGCTATTGTTTTACCAGATAATCTCAATTGAATTGATCAACTGAAAACCACTAAAGATACATGAGGTACATATAATATCAAGTTTAGCTACAGTAAGTTCTACTGAACTTAGAGTTGTGTGTTAAGGGATAGCACACCCTTTCTACAACTCAAGAGAGTTTAGTAGGCCACACTAGTGTAGGTAGTGCAATACACCACACCACATTAGTAATGTCTAACCAGCCAGGAACCAGTGGGTCCCTACCAGGAACCAGTGAGCTCCTTCCCTATAAATATGAGGATCTCTCCGTTGCTCAGTTTAGGGCCTTATGTACAATTAGGAAGCTGAAGACAGGCAAAAGTCCATCCACCCAGCATCTCATAAAGATACTGAAACTTGATGATATCACAGGTCCTAGTGGGTCTGATGATGTAGACAGTGTGGGTGGGGCAGCACCTGAGGGTGGGTCCAGGGGTGGAAACTCCCCTGACCCTAACTCTAATGCTGACCAGACTGGTGACAATGACCAGATTCTGGTGAACACAGACCACCAGGATGAGGAGGATAACAATAATGCCACTTCCTTTATTCCTCCTGGTAGGCCTGACAACAGGGCTAGAAGGGATAGATCTCTGTCAAGGCGATCTGTCCAGTCTAACTCCTCTATTGGAACCTCTGTTTCTTCTCACAGAGGAGGAAAACCTTCCAGGAGAGGAGGGAGAGACTGCTGAAGTACGAGCAAGACAAGTTCAACCTCAGAAAGCAGCAGATGGCCTTAGATAGGGAAGCCCTGGAACGCTACAGAGCTACTAAAAAGGAGGGACTAGAGTCCCTTGGTGGCAGCAATTTCCCTAGAGATAGAGAGAGATCTTATGATCATAGAAACCTAAGTAAGATTGTCCCTCCCTACCAGAGTGGGGATGACATCCACAAATGGAGAGGGCCTGTAAAGTACAGAAGGTCCCTCAGAGTCAGTGGGCAGCAATCTTATGGCTCTCCTTTGCAGACATAGGCAGAGACAAGCTTCTCACTGTAAGAGAAGAGGATGCTGATGACTACCAAGTCTTGAAAAGTGCTCTAATAGATTGGTTTGGCCTAACCCACTGAACATTCCAGGTTAAAGTTCAGAGACACCCAAAAAGCACAAAAACAGCCTTGGGTTGACTGTGTTGACTGTGCTGCTATCGCTCTGGAAGGTTGGTTATTGGGCAGTAAAGTTTGTGACTTCATAGGATTGTACAATCTGATAATGAGGGAGCAGATTCTTAATAACTGTCAAAATCAGCTGTTGCACCAGTACTTGGTAGACTCTGATCTGTCCTCTCCCCAAGAATTGGGAAAGAAGGCAGGCAAATGGGTCAGAACCGGGGTGAGGCAGAAAGTACAGAACCAAGGTGGTGACCCTAAGAAGCAAGAGTCCAAAAACTCTTATAAGGGTGGGGACAAGGGTAAAGACCAGAAGTCTTCACAAGGGCCCCCAACATCTTCTTCGGGTGGGGATTCACAGGCTAACAGAGGGAAAGGACAAAAGAAACCGTGGTGCAAAATCTGTAAGCAGAAAACTCACTGGACTAGTGACTTCACCAAGGCCAAAGAGAATACTCCAACCACCACCAATGCCCCTAAGGCATCTGCTCCCCCTAGTGCAGTTACAATTGGCGGTGGGAATACACAGAATAAGGGTGTAGTAGGGTTGACCCTGGGTTCTGAGATGGGCTCTGGCCTAGTCAGAGTACCAACTCAGGCTGTGCTTGTCAGTGATGGGGGCATGGATTTGTCCCCCTTTGTGAGCCCCAGTAACCTGGGCAAATACAGACAGCAGCCTTTAATTAATGAAGTAGAAGCTTGGGCATTCAGGGACACAGGAGCAAGTGTCATAATGGAGACAAAAGATCTTGTGGATCCTGGGCAGATTATACTTGGTGAAATGTACCAAGTGAGCAATGCTAGCAATGTCAGAACAGACCATTCTCTGGCAGTTGTTAACTTCTCCTGGGGAGGGGTAACTGGCCTTAAGAAGGTAAGGTTGTGGTAAGTGTGAACCTACCAGTACAGTGTTTGCTTGGCAATGTTCTGGAAACTTCAGCTTGGGCTGAAGTGGAGTTCAGGACACATGCAGAAATGTTAGGGATCCCTGCACATGTCTTTGCTGTGACTAGGTCACAGGCAAAAATGTCAAAAGCTGGACAGGCCCTGGATTCTGGAATAATGGACCAGGTGCCTCACAAGAGGAGGAGCAGTAGGGTTAAGGCAGAGCCTTCCCACCTGACTCAGAATGCTGATCAGTCTCCTCAGGGAGATGATCTTGAGCCTGAAGAAGGAACTGTCCCAGAGGAGCTTGAACCTGACCAGGTTAAGTTTTTGGGGACAGGGGGCCCTTCCAGGTCTGATCTGAGCCCGGAGCAGAAAACCTGCCCCTCTCTTGAAACCCTCAGACAGTAAGCTGTTGATGAGGCTGCTGGGAATGCTAGTGGCACCCATAAGTTTATTGGGATGATCGACTCCTTTACTCAGAGAATAGAGACCCCAAGCCTGGTGCATCCAAGAGGTTGGTTATACCTCTGAAATTTAGGGGTTTCCTATTGACACTAGCCCATGATATTCCCCTAGCAGGAAACCTAGGCCACAATAAGACTTGGGACAGAATTGTTCCTCACTTTCACTGGCCTCACATGTCTGAAGACACAAAGGAGTTTTGTCGCTCCTGTGTAACCTGCCAAGTCAGTGGCAAAGCAGGTGGCACTACAAAGGCCCCCCTGATACCACTACCTGTGGTGGGGGTTCCCTTTGAGAGGGTTGGGATTGACATTGTTGGTCCCATGGATCCTCAAACAGCATCTGGGCACAGGTTTATACTTGTGGTAGTGGATCATGCCACCAGGTATACAGAAGCAATTCCCCTAAGGACCACTACAGCACCTGTAGTAGCAAGACCTCTCTTGAGTGTGTTTTCAAGAGTAGGCTTTCCTAAGGAGGTAGTATCTGACAGAGTGGCAAACTGTATGTCAAGTTACTTAACTGCTATGTGGAAGAAGTGTGGAGTGAATTACAAATTCACCACACCCTATCACCCACAATGCAATGGTTTAGTTGAGAGATTCAACAAAACCTTAAAGGGCATGATCAAAGGACTCTCAGAGAAGCTTAGGCGAAAATGGGACATGATCTTGCTCTGCCTTTTATTTGCATTCAGGGAGGTGCCTCAGAAGGGGGTTGGCTACAGCCCATTTGAACTTCTGTTTGGTCACCCTATCAGGGGTCCATTGTGTTTGGTGAAGGAAGGATGTGAGTTACCTCTCAAGCCCCCAAGCAAGACATAGTAGACTATGTACTTGGTCTCCGCTCCAGGATGGCCGAGTACATGAAAAAGGCAAACAAAAACCTTGAGGCTATCCAGGAACTGCAAAAAGCCTGGCATGACCAAAAGACTGTACTGACTGTTTACCAGCCAGAACAGAAAGTGTGGGTGTTGGAGCCTGTGGCCCCAGCAGCTCTCCATGACAAGTGAAGTGGACCTCACACTATTGTTGAACACAAGGGAGAGGTTACTTACTTAGTAGACCTAGGAACTCCCAGGAGTCCCCATAGGGTTCTCCATGTCAACAGGCTGAAGCCATATGTGGACAGGGCTGACAAGAGCTTGCTCATGGCAACTGATGAGGGACAGGAGGAAGAGAGTGACCCACTCCCTGACCTCTCACAGAACCCTGATGATGGGTCAGTTGATGGTGTAGCCTTGGCAGGCAGCCTCACTGCCCAGCAGCAAACTGATTGCAGACAGGTTCTCAATCAGTTCAGACACATGTTCTCACTGACTCCAAGTCAGACTACCTGGTGCACTCATGAAGTGGACACTGGGGACAGTCTGCCTATTAAAAATAAGATTTATAGGCATCCTGACCATGTCAGGGACTGTATCTGGACAGAAGTCCAGAAAATGTTGGATTTGGGAGTTATTGAACCCTCAGATAGCCCTTGGGCTAGTCCAGTGGTCCTTGTGCCAAAACCTTACACCAGTGGTGGGAAAAGAGAGATGAGGTTTTGTGTGGACTACAGGGGTCTCAATGCAGTCACTAGGACTGATGCCCATCCATTACCAAGGGCAAATGAGCTCATAGATACTTTGGCCACAGCCAAGTACCTCAGCACATTTGACTTGACAGCTGCCTACTGGCAGATCAGACTAGCTGATGATGCAAAGCCAAAAACAGCATTATCAACCCCTAGTGGGCACTATCAATTTGTGGTAATGCCCTTTAGTCTGAAAAATGCACCTGACACTTTCCAAAGGTTGGTGAATTCAGTTCTCGCAGGCCTGGAAGCCTTTAGTGCAGCATATCTAGATGATATTGCTGTCTTTAGCTCCACCTGGGAGGATCACCTGGTCCACATAAGGAATGTTTTGGAGGCCCTGCAACAAGCAGGCCTAACTATCAAGGCTACTAAGGGCCAGATAGGGCAGAGTCAGGTTGTGTACCTGGGCCACCTTGTAGGTGGAGGCCAGGTTCAACCATTGCAGAGCAAGATCCAGACCATAATGGAATGGACTGCTCCAACTACCCAGACTCAGGTGAGAGCCTTCTTAGGCCTGACTGGGTACTATAGGAGATTTATCAAAGGGTATGAATCAATAGTGACACCCTTGAATGACTTAACTTCCAAGAAAATGCCCAAAAAGGTTCAATGGACAGCTAGCTGTTAAAAGGCATTTGATGACCTGAAGCAGGCCACATGTACTGCTCCCATTCTGCAGAGTCCTGACTACTCCAAAAAGTTCATTGTTCAAACTGAGGCATCTGAATTGGGGGTTGGGGCTGTACTGTCAATGATTGAATGAAGAAGGTCAGGATCAGCCAGTAGCTTTCATAAGCAGAAGGCTGACCCCTAGAGAGAAACGTTGGTCAGCCATTGAGAGGGAGGCCTTTGCTGTGGTTTGGGCTCTGAAGAAGTTGAGGCCATACTTGTTTGGTACTCACTTCCTTGTTCAGACAGACCATAAGCCCCTCTTATGGCTAAAACAAATGAAGGATGAAAATCTCAAATTGCTTAGGTGGTCCATTTCCCTACAGGGGATGGACTTTAAAGTGGAAGTAACCATGCCAATGCAGATGGACTCTCTAGGTTTTTCCACTTAGAACATGAAGACACAACTGGTCAAGGTTAGTTTAATGTCCCTGCGTTTGGGGGGGTTGTGTAGGAGAGTAGGATCTGCTTCACATGGGTACCTCCACTTTTTGCTGGTGTTTCACTGTTGCTCGACCTTAGTCTGGCTGTGGCCCTGCTAATCAGGATCCCAGCCTAGCTGCTTCCTCTCTAAAATGGTTTCCATGTACATTAGGTACATATCTAATTGGATTCTGGAGTGCCTTATAAGCCCCTAGTATATGGTATACTATGTACCTAGGGCATAGGTACCACAGAGGCCTAGCAGGGGCTGCAGCATGTATCATGCCACCCCTGGGAAGCACTCCAAAATGACACCACAGGTCTGCTACTGCAGCCTGGGTAAGGGTGTGCTTGCACCCCTTGCTGTGGTATAGGTTACCTATATCACTAACTTAGACAGACACATATAAACCTATAGCCACTCCTATGGCAGGCCTTGACAATCCTGAAGGCAGAGTGCTTGGTTTTATGTGAGAGGGTACCCAAGCATGAGCTGAGCCCCTCTGCAGCTTTCAGAAATACTTCCTTATGGCTGTTCTGTGATACAGCCATACAATATACTCTTAAGTGCATTATAACCTTGCGGTAAATGCTAACTTTAGGATGGCTACCTCAAAACATGTCATGTTTGGTGTCAAGCGCTTTGGAATACTACCCCCCGCCTGTCCTGGCAGCGGGGGTAGCATTTCACCCTTCCAGAGGGAGAGACATGTTCACACTGGCTAAACCTGGTAGGACTTTCCTGAGCCCTGGCATCACAAAATGGATGCCTCTGCCACAGACACGGGTCTGGCCTCCTGCTGCTGACCGAAACTCCGGCAGGGGAGGCCTGGACAATAGGTTTCTTGTCGAGGGGAGGTGTCCCCACCTCCCCAGACAGGCTGATGTGTATTGGGGCTGGGCAGGAGCACTCTCTGGTGCTTTGAAGTTCTGCACTGGGGGCACACTTGGTGTCCCTGTGCATACTCCAGTTCAAACCAGTTGCAGGGGCTACCTGGACAAAGGAAATGGGTGTAACCACCCCTCTTTCCTGGCCCACCCATAGGTGGGGCCATAGAGTTAGTCCATCCCCTAAACTTAGTATAAGTATAGGAAGCCAGTCCCTAGGACTTTAGATTACCCTGGACGAAACTCTGCAATGTACATCCTGGACCTTCGACGTTCTATCCTGACTAGAAGACTAAAGAAATCTCCCTTGGGGTCAAGGAGTGACTCCCCTGCTTGGCAGGCACCAAAGAAGCAACTGACCTGTCTGCAATTCTGAAGCTCCCGCTCGACGCCGAAGTCTCTGCATCCCCAGAGGTGGATTTCCAGACTTCCCCGAGGCTACCCTGAGTCCACAGCAAAGCTGAGGCCCGTGGTTATCGTGAGTGACGTGGAACTGTGACCCCTGGACACCATGTACTTTTGCAGCAACACTATCTTCCTGGTCCTCCTTGAAGTTGTGCTTTGGGCTCCGAGTAGCCCCACCTTGAGCACTTCCTGTACCGATGATTGTTGGCCTCCACTCCATGAGTGACCCGTGGGCCAGCTTCAAGTGCAATTGCTCAAGGCTCCTTCGCAATCACTAGCCCATTGGCTAGCAGGTCCCCATGAAGGCGACTCCTTTTCTGATTGGGTTTACATGGTTGCTCCAGATGTGCCCTGCCTTATCCTCACTGGGGAGTCCCTCAGACCTTGCTGGCCTGCACCGCAGTCATTTCTTTGATTTCCAGTGACTTGCCGTTGCCAAGGCTTGTTGTGTCCTTTCTGGTCGCTGACACCGTATTACTCGACAGACTTCTTGGTTCAGCTCGAATCCGGCTCATGGACTTTTCAACTCCTCCTGGACCTCGTGGCTGAAGAGTCAAGACACCCATCAACTCACCTGAAGCACCTGACATCTGTGGGCATTGGTCCATCCTGCCCTCGGTCACTGGCTAGTGACCCAGACTCTGTCCCCTCTGCTTTCAGGTTCCTTACATCCAAGATCCAGGCTTGGATCTCCTCGGACACTTCCCCTCTTCACGGCAGCAGCAGTTCTTTGCAGGCTTCCATTGGAATCAACGCGACCCGACACCAAAAGACACCTATGCACCCGGCTTCCCTGGGTGAGGTAACTCGAGTACTCTGGTGCTCTCGTGGGTGCTAGCCCTAGAACTTCTTAAGTCCAAAAGGGTTTGGTCCAGACTCGATTAGAAGTGTCCCTAATCTTTAAATTTCCAACCGCTACATTGCCCATAGAAGATAATAGGAACCCGCTGCTGTGTTTTCACACTGCATACAGCTCCCGTGGGTCCCCTGTGTCACTAACTTGGGTGGTTCCTTGGGGTCCCAGCGATTCTAGAGGCAATAGGCCTAGTGCCTATTCCAGTCGTGGTTCTTATACCACTTTTTTGGTATATGGTTTGGTACGCCCCAGGGCCCATATGTGTATTTGTGCTTTCACTGATGCTTAATCACTTGTAACTAAGTACTTCGAACTCCAGTCTCATAAAGAGACTAGAGGGGTTTGTGTTAACCTAAATACATATATTTTAAATATATACCTGGTGTGGTTGTCCTTTCATTTGATCATTCAAGAGATTATAGACTGGTAAAACAAGCTGCTTTACATTCCTTCAAGACTTAGCCTAAAGGCTGCTCTCCATAGCTACCACTAGGATTGCTTTCATATAAGGTTATCTTTAACCATTCACCATAAGGGGTTGTTTGGACTGGTACAAGGTGCCCACTAGAACTAGTGGACAGCAAATATCAGGCCACCTTCTCACATTCACTTTGATCAGTAATCACTGTCAAAATTCTGAAACTAAGAAAGCATTTTAAAATTAGCATAACATGTGTCTGTGTGCTTTCGAACCATGAGTGCATCACATAACATGCCACCATGACTTAGCCCTTAGAAAGTGCTTTATTACATGTATCTTCCTTCTTCACCTTTGGGCCATAGAACCACTCCTAGAGGATGATGCACTCTCAGCTGTACAGGTAAAGATCCATCTTTGGAAGTGCTTTAAAAAATATTAAGCAAAACTCCTAATTTGTCATGGTTTTCTTAACCCCGCAAATGTAGGATTAGTTTTTAAGAAGTTCTTGAGAGGAGCTGCTGCCCTTCTGCAGCCCCCACCACACTGGCCAAGCTTGATGGTGGTGACCCTGTCTTCCCTTGTCTAAGTTAGACCTTCAGGGCATTATGAAGCGCTCCAGGCAGGAACAGTGCAAATCTAGTGAGCGGCTGTCCCACTGCACTGGTGAGAGACACTGACTGTTCTCTGGGCTTGTGGCCCAGTGCTGCATCTCTCTTTTCTTTTTGTTTTTTCTTTATACCGGGGTGGTACAGTCCCACCCAAGCACCCCTGCATGCCTCCTTCCTTGGGAGCTGCTCAGGGAGCTCACCTGTGGCCGTCCCGTCAGCTTCTGCACAGCAGCCTTTTCTCTGATGAGCCGGGAGCGCTCTTCTTTCTGGGCACTGGTGATGCTGGTGGATGCCTGCTCCCCCCAGACACAGGCATGGGGAGTGGGCAGGACCACCAGTGATGGGGGAGTACACTGGCACTCGCCCATCCTTCTCCTCACAGTTGGGGCCCACAGTTGGGGATCATGGGCCCCGCTCATCATCTTCAGGGAGCATGACAGCACTCTCTGCAGTCCTCCTCATGGTTTGGGTCCAACGTTGGGGTCTTGGGCCCCCCTTTAAATGAAAATCCAGCCCAGAGGTTGGCCCATGACATTGGAGCTCTAGAGAAGGGGCATGTCCCCTCCCAGGGTAAAATAAAGTGAATTCTCTGTGCAGCAAAGCCCGGTCCCTGGCCAACCCCAGTGGTATTTGAAGGGAATGCAGAGGAGCCCCACATGCTCTGTTCTGTGAAAAGGTCGAATGTCGGCAATCTTCAGAAAACCAAAAATCCACGCACACTGAATAGACAGAACCCAACTGCGTCATTGTTCTAATTTTATATACAATATTAATCATGCTTCATATGCACCATGCAATGCATTTTTTTAATCGTAACTAATAGAATTTCATTGAAATGGAGTGTGCAGGAAATTGTATTTGTAACTGTTGTTTTTTCCTGATATTCTCTGGACGTTTGGAATGCCTGAACATTGGGAGAATAGGAAGACCATAGCGGTGAGGGGATTGGAGACGGCTGGGAGGAGGTGCGGAGAGGAGCTGATTACTATCCTGTTGACTAAATATCTTGCCTTGCCTTGGCCTATGCGTCCTTACACTGGCAACGGGCTGCCAGTCAACAGGACCTTCAAGCGTGCGACGAGCGGTGTTCTTTCCTGCACGACTCCTCATCTGAGCCGGGACTTTTCCTTAACTGAGGACAGGGGTTCATCTGCACTGCTTCTGTGGATGTGTATCGGCTGCACTACTGTCAAAAAGGTACTTTACAATTTTATCTGGCTTTTCGCTGCTCTCTGTCTGCGTGCACGAGCCTCCCCTGCATACCGCTACATCACGCAGAAATCATTCTTCACATGCGTGGTTCACGGTGAACCACACACCGCATCACATCACCCCATCATACGTGGTGGCCATCTTTAATCCAGGCAACTTCATGTGCTGATCTCGGTGAGCCGTACACCGTATCATGTCACCGTGTCAATACGTCATACGTGGTGGCCATCTTCAATCCAGGCATCTTCATGGGCTGATCTCGGTGATCCGCTCACCGTTTTTGACTAATGCGTCTTTGTTTTCACCACACTCCACCTACGCATTCATAACGACCATTTCTGTAAATAATATGGCTCAGTTTCATGTGCTAATCTTGGCGATTTGCCCACCGTACTTAAGTTTCACTTTTGGCCTTCATTTCATTGTCACGCATTCCAAGCAATTGAAGCCACAATACCACCCTTGCACTTTTCTGTCATCATTTGGTATAGTGCTGAGCTTGGTGATCTGCTCACCTTTTCTTTACAAATATTACTTCTATGATCTGCACACCACATTCTTCATTGTGCTGATCTCGGTGATTCGCACACCATTATCATCAATTGCCTATTATTCTAGAACTCGACGGTTCATATCAGCAACAACCGGCGATAATTCTCACTAAGCGCACTTAGCGCTAGGATAATTACCGCCGGCTAGCGTGGATTTTTATCGCTGAGATATCGTGCTATTAGCAACGCTTATCTCAAAAGCGATAAAAATCCTAGCGCTAACTGCCAAACGTGTGATTAATTTATCGCTGGAAACCCAGCGATAATCCCATGAAGCTTGGTGATAGCTTGCTGATAGGGCCTCACATACTTCGCCATGATATCCACCTTCCGTAGGATATCATGGCTAAGTCAGTTTCAAAGCAGGCGTAAGGAAAGTAGTGATAGCAGAGGTTATCGCTACTTTTCTTGTCGCTATGCTGCTTTGCGTGAGGCTTGATAATAAGAGAAATGTTGCTTAGCAACATTTCTCCCATTATCCTGGGGAGGAACGCCCACTTTGCGTCTCATTAGAGATGCAAAGATGGGTGTTAGGAATTCAGGTGCTAAGGCAAGGTTTCACACGATAGCGGGACCTTGCTGATATAGCGATAAAATTATCATCGCTTTTCGGCCGAAAACGGCCGCAAAAGCGGCGATAATTTTCTATCGCCGCCTTGTAGATATGCCTCCACATTGCTTAATGTGCTACTCTCAGATTTGCACACCAAAATCAATATTGTCTACATTCCTGTGTGCTGATTTCTTAGTTTTACTGTTCCACTATCACATTATTTCTTATTTCTGCTTAATTACTTCCACATCATCCACCAGGCAATTTCACCACCTACGCCCTTCAGTCTCAATCCAGCGTCTTCTGAAATTGATTGGGAGATATGGAAAGGAGGGTTTGAAGCATACTTGGAAGCTCTTGATGGAGAATTGTTCACTAGCAAGAAGAAGTATGCTATTCTTAGACATTGTTTAGGCAAGGAAGGGTGTAACATATTAAAACACATTCCGAAGAAACCCATTATTTATCATACGTGAGGGAGAAGGTGATGGTGTAGAAGATGAGTATGCAACAGCCATCAAAGCTTTAAATACTCACTTCAAAGCTTGCAAAAACGTTGTTCTGGAAAGACATACATTTTACAAAAGGGTACAATAACAAGGTAAATCTGCGTCAAGTTACGTTGGCGCCTTGCGTATTCTTGCGGCTTCTTGAGAGTATAACGCGTTTGAAGAAGAAATGATTAAGGATCCACTAGTGGAAAAGAGAGTAACAACAAAAAAGTTCAAGAGGCACTTTTGTCTAAACCACATCTCACCATACAAAAAGGATTGGACATTGCCACAAGAATAGAAAGAACTAGTTCATATATGGAGAAGATGTCTCTATTTGATAGTAAATCTCAAGGTGTTCTAACAGTAAAACCTAAATATATGAAAACTAAAAAATACAAGGATCGGCCAAATAAAAGGGACACCAACTATAGCACCAACTAGAGTGTTATCAATCACTTAGCTCACGATAAACCGCGTCCCGCTGTGGACAAAGTATGTGCCAGATGTTCTAAGAGAGGACACTTTGCCAAAGTTTGCAAATCCTCTAGAAGAGAACCACCAAGATAGGTGCATAACATAGAATCTACAATGGAGGAAGCATCTTCAACCAGTGAAGAGGATAACATTTTAACTATTGTGCAAATGAATGACTCTAGTGGCATGTGGGGAGTCAATTCCCAAGGTCTAAGAAGACCCTTTGTATTGTAAAAGTGAATGATATTTGTGTCAAAGTATTAGCTGATTCAGACTCTCCTTTTACCTTGTAAAGTGAATCTGTTTGGAAGGAGATATCTTCCAAGCATATTTTGAAGCAATCCAATATATATCCCATAGGTATTACACTAATACGCCAGAGCACACCTTATCGTGACTGTTATCCAAAACATAGAAAACCAATCTTTAGAAAAAATTATTAATGATTCATCCTTCAGTGTTTCCCCTCTTTTTTTGGGTATAGGACTCTTGAATCAGATTCTTCTTGATAGCTTTATTCCATTTCACAATCAATAGAGAACAGCAGCAGCCGAAGTACGTTTTGCCCCCTCTGGGCTTTCTCAAGGCTGCAGAAAGACATATATATACTCTTTTCTATACACTGTGACCTAATATGGTCATAATAAAATACATAATAAACATGAATGCCCTTTTAGTATATTATTTAGACCTTTCCAAGAAAGGTTATGTTACACGACATATAGAGGCATTTATAATTAAAATCATTGGCGCCCTTATAAATGTCTGCCTTCTATGGTGTCTCATTTGTTTAAACTTTTGTTTATGACATCCATGCCATGGACACCCAATTTTAATAGTTCGCTGGATTTGTGCATTGTATTGAAATGTACTGCTAGTGGATATTGTGTGTTATTATTCCTAATGGCCCGAATGTGTTCTTGGATTCTCTCTTTTAGTGTTCTTATTGTGCTCCCAGTGTAGATTTTCCCACAAATGCATTTAATACAGTACACAACAAATTTAGTGTTACAATTGATGAAACTTCTGATAGTGTAACATCTGTCCGTGTTGTATTGGAATTTCTTGGTTTTGTGTATGTCAAAGCAGCAAATGCTGCAATAACCACACCTAAAAAAAACATTTGGTGCAATTGGTAACCAATTGAAGCTCCTGGGTGGTGGAATGAAACTGGGACATAGATGTTGTCTTAATGTACGCCCTCTTGCATGTACCATCATGGGTTTGGATCCAATTGTACCAATCGGCACTAATGCAGAGTAACTGTTGTATATTTTTCAACATTAATTGCGAAATACATGGGTGACACACTGTTTCAACAATTCATGCAAATAATTTTAAAAATGATTGGGACTTTACAGTAAAGTCCCTTTGTAAACGTAATCAAGGAGCCTTTATACTTCTACAATAATATAGTCATCATTCCAAGATGGCGTCCAAAGATGCATACAACAGATATCACTAATCGGCATAAACAAAAGCATATATTTTATTTTCAGTAATAGGTGAAAATTTGATATTGACGCCTCTAACTTAATGCATACAAAACAATTCATGTATTATCGTAACTTTACAGGTCATATGTCTCTGTTGCTTACGCACACAGACATATGATGAAGCGAACTATAGTCTGCTTTCTATTTTCATATATTCCTAAATCGAGGACCACAATAAAAATGGCGCTCGTGAACGGCCAGTTTGCTGGTGGCGTTCGCAGGAAGCGGTTACCACGACAAGACGGAGGTAAAAGGGGGCATCGGGACCTTTATTTATATTATTTTCCTGCTAGATGGATTTGTTCAGACATATAGGGTAGAAGATAGAGTTCGGTCAGTCACCCTTATTTTTCGTTCGTAACTTTGTTTACAGATAAGACTTATCAAGGTCTAATCCGAAAAGGTGACTCTGTAAAGCACGCATTGGATAAGAATCATACGCGCCTTGAAAGCAGTTCATATTTATGAACAATCGAAGTGACAGAATAACCTGTACATATGTACAGGTAAGATATTTCGTTTTTCTGTGTTTGTATTTCTTGATATGACACAATCCAAATTAAGTCTTGTAGTTCACTATCACTGTAAAAAGAATCTTTAAGACTAATCTATTTACTGGGCGCATCAATTACTTTTTATAGAGAACTTGATTATGGAAGTGATGCAACTACAGGTTGAAGCCTAAAGAATATTCGGCATCTATTCTTTTAAAGGTGAGGCTTGTGATACACGAGTGAGTCAGGTCGCCACACAGCATCTGAGGACTCTTACCGTTCATGGGCCGGGGCTATAAATGGTTAAGGAGGTTGTCATACATACCAACTAAACTAATTTCATATAACTCTTGAAACGACACTAAGAGGAAAATTCAAATATTGGTATTGTGATAGCGATCTGTCACCTTATGCTGGTGTGCTCTTTTCTTCTAACTTGCTCACCCTTTTCACAGTGATTTTTGACATGTACTTGTCACTTAGCTTTGGGCACGAGTGGCGCACTTATGTTTTAAGACACTCAAAATTAACTCACTTAAAAATATAAAAAGATTGAAAATCATAAACAAAAGTGTAAACAAATGAGACACCATAGTAGGCAGACATTTATAAGGGCACCAATGATTTTAATTATAAATGCCTCTATATGTTGTGTAACATAACCTTTCTTGGAAAGGTCTAAATAATATACTAAGAGGGCATTCATGTTTATTATGTATTT
The DNA here is from genome assembly GCF_964204655.1 of Triturus cristatus. Lineage (NCBI taxonomy): Eukaryota > Metazoa > Chordata > Amphibia > Caudata > Salamandridae > Triturus > Triturus cristatus. Next base: position 733,623,746 of record NC_140587.1, on the reverse strand, counting down.
TATTATGACCATATTAGGTCACAGTGTATAAAAAAGAGTATATATATATATGTCTTTCTGCAACCTTGAGAAAGCCTAGAGGGAGCGAAACGTACGTCGGCTGCTGCTGTTCTCCATTGATTGTGAAATGGAATAAAGCTATCAAGAAGAATCTGATTCAAGAGTCTTATACCCAAAAAAAGAGGGGAAACACTGAAGGATGAATCATTAATAATTTTTTCTAAAGATTGGCTTTCTATGTTTTGGATAACAGTTACGATAAGGTGTGCTCTGGTGTATTAGTGTAATACATTGTTCTCAGCTGGTGGCCAGCTCTAGTGTAAACACACCCTGGTGGGTGGGTAGTGTAACACCATGGGAGCACCCACAAAATACCATATCTTTATCAACTTTGAGAATATGACTATGAATGGATGTGCTGATCGTAGAGCAGACCAACGAGATTTATGTATACATATATATCCTATAGGTTATGGCGGGAAGGCCATTGATGTTGTTGCTAAATTCAATGCTGATTTTGAGTTCAATGGCAACATGTCTAAAGTAACCCTGGGCGTAGTGGGCGTAGTGGGGCTACGTGGAGCATCGCGTAGTGTGGCCAAATCTACGCACACTCGCGCATTCTGCGTAGCCCCACAAAGCGCCGCCCGCTTCCCGCCCGCCCTCATTTTAAAATAAGTTAAAGTATTTTAAAAGTAAGAGAAAATGCATTACCTACGGTGCGGCGTCCCGGGGCTCCTCTTCCTGGTTGACGGCAACTTCTTCTCACAAATGCGCATGCACGGACGCCGACGCATTTGTGAGAAGAAATTGCCGTCAACCAGGAAGAGGGAGCCCCGGGATGCCGCACCGCAGGTAAGGCATTTTACTTACTTTAAAATTGTTTAAATTATTATAAAATGAGGGCGGGCAGCTCTGCTTTGCCGTGGCGTGTGCGTAGCCCTACCTGCTACGCCTACTTCGTAAACCGCGAAGCAGGCAGCGCTACGTACAATCTGTGGGCGGAGCAGAGCACTACGCCCGGGCTTAGTCTAAAGATATCAAGTATGTAGCTAAAGATGAGGCATTTCTTTTGGGTTGGAGAGGCCAAGGCAACCTTGGTATCATACCCGATCCTAACAATGCTCAACGAGTTGTGTTAAAGAAAGATTTGTTCCATGTACAAGCGATCGGAAGGAATTCATGGGAACAATCGTACCCAGATGTATTCAATAAAGATTTGGGTCTCTTCAAGGGTTTTCAACATAAAATCAAATTAACTAAAGGATCTCTACCTGTTTTACATACGGTCAGGAGAGTGCCCTTGGCATTGCAAGTTGCTTTAAAAAAAGAATTGGACAAAGTATGCTCATGTAATGTCATAGAACCTATTGAGTCCTCCAATTGGGTGTCCCCTGTGGTCCTAGCCAAAAAGTCCAATGGCAATCTGCGCATGTGTGGATTTGCGCTACCTTAATAAAAATATATGGATTGACCAACATCCCTTGCCCAGCATTACTCAGATGACGTCCACTTTCAAGGGTGCTAAATATTTCTGTTTACTTGACATGTCATCTGCGTATCATCAAATTGAGTTCCATGAGGAATCAAGACATCTTACTGCATTTATGACTCCGGAGGGCCTGTTTCAATTTAAGCGCATGCCCTTTGGTCTTGCCTCTGCTTTTTTTTAGAAAGAGAGCGGTGGAGAACATGTTTAAGGGAATGTCCGGGGTCGTGGCCTTCAAGATGATGTTTTGATATATACGGGGAGAACCAAATCCAACATAACGAAAGACTAAATTGTATTTTATCCTTGTTAAAGCAAAAGGGTGTAACTCTGGGTTGAGACAAATGCAGATTGAATGTAAGCACAGTAGACTACCTGGGATACAGGTTATTCTCTTAAGGGGTGCAGCCTAAGTAAAGCCTGGTAAAGGCTATTGAAGATTTCAGTATTCCTACAAACAAATATCAGTTGAGATCATTTATGGGTCTCATTGAATTCTATGCCAGATTTACTCCCAACTGTGTACCTAAAACCTTCCACATCAGCTCATTACTCAAGAAGAATGTTCGGTTCTGTTGGGATGATGAATTCACTAAGGAGTTTGATGCAATCAAACAAGAAGTAGCTCACACTATTCCCCTTAAGGCATTCAGTACTACAGATCAAACTGTAATAATGACTGATGCCAGTCAGAATGGCCTCGGTGCTGTGCTCATGCAACATAGAGATGGCAAGGACAAGGTGATTGTTTTCTCTTCTAGGTGTTTACATGGTGCAGAAGCCTCATATTCCGTGATTGAACGTGAAAGCTTGGCTTGTTGGTGGGGCATTACTCATTTCAAACATTACATGTATTGCTCTAAATTTGTGGTACATGTTGACCACAAACCCTTGGTAGAGTTATTCACCACAAGAGGTGGTGGTAGAGCAACTCCCAATATCGCAAGATGGCAGAATAGACTCATGGATCAGAATTTCAGAGCTGAGTATGTGCCGGGCAAGAGAAATCTCGTGGCTGATTGTTTGTCTCGTCTTTGCTCTAGTGACAATAATGCTATGGTAACAGAAAATGAGCATGATGATTTGGAACTGGTATTCAGTGTTTTGGGTCATTCTGAAGATGCCATATCTGAACAAGAGTGGAGAGAAGTCCCTGAGAGTGATTTAGAGTTTAAGGAGGTAATAAGGACGTTAAGCAAGGGGTGGTCGCTTGAGATTAACGAACTGTATTGTGTCAGCAAGTACAAGCATGTCTTCGACGAACTGTCTGTAGTGAATGGCTTGTTGTATGGATCAACCCAGTTAGTGGTACCGGATGTTATGAGAAACAAAGTACTCACCCTTGCCCACAAGGGTCACATCAGCATGCTTGCCATGAAGAGGAGAATAAGGGAAAAGTTTGGGTGGCCGGCTTTGGACAAGCAGGTGGAGCATTTTGTAAGGGATCGTATGGAGTGTGCTGTTAGTGACAAATTGCAAGTAACTACTCCTTGTCCTGTGGAGGCGAATGAGGTTCATGACAAACCATGGGTCAAATTAGGCATAGACATTATTGGTCTCATGATTATGTCTAGTATTGCGTCTGAATATGGTATAGTCCTCATGGATTTTCACAGTCGCTGGCCAGAAGTCAAATGGGTGAAATCGTCTGATTCCACCTCTGCCATCAAGTTCCTTGAGTCATTATTTGCCAGGGAAGGTGTACCTGAGGAATTACTTACCAACAATGTCCCCCAATTTGTTTCCTTATATTTGAAGAATTTTTACTGTCTTTAGATATTAAACATATCTAAACTTCCCTTTACCACCCTAGGAGTAATGGCCGTGTTGAGCGCTTTAACAGGGTTCTTAAACAAAATGTACAATTGTCAAAAGCAAGTATCTTGAATTGCAAGGCTGACGTGAGTCAACTATTGTGGGAGCGGTCAGCACTACTGTCAATACTGATATCGGTGTTTCCCCATTCGTACTGTTAAGTGTCAGGATCCCTAATGCGAGTTTCAAATTGAAGCGCAAGGGGTTAAACTCAAGTGGTGCTACAGGATTGACCAGGTATCAATGGTCGAGTTGGTGGCATGTCCGCAATTCCAAGATGGCCGCTAAGGCGCTGGGGTCGGCAGTCTAGTTGTTGCAATACGGAGAGGCTGATGTGACGCGCGCACGCCTGAAGTATTGCGCACTTCACTAAAGACTTTCCCTCAGAGAAGACTGTTTTCCGAGTGTTCCCAGTTTGAAGTGAATTACCTTAGAGTACGAAGTTTTCAGTGTCTTACCCTTCGAGACCAATCCCTTAGTCAAAGAAACTATACTTACCTGAAGAGAAAAGAAGACGCTTGGAGTTCGTGTTGAGAGACTTACCTGAGTAGAGATTGAAGACGCCCCGTTTCTTCAGTTCCGAGTGAAGAGTCTGCTACACCTGACAGCGAACAAGCAGAAAGCTAAGTGAATTACTGGAATGGTTTTCAGGCATATAAATGATGTCAAGTAATGCCAAGAGATGCAATACCGCTGAAAGTAATTAAAACTTAACGTATCTGCATTAATAAGATTCCCGGGTCCTGTAAAAGAAAAAAGAGAACTAAAACGATTATAGAGAAGTGAGTTAGAGAGGTGCAGAACCATAGCTAAATAAAAGTGGTAAAACGAGCAGGGAAAAGAGTTGTGAGGAGAAAGATTTTACAGAGCAATTCCACCACAGCATTAACCTGAGGAGAAAACGAGAACAGAGATAAAAGGGTTTAAACTCAGGAAGAAATAATCTAGAAGACAAGAGTTAGAGGATTTTAAGAACAGAAAAAGAAAAGACTACGAGATTAAAGAGAAAGCCCCAGTAAAAACCAACTGCTGGTAGGTTACACATATATATATATATATATATATATATATATATATATATATATATATATATATATATATATATATATATATATATATATATATATATATATATATATATATATATATATATATATATATATATATATATATAAAGGTAATTAGATAAACGCTCAGGAACTAAATAGGATATAATCAAAAGGTAACTGTTTTACAGATAAATAAAGACATCCATAACAACGAACGAAGAAAACAGAGTTGGTCAGGAAGAGAAGCACAGAGTTCAGGATTATGGGTAGGAAGCAAATCACAAGGGAAATGAAGAAACGAGATAGAATAGTGTAGAGGAAGGGAAAGAATAAAATTGTTGTGTGTTTAGTTTTCCTTAGGAGTCTTCGGTAGGCAGTGCGAAGGCTGAAGAAGATATCCAGATAGAAAACCAGAAGGTCCAGAACCAGTCTCTTCTTAAATTTATTATTTTATCCACTTTCCCCCTTCCCCCTCACTAATCAGTTAGCCCCCTAAGTATAACTTGGGGCTGAGTGGTTGGAAGTGGGAGTTGGGAAGCTAGCGACTTCTGTTCCTGTGCAAGACAACAGAAAATCAGCAAGAAGCTGAAGGTGAGCCCTGACAGAGTGAAGTGCCCACGTCCTAATCTTGCACCCGAACAGAAAAGAAATGCTTGAGGGAATTAATTTACAGACTTTAGGGTCGGTACTGGAGGCCATACAAAAGGAACTGGTAGGAGTTAAAGAAGAGAACCAAAGCCTAAGACAAGAGGTCATGAATTCTAGGAAGGAGACGGAAGAATTAGCACAGAGAATAAGACAACCGTATGCTGCTGGAAGGGAGGGTCCCACCACATCTATGGGAGACACAAAACAATTAACAACACAAGTAATACATTCCTTATCTCCAGTGATACCGTTGGCAGCGCCCGAGAGATTTAGTGGGGACCCACAAAAGGCGCAAGTGTTTATTACTCAATGCTCACTTCATTTCATGTGCCGCCCTTCTATTTTTCCTGATGCGCAATCTAAGGTAGCCTTCATTTTGTCATATTTAAGTGGAGATGCCACGGCATGGTCGATGCCGATAGTTTCACGAGATGATCCATTATTGCAGAATTTTTGAGAATATTTGACCGAAGACGGATCTCTCAAGCTGTAGATAACGATCTATTGGAGCTGAAGCAGGGAAATAGAGACTTGGTGGCTTACCTAGCCCAGTTCAACAAGTTAGTAATGGAAACTGATTGGCCGGAGAACAAGAGGACAGCAATATTCTATTGAGGCCTTCGAGATGAACTAAAAGATGGTTTGGCTCAAATACCAAACCGTCCAACTGAAATCTCCGCCCTAATAGATCTGGTTCTAGAATTGGATTTCCGGCAGGGGAGCGAAGAGGAGAGAGAAGACGAGAATTCAGAAGTACGGTCCCACGTTTCGACAGAGCTAAGACAGAAACAGGAAAGGGCACAGAAGGTGTCTCAGGATCTGAACCTATGCAAATAGGAATAATCCAGGGACCGCTCACTAAAGAAGAAAAGGAAAAAAGGCGAGTCAGCAACTTATGTATGTATTACGGGTCTAGTGGGCATTTTGTGCGAAATTGTCCAAAAAAGCCAAAGGATTCATTCAAACCGAAGGAAAACTCGCAGCACCACCTGTAGAAGGAGTTGTGCAGGTGGATGCGAATCCAAAATCAGCTCCCCAGGAACATCGATTGGCGAATACATTACAGTCGTCTTCACCCCATTTGATTTTATCTGTGACAATCCGATTTCGTCAAGAAACAATGAAAGGAGTAGCGGTGATGGTGGACTCAGGAGCCACAGGTAATTTCTGTGATCTGAAAGTCGCGGCAAAAATTGGGCTGCAAGCAATAGCCAAGACAAGAGAAGAACCAGTTAGAGCGATTGATGGTACCAACCTATCCTCAGTGCCTATCACGAGTCACACAGAATTGGTAGAGCTGATTCGAGAAGATGGGCATAGAGAAGCTATACACTTTAATTTAATTGATGCCCCGCAATTTCAACTGATATTGGGACTTCCATGGCTCACGGAGCATAATCCCTCAATTAATTGGAATGACAGAACAATCGAAATGAACTCAGACTATTGTAGAGAGAACTGTTTTGGAGCTCACAAGGAAACAAGTAAACAAAACCCAGTTCACGCCTTATGTTCAGCCGAAGTCTCCGTGTGCGTAATCAATACGCAATCAATACCACCAGAGTATCAGGACTTCGAGGATGTTTTCAACGAACAGGAAGCTGAACAACTGCCGCCTCATCGTGTTTACGACAGCAAGATAGACCTAGATCCAGGGTCGAATTTACCTTGCAGTCGGGTGTATCCCTTGACAGAACAAGAGAATCATCATCTGAAAGAATATATTGACAAATACCTGGCCAATGGATTTATACGTCCTTCCCAATCTCCAGTGTCTTCGCCACTATTTTTTGTGCCTAAGAAGGAGCAGAGCGAGTTGAGAAAATGCATTGATTATAGAGCCATAAATCGAATAACAAAGAAGAACAGGTATCCTCTCCCCCTTATCTCCGTCTTATTGGATCAGATCAAAGGAGCACAGATATTCACAAAGTTGGACTTGAGAGGGGCTTACCACCTTATTCGAGTTAGAGAAGGTGACGAGTGGAAAACGGCTTTCAGGACACGCTTTGGGCTATTTGAATACCAGGTTATGCCCTATTGATTGAGTAATGCGCCTGCAGCATTCCAACATTTTATAAATGATGTACTCAGTGAATTCATTGATCAATGCGCAATTGTATATATTGATGACATACTGATCTACTCTGAAGATACGCAGGAGCATCAGACGCAAGTTAAAGGAGTTTTACAAAAGCTGCGAGAGAATAAATTATTTGTCAAGTTGGAGAAATGCGCTTTTGGAGTTTCGCAGGTAGAATTCTTGGGCTTTGTGATCTCGCCAACAGGAATTCATATGGACAGATGGAAAATTCAGGCTATACTAGAATGGAAGTCACCCACCAGTGTCAAAGAAGTCCAAGCGTTTATTGGGTTTTCAAATTTCTATCGAAGGTTTATTGGAGAATTTTCTCGACGAATACTACCCTTGACGCGATTACTGAAGAAGGGAACACGATTCGAATGGTCAGAAGAAGCAGAGCTAGCCTTTAAGGATTTGAAGATTGAGTTCACCACTGCACCCATCCTCCTTCAGGCCGATCCGATGGAGCCCTTTTATGTTGAGACAGACGCCTCTGACTTTGCGGTAGGAGGAGTTCTTTCTCAGAGGAATAAGAAAACTGGCCAATTACACCCGGTGGCTTATCGATCTAGGAAGTTGACGCCGGCTGAAATTAACTATACAATTACTGAAAAGTAGTTGCTGGCTATTAAAGACGCTTTCAAGGAGTGGAGACATTATTTAATGGGCGCCCACCATGTGGTAACAGTTTACACGGACCATCGTAACTTAAAATTCTTGAAGTCAGCCAGAACTTTGACACCTCGCCAACTTCGTTGGTCATTGTATTTTGCTGATTATGATTTCGTGATAACCTATCGGCCGGGTACACAGAATGGGAAGGCGGATGCCTTGTCGAGGATGGGAACTGGAGAAGAAAGGAATCCGCTAAGTGCTCAAGTGATTATTCCAGATGCCAAGATCATTTGCGCCACAGATATACTGAACTTCAAGGAAAAAGTAATCCAAGTTTTGACCCCAGAAGAAATGCAGAAGTGGGCGCAACTAGAGCCTGGAAGAGAAGTTCGAGATGATCTACCATTTAAAGAAGGTGCATTGTATTTGCCGACTACAGCGTTGCAGAAGCAAGCCTTGCAGGAATGTCATGACCATTTGTTGGCTGGGCACAAAGGAGAGTACAAGACCGCAGATCTGATCAAAACAAAATTTTGGTGGCCACAGATGAGTAAAGATATAGAACAATATGTAAAGACTTGTGAGATATGCGCTCAGGGAAAATCAGAACGGCACGCACCTCAGGGACTGTTGCAGCCCTTGCCCATTCCTCCTCATCCTTGGCACACAATCACTCTAGATTTAATTACAGACTTACCATCCTGTCATGGGACAAATACAATCCTAGTAATAGTAGATGCATACACGAAAATGACACATTTCTTGGCCTTAAAGGGAATCCCTACAGCGAAACAGCTAGAAAGTCATTTTAGTGCACAGATTGTAAGGCTGCACGGAATACCCAAGGTCATAATATCAGACCGGGGAACCCAATTCATATCACATTTCTGGAAGGCATTTATGAAAGGGTTAGGAGTAGAAACTCGTTTTTCCACCAGTTTCCATCCAGAGACGGATGGACAAACGGAAAGAGTGAACCAAGAATTGGAGCAATATTTGCGATTGTTTTCGCTGAAACAGGATGGAGAATGGCCGGACTACTTGTGGACAGCTGAATTCGCTCATAATAACGCGAAGAATGTGTCCACTGGTTACTCTCCGTTCTATTTAAACTATGGTAGACATCCAAATTCCGCAGTACAAGATGTGGAGCTCTCAGTCCCAGCAGTCAAGGATTTGGTGACTCATTTGAATTCTGTACATGAATTAGCATCAAAGAATCTAGAACAGGCTAAGGAAAAGTATAAGAAGTATGCAGATAAGAAAAGAAAGAAACCTCCCCCTTTAGAAATTGGAGATGAAGTCTGGTTAAATACAAAAAATTTAAGACTAAAAGGGAACTGAAAATTCCAACCCCGATTCATTGGTCCTTTTTTTTTTTTTTTTTTTTTTTATTAGTCCTCATTTGGAAGTAGCATGCTCCAAGAAAAAGAAACAAGAAAAGCGAATCTCTAACCCAAGTTGGAGTCTGAAGGAATACACCTGTAATTACCGGCTTAAGGGCACCCCTCCGAAAAACCGAACCTTCAGCTCCTTATGTGGGTTTGCGTCTTTGTCTTGAGTCTACATTGGCCCATAATGCACGTTGCCCATATAAAGAGGCCTGCTCAGCCCATATGCCTGGGCTTTACCTTGGGCATACTGGGTAATCATCGGACCGAGAAAAAAAAAAAAAAAAAAAAAAGAGGGAAGATCAACAAGCTAAACAATTTAGACTCACTTCTCTTTCGAGTCTCCTCACCCCCTTCCCTTTCCCCTTAAGTGTACCTGGTCCCTAACTCTACCGAGTTATCCCATATTTCCCACATTCTGGCTTTTTTCTTATGAGTCCCTACTTGGTCTAACATAGCTATCCTTTGAATGGAATGTACCCAACCTACTTCCGTGGGAGAAGATGGAAGTATCCAGTTAATACATATTTCCCTTCGGGCTAGCAATATCAAAACAAAAAATAACGCTTTATGGTTTCTGGTTAATCTTCGCTCTTCAAACTCACTAGGTATTAGCCCGAAAAGAACCGAGACTATTGACAGCTTTATTTCAAAACCCATAATATTAGAAAGGGTCTTACCAATTTTATCCCAGAAGGGGGTTAAGGCCGGGCAACTCCAAAACATGTGTACCTCATTGGCCAATTCGTCTCCGCACTTGGGGCACTTCTTAATGGCTCGACTTCCCATCTTTGAGATTTTCTGAGGCGTCCAGTACGCCTTATGCACTGTAAAGATGTGATTCTTTTTTAAAGAAGCAGCATTTACATAGGACCATAGGTAGAACATAGATACTTGCCCGATGTTTTCAAGGTCTTCATCCGGAAGATCTTTTTTCCAAATTTCCATAAAGGCAGGCTGGTCATCCTCACCACCTTGAACAAGTAGCCAGTACCAGGCAGCCACTTCTTTTTCTTTACCACTGCGAGTGCATATCTTGTGCGCCAAATTTGAGTTGCCATTCACGTCATTGCCGGCAGATCTTATCCAACTAGACAGCTGATAGTATTTAAACTTAGAAATCGACCTTCCAGTTAAAGATGATAAATGAGGCCAGGAAATTATATCGCCTTCATATAGAATTTGTCCCCAAGTGTTGATCCCCGCTCTTCTTAACGGAACTGCCAAGCTGTCCATTAAGCATTCCGGAGTACCAGGAGAATCCCAAATTGGCGCAGCTTCATTATAGTATGGGATTTTTAGCAAACGTCTTACTTGCGTCCAAATTTTTATTGCCGCGCTTAAAATCTTAAGCTTTACCTTTTTGAAAAATTTGGGGTTCCCAAATTTGAAAAGAAACTTTCCAGCTTTTTTAGAGAAATCTTTTGTAAGGGCTTTAAATAGAGGAGAGAACATACAGTCCTCTAGCATTAGTTGACGAAAATTTTTTAATTGGAATGCACACATGTATAAATAGAGATCAGGACTTGTGATTCCTCCGTACTCCTTTTTTTTCCTAAGTTTGTTTCGTGCAATCCTCGGACATTTATCAGCCCATATAAACCTTGAGAGGAGCCCCTGAACTTTCCCAAACCACTTTTTTGGGAATTCTAGAGGGATAGCGTTGAACAAAAAAGTGAATTTTGGGATTATAGACATTTTTACAATATTGGATTTACCCAAAAAAGAGAGAGAGAGCACTCTCCATGATTGTAGCTGGGAGCCTATTTCTTTAGTTGTTTTATCAAAATTAACTTTTGGTATTTTATTGATGTCTTGCACGATCTGAATTCCTAAGTATCTTATCTCTTTTTTTTCGAAGGGGCTCTCAAAATCCATGTGCCACTTCATAAGTTCTGTTTTTTGTTGATTGAGAAGATAGCCTGAGACCTTTCCGAAGTTCTCTAATTCCTGCCATATCCCTCCGTATGATTTTTCCAGATTGCCGGTGAATATAATTAAGTCGTCCGCATACAGACCCAATCTTTTTTCCCACCCATTACAGTTGAAGGGAATGATGTTCTGAGATAATCTTAGATTGTGGGCTAGCGGTTCGATATACATATTAAAGAGCAACGGAGACAGGGGACAACCCTGTCTCGTTCCTCTCCCAATATGTATTGCTCTAGTCAGGTTCCCATTGATAAATATTTTAGCTGAGGGGTTCTTATATAATGCCTTTATTGCTGTTATACATCTGTCCCCAAGATCAAAACGTTGTAGAGTTTTGAATAGGAATGACCAGTCGACCCGGTCAAAAGCCTTGGCGGCATCGAATGTCATAACCGCCAAGGGAACCTTATATGTCTGCGCCAGGTCGACTGCCCCAATAAGATCATGGGTTAATTGGCTCAGCTGCCTCCCTTTCATGAAGCCCTTTTGGTCCTGATGGATAAGTGGATCTAACACTTTGTTTAATCTTTTTGTGATAATCTGTGAATAAATTTTATGGTCACAGTTTAAAAGTGATATTGGGCGATATGAATCGCACTCACGTGGATTTTTATTCGGTTTTAAAAGGAGTATGATAGTTGCTTCATCCCATGAAGAGGGAGTATTATCACCATTAAAAAAAATTGGTCCTTACCCAATTGTGGAGCAGATTAATCCAGTGACCTATAAATTGACTTTGCCCTCCAAATTCAAGATTCACCCAGTGTTTCACGTTTCTCTCTTGAAGAAGGCAGTTCCCAATTTGAGAAAAGAATCGATTCCAAACCCTATTCAGCTAGACACAGGAGTGGAGTTTGAGGTAAAAGAAATTCTGGACTCAAAATTAGTTAGAGGAAGACTGTATTTTCTGGTTGATTGGAAAGGTCATGGTCCAGTGGAACGGTCCTGGGAATTAGATTCAGATGTTCATGCTCCTCGACTAATAAAACTTTTTTATCAGCGCAATCCAACCAAACCTAGAATGGGAGGACCATCCTTGGTGGGGGGTACTGTTAGGATCCCTAATGCGAGTTTCAAAGTGAAGCGCAAGGGGTTAAACTCAAGTGGTGCTACAGGATTGACCAGGTATCAATGGTCGAGTTGGTGGCATGTCCACAATTCCAAGATGGCCGCTAAGGCGCTGGGGTCGGCGGTCTAGTTGTTGCAATCCGGAGAGGCTGATGTGACGCACGCACGCCTGAAGTATTGCGCACTTCACTAAAGACTTTCCCTCAGAGAAGACTGTTTTCCGAGTGTTTCCAGTTTGAAGTGAATTACCTTAGAGTACGAAGTTTTCAGTGTCTTACCCCTTCGAGACCAATCCCTTAGTCAAAGAAACTATACTTACCTGAAGAAAAAAGAAGACGCTTGGAGTTCATGTTGAGAGACTTACCTGAGTAGAGATTGGAGACGCCCCGTCTCTTCAGTTCCGAGTGAAGAGTCTGCTACACCTGACAGCGAACAAGCAGAAAGCTAAGTGAATTACTGGAATGGTTTTCAGGCATATAAATGATGTCAAGTAATGCCAAGAGATGCAATACCGCTGAAAGTAATTAAAACTTAACGTATCTGCATTAATAAGATTACTGGGTCCTGTAAAAGAAAAAAGAGAACTAAAACGATTATAGAGAAGTGAGTTAGAGAGGTGCAGAACCATAGCTAAATAAAAGTGGTAAAACGAGCAGGGAAAAGAGTTGTGAGGAGAAAGATTTTCAAGAGCAATTCCACCACAGCATTAACCTGAGGAGAAAACGAGAACAGAGATAAAAGGGTTTAAACTCAGGAAGAAATAATCTAGAAGACAAGAGTTAGAGGATTTTAAGAACAGAAAAAGAAAAGACTACGAGATTAAAGAGAAAGCCCCAGTAAAAACCAACTGCTGCTAGGTTACATATATATATATATATATATATATATATCTTGATTACCACATTCACCAGCCTCGATAATCCTTCCGGAGCTTGCGAAGTAAGTACACGAACCAGTTTAAAGTGCAAATTGATTTATTTGCCCAGAGCGACGGCCATAACGTTTCGGCTCCCTAGAGCCTTGCTCACATGACAGCGTTTAACCAATAGCGTCACATATTTAAAGTGTAGGTGCAAATTGCCCATAACGTCACATGGGGGGGTCCATCATAGACATTGAAAAGAATAACTGCAAATATAAACACAGTGTTAACATTTAAAACACACGGATATGCATTTATATTATACAAATCGTATTGGCTACTGTAAAATAAAGAACATACTCAAACCTAACGGCATGAATGCCCATTCGTCCCCACTATATAATATTCAAATAGTTGGACAGCATTTTGTTAAAAAATTACAGTGTGCCTTCAACAAGGTCAAAAATATAACCTGGTGACAATAGCTGGGGGTAGTCCAGAGACATCCCCTTGTTCAATGTGACGAAAAAAGTTTAATGTGCAAATTTAAAGTGTATCAGTGCCTGTGTTAATAAAAACAAAAATATCATAAACGCTCATATTCCAAATAGTCATAACCAACAGTGCATCACAAAAAGTTAAAATGATCTCAAAATATCATCATAATAACGGAATTTGCATAAAATTCAGGAGTCAGAGTCAGGTGGGGCATTCAAAATTATCACAATGATCTTAGTGATGATAGGATGATAGATTTTGACAAATTGGGGAACCATCATTGTCTACCCCAAAGCAATTCTAATGTTTAACGGAATGGTAGGTGAGTTCAAATGTGCAAATACGCAAAGATTTACATATACAGTACATCATGTCCATAATAAATAGTAAAATACTAAATATATAACCATAAATTAAATAGGTTTAAGACAAATGACTAAAAGGGTAAAAGTTGTCATATATATACAATAAATTCCAATTCCTGTTAGGAATATTGTAGATAAAATCCAATATAAAACAACAAAATATGTAGTCATCAACAAGTAGTATCATTGTACATGAAGGTTCAGACTAAACAGTGTTGATGAATCTAGCCCAAACATGTGTGTAAATCCTCCGTCATATTTAATCCCGATGGTGCCTTGGTATTGAGTTGTAAAATATAGCGTGTTTCCAATCTACGTAAATTAGTCTCACGGTCCCCTCCCCTTCTGCTAGGTTCAACAGCATCAATGACATAATAACTGAGTCCCCTAGTATCACTTTTATGGGTTTCCTTAAAATGCCTCACAACAGGGTAGGTGTTGTCTTGATTGGAAATAGCACGTAAATGTTGCAGTATACGCTTGTGCACTGCTAATTTTGTGCTGCCCACATAGCTGAGGTTGCATGGGCAAGTGAGGACATAAATCGCATATTCGGTTTTGCATGTCGACAATTTGTTAATTTTGTGTTGTCTGTTGCTGAATGGATCAGTAAAGGCTTTGGTATTAGTATCATGGGCACAAGCCTTACATGTCTTACACTTATAGAAACCACTATTGAGTTGTATCCAGGAAGTCTTGTCAATAGTTTCTGGATTTGTGTTGACCAAGGCTTCTCTCATTGTAGGGGCCCTACTGTAGGTGATCAAAGCTCGCTGAGGGAGCATAGGACCAATAATAGGATCACTCCGTACAATGGGCCAATTTCTGTTAATAATCCTACGAATATCTCCTTGTTGTTTACTATATCCCATGATAATTCTGAATGCATCAACAGAATTTTTGTCCTTCCTCATTTGATTGTTTTGTATTGTTGTATCACATGTAGTGCTAGTAGTGGATCTTAACAATTCATCTCGGTTGAGTTTATTAGTTCTTGCAATGGCACTATCAATAACACCAATAGAATAGCCTCTTTCTCTAAACCTTTGTTTGCTCAGAACCTGTGCTGCTTTGAGATCAGTAACATTGCTGCATACTCTCTTGAGACACAGCATCTCCCCATAAGGTATACTTCTAATGAGGTGGGGTGGATGGGCACTAGTAGCGTGTAGAGTAGAGTTGCCAGCAGTCGGTTTACGATATAATCTAGTCTCAATACTGCCTGCATGTATGTAAACTTCTGTGTCAAGAAATGTTACACTAGTTTGGCTACATGTTGCCTAAAATGGAGGTTAAGATTATTAACATTTAAAATATCAATAAAACCATTGGCCTCATCCGAAGAACCATTCCATATTACAAAAAGGTCGTCAATAAACCGTAACCAGACAATCACTTTGTCTTTGAGGTATTGGGCATGCTCTTTTTGAAGAACCATCTCCTCCCAAAAACCCATATGAAGACAGGCGTAGCTAGGGGAAAAACTGGCCCCCATAGCTACGCCTCTCAACTGCCGGTACAATAAGTTGTTGAACATAAAATTATTGTTAAGGAGGCAAAGCTCCAGCATCTCGATCAACATATCATTGTGGATCCCAAACTGCATTGGTTTACGTGACAGAAAGACTTTCCCTCAGAGAAGACTGTTTTCCGAGTGTTTCCAGTTTGAAGTGAATTACCTTAGAGTACAAAGTTTTCAGTGTCTTACCCCTTCGAGACCAATCCCTTAGTCAAAGAAACTATACTTACCTGAAGAAAAAAGAAGACGCTTGGAGTTCATTTTGAGAGTAGGGATTGGAGACGCCCCGTCTCTTCAGTTCCGAGTGAAGAGTCTGCTACACCTGACAGCGAACAAGCAGAAAGCTAAGTGAATTACTGGAATGGTTTTCAGGCATATAAATGATGTCAAGTAATGCCAAGAGATGCAATACCGCTGAAAGTAATTAAAACTTAACGTACCTGCATTAATAAGATTACTGGGTCCTGTAAAAGAAAAAAGAGAACTAAAACGATTATAGAGAAGTGAGTTAGAGAGGTGCAGAACCATAGCTAAATAAAAGCGGTAAAACGAGCAGGGAAAAGAGTTGTGAGGAGAAAGATTTTCCAGAGCAATTCCACCACAGCATTAACCTGAGGAGAAAACGAGAACAGAGATAAAAGGGTTTAAACTCAGGAAGAAATAATCTAGAAGACAAGAGTTAGAGGATTTTAAGAACAGAAAAAGAAAAGACTACGAGATTAAAGAGAAAGCCCCAGTAAAAACCAACTGCTGCTAGGTTCCATATATATATATATATATATATATATATATATATATATATATATATATATATATATATATATATATTATATATATATATATATATATATATATATATATATATATATATATAAAGGTAATTAGATAAACGCTCAGGAACTAAATAGGATATAATCAAAAGGTAACTGTTTTACAGATAAATAAGGACATCCATAACAAGGAACGAAGAAAACAGAGTTGGTCAGGAAGAGAAGCACAGAGTTCAGGATTATGGGTAGGTAGCAAATCACAAGGGAAATGAAGAAACGAGATAGAATAGTGTAGAGGAAGGGAAAGAGTAAAATTGTTGTGTGTTTAGTTTTCCTTAGGAGTCTTCGGTAGGCAGTGCGAAGGCTGAAGAAGATATCCAGATAGAAAACCAGAAGGTCCAGAACCAGTCTCTTCTTAAATTTATTATTTTATCCACTTTCCCCCTTCCCCCTCACTAATCAGTTAGCCCCCTAAGTATAACTTGGGGCTGAGTGGTTGGAAGTGGGAGTTGGGAAGCTAGCGACTTCTGTTCCTGTGCAAGACAACAGAAAATCAGCGAGAAGCTGAAGGTGAGCCCTGACATTAAGAGGGTGTGTTCCCACCTCCAAACTGTTGAGGGGATGGATGGGTGGTGGTGGTGGGTTCAGGTTGCCCAGGAAGAAAATTGAGGAGGTTGGTAAAAGGCGTGTTGAAGAACAAAACAAATATGATCATACAACAGTTGGGTTGAATCCTAGACAGTTGAATGTCGATGTGGGGGGTATGGTAAGAGTGAAGAGCTCCAGGATCTTACTCAAATGAGAATCCAAGTTTTCAGTTTTGCCAAAAGTTGTGGAGATCAACAAAAGCGCTGTCAAATTAGATGATGGTATGTGGTGGAACAAAGGGAAGATTGTTGCCTCAAAGGTGGGTCCGGTTGTTCTTTCCAAAGAACCAAGTCATGTGGAAGCTAAAAAAATCAATGTTATGACTCGTCCTTTGTCTTCTTGGTCCACTAAATTTCCTTCTACGATCCGAGACTATGTTATGTGATGCCTGTGCCATTCTCTTATCCTTCTAATAATTCCGTTGTTTCATTTATTCTTGGTTTTGTTGTTATTGCTCTCTTATTAGACTTTGAACTTGTCATTTATTTCCGTACATTTTCTTATGTATTGCATTGTGTAAAAGTGAGAGATGTATTGGGTTCTCCATCTATTCTCTGAAAGTTTGGAAGGCCTGGACATCAGGAGAATAGAAGGAACATAGCAGTTCCGGGGTTCGGGCAGAGACGGTTGGGAGGAGGTGCGGAGAGGAGCTGATTAATGTCCTGTTGACTTCTAATTAAGTATCTTACTGTACCTTGGTCTACATGTCTTTACAGTAATCTGCTTTTATCCTTTTGTGAGTGGCCTTTTTCCAGAAGTGCTGCACATAGTAGCATAGCGTTACATTTAAACATTAGTTTGGGGTGATAATGATAAGGTAATGAGATAAGATTGTGTTTGATCTATGTTGAACAAAACACATACTTCAACAAAACAAGATTGTAGTTGATTTACCTGTTCAAGGGGATTGTCAATAGAAGTTAAGTGATTGAGACAAGGGGAAATAGGTCTGAAATTTTACACAGACAGTGTTCTTTACTTTGTGGAAGAACCATTTCAAGTCTTGGCCAAATTATCGTACTGAAACATAACATCACTCATCCCTTATATTAATGTTGTGTGAAATGTGCTGTTTGTTTGTGTAACTAAGCAAAATTGTGTGAAAATTACATGAAATTATGCAAACTGCAAGCCAAGCAATTAGAACATGACACGAACAGTAGCTTCTCGATTTCTATTGCTTCACATTGTTAACATGCCCCTGTGATAGGATTTTTTCCTGAACAGACAGAAAATTGTGCAACTTTGCTTAATCGCATAATTTTCAGCATTTTGCTTAGCAAGCATCACTCGAAAAGCCCCAAATTATGCAAGACCACACCAGTGTAACAAAACTTTCCACTGGGCCTACTTACATATGAATCAATTTTTCAGTTTTTCAATTTATTAATTTAACTTTTAATATGAGTTGTTTCTGATAATGAATGCTCAGCACAATGTACTCAGTATCTAACCAATTCCATATTACATTCTGCAATAATGCTGGAGTTGTTTAGACTGCAATGCCTTGTGTCATGCATTCTCACTGCAGAAACATAAAGAAATTAGAAATCAGAATCTGACTTCTACCTAGATGTAGGAAGTAGTGCACATCAGCAATTATAATATAATTGACTGAATCAAAATTGTTCAGTCATTACGTAGAGCTTGTTTCTGTAAGGCATTATGTTGTATTTTAACATATCCGGACAATTTGTAGAACACTCGTTCTACAAGAAGGATTTTCTTAGCTTATTCACACATGGTGATGTTTATTGTTGTCCACAGAAAAAGAGCTAATTTTATCAACTTTGGTAGGATGAAGGTGTGAGTGGACCCCTGGGTATCAAATCTACAATCAGGACGTCAAACAAAAATCCCAAGAGTGGTTGTAATAGTCTGCTGAGCCACCAGACTGCCTTAACAAACCAAGACTATCGCCCAGTTTCAAATGTAAATGTAGTAGAATATCGGTGTGAATAAGATCTAATGACACTGCAATCATGGATTCCTAGGGCTCCATAACTTTTGTTCAACATAAAGTATCCACACCAATTTTGCATCCTTTTTTCCAACATCCTGGGGATTCTAAGGGTACCCAGGATTTGAGGATTCCCCTGGAGGGGACCCAAAAAACTGGCAAAATATAGCAATATTTCCTGATTTTTGAGAAAAATAGGGAAATAGTGCACCTGTTTTTTTCTCCTAAATATGGCATCAATGAACGGTTTGCTGTACTAAACTCACATTCTTCTCAGCTTTCAGGATCCTGCTGAGTTGAATTAAAGAACCTAATGTTGTAACATAGTTTTTCAAAGATGTAGCCCTTTTTCCTATTTTTGTACTCTCAACCTACTTCCATTTTGTGGTGGAAACCAGAGTAACACCCATGGGTGATCCAGGAAAGCTAGAGATTTCTTAAAAGTACATACAATTCCAAATTTAGCAAGGGTTCATATGTGTAGATCCCTCAAACTATTCCTAAGAAAAATAACTGCTGAAATAAAGAAATATTGAAAATGAGTAGGAAAAAACTGCCATTTGTGACAACATTTTCATCTATAACTTTTTGTCACGATATCTGATTTACAAAAGCAATATACCATTATGTCTGCTCGACAATTTCAGTTGCAGGCATATATTGGGTTTGTAGGTTCTCCAAGAACCTAAGGTACCCAGAACCAACAACTGAGCTGCACCATACAATGGTAGCTCTAGATTTTGGGACGCAGCTCAGCCAGCACCTAGGGAAATCTAGCAAACCTGTGCCTTCTTGAAAATTAAACACTTAGGGGTGACTTGCATGGCTTTCACCAAGTTTAATTTTTACCCAAAATGCCTTGCAAACCTCAAACCGGACTCAGAAAATGCATTTTCCTCAAATTTCTGCAATGGAAAGTTCTGGAATCTGCAGGGAGCCACAAACCTCCATCCACTCAGCATTCTCCCAAGTCTCCCGATAAAAATGGTACCTCACTTGTGTGGCTAAACCTAGTGCCTGTGGCAGAAAAGGATCAAACTAAGGTCAATGAGAGTCCCCCGGCAAGGGCTCCCATTGACCTTGTTTTGAGCTGTTCATGTAGCAGGCACTAGACCCAGCCACACACGTGGTGCGGTGTTTTTATCTACACAAGTGGGGTAATGCAGAGTGGTACAATATTTGTGGATTCCTGTGGAATCTGGAAGTTTTAATCACAGAAATTGAAGGAAAATGTGTACTTGTATTCAGAGCTTGTGGTTTGCAGAGCATTGTGGGTAAGAAACCCTTGTGGGATCCATGAAAGGCACACCACCCCTGACTCCCTTTAGTTTTCAAAAATGTCTGCTGTTTGTACATTTGCATGGGTGGTGCCACAGCATGGCCCAAATTACAGCACCTACCCCTATTGTTTATCTCTCAACATAGCGATTTAGGGCCTTTTGTATAGAATCAATTTAAGCAAAGATAATAGCGGTCCTGCACAAGCTGTCACCTACTTAACCGGTGCCCAACCAGGTCAGTATTTTTAAAAATATATCCATAGATAGCTACTGTAATTTCATTAATACTGTTGAACCTGGCCCTTTTGCAGGGTTATCCCCAAACCTTTTGCCTTCTTCCTACTATTTTTTCAGATCAGTTTTTGTTGGTTTTTGGACTCTGGGCACTTTACCACTGCTAACCAGTGCTAAAGAGCATATGCTCTCTGTCTAAATAGTATTTGTGATTAGTTTATTTATTATTGGTATTTTTGATTTACTAGTAACTCCCTAGTAAAGTGCACCAGGGCCTGTAAATCAAATGCTACAAGTGGGTCTGCAGCATTGATTGTGCCACCCACATGAGCAGCCTTGCGAAAGTGTCTCAGACCTGCCACTGTAATGTTTGTGTGTGCAGTTTTGAACTGCCATTTTGACCCTTTTACTACCTGTAAGGTACCACTAAGATAGGACCAAGCCAGCCCCATGGGCAGAGTGCAGTGTATTTAAAAGGTAGAACATGTGCTGGTGTGTTTTACATGTCCTAATAGTGAAATACTGCTAACTTCATTTTTCACTATTGCAAGGACTATCTATCCGTAGGGTAACATGGGGATTGCCTTGAACTGTCTTTTAAGTGTCATTTCCCATTTGGGAGCTGATAGAGATTTTGAGTTTAGGGTTTCTGGACTCACAATTTTTTGTAAAGATAGTTTTTAAATTGCATGTTTCAAAATGCCACTTTTAGAAAGTGGGCATTTTCGTGCTTAATCATTCTATGCCTCTGCCAGTCTGTAGAATCCATGTCTGGGTTAAGATTAAAGTAGAGCTCTTGTGCATTCACTCTAGACAGTCACACAAATGGAGCTCGGATGTGCCTTGCGTATCTTCATGGGCCATAACCAGGCATGTGGACCTTTCTAACTAGAGTGGGGGGAGGAGTTATCACTGGCACATGAATAGGGCTGTGACTGTCCTTACACAAAGATGTGTCTACCCCCCTGTAGTGTGTCTGGTGCCAGGTAAAGGAAAATCAGTGTCTTGTGCACTTCAAAGGCTTTCATTTGAAGTTTACCTACTCCAAAGGCAGAATGGTATGTGAGTATTGGACCTCTGACACTCTCAAATACTTCTGAACTAAAGGACATTCTACCAGGAAGAAGAACTGAATGCTGTAGGATGGACTGCCTCTCTGCGTGTTGCTTTGTTGTGCTGGCCTGGTGCTTGTGTCCTGGGAGTGAAAGGACTGAATTTTGCTTTCTATATCCTGCTTCCAAGGTTCACCAAGTGCTTTGTGGGCTTGTCTCGTATGAAGAAGGCTCAGGGCCATCAAAGTCTTCAACTTCCAGTGCCTGGGCTATTCTGCTGAGAGCCCTTCCTTGCCAAAATCATGGCAATTCCAGTTCCTGGGCCCATGGAAGTAGAATCTGGTGAACTGAAAGAGAAAATCCATACATCGACTCCCAGCATCTGTATTTATCAGACACATCACAGCAGCAGCACTGGAGCATGGTTCCCGATAGGTGCATTTACGAAGGCTTTTACCACAGGCCCCAGATATCCACTGCAGCATGTCAGAAGAACCACCACAGCTTGAGTTTTGAACACCACATCACCTAAGTCTGTGACGCACCGCTCCAAATCAGACTTCGCAGCTGTGGTATTGATGCAATGGGTCTGGATTTTCGAAACATTCTCCCCGGGTGCTGATTTCTTCATCGACATTGCCCAGCAGTAAGGAACCGAGGCCGTTTGTCCAGGGATAGATGCATCACCTCTCCTTCCAGTAAGGAACTGACGCATCACCTCCCCTGACAGTAAGGGACTGACGCATCACCACCCCAGCCCAGCAGTAAGTAACCGACGCATCACCTCCCCTGGCAATGATAAACCAATGCATCACCGCCCCTGGGAGTAAGGAACCGATGCATTAGTTTGCTTTTCCAGCGCCCCACCTAAATTGCGGCTAGCACCGTCTTCGACTTTTAACACATCTAAAGTACTTTGTGCTAAAAGTGACGCAACCATAGATTCCTATGGATTACATTTGCTTAACTTTTGAAAAGTGATATCTTTGCCTGTGTATGTTGGATGTTTGTCGTTTTGGTCTTGTTTTAGTCAGATAAATATTGGCTATTTTTCTAAACTGGTGTGGATTAATTTTGTAGTGTTTTTACTGTGTTACTGTGTGTGTATGTACAAATGCTTTACACATTGCTTCTGAGATATGCCTAACTGCTTGTGCCAAGCTACCAAGGGGGTGAGCAGGGGTTATCTTAGCTGTGTGACTCCCTTATCCTGACTAGAGTGAGGGTCCCTACTTGGACAGGGTGCAAATCACTGCCAGCTAGAGACCTCACTTCTAAAAAATACATGGAATAATCATACAACTCTCATAAGCTTAAATTCTTATTTATTTTCTTGAGATCATTATAATGAAAATAGTGATACAGATTATTGCTTTTAAACACCACTTTTTAATATTTTTCTATGATTACATAGTATCTAATTTACAACCACTGTAACATTCCATCCACATTCAGCCACACGTGTTTCACAGCAAAATGGACCACTTCGGCAGGGCAAAACTATTCTGCCTTCTACCTATGCAATAACCCAGTGAAAGCACACCAAAGCCAAGCTTTTCCTACCAGTTTATGTCTCTGTCCTCATCAAAGTCCTGACTTATCCCAAATACTTGTCAAGTGAACCTATACTAACACATTCCGTTGCTAGTTACTTGAAACTCAAGAAAACGCATCTTTCAACGAAAACCAACTCCTCCCAGTTTGTGAATACAAGTTAGGGATGTCTGAGAATGCTTTCGAGGCCTACAATCCTCAAAGTAAGTGAGCATATCTACTTTTAAAACTAGGGCAAACATTCTGGGAAGGTAATGCGAAAGTTCCCTAAAGCAATAAGCCAAACAAATGTCCATGGGACTCATTCACAACACTTCTGCTTTTGCTTTGAAAGTGTGAAAACTCAGTTAGTATACTTATATCATAACCAATGTTTTTGAAAAAAGGGTACACAATACAATATCTTCTATGATGATTGTTTTCACACCTTTAGTATAAGGACCATATAAATGTCATTATGTATACAAATTACTGCAGACGATGCAGTACTCAGCCAGTGAACAAGTATATGTAAAACAACATAGAACAAGACACTGAACAGAACCCAAGGTCGCATAGGATTTTATAACAAACAAAATTAAGTAGACATCCTGTCTGTTCATGTATAGTATTTCCTGGCAAATCATAACATGTTTTGAAAGCAACTATGGGAGGTGATGTCTTTCCTACGGGGCTCTGACAGGCTCATGTGGTGCCTGGCACTGCTGCTGGACTCTCCAGTTACACAGAGCTGTGCCCCAATTAGAGGCCGGGGGAGTCCAAGGTGGTGCCCATCAAGATCAGGGATAGTCTGAAGATAGTCTGAAGGAGTTATGGACCCCAGGGGCCAAGGGTTCCATGGCAGCAAGTTCACGTGCAGTGTCACTGTACTGCCCACTTACTGGCAGCACCATGCACCCGTGAAGTCGGCCTCTTCCCAACGGTGGTTATCGCTCACCTGCCATGGGATGCTGCTCCTGTCTCTCAGCCCTCTGCTTTATTCACCCCTATTCTCTCACATCTCCCTCCCTGCCACCAATCACTAGACTGTTCATCTGACTCCTCCTCCACTCTAACCTCTCCTCGAACTCTCCCACCCCGCTGGCAACCTTCAGACACACTGTTGTCCCCACTCCAGGCATTTTGCCCTCTGTAACCTGCAGAACAGACAAGCTTACTTTTCTGTCCCAAATTTCACTTCCCCGCCTCCACATTGTCCCTGTTCAGCACTGGTCATGGCGACTTACCTCTGTACTCATATTCAAACAAGTTTATTTTTGCCTTTACCTATGTTTCTGTAACTGCCCATTCACCACTTTCCTGCCTCTTATCCACTCTCCTGGCCATTCACAACTCTGACAATTATTAATACCTTTTTGCCCATATTTCAGTAACTGTCCATTCTCCAATCTCCCACCCCTTTTCCACTCTCTTTCTTATTCACCAATCTGACAATTATTTCTACATGTTGCTCATATTTCAGCAACTCCCCATTCTCCTCTCTCCAGCCCATTCACCCTCTCTTGCCCATTATCCACTCTTCTGCCCATTTACCACTTTGACACTCCTTTCTACTTTTTACCCATATTTCTGTGACAACCCATTCTCTATTCACCTACCCATTCACCACTCTCAAGCCCATTATCCGCCCTCATGCCCATTTATAAATCTCTTGCCCCTTCTCCACTCTAATGCTTACTTGTACTTATTGGCTCTATTCCAGTTCCTGCGCATTCTCCACTGTCCTACCCATTCACCACTCTCCTACCCTTTCTCCACTTTCCTGCCCATTCTCAACTCTGCTGCTTTTTTCTACTTCCTCACCCATACTACCGACACTAACTGTACATTCTCCTCTTTGCTACCCATTCACCATTCTTCTGCTCATTCTCCACTCTCCAGCCCATTATCCCCTCTCCTGTGCATTCACCACTTTGACTCATATTTCTACTTTTTGCCCACATTTCTCTAACTACCCATTTTCTCCTGCAGAATCACCACTCGCCTGCCCATTCTCAAATTTCCAACCCATTCTCTACTCTGTGACTTATTTGTACTTTTTGCCTCTATTGCAGTAATTGCTTTTTCTCCACTCTCCTACCAATTCACCAACCTTCTGCACATTCTCCACTCTTCAGGCCATTATCCACTCTCCTGTCCATTTTCAAGTCTCCTGCACATTCTCCACTTGGATGCTTTCTCCTACTTTTTGCCTCTATTCCAGTAACTGCCCATTCTCTACTCTCCTGATCATTCTCCAATCTCCTGCCCATTCTCAACTCTGCTGCTTCTATCCTCCTCCCTGTCCATACACCCTCAACTAACTGCCCATTTTTCTCTTTCCTGACCATCTACCACTCTCTGTGTCTACCTTATTAGTATGTAACACAGATACCCCTACTGCCACTCACACACCCACAAAACCACTCACACATCCATATAGCATTCACACACTCAGTCTCTGATCCATACAGTCACTCACACCCACTCACAGAACCATACTGCCACTCATACACCTGCTCACAGACCCATGCAGCCACTCACAAACCCACTCATGCACCCACACAGCTGTTTATGCATCAACCTGCAGACCCATACAGACACTCACACACCCACTCACAGACCCATATAGTACATGCATTCATCAACCCATCCGTCCTTTTATACATATCTACGCACAGATCCATAAAGCCACTCACACACAAACTCACAGACCCATTGAGCCGCTCAAATGCCCACTCACCAACCTATACAGCCACTCACGCACCATCTCTCAAACCTTATAAATTCACTGAAAAAAGGGATGTTATGTTTAGGTTCAGATTTTACTCATACAAAACCATAGAAATTCAGCAGTTATAATTTCCTAAGCTAACTATAACAAACGCCCTACAATGCACTACTTATGACCTTGCATATTAAATAACTCATGACATGGTCAGTGACATAACTGATGACATTACTTATGACATCTCAAATGACATCACCGATTACATCGTCCACAGAACCAATCACACACCCACTTGTACTCTGATAAAACCTCTCATTCAGTCACTGACACACCCACACAACCACTCATATACCAACTCAGAACCATACAATTACAAAACCCCACTCACTCACTCCTACAGCCATTCACATAACCACATACTCACCCATACAGCCACTTACCCAGCCACTCACTCACTCATACAGCTACTAACAGGTATACTCACTCACCCATATAGCCACTTACACATCCATTCGCTCATCTACAAAACCATTTCCATATCCATTCACACATCCATACAACCACTCGCATGCTCACCCACTTAACTGGAAATCCACTCACGCAAAATAGCCACTCACACACCCACTCACTTACCTATAAACCCACTAAAACAGCCACTCACTTACTCATACATTCACTTTTGTACCCAGTCACTCACCCATAGAGTCATTCACATAGACATTCAGTCACCCATACAGCCACTCCCATACCCACACACCCACCCATAGAGGCACTCACAAGGTCCATCAGTCACCAATGCAGCCACTCACACACATTCACCCACTCATACAGCCACTCACACACCCACTCATCAATACAGCCACTCACACAGCTACTTACTCACTCATACATCTACACACACACCCTTTTTCACCCATATAACCACTCACATACCCATAAAGCTACTCAGACAGTAGTCACACACAGATTCAGGCACTCAGATGACATATGTTAGAAATAGTATCACTCATAAGTAGTACAGAAAGAATAGTAATTTAACTTAGTGTATATCTTTAAGTCTCAAAAATGTCTTCAGAAACGCTTACACTCACAAGATGATGTAATGAACATCAGAAATCTGCCCTGATTAGGATGGGCCTTCCACTGTTCAGAAGCCACCGCTCTCTGGCTGCCACTCAAGAGGTTCACACATTTGCAAGAGAAGAGGAAAAAGGAGTTATCGTGATGGAGGCAGCTGAGGCTTCATCTTTGGAAACCTAGCAGTTTCTCAGGCTCAAAATGATATGTCAAAACAAAGTTTTTGGAGTGGGACATCCACTGGTTTATGTTGATGTCCTTGATACCAAACTGTAAATGAGCACTTTTGACTTGGACTAAAGACGTATATGTTACAATTTGGACTTTGCTAACATATTATGCACCAGATCTTGCAAATTTGCTTATCTATTTTAAAACTGTGCAATCTTAGTGAAATGCAAAGCTGGCAGAATTTGTTTTTAAAAGTAAGAAGGGGGCACAAATGATGCCCTGTGCTGCATTGGGAATATCCTTATTGCCACTCAGAGCCTCGAGTGTGCATTTCTGCAATTACTTAGCATTATTGTTATGTGGCACCAACTTTTCTAATTTTGTTGTTGCTGCAGCAAGAAAAGGCTGTAATGTGCTTCCAAGTGGCAGCTATTGTCTTTCCTATTCATCCACTTGGGCCTAATCACAAGTCTGGTGATCCGAGGACCACAAGACTCGTGGGGGTGTGGCGGTGGCAGTATAGTCACCCCCGCACAGGTGGTCTGACCACCCCATTACAAGATGGCCAGTCGGATCACCTTTGCACCCCGGCAGCTACCAGGGAATCGAAGATCCCTTGCAGTGGCTTGGCGGTCAGGGCCTCAGTAATATGCTGGTGGTGCCGCTGCAGCACCACCATGGATATTATGAGGTACAGGACTGCCAGCGGTGTCATGTAGCTCTTTTCTCCAAGAAAAGGCTGACAGCCATGAAACAAAGGTGTTGCCCACGTGCATGGGTATGTAACATGGGACCGCCTGTGTACATGCACCCCAGTTCTTGCACGATATGGACTTTACAGTCCATGCGATGTAGGAACTGTTTTTGACGTTCCCGTTTCGGTTCCTGTTTTCAGGAGCACCACCGAGGGACCGCCCAGAAAGCCTGCCAGCAAGAGGAACTTTGTAATCTGGAGGGCAGTGCGACCATAGGTTTGGCGTGCGGGAGTGGGCTGCCTGTGTGGCGGTCCACTCCAGCACCTCCAACCTCGTATCGGGGCCGTTATTGGTTGCGGGTCAGAATTCAATGCAACCTGAGCTTCTGTTCAGGATTCACCTGATATTGGGCTGCATGGAACCTTTCAGACAAAGTGGAACTATACCTGGGATGAAGTTTGCTCTGTGTGACATTACCAGACTTTGCAGACACATTTTTGTCACTTTTTCACTCTTACTTAAAATTGTATGGCAATTGAATAGCTGTTTGTGTTATTCTTTATGAAACAACACTCCTTACTGAGTTATAATCTCTATGGGGTCCATTAGGATGTAGGGTGGTGGGACCACCGTGGCGTTGGCGGTGTGGAAAAATGCCTTTTTCCGCCCACCAGCAGCAGACATCATGTCCGCCAAATCAGTATGGACAAACATAGGCCAATTCCCAACTGCTGTGGTGCGACGTGCACCACCATCAAAGTGTGCCCGCCACTGCGGTGGTGGGAGCCAATGGAGACTCACCGCCGTGCGGAATGACGTCCGCCCCGCTCCACAAATTAGGATGACTCAAGCAAGCAGATGCACTGCAGCGGAGACACCTCCCAACCAGAGACGGCAGAAGTTCGACAGCAGAGCGCGAAACCAGAGTCCTGGCCACGACCGCCAGCTCTACACGTCTTTTCGGTGCTGTACCTGCTACATCACCAGGAACTCATGGACCGC
Organism: Triturus cristatus; assembly: GCF_964204655.1. Classification (NCBI taxonomy): domain Eukaryota; kingdom Metazoa; phylum Chordata; class Amphibia; order Caudata; family Salamandridae; genus Triturus; species Triturus cristatus. The sequence goes on along the minus strand of NC_140587.1, from coordinate 733,595,259 downwards.
CACGGACGCCGCCACAGTTACGCAACAACACAACACACAACACACGGCCTGACACAGGGACCTAATCCACATCAGACACCCTAGGGGGAACAGGGACACATCCACAAGGGCACCCACACATCACCCACCTGCCACAAAGTCACCCTGCTGCAGCCTGGACACACAGCTACTGCCACCATGCAGCAATGTCCCGGTCACGTCACCGCAGCGGTGAACACAAGCAAATACATGCGCACAATGCAGAAGACAGGGCCTGTGCCAGACATGGGCAGGGCACAAAGACCACAGGGACACACCCACTCCCACCACACACTAGCACACCCCATGAAGGCACATGCCATATGCCCCTCCTGTGCACCCCTTGCACAACAACAAGCCAGGGCAATACACACCCTGCACCACACAACAAACAATCATGGAGACAGACACTGCAGGAGTGTGTGCACAGGAACACACAACACAGTAGCACAGGGCCAGGGAAACACACACAACACCACACTCAGGGAAATATCAATGAGGACAAGCAACAAATGAACACATACAAGGAATCAACTTCCAAATGGACACATAGCCTGCACAGTCACACATACATACAACTACCCAACAGGTGCACACCAGCAGGACTACACACAGGGTCCATCTACACACCTCAGGACTGACAAACACCACTAAGAATTTACACACATACCCCCCTCACACCAGCAACACACAACACCAGTGCCAAACACACTGAAGGCCGGCTGCACTTGACAGACAATACACACACAAACAACCACACACCCTATGCTCAGCCACAGACATCACACACACACACACACACACACAGGGATGCCACCACAAATGTGGAAACAAATACAACAGACAAACACATAGCCCAACAGAAACACACACATAGCCACAACAACAGACATGCCCTGTGCAGCTAAACTGGGTAAAGGCAATGGGAGCACGGACACAACAGGAGTGCACAACCCCATCACCCAGGAACAATGCACAGACATCATACCACAACACACACAAGAAGTGTATAATCACAGAACAACACAGCCAGAGCAACCAAACAACAGATGCACAGGCAGAACCATCACAAAGCAAACACAGCACAACATCAGGGGATGCACACCAGACAATCACAAGGCAACATACACACACAGCACTGCATGCACAACAAGCGGTGTGTGCACACCAATCCTACCAGAAACACACAGACATCAGTGAAAGAACAGCAACCCACACAACACCACACAGCACAGCACAAAGACAACAGCACACCCAGGAAGTGAAGTAAAAACACAAACAACACACATACATCCAACAAAAAACCCAATAGATGCACAAGTCTGGGACACAAAGGTGGAAACAACTTGACCACAGAACTGGGCATCACACACAGTTGAACTGCATAGGAGCAACCATAACTGACAAACAGCACCAGAACATCACACATGACCCATTGGGGAAATGCCCTGAGTGACACATTGGCCCTGGACAAAGAACAGCACCACAAAGCACAGTGGCACAAATGAAGTCATGGGGAGGCACACACACATACAAACCAAGGGGAAAGCTCACACCAAAGTGAAGTGTACTGCATGTCAGTAGGGGACATGGCAGGAGTGTACCATACACAAAGAGAGGGAGTGCAGACCCACAATGGGTAGGCAGCTGAAGCACAGATAGGAGATGGCATGGCAACACACAACATGCCATACTGGAGGCAAGAAGGCACCATGTGACAGCAAGGCATGAGAAAACACAACCACAATGGCAGTGTGGAGCAGCAGGTCTGCACAGTCCCCACAAACAGCCACCAGACACATGGATGTGCAACAAAACACAACACTGACTTGCCAGTAACACTCTCTGCATACTCACAAGTGACAAAAACAACAAGTAGGAGTCAGACAGAACTGCAAGGACACATAAACAAACTGACCAGTGCACAACACACAACTCACACATGGGCATAAAACCACATCCACAGGGATGAACAATCAAAACAACAGGCACACAACTCCTGGGTGACACATGTGTGTATTTGACATTGCAGAGGCATATACACATCAACACTCCCCACAAACTCACCCCCTTCATACTGCACATTACCTGGCCATCCAAGAGCACAAATGGAAAGTAAGCCATGGGACAAGGATGACTGGCCATCACGAGATGACCACACACATACAAAATTGGGCACACATAAAGGAAGAACACACATACATGATGACCCTGGACAGCCTGCCTGCAATACTGTGTGCAGAAACCCACTCTGTGCTGGAAGTGACCCGCCCTGACATGTGTACAATAGAGCCAACATGAACTAATACTGCTAACCATTCGAAATTTACACCATTGCCACCACAAGTATCTTGGTCCAGAAGAAATGAAGACCCTGCCAGCCCTATAAAAAAGAGAGTAAGTGAGCCCTAACATTGATGAAGTGCCACACAGACCATGTGGCACAGTAAACCATTTACACACAGCAAAATAACTTTATTCAGTAAGGACACTGACAAAATAGACAACAGGAGAAACTGTCTTTATTCATATATTGCACAGATAGGTACCATGAGAAGAGAACAGCAAGGCACAAGATGCAGAGCATGTCCATGAGAAGCTGCACAGGCAAAGGGCACACAGCAGTAAACAACAAGGCCAGTGGCCAGGACAAAGTGCAGATAGAGTTCATGAGAAGCTGCACAGGGAAGGGTCCAACACAGCAAAGAGCAACAGGGCCAGTGGCCAGTCCAGGGTGCAGACAGAGTCCATGAGAAGCTGCACAGGCATGGGGCACACGGCAATGAACGACAAGGCCAGTAGGCAGGACAAAGTGGAGACTGAGTCCATGAGAAGCTGCACAGGCAGGGGGCACACAGCAGTGAACGACAAGGCCACTTGCCAGTCCAGGGTGCAGACTGAGTCCATGAGAAGCTGCACAGGCAGGGGGCACACAGCAGTGAACGACAAGGCCAGTGGGCAGGACAAAGTGCAGACTGAGTCCATGAGAAGCTGCACAGGGAATGTGTGTGACTGTACCTTTCAATAGTCAGTAACACAGTCAGGGGGCAACAATTTGCAGTACAGGCCCACCTGTGTGAGACACAGGTGTGTGAGAGTGACTAACACTCAGACTTGGCTGTCAGGCATACTGGGAGCTGGCTGTGTCTCTGGGACTGTCGGGGCACTTGACGGGGGAGAGAGCGAAACAGCTGAGGTAGAGCTATCAGTGGCTTGGCAAGCTATAAGGTTGCTTGGACGATGTGGTGTAGTGGTACGTGGAGGTGGAGTCATGCAGATGTGAGTCACGGTGTGGCTGGGAGATTGTTGAGGGGGTGCCCTTCCACTTCTTCGGGATCCTAAATAGCTTGCCTGACTTTGGATCAATAGGAAGTGGTGTGGGCACAACAGGCACACTCACCACCACTGCTGCAGCAGGTGCAGGCACTGGCAGCTACTCTGGTGATGTGCTGGACCGAGCGGAACGCTTAGCCTTGCTTCGCCTCTGCCCCCCTTCCACTGTTTATTAGGTGTTACCCCTACAGTGCCCTCTGGCCCCTGCTTCACTGGGTTTGGAATGGGAGTCGAGGTGTTTGGTGATACTGCCTTGGAGCCCTTTCTAGGTGTACCCTTGGCATGCACCACCTCCTTGGTGGGCACAGACACTGTACGATTATCTTTGTGTGATGCTTTAGGGGCAGGAGAGTCCTTGGATGGGGATGCCACTGAGGCATGTGTGCCTGAGGTCTGCTGCTGCTTTGCTATTTGTCCACTGGTATCGCCTGACGGGCTTTTCTCCCTGTGCTCTGGTGTGCCGTTGGTCTTCTGTGGGGATGCTGTCTGTGCCAGGGACCGCTTGGGTTGCTGCTGCTGTGTGCTCCGTGTGCTGTATCGTGACTTTTATGTATGTGGACCGTGGTCACTATCGTCAGATGTGGCCACTGCCAGGGAGGTGGACAAAGGGACTGGAGCTGGACTGTGAGAATGTGCCTGTTGCAGGGCAGACGTCACTGTTGATGACAAAGCCTGGACTGGCCAGTGCAACCCACCCATGTTGGAATGTATGCCCTTCATGAAAGCAACCACCTGGGCAATTTTTTGTCTTGGTCAATGAAGGCATTGAGGAGAGCTGTCTGGCCTACACACAGCTGGCGCAAAAGGTCCACAGACTCAGCACTGATGGCAGCAGGGGGGACAGGGGCAGCGGTGCCAGGGGTGAAGGACACTCTACCCCTCTTACTGAGGTAGACACGGGCAGCACCAGAGGAAGTGGCTGGGAGGGTAGGCAATGGCCGCTGTGTGGTGGATGTCGATGCAGAGTCCCCGTTCCCTGTGCCCTCCAACATGGATGCATCTTCGCTAGCATCGGATTATGTGGTGCTTTGCATCTCAGGCAGGGACACCTCCAGCAGACTCCTGTACCCCTCTGAGGCGCTGGTAACATCTGTGTCATGGGCTCCTGGGCAGCTGTGGTGCTAGTTTTACCCCCACTGGTGTCCATCTCCTGTCCCTCTGTAACCACAGGTGATGCTGCATGGGAGAGAGAGATGTAGGGTCAGGTCAGTGGCAGCAACAGACCAAATATATGCAAGCAATGCATGACAAAAGTAGAACAAATCTACATGTGGCACACCACCCTGTGCAATCATATCGTGCAAACTCACTACATAGACTCAAGCAGTGCGTGGAAACAGGATACTCAGGCATGAGTGAGCCATGTGATGACCACACAGCACAACACCCTGCTTGTGGCTCTGTTCAAACAGACACACAACTAGTTCTGAGCACACCTAGGGACATGATGGGGGCACACTACTTGTTGCCAATGACAGAACTGGATGGAACAGGAGGGGACAACACAGACCCACACTACAACATGACAGTCCACAATGGACATTAGCCCATGCCACCCACCATGTCGTACCTTGGGGACAATATAATGCTGCACATTGCTGTAAGATGTGTAGGCCTCCCCAGTATGGGTGCATGCAATGAACGCATTGATAAACGCACAGTCAAATTGGCCACACTGCTGTTCCCTCCCATGGGATTCCCAAGACTACACCAATGAAGAAGAAACCTGAAGAGCACAACTCAGAATGTAATGTGAAGGCACAGCATCCAATTCACCTTTGTAAGTACTGGTAGAGCAAATGCATGCCACAGGCACTCAGGCCAGCAGCCACTTACATGCCACAGCATCACACTACCAACATCACAGAGGCCAGCACTGGCACAGGCTCTGTACACATGCAGGCACTCCCAGCCAAATTCAGACTCCTCAAATGCTCACCCCTGGCTTGCTGCTGATGCTCCTTCAAGCGTGCATCCAGCTCAGGCTGTGTCACCGCCAAGATGCGCCCCATTAGTGGTGTCATACTGCGCCGTGCCAGACGCCCAATGCGAGGAATCAGCCCCAAGTTCATCTCCGCCACATTCTTTGCAAGCTGGCTGATGTCGTCCCATCTCTTGTGGCAGTGGGTGCGTCGTCGGTTTGAGACCCCCAAGGTTCGCACCTTCGCTGCAATGGCCCTCCACAGGGCCTTACGCTGGTGTACCTTGAGCTGCAGGCATGAGAGACAAGAGTGGGAAATGATCAGTGACATAGTGCCATGTACCAACATCGATCAGTATAGCAGCAAGATACACAATCCTCACATATCCAACAAAATTGGCAATCAGAGACTATAGTATAGCTCACATGGGACACCTGCATGGAAAAAGCTGATGTTAAAGCATGCAGGTGTGAGGGGAACACAGTCCCTGCACATCTCACGCACATGCTGGATGCCAGCAATGAAACACCCATGTAGCCTGCCCACACTCCAGTCCATTTTTGGCTTGAGCAACACATACATCACATGTCAACCTGTGTTTGGGGGTGGACTCACTGTGTCCAAGACTGCACAGCCAGCAATGTCCCTGTCCTGTGAATAGTTTAATGTGTCATGGTGGTCACATTGAGGGACATGATCACACAAATACAAAATGCCATTCACAATGGCAGTTGTGTGCAAAATACAGTGCTGAGATGGCCCATAGCTGGAGTGCAATGTGAAAAGACTGATGTCATACTCTGTAAGTTGAGTGAGGTGTCATTGTCTTTGCAGGCAGGGACTGTGCAGGCCACCTGGGCTCACACTGAGAAGAACTACAGGGGCACACACAGCCATCCATCCAAGCAATCACTGTCCTGACTACAGCATGTACAACCTTCTGTGTCACTATATGGCTGAAAACACAACACAGGTCACTCATACATACATGTGCAGGGAGAAAAAGCTGTGGAATTGGGTACACATACCCTCCCACTGGAGACAGCATGTCAGGCAGTGCATGACACTACCCCAAACTCCCAGGCACCAACTGCATCAGTCCATCTACATGTGTGGCCCCACTGCCGTAGCCCACCACTGTTGAAGACTTACCACAACATTTGGGGCACCATATAGCCTTGGGTACTGTGTGAGCACCTCGTCCACCAGGACCTCCTGCTCCTCGCTCGTGAAGGGACTGGCACAGATCTTCTCTGTCCTTGCCATCACTGTGAACGTGAGACAACAGCGGCGGAATTGGGTGGTGAGGGTTCTCAGGCAGCAGTCCCTGGAGGCAGCAGCAGGTGAGGGGTCTCAAGCAGCAGGCTCTGGGAGCAGTGGAAATGTGAGGCTCACTCCCACACATATATAGCCCCCAAGGGTCGTTTCAAAGGTGCCAAGCTGCAGCAATTGGTGGTCCAGGTCTGCCTCTTTCAAATGCATCCAATGACCGCCTCCGCGGTGGCGGAGCACGCCTACCGTGATCTTCAAAATTGCATCATGCCACATCAATCATGGCTCCCATTGGCTGTATGGGCATGCTCCATGGCGGTGACACAACACAGGGGCCAGGGGTGCGCTACCGCGATGTTGCATCTTTCAAATGCATCCAATGACCGCCTCCGCGGTGGCAGAGCACGCCTACCGCGATCTTCAAAATTGCATCATGCCACCGCAATCATGGCTCCCATTGGCTGTACGGACATGCTCCATGGCGGTGTCCGGGGTGCACTACCGCGATTTCAGTGGCGGAGCATGCCAACCGCCATGTCCCCATGTCTCCATGTCTCTCACTACCGCACTTGTGTGAATGGGGGTGCTGGTGACACACTGCTGGGGCCAGACGGTCGATACCGCGATTTGGGTGCCATACATTGACACGAGGCTCCGCCATTCAGGCGGCGGAGTATGCCAACTGCCATTTCCCCGTGTCTCCATGCCTATCACTACCGCACATGTGTGAATGGGGGAGCTAGTGACACACCGCCGGGGCCAGGTGGTAGCTACCGCAATTTGGGTGCCATACAATGGCGATGGCCATCTGTCAAACATCAACAGTGCACAGTGGCAACATGTTTAATGGCACATCATTGTGCACACGATGCCAATGCTCAATTCACTCCACTGATGGCTAAACATGCCATGTTTGTGTGTGTGTAACAGATTTGCCTGTACCCACTCACATGTCACTTATGGATTTGATGTTGGTGTAGGCAGCACAGTGTTGTTCTGGACTGTACAATATGTACACATGTCAATGTGTTGAGGTCCAGTGACAATCACAGCGATGCTCGTCTCAATGAATGATGATCTATTTAGCATTGCCTCTCATGTCTGCTCATGAACACATTCGTCAATCCAGTGCCATCTGTGGTCATTGTGTGGTGGATGTGTGCCAGGTTGTAATGACACATTAAGGTGTGACAGGTACAGCAGCTAGGTATGAGACAGTGGTTTTGATTAGTTACACATATGCTGGATGCTCTACTCCCAGGTGTGCCCATGTGAACTGTGGCCATATCCCTATGTGCATTCACATTGACCAAGGTGGTGTTTGAGGTACTTGTCTTGTGGAAGTTGACACGTGTGCCCTTTGTGTAGCTGAAGGTGTCACTCCATGTAAGCTGGTCTGTTAGTCACTATAGATGTCAGTCATTGTTGTGGTTGTGTCATCCAGAACGTGATATGCTGTGCACATCTCATGATGTATTGCATTGACATGTGTTCACCATCATCTCAAATAGGAGGAGGCCAAATTTGACTCGTCACTTGACAGTGCTGGAGGACATGGAGGATGTTGCGATCATACTGAAAGGCCGCCTGGACAGAGCCACCCTGAAAACCCTTTGTGATCTGTTGGAGCCCCACCTACAGCCCCGCAGGGCATATCCAACAGCTTTCACCCCTGCTTATAAGGTGATGGCAGCCCTGCATTTTTTTGCCACTGGATCGTTCCAGGAGACTGTGGCCAGCGCTGGTGGGATGTCACAACCGATGTTCAGCATGGTGCTGCGTGATGTACTGTCCGCCATGATGCTATACAAGGACAGATACATTCATTTCTCCAGGGGTGCTGAATTGCCAGCTGTGAAGGAAAACTTTTATCCCCTTGGACACATCCCCAATGCTGTTGGGGCCATTGATTGCACCCATGTCGGTCTTGTGCCACCACAGGCAAGTGAGCACATATACTGCAATCGCAAGCATTACCACTCCATCAATGTGCAGGTGGTGTGCCTGGCAGATATGACCATCTCGCATGTGTGTGCCAAATTCCCAGGCTCAGCCCATGACTCCTACATCCTGTGGAACAGCATAGTGCCCCAGCTGATGGTTAGTCTTCTTCCCGAGTGTGCATGGATTGTGGGTGAGTATGCCTAGTCGTGTGGTGTGCTGTGTGTGTGACCTGCTGCCCTGAGCCTCAGCAACATTGCAATGTCTATTTGTGTTTGTCATACCTAGATGCCTCTGCATAGCCCAACCGTCCCTGGTTTTGAGCCCACTGCGGAATCCCAGGTCCCCGGCTGAAGTCCGCTACAATGAGGCCCATGGGAGGACACGTCGTGTGGTGGAGCGTACTTTTGATCTGCTCAAGTCATGTTTCCTCTGCCTGGACAAGATCGGAGGTGCACTGGCATACTCGCCTGGGAAGGTGTGTCAGATTGTAGTGCTGCATGCTCCACAACCTAGCCATTCGCAAGGATATTCCCCTGCTCCTGGATGATGGTGAGGACCCAAGGCCCCAGCCTGAAAACCAAGCCGTGTCCAGTGATGAGGACGGTAGAGAGGAGGAAGGTGTTGACCTGCGTGAACAGCTCATCACCCGCTACTTCACTTGACGGTGGGTGTCAATTTGCAACATACCCATTGTCTGCTGATATTGCTGTTGTTGTGAAGGGGCATGTGAGAATTGTAGCATCAGCCAGTTGTAGACTCAGTGATGGTTAAAAATGTTTCAGGGACATGTCATTTGGGAACATCAACAGGACGTGTATGTTGACACTTGTTGGCCATTGTGACATGTGCATGCTGGGTTATCCTGATGGAAGGGGTTGTGTGATGTCTGTGATGCCACACCCAGACCAGTGACATTTGTTCTGTTGTGTTTTCCTAGGTGCCTTCGACTTATCCTTGCCTACATACAGCCCATGCTCCTGGTACATTGTGATCATGTTGAAGACTGTACATCCTGCAATAAAGATGGAGCGAACACGCCAACATGTGTGTGAGGATATTTTATTTACAATGGTGATATGCAAGGGGGGTGCACATTTCCATTGGGGGGTGGGGTGGAGCAGTGAGTTGACAGTTGTGGTAGATGAGATAGTCAAGTAGTCACCATGTTGCTGGGGTGACCCAGTCCAACAGACAGATGCCATTCACAAGGCAGTGTGGGGAAGGACAGAACAAAAAAGTCAATGCAGTGGTGGAGAGGGTTGCCATCATGGCTGCCTCCGTGACTGGCCTCTGGCAGGTGCTTGGCCTCCAGATACTCCCAGGTTCTTCTTAGGATGGCCCCTTCGTTGTTTGGCGGGGGACCCGCTGCAGGGCCAGTGGGTCTGAGGACTCACCCCTCTCTGTGGGCGCTGGGGAGGATGGTGAACTGTCATTTTGAGGCCCACCAGAGGGAGGTGGAGGTGTTGTCTGTGGCGCATGCCTGTCCCTCAGTACCGCCACTTGCCGGCCCAAGAGGTCCACGACTTTTCCCATGCGGGTGTCGATGGACCTCATCAGCAGGATGAGCTCGTGCAACAGTTCGTCCGACTGGCCCGTTCGTCCCTGGGCCTGCTCGTATGCACCCAGGACTCTGGTGATGTGTTCCAGGGAGTGGGTCCCCGGGTGACCATGTGGCTCCCACCTGCCCTGCTGCCATGGGCCTGTTGCCTCACCATTGTGGGCACCCGCATCCTCTTCCTGCCCTCCTCCATTGGTGGTGTGTGCTGGTCATCCTCTGGGACAGGTAGGGTGTTGCAGGCAGCACTGGTGGTGGTGGTGGTGGCGGTGGCCGCACAGGCCGTGACAGCAGGGGTCTGCTGTGGAGTTGTTGTTGGCGCAGATGTGGTGGGGGGACGATGGGATCCTCGGACCTGTTTCTCCCTGGCACACCAGATGGGCCGACCTCCAGCTTATCGTCCATGGAATCCTGGGAGTCAACATCCGAGAGTCCTTGTACCGGGGGTGGAGACTGGCTCTGCAGGTTGCTGGTGTTGTCGTCTGCAGTGAGTTCTTGGTCACCTGTGGGTCAGATGTGAAATGGTCATTTCAGTGCACCTCGCAAGCTTTGTGTTAGCTGTGTGACATTCACTTTTTGTACACTGCACAATTGACATTTCATCACATTGTTGACTATGTGCAGTACTGTGCTTCCTGACATGATGCAGTGGTACAGGCATTACTTGTCCATGGTGTGAGGTGTCAAGGCATACCATGCGACCCCTGCACAATTGAGGTTTACAGGGACTTGTTGCCATCTAGGGCCTGGCACAACATGTGTTTAATTGAGAACTCATTGTTTGTTTGTCTAACCTAGCAGATGTCACATCTGGCCATCGACTGGCCATTGTCATCCCCTGCATCCGTTTGTCCTGTCATATGCATATCTTGATTTGTACCACCACACATGCTTTCTTATTTTTCTAATGGTCCTTGTTGCACTTGCCCCATGGCGATGCACATGTAACTAGGTGCTGTGCATGATTGTGGCCTGACTTTCTTCTAGTTGTGCATTGGTGTGTCACACTTTTGTGGCTGTGACAGTTTCCTTAGCTTACCTGTGTGCATACTGTGCTTGGCAATGGGGTAGGTATGCCTCTTTGTGCAATGAGAGGACTGGTGTCATATGGCACCATTTAATTTTTGAGAAATGGGTGGGTGCACATACTGGCTACTTACCTGTAAGTTTGTTTGGTGTACTGCAATGGCTTCCAACTGCTTCTGGGTGGGGGAGGGCGTCATCCTGCTCAGGTGTGGGACAAGGGGCATGGTGGGAGTAGTGGTGCAGGCCTCCCCCCACAAACAGCCTCATTGTGAAGATGGCTACTTACCTGTAAGTTTGTTTGGTGTACTGCAATGGCTTCCAACTGCTTCTGGGTGGGGTGGGGGAGGGCTCCATCCTGCTCAGGAGTGGGACATGGGGCATGGTGGGAGTAGTGGTGCAGGACTACCACCCACAGACACCCTCACTGTGAAGATGGCTACCTACCTGTGAGTTTGATGTGGGTTGTGTAATGGCTGACACATGCTTCTGGTTGGGGTGGGGTGAGGGATCCATCTTGTTGATGCTGTGCCAGGGGGCCTGGTGGGACATGTAGTGCTGTCTGTCTGTACACATACCCCTATGGTAATGTTGGTAGCTACGTTTGGGGTGAATGGGAGTGGGTGAATGTTGTATCTGTGAGCCATGTTTTTGTGAGTGTGTGGTGCAGATGGATGGTATGTGTCCTAGGTGATGTAGCTTTGTAGTTGTGCAAGACAGTACATAGCAGAGTGGTGGTAGTCATGTGTTTGTACTTACCAGCCTCCACTCCCCTGGGTACTCCTGTGAGACTCTCTGGATGCATTATGGCAGGCATATTCTCCTCCCATGGTGTGAATGGTTTTTGTGGAACGGGAGGGCCACCACCAGTCCTCTGAGCCAGCTCACGGTTCTTGCTCCTCCTCTCCCTGACCACCCTCTTCAGATCATGCCACCGCTTCATGATCTCCTTTTTTGATCCTGGGGTGGTCCCTACTGCATTGACCCTTTGGACTATCCTTGCCCACATTTGTGTCCTTGTGGCTAATGGTATCTGTTGGACCAGGGTACCAAAAAGCTGTGGTTCCACTCTGACTATCTCATCTACCATGACCTTCAACTCACTCTCAGTGAATTTGGGCATTTTCTGTGTGGCCATGGTGTGTGGTGTGCAAAGTGACTGTGGGTGCAGGAGTGTGAGTGGTGGTTGTAGTTGTGCTGTGTATGGTGTGTGTTGTGCAGGGGGTTAGTTGTGCTGGTGTGGAGGTGTTGGTGGTGCTGTGTGGTGTGGCTAGTGATATTGTGTCCTTTGCCTCTCCTGTCAGCTATGGTATGTGTCCCTTCTCTCCTGGAGTTTTGCAAGGGATTGTGGTCAGGGAAGGGGCTGGTTTTATACTCAGCTATGTGGGTGTGTCCAATTGGGGTGTTGCTGACAGGTGTGTTGTCCTGGCATTTGTATTTTTCGTTTTGCCATGTGGTTGTGTCATTGGGGTGTATTTTGTGTATTTGGGGGGCATGGCTAGTTTTCTGTGGGCACTTTTGGCCTTCTTGCAGGGTTTTTAGCTTCGTCCGCCATATCTTTTACGGTTCATCCACCACGGTGGCTGAGCTTCAGCTCTTCTGCTGGCTCTCCCATTCACCCCATTGTGTGGCCCCAGCTGTCGGTACATACCGCGGGAACGTCGGGGATATCCAAATTTACGGTGCGGTGTCTCCGCTATACTTGCGGTGGGTTGGTGGTATTCCGCCGCGATTCCGACCACCACGGATGGATTTTGCCCATCTCCGCCCGCTACGGCGGTTTTTCTTGGCCTCGTTCCACCGCGGTCGGATTATTTTGGCGGTTAATCCTAATTTGGACGTCGGTTTTCCCACAGTGCTGGCAGGTGGTTGTTTTCCGCTTCCATGGAGATCGGCATGTTTTTCCGCCCGCCATCCTAATGGACCTCTAGGGGTTTTCTTTGATTTTACAATACCTTCAACTTGCCACTTCCTTGATACTCTTAATGCCACATTTTTAATGACCATCTTATTGAGAATATTTTCATCCCCAATCAAGAAGTAAAATTGTAGAAAATTCCTCAGCTGTGTCTGATTTTCCTTTATTCAAAATATACGTTCCATGTGTGCAGGCTTGTCATTTTCCTTTTATAAATGGCAATTTGATATATTTACATACATTTCCTCTACACCCTTTTTAGTTCTGGAGATACTAGGCCCTGCTGTAAGGTAGGGTTTCATTGTAGTTGGAGTTTATTGGCACAGCAACTCCTTTACAGCCTCCCTTCATTTTGTGCTGAATATGTAATACCAACCATTGAAATCTCCAATTTCCCATTTTTACTGAGTCACAAAATCTCATGCTTCATAAATATAGAGAAATGTTAATAACACTTCTGAATAGCTGCACAGCAGACTTCCATAACTGCAAGTGCATTGACTCAATGTTTACCAATATGTTTTTGCAACAACCAACAAGATGATCAGTACTAATCTTGCTTCTCGTGGAAGCAGTCTGTCCCAAACTTCCAGGCTAGGCCTCCTCTAGCAGACAAAGACCCATTTTGCCCTATCTTGGGCTTGTCAGTAGAGTGTAGTTTGAGTCCTGTGGTACAGTGAGCATAGAATTTATATCAGGGCATACCCATCACACTTAGGGCATCAACTGCTACAAACAGCAAGGTGATGGATAGAATTCTTGAATTAATCTCAGCCACTGGCAATCGCTTGGACAGCATTCCAGTCCATCATTTGTTACCCATCATGCCACTCTCAACAAGGGCTCCTTTTATGCAAATCAATCTTGAGCCTTTGTCCAAATGAGAACAATCTGTCCTAAACTACCAGTCGAGAACCACTTCAGAAGGAAACACAATCAACCTCAGATCGTTTTACCCTAGTAGCTGAGATTAATGCAAGCATTTCATCCATCTCTTCTTAGTATTTTTCATTGTGGCACCGTAAGTGCAACAGGTGTGCTCAGACATGGGCCTGGTGCTCACTGTGCCACTGGCACGGCCTTTCAACCAACTGAAGAGGCACAAATAGGCCAAAATCTGTCTTGAGTTGCTTATGTTCAGGTTCAGAGAAGAGCTGTCTTGGCAGCTCAGGCTCGACTGTTCTTATTGAAGCAGGATCAAAGGTAATTTGAATATGGCTGGCTCTAATCTGAGGTGGCATGGTGGGCAAAAACAGTGGACTGGGATGTGATTCTGATTAATTGCCAGTGGCTGAGATTAATTCAAGTGTTCCATCAGTCACTGTTTTTAACTCTTCATTGTGATGTTCTAAGTGCAACAGGTATCCCCAGACGTGGGTCCCGTTCTCGCTGTGTCACTGGCACCAAATTTAACCTGGCTGAAGAGCCCCAAATTGGCCAAAACCAGCCTTGAATTGTTTATGTTTGGATTCAGAAAGGACATGACGTGGCATGTTTCTATTTGAGCAGATTACAATTGGATAGGGCAATCTAAGGTGGCATGGTGGGCATAAAAATGATGGACTGGTAGTGGTCCTGATCAATTAACAGTAACCTTGGGAGGATAACTACGCTACGCTCACGTAGTTTGCGTAGTTTGTGCTACTTTGCACTACGCGAATTGCACATAGCACAGTGCAAAAATGCGTAGCATAGCGCAGTTGGCATTTTTGCTCGCTCGTGGTCCTCAACTTCAAGTTGGCAGTTGCCGATCGCGAGCATGGAAAATAAACCTCCTGGCGAGATATTCAATGTGGGGAGGTCAGGTTTCTCATTGGGAGTGGTCACGTATGCTCGTGACCGCTCGCGATGAGAAACTACCAGTCCGCGTTGAGAAAGCTGCCGCTCGAGTAAACATCTACTCGAGCGGCAGAAAACGACAGCTCACATTGTGCAAGATGCACAGTGCGGACAAGCAACAGGCACTGTGCAATCATCGCGAACAGCGCACAACGCAGTTCGTGTAGTGCTATGCGTAACTCGCGTAGCTACGCATAGCGCTACTACGCGAACTACGCCCAGGGTTAATTAACAGCAGCTGAGATTAATTCAAGCATTCCTTCTATCACTTTTTTGCATACTTCAATATTTTTGTAAGCAGGCCCTGTCCCTTAAAGGAACAGGGACTTCTTTCAAAAATAGACGTTGTCATTCAGTAATGCATTTGGGACAGCATGCAGTGGTTTCTTGGATTACTGTCTGCTGCTCCCAATGTCTTCAGCCACCAGTCACGAGGTGAAAGCTGTCCATTGTGAATAGCTTTCACTTTGCAAATACCTTACAACTCCCCCTTTTTGATTCAGTAACAAAGCAATGTTTTGCAACTGCAATTGCATTCCCAGACTCAAAGCAATGATTCCCTTCATAAGGAAGTGCAAATGAGACAAGGGCCCATGAAAGACTGCACTTTGCAAGCTCAAAATACATTTTGTCAAGCTCTGTGGCTTTTTTTTAATGTTTGCAGTCACAAAGTCAACGATTTTGCGACTTCAAAAATGTGTTGTGCTATGTACCCAATCCTCCTATATTTGCTTTGGAACTTTCCAAGATTAGTAGGGCTTCACCTATTGAAAGCGATCCATTTCCCTCATTCGAAATATTGCATCTCTTCAATAAAGCTCGTTGGCCTTAACCTTTGACCAGCAGAGGCCTTGAGGCTATTGATGGACCCAATAAAGATACATTTCTGTATATTGTTGCTATCCTTCTGACTTAACTTGTGCGTTCCAAGAACCTCAGCGTACTAGCATTTAGCGGTTTATTTAAAAAAAGAGTTTATTAGGCAAACATAAACTTTAATGAAAAAACGAATTCTTAATATCCTGGGTAAAAACAGTGTTACTTACTGCGGGGCTGCTGTTTCTATATAGATCTGTTTTAATGCTTATCATATCTGAAATAATTACATCTGCAATGTGTTATAATAGGACCTGGTTTAGCGCAATGTCGTATGTACTGTCATCTCACTTTTTTCAGACGTCGCAAGTTGGTAGAGTTGTTACTGCCACTTGCTGACATAAAACGCACTATGCTCTAAATATTTTCCCGAGTGCCTTCACAGTTTTACACGTGATGATGCGGTGTGCAGGTTTCAGTCAGCCGTTAGGTGTCTCGTGCAAGCTTTACGGAAGTAGCAATGCGATCATGTTCCTTCGGCGGACGTCAACGCGATGTTCATGGAGTCTTTAGGCTTCCACAGCCCCTCAGTATTTTCTTGTTTTCCTTTATGCATAACCTCCAAGTTTTCAGTTTGCTTATGTGTGACACTTCCCTCTTTTCAGCACATTTATGTGTAACATTTCAAAGCCTTATGTGTGACTAAGTGAGCTACACTTTATAGTGAGAAGAACAAGTTATATTCTTATAGTAGGATAAATATCACATATTCCTCCTTTATTGCGTGCAGTAGTTTATAAGCCTCCTTAAAACAGCTGCAAACATGCATTAACAGCGATCGATCCCTCTTATAATAAAACCCAGGTCCTTTGCCTCTTCTTCCCACTGTGTACCTCTGGGACCCATTCTAATAAATAATTTCAGACCCAGTCGGGTGATAGGTGACTGTGAATACCAGCAGCCATCAGTGACTGCCTGCTGTCGTGAACCATTCCCCAGAAACTGCCTGGGGATGGGGTGAGGATGGGCAGGTGGGGAAGAGAGAGAAAGAGAGTATTTCCTTTTCAACTCTAGCACTGGAGGTGAGTGTCTACATCAACAACCTCAATTAGCAAACCCCCTGAGGCAGATTTACAAGGAACTGACGCATCTGCATGGATGTGCCAGTTTCCTTGCGCTAACGCCAAATATCCTTGCACCACTATGGATGCGCTGTATTTACAATACAGTGCTCCATGGCGCAAGGATTAACAGATGCGTCAGAAATTCTGACACATCTGGTGGCCCAAAAGTGACGCAGTGCTGGAGTTGCTCATGAAAGTGACTCAACTCCAGCACAGCGCCACAACAGATAGGTGAGTCCCATTCAAAAAGCCCTGCGTCATTCCTTATGCCTGGTCTGAGCAGGCGTAGGGATTTTGACGCAGTGAAGGTGCAGAGTGACACAGTGAAATGTTGTAAATATCACTGCATCAGTTCTGCATGGCTTTTTGCGTAGGAATGCCTATCCTGCATACATTATCCCTGGCGCAGGTAGAATGTGATGGAGGGCTTTACACAGTGACACATCTCCCTAGATGCGTCACGTTGTATATTGGCCACATTGTTTGCGCCACCGTTGCATCAAAAAAGTGACGCAATGGAGGCGCAAAGGGCTTGTAAATCATCCCCCAAGATCAAGAAAACAGTACATTTCTCTAAATTAGGGTTTGGGTGAGATGTGGGGGTAGAAACAAATCAGTTCAATGCTTGGATCACTACCTGTTCCATCTGAGCAAGAAAGTGGTGAAAACTGTCATCAGAAGCTTATGGTGTAGCTGTTATTAAATGTAATGTCACTGCTCAGCTTCAAGAAAATGGGACATCTCAAAATCTTAGATTTTTTTATTTTCAAAAAATAAGTATAAAACACACATATGGCATTTAGAAGTGCAGAAAATCACACATACTTTCCTTGAGAGTTCTGTGCCCGCTGCACTGCATCTGTTGCCTGTACGCCTAGCTGGGGTGGGTCCCCCAGAGCACCACAAGCCCAGAGGGGTGGACCAGCCTTCAAATGGGCTAAAAGCGTACCCTGAAGTAGGCAGCGTTGGAAGTTTTCCTGGTGGGTTTTGTGCCTCCCGTACTTCCTGCATCTGTTGGCTGCACGCCTGGCTGGGGTGGGACTTGGTCCCCCAGCACACAGTGAGCCTAGCGGGTTGGGGACATCCTCCAAATGCGCTAAAAGCATTCTCTGTAGCCCGTAGCGCTGGATGGGCCCAGGAGTCTGCCTGTGTCAAGGCCAGGCAAAAGCTGGGCCTGTCTTTGACCGGAAGAGATTGGGCCATTCCCCAATCATCCATCATTTAAGCTGCTTCTCCATTTCCAGTATCGAGAACGAACAGAGGCAATATAAAGGGGAAACGCAAATCATCCCTTCCCGTCTCTACACCAGGTACAACTTTGGACAGTTTCCTGCAGCCAGCAGTTGGTGTGTTGAACAAAGAAATTGCATAAGCTGAGAGATGCCTAGCTCTGTCATCCCCACCTGCTGTTTATGTCCCCCAAGAATCAAATGATGCCATAATAGTCAACTAAGAGTTGGCTCAAACTCTTTCAATTAACCATCAGGATGTGGATCTTCCTCTAACTACTTCAGCTGTTACATCTGCAATAACACTTACTGATCAGTTAGAAGTCCGGCAACCCTAATCAAACTTTAGGCAAAGGGAAATCTCCAAGGAATCAATGTGGGAAAAAGAAAAAAGAAGACAGCTGGAGTCAATCTAAAAGACAGTGCCCTGCACCCTCAACATGCTCACCTACCTCAGAGCAAGTGGTAGACATGAACAACTTGCCTATCAGAGAAAGTCATATTGCATTGATAGCAGATGAACTTTCCAAGGGTGTTTGGACCTCAGTTCTGGCTGCTCTGAGTGCCATCTTAACTCGATTACAGAAAATAAATGGAAATCTTGCGAACTTGAACTTAGCTCTTGCAGAAAGGAGACATGCCGGGCCAGTTTCTTTGAGTCCGGTCAATACCTCTAGGTGGGTCACAAGTATTAGGTCAACAAATGCAAACTGTATGGGGAGAACTTCTCACCCCACCCAAGTTGCGCTGAGGGAACCTAGGAAGAGCTCCAATAGGTATAGCTTACAAAGACCCCTAAGTGGGAGAGAAGGGGTCCAGCTCCCAAAACTCCCAATACTGCAAATTCCCTCTTAAGCATCCCCCTTTTAAAGGTGCTGAGAGGATTTCTCTCATTGAGGCATAATGTAACCGAGCACCATTATCAACTGATCAACGAAGTGGTGCGCTGGGTCAATGGAAGGCTGTAGGGCAGATAGTCAAATTATTCACATCCAAAGAGCTGCATGGGTTGGTAACATTATAAAACCAGACAATAACAATTGATTCTCAACTTTAATGATAAACTAGTAGCTAAAGACATCCTGACCAGTCTCTAGTTCGCTGGTTTTCGGTTGAAGACAATTGAGATGCTCCTGTAAGGCTTTTTTGACAGGCCTCCATATACAACGTTCCCAGCTCTTCTGATTTCCAACGAGCCTGTCCCCACCATTAACATATTCCTGCCCATTGCTCATTTGGACCAACAGGATTAACATTTAGATCAAATCCCCTCCTCTGGTCAATCTCCCATGCTATACCTTGTCTCTGTAGTGGAGGGGGGAAATGCTTGGATCTTGCCAAGGAGGACCAAGAACTTGTCATCATCTCCTAGAATATTGCAGGTCTGGCAAACTGAGCTATAGGACTGGGCAAGGTATGTTACAAAAGCCCACATCATCTGTATTCAAGAAACCTGGCTGATGAACCTGATGGATTATGATGGCTTTATGTCCATTTATACATCTTCAATACCTTCTAACATGGACAGGAATAAGAGGGTGTGGTCACATTATTTTCCAATAAACTTGCATTAAAAGCTGTGAAAATCCGTTTTCATCCTCTTATTGGGCCCGATTCACAGAACTAACTTAAGATAAAATCCTAAACTTACTACAATTTTGGTATTCACAGAAGGCACTTACTCATTTTGGTATTCACAGAAGGAACTTACTAATTTCGGTATTCAGAGAAGTTAGGAGTCCTAACTTTAGGACACCTAAATGCCTTCTGTGAATACCAAAAGTCTTAAAGTTAGGATTTTTCTCAGTTTTGGAGTAGTAAAGTTAGGACTCCTAACTTTAGGACTTCTAAATGACTTCTGTGAATACCAAAATGAGTAAGTGCCTTCTGTGAATACCAAAATGGTAGTAAGATTAAGATCTTGTCTTAAGTTAGTTATTTGAATGGGGCCCTCGGTATTAACAGAAGGCATTTAGGAGTCCTAAAGTTAGGCCTCCTAACTTCTGTGAATACCGAAATGAGTAAGGGCCTTCTGTGACTACCAAAATGAGTAAGTGCCTTTGTGAATATCAAAATGGTAGTAAGTTTAGGATTTTGTCTTAAGTTAGTTCTGTTAATCGGGGCCACTATCAATTTGTTGTGTTTACTTCTGAGGACAATCTGGTTATTCTGGCTATACATTTGTATAACAACAACTTTGATTCTTCACTGGATAATATCGTGAAAGCCCTTGATCTAGATTTGGCCCATTTTATTGACAATCCAGCAGGGACTATTAGGTTGTTTGTGCAGGGGATATTAACATGTCACCTTGTCCTATTCCGTCTAGGCAATTGTGGGGGCTTACTGATTGAAGGGGGGATGATATGGCTCATTTTAATCACTGCCCTCATGGTACAGCACTAAATGACCTTATATTAATATATAACTTGAAAATGGTAGAACCCTGCAGGTTGAACTTCCACTTCCAGCCACCAACCTTCATCGGGAGATGTTGCAACAGCATCATTGACCACTTCCTTATTTTGGATAGTGATAGAATACCTCTACAGGACTTCCAGGTGGGAGTAAATTGTATAAGTGACCTTAACTCACTCATTTTAATATTCAAAATGAGATTACCCCTTAAATCCTGAGGTCATTAAAATCAATAACATTGCTTCTATTGGCTTGAATGGCATTAAAATGAAATGGGAAGGGCTTGACCCCTCCAGTTTTTTAAATGTTTTATTAGCCAGGAACATGGAGCATTTTATAACAGGCCCGGCACCAGTCAATAATCATAAGGCGACAATGGAAGCAAATAACACCATCTCGCTATCCATTAGCCAATTAGTGACCTAGAAATCAAGAGGAAAAAGGAGGGAAAAACACGTTGGTTCAATCATCGATGCACCAAGGCACGAAAATCTCTTATCAAACTCTTACACCAGCGTTCTAGGAATCCTATAGCAGTCCAAGAAGCTAGATCAAAATAAAAGTTGGCAATAAGAGATAGGAAGAGAAAGCATAGGAGGACCTAGTACAAGCCACCAAAACTGGGGATAGCTCTATGTTTTGAAGAACCATAAATGCCCCCTTATTCTCCAAAGGTATAGGACCACATTTAGAATCATCTATTACTGCCTTACAATGGGTGGAGCACTTTGGCTTGATTTTCTTTCAGACTAATAACTACAGAAGTAGCTATGCGAATGCCTGAGGTGGCAAGGGCATTATATAAATGCCCTAGGGGGAAGGCATCTGGCCCTGATGGGGTCCCAGTGGACATCTACAAGTCTGAGAGGGTCATCTGGGCCCCGTTTATGACCAAGATTTTAAATGCATCGGGAAAAGGACAAGTACCACAATCCTGGGTCTGCTTACATATTATACCAATTTTCAAAAAGGAATCAAGGCAGGACCTGAAAGTTTATCAACCAATATCTCTACTCGACTCCTCTGCCAAATTATTGGGGAGGGTTCTCTTAGAGAGATTGGAAGAGTATACTGATGCAAATGACATTTTAACGAACGCCCAATATGGCTTTAGAAATGGGCTGGGGACTGTTGAGCAGCCACTTAACCTAAATCTGTTTATGAGGAAATACACCCAAGTGAAAAAGGGTTTTTTATATTTGTTTTATGTATTTAAGCTGTGCATTTGATTTGGTAAATCACAATAAACTCTGGGCCTGCATGCAACAACTGGAGGTGCCTAGGGAAATTATTTTACTCCTCTCTTATTTGTATAGCAATCTAACTGCTAAAGTTCGCTTTAGGACTGAGGGTGAATTAACCACACCTTTAATGTAGGAAGAGGAGTCCGGCAGGGGTACAAGTTGGCGCCCTTCCTCTTCTCTTTATATATAAATGGGGCAGAAGAAACACTTCAGCGGGAAGGCCCAGATACCCCTAGAATTGGAAGATGAGCAATACCACTGCTTTTGTATGCAGATGATGAGGCAATTTTGGTGGTTACACCTATAAATCTGCAAAAACTCATCAACTCCTTTACAGATTACATGGAAGATCGAGACTTAAAAATAAATACAGTAAAAACTTTCACCATGAGCTGTAGTCAAACAAGGGAAAGGGTAACACCTTTGTTATTAAGGGTAGCAAAATATAAAACACAACAACTTTTAATTAACTAGAAATCTGGTTATCTTCTTCAGGGGTCTGGAAGCCTTATATGGAAAGCTGCATATGGAATTTGGCAAGAAACAATGAAGGCCTCTTTAGATTTGCCTCTAAATTAGGTTCCCAACCTATTAGAAAGCTGCTTATTTTATACAACGCCAAATTAATCTCAGCTGCTGTATATGGAGCAGGAGGCTGGGGGGTGGAGCACAATTGAATGATGCAAATACAAGAAAATAAGTTCCTAAGAAGACTCCTAGCAGTACTCCAATCCACATCAGAAACTATCCTTCATACTGAATTAGGTGTTGGGTTTGTTTTAGACTTATTGAAACCAAACCAAACCACTACTATTATGGCATTCTGCTTGGTCTAAAGCAGAGACACACTTCATTAGATCTATCATTAAAGATTGCATGAGTCTCGATCAGGAAAATAAGATCCCCTGTCTAAAGCATATAAAGCACATCCTGGGAGGGCGTGGTCAGACAGTTGGGGACCTTTGGGTCCTCCCAGAGGATATTACTGGCTACCCAAAAAAGAAATGCCTTAAGGAGCACATCCATACAATTTGCCATAAGGCAAGGGCTCTGTGGAATTATTACAAGGCCTCTGTTAGAAGATACTTGGCAATGAATCTTCTGTCCAGATGTTAAAAGCATCTTACGGTAGTCCATTTACTCAACACACGTGTCTTTTACCCAATTTTGACTCCTTATCTTTCACCGAATGGTCTCCCTTCCAAGGATTAAAGTGGGGGGCTCTCTAAACTAAAAATGCCCCTGTGATAAAAGATCTGACCACTGGACCCTGCATATCGAACGTTTTTGTAAATTTTACCAGTCATATAGAACCAAAAATCTGTAAACGCCTTTTTTGAATGAAATAGTTTTGCACTATCAGGGGGCCTTTCAATTTTTGTATGAGCTCAACAATGGATTCATTTGTTACCGGGAAGAGTTTTTCTCTCCATGATGCTGGGTAATAGGGACACAGGAGCTAATATAAAAACAAACATGTCATAGTTTATTAGACCACGGTCCCCCATGGAGGATGATTTCTGAGTGTTATTTGTTTAGATTTAGTAGCTTAGTGTCATCATCCTGAATATGGCAGGTTCCATTTACACAGGACTGTGGTTCTTTTCTTTTAATATGAATATTTTCCGTAAATCTTTAAAAGTCTGTTAAAAGCCTTTTTTATATGAAATGTTATATGTATTCATATTTTAATATTGTACAACTATCATGATGCTTTTATGGTTTTAACATGGTACGCAATTAAGTTTATTTAATCTAATCTAATAAACACATACTATTATTGCCAAATTTATTGTAGACAATTTGCCAACTTTGGAAGGATGGAAGGCTGAGTCACAACATAAGTAATACCACATTTGTCATCAGGGAGCGTTCAGCCCACTAAACCATCATGTGAGCATTTACTATTGTCATCTGTTAATTTAGTTCAAATGACACAATTGCAGTAATCCAAAACGACATTTTGCATAATACAATTGTTTGGTAAATGGCATCCTGGGAAAAATGGCATGTAGGTGCACTTTTCCTATCTTGCCTGATTAACCTGGTAGAAACCTGACTTGGAAATATGAAAAGTATTTTATGGTGTCAACCTGGTTGGAACATGTCTCACATCCTTTGTAGTTCCCATTCTAACACTGCGCAGCATCAGCAGGATCAGGATCTTTGATTTATTCACTATCCACAATACGGAATGTGTGTGCCGCTCTGTAATTATTCAATTTAAATGTAATAGCGACTGCACACTCAGAGCACAGGGAAGAACCTGTGGAAATATGGATTTTTCTGGTCAGTTATGTCCCCTATCTTGGACCCCAACAGTTCTATGTGCATATCACAAGTACATATATGTTCCCTCCAGTTCCAGTTATGAAGACGCAAATACATGTGCGTCCAACGTCAACATGTCCTCTGTCAGATCCGCCATGAATAGGCCGGATATTCCATTCCTAAATATGAAAGGCCACCGGCTTTATATGGTTCACTTATGCCATTTTACAGTCCAGGCAAGTAGGCCCTGATTCTGTCATCAAAACTCTTCTTGCTTTCTGCCTCTGAAAGCTCCAGTCTGAGCCTGCATCTGTGACCATGAACTTTGTCTCATTCTCTGCGCGGCTCACGAAGCCTGACATCAGCCTATTCTCTGCCAAGAACTGTATTTCACCTTCGAATTATCTGCTTCCCCCTCAGCCGATGCATTCCTGCCTAGTAGTTTAAGTAAACATTCTTCCAGTTACCAAGCAAAAGGCCCGGCTTCTCTGCCCTTATGCAAGTAATTCATAGCCCTGTTACCATGGAATATTCCTACCCCCTCGCATTCAGTGTAGACACTTAGACGCTTGTACACGCACGCACAGTCAGTATAGAATAGATTCTGTCCGAGAGTCCTTCTTTCTTGGATAACATAGTTCTTTAAACATAGGATGTTAGATATGATTTGGGATTAGGTTGACTTGACCCCCCAGACTTTTTGTCTCCACATGTAGAGCTAAATGTCAAGTCCCCTTCACCCCCTAGTTACACGTCAATTACACGTCATACTGCTGCGCGCGCATCTATGCCAAGTATTATCTTATAGATGACATCATAACCAATTATGTTCCTTTTTACTCCTTGTTCCACCCATTTTCGGTTACGCAGACAACTCGTCATTTTCCTTATCAATTGTTACGCCTATTGCATTCGCTTCATTGTAATGTATGTACTATAAAAGTCATTTCATGTCAATAATGTATGTACTTCACTTCCTGAACCCCCGTGGTGATGGAACTTGGAGCAACCGATTATAATCGATCACTGGAATAAAGCCCATTCCGAAACTCTAATATCACGGATTCTGCCTCTCATTTTACTGAGCTATTTTATAATGTTTCTGTATCAAATTCAGTCCTGGTAAAGGAATTTTATTTACCACATGATGGCGCCCGAATAGGGACACTTTCTCATCTCACGCGCCGGCGGTGAGTTGCAGGCCCGGTCTCCTGCCACAGCTGGACGGACAATAACGCGTACCAGCAGGATTTCCTGTATCTCCCTCCGGTCAAGCGGGGGCGACTGAGACTGCGATCAACACCCAGACGAGGCGGTGAGAAGTGCGAAGTATCCCGACCAGAGCCTAGCTGAGAGAGCAAGATCCGAGGTATACAGAGACCCACCAGTTCGAAGTCAAGCCCAGTGTCCGACGAGTCGAGTCGAGTCCAGTCCGGTTCAAGTTCAAGTTACCGAGGCCTTCCGTTTCCGAAGCTACCCGGTGAGTACCATTACTGGGGAGGCATTTCTGACGTGCACATAGGTTGTGCCGGTCAAGACGGGTTTGGGTACACAAATCCGGTCTGCACTGTTTTAGCAGTGTATCTGTACTGTTTAGCAGTATATCAAGTATTCCGAAGTATCTAGTTAGTGTCAAGAGTTATGCTTGGTGATTAGTTATGCAGACGATCATCATTGTTGTTTATTTTAAAAGTTAAAAAATGTTTAATGTTTAATGTTTAATGTGTTAAACGTCCTGCATATTGTGGTATGAATGGTTGTTCATTATTGTGCTTTTGTATTAAGTGTGTTCAAGATTAAGTGTCAGATCAGTTGGCAATATGCCGCTCTTTTCGAAATTAAGACAGATCACTACTAGAAAAGGGGTACTCGAAGAAGCCGTCCCTATTCCTCCTAGGGATACTCCAGGGCACTTCATGTATCACAAACATGGCTTAGACGCTATATTATTTCTTGATTTATGGGTAGACTATACCCAGGGATTACCAGAAAGTCAGAGGTGGCCCGCAGCGGGGACCTGGGATGCAGAGTGCATCATGAAAGTCGAGGAAGAGTTATGGAAAAGGAAAGTCAGACAGTCACAGAAGGACGCCGTTGAGTTATGGCGTAAAGAATCTCATAGACGTACAGAAAAAGCACGTAGACAGGAAGAAAGGAATAAAGAAAGTTCAAATAAAGTTCAAGGAAATCTATTAATTGAGGAAGGTATCCGAGTGAAATCAGAACAAGTAGACAGACAAAGAAATGCCCTTATGAATGGTATGTATCCCCTTCTGGCCGAAGGATTACCTAAGGCTACTCCAGAGATACCGAAAGACTTGCCACCCCCATTATTCCCAATCAAGGTACATCCTAAGGGGCATCCTAGAACCGCAGAAGATGTTTTTCTTTCCTCATATTTAGATGACGCAGCTCCCGAGTATGCTAATTCCGCTCCACATAGACCGCATATCAGGGAGGTCCTACGCCAAGATCCAGCACCCGTATCCCTACAGCAACAAATCGAGTCACAAGTTCCGGCAAGCACATCTGTTTCTGTATCTGTTCCTACAGCTACTTCTATAGCTGTGTCCACACCTATAGTTGCTGTGTCACGTTCAACGAATCCTTTCACACCCGACGCCCCAGATGGGGCCACGGGAGGTGCTACCAATATCTTTTCTACGCCACCCAGAATAAATAAACTTACTTTTCAAGAGTCAGCACATTCACGTACACCCAAATTCGTAAGTGCCCGTGCACTTAAAGAGCTTCTCGTAGATTGTAGATATGACCCGGTGCCCGGTATAGAGGACGAAATGATCCTGGCATCATTGCGTATCAGACGAGCCGCAGTGTATTTAGCGAAGTTACCAGGAATGACTGCGCATCTAGACGAAATATATCATTTTGTCCAAACAGGGCGAGATCCAGAATGTATTAACAGAGCTATGGAATACCAGAAAGTAGAGATACAGGGGGAACTGTTACGTTTCCTCATAAACTGTGTGATCAGAAATGTAGACCGACCGGGGGTAGACCCGGAAGCAATGCAAATTCTTACCAGATGGAGTCAGAATATATCAGAAGGGAGACATGACAAGCAAAATTGTATAATAGCCATGTGCCGAAAGATCCGTAAAGAAATAGAACGCCTACACGAAGAGAGATTAGAGGCAGACGAGTTCGAACAAAGCGAGGAAGAAGGGTCAGGACTGCCCGCAGGACAGTCAGACACCATAGCCTATGTAGGTAGAGGAAGATCTTGTAATAAGAATCAGACTAGATGTTTTACTGACTCGATACGTCCGATATGTCCAGATAATAACAGGAATTTCCAAATACCTATAATTAATATAAGGTCTAACGAGCATTCGTTCCAAACCGCCGACAAACTACTCCGAGAACGAAGGGGTTATCATTTTCTCGATTCTATGGACGAACAAGATTTAGCCAGGGCAGCTGTCCATTGGGTGGACAGTCCCGGAAAATATAGTGATGATACAGTAGTACGCACATTTTTGAATCTCACCCCAGATGAACAGAGGTTAGCTGGGATTTATATGATTCAACAACTCATTATACTATATCGGAGTCAGCATTCGGACCCTGGTCCCTTACCTGACATACTGACTGAATTGCTTATGAATAAATGGAGAGGTCCAGGTACTAAATTAATTAAAGAAATTCTAGAATCAAGAAAGCAGTATATTCTTTTTGTATGCTCAGAGCAGGTCTCAGTGCCCGTCAAGGAAAGAACCACGTATCACATGGATAGACAGAATCCGTTACGAGAAGTGCACCCAATAAAGGGCGAGGACAACGAGTTTAAGCGCGTATTTGTATATACGCCCATATCAAAAATAGAATTGTTACAAATGAAGAAAGTGGTACCCAGTCATGACAAAGATCCAGCGGGTTTTCACCGAGAAATTAAAGACATGTTACTCATGGGAGAGTATACCTATCCCGACATTATGACAATATTAAAGGTATTGATGCCTGCTGGCATTTATGAAAAACTCAAGGAAAAAGAGTGGGAGGTAGGAGACCAAAAGATAGAGTGGTCAGTGTTAGAAGCGGAAGAAAAGGCCCGAACTGCAGGAGCAGGACTTGGGGATAAAACTAAAGCATTACCAGGTTTACTAGTACAGGTACTGCCACGTTTATTAACTACGAAAAAGGAAGATTGGGGAACGATCTCAGCCTGTAAGCAGAAGCAAGATGAAGACACTAGTGATTACTATGCCCGATTTGAAAAATGTTTTGGTATAAATAGTGGCATAAAAGCCAGTAGCGAATCATACCCGCATCTGTTTGTAACAAAATTAGTAGAAAATGCCCTGCCCCCAGTAAAGAATAGAGTATTAAAATTCGAGAGTACCTGGCAAGGTAACACTCCATCACAAATGTTACAAATGCTACAGTACCATCACAATAGAATTAGAGAGGAACAAGAACATGAACACAGACGCATGAAAGACACGAAAATGAAAATGCTAGTTTCCCAGACAGTTCCAGCGGAAGGACATAAAAAGGGTATGACACATTCCGATTCAGCAGGACCTGTAAAAGGGACATGCAATTATTGTAAAAAGCCAGGTCATTA
Source organism: Triturus cristatus (assembly GCF_964204655.1). Classification (NCBI taxonomy): domain Eukaryota; kingdom Metazoa; phylum Chordata; class Amphibia; order Caudata; family Salamandridae; genus Triturus; species Triturus cristatus. Next base: position 733,566,745 of record NC_140587.1, on the reverse strand, counting down.
CGTACACGATTGTCCAGTTTTAAAACATAATATCGCCATAGGTAAAACACAAGAAAGATCACGGCCACTCAGACAAGATCAGAATGAACAAGGAGCTATGCAGCATGCCCAGGCCATGCCAGCCGCACAACAGCCAATACAGTTTGTGCCAGCTGCACCACCGTTGCCTGCTGCTGCCACACAGACAACAACACGACAAATGTATCAGACCGCACAGTATGAATATCCTGAGTATCAGCGTTACGCATGAACTAGCCTAGAGAGGGAAATTGACTTACCCCTTATCGAGATTCCTGTAGATCAAGAAGGACCTTATGTACATAGTGAATTATTAGGCCAAGATAGGAAATTTTTACTCGATACAGGGGCAAGTCGAACAACTATAAAACGTAGTGAAGTTCCAGGGGCACCCCTCTCAGGCTCTCAGAATATTTCCCTTGGTTTTTCAGGAAAACCTATTGTTAATGAAGTGTCACAACCACTGCCACTTACGATAGGACCTCTGACCCGAACTACAGATTTATTGCTTACTAAATCATGTCCAGAAAATCTGTTAGGAATTAAAACCCTGAAAGCTCTAGGAGCCATAATATGTTGTTCTCCGGAAGGTGTAAGGTTGTTTTTGCGTGATTTTAAAGGTCACTATGTGTCTAGAGACATGGATCCCCGACTGCAGATTTTACCTACACATCTATGGGCACAAGGCCCTACTGATGTTGGTTGCATGAATATTACACCATATCGAGTCACATTAAAGGCAGGAGTGGTGCTACCACGAATGCGACAATACAAGTTACCACCAGATGCTGTAGTGGCTTTACTACAAATCATTGACGAGCTCATTGCCCAAGGAGTAGTTGTGGAAACAGACTCCAATGTATGTAATTCACCGATAATTCCGATTCTTAAACGAACGGATCCAAAGGCCCCGCCAGTATATCGATTGGTTATTGATCTGCGCGAATTAAACAAGTGCATTGTGCCACAATTTCCTGTGGTCCCAGATATCTCGTCATTACTGACAGCCATTGATTCCGAAGCAGCATTCTTTACTGTAATTGATCTCAAGAATGCCTTTTTCAGCGTCCCAATAGATCCGGAAAGCCAATATTTGTTCGGATTTAGTTTAAATGGACGTAGCTTTAAATTCTCACGCGCACCTCAAGGATTTACAGAAAGCCCCAGCATCTATAGCCAAGCACTGAAACGAGAACTCGATAGTATCCACATGCCAGTTAACACTGCTCTGCTTCAATACGTCGATGATCTGCTGATCACCGCAAGAAGCGAACCGGAATGTGAAAAAGCATCACTGACAGTTTTACAATTTCTAGCCGAAAAGGGGCACAAGGTGTCCCCTTCTAAGCTGCAATTCTGTGTCCAGCGAGTTGTTTATCTTGGACACTCGCTGTCCAAGGAGGGAAGGCAGCTTACACCCGACCGCATTCAGTTAATAGCTAACATGCCTATACCTAAGACACAAAAGGAGGTACGAGCTTTCATAGGCCTCACTTCATATTGTAGGCAGTGGATCCCTCAGTATGCATTTCTAGCAAAACCACTCATTCAGTTAACCACACAGGAGGCAGCCACATCGACTGTTCTCCCTTGGACTCAAGAACATACACAAGTTTTTGAAAGCCTAAAGAAAGCTTTATGCCAAGCACCTGTTTTAGCAACACCATGTTACAGAAAACAGTTTACACTCTTTGTTACAGAACGCGAAGGTACTGCCTTGTCAGTACTCACACAGGATCAAGCAGGAGCACACAAACCATGTGCTTATTTTTCTAGTACATTAGATCCCGTAGCTCAGGCTTTGCCTGCATGCCTGAAATCAGTGGCAGCGACAGCTTTAGCAATCAGACAAAGCGATGCCATAGTGTTAGGACATGCATTGACAGTTCAAGTACCACACGCAGTAGAGGTTCTTGTAAATAGAACACAAACACAACACTTGACTATAGCGCGACTTACAGGGTACGAACTTACATTGTTTCAGCCACATATAGAAATCAGACGCTGTAACACATTGAATCCTGCCACACTTTTGCCAGTAACCGGAACAGACCCACTAGCTCATGACTGTATTGAAGTTATTACTATAACGACAAAACCCAGACAAGACCTGACAGATGTTCCATTGTCCGATCCAGACCTGACGTTGTATGTAGATGGTTCATGTATGAGAACAAGTACAGGAGAGTTAGTGGCTGCTTACGCAGTCACCACGGATACTGAAGTCATTGAAACTAATCGTATAAATACTTTGTCAGCTCAAGCCGCAGAGCTCATCGCTCTGACACAAGCCTGTATTCAAGCCACAGATAAAAAAGTCAACATATACACTGATTCACGTTATGCATTCGGAGTTGTACACGACTTCGGCGTACTGTGGCGAGAGAGAGGTTATTTAACTTCCCACGGTGCCCACATTCAGAACGGACCCCTCATTCATGCCTTATTAGATGCGATACATCTACCCACTGCAATATCTATTATGAAATGTAAGGCTCATACAAAGATTGCTGATATCATTTCCCAAGGCAATGATCTAGCCGACAGAACAGCTAAACAGACTGCTCAAACTCAAACCCCCGACATGACAAAGACAATAGTCCCGATACCGACACATTGTATGACAGTTAAAGATCCTACCCTTGACGTAATTGACATACAGACACATGCTACACCAGACGAAATAAAGACATGGACTGAATTAGGAGGGATCCAAACGGACCAAGGATGGATGATGAAGGAAAAGTCTGTATGGTTCCTTCCTGATTCAATGGTCCAAGTTATAATTAACACTATACATAGTCCAGCACATCTAGGAGAAAAAGCTATGCTAGACAGCATTCAACACATTTGGTTCAATAAACATTTACGAGCAGCAGCCAAACAAAAGGTCCGTACCTGTATGATCTGTTGCCAGTTTAACCCAGGAAAAAGCGTTCCCGTAGAACAGGGTGGATTTCATCCTCCTAATAATCCTTTTGAAGTACTCCAGATGGACTATATCCAGATGGAACGATGTCGAGGATTCAAATATGTTCTCGTAGTTGTCTGCGCTCTGTCCCGTTGGACAGAGGCGTACCCGGTTTCAGATTACACTGCCCCGACTACTGCCAAACAGTTGGTTCGAGAATTCTTCCCACGATACGGTTTACCACGTGTTGTTCACTCAGATAACGGCCAGCCGTTCTCATCCGAATTAATGAAACACGTTTCACTTCTGTTAGGTTATCAGTGGAAATTCCACTGTGTCCGACACCCCGAGGCAGCAGGTCTCGTAGAAAGACATAATCAGATACTGAAAATCAGATTGTCCAAAATATGCAGAGAGAAAGGTGTCGACTGGATAGTAGCGTTACCAGTTGCACTCTTTTACATGAGAATGGTAGCACACTCTCGAACAGGGCTATCCCCGTATGAGGTGATCTTCGGTAGACCACCAAATATGTGGGGGACGCCCGTACCACGCAAAATAACTGATATTGACTGTAATATGCTGACAGATTACTTGGCTTCCTTGATGTCTGCACTACAATCTTGTCGTTCACAGGTAGCTGCAGCCTTTCCCGACAACACCGAGGTGAAACCCCATGACGTGGTTCCGGGGGACCTGGTCTTTGTGAGGAATTTCGACCGAAAGACTCAGCTGGAGCCCAGGTGGAAGACACCCAAGTTGGTTCTGCTAACCACAAGGACAGCCGTGAAGATCGAGGGCCGCAAGGGCTGGATTCATTCAAGTCATATCAAGAAATTTCATGGACTATCCTCGGATATAGACATTGTGCCCTGCACTCCCTCACAGACTGATTCAAAACTTCCTTTGGTTGAAAAGACTGAAACCGAACTTTACAAACTAAAGCTTAGGCCCAACAAGTCGAGCAATTTGATTGTTTAAGTCCTCTCCGAGGTGAAGCGGTTGAATTGTCTCTGACATGTATCCCTTGGACCTGAGTAGAGAAAATACCCGGAAAATGTTGAAACGACAGGCGTATTGTAAATCACTGCGTAGCCACTGCATAGTGACATTATTAATTCTGCTTTTATTAAGTCTTTTAATAATTATTACAAGTATGTTGTTGCACATATATTACCCTATTTCTAGACATGTTTATAATGTTGCTGCTGAACATTCTTTTAGTGACTTACCTCCACATGAATTGTCTTATAGACTTGCGCTGCGCAATAACACTTTCATTAGTATGTTACATCATTCCCATCAGACTAGTAATGCTACTAATTGTTGGGTGTGTGGTCGGCTCCCTCCCTATCAGAATTATGAAGGAGTCCTGCCATTCTTTCCACACCCATTTACACACAATGGCTCCTGTGGAGCATGGTTTAGTTTAATCAATTCCATAGACTCAGACACAGCAGTTTACCAAGATCATTGGGTATGGGGAAACCTGAACCTAGTTTTACTCAAGGTCTGTTACCGCGACAAGGAGGGTCGCCCCAAAAGAACAGGAACTGATCTAGAAAATGAAGTATATGGATTAGGTAATTTTACACCTAACCTCATGATTCTAAATGTCGTATCCGAAATTGAACTAGTCTTGCCCACCATGTCAGTATTTCCAGCGAAGGGTGAATTATGTGTAAGAAAAGTTGGTTCCATACATATGGGCCATAGTAAATGCACCACTACAGTAGAATTCAGTGATCAAGGCAAATCTTTATTTAGAGCTTCTCACCACTCCTACTTTATATGTGGTCAGACTGCATATATGCGTCTGCCTCTAGACTGGGATGGTACCTGCTACATTGCATTCCTTTTGCCACCTGTTTTTCTAGCTCCTCCTGATTATTACAGAAATATTCATTTAGTACACAACAGAGAGCGGAGAGATCTCCCCATTGTCGATTACACTGAGACGGCATGGGACAAGTATGTAGATTTTAATAAAGGCATCTTTCCCTACATTGGTACTGTTACTAATAGTAAGCTGATACGTAGATTAACTAGAACCCTTGAAGCAGTAGTGAATGAGACTATTTCCGCCTTAGGCAATTTAACAGAAGAGCAGTCTGCTATGCGGATTGTTGTGCTTCAAAATCGTCTTGTCCTTGACGTCATCCTGGCTGATAGGGGCGGAGCTTGTAGGGTCATCGGATCAAGCTGCTGCGTATTCATACCAGAAAATTCGCCATCTGTATATAAAGCCATCACTCGCCTTCATAAGATTGTAAGCCAGATACACCAGAACCCAGGCACTTGGACTTGGTCCAGTTGGTTTTGGAATGTGATATCAGCCTGGGGATGGAGAGTTTTATCCTTCCTAGGTATTGGCCTTCTCATACTATTCAGTTGCTGTCTATGTCTACAATGTGGACCAGCGATCTGTGGTCTGTGTGCCACATCGTGTATTCCACCACCAAGATTTCATTCGTCACGGAAGAAGAAAGAAGAACAAATGATGCTATATGAACAGATCAATGGATTAATGAAGATTGATATCTCTTGAAGGGCAAGTAGGGGACAAGGAGGGAATGTGGAAATATGGATTTTTCTGGTCAGTTATGTCCCCTATCTTGGACCCCAACAGTTCTATGTGCATATCACAAGTACATATATGTTCCCTCCAGTTCCAGTTATGAAGACGCAAATACATGTGCGTCCAACGTCAACATGTCCTCTGTCAGATCCGCCATGAATAGGCCGGATATTCCATTCCTAAATATGAAAGGCCACCGGCTTTATATGGTTCACTTATGCCATTTTACAGTCCAGGCAAGTAGGCCCTGATTCTGTCATCAAAACTCTTCTTGCTTTCTGCCTCTGAAAGCTCCAGTCTGAGCCTGCATCTGTGACCATGAACTTTGTCTCATTTTCTGCGCGGCTCACGAAGCCTGACATCAGCCTATTCTCTGCCAAGAACTGTATTTCACCTTCGAATTATCTGCTTCCCCCTCAGCCGATGCATTCCTGCCTAGTAGTTTAAGTAAACATTCTTCCAGTTACCAAGCAAAAGGCCCGGCTTCTCTGCCCTTATGCAAGTAATTCATAGCCCTGTTACCATGGAATATTCCTACCCCCTCGCATTCAGTGTAGACACTTAGACGCTTGTACACGCACGCACAGTCAGTATAGAATAGATTCTGTCCGAGAGTCCTTCTTTCTTGGATAACATAGTTCTTTAAACATAGGATGTTAGATATGATTTGGGATTAGGTTGACTTGACCCCCCAGACTTTTTGTCTCCACATGTAGAGCTAAATGTCAAGTCCCCTTCACCCCCTAGTTACACGTCAATTACACGTCATACTGCTGCGCGCGCATCTATGCCAAGTATTATCTTATAGATGACATCATAACCAATTATGTTCCTTTTTACTCCTTGTTCCACCCATTTTCGGTTACGCAGACAACTCGTCATTTTCCTTATCAATTGTTACGCCTATTGCATTCGCTTCATTGTAATGTATGTACTATAAAAGTCATTTCATGTCAATAATGTATGTACTTCACTTCCTGAACCCCCGTGGTGATGGAACTTGGAGCAACCGATTATAATCGATCACTGGAATAAAGCCCATTCCGAAACTCTAATATCACGGATTCTGCCTCTCATTTTACTGAGCTATTTTATAATGTTTCTGTATCAAATTCAGTCCCGGTAAAGACACTCGGGTAGTGGGTCACAGGGGCGGTTTTATTATTCCCTCTGACCCCATGCCTAGATGTGTGTATGGCATACGTGCTCCCTCCTCCCTCTTATGTCACGTGACCCATTACAGAAGGGGCTATGACCGGCTCTTCTTAAACTTCTGTGTTCTGCACTTGTTTGTTGGCTATGCATCTAATCACACATACGTGGGCTGTTTTAACTTGAGCAGGGTAACAGCATGCTCTTGCCATTTGGCAGTTCTCCCTTTCTAAGTGTCATGCAGCCTTCTGCAAATGCAAAATCTGACCCTCTCTCGCTTGATGGACCCACCTTTCCTCAATCAGCCCATTAACGTTAACACACCAAAATGCAAGGGGTAGCGGAATGAGGTCCGACACATTGACCCTCCCCCTTATTATATCACAGGAAGTTACCTCACTCAGGCTTTGGCGTTTATGACATCAAAGCAAGTTATGTCTCATGACCCTAGGTCCTGATAAAATAACTGGAAGTGATATTTTAAAGATATACCATGAAAGTTAGACAAAATAAAAGAAACATTCTACTGTACTTAAAACTGTTGAAATTCCACCCATACTTCAACCTAAGTGCAGCAATAGTAAAACAGTGGTGCAACCAAACTATGCCAAAGGAAAAGCGATTATAGGCTACGGGCAGACACATTATAGATGAGGCCGAGATCTATGACATTCCTGGGTAAAGCCATCATATTTCCAGGTGCAGCCTCAAATGCCCTAGAAATAACATCTATATGCTCCATCACAACCATCATATGGCTAGGTATAGCAATACAAGACAACAGTTATTGTTTAGAGACTGACCTGGATGGTCCCCGTGTCTGAGATGCTTTCTCAGAACCAGTATGCGGACATACTACAAAATGAGTCTGTGTTCCACCCTTAACAACTGAATGTGTGTTCTGGAAATTATGATGTTATAGCTATCACAGGAGAAGGCAAGGCTGAGTCTAGAAATGTAACTTGTGACTTCATGTTCTACACAGTATCTTCAGCAGCACTTTCAATGCTAATGTCACAAATGTCTGCTTTTCACACCAGGAGGGATCACACATTGACATCAGTATCATTCAGCCCTGACCCCAGGCTCAAATAGTTACACACAGACAATGCAGATAAATATACTAAAACTGCTAGACTTATAAACCACAATGAATTATTAAGAACTATATAAAAACTGGCCAATACAACTTAACACAACTCCCAATTGTATCCGTCCTTTATCAGTTTCGCACTAGCTGCTTCCAAGAAAGGTGTGACAGGTGTATCACTGTGAACAAACCTTTTAATGAATCACACGTTTGTTAAGCGCTACTACTCACCCGTGAGGGTCTCAAGGTGCTGGAGGAGGGGGGTTTTGCAGGTTCCAGTCCATCAAGGAAGGGGTCTGTCGAAGAGCCAGGTTTTGAGGTTTCTTGTGAAGATGGAGCGAGATCTTGTCTGTCTGAGGTGGAGAGGGAGGGCGTTCCAGGCTCTGTCCTCAAGGAAGGAGAAGAAGCGGCCGCCTGATCTGGTCTTTCTGGTGCGGGGGACCATGACGTAGGAGAACTGGGATGATCGTAGGGTCCTTTGGGGTGCATGGAATTTGAGTCAGCTGTTCAGGTATGCTGGTCCGGTGTTGTGGAGGGCCTTGTGAGCGTGGGTGAGCATTTTGAAGGTGACTCTAGCTTCGATGGGGAGCCAGTGGAGTGTGTGCAGGTGCTGGGAGATGTGGCAGTTTCTTGGCAGGTTGAGGACCAGTCTTGCTGCGGCATTCTGGATGTTCTGTAACTTGCGTGTGAGGTTTTTGTTTATTCCAGCGTGGAGTGCATTGCCGTAGTCGATTCTGCTGGTGACCAGTGCGTGAGTGACGGTCTTTCTGTATTCAAGGGGCATCCATTTGAAGGTATAGCATAGGAGCGGAGGGGGTGGAAGCAGGAGGACGAGACAGCATTGATCTGGCAGTCCATTTTGAGTTCAGAGTCCAGGATGATTGCCAGGTTGCGTGTGTGGTCCGTGGGGATGGGCGGACTTCCGATGGCGGGGGGCCACCAGGTGTCATTCCAGGTGTCGGGGTGTGGGCACATGATGAGTACTTCTGTTTTGTTGGTGTTTAGTTGAAGGCAGCTGTTTTTCATTTGGCGACGGCTTCCATGTCTTGTCGAAAATTGTGTCTGGCGGTGTTGAGTCGTTGCATAGGGAGAGGATGAGTTGGGTGTCATCTGCGTATGACACAATGTTGAGTCCGTAGGTTCTGACGATGGGGGCGAGCGGAGCCATGTAGACGTTGAAGAGCTGAGGGATGACCCCTGGGGGACTCTGCAGGTGGTTGGTGTAGGGTCCGAGAGGAAAGGGGGGAGTCTGACCCGCTGCGTTCTGCCGGAGAGGAAGGAGCGGATCCAGTCGAGGGCCTTGTCTTGAATCCCTGCGTCATGGAGTCTAAGTATTAGAGTGTGGTGAGAGACTGTGTCGAACGCCGCTGAGAGGTCGAGGAGGATGAGCGCTGCTGTTTCTCCTTTGTCCAGCAGGGTGCAGCTGTCGTTTGTTGCGGTGAGGAGGGTGGTTTCTGTGCTGTGTTTTTTTCTGAAGCCGGATTGGGAGGAGTCGAGGATGTTGTGCTCTTCGATGAATGTGGCGAGTTGACTTTTGTTAGGAATGGAATTTCTGGTTGGCTGAGGCTTGCGCCAATGCCAGGAAGAAACCACCACTCTAGTCAGGATAAGGAGGAAACACACACTGTTGATAACCCCTGCTCACCCCCTGGTAGCTTGGCACGAGCAGACAGGCTTATCCCCAAGTCAATGTGTAAAGTATTTGCACCAACACCCACAATAACACTGTGAAACACCACAAATGGATACCACACAGGTAGTTATAAAAATAGATATCTTTATATTGCTTAGGTCATATCATAAAGCCCAAAAAATGCACACACATATATTACTCCTTCATTAGAAATGGTCTCTTGAAAAACGTTCACTTTGGTAATGTTCGTTCAGTAGTTTTCCTTAGTAAAGCAAACTGGTAGGTTTCTGTTGTTAAAAGTTCACTTCTGTAGCACTCTTTGCTATTAACCCAATTCCCTTCAGAATAGTGAAACTGGTGCTCTGTAACAACACAATAATGCCGCCTTCTCAGCGCGAGGAGTGTGCCGCTGGTTGACTCCGGGGTTAACAATGCAGAAATCACCAACTCCCCCAGTGTCACAAAGGCGCGAGTGCGCGCTGATGCTGCCAGTTCAAGACTCGGTTTACCCCCGTGTCACCAATGCATGAGTTACCTTCGTTATGGTGGAGGGAAGAGGGCAAGGCAGACTGCATGGTCTCTTGCAGAGGCAGCTTCCTCCATGCGGGGCTCTCCCGGCTTCCGAGGCTGTCCTGTTCACGTTAAAGGAGTGGGGAATCCTCATTGTTAGGAGACGCCCCGCGCCTCCTCCGGCCTCTGCGCAGCTCTCCTCAGTCCAGCCCCTCAGTTGTTAGGGGCCATTCCCTTCCCTCGTTCCCAGTGCGGCGCTGCAAGACCAAGCCTCCGGGTCACTGGGAGGCTCGCGGGAACCAATCCCTGCGTGGCCTTGGTGATAACGCTACGACCCCTCGGCCAGCGGCGGTGATGCCGGCTAGGGACTTCCGTGGTTCTACTCTTCGGCGAACCCGGCCTTTGGCGTACAGCTTGAGGTGCGGCGGTGATTTTCAGTTAAAGGGGGCAATAATCTCCAGCAATCGGGGGCCGTGGGAAAGAGACACCGGTCCTCGCTACTTCGTTCTGCTCACGGGTCGGCGGCGGTGATGGACGCGGCGCTCTCAGTATCGGTGGAGAGCAGCCAAGCGCGTTCACATGCCGGGCAGCAGGTATACCACTCTGGGGGCAGGCAATTAGCCCCAGGACCCCGCAGGAAACAGCAGTAGGCGATGCAAGGCAGATTACAGCATTTATTGGCAACTGTGAGAAGTTGGCCTGGCATATGCTGGTCACTAGTTATAGTGGCCACCTTGCACCTGTCCAATTCGACTCTTATGGTAGATAGGTTTAAGACAACCTTTTAAAGAAAGCTATCCTAGTGGTAGCTGTGGAGAGCAGCCTTCAGGCTAAGTCTCAGAGGAATATAAAGCAGCTTGTTTTACCTTATAATCTCTTGAATTACCAAATGAAAGGACATCACACAGGTATATATATCTCAAATATATATGTATTTATTACTAGACACACTCTTCTAATCTCTTTATGAGATTAGAAACCAGGTACACATTCAAATGTCAACGTTTCACAATAAATTAAGCACAAATATGGCTGGGGCCCTAGGGGTGTACCAGACCATATACTAAAAAAGTGGCATAAGGATGTTGACTTGCAAAATGACAGGGCCTAGGGCCTGGGGGATCGCTGGGGCTTCACTACTGTAGTGTTAGCAGGTAAGTAACAGGCCCACGGGAGACGCGTACAGTGTGTGAACACAGCCACGGGTTCCCTATTGATTATAATGGTGCAAGTCGCGGTTTGATTTTTAAAGTTTTAGGGTACTTTGAGGAAGTCTACAAGCAAGCCACTTACAAGGTAAGTACTTCGAGGGCCGACACACACTAGGGCACCGGAGTGCACGAGTTACCTCACCCAGGGAAGCCGGGTGCATAGGTGTCTTTTGGTGTCGGGTCGTGCCGCTGTTTTCTCTGGAGACCAAAGAAGACTTGCTGCTTGCGTCGACTGAAGAAGTGTCCGGTGGAATCCGAAGGTGGATTCAAGATGCTGAAGACCTGAAAATTGAAGGGCCAGTATTCAAAGTCACTTGCCAGTGACCGGTGGGCAGCAAGATGGATGACCACAGATGTCGCGTCGATTCAGGTCATCGATTGTGTTTTGACTCTTTGCTCACGAGGTCCAGGAGGGATCAACGATGACCAGCAGCTGGATTTGGAGTGCTCCACGACGTCGACAGCTGATGACAGTGTCAGCAACCGGATTGGAGCCAACAAGCCTTGGCAACTGCAAGTCTTGTGTAGACTGAAGAAAGTCGATGGTGCAGACCAGCAAGGTTTGATGGACTCACCCAGCAAGGGTAAGGGAGGGCAGGCCTGAAGCAACCAGAAGAGCCCTGTGAGTTGTTGAGAATGTCTTTGGGGGATCCACTAGCCAACGGGCAAGTGATCGCAAAGACGCCGCCTCAGGAAATGCTTCACAGGAGCCCACAGTCACTCGGGATGGGGTAGGCAGCTGATTGTAGGTGCAATACCTGCTGGAGGCTTGGGCCACAAATGGTCCAATGCAGAAGTTCATAGAACGTTGTTTAGGGTTTGCACTCGACAACAGTGCACGGTCCCCGGGTATTGCTGTTCCTCGTCACTGGTGGGGTCCACTCACCACAGCTCTGCTGGGGACTCACAATGGCCATCGAGAAGTCAGGAAACCCACTTCCAGGGCAGCAGGGACTTCGAACTCCAGCGGGAGCGGGAAAGTTTGCAACCGTTGATTAAGGTTTTTGGTGCCTGCCAAGCAGGGGAGTCACTCCTTGACTCCAAGGGAGATTCTTCTGTCTTCCAACGGTAGTGGAACGTCGAAGGGCCAGTATTCTTCTTTGTAGAGCGTCGTCCAGGGTTATCTGAATTGCATTGGCAATGCTTGCTATCTTATAGTGAAGATAGGGGAGGGACTATCTCTATGACCACTCCTCTAGGAGGGTCAGGGGAGGAGGGGTTACACCCACCTCCCTTTGTCCAGTTTTGTGCCAGAGCAGGGACAGGTAGCCCCTGAACCGGTTTGAGCTGGCATACGCACAGAGTAGCCTACTGCTCCCCCAGTGCAGGACTTCAAAGCACTAAATCCTGTCTGGAAGGTGGTGACACCTCCTTGTGACAGGATGCCTTTTGTTGGGCCTCCTCCACTGTGAGTTTCAGTCAGCAGCAGGAGGGAAGCCCAGTGTCTGTGCTGGTGGCATCCATTTTGTGATGCCAGGGCTCTATAGGATTTCTGTCGTTTATTACAGTGGGTACATGTCATCCCCTCTAGAAGGGTGGGATCATACTCCCACACCAGTTACTGGTGTGGGGGTATGATTCCAAGTTGTTTGACACCAAACACGACATGTTTTGATGCAGTCATTCCAAAGTTAGCATTTACCAGGAGGTTATAGTGCACTTAAGAGTATATGGTTTAACCGCATCCACAAACAGATATAGAGAATAGACTCTGGTAGCTGCAGAGGGGCCCTGCTCATGCAGAGGCACCCCCTCACATAGTAAACCAAGCACCCTGCCCTCAGGATTGATAGGGCCTGCCATAGGGGTGGCTGATAGGTTTATATGTGTGTGTATGGTGAGATATAGAAACCTATACCTCAGTGAGGAGTGCTAACACTACCTCACACAGGCTGCAGTAGCAGGTCTGTGGTGTCAGATTGAGAATGCTTCCCAGGGGTGGCATAATACATGCTGCAGCCCCTGGTAGGCCTGTGAAGTACCAATGCCCTAGGTACCTAAGGTACCATAGACTAGGGGCTCATAAGGTACCACAGTATCCAATCACTAGTGCATTTATTATGCACACCAAGTTGTTTAGAGAGAACAGGCAGACTGGGGCCCTGATTACCAGGGACCCAGCCAGACTAGGCCAGAAACCAGTGTATACATCAGAAAAAAAGTGGGGGCAACATAAGTGCAGATCCTACTCTCCTACAGCAACCTTTTATATCCCTGAGTCGCAAACAGGAGGCCAGCTCTCCTCTGACCCTTGGAGACTCTCAGGACACAGCACACAGCAAAATCCTTTGTGATTAAGCAGGGGACACACAGCCCACAGTAAAGTCCTTCAGCCCCACCCTCAGCAGAGTATTATGGTCCTATGACCCTATTGCCAACATGTTTCAGTCCTTGGTCGGCCGTAAAGGTCCTGGACTTCTTCAGGGCAAGGATCTTCCACCCTGGGGTAGGAAGAGGAAGGGGAGTCCCTATCCTATGAATCTAATAAGGAATGTGGAAACTACAGATATATGAATCTGTCATATTTGGTTCTCCATCCAAGATACACAAACAGGCAGAGGCACACAGAAAGGTTGAACAGGAAAATAGCCACTTTCCAAAAGTGCTATTTTCAAACACGGAATTTAAAACCCATCTTTCCTAAAAGATACGTTATCAAATTCTGAGTTCAGGGATACCAGACTTCAGCTTCCCATCTTGCTCCTATGGGGAGTTACGCAGGTACACATGGGACACAGCATTCCCCATTCTATCCTATTGGCAAGATGGCTGTTCAATAGTGAAAAACGAAATTGACAGTATATCACTATCAGGACATGTCACCCACACTGGGTCATGTCCTACCTTTCACCTACACTGCACACCGCCTTGACCTTGGGCTTACCATAGGGGTGTCCAATGTGTAAGAAAAGGGAAGGGTCAGGCCTGGTCAGTGTGTACACTGGCCAGGACAACATGACAGTTCACAGACTGCGCAGAGGCACTGCAGTGGCAGGCCTGAGACACCATTTTAGGGCTACTCATGTGGGTGGCACAATCAGTGCTGCAGGCCCAATAGTAGCATTCAAATTACCAGCCCTGGCACACTCAGTGCACTTTACCAGGGACCTACTGGTAAAGCAAATATGCCAATCATGGATAACCAATCGCAATAACAATTTACAGGGAGAGCATATGCACTTTAGCACTGATCAGCAGTGGTAAAGTGCTCAGAGTCCTACTGCCAACAACCACAGGTCAGGAAAAACAAGGGAGGAAGAAGCAAAAAGTTTGGGGATAACCCTGCAGAAAGGGCCATTTACAACAGCTGTTGATGGCTTTCTCGATGACTTTCGCTGGGAAGGGGGGGGGGGGGGCAGGGAGAGGAGTCTGTAGTTTTTGAGGTCAGTGGGGTCTGCCGAAGGTTTCTTGAGGAGGGGGTTGATCTTGGCGTGTTTTCGGTCGTCGGGCAACGATGTGGTTGCCAGGGAGTGGTTGATGGTGTGGCGGAGCATGGGTGCGATGGTGTCGGTGGTTCTGTTGAAAATGTGGTGGGGGCAGGGGTCAGTGAGGCCCCCAGAGTGGATAGAGTTCATCATCTTCAGTGTGTCTTCGGTGGTGAGGGCTGTCCAGTTGTCGATCGTTGGCTTCATGGTGTCGGGGTGGTTGGTGAGGGTTCAGTGTGTTGGTTGTCTTCATCGAAGTTGTCGTAGATGCTCTTGATTTTGTGGTGGAAAAAGGTGCTGAGTTTGTCGCAGAGGTCTTGTGAGGGTGGGATGTTGGTGGACTGGCTGGTAGGTTGGGCAAACTCCTTGATGATGTTGAAGAGTTCTTTGCTGTTGTGTGCGTGGGTTGAGATTCTGTCTTCGATCTCTTTTTTCCTATTTTTTCTGATGAGTTGGTGGCGGACTTTGGTGGCGGCTCTGAAGTTTTTGTGGGCTTCTGTGGATTTAGTGTTCCTCCAGTCCTTTTCGAGGTGGCGGCAAGTGCGTCGGGACTCTCGAAGTTCAGTGGTAAACCATCTAGCTTTCTTGGCGTGGGTGTTGTTGTTTTTCTTGAGGGGGGCTAAGGTGTTGGCGCTGTCGGTGATCCATCTGTGCAGGGATCGTGCTCCGCCATTGGGGTCGTCGTTTTCTGCGACGGTCGGGGTGGAGTTGCTGAGTGAGGAGGTTAGCCGGTCGTCAGTGATTCTGGTCCAATTTCTTCATGGGAGCAGGTGCTGGTGTCTGTGGATGGTGGGTGTTCTGAAGGTGAAGTGGACGCATCGATGGTCAGTCCATGGGAGTTCGGTGATGTGGCTGAAGGTGATGGAGTTTCCTGTTGTGAAGAGGGGGTCGAGGGTGTGTCCTGCTGAGTGCGAGGGTTCGGTCAAGATCTGGTGGAGTCCAATGTTGTGGAGGTTGTCCAGGAGGGATGTGGTGCCAGGGTCCCGTTGGTTGTCGAGGTGGAAGTTGAGGTCTCCCAGCAGGGTGTAGTTAGTGGATGCGATGGCCTGCCGAGAGATGATGTCCCTGATGGATTCTGCAAAAGGTCCGCAGGGTCCAGGGTGTCGGTAGATGAGGGTTCCTCAGAGGGTGGTGGTGGGGCTGGCCAGTATCTTGAAAATAAGGTGTTCCATGAGGTCTGTGGGCTCGTCGGGGAGTGTGCTCAGGTAGAGAGTGGATTTGTGGATGATGGCGATTCCTCCTCTCGGGCAGTTGGGGAGGTCCTTCCTGGAGATCTTGTATCCTTAGGGGATGGCGATGGCGATGTCCGGTCCCGAGGAGGTGTTGGTCCATGTTTCGGTCAGGAATGCTACCTCCGGGTGCTGCTGTCGAGGAGGTCCCAGATTTCAGTGGCATGTTTGTGGAGGGATCGGACGTTGAGGAGGATGCATTGCAGGGTCTTCAGTTCAGGTGTGTTCTTGTGGGTGGGTTGCGCTGGGTCCGTGGTCTTGATGGTGCTGCAGATGTGCCGGCAGCGGTGACAGCTGAAGTGTCCGTGGGTGTCGGACGGTTTCGCTAGCTTGCAGTTGTTGTTGCTGCCTGGGTTGAGGGTGTGGAGTGCCGCCGGGTTGTAGCGTTGGCAGTGCGAAGATGCAGGGTTCCTGGCGCTGGTCTTGATCGGGTCGCGGACGGGTGCAGACGGGCTTACCTTTGGCACGCCTTCGGCACTCCAGCGGCGCGGCCGTGCTGTGGCCGCCATTAAGTAGGGGTCGGTGAGGGCTGGACAGCTGGGAGGTGGGAGTGGGGCAGGATAAGTCCCGCTGGTCATGCTGGGTGGAGGTTCCGCGGGGGCAGCAGAAGCGGGGAAAAATGGGCGGGAAAGGAAGAATAAGACGGGAAACAAGAGAAAACGAGTAAAATAAGGCAGAGAGCAGGGAAAGCACAGAAAGTAGAAAAGTGCAGAAACGATTTGAAAAAGGGTGAAAAATGAGTGAAAAATGGACTGGACAGCGAAGCGAGACAAAGGAGGTCTACTGGACCATCAGGGAGGCTAAGGGAAATAAGGAAATATGTGGAAAAATGAGAGAAGGCAGAAAAAGTGCAGAACAGAAAAAGACAGCAGGAGAACTAAAAACTAGTGAAAAAACGGAAAAGAGAGCAGAGCGAGGCAAAGGAAAACATGGGTCTACTGGACCACCAGGGATGAGGCGCAGGTGATCCTCGGGTGTAAGAGGGCCTCAAACACCAGCACACACAAGAGTGCAAGTGCAGGGGCAGGCCTCACTAATAGTGGTGCCGCGAGGGATCAATTTCACTGACAATAAGTCAGTGGTCTTGCTCGCCTGTTCCCTCCTCGGCTGCCATTAAGTAGAGGTCAGGGAGGGCTGGACAGCTGGGAGGCGGGAGCAGGGAGGGGAGCAGGATTGGTTGCGCTGGTCGTGCTGGGGGGAGGTGCCGCGGGGGCAGCGGCGGCTGAGAAAAACAGGCGGGAAAGGAGGAATAAGAGGGCAAAAAAGAGTGAAATAAGGCAAAGAGCAGGGAAAGCACAGAAAGCAGAAAAGTGCAGAAACGATTTGGTAAAGGGTGAAAAACGAGTGAAAAACGGACCAGACAGCGGAGCGAGACAAAGGAGAACAGACGTCCACTGGGCCACCAGGAAGGCTAAGGTAAATAAGGACATAAGTGGAACAATGAGAGAAGGCAGAAAAAGTGCAGAACAGAAAAAGACAAAGGGAGAAGCAAAAACGAGTGAAAAAAACGGAAAGGTGAGCGGAGCGAGGCAAAGGAGAACAGGGGTCCACTGGACCACCAGGGATGAGTCGCAGGTGATCCTGCGGGTGGAAGAGGTCCTCGAACACCAGCACACACAAGAGTGAAAGTGCAGGGGCATGCCTTACTTAATGGTGGTGCTGTGTGGGAGGGGGAGCAATTTCACTGACAATGAGTCAGTGGTCTTGCTCGCCTGTCCCCGCAGCGGCCGCCATTAAGTAGGGGTCGGGGAGGGCTGGACAGCTGGGAGGCGGGAGGGGAGAGGGGAGCAGGATTAGTCGTGGTTGTCATGCTGGGGGGGCCGCTGGGGCAGCAGCGGCAGGGAAAAATGGGTGGGAAAGGAGGAATAGGGGGGGAAAAAGGAGAAAAAGAGTGAAATAAGGCAGAGAGCAGGGAAAGCACAGAAAGCAGAGAAGTGCAGAAACGATTTGAAAAAAGGGTAAAAAACGAGTGAAAAACGGACCAGACGGCGGAGCGAGACAAAGGAGAACAGAGGTCCACTGGCCCTCCAGTGAGGCTAAGGGAAATAAGTGGAAAATGAGAGAAGACAGAAAAAGTGCAGAACAGGAAAAGACAGAGGGAGAAGCAAAACGAGTGAAAAAAACGTAAAGGAGAGCGGAGCGAGGCAAAGGAGAACAGGGGTCCACTGGACCACCAGGGATGAGGCGCAGGTGATGCTGCGGGTGGAGGAGGGCCACGAACACCAGCACACACAAGAATGAAAGTGCAGGGGCAGGCCTCACTTAATGGTGGTGCTGCGAGGGAGGGGGAGCAATTTCATCGAGTCAGTGGTCTTTCTTCCTTTCAGTTGTACAAAGGTACCATTTAATTGCATCGCAGTAGAAGGAGCCGCTGCCTGAAAAAGCTGACTGTTATAATACATGACAGCTGAACCAGAATTGTACCAGAAACCATTTATAACTGGTCAACTGGAATTCACACATAACTGTGATTTCTTAAAGCTTTTTCCTATTCTGTTACAGCTCAATATTTCCACCGTAAATAAATAGCAAATACATTCTAACCTTACCAGACTATTTGATGCTTCCAAAAATGTATGATCGGTATGCACCTCAAGTTTCATTTTTCAAAGTCTCTCATAGGCCATGATAGCTGGCATAAAAATGACCGCCCCACTTGAGATATGATTTTCTTTTTCAGAGACTGGATTAGGCTGCCAGTGTGACAAACACAATACCTGTGGTCTGTCCAGTGTTTGGCATCTTGGTGTAGTTGGCATTGGCATGTCACTTCTCATGTCTTTGCAGCTACTATTGTTGGCACATAGTAATTTATAGGGCACGTCATTACTGTCATCTATCACAGGTAGGTAGCACTCTCTGTAGCACACACGTCTATATGACCCCAGAATGACAATATCAGTCTTAAATGCTATGCACTGTACATAAATGTCTTCTTGGGAAACACACAGCAAAGAGAGCCAGATCTGAGACATTGTGCAATTTGTTACATGCTTCTTGCTTAAACTCTTAACCTCTTTTTTTCCAGTACTGTTGCAATGTGGCTGAAAATGAAACTGGAAGCTAGGCCTTGATCACAGCAAAGAGGTTCAATTTCTCTCTCATGTGATAACATTTTGCTATAACAGTTAAAAAAATCATGAATTTGGCTAAGAGCCATATCCAGTTCTTTGCTGATGCTTTCACTTATATTTTTGTTGAGCACTTGCCAAAATCTTTGGAAAAGAAACATCACTGACCCAAGTTCGCTTTCCGATCCTGGTGGTGCCCATGTCTCTTTTGATCTAGGGGTTGCAGTAGAGGTCCCAGGGGTAGCAAAAAACAAGCCAGGGAGGTCACAGATGCGACCTCTGGGGACCCCTAATTAAGGCCCATGAATTAGCCTCCACTAAAACCTCCCTTCTCTCCCCTCAGTCTCTGCCTCACCTCTGGCTTTCTGAGTAAAAATTATTTTGACTGATGCAGTGGCTTGTCTCGATTCGTAGGGAGCCTCTTATGCCCTGTAAGGATGTTATGTTTAGTTTAGTTTTTTTTTGGAACCCTTCTTGTGGAACATTGGTCCCATCATTCTAGCAGTATGTCAGCGGCTCTTGGCAGTTAATGAGAACCTGGATGGAAGGCAGGAGTGGCTGTGTGCTGTCCGTTTCCATTAAAGACACTTACAGCTTATCCATTAGTTTTGGGTTGTTCTTCACAACCTGTTTTGGCGGTGAGAGAAACGTTACCCTTGGGTGCATGGACGGCACCAGTAACACCTTAACTGACTGCATACATGTCCGCGGTGGGCCACAATGAAGATTTATGGATTGTGAGGATTTTGAGTACTTGAGCACCACGCAACAAGCGTTAGTCTGCAGCTTTCAGACTCGGTAGTGAGGGAGCATTATTGCGCATTTTGTGCAGCCTGAAGACTTCACCTTGCATTTATATGCACTTTACCCTGGAGAAGCGCCCATACAACACTTCATACTGCTGCCCGGCGATGTTCCAGCATTATATGAAATCAGCATTTCGTGTCAAGTGAGACGAGTCAAGCGTCAGCTTCTAGTCATGCTCTATTGTCTCTTTCCTCATAAAACAGATGCATGCGCTCTACACTAGCAGTAAAAGCCCCATCTCCTGCAGAAATCGTGTTCTTCATGTTTGGCGGCCATCTTTTGGGATGAGAAGTTAGCCTATCTGTTTTCTGTGATAGACACACCCTTGGCAGTAATTAGTTTGCTGTCTGTGATTTCTTTCAGCTACTGGCAAGCTATGATCTGTTATTGATTGCCAGTTGACCAGTGAGCTCACTGACAGGCATTCATCTTTTATTGATTGCCCTGCCAAGTACCACACATCAGGCAT
This sequence comes from Triturus cristatus, assembly GCF_964204655.1. NCBI lineage: Eukaryota > Metazoa > Chordata > Amphibia > Caudata > Salamandridae > Triturus > Triturus cristatus. The sequence continues at coordinate 733,546,641 of NC_140587.1, read as the reverse complement.
TAGACTAATGCATTTTAGTGTGGTTGTCCGCATCACTGCACTGAACTGTGAAGACACGCATTATAGTGCCTCCTCAGCTGTCAAGTTGGAGGCTGCTATATTGAACCATGACTGAGCTGTGGTGTGGCACAGCGCAGTGCGCGCTGCTCCCAGCAGGCTGGCTTGTGATCTGCTTACAGCTTTCTCTACTATAATATATTCTACCTGACACAGGACACACACCCCGGCCGGGCCCAAAACCAAAGATGTGGCATTAGTGATGGCACAGGAGTTATCGACCAATGACTTGGCTCCTAACTAAGACTGCTAACTGTGAGAATCACTTTAATAGGCGGGGATAAGTCACAGGGTCATTCCTGCTGCTTCCCGTGGTGTGAGTGGCATTTCAAAACATTTTTCCTGCAGTTGTGTCCGTGTGGGCAAATGAATGACAATGCAGCTCTTTCTTGATGTCACCACGATGTCAAGGATGAGGCGTGATTCCCACAACCCCATGCCATATCATGACAAAGGAATCATTGGCCACCACGTAGGGGGTCCAGCTGTTTCCTCTGCGCTGGCTCGCCTCAAGAAATAACAAGCATTTGCAATGCAATAGGTCTCACATTTACACGAGTTTAAGATATTGGTATTGTAAATGACGATTCCTTTTATTTATGTATTAAAAACCAAAACATAACTAAAAGGCAGTGTCATTTACAATGCCAATAGCTCAAACTCATGCAAATGCAAGACCTATTGCCTGGTGGCCATCTCCTTGTCCCCTGATATGCTGCGATGCAAGGTCACTGACCTATTGCATAGAGACGTTCATAACTTGTTACAATGACTTATTTTATCTAGCAAGAACTAGATGCTGAGGTGACCTTACTGGGAGCTCTAAGATATGGATAACATGAGGGCTAGCTCTGCTGTCACAAGCTTTAAGTAGCAACGCTGATCGGGGGACCTGTCACCTTTTGGAAAGAAGGCCTAAAAACCGAGACACTTATGTGTGGGTGAAGGGTGGGAGGAGGGCCCGGTGAGCTCATAAAGGAGGTGTCCAAGAGAGCCCCTGCCTGGGCTCTCTTGGATTATAGGACCACACTGCCGACGGATCTTCTCTGTAAACAAAACAGCCAGGTGGCAATTAGGATAGCAATGTTATTTCGGTGGTCACTAAATGTGCAGTGCAGGAAAAAGGTGGCTCCTTGCCACACGTATGAAAGACGATGGAGTAATTTTCCTCTATCCACGTCCATCCTGCCACCTCACTGGATGATGATAGAAGGACTGGCATGGATGGCCCCTAAAAGATGGCGGGGGCCTCGAGAGTGGCGGAGCTGCGAAATGGAACGCCGCGAGGCCTGAGAGGAAGGACACCTATGGGTGAAGCCTGGGCCCTCTCTGAGGGCGGAACAGCGCTGGCTTGAGTGATGTCGGGCCTGTGTTCTGTGATAGCAGGGACGACAGGGCACCAGCAGTTATGGCGCTACCCGGGCCAGTGATGCAGGGGCTCCCCGCAACTGCTGACCCCAAATCTCAGAGAGGCACGAGTTGCCTTGTATGATCACTATGACACTGCCAGGCCCGGCCATCTTTGTGTGTAAGACTAATTCAGCATACTGTAGAACACATTAAGCACAGGAAAGACACTCCGGGGGGTGAAATGGCCCACGGTGCGGCTGTAGCATCAACACGGACTATGACTGCTGCCTACACTTTACATTGCAGCTACTGGGAATCCGGCGCAATGAGGAAAGCGCATTGGAGTGTATAGATCACTTGTTCTCCACAAACATCTGTATACAGACACACGCACACAAACAAACACATCTGCATACTGAAAAAACGCACACAAACACTTCTGGACACGGACACAGACAGGCTCACGCAAACACATCAGTATACAGACATACGCACACAAACATATCTGTATACGGACACAGACACGCTCACACGGATTAACAGACGTACACATGCGCACATCAACACGTTCACTCTGACACATAAGCACATCTGTACCACTTCCAAACCAGCATCCATGCACAATGAAACACTGTTCCAGACGTATTAGGCCAGTAACATGAGCAAAAAAAAAAAATGTCTACAATAAGCCACCCTCAGCAGACCCGTCACTATGGAAATGCGAAGCGGCACTGCGGGTAGAAGATTTTTACCTGGGGAGCTATTCTGCTACTGCAGCCCCTGCCGGGGTGATGGGCAGATGGGACTTCTCCTCCCTTGAAGGTGCCTCATGGAGGGGTCGGGCAGCCTTCCCAACTTTGAGCGGAGCTCCTCTTCTGGTTGTTGACGTCCTGCTGGGCGGGGTGCAAAGCTGATGCCGCTTCCTCGCTGAGGCGTCCTTGGTTACCCAGCAACGGCACGGCTTCTCCAGTGACACGGTCCTCCTCCTGGAACTCGGGCCAGAGCGGTGATCGGCAGACAAAAGCTGTGTGCCTACAAGCGCACCGAGCCGTATAGGTGATCCGTGGGGTCAATTAGGTGCAGGCAAAGCCGCCTCCGTGACAGACACCAGCTGGGCCCAGGTTAAAACATACATCGTCACAGGGCCGCTTAGTACAGCACTTAATATGGTGTAGAACATGCATGCCCGGCTGCCATGTTTACGTCAGGCAGAGATGCGCGACACACAAAAAAAGTGCAAACAGTGCGGACGAAAACTGTAGTTGGTGGCCGCTGCTTCCAGACTACACAGAAGTCAGTTTGCCATCAACAGCCAGTAAAAACCAAGCTAACAAAAGCTATACAAACATTCAGAAAATGGCAAGCGGCAGGAGAAACTACCGTCCGCTTGCCAACATATAGAGATTACTTTAAGTCTCGCTGCCAAGGCGAGACCTAGAAAGTGCCTGTGAGAGAGTGACCCGGTATTAATCGGTCCTAAAGTAAACTTGCAGTTTGCCAGTAATGTTAGGGACAGGAATAAGCAGCCTGGTAGGGAGCTGTTTCGATGTCCATTTATAATCACTAAATAGTTCTGAGACCCGGGGGAACGTAGCCAACTTAAAGCCCTGCCTGGCATTGTCTTTCCCCTCTGTGTCCCAAGCGCATCACGCTGTACAATAGTCCACAAGTTCCTTTGTAGCCAAAGAGTTCGACTTATGAGTCCGTGTACCCCGCGTCTCCAGACCTCTTTGTCCATTTACTTTAACACCTCACCTTGTCTGCATGACCAAAGTGCCTCTCTCATTGCCTTTACAAGCTCATCCCTAGCCAGAATGGCCTAGAAGAAGACTGTTCGGAGATCGCTGAAAGATTAACGTGATCTCTCTGACTAGAAGGTAGAGGATGGAATCAGGGGTCTGGCTCTGTGCTTAGGTTAGCATTTTATGTTGGCGAGGTTTCAAAGAACGCACACAATAAAAACACTACTTGCCTGCTCTCCATCCGACTGCCTGTGCAATGTATGACAGAAATGACACAGACTAATTTTGAAAGTGAAATAAGTTATGATCTCCTACTGTTGCACTGACCTGCTATACTATGAAAATTAGCTTTTGCTGGCGCAGTCACGTGCTCAAATGGGGGTAACTTCTGATATTACACTTAAATTAAGAAAATGTCACACATAGCAATCTAAAACATTGGTAGCTATGAATTGATTGCCTGTCGACCAACGAGCTTTGTGGTGGTTCATACTCAGCAACATGCACGCTTTCTTCGGTATCCTGTTCTACATTTAACAGCCTGGACAGCGAGAGGTTCACTAGTTTTATAGCATGTGTCTTTCAGCAACAGCCACGCTTTTTTTCCCCTGGTTTTAATCCTTTAGAAAGTACATTTTCTTATTGAAACCAGTACATTTTCTGTTGTTTTTCCTTGTCCTTTTAATTCATCTAAACTCAATGGGCTCGATTCACAGAACTAACTTGAGACAAAATCCTAAACTTACTACCATTTTGGTATTCACAGAGGGCACTTACTCATTTTGGTATTCACAGAAGGCACTTACTCATTTCGGTATTCACCGAAGTTAGGAGTCCTAACTTTAGGACTCCTAAATGCCTTCTGTGAATACCGAAAGTCTTAAAGTTAGGATTTTTCTCAGTTTAGGAGTAGTACAGTTAGGACTCGAGCCCAATGTGAGCTGTGAGTAAGTGTGGCTGATATAGGTAATTGTAAACAATCATGCAAAATGCTGATATCCCCACGCATTTTATGTCCGAGCCTGGAATACAAAAGTATAAGTGGAAGCAGCAGTGCTTAATTTGAGCCGGAGCTTTCCGGTGCTGAGCACCGGCACTTAATGGGTTTCCGGTGCTCGGCACCGGCGCCTAATTGTCAACACCACACTTAAGGCAGTCTGACACAAGGTGGCGCTGCTCATGTAATTTAGAGATGAGCAGTATACCAGTTGTTTAGGAAAACAATATACATTAAAAAAAAAGTACTAATACCTGCCTCCCCAGCCATTCCTTTAGCTCTGAGGACCTGAAATAATCGGAACTGTCGCATTTACAAGGGAGAGAGATGGTTAGTAGTTGTCTTGGCAGCGATGACAGGGGTGATGGGTGGTACAAGCTGCAGTGGCCTCCTGGTCAGAGCCCTGGCACTTAATATTTTAAAAATTAAGCAATGGGAAGCAGTGGTAAAAAAATTTAAACAGCTAGCTACATAATAGCCATTGATGGAGACAAGTTTAATGTGAGAAGGAAATTAGCATTACTCTATAACTCTTTAGGTGCAGAAGGGCAACACATATTTGATAATTTACCTACAGCCATTCAACCCCCTGACACAGAATGGGATGTCTACACTGAAGCTATCAAGAGACTTAAGAATCACTCGATCTACTTCTCTGCATGGCTAGAAAGGCATGCACAGTGGATGCAAAGTAGGCGTGTCTGTGGAAACAACATGGGTAAATATCACGAAGGCAGCTTCGCGATATTTACAATGCGGGGAAGCGATTATCTAAATCGCGCTAAGTATGCCTTAACGCAGGAATTTGGGGGCATATCAACAAGCAGGCGATAAAAAATTATCGCCGCTTTTGCGGCCATTTTTGGCCGAAAAGCGGCGATAATTTTATCGCCTAATCAGCAAGGTCACGCTAACGCGTGAAACCTTGCTTCAACCTCAGGATTCCTAACGCCCAGCTTTGCATCTCTAATGAGATGCAAAGTGGGCGTTCCTGACCTGGCATGACAGGAGAAATGTTGCTAAGCGACATTTCTCCTATCAGCAAGCCTAACGCTATGAAGCATAGCGTCAGGAAAAGTAGCGATAACCCCTGTTATCGCTACTTTCCTTACGCCTGCTTCAGGACTCACTTAGCCATGATATCCTATGGAAGGTGGATATCATGGCTAAGTTTGTAAGTCCCTATCAACTAGTTAACGTGAGATTGTCGCTGGGTTTCCAGCGATAATCTCACGTTAGCCAGTTAGCGCTAGGATTTTTATCGCTGATGAGATAAGCGTTGCTAATAGCACGCTATATCAGCGATAAAAATCGGCGCTAGCCGGCGATAATTATCCTAGCGCCAAGTGCGCTCAGCGATAATTAGCGCCGGTTGTTGTTGATATGCCCCTTAACATCTGTTAAATTCCTGACTAAGGCATACTTAACATGGGGGGTGGATTGTGTGGCCACAGGCCCCTATTATCAAGGGTATCTCTGTTTTCCATGGAACATCGCTGGAAAACCAGCGATGTTCCATGGAAAACATTGCTATTGCTAAGATAATTATCGCCATTGCGCTGAGCGTTGTTAATACAGCGCTAGCATGGCGATAATTATTTGCGATAGCCGGCGTTAAACATTTTAACGCTAAGAGCGACCAGCGATAATTATCGCTGGTCGTTGATGATATGCCCCCAAATGCGTAATCTTAACCCTAGATGTGAGCATGTGTGGCACTTGGCAGTGATGTTTATGTTGGAAAGGATACATTAAGAATGGCAATATTCACACTTTAAAGTTCTGCAGCCATTGCAGTGTGTGACAAGAATCACTCTGCCTTCTTGGGCTTGTTGCACTGCCGTGGAATAAAATGCCAGGCTTCTTGGATAATGCCATGTAGATATCACTAAACATCCTTCCGTAATAGAGCTTCACTGAACTTGCAGAGTATTGTGTAGCTGAATGGTAGCTACGATTTCTGAAATACTGCTGCCAAAGTGGGAACACAGTGCTGCCCTTTTGTTGTGATTTTGCGCATTATCCCTAATGTTTTTCTGAACAGAGCCAAAGTTTAAACGCTCTCGAAACCAGTTGTTCTGATGGGTGTTTTCTCTGTGATCAAATCTTACTTAAAGGAGCTGCAAGATACAATGCTTGTAATTAGCTCCAGCCCATCACCCTGGCTCTGTGCCCACCTCTTTATTTGGATTTTAGACTCCTTTCAAGTGGAAGTTTGTGTTTGTCTGAAATACTCCTCAGGGTGCCACATGATCATATCCAAAGCTTACAGTAGATGCCTGTGTTTCAACTTGTGTTTTTTCATTGGTACAAATGTCCAAAAACAGAAGCTCTAATCGTTGGAGGTTCATAGTACCACAGCAATTTCCCCCTGCCGTGCAACACAAGTAAATACGGTTTTGATTTTCGAATTAAAAGATTTCCCCAGAAGAGAATCTGCTGACAGGGCTGTCAGCCGCCTGCACGATCTATGTAGGTATGATGTGATCTATGATGTGTTCACTCACACATCAGAAAAATTGCAATGGATGTGATTAGAATTTTTACTGCAGCTGAACATGGCTGTAATGGTAATAAGGACTTGGGGAATGTTTAGTTAGGGAGTACTTAGCCAAGTTTATTTCAATTCTAACTGGCAATCTGGCCAAGATGGTTTGATCTACACCCATTTCACAAATTATGTTTAACCCAAATGTAACGACATCAGACAAGCGTTTATAGGAATGTGCAGTGACACGTGAATATTTTGTGGAAACAATATTGACTTGGAAGACAATTAATTGACACATGTAAAGCTTTAAGACGTTTATTTGATGGTACCAGTACTGAAAAAAAAATCAGCAAAAAACATGTTGGTATGGTGTAAAGTATGTGAGTGGCTGTGGGGTCATTTGACTGTATTCCCATAACCTCAAAAATTAGCCATTCAATATAGAAGCATCTGCGTATACCACATGAAAAAAAGTCACTATTGATATTACATGAAAATCAATATGCTCTACCTATTGATAATCATTTCACACATCACCTGGATCATCAATGAAAAACTCACACCAGAACATTAATTAAAAAAAATAATAATCATTATTTTGAACAAAAAAAGAATACATTCTAAGCTCTTCGAAAACAGTACAAGTATTGAAAGTCAGTTTTTGACAGTTGGATTAAACATTTAATGAAAAAACACTATAGTTACCTAGGTAACTGTTAGAACCGGCGGTCTCTAGTTGGCAGAGGTATACACTTCTGACAAATAGAGACCAACCAACTCTAGTCAGGGAAAGGGGATTACACACTCAGATAACCCCTGCTACCCCCTTGGTAGCTTGGCAGAGCAGACAGGCTTATCTCAGAGGCAGTGTGTTAAGCATTTATGACCACATACAGTAATAAAGTGAATACACTACAGATGGACACGACACAAAAGTTATTATAAAAATAGTATTTTTATATAAGGCTTAGCACAAGACCAAATAACGACAAAAATATACCACAGTCTTAATAAATACTCTTTGGAAGGAAAAATAAATAGTTCAAGTAAGGTTTCTTCTTGGTAAATAGTTCTTTAGCAAAGTATTCTTCTGAGCACAGTTCTTTGGCAACAATGTAACCCCCACGGGAGTCACACGACGTCGAGTCTACAGGATTCCCAAGGTTCGGCGTCGACCGCGAGGAGCGCTACGTCGAGCCTGGAGTTGCAACAGACCCCACAAGTACAGTACCTTGAGAAACGAAGAAAACGATGATCCACGGCGTCGAGATGTCGGCGTCGAGGTCGTGCCTCGGAGTCGGGTCAATCCGCAGCGGCGTCGAGGGATGTCGGGCCGGAGCAGCGCTCACGGCGTCGAGACGGGCGTCGAGTCGATGCGATCAGCAGCGGCGTCGGGACGGGGTCGCTTGGAGGTAGAGCCGATACTCACTCCTCACTGGCGTCGATACCGGCGTCGAGACGGGGTCACTTGGAGCCGGGGCCGATACCCACTGCTCACTGGCGTTGCTGCTGGCGTCGAGACTGCAGATTTTCCCTCGTGTACTGGAAACAACACTTTCCAGCAGTTCAGCAATTCAGTAGATGGTGAAGTCCTTTGGCCCTGTGACTTCAACAGGAGACTGGCACTCTTCCAGTCCTTGGAGATTTCCTAGCAAGTGTTCAGAGAGTACACACCAAGTTCCTCTCTCCTTGTTCCTTGGCAAAAATAAAGAAGCAGCTTTCAGGTTCCTCCACAGCAAAACAGCACTCTGGCAGAAAGGGGAGGCAAGTCCTTAGATCAGCAGGCTTCTTGTCCTTGGTACAGGTTTCCTTGTCAGAAGTGATCTGAGTTCTTGGTTCAGGGGTCCTTCTCTTATACCCCTTTTTCCCTTTGTTCCCTTTGTCCAAGCAGGGCGATTCCCACCATCTCAGGTTTGTTGTGGGTGTTGCCAGGCAGAGGCACCTGGCCTATTCACTGAGCAGGGCAGAGTCCTCAGCCGCCCAGCAGGAGGCGGAGCCAGTATTGTCACTGGCAGGAGCAGGGCTATCAGTCGCCCAGCAGGAGGCGGAGCCAGTATTGTGTCAGGCAGGGCAGGCTACTCTTCCCTCACTCTACGTGTAAACGCCCCATTCACCCCACACTGACTCACTCAGACCTCTGGAGCCCCCCAGCCCCTGACACACACACCAAACCAGCAGAGACCGGTAGATAGTTGGACAAGAAAATAGCCACTTTCTAAAAGTGCTATTTTCAAACATAGAATTTAAAAACCATCCATCCTAAAGGGTGTGTTATTAAATTCTGAGTTCAGGGATACTAAACTCGACTTGCTACCATGCTCCCTGGGTCAGATAGATTATAATGGAGTTAATAATCAGTCTGCCCAGTCTGGCCTATTGGAGGCAGGTAGCCCTTCAATAGTGAAACACGAAAATGGCTGTAATTCACTATTAGGTCATGCCACACACGTCAGGGCATGACCTACCTTTTACCACAATGCACCCTGCCCTAGGGCCTACCATAGAGGTGTCTGAAATGTGGCAAAGTGAAGGTTTAGAGACTGGTAAGTAGGTTTCCTTACCAAGTCGACATGGCAGTCAGGGACTGCACGCAGGCGCCGCGGTGGCAGGCCTGAGACACATTCTGCACGCTGCTTCTGTGGGTGGCACAACCAGGGCTGCAAGCCCACCAGCAGCAGTTAACTTACACGCCCTTGGCACACGCAGTGCACTAGACTAGGGTCTGAACAGTAAGTCAACCAAGCCAATCATGGTAACACCAATCAATGTAACAATTTAACATAGGGAGCACTTGCACTGTGGCACTGATCAGCAGTGGCACAGTGCCCAAAGCAATAATCCAGCAAAAACATCGTAAACAGAGGAGGCAAACAGAAAAAAATGGAGGAGAGACTCATGCCAATGATGCCAGGTCTAACACGTGTCCCCTCCAGCTGAAATGTGGGGAGAACTACCCTTCACCCAGGGAGTCCTCATCACTAAGGCGGAAAAATCTGGACAGACCATCAGCATTGGCGTGATCTGTACCAGGGCGGTGTTACACCGTAAAGTCCATCCCCTGTAGGGAAATGGACCACCTCAACAGCTTTGGGTTCTCACCCCTCATCTGCATTAACCATCTGAGGGGCCTGTGGTCTGTCTGAACCCGGAAGTGAGTCCCAAACAGGTAGGGTCTTAGCTTCTTCAGCGCCCAGACCACAGCAAATGCCTCACGCTCTATCGCACTCCACCTTTGTTCCCTGGGAAGTAACCTCCGGCTGATGAAGGCTACAGGTAAGTCTCGGCCCTCCTCATTCATCTGTGCTAGAACAGCCCCCACACCATGCTCTGAAGCGTCTGTCTGGACAATGAATTCTTTTGAAAAGTCGGGTGCCTGGAGGACCGGTGCTGTACACATTGCAGTTTTCAGGGTGTCAAAGGCGTTCTGACAGGCGTCAGTCCAGATCACAAGTCTCGGCTGCTTCCTGGAAGTCAGCGAGGTCAAGGGGTGCACAATGTTGCCATACCCCTTGACAAACCTCCTGTAGTAACCCGTGAGACCCAAGAAGGCTCTCACCTGAGTCTGGGTTTTGGGCGGTTCCCAAGCCAGGATGGTATCTATCTTGGGTTGCAGGGGGGCCACCTTGCCGCTCCCTACTTGGTGCCCCAAGTACACCACTGAACCCTGCCCAATCTGGCACTTACTAGCCTTGATTGTGAGGCCTGCTCTGCGCAGGGCCAACAACACTTCCTGGAGGTGGCGCAAGTGTTCCTCCCAGCTGGCGCTGAACACTGCTATATCGTCCAGGTAGGCGGCGCTGAAATCTTCCAGCCCGGCCAGTACCTGGTTAACCAACCTCTGGAATGTGGCAGGGGCATTCTTCATCCCAAAGGGCATCACACGGAACTGGTAGTGCCCATCTGGTGTGGAGAATGCAGACCTCTCTTTTGCCCCATCAGTCAAGGCGATCTGCCAGTACCCCGACGTTAGATCAAACGTACTAAGGTACCGGGCAGCCCCCAACCGATCGATGAGCTCATCAGCTCTGGGGATGGGGTGCGCGTCAGTCTTGGTGACCGAATTGAGTCCTCGGTAATCCACACAGAACCGAAGTTCTGGTGAAGCACCAGGCGCTGCAGCCTTTGGGACCAAGACCACTGGGCTGGCCCAAGGACTGCTAGAGGACTCAACCACCCCTAAGGCAAACATCTTGGAGACCTCCTCCTTGATATATGCTCTGACCTTTTCAGTCACCCTGTAGGCCTTGTGCCTCACAGGAGTGCTGTCCCCAGTGTCCACATCATGGACACACCACTGAGTGACACCAGGGATTAAGGAGAACAGATCAGGGAATTGTACCAACAGATGGCGACAATCTTGCTGCTGCTCAGGGGTCAGTGTGTCAGAGAGGACAACACCATCCACTGACCCATCTTTTTCTTTTGCACACAGGAGGTCAGGAAGAGGCTCACTCTCCTCCTCCATCCCAGCATCTGTGGCAAGGAGCATGCCCACTTCGGACCTTTCTAAGTGGGGCTTTAACCGGTTGACATGCAGGACCCTTAAGGGGTTCCTGGGAGATTTCAAGTCCACCAAGTAGGTGACATCGCTCTTCTTCTCCACAACCTCAAATGGTCCAGTCCACCTGTCCTTGAGCGCACAAGGTTCCACAGGGGCCATGACCCAAACTTTCTGACCAGGTTGAAGCTCAACCAGAGTGGCATTCTGATCGTACCACCGCTTCATCTCTTCCTGGCTGGCCTCCAGATTTGCCTGAGCAAGATCTCTGAAGCGCCGAGTCTGGTTCCTAAAGGCCAGCATGTAACTATATACATCCTGGGGAGGTTTCCTGGGAGATTGCTCCCAGCCTTCTTTGACCAGACTCAAAGGTCCTCTTACCGGGTGACCATACAAAAGCTCAAAGGGGCTGAACCCTAGAGACTTCTGTGGCACCTCACGGTAAGCAAACAGCAGGCATGGCAAGAGGACGTCCCATTTACGCCTCATTGGTTCTTCAAGACCCATGATCATGCCTTTTAGGGTCCGGTTGAATCTCTCAACCAGCCCATTACCTTGAGGGTGGTAAGGAGTGGTAAACTTGTAGGTTACCCCACACTCCTTCCACAGAGACTTCATATAATTCGAAATGAAGTTGGTGCCCCGGTCTGACACCACCTCTCTGGGGAACCCCATGCGGGAGAAAACACCCATCAGTGCCCGTCCCACCACGGGGGCCGTCACTGTTCGGAGAGGGATGGCTTCCGGGTACCGGGTGGCATGGTCCACCAAGACCAGGATAAACCTGTTGCCCATGGCTGTCTTGGGGTCCAGTGGCCCCACAATGTCAATTCCCACTCGCTCAAAGGGGGTACTGACGACGGGAAAAGGTTGGAGGGGAGCCTTCTGCTTCCGCCCACTTTTCCCACTTGCCTGGCAAGTTTGACATGTCCTACAATGGATATCTGAATCCCTTCTCATCTGGGGCCAATAAAAATGGGTGACAAGCCTGTCATAGGTCTTGTCCTGCCCCAGATGTCCAGCTAACGGAACGTCATGAGCCAACCCCAGTAGGAAGGCTCTGAAGCGCTGGGGTACCACCAGCACACGGGCTGACCCAGGTTCAGCAGCCTTAGGCTCGCTATACAGGAGATCGTTCTCCCAGTAGACCCAATGTGATCCTGACTGATCACCTGTCGTTTGGGCTGAGGCCTGCTGCCTCATACCCACAAGAGAAGGGCACACTTTCTGTTCAGCACAAAATTCCTCCCTGGAGGGACCACCATCCTGCTGCCAATGGGTCAGCTCGGGCAGGTCTCCCAGTTCGGCCACTTGTTCTCCTGTCGGTTCCAGGGCATCCCCCTCAGGGTCTGCTCCCTCCTGGACCGCGGGAACGATGGGGGACGGTTTCCCGCGCCCCCTGCCTCTTCTCTTCACGGTTGGGACCTGGGCCATACTTTCAGGCTCCGGGCCCCCATCAACACCCTTACTGACTGACATGGACCGGGTGGTCGCACACACCCACTCAGGCAGACCCAACATTTCCAGATGCGCTTTTCTCTCCACCTTAGCCCAAGGGGAGTCCTCCAAATCATTGCCCAAGAGACAATCAACAGGCATGGCGGGCCTCACAGCAACCTGAAGAGTACCTGAGACCCCCCCCCACTCAAAAGGAACTTGAGCTACCTCACACTTACTCTGTGAGTTGTCAGCAGCTACAACGGGGTAGAATGCATGAGGGACCACCTGCTCTCTGGACACCAAGTGACACTTGACAGCTGTCACACTCGCTCCGGTGTCTCTGAGAGCTTCCACCCTATGGCCATTAATGGTCACCCACTGCCTATATTTCTTAGTGTTACTAGGCAGAGGGGTTGGAGGGACCATTTCCACGTCTCCTAAAGAGACCAGGGACATTTCTGCGGGCCCCCACCCACCGGGGGCACCCATCTCCTCCCCTCCCAGGGCTACACTCGCTACCTGACGAGGGGGTGCACGCGGCGGTGCATTCGAATCCTTCATGGGACACTGGGAATCATAATAACGGTGTCCCACCTGCTTACAGGCATAGCAGGTCATGGGGCCCCTGTGAACAGGTTTACCTGTCGGGGCCTCTGGCTTCTTTACAGGGGGAGGCTGGGAACCCTTCCCTTGGTTCCCTTGGGGACTACTTTGGGGCCCTTTCTGAAACTCCCTCTGTTTACCCCTGTCCCCCCCACTCTTCTGCTGGGGACCCTGCCCACCTTTGGCTGAGTCTCCCACTGGACCCTTGTGGACCCTGGTACTGACCCAGCGGTCCGCCTCCTCAGCAAGTTTTCTAGGGTTAGATAGCTTGCTGTCAACAAGGTGCTGGCGTAGCTCTGGAAAACAGTTATTAGACAAGTGCTCCCAAGCAAACAAATCATAAAGAGCATCATAACTATCAACCTTGCTACCCTTTATCCAACCATCCATGGTTCTGCAGAAAAAAGACACATATTCAACCCACGTAGTACCAGGCAACTTCTTACATTCTCTAAAGGTTTGTCTGTACTTTTCTGGAGTTAAGCCATATCTCAGCATTAAAGCATCTTTCATATGAGTATAAGACATCCTATCCTCAGCAGGAAGGCTCAACAAGGTATCTCTCCCTTCATTTGTAAAGCGGCTCCACAACCCCGTCCCCCAATCTTTCTCAGGGACCCGGTGGGCCAACAATGCTAACTCATACGCTTTAAACCATTGGCTAATATCTTCATTCTTACTGTAATCTTTGATCACATCCTTAGGAAAATAAAACCTACTTTCTGCAGGCACAGATGGAGTGCTGCCACCAGAGGGATTCAACTCTAAACTCTTAGTTTTAAGCTCCATCTCCCTCACCATCTTCTCACGTTCAAACGCTAATTTCTCTCTCTCAAAATCTAATCTTTTGCTCTCCATTTCAGCTTCTCTCTTGCTTCTTGCATTCTCTAATTCCAACTGCCCTCCTAATTTAAGTTTTGCCATTTCTAACTTGTACCCCCTCTCCTTCTCCCTGTCTTCTAATTCTTCGGGGGAAAGGCTCCTAGAGGACGCACTACTGCCTGGAGATGACACTGGCCCACCTGTGGGCTCTTCCTCTTCCTCTTCTTCTTCCTCTTCCGGTACCACCACCGGATCAGAGGGATTTCTGGCCTCTAACCAGGCCTTCAGCGCTTTGAGGAAGCCCTCTTTCTTTGAGACACCTGTGGTAGGAACTTTAAACTGCTTGCAAAATCCTTTTAGATCTTTTAGCGTGTAGGAATCTATCTTCTCCTTATCGAATTCCCCCACAACATTCTCCACAGGTATAGCAGCTCCGGCATTTTCCATGGTCAAAACTGGCAGTGTTTAAGACAATAAGCTCCAGGAAAGCGGAGAACAAAAATAGGATATCCTACCAAACAGACTGTGGCTGCGTTATGGTCTGCTTTCACTATGTAGCGTACACTAATCACTGCACATGAGTCATAAATGCAAAGTTCAAATCCCACCGCTGCCACCAATGTTAGAACCGGCGGTCTCTAGTTGGCAGAGGTATACACTTCTGACAAATAGAGACCAACCAACTCTAGTCAGGGAAAGGGGATTACACACTCAGATAACCCCTGCTACCCCCTTGGTAGCTTGGCAGAGCAGACAGGCTTATCTCAGAGGCAGTGTGTTAAGCATTTATGACCACATACAGTAATAAAGTGAATACACTACAGATGGACACGACACAAAAGTTATTATAAAAATAGTATTTTTATATAAGGCTTAGCACAAGACCAAATAACGACAAAAATATACCACAGTCTTAATAAATACTCTTTGGAAGGAAAAATAAATAGTTCAAGTAAGGTTTCTTCTTGGTAAATAGTTCTTTAGCAAAGTATTCTTCTGAGCACAGTTCTTTGGCAACAATGTAACCCCCACAGGAGTCACACGACGTCGAGTCTACAGGATTCCCAAGGTTCGGCGTCGACCGCGAGGAGCGCTACGTCGAGCCTGGAGTTGCAACAGACCCCACAAGTACAGTACCTTGAGAAACGAAGAAAACGATGATCCACGGCGTCGAGATGTCGGCGTCGAGGTCGTGCCTCGGAGTCGGGTCAATCCGCAGCGGCGTCGAGGGATGTCGGGCCGGAGCAGCGCTCACGGCGTCGAGACGGGCGTCGAGTCGATGCGATCAGCAGCGGCGTCGGGACGGGGTCGCTTGGAGGTAGAGCCGATACTCACTCCTCACTGGCGTCGATACCGGCGTCGAGACGGGGTCACTTGGAGCCGGGGCCGATACCCACTGCTCACTGGCGTTGCTGCTGGCGTCGAGACTGCAGATTTTCCCTCGTGTACTGGAAACAACACTTTCCAGCAGTTCAGCAATTCAGTAGATGGTGAAGTCCTTTGGCCCTGTGACTTCAACAGGAGACTGGCACTCTTCCAGTCCTTGGAGATTTCCTAGCAAGTGTTCAGAGAGTACACACCAAGTTCCTCTCTCCTTGTTCCTTGGCAAAAAATAAAGAAGCAGCTTTCAGGTTCCTCCACAGCAAAACAGCACTCTGGCAGAAAGGGGAGGCAAGTCCTTAGATCAGCAGGCTTCTTGTCCTTGGTACAGGTTTCCTTGTCAGAAGTGATCTGAGTTCTTGGTTCAGGGGTCCTTCTCTTATACCCCTTTTTCCCTTTGTTCCCTTTGTCCAAGCAGGGCGATTCCCACCATCTCAGGTTTGTTGTGGGTGTTGCCAGGCAGAGGCACCTGGCCTATTCACTGAGCAGGGCAGAGTCCTCAGCCGCCCAGCAGGAGGCGGAGCCAGTATTGTCACTGGCAGGAGCAGGGCTATCAGTCGCCCAGCAGGAGGCGGAGCCAGTATTGTGTCAGGCAGGGCAGGCTACTCTTCCCTCACTCTACGTGTAAACGCCCCATTCACCCCACACTGACTCACTCAGACCTCTGGAGCCCCCCAGCCCCTGACACACACACCAAACCAGCAGAGACCGGTAGATAGTTGGACAAGAAAATAGCCACTTTCTAAAAGTGCTATTTTCAAACATAGAATTTAAAAACCATCCATCCTAAAGGGTGTGTTATTAAATTCTGAGTTCAGGGATACTAAACTCGACTTGCTACCATGCTCCCTGGGTCAGATAGATTATAATGGAGTTAATAATCAGTCTGCCCAGTCTGGCCTATTGGAGGCAGGTAGCCCTTCAATAGTGAAACACGAAAATGGCTGTAATTCACTATTAGGTCATGCCACACACGTCAGGGCATGACCTACCTTTTACCACAATGCACCCTGCCCTAGGGCCTACCATAGAGGTGTCTGAAATGTGGCAAAGTGAAGGTTTAGAGACTGGTAAGTAGGTTTCCTTACCAAGTCGACATGGCAGTCAGGGACTGCACGCAGGCGCCGCGGTGGCAGGCCTGAGACACATTCTGCACGCTGCTTCTGTGGGTGGCACAACCAGGGCTGCAAGCCCACCAGCAGCAGTTAACTTACACGCCCTTGGCACACGCAGTGCACTAGACTAGGGTCTGAACAGTAAGTCAACCAAGCCAATCATGGTAACACCAATCAATGTAACAATTTAACATAGGGAGCACTTGCACTGTGGCACTGATCAGCAGTGGCACAGTGCCCAAAGCAATAATCCAGCAAAAACATCGTAAACAGAGGAGGCAAACAGAAA
The DNA here is from genome assembly GCF_964204655.1 of Triturus cristatus. Classification (NCBI taxonomy): domain Eukaryota; kingdom Metazoa; phylum Chordata; class Amphibia; order Caudata; family Salamandridae; genus Triturus; species Triturus cristatus. The sequence goes on along the minus strand of NC_140587.1, from coordinate 733,529,857 downwards.
AAAATGGAGGAGAGACTCATGCCAATGATGCCAGGTCTAACAGTAACGAAGTGTAATACAATCAATCGTAAACATCAGTGCCAATGACCAATTATTACTTTCCTAATATGTTGTGCGATAATCAAGCCATTTTCTCTTGCTGATCTCACCTAAAGTGAATGTATTATCATCCAAGAAAACCTTAAGTGCGTGTCAGCCATTGGCTGTCACATGCACTACCTCCCTATTGCGTAGGACGGCCATTGGCTGACACCAGGGAGGCCTTCACAAAATCCTCCGGTGCAAAGTACCGGAGGTTTCTTAAAAAAAAGAGAAAAAAAAACAGCAGGGATGCGGAATCGCTTCCTCATCACACTCCGCCCCCCTCTTCCCCATCTGTGACATCAGCGCGCTGCCAGGCGCACTGACATCACAAACCCTCACCAGTGACGGAGAAGACTCCAGGGAAAAGCATGCTCCATTGTCGGTGGGATTTGGGGTACCCCAATGCCTCCCCAGATGTCAGTAAGGCATCGTTAGAAAGGGAAGAGTCTCCCGCCTCCAACAATGTCTTCCTGCCACTGTTACTAGCTGTGGATCACAGCGTGGCTGCGTCCCAAGGCCAGGAAATGTCCCTAGACACCAGGGAATACTACTGGGTGTCGGCTCTCATGCAAGTGCATATATATGCTTTTTTTACAATCAATGTTTTTCCCTTGGGGCGGTGCAATCAACCCACAAGGGGAGAAATTAAAAAACAAATGCAAAACTAGAAGATGAATCTGATGAGGGTAGGCCCTCCTGGTCACAGGCTAACCCCCTGTGGGGGTCTAATTTATTTTTCATACATGTGTAGTTTCCCTGAGGGCTGAGATTCCCTAAAGGGTGGGGGAAATGCAGAATTGTTTCAGCTTCTGCCCCGCCACTCCTGCTCATTTGTGACGTTAGCATGTCGCAAAGCACGCTGACATCACAAACCCCCACCGTAGTAGAGAAGCAGACAGGTAAGCATCCTGCTGCTGTGTACAGTGGGGTTTCCACCTCTTAGGATGCCTCTCCATGTCTGTGGGAGGCAGCAATGCCTCCCACAAACCTATTTCTGCTTGTGTATTGTGCTTGTGGCGTGATCCGTGAGCGGGAATACCACTAGGTCACCAGGAAACAGTGTCTGGGGGTTCAGCGCCCGTGGTCAATGGGTCACCCCCCGGGGCATATTTTAAAAAAAGAAGGTGTTTTTCCTCTGGGGTACGATCGTGCCTCCAGGAGAGGATAAAAATTATAAAAAATTTAAAATGTGATGGCAGTGTGTGTGAACTGGCTTTTAACTAGCAGTGTGCATGGACTAACGATTGGCTGCCAGTGTGTGTCAACTAGTGCATGCCTGGCTGTGTGTGTGGACTGACGCTTGCCTGGCAGTGTGTGTGGACTGGCACTTGGCTGGCAGTGTGCATGGACTGGCAATTCACTGGTGGTGTGTGTTGACTGGCGTTTGGCTGGTGGTGTGTGTGGACTAATGTTTGGCTTGCAGTGTGCATGAACTGACGCTTGCCTGGCAGTGTGCATGGACTGGCAATTGGCTGGTGATGTGCATGATTGTCACTTGGCTGGCGGTGTGTGTGCACTTATGCTTGGCTGGCTGTGTGTGTGGAATGATGCTTAACTGGTGGTGTGTGGAGACAGATGTTTGGCTGGCGGTGTGTGTGGACTGATACTTGGCTGGTGATGTGTGTGGACTGACGCTTGGCTTGAAGTGTGCATGGACTGACCCCTAGCTTGCAGATTGTGTGGATATGCGCTTGGCTGTTGATGTGCGTTGACTGGTGTTTGGTTGGTGGAGTGTGTTGACTAGCACTGGACTGGTGGTGTGCGAGGACTGATGCTTGGCTGGGTGTGTGCATTTACTGGTGCTTGGCTGGCGGTGTGCATTGACGAGTTTGACTGGTGGTGTGTGTGGATTAGCACTTGGCTGGCAGTGTGTGTGGACTGACACGTCTGGCAGTGTGCATGGACTGGCACTTTGCTGGCATTGTGTGAGGACTGGGGCTTGGCTGTTGGTGTGCTTAGACTGGCGATTGGCTAATGGTGTGCGTAGACTGGCGCTTCACTGGTGGAGTGCGCTGATTAGTGTTTGGCAGGTGGTCTGTGTGGACTAGCATCTGGCTGGAGGTGTGTGCAAAATGGTGCTTGGCTGGCAGTGTGCGTGGACTGACACTTGGTTGGCGATGTGCGCTGACTGGCATTTGGCTGGTGGTGTGTGTGGGTTAGTGCTTGGCTAGCGGTGTGTTTGGACTGGCAGTGTGTTGTTGGCTGGTAGCAACTATGTGTACTGACATGCTTGTGGTGAATTTGTTAGCTGTTTGATATTTCAGTGCTTGATGGAGTGATTGGTGTATTAGTCCCGTTAGAATGAGAGTGATGGGTCATTGAATAGCGCTGTTTGTAAATTTAATTGTTGTATTATGCTGGGCCCGCAGCTTGCAGTATGAATGGTTTTCTGTGTGTAACACAAGAAAGGCGTGTGAATGGACTGTAAAGTGGTTAGTGCCTTGCTATGACTTTACAGCTCACAAATTGCAAGTCAGCGGTTCTCTGATATGATGTTGATATTATTGGCACTGACTTTTCCAGATTTTATTTTGTAAAGTAATTGGTGAATACATTTTTTTTTTAAAGAGCCATTTACTTACCTTTGTGCCAAATCCAACCATTATGTCTGTTATTGACTAATGGATGGGTGTGCAATAATGTTTTGGTGTTTTTTTGCTTTTTACCATCCGTGCATACTCGCTCTTTAGTGAACACCTTTTGCCCACACATCTTTTTGAAAACTGGTCACTAAGGGAATAATATGCGGTTTTTGTGTGGATTCTACAAGGTTTCCTTACCTAGAAGCCCTGTAAATTGGGTTCATTGACAAAAGCATATTTTTTCCTCACATTTCTGTATTGGACTGTTGTGGGATGACCAGGCCGGCACAAATGTCCTGAAAACTAGACACCAGGGAGGTGTGGCTTATGTGAATCCCCCAAAAGTTTCTCACCAAGAATCCCCTGCAACCCCACGTTTTGCTATAAAAACTCATTTTCCTCACATTATGGACACATCAAAATGAACTATCATAAAACAGCCTGTTTTTGCAAGGGAGCACCTGCATTTTTGGGCCGAGGCTCAACGGCCATCTAGGGAAAACTACAAAACCCAGACATTTCTAAAAACGAAACATCCGGGAGTCCAGAGAGGTGTGGCTTGTGTGGATCCCCTAACCTTTTCTTATCCAGAATCTCCTGCAAACCTCACATTTAGCTCCAAAATCAAATTTTCCTCACAGTTCTGTGTGGGAAAGTTGTGGGATCACCAGGCTGGCACAAATTTTCCACCACGCAACATTTCCTCAGGTCTCCCAATAAAATTGGCACCTCACTTGTGTGGGTGGGCCAAGTTCACAGAAGGCCCCAAAACGTATTGTGGAGACATCAAAATGATCTATTACAAAACGCCCTGGTTGAGCAAGGTGTACAGTTGTGTTTTTGGTTGCAGGCTCGACGGGTATCTAGGAAAACTTACCAAATCCAGCCAGTTCCAAAAACTAGACACCTGAGGGAGTCCCAGGAGATGTGGCTTGTGTGGATCCCCTAATGTTTTCTTACCCATAATCCTCTGCAAACCTCAAATTTAGCTAAAAAACATCACATTTTCTTCACATTTCTCTGTGGGATCACTGTGCTGGCACACATTTTCAGCCAGATACCGATAAACATGATACCTCACTTGTGTGGATGGGCTAAGTGCCTGCACCAGGAAAGGGCCAAAAACATGTAGAAATTGAGGATGAACGAAAGTGGATCCAAAAGAGCAGTTTTATTTTTAGACGGCATTAGGCTGAGACTGGACTGGTGCAGTGATCCCTTACAGAAATGTGGAGAAAATTCTATTTTTTTTAGGTAAATTTGAAGTTTGCAGGGGTTGGCTAGTAAATCTGCAAATGAAGGCCAGTGGTCTCAAAGTCTCTGCCACCTTTGATATACAACCTCGGCTTCCCCAAGACCTGGGAGATGCCAACTCATGCCATGAGGCCCATTGGCACCAGGACAGGTGGGAAATTAGCTAGGCAAGGACGTGTGGTGCACTACCAGACTAATCACACCCCTAAGGTGAGCTGCCTAATGTGCCCCATGAAAGAAGGATTCCACCATCTTGATTTTTGTGGAATTAGAAACTCTGGGAATGAGTTATGCACACTCCCCACAGGAAGTGGTCATATAGGGGGTGTAGTGACCACAAGGGTTAGTAGCCCCTTGTCTACACCCTTCACTCCCCTTAATTCCCCAAAATTCAGTATTTAAGTAGACCCCTGACACCAGGTACACAAATTCCTCTGACAAAAGAAGAAGACGAACCAAGAAGAGCCAAAGAAGCGAGAACTGCGATATACTGGTGGACTTTGATGCCAAACTCTGCCTGCATGCCTGCTACTGCCCCAACAATAACAACAATCCGACTCGCCCTGCAGCTGTGCATCCACTAAAAGCCTCAGAGGACCTCCAGAACTTTGGTAAGCTATCAGAATCTATCTTGAAGAAGAGAAGCCACTTCCCTGCAACTTACAGGTACTGACCACAACGTCTGGTTCACCGTTCTGCTGACCACCGAGCCCACCAATACAGCAAAGTAACCTTGCTCCAGGTGGTTAGATCCATCTCTCCACCACGTGTGAAGATGCCAGGACCAACTGGAACCGTCCAACACCTATACAATGCGTACTGCACCCTTTGCAGCAGCCAAAGCTTCTTTTGCAATACAATCCAGACTCCAATGCTGAAACTACTGACCAACTGATGAGGAATATCAGCATCACAGAGGCCAGTACCGAGAGCTACCCAGCTGTCCTGTTTTGACCCCCCCCTTGGAGGTGTAAATGAGAACCGTGAGTGCCTTTGATGCACAGACCGAGCTGACCTAAACCCTCTGCACCTGAGCTCCCCGGCCTGGGTCCACAACAACCGATTGTGCTTCCTGCTCTCATGACCCTCACAAACTGAACCTCCCATTAGGAGCTTCCGGACTAGTCCCCAAGTCCCCCTTTGCAGCCTGTCTCCAAGTGACCCCTCGCTTTGCCTACAGTTTAGAGAGTAAAGCTACCAACCCATCCAGCACCTCTGCGACCAGACACGCCAGGGCAGGTAAACTCAAACTGCTGATGGTACTTTGGACCTTGGCCCCCTAGCACCTTAAGTCCTAAAGGAAACCCTCGAAATACGCTTACAAGTAACTGTGTGCAATATATGTTTCTTTCTCCATAGGAAAGCATTACCACATCCGCGGTCCCTGCAGTTTTCGCCAAACTGGCCGCTGTTCTGACCTTTGCTTCTCTCACGAGTTTGGGATGCATTGAGTCCGTGAGACAGTATGCTGTAGGGGGTCAACCACAAAGTGTCTGCGTCCAACGCAGCAGCCAGCCGTGTGCGAGTCAAGTACCACTGCCAACTCATGCTGTTTACACCAAAGCTGCTGGATGCCCAGAGTCCATACAATGGGGGGGTTTATGGCAAGATGTGTGTCAGCTTGCATGGCCTCCGTAGCGCCATCTTGCCTCGTTAATCCGAGCTTCACAAGGATCCATGGACAATGCTCAAAAGGACTGCCCTGCGGGTCACGGTAAGAATACTTTTCCCGCATTGTTTCAAGCCCAAAATGCTAAGACTAAAAAAGGGAATGATCTTGAGACCGGTATGGGCAGAGTACATGGTACGTTAAACCCTGTGCTTGGCCCCCAGATGAGTCAGGATGAGATACTTCAACTACCCCCTCAGTACTCTCCTCCAAGTAAGCGGGCAAGCCAAGGAAGTGAGTGTGGAGGACACAGGATTTTGGGGATGATGGGAAAAGGTCCTGATGACTCAGGCATGGTCTGTGCGGGAGGGGCACAAGAGGAGGCTCCAGTTATGGGGCCCCTGGGCCATGAGTCTAAGGAGACTATGGAGACTACTGGAAAAGATTTAGGTATGTCTCAAACAGTGAGAGCTGAGGAGGCTGATGTTAAAAAAAAGAAAACAAGGAATAAATCGAAATATATTCCCCACACCCTAAAATGGGATCAAACCACTTGGCTGGATAATATGTGTGCCCCACAGGAAGTGGACTCTGGGACAACTTCTTCTCACTTCTGGGTCCCTCTAACTCCTCAGGGGGCGAAAGTTTGGGAGGCATAAAGGATTGGGCTGGCAGAGAAATCACACATAGTGATGGTAGCGATTTAAGCAGTTTGTGTCTGGAGGATGAAAATAATGGTGCAGCAGGGGGTGTCAGCCCCTCCACGGTGCAGAGGCTGAGGGAACAGGGAGATGTGACCAGTCTCAAGGCAAAGGGAGGTGCAGGGTTCTTGGTATGGGACTACTCCTTTTCTCCTGGCCTAGAGGGGGGCATCGATGTGGATAGTGTACCTGTCGCTGAAGGGGAAGGAGAAAGCTCGCCAGAGATTTCGCTGTCGGTAATATACCAGAGCATTATGGCTCATAGGGAGGAGACTCTAATGGGGAGTCAAAGAACCCAGGGGGCATGCCGTAAGCTTCAGAATTCAATCCGTCGTGTTGCGAAATCCAGCACAGAATTCGAAATCCCTTACAGACTCTTTAAAGTCGCAGAAGGATAATACACTATGGAAATTGACTGACCTAGCGAATCACCTTAGGAGGAATAGTCTGAGAGTTGTAGGTATTCCTGAAGGCATGGAGGGAACTGCAGCCCGGAAATGTATTGTCAAACTGTTTACAGAAGCATTTCCTGATCTTACATGGTGGTCCTGGGATCTGGAGGGACCATCGATTTCCCTTCAAACCGCGTGGTACTCCGGGACAGCTAGTGACTAAACCAAGAGCTATTCTGATCTGTTTGTGTAATTTTCTGCCTCAAGAGACTACTTATGATCTGGCGCGCCTAGACAGAAAAAGGGCAGGGAAGGGGGTTGAGTTCTTTGTAAGACCCAACTTCTGTCGTGTGACAGTAGAGAAGCAATGGCAACTGCACCAATTAATCCCAATGTTTCAGGCAAATGGGGCACAGGTTTTTTTGCTTAACCCCGCCAAGTTGAAAGTTATAATTAGGGTCCAAACACAGTTTTTCATTTTGGAGACCCAAGCAAAGGAGTATTTACAAACAATATAGAAATAGTTTGATATGACAGTTAAACTAGATTTGTATGACATGTTTTGGGAATGATTTCTTGGGGGGATGACCAGGGGGAACTGTGTCAGTTTTCTCCATCACTAAAGGACCATAAGCCCTACTGCCTCATTAGGTGAAGGAGGAGAAGGGGAGGGGTTAGGAGAGGATGATTCACAGGGAGGGGGCTGGGGGAGAAAAGTTAAAAAATCATGGTGGATGAGGCAGGAGCTATTTTTTTGTTCGAAATATCTATATATAGATATGGTAAGCTGAATATGGATGAAGTAATCCTGATTCAATGGGGGATGGGTTGAGGGCTGGGAGGCGACGGGTATGTACGATTAATGTGTCAGGTTTAAATGATAGGGCAAAATGACAGAGAGTAGCTATGGAGCTGAGAGTCATTAGATCCCGAGGGGTGGCTATTTTGGCAAAAAGAACAATACGTTTACAGGGCAGGGCTGTTGCAGATAAACATGGGCGTTGGGCTATTGCTGAATGTACTGCTGGGGGTTATGAATTTGTTGTATGTTTAGTGTATAGGTCAAATATGGATGAGACACAAACTTTGGATTTTCTTAACATCGAGTTGGCCTCCTGGCCAACCTCCCTGATATTTTGCGGGGACCTAAATATACATTTTGATTTCCCAGAATTTAAGGATGGTCAGTATTGGGGTAGCAAACCTAAGGTGTTTCGGCCATTACAACAGCTGGCATCCGAGCATGGTTTGATAGACCTCTGGTTTAGAAATTGATATCCTGAGGTGGGTTTTACTTATTTTCCTGCCCACATAATAAGTGGGTTAGGCTGGACAATTTTTTTATATCTCCGGGCATGGCCACAATGGCTAAAATGCAGCTATTTCCTAGGCTGAAATATGATCATAGTCCAGTAGTAATGGATATTCCAGTCCAGGGTCTTAGTCGGCCTTTAAGAACTTTTTCTTTTGATAGAAAATTATTATTAGACACTGTTTTTGTGGTGCATATTAAAAGTTGGATTATTCAGTTCTTGGAGATCAATAGGAATACTGTCCCCCTGGGCATAGTCTGTGATGCTTTGAAGGCAGGGTTAGGAGGGGTGATCCTGAGCTTTGGTGTGCACAAGCAGAGACAGTATAATACCCTGGTTCTGGGAATGCTTGAGGAACTCAGAAGGGTTGAATGCAGTCTGATACAATGTGTGGCAGACAATGGGCCTAGTACTCTAGCACAAGCTGAAGTCGCCCGCTGTAAGGCCAAGATTAACATATTATGGTCTAAGGATATTGCCTCTAGATCAAATTTATATGAGAAATTGTTACAGATTTGGGGAGGCTGCTGGCAGGTGCCTTGCCAAATGTAATCGGAATAAGGAGGCTGAGCACGGGATAGAGGCTTTAGAAGACTCAATGGAGAATTTAGTCAGCACCCCCCTGAGATTTTAGCAATACTTAGAACTTATTATCAGGATCTGTATACCGAAGATAATATAGCAGGGAGCTCTTTGTCTGGTCCATCACTTCAAGATTTATTTAGGCACCAGCTCAGCAGTGAAGAATCTGCATGCCTATATCTACCAATTACTAAGGGAGAGGTTGAGGATGCTATCAAATCATTAGCGGCTGGGAAAGCATCAGGGCCTGATAAATTACCTTTGGAATTTTAAGTTGCTTTTTTTCACTGAAAATGGATATGCTTTTAGCATGCCAGGCAGCGCAGGGGGGGCAGGCCCCATCATCTTGGGACGCTGCTAATATTATTGTTTTTTAAGAAAAGGGAAAACCTCCAACCCTGCCCGGGTGATATAGACCCATCTCACTATTAAATAGTCACAACAAAATGTATGCAAATATTCTGGCATCACGTCTCGCAAGGTCACAATATGTCAATATGGCTTTATCCCAGGGAGGGGCACGGTTAATCATGTTAATCAGGTGGTGAGTCTGTTTGAAATAACAAGGGTGCAGCAGAGTCCGCTGGGGCTGATACTCCTGGATGCCGAAAAGGCATTTGACCATGTCTCCTGGGGGTATCTCTGATCAGTGATGTTATGTGCTGGTTTTGGCATGGGCATTATTAACACAGTTAAAATAATGTATAGATTTCCTATTCCCATGACATGCGTGATGGGCTTAGAGTCAGAACAGGTTATTTTTACCCGAGGGACAAAATTGGGATGCCCGTGCTCCCCTATATCGTTTGCACTATTAATTAATCCCTATTTGGCACAGTTAGAACAGAGCATTATTATTCAACCGGTGCAAATTCAGCATGAAGTATATAAGGTACTGGCCTATGCTGATGATGTGACCATTATCACTACATCACCAGCTGCAGCAATGCCTAAAATGCAACATCTGGCTGATATCTTCGGTTGTATGTCAGGGTATAAACTAAATGCTGGAAAAACACAGATCATCTGCACTACTCAGGCCAGCTTCGATGATATCATAGTCGTGCAAGAGGCAGTTTATTTAGGCATTAAAATTAGAGGCTGCCTGGATGATTTAGTGGCTGCTAATTGGGGCACTATGTTGGTTGGATTTAGCAAGGAATTGGTGAGATTAGAGGGCCTATATTTGTCACTGGTCGGGTGATGTTATGTTTTAAAAATGAATATTCTACCAAAAATGCTCTATTTTTTTAGGTCGGGCCCTCTGGAGCTTAGCAGAGTTCAGCTGCAACAACTACAAGCAATTTGTGGCAGATTTATTTGGGGGCAGAAACAAGCCAGCAGGGCAATTAAGTTTATCCCGGGGTGGTTGGGCAGTTCCCAATGTCTTACTCTATTATTATGCTTGCCTTTTGCAGAATATGAGGATTTTAATGACAGGAGAAGCTTGCAGTGATGTAGCCGATGCCCCCTCTATTTATAAGATGATGTTGGGTTTGGACGCAGGTAGATGATTTCTTAGGGTGATCTAACCCAGTTATTATAAAAAGACCTGATTCAAGGTTCTCTTGGCCGCGGTTAAAGTGTGGAAACAGATTTGCAGAAGATTAAAAATGGGAAGAATACGTTATTATACACCCATGTCTACTGCACAGCTATTACCCTCTATATTTTGGGATAATATCATGGCTAGATGGAAGTCAAAAGGGATCACAATTATTGGGGACTTTTATGAGAAGGAATATGTTTATACGTTTGCTGCACTTAGGGCTAAATATGATCTATCAAATATAAACGTCTTAAAGTATTTACAGATACCTTCTCAAAAAGGTGCAAACAGGGGCTATAGAAAGAAAGGGCCTTATTGAAGAAATCATAAGCAGAGAGAAAATTGGCTGTATTTACAAGTGCCTTTTGGAGCTGCAGGAGGATGATCTCGAAACGCAGAATGAGAAGTGGAGTGTTATATTGGGCCAAGGTGGTGGACTGCTTCAGGAGTCCATTGAAATGTCAGAGGAAATACTAATCTCTTTAAGCCTCTGAGTACAACATTATAAAACCATTTTTTATCTTTATCATACACCTGCAAAAATGCTGAAATGGGGAGGTGTTAATGATTCAAATGTTTTCGATGCTAAGCTGAATATGCTGATAGTCTTCATGTTTTTATTTACTTGTATTAAGCTGAATCAATTCTTGTCAGGGATAGAGGCCTTTTTAACTACTCTGGGATAAAAATTAAGGTCACTCCTACTGCTATGTTATTAGGTATCAAGTATGGCGCTCCAACTGGGCAGGCCAAGTCACACATGGTTTACCTTATATTTATGGCTACAGCGGTGGTCCGGCTGTGCTTCAAAAATAATCACCTACATTAAAAATGTGGAGATCCAGATTATTTTTGTTTTTTCGTTTAGAGCATTTTCTCTATACACTTAAAGAGCCACGAAGGAAGAAACTCGGGTTAAAGGTTTGGGGAACTGTACTTGATTATATGAATGCCTGAATGTGAGGCCCCTTGATTATCTCATGCAGTCTCACTTGCTGGTTGATGGTGACTTTTGTCTGTGTGTATTTATCAATTTTGTTATTGCCCTCCAGTCTTTATCTTTATTTATTTATTAATGTTCATTATTTAATATGTGATATTAATATTGAATGTTTTAATGTGAAATATGAATATTATGTAGGTAAAATATGTGCTCTCACTGATATGTGGTATCAATTTTTGTTGCTCCATCATGAGAAAAAAAAGAAAAAGGAAAGCATTACCACATGAAATTGAATATGTGTTACTTTTTTACTTACCTGTACAAATTAATATTTTTACTCAATTACAATGTTCTTGGTGTTACAATATATATAAAAATACCTGTTATTTTTCTAAATTGGTCCCAGGATTCTTCTTGAGTGTGTGTCTGATTTACTGACTCTGTGTGTTCAACAAATGCCTAACACTATCCTCTGATAAACCTAAACAGCTCCCCCACACTACCACCAAAGAGAACATTTAGGATTTTTAATTAAGCCCTGTAAGCCAATAAGGGTCATCTGGGTTTTCTACATAGTGTACCTTTTTTTGATAAATTACATAAAGAGCCAGCTTCCTACACTCCTGATGCTAGAGGCCTTGCTTGGTGAGCACAAAACAATCTTTCTTGTGTGGACACAGTGTCTGAAAGTGTCCCTTAGAAGCTTGTCTTTCTCACCTCTTAACTCAATGGGTCCTTATTAGAGGCCAGTTGAAATGTTCGTAGAGAGCCACATATTATGTCCATTTTCTTTTCAGGTTTTGAACATTTGTCTCTCAGAATACCACATCAGCAAGACAGAGGTGTAACTGAAGCCCCCACAGCCCCTGCAGTGTTGGGTGGCTTTCTGGCTTCCTTATTTCAGGGGCTCCCTCAACCCTCTACCAATGACATAGCAAGCTCTACAGAACACATGAAATTGCATGTAACGTGAAGTAGTCAAATGTTTGGGAAGAGTCACTCTGCTTTCCGGAGGAAAACGAAACAGATTTTCAACGTTGTTGTTGATTAAATAATGTTGTAGAATATATCAGTGGTCGTGGTAGTAATTTCTTGGAAAGAACAACCAAAATTAGAAAAGCGCAATCCACACTATATAGTTGTTAGTTGCCTTAATCAAATTTAATAGTATCTCCAAAGGCATTTAAATGCGTTTCAAATTCAAAGCATTTCATATTTGGCAACACAGTTGCTCCAGTACGTTGCGATGCAGAAATATACAGTGCTCTTAGTGATTAAAGAAAGAGGGAGGAGAAGTGGGTAGAAAGTGGTGGATGAGTGAGTGAAGGACAAGGAAAGGATGTTGTGACATATATACATCATTTGTAAATAGTATAGGATCTTTCGGGCCTAACACAGGTCAATTGTTCCTGGATAAACACATAGCTCTAATGTACATGCGTATTTCACAATTTAGTCTTTGGAGGTTGTGTAAACGTTTGGGCTGTCTACATTTTGACCCCTGTGGCAGAGGGTAAATTAGTCCTTACGGTGGGGTCTTCATCAGGACAAGTTCATGAAGAGTACCTGCGAATAATCAAAATGTGTGTGTAAGAAAAAGAACTGTAAGTAAAAGGATTGGCGCTAAAAGAAATTAGTAGAGTAAATATTACCTACTTGGGATAACAGCAGTATGACTGTGCTGTATGTTCAAGGATGCGAGTGGCTCATATGCGGCTGTTGAAGTCAGAGGGAAAACACATAGTCAATGCTCCCGAATTATGGGTTTCCTTAGAAACGAAGGAAGACACTCAGTGTAACACTTACTCAAGAAAGAAACTGTTGGGGATAAATCATTTGCAGTAAGGGATTAAATCCACTTGAGATCTAAGACACGGAGGAAATACAACAGGCGAGCGTCAAAGAAATGATGACCAAGGACCTAGATCCATGAGAAATCTGACAAATAGGGCAATTACATCGCAAAATAGCTCATGCTTAGGCGACTTAGTAAATGTTATACAACCGGTAAGCGAACGGAGTGCCGCTGTACACTCAGGCCGCCAGGGGTAGTTATGTGATAGACAAAGAAGTTAATCCACTTAGGACCAAATAAACGAAAGGGAATTTAAAACGGGGGTTCAAAAATGAACGGCATAGTCAAAGCTGTCAAACGGAAAATGCGCACATATGGTCTTGTACAAGCAAACGCTAGAAAAAACAAACAAAGTGGTGTCGTCTGTGTGTTGAAAAGGGTGGCATGGGACCTACAACCCGTGTTGAAAATGTTAAGCCCGTGATTATGGCAACCGCTGCGCTGGCTACATGGGTGCTGGTACTTATAAATTTGATTAAGGCACCTAACTACTATATAGTGTGGATTGCGCTTTTCTAATTTTGGTTGTTCTTTCCAAGAAATTACTACCACTGATATATTGTACTGCATTACTGACCCAGGTCGTGTAGTTTTTGTGGGCAACCCCATTGAAACTCAACACTCTCAGAGCAAGTGCACACTTGCAAGGGTTTTTTTCTTGTTTTTAAATAACTGAGACATACCATGTCAGATAGGGAAACGCTCGCTTACACCGAGGAATACATCACCAGATCAGTACAAGGTGACTCTGGGGCTTCCTTTCTATCATCTAATACTCCCAACATTGATTTTTCCCTAAATGAAAAAATAAATAAACTAGAGCATTTAGAGAAAAAATTGATCCGGACTCGTCTCCACGGACATCTCTTAACCAAATATCTGCAAGCGAACATCATACCAACGGGCTTGCAGGTCCGCAATGAACCTGCAATCTTCGTAGATAACCCGAAATTTAAGGAAGGGTTCAGCTTTGTGGCAAACAATTGTTCACACCAATGGATGGTCAACGCAAAGGAAGCACTTGAGCAACTAGAAAAACTCATTAAGGAATTTGACATTAATACACAAGTGAAGAAACTTGATAAACTCGCTAAAGACGTTCACTACTATGACAAAAAGATAACATACCCCTATTTGCAGGAAGATTACTTCAAACAAGACAATCAAGGACGTTTCTTCTACAGAGGTAGAGGAGGCTATAGAGGTAACCGAAGGTTCACTAATTTCTCTGATTCATCATGCAGCACCAGCAGTGACAGCGAGCAAGCAGGACCCAGCGGCAACCACCAATACCAGGATCCATGGTACCAACCACCACAGGGGCAGCAAACGGGTAGACAGCATTTTTTAGAGGACACCCATTGGAGACCCCCCAGGGGTCGAGGATACAACTGGAACAGAGGAGGACGTAGAGGACAGAACCAGCAAAATTGGGACACGGGACGTAGAGAAGGGCAGAACCCCAAACAAGTCCACTTCCAATCGGAGAATCACGGGTAAATCAACACTCGGCGGAGAACATACAGATGGTAACACAGTTGGAAGAAAACATCCAGATGTTAAACCAACAGGAAAGCCCTATTATCAACCTAACCTATCCTCACATTCACTATCTGCTAACAAAACCAGCATCCTCAGCAAGGGGCTTTCATTTGTACCCACATCGCATCCCAAATGCTTTAATGTGAAATCCAAACTACACTGCTTCTTCAGGAAAGTTCGTTCAAGGCATTTCTTCAGACATTCAGCCGATATCCTCCACATCGATCACTGGAATGCGACCACCGTCCACCTTCATGCCACCGGCTCACATAATGCCACACAAGATCTTAACTTTTGAAAGTGTGGTGCTTTGTGATGTCATGCGAGCATGCTCCACCAAAAGCTATGTGAAATATAACATCACAAAAGGTGAACGTGAAGCATTGAGCACATTGAAGGAGAATAAAAACATTGTAATCAAACCGGCAGAAAAAGGGGGAGCGATTGTGGTGCAGAACACCGAAGACTACAAAACCGAAATATAATGTAAGTTACACCACTGCCAACAGTGACTCTACAGATGGAGTCCGAAGAAAGATAAGCTCAATCACGGAAGAGGGTAAGGAGGCTGGCTTCCTCTCAGAGAAGGAGTTTGAGTACCTTAATACCGAACACCCACGCCTTCTGACCATATATACCTTGCCCAAGGTACACAAAAGTCTGCAGAAACCACCAGGAAGACCTTTTATCTCTGGCTGTGGATCCCTTCTGGAACCAATATGTAAATATATTGACTTTTACCTCAAACCCCTGGCCGAAAAGAACATACCTTTGAGATACCATGCAGGTTATCAATCTAGTTGACAAAATGAAATTTGATCCGGAATAACAGATACTAGCGACGTTAGACATCGTCTCGCTCTATAAGAGTATCCCACAACAGCCAGCATTGGATGCTATGAGAAGAGCCCTCGACAAAAGACCACAACCGGCCAATGTACCCACAGAGTTTATAGTGGACCTTTTGGAAGTAGCCATGATGTCTAACTATTTTATCTTCCAGAATGAATTTTTTATCCAGACTAAAGGAGTAGCGATGGGGGCGGCCTTTGCCCATGATCTAGCGATCCTTTTTATGGATAATTTTGAAAACAACTACATCCATTCTGATGCCAATCCATTCAGTATATACATCACTGAATGGCGAAGATACATTGATGACGTCCTCCTAATTTGGACAGGTAATAACGTCGAACTGAGAAACTTTTTCGAATGGCTCAACACTTGCTCAAACGACATTAAGTTTACCATCCACTGGGACAGACAAACTATTGACTTCCTAGACATCAGCATCAAGACTGCAGAAGACCACTTCTACACCACTCTCTACAGATAACCAGCCGAATGCAATACACTGTTGAGATATACCAGTCATCACACACGAGGCCTCCGAGACAATCTACCATTTGGCCAATTCCTTCGTATACGGAGGAATTGTACATTGAAGGAGGATTTCTTCAAAGAATCTGAGGATTTAATCCTACGCCTCATGGAGCGCGGTTATCCGAAAAGACTTGTAAAAAGAGCACGAAAAAGAGCATCGTATAACAACAGAGAAACATTATTGACACCCAAGGAACGTCCCAGCGACATTAGTAGAATGATTTGCGTGACTACGTACTGCACCAAGAGCAATGAAATAAAGAGAGTAGCGAATGGACTTTGGGGTCTAATCTCAGATGTCATGAAAGCTCAAGACCCACTGATGCATGCTTTTAAGAAATCTAAGAACGTCAGAGACCATGTGGTCCACTCACTTCTGGACATGCCCCCCAAGCAAACCATCCAAAGGATGTGGAACCTACCCGAAGTGGTGGGCCACTACAAGTATACCAAATACAAGGCATGCAAAACAACTATTGAAACCAAGACCTTTATCCACAATCATCACACCATTGAATTGAAAGCACACACTAATTGCAACTCCAGTGATGTGATTTATGCAATCCTATGCCCATGCAACCAACTATACATTGGCCAAACAAAACAGAAAGTCAAGACACGGATCCTACAACATTGCAGTAGAATCAGATGCAACACAATAGGGGCACCACTTGTGGAAATCTCAGAAACCAGACACACACAGCTTACTCTATGAAGTGGGTGGTACTTGAGAAAGTGTCATTAGGTCAACAGGGAGGAGATCTGGGACCCATCCTTAACATAAGGGAATGTAAATAGATGCATTTGCTGGACACTGTTAATAATGGACTCAATGAACTAGATGGCACAAACTCACAACTGGCTGGTCTGTCCATTGAATAAGTCATAGAGATATGAGATGTTGTGCCTTCTGGACACACCGCTATGAACTCTATCAGACATTGTGCACCTTGACAACTCCTTACACCAGGGCTACTTATGTGACACTACAGATATAAATATGCAGCCAAACAGCCTTCAGGGTTCTAGGCCAAATCTGTATATCCGATCATGCTATGTACTATGTAATAATGCATATATAGTATATTTCTCAAGACCCTTTCTCCCCTCCGTGATTTTGGAACGTAATGTGTATCCAATAATGTCACAAGTGAATGTCTTTTATAATATGCACACCTGTTATAATATGTGAGTATTCTTTTCCTTTTGTATACCGATCAAGTTGACACCGTTTAAATGTATCAATACTTTGAACAGTGCGTATGTTAAATGGAATTGTTCTCAACATTCCTGTGCTTCACACCGCTAAACCAAAGTTTTTTAATCTTCAGTACAGAGCACCTCATACATCAGATTTAGGTTTTCTTCATTAGCAAGGGACACATGCTCATACATATGCCGCCTTACACTTCCCCCTTTGTTAGCTCTTTTATACTATCCCTTAAACAGCAAGCACCCATGATCTTTGACATCAGTTCTTTACATCCACCAGCAACCCGTTGATTGGCCAACAGAAGACGAGCCCCCCCAGCAGCATCTCGCTGCTGCACGCGCGCCACGCTGTCATTACTATTTAAACGCGCACTATGACAGCCGCTATCATTTCAGAGCCCACCGACCGTTTAGGAGGTAAGCGTGCACGTAGTGATCTGCCACACAGGAGGTAAGCACGTTCGCAAGGCTTCGGCTGTTGATATTGTTTGGCGGTTTACAGGCGCAGATACTACAAATATAAAGGTGTCTATATTGAATGTAACCGGGCTTTGCGGCTTTGACACGTTTAGTTTTCCTGATGTTTCATTGTCTTAGAAACCACCGGAGAGAGCGCATCAGCGGTATGGGTTCTATACACTCTTAAAGCGCCACATACCATTTCATTTGTAAATGCTAAGTGCCTAACGTTTGACCAGCACCCATGTAGCCAGTGCAGCGGTTGCAATAATCACTGGCTTAACGCTTTCAACATGGGTTGTAGGTCCCATGCCACCCTTTTCAACAGCTTTTTTTTAGCGTTTGATTGTACGAGACCATATGTGCGCATTCTCCGTTTGACAGCTTTGACTATGCCGTTCATTGTTGAACCCCCGTTTTAAATTCCCTTTTGTTTATTTGGTCCTAAGTGGATTAACTTCTTTGTCTATCACATAACTACCCCTGGCGGCCTGAGTGTACAGCGGCACTCCGTTCGCTTACCGGTTGTATAACATTTACTAAATCGCCTAAGCATGAGCTATTTTGCGATGTAATTGCCCTATTTGTCAGATTTCTCATGGATCTAGGTCCTTGGTCATCATTTCTTTGACGCTCGCCTGTTGTATTTCCTCCGTGTCCTCAAGTGGATTTAATCCCTTACTGCAAATGATTTATCCCCAACAGTTTCTTTCTTGAGTAAGTGTTACACTGAGTGTCTTCCTTCGTTTCTAAGGAAACCCATAATTCGGGAGCATTGACTATGTGTTTTCCCTCTGACTTCAACAGCCGCACATGAGCCACTCGCATCCTTGAACATACAGCACAGTCATACTGCTGTTATCCCAAGTAGGTAATATTTACTCTACTAATTTCTTTTAGCGCCAATCCTTTTACTTACAGTTCTTTTTCTTACACATACATTTTGATTATTCACAGGTACTCTTCATGAACTTGTCCTGATGAAGACCCCACCGTAAGGACTAATTTACCCTCTGCCACAGGGGTCGAAACGTAGACAGACCAAACTTTTACACAAACTCTAAAGACTAAATTGTGAAATACGCATGTACATTAGAGCTATGTGTTTATCCAGGAACAATTGACCTGTGTTAGGCCGGAAAGGTCCTATACTATTTACAAATGATGTATATATGTCACAACATCCTTTCCTTGTCCTTCACTCACTCATCCACCACTTACTACCCACTTCTCCTCCCTCTTTCTTTAATCACTAAGAGCACTGTATATTGCTGCATCGCAACGTACTGGAGCAACTGTGTTGCCAAATATGAAATGCTTTGAATTTGAATTGCATTTAAATGCCTTTGGAGATACTATTAAATCTGATTAAGGCATCTAACAACTATATAGTGTGGATTGAGCTTTTCTAATTATGGTTGTTCTTTCCAAGAAATTACTACCACGATCACTGATATATTGTACTGAATTACTGACCCAGGTCGTGTAGTTTTTGTGGGCTACCCCATTGAAACTCAACGCGATTAAATAATGTTGGCAGATACGGGCTCCGAGAGGCCTCCTTAACTCCTGGTCGCAGCCAGTCCTTGGAAGCCAAGGCAAGTGGCTCTCAGGAGTTGGTTTCCAGGGGACATTCAATGCTTTTCTCTACCCCACCATACCTGCCATTTCCCCTTCTAATTTCCCTCCCCCCGACCTCCACATTTTTCCTACACTGAGGCAATAGCATACATTTACCACCTGCTGAAAGCACTGATTTACCACACAGCAACATTATATTTTCATGCGAATTAACCGCCCAGCCAGTACCGTGAGTCAGGGACTAATTGCATGTTCACGTATGTTTAACATTAAAAACTGGGCATAAGGTGGGGGTATAATGGCCCTATTTCCCAATAAATCTGTCAACATTTTTCAGCCCCCACCTTACCCTCACTTTTGAATTTTAATCATACATGAAAACACATTATTTAATGGATAGCTGTTCAAGATATTTTTACTCCTTGAAGGCCCCAGGCGGAATTCATATTCAAAATGCTCCCTGGTATACAGCTGAGCCCATCCTGGTGTTGTGGCTGATATATAGGAGGAATGTATCCTCTAGCTGTAGAAATGTCTCACTCCCTTCCCGGTGGGACAGTCTGGTGCCTCCCCACTGGGCCCCTTGATTGATGATTGAAGAATGTCATTTCTAAGACCTTCACTTACCTCCAGCACAACTCCACTCACTTAATCACATGTTTGCCCTGCTTTTGATTTCTCATTCATTAAACCCTGAATTGATCCAGAAAATATGCTACTGTGATACGAAAACTGCTTTCCTTTTAGGAGTGAGAGGCAGAATAGCATAAGTTGCCCTAATATTAAAATGTCAAAACTTTTGATTAGCAGATCCTACAGACAATACAGGGTTTTCTGGAAAAGGTTTACACCACCAAATTCTAATATCCCCATCATCATCACATCCCCTTTACAGACAAAGAAGAATCCCTAGAATCTCAAGAAATAAATGAACTTTTAAATAAAAGAATTAGATAATTCCAATGAACCTGACAATGGGTGTGCAAATCTGCATCGTTTTTTTGCGTAGTTATGCGCCATTAGACAAATGCATCTCTGTGCTTTATTAAAATTGTTTGTTACTTTCTGACTGCCTTTTTGCTCCTCTTTTGTGTAGTTTATCTATCTTCCTTTTTTCTTTAGGCATCCCTATTCCCAGCTATCACCAACACAGGCAGCATCACTATCTCTGAGCCCTGGACCACCTTTTGTGTGACAAAAGCTCAAAGGGTTAAGGGCCAACTAATGAGACGGCAGTCGAAGTGCTGATTTTCTTTGTGTAGGACCACCCCCTTCATGCTTGCCGCAGGTGAAAACAACGTGGGCTTCCACACTTGGGTATCCCACACCCAGTGGTAGGTGACCCACCTCTGAGCTGATGTCATAGACCGGGAGCAGAACCTTCCCCACTTGCTTGTCATGGAAGTGATGGCAGTAGGTAAGTGGTGTTGTTTAAAAATGTTTTTATTTTATATTTATTACATTTATGGAGGTATTATATACTACTGGTAAGTTTTTGATATGTTTATCCTTTAAGGAATTGATACAGAAAAAACGAATTTGTTGGAAATTTGCACCTTTACTTAAATCTTTATTCAGAAAGTGCGCTTTTTGCAATTTGGGTAAAGCTGTTCATCGTTTAAAAAAAAAAAATAAAGCTTGAAATACATAATGAAATCTGGGCAGTTAAGATTTTTGGTCAGGGACCAGTCCCAAGTGTTTGAAGTATCTGATTTGCTGGCAGTAACGGTTATAAGTACATAAATATAAATATGGCAGTAGATTTCAGATGTCATCTGTGCAGTCATAAGCAATGCATCATAGCTGTGCAAGTTATACTTATGTCAGTTACCTATAACTGGTCAATGTCAGTGTTTTTCTGATATGAAAATGGTATTTAATTATTAGAAGACCTGAGTATAACTTCACTTTAACCTTTGGGTTCTCAATAAATTTCCAAGGTATTTTTAACTTACGTTAAAATCCTACTACCTTACTTAGATATACTCCACTATATACTTTGTTTTTTTTCAGAGAATTTACATGTTTTTTTAATATAGATTAATATCGTATTAGGACACATCTGCGGCCATCCCTTGCCACACATGGGTTTTTGCCACAGCGCCTGGCCAAGCTCCCGCCAATGCCCAACCCCACTCCTCACACAGCCTTTAATCACAGGGCCAGGCTTGGCTGTCTCACCCCCCTTTTGTTACTGTGACCTTTCCTTTCTATGCCTTCTGGTAGTGGAAGATTGTTGGTAATTTGAACAGGAATGCTGGCTCACAAAATGCGGGTTGACAGGACACTATATTGATCTAGCAGTTAATAGTACAAGTGCACAAATGGTCCTGAACCTAAACAGGATGTTGTATGCAGTTTATCCCAAGTCTAATTCGCAAAAGGCTAACTTTGTGAAAGCTCCCATCATGCAAGGTTTCATGATGTCGTGAAAGAGCAGCATGGAAGGATAGCAATACAATATGTCCTTTCCATTCCCTTATCCAATTTACATCATTGTTTTTGACCCTTTCTAAGCCAATTCCCCATTTATTTTTATTTATAGCTTTGACTGCTTGATTTTTAAAATGTCAAGTAAACCTTTCAAAATTATACTTTTGGTAGCTACACCTTAACTTTTGTTGTTTGCTATTGTTTTTTATGTGCACATAGTGTACTTGGTGCTAATATTTGCAATACATTTGTAATGTTTTTGTCTGAGTCCTGCATTACTTTACGCCGCACAGGAGGTCACAGATTATTGAATTGAGGAAAAGCATGAAGCAACTCCTGGGACAAGTAGTAAGTCACTTTCCTTCTCATTGAGAGCAGCTGGATTTGTTAAGGTATTCCTTTTTTTGCTTCCAAGCCTAGATACCCACTCTTTTATAAATTAGCCAGCCTTCTATGTTTCTGTCCCAGACTCACTAGCCTTGAAAGTAAGCAGCAGGAGAAAGGGTTATTGCCCAGTGTTCAATCATGCCTGCCACCACTCCCATTCGGTCCCTGTCAGCCCAAAAATTACAATCTCATCTCAGCATGTCACATTTCTCCCACAGTTTCTTTCTAACTGTCTAATTGTAATTGATTATATTACTGTTCTGCCTTCTACCTTCAAATAACCAAGCAACTAAGCCTATCACATCATGGGCCATATGTAGGTAGGGACACATTTACCACTTCATAAATACCGAATTTTACCGATTCGGTATTTATGAAGTGGTAAATGATATGTAGGTAATTGGTCGGTAAATATTACCGATTCGGAATAATTCGGTAATTACCGAATCGGTATTTACCGATTCGGTAATGAGGCATACCTTCCCATTGATGGGAAGGTATGCCTCATTACCGAATCGGTAAATACCGATTCGGTAATGGGGGGAACACATGCAAGGGTGGCAGGGTGTCACATTGACACCCTGTTGCACCCCTGAAACGGCCATGTGTGCACATGTGGCACACATACATGCCCTAAGGGCATGTATGTCTGCCACATTGCACACTTCTAAGCGCTTTAAAACGCTTAAACACATCCATTCATTATTTACCACCAACTAATAGTTGGTGGTAAATACCGACTCCAAAACACACCCACACACTCCCCCTACATCTCATTTCTGTATTCGGAATTTACCGAATCGGTAAAATTACCGATTCGGTAATTTTACCGATTCGGTAAATTACCGAATGCAGAAATGAGCCCCCTACATCTCAAAAGCCAAAATACCGGTCGGTAACGGTATAATTACCGAAAATCGGCCGTTACCGACTGGTATTCGGCTACCTACATGAGGCCCCATATGTCTTAACCTGTTCATATCCAAACCTTAACCTAGCACAAGTCCTGACATTTTACTAATACATACCTTGCCCAACACTTTCTTGCTGCATAGGCTGGAAATACTATATCTGCTATACAATTAATGAATTTGATGTGTAGAATGCAGTGTGGTACTCAGTCTATTCTTAAGGCAGGACTCAGGAGGGAGAAGTATAAAAGTAGGGCCATTGGGATTTCTGATGTGCAATTAGCTCCATCAATGTTGCATTGTAGGTGTCTCTTTTTGCATGGCTAGCCCCCATTTGTTGCCTAATATCTGATGTAATTTCGAACTGCAAGTGCCCTAGGTCCCTGCTGACAATGTCTTCAGTTCCATATCTCTTACCCAAAACACTGCACCACGATTGGAACAACTTCAACTACCTGTAAGTCCCTAGTCAATGGTACCCCTAGTACATGGGTACTGAAGAGGGCCCTCTGGGGCTGCAGCACTTGTTGTGCCACCCCAGGGCCCCCTCACCAAGGCTATGTACTCTGTCATTGCAGGCTACGTGTCTTGGTGCAGAAAAATCCGAAGTAAGAGTCAAAATAGCACAGACCCCTGTGTGCCATGCCACCCATACAAGGAAAAAGATATAAGTAAGTCACTCCTACTGCAGGCCTTAAGACCTAAGGCAGGGTGCACTTTATCCTATGTGTGGGCATATTATCATGAGCTGGTGTGTACCTACAATGTCCAGTCCATTCTGTGCTGTTGTAAGTGAACAGGAAAGCCATAAAGTGTACATGGGCTGGATACATGTCAACACAAGTTTCCTAGCTCCATGATGCGTTCACTGATTGCTAAGATGTTTGGTACCAAGCATCTTATCATAATAAATCCTCAGTGATGCCAGTGGTGAATATATTATTAAATTCACAGAGGTGACCTTTTTAGAGGGTTCCCTGAAACCTAACCAAACACTAGTGCGGTCTCTTGTCGGTTTCCACCAGCCTGCCACCACAGACATGTTTCTGACCTCATGGGGTGAAAGCCAGCAATCTAAGAGGATAGAGACAATACCTGCTTTGAGTGAGGGGGGGGGGGGTGTTCACACCTCCTCCAGGATAGGATGGCCTTCCCTAGGGGGAAGCTTCAAGGTCTCTGGCACCTTTTTAATCCAACCCAGGAACCTCCAGATAGCGGAGGCCAAGCCTCTTTTCCTGCTCCACTTTTAATGGGAGGAAAGGCAGGAAAATTAGTTAGATGAGGAGGAGGGTCCCCCCTCAGCCTGCACCACCCCTGAAATTCCACCATCTTCAAATGGTGAGAAAACGTCCAATCAAGGCTAGGGTAGTGCCCCTTCCCACTGGAAGTGATCACTAGAAGAAGTAGACACCTAAAAAGGTAAGTTGCCCATTGGCTAATACATGATTCCCCCTGCAATGCCCCATAATTCAGTATTTAGGAGGCTCCCTGAGATCTGAACCTCAGATGTATCGGATCAAAGGAGACCAGGACAAAAAAGAACTGCTACACAAAAACAGAAGCACTGCTGCAGAAAGAAAAGGTGCCAAACCATGTCAGCTGCAAGAAGGACTCAACAATTACTGCTGCTGTGTCCTCTTGAAGCCTGAAAGGGCTGCAAGAACCCCGTAGCACCTACAGCTTTCGAGAAATCACTGAGAAGCTCCGTTGGAGTGAAGGCATTACTCCCCTGCACAACGCATGAACCAATCCTGTGAATCCCAGTTTTTTGACTTGCTGCTCCCCAATACCTCAATGCCGCATCAAAGCAAGAAGAGGTACAACAGCTTCGGAGGGTCATATCTGTCTCTTCACCAAGTTTGGAGGCACCAAGACCTACCAGAGCTGTGGCGTAACAAAATTCAGGGTACTGGATCCCCAATGGTAAAAACCAAGAAGATAAGTCCACTATGGACTCCAAAGCACCAGAAGTAAGCACAAATAACGGGTCGTCAAGACATCCGAGACCACATTCCTGAGTGACCCAGCTGCTTTGAGATCGCCTCTCCTAGTTGCCTGCTCCTGACAGCGAGGACCCTAAATATGCACAACGCCCAGCTGATCTGATTGCTCTGCACCTGGCCCTACCAGTCCCAGCACTGAGTAACCAGTTCTGCTCCTATGGTTCCCAGGCCCTTGCCTCCTCCTGCCTCCAAGGAGATTCACCGGACTTTGTGCACCAGTTTCCAGGACCCTAAGCACTGTAGTCCTGCCCGATCAGGATGCTCTTAAACTTCTCCTGGTGGAACTGGTCCGGAGAGCAACATAAAACACGAATGTGAACTTTGTGGAAGCACAGCCTGATTATATATGCATTTTTTCTCTTTTTCCCCATTGATTCCCATGGTGCATAATTGCGCACAAAAGTGATATATTTTCCGCAGTTTATAAAATCATAACTCCGAAAGTGCTTACCTTAGAAATGTGTTCTTGGTCTTAAAAGATACATAAAAATCTACTTTATTTTTTGCAAAAATTAGTCTTGGATTTATTTTTGAGTGTGTGTCTCATTTATTGCGTCTGTGAGTACAGCAAACGCTTAGCACTATCCTCTGATAAGTACAACTGCTTGCCTACACTACCACAAAAAGAGCATTATAAATATCTACTTTTACCTCTGTCTACCATTTGGGGATTGTCTGCACAGTATACTTCTTTTTAGTACTCTATATAGAGAGCCGGCTTCCTAGATGCATGATATGTATTGTGAAATAAATTCTGCAGCATAAATATAATGTACTGTATTTTTAAATGGTTAAACTCTGCAGCATAATAATTTTTTTTAATAACGCATTTGGTGGTATATTCACAAGAACGTGTGATAACTACCAAAAGAGTAGCGTAACGCTCAATATCACAGCCCATCGCAGGAAAATAACCCCATGTCAACTAGGAATTCACAACACAGCGGTACCATGCGATAGTCTGCCGAAATCGCGGACAATGTTTGCGATAGAACCACCTCGATGGAGATAAAAACAAAAACCACAACACAAAAAAACATGCAATGGGCCAAAGCGCATTGAGGAAATCAGCGATAAGCAGCACCAGGCCAGCAAAACACACACCTGGCAGGCGGGAAAAAACACCATGAAAACTGAAAAAACAAACAAACACAAGCTGACCAACACCCAAGCACCAGGGAGGCAGCCGGAGCAGGCGCAGAGGATGAGTGCAACCCCACAAGCACCCCGGACGACCAGCCCAGGACCTCGGGGACAGGGAAGGGCAAGGACAAGAAGACGAGGAAGAAGAAGTTCAGTCCGCAGGCAAACAGGATCATAGTCACGGAGGTGATGGAACACCATCAACAACTCAACGTCACCTAAAACGTCTCATTGGGCCCCAAAACTGGAATATGGCGAGACATCGTCGACAAGGTGAATGCAGTCAGAGAGCACAAGAGGACAATGGACAAAGGTCAAGAGGCGATGGAATGACATCAAGCGGAAGACCAAGGAGAAACTCTCCGCCAACCAGAAGGCAGCAACGCTGACTGGAGGTGGGTGCCCAGTGCAACAGCTGGAGCTGGAAGACATGGAGGAGCTGGTGTTGACAGTCATCAGTGTGGAGACTGTGGCCGGAGTCGGGGGACCGGACACTGCTCGACAGGACACAACACAACTGCAACAGGGTGAGTGACCAACAGGTACTGGGGAGACAGATGGAGATGGCCACAATGGTACACATGCACAATCAAGCAGAGCACAGTGCACACCCACATTGACCCTGGGTCATCACCCCGATCTATAGACTGTCACAATGTACAAAGTCATGCTGTCTGAATGTCAACATGTACCATGCGGCTACATACATGTGGACACATTGTAATACACCATCTCCCAGTCACATCGCAGGACCACCGTCAACCTCCTCTGCAGAGCAGTCCCAGACACTCTTCACTGATGGCGAGGAGGACAACACCAGCATCGACAATCACCACCAGGATCAAGGCAGCCTAGCTACATCGATGAGACCCCACCCACCACCCAAACCTCCAGCAGGAGGTACCAACAGCCCCGGCACTCGCCCAAGACCCCCAGGAACAACACATGGCCTTCCAATGCCTTGTGCTGGAGGGCCAGAGGGAGACGGCTGAGCAGTTGCGGGTGGCTTCCACCTCATGGCTACCAAACTGGACGCCATCCTTGGGTGTCTAGGCTCAATCCATGGTCTCCAATGAGCCATGATTGACATTGCTGGAGTCACGACGTGGAGGGAAGAACACCTGTCTGCTCAGAGTGGCTCAAGCGATGCCAGCCATGAGCTGACACACATACGGAGGCTCATGGAGGGCATGGTGCGGATGGAGGCGAAAAGGATGGCAGCCACCGCTGCACATCAGCAAAATATAGCTGGGATCTATCATGCCCTGCAGGTCTACATCATGGCATCGCCACCACAAGGCCTGGCGCTGATGAATGCTGCTGCCCCCACACCATCCACATCTCAGCCCCCTGGTGTGTCAGTGTCTCCCACTGCGGCAGGCATATCCACCCAGGCACCTGATGTGTCAGTGGCACACAGTGCCGCAGCCGGAACAGCAACACTCGCAGGTGGGGCATGCAGCACTTCTGTTGACGAGGACGTGGATGGGTTTGTAATCAGAAGGAAGCAATAGCATTCATTCCCGCCAATGGGCCTGTTGCTGCTTGGTCCCACACATCACCTTATGACCTTCTACTGTCCCCCGATACACTCAGATGCACTCACCTTGGACATGGACTGACACATCCTGTCTGGCGAACATGACAAGGCGGACAGACTGTGGACTGTATCCTTCCTCTACTGCAGTACATGTCATCCCAGGCTGGACTCTGGCTGGCCCTCCACAGGCCCATATTGTGTGGTGTGCTTGGCATTGCCATTTACCGCTCCAGCTGCAGAACTGCACTGGATGTGCCAATAAACATCAAGTGACACACTGCTGTCTCATGTCTTACATCATTCATGTATGGATGTGTGGATGGATGTGTGGACAGTGCCTTCCCTTGCGTCACTGATGTTCAACCTGCAGGATGCGAGTCAGAGGGTGCGGCATTGCGTTTTGTGTACATGGTCCCGTGGACACTACAACAGAGACACATGCATCAGTCACTTTCTTGTTCGGACATGGACTGAACCACACCCAGAGCCCACGAGTCATTGTTGCAAGCCCTGCGCTGGTCTGGCGTACGGCAGGACAGACCACTCTGCTAATGCTCCGGGGGGGAAGCCCTCATTGCTCCCCGTCGCAGGCGTACTCGCTGGTGGTATGCAAGTCACTGTTCTAGTCATCAGCATGTCACAGCCACTCCTTGAGGGCAGGTTTTCACACACACCACACCCATCCGGCACAGGCATCACTGGCCATGTGACTGCTCCAACATAAGGGGCCAACAGCTTCATATCCTCCTCTTTCGGTGCTGACTGGATGACGGACGCTCCACCCTTCTCATTCATAATGGGCACATTAGATGTTGCGCACAGGGTTGGTGGCATCCGAGGCCTGGCGGACGGCATGGGCCTAACGCCACGTGATGCTGACTGGGGTGGCACAGGCTTAGTGGGACCTGAGGCCTTGCGGCCGTAATGGGCCTGCCACCACGTGGCGCTGACTGGGGTTGCACAGAGTTAGTGGCATTGGAGGCCCTGAAGACGGCACAGGCACCCTGCCACAGGATGGTGGCTTCGGGTGCATTGAGTCAGTGGCACCTTAAGCTGCTGAGCGGGTGTGCAGCCTGCGATGATACCCCGTCCCGGCAGTCTGGCCAGCTCAGGTAATGTGTGCCCTGCTGGACCGCAGTGTGGGCTAGAGCCAGCGGCCGGTGCGGCCCTACTGTCATGTGGCGTTGCCTCCTGAATCACAGAGTTAGTGGCACCCATAGGGCTGAGTGGGTGTGCAGCCTGCGATGGTGCCGGGTGCACTGGTATGTCACATGCCATGGAGTAATCAGGACCCAGCACCACACGTGAGACCTGGTGGCCTGTGGAGCGTGGCTGCATGGTGTGGAGGGTGCCATGTACGCTGGTGCTGGGCTTGTGTCTTGCAGAGACACGTGGTGGGACCTCCCATTTACGCGCCGGTGACAGAAAGTGAGCATTGAGGCCTGGGTGTGCATGGGTGGCCCAGCTCCGATGGGCGTCGGGAGGGGCTGGTGTGCCTCTTCTTGGGTGTGCATGGGCGGGCAGGCGATGTTGTCTTGTGCAATTGTGTGTACTGTGCCAATCGTGTATCTGGACTCTGTTTCAGATGATGGCTCTCTGTCAGATGTGTGACCTGGGGTACTGCTATCCATGCCAGCAAGTGGTTGGAGACACACCAGTGGCAGCAGGTGAGCAGTGTACCCTGGGTGCGCAGGGGCAGCTCTCCCTCTCCTTCTCTTCTTCTCCCTCTCTCCTTCTCTCTCCCTCACTCTCTCTCCCTCTCTTCTTCTCCCTCTCTCCTTCTCTCTCCCTCACTCTCTCTCCCTCTCCCTATCTTCTTCTCTCTCTCTCCTTCTCTCTCCCTCACTCTCTCTCCCTCTCCCTCTCTTCTTCTCTCTCTCTCCTTCTCTCTCACTCTCGCTCTCTCTCCCTCTCTTCCTCTCTCTCTCCTTCGCTCTGTCTGTCCTTTGATGTGCGCAGGACACAACTTCTCATCATGTTTTTTGTCTTGCAGGCTGGGACCTGCGGATTGTCCAGAGGAGAGCAGACATTTGTCATCATTTCATTTCTGTGTTTTTTTTAATAAAGTTAGATTTGTTGCTTCGGAAGTGGATTTGCGGAGCTTGTTGAGGTGAAGCTAGTCATTTGTGTTGACCTTTCTCTAGGGCTGGCTGTGACTGCAGTAGGGGAGGTAATAGTTGCTGCAAGTAGTTGAGGGTCTTCTTGAAAAGATGGAAGCATTTGTTGTTGGTGAAGCTACATAACTAAGAGCAGGTTGAATAGAGATAAGCCATAGTTCCTATGAATCACGCTCCTCACAAACTATCACTGGCTTATCATCACCTTTCTCAATACCAATGCTTTTGGAAAACGTACTTTTCCCTTATCCCTCTTGGGTGATTTTGGTCGGGTTCCAATTCATGTTAAGTTCATTGGTTGGAGGGCTTGAAGAAGATGGTATAGTGCTCTTTCTTTTCCTTGCTGAAGATTGTGAAATTGATATTTGCAATTGAAGAAAAGTCACAACATACTGCTGTGTAGCAACCTCAGCTTCCTGCTCTGCTCCTAGTTCTTGAAGATCAGGTGCAATGCTTGTTCCTGTTGTTGATTTTCCTGCGAAGGCTCGGATTGCTGCTGGGACAAATCAATTTCAGACTCACTACTAGACCCCATGACTTAACTCATTGAGGGGCTGAGAGACATGGGCTTAGATTTGGTACCATTGATTCAAGAATTATTCTCTTCTTCTGCCTCTTCTTTCTCAGAGGAGGGTGCAGCAGGAGTTAAGTTTTTGGAAAAAGGAAAAGGTCTTGATGTCAGTTCTGGCACTGAAAACAGACTTCTTCTTCTCCTAGCTCTTCATTATCTTGGCAGGAACCTCCTTCTTTGGGGCCATATTAGGACTAGCAGTTAGCATTTAGCATGAGCCTAAAAACTCCACAGATGACTCTGGAGTTACCTTCAGTTAATTTGCAAACTTCTGTCCATCTTAGTATTGTGTGTAATGCCTTGTGCACCTTCAGGCTACTCAAAAGTAAGCATAACGTCAGTGGAAATTGTACAATCTAGTCATTGTAATGTAAGTCACGATCCACGTCACAAATGCTTAATGATAATGTACCTATGCATAAACTATGCTTTGCTGGACATTATGCTAGAAAAGCTAACTTGGTGTTTCTCCAGGCCCAATTGGAATGCCTATGGAAGGTGGGAGGAGGCAAAAACTGAATTGAATTAAATAATTGCTGGCATCCCTGCACGGCCTATGGGACCCCTGTGGACCCTTATGGAAGGGGGCAGGCAAAACTCTAACAAAAATATTTAAATATTTGCTCATCTCTCCATGGCACATTGAAGGCCTTGCGGGCAGGGTACAATTAAAAAACAAATAAATGTACGTAATAGTTGATGGTGTCTGCCTAGGTCCCATGCCCTCCTGGGCCTGTCTCTGTCTTTTATTAGAGACAGGGAGCAGGCAAGCATAGCATACATGGATTAAGTAATGGCTTGTGCCCCTCCTGGGCACATGGGACACCTATGGGAGGCAGGCGGAGCAGGCAAAAGTCTAATAAATTATTCAAAAACAATAACTGTATACTACATATAGTCAGTCATAAGCATAAGCAATATATGAGGGAAAAATAAAATAATGAACAAAAATGTCATGGACTTCTTCTATCAATATTCCCGGAAAATAGATGTTAAACGTGGAATAAAATGATTAAAATACATATACACACTGTACAAAATGGTGGCAGCTATCTTATCCACATCATTGCCAGCGAAGAAGGAGCCATGGAAAGTAAAGACCCTAGGGCATATTTATGAGGGCCTTCCGTCATACTTGCACCATGCAACATGGTACATGCACGATGCAAAACCCCAAGTCATATTGGTGAAGACAGGCAAAGCCCCCTTGCATGGCTTTGAATGGCTTCACAAATATTGAGCAATGCAACACAGGACAAATCGCTGCGTTGCCAGACTCTGCACAAGGGAGGCTTTCCTCGGGCGTTGCAGTGGGTGTTCCCATGAAACTCCCATTACTTTTAACACATTCCGAGATTTACAAGAATTTGTAAACCTGGGAATGTGCCAACATCTTATGCCTCCTGGGGTGAGGCCTAACGAGGAGAAGTGCCTGTGTTGGTTCCAGGCTGCCAAAATGGCTCCAGCACAGGGGCACAGGTTAGGAATGCACTGTATTGGATGAATGCAGTGTATTCCTGCCCTTTCAATGTGATGCAGGACAGCAGAGTAAGCTAACTTGCTGCACTGCGCCTCAGTTCCCGTAAATATGCTCCAAAATGTCCACCACACACTCACTGGCTCCAAGAAATAGTGGTCACCACATGGCTATCAAAGAAGGAGGCATAAAGAACAAAGACAAAGATTCCAATCGTGTAAATGCAGCAGATATTGCAGACAGAGAGTGTTCTGTTCCTTCCAAAATCCAAATCCAAAATGACTAAGCAGATGGCGGAAGTCTTCAGGAAAGGAAGAGGAAGTTGTGTTAAAAGAACTTCTGCTCTTGTTCGGAATTGTACTCTCGCACTGAAAAATCATCTGAAGAGTCCATTCATATTAAAAAAATCGACGTGCTTCTTTCATTACCATTTTTACCCACACAACAATTTTGTTATGCTACGTGGTGTAATCTGGGTAATTATGCATACATTTCGCTATGCTACATGATCAAAATTACACAAATTATGCCTATGTCATTCAAATTTCACCCAAGGGTAGTCCTGAATATAGTCATTGCTTATCTTTATTCATGAAAGTAATGTAATTCCAAACAATATAATTCAATCAGTGCTCATTTTTAACTGTACCTTAAAAAGAACAGCTTCAACAGTCTCTCAGTTGTAAAGTTAGAATGTGATTTTAAAATAAAATGCACAGGGTGCTTGTTGGGGAACAAATTTCACCTGCATGGTGTACAGTTGTGTTTTCCTGCCCAGAGAGCCCGGCTGCACGTGTCAGGAATCCAGATTTTTTTACCTTCACCGTGATGTCACACTAACGCAACATGTGAGCAGCTTGTCTCTTGACGAGTATCATCTTGGAATTGCCCTGTGACCTGGTGAGGACGCACTAAGTGTGCTATTATTGACAGACAGTGGACTAATATTTCTCTCAAGGGTGGCACATAGAGTAATAGTGGTATCATATCTTGTTTTGTGAATCCATAGTTGTGATCAGACCATTTTATATGAGCCATAGGCGCAGAGGCCTACTTTTATGAGATTACCTAGTTCCTAGTGCATTGCAAGTGTATGTTTTGCATGTTTATGTGAGTACCATGCATGGTACATGCATGGTGCATGGAAGTGAGCCAGAGTAATTGAGCCCTTCGGGATCCATTTTGGCAATAGGTGGATGGTATGAGAGAGGGGTTGGACTGCAGACTCTGTTGTGCAAAGTGAGGAAACTTTTAGGGGAGACCAGCCCTTTTTTCTCTCCTTGATAACTTCTTCACGTTGACTGATAACAGCCAGATGCAGAAACCTCACACCTCTTTGATCCCATGTAATGGGTGCTCTAGGTGGAAGATTACCTTGCTGTGAGAAGCATCACTGTACACAAGGCTGTGTCTGGAGAGCAGCCTGGAAGGACACTTCATTGGAGAACCACCTCAAACTGGTTCAATAGTTGCAGACAGGGGATACACAACCCCTATATGATGTTGGCATATAAATGTGGGGCCCCACTACCCCACTTGTGGTTTCAGTCCCACACCCTTTACTACCAAGGACGGGAGTGCTTAGCAGAGTACTCAGAGGACTTCTGAGGCAGCAGGGCTTTAGGTTTTCCTGACATCCAGTCTTCCAGAAGTGAAGGGATATCAACTGAATCTCCTGCTGGAAGTGCTAAGTGCCTATTATGAAGCACCTATAAACCTTCTTACTTGCTGAGAGAGCGAAGAAGTCTGACAAGCCCACAGGAGGAGTGACTATCTAGGAGAAGGAATTGTAGGGTGCCCCGATCTCCTTAGGGTACCCAGCCTCTTTGCTCGGGTTCCTGCCAGGAAGTGCAAACCTTTGACCCCAATATTTGAGACCTGAGTGCAGTTCAGATTTAGTATGTGCATTGCACAACTGCCAGCTGAAGATATGGTTCATGCATAGCTGTGCCTGCTCAAGTTAGGAGTGACCCATGTGTGGCTGCAACTGCACAGTGATGTGATCAGCCTGAGTGTAGCCGCAATTGCCCAGAGTAACCGGCCTATCCGGAAGCTGCACTTACTCATTCTACCTGGCACATGGAGGGCTGCATATGCCAAAGTCAAGACCAGTCATGAGAGGCTGCACCTGCCTGGTGTTGTCTGGATTGGTTGTGGACATGGCAAGGACCTACTGGTTTTGGTGTGGCCCTGTCACCAAAACTCTGAGTTCAGAAACACTCGGTCTGGGACTAGGTCAAGACCGGGCTGCTGCTTCTGATTGTCGCATGCTGCCAGTTGGTACACAACTTCTCCTGCAAGCGGGAGTGAGCATGGCCGAGAGCTGGGCAAAGGAGCTGATCCAATGGGACTAATCCACTGCTGAGAGGTAAGACTGCGAGCTGTGACTGCAAGAGATTGCACCTGAGCTTTATTTGTGCTGCTACTTTATAACCCACAGTGGGACCTAATCCCAGGGAAGAGAATCTAGGTATGAGTTAGGGAGAACATCTACAGTGGTGCAACACTGCTTGAATAATGGGGAGAGACACTAAAATGCATCCTGTTTGAGTGATATGTAATAATATTGGGGTTTGGCAGTGCTTTTTTCTAAAAGAAACTACAGTATTAGCTATGTGATTAATTATTTATCTCTTCCTTTTTAGGTCGAGCCTACAGCTTTTGTGCAGCAGGATCATCTGTTGTATGTAATTTGGGGCTCTGGAGTATTTCCGCAGAGTTTATCTGCTTCTGCTGTTTTGCTTTCTGCTTAGGGACTTTTTTTCACCATTTTATCAGTGGCTACGTGCATGTGAGCCTTTATTTTTTGCTCTCTGCTTGACAAGCACTGACAGCATAGCTGTAAAGAAAGGGACACATTTACCTGCCGGTGTCTGTGGCATCACTGCACCATCCGCGCCCCTCCCAAGTCCCGGTATGTGCTCTGTGGCTCTCTCCCTGGCTCAATGCACCTGCAGGCCACTCGTTGTGGCCCGAGCCCGGCTCCCAACCTCCAATCCTAGCATCAGCAGTGTGGATACCTCGCTGCCCATTCCTTGCTATTCCCTAGCCCATTATGTCACCGATTTGACTGAACATCGGGGCTTTTAACAAGCCTTGCGTTGTTGTTGGAGCCATGTTCTCACTGGCACCGCCACGGAGGATCACAGAGGAGGGGGCTGGAGCCCAGGAGCGGCAGCAGGCGGCAGAATAACAGGGCTCAGCTAACTCTCGCACACCCTGCTTCAGCAGCCGCTTCTTCCCTGCTCCTCTCACTTTAAAATATGCGTGAAGGCTGCATAATAATGACAGTGTCCACTTCTCCAGCTCTGCCTCTGGCTGCTGTCACCCACTCTCTTTTTCTTTTTTGCTCTTCCTCGAATTTCCTCGAATTTCCTCACTTTCTGTCTCTGTCTCGCTCCTCCTCATTTACTGAAAACCGTGACTTCAAGAAGTGGCTCTTTCCCACTCTTTCCTCTCCTTTCCTTCATTTGTTCCCCTGTGAAATGGATCCAAAATAACAAAAGCAACACTTTTGCTCGAAATGTAGTCTTTTTCTGTCATTTTTCTCACCATAGTCTAGCCTCGAGATAGAGAGGAAAAAAGTTTCAAAATACGACAAGTAACTAAATATCTAAATAAAGCAAGACATAGTGGTCCCAAAGTGAACAGATTGGTTTTATTCACACCCAAACACATTAACTCCACTTTACAGAGTTTGCCAGTGAAGAGCTACTTTCGTTTTCTCATCTTTCTGTGAACAACACTGTTTTCCCTGGGTGGGAAAGTGCACCATTCCTGGCGGTCCTGCAATACCTGGTTGATATATGGAGTAGAAAAAAATTCATGTGATTCTTTTTAGCTGTTTTCCTTATTTTAGTGTATAAAATGTGTACCGCTGCTGTGTGCTCAGTGATGTGATCTTTCTAAGCTATACTGCTTACTTTTTGTAAGGATATAAGCAATAGACATTGAAATGGGTCCCTTCCAGGCAAGAACGCTAACTGATTTCTGAATAATGAGTGTAAAAGCATTCAGGTAACCATGTTGCTCCTGCTTACCTTTCACATGCCTTACTTAATCTTGCATTCCCTATGAGTGTCTTGTTTTTCCAGGATATAACTTTTTTTTCCATCCAGTATATTACTCTTGTCTAGTGCATAATTTGAATTGAGTCGCATCCAGGTGTTTATGGCGGAGCAGACTTGGGTTGTAGCTGAAGGCAGTGTGAGTTTCTCTCAGTGGGGCAGTATGGTGTTCAGTAGGGGAGACAATGTAGTACTATTGCCAGAGCTGCCAAATTTAGTACTGGGGAACCATAATTAGCCTTCACGACCAGTCCAACAGACCACTAGCCTGAGGGAGCCCATTTTCATGCTAGGCCTCCGAAGGCCCGCTAAACCTTAGAAACCCTGATCTCATAGCACCTGCAGGCAGACCCTCGCTGTGGCAAGTGAGGATTAGCCTTGAAGGCCTGTCCACCACAACACATACTAAAGTTCATCTCCAGTCTTGTGGGCAGGCCTACGAAGCAGCACACCCTAGAGCCACAGTGACTCTGTCACTATAGTCACAGGACCCTCGAGGCCAGTCCGCCTCACCCATTGGTCTTGTTTCAGCAGTAGTAGTGCAATTGACCAGGGATCGGCAATGCAGGATTTGGATGCACACCAAACTAAGTTTGTAAACTTCACTGTCTCTCTGCTTCATGCACAAGCACTTTTAACATGTGGTGCCTGCTCCGGGTCTACTGGAATTATGCAGCAATGGAGGACAAAATTATGTCACAGTGTTGACTAAATTACACATAAAAAAGAGACTGCAGCATAATGCGGTACATTTTCTGATACTTTATTATTTTGACATTTTTACACATACTAACAGTCTCTGCAAAGATTTTGCCTCATTAGTGGTAGTGTAACATACAAATGCAGCAGTGAGAAAGTTGACCAGTCAACCTTTGCAAAGGGCCCTCCATTTCGCAGGAACACAAGTCACATTTTTTTGTAACCTTTGATCCGTTTGATTGAGCTACAAACAATTTTGTTGTTAAAATCGTCAGATTATGAATGAATGAAAATATTCTTATATAGCGCATGGCTACCCGGAGGCATCCCAGCGCTGCAGCTGTGCGTCGAGGAGCAGGTGGAATTATGGGATTATGCAGCGGATGATGTGTCAAATACAGCAGAACTATAATTATGTGTAAAACATTTGCAAATTAGGATATTGGACTGCTCTTGTGGAAAAAGGGAAGAGAAGTGTTGATGATGGAAACTGCATGGCTCAGAGACAGATGGCTTGTGATTACATTTTTAAGTGCATTTGAGACATTCTGTGATTGGAAACATATCCCACTTTCTGAATGCATTTTAAATTCAATAACTCATATTAAACCTTAAAAAAAAATGTGTATCCATTTGTTGAATTAAATAACGTAGTAAGCTGTAACTGGTCAGTGAAATGCCAAACAAATAAGAAATATTCGCTATTTCTGGCCACACCTTTGACTACGCCCACTGACCCAATCCTCAAGTTATTCCCGATTCCCTGCCCACAGTTCCCCTACTTCCCCCCCACCCCCCCGGGTTCAACCTCATACCCCTCCCAGTCACCGGGGACTCTGGCACGCAGCGTGTCTTTATTTAAGTAAGCCCAGCTCCTCCTCCACTCATGGAACACTCCCTGGATTCATGCATGCTGGATATTTTTTTAAGAAGTATCTCATGATATTATGCAGCACCGCCTAAGCCTCAGGCTTTAGACACCATGCACTGGGGCTTCAAATCCTGACTTTTCCTTCAGAGCAAGTTGGCTGCTCCTTGGCAGATATCCTTATGTCGCTCTACCTTGGTTACATTAGATTATAAACCAAAACACAAGAGTGCTGTGTTTTAGAGGGCAGGCGCTAAATTATCGATAGTGGTGCAGGCCTCCCATACTGCTGTCCACCCCCCCCTTCATACCTGCCCGTGAGGCGGTAACTTATAAGTGAACTTCTGTTTTTCCTTAGCATAACTCTTCTGTTTAGACTGTGTTCTTCATATAGCGTAGGAATGGGTGCCAAGTTTATTGATCAATTGTGCTTATCCCAAACAATACTGGTATATTACTGGTAGGCATAGGAGAATCTTATCTCTGAAGTGTTTAATGGCTAAAATGTATTTCAGTTGACGTGCCAACCCGCAGTCAGCCTTCCGAGTATACAACAACATTTTAACCAAGTTGCATCTACTTATCATGGTTGCAACATGGTGCTCAGTTTTATGCGCTATATGAAGCACTACTAAACAGGTTCATTGCCATGCTGTCTAAGGTGCAAGCCTTTAACTCCAAGGCATCCTGAAGCATAGCTCTCCTCTCACTGGCACCTGCTGTATCATCTAAGTAACCTGAGAGACAGCCCAAGTATCTGGTTGTTTATTTAAATGTGTCTCTCTTTCATTTTTTAAATTCGCTGGTTTGAAAGGAACGTGGGCCATCAGTTCACCCTGTGTACACATTAGCAGGGAGACAGTAGCATTAACATTGCTGCAGCTAAATAACCAGACAGGCAGCAAGACAAGCAGAGAGCCATAAAGTATGTTGATTATGGCCAAGGAACGGTGTGTTGCCAGGTATGTGTACATGTGTATACCAATCAATCAAAACAGTCTTTATTTCGACTTCATGTCATAAAAGACAATATTAAAAACAAAGCACACCAATCATTTACAAATATCACATTTAAAAACATTTCATCATCAAGTGTTTCCAATTTGGACTATACATATAAGATTCATGGTACTAAGGCTAGGAGCAACATGATTAGTTTTGCTACATGAGTGGTATTCCTAGTCGACCAGATAAAAAAATAAATAACTGACTTTCATAAAAACAAGCTAAAAGAGTACAAGAGATTCCACCGTTATACTGGATTACTTTTAGGGCTGCTGGAGGGCTTTCAGTTTCCCAGCTCTAATTAGCCACATCCGTTTCAGAAATTAAGCTATGGCTATCACTATCGTTTCAGAAGTATCGGATTGAAATATTCTTAGTGCAGTGATCCCCGTCCTAATACCCTTCTGAATACAGACTGCTCTTATCCATCTTAGGCGGGGGGCCTTATATACTGGGCAAATAAGCAAAATATGTGCTATGGTTTCACGATATATTTTACAAAAAGGGCACATTTGATCGTTTTTACTGGAAGCCCAATTACAGGTGACCGTGTTCAGTGGAAGAGTACCTACCCTGAACTGATGATATAATTTCCTATCTAGAGGCAATGTGATCAAATCCCAGTACATCTCATACCCAGTAGAATGTTTCAGCTCCAAAAAAACCTTGGTATGTGATCGATTTGTGTGTGACTGGAACTTCACCTGGGATATATGTGACCAGTAAGCCTCTTTCAACTCTTGTTTAGTAGGAATTATTGTCCCCTGTGGATTGTCCCATAGATCCCCCATTCCTAAGGACTTTAAAAGGATTTTTACCTTTCTGAACCAAGGAATTTTTTCCCCAGTATCCATATTACGCGTCTCCAAAAGTGCTAACGCATAGTGGTTCAATTCAGGGGTAACCCACAGTCTTCTCCAGTAGGCAATTGGTCTAAATCTACAAATATTTTCTAGACTCTGACACCCCAAATCCATGCGAAGAGGTATTAATGGTGTAGATTGTGGGAGGCCTGTGATACAGCGAAGAAACCTATTATGTGCTTTTTGTAAGCCTGCTATTTCAGACGACCCCCATAATTCAGCTCCATACAGCATGGAAGATCTTACTCTCGAGTCATAGATTTTTAATACTGGGGCTATGGGTTTGGTGGCTGATAGCTTAAATTCTCTTAACAATGCGCCAGAAAGTTGCGCATGCTTGGAGACTAAATGGGCCACATGAGGCTTCCACTGTAACCTGGAGCCCAATGTGATACCCAAATAGTTAAAGCTGTCAGTCTGCTCTAACAATTCCCCATTCATATAAACTCTGCCCCTGATGTTCCGATGCCTGTGCATTGTCATAAATTTAGTTTTGGAGACATTAACAGAGAGGCCAAAATCGTTACAAAACTTTTCAAAGCAGTCTATTGCCTTCTGTAGCCCTTCCTGTGTCTTGGATAGTAGGAGGGTGTCATCGGCAAACATCAAAAGGGGGACGGGGATGCCATTCTGTTTGGGCGGATCAGTTATAGAGTCCTTATAATATTCGATAACTCTATTTATATACAGTGTGAATAGTGTGGGTGCCAGCACACAACCTTGCCGGACACCCCTATCCGTTGGGAAACTGTCAGTCACTTGGCTCTGGTTACCCCACCTGACCTGTGCATAATTATTTTCATGTAGTGTAATCAAAATTGCAAGTAGTTCAGGTGGGATGCCCTGGTCATGGAGCGCTCTCCACAGCCTGTCTCTCGGTACTAAGTCAAATGCAGCCTTTAAATCAACAAAGGCTGCATAGAGTGTGCCTCCCCCCAGAACCACCCATTTCCAGTATATTGTGGAAAATCTAAAAACTTGGTCCACCGTGCTGGTCAGGGGTCGAAAACCAGCCTGTAAAGTGGACATAATTCCCGATTCCTCAATCCAGGTCTGGACCCTGAGAAGAACCATTCTAGCCACAACTTTTTGAATGCAAGCTATTAGGCTAATTGGCCTGTAGTTTCCCGGGTCAGCTCGATCACCCTTCTTATAAATTGGTATGATTTCGGCTCCCCGCCATATATCTGGCACCGTGGTGCCTTTAGCCAGAGTGTTCGCCAATAATTCGATGTAAGGGACTGATCTACTATGCAAGAACAAGTCTGCAGGAATTTTGTCTAGGCCCGGGGCCCTGCCTTTAGGAATTAGATTGAGGGCACATTCGACGTCCTTTTTGGTGAACACTAGCGTAGTAGCTGGCAAAAAGGGGCTAAGAGAAGCTAGGGCGGGTGGCGGGACATTATTTACGTTGGCAAACTGGGACTTAAAGTGCATTACCCATTGTTCTGGTGGGACATGATTGACCGGGGCTGGTTTTTGGTTCCCCATGCCCCACCTCACAAGATGCCAGAAGTCCGTTAAATCTCTAGACTGACTGGCTGCCAGTAGTTCATCCCAGAATTTAGTGTCCCAAGTTTTTTTCGCCACATTTTGTGTCTTTTTATAGTGGATCCTTGCCGCCCTTATAACTTCCCTATCAGTGGATCGCACAGCATCAGCTAAGGATTTATATGCGAGCCTACAGTTTTTATCATACCATGATGCTTGTTTTTTTTTCCCCTTGGCAGGGTGCTTTTTCCTGGAGGTATTAAAAAAAGTACTAAGTTTAAGAAAAAGGGTCAAGTGAATATGAATTACCCTACTGCAGCAATCCTCAAAATTCGACTGCCCCAGCATTTCGATTGTTGCTTCATTTACCATGTCATTCATTATGTTAATAGATTCAGGCTTACCCAGACACTCAGCCCATCTAAGCCGCCGGGTATCATTTGTCATGATGATGTCATTTATCAAGTCAGCATGTAATGACCCCTGCCCTTTATATAACTGCAACTCAAGGCTTAGAGGATTATGGTCACTTTCGATACGCTGTATAACAGTCATATCAAGTATGGCGGACCAAAATTCGAGGTTGACCAGTATATAGTCGATTCTACTGGTGCACAATCCGTTGTTAAAAGTTGGATTACCCTGCCTATCACCTCGTGTCCTACCATTCACTGCTCTCAGTCCATACTCAAGACTAAAAGTCTTAAGTTGTAGGGCAGCCTGGGTCCACCGTTTGATAGGGGTAAGGTTGAGGGTGGGGATTTGCCAGCAGATGTCCTCTGCCTCCGTGAGCTCCAAGTCTGTTTGATCCAGGGGCTCGTAGGAGCAGTTGAAATCACCACAAAATAGCAAATTGGCCCGACCCCTCCAAATACTAGCATAGTGTCCCAACATCGTCACAACTTCTGAAGGTTTCCCTCCTGGCTTTCCTCTTGCATACACGTTAAAAATAATAAGCTCACCAAACAATGGAGATTTCAGCTTAACCGCCAGGATATCCCTTGAATTAATTTCAAGTTGTGAAATAGTGAAGCCATCATCCTGCTTTACCCAGGTAGTCAGTCCCCCCTTGGGTCTCCCTCTATTTGTTTTCATTGCAGGTATTGCAAAGTGGAGATACCCTGTTCTGTGTTGGGGCTCTAAAGCCCATGTTTCTTGCATGTTAACTATCATAAAGTTATCAATAAAGGTAGCCCAGTCGCTGGAAATCAGCTTATTTTTTAGACCAGCCACATTCCATGAGACCAGAAACTGGGTCTCCGCATTGCAGGTTATATTATTTGGGACAGTTGCAGAGACTCCTATACCATTAGTATCCAACTTTTCACCAGACTCAATTTCGCTACCATCTCCCGGGCGGTCAGTGTGAATTGACCTCCCTGGAAGGTTGCTTGGCTTGGAAGAGCCTGTGGCCCCAGCATATATCTCATAATTATTTAGACCGTAATTAGAAGTATCGTATATACGATCTCCTTGTGTAATTACTTTTATGCTGCGCGCAAAATTAATTGGGACATTGATAGTAACACCAATCAAATTGAGATCTCTATCAGGTGTATTTAAATCGGTGGGAGAAGTCCTATCCAAGGCCTCTGCCATACCCACTAGCTCCTCCCCGGGTAGCTGTAAGCTTCAATCACAAGCATCCAAACCACTAAAGATGTCAAACCGGTTAGATACTTCCAGTGGAGTGAAATGTGCCGGGTAATCCCGGCTCCTATGTGCAGGGAAACCCGGCCTAGTAGGTACCGTATTCCACCCAAAGAATTCTGACATTTTGGCTGGGTTCCTGATATTCAACGTGTCGGGAAATTTAGTGCTAGATAAGGTATAACCCCTAGTCTGATGGGAAAATACTGCAGAGCGTGGGTAGAAATAAGTCAGAGGACGTGGGATAATGCTGCTATCTGAATTGACCCCATGCCAATTCAGGATATGGCGTACTGCATTTTGATCTCTAAAATTTATCACAACCACATCCCCCCCAGTATCTTTGGGTCTACCCCCCAACCACTGGAGCCGGCGTACATAGATTATTTCGCCATCGATATTACTGGCGATTGGCCTATATAGTGCCAGCCAGTGTGTTATTTTATTCTTTAGTTGGGAGAAACCCTCTTTCTTATTCACTGGGAGCTCAGGAACGCCCATTAGGATCACAACATAGGGAGCGGCCTCAGGTGGGAGATCCGGTAAGGGTCCCCTAGACTGATTCCCTCGAGGCTGCCTCATGCCTCCCTCCTCATGTCTCTGTGGCCCGTCCGAACAATTACCCATGTCATTAGTATTATTGTTTACAGGGATTATAGGATGACAAATAGTATTGGCTAACACATTGCGCACAGGAGCGTTTGACTGGTTGGAGGTGAAGTTGCTCACAGTAAGATTAGAGGCTGGGGCTGGCCCTCTTGTTAAATTGCTACTAGAGGACGGGTCACCTAATGATAGATTGGTTAGAGCTGTGTTTGCAGCTAGCCCATTTTCAATCAATAATGGTCGGGATTTATCAATAAGATTTCCCCCAGAGGGGTGGGCTTGGGCCTGGTTGGGCTCCGAGTGGGCTTCTAATTGTGTAGGACTAGACTTCCTATTCAGGTCTGCTTCAATTTTCCCTAGTCGATTCTCAATTTTTTCCAGTCTCTCCACAATTGCAAGAGTATAAGAACGCAATATCAGCTCAAAAGTGTCCAAAAGATTACTAGTAAGTTTAATGTTAGACCCATTGTCTTTGGGGCAGTGTTCAGTACTATGTTCCCCCTCGATATGTGCAGGGGTCGACGCTGGTATGGGAACAATGACTGATCTGGTCGCGTCCTTAGTAATTACAGTGGATTTAACTTTAGAACTGGAGGGTATTGCCTTTATCCCGAATTCAGTGTGGCTCATCCTCTGTTTAGTGAGTTCCATCCCTTTGCGTCTCCTCTTAGCAGGTGGTGGAACTTGCTTGGCGGATTGTACAACTTTCTTAGTTTTTTTTGACTTGTGAGGGGTAGGTGACACTATTTTCGAAATTCCTGGGGAGCTAGGTAGTTCAAGTAACGAGTTGGTAATAACTATTCCAGTGGGAAGAGCACTGGGTACTACACAGTCTCTCAACAGGAGTGGTACACCTTCTGTACTTAGAGTATCATCGACAGGGGCTGGTACAGGAATATACTCATTTAAAGGAGTAGCTGTGGGATTAAGCTCGAGCAATGCCCTGGTTTTGATGCTTTCAATAGAGCGTCTACGCTCAAGTCTACGCTCTGCTAGGGAAGACTCGGCTGTTCCAGCAAGTAGGGTCTTGATAAGATAATTGTCCAAAGTGCCATTCATTGTAGTTCCCAGTCTGTCAGCCACTACGGAAAACGTGCTCGTCACACAGGTGGTCATAATAGTAGCTGTGTCAAGTATTCAGATAACTACAATGAAGTGTAGATGCAACTTACAGTGAGACGTATTCCTAAGGCAGTCCGTCTGATCAGAGTGCTGTGCCTGGCGCGGTCTCGTCGGTCCACGGGCTTAGCCCGGCGCCGTCCCGCGTCGCGGGGGCGAGATTCAAATTTAAGCGCCTCCGTGCGCGCTGACTGCGTTGGCGGACTTCCGCCGCTGAGGCTCCTGGGGGCTGTGGTCCTGCACTCTGCGGCCGCGGTGCGATGGAGTTGCGGCGGCGGCAGGAGGGCTCAGCGGGACACCAGGAGAAGCGCCGGGAATCAGGTAAGAGTTAGGTGCATTTGCAAGGTTCACGGTAGGTCAATAAACAATGGCAGCCAGGAACGAAGCGGGACCAATCCAAACAAACTGATGACCCTTTGAAGTCTGCGGTAAGGGCA
Organism: Triturus cristatus; assembly: GCF_964204655.1. Classification (NCBI taxonomy): domain Eukaryota; kingdom Metazoa; phylum Chordata; class Amphibia; order Caudata; family Salamandridae; genus Triturus; species Triturus cristatus. The sequence continues at coordinate 733,485,429 of NC_140587.1, read as the reverse complement.
GCCGTGGAATTAAGGGGCGTGAGGAAATATGAATTTTTATGGTCAATTGTGTCCCCTATCTAGACCCCAACGGCTCCATGTACATGCTACAAGTACATGTATGTTCCCTCCACTTCAAGCTATGAAGACGCAAATACAATTGTGTCCAACGTTAATATGTCCTCTTTCAGATCTGCCATGAATGGGTCAGATATTCCGTTCCTAAGTATGCCTTGCCACCGTCTTTATATGGTATACTTTTCACGTTTTCCAGCTCTGGCAAGGTAGGCCCTGAATTCTGCCATCGAGCTTTTCCTGCTTCTGCCTCTGAATGCTCCAGCCTGGACCTGCATCTGTATCCATGAACTTTGTCTTACTTCCTGCGCGGCTAACGGTGCCTAGCCCGGCCTGTTGCCTGCCAAAACTGTATTCAGCCTTCAAGTTATCTGCTCCGCTCCTCAAGAAATGCATTCCTGTCTAGTAGCTTAGGTAAACATCCCTCCAGCTGCAGAGCAAAGGGCCCGGCCTTACTGTCCCCGTGCAAGTAATTCATGACTTTCGTTACCATGGTAGGCCCATGCCCCCTCGCATCTCATGTAGACACTTAGACGCTTGTACACGCACTAGCAGTCAGTATAGAATAGACTCTGTCCGAAAAGACCTTTCCTTCCAGATAATATAGTTCCTTAAACACAAGATATTAGATATGATTTAGGATTAGGTTGTCCTGACATCCCAGACTTCTGTCTCCTCATGTAGGGCTAAATGTCAAGTTCCCTTCACCCTCTAGTTACACGTCAATCACACGTCATGCGGCTGCGCGCGCATCTCTGCCATATATTTTTGCTGACTTTGCAGGATTCTCTTATGGATCCACCCACTTGTGTCATCATCATAATGACGTTTCTAGTATACACCTTTATGCACGCCTATTGTAATGCCTTTTTCATTACGTATGTGTATGCTTATCAGCTGTTACGCCTCCTGCATCTGTCTTTACTGTAATGCATTTACTATATATATTATAACCTGTCAATAATGTATTGCTGATCCCTTCCTGAACCTTCGTGGTGACGGAACTCGATTGCCTGGTTCGAACCATCATTCCTTTGTAAGGAATAAATTCCCTATTATACCCTCGAATACCACGGATTCTGCCTCTTATTTTTACTGAGTTATTCGTATTGAATTTTACCGCATAAATTAAGTCTAGGTAATTTAAATTTACCACATAATTGACGCCCGAACAGGGACACCTCTCACACCCCACGCGCCGGAGGTGCGTTGCAGACCCGGTCTCCTGCCACAGCCGGACGGACAATTACGCGTACCCGCAGGATTTCCTGTATCTCCCTCAGGCCAACGGGGGCGACTGAGGCTGCGATCAACACCCAGACGAGGGGCTGAGGAGTGCGGAGAATCCCGACCAGAGCCTAGCTGAGAGAGCAAGATCCGAGGTATACAGAGGCCCACCAGATTCCGAAGTTCCGAAGTATCTAAGTCACGAGTCGAGTCCAGTCCAGTTTGGTCGGTCTAGTCCAGTCCAGACTTCCGAGGCCTTCCGTTCCGTGCTTCCCGGTGAGTACCGTTGCTGGGGACGCATCTAGACGTGCACATTAGTTTGTGCCGGTCAAGACGGGTTTGGGTACACAGTCCTGGTCTGCACTGTTTTAGCAGTGTATCTGTACTGTTTAGCAGTACATACAGTATATTTAGTATTATGCAGTTAACTAGTTTTATTCTAATTATTATTGTCCGTTTCTAAAAAAGTTTGTGATATGTTTTAAATGTCGTGGTATGAGTGATTGTTCGATCTTCATTATTGTGTTTATTGTAATTATTGTGTTCAAGACCGAGTAAGAATTAAGTAGCAAGGTTCAAGATGCCGTTATTTTCAAAATTAAGACAGATAAAAACTAGAAAAGGGATACTCGAGGAAGCTGTTCCCATTCCACCTAGGGACACTCCGGGGTACTTTATGTACCATAAACATGGCCTAGATGCCGTATTATATCTTGATCTATGGGTGGACTACACCAAGGATTTAGCAGAGAGTCAGAGATGGCCCGCTACTGGAACATGGGATGCAGATTGCATCATGAGAGTAGAAGAAGTATTATGGAAAAAGAAAGCCAGACAGTCACAGAAAGATGCCATTGAACTATGGCGTAAAGAATCGCATAGACGCACAGAGAAAGCGCTCAGAAAGGAAGAGAAAAGTAGGGAAGAATCAGAACGAGCCTGAGAAAACATATTAATTGACGAAGGTATCCGAGTAAAAACAGAACAAGTAGACAGACAACGAAACACTCTTATGAATGGTATGTATCCCCTTCTGGCCGAGGGTTTGCCTAAGGCCACCTTGGAGGTACCAAAAGATCTGCCACCTCCATTACTCCCGATTAAAGTACATCCCAAGACCGCAAAGGACATTTTCCTTTCTTCCTATTTAGATGATGCAGCCCCCGAATATGCTAATGGTGCGCAGCCACGCACACCACCTGTTAACGACGCTCAACCCCAAGATCAGCTGCACCCGCCTCCGCAGCAACAAACTCCTCCTCACGTTCGGAACATTCCATCTGTTTCTACAGTCCTTCCTGCACCCACACTCTCTACCCTACACCCAACAAATCCTTTTGGACTTGGCACCTCAGGAGGTGCGACAGGAGGTTTTTCCACGCCACCGCCAGCAACTAGATTGACTTATAGGGATTTAGCACACCAACGTACACCCCAAAGAGCTAATGACAATATATTACATGAGCCTCTTACAGATTGTAGATATGATCCAGTGCCAGGTAAACACGACACAACAGATGTACCAGTATGCACAAAATGACTATCCAGATTATCAACGCTACACATGAAATAGCCTAGAGAGGGAAGTTGGCTTACCCCTTATTGAGGTTCCTGTAGATCAAGAGGGTCCGTATGTACAGAGTCAAGTATTAGGGAAAGACAGAAAGTTTCTACTTGATACAGGGGCAAGCAGAACAACTATAAGTCACGACGAAGTCCCAGGGGCACCCCTCTCAGGCTCACAAAATATTTCCCTTGGTTTCTCAGGAAAGCCTACTATTAACGAAGTATCGCAACCGCTTGCATTTACAGTTGGTCCATTGACACGGACTACAGATCTATTGCTTACAAAATCATGCCCAGAAAACTTGTTAGGTATAAAAACATTGAAAGCTCTAGGAGCTATAATATGTTGTTCTCCGGACGGAGTACGACTATTTTTGCGTGACTTTAAAGGTCACTACGTGTCTAGAGACATGGATCACCGGTTACAGAATCTACCTGCACATTTATGGGCAAAAGGCCCCACTGATGTAGGTTGTATGCACATTACACCATATCGAGTCACACTCAAAGCAGGAGTGGTATTACCATGAATGTGACAATACAAGTTACCTCCAGATGCTGTAGTGGCTTTACTGCAAATCATTGACGAGCTCATTGCACAAGGAGTGGTTGTAGAAACCGACTCCAATGTATGTAATTCTCCGATCATTCCGATTCTTAAACGAACGGATCCAAAAGCACCCCCAGTATATCGATTAGTTATTGATCTGCGCGAATTGAATAAATGCATTGTACCACAATATCCCGTGGTCCCAGATATCTCTTCATTACTGACAGCTATTGATTCAGAGGCAACGTTCTTTACTGTAATTGACCTCAAGAACGCCTTCTTTAGCGTCCCAATCGATCCGGAAAGTCAATATTTGTTCGGATTTAGTTTAAATGGACGAAGCTTTAAATTCGCACGCGCACCTCAAGGATTTACAGAAAGTCCTAGCATCTACAGCCAAGCACTGAAAAGACAACTTGACAGTATCCACATGCCAGTTAACACTGCACTGCTTCAGTATGTCGATGATCTGCTGATCACCGCCCGAAGCGAACCCGAATGTGAAAAAGCATCACTGACGGTTTTACATTTTCTGGCCGACAAGGGGCACAAGGTGTCCCCTTCGAAGCTGCAATTCTGTGCCCAGCAAGTTGTGTACCTAGGGCACTTGCTGTCCAAATGGGGGAGACAGCTCACACCTGACCGCATCCAGTTAATTGTAAACATGCCACCACCCAAGACACAAAAGGAAGTACGGGCCTTTATAGGCCTCACTTCGTACTGCAGGCAGTGGATTCCCCAATATGCATTTTTAGCAAAACCACTCATTCAGTTGACAACCCAGGAGGCAGCGATATCGACTGTCCTCCCTTGGACTCCAGAACATACACAAGCATTTGAAGACTTAAAGAAAGCTTTATGCCAAGCACCTGTTTTAGCGACACCATGTTACAGTAAGCCTTTTACACTCTTTATTACAGAACGTGAAGGTACTGCTTTGTCAGTACTCACTCAGGAACAAGCAGGATCACACAAGCCATGTGCTTACTTTTCTAGCACATTAGATCCCGTAGCTCAAGCTCTTCCTGCGTGTCTGAAATCAGTTGCAGCAACAGCTCTAGCGATCAGACAAAGCGAGTCCATAGTGTTAGGACATCAATTGACAGTACAAGTACCACACGCAGTAGAGGTTCTCTTGAACCGGACACAAACACAACACTTGACTATAGCACGACTGACAGGTTACGAACTCACATTGTTTCAGCCACACATAGAAATCAGACGTTGTAGTACATTAAATCCTGCCACACTTTTGCCATTAAGTGGAACAGACCCACTGGCACATGATTGTATTGAAATCATTACTATTACAACGAAACCCAGACAAGACTTGACAGACGTCCCATTACCAGACCCAGACCTGACACTTTATGTGGATGGTTCATGTATGAGAACAAGTACAGGAGAGTTAGTGGCCGCTTATGCAGTCATGACAGACACCGAAGTCATTGAAACAAATTGTATTGACACATTATCAGCTCAAGCAGCAGAGCTTATTGCTCTGACACAAGCCTGCATTCAAGCCAAGAATAGAAAAGTTAACATATACACAGATTCACGTTATGCATTCGGAGTTGTACACGACTTCGGAGTCCTTTGGCGAGAGAGAGGTTATTTGACTTCTCACGGTGCCAACATTCAACACGGTCCCCTTATTCAAGCTCTATTAGATGCAATACATCTACCTACTTCGATATCTATCATGAAGTGCAAAGCCCATACAAAAGTCACCGATATTATTTCCCAGGGTAACAACCTAGCAGACCGAACAGCTAAGCAAACAGCACAGAATAGGACTCATGCAACTGACTTGACAAAAACAATAGTTCCGACACCGACACACTGCATGACAGTTAGGGATCCCGCCCTTGATGTAATTGACATACAGACACATGCTACACCAGAGGAAATAAAGAAATGGACGGAATTAGGAGGGATCCAAACAGATCAGGGATGGATGACGAAGGGAAAATCTATATGGTTTCTCCCCGACTCAATGGTTCAAGTTATCATTAACACAATACATAGTCCAGCACATCTAGGAGAAAAAGCTATGTTAGACAGTATTCAACACATTTGGTTCAACAAACACTTACGAGCTGCAGCCAAACAGAAAGTCCGAACTTGTAGGATTTGTTGTCAGTTCAATCCAGGTAAAGGCGTACCTGTAGAGCAGGGTGGATTTCAACCTCCCGATCATCCTTTTGAAGTCCTCCAGATGGATTATATCCAGATGGAACGATGTCGAGGATTCAAATATGTCCTCGTAGTTGTATGCGCTCTTTCCCGTTGGACAGAGGCATATCCCGTCTCAGATTACACTGCCCCGACTACTGCCAAACAATTAGTTCGTGAATTCTTCCCACGGTATGGTTTGCCCCGTATCGTGTACTCAGATAATGGCCAGCCGTTCTCATCCGAGCTAATGAAACACATTTCACTCTTGTTAGGCTATCAATGGAAATTCCACTGTGTCCGACATCCCGAGGCAGCAGGTCTCGTGGAACGCCATAATCAGACCCTGAAAATTCGACTTTCAAAAATCTGTAGAGAGAAAGGCGTCGACTGGATAGTAGCCTTACCAGTTGCACTATTTTACATGAGAATGGTAGCACATTCTCGCACAGGGCTATCCCCATACGAGGTGGTCTTCGGTAGGCCACCAAATATGTGGGGGACGCCTATACCTCGTAAAATCACTGATGTTGATTGTAATATGCTGACAGATTACCTTGCTTCCTTGATGTCTGCACTACAATCTTGCCGTTCACAGGTAGCTGCAGCCTTTCCCGACAACACCGAGGTAAAGCCCCATGAAGTGGTTCCTGGAGACCTAGTTTTCATACGAAACTTCGACAGGAGGAGCCCGTTGGAGCCTCGCTGGCAAACACCAAAGCTGGTACTTCTAACGACGAGGACAGCAGTAAAGGTCGAGGGTCGCAAGGGTTAGTTACACTCGAGCCATATCAAGAAATTTCATGGACTACCGTCTGATTTGAACCCTCAGCCCTGCCCCCTTCCAGAGACTGATTCAAAACTCCCCCTGGTTGAAAAGACTGAATCTCAAAACTATAAACTGAAACTAAGGTCTAGCAAGTCAGACAATTCGATTGTTTAAGTCCTCTACAAGGTGAATCGGTTGAATTTAGTCTTTGACATGTATCCTCTAGACCGAATTAGAGAGAGAAATAGACAGAAACAGCTCAAGAAACATGCATACTGTAAATCACTTCATAGTCACTGTATAGTGACATTGTTGATTATGTTTTTTCTAAGTCTTTTTATTATTGCTGCAAGTATACTGTTGCACATGTACTATCCTATTTTCAAGCGTGCTTATTCTGCTTACAATGTTACAGCCGAACATTCTTTTAGTGAACTACCTCCACATGAGTTGTCCTATAGATTTGCGCTGCGCAACACCACATTCATTAGTATGTTACATCATTCCCATCAGACCAGCAATGCTACAAATTGTTGGATATGTGGCCGACTCCCTCCCTATCAGAAATACAAAGGAGTTCTGCCTCTCTTTCCGTACCCGTTCACACACAATGGTTCCTGTGGAGCATGGTTTAGTTTTATTAACTCTTTAGATTCAAACACTGTAGTTTACCAGAGCAACTGGGTATGGGGAAACCTGAACTTAGTTTTGCTTAAAGCATGTTATCCTAACAAGGAGGGACTTCCCAAAAGAACAGGAACTGATCTAGAAAATGAAGTATATGGATTAGGTAATTTTACACTTAACCTCATGATTCTGAATGTTGAATCCGAAGCTGCACTAGTCTTGCCTGCTATGTCCGTATTACCAGTCAAAGGTGAATTATGTGTAAGAAAGAATGGTTCAGTACACCTGGGTCATAGTAAATGTACTACTGTGATCGAATTCAGTGATAAAGGCAAGTCTACATTTAGAGCTTCCCGTCATTCCTACTTCATATGTGGTCATACCTCATATATACGCCTACCTCTAGATTGGGATGGTACCTGTTACATTGCATTCCTTCTGCCACCTGTTTTCCTAGCCCCTCCTGATTCTCATAGAAATACCAATCTAGTACACCATAGACCCCAGAGAGATATCCCGATTGTAGACTACACTGAAACAGCATGGGAACAATATACAGACTTCAATAAAGGTCTCTTTCCCTACATAGGTGTTGTCTCTAATAGTAAACTGATACGCAGATTAACCAGAACCCTTGAAGCAGTAGTGAATGAAACTACTTCTGCCCTAGGCAACTTAACAGAGGAGCAGTCTGCGATGCGGATTGTTGTTCTCCAAAATCGTCTTGTCCTTGACGTCATCCTAGCCGATAGGGGCGGAGCTTGTAGGGTCATCGGATCAAGTTGCTGTGTTTTCATCCCAGAAAACACGCCATCCGTATATAAAGCCATAACTCGTCTTCACAAGATTGCAAACCAGATACATCAGAATCCAGGCACCTGGACATGGTCCGGTTGGTTCTGGAGCGTGTTGTCAGCCTGGGGATGGAAAGTCCTATCCTTCCTAGGTATTGGCCTTCTCATAGTATTCAGTTGCTGCCTGTGTCTACAATGTGGACCAGCGATTTGCGGCCTGTGTGCCACATCGTGTATTCCACGTTCAAGTTTTCATTCAAGATCCCGGAAGAAGAAAGAAGAGCAAATGATGTTACATGAACAGATTGATGGATTCCTGAAGATCGATATTTCATGAAGGGTCCGTAGGGGACAAGGAGGGAATGAGGAAATATGAATTTATATGGTCAATTGTGTCCCCTATCTAGACCCCAACGGCTCCATGTACATGCTACAAGTACATGTATGTTCCCTCCACTTCAAGCTATGAAGACGCAAATACAATTGTGTCCAACGTTAATATGTCCTCTTTCAGATCTGCCATGAATGGGTCAGATATTCCGTTCCTAAGTATGCCTTGCCACCGTCTTTATATGGTATACTTTTCACGTTTTCCAGCTCTGGCAAGGTAGGCCCTGAATTCTGCCATCGAGCTTTTCCTGCTTCTGCCTCTGAATGCTCCAGCCTGGACCTGCATCTGTATCCATGAACTTTGTCTTACTTCCTGCGCGGCTAACGGTGCCTAGCCCGGCCTGTTGCCTTCCAAAACTGTATTCAGCCTTCAAGTTATCTGCTCCGCTTCTCAAGAAATGCATTCCTGTCTAGTAGCTTAGGTAAACATCCCTCCAGCTGCAGAGCAAAGGGCCCGGCCTTACTGTCCCCGTGCAAGTAATTCATGACTTTCGTTACCATGGTAGGCCCATGCCCCCTCGCATCTCATGTAGACACTTAGACGCTTGTACACGCACTAGCAGTCAGTATAGAATAGACTCTGTCCGAAAAGACCTTTCCTTCCAGATAATATAGTTCCTTAAACACAAGATATTAGATATGATTTAGGATTAGGTTGTCCTGACATCCCAGACTTCTGTCTCCTCATGTAGGGCTAAATGTCAAGTTCCCTTCACCCTCTAGTTACACGTCAATCACACGTCATGCGGCTGCGCGCGCATCTCTGCCATATATTTTTGCTGACTTTGCAGGATTCTCTTATGGATCCACCCACTTGTGTCATCATCATAATGACGTTTCTAGTATACGCCTTTATGCACGCCTATTGTAACGCCTTTTTCATTACGTATGTGTATTCTTATCAGCTGTTACGCCTCCTGCATCTGTCTTTACTGTAATGCATTTACTATATATATTATAACCCGTCAATAATGTATTGCTGATCCCTTCCTGAACCTTCGTGGTGACGGAACTCGATTGCCTGGTTCGAACCATCATTCCTTTGTAAGGAATAAATTCCCTATTATACCCTCGAATACCACGGATTCTGCCTCTTATTTTTACTGAGTTATTCGTATTGAATTTTACCGCATAAATTAAGTCTAGGTAATTTAAATTTACCACAGGCGCTGTGCTCTTTTAAATGTAATTTTTAGTTGGTGAAAATTGCAAATACTCTGTACAAAGCGCTCGAAAGTAGCACCATATTTAGTCTGCAATCGAACAGGCAAACGATCTTATATCAGCTACTTGAGTCCGGCTTCCCCTATCTCCACACAACCTCCAGGGAGATTTTCACCATCAGCGGGAGCTTGCTACTTTACGCCCAGCACTAGGCGTCTGTGCTCGCAGATCAAAGGGGCTGCCGCCGCCGCTCGAAACAGCCTCCCTCTCCTCACCTACTGCGGGTACCATCCGAACCCGCCCTGGGAGCCTTACCGTCACAAATGGCTAAACAGGGGAAAAGACACCCTGAGAAGCGAGAAACGAGAAACGCTCCGCGGCAGGTCCGAGGCAAATTTCAACACGAAAGCCGCACTCGCTCAACAGGACTCAGGAATCATGAAACGCCAGCCTGCTGTACGCCGGGAACGATCCACCATTGCTGGGGGTGCATGTGTATACATTTAGTGTGTGTGACCAGTGTGCCATGTTTATGTATGCAAGTGAATTGCCACTTGTGTAGCTAAATGAGATTCTTGTGTTTGTATTTATCATGTACGCGCACTGTTTGTGCACAAATATAACATTTGTTGCCATGAGTGCGTCTGTATTATGTGTACATCTCAACTAAACTGATTAACTTAGGAACATTTACATTATGTGTTCCAATTCAAGCAGGATTTATGTTTGATTGAATTTTTTTTTGTTGTTGAATGCCCATTGCCCATCCTCCCTTACCCGCCCTACCATCCTCTCTTCTCAGTGAAGGTGCAGGCACACTTTAGCCAAGCTGCTGGTTATTTAATTACACTTTGCGTCGCATCAGTGCAACACGACCTCAGCAGCAAATCAGCGCCACCTCAGCATCAGCGCAGCACCAGTCAGCGTCATTCAGCACCACTTCTACATCACTTAGCAGCACCGACACAGCATCACCTGAGCATTACTCAGCAGCACTTGCGCAACCCCACATTATCACTCAGCTCCAGAGCAGCACCATCTCAGCACCATCTGAGCACCACATTAGCACCTGCGCAGCACCATCTGAGCACCACCTCAGCACCAGTGCAGCATCAACTCCGCACATGCGCAGTACCAGCTCTGCACCAGTGCAGCACCACCTCACTACCAACACTGTTTATGGTTGTGCTTCCCCCACACGCATAACAAAAAAAAGCTATAAACACAAGCATTAGAACAGGCAGGAAATATTTGCCAGCTTTGCAAGAACATAAAAACTATAAGACATTTTTTATGTTACATTTTTTTAACAGGGTTGTTCAATTCTATATAATATTTTCTTGGTTAAATATAAAATAACAAAAACACTTACACCACTTTTTTATTATACCTTTTCAACCTGCTGTCCAGCAGTCACACTGCTCTACACCATAACTTAACTACATCGGCAAAGCCAATAGCTCTGGCTTAACACTTATAAGGGTCGAAGGCGGGAAGTATTGGTTATGCCAATGCTTGTTTCTTCTCTAACTGTTTTCCAAAAATATTTCCTTGTTTGAAAAGAACACATTTTTCAAACTAACTAACCCAAAATAAACACGTACTACAAAAATACATGTTTAACATGTGTAATCATGTCCTATAATGCCATCCTGGGATTCTGGTTACCTGAAAAACACACTGCCCCTTCAACCTAGTGGTTTATGTGGCTGCCAGAACCCCTCAAAGGAAACATTGCACCTTATTACACTGTTACCCATTATGTTTCCATTATATGAATAAATTGGCATTTTTTTTTAAAACCTCTCCATTAATATGTTCAATACCAAGTAAATTTGAGATAGAACACTAATGAATATGTATATAAACCTGGAAGGAAAGGGGAGTGAAATCTTTCTAATGGGAATTTCCATGGAGGTACACTAAAGCATCATTCTAAAATCAAGGCTGAGGGGCCTATTTATGAAAAAGTCCTGCATGACAGGGAAAGGGCAGGTAATTCTGGAAATGCATAAAGAACTATGGGGCATATTATCAAGGGCCTTATCTCCGCTTTTTTGGCTTAAAAAGCCAAAGAAGCGGAGATAATGTATTCGCCCTATTTACAAGGCAGTGCTAACATGCATTTGCGCATGTTAGCAGCCTTTTTACCTACGCCTCGCTTTGCATCTCTAATGAGATGCAAAGTGGGCGTTTCCTACTAACACAACACAGGAATCAAAGAGTTACAGCACTACTCCCTATCAACAAGCTGGCAATACCTATGTTAGAATCAGCGCTAACCGCGGATAACGCTGATAGCTAACGTCTGCTAAAAAGCAGACTTAGCTATACATATTATGGGAGGTGGATTCTATGGCTGAATCCACATCTCCCTATCAGCAAGGCTTGCCTTATCGCTTCCGTTGTACCGCTGGATTTCCAGCGATGTGCGCGGATTTCACCGCTATCGCCGGATTTGATATCGCCGTGGAGATATGCGTTGTAAATAACGCGATATCTCGGCGATTAAATCCGGCGATAGCCGGCGTTATGCTAAACCCGCTCAGCGATGTTTATCGCTATTCTTTGTTGATATGCTCCAAAGGGAGTTGCATGGGAACACCCATGCAACGCCCATGGAACTTGCCCTCTCAGGGCAGAGTAAGGCAATGCAGCGATTTGCACTGTGTTGCCTTACTATAGATTCATGGAGCCACTCAGAGCCTCATAAAGCGGCCTTGCATGGGTTCATTAATCCAAGGATTGCGTCACTCTTCCACCGCGTTGCAGGGTGCATGAACAATGCAAACCAGCTTCCTAATAATAGGCCCTACAATTTACAAGGGTCGAGCGCCTTATATGATGGTCTCAGTCAGGTCCAGGTTATGGCGCTGCTCGAGCACCAGGTTTACAAACCGTCCCTGCCCAGCTTTTTTGAACTAAGGCAGAGATTGAACAATCATCAGTTGCAGTGGCAGGAAGGCCTCTTGCAGGAGGAAAAGCCAGGAAGATAACAGGAATGTTGATGACACATGCATGCTCTCCGGGTGGTTACGTGGCGGTGGGTATAAACATGGAAATTACTAGAACACTATTCCCTTTTATACAAGGCATGAAAAATTGCAAACTGAACAGAATATTTTGCATTCCTGAACTAGCGTCTTTTACCTAGCCCCCCCCTTGTTGCTGCTTTGTGTGAGCAATTCAAAATACATTTAGCAAGAATAATTCACAGGATGATTCTTTTTGTGTCTGTTTTATACCTCCTAGTTGAAAACAGCCAGCTTCTCTCGACCTACAGGAGTCACATTATACACTGCTATTGTACCCTCTATGCAAAGCAGTCAGCTAATTATTACTTGATAAGTAGGTCGCCATCAACACTGCTCCCATACGGTGTTTGTTTGCTGCCGACATCTGCTTTAATGCAGGCACAGTTTGTTAATATGTTTTCGGAGATAGAGAATATCTCCTTGAGACGAAGAAAGCAGGAATGAAAGCAAACTCTAGGCTTTTGTGTGTGGTCTGCTCTCATTAGCTTTGTACCACAGCAATAATTGCAATATTTAGAACTGCGATTTACGTCAAGGAAGACTCATTTATACATTAAAACTCCCCCAATCATTAATGACTGCCCTTAACTCTGGATTAACTAGATACTGCATTTTATATAACTGCGTGATTACTAAGGCTCCGATTAAATCAATTAAAAGTTGAAATCTTCGGAAATCAGGTTGTTCCATAGTAACCTAATGGGTTATGAGCACTTCATCTTACGTCATCGTGGAGCTTTGTATGCCCACGTTCTCTTCAATTAGTTTCTAAATTATAAACATTTACGGTCATACTTATCGAAGCTTTGATTCACCCCTGCACCACGCAAGGTAAAACAAGGGTGAGGCAAAACCTAGATGAGATTTACCAAGATACACAAGCCCACCTATCTTGGCACTGTCGTGTTTGGTAAATCTGGAGCAACGCATAACAGCGCAAGTCGCAGCCTTCTGTTACTCTGCCACGGGGATCCGCTCCATTGGTGGAGCGTGGGTGTTCCAACGCATCCACCCATGGATTTTGGTGCATTCCCAGATTTACCATGAGTGGTAGACCCGGGAATGCATCAAAATGCTAGTCCTTCTCAGGGGAGGCTAAACGAGCAGAAATATTTATATTTCTCCTCATTTTCCCTCTTTCAACATGTGCTACATTCGGCAGCAAACATAGGGGCATATTATCAAGAATGGCTTTAAAATTATCGCTGCTTTAGTGGCAGGAAACTGCCGCTAAAACTGCGATAATGGGCTTGATGATATGCCCTTGAGAATTCCAATAGAAGCCCAGGTTCACACCAGAGCATGGGCTTCTATAGGAATTCTCAAGGACATATTGTCAAGCCCATTATCGCCGCTTTGGCGGCAGTTTCCTGCAGCTAAAGTGGCGATAATTTAACTCCGTTCTTGATAATATGCCCCTTAGAGAGGGGAAAAATCCTCAGTGGATTGTTTTTGTGCTGGAAGGTGTCCTTTCTTGCACAATAACAATCCTTCCTGCAATGCAGGTGGCCTTGCACCATTGTACAAGGATGCCTTCATTGATGCTCGGCAGCACATAGTGCCCCAGCGCAATCGGAGGACAGGAATGCACTACATAATGTTACATATGGCATTCTCGCCCTCTCACTGTCATGCAGTGCAATAAGTTGTCTTCCTGCGCTGTGTTGCATGACGTTTTTATAAATATGTCCCCCATTTTGCAGCATTGTGTTGACACGCACTCTCGGTGCTATTTTACCTGCTGCAGGTGTGAAAGTTATGGTAATACATCAAGTTTCTTAGAATCAGGTAGACTATATTCACAGCTCTTGCACAAATTGCTGCCTTAATGCAAGGCTCAATTTTCCACTGAGCATCATCCCTGCCTAGTGGTGTGAGAGCCAACCCTCTCTGAGGGTTAAACCTCACTGCACAGAAAAAGCATTTGTTTATCGGATGTGCTAGAACAGTGAATGTGGCGCGTTATGATGACCGTGGCTGTCAAAAGCTTTTCCTCTTGATAGCTATCTGGTAAATTCAGTCCTTTTGTCAATGACCCTATGTCTCTCAGATATTATCAAAAGATCATGAAATAAGAGCATTGCGGCATGTTCTTGACATTTGTTTAGCACACTGTCTGGAATGGGTATAGCCTAGTACATCTGTTGCTTCCAGGTGTAGGGCCCATGCCATTGTAACATTACCCTTGCAAACTGTTGTCTAACAGTTAATGTGAAATGTTTATTGAGTTATGTCACATGTATAGATCCGTGTCTTGTGGCAGGCTCGGTGTGAGGTTGTTTGGTGTGTCTATTAGGACTCTTTTGAATAGTCTGGCAGGGATAGTAAAGTACTGGGCCATATGGGTAATTGATATGTTATCAAAGGTTTCACAAATGATTTCGGACCATGGTTTTACTCATTGACGGCTCCTCCATTATGGTGGAGGAGCGTCAACCCACCTACTACGAGCGCAGCAGGCACACACATTAATAAAATGGCAATAAATGTCTTTTTTTTTTGGTTGCAGGCTCACGCTGTAACATCGCGAGGGCAGGGGGCGGGCTGATTCATGCAATTGCACTATTACTGAAGCCCCTGCCAGTGCGCAAGTCAGATTGTCCGGCTGCTTATAGCCAGCCAATCTGACGTGCACACTTTAGAATGCACAATCCCAGGGCTGAGAAACAGCTGAGGGTATTGCAGCCACAGGCCCCCAGTAGCAAAATGAGAGCTGGATTAGTATACTCCAACCAATTGGTTGGAATCATGTTTCACAAGGGAAGAAGTCCTTCCTTTCCTGCTGCCTGCTGAAGTCACCGCTAAGGAGAGAGACACCGGATGTGACTCCTTGCTACATATATGGTGAGTTTTTTAGGCTTCACGGCCACCATATTTAATGTTGCCGGCCGCTACTGGTTTTACTACTAGGATACTGCCAAAATAGCATGACAAAAATGTAGTGAAAGTAACTGCATGTAAGTAAATATTTATTTACTGAATTCCACACATGTGTACCTTGACGATATACATATTTTCAATATTTGCAGATGTTTAAGAAAAGTAAATATGTTCTTGCCATTATAAACTTCATTTCATGATGTTCTGGTATTTGATATTTTTGCAATCTTATTTTGACTGCTCCATATTTTTGTACTCCATATTCCGACATACAGCCATATAGGTTTGTTGAATTACATACTTATTTTCACATATTTCATACAAACAATCTTCTTTCCAGAATTAAAATGTAGCGCTGGGTGAGTTCTACACAGGCTAAGTGACTGTTTTCTTGGATTCAACGATGGGGGATACTGGAAAGAACACATATTAGTTTTGACAAATTAAGTGTAATAATGATAGAATTATGAAAAGTGATGATGACAATGTGGCAGGGAAAAAGTCTGATTAAACAGGGACATAGTAAGAGAGAAAAAGAAATATGGGAACATAGTGAAAAACTAAACAAAAGATAGACAAGAAGACATCAAGGAAGAAAGATTGACAGCAAATGTCACAAATTAAAAGAACAATATAATTGTGTGTTTCATGATGGAATTGGAATTTGCAAAGGAAACTTCCGCCATTAGAAAATGGACCAACTACAGTCTGCGAGGACCAAAATCCACTTGAAATGCATTCCTCTTTTTCTCCAGCTGCCTTGAAGCAGACCTCACCAATGAGGAGCTAGACGTTGCAGCTACTATGGGTCTCATTTACATTTGTTGGAAAACTGAAAACCCTCAAAGTTCCAAAGGAGTATAACCCATAGGCTGTAAATTCTCCACTATAGAAAAACAGTCAGCACCATTTATCTGATTACATGTGTATCTCTATGAAAAATAATGTGGACCCGCCTATACCTCAAGTTTCATCGTCACGGCCATGAAAGCTTCTTCATAACTATGTAAGCGATACAGTTGGTAAAGAGAATTGGGATGCTTCTGAAGTTTGTGTGGGATCTTCCTAATGGACAAAGTTAAAGTTTTCTTACATCTCTCTTGCATATTGCTTATTGTTAGTCGGAGATCATTGTCTGCATACATAAAAATACATAAAATTTCATTCAACTGCGATCTACCATTTGAAAATTGAAATGCATAAATAGTTGTTGACACAGGTATTTTGTAATGGCTTGTATTTGTAAAAAAAAGCTTTTCTAGCAGGCAAATAGGCAAACCTGCAAATGGACCAACAAATATCATGTTTGTATTGTCCTGTTTATCTGGGAGCATTTTCTGCACAGCTCTGGAGATGCTAATGAGATTTATTCCTGTTCTTGTTTCTAAAGCACACCTGAGCAGCTGCCAATAAGTTTCTTATTTTTCCTCATGTATTTGCTTCGAGGCCATTAATAGTCTCTCAGTATATACACTAGATTGTAATACCTTAATTTGTAAGTCGTTGTCTTGTATTTATTCATTTGGCTTTTTGTGATTGATTCAGGTAGTTCACAATTATTTTTACTTCCAATTTTTCATGATGATTTTTTATCTTCTTAAAACCAATCCATTCACCTAAATTAATACTTGTTTGACTGTCCTTTTCACGTATAATCTTTCAAAGGCATGCGCAAGATAAACTAATCTTTCTGCCTTTTTTATCTCTTCTCAAATTCTGGATCGCTGTACCCTGAATTGCAGGACGTTATTGTCTAGAGGATCCAAACCATTGGAAGGATTTGGGGCACCAGACAACCTGGAGACCCACCGTCAACCCACCAACGCTGTCATAATGCCAATCATGCACTTTGGCTTGGGTGTGGCTTAAACAGGGCTGCGCCCAAGATAAGAGCCACGCCTTGAGTTCACCTGAAAAAAAACTACAAAGCCTCCTTGCAAACATTTTCCTGTGTGACACTAAAATCACTGTACCACACGAAAGGTACTGAAAGCAGTCATCGCTTGTTTGTGGGGGATTTTCCGACACAAGATGCATTAATCCCAAAGGAGGTTACAAGATTCAAGGAACCGAATCAGGAGTTCAAAAGGAATAATTCCTCGGTCCTTTCTCTTGGATTACAAATTGTGCACATCATCACATAAAGTGATGTATAACAAATACAGGTAGTGGGTTCAATTCATTTTTAGAGTTACCTCCAGAAATTAGAGGCTTTTCAATAGGGCATAGGGGAAGTTTAATTAATCCAGCATAATTGACTTAATTTTGGTACTTTTGCATAACAAAATGTATGTGACAATACAGCAATTAGGTCAATTTGTTACCTTCGGTATTTCAGTGAGAAATATTATTGTAATGTGTACTGTTCAAGTACTTTGCAGGTGGAATCTTGACCTGAATGGACCGTTTGGATAATTTCTGAGCGCAAAACTTTAAATTCGAAGGCAAACTGCAATGGTTTGAACAGAAGCGGCAGTTCCTTTAACATGATTGAACACCAAACATTTCAGGTAGATTTTTTTTCCCAAATGAACCATTCAGATACTTTCTGAGCGCTAAACTACAAATTCAGAGACAAGCAGCATTTGTTTTAACGCGAACAACCAGAAAAAAACTCAAAATTACCTTTCTGAGTTGGATATTTGGAGTGTGAGAGGTACTTTATGTAATGGCAGGTAAATTCACATCATTAAGCATAGTTTCACATAATTAAGAATGCTTTTATATCATTTTGTTGTAAATTGGCTACACCAAATTATGCAAGTTTCTCACACTGCTAATTTTCACCACCTTCCAAACTAAATGAGGTCCTGTGTGTGACCACGGTTTCTTTTCCATGAGGCCTGTTTATTAAACAAACATATATTAATATGTATTTACTTTAGAGAATGAGAAAAAAAATACAGAATTGATGCAAAAATATTAAAGACTCACAATAGGTCTGCAACAAATTACGTCCCTGGTGTATTTTAGACTTTTGCCCATATTTTGAGTTTGGTAAAGAGGGTTTCCAACAAAAAGAGGATGTCTCATTCGCCATACAACAAGTGCATGTTTGCCAAGACCAACTAAAAACAGCAGATGGGACACTGGATTTTTATCATTGTAGAATATCTAAATATTGATATTTTCACTCATTCAGTATACGTTCCAAGATGGCGGCAAAATTAACGCTAGATACTCGTAGTCCCTTTTTGCTCTTACTAGCAAGCAAACAACGGGATTTTACATAAGCGAGACGACAAGATCTCGTTTCTAACTTGAAATACGGAGACTGCCAAGCACATACTAGCGTACTCGACTACGGGCATTATCTACAGGCATTAAGAATAATCTTGCACTGCGGTGGAATAAGGTAAGCACCCTGTTAGATTTCACCTCCTATTTACTAAAGTCGTAGAGAGTAGACAAGTTAACTTATGCTGACTGAGGTATTACGTGTGGGGCTCTTTTATTAGCTCAACGAACTATGGGAGTTACTATTATATACCATGAGGGAGACCTGGGTCGTTCCGTTATGTGTTATTTACATAATGACTTGTTAATCAGGATATAGCCAACAGAACGGTATATTATCCAAATATTCTTACTATTATCGGAATATTAATCTGTCCTCACAGACGGTGGTCAAAACACCACCTTCTTTATGAACATAATTTACGAAGTATGAGCACCTGCCCATTTGGAATTTATAGTTTCTCACGCAGATATGCCTTATATTACTCTACAAATGGGCCGTCTCTTTGTGTTTCTTCTTAGCACTGAGTGAAGACGATGTGAGCATTATAAAGAAACGCCGAGATTACTGAAAACATCTGCGGTTTGGAAGTATCACCGCTTACTAAGTATGTGAACTTTTAGATATCAACACCATCCTATATAAAGACAGATGATACCTATAGTATTTCTCTACTTACGGTTCTCCTTTTTGTGCTTCTTATGATTTCAGATGATTCATTAAATCTGAAACTAGGTAGATATATATCCATTTTTATTATGTGTTGCACAATCAATGGGAAGGATGGTCTCACTTGACTATATTTGTTTAGTAACTCACTTCGGGCCATTTATATACATATAAATGTGGCACTTAACCCGGTAGTGTTACCTTAAATGACTCACTACTCATCACTCCAAATGACGCTTAGAACACAATACCTCACTTCACAACCACTACTACCAGCTCTCTCCATCTCTATTAGGATCATAGACCGAATTTACTTGTTCATGGTATTTCAACGTGTGCTTTGTCGTTCTACCCTAACAGTTTGAAAAACTGTTTGCAACATGACAAGTTATAATCTTACACATCCCACCTGGTTTTAAGGTTGTATTTTCATCACTTGGGTACTGTGAACTTCTGTTTATAGTACACAACGTTGAACATTACAAATATTATTTTGTTTCTTTATTTTATTTCATGTAAAACAGCCTTGAAAAAGTCGCGGGACTACTTTTCCCTCATGCGACGAAACACGTGTTGGCTTGTGGCTGAAACAGACTGACTAAGGAGAAGCGCATATAAATAAAAGAACTACTGACAAGAAGAAAGGACTAATTTCTGCTCTATGTATATGTCTATTTGTGTTAACATACTATACGTACCAGCTGTTCAGAATCATTACGTGTGCTAAGGATTGATTTCTATTGTTCAGGGCTTTGCCCATAATTCTAGGAAGTCCGGTGGTTCTTCCTACCTTTTAGCACCGTTAGAATAAGTAACTCAGATTACTATACATGTGAATTTTCTCTTGGCGCCATATACCTATAACCAATTCCACCAAACAGGTTTTAATCTGAACGTCTAGGTGGCAGCCTGAGAAGCATTATGACTACCTTTTCTAATGAAATAGGTAAGAGAGACAGAGAGGCAGAAGACCTCTTTAATAACATAGCCAATCAGGGTCCCAATATTACATCATCACACAATGGTCACTCTTCCAGAAAGGAAGGTATGAAAGAAAAATTCATGAAATTGGAAAAGTTGAGACTTAACGAAATGTCCAGGTGGTGGGACGCAGCAACCTTAAAACAGTATATAAAAGTAAAACGGGTACCTAGGGGCTTAAGATCCCAAATCATCCCTACCTATGAAGATCTAGAGGCAGACCTACTAGCAGACTGGGAGAAAGAACTTAACAACAATTCTAATAAACTAATGGGAATATTGATAGAGAACTGCGAGAGGAAGGTTGCCCAAGTACAAAAAGACATTGAAAAGCTAGAAACGGAAATCAAAGACTTGAATCTTCCAGAAATCATGGAAAAGAACTATGTAATCCTAAATGACATTATACAAAAACATGTAGCAGATATCAAGCAGCGTAAGATGAGGAAGCTTAAAAGAGATGAACGAGATTACTCCAGTGGCAGGGTATTTACTTTTGCCAAAAAGTATGATCACTTGGTGCCCAAAATAATGCCTCCTAAAACAGGAGATGGTAAATCTACCAACTCTAGTACAACCTCATTAGACACTGTGCACACCAGTGATAGTGACTTAGATAGAACAGATGGCGCTACTAATATTTCCAGCAATGAAAGTAGTTTTTTAATGGAGGTCAGGAGAATAAAGAAGGGAAATATAGAAAGTCGCAGACCTATACAAGGAGAAAAACAAGGAGGGGAAAATGAGGGGGCAAGAGAAACGGACGTCCCGGAGTGAGAACCAGATCATGGAACATGAGAAAATAAATGATGTTTCTGTTATGAATCTTACTGATGTTGATTTAACTGATGAAATGTTGTCTGTGTTATCCAAGGGAATGAATTTCTGTCTCAGTAGCCCTGGTGACATCTGTGAAACAAAAATAGATTTATTTAAGTTCATTAGACGCATTAAACTAAAAAAACATTTTGAAATGAACAAATGTATGAATAAAAATACTCAGCAAAATCTTGGCTTACTGGTATCTAGCGAACAATCTATACAGGATATACTAGACACTAAGTTATTGATATCCCTAACAGACAGTGAAGATGAAGTCATAACATCTGATTTAATCATGAGAGACCTTAACATAAATATTGACTATAGTATCTCGAGCAACTTAAAAGAAAAATCCAAATGGACCCCAACACTCTCAGCAGGTGACAATATAGATCTTTTCTATAAACTGGTAATTTCTGAGTTAGATAAACATGACAACAAAAATACCGCCTCTAGAATGAAAAAAAGATATCACACATAAAGAAAGGGCAGCACTTAGAACACTTAGTGACAACAGGGACTTAACTATCAGAGAGGCGGACAAAGGGGGCAATATGGTGATTATGCGTAGCACAGACTACGAACAAGAGATATTATCACAACTTAATGAGGTGGACTGCTATGAGATTCTAACAGGTAATCCTATTTGGACGCTAACCAACTAAATCAACAACCAACTGAGACGATGGCATGAACAGGGACTACTAGATGACAATGAGTTAATGTACCTAAAAGTAGATCGACCAAGATATCCCTGTATTTACACGGTACCTAAGGTACACAAAAATCTTCCCTTTCCCCCTGGTAGACCCATCATAACAGGAATAGACGGACCAACAGAGAGGATATCAGAAAACGTGGATATCTTTTTAAAACCATTAGTGACAAATCTACCATCTTATATTAGAGACACAAAACACATCTTGGGCCCCCTAGCTGATTTGAGCTGGGAAGAAAGCATGACAATCGTGACACTGGATGTAACAGCACTTTATACCAGTATTAAAAGAGACATTGGCATAACAGCAGTCAGGAGGATGCTAAACAGAAGGGCAGCTAGCTCCTGGAATCACACCGAAATGCTAATAGAGATGGTCGAATTAATACTTGATAACAATGTGTTCCTTTACAAGGAACAATGGTACAGACAAAAACAAGGAGTAGCGATGGGCTCCAGATTTTCACCCTCGTATGCCAACCTGTTCATGGGTTGGTTCGAGGAGATGGAGATCTGGGGCCCATCGGGCTCAAAATGGAATGACTCAATTTTGTTCTGGGGTCGTTACATAGACGATTGCATCATGATATGGACAGGTACACAGTCGAAACTGTTGGGCTTTTTGGAATTCCTCAACCATAATATATATAACATAAGATTCACTATGGAATCCAGCAAAACTAACATCTCCTTTCTAGACGTGGAATTCTATATACATGATAACAAGATACATAGCAGACTATATAGAAAAGCAACAGCATGCAACGCCTTGCTGCATGCTAGTAGTGCACACCCATATCATCAAATACGCTCAATCCCATACGGAGAACTAACAAGAACCAGACGTAATTGCAGCAATGAAGAAGAATTCCAAATCTACAAAAAAGGGGTTTTGACCAGATTTGAGAAAAGAGGTTATAGCAAAAAATTACTTACCAAAGCTGAGCAGAGGATTGACAAAGTAACACACAAAGATACACTAAAAGAAAAACCTAAACAGACAAAACAAGATGAGAAAATTAGACTAGTCACGGGCTATAACAACTGGTCTGTGATTCTGAGAAAGAGCCTGAACAAGCACTGGCATTTACTCAAGTCTGACAGCACTCTCAAAGAATTTATAATGGATAAACCTCACATAACATACAGAAGAGGGGTTTCTTTGAGGAACATACTCAGCCCCAGTTACCCTAAGCCTGTTAAGAAAACCAACTGGTTGAGCAAACACACTGAGGGTTTCTACATATGTGGACATTGCAGCTCATGCAAATGGGCGGATGACAAGAAGACAGAGTTTGAAGGACCAGGGAATAAAAAATTCGCAATTAAAACTAACATCAACTGCCAGACCAAATTTGTAATATACATAATTGAATGCAAATGCCATAAACAATACATTGGAAGCACGATTAGACCACTAAAGGAAAGAATAGGTGAACACATAAGAGCGGTCAAACAAAGTGACATGAGATATCCACTAGCAGCACACATCTCAATCTGCTCGGCTCAATCTACAATTCGCAATTTCAAATTTTATGGAATAGAACATGTCCCTAGTAACCCGAGGGGAGGCAACAGGGAACTTACATTGAGACAGAAAGAGGCCCTTTGGATTCTCAAACTTCACAGTGTGGAACAGGGACTTAACATAGACCATGAGCTACATTTTTTTTTGGGGAGGTAATATGATTTGTATTATAACTGTC
This sequence comes from Triturus cristatus, assembly GCF_964204655.1. Classification (NCBI taxonomy): domain Eukaryota; kingdom Metazoa; phylum Chordata; class Amphibia; order Caudata; family Salamandridae; genus Triturus; species Triturus cristatus. The sequence goes on along the minus strand of NC_140587.1, from coordinate 733,462,064 downwards.
TGACAAGAGTAACACATTATAACACACTGATTCCTTTTCTGTAGGAAAGGGGAGAAAAAACAGGCTTTAATATTTAATACACTGTATTCGAATATTTTGAAATAATCACCAAAAATAACTTTTAACTATGAGTTACAGATGGATATACTTAGAGACACTTAAGGTTTTGAACTATGACCCATGATAGGGTTCATAATTTTATTTAACCCAGTAAACAGACTTTGAGTCAAACCTATACTGTAAAATAGGACCAGATGACAATATTCTGTCCAAATCATATTGTGATGTGCTATGTCTTTTGAAATGGTAAACATTTTCACTCGCATTTTTCTCTTTCAAGGTTACATGATTAAGATACGACGAGTAGTTTTTAATTACTAATACAGTATGATAATGTTAAAGTTCGTTTTGTAATGAATCTAATCGATGGAGAGACTGGTCGATTTAAGTATTCCATTCACGGCACCGATAGTAGTGTTACACTGGATCTTTATCATTGTAGAATATCTAAATATTGATATTTTCACTCATTCAGTATACGTTCCAAGATGGCGGCCAAATTAACGCTAGATACTCGTAGTCCCTTTTTGCTCTTACTAGCAAGCAAACAACGGGATTTTACATAAGCGAGACGACAAGATCTTGTTTCTAACTTGAAATACGGAGACTGCCAAGCGCATACTAGCGTACTCGACTACGGGCATTATCTACGGGCGTTAAGAATAATCTTGCACTGCGGTGGAATAAGGTAAGCACCCTGTTAGATTTCACCTCCTATTTACTAAAGTCGTAGAGAGTAGACAAGTTAACTTATACTGACTGAGGTATTACGTGTGGGGCTCTTTTATTAGCTCAACGAACTATGGGAGTTACTATTATATGCCATGAGGGAGACCTGGGTCGTTCCGTTATGTGTTATTTACATAACGACTTGTTAATCAGGATATAGCCAACAGAACGGTATATTATCCAAATATTCTTACTATTATCGGAACATTAATCTGTCCTCACGGACGGTGGTCAAAACACCACCTTCTTTATGAACATAATTTACGAAGTATGAGCACCTGCCCATTTGGAATTTATAGTTTCTCACGCAGATATGCCTTATATTACTCTACAAATGGGCCGTCTCTTTGTGTTTATTCTTAGCACTGAGTGAAGACGACGTGAGCATCATAAAGAAACGCCGAGATTACTGAAACCATCTGCGGTTTGGAAGTATCACCGCTTACTAAGTATGTGAACTTTTAGATATCAACACCACAACACCATCCTATATAAAGACAGATGATACCTATAGTATTTCTCTACTTCCGGTTCTCCTTTTTGTGCTTCTTATGATTTCAGATGATTCATTAAATCTGAAACTAGGTAGATATATATCCAGTTTTATTATGTGTTGCACAATCAATGGGAAGGATAGTCTCACTTGACTATATTTGTTTAATAACTCACTTCGGGCCATATATACACATATAAATGTGTCACTTCACCCGGTAGTGTTACCTTAAATGACTCACTGCTCATCACTCCAAATGACGCTTAGAACACAATACCTCACTTCACAACCACTACTACCAGCTCTCTCCATCTCTATTAGGATAATAGACCGAATTTACTTGTTCATGGTATTTCAACGTGTGCTTTGTCGTTCTACCCTAACAATTTGGAAAACTGTTCGCAACATGACAAGTTATAATCTTACACATCCCACCTGGTTTTAAGGTTGTATTTCCATCACTTGGGTACTATGAACTTTCTGTTTATAGTACACAACGTTGAACATTACAAATATTATTTTGTTTCTTTATTTTATTTCATGTAAAACAGCCTTAAAAAAGTCGCGGGACTACTTTTCCCTCATGCGACGAAACACGTGTTGGCTTGTGGCTGAAACAGACTGACTAAGGAGAAGCGCATATAAATAAAAGAACTACTGACAAGAAGAAAGGACTAATTTCTGCTCTATGTATATGTCTATTTGTGTTAACATACTATACGTACCAGCTGTTCAGAATCATTACGTGTGCTAAGGATTGATTTCTATTGTTCAGGGCTTTGCCCATAATTCTAGGAAGTCCGGTGGTTCTTCCTACCTTTTAGCACCGTTAGAATAAGTAACTCAGATTACTATACATGTGAATTTTCTCTTGGCGCCATATACCTATAACCAATTCCACCAAACAGGTTTTAAGCATTCAAATGTGCCTCACATTGTCAGATATATAGAATGTTGGGCACTCTAGTTGTTCGAGAGAACTCTGAGATCAACTGCAATAAAGCAGTGGGTAGCCCACTGACAGTCTGCTGCTTGCTGTTGAAAGTATATGTTTTACTCAGTATGTCAGACTTTTTTTTAGCATCTGGGGCTCTTTCTCTAATTTTTATGAGAAAATCTCTCAAACACGGCTCATCAGTTTCCAGCACAGTATCAGCATTTTTCACAGGGTAAAATCATCTTGGAACTCATGACAATTCATAAAATTAGTATGATTCCACCAGCAAATAATTGATATTGTGACGAAACCCTTTGTTTGTTTTTATGACCCTCAAAGCTAGGCATTCACTACAATGCATTTGAATGGGACAAAAAGTGAGGAACTTTATCACCAAAAACCATCCACCAGGCATGCTTCCTGTAACATTCAACCTAAACAGTCCGATGAAAGACATACAATCTAACAAGCAACTTTGTGAATGTTACCCCACAATTTAAGGATCTGATTTACGGTAATTATATCATGCTAGTCGGAGGGCACTCCAAGTTAGTTATTGACCATGGTGGGGTAGGGCTCTCAGTTTCGCCTCAGGAACCTCTGTTGTCCACTCCAGTCAATAACTACCTGGGATTGCCTTTTCCCTAGGATAATATTGCTAAATTATTACCACTAGTCATATCACCTTCCTGAACATCCTTCCACCTACAGATGCCCCACAGCAGAATATCACAGATAAAGCAATACAAAACAGACATCAGCAGAGCCAGTTCAATTTCCACCTACACTCAAGCCAACTTACTTAAGATCGAACTCCTGGTCAGTCCCATAAAGTATTGGCTCCGCTACAACTCCTTGTGTTGAAATAACCATACTGCACATTGAGATGTGGGGATCAGACTTCACACCGCTTTGAATGGACGACCAATTAAAAGAAAAAAGAAAGGGACTACGCTGGGAGTAGGGTATACTTACAAATAGGATGAGAGACGAAAAGTCACCACACTGCCAGATGGATTTACAATGTTTGAGTCTTTACCAGTTGTTATTGCCCTAAAAAGAAGCATTCTAGTTCTATTTTGCTGCACTGATTTCAGTGATCAATTTTAGGTGCTAATAATTGATCGATGTGTCTGTAGATACTTTTGGTTCAAGTGAATGAGTACTTTGTTTTGTACACAAATTAACTCATTTAAAATAGAATACCCTTGTGATTCACACATACCATATCTGTTGCTCTCCATGATTGAGGTATGTGAATATAGTAGACAAAGCGCCTGATTCTGAGTTTGGCTGTGTGGGTGCAGACCTCCCCATGATGCAAGGGTGCCTGCATTGGCACTGGGCTGCCAAAATGGTGCCAGCCAAGGGGAACTGACAGGAATGTGTTATATTGGATAAATACAGTGCATTCCTGCCCTTTTTCAGTGACGCAGGGCAGCACAGCAAGGTGACTTACTCTACTGCCCTGCTCCACAAGGGTTATGAAGGTGGCCTCTAGTGTTTGTGTTGACCTTGCTTTTATTGTAGGCAGAGCCTTCCCCTGTGATCAATACAGTCTTACCACTTACAACGATTTAATGAAATTCTAAACTATTGTTATGTTATGTGTATTTGCAAACCACACTATCACCGCAAGGGTATCCTGCACTAAACAGGTGTCCGTGCCTAGCCCTAGCTATGGTAGGTTGTTTAATTGAAAATCTAGCTCATCAGCTTCTTGTGCAATTTAGGGAGAGAGGAGGAGGCACTGATGGGAAGTGGGAGTTTTTTTTCACACTTTTGAAATAATGTAAGATAAATATTTATCCTTAGAATATTTAGGTTTCACAGCTGCATAATCAACTGCATATTGAACCAATGAAACAGCCTTTACATGAGTTGCACAAAAATCTCTACTGAACAAATTGTACTGCTTGAAAATGTAGCTACAGAACCAGTGTGCTGTACTATGAAAGAGGATCACATTTCTCAAGGTCCGTGGCTACCCAACTGACTGCTCATAAATGAGAGGGATGTTTTTAATTGGTATGGACCTACAGTATACAGATATTTGCAGAAGTTGCTGTCTTATTTATTGACAAACAATTTTCTACACACTCAATGAGTTGGGCTTGGCAATAGTCCAATGAAAAATCCAAATTTGATTACCACTTGAAATTAAACCATTATCTGTGCTTTCTACAAAACTAGGCAGCTCTATTTATATTTTAACAAAATAGAACTCACTCTACCTTGAGATTTCTTCCACTTTCATATATTTACAGTTCAGAATATCCTTCTGGCAACATTGTTTGCTCCTAAAAAATTTGAACTCAAATTTTAGGCATTCTTTCCCTGTAAGGCAATTATAACAAACACCTAGATGCCAATGAAGAATGAATGAAATTGTCATTAAAATCTTGGGGCCCAATTCACAACTTACATATTTGAGTATATTTACTACTTTTTGGTATTCACAAAAGTCAACTTAGACCAAAAGTCTAACTTATCTACTTTTCAGGGTTCACATAGGTAAACTTAGACCAAAGTCTAACTTTACTACTTTTGGCATTTCATAAGCAAACACATTCACCACAAGAGTATTTGGTGATACAATTAGCCAATGCTAACAGAAAGAATCGTCAGTTATTTATCTAAGGGATGAGGGAAAAACAAGGTCTTCAAAGCTGCTCTGAGTTGCAGATTGGATGATTGGGATCTGAAGGATTGGGGAAGCAAATTCAATTTATTAGGATCCACAAGTGAGAATGCACTCTTCCACCAATTGTGAAGCTCTAAAACTTTGGATTTGCAAAAGGAATATATCATTAGATGTTAAACCGCAACAAAGTTTATACTAAGTGAATTTGTGTGGCAGAGTGTTTGGTTAGAGGTCATAGACATCTTTGTGTACAGGGCAGAGTGATTTAAGCATAACTCTTTCTTTTACAGGTAACCACCCTTAAGAGACCAACGCCAAAAAAATGATCAGTTCTCCTCAAAACATGTACTAGTCTTTCTGCTGCATTCTGCACTAGTTGCAACGTATATAGAGCATAGATAGACAGATACAAGTACAGCACAATACAATAGCCAGTAAGAGTGACAAAAAATGCATTCATGATTTGAACTTGTGGGGAAATGACAATAAATAAATTAAACATTTTAAAATCCAGAGTTGAAACATGCAACGTAGGCTGAAACTGGTCTTAGGTTGATTGTGTTCTGGATCAGGGAGGACCTGACCTGGCAGTTTGGGCTGGACTGTTCTGACTGGAGCAGGGTCAAGACTGATTTGCCTATGGATGGGTCCAAACTGAGGTGGCATCATGGGCAAAAAACAATGGTGTGGAATGCTACTGCAAGCGATTGCCAGTTGGTCGACATATTGCAAGCATTCATGCCATCAGCTTTTGTGTGTACAAAGTGAGCACTGCAAGTGCTAATTTAAGACATGCCTTCTTGCAACAGTTGTTTCTGTGCCACAAATTGTACCTGCATAGTGTCCAGTTGAAGAGGTGAAGCAACAATATTTTATGAACATAAGAGTTGATAAATGGTTGCTTGTCAGTGGAACTTTAAAATATTGTGCTCCTTTTGGCTGGAAATGTACCAGCTTTTCTTGACATATTTAAAGTTAACAAAGAACATAACACAATAGAATACACAACACATCATAGCTACACAATTAAAACAACAGGGAAAACAGAACAAAACAGTCAAAATAGAATGCATCACGAAAAACACAGTACAAAATAACATCATATCACATTACAGCATCACAAAACACAACAGCATAAAAAACAGCAGGACACACCATCCCAGAAAAATCGCACATGACAAATATGCACAAACATTCTTATAACACGTTACCAACTCCAGGAAATTCCTTTCATAACACAGGGTCTAATGGTGTTTTGCACCAACCATTACCTTAACTTGCCACCAATGACATGAAAAAATATATATATGCCCTCCCTATCACATGCTACTCTGACAGGTCCTCATTTAATATGCATGTGCGAAAAATGTTTGTCACACTCAATAATCCCCACCTTGAGCAACCACATTAGGTTTTTGTGATTTGTAACAAAGTGGCAAATTCTCTGCTTAAGAGAGTCTCCACTGGCAGTAATTCCTGTGGAAAAGGTATCTCACGACTAATCAAAAGATAATTCTGCTGGATATTATTTCACCAGCAGCTGATCCTCCAGAGGAGAATTTATCATTTTGTCCACAAGTTTGTTTCCATTCACAGCCAACAGTAAATCTGTCACTTATAGGTTGTCTATGGAACTGCTGTCCCATTACCGGTGGATTAGTGTGGGTCCATTCCAACATACTCCACGACCTATCAGATTGAATTGTGCAAATGCACCTGTACTTTTTAGGTCTATGCTTAGCTTGATAGATAGAGAAGAGTGATGTGAGAGCCACCTGAGTACAGAATATAGTGGGGTGCATTATACATAGGGCTCCCGGTTTTATGGTATTTATTTTTTTGCCATTTCCGTCTGTATTTATCCATATTTATTTTTTGGGCATTTTATCTGTATTTATCCACATTTATTTTTGCCACAAGCAGAAGGCAACGCTGCAGCTAGTATTTTTCCACATTTATTTAAATTGAAAATGCACACATGCATTTGGTTCTTCTTATTCAACGCAATACATTCATCTGAAAACTTTGCCATTCGCAGAATGTCCCAAATACGCTTAAAAGTGCTATCACAAGCCACTTGTCTCAGAGCCTTGCAGTTTCTGTCATTGGCACAGAGTGCTACATCCTCTCCCCCACTGAACACTGAACACCGTACTGCCCCACTGAGATAAACTCACACTCCCTTCAGCTACAACCCAATTGTGCCCCACTATAAACACCTAGAAGCAGCTCAATTCAAACTATGCACTAGACAAGAGTAATTTGCTGCCTGAAAAAAGTAACAACATTCTGGAAAAATCAAACACTCATAGGGAATACAACTAAAAGCTTTTACACTCATTATTCAGAAAGCTAAGGACATGAAAAGAAAAGTAGCGCTTGACTGGCAAACTCTGTAAGATGGCGCTAATGTGTTTGGGTGTGAATAAAATCAATCTGGCCACTTTGCGACTACTCTGTCTTGTTTTATTCAGGTATGTATTTGTTGTTCGTATTTTAAAACCTTTTTTCTCTCCTCCTGAGGACGCATTTTGGAATAGAAAAATGTCAGAAAAAGCCTTTTGTAAGACAAGTGTCCTCTTTTTTTGGATCCATTTCACTGGGGAACGAATTACATAAAGGAGAGGAAAGAACAGTCACGGTTTTCTGCAAGTGAGAAGGAGCGCGACAAAGAGAGGGAGTAAGAGGGAGAAAGAGGGGGGGCAGCAGAATTGGACACTGTCATTGTCTTGTTCGGGCAAGAAGGAAGAGACAGCAATGGTTATGGGCTATGCAGTCCGGTCACAAACACTGCAAATACTTTGTTTCTGAGTCTCACTTACACCCTCTTCCCTGTGTGTGTCTGACTGAGCCCTGCCTTCCAGCGCAGCCCGGGCTGAAAATACAAGGATTGGGTTTCTTCTCTCCGCTGGCCACTCCCCAGGCGTGTCTGCAAGAGTGAGAACGCAGCCCGAGCCAAGGGAGGGGGGCTGAATGTGCTGTGTGTGAGAGTGATTCACCTCGCAGAGGTGGGGCGCTATGAACAATGCAGGCCTCCTGGCGCTAGCAGCCACAGATCATCCAGGAGCTCAGGGATCTGATCCTCCTGCCACTACCCCCCATTGTGCAGGAACTTACTGAGCGCGAAAACAATGTACCAGACATTGTGAGGGTGAGACGGTGGGAGGGGGGCTGCACACAGCACAATATGACGAGCTGAACAGAACAAACAGCAGCGCAACAGTGAAATACTTAGAAGTGACCCATGTGATTACACTCGAATCTATGTGCCTCGGGCTCAGCTCTATGCGCTACCTATTGCTACATAGAGAAGGGGGTGGTGCTGCATAGATTACTGGGCTTGTGTTGTTTCAGCTGGCCGATCAGTGTTGGGTCTGTACAGGCGCGCAACACCCATTGGACTCACAGGGCTTCAGCCCCCCCCGTCGTGTGTGGCAGCCCGGGATGAGACACCTTCCCGGGCAAAAAAGCAGCCGCACCCGAGCACTTCACAGGTCTTTAAAAGACCATTTGCATGTTAATGAGGCCTCGCTGTTATTTCACCCCTTCTAAGAGCCCCTGCAGCCCCACTCTGCCTATTGCTCACCCCTTCTAAGAGCCCCTGCAGCTCCACTCTGCCTATTGCTTAAAGTTCAGCCCCCCCCGAAAGTTTTGCTCAGCCCCCCCCGAAATTTGGCTCTAGTTGCGCCTCTGGGTCTGTAGGTTCTCAAGCCCTCTGTGTTCTAGGGCCCAGAAGTGAACCGGAATATAGGCGCCTGGGTAGTCTAAGACAGGCCGCTATGGCTCGGGCAGTGTCAGTCACCTTGGGTGCATGTTGCAGGAACCAGCAGACCTCTCTGTTGTGGCCAGTGGCAGAGCAAGGCTTTGCCGAGTTTGTGGTCGGACTGTTCTTGCAGCACACGCACCCAGTGTAAAGTGCTCTGCAGTTCGGCCACAAACTCAACAATCTCTACACTGACGTAGCTAGGCTGTGCAGTCCAACGGCGGGGGGGGGGAGGGAGCTGGCATCCGATTCCTGCTTTTGCCGCCCGCAAAACTCCATACACTACTGTCTCCGGCCCCCGTACTTACCGTTCTTTTGAAATGGCTGGCAAGGCTCACTCGAGGGGCGGAGCAGAGCCCCGGACATGGCTGGGGCAGCTAACAAAAGGCCGACAGGAGCGCAAAATAGCCCCTCATTGAAAGAAATTTCCAGCAAAACTGAAGCTGGTGTTTCGTGTTACTTAAGGCAGCCACAGCCCTAGAATCAGCAAGAGGGCGTGGCGAGGCAACTCTGCTGGAGCACAGCAGCACGGCAAAATGTGCTAGTATTTTCCCGTTTTTACATATAAATACAGACAAAGGAAAACTTGTTTTACGTCTGTATTTATATGTAAAAATCTGTTTAAACAGAAAACCGGGAGCCCTAATTATACATTAAGTGGATTGTGCAGATTATGCTTTATGCAAATACTCCATCTGCTAGCTCAGTATGATGAATTTAGTGATGTCACAAGGCAGCACATCATCAACCATCACCTCATCTATCTACTTGTTTAAGTCTCACTATGGTCCAAACCTTTACTGAGAAATGCTTACAAATTGTCAGTCCAGCATTTTCTCACACGCAGGAATGACAAAAATTGGTAACAAGTTAAAATGTCTTTTTACATCAGTACAGGGGCACACATCCTAATGTGACGGATCATGGTTTATCCATTCAAATGGATGCAGTCAAAGGCTTGGGTCAAGTTGAAAAATTACAGTCAATGGCCGGTAGCAAGTTGTCAATCTTGCACACTTTCTATTCTCAGTTTACATAAGAAAGTTGGCAGACATACTTAAAAAGTGCATGTTTTCCTTTCCACAGATGGCAAAGTATAGATTATATATATTTCCACGTGCATTTGAGATAAAAAAAAAATTTTGACCACTATAAGCCTGCAGAAATAGTTGACTCAATTAATAGATTATTCTTTTTCTGATAATCTACAAATAACTGGGGAAAACAACTTAATATTTTTAACTGTGTGAAGAAAGTCAGTTCTACCTTGCATCTGAGAAATATGCAGTTGGGTGTGGAAAGTAAGTATACCTATTTGGGAATGGTTATCATCAATAATATGTGCATCATTTGGAACGTTTTACAACAAACTAGCATTGCAATTCCAAACGTGCAGATGTTTCTTATTTTTATAAATCAATGGGGAGAAGGCACTTATGGACTGATCTTGAGTTTGGCGGATGTGATATTACAAGTGCAGTATATCCCATGGCCCTTATAATGTGGTGACCGAGATATCACATTTGGTAAACAGCATCCCATCCACTAATCTCTAAATAAGGCTCTTAATTATAATAAAACAAGTTTGCATGGTGGATGTTCCCGCTGCACTGTTGTATGCGGTTGCATTGAATGACTTCACTGAGGGGAAAAAATGAAAATGAAATTGCTGAGTCTGCAGATTTGTTTATCACTTCTGACCAGAAGCCTAGAAATAGGATTAACAATAAAATGTCTGTGCACTTGGAGACTATATGAAAGTGTGGTATCAACTAGTGCATGAAAGCTCCTTGAAAACTATAGAAGCTAGAGAAACATATACATATATTAATTCTAAATATTTTCAGTGTGAATTTTAAGTTTGCCTTATTTGTGTTATCTATCACTAAAGAACATGCTTTGAATTGCTCTAATAAATATACAATGAAAACGGTACTGCAAACATCGGGAAAATGTAAGTGCACTTTGAATTAGTGTTAGCCGCAATGTTCAGAGAATGTACTTTAAACTGTGCACAAGGGGCTTACTTTGACAGGTTCACTTTAGTAAGTGGAGCACTGATCCTTATAGCAAAAATGTCACTGTGACCTGTACTCTTAAGATCCAGGACATTAAACATATGGTATTTGTTTGACCTTTTTTTTAAACTCTTCTGGACACAATATTTTTGGAAAAACATTAGAGGTGCCAAAGCAGTAATGTTCTTTTACTGCAACCTCCATCCGCTAAAGACGCATACATGTTTTTAAATATTTTCAATATTTTATCATTTTAACCTGCATGTTGTTTGTATTTATGTATTTTATATACTAACTTATTGGCATTTGTAAAGGTCTGTATAAATACTGAATACTAAATACTTTCTGAATGCAACAAAAGATGGAGTTGGAGCAATTTGGTTTGATAGGGTTCTAAATCTATATGACTGGTTGATTTAGTGTCTTGCCTTTTTTGGCTTTGGGAATATTTATTCTTTTTTGTTTTAAGTTTATTAAAGCATTTAAAAGCAGTTACATATATGAAAACAAAAAGCTAATAATGAAATATAAACAGCATTTAAGAATATGACAAAGTGAAAGTGCAATAAGTAAAAGGACTCAAAATGTTGACTATAATGATAAGAATATACATTGCCTGCAGTGGAACAAATATGAATAAATACAACAGTAAGGGACAATATAAAATGGAAAAGAAGGGGGAGAGTTAATTTATGGAAATATATAATCAAGTACCGTTGTACAGCAGATAATATTAACTTAATTGTAAAGGTGAAGATGCGGTCCATAGTACAATAATAAACTCTATAAATAAAGACAGAGGGAAATCATACGTACTAATTTAAGGCAATTTCTGTACCTTAGCCAAAGCAAGCTAGATTCAAATTAAAAATTATAATTGGAAGCCATTGTAGGTCTCTTTTTATAGCTAAGGTGAGTGGAGAAACATAATTAGTATCAAGTCTATGGCTGAAGTATACAGCTTAGCACCAGGATTGAAAAGTAACATTATGAGTATTTTTTCAAATTAGATGTTATTAACTGAAAAGCAACAACTAAAAGTAAATCTATCAATTTGTGGACTTAAGCTAGTACAGACCATTCTGGGACGATACCACCTAACAAAAGGTTAGAAAATGAAAAAGATCCATAGACTTTAAGAATCTTGTTCATTTGGTACCATATATGCAACCAAAATATGTAGATAGCAAGACCATCGAACAGCATATAGTTTAAATCGGCCTTTGAACAATTGCAGGATCAACAAGATGAGTCTAAATCCTTAGAGAAATGTTTCAGGCTTATGGAAGTAATTAATAGATGATGGTAAAAAAATAGAGAGTTTGTGTTGTGTTTGAAGTTCTAGTAGATTTATGAATTTTAAACCAAATTTTGTTCCACAGACTAATAGGCCAATGTTCCAATAAGTCTGTTTTCCACACCAACTCAGTTTTAGCTGTTGGTCGATTGTTAGAGGAGTGCAATCATTTGTAAATCGAAGAGGCCTTGGGATTAGTAGATAAAAGTGGGAATAAAACAGAAGATTTGGATGTAGGTGTAGCAGTGTGTGGTACACCTGATATTTAGTTAGTAAGAGAATAGCAGAGGAGCATATTTTATTTTCAAGATGAGGAGGGTAAGGAGAATTATCTTGACGGACATTATCAAAAAGATGAGATAACCAACTGATCCCTTTTCCCCTCCAAGTCCGGATATTACAGCTGTGCTAGACTGATTGCTGTTGAAAATATGTAACAGAAATATGAGTATGTGGAAGGCAACAGAATATGATGTAACAGAGTTACGTAATTGGGAGATATTCGTTGAAAATGATTGTAATTCTACAAAGTCAAAATGATCAGTCGGGGATTTTTATAAGGTAAGCCATAAAGGAGTCTGGGAGGAGTGAGTAAAATTTAGCCCATGCGTAGATATTTTTAGAGAGAAAGCATAATCATATTCCATAAAATTTGGGAAATTAAGGCCTCCCTCAGATGTGGTTGTTTTTAAGGTTGACAAAGCTATTCGGGAAGGTTTGCAAGTTTGATTCATAGAGATAATGTATAATATTATAGGTGACAACATCATCTTAATTAAGTCCTTTCTGCCCCATAAAGCAGGGAATAGCAGGTTCCATCTTAAAATTATGTCATTCAAGAACTTGGTAATTTGATCAAAATTTTATTTGATAGCGTCTTTCATATTCTTTGTGAAAAATAAGACAAGATTTTTTATTTTAACAAGCTGCCATTTGAAGTCTACACATTTGAAAAATTGTTTAGTACAGTGAATATATAAAGTTAGTATTTTAGATTCCCCAGTATTTAACCGATAAACGGACAGTTAGAAAAACAGAAGCATGTTCTAAGTAAGGTGGGAGGGATTGGGTTGAATGAATGCAGAATAAGAGGATGTCATCAACATAGACCGACATTATTTTATGCTGACTTCTAATTTCGAATCCAGCGATGCTTGGATCTTGCCAGATTTTGGTCAAAAAGGGTTCTAGCTGTATGTTAAATAGAAGTAGGGATAAAGGACAACCCTGACACACTCCTCTAGATAAGGAGAAATAATCTGATAGTATACCATTAACACATTTGGTTTCTCTGGGACCAGTGTATAATGAGTACATTTAATTTCATAATTTTAGGAGGTTAACCAATCCATTTTAGTGCAGCAAACATGAAATCTCATCCAATTCTGTCAAAAGCTTTTTCGGCATCTAAAGCAATAGCAGCTAAAGGATAGGTGCAGTACATATGATGTTTAAAAATAGACGGGTATTGTCAGAGATCGAGCGACCTTTAATAAAACTGGATTGTTCTGGGCCAATGAGGTCAGGTAAGATAGGATCTATACAGAGAGCTAGCAATTTTGCAGAAAACTTATAATCAGTATTTACTAAAGATATGGGGAGATATTTCTTACAATATTTATTGTCCCTGTTCACTTGTGGAATTAGACAAATCATCACTGTCTGAAAAGTGCCTTGAGATGCATAATTTTTATGAAGAAATTGTATAAAAGTAAAAGATCTGGTGCCTGAATCTGTTCTTGCTAGGAAAGCCCTCCATATGACTCGGATACGGAGGGATTTCCAAGCGAAACGTGCTCTGGGAGTCCGCAAGAGCAAATACAATGCAGCCATATGCTTACAGACTTGGTTTGCTCGGACTCCCATTAAACTCTATGGAAGCCTGTGTACAGACGCGTACAAAAGCTCCCATAGCAAAAACGAGTGGGTGGGGAAAAGCGTACACCCTATGGCGGGTACCCCATGGTGCCCGCCACACTGTGCATGCCTGGATCGGGGGGACCCTTGGGCACACCACTGTGACAGATTTGAAGGGCCCCGAAGTACGATTACAACAGCCGTTTTGTCTCGCTGAGAACGAGGTGAAGCGGCTGTACGAATCTTGCATGGTACTCACGCGGTCAGAATCGGCTCCATTGCACGGCACGATTCCCCTATGAATGAGCCGTACTGACAGTTTCGGGTCCTGGAAACGATTCGGTCGACGTGTACACGATTTTCTCATCGTACTTGGTCGTTCGGACCTGTGTACGATTCGGTCGGAAACAAGGGCTACGGATCCAATCCAGGAAAGCCAAATCTGATTCGGAGGCTTTCCGAACATCGGAATCGGGCCCTTAGAAGGCAAATATTTGCATAATGGCAGTACAATCCAATAGGTAAGCCATCAGGGCCAGGGGCTTTTCCTTTCTTTATGACAGAGATTGATTTATTGCTCTCGACTACTGAAATATCCTTTTCCAAAGAGGTAAAGTCAATACGTCGTCTTGGGGAGGTTCAATAGATTGAAAAAAGTTAGATATATCTAATGTGTAAGTCGTGATTCTGAAGTGTATACGTTTGTATAAAAGTTACCAAATTCATTTAAGATGTCTTTTTGTCAAAGAAGTATATGACTATTGTCGTTAATCAAAAATTCAATTTTAGTGCAGTCTTTCTTAAATTTCAAATAATTGGCAAGCAGTTTGCCCATCTTATTTGGACTCCATAATATGTTGTGCTACTTTTAACAAATATGTAGAACCTGCTTTAGCAGTTACATTTTTAAATGTAAGTTTAGCATCTATTAGTTCGTGAAAAGATACGTAAATCCTGGAGTTGTAAAACTTGAACTCAACTATTTTAATTTTATCAAGAAGAAGGCTTGCTTGTTTCGTTTTATGTGAGACAAAATTAATGAAAATACTGCAAGCCTCTGCCTTAGAGGAATCTCATTTCATTGGAAAAAAAGTGTCATTAGTATTATTAAGAACAGAGAATTGTTGAGTAAATTCTTGAAACTGAGATAAGCATCTAATGGTAGGGAATTATTAAAGTGCCATCTACCTGAGTGGGTGAAAAAGGTATAGGTGGGTCTGTGTATGTTGGGGCATTGTCTGAGATTAATAGAGATCCTATAATCAGAATGGGAAGTATGCTGAAGTATATTTTTACAAAAAAAAAGATAATCTGTACATTAGTGAGAGTGATGAGGTGTGTAATAAAAAATGTATTCACAGAGGTCATGGTGAGATAATCTCCAAACATCTACAAGAGATTTACCTTCAACAGCTGATTTGAAATGTGTATGCATTGTACAGTGCTTCTGTCTAAAATAGGGTCCATAACATGATTACATTAACCTCCAAGGATAATATTGGACCAAAATACTTGTCAACAGAAGCTGGACCATAATTTTTTTTTAAAATACAGCGGGAACATTATTAATCATCAATATGACTACAATCCATCTGCCATCTGAATCATGTTCTTGATTTATGACTAAGATTTGTAGCTTCTTCTGACATAGAATTAACACACCATTCTTTTTACCCATAGCAGGTGAAAAAAACACATTGCCAACCAAACATGTTTTCAATTTATGATCTTCTAATTCAGACAAATGAGATTTCTGAAGCAGTGCAACATCTGTTTTAAGTTTAGCTGAATGAGATAAAACCCACTGCCATTTAATAGGGTTACCTATACCCTATACCTTAATATTCCATATAGTAACTTGGAATTTAAGTCAAGAGTGAAAACGAACAAATTGTATGTCTACATTACCAATTGAAAAACTACATTGAAATATATGAATGAACAGAAAGCAAAATGACTTAGGAGAAAGGAGTTGGATTGAATTGGGGCATAAAGGTGAATTAAATAGGGCCGTGAATGAGATAGAAAGGTAGAAGGTTCACAGAGTGAGGAGAAAAAATTATTGTAAAAAGAAAATCACAAAAAAGAGAAACAATTGTCAGTACAAATCATATGAATGACGACTGAGAAACATACCTAAGAATTTGAATAATACAAAGGGGAAGTTGGTAACACAAGAAGATGACAGTGCCAACGTCTTCTCTCCAAAAGACGGACAGGGAAATTAGGGTATGAATTGAAGTAGCATACGGAATAGGACCATGTGGAACAAGACGAACTGACTCACACCTGTATAAGGAAAGAGAAAATATGTAAGCGGAACATGTCACACAAGATTAATGAAGGTTATCAGAACATAATACAGATGAAACATGAACAAAAAATTGTTACTATGAAACACCAGAATGCATATAAGATGAACAATTATATAATTCTTGAAGACTTAATTGCTTCTCCTCCATGTTGTTGAACAAATTACTTAAAAGCAGCAGGATCCTCCTAAGCAGTAGTTTTGTCCTTGTAAGTCACCTTAAATAAATAAGGATGGAGAAGACCAAATCTGGCGTTTATGGCTTTTAATGGAGGTTGCATATCCAAAAACTACTTCGGATTGTCTATTGTGACCTTTGCTACATCTTGAGAGAATTAAAGCTTACAACCTGACCATATTATTTGTTTCCTGGATTTGACAGCAATCATTATCTTTAGTAGGTCATAATATTGCAAGAAGTTAAAACAACTCCTCTTGGTTTATTGTAAATTCTTCAACCAAGTCTGTGCTCCCTTTGGATGTTAAATAGGGTATAAGACTAAGAAGGCATATCTAAAAGCTTGGGAAGAAAGGATTAAAAGTAGGAGATTGGAAGGACCATCAATATGGAGATTGTTCCTGCAATTACGGTTTTCAAGGCCCTCATTATATTGTTTAAGCTTTGATATTTCTTATTCTAGATGTGCAATATGTGAGGAATGTGTTGTAGGCCATCAATCCTTTACTCAACCATTGAAATTTGTGTATCCAGCGAGGACTATTTAACATCTAGATATTGTAGAGTATTGTTAGTTTGTCCCATTAAAGGTTTCAAAGAACAAATGTAATCAAGTATCACTTCCATCAAGATAGGAGGTGATTTAACTGCAGAAGGCAGATCCTTTTTAGGCCTTTTGTTAGAAACCAGGTGCACCTTACCTGTTGCCTAGTTCTTTGAAGTCATCGCCGGGGAAGTGTCTGCTTTTTGAACTGTAGTGTCTTCCATGTCTTGTCGATTGCAGTCTGAACCCAAGAAGGAAAAAGTAGTTTGTCAACTAATAAGTTTAAGTTTCCATGTTTTTCCCATGCACCATGTAACACTGTCAATTGGAGGAGTGTCCAAAAATGAGTTTTGCAAAGCTAGTGTATAAAGTAGACCTCAGAGTGACTTTGCAAAAATGAATAGTAGTGGTTTCGTCCATTAACTGAAAGTGCATTACAAGAAGCAAAGTTCATGCACAGAACGCTATAAGATGCAGAATTATATTAATGTAGAGGGGTATCTTTTCAACTGAAAACTGTATACAGTGTTGCAACTACAGAGATAAAAGTGTTTAAAATGGTTAGCCGAAAGAAAAATTATGAAAATTGATGAAATAGGACTCATGAATGAAATCTGTTCCCCAAGAGCACCAGCTCCATGAAGAAACGCATAAGCAGAGAATGCCTCATAGAAAGGTGAGCATGGCCCCTCATAATTCAATGGTAGGGAACAAAGAACAAGTCCCTGGGGCCGGCAATGTGTGGGGAATAATTCCTGCAGGACTCTATGGAAGCCTACCTTCAGTCAAACACGAGCGCAAAACACCATTCACAGTGGCGGGTGTGACTCAAAAATAGAGCTCTTATCCCCCAGGTCGGCTGCAGAAGAGTATGCAGGATTGCGGTCGGTTCGCATGTAGTCCAAATTAATCACCCGCCTCTTTGGGGATGATGCCCTCACGGAGTTCATGGTGTCACTCTACGCAGAACTCCGCAAAGTGTAAAAAAACATCAGTTTCACAGATTTATGCAAGTGGGTAGAGCTGTTTGCCTGTTTACTTGACGTTTTATGTGATACGCAGCACAAAGGGGCATATTATCAAGAAAAGGCGTTAAAATTATTGCGGCGATAATGGGCTTGATAATATATACTACTACTAAACTGAGAAAAATCCTAATTTTGAGACTTTCGGTATTCACAGAAGGCATTTAGGAGTCTTAAAGTTAGGACTCCTAACTTCTGTGAATACTGAAATGAGTAAGTGCCTTCTGTGAATACCAAAATGAGTAAGTGCCTTCTGTGAATACCAAAATGGTAGTAAGTTTAGGATTTTGTCTGAAGTTAGTTCTGTGAATCGGGCCCTAAGTTTCCGTACTTAACTTCATACTGACTGTACTAGTCTGTCTGTAGCTTTCTTTCTTGTGCTTTGACAGTAAGCTTTCACTCTCCCCATATATATCTTGTTGACTGGAACCCATTTTAGGTCAGTTACTCTACTGTGAATATTGCATGCCCAAGTAAGGTTTTCTATGCATGTTTGTAGCGAAGGCTTTATTTTTCTTGCTCATGCTCAAACAGTAAAATGAGAAAATGGACATGGTCATGGTGGACTCCCCAATGTTGTGTATGTGTTATTATCATCATAGTATACCAGCAGTTGATGACTGGAAGTATGAGGATGGCTCCATTGCATTTGCCAACCAAGACCATATGTCCTTCATTGACCAAATATTCCACCCCTTCATTTCGCTTCAATGCCCAGATTCATCATACCTCTGCCCCTGAATTACAAAACGTTTTTCGTTGGATTGATTACCTGGCTTTTCAAACATTGGCAACCAAAAAATGCCCAAAGTGATATTTTGATAGAAGATATTGTAAACGAACTGCAGTGATATATTTTGGTTGTATTTTGTTGAAAAAATATATTAGCGTGAGGGGTATCTGGCATCTACAATGTACAATGTTTTGTCTAGCCACACCGACCACCAGTGTCAGGGCCGGTAACGAGAGCGCCAGCAGGGCAGACATGGCAGTGCTCAATTGGGAGTCCCAGCGTTGACTCGTGAACACCCTGCTTTCATAGGTACAATGGGGGATAAGTAGTTAATAGCCTCTTCTATCTGCAACTCAGCAGACAGAAGTTCATAATGAACTGTACCAATGATGGGTTGATGGAAAAGGAAAAAGGATGGAAGGAGAAAGGATGGGTTAAATGCAATATAAGTAAAATGATGCAAGGGTGAAAGAATGCATTGGTGGATGATAAGATGCCTGAGTGAGTGAAAGATGGATGAAAAGGTATATGGGTGAAATTGCTTGGAAGAAGAAACAAGGGAGCTCTTCTAAGTACCTACTTCACTTGGTTGGGATGGTTTTTATCAAAACTTTGATTCAAAGGGGTGTGGTGGTATTTATGTCAAGGAAGACAGATATTATGCATCTCCCCATTATCAACATTCATCACCTCCCTTCCTACCCATGGTATTTTGCCAGTACCACCCATGATGACTTAACAATTGCATGGTTCAATTTGGCACAACAGTGTTAGCTGTGCAATGTGCATCTGCTTCAGTTAATGTGGCATTTACAGGGTTTTCAAAGCATGGCAATGCAAAAACAAGGTGTGTTTCCCTTCACTTCAGTACCACTCAGTCACTTCCTAATACTTCACTCCATTATTGTTTCCTAAGTTCTCTCCCAGCCTGCTCAAACATTTTTTTAAAAAATTCTTGGCAATTGCCAGATTGTTCTTGCCAAGTGATATATTTAATCATGACTTCCATGGCAAATTTACACCTGTTCGAATTTTACCCTTTCAAGTTCAACATTTGTCTACCACTGTGACTTACTGCTAGCCAAAGCTTAGGCACATGATGATGATCAGTGGCACACCACTATACTGTAGTAAGACATCCACTATTTATTTGGCCTAATCCATCTAATTTACCCTGCAGTAGAGTAAGTTAAGCTTCCTTTCCTTACTTCCAGGAGAATGTGTTTGTTGCGAATAATTATAAAGTCTGGTGGAGGGTGAGACCAGGGAGTAAAGTGGGACTAAGTGCCTTGACTTTTGTGAATGGGATAGTCTGTGATGAACGTGCCAAATACAATCTATATCTTTTTTTTAATTCCTTTCCCTGTTCTGCAGTGCACTGTTCTTCCCACCGTCCACTTATGGCACACAGGATATCTGCATTATTTTATATGTAACATGTACCATTCATTATTATTCATCTGCCTTGTAGTCAGGGTATAATTGAAAGGTATTTCGGAGAAAAGCAGGGCCGTTGGAATAAGATAAATGTCCATTACATCTGCCCCAGCTGCAGACTGCAGAGAGTAGCACATTATGACTAATGAATGGGTGCCAGCTAGAATGCCTCCATTATTTGGCACAACAAGAATACTTGTACTCTATAGTGTATAATGGCTGTGACTCTAATCACATCAAAATCAAATGGCCCTGGGGGACCCGCAATGTACTACTACTGTGCCACTATATAATTTTAACAAGTTCTTTACACAGAGCAGAGTTTACAATTTGTCTTTTTTCTTTCTTGATATAGTTACTCCTTCTGGTCATCCTTCAATGCATGATGAAGGAGCCCGGCTGCAGGAGCAGAAGCTATAGGCCATACGGGTCAAATATCAGTGTCTGGTGGCCCAGGAGGAGGCTGCTGCCCAGGGTTCAAGGCAGCCACCTGCACCTCCAGCTTCCCAGCAACAATGCCGGTGCCGCATTCCGTAGCACAACCACTGCTTTGCCCCCTTTATTACAGACTGCACTTTCCAGCGCCACATTCTCCTGAGACTGGCATGCATTGAATGCAGGCAGGCATGGATGGAAGAGGACTTCAAAAAGATTCTGGTCCTTATCTAGTGCCATCTTCTTTACCCCCTTTTTAAATATTTATTTTGGTTGTGGGACTTGTTATGGGTGGAGAGGGTGAGACTGATGGGAGTTTGGATCAGGAATGTTATTTGGACTTTATTGCCGGACATTTCGGACATTGGCTGGGGTCAGGAGAATTGTTTGGGATGAGGGGTATGTTTCATTATATCGTTAAAAAGGGAAATAAATATTTATTTTACTTTATTTATGCCTCACATTTTTTGGGGGATGTTTTACTTTATACTGCTGCCTTTTTGCGGAGCCTGCTTTTAAAATCTGCTAAAACAAAGTGTAGAACAATTAGTTATATGGGACACTTGTCCTACTGTTTTCTAGTATCTGCAGTCTGCAACTATATTCACCACTGGGGGCATTGCTATTGCCTAAATTGCCTACAACAGTGCTCCATAGTTCATTTACCTGAATAGATGAAGTGAGGGCTGCAACCTCTCTCAGACTTCTTACTGCAGTGCTGTCCAAGGTGCCATTCAATGGTGATGATAGTGTTAGCAGGATAGCACATTAACAGTGAAGGGATTAAAAGGGAGGTCCCACTCCTACCTAGGTGAACTCCAACTGTACGATTAATTGGAAGGATTATTCATAGCAGGCAACTAAATTGACATAAAAAGCACTGAGTTAGTGGATTATTTTATCATAGCTTTACAAAGAATTGAGACCAGACTGTACAAAACAAAGAATACCTGATAGTGATGATATAACAAAAAATATTAATAATTGCTTCTTCTGAGCAATGATGAGCTAGTATTTTCATTAAAAGTAAAGTTACAAAATCCTTGAGTCATTTAGTGGACTCAAAGTCTGGAGTGGACAAGGTTAAGCATTTACGCAACACAATGCCTGAATGATGATGCTGATGAATGATGTTCTTCTATATCTAAAATATGGATCACTTTTTATGTATAGGTGGGTACATTTGGCCAGTGTGGGATATTGTTTAGGTAAAAGGACATCCTCTACAGAGTTGGTGTTGCTTTCACCACATCCCTTCCTCCAAGAGTGTGATTAGTTTATGGTTTCATTTACTCACACCTCAATAAATCACTCAGTCTGGCGGAAGAGGGTAAGAGGTTTGATAAATGAATGGGAAAGGGGATTTGGGTAAAGGTGTGACGAATACAAACACGAGACAAAGACAATTTTAACCAGGGCAATGAGCAGCACGCCATCATCAATTCGTTGTGGAAGGAAATGAAGAAATGAGTATTACATAGTTGCGTTGAATGCATTTCAAACAGTCCATCATCCCCATAGACCCAAGGTACTGTATATATCTAAAAGTTCTGTCACCTAGGTGTGATAAATAGTAAATACAAATTATAGTGAAGTGAACCCACACATTTAAAAAAAATATATTCTTAAAAGGAAAATCATACTGCATTGCTAAATTAGGTGGTTCATCTGCATTCTTCTTGGATGGCTTGTTGATCTTGATTATCAAAACACAAATGTGGAGAGTAGAGTGTGGTAAAGCAGGAAACTGTCGTCCACTGCACTATATAGATAATCAAGAGAGGTCCTCTCCATAGGAAGAAGGGAAAAAGGGGGGTATTTTATTTGCTTGCAGAAACACAATGAAAAGAAAGAGATTTTTTATTTTCATAAAACACTCACCCACCCAGGTTTCCCCTTGGTGGCATGCTTCATCATTGGGTCCATCCCTGCCCTCTATGGACAGGAGCATGCTACTACCAACGGATACGCGGGAGCACTTAGTTGTAAAATACAGGGGTGTCCCTATACACCTAACCACCTATGTTAAATCAGAAGGGAGTGGGTTATGCAAAAGTGAAGAAAAAGGTTTAAAAATACCAAATTAGTGGGTCCAAAAACTATTTTATTTCCTACCCCCAAAATGGTATGCTAATATCTGGGGACGTGTAGGAAAACCCTAGGTGTGAATACCTATTGTTTCCCTTATTGGTCAACTAATTTCATGCCTTTCCCCAAGGCATTTCGCCAGGACCTATAAAGGAGAAATGATGTTCCCACTCCAGGTGTCACAATAAACACAATAATAATGAAAAATGCTAAATAAACATACAGCACCTAATTGGCCTGTGTTAAATATAAAAAAAGACGAAAAATGCGATCATCATTGGGCCCCATGAGTCCTTCAAGGAGTTAAAGGAGGGATGACTGTAGTCAAACCTCTGTCAAGGCCACTCCCTCTCCGTAGACCTGTCCGCGCTCACTCGAGGCACCGATGTTGACATTGGAGCCTCGAGCGAGTGCAGATAGGCATTAAACTAGTTAGCACATTTCTTTGGGGCCATCTTGAAGCTGTCAGTTGGCAGTTGCACTTAGCTTCACAAGCTGAAATGATTTGAGTACTGATATCATGTGTTGTGTGGTCACACATCACATGCACAGGTCTTCTGTTTGGCAATACAATACTGTGAAAATTGCTAAAAAAGTGTATTGTAATATAAAACACTGTACATACAGTACATTTACTATGAGCATAGAGCAGCAACTAGGTCTCAAGCATATTATTAAATTGATATCAGGGAAAAGTAACAAAATAGAATAAAGCACAAACAAAATGGCTTAAGCCTCTACATACATAATGGCTTTGAAAACTGAAAAGCGAATGGTTGCAAAAAATGGCTACATGGTCAAAAAACAAGCAAGGAGGCATGGAAAACAAAGAACACATGCAGGCATATAGCAAAAGCACACTGGGTGCCTACGCAAAATGGTCACCAGCCACATGGTCAAACAACAATAATTAGCAAGGAGGGATGGCCACAACAAAAAAGGCATGCATGTTACACAAATTTGCTGCCAGCCACATGGCCAAACAAGGAGGTATTGAAAACAAAGAACACATGCAGGCCTATAGCCACTGACTATACAAAATGGCCCTGGCCACATGGCTTGTGCAACAAGAACAGATGGCGGCCTATGGTAAACACGCTCACAACCTGGCCAAACAAAGGAGGCATGGTAATACAGGAGAAAACAGCATTAATTCAGCAATGGCAAAAACAAAATTAACTGGGATATAAAACTTTACAACCCACATCCCCCAAAGGCATCAAATATATATTATTTCACCTATACACTTTTTGCAGAAATAAAATTGCAATACCCTCCAGAAAAACAAACCGTTTGTAATTTAATCAAATTCCAACTGTGGCCTAAATGATGTTTCAATTCAACAGACAACACAGAAACAGTTGTTTCATGCACCCATGACTAGTACTGGGCCTATTGGCTGGAATGCCCATTGGCAGACTAGGCCATATGGGTGAATTCATTGAATATTGCAAATTTATTAAAAACATGGATAAAATGTACTATATTGTAGGGGTGGGCGGAATTTGCGTAATTGCGTTACGCAAATCTCCGCGAAACGGTAAAAAATCTCCGCGAACACGCAGAAATTCCGCGAACACGCGGAATTGCTTGTTCGCGATGCTTTTTGTCCTGTTCACAATTGCTGTTTGCGTGCTCGGGGAGAAAGATCTCGCGAACACGCATTTTGAGAACGCGAACAAGCAAAAATTTCGCGAAATCGCGGAAAGCAGACTTTTGAGCAATTTCGCGTTCTCCGCGGAACGCGAAATTACGCGAATTCCGCAAATTCCGCGAGCGGAACGGAATTTGCCGCCCAGGCCTACTATATTGTGAAACATTTTCCTTTGCAGAAGAAGAAAAATGACATGCAAAAAATAACTATGCCCCTACTGAAACTGCAGGCCACCCACCACAATAATTTTTTTTTAAATCGAATAAAAGTACAAATACATTCTGGTGCATGTCCTCTATCAAACAAACAACACCCTTATGCAGCCGTTTGTGAACTGACTTGTGATAGCAGTGAAACCAAGGGGCATATCAGCAACAACCGGCGATAATTATCGCTAAGCGCACTTAGCGCTAGGATAATTATCGCCGGTTAGCGTGGATTTTTATCGCTGAGATAGCGTGCTATTAGCAACGCTTATCTCAAAAGCGATAAAAATCCTAGCTCTAACTGCCAAATGTGTGATTATCGCTGGAAACCCAGCGATAATCCCACGAAGTTTGGCGATAGCTTGCTGATAGGGCCTCACATACTTAGCCATGATATCCACCTTCCATAGGATATCATGGCTAAGTCAGTTTCAAAGCAGGTCTAAGGAAAGTAGCGATAACAGAGGTTATCGCTACTTTTCTTGTCGCTATGCTGCTTTGCATGAGGTTTGATAATAGGAGAAATTAGCGACATTTCTCCCGTTATCCTGGGGAGGAACGCCCATTTTGCATCTCATAAGAGATGCAGAGATGGGCATTAAGGGAAATGGAGATAAGGCAAGGTTTCACACGATAGCGTGACCTTGCAGATAAGGCGATAAAATTATCGCCGCTTTTCGTCCGAAAACGGGCGCAAAAGAGGCGATAATTTTCCAACGCCTGCTTGCTGATATGCCCCCATGTCCTCTAATCCAATGTTCTACATGCAGAAAACAGAGTGATCCTTCAGCTCCAAATACAAATGAAAAGTGACCAGGAGGTGGACAAATCATTAGGAGGAGCCTGCTGGACAGGAACAGGAACATGGAGTCTCTCGAGTGCTTCCTCACTGTTGAAAAAAGAAGATAAATTAAAAAAGGGATCCTAGAACCAAAAAAACCCAATGCGAATGGTCCATTTGAGAAGTTTATCAACTCCAAATTTTCTTTTGAGGAAATTTAGCTGCTTCTCTAGGAGGGATTCTTCTCTAGGTTGCAGCTGCAGCCACTCATGCTCATTAACACTCGATCGCGCTCGCCTACGGTGCAATAGAAGTGCCAGCAGTCACTAGCATGGCCTAAAGCTGTGTTAGCAGCTGCAAAAGGACGTAGGCCCTCACAGGGGGCTAGAAAATGATGTGGGCCCTTGCTTGCACCCGTCAAGTCTTGTCGCACAGGCAATATTCAAGAAATAATGTGACAAGTGTGGCAACAGAATGCAAAAATCAGCTCCGTTGGGAAGTGCAGGGTTTACCTGTAACACGGTATTCTGCTCAGAACATAGAGTTGCCATATTCCACAAACTCCACGAGCAGAGCAGAAGTTCACACCCAAGCCTAATTTAAAGAATACCCCGGTTCATCACAGAGAGTTAACACAACACCACCATATTGAAACCACACCCCTGGGAAAATGTATTCTTAATAATTTACTTCTGTTACTCTTTTTTCCACTGAGATGGTTGGATGGCCTGTAAGAGTTTATTGCATTCCATGTTAGGCAGCATATTTTTAATGTAATATGTATCTGCGCCACATTTCTAGTGTTGAACTGTATGGGGTGCCACATGACACTTTTTCTGTGCATCATGCGATCCACCCTTTTTGTCTCAATGATGAAAAAGGCATCAGTGTGGATGATGGTCTATAATCAGAGCTTGGTGCAATATGGAGGCAGCCATTGGATATCTGACAATAGTATATATGTCTCGTTCCTTTGCTTGATCTCTCTTCAGCCATTGACACTATCCACTATCATACTTGGTATTTACTTTCTGCAGTGGTTTGTATTGTACATGAAGAACACCGTCATCTCACTAAGAGACATGAAATTAACTTAACAGTGACAGACGTCCATCACGCATATATCTCAAAATATATGGAAAACAGTAAGTTCTGTCACAGCTTTACAATTAATGAGAGCAATATAATAATGTTATTAGTTCATTTTTCATCTCACAAGAGTGGTTTGTGAAGATAATGAGGGACATCACACTACGATGTATTCTTGCATACATATTGCTAAGAAGCAAAATAAATATGCCTGTTTAATAAACAGAATTAAAATATATATATATGCTTGTGACAGGTCCTGGCTTGATAGCATCTGTCCCTGTATGTAGCTGGCACAACTGGTGGTAAGGAGCCGGGTATCCACAAGAGCTTTGTTAGTCACGTTATTGACAGAGCCTCTATAGAATGAGACTCTTAGAGGAACCCTTGAGCTCATGTGGCTGACAAAGATAGTGATGTGGGAGGTGGAGTGGATGGCATGGTGTGAAGAAAGAGGATGTAGTGGGGAAAATGAACACCCAAAAAAGGAATCCTACAACCAAGAAAAAGAGAATCCCAGAATGGAGTTATCTGAATGCAAGAACATCAAGCCACAGGAGCTACAACTCCAAAAGAGATTTAATGATTCCACAAACCTTCTTGGGCTCTTTCTTAACCCACCTGATGTTTGTGCATTTTGTCAGGACTGATATTTGTCTAACATTTCTACTTTTATAGCAGGACAGTCTAAGATTTCTTTAGCCAGCCACCTATTTGCTGGAAGCAGAGGAATTTTACAAAAGAGTCAAATAAACTTTATTCAAATACCGATTGCTCCAACTGTGAACTGCCTTAACCCCTAACATAACTACTTTTCATTTACTATTAGATGTTTTCCCTTGCTATGGCATTGTGGTAAATGGTGTTAGAAGTGGGATTTCACAGAAGTCTCACCATAGTTGGGGTAATGCAACACCTTTCAGAAGAGCTAAGGAGCATATCAACAAAGAGTTGCGATAAACATCGCTGAGCGGGTTTAGCATAACGCCGGCTATCGCCGGATTTAATCGCCGAGATATCGCGTTATTTACAACGCATATCTCCATGGCAATATTAAATCCGGCGATAGCGGTGAAATCCGCGCACATCGCTGGAAATCCAGCGATACAACGGAAGCGATAAGGCAAGCCTTGCTAATAGGGAGATGTGGATTCAGCCATAGAATCCACCTCCCATAATATGTATAGCTAAGTCTGCTTTTTAGCAGACGTTAGCTATCGGCGTTATCCGCGGTTAGCGCGGATTCTAACGTAGGTATTGCCAGCTTGTTGATAGGGAGTAGTGCTGTAACTCCTTGATTCGTGTGTTGTGTTAGTAGGAAACGCCCACTTTGCATCTCATTAGAGATGCAAAGCGAGGCATGGGTAAAAAGGCTGCTAACATGCACTAATGCATGTTAGCACTGCCTTGTAAATAGGGCGAATACATTATCTCTGCTTCTTTGGCTTTTTAAGCCAAAAAAGATAAGGCCCTTGATAATATGCCCCAAAGATACTTACAAATAGCATTGAAACAGCAAGCCTAACTGACACAAACTAATAGGGAAATCTTCCAAAAGGCCCTAATAGCCCAAGCACAACAGGTTGCTACCAATCAACAGGTGCAAGATAGGGCTATGACACATCATGCAATTATTATCCCAAGATAAATCATAATGTAACAGCAGACCAGTGATGATTGGATGGAAAGTTCCTTGCATTGCAACTGGCCACAAGAAAAGTGGGTTAATATATCACTCTTCTTTCCTCTGAAGATCTTTATGCACTATATTTGAGGAAATCAAACTCCAGTATTGATACCCCCTTTAAAACACAATAAAGGCTATTTTAGAGACGAACTGATGTTGGCATTGAAAATCACGGACTTAAATTTAGACAAAAAGGGTTCATGGAGAGATTTACAGATCACGTTTTTTTCGATTGAAATACTTGGAAGATAAATGGAGTCAATCGGCCTCGGAATCAGTAGCAGACATTACTAATGCCCTTTATTTTGGAACTTTTTTAGCACTGCTTCCCTAAAATACTAAGAGCCCAATTAAGAGTCGAGTGGAGAAATTTCACCGGGTGGGATGCTGCTATGCCTGATCATGACTGGCCTGGTTTTCAAGGATGAAGGAAAAGTGGACCTATATTGCTGGCAGCAAACACAAGCCAGCAACTTTTGTTTAGGTTTGGGTTGCAATAGGAACTAGGCCTCAGCTCTTAGCCCTACCTGATCTCCAGCAGCAAATGGAGGACCATGCAATGCTACTCCTTCCATGAGACCTCTACCGCTTACTTCCCCTTCCCTCCTGATTCACTTACCTTCCCTCTTATTCACACCAACCCCCTCACACATATTTAGCACCTGCACAAAGCAGGTGGTACATATGTGTATTAAACCCCTAAAAAAAGTAAATATATTGTGGAATTTCACCAGGTAATTTCCGGTACACAGCTATTTACCATTCCAAGAAGGTTAACTTGTAATTGATGGTACGGGAGGGCT
Source organism: Triturus cristatus (assembly GCF_964204655.1). Taxonomy (NCBI): domain Eukaryota; kingdom Metazoa; phylum Chordata; class Amphibia; order Caudata; family Salamandridae; genus Triturus; species Triturus cristatus. Next base: position 733,433,295 of record NC_140587.1, on the reverse strand, counting down.
GTTACCCCATTATACTGGTACTTATAGGTGTAGGGTTTTGCACCCTGCTAGTAATGTGCAACTTATAATAGAGCCAAAACGGTAACTGATATTGCATCTGAAAGTGACTCTCACTAATGCTATTGAGTTATCATGCTCTTTTCATACAGCATTATAATTCAAATCATAAAGGGATTAAAAAGGGATACCATGACTTGCCCATGCTGATCCATCGTTAACAAACGAATGACAAGTAAAATTAATGAGATAAACAAAGGTATGGCCCTAGATTTAAACTAACCCCCTATGATGCAACTAGGATTTCCCACGCGCAACAATACTACGAGTCGGGTGATTATGGACACTTTGTTGGCATCTATTTTAGGAAAAAAAGGCTCTGAACCAGTGGAGTCCAGCACATTGGTAAATATGACTATTATAGTGAGGGATCAACCTTGCCATTTACAACAGTCATGAAAGTTAATAGACACTCCTTTTTGGACACCAAATGATACAGAATGTTGGCACAACCCTCCCTACCAGTATGAGATCCAGGGAAAAATGACCATAAAGTGAGTCCATGGAGACGGAGACAGTAAGGTTCCAGCTAAGGCACTAACACCCTTATGCATCAAGCCAAAATCCAGTCGGTAAAATACCGATTCCTTATTAGCTCCCGGTATTAAGTAGAAAATACCCAATCCCAATGCATCAACCCAAAAGCAGAAATCGTTATTTAAGGAATCCTTAAATAGCGATTCTTTAAATAGGGATTCCTTAAATACCGATTCCTTAAATAGCTCTTGCATTTAAGGAATCCCAAAGTGAGATTCCTTAAATGCAATGCATCAAAGTTAAAAAATTAGCGATTTCGCTAATAAGGGGAGCAAATTACCATGAAGATGAACTGCATGGTAATTTGCAAAAACTTTGAAAAATGCACTTTTGTGCATTTTTCAAAGTGTCATGTTGCGCACACACATGCCCTTAGAGCATGTGTGTGTGCAACATATGTGCACATATCATTTTCAGGGGTGCAACAGGGTGTCCTTTTGACACCCTGGCACCCTTGAAAGTGCTCCAGCTATTAGCGATTCGGTAATACCGAATCGCTAATACAGAATGGCTTTACATTCATTCCTATGGGCCTCCAAGCCCATAGGAATGAATGGGTAGGTATTCCTTATTACCGATTTGGTATTACCGATTCGGTAATAAGGAATGTTAAGGAATCGCTATTTGAATAGCGATTCCTACATGCATAGCCTTTTGCTATTCCTTATTAGCGATTCCTTATTTTTCGCTAATAAGGAATCGCAAATGCTAATGTTGATGCATATGCCCCTAAGAGCCTAATTCTCAAACTGCACTTTGTACTATGTTTTGTGGTATTACAAAATGTACTCCAAAAAGCAAGCTACACCTATACCTATATGTGCAGAGTTCTACTGACTGAGGAGTCTCCACACTTGTAAGTATAGAATTTAATAGTAAATGTGGGAGGGACATAGGGGAGTGGGTAGGAAAAAGAGCAGAATTATTGATGAAGGGGATGTGATTGGGGAGGAGTAAGAGGGATTTGATAAACAGTCTGGGAGATGTTTAGGGAAGGACATCAAACATCAATGCATTACTCTGTATGTGTATATGTGTCCTGTATTTGTAAAGCTCAAAGTAATCACCCATAGGGGTCTCAAGGAACTGGCGGCCATCAGGGAGAATAAGCGAGGTATTTCCCAGAGTCACATGGTGCTGAGCTGAGTGCTGCCAGCACTGGGGATCAAACCATGAGCCCTGTGCTTCGGAGTCAGCAGCTCTGGCCTCAGCACCATAACTCTTGGGTGGAAATGTGTAACTTATACTTTTATGGAAGATTTACCCTTGGAGTTTGTGAATATTGAAAATAGTAAACATTCTACCAAGTGTAAACTCTATCAAAAGTGTGACTTACCTTTGGGAAACAGGCCTTCAATTCTCAGTGGCCTCTCCCCTTCAAAATACCAACAAGTACATTATTGTAAATTGTTTAGTAGTGTTATTCTCCCAAATAAATTTTAACAGATCAAGGTACACAATTCATATCTAAGAAAATAGCCCGAAGCTGTAGTCAACTAGAAAAGCATCAGATAAGAATGTCTCCTTAACTTGTACAGATGAACAGTTTCCGTGGATGGTGTCATCAGTGATGTCGCTAACTATGTGATTAGTTTTATAATATGTGAGTTCATAAACAGTGCATTTTGGGGGCATAAGTATAGTTAGCTGTGGAAAATATAACTATTGAATTTCTAGGGTTTTGTATGAGTGAAATCTGAGCCTAACTATAATGTCCCATAACCTTTGTTTTTTTTTCAGTGAATTTCTAAGGTTTTTAAAAAAAATCTGTTTCCTAACTATAACGTCTCTCTAATCTTTATTTTTTTTAAGTGGATTGCTTAGGTTTCTTTACTATTTTCTTTCCTAACTATAACGACCCTGTAAGCTTTGTTTTTTTCAGTGAATTTCTTCATTTTTTAAGAGAAAATTCCAAAGTGTAACCTCTAAAATGTAAGAATGGGTGTGCGAGTGGCTGTATAGGTCAGTTACTGAGTACATGAGTAACTATATGGCTCTGTGAGTGGGTGTATGAGTGGCTTTATGGGTCTGCATGTTGATCTGTGAGTGGAGCTATGGGTTTGTGAGTGGCTGTGTCAGTGGCTGAGTAGATCTGTGAGTGGATTTTTGTTGGTTCTATGCCTGGGACTCTGAATAGTGCTATTGGTCTGTGAGTGGGTGTGTGAATGTATGTGCTTGTCTGTGAATGGGTATATGAGTGCTGCTCTGGGTCTATGGGTGAGTGCGTTAGTCCTGCTATGGATCTGTGAGTGTGTGTGTTTGAGTTGTCAAATGTTTTTTGGACATTTGCATACTTAGGATATTTAAACTGGAGAGCTATGCACCCTGATCTTACGCGGGCACATTAGTAAAGAAACCACTCATCACAGTCATCCAAGTTGCCATTGTGCTCCACTAGATTAACAATGCAATAATTTCCATTAAAGTGCCAAGGTAATTTTTCAATGTAGAATAGTAGAAGAAACATATTTGGTTGCATTTGCCAAAACCAAGACTGAGGATCGCTTCCATTACACTCAATTGGAGTTTCACATGGGTTATCTGCTGTGTTCATAATATATATATATATATATTATAAGTGCTTCACGTTCGCGTTCAATTGATCTGAAATATGGAGCAGTGTTATAATAGAACACTATTTTTTTGAAGCAGAGTACAGTTTTGTAAAAAGATGTCTACTGAAGTGGAGTACTTACTACAGGTGAATTAATAAATGCTTTCTCGTTGTGTAAATGCGTACTTTTTATAGTACGTTACAGCTGTGCACTGGACCACTTGCATTGGCATGTCGCTGTGCCTCTCTTTACCACTTGTACAACGCATTAATAACTAAGTAGTTTGGTTATAATTTGTCACAACATCGTCGTGAATTATCGTGAAACGTAATTTCTAGATTCGCAGAAAAATAGTGAAGATCACATGTTTTTGATCAAGTGTAAAACACATATATTGACCTTTTGTAATTATTGTTTGACAACAGCTGTTTACTAATATAGAATTTGAATTTGTATTTCTGTTCATAATATCAATATACAGCAATTTTAAATTGTATTTTGCATCATCATGATGATGTCAGTCTTCATGATGATATCGGTGATATAATTGGAGGAGACACTTTTCATTAACCTGTATAGGAAGTTCCCAATTATTTATTTTTTCTTGAAGGTTCCAGTAGGTTTTTACTAGTTTCTCAGAGGTGTGCTGTACTGTTTGTGCAGAACTGAGCTCAGGACAGTTTTTTTGGCATTTTCTAAAATCAAAATGGCAACTGGAGGATGTGATCAAGACCAGGTGCCACAGCAAGCGGAGGAGCACTAAGGAAAGCTACAACAAGAAGACTCTGGTAATAAAGGACCACCACCTAAAAAACAAAGCATTGCATGGAATTTCTTTATGATTACATCTCGGGAATCCAAAGCAGTGGTGAAATTTGTCCAATGCAGTTTATGTGATAAGACCGTTTGAAGTGGCACCACCAAAAAGTTTTCATGCGGAACAACAAGCATGTTATGCCACCTGAAAATGTCACACAGGATGGATCTCAAAAGGGCACAGAAGGAGAGAGCTAGAGAGGGACCATCTACCTCCAGGCTTAAACGACCTGCTCCCAGAGAGATAGTGTCAACAGAAGTGAAGAGATGACATACAGAAATTGGTCCCAAATTAAGATGTGTTGGCTCATATTGTCTAGACTTCAGTACTACTCTCACAGCTGGTGAGCAGTCTCTCAAAGTTATTCTGGAGACAGCAAGGAAACAAACATCCTATTTTTTTTAATTTACTTTAGTATTTGTACATTTTTTTATTTGTGATTAGACTTTTTTTCTCCCCTCGTTGCCATTTTGTTAGAAGAAAAATACAAAAAAATAACAAATTGTTAGAAAAGAAATACAAAACATGATTCCAAAAAAACAAGAACTTCTTTCATGGTTAAAAAAAACTGTATGTCTCTGTATATATAAAGAGGAGCTAGTGGCTGTATGGGTGACTGATTTGGTATGTAAGCATCTATATAGGTAAGTAACTGGTACAGTGAGTGAATGGGTGGATGAGTACCTATATTAGTGTGTAAGTTACTGTATGCGTGATTGAGTATATGAGTAGTTTAGGAGTGAACAAGTGGGTGTATGAGCAGCTGTGTGAGTGAGATAGTGTGTAAGTGGCAGTATGAGTGTGTGAGTGACTTTGTGAGTATTTGAGTGAGTGAGAGGTTGCATGAAAGGATGTATCTGTAAATGAATGCATGTCTGCCTCCGTGGGTGAGTGAGTAACTGTGTGAGTGACTGTATGTGTGAGTGAGTAGCTACATGAATGAGTAACTGAGTGAGTAATTGGGTGTATGGGTGAGTGAGTGGGTATTTGGTGAAGTGAATTGGGATGTAAGTGGCTGTATGGAGATTGAGTGTCTGTATGAATGGCTGTATGGGTGAGTAGGTAGATGTGGGAGTGCTTGTATGGATGTGTGAATGGGTATTTAAGTGGTTGTATAGGTGCATGAGTGAGTATGTGAGTGCTTGTATGAGTGAGAAAGTAACTGTGTTGAGAGGCTGTATGGGTGAGTCAGTGGATGTGTGATTGCTTCTATGGATGCGTGAATGGGTATGTAAGTGGTTGTATGGATGTATGAGAGGGTATGTGAGTGGTTGAATGAGTGAGTGAGTTGGTCTGCTGAGAGGCTGCATGGGTGAGTGAGTGGATGTGCGAGCAGCTGTATGAGTAAATAAGTGGGTGTGTGACTAGCTACATTGGTGAGTGAGTGGCGGCTGTGTGATTGACTGTATTGTTGAATGAGTGACTCTGTGAGTGGCCATTTGGGTGAGTGACCGCTGTTGTCAGTGGCTATATGGGTGAGCAGCTGTTAGTGTTTGTGACTGTATGGGTGAGTGCAAGGGTGTATAAATAGCTGCATGGGTGAGCTAGTGCTAGTATAAATAGCTATTTGGATGAGTGAGCGGCTGTGTGACTTAGTGTATGAATGAGTGAGTTAGCATGTAACTGGTTGTATGGATGAGTGAATGGGTATGTCAGTGGCTGTTTTGAGCGAATGAGTGGGAATGATCTTTTCTATGAGTGAAATAATAGGTATATGAGTAGCCGTGTGGGTGAGTGACTGCTTCTGTGGGAGGCTGCATGGGTAAGTGACTAGTTGTGTAAGTACCTTCATGTATATGTACCTAAATGATTGAGTTGCTGTGTGACTGATAATAAATCTACTCTATTCCACTGAAAGTTTAAATGATAAAATAGGCAAAACATACTAATAGGAAGTCAACGCAAGAGCACTTTATGTTTGAAAACATTTTCCATGCTTATGTCTAACCAATATATCTGTGGTAGATAAAGTGTTTTGATACATCCAATAATGTTCAACTGCAGCTGCTTTGGAAAAAGAACATAAAGATATGTTAGTATTTGATCATTAACATCACAATATCATACAAACATAACATTACTTATACTATAATACTGTATTCCAAAGTAGTAAAAAAATAATTTTCCCTTTTTTGCTGTTCTCAGCTTTTATACTTCTTCACCGTAAACAGTGATCTGTATGAAGCATCATCTTCGAACAGCGGGCAAAAAACAATCAATGGATTGTAAAAAAATCCATAAGTGCACAGAACATCACTATAATAAAATGACGTTATGCATTGCACTTACTGCAATTAATTAATTAATGCTTTTTCTAGACTTACTTCAGTATTGTAAACAAACCTATTTTAAAGGTATTTCTTCAATTATTATATGTGGTACAATATTACAAACAAATATAAAGTACTCTTTAAAATTGGAGATCCTTTTGAAATCATCACCCCTGGAAGGCCAAATGATGCTTAAATAATTCCGATCCATGTAGACATCATTCCATAGTGTAGTTTTTTCCCACAAACTGTACATAAAATTTTGGTTGATGAAACTATTTTAAAGGCAGTTTTTGCTTTCAACTTAAAGCTGCTGTAATTGGATTATGCTCATCCAGTTTCTGACTTGAATTGCAGTGTAGTTTTTATATGTGGTTTTCACTGCTTTGTGGAAGATAAAAGAACTGTTTAATTTTGAAGAAGATTTCAAAAACATTACCCCACTAGGCCCAATAATGTCTAAAATACTGATGACCCACATAGAAGGAACAACGTACACTACTTCTTTAGCAACAATCCTACCTTAGAACTTTGGTTGAAGAAAGAAAAGATAAGTGTTTGGTAATTTGAAAGGAAGTTCTGGTTTGAATTTTAGATTGATGCCATTACGTTCTGTCCATCCAGTTTCACTTTTTAAGTATACAGTGTAATCTCCAGAGGTTATAATAATTCATTCATGAAAGATGATAGCTGAGGTAGAAAAAGTTATTCTCAAAATTGATACTTGTCCAGCTTTGAAGTTTGTAATTTGAGTTTTCAATTTCGAACCATCTGCTCTGAATCGTTGTACCATTACTACAAGATATTTCCCGGTTCTTGTTAGGATTAACGCATATATAACATCTGATCTGCAGTTTGGGCAGGACATATTTTGTTAGCATTCTTCAACTATTTGTCAAAAGACAAACTCTTTGATCTGTTAATGTTAAATAGAGAGAATTTTCAGAATGTATTTTAGTGGTAGATGAATATTCACTATCTTCACAATCATGGTTCCATGTGTAACTAACTCCGAATAAATCAATATTTACATCTTCTTCTTCTAAAACTCCAATCATGACAATAATACATTCTTGAGCATCTTGTTGACTGTTGAGAGTAAACATTACTGATTCAGTACATACATCTAATAGATCTCGAATACCTAAAGCATAATGTATCACAGTTCTGTCAGTCAGTAAATGTTGGAGCATGTGATACAGTGCAGAGCACTATTACTTATCTGGTTTTTGTTGAATTTGGTTGAATAGATATGGCAAATGAAACAGTACATTGAGAACAATATTTGCATATGAGTTGACATTACAGCATAAAATGCGCAACACAATGAACGATCTGCTTCACGCCATCAATATGATCACATTTTATGGCCAAGTATTCAACCTCATCGCTATTTGGAAAATTAATAAAAAATCTATTACTTTACCCATTGCACTATTTACTAACCCTTCCTCTAGATTTAAATTATGGCACAAAATTACTAGACAATTTTTGCTTACACGTAAAATGTTTTTCAATCCTGCATTTTTTCAGACAGACTTCTCCAAAGCATCCATGTGTGCTTGTATATTTATCTGTGACTAGTATTGTGACTTCCTGATGTTCCATGTTATCAATAGCTATAATTTCTAAAATCTTTTATTTCTCCACTTGTAGTACTTGTCCAATAACGTTAGAGGACTCTTGAAGTGTTGGCATTAAACAAACTATAAACTTCTATTCTTCAATGAAGTTGTGCATTCGTTTAGCTGCTGTAATGTTAGATATAAATAGTTTCTTGATAATACAGCTTTCCAAAGCATGTTTATCCTCTTTTGTAAAGAACACCTTTTCTAATTCACTTCCGTATATCTGCATAATTTACATCAGATGCACATTTTTCACTAGTTCCTTTTTTTTCCAAAGCCTAACCAAATATTGACATTGCCAATACTTCCCAGAGAATTTCTTGTTTCGTTATACACAACTCTTTTAAAAACAGGTTGCCCTTTTAGAGGGGTGTGTTGCAGAAGGTCACCAAATACAATGACATGCTTTCTTCCAAAGAGCACATTGTAGATTGTTCCTAAAAACTACTGCATTCTTGCATGGATGAATACAAGCAATACGCTGGATACCATGCTGACCTCATCAGTGATTAAAAGCTCCAGTTTCTTCAAAACTCTTTGGGGCATATTATCAAGACAGGCGATAAAATTATCACCACTTTAGCGGCAGAAAACTGCTGCTAAAACGGTGATAATGGGCTTGATAATATGCTCTATGGAATTCCAATTGAAGCCCAGGTTAGATGTGAAGGACATCTAACCTGAGCTTCAACTGGAATTCCATAGAGCATATTATCAAGCCCATTATCGCCGTTTTAGTGGCAGTTTTCTGCCACTAAAGTGGCGATAATTTTATCGCCTGTCTTGATAATATGCCCCTTGATACCTCATGGCAATCTTCACCAAACAGTTTCTGGTATTCCAGTTTATTGTCATATTCAACAGGGAAAATTAGAAGGCAATGTAAAGTAATCCCTTAAATACTATGTGCAGTTAATCCTGTTGGTGCTGTTCCTACACATGACAAATTTGATTCTGTGGTCCTCTGTAGATAACCAGTAAGAACGTTGATTCGGAAGCATTTTCTATGGCCAGCTTGTCAACTGATATATAGTAATATTGGTTTGTATGAGGGAACAATCACACTGTTTCCTCTCGTGGAGAAATTCATGATCTATTTTATCCTTATCTTCTTTGGAAATTTATTTTTATTCTTTGTTCAGTTCTTCTACTAAGTATTTGAAATCCACAGTCTTCTCTCTTCCTTGCTGCATTGTAGTATACACCTAATTCTTAACTATAGCTGCTTCATTTTGAATAATTAGTTCTCCAAGAGGATCTTGAGTCGCTGGTTCAGAACTTTGGCTGCTTTGTGAACTCTCCTTGGCTTTCCCCGCAGCAATGGTTTCTTCCTGTTCAATCTCATCTTTCAACATGAGAATGAGTGTGGCAGTGGATGACTGAGTCTCTGAGTGAATCGTTGAGTGGCTGCATAATGTCTGAGTGAGTCTCTGAGTGGGTCTGTCAGTGGATGTATGATTCTCTGAGTCGTTCTGTTAGTGGGTTCATGAGTCTCTGTGAGTGGTGCATGAGTCTCTGAGTGATTTTTACGTATCTCAGTGGCATTATGAGTGGGTGCATGAGTGTCTGAGTCAGTGTAGCAGTGGATGAATGAGTCTCTGAGTGAATCGTTGAGGGGCTGCATATTATCTGAGTGGGTCTATTAGTGAGTGTGTCAGAATATCAATGGGTCTAACAGTGACTGTGTGATTGTCTGTATGGGTCTCTGAGTAAGTGTATGAGAATATGAGCGGGTCTGTGAATGGATGCATGAGTGTCTTAGTGGGACTGTGAGTTGGTGCATGCATGTCTGAGTGGATCTGTGAGTGCATGGGCACTTGACTGGGTGGGTGAGTGGGCACATGAGTGTCTGAGTGAGTCTGAGAGAGTGTGCATGAGCATCTGAGTGGGTCTTTGAGTGGGTGTGTGAGTGTCTGAGTGGGTCTGTGAGTAGGTGCATGAGCAATGGACTGAGTGAGTGAGTAGATGCATGAGTGGGTCTATGAGTGGGTGCATGAGTCTCTCAGCGGGTCTGTGAGTGGGTGTGTGAGTGTCTGAGTGGGTCTGTGACTGAGTGCATGGGAATATGAGTGGGTCTATGAGTGAGTGCATGAGTCTTCGAGTGGGTCTGTGAGTGGGTGTGTAAGTGTCTGAGTAGGTCTGTGAGTGTGCCTGTTGAACTGATTTACATTGGATAACTGAAAGTGTGATATGCACACCAAAGTCCACCTTCCTGCCAAATTTGGTGTAATTCTATCTAGCGGTCTGGGCTGTAGTCATGTTTAAAGCTCCTATGGTAATTAATATGGGAAACACACTTTTTTACACCCCTCCTTTTACTCAGCCCCCACTTGATTGTAACTGTGGGCGGAGAACTCCGCTCCGCCCGTGGAGTGTGCAGAGTTTTGTCTACTCTGCGTTACGCAAAGAATGCAGAGTAGGCAAAACCCTGCACACTCCGTGGCGGAGCGGAGTTGGCCTGCCCCCGCCTCCCACCCGCCCTTTTATTAACAGTTGCTAAAGTTTTAAAAAATAACTTTAAAGCACCTTACCCTATCTGCGGTGTCTGCGGCCTCCCCGGGTGGCCTCCTCCTCTCTTCATCTCGTTCGCGGTGAAAACTGTGCATTCACGAGCGCCCACGCAAGCGCATTTCTTGCGAGAAAATGAAGAGCAGCTACAAAAATATGCATGAGCAATTTTATTCATTATAGCTTACTGTATTTGTATGGATTTGGAAAATTGCAATGCTTTTATGTGTCTGAACCTTTTTCAATGATTTTAAGCAATCATGCAATAACAGTTTAATTCATTCATTCATTCATCCTCTTATGGTTCCCTTGTGTGTCAGTGCTTACTGGATGTCAACAACTATATGGGCATAAGTTAAAATATTAATTTTGATATAATGGGAATCTTGAGAGCTGGGAGCAGTGTGAACCAGTGGGAATGCTCTTGCTAGTCGCCAATAAATGGTGCAAGTCCTACCTCTTAGACCACAGTAAAGAATCTTGGAGAAAACATTGGGCCATATTATCAAGAACGGGCGATAACATTATCGTCGCTTTAGCGGCAGGAAGCTGCCGCTAGAGTGGCGATAAGGGGCTTGATAATATGCCCTAGAGAATTCCAATAGAAGCCCAGGTTCTGGTGTGAAGGACCACAAACCTGGGCTTCTCTTGGAATTCACTAGGGCATATTATCAAGCCCCTTATCGCCGCTTTAGCTGCAGTTTCCTGCCACGAAAGCGGTGAGAATGTTACTCCCGTTCTTGATAATATGGCCCTTTGACTTCTGCCTCCAGATGACCGATAAAGTTCGAGCTGTAATCTCATCTTGCGTATTTCACATGAACAGGCTAAATAGGATCCTGCCAAACTTAATATTTGAGGGTTCGCAGGAAGAAGTCTCCTTGATTGGATATCACTTTAATTATTTCAATAGACTACATCTTGAGTATAAATAAGACTGCTCTTAATCAAATCTAAAGTATACAAACTCAAATGTCCAATCTCATTGCTGTTTTTTCACTTCACGGTAATGCTTCCAACTTCTAAAACAACTGACATGGCTTGCTGTGCGATCCATATTTACATTTAAAACACTTTGTCTGGTTCACAATTGCATTCTGAATTCTACCACTATTTTAGGTGCAAACGGATGCTTCCATAAATCCTGCCATAGAGCTTATTTTGTCCAAACTCAGTTTGCTGGAATTCCTATGTATTTTCCTTTTGTGCTCAATCTTTGTGGATTGCTCTTACACCTTACTGTTGATTACCAACAGTAATGTTGCGTTTAGAAACAAAATTGAAAACATATATTATCAGGCACTAATCCATTTTTTGTAACCTTACTTACAGGCACTATTAAACCTCCAAGTACATGAGTGGTTTGCAGCAGGTTTTTTTAAAACAAAATATTTTAACACAACGTGAGAAGCAAAATCTGTGTAGGAGTTAAGCTCCTGCAAGATGCTAAAGCTGTCTAGGGCTTTGCCATCACAGTATGCAGAAACTGTGAGGTCTTTTTAGGATTCAGAAACTGTTTAAGAGTTGACAGATGAAAGATTCAGAACCTGACTAGTGGCAGTCTTCTCAAGTATGCAGAACCAGGTTATGGGATGACTGCCCTTGGGTGCAGAATCAGTAGGAAGCCATAGGTTTTAGAGCCTTTCAGGAAGTGGCTACAGTTGCTTCATGCATAGTCTGATAAGTACTGTTGGTTGCCTTAGAAACTCCTAGCTACATTTTACTAATCAATATATTTACTTGCAGCCAAAAGCATGGCTTCCTTCTCCCATCTCTCAAATTGATACAACAGGTTTTATAGCTCAAAGTTGGAGGCATAGTTGATAGTAGGGAGAACTATGTGAATGCTATAAAGTCTTCTATACTGCAATGAAGATTCGCTGTGTCATTTTTGAGTCCAGTAAAAGGACAATTCTTAATCCCACTTTCTTCCTCACATAGTCCAGAATCTCGTTTTACAAAGCCTTTCCCGTTTAAAAAAAAAATCGTATTCATAAGCACCATTTTCTTATTATCATTGATACCTCATGTACGTCTTAACAAAAGACTTGTAATTTGTTATTGGTTCTCTGTCATTGTCCCTCACATTGTATGCCATGCTTCCTCAATTTACTGCAATGCCTGTGTCATAGCTCAGAATGGTGCAGCCACTAACTTGTTGAGCAGCATCAATATACTCCACATGAGCAATGTGAATTTCTACTACACTCTGTTCACCTAGTACACTTCCACAGGTTGAGAACAGATGAGGGATCAGGGGTGAGAAAAGATGGGCTTTGTAAGAGGACATGATGGGTGGTCCCAGTATATAATTTGGGAGACACAATCCATAATTCTGTAACTCACGGATCTTATTCCTATGATTACTCCCCTGTTGGACTGAGTTTATCCCTAAATCCAGGTCTCACATTTGGATCATAGTTGCTATGTTTCATTGTTGTATTATTCAACATATACCTTAGACCATCAAATGTACTGGGTTGATTGCTGTTGAAGTATTTGTAGTTTATCTGAGTAAGGAAAACATGAGAAATATCGCATTTGTGTACTACGGAAATGCTTTAAAAGATGTTTCAAACCTATGCAGAACAACGTAAATGTAACTTGGATTCAATTTGACTAGTGCTTATTTTGTAAAATAAAAGTGCCAGGGCCCAAGGTATTACTCACTGGTCCACTGCAGCTGGCACAACCCACGTCACTTTAAACTGTAGGATAATGTTCCAGTTTTATCATTTTTATAACATACATTAAATAGCTTTAATGCTTCACTAATGAACGTTGTTTAAAAATACAGATACAGTGCCACCATGTGTTGATTTCTCACAAATATGTGCTGGTGTTTACAAATAATTGCTGGTGCGGAGCACAGGAAAACACCAGCACATATTAAGTAGTGGAATTCGACCTTCTTTTGATTTGGATCAAAGTGTTGTCAAAGGTTATCTCTAACATTCAGTAACCTTTCAGAAACTGAATTGTTGTCTCAAGTTTTAATATCCCTGACTATCTAAAAGCAATCTTAAATTAGATTTCTACAATCATTTTGTGCCTCCAGTATTTTTATATCTTGCCTCACTCAACCTTTTCAAAATTTGATGTTGTGCATACTGGCCTGCACCAATGTATCTTTGTCTTTGCAAACAATCAAAAATGCTCAATCAGCAGATCTGATGTTGTTTTCAGTAAGAAAAAGCTCATACCGGGCCATCTTTGTTTTTTGGCAATGTGTTCCTTGAGGGTAAGGCTGGTGTTCAGTGTGACTTGACATTCAGTGAAAGGAGGGGTTTGAAGCTGTGAAGGTGCACATCATAAAGCTAGGAATTTCTGTCTTGGTTGTGTTGAGCTTCAGGTAGGCAGTGGACAGCCAGATCTGGATAAGGTGCAGGCTGTGTTTGGGACATTGGGGTGCCGATTACGATCCTGGAAAAACCGGGTACGAACCGTCGGACGGAGCATATTCTCCGTCCGACGCGTACCCGGTCGGAACAATATACAAACATGGAAGTACGATTCGCACGGAAATACTATTTCCGTACGATTCGTACAAAACACCGACCGACGAAAATATACATACAAATGTGATCCGGGAAAGCGCCGATGTGACGTCGGGACGCACGCAGCCTGCCTTTCACGAACCAAGAAGTACGATTCGCACTGACGTCATCCCGCACGGAGAATATTTTCCGGCAGCCAAAAACTGCCGGGAAATCAGGACGACGCGAACAAGGAGTACCTGCACGCGATGGACAGACATGGACCCGGACCTACGTGTCATCCCGGCCCTCATAGCAGTCGACCTCCTCTACAGGTTCCGACGCAGATGCCGCAGAAGGTCAGAACAACAAAGGGAGGGGGGAAAGGGGGGGGCAGGAGCAGGGGCAGGCCACAAAACCCCCACTCAAGTCACACAGCACACATGCCCTGGACATACCTGACCCCCAGGCCCTGGTCACTACGAGGGGGTGGGGGCGTGTCCAGCAAAGCCAGCGTCCGCCACAACGGAAGTGGTTGACGACGCGAACCGGTAACACAACAATACAGGTACGTCTCGTACCCACACCTTAAGAGCGTGGGTACGAGTCGTACCACGCCCACACCTACGTCACCCCAACAATGGCGGGACGGCTCTTACCCACGTGGCAAAGGCCTGGGTACGGCCCGCACAATCATTCCACAGCGTGGGTACGGATATGTACGGACCGTACCCCCACACGCATATGCATGGAGCATACCCCCCCAACAGTGTACGTACGGACCGTACCCCCACCCCCGTATGTATGGAGCGTACCCCCCACCCCAACAGTGTACATACGGAGCGTACCCCCACCCGTGTATGAATGGAGCGTACCCCCACCCGTGTATGAATGGAGCGTACCCCCACCCCACCAGTGTATGTACGGAGCGTACCCCCACCCGTGTATGAATGGAGCGTACCCCCCACCCAAACAGTGTACGTACGGACCGTAACTCCACCCCCGTATGTATGGAGCGTACCCCCCCAACAGTGTACGTACGGACCGTACCCCCACCCGCGTATGCATGGAGCGTGCCCCCACCCCAACAGTGTACGTATGGACCGGAACACCACCCCCGTATGTATGGAGCGTACCCCCCACCCCAACAGTGTACGTACGGAGCATACCCCCACCCGTGTATGAATGGAGCGTACCCCCACCCTTGTATGAATGGAGCGTACCCCCACCCCACCAGTGTATGTACGGAGCGTACCCCCACCCGTGTATGAATGGAGCTTACCCCCCACCCCAACAGTGTACGTATGGACCGTAACACCACCCCCGTATGTATGGAGCGTACCCCCCAACAGTGTACGTACGGACCGTACCCCCACCCGCGTATGCATGGAGCGAACCCACACCCATGTATGTTCTAAGCGTACACATCCTGATATAGGAGGGTTGGGTGCAGAGTCCTCCCAGCAGTGCCCGGACATAAGAGGGGTGTGTGCAGAGTCTTCCCAGCAGTGCCCGGACATAAGAGGGGTGTGTGCAGAGTCCTCCCAGCAGTGCCCAGACACAGGAGGGGTGGGTGCCTAACACTCACAGCAGTGCCCAGACACAGGAGGGGTGGGTGCCTAATACTCCCAGCAGTGCCCAGACATAAGAGGGGTGTGTGCAGAGTCCTCCCAGAAGTGCCCAGTCACAGGAGGGGTGGGTGCCTAACACTCACAGCAGTGCCCAGACACAGGAGGGGTGGGTGCCTAACACTCCCAGCAGTGCCCAGACATAAGAGGGGTGGGTGCAGAGTCCTCCCAGCAGTGCCCAGACACAGGAGGGGTGGGTGCCTAACACTCACAGCAGTGCCCCTGCAAAGAAAAGGGTGGAGTACCCACAGATCCACTGCCCACAAATATCAGTCAGGTGCACAAAGATCCTGCAGTACATGTACCACATGTGTGCGAGGCTGGGAGTATACACATGCATAGCGCCGAAAAGAAAACATCTCCACATGAAGTCATGTCAACAGTCTACATACACAAGTACAGTGACCACCAAGGACGCCACGAATGATGCAGGTGGAGACATCGCTCAGCATGCATGGCCAAAGTCTAACGAGTCCGTCACACACCCAGCCAATGTAGACACAGCTCAGCACCACATATTGGAATGACCCTGCAGGGAAAATGTCAGGTTACACAGAGGAAGGAACACACCTTGGGACGATGTCACCATGCAGTAACTGCTTACATGAACAAAGTTATGTAGCCAACAGCTTGTGATGGCACACAGATACCAGGGTCCACCCTATGACCAGCACAAGACTACAATTCCCACACACCCAACACATTATCACCACCCAAAATAATGGAGCAGGTCCACCAACAGCAATACCGGATAGACAGTAGTGTACTAAGGAAAAAGAGATTGCTTTATTCAGCATCCAAAAATCTGTTTGTCCCTTGAAAGTTCAAAATGTACAATGCCCATAGGGCAATCCAAAGTTCAAATCCAGGTGGGGGACACAGTGGGACGCGTGTCCCCTAGCTTGCCTGCACAGTCAGACTCCTTTGTCTTCCAGAGGGGGGGGCATCATGTGGGGGGGAAGGACCAGGCACCGCAGGGACACGAGGGCGAAGGGTAGGCGTCGTGGGTGCAGGGACGGAGGACTCCACCACAGGGGGTGGGGCAGCGCCAAAGGCGGAGGTCAGGATGGCGCTGCACACCTTAGCAAGGTCCTCCAGCAACTCCCCTGCACCCGAAGGAACCACAGGCCCCAAGGAGGGGGGGGGTCGGAGGGATGGGTCGCAGCGCCACTGGGGGAGGGTGTGGACAGGGGGGGGACTCAACTCCCCTGCTGGTGTCCTGCCTCCACCGCTTGCGGGGTGGTGCCACACTGGGGCTGATGGACAGACTGGGCAGGACTGACCCTGTATCCGACTTTTGGCCAGGAGAGCTGAGGGGAGGGGATTTGGGGGGAGTGGATTTTGTGGAATGCGGACTCCCACTCTGGCTGCGTGTCTTACGTTTGCCCCCCGACCCGGTGGGTGTGCCTACTTCGCCCTGTGTGTGCGTGCCAGGAGGTGTGCGTTTGACCTTCCCTGCTGGTGTGGTGCCTGTGTCTGTTGTGGTGGGTGCATGCTGACGTCTGGGTGTACGTGGGACAGGCATGGGAGTGGGAAGTGTGGATGGGTCAGGGGTAGGGGGTTGGACGAAGCGCTGCAGGAGACCCACTGCTGCAGTCAGTGTCGAGTCAATGGACCTCAGCAAGTTGCGTTGGTCAGCCTGCGATGAGAAAATGCCCTCCCAGTATGCCTCCATGTTGTTCAGCACTTGGCTGTGGCCATGGAGGACATTAAGCATCGCAGCCTGACCAACCTGCAACTGCCGCTGGATGTCCACAGACTCGGCATTGGCGGCAGCAGTGGAGACAGGGCAGGGGGTGCGGTGCCTGGCAGGAAGGAGACATGTGGTGACCGGGCACGCTGGGAAGGGACACGAGCAAGTGGGAGGCGGCTGATGGCAATGGAGGGGCGGGGAGAGATGTTGTGCCGCTGTCAGCTGGTGGTGCAGCCTCCGCCCACTCGGAGAGCTCAGCCTCGGACCCGTCAGCTTCATATTCTGTGGTGGCAGTGGACAGGTCCTCCGCCTCACTCCCCTCCGCCTCAGTTCCACTCGATGTGCCAGCCAAGATGTCACTGCTGGCACTGGTGCTTGGTCCCTCCGCTCGGTCTGTGCTGATGTCTCCATCCGTGTCCCCCAACGATGCTGTGGGCAAGGTGAAGAGACAGGAATTAATCATGCACCTGTATACATATGTCACATGAGTCCAATCTACATAGGTTACAGTGCATAGCCTGAAAAGAAAGATGAGTAATATCTACAATACAAGTACATATGTAGGCCCTGCAACACACAGTTGGTTGACCCACCATGCCACTGAAAAACTATGGAGAGCATGACACAATAGCAAATGACATGAAATGGATTTTGACAGAGGAGCCAGGCTCTGGGGACAATCCAGCACTGCATCTGCACCACAAAGCGTTGCCGAAAATAGGGATGAGCAGGGACCATATCCATGAACTTGAGGCACATGCTGCATAGGTAATACTGAAAACATGCCCACCATGACTGGCTCACTGCACCTTGAGTGTATGTCCAGACAAACATCACACACTGGCCAGATCTAGCAAGGAGATTTCAGGTTTTGACATGTAGGCTTTGCCCGCACCAACCACCCCCTACATGAGACAATTTGTTGAGACACAGGAAGCACTTACATCTCTTAGTCTGGGTGAAATAAACATGGGCTGGAAAAATGCAAGATTGGACACAAAATACCCAAGGTGCGCCTGTCCAAATAATCATGTACAAATGGCCATCATCAGATGATTGTAACAAGACACACAGGCACTGGCCACCGTGAGTATGAACAAGGAAAATCAGGTCAGGCTGTACAGTGGACACTTGTACTACATTTTACGTCAATATACATGGTGCCAGGGGACAATGGCACAGAGCACAACCTATGCTGTAGACACTGAGAGTGTCCACATTTTGTGATGACACACATGACACCTAGGAAAATATGCCCCAGGGGACAGTAGTGGCCACACGACTCCATGGTCCTGAATGGGAATGACTGCAACACACACCACCATCCCTGCACTATGCGTATCGCACACTCATGCACATCATGTAACAGGCCACAACATAGGACATGCGTGCTGTAAGGCATGACACTTGAGAGACTAACTCCCATGTCTGGACTCAGCATCAGTGCCAACTGACATGGAACCCACAAGTACTGAACTGGACAGGGCACAGGCAAGGTCCCAAAACCTGTTACACACCACCCCCACACATGATGCTACAGGCATTGTTCACGTGGATAAACTGCCAGCCTAGATAACCTTGTGAAGGAGTGACTACACACAGACCAGGGAACACATTGCAAGGAGGGAAAGGGAGGCAGGAGAGCACCGCTATACTGTGGGTGACAGGATCTGCACAGCACCTTTGAACCCTGGCAGTGTATCCATGCAACTGCGCACTTACAAATGCTGGTGACACACAACAAACACACATGTACCTACCCCCTTCCTGCTGCTGCTTCTCCTGTAAGCGCCTGTCCAAGTCTGGAAAGACCACCGCCAGCACACGCTTGTGGATGTGGGTCAGACGGCGGTGCCCACGGTTCTTATAGGTCTCAGGTGAGTCCCCCAGCAGGACCCGTGCGATCGTCCGCGTCCAGCACCGGATATCCTGCCAGCGTTTTCTCACCTGGGCCAGGCGCCGCTTGCGACCCTCCGTCTTCCTCACGGCACTGACGGCGTTCATCCAGATCTGCTTCTTGGCAGAGGCGCCTACCTGTGAGGATGAACAAGTGACACTACATCAATACACCTGGCACATGTCACAGAGACACATATTAGAACAAATTTGCTGGTTACAATAAGGCATAGTATGCAGCTAACGCATTGCACCTTTGTCATAGGGACATTATCCTCTGGGGAAGGGCAAAAGCAGTACGTGCCATTGAAAGTACACAGGTGGAATGAGGGCAACAACACAATCAATGATCCAGGCTCACACTGTGCATCACAAGCTACACCAGGATTATGTGCAGCACCTCAAAGCAGTCACATGCCACAGGCCATTGACGCTACCTCAGCAGAGTACACAGACACACACAGGCACAGGACATTCACCTGCCATTGCCAAATGCAGCTACAAACCTCACTCTGCACATGTTCCACTAGACGGGGGGGGCTCACAGCTGTGGGGCTGGCTCTGCACGTCAGACACACAGCACTGCTCCCTGCTCACATCAGATAGGCAGGGTATATCCATCCCTCATGCAGCTTGGGTGCTACACTCCACATATGCACCCATCCACATGACAGGGGACTTACGCACACACCGATGTCCAGGGTACGAACACATCATGTGGACACTCTCAGCACAGGTACACAGAACTAACACACATCTGTGGGTACAGTCACCTGTCACACTGGGCTGACCACATAATCACATGAGGACTGTAGAGGCAACATTCCCAGGAGGATAAGACAGGCAGAATGTGGCATGCACCATGCAGTGATTGTCACAGTAAACACAATGCAAGTGAGGACGGCAGACATGCACCACAGCATGTAGGAAGTTTAAAGAATAAAGCAGCAGGGTTTTAAGTGAGTGCACAGCCTGGACTTGTCACTTGTCAGTAATGAAAGTATTGCCCACCTCAAATGGCCAGCTGCTTAAATGACCACAAATATAACATATATCCACAAGTATGAGAGGCAACACAAAAACAAAAGTGTTAACTGGTTA
The DNA here is from genome assembly GCF_964204655.1 of Triturus cristatus. Lineage (NCBI taxonomy): Eukaryota > Metazoa > Chordata > Amphibia > Caudata > Salamandridae > Triturus > Triturus cristatus. The sequence continues at coordinate 733,413,129 of NC_140587.1, read as the reverse complement.
CAAAATAAACAACTAAATGTCGAGTCCACACAGCAGTTGAATATTTGCTTGTATTCTTTTATTCCAAAATTCAGTGCGACCAGATCCGCAGCCAACGCGTTTCGCCCAAACATGGACTTTTTCAAGGCGAGTTTTAACAATATATAAGCACACGTCAAGAGAGGGTAGTATGATGAAAGAATACCGTTGTGTTTCAACACGACGGTATTCTTCGTGCCTCGGACTTCGGCTGATCTTTTCACACTTTGTTGCGTACACATTGACCAGTTAGAAAAATTGATTACATAGACTACTCTATGGTATACACCCAAACGGACGCTCGACAGTTACCGGCTTTTTACCTAGTTAGACTAAATTCTGGGTCCAGCCGCTTTCGTCATACTCGTTCAACTGCTGTGTGGACTCGACATTTAGTTGTTTATTTTGTAACCAGTTAACACTTTTGTTTTTGTGTTGCCTCTCATACTTGTGGATATATTCACCACAGCATGCTCTGGCTGGGAGACATCAGGCATTCCCCCCCCTGGGACCCCCCCTACAGTACATTGCATGTGTGTCACACCTGGACACAATGCCAGAAGTCACAGTCACAAAAAGGGACACAGTCTGTGCTAGTGGACTCTGCACTCACCTGATACCCTGGTCGCCCATACAGCAGGGGGTACTGTGGGAGGATCACATCCAGAAATGCCAGGTTCTCCTCCAGGGTGAAAGGCTGGGCCCTCTCCACAGACCTTGACATGGTTCCAGGGAATCACGAGCAGCAGCTGGGTCGTAGAATCCAAAGATGTGCAGGCAAGTGCTCTCTCATGGGACCTGGCTGCCTTATATCTGCCTTGCTGGCCTGTTTCATGCACAGGAGTACAGAGTGATTGGTCACTCACATTTGCATCCTATGTTTCCTCCAATCCCTTTAAACCTAGCACAGTCAGTGGGTTTTTATTGTTTTTTTTCTTGAGCATGATGTCAACTCCACAACCACTTTGCAACAAAGTAGATTCATTCAAACCGACTTTTGCTGTGCACCTGCAGAAAAAAATTCATACTTTAAACTTGGTCTCCATGACAACCAGCATACAAGTAGGCCTTTATACTTGTCCCTCATGTGTCCCCTATGTAATTTGGAGATTCACACACAGGTACGGTGCGTTCCGGGGCCCTAGGGCACCCCAAATGCATAGCAACGGCCCGTACAGGCGTGTGTACGGTTCGTATCACTATGGGTGTGCTCGCGTATGCGTACCCATAGTGATACGGACCGTACACACGCGTGTACGCTCACTATCACTATGGGTGTGCTCGCGTATGCGTACCCATAGTGATATGGACCGTACACACGCGCGTACGCTCACTATCACTATGGGTGAGCTCGCGTATGCGTACCCATAGTGATGCGGACCGTACACACGCGCGTATGCTCACTATCACTATGGGTGTGCACGCGTATGCGTACCCATAGTGATACGGACCGTACACACGCGCGTACGCTCACTATCACTATGGGTGTGCTCGCGTATGCGTACCCATAGTGAAACGGACCATACACACGCGCGTACGCTCACTATCACTATCGGTAGGCCTACGGCAGCACTCCCATAGTGATAGGGAACGTACACAGGCCCTCAGAGCGAATGTACGGTGCCTTTCACACATCACAGTGGTGACAGGCAGCACACAGGAAGGAATAGAGCTGACATACTTGTCCATGGATGGACATCAAGGCATTGTCTGGGCAGAACTACATGTGTGGGGCACAGGTGTGAAAGGCTGTGATGTGGCACATTAATCCTGAGTTGTGAATGTAATAGATGTATGATGAGATGTGTACAGATGTTATGTGTGACGGTGCAATATGTGCCAGACATGCCCTTAACTCCTTTGACATGTGTGCATGTCGTACTGCACACTTGGGATGAGCGTCACTGGCATGGCACAGTCAACAACACACGCAAGTGTCCCCTGATGCCCGCTGCAGGGGTTACCACACCAGACATGTGACTACCCATGGTGCACGATGTGTCTATGTCATGTATGTGTGGTGTGTTCACATTAGCTTGATGTTGGTGTTCCCTCAAAAGCATCTGCTGTTGCAGCAACCAACATGTGTCTGTGTGTAGATGGCCATGGCACACTGTTACGCACACCAGGCCACATGTGGTTACGGATATAAGGTGTGTATGTGTGCATGGGACACGGAATAGCGTAACAAGGACCTGTCTGCATCCTCTCAATGTATGTGTGGTGAGTCATGACATGTACACCTTAATGGCAAGGTGTGTGGGCTGTCCTAGTGTAATGTCATGTGACCTGTGGCTCTAGTGTTCCACTACCTGTCTCTGCAATCGACATCCTACTTCTGCTGATGTGTTGATGTATGTCACTCCTGTGTTGCGTCTGGCTGTTCACTTACACTGGGACACAGCTAGTCCCATGCCATAGGATGTGGAGGTTCACAATCTCCGTGTGTAGCTGGGTCTTGGTAGGAGTGTCACCTGGCAGCCATACGTGTCCAGGGCATGTAGCACATACCTGACTCCCTATGTGGCATATGTGTATTGACAGATTAACATGTGCTCAGTACATATAAATTGTTGTTGTAGTGCACTCACTCTTCCTTGTCACTTCCAAATTACTGCAGAGCGCCGCCTCTTCCCCGACCAATTCCGGACTTGGCTGACATGCGGGAGAATGACTGTATACGCTGCTACCGCTTCCCACAACCGTTGATTGAGGAGTTGACAGCAAGGCTGGCACCACACCTGCAACCGCTGCACAGGTATCCTACAGCACTGACACCCAAGCTGAAGGTAATGGCAGCCCTACATTTTCTTGCCACGGGTACCTTTCAATATACCATAGCTCATGTTGGTGGCATGTCCCAGAGCATGTTCAGCCGTGTGCTGCATGATTTCTTAGAGGCCATGTTGCTTCACCTGGATGAGTTCATCCATTTCCCAACTCCTGAACAGTTGACTGGGGTCAAGCGTGGATTCTATGCCCTGGGAGGGATGCCCCATGTCATTGGGTCCATAGATGGGACACATGTGGCTTTGGTACCACCACAGGCACAGGAGGTAGCGTACAGGAATCACAAACACTACCACTCCATCAATGCCCTTGTGGTGCGTCTGTCCAACATGGTGATTTCACATGTCTGAGCTCGTTTTCCAGGATCAGCACACGATGCCTACATCATGAGGTGTAGCAGGGTGCCTGAAATGATGACGCAGCTGTGCAACGAACGAGCATGTGTTGTTGGTGGGTACACTCTGTCTGTCCTGTATTTTGCGTGGACTTCCAGCACAACCGCTTCTCCTGTCCTACTTATGTCCATGTGGTTTCCATGTAGGGGACGCTGGCTATCTCAACATGCCATGGCTGATCACACCTCTCTGCAACCCCAGCACGCCAGCCCAGCTCCGCTACAACACCGCCAATGGCAGGACAAGGCGAGTGATAGAGAGGACATTTGGCCTCCTGAAGAGCCGATTCAGGTGCCTACACAAGACCGGCGGCGCCCTCCCATATGCCCCGGCGAAGGTCTGCAAAATCTTCATGGTCTGCTGCATGCTGCACAACATGGCAGTTGAGAAAGCTGTGCCACTCATCCTGGATCAAGATGATCAGGACCATCCACCCGTGGAGGACGAAGGGCTTGGCAATGGGGCTAGTGATGTGGAGGACGTGGTTCCGCAAGAGGACATCCGGAGTCGGCTCATACGCGACTTCTTTGCTTAGTGGTGAGTACCAGTGTCTGAGTGTGCACGCATTGGTCCCCGTGTGGCATGTGTTGCCATGTGTGTGTCCATCTGCATGTATGCCACGTGAGTCAGAGGTGTGTGTGGATGTGTCACTCGAGTGATGGTGCCAGTGATGAGTGTATTTCCACAGTCATAATTGTGACCTAGCATGTTGTCATCCTTACATGTGTCGAGTACATGCACATGCAAGTGGCTGTGCTTTTTGTGGCTGACTTCTTGTGTGTCTATCATACCCAGGTACTTGCGCATGCCGTCTGCTGGTTGCATTGTTGTGGCACTGCTATTCCTCATGGACACGTCATTGTGTGCTGACTCATCGTTACACGCACGCACAAGTTTGGAAGTCTCCTTAGGGTAAGGGATGCATCAGGGGTGTATTGGGTGTGGCAGTTGTTTACGATGTGTGCACACTGCCCCTGTCGATGTTTGGTTCCTCTGCAGACATGTCGCATCACCATGGGACACATTACATGTAGCTGGATACACCTGAAAAGATGGTCAGACTTGTTGACAGTCATCTGTGATGGGATAGTGGATTGTGATGATGGCATCAATGTGTGTAACACTGCCCTCGGACACATACGGTTTGCATTGGCTTGACATGGTGTGGGACTTCCACATCAGAGGATCAATGGTGTATGGCAGCCTCTCCGTGAGCAGCAGGGGGTGTTTAGCTGTTACCCGACATTTGTGTGCCAGTTCCATGGCTATCACGCATTTGTGCTGCAGAAGGGGGGTTCCAGTGTTGGACCCACATGTTACTCCACATGACCTGTGTATGTGTACTCCGAGTTGCCTCTGCATTCCGGAATACATGACTAATAAAGGTGTCCCTATGCCTCCAAGGTGCCTCTTCTCAGTCAATGCTGGTGTGTTGCCACGGTGCATACAGCATGTCTGGCATGGTTTTCCGTGATAGTGGCTATGTGTCTATGTGTAGAGTAGCAAGATGCAAGCTGTTTGTGTGGGATTAGACTCTGTATTGTGCATGATGTCCATGACTGTGTTGGTATTGTGATATGTGCCATCCCCATGCATCCAACGTTGGCCAGGCCACCATTCTCTGCATCCACCTGACTCAAGCTTGCAGGACATGGTTCTGCCACTTGTCTTCACATACCTTGGTGCCCCCCAGGACACTCCACATGATCCCTGACCTCTGCGCATGACTGTTGCTGTACTCAATATGTCTGTCGGCACGGTTGTGCGGCCACCCCCTCAGCTGGTTGGGCCCATCACGGGTGTGTATGGTGCTCCATGTCTGTCTTGCCTAATACATTGTGACCCATGTGTGTCCTGTGCCAGACTCAGGCCCCAGGGTATGGATGGTTGAAGTCATATGAGAACTCAGGCATGGTTAGACTTTACAAGACACATGTACGCTAATAATGCAAAATGTAGGCATCATCTCTTTATCGTGCAACTTTTTATTTGTGTTGGGGTACGTGTTGGGGGGGTATGACAAGAGGGGCTTTCCGGGTGTGTGGAATCCAAAGTTCACTGGGGGAGTTGGTGTCCTTGCCATTGGAAATCATCAGAGTCCATGCCGCAGTCTTTGTCAACATTGGTCAGACAGTGACCAGCAAGTCCATGTGGCAGAGAATGTCTTTTGCTGATGTGCTGCTGTTGGTCCAGTGGGCCAGGTACCTGGCCAGGTGTTCTGGGAGATGGTGCTGTTGCGCCGACCCTCACGGTCTTTTCCGTGGACAACCCGCCCTCCTGCGGGAACCCTCAGAAGCAGGCCGTGACGATGTTTGGGATGCTCCGTCGGATGTCTCCTCCTCCTCCTGATCCCTCCCTGTGGGTGGTGATGTTCTTGGCCTGGTGGCACAGGGAGGGTTGCCCATGTTGTCGGCTATCCGACGGAGTGTACAGTGAATTCCCGTGAACACCGTCACAAGCTCAGCCTGTCTGTCCTCCATCCGCCCTTGGTGTCGCAGTTGACAGGCATGTTGCTCCACATGTTGCTGGGCCTGCTGGGGCTTGATCTCCTCGAGGATCCCCTTCATCTCGTTGAGGGTGGACACAACCTGGCTCATGCCGGTGGTGTCCTGCCGGTATGTGTCCAGGATGTTTCTCACATGGGAATATACCGGTTCCGCAGCCAACTGGTCAGGCTCGCGCCTCCGCCGTCCTCCACTCCCACCACCCCTGCCTACTTGCACCTGGCCTGCCCTTGTGGGCACATCGGGTCTCCGGGACCCCTGAGGGGTGGCATTATCGTCATCCCGCAGAGCCGGGTCCTGTGAGTCTTCCCCCCCAGTGTTGGGGGGTGATCCACAACGTTGACCTGTGTGTGAGAGAGACAATGTTATTTTTGTTCCATGCAACATCCATGTTTCATTCGTTTCAAAGTTGGCACATTTCCTCTGGGTATTTGGATATGTCTTGCATTCCACTCACAGTGCACTTGTGCATGGGTATGTCCCTTGGCCACAGCTTTTGAGACTTTACCTATGTGTGACACAGTCTTACTTGCTGCGTCAATTGTGACTGCAGTCAGCAGTGGAGTGAGCAGGTGTGGCGAGCCATGCATTGGCGCCTTCCGTGTTGCACTGTACGTGGGCACATGGAGTTGTTCCACACACTTAGATAATGCAGGTAGCTGGCGTTGTGCTCGTGCACAGGTTGAGACATGGCCCAGTGTTTTGCCATGGAGAAGAGAGGGGGATTCAGGCACTGGCCACCCTTGTCTACATGCACGCAGTCCACCTGCTGACGAGCAGACATTCCCACACCACCCAAGGCTGAATTGGTCTCCCTGTGTCTCCCTTTCTCACTCCCTCTCTGTCCCCCTCTCCCTCCCTCCCTGTGTCAGCCTCCTCCCTCTGTCCGTCTCCCTGTGTCTCCCTCCCTCTCTCTCCCCCTCTCCCTCCCTCTGTGTGTCACCCTCTGTCACCTCAGCCCAGCTTCCTAGGCACACACTTTTTGCAGATCTTTGAATGGCCCTTGGCTTGTTCATGTGAGTTTGTTTCTGATCTCCAGGCACCCACTGGGTGTAGTGTCTGTGTCTGCGCTGCTGCTGTGGTGGTGTGTGCTGCCACTCTTTCACAGTGTTGGCTGTTCATTAGCTGCTGTCATGTGCAAAAAGTGCCTTCACCCCCATGTCTTAATGCAAGGCGTCCGCCATTTGCTGGCAAGTCTATCCTGTGTGGGGACACACTGTTTGTCTGGCTGTGACCTAGGCCATATGGGCAGAGGGCATTGTTGTCTGCTTCTGAGTTGCACTATGTGATTTTTGAGGCCCACACTCCCGCCATCCGGGTTACCGTGTCTTGTGTTGGTGTTTTCTGTGGCCTGTGATTTGGGATTGTCCAGCTGGGTGCATGGGGCATGGTGGCGCTAGTGGCATGTGCGTGTTTATGGAGTGTGGTTGAGTCATGCGATAGCTTGGGGTGGTTGCGTGCATGATAGTGAGTTTGGTTGTGGATGACGTTCCCCCATGTGAGGTGAGTTGTTTGTGTACTCACCAGGCTCTCGGAGTCCTTCTACTCCATCCACTGCCACCACCGGCAGTATGGCAATCACCCTCTCCTCCCAGGGATGGTATTGTACACGTCTGCGGGGCAGCCCTCCTCCAGTGATGTTGGCGTGGTTGTGGTCGTCGGTCATTTTGGCTCGGACCCTCCTCCGCAGATCATACCACCTGGCTTGGCATTCATGCCTGGTCCACAACAGCATTCACAGCATCGACAATCGTCTGCCACATGGCTGTTTTTTCAGAAATGCTGGTCTGTCTGACCAATGTTCCAAAGAGGTGTGGCTCGACTCTGAGGATTTCGTCGACAAGGACCTCCAACTCTTGGCTAGTGAACTTTGGATTCTTGTTAGTGGGCATGGTGAGGGGTGTGGGTGTGGATGGTTGTGGGGGGTGTGGGTGTGGATGGTTGTGGGTGTGTGGGTGTAGTTGTGCAGGTATGTGTGTGAATGTGATGAGGGGGTGTTTGTGAAGGTGGTTGTGTGAAGGTGTGCAAGTGTAAGGTGTAGTAAAGGTTCAAGTATGGTGCTGTGGGTTGTCTGTGGGGTCTGGTAGCAGTGAGTCTGTTGCGAAGGCTCATGGTTTTTGTCTGTGGGCCCTTTTTATTGGTCCATTGGTGGGTGTGGCTGTGTTTGAACTTTGGGTGGGTGTGTTATAAGGAGTGGTTGTGTTTTGGGCCTCTGTTTGGGAGTTTGGCAGTTGCAGGTCAGTGAATGTGTTGTATTTGTGCTTGTTGGACATGTTTTGTGGCTTTGTGCGATTCGAATAGAGTCTTCTTGTGTTGTTTTGCTTTGTCCTGGTTGTGTACGTGTGTTTTTAGCGTGTGTACGGTGTGGACATCGGCCATTTTGTTGTACAGTGCTGTCCTTGTCTCTGGCTTGGTACGACTCGTACATGCGCGATGTTGGGTGAAGGTGCTGGTGTTGGGGCCTGGGGTGCGCTCCGTACTTAGACTGTTGGGGTTGGGATACGCTCAGTACATACGCGGGTGGGGGTACGGGCCGTACATACACGGTTGGGGTTGGGGTACGCTCAATACATACGCGGGTGGGGGTACGGGCCGTACATACACGGTTGGGGTGGGGGTACGCTCCATACATACGCGGGTGAGGGTACAGCTGTACATACACGGTTCGGGGTGGGGGTACGCTCCATACATATGCGGGTGAGGGTACGGGCCGTACATACACGGTTGGGGTGGGGGTACGCTCCATACATATGCGGGAGGGGGTACGGGCCGTACTTACGGGGGTTTACATACACGGGTGGGGGTTCGACTCGTTCGTACACGGTTGTTCATATACGGGTGGGGGTTCGACTCGTACGTACATGGGTGTACATACACGTGTGGGGGTTCGACTCGTACGTACACGGGTGTACATACACGGGTGGGGGTTCGACTCGTACGTACATGGGTGTACATACATGGGTGGGGGTTCGACTCGTACGTACACGGGTGTACATACACGGGTGGGGGTTCGACTCGTACGTACACGGGTGTTCATACACGGGTGGGGGTTCGACTCGTACGTACACGGGTGTACGTACGAGGGTGGGGGTTCGACTCGTACGTACACGGGTGTACATACATGGGTGGGAGTTCGACTCGTACGTAAACGAGTGTACATACACGGGTGGGGGGTTCGACTCGTACGTACACGAGTGTACATACACGGGTGGGGGTTCGACTCGTACGTACACGGGTGTACATACACGGGTGGGGGTTCGACTCGTACGTACACGGGTGTACATACACCGGTGGGGGTTCGACTCGTACGTACACGGGTGTACATACACGGGTGGGAGTTCGACTCGTATGTACATGGGTGTACATACACGGGTGGGGGTTCGACTCGTACGTACACGGGTGTACATACACGGGTGGGGGTTCGACTCGTACATACTAGGCCTGGGGGGGTTGGGCGCGTACATACGGGGGCTGGGGGGGTGTTGGGCGTGTATGCGGGCACTTGTCTCCATGGTTGCTATGGGAGTTCGGTGCGGACGGTGTTTTTTCCATCCGGTTGTAACATCGGACGCACGGGATGGATCGTACTTGCGGGGTCGGACTTCACTTTTCACATTTGTACGGTAAATCGTCCGAGGATGTGTCGGACACATTTTCCGACCTGAGGACGTGTGGGGAATTATTCCCAATGCGATTCGTATAGACTTTTTCCCATGCGAATCATACTTGGCAGTTTGTACGGCACTTGTACGATTCGTACGGTAAAAAGACCGGATACGAGTCGTACGGGGAATTTTTTTCCAGGATCGTAATCGGCACCTGGATGTCTGAAGCAGAAGAAATTGACAAGTAGAGCTGTGTATCATCTGAATATTGGTGAATCTTTAAGTTGACATCCAAGTGACTGCATGTGGAGGTTGAAAATGGCAGGGTATTGTTTAGAACGCTAAGAGTTGAACATAGGCTGCTTTTACAATGATCGTGCTGATAAATGGAATGTACGTGTCGGACCAGTGGTTCGTAAAGTCATCAGAATCTAGTGTAGGCTTTTTTAGGAGTGGAAAGATCTGAGTAAGATCTCATCTTTGACTTTGACGGAATTGAGTATGTTTATGAGATCTGCAAAAGATATGACCATTGCAGCATTTTGGGAGAGGAGTGGGCATAACAGATGAAGCAGGCTTTGTATAGTTGTGTTGTTGATGTGCTTGTGGATGTGCTGTATGTTTTCCCTGAAGAAAAGGTTGATAACATTTCACTTATCTGTGAATCGGGGAATAGGTGGATCAATGCAGTGCTTGATTGTCTTGAAAAGTGTTCTGCTTCTGTTGGTGGCTTCAATGATAGTGTTGGTTTTGTACTTTGCTTTGACTGATGTGATGAGCTGTGTGCATATTACGTGGGGAGGCTTCAGTATTATGAGGTCATTGGGAGGTTTAAATGTCTCTCCTGTCTGCTCTACATTCATTTATTGTCAGCAAACTCTTTAGCGTAATATGGTTCTGAAGGCTTTAGCTTGCATATGTGTGTCTTATTTGTGAAGTGGATGGTCACATGGTTTTCCAAAAGAGTGTTGATTTAGTTTACAAGGAGGTTGGTGTCAGACATGGAGTTAATAGGGTGAGAGATGAGAAGTATTAAGTTGACTTTGAAAATGCCTTTGAAAGACACAAAGGTTTGGTCTTATCTTTTAGGCTGCCCTTGGTTTGCTGGTAGGACGATAAGCAAGGAGATGTGTTGCTTTTCTAATGCAAACCCGATGCAAAGTGTTCAGGTAGGATTTACAAGACAATGCAAATTGTGATTTACATTGGATTGTAACCCATAGAAGTGCAAAGTTGCACAATGTGCTGACTTGTGTTACTTTGCATCAAGGGGTGTTCCATAAGTGGTGCATGGGTGTTCCACTGCAACAACCTATAGGTCTTGACACAAATCCCTATCTATAAAGAATTATTGAAAGAGATGTGCACAACAATTCTGTGCCTCCATGAGGCAGGCATAACAAGGAGAAATGTTTTCATTCCTTTTCGTTTTTCCCACTTTACATGTGTGTTGTATTGTATATTACACATATAAAGTGGGAAAAGCCTTAAAGCATAGTTTTTGTACTGGAAGAGACTCCTTCCTGCACAAAAGTCATGCTTCAGACAAACACAGACACCCTTGCACTATAGCATCACTACCTAAAGTGTGCCAGGGGAGGGGAAGAACACACCAGAGCCACATCGAGTAGATATGCTGTGTTCTGCTCTGTCCTATACCATGCAGGGGAGCACATCAACTTTACTTGCTGCCCTACATTGCGATACTTTAATATAAGTCTGTGCTGAAATGTATTTTTGTACACCTAAATTAAAATAAGGTAGGTAAAAATTTATGATTTGGGTCTGTTTATTCCTGACTCCACTTAAAGTCTCAGTTATATCAGCATCTCTGAACTGTTTATACATTGTTGCCTATCTATCCAACAATGTAACTCAACCTCTTTAACCCATAAATGGTATTAAAATATAATTATAAATATAAATTATGTGTGCCTAAAGTTAACGTGAAATGTTGAAATGCATTGTTAAATATTGCATCCAAGCAAGCACCGCCAACCCGACATATCCGCCTTTCAGTATGAAGAACATATCAGGGACAAGAGACTTTTAATTAAAAATAATTGCATCATTTAATTTTACAGTTCCCATTACTGGAATGTAAGCACTTCTATAGCACAACCTATAGCCTAAGTTTATGTTCGGAAACATGGATGCTCTGAAAGGATAAACTTACCAAAGACGCGTTGCAGATTAATTTCTGTGGCATGACGAGAGAATTTTTGGTAACAGAGATGGCACACGCATGTCCCCTTTCGGTCAGTTAACTAAAAACTGAGGTTTTTTGGACACCGTGGGCCATATTATCAAGAATGGGCGTAACATTATCGCTGCTTTAGCGGCAGGAAACTGCCGCTAAAGCGACAATAAGGGGCTTGATAATAAGCCCTAGTGAATTCCAATAGAAGCCCAGGTTTGATGTCCTTCCAACTAGAACCTGGGCTAGTATTGGAATTCTATAGGGCATATTATCAATCCCCTTATCGCCGCTTTAGCAGCAGTTTCCTGCCGCTAATGCGGCGATAATGTTATCGCCCGTTCTTGATAATATGGCCCTGTGTGTTTTTTTAAATTGTTAATGAAAAGTGTTACTGGGGTGCGCAGTCCTTATCCTTAATCGTTATAAAGCTCTCCTTCATATTTCAGATCATTAGTTCAATAATTTGTTTGAATATTGGCTTTAAGCCCCTTCGGAAACTGCAATGAATCCCTTGACAACTCAAATAACAAATGAAAGATGTTGGTTTTGATATTTGACTGTCATCGGTTGTTTTCTTTTACTAGAACTCCAACATAAACAAGCTCAGCTGGTAAAACTGAAACTAGTTTTTTCAGGTGTTAATAGGAAAACCCAGTGGTGTAACGTAACTCGAGGGGGCCTCCCTGCAAGACACGTAGAGGGGCCCCCTCCGGGCTCAATTAGGAGCTCTGCAGCCCTAATGCTGTGCTGAGGGGGCCCCCTGGAGCTTGGGGGCCCCCTGCACTGCGAGGGCTGCGGGGGCCTGTGTTACTCCCCTGGGAAAACCATCACATATTTAAAATACACCTGCAGGGGCTAGTACAAGCTCGAAATGTCTAACAATCCATGGCGCAGCACACACACATTCTGCTCTAACGTCCATTTAAATGGTGCACCGCTTATTTATTTATTTATTTATTTATTTTTGCGATTTTTAAAGCGCTACAATTACCCATGGGTGTCTCGGCGCTAGGAGCTATAAATGTTACCAATGTGAGAGTTTGGGCAGTTTTAGAATGGTTTAGGAACAGTCTTTACTTTGGGAAAACAGCCATGTTTTTATCTGCTTTCTAAAGGTAATCAACGTAGGACTGGATTTTATGTTAAGAGGAAGGGAGTTCCACAATCTTGCAGCTGCAACAGTAAAGCATCTGTCTCCCCAGTTGACTTTCCTTGTTCTGGGTATATGGAGCAGATGAGCAGTGTTGGAGCGAAGCGTTCTGGAGGTTGATAAAGGCTTGAGTGACGTCCTAAGAAATTTTGGTCCCGTGTTGTTTACTGCCTTGTAGACGATACAAAGGGCCTTAAATTTCGTCCGACTCCTGACCGGAAGCCAATGCAACTCATCCAAGTATCTAGAGACAGAACTAAATTTTGGAATGCCTAGTAGAACTCTGGCTGAGGCGTTTTGTATTGTTTGTAATTTGGAAATGATTTTTTTATTTGCATTGAGGAAGAGGGCGTTGCAATAGTCGATGCGTGAAAACACCAGTGTGGAGATTAATGTTTTTCCTGTGGATGTGGGAAGATATGGGAGAAGTTTCTTTATTTTCCTTAGTATGTTAAATGATGATGAGGCTATGGTGTTCACATGGTGATGAAAAGAAAGTTTGTCATCAAATGTTACTCCCAAATTTCTTACTTTACTGACTGGTTGGGGTGGGGTCCCCAGTTCTTCCGGCCACCATAAAGGAGACCACAGAGGCTCAATATTACCGAAAAGCATGACCTCCGTCTTAGATGAATTAAGTTTTAAACAGTTGGAGGCCATCCAACTGCTTATAGCCCGCATGCCATCCTTGAAATTTGCTGCTATCTGAGAACCGTTTTTGTGTATGGATAGTACCAGCTGGGTGTCGTCGGCATAAGTTGTTAAGTTGATGTTGTAGGCTTTTATTACCCTCGCTAAGTCCGAAACATAGATGTTGAAAAGAGTCGGACTTAGCGAGGAACCCTGCGGAACTCCACAAGGGTGGCTAAAAGAGGGGGAGGTAAAAGTGCCTAACTTAACTGCCTGCTTGCGATCCGCCAGGAATGAAGTGATGAGATCTCTGGCTTTGTGTTTAATACCGATGGCCTCGACACGGCCGATCAAAGTAGAGTGATCGACCGTGTCGAAGGCCGCCGATAGATCTAGCAAAATCAAGACAGCCTGTCCTCCACTATCCATAGCGGTTCTTATTTCATCTGCAGCCTTAATCAAGGCAGTTTCTGTTCCATGTCCTTGTCGGAATCCAAACTGAGTATCATCCAATAAGTTGTTATTTTGGATGTAGTCAGACAGTTGTTTGTTCATGACTGATTCAATGATTTTGGCTTAGGAAAATTTAGGGGCATATCATAAACAACCGGCGATGATTATCGCTAAGCGCACTTAGCGCTAGGATAATTATCGCCGGCTAACGTGGATTTTTATCGCTGAGATAGCATGCTATTAGCAACGCTTATCTCAAGAGCGATAAAAATCCTAACGCTAACTGCTGAACGTGATAGCTGGGGGTTATCGCTACTTTTCTTGCCGCTATACTTCATAGCGTGGGGCTTGATGATAGGAGAAATGTCGCTTAGCGACGTTTCTCCTGTCATGTCAGGTCAAGAATGCCCACTTTGCATCTCATTAAAGATGCAAAGCTGGGTGTTAAGAATTTGTGCGCTAATGCAAGGTTTCACGTGACCTTGCTAATTAGGCGTAAAAATTATCGCCGCTTTTTGGCCGAAACGATGGAACCGACGCCTCCTCATCTCCGGTACATCCCTCACATCCTTTTACATCCCAGGTGCCGGGTGTCGAGCCGGGAATCAACCTTGAAACAACCGGAGGGCGATGTGGGGATCACCTGGAGAATGGTGAGTTGGTGGCTGGAGTTGAACTTGGAGCTAGGACAGACCCTGCTCGCGGGTGCGTGCAGTTTAAAGTTCGCCTGCTTTGTCTGCTCAGTCCGCTCTATCTGCTTGGCTGCTTGGCTACACACTGCTATATTATGCACTGCTTTACCACGCTTCCTCCTGGCCTCCCGACAGTCCGCCCAGCCCGCCTTATCCCAGTAACTCCAGCTGTCTCTACTGCCCCCAGCAGCCCTGCTGCCTCTGTTACCTGTCTGCTTGGGTCTTTACGATCTGAGTTCAGTTAGCGGCAGGCTAGTGGCCAATTTGTGGCAGACTTGTGCCAGTGTTTGGGACGCCAGGGCTTGGGACGATAAGCAAAAAGTGAAAGTGACAATGAAGCGATAATGAAGAGACAAGCAAAGATAGCAAAGATTCTTTAACAAGCAAAGAGAGTGAGGTAACTAAATCACAGGAAAGCGATTGGGTTATACCACTGCAGGACCTTCCCGGATGGCGCAGGGAAGACCAAAAGGGACGCTCCTTACAAGGAAACCTGGAACATCTTGGTCTTAGAGCCCTCAACGGGTGCTTTCTCCCTGACAAGCCACCCAGCCTCTCATACTTATGGAAAAATGGTGCATCCTTAATTGATTACACCTTTGTCAGCCTCTGCCTCCTGAATCAAATATTAGGGTTCAGATTCGGCAATAGAACAGAAAGCCCTCAAGAAATATTGCTTAGTACCAGATTAGTGCAACACGCAGAGGCAAGGGCTCAAGCCTTTGATAGCTACACGACCACTTTAAAATGAATTAAGTGCTCGGTTAATAAACTACAGCAGGTAACAACGGAGGCAAAACAGATCTTTGAGAGTACCAGCAGGACAACCGATAATCAAATTGCTAACTGGACAACATTTGCAATGAAATTGACAGACAGACACGCAAAACCAATAACGTAAGTAAAATCAAATGGGACGCAACAGCCGACCTCTTGGAATCCCGCGATACGGTCAGCGAAAAGAACTTTGAACCAGCTATGGAGGGAATTAAAAACAAAGCCAATGGACCCACCAACAATAATCAAACTGAGATTAGCCCGCAACCACCTGAAGATAGTAAAAAGAGAACATCAAGGGCTCACTGGAATTCTTTTTGGGCTAAATAATATCAAGACATTAAGTCAAATAATTCTGCGAGGTTCTGGTGTACTATCAATAGTCTTGGAGGGAATGTCCCGAAAGCCACTTCATCAAATATACTGGAGTCGGTGTGGTATTCTTTTTTGCACATTCACTTCAATGATTGACAAGAAAACACTCCTGATCAGCGCCCCGGCAAAGCTCCAAAGCGGCGAACATGCCTCCAGAGCGACTTGTTAAAACGCTAACCATGGAAGAATTTCCCTACAAAGGCCAAATACCTGAAAAGCTAACAGCAAGATTAAATCATCTAAGCTGTATCGAACATAGTAAGGTCCCAGAGGAGCACATTGAAAAACAGATCAAAAAGGGCCGTAAAGATGGAGCTCCAGGTCCTGGAGGCATCCCGCCGGCTTTGTTCAAGGAGGATTCGGCCTTCTGGGCTTCTAAGCTGTCTCCACTGATCACTTCCATCTTACAAAAGAACATCATTTCACCCTTTTGGCATGGATCGATTCTTGCGTAAATTTTTAAAGGTGGGGACAAAAAATCTACAGGGAATTACCGATTGGTCGCCCTTATCGACAATGAAGCAAAGTATTTCGCTGGGATACTGCTCAATTCACTTCGGGCACGGGCAGACAAACATTCAGTAATTCCTTTGAACCAAACCGGCTTTAGAAGTGACACTGGTACCTCAGTCAATCTTATAACTCTTTCCTGCTTGATAGACCAGGCGGAAACCAGCTCTAGTCCGTTTTACATGGGATTCATAGACAACGTCAACAGGGCCAAGCTCTGGCAGAAGCTTTCCAGACTGAACATCCCAAAGGGCCTTCTAAGAGCCATACAGCTATTGCACCAGGACACATGGGTGAGTATCAAGATTGGGGATGGCTCCAGACTGTCACGCCCAATCGTAACAACGAAAGGACTAAAACAAGGATACGTCCTGGCCCCCACACATATTAACTTATTTTTATCGGATTTCCCGGAAGCCCTAAACAAGGTAAACTCTCATGCTCCCAAACTAGCCAGTTTCCAGCTGTCAAATCTTCTGTACGCCGATGATGTAGTTCTCCTAAGCAACACAAAGATTGGCCTACAAAGACTTATGGACGCTACTGCCGAATAGTCAATCAAGAATGAGCTCCAGATAAACAATAAGAAAACTAAAATCTTGGCGGTACGTCCAGGAAGGCCCCAGAAGCTGGCATGGGTCCTAAATTCCGAAAGCATTGCAGAATCCAATTGCCACAAGTACCTAGGAGTTCTCTTCAATAACAACGGAAGATACAAAACCCACCTAGATGAGCAAAAAAAGAATGGAGTAGCGCTAGCTTTCGCACTCAGCTCTATTCATAAGGAGCTACTTGGCCCAACATTCGCCCCAACATTGCAGGCAGCACAGGCAAAAGTCATTCCTACACTAGACTGATGAGCTTCTTAACGTGCTGCCACAAACTGAGGTCGTCAAAAGAAGGCAGCCTAGCGCAACACCTGCATACGAAATGATGGCGCGCAGGGCATGAATATTGGGCGAGAGGACTAAAAACTTTAGGCCTGAACGAAGTTCAGGACCTACAAGTCAGCCAAAACAAATTCAAAAGGCTAGCAAAAATAAGCGCCAAAACCTCTCTTCAATAGAAGATAAGGCATGTCTCGCAAGAAGAAGTCACGGCTGGATGACCCTCATATTTTACGACCAGCTGATGCCTCAGAGGTACCTAACCCTGCCGTTTACCGCACGCACTAAACTTTGTTTCCTAAAATTAAGGGGCATATCAGCAACAACCGGCGCTAATTATCGCTAAGCGCACTTAGCGCTAGGATAATTATCGCCGGTTAACGTGGATTTTTATTGCTGAGATAGCATGCTATTAGCAACGCTTATCTCAAGAGCGATAAAAATCCTTGCGCTAACTGCCAAACGTGAGATTATTGCTGGAAACCCAGTGATAATCTCACGAAGTTTGGCGTTAGCTTGATGATAGGGCCTCACATACTTAGCCATGATATCCACTTTATATAGGATATGATGGCTAAGTCAGTCCTGAAGCAGACATAAGGAAAGTAGCGATAACAGGGGCTCTCGCTACTTTTCTTGCCGCTATACTTCATAGCGTGGGGCTTGATGATAGGAGAAATGTCGCCTAGCGACATTTCTCTAGTCATGTCAGGTCAGGAACGCCCACTTTGCATCTCATTAGAGATGCAAAGCTGGGCGTTAAGAATCTGGGCGCTAATGCAAGGTTTCATGTGATAGCGTGACCTTGCTAATTAGGCGATAAAATAATCGCCGCTTTTCGCCCAAAAACGGACGCAAAAGCGGCGATAATTTTATATCGCCTCGTTGCTGATATGCTCCTAAGATTGGGAGTGATCAACTTGTCCTGCCATTTTCCCAAATGGAAAAGAGATCATGCCCAGCAACACTGTCGGCTTTGTGGAAACCATAGGGAAGACATAATACACATCCTATGCCTGTGCCTTCTGGGCTTCTAAGCTGTCTCCACTGATCACTTCCATCTTACAAAAGAACATCATTTCACCCTTTTGGCATGGATCGATTCTTGCGTAAATTTTTAAAGGTGGGGACAAAAAATCTACAGGGAATTACCGATTGGTCGCCCTTATCGACAATGAAGCTAAGTATTTCGCTGGGATACTGCTCAATTCACTTCGGGCACGGGCAGACAAACATTCAGTAATTCCTTTGAACCAAACCGGCTTTAGAAGTGACACTGGTACCTCAGTCAATCTTATAACTCTTTCCTGCTTGATAGACCAGGCGGAAACCAGCTCTAGTCCGTTTTACATGGGATTCATAGACAACGTCAACAGGGCCAAGCTCTGGCAGAAGCTTTCCAGACTGAACATTCCAAAGGGCCTTCTAAGAGCCATACAGCTATTGCACCAGGACACATGGGTGAGTATCAAGATTGGGGATGGCTCCAGACTGTCACGCCCAATCGTAACAACTAAAGGACTAAAACAAGGATGCGTCCTGGCCCCCACACATATTAACTTATTTTTATCGGATTTCCCGGAAGCCCTAAACAAGGTAAACTCTCATGCTCCCAAACTAGCCAGTTTCCAGCTGTCAAATCTTCTGTACGCCGATGATGTAGTTCTCCTAAGCAACACAAAGATTGGCCTACAAAGACTTATGGACGCTACTGCCGAATAGTCAATCAAGAATGAGCTCCAGATAAACAATAAGAAAACTAAAATCTTGGCGGTACGTCCAGGAAGGCCCCAGAAGCTGGCATGGGTCCTAAATTCCGAAAGCATTGCAGAATCCAATTGCCACAAGTACCTAGGAGTTCTCTTCAATAACAACGGAAGATACAAAACCCACCTAGATGAGCAAAAAAAGAATGGAGTAGCGCTAGCTTTCGCACTCAGCTCTATTCATAAGGAGCTACTTGGCCCAACATGCGCCCCAACATTGCAGGCAGCACAGGCAAAAGTCATTCCTACACTAGACTGATGAGCTTCTTAACGTGCTGCCACAAACTGAGGTCGTCAAAAGAAGGCAGCCTAGCGCAACACCTGCATACGAAATGATGGCGCGCAGGGCATGAATATTGGGCGAGAGGACTAAAAACTTTAGGCCTGAACGAAGTTTAGGACCTACAAGTCAGCCAAAACAAATTCAAAAGGCTAGCAAAAATAAGCGCCAAAACCTCTCTTCAATAGAAGAGAGGTGCGTGCGGTAAAGGTCCCTTTTACGGAGAGGCTGGAACATCAATGAGGTCAGATCTTGCGGAGCCGCAGTACTGGCCTGCCTTGACCCTCGGAACACCAACTTAAACTGTGCTCTAGTAAGGTTTATGGATCGCGCTGCAAAAAAACTAGGGGAGGGGATCCATTAACAGCAACCTCCACCAGAAAAACAACAGGCAGATCCTCCTCGCAGGCACCTAGACAAAGCAAATAATAATTGTCAGAGTCACCAATCTAACTGACTAAAGGGGCTTAGCGCACAGGTTGGCTTACTCCGGGACTCAATTTTCAAATCTTGTACCACAAATGCCCCAAAGGGTTTGTTATTAATGTATCGGCGGCAGGGCAACCACAAGCGTACTTTGAAAAACGGGGGGGGAGAGCGGGGGTCTTTTACTACGAAGAACTGGGGCTCTATTTTCTTTTAATGCATCAACTTTTATCTTTTGTAACTTGCAAAGGTTTTTTTTTTTAAATCATGCAATAAAGTTTACTTACGATTCCCATGCCACTAAGCAACAATAGGGAATGGGTGGACTTCGGAAAGGTTAGATTTATTTACTATTCTCACTCCAGTCTTAGCAATAGTTGGGAAATCGTTGGACTTCAGAGGGGTAATTCGATATTCCTAATCCAGTCTAAACAACAGTGTGGAAAGGGTTGGACTTCGAAGAGAAGTAAAATGTATTCTGCCCACACCATTCAAAGTAACAATAGGGAAAGTGTTGAACTTGTACCTATAACAGTAAAAGTTCAAATATTTTATTAAAACCATTTAAATACATAATAAAACATAATAAATGATACTGCACAGAAACAATTTCTGCTGGGAGGTTGATGGGACTGGAGTCTTGTTGGGGTTGGTTTGAATTGTGTATTAGAACTCATGGTGGAGTTGCAAATATTAGAAATTGGGAAAGTACCAACTGTTTCGGCTAAAAATGTTGTCATATGCAAAGACCTAATTCTTTACTGAGAATAGTATTCTGGGAAGCCAGGATATTCACATTCTCAGCTGGAATGTAAATGGCCTCAGAGGAGAGGCTAAGCTTAAATATGTAAATGAAGAGCTAATGATGCTCAAACTGCTGCTCCAAAGTAAGCTTGCAGGATGTTAAATAACTGGAACGACTGGTCTGTAGGATACTTATAGCTTCTGGCTGCTATGGATCACAGAAAGAGATTGCACTGCTCGCTATAAATAGTGAGTGGTTGATAAATAAAGTTAATGTTAACAAAGGAGCTGATGGCTTATAGCTCAAGGTATGAAATCCAATTTCAAGCTTACCCTTTAATAATGTTTTTGCTTTAATAATACGTTTGCATTATCTACTTTCTTTTAGGATGCACCAAAAGCCATAGTTCGGGGGCAGATACTTAATTTCATGATACACTTGGACTGCTCGGAAAAAACTGTAGTGCTCCGACTTCGCTTAGAGCTTCTGAACCTGGATAAAGATTACGCTAATTGTTTGGTCAATCAGGAGGTATTTCAAGCAGACCAGAAATGTGAACAAATTGATGACTACTCATATGATAATTCAGACAAGGGCCTGGGGCAGTGCCTAGTAGAAATGGCAAACTACGCAGGCCTCCTGTTTTGAGAATAGCAAAGAGAAGGGGCACATACTTGCTTATCACATTTAAGATCGCAATTCAAAAAGATCCATACTAATATAAAAATCCCTTCGGGTCAGGTGGTTTCAGGCACTGAAGAAGACCTGGCTTTCTTTAGGGAATTTTATACAGCTTTATATGTGGCAGATATTGACCATGCGGTGCCTGCCACATGTTTCAGAGATATGTAGTGCCCCCCACAACCCTAAACTGAGGGCCATGGTGGAAGGGGGGCCCGCTACGGGCCCTCAATGTCCCTTTCTACCAGCCTATTCATGGTGGGTAAACCACTATGAAACGGACGGCGGGGAGGTACATCTCCATACCTACAGTGGTGCCTGGTAGGCATTGTAGGCATTCAAGTTCCCTCCAATGGTCTGACAGGCTCCTTGATCCCGTCGGATCCATGATGTGGTCAGTCTCTCCGACCGCCACCCACCCGCCTGCCATCCTAATGTGGAAAGCATGGTTATGATGCTGGTGGGACCACCACCGACAGGCTGTCGGTGGCTGTCCCACCATCATCGTAATCAGGCCCTCAGTATCTATTTTTGGCATTGCTGAATTAATGGTATTGTTTTCTTCAGTGTTACCATGACTCCTTTGTCTGGCCAGTGATTGTGTTTGCCACAGGCAACTATTTGTTTCTCTTCTCCATGCCATGTGGCCAGGGCCAATTTGTGTAACCAGTGTCCATAGTCCTGCAGGCATTCTTTGATTCCCATGCCTTCTTGCTTGTTTTTTGACCATGTGGCCAGTAACCATTTTGTGTAGCCAGCCAGTGTACTTTTTGCCATGGGCATGCAGGTGTTCCTTCTTTTGGCCATGCCTCCTTGCTAACTGTTGTTTTTGTGACCATGTGGTCAGTGGCCATTTTGTGTAGCCAGCGCATATGCTTTGGCTATGGGCCTGCATGTGTTCTTTGTTGTGGTCATGCATCCTTGCTGGTTGTTGTTATTTGACCATGTCACCGGTGGTCATTTTTTGTAGCCAGCCAGTGTGCTTTGGCCATAGACCTGCATGAGTACTTTTTTGTGGCCATGCCTCCTTGAAGGTTGTTGTTGTTTGACCATGTTGCCGGTAGGCATTTTGTGTAGCCAGCCAGTGTGCTTTTGCCATAGGCCTGTATGTGTTCTTCTTTGTTGTCCATACCTCCTTGAATGTTGTTTGACGATGTGGCCATTTTGTGTAGTCGGTCAATATGCTCTTTGCATAGGCCTGCATGTGTTCTTTGTTTTTGCCACTGGCTATGCCTCCTTGCCTGCTATGTTGTTGACCATGTGCCTGTTATCCATTTTGTGCAGCCACCCTTAGTTTACCCTTTTCAGTTTTCATTCAAAGCCTTTTTCTAGGGAGATTGATAGGAGAGGGTTGTGCCTTTTTGTTGTTGTCCATTTGTTTTACTTTTCTTGAATATAAGTTTAATAATGTTTGATCTTCATTGTATTATACGTAAATGATGGAAATATGAACAGGGTTTTATATTATATGCATCCTTTTGCGTTTTTGTACTAGCATCTTCTTGACTCCCAATGGGTTTCTCATAGTCTCCAAGTACACCAGCAATCAATTTTTTTGTTATGTATTTCTTTTTATTTAAATTTTTCACATTTTCTCAAATCCATCCACCCATCCACCCCCTGCCTGCCATTGGCGCACAACTGCACAACAGCATTCATTTTTTAAGTAATTTTCCATTTCCACCTGGACCCCTGCCTGCCATAGGTTCACACACAACAGCATACATTTTGAAGGATTATTCAATTTCCTCCTGGACCACTAGCCTGCAAAAGGATTATTCCATTTTCCCCTTACCTCCCTGATGGCCAAAGGTGTCTCCCTGGCTTAGATGCACATAAAGCAAACATTTACATCTGTATGTTGTTATGCTGATCGAAAATGAAATAGTCATGTTATGACGGTGTGGTTTGACTTTGGACTAGATACACTATTGTTGGTAATTATTTAGGATAATAACTTAAGTAACCACACTAAAGTATAATGTCTTTGTCTGTACTGGAATCAAACTGTAACAGTGCCATATTTCACTAAATGTTTTTCTAATGTGTTTGCTTTTAGGTGCACAAGAGACATCACCCAGAGTAATGTCAGACAGAAGGCCTGTACAAAGTGACGTGACTACACAACACATAAGGTGAGTTCTCCAATCTTTTTCACTTGAGCACCTAAGTGCCACTGCCAACTAACAGCTTCAAGATGGCCCCAAAGAACTATGTTGCCAAGAAAGCGGGCAGTGAGAAGAAGCAACTCTCCATCACTGGTATGCTGACTTGAACCTTTTTCTGCAAACTTGTGCCTGGCACAGGAGCAGAACAGGAAGTTGAGCTTCTTGCTGAGAAAAAACTTCCTCTTTCAGAACCATTGGCTTCCAGATCTCCAGCAAGAAAGAGGAAGGTCACTCCACCATCTTCTTCAAGCCCCCTGTCTGATGATCTGGACACAGATTGGACCCCGACTGAGTCTGGGACATGCCAGGAGAGGCTCAGGAAAAGGAAGTCCCTGAAAGGCTTACAATCCTGGAAGGAGATGAGGATGATAAGGAAGTCACTGTCATGGAAGCTGGCCCAGAGGAGAACAAAATTCCCCCCCTATTTAAACTGCCTGGGAATGTGGCAACCACCATACCAGTGCCAGCTCCCAAATTTGTAAGGCCCCCACTTAGACCTGCATCTACCACTAGCTCAGTAGAGGTACGCACTGCAGAGAACAAAACCGTAAACACACCTGCCTACCTCCCGTTCTTTGGCAATTGGCAGTGGCACCAAAGGCCCACTAAAAAAGTTCACCTCACCAGTTTGGGACTTTTTTACAATTAGCATGCATGAGGATAACACCCTAATATCCTCCATTTGCCATGCTAGTTTTCATTGAGGGCAGCCTAGTTCACACTACGGAACTGGAGGCCAAAAGACCCGGAAAAAAAATGACCATGCAATCCTGTGAGAGGTGCACCTTAACAATTTGCTTCAGGTAGTGGTGATGATGAGAGAGGGGAACCATCTGGGTGAAATGCTCTTTACACAAAGCAGCCCTGTCCTCAGCACTGCACCAGTCTCATCTCCTCAGCAACCTCACAACGGCACAAGAGTGACCTAGAGACTCCACACCAACAGCATACAGTGACTGACCCAAAACACATATTGAGTCTATCACCTCCTGGTTCACACCAGAAGTCACCTGCATCAGTGGCACCGCAAAAGAAAAATTCCAGGCTGCCATTATGGGCATGTTTATGCAGGAGAGGCCCTACAAACGCAACCACACAATTAAAAATTTGTACAATGAGAAGCTGGCTAAAATGCTAGCATTGGACCTCCTCCCTTTTTTGTGGAAAGTCTGTTTTTTAAAGTATTTGTGGCATCCATTTGCCCAAAATGGAAGATTCCCAGCATGACCTATTTTCTCAGAGTTGCTGTTCCAGCATTCCATCATGATGTGCTGCGATTGTTTAGACAAGCTTCACTGTAGAGTGTTGTTCACACTATCCACCTGATAACAGATATGTGGACCAGTTGTCAAGCCACTAATTTCATGTTTATCACTGCACACTGGATCTCTATTGTGGGGTTAGTCAACAGGTATCTATAGGTCTCAGCGCTGAAGTTGTAAGGGCATTTGGCAGCATACAACTGTAGCCATGTTAGCCATGGAGAAATCCCATACTGCTGCAATCATCATGGTAGACTGTAACAGCAAGGCGTTTGAATGGCTGGAGAAAACCCATACGGCTGAAAACATCTTGGCAGACTTTAACAGCAAGATGTTTGAATTGCTAAGACCCAGATGTCTCAGAATTTAATTTATTGCCACGGACAATTGCAGTAGTATAGTTAAGGCCATGGCAGATGGTAAACATTTCAAGGTCCTGCATTTGGCCCTTTTCATAAACCTCATTGGACAGGATTTTCTCAAAAAAGAAGACATAGTCAACCACTTACTGACAACCTGGAGAGGAATCTGCACTCATGTCAGCCATTCTTTTGAAGCCTTGAAGCAATTGAGGATCTTTCAGCATAATAATGGAGCACCAGTTAAAGCCCTCATACAGGAGGTGCTAACAGGTTGGAACTTGACCTATTACATGTTGCAACATCTGTTTTAGTAGTGCAAATTGATCAATAAGTATTTCATTCCAAGAAAAAGGGATGCAGCAGTGAAAAACATGTCCATTCTGATGGACAAATGGGGCCCAGTCAAACGCCTGATAGAGATGCTACTTTTGAGATTTGTTCATGGAAAGTCAGCAAGGAGGATAGTACGAGGGGCCATGCTATCTCGTTGTTGCACCTGCTACAGAACCAGTTAGAACTGGTGGCTGAAAGCTTCACAGGTGTAAACGAAGATGCACATAATTTGGTTTAGAGTTTAATCCTTTGATTGGTTGGTAACCCAAGGCTGCAAGAGACACTGTGTCATCCAAAAAGTACATCTGTGCCCCAATACTTGATCCATTGTACAAAAAAATACTGCCCAGTTTAATTCCTTTTTCAGAATATGATGCTTCAGAATACAAGACATGGCTTGTTCAGCAAGCTTGAGACTGATAAGAATAAATGGCTGGAAATTAGAATATAAGATATATATATATATATAGATATATATATTCACTTCAAAAACCATAGGTTTCACACATGTTATAGTTAGGAATTAGCATTTAAAAAACCTTGCAAATTCACTTAAAAAACCATAGGTTTCACACATGTTATAGTTAGCTGGACATTTCACTTGTAAAAAACCATTGAAATTCCCCCGTTATGGTTAGTTCAGATAACTATAACTCGCGCACCCGCAATCCACTGCTGATGAGGTCACATATTACATCACTCATGACATGGTCAGTGACATCACTCATGACATCACTGATGACATCATCCTTGTGATAGAGTGGCGGTTGCGCGAGTTATAGTTATCTGAACTAACTATAAAAACACCCTGACCCCCTAGGCCTGCTCAGGGTGTCACACAAGGACCCCCAGGGCCCAAAAAGATTTTTTTTTTAATCGGCAAGATTCGCGCACCCAGCGTGAATTTCGTCCGAAAATAAAAAAATAATTCAGCACGGACTCCCGCGCTGAATATTCTAATTTGCCCTGGGGGCCAAATCCCGGGGGCATAATTAAAAAAATGAGTGTGGGGGGTCCCAATCCCACCCACACTGCCCCGGGACCGCCACCCCCGGGGCTCGAAGATTTATATGCGGGGTGGCTCACGGCCCCCCCGCAGCCCCGGGGACCACCACTCCCGGGGCTTAAAACAATTTGATGTGGGGGGCTCTCAGGCCCCCCCAGCCCCAGGGACCGCCACCCCCGGGGCAACTTGTACATGTGGGAGGGGGGCTATGCGGCCCCCCTCCTGGAGCCTTGTATTGGCCCTGGGGACCACCACCTCCCAGGGCCGGCTCCTGCAGTGTCCCGGGGTGCCCACCTCCGGGACACTGCTGTTTGCAATGGCAGGGCGGGAGCCTCGCGGGTCCCTCCCTGCCATTGCAAACTGCTTTGCTTCATTGAAGAGAGAGCAGGGAAACCTGCTCTCGCGTCAATGAAGCAAAGCAGATTGCTTTTCCACAGGGGGAGCAGCATGTTAGCTGCTCCCCATGTGGAAAAGCAATGCCGGCTCCCGCAGGAGGCAGGGAGCCGGCTGGGACCGTGGGGGGATTGGCGACCCCCCCACAGTCCCCAACGAGAGGCCAGGCCCCGGGGGATGGGGTCCCCGGGGCCAGAAGTGGCCCAAGAGCGGGGCCACGTGGCCCCCCTCCACCACTAAATAAAAAAATAAAAAAACAATGGCCGCCCCTGGGGATGGGGTCCCCTGGGGCCTTAAAGTGGCCAGAGGAGGGGGGCTACGCAGCCCCCTCCATATTTTTTTTTTTTAAAAAGGCCCATGCCCCAGGGTATGGGGTCCCTGGGGCAAATTATGGCCTCGGGAGGGGGGCCACGCAGCCCCCTTCCCAATCTTTTTTTCATACATAAAAATTGGGATCAGGCCCTGGGGGATGGGGTCCCCAGGGCCAAAAAAATAGAAAAAGAAGGGGGGCTACACAGCCCCCCTTCTAAAAAAAAGAAGGAAAAAAAACGGGATCGGGCCTAAGGTCAGACCCCCTCATTACACCACTCTGCAAACGCGCCCCCTGGCGCGTTTGCAGAGGGGGAACTAATTCCCCTTGAATACTGGGGATCCCTGGGGGCCAGGTAGCCCACCAGGCACCTCCAGTATGCACCAGGGGGCTGCGTTGCAGAGAGGTGTAATGAGGCCACACCCCTTTTTACACTTCTCTGCAAGGCAGCTCTGAGGCACTTACTGGAGGTACCTGGTGGCCTAGTTGGCCGCTAGGGGACCTCAGGATTCAAGGGGACTTAATCCCCCAACGTAAAACGTGCCACGGGGCGCGTTTGCACAGTGGTGAAGGTAGGGGGCGGGGCCTGAGGTGATACTGTGCAAACACGCCCTGTGGCGCGTTTTAAGTTTGGGAATTCATTCCTCTTCAATCGAGAGGTCCCCTAGGGGCCAACTAGCCCACCAGGTACCTCCAGTAAGCACCACGGAGCTGCGTTGCAGAGTGTTGTAAAAAGGTGCATGGCCTCTGAACACCTCTCTGCAACACAGCTCCCTGGCGCATACTGGAGGTACCTGGTGGGCAAGTTGGCCACCAGGGGACCTCAGGATTCAAGGGGACTTAATCCCCCAGCTTAAAACACGCCACAGGGCGCATTTGCACACATCACCTCAGGCTCTGCCCCCTTCCTTTACCATTGTACAAATATTCCTCTAAAATCAGCCGAACTACGAATTCCGATTTACTCACCTGTTATCAGGAGAGAACCCAGGGTTGCATCTTTTAGACCAGCACTGACCCTGAAAAGTAATTCTAAGCGTACTTACCAGTAACTTGCATTTCCTTCCATACGAATCCATTGTGTGGTTTTCAGTAGAAAAGTTTCTAAGTGTCCATTTTTTAAACATACAAATATTCCTCTAAAATCAGCCGAACTACGAATTCCAATTTACTCACCTGTTATCAGGAGAGAACCCAGGGCTGCATCTTTTAGCCCAGCACTGACCCTGAAAAACTAATTCTAAGCGTACTTACCAGTAACTTGTATTTCCTTCCATAGGAATCCATTGTGTGGTTTTCACCAGAAAAGTTTCTGTGTCCATTTTTGAAATTACAAATATTCCTCTAAAATCAGCCGAACTACGAATTTCGATTTACTCACCTGTTATCAGGAGAGAACCCAGTGCTGCATCTTTTAGACAAGCACTGACCCTGAAAAGTAATTTTAAGCTTACTTAACAGTAACTTGTATTTCCTTCCATAGGAATCAATTGTGTGCTTTGAAGTAGAAAAGTTTCTAAGTGTCTATTTTCACAAACTAAAAATATTCCTAAAAAATCGTCTGTATGACTTAAACACATTTTTTCAACTGTTTACAGGAGATTCACCTGTGCTGGATCCAGGATCCACCACTGAGTAAGAAAAAGTAATGATAACACTTCTTAACTGCTAAGTGAATTTTCTGCCGTAGGATAACATTGGTGATTCAATGTGAAATATTTTCTAAGTGTCAACTTTTAAAATACAATAATAATCCTTAAAAATCACTACTGTAACCAAAATGCTTTTACTCAACTGTTTACAGGTGATGTCCAAGGACTGAATCTAGCATCCAGTCCTGTGGATAGAAAAGTAATCCATAAAGTAACTAATTGCATTTGACTAGAAATTCACATTGAGTTCAATGTTGCTTTATGTTTGAAATTGTGTTTCCCATTGCTACAACTGTAACTATTGTACTTAAAAATCTATTGCTTATTTGCAAAGTATTTAAACTAAAAAGTAATTCATTCTGAGAAAGCATATCTTGTATTGTAATGTATAATGTAATTAAAAAAATAAAATATCTGAAAATAAACAGTTTAAACAATGTAGTAAATCAGTATCGAAACAATCAGTATAACAATTAATACATTAAAAATTGTAATTTACAAAACCATTGAAATTCACTGAAAAAACCATAGGTTTCAGGCCTGATATAGTTAGGAATTAGCATTTAAAAAACCTTTGAAATTCACTGAAAAAACCATAGGTTTCAGGCCTGATATAGTTAGGAATTAGCATTTAAAAAACCTTTGAAATTCACTGAAAAAACCATAGGTTTCAGGCCTGATATAGTTAGGAATTAGCATTTAAAAAACCTTAGAAATTCACTGAAAAAACAATAGGTTTTAGGGGTGTTATAGTTAGCTGGACATTTCACTCAAACAAAACCATTGAAATTCCTCCGATATAGTTAGTTGTACTAACTACATCTCGCGCGCCCGCAATACACTGCTGATGAAGTCACATATTACATCATTCATGACATGGTCAGTGACATCACTGATGACATCTCAAATGACATCACTGATGACATCACTGATGACATCATCCACGTGACAATCAGATACACCTTACCATACACTAGTATAGCCTTTCATCACTCACTGTAAATTAGAGAGTGCCAGATTTAAAACCATTGACACACCAATACAAGTTTATAAACACCCACTCAGTGATTCCTAGATCTATACACACATCTAATCACTTACCTATAGATTCACTGATACATGCTGTCAATGATCAATAGAACACTATCAAATATACTTATACACCTATATTGACATTACACACCAGCACACATCCTAATCACTTATGAAGTCATCTTACTCACTTATGCAAACAATGGATGTAGTTAGTACAACTAACTATATCGGAGGAATTTCAATAGTTTTGTTCGAGTGAAATGTCCAGCTAACTATAACACCCCTAAAACCTATAGTTTTTTTCAGTGAATATATATGTATAGTCCTTCTCTGAGGCTGAGGGACTGTTTGCAATGGATTTAACTGCCCTGTGTCATACTCATTCCTTCATTTTCTTCCACAACTGATTGATGTTGATGTGGTGCTCATGCTGCTGATGAACATTGTTGTTGTTTGTCTTTATCACACATTTCTCCAAATCACCTTTCCCATCCATACACCAAAACCCTAATCTTTTCCCCCCGGGCTGTGTGATTTATTGCGGTGACTTAATATAAAGCATAGATGAATCGCAAACGTGGTGTGGCAGATGTGGTGCTCAACACAGATGCGACCTCTTAAAGACCCCGCCTCTCAAGCACAATGTGCAAAATGAGGTGAACACTTAAAATTTTCGCAAGCATGCGCCATGGAAGATAAACCATTCTGCAAGTAACTTTCATGTCCCATAGGGGAGTGCGCGCGCAAGGCTCCACTGATCTACTACCTCAAATGGTGTCTGCCATCTGTGGTGTGTAAATCAAGGCTCAGACAATGTGCCAGGCGAGAAGGGTGGACCTCTGTAAACATTACGTGCAAGATGCAGGAGTCACAGCCTATATAGAGGAGGAGCCCCCCTCTGTAAACAGAATATAAATTATGCCAGTATGGAGCCAGCAAACAATAGTGACACAAGAGTCAGCCTGTGGTAAGCAGCAGGCAAGATTATTTGCCATATAGTGACTACAAAGAGCGCATGCACTTTAATGCTCGATCTGAAAAGGGCTAGAAGAGGGTGTTCCCATGTGGGTCAAGAGCTTCTCAAGGTTTCTCTCCATGCGTGCCATCGTATGGTCCAGACGCGCCAGCTGCTGCATGATGCAGCACTGAAAATTATGGTCCGAGCAGGTGGGGGGCAGCAGTGGTGGTTGGGTGGTAGCTGCCATCTGCCGGAGGCACAAGCAATGTATTTGCTCGGAGGCTGGAGGGGCTGGTGGCTGGCTGGAGGTTCTGGGGCCAGGGATAGCAGCAGATGCCTCCTCCTCCTCCACCACCAAATCCAATAGCCATTGATATTCTACCCTGATGGTCACCAACCTCTGTCGCTGCAGCTGGGCTGCTATCTCCTTGTATATAGGAACTTGATAACACACACAATACATAGACTGACTAGAGGAGGTGCTTCCCTCGGTTTCTGTGTGTATAAAGGATTACCTCCCCTCGGATTGCTTATATGTATGTATTTCATTGTAACCTGGTTAAGATGGATGGGGACAGAAAGGCTTAGGAGTTCTTGGTTAGACCATTGTGTTTTGTATGTATAATGTTTTATGTGTTAAAAATGTATATATAAACAAAATTTTGTATATATCTATATCAAAAGATAGATTAAAGATATGTGAAAGAATTGAGGTTGACTCTGTGAGTGGGTTAATTGTTTACAAGTTAGAATTGGGGACTAGGCTCCCACATAGGGGAACAATCTATGTTTTGCTTTTAAGGTCGAGCATTCAAGGCCTCTTGTATATACTTTAGTATATACTTATAAGTGTATGTACTTTGTGGGCTCTGGAGATCAGCCCAAGGACTTGTCTGCTTCCACTTAGGTACTTTTTTCTGTTCAGCTGCCTCTTTCTAACTGTCTTGATAGAAAAGGACCAGCAGGGGTCAGTAAAATATCAGAATTGCTTTCTGTTTAGGGACTTTCTTTTTTTCATTTTTCTGGCATCTGCCTCTATTTAACTTTCTTGATAGAAAACGACAAGCAGAGGTCAGTAAAATACCAGAATCACTTTAGCATTCTCTAGATTCCAGTCCATAGAAATTGTCTTCCATGAGCACACGTAGACAATAATATTTTTTTCAAATCTTGTTTTTTCAGTGATTTGACCACCCAAGGGCCTGATTTTATATTAAAAACAGAGCTTTGGTCTATACCATTTCCCATATTTCTCTCCATGTGTTCCCATACCTGTCATGTCACACAGTTTGGTGCTTATTTTCCCTCCATGTTAAAGAACAGTAGATGTTCCAGCACCCAGGCTAACTTGCTGCATAGCTAAATACATATAGAGGTCCCAAAGGCGAGAACGATTGCATTGCAAATGCTTGTTTCGAAATATCTGATGAGCATCAATCCCCAGACATCAACCCCTTTTTGTGTTGGACTGATATCTCCTGGCATGTAAGTGGACCAGCAGGAGTAGCTATATCAAGAAAGAAAAAATAAGACAAACTGTAAATGGTGGTCTGTGGAAACACTTGTTTAAAGTTATAGTGGCACAGTAGCAGTACATTGCTGGTCCCCTAGGGCCAGCGGACTGTGATGTGATTACGAGTCATAGAGAATTTTTATCCACACATACCTCACATAAAAGAATTGACTGCCTGAAAGATTGTCAGGCAGATTACCAGCACACCAGATTAAAAAACTTGCTATTATTTTTTTTTCTTTTAAAGGCTTTCCAAGTAAAAAACTAAACAGACACTTTATGTGAAAAAATAAAAATAAATTACCTCTCATTAATAAGTAAACCATTACAAAAGAATGGGGTAGCCCAATAATCGCCAACGGCCCTGGGTATAATGCGGTAATGAAAAAGGTGGTCTGTGACTGCTTTACAGCAAAAATGAATTGTAAATTCAGCGTTATGGAATAGCGTGAATGTGTTGTTTTTATATTGTGGCGTTGGTTAATGTTATTCTGCACATGACATTTGCATTTCTGATGTTCACATCTAAAGCTTTTGTATGGATACGTGTTGTCAGTCATGTTTAAAAAATAAAATGCCAATAAAGATATTTAAACAAAAAAAAATATTAAGTAAGCATTATGCACTATGGAGTACAAGTATTCTTGTTGTCCTAAATGAATTTAGGTCGACAGCTGGGCAGCTTTAATGGACAATTATCTTACTTTAATTCAAATGGTCCTGATCTTCTGTAACTACCTTTCAAGTCTACCCTCACTCCAAAGAAGCAGATAAATAATAATGATAGTACACCACACATGTAAAGTATAAAATTATATGGCTATCCTGTCTGCCTTAAGTAGATGGTGGGATAAATGATGCTCTGTATGTCAGGGAAAGGAACAGGATTGTATTTGGTATGCTCATCACAGAGCTTCTCATCTGCAAAATTCACTATCAGGCACTTAGTCCCACTTTACTTTCTGGCCTTGCCCTCCACCACACATTTTTTTCAACAAATAGATTCACTTGACTGTAAGGTAAATAAACTTACCTTACTCAACTGTGGGGTAAGTAAGAGGGATTAGCCTGGTAGGGAGAGGCTTTGCTATTGATAGTGACTGATCATCATCATGTGCCTAAGCTTTGGCATAGTCAGTCACTGTAGTTGATGAATGTCTAAAGGGGAAGATTTGAACAGGAGTAAATCCATTATGAAAGCTATGAAATATATAAATCACTTGGCCAGAAAAATGTGGCACATGCAAAGAATGTATTTTTCAATGTTTTTGGTAGGCTGGGACAAAACTTCGGAAAGAATACAAGAGTTAAGTACGAGTAGTTGACTGAGTGAGCACTGGGAGGGAAGAAAAAGACACCTAGTTTTCAGTTTGCAATGCAACTCTGGTGAAGCTCCTTGAAAAATGTATACACATCCAACTCTGTAACCATATTGAATAATTCTTCCTTTTAAACTAATTCCATTCTGGCTTATGTCCAGCGCATAGCACTAAATCGGTTCTTACACATATAGTGGGCAATGCACAAAAAATCTTTGATCAGAATTAATCTTGCCTTCTAATCTTCCTTGACCTAGCTTCAGCATTTGATACAGTTAAGCACACCAACCCAGTAGACTTACTGGACCATAGTCTAGATTTATCAGGGTCCATCATAAACTGGTTCACTTCTTTTTAACTTGTTTCTGGAGTCTTTAACTGAAATTCTGAGTTCATCCAACATCCACTATCACATGTTCTCCAAAGACACCCAACTATACCTGAAAGTCTCCTCTCCCTAAGATATCAGAGCCCTCAAGTTAACTCTACAGAAAACCCAAAGTTGCCTAGCAGGCAACCACCTCAAACTAAACACTCTCATAACAAAATTAGTAAAAGTATGCGGTAACATATTGAGTTATGTCATTTGCATGTCAACAGGAACTGTGTCAACAATAACCTTTTGTTTAATACACATATTTTGTTTTTCTCATAAACTAAACATTATCACATTACGCAACCAGTGTCCCATTCAGAGACAAATCTGAATGGAGATTATCCAGTACTGCAACCACACACCAGCCGTCATTACTGACAATATTGTTCGCAGGTTGATTTAGGGACTAGCTACACTATATGACAGCACATCAGGCAGTGGATAAAACTATTCTACTAGAACAGGCAAATTCATGATTTTGTTTTTTTAATTAAGATTCAACAACTATTCCCAGGGCACCAAACATGACATCTAATCCAGGCCCTTCTCCTAAAATTCAACTCATCTCCCTTGTGGGAATTCGCATCACAGGCAGAAAGAAAGGGTAAACAGAGCTGGATCTCTAACTTCTCTGTGAAGCGATCAGTGCAGGCTGTTAGGTAAGCACCACATTGTTGTAATCTGACACAGCCCTCAACTGCTTGCCAGACGTTTTTGATTCAACAAGATCACTGCCACCAAAGGAGCAAACCTTCAAATAAACATCTTTAGAAATGTAAAACCCTTCCTCCCCCCAACCTTTCTCTCCCCAATGACTTCAAGTCTGCAGTGCAAGCCAGGGTGATTTTCAGGTTCGAATATGGAAGTGCAACATTCTTCTGCTTGCCCAGATCCAAAACGGCTCTTATAAGGGTCTCCCTTAAATCTGTTTCAAGACTCATCACATGATAAAAAAGAAACAACCACTTCATCTCTGATTTAAAATCCCTCGAATAGCTCCACTATGAGGCAAGAACTCAGCTATAAATTGCCTGCATGCCCCATAAAGCCCTACACTTCAATACCACAAAATACGTTATTCAGAAGGTGGGACTTTCTGGTGACTGCAGATCCTCCAGAGGCTCCAACACCTTACTGCTGAAAACACAAAGATTCTTTAAAAAGAGAACATACAACTGAGCTATCCTTGGAATCGCCCTGATAATTTGGAACTCCTTCCCCCTAAAATCAGACTAAATCCCACAACTGCTTCTTTGAAGAAAGTATTTAAAGTATTTCTTATGAACACATTTTGTAATTTTGTTTTCAAGATATTGCACTAACAGCACAGAGAAGCGCCATTCAGGATATGGAGTGAACAGTTCTAATGTCAATATAGCAAGAGCCAGAGTCTGAAACATCAAATCTCCCCTCCATCCCATGCTAATATAAGTGATTTTTTGGGCCATCATGTACATTTCAATGCCCTCTCTCAATTCCGATAATGTTGGGCATTCAAGTGCCCCCAGTGGTAAGCAATGTCCCTTGTGGCCACTGCAAGACCAAGGCTGCAGGACAAGAGCCGATCCCATGGTAGGTCGACATCATTAGGGACCCCCAAAATAATGAATTTTATGTCAAGCAGGATCAATGCCAAGAGTATCTCATTAAGTTCCTCAATAATTTTAACCCAGTAGCCCTGGATCAGGGTGCAACTTCAGATTGTATGGAAAAATGACCCATCCTCTCTGTGACAACTTAGACAATTTGGGAAATGTGCTTTTCCCATAGCATGTAGTCTTCTTCTATCATAATACACTCTATGGAGTATTTTGGGATGTACTAAGGGGCACCTTACC
Source organism: Triturus cristatus (assembly GCF_964204655.1). Lineage (NCBI taxonomy): Eukaryota > Metazoa > Chordata > Amphibia > Caudata > Salamandridae > Triturus > Triturus cristatus. The sequence goes on along the minus strand of NC_140587.1, from coordinate 733,377,720 downwards.
TTAATTGCTACCTCTCTCGGGTGCATCCGAGCCGCTTCCAGTCTAAATCTTCCATATCACCTACACACGCACTCTATTTCCCTAAAGAGTATGCAGGATGTCCGGCATATTATTATTGATAGTTGTATAATTCAGGAAAATTGCACCCTTCTGCAGCTCCTCTGTTAGTAGCCGACCTCCTACCGAGCAATATTCTGTAGGGCCGTCCACAGGGAATCCCACAGCTCCCCAATGCATGCCTCACTTTTGCATATTTTAAGAATTGGTTAGTGTTTAGTCCAAATGTGCATTGTGGCGAGGTGAATGCCATAATGTCACATCTTTTCATTAAGTCTCCAATTTTGGATATCCCAATCTGATCCCAAACATCAAATCCCTGGAACTTATGTATTTCTGGGAATCCCTGCCCTTAGCACAGGGATGCTTCCTAAGTGATCCTATGGCGCTAACCTATGGTTTTCACAGACTTAAGACAGGAAACAAATGCAACCTGCGTGGCTGGGCTAGGAAGAGTTTGTGTCTTCACAGCTCCATAAAGAGAGTGTAGGCAAGACCGTGCCTCCCATTGCGCCAGCTCAAGGCTAAAGGTGGAGTGATCTAATGGAGAGAAAAGCCAAGTAGCAGGCCTCCAAATCAGGTAGAACAAGACCACCATTGTAAGGATAATGTTGTAAGGTTTTTAGGGCTATTTTGGGGAGGTGGCCATCCACAACAAAGACCTCATGTCTCCTTCGATCTTAGTAAATATCTCTGCAGGCAACTGATAATACCTATTCTGTAGTACATATAGTAGTTTTGGTGGGGAACTCATTTTAAATATGGCTGTCCTCTCCATTATCTTGAGGGGCAGTCTTCGCCACCTCTCCATTTCCTCCCAGTAGGCTCTCACTACCACCCCCAAGATTATGCTCAAGAGTTTCTTGTTCAGTGTCACATATGAACTGAGCTATTTCACTCCATCTCTCGTACTAGTTTGGCGACGATATATCCCACTCTCTAGAAGTTAAAGGACCAAAGTGTCTCAATTAATTCAATAAGCGCAGTAACTTCCCCATCCCTCAAATAATCGGAAGGTTAAGGGAAGGGGCAATGATGGTTCCGGGATATATAAAAGAATATGGTCTGAGTAGAGCAATATCTTCTTCTCTGCCGCTGTTTCACCCGCAGTCTTCAAGCCATGTGTCCCGGGATGATTCCCGACCACAAACATAGCAACTCTATAATGAGGGCAAACAGAAGAAAGGACAGCGGGCTTCTCTGCTGGGAACCTCTGCGGAGCGAGAACTCAGAGGATGTCACTTATTTACCCTTACTGGGGCCTGGTATAATAGTTTGACCCACTTCCGAAAATGAGGGCTAAACCCAAGCCTTCACCAGGGTGTGTTTAAGGAAAGGCCAGTGTACTGCATCAAATGCCTTTTCTGCGCATGCGCAAGGAATACATGAAGGTATGACCGCCCTTTAATTTCTTTCAACCAATTATGTGCACTTCTAAGATAATAATGTGTTGATCTATCAGGCATAAAGCCTGACTGGTCCTGTGAATCCGGGGTGTGATAACTTTGAGAAATCTAGTGGCCAGTACTGCAGCCAAGATTTTGACCTCGATGTTGAGGAGAGAGAGTTTGGGAGGTAAGAATCACAACGCTTCCGCAGCCTACCCTCTTTGTGGATGATTACTATGGCCACCTTCCTGAGGTACTGCAGAAGGGTACCCTGCTGAACAGCTTCTATGAACATGTTTAAAAGTGAGGTCCCGGCAAGCCAATATTGTGCTTAGAGAGGTCTCATTGGAATGTAGCTTTTCAGTTGTGGCTTGAGCTTCTGCCAGTGTGATTCCTGCCTCTAGCTTCACACTTGACTCTGCATCCAATATTGCAGTGGCCACTGACTGAAAATATCCTTTAATTTATAGCAACTCCTGCAGTGGCCTTGCCCTGTAATAGTCTTCATAGTAGTGAGCAAAGGCCCCAGCGATTGCCACATTGGTGTCAGCACAGTTTCCCTCTGAATCAACAATCTGGTGCACCCATCTGGCCTTAGCTTCCCTCCTCCCCAACCAGGCTTATCTCCAGTGTCATACAATCTGTGTATTGTAGCTAACATCTGGCATTTCGTTTCCTCCTGTGCTAAGGCACAGTATTCATTTCTTAGGATTTCTTCTATCCTAAGGCTTAGGGGATCAGGCTCCTGTTCCAGGCCACTTTTAAGCTCCAGAAGTTGACCCATTAACTGCTCTAGAGCTCCAGCATCACTTCTATGTTTTGGGGTGATCAGGTTCTATGCACGGTCTCAGAGAACTGTTTTCTATGCCTCCCAGAGAACTATTTTAAACATGACTGAGTGTTTGTTTTCCTTGAAGTAAAGCTCTGAGTCCACCTGCAACCCCACCTCCACCTTCAGGTTGTGCAGCTCCTATGCATTAAGCTTGCAGCCCGACAACCCCCACTTCACCTCTCCAGCTTCACCAGCAGAGGGGAGTGATCAGAGAGCCCTCAGGCCAGATAGTCTGCCAGCTGCACAGTCCCCACCTCTCCTGCTGGGGTGGAAATATAATCTAGATGGGAGAACGCTCTGTGGGCTCCAGAGAAATAGAACTATCTTTTGTCATTAGAGTGGGTTTGCCTACATAAGTCTGAAATGCCAAGGGTGGATGCAAATAGTGAAAGTGGAGTGGGGTGTGAAGGTAAGCCTGCAGGGCCCGACCTATTGTGTTCCGTTACTGTGACATCATTAAAATCCGCTCCCAGTATTTGTAGTGGAGAGTTTGTCACCAACAGTATTGCTACTCCCCTGGACCCTATCTTTTATCCTGTGTGTGCCAATGTGGTGCACGACCCTCTCCCCAGAAATGATCACTGAGATCCCTTGAGATGGGTGTTTTCTAAAAGCACAATATCTAGTCGTACCCTTTAGATGTATTGGGTCACCAGGACCCTCTTAACCTTGTCGCCCAAACCATTCACTTTCCAGGACAGGTTTCTATCATCTATGGGCGGATGATGACTCATCTTTTCTCTAGGGTGGGGTCATAAGATACGGAGAAAGGGATAATTGCAGGGCTACTAGCTGGATCATTTTGTGGTGAGTGTGGCCCCCTGTGACTTAATGCCGGCCGATGTGTCTGTGTCTTCCCCTGTGAAATATTATGAACTGTAAACCCCTAAATTTGTGTTAAACTCTCCCCAACCCCACCCCCAAGGACCCTGCAAGTGTGTGCCCACATAAACTCAACTAATAACTATTAAACAGTGGAATCTCAGACGTCTGCAGCCCACTACCCCCACCCTCCAATTCGAACCCTTAACTCAATGTCACAGTTATATACATTAGTGCTATATTAATTAACACAAATGAAAAAAAATATGAATTAAATTTTTTTTTAAATTAAAATAAAACTAAAATTTACAATCCAATTAAAAACATTTATTGAATAATATAATGTCACAATTAAACAATGAACATAATTAATCATCAGTTGCACGGCTAATTTGCAAAAAATTCCATTAAAATGAATTAATTATAATTTGATTAACTTCCAACACTATACCCTACAAACTCAACAACACTCCACTAAAATATAACATGTGTTTTTAATTACAAAATAAAAATACACAGCAAAAGTAACATAATAAAATACAAAATATAAACTAACAGTTTAAAAAATAAACATCCTGCTATTAAATTATAACATACTATTAATAATTATATAATTAAAATGCACATTCTAATTAACAAAATACATTAAAAATATAAATAAAAATTAAACAATTAACATAATTAATAAATTAGTTAATTGACTAAACAAATACTTACCATTACATTTGAAGTAATTATAATTGTATTAACTTCCCACCCTATTCCTCTACAAAACCAACAACCCACTACTAAACTTAAAATGACTAAATACATTTAAAATGAAGTTACTAAAACAATTACAATTCCAAACTATATTTAAGAAAAAAATACAAATTAGAATATTACCACCTAAAAGTACTATATTCACTAAAACGCATTAAAATAATTCAGAAACCATATTTAATAATTGTAATAATGAAAACAATATTAATAACTACAGTATTTTTTAAAACAATATTTCTTACCAAAAATTGCTTTTTTTAACAATGATATTCTGTATCATGATATTTTTAGAGTAGCAATACTTTTTGATTATATTTTTGTATCACCATATGTGAAACTCAATATTTTATCAAAATACAAACAATTTACCCCTGATTAACAGTGGTAAAGTGTACACAGTTAAGTAGTTAAGCAGCTAGCAACGCGAGACTTAATGCAAAAATGTGTGGGTACCACCCACAAACGTGAAATGAATCAACATGCACTTGACATCTCTTCAGCTTTTTTACATTTGATTCCACTCAGGAAGCCTGCCTGACCAGGTTTCTTGTATTGATTTGGATTGTACTTGCAGCAGATATCTCCAGATCCCTTTCTTTGCCCTATTCCCTCTCTTATAGCAATCTGCCGCTCATATGTCTGTCAAAGATGAACTGCTTCACTTGCCGCTATACCAGCCTGAGGAAGAAAGATGCCAGCCTTGGACCAAGCATATCATATTCATCCTAACTATTAAGGTCCGCATTCCATCCATCATTTGTTTGTCTTTTTCTTTGTCTCCCTAAGTGTTCCAGGCATACCCAGACGTGGGTCCCGGGCTCTCTGTGTCACTGGATTCAAGCTAGCCTGGCTGACGAGGGGTGATACCCCTCAATCAGTCCCAAGATACTTGTTTCTGGACAAGGGAACACATGGCTTGTCAGTTTGAGCTGAACTGTTCCCATGAGGAGCAGGGTCAAGACTGATTTGCAACTAGCTGGGTCTACACTAGGGTGGCATGGTGAGCAAAAAAAGGATACATTTAACCCAGATCTCTTGACTGAGGGTGAATATTTGATTTGTTTGGCATTCCCTCCATAATTTTTGTGTCCTTTGATTCTCACCAGAAGTGTGCCGGGTATGCCCAAGCATGGGTCCTGGGCTCACTGTGCCAATGGATTCAAGCTAGCCTGGCTGATGAGAGGTGATACCTCGAAACCGTTCTCAGGATACCTGTTTCTGGTTTAGCGAGGACCAGCTTGGCATTTCATGCTTGACTGCTCCCATGAAGAGCAGGGTCAAGACTGATTTGTATATAGCTGGGTCTAAACTGGGTGGCATGGTAAGCAAAAGAAAAAATGATTTAACCCAGATCTCTTGGCTGTGGATGAATGTTTGATTTGTTCCAGGTTCCGTGCACCATTTGTGTGTCTTTTTTACATTTGATTCCACTCAGGAAGCCTGCCTGACCAGGTTTCTTGTGTGCATGTTTCTCCTGGTCAGCCCTTATTCCATCCTGTCATTTTCCTTCTCTTTTTTGCTGTAACCAATGAAAAAGTGACTTGTGATCCTTCACCTACTCCACAACAGTGCTATCTGCTTCCTGCTTCAGTGTATGTCACAAATCTGCTGTCACTTCTTAACTTCATGACTTCCATCAGTGTTCTGTGTATCAGCTTTTCAAGTGGACTTTATCTAAGGGAAGTGTAGTAACAAGTCTGACACATTTTGTTAACTCAGGTTTTATGTGCATCCTGAAATCAAACTTCCAATACTTAGCATTTAAAACAATATAATGGAGCCAATAGAAGTGTATACAATCTGTATTGATTTGGATTGTACTTGCAGCAGATATCTCCAGATCCCTTTCTTTGCCCTATTCCCTCTCTTATAGCAATCTGCCGCTCATATGTCTGTCAAAGATGAACTGCTTCACTTGCCGCTATACCAGCCTGAGGAAGAAAGATGCCAGCCTTGGACCAAGCATATCATATTCATCCTAACTATTAAGGTCCGCATTCCATCCATCATTTGTTTGTCTTTTTCTTTGTCTCCCTAAGTGTTCCAGGCATACCCAGACGTGGGTCCTGGGCTCTCTGTGTCACTGGATTCAAGCTAGCCTGGCTGACGAGGGGTGATACCCCTCAATCAGTCCCAAGATACTTGTTTCTGGACAAGGGAACACATGGCTTGTCAGTTTGAGCTGAACTGTTCCCATGAGGAGCAGGGTCAAGACTGATTTGCAACTAGCTGGGTCTACACTGGGGTGGCATGGTGAGCAAAAAAAGGATACATTTAACCCAGATCTCTTGACTGAGGGTGAATATTTGATTTGTTTGGCATTCCCTCCATAATTTTTGTGTCCTTTGATTCTCACCAGAAGTGTGCCGGGTATGCCCAAGCATGGGTCCTGGGCTCACTGTGCCAATGGATTCAAGCTAGCCTTGCTGATGAGAGGTGATACCTCGAAACCGTTCTCAGGATACCTGTTTCTGGTTTAGCGAGGACCAGCTTGGCATTTCATGCTTGACTGCTCCCATGAAGAGCAGGGTCAAGACTGATTTGTATATAGCTGGGTCTAAACTGGGTGGCATGGTAAGCAAAAGAAAAAATGATTTAACCCAGATCTCTTGGCTGTGGATGAATGTTTGATTTGTTCCAGATTCCGTGCACCATTTGTGTATCTTTTTTACATTTGATTCCACTCAGGAAGCCTGCCTGACCAGGTTTCTTGTGTGCATGTTTCTCCTGGTCAGCTCTTATTCCATGCTGTCATTTTCCTTCTCTTTTTTGCTGTAACCAATGAAAAAGTGACTTGTGATCCTTCACCTACTCCACAACAGTGCTATCTGCTTCCTGCTTCAGTGTATGTCACAAATCTGCTGTCACTTCTTAACTTCATGACTTCCATCAGTGTTCTGTGTATCATGCTTTTCAAGTGGACTTTATCTAAGGGAAGTGTAGTAACAAGTCTGACACATTTTGTTAACTCAGGTTTTATGTGCATCCTGAAATCAAACTTCCAATACTTAGCATTTAAAACAATATAATGGAGCCAATAGAAGTGTATACAATCTGTATTGATTTGGATTGTACTTGCAGCAGATATCTCCAGATCCCTTTCTTTGCCCTATTCCCTCTCTTATAGCAATCTGCCGCTCATATGTCTGTCAAAGATGAACTGTTTCACTTGCCGCTATACCAGCCTGAGGAAGAAAGATGCCAGCCTTGGACCAAGCATATCATATTCATCCTAACTATTAAGGTCCGCATTCCATCCATCATTTGTTTGTCTTTTTCTTTGTCTCCCTAAGTGTTCCAGGCATACCCAGACGTGGGTCCTGGGCTCTCTGTGTCACTGGATTCAAGCTAGCCTGGCTGACGAGGGGTGATACCCCTCAATCAGTCCCAAGATACTTGTTTCTGGACAAGGGAACACATGGCTTGTCAGTTTGAGCTGAACTGTTCCCATGAGGAGCAGGGTCAAGACTGATTTGCAACTAGCTGGGTCTACACTGGGGTGGCATGGTGAGCAAAAAAAGGATACATTTAACCCAGATCTCTTGACTGAGGGTGAATATTTGATTTGTTTGGCATTCCCTCCATAATTTTTGTGTCCTTTGATTCTCACCAGAAGTGTGCCGGGTATGCCCAAGCATGGGTCCTGGGCTCACTGTGCCAATGGATTCAAGCTAGCCTGGCTGATGAGAGGTGATACCTCGAAACCGTTCTCAGGATACCTGTTTCTGGTTTAGCGAGGACCAGCTTGGCATTTCATGCTTGACTGCTCCCATGAAGAGCAGGGTCAAGACTGATTTGTATATAGCTGGGTCTAAACTGGGTGGCATGGAAGCAAAAGAAAAAATGATTTAACCCAGATCTCTTGGCTGTGGATGAATGTTTGATTTGTTCCAGATTCCGTGCACCATTTGTGTGTCTTTTGCTTTCTTGCCCTAAATGTGCAGGGAATATCCATACATGGGCCCTGGGCTCCCTGTGCCACTGGATTAAAGCTAGCATGGCTGACGGGGAGTGATACCCCTAAACTAGTTACAGGATGCTTATTTCTGGTCCAGGGAGAACCTGGCTTGTCATTTCAGGCTAGCTTTTTCCCATGAGGGGCAGGGTCCAGACTGATTTGCACATAGATGGGTCTAAACTGGGATGGCATGGTGAGCAAAAGAACAATGGATTTTCACCCAGATCTCTTAACTGGGGGTGAATGTTTGATTTTTTCAGCATTCCATCCATCATTGTGTGTCTTTTGCTTTCTCGCTGTAAGTGCGCGGGTATGCCGAGAAGTGAGTCCTGGTCTCACCGTGCCACTGGATTCAAGTTAGCCTGCCTGATGAAGGGTGATAACCTGAAACCAGTCACAGGATGCTTGTTTCAGTTTCAGGGAGGACCTGTTTTTGGCAGTTCGGGCTGGACTGTTCCCACAAGGAGCAGGGTACAGACATTTGCATATGTCAGGGTCTAAACTTGAGTGGCATGGTGAGCCAACAAAATATGGATTTAACCCAGATCTCTTGACTGGGGGTGAATGTTTGATTTGTTCCACATTTCATCCATCATTTGTGTGTCTTAAACTATTAATGTAGCCGTGCCCATCATCTTCACCAGCTAATCATGACTCAATGTGATCATAGTCACCACTGTAATCTTGTTGTGCCTAGAATGCCCAATATGCTCAAATATCATGATATGCAACTGAGATGAATCTGAAAGAGGAGTCTGAAAAACTAGAATTGTTTTAGAAAACATTTGTGCAATCTTTCTCTGGGCTCCAGTGACTGGAGCTCAGAATGGTGTTACAAGAAATTTCTTACATTTTGTTTTTGGAAGGGACAGATTTACTATTCTTATGCCAGTCTAAGAAACACTGGGGACTATTCATACATTAGAAGGCTCAGATTTACTCTTCTAACTTGTATCTAATAATTGTTAGGGAAAGTGCATTTATTGGCAGGATCGGGTGTCCAGATTTACTATTCTCACTCCAGTCTAACAAATGTTGGGGAAGTTTCATACACTCAGATTTACTATCCTGACTTGAATCTAACAATCAATGAGTAAAGTGTATACATTAGTGGCATAAAACGTACTATTCTAGTTTCAATCTATCAATCATTGGTTAAAAGCATATATTTGGTGGTGGGGGACATATTTACTATTCTACCTCCAATCTATCAATCATAAAGTAAAGTGTAAAAATTAGGTGGGGCTCCAATTTACTGTTCTACCACCAATCTAACAATCATTGGGAGTAAAGCATATACGTTTTTATAAATGAAATGTATGTTTTCAAAATTGTACAAATGTATAAAAATAGATAAAATATCATTAACAAATATCTTAAAATAAACAGTATACCTCAAGCTCACCATAATTATTTAGAAAACAATGGTTTGTGTATAAATATTTAATTATTTACATCAATGTAAACAAAACAGAATCAAGCCCACAAACTACAAGGCAACACAATCTGTTGAATACATTAATCCATTAACCTAATTTTAGTTCAGAGATATTTTATTTACAAAAACTACCCACACAACCCTACAATAAACTGCAAAAGCACAAAATGCAATGAATAACTCAACAAGCTATGATATATTTAGATAAATAAATACAATTTTCAATATTTTTTTAAATGAATATATTAATCAACATAAATTCATTTGTAATTGAAAAACTACCACCCAAATCCCCAATAAACACCCCAACCTCAACTTCAAAGTAAAACATAACTCAAATTATGATGAATAGTTATTAAAATATGTAATGTAATCACAAATGCATCAGTTAACAGTAATACAATATAATTAAAGAACTCACTACAGACCCAATCCTCCAATAAGCCCAATAACCCCAAAAAATAAATAATATATTTTTGAAAATAAAGAATTTTACAGTAACATTAAGCACTGTAATAAATCACTATGTTAAAGTGGAACTATTTCAAAACATCAATATAATAGTAGAACAGTTACAAAATATTATTCTTAGCATCAATATTTTAGTCCATAATATTGTTGTAGTTGTGAAATTTTGACCATGAATTTATGATCAGGTCAACATTTTTTGGGAATACCAACTAAGCATAGCTACTATAAAGCAAAGTGAGAATGCTAGAAACACATGTCCTCATAAATGCATCTCAAATAATGGCAAAAACGAGCAGTAGTTGTTAGTGAGAGAAAAACTAATGATTTCTTAGTATGATTCTCAGTAGAAAGCTGAGCTGGTAGTACTTGCTTTGCAGTGAACTGAAAGTATATATGTGCATAGCTAGAAGAAATTGTGACGGGCTATGAAAGATGCTATTGGGGCACAACTGTTACTTTTGGCCTTATTATGACTTTCGCAGCATTACACGTCCGTTGTAGAACCACCAAAGCTGTATTGTTCAGCCCACCAGATTAGGAGTTAAATCTTGGTCTGGGTGCGGTGCCGAGCCAAACATGCAGATCGCCACTGTCAGAGCGCTGAATGCGCCATACATGCCACACCGTGCAAGAACTGGGGGTAGAAATCCAGGGGGCACAAAATGTGCCCCCTGCATGCAATCCCAAGCACAGGAGTTGGCCCTGTTAAGGTCCTCTTAGTTACCTCTCCTGCACCCTTTTCGTGGTGAGCTCACCGTCATGAAAAGAGAGGTGAAAGGGAAACTCCTAATGTGCTTGGCAGTGCTGCAGCCAGAATATTAGTGTTCCTGACTGCTGAGCCACCTATGCTGGATTCTGGATCCCCAGCCGACTCATCGGTCCTGTTGCAGTCCAACCACCACACTCCAAATACTGCGGGCGGGCCCGCAGTGTGGCGGTGGTCAGACCTCCATCATGAGTATGGTGGTCCTCTGTACTGCTGTATTTGTAATAAGGGACTAAATGTGTTTGATTGGAAAAAGATTAACCAATTTTATTAATAAAAAATAATTGTAATTCAATTTTTTTCTTATAGGAAACTTGCTGTTTAGAATACATTCTATAGTGTCAGCATATGCACATTTGATAGAAATAGAAGAACTCTTTAATCCATTACAGACTGGAAATATCACAAATAAATTAAACATACCAAAGTTGGCATAAACTGAATATTGAAAACAAAGTGATAGCAGGAACATCAATAAATAGATTAATTCTTAAAGAAATTAGATAAATCACCAGTGACTGCAGCAACAATTAACACTAGTCGCGCCAATCAATAAATAGGAAAAATGTTGGTTTAAGAAGCGCACAGTTATCACAGAACAAGATAATATCACACGAATTACACATTTTATGTAATACAACATGCAGCAAAATTGAAAGGTGTATATTTTTAAAATATATTTTATTTTTTAATGGATAGGACAGAAATAATAATTTACACCAATTTTAAAAGGGACAGTTTAAGGATATAGAAAAGAATACATAGTTCAAGGAGCCTCTATAAACCACGCAAATAGTTAAAAAAAAGTTGAAATTCCGCACTGTGGTGTTGCACCTTCTTTAGATATTACTATCACCTAATTTAATTTCAAGAAATTAAAACTTTATTATTACTTTTAGTGTTGAACTTCGTTTGTCTGTCTATATCAGTTTGACAAGTGTTTCACCTAAGAGAACATTGGTTTTGTGGATATAATGTAAATTAGGGCATGTAGTCAGTACGGCTGTATGACGTATTTATGCATGCGTTTACAACGCAGGCAATACAATGAATGCATGTGTTCCATTACAACGAAAGTCGTTACAACTACTTGCTTTAGGGAAGTGCTGGAGTTTGGAAAAGTATATTTTACTATTCCAGCTCCTGTCTGTGCAACAGTAGTAAAGTTGTTGGATTTAAAATCCAACATTGAGTTCCCTAAAGCAAGTCGTTGTATTGACTTGCTTTGTAATGGAATGTGTTGTTATGGAACGCGTGATAATTGACGCGTTCGTTGTAGTGCCTGCGTTGTAATGGCACTGCGTTGCTCTGGCAGCGTTGTAACACTGTTTCCCAGGCAGCGCTAATTGCCAGTCTGATTCATTTTGAAACTTGCTGACTTGTGGCAAATTTTAGTAAGAAAGGAACCCCTCTCTCATCCCATGGTTACTCAGGCAAGTTCCAGTGATTTGAGTTATTTCCGGCTTCCCCTTTCATTTAGGCTATGGCGACATCCTTTACATATGTAATATCCCTATCTTACCATTAGTGAGTTCGACCAATGTTCCTCATGCTAACTTTTCCTGTCACCATGCTCTTATATGATCAAAAACATGACTTAGAGAACCCTGGACATATCTCAAGTCACTGACATTTATGTTGACAGACGCACATTAAAAACAGCTTCCATTTCTTTTGGACTCCTTGACCACATTTGCCAACCACTGGTAAAAAGATAGGTAACCTGTAGGCCCTTAAGTGCTATTCCATGTTACTGAGATTTCAGATTGCTGCAGGTTGCTGGGAAGGGGCTTCCACAGGAGATTCAGTCTGCGATCTGTAGGAGTCAGCCTGACAAAGACTTAAAGAGAGAAGCACTGAGAATTAGCCATTTGCAACAGGCTTTGTAAACTGCTACTGAGGCCACCTTTAGTTACATCCCAGCTTCTTCCACAGGATGCATAATTAGGTCTAACAGCAGTGCTAGTTGACCTTCAGTTGGCAACTGATAACAATGTGGCCTTGGTCGTAAGTTTGCACCCTCTGTCTGAACTTAGTACGATCTGTACTTTCCTTTTTCTCTTTTCTGTCAGCCTACTTTTAGGAAATATCCCTCTCCTTCCATTTACACTTGATATTTCAACACTGAATTCAAGGTACCATCTGGCCATCTGATCACCTGGCCTTTTCTTTTCCCGAACATCTTTAATATCTGCCTTATGTCACTTACCATACTTAGACAACCTAGGTTACCATTTTGATAGGTGCACCAAAGGTGAGCTCACTGCCATGAAAAGGAGGTGAAAGGACAACTCCTAGAATGCTTGGAAGTGCTGCAGTGGAACCGAAGACTCTGTTGCCCTGGCGGAAGACTTAACATCATCCATGCTGAGACTACTCCACCAGGCAAATTTAAAAATGACTGCCAATCTGGCATGTAAAAAATATTGGCAGGAGCCACCATCACTGCAGTGTCATTCAATGCTTTTGTACATTTGAGGCACTGCTCCATCAACATGATGGAGCCACCAAACAATATAAAAAAAATCAAAAACAAAATCTCAAAGCCAGTTTTTCTTTTTGAAAAAAAATGCCACTCTAGCCATGGAAGTTTACTCCTATTGCATAAGTGGCATTATTGAGTTTTCACTATCTTTTATCACTGATGTTTACCTGGAGGTGATGTTCAGTACAAATTGACCTCCTATATGTCTGCCCATCTAAATTAGGTGGGTGCACATAAAGGTCAGCCTCAGCTGGCCCCTACTCAGTCGGGCCATTTATGCACCAGACACAAGACATTCATACCAACAGCCAAGAACCCAATCCAATAGATCAATGCACTTACATCAACATACTGCTACCGTTCAAGGGCTCATCACATTCATACACCACAGGTCGGAATCCCAAAACAACCACTCAACTAGTCATCAACAAAATTGCATACAAGCACACCACACACAAACCTCTATAAACACATATGTCCAGACATGTTGACGGTTGGTGCTTCCCCAACATTCACAAATGAATAAACTGTTTGAATACATTTTTACTACCTGTTTGAGGACTCGCTTCCATCGACATTCTGAACATTACTGGGCGTATTCCTAATGAACCTTTACTAATGGCTGCAATGACAGCCACATTAGGCTAAGAAAGGCTCAGAAAGAAGTGGCTCACTTCACTGTGCTACATCTAACTCCTTCGACTTTGTGGATGGAAGCTGAGGATGTCTGAGAATGCCTTCCGAGGCCAATATTCTTTGAACTGTGTGAACATATCTGCCTTTCAAGTGAAAGAGAACATGCTAGTGAATACTGTTTAAATTCTCTAAGAAGCATGCCATAAACTATGAAGAAAATAGGTTAGTCAGTGAGAATGTAGCATATTGTCCTATCCACAGTTATGTGCAGTGCTGTGACTGTAATGCACTTGTCATATGGCAAACTGAACATCTACTCAGTTCTGAGGGAGGAGGAAGATGGAAAGGAGAACAAACATTCTAACCATACGTTTAGTATTATGTGCAGAGTTTTCTCTAATAATAGGATTTTTTGTAAAGCGCACTATCACCTGGGAGGGTATGCTGTTGCCATCGCTGTGGCAGTCTGGGGTAGTTAATGGATTCCCCTAGTCGAAGAGCCCAGTGCTAAGATTTGTGTGAAATGCAATAATTTTAGAGACAGCGTAGATGTGTAGGGGTAGGTCATTCTGCCCTTTAGGAGTCAATTAGGAGACGTCACTTCTCCTTGTGCTGATGCAGTGTATGCATGGGAAGTGTGCAAGTACAAATCAGGCTGAGAAAATGTTTCTGGAAGATTTCTGAAATCTGAGGCGGTAGAGAGGGTGCTGGACCAATGCTGTATAAAGGACATTTGATAGACTTATTACACTTACCCTGGTTCTCGAGAGCAGTCAGGGTGGCTCTTTTGTTATATATATATATACATTTCCTAAAGAGCACTTCAAACACTAGTCCAGATTTAGGGGCAGAGTTACAAGCCCCCTGCGCCATCAGTGCGTCACTTTTTGTGACGTACTGGTGGTGCATTTGACTGCTCCATATTTACAAGGACAGGAAAAGCCACCCTGCATGACTTTTCCTGTCCTTGTAAATATGGACCCTTTACACGCAGCACTTTGCGTGGAAGTGGCATTCCATAGGTGTTGCTGTGGGTGATCCCATGGGACACCCATGGAACCAGACACATTTCCAGATTTGTGAGGAATCGTGAATCTGTAAATGTGTCTGAAGGCTACGCCTCCCCAGGGGAGGCATAGAGGAGGCGCAACCAGGAGAAATGTTTTCATTTCTCCTCGTTTTTTCCTCTTTCAATTCGTGCTGCATTCTACTGCGTGCATTGAAAGAGAAAAATGCCTGTAGTGATTGTTTTTGTGCAGGAAAGTGCCCCTTACTGCACAAAAATAATCTCCCCACGACGCAGACATCCTTGCACCATGGAGAAAGGGTGCCTGCGCCGGCGCATGGCTGCAGTTTGTGCTCCAGCACAGAGGGAAGTACAGAGATGCAACATATTGTTGTATATATGTCGCATCCCTGTGCTTTGAAAGTGACTCAGTGCGGGGCAGCCAAATGGCTTGCGGAATGCACTGACTCACTTTCATTGTAAATCTGCCCCGGAACATTTTTGCGACACAGGACTATGTGAGTCGGTGACAACATGGCTTATGTTTCATCCACCGTTATGTGCAGTGTAGGGACTATAATGCACTTGTCAATCGGTGAACAGAACAGAACACCTACTACATTCTGACAATGGATAAAGGTGTCTAGCAGGCCATAATCAACTCCATGACTTCCTCAGTAGAGGAAAATAATTTCTACAGCTGCTTTCCTAGTGAAGTAGTAGCACATAGAAGGTAGGTATCTGTACACATAAATTTAAAGGTTTATCATATGGCAGCTCCACCTCAGTCAAATTCGCAGTACTTTGCTTTTGTATGGTATAACATAAAGCAAGAAGGAAAACACAGGGCTGGCTGAGATGGGCACTGGGGCAGTAAACACAACTCTCCTGCCTCTTTCCTTGCTTAGAGCAGACTCAACAACAACAACACAGGAAGTATTTTTAGCTGTTTCATGAATTGCGTCAGCCAAGTGTCGATCCTGCAGACTTGCCACATCATCCTGAGCATATGAAGTGTAGTTTGCTCCTTCTGTAGCAGTAAGACTTTCAATGAGAGTAAACTAAAAGTCGAGGAAAGACTTTGGCCTTCCCATGATGGTCTGACAATAAACAACATAAACATTGTATGTTGCCATCTGAATCAGGTGGGTAAACAGCTTCTTATTCCAAGTGCACGTTTTATGACTTGCTTTGTATGAATGAAGGACCTGGTCATTCTTTTCCATTCCATCCATATACTTCTAATCCAGTATTCAGGTGGGCTTTTGAACTTCGGCCATCTGGCCCCAAACTGTGATGGGGGAAGTGCTCTTATCATGAATTGTAATGAATAGGTACACATCACTCCTAGCAGAGAACTTGACTGAGAGCAGTTCGTTGGAACTCAATGCAGTGCTCTGGGATTTTTGGAACTTCTTACAAACAAGCTCCTGTTGGAATACTTTCCAGCGAGAGCAAACTGTACCACACGCCTCAGTGTCAGCATTGTACAGCTAATGAACAGTTCTACTCCTGTATAGACGTTGTCCACATAAAGTTTATTACCTTTGTGGACGAGTGGCTGGACAAGCTCCCATACAAACTTTCCCATGACTCCTAGCATGGGAGAGTAAATTATAGGCTTTTAGAGTGGAGTCTTTCCCTGTATATAATCCCAAGTGCATACATAGCCAGTAGAGCTCTCAAACAGCATGTACAACTTGATGTCATAGCAAGCTCTTTTGCTGGCAATGTACTGCCTGGACAGCAGCCACCCTTTGTACAGGATCAAGGACTCATCAATGACTATATTTTTTCCAAGAGTATAGATTTCAGGAAACCTGGTTTTGAAGTACCTGTCAAGGTATGGATGGTCCCAGGGCAATGCAGTAGAATTGTCCTTGAAATGTAGCATATGCTGCAATAGCAAAAAAATATCTCTGCTCATTTATGGTGTGAAGATTGGTGTTACCCAACCTGTGTGAGTAGACCAATAGGACTGCAAGTTGGGTTTGTGTCCTAACCCCATTTTGAGCATAAGGCCAAAAAATATTTTCAACTCTTCAAGTTAAATGGGAGTCCACAGGTGTTCCCTAGAATGAGATCCTAGAGAAGCTCCATGCTCCCTATGAGATTGTTCGGCATGTACATTTATTTGCTGCACAATTTGCTTAAGGAAGTCAACATGCAAAAATAGATGGATGTAGTCAGTTGGCAGAACATTGGTGGTACCGACTTTACATCCAGCATTGCCAGTGAGCACCACAATATGGGACTGAACTAAATTAGGGGGGGGGGGGGGCTGCCAAAAAAGCTCTCCATTTGTGCTTGCCACCCAATGTGACTGATCTTTGTGTTGGCATACCCTGCGATAGTCACACTGCTACGTAGACTGTGCTTACGAAAGGATACTCCAAGTGCTATCATAATGTACCTCAGAATCTCTGGAAGATGAGTCATCGGATGGCTCTCCACTAATTGAAAAATGTCTTTCCGATACTACTCCATTTTCCTCTCCCTCAGATGCTGTCTCGGTATCTGCTATCTCAGTCTATGATACTGCTTCTCAACTATCCTCCATAACTTGAGTTAGGGCCTGGGCAGAAGCCATCCACCGAGATGCCAGCTCTGCTAACTTGCTCAAACCTTCTTTCAAAAACACTGTCTTACGTAGAAGGCAGAAGTATTATTCTAAATCAGTCCATGGGTGTGTGCATCTGTGAGATGTGTATAACTGTAAGTAAACAAAAGAAAGACTAATCTTTCCAAATTAACCAGCAGGTTCTCCAAAGACACTAAAAAAAGACACATTATTACCTCACCTTGCCACATATACAACATACTTTTGTCATGGCTTATGCAAACATTTATTGTTCTTGGAGCTGCTGGGCCATTGCTAGTCTATAAGTATTTTCATGAAACCAAAAATCTACCTTTGTTCTCAGGTGTGCATATTCATGTAGCAGCCTCTGCAACTTTATGCACATGCTTGTTCCTTGTGAAAACTCACAGTGCTATCACCAGTGTCACTGGAATTATACAGCAGTAGGGCACAGATTTATGTGACAGGGCTAACACGTGTTAAGAAATGGCAAATATTACAGCACAAAACCGAACTTTTTGTTTAACAGTTTTACTTCATTTCTTTGGTATTTGAAAACATGATAATACTGCCTGGGCAAATATTTCACCACAATAGCACCTGTATACAGTGGCGTAACAAAGCATTAGGGGGCCCCCTGCAAGGTGCGATGAAGGGGCCCTGCTCACCTAGACGCAATCAATTTCCCTCACCAATCACCTTTGCAAAGGACTTTCAGAACCACAGAACATATAGACACTTTCAGCAGAACTATTCCCAGATTACACAAATCTTCAGGCTGTGGATTGAGATTGTCTTGTACCTCAAGTGAAAAATGGCTTATAGGCTGCACACATTAAATGGCATCAAACAGACTGGGTGGCAAACGGGGGAGTAGGTATGTTACTGATACAAGAAAGAGAGGCATCTTAGACAAATGACTATTGTTCTTAGTGTATGCAATGCTTGTGCTGGCAGAGAGGAAATTAGAAGATCTAAAAAGATATTTTTTTAAGTAAGGAAATGGCAGAGCCGGAATGCAAAGAAATTTAGACAATTAGACAAGAATGAAAGTCAATCAATCGGGAGGCTTATGCAGTGCAATGCAGTGCGAAAGCAAAAGCACTAAGCAATGACAAGCTCAATACTTTTGTTTCAGGATTTGGGGACATGGTAGGCAGAAACCTTGAGGCTTTTTATTAAACAATAAACACATGTTTGAACATGTTGGTGCCTCTGTCCGAGGCACCCAGTCTATCTATTAGGCATAAGTTTAAACCCCGGTTTAGTTCGCCGATTTATCACCAAAGGCAGATGTGTAGAACATCAGAAAGAAGGTGGAGGAAGAGACAATTTGAGGAAGACCGGGCTTGCTGTAGGAAGCATTTGCAGCCCCATTAGGAACAGGAAAAGACAAAAGGTATATTATATGACTACAATAATGGAAGCCATACCATCGTGCTGCTAGGGGTTCAGTTAGCTTACTCATCTATCAGGCCTCTTCCTGATGGTATTGCCTTCACAGAGTTTACTGATCAACTGGGACTCTTACCTTTCAACATTATAATCCAGCACAAAATATGAATATTCCCTAGTCAGGAATTCTAATTTCTTCTCCATATTTCACTGAGTGAGGCACTGTTGGGTACCTGCCCAGCAGCATGTTATGGTAACTGCCCCTGTTATGGCAAGAGGGTGTGGTCTCACAATAGATTAAAACAGCTGCTGTGACTCCCCAACTTAAAAAACAAAGGTCTTCAAATGGATGACTGCCAACTTTGGACCATGTTCTTATTTGCCAGTATTGATCAAGTGTCGGAGGGAGTGGTAGATGAAATGGTCATGCAGCATGTTTGTAAGTTTTTATTACTCAGTAAATGTTAATTAGGGTTTCCACTGGGGCATGGTACAGAGACAGTCATTTTTTTTTATTGAACCTGTCTGTGTCCTATCATACAATAGATCACTGTTCTTCTGGAAAGGGAAAACTGTTCCCTAAAGATTTGAGGTACAAAGCTTGGCTGTAATCAGCTTTAGACCGGGTTTAGTGATTAAGATAATTATACCATGGTGAGGGAGCTTTGTTCTTGAGCTGCCACAAGGTTTTGCAGTTTATCCATTGTTTTTTAAAGGATATATGGCTGGACTTTCAACTGTACTAGACTTTCAGCAGTAAATAGATGACACCAAAATAAGGGTTCATCTGGAGGAAGGTAGTTTCCTGGCTCTGTTCCCACATTCTTACTGGCTCACAGAGATTGTGGCCTCTTGGTGTCAACATTTAATCATGGAACCATTGCCTTCACCAGCAACCACACCAAGCACAGAATTAGCTGTTGTCTTGCACATGCCTTCTTGTCAGTAAACGGAACACAGCAAATGCCTTCAAGAAAACTCTGATCCCTTGAACATGCTCAAGTATCAGTACACTTAAAAAGGAGTTTAGCTCCAACTGTCAGTGTTCCGCAATGTTTTGTTGCAGTACAGAACCTCTCCAGCTTTTCTAACCATCTTCAATTGCCCTCTTGCTCACCACTGCTCCACATTATTCTCCTTGTCTACCCTTTAGCATGTACTCTCTCACTCTTCCAGATTTCCAACTGTCTTTCAGTTCCAAATGATCCTTTTTGCCTTTTCAGTGGCACTGTGCAACTTTTCTACTTGCCTACTATTTTTAGCCCAGGTCAGACAGATACCTTCATTACCAGGCATTTTCAGATCAGAATTTCAACTAACAGTGCATCACTCCAGGCTTCTGGTTTCTTTGCCATCTCTGTCTAGTCTACAGCTGGTCAACTCTACTTTTGATTACCATTTCACTCCAGAACCTTTCATAGTGGCAAGTTCGAAGAGGCAGTCTTGAAAGGCAGAAATTAGACTGCCATCATCCTAAGGCTTGGTGCTGTGTCTTCTTGTAAATCAGGAGGCATGCACCATTTTAGAGTGTGGATTGTATTCTATCCCCTCATTTCTGACAATAGAGAGAGAGCAAATAACAGCTTCTTGTGGGTATAAGAGTAAGTAAACCAACTTTCAGTGGTGGAATAAATGAAATATCACAAAATAGAGAGGCTATTCTATCTTAATCTCTGTTTTCTTGGCCAGAGTTACTTATGCAGCTTCATGAACCAGCTCTACCATTAAGAACCTGAGAGTCTATACTGACCATCAACTCTTTAGTTCCCAAAATTAGGACAAAAGTGAAATGTTTAGTCCAGACTGTCCAGAAATCGTCTTCCATTCTTGGGCTCAATGAAAAGGGCTGCATTTATGAGGGCTATCATTTTATTTTGTATGGCCTATGACAACGTCCTTCATGTCAAGATAACTGCTAGACAGATTTACACGTTCCAGATGGCACAAGACCAAGCTATGTGATTGATTTACAGAGTGAAGAAACCACATTATGTTTAGCTCCATAGAATTAAAGGTACTATGTCTGGCCCATAAAGCTATTTATAACAAAGGCAATTTGTGCCTTGAAAAGTCATTAGAAGATACTGCCCCAGAAGACATTTGAGATATTCAGCTCCAATGAGACCTATGTCTCTGAAATACTGTAAAAGTGGAGCCCTCTTTGCCATCTATGTGGTTTTCCTGTGTTACATATTGCCTTTGCAAAACTAGGCTACTGAGTAACTGTTAAAAACCAGCCCTTTCAAGAAAATGTTTAGCTACGGATGAGTTACTGCTCTACCGGGTGATGCTGTTCTTTGTACAGTGGCCAACACTCTAAATATATACATATTCTCCATAATATAACACCAGAACGTTAATCTATATTTGTAATAGGACATGCTTACTTACTCCTTTGTGTTACACTCCTCTGCAAGTTTCCCCTTCCCGTAGATATTCTACCCATCTGTGTCTTCTACTAATATTCTATCTCATGTGGCCTTCTCTTTTCACTCTCTCCTTCACATCCTCCCTGTCCTATGGTTCTCCCCTCTCTTTCTTTGACTTTTATCTCACTTCTCTCCGCTGCCCTCTCTTCCATGCTTTTTTTGTCATTTCTCCTCCACTGGGTTGTCTGTCTTTTCCCCCTTCCATATTACTCGTCTCTGTGTCACCTGTTTTCCTCTCTCACCCCCTCTTTCTCATGTCTCTTTATCATCACCGCTACATTTCCTATCAGTTGTTTCTTGATTAAATATATATCTCTTTATTACCTCTTTCACCCTTCTCCCCACCTTTGCTCAGCTATCTCACACTCACATAATCATGCAATTACCTCTTTCCTACCTCTTCTCCATACCTGTCTCTTTATTTCATGCCTTTCTCTTTATCAACTCGCTATCTCCCCCCACCCCTTCTGCTCTTTCTAACCTGTCTCTGTATCACCATGCTCTCTTGCATCTCTCCACTCTCTCTGCCTATCTCTCAGTTCTTTCTCATCTATATCTGTCTCTTGATTTACCCTACTCTCTCCCCACTGTCTCCTTGTCACCTGTCTCTTGATTATGTCCACCATCACTTTTCTCTTTTTCTCTGCTGCCCCATTCTCACTTTCTGTAGCTTAATCACCTCTTTTAGCTTGTCCCTTTCTTACCCCCTCTCTCTAACCTGTATGTCGCTTTCTCATCCCTCTCTTTTCTGACTACTTATGCTCTCTCAAGGCTATTGCTTTCTTGTCGTCTCTTTATAACCTCTCTCATCTGTCACCCTTTTTACCTCTCTCAATTGTCTTTCACCTCTCTTTATCCCTCTCAAACGACTGTCTCCTCAGTATCTCTGTCTCTTCTACTAAGCATTCCTTTTTTCACTTCTCTCTCTTAATCAACCACTATCTCACTCACCTGTCTTCCCCTCCCAGCCTTTCTCCCTCTGCGTGTCCTTTAAGCTGTCTCTTTCTCATAATTCCTCTATGTCTTTATCACCTCTCTCACACAAATGTCTCCTTCCATATCTCTCATCTGTGTTTGACTTATCTCCATCCCAACAACAGTCTGTCTCTTTCTTAACTGTCTTTCTTTATTACTGTTTTAGCTCTATCACTTCTCTCCCCTTCTATCTATAACTGTCTCTCACTTGTCTGCTATCTCACATCTGTCTCATCCACACTGTTATCCTCAGTTGATCTTTATAACAAGGCTGTCTCTTTACCAACCCCATCTCACTCACTCTCTGTCTCTCTTTCTCTCTCTCATCTATTTCTTTTCTTCCCGCAGTCTCTTTTATGCCTTTTTAACAGGCCTCCCCTCTATCGCTCCCCATTGTGTTTCACCTGTCTATCGCTCACACCTGTCTCTTCTCTGTCTTTCTACCCTGTTCCTTTCCTACCTTCATGCTTATTTATCACCTCTCTACTCTAATTCTCTGGCAGCTGTCTCTTGCCTATTTCTGTCTCACACCTGTCTCGTCTCTCATCTGTCTTTTTCTCACCTCTCCCACATCTACACTTCTCTCTGTATGTAACCTGTTCTTTGTTACCTCACACTAATTCTCAAACTTCTCTCTCTTTTTCCCTCTTACCTGTGCCTTTAAAGTGTCCACTATTTCTCGTTTCTCTTTCTCCTTCTTTGTGTTGTCTTTACCCTCTCTCACCCTGAGCTCTGCAGAAGTTTCCTTTCTCACTGACATAAAGAGACATGGAGGCGCGTTTTCCCGGGGGCCTCCTCTGCCAACATTAATTGATTTTGCAAGTTTGTTGTGTGTTTCGCTGTGCTGGGATATCTCATCCCGTACAGCTGGTTTCAGCCAGGCAGCAGCTGTCATGTTTTGTTTTGCAGCCTTTGCGAGCAGGCTTCAGAAGTGGATGGGGGGCCCCCTTCAGAGTAAGGTGGCCTAGGGGCCCCCCCGCACCACGGGGGCTGCACAGGCCTGTGTTACGCCCCTGCCTGTATAGATACCAAGGGGCATATTTACTAGTTTTTTTACGCAGGGCAGGAATGCACCATATCTATGGGAGACAGCACATTTCTGTCCTCTTCCACTGTGCTGTCACACAATCTGCTGCCTTGCGCCACTGCTGGCACCATGGCACCATGGTGCAAGGGTGTCTGAATTGTAGGACTGATTGTTTTTGTGCAGAAAGGGACACCTTCCTGCACAATACAACCAATGGTGCAGCACACCTAGAAAGAGGAACAAACAAGAAGAAATAAAGTTATTTCTCCTCGTTATGCCTCCGCTGGAGAGGCATAGGCTTTTGACTCATTCCAAGGTTTACAAGTCCGTGTAAATCTGGGAATGCATCAAAATGCATGGGTGTTGTGTGGGAACACTCACCACAATTCCCATGGAATGTAAAAAAAGGCAGACATGGGCAATCAGCGGACAACGTAACCTTACGTATTGCCCGGCGGTAATCGCCTCTTATACCATTCGATGATTAACCAACAAAAGAGGCAGGCGCTGGAGACTGGAAGGCAGGAAACAAAGTTTTATTCTTTCCGGAGGAGAACACGTCAGATCAGACCAACAGGGAATCTTCTCGAGGTGCCCTCCCAACATCTCTGAGGCCTGGCCTCTTATACACAGGTTTATTGCTTTATTACATGTGATACATTCTTGTTGAGACTTTGATGTACGGAAAGGCATCCTTGGAATCCCCACTTCAAGCTTGTTCCCACACATATCTACAGTAGAAGTCCCCACCCCACCCATAGTAGGAGATGGCTATCACACAGCTGGACATTCCGCCAATTCCTGGGGGTGTGTGCGACTGGTCGGGTCTCAGGGGGTGGGGTGTGGATCTACTGTAATCCCTTTGATGTGGGGTGTCTCCCTGACAATAGGGGCAATAAACTGCATCCGCAGGGCTAGGTGATGGCCTGGGA
Organism: Triturus cristatus; assembly: GCF_964204655.1. Classification (NCBI taxonomy): domain Eukaryota; kingdom Metazoa; phylum Chordata; class Amphibia; order Caudata; family Salamandridae; genus Triturus; species Triturus cristatus. The sequence goes on along the minus strand of NC_140587.1, from coordinate 733,353,760 downwards.
TCGGTTCGGACAATCGGGCGCAGAGGAAGGGGGTTATCAAAAGGATGTATGACCATGTATGGGATAAAAGGAGGTGTTGGTCAGGCGCGGGATGTGGTTCCATGGCAGGGTCACGCAGAAGGAGGGGGCCTATGGCCCATGTATGAGAGAGCGGGGGTGACCAACGCGCGGGGGGATGTTCGCAGCGCCAGAGGGACGCGCTGGCGATCGGCAATGAGCGGGGAGAGGGGCCATGGTGTAAAAAATATGGCCACCGCGGGTTTTCCTGCGTGCGGCGCTGGAGAGAGAGAAGATGGCGCAGATAATGTTCAGATACGAACTAAATTTCCACAGTCCTCCCTTTTAACATATCTCGCCAGCTTGTCTAGTTCGGATCTATCCCCATAATATCATGTACTTCTACATCATACAGGGCTTCCATTCGTTCTGCTTCAAAGTTCAGAGTCTTTTAGGACAGACAGGAATGATCTGGCACAATTGTACATAATTTCATGTAGTTGATGTGATAGGCGAGGAGGTGGTGCATACAAAATTACATCGGTACAAAAGGGGGTGGTGATGGACAGAGCATCAGAACCAATCAAACACTCACACCCAGTCAACAGATCTGGGTTTGATCCATCACCGTTCTTTAGCCCACTCTGCCACCCCAGTTCAGACATGGCCATATGCAAATCAGTCTGACCCTGTGCCTCATGGGAACAGTCCAGCCCGAACTGCCAAGCCATGCCTTTCCTGGACCGGAAACAAGCTTCCTAGGACCGGTTTCTGGCATTTCAGCCGTTTTCAGCCAGGCTTGCTTGAATCCAGTGGCAAAGTGAGCAAGGGACTCACGTCTGAGCATACCCTGCCAACTTATGGCAAACAAAGCGGTACAAAAGGGGGTGGTGATGGACAGAGCATCAGAACCAATCAAACACTCACACCCAGTCAACAGATCTGGGTTTGATCCATCACCGTTCTTTAGCCCACTCTGCCACCCCAGGTCAGACATGGCCATATGCAAATAAGTCTGACCCTGTGCCTCATGGGAACAGTCCAGCCCGAACTGCCAAGCCATGCCTTTCCTGGACCGGAAACAAGCTTCCTAGGACTGGTTTCTGGCATTTCAGCCGTTTTCAGCCAGGCTTGTTTGAATCCAGTGGCAAAGTGAGCAAGGGACTCATGTCTGAGCATACCCTGACAACTTATGGCAAACAAGGCGGTACAAAAGGGGGTGGTGATGGACAGAGCATCAGAACCAATCAAACACTCACACCCAGTCAACAGATCTGGGTTTGATCCATCACCGTTCTTTAGCCCACTCTGCCACCCCAGTTCAGACATGGCCATATGCAAATCAGTCTGACCCTGTGCCTCATGGGAACAGTCCAGCCCGAACTGCCAAGCCATGCCTTTCCTGGACCGGAAACAAGCTTCCTAGGACCGGTTTCTGGCATTTCAGCCGTTTTCAGCCAGGCTTGCTTGAATCCAGTGGCAAAGTGAGCAAGGGACTCACGTCTGAGCATACCCTGCCAACTTATGGCAAACAAAGCGGTACAAAAGGGGGTGGTGATGGACAGAGCATCAGAACCAATCAAACACTCACTCCCAGTCAACAGATCTGGGTTTGATCCATCACCGTTCTTTAGCCCACTCTGCCACCCCAGTTCAGACATGGCCATATGCAAATCAGTCTGACCCTGTGCCTCATGGGAACAGTCCAGCCCGAACTGCCAAGCCATGCCTTTCCTGCCAGGCTTGCTTGAATCCAGTGGCAAAGTCAGCAAGGGACTCACGTCTGAGCATACCCTGCCAACTTATGGCAAACAAATCCGTCCATCACCACCCTCTTTTGTACCGCTTTGTTCGCCATAAGTTGGCAGGGTATGCTCAGACGTGAGTCCCTTGCTCAATTTGCCACTTGATTCAAGCAAGACTGGCTGAAGAAAGCTGAAATGCCAGAAACCGGTCCTAGGAAGCTTGTTTCTGGTCCAGGGAAGGCATGGCTTGGCAGTTCGGGCTGGACTGTTCCCATGAGGCACAGGGTCAGACTGATTTGCATATGGCCATGTCTGAACTGGGGTGGCAGAGTGGGCTAAAGAACGGTGATGGATCAAACCCAGATCTGTTGACTGGGTGTGAGTGTTTGATTGGTGCTGATGCTCCGTCCATCACCACCCTCTTTTGTACCGCTTTGTTCGCCATAAGTTGGCAGGGTATGCTCAGACGTGAGTCCCTTGCTCACTTTGCCACTGGATTCAAGCAAGCCTGGCTGAAGAAGGCTGAAATGCCAGAAACCGGTCCAAGGAAGCTTGTTTCCGGTCCAGGGAAGGCATGGCTTGGCAGTTCGGGCTGGACTGTTCCCATGAGGCACAGGGTCAGACTGATTTGCATATGGCCATGTCTGAACTGGGGTGGCAGAGTGGGCTAAAGAATGGTGATGGATCAAACCCAGATCTGTTGACTGGGTGTGAGTGTTTGATTGGTGCTGATGCTCCGTCCATCACCACCCTCTTTTGTACCGCTTTGTTTGCCATAAGTTGGCAGGGTATGCTCAGACGTGAGTCCCTTGCTCACTTTGCCACTGGATTCAAGCAAGCCTGGCTGAAGAAGGCTGAAATGCCAGAAACCGGTCCTAGGAAGCTTGTTTCCGGTCCAGGGAAAGCATGGCTTGGCAGTTCGGGCTGGACTGTTCCCATGAGGCACAGGGTCAGACTGATTTGCATATGGCCATGTCTGAACTGGGGTGGCAGAGTGGGCTAAAGAACGGTGATGGATCAAACCCAGATCTGTTGACTGGGTGTGAGTGTTTGATTGGTGCTGATGCTCCGTCCATCACCACCCTCTTTTGTACCGCTTTGTTCGCCATAAGTTGGCAGGGTATGCTCAGACGTGAGTCCCTTGCTCACTTTGCCACTGGATTCAAGCAAGCCTGGCTGAAGAAGGCTGAAATGCCAGAAACCGGTCCTAGGAAGCTTGTTTCCGGTCCAGGGAAGGCATGGCTTGGCAGTTCGGGCTGGGCTGTTCCCATGAGGCACAGGGTCAGACTGATTTGCATATGGCAATGTCTGAACTGGGGTGGCAGAGTGGGCTAAAGAACGGTGATGGATCAAACCCAGATCTGTTGACTGGGTGTGAGTGTTTGATTGGTGCTGATGCTCCGTCCATCACCACCCTCTTTTGTACCGCTTTGTTCGCCATAAGTTGGCAGGGTATGCTCAGACGTGAGTCCCTTGCTCACTTTGCCACTGGATTCAAGCAAGCCTGGCTGAAGAAGGCTGAAATGCCAGAAACCGGTCCTAGGAAGCTTGTTTCCGGTCCAGGGAAGGCATGGCTTGGCAGTTCGGGCTGGACTGTTCCCATGAGGCACAGGGTCAGACTGATTTGCATATGGCCATGTCTGAACTGGGGTGGCAGAGTGGGCTAAAGAACGGTGATGGATCAAACCCAGATCTGTTGACTGGGTGTGAGTGTTTGATTGGTGCTGATGCTCCGTCCATCACCACCCTCTTTTGTACCGCTTTGTTCGCCATAAGTTGGCAGGGTATGCTCAGACGTGAGTCCCTTGCTCACTTTGCCACTGGATTCAAGCAAGCCTGGCTGAAGAAGGCTAAAATGCCAGAAACCGGTCCTAGGAAGCTTGTTTCCGGTCCAGGGAAGGCATGGCTTGGCAGTTCGGGCTGGACTGTTCCCATGAGGCACAGGGTCAGACTGATTTGCATATGGCCATGTCTGAACTGGGTTGGTAGAGTGGGCTAAAGAACGGTGATGGATCAAACCCAGATCTGTTGACTGGGTGTGAGTGTTTGATTGGTGCTGATGCTCCGTCCATCACCACCCTCTTTTGTACCGCTTTGTTCGCCATAAGTTGGCAGGGTATGCTCAGACGTGAGTCCCTTGCTCACTTTGCCACTGGATTCAAGCAAGCCTGGCTGAAGAAGGCTGAAATGCCAGAAACCGGTCCTAGGAAGCTTGTTTCCGGTCCAGGGAAGGCATGGCTTGGCAGTTCGGGCTGGACTGTTCCCATGAGGCACAGGGTCAGACTGATTTGCATATGGCCATGTCTGAACTGGGGTGGCAGAGTGGGCTAAAGAACGGTGATGGATCAAACCCAGATCTGTTGACTGGGTGTGAGTGTTTGATTGGTGCTGATGCTCCGTCCATCACCACCCTCTTTTGTACAAAATTACATCAGCTGCGACATATGTCAGACCCGGAGATAGGAGGAGGGAAGCTCGCTTGAACACAAACAGGATACCGCAAAAATGTTTTTGCAAAACAAGTAATATCACGTGCATTATTTAAGGCCTAGACTTCGTGTGGATCAAACTAGACAGCATAGTCATGTGCACGGCTGATGTTATACAATTGTCATTATACAAAGTTAATGTTTCTTAAATATCAGTGTACAGTTGGAAGTGACCGATGTAATATCATGAAAACTCGATTGGAAGATAGTCAATACGAAAGCGGTTGGGAGAGGAATTCAACTCAACATGAGTTACAGTCAGGGAAGGGAGTTCTTCTTTCCAGTGTCCTATTATAGCGAGCCATCACTGGTAAGCTCTCATTGTTCTTCTTCTTTCGTTGGCACTGTTGAGCACCGGCGGTGGAGCTAAGGTCCAGCTCAAATCCTTGTTTTCACGTTGCAGGGTGTGACCATTCTTTGCTCTCGGATCACAGTCCTGTTTTGTCCTGTTCCCTAACTGATCTTATCATAGGTACCTTGAGGCGGGGTACCCGCATTTCGTTCTTCTTTTGTCAAGTCAGGTTCAAAATCCCATATGGAAAAGAGGGGGGGGATAGGGGCGTGCTTTTGGGAGGCCGATGGAAGAGGGGGTGGAGTGGGATCGGATCAAAAAGCGGACCAAGGAGAGCAGAATCTTTTAGCACTGAGCCCATCAATCGGGCTCGACGGGCTAGGACTACAGGCACGAGCTGATCAGTGAGCGGGGGCTTCGGGATAGCCCTTCTTTCCATCGCTTTCCATGCTGAGAATGGTGCCTCGTCCCGCATCTTTTTTTTCTTCTCCGTGGCTCCCCCTTGGTCGAGGCCACAGATGTTCCATGATCCGCAGCCAGGCTGTGCGTCACGTCCGAGCCCTCTCCTCCGATGACCGCACGTTATCTTTGAATGGGTACAAGAAACAAAATCTTAGAGAACTGGTAGGGAAGACGTTTACACACTTAATTCGCTCTCCCGACCCCAAGTAGTCGGTGAAACGTTTATCGGTCACTCTATCGTGGATGTCTATTAACTCTTATGTAGGTGTATGCTACTAACTCATTAATCATTGCTGTGGTGCGGGTTTGCGAGTGTTCCTTCAAATTTCCATCATCAGGTCTGCTAGGTGTTGATTTCTGTACCTTATAGACATGGCAAGGAGTCTAACATCTATCAACTTCCTGGTCTATCAAAATTCGAACCAGCTTCTCCGGTACAGACTCGTCTTTCTAACACAAGCCCTGTTGATTCATACTTTTCCCCAGGGACTGCTAAGTTTATGGAAAAAGTGCGAGGTGCTACTGTCATGGGCTCACAAATATCTGTTTCGGGGAGGAACACAAACTAAACATTTTTCTTGCTGGAGACAATAGTTAACCTTTATCAGTTTGGGCGATGTATCTTTAAAAACAAGGTCATCAGCTGTAGTGCTTAAAATATCCAGGGACGGCTAGTACAGCACTGGGACTATTCTGAAAGGACGGGGTCCTTAGACGCTCTATTTCTGTGCAATGGGCGGGGCGATTCTGAGCGAAGGAGGTGGAGTCGTTAGAGCCATAAAACAACAAAAACCACTGACATATAGTTCCCGTTATAAGGGCCAGATTGGGAGACATCAGTCGTCTCACCTGTACTTTCTTTCTCCATTTTTACAGAAAGGAGAGGTAGTAGTGTGGCAAAAATGCGGTCGTTTTGCTTCTGTCAATTTGTTCGAACACTGTCGTGTTTAGGCCAATTATGCATATACTGACGAGGTACAGTGTCGTCATCTATTCAAAAAAAAAAAGGGCAAAGGAGCCTTCAGCGAGGGAGAGAGAGAGAGAAAGAGAGAGAGACGTGCGCATCAAGTAGGCTATTTGGTACACGTACGACATAAAATGAGAGAGAGAGAAACGTGTACGGTAATAGGTTACTTGGTGTACACACAACATAGGGCAGCACGGGTCACTTTTACGTATAAAAAAACACAAGCTGGGGGAAAACATAAATTCAACGTTCACGTACACACAAATACTGGATAGGGTGTAACAGTACATACATCAAGCACAGAAACCTAAGACGAAGACACAGAGCTATATTGGGTAAGGGGACCTTTCCTTTCCTATCCTTTTTTCTATGCGTGCTGCGTATTTTCAGTATTTTACGTAATTCATTTTTGGGGGGGGGGGGTGGTCGGACCTTTTACTCCCCTCCCTTTCTGGGCAATTTTGTTGGAGGCCTCATTTTTGAAAACTACTAACTCCTCTTTCTCCGGCCGGACATCAGTCCAGTCGTTGTTTATACTCACGGTGGAGCCTTCCGACCCCATGGCAGGCGGTGATCCAAACTGAGGCAGAGGAGGAGTATCGGTCGGACGTTCAATGGTACAACTCTTATTTTCTAAGTGAATGGAAGAAGAAGTGGTAAATCTAAAACATGCCAGTATCCCTAACTTCTGGGCTGAGGGGGGGGTTTCGGATGAACCCCGACCTGCGGTATTCTTAACTTCTCTTAGTTAGTCAGCACAAAAATCGACTCACTGGTGGTACATTTTGGGTCATCGGTTGGAGTCGCGTTCGTCGGACTGAAATGATCCTTCGAGTTTCTGGCCTAAGTCACCCTCCAATTTACTAGCTTCCGGGAGAGGGAGAGTCATTTCTTCAAACGGGGAGTTACCATATTCGGGTTTATTTTCCCATCTCCTTGATCGATAGGCAAGCATTTCAGTCATACAAAGACGTTCTCTCCAGTGACCCAGGCATACGCAATACATACACATTCATACCGTACAATCAGGGCACGTACGCACAGTCATACCATACAGGTTTTCACGTTGTCAGTGATGGTCTGCACTCCACGCACCATCTCACAGTGCTTGTCTATGTCTTTCCCTACATGGAGCACGGTGCGGTCCATGTCCACTCCATTCTTCAGTCGGAGCTCCGATGTAACCTACAGAGAAGAAAAGAAAGGGGGGGGGCAGCATTCAAAGCACATCAGCGCGCATAAACACGGAAAAGTTCTACTTACCACATACCAGACTAGCTGCAGGAACGTATAATACCACAGATCTTGACTATCCTTTTCGCATTGTACTATACCCTTCCTTTCTACCATACCAAAAATGCTTTATTTCATTTGTCCCTAAATTCGAGTTCCCTCTTCGTGCATTTGTTTCTCAATTAGTCGTATATTATGGGACAAAATACCATACCTTACATTCGGCAGATACCTTAAGTTACAGTCAACCATTTTCTATCAACTCTGGAAAAAGACAGGTGTGATGGATACAAATCTTTACTGATCCAAAATTCAGGAAAAGGGTCTGCATTATCTGTCCTCTATTGTTTGGGAATGACAGCCGTTATTCAAAAACCTTACCAGCCTAGGCGATTGTTATGACGCTGATTCCATAATTCCTTCGAAAACCCTTTATTGTGAAAATGTCAATATACAAATACGGGCCTACAACCGTATAGGCCGGCCACGGTGCAAGAGGCGTCGAGTATCATGAGCAACACTATCTTAACGCAAAATAAAAATAATCAATAATGAGAATACCAGCATCAATAAGGTTGTTCGCATGCCCATTCAGTACCCTCCTCGTTACCCGCCCGCCATCTGCAAAAAAAGAGAAAAAGAGACCGTATACATATCCCTTAACCTCAATGCCAGGTAACCTGGAATGCCATAAGGAAGTGTAGGCCCCTCCTACATCGGCGCCATTTTGGGGCGAGGTCGGGTGGGTCCAGGGTACAGTCTAAATGTTTCCACTAACTAACGGTCGGACCAGAATCCCTTTCGGCAGTCAAAAATCTTCATTAACGCCAACAGAGAGAGCAGACAGCATGAATCGTGACTCAAAGGTGGGGAAAGCAAAGTTGTTTCCTACCGGATCGCGCTGAGGTTCCACCAGAACTGATTCGGGTTGGTGGACTACAGTGTCTTCTGGTAATTCAAACAGAAGCTGGCATCAGCATGAGTGCACCACCATCTCGCAGCAACGCCGTGGTCCTTTCGGAGAGCGAGACAGCAGGCGTGTCTCTCCGCCGATGCCCTGAATCAGTCTCTCTCACGGTACCAAACGGGGACAGGGTGGCTGCCGCCCGGGGCAAAGGCAAGTTAATGTGGAATGATCGAGCAATAGTGGCGGTTGCCCTCACCGGAAGTCCGCGGGAGTCGAGGGCCAATGACTCCCGTAGAATCTGCAAAGCTGAGAGGACGTCTTCAAGGGCGCGGTCCACGCCCGAGCAGACAAGCTTCCGAGTTCCAAGGTAGCCCAGAGCCATCTTAGTGGACCAGGCCCGAATCCGAAGAGCCGGCCGCCATTTTTGAGAGTCGTGTGGCAGCAGCAGTTCTCCTCCACAGCCACCGGAGTGGGTCCCCCGGCCAACCAACTGCGTGAGCCCACTTTTTGGGTGGAACGCCAATGGCAAACTTGGTGCAGAAAGTACTTCTGCCTGGGTGGTCGTCCGGCAGGTGAATGGCTGCCCTGCTGCAGCTGGCCGGTGAGTGAAGCGTTAAGGGGTGCCCTACTGCTACTGGTGAGCCTCCACCTGGGGAGGTGGGGGAGGCCCGTTCGCGTCGCCTCCCCCCAGGGCACCCCACGCCGTCTTTTGGCGCTGCATTGTAGGACGGCCAGGCCAGCACAACAACTTGTTGGACACCACCTCGATGCCGTCCGGGTCTCGGCGCATCGTGTTGCCTCCGGCCTCTTCGCACAACGGTCCGCCACTGATGCCACCTCACAGGCGGATGGATTTTGTAGGCCCTTTTTAAAGCCCAAAGCCGACTAAAAGACAGCAATATTGCTACTTCGAAGAAGGAGGGGCGGGGACTGTGTCACGCGGATGGTGAATGCTTTGGGATGGATGTTGCAGCAGGCTGCCATGTAAATAGTTGTTAAAAAGAGTGTTTTAACGTGTTTACCCTGTTGGAGCGTTGCCTATACCTACAAGTTTATTAAATCATTTTAGTCATACTACTTTGTTGGAGTGTTGTACATATTTGTAATCTGGCAACGAGCACAAGGATGTTACTGCATAACCAGAAAAAGACATAGCCCAATTGTGCGCGAACTAGCCCAGTTCGGCGACGCCGATGGTGGGTATCAGCAGACTTCCATTTGTGTAGGGTTTTGTCGTTTTTATTGGACGTGGAGGGTGGTAGGGCAGACATGCTTAGGCAGCGAGAGCGGCGGGGCCGAGCTACCTCGTGGCCATCTCGACCGTGAGCTTGGCTCCTTTCTCTAGTTTCATATTTTTCGCGAAGGGCTATTTTCCTAGTGTTTCTTATTTTTGCAGAGTCTAAAGGATCCCATCAGTGGCCTACTGGTTTTGCTCGATTCCTTTTGTTTTTCTATAGCGGTTTTTATGCCATAGTTTGCTAGGAAGGTACAGCGGCTAGTCCGTATTTTATATATGTGTCCTCTTTATTAGGGGTGCCCTCCGGTGGGGCCGGACGAGCTACCTCTAATAAGCGGTCCGGGCGGAACCAACTATCAATCAGTGGGGAGAAGATAGGCATGACGGGTTACAACGGGGACAAAAGTCTGCACTACCTATCTTTTCACTGCTTGCAAAGACTAGACAGAATATTTCTATTCTACGTTATTTGCAAACAGAGAATATCTCAAAAGAACTAGATCCAAGTAACCAATCAGTGGGGAGAAGATAGGCACGACAGATTACAAAGGGGGACAAAGGTCCGCGTTACCTATCCTTCACTATCTGCAAAGGGAGAGAGACTATTTCTATCCCTCATCGTTTGCAGACAGGGAATGCCTCAAAAAGGAGCTACTCTGATAATCAAAGAAAAAGGGAGCTACCCTGACAATCAATCAATCAAACAATCAGTGGGGAGAAAAGATAGGCACGACAGATTACAAAAGGGGGACAAAAGTCCGCGTTACCCACCCTTCACTGTCCACAAAGGAAGATAGAGTATGTTGTACTCTTCCTCGTTTGTAAGCAGCGAATGTCTCAAAGAACCATCATCGTTTCACAATTTGTCGTTCTTACACGACCTTACCCGGACCGCATGGGCTGTTTCTCGTCTTCCGCCTCCAGCGCCCGATCGTCCTCTATTCTCCGTATTTGCCGCGGCACTCCTGATGGTTCCCAGTCAGGACCGTAGATCACTCGAGAGAGGTCGTTTCGGAACCAGTGAAGTTCGGATGATCGGCTGCCAGACGAGGGTCTATCAGGCAGGAGCTCTTCCGATCGTTGCAGTCGTTCACTCTGTCATCGGGACCTCTCCCACTGGATCCACGTGTCGCTGATGGGCCCCCTGTTGGGCGCCAATTGTAAAATAAGGCAGACATGGGCAATCAGCGGAAAACGTAACCTTACATATTGCCCGGCGGTAATCGCCTCTTATACCATTCGATGATTAACCAACAAAAGAGGCAGGCGCTGGAGACTGGAAGGCAGGAAACAAAGTTTTATTCTTTCCGGAGGAGAACACGTCAGATCAGACCAACAGGGAATCTTCTCGAGGTGCCCTTCCCACATCTCTGAGGCCTGGCCTCTTATACACAGGTTTATTGCTTTATTACATGTGATACATTCTTGTTGAGACTTTGATGTACGAAAAGGCATCCTTGGAATCCCCACTTCAAGCTTGTTCCCACACATATCTACAGTAGAAGTCCCCACCCCACCCATAGTAGGAGATGGCTATCACACAGCTGGACATTCCGCCAATTCCTGGGGGTGTGTGCGACTGGTCGGGTCTCAGGGGGTGGGGTGTGGATCTACTGTAATCCCTTTGATGTGGGGTGTCTCCCTGACAGTAGGGGCAATAAACTGCATCCGCAGGGCTAGGTGATGGCCTGGTATCGGTTCGGACAATCGGGCGCAGAGGAAGGGGGTTATCAAAAGGATGTATGACCATGTATGGGATAAAAGGAGGTGTTGGTCAGGCGCGGGATGTGGTTCCATGGCAGGGTCACGCAGAAGGAGGGGGCCTATGGCCCATGTATGAGAGAGCGGGGGTGACCAACGCGCGGGGGGATGTTCGCAGCGCCAGAGGGACGCGCTGGCGATCGGCAATGAGCGGGTTGAGGGCCATGGTGTAAAAAACATGGCCGCCGTGTGTTTCTGCGTGCGGCGCTGGAGAGAGAGAAGATGGCGCAGATAATGTTCAGTTACAAACTAAATTTCCACAGTAATGCCTCTTTGACGTAGAGAAAGGCAACGCAGCGACTTGCGCTGTTTTGCCTTACTCTATATCTACGAGGCCATGAAAAGCTACTTTAAGTGGCTCTTTGTGGCCTAATAGAAATGGGTCTGCATGTCAAAAAACGTTATGCTCCGGCAGCACAATGGGACCCTATATAAGGCCCCAAATATACAAAGAAAATGAAAGATGAGCAGTCAACCTTAGCACAGGGTCTTCCACTGCATGCAAAGACATGTCACCAAGTTGGAAGTCACTTTAGACCTGCTTAAGCTACAAACTTTTTTTAAATATAAATCTGCAGATAATGCTGGAATGATAGGTTATGGTGCTTTGTTGGGGGGAGAAATCTGTTTTCCACTGGAGGCGCAATGGCTCTGCAAGGGAAAACCACAAATTTATTTTAAAAAAATACTACATAATCTGTCATTTCTGCATAGTCTGCAGATATATATTAAAGAATGTTTGAAGGTCAAACGGGCCAAAAATAGTCAATAATGTGGCAAAAGGGGTCCAAAATGACACCCTGCCTCTTATTTTTTACCCAGACAAAATACACATTTCCAAACCGAATTAGGGTCCACAGTGGGTTGGCCCATATGGCAGAAGGGCTGACCCCCTGACAATTTCATAAAAGGAAAAAATCGTTTCTCCAGGGGAAGTGAAAAATAAACCTCTTTTTAAAAAATGACATTGTAATGGGGTCAGCCCTCCTGTCATTCAAGCCAACACACTGTGGGCCCTCATTGTTTTTACAGCCAGGAAAACATGTCTCCCTGAAAACTTGGAAGGTCAACACCCCACCATGTGGTGGAAGAAGAACTCACCTGTTTCCTTCTCTTCTGCCCGTTGGAAATCTGTAACATCAGTGTGCCATGTGGCTCACTGTCATTACAGATGGATGGGATGGGGATTGACCCAGAAGTGATTCCCTGTTTCCCCGCTCTTTGATGAAAAAAAGGAATCCTCCAGTGAAAGTACTAGAGCATCTTTTGTAGCCCTCCCCAGTGTCAGCCAATGGCCAATAGACACACATGGGAGGGGGTGCGGATGTCGGCCATCGGTCAACACTCTCATTGAAGAGGTTAAATGAGTTTGTTCCTGTTTAGGGGGGCACAGAGCAAGTACTATAATACACAATACAACTCAACACTATACACTGCAAAGGTTCCATTACCCAGAGTGTCACTGTTCCTCCCTTAGCATCATAGTACCCTGGTGTGGGTCTTTGACACAGGTGCATCACTCTCCATCCCTTCCTCATGGTGTAGGCAGTATAGTACACCAAATATTGGAGTCTGTGGTATACTGCAGATTGGTCTACCACACTACAGTCCCTGTCCTCCCTCTTGTTGAAAAGATATTCAGGTTGCAGGTGTGTCCATCTGCTGCTCCAGTTTGGCAAGGATTTGCAGGGCGCACAGGAGAGTCAGGAGGTGGCAGTAGATGTTCATCTGTCTATGGTCGGCGTGCATCTTTCCTGACAGAGAGTGCATAACACATCCTCGACGCAGGACCTTGCAACGCTCCACAACCCTGACCGAAGGTACGCTTCTTCAGTCCGCCTAACTGGGTCCCTGTAGCCAGTCCATGCTCCATCACAGTCAGCCTAAACCTGTGACTTTGTCCTGGTCCAGTGCGACCAGATAGCCACAGTTGGCACTTTGTGATTTTCGGTCCTATTTTCACGTAAATCTTTAAAATTGCATGTTTCCGGTTCTACTGATTGGATTTTTGTCACTTTGGTCTTGTTTTATTTACAAATTGTTTCTTGTGTTTTCACTTTATTACTGTTTTAAGTACTGCATAAATACTTTACACATTGCCTCCAAGTTAAAGACTGACAGGTTAATTTAGGGTTTGCTTGTGCCTCACTCTGAATAGAATTGTGGTTTCTGCTTGATTAGTGTTTCACACCCCTCAACCAGTAACCCAATTTCTCTCAAATGCTCTTGAAAACGGTGTGTCTTTAACTGTTTCTTACATTGGAGAATCATTGGGGGAAGGGGGTGCTGATGGCCATGGGGTTGTTCCAGATTCTTGGTTCATTAATGGAATTATCTTTATGCTTCTTAATCTCCTGTTTTAGGGTGGCTCACCTGCTAGTGTGCTGAGAGTTAGTAGATATGGTGAGCTTGTCTGTCAAATAAGCAGGGTTGGTATTCTTGATGGCTATGTAAATGATGCAGCTGGTTTTAAAGATGGTTTGAGCCAGTTTTTTTTTCTTTAGAGATCTGATACAAGGCTGACTTTTTTCAGTGTATTCCTGGGGTCTGAGCCTGGTGTACATGGTGAAACCAGGTGACTGAGAATTCAGTGAAAGTTACAATTCAAAGCTGTAAACGTTCATATGAGAGGTTTGTGCTAATTCTTGGTAGTTCTTCTTGGCAAATAACAGGATTTTGTCTTGGATGGGTGAGGTCCAGGTAGGTGCCAGACATCCAGGTGTGGATGAGGTGCAGGCAGTGTTTGAGGTGTTGGATATCTAGAGGGGACCTTCAAGTAGAGGTGTGTATTGTCAACATATGTGTGCAATCTGTATGGAACCATGGGGGACTCACCAGATGAATAGGGTCTTTTGGGAATTGGGGATGCCCATGTGAGCAAATGGGTGTTAGAAAGGTAAGCGGAGAACCAGTGAAGAACATTGCAGTGAATCCCATTCAAGACTCTAGGGAGTGAATGGTGGTTGCATGGTCCACAGTGTTGAAGGCTGCTGAAAGGTCCAGCTGTATCAGGATACAGGGGTCATTTTCACTTGTGGTCAGGAAGGACACATCTAAGACGAGTAAGGTGTAAGGTAGTGGTCTCCATCTTGCAGCATAATCTAAAGGCAGATTGGTAGTCATGAAGAAGATGATCAGCATTGATTATATCTTAGAGTTGAGGGCAACATGCTTTTTCAGTGATCTTGCCAATGAAGGCTAGATGAGTAATGGCAGGTAGTTGGCAAGTTCATCAAGATCTAGAGTAGGTTTATATAGGAATGAGAGGATCTTACTTGTCTTGTGAGGTTCTGGGAAGATGCCTTGAGTGAGGGAGGCATTGAGAATGGTGAGTAGGGGGTGAGAACGCATCCCCAGAGAGAGCTTTGATGAAGGACAAGGATAAGACATCATCTTTATTGGAAGTGACATTGAGGGAGTTCAGTATGTCAGTGAGATCTGGAAAGGATAGGGCTTTGAAGGATGTTCATTGATGAACTCTACAAGAAGTGGTGAGTGTCAGCAGAGAAGATGACGTGGCGTTGTTGATGTGTAGTCAGATATTCTTAATTTTTCATGAGGTTAATGTCATTGTACTTGTCTGTGAAGTGTGGGATAGAAGGTTCAGACAGGGAGATGATGCAGTGCATGACTGTCTTATAAAAACCCTGTGCTTCTGTCACGCTTGATGGTGTTGATGCAGCACTTTTCTTTGGCAGATGTAATGAGATGTCTGTGGAGAGTCTTCAGTATCATGAGGGCCTCTGGAGTTCTGTTTTTTCCACTTTCTTTCCTGAAAACAAATGGATGTGTTATTGTAGATGTCTGATGGAACCACGCATTCCGTTGTAACGCATACCATTACAACACACCCATTACAATGTGAATGTCATTACCGTGCATAACCTTTACCACGCATGTTTTTACAATGATTATGCCTTCACCTCAGCATGAGTCATGCGCACTGCAGTTCCTGCTGAGCTGGGGTAAGCTGCTCCATTAAGCTGGCCGAGACTCCCGCATTGATTTTGACTTCTGAGCTGGAGCAGCGGAGGCTCAAGCTTCAGTTCTGCCTTCTTCTACCTAATCAGCTGAGTGTGAGAGCAGGAAGAGGAAGTGAAGGCAGTTACAGATAGGAGAGACTGACAATCAGGCTGTGTTTCCATGGATAGCTGCCAACCATTCACTGAAGCTCAGGTAAGGTCAAGAGGCCCTAATATGCAGGGGGTGCAGTTACTCTGCGAGGGCGCGGAACTCCACAGGATTTCACAGAGTTTTCCAGTAACTCCGTGCAATCCCATGACTTAGAAGTCTGGTGATCTTGTGTGATAACCTGCGATAACCTTTGGTGCGTGCTCATGACCCTTCCCTGGAGAATAACCACAGAGCCAATAACAGGGGAAGGTGAGGCGGTGCTGCTAGTGCGTACCTAGAGCAAGGGGCAAACCAGTGGCCCCAAGGATTAACTCTGAGTCCCTGTTAGTGGAAGTGGCCTGATGCATAGTTTTGCAGTCTTTGGTCCTTCTGGGCTTCTACGCTATCCCTTGTTTCGTACCAGCCCAATTTTTGCCCTGTTGAGTCAATCAACTTCTAACAGTTTTTGTGCTGCACTATGATGGCAAGAAAACTTAGATCCGGTTGAATGCTCTTCTCGAGAATATGCCCAAAATCTAAATTGTATCTATTATGAAAAAAACACCTAATTTGAAAGCTCTAAAGGAGAGCAGAATAATATCTGCATATTTTCAAAAACGCCTTAAAGCAATTTCCTCCTCTAGTATAGTTCTGGAGCAGATAAAAATGAAGGTTGAGATGCAAGTAGTGATGATCTGCGGTCTGATGCAACAGAGGCTACGTGTGCATTGCAGAACTCCACTCAGCAAGTCCAGGTACACCACAGGAGGGGTAAAAATATACCTCGCATGAATCTACCGCTAGCGACATCTCTATACCTGATTTTTAGTAATAGCATCCTACCAGTTAACAGTTTTTGCAGTAGATGGAAGGGTGCTAATATCACGCCCTCTGCCCTGCATGTAAGGCTGAACTTGAAACTGAAGTACACTTCTTATTCTTCTGCCTACATGCAGATTAGAAGAACCTGGTTAATTCTACATTGCCTGATTTTAGCGGCAAATCAACTCAAAGAGATTATCAGGATCTTAAAAAGTGATTGTACAGAGTATTTAACTTTCGCTGTGTCCAGATACCTGTTATATGCCTGGAGACTAAGAACTAGGAGCTCGATTCACAAAAGTATTCTTAGACAAAATCCTAACTTTCGGTATTCACAAAAGACATGTAAGAGTAGTAAAGTTAGGATTCCTAACTTTACTATTCCTAAACTGAGACAAAATCCTAACTTTATGACTTTTGGTATTCACAAAATACATTTATTTTTATTCCAGGATCGTGACCGATGAAGTAACAGACTCATTGGGGGGCATATTATCAAGAAACGGCGTTTACATTATCGCCGCTTTAGTGGCAGAAAACTTCAGCTAAAGCGGCGATAATGGGCTTGATAATATGCCACAGAGAATTCCTATAGAAGCCCATGTTCTGGTGTCAACATGGGCTTCTATGGGAATTCTCTGCGGCATATTATCAAGCCCATTATCGCCGCTTTAGCGGCAGTTTTCTGCCGTTAAAGCGGCGATAATGTTAACGCCGTGCTTGATAATATGCCCCTGGATGAGCTCAGTAGGTCAGGATTCATTTATATTTGGGCCCATCCCCTCCGTAATGTTAGCGACCCAATCGAAGATCCAGGGGGAGGGCTTGGGAGCTGTATTGCATTAACCCAATTATGTCCCCTCGATGGGGGGGTCGGGCACCCGTAAATCTGTTGAATATGATAATATTCAAATAGTAAAATCTGAAAAGGGATTCATATCTTTTAAAATAGTAAAAAAGCAATAAATCAAGATGACAACACATGGGTATACATTGCGGGGGTATTAAATGTTTAACAATTGTTTTCTAGAACCCCTATTCCCGGATGATATAGGAGTTAATGTTGTGTCATGAGGCATTGCAGGCCTAAAAAGGAATGTAAAAACTTTGTAGGGGGTTATTGAGGTTAGAAATGCTATGATCATTGTACTGTAGAAGGTGTGGGAAGTGAATGAGGTGGTGATTATAATATTTTTAGCACTAGCACAATCACGGGCAAGTTCAGCCAGCCTGCCTGAGGCCTTGCTGTTACGATTGGTGTAAATTATGAAATTGAATGGAGTGTATTATCTCAGGAATATGGTAATTTCTTGAGAGTTTCAATTTGTGGTGTATGATCAGATAAGCAGGGTGAAAGGGAGGCAAGTGTCTGCCCGGATTTAATATTAATCAACTGTTACTTCCCTCCAAACAAAATACTGGATAACCAGCTGAAGGAGCTATCAGCTCAGAAGGATAGGAACAGCTTAAGCCTTTCAAAGGTTCCTGTAATGTTGATGGGAGATTTTATAGCTAAAATCCCATATAACTCAACAAAGGATGAGTACCCACAGGAGAAAGAAAACACCCTGGGTATCCCGTGTCAGCATTTGGAGTGTTAGCAGGGTGATGAGAGACGGAGGAAACTGGGTCTGTAGCTCAATAGCTTCAATATGAATGTTGTAAATGGTAGATGGGTAGGGGACAAGCCTGCTCAGTGCACCTTTGATAATGGAAGTGCGTCCACTTTGATAGATTATGGTATGATCTCGACTGAATGATTTGGTTTAGTCAAGGACTTAGTGGTAGGAGACTTAAAAGGCAGTGTTCATAAACCTATAGTTCTTACACTGCAAGGGGGGTAAACTTAGATATCTGTGGAAAAAAAAGCACTCCATGTATAATTTGTATGAGCGCAGACTTATATGGACTGGTAAGCTTAAATGTGTAACACAAAACAAAATAAAGTAAGTACTGAAAGCACAATCTACTATGACTCCATAGCTTATAGCACAGGAGTATGATATCATAATTGCTTCCATATGGAAAATGGCAGCAGAAGATTTAAAGCGTGATTGGGGCTGAAGGATCTGTTGGGCTGGGCTAAAAAACAGGCTAAGGCAGTATTAA
This sequence comes from Triturus cristatus, assembly GCF_964204655.1. Lineage (NCBI taxonomy): Eukaryota > Metazoa > Chordata > Amphibia > Caudata > Salamandridae > Triturus > Triturus cristatus. The sequence continues at coordinate 733,335,626 of NC_140587.1, read as the reverse complement.
AAAACAACATAAGGGAGGCTTATAAAGAAGGCGGGCGGAAAAGGATAATCTTATTAAAGGCTATCGAATAAGCTATAGGAAAGAGCTTAAAAGAATAACTTCGGAAGAGGAGAACATATGGACTAAAGTAATTGCCTCCCTTAGAGTGGGAAACACAAAGGGCTTATATATATATATCTATATATATGTTCACTTAAAAAACCATAGGTTTCACACATGTTATAGTTAGGTGGATATTTCACTCGTAAAAAACCAATGAAATTCCACCGTTATAGTTAGTTCAGATAACTATAACTCGCGCACCCGCAATCCTCTGCTCATGACGTCACATATTGCATCACTCATGACATGGTCAGTGGCATCACTCTTGACATCACTGATGACATCATCCTTGTGATAGAGTGGCGGTCGCACGAGTAATAGTTATCTGAACTAACTATAACGGTGGAATTTAATTGTTTTTTTACGACTGAAATATCCACCTAACTATAACATGTGTGAAACCTATGGTTTTTTAAGTGAATTTGCAAGGTTTTTTAAATGCTAATTCCTAACTATAACGTGTGTGAAACCTATGGTTTTTTCAGTGAATTTGTACGTTTTTTTTAAATGCTAATTTATGTATGTATTATTCTTTTTTTTATATATTTATTTTTCAATAAACTACATATTAATTTATTTATTTTTTATGGTTTTTCACCGTGCGCGCACGGTGTGCGCACCCCCGCGATTTTTAAAAAAAAGAAATGTAAATGTTTTTTTCTGCCTTCGGGGTCCTTCAGGGACCCCCTGACAAAGGCTAGGGGGTGAGGAACTCTCTACCCTGCCCCCTTTTCACATTCGCCACCTTCCTTTTCCACTCTCGCACTGAAAACAAACAAATTGGCGGCCGACACTTCCTGATTTCGACCGATTCGAACGTTGACTGACATGTAACAACCAATCAGAATTACGCTTGCGCACGTTAGGGTGCGTGCACGGTGCGCGGCTATAGATATGTATGTGCTGTTAACTGCAATTTTCTCAGGAACTACTGAACAGATTGACTCCATATATGCAAAAAGCACATCCCTGACCTGAGGACTACCTCTCTGCCAAATTTCAAGTAATTCTGTTTAGCCGTTCGGGCTGTACCTTCGACTAAAGGTCCTATTAGAAAATGCATGGGGAAAACGCATTTTGGGACCCCCCTTTTTTCTCAGCCCCTGCTTGACGAATCCCCCCGAGACTTTCAGGGTAGGAGCTGAGCGGAGCGCCCCATTAGTTTTGAAAATTTCGCGAAGATTCGTCAACCGGCGCCAAAGTTATTCAAAATAGAATTTTGAGATTTCCTATGGAAACACGGTCCTAACTATAGCTATCTACTGGCGACCGCCAGTAGATAATATCTACATATATCTATATATCTATATCTATATATATATATATTCACTGAAAAAAACATAGGTTTTAGGGGCGTTATAGTTAGCTGGACATTTCCCTCGTACAAAACCCTAGAAATTCCCCTGTTATAGTTAGTTCAGCTAACTATAACTCGCGCCCCCGCAATGCACTGCTGATGACGTCACATATTACATCACACATGACATGGTCAGTGACATCACTGATGACATCACTGATGACATCTAAAATGACATCACTGATGACATCACTGATGACATCATCCAGTGAATGTGTGTTTTTCTTAAAAGTTTAAATATGTTTTATATATTTATAGTGAAAGGCCTATGGAAGAATGAGTGGGTGTATAAGTGTGTGAATGGGTGATTTTCTAGGTGCGTAACTGACTCCATAAGTGAGTTATTAAATGTATCTTACTGCAGACTAGTGACTAAACTGTGTGAATGTCTGTATGTGTCTGTGTGTTGGTGTATAAGTGGCTGTATGGTTTTGTGAATAGCTATATGAGTGTCTATATGGGTTATTGATTGGTTGTCTGAGTATCTGTATGGGTGCCTGAGTGTTTGTATGGGTAGGGTATGTGTGACTCTGTGACTAGATGTGTGAGTGAGTGATTCAGTGGGTGCATGTTTTGAAGAGTGCATCTGTCATGGACTGTATGGTTGGGTGAGTGTATGTATAGGTGTGTTAGTGATTGAATGTATATCTCAGTTGTACATGTGTCGGTAACTACATATGTGAAACTCAGTGTATATGTGTGTAAGAGTATATAACTATCTATATATGAGAGTGTGTGATTTTGGGAGTGGCTGTATGCGCCATAGTGCAAGGATATCTGTGTCATGTGCTGTTTGTTTTTCTGCAGGAAGACACAGAATTTGTTAGTATTTTTATGAGTAAGTGAACTTGAGTGTTTTTAACTGTATAAGTGAGTACATTTTACTGTGATTAATTATTTGCATGACTGACTAGATGTATCAGTACCTCAACGGACGATTGGCGGTGTGTGAGTGTCTATATAGGTGTATAAATGCACAGAGTGACTGTAAGTATGAGTGACTGTACAGGTGAATGAGTGGAGATGTATGTAGACCGAAAAGTCAATGAGTGGGTGAGTAGTTATTGGTATTGGAGTATCTATGGTTGTCAAAATGGCCGTCTGAAATTTTGAGTCGGTGTATCAATGGTTAAATTAGGGTGTGAGAAGATGCACTAATTTATCACATGGATGATGTCATCAGTGATGTCATTTGAGATGTCATCAGTGATGTCATGAGTGATGTCACTGATCATGTCATGAGTGATGTAATATGTGACGTCATCAGCAGTGCATTGCGGGGGCGCGAGTTATAGTTAGCTGAACTAACTATAACAGGGGAATTTCTAAGATTTTGTACGAGGGAAATGTCCAGCTAACTATAACGTCCCTGAAACCTATGTTTTTTTCAGTGAATTTCTAAGGTTTTTTAAATGCCAATTCCTAACTATAATGCCCCTGAAACCTATGTTTTTTTCAGTGAATTTCAAAGGTTTTTTAAATGCCAATTCCTAACTATAACGTCCCTGAAACCTTTGTTTTTTTCAGTGAATTTCAAAGGTTTTTTAAATGCTAATTCCTATCTATAACTTATCTCTGAAGATATCATGTTTAATGATTTTGATTGGATTTCTATTTTTTTCAAATTCAGTGTGTCATTTCATTAATTAGATTTTTTTTTAAATACTTTTTTATCACCATTTTTAAATGTATTTTTTCAATTAATTCTTCTCTCACAATGGTTCCCAAATGCACACCGACTCACTGTGTGATTCTAGACAAACAACACAATCCCTTGCACTATACCAAAACACATTTCTTCATCTAGAAGTAGAACTACATTTTAGTATAGAAACATAACATAACTCCTTTCACAAATTCATAAACAATGTCTGGTTTCTAATTCTACCAAAATATAAAAACAGCACAGTTATCTGTCTGCAAACACATGAAAAACACAAATGCTTATCACAGAATGGTTTCTACATGCACACACACTGTCAATAAGATTGTAGAGAAAAAAAGTACTCCCTACACTTTAGCAGAAGAAATACATTAGTCTGATTAAAATCAAAATAGTCTACATACAACCCCTCACAATTAAATAACTCACCTTTCAAGATGTTTTGTAGATTAAGAAGTATATCAGTCACACACCAGATATCAGTCACACACCAGATTTTCATATACAGAATCTCGGCACTGTGCACCTCTCAGCAGAACCAAAGAATGGCAAAGTTTCCCTCTCTTTTTCCACACATATACATGTAAACATCAAATCACATTCCTTCCCACATAAATTCAAAAGCAAACACACATTTCCATTGGTTAAACATTTCAACCCTTTCCAAATGACATAAACTTCAACCCTTCCCCCAATCTGCCTTCTGCCCGTTACCACAGAAACAGGTCATGGAACACTGTACTGAGGACACAGGTCACATGTTCAGCACACACAATGTTGCTAATCAAAACAGCAAGTGTGCTTGACTTCTCAACATATCAGCTTATCATATATAATGTTCCTTACAATCAGTTTTTGTTAACCAATAAGAATCATGTGTTTAAAAAACAGAAATATGCACCCTACCTTTCAGTGTAGAAGGTTGTCAAACAACCAATGATTTCTTGTCTTTTTTCAAAATTGCATCTTAGCCACCCTTTTAGAAACATCTTACTTTCCAAACTGCTATTTCATTTAGAGAGACCATCTGAGTGCATCCAGACCTCGTTACAAGATGCTTACAGTGTGGATTGTGGGACACAGCTACATTTTCTGGAGCCAAAGGTATGCAGAAAACAAAGGCAATCACAAAGACCTAGGTTTGCCAAATGTAGACATTAAATGGATTGGACAGAGAGGGTTAAAGTGGCACCAATTGATGCCATTGGTGAAATCCTTCATGCAAATCCAACACCCTGACCTCATAATAGTGCACTGTGGTGGCAATGACCTAGGCACTTTGACTGGGGTAGGTCTGGAAATGCTTATGAAGGACTGATTTCACTTTTCCCTAAAACTGCCTTTGTGTACTCTAACATATGCCAAAGGCAGAAATGGAACTGGTCCAATAATTTTTGTCCACAGATTGAAAAAGCTAGGAAACATGTGAATAAATCTGTTTCTGCTTTTCTCCGAGACCACAGAGTGGGGTCGTTTTACAATAACAATCTGCGCTTTCATATGCAAGAGATGTATAGGAGAGATGGAGTACACTTTACTGATGAAGGAAACAGAGTCTTCCTCAACAACTTTAGACTCTGTATAGGTACTTACTTATAAGTACCAAAAACTCTCAATGAACACAACGGCTCTTTTTAGAGCCACTCAAGAACAAAACACTTAAGCTTAATCTTTATCTCCCAACAATTTCATTTTTTTTTTCCTTGGATCCGCGAACCCACCACGAGAGAATCCGTGCATCCAACGTGATAGGATACGCGCACCGTGCGCGCATTTCGCCGCTTTTTTTTTTAAAAGGGGGGCCCCAGGGGGTCCTTCTGGGACCCCCTAAGCACCTCTAGAGGGTCAGAGTATTTCCACTCTGCCCCCTTTATATGTTTTACGCACTTATTCCCCTTGCTTCTTCAGCCTCGCTTCTACCGAGGCAGAAAATGGCCGTCAACAGTTCCTGGTTTCGAATGTAGACAGACGCTCGACAGCCAATTAGCATTCAGCGTGCGATGGGGAGGGTGCGCGCTCCGTTCGGGGAGGGTTCGCTTATGGTGCGGGTACGGTCCGCGGATCCTCCGCGGCCATAGATATCACTAAGTTTTTTACCCTAATTTTCTCAGGAACTACTGAACAGATTCACACCAAATATGCAAAAGGCACGAGTCCGAACTGAGGCCTACCTCTTTGCCAAATTTGGTGTCATTCCGTTCAGCGGTTTGGGCTGTAGCTGCGTCAACAGATCCTATGGGAAATTGCATGGGGAAAACGCGTTTTGGGACCCCCCTTTTTTCTCGGCCTCCGCTTGACGAATCACCACGAAACTTTCAGGGTAGGAGCGGAGCGGAGCTGGCCAAAAGTTTCGAGAATTTCGCGAAGATTCGTCAATCGGCGCCAAAGAAATTCCCAATAGAATGTTGCGGAAAATAGGTCCTATCTATAACTATCTAGTGGCGACCGCCAGTAGATAATATACATATATATATATATATATATATATATATATATATATATATATATATATATATATTTCACCAAAGTCCCAAGCTTTGAGAAGGCACACGAGCAGCTCGCCCGCATTCCTGCGTTTTTCATTGCCTTGCCATTCCGATGATTGTAAGTTCAAGCCCTACGCGTTTCAAGGTTATTGACCTCTTCCTCAGGGGCTGGCTTCTTTTCATGGCGCATCTGACGTCTCTTTATATGCGTGCATTCCGCTAAGTGTGTTACCAACTGAACACTGGGACATGTAGTCCCAAGAGAATTATTAATTGGCCTCAGTGGGTTCAAAGCGCCAACTATTTAAAAGCGTTTGTTGCATCCTATAGTAGGCGGACGATTAGCAAGGCAAAAGTCTTAGTAGTGTGTGGCTTGCTGTGCTGTACAGGTCCCGATATCGTTACCAGCCTCAGCCTCTTTCTGCAAAGATGGTGCTCTTCTCCATGGCAGGGATGCCGCGTTGTAATGTATTTCACCAAAGTCCCAAGCTTTGAGAAGGCACACGAGCAGCTCGCCCACATTCCTGCGTTTTTCATTGCCTTGCCATTCCGATAATTGTAAGTTCAAGTCCTACGCGTTTGAAGGTTATTGACCTCTTCCTCAGGGGCTGGCTTCTTTTTATGGCGCATCTGACGTCTCTTTATATGCGTGCATTCCGCTAAGTGCGTTACCAACTGCACACTGGGACATGTAGTTCCAAGAGAATTATTTTGTGCCCTCAGTGGGTTCAAAGCGCCAACTATTTAAAAGCATTTGTTGCATCCTATAGTAGGTGGACGATTAGCAAGGCAAAAGTATTAGTAGTCTGTGGCTTGCTGTGCTGTACAGGTCCGGATATCGTTACCAGCCTCAGCCTCTTTCTGCAAAGATGGTGCTCTTCTCCACAGCAGGGATGCCGCGTTGTAATGTATTTCACCAAAGTCCCAGAGCCTGTACACCATTATCAATCATCAACAAGGTTTAACAGCATGTGGAGTGTATCTAGTGACCAGACACATCAGATTCCGCGAACATACACAGATGCTGCTTAACATGACAGAGTACTGTTTGACTAATAACATCTTTTTGTTCAACGGTGCTCTGTTTCGTCAGATCAACGGTACAGCGATGGGATCATGCTTTGCTCCCAGTTTCGCGAATTTATTCATGGGAAACTGGGAGGAAAACATCCGTTCCGACCCCACCCTACAAGACGATTTAGAACATGTGGCAATGTGGCTACGCTACATTGATGATTTAGTTATAATTTGGAAGGGGACGGAATGTGAAGCCCTCAATTTCATTAAGAAACTTAATGACAATGATCGAAACATTGTCCTCAGTGGCAACATGAGTAGAACTGAAACAGAGTACCTGGATGTGAAACTACAGGTGAATGGTAACAAGGTAGTTACGTCATTACACCGTAAGGCCACCGTGGGTAATAGTGTCCTACATGCTCTCAGCAGTCATCCCGAGACCCTCAAGTGGAGTATTCCATATGGGGAACTGCTGAGGGCAAAAAGGAATTGCAATTCTGACGATACCTACCATATTGAAAGTAAGATCATAGCAGACCGTTTCAGGGAGAGGGGTTATCCCAATTGGGTAGTCAAGACGGCATTGAGCAGAGCGGAGAAGGTTGATAGGGCATCGACAATTTCTGACAAGCCTTTTACCGATGAGAACGAGTTTAACAAGCCCAGGATGATACTCACTTACATTTCTGATGCTCAGCCCATCAAAAGGATTATGGCCAAGAATTGGGGTATCCTCAAAAATGATATGGTGATAGGGGATTTTATCCCTATTAGACCATGCATCACATATTGTAGAGGGAAGAATATCAGGGACATGCTTGTCCATAGTGATATTACCACCTATCCACCTGACAGCTTGAAGGGTCTTGAAGGTTTCTTCCCTTGCGGCCATTGCAAGGCGTGTTTGTACAGTAAGTGCCACAAACAAGTGAGCCATAATGGGGTTAGTAAAATCATTACCCAGTTTCTTACCTGTAGCTCCATGTTTGTGATACATGCAATAGAATGTACATGTAAACTCTGGTACATAGGCAGCACTACGTGTATGGCTAAAAAGAGAATCCTGGAGCACACTCGTGCGATTACCAACTATGATCCCAAGTATCCTGTGGCCCGACATTTCAGGGAGAGGCATTTTTCTAATACTAAGGAATTGAGTTATATTATCCTTGAACAGATCAGAAAAAATCCGAGAGGTGGCAACAGGGTACTGAAACTGCGACAAAGAGAGTCTAAGCCCATTATAGATTTCCAAACTAAAATGCCGGGAGGGTTGAATCAGGAAGAGGAGTTATCTGTACATCTTAAAGAATAACTGATTTCACTCTATTATGACAATCATATTTTTCATGTATTCACATACGTCGGTATGTTTGTTTCCAATGTGGTCTCTCCAGGTATATACTTATTTTGTTGAATATTTTGTTCGTTGTGGTGTAGCCTTTCATCTATTCTTTCATGAAGTACAATGTGCCCTTGTTGTTATAAGAAACTTTGAAAAGTGAAGTTGTTATTATAAGTAATAGGACTAGATATCCTTTTTAATAGTTGTATTTTAATGCACAATTTTTTTTCTTTTTTCTCTCCCCTTTTTTTCTTTCTTCACTGCACAGATGGAAAGGAAGTGCTTAGTCACCGATATTCACTACACATATGGTCTTCAATTTCTTTTCTTTTCTTCTTAGTTCATTTTTCAAGAGCACCTGCATAATTATGTTAATGACAGCACGACTATGCAGTATGGGGTCAGTTATTATGAGTGCGGCTGACTTGTGCCTTTCTTGGTGCACTTGCCGAGTATTGCTACATGGCACCATTTGGGTACGATTTACAGTTCTTCTCAGCAGTTTGATACAGCATAAGTTAAACCACATGGTTTACATGTTTCACATCTGCACTCATATTGTGTTGAGGTAAAATGAATATTGCATACAAGGACAGCGACGGACCATTGGGTAACACTCTGTTATTCTCGTGTTGGGGGAATGATGTAGTGTAGTATTGGGTAACACAGCATACAATCTATATGACAGAAATTATCTAAAATGATCTGTTTTTATCCATTGATATGCAATAGGATGCTGTAGAACTTTGTGACGAAAAAATAACTTTATTGACAAAAAGACGAGTTCCGGCACTCACGCATGATGCGTGAGCCGGCATTTGCCAATATCGTTAACTATTAGCATCATTGTAGGCGGGAGTTGAGTCTTAATATCACTCGATAAGTAATGATAGTTCGCATGCGGCAAGCAATGACAAATGTTATCACGGGTTGTACTGCTGTGATGAATTTTAGTTTAGTATAATTCTCTATATTTAGGTCGTCATGTGTAGTGCTCATTATTTCTCTATGCAATTTCGTCATTTAAATGTAAATTCAGAGTAGAGATATACTGGTTTTACAAATTATTGTATTGACGATCGTATTCAAAGTATATTAAGATGATTAACAAAGTTCTTCAAATATGATATCTTTATTGTGTACTATTCCAATATGTCCGCCACATTAACCATGCCTTATGCGTCATTAGTATGCATCATGGAAACCCCATTTATGCTGTGCTGTCTTCCATGTCTGCTATTCACGTGATCAAGCCTCGTTAGAGGTGAAACGCATTGTGAATTAAACAACGGACACCCTGCTATTTTGCGTTGTGTTTTGTCCTGAGAGCGCGCTTGAACAGTAAAGCCTAAGGAAAGATTGACACAGCCGGTACTCCGCCGGCGTGCGCGCCACCTTCCACGGGTCTCGTGGAGTCCAGCAGGAGTAACTGTAGTGTTGGATATATATATAAACAAATATATATATATATATATATATAGAATCCCTTCCACACGCATTCCGTTTTTGCTCATTAGCATGTCCTCCGTAGGTCGGGTGCGTGAGTGAGTCGGGCTCCTCCATTCACATACAAAACAAAGTCTCTCGTTTCCGGAGCCCCAGACCCTTCAGGGCGGCCTCAAAGAAATGGGCACGAGCAACCCACAAAGCATTTGCCATACAAAACGAACATTGTGAGGCCCAATACCGCAGCTCAGGTTGCCACACGGTCCAACAGCGTCTGCTTCCCTTTACCTAACGTTTCGGCTGATTGCCTTGCTCACAGGTGGAAGAAGACACCAACGTGTGCTTGGGCGTGTTTTAAAATAGATTTTAATCACGTGACTCAGCTCTTTAAACATCAACCACTTGAACATCAGTGCAGATATCGAGAATCAACATACCACAAGGTTTGATTTGAGGACTTCCATTGTTACAACCACAAATAATACTGCACTATGGGGGATAATACTGCGGTATTGGGCCTCACAATGTTCGTTTTGTATGGCAAATGCTTTGTGGGTTGCTCGTGCCCATTTCTTTGAGGCCGCCCTGAAGGGTCTGGGGCTCCGGAAACGAGAGACTTTGTTTTGTATGTGAATGGAGGAGCCCGACTCACTCACGCACCCGACCTACGGAGGACATGCTAATGAGCAAAAACGGAATGCGTGTGGAAGGGATTCTAGCACGATGATTCCTGCGATGATCGTGCTGCAGGAGACGGTTTCTGCCGGTCGCACGCAGAAAGGAAACACTGCGGCTTAACACTTGACAGCTTTGATTACACTCAACCACTTGAACATCAGTGCAGATATCGAGAATCAACATACCACAAGGTTTGATTTGAGGACTTCCATTGTTACGACCACAAATAATACTGCACTATAGGAGATGATGTTTAAAGAGCTGAGTCACGTGATTAAAATCTATTTTAAAACACGCCCAAGCACACGTTGGTGTCTTCTTCCACCTGTGAGCAAGGCAATCAGCCGAAACGTTAGGTAAAGGGAAGCAGACGCTGTTGGACCGTGAGGCAACCTGAGCTGTGGTATTGGGCCTCACAATGTTCGTTTTGTATGGCAAATGCTTTGTGGGTTGCTCGTGCCCATTTCTTTGAGGCCGCCCTGAAGGGTCTGGGGCTCCGGAAACGAGAGACTTTGTTTTGTATGTGAATGGAGGAGCCCGACTCACTCACGCACCCGACCTACGGAGGACATGCTAATGAGCAAAAACGGAATGCGTGTGGAAGGGATTCTAGCAGGATGATTCCTGCGATGATCGTGCTGCAGGAGACGGTTTCTGCCGGTCGCACGCAGAAAGGAAACACTGCGGCTTAACACTTGACAGCTTTGATTACACTCAACCACTTGAACATCAGTGCAGATATCGAGAATCAACATACCACAAGGTTTGATTTGAGGACTTCCATTGTTACAACCACAAATAATACTGCACTATGGGAGATGATGTTTAAAGAGCTGAGTCACGTGATCAAAATCTATTTTAAAACACGCCCAAGCACACGTTGGTGTCTTCTTCCACCTGTGAGCAAGGCAATCAGCCGAAGCGTTAGGTAAAGGGAAGCAGACGCTGTTGGACCGTGTGGCAACCTGAGCTGCGGTATTGGGCCTCACAATGTTCGTTTTGTATGGCAAATGCTTTGTGGGTTGCTCGTGCCCATTTCTTTGAGGCCGCCCTGAAGGGTCTGGGGCTCCGGAAACGAGAGACTTTGTTTTGTATGTGAATGGAGGAGCCCGACTCACTCACGCACCCGACCTATGGAGGACATGCTAATGAGCAAAAACGGAATGCGTGTGGAAGGGATTCTAGCAGGATGATTCCTGCGATGATCGTGCTGCAGGAGACGGTTTCTGCCGGTCGCACGCAGAAAGGAAACACTGCGGCTTAACACTTGACAGCTTTGATTACACTCAACCACTTGAACATCAGTGCAGATATCGAGAATCAACATACCACAAGGTTTGATTTGAGGACTTCCATTGTTACAACCACAAATAATACTGCACTATGGGAGATGATGTTTAAAGAGCTGAGTCACGTGATTAAAATCTATTTTAAAACACGCCCAAGCACACGTTGGTGTCTTCTTCCACCTGTGAGCAAGGCAATCAGCCGAAACATTAGGTAAAGGGAAGCAGACGCTGTTGGACCGTGTGGCAACCTGAGCTGCGGTATTGGGCCTAACAATGTTCGTTTTGTATGGTAAATGCTTTGTGGGTTGCTCGTGCCCATTTCTTTGAGGCCGCCCTGAAGGGTCTGGGGCTCCGGAAACGAGAGACTTTGTTTTGTATGTGAATGGAGGAGCCCGACTCACTCACGCACCCGACCTACGGAGGACATGCTAATGAGCAAAAACGGAATGCGTGTGGAAGGGATTCTAGCAGGATGATTCCTGCGATGATCGTGCTGCAGGAGACGGTTTCTGCCGGTCGCACGCAGAAAGGAAACACTGCGGCTTAACACTTGACAGCTTTGATTACACTCAACCACTTGAACATCAGTGCAGATATCGAGAATCAACATACCACAATGTTTGATTTGAGGACTTCCATTGTTACAACCACAAATAATACTGCACTATGGGAGATGATGTTTAAAGAGCTGAGTCACGTGATTAAAATCTATTTTAAAACACGCCCAAGCACACGTTGGTGTCTTCTTCCACCTGTGAGCAAGGCAATCAGCCGAAACGTTAGGTAAAGGGAAGCAGACGCTGTTGGACCGTGTGGCAACCTGAGCTGCGGTATTGGGCCTCACAATGTTCGTTTTTTATGGCAAATGCTTTGTGGGTTGCTCGTGCCCATTTCTTTGAGGCCGCCCTGAAGGGTCTGGGGCTCCGGAAACGAGAGACTTTGTTTTGTATGTGAATGGAGGAGCCCGACTCACTCACGCACCCGACCTACGGAGGACATGCTAATGAGCAAAAACGGAATGCGTGTGGAAGGGATTCTAGCAGGATGATTCCTGCGATGATCGTGCTGCAGGAGATGGTTTCTGCCGGTCGCACGCAGAAAGGAAACACTGCGGCTTAACACTTGACAGCTTTGATTACACTCAACCACTTGAACATCAGTGCAGATATCGAGAATCAACATACCACAAGGTTTGATTTGAGGACTTCCATTGTTACAACCACAAATAATACTGCACTATGGGAGATGATGTTTAAAGAGCTGAGTCACGTGATTAAAATCTATTTTAAAACACGCCCAAGCACACGTTGGTGTCTTCTTCCACCTGTGAGCAAGGCAATCAGCCGAAACGTTAGGTAAAGGGAAGCAGACGCTGTTGGACCGTGTGGCAACCTGAGCTGCGGTATTGGGCCTCACAATGTTCGTTTTGTATGGCAAATGCTTTGTGGGTTGCTCGTGCCCATTTCTTTGAGGCCGCCCTGAAGGGTCTGGGGCTCCGGAAACGAGAGACTTTGTTTTGTATATATATATATATATATATATATATATATATATATATATATATATATATATATATATATATATATATATATATATATTATCTACTGGCGGTTGCCAGTAGTTAGGACCGTGTTTCCATACGAAATCCGCAACATTCTATTTGGAATAACTTTGGCGCCGGTTGACGAATCCTTGCGAAATTTTCAAAATAGGTGGGGCGCTCTGCTCCGCTCCTAACCTCAAGCGGGGGCTGAGAAAAAAGGGGGGTCCCAAAACGCATTTTTCGCATGCAATTTTCCATAGGGACCTTTAGTCCAAGGTACAGCCCGAATGGCTGAACAGAATTACTTGAAATTTGGCAGAGAGGTAGTCCTCAGCTCAGGGATGTGCCTTTTGCATATATGGTGTCAATCTGTTCAGTAGTTCCTGAGAAAATCAAAAGTAAAATCACATACATATCTGTGCGGAGCCTAACGACACATCTCATCGTGAGATCTGATTGGCTGTCAGTACTTCATCCAAGAAGTGTTGTCAGCCATCTTGGGACCAATATACATGATAGCACCTCATTAAAAAGCATTGCAGTTAATAGAAGGTTTTAAGACTTTAGTTACATTATAAATCATGTGTTGATGGTACCATACTCATTTTAGGAATTGTGGTGTGTTCTAAGGTGATTTTAACATGTGAAAAAGCCTTCTGCTGTGATATCATGAACCATGTTTGAGAGAAAACTATTTTCTCATGCTTTTCCCACAGACGTTTGGAAGGTGATCTATAAGCTAAACTGAGAGCATATTTTATGTAAATTCACATTATCTTTCTCAGTCATGTAAGAATGAAGTCTGACATTCTCAGTAAAACATGTACATCCAACAAGGGCAGAGACTGTCAGTTGATTCCTTTGTGTTCTACTGCAGCTTCCCAGAGTGCTCTAAAGAACAACTAGAGCGCTAACAGTCTCACTTATGACAAAAGTATGGCACACCTGAAGCCATCTTAATTGGAATAAAGTGGTAACACTTAAAACATTTAATTTACAAAGGAACAAAATGAGGGGGTTCATTTTGCCATATAAATTATGATTAGTGCTGCAGAAAGAAAAATTAGGGCACATTTTGACTTCTCTCTTTTTATTTATTTTTTTTAAATATCTTTATTAGTTTTTTACAGCAGCACGAAAATAATTGATCGAGCAATACAAATCATACGAAAAGTTGAAGTAAATAGTTAGATCAAACTAGACTTCACTTCAGTAGCATTTAAATAAACTAGGGCACATTTTGACTTCTGAAATCCTCTTTTATTTCATAAAAAAATTCTTACATGCAGACTGAAACATGCACTTTGAATACCAGCAGCAGACTTGCCTGGTGAGCAGTAGCTTTACTACAGTGATCTAATGAGCAACTAGAGTGCTAACATTCAGAATTTATGGAAAATGTGTGGCACATCTGAATGTCTTCTTGATGGAATCAAAGTAAAAAACTGAAAGTATTTCCTACTGAGGAGACTGTAGTAAATGAGGAAATTAGGAAACTTCATAACAAATAAATCTCCCAAGATGGCCACCAGAGACAAAAGAGCCCAAATGTAGCCCAAATATCACCCAGATGTAGCCCAAGTATAGCCCAATGACAGAATGTCCCAGAGTGTTCTTAAGAACAACTAGAGCGCTTACTGTCTTACTTATGACAAAAGTATGGCACACCTGAAGCCATCTTGATTGGAATAGACTGGTAACACTTAAAACATTTAATTTAAAAAGGAACACAATGAGGGGGTTCATTTTGCCATAGAAATTATGATTAGTGCTGAAGAAAGAAAAATTAGGGCACATTTTGAGTGACTTCTCAAATCCTCTTCTATTTCATTAAAAAATTCTGATATGCAGACTGAAACATGCACTTCTAATACTAGCAGCAGACTTCCGTGGTGAGCAGTAGCTTTACTACAGTGATCTAATGAGCAACTATAGTGTTAACATTCAGAATTTATGGCAAATGTGTGACATATATGAATACCTTCTTGATGGAATCAAAGTAAAAAACTGAAAGCATTTCCTACTGAGGAGACTGCAGTAAATGAGGAAATTAGGAAACTTCATAACAAATAAATCTCTAAAATGGCCACCAGAGACAAAAGAGCCCAAATGTAGCCCAAATGTAGCCCAAATATCACCCAGATGTAGCCCAAATGTAGCCCAATGACAGAAGTGTGCAAAACACTTATTTTTTGTGTATTTGCAGTTTTATATAGTGCAGACTTGTCAGGTATTGGAGTGCTTTACATGAGCATCGGTTACATCACACAAGATCAAATTCATTTTGGTTGTAGACATGGGGAGATTAAGTGATTTGACCAGAATCACAGAATGTTGAGCTGAAACAGAAACTCCAACCTGGTTCCCCAGTTGCAAAGTCTGCAGCTCTGGAAGTAACACCACACCCTCTCCCCTTGGATGCAACATTTAATCAAGTGGTCAACTGGATAAAAAAACTAAGATTACAAATATTTTAAAAGTTCTTTGTAGCTATTTGAAAACTCAGTAAATATGTCCTCATTTTAGTTTTTTAGAGCACTAACCATAATTTTGATGCAAATAAGAACCTCTCATATATGTAATTTCTAAAGGAAATGCTCTAGGCATTACAGTTTTGATTACATCAAGATGACGTCAGGCGTTCCACACTTTTGTAATAAATATAGAATGTTAGCAATCTAGTTGTTCATTGGGATACTGTTGAGAGGCAGAGGCCAGGGGCACAGACTCTGAAAATTGAAGGCAGGTTGGAGAGTGCAGAGTCAACAATTTGACCACACTAGGCAGGCAGGAAGGGCAGTGGCAGCACAACAGACTATGGAGGGCAGTGGAAAGGGGGGCAGGGGCAACAAACCAACAATACAGGACTGGCAAGAGAGGCTGTGGCAATATAATACACCATTGTGGGCAGAAGGAAGAGGCAGCGGTCATACAACCATACATGCCAACAGACCCGTTTCAGCCAGGAAACGTCCAATGTTTTTAAGCTCAAATCGGCTTTACTTGATCTGTTTCCTGTCTACAATCTTCTCTTTTTCAATGTAACTCAAAGGGGAAAATCAATACCCCAGTTTTATTTCAAAATCTCCCTCTTACCAATTTCAAAATGTTCGCAAGTATGGTACATTGGATCATGGTAGGCACGAGGAATTGGGGTAGGGACATGGACTCGGATAACAGAGGACAGGAGGGACATTGAGAGGTGCACCAAACTGACCCTACAGGGCAGGCATCAGGGTTTGCAGCAGCACAATACACCACAAAGGGCATGCGGGACGGGAGTGCAGCACAACAATCCATAGAAAGCAATAAGGAGGGGACAGGACCATGCACATGGACACCAGACAACAGAGGGGAAAGAGGCAATGGTAGCTAGCTGACCATAATGGACAGACAGGAGAGAAAGCTGCAGCATAACAGACCATAAAGGGCAGGAGGGACGGATCAGGGGCATTACAATGGAACCGACAAGCCAGGAGGGAGGGAATAGGGGTCTGCACATGGAAACAGAGGGCTGGGGGCAAGGGAGCAGGGCAGGAGCAGCAAGATGACCATGGAGGTCAGGCAGGATGGGCACTAGAGACAAGACACACCATGGAGAGCAACAGTGAGACTATGATGGCATACACACAGACCATGGAGGGAAGGTGGGAGGGTGTCAGGAGCAGCTACCTGACCACACAGGGAAGGTGGGAGGGGCCATGGCAGCACAGAAGACCATGCATGGCAAGCGGGAGGGTAAGTGGCAGCACAATGGCTATGATGGGCAAGAAGGAGGGTGCAGGGGCATGCACAAAGGACCATGGAGGATAGAAAGGAGGGTCAGGACCTGGGCACAGACAAGAGAGTTCAGGGGAAGGGGCCTCACAACAGACCGCGCGGGGCAGGCAGGAGGAGCAGTTGCAGCACAACAGACCAGGGAGGGCAGAAGGGTCTGGCAGTAAAATGGACAATGGAGGACAGGAGGAAGGGGATAGGTGCATGGCATGTGGGCAGGCAGGGTGGAGGTGGCAGGGACAGGTTACAGTCATCTGACAATGCTAGGCAGGTGGGAGGGGAGCTCAACAGAACACTCAGAGTAGATAGGAGTGGCAGGTCCATGGAACATGGTGGTCAAAAAGGATGGAGCAGGGGCATGCACAAAGACATCGGAGGGCAGGGGGAAGGAGAATAGGGGCAGCAAGCTAAGCACAGAGGCTAAGCAGGAGGTCAATGATGGGCCATAGAATTGGGCAATGGAGGGCAGGAGGAGTGGACTGGTACATCATGCTAAATGGAGGGCAGTGGCAGCACATCAGACCATGCATGGCAGGAGGGAGGAGGCTAGTCCATGGATTCAGACAACAGAGGATAGGGAGGAGGTGGATGGGGCAGCAAGCTAACTGTTCATAGAAGGTGGCTATTAGGAACTTTATTGTTTTTAAAATGTGTGTCTGTGCGAACTACTTAAAATATGAACAAGTATGCAGCATAATCTCACTTTTATTCAGGAAGAAGAGGACGTTTGGGACTGTGACTCCGGGCTCACTTGGCAGAAACATCCCCTGACCCTCCACCCCCCATCGCAAAATGTAATGCCCGTGAAAAGGGTAGGTGGACGCAGTGTTATATAGAACATAGTCCTGAGAGCACGATTGAAAATGAAAACTAGATATAGTATATGGTATAAACTATGTACCAAAAAGTGTGATATAAAATGAACCGGGCCTTGAAATATAATATGCAATACATTGTGCGCAATGACAGATTCATTGGAGAGCGCGAGAATGCACAGGCACTAGCGCTTGCTATGTGATATACGCCTTGGAGTGTAATATGCACAGGGCAGTGTTGCATAACCTAAGTAGTCTCTAAAGTTGTAATATAAAATATGTGCTGGGAAGTGTAACATTGCATATGCACTGTGACAAAGATATGGATCCCAGATTGTAATAAGTATGGCATAGCGCTGTGCTTTAGAACATAGGCATCGAGGAAGGCACGTTAGATGGGGCAATATAACCCATGCGAAGGCAAGTGTGGCATGACATATTCATGGGGTGGTGTTACAGTGCACATGGGCTAGAGAGTGTCATAGCATAAGCACTAGATGGTGGAATACAACACAGAGGTGTGTGGCACTCGGCAGGCAATGGTGGGTGTAACACAGAATTGGGCTCAGCCAGGAGCACGCTGTGACTCTCAAGTGAGGTTTGTCTCCTTTCCAGAGAGTAAAATAAAAAGTATTACACATCCGGCGGTGGATGTGTGTTTTATTAACCGTGAGGGGGTTTCTTGCATAGTTGGGTTGAATTTTTGTCGAATCCCCTTTGAATGGCTTGGTGTGCATGTGTATTAAATGTGCCCGTCAATAGCTACCCATGTTTGTATAAATAAACGATAAGGGTGTCTACTTGGAGAGTACCCACCAGCGGGGGCGCCGGGATTAGGCACGGTAGGGTGTCAGACATGTCAGAGCTTCACTAGCGGTGTGAATACATTCTACGTGGATTCATTGTATGCATAGTCGCCTTTTAATGAATATCACGCAAATCGTCATGGTGATAGGTACATACGGTTTGTCCAGCATGTCCTAGGTGTTTCTATAAATATATATTTTTTTAAAATAATAAAAATCAAAGGCCGGCCCCGGGGGATGGGGTCCCCGGGGCCATAAGTGGACTGAGGAGGGGGGCAACACAGCCCCCCTCCTAAAGAATAAAAAAAAAAATAGGCCATGACCCGGGGGTTGGGGTCCCCGGGGCCGATTAAGGCCTTGGGAGGGCCAAATTAATTTTTTTCAACAAAAAAAAGTAGGGTGCAGGCCCTGGGGGATGGGGTCCCCAGGGCTAATAAATCAGAAAAAGAAAGGGGGCCACACAGCCCTCCTTCTAAAAATAAAATAAATAAAAAACCGGCATTGCGCTGGAGGCCACGCTCCCTCCTTGCAGCACTCTGCAAACGCGCCCCCTGGTCAGTTGTAAGTTGAGGAATTAATTCCCCTTCAATACTGAGGGTCCCTGAGGGCCAACTAGCCCAACAGGTATCTCCAGTATGCGCCAGGGAGCTGCGTTGCAGACAGGTGTTCTGAGGCCACACCCCTTTTTACAACTCCATGCAATGCAGCTCTGTGGCGCTTACTGGAGGTACCTAGTGGGCTAGTTTGACCCTAGGGACCCTTAGGATTCAAGGGGACTTAATATCTCAACTCAGAACGGCCACAGGGCGCGTTTACACAGTGGTGAAGGGAGGGGACGGGGCCTGAGGTGACGTGTGCAAACACACCCTGTGGCGTGTTTTTAAGTTGGGGAAATAATTCCCTTTCAATCCTGAGGGACCCTGGTGTCCAATTAGCCCACCAGGTGCTTCCAGTAAGCACAACTGCTCTGCGTTGCAGAGAGGTGGTGCAGGCCGTGCCACTTTTTACACCTCTCTGCAACGCAGCTCTGTGGCACTTACTGGAGGTACCAAGTGGTCTAGTTGGACCCTAGGGACCCTCAGGATTCAAGGGGACTTATTCTCCCAACTTAAAACGGCTACAGGGCGTGTTTACACAGTGGGGAAGGGAGGGGACGGGGCATGAGGTGACGTGTTCAAACACGCCCTGTGGTGCGTTTTAAGAGGTAGTTTTAATCCCCTGCCCTATTATATACTAGGGGCTTACAGAGGAGGTCATGTTAATCACAGGGGGACCCCAACGCATAGTGTGCCCTTGTGTATGTAGGTGTTTTCACTGTATTCTGAGTGTCTTTTAACATAGCACTGGCTCTAGGACTGGTTAGTCAGACTCAGTTACCACCAGTATCCGTCTGAAAAAGTTGAGGGTACAGGATGATTTTGCAACAAGGCTTGTTTCTGCTCTTCTGTTTGTTCTTTCTGCACGTTATACTTCTTCCTGCACTTTTCTTCGTCTTTGAGGACTTCTGTTGCTTCTTTCTGCATTTCTTTTTATTTCTTTCTGTGCGTTTTTCCTTCTTTCTTCACATGTCCTATCTCTGTAGGCATAGCTAGAAATTAGCATTTAAAAAACCTTTGAAATTCACTGAAAAAACCATAGGTTTCAGGCACGTTATAGCTAGGAATTAGCATTTAAAAAACCTTAGAAAATCACTGAAAAAATCATAGGTTTCAGGGGCGTTATAGTTAGCTGGACTTTTCACTCGTACAAAACCATAGAAATTCCCCCGTTATAGTTAGTTCAGCTAACTATAACTCGCGCGCCCGCAATGCACTGCTGATGACGTCACATATTACATCACTCATGACATGGTCAGTGACATCACTGATGACATCACTGATGACATCATCCTTGTGATAAAGTGGCAGACCTCCTCTCCCCCTAATATAACCTTTGATACACACATTCAAAAATAGAAATTACAATTTTCAAAACAATGGACATACCAATACCAGTTACAACAACCTACTCAGTAATTGTAAGATCCACATCCACATCCACTCATTCACCAACAGTCCTATACAGTCACTCATACATGTACTCACTCATCATATGTACTCATACACCTATACATCCTGTTACACAACGCCACTCATCCATAAAGTTACTCACACACATAGTCACTCATGCTAATAAAGAATCAAACATCTGTTTACCTGCATATACAGTTATACACACACCACCACACTTACTTTCACAGAAACTTACACATACTTAGTCTTTTAAACAATCACTTATAGAAACACATACTTATTCATACAGGAACTCTTTCAATCTCTCACTCTCACATATACTCACTTATATACACCAATAGTCACATATACTAGTTTAAATTATATGTAGTTACTCATAGAGACACTATTGAGACAGTCATTCACTCACTAACACACCCATGCACACACTCATCCACCCATACAGTCCTGCACACTTGCTGTCTTCAACACATACAAACAGTGAGTCACTCATTCATGCACCTATGCACTACGTAATACCCCCCACCGAACCATACAGACATCAGACACTTATACTGATACTCAAAAACCAACTAATAACCTATATAGACACTCATGTAGCTACTCACCAACCCATGCAGCCACTTATACACAAAGTGAGAGACTTATACAGATATTTACATATTTAAACATTACTCACTAAGACATGTATTCACTAAGATACACTTAATCAGTCAGTTATACAATCAATTTTTCAAAAACAAATCATCCATTTAGACACTTATATACCCATTTATTCTTTCATCGACCTTGAGATATACATATATAAAACATATGTAATTTTCAGAAAAACACACATTCACTGGATGATGACATCAGTGATGTCATCAGTGATGTCATTTGAGATGTCAGCAGTGATGTCATTTGAGATGTCAGCAGTGATGTCATGAGTGATGTCACTGACCATGTCATGAGTGATGTACTATGTGACGTCATCAGCAGTGCATTGCGGGCGCGCGAGTTATAGTTAGCTGAACTAACTATAACGGGGGAATTTCTATGGTTTTCTACGAGTGAAAAGTCCAGCTAACTATAACGCCCCTGAAACCTATGGTTTTTTCAGTGAATATATATATATATATATATATATTACCTACTGGCGGTCGCCAGTAGGTAGTTATAGTTAGGACCCCTTTTCCATAGGAAATCCGCAACATTCTATTTTGAATAACTTTGGCGCCGGTTGACGAATCCTCGCGAATTTTTCAAAATAGGTGGGGCGCTACGCTCCGCTCCTACCCTGAAAGTCTCGGGGGGATTCATCAAGCGGGGGCTGAGATAAAAGGGGGGTCCCAAAACGCGTTTTTCCCATGCATTTTTCCATAGGACCTTTAGAACGAGCTACAGCCCGAACGGCTGAACAGAATTACTCAAAATTTGGCAGAGATGTAGTCCCTAGGTCAAGGAAGTGCCTTTTGTAGGTTTGGTGTAAATCTGTTCAGTAGATTCTGAGAAAATAGCCTTTAAATCAATATATATATCTGAGCCCGCTTACGGTACGCTTACCGTACGCTTACGGTAAGCTTACGGTAAGCGTACGGTGGTGTGCGCGAGCGCGATTCTGATTGGCTCTTAGATCTTAGTAAACATTCGAATCGGTCGAAACCAGGAAGCGGCGGCCGCCATTTTGTGTATTTCACTCTGAAAAAAAAGAGTGAAAACAAGGAAAGGGGGCAATGAGGAGAGTTACAGACCCCCTAACATTTGTAAGGGGGTCAAAGAAGGACAGAAAAGTACAAAGAAAACATTTATTGATTTTAAAAAAAATCACGGGGTACGCGTACGGTAAGCTTACGGTAAGCGTACGGTAAAAAAAAATAAAAATAAATAAAAGAAAAGCAGATTTAAGAGTTTAGTTATTAGGGAGCTCTAAAAAGAGCTGTTGTGTTTATGAAGTCATTTTTTTAGTGGTACCTACAAGTAAGTACCGATGCAGAGTCTAAGGTTCAAGAGGAAGACTCTGTTCCCTTCATCATTGAAGTGCACACCATCTCCTCTATAAATGTCTTGCATGTCATAACGCAAGTTGTTGTGGTAAATGGCACCCATACCATAGTCACGGAGGAAAGCAGAAACAGATTTGTTGACGTGCTTTCTTGCTTTGTCAATCTGTGGACAGAAATGATTGGACCAGTTCCATTTTTGCCTTTGGCATATGTTGGAAAACACAAAGGCAGTTTTAGGGAAAAGTGTAAACAGTTGTGCAAAGGTGTCCTTCATAAGCATTTCCAGACCTACCCCAGTCAAAGTGCCTAGGTCATTGCCACCACAGTGCACTATTATGAGGTCAGGGTGTTGGATTTGAATGAAGGATTTCACCAATGGCATCAATTGGTGCCACTTTAACCCTCTCTGACCAATCCATTTAATGTCTACATTTGGCAAAGCAAGGTCTCTCACCATACCTGTTTTCTCTGCAAACTTTTCACTCCAGAAGACATAGCTGTGCCCTACAATCCACACTGTGAACATCTTCAAAGGAGAACTGGATGCACTCAGGAGGTGTCTTTCAGTAGAATGGCAATATGAAAAGAAAGACAGTTTGGAAATGGAGGCATACATATTTTTTTCAAAACAAAAAGAACTGATTGGCTGTTTCATACCATTCTAGAATAAAAACTAGGCTGTATGTGTAAATTAATAGAAGCATGTTTTTTATTGGTAAAAAAAAATGTGTAACCAAAGAACAGTACTATGGATTTGCTGTTAGGCTTGAAAAGTCAAGCACTCTTGCTCTGTGGAATTGAAACATTGTTTGGCGAACTTCTGACCTAACTCAACACAGCAGTGTTCCATGAGCTGTTGCTATGGTAGCAGGCAGAAGTCAAGTTGGGGGAAGGGTACTAGGCAGAAGTCAAGTTGGGGGAAGGGTACTTTTGGAAAAGGGTTGGTTTTAAACCAATAGAAATGTGTGATTACATTTGAAAAAAAGGGGGAAGCACTGAGATTTGAAACTTACAAGTATATGTGGGGAAAAATAGAGGGAAAGTTTGCCATTATCTGGTTCTGCTGAGAGGAGAGAGGTGAACACAACAGAGATCCTGGCTCTGATAATCTGCTGTTTGAGTGTCACATTTCTTTCACAACTAACTAATTTTAAAGGTGAGTTTACAGTTTGAGAGGGGATGTATGTGGTAACTTAAAAATGAATAATAGAAATGGAAATTGTTGGGGGGCGTGGCTTGCGCCCGTTGAAGATGGCAGACACTCCCTGACCTCCCTGGTCACGGGGGAGAACGACGATCCTAACGCGGTGCTGACCGCTTATTCGAACTTCTATTAGCGCGTCCCGCTTGTCAGAAGCGAAGCTGCCTGCAACGATATACTTTACAATAACGGGACCACCATGTAAGAGCCGTTATTTTTATTTGTTCACTCGAGCGCTTCTGTAGCGTTTAACGGCCGCCATTTCAGCTCGCGCGCTGACAGGAATTTTATCACGCACTGCCCTCACGGAGCTCTCCTTGAATTGCGACCCTCTAAATTACCTGGAGCTGCCGTCTGCTGTTGTAATGGGCTGCCTCTTCCTTGCCTCACATAATAAGTACCTATTTTCTTCACGAAGCTAACTTTGTTTAAACAAGCCCTCAGAAAATGACTTTTGTGACCGTTTTTTCTCTGCTTATTAACTCTTTGCTGCCATCTAGTGTCCATTTGCCTCAAACATCCCAAGAACAATAATTTCATTACCAGGAATGGAATGGTTTCTGTGGAGTTTTTTTTTTTTTTTTTACTTTATTCTCTCTGAGGGGGAAAATGTCCTTTATATCCAATTGCTCCTAGTTCTTTAAATATAACTATTTTTTGGTGCATCCAACCTTTAATCTTCTTCAAATTTATTTTGTGGATTATTGCAAATGGAGGGAAAATGAATTATTAAGACTTCAGATAACTTCAACAAGGAGTGTGAATAAATTTAAAGAGCTTTTTCTTGCTGTATGGTGCACTTTCTTGTCTTTCATTGCACCCAAGTCATGTTATAGTGAACGGAGTCAGATATTGCATAAGAGGACATATGCGTCTAATACCTGGTCTTTGCATCATTCCGAGTTTTGAAGAGTCACGGTCAATAACCAATGAGAGAGGTTACATCAGAGCAGGCTCCCTGAATCGTCACGGCATCTCACGTTTATAGTCCTTCTGATCTGTGTCTGACTCTAAGCTCCTTTCACGGACATATCGTGCATCCTCAGAATCTCTGCCTTCCCTCGGGGCGGTAATCGTCGATTTTTGCACGATTCTTCATGGGAAAACTCAGGAATTTAAAGTTGTCCACTCCCTCTCCACTTCCTGGGGACTCAGATTCGGATTCTTCTCCTCGAGATATGGCGGACGCCATCACACCAAAACCAGATCCAATACGAGGAGCCATTCCTAAATCGCGCAATAAAGAGAAGTTGTCCTCTTCCCTCGCTTCTTCTAAACGATTGAAGAAGGATCCACCATCCCCAGAGAGTATCTCTTCATCCGCTCCCATGGATCTAATTCTGGAGGAGCTCCGTGCGTTCAAACCTTTCATGGAGGCTACCACCAAGAACATGCAGGCCATGCAGGAGAAATGGTCATCTTTGGAGTCACGTGTTCAGTCCTTGGAATCCCACACAGACTCCTTACAATCTTCTTGTTCCCACATTCCATCAATGGAAAAGGAGATTCTTCTACTTAAGCGCCAGACGGAGGATTTGGAAAACAGAAATCGCAGAAATAATCTACGCCTTTATGGCCTTCCAGAACTTACAGAAGGGTCAAACCCCACCACCTTCTTCCAATCCTTTCTGGCCAAGATCTTGGACGCCCCAACTTTAACCTCCATCAATATTCAAAGAGCTCATCGCCTTGGCCCGAGGACCACTAGTAAACCCAGAGGTGTTATCATGCTGTTTCTACAATTCACTGATCTCTTACAGGTCCTTTCAGCTGCCAAGCTCAAGAAACAAATTATATGGGAGGGTCATCGCCTCTATCTATCACAAGATGTCTCCAAGGCTACTGCAGATCGTAGGAAGAAATTTTTGGACATGCGGCCTCAGCTGCGGGCCCTAAATGCCAGATATGGTCTACTACATCCTTGTCTCTTCAAGGTCACCTATAAGGACAGAACAATCACGTATGAAGACCCTGTGGCCTTACAGGCGTTTCTCCAACAACATGGCCCTGACGTTATGGATGTATCCAGACCTGGTTGACATACTCTGCTTCTCCTTGTTTGAATTCGATGGTTTATGATTCTGTTGTCTCTTTGTTAACGTTCTTGTTTAGTTAAACCATGATTGTCTCCTTGTCCGACAGTTGTTTTTGCTATCACGTGCCCCCTTTTGTGGTGTTATGAAGTGTAATTTAGCTCATCTGTAGTTAATACTTCTTATTTTTCTGTGACACGTCTTTTCCTCTCATCGCATATCCTTTTTGTTTCTACAGACATTGCCTTCCCTCTTCCTGATGTGTTATGTTATTCTTTTCGCAGTGCGCTATTGGATCCATGGTATTTGAGGTTTGTCTGTGTATTCTGGTTGTTGTCGTCGCTGTCTCCCGGCGCCATCGCCCCATCCTCGTTTTTTGAATTTTTCGTTCCGTAAGTATGTTCCTCAGTCGTTCGTCTCGAACGTGTACTGTCTTTTTGTTGATTTTTGTCTCTGTCTCTCTTTCTATAATTGACTTCTTACCTTTTTCTCTTTCCTCTCTCTTTTTGCTTCCCCTTTCCTCTCTTTCCCCCCCCTTGTCTCTTCCTCTTTTTGTACTCAGTATTATTCTCATAATGGTTCTCTCTTTTCCTTTCTTCCCTTTTTCCCCTTTTCGCTCCTTCTCCCTTTGCTCCTTCCCCTTTATCACTTTGTTGAAACTTTCTCAATTTTTTCAAATTATTTTTTCTGCAATAACAAGCATGTTGCTGTCAGTTGTATCTCTTTGCTGTTCCATTCCGTGTTACATCATGGAATGTTAAGGGTTTAAACAATCCCATTAAAAGACAAAGGGTTTTATCGCATTTAGCGAGACTTAAATCTGATGTTGCCCTCCTTCAGGAGTCACACCTCTCTGATTCGGAGGCTTTGAAGCTTAAACGTTGTTGGGTGGGTCATGTGTTATGCTCCCCCACAGTTTCCAAGAAAAATGGTGTTGTGATTTTATTACATAAAAAGTTAAATGTTTCTTCAATTTCTCATGAATGTGATATTGATGGTAGGTGGGTTATTGTTACATTACTTATTGATAATATTCCTATCACTCTCTTTAATGTGTATGCCCCAACTGGAATTGATAAATATTTTTGGCCCTCTATTTCAACAAAGCTGTCCTCCCTCTCTGGAGATTATATTCTTCTTGGGGGGGACTGTAATCAAATTATCGATCCCTTCCTTGACCGTCATTCCAACGTTAAATTTGTCCCCTCTAGGATGCACTCTCAATTTGTTAACACCCTTCAAAATAATGCCCTGGTGGACATTTGGAGATTATGTAATCCTGATCTCAGAGAATATAGTTTTTACTCCCCTCCACATCAGTCGCAGTCCCGTATTGACCATATTTTCCTTAGCAAATCCTTATCCCAACACGCTATTCGTTCAGATATTGGTTCTATTCTAATCTCGGACCATGCCCCAATTCATGTGGACCTAGACCTACTTCCTTTTTCCCCCCACTCCGGCAGGTGGCGTTTCAATAATGCTTTGCTTACAGATTCGACTTTTTGTTCTAAATTTAC
Organism: Triturus cristatus; assembly: GCF_964204655.1. Lineage (NCBI taxonomy): Eukaryota > Metazoa > Chordata > Amphibia > Caudata > Salamandridae > Triturus > Triturus cristatus. The sequence goes on along the minus strand of NC_140587.1, from coordinate 733,308,548 downwards.
TGCCTTCGCCACGGAATTTTTTCTTCTCAACCATACCCCTGACTCCTCTTTTGTTTCTGTTTGGGATTCTTTTAAAGCAGCCTCTAGGGGTTTTATTATTAATTTTGTGGCTAGTCGCAAGAAACTTCGAGAGGCCAAGTCTACAAGCATTTTAGCCAATATTAAGACTTTGGAGCTTGATTATCATGCTTCTAATTCTGAGGCTTCTCTTAAAAAACTTATTGATGCAAAAATCTCCTTCAATAGGTTTACAACTGATGCTGCCTCTAATCTTTTATTAAAATGTAATTCCAGATATTATGGAGGCAAAAACAAAATGGGGAAACTTTTGGCTAATTACTTAAAGATAAGGAAGGAGCGTTCAAAGATTGAGTCCATTAAGACTTCCTCTGGGATTTCGTGCTTCAAGGATAAAGATATTCTTTCTGAGTTTGTTAAATTTTATGACAATCTTTATACCCCCGAACACACTCCGGAAACTACGGATCTCCTTTCATATTTTCACTCAATTCCTCCCCCCTCGACCTCTCATGTGGATTTTACGGATCTGGATCGGGACATTACGCCCCTTGAAATTTCTCATGCAGTTTCTAAATTACGACATGGTAAATCCCCAGGCCCTGATGGATTCACTATTGAATTTTACAGTCATTTCGCCTCCCTACTCCTCCCTAAATTATTACTCTTATTCCAATCCTTCCTTGCGGCGGGATCTTCCAGTGGCTCCTTTCAACAGGCTTTAATCTGTCTAATTCCCAAGGAAGATAAGGACCACTCGTTATGTAAAAACTACAGACCAATTTCTCTGGTTAATACAGATTACAAAATTTTGGCAAAATTATTGGCACTACGCATGGATCCCCTCTTACCCGACCTTATTGGTCCTGAACAATCGGGTTTTGTCAAGGGCCGTCTCGCATCTGACAACTCCCGTGTTTTTCTTAATATTCTTAGCAAGACTACCTCTTTGTCACTTCCCTTCGCGGCTATTTCTTTAGACGCGGAGAAGGCTTTTGACAGGATTGGTTGGGATTTTATGTTTCAGGCCTTACGCTGGATCGGCTTTCCCCCCAAATTCATATCTATCATTTCCTTACTCTATTCTAATCCCCAGGCCTCTATTTTTGTCAACAGAATGTCCTCGGATTACTTCTCATTACACAGGGGAGTACGACAAGGCTGTCCTCTATCCCCATTACTTTTTGTTCTAGCCCTGGAACCCTTTCTTACTAGAATTCGTATGGATAACAGTATTTCTGGGTTTAATTTTGGTTCACGTCAGGTCAAAATGTCGGTCTATGCTGATGATATTCTTCTTTACTGCCTTGATCCTATTTCCTCTATTCCCTCTTTCCTTCAACAAGTGTCCTCCTTCTCTGCGGTTTCTGGCTACCGTCTTAATGCTGATAAATGCGAGATTCTTCCCCTAAACCCTCTCTGTCAAAAACATCTCTTTTCCCAAACAGGTTTCTCTTGGCAGCCATCTAAGATCAAATATCTGGGTGTTTGGTTCGCCCCTCTCCTGTCTGACACACTCAAATTTAACTTCGATTATATCTTCAAGAAAATGGACACGGCTATTCAACGTTGGAACCCGCTCTTTCTGTCCTGGTGGGGTCGGCTTAATTCCATAAAAATGATGTTATCACCTCTTCTTCTATATACCATTTCCATGCTTCCAGTACATATTCCAGTTTCTTTCTTTAGACGGTTTGATTCCCTGTTGTTGAAATTCCTATGGAATGGTAAACGCTCCCGGATTGCTTTAGCTTCTCTACGCAAAGATAAGTCCCAATCTGGCGTACGTTTTCCGGATTTCAGAGAATACCATCGAGCTTTCTCTTTGAAGCAATCGATCCGATGGTTCTCTTCTGACCTTCCGTATTATCCACCCGTCTGGTTAAGTATGGAATCCTCTTTTCTTTCCCCTTTTACTTTTCGTGAGTATTTATCTTTCACATCTCCCTTGGTTCGCTTTCGCTCTCCTACTATCTCACATTCTCGCACTCTTCTTCTTCCTTATTTATCATCATCTTACCCGTCTCTTCTCTCCCTTCATGAGCAGCCTATATGGTATAACTCTCTCTTCAAAATACGTAATCGTACTATTTTTTGGAAGTCATGGTACTCTAAAGGATTGTGTTGGATCTCCCAACTAATTTCCCGAGACACTCCTCTCTCTTTTCAAGATCTTAAATCCTCTTTTTCACTGCCCTCCTCTGCTCGATCACAATGCATTGCCCTACTTCCAGTCTTGACTTCATATCTTCATTCCTTGGCCCCATCTAACACTGTTCCTTTGGATCGCAAAGCTACCTCCTCATTATTGGAGACATCTCCATCGGCCTCTGCTATCTATAATTCTTTTCGATTCTCCACTAATAGATTAAAATCTAAAATTGAGACTGCATGGGAATTGGATCTTACCCAGGACTGGCCTTTGTCTTTCTGGGACAAAATATGGACTAAACTTCATAAAACCTCTAGAGCTGCTAATACTACCCAAACTTTATACTTTATTTATACTAGATCTTTATGTACCCCACACATTTTATCTCGCTTTTCACCTGACACATCTCCTACTTGTTGGTCCTGTCCCTGTCCTGTTGCAGATCTCAAACATATGTTGTTTGATTGCCCCCCTATCTCCAAATTTTGGCACCTGGTCTGGGCGCAAATACAAACGATATTTCATTTTCAAATTCCCTTCTCCCCTCTGCAAGTTTTTCTAGGTTCCCTATCACCAAGTCTCCCGCGATCGCCTCCCCACTATCTATTACTTGACCTCTTAATTGCTGTGGCTTTTCATACCATTACCTCTAATTGGAAACAGGCTGCAAACGTCTCCTATCACTCTTGGTGGAATGCAGTTTGCTTCCACCATCGTTTAGATACCAATTTCGTATCTCCCATTTCCCTAGCAGTTAAGCGTGACCTGCTTTGGTCACCTGTGGTATCCTATCTCTCCTCCTTTGCCCCAACACATGCTTCTCCAGACCTTGACACTGTTGAAGTACGTAAGCCGCCATGAGTTGATTTTTTACTGCTATAGTGTTACCCTTTGTTATGACATTGTTTCTATTGTATCATATGATATTTTCTTATATATAGGTTTGTTTGTATTTTTCATGCTTGTCATATTTACTTTTATTGAGAGTCCCCATTGTATTGCTTATTATATGTAATATTTACCATGATTGATTGTACCCCCCTCCCCCCTTTTCTTTTTACTTTAATAAACTCAAACTTAAAAAAAAAAAAAGAAATGGAAATTGTTTTTGTTGTAGTTACACATGGTGGTTTCATAATGTGTCAGCCTGTAAAAGTGATTTTCACTTGCCCCGAAAAAAAAAAGAGCAGTAAGTGTGCTTTCAAATTGGCAAAGAAATTTCGTTTTGGGACTAATGTGAAAACATGACTCTGTGTGCAGAGAGGAATTATAGGCAGAGATTTATTGCGTCTTGCTCTGGTGATTTCAAAGTTGCATTAGATGGAAAGGGGGAGCGAATTTTTGGGGGAAGAAGCAGAGTCTTAGCACACACCCATGTGCTTGCCATGTAAAGTCATGCACAGTATTTACAAGCGAGTGGGGTTTTCAGGTTTCAGTCTGTAATGCAAATACATTCAGCATCAATAAGGCTGGTTGCCCTTGCTGGACTGTAGGCAGTCACCGAGAATACACATGGTGGTGGTCTGAAAAAACAGTTTGGACATGTGCATTTAAATAAATCAAAAAAAGTGGTTTCATAATGTGTCAGTCTGTAAAAGTGATTTTCACTTGTAAAAAGTGATTTTCACTTGCCCCGAAAAAAAAAAGAGCAGTAAGTGTGCTTTCAAATTGGCAAAGAAATTTAGTTTTGGGACTAATGTGAAAACATGACTCTGTGTGCAGAGAGGAATTATAGGCAGAGATTTATTGCGTATTGCTCTGGTGATTTCACAGTTACATTAGATGGAAAGGGGGAGCGAATTTTTGGGGGAAGAAGCAGAGTCTTAGCACACACCCATGTGCTTGCCATGTATAGTCATGCACAGTATTTACAAGCGAGTGGGGTTTTCAGGTTTCAGTCTGTAATGCAAATACATTCAGCATCACTAAGGCTGGTTGCCCTTGCTGGAGTGTAGGCAGTCACCGAGAATACACATGGTGGTGGTCTGAAAAAACAGTTTGGCCATGTGCATTTAAATAAATCAAAAAAAGTGGTTTCATAATGTGTTAGTCTGTAAAAGTGATTTTCACTTGCCCCGAAAAAAAAAAGAGCAGTAAGTGTGCTTTCAAATTGGCAAAGAAATTTAGTTTTGGGACTAATGTGAAAACATGACTCTGTGTGCAGAGAGGAATTATAGGCAGAGATTTATTGCGTATTTCTCTGGTGATTTCACAGTTACATTAGATGGAAAGGGGGAGCGAATTTTTGGGGGAAGAAGCAGAGTCTTAGCACACACCCATGTGCTTGCCATGTATAGTCATGCACAGTATTTACAAGCGAGTGGGGTTTTCAGGTTTCAGTCTGTAATGCAAATACATTCAGCATCACTAAGGCTGGTTGCCCTTGCTGGAGTGTAGGCAGTCACCGAGAATACACATGGTGGTGGTCTGAAAAAACAGTTTGGACATGTGCATTTAAATAAATCAAAAAAAGTGGTTTCATAATGTGTTAGTCTGTAAAAGTGATTTTCACTTGCCCCGAAAAAAAAAAGAGCAGTAAGTGTGCTTTCAAATTGGCAAAGAAATTTCGTTTTGGGACTAATGTGAAAACATGACTCTGTGTGCAGAGAGGAATTATAGGCAGAGATTTAAAGCGTATTGCTCTGGTGATTTCACAGTTGCATTAGATGGAAAGGGGGAGCGAATTTTGGGGGGAAGAAGTAGAGTCTTAGCACACACCCATGTGCTTGCCATGTATAGTCATGCACAGTATTTACAAGCGAGTGGGGTTTTCAGGTTTCAGTCTGTAATGCAAATACATTCAGCATCACTAAGGCTGGTTGCCCTTGCTGGAGTGTAGGCAGTCACCGAGAATACACATGGTGGTGGTCTGAAAAAACAGTTTGGACATGTGCATTTAAATAAATCAAAAAAAGTGGTTTCATAATGTGTTAGTCTGTAAAAGTGATTTTCACTTGCCCCGAAAAAAAAAAGAGCAGTAAGTGTGCTTTCAAATTGGCAAAGAAATTTCGTTTTGGGACTAATGTGAAAACATGACTCTGTGTGCAGAGAGGAATTATAGGCAGAGATTTAAAGCGTATTGCTCTGGTGATTTCACAGTTGCATTAGATGGAAAGGGGGAGCGAATTTTTGGGGGAAGAAGTAGAGTCTTAGCACACACCCATGTGCTTGCCATGTATAGTCATGCACAGTATTTACAAGCTAGTGGGGTTTTCAGGTTTCAGTCTGTAATGCAAATACATTCAGCATCACTAAGGCTGGTTGCCCTTGCTGGAGTGTAGGCAGTCACCGAGAATACACATGGTGGTGGTCTGAAAAAACAGTTTGGACATGTGCATTTAAATAAATCAAAAAAAGTGGTTTCATAATGTGTTAGTCTGTAAAAGTGATTTTCACTTGCCCCGAAAAAAAAAAGAGCAGTAAGTGTGCTTTCAAATTGGCAAAGAAATTTCGTTTTGGGACTAATGTGAAAACATGACTCTGTGTGCAGAGAGGAATTATAGGCAGAGATTTAAAGCGTATTGCTCTGGTGATTTCACAGTTGCATTAGATGGAAAGGGGGAGCGAATTTTTGGGGGAAGAAGTAGAGTCTTAGCACACACCCATGTGCTTGCCATGTATAGTCATGCACAGTATTTACAAGCGAGTGGGGTTTTCAGGTTTCAGTCTGTAATGCAAATACATTCAGCATCACTAAGGCTGGTTGCCCTTGCTGGAGTGTAGGCAGTCACCGAGAATACACATGGTGGTGGTCTGAAAAAACAGTTTGGACATGTGCATTTAAATAAATCAAAAAAAGTGGTTTCATAATGTGTCAGTCTGTAAAAGTGATTTTCACTTGTAAAAAGTGATTTTCACTTGCCCCGAAAAAAAAAAGAGCAGTAAGTGTGCTTTCAAATTGGCAAAGAAATTTAGTTTTGGGACTAATGTGAAAACATGACTCTGTGTGCAGAGAGGAATTATAGGCAGAGATTTATTGCGTATTGCTCTGGTGATTTCACAGTTACATTAGATGGAAAGGGGGAGCGAATTTTTGGGGGAAGAAGCAGAGTCTTAGCACACACCCATGTGCTTGCCATGTATAGTCATGCACAGTATTTACAAGCGAGTGGGGTTTTCAGGTTTCAGTCTGTAATGCAAATACATTCAGCATCACTAAGGCTGGTTGCCCTTGCTGGAGTGTAGGCAGTCACCGAGAATACACATGGTGGTGGTCTGAAAAAACAGTTTGGACATGTGCATTTAAATAAATCAAAAAAAGTGGTTTCATAATGTGTTAGTCTGTAAAAGTGATTTTCACTTGCCCCGAAAAAAAAAAGAGCAGTAAGTGTGCTTTCAAATTGGCAAAGAAATTTAGTTTTGGGACTAATGTGAAAACATGACTCTGTGTGCAGAGAGGAATTATAGGCAGAGATTTATTGCGTATTGCTCTGGTGATTTCACAGTTACATTAGATGGAAAGGGGGAGCGAATTTTTGGGGGAAGAAGCAGAGTCTTAGCACACACCCATGTGCTTGCCATGTATAGTCATGCACAGTATTTACAAGCGAGTGGGGTTTTCAGGTTTCAGTCTGTAATGCAAATACATTCAGCATCACTAAGGCTGGTTGCCCTTGCTGGAGTGTAGGCAGTCACCGAGAATACACATGGTGGTGGTCTGAAAAAACAGTTTGGACATGTGCATTTAAATAAATCAAAAAAAGTGGTTTCATAATGTGTTAGTCTGTAAAAGTGATTTTCACTTGCCCCGAAAAAAAAAAGAGCAGTAAGTGTGCTTTCAAATTGGCAAAGAAATTTCGTTTTGGGACTAATGTGAAAACATGACTCTGTGTGCAGAGAGGAATTATAGGCAGAGATTTAAAGCGTATTGCTCTGGTGATTTCACAGTTGCATTAGATGGAAAGGGGGAGCGAATTTTTGGGGGAAGAAGTAGAGTCTTAGCACACACCCATGTGCTTGCCATGTATAGTCATGCACAGTATTTACAAGCGAGTGGGGTTTTCAGGTTTCAGTCTGTAATGCAAATACATTCAGCATCACTAAGGCTGGTTGCCCTTGCTGGAGTGTAGGCAGTCACCGAGAATACACATGGTGGTGGTCTGAAAAAACAGTTTGGACATGTGCATTTAAATAAATCAAAAAAAGTGGTTTCATAATGTGTTAGTCTGTAAAAGTGATTTTCACTTGCCCCGAAAAAAAAAAGAGCAGTAAGTGTGCTTTCAAATTGGCAAAGAAATTTCGTTTTGGGACTAATGTGAAAACATGACTCTGTGTGCAGAGAGGAATTATAGGCAGAGATTTAAAGCGTATTGCTCTGGTGATTTCACAGTTGCATTAGATGGAAAGGGGGAGCGAATTTTTGGGGGAAGAAGTAGAGTCTTAGCACACACCCATGTGCTTGCCATGTATAGTCATGCACAGTATTTACAAGCGAGTGGGGTTTTCAGGTTTCAGTCTGTAATGCAAATACATTCAGCATCACTAAGGCTGGTTGCCCTTGCTGGAGTGTAGGCAGTCACCGAGAATACACATGGTGGTGGTCTGAAAAAACAGTTTGGACATGTGCATTTAAATAAATCAAAAAAAGTGGTTTCATAATGTGTTAGTCTGTAAAAGTGATTTTCACTTGCCCCGAAAAAAAAAAGAGCAGTAAGTGTGCTTTCAAATTGGCAAAGAAATTTCGTTTTGGGACTAATGTGAAAACATGACTCTGTGTGCAGAGAGGAATTATAGGCAGAGATTTAAAGCGTATTGCTCTGGTGATTTCACAGTTGCATTAGATGGAAAGGGGGAGCGAATTTTTGGGGGAAGAAGTAGAGTCTTAGCACACACCCATGTGCTTGCCATGTATAGTCATGCACAGTATTTACAAGCGAGTGGGGTTTTCAGGTTTCAGTCTGTAATGCAAATACATTCAGCATCACTAAGGCTGGTTGCCCTTGCTGGAGTGTAGGCAGTCACCGAGAATACACATGGTGGTGGTCTGAAAAAACAGTTTGGACATGTGCATTTAAATAAATCAAAAAAAGTGGTTTCATAATGTGTTAGTCTGTAAAAGTGATTTTCACTTGCCCCGAAAAAAAAAAGAGCAGTAAGTGTGCTTTCAAATTGGCAAAGAAATTTCGTTTTGGGACTAATGTGAAAACATGACTCTGTGTGCAGAGAGGAATTATAGGCAGAGATTTAAAGCGTATTGCTCTGGTGATTTCACAGTTGCATTAGATGGAAAGGGGGAGCGAATTTTTGGGGGAAGAAGTAGAGTCTTAGCACACACCCATGTGCTTGCCATGTATAGTCATGCACAGTATTTACAAGCGAGTGGGGTTTTCAGGTTTCAGTCTGTAATGCAAATACATTCAGCATCACTAAGGCTGGTTGCCCTTGCTGGAGTGTAGGCAGTCACCGAGAATACACATGGTGGTGGTCTGAAAAAACAGTTTGGACATGTGCATTTAAATAAATCAAAAAAAGTGGTTTCATAATGTGTCAGTCTGTAAAAGTGATTTTCACTTGCCCCGAAAAAAAAAAGAGCAGTAAGGTGCCGATCACGATCCGGCAAAAAATTTCCCCGTGCGACTCGTATCGGGTCTTTTTACCGTACGAATCGTACAAATGCCGTACGAACTGGCAATCACGATTCGCATGGTAAAAAGTCCATACGACCCGCACCGGGAATCATTCCCCACACGTCCTCGGGTCGGAAAATGTGTCCGACACGTCCTCGGACGATTTACCTTACAAACGTAAAAATCCAAGTCCGACCGAGGAATCACGATCCATCCCGTGCGTCCGAGCCTACAACCGTATGGAAAAAACACCGTCCGCACCGAACACCAATAGCAACCATGGAGACATGTGCCCGCATACGCGCCCAACACTCCCCCCAGCCCCCGTACGTCCGACACGTACCCCCCGTATATGTATACCCCCACCCGTCTATGTACCCCCCCCCACCCCTGTACGTGTCGTACCACCGTCAATGTAAACCCCCCCACCCCTGTACGTGTCGTACCACCGTCCATGTACACCCCAGTACGTTCCAGTCGTACCCCCACCCCAGTACGTGTCGTACCACCGTCCATGTACACCCCAGTACGTTCCAGTCGTACCCCCACCCCAGTACGTGTCGTACCACCGTCCATGTACACCCCAGTACGTTCCAGTTGCACCCCCACCCCAGTACGTGTCGTACCCCCCGTGTACCTACACCCCAGTACGTTCGAGCCACACCCCCACCCCAGTACGTGTCACAGCCCCGTCTACCTACACCCCATTACGTTCCACTCGTACCCCCACCCCAGTACGTGTCGTACCACCGTCAATGTACACCCCCCCACCCCTGTACGTGTCGTACCACCGTCTATGTACACCCCAGTACGTTCCAGTTGCACCCCCACCCCAGTACGTGTCGTACCCCCCGTGTACCTACACCCCAGTACGTTCGAGCCACACCCCCACCCCAGTACGTGTCACAGCCCCGTCTACCTACACCCCATTACGTTCCACTCGTACCCCCACCCCAGTACGTGTCGTACCACCGTCAATGTACACCCCCCCACCCCTGTACGTGTCGTACCACCGTCCATGTACACCCCAGTACGTTCCAGTCGTACCCCCACCCCAGTACGTGTCGTACCACCGTCAATGTACACCCCCCCACCCCTGTACGTGTCGTACCACCATCAATGTACACCCCCCCACCCCTGTACGTGTCGTACCACCGTCCATGTACACCCCAGTACGTTCCAGTCGTACCCCCACCCCAGTACGTGTCGTACCACCGTCAATGTACACCCCCCCACCCCTGTACGTGTCGTACCACCGTCAATGTACACCCCCCCACCCCTGTACGTGTCGTACCACCGTCCATGTACACCCCAGTACGTTCCAGTCGTACCCCCACCCCAGTACGTGTCGTACCACCGTCAATGTACCCCCCCCCACCCCTGTACGTGTCGTACCACCGTCAATGTAAACCCCCCCACCCCTGTACGTGTCGTACCACCGTCCATGTACACCCCAGTACGTTCCAGTCGTACCCCCACCCCAGTACGTGTCGTACCACCGTCAATGTACACCCCCCCACCCCTGTACGTGTCGTACCACCGTCAATGTACACCCCCCCACCCCTGTACGTGTCGTACCACCGTCCATGTACACCCCAGTACGTTCCAGTCGTACCCCCACCCCAGTACGTTCCTGGCGCACCCCCAACACAACCTCCTAAGTACGGAGCGCACCCCATGCCCCAACATCACAACCGCATGTACGAGTCGTGCAAAGCCACACACAAGGACCAAATCGTACAACCAAATGGCCCATGTACACACCGTACACACGCTCAAAACGCACGTACACAACAAGGACAAAACAAAACAACTCAACAATACACCATTCGAAAGGCACACAGCCACTAAACATGGCCAACAACCACTAAAATAACACAATCACTGACCTGCAACTGTCAAAAACAAACAGAGGCCCAATACACCACCACTCCTGATAACACACCCACCCAAAATTCAAACACTGCCACACCCACCCATGGACCAATAAAAAGGGCCCACACACACAAACCATGAGCCTTTGCAACAGACCCACTGCTGCCAGACACCACAGAACCAGACTACAAGCGACACCACATCTTACACTTGCACACCTTCACACGACCACCCTCACAAACACCCTCTCATCACATTCACACACACACACAACCATCCACACCCCCCCCCAACATCCACACACCCCCCACACCCACACCATCCCCACCCACACCCCTCACCATGCCCACTACCAAGAATCCAAAGTTCAGTCACCGAGAGTTGGAGGTCCTTGTTGATCAAATCCTCAGAGTCGAGCCACAGATCTTTGGAACATTGGTCAGAAGCACCAGCCAGGCAGCCAAAACAGCCATGTGGCAGACCATCGTCGATGCTGTGAATGCTGTTGCGGACACCAGGAGGACCAAGCAGGATTGCCAGAACAGGTGGTACGATCTGCGGAGGAGGGTCAGAGCCAAGAGACAGGAGGAACACGACCAGGCCAACGCCACCGGAGGAGGGCCCTCCCGCAGAGCCGTACAGTACCATCCCTGGGAGGAGAGGGTGATGGCCATACTGCTGGTGGAGGCAGTTGAAGGAGTAGAAGGACTCCGAGACCCGGGTGAGTACACAAACAACGCACGTCACATGGGGGGAACTGCAACCACAAACAAAATTACTAACAGGCACGCAACCACCACAAGCCATCGCATTACTCAACCACACTCCATGAGCAGGCACATGCCACTGCTGCCACCATGCCCCATGCACCCAGCTGGACAATGTCAAGTCACAGGCCACAGAAGACAACAACACATGACACGGTAACCCGGATGGCGGGAGGCTGGGCACCAAGAATCACATAGTGCGACTCCAAAGCAGACAACAATGCCCTCTGCCCATATGGCCTAGGTCACAGCCAGACAAACACTGTGTCCCAACACAGGAATGACTTGCCAGCAAATGGCGGATGCCTTGCATCAACACATGGGGGTGAAGGCACTGTTTTGCACATGCCAGCAGCTAATGAACAGCCAACAGTGTGAAAGAGTGGCAGCACACACCACCACAGCAGCAGCGCACAGACACACAGCAGACAAAATGGGTGCCTGGAGATCAGAAACAAACTCACATCAACAGGCCAAGGGCCACTCAAAGATCTGCTAACAGTGTGTGCCCAGGAAGCTGGGCCAAGGTGACAGAGGGTGACACACGGAGGGAGGGAGAGGGGGACACAGAGGGAGGGAGAGGGGGACTGAGAGGGAGGGAGACACAGGAAGATGGACAGAGGGAGGAGGCTGACACACAGAGGGAGGGAGAGGGGGACTGAGAGGGAGGGAGACACAGGAAGATGGACAGAGGGAGGAGGCTGACACACAGAGGGAGGGAGAGGGGGACTGAGAGGGAGGGAGACACAGGAAGATGGACAGAGGGAGGAGGCTGACACACAGAGGGAGGGAGAGGGGGACACAGAGGGAGGGAGAGGGGGACACAGAGGGAGGGAGAGGGGGACAGAGAAGGAGGGAGACACAGGGAGAGCAAATCAGTCCTTTGGTGTGGGGGAATGTCTGCTCGTCAGCAGGTGGACTGCGTGCATGTAGACAAGGGTGGCCAGTGCCAGAACCCCCCCTCTTCATCATGGCAAAACGCAGGGCCATGTTACAACCTGTACACGAGCACAAGGACAGCCACCTGCATCATATGAGTGTGTGGATCCACTCCATGTGCACATGTACAGTGCTACAAGGAAGGCGCAAACGCATAGCTCGGCACACATGCACACTCCACTGCTGACTGCAGTCACACTTGACGCAGCAAGTAAGACTGTGCCACACATAGTTAAAGGGGCCAAATTGGTGCCCAAGGGACACACACATGCACAAGTGCACTGTGAGTGGAATGCAAGACAGATCCTAATTCCAAGAGGAAATGTGCCAACTTTGTAACGGATGCAACATGGATGTTGCATGGATCAAAAGTAACATTGTCTCTCTCACACACAGGTCGACGTCGTGCTGCACCCCCCAACACTGGGGGGGAACACTCACAGGACCCGGATCTGCAGGAGACCGATCCCACCGGCAGCGACCACTCTCAGCACTCTGCGGACGACCCCGACCGACCTGGCCCCTCTGGTGTCCAACCACCTGCAGCACCTGCGTCAGGTACAACCGTGCCAACCACCACCCCCACTCCTGCCACATCCCAGGAGACACCCAGGATCCCTGCCCCAACACCACAATGCAGCCAGGCTCGCCAGGAGGGACACGGTGTCCCGGGCACCCAGGAGGAGGCAGGCGACAACGCCAATGCCACCCCTCAGGGGTCCCGGAGACCCCATGTGCCCACAAGTGCAGGCCAGACGCAAGTGGGCAGGGGTGGTGGGAGTGGAGAGCGGCGGAGGCGCGAGCCTGACCAGTTGGCTGGGGATCCGGTATTTTCCCATGTCCGTAACATCCTGGACTCATACCGGCAGGACACCACGGGCATGGCCCAGGTTGTGTCCGTCCTCGAGGGGATCAAGGTCCAGCAGGCCCAGCAACATGCGGAGCTAATAGCCTGTCTACAGCTACACCAACGGAGGATGGAGGACAGACAGGCTGAGCAAGTGACGGCGTCCCAGGGGATTCACGCTGAACTCCGTCGGATGGCCGACACCATGGCCGACCCTCCCTGTGCCAGAAGGCGGAGAACATCACCACCCACAGGGAGGGATCATGAGGAGGAGGAGGAAACATCCGACGGAGCATCCCAGACGTCGTCACGGCCTGCTGCTGAGGTTCCCCGCAGGAAGCCGGGTCGTCCACGGAAAGGACCGTGAGGGTGGCTGCTACATCACCATCTCCCAGGACACCTGGCCTGGCACCTGGCCCACTGGAGCAACAGCATCACAGCATCAAGAGACATTCTCTGCCACATGGCCCTGCTGGTCACTGGCTGACCAATGTTGACAAAGACTGTGGCATGGACTCTGAGGATTTCCAATGGCAAGGACACCAACTCCCCTACTGAACTTTGGATTCCCTAATCCCGGAAAGGCCCTCACTTGGCCCCCCCCCCCCAATAATAAATCACACTATTAAGAGTAGATGCCTGCTGGTAGCATTATTACCTAACATGTGTCTTGTACAGTCTAAACATGCCTGAGTCATCTGTTCACTTCAACCATCCACACCCTGGGGCCTGAGTCTGGCACAGGACACATGGGTCACAGTTTTCTAGGCAAGACAGACATGGAGCACCATACACACCCGTGATGGTCAGAACCAGCTGAGGGGGTGGCCGAACAACCGTGCTGACAGACACATTGAGTACAGCAACAGTCATGCGCAGAGGTCAGGGATCCTGGCCCGTGTCCTGGGGGGCACCCAGGTACGTGTAGACAGGTGGCAGAACCATGTCCTGCAAGCTTGAGTCCGGTGGATGCAGAGAATGGGGTCATGGATAACGTTGGATGCATGGGGATGGCACATGTCACAATACCCACACAGTCATGGACATCATGCCCATTACACAGTCTCAGCACACACACACAGCTTGCATCTTGCCACTCGACACATTGACACATAGCCACAATCAGGGAATACCATGGCAGACATGCAGGATGCACCGTGCCAACACACCAGCATTGACTGAGAAGAGGCACCTTGGAGGCATAGGGACACCTTTAATAGTCATGTGTTTGGGATTGCAGAGGCAACTTGAAGTACACATGAACACATCATGTGGAGTAACATGTGGCTCCAACACTGGCACCCCCCTTCTGCAGCACAAATGCGTGATAGCCATGGAACTGGCACACAAGTGTCGGATAATAGCTAAATACCCACAGCTGCTCACGGAGAGCCTGCCATACACCATACATCCGCTGATGTGGAAGTCCCACGCCATGTCAAGACAATGTTAACCGGATGTGTCCGAGGGCAGTGTCACACACATTGATGCCTTCATCACAATCCACCATCCCATCACTGATGACTGACAACCAGGCAGCCCATCTATTCAGGTGTACCCAGCTGCATGTCGTGTCCCATGGGGATGCCACATGTCTGCAGAGGACCCAAACCCCGACCGGGGCAGTGTGCACACATCGTGAACAACTGCCACACCCAATACACCCCAGATGCATCCCTTACCCCATGGAGACTTCCAAACGTGTCCGTGCCTGTAACGCTGAGTCAGCCCACGATGCCATGTCCATGAGGAATAGCAGTGCCACAACAATGCAACCAGCAAACGGCATGCGCAGGTACCTGGGGAAGAGAGACACACAAGAAGTCAGCCACAAGAAGCACAGCCACTTGCATGTGCATGTACTCGACACATGTATGTATGACAACATGCTATGTCACAATTATGTCTGGGGAAATACTACCATCACTGCCACCATCACTCCAGTGACACACCCACACACACCTCTGACCCACGTGCCATACATGCAGGTGGAGACACACATCACAACGCATGCCACACGGGGACCAATGCGTGCACACTCAGACCCTGGTACTCACCACTAAGCAAAGAAGTCGCGTATGAGCCGAGTCCGGATGTCCTCTTGCGGCTCCACATCCTCCACATCACTAGCCCCATTGCCAAGCCCTTCGTCCTCCACGGGTGGATGGTCCTCGTCATCTTGATCCAGGATGAGGGGCACAGCTCTTTCAACTGCCATGTTGTGCAGCATGCAGCAGACCATGAAGATCTTGCAGACCTTCGCCGGGGCATATGGGAGTGCGCCGCCGGTCTTGTGGAGGCACCGGAATCGGCTCTTCAGCATGCCAAACGTCCTCTCTATCACTCGCCTTGTCCGGCCATGGGCGGTGTTGTAGCGGAGCTGGGCCGGCGGGATGGGGTTGCGGAGAGGTGTCAGCAGCCAAGGCATGTTGGGATAGCCAGCGTCCCCTAAATGGAAAGCACATGGATATCGTTAGAACAGGCGAAGCGGTAGTGCTGCTCGGCCAAACAGAATACAGGACAGACAGACTGTACCCACCAACAACACATGCACGTTCGTTGCGCAGCTGCATCATCATATCAGGCATCCCGCTACGCCTCATGATGTAGGCATCGTGTGCTGATCCTGGAAAACGAGCACAGACATGTGAAATCACCATGTTGGACAGACACACCACAAGGGCATTGATGGAGTGGTAGTGCTTCCGATTGCGGTACGCCACCTCCCGTGCGTGTGGTGGTACCAAACCTACATGTGTCCCATCTATGGACCCAATGACATGGGGCATCCCTCCCAGGGCATAGAATCCACGCTTGACCTCAGTCATCTGTTCAGGGGTTGGGAACTTGATGAAGTCATCCAGGTGAATCAACATGGCCTCCAAGAAATCATGCAGCACACCGCTGAACATGCTCTGGGACATGCCACCAACATGAGCTATGGTATTTTGGAAGGTACCCGTGGCAAGGAAATGTAGGGCAGCCATTACCTTCAGCTGGGGTGTCAGTGCCGTAGGATACCTGTGCTGCGGTTGCAGGTGTGGTGCCAGTCTCGCCGTCAGCTCCAGAATCAACGGTTGGGTGAAGCGGTAGAGCCGGATCCTGTCATTCTCCTGCATGGTGGCCAAGTCTGGAATTCTTCGGGCAACAGGAGGCGCTCTGCAGTAATTTGGAAGTGACAAGGAAGAGTGAGTGCACTACGAGAACAACTCATGTCTACTGAGCACATGTAAATCTGCCAATACACACATGCCACATAGGGAGTCAGGCATGTGCTACATGCCCAGGACACGTATGGATGCAAGGTGACACTCCTTCCAAGACCCAGCCACACACGGTGATTGAGAACCTCCCCATGCCACGCCATGGGAATAGCTGTGTCCCAGTGCAAGTGAACAGCCCGACGCAAGACAGAAGTGACATACGCCCACACATCAGCAGAAGTGTGATGCTGATTGCAGAGACTGGCAGCGGAACACTTGAGCCACAGGTCACATGACATTACACTAGGCCTGCCCACACACCTTGCCATGAAGGTGCACATGTCATGACTCACCACACATTCCTTGTGAGGATGCTGACATGGCCTTGTCACGCTACTCCGTGTCCCATGCATACATGTGCACCTCACATCAGACACCACATGTGGCATGGTGTGCGGAACAGTGTGCAATGATAATCTACACACAGACACATGTTGGTTGCTGCAACGGCTGCAGCTTTTGAGGGTGCTACAACATCAACCTGATGTAAATCCCGGACACATAAATGACATAGTCACATTGTGCACTGTGGGTAGTGACAAGTCAGGTTTCATGACCCCTGTACCGGCCATCATGGGACACTTCCGTGTGTTGGTGTCCGTGCCATGCCAGTGACGCTCACCCCAAGTGCGCAGTACGACATGCACACATGTCAAAGGAGTCAAGGGCATGCCTGGCACACATTGCACCCTCACACAGTACACCTGTACACATCTCATCATACATCTGGTGCCTTCTCCACTCAGGAGGCATGTTCCACATCACAGCCTGTCACACCTGTGCCCCACACATGTAGTAATGCACAGACGATGCCTAGATGTCCATTCCTGGACAAGTATGTCCATCCATGGACAAGTATGTCCGCCCTATTCCTACCCGTGTGTTGACTATCACCACAGTGATGTGTACAAACCGGCGTACTGCTGCTAAGAGGGCCTGTGTATGTTCCCCAATCACTGTGGGAGTGCTGCCGTATGTGTACCCATCGTGATGGCGAGCGTACAGGCATTTGTACGGTCCGTACCACAACGAGTACGCATACGCGTGCAGACCCATAGTGAGAGGGCCGTACACTCGCATGTACGCTCACTATCACTATGGTTCTGCACGCGTATGCGTACTCGTTGTGGTACGGACCGTACACTCGCATGTACGCTCACTATCACTACGGGTACACAGACCCATAGTGATAGTGAGCGTACAGGCATTTGTACGGTCCGAACCACAACGAGTACGCATACGCGTGCAGACCCATAGTGATAGTGAGCGTACATGCGTGTGTACGGTCCGTACCACTACGTGTACGCATACGCGTGCAGAACCACAGTGATTTTGAACGTAGGCATGCATGTACGGGCCGTTGCCATGCATTTGGGGTGCCCTAGGGCCCGGAAACGCACCGTACCTGTGTGTGATTCTCCTAATTACATAGGGGACAAGTATTAAGGCCTACATGCATGCTGGTTGTCATGGCGACCAGGTTCAAATTTCGATTTTGTTCTGGAAGGTGCACAGCAGAAGTCAGTTGGAATTCTTCTACTTTGTTGCAATGTGTTTGTGGGGCTGACATCATGCAGGAGAATGAAACCGATAGAGAACCCACAGACTGCTAGGTTTGAAGGGATTGGTGGAAACATAGGATGCAAATGTGAGTGACCAATCACTCTGTACTCCTGTGCATGAGACTGGGCAGAAGGCCACATATAAGGCAGCCAGGTCCCATGAGGGATTACTTGCCTGCACATCTTTGCATTTGTCGACCAAGCTGCTGCTACTGATTCCCTGGAAACATGTCAAGGGCTGTGGAGAGGACACAGCCATTCACCCTGGAGGAGAACATGGCTCTGCTGGATGTGATCCTCCCACAGTACCCCATGCTGTATGGGCGACCAGGGTATCAGGTGAGTGCATAGGCCACTGCCACAGACTGTCCCTATGTTGTGACTGTGTCTTCAGGCATTGTGACCCGGTGTGACACACATGCCATGTACTGTCGGGGGGGTACCAGGGGGGGGGTGCCTGATGTCTCCCAGCAGTGCCCTGAGACAGGAGGTGTGTGTGCAGAGTCCTCCCAGCAGTGCCCTGAGACAGGAGGGGTGGGTGTGATGCACAGTGTGAGCCTTGATCATTGATTGTGACATTGCCATCATTCCACCTGAGTACCCACTATGGCACGTACTGCCTTTTCCCTCACCAGAGGATGATGTCCCTATGACAGAGGTGCAATGCGTTGGCTGCATTACATGCCATGTAGTAACCAGCTATTATGTTCACATATGTCTCTCTGTGACATGTGGCTGGTGTATTGATGTGGTGTCACTTGTACTTCCTCACAGGTAGGCGCCTCTGCCAAGGAGCAGATCTGGCTGACCGCCGTCAGTGCCGTGAGGCGTGTGGATGGTCGGAGGCGGAGCCTGTCCCAGGTGAGGAAACGCTGGCAGGATATCCGGTGCTGGACGCGGAGGATTGCACGGCTCCTGCTGGGGGACTCACCTGAGAGCCACAAGAACCGCGGCCGCCGCCGTCTGACCCACCTCCACAGGCGTGTGCTGCCGGTGGTCTTTCCAGACCTGGAGAGGCGCTTACAGGCGATGCAGCAGGCGGAAGGGGGTAGGTACATGTGCGTTTGTTGTGTGTCACCGGCATTTGTAAGGGCACAGTGGCATTCATTCACTGGCAGGGTTTAAAGGTGCTGTGCCCATCCAGTTTGCCCAAGTGTAGCGCTGCGCCCCTGCCACCCTTCCCCTCCTTGCAATGTGTTCCCTGGTCTGTGTGTAGTCACTCCTTCACAAGGTAATGTAGGCTGGCGCTTTGTCCACGAGAACAATGACTGTAGCATCATGGGTGGTAGTGGTGGGTAACAGGTTGTGGGACCTTGCCTGTGAACTGTCAAGTTCACTGCATGTGGGTTCCATGTCAGTTGGCACTGATGCTGGCTCCAGACATGGGAGTTGGTCTCTCATGTGTCATGCCTTACAGCGCGCATGTCCTATGTAGTGGCCTGTGACATGATGTGCATGAGTGTGCGCTACGCATAGTGCAGGGATGGTGACGTGTGTAGCAGTCATTCCCATTCAGCCATTCAGTAGCATGTAGTTGCGTGCCCAATACTGTCCCCTGGGGCACCTTATCCTCAGTGTTGTTTGTGTCATCATCAACGTGGACACTCTCACTGTCTACAGCGTAGGTTGTGCTCTGTGCCATTGTCCCCTGTCACCATGTATATAGACGTGCTATTATGTACAGGTGTCCACTGTGCAGCCTGACCTGATTGTCCCTCTTCATACTCACAGTTGCCAGTGCCTGTGTGTCTTGTTATACTCATCTGAGGATGGGCACTGGTACCTCATTATTTGTACAGGCGCACCTTTGCTGATTTGCGTCCAATCTTGCCTTTTGCCTGCCACTGTGTTTATCACCCAGACTATGAGATGTTGGTGCCACCTGTGTCTCAGCAATTAGCATCGTGTGGGGGTTGCTTGGGGCGGGCAGTGCCTATGTGTCAAATCCTGATTCCTAATTGCTGGGTCTGGACAGTGTGTGATGTTACTGGACACACACGCAAGGTGCAGTGACCGAGTTATGTTGGGCATGTTTGCAGCATTACCTATGCAGCATGTGTCTCAAGTTCATGGATATTGTCCCTGGTCATAGGTATTTTCACAAACGCTGTGTGGTGCAGAGGCAGTGCAGGATTGTCCCCAGGGCCTGGGTGCTATGTCAGACTCCGTTTCCTGTCATCAGCTATTGTCTCATGCTCTCCATGGTATTTCAGTGGCATGGTGGCTCAACCAACTGTGTTTCATGCCCTACATCGGTACCTTGTTTTGCAGATGTTAGGGATCTGCCTCTTCAGGCTATGCAATGTTGACTATGTAGATTGGACTCATGTGACAGATGTGTACAGGTGTCTGATTAATTTCTGTCTCTCCACCCTGCCCACAGCATCGTCGGGGGACACAGAGGGAGACATGGACACGGACCAGGCGGAGGGACCGAGCACCAGTGGCAGCCGTGACATCGGGGCTGGCACATCGAGTGGGACAGAGGCGGAGGATAGTGTGGCCGAGGACCTGTCGACTGGCACATCAGACTACGAAGCTGACAGGTCCGAGGAGGATGTCTCAGAGTTGGCGGAGGCTGCACCAGCAGCTGACAGTGGAACAACACCTGCCACCGCCCCCTCAGTTCCCACCAACCGCCTCCCACTTGCTCGTGTCCCTTCCCAGCGTGCCCGGTCACCGCATGTCTCCTTCCTGCCAGGCACCGCACCCCCTGCCCCTGTCTCCACTGCTGCCGCCAATGCTGAGTCTATGGACATCCAGCGGCAAATGCAGGTTGGTCAGGCTGCGATCCTGAATGTCCTCCATTCCCACGGGAAAACCCTCAGCAACATCGAGGCATTCTTGGAGGGCATTCATTCTTTGCAGGCTGACCAACGCAACTTGCTGAGGTCCCTAGACTCCACACTGACTGCAGCAGTGGGTCTCCTGCAGCGCGACCTCCCCCCACCTACCCCTGCCCCATCCACACTTCCCACTTCCATGCCTGTCCCACGTACACCCAGACGTCGGCATGCACCCACCACAACAGACACAGGCACCACACCAGCAGGGAAGGTCCACCGCACTCCTCCTGACACGCACACACAGGGTGAGATAGGCACACCCACTGGGTCGGGGGGCAAACGTGTGACACGCAGCCAGAGTGGGAGTCCGCATTCCACACAATCCACTCCCTCCAAATCCCCTCCCCTCAGCTCTCCTGGCCACATCTCCCCCAAGGACTCCTTCATGGCCGCTCTGTCCTTGAGCCCCACAGTTACGCCACCACGCAAGCGGTCAAGGAAGTCCTCGGTCAGGGTGGTTGAGTCTCCCCCCCTGTCTCCACCCTCCCCCGGTGGCGCTGCAACCCATCCCTCTGAACCCCCCCCCTCCTTGGGGCCTGAGGTCACTTCGGGTGCAGGGGACTCCCTGGAGGACCTTGCTAAGGTGTGTAGTGCCATCCTGGCCTCCGCCTTTGGCCATGACACACCCCCTGTGGTTGAGTCCTCCATCCCTGCACCCACAACGCCGCCCCTTTGCCCTGATGTCCCTGCGGTGCCTGTTGCTTCCCCCCCCCCTGATGCCCTCACCAGTATGGAAGACGATGGCATTTGACTGTGCAGGCAAGGTAGGGGACACACATCCCACTGTGTCCCCCATGCAGCTGGGAATAATTGACTGCCCTATGGCCTTTGTTGACTTTGAACTGCCGTTGATCCACGGACATTGTGCTCATGCTGATTAAAGCTTTATTTTTTTTTTCATTATCACACTCCTGCTATGGTGGTATTGGTGTTGGTGGGGCTGCTACATTGTTTTGGGTGGTGTTTAAGGCTTTGGGTGTGTGGGATTTGTAGTAGTGTTCTGCTCTTTGGGGCCACCCTAGGATCTGTGTGCCATCACAAGGTGTTGGCTAACTTCCTTAGGTCATGTCAGCAGTTACTGCATGGTTCAATTGTCCCAGGGTGTATTCCTTCCTCTGTGTACCCAGTTTCTTCCCTGCAGGGTGTTCCCAATGTTTAGCGCAGAGCTGTGTCTACATGAGCTGTGTGTGTGACGGAGCCCTTCTACTTTGGCCATGCATGCATGGCCATGTCTCCACCTGCAACAATCGTGGCATCCTTGCTGATCACTGTACTTGTGTGTGGAGTCAGTTGACATGAGTTCATGGGGACATGTTCCCTTGTAGGCAGTATGGATGTGGGTAATTGTGGCATCACACACATGTGTTACACCCCTCCTGGGTGTGGACACTGCTGGGAGGACTCTGCACCCACCCCTCCTGGGTCTGGACACTGCTGGGAGGACTCTGCACCCACCCCTCCTGTGTCAGGGCACTGCTGGGAGGACTCTGCACCCACCCCTCCTGTCTCAGGGCACTGCTGGGAGGACTCTGCACCCACCCCTCCTGGGTGTGGACACTGCTGGGAGGACTCTGCACCCACCCCTCCTGTCTCAGGGCACTGCTGGGAGGACTCTGCACCCACCCCTCCTGTCTCAGGGCACTGCTGGGAGGACTCCACACCCACCCCTCCTGTCTCAGGGCACTGCTGGGAGGACTCTGCACACACCCCTCCTGTCTCTGGGCACTGCTGGGAGGACTCTGCACCCACCCCTCCTGGGTCTGGACACTGCTGGGAGGACTCTGCACCCACCCCTCCTGTCTCAGGGCACTGCTGGGAGGACTCTGCACCCACCCCTCCTGGGTCTGGACACTGCTGGGAGGACTCTGCACCCACCCCTCCTGTCTCAGGGCACTGCTGGGAGGACTCTGCACCCACCCCTCCTGTCTCAGGGCACTGCTGGGAGGACTCCACACCCACCCCTCCTGTCTCAGGGCACTGCTGGGAGGACTCTGCACACACCCCTCCTGTCTCTGGGCACTGCTGGGAGGACTCTGCACACACCCCTCCTGTCTCTGGGCACTGCTGGGAGGACTCTGCACCCACCCCTCCTGGGTCTGGACACTGCTGGGAGGACTCTGCACCCACCCCTCCTGTGTCAGGGCACTGCTGGGAGGACTCTGCACCCACCCCTCCTGTGTCAGGGCACTGCTGGGAGGACTCTGCACCCACCCCTCCTGTGTCAGGGCACTGCTGGGAGGACTCTGCACCCACCCCTCCTGTCTCAGGGCACTGCTGGGAGGACTCTGCACCCACCCCTCCTGTCTCAGGGCACTGCTGGGAGGACTCCACACCCACCCCTCCTGTCTCAGGGCACTGCTGGGAGGACTCTGCACACACCCCTCCTGTCTCTGGGCACTGCTGGGAGTGATGGGCACCCACCCCTCCTGTCTCAGGGCACTGCTGGGTGGAGTCTGCACACACACCTCCGATTTCTGGATATGTGCGCTTGGCACATACACGGTGGGGTTACGCACACTGCATTAGAGGTGAGGGTACGAGTCTACTGACACTGGTGTGGTGGGGGTACGCTCCGTACGTCCGCGGGTGGGGGTACGGGTCGTACTTACACTGTTGGGCAGGGGGGTACGCTCCTTGCATTCGTGGGTGGGGGTTCGAGTCGTACTTACACTGTTGGGCTGGGGGTACGCTCCGTACGTCCGCGGGTGGGGGTACGGGTCGTACTTACACTGTTGGGCTGGGGGTACGCTCCGTACGTCCGCGGGTGGGGGTACGGGTCGTACTTACACTGTTGGGCTGGGGGTACGCTCCGTACGTCCGCGGGTGGGGGTACGGGTCGTACTTACACTGTTGGGCTGGGGGTACGCTCCGTACGTCCGCGGGTGGGGGTACGGGTCGTACTTACACTGTTGGGCTGGGGGTACGCTCCGTACGTCCGCGGGTGGGGGTACGGGTCGTTCTTACACTGTTGGCATGGGGGGTACGCTCCTTGCATACGGGGTGGGGGTAGGGTCCGTACATATCCGTCCCCACGCTATGTGATGTTTGTGCGGCCCGTACCCAGGCCTTTGCCACGTGGGTGCGATCCGTCCCGCCATTGTTGGGGTGACGTGTGTGGGCGTGGTCCGACTCGTACCCACGCTCTTCAGGCGTGGGTACGGGACGTACCTGTCTGGTTGTGTTGCCGGTTCGCGTGGTGACGGACTTCCGTTGTGGCGGTCGCTGGCTATTCAGGACACGCCCCCACCCCCTCGTGGTGACCAGGGCATGGGAGTCAGGTATGTCCAGGCCATGTGTAGTGTGTCACTCATGTGGTTGTTTTGTGGCCTGCCCTGGTCGTGCCACCCCCACCCCACCCCACTTTCCCCCCTCCCTTAGTTATTCTGACCTTCTGCGGCGTCTGCGTCGTAACCTGTAGAGGAGGTGTACTGCTATGAGGGCAGGGATGACTCGTAGGTTCGGGTCCATGTCTGTCCGTCGCGTACTGGTACTCCTTGCTCGCGTCGTCCTGTCGCGTACGGGTCCTCCTTGATCGCGTCGTCCTGTCGCGTACGGGTCCTCCTTGGTGGCGTCGTCCTGTGTGTCCGTCACGTACTGGTCCTCCTTGTTCGCGTCGCCGTCTGTCCGTCGCGTACTGGTGGTCCTTGTTCGCGTCGTCCTGATTTCCCGGCAGTTTTTGGGTGCCGCAAAATATTGACCGTGCGGGGTGACGTCGGTGCGAATCGTGATTCCTGGGTCGTGAATGGCTGGCTGCGTGCGTCCCGACGTCAGGTCGGCGCTTTCCCGGATCGCATTGGTAGGTGTTTTTTGTTCGGTCGGTCTTTTTTACGATTCGTACGGTAATGGTGTACCCGTGCGAATCGTAATTCCATGTTTGTATATTTTGACGACCGGGTACGCGTCGGACGGAGAATATGCTCCGTCCGACGGTTCGTACCCGGTTTTTGCCGGATCGTGATCGGCACCTAAGTGTGCTTTCAAATTGGCAAAGAAATTTAGTTTTGGGACTAATGTGAAAACATGACTCTGTGTGCAGAGAGGAATTATAGGCAGAGATTTATTGCGTCTTGCTCTGGTGATTTCACAGTTGCATTAGATGGAAAGGGGGAGCGAATTTTTGGGGGAAGAAGCAGAGTCTTAGCACACACCCATGTGCTTGCCATGTATAGTCATGCACAGTATTTACAAGCGAGTGGGGTTTTCAGGTTTCAGTCTGTAATGCAAATACATTCAGCATCACTAAGGCTGGTTGCCCTTGCTGGAGTGTAGGCAGTCACCGAGAATACACATGGTGGTGGTCTGAAAAAACAGTTTGGACATGTGCATTTAAATAAATCAAAAAAAGTGGTTTCATAATGTGTCAGCCTGTAAAATTGATTTTCACTTGTAAAAAGTGATTTTCACTTGCCCCGAAAAAAAAAAGAGCAGTAAGTGTGCTTTCAAATTGGCAAAGAAATTTAGTTTTGGGACTAATGTGAAAACATGACTCTGTGTGCAGAGAGGAATTATAGGCAGAGATTTATTGCGTATTGCTCTGGTGATTTCACAGTTACATTAGATGGAAAGGGGGAGCGAATTTTTGGGGGAAGAAGCAGAGTCTTAGCACACACCCATGTGCTTGCCATGTATAGTCATGCACAGTATTTACAAGCGAGTGGGGTTTTCAGGTTTCAGTCTGTAATGCAAATACATTCAGCATCACTAAGGCTGGTTGCCCTTGCTGGAGTGTAGCACTCTGGACATGGGCTTTTTAAAAAATCTGAAAAGTGGTTTAATAATGTGACAGTTTGTAAAAGTGATTTTCACTTGCCCAAAAAAAAGAGCAGTTTGTGTGCATTCAAAATTGGCAAAGAAATTTCGTTTTGTGACTATTGTGAAAAGAAATGTAGTAATATATTTAAATACAATAAAGGATTTTTTTTTTAGTTTTTTTCAGGTATTGCTGAAGAGCAGTGAACAAAATTTAAGATGCCTACAAAATCCAGAGTTCAAAAAACGCTAAAAAAAAAACTATATTTGAAGACAACTGGAGGACCAAAGTTAGTAGAAGATGCTCATGTTGGGAAAAAGAAAAAATCTTCTGGTAAGCAGAAAAAACAATTTCTTAAAAATATATTCAAAACAAAGAAAAATGTACAAAATGTCTGTACTGGAAAGAATGTTACAAAAGGAAGAGAACAGGAAAAAATTGAGAATTTAGTTAATGCAAATATACCTTCTGCAACTGAAAAGATTTACATAAACAGAAAAACAGCGTTTAAAGAGATATGTAGAAAAATGTTTCAGAGAAGAGTTATGTCCAATTTGATAAAGGATGTGAAGAAATATAAGCAAAAGGCAAAATATTACAAGAGAAAAAAAGAAATTGAAGCCATTGCAGCAAAGGCATTAGAATTAAAAAGGAAACTATTCATATTAATTTTGAATAGGATGCGTACATTAGACAAAATGGTTAATGTACTGAAATCACATAGCAAAAGGAAAAGAGAAGTGAACAGAACAAACTTTTGTAAAGTGTTTTTAGGAAAGTGGATGCATAGTTCAAGTAGTGAACCTTTTTTTAATGAAGAGAGCTATTTTCAAAGTAATAGTTTGCTGCATGCAGTTGACACCAGAGGTCGTTCATACGAAGTAACAAATGGTTGCATAATGGAGAAGGAGATAATGGTTCCAAGAGATGAGGTACAAGTGATGGCAGATGAGGCAATGGGGAGACGTCCTAAAGCCCCAGTGTAAACTTGGAATTGTAGTAGTATTTGCACTGTGCGTCAGGAATCTATTGACAAATTTCGAGAGTTTCTAAGAGAATATAGTAAAAAAAGTGTAAAACAGAAGATTAAGGTGCTTCAAAGTCTGGATCCATGCAGAGTGAGAGAGAATACTGGTTTGCAGGGTCATTCTCTGGCTTGTCTATCTAGAAAAGTGTGCAATAGTGTTTTCCATCATTTTAGGATGCTGGCTGTTCATCATACTGGAATGAGAAAGTTTGTGAGACGGTTGTATTTTGCCAAAAGTCCAGCAATAAAGTTAAATGAATTGAATAGGACTCTGTTCCGAGGAACGGTATCAGATGTAGAGAAGGTTGTTGATGAAATTCAGTTTTGTTACTTTGGTCCTGAACAAAACAGTGCAGAGAAGGACACAGTAAATGAGGAAGAAGTGGAAGAGAATGTAGAACCTTCTGTAAGTAAGACATTTAATGATCACATAACAAAATTTGCAATAGTCTCTAATGAAAGACCAAATGTTACTTGTATTTGTTGCCGCAGAACTCATTATAGAAAACAAACTAGGAATGTTGATCTCTACAGAAAGAGTGAAAATGAAGATAATTATAAGTGGAAGGATTTTGCCACATATATATTTCTAGAAAATTGTTTTGAATTGGGTGAAGATCAGCGTATTTGTAAATACTGTTACAACAAGTTAGAGGAAAATAGAATGCCGACCAGAGCTGTACATAATAATTTAGAATTGGATGCTATTCCTGCTGAACTTTCTGAATTAAATACATATGAGTCTATACTCATTCAATGTGTTCATCCGTTCCAGACCATTGTACGTATGGAGCCCAAAACTGGTAAATTACCTCCTTCAGATTTACTGAGAGGTTT
Source organism: Triturus cristatus (assembly GCF_964204655.1). Taxonomy (NCBI): domain Eukaryota; kingdom Metazoa; phylum Chordata; class Amphibia; order Caudata; family Salamandridae; genus Triturus; species Triturus cristatus. The sequence continues at coordinate 733,281,099 of NC_140587.1, read as the reverse complement.
AAAAGGTAGAGTGGTGTATTTGCCCTTGGATTTGAAAAAAAATATGGAAACTATTGATGCGGATACTTTGGAAACTGAACCATTAATTATTCTGGTTAATGGTGTACCTACAAAGAATAAGAAGATTTGGCAGGAGCTGGTAGATGTGCGGAAAGTACAAAGAGCAAATTTGTATTTGAAAAAAAATAACAAATGGTATGAATCAATTTATATAGAAGAAGAAGAAGAAGAAGAAGATTTTCAAGAAGACACAGAAACACCAACTGGACAAATTGAAAAAGTGGACAAGTCAAAGGAAGAAGAAATTTATGAACATTTTAGCATACATCCTCTTCATTCGAAAGAAGTTATGGGAGACAATATTGATCTCTTTCAGATGAAGAAAGCAAAAGGAACTCCTGTGAGTGTATGGGAGGAGAGCTTGGAAGCTCGATGTTTTCCTCAGCTGTTTCCTAAAGGAAAAGGAGGACGATACGATGAACGTCCAGAACAGATTCCAGCTTCAGAGTATCGGACTACAAGACTATATGCTGAAGATCCCAGATTTCGACAAAGTATTCCTTATTTGTTCCATCTTTTATTTGAAAGCGACTTGTCTGCACTGTCTTATGCAGTAAATCACATTTTAAAAAGTGGAGTACATTTACAAAATGTGTCTGCTAAGGATTTTATGGAGAAAGTGCAGCACCGAGATGATCATTTGGAAACACAACTGATCAATCTGATGGCTTGTCAGCGTGGGACAAATGAATATTGGTACCGACGCCATGGTGAACTAAAATGCATGTTACGGAATTTAGGAACACCAACATGGTTCCTTACCCTAAGCTGTGCCGAGTACGCTTGGGATGATTTACTGGATTTTCTACGAGAGGCCAATTCAAACATTAAAAACATCGAATACAAGACAGCAGGAGAACTGTGCTCATTGGATCCGGTTAATGTTTGCAGATATTTCAATCATAGATTTGAGGCTATGATGTCCTTCATCTGCAATAAAAAAAATCCACCCCTTGGAGAAGTAGTGGATTTCTTTTGGAGAAAAGAGTACCAGGCAAGAGGTGCTCCTCATATTCATATGCTGTTGTGGATCAAGGATGCCCCAAAGTTTGGAACAGATGCTGATGAAGCAGTGTTATCTTACATTCAAGAATATGCAACATGTGCTATACCAAAAAGCACAGAAGAGAACAAGTTAAAGGAGCAAGTTTTACGTTTCCAAAGTCATCGGTGTGGAAAATACTGTCGACGGAAATACAAGAGCAAAGAAAAATACTACACTAAATGTCGATTTGGATTTCCTAGACCTGTTCTTTCAAATGGAAGAGTCAACAGTTTTATGTCAGCTGTGAGACATACTATCACAAGAAAATCACCTAAGAATACCTACAACCTTAAAAGAAAAGAAGAATCAAAAAATATAAATGACTACAACCCAGTCATTTTATCCATGTGGAATGCTAACATGGATATACAGTATGTAGCTGACAATTCCATTGCTGTGGCACGATATGTAACGTCTTACATTACGAAATCAGAAAAAACAGAATTGAAGGAAATGTGGGAAGAGATTTCTCACGAGAAGACTGTCAGTAAGAAGCTGTACAGTTTCAGTTTGAAGATGTTATCGCATCGAGAAATTGGATCCTACGAATGTTCAGATAGGTTATCTTCTGCAAGTCTCTACTCGAAGTCAAGAAGAATAATTTGGGCAAGTTTAGGCCTTGCAGCAATGAGAAATCGGGTACTGAAATCTGTAGGAGAAATTGAATATTTGGTCGAGAATGACCCAGAAAGTACAGATATATTGAAAACAAACATGTTGGACACATATTATCCCAAGAGAAGTCATCATCTGGAGAACATGTGTCTCTATGAAGTGCTGCAGAACTACATTTATTCAAGGAAAGCCGCAGAAGACATCAATAATGGAAAATATAAAGTCGTTGGTGAAGAAGGATGTTTGGTGAAGCAAACAAAAGGAAGTTTGATAAATCACCGGAAGCTGAGTTGCGACACTACTGACAAGAAAGAATTTTACTACTTGGCTCTTTTACAGTTGTTTAAACCATGGCGTACAGAGGATGAACTACTGGGAGAATTTCAAAGCTATGAAGATTCATTTAATGGTTGCAAAGACAGCATACAATGCAATACATTCACAACTTATCTGCAAATGTTAAATGAAGAAATTGAACAGGAAACTACAATTGCAGCAGAAATAGCTAGAGACAGTTCTCAGGACAGCCAAAGTTCAGGAACACACAGTCAAGATCCCCTAGGACAACCAATCATTGAAAATGAAGCATCAATAGCCATGAATGAAGTGGAAACGGCTATGAATCAAGCTCAAGAAGAATTTATAGACTTAGAAAATTTGGAAAGACAACTGAATCAAGAGCAGCAACAAATTTATGAAGAGATCAAAAACAAAATTGATCACGGATTTCTACATGTAAAAAAAGAGTGCTCATGCACATCATTTCATCCAATCAGGATGTATGTAAGCGGACAAGCTGGAACTGGAAAAAGTTTCCTAATAAAAGTCATCAGAAGCTACCTACAGCAAAAAACGGATTCTACTTTGTCTTGTGTGGTTACTGCTCCAACTGGGTTAGCAGCATATAACATAAAAGGAATCACCTTACATCGTTTGCTAATGTTACCAGTGGAGCATGAGAACAAAATACAATTCAACAAGCTAACTGGAGAAGCATCCTTGGAATTTTCAAGAGTATTGAAGAAGATGCAAGTTCTCATTATTGATGAGGTGAGCATGGTATCAAACCTAATGCTTGCCTTTGTGCATTTAAGAATGCAGCAAATTTTGAAGACAGACTATGACATGTTATTTGGTGGAAAACACGTCATAGTTTTTGGAGATCTTTTGCAACTTACTCCAGTTAAAGGACAACCAGTGTTTAATACTGTGACACATGAAGACACGAAGAAGTCATTGGGAAGCATCGGAAATACAAATATTTGGTCCTTCTTTGAGTACAAGGAACTTACTACTAATATGAGGCAAGCAAACGATGAAGAATATGGAAGTATTCTGAAAGATATCAGGATTGGACTACTGACAGAAGTTGGCAAAAAAGCATTACAGAGTCGGCTGCTACATAATTTATTTCCAAAGGAAGAAATAGTTGCAGAGAAGATATACAAGAACATTGCAGAAAACAAAAGTGTCATCTGCTTAATGCCAACTCTACGTGAATGCTCAATATTCAAAGAGGAGCTTTTGAAATTGGAAAAGGAAGAGATCAGGAAATTGGAAGCAGTGGACAAAATTGAGGATGGAAGAATTACTGTCACAGTAACAGGCAAACTGAAAAATAAATTGGACTCACTAGAGAAGAACATCTCCAAAACAGCTGGATTAGAAAAAAATCTATATGTTTGCATGAACTGTAGAGTGTTTTTAAGGAGAAATTTGGATGTTGAGAAAGGTTTAGTTAATGGAGCGATGGGAAGAGTTGTGGGTTTTATTAATTACCAGAAAAAAGAAGGAGTTGAATGTTTAAAAATAAAATTTGATCAGATAGATGAAGTTAAAGATATTTGTCGTTGTACAGTTCGTTTTATGCTTGTGAAAGACTTATATGTACGTAGGAAGCAGTTTCCGTTTTCTCTAGCATATGCTGTAACTATTCACAAGTCTCAAGGATTGACTGTAGATTGTGCATTTGTGAACATTGGTTCAACTGTGTTCAAAGAAGGTATGGCATATGTTGCTTTGTCACGAGTCAAAACATTATCAGGTTTATTCATGATAGACTTTGATGAGTCAAAAGTTAGTGCTGATACAAACTGTGTAAAAGAGTATAATAGATTAAGAAGAAGCTATGCTCCTCATTTAGGTCAGTATCCTGTGTTGGAGAAACGTGTAGTTTCTCGTAAAAGAAAAAATGAGAATATCTGTAGTGAAGATGTAGAGAAGAGGAAAAAAAAGAGGAGTGATGTAATTGCAAGCAAAAAGAAAAAGGAAAATGAAGAACAGGTTGTAGGATGTCATTTTGAAAATAGCTCTGGTGTCAACTGCTACGCAAATGTAGTGCTGAATGTTGCATTTTATCTGGAAAGTTTGCAAGAGCAGATAATAGTAAATCAGGGAAAAAGATTCTGTTCAGAGCTGAGTCTCCTTTTTCAAAAGCTGAGTAAAGATAAAACTCAAATAGAAAGTGCTACTGACATTAGAAAACTTTTAGATGTATGTTCAGGACGAACACAGTTTTCTCAAAATGAACAGCAAGATGCACATGAATTTTTGATGTATTTTCTTCAGGTAGTGGAAGAAGAAGGAGTTCCCATTGACATTTTTTTTGGTCTCTCTTATAAATGGGAACATAGTTGTGATAATTGTTATAATATATGTGGCTCTATTGTTGATAATGAAAGGTTTATTTATTTGACATTGCCAGAGAGTAAAACAGTCACTTTTGCAAAATTAGTTAAAGATGCTAATCATAGCATGAAATGTGGTGAGTGTAATTCTGACATGTTTTCAACATTAATTTTAAAGGAATACGGACAGTATGTAATTTTAATGATGCAACGATGTAGAGCTGATGGTTCAAAATTGGATACTTTAATAAAGAAGTTTACAGGACAGCAATTATCAATTTCAGGAAAAACTTTTTTAACTGTTGCAATAATTTTCCATGATGGACCTACTGTTACTTCTGGACATTACACAGTTTATCTTAAATGTGAAAAAGGCTGGACACTGTGTAATGATTCCCAATTGATTTTCAAACAACGTTTGCCTTTTGATTTAGCAAATTCCTATCTAATCTTCCTGAAACCTAAATTTTAGAGAGACTTGGCAAGATCTGGACAAAACAATTTTACCATTTTACTGGATTACCATTGCAATTTTGTAAAAAAAACATTTTTTAAATTATCATTTGGCCTAATGGAAAGATAACCAATTGTAATGTGGACTTTTTTAATTTTTAATGAAACTTTGAAAAACCAATAATTTAGAGATTATAGGTAACTTCTGCACATTTTAAATTTTGGAATATTATTGGACTGCCATTGGCAATTTTTTCAAAAATGTTTTAAAAAATTACTATTTGGCCATGTGGAAAAGTAACCAATTCTATTGTGGACTTAATAAATTATTCAAAAAATTTTCGTGAACCAAAATGTTACAGAGAATCGGTGAGATCTGGACAAATTAAACTTTAGAATTTTATTGGATTACCGTTGGAAATTTATTCCAAAAAAAAATTTTAAATTACTATTTGGTCTAAAGGAAATGAAATCAGATGTATTTTGGAGTTATTTGAGATATAATATTGTGATTATACTTCTGAAACAAACATATCAGACGGTATTTTAAAGAAATAACTATTGGTATTAGATGATATTTTTTTAGAATATTATGCTTTTCTATAATGTTAAGTTTAAGTAAAAAGAGATTCTGGGCTTTTTTATTACAATCTTTGTGATTGTTATTTTTTTTTGCCCGCTGTAAAATGATGAATGCAATTGCTTACACAATTTATAGTGAAATGCAATATATTCTGAAAACAGCAAAAATAAGGCGAAAATATTTTTTGGAAAAAAATGTAAATGTGTGTACTGTATTATAAAATGTTTTTAAAATATTAATACTTTTTTCTTTTTTTCCAGATAGATATAGAAAATTTTCGAAAACTACAAACATTTTTAAAACTATTTTTAAAAAAAACAAATGAATAAATATTTTTTCAGTGAGTATGGTAAGTCAATAATAATAATTGTAGTCTCTCAAGGACAATGTAATGTGATAAATGATTTTTAGTGTTTTTTAAAAAAAAAAAAAAAAAGTACGCGCACCGTACGCGTACGGTAAAAAAAAAATAAAAAAAAGTTTTTAAAAACATATGTAAAAAAAGATGAAAGATAAGGTTGGCTCTTAAAAGAACCGTTGTGTTCATGCAGGGACAGAGGAAAGGAAGCATGGGAAAATTATTCAAAGCGACAAATGTGCTGATCTATTTTGTTGTTCACTAGGGAAACACTGGTCTCCCTATGGCAAATTAGATCTTTACAAAATGTGCAATGAATATCAACCTTCCGAAATCGAGGGTTCATTTCCAGAGGGCCAGCAAAAGGAGATTCTCCCCCCACAGATGAAGGGCTCACCTGACCTGCAGAAGAAGGAGTCAGCCCTGCAGATGATGGTTCAGGCTGAGCTACTGTGGATGTACTGGCTCGTCTTTCTGAAGAGTTACCTCCAAAAAGATGACCATGTGTCCTTCTGTGTACATCCTGGAGGTGTCTCTTCATGGTGTGATTCCCAAAGGAATACTTCCTGTTAGGATTACCTCTAGAAAGTACACGCTGACACAGCTTACAAGTCACTAAGGGTGCATTTACCTTTTGCTGGCCTTCAGGAAAAGTAAAATAATCCCATACATAAGAGGGCTTTTGTTTCCTCGATCTCTGCCTCAAGACAGTGCTGCTAGTGCTAGCCTCACTCTCAGAAGAGCTCTGCTGTTCAGCCATCGTATCCCAAAGACAAACCAGCTCCTTCTCCCAAGGGATCACAAGCAGAAATGAGGGGAATGGGTGTGGTGTAGGAGAGTTCTAGAACTGAAAGTAGTTTCAACCAATCAAAAGTTGTGTTTCATGATCACATGACCTACCGTACGCTTACGGTACGCTTACGGTACGCTTACGGCAAAAGTGCGCATGCGCGTAAAAAAGACACGCGCTTGCGCGCATGCGCATAACAGTCACTCCCGGCCATTGTATTACGTGTAAGTGGGCTTCCGATAAAAAGAGGAACTTTGAAGGAGTCCATAACCAGATTCTTAAAATGATCTCAAACATTAATTGCAACACTAACTATGTGATTTATGCAATTGTATGTAAATGTAAACAGAGATATGTGGGCAGCACTATAAGGACTCTCTGGTAGAGAATCAGTGAACATATGAGAGCAGTTGTACAGAATGACATGAGATACCCCATCATTGTATTAATTATGAACTGTGATAAACAAGGAATGCATGGATCCTTCAATTTTCACAGTATGGAGCACATAGCCAGAGACCTTTGAGAAGGAAATAGGGAACTCACCATTAAAAGGAAAGAAGCTATGTGCATTTTGAGCCTGAGATGTGTTGAAATGGGACTTAACACAGATCATGAGTTTCAGTACTTCCTTGGTGACTAAAAATGTCCAAAACAAAGTAATCACATGTTTGTAGAAAAGATGGGTCTGACAAAAAATGTATCGTACAGGGATGTTCATTGCAATGATTGATACAACTATATTACACTAACCAGCAAAATGATAACCTGCTGGGATATGCTATGAAATGTATTACATACTTGATGTAATTAGCACTGATGATTTAAAATAATTGACCATTTGAATTCATGTGGATATGAATATGGTTAGTTGTGTTTTGGCAAACATGCACCACCACTTGACATTAACATAAAGTATGAGATTATCATCAAGAGGAATAAATTAACAAAGGGCTTCACTACCAATATGCTAAGGTCACAATTATGGAGGATCCACGTAGAGTTGACAACCACCCATTAAAGGCCTGACTATACTGTTAGTCTGTGCCACTTAAAGATGGCGGCTAATAGAAAAGCACAGTAGAAAGATAATACGGCCCGTAATACGGTGGCCTAAATATGAACATAGATATCATGCCTCATTAACGTGGAAAAACAATAAAATCCCGAAGAGAACACATCTCGCTTCATATACAGACGTGGTCCTTAGTGCGGTACTCTTTTCGGCTTCAGATAGAAGGTCCATTCAGGCCACTTCAAAATGGCGAACGTCAAAATACAGAAAAGACAAGAGGCTAGTCTGTCTTTTGTTTTCATGCCATATTTAGTTTAGACGTCGGCATCTCGCAGGAAACGTCAGAAGCGTACTCGCTTGGACCACCCTCTGCTGCACGAACAAACAATTGGGTAAGGAGACCTGTTCATTTGCGATCAGGGAAGGGTTTCATTATGCAGTTTCTGTACATTTGAGCCAAAACGCTAAAACTATGCTCATATTGGATTTTCAGATTCCAAAGAATGGGATAAGTAAAATATTTAAAACAACACTATACAAGTTTTCTGAACACAAAAACTAATCGCACCTACTGAAAATCTTGGGAGACCGGGTCGGAAATATAACCGCCTTAAAGGTAGGGGACTTGTTACAGGCAAAAACTTACAATTCTTGTTATAATGACATCTAAAGTACAGCATAGACTGTCCAACTTACGAAAGTCTTTACTGTTCTATTATACTTTCAGACACTGTCTAACGTACCAAAGCAACAGGTATTTTACACTTTAGGAGAATACAGGAAAAAAAAATATGGGAAATTAAGAGTTTTGGGTGTGTGATAGCTTAAATAATAGGCTCACCATAGAAACTCTTGAGGGCATGTTTGCCCAAAAATATAAGGATGCAAATACATTTAAATAATAAAACACTAAAGATAATGTATTGTAAAGTGACTTCGGATGTCAGTCTAAATTTTGAATTAAACTATATCACAAAGACATTTTGACATCAGTTAAAACACTGCCTAAAAGTTAAACAAATGAAAATTGAACACCCAAAAAATAAGAATGTATAGTCAGTACTCAGCAAAATAATTTGATTACTTTGCATGGGTTGCCAAAATGTCACCTGAATATGAAATAAGGTTAATAGGGGCACAAAAGTCACTTATTCTTGAATCAATTGTAGACATAATACCATATTAGCAATGCATATGTTTGAATGTCTTTAGCCCTGATGAAGTCGCGGTTATTAACCATTGGCGATGAAACGCATTTTGGCTAAAAGAGGAACTAAAAAAGAGCAACAAGAATAAACCAAACAATACAAAGAAAAACAAGAAGTGTTGAGGGAAATATTAATCATTGCTGACCTTTAGTTTGCTACTTCCTGCTCGTTTCTGATCTCTATTTTACTTATTTCTGCACGTTGCTGACCTTTAGTTTGTCTCTTTCAGCTCCCTCCTGACCTTTATTCTGCCTCTTTGTGCTCGTTTCTGACCTTTATTTTGCCTCTTCCTGCTCATGCCAATCTTTATTCTGTCGCTTTCTGCTCATTTATGACCTTCATTCTGCCTTTTTTTGCTTGTATCTTACCTTTATCTTGCCTCTTTCTGCTCATTGCTGACCTTTATTCTGCCTCTTTCTGTTTGTTCCACTTCTTTATTTTGCCTCCTTATGCTCTTTTACCCCGTAACCGTGGGGAGACCTCCGCGCCTCTTGTGGGTGCCATCATTACTCTCACAGACAACAGCTCTTTGAGAGCAATTGTTTAGTCTGTTTCCTTTCCCCTTGACAGTGGACAGGGAAAGAGCCGATACCTCTGCTTCTAGTAGGAGACCACATTTTGACAGCTCCCACTTGGAAGTGGAGAGTTTTCTTGACTTGGAAGGAGCTGTCAAAGTTCCCGCCAACTCACAGCAAACAGTTATGACCCAGGGGTGGGCACTGCGGGACATCGCATAAGCTGTACCTAGAGGATGGTGATCCCCAGGGCCGCTGTGAGGCCCTCTTCCTTTCACTTTCAAGGGTCTGCCCCAGGGAGGTGGTAGTCTAGAACGCCCCCTTCCGTCTGCACAGTCCCCTGCCCATATGTAAGTTAGCCCTGGGGAGGTGTGGTCCCTGGAGCGCAGGGAGTCTGTGAGGCCCCTCAGCATCTATTTTTCAGCCCCAGATGATGGTGGTCCCTGGTACCTTGGAGGTCTTCTCAGTCCAACAGCTTCTTATTACATTTTGCCCTTGGAAGGTAGTGGTCCCTGGGGTATTTTTTACTTTTCACTTGCTTGACCAGTCACCCCATAACTTTCCAGTAGGAACAAGTTTCACAGGGGCAATTCTTTTTGGAAAGTTTTGTGAAGATTCGTTAAACGGCACCAAAGATCTCTATCTTTGTCAAAAAATGCTTTTCCTTTGGAAACATGGTCCTAAGTAGACGGGACTCAAACAGATGAACTCACCAAAGAACAAAAATTTATTTCCACTACAGCATTTAAGCTTCTACCTGCCTCAGCATTGCTTCCAACAAACTTGTGGTCTGCCGGCTTGCACCTTATCCTGGGTGGTGCATGGTTGAGCGCTACCACTTGGAGCCTTCATATTACCACTGCTCCCTCCTTACAAAGGGAACCCTGCACACAGGTAGAGGGACGCTCCATTCTTTATTGCATTCCAGGTCAAAGAGCTGCATTTTTCGGCACTTCCTGCTGGCATGCCTCTAGACCTATAAAAGGAAATACTTGGAGGAAGGGATGACGAGGGATCAGCAGTCCGATGCTGAGAGCAGATGAACTCTCTTGTCGGGGACTGCTGTGTTCCCAAGTGAAGCTGGCCTCTGATAATGGAATTTGAAAGACACCAGAGCTGGGCACTGCGCAGGCATCGGCCGAGCAGTGAGAAGGGCAGACTAGCAGTTCTTTAGCACAAAATCAGCTAAGTGGAAAACCACATCAATGTATCCGAGGTTCCTACAGACCAGAAGACCAGCAGAGTGGCAGTCCTTGTAGCAGCACAGAATTTCTTTTTCCTTGCAGAGTATCCACAAATCCACAGGTGTACTGAAGTGATGGTGTCTGAGGTCCTTCTTTTATACAGAATTGTGCCTTTAAAGTGGAGAGAAGTTTTTAAAGGCATGCCTTTGAAGTGCACAGATTTCCTGCCTTCCCCTTCCCGCCCTTGGTTCCAGACTAACTACAAGGTGTATGGTACCCTTTGTGTGGAGACAGGACAAATCTTATTCAGGTGTAAGAGAGAATGAGCCCAGCTCCTGCCTCCCATCCTGCCAGTGATCAATCAATCAGCATTTGTAATGCACACTAAGCACCATGGGGTATCCAGGCGATGGCCTATACAGTCACACCCAAGTTCCCATTATATGTGGTTGTTTAGGAGGAAGGCACAAAGCACAACTGACAGCTACACCCAGTCATGTGACCAGAGACAGGATGAGGGAGCAAATGGTTAAGGGAAGAAAACGTCAACTTTCTAAGAGTGCCATTTTCTGAATTGTAATTTAAAATCCGACTTCACCATAGGTAAGACGTTATCTCTTCCTATTTGGAAATTACACTTAGAGGCCTCACAGTAGTGAAAAATGAATGTAAGAGTTTTCACTACCAGGACACGTAAAACATTAAAGTACACGTTAAACTTCCTAAATACACTGCACCCTGCCCTGTGGCCTGTCCAGAGCAGACGAAGTGGTGACATATCTATTAAAAAGGAAGATTTGGGCCTGGCAACAGGTTCATTTTGCCAGGTCGAAATGGCAGTTTGAAACTGCACACACAGGCCTTGCAATGGCAGGCCTGAGATGTTTAAAAGGGCTACTTAAGGGGGTGGCACAATCAGTGCTGCAGGCTCACTAGTAGCATTTAATTTACAGGACCTGGGCACATGCAGTACAGTTTACCAGGGACATATAAGTCAATTAAATATGCCAATTGGGTATAAGCAAATCTTACCTTATTTGATGCAGAGAACAGCACTTTAGCACTGTTTATTAGTAGTAAAGTGTGCAGAGTCCTAAGGCCAGCAAAAACCAAGTCAGCAAAAACAGGAGGTCTGAAGGCAAAATGTTAGGGGGAAACCATTACAAGGATGCCAGGTCTAACACCAAAGTAGAGCTACTCCTGAGTTCCAGACATGCTCGTAGTCTTGAGGTAGCAATCAACACCCTGACTCTTCAAAACATGTCTTTGGTTTTGGTGCATCCTTTGGATGAGGTACATCTACTAGCTATGTAGGACTATTATTTAGTCTGCTATGGGGGTCACACTCCAAGCAGGCGCTAATGCCAGCTCCAAAATGTGTCCTTACAGTCACTTCAGAGTATGAGGTGGTTGGTTTAGCTGCAAACGTAAGATAATTCCCAAGCACTCCAGCTGCACCAAGACCTCCTCTTGAACCTCCTCCTTGAATATGAATGTTTCAGCAGCCTTCTAAAGTTAGTAACAATAATATATTGTCTTAGAGCAGCTCTATTAGTGAGAGGTTCCAGTCCCAAGTGGTTGGTCATTTTAGTCACTGGTGTGTTAAAAGTATTTTAAAAAAGCTATTTCTTTAGGTCTCTCGAGTAGGTTGCGAACATCTTCTCTTAAACATAGGCCCACAATGTTCTTGAGGTGAGTGTCCAGGAGTTTCATAGCTATTCCTCTATGTTTGATTCGACTGACTTTGCATTGGCTGAAGTGCACAATATTCTTGCCTCTGAAATTCCTGGATGAAGTAAAGCCGGATTTTCCAAGCACACAAAACCATTTCCATGGATAGCCTTGTGCATAGCATATAGTGCCATAAACGTTCTTCCTTGTTGTACTGCAAATCAGGGGCAGAAAGTCACATCATACGTCATTTGTTTATGTTTATAAGACTAAGGCAGACTGGTTAAGGATTCTTTATGTTTGTGAATTTTGTAGGCCCACATTCATGCTGCTTTAAATGCCATGGGGCTGATTTACAAGCCCCTTGCACCAGCCGTACGTCACTTTTCGCCTGTTAAAAATTGAGCAACAAATGGAGCAAAAGTGAAGCAAGGGGCTTGTAAATAAGCCCCCCAGTTTGGGTAAGACTAATGACATTACTCACAGTTTGGCGTTTGGGATACTCCACCACAAATGTGATGGATATTCCTTCTCCATTTACATAGGCTATAATGCACATGTAATACAGAGGATGAGGCATCCACCAAATTTGTGATGGAGTTCCCTGTCCACCGATCTCTAAATAAGATCAGATGGTTCTTGTTAATATAATTAACTGGATAAACTGTAGGAGTGTGCATAAGAAACCTGTATTTGTCTAAAAAAATTAAATACTCTTTTAATCAGGACAGAATGCATCTCGTGGGGTTTTCAAATGGTAGAGAAGGGTAGGTTCTTTCAACCAAGCATTTTGCCTGTTGGTTGCTTGACAATGCCTGCAGTACTAAAAGCAGTGGATGGCAGGGCTCATGTATTCTGCATGAAGACTGTGGCTTGAATTGAAGAACATATATATGTTACCTCAGTTCACCATGCATCTGCAGGGTCTGTGTGACTGAACCCAGTAACAGCAGCATGATATGTATTCGGTACACAGGGAAGAAAAATGACAACATTGTAAAATTACAAAATTAATGGGGGAACAGGAGAAACAACGAGGGCAGAGCCACGTCTGCTCCAACAACGCAAGCGCTACCACACTTGCCTTAAACACGCATATGCATTAACCACGCATATGTGTGGTTAAGGCATTGCACATTCAAGCTGGTGCTGGGCAGAAGCAAGAAACAAGGGGATCAGGAGAGGACACACACAGGTGAGTAGGGCTAGGGCTGAGTTTTAGGGGGTGCGGGTAGTTTTTAAGGGTTGTGGGTAGTTTTCAGGGTTGGGAGGGTCAGGTTGTTTTCAGGGATAAGGGAAGGGAGGTTTTTTGGGTTTGGGGAGGGATTGGTTTTCAGGCGAGAGGGGGTAGTTTTAGGTCTCAGGGCAGGGGTTTGGGGGCCATATTAGGGCTCAGGGTGGGGGGCAGGGGACAGGATAGTTTTTAGGGCTTGGGGGCAGGGTAGTTAGTCATGCTCAGGGAGTCAGGTAGTTTTGGGGGCTATGGGAGGGCAGGGTAACTTTTAGGGCTTGGGGCAGGGACTTCTTCAGGTTTTGGGGGAGGGGGTTGGTTTTAAGGAGGGAGGGGTTTGTTTTAGCTCCCAGGGCAGGGACTTGGGATCACTTAGGGCTCAGGGTGGGAGGCAGGGATGGGGATAGTTTTTTGACCTCGAAGGGAAGGGTAGTTTTCTGAGCTCGGGTAGTTTAAGGGCTTTGGGGCGGGCTAGGTAGTTTTTAGGACTTGGGGCAGGGAAGTTTTATGGGCTCGAGGCAGTGAGGGGGTTGGTTTTCAGGAGAGAGGGGAAGTTTTAGGTCTCAGGGCAGGGGTTGGGTGGGTAAGACTTACCTGATAAGTCTTAGCCACGTATGTGTCTTTGCCATACATGCCTTAACAACGCATATTTCATGGTAAAGGCATGTGTGGTAAAGGCATATGCGTGGTTAAGACTTGCGTGGATAAGACCGCGTGGAACCGGCATGCATGGTTCCATCACACAACCCCCATAATGTTCATCATAGGCCAACGTTCATAGTGCGCCGAGTTTCCCAGTTACTTGAACTTACACAACAGGTCACACATAAACATTTATATGAAATAGAAGATCACATTTAAGGAGCACTACAGATAGTTTCCAGAGGAAGGCTACCTTCTTTCGAGTAGTAGTTCAACAAAAGTCCCGGACTGCAATATTTCAAACAGCTTTTGCCACATGTCAGTATACCTACACCCTATCCAAATCAGGAGATTGCTTTCTTCCAGTATTTGAAGAGGTACAAGTGGGTTGCTGCCAGTGGCTAGCACATCCTACAGTTTTATTATAGTAGGCTCACATACTGGTTATTAGTCCAGTGGAATCACATAGAATAACAAGCAATGTTGAACAGAGGCAGGCTAGAACAACATTCATCCCCATGAAAGTATATGTCTGTCTACCATAAACCACTTTCACTAGGCAGAGCATTCCTGGAATAGAGGGATCTCTTTATGTTCTGAGTTTGCAGTTATTAAAGAATCTGATTTCAGTTTTGTAAATACTAAATAAAGAGGGAGCAATCTGTTAAATGCTGGCTTTGGCAGGAGACCCATCATTTCATTCTATTTCTTAAATGACACATACCACCATATTACCCTTACAGTCAACAGTGTTTGCCCACAGTTTTCACCCATTTACATGCACCCTTAGAATTCAATATGGTTCTGATGGTTGGTTTTGTCCTGTGAGTTCATGAACATGCTGAACCTTCCCACAGGGTTAATCCAATGTTTCATGGCATTCTCATATGCCTGGTTCCCTTTTTCAGGTGTAGCTTCTTGCATGATCCCACTAGCCAAAAATGTCAGCAACCTTTTGGGCTGTGATCTGGTACATGCAGCACTTCTTCGAGAGAGGGGGCATGGAGAGACAGAGAGAGAGAGAGAGAGAGAGAGAGAGAGAGAGAGAGAGAGACTATTTTGCATACTTGCGTTTCCCAAAGTTCTACTTAATTCCATGAGCACATGATAAGGGGCAAATTGGTAATGGATCAATATTGAAACATCACATGAGAACTTCTTAATTACCTCTTATGTTACTCACCAGCAATCACATTTAAGATTCTCTTGATTACCCAAAAAGCCACACGCAGGTCAGGGCCCAAGTACCTTTCAGCACGTTTCTCCCCTCATACCACCATCAGGACTCTCAGAGCTTCCTCAGCCAATCTCCTAAAACCACCCCATTTCAAACTCACTACTAAGGGAGGCAAAACTGTTGCATACCTTGGTTCTAAAGCATGGAATGCACTCCCTATCAGCCTACGACTTCAGGAATCTGAATCCCTATTTAGGAAGGCATTAAAAACTTGAATATATAATATCCCTGACGACCACTGCTTTGCGCTAATCTAATTCTCTTCCATCTCGGAATTCCTTTCCATCCTTCCTCACTTCGATTCCTTAGCGCCAGGAGGCTCCTTGTGGAGTGACAGTTTGCGCTTTATAAATGTACATTTACATTACATTACATTACATTTAGGCAATAGATAGAACAGGACAGAGAACCATTGAACATTTTAACTTGGCAATGAAGAATTTGTGGGCTGTACTTTCAGTCTTCCTGATCTTTAATATGCTACTTTTGAACTCAAGGAGGAAGAAAAGCATGAGATGAACCACCTTCAGCAGTCAACCTAAAGAAGAGAGTTATCTTCTCAATCATGAAAAACGTGCTTGCTGGCCAGGCTATTTGCCTTGGAGTCCTGGATTTAGATGAACAGCTTCCTCCGATAGCTACATTCCAAATCAGTTTACATAAATGGTGCTTCATTAGGTGGCAGTGGTGCTGTAAGCTGTTTTGTTCAGGTGTTTTCTCTGTGTCACCCGGCTCACACAATGACATTCGATTGAGACTCCTCCATTGTGTATTTTCGGAATCAACACTGTAATTTTACTTTTAATGTCTCTTCTAAATTTCCTGTGTGCCGTGTGGATGTGACTGGAGGCTATCCCTTTGTCTTGATCTTCAAAATGTTCTATGAATCACACATTGGAAATTGCTTTGTTTGTCTTGTAATTCCTTTGTGTTGCTGTCATATATACTGTATTCTGTTTGTGCAAGAGGTTTGTTCATAGATTGCTTTTGTTTTTATGCGCAATGGGGATTTGATTGAAATTCCTATTTGTCTGAAAATGAGCTCTTCTCTGCTCAATGCACAACCTTTCCAACTCTTTCAGGGTTTCCTCTCCTGGTTTAACCCTGTTATTTGGAAAATTGATTTTAAGAGGCCACCACATAGGTGGTAGTGGGGGTAGCTTCAGATTTTCATCCTTCAGTCTCCATAAAATGTCCTGTATGCTGAGTCTCCAAGTAGTCTTTCCTCTTGTGGCAATTCCCTTCTTGTGGTATAAATCTCAACAGATGATAACTTAGCCTTCGATTGAGGAACTTGCTTTCCTTTGTTGGGCAGAAGCAACAGTCAGAATACAGAGCACATTCTAATTAGGTAAAGATTGTGACGAGGAAGATGGGCGACTGTCCTGATTACTTACCAGTAGTCTTTATTACTATCAATCGAGCTCTTCCTTTCTAATTATCCATGGATATTTAGTTTACGTGTGTGCTACTTTTACAGGACTGGCCTTCGGGCCAGCCATGCCTAGGGAAGGTCATTTGGTGTGGGCCTACCCTTGGGTGTGGTATTGCACTTGCATGGTGGATTGAACAGTTTGGCAATGTCTATTGCATCAGACTACTGATGAAGTAATTAGCACCCCGAGGTAATAATGACAGATGCATCTGTACTTCCTGGAAGCGGAATTACAGTGTGATCGCAAGGTAAACCCTGAGAAATTGGATATAATAGGGAAAAAGATGCACTGCCAGACTAATTTCAACAAGGTTATTCTCAGGACTTTAAGTGGAATGAAAAAACTAGGGGGTCTCTGAAAGGGGCGTAGCCGATGTAATGAAGGTCGCAGCTTAAAATACACTAGCTAAAAATCTGTGCTTAGCATAGTGTGCCGCCCGACTGGTATTTTGCTGTTTCTCAAATTGCATACAGATATATAAAACAAGTAACATTACACCTGCAATCAGTCAGAGCCATTGGCTTTGTCAATGATTGTTGGTTGTCTAAGATATATAAGGAACAACTATGACTTCCTTGTATAGAATATTGAAAATGCTTCAGTTCTGAAATGGTGAGACTGTAAAAGAGCTATACCAAGTCTCTTTGAAGTTACAGCAAAGGCAGTGAAGGGTGGTTCTGCTGCAGAATTAAGATTTTTTTTCACACTGAAGGTGAGGGCAAAAATGGAGAGCCCCATAGAGACCCGTCTTGGCACCTGCTATTTAGAACTGCCGGTGCTGAGCACAGACAGGACCCGGCTCACTTAAAGCCCTGGTTATTCTCCACTTTGGACTGTGTTAGATGTTTTTGGCAGTTGAAATGTTCATCCGGGGGAAGCATCAGCAATGTGATGTTACTGCATCACGTGTAATCCTGCTGTGGCCGGTACCTCCTGTTACTCCCACTTCAATATTACTGGGACACTCATAGCGAAGGTGTATGTGTGTATGTGTGCTGTTAGAATTTCTCCCGCTCATTTGTACTTTCTCTCAATTTGCATCTGTTAATGAATCTCTCTCTCTTTTCCTGTCACCCTCAAGCTTTCACAATCTCCCTGCATGTCTCTAACTCTATGTTCAGGTTAATCATTAAAAAAGTAACAATAGTGTTGAAATTTCAGTTGCCACTTTGTTGGTGCCTAAACGTGGGTGCCTGTGCAGTTTCCATTTTTTTAACTGCATATTGGAGATGGGAAGTTTACTTGTGTCCCTGTTGTTTAATTATTGTTAATTTCGCCATCAAGATCAAAGCAAAAGAGCATTCTCTAAAAAAGGAATGCACCTTATTATGTCAGGACAACCAGGTGCCGAGTCATGCTCCGAAATATGAATGCAGAGGAGGGTTTGAAAATGAGAACGTTCATGGCAAGACGTGGTGAGCGAGGGTACATTTTCAATAAAATGCTTTCGTTGAGATTAAATTAAGTATACACAAAGGGGCAGATCTATATTGGAGATGCGCCACTTTTACGCCGCCGTTGCGTCACTTTTGTGACGCAGCGGCGGTGTAAACCCTGCTCCACGTTGCGCCATATTTACATCGTGACACATCTATGGAGATGCGTCACGATGTAAAGCCCTGCGCCATGTAAAACCTGCGTCAGGTTTCACGTGGGCGTGTCGACAGAGGGGGAGGCGTTCCGTCGCAGGAACGCCCCTGAAAAGTGACTCAGTCAAATCTATAAGATTTGACTGAGTCACTTTCCCAACGCTGATGCGCCAAAATCCTGCGCCTGCTTGAAGCAGGCGTAAGGCTTGACGCACCATGTTAGGGATAGGGTAGGTTGGAACAGTGCTGGAGTTGCGTCGCGCTTGCGACGCAACTGAAGCACTGCGCCAACCTTACGCCATCGGATGCGTCACGCATCTGTTTATTCCTGCGCAATGATGCGCCGCATTGTAAATGCGGCGCATCATGTGTGGCGCAAGGGTAAACTTGCGTGACGCATCATTCCTGGCGCATCCTTGCTGATTTGCAGGGATGCGCCAGGAAACATAAATCTGCCCCAAATTGTTTAAGCTTTTTGAAGACGAGGCAGTATGACATAGATCTCTGATTGCTACATTATGGTACCGTTTGGTGAGGCACAAACAAACATCTATGTTGAACCTGTAACATAAATAATGTTCAGAGGATTTTACACCCTCTTCTGCTCCGAAAACCCTCCATTCCACATTCTAAATAGATGGCACTAACAGTGTTAGCTGCACAGTAGGCCAAATTAATCACAACGATTAAATGCGTATTATCCTTGTCAAAAGAACCCGGCTGTGCGCTGCGTGAGGCATCTTCTGGGAGATCAGTGCATTTTCAATGATGTAGGCACTTTTTTCGAGAAGGTCATCTAGTTTTCGGTCTAGCAATTTACTCAACAGCCATTTGACCTCAAAATAATAGCCTCATAAATCAATATCTGCTTTGTAAATATCAGGAACCACTTTCCATGCGCGTGGAGTTCTACAAAATGATATGCCCTTTTGGCAAAACGAAATACCACCCAACGATATAAAGGGGATAAATGTGCGAGACCTCAAAAACAGTTAGAAACATGTGGCATCTGCCCATAACATGTCTACCAGGGTGCACTGAGCAACAGGAGGAGAAATTACTCCAGGGGATGCCAGCTTCTGGTAAATGGACTGGAGACCCCTACTGGAACAGTAAAGATATGCATGATGGATGCACTGGGGGCCTTCAACATTTTGAACAGGTGCAGCACGAACGCTGGCATTGCACACAGACTGATGACCTCATTTTCGAAGTCTGCCTATAGCATAGTTACATAGGCTGTGGCAAGGTTTGTTCCAAAAACAATATCCTCATAAGTTACAGCAATTTCTCAATACATGGAAACAAAGAATCAATAAACACAGGTCTCAGAGTGACTGCGGGAGGAACTTCAGGGTGCTGACATGGAATATCACCTAAGTGAGTATAGTGACAGAAGGGGGGGCCTCCGGCTACTGGGATTACTTTTGCGGCATGAAGACAATGCTCTGGGCAGCATTCATGTGACTTCAAAAGTCAGCCAGTATGGTGAGCATAATTGGGGACAAGAACAATTATTTTCTTTAGGAGACATTTATTTACTTTAAACACTGTGGTTTGCAGGCTGATCTGGCCGTCATTTTGTTTTCCTTCATGTCGGCAGCGTTACTTCTGAGCTTACGGTTCTAGATGTGCAGGAGCACAGCTGCTGCCCCTGTTCAATATTTGCTTATTTCTTTCCATCTGAATTGACTCACTTGTTGGGTCATTCCAAATTACATTTTATAGAGACTGAATATTGTGACGAGATTACGCCTGCCATTTTGTACCCTATAATAGAGTATGAGTTTGGTTCATCCATCTCAATATATAATGTCCACAAGTTTTGGGGTTTATCCTTCTCTCTAAGTGTCATTTTTTGGATATTTTAATGTTATTGGAGTTTGGTTGCTGTTTACATATTCTTTGCAAAACGGGCCATTGACCGATAAGGTTTTTTCCTTGATATCCCTGAATTGTTGTGAGCTTTACATTATGCTATTTCTTATTTGACGCTATGGGGCTTCTTACAGTGTCGGTCAAAAGTTGCCTCTGACCGACACCGTTGTGGTCTCGGGACCGACCGATCTCTGGTCGGCGGTTCTGACCACCTGATTATGATGCTGTTCAGTCACATTCTCCCATTTCTCTATGGAAGTTTGTGTTTATGCTGTAAACCACCCATAATGTAGGCTCCCATAGAGAAAAGGGTGTGTGTGTAAAACCCTGGACCCTGTGACAGGAACCACATGGTGCCTGCCATACAGTGCAGGGATTTACACCAAACGTAGCCCGCAGAGACAAGGGGGCCCTGCTAGGGGCCACCAAAGTTGGTTTTTGATAGCCTTTCTGTGTCAGAAAGGTCGACACGGAAATGCTGTGTGAAACCAACATCACATTCCCTTTGGTGGAAATGCTGTCGATAGGGGATTACGGTGTGGGTCTCACAGACGGGAAGACTTTGGGAGCCGGTCGGAACCGCGTCAGAAAGACCGGCCAGTTTATGATCCGATTGCCAACATCGTAATTTGGCAGTCAGACCATAAACCAACTGTGTCAGTCAAAAAGCATCTAGATGCAGGCAGAAAGCTTCTAATGAGAGGTCTGAGGCTTTCCGACCAACATCATAATCGGCCCCTATATTTTTATCTTATTGATGTATGGGAAGAAATAAGAAAGTACATAATCATTCACAGTCTACTATCTCCAAGATCATACATTTTTATTCCCTGGTCAAATCTACAGTGGTCCCTCATAAACACCAACTGTAAAATATTTGCTAAGGCCCTTGCTATCTGTTTAGAGACATTCTTCCCACGTATTAAAGGTCCTGGACAAACTGGTTTTATAAAAGGATGTACTATCTCTGATAATTCTCTTACATTCCATAATATCATCAACAAAGCAAATAAAATACACCATTATTTGGCAGTATCATGCTTGGACCCTGAGAAGGCATTCAATAGAGTTAATTGGCAACTCTTATCTAAAGCATTACAATGGCATGGTATTGGCCCCAAATTCATTGACTTAGTGTTCTTATTGTACTCCTCTCCCCACTCCTCCATATATGTTACCCGTATACAATCTTCTTATTTTTCTCTTAGATGGGGTACTGCCCATCGTTGTCCACTTTCTCCTCGTCTCTTTATTTTACCCCTCTATACTTTCTTATGTCAAATTAGATCCTCTTCATCCTATTCTGGTTTTCAGTTTAAAAATCATCATATTAAATTTACTGCTTATACTGCTTCTTTCTTCCCCAGAATCATCCCTTCTTACATTTTTTAAAGAGTTTTAATCTTATTCTCAAGACTTTGACTGTAAACTAAATGTTAGTAAATCAGACGTTTTGTCCCTTAACAAATATTGTGTGAGGGCTCGATATGATCATTCTGGTTTAATATAGAATCCTTCCAAAATTAAAGTTCTTGGCATTTATTATTCCAATACGCTACATGATACTCTCAAGTTTAATACGTCTAATTGATTAGACAAACTTAAGGAACATACACAAAAATGGTCCACTTAGTATATTTCGTGGTGGGGTAGATTGGATACCATTAAAATGATGCTTCTTCCCCTCATTTATTTTTTTCTAATGATATTTCCAATTAAGATCACAAATGATGTCTTCTCACATATTGACAGCTTAAATAAAAAATCAATTATGGAGTGGTAAAAAAATCACATATTTCTGTTGTCTAGCTAAAGCTTTCCAAATTGAAAGGTGGTGTTTACTTCCCCGATTTTTTACATTACCATAAGGCTTTTGGTATTATACAAAAGCCTTATGTGTTATTAGGACGGTTCAAGGCTGCATCATCTTTACAACAGAAAAACGCATCCCTGTGCTTTCCTCTGTGCTAGTGCACAATAGGCTGCCTAGCACCAACACAGGCACCCTTGCACCATGGTTCAAGAGTGCTTATGTTGGCGCTAGGCAGCCTATTGTGTGCCAGCTTAGTGGAAAGCACAGGGATGTGTTGTTTTGTTGTAAAGACGACGTATCCCTGCACTTTCCTAATAACACAGATCGGTGCAGCAAGATGGCTTGCGGCACTGTGCTGCGTCATTATCTTGTAATAGCCCAATATTTTTACTTTGTATTCTGGGACTTGTAGTTCTAGTGACTGATGTTGTACATTCAACTGCAAGTGGCTGAATGCAGTGAAAGTGGAACGTGGACTGGTGCTGCACTTCACAAATGTACAGGAAAAAGGTGATAGACGTTAACTACTGGGCGGTGAGCTTTCCACTAATGTCATGTTTAACCATAGATGAGCCACCATACTACCCCTTGGCCAGCAGACAGTTCCGTGGAGTTTTGAGACATAGCTGCCTGCACTGCGCTGCACAACACGACCAAGTTACCCACATTGCCCCTTGTTGCAACTTCCGTGTTGCTGTTATGGTTTGTCATAGCAAGCACTGTCCTGTTCCATAACTCCTGCCGCCAACTCCTCTGAGATGACTGCTGACATTCGCTCCTCCAAGTGATCCAGCTTCTCCTTGGGTGCTAGACTTCCACCTCCAGTCTGCATGGCTGCCTTGAGGTTGTTTGCCAGTTCCTTCTTTGTCCCGCATTTGCAATCATGCCAGTGCTTTATGCAGTCACTCACTGTCCTCTTTACTTCTGCAACACTGTTGACCTTGTCCACAATAGTCTACCATATGGCCTTTGTTCTTCCTAATGACATTTTGGAGCTAACAAAGAGCTGTTGTTGGTGCTCCATCACCTCAGTAATCAGGCTCTCATTCTCCTCCTCACTTAACTTTCACTTCCTCTTACTCTTCCCCTGGGACTCTGTCAGGACATCCTGGCTGATACTGGGTTTGTTGTCCCGTTCGCTGTTCTCTGTGGTCTCCTCGAAGCCGCTTTCAGGTAGGTGTGCCAATTGTTTTCACATTGTGGCATTTAAAAAAACTGTTTAATGCTAGGTGCACAAAAGTGATGCTAGGAGGGCTAGTGTCTATTTTCTAGATGCTAATATTCCCAGCGTCACTTTTGCAGCATTAGCGTCAGATTTCCGTACAAGGCGCACAGATAGCATCAGTTTTTCTGACGCCAGCTACCTCCTTCCGCCATGGTGCACCGTATTGTAAATACGACGCATACATGGCGTAATAATCTTTCGTAATAGGGTGGTAATTTTTTAGGCCCATCTCTGCTGCAAAATAGCGATGTGCCAGTTCTTGTAAATATACCTCCTGGTTTCCATCACAGTTTACCAGCTTGACCAACCTGGGTGACCCAGGACAATCACATTTTTACCCTCATCTACCTTTCCAGTGATCACCACATGTGAGCTGACTTGAAATAATTGAGATTAGGATGTGCATTATACAAACTCCCCTCTTATACATGGTTTAATAGACCATAATGTTGCTCCATTTATGACAACAATAAATGCCCTAAATATGAGGCATATGACAACAAGCTTGCCTCGTCGATCACTTATAAAATTTTCATTGTGGCAGAAGGGGGAAAAAATGTGATATCCATCCAGAATCTGAAATGTACAATGTCTGATCAGGAAATCTGGTTTCAATCTCAGTTTCCAAGCTTGACCATATTGTTTGACTCTAGGCAAACACTTTTCTCCACTCTGCCTTGTTTTCCATGATCCCCACATTCGAGAGGACCGTTAAATATTGTTGGATGCATATTGTACAACAATCTCTTCTGTATATAGTTTATTAGCCCATAATCTTTCTCCTTCTATAAAAATAAAATGCCTATCCAGGAGGAAACATGACATCTGACTTGCCCCTTAAGTCATTAAAACAATTGTCACCACAGAAAGGGTGTGGTTTACTAATTTTAGCAAAGGCCTCTCAGAGCAGTGATCTCATCTAAGGTTTTAAAGAGAAACAATCCAAGATAGACTTTTTTATATATAGGTTCATACCTCAGTTATAAATAAATTGGCAGCCACTAACATTTGCAGAGAGGGAGGTCTAGGCTGAGCCAAGGGCTGTTCCCTTAAACCTCCATAGCACTGCTTTGCCAGACAGAATGCAACACGGATGGGGAAGCAGGAACTATAGGATTCAGTGGTCACAGACTCACTAACACTGCCCTCCTAGTGCTTGCACCGAGGCATGAGATGCTTTGGTATTCAGCATCTAGTTTCTGATCTCAAGGCCTACCCACCCTCATTAAGTTGGGAAGGAGGCTTGTCAGTATAGGCACAGTCTGTTTCATAGTGCAGCCTGCTATCATAATGACTAGTTCTGTAAAAGATGCTCCCTACTGACAACCTCACTATTAGTCTGTTGCCTGCTGTGATGTTTACCCGCTTGTGAACATGCCATATGAAGCAGGGATTGTGAGATACCTATATTCCTGGGTAATACACCTGAGCCCAAAGCACCAAAACATGTTGATGGACAGGAGAAATAAGGTCTGCTCAGCTCTCCTGTTTTTAATCATGTGGTAGGGAGACCCCCAGTAAAAAACATTTTCAGGTCTACCACGTAAAATTTTAATATCTGTCTGACAGTTTAACAACAGGAGTACATAAATGTCGACATAAGTGACATAACCTCACCCGAACTAAGGAACCCATTACCAAGAGACTGTACAACCAGGTGATATTAGTACTCTTGAATGCTGTCCAGTGCAATATATGGAACCCTCTGATAGAGCATACCACATTAGGTAAGTGAGATTCATCATCTTGTATAAGTACATGAATGTTTGGTAATTCCATAATAGGTTTGGCTATTTCCTGCAGGACTTTCGTACTCTGTATATTTATATCTGTGTACGAAAATCACACAAGTTCTTTCTTTAAGGACTACCTGTGTTGTACCATTCCTGTGTGCATGAAAGAATCGTGTGATGTTCTTTCTGCTGCTGGCACTTTTCCGTCACCTATTATTTGCTTTAGGGAAGGCTGCCTTGTGGCTGTCCATGTTGTACGCCTTATCGTGAACACTTCTTTCAAAGCATGATGTAAGTGAAAGTTTAAACTCTTGTAAAATATGTAAGGAGAGTTGATTTTTGATTTTCTATGTTAAACAAGCAGGTTTTTTAAATGGACCAGGTGACTTTGTAAAAATTTTAAAGATATCTGACCAGTGATGACATGTTATGTATAACACATCCAGAGATAGCCTTTCAGATGCAAATGCCAGCATTGCTTGCTAATGGGAAAACATTAACACTCCTTGGAAATCCAGCCTGCTACTAGCACCTATTTCCCAGAACAATGCCAGCATGAGTTTTATTTGTGTAGTTTCCCATAGCGTGAGAACTCTTCCTGAACGTACTGGAGCACCGTATACATTCACATACATTCCAAAAACATTCATTTTATGTATTTTTAGGTATGAGGAGATCAAGTGAATATCAAGAAGTTGAGCAGATGCGAAGTCTTGAATGTGTCTTCCCAGTTCCAAAGGCTTCAACTCTGACTACAACACCACAACCTCTCCCTCCCTAAAAAAAAATGCAAAAAAGACAAGTCACCTTGCCTTAACCACTTACAAATAGCAACCTGGGGTCCGATTCACAGAACTAACTTAAGACAATATCCTAAACTTACTACCATTTTGGTATTCACAGAAGGCACTTACTCATTTTGGTATTCACAGAAGGCACTTACTCATTTCGGTACTCACAGAAGTTAGGAGTCCTAACTTTAGGACTCCTAAATGCCTTCTGTGAATACAGAAAGTCTTAAAGTTAGGATTTTTCTCAGTTTAGGAGTAGTAAAGTCAGGAGTCCTAACTTTAGGACTCCTAAATGCATTCTGTGAATACCGAAAGTCTTAAAGTTAGGATGTTTCTCAGTTTAGGAGTAGTAAAGGTAGGACTCCTAACTTTAGGACTCCTAAATACCTTCTATGAATACCGAAAGTCTTAAAGTTAGGATTTTTCTCAGTTTAGGAATAGTAAAGCTAGGACTCCTAACTTTAGGACTCCTAAATGCTTTCTGTGAATACCGAAAGTCTTAAAGTTAGGATTCCTAACTTTAATACTCCTAAATTGAGAAAAATCCTAACTTTAAAATGGTAGTAAGTTTAGGATTTTGTCTTAAGTTAGTTCTGTGAATCGGACCCTTCATATATATTGCATAACAATTAATTTGTTTATCACACTGGTTATTCTGATTGCATTCAGTTCATTACAAAACATTTAAAAGAAGGGAATTTGAGGTTTGTATGCATTTCTATTCTTTTTGATAATAGTGTTCAGCATTATGAACAAGCATAGGCAAAACTAAATATCGGCTAATTCCTTTTCAAATGTGAGCATTATTAGCTTTGCCAATGCTTTTTTGTATTTGTGCAAGGGAGCAGCTGGTAATAAACTGGATTCAATGTCCTTTCATGGTAATGATTATTTGATTTTTTGACTGAATATTTTCTCACACGTAGGGGCCGATTCCGATCTCGCTGGGAGAAGGCTCTGTCCGACTCGGATCCGGAGGGCTTTCCTACTGGCTCGTGCTCCGGGGCTCCGAGCACCCGAGTTCGATGCGAACGAGCGCTGACAGACACGGGTCGCTGGTAGCCCCACTGAAGTCAATGGGAGCCTGTTGTACGACACATACATAGGCTCCCTTTGACGAAAAAGGTGTGTTGCGCACAAGGTCGCCCCCTGTAGTAGGACGCGTCTGTGACACCCGCACCGTACATGCATGTGTAGGGGGGACCCTTTGCTCCCCCCCTGTGATCGACTCATACGACTAAGGGTGAAGGGGGTCCGGCGCGGACCCCCGAAGTCCGCTTCCTGGAGCATTTACGTGTCGGAGGTTCCGACTCGATCCGGCTGTCCGAATCGTGCATCGTACTGGCTCGGTCGGGATTCGCCTCCATTGCACGGCACGGTTTGCTTACAGATGAGACGTACGGAGCGGTTTGGACCTGGAAAAGATTTGGTCGGTGATTTCACGTTTCTCGCATCATACTTGCATGCTCGTACAGCTGTACGAGTCGGTCGGGAAACACGCGTACGGCTCTTACTTTTTCCCGGTGGATCGCGTTCTGAGCCGTTCCGAGCAAGATCGGAATCGACCCCGTAGTGGTGATGGGCAGCAGAACTGAGCATGTTTGTGTGTGATCAGTATTAGTCTATGCAGATATACACTTTGGCTTCATTAATGTAACTAATGGACAATGTTGTGTGTGAACCTCAACTTTTCATGTTTTAAATGTTTTGTAATTAACTGAATGAAATAGGAATAACCAATGTGATCATGAAATTAAGGGTCTTGATCTGCATATGAAGTTGTCATTTGTAAGTGGTTCAGACGTGGTGTCATGATTTTTTGCAAACTCCCTCTTTTAAAACTATTATCAAAACAAGTGCAGCACAAGATACCAGGCTGTGAGGGCCACCAGTGGACTATAGCGAGCAGTCAATGTACATTTTTTAATGTGATATTGGCACCCAAAAGGGCATCTTGAACGACAGAATTTTTTTAATGTATAATTTGCACATACATCTAATGTATTTGCACACCAATGTCTCTAAAAACAATGTAAAGAGCTTTAGGGGAGTTAATTTCCAAGTACAGATATAAAGGGTTACATATGGGTAACTCTCAATAGTGGGTTTTCACCGAAGGGTGTCACATGCCACCAACAATATAACTAGAGTAAAGTTTGAGTTTTCTCATTTCTATCCCTAAAGAGAAAAAACAAACACTGTTGTTGACAACATTTCATCTACCGTTTCAAGATGTATGCTTCCTCGGTTACTAGGGGTAAAGAAAGGAGCAATGCACACCATGGCTTCAGTTCCCTCATAACTGCTGTCCTGCTACCCAGGGGTATTGTCTGTCCCTTGTTACAAAATGAAGAAATACCCAGATCCTACAACCCAACACCCTTTGGATTCCCCTTTCCCATCCAGATACACTACCTTACCGCAAATAGAATTACCAGCTGCTCCCTTGAACCAATACGAAACAAGCATTGGCAAAGCCCAAAAGTCTCACCTTCGAAAGGCATTAGCCGATATTTAGTTTTGCCTATGCTTGTTCATAATGTTTAACACCATCCTCAAAAATAATAGAAATGCTCTTTGTAGTGCTCAAAGTAAAGAAGAGGTAATTCTAGGAATGTAAGCGGTGGAAAGATACAGGTCATCTATTTGAAAGGATGGTCGAAAAGCTATGCTCCAGGGGATGGACAAGTATCAGAACAAGATCTAGATCTTGGGGTAGGGGAATATCCCGTCTGCTGTATTACGATCCCATAATATCCTATAGAGATTGTAATACAGTGTACAGGATATCCTTCATGTTTGTGATGAGGTAACCCCTCCTCCAAGATCTAAATCATGCCCTAAGTCATCAAATAAGAAGCAAGTAAGAGTGAAAAAAATCCAACAAATGGTAATAAATTGGCTGCCCTAAAGCCTTCTGTAAGGATTGTAAATGTTCCACAATAGGTCTTTGAGAACAGACAGTTAAGTGATGTAATTCACAATTCTTTTCTCTCAGAATATGCTACCCTCTCAGATTCACACTGATTCATAGCATGCACATGAACCAAGAGATGGAGCGACTGGTATTTTAGAGGATTCAAACACCACGGGGCATTTTTGTGAGTTTTGTGGCACAGGACAGCACAGAAAGTCACATTGCTGTGCTGTCCTCCATCACAGGGAAAGGACAGGAATGCGCAGTATTTATCCAATACGGTGCATTATTTTCCTGTTTGCTTGCGCTGGTGCCGTTTTGCCAGCCTAGTGCCAATGCAGGTACCTTGCCCATGTTGTGAGGATGCCTGTGTTGTAGACGCGATTGTTTTTGCTCTTTCTATGTGTGCTGCAGAATGCAGCACTCATAGAAAGTTGACAAAACGAGGAGAAATAAAGATATGTCTCCTCTTTACGCCTGTCCTGGGGAGGCATGACTTTTTGGCGCATTTCCAGGTTACAATGTCTTGCAAATCTGAGAATGCTTCAAAAACCATGGCAGTAGCGTGGGTACGCCTAGCTTTGGAACACATACCCCGGCCACAGTAACATAACACAGAGCTTTGTACTGCTTTACGTTACTCCATATATTTGGAGCAACTCAAAGCCACGCAAAGTGGCTCAGCGTGGCTTCAAAAATATGACTAAAGGTGGTGCAAGAACGACGCAAAACTGGTCATGAGTATGTCCCCAAGTATGTTTGTTGTCTGGCACCTTTAATTTAAAAATGTAAAAAACATAAATAGTCCGTTTAAACTGACAGCACATATTACCTTCACAAAATGTTCAGTGGACACATTTTAACAGTTACAGTGCAAAGATGTAATGAGCACAATTACCAATAAAACACGCAGAATTGTTTTGGAGTGCGTGAATCACAGCACTGCTAGTATCGACCTGCAGGACACCCACGTGATTCCCGGTGCAGCCGGAGATGCGGCCTCCGTCCTTACATCAACATGGGATAATTGAATGACTCGGCCCAGGCAGCAGATACAGCCTTGGGCCTTCTCCACCGCATTAAGAGGAAGGAAATTGGTATCATAAAGCTGTTTCCATGTGACATGTGAGGTTATCCAGGGTTCACGCACAATATTGCTGATTACCCTTAGGGGTGAATCTCTTGTATATCCAGACAAGCGCGCTGCCATGAATCCGAGTGTTCTCTGCTCTCTCAAGAGGGCCTCTTGGTGATTAAAATGTCCGCGGTTGTGTTTGCTCTGCCAGGACTATTTGCAGAAATCTCAGACTGTATGTCATTGGCATTTAGGGCACTACCGTTCATTCGGGGGTCCGGCAGGCATATTTCATTCCAGTTATAATGGCCAGATGAGAGGTCATTGGAGAGAAGGGCAAATCAATGGATGCGCGGCCTGGGTGCCCGCGCCATTACTTTTGTAGCTTCCGTCAGCACTTGACCAAGTTTTGCCTTCTATTGACAACTGTGCAAGGACTCATCAAGCGATTAGACAATTATATGGATGACACCCCTGTTTGCAAAACTGATGCCTTCTCATCGCAGTTTCTTTCACGTTTTATGAAAGTCAATGAAGAGAGTCAGTTGTAGAGTCGACATTGAATAATATTCCTGTGTAATCAGAAACAGTACTCCATCTGATGTCCATTTACGGCAGTCTGCCGAGATCTAGTATCAATGCTTCTGAAAACCAGTTACGATATCCTACCGAGGTTTATATACAAAGGGGCAGATTTATGTTCCCTGGCGCATCCCTGCAAATCAGCATGGATGCGCCAGGGAAGACGCGTCACGCAAGTTTGCCCTTGCGCCACCGCAGATGCGCCGCACTTACAATGCGGCGCATCGTGGTGCAAGGACAAGCAGATACGTGACGCATCTGCCGGCGTAAGGTTGGCGCAGTGCTGAAGTTGCGTCGCAAGCGCGACGCAACTCCAGCACTGTTCCAACCTCCCCCATCCCTAACATGGTGCGTCAAGCCTTACGCCTGCTTCAAGCAGGCGCAGGGTTTTGACACATCAGCGTTTGGAAAGTGACTCAGTGAAATCTTATAGATTTCACTGAGTCACTTTTCAGGGGCGTTCCTGCGACGGAACGCCCCCCCTGAGTAGCAATGCCCACATGAAACCTGACGCAGGTTTCATGTGGCGCAGGGCTTTACACCGTGACGCATCTCCATAGATGCGTCACGATGTAAATGGGGCGCAACGTGGCGCAGGGTTTACGCCGCCGCTGCGTCACAAAAGTGACGCAACGGCGGCGTAAAAGGGGCGCAAGTCCCTCATAAATCTGCCCCATAGGTTGCACCAATGCAGTTTCGCTAAATATTTTTACAAAACATAGATCACACTATTGCAATTTTGCACAAACATTTGACAAAGGGAAAGACGACCTTTGCGCCAATCGACCAGTGGAAAAACAGTGTCAGTGAATTGTGGTGGGGAAGTGTGGGGGGCCGCACAGGGGGCCTGTAACAAACAAAACAATAAAAAAACGTACCGGCCGGTCTTCTGCTCGCTGCTCTGCTCGCTGGTCTTCTGCTCCTCTGGGCACAGGCTGAAGCTCCCAGCCTCTATGGCCAATTCAAATAGTGCTTGGGATTGGGTGGAACGGTCTTGTTTTGCGCTCCATCGGGAGCTGGGAGCCTGTGCCTGCTGCATTTGGCCGTCCTAAGATGGCCAGCTAAATCGTCATTCACACTGACAGCAGTGCCCACCACATCTCCTTCACCCAGTGCTGTGCCCTGGCCCCCCAAGACTTGGCTTCAGGACGAAATATAAAATGATATGCATTTTATTTTTCGTTTGCCTCTGCAGGCAGTGGGGCGAAACCCCTCCGCCATAGCGGAGGAGCCGCAGCTGCTATTAGTACACAATTTGATGACACTGACGTTTAGTCTCTGGATCAACAACATATCTCTTTGCAGAGATAATACTACATTTTACTTTATATGAGTGATATACCAAACTAAGGACCTGGTTTAGTGGCCGGGTTACTCTGTTACGCCGTATCAGTTACTCTGTAATGGATATCCCGACGGCTTTATCACAGGAGCATTTTATCCTATGGCATTCTTAATAAATCTGAGGGGATAGCTACTCACATTTGTGACGGGGTACCCATAAATCAGGCTGTTAGAATAATGCTGTTGTTAAAGCAACTATTTTGCTTCTAAAGATGACTGCTTTGATTTGCATAGATCATAGAATTATTGTTTTTATTTGGTGCTGTGACTGAAAATGCTTATGATTGCATGCACTATTATTAGCACCCAATCAATAATATAAGTGTCCTCTGACAGGACAGGGGAACATGTCCATCATCACGTGAGGGACTTTTTCCTCATGTGATTGCAGAGGATGGAATTATGAGTTGTGTGATAATTATCACACACCTGCAGTTTCTCCTTATAAATTCCGGCAGGCCAGACAGGCTGGAATTATTGGGGAAAAGGCATGGAAAAAAGATTAATTTGGAGTCTCCTGCACCCGCGTACCCCTTCACATCCTTCCCATTAGCCTGGACTCCCTCCCAGCATGGTGGTGGTAGGGGTGCCATGGGTACCCACAGATGGAGACAAAAGCTTGGCTCAGAAGATGACTTTTAATAGATCGCAGCAAGGTAGCTGCTCTGCTGCTTACAAAACCCTGACCCAGAATCCGGTTGTCTATGAATGATTTAGCACTGGATGCCCCACAAGCATGCGGTGCACTAAAGGCAATGGAGGCAGCCCCCTTCTGTCCGCGCTGCAGTCCCCAAGCGTACGGATCAACACATAGGCCCTAGAGGCCAGCTATCCCAGGTCAACCAATGCTCCAGAGCACTGTGGTATCATTATGGTTTAGGGGGATTCTGACTTAGAGGCATTCAGTCATAATCCCACAGATGGTAGCTTCATTACATTGGCTCCTCAGCCAAGCACATACACCATATATTTGAACCAGCGGTCCCTCTCGTACTGAGCAAAATTATTATTGCAACAACACATCATCAGTGGGGCAAAACTAGCCTGTCTCACAACCTTCTGAACCCTATTACTGGGTAAACAATCCAGTGGTGTGTGTGACAGCTGTGTTGTCATCTAATACTGTTGGAACCATGGTGAGTTATGAGGTGATGGAATGTGGGAGGCTAGATGGAGGTTGGAGTGCACAGAACTTGATTACAGCTGATGTGGCTGGATGGGACCTTTTCATGTAGAGAATAAATTAATCTAAAATCTAGATCTCGATCCTGTATTGTCTATTGATTGTCACTTGCCACACTTGCGACAAGGATGGGATGTGGAGGAAAAGAAGAACTGTCTCAACAGTTTGACATTTGCTAAAGAAGAATTTAATCAAAGGCTTGCCAGGTCCATTCTGTGTGACTCATTCTTCCTATTTTTGTACTCTAGGCCATAACCGTGGTATCATGATCTAGTCTTCTGTGCTGTGCCAGCACAGAATAGGCCTTTGTTTTTATTATCTTTGGTGCATACATTAACTCAAAATATCTCAGAGTTAATGCAAGTGTTGCTGACTAGAGTAAGGAAAGACAAAGAGGTAATAGCTGCCATGTATTTCAGTTTTTTCTCTCTTCAGCCCAGGCCGCACATGGAGATTTTTTCATGTCATGTGTGCACTAAAAATGTATAAAAGAAAGCAGATGCCTTCTGCACTGGGACAGCGCAGTAAACGGATCATGAGAAGGTCCTTGATTATTTGAGTCAGCAGCCATTCAAATAGAAGACTGATATATATATCTGTAACATGAGTTGGTTTGGCAGACACACATTTTCGAGGATATTAAACATTATCAAATGGAAATGAGACAGAGAGAATAACTATATAAACATAAATATATTCGAAGCCCATGAAATTATGAGAATTTTCAGCTGTGGGATTTTCTGAGTTATTATTATTGGTTTTCGGCACTTTTCATATCATTCACCACCTTCAGTCCAATTTGAAGAATAGTAAAAGAAAATCTTTCCCAAATGGATCACATTATTAAAATGCTATCTCTAGAGTTCAGTATAGCTAGACACTCGGAAAAAAAATACCTGGTAACCATTTAAACCTTGATTAAAGCATTCAGGCTTTACAGAGGTGGGAATGGAGCCCACATTGAGTTAATAAATTCTAATTTATGAGTAGAATTTCCTTTGTTTGTAGCAGGAAGCAAACACTGAATATTAATTAATTTTAAACCAGGTGGAAAAAAGGGTTCCCTACATGTCATAAAATGCTTTATTCCCTATTTTAAGAACAAGTTCACTGAATTCCAATGAAACTAGCCCCTCCGCCATTCTTTTCTTTGTCCTGAAAGTGCCCCCTGTTGCATTTTTCTTTGTGACAAAAGATGGTGGGACCCTTACTTCTATTGGGCACCAACACTGAAGACGGGCTCTCCTTTCGATTACAGGTCCTTTGTTCTTCCCACCCTTAGTACAAGAGGGGTAGCCCAACGCAGCCTCCTTAGGTTAAGCCAAATGTGATAACAGTGGTTTGAGTTTTTGAGATTCCATATGTACACTGATTTTCAGAGGCTGGAAAACCCATCATGTGTTTTTTTGTAACTCTGGTGTAAAAGATAGTTTTAGCAGTCTTGCCAATTGTTTTGTAAATGAAAAATGCAGCTATTAATATTAGTATTATTATTATTTTATTACAATAATAATCTTAATTAGAAAAGGGTGTTGGGTCAGCCACCTCTCCATTCACTTGCTGGATCAGCTCATAACTAGTATACATAAAGTAGGACAATAAATAATCCTCCTTAGGCATTGATTTTATTTCATTTGTCATTCACAATTTGGATCAGTCCACATGTAAGGTATTGCATGTTTTCATTGTCAGACACTGTGAGTCTCTCCATTGCAGTCCATCCATGCTTCTTGAATTATGGTCCTAGTAGTTTTCCTTCCCATTATAAGCATGCATTTACAAGAACCATAAAGCACATAAGAAATTAGGACTGGTGAGCTGCGTTCATCTCACATGAAGGTTAAATAATAAAGTAATATTCATTTTTTATCTGCTTCTTGACTTGATGAGGGCTATTTCTTGATTACAGCTTGGAGCGGGGAGACAGAGCTGACTGTTAATCTCCTATCCTCCTACCACCTCTGCTCTAACTTGGAAAGCTATATCACTCCAAAGGTATATAGAGAATGGCCGAATTCCTAGAGCTTAAGAATTTTCACAGTACACACATATCAAGATCCAGAAGCTGCCGTGCTGCATGAGTGCTCTCTAGTGATGTTGCGAATCCTGATGAAGTATGTTTGGAAAGACAGGGATAAACTGTTCTTACAGATTGAAGCAGTAACCTCAGAGCTATTAAAGAAGATGGAGAAAGAAGAATCTGAAGATGAAATGAAAAAACAAAATGAAATACTTGACAAACTTGAGGAAGAGATACAAAATAAAAAATAATGGAAATTTTACCAGGACTACAAGGACTATCAAAAGTGACAAATATTTACATTTGGTAAGAAATTTGATCACTTAAGGAAGGTACACAAATTGGATGCAAATTTAGCACCAAGAAATCAGCAAGTAGAACAACAGATGGTAAAGACTACTCTAAATTCAGAACCACAAGAAGACAACAGAGCTAATGACAGTGATGCACCTGTAATCTCAGATTCCACTGGAGAAAAAGCCAATTTTTTTAAAGGAACTTCAAGTATTCACCCTGGGTCAGCTGTAAACAAAACTCACTTGAGGCTCCACAAGAGGTAGAGGACAAGGAGGAAGAAGCTCAAAGAAAAGAGATACCAAGAAAACAAGTAACTTCACAAGCTCAGTGGGAATGCAAACAAGGTGCCAATTTTTGACCAAGTAATGGAGCACTTTAATAATTTGGTAAATATATTAGACATTACTTCACACTGAACACAAATAGAGGTACTAGCCTTATGCCTCTGATTTTGCCCAACTTCAAATCTAAACTACATGGACTGTCGAACTGATATTTTTAAATTTAGTAGACAGTTAAAATTAAATACATGGTTTGAATTGAAGCAAACTATCTGTATTGAGAGATAAAGAGTAACTCCATCTCTGATGAATCTAAGTATAAATGACATTAAAATATTGCATACATAAAGTGACTTAGATGACAATGTAATTCCTGTTGTGAATCCTATACTGAATCTTACAGACTTGGGTATTGCCATTTATAAGAATTGCCCTAGTGGTTTCAAACTGAAATCAATTTTTGTGCTTGACATGCCTAATAGTGTGATAAATGTTTATGAAAAGGGTGTTAGAAAGAATTTGAAAATATTGAGATATTCAAAACCACGTAGCTTCCAAAATGTACTTCACAAACGTCAACAGGGATTAAAAGAGCTATAAAATAATACAAAATTGTCAACAGACCTTCTGATAAAGGTGAGAATATAGTGATTCTTTCAAAAGAGAAATATTTGACAGAAGGATGTAGACAGCTAGGTGATGTATCCTGTTATGAGCCTAAAAGCAAACAATAGCCAGTCAGGCCTTTAAAACGTATTATGGTAAATTGATAGACTGGAGAGATCAAAGCCTAGCGGAATGGGAGGAATACCAATTTCTAAGAAGTGATTACCTGAAAATGTCAGTACTTTACGCTTTACCAATGTTAGACAAGAATCCCACATACCCACCAGGGAGACATAAAGGGCCATATGTATGAACACATTTTCCCATAGACACAGAATGGATAAAACCCTTTCATACATCTCGTCCATAGTCTCTTCAATAGGGTGCTTATAACCCTGAATTCCACATGACTTAGGCATAGCTATGTGACATCTCAGGGAAATATTTCTTTCTTTCTTTCTGCATACAAAAATGTAACTGGTCATGATTTGGTACTGCTTAACCCCCAGCTATGCGAGCGGTTGATGGGCTGGGGTACCCAGGCCGAAATTAGCCTCAGGAGGTGGAGGCGTATTGCACTCCTCCCTATTTAAAAAAGAAAAAAGGGGCAGTCCATAAGGGATGGGGTCCCCGGGGCTCCAAATGGCCCAGGAGAGGGGCCTCTTGGCAACACTCCCTTTCAATTAGAAATAAAATAAAGACTGGGCCTCAGGGAATGGGGTCCCTGGGCCTGAAATCAGCCCAGTAGGGGGGCCACGTAGCCCACATTGCTAAAGAAATAAAAAAAAAAAACTTACCCGTGGCCCCACTCCCTTTCTCCACCACTCTGCAAAATGCTTCCCCTGGCACACTTCTTGTTAGAGAATGAATTCCCCTTGGCTGCTGAGGTCCTTAGGGGTCAACACGACCACCTCCTGTTTCATCCAGTAAGCCCCACACAGTGGGATTGCTGCAATGTAGTTGGATGCCATGCACCCCTTCTCCACAACTCTGCAAACCAAACGTACCTCTCAGCACTCTGCTGGTGTGGGGGTGAGATCCCTTTGCCTCCTGAGGGCATCAGGACTAAAGTGAACCTCTTCCCCAACCAGTAATGTGCAAGGAGGCGCATTTGTAGAGTGGTGGAGAAAGGGGGCATGGCCTTTAATGAGCTCTCAGCAATCTACATGTGTGTGTCTTACTTGCAGTAACAGGAGGGCGAGTTGGCCCCCAAGGGCCCTCAAGAGCCAAGGGAACTTTATCTCCCAGATAGTAGTGCACCAGGAGTTGCATTTGCAGAGTGGTGGAGAAAGAGGGCATGGCCACAGAAAACCTATCAGCAAACCCAGTGTGTGGGACTTGCTGGAAGTAACAGTAGGGGAAGTTGGCCCCAAGTAACTGAGTGTCTGCTTGAGTAATTTTATGAGTGAGTTAGTGGCTGTGTGAGTGACTATAAGGGTGAGTGACTAGGTGTGTGAGTAGGGGTATGGTTAACTCATTTACTATGTCAGTAGCTATATGGGTGTATGAGTGGGTGCGTAAGTGTGTCTATGTCTCTATAACTGGTTCTGTGACTGGCAGTATTGGTAAGTGAGTAGGTGTACAAGTGGCTTTATATGTGACGTAGTGGTTCTGTTAGTGGCTCTATGGGTAAGTTGATCTGTTATTGGCTGTATGAAGTAGTGACTAGATGTGTGAGTGTTTGTATGGGTTCTGTGAATGAGTTTGTTACTGATTGTGTGGGAGTGAGTGTATGACGTTTTATGGGGCTGTAAGTGGGTGTGTCAGTGTTTCTCTGGATGATGTGATCAGTGATGTCATTTCAGATGTCATCAGTCATGTCACTGTCCATGTCATAAGCCATATATTATGTGAGGTCATACGCCTAACTTTATCGTCCCTGTAACCTTTGGTTTTATCAGTGAATATCTATATCTATATATAAATATATCTATATATTCACAGAAAAAAACATAGGTTTCAGGGATGTTATAGTTAGAAATTAGCATTTAAAAAACCTTAGAAATCCACAGAAAAAAACACAGATTTCAGGGACGTTATAGTTAGTTAGACATTCCACTCGTACAAAACCAGAGAAATTTGGCCATTATAGTTAGTTGAGCTAACTATAACTCGCGCCCATGCAATGCACTGTTGATGATGTCACATATTACATCATTCATGGCATGGTCAGTGACATCACCGATGACATCACTGATGATATCTCAAATGATATCACTGATGACAACACTATTGACATCATTCAGTGACTGTGTGTTTCTGTAAAGTTTAAATAGGTTTTATATATATATATTCACTGAAAAAAACATAGGTTTCAGTCACGTTATAGTTAGGAATTAGCATTTAAAAAACCTTAGAAATTCACTGAAAAAACCATAGGTTTCAGGGGCGTTATATTTAGCTGGACTTTTCACTCGTACAAAACCATTGAAATTCCCTCGTTATAGTTAGTTCAGCTAACTATAACTCGCGCGCCTGCAATGCACTGCTGATGACGTCACATATTACATCACTCATGACATGGTCAGTGACATCACTCATGGCATCACTGATGACATCTGAAATGACATCACTGATGACATCATCCAGTGAATGTGTGTTTTTCAGAAAATTACATATGTTTTATATATGTATATCTCAAGGTCGATGGAAGAATAAATGGGTATATAAGTGTCTAAATGGATGATTTGTTTTTGAAAAATTGATTGTATAACTGACTGATTAAGTGTATCTTAGTGAATACATGGCTTAGTGAGTAATGTTTAAATGTGTAAATATCTGTATCAGTCTCTCACTTTGTGTGTATGTGGCTGCATGGGTTGGTGAGTAGCTGCAGGAGTGTCTATATAGGTTATTAGTTGGTTTTTTGAGTATCAGTATGAGTGTCTGCGTGTCTGTATGGTTCGGTGGGGGGTATTACGTAGTGCATAGGTGCATGAATGAGTGACTCACTGTTTGTATGTGTTGAAGACAGCATGTGTGCAGGACTGTATGGGTGGATGAGTGTGTGCATGGGTGTGTTACTGAGTGATAGACTGTCTCAATAGTGTCTTTATGAGTAACTACATATGTTTTAAACTAGTATATGTGACTATTGGTGTATATAAGTGAGTATATGTGAGAGTGAGAGATTGAAAGAGTTCCTGTATGAATAAGTATGTGTTTTCCTATAAGTGATTGTTTAAAAGACTAAGGGGCCGATTCCGATCCTGGAAAAATATTCCCCGTACGAATCGTATCTGGATTTTTTACCTTACGAATCGTACAAGTCCCGTACAAATTGGCAAGTACGATTCGTATGTGGAAAAAGTCCATACGAATCGCATTGGGTAAATTCCCTGACACGTCCTCGGGTCGGGAAAAGTGTCCGACACGTCCCCGGACAGTTTTACGTACGAATCGGAAAACTGAAGTCTGAGCGCGCAAGTACGATTCGTACCGTCCGTCCGATTGTACAACCGTATGGTAAAAAGACCGTCCGTAGCGGACTCCTATAGCAACCATGGAGACGTCCAAACAGGTGCCCGGTACGCACCGAACACCCCCCCAGCCCCCTGTATGTACGCGCCGTCCCCCCAGTCCCCCGTATGTACGCGCCGTCCCCCCCCAGCCCCACGGATGGACGCGCCGTACCCCCACAGCCCCGCTGATGGACGTGCCGTACTCCCAGCCCTCCCGCGGATGGACGCACCGTAACCCCCAGCCCCCGTGTGTATGGTGCATACCCCCACCCCCATATGTACGGAGTGGACCCCCAACCCTGTATGTACGGCGCGTACCCCCACCCCTATAGGTACGGTGTGGACCCCCACCCGTGTATGTATGGCGCGTACCCCCACCCCCATAGGTACGGTGCGGACCCCAACCCGTGTATGTACGGCACGTACCCCCACCCCCGTAGGTACGGCGCGTACCCCCACCCCCGTTGGTATGGTGCAGACTCCCACCCGTGTATGTACAGCATGTACCCCCACCCCCATAGGTACGGTGCGGACCCCCACCCCACCTGGGGGTCCTCTCCGTACATACGGGGGTAGGGGTACGAGCCATACATACACGGGTGGGGGTCCGCACGGTACATACGGGGGTGGGGGTACGCGCCGTACATACGGGGGTGGGGGTACGCACCGTACATACGGGGGTGGGGGTACGCGCCCTACATACGGGGGTGGGGGTACGCGCCATACATACACAGGTGGGGGTCCGCACCGTACATACCGGGGTGGGGGTACACACCGTACATACAGGGGTGGGGGTATGCGCCGTACATACGGGGGTCTGGGGGGGTACGGTGCGTCCATCCACGGGGCTGGGGGGGACGGCGCGTACATCCGCGGGGGGGCTGGGGGTACGCGCGTCCATCCGTGGGGGGGCTGGGGGGGACGGCATGTCCATCCGCGGGGGGGCTGGGGGTACGGCGCATCCATCCGCGGGGCAGGGGGGATGGCGCGTACATACGGGGGGCTGGGGGGGTGTTCGGCACGTACCGGGCCCCCTATTCCGCTCGCATCGTGGCGTACTTCGCTTTTCCGGCACTTTTTGGGTGCCGTAAAAATATTGCCGTCCGGACTGCTGTCGATACGAATCGTACTTGCTGGTACGTAAAAACATGCCTAACTCCGTCCGGACGTCACGTCCACGGTGTCCCGGATCACATTCGTATGTATTTTGCTGTCGCAAAGCAGTGGCACTTACTGGAAGCACCTGGTGGGCTAGATGGCCGCCATGGTCCCTCAGGATTGAAAGGGAATTATTTCCCCAACTTAAAACGCGCCACAGGGCGTGTTTGCACACGTCACCTCAGGCCCCGTCTCCTCCTTTCACCACTGTATAAACGCGCCCTGTGGCCGTTCTAAGTTGAGAGATTAAGTCCCCTTGAATCCTAAGGGTTCCTAGGGTCAAACTAGCCCACTAGGTAACTCCAGTAAGCGCCACAGAGCTGCGTTGCATAGAGGTGTAAAAAGGGGCGTGGCCTCAGAACACCTGTCTGCAACGCAGCTCCCTGGTGTACACTGGAGATACCTGTTGGGCTAGTTGGCCCTCAGGGACCCTCAG
The DNA here is from genome assembly GCF_964204655.1 of Triturus cristatus. Classification (NCBI taxonomy): domain Eukaryota; kingdom Metazoa; phylum Chordata; class Amphibia; order Caudata; family Salamandridae; genus Triturus; species Triturus cristatus. The sequence goes on along the minus strand of NC_140587.1, from coordinate 733,240,040 downwards.
TAACCCTCAGTATTGAAGAGGAATTAATTCCCCAACTTACAACTGGTCAGGGGGCGCGTTTGCAGAGTGCTGCGAGGAGGGGGCGTGGCCTCCAGCGTGATGCCGGTCTTTTATTTATTTTATTTTTTTAAGAAGGAGGACTGTGTGGCCCCCCTTTTTTTTCTAATTTACTGGCCCTGGGGACCCCATCCCCCAGGGCCTGCACCCTAATTTTTGTTGTTGAAAAAACATAAATTTGGTCCTCCCAAGGCCAACCCCCGGGTCATGGCCTTTTTTTTATTTAAATTCTTTAGGAGGGGGCTGCGTTGCCCCCCTCCTCAGGCCACTTATGGCTCCGGGGACCCCATCCCCCGGGGCCGGCCTTTGTTTTTTAATATTTTAAAAATATATATATTTATAGAAACACCTAGGACATGCTGGAAAAACCGTATGTACCTATCACCATGACGATTTGCGTGATATTCATTAAAAGGCGACTATGCATAGAATGAATCCACATGGAATGTATTTACACCGCTAGTGAAGCTCTGACGTGTCTGACGCCCTACCGTGCCTAATCCCGGTGCCCCTGCCGGTGGGTACTCTCCAAGTAGACACCCTTGTTGTTTATTTATACAAACATGGGTAGCTATTGACGGGCACATTTAATATACACGCACACCAAGCCATTCAAAGGGGATTCGACAAAAATTCGACCAAACTATGCAAGAAACCCCCCTCACGGTTAATAAAAAACACATCCACCGCCGGATGTGTAATACTTTTTATTTTACTCTCTGGAAAGGAGACAAACCTCACTTGAGAGTCACACCGTGCTCCTGGCAGAACCCAATGCTGTGTTACACCCACCAGTGCCCGTCGATTGCCTCAAACCTCTGTGTTGTATTCCACCATCTAGTGTGTATGCTATGACACTCTCTAGCCCATGTGCACTGTAACACCACCCCGTGAATATGTCATGCCACACTTGCATTCGCACGGGTTATATTGCCCCATCTAACGTGCTTTCCTCGATGTGTATGTTATAACGCACTGCGCTATGCCATACATATTACAATCTGGGATCCATATCTTTGTCACAGTGCATATGCAACGTTACACTCCCCAGCACATATTTTATATTACAAATTTAGAGACTAGTTATGTTACACAACACTGCCCTGTGCATATTACACTCCAAGGCGCATATCGCATAGGACGCGCTAGTGCCTGTGCTATCTCGCGCTCTCCAATGAATCTGTCATTGCGCACAATGTATTGCATATTATATTTCACGCCCCGGTTCATCTTATATCACACTTTTTGGTGCATAGTTTATACCATATACTACATCTAGTTTTCATTTTCAATCGTGCTCTCAGGACTATGTTCTATATACCACTGCGTTCACCTACCCTTTTCACGGGCATTACACTTTGCGATGGGGGTGGAGGGTCAGGGGGTGTTTCTGCCAAGTGAGCCCGGAGTCACAGTCACAAAAGTCCTCTTCTTCCTGAATAAAAGTGAGATTATGCTGCATACTTGTTCATATTTTAAGTAGTTTGCACAGACACACATTTTAAAAACAATAAAGTTCCTAATACCCACCTTCTCTGAACAGTTAGCTTGCTGCCCCATCCACCTCCTCCCTATCCTCTGTTGTCTGAATCCATGGACTAGCCTCCTCCCTCATGATATGCATGGTCTGATGTGCTGCCACTGCCCTCCATTTAGCATGATGTACCAGTCCACCCCTCCTGCTCTCCATTGCCCAATTCTATGGCCCATCATTGACCTCCTGCTTAACCTCTGTGCTTAGCTTGCTGGCCCTATTCTCCTTCCCCCTGCCCTCCGATGTCTTTGTGCATGCCCCTGCTCCATCCTTTTTGCCCACTATGTTCCATGGACCTGCCACTCCTATCTACTCTGAGTGTTCTCTTGAGCTGCCACTCCCCTCCCACCTGCCTAGCATTGTAACCTGTCCCTGCCACCTCCACCCTGCCTGTCCACATGCCATGCCCCTATCCCCTTCCTCCTGTCCTCCATGGTCCATTTTACTGCCACACCCTTCTGCCCTCCCTGATCTGTTGTGCTGCAACTGCTCCTCCTGCCTGCCCCACGCGGTCTGTTGTGAGGCCCCTTCCCCTGAACTCTCTTGTCTGTGCCCAGGTCCTGACCCTCCCTTCTATCCTCCATGGTCCTTTGTGCATGCCCCTGCACCTTCCTTCTTGCCCATCATAGCCATTGTGCTGCCATTAACCCTCCCGCTTGCCATGCATGGTCTTCTGTGCTGCCATGGCCCCTCCCACCTTCACTGTGTGGTCCGCTAGCTGCCCCTGACCCCCTCCCACCTTCCCTCCATGGTCTGTGTGTATGCCACCATAGTCTCATTGTTGCTCTCCATTGTATGTCTTGTTTTAGTGCCCATCCTGCCTGACCTCCATGGTCATCTTGCTGCTCCTGCCCTGCCACCTTGCCCCCATACCTCTGTTTCCATGTGCAGACCCCCTATTCCCTCCCTCCTGGCTTGTCTGTTCCATTGTAATGCCACTGATCCGTCCCTCCTGCCCTTTATGGTCTGTTACGCTGCAGCTTTCTCTCCTGTCTGTCCATTATGGTCAGCTAGCTACCATTGCCTCTTTCCCATCTATTCTCTGTTGTCCATGTGCATGGTCCTGTCCCCTCCCTATTGCTTTCTATGGATTGTTGTGCTGCACTCCTGTCCCGCATGCGCTGTGTGGTGTATTGTGCTGCTGCAAACCCTGATGCCTGCCCTGTAGGGTCAGTTTGGTGCACCTCTCCATGTCCCTCCTGTCCTCTGTTATCAGAGTCCATGTCCCTACGCCAATTCCTCCTGCCTACCATGATTCAATGTACCATACTTGCGAAAATTTTGACCTTGGTAAGAGGGAGATTTTGAAAAAAAACTGGGGTATTGATTTTCCCCTTTGAGTTACATTGAAAAAGAGAAGATTGTAGACAGGAGACAGATTAAATAAAGCCCATTTGAGCTTAAAAACATTGGACGTTTCCTGGCTGAAACGGGTCTGTTGGCATGTATGGTTGTACTACCACTGCCTCTTCCTTCTGCCCACAATGGTCTATTATATTGCCACAGCCTCTCTTGCCAGTCCTGTATTGTTGGTTTGTTGCCCCTGCCCCCCTTTCCACTGCCCTCCATAGTCTGTTGTGCTGCCACTGCCCTTCCTGCCTGCCCAGTGTGGTCAAATTGTTGCCTCTGCACTCTCCTACCTGCCTTCAATTTTCAGAGTCTGTGCCCCTGGCCTCTACCTCTCAACAGTATCCCAATGAACAACTAGATTACTAACATTCTATATTTATTACAAAAGTGTGGAACGCCTGACGTCATCTTGATGTAATCAAAACTATAATACCTAGAGTATTTCCTTTAGAAATTACATATATGAGAGGGTCTTATTTGCATCAAAATTATGGTTAGTGCTCTAAAAAACTAAAATGAGGAATTATTTTCTGAGTTTTAAATAGCGACAAAGAACTTTCAAATTATTTGTAATCTTTATGTTTTTTTATCCAGTTGACCACTTGATTAAATGTTGCACCTTGGAGAGAGGATGTGGTGTTACTTCCAGAGCTGCAGACATTGCAACTGGGGAACCAGGTTGGAGTTTCTGCTTCAGCTCAACATTCTGTGATTGTGGTCAAATCACTTAATCTCCCCATGTCTACAACCAAAATGAATTTGATCTTGTGTGACGTAACCAATGCTCATGTAAAGCATTCCAATACCTGACAAGTCTGCACTATATAAAACTGCAAATACACAAAAAATAAGTGTTTTGCACACTTCTGTCATTGGGCTACATGTGGGCTACATCTGGGTGATATTTGTGCTGCATTTAGGCTCTTTTGTATCTGGTGGCCATCTTGGGAGATTTATTTGTTATGAAGTTTCCTAATTTCCTCATTTACTGCAGTCTCCTCAGTAGGAAATGCTTTCAGTTTTTTACTTTGATTCCATCAAGAAGGTATTCAGATATGTCACACATTTGCCATAAATTCTGAATGTTAGCACTTTAGTTGCTCATTAGGGGGCATATGTATGAAAGGAAAAATTAGTCGCAAACGCTGCGAATCGCAAAAAACAGCGTTTGCGACTGATTTTTCGCTATTTCATATGTATGACACACTTCCACACCGAAAAATAAGAAATCGCTAAATTAGCGATTTCTTATGCTGCGAAACATGAAAACAGCGAATTACCTTGCGAATACTTAGTTTGCGATTTCTTAGCTTAGCGAAAATCGCTAACAAGAAATCGCAAGCTAAGAAATCGCAAACACATGTATGAAAACTTCGCAAATTGCGATTTCACTAATTTCGCAATTCAAGAAAATCGCAATTAACACCAATTGCTTGCAGGTGGTAAACTGGTGCAAGGTACATAAACCAGCCCACAATGCAACAAACACACCCACAATGGCTGCAATGTAAGTGATAGCCAGGAGGCTGCGTATTCGGGCCCTTGCTCACAGGAGAATGAGACAGGAACGTATATTCAGGCTGCGCATCATCCTGTTCCAGAACACTGAAGAGGACATCTATGACAAGTACAGACTGCACCCACAGACCATAATGAACCTGATTGAGGAGCTGAAACCCCACTTGGAGCAGCCTACACGCAGGACAGAAACAATTCCCACACATGTGCAGGTCCTGTGCTCCCTGCACCTCCTGGCGTCAGGGAGTTTTCAACGGGTCATAGCGGAGGTTGGCGGGGTGTCACAGAGTGCACTTTTGCGCTTCTTCCATGCCTTCCTAGATGCAATGCTACTGAGGCTCTCACATCACATTTACTTCCCCACCACCCAACAGGCATTACAGCAAACGATACTGGACTTCTACCAGATTGCACGTTTCCCCCACGTCATTGGCTGCATTGACGGGACCCATGTGGCCATCACACCCCCAGCAGAAACAGAATATGTCTACAGGAATCAGAAATGCTACCATTCCCTCAACATACAGATTGTGTGCAACGCTAAGTATCACATCACAGACATCATAGCCAAATACCCCGACAGTACACATGACTCCTTCATCTTCAGACACAGTGGAATACACAGACGTCTGAGTGCTGGAGACTTTGGGGAGGGGTACCTGCTTGGTAAATACATTGCACACATCAATACATCCACTACATCACTTGAGGGGGGGGGGGCATTGACTCACCTATTGTGTTTTTTTCTATGCAGGTGACAGTGCCTATGCAGTGCGCGACTTCATCCTGACCCCATACCTGGATCCTGCAAATGCAAGTGAGAGGAGCTACAACAGGGCACACAGGTCTACACGCTGTGTCATTGAGGGTACCTTCGGAATACTGAAGAGCCGCTTCCGGTGGCTGCACAAAATTGGAGGCGCACTGCAATACAGCCCTGAGACCTGCTGTAAAATCGTGGCAAGCTGTGGAATGCTACATAACATGGCAATGAGGAAAGGCACCACAATTGATGTGACCGATACAGACACATCGGATGACGAGCGCCCTGCTCTCCCTGCCAGACCAGCACCAGGAGTTGGGGCAGCTGCTGGACGCCAGAGACGGACTGAGATCACACAAAACTACTTTTAGGTGAGTATGGATGAAATGAGACAACAAAGCCTGATGAAGTGTCAAGTGTTTAATCACACTTGACATGCAAGAAATAGTAATTGTCCCCAGCACATGTACACACAGTGCAGAGAAGGCACAAGTAATAGGGCAAACAGCCTTTTTGGGTTAATGCACCCATGTTGCAGGCAGTGTCCCCGCAGATGATCACCTCCGTCGGTGCCGTCCAGGGTGAGTGCCCCCATGGTGCTCCCTTGGCCTGCTACCTGTCTGCCACTGCGGCGTCTTTCACCTGGCAAGGTTGGAGTGATGCTGCTGCGACTTGATGTGTCCTCACTCTCAGCAGAGGCCATTAGTGCGCTGCCACCAGCATTGGCTGTCTGCAGCTGTTCCACAGCAGTGGTCACCTGCGCAAGCCCTCGTGCAATGTCCTGGCAGCAATGTGCCATGTCCACCTGCATTGTTACGCTTCTGCGTGTGAGTGCACTGGTGGTGGTGCAGAGGCAGTTGACTGCCTTGGTATAATTGTGTAGGCGTGCATTGGCACGTCGTCCAGCCCTGTAATTGGCAGCTTGGGTGTCCCTCAAAGTGGCACAGAGCTCATGTATTGCCGCTGCCATGTTCCTATTGTCCTGATGTATGCGGCATAGCTGGCGATTTATTGACCGTATTGCCTTGCTTTGCAGTCGCTGTTCCTGCAGCATGCACTGTTCCAAGCCGGAGAACACGGACCCTTCTCCTTCTGTTGCAGTGCTGCTCCTGGGCCTGGATCTGGATGTGGCCTGTGCCCTTTGCCTTGATGTCTGTGCGTCATAACAGTGCAGTTCTGTCACACCCTGACTACCCTCTCTCCTGTCGGTGCCATCGCCTGTTGCTGTGAATTCCTCGTCAAATGGAGGCAGTGGGGGCACATGTGCGCGCTTCCTGCGCTGAATTGTCTGCTGCTCTGTGTCATCGCTGGAGTCCGCAGGGTCTGCAGGCTCCTCTCCCTCTGCGCTGTCTTCTTGTGGCATGCCATGTGCTGTGGATGTAAAGGGGACTACATGAGTTTGTGTTACTGTCTGCATGTGGCACTCAATAAAGTTACAATTCTTTGACGGCTAACCTCTGACACATTTTCATTCAATGATCCCCAAAACACATATGTTGCATTTAATTTTGATGGTGTCATGGACACACAGTCAGACACAGTACTACGACTCCCATGATGCATTGCTGTGTGTGCTGTAAGACCTGGCCTGGATTGACAATTTGGGAGTTTACTTTGCGCATTTGGGGGAGTGTGCAAGGGATGGGGAGGAGTGCAGGTTGATTTTGCATGCATCTTACCTTGTCTGCTGGATGAGGGGTCGGAGCTGTCTATTGCAGCCACACCACCAACGCTCTCAGGCAGGAGGGTAGACTCCACGAGCTCCTCATGGGGTGTTGGCTGCTCTGCAGTGGATGGTCCTCCTCCAGTCTGATTGGCATCCTTGAGTCTGGCTGCCACCCTCTCCTTGGACCTCTGGCGCATATCGTACCACCGCTTGCGCAGCTCCTCGATGGTACGTGTGGTGACTCCAACAGCATTCACCTTGCTCTGTATTTCGAGCCAGATTTTGAGTGCCTTCTTCCCAAAGAGGAGCTCATGGCTGCAGACCATCTCCTCAATGAGGACCTCCTGCTCCTTTTCAGAAAACTTGTGTTTTCGCTTTCTTTTCTCAGCATCCTTGCCCTGCTGTTGTTGCTTGGGATCCATTGCTGGTTGCTGTCTCCAGGAAAGCCTCCTCACACTCCACAAGCAGCCTCTGGGTGCGGCTCAGGTGAGCAGGTGCAGGCAATAACTCCAGTTTCCTGTTTGTGATGTCATCAGCCTGCACCAGGCTTGCAGATTCCCGTTTTTGCGATTTCTTAATTTGCGAATTTCGCTATTAAGAAATCGCAAAACGGGATTCTGCGAATTATTTGCGTCTTTTAAGTAATCGCAAACGATTAGCGATTTATTTCTTACATCCCGTTTAGCGAATCTGAATTTGCGAATCGCAAAATATCGCAAATTAGGATTCGCTAGAGGGGAGTTTGATACATATGCCCCTAGATCACTGTAGTAAAGCTACTGCTCAACACTACTGCTCACCACGGAAGTCTGCTGCTGGTATTAAAAGTGCATGTTTCAGTCTGCATATCAGAATTTTTTTATGAAATAGAAGAGGATTTGAGAAGTCACTCAAAATGTGCCCTAATTTTTCTTTCTTCAGCACTAATCATAATTTCTATGGCAAAATGAACCCCCTCATTGTGTTCCTTTTTAAACTAAATGTTTTAAGTGTTACCAGTTTATTCCAATCAAGATGGCTTCAGGTGTGCCATACTTTTGTCATAAGTAAGACAGTAAGCGCTCTAGTTGTTCTTAAGAACACTCTGGGACATTCTGTCATTAGGCTATACTTGGGCTACATCTGGGTGATATTTGGGCTACATTTGGGCTCTTTTGTCTCTGGTGGCCATCTTGGGAGATTTATTTGTTATGAAGTTTCCTAAATTCCTCATTTACTGCAGTCTCCTCAGTGGGAATACTTTCAGTTTTTTATTTTGGTTCCATCAAGAAGGCATTCAGATGTGTCACACATTTGCCATAAATTCTGAATGTTAGCACTTTAGTTGCTCATTAGATCACTGTAGTAAAACTACTGCTCACCAGGGAAGTCTGCTGCTGGTATTCAAAGTGAATGTTTCAGTCTGCATGTCAGAATTGGTTTATGAAATAGAAGAGGATTTGAGAAGTCAAAATGTGTTGCTGATCCTCTTTCATTCTCTCAATGGCAATCGAAATTGTTAAATATTTATCAATTAGAGCAATCGTGTATTGCTTAAAGGGGAGGAAAAAGAAAGTTTTTGGTTTGAATATTTGGGCCCCTATTCATAATTGGATTCAATTTTAAAAGGTTAAATTGCTCTTTTATTTAAATGCTACTGAAGTGAAGTCTAGTTTGATCTAACTATTTACTTCAACTTTTCGTATGATTTGTAATGCTCGATCAATTATTTTCGTGCTGCTGTAAAAACCTAATAAAGATATTTAAAAAAAAAAAAAAGAGAGAGAAGTCAAAATGTGCCCTAATTTTTCTTTCTGCAGAACTAATCCTAATTTCTATGGCAAAATGAACCCCCTCATTTTGTTCCTTTGTAAATTAAATGTTTTAAGTGTTACCACTTTATTCCAATCAAGATGGCTTCAGGTGTGCCATACTTTTGTCATAAGTAAGACTGTTAGCGCTCTAGTTGTTCGTTAGAACACTCTGGGACATTCTGTCATTGGGCTATACTTGGGCTACATCTGGGTGATATTTGGGCTACATTTGGGCTCTTTTGTCTCTGGTGGCCATCTTGAGAGATTTATTTGTTATGAAGTTTCCTAATTTCCTCATTTACTGCAGTCTCCTTAGTAGGAAATACTTTCAGTTTTTTACTTGGTTCCATCAAGAAGGCATTCAGATGTGTCACACATTTGCCATAAATTCTGAATGTTAGCACTCTAGTTGCTCATTAGATCACTGTAGTAAAGCTACTGCTCACCAGGGAAGTCTGCTGCTGGTATTCAAAGGGCATGTTTCAGTCTGCATGTCAGAATTTTTTTATGACATAGAAGAGGATTTGAGAAGTCAAAATGTGCCCTAATTTTTCTTTCTGCAGCACTAATCATAATTTCTATGGCAAAATGAATCCCCTCATTGTGTTCCTTTGTAAATTAAATGTTTTAAGTGTTACCACTTTATTCCATTCAAGATGGCTTCAGGTGTGCCATACTTTTGTCATAAGTAAGACTGTTAGCGATCTAGTTGTTCGTTAGAACACTCTGGGACATTCTGTCATTGGGCTATACTTGGGCTACATCTGGGTGATATTTGGGCTACATTTGGGCTCTTTTGTCTCTGGTGGCCATTTTGGGAAACTTATTTGTTATGATGTTTCCTAATTTCCTCATTTACTACAGTCTCCTCAGTAGGAAATACTTTCAGTTTTTTACTTTGATTCCATCAGGAAGGCATTCAGATGTGTCACAAATTTGCCATAAATTCAGAATGTTAGCACTCTAGTTGCTTATTAGATCACTGTAGTAAAGCTACTGCTCACCAGGGAAGTCTGCTGCTGGTATTGAAAGTGCATGTTTCAGTCTGCATGTCAGAATTTTTTAATGAAATAGAAGAGGATTTGAGAAGTCACTCAAAATGTGCCCTAATTTTTCTTTCTGCAGCACTAATCATACTTTCTATGGCAAAATGAACCCCCTCATTTTGTTCCTTTTCAAATTAAATGTTTTAAGAATTACCACTTTATTCCAACCAAGATGGCTTCAGGTGTGCCATACGTTTGTCATAAGTAGGACTGTTAGCGCTCTAGTTGTTCTTTAGAACACTCTGGGAAGCTGCAGTAGAAGACAAAGGAATCAACTGACAGTCTCTGCCCTTGTTGGATGTACATGTTTTACTGAGAATGCCAGACTTCATTCTCACATGACTGAGAAAGATAATGTGAATTTACAGAAAATATGCTCTCAGTTAGCTTAAAGATCACCTTCCAAACCTCTGTGGGAAAAGCATGAGAAAATAGTTTTCTTTCAAACATGATTCATGATATCACAGCAGAAGGCTTTTTCACATGGTAAAATCACCTTAGAACACACCACAATTCCTAAAATGAGTATGGTACCATCAACAAATGATTTATAATGTAACTAAAGTCTTAAAACCTTCTATTAACTGCAATGCTTTTTAATGAGGTGCTATCATGTATATTGGTCCCAAGATGGCTGCCAACACTTCTTGGATGAAGTGCTGACAACCAATCAGATCTCACAATGAGATGTGTGGTTAGGCTCCGCCCAGATATATATGTGATTTTACTTTTGATTTTCTCAGGAACTACTGAACGGATTTACACCATTTAAGCAAAAGGCACATGCCTGACCTGAGGACTACATCTTTGCCAAATTTCCAGTAATTCTGTTCAGCCGTTCTGGCTGTACCTTCGACTAAAGGTCCTATGGGAAAATGCGTGGTGAAAACGCATTTTGGGACCCCCCTTTTTTCTCAGCCCCCGCTTGACGAATCACCCCGAGATTTTCAGGGTAGGAGCTGAGCGGAGCCCCCATTAGTTTTGAAAATTTCACGAAGATAAGTCAACCGGCGCCAAAGTTATTCAAAATAGAATTTTCAGATTTCCTATGGGAACTCTATAACTATCTACTGGTGATCTCCAGTAGATAATATATATATATATATATATACATATGCGCAAACAGAAGTCTTTCACCACAGAACCACCAGGCAGGCAGCAACGAGGAAAAACCACGCAAGTCCCAGTCTTCTTTCGGCCAGTTTATTTAAAAAGGCAAGTTCACCAAATCTGACGCGTTTCGGGCGTCCGCCCTTGGTCACAGATCGTCAGGCAAATGAAAGAACATCCCTTTTAAAGGGTACATTGCAAGAATTTAATTAGTGATTTTTTTCTTTTTGCAACACCATGTGATTAGAAACTGAAAACTGAGGACACACTACATATAGCTAACATAGATAGTCTGTTTTCTAAATCACAATTTAATATATATAAATCGAATAACGGGAGGTATAATTACAATATTTACATTTTGTTGCCCAAATTTGTGTTAACATTCCATTGTGAGTTGCCATGCTATATATTTTGTAAATTTTATATCAGACAATTATTGTCAGTGTGCATTGAAAATGGCACATGATATCCGCATAAATGCGCTTATATAGTAGATTGCAAAAAAAGACACAGTGTTACTGGTGGTCATTTGTCATGAAAAAGTGCAATGCGCGTAGATAAAGTGCAAATGCAATTGTGCAAATAATGCAAAATATTCTGTGCAAGCATAGCATATAAATAAATATAAATATTTATAAATAATTTCATATTAAAATATAACATATAATATATATATATATATATATATATATATATATATATATATATATATATATATATATATATATATATATATATATATATATATATATATATATATATATATATATATTTCTCGACAAATTCTTTGTGTCCGAAGGAAAATGTCGCACTCGCGGGGCGTTTTCAACACAATTTAATCGAATAGCAGAATGACCAGCAACAGACGCGTTTCGGCGAGATGCCTTTCTCGATGTCACTAGCACATCGGAAACTCCATGTTTTTCAACAGTATCCTCATCAACAACATGAAGAAAGGACTAACATAATCACTCTAAAATCAGCGCCATTTTGTAATGGATACAAATACTGATCTGTCACACCTTACAATACATTTGTAGATGATTCAGAGATATTTTACTCAAATGTGCATGGTCTATATAAACACGCTTATGCACATCTACTGTTTATATCAGTTTTTTGAGTACACAATATCATAATACATTGATTTCATTTTGCCGTGGATCGGCCCATATCCTTTCTATACATGTGTTTCTTGCGACTTGTCATTTTACTTTTTCCACTTTTCAAATTTCTTACATTATTATCACTTGTCGCATTATTACAGTTCATATCTCAGGCATATTTTAACATTGCAACATTACTTCTTCTAATCCAATAACGTAGTCACCTACAGTCTTTACTATGATACCATTTACATTTATATATCTGTATAGGTGAGTAAATGGGAGTGAGATTGATTCCTTGCATGACTGACTAGGTGTGTGAGTAACTCTGGGGGAGTGGTGGTGTGTGAGTGTCTGTATAGATGTATTAGTGCATATGATAGTGCTGTATTGATGAGTGACTGCATCTATGAGTGACTGTATAGGTGAATGTGTGGATGTCTGTGTGGACCTAGGAATCAGTGAGTGGGTATGTAGTAACTGGTATTGGAGTATCTATGATAGTCTGTATTTTAGAGTGGATGTATCAAAGGTTATATTAGGGTGTGAGAAGGTGCATCCCGTTATCACATGGATGATGTCATCAGTGATGTTATTTGAGATGTCATCAGTGATGTCGTCAGTGAGGTCACTGACCATGTCATGAATGATGTAATATGTAACGTCATCAGCAGTGCAGTGTGGGGCACGAGTTATAGTTAGCTCAACTAACTATAACGGCCAAATTTCTCTGGTTTTGTACAAGTGAAATGTCCAACTAACTATAACGTCCCTGAAACCTGTGGTTTCTTCAGTGAATTTCTAAGGTTTTTTAATACAAATTTCTAAGTATAACGTCCCTGAAACCTATGGTTTTTTCAGTGGGTTTCAAAGGTTTTTTAAATGCTAATTTCTAACTATAAGGTCCCTGAAACTTATGTTTTTTTCAGTGAATTTCAAAGGTTTTTTTAAGTGCTAATTTCTAACTATGTCTACAGAGGTAGGACATGTGCAGAAAGAGGAAGAAAGGCACAGAAAGAAGCAAGAGAAATGCAGAAAGAGGCAGCAGAAGTCCAGAAAGAGGAAGAAAGGTGCAGAAAGAAGCAAGACATATGCAGAAAGAACCAACAGGGGTGCAGAAAGAGGCCTTGTTGCAAAGTCATCTTGTGCCCTGGGCACCCCCAACTTTTTGCTGACTGGTACTGGTGGTAACTGACTCTGACTGACCCTGGGCTCTGCCTAACCAGGCCCGGAGCCAGTGTTATGCTGAAGGACACTTAGAATATAGTACGAAACACTTACATACACTAGGGTACACTATGGGTTGGGATAACCATGTGATTGGCATGCCCTCCCAGTAAGGCCCTAGTACATAATAGGGCAGGGGGATTAAAACATCCTCTAAGTCTCTGGCATATAATAGGGCATGGCAGTTTAGTGGCAAGCAACCCTTTTCTGCATTTGCATGTGTGTACTGCTGAGCCTGAGGTCAGTTTAAAAGTAGCTCTGTGTGTGCTGAAAGAGGCAATAGAGGTGCAGAAAGAAGGAAGAAGTGTGTAGAAAGAGGCAGGAGAGGTGCAGAAAGAAGCAAGAGAGGTGCAGAAAGAAGCAAGAGAAGTACAGAAAGAAGCAACAGAGGTGCAGAAAGGCAAGAAGGTTACATAAAGAGGCAAAAGAAGAGCAGAAACAAGCAAAAGAGCTATAGAAAAAGGCTAGAGGGGTGCAGAAAGAGGCAAGAGAGGTACAGAAAGAGGCAAGGAGGTGCACAAAGAGGGAAGAAGGGTGCACAAAGAGGCAAACGGGGTTCAGAAAGAAGCAAGAGAGGTGTAGAATGAAGCAAGGGAAGTGCAGAACGAAACAACAGAGGTGCAGAAAGAACCAAGAGCAGTGCAGAAAGAACCAACAGAGGTGCAGAAAGAGGCAGGAGGGGTGCATAAAGAGGTAAGAGAAGTGCTGAGGGAAGCAACAGAGGTGCAGAAAGAGGCAAGAGAGGAGCAGAAAGAGGCAAGAGAGGTACACACAGCAGCACAAGGGGTGCAGATATTTGCAAGAGGGGTACAGAAAAAAGGAAGAGAAGTGCAGAAAGAAGGAACAAAGGTGCGGAAAGAGGCAAGAGTGGTGCAGACAGAGGCAAGAGAGATGCAGATAGAGGGAAGAAAAGTGCAGAACGATACAAGAGGGGTGCAGAAATTTAGAATGCAGGTGCAGAAATAAACAGGAGCAGTACAGAAACAACTAAGAGAAGTGCAGAAAGAGTCAAGAGAAGTGCAGAAAGAAGCAACAGAGGTACAGAAACAGACAAGAGAACTGTAGAGAGAGGAAAGAGATTTGCAGAAACAGGTAAGAGTTGTTCAGAAAGAGAGAACAGGTGTGCAGAAAGAGGCATGAGAGGTGCAGGATGAGGGAAGAGAGGTGTAGAAAGGGGGAAGAAGGGTGCAGAAAGAGGCAAGAGGGGTGCGGAAAGAAGCAACAGTAGTATAGAAAGAAGTAAGAGAAGTGAAGATAGAAGCAACAGAGGTACAGAAAGCGGCAAGAGGGGTGCTGAAAGAAGCAACATAGGTGTAGAAAGAAGGAAGAGAAATGCAGAAAGAGGCAAGAGAGGTGCAGAAACAGGCAAGATAAGTGTAGAAAGAGGCAAGAGAATTGCTGAAAGAAGCAAGGGAGTTGTAGAAAGAAGGAAGAGAAATGCAGAAAGAGGCAAATGAGATGCAGAAAGAGGCAAGAGAGGTGCAGAAAGAGGGAAGACGAGTGCAGAAAGAGACAACAGGGGTGCAGAAAGAAACAAGACAGGTGCAGAAAGCAGCATGGGAAGTGCAGAATGAAGCAACAGGGGTGCAGAAAGAGGCAGGAAAAGTGCAGAAAGAAGCAAGAGAGGTGCAGATACAGGTAAGAGAAGTGGGGAAGGAGAGTTGCACAAAGAGGGAAGGGCGTGCAGAAACAGGCAAAAGAGGTGCAGAAAGAGACGAGAACTGTAGAAAGAGGCAAGAGAGTTGCAGAAACAGGCAAGAGAGGTGCAGAAAGAGAGAACAGGTGTGCAGAAAGAGGCAAGAAAGGTGCAGAATGAGGGAAGAGAGGTGTATAAAGAGGGAAGAAGGGTGCAGAAAGAGGCAAGAGGGGTGTAGAAAGAAGCAACAGAAGTGCAGAAAGAAGCAACAGAAGTGCAGAAAGAAGCAAGAGAAGTGCAGATAGAAGCAACAGAGGTTTAGAAAGAAGGAAGAGAAATGCAGAAAGAGGCAAGTGAGATGCAGAAAGAGGTAAGAGGGGTGCAGAAAGAGGGAAGACGAGTGCAGAAAGAGACAACAGGGATGCAAAAAGAAGCAAGACAGGTGCAGAAAACAGCATGGATAGTGCAGAATGAAGCAACACAGGGTGCAGAAAGAGGCAGGAGAAGTGCATAAAGAAGCAACAGATGTGCAGAAGGAGGCAAGAGAACTGCGGAAAGAGGCTAGAGAGTTGCAGAACAAGGCAAGAGAGGTACAGAAAAAGGGAACTGGGGTGCAAACAGAGGCAAGAGAAGTGTTGAACGAGAGTTGCAAAAAGAAGAAAGGGGGTGCAGAAACAGGCAAAAGGGGTGCAGAAAGTAGCAAGTGAGGTACAGAAAGAGGTAGGAGAGGTGCAGAAAGAGGCAAGAGAGGTGCAGAAACATGCAAGAGAGGTATTGAAAGAGGCAAGTGAGGTGCAGAAGGAGGCAAGAGAACTGCAGAAAGAGGCAAGAGTATTACAGATTCAGGCAAAAGGGGTGCAGAAAGAGGGAACAGGTGGGCAGACTGAGGCAAGAGAGGTGTTGAAAGAGGGAAGGGGTTGCATAAAGAGGCAAGGGGGTGCAAAAGGAAGCAATAAAGATGCAGAAAGAAGCAAGAGAAGTGCAGAAAGAAGCAACAGAGGTGCAGAAAGAGGAAAGAGAAGTGTAGAAACAGGTAAGAGGGGAGCAGAAAGAGGTAAGAGGGGTGCAGAAAGAGATAAGAGGGATGCAGACATTTGCAATAGAGGTGCAGAAATAAGCAGAAACAGTCAAAAAGAACCAACAGAGGTGCAAAAAGAGGCAAGTGAGGTGGAGAAGGAGGGAAGAGAACTGAAGAAAGAGGCAAGAGAGTTGCAGAAACAGGCAAAAGGGGTGCAGAAAGAGGGAACAAGTGGGCGAGAGCAGTGCAGAAACAACCAAGAGACATGCCAGAAAAGGGAAGAAGGGTGCAGAAAGAGGCACAAGGGGTGCAGAAAGAAGGAAGAGGAGTGCAGAAGAAGCAACAGAGGTGCTGAAAGAGGAACAAAGGGTGCAGAAAAAGGGAAGAGATGTAAAGAATGAGGAAAGAGAGTTGCACAAAGAGGGAAGAGGGGTGCAGAAAGAGGCAAGGGTGTGCAGAAAGAAGCAAGTGAGGTACAGAAAGAGTCCAGAGAGGTACAGAAAGAGGCAAGAAGGGTGCAGAAACAGGCAAGAGAAGTGCAGAAAGAGGAAAGAGGATTACTGAAAGAAGCAACGGAGGTGTACAAAGAAGGAAGAGAAGTGCAGAAAGAGGCACATGAGATGCAGAAAGAGGGAAGACAAGAGAAAAGAGAGAGACAACAGGGGTGCAGAACAAAGCAAGACAAGTTCAGAAAGAATCATGGGAAGTGCAGAATGAAGCAACAGGGGTGCATAAAGATGCAAGAGAAGTACAGAAAGAAACAACAGAGATGCAGAAGGAGGCAAGAGAGCTACAGAAAGAGGCAAGAGAGTTGCAGAAACGGACAAAAGAGGTACAGAACGAGGGAACAGGGGTGCAGACAGAGGCAAGAGAGGTGCAGAAACAGGTAAGAGGTGTGCAGAAAGAGGTAAGAGGGGTGATGAAATTTGCAAGAGTGGTGCAGAAAGAAGCAAGAGCAGTGCAAAGGAACCAACAGAGGTGCAAAAAGAGGAAAGTGAGGTGCAGAAGTAGGCAAGAGAACGGCAGAAAGAGGCAAGAGAGTTGCAGAAACAGGCAAAGAGGGTTTTAGAAAGCGGGAACAGGTGGGCAGACTGAGGCAAGCAAGGTGCAGAAAGAGGGAAGAGGGGTGCAGAAAAAGGGAAGCAGAAATTTGGAACAGAGTTGCAGAAGGAAGAGCAGTGCAGAAATAACCAACAGAGGTGCACACAGAGACAAGAGAGGTGCACAAAGAGGCGAGAGGGGTGCAGAAAGAGGCAGGAGGGTACAGAAAGAAGGAAGAGAACTGTAGAAAGAAGCAACAGAAGAAAAGAATGAGGCAAGTGTGGTGCAGAAAGACGGAAGAGAGGTGTAGAAAGAGGCAAGAGAGTTGCACAAAGAGGGAAGAGGGGTGAACAACAGGCAAAGGGGGTGCTGAAAGAAGCAAGTGAGGTACAGAAAGAGGCAAGAGAGATGCTGAAAGAGGCAAGAGAGGTGCAGAAAAAGGCAGGAGAAGTGTTGAAATAAGCAAGAGAGGTGCAGAAGGAGGTACGAGCACTGAAGAAAGAGGCAAGAGAGTTGGAGAAAGAGGCAAGAGAGTTACCGAAACTGGCAAAAGGGGTGCAGAAAGAGGGAACAGGTGGGCAGACTGAGGCAAGAGAGGTGCAGAAAGAGGAAAGGGGGTTGCAGAAAGAGACAAGAGGGGTGCAGAAAGAAGCAACAGAGGTACAGAAAGAAGCAAGAGAGTGCAGAAAGAGACAAGAGAAGTGCAGAAAGAAACAACACAGGTGCAGAAAGAGGCAAGAGAAGTGTAGAAAGAGGCAAGAGACATGCAGAAACAGGCAGGAGAGGTGCAGAAAGAGGGAACAGGGGTGCAGAAAGAGGCAAGAAGGATACAGGAAGAAGCAAGTGAGGTGGAGATTGCCACAGGAGGGCGATCCCCAAGCAGGGATCCACCCACTAGCCACCAGGGAGGGGGGAGCGGCCCCTTGGGCAAGGGCCTCTGCTCCCCCCAATTTATTTTGCCAACATTTAGTCTTTTTGCCCCTCCGGGGGCAGATGGGGCAGTAGCCCCCAATCTGCCCCCCCCCGGGGGGGCAAAAAGCCCACTAGACACCAGGGAATTTTTTTAAAGGTAAAAATAGGGGTGGGGGCAACCCAAAAGGGGCAGACCTATGCCCCCACCCCAGCCCCCCAATTATTACAGTGCTTCCGCCCCCCGGGGGGCGGATGGGGCATTGGCCCCTAATCTGCCCCTTCGGGGGGCAGAAAGCCCACTAAACACCCGGGATTTGTTTTTAGTTTGTTTTAGGGTGGGGGCTGCCCGAAACAGGCACACCAATGCCCCCACCCACCCACCACCATTACAGGCTTTTTGCCCCCCCCGGGGGGCAGATGGGGCATTGGCCCCTAATCTGCCCCTTTGGGGGGACGGAAAGCCCACTAGACACCAGGGATTTTTTTAGAAAGTAAAAATAAGGGTGGAGGCTGCACAAAATGGGCATGCCCATTCCCCCACACCCCGCAATCATTACAGTCTTTCTGCCCCCCTGGGGGGCAGATGGGGCATTGGCCCCTAATCTGCCCCTTCGGGGGGCAGAAAGCCCACTAAACACCAGGGATTTGTTATTAGAAGGTGTTTTTTTAGGGTCGAGGCTGCCCCAAACAAGCACGCCAAAGCCCCACCCACCTGCCAACATTACAAGCTTTTTGCCCCCCCTGGGGGGCAGATGGGGCATTGGCCCCTAATCTGCCCCTTCGCGCAATTTTATTTAGGGTGGTGGCTGCCTGAAACGGGCATGCCAATGCCCCCACCCTCACCACCATTACAGCCTTTCTGCCCCCTGGGGGGCAGATGGGGACAGTAGCACCCAATCTGCTACCGGGGCAGGGCCAAAAGCCCACTTGACGTGAGGGATTTTTTGTGTGCATTTTTTTTTAGGGTGGGGGCTGCCCAAAATGGGCACCCCAATGCCCCCATGCCCCTGCCATCATTACAGCCTTTCTGCCCCCCCAGAGGGTCAGAAAGCCCACTATCCACCAGGGATTTTTTTGCGCAATTGATTTTAGGGTGTGGGCTGCCCGAAACGGGCACACCAATGCCCCCACCCTCCCCCCCATAAAAATGACAGTCTTTCTACCCCCCAGGAGGCAGATGGGAGCTGTAACCCCCAATCTGGCCCCCCCTAGGGGGGCGCAAAAAGGCCACTAGAAACCATGGATTATTTTGTTTTATTAGTGTAGGGGTAGGGGCTCCCCAAAATGGGCATGACAATACCCCCAACACACCCCCAGAGAAATTCCAGTCTTTCTGCCCCCCCGGGAGGGCAGATGGTGGCAGTGGCCCCTGAAAGCCCACTAGGCACCAGCGAGTACGCAGACTTTTTTTCTGCGTGGGGGCTGCCCAAAATGGTCATACCAATGCCCCCACCCCCACAAACAATAGCCACAGTCTTTCTGCCCCTTTAGGTGCATATTGGGATGAAACCCCCTTCCCCGATTACCCCCCAGGGCGGCAGAAAGCCCATTGGGCTCCGACTTTTTTTTAGCAATGTGCCTACCTAGCGCAGCTGGCACGTAGGGAAACCTAGCAAACCTGTAGATTTTTTAAAACTAGATACCGAGGGGAATCCAGGATAGGGTGACTTGACTGGCTCTCACCAGGTTCTGTTACCCAGAATCCCTTGCAAACCTGAAAATTTGTCCAAAATAACACATTTTCCTCACATTTCTATGGTGGAAAGTTCTGGAATCTGCGTAGGTCCACAAAATTCCATGCACCCCGCGTTCCCCAAAGTGTTCCGAGAAAAATGGTACCTCACTTGCGTGGGTAGGCCTAGTGCCCGCATCAGGCAAGGGCCCAAAACCTATTGAGGAGACATCAAAATTACCTATCACAAAACAACCTGGTTTTGCAAAGGAGGTCCCATGAGCTTTTGGGCCTGGGCTTGGCGGCCATCTAGGGAAACCTACCAAACCCACACATTTCTGAAAACTAGACACCTGGGGGAGTCCAGGGAGGCATTGCGTGGATCACCCAAAGTTTCCTTACCCAGAATGCCCTGCAAACCTCAAATTTAGCTGAAAAAATCACTTTTTTGCACACATTTTTGTGTGGGAAAGTTGTGGCATCACCGGGCTGACACAAATTTCCTACCACCCAGCGTACCCCCGGGTCTCCCGATAAAAACGGTGCCTCACTTGTGTGGGAGGCCCAAGTACCCGCGACAGGCAAGGGCCCAAAACTTGTTGAGGCGACATCAAAATTGTCGATCTCAAAATGACCTGGTTTTGCAAGGGGGTTCCCCTGGATTTTTGTCGCGTTGCTCGGCGGCCACCTAGGGAAACCTACCAAACCCACACATTTCTGAAAACTAGACACCCGGGGGATTCAAGGGAGGTATGGCTTGCATGGAAACCCCAACGTTTCCTTAACCAGAAAGCCCTGCAACCCTCAAATTTAGCTGAAAAAAATCACTTTTTTCACATATTCTTGTGTGGGAAAGTTGTGGCATCACCGGGCTGACGCAAATTTCCTACCACTCAGCGTTCCTCCGGGTCTCCCGATAAAAACAGTGCCTCACTCGTGTGGAAGGCCCAAGTACCCACAACAGGCACGCGTCCAAAACATATTGAGGCGACATCAAAATTGCCTATCTCAAAACAACCTGGTTTTGCAAGTTGGGTCACCTGGGTTTTTTGGTCCGGTGCTCAGCAGCCACCACGGGAAATCTACCAAACCCACACATTTCTGAAAACTAGTCTGTGTCCTGAGTCCTGAATGGCAGTGACCCCAACTCCGTACCACCACACTACCTTTGATCAGTGAGGGGAATTTCCATATGCAACTACAGACTCCAGTAGGCAAGTAAGTATCACAGTCCTACACCCTACATATTGTCCTTTTAGTATCTTTGCTTCAAGACCTTTTTTATATATCAGTTATAGCTTTACTACAATGACCAAATTAATCTTCAAATGAAAACTAAAATGGAATAGCAGTCTACACTGCAGGCAGTACAGCTCGCAATTCCATTTTTAAATGCTAATTTCTAACAACAAGATTGTACCCAGAAAACACAACACTTTGTCAGTGTATTCTATACTTATTTCATCTTTTCATCATACGCCTACACTGTACTCACTAGGGCTCCCAATGCAAATATTTTCTTCATTCATTAACAACAGAGTCACTAGGCAAGTAACTATTACAGCCCTCAAATCTACATAATATCCTTTTCGTATCCTTTCTTCATGAGCATTTTGTATATCAGTTATACCTTTAGTACAATCACCAAATTCATTTTCAAGTACAAACGAACACTCAGCAGTCTACACTGCGGGCAGCAGACCTTGCAATTTGAATTTTGGACATGTGGTGCCAACTAACACTGTGCAACACAAGCCGATCCCACATGTGTAACTGTGTCCTGAGTCCTAAATGGCAGAGACCCCAAGTCAATGGCAGCCACCACAGCAGCAAACTCTCTTTGATCAGTTAGACATATTTCCATATGCAGGAACCCAAAACTTTATGGCAGCGACCACACCACCACACTCCCTTCGATTAGTGAGGAGTATTTTCATATTGAAGGCTGGCGACAAGTGGTACCACTGAACCTGCACTATGCAGGCCGGTGAAGTCACCAACGCATGCATGTGGCTGTGGGCCCTTGCTCACCGCTACCTCTGGCCTACACTACGATCAGCAGGCCTCACAATTCAGATAGAAGTGTGATTCCACATGACGCAGTCCTATAGCCAAGACACATTGCTTCCAGTGCGACCTGTCCACACCAAGCATCATCACAGGCTCATACACTCTCAATACTTCTGGTGCCACTAACCCTCTTTAACAGAAGACAATCCCACAGGTGTAACGGTGTCCTGAGTCCTGAATGGCAGTCACCCCAGGTCCGTGGCAGCGACCACAGCACCAGACTCCCTCTGATCAGTATCTCAGACAAATGCCAGCTGACGGACTGAAATCACAAAATAATTTTTCAATACTTATGTAGTGTGAGTTATGAATAGTTCGCACCCAGGCTCGCAGAGGGACAACTTTGGCCCGTCCACTCCACTCACAGATGCAGTACTACAAGCCGTCTGCGCCATTGTAGCTATCCCTGCCCTGTTCTGTCGTACGCCACGCCATGCCACACCACTCAGATTACGTTCCGACGATGGCCCCACATAGTTACCTGTCGCAGGCGTACTCGCTGATGGTGTGCAGGTCAGTGGTCGTGTTCTCCACATCTCCCGCCCACTCCCTGAGGGCAGGTTTGCACACACACCACACCCATCCGGCACACACGTCACAGGCCATGTGACCACGCAAATATAATAGATTGACGTCACATCCTTTTTTGCCGGTGCTGACTAGATGCCGGACGCTCCACATGTCTCAACCATAAAGAGTCTTTCAAAACTTCTGCAGAAGGTTACTCGTACCCTAATCTGTATAGCCCTCAGGGTCCTACCACCCCCTTGATGCAGACTTTAGATGCACAGGTTTAGTGCCACCTGAAGCTCTTTTGGCCATCAGGGGCCTACCACCACGTGGCACGAACCTAACTTCTACAGGCTTAGCGGCCTCAAAAGCTGATGTGGTCTCTGCCATTGATGACTCAGGACTCAGCGACATGTGTGAGATCTGCCGGGCCGTGGAGAAGATGATGTGGTCTCCGCCATTCATGACTCAGGACTCAGCGACATCTGTGCGATTCGCCAAGTACCTAATGTGGTCTCCGCCATTCAGAACTCAGCGACATATTTGGGATGCACGGAGTTTTGATGGGGACGTGGAGTGCCCACTGCTGCACACTCCGGTGGCACCAGGTATATATTTGCACATGGATACGCAGGGGCGGCAGTGTCTCTCTCTCGCTCTCTCTCTCTCCCTCTCTCTCTCCCCCTCTTTCTCTCTTTCTCTCTCTCTCTCTCTCCCCCTCTCTCTCTCTCTCTCTCTCTCTCTCTTCCTTCTTTTCCTTCTATCTCTCTCTTCCTTCTCCCTCCCTTTCCTTCCTTCCCTCTCTTTTTCTCTCTGGCTTTTTTTTCTTCTCTTTTTCTCTATGTCTCTCTCCTTTGATATGCGCATTACACACGTCCTTATTTTGTGCTTTATTCTTCAGGCTCTGTCATCCACATCCATGGTCCCCACAGCAGTGTTCCACCTTGTTATTTTGTATTTTTTTGATAAATTTTGTTTATTACTTTATCGTTGATATATCTTAATAAAAAAATAAAGTTTGAAAAAAAATTAATAACTTTTCTGGTTGTTTTCTTAACTGCTGTGTAACTCTTTCTTGTTCTTATTACTGTTATTTGATGAAGTCCACCATGGTCTTAAATTTTGGAGGACTTATCGTGGGAATACTGGTGATGTCTGCAGTTTCCACCAACTAAATAGTGTGTTAGATTTATCTCAACTTTACTTCCATTAAAGTGCTGATAATGAAATACAGACCAGCCGTTCCCATGCAAAAAGACACGAGGTGCACCTTTCCGATTTATTCTAAATACTAAAATCCTGTATTGAATTGCACTGACGTAGTGGCTGCACTCACAGTGTACATACAAAATCATTTACGAAACCTCATTGTATTTATACTGATTGGGAATCGGGCGTCAGGTGCTGGATCTTGACGAGATACACTGTCCAGTTCGTATATTGTCCTGCACATGCAAAAAATCACATCACAACTTTCACACCAACTGCAATGCAAAACAAATTCTGGCGATAAGCCACGTTAGCACCAGGGATTTTACACCTGCTTTCTGATGGTCTTAAGCAGGACGACTACCTGCACCATGAAAGAGTACACAGCCAAGAGCCACACCAGAACACCCACAGGTGCCATAGAATAAATGAGCATGATACAGGGATATATAACAACAAGAACCCTGAGGTCTGAAGTCACCAAAAAAGAAAAAAGAAGGACGAGAAGGTGGTGTGTAAATGACAAACAAAAAGCCCAATTCAATTAATGAAAGGGCAATCCCTTTTAAGGACTTAATCCCTCACTCACCCTGGGTGACATGCTTCATCATATGGGATTCTCCTCCCAGAGAAAAATCCTAGTTTCTCTGGGGGCTACGACCCCCTCTATGAGAGGGAGGAGCTCAGGGATGTTTTGATTGTGCACTAAAGGATAGACTAAATCCACATATGATGAGCTACGTATGAGTGAGGGGTGCAGTGCTGACCAATTGATAGTGCAGTGAAAGTGTATTAAAACTAGTCACGGGACGGCAAGGAAGATTCTCTTGACACAACCGTGCCGAAGCTAGATTAAAAACATGAACACCACTAGTCGAATGTAGGCCATGGTGTTTAACAATGAAAAACCTCAAGGTTGGCAGTGAGCCTGGACATGTAGCTACGCATGCATCCTCCTGCATGCACAACCGGTGTGTGCTGGTCCGGAGTACACAGGTCAGGGCAGGGGTGTGCCTATCCGACAACGGGAACGGGGTGTCCCGGACATCTTCGTGTACAGGAAGTGCAGTAAGTGTGTCTCTGTGTTCTGGTGTGGCCTGCCACAAGGGCCGCAGCAGTTGATGTTGTAAAGTGGAATGCCCCACCTCCAAAAGTCACTGTGATTGTGTAGTTAGAATGCAGCAGCACATGCGCAAATAGGCATTACAGTGGTGTGCCGTATGAGTGCATGAGATACAACACCGCACCGTACAAAAGTGTGGGAGCTCGTGGGAGGGAGGAGCATCAGTTTGCAACGTAACAGACAGTGAACTCGCCCATGTGCCACGTGCTGGGCATCTCACCCATGAAGACCACGGTCACAGACATCCACAACCCCAACGACCCACCTTTGTACACATCCTCTATGAATGCAGCGCGGTTTTCACTTCTATGCTTGTTCACTGGTGTGTTGTTGGTGAGTTGTGTGACTTGTGCTCCTTGTTGGTGTATTTCATTTTAGCCATTATTTGTCTATACTTGTGCTATACTTAATTGTGCATGTCTGCCATTCTGCCCATCTCCCCCGTTCCCCCACTCCCTGCTTCTTCCTCTTCCTGGTGCTGTTCGGTCTATAATTGTGTTGCTCCACACATAAATACATGTAAAGAACAAATTAGAATAGTTCCTTGATTCCTTTAGGTTTCAAAACTTCTCTCTTGGTTTCTTTTTAATTTTCCATATAAACAGTTTTTTTAATATTCAACAACACATGGAAGTCAGAAGTACAATGTATTCTATCAACACACTTTCTAGAGCATTCTACAACACGTGCAGGTTAAAAGTTCATCAATCTTTTTAAACGTAACCATATATTTTAGCAACATTTTCCCGAACATTTAACGGCACGTGCAGGTTAAAAGTTCACAATTGTTTTAAGTTCGAACAGTGCCTTCCAAATGTAAGTGGCAGGTCTGGTTGAGTTGACAACTTTTATCCTATGATATGTTCTCCACGTTGAAACTGCTTTTTCTTAACCAATCACAAAGATGCTTTTCCACGAAACGAATGTGCACCCTACTTTTAAAAAGAGAATGTTTTTCGTCTCCCAATCACGTATCGTTTTGTATGGCAATACAAAGTAGTTTCCCATCTTTAAATATATCTCTTCTTCCACCAAGGAACTGCATGAGCTACAGACATCTTTCCATACCTTCCACCCATACCTCAAAATGCTAGTGTGGATCGTAGGACATAGCTATATTTTCTGGTGCAAGAGGTATGCAGAACAGAGACGTATTGACTTAGACCTAGGTTTACAAAATGTCAACATTAAATGGTTTGCACAGAGAGGATTGAAGTGGCACCAATTGTTGCCTTTGGTTAAAACCTGTTTGCATCGCCAACACCGTGACCTCATGATTGTGCACCGTGGTGGAAACGACCTAGGCACATTGACTGGGGTAGGTTTGGAAATGCTTATGAAGGACACCTTTGAACAATTGATGTTACTTTTCCCTCAAACTGTCTTTGTATATTCCAATATATGCCAAAGACAGAAGTGGAAATGGTCAAAACAATTTTGTCCTCAGATTGAAAAATCTAGGAAGAAACTCAAAAAAGCTGTGTCTGCATACCTCAGAGACCACAAAATGGGGTCCATCTACAACAATAACATACGTTTTGATATGGCTAATATCTACAGATGTGATGGAGTACACTTCACAGATTACGGAAATCGAGTTTTCCTGAATAACTTGAAGCTGCGCATCCGCACTTATATGTAGCTCCAACTAATAAACACAAGGGCTCTTTTTAGAGCCACCTCATAACTGACAACTTAGTCCCGCTATTTTAGGGCCAGGTATCGGCACCTCCCGCACCCTCGCCAAAATGTATTCTCCACAAAGCTGTGACGTAGCGGCCAGACCATCTGACTTTGCAGCACAGAGCTCTTGCTTTGATCACCACCTCTACTCCCCCATAGGGGTGAGTAATTTGCGCTTTACAAATACCATATTGATTGACCTTCGCACTCTCTGTACAACACCATCTAAGCATCATATACAAGTTGGACAAGTGTGGCACAGCACCCAGGGCACATGACTTCACAGCATAGCAAACTCAGGCTCACGGTTTCATACCAGAGTCCAGCAGCAGCTCAATTTAGCAGCATGACACTCTAGGCAATACCTCACTTAATTTCCGTACACAGCACTTTCAGACCAGTAGGGGTCAAAAGGTTCACTGACTTTACCCCGAGTCCGTCAGAAGATCAGCTTACGCTCCCAGCGCCATCATACTCATAGGAGTGAGTAGTTTGCACTTTACAAATACCAAATGTATTTGATACGCGCAAATTTACCTTCGCACTCCCTGTATAACACCCCCTAAATACCATACGCAAGTTACAATGTTCGAAACAAAAGTTCCACAGAGTAGGTATAACTACATACTGACACTACTTGGACAGATGTGGCACAGCGGACAGAGCACATGACTTCACAGCATATGACACACAGTTTGGACTCACGCTTTCATCCCCGACTCCGGTAGCACCTCAGCTTAGCACCATAAGACTCCGTACCCCAGGACTTTCAGACCAGTACGGGTCAGTAGTTCGTCCTAGTAGGTATAAACACATGCTGACACTACTTCCACAGGTGTAGTGCTGCGGCCACAGCACATGACTTCACAGCATAAGACACACAATTTGGGCTCACGCTTTAATCCCTGACTCCCGCACCAGCTCACCTTAGCAGCATCAGATTCTAAGCAATACCTCACTTAATTTCTGTATAGGGGTGAATACTTCGCTTCACACCCCATCTATAGCACACCCTAAACACCCCACAGAGGTTACAGTGCTCCTACCCTCCTCTTTCCCACTTTTTTTGCCCTTTTTTCCCCTTAATCACTTCGATGGAATCACAAAATGGCGGCCAACAATTCTTAGTTGCAACCGCTCGCAGCCCTCGCAGCCAATAAGCAGCAAGCTCGTGCTCGTAACGCCTCAGCCAATCAGATGGCAGAATTCCCAAATATCAATATCTCAAAAACTACTGAACGAATTTCACCAAATAAACAAAAGCGTGCTTTCTAGACCAAGACCCTTCTCCCTGCCAAATTTGGAGTAATTCCATTCACCCGTTCGACCTGTAGCCTTTTTAAAAGTTTCCAATAGAAATTAACATGGAGAAAACACGTTTTGGGACCCCCTTTTTTCTCGGCCCTCCTTTGACAAATCACCCTCAATCTTCCCACATAGGAGCTGATATGAACAAAGAATTAGTTCGGAAAATTTCATGAAGATTCATCAAACGATACCAAAGTTATAAGCAAAACAAAAAATGCTCATCCTATGGAAACTTGGTCCTAACTATAACTACCTACTGGCGACCGCCAGTAGGTAATGTACATATATATATATTCAGTTAAAAAACCATAGGTTTCACACATGTTATAGTTAGGTGGATATTGCCCTCATAAAAAAACAATGAAATTCCCCCGTTATAGTTAGTTCAGATAACTATAACTCGCACACCCGCAATCCAGCTCATGACGTCACATATTACATCACTCATGACATGGTCAGTGGCATCACTCATGACATCACTGATGACATCATCCTTGTGATAGAGTGGCGGTCGAGCGAGTTATAGTTATCTGAACTAACTATAACGGGGGAATTTCATTGGTTTTTTACGAGGGAAATATCCACCTAACTATAACATGTGTGAAACCTATGGTTTTTTAAGTGAATTTGCAAGGTTTTTTAAATGCTAATTCCTAACTATAACGTGTGTGAAACTTATGGTTTTTTAGTGAATTTGTACGGTTTTTTAAATGCTAAGTTATGTATGTATTATTTTTTTTATATATATTTATTTTACAATAAACTACGTATTAAATATTTTTTTTCTTTTTTTTCACCATGCGCGCACGGTGCGCGCATCCCCGCGATTTAAAAAATAAATAAAATTAAAATGTTTTTTCCTCCTTCGGGGTCCTTCAGGGACCCCCTTACAAAGGCTAGGGGGTCAGGAACTCTCTACCCTGCCCCCTTTTCACATTCGCCACCTTCCTTTTTCACTCTCGCACTGAAAACAAACAAAATGGCGGCCGACACTTCCTGATTTCGACCGATTCGAACGTTGACTAACATGTAACCACCAATCAGAATTACGCTCGCGCACGTTAGGGTGCTCGCACGGTGCGTTCACTATAGATATGTATTTGCTTTTAACTGCAATTTTCTCAGGAACTACTGAACAGATTGACTCCATATATGCAAAAGGCACATCCCTGACCTGAGGACTACCTCTCTGCCAAATTTCAAGTAATTCTGCTCAGCCGTTCGGGTTGTACCTTCGACTAAAGGTCCTATTGGAAAATGCATGGGGAAAACGCGTTTTGGGACCCCCCTTTTTTCTCGGCCCCCGCTTGACGAATCCCCCCGAGACTTGCAGGGTAGGAGCTGAGCGGAGCGCCCCATTAGTTTTGAAAATTTCATGAAGATTCGTCAACCGGCGCCAAAGTTATTCAAAATAGAATTTTCAGATTTCCTATGGAAACACGATCCTAACTATAACTATGTACTGGCGACTGCCAGTAGATATATATATATATATATATATATATATATATATATATATATATATATAATCTATAGTATTGGTCAATTGTCTAGTATGTTCCTAGCAATTTCGACAAGGTGATAACTGGGTACCAGCACGATCGGTACAACATGAGATTGAATACATTTGGCTTTGATACTGTTACGATTGAATGATATCAAGATGGGAATTAGGTATTGTACCTTTATTTTTCCCCCTTTTCAGTCTCTGTCACTCCGTTTCAATGGTTCACTTACAGATGGTTTTAACCTGTTTTAAAATGTGTCCCAGATTTTTGATACAATGTGAGTGTTTGTTTAACCTTATTTAACCTTGTATGACTTTTAATAAGCATATTTATTTATTTATTGATTAGTCATATTAATGAGTGCCCGAACATATTGTTGGTATTTAGACCAAAAATTTGCGTTATTTTGCACATAGCTATGTAACAATTTGCAATTAATAATTTGCATTGGAGAGATTGAAAGCACTCTTTGTAGCATTATGCTGAAATGTCTTCAGTTTCTATGATGATGAAACGGAAATGATTGTTTGTCCTTCCCTAGCACTGTCACTTTAAATGGTGTGGAATGAGCCATGTGATGTATCATGTGACCAAGGCCCCTAGAGGGCTGAAACGCGTAATGGCGGCGGTGCAGGGCACGAAATAAACTTTGAAAGCACTGAATTTGGGTTCGGTTCGTCCTTTTCCAAGCATACGGACTGCAGGACGAGTACTGGATATATTTTACAGAGTGGCTTCCTCGGTATTAGTGAAACCCCTCTTTCGAGTTTTTGGGTCGAGCGGCAAGAAGCTACCATTCCGGCTTTCCAGTCGGGATCGACACAGTCTTCAGGAAGGAGAAACCGCGGTACCCCCGGGCGGTGGAAGAAGCACCTACAGCGACGCGGAAAGGAGCTGGTATCGGACGAGACCAGCCCCGGAAGCAGAGCGGAGGTAGGAGCTCACGCAGTGCACGGTGAAGGAGCGTGCGGTGATTGAGGCGAGTGACATTTAACCAGGCGCCTGCAATCACCACTTACATTTGCCCAAAATTATTAGCACCATGTCCGCAGATATGTTGCGTAGCAGAGAGGCTGCAGCATGTGATATGTTTGATGACTCACCAAGCGGAGAACTCGCACCTGGTCTAAAAGTACACAGTACTTTGGATGTTAACTCAAATGTACGAGAACTCTTTAAAAAACTGGAACAACTCATGAAATCGGAACAAGCTAAATGGTGGGAGCACAAGTCTCTCAGTAGATATCTCGAAGTTGGACGCATTCCTAGGGGGCTCCGCATTATGCTTGCCCCCAGCTATGAAAACCCTGACCCAAAAATGCTCTCAGAGTGGGCTGAGTGTAATTTGGAATCCTCACGCAGGTTGGTTGTTCTCCTTGTGAAATATGCTGAGAGTGATCGTGAAGCAATTTAGAGGAAGATTGATATACTCAATATGGAAATTAACAAGGTAGAGGTAACAGCCCTCATCACTAAATACAAAGAGGACATGTTGGGCCGTCTTGCACGTGAGGAGGAGATTATAAAGAAAAGGAAGACATACAAGTTCCAAAGGGACAAACTTGATTATGAACATGGTCAAGTGTTCACATTTTCTAGGAAATACGACAGTGTTAAAGCAAACAGCAAAAAGGTGACTTTACCTATGTCAGTTCCTAGTGGTGCTTCAAAAGAACCGATACCGTCCACCTCAATCTCTGACTTAAGCTCGGCTATTGATAGCGAATCTGATAATGAACTCACAAGGGCTCAGAGGTCGGGGTTTCAGAAGTTTTCCTTGGCGCAGGAAGTGGACTGCCTGCACCAGGACAGAAGACAAACTCTGCGTCCACGTGTCCAAGATGTCAAGGACAACTCAGAGGCAACATCAAAAGAAGGGAAAGACGACAGAAATGCAAACAACACAGGCAAAAAATATTACAACAGAAAAGCTAAGAAACAGTGGGTTCGCAAATAGGGAATTCAACCCAAAATAGTGATGACCAGACTATCATCAATCTCTCTGATATCTCTTTAAGTAAAAATGAGACATCCACATTATCCTTAGGCTTGTCCTTTAGTCCAAGAAATGACTTTAATTACGCAGAATGCCGCATCGATGTGTTCAAATTTGTACCCAAATTAAAACTACGTAAGTTTCATTTAATGCAACCCGCAAGAAACAAACAGGTTGAAATCATTGGTAAAACCTCTTCAGCACTAACGGTGGGTGATGCAGATCTGATGCGTGATATGTATGACCTGCAACAAGAGGCTGGTAACCCCATGTCATCATTCAGTCAAGAAATAGCAAGGCAAGACGTTGGTGCTTTAACATCTTTTAAACCCAAATCGACATTTTGCCCTATCATTCTTAGGGACAATATTGATTTATTTCATGATAAGTTTGTACAGGAACTAAAAACTTTATACAAGAAACAAGGGGCCACCAAAAGAAAGTATACTGTCCAGGATAATCAGTATTACCTTCTGATGAAAAAACTTCAGGACAATAAGGACATCATTATTAGACAATCCGATAAGGGTGGCAACATTGTGCTTTGGCCACGCAACATGTACATAGCAGAAGCCTTGAGTCAGTTGAATGTGACTGAATGTTACAGAAGGAGCGATATGGTACTGGTCAAATCCTTTTGGAATATTTTCTATTCGAATTTATTGGCATGGAAAAGAAAGGGATTCCTAACATCGGACGAATTTCATTTTCTTAAGAACGACCATCCAGTCATGCCAGTACTTTATTTCATACCTAAGGTTCACAAGAATGCATTATTGCCACCAGGGAGGCCAATCATATCAGCCCGCAATAGTATTTTAGAGAATGCGAGTAAATATGTTGACTTTTTTCTACAAGAATTTGTGAGACGTTTACCCTCTTTCATTCTCGATACAGGTGACCTTTTGCGCAAATTGGATGATGTAGTGTGGCATGATGATTATTTGCTTATTTCCCTTGACGTCTTGTCACTGTATACCAGTATCAACCACAGAGACGGACTCAAGGCTGTTGAATACTATATTTGTTTCGTTGAACACAACAAAATGCTAATGTCAATCATTTCTATGTGCCTAGAGAATAATTTCTTTTTATTTCAAAGACAGGTCTATCAGCAGATAAGGGGCGTGGCGATAGGGGCCTGTTTCTCCCCAAGCTACGCCTGTCTGCATATGGGACTTTGGGAGGAACAGGTCCTCATGTCATCATTTGAAGAAATTATGCTTAACCATATAGTACGCTGGAATAGGTACATTGATGACCTTTTAATTATTTGGAAGGGCCCGGAGATTGGGGCTCTCCAATTTATTGATGACATTAACGAGAATAACTTAAATCTGAAATTCTCAGGTCAAATCAGCTGTGACAGCATTTGTTTTTTGGATGTTGAACTCTTTATCCTTAACAACCATTTGCATTCGAGACTCCATAGGAAGGCAACTGCTGGTAACTCACTTCTACATGCTTCAAGTCACCACCCTGCACACTTGATCCACAGTATTCCCTTTGGGGAGATGTTGCGCATCAGAAGAGTGTGTACTATTGACTCTGACTGTTTAAGGGCACAGTCTGAATGCCGAGCTAGATTTCTTAGACGGGGATATACCACTAGAATGATAGACACAGCCATGTCTAAGGCTAACAAGCAGGGTAGAACACAGGCATTGGCTATTAAATCGTCTATCATTCCCACCACTGAACCAGGGACCTCAGAACCACCCAGATTAATCCTAACTTATAGTCAACAACAACATACTATAAGAAAGATCATCAATAGAAACTGGGCATTGGTTAAAAGTGATTTGGTCCTGGGCGACACACTTTCTCGGTCACCTAATTTGACTTTTAGAAAGGCACGCTCTATGAGTGATTCCCTAGTCAGGAGTAGCCCGGAGTTGATTGAAAATACAATGTGGTTATCGACTAGCAAAGGCTTTATCAAATGTGCTAGTTGCAAAGCATGTAACCATGGAGTGAACAAAACAGAATATATTACTCCATTGAACAATAGGATCACGAAAATTGATAAAAAACTCACCTGTAAAACAGAGTTTGTCATTTATGTGCTTGAGTGCCCATGTGGACTACACTACGTGGGTAGCACAAGACTCCAGGCACATAAAAGAATTTTACAGCACATTCGAGCTATTAATCATATCCAGTAGCTCGCCATTTTGATGAAGTACATGCAAGGAGATCTAGTGAGTTGCGATACTTCCTAATAGACTCAGTACCTCCCCTAAGAAGAGGTGGGAACCGCGATTCTCTGCTAAGGAAACTGGAAACTAAATTCATACTAGAGTTAGATAGCAAGATTCCAAATGGATTGAATTCTAGTGAGGATTTTTTTACTCACTTATGATTTTTTAATTACTTGACATTCAATCCTGCTATCCTCATACATATAAGCTGCTAGTTCTTTTTAACCTATGAAATTAAAAAATTCTTCTTTTATCTATTTTTTATTCTATTTAAGCACAATTTTGAACAATAGGTTATTGACACGAATTGAGGGTGACATCGGGAGGACAGCAAATCTTAGGGGCGGTATTGGTCAATTGTCTAGTATGTTCCTAGCAATTTCAACAAGGTGATAACTGGGTACCAGCACGATCGGTACAACATGAGATTGAATACATTTGGCTTTGATACTGTTACGATTTAATGATATCAAGATGGGAATTAGGTATTGTACCTATATTTTTCCCCCTTTTCAGTCTCTGTCACACCATTTCAATGGTTCACTTACAGATGGTTTTAACCTGTTTTAAAATGTGTCCCAGATTTTTGATACAATGTGAGTGTTTGTTTAACCTTATTTAACCTTGTATGACTTTTAATAAGTATATTTATTTATTTATTTGTCATATTAATGAGTGCCCGAACATATTGTTGGTATTTAGACCAAAAATTTGCGTTATTTTGCACATAGCTATGTAACAATTTGCAATTAATAATTTGCATTGGAGAAATTGAAAGCACTCTTTGTAGCATTATGCTGAAATGTCTTCAGTTTCTATGATGATGAAACGGAAATGATTGTTTGTCCTTCCCTAGCACTGTCACTTTAAATGGTGTGGAATGAGCCATGTGATGTATCATGTGACCAAGGCCCCTAGAGGGCTGAAACGCGTAATGGCGGCGGTGCAGGGCACGAAATAAACTTTGAAAGCACTGAATTTGGGTTCGCTTTGTCCTTTTCCAAGCATACGGACTGCAGGACTAGTACTGGATATATATATATGATCTTTCAGTAGAGAATTATGGTAATTACATATGTGTAAATTCTCAAAATCTCTTGTTCACCACCAGCATTTTCGCATTATTGCTCGCCTTGTTTCAATTTGGTTTATCTCTTGTTCTCCATTCACATAGAAGAACAAGTAGATTTTTAATGCACATGTTTTAATTCACATTAAGCACTGTTATTTGCACATGCTCATCCCCTTTTATCTTTGGTCAACCTTGAAGTTACCTTTTATGACTCTTGACGAAACATTTCTAGCGGGATTTCTTCATTATATATAATATCAGTACATCAAATCAGGATGCTCGCATTGTATGTATCGCCCATTTCTAACTGTATTTACAAAATTGCATTGATGCATGTTAGGATACGCTAGTGTTTTGTCTGTGTCTACTCTGATCTGACACCACGTGGGGTAATACGTTTGCATGCACGGTTACTTTAAATTTACGCACAAAAACAATCCATGTTGAGTGAACAAGGCTCGCCTGAGCCGAAACGCGTATCGACGACATATGGATAATAAATAATACCGCAAGCACCTACTCTGGGTCTGTGTCCATCCTTTGGTTTCCTATCAATGTGGAGCCCTGCTGGAAAAAAGTGATTTTATATGTATATATATATATATATATATATATATATATATATATATATATATATATATATATATTACTGGTGGTTGCCAGTAGAATAAAAAGCACTGAAAGCTTTTAAAATTGAGTGTGAATCCCTGTGTTGGCGTCCGAGTCCTGAAAGGTATCCGGCATCTGTGTTCATATATATATATATATATATATACATACATACATACACCAAATCCTGCTTCAAATGAAGAGGGCACGTACACAAGGCTGTCAAGATACGGCAATATTTATTTTCTTGGGTCTCCCCCGACCCTGCGACCAGAGAGACGCATTTTGGCTTCACAGCAGCCTTTATCTACTGGCGCCAAAGCTCAGAAAGTATTTATATCGTTTTCCACTCTAGATAAGCATGGACATGAAGACATACTATGGTTTAGAGGCATTATCCTGTCATAAGCACATTGTTATGTAAGAGCACTTTCGTGGCCAAAAAGAATTTGGCTATTAAACCATCCAAATTCATGCTATGCAATGCAAACAATAATGCAACACAATGTAGTGCACACATCAGCGTAATACTGAAAACTGCCTTCATCTTCCAAAGAGTGTCTGTGATGAGCCTGTTGCGCTCAACGCACAAAATTAAAAGTCATCAGCCTGTTTCTTAAAGCACACGCCATGTAAATAATTCAAAGTTATACTGAGCTAGATAAAATGGAATGTGGCCCCAATGCCCTCAAACAATATAGCCCTCATGAAATTACAGAGACATATGATAAAAAACACGCTGT
This sequence comes from Triturus cristatus, assembly GCF_964204655.1. Classification (NCBI taxonomy): domain Eukaryota; kingdom Metazoa; phylum Chordata; class Amphibia; order Caudata; family Salamandridae; genus Triturus; species Triturus cristatus. Next base: position 733,204,556 of record NC_140587.1, on the reverse strand, counting down.
GTAAATCGCTCAGAGCATTTTCTAATGACAACATTGACCCGTGGTAATTGACACAGATGGAATGTTCTGCCGGTATCGACTTGCGAGATGGACAGAGGGAACAGAATTACACATTGTTAAGCCCAAATAAGAATTTTCACTGTATGCACTGAAATGGACAAGACGCCTAGGGATCGTATGTCGCTCAGTTACCCAAGGGGGCTATTGAACACCGCGTGTGTGCAGTCTCGGCTTAAATGCCTGCCGTGACTTTTGGAAAGACTACGAATCCCATAATGCCTCCTGACAGTCTATTGAGCGTCGAAGTCCCATGTAGCAATCTGAGTCAGCAATGTTCCCTGAATTGATTTAGCCAAAACCAGAGAAAGTCATTAATGTGTAAGTTGAATTAAAAAACCGGGAAAATTATTTGATGTCTTCATGTCCCTCATAAAACACAGCATTGAAAAAAGGTTAAAAATGGAAACAAAACGCACGGTCCAATAAACAAAAATTAAGTAAACCAGACAGTCATCACCACATCTGCGTCGGCATGTGCGGTGCCTAGTCACCAAGGGACTGCAGTCTCCTGAGTGACACTTTTCTAGACTGGGGACCCCCAGACCCCTTGTTGGCAGTCGACAAGACCGGTTCACTCCGGTATCCATGTTTTCCGTTGCTGTCATCCTCATTCTCTTTCCAGCGGACTTCTTGGGGGCTCCCCCTCTAGCACTCCCATGCTCCTCCAAGAAATTGCCATCAAAGGGCCAAGGTGCCCTGAAGCATTTTAGAGGCACTCACAGCATTCTAATTTGAATGCAGCCGGTCTCCCCGCTCCAACTTCACTCTCATTTGCTGATGCGTTTCAAAACTAAAAGTCTCTTCTTCAAGGGCTGACGGAACACCACAGTAATGGCTCACATTGTCCAATTTCCGGCGTCATTTATGTCTTTGCTAGCCCCCAATGGGCAGTTTGTCCAGTACAATTTCACTTGATGCATAATGGGACATTGAGTCCCCAATGTGAGTATTTATATTCCCTTTAGTAGGTTCACTGTGCGTATTCTCATTAAAAGCATGTTTATCTCCTTCGAAGGTATCGAGGCACTGAGATCGGCTCAATTAGCATATTGAACGTTGCGCTGTAACGGTATCGATCCCTTCGACACCACCGCCTCTCCCTGTTCGGCGATGGTGCTCTCTCCACGGCTGGACTGGCGTGTAAAAAAATTTTTTAAACCAAGGTGCCCTAAAGCATTTGAGAGGCACTCACAGCGTTCTAATTTGAATGCAGTTGGTCTCCCCGCTCCAACTTCACTCTCATTTGCCGACGCGTTTCAAGACTAAAAATCTCTTCTTCAAGGGCTGCTGGAACACCACAGTAATGGCTCACATTGTCCAATTTCCGGCATCATTTATGTGTTTGCTAGCCCCCAGTGGGCAGTTTGTCCAGTACAATTTCATTTGATGTATGATGGGACATTGAGTCCCTAATGTGAAAAATTTATATTCCCTTTAGTAGGTTTAATGTGCGTATTCTCATTAAAAGTATGTTTATCTCCTTCGTAGGTATCGGGGCATTGAAATCGGCTTAATTAGCATATCGAACATTGCGCTGTAATGGTATCGATCCGTTCGACACCACTGCCTCTGCCTGGTCAGCGATGGTGCTCTCTCCATGGCCAGACCGCCATGTAAAAATGTTTGAAACCATGGTGCCCTGAAGCCTTTGAGAGGCACTCACAGCGTTCTAATTTGAATGCAGCCGGTCTCCCCGCTCCAACTTCACTCTCTTTTGCTGACGCGTTTCAAGACTAAAAGTCTCTTCTTCAAGGGCTGCTGAAACACCACAGTAATGGCTCACATTGTCCAATTTCCGGCGTCATTTATGTTTTTGCTAGCCCCCAATGGGCAGTTTGTCCAGTACAATTTCGCTTGATGCATGATGGGACATTGAGTCCCCAATGTGAGTATTTATATTCCCTTTAGTAGGTTCACTGTGCGTATTCTCATTAAAAGCATATATATATGAGAGAACAGTTCAAACTCAAATGAATGAGGCGGCACACCATCCAGATGATACGAGTGATTTTGACAAAGGCCTTGACGGCTGAAATGTGTTGTTTGGAAGCAAATAAATCACTTGTATCATCTGGATGGTGTGCCGCCTCATTCCTTTGGGTTTGAACAGTTCTCTCGTTATTGTGGTTTCCGCCACAATAACAAGAGAACTGTTCAAACCCGCTTGCCTATCGATCCCCTTTCAGCTTGAAGAAGGCAAGAGCAAACCCAGATTCTTTCCAAGTGATTTTATTTTGCTATCACCTTGTCGCCATGCCGCGTTTCGGCCGGTAAAACGGCCTTGATCACATGACTGCGCATGGGCGGCAATACCTCCTTTTAAAGTGCAAAGTGCAATGGCATGGAAATAGAAAACATACTGCACATTTTATAACATTCACATCAATTACAGCATAAATGCTTAAATCGTGTTAAAAATGAGCATATGATATTGCAATAGACATAAGGAAACACATCTCTGTAAAGTACAGTAAAATACATAAACCCTATCCAATAAATACGTATATGGATAACATCCTATATATTGTTTGAAACAATATTATTTAAAACAATATTGATGGGTACGGGGATATATATCAATCTTAATATCACTCAACCCCTTCATCATATATATATTTTCTCATTATCCCGATTAATGCTAAAATGTCCTGCTGTTGTAAGAATAAAGTGACTGAGTGCTTAAGAAGGGTTGCCCCCCAATATCCTAAAACAACGAGACCCCTGTGTGTAAATGTTTTGTTTAAACATGCAAATAAAGTGCAAAATAAAATCTTATGTGTACAGATAGTGCGAGCAGCTTTAGCAAATATCTGACCAATGTTCTAGGTATGGACAATGCCATTTACCCATAAGTGCCTAAATGCTACTTACATCACGGTCAGTATATAAGAGATAGAAGGACAAAGAACCGGTAGTTAATTTTAGAAAAGATCAATAGGCTGATTCCCACAAAATGATATATACAATGTAAAAATTGTTATAAAATCATTCCAACCTAAAATCTCAACAAATTAGCTAAAATCCTCCTGTTTTGTAGTGTTTCTCAACCACTTATTTAATAAAAGATATACCTCTATTCTGGTGTCTAAGGTTAAGGGGCATAGATCTTGTTTCGGTAATACCCCTATATGATGAGACAGTTTAATGAGACAGTGTAATAGCCCACAAAACAACAGCCCAACAATCCAACAATGTGTCGCAAATACCTAATCATTTAAATACATACAGAATAAATAAGTAGATAACTAAATAAATAAATACGCACATAAATATTGTATAAAAATGTAAAGTAGATAACATGGAACAAATTAAAAACAATTGCTGTTCGTATCTTTCATAGATATGTGTGTAAATCTTCACATGTATTGAGACCCTTGGGTTGTTTGGTATCTAGTTCTAATATATACCTGGTCTCCAAACGATGCAGTCTGGCTTCTCTATTGCCACCCCTTTTATTAAAAGGCACTGTGTCTAACACATAGGGCCCGATTCACAGAACTAACTTAAGACAAAATCCTAAACTAACTACCATTTTGGTATTCACAGAAGGCACTTACTCATTTTGGTATTCACAGAAGGCACTTACTCATTTCGGTATTCACAGAAGTTAGGAGTCCTAACTTTAGGACTCCTAAATGCCTTCTGTGAATACCGAAAGTCTTAAAATTAGGATTTTTCGCAGTTTAGTAGTAGTATAGTTAGGACTCCTAACTTTAGGACTCCTAAATGCCTTCTGTTAATACCGAAAGTCTTAAAATTAGGATTTTTCTCAATTTAGTAGTCCTAAGTTTAGACTTAGGACTACTAAATTGAGAAAAATCCTAATTTTAAGACTTTCGGTATTCACAGAAGGCATTTAGGAGTCCTAAAGTTAGGAGTCCTAACTATACTACTACTAAACTGAGAAAAATCCTAATTTTAAGGCTTTCGGTAGTCACAGAAGGCATTTAGGAGTCCTAAAGTTAGGAGTCCTAAACTTAGGACTACTAAATTGAGAAAAATCCTAATTTTAAGACTTTCGGTATTCACAGAAGGCATTTAGGAGTCCTAAAGTTAGGAGTCCTAACTATACTACTACTAAACTGAGAAAAATCCTAATTTTAAGGCTTTTGGTAGTCAACGAAGGCATTTAGGAGTCCTAAAGTTAGGAGTCCTAAACTTAGGACTACTAAATTGAGAAAAATCCTAATTTTAAGAATTTCGGTATTCACAGAAGGCATTTAGGAGTCCTAAAGTTAGGTGTCCTAACTATACTACTACTAAACTGAGAAAAATCCTAATTTTAAGACTTTCGGTATTCACAGAAGGCATTTAGGAGTCCTAAAGTTAGGACTCCTAACTTCTGTGAATACCGAAATGAGTAAGTGCCTTCTGTGAATACCAAAATGAGTAAGTGCCTTCTGTGAATACCAAAATGGTAGTAAGTTTAGGATTTTGTCTTAAGTTAGTTCTGTGAATCGGGCCCATAATATTTAAGAAGTTTTAGGCTGCTCTTATGTTGTTCCTTGAAATGCCTCGCCACGGGGTAACTGGGGTCTTTATTTACAATAGCCCGGGTGTGTTGCAGAATTCTTTTGTGCACTGGCAGTTTAGTACTGCCTATATATGTAAGGTTGCAACTACATATCAGTGCATAGACTGCATACTCTGTTTTGCATGACAGATATTTGGATATGGTGTATTGCTTTGAACGAAAGGCAGTTTGATAATTTTTAGTGTTCACGCCATATTGGCATGCCTTGCAATTGGAGCATTTATAGAAACCTGTTCTGAGGGTCAACCATGTGTTAGATTCCACATCTTCTGGGTTGTTTTTCATGAGTGCATTACCGATTGATGTTGTTTTTCTAAACGTTATAGATGGTTTTTTAGGTAATGCTCCACCAATGACAGGATCTGCCGTTAGTATGGGCCAATTGCGTGTTAATATTGCCCTGATCTGTCCTTCCTGTATACTGTACACCAGTATCAATCTTGTTGGTTCCCTCAAGGTGGCATCCGTAATTGTGTTTGACTTGGATTTATATTGCAATAAATCCTGCCTTGCTCTAGATCTAGATTTAGATATTGCTGTTTCTATAGTGCGATTCTTGTACCCACGTTGTAAAAATCTATTTTTGCATTTTTCTTGATTTTCCCGCATATCTTGCTCCTCACTACAAATTCTCTTGATTCTTAACATCTCCCCGTAGGGGATGCTGTTAATTAAGTGGGGGGGAGGGTGAGCACTGGTCGCATGCAATATCGAATTACCCGCTGTGGGTTTTCTGAACAGGGTTGTTGCCAGACCATTGTGGGAGATGTATACCTTAGTATCAAAAAATGTGATAGTCTCGCAGCTAATGTCACATGTAAACTTTAAATTCAGGTTGTTCTTGTTAATCTCTAAAACAAAGTCCTGTGCACTCTGAATTTACCCATTCCAAACCACAAAAAGGTCATCGATAAATCGTGACCAAGATTCTATATTATGAATGAAAGTGTGGGCATACCTTTTCATGAGGACCAACTCCTACCACCATCCCATAAAGAGACAGGCATAGCTGGGGGAGAAGGTGCCCCCCATTGCCACACCTTGTATCTGCTGATAGACTTGATTTTGGCACAAAAATATATTGTTTTCCAGACAAAATATCAGTAAGTCTATTAGCATCTGATTGTGTTTGTCAAACTTCATGGGTCGATTAGCCAAAAAATAATCCACAGCCTTGACTCCATCCTGATTGCGTATGCAGGAATATAGCACTGTGACATCCAGGGCTGTACGGCAATAGTCCTCCTGCCAATTGACTTCTTAAATTTTGCGGATGAAGTCGCTTGTGTCTTGCACATAGGATTTAAGAGATTTCACATGATGTTGTAAGAAAGAGGCAATATACATAGACCTATTTTCTAATGGGCCATCACAGGCTGAAATGATGGGCCTGCCAGGTGGTTTCACCATAGAGTTATGTACCTTAGGCACAAAATATAGCAGGGGGATGGTTGGATTCTCCTTCTTTAAAAACTTAAATTCTTGTGAGCTCAAGAGGCCTGTGCTCTTCCATGCCGAAGAAATTGTCTTGAACTTATTTAAATGTTTGCATGGAGCTTTTGCGGTAACAGTTCGTATCATTCAACTGCTTAGCTGCCTCTTCGGAGTAATCTTCAAGTGTCCATAAAACCACGTTACCCCCTTTGTCTGTGTTTCTGACTACCACCTTTTTATTCTTATTTATTTTTTGCATCAGTTGATGGTATTTGCGTTCTTCGTTGTTGATTGGTGTGTTGTTTTTACTCGTCTCCATATAGAGCAGTTTGATTTCCGCCACTACTTGCTTGTTGAATAAATCTATGGCATAACAAGGCATAATGGGTGTGAATTTAGATTTTTCCTTGAAGGTGGTTTCTGGTTTGGCACATGTTTCAAAACCCGGTGAGAATAAATCCTGCGTTGTCAATTCCGGGTATTCACCTGTATCCGCGCCTGATTCACACTCATCAATGGTTTTGCATTCCTGACCCAGATTATATAAGTCTTTAAGAAATCTTAAATCGGCCACATTCAGACTGCCCGTCTCAGCCTTTGCTGTTGAGTTGATGATATGTTCTAATGTTTGCGGCATACTTGGAGAGCTCGCCCTCATTAGATGACATTTTTGTAGTTTTAGTTTTCTGACGAACTTGTACAGGTCGGCACGGGTATTCGTATAGTCAAAATTGATGGAGGGACAGTATGACAGGCCAAGTGACAGGATCTGTTGTTCCGAGGGATTGAGTTCCATATCAGTAAGATTGATGATGGTGGTGTTTTGATCCACTGTCCTTTCAATCTCTGTAACACCTTGGCTTTCTTGGGTTGCTATCTTTTCCTCCGTTGTCCCCGTCCTCTCACTGGTTTCGAATTTCCACCACTGCCACCTTTCTCTGGCTGCCTCCTTCATTGCCTCCTGTTCTTGGTCTTTCGTTTTTTGTTTTTTTTGTCGTTTTTGTGGCCCTGGGTCTGAGAGTGTCCCTGCGACTCATTCTGAGGCAGTCCAGTTCTTCCCCCAAGGAAGGTTTAGTTGCCCCTAGGACTGGTCTGCCTCTAGTGTTCTCCATCTCAGTTTAACTCTCAACAGCAGAACTCAAATCTGACGCCGAGGTTGATGATGCACCTCCCTGTTCACCATTTCATTCCTGCTGTGTTCTATTGCCTCTCATAGATTTATTTTTATATACATCATATTTACGGGCAAAAGTAAATATCTGACCATTGGCGTAATCGTCTTTATCTCTTTGAAACTTGTATATTTTTCTTTGTTTGATCTTTTCTTCCCCTTATTGTCATTTCGTCATGATATTTTTTCTTTAACTGTGTATCACCTTGTTGTTCTATTTCCCCACTGAGATCTTCAATTTTTTGTTGTAGCTCCAACCTGTCCACCTCCGCATACTTAACCAGTATTTCCACCAATCTGCGGGAGGGGTCCAGGTTACATTCTGCCCACTCAGCCATAATGCGTGGGTTAGGAGTATCATAGCTAGGGGCTAGCATAGTTCTGAGCCCCCTCGGGATTCTGCCTGCATCTAGATATTTTTAGAGGGACTTAGCCTCCCACCACTTGGCAGTCTCTTGTTTCATTATCTTCTCTAGTGTACGGACATTTTCCTTTAATCCCTTAACCGCCGTTGATGTTACCGCAGCACCTTGGTCATTGTTTTGCCGTTGTTGTGGGGGATTGTCCGTAAACATTTCCTCAGATGATACGAGTGATTTTGACAAAGGCCTTGATGGCTGAAATGTGTTGTTTGGAAGCGAATAAATCACTCGTATCATCTGGATGGTGTGTCGAATCATTCCTTTGGGTTTGAACAGTTCTCTCGTTATTGTGGTTCCTGCCACCACGGCAGGCGCCAGCACTTATGTAGTTATAGTTAGGACTTATTATCCATAGGAAATCTGCAACATTCTATTTGGAATAACTTTGGTGCCGGTTGACGAATCTTTGGGAAATTTTCAACACTGGTGGGGCGCTCCGGTCCGCTCCTATCCTGAAAGTGTGTTTTCCCCATGCAATTTTCCAGAGGAACATTCAATCGCAGCTACAGCCCAAACTGCTGAACGGAATTACACCAAATTTGGCAAAGAGGTAGCCCTTAGTTCACAGTTGTGCCTTTTGGTTAAATGGTGCAAATCCGTTTAGTCATTGCTGAGAAAATTAAAAGTAAATTCACATATATATCTGGCCGGAGCCTAACCACACATCTCATCATGAGATCTGATTGGCTGTCAGCACTTCATCCAAGAAGTGTTGGCAGCCATCTTGGGACCAATATACATGATAGCACCTCATTAAAAAGCATTGCAGTTAATAGAAGGCTTTAGTTACATTATAAATCATTTGTTGATGGTACCAAACTCATTTTTGGAACTGTGGTGTGTTCTAAGGTGATTTTACCAAGCGAAAAAGCCTTCTGCTGGGATATCATGAATCATGTTTGAGAGAAAACTATTTTCTCATGCTTTTCCCACAGAGGTTTGGAAGTTGATCTATAAGCTAAACTGAGAGCATATTTTCTGTAAATTCACATTATCTTTCTCAGTCATGCGAGAATGAAGTCTGACATTCTCAGTAAAACAAGTACATCCAAAAAGGGCAGAGACTGTCAGTTGATTCATTTGTGTTCTACTGCAGCTTCCCAGAGTGTTCTAAAGAACAACTAGAGCGCTAACAGTCCTGAAGTCATCTTGATTGGAATAAAGTGGTAACTCTTAAAACATTTAATTTAAAAAGGAACAAAATGAGGGGGTTACTTTTGCCATAGAAAGTATGATTAGTGCAGCAGAAAGTAAAATTAGGGCACATTTTGAGTGACTTCTCAAATCCTCTTCTATTTCATTAAAAGATTCTAACATGCAGACTGAAACATGGACTTTCAATCCCAGCAGCAGACTTCCCTGGTGAGCAGCAGCTTTACTACAGTGATCTAATGAGCAACTAGAGTGCTAACATTCTGAATTTATGGCAAATGTGTGACACATCTGAATGCCTTCTTGATGGAACCAAAGTAAAAAACTGAAAGTATTTCCTACTGAGGAGACTGTAGTAAATGAGGAAATTAGGAAACTTCATAACAAATAAGTCTCCCAAGATGGCCACCAGAGACAAAAGAACCCAAATGTAGCACAAATATTACCCAGATGTAGCCCAAGTATAGCCCAATGACAGAATGTTCCAGAGTGTTCTTAAGAACAACTAGAGTGCTTACTGTCTTACTTATGACAAAAGTATGGCACACCGAAAGCCATCTTGATTGGAATAAAGTGGTAACACTTAAAAAATTTAATTTGCAAAGGAACAAAATTAGGGATTTCATTTTGCCACAGAAATTATGATTAGTGCAGCAGAAAGTAAAATTAGGGCACATTTTGAGTGACTTCTATTTCATTAAAAGATTCTAACATGCAGACTGAAACATGGACTTTCAATACAAGCAGCAGACTTCTGTGGTAAGCAGTAGCTTTACTACAGTGATCTAATGAGCAACTAGAGTGCTAACATTCAGAATTTATGGCAAATGTGTGATATATCTGAATACTTTCCTGATGGAATCAAAGTAAAAAACTGAAAACATTTCCTACTGAGGAGACTACAGTAAATGAGGAAATTAGGAAACTTCATAACAAATAAATCTCCCAAGATGGCCACCAGAGACAAAGAGCCCAAATGCCGCACAAATATCACCCACATGTAGCCCACATGTAGCCCAATGACAGAAGTGTGCAAAACACTTTTTATTTTTTGTGTTTTTGCAGTTTTATGTAGTGCAGACTTGTCAGGTATTGGAGTGCTTTACATGAGCATTGGTTACATCACACAAGAACAAATTCATTTTGGTTGTAGACATGGGGAGATTAAGTGGTTTGACCAGTATCACAAAATGTCGAGCTGAAGCAGAAACTCCAATCTGGTTCCCCAGTTGCAAAGTCTGCAGCTCTGGAAGTAACACCACATCCTCTCCCCTAAGTGCAACATTTAATTAAGTGGTCAACTGGATAAAAAAACATAAAGATAACAAATAATTTAAAATTGTTTTGTCGCTATTTGAAAACCCAGAATATATGTCCTCATTTTAGTTTTTTAGAGCACTAACCATAATTTTGATGCAGATAAGACCCGCCTCATATATGCAATTTCTAAAGGAAATGCTCCAGTTTTGATTACATCAAGATGATGTCAGGCGTTCCACACTTTTGTAATAAATATAGAATGTTATCAATTTAGTTGTTCATTAGGATACTGTTGAGAGGCAGAGGCCATGGGCACGGACTCTGAAAATTGAAGGCAGGTAGGAGGGTGCAGATGCAACAATTTGGCCACACTGGGCAGGCAGGAAGGGCAGTGGCAGCACAACAGACTATGGAGGGCAGTGGAAAGGGGGGCAGGGGCAACACACCAACAATACAGGACTGGCAAGAGAGGCTGTGGCAATATAATAGACCATTGTGGGCAGAAGGAAGAGGCAGTTGCAGTACAACCATACATGCCAACAGACCCGATTCAGCCAGGAAACGTCCAAGGTTTTTAAGCTCAAATGGGCTTTATTTGATCTGTCTCCTGTCTACAATCTCCTCTTTTTCAATGTAACTCAAAGGGGAAAATCAATACCCCAGTATTTTTTCAAAATCTCCCTCTTACCAAGTTCAAAATGTTCGCAAGTATGGTACATTGGATCATGGAAGGCAGGAGGAATTGGGGTAGGGACATGGATTCGGATAACAGAGGACAGGAGGGACATGGAGAGGTGCACCAAACTGACCCTACAGGGCAGGCGTCAGGGTTTGCAGTAGCACAATACACCACACAGGACATGCGGGACTGGTGTGCAGCACAACAATCCATAGAAAGCAATAGGGAGGGGACAGAACCATGCACATGGACAACAGAGAACAGAGGGGAAAGAGGCAAAGGTGGCTAGCTAGCTGACCATAATGGACAGACAGGAGAGAAAGCTGCAGCATAACAGACCATAAAGGGCAGGAGGGACGGATCAGGGGCATTACAATGGCACAGACAAGCCAGGAGGGAGGGAATAAGGGTCTGCACATGGAAACAGAGTGCTGGGGGCAAGGGGTCAGGGCAGGAGCAGCAAGATGACCATGGAGGTCAGGCAGGATGGGCACTAGAAGCAAAACACACCATGGAGAGCAACAGTGAGACTATGGTGGCATACACACAGATCATGGAGGGAAGGTGGGAGGGGTCAGGGGCAGCTAGCTGACCACACAGGGAAGGTGGGAGGGGCCGTGGCAGCACAGAAGACCATGCATGGCAAGCGGGAGGGTTAGTGGCAGCACAATGGCTATGATGGACAAGAAGGAGGGTGCAGGGGCATGCACAAAGGACAATGGAGGATAGAAGGGAGGGAAAGGACCTGGGCACAGACAAGAGAGTTCAGGGGAAGGGGCCTCACAACAGACCACGCGGGGCAGGCAGGAGGAGCAGTTGCAGCACAACAGACCAGGGAGGGTGTGGAAGTAAAATGGACCATGGAGGACAGGAGGAAGGGGATAGGGGCATGGAATGTGGACAGGCAGGGTGGAGGTGCCAGGGACAGGTTACAGTCATCTGACAATGCTAGGCAGGTGGGAGGGGAGTGGCAGCTCAGCAGAACACTCAGATAGGAGTGGCAGGTCCATGGAACATGGTGGGCAAAAAGGATGGAGCAGGGGCATGCACAAAGACATCGGAGGGCAGGGGGAAGGAGAATAGGGGCAGCAAGCTAAGCACAGAGGCTAAGCAGGAGGTCAATGATGGGCCATAGAATTGGGCAATGGAGGGCAGGAGGAGTGGACTGATACATCATGCTAAATGGAGGGCAGTGGCAGCACATCAGACCATGCATGGCTGGAGGGAGGAGGCTTGTCCATGGATTCAGACAACAGAGGATAGGGAGGAAGTAGATGGGGCAGCAAGCTAACTGTTCAGAGATGGCGAGAAGGCCAGTGGCAGAACAACGGCCACCCAGGGCTGTACTAAGGGAGCAGGGACATGGACTTGGACAACAGATGGCTAGGAGGATGGAAGGCAGGAGCAGCAAGCTTGGGTGGGGGCAGCACAATGCCAGGCCCTGCTTCCAACCCCCCACCATCCATTGTGATATGCATCTTACTTAACGTTAAAAAAAACTCGAAATTTGCTGAAAAACACAAAGATTACAGGGACGGTATAGTTAGACTCAGATTTCACTCATACACAACCAGTGAAATGCAGCAGTTATAGTTACCTGAGCTAACTATAAGTTACGCCCCCGCAATGTACTGCTAATGACTTCAGACATTACATCATTCATGACATGGTCAGTTACATCACTCATGACATCACTCATCCTCTAATGAGCTGTGAATGGAATGGAACTATAATCGCTAGAACTTTAATATAGGGATAGTGTGTGTATATTAACACCCCTTTTTTTCCTTTTCATTTGTGTAAGAACCATTATAATATGCAACGTGCCCAGATTAATATGGCTGATAGCCTTTCACTTTAAAGTAATGTGTAGTCCATTGTTTATGTTAATGTTTGCAATTCTAAGTATGTTTATTATGAATAAGTCCCGTTAACGAACATACAGGTACGGCGGTCATGCGGCAAGATATGCTGAAATGACATTGTGTGCATATTAACACTTGTTTTCTTTTCTTTATTGTATCAATTCCTGAATTTTCACATCATGACCAGGCCAATATGGCTGCCAGCTTTTTGGATTAAAGTAATGCACTGCTGATGACATCACATATTTCATCACTCATGACATGGTCAGTGACATCACTGATGACATCTCAAATGACATCACTGATGACATCATCTACTTAATCATCTGATGCACCTCTTCACACCCTAAAATACAGACTACCATTCTCGAAACCATAGACACACCAATACTAGTACAGCTACAATATTCTGTGCACTATGCATGCAGACCTCTAATCAGCTACATAGCTTTGATACAGTCTTTTAAATACTCAGTACCTATGCAGTCTAGGAATCCATCTGTCTGTCCCATGCACTTCTCCAGTCACCCATCCAGCTCTAGCTACCTATACTATCACTCCACCAATACATACATAAGCACTTACAAATTCAGCACGCACTTTCTTTGCAACACTGAAATTACTCCAGATATTAGTCGTATACTTAAGGAATGGCGTAGTCAAAAACACAAGTGCAGGTACAATATTTTGTACACTATGCATGCACACTTCTAACCAGCTACAAACTATTGATACACTCTTCTAAATACCCAGTTAGTACCTATGCAGTGTAGTAATCCTCCTGTCTGTCCCATGCATTTCTCCAATCACCCATCCAGCACTATCTACTTATCCTATTACTCCACCAATACCTAAGCACTTATAAATTCACTATACACATCTGTTGGTGATACTGTAATTATTCTAGTTACTAGTCATGAACTTATGGAATGGCCTAGCCCCTAACACAAGTACATCTATCCAAGCAGACCTCTAACTAGCTACATACTATTGATACACTCTTCTAAATACCCAGTTAGTACTCATGCAGTGTAGTAATCGTCAAGGCTGTCCCATTCACTTCTTTAATCACTTAACTACCAATATCTACTTATCCTATCACTCCACCAATACGTAAGCACTTATAAATTAAGTGTTCACTCTGTTTGCAGCACTTGCATCATTCCAGTTACTAGTGGTATTCTTATAAAATGACCTAGGCACCAACACAAGTACACATAAAATATTCTGTGCATAATCCCTACAACTCTATAAGCAGATACATACTATTGGTCCACTCCATTAAATACTGAAGTAGTACCCATGCAGCGTAGGCGTAGGATACCTCCTGTCAGTCTCATGCAATTCTTCAATCACCCATCCAGCACTATGTTCTTATTGTATCAGTCTGCCAATACCTAAGCACCTATGGGGCAGATTTACAAGCACCCTGCGCCACCAGTACGTCACTTTTTGTAACATAGTGATGGCGCCAGGCACTCCTTCATATTTACAAGGAGAGGATGGTTTTTCCTCTCCTTGCAAATACGACCCCTTCAAACACTGAAATTTGCGTTGAAGGGGCGTCCCATAGGTGTTGCTGTGGGTGTTCCCACGCAACACCCATAGAACAAGACACAAAAAAAAAAAACAATTAACAACGATGGTTGCGCTGCGCAGCACAAACTGCATCCACCGACTGCTCACCGAAGCATGTAAGTTTCTTACACTTCACACAGTGTTGCTCGAGAAAGGCGAATTCTGTCTTAATGTCCATTGCAGGTGTTCCTGAGGATGCTCCAGATGCACTTGCCACAGCAGGTGAGGAGTTCAAAGCAGCTCGCCTCATTTCCCCCCAAGCAAGATTGCGAGGATGTGTGGTCCGGAGATGCTTGTACATAGAGGCAGTGCCACAAGAGTATTTTTTTTCACTGCCTCTTGACAGGACTCGGTCACAAATTTTGCACGTCACCTTTCTCGCATTTACTTTCTTCTCTCCAGGTGGAAAAGTGAAGAATTTCCACACAACAGATTCCAGCCTCTGTGGACGTGGTGCGTCCTGCAAGAATTCTTCTACAGATGATACTTCCTCCTGCTGCTGCTGCTGTCCAGATGCCATTTTGTTTGATATTTTTTGAAAAACACCAAAAAAAACAAGCAAAAAGGGTTCTTGTAGGAAAAGAGATGTCTCTCTAAAGATGCTCCAACAAGAATTATTAAAATGGGTGGGGTCCTTCAATAGTTACAGTGGGGAAATGTTATGAACCAATGAAATCTTTTTTTTTGAGGTCACATGGGATCCGCGCACTCTGCACTCACGAAGCACTCACCCGACGCGACTTCGTGAAAATATATTTAAAAATAATATAAGTTTATTATAAGTACAAATATATTATTTTGATGAATATCTTAGATAGTCTCTTGCCCTAATATGTATATGAAACACACATACATATCATTTTAGAACATAAAAATATTTCGCGGGAGTCGCGCACACAGCGCGCCCCAGCACGTATATGATGTCACGCGGGACCTGCCACCGCGCAAGCGTCGCGTACCGTAATGCTCATGTGTCGTGAATGCGCGGGAGCAGGAGTCGCGGACTGGTCGCATACCAATCGCGCACATCACGTAATATGAATGCATATGATGTAACTGAAATACACGCAGCCGTCACACACCGTACGCGAATCCTTCATGACGTTTCTAAAATGGCGGCTACAATCCGCGCACCCACTGCGATGTGTACGCTTTGGGTGCGCGACTCCGAAAAAAATTTGGAATTTTTTTTTTTCAAAGAAAATAATATAAATATATTAAAATACAAAAATTAAACAATATTTCAGTTGTCATTTTTTTTTATTTTCTTGTTGCAATTTTCAGAAAAAAAATATATATATAATGAATAAAATATTTATAAATAAACAGTTAAAAAACTGTAGAAAATCAGTACAAAAGAATAGGTATAACTACTATTACACTTAAAAATTTGCATTTAAAAAAGCTTTGAAATTCACTGAAAAAACCATAAGTTTCAGAGCCGTTATAGTTATAAATTGGCATTTAAATAAGCTTTGAAATTCACTGAAAAAACCATAGGTTTCAGAGACGTTATAGTTATAAATTAGCATTTTAAAAACCTTAGAAATTCAAAGAAAAAAACATAGGTTTTCAGGGGTGTTATAGTTAGCTGGACATTTCACTCATACAAAACCATAGAAATTCCTCCGTTATAGTTAGTTCTGCTAACTATAATTCGCGCGCCCGCAATGCACTGCTGATGATGTCACATATTACATCATTCATGACATGGTCAGTGACATCACTGATGACATCACTGATGACATCTCAAATCACATCACTAATGACATCACTGATGACATCATCCATGTAACAATCTGATACACCTCATCATACACTAGTATATCCTTTCATCACTCACTGTAAAATACAGAGTTCCATATTTGAAACCATTGACAAACCAATACCAGTTACTACGTACTGATTCCTAAGTCTACACACACAACTACCCATTCAACAACAGAATCACTTATACATGCAGTCAATAATTAATAGAACACTATCAAATGCACTTATACACATATATAGACATTGACACATCAGCAGCATGTCGTTTTCTGCCAGCAATGGGCCTCTATTTGTTTTTGCTGTTTAGTGGATGAGCTGCTCCGTGCCCTTTGTCTAGAGGCCGCCCTGAAGGGTCGGGGGCTCCAGTAACGAGAGACTTTTGCTTGGGAACTTATGGAGGAGCATGACCCACTCAATGCACCCTACCTACCGAGGAGACACCAATGTGGCAAAAGGGAAAGCATGTTGGAAGGGATTCATGATGAAGGATGTTCATCTACGATCGTGCTGGTTGGATTTCGTTTTATTTTACACCATTTCAATAGTCCGCAGCAATGTGCAAAATAACATCTACTCACCTGGCTTTATGTGTACTTTTCAACACGAGTGGCACCGCTATGCAGATACTAACTGTATATTTTTTGCATAAAGAAACGAGGATTTCCAGTTCTTATATCAACTTCACTGGCGGTGCACTCTGGAACCTGTATTTCATAATGAGTCACGTGAGTCATAAGAACTTTAAAGCACGCAGGTGCGCAATTAGCAGTTTGAAAGTTTTCCTTCTGCCTGTGAACAAAGCCGGATGAGGCCGAAACGTTAGGCATTTGGGAGGAATCTGCAGTGCAAAGACGTTAAATAAGTGTCGTTTTCTGCCAGCAATGGGCCTCTATTTGTTTTTGCTGTTTAGTGGATGGGCTGCTCCGTGCCCATTGTCTAGAGGCCGCCCTGAAGGGTCGGGGGCTCCAGTAACGAGAGACTTTTGCTTGTGAAATATATATATATATATATATATATATATATATATATATATATATATATAATATTATATGTGTGTGTGTGTGTACCTTAGTATCGAGGTGGCCAAGTTAAAATAATTCAAAGGTGTTGTGTAAAGTATCAATTTAAGCTGAAATGCATAAGTTTAGAATGTATAATTTATGCGTACCTATGTTTGAATTGTATCTTAAGAATAAATAAAGTATTCGAAATTTAAATGTGGATCATAAATTATACGTTTACCATATAACTTTAAAATGTGTTATCTTTGTATAGTTTGTGTTGTTTGTACAGAAATAATAAATAAATTGTTCCTAGCTGTAAAAGAGGTCTAAACTTTTTTTTTACATAGATTTTTTTTTCATTCTAATCAAAATTTAGGCAAAAGCAGACACTTGTGTTGTTTAGTAGAGTGTTGTTAAGTGGAGGGTCGTACAATAGAGTGGAGCACAGTGTTGTACAATGTAGCTTCATAGAGTGGAGTGTTGTGCTTTGGAGTAGAGTGGAGTGGAGAGGAGTGTGGTAAAGTGGAGTGGTGCACAGTCAAACATCATACAGTGGGGTGGTGTAGAGTGGAGTGGCATAGAGAGGAAAATGATATAGTGCAGTGGAGTACAGTGTAATACTATATAGTGGAGTAGCATAGCATGGGGTGGCAATAAAAGGGACTGGCGTAGAGTAGAGGGGCATAGAGCTATGTTTGGTAAAGTGTAGTGGTACAAACTGGAATGTTGAATAGTGCAGCGGTGGACAGTGGAATAGGATACAGTGGAGTGGCATACACTACAGGGTGTAGAGTGGAATGGTGTATAGTAATTTAGCTTTCAGTGAAGTGGAGTACACTGGCATTCCACACAATGGAATAGCATGCAGTTTAGTGGTGTAGACTCGTGTGGCTTAGAATCGAATTGCGTAGAGCGGAATAGTGTAGAGTGTTATAGTGTAGAGTATAGTAGCATAGAGTGGAGTAATGTAGAATGAAGTGGCAGATAGTGGAGTGGCTTACAGTGGAATAGTATAACGTGGAGTGGCGTAGACTGGAGTGGCATAAAGTGGAATAGCATAGAGTGGTGTGTTGTACAGTGGAGTGGGGATGAGTGGAGTGGGCAGAGTGCTGTTGCATACAGTCTAATAGTATAGAATGGTGTGGTGTGGAGGGGCATAGAGTGGAATATCACATAGTTTAGTGGTGTAGAGAGGAGTGCCATAAAGTTGAGCGGCATACACTGGAGAGGTGTAGAGTGAAATAGCAGTCAGTGGAGTGGCATACAGTGGAGTGGTGTATATAGGAGTGGCATACAGTGGAATAGTGTAGAGTGGAGCAGTATGGAAGGAAGTGGCATACAGTGGAATAATATACAATAGAGTAGCATGGAATGGAGTGTCGCACAGGGGAGTTTTGTACACTGGAGTGGCGAAGAGTGGAGTGGTGTAGAGTGCAGTCCCATAGAGTGGAATAGCATTGAGTGGAGTGGAGTAGAAAGCAGTGGGGTAGAGTGGAGTGGAGTGTACTGTAATAGTGTAGAGTGGAGTGGATTAGACTGGAGTGCTGTAGACTGGAATAGTATAGAGTTGAGAGGCATCGAGTTGAGTCTAGTGGTGTGCAGTGGAATAGCGTATAATGGAGTGCAAAAGAGTGGAGTGCCATTGGGTGTAGTAGTGTACACTAGAACAGCATATAGTGGAGAGTCATATGCTGGAGTGGTGTAAAGTGGAAAACCATACATTAGACTAGTGTACTATCTAGTGGCATAGAGTGGAGTAGCATACAATTCAGTAGCATAGAGTGGACAGGGAGGGAGTGCTGTAAACTGGAGTGGCATAAATGTAATAGCATACAGTAGAGCTCTATACAACTAAATAGTATACTGTAGATTGGCATAGAGTGGAGTAGCATACAGTGGGATAGTGTAAAATGGAGTGGTGTAGAGTACAGTCATGTGCAGTACAGTAGCGTACACTGGAATACCTTAAAGTGTAGTAGCATGGAGTGGAGTTGGGTAGAGTTGACTGGTGTACAGTGGAACAGTGTAAAGTATAGTGGAGTAGCGCATAGTTGAGTTCAGTGTAATAGCACATAGTAGATTGGGGTAAAGTGGATCGGAAACAGTGGCATGTTATAGACTGGAGTGCCTTGTAGTGCATTGGCATAGAGTGTAGTTGCATAAACGGGAACAGCTGAAAATAGAGTGACATAGAGTGGAGTGGCATAGACTGGAATAGGGTACAGTGGAGTGGTGTAGAGTGGAGTCACATAGAGTGGGGTATGGTAGAGTATAGTGGAATACAGTGTAATAGCATACAGTGGAGTGGGGTAGAGTGGTTTTGTATTGAGTGGAGTGGTGTTTGGGGGTAATAGCGCACAGTAGAGTAGTGAAGAATTGATTTGGGTACAGTGGTGTGGCATAGAGTGGAGTATTATACAGTAGAATATTGTTGACTGAAGTAGTGCAGAATAGAGTGGCATACATTGGCGTGGTATAGAGTGGAGTGGTGTAGACTGGAGTAGTGCACAGTGTAATGCTGTACGGTGGAATGTCATAGAATGGAGTGGCTTATACTGAACTGCCATACAGTGGCATACAGTGGAACAGCGTGCAGTAGAGTGGTGTACAGTGGAGTAGCATAGAGTGCATTGGCATAAAATGGCATAGCATAGAGTATAGTTTTGTAGAGTGGAGTTGCATAGAGTGTGGGTTACAATGGAGTGAAATAGAGTAGAATAGCGTAGAGTCATAGAGGGGTGTAGAGTGTAATAGAATGGAGTGAAGTGGCATATAGTGGAGGGGCTTACAGTGTATTGGTGTAGGTTGTAGTGTCGTAGAATGGACTGGCATAGAGAGTAATAGGGTACAGTGAAGTGGTGTAGAGTTGAGTGGTGTAGAGTGAAGTGGGGTAGAGTGAAGTGGCATATAGTGGATTAGCATAGAGTGGAGTGGTGTACAGTGGATTAGTGTAGAGTGGCATGTAGTGGAGTGATGTAGAGTGGAGTGGTGTAAAGTATATGAGTAGTATATTGCAGTGGTATTGAGTGGACCGGCATAGAGTAGAGTGTGGTACTTGAAATACATGTTGCATGTAAGTGGGTAAACGGATGCAGCTGTATTGTGCTAGGAATATAGATTTTGAGATGATAAGGCAAATGTTTGGCAGTGGAAGTAAATAGGTGAAAATACTGCCTACCGACACACTCTAGCAAAATATGAAGAATTTCTATACTTGAAAATACTAACTATTAGCAAATCGCATGGCCCCTTTCGTTGCGGGATTGGTCTCATTACAGTAACATGGTTTCGTGCCAGGGCGTGGTACGGTAGATCATATCAATAGGGTTGTCGCACTTCTCGACGTCGCGCAGGCTGAGTCCAGACCTCTGGGTCTTGCCCTGCTCGACGCCGAGAAGGCGTTTGACCGCGTATCCTGGAGGTTCTTGTGGGAGGTAATGACTCGCTTGGGATTTAGCCCTAATTTTCTCCGGGCTCTCCAGATATTTTATCAGTCTCCTACTGCAAGGATTTGTGCTATGGGTCTTAAATCTGAGGAGGTACAGATCAGTAGAGGGACCCGACAAGGTTGTCCGTGCTCTCCAATTCTTTTTGCTTTTTATATTAATCCCTTTGTTAAGATGCTCGAGATTAACCTTCAGATTCCCCCTTTTATAGCTCATGACGTAAAGTATAAGGTTCTCGCGTATGCGGACGATGTAGCCGTTATTACATCTGATTTGAATATGGCTTTACCTTCCATCGAATTGTTAGCCGAATCTTTTGGGAAATACTCTGGGTATCTACTCAACAAATCTAAAACACAATGTCTGTGCACAGATCAAACTCCTGCACTTGACAATAGGATTACGGAAGAAGTGGTTTATTTGGGCATTAAGATCAGGCCTAATTTGGAGGAACTCCTTAATACCAACTGGACTGACATACTGGACAAATCAAAACACGCATTGGAATCTTGGCAGAGTTTACATCTCACTCTGGTTGGCAGAGTTAATTTACTTAAAATGATTATATTACCCAGAGTACTTTATTTTTTTCGTGCTGTTCCCTTATTAATCCCTCGGCCCCAAATTCGTCAGTTACAATCAATTTGTGAAAAATATCTATGGGCCCCAGGAAAAATTCGCAGAGCTTCACGCTACATGATGCTCCCTCTTGCTCGGGGGGGTTGGGGAGTACCGGACTTTGCCCTTTACCAGATGTCATGTTTACTTTTGAGAATGCGCACCCTCCTGACTGGAGATGAAATTTCTAATATGGCAGAAAATCCTTCGATCTACCATATCACTCTTGGTTCACTTGCAAAAAGCTGTCTGATTTCTAATTTTGATAGCAGTTATTACAAACACACACGGTTCAAAACTATTATATCTGCCTTCAATACATGGAAACGTGTCAGGAAAATGTGTAATATACCTAAATTCACAATATATACTCCATTCAGGGCTTCACACTTATTGCCGCCAATCTTTGGTGACGTAGTCGCACGATACTGGTACTCCAAAGGCATCGCATGTCTTGGCGACTTCGTCTCTGCTGATGGTTCACTTCTTTCTTTCGATATACTTAGAACACAATTTGATTTAGATAATAATCAATTCTTTAAATTTTTACAGATTCGATATTTTTAACATAAACGCACTATACCGTTGTCCTCAAATGACGTTATTGATGCTATCAGGGCACAACCACCGATCGGAACTATTTATAAACACTTATTAACATATCGTACCGATGACATTGATAAAACCAATCAGAAATGGTCAGGCAAGTTAACATCTGCCCCCATTAATATCCAAGAATCTTTCAAAATGGCCCATATTATTTTCTTTTCCGCATCATTAAAAACACAATTATACAAAACCATTTTTAATTTATATCACACTCCTGCTGTGATGATGAAATGGGGTAACTCACCTTTATATGTTAACTCTGGTGAATGTTTTCGCTGTAAAGCTGGTGAAGCCGACTTAGTGCATGTCTTTTATGCATGCCCGTCTTTAACATCTTTTTTTAATCAAATTTCAAACTTTCTCGGCTATATTCTTAGGAAACCTGTAGTTTTTTCACCAAAGTTAATTCTATTGGGCATAGAGGATGAAATTACTGTGGGGCATCCCCTATTTGAGTTTCGCCTTTTTCTTTTTATTATTTCTGCTACAATTCGTTTATCCATCGCAACTGCTTGGCTACAACCTCAAGCCTCAAGTTTTGATACATGGCGATCTAAGTTATTTAATTTGTATAATATTGAAACTAGTATATATTTGTTAAAAAAAACTCGCAAAAGACTGTTAGGCCTCAGAATTTGGCGCCCTTTAAAAGATTATTTTGATCTTTAACGTGTATAAGCTGATATGATTGTATGAGATATATGTGACTTAATTTGTTTTATGTTTCTGATATATTGTAATGGTCGGTTTGTGGCACATTAATAAAAAAAAAAAAAAGAAAATACTAACTATCACTACAGAATGGCTACCACCACTCCTGTGGCAGTAGCCACACTGCAGTTATAGTTAGGATTCTCAGAAATAGGATTACCTCAGATTTCTGCTTACTAATAACTTTGCACATTTTGTGAATCTCCACAGAAATTTTCAGATCTATAGCTTCTCTGACTTTGGTGGAGGATAGAAAGTTTCATAGAGATTAGTCAAGACGGTACAAAGATAAAAGTGGGGTCCCAAACTGTGTTTTTCTACCAATGTATTTTACATAGACTTTTGTATCTGGTGTAGCATGCAAACAGATTTCCATGAAATTTGACAGGAATACGCATTATGGTGTGCAGATGATTATTTGGGTACTAGAGGTAAGTAAGGTATGTACTTTTTAACTTATAAGGTATTTTAACTAATTGATATCTATTGTTGCTACTTTCGCAAAATGTCACAGTATATCGTGCTAGTACAATGGTACATTGTGATGACAAGGCATTTCGTGATTGGCTAATGACTACCTTCGTAAACATTAAAGGCAGACATATTGTTTTAAAGTGCATTTTGGCTGTATTCTGTGTTTCACCCTTGGATATAGGTATGTATTAGTTTTGATATATATTCACTCCTTCATTTTAAGAATAGATAGGCAAAAAATCTTAATTTTTTTAAATATATATATTTTGTAATTCATGGAGTTACACAGTACATCCTAGGAAGTACTGCGGTACTTCAAACAATAAGGGAAAAAAGTAATATGTTAAAACAGTTAGAAATACACTGTACCACACTATATTTTACAACTATAGTGCACTACTGTGCATTTACTATTTTAAACATATTTAAAACTTCACAAGAAAGAATACGGAGTACCGCAGTAATACCTACAAAAACCCTGTCTGTTTCAAGTACCACACTCCACTCTACTCCACTCCATCCTATGCCAGTCCACTTTATGTCACTCAGCTCTATGCTATTACACTCCACACTGCTCCAATCTATGCAACACTACTATAGCTACTCCACTCTATGCTAATCCACTGTACAGTACTCCCCTTTACGCTAATCCACTATATGCCACTCCACTCTGACACTCCACTCTACACCACTCCACTGTACGCTATTACACTCTGTGCCACTTCATTCTATAAAACATCATTCTACAGAGCTACACTTTATGTACCCTCCACTATATGCTACTCCAATCTATGCTATTCCACTCTACAGAACTCTACTATACAACATTATGCTCTGTGCTATTCCCCTCTATGTCAATCTAGCATATGCGAGTCCACTGTACCCTATTCCACTGTACACCACTCCACTCTGCCATTCCACTATTCCACTATTAGCAACTCCACTCTGTGACTCTCCACTCTATTCTATTCCAGTCCATCCCCCTCCACTGAATGTCATTTCATCGTACACCTTTTAACTGTGCCCAATTCCACTGTATACCACTGCACTGTATGCCACTTAACTATAAGCCACTTCAGTATACACCACTCGACTTTAATATATGGTATTAAACTGTATACCACTCCACTCTATGCCACTTCACTCTATGCCACTGCAATATACGCCACTCCACAGTACGCTACTACAGTCTGTTACTTTACTGTACACCACTCCACTGTACACAGCTCTGATCTACACAATTCCACTGTTTGGTCTCAACTCCACATCACTCAACTGCACACCACTGCACTAAACATTATTCCACTCTAAAACACTCCACTGTACACTAATCCACTGTACGCCACTACACTTTACTGCACTCCACTGTACAACCGTCTTCTGTATGCTACTCCACTATTCCACTGCATGCAACACCACTCTATGGCACCTAATTTACGCTCTTCCACGCTATGCCACCCTACCATTCCACTCTGCGCCATTCCATTGTTTACAGTTCCACTGTACACCATTGCACTGTACCTCGCTCCACTCTGATCCACTCCCCTGTATAGCAATCACTTCTACACCACTCTACTGTAAACTATCCCACACTATGCCATTCCACTCCATACCACTGCACTCAACCCCACTCCGTTCTATGCTATTCCACTACATGCCACTAAACTCTACCTCTCTCCACTCTATGCCACTCCGCTCTATACCATTCCACTGTATGTTATTTCAATATGTGCCACTCCACTCTGCCTCACTCCAGTCTATGCCACACCACTTCATGCTACTCTACTTTCCGCTATTCCACTGTATGCAACTACACTGTGTGCCACTCCAGTCTATGCCACTCCACTGTACCCCCCTCTACACCAATATCTATATACTATTTCTCTATACACAAATACAGTCCATTCCACTAGTCTTTAGACTATTTCATTGCATGCCACTCCAGTCTACCCAACTCCACTCTATGGCACTCAACTGTATATAATTCTACTGTACGCTACTGCATTGGACGCCACTACACTGAACACTATTCCACTGTATGCCACTACACCACCAAACTCTAACCTATTCTACTATATGTCAATCCACTCTACGCCAATACAGTTAATGCTATTCCACTTAACCCTAATCCACTCTACACTACTCCACTGTATAGCAGTCCACTCTAAGCCACTAAACTCTACGCTGTTCCAGTTTATTGTGCTACACTGTATGCCACTCCACTGTATTCCATTTCACTACACTATTACACTATACATCACTACACTCTGCCCCACTTTATTCTATTCTATTCCACCCTATGCTACTGCACTCTGTGGAAATATGGATTTTTCTGGTCAGTTATGTCCCCTATCTTGGACCCCAACGGTTTCATGTATAAATCACAAGTACATGTATGTTCCCTCCAGTTCCAGTTATGAAGACGCAAACACATGTGCGTCCACCGCCAACATGTCCTCTTTCAGATCCGCCATGAATGGGCTGGATATTCCATTCCTAAGTATGAAAGGCCACCGGCTTTATATGGTTCACTTATGCCATTTTACAGTCCAGGCAAGTAGGCCCTGAGTCTGCCATCAAGCCTTTTCCTGCCTTCTGCCTCTGAAAGCTCCAGTCTGAGCTCGCATCTGTATCCATGAACTTTGCCCTACTCTCTGCGCAGCTAACGGTGCCTGACATCAGCCTGTTGCCTGCCAAAAACTGTATTTCACCTTCGAAATTATCTGCTCCGCTCCCTACCCAATGCATTCCTGTCTAGTAGTTTAAATAAACATTCTTCCAGCTACCGAGCAAAAGGCCCGGCTTCTCTGTCTTTATGCAAGTAATTCATAGCCCTGTTACTATGGAAGATTTCTGCCCCCGCATATTATGTAGACACTTAGACGCTTGTACACGCACTCACAGTCAGTATAGTCAGTATAGAATAAGATTCTACTCTAAGAGACCTCTCTTTTGGATAACATAGTTCTTTAAACATAGGATGTTAGATATGATTTGGGATTAGGTTGACTTGACCCTCCAGACTTCTGTCGCCACATGTAGAGCTAAATGTCAAGTCCCCTTCACCCCCTAGTTGCACGTCAATCACACGTCATGCTGCTGCGCGCGCATTTCTGCCAAGTATTTCTGCTGACATTGCGAAATTCTTTCATGGAACCACCCTATTATGACATCATACCTGATGACGTTCTTTAGTTACGCCCAGTTACACCCACTCTAGCTACGCATGTATGTTTTATCTTTACTATCAACTGTTACGCCTCCTGCATTTGCTTCACTGTAATGCCTATTGTATAAAAATGATTACTTGTCAATAAAGTAACGTCTTCACTTCCTGAACCTTCGTGGTGATGGAATATGGAGCGCCAATTTAAATTGATTCTGGAATAAAGCCCGTTCAGAACCTCTAATACCACGGATTCTGCCTCTTATTTTACTGAGCTATTGTTATAGATTTGCCGCATCAAATTAAGTCCCGGTAATTAAATTATTTACCACATAAATGGCGCCCGAACAGGGACACTTTCTCATCTCACGCGCCGGCGGTGCGTTGCAGGCCCGGTCTCCTGTCACAGCTGGACGGACAACAACGCGTACCCACAGGATTTCCTGTATCTCCCTCCTGCCGAGCGGGGGTAACTGAGGCTGCGATCAACACCCAGACGAGGCGGTGAGAAGTGCGAAGTATCCCGACCAGAGCCTAGCTGAGAGAGCAAGATCCGAGGTATACAGAGGCCCACCAGTTTCCGAAGTTTCCGAAGTTCCGAGTCGAGTCCAGTCCGGTTCAAGTTCAGTTCAGTTCCGAGGCTTTCCGTTCCGAGCTACCCGGTGAGTACCATTATCGGGGAGGCGTTCTGACGTGCACATAGGTTGTGCCGGTCAAGACGGGTTTGGGTACACAAATCCGGTCTGCACTGTTTCAGCAGTGTATCTGTACTGTTTAGCAGTATATCAAGTATGTCTAGTATATAATTCAGAATTACCTAGTTAGTGCCGAGTATTATGCTTAGTGACTAGTTTCCCTAAATGGCCATCATTGTCTATTTCATTTAAATGTTAAATGTTAAAATGTTTTAAATACGTTCTGTATACTGTGGTGTGAATGACTGTTCATTATTGTGTTTTATGGTATTAAACGTGTTCAAAATTAGGTATCAGATCAGTTCTCAATATGCCGCTCTTTTCGAAATTAAGACAGATCAAAACCAGGAAAGGGGTACTCGAAGAAGCTGTTCCCATTCCTCCTAGGGACACTCCAGGGTACTTCATGTATCATAAACATGGCCTAGACGCCATATTATTTCTTGATCTATGGGTAGACTACACCAAGGAATTACCAGAAAGTCAGAGGTGGCCCGTAGCTGGGACCTGGGATGCAGATTGCATCATGAAAGTAGAAGAAGAATTATGGAAAAGGAAAGCTAGACAGTCACAGAAAGATGCCATTGAATTATGGCGTAAAGAATCATATAGACGTACAGAAAAAGCGCTCAGACAGGAAGAGAAAAGTAAGGAGAATTCAAATAAAGTTCGAGAAAGTGTATTAATTGAAGAAGGTACTCGAGTAAAGTCAGAACAAACAGACAGACAAAGAAATGCCCTTGTGAATGGTATGTATCCTCTTCTGGCCGAAGGACTACCTAAGGCTACCCCGGAGATACCAAGAGACTTGCCACCCCCATTGTTTCCGATAAAAGCACATCCCAAAGGGCATCCCAGAACCGCAGAAGATGTTTTTCTTTCCTCTTATTTAGACGACGCAGCTCCCGAGTATGCTAATGGTGCGCCACATAGACCGCCTGCCGAGGGGGTTCAACGCCAAGACCCTCCTTCGTCTGTACCTCTGCAACAGCAAACTCCGACACAAGTTCCGGCAAGCACATCTGTTTCTACATCCGCATCCACACCTATGGTTGCTATATCCCGTTCAACGAATCCTTTCACATCCAGCACCCCAGGTGGTGCTACCGGAGGTACATCAAGCATTTTTTCTACGCCACCCAGAACAAATAAACTTTCCTTTCAAGAATTAGCCCACCAACGTACGCCCAAACTAGTAACTCCCAACACGCTCAAGGAACTTCTAATAGATTGTAGATATGACCCTGTGCCCGGAAAAGGGGACGAAATGATGCTGGCATCATTACGTATCCGACGAGCTGCAATATATTTAGGGAAGCTACCAGGAATGACTGCACATTTAGAAAATATATATCATTTTGTTCAGTCAGGGCGAGACCCTGAGAGTATTAACAGAGCCATGGAGTACCAAAAAGTGGAAATCCAGGGGGAACTGTTACGTTTCCTCATAAACTGTGTGATCAGAAATCAAGATCAACCAGGGGTAAATCCGGAAGAAATGCAGATTCTTACCACATGGGGTAGAAATATATCAGAGGGGAGACACGATAAACGATCATGTATAGTAGCTATGAGCCGAAAGATCCGCAAAGAAATAGAACGAATACACGAAGAAAGATTAGCAGTAGACGAACCTGAACAAACTGAGGACGAGGAAGAATTAGAACTGCCCACAGGACAGTTAGAAACTATGGCCTATGTAGGTAAAGGAAGATCTTGCAATAATACTAGATGCTTTACTGATCCGATACGTCCGATACGTCCAGATAATAACAGAAAATTCCAAACTCCTATAATAAATACAAGGTCCCCCGAACATTCGTTCCAAGCCGCAGACAAATTACTCCGAGAACGAAGGGGTTATCATATACTCGATTCTATGGACGAACAAGAATTAGCCAGGTCAGCCGTTCACTGGGTTGATAGTCCTGGAAAATATGGTGATGATACACTAGTACATACGTTTTTAAACCTCGCCCCAGATGAACAGCGTTTAGCTGGTATCTATATGATTCAACAACTCCTTATATTATATAAAAGCCAACACTCCGATCCTGGCCCCTTACCTGATATATTGACTGAATTACTCACGAATAAATGGAGAGGTTCCGGTACTAAGTTAATTAGAGAAATACTAGAATCCAGAAAGCAGTACATTCTTTTTGTATGTCCTGAACATGTCTCACTGCCCATCAAGGAAAGAACGACGTATTACATGGATAGACAGAATCCCTTACGCGAAGTGCACCCGATAAAAGGTGATGACAATGAGTTTAAACGTGTGTTTGTATACACACCCATATCCAAAATAGAACTATTAGAAATGAAGAAAGTGGTACCCAGTCATGATAAAGACCCAGCGGGTTTCCATCGTGAAATTAAAGATATGCTACTCATGGGAGAATATACCTACCCCGACATTATGACAATATTGAAGGTATTAATGCCTGCGGGCATTTACGAAAAACTCAAGGAAAAGGATTGGGAGGTGGGAGACCAGAAGATAGATTGGACAGCATTAGAAAACGAAGAAAAAGCTCGAGGTCCAGGTTCAGGGCTCGGGGACAAGATCAAAGCACTACCAGGTCTACTAGTACAGGTACTGCCACGTTTATTAACTACGAAAAAGGAAGACTGGGGTGCAATCTCAGCCTGTAAACAAAAATCAGATGAAGACACTAGTGATTTCTATTCCCGTTTTGAGAAATGTTTTGGTATAAATAGTGGAATAAAAGCAAGTAGCGAGTCGTATCCACATCTGTTTGTGACAAAATTGGTTGAAAATGCCTTGCCCCAAGTTAAGAATAGAGTATTGAAGTTCGAGAGTACCTGGCAAGGTAACACTCCGTCACAAATATTACAAATGCTACAGTACCATCACAATAGAATTAGAGAAGAACAAGAACATGAACATAGACGCATGAAAGACACGAAAATGAAAATGCTAGTTTCCCAGACAGTGCCAGTTGACGGTCATAAGAAGGGTATAACACAGTCCAGTGTTTCAACAGGTCCTGTTAAAGGGACGTGCAACTATTGTAAACAGCCAGGTCATTATGTACACGATTGTCCCGTTTTAAAACATAATATCGCCATAGGTAACACAAAAGAAAGACCACGGCCACTTAGACAGGATCAGAATCAACAAGGAACTCCGCAGCATGCACAGTCCATGCCAGCTCCGCAACAGTCTATGCCAGCTCCACCACTGCAGCCTATTGCTGCCACACAAACAACGACCCGACAGATGTATCAGACCGCACAGTATGACTATCCTGATTATCAACGATACTCATGAAACAGCCTAGAGAGGGAAGTTGGCTTACCCCTTATTGAGGTCCCTGTAGATCAAGAAGGACCTTATGTACACAGTGAACTGTTAGGTCAAGATAGAAAATTCTTACTTGATACAGGGGCAAGCCGAACAACAATAAAACGTAGTGAAGTTCCAGGGGCACCCCTCTCAGGCTCACAGAATATTTCCCTTGGTTTTTCAGGAAAACCTATCATTAACGAAGTAACACAGCCTCTTCCACTTACGATTGGTCCCTTGACACGAACTACAGATTTATTACTTACTAAATCATGTCCAGAAAACTTGTTAGGCATAAAAACTTTGAAAGCTCTAGGAGCTATTATATGTTGTTCTCCAGAAGGAGTAAGATTATTTTTACGTGATTTCAAAGGGCACTACGTGTCCCGAGACATGGATCACCGACTACAGACTTTACCGACACATTTATGGGCACAAGGCCCTACAGATGTTGGTTGCATGAACATTACACCATATCGAGTCACACTAAAGGCAGGAGTGGTACTTCCACGAATGCGACAATACAAGTTACCCCCAGATGCTGTAGTGGCTTTACTACAAATCATTGACGAGCTTATTACCCAAGGAGTGGTTGTGGAAACTGACTCCAATATATGTAATTCACCGATAATTCCGATTCTTAAACGAACCGATCCAACAGCCCCGCCAGTATATCGATTGGTTATTGATCTGCGCGAATTAAATAAATGCATAGTACCACAATACCCCGTAGTCCCAGACATTTCTTCATTACTGACAGCCATTGATTCCGAAGCAACATTCTTTACTGTAATTGATCTCAAGAATGCCTTCTTCAGCGTCCCAATAGATCCGGAAAGCCAATACTTGTTCGGATTTAGTTTAAATGGACGAAGCTTTAAATTCACACGCGCACCTCAAGGATTTACAGAAAGCCCCAGCATTTATAGCCAAGCACTGAAACGAGAACTCGACAGTATCCACATGCCAGTCAACACTGCCCTGCTTCAATATGTCGATGATCTTCTGATCACCGCTAGAAGCGAACCTGAATGTGAGAAAGCCTCACTGACGGTATTACAATTTTTGGCCGAAAAGGGGCACAAGGTGTCCCCTTCTAAGCTGCAATTCTGTGTCCAGCGAGTTGTTTACCTTGGTCACTCGCTGTCCAAGGAGGGAAGGCAGCTTACACCAGATCGCATCCAGCTAATTGCAAATATGCCGATACCCAAGACACAAAAGGAGGTGCGGGCTTTCATAGGCCTCACTTCATATTGTAGGCAGTGGATCCCTCAGTATGCATTTCTAGCAAAACCCCTCATTCAATTGACAACACAGGAGGCAGCCACATCGACTGTTCTCCCTTGGACTCAGGAACATACACAAGCTTTTGAAAGCCTAAAGAAAGCCTTATGCCAAGCACCTGTTTTAGCAACACCATGTTACAATAAACAGTTTACACTCTTCGTTACAGAACGCGAAGGTACTGCCTTGTCAGTACTCACACAGGAACAAGCAGGATCACACAAACCATGTGCTTATTTTTCTAGTACATTAGATCCCGTAGCTCAGGCTTTGCCTGCGTGCCTGAAATCAGTGGCAGCAACAGCTTTAGCAATCAGACAAAGCGATGCCATAGTATTAGGTCATCCATTAACAGTACAAGTACCACATGCAGTAGAGGTTCTCTTAAACCGCACACAAACACAACACTTGACTATAGCACGACTTACTGGTTACGAATTAACATTGTTTCAGCCACATATAGAAATCAGACGTTGTAGTACATTGAATCCTGCCACACTGTTACCTATAAATGGAACAGACCCACTTGCACATGATTGTATTGAAGTTATCACTATCACGACGAAACCCAGACAAGATTTGACAGACGTCCCATTGTCAGACCCAGACCTGACGTTGTATGTAGATGGTTCATGTATGAGAACAGGTACAGGAGAGCTAGTGGCCGCTTACGCAGTCACAACAGACACTGAAATCATTGAAACAAATTGCATAAATACCTTGTCCGCTCAAGCAGCAGAGCTCATCGCTCTGACACAAGCCTGTATTCAAGCCACAAATAAAAAAGTCAACATATACACTGATTCACGTTATGCATTCGGAGTTGTACATGATTTCGGCGTGCTGTGGCGAGAGAGAGGTTATTTAACTTCTCACGGTGCCCACATTCAGCACGGACCCCTTATTCATGCCTTATTAGATGCAATACATCTACCCACTGCAATATCAATTATGAAATGTAAAGCTCATACGAAAGTTACTGATATCATTTCTCAAGGCAATGATCTAGCTGACAGAACAGCTAAACAGACTGCTCAAACTCAAACACCCGACATGACAAAGACAATAGTCCCAACACCAACATATTGCATGACGGTTAAGGATCCCGCTCTTGACGTAATCGACATACAGACACATGCTACACCAGACGAAATAAAGAAATGGACTGAATTAGGAGGGATCCAAACGGATCAAGGATGGATGACGAAGGAAAAATCTGTGTGGTTCCTTCCTGATTCAATGGTCCAAGTCGTTATTAACACTGTACATAGTCCAGCACATCTAGGAGAAAAAGCTATGCTAGACAGCATTCAACACATTTGGTTCAACCAACATTTACGAGCAGCAGCTAAACAAAAAGTCCGTACCTGTATGATCTGTTGTCAGTTTAACCCAGGTAAAAGCATTCCCGTAGAACAGGGTGGATTTCAGCCTCCTGATCACCCTTTTGAAGTCCTCCAGATGGATTATATCCAGATGGAACGATGTCGAGGATTCAAATATGTTCTCGTAGTTGTCTGTGCTCTTTCCCGTTGGACAGAGGCATACCCGGTTTCAGATTACACTGCCCCGACTACTGCCAAACAGTTAGTTCGAGAATTCTTCCCACGGTACGGTTTACCACGTGTTGTCTACTCAGATAACGGCCAGCCGTTCTCATCCGAACTAATGAAACACGTTTCACTTTTGTTAGGCTATCAGTGGAAATTTCACTGTGTCCGACACCCCGAGGCAGCAGGTCTCGTGGAACGACATAACCAGACCCTGAAAATTAGATTGTCCAAAATATGCAGAGAGAAAGGTGTCGACTGGGTAGTAGCCTTACCCGTTGCACTCTTTTACATGAGAATGGTAGCACACTCTCGAACAGGGCTATCCCCTTATGAAGTGATCTTCGGTAGACCACCAAATATGTGGGGGACGCCTATACCACGCAAAATAACTGATATTGACTGTAATATGCTGACAGATTACTTGGCTTCCTTGATGTCTGCACTACAATCTTGTCGTTCACAGGTAGCTGCAGCCTTTCCTGACAACACCGAGGTGAAACCCCATGACGTAATTCCAGGGGATTTAGTTCTAGTGAGGAACTTTGATCGGAAGTCTCAGCTGGATCCTAGGTGGAAGTCGCCTCAACTCGTATTGCTAACGACGAGGACAGCCGTAAAGATCGAAGGACGAAAAGGCTGGATACATTCAAGTCATATCAAGAAATTTCATGGACTACCGTCAGACGTAAACGACACACCTTGCGTGTCTTCACCGACTGACTCAAAACTTCCTTTGGTTGAACTGAATAACCATGAACTATATAAACTAAAACTTAGGTCTAACAAGTCAGGCAATTTGATTGTTTAAGTCCTCTCCAAGGTGAATCGGTCGAATTTGTCTCTGACATGTATCCCTTAGACCTGTATAGAGAAAGAAACAGAAGGATAAAATTGAAACGACATGCGTACTGTAAATCACTGCGTAGTCATTGCACAGTGACGCTATTAATTTTGTTTTTCTTAAGTCTTTTAATAATTACTGCAAGTATATTGTTGCACATATATTATCCTATTTTTAGACATGTTTACAATATTACTGCTGAACATTCTTTTAGTGAATTACCTCCGCATGAATTGTCCTATAGATTTGCGCTGCGCAATAACACTTTTATTAGTATGTTACATCATTCCCATCAGGTTAGCAATGCTACAAATTGTTGGATATGTGGTCGACTCCCTCCCTATCAGAACTATAAAGGAATTCTACCTCTCTTTCCATACCCGTTCACACACAACGGCTCCTGTGGAGCATGGTTTAGTTTAATTAATCCCCTAGATTCGAATTCTGCAGTTTACCAGAATAACTGGGTATGGGGAAATCTGAACTTAGTTTTACTCAAAGTCTGTCACCCTAACAAGGAGGGACTTCCCAAAAGAACAGGAACTGATCTAGAAAATGAAGTATATGGATTAGGTAATTTTACGCTTAATCTCATGATCTTGAATGTCGAATCCGAAGCTACTCCAATTTTGCCCGCCATGTCAGTATTTCCAGTAAAAGGTGAATTATGTGTAAGAAAGAATGGTTCCATACATATGGGCCATAGTAGATGCACCACTGTAATAGAATTTAGTGACCAAGGCAAGTCTACATTTAGAGCTTCCCGCCATTCCTACTTCATATGTGGTCAGACGGCATACATACGTTTGCCACTAGATTGGGATGGTACCTGCTACATCGGATTCCTTTTGCCACCTGTTTTCCTAGCTCCTCCTGATTATCACAGAAATACTCATTTAGTACACAATAGAGAAAGGAGAGATCTCCCAATAGTCGATTACACTGAGACAGCATGGGAAAAATACACAGATTTCAATAAAGGTCTCTTTCCCTATATAGGTACAGTTACCAATAGTAAGCTGATACGTAGATTAACCAGAACCCTTGAAGCAGTAGTGAATGAAACTATTTCCGCCTTAGGCAATTTAACAGAAGAGCAGTCTGCTATGCGGATTGTTGTGCTTCAAAATCGTCTTGTCCTTGACGTCATCCTGGCCGATAGGGGCGGAGCTTGTAGGGTCATCGGATCAAGTTGTTGCATTTTCATACCAGAAAATTCGCCATCTGTATATAAAGCCATAACTCGCCTTCATAAGATTGTAAGCCAGATACACCAGAATCCAGGCACCTGGACTTGGTCCGGTTGGTTTTGGAGTGTATTATCTACCTTTGGATGGAAGGTCCTATCCTTCCTGGGTATTGGCTTTCTCATACTATTCAGTTGCTGTCTATGTCTACAATGTGGACCAGCGATCTGTGGTCTGTGTGCCACATCGTGTATTCCACCACCAAGATTTCATTCACTCCAGAAGAAAAAAGAAGAACAAATGATGCTATATGAACAGATCGATGGATTGATGAAGATTGATATCTCTTAACGGGCAAGTAGGGGACAAGGAGGGAATGTGGAAATATGGATTTTTCTGGTCAGTTATGTCCCCTATCTTGGACCCCAACGGTTTCATGTATAAATCACAAGTACATGTATGTTCCCTCCAGTTCCAGTTATGAAGACGCAAACACATGTGCGTCCACCGCCAACATGTCCTCTTTCAGATCCGCCATGAATGGGCTGGATATTCCATTCCTAAGTATGAAAGGCCACCGGCTTTATATGGTTCACTTATGCCATTTTACAGTCCAGGCAAGTAGGCCCTGAGTCTGCCATCAAGCCTTTTCCTGCCTTCTGCCTCTGAAAGCTCCAGTCTGAGCTCGCATCTGTATCCATGAACTTTGCCCTACTCTCTGCGCAGCTAACCGTGCCTGACATCAGCCTGTTGCCTGCCAAAAACTGTATTTCACCTTCGAAATTATCTGCTCCGCTCCCTACCCAATGCATTCCTGTCTAGTAGTTTAAGTAAACATTCTTCCAGCTACCGAGCAAAAGGCCCGGCTTCTCTGTCTTTATGCAAGTAATTCATAGCCCTGTTACTATGGAAGATTTCTGCCCCCGCATATTATGTAGACACTTAGACGCTTGTACACGCACTCACAGTCAGTATAGTCAGTATAGAATAAGATTCTACTCTAAGAGACCTCTCTTTTGGATAACATAGTTCTTTAAACATAGGATGTTAGATATGATTTGGGATTAGGTTGACTTGACCCTCCAGACTTCTGTCGCCACATGTAGAGCTAAATGTCAAGTCCCCTTCACCCCCTAGTTGCACGTCAATCACACGTCATGCTGCTGCGCGCGCATTTCTGCCAAGTATTTCTGCTGACATTGCGAAATTCTTTCATGGAACCACCCTATTATGACATCATACCTGATGACGTTCTTTAGTTACGCCCAGTTACACCCACTCTAGCTACGCATGTATGTTTTATCTTTACTATCAACTGTTACGCCTCCTGCATTTGCTTCACTGTAATGCCTATTGTATAAAAATGATTACTTGTCAATAAAGTAACGTCTTCACTTCCTGAACCTTCGTGGTGATGGAATATGGAGCGCCAATTTAAATTGATTCTGGAATAAAGCCCGTTCAGAACCTCTAATACCACGGATTCTGCCTCTTATTTTACTGAGCTATTGTTATAGATTTTCCGCATCAAATTAAGTCCCGGTAATTAAATTATTTACCACAACTCTATGCCACTCCACTCTTCAAAACTCCAATGTATATCACTTCACTGTGTGGCACTCCACTCTCTGTACTCCACTGTACACTATTCTCCTGTACGTCACTCCACTCTATGCCACTCTACTCTACACTGTTACACTGCATGCCACTCCACTCTGCATCATTACACTGAATGCTTTTCCTCTCCACCACTACACTCTATGCTACACCACTGTTTGTTTGTGTCACTCTGTGACACTCCACTCTTTTGACTGATCTCTATGCTATTCCATTCTATGCCACCAGTCTACGCCACTCCAGTCTACACTATTAGACTGTATGCCACTACACTCTGCATCATTACACTGAATGCTATTCGTCTCCACCACTACACTCTATGCTACACCACTGTTTGCTAATGTCACTCTGTGACACTCCACTCTTTCCACTGATCTCTATGCTATTCCATTCTATGCCACTCGACCCTATGCCACTCCACTCTAAACTATTAGACTGTATGCAATAACAGTCTATCCCCACTCCACTCTATTCCACTCCATTTTACAACACACCCCTCTACACTATTCCACTCAAAGTTAAAGCCCTCTAAGCCACTCCAGTCTTCACTGCTCCAGTCTATGCCACTCCACTGTGTGACACTCTACTGTACCCAACTCACTCCACTGTACGCAACCCTAATGTATGCCATGCCACACTACACTATTTCAATGTATGTCACTCCAGTCTATGCCACTCCCTACATGACACTCCACTGTACGCTGTTCCACTGTACACCACTCCACTACATACCACTCCCCTCTACACCACTCCACTCTACTTCATTCCACTCTACACCACTCCACTCTACACCATTACACTATACGCCAGTGTATGCCCCTCCACTGTATGCCAGTACAACCTACGCTACTCCACTTTATGCTATTTCACTGTACTGAACTCAAGTATACATCACTTCACTGAAAGCTATTAGAGTATACGCCACTCCACTGTATGCCACTCTACTGTTTCCTATTCCCCTGTACAGCTCTGCACTGTATGCCAATGTAGTGTATGCCACTCCAATGTAGGCTATTCCAGTGGACACCACTATACTTTACCTCACCCCATCCTATACCTCTCTACTCTATGCCACTCCACTCTACACCACTCTATTCTACGCTATTCCACTCTAAGCCACTCTACTCCACAGTATTCCACTGTACTCCTCCGCACTATACCAATCTCCACTGAACGCCACTACACTACACTCTATACCACTCCACTGTAAGCTACTTGACTGTATGCCTCTTCACTGTCTCACGATCCACTCTCTTCCACTCCACTCTACACCACTCCACTCTATGCTGTTCCACTATACGCCACTTGACTTACAACACTCCACGCTACTCCACTCTACTCTACTCCACTATACAACACTACACTCTACGACATTACAGTGAACAAAACTGTTCTCCAGGCTAACGTATGGCACTCCACTTAACATTCTACTCAATGACACAAATTTGTATGCTTTGAAATGTTTTAAATAAAAGGAAATTAAAGTTCATGAAAAAATGGTTGAAGCTTTTTTATAGTTAGGAACACTTTATATTACTGTTAGAACTGTCAGCCTTAGGGTGGTCTTCCCCCTAAGTTTTTTGACTATTTGCCTCCAATTTTGCTGGATTTTTGCTTATGTTACCTTAGGCCTCTGTGCACTTTACCACAACAAACCAGGGCTAAAGTGCTTGTGCTCACTCCAGTAAACATGGTTTGTTTGACATATAACTAATTGGCATACCTAATTTACTTGTAAGTCCCTTGTAGATTGGTATACCATTTATGCAGGGCCTGTAAATTAAATGGTACCAGTCGGCCTGCAGTGCTTATTGCACCACCCACTTAAGTAGCACCCTAAAACAAGTCACAAGCTAGCCATTGCAGTATAAATGTAGTGTTCTACTGCCATGGTATCTTGATATTTGAAACCCCTTGCCAAGCCTTAAACACCCTTTTTATTACATGTACCTATAGGTTTTACATGCTCTAGTAGTGGAAAACACCCAAATTAGTTTTTCACTACTGTTAGGCTCTCAGAGGATAACAGAGACACTTATTACATTTAATAAGCCGTAATTCCTAGTTGAGAGGAGGTAGATCTGTCATGATTGGTACTATACAATTGTGTAATCATAAATCCTCTTTCATGGCAAAGTCTGATTTTGCATTATAATTTTGACAAAGGCACTTTTAAAAAGTTGCCATTTTCCTGCTCCTAGCCCTTTGTGCATGCAGCCTTTCTCTGAATGTGAGTCTGGGTTTGATGAAAACTGGGCTTTGTGTATTCCCCTTAGATAGGCAAACACAATGGGACCCTAGGTGTGACTTGGTGGGCCCTTCTGGCAGGATGGGAGGGAGGAACTAGGTACAGCCTCACTGACTCCTGAGTAGGCTGTGTCTTGTCTGGAAATACAGGACTGTATTCTCCCCTGTAGTGACTCTGGGGCCAGGGCTGGAAGGTAGGACCTCAGTGCATTTCATAGGCTTGTATTTAATGGCTCCCTCACTTCAAAGGCACCACTGGGTATACAAAGTAGACCTCACACCCCAGCACTTCTAAACCTGTGGATAATATGCCAGGAAGAATGACTGTCACCCTGCTAGGCTGCTGTTCTGGAAGAACTGTTGCCTTACCGTTCTGACCTGCTGCCTATTGCCCTCCTTGCCTGGGCTTGAACAACTGGAGCTGTATCACTTGACCGCAGAACCCAGAGTAAATCCAAAGGCTAGTTGGCTGGCCTCCTGACCTAAAGACTCAGTGACATAAAAGACTTCCAACCAACCTGACTTGGTACCTGGACTGTGCAAACTGTTAGTCTGTCCTGCCAAGTGGTGTCAGCCAATCCTAGACCCTTGGAAGTGGACCTAAGGTGCTGCTCCAGCAGAACTAATGTATTGCCTTTGAAGAGGGTGGTCAGCACTGATGCATTGCTGCTGTTGCGTGGATCAAAGCTGGCACATCCCTAGCGCTGCGTGGATCAGAGTCAATGCACCACCTTTGGAACCACCACTGCCTGATGCAAGTGGCAAGTTCCACGCTTCCTCGCTGATGGCAACTTCAGCGACAACTCTGTAATCTCTGCATGGCAGCCTCTGCGCTCATCAGAGCAGATGCATGACCTCTGCTGGGATGATTATTATTATTATGTGTTCTTATATAGCGCTCAACTTACCCTTGGGCATCTTGGGGCTTGCATTGGGAACCCGTCCTGGTTTTTCCCTGTGAGATAACCCATACTGAGCATCCCCAAGGTGAAAGCCAGGCATCCCGCCGCGGGGGGGCCGTTGTGGAGATTAAGCAAGCTTGTTGCCCAGAGCTGCATAGTGTGAACTCGTGCTTAGAGTGGGCACCGAAGCGAGAATTATCGAGTCCGTGGACAATTGGGCTCCGGACCCTGCCGCGTCGGGAATTGAACCCTGCTCCCGGGTCTGACCTCTGCTTCAGGGTATGCCTCCTCTAACCAGTGAGCTACACTTCTCCACATGATTGGGGTTGATGCATTGCCTTGCCTGTGCCCTGCATCCTCGTTGTCGACAAAATACTCGACATTGACGCATCCTGGACTAACATACGTTTGCTCAGCGGGCTAAGCCTGGTCCCTGTAGTCAGTCCACGCTCCATCGCAGTCAGACTGAACTTTTCACTTTTTCCCTATCCAGCGTGAGCAGATATCCCTTGTTGGTGCTTTGTGCTTTTTTGACGCTATTTTCACTTAAACCTTTAAAAATTAATATCTCCAGTTCTACTTATTGGATTTCTGTTGCTTTGGTGTCAACTAATTTATTTAAATTTAATCTATTGTTTTAATTGGTTTGGGATTCCTTTGTGTTTTGTGTTCACTTTATTAATTTTTGTGTGCTGTATAAATAATTTACACATTGCCTCTAAATTAATCCGGACTGCTTTTGTGGCAAGCTACCCAGGGTCAAGCAAAGGTTAATTTAGTGACTTTTTATGGTTCACCCTTGAAGGTATTGTGGCTGTTGTTTGACCCAGACTCACACCTTCATCAACCAACAACCCAATTTCTCACAATTACTATAAATGTATTTATTCTTTAACTGCAAACCAAACATATGATATTCAAAATGTTATAATTTACGCAACATCTTCAGATTCTTGTGCATCTCCATATGCACTGTTTTTAACTTGGTAGCCCTGGAGGATGGAGGGACCTTGGTCCTGTTTGGGGTCAGGGAGTGGGGGCCACGTGCCCACTCCCCTACTAGTGTGGCATTTGGCCTCAGGGAATGGCATCCTTGTGGCCTTATAAGGCTCAGGGAGTGGGTCACAAAAATTAAAATAAAATATGGCCCGGGTGTTGGGGTCCCTGGAGACCCATGTGGGATTAGGGAGGGGAGAGACACACGCCTCACTCTCGCCAGTCTCCTAATAATACATTTTTGGGCCTGAGGGATGGGTTCCCCGGGGCCAATAATTGCTTGGGGAAGGGTGTGTGTGCACTTGCTTATCCTTTTTAAAAACAATAGTCTCTGGGGTTCTCTGGCCAATAGCGTCTTGGGGAGGTGTGCTGTGCAGCCCCCTCCTTTGGCAGGGGGTTGGCTGCAGAGCATGGCCATGTCTAAGAATCGCAATATTGCTCTATGTCTATGAAAGTTTTAGAAAATGCCATGTGCACAATGATCCTGAGTGGGTCGGAGGGGTAAGCGTGTATAATTGGCCAGGTCTCAAAAAACATTTGACCGATATTCTGTCAAGAATGGGCAATCCCATAGCATGTGATATAGGTCTGCTGGGGTCTTGTGAGAGAGCGGAGAGGAGGCTGATGTCATGGCCAAGATTTTTTAAAATCCACGCTGTGGACAGATAAGCCTGATGCAGAATAAAAAATGTAAATATGCGCTTGAAGTTGTTGCTGGGTAAAATGTAAATGGGAACTCGGCAACTGGTATAGCCAAGTCACACAGTATCTGCTGATATCTATATAAAGGTTGTGGGTTGGGTGATAAACTGTGGGATCCTCTTCCATGACTGTACAAGTGGCGCGGAGCATATGCATAAGTAGACCATAAATCAGAATTTGACCTTTGTGCAGAGAGTGATTATCTTGAAGATCCTGGAATGATTTGAGTCAATTATTATTGAATACATCTCCTACTGTGTCGAGCCCTGGCATCAATTAAGGTGCAAGTCGGCAAGTGTGTAGATAATTGATCAGACTGGCCCAGAAGTGTGATTTTGAGTCCGAAAGAAGTCTTACACCTAGTGAGAATACCGATTCCGACCAGGGAGTACAAGGCCACTTTGACCTGCTGGGGCAAACCCCTGGGAACACTTGACATAGGAAGAGCGAGGTTATTTATTTAGATTACTGTCAAGGGCGAAGTGGTCATTTTGGTCTCCTCTAATGGAAGTCCAGAATCCATCAATATAGTCATTGTAGTTGGGCTTTATTAGACCTGTCATCCTGAGGGTAGCCTTCGCCTAAACTTTTTGCCTTTTCTCTCCGAACACTTTACCACTGCTGACCAGTGCTAAAGCTTCTTACCTTAACATGGTAACAGTAGTGTATGCACAATTGTCATATTTAGTTTAGCTAGAAGTCCCTCATAAAGTGACATACCAAGGGCCTGTTAATTGAATGCTACTAGTGGGCATTGAGCACTGATTGTGCCACCCATAGTATTAGCTCTTCAAACCAGTAGAGCTGGGTGCTGTGCAAGCAAAAGGTAGGACATGTACTCTTATGTTTTGCATGTCCTGGTAGCGACAAACACCCACATTCATTTTTCATTACTATTAGGCCTACTCCTCTCGTAGGACAGCATTAGGAATTCCTTAATACAATTTTAAGCTATCAATCCTGATTAGAAAGGAGTAGATTTGTCATATTTTATATCTTTGGAATGTTAATGATAAATCTTCTTTACTTGTGAAGTTGGATTCAACATTACAATTTTAGAAATGCCTCTTTAAGAAAGTGGGCAATTCTCTGCTCTTACTACTCTGTGTGCCTACAACCTGACTCCAATACACGTTGTGGGTGAGTGACAGCTTCCCTTTGGGCATTCCTTTTAGACAACCACAAAAACAGGAAGTTTAGGTGTGTCTGAGTGCTCATCTGCATTTTGATGGCCCTTCCTTGGCAGGAAGGGAGGAAGGATCTGACAAATGCACCTGAATAGGTAGTGTCCTGTTCCCACACAAAGGGCTGATTAATCCCTACCGATAGTCTGGAGCCGGGGCTGAGAAGAAAGGAAACTTGTGGACTTAAAAGACCCTTCTTTGAAGTCACCCCCAATTCAAAGGCACAACTGGGTCTTCATCAAATCAGACACTTTTGGACCTACAACTGGGCTGTCAGATATGATGCTGTTCTGCATCAAGGACTTATTCTCTGCTGGCCTGCTGACCTGGAAGCCTTACTTTTTTCTTGTGCTGTCCTGCTGCCTGCTGCTCTCTGACTCTGCTGACCAAAGATGGACTCGTCCCCGCACCAAAGTGAAATCTAATGGCTTGTTGACTTGCCTCCAGCGATATCAAAGTGTCTATCCCTGCTCTTGTCCCTGCTCTTCACTGGAAGAGGGTCCAGATACTTGCTTCAGAGGCACCGACACATCCACTGACTGCATGAGCAGAATTCAATGCATTGTCTCTGTGTCAGGAGCAGAACCCGGCATATCGCAATGGAACAACTGCAGAAGCTACAGAATCGGACACACAGAACCATGTTTCGCCGGCGCAGCAGCTTGGTGAGCTCAATGCATCCCCTCGACTGCGCAGAGAAACCTGGCACATCACTTTGGAACCAACACCTCTCAGCTTCAGTGCTATGTCTATGGAACCAACGCATCATTATCACTGTTTGGTGACAATCGATGCATCGTCTACTGCAGGATTAACATTGCACATCACTCGATGCATCTCATCCCACGAGGGTGAGGTACGGTGTTCACCAGGGCCTGCATGTATCCTGTAGCCACCCTGCACTCCATCGTGGTTGACCCGAACTTTGACTTTGCCATGGTCCAGTACGACCAGATAACCCCTTTTGGGTCTTATTGCTTCTAAGCGCGAGAACTCTTTTTATTCTGTAAAAAAACCATATCTCAACTTTTACCTATTGGATTTGTGTCATTTTAGTCTAGATTCATTCATAAAAGCATACTCTTTTTTTCTGTGTGGAGTCCTTTTTGTGATGTTTTAATTATGCTACTGTGTTTGTGTGTGTGTGCTTCACAAATACTTTGCACATTGCTTCTTTAGGTAAGCCTGACTACTCTGTGCCAAGTTGCCAGTGAGTGAGCACAGGTTATCTTTTAGTGTGTGTCTAGTATACCCTGATTGGAGTGGTAGTCCCTACGTGGACAGAGTGCATACCTCTGCCAACTAGAGACCCCATTTTTAACAGGCTGCTATGTAACAGGCTTCAAATTGCAGGGCTCACAACCCTCCATTGAGGGCTGGAAGCCGGAACATTGATAAGGCCACTTACCAATAGTTATTCAACCATATCAGGTCATCTAATATCAAGTCCAGTCCACTGCAGAAGCAACGTGTGGAAAGTCAAGGTAAGTTAACGAAGTAATACAGGAGTCTTCGTACCATTACTATTTTAGAAAGGACAGCGCAACTCATGGTTGACAGTGGGAGCATCCTCCAGAGGCCACTTGATCCCTCTGGGAGGTCACTGCCCTAGTAAGGTTTCTGTTTCAGAGGTCTTCCTCTGAGTAAAAAATGTTTCTGCCCAGATATCAGAAAGTGGAGTTTCCCATTTAAGTTGGGTCAATTCCCAGCGAGAGAACCAGAGGCAGAGTATCTCAACATAAGCGAAACAAACAAGACGTGTCCTTATTAACCAGGAAGCCCAAGACATTTCTGAACACTTCAAGACCGTGAGCTATTGAGTCAAGCCCCTATCTGGCATATTGGAAATATAGCAGAACATCATCAGCTTATATGAGATGACCTAAAGGTCACCCGGGAGAGGAATACTCCGAGCTCAACCCTCATGATTTTTTCTGGCAACCAGGGGTTCCATGGCTAAGGGGAACACAAAAAGGAGAAAGAAAACCTGGTGAGTGCCCCTACCGGCCACAATGGTAGCAGCCTCATCCTTGCCACTGGGGCTGTGTAAAAGAGATGGACCAATTGGATAAATCTAGGCATGAAGCCAAACTTTTGAAGCACTGTAACTAGATAAGACCAACCTAGTGTGTCAAATACTATTTCAAGGTCGAGAATTAGTGTGGCTGAAAAAGGCCAGAGCCCCAGTAATGTATTCATGAACCTAAACAATCTCATGTATTAGGAGAGGTTGGCCTGGTCTGTATGAAGCCATTTTGTTTTAGATGAACCAGGCGTGAGACCAACCCAATAATCTGGTCAACTGAGACTTATTATTTTGTAATCT
This sequence comes from Triturus cristatus, assembly GCF_964204655.1. NCBI lineage: Eukaryota > Metazoa > Chordata > Amphibia > Caudata > Salamandridae > Triturus > Triturus cristatus. Next base: position 733,159,756 of record NC_140587.1, on the reverse strand, counting down.
GCATTTAATAATGCTATCACTAGTAAAATGCAGGATAAAGGAGGTCCTTAAGGGGCTTTAAGATTGGAACTAGGGCAGCCTCTCTCAATGATGGGTGGGGGGGGGGGTGATCCTGAAAGGCTTTCCTGTAGGCAAGAGTTGTAAAATGTGTTTTGTTGAATTTGATAGGTAGGCCATCTAGGCCTTGGGTCTTGCCCAAAGGAAGGATTTGAGTGCAGTTTTTGTTTCTTGTGGGTTGGTAGGGCCTTCCATATCCTCATAAAAATGAACTGGGAGTCTAGGAAGTTTGATCTCTGCTAGGAAAGGTTGAAATTCTGCTAAGGTCTGAGAAAGAGAGCCTCCATAAACACGTTCATAAAATCGGAACAATGCATGACCATTGTTCTATAGGACTGGAATGGGATGTCTATGTCCTTCCTCAGAGAGGATCTAGGCCAGAAGCTGGCTTGATTTGTCTGCCACTGTTTGGCATTGTAGGCTCACCAATCTAAACATTGAAGTTTCTCTGTCAAGACCGCCTCTTCTTTGTGGAGACAACTGAGGCTTTTCCCCTCTGCAGGGTCGTTTACTGCTCTATTTACAGTGGCAATGCATGCTTGCTTCACTTGAACATTTCTTGCTCTAGAGATATTCTTTCACTTACCTGTACTTGGATACAATGACTGCAGACCACCACCTTCATCGCCTCCCTTTCTAATGCTCTTGAGGAGGTGGTATTCTCGTTCTAATCAAAGTATTCTAGCAGTCAGTGGTTAGAGTCTCTCAAAGGAGCCTCTCCTCGAGAAACAGGGATAAGAGTTACCAGGTCAGAATGGCCTGGCTAGGCCTCTCCCATTCTCTCTCTGTGTTATGGGGGGCATAGCGTCAAAGAGCATACCATGCTATCCAAGCTCACATAAAGGTCGTAAACCGGGGAATATATAGACTAAAGGCGCAGGGTTGGAATTTGTACCCACTATACATCTGAATGGGACCAGTATTGGAGCAATGACCACAAAACATCAACGATAAAGGTTGTCTCCATCCTGGGTAGGGGAGGATGGGCTCAATGCAGGCATATATTCAAAACAGTAATAAAACCATCCTCAAACAACCACAGGAGATTCACCCAATCCAGATAAGTGCAGATAATGTAGCGACAATGGATTGTTGTTAGACGTGTGGTTCATTATTAGTACCTATGAAAAGAAGGATATCATCTCATCTACCCTCTAGAAATATGATCCTGCCCTCTGGTTCAACAATGGATCGTTTAACGCTAAGTTGGACCCCTGCTCTTATCCATATCAAAGCACCCTTTCTATGGGAGGAAAAATGAGTGCCGAAATACCTGACCCCATAAGAGTACTGCAGTTTAACACCTTCTTCCCTGACAGTGTAGGATTACTGCATGAGTGGTATGGGGGCTTCTGCTGGCCTGTAGCAGTGAATGGATTTGGTATCACTTGCAAGTATGGCATGCCTTAGATATTCCAAGTGAGAGCAGCATATTTGTTAGGCGCCATCATCTAAGGAACAAACTAAACTCCACAGTGACAACTCCATCCACCATGTCCCTACACCCCATCCCAAATGCCCCTCCCCAGACCACCTGCTTACCATCATGTAGGGACTCTGACAAAGGAATATAAACAAATAATTACAAACAGCAAGAAAAAACCCTCCTAAAACAATGCAAACTAATTGTGGTGGTCCACAACTCGCAGGCCAAAATAATATTGGTCATTCTGTTAAAGGAAGTCCGGACTTATCACCAATTATAGCTGGCACTCGCAACAATGTAAGGATGAAGTTGTTGGGCAAGAGAGTATAACAGGATTGGTGCAGATGAAGAGGGGGAGGCTTCAGCACCCACCCCACGCCAGGACCCCCATTGGTCAATAGTGTTCCAAACTGGGTGGTAGACGTAGCAAGTGCATAAAAGGGGTTAAGGCAGTGAACGCTGGCAGCACTACTACCATAAGACATAATATTGACAGTATACAGGCGAGTGAATAGGAGAGGTTAGTTGCATGGTGGAGGAGAGAGGGCTAAAACATACAGCAGGGTGCATAGTGAAGCCCAGGAACATTTGTCCTTGTAGGAGGGCAGTGTGTATGCATACATATTATATATATATACATATATATATATATATATATATATATATATATATATATATATATATATATATATATATATATATATATATATATATAATTTATATAAAAGTTCCACCTTGTCCTCAAACGAAGCTCACTCGCATTAGGAAACAATGCTGTGACGGAAGTCAAAGCCAGCCTGCCGCCTTTCATTATAATTTTGCCCAGCGATATTGGGAAACAAACAGTCATCTCAAAGAAACACCTTTAAATACCCCCGTTGTCACTCCATGCAGCTCAGGTGAGTATGTAATAAAGCACAATGCATGTTGGGAAAGGTAGTTTCACGTTTTTACTCATCTCCAATATCGCTCAATTCAATAAATGTACAATCACCCTGATAAGTTGGAAAAGTCAGCATGGTGCTCAGAATTGCAAATAACACTCCTAATGCTCTGCCAAACATTATGGTTATAATGTCTCAGAACCGCCCTTGCATTACGGGCAGTGGTGCGCTTCCACGGCTGGACCACCGTGTATAAAAAAGTTCCACCTTGTCCTCAAACGAAGCTCACTCGCATTAGGAAACAATGATGTGAAGCAAGTCAAAGCCAGCCTGCCGCCTTTCATTATAATTTTGCCCATTGATATTGGGAAACAAACAGTCATCTCAAAGAAACACCTTTAAATACCCCCGTTGTCACTCCATGCAGCTCAGGTGAGTATGTAATAAAGCACAATGCATGTTGGGAAAGGTAGTTTCACGTTTTTACTCATCTCCAATATCGCTCAATTCAATAAATGTACAATCACCCTGATAAGTTGGAAAAGTCAGCATGGTGCTCAGAATTGCAAATAACACTCCTAATGCTCTTCCAAACATTATGGTTATAATGTCTCAGAACCGCTCTTGCATTACGGGCAGCGGTGCGCTTCCACGGCTGGACCACCGTGTATATAAAAGTTCAACCTTGTCCTCAAACGAAGCTCACTCGCATTAGGAAACAATGATGTGAAGCAAGTCAAAGCCAGCCTGCTGCCTTTCATTATAATTTTGCCCAGCGATATTGGGAAACAAACAGTCATCTCAAAGAAACACCTTTAAATACCCCTGTTGTCACTCCATGCAGCTCAGGTGAGTTTGTAATAAAGCACAATGCATGTTGGGAAAGGTAGTTTCACGTTTTTACTCATCTCCAATATCGCTCAATTCAATAAATGTACAATCACCCTGATAAGTTGGAAAAGTCAGCATGGTGCTCAGAATTGCAAAGAACACTCCTAATGCTCTGCCAAACATTATGGTTATAATGTCTCAGAACCGCCCTTGCATTACGGGCAGCGGTGCGCTTCCACGGTTGGACCACCGTGTATATAAAAGTTCCACCTTGTCCTCAAACGAAACTCACTCGCATTAGGAAACAATGAAGTGAAGCAAGTCAAAGCCAGCCTGCCGCCTTTCATTATAATTTTGCCCAGCGATATTGGGAAACAAACAGTCATCTCAAAGAAACACCTTTAAATACCCCCGTTGTCACTCCATGCAGCTCAGGTGAGTATGTAATAAAGCACAATGCATGTTGGGAAAGGTAGTTTCACGTTCTTACTCATCTCCAATATCGCTCAATTCAATAAATGTACAATCACCCTGATAAGTTGGAAAAGTCAGCATGGTGCTCAGAATTGCAAAGAACACTCCTAATGCTCTGCCAAACATTATGGTTATAATGTCTCAGAACCGCCCTTGCATTACGGGCAGCGGTGCGCTTCCACGGCTGGACCACCGTGTATATAAAAGTTCCACCTTGTCCTCAAACGAAACTCACTCACATTAGGAAACAATGAAGTGAAGCAAGTCAAAGCCAGCCTGCCGCCTTTCATTATAATTTTGCCCAACGCGTTTCGGATTCATTATTCTCCTTGTTCACGGGCAGCGATATTGGGAAACAAACAGTCATCTCAAAGAAACACCTTTAAATACCCCCGTTGTCACTCCATGCAGCTCAGGTGAGTATGTAATAAAGCACAATGCATGTTGGAAAAGGTAGTTTCACGTTTTTACTCATCTCCAATATCACTCAATTCAATAAATGTACAATCACCCTGATAAGTTGGAAAAGTCAGCATGGTTCTCAGAATTGCAAATAACACTCCTAATGCTCTGCCAAACATTATGGTTATAATGTCTCAGAACCGCCCTTGCATTACGGGCAGCGGTGCGCTTCCATGGCTGGACCACCATGTATATAAAAGTTCCACCTTGTCCTCAAACGAAGCTCACTCGGATTCAGGAAACAATGATGTGAAGCGGGCAGCGATATTGGGAAACAAACAGTTGTCACTCCATGCAGCTGAGCTGCATGGAGTGACAACGGGGGTATTTAAAGGTGTTTCTTTGAGGAGTGTTTTTTTGTACCTAAAAGTACGTACCGATGAAGAGTCTAAAGTTCAAGAGGAAGACTCTGTTGCCTTCATCTGTAAAATGAACACCGTCTCCTCTATAAATGCCTTGCATGTTGTAACGCAAGTTGTTGTGGTATATAGAACCCATGCCATAGTCTCTGAGGAAAGCAGAAACAGACTTATTGACGTGCTTTCTTGCTTTGTCAATCTGCGGACAATATTGGTTGGACCAGTTCCACTTTTGCCTTTGGCAAATATTAGAATATACAAAGGTAGTTTGTGGAAAAAGTGACATCAATTGCACAAAGGTGTCCTTAACAAGCATTTCCAGACCTACCCCAGTTAAAGTGCCTAGGTCATTTCCACCACAGTGCACAATTATAAGGTTAGGCTGTGGGAGATGTAGAAAGGATTTCACCAAAGGCATTAATTGGTGCCACTTTAACCCTCGCTGATCAATCCATTTAATGTCTACATTTGGCAAAGCAAGGTCTTTCAAAATACCTCTTTTTTCTGCATACGTTTCACTCCAGAAGACATAGCTATGACCTACAATCCACACTGTGAACATCTTTCAAGGAGATCTGGATGCACTCAGAAGGTGTCTTTCAGTAGAATGGCAATATGAAAAGAAAGATAGTTGTAAAATGGAGGCTTACATACCTTTTTTTTAATAAAAAGAACTCATTGGCTGTTTCAGACCATTCAACACTAAAAACTAGGCTGTATGTTTAAATTTTTTAAAGCATGTTTTGTATTGGTTCAGAAAAATGTGTTCCCACAGAACATTACTTTGGATTTGCTGTTAGGTTTTAAAAGTCAAGCACTCTTGCTCTTTCGATTAGAAACATTGTGTGCTGAAATTCTGACCTCTCTGCTCACACCAGTGTTCCATGACCTGTTGCTATGGTAGGAGGCAGAAGTCATGTTGGGGGTAGGGATCATTTGGAAAGGGTTGAAATTTGCAACCAATAGAAATGTGTGTTTCCATTTGAAAAAATGTTGGAAGCACTGTGATTTGAAGTTAACATGTATATGTGTGAAAAAAGAGAGGGACACATTGCCATTTACGGGTTCTGCTGAGAAGTGTACAGTTCAGAGATTCTGGCTCTGATAATCTGCTGTGTGAGTGCCACATTTCTTTCTCAACTAACTACTTTTAAAGGTGAGTTATGAATTAGGGAGGGGATGTATGTGGTGCATTTTGATATAAAAAATATAAATGAGATTCTTGTTTTAAAGTTGTTTTTTACATTTTATGTTTTGGAAGATATTTAACTGCCTTGAACTTGTCAGATATTATGGAGTATGTCTTCACCATAAGTAAAGGTGTACTGGTATCACCCAGGAATATTGTTCTCTGTCTAGAATCACACCATGAGTCTGTGTGCACAAAGGAATTGTTGTCAGAGATTTAATTCATGTTTGTCTGGTTCTGTAAGACTTGCATTCGTATGAAAGGGGCAGCTTGTCTTCTTGAAGTGTGATGGCTAGCATTCAGCACAACTCAGTATTTCACAAATGAGAGGGAAATGCTAACACATTTGAAAACAACAGGGTAGATTTTCTTTCCACTCCTGCAATGGGTGAGGTAGTTCCTATGTGTTACAAGCTCCAATTAAAACGTATCACACATGTACTCTTACATACATCTCTGCAGTCTTCATGCAGTTGTGCAAGCGTCCATGCAGATCTCTCTTGCACCTGACAATACACAGTCTCCAGAAGCACGCTCTTATCACACAGGCAGTAGCTTCTCCTGCACTCCCATGCTAAGTATTCAGCACTGTGTGGTATTTCAGATAGCAGTGTGTAACACTACCACATTCAACATCACCAAGGCTCATTTCCTTTGATCTAGTCTAATCACTCACCCAGGTTCCACATGCTCATGGTCTCAAGTATCTGTTAGGACATGTGCTCTTTTCTGCCTCTCTAAACTATAAGGAAAATGTGTCAGGCTGTTACAGTAATTATCACTTGCAAAACTACAGTGGTAAAAGTGCTTTGAAATTGCCAATGAAAAATCGATTTCTGCCTAGAATCACACGCTTATGCTGTCAAGTAGCTGTTAGGACATGTGCTCTTTTCTGCCTCTCTAAACTATAAGGAAAATGTGTCAGGCTGTTACAGTAATTATCACTTGCAAAACCACAGTGGTAAATGTGCTTTGAAATTGCCAATCAAAAATCGTTTTCTGCCTAGAATCACACCATGAGTCTGTGTGCACACAGGAATTGTTGTCAGAGATTTAATTCGTGTTGGTCAGGTTCTGTAAGATTTGCATTCGTAGGAAAGGGGCAGCTTGTTTTCTTGAACTGTGATGGCTAGCATTCAGCACAAATTAATATCTCACAAAAGAGAGGCAAATGCTAACACGTTTGAAAAAAACAGGGTAGATTTTCCTTACACTCCTGCAATGGGTGAGGTAGATCCTACATGTTCAAAAATCCAATTAACTCTTACCCCACATGTACTCTTACATACATCTGTGCAGTCTTCATGCAGTTCTGCAAGCGTCCATGCAGATCTCTCTTGCACCTGACAATACACATTCTCCAGAAACATACTTTTAGCACACAGGCAGTAGCTTCTCCTGCACTCCTATGCTAAGTATACAGCACTGTGTGGTATTTCAGATAGTAGTGTGTAACGCTACCACATTCAACATCACCAAGGCTCATTTCTTTTGCTCTAGTCTAGTCACTCACCCAGGTTCCACATGCTCATGCTCTCAAGTAGCTGTTAGGACATGTGCTGTTTTCAGTCTCTCTAAACAATAAGGAAAATGTGTCAGGCTGTTACAGTAATTATCACTTGCAAAACCACAGTGGTAAATGTGCTTTGAAATTGCCAATCTTAAATCGTTTTCTGCCTAGAATCACACCATGAGTCTGTGTGCACACAGGAATTGTTGTCAGAAATTTAATTTGTGTGGGTCTGGTTCTGTAAGACTTGCATTCGCAGGAAAGGGGCAGCTTGTTTTCTTGACCTGTGATGGCTAGCATTCAGCACAAATATATATCTCACAAATGAGAGGCAAATGCTAACACATTTGATAACAACAGGGTAGATTTTCCTTACACTCCTGCAATGGGTGAGGTAGATCCTATGTGTTTAAAACTCCAATTAACCCTTACCCCACATGTATTCTTACATACATCTCTGCAGTCTTCCTGCAGTTGTGCAAGCGTCCATGCAGATCTCTCTTGCACCTCACAATACACAGTCTCCAGAAGCACGCTCTTAGCACACAGGCAGTTGCTTCTCCTGCACTCCCATGCTAAGTATTCAGCACTGTGTGGTATTTCAGATAGTAGTGTGTAACGCTACCACATTCAACATCATCAAGGCTCATTTCTTTTGCTCTAGTCTAATCACTCACCCAGGTTCCACATGCTCATGCTCTCAAGTAGCTGTTAGGACATGTGCTGTTTTCAGTCTCTCTAAACAATAAGGAAAATGTGTCAGGCTGTTACAGTAATTATCACTTGCAAAACCACAGTGGTAAATGTGCTTTGAAATTGCCAATCTTAAATCGTTTTCTGCCTAGAATCACACCATGAGTCTGTGTGCACACAGGAATTGTTGTCAGAAATTTAATTTGTGTGGGTCTGGTTCTGTAAGACTTGCATTCGCAGGAAAGGGGCAGCTTGTTTTCTTGACCTGTGATGGCTAGCATTCAGCACAAATCAATATCTCACAAATGAGAGGCAAATGCTAACACATTTGATAACAACAGGGTAGATTTTCCTTACACTCCTGCAATGGGTGAGGTAGATCCTATGTGTTTAAAACTCCAATTAACCCTTACCCCACATGTATTCTTACATACATCTCTGCAGTCTTCCTGCAGTTGTGCAAGCGTCCATGCAGATCTCTCTTGCACCTCACAATACACAGTCTCCAGAAGCACGCTCTTAGCACACAGGCAGTTGCTTCTCCTGCACTCCCATGCTAAGTATTCAGCACTGTGTGGTATTTCAGATAGTAGTGTGTAACGCTACTACATTCAACATCATCAAGGCTCATTTCTTTTGCTCTAGTCTAATCACTCACCCAGGTTCCACATGCTCATGCTCTAAAGTAGCTGTTAGGACATGTGCTCTTTTCTGTCTCTCTAAACAATAAGGAAAATGTGTCAGGCTGTTACAGTAATTATCACTTGCAAAACCACAGTGGTAAATGTGCTTTGAAATTGCAAATGAAAAATCGTTTTCTGCCTACAATCACACGCTTATGCTCTCAAGTAGCTGTTAGGACATGTGCTATTTTCTGCCTCTCTAAACTATAAGGAAAATGTGTCAGGCTGTTACAGTAATTATCACTTGCAAAACCACAGTGGTAAATGTGCTTTGAAATTGCCAATCAAAAATCGTTTTCTGCCTAGAATCACACCATGAGTCTGTGTGCACACAGGAATTGTCGTCAGAGATTTAATTTGTGTTGGTCAGGTTCTGTAAGATTTGCATTCGTAGGAAAGGGGCAGCTTGTTTTCTTGAACTGTGATGGCTAGCATTCAGCACAAATCAATATCTCACAAAAGAGAGGCAAATGCTAACACATTTGAAAAAAACAGGGTAGATTTTCCTTACACTCCTGCAATGGGTGAGGTAGATCCTACATGTTCAAAACTCCAATTAACTCTTACCCCACATGTACTCTTACATACATCTGTGCAGTCTTCATGCAGTTCTGCAAGCGTCCATGCAGATCTCTCTTGCACCTGACAATACTCATTCTCCAGAAACATACTTTTAGCACACAGGCAGTAGCTTCTCCTGCACTCCCATGCTAAGTATACAGCACTGTGTGGTATTTCAGATAGTAGTGTGTAACGGTACCACATTCAACATCACCAAGGCTCATTTCTTTTGCTCTAGTCTAATCACTCACCCAGGTTCCACATGCTCATGCTCTCAAGTAGCTCTTAGGACATGTGCTGTTTTCTGTCTCTCTAAACAATAAGGAAAATGTGTCAGGCTGTTACAATAATTATCACTTGCAAAACCACAGTGGTAAATGTGCTTTGAAATTGCCAATGAAAAATCGTTTTCTGCCTAGGATCACACCATGAGTCTGTGTGCACACAGGAATTGTTGTAAGAGATTTAATTCATGTTGGTCTGGTTCTGTAAGATTTGCATTCGCAGGAAAGGGGCAGCTTGTTTTCTTGAACTGTGATGGCTAGCATTCAGCACAAATCAATATTTCACAAATGAGAGGCAAATGCTAACACATTTGAAAACAACAGAGTAGATTTTCCTTCCACTCCTGCAATGGGTGAGGTAGCTCCTACGTGTTACAAACTCCAATTAAAACTTACCACACATGTACTCTTACATACATCTCTGCAGTCTTCATGCAGTTGTGCAAGCGTCCATGCAGATCTCTCTTGCACCTGACAATACACAGTCTCCAGAAGCACGCTCTTAGCACACAGGCAGTTGCTTCTCCTGCACTCCCATGCTAAGTATTCAGCACTGTGTGGTATTTCAGATAGTAGTATGTAACGCTACCACATTCAACATCACCAAGGCTCATTTCCTTTGCTCTAGTCTAATCACTCACCCAGGTTCCACATGCTCATGCTCTCAAGTAGCTGTTAGGACATGTGCTCTTTTCTGCCTCTCTAAACTATAAGGAAAATGTGTCAGGCTGTTACAGTAATTATTACTTGCAAAACCACAGCGGTAAATGTGCTTTGAAATTGCCAATAAAAAATCGTTCTCTGCCTAGAATCACACCATGAGTCTGTGTGCACACAGGAATTGTCGTCAGAGATTTAATTTGTGTTGGTCTGGTTCTGTAAGACTTGCATTCGTAGGAAAGAGGCAACTTGTATTCTTGAACTGTGATGGCTAGCATTCAGCACAAATCAATATCTCACAAATGAGAGGCAAATGCTAACATATTTGAAATCAACAGGGTAGATTTTCCTTCCACTTCTGCCATGGGTGAGGTAGATCCTACATGTTCAAAACTCCAATTAACCCTTACCCCACATGTACTCTTACATACATCTGTGTAGTCTTCATGCAGTTCTGCAAGCGTCCATGCAGATCTCTCTTGCAACTGACAATACACAGTGTCCAGAAACATACTTTTAGCACACAGGCAGTAGCTTCTCCTGCACTCCCATGCTAAGTATTCAGCACTGTGTGGTATTTCAGATAGTAGTGTGAAACGCTACCACATTCAACATCACCCAGGCTCATTTCCTTTGCTCTAGTCTAATCACTCACCCAGGTTCCACATGCTCATGCTCTCAAGTAGCTGTTAGGACATGTGCTCTTTTCTGCCTCTCTAAACTATAATGAAAATGTGTCAGGCTGTTACAGTAATTATCACTTGCAAAACCACAGTGGTAAATGTGCTTTGAAATTGCCAATCAAAAATCGTTTTCTGCCTAGAATCACGCCATGAGTCTGTGTGCACACAGGAATTGTTGTCAGAGATTTAATTTGTGTTGGTCTGGTTCTGTAAGACTTGCATTCGTAGGAAAGAGGCAGCTTGTTTTCTTGAACTGTGATGGCTAGCATTCAGCACAAATCAATCTCTCACAAATGAGAGGCAAATGCTAACACATTTGAAAACAAAAGAGTAGATTTTCCTTACACTCCTGCAATGGGTGAGGTAGATCCTAGGGGCCCGATTCACAGAACTAACTTAAGACAAAATCCTAAACTTACTACCATTTTGGTATTCACAGAAGGCACTTACTCATTTTGGTATTCACAGAAGGCACTTACTCATTTTGGTATTCACAGAAGTTAGGAGTCCTAACTTTAGGACTCCTAAATGCCTTCTGTGAATACCGAAAGTCTTAAAATTAGGATTTTTCTCAGTTTAGTAGTAGTATAGTTAGGACTCCTAACTTTAGGACTCCTAAATGCCTTCTGTGAATACCGAAAGTCTTAAAATTAGGATTTTTCTCAATTTAGTAGTCCTAAGTCTAAATTTAGGACTACTAAATTGAGAAAAATCCTAATTTTAAGACTTTTGGTATTCACAGAAGGCATTTAGGAGTCCTAAAGTTAGGAGTCCTAACTATACTACTACTAAACTGAGAAAAATCCTAATTTTAAGGCTTTCGGTATTCACAGAAGGCATTTAGGAGTCCTAAAGTTAGAAGTCCTAAACTTAGGACTACTAAATTGAGAAAAATCCTAATTTTAAGACTTTCGGTATTCACAGAAGGCATTTAGGAGTCCTAAAGTTAGGAGTCCTAACTATACTACTACTAAACTGAGAAAAATCCTAATTTTAAGGCTTTCGGTATTCACAGAAGGCATTTAGGAGTCCTAAATTTAGGACTCCTAACTTCTGTGAATACCGAAATGAGTAAGTGCCTTCTGTGAATACCAAAATGAGTAAGTGCCTTCTGTGAATACCAAAATGGTAGTAAGTTTAGGATTTTGTCTTAAGTTAGTTCTGTGAATCGGGCCCTACATGTTCAAAACTCCAATTAACCCTTACCCCACATGTACTCTTACATACATCTGTGCAGTCTTAATGCAGTTCTGCAAGCGTCCATGCAGATCTCTCTTGCACCTGACAATACACAGTGTCCAGAAACATACTTTTAGCACACAGGCAGTAGCTTCTCCTGCACTCCCATGCACTTACAAAACCACAGTGGTAAATGTGCTTTGATATTGCCAATCAAATATTGTTTTCTGCCTAGAATCACACCATGAGTCTGTGTGCACACAGGAATTGTTGTCAGAGATTTAATTTGTGTAGCTTTTATTGTGTAAGACTTACAGTCATAGGAAAGGGACAGCTCATATGATAGATTTTGAAAAGCTCATAAAAAATATAGTAATATATTTAAATTACAAAAAGGTATTTTTTTTTAGTTTCTTTCAGGTATTGTTGAACAAGACTGAAACAAATTAAAGATGCCTATAAAATCAAGAAAGAGAAAAGAACAGCAACAACATCTATATTTGAAGACAACTGGAGTACAAAAATTAGTTGAAGAACCTCATGTTGGAAAAAGCCTTCTGGTAAGCAGACTAAGATTTTTTTTTTAAATATCCTCAAGCAAAGAAAAAATGTAAAAAATATATCCACTGGAAATACTGTTTCAAGGAGAAAGCAACAAGACAATCGACAGAATATACTAAATGCTAATGTACAAACAGAAGTAAGAAAGAATGACTTAAAAAGAAAAATAGATTTTAAAAACTTTCATAGAAAAATGTTTCAGAGAAGAGTGATGTTCAATTTGCTGAAGGAAGTGAAAAAAATATAGGAAGAAAACCAAATTTTATAAGAAAAAAAAACATATTGAATCAATTGTTGCAAAGGCTTTGGAATTAAAAAGAAAACTATTCATTTTAGTTTTGAACAGGATCCGTACATTAGATAAATTAGTGAATGTAATGAAGTGAAAAAGCAAAAGAAAAAGAGAAGTGAAAAAAATAAACTTTTGTAAAGTGTTCTTAGGAGAATGGAAGCATAGTTCAAGTACTGAACCATTTTTTAATGAAGAGAGTTATCTTCAAAGTAATAGTTTGCTGCATGCAGTTGACACCAGTGGTCGAGCATATGGAAGTTAAGGATGGTTGTGTAATAAAAAAGGAGAAAATGGTTCCAAGAAATGAGGAAGAAGTGTTAGCTGATGAGGTTATGGGGAGACGTCCTAAAGCCCCAGTGTACACTTGGAATTGTAGTAGTATTTGTATTGTACGACAGGAATCTATTGATAAATTTCGTGATTTTCTAAGAGAATATAGTAAAAAAGTGTTAAACAGAAGATTAAGGTGCTTCAAAGACTAGATCCATGCAGAGTGAGAGAGAATACTGGTTTGCAAGGACATTCTCTGGCTTGTCTTTCTAGGAAAGTTTGTCAAAGTGTTTTTCACCATTTTAGGATGCTGGCAGTTCATCATACTGAAATGAGAAAGTTTGTGAGAAGATTGTATTTTGCTAAAAGTCCAGCACTAAAGTTACATGAGTTGAATAGTGCTCTGTTCCGTGGATCTGTATCAGATGTGAAGAAGGTTTGTGAGGATATTGAGTTTTGTTACTTTGGTCCAGAGCAAGAAAGTGCAGGAAATGACACAGTTATTGAAGAAAATGTGGAAGAGAATGTAGAACCCACTGTTAGTAAAACATTTGAAGATCAAATGACAAAATTTACTATCATCTCTAATGAAAACCAAATATTACTTGTATTTGTTGCCGGAGAAGCCATTATAAAATACAAACAAGGAATGTTGATCTCTATAAAAAAAGTGAAAAAGAAAATAATTATGAGTGGAAGGATTTTGCTACATATTTGTTTCTGGAAAATTGTTTTGAATTGGGTGTAGATCAGCGTATTTGTAAATACTGTTATAACAATTTAGAAGAAAATAAAATGCCAGCTAGAGCGTACATAATAATTTAGAATTGGTTGATATTCCTGCAGAACTTAGTGATTTAAATACGTATGAGTCTATACTCATTCAATGTGTCCATCCGTTTCAGACTATAGTTCGTATGGAGCCCAAAACAGGCAAATTACCTCCTTCAGATTTACAAAGAGGTTTAAAAGGAAGAGTTGTCTATTTGCCATTAGATTTGAAAAAAAATATTGAAACAATTGATGCAGATAGTTTGGAAACTGAACCATTAGTTATTCTGGTTAATGGTGTACCTGCAAAGAATAAGAAAATTTGGCAGGAGCTGGTGGATGTAAGAAAAGTACAAAGAGCAAATTTGTATTTGAAAAGAAATAATAAATGGTATGAATCAATTTATATGGATGAAGATGAAGAAGTTTTACTAGCAGATACAGGAATACCAACTGGGAAAATTGAAAAAGTGGAAGGGTCAAAAGAAGAAGAAATTTATGAACATTTCAGCATACATCCTCTTCATTCTAAAGAAGTTATGGGAAACACTAATGACATGTTTCAGATGAAAAAAGCAAAAGGAACTCCTGTGAGTGTATGGGAGGAGAGCTTGGAAGCTCGTTGTTTTCCCCAGCTGTTTCCTACAGGAAAAGGTGGACGATATGATGAACGTCCAGTACAGATTTATGCTTCTGAGTATCGGACTACAAGATTATATGCAGAAGATCCAAGATTTCATCAAAGTATTCCTTTATTTGTTCCATCTTTTATTTGAAAGTGACTTATCAGCACTATCTTATGCATTAAATCACATTTTGAAAACTGGAGTACATCTACATAATGTGTTTGCAAAGGATTTTATGAACAAAGTGCAACAGCGAGATGATCATTTGGAATCTCAATTGATTAATCTAATGGCTTGTCAGCGTGGGACTAATGAATATTGGTACCGACGCCATGGAGAATTGAAATGTATGTTACGGAATTTAGGAACTCCTACATGGTTCCTTACCCTAAGCTGTGCAGAGTACGCTTGGGATGATTTACTGGATTTTCTTCGAGAGGCAAATTGAAATATTGAAAACATCCAATACAAGACAGCAGGAGAATTGTGCTCATTGGATCCGGTTAATGTTTGCAGATATTTCAATCATAGATTTGAGGCTATGATGTCCTTCATCTGCAATAAAACAAATCCACCTCTTGGAGAAGTTGTGGATTTCTTTTCGAGAAAAGAGTACCAAGCAAGAGGTGCTCCTCATATTCATATGCTGTTGTGGATCAAAGATGCCCCAGAATTTGGAACAGATTCTGATGATGCAGTTTTATCTTTCATTGAAGGATATGCAACATGTGCTATACCTAAAAGCACAGAAGAAAAAAACTTAAAAGAGCAAGTTTTACGTTTCCAAAGTCATCGGTGTGGAAAATACTGTCGACAAAAGTACAAGAGTAAAGATAAATTCTACACAAAATGTCGATTTGGATTTCCACGACCTGTTCTTTCAAAAGGAAGAGTAAACAGTTTTATGTCAGCTGTGCGACATACTATTACAGGAAAATCGCCTAAAAATACCTACAACCTAAGAAGAAAAGAAAAGTCAAAATATATAAATGACTACACCCAGTCATTTTATCCATGTGGAATGCTAACATGGATATTCAGTATGTAGCTGACAATTCTATTGCTGTTGCTCGGTATGTCACATCTTACATCACTAAATCTGAGAAAACGGAATTGAAAGAAATGTGGGAAGAGATTTCTCACAAGAAGACTGTCAGTAAAAAGCTATACAGTTTCAGTTTAAAGATGTTATCGCATCGAGAAATTGGGTCATACGAATGCTCAGATAGGTTATCATCTGCAAGTCTGTACTCCAAATCCAGAAGAATAATTTGGGTAAGTTTAGGCCTTGCAGGAATGTGAAATCGGGTACTGAAATCTATTTGAGAAATTGAATATTTAGCAGAGTACGAACCTGAAAGTACAGACAATTTAAGAACAAACATGTTGGACACATATTACCCAAAGAGAAGTCATCATCTTGAGAACATGTGTCTCTATGAAGTGCTGCAGAACTCCATTTATAAACGGAATGCCAGAGAAGACATCAACAATGGAAAATATAAAGTCATTGGTGAGGAAGGATGTTTGGTAAAACAAACAAAAGGAAGTTTGATTAATCACAGAAAGCTGAGTTGCGACACTACTGACAAGAATACATTTTACCACTTAGCACTTTTACAGTTGTTTAAACCATGGCGCTCAGAGGATGAATTACTTGGACATTTTCAAAGCTATGAAGATTCCTTTAATGCATGAAAAGATACCATAGAATGCAGTACTTTCACAACTTATGTACAAATGTTAAATGAAGAAATTGAACAAGAAGCAACAATTGCAGCTGAAGTAGCTAGAGACAGTTCTCAAGACAGTCAAAGTTCTGGGACGCTCAGTCAAGATCCCCTAGGACAACCAATCGTAGAAAATGAAGCTGCAATAGCCATGACTGAAGTGGAAACAGCTATGAATCAAGCTCAGGAAGATTTAATAAACTTACCAAATTTGGAACAGCAACTGAATGATAAACAACAGCAAATTTATGAGCAAGTCACAAAACAAATTGATCATGGATTACTACATGAAAATAAAGAGTGCTCATGCACATCATTTGAACCAATCAGAATGTATGTGAGTGGACAAGCTGGAACTGGAAAACGTTTCTTGATTAAAGTAATTAGAAGCTACCTACAGAAAAAAACTGATTCAACTTTGTCTTATGTTGCTACTGCTCCAACTGGGTTAGCAGCACAACATAAAAGGAATTACCCTCCATCGTGTGCTAATGTTACCAGTAGAGCATGAGAACAAAATACAATACCACAAGCTAACAGGAGAAGCATGTTTTGAAGTTTCAAGAGTATTGAAAAAAATTAAAGTTCTCATTATTGATGAGGTAAGCATGGTATCAAACTTAATGCTTGCCTTTGTGCATTTAAGAATGCAGCAAATTCTAAAGACAAACTATGACGTGCTATTTGGAGGAAAACATGTTATAGTTTTTGTGGATCTACTGCAGCTGACACCAGTTAAAGGACAACCAGTATTTCATACTCTTACACATGAAGACACGAAAAAGTCGTTAGGAAGTATAGGTAATGTGAATATTTGGACATAAGTACAAAGAACTCATTACCAATATGCGGCAAGCAAATGATGATGATTATGCAAGTATTCTCAAAGATATCAGAATTGGACTACTCACAGAACATGGAAGAAAAGCTTTACAGAGTTGATTGCTATGTAAATGTTTCCAACAGAACAAATAGTTCCAGAGAAAATATACAAGAAAATTGCTGGAAAAAATACTGTAATCTGCTTAAAGCCAACACTACATGAATGCTCTATATTCAATCAAGAACTTTTGAAATTGGAAAATGAAGAGATTGTAAAACTGGAAGCTGTGGATAAAATACAGCATGAAGGAATAACTATTATATTGACAAGCAAATTGACAACTAAATTGGATTCTCTGGAGAAAAACATATCGAAAACAGCTGGTTTAGAAAAGAATCTTTATGTATGTATGAACTGTCGAGTAATTTTAAGACGTCATTTGGATGTAGAAAAAGGTTTAGTGAATGGAGCTATGTGTAAAGTTGTGGGTTTTGTTAATTACCAGAAAAAAGATGGAATTGAATTTTTAAAAATAAAATTTGATCAGATTGAAGAGGTTAAAGACATTAGTCGTTGTTCAGTTCGTTTCTTGCTTGTGAAAGACTTATATGTACGTAGGAAGCAGTTTCCGTTTTCTCTAGCATATGCTGTAACTATTCACAAATCTGAAGGATTAACTGTAGATAGTGCTTTTGTAAACATTGGATCTAGTGTGTTTAAAGAAGGTATGGCATATGTTGCTTTGTCACACGTGAAAAAAAATCTGGTTTATTCATGATAGACTTTGATGAGTCATAAGTTAGTGCTGATGCAAACTGTGTAAAGGAATATAATAGGTTAAGAAGAAGCTATGCTCCTCATTTAGGTCAGTATCCTGTGTTTGAAAAACTTGTTGTTTGTCGGAAAAGGAGAATTGAGAATATCTGTAATGAGGATGTACAGAAGAGAAAATAAAAGGAGAGTGATGTGATTGCAAGCAAAAAGAAAAAGGACAATGCTGAAGAGGTTGTTGGTTGTCATTTTGAAAATAGCTCTGGTGTCAACTGCTACACTAATGTAATGCTGAATGTTGTATTTTATCTTGAAAGTTTGCAAGAGCAGATAATACTAAATCATGAAAAAAGATTCTGTTCTCTGCTGAATTTTCTTTATGAGAAGCTGAGTAATGATAAAACTAAAATAAAAAGGGCTTCTGATGTTAGAAATCTTTTAGATGTATGTTCAGGATGTACACAGTTTACTCAAAATGTCCAGCAAGATGCACAGGAATTCTTAATGTATATGCTTATGGTACTGGAAGATGAAGGGGTAGAAATAGAAATTATGTTTGGTCTCTCTTATAAATGGGAACATAGTTGTGAAAACTGTTTGAACACATGCAGCTCTAATGTTGATTCTGAAAGGTTCATATATTTAACATTACCAGAGAGTAAATCAGTGACTTTTAGTAAATTAGTTAAAGATGCAAATCACAACATGGAATGTTCTCAATGTAAATCAGAAATGTCATCAACGTTATTTTTAAAGAAATATGGACAGTATGTAATTTTAATGATGCAACGTTGTAGAGCTGATGGAACAAAATTGGACACTTTAATAAAGAAGTTTACAGGAAATCAATTATCAATATCAGGAAAAACTTTTGTTGCAGTTGCAATAATTTTCCATGATGGACCTTCTATAACTTCTGGTCATTACACAGTTTATCTAAAATGTGAAAAAGGCTGGACACTGTGTAATGATTCAAAATTGATTTTCAAGCAACGTTTGCCTGCAGAATTACCAAATTCCTACTTAATTTTTCTAAAACCAAAATTTTAGATACAAATTGCAGCATCTGAAGAAACCATTATTTCGATTTTATAGTATTACCATTGGATATTTCACCAAAAAAGAATTTAAAAATTACCATTTGGCCTCATGGAAAGGTAACTGTTTCTATTGTGGACTTCTTTGACAGATATTATTTTTGTGTATGAGCTTAAGCAACAAAATTTACAGACGTTATTTATTGCAAATAGTTATTGTTCTTAGATGATATTTTTAATATATATGTTACATTTCTATCAAGGTATGTTTTACTGAGTAGAGATTCAGGGCTTTTTTTAAACAATCTTTCAGATTGTTAATTTTTTTGCCCGCTGTTAAGTGATGAATGCAATTGATTTCACAATTTGCAGTGAAATTCAATATATTCTGAAAACAGCAAAAAAAGCGCAAAAAATTACTTCGTTAAATATGAAATTATGTGTACTGTATTCTAAAATGTATTATTAAATATTACTACTTTTTTTCTTTTTTTTCAGATCGAGAAAGAAAATTTAGGAAATGTAATCCTTTTTTCTAGCAATTAAAAAAAACCATTTATTTATAATTAAGTTATTTTGTTGGTCAGGTAAGTTTGAAATATCTGTATTTCTCACCCCTTCACTTTCATGTTCCCTTGTCTTCACTTCTCCTCACTCTGCTTTTCTCATTCCCCTTCTCTCTCTCTTCTTCCTTTACTGCTCTTTCGTAACTCCCTCACTCCTTCTATACTACTCCCCTAGGTTTACTGCCTCCATCACTACTTTTTCAACCATGTATCTCTCCCTAACTCCATGTGTCTCAGTCATTCTTACTGCCTTACTCCTTCTCAGTTCCTTGCTCTCTGTCTCTGTTTCTGTCTCTCTCCCTTTGTCTGTCTTACCCTTAATTTGCTTAAAATCTCTGGGGAAAATTAACAAGGCCCCTGCGCCACCACTATGTCACTTTTCATAACGTACTGGTGGCGCAGGGAGGTCCTCCATATTTACAAAGGAGAGGAAAAGCCACCCTGCGTGACTTTTCCTTTCCACATAAATACAGACACTTCACACGCAGCACTGTGCGTTGAAGGGGCGTTCCATGGGTGTTGTTGTGGGTGTTCCCACGCAACACTCAAAGAACTAGACACATCTCCAAGTTTACAAGAAATCGTAACTCTGGAGATGCATGTGAATGCTACGGTGCGCGCACGGTGCGCGCACGGCGGGGAAAAAAATAGAATTAAAAAAATTAAGTGTTTAGATGTTAGGTGGCTCTAAAAGAGCTGTTGTGTTAATTGAGGGACAGAGGAAAAAAAAGACATGGCAAAAATTATAGGGTGTCACACGTTTGCTGCTGTATCTTCCTCTCTATTAGCGGAATGCTGGTGTCCGCATAACAGAAAAGAGCATGACACAAGTTGCACCGCATATGCACCCTCTCAAACAGAGGGTGTATATCCAGAGGAACCGAAGAAGGTGAAGCTGCCGCCACAGATGAAGTGCTCTGCTGAGCTGCCGATGATGTGCTCGGCTGAGCTGCTGCGGATGTACTCGGCTGAGCTGCTGGAGGGTTTTCTCTAGCAGCTCGAGCATAAGCCACAGGATGTACATCTCTAACATGCCTGATCATAGTGACGATACTAAAAGAGTATTTCTTTTTAGGATCTCCTCTTGATAAGACACGATTACAAAGAGTGCAGGTGACTTTGGGAGCATTCACTTTCTTCTGCCCCAGTGGAAATGTAAAAAATTGCCATATAAAAGAGTCTTTCTAGTTCCTCTGTCTCTGTCTCACAAGGGTCTCCTGCTCACTCCCAGAAGATGACTGCTGCTCTGCCATTCCGAAGTACTGAAGTACTAGAAAAGCTGCTCAGCTCCTTCTCCCAGGGAATCAGAAGTAATAATGAGGGGAGTGGGTGTGGTGTTGGAAGTTTCTGGAACTGAAACTACTATAAACCAATGAAAAGTGTTGTTTCTTGATCACATGACTTACCGTGAACGCACCGCACGCTTACGGTGCGTGCACGGTACAAGCACGCATGCGCGTACGGAGCACGCGCGTATGACGCACACGCGCATGCGCGTACGGAGCACGTGCGCAAAAGGAGCATGCGCGCATGCGCGTACGGAGCACACGCGTACGCATCACGCATGAAGTACGCATGCGCACATAAATCACATACGCATGCGCACACAGCGCACGTACGCATGCAAGCCACGTGCACGCACCGTACGCGTACCGTACTGTACGCGTACGGTACGCAAACGGTGCGCGCACGGTCAAAAACCCTTAAAAAAAACAAAAAACGATGTTTAGAGGTTTATAGAAGATATGCTGTTCAACTATATCTAAAATTTTTTAAAAAAAGGTGAGCCATTCTATATTGCAGGATACAGTAAATCTATAATCATATACATAGGTAGCATATTGTAAAATAAATAAATAAAAAATATAATAAAACATTCATAAATTAGCATTTAAAAAACCTTGCAAATTCACTGAAAAAACCATAGGTTTCACACACGTTATAGTTAGGAATTAGCATTTAAAAAAACTTGCAAATTCATTGAAAAAAACATAGGTTTCACACATGTTATAGTTAGCTGGACATTTCACTCGTACAAAACCATTGAAATTCCCCTGTTATAGTTAGTTCAGCTAACTATAACTCGCGCGCCCGACATCCAATCAGTGATGTCATGAGTCATCAGCAGTGGATTGCGGGCGCGCGAGTTATAGCTAGCTGACAAACTGGATTGGCAGCACACAACATTAAAGGAATTACATTACATCGTTTACTAATGCTACCTGTGGAACATGAAAATAAATTGGAATATCACAAGCTATCTGGAGAAGCTTGTTATGAAGTTTCAAGAGTGCTAAAGAAAATGAAACTTCTGATTATTGATGAGGTGAGCATGGTCTCAAACGTAATGCTTAACTTTGTGCATTTGAGAATGCAGCAAATTTTAAAACAATGTCTTATTTGGAGGACAACATGTGATAGTTTTTGGTGATCTACTGCAACTTACTCCTGTAAAGGGCAACCAGTATTTAAAACACTTGAGCACGAAGATACCAGAAAGTCTTTGGGAAGTGTTGGAAACGTTAACATTTGGTCATATTTTGAGTACAAAGAACTCATTAAAAATATGCGACAAGCAAATGATGAAGTTTATGGAACCATTTTTCAAAATATAAGAATTGGAGTATTGACAGAACATGGCAAAGAAGCTTGGCAAAGTTGGATAATTACCAACTTGTTTCCAAATGAAAATATAGATCCTTCAAAAATATACAAATAAATTGCAGAAAATAAATCTATAATCTGCCTCATGCCAACACTGCAAGAGTGTTGTACATTTAATGAAGAACTTTTACAGCTGGAAAATGAACAAATAATAAAAATGGAAGCCATTGATAAAATAGAACATGAAGGAATTCCTATTATTTTGACAGAAAAATTGAAAACAAAATTGGATTCTTTGGAAAAATCTATATCTAAAACTGCTGGTTTAGAAAATAATTTATATGTATGTGTAAACTGTTGGGTTATTTTACAGCGTAATTTGGATGTAGAAAAAGGTTTAGTAAATGGAGCAATGGGAAAAGTTGTTGATTATGTTAATTATCAAAAGAAAGATGGAATTGAATGTTTGAAAATCAAATTTGATCAGATTGAAGAAGTAAAACAAATTGTTCGTTGTTCTGCTCGTTTTTTGCTTATTAAAGATTTGTATGTTCGTAGAAAACAGTTTCCTCTTTCTTTGGCATATGCGGTGACTATTCATAAATCTCAAGGTTTAAGTGTAGACAGTACTTTGGTAAATATTGGAAGTACCGTATTTAAAAAGGTTATGGCATATGTTGCTTTGTCCCGAGTCAGAACTTTATCTGGATTGTATTTGATTGATTTTGATGAGAGAAAGATTTGTGAAGATGTAAATTGTGTAAGAGAGTATAATCGGTTAAGGAGACTGTATGCTCCCAATTTAGGTGAATATCCAGTATATGAAAAGCGTGTAGTAGGTCGAAAAAGAAGGTATGAGAATATCTGTAGTGAAGTTAAAGAGAAGAAAAAAAAACAGGATAATGTTGAAAATCCAAGCAAAAAGACAAAGGTCACTATTGAAGAGATTGTCAGATATCAGTTAGATAATATTTGAGGTATCAACTGCTATGCTAATGTAGTGGTAAATGTTGTAGTTTTTTCTCGCAAATCTGCAACAGCAAGTTATAGAAAATCGAGAAAAAAGGTTTTGTTCCTTGTTGTATTCTATTTTTGAAAAATTGATAACTGATAAAAGTAAAATCCAAACTGTTTCTGTTATTAGGAAGCTTTTGGATATATGTTCTGGTTCTACGCAATTTACACAGAATGTGCAACAAGATGCTCAGGATTTTTTTTTTTTTTTTTTAACACTTCTTTATTGAGTTTGATATCCAAAAATATACAGCATTTAACGACATATCAGTATATCAAATATATTCCCACCCACCCAGAAAAAAAAAAAACGACCACCCACCCACCCCTGACTGGTCCTTAAGATAGAAGACAAAAATAAAACCCACAAAAAAACACAAAATATTCCAAAAATAAAAATAAAAAAATGACAAAAGAAAAAGAGGTGAATCGAGAAAAGAAAAGGAAGAGGTGCTATTGTCATACAATCTTCCATCTCTGGCGTGGGTAACGGGCAAGCTGTTATTAATGGCACCAACTTAATACCCCGGCAACCGCGCAAAATAGGCTAAGTTCCTCCAGACCCATCGCTTAATTGTTCTCCAGCCATCTTGTCAAAGGGGCCCATATATCTATCCCCTTGGATCTAGATATGTGCCCCTTTCTAGCATATACAGCTGTTTCTAGCCTATAAATGGCTAGGAGTCTCCCCGGCCATTGTTGGCCCGTAGGTGGTACAGGATCCAGCCAATAAGTGGCTAGGCAGAGTCGAAACACTATCATAGCGACAACTAAAAAGGTTTGAATCTGGGTGGCTAATTGAGACCTACTCACCTCCAATACTATCAATTGGGGGGTCATCTCTACTTGTTGTCCCATGTAGGATTCTAGAATAGCCCCGACTTCCCTTTTAATCAGGCCCAGCTCGGAGCAAGAAGCAAACATGTGGGCAATGTCAGCAGCGGGGTAATGGCAGCGTGGGCACAAAACCCCCGCACCACCTCCCCATTTAGCAATCTACTCAGGTGTTATCTAGAGGTTAAACCACGTCTTAAAGCATTGAAGTTGAAGGTTTGCAGCAATGCATGAAGTTTGGGATAGAATTAAAGAATCTTCTGCTTCCCCCGCTTCAACCGAAAGCCGCTCCTGACACCGCCCAACATGATTGGATAAGTTATCCGCCATTGAGTCTATTAGTTTTTTATAAATCCCGCCTAGCGTACCTGGCTCCTTAAGTAATTCCTCAACCAGCACCACTCAATCGAATCCCCTCCTACCTCCAGTTTTCTTCCCTAGGAAATCTCTGATCTGCAGGTACTGAAAGAAGCGCCTATTATCAACCCCAAAAGTTTCTTTGATTGAATCAAATGACCTTACCCCGGTTCCATCAATGATGTCTCCCACCTTTCTCACCCCTTTATCGTTCCACATCTTCATAAACCCATCATTAAAGATGCCCGGGAGTGCCTTATTGCCAAACAGAGGGGTATATGCGTGTATTATGCCCATACCGAACCTTTTACGAACAGCAACCCAGGTTTTGAAGGCACGCATTAATGTTTTAAATTTCACCCTTTTATACTGAAAATCTGTATAGCATAAAAGACAGCCCGTGGCCTCCAATCCCAGCAATAACTCATAGATTGAAACAAAACCCGTGTCTTGTGTCTGAGCTGGTTCAGCCCCAATCAAACTGCCTATTTTGGATAATGTGGCCGCCCAATGATATAACTGAAGGTTCGGGACCGCCCATACACCTCTCTCCCTAGGTAGCATCAAAAGTTTGAGGGCTCTCCTAGGGCGGCAATTAGCCCAAAGAAATTTGGAGACCAGCTGATTTATCGATTTAAACCATTTCGCATTAATAACCAACGGAATTGCCCTAAAAAAATATAATATTTTTGGAAGAAACTGCATTTTAATACCATTGCACCTCCCCACCAGGCTTAGTTTGAGATTATCTAAACGCTGAAAATCTTTTTAAAATTTTGGCAGCAATGGGTCCAGATTAATTTCGACAATTTTAGATACTTCCGCCATTATCTCAACCTCCAGGTAGGTAGCCTTCTGAATAACCCGAGGGTCGCTAGCATGACATCCTTTACCTAGTGTGACAAGAGTTTTGTTAGAGTTAAGACGAAACCCTGAGATTTCCCCTAAGGTCTTTGCTTCTCTTTCGATTTCGGCAAGTGCTCCCAGTGGGTTTGGGGACATAATGGCTAAATTGTCGGTGTACGCCAAGATCTTAGTACTCCCCCCACCACTATGTACTGCTAAAATCTGGTTGTTATCCATGATCCTCCTGACCAAGGGGTCAATGTCTAAAGCAAATAGTAGGGGGGAGCAAGGGCATCCCTGGCGTGTCCCTCTACTTATTGCAACTTGGCCCGACAATTACCCCATGATGGCAATCCTGGCCACCGGGTTATTGTACATTACCGAAATGGCCCTGATAAAGCCCGTGCCCAAACCTCTTCTCTCAAGTGCTGCCCATAAGAACGGCCAGGAGACCCTATCAAAGGATTTCTCCGCATCCAGCAGGATCAGCCCGATAGGGTCCCCTGTAATCTCGGCTGCATCAAAGAGAGCAATCACCCTCTGGATGTGATCAATTGTACTCCTCCCTGGAACAAACCCATGTTGGACCGGGCTGACTATCTTTTTAACTACTCCTGCTAGCAGGTTTGCCAAGATCTTAGCATAAATCTTGACATCGCTGTTAATTAACGTTATGGGTCTGTAAGAACCCAGTTCCTTGACTGGTTTCCCTTTCTTGGGAAAAACCACCATATTTGCAGACCCCCAAGAGGTAGGCGCCCTCTGGCCTGATTGGGCTTGGAAAAAGACTTCAACCATTAATCCCAATAGACAAGGAGCTAGCTTTTTATAAAACTCCCCGGGGATTAGA
This sequence comes from Triturus cristatus, assembly GCF_964204655.1. Lineage (NCBI taxonomy): Eukaryota > Metazoa > Chordata > Amphibia > Caudata > Salamandridae > Triturus > Triturus cristatus. The sequence continues at coordinate 733,133,869 of NC_140587.1, read as the reverse complement.
TCAGAGCCCGCCGCTTTCCCGTTAGCCAAAAGACTAATAACCCCTGTAACCTCATCCGCTGTAATGGGGGATTCTAATACTCCTCTCTCCTCATCAGTTAACCCGTCCCCAGGCAACTCTGCAAGATAATCCCATATCTCTTCTTTACTTCCCCCTATATCATTGGAATATAACAATTGATAAAAACGTTGGAGGGCAGCTCGAATATCTGAAACCTCCGTAACTTCCCCCTTCTGAGGATCATTAATTGCTGAAATCGCTCCCTGAGTCACCCTCTTTCTAGTACGTACTGCAAGTACATGTCCCACTCTCTCGCTACATTCATACATTTTGGAACGCCATGCTGTATATTTCCCTGCCGCTTTCTTTGTTGAGATTTCCCAAATTTTTGACTTAGCTGTGGTTACCCTAGTCTGTGCCTGGCCCACCTCTCCCCCATTAGCGATAGCTCCAACTAGTTTAATTTCTGCATCTGACAGTTTGACATATAGTTCCTGAAGATTAGCTCTAGCCATCTTCTGGATCCTCCAACCATACCTTGAGGTTTCCCCCCGATCCCTGTTTTCAGGGCATCCCAGACAACATCCGCTCGAGTGCTGCCCTTGTTCTTGGATATAAACCTCGGAACCCATGATTCCATATGAGCAATATAATCTTGTTCGGATAAAAGTGCTCTATCAAAAGTCCACCGTGATGTTTTCCTCCTTTCCGCCTGGAGCGGAATCTCAAAGACAAGCGGATTATGGTCGGATATGACCCTAGGGAATTTAAAAATCTGGCTGCTGATCAAGAGACTCTGAGAGACAAAAAAGTAGTCCAGCCTGGCATGTGATTGATGTGGGGTTGAAAAATAGGTAAAGCCATCATCTTGATATCCCTGCGCGGTCCACGCATCCTTAAGCCCATGCGTCTGACAGAGCTCCAGCAGCGAATTAAAAACCTTAGGTTTGCGTCCTCTGTATAACGCTGACCCCAGCTTCATTGTATTGACTCCCAAATTTATATTAAAATCCCCACAAACAATCATTGGCAATGGCCATCCCACCAATTCCATATTTAACCAATTCCACAAAGTCGGATCGTCAAGAACAGACCCATAGACCGAGCAGAGCGTAAATGAAAAAGAACCCAGGGTGCATAAAGTGATGGCCCATCTGCCCAAATGATCTGCCTTAGGCCGAGAGAAGCAGATGCTTTTCCCACAAGCCATAATAGCAACCCCTCTAGTCCGTGTACCTTGAGATGTGGAAGATATTAACTGATAGCCCTCTAATTCTGCCACCTTCTGCCTCCTAGCTTCAGTGTGTGTCTCCTGTAAGCATATTATATCTGAATTCAAATATTGTATGTCCTCACTGATCCTGCGTTTTTTGGACGGGCAGTTCAAGCCATATTTACTAATGCTATTCTAATCTTGCCCCATGCCATTCTACGTGTTGTCAATTAACTTCCTAGAAATTCGCATACCAAACATGTAATCTCCATACCGTTGCATATATCCTACCCTAATGAACCAGCCAGAACCCTTGAGACCCCCCTCCGCCCCACCCCCTACCTTTAGGCAAGAAAGGTCCGAAGACCCTTGAGATGCCCCCTGCATGCTGCTGCTTCCCACCACCACCCATCCAGCTCCCTTATAGAAACACCAGGCAAGAAAAAGAAGTAAAAAGAGAAGAAACAAGAAAGACACTACGCCTTAAGCATCGATGAGTCCAATACATCAAATAGCAATATATTTCCTTTTTACAAATCCTTGTCGGCCGAAGCTCGTACGAGCTCTCGTAGAAAATCCTGAGCTTGAATCTCCGAAGAAAAGATCCTTATATTCCCCCGGAGGATTACTTTGAGGCCTGCCTGGCTTAAAAGATAGACTTCACAACCGGCCTTTTGGAAGGGAGAGATAAGTTGTTGAAGCCTCGATCTACTTTCGACCGTTACATGTCAAAAGTCCAGCCGGAAAAAAAAGGAGTGACCCTCCGCTGAGCGTTTTGCTTCTGGGCGCGCTTTGTCAAAAACCGCTTGCCGCAGCAGAAAGTTGCCCAAAAAAATGAGGATTCTCTGGGTTAAATATCCCCTTCCATTTGGCCTTTTCTTTTTTTTAACACCAATGGGAAGCGATGCACCCGTTGCACTTCCAAGTCCCAGTCCCAGTGTGAAAGTTCAGGGAGTCCACCTTTCAACAACCGGAGCACAAAACCGCGGATATCATCCCCTTCTGCATTTTCCGGAGCGCCTTAGATTATTACGCCTTTGGCGGTTCTCAAAATCCTCCAACTTCCACATGACATCCGTCATCCTTAATTCGTTAGAAGTTATTGGTTGAGTAGTACTCTCAGCTCCTGTCTTTCTGACATTTCCGTGCAGGTTTTGTTAATTTTCCTAATGGCCCCTTGTAGCTGTTTGGTTGCGTGATGAGCCCTCTTATGCTCCTGTCGAGCCTCCGTTTGGATCTGTTTTAGAGTTGAATAAATGAGATCCATCAGGGGGGGCGCTGAGGTGGGTGATGTTATGGTGGATACGTTACTCACTCCAAGAGTAATAGTCTTGGAAGTAGGTCCATCATTCATATCAAAGGGCGTAGTGGTATAAACCCATTTTAATTGTTCTGAGAGGCTCAAATCTGAATCAGAGTACATAGGGTCCTGGTCCTTCTTTTTCCCTCCTTTGGTCTTGCTCCGTCGCCGTTTTTGAGTGCTGGGGTTAGAGAAAGATCTACCCGAGTCAGACTCCTCCGCCAGAGATACCTCTTCGTCACATACACTAATATTAGAAGTCTCAGAATCCTCATTAAGGGAATAAAATGTTTCCCCACCATCGGGGGTACCTACTGGTACCTGCAATGATACAGCTAGTTTAGCAGTTATTTTCTCTCCGCTCTTTAAGCCATTAACCTCAATGTCTTGACTCTCCCCCTGTGTAGTTGCCTGGCTACAAACCCCACAGTCACCATTTAGGGGCAAAGAGGATAGTAATCCTGTACTCACAGTTCCTGCATCCCTAGTAGCCAAGTTTGGTTGGACCTCCAAAACATTCATGACACCATCAGTAGAATTGTCCAGCGTGTCTCCCCCAGTTCCAGCGCGCTGCTCACTTCTCTCCTGAATCCTTCGGCGTCCTAAAAACATCCCTGGAATTAACCGATTTTTACTTGTATTGTATTGTATTGTATTGTAATTTGTAAAGCGCGGTTGCTGCCCAATGGGCGTCCAAGCGCTAAGGCAAAAAACAGAACTGATGAGTGGTGGAGACGAGCTTAGGTGGATCTAGCAAACAAGTAAGTTTTCAGCTGCTTTCGAAATGAGAATAGGTTGGGATTGGACCTGATATGTAGCGGGAGTGAATTCCACATCTTCGCGGCGTTTAAGGAAAACATCCTTCCTCCGGTCCTGGCTCTCCGCACTCTTGGGACTACGGCTAGGAAGGCTTCCGTAGATCGGAGGTTTCTGTTGGGATGGTATTGAGTAACCATTTTGTTAAGGATCCTTGGACCAGACCCCCAGAAAGCTCGATGGGCAATGCATAGTGCCTTAAATGCCACTCTCTGCTTTACTGGGAGCCAGTGTAGGGCGGCCAGGGCAGGTGTTGCAGGCTGCGTCTTCGGGATCTGCAGCAACGTGCGGGCTGCGCAGTTTTGGACGACCTGTAGTTTTCGCAAGGACAGCTCTGGGGCCCCCACATACAGAGCGTTGTTTGAGTCCAGCCGAGACTGGATCAGGCCCTGCACTGCCACTTGTTTTGCTTCCATTGGGAGGAGGGGGAGAACCTTCCTTAGTGTTCTGAGTAACCCAAAACAGATAGCGGAAAGTTTAGTAGCCTGGGTGGAGAAGGAGAGGTTTTTATCCAGCCATACTCCCAGGCTTTTTACACTCTCTTTTGGGATAGGAGGTGTGCCCAGACAACTAGGCCACATGGAGGGGAGTAAAGTGGGTGAGGCAGTGCCTAGGAGCATGAGCTCCGTTTTATCTCCATTCAACTTTAATGAAGAGCCTGTCATCCACTTTTTTATATCCTCCAGGCAGTTCATCAGGTTTCCTGAGGTGTGGCCGGTCCTTTCCTGCGTCAGTGAAACCACTAGCTGGGTATCGTCGGCATATGATACAATTTTAATGCCTGATGGTTCGACGAGCCCAGCCAGTGGTTTCATGTAGACATTGAAGAGCACAGGGCTCAGAGAGGAGCCCTGTGGTACTCCACAGTCTAGGGGTTTTCTGGCTGATGTTATGTCCCCATCGAAGATCTGGAAGGATCTGTTATGCAGAAATGATTTTAGCCATTTTAGAGCATCGCATCCGATACCGATGTTATACAGACGGTTCAGCAGAGTGGCATGGCTGACCGTGTCGAAGGCTGCACTTAGATCAAGGAGGATCACTGCCACTGATCCCCCTTGATCCAGTATCCTTCGAGACTCTTCGACGGCTGCCAGCAAAGCAGTTTCAGTACCATGTTTTGGCCTGAAGCCTGTCTGGGATGGGTCCAGGAGTGCATGGCTTTCCAAAAATTGTGTCAACTGGGTATTTATATGTTTCTCTAGCACTTTACTTACCCAGGGAAGTAATGAGATTGGACGGTAGCTAGAGTGATCTTCTGGATTGAGGGTGGGTTTCTTTAGCAGAGCCCGTACCATGGCTCTCTTCCACCCAGTTGGTACTGTGCAAGAAGAGATGGATGAATTGAGGAGCTCTAGCACCACTGGAAAAATGGCTTGGCCTGCCTGGAGCAGTATTTCTGGTGGGGCAGCCTCCTCCGGACTCAGGCTCAGGACCTCCGGACTCAGGCTCAGGCTCGGGCTCGGACGCTGAACACTGACTTTCAGTTTCGAGGGCGCCGCCGCCACACTCCCTGACGCTGTGAGAGTAGCGCCTCCCATCTTTCTTCCTCCAGGAGCCCCTCGCATCGCTGGGGGGCCGCGTTGGCTCACGCCCACCCCCGCTCCATCAACAGCCATTCCGGTGTCTCCCCGACCCCGGTGGGGTCTAGAAACCCTTGGCGGCATGATGATTCGTAGAGAGCGGCAGCCTTGAACACCTGCCGCCGCAGCCGCCGCTGCCGCGAGTGCTCTTGCAGCCGTCCGGATCAACAGGTAAACCACAGTGTTTATCTTGCTGTAAGGGACCCCCCGTCCTTGCTTTAGCCCATATATTAAGCCGTATCTAGCCATGTCCTTCTTAAATCTCTCTATCTCCGTCCATCATAGAGAGTCGTAGAGAGTCGGATGGGTGGTGTAACGCAGCTCTCACACATCTTGCCCTCCCCGCTCAGGAATTTCTAATGTATATGCTTGCAGTATTAGAAGAAGAAGGAATACAAATTGAAAATTTATTTGGACTTTGTTATAAATGGAAACATGAATGTGAAAATTGTACGTTTAATTCTACCACTAACAAAGACACTGAGAGATTTATATATTTAACAATATCAGACTGTAAAACAGTGTCTTTCAACAAATTAATTAAAGCAGCAAATCAAAACATGGAGTTTAGCCAATGAAAATCAGAAATTTTATCAACACTAGTTATACAAAAATTTGGACAATATATAACTTTAATGATAGAACTTTGTACAGCTGATGAAAGAAAATTGGAAACTTCAATTAAAAAATGTTGTAGCAAGTCATCTATCAATATCAGAAAGAACTTTTATAGCAGTAGCAATTATTTTCCACGATGGACCTTCTACAACATCTGGACATTACACTGTCTATTTAAAATGCAATAAAGGATGGACATATTGTAATGATGCTCATTTAGTTTTTAGATATCGTTTGCCAAACTAATTACCCAATTCATACCTAATATTTTTAAAGCCAAAGTTCTAAGAACATAATTCGGCCTATTGAGAATATGTTAAAGTGTATTAATATGATTACATTGGACTATTTCAGTAGAAAGGATTTCAGGAATATCATTTGTGTTAGAGGAAAGATATTAATATGAACTAAGCACTTTTTCTGGGATATTCTGGCAACATATATTATAAAGAAAATCATTTAGAGTATAAGGAAATTATAAAGAATTGTTGATTTAATTATTATTTAGTTCTTTCTTATTGTAGTAACAATATTCTCTTGCAAAGAAGCATTTTATGTATGTGTGATTTGTATTATATGCTATGTTATTAAGGATGTTATTTTTACGCAATGTGCATAGATACTTCACTATGTTGAAAATATTTCTGACACAGATTTGTTTTTTTTTTAAACAATCTTCGTGATTGTTTTTTTTTGCCCGCTGTTACGTGATGAGTAACATTGAAATCACTATTTATAGTGAAATTCAATATATTCTGAGAACAGCAGAAAAGGCTAGCAAATAATTTATATTATGCTTAAATTATGTTGTATTTATAAAATTATAATATTATATATTATAACTGTATTTTTTCTTCTCTTTTACAGATCCTATTTCTAAAGTTAAAACGTTTTTAAACTTTAAAATATAACGAACAACTGCAAAAACTGTTTACAATACTTTGATATGTACTACTGTAAAGGTAAGGTTAAGTAATCCAAACACTATCCATCCGCTACTACATTCATCCAGGCACTATTCATACACACCCTTAAACACCTACTCAATGCTTATTAATGCCTAAAATACATCAGGTATTAACCATACAGTCCACCAATCACTATGTTACTGGTAATGTGGTTGTTAAGTCATTTACTACTAGCATGTACTAATTCAATACCTCTGTCAGTACCCAAGCAATTATGCATTTTCTCAGATGATCTCCTTGCAATACTGTACCAAAACACAAGCACTTATAAACTCACCCTGTTGTCAACTACCAGCACTCTACCTACTCAGTCACTGTCTATGCACTTGTACAATGATTCAGGTATAAAGAGACACAGTGCTACAGTCAAATGTGCACAATCTATGCAGGCCCCTAACCCCTTGTAGACTACTGATTCACTCCTGTAATAATCTAGGTAGTACTCATGCAGTGCCCCAATCACAATCACACTGTCACGCTCTCCACTCTTGCAATCATTCTGATAGAACCATTTCCTTATCTAATCTCTGTGCTGAAACACAAGCATTTATAAACTCACTGTGCTGTCAACTAACAGCACTCTATTTACCCAGTCACTGTCCATGCACTTCTACAATGACTCAGGCATTAAGACACGGAGTGCTACAGTCAAATGTGCACAATCTATGCAGGCCTGTAACCCCCTGCAAACTACTGATTCACTCCTGCAATAATCCAGATAACACTCATGCAGTGCCCCAATCACACTGTCACTCTCTGTCCACTCTAGCAATCCTCCTGACAGAACCATGTCCTTATCTAATCTCTGTGCCGAATCACAAGCACTTATAAACTCACTCTGCTGGCAACTACCAGCACTCAACCTACTCAGTCACTATCTATGCACTTGTACAATGATTCAGGCATGCAGAGACACTGTGCTACAGTCAAATGTGCACAATATATGCAGGCCCATAACCCCCTGCAAACTACTGATTCACTCCTGCAATAATCCAGATAGTGCTCATGCAGTACCCCAATCACACTGTCACCTCTGTCCACTCTTGCAATCATCCTGACAGAACCATGTCCTTATGTAATCTCTGTGCCAAAACACAAGCACTTATAAACTCACCCTGCTGTCAACTACTAGCACTCTATCGACTCAGTCACTGTCTATGCACTATTACAATGATTCAGGCATGAAGAGACACTGTGCTACAGGTAAATGTGCACAATCTATGCAGGCCCTTAACCCCCTATAGACTACTGATTCACTTCTGCAATAATCTAAGTAGTTCTCATGCAGTGCTCCAATCACACTGTCACTCTCTCACCACTCTTGCAATTATCCTGACACAACCATGCCCTTATCTAATCTCTGTGCTGAAACACAAGCACTTATAGAACCACATCCTTATGTAATCTCTGTGCCAAAACACAAGCACTTATATAAACTCACCCTGCTGTCAACTACCAGCACTCTACCTACTCAGTCACTGTGTATGTACTTGTACAATGATTCAGGAATGAAGAGACACTGTGTTACAGTCAAATGTGCACACTCTATTCAGGCCCCTAACCCCCTATAGACTACTGATTCACTTCTGCAATAATCTAAGTAGTACTCATGCAGTGCTCTTGCAATTATCCTGACAGAACCATGCCCTTATCTAATCTCTGTGCTGAAACACAAGCACTTATAATCTCACCCTACTGTCAACTACCACCACTCTAACTATGCAGTCTAGGTATCCTCCTGTCTATCCCATGCACTTCTCCAATCACTTATCAACCACTATCTACTTATCCTATTAGTTTGCGAATATCAGCACTATCTTCTTATCCTATCACTCCGCCAAAACGTAAGCACTCATAAATTGACCATGTACTGTATTTGCAGCACTGTAATCATTCCAATAACTAGTAATGTACTTATGGAGTGGTCTAGCCACTTACACAAGTATACCTCCAATATTCTGTACAGTATGCATGCAGACATCAAACCAGGTATATATTATTCATACACTCATGCAAATTCCCACTTACCACCCATGCAGCCGAGCAATTGTCCTGTTACTCCGATGCACTTCCTCAGTCACCCATCCAGCACTATCTTCTTATCCTATCAATCCGCCAATAGGTAAGCACTTATAAATTGACCAGGCACTCTCTTTACAGCACTGTGATCATTCCAATTACTACTCATGTACTTATGGAGTGGCCTAGCCACTAACACAGGTACACCTACAATATTCTCTGCACAATGCATGCAGACCTCTAACCAGATACATACAATTGATACACTCTTCTGGATACTAAGGTACTACACACGCACTCTGGGATTCCTCCTGTCATTCCCATGCACTTCCTCAATCACCCATCCAGCACTATTTTCTTATCCTATCATTCCACAAATACCTAAGCACTCATAAATTCACCATGCACTCGGTTTGCAGCACTGTAATCATTCCAATTACTAGTGATGAACTTATGGAGTGGCCTAGCCAGCAACACAGTTACACCTACAATATTCTCTGCACAATGCATGCAGACGTCTAACCTGATACATACTATTGGTTCACTCCACTAAATATCCAAGTAGTACCCATGCAGCCTAGGAATCCTTCTGGCAGTCCTATGCAGTTCTCCAATCACCCATCCGGTATTATCTACTTATCCTATCAGTCCGCCAATACCTGGCCTATTATAAATTCACCAGGCACTCTGTTTACAGAACTGTCATCATAGTAGTTACTAGTCATGTACTTATGGAGTGGCCTAGTCACTAGCACAAGTACACTTACAATATTCTCTGCACAATGCATGCAGACCTGTAACCAGATACATACTATTGGTACACTCTTCTACATACTAAGGTACTACCCATGTAGCGTAGGATTCCTCCTGTCACTCCCATGCACTTCCTCAACCACCCATCCAGCACTATCTACTTATCCTATCACCCTGCCAATATCTAAGCACTTATAATTTGACTATGCACTCAATTTGCAGCACTGTGATAATTGCAATTACTAGTGATGTTCTTATGGAATGGCCTAGGCACTAACACAACTACACCTACATTATTGTGTACACAATCCCTAGAAACATTTAAGCACATGCATATTATTGGTACACTCCAGTAAATACTAAAGTAGTACTCATACAGCCTAGGATTCTTCTTGTCAGTCTCATGCACTTCCTCAATCACCCATCCAGCACTATGTTCTTATCGTATCACGTTAATACCTAAGCACTTATGGGGCAGATTTACAAGCCCCCTGCACCACCAGTACATCACTTTTTGTAATGTAGTGGTGGCACTGGGAGCACCTCCATATTTACAAGGATAGGAAAAGCCACTGTGCATGGCTTTTCCTCTCCTTGAAAACACAGCCCTTTCAAACATAGCACTTTGTATTGAAGGTGCGTTCCATGGGTGTTGCTGTGTATGTTCCCATACAACACCCATGAAACTAGATACATATCAAGATTTACGAGAAATCATAAATCTGGAGATGCGTGTGAATGCTGCACCACTGTAGAGGTGGCGTAGCAAGACGCAACGAGGAGAAATATTTTAATTTCTCTTCATTTGTTCCTCTTTCAATGCGCGCTGCATTCCACAGCATGCATTGAAGGAGGAAAATGCCAATAGTCATTGTTTTTGTACAGGAAGGTGCCCCTTCCTGCACAAAAACAATCTCAGCACAACGCAGGCATCCTTGCACCATGGTGCAAGGGTGCCTGCGCCAGCGCATGGCTACAGTTTGTGTGCCACTGCAGAGGGCAGCACAGAGATGCAACATATTCATGAAAATATGTTGCATCCCTGTGCTTCGGAAGTGTTGCAGCGCGGTACAGCCAAAGGGCTTTCGGAGCCACACTGCAGCACTTCCTCATAGATCTGCCCCTATAAATTCACCATACACTACTAATGCATTATTTCAGTCAATCATGCTCTACGCATAGAGTCAACCAAACTTTCAGCCATTACCATGCAATTATAGTTCTTTTTTTAAACCAGATAAGATAGTTCTGACAAGAACTTTTTCTTTCTTCTTTTTTTGTTTTGTATTTTTTTTGTAGTTTTTGAAGAATTTTGCCTTTTTTTTGTATTTTTCTAAAAAGTAAACAAAAAAATGGAACAAAGTAAACAGGTAGGTTTTGGAATGAAACATCATTTAAAAAAAAATTAATTTTTTTTTTTAAAATAGCATTTATGGTTGCACTGTGCTGCGCAAACAGCATCTACTGATTGTTCACCGTAGCAGATGATGGCTTTGCACTTAGTGCAGTGCTGCTGGAGAAATGCAAATTCCGGACGAATGCCTATCGAAGCTGTTGATGTGGACACTCCGGAGGTGCTAGCAATGCCTGGTGGTGTATTTTTTGCTGCACGTCTCATCTCTTCTTGTGCCAGATTCCGGGGGTGAATGGTATGTAAATGCTTATACATACTCGCAGTTCCACACAAGTATTTTTTTTCACTGCTTCTCTACAGGACCCTGTCACACAGCGAGCATGTGACTTTTGTAGCATTTACCTTTTTTTGTCCAGCCGGAAAGGTAAAAAATGTCCAGACCACTGACTCAGGCCTCTGCTTGGGTGGATCTTCTTCCAAGATATCTTCATCTAAAGAATGGTGAGGAGATTGTGAACCAGATGCCATTGTTTAGATGGGATTTTTGAAAAAACACCCAAAAAATTCAAAACCAGCTCTTGATGGAGAAGAGATGTCTCTCATCAATTGCTCCAAACAGAATGACTAAAATGGGTGGGGTCCTTCAACTGTTGCAATGGGAAATGTTATAAACCAATCAAATCCCTTTTTTTTTAGGTCACATGGGATTTGCGCACCCTGCGCTCACGATAAACGCACCCGACGCGTCTTCGTGAAAATATATTAAACAATAATATAAGTTTATTACAGGTACAAATATATTATTTTTATGAATACCTTAGATAATCTCTTGCCCTAATATGTACATTAAAGACACATACATATTATTTTAGAATATAAAACCTTTTACGGGAGTCGCGCACCCAGCGTGCCCCAGCACGTATATGACGTCACGCGGGGCCCGCCGCCACGCAAGCATCGCGTAACTTAATGCGCATGTGTCGCGAATACGCGGGAAAAGGAGTCGCGCATCTGTCGCATACCTATCGCGCATATCACGTGATATTATACGTATATGATGTAACTGGGAGCCACGCACCCGTCGCACACCCTACGCGGATTCTTCACGACTTTTCCAAAATGGCAGCTAAAATACGCGCACCCGCAATGTTAGGAGCGCTTTGGGAGCGCGAATCCCCCAAAAATTGAAAAAAATACATATAATTTTAAAAAAAGGAGATCATATAATTACATTAAAATAAATTAAACACATATATAAATATACATTATAACACTTCTACAAATGTTTTTAAAAAAGAATTGCAATTTTCAGAAAAGTATATAATATTGTTTAATAAATATTACTATAAATATTAGAGGTAGTTTGACTTCTTCCTCTTTCAGCACATGTCCTACCTCTGTAGGCATAGTTAGAAATTAGCATTTATAAAGCCTTTGAAATTCACTGAAAAAACCACAGGTTTCAGCCACGTTATAGTTAGAAATTAGCATTTAAAAAACCTTTGAAATTCAAAGAAAAAACATAGGTTTCAGGCACGTTATAGTTAGAAATTAGCATTTAAAAAACCTTAGAAATTCACTGGAAAAAACCATAGGTTTCAATGGTGTTATAGTTAGTTGCAAAAACAACAATAGATGGACAGAATGCAGAACAATGTCAGTTCGGGCTGGACTGTTCCCATGAGGCACAGGGTCAGACTGATTTGCATATGGCCATGTCTGAACTGGGGTGGCAGAGTGGGCTAAAGAACGGTGATGGATCAAACCTAGATCTGTTGACTGGGTGTGAGTGTTTGATTGGTTCTGATGCTCCGTCCATCGCCACCCCCTTTTGTACCGCTTTGTTCGCCATAAGTTGGCAGGGTATGCTCAGACGTGAGTCCCTTGCTCACTTTGCCACTGGATTCAAGCAAGCCTGGCTGAAGACGGCTGAAATGCCAGAAACCGGTCCTAGGAAGCTTGTTTCCGGTCCAGGGAAGGCATGGCTTGGCAGTTCGGGCTGGACTGTTCCCATGAGGCACAGGGTCAGACTGATTTGCATATGGCCATGTCTGAACTGGGGTGGCAGAGTGGGCTAAAGAACGGTGATGGATCAAACCTAGATCTGTTGACTGGGTGTGAGTGTTTGATTGGTTCTGATGCTCCGTCCATCGCCACCCCCTTTTGTACCGCTTTGTTCGCCATAAGTTGGCAGGGTATGCTCAGACGTGAGTCCCTTGCTCACTTTGCCACTGGATTCAAGCAAGCCTGGCTGAAGACGGCTGAAATGCCAGAAACCGGTCCTGGGAAGCTTGTTTCCGGTCCAGGGAAGGCATGGCTTGGCAGTTCGGGCTGGACTGTTCCCATGAGGCACAGGGTCAGACTGATTTGCATATGGCCATGTCTGAACTGGGGTGGCAGAGTGGGCTAAAGAACGGTGATGGATCAAACCTAGATCTGTTGACTGGGTGTGAGTGTTTGATTGGTTCTGATGCTCCGTCCATCGCCACCCCCTTTTGTACCGCTTTGTTCGCCATAAGTTGGCAGGGTATGCTCAGACGTGAGTCCCTTGCTCACTTTGCCACTGGATTCAAGCAAGCCTGGCTGAAGACGGCTGAAATGCCAGAAACCGGTCCTAGGAAGCTTGTTTCCGGTCCAGGGAAGGCATGGCTTGGCAGTTCGGGCTGGACTGTTCCCATGAGGCACAGGGTCAGACTGATTTGCATATGGCCATGTCTGAACTGGGGTGGCAGAGTGGGCTAAAGAACGGTGATGGATCAAACCTAGATCTGTTGACTGGGTGTGAGTGTTTGATTGGTTCTGATGCTCCGTCCATCGCCACCCCCTTTTGTACCGCTTTGTTCGCCATAAGTTGGCAGGGTATGCTCAGACGTGAGTCCCTTGCTCACTTTGCCACTGGATTCAAGCAAGCCTGGCTGAAGACGGCTGAAATGCCAGAAACCGGTCCTAGGAAGCTTGTTTCCGGTCCAGGGAAGGCATGGCTTGGCAGTTCGGGCTGGACTGTTCCCATGAGGCACAGGGTCAGACTGATTTGCATATGGCCATGTCTGAACTGGGGTGGCAGAGTGGGCTAAAGAACGGTGATGGATCAAACCTAGATCTGTTGACTGGGTGTGAGTGTTTGATTGGTTCTGATGCTCCGTCCATCGCCACCCCCTTTTGTACCGCTTTGTTCGCCATAAGTTGGCAGGGTATGCTCAGACGTGAGTCCCTTGCTCACTTTGCCACTGGATTCAAGCAAGCCTGGCTGAAGACGGCTGAAATGCCAGAAACCGGTCCTAGGAAGCTTGTTTCCGGTCCAGGGAAGGCATGGCTTGGCAGTTCGGGCTGGACTGTTCCCATGAGGCACAGGGTCAGACTGATTTGCATATGGCCATGTCTGAACTGGGGTGGCAGAGTGGGCTAAAGAACGGTGATGGATCAACCTAGATCTGTTGACTGGGTGTGAGTGTTTGATTGGTTCTGATGCTCCGTCCATCGCCACCCCCTTTTGTACCGCTTTGTTCGCCATAAGTTGGCAGGGTATGCTCAGACGTGAGTCCCTTGCTCACTTTGCCACTGGATTCAAGCAAGCCTGGCTGAAGACGGCTGAAATGCCAGAAACCGGTCCTAGGAAGCTTGTTTCCGGTCCAGGGAAGGCATGGCTTGGCAGTTCGGGCTGGACTGTTCCCATGAGGCACAGGGTCAGACTGATTTGCATATGGCCATGTCTGAACTGGGGTGGCAGAGTGGGCTAAAGAACGGTGATGGATCAAACCTAGATCTGTTGACTGGGTGTGAGTGTTTGATTGGTTCTGATGCTCCGTCCATCGCCACCCCCTTTTGTACCGCTTTGTTCGCCATAAGTTGGCAGGGTATGCTCAGACGTGAGTCCCTTGCTCACTTTGCCACTGGATTCAAGCAAGCCTGGCTGAAGACGGCTGAAATGCCAGAAACCGGTCCTAGGAAGCTTGTTTCCGGTCCAGGGAAGGCATGGCTTGGCAGTTCGGGCTGGACTGTTCCCATGAGGCACAGGGTCAGACTGATTTGCATATGGCCATGTCTGAACTGGGGTGGCAGAGTGGGCTAAAGAACGGTGATGGATCAAACCTAGATCTGTTGACTGGGTGTGAGTGTTTGATTGGTTCTGATGCTCCGTCCATCGCCACCCCCTTTTGTACCGCTTTGTTCGCCATAAGTTGGCAGGGTATGCTCAGACGTGAGTCCCTTGCTCACTTTGCCACTGGATTCAAGCAAGCCTGGCTGAAGACGGCTGAAATGCCAGAAACCGGTCCTAGGAAGCTTGTTTCCGGTCCAGGGAAGGCATGGCTTGGCAGTTCGGGCTGGACTGTTCCCATGAGGCACAGGGTCAGACTGATTTGCATATGGCCATGTCTGAACTGGGGTGGCAGAGTGGGCTAAAGAACGGTGATGGATCAAACCTAGATCTGTTGACTGGGTGTGAGTGTTTGATTGGTTCTGATGCTCCGTCCATCGCCACCCCCTTTTGTACCGCTTTGTTCGCCATAAGTTGGCAGGGTATGCTCAGACGTGAGTCCCTTGCTCACTTTGCCACTGGATTCAAGCAAGCCTGGCTGAAGACGGCTGAAATGCCAGAAACCGGTCCTAGGAAGCTTGTTTCCGGTCCAGGGAAGGCATGGCTTGGCAGTTCGGGCTGGACTGTTCCCATGAGGCACAGGGTCAGACTGATTTGCATATGGCCATGTCTGAACTGGGGTGGCAGAGTGGGCTAAAGAACGGTGATGGATCAAACCTAGATCTGTTGACTGGGTGTGAGTGTTTGATTGGTTCTGATGCTCCGTCCATCGCCACCCCCTTTTGTACCGCTTTGTTCGCCATAAGTTGGCAGGGTATGCTCAGACGTGAGTCCCTTGCTCACTTTGCCACTGGATTCAAGCAAGCCTGGCTGAAGACGGCTGAAATGCCAGAAACCGGTCCTAGGAAGCTTGTTTCCGGTCCAGGGAAGGCATGGCTTGGCAGTTCGGGCTGGACTGTTCCCATGAGGCACAGGGTCAGACTGATTTGCATATGGCCATGTCTGAACTGGGGTGGCAGAGTGGGCTAAAGAACGGTGATGGATCAAACCTAGATCTGTTGACTGGGTGTGAGTGTTTGATTGGTTCTGATGCTCCGTCCATCGCCACCCCCTTTTGTACCGCTTTGTTCGCCATAAGTTGGCAGGGTATGCTCAGACGTGAGTCCCTTGCTCACTTTGCCACTGGATTCAAGCAAGCCTGGCTGAAGACGGCTGAAATGCCAGAAACCGGTCCTAGGAAGCTTGTTTCCGGTCCAGGGAAGGCATGGCTTGGCAGTTCGGGCTGCACTGTTCCCATGAGGCACAGGGTCAGACTGATTTGCATATGGCCATGTCTGAACTGGGGTGGCAGAGTGGGCTAAAGAACGGTGATGGATCAAACCTAGATCTGTTGACTGGGTGTGAGTGTTTGATTGGTTCTGATGCTCCGTCCATCGCCACCCCCTTTTGTACCGCTTTGTTCGCCATAAGTTGGCAGGGTATGCTCAGACGTGAGTCCCTTGCTCACTTTGCCACTGGATTCAAGCAAGCCTGGCTGAAGACGGCTGAAATGCCAGAAACCGGTCCTAGGAAGCTTGTTTCCGGTCCAGGGAAGGCATGGCTTGGCAGTTCGGGCTGGACTGTTCCCATGAGGCACAGGGTCAGACTGATTTGCATATGGCCATGTCTGAACTGGGGTGGCAGAGTGGGCTAAAGAACGGTGATGGATCAAACCTAGATCTGTTGACTGGGTGTGAGTGTTTGATTGGTTCTGATGCTCCGTCCATCGCCACCCCCTTTTGTACCGTTATAGTTAGTTGGACATTTCACTCATACAAAACCAGAGAAATTTCCCCGTTATAGTTAGTTCAGCTAACTATAACTCGCGCCCCCGCAATGCACTGCTGATGACGTCACATATTACATCACTCATGACATGGTCAGTGACATCACTGTTGACATCACTGATGACATCTCAAATTACATCACTCATGACATCACTGATGACATCATCCATGTGATCATTTCATGCATCTTCTCACACTCAAATCTAACTTTTGATACACCCATTCTAAATTACAGACTGCCATTCTCAAAACCATAGGCACTCCAACACCAATAACTACATATCAACTCACTGATTATTAGGTTACACACACATCCAGACACTCACCCATACAGTCATTCATACTTACGGTCACTCAGTACAGGACTATCATATGCACTCAAACACCTATATAGAAACTCACACACCACCACTCATCCATATAGGTACTCACACACCTAGTCAGTCATGCAAATAATTAATCACACTGCCATGTACTCACCTGTACAGTTATACACACACCAGTTCACTTACTCATACAAATACTAGCACATACTTACACTCTTATACAATCACTGATACAAGCACAGACTCATCCATACAGTCACTCTCACAATCACTCACTCTCACTTATAGCCATTTATATACTCCAACACACATATCCACTACCTTTCACATATGTAGTTACCTACACATATAAAACTGAGATATACATTCACTCACTAACACACCCATTCACACACTCACCCACCCACCCATACAGTCCATCACAGATGCACTCTTGAAACCATGCACCCATTGAATCACCCACTCACACATCTATGCACAGAGTCATACACACCCCACCCACACAAACACACAGACACCCATACAGATACTCAGACAACAAATCAATAACCCATATAGACACTTGTGTAGCTACTCACCAACCCATGAAGTTGCTTACACACCAACTGAGAGACTAATACAGACTTTCACACAGTTTAGTCACTAACCCATGCATTCAGTAAGACACATTCAATCACTCACTTATACAGTCAGTTACGCATCTACTAATAATCCCTTCAGGCACTTGTAAATCCACTCATTGTTCAATACATCTTGTCATAGATATATATGACAAATATTTAAACTTTACAGAAACACACATTCACTGGATGATGCCATCAGTGATGTCATCAGTGATGTCATTTGAGATGTCATCAGTGATGTCATGAGTGATGTCACTGACCATGTCATGAGTGATGTAATATGTGACGTCATCAGCAGTGCATTGCGGGGGCGCGAGTTATAGTTAGCTGAACTAACTATAACAGGGGATTTTCTCTGGTTTTGTGTGAGTGAAATGTCCAACTAACTATAACGCCACAACCAATTACTCCCCATCACAAGAAGAGTTGGGCGCACACACGGGCTTGCAGGAACCAGCAATTTATTGAACTGGGCATTATGCGTTTCGGAGTAATTCCTTCATCAGACGCCCCTTCCAAACATACATACATATATGTGCCCGACAGAGAGATCAGCGAACATTCCTCTCTCTCTCTCTCCCTCTCTCTCTCTCTCTCTTTCTCTCTCTCTCTCCCATTCTCTCTCTCTCTCTCTCTATATATATATATATATATATATGACACGTCACTCCACAGCTGGATTATGCTCAATTTAATCTTGACACAACACACCAACTAACGCGTTTCAGCCCTCCCACAGCTTTTCTCATGGTTAGTGAGTCCTTCTTTTGTTACACCTTTTATACCCACTTTAGCCTTAATGGGGGATTGTGGGAAAGGTAGTGTTTTCAAATATTTTAAAAAAACTATACATTCTATTTACAGAAAAGAACATGCACTTTTGTCGGGTATTTGATTCATAACATTAACAGATTTTCTCATAATCCATTTGTTTACATTTATTTTGAGCTATGCAGTTTTGCGCTGCTTCTATTAACCTGCTTTACTGATATTGTATTCACCGGTATAGTACCTGATTGTCCATTGTTAATGCATTGTTAACTCCATACAAATATTAATCGTGAACAATGTTTTCAATGCTCTATTGCTACTTATCAGTGTCCACCATAAATTCATCTTGTCCATATCTGATATAGGGTACAGTACCCTGGCAACAAAACGCATTTTCAGAGTATACCAACACAGTTCAATTCAGTTTGTTGTTTTACAGTACTATAATTCATTCAAGATGCACATAAAGTTCTTCGTCTTTATTGATGCCTCTAGGTGTTTTTGTACTGAGTCTTATGATAAACTGTGACTCCATTTGGCGCGGTTTTTTAACTCTATCTCCTCCCCACTCCCCTTGAGGTATCATTTGGATTCCATAATAGTTCATTGCTCTCCAATCTCCTTTCTGGCATTGTGCCATGTGCTTTGCCGTGGTATATGTCATATAACTAGTCTTCTCCGCATGGATATGTTCAAGAATGCGTTTTTTAAGAATGGAGGTTGTACTACCGATATACTTCATTCCAAAACTGCACTCTAATAGGTAGATAACAAACTGGGATGTGAAAGAGATGTTTTGATCAATATTGATCACATTTCCATTGGGTTCCATAATTGTTCCCACATTTTTGTCTATTTTGCAGGCCTTGCATAGGTTACATTTTCTGAAGCCCCTCTGTTGGTCTGTTAGCCAATTTGTTTGTTGACCTTCTTCAAAGTGGCTTGTGACAAGTACATCTCCCAGGGATTTGGTTTTTCTGTAGGTTCCCACTGGTTTTGGCAACAAGATTTTCCCTATATCTGGGTCTCCTGAGATTAGATGCCAATATTTTTTGATTTTGTTGATAATTCTCCCATTTTCTTTACTCTATGTGGAGACAAATCTAGGTGCCCCTTGTTCCATGTAATCCTTGATTTTTGTTTTTATAATCAATGTTTCCTCTCTCGTTTTTTTTGTCAATTCGTCTCTTGAATTTCTTCAGAGTTTTTTCATTATATCCTTTCATCCTGAGCCTGCTCATTGTTTACTGGATCTTTTCCTCTGCATCCTCTTTTTTAGAACAATTCTGCTTCATGCGCATGAATTCCCCATAGGGGATACTTTCTATCAATGCTTTTGGGTGAAAACGTGTCCCTTGTAGGATGCTGTTAGTTGCTGTTCATTGCTAATAAATGTGACTGCATGAATGTACATGATTCAGTTCCTTTGACGATTTACCTATAGTTACTTCTGAGCCTATGGTTGTACATATATATACGTGGCATATTTGCTAGGTGTGATTGAATGATGCACTAATCAGGTCGAGTAGTGTCCCTCTTGAAGCACAACCAAGAAAGGCAACCAAGTTGCAAAAAATTAATTAAACAAAGTTTTCATGGAAAGTTCAAACTCATATGTTTATTGAGCAGATATATCAATCTTCGTTCAATTCACGAGATTTGTGTTTTCCCAATAAGGATAATTCAAAAGAATCAAGGACTTGTTTATGTTTTCAATGCATTTCGGGTATTAATATACCCTTCATCAGGAGAAGTCCTGTATAACTACAAAGAGGAGAGATGTGTCGACCAGTTACATAAATGTGAAAATAAGATAAATGATTTTAAACCGCCTAAAAACGATGGCGCCGTGACTTTGTGCCCATAGATTGACTGAAACGGAAAACGTGATAAAGGTGTGCTGAAACAATATATGCTGGAAGAAATATAAAGTGAATCTGAGGAACACTATCAAACAAAGATATGCCAAAGTTTGAGAATTTAAATGTGATGCTAAGGTCGAAATGCGTAAAATATAACCGGGTATAGGCGAAGGTATATTAACGAACTAAAGCTTAGTACGTGAATAAGGTTAACTCTAGCTCAGGCGGCTGTTAGTTCATGAGCAAGCAGCGTGTGAACGCTTGTGAAACATACCTCAATAGTCGGTATAACCCGGGTGAAGAGAGTATTCCCGCATGCCGGAGCAGTTAGCGTGTGTTCGTGTGACGAACTTCAACAGAAGTAAAGTAGTTAGTGAAAAGTGAAAAAAAGACTACTTATAACGAAGCCCGATATGGCGGCCATGATAGAGTGGTACATCAAGAGTGAAACTGCAATGTGGTCAGAGCTGAAGTGGTTAGACTAATAAGAGATAAGATGAAGGATCAAATACAATTAAATAAAAAGATAAGGATGAAAGGCAAAAGACAAACTGAGAAATGTAAAAAGAAAAGTGAAGATGAAATATGATAGAGACTAACATGTAACGACAAAAATTATGAATAAAGTTGTGGGTAAAAAATAGAAAAGGAAGAGACTGAAAAATGACATGTTTAAGGAAGGTGGAAAAGTAAATCATATACAATACAGGTTGAGGTAAAATGGAAATTGAAGGGGACAGGATACAAGAAACAGAGATTACAAAAAGCAGCTAAGTTCGACGCGGTCATTGAGTCCATGTGGTACCAGAGCATTCATTTTATAAATCCATGCCGTCTCTCTCTGGAGAAGGAATTTCCGATTGTCTCTGTCTTCTTTCAAGGGTACGATTTCCAGTACCAAGAATCTCAATTGGCTGATATTGTGATTTTTAGACAAAAAGTGCATAGCAACAGTAGATTTCGAGTTCTTGTTGCGGATGTTGCTTTTATGTTCAGTCAAGCGGACCTTGATTTTCCTCTCAGTTTTACCTATGTAAACAAGGCCACAGGGGCATTTGAGCATATATATCAAATTTTTTGAGTCACAGGTCGCCGTGACGTATAGTTTGATGTTAGATCCCTGTGTAGGATGTTGAGTCACATTTCCTTTGATGACATTATTGCAATGTCCGCAGTTGTAGCAGGGCGTTGTGCCTTTGTAAGGTAAAACAGGATCACAAGACGGATGAGAACTAAGGAATTCCATCAAATTCTTGCTTCTCTCGTATGCAAAGAGTGGTCTTTCTGCTAAGATGTCTTTAAAGTCAGGTTTGATCTGTAACATTGGCCAATGTTTTAAGATTGCTTTCTTAAAACAAGCAGTCGCTCGTCTTCAATAGTTGTGATCTAGATTTGAGTTTGACTCTTTCAGTTGAGATTGACAGAGTTTCTTTGGGATATCCACGGTTGATAAAGCGCTTCAGTACTCTTTCTGTAAAGGGTAGTTTCAATCCGAAACTACCCTTTACAGAAAGAGTACTGACAGGAACAACCTGTTACACTTTTCTAGCTTTCATCAGCCATCTCTGAAACTACATTTACCGTATTCTCAATTATTGAGGATCAAAAGGATAATTTCTGAACCTTCTCAACTGGCCCAACAAAATGCGGCCATGGAAAAGCGCTTTATCAACCGTGAATATCCCAAAGAAACTCTGTCAATCTCAACTGAAAGAGTCAAACTCAAATCTAGATCACAACTATTGAAGACGAGCGACAGCAAGAAGCCCACATCCAGATCTGTCATGGTAACCAAATTTTGCACTCAGAGCTTCAACATCAAGAAAGCAATCTTAAAACATTGGCCAATGTTACAGATCGAACCTGACTTTAAAGACATCTTTGCGGAAAGACCACTCTTTGCATACGAGAGAAGCAAGAATTTGATGGAATTCCTTAGTTCTCATCCGTCTTGTGATCCTGTTTTACCTTACAAAGGCACAACGCCCTGCTACAACTGCAGACATTGCAATAATGTCATCAAAGGAAATGTGACTCAACATCCTACACAGGGATCTAACATCAAACTATACGTCACGGCGACCTGTGACTCAAAAAATGTGATATATATGCTCAAATGCCCCTGTGAGGAAAATCAAGGTCCGCTTGACTGAACATAAAAGCAACATCCGCAACAAGAACTCGAAATCTACTGTTGCTATGCACTTTTTGTCTAAAAATCACAATATCAGCCAATTGAGATTCTTGGTACTGGAAATCGTACCCTTGAAAGAAGACAGAGACAATCGGAAATTCCTTCTCCAGAGAGAGACGGCATGGATTTATAAAATGAATGCTCTGGTACCACATGGACTCAATGACCGCGTCGAACTTAGCTGCTTTTTGTAATCTCTGTTTCTTGTATCCTGTCCCCTTCAATTTCCATTTTACCTCAACCTGTATTGTATATGATTTACTTTTCCACCTTCCTTAAACATGTCATTTTTCAGTCTCTTCCTTTTCTATTTTTTACCCACAACTTTATTCATAATTTTTGTCGTTACATGTTAGTCTCTATCATATTTCATCTTCACTTTTCTTTTTACATTTCTCAGTTTGTCTTTTGCCTTTCATCCTTATCTTTTTATTTAATTGTATTTGATCCTTCATCTTATCTGTTATTAGTCTAACCACTTCAGCTCTGACCACATTGCAGTTTCACTCTTGATTTACCACTCTATCATGGCCGCCATATCGGGCTTCGTTATAAGTAGTCTTTTTTCACTTTTCACTAACTACTTTACTTCTGTTGAAGTTCGTCGCACGAACACACGCTAACTGCTCCGGCATGCGGGAATACTCTCTTCACCCGGGTTATACCGACTATTGAGGTATGTTTCACAAGCGTTCACACGCTGCTTGCTCATGAACTAACAGCCACCCGAGCTAGAGTTAACCTTATTCACGTACTAAGCTTTAGTTCGTTAATATACCTTCGCCTATACCCGGTTATATTTTACGCATTTCGACCTTAGCATCACATTTAAATTCTCAAACTTTGGCACATCTTTGTTTGATAGTGTTCCTCAGATTCACTTTATATTTCTTCCAGCATATATTGTTTCAGCACACCTTTATCACGTTTTCCGTTTCAGTCAATCTATGGGCACAAAGTCACGGCGCCATCGTTTTTAGGCGGTTTAAAATCATTTATCTTATTTTCACCTTTTATGTAACTGGTCGACACATCTCTCCTCTTTGTATTTATACAGGACTTCTCCTGATGAAGGGTATATTAATACCCGAAATGCATTGAGAACATAAACAAGTCCTTGATTCTATTGAATTATCCTTATTGGGAAAACACAAATCTCGTGAATTGAACGAAGATTGATATATCTGCTCAATAAACATATGAGTTTGAACTTTCCATGAAAACTTTGTTTAATTAATTCTTTACAACTTGGTTGGCTTTCTTGGCTGTGCTTCAAGAGGGACACTACTTGACCTGATTAGTGCATCATTCAATTATTATACATCCTGGTTTAGGTGACATTTCCTCTACAGCACGCGTCAACTTGTGAAATTCTCCATTTAACTTTTGGTGTGCGTGGTTTCCAAACTTTTTCATCTTTGCTAGGTGTCTCACATAGAATGTGTGTCCATATTGCTCCCATCCTCGCTAAGTGCCCAGACATTTTGGAACATGGCCAAATCTGATGGTGTTTCACAAAGAATAGTGCTGTTCTGGTGAACATAACTGCATCTGTTCAAGTGTGCCGCAATGTTCAGGAGGTCCCGCTCATGATGTTGGTCTAAATTTCTTATGTACTGGCTCTGTGCCATTACTCGCAGCATGGAGTATTCGAGACACTGAGGCCAGCAGCAAGTTTTGAAGTACACAAACCGGGAGCATGGATGTTATTAATAACAGGAAGTGTATCAAGATTCCTCGGTCCGCCAACTTCAGGAAGTATCTCTGCCGGCGGCTGCCTGTCAACACTCCAGGACCTCCCATAATTAAAGACGCCTCAGTGAATTGCCCCGAACCCCGCTGTGAAAACAAATGAGTGGAGCCGGAGGACACCACCCGAGCGTACGTGACCAGCGGGGAAGGGAGAGTGTTTGTGTGCATGTTTAAGGTGAAAAACCTCAGTGTCAGGAAGATGTGGAATCGAAGCAGCTGCAATTAGGTGAAGCAAAGTAACATTGCTTCATATATATGCCAGGAGTTCTAAGATCAATCTGCTACAGCGAGGTAGCAACACTACCAAGCAAGGGTGAATTTGTTCCAAGGTGGAGCCAAAATGTCAATTGCTTATAGACTTTATATTATTTGGCTAGTGTGAACTAATTATGGAGTCAAGGGCAGCGAGATGATTGGCAAAAGCTGAAACTCTATTTGTGAAGGATAGTAAAAGGAGAAACCAAATCTGGCAACAAAAATTGGAAATCATCAGGAGAAAAGAACATAAAGGCATTATTTACTCAACTTGAATGCCTCCTACCGAAGGAAATTTTCAAATGTTGGGAAAGAATAACTGTGGAAAAATATATAGAAGTGAGTAGGGTTCATAGACGACTTAGGATCTTCACTTTACCCAACCATCCAGACAAAAGACCCGAAATGTTAGAGGAATGGGGCAAGAACAATGTGTAATGTTCTAGAAACATGATGCTAATAATCATTAAGTAAGCAAAACAAGATATGGAGGACATTCACAAATCGATCGATATCATTGAAACACAAATTCATGTCCTAAAAAAGGAAGAGAAAGCAAGACAACTAAGAATGGAAATAAAAACAAGACTAGAAAAATATGAAAATGAAATTGAGGAGAGGAAACAACGAAGATTCAGGAGGGATAAAAGAGACTATGAAGAAGAGACTATCCTAACACTTGCCAAAAGATTTAACTCACTTAAACAACAAATGACGAACCAGAAAATAAGCAGCACTAATCAGACACAACAACAAGTGAGTCAGATATTGATGCCATTGAGGGAAAAATGAACCATCGGGGATCCAGAAAGGCAACTTTTTTAAAAGAGATGAAACTGCTGTTTATAAATCAAAGACCGGTAAGTGGCAGGGGAAAGGGAGGGGCCCTGGAAGGGGACAAGGAAGGGAAAGATCGCAAAGTTGTACCGGGGAAGAAAGATCAGAAGAGGTTGTGGGAAAAAGAGACAAATATCCTTTGCGAATTCGACAAAAGAAGTAGTGATGTCAAATCAATTGTGACAATCTCATAATAAATTTATTTAGCATAAAACTGAATCAAGATCAGATCGATCTCCTGAATAAAGGCTTATCTTTCTGTCCCAAGAGACACCATGACTACACAGAAACTAAGATCAACATATAAAAATACATTAGAAAACTGAACCTTACAAAATTCTTTGCCAAAAAAGAAAGAAATAAAAACACTCAAAAGCAGGTGAATCTTCCAGAAACAAATCTACTCATAGAAGAAACACCATGCATGATAACCACTTAAGAACTGATGTTCAATCTACAGGAAGATAAGGTAACTGATAGTCAGATACTATATGATTTTGAGATTAACACTAGTGGTCATGCTCATATACAATTCAAATGTAAATCCAAATGTTGTCCTATGTTAACACCTGGCAACAGAATTGAAACATACTACAAACTGGTAATATCTGATTTGGAAAGGATGAAAAATTGTTGATCACGCCGCAGAAAAGAGAATCTAACACACAGTGAAAGGATGTCATTAGAGGGGCTTGCTACTAATGATCAAATTGAAATAAAACCTGCGGTCAAGAGAGGACACATAGTTTTAATGAATAAGTTACAAAATGTAAAAGAAGCCAAAAAGACAACTAAATGATGCTAAAAAAACTCAAGACATACCCTGCAAATGAGTTAACAACAACCTCAAATGTAAAAATCAAAACATGGTTTGAAAAGAGTCTAATAAATGCAGATGAGGCTGAATTTTTGAAAAATTAAGATCCTGTTATACCCACCATGTAGTTTCTCCCTAAGATCCACAAAACTTTAAATAACCCATCTAGAAGAGTAATAATCTAGAGTTGTGGGCCATTACTTGAGAATGTCTCCCTATGTGTGGACTATTTAATTGCCCCAACTGTGGCAACCTTCAACTCCTACATCAAGGATACAGGGGATGTTCTGACAAAATTGGCTGACACTGAATAGCAAAAAGACTTTTTGTTAATTACCATCAATGTAATTTCATTATATACTTGTATTAGTCATGAGGTGGGTCTGGAAGCGACCAAATATTTCCTTGCACAAAGAAAGATCCAATATCGAAAACATTTGGAACTGTTGCTTGAAATGATGGAATTATGCTTGAGAAATAATGTCTTTCTCCTTGATCATCAATTCTATTTACAAACCAGTGGGAATGCAAAGGGAGTTTCCTTTTCTCCAAGCTATTCAAATCTCACTATGGGGTGGAGAGAACCATGGCTTGGGGAGAGGGAAACAAACAAAAGACTGAGAAAATACACCTATGGCTTCGTGTTATAGATTACTTATTCATCATTTGGAATTTTTCTAAACTCAACACCAATGATCTAGGATTATCTTTCACTTGTAACATCAGTGACACTGAAGTACAGTTTCTGGACTTGAACGTATATATGGAGGATAATGAAATCAAAACAATGGTACACCAAAAACCAACAGCAACTAACAGTCTAGTGCACGGAACAAGTTTTCATCCCAAAACCCTAATGAGAAGTATCCCATATGGGGAATTCCCATGGATGAGCAGAAACGGTTTGGATGAAAATGAATTTGAACTAAAAGTTATGGAAACAGAAATGAAATTCATACAAAGAGGCTACAGAAAACATGACATTAAACAGGGGAGGCAATGTGCCACAAACACACCAAGTTAAGAAACTCTAATGACCTACAGCAAAGAGAAAAACTCAGTCATCCAGCTCATCAATAAATATTGGGATGTCATCAAGAAAGACCCAAACATTGGGGAAATCCTAGAAGACAAGGTGGATGCGTCTTTTCGGAAAGTGCCGTCATTGAAAGACAGACTAGTAAGAAGCCACTTTCGAAGATTTAAGAAGGAATCCTGGAATCTGATCTTCAGAAAGGTTTTACGAAATGCGATAAATGCAAGGCATGTAGAATCAGAAGAAATATCAAACAGCTTGTGGATTTCATAAGAAAACCATTGATCATTAATCACAAAATCACATGAGAAACCATCTATGTTGTGTATATGATCGAATGCGACTGTTGTCTATGATATATTGGCAGTATCATTTGTCCATTAAAGAAAAGAATACTAGAGCATGTCAGAGCTGTACAAAATAAGGATACCAACTATGCCATGGCAAAACATCTAGAAATTCATTAAAGATACACTTGGCAAAATATGAAATACGTTGGCATAGCACATGTTCCCCAACATGAAAGAGGTGTAGATAGGACACAGAGATTAAGACGTGTAGAGTCTCGCATGATAATACGCTTCAGGACCTAGCATCCACAAGGCCTGAACGCCGATGAGGAGTTATTTGTTCATCTTTAAATTGTTAGGAGACATTGAATGCTGCATTTACAAATTCTTCCATTTTTCTACAACCACATAGATGCAAGTCTGTTTTAACCACCAAAGGTACATGATAGTAGCATTGGTGCCTTCTGAACCAGTGATACATGCAAAATTAATGTAATGAAGGAACTTTCTGAGTTTCCGTGTGGCTCACCAATCAAGACTTCACAGACGAAACATGTTGGTGTTAGTGGTGCAATAAAATCTCTTTGTGAAATGAACTTCTGGAGTGCAGCATATTTCTTCTTGATGGAAAAAATTACAGCGGCTTGATTCCCCCGACATGCCAGCACCAGCTGAGAGCGCGTTGTGACTGGGAATCATTTTTGGTCACCAGTAGGTTGTTATAATTAGGACCAAAGTTTCAATAGGCTTCCTAATGGTCAGGATGTAGATCAGGGCAGGTCTTGAAGGTTCAGGATACTCCCCTAGTAGTAGGGGTGGTTTGCAGGAGAGTACCCTGCCGCCCTCATTTCAGGAGATGCACAGTCATGGGTATGGGCCTCCAAAACCTCTAAGTGGCACTCAAGTGTGTGGTCTGGCCTGCCAGTGGGCACTTGTCACCATGGAGGTCTCAGGGTTCCTGGGGCCCATCCTCTTTTGTCTTGGCTCAGTCCCAATGCAAAGGGCACCGAGAGTGCAGCCACTCAGGAATACTCTGTGTGTGCGATCGGATCTGATTCATAGTATGACCACGTTGTTTCAGTGCCTACCACACGTCCCCAACTACATTTATTGTTACATAAATTTTTATATGAAAAAAGGTAATTAAAATATTTTAGTAAATAATAAATATGTACTATTATTAGATTCTTTTACATAAGATTATTTATATTTTGAACTGTTTTATGTAGTTTAATATAACAGTATTTCCTATGGGGTTTAAATGTAAGTCCCTGCCTCCATTACTTTCTACATGATGGTGTTGCAGTACCAGTGATTGGCCCTATATGATACTGGTGTTAATACTGTCTTTTTTAGCATTAAGTTACACTCCACCCTTTTTTTCGATGATGGAGACGTGTAAGGCTACAGTTCCGAGTAACTTTACAGTCAGAAATTGTGTATAACCCAAAGAAGTAAAGTTAATTTAAACTACTTTAAGGGTAAATTACACATGTAAATTACTCACAAGTGTAAGCTATGTTTATAAATAGCTCCCATAGTGAGTCATCATTTTTTACCTACCTCAGAAATATTCATGAGACAGGTCAATTCCGTCCAACTACGATTCATATTTTTAAGAACAGACTGAGGTGTTCTCCTCAGGATAAATAGCAGGCTGGAGTCCAAAAGTAGTTAAAGAAACAGCACAAGTTTATTATACATCTCATGCAAGGGGCCTCAGCCACCAACATTCCAAGCGAACTGACAAAAGCTTTCCAATAATAACATTCTCTCTCAAGGGGGAGAGTTCCACAATAGAACACAACCTAGCAACCTCAGTAAAGGAGATTGCGCAATACTTGGCACACAAAGGAGAGACATAAAAGCAGAATACCACATACCTTCCCCCTTATAGCATAAACATGAAGCAATACAGAGAAAGAAAAACAATAATGAAATACTTAGCAAACACATTCTTGTAAGCGATGAGGGGTGGTTCTCAAACTAGAAGAACACCTCCTGGGCGCTTGAGAATTAGAGCAGGCAGCAGAAACCCCAGTACCAAAGGAAACACAAGGAGGACACTTGGCAACCCTACCCAGGTTCCAGATCCTATGGTCACTGGTCTTGACAGCATTGTTGAATAATGTAATAATTTGCAAAGGATTACCAAACTTTGAGGCAGCAGCACCTTTCCTTGGTAATTTCACTCTGACCTTGTCACCAACAACTACGTAAGTTTTCTTAGCAGCCTTCCTCACATCAAACAAATCCTTCCTCCTCTGCATACACCCCGACTCCTTTTCCCTCCAAAAAGCAGTATCTTCAGACCCACAGTTAGACATTTTCCTGCAGGAGACCACCCAAAATGGAATTATATTAGTAATGGCTGACCTACCCTTATATAATCTCAAGTGAGCTACACCCATGGATGAATGAGGTGTAAACCTATATTCACGAACCTTTCTTTTGATGGCCAGCTCCCAATTATCACCAGAAACAACTGCTAGCTGCATAGCATCTTTCAACACTTTGACAAAACTTTCCACGGCGCCATTACACTCTGGATAATATAAGGCAGCCTTTTTATGTTTTATACCCCTCTCCTCCAAAAATTCCTCAAAGAAATGCAAAGTAAACTGAACTCCGTTGTCAGACAATAAAGACATGGGAAACCCTTCACGCTCAAAGAGCTCTTCCAAAAATTCCACAACAACCAGAGATTCAACAGAATTGACAATTTTAATTTCAGGCCACCTAGACTATAAGTTCATACAAACCAAAACAAATCGATTCTGAGACGTTGACTTCACAGGTCCCAAAATATCAATTGCAGGATCAACCCAAGGACCAGAAGACTGTTCCCCGACGATCATTGGTTATGTCCTGCACTTCAGCACCTTGTCGCTCCCAGCACACTGGGGGCATTTGCAAACAACCCTTTCTATGAAAACATCCATCGCTGGCCACCAGTAAGCCTCTCTAACCCATTCTTTGGTTTTTGCTATACCCATGGGACTCACATGGGCATTGTCCACCAGCTTATCTTTCAAAGCGTCAGGAACTATCAATTTAATACCACGCATTAAGATACCACTCACCAAGGTTAACTCATCTTTGACATTCCATAAACCTTTAGGATTTTCATCACAGCCATGCTTGTTCCCCCAGCCATCACAAACTTTTGCTAACACAACTTTCAAGACATTACCCTGATCAACATTTTCTCTCCACACTTCCTCTGAAAAGAAACCCCCAGTGATAACACAAACATTCACCTATTCTTCAAACTCCTCACCAGAAAATAACTCAGACTCCTTTGGCACATCAGCAATATAATTTTGTCTACAAAGCCTGGAGAGACAGTCTGCCAAAATGTTTTTAGAGCCGAGAAGATAAGAAACATCAAATTGAATCTCTCTTGCAAGGCAACAACCCACTTCCTAATCCTGTGCGAGACAAAGTCATCTCCTTCCTTTCAAAAAACACCTCTAAGAGGTTTGTGATCAGAAACAACATGAAACGATTTTTCCCACAAAAACTTCTTTAGCTTGTGAATGGCCCAGTAGACTCCCAGACCTTCTTTCTCCACGACAAAATAATTACACTCGGCACCTCTCAAGGGTCTGGAAATGAAAAGAATGGTCTTTTCAGAACCACCAGCTTTCTGTACTAAAACAGCACCCAAACCTTTTAAACTAGCATCCGTCATGAGATATGACTCTAACAAGGGATCAAAGCTAGATAAGGAAGGAGCATCATTCAACCGTTGTTTGATGACATCAAACTCTTCACTACAGGCATGACTCCACATACTAACAACCGTTTTTTGTGAAACATAGGGAACAAACTTATTATAAAATTTCACTATACCCAGGAACTTTACTAATTCCTCATTGTCCTTAGGGTATTCCAAGTTAGAAATGGCTTGTACCAAAGAGGGTTTGGGTTTAATACCAGAACCAGAAATTAAATGCCAGGTAATCAATGTCCCCAACATTAAGTATGTATTTTTCAGACTTCAGAGTGAGACCAGCAGAAAAGAGCCATTCTAAAAACACAGTTCACCTTTTATCATGTTCTTCAAGGTTAAAACCATGGATCAGGATGTCGTCTTGATATACTTGAATCCCAGCAATACCACTGAGAACTCTCTCCATCACCCTCTGAAAAACAGAGGCTGCTCAGATAAGTGCAAAAGGCATCCTGAGACACTTGAAGGTACCAAAAGGCATGACAAAGGTGGTAAGATCTTGTGAAGTCTGATGAAGCTTAACCTGATGGTACGCTGATGAAAGGTCCAATGTGGAAAAGTGTTTGGCTCCAGCCAAAGAGGATAACATTTCAGTGATATTGGGAAGAGGATAATGGTGCATGATAACTTCTTTATTCAACTCCCTCAAATCTATGCATAATCTAGCCTCCCCATTGGCCTTACAAGCCATAACGACCAGAGAAATCCACTCAGTCGCATCTACCTCTTGAATGATTCCATTTTTGATAAGCTTATCTAATTCATTTTTCATGCTATCTTTCACTAGTAAAGGAACACCCCTGACCTTTGCTACTTTGGGTAAAGCTCCTAGTTTTATCTTTATGTGGTGAACATAGTTCTTGAGACAGCCTGATTCCTTGCTAAAGACGTCTGGATATTTTGCAATCCAGACATCAACCCCGTCATGTACAGATTTAACAGCTGGAATATCCCTCAAAAACACAGAGGCCGCTTGATTTGGATCTAGGTACACGTAAACATCCCACTGGTGAAACCAACTAATCAAAGAATCCCCTCTCATAGAGATATACATTTTCCCAGGAACAATCCTGCCTTTGAATTCAATAGTGCCCCAGAAATACCCCAAAAGATCAATAACTTCTCCTCCATTACCTCTGGGTTTGAAGTCTGGCTTGACTAATTTGACCTTGTTACATAGCTGTTAATCATAAAAGCTCTTAGGAATAAGCGTGATTTTAGCACCAGAGTCAACTAGCATTTTTACAGACTGATCATCTATCAATACATTCTCAAAAGGCCCCTAATTCCTTGAATCAACAACTTGACAAATCTCAACAACCTCACCATCATGCTCGTAAACATCAGCTTCCCTAACTTTCATCTGCTCCCTCTTGGATCTACAGCAACACAAAAAATGGCCTTTCTTGCCACAATTGGAACAAGAAACCTTCTACCCAGGACAGTCTTTAAAGTTTGCCATGTGGCCAAGATTGCCACACCTAAAACATTTACCTTTAAACAAAGTGATACTAGAAGGTGAAAACCTTTTAGAAGGTTTATCTGAGACCAAAGGACTGTCAGATCTATTCTTAGAGGGAGGTTTGATACTAACATCTTTTTCGTCTTTCTCAACAGCACCTTTTTTGAGCACTCCTTTCTAATGGTGTCAACACAAGCTTTAGAATGCTCATGTAGCTTCAAAATAGTAATAACTTCTTGTAACGAGGGATTATCTTTTTGCCATAAAGTGTCCTTGGCTTTATCAATAAAACAACCAAGCATAAGTTGATCTCTCAACCTCTCCTCCAAGGTTGCACCAAAACAACAGGTAGAAGCTAGTTTTCTTAAAATGGTAATATATTTCTCTACAGTTTCCTCTTGTCTTTGCATTCTCTTCCTAAAATGATAACGCTCAAGATCTATACTTACTCTGGGAAGATAAAGTATGTGCATCTTTCTAACACATATTTCATATTCATTTAAAATGGCAGCTTCACTGTCCGGAAGATCAGGGAAATGTTCAAGGACTTCCTGACCCTCCGAACCCGGACAATGCATAAACAAAGAGGCTTTTCTTTCCGCACTTAATGGAGTGTCAGAGACCCTAGCATAATTGGCAAATACTTTTTTTCCATTTGATCCACGGAATTAAAGGATCACCAGGTGCAGCTATAAAAAATGGAGAGAGTTTCACACAGACGTAAGCAATTGTGAATATTTTACGAAAGACAAGAAAATAAATGAGACAAAGGTTAAGCAAACAGCTGTGTGTGGAAGTTAACAAAGACAACTATAGGTGTGCACATGAATACCTACAATAAATCGCAGCTGTGCACATAAGGTAACAATAATAAAGTCAATATTAAGAATTGCAGTTGTGCACATCAGCGTTGGTAGAATCGAAAGCTGTGCACATCAGCGCTGGTTTAGTAATATTAAATAACAGCTGTGTGCAAATGCAGCTGAGCACATCAGCGCAGAAGCAGCAATAATAAACTTTACAGAAAAGATTACAGCTGTGCGCATCAGCGTAGGTGTAGGAGTATTAAATGGCGCTGACAATGAAGCAATGATCTTGTTCCAACAAGCCTCCAGGCAAGGTCAGGCAACAGACCTCAAGCCAACATTAAAGAGGAGAACATCTTGTAATTGTGATTGGGCCCTCATCAGTTCTCTTCATCTCAGGTGAAATTTGGACCTTCTTTGGGGGTCAGATGTTGAAGGGAGTGTAGGGCAGGGTCAACCGGTGTGTAGGGGACCCAAGGTTCTGGGTTTGAAGGGAAGGCGGAGAAGGCAGAGGAGGTCGAAAGAGGGTTACTAAGAAGCATCCACCATGTTGGCTGCTTTGGCCATGCCTCCTCCAATACAAAGATTTATAACATGTTTAATACCTCTACAAACCTATGATTCATTAGAAGCACATGGGTTTTATAAATAGCTACACCCATTAGCTGGACAGAGGTTGTACAAAATTAGGTAGTAAAGAAACATTGTACTTATACACCACTATACAATTTATAAAACAAACGATCACACTCATTGGATGATAGTATCAGTGATGGCATCAGTGATGTTATCAATTATGTCATTTCAGATGTCACCAGTGATATCATAAAGGATGTCATAGATCATGTAATGAGTGATGTAATATTAGAGGTCACAAGCAGTGAAGGGCAGGGTCGTAAGTTATAATTTGCTCAGCCAACTATAGCTGGTCAATTTCTGTGGGTTGTTAGTTCAAAATGTTAATGTTGTCACTGACATATTCACCTAACTATAACGTTACTTTAACCTTTGGCTTTTTCAGTAACTATATATATATTTATATGGCGAGGAATTGTTTCTTTTTTACTTTGCACTTCTGCACTTTTATGCTATTCGGAGATGGTGCTCCATGTACACACATACTTATATACATAATTACATATATACATATATATTCATACATATATATATATATATATATATAGACACACACACACATATATATATATATATGATTTGTTTTTTCTATTCCTATTTCAAAGATTATAACCTTCTAGAATGCAATGCTTTCATTCCTTAGCTCCAATCTAAACTCGATAAGAAAATGGAGAAGTTTATGTAAATGCCAGCATTTTAACCGGATTCTTACATTAAAATGTTTACTAAGTTTTATGATTTTTTTTTATAGAAAAGGCCTTAAAAATGATATGTATGCCAAATCCATATTTTTTAGATTCTTTCTATGATTAATGAACTTAGTTTCTTTTCAGTGAGCAAGACCTAATGCACAAATTTAAAAGCAGCACAGAAACATAGTTTGAGCTACTGATTACCTGCCCTAATAAAAGGCATTTAAATTTTGCACGCCCCACATTTCAAGTTCTAAACCTCCATTCACTTATCTTTCTGAAATTTATCGAGCTAGATTAGAAATCTGGGCTGGAGAGCTCAATTTAATCAACTTATATTGGAAGCAGTGGAGCCTGACATAATTTCCCTTAAAATGAAAGTAAACGGCACTCTTCAGGGGAGCAGTTGAAACTAATATTAATTATTTATTTTATAGAATGCTATGGAGACCATTCGTCTTCAGTCACTTATTTAATATGTTAGCAAAGCCATATAAGATCTGAAGGTAGTCGGCGCTGCGTGGTTTTCTAATTTGGAAACTGCTGAGTGATCATATGGTGCGGGTGACGAAAAAGGTCATTTCTTATCTCAGTAAAATTGATCTCTTGCTTAGTTTTTAATATGTAAATACATTCTAAATGTAAGCCTGCTTCTGTATTCGGATGCTTTTTATAATATTTTAGGATTGAGCGCATGCACATATTTTAATATGGGCTTTTTGTTCTTTATTTAAAGTCATTTCTGTTCACTGTTCTCTGATTATGGAGGAGATGTGGACTAACAGCCAAAGCTGCCAATTTTGAATCTGGGGAACTAGGGGGCATATTAGCAAGACCAGCGATAAAATTATTGCCGTTTTAGCGGCAGGAAACTGCTAATATGCGTTATAGAATTCCAATAGAAGCCCAGGTTAAATGTGCAGGACATCTAACCTGGGCTTCTATTGGAATTCTATAACGCATATCAGCAAGCCCATTATCGCCGTTTTAGCGGCAGGAAACTGCAGCTATAACGGTGATAATTTTATCGCTGGTCTTGCTAATATGCCCCTAGGTTCGTGTCCTGATGACAACTCGACATCCTGTGATTCAGTCTAACTCATTTATCTCCCCGTGCCTAAAAATATTAGGGGTATATTAAAAAGGGGCGGCGATAAATATCGCAAAGCACGCTTGGCGCTTGCATATTTATCGCCGGCTATCTCTGGAATTTATCGCCCGGTTAGCGCGTTATCAACAAAGCGCATCGCCGAGGCGATAAAAATTCCAGAGATAGTGTGGATATTGTCGTTTTCCATGGTGGAAAACGCCGATATCCTAGATGATAGGGCCTGTGGTCTTAGCCACAGAATCCACCCCCCCATGTAAAGTATGCCTCAGTCGGGAATTTAACAGACGTTAAATTCCTGCGTTAAGGCATAGTTAACGCGATTTAAAAAATCGCTACCCTTCCTTGTTAAAATCACGAAGCTGCCTTTGCGATATTTTTACTGGTTGGTTTCACAGCCACGCCTATTTTGCATCTCATTAGCGATGCAAAGTTAGGCGTGCTGGAAACGGGTGCTAAGTCAGCAAAACATGCGATAGCGTGTCTTTGCTGATAAGGCGGTAAAATTATCGCCGCTTTTCGGCCACTCATGCATAATGGTGAAGCATCCAAAGCACCCTTCCAGCTGCCCACAATGTGCTCTTTCTGGTGGCGCCTTTGTAGCAGGGGCGTAACACAGGCCCACGCATCCCCCGTGGTGTGGGGGGGCCTGCCAGCTGCAGGGGGCCCCCTCAGCACAGCACTCGAGTCTGAGCGCTCCAGATAAAATCTGTGTACATTGCAGGGGGGGCCCTTAAACTTTTGTTACGCCACTGCTTTGTAGCTCCTGACTACACACCTCTACCAGTATGGGACCCTGCTCTCATTAATCACATGCTTGAAGATGTTGATATAAGGGATCAGAATTGCCCCCAGAATGGGAGTAACCATCCTAAAATCCACCTGTTAATTCTGGGCCTTGGTGTGTATTCCCTATTCCCCGTATAAGAGCCTGTATTTTCACAATGCCGGGGTCCAATTTCCTACCATTAAGAATCCTTTATTCAGGACCGGGTAAGTTCTATACCCCTGCATCGCCAAACTTGTATTTGTGCCTTGGAGAATGCCAACACCATCAATATGCTTATGGGCATATTCAGATATACCTTTTCAGTAAATGGTAACCAAACTGAGTGGAATCAGCATTATAAAATAATTATGCACTAATTAATATTTGTTACTGTGCAGAAAGGGTTGTAGGACGCACTTGTCAGGCCTATCCTTTTATGTTTGGAGTATTTGCAGTCGTAAAATCACTATTAGTATAATTTGAGTTGGTGAATTCCCAAAAAATAATAAACTAGCACAAACGTGTGTGCTTACCTTTGTGAACAAAGCCCTCTGTAGCCAGATTGGAGTGTGCGATCCCCTGGGACTCCCTTGTTCCCACTTTATGAAGGTGCATATAGCACATGCTTGACATCTCAATATTAGCCAGATGGTGCCCATATTGTGGACCATCGGGAGGAGTCATCAGATCTGTTCTGGCCAATGTAAGCCAATCTTACAGATATCAGTGGCTAGATAAAGCAGAACCTGCTCAAATAGAACAACAAAAAAAGCTAACAGCATGCCACTTTGCTACCTAAATGTCCTAAATGGTTGTCGTGGGTCAAACATATTGCACCACTGTTGGAGGAAACTCTGTAATCCCTTTCCAAAGTATATTTATTTGATGCTACTGTGGATGTTAGTTTTAGCATGAGAAATGAGAAAATACCTGTGTTTTCTGCTGTATCTTCGCAGTTAGAAATATTATTCGCATCATTCATATTAGTCCAAGAACCATAATTGTTGGAGCAATGGTTAGCACTAGATTCAAATACATACATTCTTTATTCCTTGACTGTAATAACCAGCTGACACATAACGTTCAAGTTGTACAGCATTCACTAGTATGATTTGCATCAGGCCTAAATATGGTCACTCATATGTCAAATGGCAATATATTTTTACACTGACTCCAGGTTAAGGACAAAATGCCCACTTCAAATGCCTCCATATGTACATCCTACAATATCTATTAGATACAACTATACTTACTCTTGCTCCCTCTCCCTAATCATACAGGTTGTGGAT
Source organism: Triturus cristatus (assembly GCF_964204655.1). Taxonomy (NCBI): domain Eukaryota; kingdom Metazoa; phylum Chordata; class Amphibia; order Caudata; family Salamandridae; genus Triturus; species Triturus cristatus. The sequence goes on along the minus strand of NC_140587.1, from coordinate 733,096,122 downwards.
TGTTTCACTAGACTTCTTTTGACATAATCTCGATGGTTACAGCAGATTTGTGGAGGCAAAAAAATCTCTGGAACTTGCACCTCATGTCTCTAAGGATTGAGTAATTAATAATATCAAATTAACTTGTTTCCTGAGCCATCTGCTGATTCAATATCCCGTCAATAACAATCCAAGAAGCACCTGGAGACACCTCTCAGTACATTTGTTTGGCTTTTATCAGTTCAACACAACTGTTGTATATATTGCCATGGGGTTGCAACAATAAAAAGATCATAATAGGATGGATCAAAAAGCAGAACTTTTTCTAATTACGTAAAGGTGCTGAACAAATGAGTGGAGCAGCATAATTTTTTGACCCCACCCTTAAATGTTGAAAATCATCGACTTATATGTGCACTTAGTACTAGGGGTGGGCGAAATTTGCGAAATTCACTTTCGCCAATTATCGCGAAAATGTTAAAAATCTCCGCAAACACGTGGAAATATCGCGAAGATGCGGAAGTTTTTTTCCCGCCCGTTCACTGTATTTTCTGCGTGGTCGCGGCTCGGCAACTTACCCATGCGGTTGCTCGCGGACGCGGCCATCTTGTTTTCACTTGTCTCGCGGTGCATGATCGTGAGAAGAAATACGTGATCGCGCGATGAATGACGTTACTGCGGGCGCGAACTGTCGCGAGACAGCGCAAATGGCTACCAACAATCCAACATCTCGTTGAGAACGTGACCGGATCGGGAAAACTTGTCGGCGAACGCGGGGATTCAGGTAAGGCGATCCCGCGCACGTGCAAATGTATTATTTTACAGCGCGAGCAAGCAAAAAATTTCCGGTAAAATGCGGATTGCTGAAATTTTTTCATTTTCGCGCTCTCCGCGGAACGCGAGAATGTCAAATTATCGCAATTTCCGCGAGCGGAACGGAATTTTAGCCCAGGCCTACTTAGCACCACATACTCTGTGTGTTGTAACGTTATTAATGTAGTTTAGCAATTAGATTCAGTACTGAAGTGCATTCACTGTAGAACTAGAAATGCATATACATTGTGTGCCCTAATCTTATTAAAATTATATTTAGGGCCGCATTTATGAGAAAATGGTGCAGGGCAGTGCTGCAGGGTTTCTTGCTGCACTACCCTACACCAATATGAAAGGGGAGAATGCATCTTATTTATGAAATATGGTGCATTCCTGACCTTTCCCCCCCCTGCGCTGGGGCACAATTTGCTGCCAAGCACCAAAGTAGGCCCCCTTGCTTCTATTGCACGCAGGGTTGATTTTGTGCAGGAAGGGGGCACCACCCTGCACAAGAATAAACCCAAGAGGTATTTTCTTCTTTCTATGTGTGCTGCACAATGCACCACACATGGAAAGAGGAAAGAACTAAGAGAAATGCAAATTGTCTTTATGCCTGCTTTGGGGAGGCGTAAGGTTTTGGAACTGGCTCAAGTTTACGTGAACAAGTACATCTGGAGCAGTGTCATAATACATGGGTGCTGCATGGGAAACCCCACTGCAACACCCATGGAACGCCTCCTTGATGCAGAGTAAGGCAAGGCAGTACTTGAGCTGCTTTTCCTACTCTATATCCATGAGACCATGCAAAGCCACGCAGAGAGGCTTCTCTGCCTCATAGATATGAGGGAGGCTTGCACCACCAGAGCGTGAAAAAAAAATAAATAATGCTCCAGCAGCCCAAACCTCTTATAAATAAGCCCCTCAGTTTTTATAGACTGGATAAAACCATCCTCTCCTCACACTATTGAAATGTATATACTTAAGAAGCGAGTAAGATTTATGTAAACGTATACACTAATGTTTTCATATTCTAATTTAATAATTTAGCTCGGTCACAGTTATACTCATATATTCAAAGTTACATTATATTTACTTAAACTGCAACACGAATCTAATTTGAATTTATTCACTGATCTCTTTCAGTTGTGTGTAGTTATATGTGCACAAATGACACGTAGGAAATATGCGCCATTGAATTATACATTAAGGGCCCGATTACGATGCGGTTAGGTTTGGTTTGGCTCAGACCCATCGTAATTACTGATTCCGTTTCCCTTCCAACCGACCCATTACGATGGAGATGGTAGGAAGGGAAACCAAAATAGTTTTCCAGATGGCTTCGACAGGCTCGTCTGCCATCCGGAAGGCCCACAATAATCCCCCGGCCGGCTCTTTCAGGTCGAGGGATTACAATGGCAGTTTCCCACTGCCTTTTTGTGCCGGCCTGTCGGGCACAAAAAGGCATTTGGAAACAGCTTTGGGGGCCCCCAGCAGGGCCACTATGAGTGCCAGGCTGCTGAATGGTGGCCTAGGGCCCACCTATGGTGCCCCCTTGTTGATTCCTGCACCCGGTGGCAGGCACCGTGAGTTGTCTACCACGGGGTGTAAGGATGAACTGCACCTCTGCCCCTTACAATGTCAGCAGGCATTCCATTCGGAATGCTTGCTCCCATTGTAAGTATAGGCATGCGACCAAACATGGTTCAGTCGCATCCTAATCCCTTGGCTGTAATCGACGACGGGAGGTCATTGGGTTACAGTTCCAGAACAATCGTAATCGGGCTCTTGAGATAAGAAGGCCTGTATTTCTTTCTGCATAAAATACTGCTTTCCATTTCTGCATGCATGTCTTTTTCTTTGCAGGTAAATTCACATGGTTTGTTGGTTTGAGAATAGATAATTGAATAGATAAAACACTGTACTAGTGATAGAGGACCTTGACAAAGAACATGGAGAGCCAGCACATTATCTGGCAATCTCTGTTCAGTAATGTATCAAGGAATTGCATGAAACCAAGGTCAATATTGTTAACAGGACTGGTCTGCAAGAATGTGCCAATGTTGCAGCTTACAAGGTGAGAATGAAAAGGACAATGGAGCCCCTGATGAGTAAGGGTGTTACTCAGAAGATTTGTGTGCATTATCTGGTGTTCTCACAGACTGATGCTGGCCACTATTCCTTTGAACTTTGAGAGGCACAGACCTCTATGCCCTCCCCTTGGATTCTTTTGCAATGCTGACACCTTCCCGAATTTTTCTCTTTTTCTGCATTTTCCCAACTTTTTTAGTCCCTTTTATATTTAATCACCCTTAATGGTGTAGACTCTAAATTAGATGACTTTAGACTACTCATGTTTAGGAGAGAGAATCAGAGCCTATTCTCTGAGCATCAAATCCTATTGTTAATTTCCTCTATTGCTGTGGATTAGCACATTATTTGTCTACTGCTGATTGCACCAGAAACTCTTTAGAAGATTTAGCTATCCTGTTATTATCCTGTATCTCTACAGCATGCTTTTGAGATTAATTTACATTAACTTGACTGTTCACTTGTAATAAAACTTCTTAAGTTTATTCTCTGCCTCCTCATCCTCGTTGTGTAGTAAATGGGTTACACTGTTAATTAGATTGTTTGACTAATGCTAACTCTCTTTACTGCTCAGTCGATAAAGAGAAGACCCATTGGATAAGCAATGGCAAGAGGTTAGCCCAGTGCTGGATCAACTAGCAACTAAGGATTGTTTGTCACTGAAGTGAGGGAGCTAGGGAGTCTCACTCAGAAATTGCCCAAACCCATTCTAAATCCCTAAAGCCCATGGTTTGTTCGGAGGATTGATGGAGTTTCCGCAGTTCGGGAACGAGTTGTAGCACCGGAGGTCCGAGTATTAATAGGGTTGTGCATTGCAATTATGTATGCTTAAATTGTGGTGGTTTGCAGTGATTGTGTGCTGTTCTGCAGAGATGTTTTAAGCTATTGTGCGAATGTGGCACTTAATGCACAGAGTTGAAGTGGTTATTGGGTCTGACGTGGCCTAAGATCCGGGGATGGTAATAAAAAAGTGTATAATACAATATATTCTTGTTATCTGATATACTGTGGTGTTATTCATGAGACGTCGTCTCAGCATAATTGAGATAGGGGCTTTATCTTTGTGTGATTGTGAGGCGCTGGTGGCATAGTGAATCCCAGTGCATAGGGAGGAACTGGTTCAATCCGAGTGAGACCCTGTGGTCGAGGTATCGTTCGAGTATATGTCAGGGTAGGTCAGAAAATGTTGCTCCGGACCATTTCATGTGTGTTTGAATCTATGAATTTCTTTAGCTGGGCAGAGAAAGTGAATTCTTGAACTTGCTTTGCATTCGTTTTTATGCATACATTTTCAGAGACTGCCTTCATGAAAAATTGGAAGGAGGGTGAGCCGCTGCAAGAAGTGAGATTTACGTTACAGGGTGCCGTGCTTGTATTGGTCGGTTGGTGTAGAGCTGCACTGATACTGGTATGCTATGTCATAGAGGTTGTGGACACTGGACCGAGAGCCGTGGGTGGAGAATCATTTCCTCGTTTAAACGATAAGTAATTTGTGAATTTTGCATATTTTGACTGAAAAGGAAATTCTTTAAAGAACGAAAAAGTCTAATTAAGGGAAATGTGACTGCACCTGTTTGAAAAGGAGAAGAAGCACCACCCAAAGGTACACCAGGTCATTCTACGGCAATAAATATGGGTGTTCAGTTTGCACCTTTATTTGGATTGAACAATGGCATAGGTTCACTGAGAACCACATAATTTGAGAATCATTAAACATTTATGGAGGACGTTGTATGGCATGAAACTGCCTCCTAGACCTGCACAATATGAAGCACTTAATTCTTGGGAACACATAGCTCACCTTAGACACAAGGAAATATATGAAGGAAGGGTTAAGAAGGCAAAACACAATTGTGCGGGTGCTAGGTAGGATTCGACACAGAAGACATAAAGAACTGACATGATCAAGGGGACTAGACTGTACTCTGCATTGATGAGTGAGGAAAATGGGAAAGATAAAAGAAAAGAAAAAGAAGAAAGAGATAGATGACACAGAGAATAGAGGTGAGGATAGATAGTGATCAGGATGATGATTTCATAAATCAATTATTGTTAAACCGTCCACCCCCATATAATGTGACCCACGTTGGAGAAGTGAGTAATGCAAATACCAATGGCAATTCATATTTGCCTATAGCACCAGTAGATGTAAATCCTAATTCAATGGGAGAGGGTTCAGAGATGGCAGTCGCTTCAAATGTATCTGTCTTAAATATCCCAGAATCACTGACCATTACTGTCACAATTGATAATGTAGTTCTTTTATATCAATCTGGATTAGCAGAAATTCCCAAACATACTTTGGCTGTTCCTACTGAGACAGGTGCCTCAGTTAACAATCAAGGGGTTGACAATGAGAAAAAAAAACTCAAATCCCTTTGGTCCAAATTACAAGTGAATTCTCCCTGTGCTACAAGTGCAGATCCAACATTGAATCACACAGACTTTTCCCTGAATGGAAGGTTTTCCTAAAGATCAGCACCCTTTTCAATGCCCACCACAAATGTACCTCCAAGTGTTAATTGAAGTTCACTCAGGACAGGAATACTTTTGGGTTCACTAAAGTTTGGAATTCATCAGTCAATGCAAATCCTAGTACCTCTGGAGGAGAGATAATAATTAATACCCCTGCAGAGCAACCTGGTCTTAGTGCCCAGCAATTAGATGATTGGTTTGAAGGTATAGACATCCCAGTTGAAGGTGAAGGTTCGGGAACTAGTGAAAGGACTGTTCAAATCTCACGGAGGGAGAAGACAGTAGATGTAGCTAAATTAAAATTAGAATTTAATGAAATGATACTTGGAAATCTTGCCCTGTCCCAATGAGATACCTACCAAAACAATGAACTCTTGTTCATGTGTAAAGGTGTTACCAGACATGCTGGACGGGCTCATGAATTCCCTTGCAAGTGTGAAATTGATTTGAATAGATCCAAAGCCGTACAGAGAAGTTATAGTGTACATTTTAATGACCGTGATGTGTCTAAAATGAGACCATAATGAATGAAATTACAGATCAGAGAATTAATTGACTTTATCTGACATTGGAGTGAGCTGGATAGATGGGAAGTCAAGTGAGCAAAGAAAAAAGAACCAATGAAAGTAAGAGAAGTGCCTGGTGGAAGTTATGTTCACGTGCCCTAGAATTGAAGTGATCTAGCATCATTCACAAAAGATTTTTAGAAATTGAGAGGAAAACCAGTGGAATGGTATAGACAGGTTGACCGGTTTGTGAAAATATCAAGGGTCCTGTGGATCATTTTGAATACCTTGTTTAAGATTGTGGTTTGATTCGTGTTTTGAATGCAAAATAGCTGTAGACTCACCTGATAAGGAACCTATGTGACATCCAATATCAGAGGGTCCGTCACCACTGGTGTTGAGAACGTATCATCAGGTGATTACATTTTTTTAATCAAAGGTATACCCTAAAGACATTGAGTGGGTCAAGATTGACGGAATGACCCAAGAATCCAAAAAGTAAATGCACTCCTCTAATGAGAGACTGCTACAAGTGTTTAAAAAGTATAGTGAGACCAAGACCATTGAGACTAAAGATATGGGACATTTTGTGTTCAGGTTTGTGTATGGATTGAGATTTGGAATTAGCATGATGATTCAGCAGCATTTAATGTGTTGGAAGAGTAAGTCAATTGATGAAAGTATATAAGGGATCCCACGGCAGAGGTGAAATCAATGATTGAAAAAATAACCAGGGATGGAGTGGCAATGGGTTTCCTAAGTCAACCAGAATGTGACTTTTTAAATAAAAGGGAAGCTAGGATTCCTACCATCTATACCCTTCCAAAAATACACAAGCGCTTAGAGAAACCGCCAGGTAGACCAATCGTCTCTGATTGTGGGTCTATTTTGGAACCACTCAACCAGTTTATAGACCATTTTTTACAACCCTGGATACCTGAGACTAAATCATATGTGCGTGATACAATGCACATTATTCAGCTGTTGGAAGGACAACCATTTGATACTCAAACTCAATTACTCGTCACATTGGATGTATCTTCGCTTTACACTTCTATTCCCCAGGCTGGGGCCCTTGAGGTGATTAGAGGCACTCTTGATAGGAGAATAAGACCCCATTGGATACCAACCGATTTCCTAATTGGTCTCTTGGAAATCGCAATGAAATATAACTACTTTATCTTCATGAAACAATTTTATTATCAATGCAAAGGCATTGCGATGGGGGCTAACTATGCGCCAAGCCTGGCCAATATCTTTATGGATGCATATGAGGAGGAACATCTTTACAGTCATCAAAATCCATTTATCAACCAAATTATGGTTTGGAAACGTTACATAGATGACGTGGTAATGATTTGGTCAGGCACTGACGAGGAACTCAAGCGGTTCCATGATTGGTTAAATGCAAGATCGGGTGATATTCAATTCACCATGATGAATGACAACAAAACAATTGACTTCCTAGATCTAACGTTTAAAGTTGATGATGGACAGTTAGTTTGTGATCTGTATCGTAAACCCACAGAGAGGAACACTCTCCTCAAATATGACTCCCACCACCCATGCAGCCTGAGGGATAATCTCCCATATGGTCAATACCTCAGGTTAAGAAGGAATTGTACACGCCGAGCTGATTTTTTCAAGGAAACGGAGATCCTTACTACTCGTTTAAAGGAGAGGGGGTATCCAACTGGCCTTCTGAGACGTGCACGGAAGCGCGCCTGGTATTGTCCAAGGGACCAACTCCTACAAGTGAAAGAGAGAACACCAAGAATGGAGAGTATTGTATGCGTGATGACATTCAATACTAAAAGTAACAACATGAAAAAGATCATGAAAAAATACTGGAATCTTGTTGCTAGTGAGCTTCCAACCACTGAGGAACCACTATTTGCCTTTAAACGGGGCAGGAGTGTAAAAGATAATGTGGTCAAAGCATACCTTGAGCCACCAAAACCTCTAGGACTCAGAGACCAACTGGGCCCACCTCCCATCATGGGCCACCAAAAATGCGGCCACTGCAAAGCCTGTCTGTTGACAGTGGAGGGATCCTCTTTTATCTATCATAACAGAACATATAAATCACTGAGTTTCACAAATTGCAACAGTACCAATCTAATTTATGCAATAAGTTGTCCTTGTGACTTACTATATGTGGGTCAAACCACACAAAAGATAAAAGATAGGATACTCCAACACAGGAGTCGCATTAGATGCAGAACACAAGGGGCCCCAATGGTGGATCACTTTCTCTCGCAGAACCATCAGCCAGAAAGTATTAGATGGTGGGTGTTAGAAAAAGTAAGTTCAGCTCCAAGAGGGGGGTCGATTACACTTAATTTAAAATGAAAAGAATGCAGGTGGATACAGTCCCTTAATACTGTCCAACACGGTTTGAATGAGTTTGAAGAGACGTCTAGACAGATGGGGCAACTGTAATCTACTTCTTTTTGTCAACTTGATATACCCTCAGATGTATTGATACCACTTAAATATTGCCAGCCATTGATATGTACCTTTCTGATTAGGTTAAGCTATTGATGTGGATACTGTTACATATTCTGTTTATTTTCTTAGATGTACGTGTTGCACAGAGGATTTTATGACATGTTACCACCGTACTCAATGTGCCTCACTTGCAGTGAGATTTTGAAACTTTATTGAAACAAACTTGTCCTTTACATGTAATTGTTTTACAAGTTGGTTCATGAAAATGTCTTTGAAAGTATGTATTTCCCGTTCATTTTTGTTTTGCCAAACAAATACACTATGTGTAATAGCTGCCTCACGTCGTCTACGTAGATGTACTCTGATATGTTCAGTCTGGCTCCCTGCCGTAATCCCGGTTGCTCAGCAACCAATACGGCACATTTCGTGCAACTTTTCATTGAGCATTAGACGTCTTACGTCAGCTATGGACTGACGTGTTGATACGGTTCTCTATCAGCTGCTTGGTTCTTTGACGTGACCTCTGTTGCCTGGCAACTAATACGGCACGTCTTATGTCTCACGTCACTAAGGGAGGTACAAAGACACTTACAAATATTAGCCGGTTTGTCAGTTGCGTTTCAAACGTGGCATTCCCACATTGACGAAAGGTGGCCGAGCGGCAGGATTCAATACTGCTTTGATGCGATTTGTTGCTATTTTCTAAAGTGAGTCCGTGAGTAGCTTTCCTAAGTTTGTCTCTTTCGATTTTTTTGCCGAGAACGTTTAACTGAGCATGCGTCTGTGTTTTGTTATAGACGCTGGTAGATTTTTCAAACGACATCTTTTCTAAATTGGGTTTGACGGCTACTTCACACCCGACTGAGCCTCGTAGCCAGCACTTGGAAACATTTCTTTCGAGGTGAGCCATGACTAGGTTTTTAGTTACGCAATTCCCAGCACTATCCCTTGTTGTTGAGTGTATTCTTCATAACACTGAATTAAATATGCGTCTGATTCTGTCTAGAGACTCCTATAATAAGCTCTTCGTTTAGTCACATCTATATATTAACCTTGACAATTGCTTTAAATTCAGTTTAAGATCATTACCTGCTTTTGTTACCCCGGTGAGAATCAGAGTGGTATTTTGGAGACAATTTAATCCTCTGATATACTGTGCGGCGTCCTTGGATTAATTGATTTGTTTATCCATGCATGGCCTTGTACTTGCTTTTGATCAGGATGCCTGCATACCATTCACTTACTGGATGCGATTCAGGTTACAAAGGGTCATGCGCGTCATGTAGTCCCCTATACTGCTTTTTGTGCTTTACCGCACTATTGGTGGTTGTTGGATGATTAGTAAATTTACATTTTAAAGCAATTACCCCATGTATAAATTTCAAAGGGTTTACTCTATTTAACCTTGATTTGCATAAATTCCACTGGATGAGTGATTCTGCTCTACAATGTGCGAATATTAGGCATTCCTAGACTAACTGCTAGGTGAGTTATGGCCATCCATCTCCGTCACCACATTTTGGTGGTATTTGGAACACATGAATTTTAGTATCAAAGATTATTTTTGACACGCACTTTACTTGCTCCCGCAGGTTGCCATTGTTTATTTTAAATCCTGATGAAGACCCGCATGACGATTTAAGATCGCATATATAGGGTTGAAACGTCGACAGCACCTAGGCCCAGTTCAAGACCTGGTTTCATAAAGAACTTGAGTCATCCTTGGAAACTGTGTCATTGTTCTTCTCTACACTGGCCCGTTTTTACTTTGTATATAGAATTTTTCTATTCACTTTGTATATATTACGCACTAATTGTGTCACTTATGTCACTATGTCACTTATTCACAAATTCACTTTAATGTTTACAACTTTGGCAGCCTCGTTTTGCTAAAAAGAATTATATGGGTGATAATATAAATGATGCAATTTATATATAAAGAACACCCTGCCATCCAGCAAATCTGATTCTATTGTGATTTGTGTATTGTCACTGTTTATTTCTTCATGTGTTCTTCTTAAATACAATTTCTCTTATGATTATTTTCTTGTTTATTGATATATTCAGCTTCTTTTGATTCAATCATAAAACAAAGTAATTGTGTGGTCATACCCGACAGAACCATTGTACTTTATATAATGAAATCTTGAAGTAGGCAAAATATTGTAGCGATGAATTGAAGATGAAGCATAAGAAATTGAAGGAGAAGTTGATGGTGGCACAGATAAAAGCTGCACAACAAAGTCGGAATCAGCAATTTTGTCTGGAATGTTGGTTCTACGCAGGGAGTGTATCAACAGAGAGTTACGACAATGCAAGGTGGTAATGCGTTTTAACAACAGGGTCCCAACAGGGTCCAAACAGGGTCCCAATTTATTCAAGTACAGGGCTACTTTGAAAAAAACAATCCTTGTCACGTTTGAGGCAAGTTGGGGCATTAGATGCAGGAGTGTCGTCTTAACACTGGTAGATTGACGAATGAGAATCAGGTTCAGAATGGTAGATTTGTACAATCTCAGAGTAATAAACCTGTTCAGACACAGCATGTACAGAGGCAAAGGACACAGCTTTTTCAGGTCCCCAAACGCAGGTAATGCAGGTTCCACAAGCCCCAACAACACAACTAATTGCAAATACTTCCAGATTTAACACATATTAGGTCTCTAATGTAAACAACAATCCTTTTTTGAATCAGGGTATGTCTCAGCATCACCCTATGATACAAGCAGATAAGGATTACAGTCTGGATCTGTCACAATGAGGGTGCCTGGGGAGGGGAGGTAGAATGCGTGCGTGGTGCAGTCTTAGCGGTAGAACAGCGAGGTACATTTTTGAATGGTGAGGTGAATAGCCACCCCTGTAACATTTGTGATTGATAGTGATGCTACCCGCTCTACTGTTTGAACAGGAGAGGTTCCTAATCTAACACTCTCAAGAAAAATAATCCAAGTTGTAAGAGTTGCCACCACAGAAATGACAGGGAGTCAAAATTACTCTGTGATTTTATTTCAAATTCCATATGAGGCTGACTGGTTCACTGTCATTGATTTGTGCCAAGCTCTCTTATCCATACTGTTGCATCAGGACAGTCAGTTCCTCTTTGCTTTTTGGTTTAGCAGCCATGTTTTGGCATGGTACCAAGTCCCACAAGGGTATATGGAGTGTCTGTTCATCTTCAACCAGATGCTTAAAAAGAATCTAGAGTCTCTGGTAATGCTCTGTCACTCCATCTTGGTCCAGTGTTTTGGCAACCTACACAGAAGGCAAGATACTATTGCCCTGCTGAACTCTTAGCTGAGAATGGACTGAAAGTATCCATGACCAAGCTGTAATACTCTAAGAGAGAAGGTGTCACAAGAGAGAATGTTGGCAATTCTGGGAATGAATACACCAACCACTCAGAAAGAAGTCAGGATTTTTTTGGAAATGGTGAGCTACTGTCAACAGTGGCTCCCAACTTTTCCCTAGTGACCAAACCTTTGCAGAGGCTGACACAGAAGGATGTGTAAGATCCGGTACCATGGGAGGAAAATTTCATGTGTAGCCCCTCAGAGCTGAAAGTCTCTGTTTTGCCCCAGCACTGGGAATGCCTGATTACAATAAGTGCTTCACTTTGATTGGCAGTGAAAGGGAGATCTGTACTCTCCCAGTGATTACCCAGATGCACAAAAATGCTTGTAGACCCATTGATATTTTTCAGCGACACTTGACCTAGTAGCTGCAGCTTTGCCCGGCTGTCTCAAAGCTGTGGCCTCAACAGGTGTCAGCATTGAGCAGTGTGAAAGCATGGTTATGGGCCATCCTTTGAATGTTTTAGTCCCCTATTCTGTGGAGATATTGTTGACCCAGACCAGAACTCAGCATCTCTCCAATAGCCATTTGACGAAGTATGAACAGTTCATACTTGCTGCTAGCACAATCACTCTCAAAAGATGTACTACCTTAAATCCTTCTAATGTTTTGTGTTTCGTTTTTACTTGATTACTGTTGGAGTACTTCATAAATACTTTAAACATTGCCTCTAAGTTAGTCCTGTCTGCTCTGTGCCATAGCTTCCAAAGAGGTGACCTCAGGTTAATTTAGTGACTTTGAGGGTTTACCCTGGCAAGGACAGTTTTTATTATTTGAAGAGGATACTCATCTCCCTCAACAAATACCCCAGGTTCTTACAGGCTCTTGTTCCTACTTATGCACAAGTCACGAGTGTGGAGTTTACACTGAAACCTGCATCATAACTGGTACATTAATGCCACACTCTACAGGTAACACCTGGCACTTGTCATGCAGGCATACTAAGTTTTGCACTCCATGGAACAGGGCAAAAATGGCCCATTACCATGTTATTACTATGATATTCCCAATGCGCACAATCAAAGTTTACACTCCTTGAAATAGTGTAAAACATGGACTATTCCCATGTTATCCATGATTTCAATGTCTAAAACTCAGACATCTCAGAAAATTACACAACACAGTTTCACTTGATGAAATCGATTATTAACTTTATATATCTGTGTGCAACTTAAGGTATGTATGAATTTAAGAAATGTAAAGCAATGTGAAAGTGATCACAATCCACACCTAAATGACTAATTCCTAAAATAAGAGAGAGGATTTGTATTTGACTAAGGACATGCTTTATACTTTGAGTAGTCATACCTATGAAGGCCTTTCAGCCAACAAGGTAGGGTGCATGGAATTTAAAAGTTGGACTTGTAGAAATTAGATGCCACCATTTCCCCACAGGACCAAAACTATTTTAACTGTGGCAGGCCTAGTAGTACTATACAGAAAAACAGAGTACAGTTTAAAACAATATTATTGCTATATTGTGTTTGCAGCCAAATAGAAAAATTATTAAACCACTACCTTTATAGTGTCATTATAAATCCAATTCAATTATGAAGTCAGATTTGTAATAAGTATTGTGTAAAAGTAACTTTTCGAATATTACTTTTACTCAGCATTAAGCTTCTGGATGTGAATTTGCAATAGCTCTCCAATAGCTGCCCAGCCTGTACTTAACTCTTAAGGAGGAGTAAAATTACCTCTAGGAGCCACACAATAGACCACTTTAACAGGCCAACATGAATGGACAGGGATAACACCTCTGAGCTCAGCTGGACATTCAAGGTGGGAGCTGCTTCTCCTCCTGTTGACACTACTGGGTCGAATACTGCTTGAAAGGCCAGTCTGGGATACATGTAAAACAGCTGCACCCTTGAATGGGATCAAATAGGACAAAATCATATTTCTTGTGTATCCCATGTCAGGTTGCTAAATTACCTTTCTTTGCCTTACTTTTTGGTGTAGGTCCAGGTCCTGGTTTAAACTGGATTTCAGTGTTGGAGATGAGAGCACACTAGTAATTTGCATAGCACTCTCTCCTACACAACCACTCCTTTCAGAGTCCAAGTTTAGTATGACTGAAGACTTTGACCATTTTGGAATTGCCGTTATACATGCACCTACTGAAAAAGGGGGCAGGCCAGGGCCTGGGAACTTTTCCTAAATTTGTTAGGGAGTGCCCAGGTGTCACCTCCAAACACTAGCCAGTGCCAACCATTAATGTGGAACCCCAGGACATTGTTCTGAGAACGTTTCCTGGAGCTGTGGAAGATCAGAAGAGGACTGGACCTTCTGTCTGTGGACTGAGAGGAGTACTGAAGGACTGAACCCACTCCATCTTGTAGCCAGGACATAGAAGTGGACTCCCATGCTCAGTTAGCTGACCTCCTCTGTGGCTATAGGAACACAAAAAGCTACAAGAGTCCTTTATGTGAAGTACTCAGATAACAAATGGCAATGGACCTGAAATAGATTTTCCTGCTGGTCTTTACCCAACACCCTTACAGCCTTTTGTGCATTCCCTTGAGTTCCTGTGACATCAGACGTATACTCCTGTGGTTGTTTGGCACCAGAAGAAAGTTTGGAAAATAACATTCTCCAGAGCGTCATTGGGACCAACGGGGAAAGTGCCCAACCAGCAGTTTACCAGCTTATTACAACTTCATAACGCACAGAGACCTTCACATGTCCCAAAAAAATACCAAAGTCCCATTCGGCATTGAGACTTACAATATGTTTAGCAAGAAATATCCAAAGCTCCAGAGTGCCAGCGTGACCAACCTGCTTCAGGTTTTCAGCATTCAGTTCTACAACAGCGGCATCCAATGAGCGGCATATTTTTCTTCTAAAAAATTGACTTGTGCTGCATTGGGATGTACAAATAATTTTGATGTTTTTCTTAAAGAAAGTGGCAAAGCCCATCTACTGGTCTACTGATATCCTTGACTACCATCGCTACTTTGCACTTTTGATGCAATTGTAACCTAAAAATTTTAAATATCTCCAGTTCTCTTTCTTGGAATTTTTTGATTTTGGTGTGATTTTATTTATTAAATGTTACTCTGTTTCTTTGGGATTGTTATTGCTTTGTAATTAGGCTTTACTACTGTTGTGGTATTGCATACATACTTTACACATTGCTCTAAGTTAAGCCTGTCAGCTTTGTGTCATAGCTACCATGGGGTGAGCTCCGGTTAATTTAGTGACTTTTGAGGGATCTTTAAAGAGTTATTAATTCTTTGAGGATTGGCAGTCGCCCACCCCAAATAAAATCCTACTTTCTTTCACGTATGTATTGCACTGAGTGGGGCTAATTTACAGAATCTTTTCAATACTGTGGTCCGGATCACGATTGGAAGGAATGGAGTGGGGTATTTACTGCACATTGGCGGCTCCTCTTCTAAGGCGGAGGAGCGTCGCCCCCACAGTTTTTTCTTGCAGTGAAACAAAACAAAGGGAAAATAAAATGATAAAAACCCACTTTATTATCATTTTTTTTCCTCTTACTTGTGCAGCTTTGCGTGAGAGGGCAGGGACCGGCGAGTAGTGGTAGGCAACACTCTCCTGGGTGCACAATAACTGCTTCGCCAGCCCTATTGGGCCGCCCAAAGCAGTCATGTGCATTGTGCATGTTCTCCATGCAGGCTGCATCGCAGCCTACGTGGAGAACATGCCCAGGCATCCAGTCAGCATCTGAACGCCGAAACACGGTGCTCAGACCAATCACAATGCTGCTAAGGCAGCGTTGTGATTGGCTGACTGGGAGTCTGGATGTGCTTTTTCTCAGAATCGGGGTCACGGTGTCACATAATGCAAATCTGTTTCCTCATAAAGAAAAAAAACACCTAATCGTGGTATCTTCAGCACGAGTTAAAGGGCTGAGGAGTAGAGGCATGAAGGATCACTGGGTAGAGGCAAGGAGGAAATATCAGAAATCTGTGTACCTTCACAATTAATTTCAATGGAGTTTCTATGGTGCACGTACATTGAAGACTACTGTTTAACACTTAAGTAAGTGCAGTGTGGGAAAGGAATGTGATCAGTTCCTTATATGAGGCAGATAGATACATGTAAAGGAAATTATTAAGTATTAGGCTGAAAATCGTTTTACACAAGTGGAGGCAAGATGGCGGCCGTGAGCACGGCCGAGTGAGCTGACTCTCTCCCTGAGCTACTCTCCCCGCCACTTACCTGCTATTACTCCTTCCTGACATTGAGGGCTTCTCGATTGGAGGTGCTCCTGGGATGCTGTGGAGATTTGCGCTGGGACGCCACGAACCATGAGCGGCGTTTCGCACCAGACAGTTTGTGTATCTGAGGCTGTTGCTTTCCCAGTAGTGGCCGCAGAACACAAGCATGGCCCTGATGCCACCGAAGCCTGTGAGAGGGGCAAGAGCCGGTCGCGAGGCAGGCACAGGAAAATAATCTATAGCCATGGCAGGGGCTGGAGGAAAGATACGAAAGACCAGCTCCTCTGTGCGCGGCCGGAAAATACTACCGGCTATCTTCCAAGTGCAGACGGTCAAGAAGATGCAGGCAACCAAGGCTCAGGCAGATGCTGCTGCTGGCAGTGTGAGCCGAATATATACCTTTTTTTTTGCATGCGTTTGCAACAGAGTGGCCAAATCTTTTGCAGAATTTGTAACAAGGATTGGGTACGCAGAAACTAGGATTTCTACACTGGAAGACAAACTCACAGCCCAAGGGACTCTTACAGACTCTTTAAAATCACAGAAAGATGACGTTGCCTGGAAATTAACGGATACAGAGAACCGACTAAGAAGGAATAATTTGAGAGTTTTGGGTATCCCCGAGGAGGCGGAGGGAACGGATGTGTAAACATTTTTTGTAGAGCTCTTTACAGGAGCATTCCCCGAGTACACAAAATGGAACTGGAATGTAGTGGTGCAAAAGGCGCATAGGAAAAGGATTGGAAAGGGGACTGACTTTTTTGTTAGGGCTGATTTTTGTCATGCGACAGTAGTAAAGAGGTGGCACTTGCTGCAATTAATGCCAATGTTTCAGGCCAAAGCAGCACAGGTTTTTCTACTTATTCCGGCTAAATTGAAAGTAATCTGTAAAGGTCAAACACAATTTTTCACTTCTGAAATTCTTGCCAAGGAGCATTTACGCTCAATATAGAATGTAGACCTGTCAGGCCAGAATATGTAATGAGATGGTTTATTTTTCTGTTTACTTAGCAGATATACAGTTTGGTCTTTGATGCAATGGTGGGGGGGAGTAGGTACAAGGGGGCATTGTCAGCTTTCCATCACCAGGGACCTTGAGTCCTTATGCCTTATTTTGTGTGGGGGAGGGTTCTCAAGGGGGGTTGGGGCTGCAGAGGGGGGAGGAGGTTGGGGAGCACAGGATGGGGGATAGGTGGGTTTGTGGAGAAAAGAAAAAAGGATGTCATGGTGGAGACATTAGAAGCAATGTTTAATGAATATGAATATGTCTAATTAGGAGCAGTTTATCGTGAGAAGATGGAGGGTAGAATGATGACAGGAAGACTACGGATATGTACATTCAAGGTGTCGGGTTTAAATGATAGGGTTAAGAGCACAGGAATTGAGAAGCTTCTCTCCGGCTGTAGTGTGCCGTCAGGAAACACGTGTCCCATGGGAGAACCAAAGAGTCTTGGCTGAGTTGGGTTGTATGGTAGTAGTCTGTACGCAACATAGCACTACAACTAGGGGTGTGGCTACACTGGCCAAATCTTATATACGACTGGAGGGAAGGGTTTTGGCAGCTAAATATGGCCGGTGGGCTATAGCTGAATGTGCTGCGGGAGAATAGAAATTTGTCATCTGCTCGGTGTATGGGTCAAATATGGACAAGACACAGATTTTAGAATGTATACACACTTGAGAGGGAGGGACAAGGAGCATAGAAGGTGAGAAAGAGATAGGTCCTGTACCGGTGCTCCTAGAGTAAATACACGTACAAATAAGGTAACAGTTCCTAAGGAAAACAGTGCCAATATGGTCTACTATGGGGCGAGAGATAGGGCAGAGGGAGGGTTGTGGATAAGGTTCGAGAATGAAAATGTAGTGAAGACCAGATACTCCTGGGTGGTACTAGAAGTGCCCTCACACACCCTTGCGGGTGCAAAGCATCATCATCGGGCGGTGCTCCTCATGGGGGTGGCACTGCAGTCCCTCACGGGCCCTCAGGAGGGCTCTCTGTTGGAGATATTTTGATGGAGTCGCCGTAGTTGTGCGTGCGGGTGTGTGGGGTAGGGGAAAGACAGTGTTGTGGTGAAGCTAAAAAGACCTTGTGGTACCCTACCAATTTATTGGTGGGTCCAGAGGATCTAGTAAAATATAACGGGGGATAGTGTATGATGACACTCTGAGTAGGGGAAGGCTAGATGTAAATAAGCCCCACTGCTCTCGACCCGTTGGAGTGAGGGTTAAAATGAGAGAGAGGGTGTCAAAGGGGTGGTCAACATGTTTTGCGCTGCCCGCGGTCCCTAGTGGATCCTTAGCGCTTCGTCAGGACCTAAGTGAAAATTAAATCATAAGGGAAAGGGATTTAGGAAAAAAGGAGAATAACCTATAATCCCAAAATATAGAAAAAAGGAACACGGGTTATTCGTGTCCTTGGCATCGAACCTACAGGGAGAGGGAGAAAACAGAGAAGTTAAAAAACATGAGAGGCTCCTCTCGAACTGGGACTAATGTATCGTGCACCAGTGGGGAGAGCATACCAGCTGAAATCGTGCTGGGGTGAGTGGTTGTACCACGTGTCAAGAAGGAGGCAGGGTAAGAGTACAACCGTGCCCCAATGAGGGTCAGACCGAGACACAGATAAGCTTAATTCATAATGTGAAAGTGACAAATATCCATCCTAGTGAGACATGCTGCACTAGATGAGTTCATGGGTGTGAGGCCACACATGCTGGATGTGTCTTAAAACTATGGAAGGTCGAAGTGCCAGGCAATAACAGTGAACTCGCTGGTGAACGTGGGCTGCCTGGTCTACTAAACAGGTGGCGAGGGGGTGAACTAGGTGCGTAGCTGCCCGTGATTCTATCAGTGCCAGCACCTAGTCTAGGCCACATGTATGTCGGGTGAGTACTTTAGGCATAATTATCGACTGTGACGTATACGTAAATAAACACATGTCACATGTATGTAGAGTGAGTACATTAGGCATAATAATCGACTGTGACGTATACGTAAATAAACACATCCCAGTAAAACATGATCTCAATATCCTACCCGCAAAAGTCAGGGTCCAAGCTGTGCCGGGTATTGACCGTCTGGGGCGGGGGCTACACCTACAGAAAATCAAGTTGGGGGGAATAAAGGCTACATAAGCAAAAGGAGCCAGGGAGGCAGAAAAGCTCACACAGACGGCTGGTTATGAAAACAAGAGGTATATGAAGGGAGGGGGGGAAAAGGGTTCCTTTGTGATCACCGCTGAAGGCGGTAGCACATACGCGTCTAGAGTACTTACATCTGCCCCGGAAGTTCCGATTCGGTAACCTAGGGTGCCTCCAGAGTCGCCGGTAACATTCAAAGGTGGGGTGGGGCTTTATATACTGAGGAGGATTTGGAGTAGTTGTTCCGGGAACGGAACTGAGACTAAGGAGGGACTAGTCTAGGGGCCGGAAAGGTGGCGGCCATCTTGGAACGGGTACCAGGGTGAACCTAATCGTAAAAGGGAACCATCTCTAGTGGTTGAAGAAACTATTCTCGTAATTCCGAGCGATCAATGTAGGTGGTGAGACTGGTGCACTATATGATAGAGTGGTGGTGAGCCTCTGGCAGAGTTCAGAATAGCGGGTCAGTTGTAAATGCTCAGTATATCATACCCAGCTTGTATACAGAATGTATAGTGAAAGGTACTGCGAGAAAGGAACAGTGTTCCAGGACCACCCAAGATGACATCAAACGGTTGGTGCATGTGCTCAAAGTTAAACTGGAGGTGTGTTAGGAAACCATACTAGCGGCAAATCGGTGCACGTTAGTGACTCCTACATTGTCGGTGTCTGTTGCTTGACAGATAAACAGCAGTATATACCATGGGTATAGCTGTGTATTTAAGGGAAGTAGAGTCACAGCTGTACGTGTGTTCATGTAAACTCGGGCAATGAAAGTAAAAAGGACTCTCCAGAGTGTCAAGGGAAGAGAGCACCCCAAGGAATGTCATGGATATGGCAGGTAAACAGCGGTATGTACCAAGGGTACAACTGTGAGTAAGGGAGATGAAGTCACAGCTGTGTGTGTGTTCTTGATAACTCTGGCGGTAAAGGTATAAAGTACTCTCCAGAGTGTCAAGGGAGGAGAGCACTCCAAGGAATGTCATCGTTGAGGCCTGTGACATTAGACCTGAGTCTGAAAACACACCGTTGCTCAGTCTTGAATAGGGTTGTCGCTGTCCATGCGGGGTTGTGGTCTATCACAGTCCAGTTTAGACTATCAGGGGAGTGGTTAAGTTCCAGGAAATGGTTCTGCAACCTCGTCTGAGTTCTTTTGCACCGTATCGTGCTCTTGTGTTCCCCGATCCGAGTTTTGACAGGTCTTGCCGTCATCCCAATGTAGCGGAGTCCGCATGGGCAGGTGAGTAGATAAATGCAATTCTTGGAGTTGCAGTTGGTGTGACGTCTTAATTGCCATGGTCTGGGCAGTCCTAGATCGACCTCTTTCATAGGTTTAGTTTGTGGACAGCAAGAACATGACCCACAGGGGAAATGGCCAGAAACTGGAGGTAAGTTCCAAAGGGTTTGGGGCGGTTTAGAAATGGTTCTGGGACGTGTGTGTACTAGAATGTCTCTCAAATTCTGAGTGCGTTTAAATGCAAACAGGGGGAGAGGGCCCGGGTCAAATGATCCAGTTCTAAGTATCCGCCAATGTCTTTTCACTATTTTCTGGATAGTGTTGGAGAGGGGAGTAAAAGAGGTAACGCACGTGAGTGTGGTACTCTCAGATCTCGTTTTTGTTTCCAACAGGGATTCACGATGGTTGTTCCTGGCCCTCTTGTGGGCTGTTTTAATGATGCTGATGGGGTAGTTCCTGGCAATAAGGTTCTTTTTGAGGATGGTCGCTTGGACTTCGAACTCAGTGAGAGTGTTACAATTTCTTCTGAGACGGAGAAACTGACCCACAGGGAGGTTATCCCTTAGTGCTTTGGGGTGGTGGCTGTGATAGAGTAAGAGGCTGTTTCTGTCAGTGGGTTTTTTGTAGTTAGTAGTGAGAATACCACCATCTTTGAGTGATATAGAAAGGTCCAAGAACGGTATAGACTCGGTGGATTGGGTCCCAGTGAATCTGAGGAAGGGGTCAATAGTGTTCATCCAAATGAAGAATGCGGCGCATTCCTCTACACTTCCTCTCCAAAAGATGAGGATGTCGTCGATGTATCGGCGCCAAAGGAGGATGTTGTCATGGAAGGGGTTGGAGGGTGTCCTGATTTTCTCTTCCTCCAGATCGGCCATGTAGAGGCATGCCAGGCTCGGCGCAAAGGTGCTGCCCATGCACGTGCCTTGGGTTTGGTGGTATAGTTTGTTATTAAATGCAAAGAAATTCTCTTTGAGTGCGAGGTGGGCACAGTCACAAATAAAAGGTATTGGAGTGACGTAGGGCCAAGGATCCACACTGTGTAGGGCACGTTCAAGAACAACGAGGGTAGCGTCCTGAGGTATGTTTGTATATAATGCCTCGACATCCAAGGTGACGAGAAGGTCAATTGTCTCTGGGGAATCAAATTGCTGTATCAAATTGAGGACCTCCATGGTGTCTCTCAAATAGGTGGGAGTATTGATTACCAGAGGTCGTAGAAAAAAATCACAAAACTTACTCAATGGTTCAAGTAAGGAGTTGATGCCGGAGACGATGGGGCGTCCAGGGGGGGGGGGTTGATGCCTTTATGGATTTTCGGAAGGCAGTAGCAATACGGTGTCCGAGGGGTGGTTTGGTTAAAAAAAAGCACCTCGTCATGTGATATCCAATCCTCAGCTTCAGCTTCCAGAGTCAAACTCTGTATCTTGTTCATAAGGCGTGAGGTGGGGTCAATGTCAGTAGGTTGGTAATACCTAGTGTCTGAGAGTTGTCGTTCGCATTCTGCTTCGTAGGTCCCTCTATCGAGGATAACAATAGCGCCGCCCTTGTCAGCAGGTTTTAGGATGATCGTCTGGTCATTTGCGATCTTTGTAAGGATGCCCCGTTCTTCCTTAGAAAGGTTATCGGAATGATGACCGGTGGCTTTAGTATCTGAGACATCTTTACGGACCGCCTGTTCAAAAGTGAGGACTTCATTGGGTGTCATAGCCGAGGTAGGGGTGAACCTGGATTTGTTCTTCAGGCCAGTCCCTACCGTCGGAAGACCAGGTGTCCCATCGAAGAATGCCTTGAGGCGTACTTTCCTAAAGAAAAGGTGAAGTTCTTGGTGCAGTCTAAAGTCGTCTTCTCTGGGAGTGGGGACGAAACCAAGACCTTTTTCCAGGAGTCTCTGTTCGTCCAGAGTCAGAGGTCTAGATGACAGGTTCACTACAAGGGTCTCGTTGACTTGCTCCTGAGAGTCATCTTGTCCTGATCTTGCCATTGAACGTTTTTTGGTCCTGTTCTTCTTCTGCCTCTTCCTCTGCCCCTCCCTCTGTTTAGAAAAGGGGGGTTCGGGAATTGGTTATACCGAGGCATAGTTTGATTAGGTCCCATGGGATGGTTCCAAAGGGGTTGGGGGCCCATCCACGGTCCCTGATACATGGGTGGTTGGTAAGGGAGGCCTGGAAAGCCTTGAAACAGGGGAGGGGGTGGGGGGGGGTTGTCTATACCCTCCCCGGTACCTTGGTTGCCTGTTCTCATAGCTGGAGTTGCTATTGCTAGAGCCTGATGAATGGTTACTACTGGCATCATCCGATGTTTCAGTGGTCTGGAAGACATAGTCTTCTTTCGTGTAAGGATAAATCTTCTCCTTGTCGAACCGTTTCACATCCTTCTGGAGTTGATTAATTTTTTGTTTGGTCTGATACTCTTTATGGTCGTTCATCTCCTGGTTAATCTCGGAGAGACTTGACTTAAATGCAGTGATGGATATGCCTGCCTTAAGTCTGTTCTCGGAGAGTGTGATTTGAATTAGGAGTTCGTCCGATAGCCTTTTCGCTGTGTTGATAATCAGTACCAACCAGTCCCTCGTGCATTTCCATGAGATGCGGGACCATTCCCGCCGAAATGTGATATCCTCAAGGAATATTCTGGGTGACAAGGTGGCAAGAAGACCGTTAGGAGCAATATTGGCTCTAAGGTACTAGGTCATGACTGTGCCATGTAGAGCGGTTTTAATTTGTAATCTCCTCAAGGTTTGTAAGACTTTCCAATCATCGTCCCTGCTGCCTGATGGAAGGTTGCCATCCTCTGATAGTAGAGGGGGCTCTTAGAATTTCGGCTACTGTCTCATCATCAAAACAGAGACCACGGTCATCCATAATGGATCAGGGGTCTGAGTGAAGGTGAAGGAACTGATGAGCTTGTTGTGTCTCGTAAGGGGTGGGGTAGGGAAGTGCCCAAGAGAGGAAAAATAGAGGGGATGTCCCACGGCTCGCTGCCGTACTAATATGTATACACACTTGAGAGGGAGGGACAAGGAGCATAGAAGGTGAGAAAGAGATAGGTCCTGTACCGGTGCTCCTAGAGTAAATACACGTACAAATGAGGTAACAGTTCCTAAGGAAAACAGTGCCAATATGGTCTACTGTGGGGCGAGAGATAGGGCAGAGGAAGGGTTGTGGATAAGGTTCGAGAATGAAAATGTAGTGAAGACCAGATACTCCTGGGTGGTACTAGAAGTGCCCTCACACACCCTTGCGGGTGCAAAGCATCATCATCGGGCGGTGCTCCTCGTGGGGGTGGCGCTGCAGTCCCTCACGGGCCCTCAGGAGGGCTCTCTGTCGGAGATCTTTTGATGGAGTCGCCGTAGTTGTGCGTGCGGGTGTGTGGGGTAGGGGAAAGACAGTGTCGTGGTGAAGCTAAAAAGACCTTGTGGTACCCTAACAATTTATTGGTGGGTCCAGAGGATCTAGTAAAATATAACGGGGGATAGTGTATGATGACACTCTGAGTAGGGGAAGGCTAGATGTAAATAAGCCCCACTGCTCTCGACCCGTTGGAGTGAGGGTTAAAATGAGAGAGAGGGTGTCAAAGGGGTGGTCAACATGTTTTGCGCTGCCCGCGGTCCCTAGTGGATCCTTAGCACTTCGTCAGGACCTAAGTGAAAATTAAATCATAAGGGAAAGGGATTTAGGAAAAAAGGAGAATAACCTATAATCCCAAAATATAGAAAAAAGGAACACGGGTTATTCGTGTCCTTGGCATCGAATCTACAGGGAGAGGGAGAAAACAGAGAAGTTAAAAAACATGAGAGGCTCCTCTCGAACTGGGACTAATGTATCGTGCACCAGTGGGGAGAGCAACTACTCCAAATCCTTCTCAGTATATAAAGCCCCACCCCACCTTTGAATGTTACCGGCGACTCTGGAGGCACCCTAGGTTACCGAATCGGAACTTCCGGGGCAGATGTAAGTACTCTAGACGCGTATGCGCTACCGCCTTCAGCGGTGATCACGAAGGAACCCTTTTCCCCCCCTCCCTTCATATACCTCTTGTTTTCATAACCAGCCGTCTGTGTGAGCTTTTCTGCCTCCCTGGCTCCTTTTGCTTATGTAGCCTTTATTCCCCCAACTTGATTTTCTGTAGAGCAACCATTGGCTAGTTGTGGCACACCAAAGGTTGAGTATAATAGTTTGATGGTAAATGCTGTAGCACAGCTTTGCATCATGTCAGCATGGCTACAGAAAGAATCACCCTCTTTTGAAATGTGGAAGGTGAGGTTCTTAGCCTTTGTCAGCTTAGAGTACAATCTGTATTCCCTTAAGAGTTCTTGGAGAAGGAATTTGGGGTTAAAGGTATGGGGAGCCGAGGGGCGTGGCTTCGGCGCCTTCGGGGATGGCCGCAACGTCCGAGGGCTCCGTAGCGGCGTGAGGCGAAGGACTCGCTTCAGGCTACTTTCCCTTCTTCTTAACACGCAGAAACCGCTTCCGATATCGTCGGAAGTGCGACTCCATCGAATACAATATAGCTGCTGCCATATGGTGAGCTAAAGACAGCGTTTTTGGCTTTTTATCGGCTGTATTGCTCTCGCGGCCGCCATTTTGTTTTTTTGTTTTGAGGTGTTTTTTTATGCCTGCTGCCTTTTTCACCTCAGAAGATGTCAATTTTTGTGGACTTAATTATCTAATGTGTTTTTTATTATGCTGCCTCTGAGCTTCTTTATTTTTCCATTCCCTGGCTTGCTATTTTTACTTTGGAGCACTGTAAATTTCGTCATTCAGTCAGCTTGACAGGATATGCTTGTTATCATCTGGCTCTGCCCTGTTGTCATCGCACTTTGGGGGTCAGTACTCTCTGAATTTGGAAGTTTTGGACTTGCTGCCACCATTTTTTCCTCACATAGTGACGTTGTGTGCTACCTTACATCTGGCAACTGCTTACAATTTTAATTTTGCTGTCTGAATTTTGCTAGTCGCTATCCTCTTACAGTTTTGACCATGGCATCATCTCGTTCTAACCGTAAAGAGGCTCCACAACCCAGTGGTGCATCACTGGCAGACTTCAATCCTTTTAATATTCTACAACACACTGCTGACGATCTCCCCACGGACGGTGTGGCTACACAAGGTCCCTCTTCTTCTGTGATTCGGTTAAGCTCCAAGCAGGGATCCAAAATACCGTCTTCAGCCCCCCTCGCACCTAGAAAACGCGGTAAAGCGAATCCTCCTTCTCCTACTAATTCTTCTGTGCCTCTGTCGATGGAACTTCTTCTTGAAGAGATTCGCGCTCTCAAACCCTATATGGAAGAAACCAACATTCGTCTGCAGAAACTGGAAGATAATTTGTCTCACACTGAGCAACGATTTGATGTTCTGGAAAAAAGAGTTGACTCTGTGCAGGACTTTGCTATGCAAGTTCCTCTTCTTCATAAGGAGGTGGATCATCTTAAATAACAAATTGAACAGTTGGAAAACCATAATAGTCGCAATAACTTATGCATTTATGGTCTGGCTGAGGGACTTGAAGGTACTAACGCAATATCTTACTTTCAGTCCTTTCTTCCAACTCTCCTTGGTTTGTCAGAATCCCCACCATTATCTAACATGCGCATCGCTTGGGCCAAAGTCCCTGTTCTTCATCTTCCTCAACGAAACCCAGAGGAGTAATTCTGTATTTTTTGGAATATACAGACTTGCTTAAGGTCTTGCAGGCAGCCAAACAGAGACGGAAGATTTCCTGGAATGGTTCCAATCACTTTTTCGCTCAGGATTATGCCAAAATAACTGCTGACCGTCGGAAGAAGTTTTTGGATATGAGACCAGCTCTTCGCAGCTTGAACGCTCGTTATGGCTTATTCCATCCTTGTCTTTTTAAAGTGACTTATAACAACAGAACAACCAACTATGAAGACCCTGCTGTACTTCAACAATTTTTGGACTCTTGTAAAGGAGTTTCTATGGACATCTCTAAACCATAACTTGTTGTGAATGTTTTTGTCTCCATGGTTTAATGGTTGTTATGTATTTGTCCACAAATGTGAATTTCTTTTGTTTCAGTCGTTTTCGTAAGTGTTGGTGTTATTATAATTTTTCACTTTAATTATTTCTTCTTTGTTCCTTTTTTATCAGGTTGTGGTTTCTGCGTTCCCTTATTCTCAGTGTTCTTCACTTCGCCTGGACGATGTTCTTTGTCTGCTTCGCGTCCTACGTCCTCTCGTCTGGCTTGTGGCCCTCCCCATGTGGCTCCACCTACCCCGTCATTCTTGTTCTTTTGCGGTATGTCTTCCTATTGTATTGTTTTACCAATTGTTAATTTTATTTTGTCCTTCTATTTCCTGTTATCTCTACTCTTTCCCTCCTTTTCTCCGCATTCCTCTGTTTCATCTCTATTTTCAGCCTTCCTGTTATGCTTCTCATTCATCTCATCTTTTTTCTTATCCTCACTTTTTATGCTGTCTATTGATTTTCTGTATTTCTCACTGCTATCTCTTTATCATAATGTTCTTTTTTTCATATTTTGCTGTATTTTTCGCACTGTTTTTGCCTTTACAATTGGCATATTCTTTTATAAATTGTTTTGATTCAGTTTACATAAGATTTAAATGTTGTTAAACATTATATCTTGGAATGTTAAAGGTCTGGGTTCTCCTATCAAACGTCAGCGAGTTTTGTCACATATTTCAAATTTAAAGGGAGATATTGCTCTTTTACAAGAAATTCATGTATCGGATACTGAAATAACTAAACTACGACGGAATTGGGTAGGCCATGTTTTTGCATCTCCAGGCTCAGGAAAACGCAATGGTGTTGCTATTCTCTGTCATAAACGTTTAGATGTTCAGCTCATAAAACAGGATAATGATTCCGATGGTAGATGGATTGTGATCTCCTTACTGATTAATAATATTCCTCTCACTATTTTTTATGTTTATGCTCCCACTACACAGAATAAATTGTTTTGGCCCCAAATTCTTTCCCTTCTAATGCAATGTACTGATGAGTATTTGATCTTTGGTGGGGATTGTAATCTGGTTGTAGATCCCTTTATTGACAGGAATTCCAACTCCAGGTTTGTCCCCTCTTCTATGCATTCTCAATTCACGTCCACTATTTCTCAAAGAGCTCTTGTAGACTCTTGGAGAATCTGTCATCCCACATTACAAGAATATACTTATTATTCAC
The DNA here is from genome assembly GCF_964204655.1 of Triturus cristatus. Taxonomy (NCBI): domain Eukaryota; kingdom Metazoa; phylum Chordata; class Amphibia; order Caudata; family Salamandridae; genus Triturus; species Triturus cristatus. The sequence continues at coordinate 733,068,729 of NC_140587.1, read as the reverse complement.
CTGCTCATTCATCACAATCCCGAATAGATTACCTCTTTATTTCCCGGGCTCTACTTCAACACGTTTCTCATTCAGACATAGGATCTATTCTAATTTCTGACCATGCCCCAGTTTCCTTAAGTTTGGATCTTCTTCCTCCCATTAAAGGTACTAGACGCTGGAGATTCAACAATTCTCTTTTATTAGATCCTAAGTTCACACCAGCCTTTCTCAAATTTGCCTCCTTATTTTTTGAAGAAAATGAATCCCCTCAGTTATCTCCTCCTCTTGTATGGGATTCTTTTAAAGCTGTCTCTAGGGACTTTATCATATCCTTTGTTGCCCAAAAGCGACGTGCAGCTTCTCTTTCATCTCAGGCACTTAATGTACATATTAAGAAACTGGAGCATCTTTATGATCTATCAAAAATACAGTCTACTTTAAAGGAACTCATTAACGCCAAAATCTCTTTTAATAAATTTTCTACTGAATCTGCAAATCTATATTTACTCAAATCTAGTGCTAAATTCTATAGTGCTCAAAACAAGTCTGGTAATCGTCTTGCTAATTATCTCAGAATCAAAAAAGAACGTACTAAAATTGAATCTATCATTTCTTCATCTAATACTGTACTCCACAAAGATGAAGACATTCTCTTGGAATTCTCTGATTTTTATAAGTCGCTATATACTCCTGAATCTTCACCTCTCGTTTCGGACATTGATCAATATTTAGCTTCTATACCTCCGCCTTCTTCTTTAGATGTGGATTTCTCCTCTCTAGAATCTGACATATACACTAAAGACATTCTCAATGCTATCCAATCACTTAAAAAGGGGAAAGCTCTGGGTCCTGATGGCTTTACTATAGAATTTTACACTCACTTCTCCAGTTTACTTATTCCCAAATAGCTTAAATTATTTTTGTTTTTTATAGCTTCCCGGAGTTCTTTTGGCTCATTTCAAGAGGCTCTGATTTGTCTTCTTCCTAAAGAAGGTAAAGATCATTCACTATGTAAAAACTACAGACCTATTTCTTTAATCAATTTGGACTATAACATTTTTGCGAAAATTCTTGCGCTTCGTCTGGATAATATTCTACCTCATCTAATCGGTAAAGAACAATGTGGTTTCATTAAAGGCCGCCACCTCTCTGATAACACCCGTCTCTTTTTCAATGTACTTAGTAAATCTCACTCTCATAATTCTTCGTTAGCAGCTGTGGCTTTAGATGCTGAGAAAGCCTTTGACAGGGTCAATTGGCAGTTTATTTTTTCGACTCTTACCTGGTTTGGTTTTGGCCCTAAATTTCTTTCCTATATTTTGCTGCTTTACTCTTTCCCGAGATCATTTATTTTAGACAATGGTCTTGTTTCTTATTCTTTCCCACTTCTCAGAGGTGTCAGGCAAGGTTGTCCTCATTCTCCCCTTTTATTTATTTTGTCTTTAGAACCCTTTTTATCTAAAATCCGGATGAACAAAACTATTACTGGCTTTCCCTATGGCGATAAACATTTAAAACTCTCAGCCTATGCTGATGATATTCTTTTATTTATCTCTAATCCTCGGACCTCTTTGCCGGCTTTTCTTTCAGAAGTCTCCACTTTTTCTTCAGTTTCAGGATACAAACTTAATGTAGATAAATGTGAAATTCTTCCATTAAATAAATATTGTTTCCATGCTGATTTTGTATCTTCTTCTTTTCGCTGGAGCCCTACTAAGATTAAATATTTAGGTTTATGGTTCACCCCCTCTATTAAAGATACTGTATCACTCAATCTTAAGAATCTCCAGTCCACTTTAACCAACTCCACAACGCGTTGGCATCCCTTGTTTTTATCTTGGTGGGGTCGACTAGATTCTGTAAAAATGATGTTGGTCCCTATAATTTTATTTTTCTTATCTAATCTTCCTGTTAACATTCCTAAATCCTGGTACAAAAAAATGCATACTATTTTATCGCAATTTCTGTAGCAGAACAAAAAACCTAGGATGTCTTTTTCCAAACTCAAACAGCCTAAACACTTAGGGGGAGTCAACTTCCCCGATTTTGCATCTTACCATACTTCCTTCTTTCTTAAGAATTCTTCTTCTTTACTATCTCAGAATTCGACTGATTCGTTGTCTTTGCCTTTGTGGGTTGAAATTGAATCTTCTTTCATTCATCCTCTTTCATTTGATGAATTTTTATCCATATCTAATACCCCTCAAAAAATTTATCTTCCCATTCTTAAACATACTCATAAAACCTTTCATCCTCTTATGTTCGATGGTTTAAATGACCGAAACCGTTTCTTGCAATCTCCGATTTGGTATAACAATCTTATTAAGATTAAAAATCGAACTCTTTTTTGGAAAGATTGGTTTAATCTTGGCCTTAAATGGACTTATCAGCTTTTTCTTGGTGATACCTGCATACCTTTTTCTATATTGCAATCTCGGTATTCCCTTCCCTCTTCATATTTTTCTAAATATATATTATTGACCCTAGCTGCTCAAAGTTCTTATGATGCACTCAAGACTTCTTCCACGCAGCTCAGTCCTTCTCCAGTTCCTCTTTCGTTCTTAAAGCTGAATACTTCAGCTTCTCAAATTTATAACAAATTGAGGCACATTGGTCAGACTCGCGACAAATCTGCAGTTGAATCCAGTTGGGAATCTGATTTAAACACTTCCTTTCCACTTCAGTATGGGATAAAATTTGGACTAAATTAAGGAAATCTTCTAGGGCGGCAAATACTACCCAAACATTATTTTTCATATATAACAGACTTTTAATTACTCCTGCCAAATTGCACCGGATTAACCCTCTCTCTCCTTCTACCTGTTGGTCATGTCCATCCCCGATGCAGATCTTAAACATAAGTTATTTACCTGTCCATTTATTCATCATTTTTGGATTAGTGTTTGGCAGCAAATTAACAAAATATTTCACACACATATCCCTTTTTCTTTTTCTCATATTTTTCAAGGTAGTGTTGCAGAAATTTGGTCTACTTCCACCTCCCTTAATACCCTTATCATTGATTTACTTATAGCTGTTGCTTTTCAGCAGATCACTAAATCGTGGAAAAATGCTTCAAATGTTTCCTTTCAGGCCTGGTGGTATGGTGTTTGTTATAACCACAGACTGGATAGAGCTTATGTTCATCCGATTACACTAGCCATTAAACGTGACTTATTATGGCTTCCTGTTACTAACTTTCTAGATATGTCTGCTCAATCATTACCATCGCATATTCCAGCCAGAGAAGAAGTTTCTAAGCCTCCCTAAAGTAAGGTTAATTGACTATTAATATATTCTGTGCTTATTCTCAAATGTATAATTACGTTTGTTAGTAGTGAGATACATATGATATACCTGTTATATTTTTGATCAGTTTTTTCACTTGTATTACTATTGGATATTTATATCTATTTGTTTTCCTTCCCCCCCCTCTTTTCCTTCTTCCCTTCCTATTTCTTTTTTCCTTATTGTTTACAGCATACTTTTCCATTTTTGTATTATTACTATGTATGGAATTGTATTATTGTTGTATCTATACTTATATTCAATAAATTTTCTTTTAAACTTAAAAAAAAGGTATGGGGAGCCATAGCAGACTACGTGAATAATGAAAGTGGAAATCAATGATTTATGTACTTTTTGTGTTGTTAGTATTTTATGCATATCTATCATACCCGTTAGTCTCTGATTGCACAGTCTATTTATTCATCTACTCTTTCTGGTACTATTGCACTCCTCTGATTATAAACGATTGTCCTTGGGGGCTGTTTTTTTTATATATGTAATATGAGTTTGTAATATTATGTATGTATTACGTATATATGTAAATAATGAATTTCATTCTGTCTCATGTGTAAGTTATAAGTGACATTATTATTGCCTCATGCTGATATCATGGCCTAATAAAAATCATTTAATAAAAAGAAACGAAATAAAAGCACAATGAATAAGGGTAAAGGAACGAGAAGTAAGAAGCTGCCAAATTATTCATGGGACTCGCTAACTTCCATAGATTCCAACGAGTACATAAAGGAATTTCGTGAATTACATACAGGTCAGATGAAAATTCCAAATGTCGGAGTAAATCTGAGGAGTAAATTTCCATTTTAAAAAAAAAGAATGTCTCTGATTCTCTGGGAAACATTATTAAAAACTGTAGAGGGAAGATCCAGAATTAAAATAGCTGCTGAATAAAGTATTGGCATATCTGGATGGCTGGGTCTGCGTGAACTTTCAGATGATAGGGAATGGCTGTAAAATGCTTGAAACGTTGAGCAGGCCACTTCATATTTCTCATATAGAAACTGTAATAAGGGTCTCAATTTAACACGTTCATGCTTCACTGAAGTACAGTGTTTTGTGCTCATCTAATAGCTTGATACTGCAATTTTCCGCAATTCTGACATCGAAAAGTAAGTAAAAAACTAAAAAACAAATGTGTTTTATTGAAATGAAACCCGGCCGTCTTTGGCAAATGTCTACATTTTTCACTTAGAAAGCGAGTCTGCAGTTTTCTCTTGGCAGCTTGCACAGCAGAGTAATGGTAAACGATATCTTGCTGGCACAAGCCCGCTGAAGCATATTTACTGTACTTGAAGGGGAGTGAGGGGCCTTCTTCTGAAGCCAGTTAGTTACAGCAGGATTTTACTAATTAAGGAGTGCTGACGATGAGTGCAATCAGCCACCTCAATGGGCTGGCACATATTTCTCCTGATAATGGGTTTTTGAAAGTGCCTTTCTTACTGTGCTACACATCCTGAGCCAGTCTTTGCTTCCAAAAAAGTCTGCTTTTGCATATTGTTTGCTTGCGAATTGGGAAGCAGTTATCTATATGTGTGGTTTGAAAAACCTATTTCTCCAGCAAGGTGCATTTTCGTTAATTGTATCATCTGTTACTTGCACGCCTTTTTTTCGATTTTGAAGTAATCACCAAGCAATCATATCTGGTGATTCTAAAACAATATGGATATTTTTATACTAAGGTCGAATGATTTTGTAATGTTTATGCATCTTGTCATGAATATTTATGAAATTAATGTTAAATGATTTTCATGTATAATGTGTTATTTGTGAAGAATACAGAGTTGTATCACATTCAGTAAATTGTTCTCATTCATGATTCACCAGTTATAGTTCGTGGCACAAACCATAACTTGCAGCGCCCCTTTTGCTGCGTATGAAAACACACGACATAGTTGATGACATAAAAAACAAGCATTGGCATAGCCAATAGGTCTCACCTTAGGGACCTTAAAAGTGTTTAGGCAGATCTATTGGTTAATCAATGTTTTTAAGCTATGTTGTAGAGAAGTTAAGTATTAAAATGGCTGTCACCTAATTCCAAGGTTCCTTTGGCGACCGGAGAAATAATGTGACTGCATCACAGGGATACATGGCTGTAGAAACAACACACAATTAAGGAAATGAATACAACAATAAACGGATCTGCTTGGAACATGTATCATATATGTGCCTCCAAGGCCAGAAAATATAACAAATTTGCTTCCTTTGGTAAGCAGTGCACATTGAAATATAAATGCACAAATCGATTGTGCACCAATGAAACTGTTAAATCAATCAATGCATTTGTGAAGCGCCCTACTCACCAGTGAGGGTCTCAAGGCACTGGGGGGTGGGAGGTGCTGCTCCTGCTCGAAAAGCCAGGTCTTGAGAAGTCTCCTGAAGGTCAGCAGGTCCTGGGTCTGCCGCAGATGGATGGGGAGGGTCTTCCATGTCTTGGCGGTGAGGTGGGAGAAAGATCTGCCACCAGTGGTCACTCTTCGGATGCGGGGGACGGTGGCGAGGTCAGCGGAGCGAAGCTGGCGGTTCAGAGTGTAGAAAGTGAGTCGTTCGTTGCGGTATGCTGGTCCGGTGTTGTGGAGTGCTTTCTGAGCGTGGGTGAGGAGCTTGAAGGTGATCCACTTGTTGACGGGGAGCCAGTGCAGGTCTCTCAGGTGGGGTATGATGTGGCGGGGGATGTCGAGGATGAGGCGTGCAGAGGTGTTTTGTATGGGTTTTAGTTGTTTATGGAGTTTGACTGAGGTTCCCACGTAGAGGGCGTTGCCGTAGTCCAGTCTCCTGCTGACGAGGGCCTGGGTGACCATCCTTCTGGTTCCGGTGGGGATCCATCTGTAGATCTTGCCGAGCATGCGGAGGGTGTTGAAGCAGGAGGAGGAAAAGGCATTGACTTGCTGGGTCATTGACAGTGATGAGTCCAGGATGAACCCCAGGTTGTGTGCGTGGTCGGTGGGTGTCGGTGCAGCTCCCAGCATGGCCAGCCACCGGGAGTCGTCCCAGGCAGAGGGGGTGGGGCAGAGGCTGAGGACCTCCGTCTTGTCCGAGTTCAGTTTCAGGCGGCTGTTCTTCATCCATTCGGCGACGGCCTTCATTCCTTCGTGAAGGTTGTTTTTGGCGGTGGTGGGGGTCTTGGTGAGGGAGAGGATCAGCGGCATATGAGATGATGTTGAGGTCGTGCAATCGGCCTGTGTAGGTGAGCGGTGCCATGTAGATGTTGAAGAGTGTCGGGCTGAGGGATGATCCTTGGGGTACGCCGCAGATGATCTTGGTGTATTTAGATCGGAATGGAGGGAGGCAGGTACTCTCTGTTCTGCCGGTGAGGAAGGAAGTGGTCCAGTCCAGGGCTTTGTCATGGATCCCTGCATTGTGGAGGTGTGTGCGTAGGGTGTGTTGGCAGATGGTGTCGAAGGCGGCCGACAGGTCTAGGAGGATGAGGGCAGCGGTTTCTCCGTTGTCCAGCAGGATACTGATGTCGTCGGTGGCAGTGATGAGGGCAGTTTCGGTGCTGTGGTTGCTGCGGAATCCGGATTGGGATGGGTCCAGGATGTTCTCCTCCTCGAGGAAGAGGGTCAGTTGCCTGCTGACAATCTTCTCGATGACTTTTGCCAGGAACGGGAGTAGGGAGATGGGCCGGATGTTCTTGAGGTCTTTAGGTTCTGCCTTGGGTTTCTTGAGTAAGGCGTTGATCTCGGCGTACTTCCAGCTCTCCGGGAAGGTGGTGGTCTCGAAGGAGTTGTTGATGATCTTGCGGAGATGGGATGCGATGGTGGAGCTTGCTTTGTTGAAGATTTGGTGTGGGCAGGGGTCTGATGGTGAGTCGGAGTGGATGGTTTCGCAGTCGGTGGGTTTTGGGCGAGGGTGGCGATTAGCTGGTCTTCAGTGATTTTGCTCCAGCTGCGGCGAGGGGTCCGTTGTGTGTGGTGGTGTGTGGTGAGTTTCTCGAAGGTGAAGTAGATGCAGCAGTGTTTGGTCCAATGGAGTTTGGTGGTGTGGTTGAAGGTGACGTGGTTGCTGGCGGAGAAGATGGGGCCGAGCGCGTGTCCGGCGGAGTGAGTGGGATTTGTGATGAGCTGTTTGAGTCCGAGGTTGGCGGGGTTGTCGAGCAGGGTGGTGGAGTTGCTGTTGTTCTCGAGGTGGATGTTCAGGTCTCGGAGGAGGATGTAGTCCGTGGATGCAAGGGCGTGTATGCTGACAGTGATGGAGTCGCTGAACTGTGGCCAGGGCCCGGGGGGTCTGTAGATGAGGGTTCCTCTGAGGGTGGTGTTGGGGTCAATGTGGATCTGGAAGTGCAGGTGTTCAGCGGCACTGAGGGTGTCATCGGTGCTGGTCGAGATACTGAGGGTGTTCCTGTGGACGATGACGATTCCTCCTCCTACTCCTTTGGTGCCGTCCCTGCGGGTGATCTTGTAGCCGTCCGGGATGGCTATGACAATGTCGGGTGTCGAGGAGGGGTTCATCCAGGTCTCCATCAGGAAGGTGGTGTCCAGGGAGGGTGAGTCGAGTAGGTCCCAGAGTTCGATGGTGTGCTTGCGGGAGGAGCGGGTGTTGAGTAGTATGCATCTGAGGTGGTTGCATCCTACCCCGGTGGGCGAGGTGGCGGCTTTGAGGCTGGTGAAGCTGCAGCTCCGGCAGGAGAAGGGTCCTTGGATGCCCCTCGGGGTGGCCAGGAAGCAGGTGTTTGATTGGCTGGTGTTGAGTGTGTGAAGGGTGTTGGTGTCGTAGTGGCAGCGGGCATCGTGGTGTTGACGGGGGCCAGGGGGTCTGGCGCAGGGTGCCGTCCAGGCACGGACGGGCTTACCTTTGGCGCGCCAATGGCACGGCCGCACAGCGGCCGCCATAAGAAGGGGAGGTGGGAGGGAGGAGCAGCTGGGAGGCGGGAGCAGAACTAAAGGGCGAGCGGGGGACGGGGCCCCAGGGGACGCAATGGCGGGATGGGGAGAGGAAGGCTGGAACGCTGGAGGGCAACAGAGCAAAAAACAGGCGGAAAGCACAGAATACAAAGAAAAGGAGTACAATAGTGGGCACAAAGAAATACAGCAGCAGAATACAAAAAAGAAATACAACAATGGAACACAGATACCACAAACAGTAATGCAACAGCAGACAAATAAAACAGGCAAAAAGGAGCAGAGCGAGCACAAGGTACTTACGGCTCCCCACTGGGCCACCAGGGATGAGGTGCAGGCAGGAGCCTGCGGGTGGAGGGCCTCAAACTCACGGCAGCAGCGAGATCAGGGAGCAGGGACTCGGGCACAGACAGGTGGAGCTGTGCGCCGTGGGGAGTGACCGGCCTGGAACAGGGTCAAGCTGCGCTGCCTTGATAATGCGTTTTGATGACCGACCAGGAGGAACTGCTGCAAAAGAGTTGTGGACAAACCCTGGCAAAGAACTGTGGGGAAAAGGCTGCACATAGTCGATTCCAGTCCTACAATATTAATAAAATGCCCTGAGAGAAAAATTGCACAAGTCGTGCCTCAATTTATACAATGGTCGGCATGCATAATTGTGCTTGTCAATTAACGATTACAGTTCTAAGCACACTTATGATAGATGGTATGAAAACACCCTGGGCCCGATTCACAGAACTAACTTAAGACAAAATCCTAAACTTACTACCATTTTGGTATTCACAGAAGTCACTTACTCATTTCGGTATTCACAGAAGTTAGGAGTCCTAACTTTAGGACTCCTAAATGCCTTCTGTGAATAACGAAAGTCTTAAAATTAGGATTTTACTCATTTTAGTAGTAGTAAAGTTAGGACTCCTAACTTTAGGACTCCTAAATGCCTTCTGTGAATACCGAAAGCCTTAAAATTAGGATTTTTCTCAGTTTAGTAGTAGTATAGTTAGGACTCCTAACTTTAAGACTCCTAAACTGAGAAAAATCCTAATTTTAAGACTTTTGGTATTCACAGAAGGCATTTAGGAGTCCTAAAGTTAGGACTCCTAACTTCTGTGAATACCAAAGTGAGTAAGTGTCTTCTGTGAATACCAAAATGAGTAAGTGCCTTCTGTGAATACGAAAATGGTAGTAAGTTTAGGATTTTGTCTTAAGTTAGTTCTGTGAATCGGGTCCTCAGTGCGAGGACGAAACTCTCAAGAGTTGGCAGGGAAACTTTAAAAGCGCATGCAGCGAGGGTAAACCTGCATTGTAAGCGCGGCAAATGGGAGGCAGAGAGCTGGGATGGTGATAAGAGGGGTCAAACAGAACACATGGTCGCCTGCCCTCCGCACTCCAGTCCCAATATGCTGCTGGGCCTGCCTGGTGTCAGCGAGGTGCCAGGCCTATCCCATGAGGCCTCGGCAGCTAGTTTGGTCAGACTCCAGCTAGCCACATTTACACCTAAATGCCAGTTGATCTTCGGGATGGAGGAGGTTAGTGTGGGTGGGTGGGGGGCTCTTCATCACAGATCTCTGCTCTTCACAAACTATTATCTTTAAAATGCCCATAAAATTTGCCAAAACAAATAGAATGAGTATATAATACTGCAGGAAAACGGGACAACTAGTCATGCATTAAGTAATTAAATCAAACTCCTTTTGCGTGACTCTGGCTGGTATCTACAGTCATTCACAAACTGTTCATTTCTGAAAAAAATATGGCATGATTATTATATAGCTTACAATTGAAGCACTGCATGAAAAAGTGACCTCTGAACATTATCTCACAGGGCAATGCTTAGGGAAGCTTGAACGCCAAACGAAAATTAGCCCGTAAAATAAGGGCTGTTTATATGCAGAAAGCCATAGTAATTAAATTACACGGAAGGATAACAAGCATTGAAAATGCAATAGGTCTCGACTTTGATTAAGTTAAAGCCATTTGCTTTGCTACGGAAAGTGGTACGTAAGGAAAAGAGAGTAGTAAGAAAGAGGGGGATGTTCGAGGATGTGTCCTATCCTGTCTGATCTAAAGGCTTCATACTATCCTCACATGTATTTGAACTTAACAATGCATGTGTATGCCAGGAGTGGCGAAAGGGGAGGTGAATAAGGGCTGGACCAATGGCAAACACCTACCTTATTTATAGAGGTTTTTTGTACAGCGCTGTATGTGGTTCTTAGCAGAGGTGGGCGAGAAGCCTAAAGATTGAGCCAGGTTTGAGCCAGGGAGAGGATGTGGCCTAATGGGCTAAGGTGGTCGATCTCAAATCTGTGGAACCGGGTTCGAGTCTCTGCAGTGACGCTTAACATCCTGTAGTTCTGGGCAAATCACTTAATCTCCCCGTGCCTACCAAAAATGAGTGTGTCCTTGTGTTATGTAACTGGTGTTCATGTAAACTGCTCTGATACCATTGGGTCGAGTTCGCGCTAGGTAAAACTCTGAAAAAAAAAAGATGCTTTACTGTGGCTCAGCTCGAGGTCATCTTCGGCCATCGAGCCCAAAAAGAGCTGAGCTGTTAAGTGGCTTCTGCCTGCCAACAGCGCTAAAACCACACATGCTAAGAATTAAAGAAAAAAAGCATTATCTTTTGATGTAAATCAGGAGAGAGGTAGAGTGATATCCACCTGGTGCCTGAGTGGTACAATGTGAAACCAGAAAACTTGGGATTCATCCCGGCTTCCCCACTTGACAGAATTGTGTGATCCTAACCACATATTTAATTTCAGCATACATCTTTATTTGTCATTATTGGATTTGAGGGCACTTTGAAATACATGAGCTCAGGGTGTGCTATACAAACACCTCTCACCATGGTGTCTGATTTAAATAGACTAAATGTTGCTCCATGTAAGGATCTAGGCCGCGTATAGGGTGCACATAACAGCTAACTTGCCTCTTATTTAACTAACGTCAATGCCGCCATGTCTGGGGCATAAATATTTTTAAGCTAATTTTAAAAATAATTCACTGTTAATACATTCCTTTCAATGCAGTGAGATAATCTAATGTACTAAGTTGAAACTCTCACCCACATTAAAGGAATCCACTTTTTTGAATTGCCAAGTGTCTTCATATGATTTAAATGCCAAAAACGTAAGTGCTTCGCCTGGCTCTGGTTCGGCTCTTTCTTAATGTGTTGGCTAGTCCGTCTCTATTCTTGAGTTACTTCAAAGCGCTTCTAACAATAACAAAGTCTGAATGTGAAGAATTTGGGATCCAGTTGATAACTCCTGGTCTAGCTCTATGATATGAGGATGACTAGCGGTCACATAATACGATTTTTGTGGCCAGTGGGCAGGAGGAGGGACAACACTGTGGAATAAGGTGCCCCCGTTCTCCGGTCAATAGCTCCATCTGCAATTAATCTTGCTGTGCCTGGTAGTACAGCACACATTTGCTCATTAGAATCAATCGTAAAACCGGTACAGAGATGCCATGCACGGGGGAGGGGGAGGGTACAAGGGGGTAATGATAAGCGTGAATGCTCACTGACAGAATCACACACGTACACACATAAACAAACACACATATACACAGAACATGCAACTGCTCACCCATTCCCGTTCATGCATGGACATATCTACAATATCAAACAAATAACATACATGTCGTAATGATTGCAAACACATTTACAAAGATATAAAGACAGGCTCCGGATATGCACATACTTGTACACATAAATGCATGCACACTGACGAGCACACGTACCACACACTTATGCGCTCCCACGCATGCTCATCATACAAGTTCCCCAGAGCGAGTGACAAACCCAAACACACCTAGACATGCTGGGCTGGGTAATCACCAGCCTCGGGTGACAAGCCCCACTCAGCTTTGTCTGTGAAGTGCCCATCCGCCGGCTAGGACTGGGTTATCCCGTGTGTCTCCTCGCCATTGGCGGGCAGGAGGAGCCGAGCGCTGAATCTGCTGAAGAGCCGCACGGTGCTGATGCAGACAATGCCTGCTCCAGGTGGGCACCTCGGGAGATGCGCCTACTGTGGGGATACTGCTGGAGAGGCGGGCTGCTCGCTGATGCTATCTGTCATGGATGACCAGCCACCGGGCGGGGCCAGCCAAGGTGCGCGAGCACATGGAGGAGAAACCGATAAGTGAGGGATGCATTGCTCCAGACGGACTGACGAAGACCTTGATGAGCAGATGTGCTGGAGTCTGGAGAGGACCCGCTGACCCTAAGCTCAGAGCCCCCGGCTGGGCACCGTAGAGCTGCAGTGCAGTCTGCTGTCCGGTGCATGGGACTGTCCGCAACAGCACCACTAAACAAGCTGGCAGCACATACTCCTACGTCACAGGAACAAGAATGGCGTCGGCCTGTCCATATGGGCCGTCCTAAAAGTGGACAAGGCGGTAACCGAAAAGCTGATTTGCAATCACGCGCCAGCGTTTAACATAAATGATGACGCGTGCCAATTGAAAACAAGGGCGGGGCTGAAAGTCCCTTCTGAAACTGTATTAATTCCAAAAGGCCCTTGCATGGTGAGAGCAGCGCATGCACGCTGCTAACGCCAGGCGAGACCTAAAAAGTGGAGCAGACACACCAGGCTTTTAACCCTGCCTGCAGGCTACATGCGGAACTGCGCTCTAACCATGAGCTCTTTCACCAGCTTAGACAGACACCTGAAGCTGCAGTCTTTTCAACCAGACTGAAATACCTGCACGGCTGACCAGATAACAGAAGTGTGAGCAATGCATACAGCGCAGTGAGCACTAAATACGCATTTCACTGCATGCCATAAGGTGAATGAGCTGCCCCACCATCCCCAGGGACTTCTGGTGCTGCCATCAACCCTCCCACAGCATTACCAGCCCTGGAGTCACATATGAAAGCAGCGCTTCTTTAAATACAAATGGTTTTGTGTAACCACCTGCTTTCCCTCACAGTTCTGTCAGTGTAAGGAGTATTGATTATCTAGGCTATTGATGTTATGCCTCTGTAGTCTGAACTTACTTGGAAATGCTTCAGTGGGGTGGATACCGTGGAAGGGCGTTGCGTCATCACTTGCGGCCGGAACCAAAGGCTCCTCTTTCCTCCTCTGCTAGAGACCTGTCATACAATGTGACCCTGTCAGCCATATTGGGTCACCCCTGCTTAAAAGCAGTTAAAAGGCATTTATTCTGCGATACAAATGCTTCTCGAGTTGGTCGTAGGGAAAACACCTCATCCAGGAGGAGGTTAGCCTCAAAACAAAAACTGCTGTTTACTAATGACTCACTTTTAAAGAGGGATGTGTATGCGTAATATTTATTACGTATGCACTAACCAAACACCTCTTTTCTTCATACTGTTTTTTGCCCTACACTCCCACTTTTGTACTGCGCTCCGCTTACAATAAAACATTTACACACAGAAGCTCTAACCTGGACCACACGGGAAGTTCAATGCCACACAGGCCAAACTCTTCCATTGTCACAGCTACTGCGCAGTGCACTGTACTCCTCTCACATCCTCCCTTGTGTGGCGAAGCTTGTTACATCGTGCATGCCAGTTGCAAAAAATAAATCTGAGCTTGTATGACACTGGGAGCATTAGTGTACGGCGGTAAAAAGGATTAATGCTCCCTTGCATTGCTGACTGCAACAGAAAACAAGCCCAATCCTCCTTAGAACAAAGCCCAAAACCAAACTGACGCCCTACTAAAAATAGCCCAAATGAGGATTGAAATCAAAAATTGCTAAAAACCTAAATAATATAAACAACGAAGCGGGAGGCATGGCGCAAGATGTACCCCCAGTACAACTGTGAAATTAAGAGAATGTGGGAAGGAGGAAAACTGTATTTCAATGTAATCAGCTATGGTGCAGGAACTACACACAGGCAAACAGAAACATAGCAGGAAACAAAGAAATAAAGTCATCCCCCAGAGAATAGAGAAAGAACTGTAGTGTGATGACACAGTACTAAGTCCCTGCTGCATAGGAGGAACGGAAGAGAGAAAGGAGGAACAAAGAGGCAGGACTAACCACTGGCAAACAAGGATTTTTGAAGAACACTGAAACAAACAAATCAAATGCTGGGGGATGGCTTTAACCCAACATAAGAAATTACAATAGGTCTCGAATGCTCGACCTTATGACATAACTTATGACATCACCAGAGATATTGATGACAGCATTGTTCCTATTTGCTTTTCGGCTGTTATTTTCATATTCAACTGTGTCATTATTGTTAACTACACTTATGGCATAACCACTTACATCAGTGATGATTTCACTGTCGCATATGTATTTTGTACTTTACTTCTGGTCAATATTGTATGTTTTTTAATTTTTTAGGATGAAAAAGTGTGTGAAAACCTTTAATGTGTGTTAGACCTGACATCCTTGGTGTTGTTTTCCCCCTGGCGTTTTGCCTTCATACCTGTTTTTCTGGCTTTAGTTTTTACTGGTCTTAGGACTCTGCTCACTTTACCTCTGCTAACCAGTGCTAAAGTGCTTGGACTCTCTCCTTAAAACATGGTAATATTGGCATATACTCAATTTGCATTTTTAGTTTACTTGTTCGCACCTAGTAAAGTTGCACTACCTGTGCCCAGGGCTAGTAAATTAAATGCTATCAGTGGGCCTGCAGCACTGATTATGCACCCTCTAAAGTAGCACTTTAAACATGTCTTAGGCCTGTCATTGCAGCCTGTGTGTGCAGTTACTGCCATTTCGACCTGGCAATATAAACCTCTTGCCAGGCCCAAGCCTTCCCTTTTAATGCATATAAGTCACCCCTAGGTAAGTTGGACATGTACTTTGACGGTGTACATGTTCTGGTAGTGAAAAACTCTTAAATTTGTTTTTCAATATTGCCAGGCCTACCTCTCCCATTGGATAACATTGGAGCAAGGCTAGGCCTCTTTAATCTATGAAAATACCCCCAAAAAAGCCAACACTGACAAAACGTAATATATAACTTTTTTTTGTTGATCATGGCTCCAAATTTACATAATCATATGTTATTTCATTTTTTTTTCATAACCATCAGTTATAGATGTGCAATTTAACAATACAACCAATATCTGTCGCACACAGTGAGACAATGCAGTAGACATGAACATATCACCACCTATCCAAACAGATATACAAGACAATAATTTACATAACTAGGACATCCTTGCATACAAAACCCAACATATGTGTTACGACTGGCATGATATGTCCATGTCTACTGCATTGTCTCAACTTGTGTGAAAGATAATGGTTGTGTTGTTGTATTGCACATCTATAACTGATGGTTATAAAAAATAAAAATAAAAAAATAACGTGATTATGTGAATTTGGAGCAGTGATCAGCAAAATAGAGAAAAAAAGTTATATATTAAGTTGTGTAAGTATCGGCTTTTTGTGGGTATTTTTATACTTTTAGAAAGTTGGCATTTTCCTGCCTTAGCCATTTGGTGCCTGCAGCCTGTCTCTGAGTCACATACGGGGTGTAGTTAACAGTTGGGCTTTCTGTATTCGTCCTGGACAGCCACACACACTAGGGAGCCTAGGTGTGCTTGGTTGGGCCATTACTGGCTGGATGGGAGGAAGGAGCTCGGCCCATTTCTGCTTGCACTTGAATAGGCTGATGCCTGTCTCCACACAAAGGGCTGCATACCCCCTGTAGTTAGTCTGGAGCCAGGGCCAGGAAGGCAGGGCACCTGTGCGCTTCAAAGGCCTTCCTCTAGAAGCTCCTCTCCACTTGAAAGGCACAACTGGGTATAAATACTGGACCCCAGACACCTGCTCTTCAGTAAACATCTGGAACTGTGAATACTCTGCCAGGAAGAAGGACTGCGGTGCTGCTAAAAGGACTGCCACTCTACTGAACCACTACTCTGAAGGACTACTGCCTTGCTGTGCTGACCTGCTGCCTACTCCCATTATGCCTTGGTGAGAAGGAGTGGGCCTGCATCGCTTGAACCCAGGACTCCAGAGTTACTCCAAGGGCTACATAGCTGGCGTCCTGATCAGTGGATTTAACGAAACTGACTCATATCCTCTTCTGCACAGTGCAAACCCACGCAGAACCAACACATTGCCGCTGCAGCATGGAATGCACCTGTCACAAAGACCCACATTGCAACCCATCTGAACTACCACTGCGTGATGCACATTTGATGCAGGTCCTCATATCCTTCCTTTGAGGGCAGCCTCCGCAGTGAGTCGGACTCTGCATCTTAGCCTTGCAGTTCCTTGGAGCTGACTGAGTGACACATCCTTGACTTCGCATCACAAGCCCTCAGCGACAGGATCCATGATGGCGATGCAGAACCTCACACCAAAGCCTTGCTGCATCTCCGAAACGATGCATCATTTTGGCAGTTCAACACATCTTTGACATGGATCTCTCAGCACTCCACAACCCAGTATATCAGGTACTTTGTTTGCCCATGTTCTATCGC
Organism: Triturus cristatus; assembly: GCF_964204655.1. Taxonomy (NCBI): domain Eukaryota; kingdom Metazoa; phylum Chordata; class Amphibia; order Caudata; family Salamandridae; genus Triturus; species Triturus cristatus. The sequence goes on along the minus strand of NC_140587.1, from coordinate 733,052,171 downwards.
GGTCAGTCTGAACTTGTGACTTTGCCCCGGTCTGGTGCGATCAGATGTCCACAGTTGGCCCATTGTGCTTTTTGGTACTATTTTTACTAAAACATTTACAATTACATATCTCCAGTTCTAGTGATTGGATTTGTGTTGTTTTGGTCCTGTTTTATTAATTAGAGAACATTCTATTTTTCCAACTTGGTGGGGGACCCTTAATGTATGGTGTTTTCACTTTATTACTGATTGCAATGTTGCACAAATACTTTACACATTGCCTCTAACTTAACTCTAACTGCTCTGTGCCAAGCTACCAGAGGATTGTGCACAGGTTAATTTAGGGCTAGCTTGTGCCTCACCCTGACAAGTATTGTGGCTGCTGCTTGACCTGGGATCACACCACAGTCTACCAACAACCCTATTACTTACATTAGTGATTAGCGGTGAGGATTATGACTTGTGTTTGTGCAGTGACATATAGTGATTTTGTGTACACTACAAACCAATATCCCCTTGATTGGCCTTTTTGATTTTTCTAAATTCTCTCACTGACTATTGTCCCTCAACCCCCCTCTACAAGTATGGAGTCTATGCTGGCTAACATGGAGTCCTACACTGTGACTCAACTCAAAGAGTTCCGCAAAGAGAGGGGGACTTCCAGCTAAGAGCAAGGCTGGGAAGGTGGAGCTCGAAAAAGCATTGAGGGCTTGAGTAGAAGTCCACCATCCACTGGTTACTGTAACAGAAGTAGATGATGAGGTGGACAGGCATGGAGAGATCTACATGCCAGTTCTGAGAGGCATCAGTCTGCTGAGGGGGAGGATGGACCTTGTGATTTGGAGCTCCCTGCCAAAGCAGAAATTAACATGTCTCCCTGAGACCTGTCCACAGAGAAGCTGGTGGACCAGAAGGCAGAAAGAGAGTTCAGGCTGGAGATAACCATAATCAGGATGGAAGGTCGAAAACTGCCCAAGGAGAAGAAACTGGCCTTAAAACGAATGCCTCATGAATGGAGCCTCAAGGAGCAGGACCTCAAAGCCAAGCCATCATTATTGGTGGCAGGATACCTGCAGTTTCCTCTGGAAGCAAGCGGATCCAATTTCCACAGTGTCTGGTTTCTGATTGTGTTGTGGGGGATGTCATCAAAAAGTGGTTTGAAGCATATGACGTGGCTTTGCAGGCACATTGGATCAATCAATCAATCAAGGACACTTATAAAGCGCGCTACCTACCCGTAGGGTCTCAAGGCGCTGGGGGGGGGGGGTGCCGCTACTGCTCGAACAGCCAGGTCTTCAGCTTCTTCCTGAAGGAGAGGTGGTCTTGGGTCAGGCGCAGGTTGGTCGGGAGGGAGTTCCAGGTCTTGGCGGCTAGGTAGGAGAAGGACCTTCCTCCTGTAGTCGCTCTTCAGATGCGGGGGACGGCGGCGAGGGCGTGGTTGGCTGATCGGAGGTGGCGTTTGGGAGCGTAGAAGTTGACTCGGCTGTTGAGGTAGCTCGGGCCTTGGTCGTGTAGGGCTTTGTGTGCGTGGGTGAGGAGGCGGAAGGTGATTCTTTTGTTGACGGGAAGCCAGTGAAGGTCTCTCAGATGTCCGGAGATGTGGCTGGTTCGTGGGATGTCGAGGATGAGTCTGGCTGAGGCGTTCTGGATCCGCTGGAGTCTCTTCTGGAGCTTGGCGGTGGTACCGGCGTAGAGGGCGTTGCCGTAGTCCAGTCGGCTGGTGACGAGGGCCTGGGTGACGGTCTTCCTGGTCTCGGTGGGGATCCACCAGAAGATCTTCCGTAGCATGCGTAGGATGTTGAAGCACGCCGAGGAGACGTTGTTGACTTGCCTGGTCATGGAGAGGGAGGAGTCCAGGATGAAGCCCAGGTTGCGTGCATGGTCTGTCGGTTTGGGTGCGGTGCCCAGGGCGGGAGGCCACCAGGAGTCGTCCCAGGCGGAGGGTGAGGAGCCCAGGATGAGGACCTCCGTCTTGTCCGAGTTCAGTTTCAAGCGGCTGGTCGTCATCCACTCGGCTACCTCTTTCATCCCTTCGTGCAGGTTGGCTCTGGCGGCGGCGGGGTCTTTGGTCAGGGAGAGGATCAGCTGGGTGTCGTCGGCGTAGGAGATTATGCTGAGGTTGTGTTTGCGTACGATGGCCGCGAGGGGGCTCATGTAGACGTTGAAGAGGGTGGGGCTCAGAGATGATCCTTGAGGGACGCCGCAGATGACTTCGGAGGCCTCTGACTTGTACGGTGGTAGGCGGACTCTCTGTGTTCTTCCGTCGAGGAAGGAGATAATCCATTCCAGCGCCTTGTCCTGGATTCCGATGTTGCTGAGGCGCCGTACTAGGGTGCGGTGGCAGACCGTGTCGAATGCCGCGGAGAGGTCTAGGAGGATGAGGGCCGCTGTTTCTCCGTTGTCCATCAGGGCTCGGATGTCATCGGTGGCGGCGATGAGGGCTGTCTCGGTGCTGTGATTGGCTCGGAAGCCGGACTGTGAGGGGTCGAGGGATCCGTTCGTCTTGAGGAAGGCGGCCATCTGCTTGTTGACGGTCTTCTCGATGACTTTGGCTGGAAACGGGAGGAGCGAGATGGGGCGGTAGTTCTTGAGGTCGGTGGGGTCCGCTGTTGGTTTCTTGAGTAGAGCGCTGAGCTCGGCGTGTTTCCAGCTCTCAGGGAAGATGGTGGTGTCGAAAGATGTGTTGATGATGTCTCGCAAGTGGGGTGCGATGACAGCGTCGGCCTTGTTGAAGACGTGGTGAGGGCAGGGGTCGGTCGGTGATCCCTGAGGAGGATTGGAGAGCCCGCCTCTAGAAGCACATCCTTAGCAATAGGAGTGATGCCCTTCTGGCCCTATTTAAAGAGTACAGAATAAGTTCCCCCCATTAAGGAAACCCTGGTCAGGATATATGGCCTTACCCCTGAGAACAGTAGAAAGCAAAATTCCTAGGCAGTCAAAAGGTACACTATTTTAACTACTCATCTTAAAAAAAAACACAAAATGATAAAGAGAACTCAGTGTGAATACAGTAAAGCTATATTAAAACATAAAATAAGAAATAATTAATACATTGTATGAACTCCTTCAAAATATAGGGAGCCTGTATCACTTTGGAAGCATCTTTCGAGCCCTTCTGAAAAGAGATTTATAAAGGAAGATGAGGTAAACTCTGCTCCTGCACTAACCTTACTACAAATGTATTTGGATATCAGATGTATATATTGATAAATCTAAGATTGAAGATAGTATAATAGTATGTCAGCCCTATTTTTCTCTTACATTTCTCTCTCTATATTCTTGCATTATATTTTTTCTACTTTTTTCTTTTTTCTCTCCCCTTTTCTTCACCATTAAAGTACAGTATAACGTGTTGGGTATACAGATAGAGTCTTTTAATTTAGGTTAAGAATACTAAAGAATGTATGTATATTTGAACAGAAATAAGTATGTATATATGAGTTCTTCTAAGTGTATTATTTTTGTTTATGTGACAGCCCTGAAGAAGCACAGTTGGCGCGAAACACGTGTTGGCACTTTTTGTGATACCTTTTGTGAATTTTGACATCTAAAGAAACAAGAATAAAAACATCATTTAATGAATGAACGAGAAGACTAATCATCTATGTATTATTGAATCTGTGGATATGTATTGTTCTCAGATGTGTTTGTGTTTACTATATTAAAACATATTGAAATTTTAGTTGATTAATTTTATTTTAAAAGGTGTTTGTTCGGACAATATTGTGGACTATACATAATTATAATATAACATAATCTTAGTGAAATAAAAATCACATGAATATTACAAAACCCAAAGGTGACCTAAAGCATACAAAACATTAATACACATAAATATGATAAAAACAACACAACAGAAAAATGAGGGCAGACGATATGGGGTGGCTAAAAGATGGATCTCCTCAATGCGCATTTTGGCACTAGAAGCGCCTTCATCAGGAGTACCACAACTCTTTCTGTATATAGATGAAGCATCTACTGCAAATCGCAATATATGGATGTGCCCGTCCAACTAGGCTGAGAGACATAATGATGCATATGTTAATTAAATCGCATTGATTTTATATGGAGGGCAAACGATACTTGTAGAAGACTCTACATATGGATGAGTGTCCGGAGTGGGTGTTGATGACTGAAGGCTTTTCACATTTAGAAAGGACTTTTAATGGTGGCTGGCACAGCTCTGTCTCACTCATTCTAAAGTACAACTAGAAAAGGCGGTAATCATGCAAAATGTTGCCTGGATGTTAATGTCCTAGGTGGATACAGGCGACAGATAAAAGTCCGTAGTGGAGCGGTATCACTGGGAAATGATAATAACACAGCTCTGGTGTGAGCTAGTGGTTAAGGATATCCGTGGATCGGAGTCCTAAGTCGATGTTGCCAACCATGTATGTGTGTAGAAACAAAATCAGGCAGCCCATGTGGGGAACACCCAGGATGTCCGCAGCGTTCTGGTGCAGAAGAGATTAAAATGTGTCTACCGCCGCCATCTTGAGCAGGCAGAAGTTTAGGCACAGCCGTAAGCTGCCCCAGCAGTCCTGGGTATATTGTGTGGACTCATTTAGCAAGGCATGGGATGGCTCGGTAAAGGGCAGTGAAGTAAAGGGGCTGTACAATTTGATTTCACATGTTCGATCTCTGTTTTGCAGATCTGCACCAGCAATTTATTGACTGTAAACTCACTTACCCCAGGGATCTTGCTAAGGAAGTGGACTGATGGATCAGCACCAGGGCCCACGAGAAGGTACCGGGGGTATCAAAACATACTGGGCAGGATCCTTACCAAAACAAGAAGAGGGAGAGACAATCATAAAAAACATGGAGTTCTCTAACGACCTTCAAACTAGTTCTGAGGGTGAGGACTCAGAATCCCCACCTGAGCAGAAGGAGAGTAGGTTCCCTGATAATTAGTCATCAATGAAGGCAACTTCTAAATGATATTATTGTCAACAGGTTGGGCATTTCAAAGGGGATGCCAAGTGTCCCAAGCAGGCACAGCCTCCCACTGGGTTGGAGGCTCTAAGAGGCAGTGGAGCCAGCATGACAACTGTCAGATGTCATCTGGTGGCCTCAAAGGAGGTAGTCCCTAATGCATTCCATCAGTTGTGCAGCCAACAACCACGAGAGTCACTACCTAGTGGCTTTTTTTCCCTTTGATTTGGGGGGTGTCAGGTTTCTTGAGGGTAGATGTGAGCCACCCATGGCTGTGGATTGTCTGCTAGGCAGATACCTAGAGCACACCATCTGAAATGAGATGGAGCTCAGGTCACACTTGGATATGTTGGAGTTGCTTGAAAGGGTGTGCCTGACCGAAAAGCCCATGGCCACACAATAGTGTGGTCAAGAGGACCTGGAGCATGCAGGAATGGCCCAGGTGTCTGCCAAAAAGAGGAAGGGCAAAGGGTCACAGGAAACCCACTCTGGAAAATCCATAGTCTGGGAGGAGACCGAGGCTGAAGGTGGAGGACTAGAACATATAGGGGAGGACATTGTCATCTTGGGGAACCTACCTGAGCTGACCAACTGGCAGCAGGAGGGGGTTCCACCCGGGAAGAGTTCTGCTAGGCACAGATGGAGTGCCCTACTCTTGAGGGCCTAAGGTTGCAGGCCAAAGCTTAGGCTGCTGGCAACACCCTGATGATCACCTGATTTAGTTAGAGAATGGTCTCCTGCAAAGTGAGGCTAAGTTTACCAGAGCACTGGTCAGGGTCTTTACCTGTGTGGGTGTACCCAAGGAGATGGTATTTGACCATAGTAACAACTTCATAAGGAGATGGTATCTGACCATAGTACCAACTTCATATCAAAGTACATGAAGTCCATGTGAAAATAATGTGGGGTATAACTATAGGTTCTCTACTCCTCACCACCCACAAACTTACAGGCTTGTTAAAAGGATCAACAAGACCCTCAAAGGCATGATCATGGGCCCATCTGAGACCTTGAGATGGAAGTTGGATGTCCTCTTGCCATGCCTTTTTTGCTTATAGGGGAGTACCACGGAAGGGGGTTGACTTCTGCCCCTTGAACTTCTATATGGGCACCCAGTGGTATTATCTTTCACTCTGGTGAAGGAGAGCTGGGAGCAAGATCCAAGGAAGGCCATGCAGGACGTGATCAGCAACATGTTGGCATTCCATACCGAGATGAAGTGCTTCTGGAAGAAATCCCAGTAACATCTAGAGCCAGTCAGGAGGTCATTAAATGAAATGGTGGCATGACGAGAAGGCCACTCTGGTTGAGTTTCAGCCTGGATAAAAAGTGTAACTGATGAAGCCTGTGGAGCCCAGGGCCCTCCAAGGCCACTGGTCTGGGCCCTTTGAGGTGAAAAAGCCCAAACTTGATATCACCTACCTGGTGGACCTCAAGATTCCCAGGAACCCTATAAGGATGGTGCACCTTGACCGATCTGAGTTAAGCATGCTCCTGGTCACAGGTGATGGAGTGGAGGAGGAAAGTGAATCTCTTCCCGACCTCCTTTCTTCCCTGGAGTAAGATGGGTCAGTAGAGGGTGTCACCCTCTCCCCTACACTGATCCTAGAGCAAAACTGTTGTTGTGCAGTTTGCCACTCTCCTCTTCTTTACCTCAGGACCCGCTACATGATGTACACATGATATTGATACTGAGGACAGCATGCCTGTGAAGAGTCAGCTCTACAGGCTGTCTGATAAGGTGAAAGCCAGCATTAAGGATGACATCTACGGGTTATTGAAACCATTATCAGTCTTTGGTCAAGTCCAGTGGTCCTCAAGAGTGCTCCTCTAGGTACCACCCCATAACTTTGGCTCTATGTGGATTACTGGGGTCTTAATGCACTCACAAAGCCAAATGCACACCCCATCCCAGAGCTGATGAGTTCATAGATTGGTGAGGAGCAGCCAAGCTCCTCAGCATGTTTGGCGTAATGTCTCAGTACTTGCTTCTTGCCTTGACTGAGAGGGGGCAAAGAGAGGTCTGTGCACTCTCTAACACAAAAAGGCACTTCCAGTTCCAGGTAATGCCCATTGAGTTGAAGAACGTCCCTGCCGCCCTCCTGAGGTTGGTCAACCAGGTCATGGCTGGTCTGGAGAATTTCAGGGTTGCAAATCTAGACAACATTGTAGTCATCAGCTTTAACTGGGAGGACCACCTGTTGCCACCTCAGGGAGTTGCCTCAGGCTCTGCAGAGTGCCTGTCTAACTTTCAAGGCCAGTAGGTGGCAGGATAGGGCAGGATTTAGTGGTATACTTGGGTCACCAAGTGGGAGGAGGCAATGTGCAGCCCCTCCAGACCAAAATCAAAACCATCCTGGCTTGGGAACCCCCAAGACCCAGACAGAAGTGAGATCCTTCTTAGGCCTATCACAAAAAGAGCCCAAGGGTCCAGAACGTAAGTCTGAGGAGCATGTGGAATGTGACAACCATGCTCGAGAGGGGTATCCCTTTAAAGGACAGTTCTCCTCGTGCACCAGAGGTGTCATGCTTCATAATTGGAGTGCCTCCTCGCGTCAAGAGCCTAGTCTTAATGCAGGCTGCAACCCCCTCACTGCGAGGGAGGAGCTCAGGGATGTTTTGTATTAGAAGAGGGGGTTATTCTAAAACCCTATGTGAGCGTGGTGTGTTGTGGTTAAGGTGCAGTGCTAGAGTGGATAGTGGTTAAAACTGACTACAAGGTTAGCTATGGCAAGCTTTATTCTGCTACCTTGTGACAGGATTAAAAACAGATAGCTAGTAATGTAACTACTGACATTAGAGACAGCTGCATTAGGAGCCGATCAACATGTTTCAGCCTTGGGACCTATCTGAGTGCCATGGCCTTCATCAGGATCAAGTAATAGCTACTGCAATAAGTGAGTGAACACAATAAAACATGTGAGAGAAACAAAAACGGCAGTGTATAATACTGAACCAGTGGCCCTGTAGTTCAGTAGATTCACCGATGGAACCCGTGGTGAAACATAGAGACATTGTGTATGGTGTATAGCTGGCCATGTAGTCACTCCATTGCTGAGAGGACCCAGTCTGATGTTGTGTAATACATGTGGTAGGGCTCCATTGAATCAATGCTGATGTTCCTGAAATGCTAATTGTATTTCTATGTCCTTATAAGCTCTGTATTGGCCTGATAAGGCAGCTGAAAGGCAATGCTGACATGTTTGTGTGTTAACATTTATTGCTGGAAAAGTGATTCATGAGTACAATACAGTTCTATGCACTTTGGGAGCCTCAACCACAAAGGTAACATCTCCACCCCCCTTTTGTAGCCCACGTAATGTTAAATGCACTGTAACAGCAGATCTGCAATTAGCAGGAATATTAATTGCATTCACTATTGTAATAGATGGAATTCAGAGAAGGAATGACTATATTGTGGTATCCCTTTAACAGTTCAAGCTTGAGCAACCTGGAGACAAAAATAGGTGCTTCCTATAATGCTGAGGAGGATTTGTCCCTAACACCACAGACATCTCTATTTAAGGTGAATAGGGTACCTTAGGCACACACAAGAACTGCTCAGGAGACCTTTTAAATAAGTACATGGCCTAAGAACAGTGGTGGTGCCATGTTATACGGTTCACACTAGAAAAGGTAGGACTGTGTTTTAGGACAACAGTACTTCAGAATGCAGAAGCTAAATGCATCTACGCAATTAGAGACTGTAGGCTCAATTCCCAGCTAGTTCACAGTGTCTCACCCAAACCTCTAATCTTCCTGGTGTGACAGGTGATTTTGGCAACCTCACACATGACACTCTGATCCCATAGGGAATCGTGGAAACAGATCTTACCTCTTTCGTTGCTTACTTATGCATGCCCATCGTAAACACAAAGAAAGATGCAAATAAAGATTTTAATATATTTTTTGAAACAATTGTGGTCTTGCATAGAAAGAATGAGCTGTTATAATTAGGCAGATAAAACAAAGCAATGTACCCAATATTATGAACATGGTGAAGATACTAAATATTCCAACCATGGCAGTCGAATTTCTATATATGTTTACCTATCACAACCCCTCTTCAGAGAGAATAGTCGGTGTACCCTCTACCTGATCTCTTCGGTTAGCCTAATCCTCATACTTGGATAACTGGACCAAGGAATCGGCCTCAGGCCATTCACGTTCCAGGACACAAGGTGGACTAAGTTCTTTTTCATTTGTCAATCATTAGAACCCAATTACAGCTGATTCCTTCAACATCCACCCTGTGTTGCGCTACCCTTTGTACATGTAATAACCTCAACAAATAAGCGTTCCCTAAGATAGACCACCAGCTATATAGCGGAATGAGGACAACATTTTTTATTTTTCTCCCACATGCTCCCAACCACCCGTTCTCCTGCCCCCACCCCCCATGGGGAACCCCCCATCCTATCCTACCGGCAAAGCCTATGAAGTCTCGCCATGCGAGAGAGAAAGAATTAGAAAAGAAAACAATGTAAAACAAAGAAAAAGAAAGGTATAATAGTGCATATTGTATATACAAAAACACGAACGTTGACTGTCTATTTCGTGTCTTTACGTGGAATAGTAACTTCCTACATTACTTAATGGACTATCTATATGCAACTATATATATCAAGTCTCTAATCTGGGCTTCCCATCAGCTTTAGCAGGCAGTCAACCTCCATGGGGTCTCTAATAGTGTGCATTTTGTTTTGCCACATAATCTTGAGTATAGCAGGAAATTTCATTTGTACTTGAGCCCCCTGGAGCGTAATTCATTCATTTTGGCACAAGCTCCCATTGCCTCTGAGCAGTCCTTTTCCCCAGATCAGAACGAATCTGATAAGTCACGTCTCCGAATTTTAACTGTCGTTCCTTCAGCGCTCCCCCCAGCGCCATCTCCTTAACTGAAAAAGTTAGGAAGTTCACCAAAATTCTTCTTTGTGCCTTTTTCCCTGGATGAAGCCTGTAGGGGTCTCTATGAACTCTTTGAAGTTCTTTTTCCCAGTCTATATCACTTCTGTCCAGTAACAAGTCTTCCAATAGCTTGCATATATAGCCTTTAATGTTCGACCCCTAAAATGCGAACATTGTTGTGCCTAGCATGTATCTCGAGCCTTACCAAATTCTCTTGTAAAGACTTGTTCTCCTCTCTGAGGCCAGCTATTTCCTTAGCGTTTGCTCCAGTAGCCTCCCCAAATACCTTCACCTCCTCCTCCAATGCTAACATGCGCAGAGCAATCCCATCGATCTTTTGTTCGAGGATTCCACATTTCACTTGAATCTCTTTCTGGTTCTGTTCGGAGATTTCAAACCTAAGCAGGATGTCCTGACTCATACCAAGTTAAAGATCCATCACCTGAGTTGCTAAAAAAAAAACTCCAACGGACCATCACCACTCCTTGCCCTTTCTTCACAGTCTCCGGATCTCCTCTGAGCAGGTTGTACCGTTACCATAGGTGGAATTTCCAAGGGAGTAGTCAGAACTCCTGGAGGGCTAGTTATATGATCCTCCAAGCTCTCTGCCCCGCTCTCTATAAGGAGAGCAAAATGATTCTTCAATCTCAGCAAATCACTGTGATCTCTCTACATCCAGCATCTTCAGGGGACTTCTCCATCTCTACTGAGCCTGCCACATGCTCCATGATTTAAAAGTAGGACCTGAGAGAAGGGGCGGTTTGGATGCTAGCCCTAATTCTTTTACCCTACACATTTTGATTCTACCTCCCTTCGAGGGCTTCTTAACCGGCGTTACAGCTTGAGGCGTGCTCGCTTGCTTTGTCTTCCCAGTAACACACTTTTTTCCGGGGCAGAACATAAAAGATATCTGCTTCTCGCAGCCAACACAGGTTGTGTACCTCTCTGAATATCACCACACCCACCAGAGTCCCCACAGTCTCCCACAGCATGCTACACCTCTGCTATATTTTGTTGCTGTTCCTGGTTTTGGCTAGATACAGGTGGCCCAGTACCTCTTAGATACTTCGTGATATCAATATTCACTGAGGCACACAACACACGGTCTTTCTCCATCCACTCCTGATTACGGCTAAGATCAGAGAGCTGCTCTAGGGTCGGTGTTATGTAAAAGGTGGATCTTAAGGCTCCCCAAATGCCCCTTCTTACAGGGGCAATAGCAGCATCTTCGCCACCCTTGATTTGCAAAATACGCACCCCAGCAGACTCCCCAGCCTTCCTCACAATGCCTCTCCATGAGACGTATAGCCTAACCACAGTCAGCCGAGCATACTTTAAAGAAGCCGCCGCCCGGCTCCAGCTTCCTTGGGAGGCGGGGGCGGAGTGGCGTCTCACGGCGGATATTAAATGGGCTCCGCAACCCATACGGCGGGGGAAGAAGCAAGCAGTAATAGCAGAAATAGCACGCTCAGTCGCTCAGTTATGCAGCTTACTCAGATTGAAGCACGGTAATCCACGCTCACACCACCTTGCCTTACATCGTAACTCCAAACCTCCACATGACTCTGTCTCTCCTCAGCCCGGCGATCCTCCCGACCGGCGTTAGCCAGCCGCCATGTTCCCTGACCACGTGACCCCCGTGCTTTACTGGTTCATATCGACCCATAAGTCTATTAAATATAGATTATAAAGTATTCATGAAAATCTGGGCATTAAGGCTGGCCCCACTCCACAACAGGTGGTCCATCAGGATCAGACAGGTTTTATAACTCATAGATCTATGGTCTCTAATACATATTTTTTGACCCATGCAATCGATTACCAGTCAGTCAACAAGGTCAAGGCAGCAATCCTAAAGCCTGATGCAGAAAAAGCATTTGACCTTGTTGATTGACAGGCTCTTTTTTTATATTGTTAAAGTTTTGTTTTCCCGAGCAGTTGGTTAAAATGTTAAAAGAGCTTTATATGGTTTCAGAGGCCAACATTTTGATAAATAAGGAAGAGGCAGGTATAGTTAAGATCCGAGATTGGACTAGACAGGGATGACCACTGTCCTCTCTTTTATTTACCCTTTTTTATAGAACTTTTGGCAATAAAGATTTGTAACAACCTCCGGATAGTGCTTCCGTTAGCAGCCATGCCAAAGATTAAATTATTTGAAGATTACATCATTCTTTATTTATCAGCAGAGCCAGTCAATATCCTCTATGCATTTGATGAAATATTAGCTTTTGCACAAATATTAGGCAACTGGTTTAATCAAGCGAAGACTGAGGCACTCTGGTTTAATGCTCCTTCTGTATCGCTTCCTTTTCCTGCCCCACAGGCAGTTCCAAAACCCATTAGATATTTAAGCTTATTTGTGACTAATCATTATGATTAACTATTTACGCGAAATTATGGAAGTACACTTAAAAAAGCTAAGAGCTTATTAGATAGATGGTCTCTTCTTCCCTTAACTTTAATTGTCTGTGTATCTCTGGTTAAAATGTATATTTTACCATTATTTTTATTTTTGTTTATTCGCCTCCCTATTAAAATTCCTGAATCATATTTTACTGAGTTACATACATTTCTTCGGAATTTTATCTGGGCAAAGAAACAGCCTAGAAATTGACTAGCAATTCTACAATTAGATCCAACTAAGGGAGGGCTCGCCCTCAAAACCCTTGAGCTGTATTATCAGGTAGCATTGTTGAATTTCTTGGTACAGCTCCCAATGATAGCATCTAAATTTGAAAATGTTATGCTAAATACTTTGTTGGCCGAGAGTGCAATTCATTTACCCGTGTTTCTTTGTTTCCCAAAACTGCAAAAACAATTGAGGTACAAGACAACATCTGAATTAGCCTGTTGTATACAAGTATTTTTCAAAATATATAAAATACTTAGATATCATTTATATTAAAAACTCAGTGAATGTCAGGATTTTGGCCTGTAGCTTTCACGGGGTCACTGCAATTATGGAAGGAGTAGGGTTATGAATATTTGGAGGATTTTTTTCAAATATAAATACCAGCGAGTCGCTCCCCCAGCAGCTGGGCCCTAGGTCCTTAGCCCTTTCATTTAGCTTTAATCAAATATCAAGCTTTTTAAAAACAAATGATGTATTGACGAATAACACAGCTTCTCGGATTTTAAGCCAATTACATGTTCAGAGTCAAAGGGGAGTTGGTAATTGGTATTCTTGTTTAGCACACCTCGGTGAACAAAAAGTGATTGATAACTTTTTTGCTAAACTGCTAAACTGCTGTGTTAGCAAAAAAGAATGGCACTCTTTATGTGAAGTAGGCCATAGAGCACTGCGAGCTGCCCACTATAAAAGAATGGCTTTTTTCTCAAGATGACAAACATACTATACACCGAAACGACTGATTAAGCTGTTCACGACTTCCTCAGAGTATTGTTTTAGATGTGAGGATCTAGAGATAGGGTCTTGGAACCACATTTTTTATCTTTGTCGCAATCTATACCAATTTTGGTCGGACGTATCTCAAAGGGTTAATCATTCATTCGCACTGGCAGTTCATATTATCCCCTCTCTTAAATTTGTTCTATATGGGTGTTCATTAGAGGTTCAGCATTTGGCGAAGTATCAGCAATATTTCAGCTCTATAGCTATTGCAGTGGCCAGGTCCCTAATTCTCCAGAATTGGAAGTCCGAAAAGATACCTTCGGTTCAGCATTGTCAAGAGAAGATGGCTAAGACACATATCTGTGAGGAAGCATATGCTAAACGCATAGGGTCCCTTCGTAGATTTGCAGCGACCTGGACAGGGTTTTCTAATAATTTATTTTAGAAATGGTTCTCGACACACATATCTTCTAAGGTTTTTAAAGCTTTTCTACTAAGTAGTTTCTATCTTGTGTAGATGGGAATTAACCTCTTAACTTATTCTGCACCTTATTGCTGGGTTCAAATCTGATGTAAAGTAAGTTGTGTATTGATGTAATCAATAATGGCTGCTGCTTTTTCACCATATGTGGGTGATATTTGCACTATATTCGTGATTTAAATATTAATACTATATTTTCATCGCACTAGCACTTTGTCTATATGTTTATGAATGGATTGTTATGTTGTACAAGAGCTGTTTTATGTAATTGTATAGTTTTTGTTTTTTATTCTGTATTAATTGCAAGGCTGGAAAACCACTCGATTAAAAAAATCTTTAAAAAAATGAATACATGAATGATGAACTGTAAGTTCCAAGTAGGATGTTTATCCGGGGAAGCAAGTGGTCCATTAATCTTCTTTCACACTGTTCTTCTAAAAAGGTTTTTTTTTTTTTACCTTCTGAAAACAGATACGTCTTCTTTAGCAAAAAGTTGCTCCTGGTTATATTAGCTTGCTGCTGATATTGACTTCAGTCATGTTCGAAGGGAGCTGGAGGGCCTTGAGAGTCTGAGCATGGAAAGGGGTCAAAGGTGTGGCTAAAACAAAATATTCCGTACATTTTTTAGGTCTTTCACCATCAGGTAGCTACATATAAAATATCAGGCAGCTTAAATGAAAAATAAATTAATACAAAAAGTTGTTAGTGGGAAATGTATTATAGTACATTATGAAACCTCTATCAGTTAATGCACTGCAAGGTTCTGTGTGTAACCAGAGAGCCACAGAATTAAATCTCGGTTGGTGTAGTGAAGGATAGTGATTTGTGTATTTTTAGGGCTATTAGGTCACAGCCTGTGACAGAAAGCACTGTGAATATGTAAGTCATTATTCTATACTTGCATTACAAATAGTATAGGATAGACAGCTACAAAATGTGCAAAAAGGTTTATGATAAAATGGTGCTTCTAGAATATAATTTTAGTTATACCCAGCCCATACGTAATGCAATTTTGTTTACATAACTGTCCCTTCAAAACCTCCTCAGGGATAGTAAGCAGTATGAAAATACAATCACATTTAAAAGCACACACTTTACTGCTCCGTTGTTAATTCTATGTACTAACACTAAAAAAGAATAAATCTTTGTCATTGCAAAGCTTCGAGAAATTCGATCAATTGAAGCCAGTACTGGCTCCTAAGCATCCTATAAATTTGCAGAATAAATGGTACTAGTGGGGCTGCGGCACTGATTATGCTACCAACTTAACTAGCACTTTAAACATGTCTCAGGCCTGCCTTTTCAGCCTGTGTGTGCAGTTTAGACTGCCATTTTGACCTGGCAAAATAAACCTTTTGCCAGGCGGAAACCTCCCTTTTTAATACACATGTCAACCCTAGAGTAGACTTTGGACATCCCAGAGGGCAGGGCAGGGTGCAATCTATTTCAAAAGTTGGACATGTACTTTTAAGTTTGAACATGTCCTGGAAGTGAAGGGCTGGCTCTCCCACAGGATAACATAGGAGTTACCTTATTTGTTTCATAAGTTAATTTCCAAATGGGAAAGGTCATGTTTGGTGTCTTCGGAATTGTAATGAAAAGCCCTAGCTTATGGTGAAGTCAGATTTTAAAATACAATTTTAAAAATGCCACTTTTAGAAAGTTGTCATTTTCCTGCTTTAGCCGTTTGGTATCTGCAGCTTGTCTCTGGGTCACCTGACTGGGTGTAGTTATCAGTTGGGCTGCTTGTATTCCTCCTAGACAACCACACACAATAGGACGCTTAGGTGTGCCTGGATGGGCCATCACTAGCTGAATGTGAGGGAGGAGATGGGCTCAGCCCTACTTACACTTTAGTAGGCTATGTCTGCATAAAGAGCTACACACCCCCTCTAGTTAGTATGGAGCCAGGGCGAGGAAGGGTGGGTACCTGTACACTTTAAATGCCTCCCTCTAGTAGCTTATCTCCAATTGAAGGGCACTACTGGGTATAAATACTGGACCTCAGACACCAACTCTTCAGTACACTTCTGGACTTGTGGATACTCTACCAGGAAGAAGGACTACTGTGTTGCTGAAAGGGCTACCACTTTGCTGGACTGCTACTCTGAAGGACTGCTGCCCTATTGTACTGACCTGCTGCCCTCTTTTTTGGGTGAGGACTGGACCTGCAACTCTTGAACCTAGAACCCCAGAGTGATTCCAAGGGCTACTTGGCTGACCTCCTGATCTGAAACCTTAGGGATACAACAGGCCTCCGACCACTTTGCACCTGCACCTGGACTTTGCCACTTGTGAGTCTACCGGGCCAAGTGGTGCCACTCAATCCTGAACCCTTGGAAGTGGGCTTAAAGTGCGCTGCCAGCCAGCCTCTGTGGATCCGGTGCAACTGACTCCTCTCCTCTGCTGTGCAAACCTGAGAAGAAGAGGAACATCACTGCCGCTACGTGAATTGGACCTGTCACAAAGACCTGCATTGCATCTCAGTCCATTGGAACTGCTGCTGCATGACACACCTAAATGCAGGCACTTGCATCTCTAGTTACATGCAGATTTGATGACGATGATCAATTCTGCATCACAGCCTCCCAGCTCCTTGGAACCGACCCATCGCCTCAACTGCGCTGTGCATCCTCGACCCCAGACTTCGCATCGCAAGCTCTCATTTATGTGATCCTCGATGTTGACGCATGAACTCACACTGCGGTCTCACACACATCTCGGAACAGACATATCACTTTGTCTGCATGGCGCATCTTTAATACGGATCCTTGCAACGTTCTGCAAACCAGAATTTAAGGTACTTTGTTCAGCGGGCCTAACTGGGTCCCTTTAACCAGCCCATGCTCCATCACAGTCAGCCTTAGTCAGTCAATCAGTCAACAGTTTATTGTTTGACTAATTAAAATCCTCAACGGTACAAAGATGGAAACAAAAAATTCAAAAGATGGATAAACTATCTGACCCATCGTTTTAAGACTACATAAAAACACACATTTGCTCATGAAACATAAAGTGCATTAAGTCTTGGTTTGCTCAATATGAGATTGTTTTGAAAATTACTGTCAAAGAAACAGCCTAAATCTGAGTTGGAAGTTGTATGACCATTATCGAAAATAATTCACTTAAAACATTGGGCGCAAAAAAGTATTAAGGAGCTCATCTACAAGTACTAACATTTAAATATTACAGACAAGAATGAACATGGGGGTGTTAAAGTTAATTTAGCTTGTACTGTGTTTTGTGTAATAAGTTTATGACTTGTCTCAAGAATTTGATTGTCTGCAGATTTCACTTTATATTGCTTACATGGAGACAAGATATAACTGCCTGTCGGCATGTCCGCACTCCCAGTATATAAAAGGATTGTCATGTCCACACCATAAGCGTTGTTGTCACTCTGTTAAGAAAACTAGGCAGATGCAAAGATGTGTGTTATTGCTTCAGGAACTTAATTGTATTCCCTATAAGATGTATTAATACCTTTTAGAAGTAATTGCAGACAAAGGTGCAAAGTTGGAAAATTGCTTAGTTGCAGGCAAATTATTTGTATTTTTTGTGGAGAACGTAAGTGGAGCTTAGGTATTCCTGATGTGCTAAAGACTTATAGGACTGAATGGTTATCCATAAGCGGGCATGCGCTGAGAAGATATATTGTCCCCCAATAGCGAAAGCTCAAGAGTAATTTTGGTGACATGTTTCATAAGGACTGGAATTGAGGTTAGAAGTTCCCACAAATCATTTATTTGTAAAGACTCAATGCTGGACTGTAAATAATCACTATGTGGGCTCCTGTTTGTCGGCAGTTCAGTCCAGAGCCTTGGTCTAGTGAGTCTTCCCATGCTGCTCTCAGTTAGTTACAAGTTAACAAAAGCTCCTTGTTTCGCATATTTTTGATTTACAAGTCCAAACCTCTTCCTGATTTGTGCTGGTGAGGCATTTCGGGGTAGTCAAAAGAGCTGCCTGTAGGTTTTAAGGTTTAACGACTCAAGCTATTCTGATTCACAGCGGCAGAGTGCTTCACTGCCTAATGCTATGGTGCGTAGTAGCTTTGTTCTAATGACCTCAAGTAGAGGGGGGAGCAAATAGCCTCCATTCTTCCACTGACAGGATTAAAAGGTGCAAAAGGTGCAAGTCAAAAACCCTGCCCTCACTTTTATCTGTTCCTTAAGCTTTCAAAACCAAGCTGTTTGTGTCAATTAGCATTCCCAGGTACTTATAAACTCCCTCTTAAATTAGTTTGTGATTATTTAGGTGCCTGGGTCCTGCTTTCATAATTATTTTTGAGCACCTTCATTTTTGCCAGGTTAATGTTCAGATTATTTTTACAAGTATAGTTGCTTAATTTGACCAAAACTCTTTGTAGGCGGACCTTTGTTCTGCTGAAAAGAACTATATAATCAGCATATAACATACTTGTCAATGGTCCTCCCCCCCCTAGTTTGGTGCATGGGTATTTACCTGATCCAAGGATTCTGTGAGGTCTGCCAGAAAGAGTTTGAAAAATGCTGGGGCTAACATGCATCCATGTTTAAATCATGCTGTGGTCTGGGTCCTACGAGAGACCCTTGTTCTGTCTCCTTATTTTTATCTTGATTCACATGTCTATGTGGAGTTGTTGCATTGCAAGGTATACCCAGGCTGCAAGACTGAACCAGAAATTTGTCCTTTCCACTCGACCAAAAGCAGCCTTCAAATTCACAAAACAGGCATGCAGGGAACTTTTAAGCTTCTGGGCTCTTTTTAATGCCAGAACTAATGCTGCCAAATTGATCAGGGTGGACATCCCAGGGCAAAAGCTGACCTGGTTGTATGGATCTTCTGGTCTTCCGCCCAACTGTTCACATTGCTGGTTAGGGGCCTGTCTAGTATTTAGCCTTGTTGCCTTACAAAGCGATCAGGTGATAATTTGAAGGTTCACTATTTTTTCACCTTTAAAGATTGGAGGGGTGACTGCACCATGCCAAGAGACTGGAATTTGATTGGAGGTATAGCAGTGGTTATAATGTGGCAATAAACAGTTTGCCCAGTTCTCTGAACTTGATTTCCAGAGTGTGTTGGCTAGTCCTGTCTGTTCTGCTTTTTGTTATAAGCTTCTCAATTTGTCCAGTGTTAAATATGTTTCCGCCTGAGCCTTTCATCTATGACATCTATTGGAACACAGCTATCTTCATGTGTGGAGTTGTTGTTACTGATTCTTTTGGGCTGACATTATAGAGTGTTGCTAAATACTGCACACACGTTTATTCAGTGATATTGGCAATGTTGGCAGTGTATTGACCTCTTCCCAGTTTGTTAGCAGTCCTCCGGGATTAGCTGTGATATTTGTTTTTACAATCATAGAGTATTATTGCCCACTGGCCTTCAGTTTGCTGCTTCTTGGCTGCCCATGTGGCTTTTTTATTCACCTGTCTACATTTCTCTAGCAGTGCTGTATCAGCCGGGGACTTCCTTACTGATTTTTGTTAACCATTCATTCTGTATATTTCCATTCATAGAGCATGTGTACACCATTCTGATTTTTGTCTTTTTGGGCCTTGTTGATATCTTTTCTGGCATGGGGAATTTGAAAATGTGTTAAGCAACTCGGCTACAAGAAACTCTGAATCATGCACAGGGTTACTGTCCGGAGCAATTTTTAAGGCAGTCAGAGTGGAACATTGTTCAATTATGTCAGCTGAAATATGGCATTTCCTTCATAACCTTCTCAGTGTTTTGATTGTGGCGTGATGCTTGAATGTTGCAGCTTTTAGATGAAGGCTCGTTACTGTCCCAAGCCCAAATAAATTAGGGCAGTAGTCGCGTTCAGAACATAGCTGTATTCGAATAATGTTATCCAGTTGAATGGACTTAACAACACCAGGGTGCTGTCTATTGTGGAATTAGTCCTGATAATAATTCTCATGTTGAATGGTAGCTGGTACTCTCGAAATCGCCCATACTAGTACATGACGTTAGAATAGACATGCCAATTTTACTGTATTGGATCTTCATTGGTTTGTACTGATCCATGATCTTCCATATTGAGTCTTGTTCGATGACATGGTTGTCCTCCTCCTGATTGTGAAACATATTTACATTGAAGTTGCCTAATACTTTGAATTCTGCTGGGTTGCGATGCTGCTTCAGACAAAATAGTATCGATTTCAGGTTAGCCTCAATTTTTTTCCTCTAATAACAGGTTGATGTAGATGTTCAAGATAAGCAGGACGTTGTTTGTGTCTTTAGACTAATTCTCCAGCTTAACCGCCAAGGTCCAGGGGTGAGTCAGATTCCTCTGGGATGCCCTGACCATTAGCTCTTGTGAAATTTAGATAGACAGACCTCCCATTTGTCATCCCCTTAGGGTATGTTTAATTGGTAAATTGTTAAAGTCTATATATCCAATTAACAGAAGTTTATCCTGGGCCCAGGTCTCTTGCAATAAAATAATGTGATTTTCCTGCCAGAAGGAGTATAATGTAGGCAATTCTTGTAGAATTTTACCCCCCGCCACAATGTTCAAAGAGCAGCAGTGAAGAGCATCAGTAATTTCTGTGCTACAGCTCTTATGTGATTTTATGCATTGAATACATCCAATGCCTCAATTAGTTAGGGCTGATAGAAGCCAGCTCCACTCATACTCTAAATGTTTCCATGAAATACATGACTTTGTTGTTAAATTTAGCTGGAGCCCCTTTGGATGACACTTGACCACATTTTTACAAATGGAGCTCCTGAGAATTGAATTAGCTGGGGGGTGGTACACGGAACAAATGGGAGATGTACTTGGCTTGTGAAGATGCCTCCTTAAAAGAAGATGAGGATAGTCCTCTTCAGCATGCCCTGTTATGTTAATGCTCCCCTTCTCAAAGCATAGTTTACTTGCCAATACTGTCTTGGCTATTTCGTCAGACCGCCAGGATACTATTTTAGTTTTGGCCTCAGAATCAGATGGAGTGCCATATCTACAACTATGCCGATGACACCCAAATTTATCATCCAGATAGACTCCCCGACCGCCCACTCAAGAGTTCAAAATATCTTAAAATTCACGGTCAACTGGATGACGGCCAATTCCCTCAAAATCAACCCAGATAAGACAGAGGTACTGACCGTCAATACTGATGCCAATCCCTGGAACGATCTCTTCTGGCCACAAGAGCTAGGCAACTTTCAGGAGCCAGCCGTGGCCGTAAAAAGCTTGGGAATCAAAATCGACGGCAAGCTATCCATGACCCAGCAGGTGTCAGCAGTAATGGGCACATGTGTCGGCTTGCTGAGACAGCTACGTAAACTTGCCCCCCTTCTCACCTTCGCCACACTCAGACTGGCTGTATCGGCCGTAATATTGTCGAGATTAGATTATGGCAACTCACTGTATATCGGCCTCCCGGGAAAACTGCTGGCCAGATTACAGGTTATAATGAATGATGCTGTCAGACTAATCTTCAGAGTGCCTAGACGAGCTCATGCCACCCCCCTTTTACGCCAGCTACACTGGCTCCCGGTCAGGCAGAGAACAAAGTTTAAGGGCCTCTGCATTGCGCATAAAGCCATCTATGGCCAAGCCCCGAGGTATATCAAAGACCGCCTAGTCAAATACAATCCGAGTAGAATTTTACGGTCTGTCGAGGCCAGCCTGTTGGCCTGCCCTTGCTTTTGCTTGTCCTCCAAAGGAGGAAAAGCTTTCTCAACCTCCATCCCCCAAATTTGGAACAAGTTGCCAGATAATGTACGCAAGGAGCATACTCTGCTTCCCTTTAGGAAGAAGCTAAAGACAGTACTCTTTTTGGAGGAGTAGGACACAATTTAATTTATACCATCTCCACCAGGGCAAGTGCGGGGCTCTCTCATAGCGCTTAGAGACCTGACAGTGATAACGTGCTTTACAAGTGACAATTAACATAACATAACATCCCCTCAATTTTTCATACTTGGGATGAATAAAACTAACACCATATCAGAGGAGTCCTTGCCAGTCACAAGATATACCCTCAGTTTAAAATGTCATGCTGTCCCTTGGAGACGTACATTGGTGTCAAGTGTTACTGTGTGTTATATTCCTTACACTTAGATGCACCTAAATGTAAGATGGGCTCCTTTGTTGATGGGTGCTCTTTATGGGGAATCAGACACAAGCTTGAACCAGGCACTTTCGTAACCTTGGTCTGGTCTAGGGTGCCTTCAAGCAGAGACATGGTTTGTGTCAATGGGTACAAACTAGTTATCTTGACTGACTCTACCTGTCATTTTATTCCAGAAGGGGGATTTCTTCTAGATTTATTTTGGATTTCGCGTTCTTCCTTTGGTGTAACTGGTACATTATGATTGTTTCCTTGTATATTTCAATTTCCATTTAGCCAGTCAGCGTGTTTACTGTAATAAACAGTTTTTGTGCCTTGTCTTGCGGATCCATTTGTGGGCTTCTGCAGGATTTACTTTCAGATTCTGGCCCTACCAGGGACGGGTCATTGTGGATATTTCTGTTGATCTTGTCAACCTCATTTAACTGGTCCTCCTGTGTACCAGATGTGGTACCATTTTGCTGCTCATCATGCAGATCAGATTGAGGCTTGACCTTTTTGGAGACTTGACAGGTAGCTTTGGATGACCCTTGCAGTTCACCATGTTTTTGTCTTCACAAAAATGTTTTTCCTGTACTAGTTTAGGTGTTACTTCTGAGTGTGGGATTCCTACCCCTGTGCCTGTTTCTCAGGTGCTTACATCTCTGGATGGCTTATTGGAATTCCCTTGAAATGCTGAGATATGTCTTTGGAAAATTGGGAAGGGTTTGGTGCATCATACTGATTGAGTTGACCATGGTATTGCTTCCTGTGTGACTAATACGTTCACCGTGTTTATGCCCTTATAGAGTCTGACAATTTATGGCTGCATTCATCATGCAGAACTAAGGGTTTGGGCTCCCCTATAGTGCTTCCTAGCTGTCTGTCTGCATCTATTGTTTCAGTGGGCTCCGTGATATTTTCTCAATGAACTGTTTCACGTTTGGTTTAGAAAAGGAGGCCTCATTGCTCATCTTCATATGAGGAAGTGATTGAGAGTTTTGATCATAGGACCCATTGAGTTTAGGCGAAATTCCTGCTGGAGATTCCCAGGATCTCAGAAACATTTTTACTTTGAGGTTGCGTTCACTATATACTACCTCAGCCATTACTATTAGTGAATTCTTGACATTTATATTTTCTATTCTAGCTTTTGTTGACTCAGCTGGTAGACTTGTAATATTGTGATTTAGTGGAAAACAGCTGATTCATTACCAGTACTGTTGTTTGTAGCTATGTTAACTGATTTGAACAGTTTATATTGGCTGATAGGGAGTGTGATCTTTTAGTTATTTTTTAACTTTGTCATTAGGCATTGCTAAATGCTTGGTAATGAACTTAGCTTGTCTATAAGAGGAGAGCATGATCAGTCTTTGAAACTGGCAGTGACTGGCCTTGTTGACGAGAATGAAATGTGTAATACAGTTTCTTGCTTGGCATAGATTCCAGTGACATAAAATGGCAGCATATTTATTAGATACACTTGAATTATTTGTTTTTAGGAGTAAAGGTTTAGGCCTATAGGGGAGCCCAAAGCCTTAGTTCTTCCACTGTAGCCTCGGCCTTGGTTACAATGGATAGCCAAGTATCCTCCTTTACTTCCTCATTGGTGTTGAAATTTTGAGTACTGATTAATGTGCCATCCAACTCTTCTTTCTGCTGGAGTGTTTCCTCTTGCCCCTTATCGCACAGTTCATCATCATAAGCCTGGCTGTGCTTTAACAAACCTTCAGATTGCCCTGTGCACAGGAGGGGACGTCAATTACACTGAACTTCCTGTGTCCATCCTGTGGTAACCTCCCTGTTGTTGCCACATTGTCTGTGCCCTTCGAATATTTTGACGACTGTTTAATATTCTGATCATTCAGCCCCCTGCTAATAAGTGGTGTCATCTCAAAGTACTTTGTCCATGCTCACACCTTTCTGCTGTTGCTGGAATAATCCTTGGTCAAAGATTGCATGAGTCCACCTACCGAGCATATTATGACTAAAGTCGTACTTGCGGTCTCCCAGCGGTGGACAATAAATGGCAGTTATCCAATGGTGGTTGATTGCTGTGGTATGCACGAAAACAAAAACACAGCAGTGACCATTGGATTGATTAAAAAGCTACACATCTGATGTGCTTTAGCAAGAGGACACGCCTGCAAATCACACTATAAAACACACCCCATTCCTGACCAGCATCCTTTGCTGCCAAACTGCAGTCCACAAGAGAGGCACCAATGCTTTCTGCAGTTTTAGATAAAGCACCCCTTTTTTCATCTTCTCATTTAGCACTCTCCACCACCTGTAATTTTAGTTTTGTACCTTTTCCCTCTAACACTTGTTTGTTTTTCATTCATATACTCACACACATTTTATGCCTGGGGAAAAAAAACAAGCTTCACTGAGCAACAGTTGACAGTCATGATGAATGAAATCATTAGAGTAGAGTCACATATTTTTACAGGCAAAGTTCATCAGACTCCTCTCAGTTGGAAAACTGAAATGTGGGACAGGATAGTCACCAGAGTTAATGCTGTTGGTACCACCCTGCTCACGCAGGTTAACATTAGGAAGAGGTGGAATGACCTCTGGCTGAGGGTACATATCAAGTACCTTAGCCACCACCTTGAGGTTCAGAGGACTGGCAGTGGACCTCCCAGCACACCATTACAACTCTTTCCCTGGGAGGAGAAAGTCTTGGCCAGCCTGCACACTGGGGGCTTGGCAGGAACAGAGGGGGAGTGGACTCTGATAAGTTACACTTCAATAACTGATGCAATATTACAATGTCCTGTTTGTTTCCAATTCTGCTTTTGTTATTGTGTTCTCTATCTGCTATCCTAACATGCAATAGTCAAAGCACCTGAGATGTTGGTTTGTCTGTGACAATGTGCATTGCTGCATATAAGAACATGTGTATCCAACTCCATGACATGCCACATGTTGCAGTGTTGTCTGTGAGTGCATTACCATCAAAATATCAATCCAAGACCTATAATATATGTTAAATGTAACTGTATGGGCATACAAAATCTGACCGGTTGGATGCACATACTTTTAATAAACCGCTTCACAACAGTAGAATCGACTATATCATGATTGACGTTAGCTTGTGATTTTGTATAAACGAGATGAGCATCCATGAAAGATGTGAGTGTTCATAATCCCCTCTCTTTGTCCCTGAAGGGACTGTGTACCATCATCTCTCCAGTTCCCATTTTCACCATTCTATAGCAATGACCTCTGACACTAGCCATTTAAAATGTAATCAAGCGGCCAACCACCCTGAAATCATTTCTGCCATCATTGATGATTTCAATGATATTATGACTTCAATAGAGAGTGGGCAATCAGACTCCCATGACCAACTAGCTAAAAAAACATGCCGTCTTTATAGTCTTGGTAACTTCTAAACCTGTATACAACAAGTTGGTATGCAGTTCCTATTGTGAGTCGCAGGTAGTTATATATGTCTTGAAAGCACACATGTTGGTGTACAATCAGAGTGCAGGAGAAAGATTTCCTCCTTTCCGAAAAAGACCCTCACACACCCAGCCAGCTAGGTGTCTTGCTTCATCATCGGGTCTGCTCCGTATTGGGTCAGCGCTGCAATACCCGATCGGCACCCGTGATGGGGCCTTCTTGGAAGAGTTCTTTATTCCTTTTTGCCGTAGGGTGTAGTGCATGTGAGGGCCCTTCGTTAGTGTAGGTGTGGTGGTGTTAAGGGGTGCAGTGATTTACGGCGCATTTTACAGCAAGGATTAATCATTCAGGACACCATTTGTATTGTTATGAATGTGCACCGAGTTCTTCGCCGCGGCGCTTACCTGGGGCAAGCAAGAGACCGACCTTGGTTGGCCTCTGAGGAGCCTACGGGTGGCATCGTGAGGGGGGTTACTTAAGGCATGTCTCTGTTTCGGCAAATGGGGGACACATGGTCCCTACTCTGGGCGCAGGAGCCTCCAGCACGATGACATACGTTTAGGGGCCACTGTTGTGATTTAAACCACTGACCTAATAACTGCTCACAGGAAACTGTGCCTGTTTGTCCATATTTTAATTTCATTACAGGACCGGAGGCTAGCATTATGCAAATACTTTTATTTGCTGCCCAAACATACCCTTTAAAGAATGTAACTACATCATAATAACTAGAACATTGGTAACGTGACAAGTAGACTGTACAGGCTCCCATCTTCCTCTTTTGTTCGCTGCTCTGACACAGCTAAGTACACTTTTTCATTTGTGGTTTAACTCCTCTTAATTGTCTTGATTTATTAACTTTTTGATATCCTTTTATCACCTTTTATGAATTGTACTGCCTATTTAAGATATTAGTCTTTGTCTTATATATATTAATCGTGTGCTATATTGAATTTTACACTAACCGCTTTTCTTTTCAGCACCCCCTGTCCAATTTATGGCGGGGAATGATACTTTAGTTAATTTTATGGCAAACGATCGTTTTAGGATCGTTTCTTTACTCAGGTAAGTATTACTTTCCTTGATTTGCTCGTGACACTTGTGCGAGCAATTACGGGCAAAGGGCTTTTGTTTTAAGCCGTTTTCATCCTTTAACTGCACATTACTAATTTTGACAAAGAGCGACAGCAATATAAATAAAACGAACCGGAGCTTACATTGTTTCAGCTCCTACCTGTGGCCCTTTGACTCCCGCGCCTCCTGGCAACTTGCTAGGAGATGCGGGAACGTGCCTCATTCTCGCGCCACTATTCCGCATTACGAATTGCTCCCTCGGCTCGGCGTGTGGTTTCCCTTGGTTGCGCTCATATCGAGAGCGTAACGGAGCCTTTTGCCGAGCCGGAGCCTCTTTCCCTGCCTTTTCAGGAATAACATTTAATGAAAGATCGCCACCTTCTGGCTTCTTTCAATGCTGCCAGTTATATATATTTCATCAAGCTGCAACTTTTAAAACCTCAAACGGCAAGTCTGTGGGTAAGGCCTCTCTAGGCATTCTTTTGATCAAGACTCATTTAGGCTTTCTATTGACATAAAGCATCATAAAGGAATTTTTTTTTTTTTGCTTAAGCCTCATAAAGCTTTTCATTGAATTAAGCCTCATAAAGGCATATTAAGGATACCTTACCTGAACTTCTATATATTTTATTATGGAATCTTATGCAAACGTCCACCAGCACTCCCCTAAGGAGCTTTTAGGCGACAACATCAAGAGACTTTTTGGGGAAGAACTTAAATCTTCCATCAGAGAAGCTGCTGACGCTGCTCTCTCTAAGAGAAGGAGGGTTTCCCCTCCCGAGGAGATCTATTTCTCTCTTTTGGATGGTGAATCCCCCTCCACCTCTGGACCCCAGAAAAGGGGTAAGGTACTCCAGAAAAGGAAACATACGTTGGAGGCATTCACCGATGCAATGAGATTTGGTAGCCCTTGCGCTACAAGAGATGATGGTGCTCTCTGCAGCACAATAGACAGACCTCAATTCCTTGGGGCAGAGAGAAGGGGTGTCCGTAGCGGCATTATAGAACACGGTACCCTTTACGGGACAAATTATTCTAATGATGTTTTTAATATCCAAACCACAGACTATGAGGACTCGGATGAGTTTATTTTTGACCCTCCAGGATACCTTTGAGGACCTCGATGAGGATTTAGACCATCCCTCCACCTCATCCTCTTCTGTTAAAGACCCCCTCGGAGGGGAAATGTTTAACCATACCACTATTCGCCAGCCTCGCAGCACCGAATGGTGGCCTATGGACCACGTAGGTAAATTCTTATCCCAGTGGGTCAGAAAACCCGTCAATACAAATACCCGCAACCTACTGCGGAATGAGTGCCCTCGACCCTCCTCGGAGGACAAGATCTGCAGCACCCCCAACCTTGATCCTGAGCTGATCACCTTCCTTTTTAAATCAGGAAGGGAATTGAATAATGCCTCAAGCAAGCTCAAGATAAGCTCCTTGATGTAATGGGACCACTATCAAAATTTTGGACATGACTGAGGAGGCTAGATCCAACAATACCCCCAATAGATATTGAGCTCTTACAAGGCTGGTCACAACACGCAATATGTCTTATCGGCAACACCAATGCCAATCTAATTACTGAACGCAGGAAGGCAGTCCTCCTCAGAATGAATCCTAAACTCGCTGACCTTTCTGCTAAAGAGGACATGTGCGACGCCAAAGGCATGTTATTTGGTGATAACTTCGTAAAATCCTTAGGAAAATACATAGCCAGCTTCAATGCTTTTAGTAAGGCGCAATCTAATATTCGAAGAGTTTTTGGGGGACGGACACTTTTTGGAAGTGCTGGCAGAAGGGGACAACCTGTCAGCCGCGGTTACTTCAGGTCCCAATTTTATCCACAAGAGACAAGAGACTCTCGCCCTTACAGAGGGTCCCGCTCAAACTTCTACCCCCAGAGAGGAAGAGGTTCAAGTGCCCGTGGCGGCAGATCAAGTTTCTGCAACCAGTCATTCCAAGGTAAGTCTGAATCCCTCTTTCCCTTCCAAAGTGGCAGGAAGACTCAAGCATTTTGCAAACAATTGGTTTCGAATCGCCCAAGCTCCATGGGTCTTAGAAACCGTAACTGGCTTCAAGATAGATTTTTGGAACGAACCCTTTCAAAAAAAGATTCCAAACGAGATTACTCTAGACAAGGAGAACTCAAAATTAATAGAAATGGAAATTTCCCAAATGTTAGACAAAGGAGCCATTGTAAAAATTCCTCTTTCAGAAATCCAAAACAGTTTCCTAAGTACTATTTCCCTTTTCAAAAAGAAAGACAAGGGTTGGCGTCCTGTCATAAATCTCAAATATTTAAACAAATTTCTAACCTAGAGACACTTCAAGATGGAGGGTATCCGTCTTTTGAGGAACATCTTGCAAACCAGAGATTGGCTGGTAAAATTGGACCTGAAAGATGCCTATTTTACCATACCAATGGACGAGGAGTGTTGCAAGTATCTTTGTTTTACTTGGAAAGGAACACTTTACCAGTTCCAGTGTCTTCCCTTCGGCCTATCATCAGCCCCTTGGTGCTTCACCAAGGTCCTACGTCCAGTGGTCAGTCATCTCAGAGAAAGAGGGATTCGTCTAATAATCTATCTAGACGATATCCTCATCATGTCTCAGGACGAGTTAGAAATTATGAAACATTTAAAAACAACCATGGACCTCCTTCGAGACCTGAGCTTCATTATAAACATTGAGAAATCTATTCTGACCCCCTCACAGAATTCCTTGGTTTCAATGTAAACACTATTCATTCAAACCTAATCCTTCCCCACAAGAAGGTTACCAACATAAAAAAACATGTTTCCCTTATCCTTTCCAAAGAATCTATCCACCTAAAAGATCTGGCCAGTTTTAGGACTCCTCTCCTCCTCTATTCAGACCATTTCACCAGGTCCTCTTCATTACAGCGGTCTGCAAAGATTAAAAGCACTGGGCCTGAGGAAGGGCCTCTGGTACGATGCCTCTCTACCTCTTTCGGAAGATGCTCGAGAGCATCATCATTGGTGGTTGAAAAACCTCCAAGCCTGGAACAGGAAAGCTATTTTCAGGAATGTTCCAGATTTCACTGTAGAATCAGATGCGAGCAACCACGGCTGGGGTGCTCGCCTAAACAATTTAGAGACCGGGGGAGTGGTCTTTAGAAGAACAATCCCTTCACATAAATTCTCTAGAGATGCTAGCAGCTTTGAATGAGCTTATGAGCTTCAAAGAGCTTCTAAAGAACTCAAATACCCTAATCCGTTTGGACAACTTCTCAGCTGTCTCTTATATAAATCGCCTTGGGGGCGCGAGATCCAAAAATCTCTCAGATATTGCCAAGCGAATATGGTATTTTTGTTGGAACCAAAAGATCACCCTCAGAGCAGAATTCATTCTGGGAACACAGAATTTGAGGGCAGACTGGAATTCACGTTTTCTTTATGATTTCAGCGACTGGAAATTGAATCCCGAGATGTTTGCCAGCAGATTAACTCCCCAAGTCCAGAGATACTTCAGTTGGAGGCCAGAGCCGAATGCGTCGAGTGTAGATGCCTTTCTCCAGTCTTGGGAAGGGATCAAGGCTTACATTTCCCCCTTCTCAATGATTCAGAGATTATTGTGGAAGGTGAGACTCGAGTCTTGCTCCATCATTCTGATAACTCCCTTTTGGAAATCCCAGGTTTGGTTTCCCGGGGTAATGGAATTAGCAGTGGACTTTCCACGGCTGGTCCCATCATCCTTAGGCCTACTCCAGAGTCCAGACGGAGAAGAACACCTTTTAGTCTTAGAAGGGAAGCTTCTTGCCTGGAGGATATCAGGGATATCAGGGATTCAGGCAGATATTCTGACCTTTCGGGAGAAGCTAAAAGCTTATTGGAAGATTCATGGGCACCAGGAATCAGGAAAACATACAAGGGTGTTTTGAGAAAATGTTGCTGCCTGGAAAAGGATTTGGATCCTGTTCAGTGTCCACTACAACACATAGCTAATTATCTTGCTCATCTCTTTGAGTTAGGTCTTTCCTTTAGAACCATCAATTGCTACAGATCAGCAATTTCTTCAGGCCATACTCTCATTAATAATCTTGCAATTGGTAGCAACTCCCTTATCAAAAGAGTTATGAAGGGCATTAGACTAAGGAGACCTCCCAAAGCCTGTTATCAATCCCTTTGGGGTGTTAACCTTATTTTTAATCTCTTCCTTTCTTGTCCTGACAACAACTCACTCTCCCTTAAAAGAATCTCAATGAAACTGGCGACTCTCCTCTGTCTGATTTCCTTTAGAAGAGTATCCGACTTTAGAGCACTAGAACTTTCTAATAGATTTTACTCATGCGATGGCGTCGATTTCGACATCTGGAAAAGAACAAAAACAATATTAGAATCCATCTTCTACCCTACCTTTCATAAATGTGAAAAACTATGGGCCAGATGTGGGTAATCCACCAATACTGAATTCTTAATACCGAATTTTACCGATACGGTATTAAGAAATCGGTTTTTCTTATGTAGGTAATGAATCAGTAAATAAAACCGATTCCTTAATATTACTTATTACCGAATCGGTAATACCGATTCGGTAATAAGGAATACCTACCCATTCATTCCTATGGGCTTGGAGGCCCATAGGAATGAATCTAAAGCCATTCTGTATTAGTGATTCGGTATTACCGAATCGGTAATACCGGGAGGTATTTCAAGGATGCCAGTTGCACCCCTGAAATGTACCTGTGTGCACATGTGGCGCACATACATGCCCTAAGGGCAAGGATGTGTGCCACATGGCACTTAAAAAAAAATTCAAAAGTGAATTTTTAAAGGAATTCGTTAATTACCACCAACTTGAAGTTGGTGGTAATTAACGAATTCTTAAAGCACATAAGCACTCTTTTATGTGCTTTCTACATTGCATTACCCGAATCGGTAAATACCGATTCGGTGAATACAGATTAGGTAAATACAGATTCGGTAAATACCAAATCATCACCTACATTAGGAATGGCTAAATACTGGTTGTAACCCTGAAATTTACCGAATTTCGAGGTTACCGACCGGTATTTAGCCACCTACATCTGGCCCTATGTGTTGTGAATTGTATGAAATGCTATGAAAATAAGATTTCTACTTTTAGACCTGTTGGTTGTGATCAACTTCTGTTATCATATGTTAGACCTTTTAGATCTGTTTCCTCAGCGACCCTAGCCAGATGGATCCGCTTGATCATGCATGAGGCTGGAGTGGACCTCTCTAGATTTGGAGCTCACTCTTCTAGAGGGGCAATGGCTAGCAAAGTATTTTGGGCAGGAGGATACCTCCCGAAAATACTTAAAGCAGCAGATTGGTCTAACGCAAGGACTTTCTCTAAGTTTTACTTGAGACCAATAGAGCATGTTAGCAGTGTAGCTTTCCATGGCTTTAAACATGCATAATGATAGCCTCCGGTCTTGTAATGAAATAACGATTCTTCAATTATTATGCAGAGAGAATCTTGATTTCATTAAAGACATACGAAGGCTAGCATTATCCCACCCTCCTCTCCTCGAGAGGTTTGGGTTCGATGGTGTTTATGCTTTAATGTGTTATTATTCTTATTATTATTATTATACATTAATGTACATTACTTCGAATGGTCTTTATACATTTCACTATTCAGAGTTTTCTTTCTTCTCAGATAACAATGTTACAGACTAACTGGATTTACTGGAATTTCAAGTTATACAGCTGTGTCATCGCAGCCCACGAGGAAGATTGGAGCCTGTACAGTCTACTTGTCACATTACCAATGTTCTAGTTATTATGATGTAGTTACATTCTTTAAAGGGCTGCATGTTTGGGCAGCAAATAAAAGTATTTTCATAATGCTAGCCTCCGTATGTCTTTAATGAAATCAAGATTCTCTCTGCATAATAATTGGAGAATCGTCATTCTCCTGCATTCTTACATTCACCAGGACACTACATTTGTAGTGTTTACTCCTGCCGGTACACGCTGCCGCGCATAATTGACCCAAAATAGGGTGAGTTCCACGGTTGTGCCCTGCACATAATCTATATAGTTTTTAACACTGCTGCTGGTTTTAAGGTATCTAATGTTCATCTGATGCATGCCATCTGTTACTAGAGTGTGAAAGCATGTGTGTGTTGCACCCTGGATATAAATGGTGCACAAACATCATTGTATGTAATTACAGTTGTTTTATGACAAACTAACTTGTGTGAATCTCTCTTGTTGCAGGCTATGTTGTAGATCTACAGGTACCACTTTTTAGGGTGCTGTATGGGTGGTCACGACTTCTCTTCACTTAGTTCGGTCCACCACCAAAAAGTGTAGGTAGATCTCACCTTGGTCCTGAGGAATTGCCATCAAATTGATAAAAGCAAGAAACATGTTGACCCCAATCACATGCATATAATCCCACAACCTTAGAGCGGGCGTACGCTCCGCTTCATTTTTAATCAGGGTAGTGGGCACATTTCTTTAAAAAAAAATTGAATGGACCACTTTCTCCTGTTTTAATCTCACACCTCTTCACACGACCACACCTACACTAACGAAGGGCCCTCACATGCACTACACCCTACAGCAAAAAGGAATAAATATCTCCGCCAAGAAGGCCCCATCACAGGTGCCCATAGGGTATAGCAGCGCCAAACCCGTATGGAGCGGGCCGGATGATAAAGCAAGACACCTAGCTGGCTGTGTGTGTGAGGATCTTTTTCCGAAAGCAGGAAATCTTTCTCCTGCACTCTGATTGTACACCAACATGTGTGCTTTCAAGACATATATAACTACCTGCGACTCACAATAGGAACTGCATACCACCTTGTTGTATAATTTAGCCACGGGCCTGTATGCTGGACCTAGAACCAAAGGCCCTAGTTTCCTCCTCTCTTTGGAAATATTTTATGCACAGGTTTTTACCCGCGGGAACAAATAAGTGAGGTTACCAGGAAGTTACGAGTGGTTCTTCTGGCCCATTTCCGAGATATAGGAAATTAACCATTCCTTAGATCTCTTATTAGTCTACAAGTGTCCCCCACTAATATTATGCAGGACAACCAGGGACTCAGCTTCAGTGACGAAGCAGCAGCAGAAATTCTTAGAGCACCTTCACTGCTGGGGCCTGATGGCAGTTCAGCCTCCAGCAGCAAGTCTGAAGACTGGAATTATCTTTCAAATATGAAACGCGAATGGCTCAAGGTAACCTTACATGGAGCCATGATGACCCAGTATTTACGGGCTAATGTAGCCCCAAATGGTCTTATTGTCAAAAACTTGGAGGACGCTGTTTTTAAAAAAGAGTGGTCCCTAGTGGTATGGAAGTGCACTAGGGACTGGCTCATCCTTATAATCAACACGGCAAAAAAAATCACAGACGCACTGTTGATAAGGATAAAGACAGCGGAGGGCACACTCAAGGTTATTGTCCAAACAGCTGCATATAAAACAAAATTAGCTGAGATTAATGCAGAAATTGCGGACAATAGGGAGTACTTGACAAAACAAAAGATCGGGAAACTCCAAAAGGACATTCAGAAATTCTCCATTGAGAAGGTCTATCCGTATCTCAAAGCAGATTACACCGCACCAGGGACATGCTACTCATCAGATGAGAGCTCTAATCTCTCGGGAAGAGGTTCTTCATCCAACAGCGACTCCAGTAACGGTAGCTGGAATCCAAAAAATGCAAGACCTTTACAACGCCCAATGTATCCACAATACAATATGCCACCGTACCAAGGACCCCAATTCTGGCAATACCCAATGTACCACAAAGGCCCTTTCCCCTTCTTCCGGCATGGATCTGAGCCCCTTTTTTAGACAGAGGCTGGGGCAAAGGAAGAGGGCACAGAAGAGAGCAAAAAAGAGTACAATGGCAAGAAGAACCAGCACGGTCAGTGGAGACCAGGAGCCAGACAAGGGGGAAGAGAGATTGATCATCAACCTCTACCATAAGGCCCTTTCACCCATTGAAGAGAAAGTTCTCCAAAAAGGATTAGGTTATGTCCCTACCCCTAGAACAGACAAATTTCGTGACATCTGTGAGGTCCAGGGCTGCTTTCGCAAGGTACGCCACCAAGCCTTTTTTCAAGATAAACCACTCCCACAAGGGGGCAATTCTGGGCTATACAAACCATCTACATTTACACCCAACAGTAACATGGTCCCTAATGAGGTTTTGACGTTTGAGCAAGCTGTGTTGAAAGACTTGAACAGCACTACCCCCCTGCCCCCTTTCACAACTTGTCCTCAAGTGCAATTTCAGCCGTCAGAGCTCTGGCCGATGATGTGAGCATCACAATCAAGCAGGCAGATAAAGGCGGGCCACGGTTATTATGTCCACAGAGGATTACGATGTGGAGTGTCGGAAACAATTGAGCAACAGCAGATACGATACTCCTTTGAGAGAGGACCCCACTCCCAGACTTAGCAGGACAATTTCCTCTATGGTCTTAGCTGAGACCGAGGGATGGATCACTAAAAAGGAAGCTAAATTCCTAATCACCAAAGAGCCTAAGACCCTGTACTTCTAAACCTTGCCCAAAATTCACAAGGGGGTCACCCCGGTCCCCGGACGGCCGATTGTGTCGGGGATCGGGTCCATCTTAGAGCCCCTTTCAAGGTTCTGCGATCATTTCCTGCAACCACTGTTGAGAGCAACCCCCTCCTTCATTAAGGATACCACTGATGTCCTACAATTACTTGAGGGGTTCCAACATCCAGAAGAGGTACATCTACTGATTACCCTGGATGTTGAGGCCCTCTACACCAACATCCCGCAAAGGACGACTCTGGAAGTCATTGAAGATGCACTGAGCCACAGTAAATGAACTTCCCCCACTCCAGTGGCTTTCATTTTGAAGTATGCCACCCTAGCGTTAACAGAGAACTTCTTTGAGTATAACACACAACTCTACCATCAAACGCAGGGCACCTCGATGGGCAGTACGTTTGCGCCAAGTCTGGCATGTAAGTACATGTCGGCGTTTGAAGAAAGGGAGACTTCAAGCCCCAGATTAGATACAAGCTGTATTGGGACCACATGACCATATCTTGCCATAGAAAACTATACTTTTAATTCAGAGGGGTTACTCTGCCTTTAAGAGCCTTTATGAAGAGTTTGGCTGCTGAGGCTACCAATACCTGTCCTGCATGCCACTCCCAGACTGAGAGTGTTCCACATGTTCATTTGTTTGCCCTGCTTATGCCTGTCCACATAAGTTCTGTCTGGCTCCCATTTGCGGGAAAATATGTCCTAGTAGCCACTTACTGGCTCTTTGTATACTGAGGTCAGAATGCTCTTTAACCACTAGCTAAATTATTAGGTGAAATGTTGATTTTGCATTGGCAATTTTTATCTTCTGACTAAATATTAGTTACTGTACTCTTTTAAACACTAAATCTGTACTTTTAATCTCTGTTATCAAGAATTGTACATTATTTATTGGGGAAGCTACATGTCACTTTGAACTGTATGAAAAGCATTTTAACATCCTGATTAATGTTGTATCTTACCTACAATTGTATTTGCACTTTTATGGCCCTGGTGGCCAAAATAAAGTTATTTCAAACAGTAAATAAATGGTTCATCCCAAAAGCATGTTGCCAACAGCTATAGTACACTAACTATTCATCAAGCTTTGGTAACGGGAGATTGAAGTGACTACAACTACCATGAGGCTCAAAACAAGAGGCTAGACTGCTTTTTCCCTTTCTCACTTTTCTGCCATGTTACAACTGATCTACACTAGTCATGCTGCTTACCATTTCTCAGGTCATGCTTAAGTGAGATTGAAGTGACTAAAACTACCATGAGGCCTTGTAACTGGAACTCAAACCAAGATGATAGACTCCTTTTGCCCCTTCTCACTTGTCTGTCATGTCACTACTATCACTTGTCATGCAGCTTACCATTTCTCAAGTGTTGCTAAATGTGGACGTAGATGCCTAACTTCCACCATTAACGATGTTCTCTATCTCTCAGTAGGTCAATCCACCACTGCACCTGCACAGATGTTGGAAACTGAACGGAGTTCCTTTCCACCCCAAGACGAAGGCCTCAGTGATGACAACGCTACTGAAGAGGTGGACATGGATGACAGTCCCGGCCCATCTTGTCAGCCTGGCAGATATCAACAGTGGGGCTCACTGTGCCCACTACACCCCCCACCACAGCTGCAACATTACAGCCAACCACTGCATCCCCAACCTGTGCACCTAGCACAGTCAGTCCCATCCTGTCCCCCCAGTCCTGGATTGTAAGATGGCTAACACCACCGCAGTCACAGAAGAACCAGGACCCAGCGGGAGGATGTAGTCTGTGCCAAGGGTACAGGGCCGTGGTGGTAGGGCTTGTGGGCACACAGAATGAGTCCACTGAGCCCATGGACCCCCAGGATGCCATCACCCAAGTCATGGGAGTCTACTAGGACTCCCAAAGTGTCATGGACCAGATATCCACAATGAGGTGGCCGGCATCCACAATGAGATGGCCCGCATCCACACCAAGGTGGCCTCGCTGGTTGTGGTGCTGCGGTACATAAACACCACCCTCTTCACTGCATTTCCATTTGCATCTACCCCTTTGTGTGGTCCAAGTACATCCATATCATCAATATCTACCATTCCACAGGAAGGGATGCCCTGTCAGAGGATGACATGCCTGCATCAACCACTGTCTCTGCTGCTCCAATTTCCCCTCTCTGTTAGAGGGAGGGGATGTCCACACAAAATCCCAGGAGCTCAGGAAGGCAAAAAATCCACCATCGCAAGTAAGAGATCTCAACCCTAATTTCCTCCTGTGTGTGCTACACATTCACTTTGTTGGACTATTCCTGTCCATTTTTCCATATTTGATGGGAGCAGTATGTTGGACTTTGTACTCCTGACCATTTGGATTCCACTACAATGGTTTCATCCATCATGACTGAAGACTTCACTTTTTGTTTGCACTGTTGGATTTTACGTTACTTTTTCAATCTTATCTTTTCTCACTTCATTAAAAACACACATCATCAAAGCATTGTCACCTATTGCAATTCTCACATATAACAATGTGCATGTACTACCATGGGAGTTTTGCAATGTCAAAAATAGGGACTTCTGGAATCATGGATATATTGTATGTTAACAATGTTCAACTCAGGATCCCTACCATGTCACAACACATACATACAAGCATCTGGGCTCACAAAATCTTTGTTCCCTTCTTCAAATCATAGGCTGACATGATGTCAGACACATAGCAAATATAACATGATTCAGTTATTCTGGATCAGGGATCACATAATCACTTGCAGACTTTCACAACATGGAAGGCGGGCATACATCTGACAATATCCCATGCAATAATCAAAAATAAAATTGGTCTGTATCATCAACTGGAGCCATGTTGCCAACCTTACAAGAGGAATCATACATCAAATAAAAAAATAAAGGGACACATGCCAGTACAACAGTTTCTGACCTCAGGGAAATTTCAATCCAGTGTTGCTTGCATCTGGTAGAACATCACAACAAATGTCAGTGAGGTGCTACAAGCACGTTGGCCCACAATGAGGAGACACATCAAGAGCTGAATTTAGTATATACACAATGAGGAATTATCCAATATGAACACAGGATAACATGAATTGGGTGCAACACAACATTGTGTTGGATAACATGATGTCACACATATTGCATTGGGACGAACACACCACAAGGAACAAGTCCAATAGAAGCTAGGTATCTCCCATTGTAATGCTGCACACCCAAACTCTGTGAAAGACATTCCCCGTAACAATCCATGTCCACTTCGTATGTCTGAATAGCATCATATAACTGCAAATGTCACAACTTTAAAACGTCTAAATGAAGATTACATGGTGAAGGTACCTAAAACAGACCAACAGAGAGAGAGTAGCTAAGCAAACATACATGTGACACACATCACATTGTCACCAACTTCAAGAGAACACAGTCCAAAACAACATTCACAGCTGAACAAAGCTACACTTACAATACAAACTCCTTCCGGACCTGTATATTCCTAGTATTTATCATTCACATCCCCCTCACAACATTACTACAAGAGTTGCAGGAATAGTCAAAGTCAATACATCTCACACCATACTTTATTCAGAAGAAGTTGTTCTGGATCAGATCCTGGAGCAAGTCAACTCCTTCCTCTTCACCACTATCATAATTTTCATTTGGCATTTCAGGGTCCCAACTTGGAAGGTCCTCATGGCCTGCATCCTTTGCGATGTAAGTTATGTTCTAATGCAGGGCAATGTTGTGGTGTATTCATCAGGCCACAAGGATCTTCAACACCTTCCTGGGTGATTAGAGGAGGGCTTCCCAGTCTTTTCCAGACATCTGAATCTGCCTTTCAGGAGCCCAAAAGCCTGCTTCACTGGCTGCTGTGTTCTTCATGGGCCTCACTGAAGTAGACTTCCCCTGCCTTAGTAGGATTCCTCAGTAGTGCCAACAACCATGGCTGGTTGCGATAGCTGAGTCTAGTAGATAGAAGATAGACTAAAGGGCAACATTTAGTTACATACTTTCAGATCATACTCCCAGATATTTCCTACACAAGGTTATGGCAGATTACAAGCTAGGCCTTCTGTGGTAGCAGTTGTGACATCAGCTGGCATATGGTGATGTTCCTCAGTATGAAGGAGTCATGTCCAGATCCTGGGAACTGGGCACAGACATTTGAGATTTACAAATCTGGTAAGCAGACAACTTGCAAATTGATAGAATGGAAGTGCTTCCTGTTCTGGTAAACTTGTCCCCTACTATGTGGAGGTGCTAAGGCAATATGGGTGCCATCAATAGATCCATTTACATGTGGGATGTGACCAAATCCATAGATATCTGCCTTCACGGAGGCTAAATCCCCACATCTAGGGAACTGAATGTAGCTGCCCACATGTCTCAAAGGTGCTCCTGGCATCTCTGTGAGGACCTGACTTAACAAAGGTTTGTGAAATGTTACCAGAAATAGAAACAGTGAATTGAAACGAGCCAGTGGCCAAAAATGCAAAACTGACATGGGTTTAACAAGTGCTGGTATTGATGTAGGATTATTCATGTGAGATAGGAGGTCAGGCTCCAACTGATGACATAGATCTAGAAATGTTTTCCTATTGAAATTAAACTTCTAGATGATATGTCAATCTTCCATGGTGTGTAGGTCTGGAAATGGGTGGTACACTTGAGGCTGATGTCTCCTTCCTCTCTCAGGATACCCATGTGAGGAGTAACACAAAAATATATTTTGGTCAGTGTGCAGAGTACAATATTTGAAGAGTGCGGCAAAAGTCATGCATCTGAACATAAGGGCTTCATGAAGCAGTACAAATTTTACATCCTCTGTCTCTAACAGAACTGGATACATCAGCAATTCATAGAATTCAAATTGCCACTATGTGAGTGTATTTCAAAGCACAAGAGCAACCCATGTGTCCATGGGAACTGGGAAATAGGTATTAAGCTGATACAGTAGTTCACAAGGAACTCAATTTAAGAAAATGTTTAACAATGCTGCAAGTATCTTTATTTTTTTGCAAATACTCTCGCATGAGCTTGACAATGAGAATTCAGTATTCTAACGTCTAAGTTAATTCAACATTAAAGGTATTAATCTAACACAGTAAAAATAGTACCCCAAAATGTTTATGCAATTAGAACTCACTTCAGCCGAAATTCTTAATCTATTTATTTGAAAAAATACACAATCCTTATAAAACACACACTTATTTGAAAAGCATATGAAGAATGGAAGCAAGTGACATTTGTGACCCCAGTGAAGTGACGATAAACAACTTCTAATTTAAAAATATAAAGTGACTGTGTTGAGTAGAGGGCATGTTATTGGAATGCAAAAGGATGTCTTCTAGGATTCTAATTCAATGTTTTCAGATCAAGGAGCTCTCAACACTATCCTTAATGGTTGGCGACGATGTTTGGACCCCACTATGGATATCGGGATCGCTTCAGGACAAGGGATTCTGGGGACTAAGGGCACTCAAGCCCTTGTCACAAACACCAATAGGTAGTGCCTGGATGTTTCCCTGAGTATTTGAGAACTCCATGGGTCATTCTATATCTTCATAGTTACTGTCTGTGTGTTTGCATGAGTCTATCACTGCTATCTGTGGTTTGGATAAGTGCATTAGTAGTACCTGAATGATTAGAAACGTGCATGACTAATTGCTCAATAATTCAATACATGAATAGATAGTGGTTGAATGATTAAATGAGTGCAACTCTAGTACCTGGAGGATTGCAGGAGCTCATAGATAGTATATAGGTAATTTATAGAATGCTTGGATAGTGCATACATAATG
This sequence comes from Triturus cristatus, assembly GCF_964204655.1. Lineage (NCBI taxonomy): Eukaryota > Metazoa > Chordata > Amphibia > Caudata > Salamandridae > Triturus > Triturus cristatus. Next base: position 733,011,666 of record NC_140587.1, on the reverse strand, counting down.
ACTACATGGCTGCTGCCCTTGTGATTTTGGTTGCGTGAACAGGTAGTGCCTGGGTGTTTAGATAACTACAGGGATAGTGCCTGGATAATTCATTGAGTGCATCAGTTGTGCGTGGCTGATTCGATGAGTGCATGACTAGTGTCTGAGTGATTGTATGACTCCATTGGTAAAGCTTGAGAGAAGGGATAAAAGTAAGTACACTGTTGGGGTGGTTATATTAGTGCAAGAGTATTGCCTCGGTAATTAGATGAGTGCATAGGTACTGGATGGATGATAGGTTTACTACAATGGTACTCTCTATGTAATTGGACGAGTGCATGAGTAGCGCCTGAGTGTGTGCATGAGTGCACACATGTGTATCAGTATTTCAATGAGTACATGGGTTGTAAGTAGGTGTTTAGATGACTGCAAAGGTTCTGTGCAAGTGTTTAGATGATTGTATAGTTACAGCCTTGTTAATAGCATAAGTAAATGGTTAGTGTCTGAGTTATTAGATAAATGGGTAGGCAGTTCCTGCATAGTTCAATGACTACTTCTGCCTGCCTGATTGCTGGCTACAGAGACCGTTGGGATTTTTTACCTGTAGTTCTTGCAACATTTGCCCTTTGGGATGTAACAAGACCTTAACGTTTAGTTACAACTCTGACAAAGAACACAAAATCTATCATTTCATTAACTGCCTCACCAGTTATATGGTCTATGTCTTGATTTGTGGATGTAGCAAAATTTATGTTGGCAGCACCGTTAGACCTTTAAAAATTCGCATACAGGAACATCGTAGAGCTGCCTTACATGGTGATACTACATATGCATTAGTGACACACAACTGTGTTGAAGGTGTAGATAGATCCAAATTTCGTTTTCATGGCATTGATGTAGCCATGCCCACCAGAAGGGGTGGGGATAGAGAACTCAGATTGAGACAATTGGAGGCGAGATGGATTTGTACTCTCCGATCAGTCACACAGGGTTTCAATAGTGATAATGAGATGCATTATTTTCTCTAAAAATCTGAGTGTATCAGGCAGAACGCAATGTTTGCTCTCATTGTCTATTGGATGATTTTCTTTACCAGCATAATTACTGTGTTTCAATGTATCAACTGCTTTTGTGTACCTTTTACTCTTAAATACTCATATTCGCACTATGTGCTTGTTGCTCATGTTTGTGTAACTGGTACACCTAATAAGAATTGAAAACTTTGGGTGTGTGCTTTGTCTGTGGTTTGGCCTTCTTGCTCATGCTTACACTGTGTCCACTAAGTACTGTACTAACCTATTCTAATGAATTTGTACACGAAGTGCCTAACTTCAACATGTCTCTGTCCCTATTCCATCTCCTTGGAACCAAATACTCGGGTTTACTTTCCCCATTTTGCTTCTCCTTTGGATCCTGTATGTCTCCTATCCTTCCATTTTTCGAATTGAGAACGGATCGTCGCTGTGGTCGTGAATGCTTAAATATTATTTTGTCCTTTTAAATGGGTGAGGGAATGTCTCTTGGATGTGTTATACACGTAGTGTTGTATGTGTGATTTCGAATTGATTAGTAGTCGCTTACCTCACGGTTGACAAGCTCAAGCTTAGTACGTCCTCCCCGCCTACATAGTTTTTGGATTCTAGAATACTCATGTATTTTATCTATGGACACAGGACCTATTGCTGCTTTGTTCGTTTACTTGTTATTTGGAATTTCACTTATCTTTCACTTTTTTGACTACCTTGATATGGAGCATCGTTTGGTTTCTTTTTGAGTTCTGGTCACATCATATTTATGCACTTCCGGTTTTCAATTTTATTGTCTGCTTTTATTAAATTTAAATCTCACTGTTTTGAGACGTTTTGGAAATGTCTTTCATTATGTTGACAGTCCATTGTGGATTTGGTCATTCATCGCCTCATGTGATGGAAGAAAGTCTTATAACTGTCCGGTCACTCGGAACCATTCCAATAGGGAGGATTCTTTTTTGAGTGATGTTATAGCCTACTCAGCTCATCCCGTAATATCGGATGCATCATTTTGGCGCCAAACAGATAGTAATAGACAATCTTCTGGGCGCCCTGTGTTTGTGCACATTCTTGGAGCTATACGTTGTTTTAACTATAATTATGCATTTCCGTACTTTTGTTTTATTTCCGAAACTGTTATTCTGAAACTTTGTCTCATAATTCAGAAGACACTATTTCGGTATAGAAGTTAGAACGAGGATGACGAGACTTTCTCAAGGACAGACGTTATATGAGTAATTCTGAATGCCAATTTTTTCTTTCGTATGTCATACTTTGAACAACTACATAATCCGGAACTAGTCCAAGAAGGAGGACATTCAGGTAGGCTACGCTTTTGCGCATTGACGTCATCCCCCATTTCCGGGAATTCTATCTGGACGCCGAAGACACATATATATATGGGCGTCCCAGCATTTAATCGGTTACCGCTCCTACACGACGGTGCTCGTACCTGTGCAGACCACTTCACTACAGGAATTGGACATACGCTTTTGTCAAGTAAGGTGTATGTTTGGTGATATTGGGACTCTCTGGACTTAGTAGTGGGTACTCGGAAGCCGGTGAAACGGTGCAAGATTTTCGATTATTATGTGTTTAGTTTGCATACTTAGTTTTGGACTTGTGATTTCAGTGGCCTTTTGGGGTTTTGCATTTAATTTTACTAGACCATTGCCCTTGTGTATAGTTTGCGCATGGGCGATTGCCAAGTAATGGTGTGTACGTTTCTTTGGTCCGCTGTTCATAGTATTTTAGATATACCTTTTAAACTTTTCTAAAAAAAAATGTATGCTCTCATTTGGGCTAATATCTGTTTATAAATACCTCGTTCTACTGTTTAGATATGCAGGATTGGGTGGCGTTTTGGCGCTCTACAAATAAACAATACATTATGCTTGTTTGACCATTACTGTTAACTTGTGCGTGTTCGATACCTACCCATACATTTTCTCGTATCTGATTCTATTTCCATCTTGTTGTTTCTCCATTAGAACAATACAGATTGAACTGATCAGGAAATAATTTTCTTTGGAATACTCATCATTTTTCACGATTGTATACTGACCTCTCGCTACTATTCGGTAAGGTCAGTTGGTACTGATTTTGATTGTGCTCTTCAATACGTCTTTGTAGATTTACGTTTGCTCTCTCTCACTTACCTCAACTATTACTATTCCAATTATATTACAGACAACTCTGGCAAGGATTTCTTAAGACAGGAATTTCTCTATGATTACTACTGTAACGTTCGTATATAGATGACACGCTAGCTTTTAACAAGGTCAGTGACTGTGGATTGACCAGAGATCAGCACCTTTTAACTGAACCTTTGCATATCTATAAAACGTGGGCTTTACTTATGTTAACCCTTACTATTTTTAGACCCTATCCGTCAAGGACACGCTGCGTTGTTGTGACCATTTTTTATGCGCCATTCAGTCTGATATCTTGGTAAGTGACAATTCTAAACCCAAATATGTTTGTTTCTCAGTCTCATTTCTAGTACTTTTTCAACAATACACAGTTTTTTCCTTTTTTCTAATCAACACAGTTTTTGGTGACAAGTTATTCCGGGCTTCAGTGCTAGGAAACTTTTAATTCACCTCTATCTCTTTCTCAATTTTATTTTGATCTTAGGTCCTTGGCTTGACAGACATCTAGGTTATGGTGTGTTGTTCACTTCTCTACTTCTCTCTTTACTCTGATTAGTTTGTTTGTGAAATAAATCTTTTTAATAATATAAATTTCTGATATGACTCTTTGTATGATCTCCAACAGCCTAGAAGAAGCCCATGCTTGGGCGAAACGCGTTGGCTGTGAATGTGACAGCATCAAACTATGGAATAAAGAAAATTTGAAACCTTACAAGTCCTGTGTGGATTACACAATCTGTTCAGTACTACATTGTATTAGTTAATTCGTTCTTGTGTTGCCTCTCTTACCTTTGTGCTTACCTTTCCAAAACACTCACCACTAACCTCTTAAACACATACTCTCTAATAGATACAGTTCATCTGATATATTTTTTCATCTCACTATGATACTCTTTTTTGATCAAACTCCCATATACATCTAAATTTCTAATGTACTTTTTATAAAGAAATACAAAGTTATGTACATACTAGTGAATTCAGTTTGTAGACTATATTGATGTTTTAGTTAATTGTGGATAGTTTTGACACTGTTAGGATTTGTAAAAACTAGGCACAAGAATGGTACACCACTCTCATACAAAGCAACCATAGAAATGGCAACCTCTCAAACTTTGCACACTGTGATCATGAGAAAGGCAGCACGTGAAATCATGTCTTACATTTTAGACTACACTATCTCCACTTGTGAATGGTTATTATCTGTTAATTTTTTCATTTCTTTGAAAAATAAATTCCTATCTATGTGTGTTCCTGATGTACTTTTGATAATAACCTATATCTGGCTTCATTTTTTTAAAAGTTTGAATACTACACAACAGTTTATTAGATAGTCCTGAGTTGGAAATGAAAGCTTACCATTATTTAAATTGTGTCATTATTCCTCAACTTTAAAAAAAAAAAAATCTGTCTCTTTAACACCCTTCCCCAATATACTCTTAGCTTAGTGAACCTAACAACCCAGTGGAACCAGAAGGTCACAAGTTCATAGCACATTCTAGAAGGGACATGCTACTTCTAAATGAAATACAGCCAGTGTGGTTTACTCCACAGATTCAAAAGCATATCTATGTCTGTATTACATTTCTTTTTCAAACAACAGCCAATAACAAGACTTCTTCCTAAGGCATTCAACACACTACCTAATCATATTCACTTTCATGCTGACAGCATCCAATGAAAAAATATATATACTATCAAAACCGTGTTTCAGCGGTCGAAACGCGTCAAGGACGTGAGGCATTAGCCTTTGTATTAGCTATGAATTTTACCTGAATAAAGCACTTGAATTTCAAATTGGATGAGGTGTCCGTTCCTGGGCATCGAGTTGCAGGACAACTGCATGCAAGGATTTGGTGGTTTATTTTATATGTATGTATATATATATATATATATATTATCTACTGGCAGTCGCCAGTAGATAGTTATAGTTAGGACCGTGTTTCCATAGGAAACTCGCAACATTCTATTTGGAATAACTTTGGCGCCGGTTGACGAATCCTCGTGAAATTTTCAAAATAGGTGGGGCGCGCCGCTCCGCTCCTACCCTGAAAGTCTCGGGGGGATTCGTCAAGCGGGGGCTGAGAAAAAAAGGGGTCCCAAAATGCATTTTCCCCATGCAATTTTCCATTGGGACCTTTAGTCCAAGGTACAGCCCGAACGGCTGAACAGAATTACTTGAAATTTGGCAGAGAGGTAGTCCTCAGGTCAGGGATGTGCCTTTTGCATATATGGAGTCAATCTGTTCAGTAGTTCCTGAGAAAATTGCAGTTAAAAGCACATACATATCTATAGGCGCGCACCGTGCGAGCACCCTAACGTGCGCGAGCGTAATTCTGATTGGTGGTTACATGTTAGTCAACGTTCGAATCGGTCGAAATCAGGAAGTGTCAGCCGCCATTTTGTTTGTTTTCAGTGCGAGAGTGAAAAAGGAAGGTGGCGAACGTGAAAAGGGGACAGGGTAGAGAGTTCCTGACCCCCTAGCCTTTGTCAGGGGGTCCCTGAAGGACCCCGAAGGCAGAAAAAAACATTTTTTTTTTTTTTTTTAAATCGCGCTCACGGTAAAATCCCCCCAAAAAAAAACATTTTTAATTTTTTTAATACGTAGTTTATTGTAAAATAAATATATAAAAAATAATAATACATACATAAATTAGCATATAAAAAACCGTACAAATTCACTGAAAAAACCATAGGTTTCACACACGTTATAGTTAGGAATTAGCATTTAAAAACCTTGCAAATACACTTAAAAAACCATAGGTTTCACACGTTATAGTTAGGTGGATATTTCACTCATAAATAACCAATGAAATTCCCCCGTTATAGTTACTTCAGATAACTATAACTCGCGCGACCGCCACTCTACCACAAGGATGATGCCATCAGTGATGTCAAGAGTGATGCCACTGACCATGTCATGAGTGATGTAATATGTGACGTCATCAGCTGTGGATTGCGGGCGTGCGAGTTATAGTTATCTGTAGTAACTATAACGGGGGAATTTCATTGGTTTTTTACGAGTGAAATATCCACCTAACTATAACATGTGTGAAACCTATGGTTTTTTAAGTGAATATATATATAAATATATATATATATATATATATATATAAATGAAATATGTTTCCCAATCGGTTATGATTAAGAATCAGGCACTCGTCATCGTGGGATTCTCCCATTTATTGTCTTGGTTCCACTGGATACATAAACAGAGGGACGCGTTTTGGCAGTCTTGCTGCCTTTCTCGACCTAAAAATGCGCCATATTGGTTCTTCTTTTAAAGCTGAACCTTCAACAATAAAAATAGAAGATGCACTTTGTAAAATAAACGTTGGGTCTACATCAGCATGTTGGGGAATCAGTACTATTCAAAGCATTTCATAACTCTAAAATTCTCGAAAAGAAACATACTAGTGTAAATCTTTTAAATTACTTTTAAGCTTATTCACCAGTTGTACTGTTAGAGTTATGCTTTAGAGTTATGCTTTTGAGTTCATTACGTTCTTACACTTCCCATCATGCTATGCTGTATCTCATGTAAAACCCGGACTGGATCATTTACGAGTGCTTAAATTTATCCAAAACAAAGGCATCGCAATAACGCCTTTCATTTAAAACCAATAGTCCCGCATTTCTGCCAGACCAAACAGGAATCCTTGGAATGCAGTCGCCCACCGCATTATCATGCAAGTCTCTTCCTAAAGCATGTGTTTAGCACTGGCAGACCTTTCCCTTGCTCGCAAACAGTCTTTGCTTTGAAAATTTTATTATCCAAGTACAAAGGAGAGAAACTCATGGTGGCGACTGTATACTGTTCCGGATTCCTGTTCATGTATCCAGTGCCAGCCTTTGACAATCCGTGAAAGGGACCCACGAAACCACCGCCATTTCGACCAGAGCCGTTGCGGTGTCCAGCTCCATTGCAAGGAAGGTTATACCAGGGTAAGGATACGCTCTCCGCAGATGAGTTTCAGTCCCCGCCAAGGGAGCTTCATATATATATATATATATATATATATATATATATATATATATATATATATATATATATATATATATATATATATATATATATATATATATATATGTATATATATATATATATATATATATATGTAAAAAAGAAGTTTACCGCTCCGGAGGGATGCACTCGCTGGTGGTGAAGGCCAGAAAGCAGAGCTCTTCCCCTGAAGCATTTCCCCATATGCCTTGTCGACGCGTTTCGGGAATCTCCCTTCATCTGGACAGTTGTTCGGCAAAGAAAGGCAGACAACAGCATACCAGGTAATTCCCTCTTTTATTTCCATTTCATTTTAAATCCGCTCAGGTGAGCAACGCTTTGACTCATGGGACTGGTAGTCTCTTGATCACCAAGTAGGCGCTGTCTTTAAAAATGCCAAAAAACGAAATTAATTTATGGGACAAACAATGTTCCAATGGGGGCGCCCTGCACATGAATGGCCCCACCAGCTCCGCTGAAGACTGTGCCAGTGCACTGTAGCGGACCCGCTCGGGTCTTGCGATGGTGCTTCCCGTGGCCTGGGCTTGGCCACAAAAATGTAAAAAAGAAGTTTACCGCTCCGGAGGGATGCACTCGCTGGTGGTGAAGGCCAGAAAGCAGAGCTCTTCCCCTGAAGCATTTCCCCATATGCCTTGTCGACGCGTTTCGGGAATCTCCCTTCATCTGGACAGTTGTTCGGCAAAGAAAGGCAGACAACAGCATACCAGGTAATTCCCTCTTTTATTTCCATTTCATTTTAAATCCGCTCAGGTGAGCAACGCTTTGACTCATGGGACTGGTAGTCTCTTGATCACCAAGTAGGCGCTGTCTTTAAAAATGCCAAAAAACGAAATTAATTTATGGGACAAACAATGTTCCAATGGGGGCGCCCTGCACATGAATGGCCCCACCAGCTCCGCTGAAGACTGTGCCAGTGCACTGTAGCGGACCCGCTCGGGTCTTGCGATGGTGCTTCCCGTGGCCTGGGCTTGGCCACAAAAATGTAAAAAAGAAGTTTACCGCTCCGGAGGGATGCACTCGCTGGTGGTGAAGGCCAGAAAGCAGAGCTCTTCCCCTGAAGCATTTTCCCATATGCCTTGTCGACGCGTTTCGGGAATCTCCCTTCATCTGGACAGTTGTTCGGCAAAGAAAGGCAGACAACAGCATACCAGGTAATTCCCTCTTTTATTTCCATTTCATTTTAAATCCGCTCAGGTGAGCAACGCTTTGACTCATGGGACTGGTAGTCTCTTGATCACCAAGTAGGCGCTGTCTTTAAAAATGCCAAAAAACTAAATTAATTTATGGGACAAACAATGTTCCAATGGGGGCGCCCTGCACATGAATGGCCCCACCAGCTCCGCTGAAGACTGTGCCAGTGCACTGTAGCGGACCCGCTCGGGTCTTGCGATGGTGCTTCCCGTGGCCTGGGCTTGGCCACAAAAATGTAAAAAAGAAGTTTACCGCTCCGGAGGGATGCACTCGCTGGTGGTGAAGGCCAGAAAGCAGAGCTCTTCCCCTGAAGCATTTCCCCATATGCCTTGTCGACGCGTTTCGGGAATCTCCCTTCATCTGGACAGTTGTTCGGCAAAGAAAGGCAGACAACAGCATACCAGGTAATTCCCTCTTTTATTTCCATTTCATTTTAAATCCGCTCAGGTGAGCAACGCTTTGACTCATGGGACTGGTAGTCTCTTGATCACCAAGTAGGCGCTGTCTTTAAAAATGCCAAAAAACGAAATTAATTTATGGGACAAACAATGTTCCAATGGGGGCGCCCTGCACATGAATGGCCCCACCAGCTCCGCTGAAGACTGTGCCAGTGCACTGTAGCGGACCCGCTCGGGTCTTGCGATGGTGCTTCCCGTGGCCTGGGCTTGGCCACAAAAATGTAAAAAAGAAGTTTACCGCTCCGGAGGGATGCACTCGCTGGTGGTGAAGGCCAGAAAGCAGAGCTCTTCCCCTGAAGCATTTCCCCATATGCCTTGTCGACGCGTTTCGGGAATCTCCCTTCATCTGGACAGTTGTTCGGCAAAGAAAGGCAGACAACAGCATACCAGGTAATTCCCTCTTTTATTTCCATTTCATTTTAAATCCGCTCAGGTGAGCAACGCTTTGACTCATGGGACTGGTATGCTGTTGTCTGCCTTTCTTTGCCGAACAACTGTCCAGATGAAGGGAGATTCCCGAAACGCGTCGACAAGGCATATGGGGAAATGCTTCAGGGGAAGAGCTCTGCTTTCTGGCCTTCACCACCAGCGAGTGCATCCCTCCGGAGCGGTAAACTTCTTTTTTACATTTTTGTGGCCAAGCCCAGGCCACGGGAAGCACCATCGCAAGACCCGAGCGGGTCCGCTACAGTGCACTGGCACAGTCTTCAGCGGAGCTGGTGGGGCCATTCATGTGCAGGGCGCCCCCTTTGGAACATTGTTTGTCCCATAAATTAATTTCGTTTTTTGGCATTTTTAAAGACAGCGCCTACTTGGTGATCAAGAGACTACCAGTCCCATGAGTCAAAGCGTTGCTCACCTGAGCGGATTTAAAATGAAATGGAAATAAAAGAGGGAATAACCTGGTATGCTGTTGTCTGCCTTTCTTTGCCGATCAACTGTCCAGATGAAGGGAGATTCCCGAAACGCGTCGACAAGGCATATGGGGAAATGCTTCAGGGGAAGAGCTCTGCTTTCTGGCCTTCACCACCAGCGAGTGCATCCCTCCGGAGCGGTAAACTTCTTTTTTACATTTTTGTGGCCAAGCCCAGGCCACGGGAAGCACCATCGCAAGACCCGAGCGGGTCCGCTACAGTGCACTGGCACAGTCTTCAGCGGAGCTGGTGGGGCCATTCATGTGCAGGGCGCCCCCATTGGAACATTGTTTGTCCCATAAATTAATTTCGTTTTTTGGCATTTTTAAAGACAGCGCCTACTTGGTGATCAAGAGACTACCAGTCCCATGAGTCAAAGCGTTGCTCACCTGAGCGGATTTAAAATGAAATGGAAATAAAAGAGGGAATAACCTGGTATGCTGTTGTCTGCCTTTCTTTGCCGAACAACTGTCCAGATGAAGGGAGATTCCCGAAACGCGTCGACAAGGCATATGGGGAAATGCTTCAGGGGAAGAGCTCTGCTTTCTGGCCTTCACCACCAGCGAGTGCATCCCTCCGGAGCGGTAAACTTCTTTTTTACATTTTTGTGGCCAAGCCCAGGCCACGGGAAGCACCATCGCAAGACCCGAGCGGGTCCGCTACAGTGCACTGGCACAGTCTTCAGCGGAGCTGGTGGGGCCATTCATGTGCAGGGCGCCCCCATTGGAACATTGTTTGTCCCATAAATTAATTTCGTTTTTTGGCATTTTTAAAGACAGCGCCTACTTGGTGATCAAGAGACTACCAGTCCCATGAGTCAAAGCGTTGCTCACCTGAGCGGATTTAAAATGAAATGGAAATAAAAGAGGGAATAACCTGGTATGCTGTTGTCTGCCTTTCTTTGCCGAACAACTGTCCAGATGAAGGGAGATTCCCGAAACGCGTCGACAAGGCATATGGGGAAATGCTTCAGGGGAAGAGCTCTGCTTTCTGGCCTTCACCACCAGCGAGTGCATCCCTCCGGAGCGGTAAACTTCTTTTTTACATATATATATATATATATATATATATATATATATATATATATATATATATATATATATTACCTACTGGCGGTCGCCAGTAGGTAGTTATAGTTAGGACCCCTTTTCCATAGGAAATCCGAAACATTCTATTTTGAATAACTTTGGCGCCGGTCGACGAATCCTCGCGAATTTCTCAAAATAGGTGGAGCGCTCCGCTCCGCTCCTACCCTGAAAGTCTCGGGGGGATTCGTCAAGCGGGGGCTGAGAAAAAAGGGGGGTCCCAAAACGCGTTTTTCCCATGCATTTTTCCATAGGACCTTTAGACAGGGCTACAGCCCGAACGGCTGAACAGAATTACTTGAAATTTGGCAGAGAGGTAGTCCCTAGGTCAAGGAAGTGCCTTTTGTAGGTTTGGTGTAAATCTGTTCAGTAGGTCCTGAGAAAATAGCATTTAAATCAATATATATATCTGAGCCAGCTTACGGTACGCTTACCGTAAGCTTACCGTACGCGTACGGTGGCGTGCACGAGCGCGATTCTGATTGGCTGTTAGATCTTAGTAAACATTCGAATCGGCCGAAACCAGGAAGCGGCGGCCGCCATTTTGTGTGTTTCACTCAGAAAAAAAAGAGTGAAAACAAGAAAAGGGGGCAAGGAGGAGAGTTACAGACCCCCTTACATTTGTGAGGGGGTCAAAGAAGGACAGAAAAGTACAAAGAAAACATTTATTGATTTTAAAAAAAATCGCGGGGTACGCGTACGGTAAGCTCAACGTACGCGTACGGTAGAAAAAAAATAAAATAAAATAAATGAAATGCAGATTTAAGAGTTTAGATATTAGGGGGCTCTAAAAAGAGCCGTTGTGTTTATGAAGTGATTTTTTAAGTGGTACCTACAAGTAAGTACCGATGCAGAGTCTAAGGTTCAAGAGGAAGACTCTGTTCCCTTCATCATTGAAGTGCACACCATCTCCTCTATAAATGTCTTGCATGTCATAACGCAAGTTGTTGTGGTAAATGGCACCCATACCATAGTCACGGAGGAAAGCAGAAACAGATTTGTTGACGTGCTTTCTTGCTTTGTCAATTTGCGGACAGAAATGATTGGACCAGTTCCATTTTTGCCTTTGGCATATGTTGGAAAACACAAAGGCAGTTTTAGGGAAAAGTGAAAACAGTTGTGCAAAGGTGTCCTTCATAAGCATTTCCAGACCTACCCCAGTCAAAGTGCCTAGGTCATTGCCACCACAGTGCACTATTATGAGGTCAGGGTGTTGGATTTGCATGAAGGATTTCACCAATGGCATCAATTGGTGCCACTTTAACCCTCTCTGACCAATCCATTTAATGTCTACATTTGGCAAAGCAAGGTCTCTCACCATACCTGTTTTCTCTGCAAACTTTTCACTCCAGAAGACATAGCTGTGCCCTACAATCCACACTGTGAACATCTTCAAAGGAGAACTGGATGCACTCAGGAGGTGTCTTTCAGTAGAATGGCAATAAGAAAAGAAAGACAGTTTGGAAATGGAGGCATACATATTTTTTCAAAACAAAAAGAACTGATTGGCTGTTTCATACCATTCTAGAATAAAAACTAGGCTGTATGTGTAAATTAATAGAAGCATGTTTTGTATTGGTACAAAAAAATGTGTTACCAAAGAACAGTACCATGGATTTGCTGTTAGGTTTGAAACGTCAAGCACTCTTGCTCTGTGGAATTGAAACATTGTGTGGCGAACTTCTGACCTAACTCCACACAGCAGTGTTCCATGAGCTGTTGCTATGGTAGCAGGCAGAAGTCAAGTTGGGGGAAGGGTACTAGGCAGAAGTCAAGTTGGGGGCAGGGTACTTTTGGAAAAGGGTTGGTTTTCAACCAATAGAAATGTGTGATTACATTTGAAAAAAAGGGGGAAGCACTGAGATTTGAAACTTACATGTATATGTGTGGAAAAATAGAGGGAAAGTTTGCCATTATCTGGTTCTGCTGAGAGGAGAGAGGTGTAGAGAACAGAGATCCTGGCTCTGATAATCTGCTGTTTGAGTGCCACATTTCTTTCACAACTAACTAATTTTAAAGGTGAGTTTAGAGTTTGAGAGGGGATGTATATGTTAAATTAAGAAATGAATAATAGAATTGGAATTCCTTTTGTAGAAGTTGTGTTTATTATTTTCTGTTTTGGGAGAAATTTAAATGTGAGGAACATGTAAAATAATATGGACAATTTTTTCATGATAAATTAAGGTGTACTGGTAAAAATAAGGAATACTTTAAGGGTTTGAGGTTGCAGTCAGTAATGCAAATACATTCAGCATCACTAAGGCTGGTTGCCCTTGCTGGAGTGTAGGCAGTCACCGAGGATACACATGGTGGTGGTCTGAAAAAGCAGTTTGGACATGGGCTTTTTAAGAAAATCTAAAAAGTGGATTCATAATGTGTCAGTCTGTAAAAGTGATTTTCACTTGCCAAAAAAAAAGAGCAGTAAGTGTGCATTTAAATTGGCAAAGAAATTTCGTTTTGTGACTAATGTGAAAACATGACTCTGTGTGCAAATAGGAATTACAGGCAGAGATTTATTGCGTATTGCTCTGGTGATTTCACAGTTGCATTAGATGGAAAGGGGGAGCGATTTTTTGGTGCAGAAGCAGACTCTTAGCACACACCCAGCTCCTGTCCATGTATAATCATGCACAGTATTTACAAGCGAGTGGGGTTTTCAGGTTTCAGTCTGTAATGCAAATACATTCAGCATCACTAAGGCTGGTTGCCCTTGCTGGAGTGTAGGCAGTCACCGAGGATACACATGGTGGTGGTCTGAAAAAGCAGTCTGGACATGTGCAATTTAAAAAAATCTGAAAAGTGGTTTCATAATGTGTCAGTCTGTAAAAGTGATTTTCACTTGCCAAAAAAAAAGAGCAGTAAGTGTGCTTTCGAATTGGCAAAGAAATTTCGTTTTGGGACTAATGTGAAAACATGACTCTGTGTGGAAATAGGTATTACAGGCAGAGATTTATTGCGTTTTGCTCTGGTGATTTCACAGTTGCATTAGTAGGAAAAAGGGGGAGCGATTTTTTGGGGGAAGAAGCAGACTCTTAGCACACACCCAGCTCCTTTCCATGTATAATCATGCACAGTATTTAGAAGCGAGTGGGGTTTTCAGGTTTCAGTCTGTAATGCAAATACATTCAGCATCACTAAGGCTGGTTGCCCTTGCTGGAGTGTAGGCAGTCACCAAGGATACACATGGTGGTGGTCTGAAAAAGCAGTCTGGACATGTGCAATTTAAAAAAATCTGAAAAGTGGTTTCATAATGTGTCAGTCTGTAAAAGTGATTTTCACTTGCCAAAAAAAAAGAGCAGTAAGTGTGCATTCAAATTGGCAAAGAAATTTCGTTTTGGGACTAATGTGAAAACATGACTCTGTGTGCAAATAGGAATTACAGGCAGAGATTTATTGCGTTTTGTTCTGGTGATTTCACAGTTGCATTAGTAGGAAAAAGGGGGAGCGATTTTTTGGGGGAAGAAGCAGACTCTTAGCACACACCCAGCTCCTGTCCATGTATAATCATGCACAGTATTTACAAGCGAGTGGGGTTTTCAGGTTTCAGTCTGTAATGCAAATACATTCAGCATCACTAAGGCTGGTTGCCCTTGTTGGAGTGTAGGCAGTCACCGAGGATACACATGGTGGTGGTCTGAAAAAGCAGTCTGGACATGTGCAATTTAAAAAAATCTGAAAAGTGGTTTCATAATGTGTCAGTCTGTAAAAGTGATTTTCACTTGCCAAAAAAAAAGAGCAGTAAGTGTGCTTTCAAATTGGCAAAGAAATTTCGTTTTGGGACTAATGTGAAAACATGACTCTGTGTGGAAATAGGAATTACAGGCAGAGATTTATTGCGTTTTGCTCTGGTGATTTCACAGTTGCATTAGTAGGAAAAAGGGGGAGCGATTTTTTGGGGGAAGAAGCAGACTCTTAGCACACACCCAGCTCCTTTCCATGTATAATCATGCACAGTATTTAGAAGCGAGTGGGGTTTTCAGGTTTCAGTCTGTAATGCAAATACATTCAGCATCACTAAGGCTGGTTGCCCTTGCTGGAGTGTAGGCAGTCACCGAGGATACACATGGTGGTGGTCTGAAAAAGCAGTCTGGACATGTGCAATTTAAAAAAATCTGAAAAGTGGTTTCATAAAGTGTCAGTCTGTAAAAGTGATTTTCACTTGCCAAAAAAAAAGAGCAGTAAGTGTGCATTCAAATTGGCAAAGAAATTTCGTTTTGGGACTAATGTGAAAACATGACTCTGTGTGCAAATAGGAATTACAGGCAGAGATTTATTGCGTTTTGTTCTGGTGATTTCACAGTTGCATTAGTAGGAAAAAGGGGGAGCGATTTTTTGGGGGAAGAAGCAGACTCTTAGCACACACCCAGCTCCTGTCCATGTATAATCATGCACAGTATTTAGAAGCGAGTGGGGTTTTCAGGTTTCAGTCTGTAATGCAAATACATTCAGCATCACTAAGGCTGGTTGCCCTTGCTGGAGTGTAGGCAGTCACCGAGGATACACATGGTGGTGGTCTGAAAAAGAAGTCTGGACATGTGCAATTTAAAAAAATCTGAAAAGTGGTTTCATAATGTGTCAGTCTGTAAAAGTGATTGTCACTTGCCAAAAAAAAAGAGCAGTAAGTGTGCATTCAAATTGGCAAAGAAATTTCGTTTTGGGACTAATGTGAAAACATGACTCTGTGTGCAAATAGGAATTACAGGCAGAGATTTATTGCGTTTTGTTCTGGTGATTTCACAGTTGCATTAGTAGGAAAAAGGGGGAGCGATTTTTTGAGGGAAGTAGCAGACTCTTAGCACACACCCAGCTCCTGTCCATGTATAATCATGCACAGTATTTACAAGCGAGTGGGGTTTTCAGGTTTCAGTCTGTAATGCAAATACATTCTGCATCACTAAGGCTGGTTGCCCTTGCTGGAGTGTAGGCAGTCACCGAGGATACACATGGTGGTGGTCTGAAAAAGCAGTCTGGACATGGGCTTTTTTAAAAAACTGAAAAGTGGTTTCATAATGTGTCAGTCTGTAAAAGTGATTTTCACTTGCCAAAAAAAAAGAGCAGTAAGTGTGCATTCAAATTGGCAAAGAAATTTCGTTTTGGGACTAATGTGAAAACATGACTCTGTGTGCAAATAGGAATTACAGGCAGAGATTTATTGCGTTTTGTTCTGGTGATTTCACAGTTGCATTAGTAGGAAAAAGGGGGAGCGATTTTTTGGGGGAAGAAGCAGACTCTTAGCACACACCCAGCTCCTCTCCATGTATAATCATGCACAGTATTTAGAAGCGAGTGGGGTTTTCAGGTTTCAGTCTGTAATGCAAATACATTCAGCATCACTAAGGCTGGTTGCCCTTGCTGGAGTGTAGACAGTCACCGAGGATACACATGGTGGTGGTCTGAAAAAGCAGTCTGGACATGTGCAATTTAAAAAAATCTGAAAAGTGGTTTCATAATGTGTCAGTCTGTAAAAGTGATTTTCACTTGCCAAAAAAAAAGAGCAGTAAGTGTGCATTCAAATTGGCAAAGAAATTTCGTTTTGGGACTAATGTGAAAACATGACTCTGTGTGCAAATAGGAATTACAGGCAGAGATTTATTGCGTTTTGCTCTGGTGATTTCACAGTTGCATTAGTAGGAAAAAGGGGGAGCGATTTTTTGGGGGAAGAAGCAGACTCTTAGCACACACCCAGCTGCTTACCATGTGGAATCATGCACAGTATTTAGAAGCGAGTGGGGTTTTGAGGTTTCAGTCTGTAATGCAAATACAATTAGGATTACTAAGGCTGGTTGCCCTTGCTGGCGTGTAGGCAGTCACCGAGGATACACATGGTGGTGGTCTGAAAAAGCAGTCTGGACATGGGCTTTTTAAAAAAAATATGAAAAGTGGTTTCATAATGTGTCAGTCTGTAAAAGTGATTTTCACTTGCCAAAAAAAAAGAGCAGTAAGTGTGCATTCAAATTGGCAAAGAAATTTCGTTTTGGGACTAATGTGAAAACATGACTCTGTGTGCAAATAGGAATTACAGGCAGAGATTTATTGCGTTTTGCTCTGGTGATTTCACAGTTGCATTAGTAGGAAAAAGGGGGAACGATTTTTTGGGGGAAGAAGCAGACTCTTAGCACACACCCAGCTCCTGTCCATGTATAATCATGCACAGTATTTACAAGCGAGTGGGGTTTTCAGGTTTCAGTCTGTAATGCAAATACATTCAGCATCACTAAGGCTGGTTGCCCTTGCTGGAGTGTAGGCAGTCACCGAGGATACACATGGTGGTGGTCTGAAAAAGCAGTCTGGACATGTGCAATTTAAAAAATCTAAAAAGTGGTTTCATAATGTGTCAGTCTGTAAAAGTGATTTTCACTTGCCAAAAAAAAAGAGCAGTAAGTTTGCTTTCAAATTGGCAAAGAAATTTCGTTTTGGGACTAATGTGAAAACATGACTCTGTGTGGAAATAGGAATTACAGGCAGAGATTTATTGCGTTTTGCTCTGGTGATTTCACAGTTGCATTAGTAGGAAAAAGGGGGAGCGATTTTTTTGGGGAAGAAGCAGACTCTTAGCACACACCCAGCTCCTTTCCATGTATAATCATGCACAGTATTTAGAAGCGAGTGGGGTTTTCAGGTTTCAGTCTGTAATGCAAATACATTCAGCATCACTAAGGCTGGTTGCCCTTGCTGGAGTGTAGGTAGTCACCGAGGATACACATGGTGGTGGTCTGAAAAAGCAGTCTGGACATGGGCTTTTTTAAAAAACTGAAAAGTGGTTTCATAATGTGTCAGTCTGTAAAAGTGATTTTAACTTGCCAAAAAAAAAGAGCAGTAAGTGTGCATTCAAATTGGCAAAGAAATTACGTTTTGTGACTATTGTAAAAAGAAATGTAGTAATATATTTAAATAAAATAAAGGATTTTTTTTTTAGTTTTTTTCAGGTATTGCTGAAGAGCAGTGGACAAAATTTAAGATGCCTACAAAATCCAGAGTTCAAAAAACGCACAAAAAAAACCTATATTTGAAGACAACTAGAGGACCAAAGTTAGTAGAAGATGCTCATGTTGGGAAAAAGAAAAAATCTTCTGGTAAGCAGAAAAAAGAATTTCTAAAAAAAATATTCAAAAGAATGAAAAATGTACAAAATGTCTGTACTCGAAAGGATGTTTTGAACAAAAAAGGAGAGGAAAACATTGAAAATTTAGTTAATGCAAATATACCTTCAGCAACTGAAAAGATTTATATAAATAGAAAAACAGCGTTTAAAGAGATACGTAGAAAAATGTTTCAGAGAAGAGTTATGTCCAATTTGATGAAGGATGTGAAGAAATATAAGAAAAAGACAAAGTTTTATAAAAGAAAAAAAGAAATAGAAGCCATTGCAGCAAAGGCATTAGAATTAAAAAGGAAACTATTCATTTTAATTTTGAATAGGATGCGTACATTAGACAAAATGGTTAATGTACTGAAATCACATAGCAAAAGGAAAAGAGTAGTGAACAGAACAAACTTTTGTAAAGTGTTTTTAGGAAAGTGGATGCATAGTTCAAGTAGTGAACCTTTTTTTAATGAAGAGAGCTATTTTCAAAGTAATAGTTTGCTGCATGCAGTTGACACCAGAGGTCGTTCTTACGAAGTAAAAAATGGTTGCATAATGGAGAAGGAGATAATGGTTCCAAGAGATGAGGTACAAGTGATGGCAGATGAGGCTATGGGGAGACGTCCTAAAGCCCCAGTGTACACTTGGAATTGTAGTAGTATTTGCACTGTGCGTCAGGAATCTATTGACAAATTTCGAGAGTTTCTAAGAGAATATAGTAAAAAAAGTATAAAACAGAAGATTAAGGTGCTTCAAAGTCTGGATCCATGCAGAGTGAGAGAGAATACTGGTTTGCAGGGTCATTCTCTGGCTTGTCTATCTAGAAAAGTGTGCAATAGTGTTTTCCATCATTTTAGGATGCTGGCTGTTCATCATACTGAAATGAGAAAGTTTGTGAGACGGTTGTATTTTGCCAAAAGTCCAGCAATAAAGTTAAATGAATTGAATAGGGCTCTGTTCCGAGGAACGGTATCAGATGTAGAGAAGGTTGTGGATGAAATTCAGTTTTGTTACTTTGGTCCTGAACAAAACAGTGCAGAGAAGGACACAGTAAATGAGGAAGAAGTGGAAGAGAATGTAGAACCCTCTGTAAGTAACACATTTAATGATCATATAACAAAATTTGCAATAGTCTCTAATGAAAGATCAAATTTTACTTGTATTTGTTGCCGCAGAACTCATTATAGAAAACAAACTAGGAATGTTGATCTCTACAGAAAGAGTGAAAATGAAGATAATTATAAGTGGAAGGATTTTGCCACATATCTATTTCTAGAAAATTGTTTTGATTTGGGTGAAGATCAGCGTATTTGTAAATACTGTTACAACAAGTTAGAGGAAAATAGAATGCCGACCAGAGCTGTACATAATAATTTAGAATTGGATGCTATTCCTGCTGAACTTTCTGAATTAAATACATATGAGTCTATACTCATTCAATGTGTTCATCCGTTCCAGACCATTGTACGTATGGAGCCCAAAACTGGTAAATTGCCTCCTTCTGATTTACTGAGAGGTTTAAAAGGAAGAGTGGTGTATTTGCCCTTGGATTTGAAAAAAAATATGGAAACTATTGATGCGGATACTTTGGAAACTGAACCATTAATTATTCTGGTTAATGGTGTACCTACAAAGAATAAGAAGATTTGGCAGGAGCTGGTAGATGTGCGGAAAGTACAAAGAGCAAATTTGTATTTGAAAAGGAATAACAAATGGTATGAATCAATTTATATAGAAGAAGAAGAAGAAGAAGATTTACAAGAAGACACAGAAACACCAACTGGACAAATTGAAAAAGTGGACAAGTCAAAGGAAGAAGAAATTTATGAACATTTTAGCATACATCCTCTTCATTCAAAAGAAGTTATGGGAGATAATATTGATCTCTTTCAGATGAAGAAAGCAAAAGGAACTCCCGTGAGTGTATGGGAGGAGAGCTTGGAAGCTCGATGTTTTCCCCAGCTGTTTCCTAAAGGAAAAGGAGGACGATACGATGAACGTCCAGAACAGATTCCAGCTTCTGAGTATCGGACTACAAGACTATATGCTGAAGATCCCAGATTTCGACAAAGTATTCCTTATTTGTTCCATCTTTTATTTGAAAGCGACTTGTCTGCACTGTCTTATGCAGTAAATCACATTTTAAAAAGTGGAGTACATTTACAAAATGTGTCTGCTAAGGATTTTATGGAGAAAGTGCAGCACCGAGATGATCATTTGGAAACACAACTGATCAATCTGATGGCTTGTCAGCGTGGGACAAATGAATATTGGTACCGACGCCATGGTGAACTAAAATGCATGTTACGGAATTTAGGAACACCAACATGGTTCGTTACCCTAAGCTGTGCGGAGTACGCTTGGGATGATTTACTGGATTTTCTACGAGAGGCAAATTCAAACATTAAAAACATTGAATACAAGACAGCAGGAGAACTGTGCTCATTGGATCCGGTTAATGTTTGCAGATATTTCAATCATAGATTTGAGGCTATGATGTCCTTCATCTGCAATAAAAAAATCCACCTCTTGGAGAAGTAGTAGATTTCTTTTGGAGAAAAGAGTACCAGGCAAGAGGTGCTCCTCATATTCATATGCTGTTGTGGATCAAGGATGCCCCAAAGTTTGGAACAGATACTGATGAAGCAGTGTTATCTTTCATTGAAGAATATGCAACATGTGCTATACCAAAAAGCACAGAAGAGAAAAAGTTAAAGGAGCAAGTTTTACGTTTCCAAAGTCATCGGTGTGGAAAATACTGTTGACGGAAATACAAGAGCAAAGATAAATACTACACTAAATGTCGATTTGGATTTCCTAGACCTGTTCTTTCAAATGGAAGAGTCAACAGTTTTATGTCAGCTGTGAGACATACTATCACAAGGAAATCACCTAAGAATACCTACAACCTAAAAAGAAAAGAAGAATCCAAAAATATAAATGACTACAACCCAGTCATTTTATCCATGTGGAACGCTAACATGGATATACAGTATGTAGCTGACAATTCCATTGCTGTTGCTCGATATGTAACGTCTTACATTACGAAATCAGAAAAAACAGAATTGAAGGAAATGTGGGAAGAGATTTCTCACGAGAAGACTGTCAGTAAGAAGCTGTACAGTTTCAGTTTGAAGATGTTATCGCATCGAGAAATTGGATCCTACGAATGTTCAGATAGGTTATCTTCTGCAAGTCTCTACTCGAAGTCAAGAAGAATAATTTGGGCAAGTTTAGGCCTTGCAGCAATGAGAAATCGGGTACTGAAATCTGTTGGAGAAATTGAATATTTGGCCGAGAATGACCCAGAAAGTACAGATATTTTGAAATCAAACATGTTGGACACATATTATCCCAAGAGAAGTCAACATCTGGAGAACATGTGTCTCTATGAAGTGCTGCAGAACTACATTTATTCACGGAAAGCCGCAGAAGACATCAACAATGGAAAATATAAAGTCGTTGGTGAGGAAGGATGTTTGGTGAAGCAAACAAAAGGAAGTTTGATAAATCACAGGAAGCTGAGTTGCGACACTACTGACAAGAAGGAATTTTACTACTTGGCTCTTTTACAGTTGTTTAAACCATGGCGTACAGAGGATGAACTACTGGGAGAATTTCAAAGCTATGAAGATTCTTTTAATGCTTGCAAAGACAGCATACAATGCAGTACATTCTCAAGTTATCTGCAAATGTTAAATGAAGAAATTGAACAGGAAACTACAATTGCAGCAGAAATAGCTAGAGACAGTTCTCAGGACAGCCAAAGTTCAGGAACACTCAGTCAAGATCCCCTAGGACAACCAATCGTTGAAAATGAAGCATCAATAGCCATGAATGAAGTGGAAACGGCTATGAATCAAGCTCAAGAAGAATTTATAGACTTAGAAAATTTGGAAAGACAACTGAATCAAGAGCAGCAACAAATTTATGAAGAGATCAGAAGCAAAATTGAACACGGATTTCTACATGAAAAAAAAGAGTGCTCATGCACATCATTTCATCCAATCAGGATGTATGTAAGCGGACAAGCTGGAACTGGAAAAAGTTTCCTTATAAAAGTCATCAGAAGCTACCTACAGCAAAAAACAGATTCTACTTTGTCTTGTGTGGTTACTGCTCCAACTGGGTTAGCAGCATATAACATAAAAGGAATCACTTTACATCGTTTGCTAATGTTACCAGTGGAGCATGAGAACAAAATACAATACAACAAGCTAACTGGAGAAGCATCCTTGGAAGTTTCAAGAGTATTGAAGAAGATGCAAGTTCTCATTATTGATGAGGTGAGCATGGTATCAAACTTAATGCTTGCCTTTGTGCATTTAAGAATTCAGCAAATTTTGAAGACAGACTATGACATGTTATTTGGTGGAAAACACGTCATAGTTTTTGGAGATCTTTTGCAACTTACTCCAGTTAAAGGACAACCAGTGTTTAGTACTGTCACACATGAAGACACGAAGAAGTCATTGGGAAGCATCGGAAATACAAATATTTGGTCCTTCTTTGAGTACAAGGAACTTACTACTAATATGAGGCAAGCAAGCGATGAAGAATATGGAAGTATTTTGAAAGATATCAGGATTGGACTACTCACAGAAGCTGGCAAAAAAGCATTACAGAGTCGGCTGCTGCATAATTTATTTCCAAAGGAAGAAATAGTTGCAGAGAAGATATACAAGAACATTGCAGAAAACAAAAGTGTCATCTGCTTAATGCCAACTCTACGTGAATGCTCAATATTTAATGAGGAGCTTTTGAAATTGGAAAAGGAAGAGATCAGGAAATTGGAAGCAGTGGACAAAATTGAGGATGGAAGAATTACTGTCACAGTAACAGGCAAACTGAAAAATAAATTGGACTCACTAGAGAAGAACATCTCAAAAACAGCTGGATTAGAAAAAAATCTATATGTTTGCATGAACTGTAGAGTATTTTTAAGAAGAAATTTGGATGTTGAAAAAGGTTTAGTTAATGGAGCTATGGGAAGAGTTGTGGGTTTTATTAATTATCAGAAAAAAGATGGAATTGAATGTTTAAAAATAAAATTTGATCAGATAGAAGAAGTTAAAGATATTTGTCGTTGTACAGTTCGTTTCATGCTTGTGAAAGACTTATATGTACGTAGGAAGCAGTTTCCGTTTTCTCTAGCATATGCTGTAACTATTCACAAGTCTCAAGGATTGACTGTAGATTGTGCATTTGTGAACATTGGTTCAACTGTATTCAAAGAAGGTATGGCATATGTTGCTTTGTCACGAGTGAAAACATTATCAGGTTTATTCATGATAGACTTTGATGATTCAAAAGTTAGTGCTGATACAAACTGTGTAAATGAGTATAATAGATTAAGAAGAAGCTATGCTCCTCATTTAGGTCAGTATCCTGTGTTGGAGAAACGTGTAGTTTCTCGTAAAAGAAAAAATGAGAATATCTGTAATGAAGATGTAGAGAAGAGGAAAAAAAAGAGGAGTGATGTAATTGCAAGCAAAAAGAAAAAGGAAAATGAAGAACAGGTTGTAGGATGTCATTTTGAAAATAGCTCTGGTGTCAACTGCTACGCAAATGTAGTGCTGAATGTTGCATTTTATCTGGAAAGTTTGCAAGAGCAGATAATAGTAAATCAGGGAAAAAGATTCTGTTCTGAGCTGAGTCTCCTTTTTCAAAAGCTGAGTAAAGATAAAACTCAAATAGAAAGTGCTACTGAAATTAGAAAACTTTTAGATATATGTTCAGGACGAACACAGTTTTCTCAAAATGTACAGCAAGATGCACAGGAATTCTTGATGTATTTTCTTCAGGTACTGGAAGAAGAAGGGGTTCCCATTGAAAATGTATTTGGTCTCTCTTATAAATGGGAACATAGTTGTGAAAACTGTTATAATATATGTGGCTCTAATGTTGATAATGAAAGGTTTATTTATTTGACATTGCCAGACAGTAAAACAGTCACTTTTGCAAAATTAGTTAAAGATGCTAATCATAGCATGAAATGCGCTGAGTGTAAATCTGACATGTTTTCAACATTAATTTTAAATGAATACGGAAAGTATGTAATTTTAATGATGCAACGATGTAGAGCTGATGGTTCAAAATTGGATACTTTAATAAAGAAGTTTACAGGACAGCAATTTTCAATTTCAGGAAAAACTTTTGTAACTGTTGCAATAATTTTCCATGATGGACCTACTGTTACTTCTGGACATTACACAGTTTATCTTAAATGTGAAAAAGGCTGGACACTATGTAATGATTCCCAATTGATTTTCAAACAACGTTTGCCTTTTGATTTAGCAAATTCCTATCTAATCTTCCTGAAACCTAAATTTTAGAGAAACTTGGCAAGATCTGGACAAAATAATTTTTCTATTTTACTGGATTACCATTGGAAATTTCTAAAAAAAAGATTTTTTAAATTATCATTTGGCCTAATGGAAAGATAACCAATTGTAATGTTGACTTTTTTAATTTTTAATGAAACTTTCAAAAACCAATAATTTAGAGATAATCGGTAACATCTGCACAATTTACATTTTGGAATGTTATTGGAGTGCCATTGGAAATTTTTTCAAAAATGATTTTAAAAATTACTATTTGGCCTTGCGGAAAAGTAACCAATTCTATTGTGGACTTATTAAATTATTAAAAAAAATTTCTTGGACCAAAATGTTACAGAGAATCGGTGAGATCTGGACAAATTAAACTTTAGAATTTTATTGGATTACCGTTGGAAATTTAATCCCCAAAAAATTTTAAAATTACTATTTTGCCTAAAGGAAATGGAATCAGATGTATTGTGGAGTTATTTGAGATATAATATTGTGATTATACTTCTGAAACAAAAATATCGGACGGTATTTTAAAGAAATAAGTATTGTTTTTTGATGATATTTTTTTAGAATATTATGCATTTCTGTAATGTTAAGTTTAAGTGAGAAGAGATTCTGGGCTTTTTTAATACAATCTTTGAGATTGTTATTTTTTTTTTGCCCGCTGTTAAATGATGAATGCAATTGCTTTCACAATTTAAAGTGAAATGCAATATATTCTGAAAACAGCAAAAATAAGGCAAAAATATTTTTTTAAAAATATGTAAATACGAGTACTGTATTTTAAAATGTTTAAAAAATATTAATACTTTTTTCTTTTTTTTCAGATTGATATAGAAAATTTTCGAAAACTAGACCCATTTTTATAGGAATTTTTTTTTTAAAAAACAAATGAATAAATATTTTTTTGAGTAGGTAAGGTAAGTCAATAATAATAATTGTAGTGTTTCAAAGTCCTTGTAATGTGATTATTGATTTTTAGTGTTTTTAAAAAAAAAAAAAAAAAAAAATTACGCGCACCGTACGCGTACGGTAAAAAAAAAAAAAAAAGTTTTTAAAAATATCTATAAAAAAAAGATGAAAGATAAGGTTGGCTCTTAAAAGAGCCGTTGTGTTCATGCAGGGAGAGAGGAAAGAAAGAATGGGAAAATTAGTCTCTGTGACAAGTGTGCTGATCTATTTTGAGGTCCACTAGGGAAACACTGGTCTCCCTATGACAAATTAGATCATGACAAGAGGCACATCGAATATCAACCCTCAGAAATCGAGGGTTAATTTCCAGAGGGCCAGCAAAAGGAGATGCTCCCCCCACAGATGAAGGGCTCACCTGACCTTCAGAAGAAGGAGTCAGCCCTGCAGATGATGGTCCAGGCTGAGCTGCTGTGGATGTGCTTGGTTGACTTTCTGAAGGGTTACCTCCAAAAAGTCGAGCATGTGTCCTTCTGTGTACATCCTTGAGGTGTCTCTTCATGGTATGATTCCCAAAGGAATACTTCCTGTCAGGATTACCTCTTGAAAGTACACGCTTACACAGCTTGCAAGTTACCAAGGGTGCATTTACCTTTTTCTGGCCTTCAGGAAAAGTAAAATAATCCCATACATAAGAGGTCTTTTGTTTCCTCGCTCTCTGCCTCAAGGTAGTGCTGCTAGTGCTAGCCT
Organism: Triturus cristatus; assembly: GCF_964204655.1. Taxonomy (NCBI): domain Eukaryota; kingdom Metazoa; phylum Chordata; class Amphibia; order Caudata; family Salamandridae; genus Triturus; species Triturus cristatus. Next base: position 732,985,762 of record NC_140587.1, on the reverse strand, counting down.
CACTCTCAGAAGAGCTCTGCTGGTCTGCCATCGTATCACAAAGACAACCCAGCTCCTTCTCCTAAGGGATCACAAGCAGAAATGAGGGGAATGGGTGTGGTGTAGGAGAGTTCTAGAACTGAAAGTAGTTTCAACCAATCAAAAGTTGTGTTTCATGATCACATGACCTACCGTACGCTTACGGTACGCTTACGGTGCGCTTACGGCAAAAGTGCGCATGCGCGTAAAAAAGACACGCGCTTGCGCGCATGCGCATAACAGTCACTACCCGACACTTCCGCGTAACGTGCGCGTGTAGCGTACACGCGTACGCGTCCCACGCGGAGTACGCGCGGCTACGCAAATTGCGTAACTATACGCAAACAGCGTAGAAAAATTACGGGCGTTGCGTAAACCGTACGCTTACCGTAAGCTTACGGTACGCGTACTAAAAAATAAATAAAAAAAAAGGAAAAAATGTATTGCTAATAAATTTTACCTTTTTGTATTATAAATTTTTTTAAAAAAAACATATTATAGAATTTTAAAAATGTAACCACAGTCTTAAAAAAAGGATAGAAAATTTAAAAAAAAAATATGAAAAAAAAAAAAAAAATACATAACTTAGCATTTAAAAAACCGTACAAATTCACTGAAAAAACCATAGGTTTCACACACGTTATAGTTAGGAATTTGCATTTAAAAAACCTTGCTAATTCAATGAAAAAACCATAGGTTTCACACAGGTTATAGTTAGGAATTAGCATTTAAAAAACCTTAGAAATTCAATGAAAAAACCAAAGGTTTCACACACGTTATAGTTAGCTGGACATTTTACTCGTAAAAAACCATTGAAATTCCCCCGTTATAGTTAGTTAAGCTAACTATAACTCGCGCGCCCGCAATGCACTGCTGATGACGTCACATATTACATCACTCATGACATGGTCAGTGACATCACTCATGACATCACTGATGACATCTCAAATGACATCACTGATGACATCACTAATGACATCATCCTTGTGATAGAGTGGCAGACCTCCTCTCACCCTAATATAACCTTTGATACACACATTCATAAATAGAGACTAAACTTTTCAAAACAATGGACATACCAATACCAGTTACAACAACCTCTTCAGTAATTCTAAGATCCACATACACATCCACTCATTCACCAACAGTCCTATACAGTCACTCATACATGTACCACTCATCATATGTACTCATACACCTATACATCCTGTTACACAATGCCACTCATCCGTAGAGTTACTCACACACATAGTCACTCATGCTAATAAAGAATCAAACATCCATTTACTTGCATATACAGTTATACACACACCACCACACTTACTTCTACAAAAACGTACACATACTTAGTCTTTTAAACAATCACTTATAGAAACACATACTTATTCATACAGGAACTCTTTCAATCTCTCACTCTCACATATACTCACTTATATACACCAATAGTCACATATACTAGTTTAAAACATATGTAGTTACTCATAAAAACACTGTAGAGACAGTCATTCACTCACTAACACACCCATACACACACTCATCCACCCATGCAGTCCTGCACACATACTATCTTCAACACATACAAACAGTAAGTCACTCATTCATGCACCTATGCACTACGTAATACCCCCCATCGAACCATAAAGACATCAGACACTTATACTGATACCCAAAAAACCAACTAATAACCTATATAAACACTCATGTAGCTGCTCACCAACCCATGCAGCCACTTATACACAAAGTGAAAGACTGATACAGATATATACATATTTAAACATTACTCACTAAGCCATGTATTCACTATGATACACCTAATCAGTCAGTTACACAATCAATTTTTCAAAAACAAGTCATCCATTTAGACACTTATATACCCATTTATTCTTCAATCGACCTTGAGATATACATATATAAAACATATTTAATTTTCAGAAAAACACACATTCACTGGATGATGTCATCAGTGATGTCATCAGTGATGTCATTTGAGATGTCATCAGTGATGTCATGAGTGATGTCACTGACCATGTCATGAGTGATGTAATATGTGACGTCATCAGCAGTGCATTGCGGGCGCGCGAGTTATAGTTAGCTTAACTAACTATAACGGGGGAATTTCAATGGTTTTTTACGAGTAAAATGTCCAGCTAACTATAACGTGTGTGAAACCTTTGGTTTTTTCATTGAATATATATATATATTACCTACTGGCGGTCGCCAGTAGGTAGTTATAGTTAGGACCACGTTTCCATAGGAAATCCGCAACATTCTATTTTGAATAACTTTGGCGCCGGTTGACGAATCCTCGCGAATTTTTCAAAATAGGTGGGGCGCTACGCTCCGCTCCTACCCTGAAAGTCTCGGGGGGATTCGTCAAGCGGGGGCTGAGATAAAAGGGGGGTCCCAAAACGCGTTTTTCCCATGCATTTTTCCATAGGACCTTTAGACACAGCTACAGCCCGAACGGCTGAACAGAATTACTTGAAATTTGGCAGAGAGGTAGTCCTCAGGTCAAGGAAGTGCCTTTTGTAGGTTTGGTGTAAATCTGTTCAGTAGATCCTGAGAAAATAGCATTTAAAAGCATATATATATGTGGGCGGAGCCTAACCACACATCTCATCCTGAGATCTGATTGGCTGTCAGCACTTCATCCAAGAAGTGTTGGCAGCCATCTTGGGACCAATATACATGATAGCACCTCATTAAAAAGCATTGCAGTTAATAGAAGGTTTTAAGACTTTAGTTACATTATAAATCATTTGTTGATGGTACCATACCCATTTTAGGAATTGTGGTATGTTCTAAGGTGATTTCACCATGTGAAAAAGCCTTCTGCTGGGATATCATGATTGAGAGAAAAATATTTTCTCATGCTTTTACCACAGAGGTTCGGAAGGTGATTTATAGGCTAAACTGAGAGCTTATTTTCTGTAAATTCACATTATCTTTCTCAGTCATGTGAGAATGAAGTCTGACATTCTCAGTAAAACATGTACATCCAACAAGGGCAGAGACTGTCAGTTGATTCCTTTGTGTTCTACTGCAGCTTCCCAGAGTGTTCCAAAGAACTACTAGAGCGCTAACAGTCCTACTTATGATAAACGTATGGCACACCTGAAGCCATCTTGCTTGGATTAAAGTGGTAACTCTTAAAACATTTAATTTAAAAAGGAACAAAATGAGGGGGTTCATTTTTCAATAAAAAGTATGATTAGTGCTGGCAGAAAGAAAAATTAGGGCACATTTTGAGTGACTTCTCAAATCCTCTTCTATTTCATTAAAAAATTCTGACATGCAGACTGAAACATGCACTTTCAATACCAGCAGCAGTTTTCCCTGGTGAGCAGTAGCTTTACTACAGTGATCTAATGAGCAAAAAGAGTGCTAACATTCTGAATTTATGGCAAATGTGTGACACATCTGAATGCCTTCTTGATGGAATCAAAGTAAAAAACTGAAAGTATTTCCTACTGAGGAGACTGCAGTAAATGAGGAAATTAGGAAACTTCATAACAAATAAGTCTCCCAAGATGGCCACCAGAGACAAAAGAGCCCAAATGTAGCCCAAATATCACCCAGATGTAGCCCAAGTATAGCCCAATGACAGAATGTCCCAGAATGTTCTTAAAAACAACTAGAGCGCTTACTGTCTTCATTATGACAAAAGTATGGCACACCTGAAGCCATCTTGATTGGAATAAACTGGTAACACTTAAAACATTTAATTTAAAAAGGAACACAACGAGGAGGTTCATTTTGCCATAGAAATTATGATTAATGCTGAAGAAAGAAAATGAGGGCACATTTTGAGTGACTTCTCAAATCCTCTTCTATTTCATTAAAAAAATTCTGACATGCAGACTGAAACATGCACTTTTAATACCAGGAGCAGACTTCCATGGTGCAGTAGTTTTACTACAATGATCTAATGAGCAACTAGAGTGCTAACATTCAGAATTTATGGCAAATGTGTGACATATCTGAATACCTTCATGATGGAATCAAAGTAAAAAACTGAAAGCATTTCCTACTGAGGAGACTGCAGTACATGAGGAAATTAGGAAACTTCATAACAAATAAATCTCCCAAGATGGCCACCGGAGACAAAAGAGCCCAAATGTAGCCCAAAATCACCCAGATGTAACCCAAATATAGCCCAATGACAGAAGTGTGCAAAACACTTATTATTTTGTGTTTTTGCAGTGTTATATAGTGCAGACTTGTCAGGAATTGGAGTGCTTTACATGAGCATTGGTTACATCACACAAGAACACATTCATTTTGGTTGTAGACATGTGGAGACTAAGTGATTTGACCAGAATCACAGAATGTCGAGCTGAAGCAGAAACTTCAACCTGGTTCCCCAGTTGCAAAGTCTGCAGTTCTGGAAGTAACACCACATCATCTCCCCTAAGTGCAACATTTAATCAAGTGGTCAACTGGATAAAAAAACATAAAGATAACAAATAATTTAAAAGTGCTTTGTCGCTATTTGAAAACTCAGAAAATATGTCCTTATTTTAGCCTTTTAGAGCACTAACCATAATTTTGATGCCAATAAGACCCTCTCATATATGTAATTTCTAAAGGAAATGCTCTAGGTATTACAGTTTTGATTACATCAAGATGATGTCAGGCGTTCCACACTTTTGTAATAAATATAGAATGTTAGCAATCTAGTTGTTCATTAGGATACTGTTGAGAGGCAGAGGCCAGGGGCACGGACTCTGAAAATTGAAGGCAGGTAGGAGGGTGCAAAGGCAACAATTTAACCACACTGAGCAGGCAGGAAGGGCCGTGGAAGCACAACAGACTATGGAGGGCAGTGGAAAGGGGGGCAGGGGCAACAAACCAACAATACAGGACTTGCAAGAGAGGCTGTTGGAGGCAAGATCTATTACGGGTCAAGGAAGCTAGGGGCGGTCCCCAGATCCCCGGGAGCCACCACAGAACTGAGCAGGAGAGTGAGTCAGGGACAAAAGGGGCGCCTTAATTTGAGCCGGGGTGCCTAGGAACGCTTGCTCCAAAAATGAAGAAAACAGACATATGAGACATGGAATTGGAGGCAGAATACAATGGCAGTTTAATGAGAAGATGCAACTTCAAAGAAACCGCAGAATAGAGACATAAAGTACAAAATACAGAATCCAGATAATCATACAGCTGTCATGATATTCTCTGTATCTCAATTAATGTACTGACAGAGAGAGAGAGAAAACACATCTATAAATGCATCATGAGAAACAAGTTACACCAAGGAAAATGTTACCTAGGAACACTCACGTTTACTCTTAGAGCAAGCATTCCTGCAATTACAATACAAAATCTTTTAAATGCAAAAGTAAAGAGAACAATGGTTAAACATAACATGACATTTCATATAGGTAAAATAGAATAAGATACTTCAAGCAAAGCAGAGCAAGACATTTTAAGCAAAGGAAGACAAGAGCTCCCAGCTCTTGGGGAAAACCTGCACTGCCTGTTAACCTACATACAGACGGCGAGGTAGTCCGTCGATATCTGTGGGTGCTCCCTTTTTATATCATTTTGTGGGCTCCTTTGCACGCTACATCTACCTACGTATGCTACCCAAAAGCTTCGTCTGCAGATTTTACCAGACATTTCGTCATTTACCCACTTAATGCTGACAATGGACTGGGTGAAAAGGTCAGTCTCTCAGGCCAATCGCTTATCGTAAGTTCCATAGAGCAAGCAGAAAATAATGGGTATTGTACGGGAATTCAATATATTCATGTATAAAATCTCCTCAGTTCTCCTAACTTGACGCTCTGCGGTTGCCACTTCCTTAAAAGCGGGAAACCTGCCCAGGAAGCAAGTACCAATCCAGGATGCAGCCTACTGTATGTCGACAGCTTCAGGGGGATGTTGAACTTTGATACCGAGCACGGAGCACTCGGGTAGGGTGGGGGCTACTGGTTTGGAGCAGAAGGCCTCGCAGACCTGCCTTCAGACTGCTATACACTAAAATTGCAGAGCTATGGTCAATTTAACAAAGAGGCCTACATATTGAACAGAAGGGCCTACACAGGGGTTTTATACTGGCTGAGTGGTAAGGATGTCTCAGGATAATTATATAGCAACACAGGACCCGCTGGTCAATTTAATACGGCCTACAAATGCAGCTGGCAGGGCAAGGACAAGGGTCTCATACTTCAGGTGTGGACAGAACGGGCCAGGGGCCCCCTGTGATACAAAATCTACCCTCCTTCAAGCCTGTGGCAATGTAATAGACCATTGTGGGCAGAAGGAAGAGGCAATGGTAGTACAACCATACATGCCAACAGACCCGATTCAGCCAGGAAACGTCCAATGTTTTTAAGCTCAAATGGGCTTTATTTGATCTGTCTCCTGTCTACAATATCCTCTTTTTCAATGTAACTCAAAGGGGAAAATCAATACCCCAGTTTTTTTTCAAAATCTCCCTCTTGCCAAGTTCAAAATGTTCGCAAGTATGGTACATTGGATCATGGAAGGAAATGGGATAGGGACATGGACTTGGATAACAGAGGACAGGAGGGACATGGAGAGGTGCACCAAACTGACCCTGCAGGGCAGGCATCAGGGTTTGCAGCAGCACAATACACCACACGGGAGTGCAGCACAACAATCCATAGAAAGCAAGAGGGAGGGGACAGGACCATGCACATGGACAACAGAGAACAGAGGGGCAAGAGGCAATGGTAGCTAGCTGACCATAATGGACAGACAGGAGAGAAAGCTGCAGCATAACAGACCATAAAGGGCAGGAGGGACGGATCAGGGGCATTACAATGGAACAGACAAGCCAGGAGGGAGGGAGTAGGGCTGGGGGCAAGGGGGCAGGGCAGGAGCAGCAAGATAGCCATGGAGGTCAGGCAGGATGGGCACTAGAAGCAAGACACACCATGAAGAGCAACAGTGAGACTGTGATGGCATACACACAGACCATGGAGGGAAGGTGGGAGGGGGTCAGGGGCAGCTAACTGACCACACAGGGAAGGTGGGAGGGGCCATGGCAGCACAGAAGACCATGCATGGCAAGTGGGAGGGTTAGTGGCAGCACAATGGCTATGATGGGCAAGAAGGAGGGTGGAGGGGCATGCACAAAGGACGATGGAGGATAGAAGGGAGGGTCAGGACCTGTGCACAGACAAGAAAGTTCAGGGGAAGGGACCTCACAACAGACCACACGGGGCAGGCAGGAGGAGCAGCTGCAGCACAACAGACCAGGGAGGGCAGAAGGGTGTGGCAGTACAATGGACCATGTAGGACAGGAGGAAGAGGATAGGGGCATGGCATGTGGACAGGCAGGGTGGAGGTGACAGGGACAGGTTACAGTCATCTGACAATGCTAGGCAGGTGGGAGGGGAGTGGCAGCTCAACAGAACACTCAGAGTAGATAGGAGTGGCAGGTCCATGGGACATGGTGGGCAAAAAGGATGGAGCAGGGGCATGCACAAAGACATCGGAGGGCAGGGGGAAGGAGAATAGGGGCAGCAAGCTAAGCACAGAGTTTAAGCAGGAGGTCAATGATGGGGCATAGAATTGGGCAATGGAGGGCAGGAGGAGTGGACTGGTACATCATACTGAGGGCAGTGGCAGCACATCAGACCATGCATGGCAGGAGGGAGGAGGCTAGTCCATGGATTCACACAACAGAGGATAGGGAGGAAGGGGATGGGGCAGCAAACTAACTGTTCAGAGAAGGCGGGTATTAGGAACTTTATTGTTTTTAAAACATTGTGTCTGTGCGAACTACTTAAAATATGAACAAGTATGCAGCATAATCTCACTTTTATTCAGGAAGAAGAGGACGTTTGTGACTGTGACTCCGGGCTCACTTGGCAGAAACACCCCCTGACCCTCCACCCCCTATCGCAAAATGTAATGCCCGTGAAAAGGGTAGGTGAACACAGTGTTATATAGAACATAGTCCTGAGAGCACGATTGAAAATGAAAACTAGATATAGTGTATGGTATAAAGTATGCACCAAAAAGTGTGATATAAGATGAACCGGGCGTGAAATATAATATGCAATACATTGTGCGCAATGACAGATTCATTGGAGAGCGCGAGATAGCACAGGCACTAGAGCGTGCTATGCGATATGCGCCTTGGAGTGTAATATGCACAGGGCAGTGTTGTGTAACCTAACTAGTCTCTAAAGTTGTAATATAAAATATGTGCTGGGGAGTGTAAGGTTGCATATGCACTGTGACAAAGATATGGATCCCAGATTGTAATATGTATGGCATAGCACTGTGCGTTATAACATAGGCATCGAGAAAGGCACGTTAGATGGGGCAATATAACCCGTGCGAAGACAAGTGTGGCATGACATATTCACGGGGTGGTGTTACAGTGCACATGGGCTAGAGAGTGTCATAGCATATGCACTAGCTAGTGGAATACAACACAGAGGTGTGTGGCACACGGCAGGCAATGGTGGGTGTAACACAGCATTGGGCTCTGTCAGGAGCGCGCTGTGACTCTCAAGTGATGTTCGTCCCCTTTCCAGAGAGTAAAATAAAAAGTATTACACATCCGGCAGTGGATGTGTGTTTTATTAACCGTGAGGGGGGTTTCTTGCATAGTTTTGGTCGAATTTTTGTCGAATCCCCTTTGAATGGCTTGGTGTGCATGTGTATTAAATGTGCCCGTCAATAGCTACCCAAGTTTGTATAAATAAACGACAAGGGTGTCTACCGGGATTAGGCACGGTAGGGCATCAGACATGTCAGAGCTTCACTAGTGGTGTAAATACATTCCACGTGGATTCATTGCATGCATAGTCGCCTTTTAATGAATATCACGCAAATCGTCATGGTGATAGGTACGTACGGTTTGTCCAGCATGTCCTAGGTGTGTCTATAAATATATATTTTTTAAAAATAATAAAAAACAGTGGCCGGCCCTGGGGATTGGGGTCAAAAAAATATAAATAGGAGACTGGCCCTGGGGGATGGGGTCATCAGGGCCAATAAATTAGAATAAGAAGGGGAACCAAACAGCCCCCCTTCTTAAAAAACTAAAATAAATAAAAGACTGGCATCGTGCCGGAGGCCATGCCCCCTCCGTGCAGCACTCTGCAAACGCGCCCCCAACAGGTATCTCCAGTATGCGCCAGGGAGCTGCGCTGCAGCCAGGTGTTCTGAGGCCAAGCCCCTTTTTACACCTCTCTGCAACGCAGCTCTGTGGCGCTTACTGGTGGTACCTAGTGGTCTAGTTTGACCCTAGGGACCCTTAGGATTCAAGGGGACTTAATCTCTCAACTTAGAACAGCCACAGGGCGCGTTTACACAGTGGTGAAGGGAGGGGACGGGGCCTGAGGTGACGTGTGCAAACACGCACTATGGCACGTTTTAAATTGGGGATATAATTTCCCTTCAATACTGAGGGCCCCTGGGGGCTAACTAGCCCACCAAGTGCTTCCAGTAAGCGCCACTGAGCTGCATTGCAGAGAGGTGGTCCAGGCCGTGTCACTTTTTACACCTCTCTGCAACGCAGCTCTGTGGCACTTACTGGAGGTACCTAGTGGGCTAGTTGGACCCCAGGGACCCTCAGGATTCAAATGAACTTAATCTCCCAACTAAAAATGGACACAGGGCGTGTTTACACAGTGGTGAAGGGAGGGGACGGGGCCTGAGTTAACGTGTGCAAAAACGCCCTGTGGCCTGTTTTAAGAGGTAGTTTTAATCCCCATGCCCTCTTATATACTAGGGGCTTACAGAGGAGGTCATGCTAATCACAGGGGGACCCCAACGCATAATGTTCCCTAGTGTATGTAGGTGTTTTCACTGTATTCTAAGTGTCTTTTAACATAGCACTGGCTCTAGGACTGGTTAGTCAGGCTCAGTTACCACCAGTATCCGTCTGAAAAAGTTGAGGGTACAGGATGATTTTGCATCAAGGCTTCTTTCTGCTCTTCTTTTTGTTCTTTCTGCATGTTATCCTTCTTCCTGCACTTATCTTCGTATTTGAGGACTTCTGTTGCTTCTTTCTGCACTTCTTTTGTTTCTTTCTGTGCATTTTTTCTTCTTTCTTCACATGTCCTATCTCTGTAGGCATAGTTAGAAATTAGCATTTAAAAAACCTTTGAAATTCACTGAAAAAACCATAGGTTTCAGGGGTGTTATAGTTAGCTGGACTTTTCACTTGTACAAAACCATTGAAATTCCCCCGTTATAGTTAGTTCAGCTAACTATAACTCGGGCGCCCGCAATGCACTGCTGATGACGTCACATATTACATCACTCATGACATGGTCAGTGACATCACTCATGACATCACTGATGACATCTCAAATGACATCACTGATGACATCACTGATGACATCATCCTTGTGATAGAGTGGCAGACCTCCTCTCACCCTAATATAACCTTTGATACACACATTCAAAAATAGAGACTAAAATTTTCAAAACAATGGACATACCAATACCAGTTACAACAACCTCTTCAGTAATTCTAAGATCCACATACACATCCACTCATTCACCAACAGTCCTATACAGTCACTCATACATGTACTCACTCATCATATGTACTCATACACCTATACATCCTGTTACACAATGCCACTCATCCATAGAGTTACTCACACACATAGTCACTCATGCTAATAAAGAATCAAACATACATTTACTTGCATATACAGTTATACACACACCACCATACTTACTTCTACGGAAACTTACACATACTTAGTCTTTTAAACAATCACTTATAGAAACACATACTTATTCATACAGGAACTCTTTCAATCTCTCACTCTCACATATACTCACATATATACACCAATAGTCACATATACTAGTTTAAAACATATGTAGTTACTCATAAAGACACTATTGAGACAGTCATTCACTCACTAACACACCCATACACACACTCATCCACCCATACAGTCCTGCACACATGCTGTGTTCAACACATAAAAACAGTGAGTCACTCATTCATGCACCTATGCACTACGTAATACCCCCCACCGAACCATGCAGACACTCAGACTGATACTCAAAAAACCAACTAATAACCTATATAGACACCCATGTAGCTACTCACCAACCCATGCAGCCACTTATACACAAAGTGAGAGACTGATACAGATATTTACATATTTAAACATTACTCACTAAGCCATGTATTCACTATGATACACTTAATCAGTCAGTTACACAATCAATTTTTCAAAAACAAATCATCCATTTAGACACTTATATACCCATTTATTCTTCCATCGACCTTGAGATATACATATATAAAACATATTTAATTTTCAGAAAAACACACATTCACTGGATGATGTCATCAGTGATGTCATCAGTGATGTCATTTGAGATGTCATCAGTGATGTCATGAGTGATGTCACTGACCATGTCATGAGTGATGTAATATGTGACGTCATCAGCAGTGCATTGCGGGCGCCCGAGTTATAGTTAGCTGAACTAACTATAACGGGGGAATTTCAATGGTTTTGTACAAGTGAAAAGTCCAGCTAACTATAACACCCCTGAAACCTATGGTTTTTTCAGTGAATATATATATATATATATTTCTTTTCATTTTAACTGCTTTTCCTTTGGAAAACTACCTCATTCATCTCATGCTTTCTCCTGAATACTATTGTTCCTTGACTTCAAAATGCTTAAAGTATGGATTGTGGGCCACAGCTATATCTACTTGGCCAAAGAGGCTGCAAAAAAGAGAGGTATTGACAGGGATTTGGGTGTGTCAAATGTGCAGATTACATGGTTTGGCCTGAGAGAGTTAAAGTTTCATCAGTTGCTGGCTTTGGTTAAATCCATTGTGGATTCCCAAGCACCTCATCTCGTGATTGTGCACTGTGGTGGCAATGACCTAGGCACATTGACTGGGGTAGGGCTGCAAATTCCAATGAAAGAAACCTGTGCAGAACTCATGTTACTTTTTCCTCCCACTGTCTTGGTGTACTTTAATATATGCCAAAGACAGAAATGTAAGTGGCCAAATCAATTCTATCCACAGACTGACAAAGCCAGGAAACATGTTAAAGAAAAATGTTCTGCATTCCTCAGAGACCATCGCATGGGCTGTATCTATAACAACAATCTGCATTGTGACATGCATGGAATTGTTTCGGGAAGAAGATGGTGGGTAGAACCCGTGCTGAGGAGCACACGCTGAGACCGCTCCCATCATGCTCCTGGCTGTCTCTAGCAACCACCATCCAGTGATTATCATTTGCTTCTATTATCCCCCACAACTGTTACCTGTGCCCAAATGTAATCTTAGTGCCAGGCTGAGGGGGTAACAGCCTCACATGCAGTGGCTGTTGTTCGGCTCGGAGCGGGTCGATCATTGTTGGCCCAGCCTCACTGTCTGACCTCCCTCTCTCTCCATCGCGTCTGCCTTTGCTGCATTTACAGGGTCCCCACCTGCATCTTGTTAGTGCAGGAAATGCCAAAGTCAGCTATTGCGCAATGGTGGGTGAATACGTAGCATGGTGAATGAGGGGGCCGTGGAGCTTGAAATGCTATGGCTGCTGAGCCTCAATAGATAACAGATAGTATGGAGGAAAGGGAGTTAAGGATACATCTGAAGCAGAAAGTTACTACTACGAGGGTTGGGCGTCCCATTTTAAGGGTGCTTCAGTCAAGCACCGCAAGCGATCTTCTGTAGGCTGGCAATCCAGAAGATATAGAGTCCTCGCTGGTGGATGTACTCTTGAGTGCAGTGCCAGAGGGCACGGCAGCAGCAGGCTCCGAGCATCATTGTTGACCCTAGCAAACCGGGATCTGACCTCCATCAAGGTAAAAGCTCTCCATTTTGCACTGATGTCAGTCTTGATTCTAGCATCATGCTGAAAACTGTTTTTCTGCCTGAGAAGGATGGCAATACTTCACCTCAGACGGACTCTGAGTTTAATAAACGTTGGGGTCCACGGAGCAGGCAGAGGAGGTTTGACTGTGTGAATTACTAAGACTAAGCAGAGAGTTGGCAACGTGCTTGAGACCAGTGAACCCACAGCAATGTACCAAAGTCATAATTGCCCGGTCTTGGTAACGGCAGCTGATGGCGCAGGGCCAGATGTGACAGAGGGGGCACAGTCTGACACAGTAAAAGCTTAGAGAGAGGGGTGACATTTGCGATAGATGAGGCAGCTGGTCTTGAGATGCTGCAGGGCCCCCCTGAGGCAGAGCTCCTCGGATCTTTCCTACGAGAGGAGGAGACTATCAAGAAAAAAGGGACCCCGATAAGAAGCAGGTTAAAACTGGGAAAGTTCTGAAAAGTGCTTGGAAATCTCAGATGGCCCACTGTTCTGACCTCATCTCCTGCGCAGGTGACCAGGGAAAGCCCCCTGTGGAAGTGGGTCACTTCTAAGGGAGAGGTAAAGACTTTGATCTCAAGGCTATACAAAAGTGACTTCGACTTTCAGTTCCATCCATCGCCAGCAAGGGTCGTAATGCAATCTTTAACGGACACTAGTTCCATTACTAGTGACACTGTAAGCTCAGCAATCAGACTCGAATATGTGACCGATGGCCTTCTGGAATCTTCAAGCTGCTCATTACATCAGGGTACTTGCCCGGTTATTTCTGAGCTTACAGAAAAGGGTGGGCTTATGGAGACAACCAAGCCCACTTTATCAGGTATTCTGCAGCTCTTACAGATGCAAAGAACTGAGGCCCTTGAACACTACGCTCAGGTTAAATAGGACAACAGAAATATGCAGCATGATGTTACGGATGTCACCAGAAAGATGGGCAGTTTAACCTCAGATGTTGCCGAGCTCCAGCATCGGGTAGTAGGCGTCGAGGAGATTGGCACAGCAACAACTAAAGTAATCAGAGAGCATGAGCACCAACTGGCATATGTCCAACATAAAGTCAAGGATCTGGAGAACAGGCTATGTCCAAATAACGTCAGGTTATTCGGAATACCGGACAGGAAAGAAGGCAATGATACCCAGGCCTTAGTAGTCAGACTACTACAGAAAGTTCTTCCGGGCCAGGCAGACTGAGATACGGACTCCCAAATTTAGTCAGCACATAGGCTACCTTTGAAATTTAAGCATGTAGCAAACTCTAAGCGCCCCTATCCTTGCCCCATTCTTATTTATGTTGGGAGTATCCTTCTGCGGCAGGCAATATATTTCAAAGCTCGTCCAAAAGCCCCATTGTCACCTGATACTTTCTCTATCAATGTCCATTCGGATCTCTCTAAGGCAACAATGGACAAACGCTTAAAGATGCCCCAGCTCATAGATCCATTCAAAGCTGTTGGGGGGGAGGTGTTTTTGCACGAGCCGGCACGATTGAAGGTTATTATGAATGATCAGTCAGAGGTATTCCTTACTGAACTCAAAGCTTCACAAGCTCTCACCCAGTAGAGACAAGGGACTTTACAATTTTATACTTAAATTTAGGATATATGTCTAACTAAAGCAAAAAGGAGAGACACTAAGGGTTTGAGTGGCACAGAAGTGGGGCAGTCCATGTGTTGGGGAAAACAAATATATACATATAAAGGGGGTACGATGTAGCTGGGGGAGCATGGGCAGCACAGTGCTCCTCGAGAGCTGTTATATCAATTGACAGAATAAGGGTGTGAGTGATTTCCTCTCATAGGTACAGGGTGGGTTGGGTCAGGTCAGGTCAGGGTGGTGTCAGTAGAAGCAGGGGGGTATCAGTGATAATTGGTCAGTGTATTTCATGGTTAAGGGAAGTAAGGGGTGGGATAGCTATAGAAGTCAAAATAATTTCAAACTGTGTTCAGCATATACTGTTAAGAATAAGGAGGTTGTTAGTCTGAGATTGTGGCGAGGTAGCATTAACGGATAGTTTGGCCAGTTAATGACAAGTATTAAATTATTGTGTTGTAAGGTGGCAAGTTTAAATCAGACTAGGAAGCCACAGCTTATTTGTGAGGAACAAGCAGTATACAAACCACAAATAATAGGTGTGAGAAGGTGGGTTTCTGTTGCAGTAAACCCCCCCTTTTCTTTTTCTTTGTTGCCAGACTACTGATGCTCTTAGACTTGGTGTGCCCTGGGCTCCTGCCAATCAGGTGCCCAGGGCCTGTGTGCCTAACAGCCAAAACCCAATTGGCATCTCTGGCCACATGTCAGCCCCTGGTAAATCGTACACTAGGTACCCAGTGCCCTGTGATCAGAGAAGGCCTCTAAGGGCTGCAGCACTTATTGTGCCACCCTTAGAGGCCCTGTACCCTGACACACACACACTGCCTTTGCAGGCTGAGTGTCTGGGTGCAGAACAAAACAGAGAGTCGACATGGCACACATCCCTGTGTGCCATGCCCACCAACACACTGCCCTGGCATACCTCAATCACCCCACTAGCTGGGTGCCCTATGCCAGTGGTGTGGGTACAGGTGCATGAGCCCTGTACCCCTACAGTACCCAGGTCCATTCCTGGGCATTGTAAGTGCAGTGCTGCCATTAAGAGTATATGGTGCTGGGAGGTCGTCAACACAAACTCCACAGCACCATAATGGCTACACTGAAGACTGAGAAGTTTGGTATCAAACTTCTCAGCACATTAAATCCACACTGATGCCAGTGTGGGATTTAATGTAAGATGCACGACAGAGGACAACTTAGAGTTGCCCCCTGAACCTAACTTACAATCCACGTCCTGTCTGAGAGGCTGCCTAGGCTGCCACAAAGCAGACATGTTGCTGGACCCTCTGGGTAGAGAGCCATCCGCTCACCTGGGTCTGCAACAATGCACATACTGGGCGAGGTGCTAGGTCTCCTCCCCCAGGATGGGCAGGGGAAGCTTCAAAGGCATGCTGCCTTTGTGAGCTGCTCCAGGCCACTTGCTGTACTCAGCAACTGGCCCCCACTGGTTCTGACCCCCACTCAGGCGGGAAGACTGGCGGGAAACCCCACGGGAGGAAAGGGGGTGTGTCAGCCTCTGCCAAGCCCACCTCTCAGGTGGGGGAGGCGAGGTGAAGCACATCTGTGGGCTCTCACTATCTTGAAGATGGGGAGCCCTGCCCAATCAGGACTAGGCTACTGCCCCCCTCCCACAGGAGAGTGGCAGGATAGGGGGTGTACCCATCCCAGGAAAGGGACCCATTGGTCCCTGCCCTTTACCTACCTGTAACACCACTACATTTAGTGCTTAGGGGCACCCTGAACCTTCCTTCCTCAGATCCCGAATCCAAAACAAGGAAGAAGAACAAGAAGAAAGAAGACCTGCCGTGCAGCTGTTAACAAGAGAACAACACCAACTGACTTGGCCCCAGCCCTACAGGCCTGTCGACCCTTGAACCTGCTCCTGCTAAACCCCTGGTGTCTCCAGTGGTCAGTAAACTCAAAAACCCTGGAGGACCTAACTGCCTTGTGACTGGGACTCCCATGAGCAGTGGTTCTGCTCAAAGCAAGTAACAGACCCCTGGCACTAGCCAGGAACCGCGGCTCCTGCACACTCTGCACCTGCCAAGTCTGGCCTGTGCCGGAGTGGACAAAGACCACGAGGACGTCCCTCCGGCGACTGTGACCCCAATTCCAGCACCCAAGGACCCTCAACGACGCTCCTGACGACGCCTGCAGACTCGAAACCAGAGACCCCCCAACCGTAACCTGCTGAGGGTACGATTTCCCGACACGAAAAGACACCCTTGCACCCGGCGCCCTGCGGCCCCCTGTGCCCTGGTCCTGGGTGCCCACCTAACCTACAGCTTCCCAACTTACCTATAGAAGTGGTGGTCGCACCTGAAGAATCTTCGTCCCTGAGCTTGCAGCCTTTGTTCGTCTTGTAGCTTCTCCATAGAAACCCATTGACTGCCCGACGGCTTAAAAGCACCCTGCACCCAGCCGCCCGAGTGCCCCTGGGAGTGCAACATCTATCCTAATCTACTTCCCTACTTGCCCTGAGAAAGTGACCAGGAGCCCAGCTCCCACAGCTGCGTTGCCTGCTTGGCAGCAGCCACCAACCAAAGGCCCCTGCCCGCCATAGGATAACATTGGGCCTAACTCACTCTGCACCCGGCTGCCCCTGTGCCACTGAGGGTGTAACAACTGTACCTACCTGACCCTGGGAGACCCCTAGTCTATGCCCAGAACCTTAACTCTGCCAGTCGAGTACTTACCCAAAAGCCGATAACTCACTTTTCTTCCATAGGGTAACATTGACTGGTTTCTCTTGGAAATTCTTCTGTGTCGAGTTTTGAAACTTTAAAATATTCACAAAAAATCAGCCGATCAACAAAAACTAAATTACTCACCTGCTATCAGGAGAGATCCCAGTGCTGGATCTTGGTGCCCAGCACCGACCCTGAACAGTAATTACAACCGTACATACCAATAACTTCATTTTCCTCCGTAGGATAACATTGCCTGCTTTTTGCCAGAAATTCTTCTAAGTGTCGATTTTTGAAACTTACAAATATTCCTTAAAAATCGCCTGTGTAACAAAAATGATTTCTTTCAACTGTTTACAGGAGATGCACCACTGCTGAATCCAGGATCCAGCACTGAGTAAGAAAAAGTAACGATAACCCTACTTACCTGTTAATTGAATTTCCTCCCATAGGATAACATTGGTGATTCTATGTGAAAAAGTTTCTGTCAACTTTTAAAATACAATAAAATTCCTTAAAAATCATACCTGTAACCAAAACATATTTACTTACCTGTTTCCAGGAAATGTCCCAGGACTGAATCTAGGATCCAGTCCTGTGGTTAGAAAAGTAATCCTAAAAGTAATTAATTGCATTTACTTTAAAATTCCCATTGAGCTCAATGTTATAATTGTGTTTGAATTGTGTTGCCTATTGCAACAACTGTAACTATTGCATTCAAAAGACTATTGCCTATTGAAAATATTTAACTAAAGCATCTCATTCTGAGAAAGTATATTTTGATTCCTATTGTTGGTTCTAAAATAAAACAACTATATCTTTTTATACAAACCATTGGCCTAGAGTTCAGTTCTTGAGTGTGTGAGACCATTTGCTGACTGAGTGTGTGCAACAAATGCTTTACACTATCCTCTGATACTGCCTTACTGCTCGACCAAGCTACCACTTTAGAGAGTAAGGTTATATCTAACTTTAGCTTCTGCCAAACCTCTGGGGACTGTGGACTCTGTGCACACTGTACCTATTTGGGAACAGTATATACAGATCCACTTTCTTACAATAGGGGTTACTGAAACCCATCTGGTATTTAAAGATCGACAAGTATTAAAGCAGCTGGGGTATGAACTACTCATTTGTACTACTCAAACAGTGTCTATACGGGGGTTGCCATTATGAAAGCTAAGAAACTAGTCACTAGGACTTTGCAAATTTCTTCTCATAGCAGGGGTAGATGGACTATTGTACAGCTGGACACCAATGGGCAGACATATACCATATGTGTAGCCTATGGTCCTAATTTGGGCGACCCAGCAATTTTCGATCATTTAAACTTGGAACTGTTGGACTGGGGTGGGAATTTAATCATAACGGGGGATTTTAATTGTGTGATGGATTATTCCATAGACACTACTAATTGACAAGTTAGCATTCGGATGCCAAAAACACATGCATCTATCATGGAATAATTAGACTTCATCGTCTTGTTGATGTATGGAGAGCGGTGAAACCCTGGGCATCCAGTTATACTTATTTTCAGCATCTCATAGACAATACTCCCACATCGTTCTGATATTTGTACAAGGGCAGCTGATGGAAGGGGCATTTATTGAGATTTGTCACCTCACATCATAAGCCTATATTTATTTAATATGCAGTCTAGGTCAGGGGAGGGAAGGGACGGCCGACGGCCATTTACATTCCCCTGGAAACTACTTGCTAGTATGGAATATCGGGTTTGTATGAAACACATACTTCTAGAGAACAAAAGCACTGCTCCGACTTCAATAGCTTGGGATTGTATGAAAGCATATATATGGGGGTGACGCTTCGGTTTATTTTGGCTCAAAATAGGAGTAAGTAGCTAGAGGAGGTTCAAATTCGGCAGCAGTGTTTGAATCTGAAAAAAGATCAGGCACAGGCCATCCTCTTAAAAGACCCACAGGAGCAGCCACTATTTCTGAAACAAATCGAGAGATGTCAAATGCTTATTAGGGAGCTGAAGAAGAAGGTTGCTACCATCTTTCAGAAAAACAGGGCCTCTCTTATCAGATCTCTGTCGGATTATAGGGGAAAGTGGTGTAGTTCATATGAACCCTCAATCAAAAATGGAACAATTTGTCATATTTTGTCAAAAATGTTATCAGGGACCTGACAGTAATGAAAATCAGACTGCAGATAAGTACTTGCAGGAATGTGGTATGTCCTGACTAAATCTTCAACAGCAACAGGCTCTTGAGGGGGAGGAAAAAAACAATATACCTCCCCCCTCACTTTATTCACCAAACAGATCAAGGGACAGTATAATTGAAAGACTGAATACGCTGTGTATATGTTGAAATGCCCTCATTTGTTGGTATACATTGGGAGTACAATGCTGCCAGTTCATAAAATAATCATACAGCATCTGCGAGCCATCAAGAATCAAGATCAATCTTACGCTGTAGCAAGACACTTTGAAGAATTTCACAAAGGGAACATGGAGGGTCTCGCATATTGTGTTATTGATGAAGTCCCTAAAAATATGCGAGTTGGTGACAGCTTAAAGAAGTTGAGACAACTGGAGTCAAGATTTTTTCTAGAAATAAATACTTAAACGCATGGGGGTCTCAACATTGAAGAGGACTTATACACGCATCTGTGGATGGCTCAAAAATATTGCTCCTCAAATGTTTTGATGTTTTAGTACTGCGAAGAATACTAAAAAGAATTTATTCAAAAGTATGAGAAGAATGATTGTCTTAGATGAATGGCAAATATAGTTGTTTTTAGTGGTAGTAGTAGACTAAGAAATAGTAGGTACCAGATTTTATGGTGAGGGAATTGCACATGATACCTTAGGTCTCTGTAAAACATCAATAGGCAGCTCAAATTAGGGTATTAAGAGAGAGGAAAGGAGGGAGACAAAGGCTGGTTTACAGCATCTCGATGCATGTAATCATTGCCCACTTGGGCTAAATTGTTTTGTCAACGATGGGGAAGTAATAAAAGAACTAAGAGAAAAATAATGAATAAAATGTTTGAAGGACGGACCAGCAATGTGTGGCAGTCATTAACTAGCTAGTAAGACTTCACAGTGAAGGGTTAATGATTGCAAAAGTATAAGCTTTTTAAGGAGTTTTTAGGGATATATCATATTTGTTTTTTGCATATATTTATAAACATATTTATAATTATTCCTCAAATTTGTCGGTTTTATAGAGAATATTTATTGATCAATGAAACATGATACAATATTTATTTATTCCCATGATAAATTAATGTGCACATTTTTCTATAGTGTGTCCAGCATATTTGTCTCAGTCAGGATTTGGATTGCTTTTTTTTAGCCATTGCATTTACAGAAGCACTGATTTGTACCACAGTCTGTCTTTTGTGTTTATGTTCACATGGTTTTGAGGAGTTTTAAATGTGTAGAATAAATGCTGTCTCACCATCAGTGAACAAGGCTAGTAATAGCCGCAATGCATTTGATGTTGGTTGCAATAAAAGAGAAAATTAATTTAAAATCCACCTATGTGTGTCGTCAAGGAGGAAGGTATACAATATATATTTGGTATATAAATGCTTATGGTTAATGGAAATTTTTATGAGGTTATATTGTTAGGAATTAAATTATCTAGTATTGGGGTGAATTGTAAATATTTTGGCTATGTTATATATTTATTTTCAATTTAAACATGTATAAAATATGTTATGATCATTTTAAGTAATTGCTTCACATAAAAAGTTGTTTGTTTATTAATTATAATGTAATATAAATACTTTGGCAATATTATTTTTGTCAATTCTGTGTGAATCAATATTTTTTACAAAATAAATGTTTATTTAAAGGTGATGACATTTTTGTTTTAAATATTTGTGATTTTGATATACGTACAAATCAATATTGGTAACAATGATATTTGTGTTCTTGATATTATGGTTTTAGTAGATAACCCTTTCAGTGCCCTCGGCTGTGGTGCTGGTGTGCTGAGGATGTGCCCAATTACTCTTAGGCAAGGGTTGCTCCCCTTTATTTTGTGAACACATTTTGGCTGCCTCTGTCCCCTTGAGGCTAGATAAGCGGTATTTTTAGGCACATCTGCTCCCGAGGGGGGCAGAAAACCTCTAGACACTAGCGAAAGTTTCTGTGTGTGTGTGAATTAAAGTTTGGCTGATGGTCTGTATTTACTGGCATTTGTCTGGCTGTGCATGAACCTGCATGTTTTCTGACCGTGTGTGTGGACTTGTGTTTGGCTGGCAGTGTGTGTGGACTGTGGCTTGGCTAGTGGTCTGTCCGGATGGCACATATCTAGTGGTGTGGTTGGACTGTTACTTGGCTGGCAAAAAGCGTGGACTGTCACTTGGCTGGTGATGTGCTTGGGTGGTGCTTGGCTCGGTGGTGTACATGGATGAAATTTGGCTGGTGGTGTAGCTTGCATGGATCTTCCAGCATTTTATTACCCAGGATCCAGTGCAAACCTCAAATTTAGCTAACAATTTACACTTTCCAATATTTGTCAGATCACTGAACTGGCACAAATTTCCCACTAGCCAGCGTTTCCCTCAGTCTATCGAAAAAAATGATTCCTCACTTGTGTGGGTGCCCAAATCAGAAAACCGTCAAACTTATAAAATGATAAACTGAAGGGGAACCAAAGTGGGTCCAAAAGGGCATTTTTTCATATGTTTTTAGGCTGACACTGCTTTGGATACCCACACAAGTGAGGTATAATTATTTGGGGAGACTGAGGGCAACGCTTGTTGATGGGAAAATTGTGCTGGTGAGGTGATCTCACAACCTTCCCACACAGAAATGTGAGCAAAATGTGACTTTTTAACTAAATTTGAGGTTTGCAGGGGTCTGGGTAAGAAAACTTTAGGAGGGCCACACACCACACCAGCCCAAATTTCCTACCACCCATCATTCCCCTTTGTCTCCCGAGTAAAATGATACCTTACTTGTGTGGGTGGGCCAAGAGCCTGCGGATGGAAATGGCCAAAAACATAGTGTTTGAGGGGGTAGCACAGCGAGCTCAAAGGGTAATATATTTTTTATTTATGTTTTTAGGCGATTCTGCATTGGACAGCCAAACAGTTGGTATCATTTTTATCAGTAGACCAAAGATTCCAGAATTTTCCATCACACAAATGTGAGGAAAATGTGTTTTTCTGACAAAGATTGAGGTTGGCAAGGGATTCTGGGTAACAGAACTTGGTGAGAGCCACATAATTCACCCTATCTTGGACTCCCCTGGGTGTCTAGTTTTCATAAGTGTACAGGTTTGTTAGGTTTCCCTAGATGCTGATTGAGCTAGGGCCCAAAATCCACATTTAGGCACATTGTGACAAAAGGGTCAATTTTCACAGGAAAAATGTGATGTGTCCATGTTGCGTTTTGGACCTATCCCTGTTGCAGGCACAAGTCCTACCCACACAAGTGAGGTGCCATTTTTATCAAGAGATTAAGGGGAATACTGGTTGTGTGGAGGTTTGTGGCTCCTGCAGATTCCAGAACTTTCCATTGCAGAAATGTGAGGAAAATGTGTTTTTTTGGCAAAGTTGGAGGTTTGCAAGAGATTCTGGGTAACAGAACCTGGTGAGAGCCACACAAGTCATCCCATCCCGGATTCCCCTTGGTGTCTACTTTTTAAAAAATGTACAGGTTTGCTACATTTCCCTAGGTGCTGGCTGAACTAGGGTCCAAAATCCACAACTAAGCACATTGCACAAAAAATGGTCAGTTTTCAGTTGAAAAATGTGATGTGTACACGTTGCATTCTGGGCCATTTCATGTAGCAGACACTAGGCCTACCCACACAAGTGAAGTATCATTTTTATTGGGAGACTTAGGGGAATAGTATGACAAGTGTAATAACCGTTTGTCTTTCTATGCATTTCGCCTTCCAAATAACAATACCCTCCAATTCACATGCTAATATGGGTATCCACAAATTCGGAGATGCAAAAATAACCACTGCTTCTAAGGTCCATAGCTTGTTCCCATTTCAGAAATACTTGATACCTATTTTTCAGTCTTTATATTTTACCAAATTAATTAATGTATAACCGGTAAACAATGAAAAAGCATTGCAAGGTGCAACTCAGGCCTAAAGGCCTCAAATATCTCTGCAACCAGAATGAGCCTGTGCAAATAACAATACATCTTTAAAAAATCTACTATAGTTAGAAGAAGTTACAGGTAAAAATGTAGGCACAAATAGATGTTATTTCCAACTAAATGTCAATATTCTTTTATTTTAACTGTTACTTTCTATAGGAAAACCTTGCAAGACCTACACAAATGATGCCTTGCTGAATTTAGAATTGTGTCTACTTTTTAGAAATGTATAGTTATCTGCGATCCATTATTGGTTTCACACCCATTTCTAACTGGATGGAGGTTGAAAGCACATAAAATAGTACATATAGGTTATGTCCAAGTAAAATGCCAAAACTGTAGAAATTGTTGGTTTCCTGACAAACGTCTGCCTGTTCCTGAAAGTTGGGAAGATGGTTATTTTAGCACCACCAACCCTTTGTTGATACCATTTGCAGGGAAAAAATATACGCTTTCTTCTGCAGCACTTTTTTCCCATTTTCCCCAAAAAACCCAAATGTTGCTGTATTCTCAATCATTTCCAGGGGAATCCGCAAACCTTAGGTACCTTTAGAATCCTCAGCATGTTGGAAGAAAAGGATGCCAATTTGGCATGTATACCTTATGTGGACAAAAAGCTAAAGGGGCCTAAGCTAAATTTTCTGATATCTTTTTTCCGATATTGTGTGCATCGATATTATGTCAATGATCCCAAACTTTTCTTACTCAGACAAACATAAAGAATGTGTAACATCAGCGACTGATTTATCCCATATGATGTGTATATAAATATAAAAAATTTGCGAATGACCAGCATTGGTGTAATTCTGAAAATACATCGGTATGATAGTCCTCAAGGTTGTTCAGCTGAGTCGGCAGGTGGCCATTTTTTTGTTCCTTTTGTATTAAATTATAATGATAAACTACAACAAAAGTTGGAGATTGTTGGCAAGTTTATAAGCTCTATCTTGCAACCAGGGCATAGAGAAAGTGCTCAGGATAAAAAGGTGGATATGGAACATCAATATTAAGAGATTAAATACTGATGAGTGGTTGAGGGCAATTATTATTATCTGCAGCGGCAGCCCCTCCATTAGGGCGAAGGAGTGTCACCCCGACCACCACTACTCAAATAAAACAATAATAAAACGGGTTTTCAACCCATTTTATTATCATTTTATTTTAGTTCCCTGGACCCACCCCCAAGACTCTGATGAGTCTTGGGGACGGGCCCAGGGGATAACACTGCTGGTGGGGGAGTCGTAGTGCACTCCCTTCACTATGCATGAGGGTTTGGCCAGCCGTCTCAGGCCGGCCAAACCCTCAAAAGGAGTTAAGCTCTCTCCAGCCACATCTGCATTGCTGGGGCTAGAGAGAGCAGGGGCAGGCTCCCAGTCTGCCTGGGGGCATATGTTGCCAGCGCTCAGGCCAATCCTGAAGCTGCTTTCATGCAGCATCAGGATTGGCCGCAGTGCAGTCTGGGAACCTGTGCCCGGAAGAAGGAAGAGCGCGATGCGGTTAGTGATGGTGGTGTGGGCAATGGCGGCGGTATTCAGGTAGTTTTTTTTTATTTTGTGTCCCTTCTCCCCCTCTCCCTTACCCACCTCCCTTCTCTGGCCCGCCCACCACTTTGGCAGGGGACAGACCTTTTCTGATTTTCTGTAGGAATTAATAGGCGCTTCCCAATGTATTATCCAAGCCCCCGGAAAAAATATTTCTTCTGGTCCTATGGTACTTTTGAAACTACACTGCAGGAAGGCAATCACCTTCAGCGGCCGTTCCATGGCCTAATACAATTATTATTTTTATTTTTAAAGTATTGATCCTCCTACTCTTTACGTAAAATGTGACATCTCTACCTATGAGTATGGCATCATTTGTAAGATATCATTTGTTACATCATGACTGTTATCATCAGCAATGCAATATGGACTTGGTTGTGCACCTGCCTCAAACGGCTATCCTCCTTGCTCGTGGTAAGTTTAGATTGGATTCCAAAACAACACTTTAAGGACCGATTTTCAATGACGCTAGTAGTGTTTTTTTAATGTTTAGGCAATTCTTAGCGCTAGTTTTTTTTATCTACAGAGAAAATTATAAGACACTTCTAATATTATATTCCATTATTTATTGCCACGTTTTTGCCAAAGACTTAGCTATTTTTACATTTTTCTCCATTAAATGTTCAGAATATTTATCAGATGAACCATTTAATTATAAAGGAGGTTCAGGGGGAATGAAATACTTTAACCTCTCACATGCAATTCGAAGCAAGTTAATTGCAGGTGCAAACACAGTACTCTTCAGAACATCGCTACAGACAGTGTGATAGAAACGTCAGATGAAGACACGTTTTCGCTCAGATTTATTATTACTTTTTCAAATTCACACATTTTGTTCAAGGATCAACTTTCAAGTTTTTAAATTAAGTGTGTTAGAGGGTTTGTAGATCCCCCATACAGTAGTTATGGGGAGACATTTACATCCATAATTATCATTTTAGCTATTTCATTTATCATTACAAAAATATAACGTTAAACGTTACTTAAGTCATTTTACCGCTAAATTCTCACGTTCGCATTTGAAATAATTTGACTTTCAGAGTGAATCACATTTTAGCAAACCATGAAATGAAAATAAATCTTGAGTTTCTTAAATATGACACATCTCAGTTAAATTAAACGTAGCCTTCAGGTAACTTCATCTTCACACCCAATACTAGACCAATAAGTACCACATGGTGGACCTTATTACGGAACGAATGGAAAGAACTACATTGCCGTAATTGGCAATTACTATATCCAATTTATGTCACCCGAGTCAGAAGGAGGTATTCCACAACTACATTAGGACAATTATTGTAAACGGGACAATTCTCTGCAATCCGAAAAACATCAAAAATATCGATAACACTTGACAAACCTATTGGCTAAAAGTAAGATAAAGTCACAGCTAGTCTTAAGTTTGTAAAACACATAAACAGTTGCTGCAGAGAGAATCTATGGTTATATTTTATGACTAAACATGAAAGATGCAGGAGCCTTTAATCTTACAGAGGCACTATTTATTACTGGCCCTAAAAAATGTGTCCTAGCAATCCCCTTTAAACCCGATGGTGTGTTTCTATGTACATGGGGACTTATTTACAAGGCCCTTGCAACACTTTTGCGTCATTTTTAACATGGGAAATGTGACGCAAAAGTGGTGCAAGGGGCGTGTAAATCTGCCCCATGAAACTTTGGGGCTTATTTACAAGCAGCTTGCGCTGCTGGTGTGTCACTTTTTATATTGGAAGAAGTGTTAGAATGGATGTATTTTTACTACCCACAGTTCTTTCCTCGCTGGCATTTTCATACCTGCAGCAGTAATGTATGGACGCAATATTAATGTGCGCTGACCCCAGTGGAGATTAATGAGAAGCAGACCTGTCATTTACCACTAGTGGCAATTTATATGTAACCACGATCTATCTTACTTTTTCAGGTTTAAAGTCACTTGACTTTCAACAGGGAATTTAACCACTGAATCAGGTCAGTTAGGGGTACTGGAAATCCTAGCCCGGTGTAAAGGGCTCCCAACACCAGTCACCCTACTTGTGTGATTATAGTTCTAAGAAAGAAGTCAATATTTGGAGCCAAATCTGCAAAATGTGTATATGGAAACTATCAGGCAAATCCAATATAATTCTTCAAGTCTTTATTATAGACCTAATTTCAGATATGTTTAATTAATAATTGAAAACTTGATGCAACACAATGATATTCCTGATTCCAGTTTGGTGCATCATTTCAAATTACTAATACAGCTGACACCTGTTTTGTGGTTATACCACTTTATTAATGGTGTACATAACATGCACCAGGAAGGAATCTGAAAAGTCATGTGATTGTGAATAATGATTGTGCAATTAATATTAGCCTGAATAAAAACTTTGGAAAAAAGAGTTGACCTCTTTTTCAATCTGTAGAACATCAGCATAGGTCAGAAGAATACAATTTCCATTTAAATATCAGTGTTAATCCTATTTGTAAGGTAGCAGGTCTTTTTGCAGTTTTCCCCCCCACTTGTTGCCCCATTTGGACTTTTAGCTGCTGATTTTTCGACTCTGAGAGAGCACTGAGGCCCTCTAACCAAGCTTAAGTGCCAGTGTTCGGACCAATTACCAAAGTTATGTCAAATTGGCTATACCCAAATGGCAAGTACTGACTTTCTTATAAGTCCCTTGTATATGGTACACAGGGTACCAAGGACATGTAAGGCAGAGTGTCCAACTAGGGATGCAGCAATGTTTGGGCCACCCAGAATGTGAAAAAGTACTAAATGGCTACCAGCTTGTCACTGCAGACTGGAGAAGCAGTGTGTATGTACCCTGCTACAAAAACAAAAGAATGGGTGTCAAGGGAAAGTACGCGCAACCTGCAAAATTTCACACAATTAATAATTTTGATCCACAATTATCCAGTACGGTGCTTACAACTTGAGGATAGGCACCCTAATCCTCAAAACAACAATCAAAGATTGATTCAAGTATTTTCTCTTGTTGAAGCACACGCAAATTAATCTTCCACGTTTCCTGTTACAGTCACAAAACTAGAAACACATTAATGTGGGCTTCTCTTCTTCTTTTATTTTCATTAGTATCTCCAAACTTCTTTATTCATAACATTCTTCCACTCCCAACGCGTTTCGTCGATAGGGATTAACCCATGCGACTTCCTCAGGGCTGGAAGCAATAAATAATATACATTGGAGTATAGAAACACAGTTGTTTCAAATCCAATAGCCCACATTACTTCCAAGAGCAAAGGGAAAAACATGCTGTGTGACTTCACACTACTATTATATTCACATAATTACATTAATCACTTTGACCTATCAATTGTATTTCCAACTAAGATCAACCTCCACCATTTTAACAGTGAACGCTAAGCACTTCCGTGATGGCACCATTCTCCAAACAGTGAACCACACCCTATATTCATGCCTCTAAAATAAATCAAATCTGTACCTTAATCTTGTGTAACTGTCTCCTAAGTATCAAAAGTACAGAAAACACACCTAGTAAAACACACTGCGGAGCACAAGAGGCAAGAATGGCGAGGATAAACCGAACTTTGTAATAATAGGCACATACCTTAGTGCACCTTAACAGCAATATTGGCCGTAGCTCCTTCCTAATGATCTCTTTCAGTCATCCACATTCACCTACAATATAAATTATGCTCTCAAAAACTTGCACTAAGAGATATTGTGTCTGTCAATCCTCAAGTCTACAGAAACGACTGAAATATAATCTCACCTTCTTTCTATGAACACTCTTCGTGACCATTAGCGAAATTAATTTTTGCAGCCTTAGTCAGACTTATTCATCCAAGTCTCTGAAGTACGGAGACCTGTAAATAATAATACTCATCAGAAAATTTGTAATAATCCTAATTGTTAACACCACTGCAAGCCACCCCCCAATAGTGTATTGTACCACTCTCATAGTACTTACTATTTACTCAGGCAAAGTTCCCGAATACAGGAACACTCCTCGCGTCTGCTCGCGTCGCGTTTCCCAATGCCTGTTATCAAAGCCAGCGACATAAACGAGGTGACTCCCTCATAAATTGAAAAGCGCCATTTTGGATAGGTTTAACATCCACATTCGAGCGCCATTGTGGAATGGTTTCAATCATATGAATGAAACCTAACGTAATACATTGTACCAATCCCATAGTACTTGTTATTCATTCTGGTAATGTACCCGAACAATCCCGAATCTGTTCGTGTCGCGTTACCCACTACCTCAGAAAAATAAATAAAAAAGCGCCATTTTCGATATGTTTGACATCCATATTCTAGCGCCATTATGGATTGGTTTCAATCACATAAATGAAACCTAACGTGGTGCCCAACTAAACTTTCGAGCGTTGGGGTTGAGTTTAAGGTTAACAAACAAGCCCGACTGGACCCTAAACAATATTTGCATGTATATTCCATGATAAGGCCCCACAATCATATCATATAGGACACCCAAATCCTTGCACTATTGTTAAAAAAAAATATTATTCAAATGCTATTCAAGTAGTGATGGTGGTGCTATGTCTATTTAGTTTAGAACATGCCATTATACATATCATGCAACATTCATCAAAAAGAATACCATACCCTATATCATGTATGATTCATCAATAATGAATTGAACATAATTGAATTCAAAGAAAACACATTGTCACATTTGTTGAACAAATTTCATCAGAAATGCAGTCATTCTCTGATCTAATCTTGGATGCTTATGCATTTCGCAATTCTCATAACTGTCATGTTGACTGTTGGGGCCACACTTTTTGCCTTCCTCCTCTTATTTTTCTGACCTACTTTTTGTTGGTTTTGGCACTTTACCACTGCTAATCAGTGCTAAAGTGCATGTGTTCTCTCCTCTAAAACATGGTATGAGTGGTTCCCACCAGTTTGGCATACTTGATTTACTTGTAAGTCACTTGTAAAGTGGTATACCATATACCAAGGGTTTGTAAATTAAATGGTACTAGTGGACCTGCAGCACTGTTTGTGCCACCCACTGATGAAATCTATCAAACCTATCTCAGGCCTGCCACTGTAGTGTCTGCATGCACAGTTTACTGCCACTTTGACTTGCCATTTAAAAATGCTTGCCAAGCTTTAAACTCCCCTTTTATTACATATAGGTCACCCATAATGTAGGCCCTAGGTAGTCTTATTGGCCGGATGATGTGTACGTAAAAGGTAGGGCATGTGCCTTTATTATGTGGCATGTCCTGGTAATGAGAAACAGTCTCCTTTGTTTCTCACTGCTGTGAGGTCTACTCTTCTCATAGGCTACTGTTTCCTTAAATATGTTTAAGTGGTAATTTCTCATCTGAAAGTTGCCGTTGTTGTTATGTTTAGAATGTTAATGATAAATCCTGCTCACTGGTGTAGTTGGATTTTACATTATCATTTAAAACTGACACTTTTAGAAAGTGGGCATTTCTCTGTGCTTATGCCTTTTTGTGCTTTTCAGCCTGACTCCAATCCATGTCTGGACCTGGTTGAAAGCTAAACTTAGTGCATGCTTTCCAGACAGCCATCACACAGGAATGTGTCTTAACTGCATGTAGCATACATTTCAGGAATCTCACTGCCAGCTGCGGTGATTGCAGGGATAAACAAGCAGAAATTGCTTCCTGACATGATCTTATCTGTAATTGCAAGAGGACCAGATGTAACCAGAAGCATCTCAGCAGCAATAACGGCTCACAGATACAAATTATGTGCACCTGGGACTCTGCTGCTGACCCACAGAGTCTGCAGTTATACTTCAATGATCCTGTTAACCGGCCAAAGTGGTACTCTTCAAGACGAATCATACCACATCTTAACCGTAGTAGTTCTTTTTTTACTGTGGAGGTTCAGTGGATAGTCCAAAACTTCAACTGCGGACTTCATTGTATACAAGTGCAGTCGAGATGATAAAGGCAAGCCAATTTAAACCTTCAATGTCAAGATCTCTTGAGATTCATTTTGCCTGCTCCAAAAATAATCAGCTTAGTGCTTTAGGAGGAATGAAGCATTCCTAAATATCTTTAGCCTTTAAGGAAGACATCTAGGCTCTCAAATATTTATGCCATCCTCGGTTTTCATTCATAAGGAATTGCCAAATTGTGTGTTTCATGGACCCATTACTTGCATTCTTTACTTTTAAACCATTGCCAATTGTTCCAGCTCTTTAAGAAGTATTTTTGCATATGCTTTTCCATTCACGTCCAGCAAGGCAATGAGCCTATAATTTTCCAGTAAAACTCCTGGGTCCGTCTTATAGATTGGTATCAGAATGGAGCTTCTCCAACTTTCTGGAACAATGGGAAAAAGAAGACAGTTATTAAAGAGTGGGAACAGAACACCTGCCCACTCAAGACTAGCTGTTTTACAAATAATTGCTGGCAGTGCGTTTAAGCCATGGACCCCTGCGGTGAAAAAAGACTTGATTTCTGTTAGAACTGTGTCATAATTTAGAATTAGCGCTTCGCGATTGGAGGTACGTTTGCCCTCCGTTTCATTGGCTCTACGCTCCACTGGAACTACTGCCTCATCCACCACATACAGGGTAACAATATATATACACCTTAAAGCAACTGCAATGTTACTGTGGGGAGAAGGTTAATTTGGTCTCGGTAGTTGATGGACAAGGAGCCAAAATGCACGCTGGTTTGGTAATCTTGCTGCCTCATACAATTTTAACCACTGCTTCTCTTTTTAGTTTTATTTTAGCCCTCACTGTTTACCCCTGTACTGCTTCCTCATTTGTAGGAGAGTGGATCTTGTGTGTTTGTGAGATCTTGAGCCAGTTGTCTTTTGGTAGCGTTCACCTTTTTCTCAGTTATCGAATTGTATCACTCATTTGGAGGCCCTTGTCAAAAAAACTTTTTGTGTCTACTGATGCTCTCGAAAGTTGGAGATTCTCCTGAATGGTTCTAATTGCAATGTGACAGGAGTCAGTTGTACCTTTAAACTCAGATTCAATTCTCCTAGACACCATTTAAGTTGCTCCCTCCTCTCATCCTGATGTTGCAATTTCCACTTTATTTATTTAACCCGCACAGTAGCCTTCATGAGTGAAATGACTTGTTAGGATCTCGTGGTCACTAATCCCCATGTGAAGCACAAAAATAATGTGATTTGTTTTAACAAAATTGCCCTAAAACCCAAATGTAGTCCAAGATTGACTTTTGGCTGCCGGAGATTCTGTTGAATGAGGCCGAATGGTCTGGGAGAATTCTTTCATTGATACTACGAAGGCGTAAATTGTTCAACCGAATTGCTGCTGCTGCATCAGCCTTCAGGTTTGCCAATAGACTGCATTATAGGCAGAATTCCCCATTCTGCATTGTCTGTTTGTTGACAAGTTGGTGTAATAACTCCTTCCAGTAGGTTTGATTTAACATCGCCTGCCAAAATCCACATAGCCTCAGCATGTCTCGTCCACATATCACTCACTATAGCAACCATGGGGCATATTTACAAGCTGGCGATAATAAATTATAACCGCTTTTGTGGCCGTTTTCGGCCGAACAGCGGCGATAATTTTATCGCCTGATTAGCAAGGCCACGCTAACGCGTGAAACCTTGCTTTAGCATGGGGATTCCTAACGCCCAGCTTTGCATCTCTAATGAGATGCAAAGTGTACGTTCCTGACCTAACATGACAGGAGAAATGTCGCTAAGCGACATTTCTCCTATCATCAAGCCCCACGCTATGAAGCATAACATCAGGAAAAGTAGCGTTAGCCCCTGTTATCGCTACTTTCCTTACGCCTGCTTCAGGACTGACTTAGCCATGATATCCTCTGGAAGGTGGATATCATGGCTAAGTTTGTGAGTCCCTATCAGCAAGCTAACGCCACATTGCATGAGTTTATCGCTGGGTTTCCAGCGATAATCTCACATTAGGCAGTTAGCGTGAGGATTTTTATCGCTTTTGAGATAAGTGTTGCTAATAGCACGCTATCTCAGCGATAAAAATCCATGTTACCCGGCGATAATTATCCTCACGCTAAGAGCGCTGAGCGATAATTATCGCCGGGTGTTGCTGATATGCCCCTATGTTTTTGAGTTGTGCTATCTTCTTTGCCAATAGTGGATTGATATAAGCATTACAGATGATCACTGTTAACTTGGCATTTGTTGTGGAAGGTTTGAAATCCAGTTTGGCTTTAACTAGGTCTATCGAGCCTATATAGAGAGGGGTCATGTTGGCCTACAAGCGTTTGCTTATATTTATAGCCGCTACACTCGAGGGGAGGGATGGCCTCCTTTCAATGATGACTGTGCTGGTGTGAATATTTCGTAGAAGTCTTACCAGCCACTACCCGTAACCTGACAAGTCTCCTGTAAGCAAATGATTATTGAGTCCTCTGATGTTCCAAGGGCACACTGTGAGACCTGGATCTAGCTCGAGAGTTTAAGAACCGGGCCGATCCAAAGGCACTATTTTAGGTTTACTGGCTATTGTGTGTTTGGAAAACCCCTTTGTAGTTACTGTTCCCCATATCTAAGCATATTTGCAAGGTTTCATTAGTGAAGGTTCTTGATATCGATATCCCATGGAAGGGATTACCTATGAGATGAGTTCCTCTGGCGTTTTTAAGAACAGATCCTTTCTCTGAACGACCCTCTGTTACCCAATATTTCTCTGATTTTCTTTGTCGCATTTGCGCGAATCCTTTTGGATATCTTCTTACTGGAGGGTCTAACACTTGGATGCCACTCCCCTCCAAGGTTTCTTTAAGTGACATAATTATTCCCTTCATTTCTCTGCTCCTAAAGACAATCCTTGGGGCATATTAACAAGCCAGGCGATAAAATTATCGCCGCTTTAGCGGCAGAAAACTACCGCTAAAACGGCGATAATGGGCTTGATAATATGCTCTATGGAATTCCAATTGAAGCCCATGTTAGATGTGAAGGACATCTAACATGGGCTTCAATTGGAATTCCATAGAGCATATTATCAAGCCCATTATCGCCGTTTTAGCGGCAGTTTTCTGCCGCGAAAGCGGCGATAATTTCATCGTCTGGCTTGTTAATATGCCCCCTTGTTCGTTTGTTCACTTTTTGGTTTTGGCCTGGCGAGAATGCCACTGACTCTATGCGTTAAAATGATCACCGCTTTAGCGGCAGAAAACTGAAGCTAAAGCAGCGATAATGGGCTTGATAATATGCCCTTGAGAATTCCCATAGAAGCCCATGTTCTGGGCTTCTATTGCAATTCTCACGGGCATATTATCAAGCCCATTATTGCTGCTTCAGCGGCAGTTTTCTGCCGCTAAAGCGGCGATAATTTTAACGCCGTGCTTGATAATATGCCCCTTTGTCTGTTGTGGAATCCTCTCCAGACCTGTACATTTTCTCACATGTAAATCTACATTTGCACCTAGGTGAAAAACTACACTTTGTGCTTGTCACTCACCAATTGGGATTGTAGATTTACACCTCAGCGTAAACTTAAATGTCTCCACTCCTAAAAAAATTCAGGGGGTTGAGACAACTAAGACTGTATTTACAAGTGTAATGTTATTATTAGTAATTCTTCACACATATGTGGAGATCTCCACCACTATGACAGAGATCTCTCTACACGAATGTAGAGGGAAAAACATAAAATGTTATTATTCTTTACAAAAATAATTAAATTTTTTAATATTTAATATAAATACAACATAATTTAAAATATTTCTTAGCAACAAATAACTAACAAACGAATTGTTACAGCACATTGACTTGTGAGTCTTTGGTCCCAGTTACAAGTAATGCAGCTTACTTTATGGGGAACCTTTGTAATCAGAAACAATGTATCTGGACTCACACATAAATCCGGCTCTTACAAGTTAATCTTAACGGAATGGAGAATAACTGGGCAGAAGCATTCACATGTAATTTTTTATTTCTGTATGCATTACCAGCCCTTTAATCACCTGCCTGGGTATGTGGTGAATGGAATCGGGGGGCAGTGATGGGTGTAATGTTATGTTACGTTGCTATAGTGTATTTGTAGAGTGCTCTTACGCAGATGTTTCTTGGCTCTTTACAAAGACACAACATTAGAATCTAACAGTGACCAGGAACAAAGTCCAGAATGAATTTGTGGTCTGAGGTGTAGGGCTTTAACCCCTTGTGTGCCCATGACGTGCTGGACACGTCATGGAGCACAGTCGTGCTGTGCCCATGACTTGTCCAGCACGTCATGACACCCACCCACGGGGGAAGCACTGGCGCTCCCCCTCGTGAGTGGTCGATTTTTTCTTTTACTGGGAAGGCAGGGGAAGACCTTCCCCTGCCTCCCCCCGCCCCACCCCCGCGTTATCAATGACATCAGCGAGCGAGCCGCGCTGACGTCATGGAGGTTTCCCCTTTGTTCTCCGAGGTGCAGGAAGCCATTTGCTTCCTGCGCGTCAGAGAGGAAAGGTGAGTTTTGGGGCTGGGGAGGGGGGTATTTTGCGATCGGTGGGTTAGGTAGGGTGGGGGCACAATGTTGTGGGGAGGAGAAATGTTTTATTTTAGGCTCCGCTTGGTTCGTGCGCTTGGTTCGTGCTAATTGCAGTTGCTTCCATGTGAAATGGATCCAAAAAAGAAACACACTCTTGCGAGAGATGCCCTTTTTCTCTCGTTTTCTCTCTGAGGGGTGCTGCTAGCGTGGGAAAGGGAGGTGGGGGGGCAAAATAAAGTAAGACAGAGGGGTTGCAAAGTGGCCAGATTGATTTTATTTACATCCAAATACACCAGCATCACAGAGTTTGCCAGTGAAGCGCTACTTTCGTTTTCTCTTCTTTCTTTGAACAGCATTGTTGTTCCCAGGTTGGGAGAGTGTACCATTCCTGGAGGTACTGCAATACCTAGTTGTTGGTTGGATTGGAAATCACAATGTGTACCATGGCTCTGTGTTTATGGATGTGGTCTTTTTATACCATACTGCTTACGTTTTGTAAGGATATAAGCAATGGACATTGAAACTGTTCCCTTCAGGGCCCTCTAGTCATGTCCATAACTTTTCAGGTGAAACCACTCGCTGATTTCTGAATAGTGAGTGAGAGATCATTAAGGTAACCATGTTGTTTCTGCTTACATTTCACATGCTTTACTTAATCTTGCATTCCCTATGAGTGGTTGCTTTTACTTTTTTTTAGGCAGCATATTACTCTTATCAAGTGCATAATTTGTTTTGAGCCACACCCAAGTGTTTATAGCGGCACAATTAGTTTGTAGCTGAAGGCAGTGCGAGTTTCTCTCAGTGGGGAAGTATGGTGTTCAGTGGGGGAGAGGATGTGGCACTATGGCCAGAGCTGTCAAATATGGAACTGAGGAACCGGGTTCAGCCTTCATGACCAGTCCACCAGACCACTCTACTGAGGGAGCACATTCCCATGCTAGACCGTAGAAGGCCCCACTAGACCTTAGAAGGCTTGATGTCTTAGCATAAGCAGGTGTACCCTAGTGGTGTCTATTGTGGGTTAACCTTGAAGGCCTGTCCACCACAATCCATCTCCAGTCTTGCGGGCAGGCCTACAAAGCAGCACACCCTAGAGCAACAGTGATCCAGTCGCTGTGACTCTGTCACTGAGGTCACATGAACCTTGAGCAGATTAGGGCGATGCGAATGGTGTGACCTCACTGGGTACCTATTTTGGGTGGGTACGTAGTGTTTGCAAGTATATTATGTTTTGAAAAAATTTTGCTTCCTCCTTCCTGGCCTCCAGCAATTTTCAGAAACAATAAAAATGTAATGATAACTTTGGTGATTAATGTTCTTCCTAGAGAGAGATGGAGTTTTGTCTAGTGGAAGGGTTGACTCCTGTAAAGGTAGCACAGAGGGTTAATGTGCCCGCTGCAAAGAACATATACCATGCAGATCACAAAGTGCACTGCTTTAATGGGGGGACCATGACGAATGGTCATTTTATGTCCGCTGTAGATGATAGATCCCTGAACAGTGTCATGTATGTGCATGTTTGCATTGTGCTGAGGGGATTACCAGGTAATTATTCACGCAGCTCTCTGATGGATGTCACATGTGGTTTTTCTGAGCCCCCAGATAGATCATGCAGTCTGTGTGTTCTCTTTTGTACTGCCAGTCACCGGTGTATTCAACTGTGTAGCCTTGGACCGTGTCATGTATGTGCATGTAACTTGCATGATCGAGGTAACTATTAGCGGCGATACTACGTGTCTCTCGGACCTCTTTCAAGTGGTTGCTGTCTTTTTTCCCCAGCAACCCCCCCTCCCCAGGGGCGGCAATCTGCGAGATAGCCCCGGGTGCACAAGCTCTAGCTACACCTCTGCCACCAATGTCTCTTTTATGCATTCCTGCTGCATGATCGTGCAGCAGGAATGGCCACTAGCGCCAGTTTTTTTTTCTTTGTTTTTTAGGTTTGGGGTTGTTTGTGGGAGCGGCGCCTTAGTCAAGGGTCGCACCGCTTATGGCCACATTATTTTTTAAATATTTTAAAGTGCAAGCAAAATCAAAGAGGTAGCAGAAGATACGTTACAAGAGGAAAAAGTGATGTATGCATGTTACAAAAGACTACAAAATACAAGTAGAGGTAAAATACTGCAATAAATGGCAGACACTCAAAACACAGGAACACACTGGGAAGGCACTTCTATAGGCATGGAGAACAGAATTTCCTATAATGTAAAGACTTCCTTCAGACAATAGAGAGGGCGTGAATTAAGTTTGGAAGTGTCTTTGCAGGAGGAGAACTTTGAGGTCAGTTTTGAAGGACTGGGAAGAGGGGGTGGTCCGGAGCTGAGGCTGAGTTCCAGATTCTCGCCGCGTTGCCTGTAAAGGATTGGGCCATCGATCTTTCCTTCTTGAAAGTGGGAGGGTCAAGCAATACATTTTGCGCAGTACGGGATGGTCTAGAGCATTATATGCATATGTGACATTAATGTTTTTTTCTCCTTTTTATTCTAGCCTAAAGCTTTTGATTCCTGTTTCGACAGTGGTTGTTCTGCAGTTTTGTGTAGTTGCATTGTTTTGGTAAGAATTTTTTTGTTGCTCTATTTACTCCAAATGAGTAATATTGTAATGTTTGAATGAATTTTTTTTAAGTGATGTCACAATGGCAGCATATTTAGTTAGTGGTTTGAGCATGACATTCTTTGCGATGTGTTTTGCATAGTCTTATGTGTAATTTCTTTTCTCTTTCTTTTTTAGTGGAATATTGTTGATCCATACTGTGTCGATGCATTTCTGCCTTCCAAATGAAAGATATTGTGTAAAAAAGAAGTCATTCTAAAAAATGACTGATAATTCTCATGCTAGTATGAGTATTCCCAATTTCAGGAATGTGCAAATATCTACTGTTTCTAAACTCTATATTTTGTTCCCATTTCAGAAATACATAGGTGTCTTTCATACCGATTTTTCCATGTACACATTTTTACAGAATAATTACTATATACCCAGTACATAATAAAAAAACATTGCAAGTTGCTGCTCAGTTTTTGGCTCTGGGTTCGTCGGGTTCTTGGTGAACCTACAAGTTCTATATATCCCCACAACCAGTAATGTCCAGCGGATAGAACGGTATATTGCTTTCAAAGAGCTGTCATAATTAGAAGAAGTTACAGGTGAAAACGTTGACACAAAAGGCTGTTTTTTTCAACTAATTTTCAATTTATCCTATATTTAACTGTTTGTTTCTATAAAAAAACCTTGATGGATCTATACAAATGACCCCTTGCTGAATTCAGAATTTTGTCTTCTTCTCGAAAATGCACAAAAAATAGCAAAAATAGGCTATGTCCCAGAAAAATGCCAAAACTGTGTAAATAATGTTGGGTTTCTGACTGGTATCCCCGAAAAGCTGGGTAAATGGTGATTTCAACCCCACAAATCCTTTTTTGATAACATTTGCAGGGAAAAACCCAAATGCTTTCATTTGAAGCCCGTTTTTCCAATTGTTCCAAAAAAAACAAAATGTTGCTGTATTTTGGCTCATTTCTGTGACCCCTCCAGGGGACTCCACAAACCCTGAGTACCTTTAGAATCCCCATGATGTTGGAAGAAAAGGACGCAAATTTTGCGTGGATACCTAATGTGGTCAAAAAGTTACAGGGGCCTAAGCGCGCACTACCCCAAATAGCCAAAAAAAGGCTTGGCACAGGATGGGGAAAAGGCCTGGCAGCGGAGGGGTTAAGGACAATTTTTAAGGACTTAAAGGCTACCCGAGATCGAATGAAAAGCCAGTGTGGTGATCACACTACTAGTGACATATGTGACCTTTTGGAAGCTTTTGTAACCATTCTGTGCAAGTTGTAGTTGATTTGAGGTTTTGTCTAGAGAGTCAAGGTAGATTCAATTTGCATAGTCAAGACGTTCATTACTGAAATATGAAAAGAGGAAATAATCTTACTTCAGAAGACGATGATAGGAAACCAGGTGGAGGTCACATTCATATATCCGGCTTCAAGAGGCAGGGTGCTGTCAAAAAGAACTCCTAAGGTCCGCATCACTGTTGAATGATTTGAGGGTCTCCACATTATATCCTGCCATAAACTCAGTGGGGGTTAGCAGGGGGACTGTGTCCAGGTGAGGTTGTGGTCTGGCAGGAGGAAGCATTCTCCCGGCAATGTAAGCAGTTTATAGGTGAAGTCCTCGGAACGGGGCCACCTTACACTGACAGCCCAACCCTAAAGCGATTTTGGGGCCGGTAAGATCAGGCTCTTGTGTTCTGCACCCAAGTCATCTGCATGTGGGGACATTGAGCATTTGTAATGAGCCGGGTACCATTCAACTCAGGGATATCAGAAAAAACACCTTGAAAACCTCCTCGTTGAAGCATTTGGATCTATGAGAAGCAATCAGTGCATTCCAATGGTCATCCTCCAGCAGCCATATTGAGCATACATATTCAGAACAAAGTATATCCCTAATACCATCGTTCGAGAAGTCTAGCCCCAGTGGTTTATATTGAAATAATGTTGATCTCGCACAGAATGCACTTTTTAGACAAGTTTAGATATTTTTCCCTAAAAATGATCAGTGGTGGTAAATTACTTTTCTAATGAGATTAACATTCTATTAAGATTACCCACGTGCATAATTTCAGCTATGAATTACTGACATAACTACCACTGTGCAGCAAGTAATACACCTAGTGGAACTCATATTTATATTTATTACGGATATAAACAATTACCACTAGAGGCAACACTAAGCACCAGGCATTAAAAATATCAGTGTCTAAGAAAAGCATTTCAGTTTCAGAGGCGTAGCTGGGGTTTATGCAGAAGAAAACATTACAGCATCATTTACCTTATTGTTTAATGACTACCCATAACCAAAGCTTCAAGCCAAAAAAGACAATTATGAGGTTTGCACAATTTATGAAAACTGTTCTTATTTTAAGCAGTAAATTCCATGTTTTTACTCAATATATTTTCCGCAATGGGGGAGTGACTTTTATTACAGAGTGATATACTATAATTACTCCTTTGATGATTTACTGTACGTCATTTCAATGTTATCTTACTGAAACACATCACCGGATTCGCATATTCCTATTTATCTCAATCTCATTTAACCACTTTTACTCTTGAAGTTGCAGTTACCTTAATAAAATAGCGCTATTTCATTTTCTGTATAATTAATAAACAGTAGGTTACAGCATACAACAATAGCAAGTAGCACATTGGAAGCCAATCGATGTGAAATACAGCTAGATTTTTATCACAGAAAATAGGCAAATCCCTTATGCTTTGTCTGTGGAGAAGGATTGCACCACATTCAAAGGGTTAGGCATCAAAGGGGTAGGCAAATTGGCTGTATAAAATAGATAAGACATGTTTGTTCTCTTTTCTTATCAATGTTTCACATACCCTAAGAATCCGAGTGTAACATAAGGCTTCAATCCGATATAGCGCTGTCCTAATGCGCCAACCTTCCTCATAGTTGGTTTTGAGCAACACTGAATGGCTTATGCATATCTATAAATGTTCATTAAGCAGGCCATCAGGCCTTTTACTGGCCTATCAGGTCGCAGGAACACACAAGACTTAGCATAGTTGAGAGTGCCAGGGTTCCACGCTATCCAGGGCAATTAATACTCACTTTGTAACAGAACGTTGGCCTGCAATGCCTTTTTGGCTTTACATTAGAAATGGCAACCAGGGAAGGCAAATCTAAAAGGATAAGGGGCCAGATGTACAATCATTGGATTTTGCGACCCCATTGGGAATGGCTGGCACTCCCAAGGAGGGTGGCCTGCTGGGGTCAGCAGACCACCACGTCTGAGACTGCTTTGTCAATAAAGCAGTTTTTTTTAATGCAGTCCGTTTTCCTCAAAGAAAAACGGGATGCATTTAAAAAATTAAAATTAAAATTTTCAGTTTCATTTTTTAATGCCAGGCAGTGGACCACTGTCTTAAAAAAATATTTGTGCATGCATTCCTAAAGGGTAAGGGGTACCCTGGGGACCCCATCCCGTTTGCGAGAGCCTTATCACACTTCTGAGAAGGGTGGTAAACTGCGAGTGTTTTGCGACCGCAATTGCGGTTGCAAAACATTCATACATGGGTTATGGCATCGCTATTAGGAGGAGACACCCTTGGCACGCCCCATCCTAATAGCGAGTCGCTAACCCTATTTTGCGAGTCGCTAATTGATTAGCGACTCGCAAAATAGGGTTAGTAAATTGGGCTGACCTATTTTGCGGTTGCAAAGGAGCCGAAATCCCCTTTGGAACCGCAAAAAACAGTCGTACATCTGGCCCGTGGTGTGTTATTCTGTTAAAGATAGTACTTCCTCAGTCACTGGCAGTCATTGTATCAACACCTGAAGCAAGAAGACCTCCAATGATATAAACCAATACCTTGCAAAAGTTTGCAGCAGGCACAACGCAGAGGCTAATTCTCAGGACTTGAACTTTGGAACTTGTGACCTGCAGTTTTCAGCAGAATTTCTACAATAGTGGCATGAGCTGTCTTAGCAGATTCTGAATCTATGACCTCCAGATTCCAGCAATCCATCTGCTGCTTACAAAGATGTGAACATTTCTACGAAACTGCTTGACTATGGTATCAGCATGTAAAAAAAACGGAAGTGCAAACTGCGTTCACTAAATAGTCAATTAAGGTGACCAGAGGCTCAGAAAGCTGAGTATCATGCACTGTGAGGGCTTGGAAATTCGAATAGCACCCTATTGCCTCAAAATTAGCAAATAACTGAGATCTCACACACAATTAAGAACAATATTGTAATATGGCCTCCCTTCAGCTAGGCACTCCTGAAGAAGATATTTAGGAGGTGATGAGTCCTCAAAACAAGTTCACCTACGTTATCTGCGGGCCCCAGTGGCTCACGTGTTTTAACTTGCTCCGGCCTATTTTAGTATCTCGCAATTATCTACTGGAACCCACTCTGGTCAGATGGAACTTTTTACTTGCCTGATAGCATGGAGGGAAAATTACCGTTATCACAATTACAGTCTGCAATTTTCCATAATCAAAGACTCGAAACTTAATCTCTTGGCTCTCTGGTTTTTATTATCAGCATGAAGATTTGCAGATACAAAGTCCTCAATACGAGGCACAACAAGTACATAGGCACTAACACAAAAGCTACTCTACGAAGAATCCGCATCCGGCTAAGAATAACTAAAAGTACAATCTCTAAAAGCATGAGGTAGAACACTACCAAGCAAATGTCGATACTAGGGACACTGAACCATACCATCTCTGTCCCTACTCTGCACTAGATGACATCCCTACATAGCAATCTCTTGAGACCCTCATCGAATAAAAGGTGTCAGAGTGAAACTTCATAAGAAGACTTCACTTAGAGAGCTTGGTCTAAGTTGCCCCCTCTATCTCTTCGCCTAGCCGTCCTCTGCTTTGGGCTGCTCTGATCTGTTCTGCTCTGCTGATCTGCTCTGGACTGCCTCCCACCCTCGGGGCGCTGTCCCTAATACAGAACCCCAAATCCCAGAACACGCCCTTTGCGCCTCCTCTTCTGCGGGGTCGTCTTTCAGTAAATTTCCACAGAGCGCTGTCCAGTTCCATCGTCCATCGCTTGGCCTTGAGTCCCAGACGCCATCCGCACTAGGAGTTACGATTGGTACATTCCAATACACTCCCATGTCTGGCTTTTACTGCATAAGTCAATTTGTGAACAAAGAACTTCTCTACTAACGAGCAACTGTCCTTGCACCTGGGGTGAGATCATGCAAAGCAGACATTCTTCACATCTTTTAAGTTGCAATTTACTACAGCCTAAAACCTCTACTGGAATAAATCCCTTTTGGCCTATTGCCCTTGGCTAACATAAGAAAATACCAGGCCTTTCGCCTCAACGATATATGCGAATTCTGGCCACTACTTCGGTTACACAAGCAGGTTTCAATCACAGTATTGACATTTACGTCTTTCTTTCATGTGTGGTCAACCTAAACAAACTACAGACACGAAGTCTGGGGTACACATTTCTAACACCACATTGCATTTCCCGTAGCTAAACACTATACATTTCCCTAATACGTTTACCATGTGCTTGTACATAGCTAGCACTTCTACTAAAAATCGATATAGGTTATACAGTTGTAATACATTGCACACGAAATCCCTGAGCGCACATTTGATTATATACGGGTGCCAACTAACAATGAATATGACGCACCCCTACAATTCTCAAACTTTTAAACGCTACATCAGTTCCCCCCTTTGATGACATCCGTCATCACACCATTACATTTCCTTCTTCAGAACTGATTTAAGCCGTGCTAGTCGTAACATTTCCATGTCGGACTCCCTCCAGTTTCTTAAGACTCTCATATTGCTGCTCCTGGAGCTTTGCCAACCTCCTCTCGTTTGCCTTTAAAGCTCTTTCAACTTTGCCTCCTTGATACCACTTCCATGCCTTCACACATCCCCACAAACAGATCACACAAACTACGGCAATAATAATCGGTTTCAACACTGAACCTAGGAATCCACTTCCCAGATTCGCAAACCAAGTTCCCACTCTTCCAAATCCTAATCCAATCTTCTCCCACACATTCACCTCCGTTAGATCCGTAATCTCCTTGTGAATAGTCGTTATGTTGTCTATGTACTTCCCTATCTCCTTCGAGTTGTCTGGAATATACGTGCAGCATTCCTGAACTTTCAATAATTTGCAGACTCCGCCTGCTTTGGCTAACAACACATCTAAAGCAAGGCGATTCTGCAAAACCATATTCCGGATCGACAACATCTCTCCAGCCACCAATATCAAAGATCTCGCCGTATTCATAGACAACTCATCAACTACAGTCGCCAACCTTCGGATCTTCACATCATTCAACACCACACCCATACTAGGTATCATTGCTCCGAATATATCCCCAATCACTGCACCGGCATTTGTAGCCCTACGTCTCCTAGGTGGTCGCTTCGTCTCTAACAACTCCAAGTCCCTTGTGTGATAAATCTTCGGGAATATGATAGCCAAATAGCATACTCCATACCAATTGTCGGGTAGTCTGACATAAGCATTCGTCCCACAAACATAATACACTGTCGGGATTACTTCTACTGGACCTTGCATAAAATTCTTAGCATAAGCTTCCATTGTAAAAGTCTGAGAACAAATGCTATGTCCTACTGCGACCTTCTCCGTCTTGGATTGAGGCCGTGCAATACACAAATTCCCTCTCTGTGCCTCATCCAATGCTATTGGTCCATAACTTCCCTTAGATCTGTGAGCTCTCTCCTCGTCCGTCCA
Source organism: Triturus cristatus (assembly GCF_964204655.1). Classification (NCBI taxonomy): domain Eukaryota; kingdom Metazoa; phylum Chordata; class Amphibia; order Caudata; family Salamandridae; genus Triturus; species Triturus cristatus. Next base: position 732,941,314 of record NC_140587.1, on the reverse strand, counting down.
ATCTACTGGGCTATCTCCGGTGTGTCGTGTCTCAGTCAACTTTCTATACCTGTCCTCTACTTGGTCTATGAATTTCTTCTCTATCTCTGATAACGCACACGTCAGGTTATTCCTGTGAGCATGCGCCGTATCCAGTTTCACAGTCGGTCTAAAATATTTCAGGAGTCTGTCCTCTTTCTTATCCAGATCATATCTATTCAAATGCTTGATTGCTGGCACCTCGGGAAGTACCGTGTCAAAATTTGAGAAGAAATACTCGAACTGTCTCCTGTCATAAAATAAACTGAGCCATATGCTACAAGAAATCCCATAAGTCAATGGGAGATGATGATACTTGATACCCTCATCCACTGAAGCAGGCAACTGCATGCACACATAACAATCCTTCACGTCCATCGCATCAACATACTCATACAGCAACCTTGCATACGCATTAAGCTTAAAATCACCCTTTGACAAATCCATGTGAAGTCTGCGAACATCCCTCAACTCCGATGATTCCTGCTCGCTAATACTAACACCACTCTGCCTTGGGGTAATAGGTGTGGGTGCTCCCTGAACCTTCCCCTCTTGCCTGTGAGCCACCATATAGGAACTGATCACTACCGCAAATATGGTGACTACCACAACTCCGATCCATGTGCCTATTATCAGTTTAGCCCTACGATGTGGGTTTACAGGATCTGCCATCTTCGGAATATGCTCAATGTCCAATGCAGTCTCTGAAAGGATAAGTCTCCTTCTCATTAATGTCTCTTTCGTGAACTTAGACAAACCTCCCTAACTTTCTTCGTTCTACAACGGAAAAATCCCTAATTTTGTTCTTCTTCCGCTCGGCTCTAAGTAATCTTCTTTTTAGCTGGCAACCTTTCTCAAATCAATCTAACATAAGCGCTGGTCCCAACAGCTCCAGGACTCCCTGCAATATTTCGAGCTTAAGGATGATCAGTTCTTGTGGATCTGGCACAGTCGTGAACGTCGGGAACTCCAAATTGTCCAAGATCATACCTCGAATGACACTCAGGAATGGCGGACTTGGGATATGAATCGTCAGAATCCCTTCGATCTCCAATCCCGGAACTTTCAGCAACACTTCCACCCTCTGGAGCGGGACACTGTTGACCAATGTCATCGACCTCAATCTTCCCGTGCTCGGTAACTCTGGCATCAGTCACTTGGTATGCCCACTCCGGGGAAGCGTACTTCCGACTTGGCACTCGAGTTCTCTTGGACCTTCTCACACCACCTTGAGGATTTTCCTCGTCTCCCGATTCTTCTTCTGGTTCTTCCGAAACTGGTGCAAGGTCGATGTCTGGGGCCAACCTCAGGTTTACCCGGTTCTGCTTTGCGGGCCAAACCCTTTCTGCTTCGGTGGCTCCCCCAGTCTTCTCTCCGATACCCTGTGCACTGCCTTCCTCTTCTTTGGCAGAACTCGATTCTGTACTACCCACTGCACCTCTCGCTCTTTCGCCGGTTTCTGGGTCAGTACTTTCTTCGCGTCCTCCCCCAACTCGATTCAGTGCACCATCAGCCGCTTCAGCAACCCTTACAGCTTGACTTGCCCTCTCTGGCGATTCTGTCGGCTCACTGGGATCTTGGTTCTCGAGAGGGGCTGTATCTTCCAAGGGTGCTGGAACTCTACGGGTATGAGCAGCATGCACCCAGTTCGGTAAACCTCCACACTTGACAGCAGTGTTCGTAACAAGGATTACTTGGAAAGGGCCACGCCACCTAGCATCCAAACAACTCTTCCTCACGTGCTTTCGGACCAGGACCCAATCGCCTGGGTCCAAGTCGTGGCACCTGTCACTCGCAGCTGGAACCGTTGCTGTCTGCACCTGCTGAGACACAGAACGGACCACGTCAGCAAGGCCTTTACAATAGTCCAGGATCATATCATCAGTGATATTTATCAGAGCAGTAGCAGGTATTGCAGGCAAACGCATCGCTCTTCCCATGAGGATTTCATGGGGCGACAACCCAGTTCTTCTATCAGGCACACTTCGAAGGCTCATAAGGACCAAAGGTAATGCGTCAGGCCATTTCAGAGACGTAGACGAACACACTTTCGCCATCCGAGCCTTCAGAGTTCCATTCACCTGCTCCACTATCCCTGAAGCTTCTGGTCTATAGCTACAGTGTAACTTCTGGTCTATATTCAAAGCGGCACAAAGCAACTTCATAACTTCGCTGTGGAAATGAGTTCCTCTGTCCGATTCAAAGGACGTCGGGAACCCGTACCTTGGAATGAGTTCTCTCAATAAGAGTTTCGCTACTGTGAGTGTGTCACATCTGCGTGTAGGGTACGCCTCCACCCACCTGGAAAAGACACATACTATCACTAATATGTACCTCAACCCATTACACTTCGGCATTTCGACAAAATCCAACTGCATCCTATTGAAAGGTCCCCCTGACCTCCCTATGTGGCTCAATGTCACAGCAGTTCTCTTCCCCACATTCATCTGTTGGCAAGTGACACATCTCTGGCACACAGTTTCGGCCACGGCACGAAACTTCGGATTGTACCAAGTCTGACGAAACACTCTCATCATGGCATCCCTACCCAGATGTACAGCACCATGTATCAACCTCGCCATGGGATTCAACAAACTTTCCGGCAACACTGCTCGTCCATCATTTGAAACCCATATATCCACATCTCCCTTCTCACATCCAGCTCGTATCCAGCTGTCCCGTTCCTGATCTGAGACCCCTTCCTGAAGCTGCTTCAGTTCCTCCCATGTGTCAGCCATTGCTAACATCTGACCATACACCACCTCTTCCTCAGTTTCCTCAATGTGGATCTCAGTAAAGTTGCATCCCTGCTCTGCACAAAATCGAGCTACTTCGTCTGCATAGTTATTTCCCAACGAGACAAAGTCGCTTCCCTTCGTGTGGGCAGCACATTTAACAACAGCAATTTCATCAGGACCTTGCAATGCTTTTAACAATTTCCGCACATGATCACCATTTCTTATAGGAGAACCTGAAGACGTCATAAACCCTCTCTGGGACCATAGCTGTCCGAAGTCATGAACCACACCAAACCCGTACTGGCTGTCCGTGTAAATAGTTACACGGATCTTGTCGGCTGCCAAACAGGCACGAGTCAGAGCAATGAGCTCAGCCACCTGCGCGGAGTGTACTCCTTCTAAACAAGCGGCTTCAACCACACCCGTAATGGTGCATACAGCAAACGCTGCTCTCAATCGGCCGACACTGTCTCTTAAACATGAACCGTCCACGAAGAAAATCTCATCTGACACCGGGAGCGGTTCATCGACAATATCCGGTCTCGGTTTGGTGCATAGTTCCGTCACATCGAGACAATCATGGTCCTCACAATCTTCATTATCATCTATTTTTAGAACAGGTAACAGTGTAGCAGGATTTAAAACAGCACACCTCTTCAATGTCACATTATCTGCTGCAAGAATAACTTGCTCATAACGAGTCAGCCTATTATTCGTGAGGTGCTGCGTTTTAGTCCTAGTCATCAACAGTTCAACAGAATGTGGCACATGTACAGTAAGAGGATGACCCATCACAATGCTCTCACATCTCTCGATGCTGACACCTGTTGCCGCAACGGATCTGAGACATCCGGGCAACGCAGAAGCTACTGGATCTAAAGTAGCTGAGAAATAAGCAACTGGTCTGCGGACACCTCCATGATTCTGGGTTAACACTGCTAATGCGCAACCTTCTCTTTCGCAGCAGAACAATGCAAATGCCTTGTTATAATCCGGCATTCCCAACGCAGGAGCGCTACATAAGGCTTCTCTCAGCCTCAGAAATGATTTCAAACAATCGTCGTCCCATGGTACCGGATCACTTACATCCTTTCGCGTCAGCCGCTGCAAAGGCTTCGCTTCAAAGGAAAAGTTTGGGATCCACTGGCGGCAATAACCCACCATTCCCAAAAACATTCTTACTTCCCTCTGCGTCGAGGGAACTGGCATTCTCAAAATCGCATCAATGCGATCTGGAGACACCTTCCTTTTACCCTTTTCAATTCTGTGCCCCAAATACTGTACCTCAGGTAAACAGTATTGCAGCTTGTTTGGAGACACCTTGTGACCGTTCTCTCCCAGGAAGTTCAACAACGCAATGGTATCGATCCTGCAAGCGTCTTCTGTCTCTGACGCGACAAGCAGGTCGTCAATGTATTGCACCAAAACAGAGTTTTTCGGCAACACAAGACCTTCCAGATTCTTCTTTAACAGCTGATTGAAAATCGATGGGCTCTCCGTATACCCCTGTGGGATACGGCACCACGTTAATATACGATTTTCTAGCCTAAAGGCAAAAAGAAATCTACTCTCTTCATGTAGGGGAATCGAAAAGAATGCCTGACACAAGTCAATCACTGTGAACCATCCAGCTTCGCATGGGATCTGGAACAGTATCACAGATGGATTCGGTACCACTGGACAACATGGAACAACTATGTCGTTTATTTTCCGCAGGTCTTGCACTATCCTGAACTTCCCACTCGGTTTCTGCAGTCCCATAATGGGTGAATTACATGGACTACCCATGATCTCCACCAGTATTCCCTGCCTAATCATAGACTCAATCACAGGTTTGATCCCAGCAATCGTCTCAGGCGACAGTTTATACTGAGGGGTTCTCGGGAGTTCCGCGTTTGGCTTAACCTGTATCTTCACTGGTTCCACTCCCCTGACTAAGCCGATCTCCTCTCCGCTTAGATCCCACACATCGGTCACAACTGACTCCCTCAAGTCCTGTGGAAGCTCCTCCACTGTCAGAGCCGGGTACACTTCCACGCACCCCTGCTGATTTGCAACCTTAAAGGTCGCGTCGTCATCTCTAGTCTGTACCTCTACTCCCCTCGGGGTACAGTAAATTGTGCAATTGAGCTTACACAATAAATCTCTTCCCAACAGACAAACAGGACTAGAATCGCACACCACGAACTGATGTCGATCCCTAAAGTTTCCTATCCTGACTGGAATCGGTTCCGTCAAAGGGCTAACTAGTCTCTTGTTCGCCACTCCAACCACTTGTATACTTTCTCCCGAGAGGGCTACCCCCGGAACTACTGCTGATCTTATGGTTGACCTGGTAGCCCCCGTATCTACCAAGAAGGTAGTAGGGCGTCCATCGAGTTCGGCTTCCACAAAGGGTCCCTTCTGATCTACTTCTAATATGGCCCTGAGCAGGCAATCATCGTCCTGACCCAAACTTAACTGCGCCAGCAAATCTGCATCCCTCTCCTCTTCCACTTCGAACATGGGCATCTGCAAATAAGTCCGAGCTCCCTGCTGTATGTTCTGCATCCTGGGTGGCTGGGGAACCTGCACCTGCGAGACGCCTGTCCCCCCTTGCATCGTTCTCGGTACAGTCACCGTCTGTACCTGCTCCGCCCCAGGGACCTGACCCATTCCTCCCTCCATCTGCGGCTGATTATAGGGGTTCAAGGGACACTCGCGCCTCCAGTGTCCCACCTGGTGACACTGGTGACACGCAGTCGTCTTCTTCAAGATCGCTACATCTATTCCCGTCCTAGGGTCCACGGGTCTCGGCCTTCCCTGACCCTGCATATTCTGATTCCCTGTCTGATAATTTCCCTGTCTTCGCCCCACTGGACCCCCATTCGGCGGTCCCTGAGCCGCTTGCATCTGAATGAGCAATAAGTTATCCTTCATCTTCTTGTGTTTTGACTCAATCTCATCCGTGCAGTACCTGGCGTACCGCAAGATCTCGTCTACGGGCTTATTCTGCCAACAGATCAAATGCTGCTGTATCATAAGACTGACCTCGGGCTTCAAACCCAGCACGAACTTAGACACAAACTGTCCCATGTCCTTTGTTTCTAGCTCATCTAACCCACTGTACTGCTTAAAAGCTTTCAGAAGTCTCTCATAAAATTCATGTACTGTCTCCTTGGGCTCCTGCACTGTCCTGTCTATCTTCACCCAATCGATATCTTGGGGTGAAACCTTCGATTTCAACCAGGTAATTACCTTATCGTACAGCCTCATTACCACGGGCGACGGACCATTAGTAACTATGTTCCTATCAGGCTCATAGTCCGGCCAATCAACAGCAATTTTACATGCGTTCCACAGATCTCCCGGAACTACGATATCGAATAAAGTGTTCAGATCTATCCACAACACCTTCGAAATCTTAACAAAACGCTCAACTTGCTTGTACCACTCTGCAGGCTTCTCCCTGAGCCTGGGAAAATCGTTCGTAAATTATGCCAAATCCCCCCTGCTCCATGGTACATGTACATATCCTCCATTCGCCACCTCTCTCAAGGGAAGGATCTTTACCTCCTGCAAATCTCCTTCAGAGCTCCCTCCTTTCGCTCCCCTAGAATTCTTTTTCCTAGCCCATTTCTCTTGCCATTTGTCAAGCATCAACCATATTCTCATAGCTACAATCAATTCCTTGGTATGTGACCTTAGACCAACAACCCTTTTCTCTTCCAATTCCCGCTCGGTACAATGCATCCTATGGCTCCCTTGCAATGCTCTAGTCTTAGATAGATCCACCCCATATTCTCTAGCCAAACCCGCCAGTTTCTCATGTGCCACTCGTGCTTTACGAGTCACATCCTTTGCCACAAAAAGCAATTCATCGGGAGTATAGGTCAATACTCTCTCAAGAGGTAGATTCCCATATATTATTTCATCCGCTTCTGCTTTAAGTCTCACTACATCTATCATTCCTGCCTTCAAGGCTCCTTTCAACACCTGACAACTTGCTCCACGTCCCTCATCATACTCGCATTCCGGTTCCTGCTCTCTCCTTTCCTCCGGTAGTTCTAAGGGAGCAGAATGGCTCTTAAAGGCAACTGGGGTTGTCCCCGCTCGGCCCATATTCCAGCTCATTTGCTTCTTGGGTGATACCCATGACCCTAAATCTGGTCTCGACTCCATCGGAGTCCTCGACCTCACCGGTCTCTCATCCTCTTCGCCCCTAGATGTGTCTGACACCGCTGCTAATGGTGTACTCCACTGCACAGGGCTTGGAGGTCGGGCCGTTGCCCCTTCCAACTCACTTTCCCCACTTTCTCGCCTACTTCTCTCTGCCTCTCGTTCGGACCTCTCTCTCGCCTCTGATTCCGGGCTGTATATAGACACAATCGGTCCAATGGTGACCGGTACCCTCAATGCATCCGGTAACCTCATCTCTCCTTCAATCCTTCGGCTAGTCCCCGACTGACCCTGTGAACTCGCTGTATCAAACGAAACCAACCCTTCCACTCGGGTCTCGGGCTGGATCGTTACCCTCCTAGTTTCCTCTCTGTCGCTCCACCTATCATCTGACTCATCCGGATTATAAGGGGGTGGTCTCTCTTCTAGCAATCTTCGTAATATATCATCATCAGAATCACTATCCTCTTTCTGGGCTTTCCCATTCCTTATTCCTGTCTCCTCCATTATCGCGGGATACAGTTTCGCCTCCTCAATTGTCTGCACTCTCCATCTTTTCTCTGCTGCGTCCCATTTGGCATCCTGAAACGCCCTAATCGACTTCCTCATCCTCTCCTGACTTCTTCCCTTTTCCTTATCATGCGCTGCTCGGATCCACGCATGTAATGCTTCAAACTGTGCTGGTCTTGGCAAGGGTTTTAAGGACCCCATCACTGTCTTCAATTGGTACAGCACTGCTAATCTAAATGAGCCGTACCTCGGGAAAGCTAGTTCCCCTTCGCCTTGTGTAACCTTGTGCCAATTCTCGATCCAAACTATAGTATGTAACCCCACATTCTGTGCCATGTAATGTGCCGGTGTATCCTCGGGAGGAGCTTCTTCTCCCCCGCGGACAACCACATGCCTATCACCTCTACACAACTCTCGCAAAGCCCTAAGACACTTCATAATGAGCAAATTCGATCTCGCGCTCTGTTTACTTCTTGTTCTCAAATCCTCCAATAACAGCGCGACTCACACCAACCGGCCTATCACAGCGCGACACCCTCTGACGTCACCTTCCTTCGCTCGCAGCAGTTCCCTTCTCCAAAACTCGTTTCACGCTTACTCACGTCCCATTCACACACTGAAATAACCAATTAAGTTACTTCTCTGGCTGTCCGTCCACAGCCTCTGACTGTTCGTCCACAGTCTCTCGACCTTGTTGACCTCGATTGGCGCCCGTCTGCCCCCGTCCGGCCAGACAAAAACGCCTCTGATAGGTTACTAACACTCCAATCTGCTCACCACAACCCACGACCAGCGTTAAGTTGCCATACACACACGCATTCGCTCCCCCTATCTCGGTCCAGGTGATCGATGGTACCTCACGATCTCCTTTGGGTGGTCAACAAAAATCTATCTCAGGTGTCTTCTACACCACAATTCCCGGGCTGCGCGCGCTCACAGCCTGATCTCACAATCACACGACATACACAACAACTCCGCAAGACATCACACAACGAATCAACACCGCAATCTACAACATCTCATTTTCATACTCACTCCTGGAACTGCTGCTTTCTGCCGCACCGCTACTCGCCGTCGATGCTCATCTGCTGCCGTCTGCCGCTCGCCATCTGATGATTCAGCATCACTTATCGTCTCTTGGGCCTCAAGGGTCACTTATCCTTATCTAATCTTCCCTCGCTATCAGTAAGAAACCATCCTCGTTTGCTACCAACTGCTCCGGCCTATTTTAGTATCTCGCAATTATCTACTGGAACCCACTCTGGTCAGATGGAACTTTTTACTTGCCTGATAGCATGGAGGGAAAATTACCGTTATCACAATTACAGTCTGCAATTTTCCATAATCAAAGACTCGAAACTTAATCTCTTGGCTCTCTGGTTTTTATTATCAGCATGAAGATTTGCAGATACAAAGTCCTCAATACGAGGCACAACAAGTACATAGGCACTAACACAAAAGCTACTCTACGAAGAATCCGCATCCGGCTAAGAATAACTAAAAGTACAATCTCTAAAAGCATGAGGTAGAACACTACCAAGCAAATGTCGATACTAGGGACACTGAACCATACCATCTCTGTCCCTACTCTGCACTAGATGACATCCCTACATAGCAATCTCTTGAGACCCTCATCGAATAAAAGGTGTCAGAGTGAAACTTCATAAGAAGACTTCACTTAGAGAGCTTGGTCTAAGTTGCCCCCTCTATCTCTTCGCCTAGCCGTCCTCTGCTTTGGGCTGCTCTGATCTGTTCTGCTCTGCTGATCTGCTCTGGACTGCCTCCCACCCTCGGGGCGCTGTCCCTAATACAGAACCCCAAATCCCAGAACACGCCCTTTGCGCCTCCTCTTCTGCGGGGTCGTCTTTCAGTAAATTTCCACAGAGCGCTGTCCAGTTCCATCGTCCATCGCTTGGCCTTGAGTCCCAGACGCCATCCGCACTAGGAGTTACGATTGGTACATTCCAATACACTCCCATGTCTGGCTTTTACTGCATAAGTCAATTTGTGAACAAAGAACTTCTCTACTAACGAGCAACTGTCCTTGCACCTGGGGTGAGATCATGCAAAGCAGACATTCTTCACATCTTTTAAGTTGCAATTTACTACAGCCTAAAACCTCTACTGGAATAAATCCCTTTTGGCCTATTGCCCTTGGCTAACATAAGAAAATACCAGGCCTTTCGCCTCAACGATATATGCGAATTCTGGCCACTACTTCGGTTACACAAGCAGGTTTCAATCACAGTATTGACATTTACGTCTTTCTTTCATGTGTGGTCAACCTAAACAAACTACAGACACGAAGTCTGGGGTACACATTTCTAACACCACATTGCATTTCCCGTAGCTAAACACTATACATTTCCCTAATACGTTTACCATGTGCTTGTACATAGCTAGCACTTCTACTAAAAATCGATATAGGTTATACAGTTGTAATACATTGCACACGAAATCCCTGAGCGCACATTTGATTATATACGGGTGCCAACTAACAATGAATATGACGCACCCCTACAATTCTCAAACTTTTAAACGCTACATCAAACTCAAAGTGTGGGCAGCTGTGATGGTGAAGTAGGGCAGACTGAACTCTGATAAAAAAGCAGATATATATAAGCCCAAAGGATCATACATGATGACAATGATAGTCACACTCACTCAGGATAATACACCAGTCAACCTGGTGCTCAATTTCTAACCAAGTGTCAGGGTAAACAAAGAACAAAATAATTAAAGTTACTGGAACGAGAGAGTCTGCTCGAGAGGTGCACTGTCCACTCAGTGCATCCATACTTGTCTCTGGTGAGGGATAGACAATCTTCAAAGCATCTTTATTGGCTCATGGGTCAGACTGTGGGCTTATACACATGTAAGGCCAATAGAAGGGCAGGCCAGCAGATATTCAGTAGGAGATTTAGGGGCATATTTATGAGCCCTTTTACATCGTTCTTGCACTACGCAACGTGGTGCAAGAGTGACACAAATGTAAAATGACACTTATGAAGCCAGGCAAGGCCACCTTGCATTTCCATGCTTGACTTCGTAAATCTTGAGTAATGTAACGTAGTGCAAACCGCTTCATTGCAATGCTCTGTGCTAGGGAGATGTTTCCATGGGTGTCCTCATGCAACTGCCATGGATTTTGATGCATTTCTAGATTTACAAGAACTTGTAAACCGGGGAAGGAGGCAAAAATATATGCCTCCCTAGACAGCCGCGGCCCATGGAGGGAGTTCCGTGGGGCAGAAAGGTGGGGTGGGGGAGGGGCAGGGTGGGGGGGTACTAAACACCGGAAAATGGATAATTGGGGGTAAGTAAACAATTAAATAAATAAAAAAAATTCGATGCGCGACCTGCATCGCAAAATGCGATGTAGCGCGCGCTACGAAATTCGTTTGAAAGACAAAAAAATTGTATTCTGATCTTTTATTTGCCTGTATTGATGTAACACAATTTTACTACGTCTATCACAAGCATGACTCATAAGTAGGGGTGGGCAGAATTTGCAAAGTCAGGCTATGCAAAGTTCCGCAAAACGGCAAAAAATCTCAGCGAGATCGCGGAATACATTTTTGTGACAGGAGCATTGTGCCAGAATGATGGCATATATTTATCCAAGAAGATGTCACTGTTTTGTGCAATACCTCTACTCAACTGGAGTACTACTGGCTAGTAAGTAAGTGCTACCTCATTGGGTAAATGTATAGTGCCTTTTCTACACTACAGCTGCGTAAAGGGCCAGAAGAGTTGTCTCCAGTGACCATGTGTGTCTGTATCTTTGCCACCGCGCCAAAAGACTCTGGGGTCCCTTGAGTGAGCTGTTCATCATAGTGGGTAAAGGGCGGAAAGACGTTGCATACCGCTAGTGTGTGTGGGGCGGGGCTTCTATGCGAGTTCACATGCCTCTTGGTTATAAAAGGTCAGAGACAGATCTGAGCAGCAGATGAGGAGAGAGAACCTCCTGGTCACAGGAACTACACGGGGATTGCGCTCAAGAAAGTCATGGATGCAAAGACCTCCATCAAGCATCACAGCTAATTTGACGGTAGATATGGGGAGAAAGCACACCTTTCACAGAGCGCAGTAGACGAGGTGCCTGCTGGAAGGGCTGCCTGTACCCAACCATGTCCTCATGGCCTCATTCTACTTGCAGCTTCCTGCTGTGGGGGGTGTGCTTGTATATACTGCCAGGTCTAATATTGTTTACCAGTCCTACCCTGTGCTGGGTACCACGCTCCTTCCTGATCTGTGAGCGTGTCGGAGTTTTGTTTGAGCATCAACTTCCGCTATGCAGCTTTCTGCAAATAAGCGGGCAACAATGTTTTTAACACACACAAAAAAAGGAAAAAAGCCAAAAAACAAGAGCAAAATCGGAAACTGCAACAAAGGAAGCTTTCTACTGTTAAGTGAGGTGTAATTCTTGTGGCAGGAGTATCGTGCCAGAATGAATCCTGCCCTGCATATTAATCCAAAAAGATGCCGCCGTTTTGTGCGATACCTCTACTCAACTGGAGTACTGTTTCTACTGGCTAACCAGTAAGTGCTACCTCGACCATGCTCACGAATTCCGCTCCACTGCGGATCGCGGCAAGCCGCGCAGAATGCAGAACTGCCAGAATTTTGCAAATTCCACAAGCGGAGCGGAATTTACCGCCCAGGCCTACTCATAAGTTGCCATACAACATGTGTATTTTTGCATGCTGAGAAAAACAAATATATTCATACACACCATTGTAGTGACCTGTTGACTTCCCTTATCCCTCGTCATGTCCTACACTCACTGATCCTGACCTGTGACATCATCTAGTCAAGGGGGCTCCTACATTTTCTGTGATTTGTGTTCCTTCAGATCAGTGCAAAATATTGTGACCTACTGAAGGCTTACAACCTTCCCTATCATCTGCAGCCTGATGATCATAATGTCAAAAGAACACAGTCTTTCCTCAACATTTATATGTAAAAATGACCTTGTGCCCATCTAATAACTGACCTCAAGGCTCTTTGCTACTATGAAGGGGTCTGGGAGCTACTGGGAGCTTCCAATCAACTGTATGGAGACCCCTGATCTAGGCTGAGTGATATGTGGGCCGAAACACATGGCAAACATCATTTTCATTTGGTTTATAAAGAACACATAAACATTTACAGTTGTGAAGACAAGATAATGTGTTTTCTAATTTACATGATGTGAGATTTCTACGTTTCACATGTAATTCAAACATATACATATGCATAGACGTGCACACCAATTAGAATCTAGGGCTTTAAACACACAACACATGCTAATTTTGTTTTTTAACATTGTGAAGTGCTTAGAAATCCCCAACATCATTGTCCTATGTAAAGAACAAAATATATGACACTTCACATAACTCACTACATTACACTCAGGAACTCAAAGGAACATTGTAGCCTGTGTTAACGGAAACAGATTCACATATACATTTCGGACATGTACCTTTTTCTCTAGTGAGCCATGGAGCTGGGCATACAGGGAGAGGACCTCCTATACCTGCAACTCCAGTTCAGCAGGGTGGGAAAGCAGGGGCCCTCTCACTTTTTTTAACTTGCCATTGTTGCTCCCAGAGGTCGGCAACAGCAGCAAAAGTGGAGAAGGTCTTGATGGCTGCAGTGTTAGTTGGCAAGTGAGCTTTTTTCGAATGACCGAAATCGTCAGAAGACATCGACACAGCCATTGGCCTTTGAACATTGCTTTCACTCATGCTGGCCTATGGCTGTGTCCATCGTGGAGTTGAACAACCACGACGCAGTCAACTTCCACCGCGGACGTCTGATTGCAACTGTCCTGACGGGAAGGTCAGCTTGCTGCTATTTTAGGAGATCAAATAGTGTGTTTGTGACTGTTATGCACGTCACCATCAGTCAAAATGGTGGCTACTTTGTTTACATTTTCAAACCACGTAAGCCACTCATGTATTAAAAGAAAACATTTTTAAATAGTGTTTTACTGTAGTTAAATGAGATATTTGAGTGGTGTTGTTGACCCCGCCAGTGACAAAATATTTTTTTAAAAAGTGTAAAAAATACATTAGAAATGTAATCTTGACAAAATCTTTCATATTTAAATATGTCAGCCACAAAATGGCAGTTGTCAAGTAAAAATGACCTAAAATGATAAATAAAAAATATATATATTTTAAGTACATTGCATTTGTGTTAATAATCAAAAATAATTTATGTATTAAATGTTTTAAAATGTTCATACGTTTTCCAAAGCAGCCATTTGAACGCTGGTAGAGTAAGGAGACGACAGTCTCAAGTGTCCCGCCCATTTCCAGACCTTGCCACCATGGAAGAACAGGATATTATCAAAAAGTTCAATAGGCAAACTATTCTGGATTTATGTCATCATCTGGAGCCAGATCTTCTGCCTTACAACAGAAACCCCACATCTATTACATCAGTTGCCAAACTCATTGCAGTACTTCACTTTGTGGCCACAGGATCATTCAAATAAACTGTGAAAGTATCTGGTGGAATGTCACATCTTTCAGTAAATGTAAATGTGTTGTACTTGTATAGCGCACTGTTACCCTACGGTGTCCTGGCGCTGTACTCATACCGCTGGGAACCCTTCCTGGCTTTTCCCTGTGAAATGTCCACTCCTGGGCACCCCCAAGGTGAAGCCAGGCATCCCAGCGCTGTTGGGGCCGTTGTAGAGATTAAGCAAGCTATTGCCCAGAGTTGCAGAGTGGGACCCATGATTAGAGTAGGCACCGAGGCAAGAATTAACACGTCCAAGGAAATTGAGCCCAAGACCCGCCAAGGCGGGAATTGAACCCTGGTCCCGGGCCAGACCTTTGCATCAGGGTCTGCCGCTCTAACCATTGAGCCACACTTCTCCAGTGGTGTGCTACAAGAAGTTACTTTGTCAATGATGTAACACATCAACAGCTCCTTCCACTTTCCATGACATAAGGATTTTGACAAACTTGATGGGTAATTTCTATGCTTTGGGTCGCCTGCCACATGTGATTAGAGCAATTGATGGTACACAAATTGCCTTAGTGCTACCACATGACAGGGAACAAGTCTACCAGAATCGGAAGCACATCCAATTTATCAATGTGCAAGTTGTCTGCTTAGTTGATTTGTACATGGTTCAGCCCCTTATACCATTGTATTATAGAACAGCAGCATACCTCTGCAAATGTCACAACGTGGCCGTGAGAGGACCTGCCTTGTTGGTAATTGCAATCTGACATAATATTGTTTGGGTAATTTCAAGGTGAATCCTCTGAAATGGTGTTACATATCTCGGCTCTTCTCTTTTTGTTCCATTTAGGAGCCTCAGCTTATCCTAACCGACCATGGTTGTTGGCACCTCTGAAGAATCCAACATTGCCAGGGTAAGCCCACTTCAATAAGGTCCATGGAAGAGCACAGAGGCCAGTGGAGAGGCTTTTTAGCTCCTAAAGGCCAGATGTTCCTGTCTGGGTGAGACTGGTACAGCCCTCCTCTACTCACCCAATAAGGTCTGGCAAATCACAATACCCTGCTGCAGACTGCCAATCATAGCCCTGCGACGGAACATCCCTTTAATGAGCAGAGGAAGGCGACCCTGGAGAGTCACCGGGTGAGGATACTGAAATGCAAAATGAAGATGAGAGTGGTGAGGAGGAAGGAGTTGATTTCCGTCAGGAGGTCATTGAAAACTTCTTCACATGAATGTAATTATCTATTTACATACTATCACATTAACTGTTTAACCAACTATTGATGTAATGAGGAAAAAAGTATGTGGTGGAGTTTTTTTAGGAAGGGCAAGTTCAGGGAAATCCAGGACACAGGTCTTTGTTGATCGAAGTTCTGACACAGTGACTTTTGTGTTCATTTTGATTCTTTATCTCTGATTGTGTATTAGAAAATGTGTCCTCAAAGAGATGAATTTGTAATGTGTCAATATTATCATGCTCCATTACTCTTTGTTTTAAAACCTGTTTTAGGGATAATCACCATGTCATCTTCATTTGCATGTGTCAAAGGTGTGCCATTTGCAGTTAAATCGTGCTATTTCAAACTACAAAGGGGCCATGGGTTGTTTCTGTGGAACACACACACAGACTTGGTTTGTGCATATCTTGCACTGAATCAACTTGCACAGTGATTTTAAGATTGCATTGGACTCGTTTTCTGTTGATTGTTGACCCCAAGCCAATATATGCTGCTTGATTTGCTCTAACCACATGTGTCAGTCAACCAAAAACATTGCCATCCCCTTTCACATTGGCCAAAAGCACATTTTGTGTTGTGTATCAATATGTTGATGCGTCTCATCATTGTAGAAAGAACTTCTTGTAGCATACCACTTAAAGTTGTGCATTTCCCCCAGATACTGCAACAGTGTGTAGGACTGATCCCGTGGGCACAAAGTTGAGTACTGCCAGGATTCAGAACTATTGGTGTTATTGTTGTGCAATTTATATTGTGAGGCAGACGATCTGGCTCCAGCTGATGACATAAACCAATATTATCGTGTCGCTTTAATCTGATTGTTTCCATTATATCCCCTTATTATATGGTTGCAAGGCGTGGAACTGGAAATGTAAAAGGGTACTGAATATTTGTGCTCTGTATAGTTTGTTATGTTCAAAACAACTTTGATAGAACACTCTGTTTCAATTTAAATGAAATACTAGTTGATGAGGTTTTGGTATTTGTATATTGTTGTCATGGTAGGAATTATTGAGGAACATTACCTGCTTGCAATTGATTTATAAAGAAACAATCCTTTGTTTTTTCACATTAAATATATGATGGAAGGAAAAACTATTGAATGAGTACAGAAAATAACTACAACACCTGTCTTTTACTTTGCTTTGTTTTTTCTTTTATTAAACTAAAACAAATAAAGTAAAAGTGGACGTAAACCAAAAAAACAAGCAACATAAGAAAATGACCCACGACCCCTAGCCCCTCTAACTTGTGGCCTTGGCCCAGTGTCCTCCAAACCACTGGGTGATGGCTGAACTGCAGGTGGTGGTGGAGCCAGGACTGGAGGGCCCCAAGATGGGTGTTATGTAGCTTTGGACAGTGAAATTGGAGGTATAGTCTGCTGAGGTGTTGTAACCGCTGGGGTGAAAGGTGTAGGTGTGGAGAGCGGGAGACTCACTGGAGCCATCTTCCCATGCAGACAAGATGGACCAGGCCACTCCTTTTCATCCGGACTTTTAGGAGTGGAGCCTCCCTGGAGGCTTGATCCTGGTCTGGAGTTTCAGTTTCCTAAGACACAGATGTTTGCCTATGTGCTCTGGCTGTTGGACCTATCATAAATGTTAAAAACAGATATTTTGTAAAAGTGTGGATTACATCCAATTATTGTTTACCAAGTATAATGTAGCAACATGAAAGGCAAATGTAATTTGATATCTTGATTAGACCTTTCTGTGGATAATTAATTAATCACAAAAATAGTTTACATTTCATATATACTAGGCCTGGGCTAAATTTCAGTTCCACTCTCGGAAATTGCGATAATTTGACATTTTCGCGTTCCGCGGAGAGCGTGAAAATGTCAAAATTTCCTCATTCCGCAGCTTAGCGATAATTTGTTTCTTGCTTGCGCTGTAAAATAATACATTCTCGCGCGCGCGATCGCCTTACCTGAATCCCCGCGTTCGCCGACAAGTTTTCCCGATCCGGTCGCGTTCTCTACGAGATGTTGGATTGTTGGTAGCCATTTGCGCTCTCTCGTGACAGTTCGCGCCCGCTGTAATGTCATTGGTTGCGCGATCACGTCTTTCTTCTCGCGATCATGCACCGCGAGAAGAGTGAAAACAAGATGGCTGTGCCCACGAGCAACCGCATGGGTAAGTTGGCGAGCCGCGACCACGCAGAAAATACCGCGAACGGGCGGGAAAAAAACTTCCGCATCTTCGCGATATTTCCGCGTGTTTGCGGAGATTTTCAACATTTTCGCGATAATTTGCGAAAGTCACTTTCGCAAATTCCGCTCACCCCTAATATATACACAACTTCAAATAAACAGGTAAGAATACCTGAAATGAAAAAAGATAACTTTCTAAGTATACATGAAATGCACCAATCATTCAACTCAACACAGTAGAGATGAGATATGTGAAATTAACCAGTCCAGGGCCCAGCAGGCTAAAAAACAGACATTTACACAACTTAGAAAGTTGTTTATCATTAGTTATCATATGAACAGTGAGGAGTTCAGTTTTCACACATGCCTTACATTTTAAAGAGAAACAAAGGGTGATTTGTGAAACTAATGAAATCAATTAAATGACAGGACAAGTAAAGGACAAGATACATAATTCAACACAAATTTTTATAAAGAGCGCATTAAGATAGAGATTGATCAATAAATGCCATTTTACCATAGGTGAACATATAATAGAAAAGGGAGAATGAGCAAAATGAAATGGCAATATTATCATCACACAACTGAAACATGGCATCAAGGTAGTTGTAGTTAATTCAATGAGAGTTTCACAGCACTTGCAAAACTGTGACTTGAACATACCTTGTGTAAATCTGCAGAAGTAAAAGGACAGACATTTACTAAATGAAACACATATATGTTGTTTGCTATTTGGAGTACAAACACTTACAAATACCATAACTATAGCCCTCAATAGGATGGAGGTTGGACGAGCGTCCGACAGACATAGTTTTGTGCTCGACACTGTCAAGGAGTCTGCAGTCCCAAAAGCCCAATTACAATTCAACCTACGTGCAGTCAGCCATAAACATCCCTTTTTCCATTACCGCATGTGCTGTGGCCCGGAAATGGGCTGCAGCACAAGCCACAATGGAAAAAGGAAAGTTTTTCAACATCCATGCAACGTGTTCCAGGCACCATGTTGTGCCTGGCACACGGTGCATGTAGTTTGGGCGGGCACCACATGTGCCCCCGGGCCCCATAACGGAGGCCCACTGGGGATGGAGGCCCTGGTAGGGGCCCAAATGTCCCTTTCTGTCTGTCTTTACATGGCAGAAGGATATAGACATCGTATTTCCTACGGCGGTGGCACTGCCCCTATTGTAGGGATTATGGTCTGACCGATGCCCCAACGGGCTCCTTGAGTCTGTCGGAGGTGATGGTCTTTCCCCCTGCCCAAATTTCCCCGACCCCCAGCATTGTAATCCAGTGGTCGGACCATTACTCTGAATGTCGGGCGGTCTACCACCGACGGCTTGTGGGTGGTCGTCTGCCCAACATCGTAATCCGGTCCATCATGTTAAATGTGATGGCTATTGAAACCTGTTATCTTAATTGCAACTCAATACATTCAAACATACAAGACAAGCAAGATGTTACTGATATATTTTGGTTTATATTTTAAAAAAATCTGCAGAATACATTAGCAACAACTAACTTCAAAGCAAAGAGGTCATTTATGTTTACCAACACATTTGAAATGATAAGTTACCTGTCTCCAGTCTACCAGGGATTCCTGTCAAGCCTTCAGGGTATAGAATCTGCAACACCTTCTCCTCCCAGGGCATTATTTATAAAGGGGGCCTGGGAGAACCACCACCAGCTGAATCTTGGAGGCCAGGTAATGAACTCTCCCCCGCAGGTCTTTCCACCTCTTCCTAAATTCCTCCTGTGTGCACAGGTTGTTGGCTACAGCGCTTACTCTGTCAACTATTCTGGACCACATTTCCCTTTTCTGAGATAGGGGTGTATTTTGGACTCAGGCTCCAAACAATTGTGGCTCTACTCTTATGATTTCATCCACCATGGCTGAGTATTTTCCCTCAGTGCAATGTGGAAATTAATTAAACACGAGGATTAATGATAGAAGAAAAAGGGACAAGAAACAGGGAAAATCAACAAAAAACCTCACTTAACACCTTCGCTGCAAGGCCTCCCACCCCCCCCGTGCTAAGTCTTTTTTGGGCTATTTGGGGTACTTTGTGCTTAGGCCCCTGTAACTTTTTGACCACATAAGGTATCCACGCCAACTTTGCGTCCTTTTCTTCCAACATCACAGGGATTTTACAGATACACAGGGTTTGTGGATTCCCCTTGAGGGGACCCGGAAATTAGCCAAAATACAGCTACATTTGTTTGGGGGGGTAAAATGGAAAAAAGTGCTGCAAATGAGAGCATCCAGTTTTTTCCCTGCAAATGGTATCAACAAAGGTTTTGTGGGGCTGAAATAAAAACAATTCCCACCTTTCAGGGAATGACAGACTTTTGTCAGAAAACCAATATTTTTTATTCATTTTTGGCATTTTATTGGGACATAGCCTATTTTTGCTATTTGTTGTGTTTTCTACCTTCTTCCAGTTAATGGTAGAAATGGGTATGAAAGCAATAATTGATCATTGAAAGCTATACATTTTAGAAAAGTAGACAAAATTCTGCATTCAGCAAAGGGTCATTTGTGTAGATCCTTCAAGGTTTCTTTATAGAAACTAAGGGGTCTATTAGGATGTCGGGCGGTAAATGCATTTTTCCGCCTGCGAGCAGCGGTTCACTCATCCGCCATATTAGTATGGCCAGGTACGCAATAACACAAACACAACACAGAACATATGGGCTGACAAAGGGTCCAAATCCACATCAGACACCCTGGTGGGGACAGGAACACATCCACAAGGGCACCCACACATGACCCACCTGCCACCAAGTCACCTCTCCTTATCCTAGACACACATGTTCCGTGACCATGCAGCAATGTCCCAGTCACGTCACCGCAACAGTGAACACAAGGGAATACATGCGCACTATGCAGAAGGCAGGGCCAGCACCAGGCATGGGCAGGGCACAAAGAGCACAGGACCACACCTCCACCCACCACACACTTGCACACCTCATGAAGGCACATGCCATGTGCCCCTCATGTGCACCCCCATGCACAACAATAAGCCAGGTGAATCCACACCCTAGACCACACGACAAACAACCAGGGAGACAGCCAATGCAGGAGTGGCTAAAGAGGAACACACAGCACAGTAGCACAGGGCCAGGGAACCACACACACCACAACAACACCACACTCAGGGCAACAAAAATGAGTACAAACACCAAATGAACACATACAAGGAACAAACATTCCAAATGGACACACAGCCTGCCACATCACACATACATACCCCATACTGACAGACAAACACATACACACACCACATGCCAACAGCAATGGAGCACAACAAATAGGAAAGCAAAAGTGGGGTGCACACAAATGGAAGGTCATGGAGACAAACAATAAGCTTGTGTACATCACATGCAAGACAAGGAACAGAGAACAACACCCTCAGACCATCAAAGCACACATGGCTGGTACAGTCAGTGAAGTCAAACCACAGACATCATAGTGCAACAACACAGGGAGACAGCAAGGCAAACCATGTATAGTCACAAGGATGAAAGGAAGGTCCTGAAGTCAAACTGTGAACAGCCACACATGTATACAACTACTTCACAGGAGTACACCAACAGCACAACACACAGGGCCCATTGACACACTCCATGACTGACAAACACCAGTAGGAATCTACACACATACTCCCCTCACACCAGCAGCACACAACACCAGTGTCAAACACAGTGAAGGCTGGCAATACTTGCCAGTCAATACACACACAAACAATCACACACCCTGGGGATAGCCATAAACTTCACACACACACAGGGATGCCAGAACAAATGTCTGCACAAAAACAACAGACAAACACATCACCCAACAGAAACACACACAGAACCACAACAAGAACAGGTATGCCCTGTGCAGCTAAACTGTGGAAAGGCAATGGGAGCACAAACACAAGATGACCACACACATACACCACTGGGCACACATAAAGGAAGAATACACATGCATGATGACCCTGGCCAGCCTGCCTGCAATACTGTGGATGAAATCCCACTCTGTGCTGGCAGTGCCCCCCAACCTGACGTGTACAATATAGCCAACATGAACAAATTATGAAAATGACAACTGCTTTCCATTTAAAATTGACACCATTGCCCCCACAAGTATCTGGGTCAGGAAGAACTGAAGTCCCTGTCACCCCTGTAAAAAATAGAGTAAGTGAGCCAAAACATTGACTATGTTGAAGTGGCACACAGACCATGTGGCACAGTAAACCATATACACACAGCAAAAGAACTTTATTCAGTAAGGACACTGACAAAATAGACAACAGGAGCAACTGTCCTTATTCACATATTGAACAGATAGGCACCATGAGAAGAGAAAAGCAAGGCACAAAATGCAGAGCACGTCCATGAGAAGCTGCACAGGCAAGGGCAAAACTGCAGTGAACAACAAGGCCAGTGGGAAGTCCAGGGTGCAGAGTATATCCATGAGAAGCTGCACAGGTAAGAGCAAAACAGCAGTGAACAGCAAGACCAGTGGCCAGGGCAAAGTGCAGTATCTGTCCATGAGACGCTGCACAGGCAAGGGCAAAACAGCAGTGAACAACAAGGCCAGTGGGCAGGGCTAAGTGCAGAGTATGTCCATGAGAAGCTGCACAGGCAAGGGCAAAACAGCAGTGAACAACAAGGCCCGTGGCCAGTCCAGGGTGCAGAGTATGTCCATGAGAAGCTGCACAGGCACGGGCAAAACAGCAGTGAACAACAAGGCCAGTGACCAGGGAAAAGTGCAGAGTATGTCCATGAGAAGCTGCACAGGCAAGGGCAAAACAGCAGTGAACAACAAGGCCAGTGGCCAGGGCTAAGTGCAGAGTATGTCCATGAGAACCTGCACAGGCAAGGGCAAAACAGCAGTAAACAACAAGGCCAGTGGCCAGGGCTAAGTACAGAGTATGTCCATGCGAAGCTGCACAGGCAAGGGCAAAACAGCAGTAAACAATAAGGCCAATGGCCAGTCCAGGGAGCAGAGTATGTCCATGAGAAGCTGCACAGGCAAGGGCAAAACAGCAGTGAACATCAAGGCCCGTGGCCAGGGCAAAGTGCAAAGTATGTCCATGAGAAGCTGCACAGTCAAGGGCAAAACAGCAGTGAACAACAAGGCCAGCGGCCAGTCCAGGGTGCAGAGTATGTCCATGAGAAGCTGCACAGGGAATACTTGAACACGGCAAAGAAAAACAAGGCCAGTGGCAAAACAAAGTGCAGGGTCGGTCCAGGAGAGGCTGCACAGGGAATGTGTGTGACTTTACATTTCCATGGTCAGCAACACAGTCAGGGGGTAACAATGTGCAGTACAGGCCCACCTGTGTGAGAGACAGGTGTGTGAGGGTGACTACCACTCAGACTTGGCTGCCAGGTGGACTGGGAGCTGGCTGTGTCTCGGGGACTGTTGGGGCACTTGACCAGGGAGAGAGCGCACCAGCTGAGGTAGAGTTATCAGTGGCTTGGCAAGCTGGAGGGCTCCTTGGACCAGGTGGTGTAGTGGCACATGGAGGCGGAGTCATGCAGATGGGAGACACGGTGTGGCTGGGAGATTATGGAGGGGTGCCTTTTCACTTCTTGAGGATCCTTAATGGCTTGCCTGACTTTGGATCAATGGGAAGTGGTGTGGACACAACAGGAACACTCACCACCAAAGCTGCATCAGGTGCAGACGCTGGCACCCCCTCTGGTGATATGCTGGATCCAGCGGAAAACTTTTCCTGGCGTCGCCTCTGCCCCCCCTTCCCCTGTTTAATAGGTGTCACCCCTACAGTGCTCTCCTTCCTCTGGCTCACTGGGCTTGGAATAGAAGTCAAGGTGGTTGGTGATACTGCCTTGGAGCCCTTCCTAGGTGTACCCTTGGCATACACCACCTCCTCGGCGGGCACAGAAACTGTATGCTTCTCTTTGCGAGATGCTTTAGGGACAGGAGAGTCCTTGAATGGGGATGCCTCTGAGGCATGTGTGCCTGAGGTCTGTTGCTTTGCTTTTTGTCCTATGGTGTCGCCTGACGGGCTTTTCTCTCTGTGCTCTGGGGTGGCTTTGGTCTTCTGTGGGGATGTTGTCTGTGACCGGGACCGCTTGGGTTGCTGCTGCTGTGTGCTTCGTGTGCCGTATTGTGACTTTGATGTATGTGGGCCGTGGTCACTATTGTCAGACGTAGCCAATGCCAGGGGGGTGGACAAAGAGACCGGAGCTGGGCAGTGAGTATGTGCCTGTTGAAGGGCAGATGTCACTGTGGAGGACAAAGCCTGGACAATCCGGTGCAGCCCACACATATCTTAATGTATGCTCTCCAAGAAAGCAACCACCTGTGCCAATTTTTTGTCGTGGTCAATGAAGGCATTGAGGAGAGCTGTCTGGCCTACACACAGCTGGTACAAAAGGTCCACAGACTCAGCACTGATGGCAGCAGGGGGGACAGGGGTAGAGGCAGCGGTGCTAGGGGTGAAGGACACTCTTCCCCTCTTACTGAGGCGGACACAGGCAGCACCAGAGGAAGTGGCTGGGAGGGTGGGCACTGGCAGCTGTGTGGTGGAAGATGATGCAGAATCCCCGTTCCCTGTGCCCGCCAACATGGATGCATCCCCGCTGGCATCAGATGATGTGGTACTTTGCGTCTCAGGCTGGGATTCCTCCAGCAGATCCTGTCCCACTCTGAGGCTCTGGTGACATCTGTGTTAATGGGCTCCTGTGCAGCTGTTGTGCTTGTTTCACCCCCACTGGTGTCCGTCTCCTGTCACCACAGGAGATGCTGCATGAGAGAGAGATTTAGGGTCAGGTCAGTGGCAGCAACAGAACAAACATATGCAAGCAATGCATAACAAAAGATGACCAAATCTAAATGTTGCACACCACCCTGTGCAATCACATCGTGCCAACTCACTATATAGACTCAAACAGTGCGTGGAAACTGGAAATTCAGGCATGAGTGAGCCGTGTGATGACCACACAGCACAACACCCTGCTAGTGGCTCCGTTCAACCACACACAACTAGCTCTGAGCACACCTAGGGACATGATGGGGGCACACTACTTGTTGCCACTGACAGATCTAGATGGAACAGGAGGGGACAACACAGACACAGACACAGACTACAATATGACATTCCACAATGGCCATGAGCCCATGCCACCCACCTTGTTGTACTTTGGGGCCCAAAGACTGGTGCACATTGTTGTCAGATGTCTAGGCCTCCCAAATCTGGGTGCATGCAATGGACGAATTGATGAAGGCACACTCAGATCGGGCACAATGCCGTTCCCTCCCATGGGATTCCCCAGACTACCCCAATGCAGAAGAAACCTGAAGAGCATGACTCAGAATGCAATGGGAATGCACAGCATTCAAATTACCTTTGTAAGTACAGGTAGGGCAAATGCGTAACACTGGCACCCAGCCCAGAATCCACTTACATGTCACTGCATCACACTACCAACATCACATAGGCCAGCGCTGGCACAGGCTCTGTACACATGCAGCCACTCCCAGCCAAAGTCACCCTCCCTGAATGCTCACCCCTGGCTTGCTGCTGATGCTCCTTCAAACATTCATTCAGCTCAGGCTGTGTCACCGCCAAGATGCGGCTCATTAGTGGTGTCATGCTGTGCCGTGCCAAATGCCCAGTGCGAGGAAGCAGCCCCAAGATCATCTCCGCCATGTTCTTTGCAAGCCGGTTGATGTCATCCCACCTCTTGTGGCAGTGGGTGTGCCGTCAGTTTGAAACCCCCAGAGCTCGCACCTTGGCCGCAATGACCCTCCACACGGCCTTACACTGGTGTACCTTGAGCTGCAGACATGGGAGACAAGAGGGGAAAATATTCAGTGATACAGTTTTATGTACCGACATCTATCAGTATAGCAGCAAGATACAAACTCATCACAAATCCAACGATATGTCTAAGAGAGACTAGAATACATCTCACATGGTACATCTGCATGGGAAAAGCTGATGTAAATGCATGCAGGTGTGAGGGGAACACAGTCCCTGCACATCTCACACACATGCAGGATGCCAGCACTGAAACCCCTATGTAGCCTGCCCACATCTCCAGTCCATTGTTGGGTTGAGCAACACATACATCACATATCGTGTGGGGGTAGACTCACTGTGTCCAAGACTGTGCAGCCATCAATGAACCTCCCCTGTGAACAGATAATTGTGTCATGGATGTCACATTGAGGGACATGATCTCACAAATCCAAAATCTTCATCACAAGGCAGGTCGTGTGCAATCTACAGTGCTGAGATGGCCCATAGCTGGAGTGCAATGAGAAAATAATGATGTAATACTCTGTAAGTGAAGTGATGTGTCCTTGTCTTTGTGGGCGGGGACTGTGCAGGCCAGCTGGGCTCACACTGAGATGGACAACAGGGGCACACAAAACATTCAGTTAAGTAGTCACTGTCCTGACTCCTGCATGAACAACTTTCTGCGTCACTGTATGGCTGACAACACAACACAGGTCACTCATACATACATGTGCAGGCAGGGAAACCTGTGGCATTGGGTACACACACCTTCCCCCTGGAGACAGCATGTTATGCAGTGCATGACACAACCCCACACTCTCAGGCACATACTGCATCAGTACAACTACATGTTTGCCCCCGCCCTCCCCCACTGTTGAGGACTTACCATGACATTTGGGGCACCATATAGCCTTGGGTACTGTGTGAGCACCTCGTCCACCAGGACCTCCACCTCCTCGCTCGTGAAGGGACTGGCATGGATCTTCTCTGTCCTTGCCATAACTGTGGACAGGAGACAACAGCGGCAGAATTGGGTGGTGAGGGGTCTCTGGCAGCAGTCCCTGGAGGCGGCAGCAGGTGAGGGGTTTCTGGCAGCAGTCCCTGGAGGCAGCAGCAGGTGAGGGGTCTCTGGCAGCAGTCCTTGGAGGCAGCAGCAGGTGAGGGGTCTTTGGCAGCAGTCCCTGGAGGCAGCAGCAGGTGAGGGGTCTCTGGCAGCAGTGCCTGGGGGCAGCAGCAGGTGAGGGGTCTCTGGCAGCCAGCTCTGGGAGCAGTGGAAATGTGAGGCTCCCTCCCACACATATATATCCCCCTGGGGTCATTTCAAAGGTTTCAAGTAACGGAGTATGCAGTTCCTAAAGAGACCAGAAGTGACTAGGAAGAAATGTACAGGTGACTGTCTATCAGGAAGAGGGATGGGGAATTCCTCCTTTCGGATTTAGGTCCCTCACACACCCAGCCAGCTGGGTGTCATGCTTCATCATTGGGCATGCTCCTCGTCGGGTCGGCGCTGCAATACCCGACGGGCACCCTCAGTGGGGGCTCTTTGGCGGAGATCTTTTAATCCTTGCCGTAAGGGTTAGTGCGTGTAATGGGCCCTATAGAGTAGAAGTGTTGTGAAATGTTGTGTATAAAAAAGAAGTAAAACCAAGGGGAGGGAGGATCAGGGCAACTCATTTAATAATCCTGTCTCCCACCTTGGTTAAAAGGGAATTAGTGGCGACTGTCTATAGTGATGTTATAGTCAGTTGGTCAAAAAACTCATGTGGTCAACATGTTTCTTGCCTTGTATGTCCCATCCGGGATCAAGCGGCAATTCTTCAGGACCTTTAACTAGTAAATTGTTGTGATATCCACTAAATAACTGATGATGCGGTATAATAACATGAATATTACCAGTCTTGTTGGCACCCGTGGTGTCCGTTGTCCATGGGTGCAGTAGACAATCTAGGAGAGAGCACAAGTGTATAAAAACAATAGTCACTAATAGTCTTACTATCCCGGTTCGGATTGTCACAGCGCCACTTGTCTGTATGGTATCCAATAAGTTTATAGCACGCCACTATGGTACTAGTTACATATGGAAAAATACAGAGTACAAGTGGTGTATAGTTATGAAGCTTAATATGTGACTAAATAAAGTAAAAACATAGCCAAAGGTAGTGGCAGGCAGGCAGCGGAGTAGCAGAGTAGTAACAGGTGCGGCCCACCAGAGGGAGGTGGAGATGTTGTTTGTGGCACAGGCCTGTCCCTCAGTACCGCCACTTGCTGGCCCAAGAGGTCCACAATTTGTCCCATGCGTGTGTCAATGGACCTCATCAGCAGGATGAGCTTGAGTAACAGTTCGTCTGACTGGCCCATTCGTCCCTGGGCCCGTTCATATGCCCCAAGGACTCTGGTGATGTGTTCCAGGGATTGGGTCCCAGCCTCTTGGTGTCTGTGGGTGACTCTGCCCCTCCCACCTACCCTGCTGCCACGGACTTGTTGCCTCACCACTGTGGGCACTCGCATCCTCTCCCTGCCCCCCTCAGTCAGTGGTGTGGGATGTTCATCCTCTGGGACAGGGAGGGTGTTGCAGGCAGCCCTGGTGGTGGTGGCGGTGGACACACAGGCCATAACAGCAGGGGTCTGCAGTGACGTTTTTATTGCAGCAGATGTGGTGGGGGGACGATGGGGTCCTGGGACCTGTTGCTCCCTGGCACACCAGATGGGCCGGCTTCAAACTCATCGTCCAGAGAAACCCAGGAGTCAACATCCGAGAGTCCATGTACCGGGGGAAGACTCTCTCTGCAGGTTGCTGGTGTTGCCCTCTGCAGTGAGTTCTTGGTCACCTGTGGGTCAGATGGGAAATGGTCATTATAGAGCACCCTGCAAGCTTTGTGTTAGCTGTGTGTCATTCACTGTTTGTACACTACACAATTGACTGATCATCACATTGTTTCCTCTGTGCACTAGTGTGCCTCCTGACATGATACCATGGTACATGCATTACTTGTCCATGGTGTGAGGTGTCAATACATACCATGCGCCACATGCATTATTTATGATTACAGGGACCTGTTGACATCTAGGGACTAGCACAACGTGTTATTTCATTGAGGACTCTTTGTTGATTTGTCTGACCTGGCAGACGCCCCATCTGGCCATGGACTAGCCATTGTCATCTCCTGCATACCTTTGTCCTGTCATATGCATATCTTTATTTATACCACCACACATGCTTTCCTATTTTTCGGATGGTCCTTGTTGCTCTGGCCCCATGGCACTGCACATGTCAATAGGTGCTGTGCATGATAGTGCCCAGACTTTCTTCTACATGTGCATTGGTGTGTCACACTTTTGTAGCTGTGACAGTTTCCTTTGCTTACCTGTGTGCACACTGTGTGTGGCAATGGGGTTGGTGTGCATATTCATGCAATGAGAGGGCTGGTGTTGTCTTATGGCACCATTTCTTTTGTGACGAATGGTTGGGTGCACGTACTGGCTACTTACCTGTTATGTGCTCACATTTGGCTTTGTTATGTGACACATCTGTGTGTGCATGGTGGAGGCTTACATCCTGTTCTGTGGGGTCACATGACAGAATAATATGTCTTCTTACCTGTTAGTTTGTTTGAGGTGGGCCATTAGATGCCACATGTATCTTGGTGGTATGGAAAGCTCCATCTTGCTGTACTGGGGGACAAGGGTGCATTTTGGGAGTAGTGGTACAGGCCTCCCACCCACAGACACCCTCCCAGGGAAGAAGGCTACCTACCTGTAAGTTTGTTTAGTGTACTGCAATGGCTTCCGCCTGCTTCTGGGTGGGGGAGTGCTCCATACTGCTGAGGTGTGGAACAGGGTGCATGGTGGGAGTTGTAGTGCTGGCCTCCCACCCCCAAACATCCTCCCAGGGAAGATGGCTACCGACCTGTAAGTTTGTTTGGTGTACTGCAATGGCTTCCAAATGCTTCTGGGTGGGGAAGTGCTCCATCCTGCTCAGGTGTGGGACAGGGGGCGTGGTGGGAGTGGTGGTACAGGCCTCCCACCCCCAAACACCCTCACAGGGAAGATGGCTACTTACCTGTAAGTTTGTTTGGTGTACTGCAATGGCTTCCAAATGCTTTTGGGAGGGGGAGTGCTCCATCCTGCTCAGGTGTGGGACAGGGGGCATGGTGGAAGTGGTGGTACAGGCTCCCCACCCCAAACACCCTCCCAGAGAAGATGGCTACCTACCTGTAAATATGTTTGGTGTACTGCAATGGCTTCCAACTGCTTCTGGGTGGGGGAGTGCTCCATTCTGCTCAGGTGTGGGACAGGGGGCATGGTGAGGGTGGTGGTACAGGCCTCCCACCTAAACACACCCTCCCAGGGAAGATGGCTACCTACCTGTTGGTTTGATGAGGGTAATGTAATGGCTGACACATGCTTCTGGGTGGGGTGGGGAAGGGGCTCCATCTTGCTGATGCAGTGGGACCTGGTGGGAGTTGTAGTGCTGGCTGCCTGTGCACATGTCCCCATGGTAATGTTGCTAGCTACGTTTGGATTGAATGGGAGTGAGTGAATGTTGGATAAGTGAGACATGTTTTTGTGGGTGTGTGGTGCAGATGAATGGAATTTGTCCTACGTGGTGTAGCTTTGTAGTTGTGCAAGACAGTACATGGCAGTATGGTGGTAGTCATTTGTTTGTACTTACCAGCCTCCACTCCCCCGGGTACTCCTGTGAGACTCTCTGGATGCAGTATGGCAAGCACCTTCTCCTACCATGGTGTGAATGGTTTTGGTGGAATGGGAGGGCCACCGCCAGTCCTCTGAGCCAGCTCACGGTTCTTGATTCTCCTCTCTTTGACAACCCTCTTCAGATCATTGCACCGCTTCATGATCTCCTTTTTGGATTGTGGGGTGGTCCCTACTGCATTGACCCTTTCAACTATCCTTGCCCACATTTGTGTCCTTGTGGCTAATGGTGTCTGTTGGACCAGGCTACCAAACAGTTGTGGTTCCACTCTGACTATGTCATTTACCATGACTGTCAACTCACTCTCTGTGAACTTTGGCATTTTATGTGTTGCCATGGTATGTGGTGTGCAAAGTGGTTGTGAGAGCAGGCGTGTGAGTGGTGGATGTGGTTGTGATGTGTATGGTGTGTGATGTGCAGGGGTGTTAGTGGTGCAGGTGTGGTAGTGATGGTGATGGTGGTGGTGATGCGTGTGTGCTGTATTCTTTTGCCTCTCCTCTCTGATCTGGGGAATGCCCTTCTCTTTTGGAGTGTTGCAAAGGATTGTGGTCTGGGAAGGGGCTGGTTTTATACTCAGCTATGTGGGTGTGTCTAAATGGGGTATTGCTGTCAGGTGTGTTGTGTGTGTTGTCCTGGGAATTGTATTTTTTTTTGCCATGTGGTTGTGTCATTGGGGTGTGTTTTGTGTTTTGGGGGGGCATGGCTAGTTTGCTGTATGCATTTTTTGGCCTTATTGTGGGTTTTTTGCTTCGTCCGCCATAATTTTCATGGATCGCCCGCAGCAGTGGCTATGCTGTAGCTCATCCGCTGGCTCTCCCATTCATCCCAGTGTGCGACGGCGGCGGTCGGAAACGGCGGAACGTACCGCGGGACCATCGGGGATATCCTAATTTCTGTTGCGGTGACTCCGCTATACTTGCGGCGGGTTGGTGTTTTACCGCTGCAAATCCGACCACCGCAAATGGATTTTGGCCATCTGCGCCCGCTACGGGTGTTTTTTCTTGGCCCGTTCCGCCGCGGTCGTTTTTTTTGGCGGATGATCCTAATTTGGCTGCCGGTTTTTCCACGGTACCGGCGGGTGGTTGTTTTCCACTTCCATGGTGGTCAGGGTGGTTTTCCGCCCGCCATCCTAATCAGCCCCTAAAAGTTGAAAATTGGAAAAATTTAAAATGAGTGGAACAAAACAGCCATTTGTGCCAATGTTTACACCTGTAACTTCTTCTAATTATGACAGATGTTTGAAGGCAATATACCGCTACATTCGCTGGACCTTTCTGGTTGTGGGGATATATAGTACTTGTAGGTTCACCAAAAACCCGACGGACCCAGAGCCAATAACTGAGAAGTGTCTTGAAATGGTTTTTTATTATGTACGGGGCATATGGCAATTAATTTGGAAAAATATATAGTGAAAAATCGGGATGAAAGACACCTATGTATTTCTGAAATTCAAACAAAATATAGAGTCAAGAAACAGTAGCTATTTGTACATTTCTGAAATTGTGAGTACCCATACTAGCATGAGAATTATAGGACATTTTCGAGGTGACTTCTTTTTTACACATTGTCTTTCATTTGGAAGGCAAAAATGCATCGAAAGTCAATAGGTAATTACAGTTGCTCTACAATTCTGTGTTCCCCTAAGCATCCCAATAAAAATGGTTCCTCACTTATGTGGTTAGGCCGGGTGCCCGCGACAGGAAACGGCTCAAAACGCAACGTGGACACAAATCATTTTTATAGTGAAAACTGATCCTTTTTTTGCAAAGTGCCAAGCTGTTGATTTTGAACCCTAACTCTGCTGGCACCTAGGGAAACCTAGCAAACCTATACATTTTTTAAAACTAGACAGCCAGGGGAAACCAGGATTTGGTGACTTGTCTGGCTCTCACCAGGGTCTGTTACCCAGAATCCCTTGCAAACCTCAAACTTTGTAAAAATAAACACATTTTCCTCACATTTCTGTCTTGGAAAGTTCTGGAATCTGAGTGGATCCCAAAAGTTCCACCCACCCCACATTTCCCAAAGTCTTCCGAGAAAAATGGTACCTCACTTGTGTGGATAGGCCTATTGGCCGCGACAGGATATAGCTCCAAAATGCAACGTGGGCACACCACAATTTCATCGTGAAAACGGACACTTTTTTTGCAAAGTGCCTAGCTGTAGATTTTGAACCCTAGCTCTGCCGGCACCTAGTGAAACCTAGCAAACCTAGGGAACACCCAGGGAAATACAGGACCTACCACCCAGTGTCCCTCCAGGTCTCCCGATAAAAATGGTACACCACTCGCGTGGGTGGGTCAAGTACCCACGACAGGCAAAGGCCCAAAAACAATTGAGGAGACATCAAAATTACCTATCACAAAACAACCTGGTTTTGAAAGGGAGATCACCTAGGGTTTTGGACCCGGGCTCGGCGGCCACCTTGGGAAACTACCAAACCCACATATTTCTGAAAGCTAGACACCCGGGGGAGTCCAGCGAGGTATGGCTTGTACGGACCTCCCAACATTTTCCTACCCAGAATCCCCTGCAAACCTCAAATCTGAATCTGGTCAAATCTGGAGTGGGGGAGGAATAGAAGAAAGTAATAGCGGACCAGGCATTACGGTGGGCTTGTAACCCAATTTACAGTCACAAGGATATCTGGCAGGTAATGCGAGACTTCGACCTATTTCTGCAGCAACATTCCCTTAAACACTTGTCCTCCACCCTATTTGACCTCTGTCATACACACATCGAAATAGATGCACCTTAAATACTATTTAATATTAATGAAGGCGCTTATCTAAATAATTTGGAGCTGACCTCTCTGCATAGGAATGTTTCAACACTACTGACTCATAGAGGTCGACTGCATGATAAGAGTCCCACTAAAATAACTGAATTCCCAATGCAAGAGGTTCACCCCGTTTATCACCAGGAAATTCCTGAAGTGGTGGATCAACATGGAGCGGTTACCAGACCGGCTGTGGCTGCCCGTTTTCAGGAACAATGGGTTTATACTCCATGGAAAAGGAATTAAGTTCTGGCCCTTGAGGCTATGTTGCCTGATCCTAAGAAAAATCCTACTGCTTACTATAAAGAAGTGTTAGAGTCTTCGTCTTCTACTGTGATGACCCTTTCTGATATTGAAATGTTTTTTGGCGTACTAATTCCATTTGCTATTTGGCAACAGGTGCATACCCAAGACTATATCGCCGAGTTTGCCGGAACGTGGGATGTGATTAAGGGTTGGAACCGAGATAGGAAGCCAGGAGACAAACCATGTGCTGAGATACTCACCTTGCTCGGTCGCATAATATCATATATGCATACACTCATTCCTCCCAAGAAAGTTAGTTGTGACAGATGGACTGCTTGTCGGCAGAAGAAAGACGAAAGTGTTTCTGATTTTTTCACTAGGTTTGAAGAGATGTTTCTGTATTACAGTGGGCAGTATATGTCTACAGAGGGAGGAGTCTGTCTGTTTATTGATAGGTTTGTTACTAATCTCCGTTCCATAATAATGTCCAAACTTCAAGCAGCTGAGAGTACTTGGTCTACGTCTTCCCCCTCCATGATTTTAAATATGGCTCAATATTACGAGCACAGGGATAATGAAGAGAAAGACAAAAGTGACAAGAAACATAAAGCTCTGAAGACAAGGGTATTACTGCAATAAGCATATCGAGGTAACACTAGGGGACAGGGACCCCAACAGCAAATCTTCAGCGCTAGACAGCCACCCATGACACCTTTGGGGCAGAATCAGTGCGCTTACTGCATGGAAGAAGGTCACTGGCATAGCCAGTGCCCTGTACTTTTGCACAATGCTTTGTCCACCAGAGAAAGGGGTTCTGGAAACAGGGGCCTTGGAATCAATAGGCAGCAACACACTACTGCCCCTGTAGACCGTTCTGACAATTATTTTGACGACACTGGGGATAGGCAATACTACAATGAAGACTATGACATTAATGACGTGACAGGAATGTCTTTCAGTTAGGACTGCCAGGGACAGGGTACGGGACCAGATCAAATACCCATAGATCAGCATGGCTCTTATGTCAAGATAGATCTGCAAGGATCTCCTAAGGAGTTCTTGGTTGATACAGGTGCCACATAAAGCTCTATTTCCCAACACCTGGTCCCTGGGGCGCCCCTGTCTGGCCATAATAATGTTTCAGTGGGTTTTTCAGGAGTACCAGTTGTAAGCCCCATCTCACGCTCCCTTGCCCTTACTGTTGGCCCTTTTACCATGGATTCCCATTTCTTTTGACTTCCAATTGTGGTGAGAATTTGATGGGCTTGGACCTACTAAAGTAGTTGCATGTTACCATATATTGTTCGCCTGAATTGCGTTTACATTACCATGGACCCGGATGTAGGTAGCAGACGATGTCTATCTAAGGGTGATCCCCTTGCCACCTGAATTTGATCAAGTACCATCCACGTTATGGGGCACTGGTGACACCAATGTAGGCTTGTTGCATATACCCCAGTTTCTATAAAGGTTAAGGACAATGCCATATTGCCCCGCATTCCTCAGTATAAAATACCACAGGCAGGAGAACGAGCTCTTCTTGATATTGTTCAGGACTTAATATGCAAGGGAGTTGTTGAAGAGACTACAAGTAACATATGCAATAGTCCTATTCTTCAGGTCTTAAAAAGGGCACCTCTAGATTCTCCTAATAGTGCTAGTAATGTGTACTGTTTTGTGATTGATTTGCTTGAGGTCAATCAAATAGTGGTTCCACTGTAATCGCTCAGTAGGAAAAAAACCTAGAGGTCAAATATCTATCGGGTGTGCCAGTAATTATGTCAATGGAGGATGAATGACTGGTACGGGAGTAACAGGTATTGCTGCAGTCAGAGATTGCAATGAAAGAGAAGAAGTAGGGGATACGTTAACAGGGGCAGTAGGTGTGACAGCTGTAGAGACTAGTGCACGTTGTGCAGGTTATTGTTGCTGATGGGGAACATCATGGTATATCTGTTCTGGGACATATGGTGGTGGGGTCGAACATCTAATAGAGTCTCCATAAAAGTTTCCCCGTCCTCCTGAGCCATATAGGACCTATCAATTTGCAACTGAAATCTCCTGTCCGGACATTCTATCCCTGTTTCCTGCTTCTCCTTATCATAAGCTTCAGCCTTCTGTGTAAGGGT
The DNA here is from genome assembly GCF_964204655.1 of Triturus cristatus. Taxonomy (NCBI): domain Eukaryota; kingdom Metazoa; phylum Chordata; class Amphibia; order Caudata; family Salamandridae; genus Triturus; species Triturus cristatus. Next base: position 732,906,406 of record NC_140587.1, on the reverse strand, counting down.
CGGCTTACCTCGTTTTCTAGCATCCTTTTCTATTTTTAATCGCATCTGTTTGACCTCCTTCTGCCTAGTATGGAGGAAGTCAAACATGGATTGTCTACTGTGTCTTTTAAACAAATGTTCTTGAAGAAATCCCATCTGTTGTTCATCAAAGGAACCTGTCAAAGGCCACTGTAACTCTGCATTTTATCTCGTATATTTGTGCCATAACGTACTAAACATAATAGGGCAAAGGCCATGTTTTATATACATATCAAAATTAGGAATGCCCTTAGGAGGTGCAGGCTGGGATTCTGCCAACTGTGCATCTGTAGAACAACAACCACAACACAAACTCTGAATTTTACTAAAACCAGGCATTGCAAAGAAAAGAAAAACAAAGTTGTTATTTTACCTGGCAAAGTATTTGCAAACACTTTTCACCAAATCAGCTCAGACTGAAACAAAACAAATTTACAGTGGTACCACATAAACTGGAACAGACTCACCTGGTGTCAGGTGCATGGGTAGACCAGTTATCCACTGTCAACTCTTCCGACCAAACAATCAGATCACGGGTTTGCCGTTCAAGGACTCAAGTCGGGATGACCGCTGGGCGAGGCACCCTCCGGTGGGACAGAGGCAGCTGCAGCGAGAAATGTATCTCTAGGTGCAGGGATCCCGAGTGGTCAGGCGGACCTGATGGTTTTCTCATCCTCCTCTCCTTTTGTGGAAAATGGATGGGTCCTGCCACAATGGAGTCCCTGTTCGGGTGCCAAATGAAGGAAGTGACCCGCTTAGGGCCACCCGGGTCACCACAGGACACCTCTAAGCCTTCCATACTGAATGAAGAGTCAGAGAAACAGTGGAGAATATACACCAATAATCATTTATTAGTATATGCTCAGAGTGGGGCTCCGTCTGCACAGTCTTGTAAGAGTACTACAGAGGGAACTGAGGAACAGTAAGCATAAAGATACATTATGTACATTGCATGGGAAGCTAAGAACACGCTCACAGTGGAATTTTCCAAACAGATGTGGCCGGACAGCCAAAGAAAAAAAAAAGTTTCTACTCTCATATCTTGCACAGTGTGTCTGAGTAGGTTTCTGAGGGGGTGCATGCGTGTTTGAGTGAGTGTCAGAGTGGGTCTTTGAGCGGGTGTGAGAGTTTCTGAGTGGGTTGGTGAGTGCCTCCATGTGTGTGAGCCAGTCTGTGAGTGAGTGCATGAATGTCTGAATGGATCTGTGAGTGACTCTGTGAATCTCTGAGTAGATCTGTGAGTGGGTGTGTAAGTATCTGCGTGGCTGTCATGAGTGGGTGCGTAAGTGTCTGAGTGGGTGTCTGAATGGGTGCCTGAGTGGGTAAATGAGTGTCTGAGTGGGTATGTGAGTAGGTGTCAGAGTGTCTGAGTGGGTTTGTGACTGTTCTTTATGAAAGTACTATTGATGAGCTTGTTCCCCCTTACCTAGGAAACTCAACTGGCAGATTAGGTATGGAATTCTACCTGTAAAATAATTTACCAGCAAATGGCAACAGGACAGTGGTACAAATAATGATTTGTGTGCAGGTTGCGAAGGTGGGTCCTGAACCCCTTGCACATGTTTGTTTTTTGTCCTCTCTGCAAACAACTGTGTGCAAAATGGATTGTTCCCTTTTGCAAAAACCTGGGCATTTTGGAATATCAAGAAGCATTTAGATTACTGCAGTCTGACACTAGTCAGGTTTTTTGGCTGGCCAAGTTTTTAATGGCAATCTGGATAAAGCTCTTGAAATATGTACTGTCAGTTTTTAATTTATTAAATGGATTATCTGATGCCTATCATGTACTGTGGTTGAATGTGCAATGTTGCTGTCCCGTTTCTCTCTGGGCAGACCCCAATCTTTGCAGCTGTTTTCCTATGCACTATAGTTAGTTGTCCTGTACTTATCAAATTTGTGGTTTTATATGGTTTTTAACTCATATTTTAAAGGCGCTTTTTGCACTTTTTTTATAATTATATTTATTGTTATTTATAATAGTATTTTTATGCATATGTTCATTTTGGTTATCTTGTTTGACTATACTTTCATGATCCAAAGTTATCAAAATGAAGTTATTTGATGATGATGATGATGATGACTGCCTACGTAAGTATGAGTCATTCTGTGAGTAAATACATGATTGTCTGAGTGGGTCTGTAAGTGGGTGCATGAGTCTCCATGTGATTTTGTGAGTGGGTGTGTGAGTCACTGAGTGGGTCTGTGAGTGAGTACATGACTCTCTGGGTAGGTCTGTGAGTGCATGAGTCTCTGAGTTGGTCTGTGAATGAGTGCATGAGTCTGTGTGGGTGTGTGAGTGAGTGTATCAGCCCCTGAGTAGGTCTGTGAGTGGGTTCATAAGTCTCTGAGTGGGCTTGTGAGTGGGTATATGAGTGTCTCTTTGGGCTTGTGAGGGGATCTATGAGTGTCACTTTGGGTCTGTGAATGGGTGTGTGAATGTATCACTGGGTCTGTGAATGGGTGTGTAAATGTATCACTGGGTCTGTGAGTGGGTGCATGATTCTCTGAGTGGGTCTGTGAATGGGCCTGTGAGTTTCTGAGTGGGTCTGTGAGTTGGTGCATGAATCTCTGAGCAGGTCTGTGAGTGGGTGCATGAGTCAGTTAGTGGGTCTGTGAGTGGGTGTGTGAGTGTCTAAGTGGGTGTCTGAGTGGGTACATAAGTGTATCAGTGGGTCTGTCAGTGGGTGCATGAGTCTCTGAGTGGGTCTGAGTGAGCACATGAGTCTTTGAGGGGGCCTGTGAGTGGGTGTGTGCGTCTGAGTGGGTCTGCATTAGTATCTGAGTGGGTCTGTGAGTGAGTGTGTAAATATCTGAGTGGGAAAAAGAAAAGGTCTGGACCTGCACACCGTTGTTATCAATCGGTACTTGAAATTAAGCAAACGTAATCAAATAGTTAAGTCTTTTAGTGTGCTATCACATGTAAAGGAGTCTGAGCCCTGGCTCCTAAATTGAGTGAACCGTATAGAAAGAGGTCGGGAATGTCCCAACCAATGTGATGCACAACAATGGACCGTGGGTCTTCACTCAGATTTCATGTGCAAGTTATGCAAAAATCATAATAGGACAGTATTCATTAAACAGAAATAGCATGTATTTTACAATTTGGTTAATTCAATAATTTCAAACAGAAAAATTAACAAATCATTTCTCAATATACAATATATTCTGTACTCCCAATGATGTGCTGAAGAGATGATGTACAAACAAAAAATCGTCTCAAGTTTTAAACAAAGTCCCAATGCATTTTGGATTTTAATAACCCTTCTTCAGGGGATTCTTGTCATCAAAGGAGATTTAAACTTTAGTGGAAATCATCAACAGGAAACTACAACGAAAGAATCATGTATCAGTATTGACTGTAAGGTATATACAGGTGTAATATTTTTAGGATTTGCGCTCTAAGCGTGTAAAGGTACTGTGCTGTAAAATAGCTCTAAATAAACCTGTAGTGCAACTGGAGTCAGAATACGACAGCCCAGATGTAACTCCACTATGGTGTTCTATAAAAGTACCACGTGTCCAGTAACGGAAGCAAAAGCAAGAGAATGATGAGTATACAGCGTGTCCAGGCCAGGATACCCAAAAGAAAGAATAAAAGGAAAACGGACCTCAGAGTAATCATGTGTAAAAACCGTCCAGCATTTCATGCAAGTGCCACATTAATTAGACGTTTACCCAGCTGTATTTTGAAATATATCCCGATTTCAAGATGCTCTGTAACAATCATAATAATAGCGTATAAGAGGATTGGGGAAGATTAGGGGAAGCTAAACTATAATTACAACATGCCGAAATATCCCCCTATGATCTGTGTACCCACCCTCGAGCTTACCAGGACGCCAGCAACGTCAGAGTCCCGGACCTTCAACAAAATCTTCAATCAAACAGTGACCAACGCACTGGAAACCAAAAGGGGAGACATTCTAAACTTCTTGTAATGGTGAAGCTGTGCCAAAATCATATCAAGGGATTACGAGTGTAGTTTAGTCGTCCAAATCTCACCTCAAAAAAGTCAACAGAAGGCTCCTTTAACCACCGCCGTATCGAAAGAAACGAAACGCGCGTTTAAGCTTCAGCGTAACCACAGCTGAAGTATAAAGCATCAGTGCGTGTTGACGTCAATAAATGAGCCAATCAGAGAGAAATAGTCAAAATCACGGAAACAACTAGTGGGTGTTGTGTTTTTAAAGAGAGACTGAAATGAAACTTTATCCAGTACGGCAAACGTAACATAAGAAGGTGCCAGCCAAAATAAAGGGTCATGCTGTAGACTGGTTCGAAGCGACATACTCATGTACATCAGAACAGAAAAAAACACTACACTCTAGTGCAATCTAACTAATGGGGATTTTGCGATATGTGGGACGAAAGCGTGTGTGATAACACTGCCATGTAAACGAGATAGATAGGTGAACTGTTTATACATGAAATGTTGTGGAGATAAATGTATGAGAAAATGCTGAATGAAGGAACACGTGGCGAGTGCAAATCCTGTACAATGAAAACAATTCAGTTGATGTGAAATGTCACAATACATCATTATGTTGTATGAAAAGGTGCAAATAATGTTTACAAAAAACATATAAGTTCGTAATGATCATTCAGGCCCCCGGGAATGATGGTGCCGAGGTATTTTATCCAAAAAGTTTCTTTTCGAGCTAAAGTAGTGTGTGGATCTGTACCTGGTAAGGTCTGTACTTTTTCAAGAATGGTGTACCTCAGTTGTGGTATAGTATGTGTACTCTGAATCCAATGTGCCGCTAAACATGATTTTAAGTTCTTGTTGCGTATGGTGCTCTTGTGTTCTATGATGCGGGTTTTAATTGTTCTGGATGTTCTCCCTACGTATACAAGCCCGCAGGGGCATTTTATGGTGTAAATAACATTCTCCGTGTTACAATCAGATGTGTGCAATAGTGTGAGCTTTTTGCCTGTATGGGGATGAACAAAAGTATCCCCTGAAATGACATTTCCGCATTGGCCACAATTGTGGCATTTCCTCATACCCTTATGGACTGATTTACTTGAACTGGGTTTCATCTTAAGTAATTCTCTCAGATTTTTGGACCTGTTGTGCGCGAATAGTGGTGGATCAGGAAAGAGATCTTTAAAATCCACTTCTTGCGCTATGATCTCCCAGCGTTTTCTGATGATGTTTTTGATACTTGCTGATTGTGTTGAATGTTTTAGTACAAATACTTCTTGTGTCTTGGATGTTTTCTTCACTTGAAGTAAAAGATCCTCACGTTTTTTCTGGGTGACTATCATGTTAGCTTTCGCCAATATTTCTTCCGGGTAACCTCGTTCTTGGTATCGAAGTTTTTGCTCCTCAATTAGGGTAGTACACAAAGTGTTGTCAGAGGTGATGTGTTTAATCCTGATGAATTGTGACACTGGAAGGGGTTTTTTTAAGGAATGAGGGTGTGCACTGGTATAATGTAGTGCATTGTTTATGTCCGTTGGTTTTCTGTATACAGCTGTTTTTAGGTGCGTCTTGTTTTTCTGGATTTCAATGTCTAGAAAATGAATGATATCTGGTTGTATATCATGTGTAAATTGGATTCTAGGATTTCGAGAATTTAGTTCTTCAATGCAGTCCTCCAAGGTACTTTTAGATCCTTTCCAGATAACTAGTATGTCGTCGATATAACGTAAAAGAAGAATGGTGTTATCCTGCCACGTTGGGTGCTCTAGGATGTGTTGTTGTTCAAAATAAGCCATGAATGTGTTGGCATACGATGGTGCGCCCGGAAAGCCCATAGAAGTGCCTGTTTTTTCTAAATAAAAGGTGTCCTTCCAACGGAAGTAACTGTGATAGAGTGAAAAATGAAGTAATTCCAAAAGAAAGGTGCTTGTCTCTTGTGCAATGTTGGATTGTAGTAGCCTCCACTCCACGGCCTCAAGTCCTTCGTTGTGAGCAATAGATGTATATAAAGAGACTACGTCTATGGTGCATAGTAAAACATCTTCGGTGATCAAATGACGTATGGTCTCTAATTTTACAAGACAGTCAGTTGTGTCTTTAACATAAGTGTCCCAAGATTGTACCAATGGTTGTAAGTGGAAATCGAGAAATTGACCAATAGGTTCGTGAATGGATCCTCATCCCGCTACTATAGGTCTGAAAGGTGGCAAAGTTGCATGTTTATGTATTTTAGGCAACATATATATATGTGGTATTTTTGGAGTTTCCACAAATAGAAATGTGCGTGTGTTCTCAGTAATGATGTCTTTGTCTTTGCCTGTTTGCAAAATCTTTGCTAATAGAGCAAGAAGTTTACCAATGGGATCCATCTCTAGTGGAATGTACGTGTCCGTATCCATCACGTGGTGATCAACACTCTGCTCATAAAATTCAGTATCCAAAATGACCAGGGCTCCCCCTTTGTCTGCTGGTTGGAATGTGATTGTAGGGTCTTTTCTCAATTCGTGAAGTATTTGTGATTCATTTTTGGACAAATTTCTCTAATTTCACAAACCCATTAATAGACCCATACCAGTACACACACATCTATTCACTGATTCATAGATCTACATACACAGCCACTCATATACCCACTCATTTACTAGAACAGCCACTGGCCTACCTACTGATATACCCATGTTGCCACTCACACACTGAGTCAGTCACCCATAGAGCTACTCACACACCCATACAGTTAATCACACAGCCACTTACTCACCTATACAGTTATACACACACACTCCCTTACTTACACATATAGAAACTAACACATACTCACTCATCTATACAGTCACTGACACAAGCATATACATACTCATACAGCTATTCTCACATTCACTCACTCACCCCTACAGTCACTCGTACACCTCATCACTTACCTTTACTGCCTTTTACATACCCAATTACTCACCCATATACCACACACACATGTACTCATTCACAGTCACAGCCATACACATACTCACTCACCTATACATCCCCTCACTCATACACTCACTAACCTATATAGCCACTGACTTACCCACTCACTCATCCATACAAGCAGTCACACACCCCTTCATCTACCCATTCAGACACCGATAGAGATACTCAGAAAACCAATCACTCACCCATACAGAAACTCATATATCCACTCACACACCCATACAGTCACTTAAACACCAACTGACAGACTGATACAGGCATTCGCACAACCATTTGCTCACCCATTCATACACTAAGATACCTAATCACTCACTTATACTGTCAGTCATGCACCCACTGAATCATCCATAAAGGCACTCATACACCCACAGATTCACCAATACACCTTGCTGTAAATGTATTTGACAGTCAAACTTTTTAAAACACTCACAGTCACTGGATGATGTAATCAGTGACGTCATTTGAGATGTCATCAGTGATGTCACTGACCATGTCATGAGTGATGTAATATGTGAGGTCCTAAGCAGTTCATCGTGAGGGGCGCAAGTTATAGTTAGCTCCGTTACCTATAACTGCTGGTTTTCACTGGTTTGGGACTAGTGAAATCTGAGCCTAACCATAAAGTCCCTGTAACCTTTGAATTTTTTAGTGAATTTCGAAGGTTTTTTAATTGCCCCTGTAACCTGTATCTATCTATCTATCTATCTATCTATCTATCTATCTATCTATCTATCTATCTATCTATCTATCTATCTATCTATCTATCTATCTATCTATCTATCTATCTATCTATCTATCTATCTATCTATCTATCTATCTATCTATCTATCTATCTATCTATCTATCTATCTATCTATCTATCTATCTATCTATATATTCACTGAAAAAACCATAGGTTTCACACATGTTATAGTTAGCAGAAATTTTACTGATAAAAAAACAATGAAATTCCCCCGTTATAGTTAGTGCAGGAAACTATAACTCACGCGACCGCAATCCTCTGCTGATGCTAATACTGTATTTAGACACTTATTTGCCCATGTCTTCTTCCATTAAATTTTTAGCTATACATATATTACAAATATTTTTTTTTCATAAAGACACATATGTCATCAGCAGAAGATTGCGGTCGCGTGAGTTATAGTTTCCTGCACTAACTATAACGGGGGAATTTCATTGGTTTTTTATCAGTAAAATTTCCGCTAACTATAACATGTGTGAAACCTATGGTTTTTTCAGTGAATTTGCAAGGTTTTTTAAATGCTAATTCCTAACTATAACGTGTGTGAAACCTATGGTTTTTTCAGTGAATTTGTATGGTTTTTTAAATGCTAAGTTACTTTACGCCATTCGTGGCGTGCGCGCCCACTTAACGCAGTTCGTTCCGTGCGCGCACGGTGCGCTTCGCGCACCGTGCGCACACAGTGAGCACGCGGTGCGCTTTGCGCACCGCACGCCCACTTTACGCAGTTAGTGCCGTGCACGCACGGTGGGCACGCGGTGCGCTACGCGCACCGCGTGCCCACGTTACGCTAGATGGGCCATGTACGCACGATGCGCTTCGCGCACCGTGCGCACATGGAGGACATATTATGCGCTTCCATGTGATAGGTAATCTGTTGAAATTTTTTGGGGAAATGCTGTGCTCTTATACGCCATGCACAAATGTTGGCCTTCGGCCACCATTTGCACACGGGGTGGAGAGAGTGTGGATTTTTTTTTAAAAATTTTTTTTACCGTACGCGTACGGTAAGCGTACGGTAAGCGTAATCGGCGAAATTTTCGAAAAATAAAAAATTACCGTTTTTTGCCTTGGGGGATCTTTGAAGACTCAACTAATATGGTTATGTGCATGGGCGCTGTCTAAACAGCCACTTTATATGTTTTTGGCATTTGATTATCAGCTCCCCCCTCAGAGTGCGAGAGAGAAAATGGCGGCCGCCGCTTCCTGGTTTCGACCGATTCGAATGTTTACTAAGATCTAAGGGCCAATCAGAATCGCGCTCGCGCACGCCACCGTACGCGTACGGTAAGCGCACCGTAAGCGCACCGTAAGCTGGCTCAGATATATATATTGATTTAAAGGCTATTTTCTCAGAATCTACTGAACAGATTTACACCAAACCTACAAAAGGCACTTCCTTGACCTGAGGACTACCTCTCTGCCAAATTTCAAGTAATTCTGTTCAGCCGTTCGGGCTGTAGCTGTGTCTAAAGGTCCTATGGAAAAATGCATGGGAAAAACGCGTTTTGGGACTCCCCTTTTATCTCAGCCCCCGATTGACGAATCCCCCCGAGACTTTCAGGGTAGGAGCAGAGCGTAGCGCCCCACCTATTTTGAACAATTCGCAAGGATTCGTCGACCGGAGCAAAAGTTATTCAAAATAGAATGTTGCGGATTTCCTATGGAAACGTGGTCCTAACTATAACTACCTACTGGCGACCGCCAGTAGGTAATATATATATATATATATGTATCATGCATTGCAAATCATATGTAGTCTCAACGTTGACTAAGATGCTGATGGGAGGCGGTTCTTTCACCCAATGTCGGTATGCACTTGGAAAAATATCTGTAAATATACGCCAGCACTACATTAATTTCTGGAATTGAAATGTAAAGACCATCCATTTTCTATCGTGTTGGGTATTATATGTATGATTGTTTTTTCACGATGAATTGTTAAAGACATTATGAGGTCTGTTTTCATGTTCTGGGCCTGAGGTGACGTGTGCAAACACGCCCGTTGGCGTGTTTTAACTTGGAGAATTAATTCACCTTCCATCCTGAGAGTCCCTGGGGTCCAACTAGCCCACCGGGTACCTCCAGTTAGCTGCGTTGCAGAGAGGTGGTCTGAGGCCATGCCCCTTTTTACACCTCTCTGCAACGCAGCCCTGTGTAACTTACTGGCGGTCCCTGGTGGACTAGTTGGCCCCCAGGGACCCTCAGGATTGAAGGGGAATTAATTTCCCACCTTAAACCACGCCACAGGGCCTGTTTGCACACATGTCACATCAGGCCCCACACCCTCACTTCATCACTGTGCAAACACGCCCCTGGGTGCGTTTTAAGTTGGGGGAATAAGTCCCCTTCAATCCTGAGGGTCCCTGGGGGCCAATTAGCCCACCAGGTACCTCCAGTAAGCGCCACAGAGCCGCGTTGCAGAGAGATGTAAAAAGGGGCGTGGCCTCAGACCACCTCTCTGCAACGCAGGTCTGTGGCACTTACTGGAGGTACCTGGTGGGCTAGTTGGCCCCCAGGGGCCCTCAGGATTGAAGGGCAATTAATTCCCCAACTTAAAATACGCCACAGGGCATGTTTGCACACATGTCAACTCAGGCCCCGCCCCCTCCCTTCACCACTGTCAAACGTGCCCCGTGGCACATTTTAAATTGGGAGATTAAGTCCTCTTGAATCCTGAGGGTACCTAGGGTCCAACTAGCCCACGAGGTACCTCCAGTAAGTGCCACAGAGGTGCGTTGCAGAGAGGTGTAAAAAGAGGCATGGCCTGGACCACCTCTCTGCAACGCAGCACAGTGGTGCTTACTGGAAGCACCTGGTGGGCTAGTTGGCCCCCACGGGCCTTCAGGATTGAAAGAGAATTAATTCCCCAACTTTAAATGTGCCACAGGGCGTGTTTGCACACATGTCCCCTCTCCCTTCACCACTGTGCAAACGCGCTCCTTGGCACGTTTGAAGTTGGGGGATTAAGTCCCCTTCAATCCTGAGGGTCCCTCGGGTCCAACTAGCCCACTGGGTACCTCCAGTTAGCGCCAGAGGGCTGCATTGCAGAGAGGTGGTCTGAGGCCATGCCCCTTTTTACACCTCTCTGCAACGCAGCCCTGTGGCACTTACTGGCGGTCCCTGGCGGACTAGTTGGCCCCCAGGGACCCTCAGGATTGAAGGGGAATTAATTTCCCATCTTAATACGCGCCACAGGGCCTGTTTGCACACATGTCACATCAGGCCCCGGACCCTCACTTCACCACTGTGCAAACACACCCCTTGGCGTGTTTTAAGTTGGGGGATTAAGTCCCCTTCTATCCTGAGGGTCCCTGGAGTCCAACTAGCCCACCAGGTACCTCCAGTAAGCGCCACAGAGCCGTGTTGCATAGAGGTGTAAAAAGGGGCGTGGCCTCAGACCACCTCTCTGCAACGCAGGTCTGTGGCACTTACTGGAGGTACCTGGTGGGCTAGTTGGCCCCCAGGGGCCCTCAGGATTGAAGGGCAATTAATTCTCCAACTTAAAATACGCCACAGGGCATGTTTGCACACATGTCAACTCAGGCCCCGCCCCCTCCCTTCACCACTGTCAAACGTGCCCCGTGGCACATTTTAAATTGGGGGATTAAGTCCCCTTGAGTCCTAAGGGTCTCTGGGGTCCAACTAGCCCACCAGGTACCCAACGTAAGTGCCACAGAGGTGTAAAAAGTGGCATGGCTGGATCACCTCTCTGTAATGCAGCGCAGTGGCTAATTTCTAACTATAATGTCCCTGAAACCTATGGTTTTTTTAGTGAATTTCTAAGGTTTTTTAAATGCAAATTCCTAATCGTAACATCTGTAAAACCTATGGTTTTATCAGTGAAGTTCAAAGGTTTTTTAAATATCAAACTACTATTGTGCTATTTGTGATTACTACTGTTTTTTCTTACTATTCAACTACTTCAAATAAACTGCAAAACTACTATGTAATGTAATATATTTCACAAGTTACAGTGAGTTTTTAAATAATACAAAATAATTTTACATTCAGAAAACAATTTTTCTACCTTTTTTTGCTGTCATCAGCTACTACTTAACATCACTATTCACAGTGATGTCAGAGTAGTTTCATCATAAACAGCAGGGGAAAAAAACAATCAACTAGATTGTTAAAAAAAACAAATCCCCTAATTCTCACAAATATAATACAAAATCAACACAAATAACACATCCAATACTATTTCCAATCTTCAAATCTTACCTTTACTTTGTAGTTTCTGTGAACATTTTCCAATACACCAAAAAAATGTATCAAAAAATTTTGCTTTGAAAGCATCCAGTATGAATTCCTTAAAGTATCTTTACACCTTCCCACAAAGCCGAATGGTGTATCTAAGGGGCATATCAACAAGCAGGCGATAAAAAATGATAGCCGCTTTTGCGGCCATTTTCGGCCGAATAGCGGCGATAATTTTATCGCCTAATCAGCAAGGTCACGCTAACGCGTGAAACCTTGCTTTAGCGTCAGGATTCCTAACCCCCAGCTTTGCATCTCTAATGAGATGCAAAGTGGGCGTTCCTGACCTGGCATGGAAGGAGAAATGTCGCTAAGCGACATTTCTCCTATCAGCAAGCCTAACGCTATGAATCATAGCGTCAGGAAAAGTAGCGATAACCCCTGTTATCGCTACTTTCCCTACGCCTGCTTCAGGACTGACTTAGCCATGATATCCTATAGAGGGTGGATATCATGGCTAAGTTTGTGAGTCCCTATCAACTAGCTAACGTGAGATTATCGCTGGGTTTCCAGCGATAATCTCCCGTTAGCCAGTTAGTGCTGGGATTTTTATCGCTGATGAGGTAAGCGTTGCTAATAGCACGCTATCTCAGCGATAAAAATCGACGCTAGCCGGCGATAATTATCCGAGCGCTAAGTGCGCTCAGTGATAATTATCGCCGGTTGTTGTTGATATGCCCCCAAATCTTTGTTTCAGAAATATCAAGTATGAGTTGGGTAATTCATAAGGCAATCTCGGTTTCATTACCAAGTGCGTATCGTTGTAGTAACTCCAACCATTATTACACTTTAAATAAACTTTATAATGTCCACTTGTGGTAGTACTTCCAGCATGGAAAACACTAGCAACTGTTGCAAAAGTTCTTCCAGAAATAGATACTTGACTAGCAACAAAAATTTTAATTTTGGTTTCCACTTTTCTTCCATTTGGTCTACAGCGTTTTAGCATTATAATAAAATATTTTTCTTATCTTTGTAGGCATAATGTACATAGCATTGTTGATTTACAACGAGAACAGATCATCTTGTGATCTCCTTCTTTTAGTAATTTGGAAAATGGTACAGATGTGCAGTCAGGTATTGTCAAATATAGAAATTGTTCTCTGACAACTATAGTGCTTGAAGTTAACGAACAATGTTCCCATTTATGAACAAATAAACTCGCAATCTAAATCCCTTCATCTTCTAGTACTCCAAGCATAACCATCAGAAATTCTTGTGCATCTTGTTGTATGTTAGCATTGAACGTTAAAGATCCAGTACATGTATCCAACAGTTGGCGAATACCAGAAGCAGAATGGATCTTACTTGTATCAGTTCTCAATTCCTGAAATAAAGTATAAAGTGCCGAACATAATCTTTTTTCCTGACTTTCCATAATTTCACCATAAACATCTTCAAGATAAAATATAATGTTTAGAATAACATTACCATAGCAGTTGACACCAGAAGCATTTTTTAATTGGAATCCGACAACATCATTACTTGTTTGTATTTTCTGCTTCTTTACATCTTTTCTTTTCTCTTGATTTTGTTTCTGATTTCCAACCATAGTTGATTCTTCACCATGTTTGCGTTTTGAACACACAACACGTTTCTCATAAATAGGATATTCACCTAAACTTGGAGCATAAAGCCTTCTCAAATGATTATATTCTCTTACACAATTAACATTAGCACTAACCTTATTATCATCAAAATCAATTAAATACAAACCAGACAACGTTCTAACTCGAGATAATGCAACATATACCATTCCCTCTTTAAACACAGTTCTTCCTACATTTATCAAAGCATTATCTACACTTAAGCCTTGAGATTTATGAATAGTTATTGCATATGCTAAACAGAAGAGAAACTGTTTTCTACGAACATACAAGTCTTTTACAAGAAAAAAACGTACAGCATAATGCGCAATCTGTCTTTCCTCTGTAATCGGATCAAATTTAACTTTCAAGAATTCAATTCCATTTCTATTTTGATATTTCACAAAATCAACAACTTTTCCCATTGCTCCATTCACTAAACCTTCTTCTACATTCAGATTATGCCTCAAAATTACCCGACAGTTTAAACATACATCTACATTTTTTGCTAAGCCAGCAGTTTTTGATACAGACTTTTCCAAAGAATCCAATTTAGTCTGTAGTTTTTCTGAAAGAAGAATTGTTATTCCTTGATGCTCGATTTTATCAATAGCTTCAATGTGAACTATTTCTTCATTTTCCAATTTCATAAGCTCTCTATTAAATGTATAACACTCTTCCACTGTAGGCATTAAGCAAACAATAGACTTTTTTTCTTTCATTTTCTTGTACATTACTTCTGCTGGTGTGTTTTCATTTGCAAACAAGTTCTTTAGCAGACGACTTTGAAAAGCTTCTTTACCATGTTTGCTTAGAACTAGGGGTGGGCGGAATTTGTGAAATTCACTTTCGCAAATTATCGCGAAAATGGAAAAAATCTCCGTAAACACGCGGAAATATTGCGAAGATGCAGAAGATTTTTCCCGCCCGTTCGCGTTATTTTCTGCATGGTCGCGGCTCGCCAACTTACCCATGTGGTTGCTCGCGGGCGCGGCCATCTTGTTTTCACTTGTCTCGCGGTGCATGATCGCGAGAAGAAAGACGTGATCGCACGACGAATGACGTCACTGCGGGCGCGAACTGTCGCGAGACAGCGCAAATGGCTACCAACAAGCCAACATCTCATGGAGAACGCGACCGGATCGGGAAAACTTGTCGGCGAACGCGGGGATTCAGGTAAGGCGATCGCGCGCACGCGAGAATGTATTATTTTACAGCGCGAGCAAGCACAAAATTCCTGGTAAAATGCGGATTGCGGAAATTTTGACATTTTTTGCGCTCTCCGAAAATGTCAAATTATCGCAATTTCCGCGACCGGAACGGAATTTTAGCCCAGGCCTACAATTCTTACATCTTTTAGAATATTTCCATAATCTTCATCTCTTGCATGTCGCATTTCTAATACTTTCCAGAGATTTCTTTGTGTCTTCATGTACAAGAGTTTTAAACACTGGTTCTCCTTTTACAGGCGTTAGTTGTAGCAGATCTCCAAATACAATTAAATGTTTTCCTCCAAGGAGAATGTCATCATCATGCTCACCTCATCAATAATTAATAGTTTCATCTTCTTCAGCACTCTTGACACTTCATGAGAAGCTTCTCCAGACAACTTCTGATGTTGTAATTTACTATCATGCTCAACTGGTAACATCAGCAATCTATGCAAAGTAACTCCTATAACATTGTGTGCAGCTAATCCAGTTGGAGCTGTTACCATAGAACATAAATGTGAACCAGTAGTTTTTTTAAGATAACTGGTCAAAACTTTAATTAAATAACTTTTACCTGTCCCAGCTTGACCACTGATGTACATCAGAAGAGGTTTAAAAGATGAACACACACATTCTTTTTGTCACACAACAAACCATGTTCTATTTGTTCTCTCACTTGTACATATATTTCTTTCTGTTCAACATTTAGTTGTTCTTCTAACTTTTCCAATGTAATATTCTCCTTGTGTGCTTGTTGCATTGCAATTTCGACTTCATGCATAGCAATCGCTGCTTCCTTTTCCAGTATTGGTTGTCCAAGAGGATCTTGACTACATTGACCACTACTTTGACTATCTTAAGAACTTTCATTAGCTATTTCAGCTGTAATGGTCTTTTCCTGTTCAACTTCATCATTCAACATTTTTAAATATGTTGGGAAAATTGTACATGCAATGCTATCTTTACATGCATTAAAAGAATCTTCATATCAGTCAAAGTCTCCAAGCAATTCACTTTCGCTACGCCATGGTTTAAAGAGTTGGAGAAGTACTAAATAGTAAAATTCTTGCTTATCTGGAGTTTCACAACTGAGTTACTTGTGGTTTATAAGATTACCCTTTGCATGTTTTACTAAACAACCATCACATCCAACTACTGCATATTTTCCTTTGTTTAAATTCTGTTTAACATTTCTTTTGAAGCTGTAATGTTGAAGTACTTCATACAGACATAGCTGTTCCAGATGTTGACTCCTTTTCAGATAGTATGTGTCCAACATATTAGTTTTAAGAATGTCTGTACTGTCTGGTTCATTTGCTGGTAAGTATTCAATTCCTTCTAATGATTTCAACACTCTGTTCCGCAAGCAGGCAAGACCTAAACTTACCCAAATGATTCCTCAAGACTTTGAATATAAACTTGAAGAGCACAAGCGGTCTGAACATTCATAGGATCCAATTTCTCGGTGGGAAAGCATTTTCAAAGTAAAGCTGTACAATATTTTGCTAACGCTTTTCTCTTGGGAAATTTCTTCCCACATTTGTTTCATCTCTGGTTTTTCTGATTTTGTTATGTACGATGTAACATAACAGGCAACAGCAATTGAGTTATCTGCTACATACTGGATGTCCATGTTCGCATTCCACATTTTTTAAATGACTGGATTGTAGTCATTGATATACTTTGACACTTCTGTTCTTTTTAAGTTGTAGGTATTCTTTGGAGATTTCCGAGTTATTGTGTGCCTTACAGAAGAAAAAAAAGAATTTACTCTTCATTTACAAATGACGGAACATGGAAAACCAAACCGACATTTGGTGTAAAATTTCCTTTAGACTTGATTTTCTTCTGCTGTACTTTCCACAACAGTAACTTTGGAAACATAAAACTTGCTGTCTAAGGCTTCTATCTCCTTCTTCTCTCGGAATCTCTCATGTCACATACTGTTCAATGAAAGACAATACTGTTTCATCAGAATCAGTTCCAAATTTAGGTGCATCCTTGACCCATAGTCGCATATGTATATGAGGTGCACCTCTTGCTTGGTACTCCTTTCTCCAAAAGAAATCGGTAACTTCTCCAAGAGGTGGATTCTTTTTATTGCAGATAAAATACATCATAGCTTGAAACCTATGATTAAAATATCTGCACACATTTACAGGATCCCATGAACACAGTTCACCAGGAGTCTTTATTTCAACATTTTTAATATTGGAATTCACTTCTCTTAGAAACCCAAGCAACTCTTCCCATGCATACTCTGCACAGCTAAGTGTAACAAACCAAGTTGGTGTACCTAAGTTCCGTAACATACACTTGAGTTCTCCATGACGTCGATACCAATACTCATTTGTTCCACGTTGACATGCCATCAAATTGATTAACTGTGCTTTTAAATTTTCATCTGTTTTTTTAACTTTCTCCACAAATTCTTTCTCAGAAAGAAGTGATTGATGAACTCCAGTTTTAAGTATGTGGGTCACTGCATACAACAGAGAAGATAAATCACTTTCAAACAAAAGGTGAAATATATATGTAATGTCAAAATCTATGATCTTCAGAATATAATCTTGTTGAAATTTCACATTCATAAACGTATTACCTGTTCATCCACATTTACAGTTTTGTAATAAATATTGCTCTCTGTAAGATATAAGTTAGCCTTTTCAACTTTATTAACATCCACAAATTGTTGCCATATTTTAGACTCTTTGTTGGTACACCATTTACTAGAATGACTACTGCCTCATTTTCCTCTTTCTCTTCAGCAATAGTTTCAATATTTTTCTTCAAATCCAAAGGGAAGTACACCACTCTTCCTTTCAGCCCTCTTTGCAAGTCTGTTGGTGGCATTTTCCCTTTTTTAGGCTCCATCCAAATAATAGTTTGAAAAGGATGAATAGATTGAATTAGAACCGACTCATATGTATTCAATTTTGCCAGTTCCTCCGGAATAGCTACTAATTCTAAGTTATTATGTACTGCTCTAGCAGGCATTTTGTTCTCTTCTAATTTGTTGTAACAATATTTACATATACGTTGATCACTACCTAACTCAAATTGACCTTCCACCAACAAGTAAGTTGCAAATTCTTCCCACTAACTATTGTTCTCCTTTTCACTTTTCAAATACTAATCAACATTCCTGAGTCTGACTAACCAGTCCTAGAGCCAGTGCTATGTTAAAAGACCCTCAGAATACAGTGAAAACACCTACATACACTAGGGAACACTATGCGTTGGGGTCCCCCTGTGATCAGCATGACCTCCTCTGTAAGCCCCTAGTATATAATAGGGCAGGGGATTAAAACTACCTCTTAAAACACGCCACAGGGCGTGTTTGCACACGTCACCTCAGGCCCCGTCCCCTCACTTCCCCACTGTGTAAACACGCCCTGTGGCTGTTTTAAGTTGGGAGATTAAGTCCCCTTGAATCCTGAGGGTCCCTAGGGTTCAACTAGACCACTAGCTACCTCCAGTAAGCGCCACAGAGCTGCGTTGCAGAGAGATGTAAAAAGGGGTACGGCCTAAACCACCTCTCTGCAATGCAGCGCAGTGGCGCTTACTGGAAGCACCTGGTGGGCTAGTTGGCCCCCAGGGTCCCTCAGGATTGAAGGGGAATTATTTCCCCAACTTAAAACGCGCCATAGGGCTTGTTTGCACATGTTAACTCAGGCCCCGTCCCCTCCCTTCACCACTGTGTAAACACGCCCTGTGGCCGTTTTTAGTTGGGAGATTAAGTTCATTTGAATCCTGAGGGTCCCTAGGGTCCAACTAGCCCACTAGGTACCTCGAGTAAGCGCCACAGAGCTGCGTTGCATAGAGGTGTAAAAAGGGGCGTGGCCTCAGAACATCTGTCTGCAACGCAGCTCCCTGGCGCATACTGGAGATACCTGTTGGGCTACTTGGCCCTCAGGGACCCTCAATATTGAAGGGGAATTAATTCCCCAACTTACAACTGGCCAGGGGGCGCGTTTGCAGAGTGCTGCAAGGAGGGGGCGTGGCCTCTGGCGCGATGCCGGTCTTTTATTTATTTCATTTTTTTAAGAAGGAGGGCTGTGTGGCCCCCCTTCTTTTTCTAATTTATTGGCCCTGGGACCCCATCCCTCAGGGACTGCACCCTAATTTTTTTGGTTGAAAAAAATTAATTTGGCCTCCCAAGGCCTTAATCAGCCCCGGGGACTCCAAACCCCGGGTCATGGCCTTTTTAAAAAAAAATCTTTAGGAGTGGGGCTGCGTTGCCCCCCTCCTCAGGCCACTTATGGCCCCGGGGCCGGTCTTTGTTTTTTATTATTTTAAAAAAATATTTATTCCTAGAAACACCTAGGACATGCTGGACAAACCGTATGTACCTATCACCATGACGATTTGCGTGATCTTCACTAAAAGGCGACTATGCATACGATGAATCCATGTGGAATGTATTTACACTGCTAGTGAAGCTCTGACGTGTCTGACGCCCTACCGTGCCTAATCCCGGTGCCCCCGCCGGTGGGTACTCTCATAGTAGACACCTTTGTCGTTTATTTATACAAACATGGGTAGATATTGACGGGCACATTTAATACCAAGCCATTCAAAGGGGATTCGACATAAATTCGACCAAACTATGCAAGAAACCCCCCTCACGGTTAATAAAACACACATCTACTGCCGGATATGTAATACTTTTTATTTTACTCTCTGGAAAGGAGACGAACCTCACTTGAGAGTCACAGCGTGCTCCTGGCTGAGCCTAATGCTGTGTTACACCCACCAGTGCCCGCCGAGTGCCACACACCTCTGTGTTGTATTGCACCAGCTAGTGCGTATGCTATGACACTCTCTGGCCAATGTGCACTGTAACACCACCCCGTGAATATGTCATGCCACACTTGCCTTCGCACGGATTATATTGCCACATCTAACGTGCCTTCCTCGATGCCTATGTTATAACACACGGCGCTATGCCATACATCTTACAATTTGGGATCCATATCTTTGTCACAGTGCATATGCAACGTTACACTCCCCAGCACATATTTTATATTACAACTTTAGAGACTAGTTAGGTTACACAACACTGCCCTGTGCATGTTACACTCCAAGGTGCATATCGCATAGCACGCGCTAGTGCCTGTGCTATCTCGCGCTCTCCAATGAATCTGTCATTGCGCACAATGTATTGCATATTATATTTCACGCCCTGGTTCATCTTATATCACACTTTTTGGTGCATAATTTATACCATATACTATATCTAGTTTTCATTTTCAATCGTGCTCTCAGGACTATGTTCTATATAACACTGCGTCCACCTACCCTTTTCACGGGCATTGCATTTTGCGATGGGGGGTGGAGGGTCTGGGGGTGTTTCTGCCAAGTGAGCCCGGAGTCACAGTCACAAATGTCCTCTTCTTCCTGAATAAAAGTGAGATTATGCTGCATACTTGTTCATATTTTAAGTAGTTCACACATACACACATTTTAAAAACAATAAAGTTCCAAATACCCACCTGCTCTGAACAGTTAGCTTGCTGCCCCATCCACCTCCTCCCAATCCTCTGTTGTCTGAATCCATGGACTAGCCTCCTCCCTCCTGCCATGCATGGTCTTATGTGCTGTCACTGCCCTCCATTTAGCATGATGTACCAGACCACTCCTCCTGCCCTCCATTGCCCAATTCTATGGCCCATCATTGACCTCCTACTTAGCCTCTGTGCTTAGCTTGCTGCCCCTATTCTCCATCCCCCTGCCCTCCGATGTCTTTGTGCATGCCCCTGCTCCATCCTTTTTGCCCACCATGTTCCATGGACCTGCCACTCCTATCTACTCTGAGTGTTCTGTTGAGCTGCCACTCCCCTCCCACCTGCCTAGCATTGTCAGATGACTGTAACCTGTCCCTGCCACCTCCACCCTGCCTGTCTGCATGCCATGCCCCTATCCCCTTCTTCCTGTCCTCCATGGTCCATTTTACTGCCACACCCTTCTGCCCTCCCTGGTCTGTTGTTACAACTGCTCCTCCTGCCTGCCCCACGTGGTCTGTTGTGAGGTCCCTTCCTCTGAACTCTCTTGTCTGTGCCCAGGTCCTGACCCTCCCTTCCATCCTCCATGGTCCTTTGTGCATGCCCCTGCACCCTCCTTCTTGCCCATCATAGCCATTGTGCTGCCACTAACCCTCCTGCTTGCCATGCATGGTCTTCTGTGCTGCCATTGCCCCTCCCACCTTCCCTGTGTGGTCAGCTAGCTGCCCCTGACCCCCTCCCACCTTCCCTCCATGGTCTGTGTGTATGCCATCATAGTCTCATTGTTGCTCTCCATGGTGTGTCTTGTTTCTAGTGCCCATCCTGCCTGACTTCCATGGTCATCTTGCTGCTCCTGCCCTGACCCCTTGCCCCCAGCCCTCTGTTTCCATGTGCAGACCCCTTTTCTCTCCCTCCTGGCTTGTCTGTTCCATTGTAATGCCCCTGACCTGTCCCACCTGCCCTTTATGGTCTGTTATGCTGCAGCTTTCTCTCCTGTCTGTCCATTATGGTCAGCTAGCTACGATTGCCTCTTTCCCCTCTGTTCTCTGTTGTCCATGTGCATGGTCCTGTCCCCTCCCTATTGCTTTCTATGGATTGTTGTGCTGCACTCCCGTCCCGCATGCCCTGTGTGGTGTATTGTGGTGCTGCAAACCCTGATGCCTGCCCTGTAGGGTCAGTTTGGTGCACCTCTCCATGTCCCTCCTGTCCTCTGTTATCTGAGTCCATGTCCCTTCCCCAATTCCTCCTGTCTACCATGATCCAATGTACCATACTTGCGAACATTTTGAACTTGGTAAGAGGGAGATGTTTAAAAAAAACGGAGTATTGATTTTCCCCTTTGAGTTACATTGAAAAAGAGGAGATTGTAGACAGGAGACAGATCAAATAAAGCCCATTTGAGCTTAAAAACAGTGGACGTTTCCTGGCTGAAACGGGTCTGTTGGCATGTATGGTTGTACTACCACTGCCTCTTCCTTCTGCCCACAATGGCCTATTATATTGCCACAGCCTCTCTTGCCAGTCCTGTATTGTTGGTTTGTTGCCCCTGCCCCCCTTTCCACTGCCCTCCATAGTCTGTTGTGCTGCCACTGCCCTTCCTGCCTGCCCAGTGTGGTCAAATTGTTGCCTCTACACTCTCCTATCTGCCTTCAATTTTCAGAGTCCCTGCCCCTGGCCTCTGCCTCTCAACAGTATCCCAATGAACAACTAGATTGCTAATATTCTATATTTATTACAAAAGTGTGGAATGCCTGACGTCATCTTGATGTAATCAAAACTGTAATACCTAGAGCATTTCCTTTAGAAATTACATATATGAGAGGGTCTTATTTGCATCAAAATGATGGTTAGTGCTCTAAAAAACTAAAATGCGGACATATTTTCTGAGTTTTCAAATAGCGACAAAGAACTTTTAAATTATTTGTAATCTTTATGTTTTTTTATCCAGTTGACCACTTGATTAAATGTTGCACTTAGGGGAGAGGATGTGGTGTTACTTCCAGAGCTGCAGACTGTGCAACTGGGGAACCAGGTTGGAGTTTCTGCTTCAGCTCAACATTCTGTGATTCTGGTCAAATCACTTAATCTCCCCATGTCTACAACCAAAATGAATTTGATCTTGTGTGATGTAACCAATGCTCATGTAAAGCACTCCAATACCTGACAAGTCTGCACTATATAAAACTGCAAATACACAGAAAATAAGTGTTTTGTACACTTCTGTCATTGGGCTACATGTTGGCTACATCTGGGTGATATCTGTGCTGCATTTGGGCTCTTTTGTCTCTGGTGGCCATCTTGGGAGATTTATTTGTTATGAAGTTTCCTTATTTCCTCATTTACTGCAGTCTCCTCAGTAGGAAATGCTTTCAGTTTTTTACTTTGATTCCATCAAGAAGGTATTCAGATATGTCACACATTTGCAATAAATTCTGAATGTTGGCACTCTAGTTGCTCGTTAGATCACTGTAGTAAAGCTACTGCTCACCACGGAAGTCTGCTGCTGGTATTAAAAGTGCATGCTCCAGTCTGCATATCAGAATTTTTTTATGAAATAGAAGAGGATTTGAGAAGTCACTCAAAATGTGCCCTAATTTTTCTTTCTTCAGCACTAATCATAATTTCTATGGCAAAATGAACCCCCTCATTGTGTTCCTTTTTAAATTAAATGTTTGAAGTGTTACCAGTTTATTCCAATCAAGATGGCTTCAGGTGTGCCATACTTTTGTCATAAGTAAGACAGTAAGAACTCTAGTTGTTCTTAAGAACACTCTGGGACATTCTGTCATTGGGCTACATCTGGGTGATATTTGGGCTACATTTGGGCTCTTTTGTCTCTGGTGTCCATCTTGGGAGATTTATTTGTTATGAAGTTTTCTAATTTCCTCATTAACTGCAGTCTCCTCAGTAGGAAATACTTTCATTTTTTTACTTTGGTTCCATCAAGAAGATATTCAGATGTGTCACACGTTTGCCATAAATTCTGAATGTTAGCACTCTAGTTGCTCATTAGATCACTGTAGTAAATCTACTGCTCACCAGGGAAGTCTGCTGCTGGTATTCAAAGTACATGTTTCAGTCTGCATGTCAGAATTTTTTATGAAATAGAAGAGGATTTGAGAAGTCAAAATGTGCCCTAATTTTTCTTTCTGCAGCACTAATCATAATTTCTATGGCAAAATGAACCCCCTCATTTTGTTCCTTTGTAAATTAAATGTTTTAAGAGTTACCACTTTATTCCAATCAAGATGGCTTCAGGTGTGCAATACGTTTGTCATAAGTAGGACTGTTAGCGCTCTAGTTGTTCTTTAGAATACTCTGGGAAGCTGCAGTAGAACACAAAGGAATCAACTGACAGTCTCTGCCCTTGTTGGATGTACATGTTTTACTGAGAATTTCAGACTTCATTCTCACATGACTGAGAAAGATAATGTGAATTTACAGAAAATATGCTCTCAGTTTAGCTTATAGATCACCTTCCAAACCTCTGTGGGAAAAGCATGAGAAAATAGTTTTTATCTCAAACATGATTCATGATATCACAGCAGAAGGCTTTTTCACATGGTAAAATCACCTTAGAACACACCACAATTCCTAAAATGAGTATGGTACCATCAACAAATGATTTATAATGTGACTAAAGTCTTAAAAGCTCCGCCCAGATATATCTATCTTTTTAACTCTAATTTCCTCAGGAACTACTGAACGGATTTACACCATTTAAGCAAAAGGCATGAGTCTGAACTGAGGACTACCTCTTTGCCAAATTTGGTGTAATTCCGTTCAGCAGTTCGGGCTGTAGCTGCGTCAACAGGTCCTATGGGAAAATGCATGTGGAAAACGCGTTTTGGGACCCCCCTTTTTTCTCAGCAACCGCTTGACGAATCACCGTGAAATTTTCAGGATAGGAGCGGACGGGAGCAGTCCAAACGTTTGGAAAATTTCCCGAAGATTCATCAATCGGCGTCAATGTTATTCCAAATATAATGTTGCGGATTTCCTATGGAAAATAGGTCCTAACTATAACTGCCAGTAGATAGTTATAGTTAGGACCGTGTTTCCATAGGAAATCCTCAACATTCTATTTGGAATAACTTTGGCACCGGTTGACGAATCCTCGCGAAATTCTTAAAATAGGTGGGGCGCTCCGCTGCGCTCCTACCCTGAAAGTCTCGGGGGGTTCGTCAAGCGGGGGCTGAGAAAAAGGGGGGGTCCCAAAACATGTTTTCCCCATGCATTTCTCCATAGGACCTTTAGTCCAAGCTACATCCCGAACGGCTGAACAGAATTACTTGACATTTGGCAGAGAGGTAGTCCTCAGGTCCGGGATGAGCTTTTTGTAGGTCTGGTGTAAATGTGTTCAGTATTTGCTGAGAAAATAGCATTTAAATCAATATACATATCTATAGGCGCGCTCCGAGCGCGTACGGTAAGCTTACCGTACGCGCACGCTGCCGTGCGCGAGCTTAATTCTGATTGGTGGTTACATGACTGTAAACATTCGAATCGGTCGAAATCAGGAAGTGTCGGCCGCCATTTTGTGTGTCTCACACTGATAAACAAAGGAGGAGAACATGGAAAGGGGGCAACGAAGAGAGTTGCAGACCCCCTAGCGTTTTGTCAGGGGGTCCAAGAAGGTCATAAAAGTATGAAAAATACATTTAAATTTTTTTTAAAAAAATCGCGGGGTGCGTGTACGGTAAGCTTACCGTACGCGTACGGTGGAAAAAAAACAATAAAAAAAATAGCAGTAAAAAACAAATTTAAGTGTTAAGATATTAGGGGGCTCTAAAAAGAGCCGTTGTGTTTATGAAGTGTTTTTTTTGTGGTACCTACAAGTAAGTACCGATGCAGAGTCTAAAGTTCAAGAGGAAGACTCTGTTGCCTTCATCAGTGAAATGTACACCGTCTCCTCTATAAATGCCTTGCATGTTGTAACGCAAGTTGTTGTGGTATATAGAACCCATACCATGGTCTCTGAGGAAAGCAGAAATAGATTTGTTGACGTGCTTTCTTGCTTTGTCAATCTGCGGACAAAATTGGTTGGTCCAGTTCCACTTTTGCCTTTGGCATATGTTAGAGTATACAAAGGCAGATTGAGGAAAAAGCGACATCAATTGTACAAAGGTGTCCGTAATAAGCATTTCCAGACCTACACCAGTTAAAGTGCCTAGGTCATTTCCACCACAGTGCACAATAATAAGGTTAGGCTGTGGGAGATGTAGAAAGGTTTTCTCCAAAGGCAATAATTGGTGCCACTTTAACCCTCTCTGACCAATCCATTTAATGTCTACATTTGGCAAAGCAAGGTCTCTCATCATACCTCTTTTTTCTGCATACTTTTCACTCCAGAAGACATAGCTGTGACCTACAATCCACACTGTGAACATCTTTCAAGGAGATCTGGATGCACTCAGAAGGTGTCTTTCAGTAGAATGGCAATATGAAATGAAAGACAGTTGTAAAATGGAGGCATACATATTTTTTTAAAATAAAAAGAACTGATTGGCTGATTCAAATCTTTTAACAGTAAAAAGTAGGCTGTATGTGTACATTTTTAGAAGCATGTTTTGTATTGGTTCAGAAAAATGTGTTCCAACAGAAGATTAGTTTGGATTTGCTTTTAGGTTTGACAGGTGAAGAACTCTTGCTCTTTGGAATAGAAACAATGTGTACTGAACTTCTGACCTCTCTGCTCACAGCAGTGTTCCATGACCTGTTGCTATGGTAGCAGGCAGAAGTCAAGTTGGGGGAAGGGTACATTTGGAAAAGGGTTGAAGTTTTCAACCAATAGAAATGTGTGATTTCATTTGAAAAAAAGTGGGAAGCACTGAGATTTGTAATTAACATGTATATATGTGAAAAAAGAGAGGGAAAGATTGCCATTTACTGGTTCTGGAGAGAGGAGAGAGGTGTAGAGCTCTGATATTCTGACTCTGATAGTCTGCTGTTTGGGTGCCACATTTCTTTCTCAACTAACTAATTTTAAAGGTGAGATATGAGTTTGAGAGAGGATGTATGTGGTGATTTTTGATATAAATATTAGAATTGTTATTCTTCTTTAAAAGTTATGTTTTACATTTTGTGGTTTGGGAGATATTTAACTGTCTTGAACTTGTAAAATATTATGGAGTATGTTTTCACCATAAGTAAGGTGTACTGGTATCACTGAGGAATACTGTTTTGTGCCTAGAATCAAACCATGAGTCTGTGTGCACACAGGAATTGTGGTCAGAGATTTTAATAGTGTTGGTCCGGTTCTGTAAGAATGGCATTTGTAGGAAAGGGGCAGCTTTCTTTTTGTAAATATGATGGTTTGCATTCAGCATATATCAGTAACACACAAATGGGAGGCAAGTGCTAACACATTTGACATTGATATAGTAGATTTTGCTTCTAATCATGCAATTGCTGAGCTTGGTCCTACATATACAAAACTGCAATTAAACCTTGCCACACATGTACTTTTACATACATTACTACAATGTTTATGCTGTTATGGATGCATGCATGCATATGTCTCTTGAAACTGAAAATACACAGTCTGCAGAAGCAGACTCTAAGCACACACCCAGCTGTTTATCCTGTAGAATCATGCTTAGTATTCACAAGTGAGTGGTGTTTCTGGTAGCAGTGAGTAACGCTAATACATTCAACATCACTATGGCTGATTTCTTTTGCTGGAGTGTGGTAGATGTACGAAAAGTACAAAGAGCAAATTCATATTTGAAAAGGAATAATAAATGGTACGAATCAATTTATATAGATGAAGATGAAGAAGATGTACTAGGAGACACAGAAACACCAACTGGGCAAATTGAAAAAGTTGACAAGTCAAAAGAAGAAGAAATTTATGAACATTTCAGCATACATCCTCTTCATTCAAAAGAAGTAATGGCAAACACCATTGATCTGTTTCAAATGAAAAAAGCCAAAGGAACTCCCGTGAGTGTATGGGAGGAGAGCTTGGAAGCTCGTTGTTTTCCCCAGCTGTTTCCTACAGGAGAAGGTGGACGATACGATGAACGCCCAGTACAGATTCCTGCTTCTGAGTATCGGACTACAAGATTATATGCAGAAGATCCAAGATTTCGTCATATTTGTTCCATCTGTTATTTGAAAGTGACTTGTCTGCACTATCTTATGCAGTAAACCACATTTTAAAAAGTGGTACACATCTACATAATGTGTCTGCTAAGGATGTTATGAACAAAGTGCAGCAGCGAGATGATCATTTGGAATCACAATTGATCAATCTGATGGCTTGTCAGCGTGGGACAAATGAATATTGGTACCGACGCCATGGAGAATTGAAATGTATGTTACGGAATTTAGGAACTCCTACATGGTTCCTAACCCTAAGCTGTGCCGAGTACGCTTGGGATGATTTACTGGATTTTCTACGAGAGGCAAATTCAAACATTAAAAACATCGAATACAAGACAGCAGGAGAACTATGCTCATTGGATCCTGTTAATGTTTGCAGATATTTCAATCATAGATTTGAGGCTATGATGTCCTTCATCTGCAATAAAAAAAATCCACCTCTTGGAGAAGTTGTGGATTTCTTTTGGAGAAAAGAGTACCAAGCAAGAGGTGCTCCTCATATTCATATGCTGTTGTGGATCAAGGTTGCTCCAAAATTTGGAACAGATGCTGATGAAGCAGTGTTATCTTTCATTGAAGAATATGCAACATGTGCTATACCTAAAGGCACAGAAGAGAAAAAGTTAAAAGAGCAAGTTTTACGTTTCCAAAGTCATCGGTGTGGAAAATACTGTCGACGGAAGTACAAGACCAAAGATAAATTCTACACTTTGGTGCCGATTACGATCCGGCAAAAAAATTCCCCGTACGACTCGTATCCGGTCTTTTTACCGTACGAATCGTACAAGTGCCGTACAAACTGCCAATTACGATTCGCATGGGAAAAAATCCATACGAATCGCATTGGAAATTATTCCCCACACGTCCTCGGGTCGGAAAATGTGTCCGACACGTCCTCGGACGATTTACCGTACAAATGTGAAAAGTGAAGTCCGACCGTGGAATCACGATCCATCCTGTGCGTCCGATGTTACAACCGTATGGAAAAACACCGTCCGCACCGAACTCCCATTGCAACCATAGAGACATGTGCCCGCATATGCGCCGCCCCTCCCCAGCCCCCGTATGTACGCGCCGACCCCCCCAGCCCCCGTATGTACGCGCCGACCCCCCCAGCCCCCGTATGTACGCGCCGACCCCCCCAGCCCCCGTATGTACGCGCCGACCCCCCCCAGCTCCCGTATGTACACGCCGTACCCCCCCAGCCCGCGTACGTTCGAGTCGTACCCCCCCAAGCCCCCGTACGTTCGAGTCGTACCCCCACCCGTGTATGTACACCCTTGTATGTGTCGAACCCCCCCTGTGTATGTACACCCGTGTACGTTCGAGTCGTACCCCCACCCGTGTATGTACACCCTTGTACGTGTCGAACCCCCCGTGTATGTACACCCGTGTACGTTCGAGTCGTACCCCCACCCGTGTATGTACGGTGGGTACCCCCAGCATGTGGCGCTGGGGGTACGCACCGTACATACACAGGTGGGGGTACGACTCGAACGTACACGGGTGTACATACACGGGGGGTTCGACACGTACAAGGGTGTACATACCCGGGGGGGTTCGACACGTACAAGGGTGTACATACACGGGTGGGGGTACGACTCGAACGTACACGGGTGTACATACATGGGGGGGTTCGACACGTACAAGGGTGTACATACACGGGTGGGGTATGACTGGAACGTACGGGGGCTTGGGGGGGTACGACTCGAACGTACGCGGGCTGGGGGGGTACGGTGCATATATACAGGGGCTGGGGGGGGTCGGCGCGTACATACGGGGCTGGGGGTGGTCGGCGCGTACATACGGGGGCGGGGGGGGCGGTGCATACATACAGGGGCTGGGGGGGTCGGCGCATACATACGGGGGCTGTTGGGGGGTACGGTGCGTACCGGGCCACCTACTCTGGTCGTTTCGCGCCGTACTTCGCTTTTCCGGCACTTTTTGGGTGCCGTGAAAATATTGCCGTCCGGACTGCTGTCGGTTCGAATCGTAATTCCTGGGTCGTGAAACGCTGCCTGAAAGCGTCCCAACGTCACGTCGCAGCATTCCCGGATCACATTCGTATGTATATTTTCGTCGGTCGGTGTTTTTTACGATTCGTACGGAAATGGTGTTTCCGTGCGAATCGTAATTCCATGTTTGTAAAGTTTTACGACCGGGTACGAGTCGGACGGAGAAAACGCTCCGACCGACGGTTCGTACCAGGTTTTTACCGGATCGTAATCGGCACCAAAATGTCGATTTGGATTTCCAAGACCTGTTCTTTCAAAAGGAAGAGTCAACAGTTTTATGTCAGCTGTGCGACATACTATTACAAGAAAATCTCCCAAAAATACATACAACCTAAGAAGAAAAGAAGAGTCAAAATA
This sequence comes from Triturus cristatus, assembly GCF_964204655.1. Classification (NCBI taxonomy): domain Eukaryota; kingdom Metazoa; phylum Chordata; class Amphibia; order Caudata; family Salamandridae; genus Triturus; species Triturus cristatus. The sequence goes on along the minus strand of NC_140587.1, from coordinate 732,876,717 downwards.
TATAAATGACTACAACCCAGTCATTTTATCCATGTGGAATGCTAACATGGATATTCAGTATGTGGCAGACAATTCTATTGCTGTTGCTCGGTATTTCACATCGTACATCACTAAATCTGAGAAAACGGAATTGAAGGAAATGTGGGAAGAGATTTCTCACGAGAAGACTGTCAGTAAGAAGCTGTACAGTTTCAGTTTAAAGATGTTATCACATCGAGAAATTGGATAATATGAATGTTCAGATAGGTTATCATCTTCAAGTCTGTACAGGAAATCAAGAAGAATAATTTGGGTCAGTTTAGGCCTTGCAGGAATGCGAAATCGGGTACTGAAATCTGTTGGAGAAATTGAATATTTGGCCGAGAACGACCCAGAAAGTACAGATATTTTGAAAACAAACATGTTGGACACATATTACCCAAAAAGAAGTCATCATCTTGAGAACATGTGTCTCTATGAAGTGCTGCAGAACTACATTTTTTCACGGAAAGCCACAGAAGACATCAACAATGGAAAATAAAAAGTCATTGGTGAGGAAGGATGTTTGGTAAAGCAAACAAAAGGAAGTTTGATTAATCACAGGAAGCTGAGTTGTGACACTACTGACAAAAAGGAATTTTACTACTTGGCAATTTTACAGCTGTTTAAACCATGGCGTTCAGAGGACGAATTACTTGGAGATTTTCACAGCTATGAAGATTCCTTTAATGCATGTAAAGATACCATTGAATGCAGTATTTTCAGGAATTATGTCCAAATGTTAAACGAAGAAATTGAACAGGAAGTTACAATTGCAGCTGAAGTAGCTAGAGACAGTTCTCAAGACAGCCAAAGTTCTGGAACGCTCAGTCAAGATCCACTAGGACAGCCAATCTTAGAAAATGAAGCTGCAATAGCCATGACTGAAGTGGAAACGGCTATGAATCAACCTCAGGAAGATTTAATAGACTTACCAGATTTGGAACAACAACTGAATGAAGAACAACAACAAATTATGAAGAAGTCAGAAATAAAATTGATCACGGATTACTACATGAAAATAAAGAGTGCACATGCACATCATTTGAACCAATTAGGTTGTATGTGAGTGGACAAGCTGGAACTGGGAAAAGTTTCTTAATTAAAGTCATCAGAAGCTACCTACAGCAAAAAACTGATTCAACTTTATCTTGTGTTGTTACTGCTCCAACTGGGTTAGCAGCATATAATATTAAAGGAATTACTCTGCATCGCTTGCTAATGTTACCAGTGGAGCATGAGAACAAAATAGAATATCACAAGCTTACAGGAGAAGCATGCTTCGAAGTTTCAAGAGTGTTGAAGAAGATGCAAGTTCTCATTATTGATGAGGTAAGCATGGTATCAAATTTAATGCTTGCCTTTGTGCATTTAAGAATGCAGCAAATTCTAAAGAGAGACTATGACGTGTTATTTGGTGGAAAACATGTTATAGTTTTTGGGGATCTTCTACAGCTTACTCCAGTTAAAGGACAACCAGTGTTTAATACTGTGACACATGAGGACACGAAGAAGTCATTAGGAAGCATTGGTAATGCGAATATTTGGTCATTCTTTGAGTACAAAGAACTCACTTCCAATACGAGGCAAGCAAACGATGAAGAATATGGAAGTATTCTGAAAGATATCAGAATTGGACTACTCACAGAAGTTGGCAGAAAAGCATTACAGAGTCGGTTGCTACATAATTTATTTCCAAGTGAAGAAATAGTTGCAGAGAAAATATACAAGAACATTGCAGAAAAAAATACTGTAATCTGCTTAATGCCAACACTACGTGAATGCTCAATATTCAATGAGGAACTTTTGAAATTGGAAAAGGAAGAGATTAAGAAAATGGAAGCAGTGGACAAAATCCAACATGAAAGAATTACTATTACATTAACAGGCGAACTGAAAAATAAATTGGATTCTCTAGAGAAGAACATTTCGAAAACAGCTGGATTAGAAAAAAATCTATATCTTTGCATGAACTGTCGAGTATTTTTAAGGAGAAATTTGGATGTTGAAAAAGGTTTAGTAAATGGAGCTATGGGTAAAGTTGTGGGTTTTGTTAACAACCAGAAAAAAGAAGGAATTGAGTTTTTAAAAATAAAATTTGATCAGATTGAAGAGGTAAAAGACATTAGTCATTGTTCAGTTCGTTTTTTGCTTGTGAAAGACTTATATGTACGCAGGAAGCAGTTTCCATTTTCTCTAGCATATGCTGTAACTATTCACAAGTGTCAAGGATTAACTGTTGATAGTGCATTTGTAAACATTGGATCTACTGTGTTCAAAGAAGGTATGGCATATGTTGCTTTGTCACGAGTGAAAACTTTATCTGGTTTATTCATGATAGACTTTGATGACTCAAAAGTTAGTGCTGATGCAAATTGTGTAAAGGAGTATAATAGATTAAGAAGAACCTATGCTCCTCATTTAGGTCAGTATCCTGAGTTGGAGAAACGTGTTGTTTGTCGGAAAAGAAGAATTGAGAATATCTGTAATGAGGATGTACAGAAAAGAAAACAAAAATAGAGTCATGTGATTGCAAGCAAAAAGAAAAAGGACAATGTTGAAGAGGTTGTTGGTTGCCATTTTGAAAATAGCTCTGGTGTCAACTGCTACGCAAATGTAGTGCTGAATGTTGTATATTAACTTGAAAGTTTGCATGAAAATCGTGAAAAAAGATTCTGTTCTGTGCTAAGTCTTCTTTATGAGAAGCTGAGTGTTGATAAAGCTAAAATAGAAAGTGCGACTGAAATTAGAAATCTATTAGATGTATGTTCAGGACGAACACAGTTTTCTCAAAATGTCCAGCAAGATGCACAGGAATTCTTGATGTACATCCTTTTGGTACTTGAAGATGAAGGGATAGAAATTGAAAATTTGTTTGGTCTCTGTCATAAATGGGAACATAGTTGTGAAAACTGTTTCTACACATGCAGCTCTAATGTTGATTCAGAAAGGTTTATCTATTTAACATTGCCAGAGACTAAATCAATGACTTTTAGTAAATTAGTTAAAGATGCCAATCATAGCATGGAATGTTGTAAATGTAAATCTGACATGTTTTCAACCTTACTTTTAAAGAAATATGGACAGTATGTAATTTTAATGATGCAACGTTGTAGAGCTGATGGAACAAAATTGGACACTTTAATAAAGAAATTTACAGGACAGCAATTATCAATTTCTGGAAAAACTTTTGTCACAGTTGCAATAATTTTCCATGATGGGCCTATTGTAACTTCTGTTCATTACACAGTTTTTCTTAAATGTGAAAAAGGCTGGACACTGTGTAATGATTCTCAATTGGTTTTCAAGCAACGTTTGCCTTTTGATTTAGCAAATTCCTATTTAATTTTTCTGAAACCAAAATTTTAGACAGAAATTGCAACATCTGTACAAAACATTATTGCAATTTAATTGGATTACCATTGGAAATGGCATCAAAAAATATTTTAAAAATTACCATTTGGCCTAAAGGAAAGGTAATAATTTGCATTGTGGACTTTTTTGACACAAATTATTTTGGCGATTATGCTTATGCAACAGAATTTTCAGACGATATTTATTGGAATTAGTTATTGTTCTTAGGTGAGATTTTTATTGCAAATGTTACATTTCTATTACGGTATGTTTTAGTGAGAAGAGATTCTGGGCTTTTTTTAAACAATCTTTCAGATTGTTTTTTTTTTGCCCGCTGTTAAGTGATGAATGCAATTCCTTTTACGATTTACAGTGAAATGCAATATATTCTGAAAACAGCAAAAAAAGGGCAAAAAAATGTTTGTTGAAATATGAAAATATATGCACTGTATTCTAAAATGTATTGTTAAATATTAATAATTTTTTCTTTTTTTACAGATTGAGAAAGGAAAAAAATGAAAAATAAACTTCTTTATAGAAAGTTAAATAAATCACTTTTTTTTAATTAAGTTATTTTGATTGGCAGGTAAGTGTGAAATTTCTGGAATTATCACACATTTACTTTAATGCTCACTTTTTTTCACTACTCTTCTCTATGTTTTTCTCATTTCTGTAGTAGTCCCTCAAGGACCTTGTAGGTTGATTAAAAAAATGTTGTTTTAAAAAAAAAAAAAAAATGCGCGTACGGTAAAAAAAAAACCAAAAAAAGGGATTACAAAAATTTTAAAAAAGTTAAGAGGTAAGGTTGGCTCTTAAAAGAACCGTTGTGTTCATAAAGGGAAAGAGGAAAGAAAGAATGGGAATATTAACAAGGACCACAGATGTGCTGGTCTATCCTATTGTTTATTGGGAAAACACTGGTCTCCGCATGAACAATTAGGCCATGACATCTTGTGCACCTCATTGCAACCCTCCCAAAACGAGGGTTTATATCCAGAGGAGCAGAAAAGGGTGATGCTCCCACCGCAGAGGAAGGGCTCAGCTGAGCTGCCGAAGATGTACTCGGCTGAGCTTCTGCAGGTGTGCTCGGGTGACTTACTGGAGATGTTTCTCCAGTATGTCGAGCATAAGTCCTGGGATGTTTATCCTTAATGTGTCTAACCATAGAGTGATTGCCAAAGGAATACTTCTTCCTTGGATTCCCTCTAGATAAGACACGCTCACAAAGTGAGCAGGTGACTAAAGGAGCATTTACCTTTTTCTGCCCCTCTGGATATTTAAAATATTCCCATACAAAAGAAGTCTTTTGTTTCCTCCTTCTCTCTCTGATGATGCTGCTACCAGGCTCACTCTCAGAAGAGGATTGCTGTTCTGCCATCGTATCTCAAAGACAACTCAGCTCCTTCTCCTAAGGGGTCACAAGCAGTAATGAGGGGAATGGGTGTGGTGTAGGAAGGTTCTAGAACTGAAAGTAGTTTAAACCAATCAAAAGTGTTGTTTCTTGATCACATGACCAAACGTGCGCGTACGTTACGCTTACGGAGCGCTTACGGTAAAAGTACGCATGCGCGTAAGAAAGACACGCGCACGCGCGCATGCGCATTACAGGCACGCTCGTACACTTCCGCGTAACGTGCGCGCGGGCGTGCGCGTGAAAAGCATGCGCTTACGCGTCGCGTAGGAAGTACGGACACCTACGCAAATTGCGTAACCAAACGCAAACAGAGTAGAAATATTACGTACATAAAGTGAAATGTGCGCTTACGGTAAGCTTACCTTACGCGCACGGAAAAAAAAATTATTAAAAAAAAAAAGTTTGTTAAAGAGTTTCACTATGTTATACAAGTATATCTTACCTTTTTTTAAAAAAAGGTGAAACTTTATATATTGCAGAATACATTAAATTTTAGCATAGTGTTTAAAGGGAAAAAAAAGTTTAAAAAAAAGATGTAAAAAAACTTGCAAAGTAAAAAAAAAACGAAATGTTTCACACACGTTAAATTTAAGAATTAGCATTTAAAAAACCATACAAATTCACTGAAAAAAACCATGGGTTTCACACACGTTATAGTTAGGAATTAGCATTTAAAAAACCTTGCAAATTCAATGAAAAAACCATGGGTTTCACATACGTTATAGTTAGCTGGACATTTCACTCGTAAAAAACCATTGAAATTCCCCCGTTATAGTTAGTTCAGCTAACTATAACTCGCGCGCCCGCAATCCACTGCTGATGACGTCACATATTACATCACTCATGACATGGTCAGTGACATCACTCATGACATCACTGATGACATCTCAAATGACATCACTGATGACATCACTGATGACGTCATCCATGTAATAAATTACTACATCTTCTCAAACCCTAATATAACCTTTAATACAGCGACTCAAAATTTAAAAGTTCCATTCTCAAAACCATACATACTGCAATACCAATAACTAAATACCCACTTATTAACTCTTAGGTCTACATACACCTCCACTCATTCACCTGTACAGTCACTCATACTTACAGTCACTCCATAAAAAACTATCATATGCATTTATACACCTATATAGACACTCACACACTACCAATCATCCATAGAGGTACTCTCACACCTACTCAGTCATGCAAATAATCACACTCCCATTTACTCACCTATGCGGTTATACACACTCAAGTTCAATTACTCATAAAAATAGTATCACATTCTTACGCTCTTATAGAATCATTGATACAAGCACACACTCATCCATACAGTCACTCTCACAGTCACAAACTCTCACATCTACCCACTTATATACTCTTACACGCATATATACTGCCTTTCAGATATGTAGTTAGTCACAAATGTACCACTGAGATATACATTCAATCCCTAACACACCCATACATACACTCACTCAACCATACAGTCCATCACAGATGCACTCTTAAAACCATGCACCCATAGAATCACCCACTCACACATCTATGCATAAAGTCACACACACCCTACCCACACAAACACTCAGGAACCCATACAAATACTGAGTCAAGCAATCAATAACTCATATAGACACTTATATAGGTATTCACAAAACCATGCCACCACTTATACACCAACATAGAGACACATACAAACATTTACACAGTTTAGTCACTAGTCTGCAGTAAGATACATTTAATGACTCACTTGTAGAATCATGTTACACACCACAGAAAATAATCAATTTCCACACTTGTACACCCACTCATTTTTCAACTGGCCTTTCCCTATATATATTGAACATATTAAAATTGTTCAGAAACACACACACTCAATGGATGATGTCACCGTATGTACCTATCACCATGACGATTTGCGTGATCTTCATTAAAAGGCGACTATGCATACGATGAATCCATGTGGAATGTATTTACACTGCTAGTGAAGCTCTGACGTGTCTGACGCCCTACCGTGCCTAATCCCGGCGCCCCCGCCGGGGGGTACTCTCATAGTAGACACCCTTATTGTTTATTTATACAAACATGGGTAGCTATTGACGGGCACATTTAATACCAAGCCATTCAAAGGGGATTCGACATAAATTCGACCAAACTATGCAAGAAACTCCCCTCACGGTTAATAAAACACACATCTACTGCCGGATGTGTAATACTTTTTATTTTACTCTCTGGAAAAGAGACAAACCTCACTTGAGAGTCACAGCGTGCTCCTGGCTGAGCCCAATGCTGTGTTACACCCACCAGTGCCCGCCGAGTGCCACACACCTCTGTGTTGTATTGCACCAGCTAGTGCGTATGCTATGACACTCTGTGGCCCATGTGCACTGTAACACCACCCCGTGAATATGTCATGCCACACTTGCCTTCGCACGGATTATATTGCCACATCTAACGTGCCTTCCTCGATGCCTATGTTATAACGCACGGCGCTATGCCATACATCTTACAATTTGGGATCCATATCTTTGTCACAGTGCATATGCAACGTTACACTCCCCAGCACATATTTTATATTACAACTTTAGAGACTAGTTAGGTTACACAACACTGCCCTGTGCATGTTACACTCCAAGGTGCATATCGCATAGCATGCGCTAGTGCCTGTGCTATCTCGCGCTCTCCAATGAATCTGTCATTGCGCACAATGTATTGCATATTATATTTCACGCCCCGGTTCATCTTATATCACACTTTTTGGTGCATAGTTTATACCATATACTATATCTAATTTGCATTTCCAATCGTGCTCTCAGGACTATGTTCTATATAACACTGCGTCCACCTACCCTTTTCACGGGCATTTCATTTTGCGATGGGGGGTGGAGGGTCTGGGGGTGTTTCTGCCAAGTGAGCCCAGAGTCACAGTCACAAATGTCCTCTTCTTTCTGAATAAAAGTGAGATTATGCTGCATACTTGTTCATATTTTAAGTAGTTCACACATACACACATTTTAAAAACAATAAAGTTCCTAATACCCACCTGCTCTGAACAGTTAGCTTGCTGCCCCATCCACCTCCTCCCTATCCTCTGTTGTCTGAATCCATAGACTAGCCTCCTCCCTCCTGCCATGCATGGTCTGATGTGCTGTCACTGCCCTCCATTTAGCATGATGTACCAGTACACTCCTCCTGCCCTCCATTGCCCAATTCTATGGCCCATCATTGACCTCCTACTTAGCCTCTGTGCTTAGCTTGCTGCCCCTATTCTCCTTCCCCTGCCCTCCGATGTCTTTGTGCATGCCCCTGCTCCATCCTTTTTGCCCACCATGTTCCATGGACCTGCCACTCCTATCTACTCTGAGTGTTCTGTTGAGCTGCCACTCCCCTCCCACCTGCCTAGCATTGTCAGATGACTGTAACCTGTCCCTGCCACCTCCACCCTGCCTGTCTGCATGCCATGCCCCTATCCCCTTCTTCCTGTCCTCCATGGTCCATTTTACTGCCACACCCTTCTGCCCTCCCTGGTCTGTTGCTGCAACTGCTCCTCCTGCCTGCCCCGCGCGGTCTGTTGTGAGGTCCCTTCCCCTGAACTCTCTTGTCTGTGCCCAGGTCCTGACCCTCCCTTCCATCCTCCATGGTCCTTTGTGCATGCCCCTGCACCCTCCTTCTTGCCCATCATAGCCATTGTGCTGCCAATAACCCTCCCGCTTGCAGTGCATGGTCTTCTGTGCTGCCATGGCCCCTCCCACCTTCCCTGTGTGGTCAGCTAGCTGCCCCTGACCCCCTCCCACCTTCCCTCCATGGTCTGTGTGTATGCCATCATAGTCTCATTGTTGCTCTCCATGGTGTGTCTTGTTTCTAGTGCCCATCCTGCCTGACTTCCATGGTCATCTTGCTGCTCCTGCCCTGACCCCTTGCCCCCAGCCCTCTGTTTCCATGTGCAGACCCCTATTCCCTCCCTCCTGGCTTGTCTGTTCCATTGTAATGCCCCTGACCTGTCCCACCTGCCCTTTATGGTCTGTTATGCTGCAGCTTTCTCTCCTGTCTGTCCATTATGGTCAGCTAGCTACGATTGCCTCTTTCCCCCCTGTTCTCTGTTGTCCATGTGCATGGTCCTGTCCCCTCCCTATTGCTTTCTATGGATTGTTGTGCTGCACTCCCGTCCCGCATGCCCTGTGTGGTGTATTGTGGTGCTGCAAACCCTGATGCCTGCCCTGTAGGGTCAGTTTGGTGCACCTCTCCATGTCCCTCCTGTCCTCTGTTATCTGAGTCCATGTCCCTTCCCCAATTCCTCCTGTCTACCATGATCCAATGTACCATACTTGCGAACATTTTGAACTTGGCAAGAGGGAGATTTTGAAAAAAAACGGAGTATTGATTTTCCCCTTTGAATTACATTGAAAAAGAGGAGATTGTAGACAGGAGACAGATCAAATAAAGCCCATTTGAGCTTAAAAACATTGGACGTTTCCTGGCTGAAACGGGTCTGTTGGCATGTATGGTTGTTCTACCACTGCCTCTTCCTTCTGCCCACAATGGTCTATTATATTGCCACAGCCTCTCTTGCCAGTCCTGTATTGTTGGTTTGTTGCCCCTGCCCCCCTTTTCACTGCCCTCCATAATCTGTTGTGCTGCCACTGCCCTTCATGCCTTCCCAGTGTGGTCAAATTGTTGCCTCTACACTCTCCTACCTGCCTTCAATTTTCAGAATCCCTGCCCCTGGCCTCTGCCTCTCAACAGTATCCCAATGAACAACTAGATTGCTAATATTCTATATATATTACAAAAGTGTGGAATGCCTGACGTCATCTTGATGTAATCAAAACTGTAATACCTAGAGCATTTCCTTTAGAAATTACATATATGAGAGGGTCTTATTTGCATCAAAATGATGGTTAGTGCTCTAAAAAACTAAAATGAGGACATATTTTCTGAGTTTTCAAATAGCGACAAAGAACTTTTAAATTATTTGTAATCTTTATGTTTTTTATCCAGTTGACCACTTGATTAAATGTTGCACTTAGGGGAGAGGATGTGGTGTTACTTCCAGAGCTGCAGACTGTGCAACTGGGGAACCAGGTTGGAGTTTCTGCTTCAGCTCAACATTCTGTGATTCTGGTCAAATCAGTTAATCTCCCCATGTCTACAACAAAAATGAATTTGATCTTGTGTGATGTAACCAATGCTCATGTAAAGCACTCCAATACTTGACAAGTCTGCACTATATAAAACTGCAAATACACAAAAAATAAGTGTTTTGCACACTTCTGTCATTGGGCTACATGTTGGCTACATCTGGGTGATATCTGTGCTGCATTTGGGCTCTTTTGTCTCTGGTGGCCATCTTGGGAGATTTATTTGTTATGAAGTTTCCTTATTTCCTCATTTACTGCAGTCTCCTCAGTAGGAAATGCTCTCAGTTTTTTACTTTGATTCCATCAAGAAGGTATTCAGATATGTCACACATTTGCAATAAATTCTGAATGTTAGCACTCTAGTTGCTCGTTAGATCACTGTAGTAAAGCTACTGCTCACCACGGAAGTCTGCTGCTGGTATTAAAAGTGCATGCTCCAGTCTGCATATCAGAATTTTTTAATGAAATAGAAGAGGATTTGAGAAGTCACTCAAAATGTGCCCTAATTTTTCTTTCTTCAGCACTAATCATAATTTCTATGGCAAAATGAACCCCCTCATTTTGTTCCTTTTTAAATTAAATGTTTGAAGTGTTACCAGTTTATTCCAATCAAGATGGCTTCAGGTGTGCCATACTTTTGTCATAAGTAAGACAGTAAGCACTCTAGTTGTTCTTAAGAACACTCTGGGACATTCTGTCATTGGGCTATACTAGGGCTACATCTGGGTGATATTTGGGCTACATTTGGGCTCTTTTTTCTCTGGTGTCCATCTTGGGAGATTTATTTGTTATGAAGTTTTCTAATTTCCTCATTTACTGCAGTCTCCTCAGTAGGAAATACTTTCAGTTTTTTACTTTGGTTCCATCAAGAAGACATTCAGATGTGTCACACATTTGCCATAAATTCTGAATGTTAGCACTCTAGTTGCTCATTAGATCACTGTAGTAAAGCTACTGCTCACCAGGGAAGTCTGCTGCTGGTATTCAAAGTACATGTTTCAGTCTGCATGTCAGAATTTTTTTATGAAATAGAAGAGGATATGAGAAGTCAAAATGTGCCCTAATTTTTCTTTCTGCAGCACTAATCATAATTTCTATGGCAAAATGAACCCCCTCATTTTGTTCCTTTGTAAATTAAATGTTTTAAGAGTTACCACTTTATTCCAATCAAGATGGCTTCAGGTGTGCAATACGTTTGTCATAAGTAGGACTGTTAGCACTCTAGTTGTTCTTTGGAACACTCTGGAAAGCTGCAGTAGAACACAAAGGAATCAACTGACAGTCTCTGCCCTTGTTGGATGTACATGTTTTACTGAGAATGTCAGACTTCATTTTCACATGACTGAGAAAGATAATGTGAATTTACAGAAAATATGCTCTCAGTTTAGCTTATAGATCACCTTCCAAACCTCTGTGGGAAAAGCATGAGAAAATAGTTTTTATCTCAAACATGATTCATGATATCACAGCAGAAGGCTTTTTCACATGGTAAAATCACCTTAGAACACACCACAATTCCTAAAATGAGTATGGTACCATCAACAAATGATTTATAATGTGACTGTTAGACCTGGCACCTTGGCGTGAGTTTCCCTTCCACTTTTTGATGGTGTGCCTCGATTGTTTTGCTGGTGTTGTCCGGTCAGGGCACTGCGCCACGGCTAATCCGTGCCGCAGTGCAAGTGCTCCCTAAGTAAAGTGTACCTGTAATTGAGGTCCCTGATTGGTTTATTGGATTCACTGTCAGTCCCCAGTAAAGTGCACCAGGGGTGCCAGGGCTTGTGAATGCCAATGCTGCTGGTGGGCTTGCAGCGCTGGTTGCGCCACCCACAGAAAGCGGCTTTGTAAAATGTGTCTAGGGTCTGCCACCGCAGACCCTGCGTGCAGTCTGGGACTGTCGCGCTGACTGCGCAAGTGCCCCCACTTGCCAGTCCCTAAACCTTCCCTTACCTACATATTAGCCACCCCTCTGGTAGGCCCAAGGGCAGGGTGCATTGTAGGCATAAGGTAGGACATGCCCTGATGTGTGTGGCATGTCTTAGTAGTGAATTACAGCCCTTGTCGTTTTTCACTATTGAAGGCTACCTGCTCTCCATAGGCCAGAATGGGCTGCTGGGATCACGCCAACGAAGTGACCCCAGTGGACTCCTAGAGCACGGTAGAATGCCAAGTTTAGTATGCCTGAACTCAGAATAATAAAATACTTCTTGTAGCCAAGTTTATTTTAATATCCTGGGTTTGTAAATACTACTTTTAGAAAGTTAGTATTTACTGACCTGACCATCTCAGTCCGCCTCTGCTGTGTGTGTGTGTTCTGCCTAGCAACAGTAAGGAGCAGGGTTGGGGAATCCCCAGAGACAGGTTGGCTGCCAGGTGGTGGGTAGAGAAGTGACACCTGGATGGGTGGGAGGAGTAGACCTTGACTCTTGAATAGACCTGTGCTCTGCCACCACAAAGCCGGCGCCGCCCCCTGTGGAGCGGCTGATGTCTCTGCCCTGCTGCTGAAAGGAAAGAGCAGAGTCACCATAACAAAGTGCTCCAGAACTGGACTGAGCCAGGCCCAGGCCCCCTGGCGCTAAAGAACAAAAGAATCATGGTATAAAAGTAGGAGCCTGGCTCCTAAGAAATCAGAATCCTGTTTACCACAAAGAACCGCTGCCCGACTAGAAGGAGAAGAAGACGCTGGAGGAGCTGGCCTGCTGCTTGCCTTGCTGAGAAAGGAGAGGAAGAGACTTACTGAAAAGACTTTGCTACTTTGTGCTTGAACATTCTCCAAGGGCTTGATCTGAGCTTGCCCCCTGAACTGAACCCCAGGACCAGTGGGTTCTCTGTGCTTTTGCTCGTCCTCCAATTCAAGCCGTGTGTGCATCCCGCTGGAAAGAGACTGCGCCCCTCATCGCCCCTCCTAGGGCCGTGACACTCAGAAGCTTGCATGCCTCAAACCCGTGAGAGACCCGCTCCGTCCAGAGCCGCTCTCTGTCCCCGGGCCAGGCCGCCTACATCCCTGTCACCGCCGTCCGACGACTGTGATCTACGCCGGGTCATCCAGCTGCACTGACCGTGCCCTGCGACCCCGCTTCGCTATCCCCGGACATCTCAGGCCGCGCCGCCCCCGCTGTGGAGACCCTCCGGCACCGCCGTGCTAAAGGGTCGCTGGCCGCGCCTGCCTACTTGCCCACACCTGCTGATTGAGGACCCAAGAACACTTCCCAAGCTGAGAGTCGCACCGACCTGTGCCGACTCTCCACATCACGAAAGAAGTTCCAGTATCGGGCTCGGGGCCCGCAACGCCTTATTTCCCCGTTCGCAGGAGCCGATCTCTGTGAGTACTGGAACCACAAGTAACATTTGCAAGAGACTACAAGGTCTCCATTTGAAGCTACGAACAAAGAACATTTGCCTGCTTTACAACCTGGTGGCCTAGCGAAAACGTTATTGGTCTTGTGATAAGTCTGCTGAGATACATATACCTATTTTTACATAAAGAAGCGTATTTTTATATATATCCAAGTCTGGTGTCCGTTTATGGGGGGATTGATGTGTTTACTGTGTGTATGATTGTAAGTGCTTAACCAACAACGCCTGAGGAATCGCCTTGGCTGCTCACGCCACGCACCTAGAGGGTGAGCAAGGGTCATTCGCGAGGGGTTATCCTGCGCCCTGACGTGGAGGAGAGGGTTCCTGCTTGACACAAGGGCAACCTTGCGCCAACCAGATATCCCCGACTCTAACATTGTTGGCAGCGGCTGGGATTTCGGATTTGCACTTGTAATTTGCATACAGTGAATTATTATTCACCAGATAGTGAGAGCAGACCAAATAACGCAGCCACAGGTTTTCATTTTTGGAACTTTGTTGAGACATCTGCCATTACTGCAACCATGCCTGGCTCACTCTCCGCTGGAAGAGCACTCTCTGTGATTTCCGGAATAGATGAGGTGGATTGGGAGAGACTGGAAGGCTACTCGATGGAGCAATTGAAAGGCTACAGTGTAAAATTCCGAGTTCCCCATGCTGGATTCAAGAGGAGGACCCAGTACGCCAAGGCGCTGAGAGCCTGGAAGGAGTCAAGAGACCCACGGAATGCGGGGGACATCGTTCCACCCGACAACCTTGAGGAGCCCAGCAGAGTCCGGTCGCCAGAGTAGCTGGCAGACAGGGCAGCAGACAGGGCGCATGCAATGGAGATGGCAAAGTTGGCAGGACAAATGGAAATGGAGAAGCAGAAGTTGGCCCTGGAGGCACAACAACGCCAAATGGATCATGATATAAGATTGAAGGAGTTGGAGCTGAAGGCGAAAAGTTTGGACACCGCTCCTTCTGGTGGCAGCACTCCACCGGTGCAGGTAGAGTCCAAGGTGTACATCCCCAAAGATGTAGTGAAGGAGTATTTTAGAAAGGATGACATAGGGCAGTGGTTTAGAGCCTACGAGGTGGCCGTGTCCTCACACCGGGTCCCTGAGAAAGACTGGGGAGCGGGGTTGTGGGGAAGGTTCCTTGCTGAAGGGCGGGACACACTGTTAGATTTGCCCTTAGAAGTCCAGACCTCATACCCCCATATGAAGGAAGCTTTAATGACCAGGTATGGGTTAACTCCGGAGCTATATAGACAAAGGTTCAGGGAGACTAAGAAGATCCCTGAGAGTACGTATGTGGAGTATGTAACCTTTTTCTGCAGAGCACTGGATGGTTGGGTGAAGGGTAGCAAGGTGAATGATTATCAAGGGCTGCTTGATTTAATTGCATGGGAGCACTTGTCCAGTCAATGTTTTCCTGAGCTACGCCAGCACCTGATTGATAGCAAGCTGTCCAACCCGAGGAAGCTTGCTGAGGAGGCGGACCGCTGGCTCAGCACCAGGGTCCACAAGGGTCAAGTGGGAGACTCCGCCAAAGGTGGGCAGGGTCCCCAGCAGAAGAGTGGGGGGAACAGGGGTAAACAGAAAGGGTTCCAAAAAGGCCCCCAAAGTAATCCCCAAGGGAACCAGCAGAAGGGTTCTCAGCCTCCCCCACCCCCGCAGCAGAACGGGGCCCCGACAGGTAGACCTGTTCCAAAGGGGCCCTTCAATTGTTATAGGTGTGGTGACCCGGGTCACATTGCCTCTGATCCTAAGTGTCGCCTGTTTGGTAAGACCGCACCCACTGGTGCTCCACCCCGGCAAGTAGCTAGTGTTAACTTTGGGGAGGAGGTAGCAGTCCAGGAGGGTGGGGGTCCCGGGCAGATGACCCTAGTCTCGCTAGGAGACAGTGAGATGGTCCCCGAAACGTACTTGCCCCCTAACACTAAGAAATATGGGCAAGTAGTGACCATCAATGGAAAGAAGGTTGAGGCTCTTAAAGATACAGGAGCCAGCGTGACCTCGGTGAGGCAACACCTGGTGTCTCAAGAGCAGATTGTACCCAATGCCTACTGTAGGGTTGTCAATGCTGACAACATAGAGAGTCGTTGTCCAATGGCTCAAGTTCCCTTTGAGTGGGGGGAGGTCTCTGGTACTCTACAAGTCGCTGTGAGAACTGACATGCCTGTAGACTGTCTGCTAGGGAACGACCTGGAGAGCTCCCATTGGGAAAAGGTGGAGAAGACCACGCATCTGAGGATGGTGGGTCTACCCGACTGGGCGTGCGTGACCACCCGGTCCTTGGCAGCCAGTAGGGGTGTTGAGAGGGTCCTGGAGCCTGAGGGAGAGGTCCAGGAACCGGCCTTAGGGAGAAGGCGCAGGAGGCGCGGGAAACCGGCCCCCGAAGTTCCCACGGCCCAGGAGGAAGTAGACCCTGAGGGGGATGCTCTGGAGCCTACCGGGGAACAGATTGCCGAACTGGGAGACCTGCCTGAGCTGACCCATTGGCAGCAAGAAGGAGGTCCCTCCAGGGAGGAATTCTGCAGGGAGCAGAAAGAATGCCCTTCTCTCGTGGGTATGCGGCAGCAGGCTGCAGACCAGGCCAATGGTGTTCAGGCAAAAACACACTACGTGTACTGGGAGAGTGACCTCCTGTATTCCGAGCCTAAGGCTGCTGAACCTGGGTCAGCCCGTGTGCTGGTGGTACCCCAGAAGTTCAGAACCTTCCTACTGGGGCTGGCTCACGATGTGCCGTTAGCAGGACATTTGGGGATGGACAAGACCTATGACAGGCTTGTCACCCACTTTTACTGGCCCCAAATGCACAAGAATTCAGATTCCTACTGTCGAACCTGTCAGACTTGCCAGGCAAGTGGTAAGAGCGGAGGGAAGCATAAGGCTCCTCTGCAACCTTTCCCTGTGGTCGGTACGCCATTCCAACGAGTGGGTATTGATATTGTGGGGCCTCTGGACCCCAAGACAGCCCTGGGCAACAGGTTCATCCTGGTCTTGGTGGACCATGCCACCCGGTACCCTGAAGCCATCCCTCTGAGGACAGTGACGGCCCCCGTGGTGGGACGGGCACTGATGGGAATTTTCTCCCGAGTGGGATTCCCTCTAGAGGTGGTGAGCGACAGGGGGACCAATTTCATATCCACGTATATGAAATCCCTGTGGAAGGAGTGTGGGGTAACTTACAAGTTCACCACTCCTTACCACCCCCAAGGAAATGGGTTGGTTGAGAGATTCAACCGAACCCTCAAAGGCATGATCATGGGCCTGGACGGTCCAATGAGGCGTAAGTGGGACGTCCTCTTGCCATGCCTGCTCTTCGCTTACCGAGAGGTGCCACAGAAGTCTCTAGGGTTCAGCCCCTTTGAGCTTCTGTATGGTCACCCGGTAAGAGGACCTCTGAGTTTGGTAAAGGAAGGCTGGGAGCAATCTCCCAGGAAACCTCCCCAGAATGTATATAGTTACATGCTGGCCTTCCGAAACCAGACTAGGCGTTTCAGGCAACTTGCTGAGGCAAATCTGGAAGCCAGCCAGGAGGAGATGAAGCGGTGGTACGACCGGAATGCCACTCTGGTAGAGCTTCAACCTGGACAAAAGGTGTGGGTCTTGGCCCCAGTGGAGCCTTGTGCACTTCAGGATAAGTGGACAGGTCCATTTGAGGTTGTGGAGCGCAAGAGTCCTATCACCTACTTGGTGGACATGCGGTCTCCCAGGAACCCTTTGAGGGTCCTACATGTTAACCGCCTTAAGCCCCACTTAGAGAGGACCGAAGTGGGCATGCTGCTGGCCACTGATGATGGAATGGAAGAGGAGACCGAGCCTCTTCCTGACCTCTTAGTGGCCTCTGAGAAAGATGGGTCAGTGGATGGAGTTAACCTCTCACCCACCCTGACGCCCGAACAACAGGAAGATTGCCGCCACTTGCTGGGGCAGTTTCCCGGTAGGTTCTCCCTGGTTCCTGGTGTCACAGATTGGTGCGTCCATGATGTGGACACAGGAGACAGCTTACCTGTGAAGCACAAGGCTTACAGGGTAACTGACAGGGTCAGAGCTTGCATTAAGGAGGAGGTCTCCAAAATGCTTGCACTAGGGGTGGTTGAGTCCTCCAGCAGTCCTTGGTCCAGCCCCGTGGTCTTGGTCCCCAAAGCTGCTGCGCCGGGAGCCACACCTGAACTCCGGTTCTGTGTGGACTACAGAGGACTCAATTCAGTAACGAAGACTGACGCGCACCCCATCCCCAGAGCTGATGAGCTCATTGATCGGCTGGGGGCTGCCCGGTTCCTCAGCACGTTTGATTTAACGTCTGGGTACTGGCAGATCGCCTTGACCGATGGGGCCAAAGAGAGGTCAGCATTCTCCACTCCAGATGGGCACTTCCAGTTCCGAGTCATGCCATTTGGAATGAAGAATGCCCCTGCCACCTTTCAGAGGTTGGTCAACCAGGTACTGGTTGGGCTGGATGCGTTCAGTGCCGCCTACCTGGATGACATCGCAGTGTTCAGTGCCACCTGGCCCGAACACCTGCGCCACCTCTGGGAAGTGTTGATGGCTCTGCGCCGAGCAGGCCTCACGATCAAGGCAAGCAAGTGCCAGATCGGGCAGGGTTCCGTGGTGTACTTGGGACACCAAGTGGGGAGTGGCAAGGTGGCACCCTTGCAACCCAAAATTGAGACCATCCTGGCTTGGGAACCCCCAAAGACGCAGACCGCAGTGAGGGCCTTCCTGGGGCTCACTGGGTACTACAGGAGGTTTGTCAAGGGCTATGGAACGATTGTTGCCCCCTTGACAGAGCTGACTTCCAAGAAGCAGCCCAGGAACGTGATTTGGACTGACACCTGTCAGAAAGCTTTCGACACCCTGAAGACTGCCATGTGCACGGCGCCCGTGCTCTTGGCCCCTGACTTCTCCAAGGAATTCCTAGTGCAGACAGACGCTTCAGAGCATGGTGTAGGGGCTGTTCTCTCACAGATGACTGAGGAGGGCTGGGACCAATCCGTAGCCTTCATCAGTAGGAGGTTACTTCCACGGGAAAGTAGGTGGAGTGCAATTGAGCGAGAAGCATTTGCTGTGGTCTGGGCGCTGAAGAAGCTAAGACCCTACTTGTTTGGGTCTCACTTCCGGGTTCAGACGGACCACAGGCCCCTCAGATGGTTGATGCAAATGAGGGGTGAGAACCCGAAGCTGTTGAGGTGGTCCATCTCCCTACAGGGTATGGACTTTATGGTGGAACACCGTCCTGGTACAGATCACGCCAACGCTGACGGTCTGTCCAGGTATTTCCGCCTTAGTGACGAGGAACCCCCTGGGCAAGGGTAGTTCTCCCCACATTTCAGCTGGAGGGGACACGTGTTAGACCTGGCACCTTGGCGTGAGTTTCCCTTCCACTTTTTGATGGTGTGCCTCGATTGTTTTGCTGGTGTTGTCCGGTCAGGGCACTGCGCCATGGCTAATCCGTGCCGCAGTGCAAGTGCTCCCTAAGTAAAGTGTACCTGTAATTGATGTCCCTGATTGGTTTATTGGATTCACTGTCAGTCCCCAGTAAAGTGCATCAGGGGTGTCAGGGCTTGTGAATGCCAATGCTGCTGGTGGGCTTGCAGCGCTGGTTGCGCCACCCACAGAAAGCGGCTTTGTAAAATGTGTCTAGGGTCTGCCACCGCAGACCCTGCGTGCAGTCTGGGACTGTCGCGCTGACTGCGCAAGTGCCCCCACTTGCCAGTCCCTAAACCTTCCCTTACCTACATATTAGCCACCCCTCTGGTAGGCCCAAGGGCAGGGTGCATTGTAGGCATAAGGTAGGACATGCCCTGATGTGTGTGGCATGTCTTAGTAGTGAATTACAGCCCTTGTCGTTTTTCACTATTGAAGGCTACCTGCTCTCCATAGGCCAGAATGGGCTGCTGGGATCACGCCAACGCTGTGACCCCAGTGGACTCCTAGAGCACGGTAGAATGCCAAGTTTAGTATGCCTGAACTCAGAATAATAAAATACTTCTTGTAGCCAAGTTTATTTTAATATCCTGGGTTTGTAAATACTACTTTTAGAAAGTTAGTATTTACTGACCTGACCATCTCAGTCCGCCTCTGCTGTGTGTGTGTGTTCTGCCTAGCAACAGTAAGGAGCAGGGTTGGGGAATCCCCAGAGACAGGTTGGCTGCCAGGTGGTGGGTAGAGAAGTGACACCTGGATGGGTGGGAGGAGTACACCTTGACTCTTGAATAGACCTGTGCTCTGCCACCATAAAGCCGGCGCCGCCCCCTGTGGAGCGGCTGATGTCTCTGCCCTGCTGCTGAAAGGAAAGAGCAGAGTCACCATAACAAAGTGCTCCAGAACTGGACTGAGCCAGGCCCAGGCCCCCTGGCGCTAAAGAACAAAAGAATCATGGTATAAAAGTAGGAGCCTGGCTCCTAAGAAATCAGAATCCTGTTTACCACAAAGAACCTCTGCCCGACTAGAAGGAGAAGAAGACGCTGGAGGAGCTGGCCTGCTGCTTGCCTTGCTGAGAAAGGAGAGGAAGAGACTTACTGAAAAGACTTTGCTACTTTGTGCTTGAACATTCTCCAAGGGCTTGATCTGAGCTTGCCCCCTGAACTGAACCCCAGGACCAGTGGGTTCTCTGTGCTTTTGCTCGTCCTCCAATTCGAGCCGTGTGTGCATCCCGCTGGAAAGAGACTGCGCCCCTCATCGCCCCTCCTAGGGCCGTGACACTCAGAAGCTTGCCTGCCTCAAACCCGTGAGAGCCCCGCTCCATCCAGAGCCGCTCTCTGTCCCCGGGCCAGGCCGCCTGCATCCCTGTCACCGCCTGCTACTGGAGCGCGCTAACCGCGCTATCACCCCTCCCGCCGGAAGCCGTCCGACGACTGTGATCTACGCCGGGTCATCCAGCTGCACTGACCGTGCCCTGCGACCCCGCTTCGCTATCCCCGGACATCTCATGCCGCGCCGCCCCCGCTGTGGAGACCCTCCGGCACCGCCGTGCTAAAGGGTCGCTGGCCGCGCCTGCCTACTTGCCCACACCTGCTGATTGAGGACCCAAGAACACTTCCCAAGCTGAGAGTCGCACCGACCTGTGCCGACTCTCCACATCACGAAAGAAGTTCCAGTATCGGGCTCGGGGCCCGCAACGCCTTATTTCCCCGTTCGCAGGAGCCGATCTCTGTGAGTACTGGAACCACAAGTAACATTTGCAAGAGACTACAAGGTCTCCATTTGAAGCTACGAACAAAGAACATTTGCCTGCTTTACAACCTGGTGGCCTAGCGAAAACGTTATTGGTCTTGTGATAAGTCTGCTGAGATATATATACCTATTTTTACATAAAGAAGCGTATTTTTATATATATCCAAGTCTGGTGTCCGTTTCTGGGGGGATTGATGTGTTTACTGTGTGTATGATTGTAAGTGCTTAACCAACAACGCCTGAGGAATCGCCTTGGCTGCTCACGCCACGCACCTAGAGGGTGAGCAAGGGTCATTCGCGAGGGGTTATCCTGCACCCTGACGTGGAGGAGAGGGTTCCTGCTTGACACAAGGGCAACCTTGCGCCAACCAGAGATCCCCGACTCTAACAGTGACTAAAGTCTTAAAAGCTTCTATTAACTGCAATGCTTTTTAATGAGGTGCTATCATGCATATTGGTCCCAATGTGGCTGCCAACACTTCTTGAATGAAGTACTGACAGCCAATCAGATCGCACGATGAGATGTGTGGTTAGGCTCCGCCCAGATATATCTATCTTTGTAACTCTAATTTCCTCAGGAACTACTGAACGGATTTACACCATTTAAGCAAAAGGCACAAGTCTGAACTGAGGACTACCTCTTTGCCAAATTTGGTGTAATGCCGTTCAGCAGTTCGAGCTGTAGCTGCGTCAACAGGTCCTATGGGAAAATGCATGTGGAAAATGCGTTTTGGGACCCCCCTTTTTTCTCAGCGACCGCTTGACGAATCACCGTGAAATTTTCAGGATAGGAGCGGACCGGAGCAGTCCAAAAGTTTGGAAAATTTCACGAAGATTCATCAATCGGCGCCAACGTTATTCCAAATAGAATGTTGCGGATTTCCTATGGAAAATAGGTCCTAACTATAACTACCTACTGGTGACTGCCAGTAGGTAATATACATATATATATTCACTGAAAAAACCATGGGTTACACACACGTTATAGTTAGGAATTAGCATTTAAAAAACCTTGCAAATTCACTGAAAAAACCATGGGTTTCACACACGTTATAGTTAGGAATTAGCATTTAAAAAACCTTAGAAATTCACTGAAAAAACCATAGGTTTCACACACGTTATAGTTAGGAATTAGCATTTAAAAAACCTTAGAAATTCAGTGAAAAAACCATAGGTTTCACACATGTTATAGTTAGCTGGACATTTTACTCGTAAAAAACCAATGAAATTGCCCCGTTATAGTTAGTTCAGCTAACTATAACTCACGCGCCCGCAATGCACTGCTGATGACGTCACATATTACATCACTCATGACATGGTCAGTGACATCACTCATGACATCACTGATGACATCTCAAATGACATCACTGATGACCTCACTGATGACATCATCCTTGTGATAGAGTGGCAGACCTCCTCTCACCTTAATATAAGCTTTGATACACACATTCAAAAATAGAGACTAAAATTTTCAAAACAATGGACATACCAATACCAGTTACAACAACCTCTTCAGTAATTCTAAGATCCACATACACATCCACTCATTCACCAACAGTCCTATACAGTCACTCATACATGTACTCACTCATCATATGTACTCATACACCTATACATCCTGTTACATAATGCCACTCATCCATAGAGTTACTCACACACATAGTCACTCATGCTAATAAAGAATCAAACATACATTCACCTGCATATACAGTTATACACACACCACCACACTTACTTCTACGGAAACTTACACATACTTAGTCTTTTAAACAATCACTTATAGAAACACATACTTATTCATACAGGAACTCTTTCAATCTGTCCCTCTCACATATACTCACATATATACACCAATAGTCACATATACTAGTTTAAAACATATGTAGTTACTCCTGAAGACACTATTGGGACAGTCATTCACTCACTAACACACCCATACACACACTCATCCACCCATACAGTCCTGCACACATGCTGTCTTCAACACATACAAACAGTGAGTCACTCATTCATGCACCTATGCACTACGTAATACCCCCCACCGAACCATACAGACACTCAGACTGATACTCAAAAAAACAACTACTAACCTATATAGACACCCATGTAGCTACTCACCAACCCATGCAGCCACTTATACACAAAGTGAGAGATACACTTAATCAGTCAGTTACACAATCAATTTTTTAAAAACAAATCATCCATTTAGACACTTATATACCCATTTATTCTTCCATCGACCTTGAGATATACATATATAAAACATATTTAATTTTCAGAAAAACACACATTCACTGGATGATGTCATCAGTGAGGTCATCAGTGATGTCATTTGAGATGTCATCAGTGATGTCATGAGTGATGTCACTGACCATGTCATGAGTGATGTAATATGTGACGTCATCAGCAGTGCATTGCGGGCGCGTGAGTTATAGTTAGCTGAACTAACTATAACGGGGCAATTTCATTGGTTTTTTACGAGTAAAATGTCCAGCTAACTATAACATGTGTGAAACCTATGGTTTTTTCACTGAATTTCTAAGGTTTTTTAAATGCTAATTCCTAACTATAACGTGTGTGAAACCTATGGTTTTTTCAGTGAATTTCTAAGGTTTTTTAAATGCTAATTCCTAACTATAACGTGTGTGAAACCCATGGTTTTTTCAGTGAATTTGCAAGGTTTTTTAAATGCTAATTCCTAACTATAACGTGTGTGTAACCCATGGTTTTTTCAGTGAATTTGCAAGGTTTTTTAAATGCTAATTTTTTTTTTTATTCTTCATTTTTTTCAAACATATTTTTAATTTAATTTTCTTTCATTTTATAAAGACTATGCTTAAATTTTTAAAATCCTTAAATATTTTTTTTTAATATATTTTTTAAAATAAACATGTAAAATTTATTACCAGATTTTTTTTTTTTTTTTTTTTAGTACGCGTACCGTAAGCTCACGGTAAGCGTACGGTTTACGCAACGTCCGTAATCTATCTACGCTGCTTGCGTATAGTTACGCAATTTGCGTAGCCGCGCGTACTGCGCGTGGGACGCGTGCGCGCTTACGCCACACGCGCACGTTACGCGGAAGTGCCGGGGAGTGACTGTTATGCGCATGCGCGGAAGCGCGTGTCTTTTTTACGCGCACGCGTACTTTTTGCCGTAAGCGTACCGTAAGCGTACCGTAAGCGTACGGTAGGTCATGTGATCATGAAACACAACTTTTGATTGGTTGAAACTACTTTCAGTTCTAGAACTCTCCTACACCACACCCATTCCCCTCATTTCTGCTTGTGATCCCTTGGGAGAAGGAGCTGGTTTGTCTTTGGGATACGATGGCAGAACAGCAGAGCTCTTCTGAGAGTGAGCCTAGCACCAGCAGCACTGTCTTGAGGCAGAGATCGAGGAAACAAAAGCCTTCTTATGTTTGGGATTATTTTACTTTTCCAGAAGGCCAGCAAAAGGTGAATGCACCCTTAGTTACTTGCTGTCTGTGTAAGCGTGTACTTTCTAGAGGTAATCCTAACAGGAAGTATTCCTTTGGGAATCACACCATGAAGAGGCACCTCCAGGATGTACACGGAAGGACACATGGTCATCTTTTTGGAGGTAACTCTTCAGAAAGACGAGCCAGTACATCCACAGCAGCTCAGCCTGGACCATCATCTGCAGGGCTGACTCCTTCTTCTGCAGGTCAGGTGAGCCCTTCATCTGTGGGGGGAGAATCTCCTTTTGCTGGCCCTCTGGAAATGAACCTTCGATTTCGGAAAGTTGATATTCATTGCACATTTTGTAAAGGTCTAATTTGTCATAGGGAGACCAGTGTTTCCCTAGTGAACAACAAAATAGATCAGCACATTTGTAGCTTTGAATGATTTTCCCATGCTTCCTTTCCTCTGTCCCTGCATGAACACAACGGTTCTTTTAAGAGCCAACCTTATCTTTCATCTTTTTTTTACATATGTTTTTTAAAACCTTTTTTTTTTTTTTTTTACCGTACGCGTACGGTGCGCGTACCTTTTTTTTATTTTTTAAAAAAAACACTAAAAATCAATTATCACATTACAAGGTCCTTGAGAGACTACAATTATTATTATTGACTTACCATACTCACTCAAAAAAATATTTATTCATTTGTTTTTTTTAAAAATAGTTTTAAAAATGGTTGTAGTTTTCGAAAATTTTCTATATCGATCTGAAAAAAAAGAAAAAAGTATTAATATTTTTTTAACAATTTATAATACAGTATACATATTTACATTTTTTTCAAAAAAATATTTTTGCCTTATTTTTGCTGTTTTCAGAATATATTGCATTTCACTATAAATTGTGAAAGCAATTGCATTCATCATTTTACAGCGGGCAAAAAAAAATAACAATCTCAAAGATTGTATTAAAAAAGCCCAGAATCTCTTCTCACTTAAACTTATCATTACAGAAATGCATATTATTCTAAAAAAATATCATCTAAAAACAATACTTATTTCTTTAAAATACCGTCTATGTTTGTTTCAGAAGTATAATCACAATATTATATCTCAAATAACTCCAAAATACATCTGATTTCATTTCCTTTAGGCCAAATAGTATATATTTTTTTTTTTTTGGAATAAATTTCCAAGGGAAATCCATTAAAATTCTAAAGTTTAATCTGTCCAGATCTCACCGATTCTCTGTAACATTTTGGTTCACGAAAATTTTTTGAATAATTTATTTAGTCCACAATAGAATTGCTTACTTTTCCACATGGCCAAATAGTAATTTTTTAAATCATTTTTGAAAAAATTTCCAATGGCAGTCCAATAGCATTCCAAAATTTAAAATGTGCAGAAGTTACCGATTATCTATAAATTATTGGTTTTTCAAAATTGCATTAAAAATTAAAAAAGTCCACATTACAATTGGTTATCTTTCCTTTAGGCCAAATGATAATTTTAAAAATATTTTTTCTACAAAATTGCAATGGTAATCCAGTAAAATGGTAAAATTATTTTGTCCAGATCTTGCCAAGTCTCTCTAAAATTTAGGTTTCAGGAAGATTAGATAGGAATTTGCTAAATCAAAAGGCAAACGTTGTTTGAAAATCAATTGGGAATCATTACACAGTGTCCAGCCTTTTTCACATTTTAGATAAACTGTGTAATGTCCAGAAGTAACAGTAGGTCCATCATGGAAAATTATTGCAACAGTTACAAAAGTTTTTCCTGAAATTGATAATTGCTGTCCTGTAAACTTCTTTATTAAAGTATCCAATTTTGAACCATCAGCTCTACATCGTTGCATCATTAAAATTACATACTGTCCGTATTCCCTTAAAATTAATGTTGAAAACATGTCAGATTTACACTCACCGCATTTCATGCTATGATTAGCATCTTTAACTAATTTTGCAAAAGTGACTGTTTTACTCTCTGGCAATGTCAAATAAATAAACCTTTCATTATCAACAATAGAGCCACATATATTATAACAATTATCACAACTATGTTCCCATTTATAAGAGAGACCAAAAAAAATGTCAATGGGAACTCCTTCTTCTTCCACTACCTGAAGAAAATACATCAAAAATTTGTGTGCATCTTGCTGTTCATTTTGTGACATTATGAAACCACCATGTGTAACTACAACAAAAACAATTCCCATTTCTATTATTCATTTCTTAAGTTACCACATACATCCCCTCTCAAACTCTAAACTCACCTTTAAAATTAGTTAGTTGTGAAAAAAATGTGACACTCAAATAGCAGATTATCAGAGCCAGGATCTCTGTTGTGTTCACCTCTCTCCTCTCAGCAGAACCAGATAATGGCAAAGTTTCCCTCTATTTTTCCACACATATACATGTAAGTTTCAAATCTCAGTGCTTCCCCCTTTTTTTCAAATGTAATCACACATTTCTATTGGTTGAAAACCAACCCTTTTCCAAAAGTACCCTGCCCCCAACTTGACTTCTGCCTAGTACCCTTCCCCCAACTTGACTTCTGCCTGCTACCATAGCAACAGCTCATGGAACACTGCTGTGTGCAGTTAGGTCAGAAGTTCGACACACAATGTTTCAATTCCACAGAGCAAGAGTGCTTGACTTTTCAAACCTTACAGCAAATCCATAGTACTGTTCTTTGGTTACACATTTTTTTGTACCAATACAAAACATGCTTCTATTAATTTTCACATACAGCCTAGTTTTTATTCTAGAATGGTATGAAACAGCCAATCAGTTCTTTTTGTTTTAAAAAAATATGTATGCCTCCATTTCCAAACTGTCTTTCTTTTCATATTGCCATTCTACTGAAAGACACCTCCTGAGTGCATCCAGTTCTCCTTTGAAGATGTTCACAGTGTGGATTGTAGGGCACAGCTATGTCTTCTGGAGTGAAAAGTTTGCAGAGAAAACAGATATGGTGAGAGACCTTGCTTTGCCAAATGTAGACATTAAATGGATTGGTCAGAGAGGGTTAAAGTGGCACCAATTGATGCCATTGGTGAAATCCTTCATTCAAATCCAACACCCTGACCGCACTGTGGTGGCAATGACCTAGGCACTTTGACTGGGGTAGGTCTGGAAATGCTTATGAAGGACACCTTTGCACAACTGTTTACACTTTTCCCTAAAACTGCCTTTGTGTTTTCCAACATATGCCAAAGGCAAAAATGGAACTGGTCCAATCATTTCTGTCCACAGATTGACAAAGCAAGAAAGCACGTCAACAAATCTGTTTCTGCTTTCCTCCGTGACTATGGTATGGGTGCCATTTACCACAACAACTTGCGTTATGACATGCAAGACATTTATAGAGGAGATGGTGTGCACTTCAATGATGAAGGGAACAGAGTCTTCCTCTTGAACCTTAGACTCTGCATCGGTACTTACTTGTAGGTACCACTAAAAAAATGACTTCATAAACACAACAGCTCTTTTTAGAGCTCCCTAATTTCTAAACTCTTAAATCTGCTTTTCATTTATCTATTTTTATTTTTTTTACCGTACGCTTACCGTAAGCTTACCGTACGCGTACCCCGTGATTTTTTTTAAAATCAATAAATGTTTTTTTTGTACTTTTCTGTCCTTCTTTGACCCCCTTACAAATGTTAGGGGGTCTGTAACTCTCCTCATTGCCCCCTTTCCTTGTTTTCACTCTTTTTTTTCAGAGTGAAATACACAAAATGGCGGCCGCCGCTTCCTGGTTTCGGCCGATTCGAATGTTTACTAAGATCTAACAGCCAATCAGAATCGCGCTCGCGCACGCCGCCGTACGCTTACCGTAAGCGTACGGTAAGCGTACCGTAAGCGGGCTCAGATATATATATTGATTTAAAGGCTATTTTCTCAGAATCTACTGAACAGATTTACACCAAACCTACAAAAGGCACTTCCTTGACCTAGGGACTACCTCTCTGCCAAATTTTGAGTAATTCTGTTCAGCCGTTCGGGCTGTAGCTCGTTCTAAAGGTCCTATGGAAAAATGCATGGGAAAAACGCGTTTTGGGACCCCCCTTTTATCTCAGCCCCCGCTTGACGGATCCCCCCGAGACTTTCAGGGTAGGAGCGGAGCGTAGCGCCCCACCTATTTTGAGAAATTCGCGAGGATTCGTCGACCGGCGCCAAAGTTATTCAAAATAGAATGTTGAGGTTTTCCTATGGAAACGTGGTCCTAACTATAACTACCTACTGGCGACCGCCAGTAGGTAATATATATATATATATATATATATATATATATATATATATATATATATATATATATATATATACACACATAGATATATATACATGCATGCCAAGGTGTATTGAAGAATGAGTGGGTGTATGAGTTTCTAAATGGATGATTTAGTGGGTATGTAACTGACTGCATAAGTGAGTTATTATACGTGCCTTAGTGAATGCATGGGTGAAAGACTAATCTGGGTGAATGTCTGTATGTCTGTATCACTCTGTCAGTTGGTGAGTGAATGGCTGCTTGGGCTCAAGAATTGCTACATGAGTTTCTATATGTGTTAATGATTGGTTGCTGGTGTACCTTTATGGGTGCCTGAGTGTGTGGGTGGGTAGGGGTGTTTGACTCCCTGCATGGATGTGTGAGTGGGTGAGTCACTGGGTGTATGGGTTCAGGAGTACATCTGTGAGGGGCTGAATGGGTGAGTGAGTGTGCATATGGCTGTGTTGATGAGTGAATGGATGTCTCAGTGGCATATGTGTGAGTAACTACATCTGTGAAAGGCAGTATATGTCAGTGTTGGATTATATAAGTTACTATATGTGAGAGTGAATGATTGTGAGAGTGGCTGTATGGATAAGTGAGTGCTTGTGGCAGTGATCATATAAGAGAGTAAGTATGTGTTAATAGCTGTATGAATACATGAAGTGGTGTGGGTATAACTGTATAGTGAGTAAATGGCAGTGTGATTGATTCTTTTGGTGACTGACTCTATGGTTGAGTGGTGTTGTGTGAGTGCATCGGTGTATGAGTGCATATATCAGTGGCTGTATTGATGAGTGACTGCATGCATGAGTGAATGTATGGGTGATTGAATGTGTGTGTAGACCTATGAATCAGTGAGTGGGTATGCACTAACTGGTAATGGTGTGTCTATGGTTTCGAGAATCGTAGCCTGTATTTTAGAGCGAGTATATGAAAGGTTATCTTAGGGTGTGAGGAGGTGCATCAGATATTCAGTGGATGATGTCATCAGTGATGTCAGTTGAGATGTCATAAGTGATGTCATCAGTGATGTCACTGACCATATCATGTGATGTAATATGTGACGTCATCAGCAGTGCATTGTGGGGGAGCGAGGTATAATTAGCTCAGATAACCATAACAGCTGAATTTCTCTGGTTTTGTACAAGTGGAATGTCAGCCTAACTATAACGTCCCTGAAATCTGTGTTTTTTTAAGTGAATATCTAATGTATTTTAAATGCTAATACTAAATATAACGTCCCTGAAACCTCTGTTTTTTTCCGTGATTTTTTTAAGATTATTTGAAATGCTTATTTCTATCGATGCCTTCATAGGTAGGACATGAACAGAAAGAGGAAAAAAGGGGCAGAACGAAGCAAGAGAAGTGGAGATAGATGCAAGAGAGGTGGAGAAAGAGGAAGAAAGGTGCAAAAAGAAGCAAGAGAAATGCAGTAACAGGCAACAGAAATCCAGAAAGAAGAAGAAAGTTGCTAAAAGAAGCAAGAGAAGTGCTGAAAGAAGCAATGTAGGTGAAGAACGAGGCCTACTTCGACTGTACCTTTCCACAGACTCATACAAAGTAGCCTAATCACTAATCCTTCTCCCAAGATGTCTTAAAGCTCACTTTTCACTTGAAGGTTCACTAGTCATCGACTATTCAGAATGTTAGGCCTACCAAATGTAAAACAGCAATCCTAACCATATGACTGTTGTCGTCTGACCAAGTTTGTGAAGGTATGCATGCAGGTGTCTGTGCTTTTACCTAGTGACATGTTATATAAAAATAAACATACAAATACTTGAATACCTGTGTTTCTAACAGCATACTCTGTAAATGTGTATACAAAAACATGCATGTATTTCTTTCTGTTCATAATACAGGGCACATGGGTATGCAATAGTATATTTGTGGGGCTCTATGACAGCTATATACATAAGACATGTTTGCCTGTGCAACCGAATGACAAAGCAGAACTAAGAAGATTTGACCACCTATAAGAGACGCTACCTGCTTTTTAAGCTACCATCTTCAGATGCATAACACATATGAGAATACATGTATAAGTAGACATATACCTCAGTCACAAGAGCATGCAGACCTTTTAACTTGACAGCTTGCACTTTCCATTTGAATATAGAAACAGGCAAGAGAAGTACAGAAAGAAGCAATAGAATTGCAGACATTAAAAAGAGAGGTGCAGCAAGAGTCAGAATTGTGCAGAAAGAGGCAGGATAAGTGCAGAAATAGGCAGGCGGAGTGTAGAGAGAGGCAAGAGAAGTGCAGATAGAGGCAAGAGAGGAGCAGAAAGAGGTAAGAGAGTTGCAAAAAGAGGTAAGTAAGGTGCAGAAAGAGGCAAGAGAAGAGCAGAAAGAAGCAAGAGAAGTGAAGAAAGAGCCAAGAGAGGTCATAAAGAGGCAAGAGAGGTGCAGAAAGAGGGACGAGGGGTACAGAAAGAGACAAGAGTGGCACAGAAAGAAGCAAGAGAGGTACAGAAAGAAGCAAGAGAAGTGAAGAATGAAGCAATAGGGGTGCAGAAAGAGGTGAGAGGAGTGCAGAAAGAGGAAAGAAAAGTACAGAAAGAAGCAACAGAAACATAGACAGAAGCAAGAGAGGTGCAGAAAGAAGCAAGTAAAGTGCAGAAAGAGGCAGGAGAAGTGCAGAAAGACTGAAGAGAAGTGCAGAAAGCATCAAAAGAAGTGCAGAAAGAGGCAACAGAGGTGCAAAAAGAGGCAAAAGAGTTGCAGAAAGAAGCAACAGAAATATAGAAACAGGCAAGAGGGGTGCAAAAGGAGGGAACAGGGTTGCAGAAAGAGGGAAGAGGGTGTAGAAAGAATCAAGAGAGGTAAAGATAGAAGCCAAAGAAGTACAGAAAGAGGTAACAGAGGTGTAGAAAGAGGCACGAGAAGTACAGAAAGAGGCAAGAGTGGTGCTAAGAGTCACAAGAGGTACAGAAAGAAGGAAGAAGGTACAGAATGAGGCAACAGGGGTGCAGTAAGAAGCAAGAGAGATGTAGAAAGAAGCAACAGAGTTGTAGAAAGAGGCGAGAGAAGTGAAGAAAGAGGGAAAAGGCATGCGGAAGAGGGGTGCAGACAGAGGCCCGAGAGGTGCAGAAAGAAGCAATACAAATGTAGAAAGAGGCAGAAGAAGTACTGAAAGAAGCAATAGAGGTGTAGAAACTGGCAAGAGGGGTACAGAAGGAAGGAACAGGGATGCAGAATGAGGGACGAGGGGTGCAGAAAGAATCTAGAGAGTTACATATAGAAGAAAGAGAAATGCAGAATGAAGCAACAGTGGTGTATAAAGAGGCAAGAATAGTGCAGAAAGAGACAAGAGAAGTACCGAAAGAGGCACAAGAGGTACAGAAAGAGGGAAGAGGGTGCAGAAAGAGGCAACAGGGGTGCAGTAAGAAGCTAGAGAGGTGCAGAAAGAAGTGAAACAAGTGCAGAAAGAAGCGACAGAGGTGTAGAAAGAGGTAAGAGGGGTGCAGAAAATGGCCAGAGAAGTACAGAAAGAAGTACCAGAAATGTAGAAAGAAGCAAAAGAGGTGCAAAAAGAAGCAAATGAAGTGCAGAAAGAGGCAAGAGAAATGCAGAAAGAACCAACAGAGTTGTAGAAAGAGGCGAGAGAAGTGAAGAAAGAGGGAAAAGGCATGCGGAAGAGGGGTGCAGACAGAGGCACGAGAGGTGCAGAAAGAAGCAATACAAATGTAGAAAGAGGCAGAAGAAGTACTGAAATAAGCAATAGAGGTGTAGAAACTGGCAAGAGGGGTACAGAAGGAAGGAACAGGGATGCAGAATGAGGGACGAGGGGTGCAGAAAGAATCTAAAGAGTTACAGATAGAAGAAAGAGAAATGCAGAATGAAGCAACAGTGGTGTATAAAGAGGCAAAAATAGTGCAGAAAGAGACAAGAGAAGTACCGAAAGAGGCACAAGAGGTACAGAAAGAGGGAAGAGGGTGCAGAAAGAGGCAACAGGGGTGCAGTAAGAAGCTAGAGAGGTGCAGAAAGAAGTGAAACAAGTGCAGAAAGAAGCGACAGAGGTGCAGAAAGAGGTAAGAGGGGTACAGAAAATGGTCAGAGAAGTGCAGAAAGAAGCATCAGAAATATAGAAAGAAGCAAGAGAGGTGCAGAAAGAAGCAAGTGAATTGCAGAAAGAGGCAGGAGAAATATAGAAAGAACCAAGAGAGGTACAGAAAGAAGCAAATGAAGTGCAGAAAGAAGCAAGAAAAGTGCAGAAAGAGGGGAAAGGGGTACAGAAGAGGCAAGAGAGGTACAGAAAAAAGCAAAAGAAGTATAGAAAGAAGTAAGAGAGGTGTAGAAAGAAGCAAGTGAGGTGCAGGAAGAGGCAGAAGTGCAGAAAGATGCAACAGAGGTGCAGAAAGAGGCAAGAGAATTGTAGAAAGAGGCAAGAGAGGTGCAGAAAGATGCAAGAGAGGAGCAGAAACCGGTAGGATGGGTGCAGAAGGAGGGAACAGGGATGCACAAAGAGGGACGAGGGGTGCAGAAAGAAGCAAGAGAGATACAGATAGAAGCAAGAGAAGCGCAGAAAGAAGCAACAAAGGTTTAGAAAGAGGCAAGAAAAGTACAGAGAGAGGCAAGAGAGGTGCTGAAAGAGACACAAGAGAGACAGAAAGAGGGTGCAGAAAGAGGCAACAGGGGTGCAGTAAGAAGCAAGAGAGGTCCAGAAAGAAACAAAAGAAGTTCAGAAAAAAAGCAACAAAGGTGCAGAAATAGGTTAGAGGGCTGCAGAAAATGGTCAGAGAAGTGCAGAAAGAAGCAGCAGAAATGTAGAAAAAAGCAAGAGCAGCGCAGAAAGAAGCAAGTGAAGTTCTGAGGAGGCAAGAGAAGTGCAGAACGAAGCATGAGAGGTGTTGAAAGGAGCAAGTGAAGTACAGAAAGAGGCAAGGGAAGTGCAGATGGATGCAACAGAGTTTCAGAAAGAGGCAAGAGAAGTTCAGAAAGAGGGAAAAGGGGTCTAGAAGAGGCAAGAGAGGTGTAGAAAAAAGCAACATTAGTATAGAAAGAAGCAAGAGAGGTGCAGAAATAAGCAAGTGAAGTGCAGAAAGAATCAACAGAGGTCCAGAAAGAGGCAAGAGGGGTAAAGAAAGAGGCAAGAGATGTACAGAAAGAAGCAACAGAAATATAGAAAGAGGTAAGAGAAGTGCAGAAAGAAGCAAGAGAGGTACAGAAAGAAACAAGAAAAGTACGGTAAGACGCAACATAGGTGTAGAAATAGGCAAGACGGTTGCAGTAAGAGGCAAGAGAAGTCCAGAAAGAGGCTAGAGAGGTACAGAAATAAGCAAAAGACATCCAGAAAGACAAACAAAAGTGCAGATAGAAGCAGCAGAGGTGGAGAAAGAGGCAAGAGAACTGCAGAACGCTGCAAGAGAGGTGCAGAAAGAGGGAGCCAGGGTGTAGAAAGAGGTGAAAGAGGTGCAGAAAGAGGGAAGAGAAGAGCAGAAATAAGCAACAGACATGCAGAAAGAGGCCAGAGAAGTGCAGAATGAGGCAAGAGAGGTGTAGAAAGAGGCAAGAGAGGTACAGAAAGAGGGAAGACAGGTGCAGAAAGAGGCAAGAGGGGTGCGGAATTAGGCAAGGGAAGTGCTGAAAGAAGCAACAGAAATGTAGAAAGAGGCTAGGGAAGTACAGAAAGAAACAATAGAGGGGCAGAAACAGGCAAGAGAGGTGCAGAGGGAGGGAACAGGGGTGCAGGAAGAGGGGTGTAGAAAGAAGCAAGAGAGGTACAGAAAGAAGCAAGGTAAGTGCAGAAAGAAGCAACAGAAGTGCAAAAAAGCAACAGGTGTGCAGAAAAGGGGAACAGAACTCCAGAAAGCGGCAAGAGAGGAACAGAAAAAGGGAACTAGGGTGCAGAAAGAGGCAAGAGAGCTTCAGAAAGAGGGAAGAGAAGTGCAGAAAGAAGCAAGAGAGGTGCAGAAAGAAGGAATAAAGGTGCAGAAAGAGGCAAGAGCAGTGCAGAAAGAAGTAAGAGAAGTGCAGAAAGAAGCAACAGAGGTGAAGATGGAGGCAAGAGAAGTGTAGAATGAGGCAAGAGAGGTGTAGAAAGTGGCAAGAGAGGTGCAGAAAGAGGGACGATGGGTGTTGAAAGAGGCTAGAGGGTACAGACAGAAGCAATAAAAGTATAGAAAGAAGCAAGAGAAGTGCACAAAAAATCAACCGAGGTGTAGAAAGAGGCAAGAGAGGTGCAGAATTAGGCAAGGGAAGTGCTGAAAGAAGCAATAGAAATGTAGAAAGTGGCTAGAGAAGTGCAGAAAGAAGCAATAGAGTTGCAAATACAGGCAAGAGAGGTGCAGAAGGAGGGAACAGGGGTACAGGAAGAGGGGTGTAGAAAGCAGCAACAGACGTGCAGAAAGATGCAACAGACATGCTGAAAGGGAGAAGAGAATGCCAGAAAGCGGCAAAAGAGGTATAGAAAGAGTGAACTAGGGTGCAGAAAGAGGCTAGAGAGCTTCAGAAAGAAGGAAGAGAAGTGCAGAATTAAGCAAGAGAGGCACAGAAAGAAGCAATAGAGGTTCAGAAAGAGGAAAGAGCGGTGCAGAAAGAAGAGAAGTGCAGAAAGAAATAACAGAGGTGGAGAAGGAGGCAAGAGAACTGCAGAAAGAGATGAGATTTGTAGAAAGAAGTAAGAGAAGTGCAGAAAGAAGCAACAGGTGTGCAGACAGAGGCAGGCGATATGCAGAAAGTGGAAAGAGAACTGCAGAAAGTGGCAACTGAGGTGTGAAAAGAGGGAAACAGGATGCAGAAAGAAACAAGAGCTTCAGAAAGAGGCTAGAGAAGTGCAGAAAGAAGCAAGAGAGGCGCAGAAAGAAGCAATAGAGGTGCAGAAAGATGCAAAACAAGTTCAGATAGAGGCAAGAGTGGTGTAGAAAGAGGCAAGTGATTTGCAGAAAGAGGCAAGAGATACACAGAAAAAGGCAAGTGAGGTGTAGAAAGAGGCAAGAGAGGTACAAAAAGAAGCAAGAGAAATGAAGAAAGATGCAAGGGAAGTACAGAAAGAGGGAAGAGAGGTGCAGAAGGAAGAGAGTGAGGTGCAGAAAGAGGCAAGAGAAGTGCAAAAAGAGGCAAGAGAGGTGCATAAAGAAAAGAGTGAGGTGCAGAAAGAGTCAAGAGACGTGCAGTAAGAAGCAAGAGAAGTGTAGAAAGAGGCAAGTGAGGTGAAGAAACAAGCAAGAGTGGTGCAGAAAGAGGGAAAAGGGGTGAAGAAAGAGGATTGAGGTATGCAGGAAGAGGCAAGAGGGGTGCAAAAAAAGAAAGAAGCAAGAGGAGTGGAGAAAGAAGCAACAGAGTTGCAGAAAGAGGTAAGACGGGTGCAGAAAGAATAGAAGTACAGAAAGAAGCAACATAGGTACAGAAAGACACTAAAGAAGTGCAGAAAGAGGGAAATGAGGTGCAGAAAGAGGCAAGGGAGGTGCAGAAAGATGGAAGAGGGGTAGAGAAAGAGATAAGAATGGTACAGAAAGAAGCAAGAGAGGTACAGAAAGAAACAAGAGAAGTGCAGAAAGACGCAACAGAAGTGCGGAAAGAAGCAACAGAGTTGGAGAAAGAGGTAAGAGAACTCTGGAAAGCTGCAAGAGAGGTGCAGGAAGAGCGAACCGGGATGCAGAAAGAGGCAGGAGAGGTACAGAAAGAGTGAAGAGAAGTGAAGAAAGAAGCAACAGAGGTACAGAAAGAGGTCAGAGAAGTGCAGAAAGAGGCAAGATAGGTGCAGAAACAGGGAAGAGGGTTGTAGAAAGAGGCAAGAGCTGTGCAGAAAGAAGCAAGAAAGGTGTAGAAAGTAGCAAGGGAAGTGTAGAAAGAAGCAATCAAGGTGCAGAAACAAGCAATAGAGGTGCAGGAAGAGACAAGAGAACTGCAGAACGCTACAAGAGAGATGCAGAAAGACGGAATCAGGGTGCAGAAAAAGGCCTGAGAGGTGCAGAAAGAGGGAAGAGAAGTGCAGAAAGAAGCAACAGAGGCGCAGAAGGAGGCAAGAGAACTGCAGAAAGAAGCAAGAGAAGTACAGAAAGAAGCAACAGAGGTGCAGAAAGAGGCAAGAGAAGTGCAGAAAGGGAGCACGAAAGGTATAGAAAGAGGCAAGAGTGGTGCAGGAATAGTAAAGAGGGGTGTAGAAAGAGGCAAAAGGGGTGCAGAAAGAAGCAGCAGAGGTGTAGAAAGAAGCAAGAGAAGTGCAGCAAGAGTCAACAGAGGTGCAGAAAGAAGCAAAAGGGGTGCATACAAGACTGAAGAAATCTCCCTTGGGGTCAAGGAGTGACTCCCCTGCTTGGCAGGCACCAAAGAAGCAACTGACCGGTCTGCATCGCTGAAGCTCCCACCGGATGCCAAAGACTTTGCATTACCAGATGTCGATTTCCAGACTTCACTGAGGCTGTCCTGACTCCACAGCAAAGCTGAGGCCCGTGGCTAACGTGAGTGACGTGGAACCGTGACCCCTGGACACCGGGAACTTTTGCAGCAACATCATCTTTGTGGCATTCCTTGAAGTTATGCTTTGGGCTTTAAGTAGCCCTAGCCTTGAGCACCACCTGCACCGAAGATTTCTGGCCTCCGCTTCACGAGTGACCCGTGGGCCAGTTTCAAGTGAGACTGCTTGAGGCTCCTTCGCGATCGCTAGCCCATTGGCTAGTAGGTCCCCACAAAGGCAACACCTCTTTTGATTGGGCTTTCCTGGTTGCTCCAGATGTGCCCCAACTTACCCTCGCTGGGTGAGTCCCTCAGATCTTGCTGGTCTGAACCAACGTCCTTTCTCTAATTCCAAGTCACTTGCCGTTGCCAAGGCTTGTTGGGTCCAATCTGGTCACCAACACCGCAGCACTCGACAAACTTTGTGAGACAGCTTGAATCCAGCTCCAGATTTTCATCGGCACCTCCTGGACCTCGTGGCTTAGCAGTCAAGACACCCTTCAACTCACCTGAAGCACCCGACATCTGTGGGCATTGGTCTATTGTGCCCTTGGTCACTGATAAGTGATCCAGACTCTTTCCCCTCTGCTTTCAGGTTCCTTCCATCCTAGATCCAGCCTTGGATCTCTCCGGACACTTCTCCTCTTCACGGCAGCAGCACTTACTGAGCAGTTTCCATTGAAACCAGCGACGCGACCCGACACCAGTTGACACCTATGCATCCGGCTTCCCGGGGTGAGGTAACTCGAGTACTCCCTAGACACCTCTAGGTCCAAAAGGGTTCACTCGTAGATATCTTCTAAGTGTCCTTAAACTCTAAATTTCCAACCGCGACATTCCCCATAGAAGTAAACGGCGATTAGCGGCTGTGTTCTCACAATGCATGCGTGCCCCGTGGGTACCCTGTGTCACTACCTTGGGTGGTTCCTTGTGGTCCAAGCACTTCTATAGGCTCTAGGTCTTTTGTCTAGCTCAGTCGTGATTCTTATACCACTTTATTGGTATATGGTTTGGTACACCCCTAGGGCCCAAATGTGTATTTGTGCTATTACTGTTAATTGCTAACTTGTAACTAAAGTACTTTGAACTCCAGTCTTATAGATTAGAGGGGTGTCTTTTATCGTAAATACATATATTTTAAATATATACCTGGTTTGTTGTCCTTTCATTTGGTCATTCAAGAGATTATAGACAGGTAAAACAAGCTGCTTTACATTCCTTCAAGACTTAGCCTGAAGGCTGCTCTCCATAGCTACCACTAGGATAGCTTTCAATAAAGGTTGTCTTTAACCTATCACCATAAGGGGTTGTTTGGACTGATAGTTAACTAGTGGAGAGCATATATAAGGCCAACTTCTCACAATGTGCAGAAAGAGGCAAACGAAGTACAGAAAAAGGAATAAGGTGCAGAAAGAAGCAACATAAATTCAGAAAGAGGCTAAGGGAGATAATTTTTGTTAACAGGAGACACATATTGAGGGGTCCAGGGCCAAACTAATGGAGCAGCTTGGGTATAACTTGGTTTTGAATACGTCGCAGGGGGCCAGGACTAAAGGGGTCACTATATTATCATGCAGGAGTGATTTAAAATGGAAGAACTGCCAGGCCGACAAATTTGGGCGGTGGGGCTTGGTAGAATGCTGCTGCAGTGAATTTAGTTTCACCCTTTGTTCCGTGTATGGGTCTACGGGTGACGATCCAGAAGTCTTGGAGGAAGTGAACTCAGAGCTGCCTTCACGAGGAACACCAGTCATATTATGTGGCAACTTAAACATCAATAGCTTGGGCATTAGATGGGGGGGGGGCACTCAGGAAATACTCAGGCCGTAAAAACAAGGTGTGTAGGGTTTTGCTGTGGCTGATTCAAAATAAGGGTCTGGTCGATATCTGGGCATTGACTAAAGCTCTGGATCCTGGGAGCACGTATTACTCTGCACCACATAAAGTGGTAGCACAACTAGGCTATTTTTTTACCTCACCCCACTTAGCCTCAGATAGAGTCACAGAAAAATACCCTAGAGTGTTCTCAGATCACAACCCTCTAGTATTAACTGTTAATCTCAGGAGGGTGGAGAGGAAAGACTCAGTTTGGACATCCGAGAGAGGTTTGCTAAAAGACCCAGACTATATTGCACACATGAATATCTGGATTGAGGGTTTTTGGGAAATAAATAGGGACAGTGCTAGTAGTGGGGTGGTCTGGGACGCATTCAAAGCCGGAGTCAGAGGTGAGACACTTAGCTATAGCTCCCAAAGGAGGAAAAACATAGCCAAACAAGCTAATGCACTATATAAAGCAATGGCTGTTGTAGAAGAGAGTTGATAAGGGCAATAGCACAAGGGGCACCATTAGAGGGTTGGACGCATAAAATCACGGTGACTAAAGCTGAAATTGGGGAAATCTCATTGACCAAGGCAGCTGAGAATTATCTTGCATGGTGTGAGGGGTGCTATGAACTTAGCAAGCAAGTAGGACATATGCTGGCAGTTCGGACAAGGCATAGAAAGGTGATGGGGAGATAGTCGAGATACAGGATAAAGATGGGAGTTTGGTTAAAGAACCTACGGGTATGCAAGAGGAATTTGATAAATATTATAGTGAATTGTACCAGGAGGAACTCGAGTCCTTGCGTCATTCAGTTAGTGAATATTTGAAAGACATCCAAATTGAGCAATTTGCCACTAATGATATAGACCTTATGTAGGTAAAATTATCAGAGGAAGAAATACACAGTGCCCTGATGAATCTCCCATCGGGCAAGGCGGTGGGGCTGGATCAGATTGGAATTTTGTAAAATCTTTTACCGTCAATAAAAGGGGACATGATAGAAACGTTCAGACAGGCACAAGGGGGGAACTTAATACCCGAGTCTTGTGCTCAGGCGGTAATAGTCATCTTCTTAAAAAAACGTAAACCCCCGCAAGAACCAGGATCATACAGACCTATCACTCTAATGAACATTGACTCCAAAGTGTTCTCGAAAATATTTGCTACTTGTCTAAGCTCCATCATAAGTAAAGTAATCACCCACGTCATCACAGGTTTATACCTGGAAGAGGAACTACCGAACATTTCCGTAGGGTAATAACACTCTTTGATGCAGCAGCTGTCTCAGGAGACCCTAAGGCTCTCATTCTGCTCGACGCTGAGAAAGCGTTTGACAGGGTCTCCTGGGACTACCTGTGGGGCACCCTCGAACGGTATGGGCTAATAGAAGGTTTATGGGCCTTTAAAAGAACTCTGTGGCCTGCGTTAGAGTAAATGGGGAGTATACGGACCCAATACCAATCTCAGGGTACAAGCTTAACCAGCAGAAAACCCAAATTGTCGTCAACAGGGTGTCCGCCTTTGCAGATACACGAGTCACAAATATGACTACATATCTAGGGGTAAATATTACATCGGAACTTGAGCATTTAGTAGAGGTTAACATTGCTCCAATAATAAGGAAAGGGAAAAATGACTTCAACTGATGGCATAATCTTCACGTCTTTATTGTAGGTAGATGCAATAGGAAGTGAATCACGACTTCCGGGCGAAGCTGCCAATCAGCTGCTGGCAGCTGACTATTCACCCTCCTTAAAAGTAGATGCCTCTCGTCACGCACAGCGGACGCGCTGTGGGCGTGCCAAAGGCAAGCCCGTCTGCGCCCGTCCGCGGCCGCATGGGGCCTGGGGCCAGTACCCCTGCCCAATTTCATCACGGCCCTTGCAAATACTCCAGCAAAGTCCTCCAGACCCTCTGGCCTATACCCAGTACACATTGCTCACCTCTTACCTGCAACATAAGCCCTTCGCACTGCTCCAGTTGTGGATTCTCCTTCTTACCTCTCTCCCCTAACCCGACTCCCAGTAA
Organism: Triturus cristatus; assembly: GCF_964204655.1. NCBI lineage: Eukaryota > Metazoa > Chordata > Amphibia > Caudata > Salamandridae > Triturus > Triturus cristatus. The sequence continues at coordinate 732,836,318 of NC_140587.1, read as the reverse complement.
ACTGGTGGTAGGGGCACTTAAAAATGGATAACCTACGTTGTTTTGGCATATTAGGGACCACCAGGGTCTCCCCTAAGTATCTAAGGGGTGGGGGGGTCAGATATATATAAGGCACACCCTTATAAAATGAGTTTTTATATGCCTGGGTAAAGTGAAATTTCACATTTCACTCCCCACATTGTGGTAAAGTGCTGCTCAAATTCGACTTTGATGCTAGAAGCACTGTGGAAGGAGGATCTGCAATATTTCTGCAGATTCAGAACCCCTAAAGTCTCCCATAGTTGCACAGGGGGTGGGGGTCCTGTAGAAATTAGGGAAATACTTATAAAATATGTTTTTATAAGCCCTGAGGCTAGAAAACTGCCCAAGTCATTTTCCCCATTGCAAATCCCAGACCCTATAGGTTAACATTGCAGGAAGTTATTAAATATTAACTACTGATAGGAAGGAGATAGAGCTACCATCCAAAGACTTCTCAGAACAGTAGTGCTAAATCCAACAAAATCATATTGTTGAATTTCTCCTAAAGTGTACATAAAAGAAGTTATAAGTCTTTCTTGTTTGTAAGTCCAAATTCAACCTTCCATTGGTCTGCCCTGATTGATCAGAGTTAAGTGGATTAGCCAGGCTGCTTTGAAGAGGTGATAAAGAGCCCCTGGGGTTACCAGCACTGCTGGGAGGGCTGTGTGTTGTTCCATAGGAATGCCAGGCCATGGGGTGGAGTCGTAAATCATGCTCTTCAAAGGCAGAGGGGAGGCCTGGGTGTCAGTTACACTTTTGCACTTTTGACCCAGAGTCAGGGCTAGACTTAAGGAAGGTATGTGCAGATGGTAGTGGGAAAGTCTAGGGAAATAAGCCATCCCTGGCGGTGTGTTTAGCCAGGTCTTTACTCTGCTGGAAAATCAGCCATTATGGATTTGGAAGATTTGATGCACTCTGGGACAAAATAATGCCACACTCTACAGGATGTGGTCATCCCCTTGAGGAGGTACCCTGCTCCCATCGGTCAGAAGTGACCTGCTGCTTGACCCAGAGAATTTTGAATAAGTATCTGAGAGGGGCACAGCCCTCCAGATCTGCTGCTTGAAACTTACTGAAGAAAGAAGTGCACTGCTGAGAAGATTTTGCTGTGCAAAAATTGTAAGGCCTGACCTCTGAAGACTGCACCATTTGAAACTGCAGCCCTGTGGATTACCATTCTGGAAAAGAACTAAAGAGCAGACTCCCTGAAAGCTACAGGTTAAAAGAGCTCAACTGGAACATCACCAACTAAATCTACACCTTGGAGACCCATCAGTGGATTTGTAAGGGTTTTGTACCAGTGGATTGTAGGAACTGACGTCTTCAACTTTTAAGGACCATCTTGGAGCTTCCAGACCCTTGGAGTAAGTTTGAGACACTTTGGGACCCCTTGAGGAACTTCAGGAAGAAGTTCAAGAAGTTTGGAGAACTTTGGAGCAACTTTGAAAAAAAGCACCATAGAGGGACCGACTCACCTGGCCAGCCAGGCCGCCGGCCTTCAACTGCGAGCCGGCCAAGCCATCCAGGTTCATCCCGCTAAAAGCTCCATCGCATCAACTTCCAGAGACTGACCGGGACTAGAGAAAATCTGAAGCTGGTGAACCCTCACTGGATCCAGCTACACGAGGAGCATCGAGAGACCCCGCGAGAAAAACTCCAGAAAAGTTTCTAAGTCCGCTCATAGAAAAGGTGACCGGGAGCAACCGCGAGAGCCAAGCCGCCTGCCTTCCATCTTGTGTCGGCCTGGATTCCTGGGTTGTCCTGTTGAAGCAAACTTGAAATATTTTCTAAGTCCGCTCCAGGAAAGTTGACCGGGACCTCATCACAAGTCAAGCCTGCAAACCCTCACCAGATCTGGACTGGCTGGGAGATTCGAGGGGCCTCGCGAGAAAAAGCTCCAGAATAGTTTCTACGTGTGAAGGTAGAAACTGACACCGGGACCTGCCGGGAGCTATAGCCGCTCAGGGCTCCTTTGCACCCGGCCTGAAACTTTTATTTTGCCCTGGTCTATCGCGAGCAGGTATCACAATATGGTGCTATAATCTTCTAAGTTCTTATTTTATAAAACTTTTGGAAATTCATATCTCCAATTCCTTACATTGGATTTTTGTCATTTTGGTGTCATTTTAAATATAAAAATATTTCCTATTTTTATAAATTGGTGTTGGATTTTTATTATGTGTGGTGTCTTAAATATTTACTGAAATTGTGTTTTTAAATGCTTTACATACCTGTCTTTAAAGTTAAGCCTGCCTGCTCCTAGCCACGTTACCAAGGGTTGAGCATAGGAATAATTGTCTAAGACCTATGCTGAGTCCTATCATGTGTTAGTTGCCTTATTGACAGTGGCAGACCTACATTTGCCCCTACTAATAACCCGCTTTCCAACAATGATGGATTATGGGGCAAATGCAGAAAATATATAATTATGTGAAAATCGGTGCAGCTGAAAAGTCGCATAATTGCAGTGGCCCTGCTCATACCTCTGACTAGGTCCAGAAGTTCTCCTCAGTGGTTCCTTCTTTTTTTCTTGTTGAGTTTATAGTTTAGCTTCTATGGAAAGAAGGAAGACTAAACCTGAGGTTACCACTCCACAAAAACAGACTACCAAAGCACATAATTACTCTCCATAATACATAATCCTACTCTACATAATTCCTATACACTAAATACCACATACTTTCTATCCACATAATTTCACTACACACAACGTACATCCACTCCACTCCGAAAAATATTAGGAAAACACTTTTACAGCGCCAATAGCTCTAACTCTCACAAATGCAAAACCTATTCCATTGCAAATGCTTCTTTAACCTGTAGTCGCATTTGCAGAGTGCTGGAAAAAGGGGGCTAGGCTTCTGACCGGTGCTCAGGAGGTACCAGGAGAGCTTCATGGCCCACAGAGTCTCTCAGAAGTAAAGTGGACTTCATCCCCCAACCAGTAGTGTGACAGGGGTCGCGTTCGGCCTCCAAAGACCTCTTAGCAATTCCCCTATATGTGGTAACAGGAGGGATAGTTGGCCCCCAAGGATATCAATGGGGGCCAACTACCCCTCCTATTACCTCCAGTAAGTCCTACACAGCAGGATTGCTAAGTTCTCATAGCAGGCCACGCTTCCTGTGCCCACCACTCTGTAAAGCACTTCCTGGCATGCTCTTGGATGTGGATTGAAATCCCCTTCACTGCTGCGGCTCCTTAGGGGCCAACTAGCCTACCTGTTACCTCCAGTAAGACCCACTCTGTGGGATTGCTGGGAGCAGGTCACAGGCCACGCCCCCTTTCTCCACCACTCTGCAAAGGCACCTTCTGGCGTGATCGGGTTCGGGATGAAATCCCCTTACCCCTTGAGGGTCTCTTGGAGCCAACTAGACCTCCTGTTACCTCCAGTAAGCCCCACACAGCTGGATTGCTGAAAGGTAGTAAGAGGTCACGTCCCCTTTTTACACCACTCTGCAAATGCGGCTCCTGGCGCACGGTCGCTTGGGGAATGAAGTCCAGTTTAGTCCTGCGGTCCTCAGGACACAAGAGGACCTCATCGCCCGACCACCACTGCGCCAAGAGGCACGTTTGCAGAGTGGTGTAAAATGGGGCTTGGCCTCCTAACACCTCTCAGCAAACCAGCTGTGTATGGCTCACTGTTTTACATGGAACATCGCTGGAAAACCAGCGATGTCCATGGAAAAGGGCACTATCACTGGAATTTACATCGCCATGGCACTAAGCGTTGTTAATACAACGCTAGCCTAGCAAAATATTCCAGCGATAGAAAAAAATGCGGTATACAAGGTCAGCGATAATTATCGCTGCCTGTTGCAAATATGCCCCCTGGTGGGCTAATTGGCCCCTAAGGACCCTGAGTAGTGACGGGGACTTCAATCTCCAACCAAGGAGGTGCATTTGCAGAGTCGTGCAGGGAAGGGGCGGGACCTCAGGTGAGTTGCCGGTTTATTTTTATTTTTTGGGAAGGGGGGCTGTTCAGCCCTCCTTCCCTTGGACCTTTTGGGCCTTGGGGACCCAATTTCCCAATGCCTGAGCCCTTTAAAAAAAATAGATATTGTGAATGGGAGGGGGCATGCAGCCCCCCTCCGAAGACCGATTGTGGCCCTGGGGACCCCATCCTCAGGAGCCTGGCAAAGACACTTTTAATGGAAGGGGGGCTGCATGGCCCCCTTTCTCTGGGCCACTTTTGGGCCCGGGGACCCCATCCCGGGGCCTTCCCTGCCTTTAATTTTGTTATATTTTGGAGGGGGGCCGCACAGCCAATTTTATCCCCGAGGACCCCATTCCCCATTCCCCAGGGCCCGGCCTTGTCTTTAAAAACAATAATAATAATTTTGTATTCTTTTTTTTTTAAAAGGGAGGGAGGTCTAGTGGCCCCCGTCATGGGCGATTTTTAGCCACGGGGACCCCATCCCCCGGGCCATGGACTCAAGTTGGGAACCGCGTTGTTTTCCATTTTAGAAAATTACTGATGTTTGTGCACGGTCAGTAACAAGTCAATGTCTGCTCCTAGACAGCCATGTATGCAAATATTTATCAAGTGTGATATCTAGACTTCATTATACATAGCTTGGTAGAAAAGCATATATACAGTAAAAGAGGTAGTTTGATAGTGACAGAAGGAGATACCAATGAGTCAGAGATATAGTCACAACTGTTATGTATCTAACAACAACTAAGGTACTTTCACAGTCAGTCAGGCAGTATTCAGGCACTCATGAAACCACCCAGCCACTAGTCAGGCAGTCATCAAATCACTGATTCACTATCCATGGAGTTATTCAGTTACCTCACTACACATGTACTTTGCAATCAGACTGGCAGAAATTATGTAGTCATTTAACTATGCAAGCACTTCCTATAAATTCATCTACTTACCCATACACTAACAATTTGCTTATGCAATTAACAAGGCTGTAACTATGCAGTCATTATAGCACTTGCGCAGTACCTATGCAGTCATCTAAACACCCACTTACAACACATCCAGTCATTGAAATACTGAGGCCCAAGAGTGCACTCATGCATACACTCAGGCACTACTCATTATAGTAAACCTATGATCCATCCAGTACCTATGCCATCATTTAATTACTGAGGCAATACTCTTGCACTAATACATACACCCGAACAGAACACTTAAATTCATCTAATATCTCAAGCTTTAACAATGGAGTCATGCAACCACTCAGACACTAGTCATGCACTCATCTAATCGGCCAGGCACTACTGATGCACTCATTTAATTATCCAGGCACTACCCATGTAGTTATCTAAACATCCAGGCACCTGTCACTGAACCAAAAACACAAAGGCACCAGCCATGTAGTCATCCAATCACTGAAACACTTCTCATGCACTCATTCAATCTGCTAGGTGCTATGCATGCACTTAAACAATCATGTATGCACTGCCCATGCCTTCTAGAAATCACCAATATACTATCTATGCACTCCTGCAGTCATTAAGGCACTAGATTTGCACTCATGTAATCATCCAACCAGTATCTATTCATGTATTGAATTATTGAGCCGTTAGCCATGCACTTATCTAATCCTTCAGGCACTACTCATGCACTCATCCAAACACCCAGATAGTAGTGACATACTCCTGCGAACACACAGGCAGTAACTATGCTGATATGGAACAACCCATGGCGTTCTCATATACTCAGGAAACCATCCACCCATGATAAAAGGGTGTCTGTGTTGTGGGGATAGTTGTTTTTGTGCATGAATGGATTACTACCTGTACAGGAGAGCTATTTTCCTCTTTCTATGTGAGCTGCATAGAAAGAGGAAAAGACAAGGAGAAATAAAAGTATTTACTCTTGTTGTGCCTCTCTACATCTCCCCTGGGGAGGCGTAGGATTCTGTTGCATTCCCAGGTTTACGAATCATTGTAAATCTGGGAATGTGACAGAATCCATGGGTATTGTATGAGAACACTCACATCAACATCCATGGCACGCTACTTTCACGCAAAGTGCTGTGTGGAAAGGGCCCATATTTTACAAGGCCATGAAAAGCCATGCAGAGTGGCTGTATGTGGCCTTGTAAATATGGAGCACCATATTACGCTGCTGGTGTGTCAAAAAAAGTGATGCGCCGGCGGTGCATGGGGATTGTAAATAGTCCCCCTTGGCTTGATGTTCATTTTAAAATCCACTTCAAAAGGGATAAACTGTTCTTTCACCATTTATAAGTGAGAAGTGAAATATGGTGTAGCTGTGTTGTACGACAGGGTGCTAAAATTTTAAAAGGTAACTAATAAATAAAGTTTTGTGTTTTGCTTTGGGTTTGGTATACTGAAGTAAGTGCATATAGTAGGTTCATCTATAGATTTAAATCTGCAACATACCTTGAAAACTCTTTTTTTTATTATGTGTAAGTCAGTAGTAAAGTAGTTTAAAGAACAAAATCTGCAGAACTACACACATTTAGAATGCCTACAAAAGCTCGGATGAAAAATCAACAGAAGGAACTACATTATCTTTGCAGAAATGAGTTACAAAAGGGTCAAAATGCTGAAACAGAGGTGAAAGAAAAAAGATCTACTGGTAAGAGGACAAAGTTATTTCACAATAAAGAAAATAAAATTATGATTATGAGAAACAATAAGAGTGGACAATGTGTACATTGCAAGAACATAAAAGATTGTAACAAAGATGGGCACTCCTTAACCTGGAGACAGAAGCAGTTTAAGGAAATCAGAGCCAGGATGATTCATAGTAGAGTGGTTATAAATCTATTGAGAAATTTGAAGAAGTATAGAAGAAAGAGAGATGCACTGAAACAGAAAGAATGAGCAGAGAGTGTCTTGATAAGGTGTGTGCTTTGAAGAGGAAGATTTTCATTTTGATTCTAAATAGAGTAAAGAATCTTGACAAAATGGTGTTGTGCATGAAGAAACAAAACCAGAAGAAAGGATTAGTGAATAGAAGTAACTTTTGTACAGTTTTTAGTGGAGAATGGATACATACTTCTAGTACAGAGCCTTTCTTTAATTAGGAAAGCTATCAGCAGGATAACAGATTAGTTCATGCTATTGGTGAAAAAGGTCGATGTTATGAAAGGAAAAATGGCCGTCCTATAGTGAAAGAAATTATGGTACCTACAAATGTAGAACAGGTTATTGGAGAAGATGTATAAGGACGGCAGAGTCAGACGCCTGTATAGAAATGGAATTGTAGTAGTGTTTGTGGTATTCAACTGCAATCCATTGATATATTATGGACATTTCTACATATCTTTCATAGGTGAAGTTTAAAACACAAAATAAGTACTTTACAAGGATTGGATCCTTGCAAGATTGGAAAGCATACAAATTTGCAGAGACACTCACAACCTTGTTCATCCAACAAAGTGTGTCAAAGCACCTTGTATCATTTGAGAATGTGAGCTGTACACCACTCAACAATGCAAACTTTAGTTAGGAGACTGTACTATAAGACAACTCCTGCTTTATGTTTAGGAGAAATTAATGGGGCACTTTTGCATGCTACTGTGGCAAAGGTAGAAAAGGTTTGTGATGATGTGCAGTTTTGTTTTTTTGGTCTAGAACAAAACTGTAGGGAAATTGAAGAGTAGATAACAGGAGGGGTTGCAGAACAGGACACAGGTATAAAAGCTGATAGTTTTGAAGAAGAGAGTACAAAATTAAACATAGTGTGGCCTAAAAAACTAGAGTATGTTTGTATATGTTGTCAACACACACAATAGAAGATTCAAATACTGACTGTTGATTTGTATTTAAAAGTGAAAAAGTAAATAATGATAACTGACACAAGTTAACCTTGTATTTATTTGTAAAGGAACTCTTTGCCTTGTCCATATGGCAAGTTATAGGCAAGTAGTGTTGCAATAAATTAGAACACAATAAAATGAACAACATATAGATATTAGATGCCCATTTTTAATATAATAAATGCTAATGTAGAAAAACTATGAAGGGCCATAAAATATATAAAATCAACCTTTATGGTTCTTTGCAGCATTGTGAAGGGCTGTTCTGGACTGCTCACCAGCACTCACTACGACTGCATAATCCATATGGGGAAACTGTAGAGCCAAATCTTGAAGTTGAGATTGTGCCTCTGAAGGGATTCTCTGTCCCAGTGTTGTTGCGACTGCTATTGAAGTTCAGGGTTCTTCAGCCTTGCGTTCCCTTCTTATTGCTATGGTATGTTTTTAGATGGCAAAGCTTGGACATAGTCTTGCAAGAATATTTGTTATTTGTACCTCTTGACAGTGTCTTGTGACAAATTGTGCATTGCGCAAATCTGCTCACTATGAACTCCTCTTCAAGAATGTTCAAGATGGATAAATGGGTGTGTTCTTCTTATTCTTTTTGTTGAAAAGTGTATTATCTAATGATATTCCTTCATTTCCTGTTGACATGATTTTCAGTTTTGATTTTTTTGTGGTTTTGTACATTTTTAAAATGTTTTTGCTCTTTTTTATTGTAACAAAAATGTCAACTGGGACAGGAGGAATTCGAAAAAGGTGCACAGAGAAATCAGCAAAAAATAAAAAAGGGGAAAACAAATAGGCATGTATGATTTTTTGCAGAATTGCGTATAGCTGTAACATACTGTTCACCAGCAATAATAACAATTACAGTCTGTAAAATACATGGCCATTCTTGAAAGCTCTAGAGCCATATATGTTGTAGTAGTCTGAACCTCTGAAGGGAATTTCTGGCTGGTAATTGTTGATGCTGCCACTGATGAAGATGGTTCTCCGGTTTCCCTGCTCGATCCACAGTTGTTGATGTTTTCTATGATAGGTTTTAAGATTGTATAACATGGACTTTGTCCCACATGAATATTTTTTGGTCAGCCCTCTAGAGAGGGTCTTGCTACAGATTGTACACTGCACTAGTTTTGCATCAGTTTTTGATTCCCCATAACTTTGGGTAAAAATGTGTAGTTTGATGGGTCTTTGGTTGTTATGTTCTATTCGTGAGTTCAGATGATGAAAGTTATTTTTTGAAATTTTTGTTTTTTTCAAATGTGTTGTTAAAATAAAGTTAAACCAATATGTTACTAAACAGCTAGACTCAAACTTTGTGTAAAATATGTCTATATTTCTGTTTTACACTTTGCCATTTGTACACATTGCGACCTCCAGTGTTGCTGTGAAGAAGGAAAATGATTTTTGATGTAGGTATTTCGCTAAATTAATACAAAAGGGAAAGTTAAATTACTATATTCCTAATAGCTACACTGAACCTTAATGTAAAATATGTCTATATATATGTTTTACACTTTGTCAAAAACACCCGATACTCACAGTGTATCCTTGACAATTGCACTCATAGAATCACACAGGCACTACTCATGCACTTATGCAATTACCCAGACATAACACACTCACTCACAGACCCAGACAGTCACTCAAACATCTAGTTACAAATCTATACAGCAATTTAAACACCCTCTCTCAAAGTTTACAGGTTATAGTTGGGAAATAAAATTAAAATACCTTAAAAATGCAATGTAATAACAAAAGTTACAGGTACATTATAGTTAGGAATTAGCACTAATAAAACCTTAGAAATGCACTGAAAACACCAAAGGTTACAGAGACTTTATAATTAGGTTCAAGTTTCACTCGTACAAAACCAGTGAGATTCTTTGAATGATGTGATCAGTGATGTGATCAGTGATGTCATTTGAGATATCGTCAATGATGTCATCAGTGATGTCACTTACCATGTCATGAGTGATGTAATATGTGATATCATCAGCAGTGCATTGCGGGGGCGAGAGTTATAGTTAGCTGAACTAACTATAACGGACACATTTCTCTGGTTATGTACGAGTGAAATGTCCAACTACCTATAACGTCCCTGAAACCTGTGGATTTTTCAGTGAATTTCAAAGGTTTTTTAAACTCTAATTTCTAACTATGCCTACAGAGGTAGGACATGTGCAGAAAGAGGAAGAAAGGCACAGAAAGGAGCAAGAGAAATGCAGAAAGAGGCAACAGAAGTCCAGAAAGACAAAGAAAGGTGCAGAAAGAAGCAAGAGATGTGCACAAAGAACCAACAGAGGAGCAGAAAGAGGCCTTGTTGCAAAGTCATGCTGTGCCCACAACTTTTTTGCTGAAAGGTTACTGGTGGTATCTAACCAGGCCCAGAGCCAGTGCTATGCTGACAGACACTTAAAATAGAGTGAAAACACCTACATACACTAGGGTACACTATGGGTTGGGGTACCCCTGTGATTGGCATGACCTCCCCTGTATGGCCCTAGTACATATTAGGGCAGGGGGATTAAAGCTACCTCTAACTAAGAGGTGAAGAATGTGACAAGAGAAGTGCAGAAAAAAGAAAGTGAAAAGCCGAAGGAGGCAAGTGAGGTGCAGAAAGAAGAGAAGTGCAGAAAGAACCAACAGAGGTGTAAAAAGAGGCAAAAGGGGTACAGAAAGGGGTAGGAGAGGTGCACAAAGAGGCAAGACGGTTACACAAAGAGGTAAGAGGGGTCCAGAAAGAAGGAAGAGAAGTGCAGAAAGAGTCAAGAGAATTGCTGAAAGTAGCAACAGAGGTGTAGAACGAAGTAAGAGAAGTGAAGAAAGAGGCAAGTAAGGTGCAGATAGAAGCAAGAACAGTGCAGAAAGAACCAACAGAGGTGCAGAAAGAGAGAAGAGGGGTGGAGAGAGAGGCAAGGGGGTGCAGAAAAAGGTAGGAGGGGTGCACAAAGAGGCAAGGGAGGTACAGAAAGAAGCACAAGGGGTGCAGAAAGAAGGAAGAGAAATGCAGAAAGAAGTAACAAAGGTGCTGAAAGAGGTGCATGGGGTGCAGAAAGAGCAAGAGAAGTGCAGAAAGAGGAAACAGAGGTACAGAAAGAGGCGAGAGAGGTGCAGAAACAGGCAGGAAAGGTAGAGAAAAGAGGGAACGGGGTGCAGATAGAGAGGTATAGAAAGAGAAAAGAAGGGTTCAGAAAGAGGCAAGAGATCTGCAGAAAAAAGCAACAGAGGTGCTGAAACAGGCAAGTGATGTGCAGAAAGAGGCAAGAGATCTGTGGAAAAAATCAACAGAGGTGCTGAAAGAGGTAAGTGAGGTGCACAAAGTAGCAAGAGAGATGCAGAAAGAAAGAAGAGAAGTGCAGAAAAGTAACAGAGGTACTGAAAGAGGCGCAAGGGGTGCAGAAAGAGAAAAAGAAGTGTAGAAAGAGGCAACAGAGGTACATAAAGTGGCAGGAGAGGTACAGAAACAGGCAGGAAAGGTACAGAAAGAGGAAACAGGGGTGCAGAAAGCGAAAAGAGGGATGCAGAAAGAGGCAAGAGAACTGCAGAAAAAAGCAACAGAGGTGCTGAAAGAGGCAAGTGAGGTGCAGAAAGAGGCAAGAGATCTGTAGAAAAAAGTAACAGAGGTGCTGAAAGAGTCAAGAGAGGTGCAGAAAAAAGCAAAAGGTGCTGAATGAGGCAAATCAGCTGTAGTATGAAGCAAGAGAGGTGCAGAAAGAGGCAATATAAGTGCAGAAAGAAGCATCAGAGGTGCAAAAAGAGACAGGAGAGGTGCGGAAAGAGGAAACAGAAGTGCAGAAAGAAGCAAAAGAGTTGCTCAAAAAGGCAAGAGAAATGCAGAAAGAGCAGTGTCTAAAGAACCAAGAAAAATGCAGAAAGAAGCAACAGTGGTGCAAAAGGATGCATGGGGAGTGCAGAAAGAACGAAGAGAAGTGCAGAAAGAAGCAACAGAGGTGTTGAAAGAGGCAAGAAGGGTGCAGAAAGAGTCAAGAGAAGTGCAAAATGAAGCAACAGAGGTGCAAAAAAGGCAAGAGTGCTGCAGAAAGAGGGATAAGAGGAGTAGAAAGAAGCTATAGAGTTGCACAAAGAGTTCAGACGGGTGCAGAAACAAACAACAGAGGTGTAGAAAGAAGCAAGAAAAGTGCAGAAAGAGGCAAGTGAGATGCAGCAACAGGCAAGAAATGTACAGAAAGAGGGAAGACGAGTGCAGAAAGAGACAACAGGGTAGCAGAAAGAAGCAAGAAAGATGCAGAAAGAAGCATACAAAGTGCAGAATGAAGCAGCAGGGGTGCAGAAAAAGGCAAGGAAAGTACAAACAGAAGCAACAGAGGTGCAGAAAGAGGCAAGAGAACTTCAGAAAAAGGCAAGAAAGTGCAGAAAGAGGCAAAAGAGGTACATAAAGCGACAACAGGGGTGCAGAAAGAAGCAAGACAGGTGTAGAAAGAAGCTTGGAAAGTGCAGAATGAAGCAACAGGGGCGCAGAAAGAGGCAAGAGAAGTGTAGAAAGGAGCAAGTGAGGTGCAGAAAGAGCCAGCAGAGGTGCACAAAGAGGAAAGAGAGGTGCAGAAACAGGCAAGAGAAGTGCACAGAGGCAAGAGAATTGCTGAAAGAAGCAACAGAGGTGTAGAAAGAAGCAAGAAAAGTGCAGAAAGAGGCAAGTGAGATGCAAAAACAGGCAGGAAATGTACAGAAAGAGGGAAGGCGAGGGCAGAAAGAGATAACTGGGGTACAGAAAGAAGCAAGTGAGGTACAGAAAGAGGCAACAGACGTACAGAAAGAGGGAAGAGAGGTTCAGAAAGAAGCAGGGAAAGTACAGAATGAAGCAAGGGGGTGCAGAACGAGGTAAGAGGAGTATAGAAAGGAGCAAGTGAGGTGCAGAAAGAGCCAACAGAGGTGCAAAAAGAGGCACGAGAGGTGCAGAAACAGGCAAGATAAGTGCACCAAAGAGGCAAGAGAATTGCTGAAAGAAGCAACAGAGATGTAGAAAGAAGCAAGAAAAGTGCATAAAGATGCAAGTGAGATGTAAAAACAGGCAGGAAAGGTACAGAAAGAGGGAAGACAAGAGCAGAAACAGACAACAGGGGTGCTGAAAGAGGGAAGACAGGTGCAAATAAAAGCCATGAAAAGTGCGGAAAGATGCATATGAGGTACATAAAGAGACAACAGGGGTGCAGAAAGAAGCCTGGAAAGTGCAGAATGATGCAACAGGGGTGCAGAAAGAGGTAAGAGAAGTGTAGAAAGGAGCAAGTGAGGTGCAGAAAGAGCCAACAGAGGTGCAACAAGAGGCAAGAGAGGTGCAGAAACAGGCACAAGAAGTGCACAAAAGAGGCAAGAGAATTGCTGAAAGAAGCAACAGAGGTGTAGAAAGATGCAAGAAAAGTGAAAGAGGCAAGAGAAGTATAGAAAGGAACAAGTGAGGTGCAGAGAGAGCCAACAGAGGTGCAAAAAAGAGGCAAGAGAGGTGAAGAAACAGACAAGAGAAGTGCACAAATAGGCAAGAAAATTGCTGAAAGAAGCAACAGAAGTGTAGAAAGAAGCAAGAATGGTGCATAAAGATGCAAGTGAGATGCAAAAACAGGTAGGAAAAGTACAGAGAGAGGGAAGACGAGTGCAGAAAGAGACACCAGAGGTGCAGAAAGAAACAAAGGAGGTGCAGAAAGAGGCCACAGACGTGCAGAAAGATGGAAGAGATGTGCAGAAAAAATCAAGAAACGTGCAGAAAGAGACAAAAGAGGTACATAAAGAGACAACAGCGGTGCAGAAAGAAGCAAGCTAGGTGCAGAAAGAAGCATGGAAAGTGCAGAATGAAGCAACAGGGGTGCGAAAATAGGCAAGAGTGCTGCAGAAAGAGGGATAAGAGGAGTAGAAAGAAGCTATAGAGTTGCACAAAGAGTTCAGACGGGTGCAGAAACAAACAACAGAGGTGTAGAAAGAAGCAAGAAAAGTGCAGAAAGAGGCAAGTGAGATGCAGCAACAGGCAAGAAATGTACAGAAAGAGGGAAGACGAGTGCAGAAAGAGACAACAGGGTAGCAGAAAGAAGCAAGAAAGATGCAGAAAGAAGCATACAAAGTGCAGAATGAAGCAGCAGGGGTGCAGAAAAAGGCAAGGAAAGTACAAACAGAAGCAACAGAGGTGCAGAAAGAGGCAAGAGAACTTCAGAAAAAGGCAAGAAAGTGCAGAAAGAGGCAAAAGAGGTACATAAAGCGACAACAGGGGTGCAGAAAGAAGCAAGACAGGTGTAGAAAGAAGCTTGGAAAGTGCAGAATGAAGCAACAGGGGCGCAGAAAGAGGCAAGAGAAGTGTAGAAAGGAGCAAGTGAGGTGCAGAAAGAGCCAGCAGAGGTGCACAAAGAGGAAAGAGAGGTGCAGAAACAGTCAAGAGAAGTGCACAGAGGCAAGAGAATTGCTGAAAGAAGCAACAGAGGTGTAGAAAGAAGCAAGAAAAGTGCAGAAAGAGGCAAGTGAGATGCAAAAACAGGCAGGAAATGTACAGAAAGAGGGAAGGCGAGGGCAGAAAGAGATAACTGGGGTACAGAAAGAAGCAAGTGAGGTACAGAAAGAGGCAACAGACGTACAGAAAGAGGGAAGAGAGGTTCAGAAAGAAGCAGGGAAAGTACAGAATGAAGCAAGGGGGTGCAGAACGAGGTAAGAGGAGTATAGAAAGGAGCAAGTGAGGTGCAGAAAGAGCCAACAGAGGTGCAAAAAGAGGCACGAGAGGTGCAGAAACAGGCAAGATAAGTGCACCAAAGAGGCAAGAGAATTGCTGAAAGAAGCAACAGAGATGTAGAAAGAAGCAAGAAAAGTGCATAAAGATGCAAGTGAGATGTAAAAACAGGCAGGAAAGGTACAGAAAGAGGGAAGACAAGAGCAGAAACAGACAACAGGGGTGCTGAAAGAGGGAAGACAGGTGCAGATAAAAGGCATGAAAAGTGCGGAAAGAGGCATAAGAGGTACATAAAGAGACAACAGGGGTGCAGAAAGAAGCATGGAAAGTGCAGAATGAAGCAACAGGGGTGCAGAAAGAGGTAAGAGAAGTGTAGAAAGGAGCAAGTGAGGTGCAGAAAGAGCCAACAGAGGTGCAACAAGAGGCAAGAGAGGTGCAGAAACAGGCACAAGAAGTGCACAAAAGAGGCAAGAGAATTGCTGAAAGAAGCAACAGAGGTGTAGAAAGATGCAAGAAAAGTGAAAGAGGCAAGAGAAGTATAGAAAGGAACAAGTGAGGTGCAGAGAGAGCCAACAGAGGTGCAAAAAAGAGGCAAGAGAGGTGAAGAAACAGACAAGAGAAGTGCACCAATAGGCAAGAAAATTGCTGAAAGAAGCAACAGAAGTGTAGAAAGAAGCAAGAATGGTGCAGAAAGAGGCAAGTGAGATGCAAAAACAGGTAGGAAAAGTACAGAAAGAGGGAAGACGAGTGCAGAAAGAGACACCAGAGGTGCAGAAAGAAACAAAGGAGGTGCAGAAAGAGGCCACAGACGTGCAGAAAGATGGAAGAGATGTGCAGAAAAAATCAAGAAACGTGCAGAAAGAGACAAAAGAGGTACATAAAGAGACAACAGCGGTGCAGAAAGAAGCAAGCCAGGTGCAGAAAGAAGCATGGAAAGTGCAGAATGAAGCAACAGGGGTGCGAAAATAGGCAAGAGGAGTGTAGAGAGGAACAAGTGAGGTGCAGCAAGAGCCAACAGAGGTGCAAAAAGAGGAAAGAGAGGTGCAGAAACAGGCAAGAGAAGTGCACAAAGAGGCAAGAGAATTGGTGAAAGAAGCAACAGAGGTGTAGAAAGAAGTAAGAAAAGTGCAGAAAGAGGCAAGTGAGATGCAAAAACAGTCAGGAAAGGTACAGAAAGAGGGAAGAGGAGTGCAGAAAGAGACAAAAGGGGTGTAGAAAGAAGCAAATGAGGTGCAGAAAGAGGCAACAGATGTGCACACAGAGGGAAGAGAGGTGCAGGAAGTACAAGAGATTTACAGAATGAGGTCAAGTAAGGGCATAAAAAGAAAGAAACATGCAGAAAGAAGCAACAGAAATGCAGAAAGAGGCAAGAGAGTTGCAGAGGGAATCAAGAGTGGCGTGCACACCATTAATACCAATTTAACACCCACATTTAGCAATAAGTAACAGTTGACCATTCTAGGTTTGCAAAGGGCCTTTCACCACGCTGTAACACTTGTCGCTGCATTTTTGGTAACGTTTGACCCGTTTCAGCTAGAAACAAGGCTTTTTTTGTTCAAATCTGCAGATTAGGGTGCAGATGATGAATTATGTGGCTAATGTAGAAAATGTATAATTGTGCGAAAGTTGGTGCAGCCAAACAGTCACATAATTCCAGTGGTCCTGCTCATACCTCTGTCTAGGTCCACAAGTGCTCCTCAGTGATTCCATCTTTTTTTGTCTCACTGAGTTCATAGTTGAGCTTCTATGGAAACGAGAAAGACTAAACCTGAGGTTACCACTCCACAGCACAGACTACCATATCACATCATTAATCTCCATAACACATAATCCCACTCTACATAATTCCTATACACTAAATACCACATACTTTCTATCTACATAATGTCACTGCACAACATACCACATAATTTCAATACACACTCCATACATCCACTCCACTCCAAAAAACATTAGTAAAAATTATTTGCATTTACAACACCAATAGCTCTAAGTCTCGCAAATGCGAAACCTATTACATTGCAAACACTTCTTTAACTACTTGTCACGTTTGCAGAGTGGTGGAGAAAGGGTGCTGGGCCCCCAACCAGCGCTAAGGAATTCCGGTGCGTAGGGCTTACAGGAGGTACCAGGAGGGCTTCTTGGCCCTCAAAGTCCCTCAGGAGTAAATTGGACATCATCCTCCATCCCATAGTCTGCCAGGAGGCGCGTTTGCAGAATGGTGGAGAAAGGGGGGCATGGCCTCCAAAGACATTTTAGCAATCCCACTGTGCGGGACTTACTGGCGGTAACAAGAGGGGTAGTTAGCCCCCAAGGACATCCTTGGGGGACAACTACCCCTCCTATTACCTCCAGTAAGTCCCACACAGCAGCATTGCTAAGTTCGAAGAGCAGGCCACGCCCCCTTTGCCCTCCACTTTACAAACATGCTCCCTGGTGTGCTCTTGGATACGGATTGAAGTCCCCTTCGCTGCTGGGGGTACTTTAGGGGCCAACTAGCCTACCTCTTACCTCCAGTAAGCCCCACTCAGTGGGATTGCTGAGAGGTGGACAAAGGCCATGCCCCCTTTCTCCACCACTCTGTAAACACACCCCTGGTGCGTTCTAAGTTGGGGGATTAAGTCCCCTTGAATACTGAGGGTCCCTGGGGGTCAACTAGCCCACCAGTTACCTCCAGTAAGCGCCACACAGCTGGATTGCAGAGAGGTTGTCCGAGGCTACGATCCCTTTTTACACCACTCTGCAAACGTGCCTCTTGGCGCACTGCTGCTCGGGGGATGAAGTCCACTTGTGTCCTGAGGTTCTCAGAACATAAGAGGACCTCATGGCCCCACCACCAGTGCGCCAAGAGGCGCGTTTGCAGAGTGTGTATAAAGGGGCATGGCCTCATACCGCTTTTCTGCAACACAGCTCTGTGGCGCATACTGGAGGTACCTGGTGGGCTAGTTGGCCCCCAGGAACCCTCAGGATTGCAGGGGACTTAATCCTGCAATTTACAGCACGCCAGGGGGCGTATTTGCACACTTGTTATATCAGGCCCCGCCCCTTCCTGCACCACTGTGCCAGGAAAAAGAAGGGAACTCCAAGGGTCATAAAGCTGATCTTTAATTCAAGCTAAAGGGATACAACAAGCTAAAAGAGGCTTTCCCTACAACTGTCCAGTTGGTCAGTGGCAGCTAGATCTCGACCAAACACTGCAGTTGACCTATTCCGGACACCTTTTGCATCTCTAAGTGCCTCCCTGAAGTCCCTGGGGTTTTTAGATGTATATGTCTGTAGTTGATTGGCACTTTAGGGACAGAAGCTAAAATCGTTGACCAGGATGAACGTGGTAGGTATATCTGACTCAAATTGCTCCTAGGCCCCAGTCTACTGTGACCAGTGATTCTCGTTAAAGTTTTATGCATTTTGGCGATATTTTAAAATAAAACTTTTAAAATTCCTATCTTCGCATCCTCTTATTGGATTTTTGTTATTTGGGTGACATTTGTTTTTTCAGTTTTTCTCTATTTTCCTATTTCAGTTTGAAATGTTATTGTTTTGTATTTTGACTTTATTACTGTTTTGGTACTCCATAAATATTTTACACATTGCCCTTAGTTAAGCCTGCATGCTCTGTGCCATGTCCCCCAAGATGCTGATGTCTGGTCAATTAAGTGACTTTAAGGGTTCACCCTGACAAGGGTAGTGATTAATCCTTGTGGTGGGTAGTCACCCAACCCAAAAAATAATCCAATTTCTTACAGTGCTCCCGTTGTACAGGCAGGAGCACTTTTAGTGTAAAAGAGCAATGCTAAGCTGGCAAGCACTTCATAGGATAGGATGTGGCCTCATGGCCAGAGCTTTCGACTTTGAAACTGGGGAACCAGGTTCGAGTTTCGACATCGGCTCAGCATTCTGTAATTTTGGGCAATTCACTTAATCTCCCTGTGCCTACCAAAAAAAAATAACAAAATGTGTGTACTTGTGTAACAGAACTGGTGCTTACATAAATCATTTCAATCGCTTAGGATCGAGGTTGTGCTATATAAATCTGCAACAACAAAAAATACTATGGTAAGCTATTCTACTCCTGACTAGGGGACATGGAGCATTCACTCCACCAAGAAGTAAATCAGTCACCAAGCTCTAAATGAGCCTGTTAGTGCTGTCTTTTAATCAAAGTCGTTTTACATATTGCTTCTGGGTGAGAAACGAGCTGCAAAATGTTTGTCAATAGCTGTACACATTTTAGGATGTTCACTCTTTCACAAACATAGGCTCAGTTTTCAACATTTAATTAGAAGGATTTTAACAGCTATGTATGACATCTGCAAATGCTCATCCCACAGATCATAAAAATGTTAATCCCAATCAGGATTTAGCATGTGCAGTTGCAGTGTTTTCCACAA
Organism: Triturus cristatus; assembly: GCF_964204655.1. Taxonomy (NCBI): domain Eukaryota; kingdom Metazoa; phylum Chordata; class Amphibia; order Caudata; family Salamandridae; genus Triturus; species Triturus cristatus. Next base: position 732,817,487 of record NC_140587.1, on the reverse strand, counting down.
ACATGTTAAGAAAAATAATGATTTCTGATCCTGGCTAGTAAGCAGTAGCGGCTCCTCCACAATGGCAGAGGAGCGTCGCCCCACTGCCTGGTGCAGAGCCAGCAAACGAAAAATAAAACGATGCTCTAGCATCATTAAACTTTTCGTTTGCTGGCTCTCAGCCAGCCTGTGAAAGGTGGGGCGGGCATGGGAGAGGGAAGGGGTGCTTGTGCACTCCCTAAGTACGCATATGTGTTTGGCCGACCGTTTCAGGCTGACCAAAACACACATGCGCACTCAGGTTTCTCCAGCCTGGCTGCATTCAGCACTGGCAGTCGGGCTGAAGAAACCCCACAGACTCCATGACCTGAGCGGAGCGGAGCGTCTTCCCTGCCCGCTCAGGCTAATCCCTGCGCTGGTCTATAGAATGGAGATTGGATGGGATTCTGTCCCAGGGCCTGCTGAGCCAGCAAGAGCGGCGCGATGTGGGAGGGGGTCTCTGCATCAGACACATTTTTAAAATTATTATTATTAAACCATCCCCCCATGCTCGATCTCCTAACCCCATGCTCCCCACACCCCCACACTCCCCCCACACTTACCTCACCCACCCACAACCCTTTGTTAGTGGCGACCGCCACTGCTAGTTACAGAAAACACTGTATTGAAGGTTTGTGGTATGGAAACTAGTGCTTATTTGAGACGGAGGTTGCAGGTGGGGCCATCTGCACTCATTTTTGTTTTTAGGACTGGCACTTACTTTTCTTCAGCAGACTTTGACCCTGAGCAAGAGAGGAATAGACAAAAGGAGAAAATGAGGAGGAAGAGAAAGACAGAAAATCAGTGAGAAAGAGAGAAAGCAGGGATAAAAAAAGAACCTGTAGGATTGAAGTAGACTGGCAGGGGGGCATATGGTAGTGAATTAAAAGGCATCTTTCTAGACAGAAGATGTCAAGCGGAATCTAGGCAACCTAGTCATCGTATTCGAAAGTCACTATGTTTGCCACTATATGCTGCAGGTTTTTGAGAAAGCCTGTGGGCACCAGCACTTATTATTTTACAAATTATGCTCCGCAGCAAACTAGTGTTCTTTGTAAATGAATTACAAATCTATAACCTAAAACGATAAAGTCAACGCAAATGAAATTACAATGTCAAAGCACTATTCATTTTTGATATTGAAAGTTGAATGTCTATTATACTCAAATGTAACGATATTAACCCCCTACATACTCAATAATGAATTTTAGGTGAGCATGTTCTTCAAAGTGTTTCTTCGGTTTTGGTAGAAGCCCGCGATAAAGGGAGGCGCATCTGATTGGGCACCCCCAACCAAACCGTTAGCCGTCCAATCAGGGTAATAAGGGTCAAGCAGCTGGGAGGTTCAACAGGGGCATAGGTTCCCCCTTTTTGGTCACAGGAATCCCCCTCAGCACATCAGAATCCTACCCAACCACGCCAAAGGAAGTGCTTGTCGCAGCAACAAACGCAAAGTCGTTAGGGGAAGGGGGACGAAAGAAACCCAGAAAAAGATAAAAAGGGGAAAGTACCATTGGTAGAAGAGCCGCTCACACAGTGTTCTTGGGATGCCTCATGGCAAGGACACAGGCTGAGCAAATGACAGCACACAGCCACAGGCAGAGTGGCCAGCAAGGGTCCAGGGCAAGCGGAACGGCACTTGCAGCCTGGGACGGTCCTAACAGACGCCCACAAAATCAGTAGTAAGGAAAGCCTGGAACCGCAAACACTGAGACCTTGTATAGGGGGCACCTCAAACAAAGATTGTGCTGTCAAAAAAGGACAATGCCAAAAATGGAAATAATGCATGATGTAAATTGACATGGAGTTATATGAATGATCAACAAAGAGTTGTGAGCTGTATAAACCATGTTTAATTAAACTGCGGCCTTTCCATGCACCATACCATGTCGTCACTGGGATGATTTTGGGGGGAAAGGGATGCATGTGGGTAGGGCACTAAAAGGACAGGTGTGAACTTGCCCCCTGAGGGGTTTCATCGCACACTATCTCATCTCTCCGGTTAAACTTGAAAATGCCAAGCAGCACAAAACAAAGGACTCGCTACACTGATCATCTGAAATTAACAAGATATCTGATATATACTTAATTCAGATTGTCCTACCCTTGCAGACATGGTCACAATCAATTGCTCTATTTGTGCAAGATCTTTGTGTGAGCACGTTTAGCAAGACACTGTGTGCCGCAGAAAAAGCACAAGTAACTGTAAAGTTGAATGAAGATTGAGCCATTAAGATCATGCCATGAGGTACCGAGAGCATCAAAACAGCTTTGGGTTGTACATCTCAAGTGGCATAAAAACGTATACAAACGAATTTCTCAGAAACAAGCAATGGAAACTCATCTTTTCTTCTTTCTGTTAGAGAATATCTGATGAACAGGGCTTTCAACCATCAATAGCTTTGTGTATGTCCGTGCGGTGGGTTTATTATTAACAGGTTCAAATGGCTTTGGGGAATGAATATTAAAAATGTAAGCAGGGCTCTGAAGGAAGAAAGTATCTCTGATCTGGTAAAGATCACTCACTTTGGAGCTCTGATTTTACTTCAGCTTTCATAACACGGCCACATTTCTAACACACAAGAGGAGCAAAATACAGATTTAACAATGAGGATCCGCCAGAAACTTAACATCCTACACAGAACACGCCAATATTCTTTAAACATGATTCAATTGTATTAAAGGTTAGCTGTAGGAAATGGCAATTCTTCGACCTGCCGGAGACATCCTAGGACATGCCTAAAACCACGCTGCTTCCTCCTCTCAGTCCTGTCATTTAGAAAAAGATAGCTGTGTCATTTGTACAGTAGTCTTTGTTTTAAATAATTACATATAAGTGCCAAAGAGTCACAATCACCATATTTATACAATGCACTCATCACATCCACAGAAACATAGCGTTTTGCATTATATTTGCGCGATTCTATTCCATAAGGTAATGTTTTTGAAGTTGAATAAGGTTACAATCTGACAGAAATGCCATTTACAGTAATTTCTCGTACTCATGAGCATTCTTCAAAAGAAAAGTTGATATAGAGAATAATTTTTAACAAACACATGTTTTAATAATGCTTGCTTATTCTTCATGCTTATATGGTTGTACTCAGTTAGGATCAGTTATAGTCCTTCAGATAAACTCTCATTGTTTGTGGATTTGATAAAGAAGACTCTCTCCGACCCACTATTAATTAACTGTGCAACTAGCACTATACATGTATGGCAATAGGTTAAAGAGGTACATATTCAACATACCACTGATGTACTGATAGGAAGATGTTTTACTCAACAATTAATTCAGTGTACTAAATAAGGAAAGATGACAAGTCCACCAAACTAACACAAGTTTGTAATGCTTCATGCCCCCCGGACTCCTCTACTGTTTATAAATATAAAATACAGCCGTCGCATTTCGAGAAATATTGGTCTGTCAATAACAATGTTTTGAAGCAAATAGTCTGGGGGTGACCCTGGAGAGAGAGCCAAGTCAAACAGTGGCCAATGTCTATGATTTTGTAGGAAGTAGTGAGCCATGTTCAGTATATAAACCCATCAATAATATTTAGTTCAAAGCAGGGCCATCTTTAGCGCTTGTGGAGCCCTATGCAACAATCTTTTTAACCCCATGCCCCTTTCCTACTGTTTCCCTCTCTATCTCGTCTTTTTCAACAGTGTCCCTCATCTCTCTGTAGCCCTTCCCCCACATACATTTCATTTGTTTTATAGCGCTTCTCATACCTGTGCAGGGTGTCACAGCACTTTACATCAAACACATACAATGAAACATACATGTATAAATCAGTCTATACGAAATGTTACCTAGGACAATGAGGATTATAAGGTGTAGAAATCACATATCGTCCATGCTAGATGCTAGTAAGCAGTATATTTTAAGAACATTTGCTCTGCAGAAACACAAACTCAGGATTTTAATCATACTACAGTTGGTGGTGTTGACTTTAATAATGAGAATGTATTTCTACCCAAACAAACCCTTTTGTAGCAACATTAGGATGATGAAAGACTGGGGAAAAACAAGGTTCTCACCTATACCATGCAGTTCAAATGCAGCTCTCTCATGACAGTTATATAAAGGGATTGTAACTTATGTCCTGCAAGTAACAAAAATATGCCTTTGACAAAAGCAGTAACCCACTGAGCTGTCCACTTAAAATCCAGTTCTGTGACCTGCATGGTAAACACTCTTTGCAGCAGGTATATTAACCCTCTGCACTACTTTATGACCAGCCAAAACTGTCACTAGCCATAACTCTGATCCCTCTCCAGCAGGAACATTAATCAACAGAGTTATCTTGTCACTTCTATTGGTCACTGAAAACTACTTTACACAAAAGGAACTCTATAGCATGTGCTTTTAAACGCAAAAGGTATTTAAAAAAACAGCGCCCGACCCCCAGCTCAGCGCCAGGTGTGGCTGCACGGGTGGCACCACAATAAAGCCTTTCCTGGTTCATAGAGAGCACAACACAGAGAATTTCAGCTGATATACAAATAGCTGCATGAGAGTCTCTATGTGAAATTTCCAAGGAAACGGTTTTAAAGTTTTCAAAAACTGCCTTCTCTTGTACAGTGTTATTGCAGTTGATATTTCAGAGTACAATGACTAAAAATGGCAGCAAACAGAAACGGGAAAGTCTACTTTCTCGAAAACAGCCGGCTAAATAAGCTTTACACCAATGGAAATGCTGAAGCACTATTTGGTAAGAAGGGAAAATTGACATAGAATGGATGTGTGCAAGATACTCCTTACCTTATTTCAACAAGGGAGATGAATGATGCACATTGTTTGAATATGATGGATGTAATGTAACCCGTTTCGATTCAATTAATTCATGCTTCTGTATTTTAGTACGGAAATGAATGAAGGAGGAGATCCTTTCAACTGCCACATGAGATTAATTAACAATGCTTAATAAAATAGTCATCGCTTGCACATTACTTACTTGGAAGTGGTTAGCGATTACATGCATTTTGTTTTTTATGATGTAGTTTATATTCCTAACACGAACTGTAGTTGATGAAAACATATAAAACTTTAAAAATCAATGTATGAAATCTGAAACCAGTTCCAGGATGCACTAAAAGCACACTGAAGATATTTACTCTTTTTATATATTGAATATTTTATTTAAAAAAAAAAACAGCAATTTAAGTACTATTTAATGTATGTCTTTATTTATGCGGCAAACCATACCATAATACTTTCACAAAAACAAATTCACGTATTCCAGAACATACAAGTAATCAAAGGCCCAGGAAACATGGAATAAATAAAACAAACTGCCAGCACCTAAGAAACATTTCATGCAATAAATGATTATATTTTGTCTATGCTGTCACTAAATGAATAGCCATCAAACTTTAGCAGAATGCACAGGGAAGGCAAGAAGCCATTATTAATTTGCGGCAGTGAGGTTTGCTAATCAGTCCTAGAACGTTAAAATTAGGATAGCTGAGGTTCCATCTCAAAAGATTTCCGGGCACATGCATCAAACCATTTTGAGGTCGCAAACAGTGCGATCCGCAAAAATCGGCCGTTTGCAATCTCTAAATGACCTTTTCTGATGCATGTACCGTTTTGGCAGTTCGCCATTTAGGTAATCACAATTTATTGTGGTTCCCTAAATTGTGCAAATGCAAATAGGGAATCGCAAGAAGCCTTTCCTAAATGTGAACTGTGCATTTAGGAAATGCTAATTACCATCAATTTCATGTTGATGGTAAATGTGCATACTTTGAAAAATGCACAAAAATGCATGTGTGCTTTACATGTGCACACTTGCATTTGCATTCCTACGGGCTGTAGTCCCGTAGGAATGAAGAGAGTCACATTACCTAATAGGGAGTTGTTATTTACAAATCGCTATTAGTAAGGAATCACAATTCTTTTGTGATTCCTACATACAATGGCATTTGCGATTACCAAATAGCGATTCCCTAAAAATTGGTATTTAGTCATCGCAATATCAGATGTTGATGCATGTGCCTCTTCGTTTCAAAAAGCATGATAAATTGATGAGGAAGTTCATCAGAAAAGTCTCTTGGCCGGATTTCCCCAAATGACAGTGACAAAAGAAAAATCTGTGTATTGAAGGATTCTTCCTATGAATTTATACAATTCTAGCTTCCAGAGGATTGTGAAAAATTCCGAGGGCTACATATGAATATCTACAAAAGTTATAGACTGAGATGCATGCTACTGTCGCACTGTGTTGCTTAAACTTACATCAGAGAACCTTTTGGAATCAGTAGTGCAAGGATGTATTGCAGTATTTTAGTATTCCTCACGTAGAAAAAAGTGTGAATCCAGTTGCACTAGCCCTCTTGAAATATAGGGATGTTTTGTGTTTTCACACCTAATTTAAATACTGAGGGCCTCAGTTATGAGTTTTTGCCCTAGGGCAGCGCCGCAGGCCTTCCTGCAGCGCTGCTCTACAGCAAAATAAAAGGGCAGGAATGAGCTGCATCTATCAGATATGGCGCATTTCTGTCCTTTTCCCCTGTGCTGTCGCACAATGGGCATCTGTGCACCAACGCAGCCACCTTTGCACCATGTTGAAAGGGTGCCTGCATTGCGGGGATGATTATCTTTGTGCAGCAAAGGAAACCCTTCTGTGCAAAAACAATAACAAGTGTCTTTTTGCTCTTTCTATGCTTGATGCAGAATGCAGCACTTATAGAAAAAGGAAAAATGAGGATAAATAAAGATATTTCTCCTCGTTGTGTCTCCCTTACGCCTCCCCTGGGGAGGCGCACATTTTTGGCACTGCCTCAGAGTTATGATGTCTTGTAAATCTAGGGCAGTGTCAAAAAGCTATGTATGTTGCTTGCCCCTAGCAACATCCATTGCACGTGCCTTTATTGCAGAAAACTGTGTTAAAGGGAACAATATTTACAAGGTTGCATTAAGCCAACAAATGTGGCTTAGTGCTGACTGATAAATATGAAGCAGGCTCTTGCGCCTCCGGAATGTCACAAATAGTGATGCACCAGCAGCTCAAGGGGCTTATAAAAAAGCCCCTGAGGCTCACAAAGACACTACAGAGGCACTTGTGCTTCTTTATTTATCCGTAGTCTTGGACAGGGTCACCCATAAACGTCTGGTGGATTGTGTTGGGCCGTGGGTATTCAGGGAACTGCACTTAAATGGCTTGTGTTCTTTCTGTAAGAATGCTCCCAATTAGTTTGACTCTCCCCTTTTAGCTCCCCTGAGGGCAAATTGGCCTGTGGTGTACCTCAACCATTGTCCTTGTCCCCCCATCTTTTCAACCTGTACATTTTTCTGCTGCTACATTGAGGAAAATGAATGTGTGCATTATATGCTGATGATATACAACTTCTTTTTCAATCAATAATACCCCGGACTCAATCCTGAATTTCAAGAAAGTCATGCAGTTCATCCACAACTAGATGAACAGCAAAAAATTGAAATTAAACCCTGACAAGACAGAGCTTGTTCTGGTTGGAGGCTCCCAAAATCCATGGAATTCCAACTTGTGGCCAGCTAAACTGAGCATGACCCCTCAGCCCACAACTTCAGCGAAGAGCCTAGGAGTTTTTATTGATAATAGTCTCACTATGAAACCTTTGGTTGGGTCCATAGTTTGCTCCTGCTTCTTCCTTCTTTGGAAGATTAGAAAAATTGGAAGATTTTTCACCTTTGAAGCCCTTGCCCAGTTTGTTCTCTCATTAGTTATCTCTCTTATTGACTATGCAAATTCGCTTTATTTTTGTCTCACGGAATACCTGATAAAGAGATTACAGCTGGTACAAAATCAGGCAGTGAGACAGATTTACCGACAGCCAAGAAGGTGCTATTTCACTCCCCTGATGAGGAAATTCCAACGGTTACCAGTAAAACAGTGCTCTGTCTTTAAGATAGGATGCATTATCTTTAAATCCTTGCATGACACCTGTGAGAAATTGGCCTGGTATATGCTGTCCACTAGTCTTAGTGGGCACCTTGCACCGGTCCAAACAACCCCTTATTGATAATACGTTAAAGACAACCTTTATTGAAAGCTATCCGAGTGGTAGCTATGGTGAGCAGCCTTCAGGCTAAGTCTTGAAGTAATGTAAAGCAGCTTGTTTTACCAGTCTATAATCTCTTGAATGGCTAAATGAAAGACAACCACACCAGGTATATATATAAAATATATGTATTTATTTCTAAACACACCCTACTAGTCTCTTTATGAGGCTAGTAGTCTAAATACATAAGTTACACTTCAAATAGTACAGTAAAATAGCACCAATACACGTAAGACCCTAGGGGCAAGCCAAACCATATACTAAAATATAGGTATAAGAACCACGACTTAACTAGACACAAGGCCTAGAGCCTGTAGAATCGCTGGGACCCCAAGGAACCATCCAAGGTAGTGACACAGGGGACCCACTGGGGCCGTGTGAAATGTGAGAACACAGCTGCGCGCTCCCGTTAGCTTCTATGGGGAAAGTCGCGGTTAGATTTTTAAAGATTAGGGACACTTAGAAATGAGACAGGACCAAACCCTTTGGGACTTAGGAAGTTCTAGGGTCAACACCCATGGGAGCACCGGAGTACTCGTGTTACCTCACCTAGGGAAGCCGGGTGCATAGGTGTCAAATGGTGTCGGGTCGCGTCGTCGATTTCAATGGGAGCTGGCGAAGAAGTGCTGCTGCCGGGAAGATGCAAAGTGTCTGAAGAGATCCAAGCCTGTATCGAAGTTGAGAAGAACCTGAAAGCAGAGGAGACAGAGTCTGGGTCACTTGCCAGTGACCAGGAGCACAATAGGTGAATGCCGACCGAAGTCAGGTGATTTCAGGTGAAGAAGGTGAAGCTTGACTCTTTCAGCCACGAGGACCAGGAGGCGTTGAGGATGACCAGGAGCTGGATTCGAGCTGTCCCACAAAGGATGTCGAGTGCTGCAGCATCGGTGCCCGGGTTGGACACAACAAGCCTTGGCAACAGCAACGCATGCAGAAAGGAGAAAGATGCTTCGGTGAAGACCAGCAAGGTCTGAGGGACTCACCACATGGTGGAGAGTTAGGGCACGCCTGGAGCAACCAGGGGAACCCAAGTAAAATCAGAGTTGCCTTATTAGGGACCCACCTGTCGACGGACCAGGGATCGTGAAGGAGCCTTGAGCTCAAATGCAAGAAGTGGGCTCACGGAACACTCATGGAGTGTAGGTCCACAATCTTTTGTGCAGATGGTGCTTGAGGTGGGGGCTACAAGCAACCCCAAGCACGACTTCAAGAGACGTCGTGAAGTCAATGCACTTGCAAATGTGCACGTGACCAAGAGTTCTGGTTCCACACTACTCATGAGGGCTGCGGGTCTCAGCTTTGCTGCAGACTCCGGATGGCCTCTGAGATGTCTGGAAATCCTCTTCCTGGGCTGCAAATACTTCAGAGTCACTCCTTGACCCCAAGGAAGATTTCTTAAGTCCTCTAGTCTTGAGTAGAGCATCGAAGTTCCAGGATTCAGCTTCAGAGTTTAGTCCAGGGATATTTAAAGACGTGTTGCCAGGGATCCTTACTTATACCTAAGGAAGGGGTTGGACTAACTCTAGGGACACACCTATGGGAGGGTTTGGAAAGAGGGGTGGCTACACCCATTTCCTTTGCCCAGTTTCGCACCAGAGCAGGGGCTGGAAGCCCCTGAACCGGTTTGAGCTGGACTATGCACAGGGACACCATATGTGCCCCCAGTGCAGGACTTCAAAGCACTCTGAGAGTGCTCTCACCCAGCCACAATATACATAATCCTGTCTGGGAGGTGGTTACACCTCCCTGTGACAGGAAACCTATTGTCCAGGCCTCCCCTGCCGGAATTTCGGTCAGCTGCAGGAGGCCAGACCCGTGTCTGTGGCTGCAGCATTAATTTTGTTATGCCAGGGCTCTGTTAAGTTTCTACTGGTTATACCAGTACTGCCATGTCTCTGCCTCTAGAAGGGTGGGATCATATTCTCACATTAGGAATTGATATGCGGGTATGATTCCAAGGTGTTTGCAGCCAGTCCAAAGTTAACATTTACCGTTGGGTTATAATGCACTTAAGAGTATATGGTCAGACTGCACCACTGACAACCCCGGAGAAGAGATTCCGAAGGCTGCAGAGGGGCTCAGCTCATGCCTGGACACCCTCTCACATATAACCAAGCACCCTGCCTTTAGGATTGGTAAGGCCTGCCATAGGGGTGACTGATAGGTTACTATGTGCAGTGATGGGTGAGGTATAGTGAACCTATACCTCAGTAAGGGGTGCATGCACCACCTTACCCAGGCTGCAGTAGCAGACTTGTGGTGTCATTTTGAAGGGCTTTCCAGGGGTGGCACAATACATGCTTCAGCCCCTGGTAGGCCTCTGGGGTACCTATGTCCTGGGTACATGGTATACCATATACTAGGGATTCACAAGGGTACCCCAGAATCCAATCTGGAGTGTACCTAAAGTACATGAAGGCAATTTAGAGAGGAAGAAGCTAGGCTGGGGTCGTGAACAGCAGGACCCCAGCCAGACTAAAGTCGAAAAACAGTGAAACACCAGCAAAAAGTGGGGGTAACTATGTGAAGCAGATCCTACTCTCCTACAACACCTGCCCCGAGTTTATCTCTTCACGTATCCACAGGTACACTCCTGCTCACAATTTGAGACCCTCGCACCTCAAATTTGTGGTCATTCTTCCAGTTAAAAAGAAGAGGCAAGGATATTCTGCTCTGGCCCGTGATTCTGGAACTCACTCCCATCTAATATAAGATCATTGCCTTGTTATCTCAGATTTAGATCACTTTTGAAAAAGTGGTTGTTCTGCCAGGCATAAGAAAGAGTTTATGAGCTGCAAGCTCTTTCCTGTATCCTGCGCCAAGAAACCGGTTGATGTATATGCTCTTTATAAATAATTTTAACATAACTAACTTCAGATGTTTAGGTGATTAAGGCCCTGATTAGGAAATTGGTGGAATTTGGAGCAGGAATAATGGATGTTCACACAGACAAAGAGATATGTGGTATGTAGATTTTCCCAATGCCGCAGACATTTTCCACCTGACCTGTGCAGGTGGAAAATTTGTAGAAAAGAGCAGGTGGGATTTGAGGGGGATAGGACAAGCTTTCCTGGTGGGGCCTTGTCTGCTTCCTTGAAATGCTACAGCGATCAGACAGGTGCCCGGTCATGATACTGCCTGAAGCTCCTAGGCCTGCACCAAAAAAGACAGGGCCTGTGTTTCTAGGATGGAATTATAGGGTCTGGACTGTGCAGAGCCAATAATTCCAACCCTGCAAAGATTTCAAATTATGGGTGCTTTTGGTTGAATTTCCACTACTCATAATGAGGGCCTAAAAGTATGCAAATTGGATGTGAGAATTCATTTGAAGGGTATTTGAAATCACACAGTGGTATATTTTTGGTGATAAAGACCTGCTCAATGAACACTACTTGTCTCGACTCTGGGAAAACACATGGTGCCATGCCATAGAGACCTCTAAACTTATGGGTGTAAAAATGAGCAAGTAACAAGTTTCCTGCAAATGGAAATGACAACAGACCAGGTTCTCTGAAAAATGGATAAACATCAAAAGTATGCTTTGGGGGCATGGGATCTTTATGTGACAGTTGATGCTGCCTTTCTTGTGATGGTCAACTTCCCTTCTGCACCCGGTTAAGATGATTGACTGCTGTTTTGTAGTTTGGTAGGTACACCCAGCAGCAGGAATCTATCCAGACGCAAGCGAGGCAGCTCCGCGACCGCACTCCGCCAGCACCCACCAGCCAGACCCAAAAGCAGTAGACCCCATGCTACATTGACTGGTTCTGGGGGGTTCATCACCAGCACAGTGCTTGGCGCTCAGTGCCTTATTGCAGTAAGAGAGCCGGCAAGAGTGGCCGCCATTAGCAGGTGGCCGAGGGAGTAAGCTCCTGGCGGCATCGCAGAGGCGGCCCAACTAGGTCGGGTGCAGCCTGCAGTTCTGCCCTGTGAGTTCCGCTTGTCTTTGCGCTCTTCCCCCTGTGCCCCTGCTGCCAACAGTGCAGTAGAGTAATACTGCAACTACAACAGCACCGGCAAGAGCAATATCGAGAGGCGGAGAGGGACAAGCAGAGAGGCAGCAGAGCCAGTGCCCTAAAGAGCGCCCAAAGACCCCCAAAAAACTAAAACATTCCAAAAATAACGCAAGCTGTAACCCTCCCCCTAAAAGAGTCGGGCGGAGTAGCAGCGGCCTTGTAAAAAAAACATAGCTAAATAAATAACCCAGAACAAAATTCCCAAGTACTCACTGGGAACAAAGTCTGCCCTAAGGAGTGCAAGGAGCACAGGGGCAGGAGTTAAGGAGACAAGGCATGGGAGAAGGCGGGAGAGTGACACCCTAAATACATCACTCCTTAACCTCTAAGCTACGGTACCCAAGTCTAGGAAGTGACTAAAAAGGGGAGTGCATCTGATGTCAGTAACTGATGAAGTTGGACTCAGAGCTGGTAACCTCCTCAAGGTGTGGCAAATAAAACGCAAGGAAAACCCAAGAGGGAAAAAGGGGGCCAACGAGATGTGGTGACAACAACAAATGGGTCGCAGGGTTCAACATCTGATATTGATATAGACGTAGTCAACGTTGAGAAAAGAGAGCCGACCTCAACTAATATGCATTGCCCAAGTACCAAAGCCAGCAAGCAGGCACTTATTATGGACTTCCTAAAAGTGTACCGCACGGGGTCTCCTCCGCGAGTCATGAGGAAGTCAAGACTAGCAACAATAACAACATCTATAGCCAAGGCACAGAGGAAATTCTACTCTGTAATAAGAGCAACAAAAGCACAGATACCCACTGCAGTGACCAAAAAGATCCTTTCTCTTCCATAAGAGAAAATCCAAGAAAGGAAGCAATCATCACGGATCCACAAATACCTAACGATTCAAACCTATTAGTAAACCACAAGGACACCGTCACCAGCTGATAGAGGTCCTAGTCCACAAGCAGCCAGTGTCAAGCTGGGAGCCGCTAATTAGACAACTGGCTCAGCCAGCCCAACGGCCTCATCAAACACCAATCATGAAACCATTGACAATTTAGCGCTTTGGCAAGACAATATTTTAAGTCTGTTTGCACCATCTTATTCACTGTCTGACTCACAACCACCAGACTAACTGGAGCACCTACCAGTTTGTGAACAAGACCTTGACATACTCTTCTCATGACTCGAACAGTCCAAATAAGTAAAACAAATGGAACAGGAAGTGCCCCAACCAAATCCAAACGGGCATCCATCTCAGGAGTCTAAAGGGCCCACGGTTGCACTTGCTATTGAATCATGAAAAAAGGCACAATCAAAAACGACCAAGGATCAATTGGAACTGCCAACCACAGAAGCAACCATATATTTCCCAGCCCCTTCTGTATGGACCAACCTGCTAAATACCATGGAAATCATTGGAACTACCATAACATACCATGCAGATAAGCTAGACACTCAAGTCGAGCTATTAAACGTTCTAGCTATCCACGTTCATGGGATAGAAAAAAAGTTGCAGACCTTAAATACAATGATAAGGAAGGTCCAAAAGGACCGGAACACTACTTATCACACTTGTCACTGTCCCCAAATAATTGACAAACTTGCAACTGTACGAATCATAATGACAGAGCTGCTGGGGAAAGTTAAGGAAATCCACTCAGACTCCACATTGGCAAGAGACCGGTACTCAAAGGCAGAAGGCTGTGGTAGCCTTCAGTTAAAAAAGAAGATCTTTAATAACTCAGAATGCACATTCATAATCTCAACCGATGCAAAGGAGTTGGTACAAATACTTTTATTTGATTTCTTTAAAATCATAAAAGGGCTGAACAAACCACCTTGGTACTTGAAGCATCAAACAATTGTTCTGGGTTAACAATAGTTTAAACTATTTTCAATTCCATGTTACATATCTCAAGTCCATATAAGACTTGAATTTGGCTTAAGAAAGCAGATACCAAGGGGCCCTTGTCAAATATTTTTGGAGAATGAGGGAAGCAGGGGTACACTCCTTAGCACATCACTACTGGCTGGAGATTGAAAAACAAACTTGGACGAAGGAATCAGTATACTCCGTTTTAAAGCAATCACTCTGGGGCATATCATCAACCCCCGGAGATAAAATTATCGCCGCTTTAGCGTCCGTTTTCGGACGGAAAGAGGCGATAATTATATTGCCTAATCAGCAAGGTCACGCTATCGCGTGAATCCTTGCATTATCGCCCTTTCCCCCAATGCCCATCTTTGCATCTCTAATGAGATGCAAAGTGGGCGTTCCTGCCCTGACATAACTGGAGAAATGCCGCTAAGCAACTTTTCTCCAATTATCAATGGGCACCCTAACCTGCAGAGCGACAAGCAAAGTAGCGATAACCTCTGTTTTCGCTACTTTCCTTGCACCTGCTTCAAAATGACTTAGCCATGATATCCTATGTAAGGTGGATATCATGGCTAAGTATACCTTGCCCTATCAGCAAGCTTTCCCAAACCTTGTGTGATTATCGCTGTATTTCTAGCGATAATCGCACAATTGGCAGCTTGCGCTCTGAATGTTATCGCTGTGGAGATAAGCGTTGCTGATAGCACGCTATCTCTGCGATAAAATTCAGAGTTGGCCGGCGATAATTATCCTCGTGCTAAGAGCGCTGAGCGATAATTATCGCATGGCCTTGATGATATGCCCCTCTTTTCTTTAAAGTTGGAGGAGGCTTGGCTCACAAAATCAGCCTACTCCAACTTCAAACAATTAACCAACAAAGCCATTAAGTAGCAATTCCAGCTATTAGATAAAACACATTCATGATCCATAATACCCACTCATGGGTGGTGAAGCCAACATATATAACCCTAAAACGTCAATCATATGTGCTGAAACACTCCTCAAGGTCAAAAAAGAGCAACCTGATATTACTCAGGCTTGGAGTTTACCCATCTAAAGACCTTACACCAAAATGGAAAATGCCCTTGCTCACATTGGAATGCTGCCTTTGCGGTTATGGTAAGAAGTTACTACTCCATCTTCTATGCACCTGCCCGCTGCTATTAACTCTTTGCAAAACTCTTCTACGGCCAATATTGAAGTAAGAACAAATGAGGACATCTTGAACTGCCATCATAAAATCCTTAGGAGGTTCGACAATCTAACTGGCATGCAAGGCAATAAAAGTTTTTGAGCTTAGCAGCAAAAGAACTAGAGAAGAGAGACAGATTAATCAAACATGCCTTCCCAAATGTATTTTTGCTTACATAGAACAAACTTACAGTTTACAAGATCATTGCGTGAGCACTTTATTCATCAATTATGTCTTGGAATCATTCGCCGACTTCTACCAGAGACATGAGTATGGACAGCCTATGATTGGACTAACCCAAACATATTAAGCCTGATTCTTCCTTTGCAAGGCTGAATGCCATACGTTCATAAGTAATCAAAGGAAAATCATTTTATCATCAGCTTTAGATTGTATTTTAATGAGTTTCATGTAATTTTATAATCAAATTAGCATTAATGTTGAATGATTTTAAGTATTTTGTTGGCCGTTTACATTGTGCTTTTATGATTTTAAATGACATCGAATAAAGCATTTCTATCTCTCTCCTAGCTTTGGCATCACATGGCATGTCTTTTATAAAACACGTGGGTCATCCTAAGTTCAAGTATCTGCAAGACTGTATCTGGTTTACTAACTATTTTATCCTGTGGCTGCAGTTATGTTCAAAGTTTTTGTTTAGTAGCAGTAGATTTTATTTTCTTATCACAGTTGAGAACATTTTCACTGTCTTTGTGAAATACCTTAAGTTTAAATAAAATATAGGCTGAATGAAGCACCATACTGGTAAAGTTGGATGAAATATTCCGATTTTAGAAATACCACTTTTAGGAAGTTCCCATTTATCTGCTCTTAAAGCTCTGCGTGCCTTCAGCCTATCTCCAATGCACATCTGGGGTGGGTGACAGCATGACTTTGTGCATTCCTTCTAGACAGCCACTCACAAAGGAATGTTAGGTGTGTCTGAGTGCCAATCTGCATCCTGATGGCACTATTTTCTAACCTGGTGTGGAGTCTTTTTGTGGTGTTTTCATTATGCTACTATGAGTCATTGTTAGAAATTGGATTTTTGGTCGGCTGGTTGCATGTGACAAAGTCGGGCAGAAACCACCACTCTAGTCAGGATAAGGGAGTTACACTCCTAAAATAACCCCTGCTCACCCCCTTGGTAGCTTGGCACGAGCAGTCAGGCTTATCTTAAAGGCAGTGTGTAACGCATTTGCACATAACCAACAGTAATACAGTGTAAGCACTCCAAAAGGATACCACAACAGTTTAGAAAAATAGCCAATATTTTTATATATTTAGGACAAGACCAAAAACGATAAAAATCCACATTACAGTACTTAAACATCTTCAAATATCAAAATATGCTTGAAAAAAGGTTCCTTGATGTCGATATCTCGGTCCGTGGCTATCATACCGTCGTAAGAAAAACAAATCCAAACAGTTTTGGCTGACCTTGGCATCGCAGGGCAGCTACGGTGTTGGGAAGACCCGCAAACAGTACCTTTTAGAAATGCAGAGCATCGGCTAACTCTCGTTGAGCTTCTGATAGCACAACGTCTGCAGGCGTCGGTTCCGGAGGTTGGTACAGGAGTCGTCGTGACCCTTGAAGTCACACACGTCGAACTCCCCTTTGTTGAAGTCAGGAGCGCTGGCGTCGGCAGGCGTCAGGTGCTGCGGTGCGAAGTGATGCGGTGTGGCGTGCGGTGCCTTCTGGTCCCGGTGCGAGCAGCGGCTCGGTCGTGGCGTCACATGGCGTCGTTGGTGAGACCAGGTGAAGGCGGTGCTCGTCGTGGTGCTGGCAGGTCGCGGTGCAAGCAGCGTCGTCGTCGTGGCTGAAGCGCTGTCGTCGGCTAAGTTGACGGTGCCGGTAGGCCAAGGCTGCAGTGCGGGATGAGGGTGGTGCATTGTATAACTTTACGAGTGGTGCCCTCGAACCACGGTGCAAGCAGCGGTGTAGCTTTCAGCGTGGAGCGGCATCATCGGGGATACCAAGGCATCGTCATGAAGCGAGGCGGTGCAAGGTGCAGTGCCCATAGGTTGCGGTGCGATCAGCGGCTCAGTGGCGGCGTCAGCAGGCGTCATCGGTGAGACCAGGCTCATGGTGCGGTGTTGCGGCGGTGCCCTCTAAGGTGCCTTCAGGACACGGAGTCAGCAGTGGCATCCTAGACGGTGTTGGGTTGCTTTTTCCTCTGTTGCAGCACAAAATACACAGTCTCCAGAGCTTGAAGTCTTTTCTGTTCCTGAAACTTCTTGAACAGGGGGCAAGCTCTACCTCAAGACCTAGGAGAAACTCACAAAAGTGGATTGCAGAAAGTTCAGTCCAGTCCTTTCACTGCCCAAGACAGAAGCAGCCACTGCAGGCCAACACAGCAAAGCAAACAGTAAAGTGGTAGTTCCTCCTCACAGCTTCTCCAGCTCTTCATCTTGGCAGTCTTCTTGATCCAAAAGAGTTCTAAATTTCAGGGGTCTGGGCCCCAGTATTGATATTCTAAAAGCCTTTGATCTCTTAGGCAGAGAGTGTCTGTGCCAAGCCTGAACCACTTCTGCTTTCTCTGGTGTGACTTCCTGGCAGGCGGTGGAGATGGCATGGTCAGAGGCAGACCGGGCCCTTTGAGGTGCAAGGAAATCTCCTTCCCTTCCCCAATTGCAGCCCAGGTCTATTCAGCCCTTTCCTGACCCACCTAGACTATCTGGAGCCACTCCTACTCCCCAGCCTTCTGTCATCTAAAACCCAGACAGGCAATCCACATTCCAGCAGAGGCACACGGGATGACTGAGAAAGAAAATATCTACTTTCTAAAAGTGGTATTTTCAAACACTGAATGTAAAAATCACCTTCACTAAAAGATGCATCTTTAGATTCAGAGGTCAGGCATACTAAACTTTATTTTCCTACTTAAGTACCCGGGCCAGTCATGTTTATAAGATGTTATAAACAAACTCCCCATTCTGTCCTATGGGGAACAGGTAGCCTTGCAATAGCAAAAAACAAAATTGGCCGTAATTCGCTATCAGGACATGCCACACACACCAGGGCATTTCCTACCTTTCACATACACTGCACCCACCCCACAGGGAAACCTTGGGCCTATCTTAGGTGTGGCTTATATGTAAGAAAAGGGAAGGTGAGGGACTGGCAACTGTGCGCACTGGCCAAGTCGACATGGCAGTTACAAACTGCACGCAGACTCCGCAATGGCAGGTCTGAGTTACCTTTTCAGGGCTACTCACGTGGGTGGCACAATCAGTGCTGCAGGCCCAGTAGTAGCATTTGATTCACAGGCCCTAGCACACTCAGTGCACTTTACTAAGAACCAACAAGTAAATCAAATATCCAATCATGGAAACACCAATCCATAACACCATTTACCACAGGAGAACTTGCACTTTACCACTGATCAGCAGTGAGAAAAGTGCGCAGAAACACTGCGCCAGCAAAAACAGAGTCAAAACCGGGAGGTCAGAAAGCAAAAACTTAGGGGAAATTCACCAAAAGATGCCAAGTATTTTACACATTGCCTCTTAAGTTTAGCCTCACTGCTCTGTGCCAAGCTACCAGAGGGTGAGTACAGATTAACTTTTAGTGTGTATCTTACTTTCCGTGACTGAGGATTGTGGGTCCCTACTTGGATAGGGCGCATACCTCTGCCAACTAGAGACCAATGGATATATTTACAAGCCCCTATCACCACAGGAACGTCACTTTTAATGATGTTCCTGTGGCGATTGGGGGTTTGACTTAACTACAGGGCGAAGTTAACGTCGCCTTGTAAATAAGGCACTCTTTCACGCTATACTTAGCATGAAAGGGATGGGCAATAGGTGTTTCACTGGGCATTCTGCCACAACACCCATTGATTTTGACACTGCCCCCTATTTACACGGGTGACACAAATAGGAGGCTGAGCTAAAATGAAGACCAGGGAAACCTTGCACTATAGTGCAAGGGTGCCTGCATTGGCGTTATGCAGCTTACTTTAGTGCCAGCACTAGCGAAAATGCAGGGGTGCGCCACGTCTTTGTAAACATGTCACATCCCAGTGTTTTCGGAATGGCGAAGCATATCATTAGCATTTTGTGCTTAGCGCCATGCTCCCCCATTCCCTTGTAAATATGCCCCCCCCAATAACTCCAGATCTGATTCTGCATATGTTTAGGATGTGTTGCGATTATTTGTCTGGCTAAGAGGAGGTGTCTGGTAGGTTTGTGCAATGTGATGCAGTTGCTGATGCAAACTGGGTCTATGTTGTGTTAGGCTTTAAAGTTGATAGTGAGGAGTTCGGACAGAGCTTCTTTCTATATAAGAAGCCAGTAGAGCTCCGCAAGCAAGGTGTGGGGTGATGTGCGTGTGGTGTGGTAGGTTGAGTAGGCCTGGGCGAAAATTTAGTTCCGTTCGCGGAAATTGCGATAATTTGACATTTTCGCGTTCCGCGGAGAGCGCGAAAATGTCAAAATTTCCGGTTTCCGCAGCTTGGCGATAATTTGTTTCTTGCTCGCGCTGTAAAATAATACATTCTCGCGCGCGCGCGATCACCTTACCTGAATCCTTGCGTTCGCCGACAAGTTTTCTTGATCCGGTCGCGTTCTCCATGAGATGTTGTATTGTTTTTAGCCATTTGCGCTGTCTCGCGACAGTTCGCGCCCGCAGTGACGTCATGCGTCGCGCGATCACGTCTTTCTTCTCGCGATCATGCACCGCGAGACAACTCAAAACAAGATGGGCGTGCCAGCAAGCAACCACATGGGTAAGTTGGCGACCCGCAACCATGCAGAAAATCTCGCGAACATGCGGGAAAAAAACTTCCGCATCTTCGCGATATTTCCGCTTGTTTGCGATAATTTTAAACATTTTCGCAATAATTTGCGAAAGTTAATTTCGCAAATTCCGCCCACCCCTAAGGTTGAGTGTAAGCTCAGCTGCTGAGTTTAGTATGGTTTAGAGACGCTTGGTCAGTTGCGTGTTGATTCCAGCATAATGGGTGGGACCTTACTACAGTTTGCTTGTATTGAGGGCTTGGCTGATGGTTCTATGGGTGCTCGTATGGAGTCATTTGAACATTTTCTTCAGCATTTTCAGGATATGGAAGCAGGAGGCAGTGACAGCTGACTTGGTCAGTCATGGTCAGTTGATTGTCGATGGTAATAATGAAGTTCTTGGGTGGGATGGAAGGGGTGGTTGAGCCCCATGTTTTGTCAGTCACCAGGTGGGGTCCCACAGCAAGATGTTTCTGCAGACGATCCCAACTTTTATCTTGTTGGTGTTCAGTTTGAGAAAGTTGGTTTTCTTCCAGTCTGTGATTTAGGTCATGTAGGCTGCAAAGTTGGTCTGGGTGTTTGGTTTTAATTCTAAAGGGAGGGTATCTGCTGTGTGTATGTGGCGTAGGATAGAACATTTATTCCATGGGTATCAATGTTGTTGGCAAGCAGAATCATATACAGTTGAAGAGGGTCAGGCTGAGTGATGATCCTTGTGCTAATCCACAGATGATGTTTCAATCGTCTGAGCAGTAGGGACCCAGTCTGAATTTCTGGGTTCGCCCAGTCAGGTAGGAGCATATCCATCAGAGTTTATTCTTCGGATTCCAGTTTCATGCCAATAGATGAGGATGGGTTGTGAATACTGTGTTGAAAGCTGCAGTGAGGTCCAGGGTGATGAAGGCAGCAGTGTCTCATCAAACCATGATCACACTAATGCCATCTGTTGTGACGATGAGGTTTTTTTCCATGCTGTGGTTAGGTTTAAAACTGGTTTGATTGGAATAAAGGAGATTGAAGGGGTTGGCTGATTGCCTGCTGATCATATTCTCCAGGACTTTGACCGGGTATGGTAGTGGGGAATTGGGTTTGTAGTTGGCTAGCATTGTTGGGTCGGCAAATGGCTTCTTTTGTAGGGGGAAGTACTTAGGCATGTTTCCAGGATCCAGATAGGTATCTGTTGGGATGGAGGTGTTCAGAATCGGGGTGAAAGCGGAGCTGATGGTTTGGAGCCCTTTAATGAAGACGTGGTGGCGGCAAGGGTCCGATGAAGACCCAGAGTGGAAGGACTAGATGGTGAAAGCAGTTTCTTCCATGATAATGGTGGCCAGGCCATCAGTGTGGTTTCTTTGGTTGTGATGGAGAGGCACATTGTGAGGTCAGCCTAATCTCCATGAAGATTGACTGACACAACAAATAGCAGCATTCTGGGGCATTAACTCACAAAAAAGGTAGTTTATAATGTTTTACACCCATAATCTTTAAGATATGCTCACAAAAACCTGCCACATTTGTGTCCTACATGGTCTCCGAACCAATATTTGCTAATATTTGATCATCATTGCCACTCCGTATCCCGTTGACTTGTTGCACAACTTAGTTAAGAATCATCTAACATGTTGGCCACTAATTTGTATCAGGTGCTGATCAGCTGCTGTCCATGCTCTTGTCGTAATACTCTCCTTTTTAGGTCGAGCCTAGCACAGTGCACATGCGGGCCTTTTGGGATCACTCTGGACTTTTCACAAGCTCGTGTTTGGGTCTTTTTTTACCGCATTATTTCTATTGGGCATTGTGTGTGTTTTTTTTTATAAGACAGCACGCAATAGGGTAAAGGCAGGTGCATGTCCCACCTTTCCCAGTAAATATATCCGCCCACTGCCTACAGCTTGCGATTTGTGATTATGTGTCGAATTACCGGGTTCGCGGTCACCACGCTACCCCACTTGTTTGGTATATTTTACGCCCCCTTTCTGAAAGTTTGAACTAAGTACATCATTGGCCGGGGGAAACCAACAAGTCTCCATTAACTTCAGCGCTTTCTCCAATCAGATTGCTGAGTGTTGATGCAAGCCGTCACTTCGGCCAATTGGCAGGAATTAAAATTCAGAGTCCGTGAATAGACAGATTTCAAATTCCATTATGCTATTAATATTGAATATGATTAGCCCATTCAATCTAATGCATGAGCACCCATTTTACATCTAAGGTGTGTGACATTCTTTCATCTACGGAATTAGGTAATGGAAAAAAAATATGGGCAGCTCATTTTTCTGCACCGTCCTTGTTTGTTTATATCATTTACTTGTTTATTTGTTTTGCGAACAGACGTTTGTTTAAAGCAATATGTACAACTATAAATGAGGACATTGCAAAAAAAATCACAAAGAAGTAACATCCCATTTATTCTGCCCATACACATTTTTTTCGTCTGGGATCTCGGTTTTCCTACTTCGAATTGTTATTTTTATTTTGGTTAGGTGTCATTCATTGAGTGCAACTTTACCTGTGCGGATCTGTCTCTGTTGTCCAAGTAGTGTGCCTTGCTCAGGTCTTTGTGTTGTTGCTCCTATGATTTTAACAAATGGGCAGTATTTGTTTGGATCGGTTTTGGGAGCGGAGTCGAATGGCAGACGATATCAGTGTTATGGCCCCCCCTTGGGGTTTCTACCACCAGGTTTTGCAGGATCCAGGATCCGACTTCTTGGGGTTAAGTATGTGGCTAGTGATCTTCCTATCATGGGGGTGGTGGTAGAAGTGAGTTATCAACCCTTCAGGTGGTCGGCAATTCACTGATGTTGGGAGGGAAGGGAGTTTTGTAGTACGGAGGTCATTACTGAAACAGAAGGTCCTTATATGTGGAAACTGTAATAGTGTCTAGGTAGTGCTTCATTGGTCTAAAAAAAATATAAGCACCGAAGTCCAAACTGTTCAGGGGGCATAATAACAAGGGATTTATCTCCTCTTTTTTGGCTTTAAAAGCCAAAGAAGCGGAGATAAAAATATTGCACTATCAACCACAGGGTGCTAACATGCAAAATTGCATGTTAGCACCCTTTTTGACTACGCTTCCATTTGCATCTCTAATAAGCGACATTTCTCCTGTTATCAAGCTTCACGCTAACCCTGTTAAAGACAAAAAAAGCAGCGCTTACCACGGTTAATGCTGCTTTTTTACGTCTGCTAATTTTCAGACTTATCCATGTAATCCAATGGGAGGTGGATTACATGGCTAAATCTACCATGGGCTATCAACAAGGATATCCCTAGCCCTGTAGTTTTATCACTGCATCACCAGCGATAACCTCCCAAAGTGCCGCTATCGCTGGATTTTTTATCGCCTAGGCGGTTAGCGTTGATAATAACGCGATAACCAGGCGATATTATCCAGCGATTGCGGGCGTTTCAAAAAATTAACGCTAAGCGCCCTGTGCGTTAATTTTCCCTGTTCCTTGTTAATATGCCCCCAAGTTTTTCGAAAGGCGTGCAGGAATAGCCCATATTTTTTTTTGTTGCTTTGCAAGAAAATTATTATGTTTAAAGTGCATGGCTGATTTGTTTATTTTTATTTACCGCTTTTGTTTCTTCAAGCTCTTAGGGGCATATTAACAAGGAACATGGAAAATTACCGCTAAGGGCGCTTAGCGTTAATTGTTTTAACGCCCGCTATTGCTGGATAATATTGCCTGGTTATCGCATTATTAACAACGCTAACCGCCTAGGTGATAAAAAATCCAGCGATAGCGGCATTTTGGGAGGTTATCTCTGGTAATGCAGCGATAAAACTACAAGGATAGGGATATCCTTGTTGATAGCCCATGGTGGACTTAGCCATGTAATTCACCTCCCATTGGATTACATAGCTAAATCTGAAAACTAGCAGACTTGAAAAAGCTGCGTTAACCAGGGTTAGCGCTGCTTTTTTTGTCTCTAACAGGGTTAGCGTGAAGCTTGATAATAGCTTAGCGACATTTCTGCTATTATTTTGCTCTGGAACACCCACTTTGCATCTTATTACAGATGCAAAGGGAAGTGTAGTGAAAAAGGGTGCTAACATGCGATTTTGCATGTTAGCACCCTGTTGTTGATAGGGCGATATTTTTATCTCCGCTTCTTTGGCTTTTAAAGCCAAAAAAGCGGAGATTAAGCCCTTGGTAACATGCCCCATTGTTCCTCAGAGGCACCCACTTACAAGGTCCCAAAGGCGAGACCTATTGGCTATGCCAATGCTTGTTAAATAGTGCATTCTTAATCTTAACCATTCGGAAGTCCACGTCATTGGGTGACTAAAGTTAGTGTATTATTTAGTCTTCTTGCAGCAGGTCTTCAATTGCCCTTCAAATCAGCACGATCCGGTCATTGTGTCACAATCGTTGCGTGCCCATATTGATTCTTGCGCCAGCACGTTCTTGGGGGCATATTATCAAGCTCGACGTTAAAATTATCGCCGCTTTAGCGGCAGAAAACTGCCGCTAAAGTGGCGATAATGGGCTTGATAATATGCCCGTGAGAATTCCAATAGAAGCCCATGTTGACACCAGAACATGGGCTTCTATTGGAATTCTCGAGCGGCGATAATTTTAACGCCGTTTCTTGATAATATGTCCCCTGGTTCTGAAACCCTATCTCATGATTTAGATAGAGGTATTAGAAGACTGATTTCCATAGGATTGCGTGCCATGTCACCAGGTACTGCAACTAGTCACAAATTCCAAAAAAGCAAGAAAAGATGCAACAATTCTGGCCCGGTGAAAAAATACAATTCTCGCATAGCAGTTAAACTCACAAACTTTTCCCATTCTGCAGAACTTGAGACCTTTTGGATTAAGACTGCGGGATCAAGGATAAGACTTCTAGCTAATCAGAGCATTTTGAAAGTGTAAAATCTGTCTGAATCCCCATGAATCATTGCTTAGGATTTGCATACTAGCAGGTGTTGAAACGCACCTTGGTGTTCCGAGAGGACAGTTTCCTCTTCTCTGATTAGACAAATTTAGAACAATTTTCATTACTACCACGGCAGCAGCTTGTATAAGATGATCTCGTTAAAACTCAAACAGATTGCAAACACTGCTTGGTGCTGTGCCGAAGATTAGCTAAACCTTTCAGTATTGATTGTTTCACACATGCCCCTTTCAACAAGAACCCAGGAAGGTCTACCAATCATATGTTAACACAAGCACATGCTGCATCACATCTTGCAATCACGCTTGGATCGTAAAGTTCACGTTCAAAAACATGTTAAAAAGTAGTTGACAACTATGCGAATTTCATGATTGTGTAAGCAGCACAGGTGTTTATATCTGTTACAATTTCCGACTTTTATATCAGTGTAACGTTTTGTATTAGGCACAAAGTTATCTAATTTATTTAATCTTTATATATTTTTCTCATTTGACACTTGTTATTTTTGATGTGACATTGCTTGTACTGGTTAGGAACTTGTCATCTTCAGTCATTTTAGGTAATAACGCCTCCTCCAAGAAATACAAACAATTGTATGATGGATAGACAATCACAAAAATAAAGCTGTGTTGAAAACAATGGTCTTGTCGTGGCACAGGCCTCTGAATTTAAAGTAACTTTTTTATTATTTATCTATAATATTTATATATATAACTGACTTAAACCGCAGGACGCCAGCATTCACTCAAAGCTCTAGTTAGGAAATGGACCTATAAATCATAGATACAAAAGGCAGGTATAGAAGTAGGGAATATTTGTTGGTGCATCATAAATTGTTACAGGAGGTTTTGTTACCTACAGGAGTAACACTATCCAAATAATTGTGATGGAAGGGAGTGTGAGCACTCATATTGACTTAATTGCAATGATGTGTACATGTTGTGTTACAGAATAATGTTTAGCAACCACACTAATCACAAATATCTGAGGTAAGCAATGTCCTGAAACTCAGTGACTATCTAGTAAAAGTACTTTGAGGTCACCATTCTGCAACCTTTAAAGCACTTAGGGCCTCGTTTATGAGAACTGACTCAACACTGCAGTTGCCCAGAGATGACCAGTTCTCAATGCACCGCATCGTAAAACTTTACTACACGATGGTTGCACCGTTTTTTCAATACAGTGCAGCGTTTTTTGGCGGATTACTGCAATGTTGTAGCTGCTCCGGGCACTAGGACCGGTACCAGGGATCTAAAAGTGGGAGGGGAATGTAAAACAGAACGGGAGGAGTCAGGGGTCAGAAAGAAGCAGGGAATGTAAGAGTGAGGACGCTGTGTAGATAAAGCTCCCACTGAATACCGAACCAGTGTCGTCTGTGTGCTGATTGCGACACTACAATTACTAGAGTTGGTGGAAAAACCGACACAACTCCAGTAGTCCATCACAATACAGTGGCGATGTGTCAGGTTTCACTGACGCATTGCCTACTGAATAGGGATCAATGTCTTAGAGAGTGAAAAGGTGACAAAGATCACCTTAAACTCTCTCATATTGGGCCTGGATGTGATGCATTCAAGTAGGCATGAGGGCACACTTGTATGTGTGGCATCAGCACGTAATGTCACAAAATGTAATTTACGTGCACATACCTACCTTCTGTGGCCCACCTACATTGTGACTTGATTGCAGATTACTGTCAAGTCGCAACAGCTGGTATGATCCCTTGACCACTGCCAATGTGTCATTGCTGCACCTGGGTTTAGAAGCCGTAGGCATTGTGATGCATTGGCAACGCAGCGGCCCGATGTGCTAAAAAACACAAGTCATAAATACCACTGTGTCAGTTTTACATGTGGGTTGTTTCCAATGTAAAGCCTACCTTGCATAAATTCAAAACTCCTGCGGCACACATGAACTGGACGCATTTTAAACAGATGCATCCCGAGAAAAATTGATGCATCTGCTACTTTGTAAATATGGATATTTTTGGAGTGCAGCTGTAGCATAAAAAAAAGTGGGCACTGGCAGCGCAAGAGACTTGTAAATTAGGCCCCTAGCCCCTTATCACGAGTGACCACTTAATTTTGGTGGGGGTGGTAACAACAGTTACGTCCCCACCAGAATTATGATAACCAATGGAACATTGCAGTTCTGTTTGTTTTCACCCTCATTATGATGGCACCTTATTCCACAGTGGATGGAGAAAATATTTGGGGCATATTTACAAGAAAATGGTGAAGCTCGTCTTTAAGCCAAGAAGGCTAACACCATGCTTTGCCACTTTAGAAACGCAGGGCTGCACCATATTTACAAGAATTTGGTGCAGCCCGCTGTTTCCCCCTGCCCTGGTGCTAAATTAAGCTGCCTAGCACCAACACAGGCCCCCTTGTACCATAGTGCTTAATGCAGCACACATTGAAGTTGCAATACTGCATTTTTGTTTTAAATAATTGTTTATGTGAAGAAAAGTGGACCTTCCTCCAGATAAACAGTCATTGACGTTTGCTGTTTCTATGTGTGCTGCTCAAGGCAGCACACATGGAAACAGCAAAAACAAGGAGAAATAAAGCATTTCTCCTCGTTTCGCCTGTTTAAGACCAAGTTTTCCCTGGTCTTAATTTTGGCTTTGCCTCCCTTGTAAATAGGGGGCAGCGTCAAAATCAATGGGTGTTGCGGTGGAACACTCACCGCAACACCCATCGCCCGCCCCTTTCACACTAAGAGTAGCGTGAACGGGGGTATTATTTACAAGGCAGCATTAAGCCATGTTAAGTGGCTCAACGCTGCTTTGTAACGAAGGAAAAGCTCCTATCACCATCACAACGTCACTAAAAGTGATGTTGTGGTGGTGATAGGGAGCTTGTAAATATAGGCCCCTTTGCTCATTTTTTAGACGTTTTTCACAACATCATACATTTTGATGTGGTGAAAGCAGCCAAGATTGTCTTCTGAAAGTCTGAACCAATAATAGGAATTACTGCGGGAATGACGCTTGGAAATACAACTCAAACTTGTACTTGCTAATGTCTAAGGCGTCCTTCATGACTTCACTTGTAATCTCCTGGTAACTCACAGTAACCAGTAGTACCAGTATTTTTAACTCCGAGGAGCAAAATTACTCAGATTGAGGCCTTCATGCAAACATAATAAGATTAATCACTGACTCTGTGTGACAAACTCTGTTTACTACCCTCTGGGGATTTATATAGTTTTACGTGCTTAATAAATGGATGACAAAAGGGAGTATAATATTCACACATTTATTCAAGTACCTACAAGAGAGAGCTTATCTAAGGTTCTTTTTGGTGTTCATCTCAAGTTTAAGAAATTTGAATCTTTCACTGATACTGGGATATCTAGGGATACTTATCTACCGCCCTGCTGCCCTTAGAAGCAATAACCCAGGCATAGAGCACTGCATCCTTAAGACAATAACAGCCACATTCATGAAAATGTGATGCAGCTCAACACAGCAAGACAACCTGCTGCACTGCATAACATAGATAGGGCAGGGCTATGAAGATATGGTGCATTCCTGCTCTGTCCCAGCACTGATACACACAGCTCATCCCAGCACCAATGCAGGCACTCTTGCACTATGGTGCAAGGGTGCC
The DNA here is from genome assembly GCF_964204655.1 of Triturus cristatus. Classification (NCBI taxonomy): domain Eukaryota; kingdom Metazoa; phylum Chordata; class Amphibia; order Caudata; family Salamandridae; genus Triturus; species Triturus cristatus. The sequence goes on along the minus strand of NC_140587.1, from coordinate 732,789,125 downwards.
TGCATTGCAGGCAGGAAGGTTTGTGTGCAGGAAAGGACACTTTCCTGCACAAAAACAAACCACAGATGTGTTTCCCTCTTTCTCTGTGTGCTGCAAAATGCACCACATGTGTAAAGAAGAAAAAATGAGGAGAAATTAACTTATTTCTCTTTGTTGTGCCTACCCTAGGATGGGATACCTTTTTGATGCATTCACAGTTTTAGTGCCGGTAGAAAATCTGGGAATGAGCCAAAATCCATGGGTGGATGCATTCCCAAGGCAGAGTAACACAAGGCAGAAGCTTGTGCTGAGTCATGTTACTCCAGATTTACTTTGCCACGCACACCCACAGAAGATGGCTCTGCTTGGCATATTAAATATCCATAACGACTTGTTTTGCCCTTGCAATGCTTTTGTAAATCTGGCCCTAAAACACTAAATGTACTACCCGCTAAGTATGTTAACCTAGTACATGGTCACTAACCTCTCACTCAAAACTAAATCCATGGAACAATAAAGTGAAAGCCATTACACTTCTTCACTGCAGTCTAGGGCTACTATACCACAGCACTGCCCTGCTGGTAGCAGCAGTAACCACTGCATGATAGGAATATTAGCCCATCACCCAGCAATATGAACTGAAGATGGTAAAACACAATATACTGTATTCTAGGGAAATAAACCTCCTATATTATACACTAACATAAAACATTGTATACATCGTAGGGAAACTAACACACCACACTGCTCTGCGTGCATGGGATATTAGCCTTCCACCCACTACTGTACCTTAGTGATTCTAAATAATCACACTTCAAGCAGGGGCACTAAACAATCAAACATCACTTCAATCTGGGGCACTTTCCCTACTGTTGCTTAGACTGGAGTGGGAATAGTAAATTTAGCCCATCCGAAGTCCAATGCTTTCTCTACCATTGCACTGACTGAAGCAGGAAGAGTGAATAGTGAATACAACCCCTTCAAAGTCCAAAACGTGCCCTACTGTCACTTAGACTGGAGGAGGAAAACTAAAGGTAACCCCTCCAAAGGCCAACATTTTCACTACTGTTGCTTAGACGGGAGTGGGAATAGTACATTTAACCCCTCTGAAGTCTAACACTTTCCCTAATGTTGTGTTTACTGGAGTAGAAATAGTAAATTTACCCCTCCGAAGTCTAATGTTATCCCTTCTGCTGCACTGAGTGGAGTGGGAATGGTCCATTTAACCCCTTCGAAGTGCAACTCTTTCCCTACTGTTGTGCAGATTGGTGTAGGAATACCAAACCTAACCTCTTTGAAGTCCAACACTTTCACTTCTGTGGCATACACTGGAGTGGGAACAGTATATTTAAAACGATCAGACTCCAATACTTTACATAATATTTGTTAAATTGATTTTATAGCAATATTTTTTTTTTTTAATTTTATATTATCTGTTTTAAGTTTAATTTTTAAAAATGTTTATAGCATTTTTAGTAAAAGTGTTTTTCTTTAAAAAAAAATATTTATTAGCTAAACTAATTAATATATTTCGAAACTGAATTGCTTAAATTTTTGTTTTTTTGTATATACATTTTGGTCTGAGTAGGGGGACCGAAACACGTTGGGCATGGCAGAACAAATTTTGCACTAAATAAACCGCCATCCAAATCTCAATCCTGAGCGTGTGCGACCTTTATTGCTGCAGCAAAACTCGATTTATTTTTACCGGAGTGGATCTGCCAGAAGATAATGCACCACCCCTGGAAAAAGAGCGCCGGCGTCCAAACCCTGGGCCGAACAAGGATAATATATATATATATATATATATATATATATATATATATATATATAACAACCAAGGTCTCTCCAATGAAAGAACCAGGTACACACGTAGGCTTGCTTGGACCAGCAGATTTATTTTGGACGGCGTAATGCATTTCGGATAGTTCCTTCGTCAGACGCCATTCCGCTAACAGGCAGTGCTGTCGGTGTCCAGTTTTAAAGTAATGCCTGCATCTCTCTGATAGGCGAAGAACATCCGGTGGGCGTGGCAAGGATTCAAACACATACGGTAAGTACCATCCCCCATGTGGAAAGTGCTTTCATTCCTGTCAGTTACACCTCTGTCCTGGGCATCACTCCTGCTGATCCCACAAGCCTTCACCCAGCCGCTCTCACCTCAGCGGGAAATCCCGGCATGGAGTATCGGACCAATAATGGCCCCAACAAGTGTTGTTTGATGTTAGATGAAGCGGCGGTGCAGCAGTTTTCCACACGAAAAAACACCAAAGCTGCCACTTGTCCTGCTGCGCTACTATTAGGGTGGGGTGCCAAAGGTGCAAAGTAGCCACGCACCAAATATAACAACCAAGGTCTCTCCAATGAAAGAACCAGGCACACACGTAGGCTTGCTTCCTTGCCACGCCCACCGGATGTTCTTCGCCTATCAGAGCGATGCAGGCATTACTTTAAAACTGGACACCGACAGCACTGCCTGTTAGCGGAATGGCGTCTGACGAAGGAACTATCCGAAATGCATTACGCCGTCCAAAATAAATCTGCTGGTCCAAGCAAGTCTACGTGTGTGCCTGGTTCTTTCATTGGAGAGACCTTGGTTGTTATATTCGGTGCGTGGCTACTTTGCACCTTTGCCATTTTGTGTGTCTCACACTAAAAAAACAAAGGTGGAGAACGTGAAAAGGGGGCAAGGTAGAGAGTTTTTTTTTTTTAAATCGCGGGGTACGCGTACCGTGTGCGTACGGTACACGTACGGCGGAAAAAATAAATAAAAAAAATAGAATTAAAAATCAAAATGAAATGTTTGGATGTTGGTTGGCTCTAAAAAGAGCCGTTGTGTTCATGGAGTGTTTTTTTGTACCTTTAAGTAAGTACCGATACAGAGTCTAAAGTTCAAGAGGAAGACTCTGTTCCCTTCATCATTGAAATGTACACCGTCTCCTCTATAAATGTCTTGCATGTTGTAACGCAAGTTATTGTGGTATATAGAACCCATACCATAGTCTCTGAGGAAAGCAGAAACAGACTTATTGACGTGCTTTCTTGCTTTGTCAATCTGCGGACAAAATTGGTTGGACCAGTTCCACTTTTGCCTTTGGCATATATTAGAATATACAAAGGCAGTTTGTGGAAAAAGTGACATCAATTGCACAAAGGTGTCCTTAATAAGCATTTCCAGACCTACCCCAGTTAAAGTGCCTAGGTCATTTCCACCACAGTGCACAGTAATAAGGTTAGGCTGTGGGAGATGTAGAAAGGTTTTCACCAAAGGCATTAATTGGTGCCACTTTAACCCTCTCTGACCAATCCATTTAATGTCTACATTTGGCAAAGCAAGGTCTTTCACAATACCTCTTTTTTCTGCAAACTTTTCACTCCAGAAGACATAGCTGTGACCTACAATCCACACTGTGAACATCTTTCAAGGAGATCTGGATGCACTCAGAAGGTGTCTTTCAGTAGAATGGCAATATGAAAAGAAAGATAGTTGTAAAATGGAGGCTAATATACTTTTTTTTTTTTTAAAAAGAACTGATTGGCTGATTCAAACCATTTTACAGTTAAAACTAGGCTGTATGTTTAGATTTTTACAAGCATGTTTTGTATTGGTTCAGAAAAATGTGTTCACACAGAACATTACTTTGGATTTGCTGTTAGGTTTGAAAAGTCAAGCACTCTTGCTCTTTGGATTAGAAACATTGTGTGCTGAACTTCTGACCTCTCTGCTCACACCAGTGTTCCATGATCTGTTGCTATGGTAGCAGTCAGAAGTCATGTTGGGGGAAGGGATCATTTGGAAAGGGTTGAAATTTGCAACCAATAGAAATGTGTGTTTCCATTTGAAAAAATTGTGGGAAGCACTGTGATTTGGAGTTAACATGTATATGTGTGGAAAAAGAGAGGGAAACATTGCCATTAACTGGTTCTGGTGAGAGGAGAGAGGTGTACAGCTCAGAGATTCTGGGTCTGATAATCTGCTGTTTGAGTGCCACATTTATTTCTGAACTAACTACTTTTAAAGGTGAGTTATGAATTTGAGAGGGAATGTATGTGGAGCATTTTGATATAAATAATAGAAATGTGATTCTTCTGTTAAAGTTGTTTTTCACATTTTGTGTTTTGGGAAATATTTAACTGTCTTGAAGTTGTGAGATATTATTGAATATGTCTTCACCATAAGTTAAGGTGTACTGGTATCACCCAGGAATAATGTTTTCTGCCTAGAATCACACCATGAGTCTGTGTGCACACAGGAATTGTTATCAGAGATTTAATTTGTGTTGCTCTTGCTCTGTTAGCCTTGCACTCGCAGGAAAGGGGCAGTTTGGTTTCTTAAAGTGTGATGGTTAGCATTCAGTAGAAATCACTTTCTCACAAATGAGAGGCAAATGCAAACACATTTGAAAATAGCATGGTACATTTTCCTACCACTTTAAAAGTTGTGTTTTACATTTTATGTTAAGGAAGATATTTAAGTGCCTTGAACATGTTAGATATTATGGAGTATGTCTTCACCATAAGTTAAGGTGTACTGGTATCACCCAGGAATACTGTTTTCTGCCTAGAGTCATACCATGAGACAGTGTGCACACAGGAATTGTTATCAGAGATTTAATTTGTGTTGCTCTTGCTCTGTTAGCCTTGCACTCGCAGGAAAGGGGCAGCTTGTTTTTTGGAACTGTGATGGTTTGTATTCAGCATAAAAAAGCTGTTTGGGCATGTGCTATTTTCTGTTTCTGAAAAATAAAATGAAAATGTGTCAGATTGTTAGAGTAATTATCACTTGCTCTACCACAGTAGTAAGTGTGCTTTCAAATTGCAAATCAAATTTCGTTTTCTGCCTAGAATCACACCATGAGTCTGTGCGCATACAGGAATTGTTCTCAGAGATTCAATTCGTGTTACTCTGGTTATTTCAGAATTGCATTCGTAGGAAAGGGGCAGCTTGTTTTATTGAACTGTGATGGCTAGCATTGAGCCCAATATAATAGGTCACAAATGAGAGGGCTATGCAAACACATTTGACATCAACATGGTAGATTTTCCTTCCACTCCTGCAATGGGTCATGTAGTTTGTACATGTTCAAAAGTCCAATTAACCCTTACCACACATGTAGTGTTACATACATGTCTCCAATGTTTATGCAGTTGCGCAAGGATCAATGCAGATCTCTTTTGCACTTGACAGTAGACAGTCTCCAGAAGCACACTCTTAGCAGAGAGCAAGCTGTTTCTCATGTACAGACAAGCTTACTATTCAGTGCTGTGTGGTGTTTCAGATAGCAGTGAGTAACGCTAATACATTGAACCTCACCAAGGCTCATTTCCTTTGTTAGAGTGTAGTATGTCATTCAGGTTGCACATGTTCATGGTCTCAAAAAGCAGTTTGGGCATGTGCTGTTTTCTGTTTCTGAAAAATATAATGGAAATGTGTCAGACTGTTACAGTAATTATCACTTGCTCTACCACAGTCGTAAGTGTGCTTTCAAATTGCAAATCAAATTTCGTTTTCTGCCTAGAATCACACCATGAGTCTGTGCGCACACAGGAATTGTTGTCAGAGATTCAATTTGTATTACTCTGGTTCTTTCAGAATTGCATTCGTGGGAAAGGGGCAGCTTGTTTTATTGAACTGCGATGGCTAGCATTGAGCCCAAATTAATATGTCACAAATGAGAGGGCAATGCAAACACATTTGACATCAACATGGTAGATTTTCCTTACACTCCTGCAATGGGTCATGTAGTTTGTACATGTTCAAAAGTCCAATTAACCCTTAACACACATGTAGTGTTACATACATGTCTCGAATGTTTATGCATTTGCGCGAGGATCAATGCAGATCTCTTTTGCACTTGACAGTAGACAGTCTCCAGAATCACACTCTTAGCAGAGAGCAAGCTGTTTCTCATGTACAGTCAAGCTTACTATTCAGTGCTGTGTGGTGTTTCAGATAGCAGTGAGTAACGCTAATACATTGAACCTCACCAAGGCTCATTTCCTTTGCTAGAGTGTAGTATGTCATTCAGGTTGCACATGTTCATGGTCTCAAAAAGCAGTTTGGGCATGTGCTGTTTTCTGCTTCTGAAAAATATAATGAAAATGTGTCAGACTGTTACAGTAATTATCACTTGCTCTACCACAGTCGTAAGTGTGCTTTCAAATTGCAAATCAAATTTCGTTTTCTGCCTAGAATCACAGCATGAGTCTGTGCGCACACAGGAATTGTTCTCAGAGATTCAATTTGTGTTACTCTGGTTCTTTCAGAATTGCATTCGTAGGAAAGGGGCAGCTTGTTTTATTGAACTGTGATGGCTAGCATCGAGCCCAAATTAATATGTCACAAATGAGAGGGCAATGCAAACACATTTGACATCAACATGGTAGATTTTCCTTACACTCCTGCAATGGGTCATGTAGTTTGTACATGTTCAAAAGTCCAATTAACCCTTACCACACATGTAGTGTTACATACATGTCTCCAATGTTTATGCAGTTGCGCAAGGATCAATGCAGATCTCTTTTGCACTTGACAGTAGACAGTCTCCAGAAGCACACTCTTAGCAGAGAGCAAGCTGTTTCTCATGTACAGTTAAGCTTACTATTCAGTGCTGTGTGGTGTTTCAGATAGCAGTGAGTAACGCTAATACATTGAACATCACCAAGGCTCATTTCCTTTGCTAGAGTGTAGTACGTTATTCAGGTTGCACATTTTCATGGTCTCAAAAAGCAGTTTGGGCATGTGCTCTTTTCTGTTTCTGAAAAAAATTATGAAAATATGTCAGACTGTTAGAGTAATTATCACTTGCTCTACCACAGTAGTAAGTGTGCTTTCAAATTGCAAATCAAATTTTGTTTTCTGCCTAGAATCACACCATGAGTCTGTGCGCACACAGGAATTGTTGTCAGAGATTAAATTTGTGGTACTCTGGTTCTTTTAGAATTACATTTGTAGGAAAGGGGAAGCTTTAATTCGTGTTGGTTTTATTGTGTTTTTCACTTGTAGGAAAGGGGTAGATAGTATTATAAGATTTGAAAAGCACAAAAAAAATATAGTAATAAATTTAAATTACATAAAGGTATTTTTTTTTAGTTTCTTTCAGGTATGCTGAACAACAGTGAAATAAGTTAAAGATGCCTATAAAATCAAGGAGGAGAAAAGAACAGAAAAAACATTTATATTTGAAGACAACTGGAGGACCCAAATTAGTTGAAGATCCTCATGTTGGAAAAAAGAAAAAGTCTTCTGGTAAGCAAACCAAGGATTTTTTTTAAAAATATCTTCAAAAAAGAACACATTTGAAAAATGTCCCCACTGCAAATAGAGTTTCAAGTAGAAAACAACAAGACAAAAGTGAGAAATTAGAAAATGCTAATGTACAATTAGAAGCAATAAAGATTGACTTAACAAGAAAAACAGCATTTAAACACATTCGTAGTAAAATGTTTCAGAGAAGAGTGATGTCCAATTTGCTAAAGGATGTGAAAAAATATTAGAAGAAAGCGAAATTTTATAAGCGAAAAAAAGATATTGAATCAATTGTAGCTAAGGCTTTAGATTTAAAAAGAAAACTAGTCATTTTAATTTTGAACAGGATCCGTACATTAGATAAAATGGTCAATGTAATGAAGTCACAAAGCAAAACGAAAAGAGTAGTGAAAAGAAATAACTTTTGTAAAGTGTTTTTAGGAGAATGGATGCAAAGTTCAAGTACTGAACCATTTTTTAATGAAGTGAGTTATCTTCAAAGTAATAGTTTGCTGCATGCAGTTGACACCAGAGGTCGTGCTTATGAAGTGAAAGATGGTTGTATAATGGAAAAGGAGAAAATGGTTCCAAGAAATGAGGAAGAAGTGATAGCTGATGAGGTTATGGGGAGACGTCCTAAAGCCCCAGTGTACACTTGGAATTGTAGTAGTATTTGTACTGTACGACAGGAATCTATTGATACATTACGTGAATTTCTAAGAGAATATAGTAAAAAATGTGTTAAATGGAAGATTAAGTTGCTTCAAAGACTAGATCCATGTAGAGTGAGAGAGAATACTGGTTTGCAAGGACATTCTCTGGCTTGTCTTTCTAGGAAAGTTTGCCAAAGTGTTTTTCACCATTTTAGGATGCTGGCAGTTCATCATACTGAAATGAGAAATTTTGTGAGAAGATTGTATTTTGCTAAAAGTCCAGCACTAAAGTTAAATGAGTTGAATAGGGCTCTGTTCCGTGGATCTGTATCAGATGTAGAGAAGGTTACTGATGAAATTCAGTTTTGTTACTTTGTTCCGGAACAAGAAAGTGCAGATAATGACACAGTAATTGAAGAAAATGTGGAAGACATTGTAGAACCTACTATTAGTAAAAATTTTGAAGATCAAATGACAAAATTTACTACCATCTCTAATGAAAGACCAAATATTACTTGTATTTGTTGCCGGAGAAGCCATTATAAAAAACAAACAAGGTATGTTGATCTCTATAAAAAAAGTGAAAAAGAAAATAATACTAAGTGGTTGGATTTTGATACATATTTGTTTCTGGAAAATTGTTTTGAATTTGGTGAATATCACCGTATTTGTAAATACTGTTATAAAAAGTTAGAAGAAAATAAAATGCCAGCAAGAGCTGTACATAATAATTTAGAATTGGTTGAAATTCCTGCAAAACTTAGTGATTTAAATACGTATGAGTCTATACTCATACAATGTGTCCATCCGTTCCAGACTATAGTTCGTATGGAGCCCAAAACAGGCAAATTACCTCCTTCGGATTTACAAAGAGGTTTAAAAGGAAGAGTTGTCTATTTGCCATTGGATTTGAAAAATAATATGAAAACTATTGATGCAGATACATTGGAAACTGAACAATTAGTTATTTTGGGTAATGGAGTACCAACAAAGAACAAGAAAATTTGGCAGGAGCTGGTAGATGTACGAAAAGTACAAAGAGCAAATTTATATTTGAAAAGAAATAATAAATGGTATGAAACAATTTATATGGATGAAGATGAAGAAGTTTTACTACCAGACTCAGGAATACCAGCTGGGCAAATTGAAAAAGTGGATAAGTCAAAAGAAGAAGAAATTTATGAACATTTCAGCATACATCCTCTTCATTCAAAAGAAGTTATGGCAAACACTATTGATCTGTTTCAGATGAAGAAAGCACAAGGAACTCCCGTGAGTGTATGGGAGGAGAGCTTGGAAGCTTGTTGTTTTCCCCAGCTGTTTCCTACAGGAAAAGGTGGACGATATGATGAACGTCCAGTACAGATTCCTGCTTCTGAGTATCGGACTACAAGATTATATGCAGAAGATCCCAGATTTTGTCACAGTATTCCTTATTTGTTCCATCTTTTATTTGAAAGTGTCTTGTCAGCACAATCTTATGCAGTAAATCACATTTTGAAAACTGGAGTACATCTACGTAATGTGTCTGCAAAGGATTTTATGAACAAAGTGCAACAGCGAGATGATCATTTGGAATCTCAATTGATTAATCTAATGGCTTGTCAGCGTGGGACAAATGAATATTGGTACCGACGCCATGGAGAATTGAAGTGTATGTTACGGAATTTAGGAACTCCTACATGGTTTCTCACCCTAAACTGTGCTGAGTACGCTTGGGATGATCTTCTGGATTTTCTTCGAGAGGCAAATTCAAATATTGAAAACATCCAATACAAGACAGCAGGAGAATTGTGCTCATTGGATCCGGTTAATGTTTGCAGATATTTCAATCATAGATTTGAGGCTATGATGTCCTTCATCTGCAATAAAAAAATCCACCTCTTGGAGAAGTTGTGAATTTCTTTTGGAGAAAAGGGTACCAAGCAAGAGGTGCTCCTCATATTCATATGCTGTTGTGGATCAAGGATGCCCCAAAATTTGGAACAGATTCTGATGATGCAGTTTTAAGTTTCATCGAAGTATATGCAACATGTGCTATACCTAAAAGCACAGAAGAGAAACACTTAAAAGAGCAAGTTTTACGTTTCCAAAGTCATCGCTGTGGAAAATACTGTCGACGAAAGTGCAAGAGTAAAGAAAAATTCTACACAAAATGTCGATTTGGATTTCCACGACCTGTTCTTTCAAAAGGAAGAGTCAACAGTTTTATGTCAGCTGTGCAACATACTATTACAAGAAAATCGCCTAAAAATGCCTACAACCTAAGAAGAAAAGAAGAGTCAAAATATATAAATGACTACAACCCAAACATTTTATCCATGTGGAATGCTAACATGGATATTCAGTATGTAGCTGACAATTCTATTGCTGTTGCTCGGTATGTCACATCTTACATCACTAAATCTGAGAAAACGGAATTGAAGGAAATGTGGGAACGAGACATTGGATCCTACGAATGCTCAGATAGGTTATCATCTGCAAGTCTGTACTCCAAATCCAGAAGAATAATGTGGGTAAGTTTAGGCCTTGCAGGAATGCGAAATCGGGTACTGAAATCTGTTGGAGAAATTGAAAATTTGGCAGAGAATGACCCGGAAAGTACGGATATTTTGAAATCAAACATGTTGGAAACATATTACCCAAAAAGAAGTCGTCATCTTGAGAACATGTGTCTCTATGAAGTGCTGCAAAACTACATTTTTACACGGAAAGCCATAGAAGACATCAACAATGGAAAATATAAAGTCATTGGTGAGGAAGGATGTTTGGTGAAGCAAACAAAAGGAAGCTTGATTAATCACAGGAAGCTGAGTTGCGACACTCCTGACAAAAAGGAATTTTACTACTTAGCACTTTTACAGATGTTTAAACCATGGCGTTCAGAGGATGAATTACTTGGAGATTTTCACAGCTATGAAGATTCCTTTAATGCATGTAAAGATACGATTGAATGCAGTACTTTCACAAAATATGTGCAAATGTTAAATGAAGAAATTGAACAGGAAGCTACAATTGCAACTGAAGTAGCTAGAGACAGTTCTCAAGACAGCCAAAGTTCTGGAACACTCAGTCAAGATCCCCTAGGACAACCAATCGTAGAAAATGAAGCTGCAATAGCAATGACTGAAGTGGAAACAGCTATGAATTAAGCTCAGGAAGATTTAGTGGACTTAACATATTTGGAACAGCAACTTAATGAAGTACAAAAACAAATTGATGAAGAAGTCACAAAAAAAATTGATCATGGATTACTACATGAAAAGAAAGAGTGCTCATGTGCATCATTTGAAACAATCAGGATGTATGTGAGTGGACAAGCTGGAACTGGAAAAAGTTTCTTAATTAAAGTCATCCGAAGCTACCTACAGCAAAAAACAGATTCAACTTTGTCTTGTGTTGTTATTGCTCCAACTGGGTTAGCAGCATATAACATAAAAGGAATTACCTTACATCGCTTGCTAATGTTACCAGTGGAGCATGAGAACAAAATTGAATATCACAAGTTAACAGGAGAAGCATGCTTCGAAGTTTCAAGGGTGTTGAAGATGATGCAAGTTCTCATTATTGATGAGGTAAGCATGGTATCAAACTTAATGCTTGCCTCTGTGCATTTAAGAATGCAGCAAATTCTAAAGAGAGACTATGACGTGTTATTTGGAGGAAAACATGTTATAGTTTTTAGGGATCTTCTGCAGCTCACTCCAGTTAAAGGACAACCAGTGTTTAATACTGTGACACATGAAGACACAAAGAAGTCATTAGGAAGTATTGGTAATGCGAATATTTGGTCATTCTTCGAGTACAAAGAACTCACTTCCAATATGAGGCAAGCAAACGATGAAGATTATGCAAGTATTCTGAAAGATATCAGAATTCGACTACTTACAGAAGTTGGCAGAGAAGCATTACAGAGTCGGATGCTACATAATTTATTTCCAAATGAAGAAATCGTTGCAGAGAAAATATACCAGAACATTGCAGAAAAAATACTGTAATCTGCTTAATGCCAACACTACGTGAATGCTCGATATTCAATGAGGAACTTTTGAAATTGGAAAAGGAAGAGATTAAGAAAATGGAAGCAGTGGACAAAATTCAGCATGAAGGAATTACTATTACATTAACAGGCAAACTGAAAAATAAATTGGATTCTCTAGAGAAGAACATTTTGAAAACAGCTGGATTAGAAAAAAATCTTTATGTTTGTATGCACTGTCGAGTATTTTTAAGAAGAAATTGGGATGTAGAAAAAGGTTTAGTGAATGGAGCTATGGGTAAAGTTGTGGGTTTTGTGAAATACCAGAAAAAAGATGGAATTGAATTTGTAAAAATAAAATTTGATCAGATTGAAGAGGTTAAAGACGTTTGTCGTTGTTCAGTTAGTTTCTTGCTTGTGAAAGACTTATATGTACGTAGGAAGCAGTTTCCGTTTTCTCTAGCATATGCTGTAACTATTCACAAATCTCAAGGATTAACTGTAGATAGTGCTTTTGTAAACATTGGTTCAACTGTGTTCAAAGAAGGTATGGCATATGTTGCTTTGTCACGAGTGAAAACATTATCTGGTCTATTCATGATAGACTTTGATGACTCAAAAGTTAGTGCTGATGCAAACTGTGTAAAGGAATATAATAGATTAAGAAGAAGCTTTGCTCCTCATTTAGGTCAGTATCCTGTGTTTGAAAAACGTGTTGTTTGTCGGAAAAGGAGAATTGAGAATATCTGTAATGAGGATGTACAGAAGAGAAAACAAAAGGAGAGTGATGTGATTGCAAGCAAAAAGAAAAAGGACAATGCTGAAGAGGTTGTTGGTTGTCATTTTGAAAATAGCTCTGGTGTCAACTGCTACGCTAATGTAGTGCTGAATGTTGTATTTTATCTTGAAAGTTTGCAAGAGCAGATAATACTAAATCATGAAAAAAGATTCTGTTCTCTGCTGAGTTTTCTTTTTGAGAAGCTGAGTAATGATAAAACTAAAATAGAAAGTGCTTCTGATGTTAGAAAACTTTTAGATGTATGTTCGGGAAGTACACAGTTTACTCAAAATGTCCTGCAAGATGTACAGGAATTCTTGATGTATATTCTTATGGTACTGGAAGAAGAAGGGGTAGAAATAGAAAATATTTTTGGTCTCTCTTATAAATGGGAACATAGTTGTGAAAACTTTTTCAACACATGCAGCTCTAATGTTGATTCTGAAAGGTTCATATATTTAACATTACCAGAGAGTCAATCAGTCACTTTTAGTAAATTAGTTAAAGATGCCAATCACAGCATGGAATGTTCTAAATGTAAATCAGACATGTATTCAACGTTATTTTTAAAGAAATATGGACAGAATGTAATTTTAATGATGCAACGTTGTAGAGCTGATGGAACAAAATTGGATACTTCTATAAAGAAGTGTGTAGGAAAACAATTATCAATATCAGGAAAAACTTTTGTTGCAGTTGCAATAATTTTCCATGATGGACCTTCAATAACTTCTGGTCATTACACAGTTTATCTTAAATGTGAAAAAGGCTGGACACTGTGTAATGATTCTCAATTGATTTTCAAGCAACGTCTGCCTGCAGAATTACCAAATTCCTATTTATTTTTTCTAAAACCAAAATTTTAGATACAAATTGCAACATCTGAACAAATCATTTATTGCAATTTTATTGCATTACCTTTGGATATTTCATCAAAAAAGAATTTAAAAATTACCATTTGGCCTCATGGAAAGGTAAAAATTTCTCCTGAGGACTTCTTTGACAGATATTATTTGGGTGTATGAGCTTAAGCAACAAGATTTACAGACGTTATTTATAGCAAATAGTTATTGTTGTTAGATGATATTTTTATTATATATATTATATTTCTATCAAGGTATGTTTTACTGAGAAGAGATTCAGGGATTTTTTTCAACAATCTTTCAGATTGTTAATTTTTTTGCCCGCTGTTAAGTGATGAATGCAATTGGTTTCACAATTTGCAGTGAAATTAAATATATACTGAAAACAGCAAAAAAAGGGCAAAACATGTCTTTGTTAAATATGAAAATATGTGTACTGTATTGTAAAATGTATTGTTAAATATTAATACTTTTTTCTTTTGTTACAGATTGAGAAAGACATTTTAGGAAAATTAATCCTTTTTTCTAGCAATTTAAAAAAAACATTTAATGAAAATTAAGTTGGTCAGGTAAGTTTGAAATATCTGTATTTATCACACATTTACTTTCGTAGTCTCTTGTTTTCACTTCTCCTCACTCTGCTTTTGTCATTTCCCTTGTGGTCCCTCAAGTACATTGAAGGGTGTAATAAATATATATATTTTTTTTTAAAAAGGTGCGCACGGTAAAATTGTTTTTTTTTTAAAAAAACTGATAAAATACATTAAAAAAAAATTGTGAGGTAGGGTGGCTCTTAAAAGAGCCCTTGTGTTAATACAGGGACAGATGAAAGAAAGAATGGGAATATTAGAAGGGACCACACTTGTGCTGCTCAATCTTATTATCTATTAGAGGAATACTAGATTCCCCCATAGCAATAAGAGAGTAACAAGTGTTGCACCTTAGTTGTACTCTCTGAAACCGTGGGTAGATGTCCAGAGGAGCAGAAGAGGGTGATGCTCCCACCGCAGAGGAAGTGCTCGGCTGAGCTGCCGAAGATGTACTCGGCTGAGCTTCTGCGGATGTGCTTGGGTGACTTACTGGAGGGTTTGCTTCAGTATGTCGAGCAAAAGTCCTGGGATGTTCATCCCTAATGTGTCTAAACATAGTGTAATTACCAAAGGAATACTTCTTCCTTGGATTACCTCTAGATAAGACACGCTCACAAAGAGAGCAGGTGACTAATGGAGCATTTACCTTTTTCTGCCTCTCTGGAAATGTGAAATATTCCCAAACAAAAGAATTCTTCTGTTTCCTCCTTCTCTGTCTAATGATGCTGCTGCCCTGCTCACTCTCAGAAGAGGACTGCTGCTCTGCCATTGTATCCCAAAGACAATTCAGCTCCTTCTCCTAGGGAATCACAAGCAGTAATGAAGGGAATGGGTGTGGTGTTGGAAGTTTCTGGAAATGAAACAAGTTTAAACCAATGAAAAGTGTTGTTTCTGGATTACATGACCTACCGTGCGCGCTCCGAACGCTTACCGTACGCACACGGTAAAAGTACGCCTGCGCGCACATAAGACATGTGCACTCGCGCATGCTCATTAGAGGCACGCGCGCACGCACGTACGCCGGTTCCGCGTAACGTGTGCGCGTGCGCGTAGGGAGCAAGCGCTTACGCGTCACAGACGAATTACGGACGCGTACATAAATCGCGTACGCATGCGCACACGGAGCATAAACATTACGTACGCGCACCGTACATAAACCGAACCGTACGCGCACGGTATAAAATCCTAAAAAAAAAAAAAAAGGTTTGTAGAAGATATTAACTATGTTATTCAACTAAATCTAACCATTTATTTAAAAAAGGTGAACCTTTCTATATTGCAGGATACAGTAAATCAATGATTATATACATAGGTAGCGTATTGTTTAATAAAAAAAAGAAAAAAGAAAAAGAAAAAAAAAGGATTTAAAAAACCTTACAAATTCACTTAAAAAACCATAGGTTTCACACACGTTATGGTTAGGAATTAGCATTTAAAAAACCTTGCAAATTCACTGAAAAAACCATAGGTTTCACACATGTTATAGTTAGGAATCAGCATTTTAAAAACCTTGCAAATTCACTGAAAAAACCAGAGGTTTCACACATGTTATAGTTAGCTGGACATTTCACTTGAACAAAACCGTTGAAATTTCCCCGTTATAGTTAGTTCAGCTAACTATAACTCGCGCGCCCGCAATCCACTGCTGATGACGTCACATATTACATCACTCATGACATGGTCAGTGACATCACTCATGACATCACTGATGACATTTCAAATGACATCACTGATGACATCATCCATGTGATAAATTACCACATCTTCTCACACCCTAATATAACCTTTGATACACCGACTCAAAATTTAAGAGTTCCATTCTCAAAACCATACATACTGCAATACCAATCATTACATACCCACTTATTAACTCTTAGGTCTTCATACACCTCCACTCACTCACCTGTACAGTCACTCATACTTACAGTCACTCCATACAAAACTATCATATACATTTATGCACTTATATAGACACTCACACACTAACAAGTATCCATAGAGCTACTCTTACACCTACTCAGTCATGCAAATAATCACACTCCCATTTACTCACCTATACGGTTATACACACTCAAATTCACTTACTCATAAAAATAGTATCACATTCTTACACTCTCATAGAATCATTGATACAAGCACACACTCATCCATACAGTCACTTTCACAATCACACACTCTCACATCTACCCACTTATATACTCTTACACGCACATATACTGCCTTTCACATATGTAGTTAGTCACAAATGTACCACTGAGATATACATTCAATCCCTAACACACCCATACATACACTCACTCAACCATACAGTCCATCACAGATGCACTCTTAAAACCATGCACCCATAGAATCACCCACTCACACATCTATGCATAGAGTCACACACACCCTACAAACACAAACACTCAGGAACCCATACAGATACTGAGACAAGCAATCAATAACTTATATAGACACTCATATAGCTATTCACAAAACCATGCAGCCACTTATACACCAACATACAGACACATACAGACATTTACACAGTTTAGTCACTAGTCTGCAGTAAGATACATTTAATGACTCACTTATAGAATCATGTTACGCACCACAGAAAATCATCCATTTACACACTTGTACACCCACTCATTCTTCAACAGGCCTTTCCCTATATATATTAAACATATTAAAATTGTTCAGAACACATACTCAATGGATGATGTCATCAGTGATGTCATCAGTGATGTCATCTGAGATGTCATCAGTGATGTCATGAGTGATGTCACTGTCCATGTCATGAGTGATGTAATATGTGACATCATCAGCAGGGGATTGCGGGCGCGCGAGTTATAGTTAGCTGAACTAACTATAACGGGGAAATTTCAATGGGTTTGTACGAGTGAAATGTCCAGCTAACTATAACAGGTGTGAAACCTCTGTTTTTTTCAGTGAATATATATATATATATATATATATTAATATATGCTTTTTAAAATAGTAAATTTAAAATATTAACAAAGTACAGTTAATTTAATGTCAAATATTATATAGTACCTACTAGAAGTCGTCAGTAGGTAGTTATATTTAGGATCATGTTTGTATAGAAAAAAAATATTTTTTTACTTGCCTGTATCTTTGGCATCGTTTGACGAAAATTCACTAAATGTTTGGAAAAAAGTGTCATAATGAATCTTCATGTGCATATAAAGTTTCAGTGTGATCTGTCAAATTAGGAGCTGAGAAAAAAGAGGGGTCAAAAATAGTGATTTTCCCATTTTAATTCTCATAGACTCTTTAGACATGGCTGCAGACCCAACAGCTAAATGGAAGTACACCCAATTTGGCAGGAAGGTAGCTTTTTGTCCGCAGACTGTGCTTTTTGTTATGTGGTGTAAATCCCTTCAGTAGTTGTTGAGGGATTTAGGGAAATCCAAATTTGTTTATCTGTGATCGTGGATAGTTTGCAATGAATTTGCATTGAATCACAAATGCGTGCCCCAATAGGAATGCTGGCTGCTACCTGAACAGAGAGTTGAGGCCAATATTTTATATTATTGGAATAGTTCCCAGGGATGAAATGAAATGGCAGAGCTTGACATAAGGGGACAGGTTGGATGTGTGCTGACTAGGCCTGGGTGTAAAATTCCACTCCGCATGCGGAGTTTGCGGGATTTGAAAAATCTGCATTCCGCGGAAAACGCCGAGTTACTGATAAACTCTGCACCAGTGGAGCTGAATTCTTTTGCCTTTGACATGCTGGTCACATCATTTTGCGCACAACGGAAGCATGACGAGATGTGACGGTCACTTGGCCAGGAGGCCCCTTTGCAGAGTGGTTGAGAAAGGGGCTGGGGCCTCCGACAACATCCCAGCAATACGACTTTATCCCCCTACCAGTAGTGCACCAGGAGGTTGCTTGGCAGAGTGATTGGGAAAGGGGGCGGGCCTCTGATAAATCTCAGGAGTCCTGCTATGGGTGACTTACTTGTCACTAGGCCTGGGTGCTCTGTTCTTTTTTGTGCTCGCCAATGGTAAGTTGGCGAGCGCGTGCAAGGGAAATCCAACTATAGACCACTTCCCAGTGAGACTTCTCAACGCGGGTGGTCGTGGATGGTCTCTGTCGCTCACATTGAGAAACCTTCCATTCTGTTGAGGAAGCTGCCACTCAAATAGAACTTCTACTCGATCAGGAGAAAGAAGCAGCACCCTTTTGCGCTGCATGTGATGCCAATCATGCTGATTTTACAGTGTAGGCAAAAGCCCAGCTCTACAAATCAGTGTGAATGGTGTGAAGTAACGCATAGCTTGGTGGAGTTTTCTGTCACTTCAAGAAGTTCTGCATAGCGGAACTCCGCGAACTCTTCCCAGGCCTACTTGTCACAACAATAGGGGTTCTTGGCCCCCAATGACCCTCAGCAGCCAAGAAAAAGTCATCCTTCAACCAGTAGTGTGCCAAGAAGCCCCTTTGCATAGTGGTTTAATAAGGGGCTTAGGCCTCTGATGAAGTCTTAGTAATCTAGCTGTGAAGGACTTACTTGTGGCAACAATAGGGGTTCTTGGCCCCTAACAACCCTCAGCAGCCAAGGGGACTTCATCCCCCAACCAGTATTACACCAGGAGGCCCCTTTGCAGAGTGGTTAATAAAGGGGGCGGGTCTCCAATGACATCTGAACAGGCCCACTGTGAGGGACTTACTTGGGGTAACAATAGGCGTTCTTGGCCCCCAATGACCCTCAGCAGCCAAGGGGACTTCCTCCCCCAACTAGTAGTGTGCCAGATGGCCCCATTGCAGAGTGTATGAGAAAGGGGGCAGAGCCTCCATTGATGGCTCAGCAATTTGGCTGAGGAGAACTTTCTTGGAGCAACAATAGGGGGTCTTGCCCCCCAACGACCTTCAACAACCAAGGGGACTTTATTACCCAACCAGTAGTGCACCAGGATGCCCCTTTGCAGAGTGGTTAATAAAGGTGACGGGCCTCTGACTACATTTCAACAGTCTCACTCCCCCTCATCCCCCAACCAGTATTGCACCAGAAGGCCCCTTTGCAGAGTGGTTGAGAAAGGGGGGAGGCCTCAAATGACATATTGGCAGTCCCAATGTGGAGGACTTACTTGTTGCACTAATAGGGGTTCTTGGCCCTCAACAACCCTCAGTAGCCAAGAGGACTTAAATCTCCAACCAGAAGAGTGCAAGAGGCCTCTTTGCAGAATGGTTGAGAAAGGAAGCAGGCCTTCAATGACTTCTCAGCAATCCAGCTGTGGGGGACTTACTGGTGGCAACAGTATGTGTTCTTGCCCCCCCAACAACCCTCAGCAGCCAAGGGGATTTCCTCCCCCAAACAGTAGTGAGCCAGAAGGCCCCTTTGCAGAATTGATGAGGAGTTCTTGGCGCCCAACGATCCTTAGCGGCCAATGAGACTTCATTCCCGAACCAGTAGTGCACCAGGAGGCCCCTTTGCAGAGTGGTTGAGAAAGGGAGGGTTAAACAAAGTCATAGCAGTCCTGCTGTGGGGGACTTACTTGTTGTAACGATAAAGGTTGTTGGACCCCAAAGACCCTCAGCAGCTAAGGGGACATCATCCCCAACCAGTAGTGCACCGGGATGCCTCTTTGTCGAGTGGTTGAGAAAGGAGGCAGGATTTTCAATGATGTCTCAACAGTCTGGCCGTGGAGGACTTACTGGTGGCAATAGTATGTATTCTTGGCCCCCAATAACCTTCAGCAATATTCTGCCTACTCATAAAACACCACAGAGTTTGGTGGAGTTTTTCAGCAAGTGTGCAGAATTCCACGAGATCATCCCAAGCCTAGTCCTGATTCCTTGGGAGGACTAGAAGGATCATTTAGCGATTGCTCATGTGAGTAATATGTTGCTAAACAGATTTTTTTCACATGCAATATTTGCGGATTTTTCTCGACGACTGTCAGCGCCGTCCCCTCATAATGCTTCAGTGAATTTGCAAATATTAGCAAAAGAAATTAAAAAATACATTTATAGATCTACTCAGACGATGCACTCACTCACTCACCCACTCAGAGAGTCATGTACCCACTCACAGACTCATGCAGCACTCACACACTCACTGATACATTTATGCACCCACTCCCAGACCCACTCATGAATTCATCCACCCACCCAGACCCACTCAAAGACTCCTACACCAACTCACATACCTTCTCAGTCATGCACCCACTCACAGACCCATGTAACCATTCAGAGACTGACTCAAAGAGTCATGAAACCAGTCACAAGTTAAGTCAGAGACCCATGCATCCACTGACAGATCCTTTCAGCGACCCACATACCTACTCACAGACCCACTCAGACACTCACACAACCATTCACAGACCCCTCAGAACTTGTGCATCCATTCAAAGATATGCTGAGACACTCATGCACCTATTCACAGACCCACTCAGAGTCTCATGCACCCACTCACAGACCTACTCAGACACTCACACATCCACAGGCAGACACACTCAGACCCTCTCTTACCCACTCACAGACCTACTGAGACACTCATGCATCCTCTCCACACCCCTCAGAGACTCATCACCCACTCATAGACCTACTCAGACACTCTCACAGACATACTCAGACACTCATACATGTTTTTATAGAGTCATTTAGATAGTAATGTACCTAGTGTGAGGCACAGGGTCAAGACTGATTTGCATATAGCTGGGTCTGAACTGGGTGGCAAAATGAGCTAAAGAACAATGATGGATTCAACCCAGATCTGTGACTGGGGGTGAGTGTCTGAAAACTTTCAGCGCTCTGTCCATCATCTCCTTGTGTTTGCTATGCAAGGAATCAGTTAAATAGTAATGAAGGTGCTGGTGGCTATTGAATGTCTGCTTTTGTCTTGTGTATTCATTAGGTATTCGCTAATATCGTGGTGTCGGCATGAATATTAAAAAAAAATGGAAAAATAAGATATTCATGAATAAAATTAACTTTTTAGCTATCGAGAGGCTTTGAAAAGTGCCTTTGAGTTCATTGTGTGGATATGACAGCTATACATAAGAGCTGAGAAACACCCTGTTGCCTTCGTCCGTGACGAGAACTCCATCACTTCTATAGATTCCATGGATGTCAAAACCAAGGATATTGTTGTAGATAGAGAACATGTCTTAGTCTCTGGGAAAGCAGAAACAGTTTTATTAACCTGTTTCCTGGCATTGTCAATCTGGGGGCAGAATTGATTAGACCACTTCCATTTCTGCCTTTGGCATATATTGGAGTACACTGAGGCAGTGTGAGGGAAAGTGTCATTAACTGTGCAAAGGTATTCTTCATCAGGATTACCAGTTCCACCCCATTCAGTGTGTCTAGGTCAATGCCACCACGGTGTACAATCATGAGGCCAGGTGGTGCGGAATTCTTAATGGTTTTAACCAAAGGCAGCAATTGATACCACTTCAAGCATCTCTGGCCAATTCAAGTAATGTCCACATAAGCCAAATCCAAGTGTCCGCCACGACCACTTTTTCTAATATCCTCTCTAGCCCAAAAAAGATAGCTGTGGGACACAATACACATTCTAGCCATTTTTCAGTAGACAGAAGAAGGCTGGAGCTGAATGAGGCAGTTTGAAAAAATGAAAGGCAGTTAAAATGGAGATGTGCTCCTGGATGCTGTGAGTATGGAGTTGAATAAAACTAGGTAGTGTCTTGAAAGCTTGTGTCTAGATCTATGACTGAGGTAAAAATATAAAAGTGTAATACAGACTTGAATATGCTTTTTATTCTGCAGAGTATACTACACCTGCTGCAGCTCATGTTGTAACTAGTATGGTCCTTCTGGAACGTGCTGCGAACTGGTGACCTACTGGCTCTAGTGGATTGCTATGGAGACTGTGTGAAGAATGTATTGGGGGTAGAGTGTTAAAGAGCAAGTGTTCTGTTTTAAGAAATTAGAGCTCTTTAGACTCATTGTTGTGTAACAAGGGTTATATTTCCTAGCAGGAGCTTGCTAAAAAATTGCACGGTGCTCTTAAAGTCATAAAACTACCAAGCTAAACATATTTTTGGACTCCAGTTTATTTTCTGCAAATGTCACGATGACCGCAAATAAGTCGCAAATATGCTCAAATACTCTTCTATGTTGGGCTTCTTTATAAAACTGATGAAAGGGTTAACACATGCTAATCATTCAGAAGTGGAGTTCCAAAACTAAAAAAATTAAAGATATGTTTTTGTTTGCTGCCTTCCATGCTATATGAGAGGGCAAAGTTGAAAAGGTTGCTATTAATGGTTTCTTTGATTGAAAGGGCTATGCAGTTCTTATGCTTAGCTTTCACATTTCCTGAGAGTACTGAATCTGTCTCATAAGAGCAAATAAACAAACAAAACTATTTCACAAATAAACTCAATTTTCAGGTATGTGAAACACATTGTATTTTGAGAAAAAATTTGAATGAAAAGGTATATGTGTATATGAGGTTGATAAAAAAGTTAGTATGAAATATGTAGAAAAGTTTTAATCTTTAGAAGATGACGTATAAGTGGTAGTGAGTCATTTTATATTTCTATCAATAGGTGAGTAAGACACCTGCTAAGTGTGTGAGGTGTAAAGTAGCTCAGTGAGAAGTTAGTTCACAATGTGTTGCCCAGGAATTGAAAACTACACATGTTGTTTTACTGCATGCTGTAATTTCTAGAAACAGAACTGGCTGCTAAGGGTTAACCTTATGCTTATCAATTAATTTGAAGATCTGCAAAGCTTTACATATCTATGCATTATTTGCTGCTCTCAAAGAATGTTTTTCTTGGACCTCTGGGACTACTTATTCCATTTTAAAAGAGGACTACAAGCCTCAGAATTGAAAGGAAGAAATATTCACTGTAGGTGTACATAACATGTGAACCTATGTAACTTGACAGCTATGTATTATTTACCCTTTGGAGTAGGTATTGGCAAATTAGAGAACATGTTCACATGTTCTTAGATGGTAACAAATGCGCCTTATGCTAATTCTGAGTTACATATGTAGTTTGAGAATTCTAAGCATTATTAAAAATGCAGTGTTTGAATATGAATCAGGCCTACTACTGCAGACTCTGTGTGTACACTCTAACTGCCAGGTTTACTTGCAATGTTAAATCTGTTTGTCAAGTGTTTCATCTATCTTTAAGTATATATTACTCACCTGTCAGGTACACTGTAGGTATGCCATAAAACATGGTGCAGTGTGCTTAAAAAATTGAGAGATGTCATTTTGAGTTTTAGTAATTTACTTATGAATATACAGAACCCTGTGGCATGTACTACATAGAGTATACCACCCATAATGCGATATATGTTTCTAAAGCATAGAGCCTCTTTGTCTTTCCAGTAGGAAGTGTCAGAGGGATGCATACATTCCCTCACATTCTCAGAAACTGCTTATGCATGCACTAGTATCAAAGGCCATTGCAGAGACACTTACATTCCCCTCTATTCCTTAACACAGACACTAAGGTATTTGTCAGGCCACCTACATACATATTTAGAGAACCATTGAGATACTAAAACAGACAGTCAAATACTGGCACATTTCCTTAAACTTCTCAGGGCACTGCTATAGCTAGACTAGTACACAAACTCAAATATGTAGGCAAGAAGTAACGCAACATCATCATCCATCCAGAAAAATTGTCTTTTAAACATGGGTCAGGCCTACTAGTGCAGACAATGTCTCTGTACTCTCACTTAGCATGTAAAAGCTGTTTGGCAAGTCTTATATCCATGTTCTAGTAAACATTACACTCCTCTGAGATATGTTGTACGTATGCAATAAAGCATGTTGCGTTGTGCTTAAAAGATTGAGAGGTGTCCTTTTGAGTATTCAGAATTTACTCATTGACTTGCAGACTTTTATGCCAATCATTACATAGGGAATACCATTGATAATGCAACTGACATACATGTTTCCAAAGCACACAGCCTCTTTCTTGGAAATGCAAACATTAGTTAGGAGACTTTAGTATGTTAAAACTTCTGCCCTTTGTTTAACAGAAATAATAGAGCTCTTTTGCATGGTACAGTAGGAGAGTAAAAATGTTTGTGATGATGTTCAGTTTCGTTTCTTTGATCCTGAAGAGGAGTGTAGAGAAAATGAGGAGTTGGTACCTGCGGGCGTGGCAGAACAGGACACAGATATTACTGTTGATAACTTTCAAGAGGAAATTAAAAGGTTAAACACAGTCTGTCAAGAGAAATCAAACTGTGTTTGTATATGTTGTCGACACACTCAGTACAAGAGTCAAACTCATTGTGTTGTTGGGTTTTAAAAAATTGAACACAATGACAGAGATAAGTGGCAAGAATTTGCCACATACTTATTTGTTGCGCTTTGATTTTTCCACACAGCAAGTTATTTGTAAGTACAGTTATAATAAGTTAGAGGATTATAAAATGCCAGCTAGAGCAGTGTTAGAAATAGTTGGAATCCCACAAGAAGTAGAAAATTTCAATGTTTATGAATCAATTTTAATACAGTGTATAAATCCACTTCACGCTATAGTTCGCATGAAGCTAAGGAAAGGGAAGTTACCTCCAACAGAGTTACGGAAAGGTCTTAAAGGTAGGGTTGTGTGCTTGCAAATAGATTTGAAGCAGAATATTGAAACTGTAGGGGTGCAGAGGGATTTTGAAGAAACACTTGTTATTCTAGTCAATAGTGTCCCTACCAAGAGCAAACAAATATGGCAATAACTAGTAGATCTGAGTAAAGTAAATACAACAACATAATATCTGGTACAAAATAGTATTTATTATAAAGGTAAAGATGTTCTTCAAAATGTAGCACACATGGAGGATGACACATCAACATCAAGAGGTCAGATTGAAAAGAAGGATTGATCAAGATCAGAAGAAATTTATGAGCACTACAGTATAGAAGCTTGCTGTTTTCTGAATCTGTTTCCTACCGGAGTAGGTGGTATATATACTGACCATCCAATACAAATACCAGCAGTTGAGTATAGATCAACTTAGCTATATTCAGAGGATCCAAGATTTTGCAAGTGCACTCCCTATATATTTCATCTGCTATTTGAGAGTGACTCGTCAGGACTATCTTATGCAGTAAACTACATTTTGAAGACGGGAGTGAATCCACAAAATCTTTCAGCAAGGGAATTTGTTGAGAAAGTTCAGGGAAAAGAGAAAAATCCAGAATGCAACTTGATTAATTTGATGGCATGTCAACATGGTACCAAGTAATAGTGATATCGTCATCATGGAGAGCTGAAATGCATGTTGAGAAACCTAACAGCACCTACTTGGTTTCTAATACTCAGTTGTGCTGAGTATGCGTGGGATAACAAGCTTGAATTTCTGTGAGAAGGAATATCAAATATAAAATATATCAATGAAAAGACAGCAGGAGAACTTTGCTCATTGGACCCCGCAAATGTTTGCAGATATTTCAACCACAGATTTCAAGCCATGATGTCTTTCATCCGCAACATAGCTAATCCACCTCTTGGAGAAGTGACTGATTTCTATTGGCATAAAGAGTACCAAGATAGAGGTGCTCCACATATTCACATGCTGTTATGGGTAAATGATGCATCAACATTTGGAACAGACAGTGATGACTCTGTCTTGTATTTCATACAGTAGTATGTGATATGCAACATTCCAAAAGATGGCGGTGACAAGTGCCCAAGACAACAGGTTCTATGGTTTTAAACTCATGAATGTGGGAAATTCTATCGCCAAAAATACAGATGCTTAGGAAAATTTTACATGAAATGCTGTTTGGCATTTCCATGACCTGTCATCTCACAAGGAAGAGTCAACAGCTTTTTGCTGCAGTCAGACGTACCCTGACATGGGAAACACCAAAATATACATGCAACAGAAGAACAGATACTTCTAAGTAAATCAATTACTACAACAGTGTGATTCTAAAGATGTGGAATACAAATATTGATCTACAATTTGTTGTAGGCAACTCCATCGCTGTTTCTCGCTACGTGACTTGATATAGAACAAAATTATAGAAGACAGAGTTGAAAGAGATGTGGGAGGAGATTTCTGCAGAAAAGAGTCTTAACAAGAAATTTTATAGCTTCAGCTTGAAAATACTTTACCACAGAGGAATAGGATCCTATGAATGCTTGGAGATGTTGAGCTCAGCTAGTTTGTTCTCAAAATCTAAAGGAATTGTATGGGTAAGCCTTGCAAGCAGTCAAAATAGAGTATTAAAGGGGGCGTGGCCAGCTGTTGATGGGAATGGCCGCACGGTAGCTGAGCTCCGTGGCGCCACTCAGGTAAAATCCGTCCATTCTCAGGGGCGTAGGGTGCCAAAACTGACAGGCCGTGCAGGGTTTCCCACGGCAGGCGGCGGCGAGTAGCTCCTGCGTCCTTTACGGCCCTCTTACTGCGGAGACATCATGGAGATGGGCCGGAGTGGACGAAATGTGGCGCAGACCAAGTTGGACAAGTTTGCGTGGCAGAGGAGCCACGAGGACAAGCAGGGCACTGCTGTGACCCATAATAGTGTTCCGGAACCTACTAACAAGGACCACCTGGCAGCAATAACCACTGTGCGGACCTCTTTGGAGCACAAAATTGACACGGTCTCGACGGAGGTGGCCCTCATATGAGAGGACATGCGTAAAATGGCCGACCGTGTCTCGACCATCAAGACCACCACGGCAGAGCTGGTCACCGACACTACCCTCCTCAAGAAGCAAGTGGCCAAGCTGCGTTCATCTCAAGAGGCCTTTGCAGTTCAACTCGATGACTATGAAGGCAGAATTTTGGAAATTCAGGAGCGGGCGGATGGGCCAACTGCTGACCTCTATGTCGAAGAACTTATCCTGAAGCGTCTACAGCCCAAGGGCCTCTCCCAGTGTTTCTCGTTTGAGCGAGCCCATTGAGTGCCTGGTGGCAAGCCTAAGCCGGGGCCCCCCCCCATCTGCTCCTTGCCCGAGTGTTCAACCAACGTGACCGAGGCTTGATCCTTCAAACAGCAAGGGTGGCACCCCCATTGACTGTTGAGAATAGTATGGTTTCGTTTTTCCCAGATTTCACCCTGAGGGTCTAAAAACAACGCCGGAGCTTTTTGGAAGTGAAGCGGGCTCTCAGGGACCAGGAGATCAAATACGCCATGTTATTCCCTGCAAAGCTTAGAATTGAATCAAATGGCAAGCTGTGGTTTTTCACTAGTCCAGAGGATGCCTGGGACTGGCTCGAGGGCTGGCGCACGGTGGGCAAGAAATCCCACAAGTCGACACCGAATACTGGAGAACTTACCGAGTGGCGACAGCGACCTAGATCTCCGCCTCTCTCCGACACCAGCTCTCAAGGCCTGACAGGGCGACCATGGAAGACTGAACTTGCCTGAACACTGTTTGAGTTCTTCTTGACCTGTAAGGTTATGATATGGAAGCTGTTCAATTTGCGGGCTGTGTTTTTGTTATGTTTTAATGGGTGGCCTACTGTTCTTTTTGATCTTGTGTGACTGACATTATGTTTTCATGGACTTTGATGCATGGGCTGTAGTGCCCCTTATCACTTGACTAGTCTAATGAGGCCGCAATGAAATTTTTGCTTGGGTCATTGTTTCATGCTTTAGGGAGTGGGGCTGTGCACGTCCCGATGTTGTTGTGGGTGGACGACTGGCGCTCTGCATGTTTGGGGTGGCGGGTGGTTTCAGGCCCGTTCTGCAGGGAGGCAGGGTGGGGGGAGGGGCTAACTGGGAGGATAGGGGGACTGTTGTTTTTAGTTTTGTTATGTTAGGTATCGGTCTATGTTAATGTATACCTCTCCACTCTTCCACTTGTTTCTGGTGCTATCGACATAAGTGATGCTGGCCTGAGCCGATCTCCAACAGGGACTGTGGGGGTTTTGTTTATAATGTCTTTTGCATGCTTGGTGCAAGTTTTTCTGTTTTTTGCATCGGGAAGGGATAACCTTTGGTTAGCTAATATTTCATGTGGCATTGGTACAGTTAACATTGGTATAATGTTCTGCGGCACTTTCAGGAATATTGAACGTTTTGGCTCTGATCTGATTAACAATTGTGGGGATACATGTACTGACGACCGATTCACCCTATTGCTTGCTCACTTGCTGGGTTCTGATGGTGCCTGGACAGGGACTTAAATTGTCCACTTGGAATGTAAATGGACTGGGAGACAAAATTAAACGGGGTATAGTCCTGCAATATATCCATTGCCATGCACTTGACATAGTACTGCTACAGGAGACTCACTTGATAGGAAATTCATGCATGGCACTTAATAGGAAGGGTTACCGAATGATTGTGCATTCTGGATTTACCACGGGTTCCAGAGCGGCAGGGATACTACTGCACAAGGGCTGTCCGTATGTGGTGCAAAACACCTGGACTGACATACACGTGTATGTGGAAAGGTAGAGTAGTCAACGTGGTTTCAGTGTACGCCCCACCTGGACTTCAGCGTCTAACTTTGCAAGATGTGGGGGCGTTGACGTTGGCCCTACCAGTGGGAGCCCTATTATTGGGGGGTGACTTTAATCTGACTATGGACGGCCTCCGTGACCGACTTCCAACTAGACCTGACCCAACGCATGACTCACAACTCCAGGGGTTCACCGACGCCCTTGGGGTGGTTGATGTCTGGAGGTGGTCACACCCTAACCACACACATTATACATATCAGTCAGTCGCGGATTGACAATCTCTTCACACATGCCCACGATATACAAGACTCTACTGAATCCACGAATTTGGCGCGAGGTACATCAGACCACTCCCCCGCGGTGGCAGTCTTTGGTGTCTGGAATGTTAGGCGCCCCAGCCCAATAAGGGTACAGCCGTGGGCATTAAAGGTACCTCACATTAGGGAAGGCCTCCGGCAGGATGCAGATTACTATTTCGAGGAAAACATGGGATCGGTCACATCGGCAATTACACTCTTGGGGGCCTATGGGGTGGTGATCATAGGCAGGGCACTGTCCCTCATGGTGGGCCACAGCGTTGAGCGTAACAAGAGGGTGGTCGAACTAGAAGAGGACATTCTGCAGCTGGAGGGGGTCTTCGCTCAAGGATCCCAATCCTGGCTTACATCAAAATAAAGAGGCAGGATTATAAATAGCTACTGCTGGAGGAAGCTACTATGCGCTCCCTAGCCATGCGTCACTGTATTTATGAACAGGGCGAGCGCACAGGTAAACTCTTGGCGTAGCTGGAACGTAAGGAACAGGCTGCGAGATGGATGCGAGCAATAACAGGCCCGAGTGGCACACTGATCACGGACCCCCAGGGGATCGCTGAAATTTTTGCGACTTACTTTGAGGAGGTGTTTCGGGTCTCGCAGTCTTCGCAAGCCTCTATGGCTGCGGATCTCCTTGTCATTATAGATGTGGTGTGTCTCTCGCATCAAGATAGAGAGACACTGGAAGCAGATATATCGGAGAAAGAGGTCCAAAAAGCAATATTGGATGTTCGGTTGGAGAAAGCGATGGGCCCTAACGGAATGCCCATCGATCTTCTTAAACCAATGGCTATGAAGCTAGCGCCCCATTTGTTAAACTTGTACAATGAATGCTATGACTCAGAACTGCTACCAGAGGACATCCGTAATGAGGCCATTGTAGTGATTCTTCATCCCGGTAAACCAGCGGAGAAGTTCAAATCGTACCGTCCTATCTCGCTGCTAACAGTGGAAGCAAAAATTCTGGCCAAACTCCTAGCTAATCGTTATGTCCCGTATTTAAATGATTTAATCCATCCAGATCAGTCAGGGTTTATACCCGGTAGGAATACGGCTAAAAATCTCTGACGCGTGCATGGAGTGCTGGGGCAGTTAGATACCATAGAGGAGGAAGCGATATTATTGTCACTGGATGCCACCATGGCATTCAACACTATCGAGTGGGACTATCTCTTTGCTGTCCTGGTCCGCATGGGGTTTGGTCCCAAATTGATTGGATGGATCAGGCTGTTGTATGCGCAGCCCACGGCGCAGTTCATGGTTAACAATCACTGTTCCGCCCCTTTTTCCCTCCTGAAGGGCACGCGGCAGGGTTGTCCGCTGTCTCCACTTCTTTTCGCCATGGTGTTGGAGTTGTTCGCAGTCTGGATTAGGGGGTACCTGATTATTAGGGGCCTTAAATGGACCTGCGACCACGAAGACCGAATATCGCTCTACACTGACGATATTTTATTATATCTGGCCTCTCCAGGGCGTTCGCTACGACGAGTCTTACACATCTTTCACATCTTTGGAGCACACTCGGGGTATCAGATAAATTGGTCCAAATCCCAAATGTATTTTTATTTTTTATTTTTTAAATAGAGTATTAAAGTCTTTCCCCAAAATACAGTACCTTACATAATGTTATCCCCAAAGTAGAGACATTCTGAAAACTAACATGTTGGATTCGTACTACCCAAGGAGGAGTCTAAGTCTCTGTGAAGTACTTCAGCACTATACATATTGAAGGAATCTAACTGAAAACATTGAAGAAGGAAGATATGCAGTACTTGGATGTGACGGTTGTTTAGTGAGACAAAACTAAGAGAATATAATTAACCACGAAAGCTTAGTTGCCAAACGCCAGAGAGAAGAGAGTTTATCTACTTGGCACTGTTGCAGTTGTTTAAGCCATGGCGTGCGGAATCAGATTTACTTGGACACTATGACTGCTACAAAGACTCTTTCAATGCTGTGAAAGACAGCATTGAGCATTCAGTCTTTGAAAACTACTTGCAAATGTTAAAAGATGAGATTGAACATGAAGAAACCATAGTTGCTAAGATAGTCAAAGAGAGTTCACAAAGCAGCCAAAGTTCTGCACCAGCGAGTCAAGATCCTCTTGGAGAACCAATTATTCAAAATGAAGCAGCTATAGCTGAGGTGGAGACTGCACTGCAGCAAGCAAGAGAGGAAACTGTGGATTTCGAACACTTAGTAGAACAACGGAACAATGAACAAAACAGACTTTACAATGAAGTTAAAGATGAAATAGAGCATGGATTTCTAAAATGAAAGGCAACAGTGTGATTGTTCTTTGACAAACCTATATTACTACATATCAATGGTCAGACTGGCACTGGAAAGAGCTTCCTAATTAAAGTTCCCACTGGTTATCTACAGAAGACTACAGAATCAAATGTGTCATGTGTAGTGACAGCACCAACAGGATTAGCTGAACATAACATTAAAGGGACTACTTTACATCACCTACCAATGCTACCCATTGAACATGACAAAAAACTGGAATATCAGAAACTATCTGATGATGCTTGTCATGAGGTACCAAGAGCATTGAAGAAACTGATGCTTTTAATCATAGATGAGGTAATCATGGTATCCAACGTAATGCTTGCTTTCATACACATAAGAATGGAGCAAATTTTACACAAACTTCAGTGTGCTCTTCGGAGGAAAGCATATTTAGTGACCTATTGCAACTTACCCCTGTAAAAGGACAACCTGTTTTCAAAACACTTGTTCATAATGAAACAATAAATTTTCTGGAGAGTATTGGCAATGTGAGTATCTTTTCAAACTTTGAATTCAAGGAACTAGTGAAAAATATGCGTCAAGCATCTCATGTCCGTTATGCAGATACACTGAAGGACATTAAAATAGGAATTCTGACAAAAGAAGGGACTTGTGCTTTGGAAAGTCGTCTTATCAAGAAAATATTTCCATCTAATATTAAAGCAGCTGACCTATTGTACAATTTCATTGAAGAACAGAAGTCTATAGTTTGTTTACTGCCAGACCTTCAAGAATGCTCTAAATTTAATGAACAATAACTACAAATGGAGAAAGAAGATATTTCTGAAAATACAGCTATTGATAAAATGGAAAATTAGGGACTCACAATGCTACTCACAGACAAACTACAAACAAAAGTGGATGCTTTTGAGAAGGCTGTATCCAAAACTGCAGGATTAGAAAAGCTTTTGCGCTTGAGCAAAAACTGTAGAGTAATTTTGAGCCATCATTAAAATGTTGAGAAAGGGTTAGTAAATGATGCACTGTGTAAAGTAATTGATTTTATTAATTTCACAAATAGAGATGAGGTTGAATACTTGGCCATAAAATTTGATCAGATTAATGACATGAAACTGATTGGCCTTTGTGCTGTACATTTTTGCTAGTGAAAGAGGTTAATGTGCGGCACCAACAGTTCCCACTCTGTCTAGCATATGCTGTAACTGTCCATAAATACTACACTGTCTAATTGAAGTCTGAAACTGAATGGAAACAATCCAATTACAGAAGCCTTAAGTAGATAGCAAAAACTGCCTTTAAAGTTAAATATTACCCTTTTTGTTTCATTAACCAAACTTCTACTTTCTATTAGTGGAAAATAAAAACTACACTATGGGATGTTCACTATATGGATCATCAGCATTTAAATATCATTTGGGCTACCAGTTGTGATGATGTTTGCAAAAGGATCTCCATAATTGAAGAGTGCTGTATAGGTATTTGTAATATAGTTCCAAATATAATAATTTAAGAAATAGGTTTAGCATAGGTTTGTTAATATTACTGTAGTAACTCTGTAAAAAGCAAATGTTTGATGAATTGTAGTGAGTGTGAATGCATAGTTTTGCATATTTATAGTGATCTACTGTGCAACTTAGCTTTTTTTTTTTACAATCCATTGATTATTTTTTCCCCACTGTTTGAGGATGAAGCTTCATACAGATTACCGTTTATGGTGAAGAAGTATGAAAACTGAGAACAGTACAAATGGGAAAAGTATATTTTTACTACATTGCAGTACAGTGTGCAGCATAAGCAATGTGTTTTGTCATATTTCTGTAACTCTGAAGATTAAATGCTAACATATCTTTATGTTATTCTTCATTTTCAATAGTGGCTCCAGTTGAACGACGTTAGATGTCTTAAAACACTTTTTCTACCACAGACATATTGGGTAGAGATATCCATGCAGAGTGTTTTTAAACATAAAGTGCTCTTGTCATAGCTTCATGTTAGTTTGTTTTACCTATTTTGTAACTAAAACTTTCAGTGTAATAGAGGAGATTTGCAGTCAGTCACACACAACTCACTCATTCATTCATACACTTATTCATTTTGTTTTAAAACAGATTTTATTGCATTTTAATAGAAGCCACTGTAGATGTGATTGTCCTATTGTGTATATTTTTCTTTCTCTATCCGACATCTCTCTACCCATAAACATGGACATTGTGCTAACTATTACCATATATTACATATATTGTCCACAGGAACCACTGTTCCTTGCTATACAAATTTGGCCTCTAGTGCTCCTTGAGAGGCTGTTATGGCTTGCATAATGTCCTGCAAGTTGGGGCCCAAGGGGGCTCTGGATGAGTGCTGTTATTGCCCTTCATCTGCTTACTGTTTGAAGCACCGTCCAGCTCTGTCGCATCAGCGGCCATGTCTTTCTTTCGAACCGATTTTCCCATCTTCTGCACTGTGTTGCGTGCATGCTTAGTGGTTTAAAATACATAGGGTATGGATAAGTAACGCAAACAATCAAGGATGTTTTTCATTGAGAGGGAATTATTGACATGAACTAGTCAAGGGGAACAAAGCTTACGTTGCCTATGATGTCATTCATAACTGCAAGGTGAAAATCATCACATGTATTCATGGGTACCAGTCTATAACTTGATGTAATGTATGGTCCTAAACGTGTTTCTCATCAGATGAGCAGCTGAGGGTTAGAGGCATGATAAGCAGCCAACAAGATTGAATTATCAATGAGAACGACCCCTCTAATTAAGGGGACATGGTGTGTAAACCAAATCTAAAGAAATACTCCGTAGGTGAACATCTCCTATCCACATCAATTCACTTCTATGCACATACACTACATTGCTACCTTCAATCAATCATAGGAACATTTTGAAAAAACATATCGACATCATATGCAATAATATACTGTAAATTTATTAACAAATGAATTGCTCTTCAGTCTTTATCTCATAAAACTATAGGAACTAAACAAGGGATATTTTGAAGTTATGTGGAAAAATCGGGTATGTGACACACATGGTAGCTTTGAGCTTCAACTGAACTTATGAAATGCATGTTTTGCTCTGAAAAAAGATGTTTGTCAATACGTAAGGTGCTGACATTGGAAACTATTTAAGAAAACCTGATGTTGGCCTATATTAAATACACCAATAATGTGTTTACCAACATTTAAATACCAACAGTTTGAGTGGCTAAATATCTGAATTCCCTATCCTGTTGCTTATGGAGATAGAAAACCTCCACATTTTTGAATTCCAGAACACTGCCTTCCTGGAATGAAAAGGTCACACAACAAAACATTCCTCTCAGGTTTCTACCACTAGATTTGTAATCCATAATAAGCTTTGTCAAGAGCAATATTTTTCCTCACTCTCATTCCGAAACCAAATTTTCAGCTTAACAGAACGTAGTCAAAGCCTTTACAGCCAGTAGTAGAGTGTGAGCTGCATGCCTTGCCTCAAATGTTCTCAGAAATATTTATGTGGAAATATTTCTCCCCAAGTTTACATTATGCAAAGCTTTTCCGCTTGCAGCAGCGTTGTGGAGAAGCACGTCATTTTCAATAAACAATGTGCGTTGCAGATAATTTTTACTGAGAAATAGATCTGGGAAATAAAATGTTTGAAAATTAAGATATTCACATGAAAACCTGAGGACAACATTTTTTTAAACTCTAGAACGTTTTTGGCAAGTCTTCCTGAGGGTTGTAAATACCAAACATTTTCTTCGAGTTAGTACTGACACATGGTAATTGTCATGGAGGGATTAGAATAGGAAGAGTCTAAGCATAAAACCAATTGTTACACCATAACTGGGTCTGTGCCATATTTGTGTGTGGCAAAATCTAGTTCCCTGAAAAACAAGTGGTTTTATATTGTTTTTACAAGCCTTAGAAGAATTACAAAAGGTGTGAAAGCATAAAGTGAACTTTGTATAATTCTTTCAGAAATATAACAATCATTATTGCCTCTAGACCCTCTCTCCAAACCAAGGAAAAGGACATTTGGTGCTTCCTAATGACAAATGAATGTTCCTAATAATTAACAACTGTGTGGACTGAATGTGCTAAGGACTGCTTTGATAGTGATAAATTCCCTTTTGTCCACTGGTTTACAAACTGTGGGTCGAATGACAGAGTATGGCATCTGATTTTCAGCACAATTTGGCGACTCATTATGATTAGGGCTCCCGGTTTTATGGTATTTATTCTTTTGCCATTTCCGTCTGTATTTATCCATATTTATTTTTTGGGCATTTTTTCTGTATTTATCCACATTTATTTTTGCCGTAAGTAAAAAACGACGCACAGCTAGTATTTTCCCACATTTATTTAAATTAACAATGCACACATGCGCTCACTTAAACTAGTGATTTGTTGTGGCTTTAGCAGTGCTATAAATGGTCCGGTACTGAGTAATTTCAAAAGGAGAGTACCTGTGCTTCTCAGTTTTGCTATAAAAACACTTTAGGATAGAGTACAAGCACTTATCAGGAGCAAACATGTGCCAGCTCTTCTGTATTTCCATCTAAAACTAGGTAGAAATCTGCCTTCAAGTGTCTACGGTTTTCACACAGAAAGTACGTAAGGTTACCTATATTGGTGGTGGTGTGTTTGTGTGTAGATAGACAGACAGATAGATAGATCCCAAGCTACACGCCACGTCATTGTCACATTAAATAGTCACTCCCACTTAAGGCATTAGTAAACATAAACAACCTACTACGTGTCTCACTTCAAACCCTCTACATTTCACAAGTGCTATGGTAATGGATTTAATGCTGCGCAATGCACATACAAAATATACATAGTCACATGAATAAATGTTGTGTGGGTGAAGAGTTTAAACATGAAAAAACCAAAACATCTATATGTTGCCAGCCTAATTGAGAAACCTCATAAATTACACATGAGACGCCAAACACTCTAAATATGCCGCCTGTATATTTAACATTTATAAAAATATAAAGTCTTTAACAAACTATTTGACATTTAAAACACGCTGCAGTTATATCGTCATAAAAGTGAAAAGCACCTCTGTCTCCCCTCAGACCTGGAATGCATTTCTGAAATGAAAAGCGCTCTGCCGATAATTGAATGCTGACTCATACTGCAGCTATAATGACTTACAAAGCCAGATGAAAGTGCAGCAAACACTAATTCGAACCCCAATAAGCATTCTACTCGGGTGATTACTTTCATGGAAGCCAGTTACCTGACAAATGTATGTGTCCGTGTCAGAACTACCCCTCCTATAATGCATCTGGACAATCGCAAATATGCCTGCAAAAGACTTATATATATCATTTAAGGACGTGGCATGTCGCTTGGGAGCTCTCTGCTGCCAAAACCTGTTTTCAAAACCCCGGGAGGGGAGCGTCAGCTCCTTCTCTGCTAATAGCTGCCGAGGTGTCAGATTGTACCGCCGGCCTTCTTATCGCCTCACACCTGGCCGTGAAACCAAGCACCCTGCAGCTATGCCCCTTCTACCAAACTCCTGGCTATACAATGACAACCATGGTGATCTGGATAATCATTAAAGTGGCACCTTTCTTCTGTCTCCTCCTCCTATCTTTAGACGCCTGGTTCTGAGCGTGAATTGCATGCACAGCTATGTCGGTCCGAAGCACTCACGCTGCCGTGTGAAATCATGGGGTGAAAGAACAATAAAGCCTCGTTAACAAGCAAATGGTCTTTAAAAAGACCTGTGAAGTACTCGGGTGCGGCTGTGTGCGCGCCTGGGATGGAAATTCCAGCAGCAGGAAGGGGGCATGGCTGGATTCGAGCACAGCAGTGTGGCAACATTTTCTAGTATTTTGCCGTTTCTAAATATAAATACAGACAAAGGAAATATAGATTTCCGTCTGTATTTATATGTAGAAATCCGTAAATACGGAAAACCGGGAGCCCTAATTATGATGTTGGACGGAAAGCCTCCGACCAACAGTCGGATTTCCCTAGACCGTGTCGGAAGTAGGGGTGGGCGGAATTTGCGAAATTCACTTTCGCAAATTATCGCGAAAATGTTAAAAATCTCCGCAAACACGCGGACATATCGCGAAGATGCGGAAGTTTTTTCCCGCCCGTTCGCAGTATTTTCTGCGTGGTTGCGGCTCGCCAACTTACCCATGCTGTTGCTCGCGGGCGCGGCCATCTTGTTTTCACTTGTCTCGCGGTGCATGATCGCGAGAAGAAAGACGTGATCGCGCGACGCATGACGTTACTGCGGGCACGAACTGTCGCGAGACAGAGCAAATGGCTAACAACAATCCAACATCTCGTGGAGAACGCGACCGGATCGGAAAAACTTGTCGGCGAACGCGGGGATTCAGGTAAGGCGATCGCGCGCAGTTGAGAATGTATTATTTTACAGCTCGAGCAAGAAACAAATTAACGCTAAGCTGCGGAATGCGGAAATTTTGACATTTTTGCGCTTTCCGCAGAACGCGACAATGCCAAATTATCGCAATTTCCGCAAACGGAATGGAATTTTGGCCCAGGCCTAGTCGGAACCCATCTGCCAGATTCAGTCAAAAACAATACCGGTTACGATGCTCGTGGTCGGAAGGGGAACCGTTCGGTCATTCTGAAACGGTTCTGAATGGCAATTGCAGTATCCGAGTTGGTTGGAGGAGATCCGTACAGCTCTATGAACAGCATTTCCTACCAACTGATTATTATGTCAGATTCTGACAGCCTTCCTGACTCTGTCTAACTTACATGAAAAGGCTGTCAGAAACTGACTTTGTGAGCCCCTAGCAGGCCCCCCTTCATCCTGAGGCTTCCGGTTGGGAGCCGTGGGGGAACCCAGTGGACCACACTGTAAGACCATGCACAGTGTGGCAGGCACCATGGGGTGCCCACCACAGGGTGCAAGGTTTTCCGTAGACACCCCTTTTCCCCATAGGAGCCAGTGTTGTTGGTCAGAACACAGGCTCCCATAGGAGTCAATGTGAGTCCTTCCGAATGGTGTTCAGAAGCATCGTAATCGGTTGGGAGGAACAGCTGATTGCAAGTTGGTTGGAACTGAATCAAACAAGGAATCAGGCGGTTTGGTCTCCGAACGATTTTGTAGTGAAGCCCTTAGTTGTGAGTGCACATTGTGTGGGTCGACCTGCACCCTTATTCTTCCATCCCTTAATCTGAATAGGGTTAGATATTCATTTTTACTAAACCACCACGCGGTCCAGATGAAACGCCATGGATCCCTCCTGGATCATTGGGGCATGAAATTGTGTTTCCTCATTGTTGGGAATTACCAGTTTAGTTTCAACCTTACCAAGGGGACCCAGGACTACTACTCACCCTCAGGGTAACTCCGTGGTATTTTTAAACCACCATTTCACTTGTTCCACTCACTTTACGGTGTTTTACTTTAATAGATCTCCGCTAAAGAGTTCTCTCATGGGGCCCACGAGAAGCAAAACGACCAAAGATGAAGCATGACTACTTTGCAGGTGTGTGAAGGCATCACTTCCTAATAAGGAAGCTTTCCCCAAGTATCAAGTTGTAATTTCCTTCCTGTATTTTGTTATTTCTCTAGTAACAGCTACCCTCTTGTAGGCTACATGCTTGTTTTTGGCAGCAAGGGTACTGGACCTCTTTTGGCTCCCGACTCCCTCTTTAGTGGTTTGAAGTACACAGAGGCTCAGGGACAATGGTCATGAACATCTGTGCACCTGGTTCATCCCCATAATTTTTTGTTTATACTATCTGTAAGATCTATTTTTTTTTCCTCAATCATTCCCCATATTCTTCTCTCCAGTATCAATTTGAATGGTCTCTAATTCAAAGGGACTTTACAGCTGCTCGGCTTGTGCTCATTAGGGACACTGTTAATTTACCCTACATTTGGGTAGACCCTTATTGGGTCTCCTTAATATGTAGACTTGAGTAGGTATACCTCCATTGACCGATTTCTCCACACCCTGGCTGGTGACTCCATTATACATTTCTTCAATGAGTGCAGTAGATGCACCCTAAGATCATTCCTACTCACTTTCACATGTTAATGAAATCCTGGGACTTGTGTTAAATGAAGCCCCATTGTGATTATGTTTATTAATGATTGCGGATTATCGTAAATGGTAAAGTGTACACTCATTGATTTTGCTACAGCAATCATGACTAGCCCCAATCCAGGTGTTTTCTTCCTCTTGCAGCTCCCTTGTCTCCAGGTCCTGTCTGAAGGGAATGCATAAAATTTCCTGAAAGACCACACCCCTGGAGATTGCACCTACCTGTTATCATATAAACACTAGACTATAAAGGGTATTCAGGGACGAGAGCGAGGCCTACCCTTCCCAAAACCTTCTCGGAATAGGAAAACTTACCTCAACCTGCTGGTTTGGAATTTTAAACTATGCAAATTGACTACTGCCCAAAAAATAAAACATTAATTAACACAGAAATTGGTGGATCATTTTGTGATGCTTTCCAAAGGTGGAGCTGTATGTTGCCTGTTTCCTCAAGTTCATTAAAACCATGACTTATGCACTGCTTTGCTGAAGGTTTGTTAGCCTCCCTGGCAATGCTGTTGCCTCTGCCTGTGTGACAGACTTCAGCTAGCCCAAGGAGCTCAGGCATGTGGATACATAGCACCAAAATGTGTTATCGGCTCCTTGCCACAGGCAGTGGTTAAGCAGACCCATGACTCAAAAAGTGCAGATGCAAGTGAGCTGAATGGTGACTTTGCTCCACGAGCACACTCGCTCTCTGTACAAATGTTTGCTGTTGTCTTTGCATGCACCTTTCTGAGACTTCAAACTTGTCCTTTCCGATTATCCCCATGTCTGCACTCACCAACAGAGAACTAGGTGACTAAAAAAATCTCACCAATAAACAACCGGGGGATCCTTGACTCTACCTTGTCAACAGGGGTTCACCACCTGGTTGAACCTGCATGCTAGCTGAACCCAGATGACCCAAAACATCCCAGGAGGATATTCACAAGAACGTGTGATAACTACCACAAGATTAGCATAACGCAACTTCCAATATCGCAGCCCATCGCGGGAAAATAGCCCTGTGTCAACGTGGAATTCACAACAAGGCGGTACCATGCGATAGTCCGCCGACACCGCGGACAATGTCCACGATACAACCACCACCACAGAGATAAAAACACAAACCACAACATCAAAAAACACACGATGGGCCAAAGCACGATGAGGAAATCAGCGATAAGCAGCACCAGGCCTGCAATACACACCTGGCAGGCCGAAAAAATCACCATAAAAGTAGAAAAACACCCACACCCAAACTGACCTACACCCAAGCACCATGGAGGCAGGCAGAGCAGACGCAGAGGACGAGCGCAACCAAACAAGCACCCCGGACGACCAGCCCGGGACATCGGGGATAGGGAAGGGCAAGGACAAGGAGACGAGGAAGACGAAGTTCAGTCCGCAGGCAAACAGGATCATAGTCACGGAGGCGATGGAACACCACCAACAACTCTTCGTCAACTCCAATGTGTCATTGGGCACCAAAACTGGAATATGGCAGGACATCGTCGACAACATGAATGCCGTTGGAGAGCACAAGCGGACAATGGAAGAGGTCAAGAGGCGATGGAATGACATCAAGTGGAAGACCAAGGAGAAACTCTCCGCCAACCAGAAGGTAGCAATGCAGATCGGAGGTGGGGGCCCAGCACCACATCTCGTGCTGGATGACATGGACATGGTGTCGACAGTCATCAGTGTGGATACTGTGGACAGAGTCAGGGGACCGGACACTGCTTGGCAGGACACAACACAACCACAACAGGGTGAGTGACCACCAGGTACTGGGGGGATGGATGGAGATGTCCACAATGGCACACATGCACAATCAAGCAGGGCACAGTACACACCCACAATGACCCTGGCACCTCGCCCAGACCCACAGACTGTCACAGTGTACAATGCCATTTTGTCAGAATGTCAACCTGTACCATGCGGCTCCATACATGTGGACACATTGTAATACACAATCTCCCCTTCACATCGCAGGGGCATCATCAAAACCTCCTGCAGAGCAGTCCCAGCCACTCTCCACTGATGACGAGGAGGACAACACCAGCATCGACGTACAAGCCCTCCTAGACATCATTGACCTCATCCGCAACTCACCTCCAGGATCAGGGCAGCCCAGCTACATCAAGGAGACCCCACCCACCAACCAAACCACCCAGCAGGAGGCACCCACAGCCATGGCACCCTTCCAAGTCTCAACAAATGGCCTTCCAATGCCGTGTGCTGGAGGGCCAGAAGGAGACAGCTGAGCAGGTGCGGGTGGGGTTCGAACTCATGGCTGCCAAACTGGATGTCATCCTTGGGTGTCTATGTCCGCCCCATGGTCTCCAACAAGCCCTGACTGACATCGCTGGAGTCATGACGTGGAGAGTAGAACAGCTGTCCGCTCAGAGTGGCTCAGGCGATACCAGCCGTGAGCTGGCACACATGCGGAGGCTCATGGAGGACATGTTGCGTATGGAGGCGGAAAGGATGGCAGCCACCGCTGCACATCATCAGAATGTAGCTGGGATCTATCATGCCCCGCAGACCAACATCATGGCATTGCCGCCACAAGGCATGGCGCTGATAAATGCTTCTGCCCAACTCCATCCACATCCCTGTCCCCTGGTATGTCAGTGGCACACAGTGCCCAGCCGGGACGGCAACACCCACTGGGGGCAGGGCACATATCCAGGGACGAGGACGTGGATGGGTTTGTGATCAGGAGGTACTAGCATTCATTTCCGCCACCTGGCCTGTTTCTGCTTGGCGCCACACATGGTCTCATGACCTTCCACTGACCCACAATACACACCGATTCACTCACCTTGGACAGCGACATAGACTGCCACATCCTGTTCGATGAACAATGACACGGCGGTCAGACTGCGGACTGTAACCTCCCTCTTCCGCAGTACATGTCATCCCCAGATGGACTCTGGCTGGCCCTCCACAGGCACATATTGTGCAGTGTGCTCGGCATTGCCCTGTACCGCTCCAGCTGCATAACTGCACTGGATGTGCAAATAAACATCCAGTGACGCACTGATGTGCCATGTCTTACATCATTCAGGTATGGATGTGTGGATGAAAGTGGGGACAGTGCCTTCACTTGCGTCAATGATGTTTATCCTGTGGGATGCGAGTCAGAGGGTGCGACATTGCATTTTGAGTACCTGGTCCCGTGAACACTACAACAGATACACACGCATCAATCACTTTCTTGTCCGGACATGGACTGGACCACGCCCGAGCCCACGAGTCATTGTGGCAAACCCTGTGCTGGTCCGGCGTATGGCAGGCAAGACCACTCCGATGACACACCGAGGGGGGGCCATCTTTGCTACCCGTCGCAGGCATACTCGCTGGTGGTGTGCAGGTCACTGGTCTAGTCATCAGCATGTCACAGCCACTCCCTGAGGGCAGGCTTGCACACACACGTCACCCATCGGGCACAGGCGTCACTGGCCATGTGACTCCGCTAACATAAGGGGCCGACAACGTCACATTCCCCTCTTCCAGTGGTGACTGGATGACGGCCGCTTCTCATTCATAAAGGTCCCATGAATTGTTGCGCTCAGGGTTGGTGGCATCTGAGGCCTGGCGCATGAGACGGGCCTACCACCATGTGGCGCTGACTGGGTTTGCACAGGGTTAGTGGCACCCGAGGCCTTGCAAATGGCACGGGCCTGCCACCACATGGCGCTGACTGGGGTTGCACAGGATTAGTGGCACTCGGAGCAATGCGGCCGGCACAGGCACCCTGCTACGGGATGGTGACTTTGGGTGCACTTAGTCAGTGACACCTTAAGCTGCTGAGCGGGTGTGCAGCCTGCCATGATGCCCCATTTCGGCGGTCTGGACAGCTCAGGTTTTGTGTGCCCTGCTGGACCGCAGTGTAGGCCAGAGCCAGTGGGCAGGGTGGGCCTACCGCCACGTGGCGTCGCTTCCGAGATCCCAGAGTTAGTGGCACCCATTGGGTTGCGTGGGTGTGCAGCTTGCGATGGTGCCGGGTGCACTGGTATGTCCTCTGCCATGGAGTAATGAAGACCCAGCACCAAACGTGAGACCTGGTGTGGAGGGTGCCACGTCTGCGGGCCCTGGCCTGCACCAGCACGTGGTGGGACCTCCCATCTATGCGCCGGTGGCGGAAGGTGAGCAGTGAGGCCTGGGTGTGCATGGGCGGGCATGCTCCAATGGGCAGCGGGAGGAGTTGTGGTGCCTCTGCCTTGGTGTGAATGGGCTGGCAGGCGATGTTGTCTTATGAAGGTGTGTGTACTGTGTCAGTCATGTATCTAGACTCTGTTTCAGCTGGTGGCTCTGACTCAGATGTGTGACCTGG
This sequence comes from Triturus cristatus, assembly GCF_964204655.1. Lineage (NCBI taxonomy): Eukaryota > Metazoa > Chordata > Amphibia > Caudata > Salamandridae > Triturus > Triturus cristatus. The sequence continues at coordinate 732,745,735 of NC_140587.1, read as the reverse complement.
TGAACTGCAATACAGACCTGCATGTGGTTGGAGACACACCAGTGGCAGCAGGTGAGCAGTGTGGCCTGGGTGCTCAGGGGCGGCACTGTCTCTCTCTCCCACTCTCTTCTTCTCCCTCTCCCCCTCTCTCCTTCTCTCTCTCTCTCTCTCTCCCCCTCTCTTCTTCTCTCTCTCTGTCTCCCCCTCTCTTCTTCTCTCTCTCTCTCTCTCCCTCTCTTCTTCTCTCTCTCTCTCTCCCCCTCTCTTCTTCTCTCTTCCTCTCTTTTGCCTTCGCTCTCTCTCTGTCCTTTGATGTGCAGAGGACACACCTTCTCATCATGATTTTTGTCTTGCAGGCTGGAACCTACGGATTTTCCTGAGGGGAGCGGCTGTGAGCCTTCATTTCATTTCAGTTTTCATTTTAATAAAGTTACATTTGTTGCTTCAAAAGTGAATGTGTGCTGCTCTTTTCTGTGTCGACACATGCATGTCACCAGTTGTGATTGTGCGATGTCAGGTGGATTATTTTGTGCATGTTTAGGTGTAGCTGATGTGGCATGTCTTTGGTCAGGGGGTGCCAGGGAGGGGTGGTCCTGGGGTGGTGTTGGTGGGTGTTGTGGTCCTCTTGGGTGTCCGGGTTGCATGATGGGTGGCTCCATGGCTTCTGTTGCCCTTCGGGTGTGGCCCTGGGCTGTTCTCCCTTTTGTGGTGCAGGCTGCCGTCTGACTTTACACCAGGTCAGAGCAGGTGTAGATTTCCTGGTGCCAACGCGCCTTATCACCTGTTTTGTGCTTTTATTGCCGATGTGGCTGGTCGTTGAGAATGTTGTGGTGTGATGTTGTCGCTGATTTTGCATGGGTATGCCCACTCTGTATCTCATTAGCGATAGTTGCGCGGGTCCTCTGTGGCGATGTTTTTTGCAGCTGCTATCGCGGGTAAACTGGTGCTGTGGGCTGTTAACACCAGCTTGTGAATGGGGCGATGGATTTATTGCAACTTTGGCTGTGATAAAGTGCAGTTGACTCGGCGATAGTTTCTTGTGAATATGCCCCCCACTGTGTTAATCTATTGTGAGATCCTCTGCGGGGGGTACATATCCCAAATACTACTGTGGGTCAGACGAGTGTCTGCCACCCCTACCCCTCCATTTAGCATGCACAGTGAAATACATAATTTTACAGTATTAGAATATTTTTTTCGCAGCCATCTTTTAGATGTATATGTTTTTCCATTTCTGATATCCCTAGTTGGTTAGCACAGTGCATACTGTTAAAATTGCACATTGTCCTTGATCAGCTAGGTATAGCAAGCATTAAATATTGTGTTACTTGAGTGCTGAGTGTTACAACTGCTTTTTATTGTACAATTTTGCTACCTTTTCTGATTTGTGCAATTCTTTAGGAACACAATGTATGAAGTAATGGTGGGAGCTGATAGATTTCAATACCAGGTGCACTCCAAATATCAGTTACCTCACTAGTTATACTAATAAACTACCTTACTAGTTATGTTATGTTATGTTAATTTATTTCTTCTATAGCGCTCGGCTACTCCAAGGAGCATATACTAATGAACTCCCACTGAACTCTGCCTCTGATGGATGGAGGCGCCAACCATGCTAATGTTAAAGATAATTCATACTTAGGGTGTTGCACTCACAGCACAACCATTTCAGAGCACTACAAGATGCAGGATACAGCAACCACAATTGTGTTTTTGACTGATTGATTTATTCTTCTATGATGTGAATTAACATATTTCCCCAAACTGAAGATGTGACAACATTTTCAAATGTATATAGGAAAACACGTGTATTGATTGAAGCAGTGGTGGAGTATTAAAATATACACTGTATAACAGCCAATACGAGATTTGTCCTGGTTACTAGGAATTTTTCAAGGCAAGAAACTAAATTAGTAGGTTGTGAGTGCTCTTTACTATCTTCTAGATTTGTTCCACTGGGAATTTAAAGAAGTCAGTCATCTGCAAAATATATTTAGAGTCCTATGTATAATGTAGTTGTGATTATAGATCCATGATAAGAAACTTAATGTGATAAGAAGCTCAAGGGCAGCTAATATGTGTGCGTGCGAAATGCAATCATTCCATTTGATTGCCTCCGAAGAAGTTATTTTTCTAGAAAGCATTTTGTCACAGACAAATACAGCAATTATAGAGACGTGGGGCATGTTCTCAAGGACACATCACCGATTTAGCTGCACTTTTCCACAATGAAAGTGGCGATAGATTTATCGCCCTATTCACAAGCCTGGGCTAACAGCCGACACCATCAGTTTACCAGCGATAGCCACCGCCAAAAACATCGCCAGGGCTGACAGCGACAACTAAATCTAATTATATGCAGAGTAGGCATTCCCATCCAAAAACTCATGATAACATCACTTCGCGATATTCTCAACAACCAGCCAGATCTGCGATACGAGCCAAAAACAGGCGCTAAGGCATGTTAGCAATAAAGACTTAACACCTGCTTTTTTCTGGTCTTAAGTAGGACAAAAACCTGCAGTAGAAAGGGAGCCCAGCCCAGAGCCACATCTGAAGACCAACTGATGCCATGGAGCTACTAATCATGTAGCATGGAGACCCAAGAGGGCAACAACACCCATTGCCATCACCCGCAAGACCACCCCCACCCCCAGGACCATCCACCCCGGACTACCACCGAGGCAGCACAGAACAAGACAGCCGACCTTCCCTAAACACACCAGCCTCAGAGACTTAACGCCAGAGGATGTCATTCCCCACTACAGGCTCAAAAGAACAGCCATCCTCCACATCCTGGCCCACAGGCTGACAGTACCAACACAGAGGACAACCAACATCCCTCCGCAGACAAAGCTGCTGGCTGTGCTGCACTTGTTGGCCTCTGGTACCTTCCAACCAACAACTGCCAGAGTCAGAGGAGTCTCACAGCAAGCCCTATCAAAGTTCCTCACACCTGTCTTGGATGCCATAATCAACTTGATACCCCAGAACCTTCACTTCCCCCACACTGCGCAGGAACAGCTGGAGACCAAGCAAGGCTTCTACCCCATAGCTGGCTTTCCGCACGTGTTGGGGGCAATTAACTGCACACATGTCCTACTTGTGCTCCCTGCTGACATTGCACACAATTATTGCAACAGAAAGCACACGCATTCCATAAATGTGCAGGTAATAGTGGACCACCAGGGACTGTTAACCAATGTCGTTGCCAACTTCCCAGGCAGTGTGCATGATTCCTATATATTCCGACAGTCCCTCATCAGCCAGCGCTTTCAGGATGGCACCTATGGAAATGCACCGCTCGTTGGTAAGTACCAACGGAACACACCACACACCTCAACTCCACAATCATACAACTCACAACTGTGGGAATGCACACGTAACAAAATCACATACAACATGCCCACCTACCAGACACGACAACACAAGTAACTGTGGTAGCAGGGACCAGACATGCAGACAAACCATCCACAAAGGCATAGCCCCTCTGTCACACAATTGCAGAATGTGGGGAGAGGCCGGAACCAAGAATGTGCGAAGGAGGCAATGGACCCATAAATAAAAATGTACACAATGCCAAGTGTGGTGGTGATGTGCTGGACAGTCCTGAGTATGCATAGCACAGACATGACCATGTGGACATATACGGCTGGTGTTTGTAGTGTTGTGGACAGTGGATGCAACCATGTTACTGCAGGCAGTGGGGAAGACCTTGGACATGTAGCTATGTCAACCCCCCTGTAAGTGTAAGCGTAGTGGGCTGGGCCAATGTACGCCAGTCCAGCGTAGGAGTGTGAATAAATAGACCAGGACTCTGGGCGTGGTTCACTTCCGGGATGGCTACCAAAGTAACTACTGCGTGCGTCTCTGTGTCTGCCATATCCTGACCATAGGCCTACACACACGTGGCCGCCCACCTTCAACGGCCCACATTTCAGTGTTGTTTTCAGGCTTGCGGACATGCACAGACTGGCATGACAATGGAGTGCTGTAGGAGTGCAAGTGATGCAACCGCACAGCGCACACAAGTAAATAGGCTTGGGGGAGGAAGGAGCAGCTGTGCGGCTACATAATACACATTAATCCGGCACATTTGCCAGGAGCAGTACATGGCAAACATGAATCCCAAAGTCGCACAAATCACACGCCACAAAACCTGTCAGTCTGCCGACACAGCATACAGAACCACAAATTAACACTAATCTCACTTACCTCTCACAGGCGATCAAGGATATGCACTCTGCCCGAGGATGATGACACCCCTCCGGGCCCAAACCCCCCGGCCCAGAGGCAGTACAATGTGGCCCACAAATGCACCAGGGGCATTGTTGAGCGCATATTTGGCGTGTTAAAATGACGCTTCAGGTGCCTGGACATCACAGGTGGAAGACTCCAGGTGCCAGATGCACTTTACGAGAGTGCACAGAGAGGCTGTTTAGGGTGTCACGTATTCAATATGCCATTTCAGGGTGTCAAATGTAGTACGTAATCCCACTCATCAGCATATCACATGTGTACAAAAACATGACACAAAGGCTGTCCTTGGTGTCCAAAAAAAGGCAACAGTGTCATTTGGGGTCAAATATGAAATTTAGGGTGTCATTTGGGGTCAAATATGAACCACCCTGATGCAGAGATGCACCCTGTGACTCAAGTCCCACATCATGAGCAACATGGACGTCAGGGGGATGACATCAGGGGTTGTTTGTGCATGTGGATGTGTGAGAGTGTGACATGCTCTTTTACGGATGTGGTCCACACCTTAGTGTCGTGGCGTGCACCATGTCATGATAATTGGACTGCAGCCATACTAATCATCATGCAGTGTCACTTGCATTGTCAGTGTGGCTCATGGACCCGCAGCTTTGCTGAGTTCAGCACATGTGCAGGGGTTTGTTGTGAGGTTAGTGATGTGTGGGGAGGGCCCCCTCTGGGCACATTGTCAACGGGGGCCTACTTGCTCTTTCTATGTGGGCTGCAGTGTGCCAAGGGGATCAGGGACATGATCCAGAGTCATTGTGAGTGTGCACTGTGCTATACTTAATTGTGCATGTGTGCCATTGTGCCCATCTCCCCCGTCACTCCAGTCCCTGGTCGTTACTCACCCTGTTGCTGTTGGGTCAGGTCATGTTGAGCAGTGTCCGGTCCTACAACTCCTGCCACCGTCTCCCCACTGATGACTGTGGGTACCATTTCCTCCATCTCATCCAGCTCCTGTTGTGGCATTGGACTCCCACCTCCAGGCTGCATTGCTGCTTTCCAGTTGTTAGTGAGTTTCAGCTTGGTTTTGCGCTGCTTATCATTCCAACGCTTCTTGGCACTTCACTCCGACTGCATTCACCTTGGCCAAGATGGACTGACATATTGCATTTTTAGTTGCCAATGACACAGTGGAGGTGATGAACAGTTGTTGGTGGTGTTCGATCACCTACGTAATCAGGATCTTGTTTTCCTGCGGACTGAATTGCGGGATCTTCTTCTTCTTCTCCTTGCCCTTCTCCTTCCCCGAGGTCCCTGGCTGGTCTTCTAGAGGTTTGTGGGGTTCTGGTTGGCCTCTGTAGTTGCTCCAGCTTCCTCTATGGTGCTTCTCAGTTGTTTGGGGTTTTTTTATTTATTTTTTTGCAGCTTTTATGGTGAATTTTCCCGCCTGACGTGGGAATAGCAAACCTGGCGATGATTATCGCTGATATTTTTATCGCTGTTGGGCCCAACGCAACTTTTTTTCACGTTCGGGTTTCCTTTTTTATCAGCGCCCTAGTAAGTTTAACGAGGACATTTGGCACCTTATCCGGATACTATCGCGTGTTGCCAGCGTGTTGAGAATACGCCATTAACACGGCATTAGTTTGCCGCGATAGACGGCGTTATATGAAAATGCGTTGGGCATGATTATCGCCCGTTCTTGAGAATATCCCCCATAGTATTTTAGAGCAAGAATTGATTGGATTCACATTTTACATTTTTTTAACTTCAATCAGCCAGCCATACCAACGGATGATAGATTGTTGAGAAGAAAATCATTTGGAGACATATAATTAACACCCTTCCCATTTATTATAAACACTAGAAGCACTGTAAAAGCGAACCAGAATCATCTAAATAAATTACATGCTGATAACATTTTGTTTATATACAATCTGTGTTAAACTGTTTTCAAATATCCATCTGGCTTTGTAAAAAAAGTTCAAAATGATGTGACTGAAGAATTGTCATTTTAACACAATTGAAAATTAAACCCTAATAGAAAATTGAAATGACAAAAATTGGTTGTCTCTGTAATGTTGGTATTGCACCTCAATTTGTTTTATATATATATATATATATATATATATATATATATATATATATATATATATATATATATATATATATATGTATGTATGTATATATGTATGTATCTATGTATGTATATATATATATATATTCACTTAAAAAACAATAGGTTTCACACATGTTATAGTTAGCTGGACATTTCACTCGTAAAAAACCATTGAAATTCCCCCATTATAGTTAGTTCAGCTAACTATAACTCGCGCGCCCGCAATCCACTGCTCATGACGTCACACATTACATCACTCATGACATGGTCAGTGGCATCACTCATGACATCACTGATGACATCATCCTTGTGATAGAGTGGCGGTCGCGTGAGTTATAGTTATCTGAACTAACTATAACGGGGGAATTTCAATGGTTTTTACGAGTGAAATGTCCAGCTAACTATAACATGTGTGAAACCTATGGTTTTTTAAGTGAATTTGCAAAGTTTTTTAAATGCTAATTCCTAACTATAACGTGTGTGAAAACTATGGTTTTTTAAGTGAATTTGTAAGGTTTTTTAAATGCTAAGTTATGTATGTTTTATTATATTGTTTCTATATTCATTTTACAATAAGCTACCTATGTATATAGTTATAGATTGACTGTATCCTGTAATATGGAATGGCTCGTTTAAAATGTTTTTTTTTTTAAGGTTTTACACCGTGCGCGCACCGTGCGCGCACCCCGCGATTTTTTGAAAAAAAAAATAAAATGTCTTTTTCACCCTTCGGGGTCCTTCAGGGACCCCCTGACAAAGGCTAGGGGGTCAGGAACTCTCTACCCTGCCCCCTTTTCACGTTCTCCACCTTTCTTTTTCACTGTCACACACAAAACACACAAAATGGCGTCCGTCACTTCCTGATTTCGACCGATTCGAATGTTGACTGACATGTAACCACCAATCAGAATTACGCTCGCGCACGTTATGGTGCACGCATGGTGCACGCACAGTGCGCGCACGGTGCGTGCTTATAGATATTTATGTGCTTTTAACTGCAATTTTCTCAGGAACTACTGGACAGATTGACACCATATATGCAAACGGCACATGCCTGACCTGAGGACTACCTCTTTGCCAAATTTCAAGTAATTCTGTTCAGCCGTTCGGGCTGTACCTTCGACTAAAGGTCCTATGGGTAAATGCATGGGGAAAAAGCGTTTTGGGACCCCCCTTTTTTCTCAGCCCCCGCTTGACGAATCACCCCGAGACTTTCAGGGTAGGAGCTGAGCAGGGCGCCCCATTAGTTTGGAAAATTTCGCGAGGATTCGTCAACCGGCGCCAAAGTTATTCAAAATAGAATTTTCAGATTTCCTATGGAAACTCGGTAATAACTATAACTATCTACTGGTGACCGCCAGTAGATAATGTGGGGTCACTAACACAATATCAACACCTAAATTATTGTCTTACCAAAATATGGAGACACTAATATTGCATACAAAAATATCAACTACATACACTTACCATTAAACATACAAAAATATCAATAAGAAATGTCTTTGTTAAAACATCAATATATGACTAATGTCAAATACAAAAATATTGTACACAAAAATATTTCGAAAAATACATAAATATAGAATTTAACAAAAATATTGAAACTCACAATATTGACAACATAAATATCATTTAAAAATCACATAAATATCTAAGCATAAAATAAACACATTAATATGTATTAATGGTAACCTACTAAAATGTACCACATATTAAATAATATCAATTAAACAAAAATAAAAATAATATAATCATTTTTTTAATTCAAATGCATATTTGTAAAATATAAATTATTAGCAAATAATCAAAAACATCTATGTTTATTAAATATAAATTAAAAACTATTCAACAAACAACATTTACTACCATTAAATAAAATTACAAACATATATTAAATGCAAATAACACATTTGTAAACATATTGAACCATGTGTATTACTTAACATATATACATTTCATTTCAAATACTCCTTTACATAAGTAAAAGATTTGTTCTCTAAACATACACATTACTGCCAAAATAATTAAACAGACACTATAACAACCAATAAAATAAAAGCATAAACAACAAAAACCAATAGAAACGTTCAACTAATTATGATAACAGTAAAAAAGAAGGCAAAGTTACCTCACAACCTGCAAAGATTGGAAAAGGATGAAACACTGCCAGATTGCTGACCCAACTGAAGATTTTTAAATCATCTACATCAAAAAACCTAAATACAAAGGGGCATATTAACAACGGCCAGCGCTAATTATCGCTGGCCGTGCTTAGCGATAATTATATTATCGCAGGCTATCTCTGGTATTTATCGCCCTGGTAGCACGTTATTAACAACGCGTTACTCCAGGGCGATACAAATTCCAGAGATAGCAAGGTTATCGCCCTTTTGCAGGGAACATCGCTGGTTTTCCAGCGATGTTCCCTGCAAAAGGGCAATAACATTGCTGATACGACCAACAGGGTCATATCAGCATAACCCGCCCCCTATGTTAGGGATGACTAAGTCAGGATTTTATCAGATGTTAGGTTTTGGCGAAAACGGCAGTGTTCGCCAAAATCTAATGTGTGCTAAAATCATATGGTCTGCCTTGTAAAGATTGCGATGTAAACTTCAGCGATATTTGCAAGGTAGTCCATCTTGGGTACGCCCAGTAACGCCCACTTTGCATCTCCAATGAGGCGTTGGGAAAAAGGGTGCTAACATGCGATTATGCATGTTAGCACCCTCTTGTAAATAGGGCGCTGGTTTTATCTCCGCTTTTTTGGCTTTGTAAGCCAAAAAAGGGGTGATAAAGCCCTTGTAAATATGCCCCAAAGTAAGTACAAAATCTAATATATCTAGACAATATTCTAACTAAACTAAAAACAAGTAAAACGTACCAAATTAAATAAATAAACGCATGCCCATTTTTTTCTCATTATTAGATCGAAACACCTTAAACTAACAAAACCAACCAAAAAAATGCTGGAGGAAACAAACTGCAACATTCAATCAACAACAAATTACAGACACAAGACAATAAGCTAATCATTTATAAAAACAAAGAATGTATTACTGCTAGTTAATTTTGAAATGAAGCTAACTAATTAGCAAAACAAAACCTCTTAACAAATACAACTTTTTTCTTCTCTTCTGCAGGCTTCACCAACTGCAAAGAATCCAACTACATTAAATGAACAGAAATATGCACCTAAAATAGAAATAATTATTTTAAATAAACTAGAAAAAAAGCAATTAACCCCTAACTGCCCTTAAATAAACTAGAACTAAATAGGATTTAACTTTAAACAATAAATACATCCCTGCCCCAAAAAGTTCCACACAGCAATGTAGAAGCAAGAAAAAAAAAAACTTCAAAGAAAAATCAAGAAAGTACAAGGACAACATATATGTAAGTATTTGAAGAAATAGAAATGTAACAGGGTAAATATAGCCATTACATGTATTAATTTATATTTATGTACACATTAATAGTATAACCCAGAAAATGACAAAAGCAGCTAAATTCATACCCTCTCAAAAAGGGAAATATTTGCTCTGTTACATGGGCTACACTTACAGCCAGGAAAGAACATCATGTAAGCATATTCATTAGAAATGTACCAAATACTACTATAATTTCTGCTATGGGAGGACAACCTCTAGGGAAACTACATTGATAAATGTAAATGAACACAACCACCCCCGCAGCGTCACTGAAATAGAAGTTAGAGTCGTGTTAGAAAACATTCTAGAAGCAAGCACTTGCTCCCAACAACCAAACTCTGAAATATAAAAAAATATCATAACTCATGTTACAGAGTACATAACTGCCCAGTTACCTGCCATCCCAACACTAAAATGCCTAATGGGCCAAACCAAAACATCCACCAGCCAAACACTACCAGCCAGCCCCAAAAACATTTAGGGCCCAATTACGAATTTGACAGTGGAGACCGCTTGCCCTATTATGATAGTTTAAGTCATTGGTGGGCTTTTCCTTTGACGGTCCCACAGTGGTGCCTCTAAAATAGGCACCTCAACGGGCACATCAAAAGAAGTTCCAACACTGAAAAGTCCATGTAGTGCTAGAACTTTTGTGCATGCACACAGGGAGACACATGTTGTACCACCACTTTTGCATCCACAAGGAGTCCTCACTGCCACTGTTTCAATGTAGGAAAGACCGCCATGAAAACAGTGGCTGTGATGAAAGTCGTAATATGCTTGGTGGGACCGCGGCGGTACGCCAAGCATATACGTGCCTCTGGACCGCTGCACCACCACCAGGGATCAGGGGTTCCCTGATGGAGTTGGTGGTCTCATGACGGCACGACCACTAGGGTCGTAATGGTGCAGTCACAGGACTGCCACCACCGTGTTCACTGTAACTGCCTCCATCTTGTTTTTTCTCTGTTCTGCCACATTGAACAATCGAATGCAGTGATTTTTGTGGCTTTTGGGCCATTTCAGTGTTTCTCCACTTCTCTTACAAGCAACTCAATGCAGCTCAAAAGCTTGATGAGGGCTTGTAATCAAGCTATGCCACCATGATGGGGATTTCATGTGCTAGGCTTTCTGCGAGATTCTTCCCCATCTTGACCATATGTGCACATTGTGATATTGACTTCAACCATTCTCATTGTTTACAATGAGAATAACAGCTAGCTATGACATTTGCAGCCTTACATGTTTAATTCTAATTCTGCACATCTGGAGAGACCTTGGATTCATGTAGATTGATATGAAAACACCTGACTCTCTATTGCTGGCAATTTCCATTTTTCTTCACTACCTCACTCTGGTAACATAGTCAATACTCTCCGATGTGAATAACCTCACCTAGTATTTAATTCAGAAATACCTTCTTATTTATGTCTTCATTTTTATGGCCCTGATGGTGCTAGTAGTTGGAGCGCCCACTCTAGTACCTCAATCACAAACCTTGATCTTTTTTCCATTCTTATTTTGGGTCCACTTTAAACACTTCCTTTCAGGCTTGGAAAAGTAATTGTGATAAAACGCATCTCTGCTGTAATAAATGTTTACCGACCTCCAATCAAATGATAATCTTCACTGCTTATGTCATGTAGCAGGGTAATTTGTTAACAATGGATTTATTAAAGATGCCATTACCATACTGCCTTCGACAAACCATTTTGACAAACTATGAATTTCTACAATGTACTTTCACAATAGATGGAATGTATTTAGACATGCAATAAATAGAACTATTTGTATAGGTATTAAAATGTTGTTTTCTCAATTTACACTACTTGTATATGGTTTGTTTACTTAGTGTGATCCAGATGATGGTTTCTAATATACATAGTGATGCCGCTGCCATCACTCTGTTTTCACCTTTAGGGTAACAAAGGTGCAATGTTTTGCTGCACCTACTTATTTGACTCTCATTTTGGGGCATATCAGCAAGAACTGGAGATAATTATCGCTAAGTGCATTTAGCGCTAGGATAATTATCGCCGGGAAACGTGAATTTTTATCGCTGAGATAGTGTGCTATTAGCAACGCTTATCTCAAAAGCAATAACAATCCTAGCTCTAACTGCCAAACGTGAGATTATCGCTGGAAACCCAGCGATAATCTCACGAAGTTTGGCGTTAGCTTGAAGATAGGGCCTCACATACTTAGCCATGATAACCACCCTCCATAGGATATCATGGCTAAGTCAGTCCTGAAGCAGGCGTAGGGAAAGTAGCGATAACAGGGGTTATCGCTACTTTTCTTGCCGCTATGCTTCATAGCGTGGGGCTTGATGATAGGAGGAATGTCGCTTAGCGATACTTCTCCAGTCATGTCAGGTCAGGAACGCCCACTTTGCATCTCATTAGAGATGCAAAGCTGGGCGTTAAGAATATGGGTGCAAATGCAAGGTTTCACATGATAGCGTGACCTTGCAAATTAGGCGATAACATTATCGTCGCTTTTCGCCCGAAAACGGCGATAATTTTATATCGCCTCGTTGCTGATATGCCCCTCTATTCCTAATTTTGAATACATTTACATAGCCACTCTAATTAGGATGTGGGTTAACAATAATAGTAATAGTTGGTATTAGTGCAGGGGCACCTTCTCATGTAAATGCCTTTGGTGTCATGCTATATCCATGTTGGATGAGATCCAAATCTAACCTGTCCTCTATTTTGTAAAAGTTCCAAATGTTCAGAAAAAGTTATGAATAGGAGTTTTTATCGAAGTATGTTTTACTGCTGTTTAAGAAATTGAAGGAACAATTACATGTATTATGAAAACTCTAGTCTGGTGCTAAAGCAGCAGCCTTTGTGACATTGTAACTTGACATACGTTGAAACATTGTATAAATATAGAATACTTCTTCCAGTCTTGCCCAGAATGTGGATATCATTTCTCATGTGTCTATTATTTTCAGCATTAAGAAAATTATAACCTCCCTTTAATGTTCTTATTACAGTTTATTTGTGACATAATAATTCATCTGAAGCATGAAAATAACCGGTAATTACAGTTGGGTTGTCATGGCATAGCACAATCTGGCACAGTCACCAGACATTGTCGGGGCCAGATCAATGAGTGCAAGAACAATTGCTAGCTTTTCATTCGGTCAGTTTTTTTTCCCTGAAAAGTTATTAGTTAAAAAGGTGACACAGAGGACAGCATGTTTATCTATTTCACTGCTCAATTTATTTACCTAAATCAGGAAAGAGTGGTGTCCCTATAGAATCTATTGTTCAAAATCAGTTTCATTGATCCTTATTACAGTTCATATTATGCAATAAAATGAATTGTAAACCTGAAGAGAAGAGACGAGAAATAGCCGCAAAAAAAGTCTCATGCCTGCCATTGTACCCTGTATGCAGTTTTAAACTATCAATTTGACTTGGCAAAAAATAATCCCTTTGCAAAGCTTTAAAATGATTTTTTGTTACATATAAGCCACCCCTAATGTATGCCCTACACATCCCATAGGGCAGGGTACATTTCAATTAAAGTGTTGGGCATGCACTTGTAAGTTTTACATGTGCTGTAAGTTAAAAACTCACACATTTGTATTTCAGTACTGTGAAGCATACCCCACCCATAGGATAACATTGGGAACCTTATTACATTTAATAAGTGATCATTTTGGTTGGGAGCTGCTGGTAAAGTTATATTTGGTGTCTGAGAAATTGCAATAAAAAATCCTCTTTAATGGTAAAGTTCAATTCAGTCACAGTTTTAAAAATGCCACTTTTAGAAATTTGGGATTTTCCTTCCCTGACTATTTAGTGCCTGTAGCATGTTCCTCAGCCACATGACTTAGTAGTGTAGTCAGCAGTTGGCCTTTGTATATTCCTCACAGACAACTGCATCATAGAGGGATTATGTGTGCCTAGATTGGCCATCCCAGGCAGGATGTGGGGTACAGCTGAGCACAGACCCACTTGCAAATCAATAGGGTATGCCCTGCCTCAACACAAAGAACTTCAAACTAGTTCATTGTGCCTGTAGCCAGGCTGACACCAGGGAAAGTAGGCAGGAAATTCCAGGCACTTTTAAAACTGGAACTTCTAGAACATTCTCCTACTACAAAGGAGGCACCAGGTATAAAAATAGGACCCTCAAACTCCCTCTTCAGTTCACTTGTGGAACCTGCAGAACGACTGCCTTCTACTGTAGCCTGCAGGGAGCTTTAGAAGTCTGTTTTGCTGCACCAATAAGGACTGCTTTGCTGCCTGAAGCCCTGAACCCTCAGAGGTGTGCCCCGCTGCTGTGCCCTGCACTTCTCCTTGAACCCAGGACTATCATAGTGACTTTAAGGGCTAGTTGGCTGGCCTCCTGATAAGAGCCTCAGACACAGAAAAGGCTCCAACCATCTGGATCCTACGCCTGGACACTGCCTGAGTTAGACCAGGCCCTCCAAGTGGTGCCTCTCTAGTGCTGGACCCTTGGTAGTAATGCTAAGGTGCCCCGAAAGCCAAAATCCAAAACTTGAGATGTAGCTATGTTTTGGCTAGAAAGTGCTCTGAGAACAAGAAGGAGACCGAGAACACCCTGCTCCTCTATCCATCCAAGGTGCATCACTGGTCAGATTGACTTCATGGCAGCTCCTGCTACATTCTTTGTAATCAAATCCTGATCAGCAGGTCCTAGCAGAAGGGCTATCCGGCTTCATGGAGCCCTCATTGACTATAGTCTGCAGCTTTGTCTGGCTGGTGATCTTCGACTTTCAAAAAAGAGACTAAGTTCAAACTAAGTTCAAACTAAGGGATCTTCACCATGACTTTTGCCATCAGCTCCCTGACGCCACCTCTTCCTCCTCCTCGGACACCACCAGCTGCCTTGCCCCAGTGAACTTGACATTCTCAGACATTTTCCTACCAAATTATTTCTAAGTCTGAAGGCAAGCTGAGACAGGGCTCCATCCACTTTGTGTATCTGGAACCCACTCCATCATGATCGGCCGTAACTTTCAACTATTCCCCAAGACACGTTAACTGTTTTGACAAGTTGTCAATTCAGTCAGGTCAACACCATGCATGTAGTGAACAAAGCATAATTATGAATCAGTTTGCTCATTAGCGTGACTTTGGTTTGATGTATTGAAATGGTCCTATACTTAAATACATCAATTACCAGTACTTTCAGATGTTTCAAGATGAAGTTCCCAGTGCTGCACATGCTACTCAGCAGTTAACATGAATGATTTCTAACAACCATGGTAAAACAATTACAAATTCTACTGCTGCCCGGTATTATTATTTAGAGATGTTTTAGACCTTCTAGTGACAACATTCACAAATTAAGTATGTTTATTATTCCTTACAAAATATTGAATTGATTGGTACTTACCAAACTTTTGTTTCTTATCAAGCATCGGTTTGAAAATATTTTTAAGATGTCTATTAAATGTAACACTTTCCTCCTCTTCTTCTGGAGCCATTTACATAAATACCTAATGTGTCCTTCTGTTATGTCTTCCAGATTCTCAGTGTTCCTGATTGTGTATTCAAATATAACAATTATTTTTAAAAAGGAAAAAAAAGAAAAGCAATACTCAAGTCGATATACCACGTTTTTATTAGACAACCCAACACGTGGTGTACTTTTAATGATGTGTAAAATACTAGCACATGACATCCAAGGAGATGTCACTGTATTTCTTTATTGTTTAATGTTTGACAGAATAGAATACATGTGTCTAAACAAGAGGTGCTGCTATTGATAGCGATAATTCATACATTTAGCACTAAATTCTCTGTTCTGCCATTCTGCCCTCTCTCTCGCTGATGGTGAGTACCTTTCCACTATAGAAATCATTGACATTGAAGCTTTTTTTGGTCTAGGTATGCAAGACATATTACGCTATATTTAGTTAATCATTTAAGTCTCTAAGCACATTTTAATTATAGTCTTGTATGTAGCACTCCCAGTCCAGGTTACTACAGAATGGGAAATGTCTTCAACAGGTGTGCAGGCACAGTGCAGAGCAGTGTGCCTGTTTTTATGAAATGTGTAAGAAATGGGGGTCTCTAGTTGGCAGAGGTAGGTACCTTTGTCCAAATATGGACCCTTGCTTCTAGTCAGGGTTAAGGGGGATACACACATTAGATAACCCCTGATCACCCCCTTGGTAGCTTGGCACAAGCAGACAGGCTTATCCCAGAGGCGATGTGTAAAGCATTTGTACCAACACTCACAGTAACACAGTAACACAGTGAAAGCACCACAAAACACACCACAGCAGTTTAGAAAAATATATTTATCTAACCTCTTCGATGCCGATGACGGAACGGTTCCGTCATGCACGCCGGTTGGGCTGTGCTTATGACGGAACCGTTCCGTTATGGCCCCGCCCGCGCTCAGATCTTTCAGCACTGCGCGGGAATCCGCGCAGCGCTGAAGAGGTTAAACTAAACAAGACCAAAACAACACAATCCAACATACACAGTTAAAATATGATTTTCAAAAGGTTTCAAGAACTTGTACCATAGAAAACTATGGATTCGTAACTTTTGCACAAAGTACCTGAAGATGCATCAAAATTCACAAGGCCAAACAGCGGCAGAGAAAGTAAGCTTTGGAAAACACAGCATTGTGTCAGTTTCTGAGTCCTTGGGGAGGCGAGGCGACAGTTCTGCTGCGGCACACAGGGGAAGTGATGTGTCAAATCCGGACTGTAGGGGGAAGTGAGGTGTCGAAATCCAAGGTGCTGGTCTGCGGGTGATGCATAGAAAACTTGGTGCACAGATAAGATGCGTGACACACCTGAGGTTATGCTTCGCTTTCTGTAGTCGTTATAGTTTTTTCCACCAGTTCCCAAACAGCAGCAACAACCTCCAGAGATCCACAACTGGCACAGGCACCTCTTGGCAGGTCAGAACTCACAGCAGCAGAGTTCAGGGGAGCTGGGGGTGAAGTCTTTGTGTCCCTGAGATTTCAGAACAGGAGGCCAGCTCACTTCAGGCCCTTGGAGATCTCCTTCAAACAGGGGACACAGCACACAGCAAGGCCCTGCTCCTTTCCTTGGCAGAAACAGCAACTGCAGGCCAACCCCAGACACACAGCAAGGGCAGTACTTCTCATCAGTCTCTCCAGCTCTTCTCCTTGGCAAAGGGTCCTCTTGAATTCCAGGAATGATCTAAAGTTCAGGGGTTTTAGGTCTAATACTTATACCCCAAAATGTCTTTGTTCTTTCTCTTTGTGCAAGGGGCCCTGAGCCCAGGTAAAACCAGTTCTCAGGTGCACTCTGCAAGTGTACTACAACATAATTTGTCAGTGTGAGCCTTGGCTCCAGACACACCACAGGGAGGCGGAGCCAGCATTTTGGAAGGCAGGCTAATGCCTATTCAGGTAAATGTGCTACTCCTCCCACCACTCCAAATGCAGATCAGGCCTATTCAGCCTAGTGCTGACTCATCCAGACTCCTGGGGGCACAGCACCTCCCCAGCCCCTGTCACTCCAAAGCCAGACAGTCAATCCACAAACAGACAGAGGCCCACAGGAAGTTTGAACAATAAAATAGCCACTTTCCAAAAGTGGTATTTTCAAACACACAATTTAAAAACCATCTTTACTTAAAGAGGTGTTATTAAATTCTGTGTTCAGGGGTACTAAACTCAATTTTTCCATCTTATCCCTATGGGAAGACATGCTTGTAAAATGTTACAAAGCATTCTCTCCTGTGGGCAAGATAGCCTTTCTATAGTGAAAAACTGAATTGGCAGTAGTTCACTATCAGGACATTTTACACACACCAGTACATGTCCTACCCTTCACATACACTGCATGTTGCCCAAGGGTGTACCTTGGGCCTACCATAGGGGTGTCCTATGTGTAAGAAAAGGGAAGGGTAAGGCCTGACAAGTGGGTGCACTTGCCAAGTCGACATGGCAGTTAACAAACTGAGCACAGGCACTGCAGTGGCAGGCCTGAGACCTCTTTTCAGGGCTACGCATGTGGGTGGCACAATCATTGTTGCAAGCTCACTAGTAGCATCTGATTTACCAGCCCTTGCACACTCAGTGCACTTTACTTGGGACCTACCTGTAAAGCAAATATGCCAGTCATGGATAACCAATCACAATAACAATTTACACAGAGAGCATATGCACTTTAGCACTGATCAGCAATGGTAAAGTGTCCAGAGTCCTATAGCCAACAACAATAGGTCAGGAAAAAATAGGAGGAAGAAGTAAAAGGTTTGGGGATAACCCTGCAAAAAGGGCCAGTTCCAACAACATGGCACTGTCAACAGCAAATTCATTCATTCTCCATGTTTGTTCATGAACAACAGATAGCACAGTTAGCAACTATAGAGAGGCAACCATTGATGTTGTTCCCCGCCACAAATTGTTCATGATATAACTCCTTCATGTAAAATAATTCCATGAAGAAGAGGAAACTTTACTTAAAATAAATAATACATTTTATAAACTTATATATAATTTAAGTGAGCATGCACAAAATATAAACACAGTCCCCCCCACACACACATACATACACATATAAAAAATCAAAACCATTTTTCTATACTGGCTGTGCGATCCTGTCTTTGGCGTTGTGCATAAACTGACAGTAGACCACAGTCCAAATAATCACACCTCTCCAAATCACAATAAGGAATAACGCACTTACTCAAGGGAGTTTGTGCAAAAACCAATGATGTATTTAATCCCAAAAAGCCCTGATGACAGCTCTCCGAGCTGAAATGTGTGGTGGGACTTTGCACCCAGCTACCTTGAGTGTGAGGCAGCAGGTATTTATATTTACGACCATGTCCTATAGAAAAAGTGTGTTTTGAGTTGTCTATATCTTTGGCCCGTTTGAAAAATCTTCATGAAATTTTCCAGAACAAGAGTCATAGAGAGCCTTGTGGTGCATGGAAAGCTTCAGGGTGATCTGGCAAGTGGGAGCTGAGAAATAAATGGGGGTCAAGAAAAGTATGATTTCCCATGTTAATTCCGAAAGGAGCTTTAGATATTACTGCAGCACGCACCCCTCAAAGCAATTACACCGATCAGTTATCCGGTGGGTGTAAATCCATTCTGTAGTTGTTGAGAAATATAAGGGACAAAATAAGGATATCCGTAGCCACTAATAATAACGAGCTCATGCAGGGAATTGCAGAGCTCTGATTGGCTGCAAACACTTCAACCAGGAAGTGTTGGCAGCAATTTTGGGACTCAGGGTAGAGTAGGAGTACTCTGACCCCCAAGCCTTGGTCTTGGGGTCCCGCTGGGACCTCACCATGGCATAAAAGCATTTAAAAAAGATTTGCAGTGAATTAGTGGCAAACAAATATATAAAAATAACAAGCACGGGCTCCTGCGCTTGTTTTAATTATAGCCACAGGTGGGCCAGGTCCCAGGGAAAGCTGTAAAATGGATAGCGGTGCAGCTCATTGAGGTTGCTTTTATTCATTTCAGGTTGGCTTGGATGGTATTTTACCAATCCAAAGCTGTAATACTGTGCCTTGAGTGGTAAAAGGCTTTGGCCATTTTGCAACTCGGCATGGATAGCATTGTGCTTCTCCTATGCTTAAAGACTTTCCTGTAGGAATGCAAAATACTTTGTCCCTTTCTATCTCTGCTTGCATGGCACTGTGTTAATCATACACTTAAAAACATTTATAGAAAAGCAGAGATTTGCGGTGAGAAGATTTAGAGTGTTGCTGGTGTTGAGAGTGCTCTACACTAGAGCTGCTTTCCACCTAAACTTAAGAACTACCCTGAGTTTTCTGCTTCCTTTTTTTGCATAATTATGCATCCCTCTCTAGGCCTGAAAGGGTATTGTTTTGACTTATACTGGGTACTCCCTTGTGTCTGGGCAAAGCTATACCTCTCTGAAGAGCTCAAATGAGAGCAGAACACGTGTCAGGTGTTGCTTTTATTCATTTCAGGTTGGATAGGCTGGTATTTTACCAATACAAAGTTGTAATCCAAAGCTGTAATACTGTGCCTGGAGTGGTAAAAGGCTTTGGCCATTTTACAGTCGGCATTGATTGCACTGTGCTAATCCTGTCCTTAAAGACTTTGCTGTAGGAAAGGCTAAAGACTTTGCCCCTTTCTATCTTGGCATGGATGGCACTGTACTAATCCCATGCTTAAAGACTTTGATAGAAAAGCAGACATTTGAGGTGAGCAAATTTAGTGTCGCTGGTGTTGAAAGTGCTCTATACTGGAGTTGCTTTCCACCAAAACTTGAGAACTACTCAGAGTTCTCTACTTCCTTTTTTTGCATAACTTATGCGTCACTCTCTGCCTGAAAGGGTATTGTTTTGAATTATACTGGGTGCTCCCTTGTGTCTGGACAAAGCTATACCTCTCCGAAGAGCTCTAATGAGAGTCAAACACATGCCAGGAGTTGCTTTTATTCATTTCAGGTTGGTGTGGAAGGTATTTTACCAATTCAAAGCTGTACTACTGTGCCTGGAGTGTTAAAAGGTTTTGGCGATTTTATCAATCAATCAATCAATCATAACATTTGTAAAGCGCACTACACACCCGTGAGGGTCTCAAGGCAGGGGGGACACTGCTACTGTTTGAAGAGCCAGGTCTTGAGAAGTCTCCTGAGGGTTAGAAGGTCTTCGGTCTGCCGCAGGCGGATGGGAAGGGTGTTCCATGTCTTGGCGGCGAGGTGGGAGAATGATCTGTCGCCGGCAGTCATCCTTCGGATGCGGGGGACGGTGGCGAGGGGGCAGTCTGCGGTGCAGAGCTGGCGGGTGGGGGTGTAGAGACTGAGTCGGCTGTTGATGTACGCTGGTCCGGTGTTGTGGAGTGCCTTGTGTGCGTGGGTGAGGAGTTTTAAGGTTATCCTCTGGTTGACAGGGAGCCAGTGCAGGTCTCTCAGGTGAGGTGTGATGTGGCTGTGGCTGTGGCGAGGGATGTTGAGAATCAGGCATGCGGAGGTGTTCTGGATGCGTTGGAGCCGTTTCAGGAGTTGGCCGGGGCTCCTGCGTAGAGTGCTTTTCCGCAGTCCAGTCTACTGCTGACAAGGACCTGGGTGACCATTCTTCAGGTTTCGGTGGGGATCCACTTGAAGTTCCTGCGTTGACCTGCTTCATCATGGAAAGGGTAGAGTCGAGGATGACCCCTAGGTTGTGTGTGTGATCGGTGGGTGTAGGGGGTACTCCTAGTTCAGTCAGCCACCAGGAGTGGTCCCAGGCCGAGGGGGTGGATCCGAGGATGAGGACCTCTGTCTTGTCTGAGTTCAGCTTCAGTCAGCTGTTCCTCATCCAGTTAGCGATGGCCTTCATTCCTTCGTGGAGGTTGGTTTTGGCGATGTTGGGGTCTTTCGTGAAGGAGAGGATCAGGTGGGTGTCGTCGGCGTACGAGATGATGTTGCGGTTGTGCCGTCATGCGACATGGGCTAGCGGTGCCATGTAGACTTTGAATAACATTGGGCTGAGGGATGAGCCATGGGGTACGCTGCAGATGATCCCGGTGGCTTCAGAGCGAGAGGGGGGAGGTAGACTGTCTGTGTTCTGCCGGAGAGGACGGAGGTGGTCCAGTCCAGGGCCTCCTCTTGTATTCCGGCATCGTAGAGGCGTGTTCGTAGTGTGCGGTGGCAGACCGTGTCGAAGGCGGCTGACAGGTCTAGGAGGATGAGGGCTGCGGTTTCTCCGTTGTCAAGCAGGGTCCTGATGTAATCTATGGTGGCGATGAGAGCAGTTTTGGTGCTGTGGTTGCTGCGGAACCTGGACTGGGATGGATCCAGGAGGCTGTTCTCCTCGAGGAAGCTGGTGAGTTGTTTGTTGATGGCATTTTCAATGACCTTCGCCGGGAACGGGAGCAGGGAGATGGGTCGGAAGTTC
Organism: Triturus cristatus; assembly: GCF_964204655.1. Lineage (NCBI taxonomy): Eukaryota > Metazoa > Chordata > Amphibia > Caudata > Salamandridae > Triturus > Triturus cristatus. The sequence goes on along the minus strand of NC_140587.1, from coordinate 732,724,154 downwards.
TTGAGGTCCTTGGGGTTCGCTTTGGGTTTCTTGAGTAACGCATTGATCTCTGCGTGCTTCCAGCTCTCGAGAAAGGTCGCTGTCTCGAAGGAGATGTTGATGGTTTTCCGGAGATGGGGTGTGATGGTGCTGCTGGCTTTGTTGAAGATATGGTGCGCGCAGGAGTCTTACGGGGATCCGGAGTGGATGGTGTTCATGATCTTGATGGTGTCGTCGTCATTGATGTTGGTCCAGGAGAGCACGCGGTTGGTTCGGGTGGTGGTCGTGGGAGCGGGGGTCTCAGTGGTTGCCGGGGTGGTGACGGCGTCGAAGCTATCATGGATGTCTGCGATCTTGTGATGGAAGAAGGTGGCCAGTGAGTCGCACAGGTCTTGTGAAGGTGGGATTTCATTGGTGTTGGAGCTGGGGTTGGAGAGTTCCTTCATGATGTTGAAGAGCTCTTTGCTGTTGTGTGCGTTGTTATCTAGGTGGTCTTTGAAGAAGGTTCTTTTGGCAGATCTGATGAGGTGGTGGTGTCTGTGGGTGGCGTTCTTGTGGGCTGTGCAGATTTCCGGTGTTCCTTCACGGATCCAGTTCATTTTTAGTTTTCGGCAGGTTCGCTTGGAGGCCTGGATGTCTTCGGTGAACCAGCCGGCTTTCTTGCTGGTGTGGGTGTTGGAGGGCTTCTTGAGCGGGGCGAGGGTGTTGGCGCAGTCGTTGATCCACTGTCTGAGGTTACGGGCTGCAGCGTCATGGTCGGTCGGGTCTGTGGGTGGGCTCTGGGCGAGGGTGGTGGTTAGCTGGTCTTCGGTGACTTTGCTCCAGTGGTGGTGAGGCATCTGCTGGGTGCGGTGGTGCGTGGTGGGTTTCCGGATGGTGAAGTGGATGCAACGGTAGTTGGTCCAGTTGAGTTCGGTGGTGCGGTTGAAGAAGACGTGGGAGCTTGCTGATAAGATGGGGTCAAGAGTGTGGCAGGCGGAGTGGGTGGGTGTTGTGACGAGTTATCTGAGTCCGAGGTTGGCGAGGTTGTTGATCAGGGTGGCAGAGTTGGAGTCGTTGTTGTTCACAAGGTGGAAGTTCAGGTCCTCGAGGAGGATGTAGTCCGTGGAGGCGAGGGCGTGTGTGCTGATGAAGTCGGTGATGGAGTCGCTGAACGGAGGTTGGGGTCCGGGGGGTCTGTAGATGAGGGTACCTCTGAAGGTGATGTTGGGGTCAGTGTGGATCTGGAAGTGCAGGTATTTGGTGGTGCTGAGGGTGTTGTCGGTGTGTGTCGAGAATTTGAGAATGTTCCTGTGGACGATGGCGATTCCTCCTCCTACTCCTTTGGAGCAGTCCTTGCGGGTGATCTTGTAGCCTTCCCGGATGGCTATGGCGATGTCGGGTGCCGAGGAGGGGTTCAGCCAGGTCTCCATTAGGAAGGCGATGTCTGGGGTGTTGGTGTCGAGTAGGTCCCAGAGTTTGATGGCGTGTTTGTGGGCGGAACATGTGTTGAGCAGGATGCATCTGAGGAAGTTGGGTTCTTCGGATGCTGGTGAAGATGCAGTTCCGGCAGGAGAAGGGTCCTTGGGTGCACTTCAGGGCGGCCAGGCAGAAGGTGCGTGATCGTCTGGCATTGAGTGCGTGTGGGGCGCTGGAGTTGTAGCGGAGTCGGGCGTCACGGTGTTTGCGAGGGCCAGGTGTTCTGACGCTGGGCGCAGTCCAGGCACGGACGGGCACAGACGGGCTTGCTTTCGGCACGCTGCTGCACGCGTCCGCTGCGTGTCCGCTGCGCGGCCTCCATATGAGGGGATGTGGGAGGGAGGAGCAGCTGGGAGGCAGGAGCGGGGCAGCGAATTGTAAGCATGGGGGCAGGGCCGCAGGACAGCACTGTGCTAATCCTATGCTTAAAGACTTCGCTGTAGAAATGGCAAAAGTCTTTGTCCCTTTCTATCTCGGCATGGATGGCACTGTGCTAATCATGCACTTAAAGATTTTGATATAAAAGCAGACATTTGAGGTGAGCAAATTTAAAGAGTCGCCGGATTTGAGAGTGCTCTATACTGGAGCTGTTTTCCACCTAAACTTAAGAACTACACAGAGTTCTCTGCTCCCTTTTTTGTGCATAATTTAGGAGTCACTCTATGCATGAAAGGGTATTGTTTTGACTTAAACTGGGTGCTAGCTTGTGTCTGGACAATGCTATACCTCTCTGAAGAGCGAAACACATGTCAGTGGTTGGTTTTATTCATTTCAGGTTGGCTTGGATGGTATTTTACCAATGCCAAAGTTGCAATACGGTGCCTGGAGTGGTAAGAGGCTTTGGCCATTTTACAGCTCAGCATGGATAGCACTGTGCTGGTCCTATGCTCAAAGACTTTGATAGAAAAGCAGACATGTGAGGTGAGTAAATTTAGAGGGATGAAAAAACTGTTGATTGTCACAGCATTTTCTTCTTGATTTGTACAACTCAGCGACCAGCCGGGCCTTTGGGAAAGTGATGTCTAATGTACAAATGACACAGAGATAAATTGCAGACCAGGACAACCTCCCCACCTGCATTGAGCACTAGTTTTAACACTGCCTGAGTCTATTCATGTCTGTGAATACAATTAGACTTCAGTATTTTCTCTCCACAGATCCTAACTGCGACACAAAGTTATCCTAGTGGTTTGTAAGTATGATCCACTCACAAGCTGCATGCTTTAGTGTGCGTGCATGCATATACAGGTCCTGAAGAAAGCCCTTTGACCCTACCACACACTTTATAACAAGGCTGAAACATGTAGAGCAATCACAGAATACAAAGGATCAAAATAAAATCCTTCACCTATCTGCCACTTCTTAACATTGACCAATACTCTGAATAATAAAATTAAATAAAATGTATACAAACAAGAGTATTGAACCAATTTTAAACACACCTCACCTGAGCACTTATCACTCACAATCACCACCATGACTCAAAAACAAAAACAACTCTGCTGTAATCAGGCGTCGTAGCACACCCTTGGAGCATTCGGTGACCAGGGTGAGAACCCAATGATGAAGCATGTCACCTACTAGGTAAGTGAGTGAGAGTTCTTTTTAAAAACCTAATGGTTTTCCAGGCAATGCGAACTCCAGGAACATCCTCCTTAATCTAAGTTAATTTGTGCCTTTTGAGTCACAAGTTCTTGTTGTTTAGATATATAATATATATTCACTGAACAAAACAAACTTTGCAGGGACGTCATAGTAAATTTTTAGTAGTTATGACATTTAATTTAATTACATTTTGTGTATTTTAGTTCCGTAGCATGTTGCGGGTTTAGAGGGGTATAGAGTGGGAAGTAACTTAATTGTAATATGACTATTTTTTATTTGATAATATTTATTTTTGCGCGGGTTGTGTGGTTTATAGGGGTAAAGGGTGGGAAGTAATGAATTTTAATGAATTAATCATTAGTTGTTAATTAATATTAATTATGTTAATGATTTAATTAAATTGTTTTTAGGTGAGGGTTGTTGGGTTTATCGGGGTAACGGGTGGGGACTAAACACATTTAATTAATTAATAATTACCATTAATTGTTTAATTGTAAATTCATTATTTTATTGTGCTATTATTTTTTATTTAGTTTAGGAAAAAGGGTGGCAACATAATTAATTTTAATGAATGTATATTTCTTTTTTAATAAATCATATTTTTTAATTGATAATTATGTGAATTGTGCAATTAATTTTATTTTTTGATTTTAGATGTGGATTGTGGGTTTTGTAGGGGTATGGGATGGGAAATAAATTGATTTTATGTAAGAATTTGTTTTTTAAGCAATATTAATGATTATTTTGCTAATTTATTATGTTAATTGTGCACATTTTCTGTTAAATTGTATGCATGTGTTGTGTGTTTTTTTGGGGTAAACTATGGAAAATACATTCATTAAAAGTCCTTAATAATTAATATTGAATTAATGATAATTATTTTGTTGATACATATTAATATTAATAGTGTAGATCATTTTGTCAAAACATATTTTTATTATACTTTTATGTATAACAGCACACAGTTAAACAAATATTTTAAACATGAGGGATATTCAATTAACAATAAAAAAAATCATTCATTTTAGCCGGAAAACTGAGCTATATAAGTAAATAATACTGGAGAGCACAACAGACACAATTTAGAAATTAATCCAACAGAATTATAAAGAAAAGAACATCAGTCTTAGCCAAAGCAGGCATTAATATCAGATTGAATTTGAATAGAAAAATAGATCCTCAGGAACAGTAAACCTCAGCAGAGCGCTAGTTATGCCCAAGAGCTACAATAAATCATGGACCGTTAGTTATCTGATTCTCCTTCCATCTTAAAATAGGAGCCCAGATACGCCTGCCAGACAATCTCTCTCTTCTGCCCCTTCTCTCGTAGATACCTCTTTCTAGGTTAAACATAGCCAGCAGCGGAGTGAGCCATTGCTGAAATGTTGGGGCTTCTGGGTCTAGCCAGGCCGAGGCTATGCATATCCGGACAACAGCCATAGCCCAGAATAGAAATCGGTAGTCTGTATCTCGCTCTCTATTGCTGCCAACCCCTAGATGTATTAACCCTGGGGTTAGCACAGCTTTCACTTCTAATTTCTGATCCATACATTTCTCTATGGAGTTTAATAAAATCTCGAAATGTGGTCAAGACGTGAACATATGGGCTAAGTCAGCCTCCGATGAGGCACACCGATGGCATCTAACTCCCACCTGCCCCCCCATTGTGCAATCCTAGCCCGGGTATGAGAAAGCGAAAAAAATGTCTTATAATGCTGAGCTTGAAGCCCAGCTGAGCACACCACTGTCTGTCCCAATTCCAATGAATCCAAAAATCTTTCTGGTTCTATGCCCAGTCGTTTAACCCATTTCCTCGCATGTTTTTCCCTATCATCATGTTTAAGTGCTACAAGTTCGGCATACAATCTCTTCATAGTACAATTCCTCCCTTCTCTAACGACATCAATAATTTTAACCTTGCTAAAACCATTCAACCCGCCCACCTTCCCACTGCGACAACTTTGCAACTGCAAATATTAAAAAAAGTTTGTCGTCTCGATTCCAAACTCAACCTGGATATCGCTAAACTGAAGAATTCTGTCTGGCCGTATTAGATCCCCAACTGTCCGGACACCCCGCCTCACCCACTCTGCCATACTGTCTGAGAAAATTCTGGGAAGCATGGGGTTTTAATACAGCTGGGTGTAGTAGTTTATTCTCCCTATACTTTTTAAGTACAGCCCAGATTTTAAAAGCTGACATTAAAGTCTTAAATCTTGTTCACTTGTAATAACTGGGCTCATTCATTTTCATAAAACAGTTAGAGGCATCATCGCCTACCAGTAGCTTATACACATCTGGTAGCCCTACTTCATCCTGGGGTTCCATTATAAACCCGCCTATTAGGTTACTCATATATAGGAGGGCCGCAGCCCAATAATAAGCTTTAAAGTCAGGAATAGCAAAGCCTCCTCTTTCCCTAGGCAGTGACATAAGCCTAATCACCCTCCTAGTTTTGCCATGTGCTCAAATAAACCTGTTCACTATACACTCAAGTACCACAAACCAGTGTTTTTCGAATTCTACGGGTATTACCCGAAACAAATAAAGTAGTTTGGGCAGGAACATCATTTTTACCACGTTACAGCAGCCCACCAGAGACATATGTAGATTATTAAATCTATCAAAATCTGATTTGGCCTTCCTGATTACTGGCTCAATGTTTATTGCCACTAACTTCCCCAGCTCAGATGTTATATCAATACCCAGATAACCAGCTGATTCTGTCACCCGAGCATCATCCAAATCAACCTTCCCATTCTTAACTATCTATGTCTTTTGCCTGTTTAGGGCATACCCAGCAAACCTCCCAAAATCATGAGCCACCTTCTCAACAAGTGCAGTTGAGGGACTAGAAGTAATGATGTCTAAATCGTCCGCATATGCCAACATTTTTGTTTCCAACCCTTGGCTGATAATGGGCTCAAGTCCATTATTAGCCTCAAGCAATTGTATGAGGGGATCAATATTTATATATATAGCAAAAAGAAGGGGAGAGCAGGGGCAACCCTGCCTTGTACCACGGTTAATCAAAAATGGTGCAGTATATCCCCCATTTAATCTAAGCCGGGTGTTGGTACTCTATACAGGGTCCTAATAGCTTTAATAAACCCCCTCCCAATGCCAAATCATCTCAGAGCTTCCCAGAGGTAGTCCCAGGAGACCCTATCAAATACTGTCTCTGCATCCAAAAGCATCACCGCCATAGGGGCCCCTGAGACCTCTGTTGCATCAAACAGGCTTATTACCTGCTGAATATGTTGTGTTGTGGCCCTCCCTGCAATGAACCCATGCTGACAGGGGTGAATTGTTTTCCCGATAATATAATTTAGTCGGGTCCCATGGCTTTAGAATTTTTTTTAACATCACTGTTCATCAGTGTTATTGGTCTATAATACCCAGATTCCCTCAGTGCCTTGCCCTTTTAAAAAAAAACTATAATCTAATCCAGCCCAAGATTCGGGTGCCACCTCACCCACCTGAGCACGGCGCACGATATCCACCAGATCGTTTCCAATCTCATCCCAAAAGGTTTTATAACACTCTAGTGGAATCTGGTCTGGTCCGGCAGCTTTCCCAGAGGGGAGGTTTCTCATTGCATTATAACTCTCATCCTGGGTCAGTACAGTCTCAAGGGACTCGCTATCTGCAGAATCCATACATTGTAACAGAATTCTGCCTAAGTATTCTTGAATTGAATTTTGATCCTCCTGGGATTCATCACTATATAAACGCTGATAAAAGTGTCGAAAAACTTCCAGTATACTGGATGGGTCAGCAATTTTTCCCACTATCATCTGCTATTTTGAGTATTTCCCCTGCTGTGCTCTTTTGTCTCAATCTGACAGCAAGAGTGTGCCCCACCCTTTCACTAAACTCGTAACAATGCGCTTTTTTACCCAAAAATCTTTCAGCAGCCTTGGCGGCTGTTTGATCTCTTATTTCTGCCTTAGCTAAGGCCAACCGGGGAAGTATATCATCAGTTGGATTACCCATATTTATAGCAATTGCCAGCTCCTCCTCAATCCCAATCAAAGTCTTACATAATGCTTCCTCTCGCTGAGCCTCCTTCTTCTGCCGACGCAAGCTATAACTCGGTGTCTCACCTCTGACCCCCACTTTAAATGCGCCCCAAACTATCCCGATGCTCGCACTGTCCCTATTAAAATCCCAGAATTCCTTAATCCAATCTTTCATATGAAGTATATATTCCTGCTTTTGTAACAACCCCCTTTCAAACGTCCAGACCCGTTTGGGCCTCACCCCCCCCCTATAAAGTCAACCGAAAGGACTAACGGGTTATGATCTGAGAGTATCCAGGGATATGTCTCCATCCTAGCCCTTGCCAACAAACACTGTGAAGAAAAAAAGTAATCCAATCTAAAAAGAGCCCTATGGGGGGCTGAATAAAACGTGCTGCTGGGATCTTTGGACTTTAAATAGGCCCAGATATCAGTTAGTCCATTATTCCTTAATACATTTGTAAGAGCCTTATAGACCTTCCTTTTACGGACAGAATACCCACCTCCTACACTACTCCACAGCCCCCCCAGCCCGTTGATATTAAAATCCCCACACATTATTACTGGAGTGGGCCATGTTGCTAACTCAGTATCCAAAAATTCAAACACCTCAGGATCATCCCCAGTAGACCCATATACTGAGCAGACTGTACATGTTTCACCTCCCAATTAGCATTCTACCATTGCCCAGCTGCCCCACTTATCGGCCATCTTCATTTTAATTATGGTATCCCTTCTCCGGGTGAGGATAGCGACCCCTCTTGTTCGAGTCCCATGCTTAGTATTGACCAAAAGTTGTTCCAATAGATTACCTCTGGCACACTCTGTGTGGGTCTCTTGAATGCATAAGATATCTATACGCAGTGATTTAAGTAAGATTGCAGCCCGTTGCCTTTTACCCTGATCATTTAGCCCGCATACATTTATTGAGGTAATTCGAAGATTAATTTATCAAAACATGTTTCCTTCTAACCAGCAACCCAAATACTTATTTAGTTCTTCTAGATTAAATCTATCAGAGCTCATTTTCCTCCTTCTAGAAGACCAAATACCACAAATTCCCTGCTGTGCTGTGTTATACTGTGCTGTGCCCTTACCCACCCCACCCCCTGCTTTGCAGCAACCCCCCACCCCCACAACCCTTACAGGCAGATAGGTCAGACATGACCTATGTATGACAGCTCATATCACATCTCGAGTCTCTGCTGTTTCTCCCACCCCCTCTCATAATACACCACCAAATCCCACACCAGATAACTTCCTAGACATAGACATAGACAAATGTGACAAAGAGGAGTGATTAATCCACCCTATATCAAACTATCGGTTAACCAACTACCCAGAGCCCCACCGCAGTAAAGAGATTCAGGTTCAAAGTCATCAGTCAATCAGCGGTCTGGCCCCCTCACAGCGTTCGACCTTCTGCACCTTTCCCTTTAGCGTCCTTCAATTCTGTCATGTACTCCTGTGCCTTAATTTCCGAGAAGAACATTTGCACCTTTCCATTTACGATGACCTTGAGCCGAGCAGGGAATTACAGAAATGCCTCACAGCCCATCTCCTGAAAGGGTGTTATCAGCTGCTGTAATCTCCATATCCGCTCGACTGTGGCATTACAGAAATCAGGAAGGCCTAGCTCTGTCGATTCGAGCCGGTCTTAGGAGAAAGTTCCCAATTCATATTAAAATTGCTCTTGGTCGTTCCCCTTGCTAGCGGCAGTGGCTTTCTTCTGGAACATTGGGAAGCGGTGCACCCGCTGCACCTCCATGTTCCAATTCCTTTGGGCAAGATCCGGAAAGTCGCCCTTTAGCAGGGAGACAACAAAGGACAATATATTTTCTCCTTCAATATTTTCAGCAAGGCCTAATAACCGTACATTGTTTCTCCATTGCTTATTTTCAAAGTCTTCAAGCTTCCAGCACATATCCAATGATTGCTTTTCCTGTGATTCCTTAAAGACCTGTAACTTGCCAACATATGGGTGACCCTTACTGCCATCTCAAAGCACAGCTTATTAACCTTGCGCATAGAACCCAGACATTTTTTGGTGTCTTGCAGTGATCTCCGACTCTCCAATCTAGCCTCCACCTGCATTTGTTTAAGAGTGGAATATAATAGTTCTAACATAGGTGGAGCAGAGTATTCAGTGCCATCGGGTCTTACTTGCGCGGTAGCCTGCAGGTCACTTTCATACGACATACTGGTGGCGGAACAGTCCCATTCAAGTTTACGGGCAGTTGTCAAATCAGACTTAGCAGGGCTAGTTTTAGACTTTGACTGTCGTCTCGAAGCAGAAGGCCTACTGCGAGGCACTTTTTGCGTAGTGGAGGATCCCCCAGTGTCTGTCTCGTTGGAGGTGTTAAACTCACTAGGTGCGGGGAAATCGGAATCATCATTGAATGAGTAAAACGTATCACCCTCCGGTGAGCCCGGGGCAGTTTCAGCCCACAATGGCATTAAGGTTTGGCTTACTGCATAATCCTGAGGTATGACCAGATGTGAGGTATCACCTACAGTAGAGTGGTAATGATTGCCTAATGTATCCGTTTCCACAGTTTCCTCAATGACAGTTGGACCATTATTGTATGTCATACTAGACCCAGGAAGCCGATCACCACTTTCCTCAAGACTTTTGTCCCCGCTCACAATCTCCCACATGCCTCCCAGCATCTCCGGGGATATCAGCAGTGATGGCAATTGGGATTCCCCCTCGGTATGTTGTAACTCCGTTTGAGAGTCTTGTTCCTGTTCCTGACTGGGTTGCTCCAGTCCGGGTTTCATACCTGTCTCGCCAGCTGAGTTTGTCTCCACTGCAGAGGTCTCTCCACCACCCAAGGCTCCAGCCCCCATCTGAATAACAATGTCTTGATTCCCGCCGCCAGTAGAAGCCGAGGCTTCCAAAAAAGCCTCCACAACAGAAGGCTGCCGCAGAGAGCTCTCCGCGGCGGCTGCAGCGCGGAGCCGAGTCCCTCCAGCAACACCGGCAGTGCTAGCGTCCTTCAGCTTACACCCGCTTTTGTCAGTTTCCTTCCTTGGTGCTCCACGCCGAGTTTAAATTGGACCCCGCACGGGGGCTGCAGCCATGCCAGGAACACTAGGAGCCTCCAGCTGGAGGTCCTTAGCTGTTTCTTTCACTGCTTTCGTTGATTTGGGAGCCATAATCTGCCCGCAGCTCTGACAGCACTTGTGGCAGTTCTGGACTGCCCCAGCTTGCCGCAGGTATCGATTTAGCAGCTGGAAGCTACGAGCAACCTCAAACATCTATAACCAAACAGTTTAACCAGTCAACTTTCTTGGTAAGCATATGGTGGCATAACTCTCCATTTAGCAATATATCCTTAGACATCTCGGGAGAGAGTGAACCAGCAGCGACTCTCACTGAGGTCAGTCAGCGGCCATCTTGACCCACCGGATAATTTTCTGTTTTAGTTACCTTTTAGGTGCAGGTTGTGAGTTTAGAGTGGTTATAGGGTGGGAAGTAACCAAATTAGATTTATGTAATAAATATTATTTTGTAAATAAATACTTTCTAAGTGAAAACATTTCTTTGTATGAAAATAGTTTTTGAATTTTATTTATAATATTTGTAGGTATTTGTGAAATGTATTTAACATTGTAAAATGTTTTATTTATTTTTATTTTTAATATTAACCCCTTCAGTGCCACGCCCTTTCCCCCTCCTGTGCCGGGCGTTGCACTAGTGGGTGGGGTTCATGACGAGATAGTCTCGTCATGGGCACAGCGCAACCGTGCTCCATGACGAGACTATCTCGTCATGGGCACTGAAGAGGTTAAGTATATTTGTATTTTTTATTCAGCATATTTCTATTTTCATTTATTTAGTTTTATTTTATTTATTTTTACTCATTTTATTTTGTTCATGATTTTTTATTTGTTTATAATGTTGCACTGAGTGGGAATTGTAAATGCAGGGATGAAAACAACCTCCAATTTCCCTCTTGAACCTTGTGCTATGGCCGGTTTATGGCTGTAACGCATGCTCCCATAGGGAACAGTGAGTATGCGACCGTACCATGTATGGTTGCATCGTGATTGGGCGGTCAGCACCACCGACTGGAGGTCGCTAGTCCCATTTCTGTGACATCGTAATAAGCCCCAATGTCTACTCTTGTATAAATTGAAGTGGAAATAGTATATGTAGTCATTTAGAATGTTATGGTTTACTTTAGATTATTCACATTTATGTTAATATGCTTTTGCATATTGAAAATTATAATATTTATCATTATTAATGTATTTAATATTTATTTTGTGTACATTTTATTTTTTCATTTTGCTTCATTATTTAATTTTATTTAAATGATTTGTTTGAAAATAATTATCTTATTGGATATCTTAACTATGTTTATTTTTTCTAGAATTATATTTAAAAATATTAATTAAAAATATGAATTCAATAATATCAAATTAGATATAGGAAAATAAATATATATATGTATATATAGTAATATATATGTTCGTTTTTAATTTTTGAAAATAACCCACTCACTCAACTATAGTCAATCACATAGCCATTTACTCACCTATACAGTTTTACACACACCCACTCACTTATTCATACAGATACTAAGACATACTCACTCACCCATACAGTCACTCACACAAGCATACACTCACCCATACCGTCACTATCACAATCCCTTACTTACATACAGTCATTCATATACTCCAACACTCACCTATACTGCCTTTCACATATCCAGTTACTCACCCATTTAGCACTGACACATCCATTCACTCACCAACACATTCATACACAACCTTAGTCACCTATACATGCCTTCCCTTATGCACTTACAGAACTCACTAACCCATACAGTCACTGACTCACCCACTCACTCATCCATGCAGGCAGTCACACACCCTCTCACTCGGCCACCCAGACACTCATAAGAGGTACTCAGACAACCAATCAATCAGCCACACAGTCACTCACATACCCACTCACCAACCCATACAGGTACTTCCACACCAACTGACAGACTGATACAGACATTCACAGAACCTATTCACTCACCTATGCATTTACTGAGACACCTAATCTCTCACTTATACAGTCAGTCATGCACCCACTGAATCATCCATTCATGGACTTCTACACCCACTGATGCACCAATACACCTTGGTATATTTATTAAACACTCATAAACTTTTTTAAAACACTCACCGTCACTTGATTATGTCATCAATGATGTCATCAGTAATGTCCTTTGAGATGTCATGAGTGATGTCACTGACCATATCATGAGTGACGTAATATGTGAGGTCATAAGCAGTGCATTGTGGGGTCGCAAGTTATAGTTAGCTCAGCTTACCATAACTTCTGAATTTCTCTGGTTTTCTACATGTGAAATGTCAGCCTAACTACAACGGCTCTATAAGCTTTATTTTTTTCATTGAATTTCTAAGGTTTTTTAATGTATATTTCCTAACTATAACATCCCTGTAACCTTTGTTTTTCTCAGTGAATTTCTAGGTTTTTTTAAATGCTAATTTCTAACTATAAAGTCCCAGTAACTTTGTTTTTTTCAGTGATTTTCAAATGTAGCTTTAATTGTATTTCCTAACCTTAAGCTCAAACCTTTGAGAGTGGGTGTGTGAGTTGCTGTATGGGTCTGTGAGTGAGTATGTAATGTCTGGGTAATTACATATGTGCATGAGTGGTGCCTGGGTGATTGTACAATTGCATAGATAGTGCCTGTGTGATTCTATGAGTGCAATTGTGAAAGACACACTGCAAATACTGTGTGTTTTTGACAAAGTGCGAAACACATATATAGACATATTTTACATAAAGGTTCAGTGTAGCTATTTAGTAAGATATTCATTTAACTTTCCTCTTTGTATTCATTAGTCAAAATAACTACATCAAAAATGCATTTTCCTTCTTCACAAAGAAAAACCAGAGGTCGCAATGACATCAGTAGTCACAAATACAAATGACAAAGTGTAAAACAGATATATAGACATAATTTACACAAAGTTTGAGTCTAGCTGTTTAGTAACACATTTGTTTAAATTTCATTTTGACAACACGTTTGTAAACAAACAACAGTTTAAAAAAGTAACATTCAACTAAACTAACAAATAGAACATATCTATCAAACACCCATCAAACTACCCATTGTTACCAAAAGTCAAATAAAAAATTGTGCTGGTTTTCAACTTTTCTTCTTTGTTTCTACAAACAGACGCTGATTGTTGTGAAGATCATGTCACTGGGAAATAAAGAAATGTAATTTGATAATACACTTTTCAACTAAAAGAATAAAACAAATATGCCCATTTATCTATCTTGAAATGTCTTTAAGAGGAGTTCCTAGTGAGCAGATTTGCACAATGCACAACATTTCATAAACATTGTTAAGGGATACAAATAAAATAATATTCTTGCGGGACTATGTCCATGCTTTACCACTGAAAACATCCCATAGCAATAGTCTAAAAGCAGCAAGAAGGCATGCAAGGCTCAAAGACCCCCACCTTCAATAGCAGCCGCAACAACAGTGGTGAAGAGAGTCCTTTCAGAGGTCTAAATTTCAACTTCAAGATTTGTCTCCACAGTTTTCCCGGATGGCATCATACTGCATGGATTGTAGAGTTGTAGTGAGTGCTGGAGAGGAGCCCATAACAGCCCATCACAATGCTGCAAAAATCATAAATGTTGATTTTTTTTTTGCGCCCTTCATAGTTTTTCTACTTTAGCAGGCATTTTATTATCTTCTAATTTATTGGAACAGTACTTACATATAACTTGCCATATGGACAAGTCAAAGCATTCCTCTACAAATAAATACACAGCTACCTTTTGCCAGTTATCATTATTTACTTTTTTACTTTTTAAATGCAAGTCAACAGTCTCTGTTTGAATCTTGTAGTGAGTGTGTCGACAACATATACAAACATACTCTGGATTTTAAGAACATACTGTCTTAAACTTTGTAATCTCTTCTTCAAAACTTTAAACTGTAGTACATGTGTCCTGTCCCACATCTCCTCCTGTTATTAACTCTTTAATTACCCTACAGTCCTAATCAGGACCAAAGAAACGAAACTGCACATCATCAAAAACCTTTTCTACCTCTGCTACAGTACCATGCAAAAGTGCCCTATTAATTTCTCCTAAACATAAAGCAGGGGTTTTCACATAATACAACCTCCTACCTAAAGTTTGCATTGTTGAGTGGTGTACAGCTAACATCCTAAAATGATGAATGGTGCTTTGGCACACATTCTTTGATTAACAAGCTAGTGAGTGCCCCTCCGCATGCAATGATCCAAACCTTGTAAAGTACTTATTTTGTGTTTTAAACTCAGCCTTAGAAAGGTACATAGAAATGTCCTTAATATGTCAATGGATTGCTGTCAAATACTAAAAGCACTACTGTAATTCCATTTCTATACAGGTGCCTGACTCCACCTTCCTTGTACCTCTTCTCCAATAACTTGTTCTACATTTGTAGGTACCATCACCTCTTTCACTATAAGAGTGCAATTCTACATTTTTTAACATCGTTCTCTGTAATCAATTAATCAATAGCATGAGCTGATCTATTATCCGAGAGATAGCTTTCTTCAATAAAGAAAGACTGTATTAGAAGTATTATGCATTCTCCACTAAAAATTGTATAACAGTTACTTCTATTCACTAATCTTTTTTTTGCTTTTGTCTCATCATGCACAACACCATTTTGTCAAGAGTTTTCAAAAAAGCTTCCTCTTCAAAGCAAAGGCCTTATCAACTACTCTCTCAAGTCGTTCTTTCTGTTTCAGTGCCTGTCTCCTTCTTCTATACTTCTTCACAGTTCTCAGTAGATTTATAACTACTCTAATAATAAACATCCTGGCTTTGATTTCCGTAAACTGCTTCTGTCTCCTGGTTAAGGTGTGTCCATCTTTGTTACATTCTTTCCTGTTCATGTTCTTAAGATTTTGTCCACTGTTGTTATTTCTCATAGTTTGAATTTTATTTACATTATTTCATAATCTTTGGAAATGTTCACATATATTTTTTTTAATGACTTTGTCCTCTCACCAGTAGCTCTAACGTACTATAAAGTAAGATGTCCATCACTGTTCGTGGATTGTGGCTGGGCACCCACCACCCCACCTGCTTTTCATATTTTGGTGTTCACAGCTTTTGACAAAACCAGTATGTCTGCCTTACTTAACCCTTTCGACGCGCATGACGGAACGGTTCCGTCATGCACTTCGGTTGCGCTGTGCGCATGACGGAACCGTTCCGTCATGGCCCCGCCCGCGCACGGAATCTTCAGCACAGCGCGGAAATCCGTGCCGCGCTGAAGAGGTTAAAATGACATCCTTTATATTGTTACATGTCATAGTCGCCTGTTCGCGCCTGTGTTTTAACTGACATGTTCACCTGACTACAACGTCCCTGTAACCTTTTTTTTCCATTGGAAATATAAATATATGCAAAATGTATATTTTTTAATGAAAAAAACAAAGATTAGATTGACGTTATAGCTAGGTGTTTTAATAATATAAGAACATGTGCAAACGTATTTTTGGTTATTAGCCCTTGAAGTAAGACCTAGCCTATTTGAAACAAAGCTTTGCAACCCACACTAGTTATGCTCAGTCCCTATCTTGCTTTAATGAAGTACTACTTGCACTTAAAACTTCATTGTCAGCAATAGTGTGTACCATAAAACATTTTCCATGCTGAAAAATACTATTTGAGAAGCTTGAACTATGTCATAAGTGAAGTGATCTCTTCTGTCATCAATGATACCTTTTGAGATGTAATCAGTGATGTCATCAATGATGTCATGAGTGATGTAACATGTGAGGTCATAAGCAGGTGGGGGCACAAGCAATAGTAAGCTCAGTAAACTATAACTCATACATTTCAGAATGTCTGTTTTTTTAGGTTGTTGAACTTCAATTTTTATATTTTTAAAACACCTAACTATAATGTCACTTTAGCCTTTGTTTTTTTAAGCAAATTTTTTGTATTTTTTAAACTTAAGGTAAAATCCTACTACCTCATTTAACTATAACATCACTTTAACCTTTTTTAAACACAAAGTAAGATCTTATTATGTTACCTAACTATAGTATCAATTTAACCTTTATTTATTCTGAGTTTTTTTTTATCATATTTACTCAAATCCTTCACTAAGCATAGCTTTAAGCCATCTACCTCTTGGGGTTGGATGCAGGGCCTGAGCCCAACTCCCTGTGAACAGCCAACAGCACATGGGGGTTAATAATCATTCATTTATGGCTTAGGGCTGGCTGCAGGGCCTGGCCTGTGATCAGATCCTGCATCCAATCCTCCATGGATGGCCAATTCCACTCTGCACACAGCTCATGCCCCAACTCCCCACAGGCAGTCAATCCCACACAAATGGCCAACCCCCCACACAAACTACCACCCCACATTTTCTTGTTTACTTTGACAGTTTTTGCATTACTGTGGTAATCCTGAGTTACTGCAGCTCAAGCATCACCTGCAATACTGCTAGACCGCACCAGCTTCACTTATTGAAGATTATATGGTTTTGTTGTTCCACAACTCCCACGGAAGTTATGCGATATTGGACAGGACCACACAGGGCCCCACAGGAGTACCTCAGGACCCTTGGCATATTTTTCTTTTACTGCAGAAATGTAAGCACATGATTTTTGGAGAACACACACTTCATTGTCACTATTGGACAATCTCATACCGCTCACCAGTGGGATTCTTTCATTTTGCTGGGATGCGAACAATTTTACCAATTTTACACTACTTATCTAGCCTGGGTGACTTTACACGCTGAGTTACTGAACTGAAGGTGCGCTCATTGTGTACATAGTTGCATTTCTACCTTACACATTACCTCCTGTATTGGGAGTGTTGGTTGTGACCCATTTTATCCTTTCAGACACCTCCTGATTGACTCCTCAGTTACCTGTGCATGGGGGGCATTTGGAATTGCTTATCAATTCGGTTGGGGACTGTTTACATAATGAATTAGAAAACGGAATCCCTAAATTTCCAAATCATATCCTATCTTGCAGTTTTGCAAGGCCGCTCTTCCTCCTTTTGTTCTCGGACTCAATTATGCATGTCCTGATAATGATCTTGCTATTTCTTTGTAAGGATCAAAATATTGTTGGAATGCATGACTATGATATTAATGATATGTTCAGGCCCGACAACGGTAATGACAATAAATGCAATGTAAATTTATACCATAGCCTGTGCCCACATAACAATGTCAATACCCATAAAAGAAATGTCATTACATGTCCGCACAACAGTGGCAATACCTGCAAGAACAATATCAATGTATGCCATAATCCATACATTCTTGACAATGTTGTTACCAGTAGAAACAATGTGGATATACTTCATGATCTAGGCACGCATAACTATGTCAATATTTGTAAAGACAATATCGATGTAGCTATGACAACTGTATGCAAAATATTTAATATGTCGATAAGAAGTGTATCAATGACTGCTATATTGTTTTCAGAAATACCAATGAGCTCATACCATTGATGTTGGATTCACCCAAGATACCTCCTATCAACCTTGAGTCAATGATATGTGGTTAGACAGATTCGCCGACCCCAACCCATGCCTATCGTGTGACAGATCACAGGTTGGGTCTCACTTAGCCCAAAGAGAAACACGCACCCAGGGAAAACCCTGATCAATCCCACAGATAGATGGTGGCACCACAAACAGGTTTGAGGAAATTGGCCCCAATAAAACACATTTGGCCAAAGACCCACATTCCCCAAAAATGACACAAAGTTAGAAACCACATGTAAATAGGATCAAGCGCTCCCCACACCAGACATCTGGAGAAATAAACTTTGGCCCACACGAGCTCTATCTGAAGTTGAAATGTTATGAGCCCCAATGTACCCCAATATAGGCCTAGGTAGCTGCAGAACCTTTTACCTATATTTGTCCTACATTGCTCTGTCTAACGGTTCTGGCACTGACCTTTTACCCAGTTATGTGCTGAATAAATGTGTGGTTTTCTTAAAAAACTAGCTTCATATATTATGCATGAAGTTTCTTAGTATCATATCTTAATCCCTTGCCTAGGACAAGCACAGCAAAATTACCACCTTCTGTATATAACTCTGTAAAAACGTTACCGCTATCCTCATCCTTGAACGGCAGACCCACAGTAACATTACACATTTAGGTAGAACCCCAGAGGGAGCCTTTTACCTACATTTTCCTACCTTGCTCCACATAATGGTTATGGCACTGACCTTTTACCCAGTTATGTGCCAAATAAATGTTGCGTGGTTTTCTTTGAAAACTAGCCTAATTGATTATGCATGAGGATTCTTAGTATCCTATCTTAATCCCCTGCCTTGGACATGCACAGCAATATTACCATCTTCTGTATAATAACTCTGTACAAAAGTCAGCGATATCGTCATCCTTAAATGGCAGACCCACAGTACCATTACGCATCTAAGTTCTGCGGGGACCTTTCGGGTATAAAAGAACCACATCTTCACTGGGCAACCAGAGGAGAAGCTTCCACACTGACACAAGATGCTGAAGTCCCTGCACGCAGAAACTCCAGCACGCAGTGGTCTGACATCCCTTGTGGGGTGTCCAACTCGAGACCAAGACTGGGTCTTCATTCTCTCCCATCAGGTAATGGGGTTTGCTCTTTCCTAGGGAATTCTTGGATTTACACCCACACACATGCTAGGTACACTTAGGTACACTTAGATAGGGTTTCATCATAGTAGTGTGCTTGATTTCTGCCATGTATCGATATTGCTGCATATATCTACTGTTTTAGGACCATGGTAGGATTCTGCCTTTTATTTACTCAGTCGGTGCTTGTCATCGTATATATCTGTTTCTGTCTAATAATTGTTGCAGCAAACATGTTTTATATTAGAATGACACTAGTTCAATTAATACTTATTGAAAAAGTCCTCATCATTTATTCTGTGTATCTCTCTGAGACTAAGTGAGCCCGATTTACTGAGAGAAAGGTATTGCACTGTTTCCACGATCCCTGAAGGATCAAGGGTTGTCATGTTCAAAAGTTGCCAGAAACTATTCACTCCTTGGTAAGGTTAGGGGGCCTATAGTGGCTCTGTGAGCTAGCTGGTCTAAAGGCTCACATATCCTTGGGGGTGTCTGGAATCAGTCTGGACACCAATCCCTTAGTTTATGTTGTCTAAACGTGCAGATCCTATGTATTACTAGGAACTACATGAAATGCCCCTGCCAACATTGGTTAGGTTCTTATTTAACGGTCAAATCTGAGTAATTCAGTCGTGCTGTCTCAGAGATCCCTACTCACATATACCGAGAGACGTCTTGAGTGGGAAGGGAAAAATCTGCCACAGGTGAGTAGGTATATCCTATGTATTGGCTGTAGGTTTTTTCAAGCTTGAAGGATTAGTTCTCTACATTGTGTATAAACCTTATCTCTTTTGTAAAAACTTCCTATCATAATGTCTTTGGATGGAGACGCTGGTACGAGTGGTGCTGGTGCAGAGGAAGCAGAGCTTGAGGGCAGTCTTAACATTTCAGAAAATTGCAGAAATGCCCTTACTATAAAATTAGCAAATGATGGTCTCTCATCATTAGATGGGACCGGTACTTTCGTGATTGAGGCACACGAAGCATACAGGACAGAGGTGTTCTATTCATGGGTTAAATTCCCAACTGCAAATGCATGCACACAAGTATTCCATAGTTACATACAATATGAAATACCTGATGAATACTCCCCATACAAAGACATAGATGTCCCAATAACTTACCAAGAACATTTTAATTGGTTTAAAGGCGCCCTCCCCCATACTATAGAAAAAGTGAGACTCAGCAGAGATGGATTGACTTGGACGTTCCTAACTTCTTCTCCACCACCTCCATAGATTGATACATTGCCAGCAGCAGACTTACGTCCACTCTACAAAGAAATAATAAAACTATACATAAATCTTAGTTTGTAATGCAAACACTTACAATTCAGCCTACAGGGATCACTCAAGCTGGTCAACTACAAGGGGCTGCAACAAAAATCACCCCATAAACGCTGAACTTGATCATGGGAAGAATGCTCACTAAACATGAGCAAATGCCATTCAGGATAGTACAGAATATAAAGCAGCTTGAGGCAGTTTTTCCACACACTGGTTCACAGGTAAAACACAGAATATTGACAACTTGCTTGCCAATGCATATAGCTCACACACTTGGGGTGCAGTTTTCGCTGCAGTCATACCAGAAGTATTGAAACACATACAGAATGAGCACGGGGCAGAACCTGCCCTGGACTTTGGGATAAAATTGATAGGCAATTTTGCCCAGGTATCAGCAATTATGTTAGCAAACAGTTTAGTTGGGAGGCAGCAGTGGTGGCTATACGCCAACGCCTGAGGCAATGCACTCCTGCACAACTGGAACGAGACCTACCAAAGATAATCAAAGATACCTATCCTTCGCTGAGTAGAGATAACTTGGGAGCTGGACCTGTGAAACCACAATTGACGAGTAATCCTAAAATAGAAAACTGAAAGTAGGCACCCGGGTCTTGTAAAAAGAAATGGGACAACAAACACTCAAAAAATAATAAATAAATAAATAATAAGCCGAATGCACCACAATCACGGGGTGGGTCTCCACCAAGGCATGGAAGGCAGGAAGCATCGGAGAGTGAGTTTGAGGCCAAGACATTACCTAAAAGAACAGCACGTCGTGCTGAGCGAAGGAGGCAACCCAGGTGAGAGTTAGAGGAAAGGTGTAAGTTAAGGATCTAGAGATAGAGATCTCTCGACAAGGAAGCCCAGCAGGGAAAAGGAACCACCCATTCCACCTCCCCCTGAGGGAACCGGGACTAGGCCATGGGCCCCACATAGAGATGAGCCCAGGGATGGGTCAGCCCCTAACAGAAAGACAAACCTCACATGGCAGTCAGCATAAGAGAGGGGCTGACCAGAAAATAAGTAGTCAGGAAAGCCTGACAGGGATGCAATTGAGACACAGAAGGAGCAGTATGACACCTTTGCATTTGCAGGAGGAGAGCAATGATGAGGTAGCCACCAATCCCCCCCAAGTGCGCTGGTCGGGAAGACCAATCACAAGAGATTTAGGGCATCATTAGGATGGCGGGCGGACATCCTGATGGAAAGCAGGACCACCCGCCAATATGTGCGGTGGTCTCGTGGGGAAAATTAGGATGCGCCTGCCACACTGGTGGGCGCATCACGCATTTTTAATATCAGCAGCACCCGCCGCAATGGTAAAAATGCATGTTGTGCAATTGTATGCAAAAAGTGGCAGGCACCGCGCGGTGCCTGCCGCATTGTGCATGCAAATGCATTTGCACCCCCCAACTTCCTGGGGGCCCGCAACGGGCCGCCAATTGTGAACTCCGCATGCCTTTCCATGGCGGGCTGCTCTCCGCCTGCATACCATAGTAAACCCTTTAACTCGCCGACCGGACGGAAAAGCGGCAGAGGGTCTTCCTGTCTGCCACATTACCCCCTGCCATACTGATATGGTGGGGGTAATAGGCATGCGGGTGGTGTAGTATGGCAGGCGGATTGCCACCGCCGTTTGGGCAGTGGGGACCCACCTGCCATACTAATGGACCCCATAGTATCCAGAGAAAAAGGTGAGACCTTTGCTTGGCCTTTTTGTCATCTAATGGCCTGCTGGACTAAAAGGAAGGGCCACCAGTAAGATCATCCCTGGCTGGAGAAGGGATCCTTCGAACCTGAGGACATGGTCATTACAGAGGACTGCATTTGGCATGGAGGGGAGATAAGATATGGAACTTCCTCCTACATGCAGGAATGTCTGAGATGATGGGAGCGGTATGTCAGGAAGAAACTGACAGAGCTGCCCGAGCCAGGATTTGGCCGCTACTGCAGAGTGGTGCAGCAGGTACGATCTACATGCCTAGGGTACAGATGGACAAAGAAGGGCTCAGAAATAACCTGCCCTCTTAATGGAGGGGATGGAAAATGGATCTCATGATTTGAAAAAAACATACCGCAGGTATAAACTAAGCTATAGATGACATCAAAAGCTGGCTCAGCAGCCTCATTGAGAGCAGACCAACATGGTGTTCTCATAGCCCACTTCCCTACAGTCACGTTTATCAATACTGAGCATGATGGGCCTGCATTTAATTAGTTTGGACACAGATCGGGACGTCCCTGAAGGAGAAATTCCCTGACTGCCCAGATTTAGGAGGACTGATGACAGCGAGCATGAAGCCTGGGGAGACCGTGACTGAATTCCTAGACAGAATGAGAGTGCAATGGGAGCAGGCGACAGCCCTAGACCTGCATGGGTCCACAGGTTGCATTCATCTACAACATCCTCAAGAGGGGACTGCCCACTAAGATCCAGACTGGATTTGATAGTGCAGTCGGGCTAGACACCAAACCTTAGTGGGAAATACAGTCCCACATATTACACTATTACCGGAAGAGACAGGAGAATGATAGGGAGAGGCAGGAGCAGGCTCAGAGAGACACAACCAAACTGGTCGAACATAAGTTGAAAAAGACCACCCCTGAGGGAGCTGCATTATCTGCGAACATCCAGATGGCACCCATCTCAAGGGGAGCTCTGCTATGGACCCCAGAGAGTATCCACTCAGTCCTAGTGGCTGAGGTCAGGGAGGCTGGGTCCAAACCTGCCTTGTAGAGTGCCACTATTGTTGCAGAATGGGCCACATGTCTAACTGGTGCTGTCTAAAAATGTACCACAATCAGAAAGACATAATCCCAGCACAGCCCACACAGAATGCCCATCCACAAAATCAAACCAAGAGCAACGTCAAGGCAGCTTCCAACCAGCCCCTGGGAAATCAGGCAACTGGTGCCCCGCACAGCAGGGACCAGACGGCTGGCCAAGCATGTGGCAACAGTCACCACAGCAGGCAGGGAACCCAGCATAACATCAACAGGGTTATAGCCACTGCAGGTAGGGGTAACTTTCTGGGGAAGCAATTCCTTTACACAATCGCAAAACATGAATACCCTGTAGCAAGACCACCCTCAACAGGATGTATCCTCCTTACACCACCATGCAGCCACATTTCCTTACCTTCAAAAAATACTGTGTCAGCTGGGAATCCACACAAGAGTTCATCATCTAGATGCCCACAGGGGCCCGGGGCTCTCACTGCTGCTGGACTGCCAGGGCGGGGTTGGCTGACCACATACTGAGGGGGGAGGACAGTCTGATGAGGGAGCTGGGCAGTATCCCAGCTGGTGCATAAAAACAGGCACCCAGCACCACTTACCCAACTTCAACATTGGGCAGGCTATGTAAGTCTCATTGCCTTAGGGTTTACCACTAAATGGAGGCCCAACTTTTGTTATAAAACAAGGCAAATGCTCCAGCATTGGAATCCGGGTTCCTCAACAGGCATAGGGTAATGATGTCCTTAAAACTCCACGGAAATCCAATTCACATGACCCAAGTCCGAAGGAAAAGCAGATCACGCGCATTAGCGTCACCTCCATCAGGCTGAGCACATAAAGTCCCAACAAGACCTTTGACTCTAGTAAAAATACACAGCAAATACAATCCCAGCCATTTCCCTGCAGGGCCCTACAGGGGTCCACACAGGACTTTCCAACCGCCTCCAGTATCACAGGTAAACGCCCATGGGAACCTGAACAAAACAGCCCAAAATCTGCCCAAAATTCTCAACCCTTCCAGAAGAAGGGCATAACCCAGCAACTCAACCTAATTAGAGAAAAACCTTGCTCCACGCCACGTGCAGAGACCCGTTGGAAACACTAGCCTAAAACTCAAACATCTGCTTCCCCTCACAATTGTACGCAGCACATGCAGATCAAAAGGACACCCCTGCACTGATCAAAACGTCACACCTTTATAAAGAGCAGTCCACCAGGAAAGAGTACTGTCCCCACAGTAGCAAGGAGAGGGGGGAACCCAAAATACTAACATCATTAAAACAGTTTAAAACTTACCATTTCTCTAAAACCCTACCACCCGCTAAAACATTTTAAAATTCATAATTCCCCTAATAATCTTAGCACTTCACTAGGACAAAATTTGCTCACAATACAAACTATCAACTGCATCGGTAAAGTGTAAAAGCAGGAATTTTCTAAACAACTGCATAATGATGTGATTTTTTCCAATCTAACCTACAACACAACTTTTATCCTACAGGTTCGCAATGGAGCTGAAAGTGAAGCATCACTGCTGTCGACTGCTTTCCCTTCGATCAACGTTTTCAAAAGGACTTTCACAAGGCCAATCGCTCAAGTAACATGGACTTCAAATTAATTTTTCCAACCACTTTTTAAGAGACATTTTTTTGTACTGTACCAAGACAATACACCTCTGGGCACCCAAATAACAGCCATCTCACCGGAAGATGATCTGACGATCCTACAGCCTGAACATATTTTTTAAGTTAAGTATTTTTGTATTTCTGTACATGCTTTATTTAGCCGGGGTGCTTACGAACCCCTCCAGAGCTAGAGGTATGCCTAATCTCTTAAACTCTGCTTCTACATTCATGCAACGCATGCGCAGGGACCTTTTTCATCTCATGTACACCTATACTGAACCAAACGCGAGTGTTCCTCACACACTACACAGTGCACTCCTACACAACACCTGGTACCACACATGACCGCTTTAGGCACTCAAACTACTAACCGTTCATGCTACACATTTTCATAATACCCCAAGCCATAAACAGCGACAGGCTTTACTTTGACCAGGAGATAGCCTCTGAAAAAGCAAAAGGTCTCATCCATATGCACCGATGTATGATCAGGGCTAAGATTTAACCCAATTGATTGGAACCCCGTAGGGCAATAGTAAACTTCACCCGGTACGAGACCAACCCCACAGCACTGTATCTTTTTACTGAACCTAGCAACATCCAAACTGAGCTAGACAGGATGCCCAGAAGGGGCTCTATAGGTGCGGACACTGTTTGGCCCCAGAACTTCGTAGAAAGAGGTTCCTGGAGGTAGCAAACCACTGCACCAGTTCACAAATATGTCTGCTTCGGTCTGTAGTTCCAGGGCTGCCCTTAACATCTTTGGGGCCACCGTCTTCAATGATAAGTGGACCCTGGTTATGGAATTCCAATGCAGGGCCGCTCACCTCAATCACACTGGGGGAAATGAGTCAAATGGGAGGGGGTCCAATGGTAATGTAGACAATCCTTGCCAGGAAATCTGGGATTCTGTGACTAAAAGCTAAACATGATTGAAGGGGACGAGGCAACCCCTGATTGTATGTAGACTTACTCAGTATTCTCTATGTTTCAGTGGCAAAGGAACCATACTGTGCTGTGATACTGCACATATCAGACCTGCAATGGAGCAACTCCATGTTGATGTATATGTACTGGCAATGTGGGGACCTGGCCTACAGCCAGCTCATCCCTAAATGGTGGGGCCTCTGCAACCCAGTGACCATACAAACCCCAACACTAGTCACCCCTGGAGAACATCTGTCTGAGTTGTCTCAACATCTATCACAGAAGGAAACAACACTGTTGCATTAGGCTCGAAGGAAAAGAGCTGCTGATTATTTTGGCTGGGCTCTACTAAGATATTTCAGAAGAATTTAGACTGTTCACAGAGACCCAAGTAAAAGTCGGAGGGCCAATACCCTTCTTCACCTTGGTAAACACCAACTAGTTACGAATAACCAGATGGGAGTTGCTGAAGATGATCAATGATGCTGAGCTTGGCCTAAATGCTATTAAGGAAAAACTTAGGGCCATCTGCCTTATGGCAATGCAACATTGGTACGTGTTGTACTTTTATTTCAAGAAATGATATGGACAATGGGACATTAGCTCATGCCATCCAACAACTTAATCGTCTGCAAGCGGACATGAAGAATGAGGGATGTGCCCCAGAGTAAGACTAGTTGCATAGTGTATTTTTGTGGATCCCCCTATGGGTGTCCAGACTGTTCACATCGCTTATCCCAGTTTTCGTTGTTGTAACTCTATTGTGCGGTTTTCTACAAGTGGGGGTTTCCTGCTGTAAAAACGCAGTTCTCACATTAGATAGCATGCACATAACTAGGGAAAAGGTAACAAACACTACACACACAGACACAGTTTCGAATATTATAATAGTCATGGCATATGAGGAGGATAGAGTAGATGAAAAATCAACTACATGGGAGAATGTTGGAATGGGTGAATACAATGTAGATGAATACCATGATATGTGCAGGTCCGACAATGGCAATACCAATAAATGCAATGCCAACGTATGCCATATGAACTGTGCCTGCATAACAATGTCAATACCCATAAATGCAATGCCATAATCTATGCCCGCACAACAGTGTCTATACCAGTAGTAACAATGTCAATGTAAGCCATAATCCATGCCCACATAACAATGTTGTTACCAGTAGAAACAGTGTTAATGTACGCCATGATCCAGGCACACATAACTATGTCAATATCAGTAAAGACAATGTCATTGTACGCTATGTTAACTGTATGCATAATGTTGAGAATGTCCATAAGAATGATATCAATGACTGCATTATTATTTTCAGACGTTCCAATGAACTCGTATCACTGCTGTTGGATTCACTGAAGGTGACTTCCCCATCAACCCAGAATCAGAGATGCATGGCCAGACAGGTCCTGTGACCCCCAACCCATGCCTATCGAGTAACAGGTCACAGGTGGGGTCTCACTTAGCCCAAAGACAAACGTGCACCCAGGTAAAACCTTGATTGATTCCACAGATAGATACTTGCACCACAAACAGGTCAGAAGGGATTGACCCTAATAAAACACATTTGGCCAAAGGCTAGCATTCCCCCCCAAAATTACAAAGTTAGATACCACATGTAGATAGGAACATTTAGCCACTCAGGACACGATATGAACACACCACACGCTGTGATCATGTGCTCCCAACACCAGACATTTGGACACACACACTGACCACACTAGCGCTACCCAAGGTCCTGATCAGATGCCCAAACTTGTTAATTTACAACTGAGATGCATTTTTAAGAATGCAGAATTGTTTCATTGTAACTCACAAGATGTATATATTGTCAGCAGAAACTTGTACAAAGGGAGACTTTCCTCAGACGCATTCTGTCGAGACTCTCCCGACCGCTACGTTTAATTAAACTAACTTGTTTCTGTTTTGCAAAAAGCCTCATCTTTTTATTTCTTTAAGGTGAATTCATATCCGAGCAATATTGCTGCCTATTATTGTGATCCTATTTACATTGTTTACAAATTATGAACAGGCTGTACTGTTATTAATTTTAGATTTGCACTTTGATCACCATGTGTTACACATGTGTATCACATATGTGACAGCACATTTACCATCAACACCCACTGCACCACAATTCAATGTGATTCCCTTCGTCCCATAGGTGACTGCATTTCAAGAAGGTATTTGACTAGATAGCATAAGCCGATTATGAACCAATTATGAGCTTATGTAAACACATTTTAGAAAGATCTTGTTGTGATTGCCTCTTCTTTTGATGCAGATGGCAAATATAGATTGTCCTTGAAGTGCGTATGACGCTTTTGAAGGTGCATGCCAGTGACTGATGACTGTAAAAGTTTCACATGCCTTTTTCAGTGTGGAAAATCCTACTGAACAAAATGTTAGATGACACTGCTTTGTATAATCTAACCCATGTAGTCGCTTTAGAACATATGTAATACAGCACTGCTTTACATGATAGCTCTGAAGCAGCCATGACAACTCCTTTTAACACAAAATCTGATTCGTGATAGGCCTTCTTCACAGGTTTGTGAAGAAACCTCTTCAGACAGAGCTGTCTCCCCACACAAGACCAATAGGTGCCAAATACTTGTCCCACACACTGTCTCACACACTGTCCGGGTGTACACCACACCACACGCCTAACAGGGTGCGCCCAGCACACAAGAGTACGTTGCACCACGTTGCGGAGCAAATGGTAAAATCTCTGACAGTTGATGTCTGTAATGTGAAAAGCACATTGGTAAAAGACAGAACCACAGATTGAATTGGACATGCCTCATTTTAAGTGGGTGTAGAAAATCCCATGCAAACAGGTGAAATGAGTGACTGTGGGGGTGTCTCTGGAGAGTGGTGTAATGAAACTTGAGGGGCCCACTGCAAGGTACATGGAGGGGCATCTCTCCAGACTCAACCAGGAGCTTTCAGGCCAGGCCCTGGAACTTGCCCCCTCCCACCCGTACCACGGGGCGTCGGGGCCTATGTTACGTCACTGCTCTGGGATGATCTCTTGACCCCATACCTGCTTATGAAAGGGCACACTCTGAGGGGTGCACTGCAAATACAACACCTCATTTGTAGCACTCAATCATTGCCCTTCTGATAGCTACTTTGCCCTTGTTCCCATGTGTTTTATGTCAGTGGTGCAAGGCCATAGAAATTCTCAACTTGAATGGGGAAACACACCCTTGGGATTATGCCAGAACACAAAAAATCATATTACAGGAGTCGCTGCATCTGCTTCTGTAGCCCCTTCTGTACTATCAGTGTCAGTGGGGATACAAAACGGGTCTACAAAACCCAGTGTGCCCGAGGGGCACTGTGTGTAATAGGACCCCTTGATCCTTAAAATGTTGTTCATTACTTGTAATCAAATCACTTCCTACATAACTAACAATGTTAATCTTGACTGTGATTCACCCATGCTTTCATACACATGCCTTTCAGCAGTGATCCTAGTCATCTCTTCATAGAAGAACAAACTTTGGTGTAGCATCATCTACAATATCCATATGGATCATTTTGATAAACATTCTAGTAATAAACAGGCCTCTGATATTTCATATTTTTAAAAATTTCAAGGTGGGATGAGTACTTTTCTAGAATGAAGATTTCTTTTATGAACCTAAAACTACAAATTAGGGACACCTTAGACACCTGACAAAAACAGATAAATGCATTTAAAGCATCTTGATATCATGCTAATGCATTATTCTCCCAAGTTATGATCTACCTTTACTGATTAAGCAGACGTTAGCCCCTTCGCTGCTAGGCCTTTTCCCCCCTGTGCTAAGCCATTTTTGGGCTATTTGGGGTAGCTTGAGCTTAGGCCCCTGTAACGTTTTGTCCACATAAGGTATCCACCCCAAATGTGTGTCCTTTTCTTCCAACATCATGGGGATTTGAAAGGTAGCCAGGGTTTGTAGATTCCCCTGGAGGGGATCCAGAAATTAGCCGAAATACAGCTAAATTTTGTTTGTTTTTGGAAAAATGGGGAAAAAGTACTGCAGTGAAAGCGTCTGTTTATTTCCCTGCAAATGGTATCAACAAACGGGTTGTGGTGCTGAAATCACCATCTTCCCAGCTTTTAGGGACAGACAGATTTTTGTTAGAAAACCAAAAGTTTTTACACAGTTTTGGCATTTTACTGGGTCATAGCCTATTATTGCTACTTTTTGTGCTTTCAACCTCCTTCCAGTTAGTGGTAGAAATGGTCCAATGTAGAATTGACTAAAAACGTATTTTAAAAAAAAGTAGCACTTAAAATTTGCTGTTCTATACCCTTAATCCCTATGGGCCTCATTTATGAGGTTTTGCCGTAGGGCAGGGCAGCAGGCCTTCCTGCTGCGCTTCCCTACGGCAAAAGAAAAGGGCAGGAATGCGCCATATCTATAACATACTGCGCATTCCTGTCCTTTTCCCATGGGCCGGCGCACAATGGACTGTCGTGTGCCAACACAGGCACCTTTGCACCATGGTGCAAGGATGCCTGCGTAGCGGGGATGGTTATTTTTGTACAGGAAGGTTAACCTTTCAGTACAAAAATAATCACAAGAGGCTGTTTCCTCTTTCTATGTGTGCTGCAGAATGCAGTACACATAGAAAAATGAAAAACGAGGTAAAATAAAGTTATTTCTCCTTGTTGTGCCTCCCTTACGCCTACCCTGGGAAGGCTGGGGAGGCGTTAGCTTTTAGCACTGCCTCAGATTTACAATTTCTAGTAAATCTGGGGCAGAGTCAAAAGGGCATGGATGTTGCTGGGAACGCCCCCTGCAACACCCATTGCATGCCCCTTTAACACAGAACACTGCGCTAAAGGGACTGCTATTCATCAGGCAGAATTAAGCCCAAAAAAGTGGCTTAGTGCTGCCTGATAAATATCACGCAGATTCTGCGCTACGGAAAGTCACAAAAAGTGACATTCCAGCGGGGCAAGGAGTCTTATAAATGATACCCTATGTTTTTGGCCCTTCCCATTCACAGGCCCTTGGCCCACCCACACAAGAGAGGTATCACTTTACTCGGGAGAACAAGAAGGACACGAGGTGCTAGGACATTTGTGCCGACACAGTAATCCCACCAAAAAATGTTTTTTTTCAGCTAAATTCCAGGTTTGCAGGGGATTCTGGGTAGGGAAACACTGGGGATCCATGCAAACCATACCTCCCTGGACTCCCCAGGGTGTCTAGTTTTGAGAAATGTCTGGGTTTGGTAGGTGTCCCTAGATGACCGCCGAGCCATCCAGGTGATCCTACAACATTCCCACACAGAAATTTGAGAATAATTTGATTACTTCAGCTAAATTTGAGGTTTGCAGGAGATTCTGGGCAGGAAAATGTTGGAGGATCCATACAAGCCATGCCTCCCAGGACTCCCCCTAGTCTCTTGTTTTCAGAAATGTGTGAGTTTGGTAGGTTTACCTAGATGGCCGCTGAGCCTGGGGCCAAAAACTCAGGTGCCCCCCTTGCAAACCCAAGTCATTTTGTGATAGGGAATTTTGATGTCTCGACAATATGTTTTGGGCCCTTGCCTGTCGTGGGTACTTGGCTCACCCACTCAAGTGCAATACCATTTTTATCGGGAGACCTGGGGGACTCTGAGTGTTTGGAAATTTGTGTCAGCCCAGTGATCCCACAACTTTCCCACACAGAGACTGGAGAACAATTTGATTGTGTTCAGCTTAATGAGGCTTGCAGGGGATTCTGTGTAGGGAAATGTTTGGGGATCCATGCAAACCATGCCTCCCTGGACTCCCCTGGGTCTCTAGTTTTCAGAAATGTGTGGGTCTGGTAGGTTTCCCTAGATGGCTACGGAACCCGGGGCCAAAAACCCAGGTGACACCCCTTGCAACCCCAGGTCATTTTGTAATAGATAATTTTGATGTCTTGATAATACGTTTTGGGCCCTTGCCTGTCGCCGGTACATGGCCCACCTACACAAGTGTGATACCATTTTCATCAAGAGACCTGGGGAATGCTGGGTGGTAGAAAATTTGTGTCATCCCGGTGATCCTACAACATTCCCACACAGAAATTTGAGAATAATTTGATTTCTTCAGCTAAATTAGAGGTTTGCAGGAGATTCTGGGGAGGAAAATATTGGGTGGGTTCTCATAAGCCATAAGTCTCTGAACTCCCCCGGGTGTCTAGTTTTCAAATATGTCTGGTTTTGCTAGGTTTCCTTAGATGGCCGCCGAGTGCGGGGCCAAAAACCCAGGTGAGCCCCTTTGCAAAACCAGGTTGTTTTGTGATAGGTAATTTTGATGTCTCCATAATATATTTTGGGTCCTTACCTGCCCTGGGCACTTGGCCCACACACACAAGTGAGGCACCAGTTTTTATTGGGAGACTTTGGAGAATGCGGGGTGGGTGGGAGTTTGTGGACCCACGCAGATTCCAGAACTTTCCATCACAGAAATATGAGGAAAAGGTGTTTTTTTCACAAAATTTGAGGTTTGCAAGGGATTCTGGGTAACAGAACCTGGTGAGAGGCACACAAGTCACCCCATCCTGGATTCCCCTTGGTGTCTAGATTTAAAAACTGTATGGGTTTGCTAGGTTTCCCTAAGTCGTGGCTGCGCTAGGTCCCAAAATCCACGGCTAGGCACATTGCGAATAAAATGTCAGTGCCTAGTGAACTATCTGCTGCCCTAGGGGTGGCAGATCGGAGGCTACTGGCCTGATATGCCTACAAGGGGGGCAGAAAGACTCTGGCTTTTGTTGGGGGGGTGGGGGCATTGGTATGCCCATTCTGGGCAGCCCCAATCCCTACATATAAAAAAGCCAGCATGAAAATGAAATGAAAAAGACCTTTATTTAGCGCATGGCTACACGGAGGCATCCCAGTGCTGTAGCGACGGCCAAAAGGAGGAGACCCTTATGTGGAAAGCCAGGTCTTTAGCTGTTTTCGAAATACAAGGAAGTTCCAGAGCTTGGCAGCATTGTATGAAAAGAGATGGCCACCTGTTCTGGCCCTCTTGATTCTGGGCACTTCTACCAGGTGGAGGTCATCGGAGAGGAGTCTTCTGGTGGCCTTGTAAGGTCTGACCAAGGCTTTGATGATGGGTGGCCCATTTCCTTCTAAAGACTTGCGAGCAATGCAGAGAGCTTTGAAGTTAATTCTCTCCTGTACCGGAAGCCAGTGAAGGGAGCGTAGGGCGGGCTTTGTTGAACAGCGATTGTTTGTACCCGTAAGCAATCTAGCTGCTGAATTCTGAACGATCTGCAATTTTGTGACTACTGAGTTGGGAGACCCTAGGTATAGAGCGTTGTCATAGTCTAACCTAGACAAAATTAGGGCCTGGATCAGCAGCTTTTTAGCTTGGCAAGGAAGTAAGGGGAGTACTTTCCAGGTCATTCTGAGTAGGCCATAGCACACAGCGGCTGTCTTCCTGGCTTGGGCTTTGAAGGTAAGGTCTTGATCTAACCAGATACCCAAGCTCTTTATCTCGGTTTTTGGGACTGGTGCTGGGTCCATGCAGACTGGCCACATGGTGCTAGATTTAAAGCGTAACTGGTTGCCAAGCAACATAAGCACAGTTTTGTCACCATTGAGCTTTAAGTGAGAAAGGCTCAGCCAATTAGCAACTTCCCCGAGACAGGAATGGAGATCAGTGGGCAAGTGTTCAGCCTAGTTCAGTGCTACGGCCAGCTGAGTGTCGTCAGCATATGTAACTATATGGATTCCAAGGGGGATACAATATCCGCCAAAGGGGCCATATATACATTAAAAAGAGTGGGACTCAGGGACGAGCCCTGGGGAACTCCACTCTGCATTGGGAAGGGTTTGGATAGATTGTCACCTTCGAATACCTGGAAGTATCTTTCTTCCAGGAAGGATTGGAGCCATGATAGGGCCGTACCTGCCACTCCCACCTTCTTGAGACAGTGATCCAGAGTGCGATGGTTCACCGTGTCAAAGGCTGCGCTCAGGTCGAGGTGGATTATGGCAGAGGATCCTCCGGAATCAAGAATCTTTCTTGCTTCTTCCACCACCGTTAACAAGGCTGTTTTTGTGCCTTGGCAGGGGCGGTAGCCTGTTTGTGAGGGGTGGAGCAGTTTGTGGGATTCAAGGAATGCAGATTTTGTGTGGTTGGTGTATTTTTGCGCAATTTTGCTGATTCCGGAGGAGTGAAATAGGGCGGTAGTTGCCCAATTCAGCTGGGTCCAAGTGAGGCTTTTTTATTAATGATTTTACCATTGCTTTTTTCCAGTCTAGTGGGTCTTTTGCAGATGCTAATGACTGTAGGTGCTACCAGTTTCAGAATCTTCGGTGGTGCCGGGTCAAGTGGTGACCCACTCTTAACAGAAAAAAAATGGGTAGGAGTGATTCCTGGGTGAGCGAGGTGTATGTCTCAAGGTGAAAATTACTCTCATGTGGTTCAGAGTCCATGGGCTTGGATGTTAAATTAAAGTCCGGTTGGAGGAGATGCCTGAGGATGTTTTGAACTTTGGTGGAAAAAAATTCTGCAAGTTCATTACAGCGTCGTCCGGAAAAGTCTGGTGCCACCGGGGGGGTCGGGGACTTTAGGTATTTTTTTTGTGATGAGGAACATTTCTCTGGAGGAATTGGCTGATAGTGACATTTTTTCCTCATAATAGGCGGCCTGGGCTCTTTCTATTTCTGCTTTATATGGTCTCTCTAATTTTTTACATTGTTGTTTCAGGAGGCGTAGTTCAGGGTAAAACCATGCGGATTTGTTAGGTCCACTTTTCTTCTGAATTGATTTTTTAGGTAACACCGAGTAAAGTGAGTTCTCAATCCAGGTGGATAAACTTCTGTTAGCTACAACTGGGTCGGAGTCTTAATTTGGTATGGTTTTTTTATAACTTATGAGTCCAATCCTCTACGTGGAGCTTGGGCCAGGGACATATTCGGGTTTGTGTAGAGAGGGTGTGTGAGCCCGTAACTGGTGGGGACCAGGTAAAAGGCACTAAGAAATGGTCTGACCGTGGTAAGGGGATGGGGACTTTCCCTTTTAGTTCACCCAGATTAGAGAAAATAGGATCGAGGAGGTGTCCTTTGGTGTGTGTTGCTTGCGGGACCTTCTGATGTAATTGGTATGCCGCAAGGTCTTGGGCTCGGTCAGTAGCAGACCGATCCGAAGGATCGTCGAAATGTAAGTTAAGATCTCCAAGGAGAGTAAAATTGGCTGAGGTGCTAGCGAGATTAGTAATAGTTTCCAGCGCGGATTTACAAAATTGACCCTGTGCCCCAGGAGGTCGATATATAAGAATACCTACGAGTGTAAGTGCGGGGGTGACTTCAATCGAGTAATGGGCATTCTCACAGTCTGATAGAGGGCTACCCAACAGGCGGCAGGTCATGTGGTCTTTATAGATAATTGTGATCCCACCACCCTTGCCAGTTGATCTATCTGAACGCTGGATCAGATAGCCCGAGGGAAGTGCTTGTACGATGTCCGGCTCTGAGCTTGGGGGGAGCCAGTTCTCCATAAGAAACTGGACTTCTGGTTCCGAGTCTTTTAGTAACATTGAGATCTCCGTTGTGTGTTTTGGCAGAGATCTACAGTTGAGCATAATCCCTCACACCTAGTGGGCTCTGTGCTCCCCAGGGGGGCAGATCAGGAGCTATTCCCCCATCTGCCTCCTGGGGGGGCAGAAAGGCTGTGGTAATTTTTTTGGGGTGTGGGGGTATTGGTATGTCCATCCTGGGCAGCCCCCCTGAACTTTGATAAAAAAAAATCCCTGGTGACTAGTACATTTCTGCCCCCCAGGGAGGCAGATAAGGGGCTATTGTCCCCATCTGCCTCCTGGGGAGAAGAAAGGCTACGGCAATTTTTGGGGTTTAAAATATATAAAAATCCCTGGTGCCTAGGGGGCTTTTGCCCCCCCGGTCATACCAGGGGCAACTGCCCATATGCCTCCTTGGGGGGTAGAAATACTGTGTCTTTTTTGGGGTATGGGGCCTGGGCATACCCATTCTGGGCTGCACCCAACCCTGAACTTTGAAAAAAAAGTAATCCCTGGTGCCTAGTGGGCTTTCTGCTCCTGAGGGGACCGATAAGGGGCGATTGCCCCATCTGCCTCCTGGTGGGGGTACAGAAACTCCATGGCAATTTTTTTGCTCATCCTGGGCAGCCCCCACCCCTACTTATAAAAAAAATAAGAAGAATCGCTGGTACCTAGTGGGCTTTCTGACCCCCCCCGGAGGTAGATCAGGGGCTACTGCCCCATCTGCCTCCTGGGGGGGCAGAAAGATGGTGGCATTTGTTTGAGAGGGTGGGGGCATTGGCCTGCCTATTCTGGGCAGCCCCCATCCCTGTATTTTGGAGGTTAAGATCCCTGGTGCCTAGTGGGCTTTCTGCACCCTGTGGTAGATCAGGGGCTATTTCCTCCATCTGCCTCCTGGGGGCGGGGCGAAACACTTTTGTCTTTATTGGGGGGGGTAGGATGGGGGCATTAGTTTGTCCATTCTGGGCAGCCCCCACCCCTTGACTAAAAAAAATAATCCTTCGCATCTAGGGTGCCTTCTGCCCCCGGGGGGAGATTGGTGGCTACTGCCCCCATATGCCCCCCAGGGGGGTAGAAAGACTGATCATGACATTTTTTATGGGGGAGCAGAGGACCTTGCCCAGGGGGCCGCTCCACCCTCCCTGGTGCCAAGTGGGTGGTTCCCTGCTTGGGAATCGCCCTCCTTGGGCAATCCCTAAGCAGGGATCCACTAGGAAAGGGTTTCATTGGAAAGGGAAGAATCTCTGTTCTGTCATGAGGACAGGAGCACTGGTGCTCATGAAGGAACCATTCCGTCATGAGCACCAAAAGGGTTAAAAGTTCAGGTGACAAGAGAGGCACACAAACAGAACACACAAATTGATACATGCACACCAACATATAGACTTTCTCGCTGTTATTGTAAAAAAGATTTATATCTTCACTGACCTGACTCTGACAGTCCTGCCTCCTTATCCCCTGCTGTGATAAAAGATAGTTGCCAGTGTTTAAAGAAGGTAGTGCCGCTGTTTCTTCTCGGATAGCAGGCATTGGTAGACGGTTCTGGTAACCGTTGTGTGAATTCAAATACTGCAAAGTGTTATGTAAGGTATAGACTTGTGGGCTTATTTGGAGTTTGAAGGATTGGCTAATTCCTCACAAACGTTAAAGATATATCCCACCTGCCTTATTACAAGTTCCCTATATCCTAGGTCACTCATAATAAAGTGGATGGAATATCTGTTAAGTTTCTGACAGAGTATCCAGTCCACCAAACTCAAAATCAGAATTGCAGGGCCAGTCTTAATTGTTTCATATAAACTAAGCATTCTTGCTTTACTATTTCTAGGTGGAGTTGAATAAAGTGGAGTTGAATAAAGCCTTAAGAAAACATCATACTAGGACTTGTGACTGTAATGCCATCTCACTTAGCATGGATTCAGATACAGACTTTGTATTTGGTGCTTAATACAAATTTTACAAACAAGATACAAGAATTATATAAATGCAGATTAGTGATATTCTAAAAAGAGAAAAGGGTTAAAGACAATTGCACCTGGTCTCTTTGTGAAACACCGGCTCACCTGCTACTTATTTGGTCCCTGGACACTGACAACTCCTCGGCGCACCCGCTTCGCGGGCGCCCCTTCGCCCGTCTCGTTGAGGAGACTGCACTCGGATTGTGAGAGGACCTTTGTGGACGAAAAACGGCAGCTGGCTTGTTGTTGCAGCAGGGCTGCGAGCGTGCGGGGACTTCAACTTCCAGAAGTCCCTGCCAGACCGATTGAGAGCTTCCGGTCCGCTCTCCCTGCTGGCCCGCCCCCCGCCCTCCTGAGGATTTAAAACTTCAGCTGTAGATAGCTGAGTGGGTCACCCTGGTCTCTTTGTGAAACACCGGCTCAC
The DNA here is from genome assembly GCF_964204655.1 of Triturus cristatus. NCBI lineage: Eukaryota > Metazoa > Chordata > Amphibia > Caudata > Salamandridae > Triturus > Triturus cristatus. Next base: position 732,686,956 of record NC_140587.1, on the reverse strand, counting down.
CTGCTACTTATTTGGTCCCTGGACACTGACAACTCCTCGGCGCACCCGCTTCGCGGGCGCCCCTTCGCCCGTCTCGTTGAGGAGACTGCACTCGGATTGTGAGAGGACCTTTGTGGACGAAAAACGGCAGCTGGCTTGTTGTTGCAGCAGGGCTGCGAGCGTGCGGGGACTTCAACTTCCAGAAGTCCCTGCCAGACCGATTGAGAGCTTCCGGTCCGCTCTCCCTGCTGGCCCGCCCCCCGCCCTCCTGAGGATTTAAAACTTCAGCTGTAGATAGCTGAGTGGGTCACCCTGGTCTCTTTGTGAAACACCGGCTCACCTGCTACTTATTTGGTCCCTGGACACTGACAACTCCTCGGCGCACCCGCTTCGCGGGCGCCCCTTCGCCCGTCTCGTTGAGGAGACTGCACTCGGATTGTGAGAGGACCTTTGTGGACGAAAAACGGCAGCTGGCTTGTTGTTGCAGCAGGGCTGCGAGCGTGCGGGGACTTCAACTTCCAGAAGTCCCTGCCAGACCGATTGAGAGCTTCCGGTCCGCTCTCCCTGCTGGCCCGCCCCCCGCCCTCCTGAGGATTTAAAACTTCAGCTGTAGATAGCTGAGTGGGTCACCCTGGTCTCTTTGTGAAACACCGGCTCACCTGCTACTTATTTGGTCCCTGGACACTGACAACTCCTCGGCGCACCCGCTTCGCGGGCGCCCCTTCGCCCGTCTCGTTGAGGAGACTGCACTCGGATTGTGAGAGGACCTTTGTGGACGAAAAACGGCAGCTGGCTTGTTGTTGCAGCAGGGCTGCGAGCGTGCGGGGACTTCAACTTCCAGAAGTCCCTGCCAGACCGATTGAGAGCTTCCGGTCCGCTCTCCCTGCTGGCCCGCCCCCCGCCCTCCTGAGGATTCAAAAAGCCTTCTCACTCCCGCAGCGCGGGACGCAGCCTGGACGAAGACCGGACAAAGAGCGGACAGTCTTAGACAGTCCGAGACAGGTTGAGACTGGTCTGGACACGCTACTCAGCCTCTATTGTCCTCGATTTGCGTGGCTCGCAGTAAGACTATTCATTCTTGTTTTTATTTTCTGGATATACCGTCATCCATTATAACACTGTTGTTATTTGAATATTATTACTAGTTCCTGAAGAATGCCTAAAAAGAATCTAACGGCGGGAGGTAACTCAATAGAAAACTATATGATACAAGTAGTCTCTAAGATTAACAACGAGAGGCGAGAATCCTTAGGTCTCAGCCTGTCCCCAAACCTATCTCCCCTAAGCTCTTCACCTGATTCACCCTGGACTGATAAACCTCCTCTGGTCGAGGGAGGAGTAGTTTTAGACTCTGATAACTTAGATCATGACATTTCAAACCTGAGTACTCATACAATACAGGGTCAAGACACAGCTCGGGCTAATGACTCGGAATGTCAGGTAGTTGACACTGATCAAGATCAAGATCAAATTGTGCAGGAGAGCGAGCAGCCAAATAATGAGGCTGATCCCCCAGTCCTAGATCATGCGCCACGTGCCATCAGAAATTGTAGAAAAACCCGTGGTGGAGTTCTTTTAGGGAAGAAGAGGGTTGTGTCTCCCGTAAGAAGTAGGGTCATAGGCAGGGGGAAAGCAGAAGAACTCGAGAAGTATAAGGTGGATGAGGAGTTATTATCAAGATTAGCTGACTTAATTGACATTAAACTTAAAATCTTAATTAAACCAGTTATGTCCAAACTGGACAAGTTAACTGCTGATATAAAGAAACTAGGTGCAGATCAAAAAAAGTTAGTAGAAGCTGTGTCTAATATTTCAGACACAGTTACCAGCCTAGCTTTACCCGTAAAAGAGGCTTTTTATCCTTCACTTGAGGGGGGCTCCACTTCAAACACTATACATGCTAATTTACAGGAACAGACCTCAACTACAGCGACATTTCATTTACTGCCAGGAGATACTTTACCCCCAATTCCTCCTGTAACACCTGCACGCACTTTTACAGAAGAAGTTACGGTACAGTTTCTGGAGGAAGCGGCTCCATTAGTACTGGTATTGGCTAACGTCCCCCCACTAGCCGCAGACCAACCAGAATCCCCCCCGGCAGTAACAAGTAAGGCCCTGCACTGGCTATCAGGCAACATGCAGCTGGCACCGTGGGGGAAACAACAGCTAGCTGGTGACATTAGGTCAGCCAGAAGGGTCCCATGGATAGGTCAAAACCCTAAAAAATTCAAGGGTGACTGCATCATTATAAATTTTGCCAATTCTGCAGTTTTACCAAACATCCTGCTAAATATCTTGCCGCCGCAGTGCAGAAGAGGCACCATCATTCCTCTCACACTAGAATTTTTCGGCAAAAAACAGCGGAGCATGTCCTATCCTAAGCCTACCCATAATTTCACCAGGCCCATATGGCCAGTGACTTCTAATGGCTGGCGTTCTGAGGCACCAACTAATAACTGGGGGTATAGTCAGGATAGAAGGGAACGCCCAACACGTCCACCCCCTCCAGATCGATACTATTCTACTTATTTTAATAATCACTATAACATCCCCACCTCTAATAGATATGGCATCTTCTCAGATGAGGGGGGACTGGATGGGGTGGAATGACTACCTGATACATCTTCTAACTTCCTCCCCACCGCCCGTTTGCCAGGAGTTATAGACTTCGGAGATATTCCTCAAGGGTTAGAACCGCAAGGGAGTAAGGATGGGGGTTTGGTTGGCTGGAATCAAATAGATTTACCAGGTTTACCCACTGATATTATCCCAGCCTGCCCACAAGCTTGTTCTTCGGCTAATCCCGGGACAGATGGGGTACGCTGTTGTACAGGCTTAACACCTATTACTCAATTTGAATGTGGAAATGTGGCTACAATACAACATGAACCAATTAAAATTAAGGAGGGGCTATTATCCTGGAATATAGCGGGACTGCAGGATAAATTGTTCAATACAGATTGGTTATCCTTTGTTAAAAATTACCCCGTTATATGCCTTCAAGAAACCTGGGCAGTGGGGGGAAAAAATATACACATTGACGGTTATGAGAGTTTTTTAACCTCGGCAGTTCCTTCATCTAGTGGTAGAGCTAAGGGGGGTTTGGCAATTTTTGTTAACTTATCTTTAATTTGCCTTACAACTGTACATCACTCTGGCAATAATAATATTCAGGTTGTCGAATTTAAGAGGGGCAGTACAAGTTTTGCTCTGATCAACTTTTATAACGCAGTGAGTCAGTCTGGCGATTGCAACATGGAGTCATTGTGTGAATTCCTAAGGGCTAATGATGATTCCCTCCCACGCCTTAAGATAATAGCGGGAGATTTCAACACTCATTTATGTGGGAATCCTAGCCTGAGTCCTGTTGGTCATTTGGGCTGTAACAATCTGGAAGGAGTACACTTTGATCACTCGCGAAGGGGTTCACGTTTAAATGACTTAATGAATGAATATAACCTTTTCACTGCTATGTCAATAGTTGAGGAACAAACTGTTTTATCAACCCCTACTTTTAAAGGTCATGCAACAGGGTCATATATTGACCATATTTTATTATCGGCAGAATTTGTTAATTTTATTGGGGATTTTTCGATTATTTCAAGCATTTTTAGCGATCACAATCCTTTATGCATTACTATGGGTGTGAACTTACTCGAAAAACATAACTCTCGAGAGAATCGTGGCACCACCAAATGTATTAATGGTAAGCGACGCATAAAGTGGTCTATGGTGGACTGTAAGCAATTTTATTCTTCTATCAAGAATGTATGCCATCATGATTTGATAACATGTACATCTACTGTCTCAGCACCATTACAAATTCTGACGTCTTTTAATGAGATTGCTAAAAAGGTGGAGTCACTTTTAACGTTACCAGCTAAGAGGATAGCTAATTCATCTAATAATCCAAAATGGTTTGACAGCAACTGTTCGAAGGCCAGTCGCGAGCTCAAGAAAGCATTAAAAACAAATCAGAGAGATCCTTTAACTATTAGAGCGTTGCGGGCTGAGTACAAAAAGTCTCTTGCTACTCGCAAACGTGCTGTCAAGAAAAGCGTTTGGGAGTCTCTGTTAGATCCAGAGATATTAAAAAATAGCTCTAAGTTCTGGGAGATCATTAATAAGCCCTTGTTCGATCATCCCAGTACTTCAAGTATAGGCACCAACATCCCAGAAGAAGTTTGGATTAACCATTTCAGTTCCATTTTTAAAGGTAATGGTTCCCAGGTACAACGCAGCCCAAAAGAAACTAGCGAAAAATCCCTGCTCTTCACAACTGATGAGGTAATAAAGGGCATAGAAGGCCTATCAAACAATAAGGCCCCAGGACCTGATGGTCTCCCTCCTGATCTTTTTAAATCTTGCATAACACTCTGGGCACCGGTCCTTACAGCTGTACTTAATGCTGCTGTGCTTTGTGGATGCCCAAAATCTTGGGGGGTATCCACTATTGTGCCTATTTTTAAAAAAGGAGACCGCAGTAGCCCTACCTGCTATCGACCAATATCTTTAATAAACTCCGTGGTTAAAGTTGTGGGAGGAGTAATATTGAACAGATTGGTCAGATGGTCAGTAGAAAATAATATAATATCTTCAATCCAGTATGGATTCAGGCCAGGCCATTCTACAATTTCACAATGTTTAAACTTATACCTCATCATCGCGAAGTATACTAAGGCTCGAAGAGGAATGATCCATATGGCGTTCATGGATCTTTCCTCGGCTTTCGATTGTGTGAGCCGGGGGAAGCTCTGGGACGCCATGCTAAAAATGGGTGTGGATCCAAACTTAGTTGCTTTGTTAGATGATATGCACTCGGACACCAATGCAAATGTCAGATTCACCCAAGACCTGAATGTGACCAAAGACTTTGGGGTGCATCGTGGTGTCCGACAAGGCTGCATCCTGGCTCCATTCCTTTTTAACTTATACATAAATGATCTGGAAGAGCATCTTTTAAGCACTAATACGGATTATCCGTATATAGGCCGTAGGGGGCTGCCAGTCCTTTTATATGCGGATGACGCAGTTCTCCTATCAAGAACAGCAAACGGTCTACAAATCTTATTAGACTCCTTCCATTCCTTCATGACCTCAAGAGAGTTAAGCATTAATAACTCTAAATCATATATAATGAAGGTCGGACAGGGAAATAAAAAAGTAAACTGCCTAAATGTAAATGGTGTACGTATCCCTACTACACATACATTTTCCTATCTCGGGGTCCTCTTTGATAGTCAACTAAATTGGGGACCCGTGATTGAAAAAAAGAAGGGAGAAGTCACTAGGGTAAACGCGGCAATAATGGACTTTTCTAAGAAAGTGGGTAATAGTCCAGTTGCCGCCTTGCTCCAACTTTATCAAGCTAAAAGTGTCCCCACAGCGTGCTATGGAAGTGAAATTTGGGGTTATGTTCCTCCGGATCCCTTACAGACCGCTGAAAATAACTTCCTAAAATCAGTACTAAGGGTTCCCAGGGGCACGGCCAACTTCTCCGTGCACGAGGAACTGGGGGTTTCCTTCGTATGTGACAAGATTGCTGTTAATCCCTTGTTATGCTGGATGAACTGTTGGTTAAATGATAACATTCCACTAACCCAGCTTATTTTAAGAGAGTCACTCACATGGGACAACAGGATGAAGGTTCCCTGGTTAAAGTATCTTTTCAAGTGCTTTGCCGAATTAGGTCGCCTTGAATTCTTTTTATCCCCTGAATCGATCACTAAACAGGATGTTACAACGGTCCAGAAAGCTTTTATTGGTCTAAGAACTCAAGATAGGGAATCACGTGAGCTAAAAAAAGAAAGTGTTCGTAATCATGCATTAGTAAAAAGCACCTTGCTCATGGAACCCTATTTATCCTGGCAATTGTCCAGCTATGACCGTTTCTTACTGATCAGGTTCAGGTTTAATTTGTTTCATTTTCTGCTGGCTGTTCCCAGGGGATCTCATCGTGGACAAGTGTTGCCGGCTTGCGGCTGCGACGATATGTCTCCGCAAGACCTGGCACACTTTCTCTTCTTTTGTCCCTTTTATACTGTACCGAGGAATCTACATCTGAAACCCTGTTTGAAAAAACTAAACTTTATACAATATCGTCCTGCACTGCACTTTTTACAGCTATTAAGTTGTGAATATACTTTGTTTTTATGTAGTTTTTTAAAATTGGCAGTAAAATTCAGAAATAGTATGGAAGGATAAAAATAATATATGAATTGCTATTACCTCTTTTTTATAATGGACTCCACAAAATACTCTGAATGCTTGTTGTATATTTGTCCTCACCTGCTTATCTTATATCTGTATTTTATCCTTATGTATTAATGTGTCCTTTTTAAATGTAGTGTAAATGCTTTTATGGTTGTCAATTTGTACAACCGAATAAAGTTTATTGAACTTGAACTTGAATTGCATCTCAATTACTCTGACATGCTCAATTCTCATTTCTATATTCTACTGCAGATATCCCACCTGCCCTATTACAAGTGCATTATATTCCATGCCATTCATAATAAGGCAGATGGAACATTCTGTCATGTTTGTGATTGAATAACCAGTCTTCCAAATTCTAACTCAGGACTGATCTATAGAGTCAGTCTTACTTTTGGAGAAAACTAAGCCTACTTGTGGGAATGATTTTTATCTTGTATTGATTGAAATAATGCTCACTTTTGATAAAACAGGAGGGGGTAGATTTATATTGTCATCCAACCTAGCAACCACATTTGCTGCGCTGACATATGCAAGAAGAAAACAGCCCGCGTCATACTCACAAACATTAGTCAGAAAACAGGGAGAGGGAAAAGTTAGGAGAGCTGAAAGGAAGAAGGAAAGGAGGACTTTTGATCTCACAGGAGATGGCAGTGTCTGGAAGAAAGGCTGATGACAAGAGCACTGACCGGAGCAAGGAGACAGCAAGGAGCACTCGACAGGAGTGAAAGAAGCACTCAAGCTGAAGAGGAGAGGATGAATGATGCAGTGGGCAACTAAGTAGTTCCCTTCAAACTGCCTTGAGTCATCAGAGGAATCCATTGTTGACAAATCACCAGAAAAGTAGTCTGGACAAGGTTGGTGATTTTCTGTAGGGGTGCATCCAGGGAAAATCTGAATCCCCTACCATGGCTCCAGGATGAGTCATCATACAGGCATGTCCTGATGGCACAATAAAACGAGGAAGGAGGTAGGAGGCAGACAGGATTATATGGGGGAAATACAACACACAATGGTAGGCTTGCCAACAGACCCAATTCAGATGGGAGACTCACGATATTTGTAAGTCCACAATGGCATTATTTTAGGTGTCTCCTTCCAAAAATCTCTTCCGCTTCAGTGGAAGTCAATGGGAAAAATCAATTACCTCAATGTTTTTTTCCAAAATCTCCCTATTACCAGCCTCAAAATGTTGGCATGTATGCTATGTATAAACGGCTATTGTTATACAGAATGAGAGTAGGAAATCTCAAAAGGAAGATTAAATACTCGGGGCAAAATGTATTTAGTTTTGTGTGAAATTTTCATTTTTGTGGATGCATCTCAGTAATGGCTGGGAGGAATGAACAAGAGAAGAGAAAATCTGTGAAAAGTAAAGAAGGGTATGTAAATGAGTATAGAAAAAAAAGTTTTGCTAAAGACCTACGAGTCCGTAGATTATAAAAAGGAATATCAGGAGACTTAAGAAAGAAAGAATGAAAGAAGAAAAGGAACAGAGTGGAAATTATTCGTAAAGGTATAATAACTAAAGGAGAAAAAAACATAAAGAAGTGGGTTTGCCTTTTTTTGACCCTACAAATTTACATCTTCCCACTTCAGGACAATGTAACTCCAAACCAACGACTTATACATTAATTTAAAACTGTCCTTGAGCTAATAACTCTACCTACATTACTGATACTCTGGCACTTTATGTTGCTAATAATCCTTCTTGAAAATTACTTTTTTAGATGTCACTTGACAGCACTTATGTCCGTAACAGCTTTTGCCACTAAAACTTATTTACATACAGTGGGTTTCAAAGGACTCAACAATCTCTTACCTTGTACAATTGACTGTCGGTTGTGCTATTCCAACTCGTAGGGAGTGCTTCCATTGCACGGAATAAGGGACATCGCTCCTAGCAAAGGGATGGGACTATTTCATGAATGGAGAAGGCATTTTAAACAAAGGCTTTTCCAAATAAAATGAATAGATTGCTCAAGTGATATATATACTTGACTACGATGTAGATAAGTATGTATATACTTTTCTGCACTTAGTTTAAAAAAAAATCATTTGTGTGGTGTTTTGACTTACTGTTACCCCTTTTACTACTCTCCTTTTACCCTAATGTTTCTGTTCCATATTCCACCCACCCCTTCCTATTTCCTCTGTTCTATTAGCAAGACATTTCTCTTTTACACCCATATCTTTCTTTTGGTGCTGTTCTGTACAGTACCACAGGTACTGCTCCAAAACCATGTGCTAGTGAACGAAAAAAAGATATTTTGGGTGCTGTATTACTTTTTGATCATACATATGACTTGTAAACTCCCATAGTAACCTTTGAGGATGAGAGCAACACTGCTTTTACATCCATGAGCAATGTAAACTGCTACTCTTTCAAGATGGCGGATGCTTTCCTCTAACAGTAATAGTACTATTTCAATTACTGTCTTCTTTTTATGCCTGTGTCTGAGTTATGCAGCAATAGCTTAGAGGTCCCGCCATTTACAATCTAATCTGTCAGTTTCAAGTGCACAATGGAATTAGTCTCTAAAATGAAAATCTGTGGGGCATATTCACAAGCCCCTATAGCCACGGCAACGTCACTTTTTTGACGTTCCCATGGCGATAGGGCCAGCGCCCTATTCTCAAGGCAGCTCTAACCTACTTAATATTGGCTTAAAGCTATGTTAAGTGGCTTAACACTGCCTTAAGTATAGGGCCCCTTTCACGCTAAACTCAGCGTGAAAGGGGGCGTGCAGTGGGTGTTGCGGTGGTACATCGCAACACCCATTGAGTTTGATAGCGCCAAACTTAAGACCTTTTAAACTCCTACATTTATGACTGAATACATCACATTGCAGCTTAGTAGCACTACAGATATTTGTAACATTTGAAACAGAGCTCACTTGAGCTCAATTTACCTTTTTTCTGCAAATTTAGCACCTGTAGTGAGACCTAGCCAGACACTCAATCGCTCTGCCAATTGTGCTCTGCATATGCTGGATGCAAAATAAAAATTGCAAATGTAACACAGTCAAAATTGTTAGCCCTTTAAACACATCCATACGTAACCAACACATTGCTTTGTACATAAGGGGTTTTTGAAACTGCTGCTGCTTTTCTGCATTGTTGAACTTTTCTAAAAAAGACGTAACTGTTACAGGAAGGTTTGAATATGAGCCTATGAACTATTCATTTCGTTAGTGCTGGTAAACAAACACCTTCTCTTCGGAAGGAAAACTAAGCAGCATTGAGACCGACATGTCTGAACCCTCCTCCATCTGCTGTGCACGTGCTGTTTAAACTATCTGCTGCACTCCAATCCCTATTCCCTTCTTATATTTAATACCCTATTTTTGCCAGTTATTACCAGAGTGGTGGGGGAGGTGCTGCATTACCCCAAAAATAACCATACAGGAGTTCAAAAAGTGAATGAGCAATAACAATGCCTTTAAATGCAGTTTTTGTCTTGGCATATTTGCAGTATGTTTGAAGAAAAAAGGTCAAAGGTCAGCCCATGTCTTCTCAAAAATTGCTGCCTATGCTGTTACTATAAAGATTGATGTTTAGTTTTCTTTCTTTGACAGAAATAGGAGGATTTTGTAATGTGATCTATCTAGCAATCCTTCATGGGAGTACAGGAAGTGTGAAGGGAAAGGCTGTAGGATGTCAATTATTTTTCACACACAGCAACATTTGCATATGTGTAAATAAAATGAGCAAATATTTCAAATACATCAGCAGATAGGACAGCACAAATGAAACACATGTTTTGGTAATTCTGCAGCCCATGGACTCAAAGATTTTATTAGGAGCATAATAGATCAAGACACTTAACTTGGTGTTGCAAAAATGATAAATATTCATAGAAAAAAAATTCCACACATTACTGTTTGTGCTCTACATAGGTTTATCAGTAAAACTGAATGCCTGAGCAAACGTAGTTACAATTTAATAGAATATGTGCAGCCTGTAAATGTCAGTGTGCTTCCACACCATGCTTTATTTATATATTTGCGACAGTGTGCTCCAAAATGTGCCCCCATCTACATACTCTTCTGCTGAATGGGCATGGCTCATTTCCCACACTTCGGGCCATATTTAGGCCAAGTCACTTAGTGCAGCGCAACAAGTCACCTTGCTGTGCTGAGTTGCGCTGCACTGCGTGACAGGGAAAAAGCAGGAATGTACCGTAATTTAGTCAATACGGCGCATTCCTGCATTTCCCCCTTCACTGGTGCCCTTTTAGCGGCCTAGCACTAATGCAGACACTCTTGCACCATGTTGCAAGGGGGCCTGCATTGTAAGAAGGATTGTTTTTGTGGAAGAAGGGGCACTTTCCTGCACAAAAACAATCCCCTGAGTCTTTTTCCTCCTTCTATGTGTGCTATAGAATGGAGCACAAAGAGAAAGAGAAAACCGCAGGGAGAAGTAAACATATAAACATATTTCTCCTCGTTACTCCTCACCTGTGGAGGCAGAGTTTTTTTTTGTTTAAATTTGTTTATTCAGTTTGACAGTTCAGATACAATGAAACATAAATTCATCTTTTGAAATTACATACATATATATATATGATGTTTCAGCGAGCAGTTTTATATTGACAATGGACCTTATGAGTAATTCTTACAGTATCTGTATCATGTTTCTGATGTTACAGGCCTATTAATTCAGTCCGTGATGACTATCTGTATCCAACGATGCACCTGTGAACATGTACTTCTGGTGTGTGAGCTGTGTCTGCCTGTGCCTTTATTAAGGGTCCTAATATAATGCCTCGGTGACAGGGCTACTCGCTCCACCGGTTGGTTCCGATGTCATACCTGTCGGGTCTCATACTTGACTCAGAACTTTAGTGATGAACTAGGGTGATTACTAGGGGATCAACGGGGGTGTGTGCAGGCAGGGGAAGGGGGTGTTTCACTGTTTGATGGTCAGTGGCCAGTTTGGCAGTTCTGGGCTGTACGTGTCGGGGGACGTGGTAATAACTCCTTAGTGATCATGGGGTTGCAGGAGTTGCGCTACCTGTGTGATGCCCTCCCTGATATATGTTCAACCCGGCTTGTTGTGCCTGACTGACGAGTGTAACTAGGTTGTGGGTGTCGTCTGGGGAGGGGGCCTCTCTGGAGGCCCTTTCCGTGTGGTTTGTTGTTTGAAGTGATGTAGCAGTGGTGCCCATTCCATGGATATTTGGTGCTTACGTGTTCCTTTCACCTCCTCGGCCTGCAACCCGCCCTCCTCTGCTGCACCACATTTTGTAACCGCACCCACCCAGGCCTCCATTGGGGGCCTCTCTGGGTCTCGCCAGTACATGGCTATTCCTCTCTTTGCCAATAATAGAGAAAGGGACATAAACCGGATTTGCATCTTTTCTGTTTTTTGTCTCCGAAACACACCTAATGCACAGGCTTCTCATGAGTTCATTCCTCTTATGTTTGTTGTTTCATGTAGCACCTTGTGTATGTGTTCCCAGTACCGTTGTATTTTGGGGCAGCCCCAGAACATAGGTTTAAAGTCCGCTTAGGTAGCCTGATATCGAGGGCAAAGGAACTGTGTGTCTGGGTAGAAGCGGTGTAGGCGCCCCGGCGTCAGATATGCCCTGTGTAAAATGTTCAATTGTATGTTCTTAAATTGGGCATTTCTAGATACTTTTGGGGGGTATTCTTTGGCCTACCCAATGTCCCCCACCCACGTCTGCCCTAGCGAAGTTAATTTGTCTGTGCAGTAGGAATTGCCCCGGGGGGCTATACTCCTCCACCAGCTTGTCGTAGGGTCGCAGCTACCCATCTTCATAGAGGGATTAATTTTGATTAGTGAACAGTCAGTCCACACTCGTAGGGCTTGGGTTGTGTAGTATCCCTCCTGTTTGGAGAATCCTATCAGTGGAAGTAGCGGGAAATACAGTGGTCTCTCCCTGGAAATGCGATGAATCCTTAGCCTGCAGGTACAGCTATCGACACCTGGAGTGGGTAAGTACCCTTGGGCTTAGTGCCCAGCAACAGCATGCGTCGAAGTGCCGGCAAAGGTACCTGCCCCGTATTGGAAGATGTTTCTCCCATATGACGTTCCGCAGTCCAGTGCAGGAGCCACTGCAGCTGCGCCGCCAAGAAGTATGCCTCGAAGGTTGGAGCTCCTAGTCCTCCCTGATCTGTTGGCAGGAGCAATTTAGATAGGGCTATCCTATGTCAGCCCGCTCCCCAGATAAAGGAAGTGAGCAGCATGTCAAACTCTCGAAAAAAGGTGCCAGGGGGAATAACCAGGAGGCTAGCGAAATGATATAGTAACCTTGGGACTATGATCATTTTGGCTATTTCCACTTGCCCAATTGGGGCTAGGGGCAATGTCTTCCAGAAACTAACTGCTGACCTCATTCCTGCTAGTGCTTTACGGTTGTTCCCCTCATACATATCGCTAGGGGAGTGATACAATCGTACTCCCAGGTATCTAGGTGCTTCCTCGCTGCAGGCAGTTCTCTGATCTCCTACTATGATATCAAGGGGGACTAGGTGAGGGCTTAAGGGGTAGACTGTAGATTCGACCCAGTTTACCCTGAGCCTGAGACGTTCACAAATTCTGTTAATGTCATCCAGATTGGGGCTAGGCCTGTGGTAATGTCGCGGACGTACAGTAGTAGGTCAAACGCTTATAAAGACACAGCGTGAATGATACCCGCTATCGGGATACCCCATACCTCCCCCTCTTGCCTTGGGTGGATCACAAGGTGTTCTACTGCCAAAGCGAACAGTCTTGGGGAGAGGGGACACCCTTGCCGCGTGCCTTTCTCTATTTGAAGAGGGACTGAAATGTATTTCCCCAGCCGTACTCTTGATGTAAGTTTCGTGTATGATAGCCGAGTATACCCCAGTATGGTCGGGCCCATCTTAATCCGCCGGAGTACCGTGAACATATATGGCCATAGAAGGGTGTTGAAGGCCTTTTCTAGGTCAAGGATCAGGAACGCTGCTCTTGGGAATTGGGGGCTCGCTCCATCTTGCACATGGACTATTCTACGTGAAATTCTGAGACGTGTTTCGTCCCGGTACGAACCCACACTGATCCGGGTGGATAAGTGGCAGGAGGACTTGGGAGTATTGGTCAGCCAGTATTTTCCCAAGTATTTTACCATCTGTTTTCAACAGTGTTATGGGTCTGAAAGAGGCCGGGAGCTTCGGGTCCCGATCCGGTTACGGGAACATCACCAGGATGGATTCTCTGAGGGATCTCAGTAGTTCGCCCAGCTCCAGGGCGTCCTCATACATGGCCACCATTCGGGACACCAGTTGACTGGAGAATGTACCATAATATTCTAGTGGGAACCCATCCATTCCAGGGGCTTTGTTACGTGCTAGGGCGCGGATGCTTGGGAGACACTTGCGGCCATGAACTTTGTGTTCAGAGTTTCTTTGTCTTCTGCTGGGACACTTGGTATGTCTAGTGGGCATAGTAATTGTACTATCGCCTGCAGACTACACAGCGAGGGGTTCCAGTAGACCCCGGAGTAAAAGTCATGAAAGATTTGTAGTATTTCTACCTGTGAGTGTCGGGGGATCCCTGTCTGATCCACTAACTCGGTGATGGGTTTTATCTCCAAGTTCTGTCGGGCCGGCCAGGCTAGAAGTGTCCCCGCTCCCCGCTCTGTCGTCCTCCGTATGTGCCCTGGCCGCATGTGCCCTGAAATTGTATTTGTGTAGCTCTCTCGAAGTTTCCAAGTAAGCTGTTTTAGCTGCTGATATTTGTGCTGTGGTAGCCTTATTCGCATCCCCATCTTTGGTTAGTGTCGTCAGTGTGTCTGCCGCTCGCTGTAACGCTTGTTCTAGTGTTTTCCAGACCCCCACTATCTGTTGTATACACTGCCCTCTAGCGACTACCTTAAACGCATCCCACTCCAGTGACCGAGATGTAGCCGTATTGACAATCATTGTGAAGTAGTCCTGGCTGCTATTCTCTTGGTCATGCTGAAACACGTGATCTGTAAGGCATTCTCGTGGTAATTCCCACGTGGGCACCGGGGGATGGGGTGGTTTGCATCTGAGGGTTATTCTGTGAGCATCATGGTCTGACAGAACCCGACCCAGATAGTCAGAGAGTAGAACTTTGGGTAACAGGGGTGTGGAGCAGAGAAACCTGTCAAGCTTCACTCGCAAATTATGGGGGATGGAGTGAAATGAGTACAGTCTGGGGCCTGGGTTCTGCTCTTGCCAAGCATCCACCAATGCCCACTGCGCCCCCCACTCTCTATATCGCTCCATTTACCTATGCGCAGGGGAGTGTGCTGGCGGGGGGTGGGATCTATATAATTGGAGATCTAATGTGCAATTGTAGTCTCCCCCAGGAGCCATGGTGATGTAGCAGGCCAAAACCCCATTAAGGTGCCCCCAGAAATTGTCTTGTTCTATATTGGGGGCGTATAGGCTTCCTAGGAGTATCCGTTGGCCTTCTAATAGCCCCTCCAGGACCGCGTACTGGCCCTCCTTATCGATCGTGCGGTGTCTCTCTAGAAAGGGGAGCCCTGGCCGCAACCATATCAGGGTACCAAGGGCACAGGCCGAGTAAGTGTTGTCACATATAATTCCCCGCCATTTCTTGCGCAGGCAGTCTACCTCCACAGCCGTCAGATGTGTTTCCTGTAATATAGCTATCTGCACTTGATATATGAGTAGATGGTGTATCTTTTGCCTGCTGTGTGCATTCCCCTGACGTTTAGTGCAATGATTTTTATGTCGGTGTTCAAAACTTTGCTAGCCATTACTATTGTCTTTGGGACTGGTGCCTACTTCTACGGGGATGCATCTACGCTTGGTATCCCTCCCTCCACTGTGCCAGTCACCTCTATTTGGTGAACCTGCCTGCCTGTGCACTCTTCTTAGAAATAACTGTGTAGGTTGTTGAACGGAGGGATTGTAATTCTGTAACGGGGGATACTCCCAACCGGGGGGACCTGTCGCTCGGGGCGATATGTCCAAACTAAATATTATGTACTCTCTCTAGTACATTAATTGGGGGGTTGTGATCCCTTTCTACTACTCTCTGTGGTTTGGGTGGCCCGTCGCAGTCTGTTGCTATGGATGAAAAGCCGGCTGGGTCCCTTCCCCCTGTATACTATACCTGTTGGGCGAGTGTTGCGCCCCTGCAGCTCTACACCTGATGAGTCCCATCATCTCACTTTGTCATTACAATGTCCATTTGCAGGGCACTTAGTCACTGCTGATTGTCTCGGGGGAGGCTTTCCTTCACTCCGTGCCCATCGTTAGACAAGTATGTCTGCAGTCTGTGGAGTTACCTCTGGCGGGGTAACCGAGCCTTCGCGGGAGGTATTCGTGTCGCTGATTTCCTCTTTGGACGTGAAGAGATGCGGGCCTTTTTCCCCATCTGAGCTCTCTGCTGTCGGGCTGATCAGTGTTGCTGCTTGAAATGCCTTCCTCCGTTCCCTTATTATCTGTTCCAAGTCAGGGGAACTCCTTGGGATGGTGTGCAATTGTGGATTCCACTGTTTTAGGGTGACCTTTTTGTTGCGGGGTCATCGGGGAGGCAGAGGTATTTGGTGCATTCCCAGGTCTACCACTTCTGGTAAATCTATGAATGCGTCAAAATTCATGGATGTTGCATAGGAACACCCACGCAATGCCCATGGAAATGCCTTCCTGACACAGAGTAATGCAATGCAGAGATTTGTGTTGCATTGCATTGCTCACAATTTATGAAGCCACTCAGGGCCACGCAAGGTGGCCTGGCGTGGCTTTTGCACCATGTTGCATGGTGCAAGAGGCATGCAAAGGGGACAATAAACATGGCCCTAGTTCTCTGTGTGATGCTTGTTTTTTCACAATTCATATGACTTCAGTGATATAACATTAACGGCAGCTCTCCCACTTTAAAACTTGTTCCAGGTCCTCTGATAATTACTTCCGCTCATCACCATTTACTGTTATTGCTGCTCTCATCACCACACACAGCTCCATCAGTGTATCATATTCCTGAATGAGAGCACTGAAAAATACAGCTCTCAAAATGGTCGCTCAAAAAGCTCTTTAATCAGTGTCTTCTCTTCCTGTACAGAACTCCCCACTCCTGAATTTTATGATGTGTTGTTTACTAAAGCACAACAGACATCACACCTCAATCCTGACTGGAAGAGATCCCTGTTTTAGTTGTATTGGGGCATTATCTGCCTGTGAGACTCAATTCTGCTGTTTAGCAACAAAGAGTTGCTCGCTCTGCCGAAACATACAAAAGGAGCCAACTCAACCACATTACTGTAGTAAGGACTCCCTTAATACGTACATACATTGTTAAGTTAGCATAACCACGTTAGAGGTTAGAAAGCCATCTTGCTGCTTTTGCGCACGACACTGCGTTCACATGTTATTGCTTAAACAAACTGCTGACTCGAGTTTTGCCTCACACGAGAGCAATCTGTTGTTACCATCCCGAGCTCTGCGCAGCGACCTTGGTCTGCACATGATGTGACAAACAGTCTGAGTTGTTAGACAATGCATGTTTTCCACTCTAGGTTGATCGACCCACTATTTAGCCATAACACACGAGCAGCTGCAAATACCTGAAAGTTGGTGCTTTTAATATCACAGACATCATGTTTATTATTCAGACCGAAGACGAGCCTTCCTGCGAGAAGACTCCTGATGCTCCTGTGATGTGATTTCACTAAGCTGATCTTTGAGGTATGGGGTCCCCTATTCAAGCCTAAGAGACCTTCTACTAGTCTAATAATAATATTAGCTTCTTAGTAAAGGGAAGGTGGTAGTATCCCCTGTCATTATAACATGATCACCCCTTTTATATTCTATGGTATTGTAACGATGTTGATGGTTTTGATTTTAATCATTTGTCTGCTTGTATTAGCCAAAGTACTGCATCTTAGGACACGTGGTCTATAAAAATAAACTCTTTTTATTTACACCGTGTCTCCGTTGATTATTGTTGTGGACTGATGTGAGAATAATATACGAACAGGTATTTCCGATTCACACCATTACTGAGAGTATACTGAGTCGCTTGTTCTGGGTTGTCTTTTCATTGGGACCGGCGAGCTAAATCTCGGATAACGAATGGGACACTTATGCTAGCTGGATACTGGGTTCTGGGTTCTGAGGTGAGTTTCTGGTACACCACAATTCACTGAGGTCCTGGGGTTCTACGCATAGTTCTGTGTATAAGCAGAATCCCTGCAACATGGCGCACCTAACGTTTGGTCTATGAGTTGAAATGCCTTAGTAGTGCTTATATTAGTCCACAACACCCTCATTCTTGTTTCCGGATAACAAGTCTGACGGATTTAAACCTACCTATTTCTGTTGATATAGGTTTCTTCAAGCTTGATCATTAAAAAGGTTATTGAACCCTTGTGCTACTGAATACTTCAAGTGTATCTTGTCCTTATGGCGGTAGATATTGCGGCGCATAGCCGTGCAGCTCTGAAACGTCATTTGACGCAGTATGGGGTGCCGGACACTGGCATGAACGTCATCTTTGTGGTGGGAGCCGATGCGGCTCATCCCTATGAGTTGTTCTACTCTTGGGTGACGATTCCGGCGGTGAGTGAGGATGATAATACCTTTCATTCTTACACTGCCACTGCCGTGCCAGCGAACTATACGCCGTACAGGACACAAGAAATACCAATATCTGCTTGGCAGCATCTTATTTGGTTTAATGGCGCCCTTCCCCATGTGGTTATACCGCCGAGAATGGGCCCTTTATCAATTGCAGGGGCCACTTGGCTGGTACTAGCCGGATTTACGCCTCATCCCCGTTACCTCACGGTGACGGTGGCTGAGTTGCGTGTACTACACACTGCCCTTATTACGGTATATAGGGCGTTAGTGCAGTACGTATGTATGTATGTATGTAAGGAGATTTCTAGAGCGCATGGCTGCCCTTGAGCGTCCCAGCGCTAGAAGATACGACAGCGAGTTCAACCGATAGCGAAGCAGATGGTTATGGGAACAGCCATGTCTTTAGTGACTTTCGAAAGGGAAGCAGATTGTGTTGGGCCCGGAGGTCAGGCGGAAGGGAATTCCAAAGCTTGGACGCATGAAAGGAAAAACGTCGACCTCCTGAACGAGCTTTCCTTATCTTGGGAATTTGAATCAGATGGGCGTGCGAGGATCGGAGGATTCTGGTAGTGGTATATGGAACCACAAGGTCCTTTAATATGGACGGCGCTTTTCCCTGGACGATTTTGTGGGTTAGGCACATAGCCTTAAAATATACCCTTTGCTCAACGGGCAACCAGTGCAAAGCTCTAATCGCTGGTTTGGCAGAGCAGCGGGTCTTAGTGTTTGTGAGAATCCGGGCAGCGGCGTTTTGCACCACCTGTAGTCTGGCAATCACTTTTTTTGGTGCTCCGAGGTAAAGAGCATTACCATAATCCAATCTTGAAAGGATAAGACCCTGTAAGAGGAGTTTCCTTTATTGGAATGGGAGCAAGGGAAGAATCTTACGGGTGGTGTGTAGGAGACCAAGGCATATTCCAGCCGTTTTTCTTGCCTGGGTGTTTAAGGTGAGATTTTGATCAAGCCAGATCCCCAAGCTTTTAATTTCAGCTTTGGGGATTGGAGGAGCGCCCATGCATGGGGGCCATAGAGACTCCGGCCAGAAATGGGATTGGTTGCCTATCACCATAATCTCCGTTTTGTCGCCATTGAGTTTTAGATGGGATAGGTTCATCCAGCTGACTATGTCCCTCAGGCAGGAGTGCAGATCTATTTCGGGGTTATCCTGCCGGCTGAGGGAGACAACCAGCTGGGTGTCATCCGCGTAGGTCAGGAGTTTAATCCCATACGGGACGACAATACCTTCTAATGGCGACATATACACGTTGAAGAGCGTAGGGCTTAAAGATGAGCCCTGAGGTACTCCGCAGTGTATAGGTGTCTCCCTGGAGAGGAAATCACCCTCCGCCACCTGGAAAGATCGATTGTCAAGAAATGACTTTATCCACATCAGGGCCGAGCCAGAGATACCAAGGTCATGGAGTCTCTGGGCCAGGATACTGTGGTTGACGGTGTCGAAAGCCGCACTGAGGTCCAGAAGGATCACTGCCACTGATCCTCCTGTGTCGATGATTTTTCTCGCCTCTTCGACAACCGCCACCATCGCTGTTTCCGTACCCTGGCCGGGGCGGAATCCTGTCTGTGTAGATTTTAGCAATTTGTTGCTTTCCAGGAAATTTGATAACTGACTGTTGATGAACTTTTCAGCTATCTTACTCACGCATGGGAGCAGGGAAATAGGTCTGAAGTTGGCAAAGTTATTCGGGTCAAGATTAGGCTTTTTTAGTAAGGCCTTGACAATCGCTTTCTTCCAGCTTGGTGGAACACAGCCGCTTTCAATGGATGCGTTTATCAAACTCACCATGGGCGCCAGAATGGTGGGGGTGACTTGTTTAAGATGTCTGACTGGTGCTGGATCAAGCGGGGAGCCGCTTTTAAGGGATTGGAGGATGGGCCGCAAGGTTTCCTCACAAATGGGAAGGAACATATCAAGTTCTATGGGTGAATTCCAAGTCTGCTCTGAATGAGTGGATGCCGGATCGTTGGGAGGAAGTGGGGGAAGATGAAGGAGGATGTTTTGAATCTTTTGGTCAAAAAACGCGGCTAACTCGTTGCAGTGGTTATCCGGGAAATTGAATGTTAGAGGTGGCTCTGGAATTTTTAGAAGTTTTTTCATGATTTGAAAGGTTTCTCTAGACGAACAGGATGCCTTGCTAATTTTATCATTGAAAAAAACTGTTTGCGCGTCTTTGAGGGCTTTTTTGTAGATAAGAATAGCTCCTTTGTATTCCCTTTTGCTGTTAGGATCAAAGTCTTTCCTCCATATTCTTTCTGCTCTCTTGCAGGATTTTTTCAGGAGGCGGATCTCATGGGAGAACCACGGAGAAGAGGCTTTTTTCCTAGGTTTTAAATACGTTTTTTTAGGCAAAACGGCATCGAGGGAATTTCCAATCCAGGACCTAAACTGTATGTCCGCAGAGTGCGGATTACTATCGGGCCGTGGCCTGGTGCATTCAAGTACATGCATCCATTTATCCCGGTCAAGTTTCGGCCAAGGGCGAGAAAGTCTGCCCGGTGCTTGATTGGGCGGAGAATAGGTCTTGATCTGCAGGCTGAAAGGAATAAGTCGGTGATCGGTCCAGGGCACTGGTATCGGTATTCCCACCCTAAGATCAGGGAAATTGCAGAAGATAGGATCCAGCCGGTGTCCCAAATTATGCGTGGGAACATGTAGATGGTTTAATAGATGAAATTGATGGGCAGCAAGATCTGAAATCAAGTCAGCGGCCGTGGCATCCTTGGTGTTATCAAACTGAACATTAAGGTCCCCTAAAATTAGGAAATTGGGTCGAGTGCTAGCCAGGGCCACGGAGCATTCCAAGAGTGAATTGTGGAACTGTCCCATGGATCCTGGTGGACGATAAATAAGGACTCCTGAAAGGGAGTTACAAGGGGAAATTTGAATAGTGAAATGGATGTTTTCACAATCCGTCATTGGGCTATCGAGAAATCTGCACGAGAAGAGGTCTTTAAAAATGACGGCTATTCCCCCACCCCTGCCCTTCGGGCGTTTCAGATGTTGTATGGAAAAACCTTGGGGCAATGCCTGCACGATATCCGCATCTGAATCGGGGGCGAGCCATGTTTCAGTAAGAAACAGAATCTCTAGATGATGTTCTTCAATAAGCAGATGAATTTCGTGGGCATGTTTGGGGAGTGATCTGCAATTCAGCAGAGCCATATTTATAGTTGTCTGAGGGTTGTTCTCGTTTATCGAGGGGGTAAAGTTAAAGGGACAGTGGGGGCAGTTAGTACAGTGAGAATCTGGTCTCAATAAGTGAGAACCTGAGTGTATAAGAGGCTGGTTGAGATGATGTAGGTGGTCTCTGGAGTATGTAAGCCTTGAATTCTCACCAGTGCCTTGCTCCCGGCTCGGTCTGGCGCGGACGGGCGCAGACGGGCTTACCTCTGGCGCACCTCCGGAGCGCCACCGGCGCGCCCGCTGCGCTCGTCCGCTGCGCTGCCGGAAGAGGCACATGATTTATAGTTACGGATGTAGGAGGAAGAGAGCGTGGCCTCACTGCACGCCGGAATGGCGTCGGCGCTCGACTCCTCTGCACAGCCTGACCAGGTGAGCCTAATGCCCAGGATCAAAGTGCCAGGAGGGGGGGGAATGTGAGGATAAGCACAGAAAATACGTGACTCTCAAAGTTTTTTTAAAAAGTAGCACAACACACACTTTCCCGGCTTTCCGCCTCAGGAAAACTCGCAACCATCAACCGGCGCTTGTGGTCGGTACCTTAAGTATGTTAGGTGGTGGGCGTGGCCTAAACAGGGGCGTTGCCTCCAGAAATGGGCGTGGCCTCACTGCACGCCGGAATGGCGTCGGCGCTCGACTCCTCTGCACAGCCTGACCAGGTGAGCCTAATGCCCAGGATCAAAGTGCCAGGAGAGGGGGAATGTGAGGATAAGCACAGAAAATACGTGACTCTCAAAGTTTTTTTAAAAGGTAGCACAACACACACTTTCCCGGCTTTCCGCCTCAGGAAAACTCGCAATGTCACGCAATGTGCAGGCGGGGGCACCTGCTGTTGCGGGGCAGCCTACTGACCACCACGCGGTGGTCATTAGTCCTGTTATGGTTAATTCTGTTATGGGCAAGCGCCCCCAAACTAGGGATGATTTCCCCTTTTGGCTTGCTGAAAAATTTGACCAAATAGAAGCGGTATACCCGAATACATCTCCTGTGGAGAAACACAGGATCCTCACCATTAGTTTGCCTAAAGACTTGGTCCCCCACATAGATGATTGTGTAAATTGGGGCAAGGTCTTTGCAGCGACGTACGCGCAGTGCTTTGGCACTCCGTCTATGTTGCAGCTGCCCTCCGTTATCAAACGTGTTCAAGAGAACCATGGTGCGGAGTCTGCGATAGAGTTAGGGATGCGGCTCCTCGGACAATTTGACCTGGTGGCTACCATGATAATGGGAAACCTTAAGGGTGGTGCTTTGCACTTCCAGGTTCGTAATGAACTGAAGCGAGTTGCTGAAGAGGATAAACCGCAGGAATTTGCGAAAATAATCGCAGAGGCATACCGGGATTTGGGTCGTAGCTCTTTAGGAGTTAAGCCTGTAATCAAAATTCCCGATCTAAAACAGCAGGGTAAGGCAGAAGCCTCTGGTAAGGACGACCGACCAAGTTTTCCAAAACAGAATTGGCGGTCTAAACAACAGGGAAAGCAGCAGCAACAGAAACAGGGCTCTCGGCCTGCCTCTCCCGTACAGTCAAGTAGTGAACGCACTTATGATCTGCGTGATCGTGCTACTATTAAGTCTCCTGATAGATTTCAGGTTTCTGAACAGCGTTCTCCTCGTTCTTCACAGGAAACATCGGTTACACAGTCCGGTGGCGGAGGCGGTGGCAAAGGTCGGGGTGCTCCACAACAGCGTGACCAACCCCGACAGACTGAGGGTAAAGGCAAGTAGGACGAATTTGCACGACAAAGACCCCCGTTTCAGAAGAAGAAAGTGGCGGCTCTGACGGCAAGGTATGCCTCAGATAGTGCGGACACAGCTTCGGAACCGGACAGGGCGCTGACGCTACTGGACAGCGCAGCGGAAATTACCATAGTCCGTCAAGCTCTGCGTCCATTTCTGGCGGTGACAGCAACTGATATATTGGTTACTGTTGAAACAGCTGACACCAGAGTGGCTCCCCCTGACAGACTTTATGAAATAGTCTTATTAATTGAGGGTGACATACAACGTACAATAAAAGGGATTTTTTGGGATAATCTGACCACCACCTATGATATCCTCCTAGCGGAGGCAGATTGGCCTCCAGCTTTCATTTTAGAGGCTCCTAGAGGGGAGGAGGTAATCCTCCCGTCCTTTGCGCACACAGTGCCTAAGGACCAAGCTGAAGTGTATGCTGGGGAGTGGGCGCTTGCGCTTGCGCCGGCGGTGTATCGTACTCAGGTGGGATGGGACCGATTGTCCCCCTGCCATGAGATTCCATTGCGGTCTATGCCCCAGCCACAACCACAATATCCCATGCGTCGTGAAGCTAGACCCCACGTCGCGGCGATCCTTGAACAATTGGAATATCAGGGTGTTATTGAAACTTGTGTGTCCCCTATGAATAACCCTTTATTTACTGTAACGAAGCCTGACGGCTCGTACCGTTTAGTTTTGGATTACCGGCACCTAAACTCCCATTGCCGGACCTGCGCGGTACAAAATACACATAGCTCGGCTTTAGTCGACAGTCTCGTGCGTAAAAGGTTTAAAACGACACTTGACATTTCCAATGGCTTTTTTAGCCACAACCTGTCCACACTGAGTAGCCAGTGGACGGCGTTTACTTCGGGCAGCAAACAAAAACAGTTTACAAGATTAGCCATGGGTTACAAAAATAGCCCTGGCGTCTTTTCTGCTCGCGTGGTTTCTCTCTTAGAAAGAATTGACCCCGATGCATACTCCTATGTTGACGATATCTATCTTACGGATGATGAGCTGATGCCACATCTGTCTCGAGTCGACAATATTATCGTGAGTTTTGCTGACTATGGCTACAAATTCAATTTTGTGAAGTCTCACATCGCAGAATATACGGTGTTGTTTTTGGGCTACGAGCTCAACAATGAAGGTAAGGGGTTAGCCCACCACTTTCTGGAGAAGTGTGCACGCTTAAGTGCTCCTACGACACTGAAGAAATTACAATCTCTGCTGGGCTTTCTGAATTTCGGCCGTACGTACATTCCTGATTATGCCCAGCGTATCAAGCCGCTTTACGCCTTGGTACAACCTTCGTTTTCGAAGTCTAGCTGGCAGCTAGAACACTCTGCAATTTTACAGTCTTTACAGGCTGACCTTCTTGCTTCACAATACTTGCTGACATGTGATAACCGCACTAACCTGGTAATAAGAATAGTACCAGGCGCCGTGGGGTTCACGTATTTGACGTTTAATGAGGGCGATACAGTCCCCATTGCGTACAAATCCCACTTGTACACCTCTGCTGAATTACGTTTTTCCACGGTCGAAAAAGTTCTGACTGCTGTGCAGATGGCGATCCTCAAGGAGCGCGCACTGTCGCATGGGAAACAGATTCTGGTTGTAACACCATATCCTGCCTTAGAGGCAGTGACTAAGGCAAGTGTACCAAATTCTAAAGCTTTGCATCCACGGTGGATACAATGGGCCACAACACTGACGTCGCCAGATGTCACTTACATCTTTGATGCCTCATTACAGACTCAAGAGTACTTGCAGTATGAATTCGTTCATCCGGCACCTCTGTCTTTGCGCCCGCTCGAAGAATACCATTGTGTCATATACACTGACGGGTCTGCGCAGCCCGCAATTGGATCAAAGCACGCTTATTCAGCGGCTTGCGCAATTGTCGTTGGTACATTTGTAAATGGTGATTTCCAATCTGATGCAGTGCATACGCAGTCATTGGGTGATTGTACAGCGTAATTAGCGGAGCTTCGGGCTCTGGTGCTTGCACTGGAGTTTGCTGATCCCCGAGTCACTACTCTCATAGTGAGTGACTCCTTCTACTGTGTCCAGTCCTACAATGACAATTTACACTTCTGGTCTCAGAATGATTATCGATACACGAAAGGTAGCACAATTAAGCATAAAACGCTTTGGGTTCGAGTGGCAGACTTTAAAGAACGTCTCCCTCTCGTGAATGTTATTCACACTCTTGGTCACCAACGACTTGGTGTCCATGCTGTCGGAAACAGCTTAGCTGACGAGGCAGCGAAAACAGCAGTGGCTACATACTTAGTGGCAGCAGTTACAAGATCCAAAAGTAAGATTGATGATGACATCTTGGCAGCTATTGCTGCTACAGAGAAGGGAAGTGATT
Organism: Triturus cristatus; assembly: GCF_964204655.1. Lineage (NCBI taxonomy): Eukaryota > Metazoa > Chordata > Amphibia > Caudata > Salamandridae > Triturus > Triturus cristatus. Next base: position 732,661,881 of record NC_140587.1, on the reverse strand, counting down.
ACCCGAAGGGTTTTCCCTCTCGTTATATTTATCATTTAAGTCCTGATAACGTCCCATTAGTGAGGATTAACGACGTTGGTGACAGAATTATTCCCAACGCGGACTGCAGACCAGCACTGATACTAGCTGCACACGAGGGGTTGGCGTCAGCCCACACCGGTGTGTCGGCTACAATATCTCTGCTACAACAACGTTACTGGTGGTTTGGTTTATATAAACAAGCGCGCGCATATGTTCTTGATTGTGACATTTGCCAACAGATTAAACCTTCTACTGTTGCGCGCCCACCACAGACACGGCTGTACATCTCTAATAAGCCATTTGGTTGTGTTTATTTAGATCACTGCGGTCCTTTTTCTTCTGATACTGCGTACAAGTATATCTTGGTTGCAGTGGATTCGTGCACACGTTTTCTTTGGGTATGGCCACAAAGGAGTGCTGACTCGCGGACTGTCATCAGGGATTTGCGTGTCTTTGTGGGAACTTTTGCGTGTGGTACCTTCCATTCTGATCAGGGCCCTGCATTCGCCTCAAAGGCTTACAAGGAGGCTATGAGAAATTTGGGGGTCCTAGTCAAATTTTCGTCCCCCTACCGGCCTGAGGGTAATAGTGTGGTGGAGCGAATGAACCGTGACTTAAAGCAATCATTGACAGCACGTGTTTTAGGCACAGGCCGGAACTGGCTAGCCCATTTGTATAACGTCCAACGTGCACTTAATAATCTCCCTAGAAGGTCTCTGGGTGGGCGGACCCCGTACATGATGCTCTTCGGAATCAGAATGTTTGTTCCAGACCTTGATGGTCTAGACATGGCGGCGTCGACCGCACCCTTTGACGTAGATGATCACTGTGCTGTTTTGCAGACTCTACAAGAAGCCAGAGACTCTCTTTCGAAAGAACACTTGCCCTCCACATCTGAAGCTGAGGTTCAGATTCCGGTAGTCGGCTGGCTACCCCGAGTTGGAGACCTGGTCCGTGAGAAGATGGAGAACAAGAAGGAGTTCGGCCCCTCTTATCGTGCACCAGTTCCAGTGCTTGGAGTGCAGGGTACAAGAACAGTCATTTTACCTCCACTTCCTGGTCGCAAAGAAAACAGGTACATCTCTATTGACAATGTCAAACTTCAGCGAGTGGCCGATACTTCTTAGTATGACTCCGGCAGTTTCATGCCAGACGATGCAAAGAAATTCAATGTTGGTTCCTGCTTCTAACACCTTGTCTGATGTTGCCATCGAGATGCATTCAGTTACTGATCCCTTGCTGATACCACCGGCTGGTGGTTTGCCCGAAGAAACTGAGTATGCTTATCCTACACGTGGACCCTCGCCTGTTTTACAATCTACAGCACTTGGCCAGTTCCGTTTCTCCTTTGACACTAACTCTTTGCCCTCAACTCCCCCATCGAACATTGCTGTTTTTGTAAGCTGGTTTAAGAGACATTTTTTGATAGCCCCTTGGACATACATCTGGTTGCTGCTTTTCAGTATTTTTTTGTTTATGTCCATTGGATTTGTTATAGTTTTTTTCCGTTTGGTGGATGGCCACTATCTCATAGAGAGATCGACAATTAGACTTATCAATGGAACTTTGGCCCCCCACTCCTCGTCCCACATCATGAAAAGGGACCAGACTTTTGTGAATATTACTGCCTGGCCCGTCATGGATGGAATCGCATGGGATGCTGTTAAATTTCAAATTCATGGGCCTACAGAGGTCATTAATGTACCTAATGTATTTCGTGTTTCTATGGGTGATGTAGTTAAACAGAACATACGTTCTGATGATTGGGATGTACACGCCATTGAGGCACTCTTTTCAGATTTGAAATATTATGCCGCTTTTGATGCTGAGGATTTGTATGAAAATGCGGCTAATTATGCAGAACAGTATTGTTTTCAACATTATGGCAATCACTTCCTGCATAAAGCAAATACATTTAGAAATTTTTTAAATTTTACCCAATGGGAACACTGTCCCACCCCCTCGTTTGGCAGTTCACATACATTAGTTGATAAGTATACTTATTTTACTGATTTCAGTGTTTCAGCCCCGGCATCCTTTTATTTTAAAGTTAAGCCTGAGTCTGCCTCCAAGGTTAGACTGACACACACCAAATTGCTTTATTCTAAGTCCTTTATGGATGAGTTGTCAATCAAAGGTTATGATCTGTGGAAGGCTACTATTGATCTTAAGTCGGTTTGGGGTTCCAAACCGTGGCAGGTTCAGGGAACTGAAGCTTTACACCGTGCCTGTCTAGTACCAAATCATATGTTGTTTTTAAATTCAACCATCTTCCAAACCACCTGTTTCGGATTGGCAACTTCTAAAAAACTAAATTCGCCTTCTGTGCCGGATCTGGGCGCTTACCCAAATTGGGATAACCACACAGATCTGTCCCTTCCTTCTTTGCAGTCATTAGTTTCTAATTCATCTTTCAATATTTCAAAATTTAGTAGTGAGGGATGGTTAATTTGGCAAAGCAGTTCTGATACCTGTCAACGTCGTTTTCTGGGACTGAAACCGGGGTATACTCAGGAACGCGTAGACCCACGGTTTGAGTCGTCACATACAGTAACTACGTACTCTGTAGGGAAATTATGTCAGTCCTGGCTGCGACATTCCACCTTGGCATCTGTCAAAGTTCATTTATCAAAATTACATGACAAAATAGATTTGAATGATTTTGTTAAAGGTCCTGTGGGTGGCAGATCCAAAAGATGGGCGTATGCTATTTACAACGAAGTATGGAAACTGTCGCAAATTGAGGCAGCTTCACGATTGAGAGCTATTGATCAGGCTAATATGGAAAAAGTATTAGCAGTTATTGATAACAGCATTAGCACTCTTTCTTCTCGAATTTATACATTAGATAATATTGTTTCTTCAATTGTTGATATTGTGCATGATGATATGTCTGTATTGTATCATGGTCAAAACCAGTTGCGTTCTGTTATGCAGTTTGCATGGACATTACAAACATTGAAGGCAGGGAAGGTCCCCTGGGACTATCTGAATACAACATCTTTATTTCTTCCCTTTAACCTTACTGACAAACAGCAGTTCATGTCCATGAAAGATGCTTCATATTCCTTGTTACATATTGAAAAGTTGGAGCCGTTACCTTTCTCTGTAGCGGAAGTAGATTCAGCAGTGTGGTTATTACACGGATTGATAACTCTCCCGTTCGCCCTTTTCAAGTTTACCTCTTGTATGAAGCACTGTGCTCTGGGTAGATATGAACAGCTGGGTACCGCTTTCATACATGAAGTCTGGTCCCTCCCCTTTACGTATAGATGTACAAGGGACGGTACTGAGGTTTATCTGAAGGGTGAGGAATGTACAACGACACCTGATCATTCTGTTGTATGTAGGCACATTCAGTTGCACGGTGCTTGTAATGTACATGCCCCGAATTTGGCCTGCGTCCTCAAAGGTATCCCGGTACCAGTGATTACGCCATCTTTCACGCTGCTTGCAAACGGTAGTTATTTGATTTTAAATAATGAAGCTTGCTGCGGGATGTTAGTGGGAATCCCATACATAGTAACTGTATCGCAGAGAGTTGTCTGCTACAATAATGTTCTGTTTCCTCCCCCGCATGGGCGGCTGGATGCTTCCATCTGGCCTTCGATTCCAACCTTGAAAGCAGAGTTCAACAAGATGAGCAGAATAAGAGCGCTATTGTCCCAAAAGGAGGTGCCATTGACTTCCTCCCGGGAAACATTTGTCCTTCACGTAGCAAATACGCGCACTGAGGTACAGGCGCTTTTGAATACTGACCTCCCCCTGCATTTTGGAGCTTTGATCCAAACTATTTTCAATGCCTCGTCCACGACTGGCCTGGCTCATTTTTTTAAACTTGTGGGCTCGGGCCTCGTGACCTCTTTCCAAACTATTTTTGGTGTGATTCCGGCATTTTTTCATTCTATTTTCTCGAGCGTCTTTGGAGGTGTCCCGTTAATTCTGGCGCTAGTGGCAGGTGTGCTACTTTTACTTTTCATCCTACGGAATGGCTGCTCTTTCTGTGCCACACGACAGCCTGTCCCGTCTGCAGCTTCTTCGTGACAGGATGCTTGAATACTATGGCGTCCTGCCATTGGCGACTTTGAGCCTGGCATATGGATTATCCTTCCGGTATTCCTACTTCACCTGCGTGCAACCTGTCTTCCACTGCCTAGATTGTCCCTTTGAATGGCCTATGGATTTGTGCTTAACCAACATGGTGTCTCCGGACCCGGATTATGATCGACTGATGAGGCCCTTAGTGTCTCACGAGTTCGCCTGTTCTGGTGTTCGGATTATGGCCTGCGGTGCGGCGCATGGTATCCTGGGTAATTGGGACATCGCAAGAGCGGCATATGACTTCTTGGATATGAGTTATTTGGAAGTACACGCTGGTTGCCCTCTGATGGTGCTAGAAGCTCCGCTAATGGAAGAACATGTATGTTCCTTTTCTTTGATTAACTGGATGGCTGAAACCTTCAGTGGCCGTGCCAATGATTTTCTGCTGGAAGCAGTGGCCACATATGTGGCATATACATTCATGGATTGAGTGAACTGTCGTCCACTGTGTTTTCCTCACGTGTCTTGAACAGTCCCTGTGCATCTGCACTTCTGCCCGGTGAGGAGTTTTTTCATTTTTTTCACCCCCCACTGCACGTTTGAGGTTTTTTGTTTTTTCTTTCCACTTTTGGTTTTTTCATTCTCGGACTTTGCCTGAACTGACCCTTGTTTTTTAAGTTGAATACGCCTTGTTCTGCTCTGTCGCACTTGAACTCTGCGTTCTCTCTTTTCTTGCATACTAAGTAGTGCTTCGATCAAGGGGGCATGTAGTAAGGACTCCCTTAATACGTACATACATTGTTAAGTTAGCATAACCACGTTAGAGGTTAGAAAGCCATCTTGCTGCTTTTGCGCACGACACTGCGTTCACATGTTATTGCTTAAACAAACTGCTGACTCGAGTTTTGCCTCACACGAGAGCAATCTGTTGTTACCATCCCGAGCTCTGCGCAGCGACCTTGGTCTGCACATGATGTGACAAACAGTCTGAGTTGTTAGACAATGCATGTTTTCCACTCTAGGTTGATCGACCCACTATTTAGCCATAACACACGAGCAGCTGCAAATACCTGAAAGTTGGTGCTTTTAATATCACAGACATCATGTTTATTATTCAGACCGAAGACGAGCCTTCCTGCGAGAAGACTCCTGATGCTCCTGTGATGTGATTTCACTAAGCTGATCTTTGAGGTATGGGGTCCCCTATTCAAGCCTAAGAGACCTTCTACTAGTCTAATAATAATATTAGCTTCTTAGTAAAGGGAAGGTGGTAGTATCCACTGTCATTATAACATGATCACCCCTTTTATATTCTATGGTATTGTAACGATGTTGATGGTTTTGATTTTAATCATTTGTCTGCCTGTATTAGCCAACGTACTGCATCTTAGGACACGTGGTCTATAAAAATAAACTCTTTTTATTTACACCGTGTCTCCGTTGATTATTGTTGTGGACTGATGTGAGAATAATATACGAACAGGTATTTCCGATTCCCACCATTACTGAGAGTATACTGAGTCGCTTGTTCTGGGTTGTCTTTTCATTGGGACCGCCGAGCTAAATCTCGGATAACGAATGGGACACTTATGCTAGCCGGATACTGGGTTCTGGGTTCTGAGGTGAGTTTCTGGTACACCATAATTCACTGAGGTCCTGGGGTTCTACGCATAGTTCTGTGTATAAGCAGAATCCCTGCAACATTACCCTTGACTGGACATCCCTAATTCCTTCATTTTACAGTTCTCAAAGAATGACAGACATCTGTGCCATCTGATCTATATCACTTGCCTGAAGAAATTGTGTCTTTTCTTATACTGAGTTGTCAAAGAATTCTGCTAATGTCCCTCACTGCAGAAACTCACATTGCAATATTCCAATGTTGTAACACCCACAACAGTCTCTCACAGATAGAAAATGCAAGGCAGGCTGGCTTTACCTCTGAGACCCCTTGTTTTACTCTTTTTATAGACCAAAATGTAGTTGCAGGGCTGGGATTCCAAAGCAACAGATTTATTGATTATGTTTTTGTGTATGTATGTATGTATGTAAGCACGTGTGTATCTATGCAACCTATAAAGCATGCTACTATCTCAGGTCTTCTGAATTCCTCATCAGAAACTAAACCATTCGATTTTATTCCTTGGACATCAACTGCAATAAATAATTTAAAAGGTTGAACTTGAAACAACTTGAAATTGCACAATTCTAAAACAAGTAAATAGCTTCAATTGAATAATTCTTGAAAAAGTGTGTACAAAAACCCAACATGCATTGGCATACATTCAGGGGCAGATTTATGAAAAATTCACCAAGCACAGCAACTAAAGTTACTATGCTGGGTTGTGTGAAAGGGAGAGAGCAGAAAAGCATCATATCTACTTAAATATGGTGCTATTTATCTCTCCGTGTTGGCGCAATTTAGACTGTCACTCGCCGACACACAGACTCTTATGCCATAGTGCAAGGGTGTGTGTGTTCTATTAGGAATCGTTTTTGTGCTGGAAGAGGAGCCATCCACCTCAATAACATAACATAATTTAACGTGTGTATTTGTAAAGTGCATGTTCACCCACAGGTCTCTTGGCGCTGAATAACAGATGTTTATTGTTAACCAACTCAGTGGTACTCATTTTTGACCTCAGATGGATGAAAGGCTGAGTGGACCCGACGGGATTTTAACCTGTCAAACACAGGCCCCTGCAATGGATGCATTAGTCCACTGAGCCACCAGACCCAGCAAAAACTATTCTTTAACACTTTTCCTGCTTTGTATGTGTACTGTACAATGTAGCACACATGCCAAGCAAGCAAAATGAGAAGAAATGAAAATATTTCTCTGCATTTTGTCTTCATCAAGGAAGTGTAAGATTTTAGCACAAATCCCTGTCTAACAGTGTTTGTAGATAGGGATTTGCATAAAAACCCATGGGTGGTTGCATATGAACACCCATATACCACCCACAGAACACCTCATTGATGCAAAGGATCTCCTACTATAACCCTCTGGAGAGCCTTACGTTCCACCAATAACCATCTGGCCAGGATTCCAAGGGTCCATCTTGTGGAAGTGGGTGGATGCTCTTTCTCCCTCTTGAGGCCGGCAGGATGAATTAATCTCCCTTTGGAATTGCGCCGAACAGACAATGAAGGATTATTTTGGAAAAAGCTCAAGACATGGCTTTTACTGTGTAGTCCACTTCTATTTCTTTTTCTTTCATTGACTTCGCCACATAGCGCCTGGACTCTCTCTTGAGTAGCCATGCTCTCAATAAATCTGCTACATCAACATTAAAGTAAAGTCAAGAAGTGCAATTTTTCATTACTTTGGGAAACTAGCCAATGCAAGTCCTGATTTGCATTGGAAAGTAAATCCCAGCATAACAGTTTGCGTCATGTTTTTATTACAAAGCTAACACACACCAGGTGCTAAGAGTTCAGAAATGTGAGTTTTAGTCTCTGGCACAGCCATGCAAACATGAATAACCTGTGTTTAACACAGAATGTTTAGAGTAACCTGTGCAGCTAAAGTTCGTTGAAGATACTCGAGGTAATGAATTCGAGAGGTTGGATATAGTGGAACAATACACTTTGGGGGATTTTCACAAGAATGTGTGATAACTACCGCAAGAGTAGCGTAACACAACTCTCAACATCGCAGCCTATCGCGGGAAAATAACCCCTTGTCAACATGGAATTCACAACAAGGAAGCCCCATGCAATAGTTTACCGAAACCGTGGCCAATGTCCGCGATACAACCACTTCGATGGAGATAAAAACACAAACCCCAACGCCAAAAAACCTGCGATGGGCCAAAGCGCGATAAGAAAACGGTGACAACCAGTGCGAGGGCAGCAATACTCACGCGTAATGCGGGAAAAAGCACAAGAACAGCATATGGAAAAGAAAATGCCACAGAAAAAAATACATCAACAGCAGAGTACCACGGATGCACCCTGACCGAACCCAAAGGACAACATGTACACCACAGCATCCAAGCACCGTGGAAGAACAGAACTGACAGGCACACCGCATGAAAGAGACAAGTGGCAGACAAATCAGAGCCGCAGGAATGACTTGCCCACCTTGCAGCATACGCACATAAGCAGAAGTGCACCTCGACATTAACAACATCCCGGTACAAACAGCAACCCCTCCACAACTGAACACAGGACACAACTGGTTCTGCAAATGTGCACAACATGGCATATCACATCTGAAACCGCATGAAAATGTAACATGACAATGTTCGAATACAACCTGTAACCTGCAAATATGTTTTAATCACACATGCAGTACAATTGGACATCTTCTATTGTCCCATGAGTGCGATGGACGGCAACAATGTGACATGCTCATGAGAAGTAAGTGTCAGTGATGGAGTTCCTACGGGCCATTCCTGCCGCAGTTGCAGTGTGATGTGGGCCACCTGCCCCATCATCACCATCATCTTACGGTACCTCTGGAACTGGGATCCATGGGGCATTGGTGCGAACACAGATGTTGTGCAACACACAACATGCAACGATCATCTTGCACACAATGTCCGGGCTGTACAGGAGCTTTCCACCTGTGCCATCCAGGCACCTGAAACGTGATATGGAAAATGCCAATAAAAAAATACATCAACAGCAGAGTACCACAGATGCACCCTGGCCGACTGCAGAGGACAACATGTACACCACAACATCGAAGCACCGTGGAAGAACAGAACCGACAGGCACACCGCATGAAAGAGACAAATCAGAGCTGCAGGAGCGACTCGCGCACTGTGCAGCATATGCACATAAGCAGAAGTGCACCTCGACATTGACAACATCCCGGTACAAACAGCAACCCCTCCACAAGTGAACACAGGGCACAACTGGTTCATCAAATGTGCACAGCATGGCAAATCACATCTGAAACCACAGGAAAATGTAACATGACAATGTACAAGTACAACCTGTAACCTGCAAATATGTTTTAATCACACATGCAGTGCAATTGAACATCTTCTATCATCCAATAAGTGCCATGGATGGCCACAATGTGACAAGCTCGTGTGAAGTAAGTGTCAATGATTGAGTTCCTAAGGGCGATTCCTGCTGCAGCTGCAGTGGGATGTGGGCCACCTGCCCCATCATCACCATCATCGTCCGGTACCTCTGGAACTGGGATCCATGGGGCATTGGTGCGAACACAGATGTTGTGCAACACTCAACATGCAACGATCATCTTGCACACGATGTCCGGGCTGTACAGGAGCTTTCCACCTGTGCTGTCCAGGCACCTGAAACGTGACTTCAACACACCAAATGTGCGTTCAACGATGCCCCTGGTGCGCATGTGGGCCGCATTGTACTGCCTCTGTGCGGGTGTGTCCGGGTCTCGGAGGGGTGTCATCATCCAAGGCCAGAGTGCACATCCTGTGACAGTGCACGGAGAAAAGAGTCAATACTTGGTTCGGCAGTATGTGATGGCAGGTCCACTCATACAGTGATGCTTGTGCTGGCTGTGTGTGGGGTGAGTGTAAGACAGCCCTCAGGGAGTAGCTGGTCCCAGGCACTCAGAAATGCAATGTCAGTACAACAAGGGGGAATGACGCGATTCGCCAGGGCTAGTGGCCCCGGATGCACGGCAGCCGACACGGGCCCACTGCCATGGGACGCTGACCTGCGGGAGACTGGGGTAGGGTCATGAGGGCAGAGCAGGGCCTCTCATGTGTCATGGGTGCCTTCTGCGGAGTGTCACAGGGAGAATGGGAGGCCTACCCTCAGGGCATGATGCAGGGGGCACATGCCAGCTCTGTCCGGCAACATGGCGGATATGAATGCCACAGACCCAGGCCAGACACTAAGTCCGTACTTGTCCGTACCCCCAGGCCACGGGCTCAGACACAAATGATGTCCTGCCAGAGGATGACGGTCACTCATGGCACACAGGGTAAGTGGCACCACATGTCGCAGGCCTGGGATATGGAATTATGCCTCACAGATCAAAGGGAGTCTTGTGCTGTGGCCGCTACCACAGACTTGGGGTCACTGCCATTCAGGACTCAGGACACTGTTCCACATGTGGGACCTACTGGGCTGAAGAGTACTCCGGTGGGGCATGTAAATTAGTGAGGAGTGATGTGGACCAGCGTCAGGGGGGACAGCGATGGTCTGCGGAGGCTGCAGAGGTCGCAGGACTGGGGCTTGGTGCTTGCACCGGCACATGCTGGGCCCTCGTTGACACACAAAGGTGTCGGCAGGTGAGCAGTGCTGCCCTGGTGCGCTGGGGTGGGCAGGCCTGGTCTGTGCTTCAGCGTCCTGGGGTGCAGCAGGTGCACAGGGTCGCAGGCCGCGCTGCTCATCGCGTCGGCCTCATGGCAGGCTACGGTGCCGCACTGTCAGTGATGTTGGCCTTTCCGGGAGTGGACCACGCCCTTTGCAACGGGGTTTGTCACCACACCCTTGCGCAGCCCTAGCGTACTCAGGGCCAACCCACTAGGCTCACACACACAGTGGGGATGCAGCGTGCAACACTTCCGTTATCTGGGCCACGGCCTGGGGTGACATGGTTGTGTCCACTGCTCACTACTCTCCAGTCACCAGCAGTTGTGGTCTGCATGGACATATCAGTTGTTTGCATTCCCATGTCTGTCATGCACATCCACGCCTCACTTCTCGTTGTGTACATTACCACTCATGGGTAACTTGCATCCTCATGGCTGCATTCCGCTTCGCCACACGTTCAGCTGTTGTGTGGCTGTGCTGCCATGAAATGTCTGTGTTGGGTGCAGGGGTAGCCCAGGATGACCATGGAGTGGTGTTGTCGTGTCTGGTAGGTGGTCATTTAGTTTGACATGTTGTATGTGAATTGGTTGTGTGTGCATTCCCACAGTTGTGTGTTGTGTGTTGGTGGCTTTGGGGTGTGTGAGGTGTTGATTTGGCACTTACCAATGAGCAGTCCCATTCCATATGTGCCATCCTGGAAGCACTGGTTGATGATGGACTGTCTGAAGATGAAGGAATCATGCACACTGCCTGAGTAGTTGGTGACGACATTGGTGAAGAGTCCTCGGTGGTCCACTATTGCCTGCACATTGATGGAATGCTGATGCTTTCTCTTGCAGTAGTGGTGTGCAGTATCCGCAGGGGGCACAAGTGGGACATATGTGTAGTCTATTGCCCCCAACACGGTCAAGAATCCGGCTATGGCGTAGAAGCCTTGCTTTGTCTCCAGATGTTCCTGCGCAGTGTTGGGGAAGTGAAGGTACTGGGGTATGAAGCTGAGGATGGCATCCAGGACAGGTGTGATGAACTTTGATAGGGCTGGCTGTGAGACCCCTCCGACTCTGGCAGTTGTTGGTTGGAAGGTACCAGAGGCCAACAGGTGCGGCACAGCCAGCAACTTTGTCTACGGAGGGATGTTGGTTCTCCACTGTTTTGGGACCGTCATTCTGTGAGCGATGTTGGTCATGATGCGGAGGATGGTTGCCCTTTTGAGCCTGTAATGGGCAATGACTTGCTCGGGCGTTAGGTCTGTGAGAGTGGTGCGTTTTCGGTACGTCCGCTGTCTCACTCTGTGCTGCCTCTGTGGTGGTCCGGGGGGTCGGGTTCGGGTCCTGGGGGTGGTGGCGGTGGGTATTGTGGCCCTGTTGGTGTTCCCTGCTGCATGATGAGTAGCTCCATGGCATTGTTTGTTCTTCGGGTGTGGCTGTGTGCGAGGCTCCGTTGCCTACTGCAGGTAATCGTCCGTCTTTACACCTGCTTGAGGCAGGTTTTAAATACCTGTGGCTACCGCGTCTTATCGCATGTTTTTGGTTTGCTTCGCCGATCTGGCAGTTTGTTATGAAAGTGGTGTAGTGGTTTTTTCGTGTGTTTTTGGACGGGAACCCCCACTCTGCGTCACATTAGCAATAGTTGCACGGATCTTCTGTGGTTATGTTTTTTGCAGCTGCTATCGCGGATAAACTGGTGCTGTGGGCTGTTAACACCAGCTTGTGAATGGGGCGATCGATTTATCGCAACTTTGGCTGCGAAAAAGTGCCGTTAACTCGGCGATAGCTCCTTGTGAATATCCCCCTTTATTTTAGTTTTTTCTAATCTAATTGCTCTGGTAGCCTTTTTTACTCTGTTCCATTCTCTTTTATCAAAACACCTTTTTCTCCCAATCGTTCACCAGTCAAAAGTTGCTTCTTTCCTTACCTGTCAACATTCTAATTTTGGTTCTTTATTTCTTTGTTGCTGCTTTCTTCCTTTCTCGTAAATCTATTGCTTTTTCTCTTCCCTCAGGTCTTTCCTTTCTACCGCTCTCTCCTCCTTCATTTGATACATTCGATTCTAATATGTTGCCATTGAAGGTTATACTTCCTTGCCCACCAAACTTATAGATTAACTAGCCTTAATGGACTTTTCGAGATTTTATAAAGTTTTGTGCCACTGTAATTCTAGCAGGGATGGGAAGAGTGGATGTCAAGTACCATATCAGATTCTGCCTTACTTCTTTTGGCCTTGCAAAGACACTGGGCCTTTCAGAACATTTTTTGATCTCAGAAGTCTGCAGTCTGCTGCCTGTCTAATAGCTCTCAATCTTTTTTCTTGTCTTGGTCTGATTACCTCTTGTCAGACCTTCTGACACCAAAAAATGGTGCTCCTGTTTACTGTTTGTCTGTCTCTCGCAGTGTGCCGGTCACAGGCTAGCTTTCCCTGCAGCTGTAGGTTATGCTCATCCAGTAAACGCAGAGAAAGAAACTCTTTGATATCTGACTTCAAAGAATTTTCTGAAAACAGGACATTTGACAATTGTTAGACATTATCACTTTGCTGAAAGCAGGACTGCTCCTCAAAACAGCATCACCAGTCGAACATAAATAGTCAGCTTTTTATGGACCTATAGTTCATTGCTTTTCAGAGTTCATTATTGTGTTGTGTTATTAAGTTCATACACAAGCAAAGAGGAAGTGTGATGTGTTTTCTCAGCATGTTGAAGTGACATGTATCAGAGGTATACACAAGTTAAAAGTAATGCCTTAAAGCAGGTAAGTTATACGTTTTATTGCAAATGTGCCTACTGAGATAAGCATTTTCACTGCTAGCTAGTCTGCTCGCTGCTGCAAGAGAAGTGCATTTTACCGATCACATAAAAATGCGAAACATTTCCTAAGATCGTTTCAGTTTAACTTTACCTTATCACTAGCGCATTCTGAAAAAAAGAAGAAATTCTCAAATCGTGGCGGGATTCAGACACCATTTCAATGAAGCTTTCCTAAAAAAACTGTAAAACATGTCTCCTTAACAAAACATTTCCTAGGATTGACTCACAAGGTGTGAGGTTTGGCGATATCAGATGCCAGCAGAGTGGCATGGCTCCAGATCAATTTTTTCGTTTTCCTTCGTTATGTTTTTAATGGACATTTTTGACTGGTTATAATAATAATAATAAGGGAGTTTTATAAAGCGCTTGGTTACGCTCAGATGGCGTGTCCCCCGCGCTAAAGCAGAAGAACTCCTGCATACTAGAACGTAAAGTCTGCACAGGTTACCGTGTATATAGGTATGTTTTTAGCTTCCTCCTGAAGCTAGGTTCAGATGACTCCAGACGGAGGTCCAAAGGTAGGGCATTCCAGCTCTTTGCCACCAGGTAGCGGAAAGAACTACCTCCCATGTGAGCCCGCCTTATCCTCGGGACCTTTAAAAGGCCTCCATGGGAGGAGCGAAGGGCACGCATGGGTACGTACCTGGTGATCAGGTTCTAGAGTGGTGTTGGCGCCTTCCCAGTAAGGATGCGGTGGCAGGTACAGAGGGCCTTAAACTCGACCCTACTCCTCACTGGCAACCAGTGAAGAGTCCGAAGGGCAGTTTTGGAGGCCGATCTTTTGGGAAATTTTAGAATGAGGCGGGCTGCCGCATTCTGCAACACCTGAAGGCGATTTATTGCCTTGCTGGTTGCTCCCAGGTACAGCAAGTTGCCATAGTCCAGGCGTGATGTGACGAGGGCGTGCACCAGCGTTCTATGGGCTGACGTAGGAAGGAGATCTAAGACCTTCCGTAGACTTTTCAGGACGCTGAAGCAGACACCCGCCACACGTCCTATCTGAGGTCCAAAGGACAGGTCAGCATCAAGCCAGACTCCAAGGTTCCGAACTTCTTGACAGGGTGTTGGAACCCCACCTAAGCATGGAGGCCACCACGCCGACGACCAGACAGATGGATTCCCCCCCACTACGAGCACCTCGGTCTTGCTGCCATTTAGTTTGAGGCAGTTGGTGGACATCCAGGCTGCAAGGTCTTGCATGCAGGCTCTGAAACTGTCCACCGCAAGACCGGGCACTCGCGAGAGGGAGATAACCAGCTGCGTGTCGTCGGCGTAGGACACTATGTGCAGACCATGGCCCTCAGCAATGGGGGCCACTGGGGAGACATATAGAATAAATAGGGTGGGGCTCAGGGACGATCCCTGGGGTACGCCCTGGCCCAATCCAATATCCCTGGAATAACATTCGCCCTGGCGGACCTGAAAGCTTCTCCCCGTCAGGAAGGACTGGATCCATGCGAGTGCAGCTCCAGATATCCCTCCACTATTCAGACACTGTAGCAAGGTGGTATGAGCTACAGTGTCGAATGCTGCACTCAGGTCCAATAGTATGAGGGCCATAGTATGACCCTCATCCACCCCCTGGGGTAGGGTCTCCACAGCCATCAGAAGCGCTGATTCCGTTGAGTGGCGGGGACGGAAACCAAACTGGGTATCGTGTAGTAGGGCAGCCTCTGCCACGAAATCCATCAGTTGCAGGTTTACCGTTTTTTCCGCCACTTTAGCCAAGTAAGGCAGAAGGGAGATCGGCCGAAGGTTCTCTAGCTTCTCAAAGCTGATGTTAGGTTTCTTCCTGAGAGGTAGAACCACCGCCTGTTTCCAGTCTTTGGGCACAGTCTTAGTGCTAAAAGACACATCCAGTAGGTGTCTAATATATGGTTCTAGCACCGGTAAGCTATCCGCTAGCCGTTTCGGCGTGGTGGGATCCCGCGGGGAACCCGACTTGACGGATCTGCAGATTTTTAGTAGGTCCTCTGGGGGCGGGGTGACAAAGTTGGTCAATATATGTCTGTCCCCCCATTCCCTCGGGCTTTCCGCAAATTTAGTCCCAGCAATGGGATGACTAGGAAATGCAGAGTAGATTTTGACTATCTTTTCGGCGAAGAAGTCCAAGATTCTGTCACAGGATTCCACCGAGCAGTCATCTGGAGCAATGGCTGGTTTCCTACTCGAGAGGGTTTTGTAGAGCAAAAAAAGCTCCTTCATCGAGTTACCAGCTTCACTAATTCTAATAGTGTAATATGCTGCTTTGGACTTCCTGATTAGCCCGTGATAAATTCGCCTCTCAATTAGGTAGGCCTCCCTAGTTTCCTAAGAAGGATCCCCCGCCACTGTCTTTCAACTCGCTTCAATGCTGTTTTCGTGACTCGTAGTTCATCACTGAACCACAGGGCAGTTTTTTGAAAGCGGTCACCCAATTTGGCGCGCGAAAGTGGGGCTGTACAATCAAGCGCCTCGTTGATACGCTTACATAGATTGATATTAGCCGTATCCGCACACATACGTTATAGTTGGAGAACTCCTGCATATTTTTGGTGCTGGAAGAAAAGTAAACCTAACTCTTATTGACCTGGCTTTTTCTGCAGTGTTTAAACATTTCATCAGTGAGCATCTTCTATATCCTTCAAGAAGTATGGATTTACCACTGTCCAACATTACTAAACTGGATTTCTTACATCTAGAAATCTACATCCTGTTTTTTCTTCACCTAACGCTTCCTCCTCAAAAGAAGACTCCGTCAGTGCTTTGTCATCTGTAAAGATAGTGAAGAAAGATCATCAATCGCAAATTAAGCCCTGCCCCAGACCTACAAGGGATATTCTGCTTGAAGAAATTAGAACTTTGAAACTTTTCATGAAGGAAACTAACAAAAGATTTTGTAGCTTTGATGATATTCACTATTAGAAAACCGACTTTCTTTTGTTAAGCAAAGGGTGAGTGAACCATAGCATGTTGCTCATAAGGTATCTTTGTGTGACATATGGACGAGAGGGCACTGAGATGATATCCTTTCTTAAATCTGTATTACAAAAACATCTAGGTGACTCCGAGCTTGCTAACCAAAGTATTCAAATGCCCAGGGCTGGTAGAACAATAGAGAAATTTGGAATTGTAACCAAGAAGCGAGGCATTATATTTCTTTTCCTGGAATTCACGAACCTCTTGAAGGTTATTTCAGCAACTGAAAAAAGAGAAATTCATTTTTAGAAATGGAAGCAAAATCTTTATATTGCAGGATGTAGTCAAATCAACATGAACATAAACACGATTTTTAGACTTAAGGCCAACTCTTAAATTGTTTAATGCAAGATATTGTCTTGTTCATACTTGTTCACATAAAGTCATTAAGAAACTTATAAAGGAACTCTGCCTGTCATTTGAGATGTCATCATTGATGTTATGAGTGATGTCACTGACCATGTCATGAGTAATGTAATATGTGAGGTCATAAGCAGTGCATTGCGGGGGTGCTAGTTATAGTTAGCTCAGCTAACTATAACTACTAAATTTCTCTGGTTTTGTATGAGTGAAATGTCAGCCTAACTATAATGTCCCTGTAACCTTGGGTTTTTTCACTGAATTTCTATGCTTTTTGAATTTTTAATTCTATCTCCTAACTATAACATCCCTGTAACCTTTGTTTTTTTCAGAGAATTTCTAAGGTTTTTCAAATTCTATTTCCCAACTATAACGTCCATGTAGCCTATGATTTTTTTATTGAAATTTTTTGGTCTTTATCTCCTTAACCGCGATGCAAATTCCGCTGCGGAGCGGGAGTTCTATTGAGTGGGCGGGGCCGCGTCGGCCAACGGACATGCGCAGCACTACCGAGGTAGTGCTCACGATGGCCGTTGGCTGATGCACGCACTCAATGGGTTAAATTATATTTTCTATCTGAAATGGCTCTATAGGTGTATTTTCATAAGCTCGTATTTTCTTCAGTGGATTAATAAGCGTTGTTTTTTTTCTTAATATTTTTTATATTCGCGACAATGTCAACGGGGTGTTTCTAAGTAACCTGAAATTCTGCATCAGGTCTTATGTATAGCAATCATATACACACAACCAATGCAACAGCTCTTGTCAGAGCCACCCTAGTACCTGATATATTGTGAAGTTTTTTTCTAAAGGTTTTTTCCTTTCGTTTTTTGAGATCTCCATGATGACGACGTGATCCCCGCAGACACGTTGCAAAAACAGAAAACAAAGCCAGCCATTCAATGACCATCAACATATCCAAAAATAATTTGTAAAAAAATCCACTGTGAACATTGCACTACACATATTACTATATACTTACTTCTTTCAAAGCATGTTTAAACTCATATTATTTTTGCCCTAAGTTTAAAAACCATCTTTCAGGCCTATTTTCTGTGTTTGGAGTTATTCAGGATGATGCTACATCACCACAGACCACGATGGGCACTTTCCATGAAGTGAAAACACATTTATGCACACACAGTATTTTACACACCAGGGGTTTATTACTGTACACTTCAAACTTGTGTTTTTCTAGTGTATTTCTAGAACAACCATCTCTAAAAGAGATTTTCCATTTTCGCAGTGATAGCGATGACATTGGTCGGCGCGATCATCCCCCGGTTACATAGCAAAACCGGAAATCTGAAGCAGGAATTCAATAGCCACCACCACATAAAAAAATTATAACTATATCATTAATTCTAACCATCACAGTAGGTAACTCAGTATATAAATAAATCTAGAAAAACATTTATCAGAATCTCAATCTCTATATAACAATGCATATTAATGGTTCACTGATATATTTTTCTATATTCCCACCAATTTTCTCGATGCTTCCGCGATGACCGTGATGTTGCCACAATGGTAGACTGGGACTCGCTGGTGCTCACAGTGTCATCACGAATATCACGTGCGATCAAAACAAATCCATTTTGGTACTATAACTTGTGTCACTAACATCCCCATTTCTCAAACATGGGGTCAGAGTAACTCTAATATGACCCCTTATATAAATTATTCTATAAAAACATTTATCAAAATCTCAATATCCCTATAACAATGCGTATTAATGATTCACTGACATTTTTTAAAATATTTCCACCAATTTTTGCAACAACGTTGATGGTTGTGGTGTTCCCGGGATGATACACGTGGGGCCCGGCTGGTGGTTGTAGTTGCGTCGTCATTGTGAACATCGCGTGTGATTAAAAAAATCTGTTTTGGACACATAACTAGTGTCACTAACACCCCCATTTCTCAAATATAGGGACAGAGTATCTCTACCCTGACCCCTTATGTGGGCTTTCACACAAATTTTTAAACCCCGGGAACCATTCTGATAGATAAAATCGTGGCCACAACTTTCTGTTCAGGTTGCGTTGAGCCAATCACAGCATTCCCTTTGGCACATGCATTCGTGAGTAATCTCAAAACCACCACGAAATATCCGTGGCCAGAGATTTCACTCTAATTATGGCTTTAATATCTAAAAATCTACTTAATGGATTTACATCAAATAGGCAAAAGGCACTTCCTCATCTTTCTCACTGCCAAATTTGGTGTAAGTCTGTTCAGTGGTTCGGGCTGTGGGTGTGGCTAAAAGCTCCTATAGGAATTAACATTACCAATGCACCCTTATTTCATGCCCATATTCTCGGTCCCCACTGCACAGATCACCCCCAAACTTTAAATGACATCCAGAACATACCTTGACACATTTTTGGGACACTTTAACAAAATTAGTCAAATGACGACAAAGTTATAGGCAAGTTTACTAGCAACTCAAAAAATGCCTTTCACATATATATATATATATTACCTACTGGCTGTCGCCAGTAGGTAGTTATAGTTAGGACCCTATTACCATAGGAAAACCGCAACATTCTATTTTGAATAACTTTGGCACCGGTCGACTAATCCTCGCGAAATTTTCAAAATAGGTGGGGCGCTACGCTCCGCTCCTACCCTGAAAGTCTCGGGGGGATTCGTCAAGCGGGGGCTGAGATAAAAGGGGGGTCCCAAAACGCGTTTTTCCCATGCATTTTTCCATAGGACCTTTAGACACAGCTACAGCCCGAACGGCTGAACAGAGTTAAATGAAATTTGGCAGAGAGGTAGTCCTCAGGTCAAGGAAGTGCCTTTTGTAGGTTTGGTGTAAATCTGTTCAGAAGATTCTGAGAAAATAGCCTTTAAATCAATATATATATCTGAGCCAGCTTACGGTGCGCTTACCGTACGCGTACGGTGACGTGCGCGAGCGCGATTCTGATTGGCTGTTAGATCTTAGAAAACATTCGAATCGGTGGAAACCAGGAAGCGGCGGCCGCCATTTTGTGTGTTTCACTCAGAAAAAAAAGGGTGATAACTTGAAAAGGGGGCAAGGAATAGAGTTACAGACCCCATAACATTTGAAAGGGGGTCAAAGAAGGACAGAAAAGTACAAAAAAAACATTTATTAATTTAAAAAAAAATCGCGGGGTACGCGTACGGTAAGCTTACGGTAAGCTTACCGTACGCGTACGGTAGAAAAAAAATAAAAAAAGAAATGAAATGCAGATTTAAGTGTTTAGATATTAGGTGGCTCTAAAAAGAGCCGTTGTGTTTATGAAGTGATTTTTTAGTGATACCTACAAGTAAGTACCGATGCAGAGTCTAAGGTTCAAGAGGAAGACTCTGTTCCCTTCATCATTGAAGTGTACACCATCTCCTCTATAAATGTCTTGCATGTCGTAACGCAAGTTGTTGTGGTAAATGGAACCCATACCATAGTCTCGGAGGAAAGCAGAAACAGATTTGTTGACGTGCTTTCTTGCTTTGTCAATCTGTGGACAGAAATGATTGGACCAGTTCCATTTTTGCCTTTGGCATATGTTAGAAAACACAAAGGCAGTTTTAGGGAAAAGTGAAAACAGTTGTGCAAAGGTCTCCTTCATAAGCATTTCCAGACCTACCCCAGTCAAAGTGCCTAGGTCATTGCCACCACAGTGCACTATTATGAGGTCAGGGTGTTGGATTTGCATGAAGGATTTCACCAATGGCATCAATTGGTGCCACTTTAACCCTCTCTGACCAATCCATTTAATGTCTACATTTGGCAAAGCAAGGTCTCTCACCATACCTGTTTTCTCTGCATACTTTTCACTCCAGAAGACATAGCTGTGCCCTACAATCCACACTGTGAACATCTTCAAAGGAGAACTGGATGCACTCAGGAGGTGTAATTCAGTAGAATGGTAAAAAGAAATGAAAGACAGTTTGGAAATGGAGGCATACATATATATATATATTTTTTTAAAACTGATTGGCTGTTTCATACCATTCTACAATAAAAACTAGGCTGTATGTGTAAATTTATAGAAGCATGTTTTGTATTGGTACAGAAAAATGTGTTACCAAAGAACAGTACTATGGATTTGCTGTTAGGTTTGAAAAGTCAAGCACTCCTGCTCTTTGGAAATGAAACATTGTGTGGTGAACTTCTGACCTAACTCTAAACAGCAGTGTTTCAAGAGCTGTTGCTATGGTAGCAGGCAGAAGTCAAGTTGGGGGAAGGGTACTAGGCTGAAGTCAAGTTGGGGGAAGGGTACTTTTGGAAAAGGGTTGGTTTTCAACCAATAGAAATGTGTGATTACATTTGAAAAAAAGGGGGAAGCACTGAGATTTGAAATTAACATGTATATGTGTGGAAAAAAAGAGGGAAACATTGCCATTATCTGGTTCTGCTGAGAGGAGAGAGGTGTACAGAACAGAGATCCTGGCTCTGATAATCTGCTGTTTGAGTGCCACATTTCTTTCACAGCTAACTAATTTTAAAGGTGAGTTTAGAGTTTGAGAGGGGATGTATATGGTAAATTAAGAAATGAATAATAGAATTGGAATTCCTTTTGTTGAAGTTGTGTTTATCATTTTCTGTTTTGGGAGAAATTTAAATGTGAGGAACATGTAAAATAATATGGACTATGTTTTCACGATAAATTAAGGTGTACTGGTATAAATAAGGAATACTTTAAGGGTTTGAGGTTGCACTCAGTAATGCAAATACATTCAGCATCAGTAAGGCTGGTTGCCCTTGCTGGAGTGTAGTCAGTCACCCAGGCTACACATGTTGCTGGTCTCAGAAAGCTGTTTGGTATTGCTCTGGTGATTTTACATTTGCATTAGATGAAAGGGGGAGGTATTTTTTTCTGCAGAAGCAGACTCTTAGCACACAGCCAGCTGCATATCCTGTGGAATCATGCATAGTATTCACAACCGAGTGGGGTTTGAGGTTTCAGTCAGTAATGCAAATACATTCAGCATCACTAAGGCTGGTTGCCCTTGCTGGAATGTAGTCAGTCACCCAGGTTACACATGTTGCTGATCTGAAAATGTTGTTTGGACATGTGCTTTTTTAAGAATCTGAAAAGTGGATTCATAATGTGTCAGTCTGTAAAAGTACTTATCACTTGCCAAAAAAAAGAGTAGTAAGTGTGCTTTCAAATTGGCAAAGAAATTTCGTTTTGTGACTAATATGAAAACATGACTCTGTGTGCAAATAGGAATTACAGGCAGAGATTTATTGCGTATTGCTCTGGTGATTTTACATTTGCATTAGATGTAAAGGGGGAGCTATTTTTTTGTGCAGAAGCAGACTCTTAGCACACAGCCAGCTGCTTATCCTGTGGAATCATGCACATTATTCACAACCGAGTGGGGTTTGAGGTTGCAGTCAGTAATGCAAATACATTCAGCATCACTAAGGCTGGTTGCCCTTGCTGGAGTGTACTCAGTCACCCAGGTTACACATGTTGCTGGTCTGAAAATGTTGTTTGGACATGTGCTTTTTTAAGAATCTGAAAAGTGGATTTAAAATGTGTCAGACTGTAAAAGTATTTATCACTTGCCAAAAAAAAGAGTAGTAAGTGTGGTTTCAAATTGGCAAAGAAATTACGTTTTCAGACTAATATGAAAAGATGACTCTGTGTGCAAATAGGAATTACAGGCAGAGATTTATTGCGTATTGCTCTGGTGATTTTACATTTGCATTAGATGTAAAGGGGGAGCATTTTTTTTATGCAGAAGCAGACTCTTAGCACACACCCAGCTGCTTATCCTGTGGAATCATGCACAGTATTCACAACCGAGTGGGGTTTGAGGTTGCACTTAGTAATGCAAATACATTCAGCATCACTAAGGCTGGTTGCCCTTGCTGGAGTGTAGTCAGTCACCCAGGTTACACATGTTGCTGGTCTGAAAAAGCAGTTTGGACATGTGCTTTTTTAAGAATCTGAAAAGTGGATTTAAAATGTGTCAGACTGTAAAAGTATTTATCACTTGCCAAAAAAGAGTAGTAAGTGTGGTTTCAAATTGGCAAAGAAATTACGTTTTCAGACTAATATGAAAACATGACTCTGTGTGCAAAGAGGAATTACAGGCAGAGATTTATTGCGTTATGCTCTGGTGATTTAACATTTGCATTAGATGTAAAGGGGGAGCTATTATTTTATGCAGAAGCAGACTTTTAGCACACACCCAGCTGCTTATCCTGTGGAATCATGCACAGTATTCACAACCGAGTGGGGTTTGAGGTTGCACTTAGTAATGCAAATACATTCAGCATCACTAATGCTGGTTGCCCTTGCTGGAGTGTAGTCAGTCACCCAGGTTACACATGTTGCTGGTCTCAGAAAGCTGTTTGGTATTGCTTTGGTGATTTTACATTTGCATTAGATGGAAAGGGGGTGTTATTTTTTTATGCAGAAGCAGACTCTTAGCACACAACCAGCTGCTTATCCTGTGGAATCATGCACAGTATTCACAACCGAGTGGGGTTTGAGGTTGCAGTCAGTAATGCAAATACATTCAGCTTCACTAAGGCTGGTTGCCCTTGCTGGAGTGTACTCAGTCACCCAGGTTACACATGTTGCTGGTCTGAAAATGTTGTTTGGACATGTGCTTTTTTAAGAATCTAAAAAGTGGATTCATAATGTGTCAGACTGTAAAAGTACTTATCATTTGCCAAAAAAAGAGTAGTAAGTGTGCTTTCAAATTGGCAAAGAAATTTTGTTTTTTGACTAATATGAAAACATGACTCTGTGTGCAAAGAGGAATTACAGGCAGAGATTTATTGCGTATTGCTCTGGTGATTTTACATTTGCATTAGATGTAAAGGGGGAGCTATTTTTTTGTGCAGAAGCAGACTCTTAGCACACAGCCAGCTGCTTATCCTGTGGAATCATGCACAGTATTCACAACCGAGTGGGGTTTGAGATTGCAGTCAGTAATGCAGATACATTCAGCATCACTAAGGCTGGTTGCCCTTGCTGGAGTGTACTCAGTCACCCAGGTTACACATGTTGCTGGTCTGAAAAAGCAGTTTGGACATGTGCTTTTTTAAGAATCTGAAAAGTGGATTTAAAATGTGTCAGACTGTAAACGTATTTATCACTTGCCAAAAAAAAGAGTAGTAAGTGTGGTTTCAAATTGGCAAAGAAATTACGTTTTCAGACTAATATGAAAACATGACTCTGTGTGCAAAGAGGAATTACAGGCAGAGATTTATTGCGTACTACTCTGGTAATTTTACAGTTGCATTACTAGGAATGGGGGAGCTATTTTTTTATGCAGAAGCAGACTCTTAGCACACACCCAGCTGCTTATCCTGTGGAATTATGCACAGTATTCACAACCGAGTGGGGTTTGAGGTTGCACTTAGTAATGCAAATACAAACATGTAAAATAATATGGACTATGTTTTCACCATAAATTAAGGTGTAGTGGTATAAATGAGGAATACTTTTAGGGTTTGAGGTTGCAATCAGTAATGCAAATACATTGAGCATCAGTAAGGCTGGTTGCCCTTGCTGGAGTGTAGTCAGTCACCCAGGTTACACATGTTGCTGGTCTCAGAAATCTGTTTGGTATTGCTCTGGTGATTTTACATTTGCATTAGATGGAAAGGGGGAGCTATTTTTTTATGCAGAAGCAGACTCTTAGCACACACCCAGCTGCTTATCCTGTGGAATCATGCACAGTATTCACAACCGAGTTGTGTTTGAGGTTGCAGTCAGTAATGCAAATACATTCAGCATCACTAAGGCTGGTTGCCCTTGCTGGAGTGTAGTCAGTCACCCAGGTTACACATGGTGCTGGTCTCAAAAAGCATTTTGGACATGTGCTTTTATCAGAATCTGAAAAGTGCATTCAAAATGTGTCAGACTGTAAAAGTACTTATCACTTGCCAAAAAAGTAGTAGAATGTGTGCTTTCCAATTGGCAAAGAAATTTCGTTTTCTGCCTAATTTCAAAGCATGACTCTGTGTGCACACAGGAATTGTTTTTAGATATTTAATTTGTGAAGGTGTTATTGTGATTTTCACTTCTAGGAAAGGGGTACTTAGTATTTTAAGATTTGAAAAGATCATAAAAAATTTAGTAATATATTTAAATATAAAAAAGGAATTTTTTTTTAGTTTTTTTCAGGTATTGCTGAAGAGCAGTGAACAAAATTTAAGATGCCTACAAAATCCAGAGTAAGGAAAAACCACAAAAACACCTATATTTGAAGACAACTGGAGGACCTAAGTTAGTTGGAGATGCTCATGTTGGGAAAAAGAGAAAGTCTTCTGGTAAGCAGACAAAAGATTTTTTAAAGAACATCTTCAAAAAAAGGAAAAATGTACAAAATCTCTGTACTGGAAAGAATGTTTTCAATAGAAAAGAACAGGAAAAAATTGAGAATTTAGTTAATGCAAATATACCTTCTGCAATAACAAAGATTAACTTAAACAGAAAAACAGCGTTTAAAGAGATACGTAGAAAAATGTTTCAGAGAAGAGTTATGTCCAATTTGATAAAGGATGTGAAGAAATATAAGAAAAAGGCAAAATATTCCAAGAGAAAAAAAGAAATTGAAGCCATTGCAGCAAAGGCATTAGAATTAAAAAGGAAACTATTCATTTTAATTTTGAATAGGATGCGTACATTAGATAAAATGGTTAATGTACTGAAATCACAAAGCAAAAGGAAAAGAGTAGTGAAGAGAACAAACTTTTGTAAAGTGTTTTTAGGAGAATGGATGCATAGTTCAAGTAGTGAACCTTTTTTTAATGAAGAGAGTTATTTTCAAAGTAATAGTTTGCTGCATGCAGTTGACACCAGAGGTCGTGCTTATGAAGTGAAAAAGGGTTGCATAATGGAGAAGGAGATAATGGTTCCAAGAGATGAGGTACAAGTGATGGCGGATGAGGCTATGGGGAGACGTCCTAAAGCCCCAGTGTACACTTGGAATTGTAGTAGTATTTGCACTGTGCGTCAGGAATCTATTGATAAATTTCGTGAGTTTCTAAGAGAATATAGTAAAAAAAAGTGTAAAACAGAAGATTAAGGTGCTTCAAAGTCTAGATCCATGCAGAGTGAGAGAGAATACTGGTTTGCAGGGTCATTCTCTGGCTTGTCTATCTAGAACAGTGTGTAATAGTGTTTTCCATCATTTTAGGATGCTGGCTGTTCATCATACTGAAATGAGAAAGTTTGTGAGACGGTTGTATTTTGCTAAAAGTCCAGCAATAAAGTTAGATGAATTGAATAGGGCTCTGTTCCGTGGATCGGTATCAGATGTAGAGAAGGTTATTGATGAAATTCAGTTTTGTTACTTTGGTCCTGAACAAGACAGTGCAGAAAAGGACACAGTAAATGAGGAAGAAGTGGAAGAGAATGTAGAACCCTCTGTAAGTAAAACATTTAATGATCACATAACAAAATTTGCAATAATCTCTAATGAAAGACCAAATATAACTTGTATTTGTTGCCGCAGAACTCATTATAGAAAACAAACTAGGAATGTTGATCTCTACAGAAAGAGTGAAAATGAAGATAATTATAAGTGGAAGGATTTTGCCACATATATATTTCTTGAAAATTGTTTTGAATTGGGTGAAGATCAGCGTATTTGTAAATACTGTTACAACAAGTTAGAGGAAAATAGAATGCCAACCAGAGCTGTACATAATAATATGGAATTGGATGTTATTCCTGCCGAACTTTCTGAATTAAATACATATGAGTCTATACTTATTCAAAGTGTTCATCCGTTGCAGACCATAGTACGTATGGAGCCCAAAACTGGTAAATTACCTCCTTCAGATTTACTGAGAGGTTTAAAAGGTAGAGTGGTGTATTTGCCCTTGGATTTGAAAAAAAATATGGAAACTATTGATGCAGATACTTTGGAAACTGAACCATTAGTTATTCTGGTTAATGGTGTACCTACAAAGAATAAGAAGATTTGGCAGGAGCTGGTAGATGTACGGAAAGTACAAAGAGCAAATTTGTATTTGAAAAGGAATAACAAATGGTATGAATCAATTTATATAGAAGAAGAAGAAGAAGATTTACAAGAAGACACAGAAACACCAACTGGACAAATTGAAAAAGTGGACAAGTCAAAGGAAGAAGAAATTTATGAACATTTTAGCATACATCCTCTACATTCAAAAGTTATGGGAGACAATATTGATCTGTTTCAGATGAAGAAAGCAAAAGAAACTCCCGTGAGTGTATGGGAGGAGAGCTTGGAAGCTCGATGTTTTCCCCAGCTGTTTCCTAAAGGAAAAGGAGGACGATACGATGAACGTCCAGAACAGATTCCAGCTTCTGAGTATCGGACTACAAGACTATATGCAGAAGATCCCAGATTTCGACAAAGTATTCCTTATTTGTTCCATCTTTTATTTGAAAGCGACTTGTCTGCACTATCTTATGCAGTAAATCACATTTTAAAAAGTGGAGTACATTTACAAAATGTGTCTGCTAAGGATTTTATGGAGAAAGTGCAGCACCGAGATGATCATTTGGAAACACAACTGATCAATCTGATGGCTTGTCAGCGTGGGACAAATGAATATTGGTACCGACGCCATGGTGAATTAAAATGCATGTTACGGAATTTAGGAACACCAACATGGTTCCTTACCCTAAGCTGTGCTGAGTACGCTTGGGATGATTTACTGGATTTTCTAC
The DNA here is from genome assembly GCF_964204655.1 of Triturus cristatus. Classification (NCBI taxonomy): domain Eukaryota; kingdom Metazoa; phylum Chordata; class Amphibia; order Caudata; family Salamandridae; genus Triturus; species Triturus cristatus. The sequence goes on along the minus strand of NC_140587.1, from coordinate 732,634,773 downwards.
GAGAGGCAAATTCAAACATTAAAAACATCGAATACAAGACAGCAGGAGAACTGTGCTCATTGGATCCGGTTAATGTTTGCAGATATTTCAATCATAGATTTGAGGCTATGATATCCTTCATCTGCAATAAAAAAAATCCACCTCTTGGAGAAGTAGTGGATTTCTTTTGGAGAAAAGAGTACCAGGCAAGAGGTGCTCCTCATATTCATATGCTGTTGTGGATCAAGGATGCCCCAAAGTTTGGAACAGATACTGATGAAGCAGTGTTATCTTACATTGAAGAATATGCAACATGTGCTATACCAAAAAGCACAGAAGAGAAAAAGTTAAAGGAGCAAGTTTTACGTTTCCAAAGTCATCGGTGTGGAAAATACTGTCGACGGAAATACAAGAGCAAAGATAAATACTACACTAAATGTCGATTTGGATTTCCTAGACCTGTTTTTTCAAATGGAAGAGTAAACAGTTTTATGTCATCTGTGAGACATACTATCACAAGAAAATCACCTAAGAATACCTACAACCTAAAAAGAAAAGAAGAATCAAAAAATATAAATGACTACAACCCAGTCATTTTATCCATGTGGAATGCTAACATGGATATACAGTATGTAGCTGACAATTCCATTGCTGTTGCTCGATATGTAACGTCTTACATTACTAAATCTGAAAAAACTGAATTGAAAGAAATGTGGGAAGAGATTTCTCACGAGAAGACTGTCAGTAAGAAGCTGTACAGTTTCAGTTTAAAGATGTTATCGCATCGAGAAATTGGAACCTACGAATGTTCAGATAGGTTATCTTCTGCAAGTCTCTACTCGAAATCAAGAAGAATAATTTGGGCAAGTTTAGGCCTTGCAGCAATGAGAAATCGGGTACTGAAATCTGTTGGAGAAATTGAATATTTGGCCGAGAATGACCCAGAAAGAACAGATATTTTGAAATCAAACATGTTGGACACATATTATCCAAAAAGAAGTCATCATCTGGAGAACATGTGTCTCTATGAAGTGCTGCAGAACTACATTTATTCACGGAAAGCCGCAGAAGACATCAACAATGGAAAATATAAAGTCATTGGTGAGGAAGGATGTTTGGTGAAGCAAACAAAAGGAAGTTTGATAAATCACAGGAAGCTGAGTTGCGACACTACTGACAAAAAGGAATTTTACTACTTGGCTCTTTTACAGCTGTTTAAACCATGGCGTACAGAGGATGAACTACTGGGAGAATTTCAAAGCTATGAAGATTCTTTTAATGCTTGCAAAGATAGCATACAATGCAGTACATTCTCAACTTATCTGCAAATGTTAAATGAAGAAATTGAACAGGAAACTACAATTGCAGCTGAAGTAGCTAGAGACAGTTCTCAAGACAGCCAAAGTTCAGGAACACTCAGTCAAGATCCCCTAGGACAACCAATCGTTGAAAATGAAGCATCAATAGCCATGAATGAAGTGGAAACGGCTATGAATCAAGCTCAAGGAGAATTTATAGACTTACAAAATTTGGAAAGACAACTGAATGAAGAGCAGCAACAAATTTATGAAGAGATCAGAAGCAAAATTGATCACGGATTTCTACATGAAAAAAAAGAGTGCTCATGCACATCATTTCATCCAATCAGGATGTATGTAAGCGGACAAGCTGGAACTGGAAAAAGTTTCCTAATAAAAGTCATCAGAAGCTACCTACAGCAAAAAACGGATTCTACTTTGTCTTGCGTGGTTACTGCTCCAACTGGGTTAGCAGCATATAACATAAAAGGAATCACCTTACATCGTTTGCTAATGTTACCAGTGGAGCATGAGAACAAAATACAATACAACAAGCTAACTGGAGAAGCATGCTTGGAAGTTTCAAGAGTATTGAAGAAGATGCAAGTTCTCATTATTGATGAGGTGAGCATGGTATCAAACTTAATGCTTGCCTTTGTGCATTTAAGAATGCAGCAAATTCTAAGGACAGACTATGACGTGTTATTTGGTGGAAAACATGTCATAGTTTTTGGGGATCTTCTACAACTTACTCCAGTTAAAGGACAACCAGTGTTTAATACTGTGACACATGAAGACACAAAGAAGTCATTGGGAAGCATCGGTAATGCAAATATTTGGTCCTTCTTTGAGTACAAGGAACTTACTACTAATATGAGGCAAGCAAACGATGAAGAATATGGAAGTATTCTGAAAGATATCAGAATTGGACTATTCACAGAAGTTGGCAAAAAAGCATTACAGAGTCGGCTACTACATAATTTATTTCCAAAGGAAGAAATAGTTGCAGAGAAGATATACAAGAACATTGCAGAAAAGAAAAGTGTCATCTGCTTAATGCCAACTCTACGTGAATGCTCAATATTCAATGAGGAGCTTTTAAAATTGGAAAAGGAAGATATCAGGATATTGGAAGCAGTGGACAAAATTGAGGATGGAAGAATTACTATCACATTAACCGGCACACTGAAAAATAAATTGGATTCACTAGAGAAGAACATTTCCAAAACAGCTGGATTAGAAAAAAATCTATATGTTTGCATGAACTGTAGAGTATTTTTAAGGAGAAATTTGGATGTTGAAAAAGGTTTAGTTAATGGAGCTATGGGAAGAGTTGTGGGTTTTATTAATTATCAGAAAAAAGATGGAATTGAATGTTTAAAAATAAAATTTGATCAGATAGAAGAAGTTAAAGACATTTGTCGTTGTTCAGTTTGTTTCATGCTTGTGAAAGACTTATATGTACGTAGGAAGCAGTTTCCGTTTTCTCTAGCATATGCTGTAACTATTCACAAGTCTCAAGGAATGACTGTAGATTGTGCTTTTGTGAACATTGGTTCAACTGTGTTCAAAGAAGGTATGGCTTATGTAGCTTTGTCACGAGTGAAAACATTATCTGGTTTATTCATGATAGACTTTGATGACTCAAAAGTTAGTGCTGATACAAATTGTGTAAAGGAGTATAATAGATTAAGAAGAACCTATGCTCCTCATTTAGGTCAGTATCCTGTGTTGGAGAAACGTGTAGTTTCTCGCAAAAGGAGAAATGAGAATATCTGTAATGAAGATGTAGAGAGGAGGAAAAAAAAGAGGAGTGATGTAATTGCAAGCAAAAAGAAAAAGGAAAATGAAGAAGAGGTTGTAGGATGTCATTTTGAAAATAGCTCTGGTGTCAACTGCTACGCTAATGTAGTGCTGAATGTTGCATTTTATCTGGAAAGTGTGCAAGAGCAGATAATAGTAAATCAGAGAAAAAGATTCTGTTCTAAGTTGAGTCTCCTTTTTTAAAAGCTGAGTAATGATAAAACTCAAATAGAAAGTGCTACTGAAATTAGAAAACTTTTAGATGTATGTTCAGGACGAACACAGTTTTCTCAAAATGTACAGCAAGACGCACAGGAATTCTTGATGTTTTTTCTTCAGGTACTGGAAGAAGAAGGGGTTCCCATTGAAAATATGTTTGGTGTCTCTTATAAATGGGAACATAGTTGTGAAAACTGTTACAATACATGTGGCTCTAATGTTGATTCTGAAAGGTTTATTTATTTAACATTGCCAGAAAGTAAAACAGTCACTTTTGCTAAATTAGTTAAAGATGCTAATCATAACATGGAATGCGGTGAGTGTCAATCTGAAATGTTTTTAACGTTAATTTTAAAGGAATACGGACAATATGTAATTTTAATGATGCAACGATGTAAAGCTGATGGTTCAAAATTGGATACTTTAATAAAGAAGTTTACAGGACAGCAATTATCAATTTCAGGAAAAACTTTTGCAACAGTTGCAATAATTTTCCATGAAGGACCTACTGTTACTTCTGGACATTACACAGTTTATCTTAAATGTGAAAAAGGCTGGACACTGTGTAATGATTCCCAATTGATTTTCAAGCAACGTTTGCCTTTTGATTTAGCAAATTCCTATCTAATCTTCCTGAAACCTAAATTTTAGAGAGACTTGGCAAGATCTGTACAAAACAATTTTACCATTTTATTGGATTACCATTGGAATTTTCAAAAAAAATGATTTTTCAAATTATCATTTGGCCTAATGGAAAGGTAACCAATTGTAATGTGGACTTTTTAAATTTTTAATGAAACTTTGGAAAACCAAAAATTTAGACAAAATCGATAACATCTGCACAATTTAAATTTTGGAATGTTATTGGATTGCCATTGGAAATTTATTCAAAAAAGATTTTTAAAATTACTATTTGGCCATGAGGAAAGGTAAACAATTGTATTGTGGACTTATTTAATTATTAATTAATCTTTCGGAAACCAAAATGTTACAGAGAATCGGTGAGATCGGTACAATTTAAACTTTTGAATTTTATTGGATTACCATTGGAAATTTAATCAAAAAAGAATTTTAAAATTACTATTTGGCCTAAAGGAAATGGAACCAGATGTATTGTGGAGTTATTTGAGATATATTTTTGTGATTATACTTCTGAAACAAAAATGTCAGACGGTATTTTAAAGAAATAAGTATTGATATTAGATGATATTTTTTTAGAATATTATGCATTTCTATAATGTTATGTTTAAGTAAAAAGAGATTGTGGGCTTTTTTAAAACAATCTTTGAGATTGTTATTTTTTTTTGCCCGCTGTTAAATGATGAATGCAATTGCTTTCACAATTTATAGTGAAATGCAATATATTCTGAAAACAGCAAAAAAAAGGCAAAACATTTTTGGGGAAAAATATGTAAGTACGTGTACTGTGTTATATATTGATTTATTAAATATTAATACTTTTTTCTTTTTTTTCAGATTGTGAAAGAAAATTTTCAAAAAAAACCAACCATTTTTTCAAGTAATTTCAATTACATTTTAATTAAAAATTAAATTGTTGGGTGGGTCAGGTAACTGAGAAATTAGAAGGTCTCTTTCTTCCACTTTATCTCAAAAAGATTTTTAGTATTTAGTTATTAATTCCTCAAGGATCTTGAGATAAGGTAATTGATTTTTAGTGTTTTTTAAAAAAAAAAAAAAAAAATACGCTTACCGTACGCGTACGGTAAAAAAAAAAAAAAGTTTTAAAGAAAAAATAAAAAAAAGTTGAGTGGTAAGGTTGGCTCTTAAAAGAGCCGTTGTGTTCATGCAGGGACAGAGGAAAGGAAGTATGGGAACATTAGCTGGTTGGACATTTGTGCTGGTCTATTTTGTTGTTAATGAGGGAAACACTGGTCTCCCTATGAACAATTAGATCATGGCAAAATGAACACCGCATACTAACCCTACCAAACCGAGGGTTCGTTTCCACAGGATCAGAAAAAGGTGAATGTGCCCCCACTGATGAAGGGCTCTGCGGAGTTTCCGAAGAAGAACTCGGCTGAGCTGCTGTGGATGTGCTTGGTTGACTTACTCTAGGGTTGCCCCTAGTATGTCTAGCATGTGTCCTAGGGTGTACGTCGTGAAGGTGTCTCAACATAGTGTGATTCCCGAAGGAATACTTCTTGTTGGGATTACCTCGCGAAAGTACACGCTGGCACAGCTTGCAAGTCACCAAGGCAGCATTGACTTTTTTCTCACCCTCTGGAAAACTGAAATACTCCCATATGAAAGAGCTCTTCTGTTTCCTCTTTCTCTGCCTGATGGTGGTGCTGCTAGCCTCACTCTCAGTAGAAGAGTGCTGGTCTGCCATCGTATCACAAAGACAAGTCAGCTCCTTCTCCTAAGGGATCACAAGCAGAAATGAGGGGAATGGGTGTGGTGTAGGAGAGTTCTAGAACTGAAAGTAGTTTCAACCAATCAAAAGTTGTGTTTCATGATCACATGACCCACCGTGCACGTACGTTACGCTTACGGTGCGCTTACGGTGCGCTTACGGTAAAAGTACGCATGCGCGTAAAAAAGAAACGCGCTCGCGCGCATGCGCAAAACAGTCACTCCACAACACTTCCGCGTAAAGCGCGCGTGTAGCGTACACGCCTACGCGCCCCACGCTCAGTACACGCGGCTACGCAAATTGCGTAACTATACGCAAACAGAGTAGATAAATTACGGACATTGCGTAAACCGTACGCTTACCGTACGCTTACCGTACGCGCACTAAAAAAAAAAAAAAAATAATAATAATATTTTCTATGTTATACTAATATATCTGCCTGTTTGGTAAAAAGAAAAAAAGAGAAAACTTGATATATTGCAGATTTTTTTTTTAAAAAAAACATAGTGTTTTAAGAGAATAAAAAGTTTTAAAAAAAAACTTGTTTTTTTAAAAAAAAAAACACATTTAATATAAGAATTTATAATAAAAAAATCATACAAAATCAATAAAAAAAATATGGGAATCACATATGTTATAGGTAAGAATTAGCATTTAAAAAAACCATACAAATTCACTGAAAAAACCATGGGTTTCACACACGTTATAGTTAGAAATTAGCATTTAAAAAACCTTGCAAATTCACTGAAAAAACCATAGGTTTCACACATGTTATAGTTAGGAATTAGCATTTAAAAAACCTTGCAAATTCACTGAAAAAACCATAGGTTTCACACACGTTATAGTTAGGAATTAGCATTTAAAAAACCTTGCAAATTCAGTGAAAAAACCATAGGTTTCACACACGTTATAGTTAGCTGGACATTTCACTCGTAAAAAACCAATGAAATTTCCCCGTTATAGTTAGTTAAGCTAACTATAACTCGCGCGCCCGCAATGCACTGCTGATGACGTCACATAGTACATCACTCATGACATGGTCAGTGACATCACTCATGACATCACTGATGACATCTCAAATGACATCACTGAGGACATCACTGATGACATCATCCATGTGATAGAGTGGCAGACCTCCTCTCACCCTAATATAACCTTTGATACACACATTCAAAAATAGAGACTGAAATTTTCAAAAAAATGGACATACCAATACCAATTACAACAACCTCTTCAATAATTCTAAGATCCACATAAACATCCACTCATTCACCAACAGTCCTGTACAGTCACTCATTCGTGTACTCACACATCATATGTACTCATACACCTATACATCCTGTAACACAATGCCTCTCATCCATAGAGTTACTCACACACATAGTTACTCATGCTAATAAAGAATCAAACATACATTTATTTGCATATACAGTTATACACACACCACCACACTTACTTCTATGGAAACTTACACATACTTAGTCTTTTAAACAATCACTTATAGAAACACATACTTATTCATACAGGAACTCTTTCAATCTCTCACTCTCACATACACTCACTTATATACACCAATAGTCACATATACTAGTTTAAAACATATGTAGTTACTCATAAAGACACTATTGAGACAGCCATTCACTCACTAACACACCCATACACACATTCTTCCACCCATACAGTCCTGCACATATGCTGTCTTCAACACATACAAACAGTGAGTCACTCATTCATGCACTTATGCACTACGTAATACCCCCCACTGAACCATACAGACACTCAGACACTCATACTGATACTCAAAAAACCAACTAATAACCTATATAGACACTCATGTAGCTGCTCACCAACCCATGCAGCCACTTATACACAAAGTGAGAGACTGATACAGGTATTTACACATTTAAACATTACTCACTTAGCCATGTATTCAATAAGATACACTTAATCAGTCAGTAATACAATCAATTTTTCAAAAACAAATCATCCATTTAGACACTTATATACTCAATTATTCTTCCATCGACCTTGAGATATACATATATAAAACATATTTAATTTTCAGAAAAACACACATTCACTGGATGATGTCATCAGTGATGTCATCAGTGATGTCATTTGAGATGTCATCAGTGATGTCATGAGTGATGTCACTGACCATGTCATGAGTGATGTAATATGTGACGTCATCAGCAGTGCATTGCGGGCGCGCGAGTTATAGTTAGCTTAACTAACTATAACGGGGAAATTTCATTGGTTTTTTACGAGTGAAATGTCCAGCTAACTATAACGTGTGCGAAACCTATGGTTTTTTCACTGAATTTGCAAGGTTTTTTAAATGCTAATTCCTAACTATAACGTGTGTGAAACCTATGGTTTTTTCAGTGAATTTATATATATATATATATATATATTACCTACTGGCGGTCGCCAGTAGGTAGTTATAGTTAGGACCACGTTTCCATAGGAAATCCGCAACATTCTATTTTGAATAACTTTGGCGCCGGTTGACGAATCCTCGCGAATTTTTCAAAATAGGTGGGGCGCTACGCTCCGCTCCTACCCTGAAAGTCTCGGGGGGATTCGTCAAGCGGGGGCTGAGATAAAAGGGGGGTCCCAAAACGCGTTTTTCCCATGCATTTTTCCATAGGACCTTTAGACAGGGCTACAGCCCGAACGGCTGAACAGAATTACTTGAAATTTGGCAGAGAGGTAGTCCTCAGGTCAAGGAAGTGCCTTTTGTAGGTTTGGTGTAAATCTGTTCAGTAGATTCTGAGAAAATAGCCTTTAAATCAATATATATATCTGAGCCAGCTTACGGTGCGCTTACGGTACGGTTACCGTACGCGTACGGTGGCGTGCGCGAGCGCGATTCTGATTGGCTCTTAGATCTTAGTAAACATTCGAATCGGCCGAAACCAGGAAGCGGCGGCCGCCATTTTCTCTCTCGCACTGAGAGTGATGATGAAAATACAAAGCACAAAAACATGTAAAGGGGCTGTTTAGACAGCTCCCACACACATAGCCATGTTGAGGGAGTCCCCAAAGATCCCCCAAGGCCAAAAACGGAATTTTTTTTTTTCGCTATTTTCGCCGATTACGCTTACCGTACGCGTACGGTAAAAAATTATATAAAAAAAAAAAATTATCCACACTCTCCCCACCCCGTGTGCAATTGGTGGCCGATGGCCACCAATTGTGCATGGCTTATAACAGATAAGAGAAACTATAATATTTAAAAAAAAACAAAAAAAAAAAAAAAATTATCCACACTCTGTCCACCCCGTGTGCAAATGGTGCCCGAAGGGCACCATTTGTGCATGGCTTATAAAAATTACGAAAAATTAAAATATTACCTTTCAAAACGAAGTGCATCATATGTCCTCCATGTGCGCACGGTGCGCGAAGCACATCGTGCGTACATGGCCCATCTAGCGCAACGTGGGCACGCGGTGCGTGTAGCGCACCGCGTGCCCACCGTGCGTGCACGGCACTAACTGCGTAAAGTGGGCGCGCGGTGCGCGAAGCGCACCGCGTGCTTACTGTGCGCGCACGGTGCGCGAAGCGCACCGTGCGCGCACAGAACGAACTGCGTTAAGTGGGCGCGCACGCCACGAATGGCGTAATGTAACTTAGCATTTAAAAAACCGTACAAATTCACTGAAAAAACCATAGGTTTCACACACGTTATAGTTAGGAATTAGCATTTAAAAAACCTTGCAAATTCACTGAAAAAACCATAGGTTTCACACATGTTATAGTTAGCGGAAATTTTACTGATAAAAAACCAATGAAATTCCCCCGTTATAGTTAGTGCAGGCAACTATAACTCACGCGACCGCAATCTTCTGCTGATGACATATGTGTCTTTATGAAAAAAAAATATTTGTAATATATGTATAGCTAAAAATGTATGGAAGAAGACATGGGCAAATAAGTGTCTAAATACAGTATTAGCATCAGCAGAAGATTGCGGTCGCGTGAGTTATAGTTGCCTGCACTAACTATAACGGGGGAATTTCATTGGTTTTTTATCAGTAAAATTTCCGCTAACTATAACATGTGTGAAACCTATGGTTTTTTCAGTGAATTTGCAAGGTTTTTTAAATGCTAATTCCTAACTATAACGTGTGTGAAACCTATGGTTTTTTCAGTGAATATATATATATATGAGGAGAACTTTGTCTGCTGCTGCCGCATTCACAGGAAGGACGAAAACGGACCCGGAACAATTCAGTGCAATGTAAATTTATTTATCTATAATTGCACCACGTACCACCATTTTTGGGACACTTTCACAAAATTAGTCAAACGACGACAAAGTTATAGGCAAGTTTCCTAGCAACTCAAAAAATGCCTTTCACATATATATATATTATCTACTGGCGGTCGCCAGTAGATAGTTATAGTTACAACCTAGTTTCCATAGGAAATCTCAAAATTCTATTTTGAATAACTTTGGCGCCGGTTGACGAATCCTCGCGGAATTTTCAAAACAAATGGGGCGCTCCGTTCAGCTCCTACCCTGAAAGTCTCGGGGTGATTCGTCAAGCGGGGGCCGAGAAAAAGGGGGGGTCCCAAAACGCGTTTTCCCCATGCATTTTTCCATAGGACCTTTAGTCGAAGGTACAGCCCGAACGGCTGAACAGAATTATGTGAAATTTGGCAAAGAGGTAGTCCTCAGGCCAGGCATGTGCCTTTTGCATATATGATGTAAATCCGTTCAGTAGTTCCTGTGAAAATCAAAAGTAAAATCATATACATATCTGGGCGGAGCCTAACCACACATCTCATTGTGAGATCTGATTGGCTGTCAGCACTTCATCCAAGAAGTGTTGGCTGCCATTTTGGGACCAATATACATGATAACACCTCATTAAAAAGCATTGCAGTTAATAGAAGGTTTTAAGACTTTAGTTACATTATAAATCATTTGTTGATGGTACCATACTCATTTTAGGAATTGTGGTATGTTCTAAGGTGATTTTACCATGTGAAAAATCCTTCTGCTGGGTTATCATGAATCATGTTTGATAGAAAACTATTTTCACATGCTTTTCCCACAGAGGTTTGGAAGGTGATCTATAAGCTAAACTGAGAGCATATTTTCTGTAAATTCACATTATCTTTCTCAGTCATGTGAGAATGAAGTCTGACATTCTCAGTAAAACATGTACATCCAACAAGGGCAGATACTGTCAGTTGATTCCTTTGTGTTCTACTGCAGCTTCCCAGTGTGTTCCAAAGAACAACTAGAGCGCTAACAGTCTTACTTATGACAAAGGTATGGCACACCTGAAGCCATCTTGATTGGAATAAAGTGGTAACATTTAAAACATTTAATTTGAAAAGGAACAAAATGAGAGGGTTCATTTTGCCATAGAATGTGTGATTAGTGCTGCAGAAAGAAAAATTAGGGCACATTTTGAGTGACTTCTCAAATCCTCTTCTATTTCATTAAAGAATTCTGACATGCAGACTGAAACATGCACTTTCAATACCAGCAGAAGACTTCCCTGGTGATCAGTAGCTTTACTACAGTGATCTAATGAGCTACTAGAGTGCTAACATTCTGAATTTATGGCAAATGTGTGACACATCTGAATGCCTTCTTCATTGAATCAAAGTAAAAAACTGACAGTATGCCTACTGAGGAGACTGCAGTAAATGAGGAAATTAGGAATCTGCATAACAAGGTTCCCAAGATGGCCACCAGAGACAAAAGAGCCCAAATGTAGCACAAATATCACCGAGATGTAGCCCAAGTATAGCCCAATAACAGAAATCTCAGAGTGTTTTAAAGAACAACTAGAGCGCTAACCGTCTTACTTATGACAAAGGTATGGCACACCTGAAGCCATCTTGATTGGAATAAAGTGGTAACATTTAAAACATTTAATTTGCAAAGGAACAAAATGAGGGGGTTCATTTTGCCATAGAAATTATGATTAGTGCTGCAGAAAGAAAACTAAGGGCACATTTTGACTTCTCAAATCCTCTTCTATTTCATTAAAAAGTTCTGACATGCAGACTGAAACATGCACTTTGAATACCAGCCGCAGACTTCCACGGTGAGCAGTAGCTTTGCTACAGTGATCTAATGAGGAACTAGAGTGCTACCATTCAGAATTTATGGCAAATGTGTCACATCTGAATGCCTTCTTGATGGAACCAAAGTAAACAAGCATTGAAAATGCAATAGGTCTCGCCCTCGTTTAAGTTAAAGCAATTCTGTTTATAATTAGGTGGCTTTTTAGCTTTGCTTTTATTAGTGTTTTTCAAAATTTCAGATACATACCATGCATATGTATGCATATATGTCTATGTATATGTTTGCATGAATTTATATTTATATAGATATGCAGATTATATGTTTATATATGTATATATATATATATACAGACATATATAAATGCATATGCATATATATGCATATATATATGTGCATATGTGTTCATGTACAGAGAGGTAGAGAGGTAGAGGTGTATAGGTAGAGGTGTAGAGGTAGAGAGGTAGAGGTAGAGGTAGAGAGGTAGAGAGTAGTAGAGAGAGAGGTAGAGAGGTAGAGAGTAGAGAGCGAGTAATAGAGAGTAGAGAGTGAGTAGTAGAGAGTAGTAGAGAAAGTATCAGAGAGTGAGTAGTAGAGAGTAGTAGAGAGTGAGTAGCAGAGTGAGTAGTAGAGAGTAGTAGAGAGAGAGTAGTAGAGAGTGAGTAGTAGAGAGTGGTAGAGAGAGTAGTAGAGAGTGAGTAGTAGAGAGTAGTAGAGAGTGAGTAGTAGAGAGTAGTAGAGAGTGAGTAGTAGAGAGTGAGTAGTAGAGAGAGAGTAGTAGAGAGTAGTAGAGTAGTAGAGCGTGAGTAGTAGAGAGTGAGTAGTAGAGAGTAGTGGAGTAGTAGAGAGTGAGTAGTAGAGAGTAGTAGAGATTATATGTTTATATATGTATATATATATATATACACATACATATATAAATGCATATGCATATATATGCATATATATATGTGCATATGTGTGCATGTACAGAGAGGTAGAGAGGTAGAGGTGCATAGGTAGAGGTGTAGAGGTAGAGAGGTAGAGAGGTAGAGAGTAGTAGAGAGAGAGGTAGAGAGGTAGAGAGTAGAGAGCGAGTAATGGAGAGTAGAGAGTGAGTAGTAGAGAGTAGTAGAGAGTAGTAGAGAAAGTATCAGAGAGTGAGTAGTAGAGAGTAGTAGAGTGAGTAGTAGAGAGTGAGTAGTAGAGAGTGAGTATTAGAGAGTGAGTAGTAGATAGTAGTAGAGAGTGAGTAGTAGAAAGAAGTAGAGAGTAGTAGAGAGTGAGTAGTAGAGAGTAGTAGAGAGTGAGTAGTAGAGAGTGAGTAGTAGAGAGTAGTAGAGAGTGAGTAGCAGAGTGAGTAGTAGAGAGAGAGTAGTAGAGAGTGAGTAGTAGAGAGTAGTAGAGAGTGAGTAGTAGAGAGTGGTAGAGAGAGCAGTAGAGAGTGAGTAGTAGAGAGTAGTGGAGTAGTAGAGAGTGAGTAGTAGAGAGTAGTAGAGAGTGAGTATTAGAGTGAGTACTAGAGAGTAGTAGAGAGCGAGTAGCAGAGAGCAAGTAGTAGAGAATGTGTAGTAGAGAGTGAGTAGTAGAGAGTGAGTAGTAGAGAGAGTAGTAGAGAGTGAGAAGTAGAGAGAGTAGTAGAGTAGTAGAGAGTGAGTAGTAGAGTGAGTAGGAGAGAGTAGTTGAGAGTGAGTAGTAGAGAATCAGTAGTGGAGAGTGAGCAGTAGAGAGTAGTAGAGAGTGAGTAGTAGAGAGTGAGTAGTAGAGAGTAGTACAGAGTGAGTAGTATGGAGTAGTAGAGAGTGAGTAGTAGAGAGTGAGTAGTAGAGCGAGAGTAGTAGAGAGTGAGTAGTAGAGTAGTAGAGAGTGAGTGGTAGAGAGTAGGAGAGAGTAGTAGAGTGAGTAGTAGAGAATAGTAGAGAGTGAGTAGTAGAGCGAGTAGTAGAGAGTAGTAGAGTAGTAGAGCGTGAGTAGTAGAGAGTGAGTAGCAGAGAGAGTAGTAGAGAGTAGTAGAGAGTGAGTAGTAGAGAGTGAGTAGTAGAGAGTAGTAGAGAGCGAGTAGTAGAGAGTGAGTAGTGGAGAGTGATTAGTAGAGAGCGAGTAGTAGAGAGTGAGTAGTTTTGAGTGAATAGTAGAGAGTGAGTAGTAGAGAGAGAGTAGTAGAGAGTGAGTAGTAGAGAGTAGTAGAGTGAGTAGTAGAGAGTGAGTAGTAGAGAGTAGTAGAGAGAGAGTAGTATAGAGTGAGTAGTAGAGAGAGAGTAGTAGAGTAGTAGAGAGTGAGTGCTAGAGAGCAGCAGAGAGTAGTAGAGTGAGTAGTAGAGAGTAGTAGAGAGAGAGAGTGAGTAGTAGAGAGTGAATAGTAGAGAGTAGTAGTAGAGAGTAGTAGAGAGAGAGTAGTAGAGAGTGCAGTAGAGAGTGAGTAGTAGAGAGTAGTAGCGAGTGAGTAGTAGAGAGTGGTAGAGAGTGAGTAGTAGAGTAGTAGAGAGTGAGTGGTGGAGAGTTGTAGAAAGTAGTAGAGTGAGTAGTAGAGAGTGAGTAGTAGAGAGTGAATAGTAGAGAGTAGTGGAGAGTGAGTAGTAGAGAGTAGTAGAGCGTGAGTAGTAGAGAGTGAGTAGTAGAGAGTGAGTAGTAGAGAGTAGTAGCGAGTGAGTAGTAGAGAGTGAGTAGTAGAGTAGTAGAGAGTGAGTAGTTGAGAGTGAGTAGTAGAGAGTGAGTAGCAGAGAGTAGTAGAGTAGTAGAGAGTGAGTAGTAGAGAGTAGTAGAGAGTGAGTAGTAGAGAGTGAGTAGTAGAGAGAGAGTAGTAGAGAGTAGTAGAGAGTCAGTAGTAGAGTAGTAGAGAGTAGTCAGTCAGTGTCAGTGTCAGTCAATGTCAGTCAATGTCAGTCAGTCAGTGTCAGTCAGTCTGTCAGTGTCAGTCAATCAGTGTCAGTCAGTGTCAGTCAATCAGTGTCAGTCAGTCAGTGTCAGTCAATCAGTGTCAGTCAGTCAGTGTCAGTCAATCAGTGTCAGTCAGTGTCAATCAGTGTCAATCAGTGTCAGTCAGTGTCAGTCAGTCAGTGTCAGCTAGAGCAGCTCTGCTGACCTGGTTCTCTGGCTCTAAAGTAGGCCTGGGCGAAAATTTTGTTCCGTTTGCGGAAATTGCGATAATTTGACATTTTCGCATTCCGTGGAGAGCGCGAAAATGTCAACATTTCCGCTATCCGCAGCTTGGCGATAATTTGTTTCTTGCTCGCGCTGTAAAATAATACATTCTCTCGCGCGCGCGATCGCCTTACCTGAATCCCTGCGTTCGCTGACAAGTTTTCTTGATCCGGTCGCGTTCTCCATGAGATGTTGGATTGTTTTGAGCCATTTGCACTGTCTCGCGACAGTTCGCGCCCGCAGTGACATGCGTCGCGTGTTCACGTCTTTCTTCTCGCGATCATGCACCGCGAGACAACTCAAAACAAGATGGCCGCGCCCGCGAGCAACCACATGGGTAAGTTGGCGACCCGCAACCATGCAGAAAATCTTGCGAACATGCGGTAAAGAAAATTCCGCATCTTCGCGATATTTCCGCTTGTTTGCGATAATTTTAAACATTTTCGCGATAATTTGCGAAAGTGGATTTCGCAAATTCTGCCCACCCCTAATCTAAAACAGCTCTGCTGACCTGGTTCTCTCTCTCTAAAGCAGCTCTGCTGACCTGGTTTCTCTGGCTCTACAGCAGGTCTGCTGACCTGGTTCTCTGGCTCTAGAGCAGCTCTGCTGACCTAGTTCTTATGCCACAGAGCAGCTCTGCTGATCTGGTTCTCTGGCTCTACAACAGCTCTGCAGACCTGGTTCTCTGGCTCTAAAGCAGCTCCGTTGACCCAGTTCTATGGCTCTGAAGCAGTTCTGCTGACATAGTTCTCTGGCTCTATAGAAGCTCTGCTGACCTGGTTCTCTCCCTCTTAAGCAGCTCTACTGACCTGGTTTCTCTGGCTCTGCAGCAGCTCTGCTGACCTGGTTCTCTGGCTCTAGAGCAGCTCTGTTGACCTGGTTCTTAGGCTCTAGAGCAGCTCTACTGACCTGGTTCTATGGCTCTAAAGCAGCTCTGCTGATTTGGTTCTCTGGCTCTAGAGTAGCTCTGCTGACCTGATTCTCTGGCTCTAAAGCAGCTCTGCTAACCTGGTTCTCTGGCTCTAAAGCAGCTCTGCTGGTCTGGTTCTCTGGCTCTAAAGCAGCTCTGCTGACCTGGTTCTCTCCCTCTAAAGCAGCTCTGCTGACCTGGTTTCTCTGGCTCTACAGCAGCACTGCTGACCTGGTTCTCTGACTCTAGAGCAGCTCTGCTGACCTAGTTCTTAGGCTCTAGAGCAGCTCTGCTGACCTGGTCCTCTGGCTCTACAGCAGCTCTGCTGACCTGGTTTTCTGCACTCACGACGCACGCACCCGACTTCGCGAAAATATATTTAAAAATAATATAAGTTTCTTTTAAGTACAAATATATTATTTTGATGAATATCTTACATAATCGCTTGCCTTAATATGTATAATAAAGACACATACATATAATTTTGGAACATACATTTTTTTTGCGGGAGTCGCGCACCCAGCGCGCCCCAGCTCGTATATGATGTCACGCGGGACCCGCAAGAGCGCAAACATCTTGTACCGTAATGCGCATGTGTCGCGAATGCGCGGGAGCAGGAGTCGCATACTGGTCGCATACCAATCGCGCATATCACGTGATATTAAATGCATATGATGTAACTGAAAAACACGCAGCCGTCGCACATTATACGCGGATCTTTCCTGACTTTTCTAAAATGGCGGCTAGAATGCGCGCACCCACCGTGATGTGTACACTTTGAGTCCGCGACTGCGAAAAAAAAATTTGATTTTTTTTTTAAAGAAAATGATATAAATATATTAAAATAAAAAATGAAAACAAGAAAATTAATCAATATTTCAGTTTTAATTAAAAAATGTTTTTTTTGCAATTTTCAGAAAAATATATGTTAGTTAATGAATAAAATATTTATAAATAAACAGTTAACTGTAGAAAATCAGTACAAAAAAAAGATATAACTACTATCACACTTAAAAGTTAGCATTTAAAAACCATTGAAATTCACTGAAAAAAAACATAGGTTTCAGAGACGTTATAGTTAGAAATTAGCATTTAAAAAACCTTAGAAATTCACAGAAAAAAACCATAGGTTTCAGGGGTGTTATAGTTAGCTGCCCATTTCACTCGTACAAAACCATAGAAATTCCTCTGTTATAGTTAGTTCTGCTAACTATAACTCACGCGCCCGCAATGCACTGCTGATGATGTCACATATTGCATCATTCATGACATGGTCAGTGACATCACTGATGACATCACTGATGACATCTCAAATGACATCACTGATGACATCATCCACTTGACAATCCGATACACCACATCATACACTATTATAACCTTTCATCACTCACTGTAAAATACAGAGTACCATATTTGAAACCATTGACACACCAATACCAGTTACTACATACCCACTCACTGATTCCTAAGTCTACACACACAACTACCCATTCAACAACAGAATCATCTATACATGCAGTCATTAATTAATAGAACACTATCAAATGCACTTATACACATATATAGACATTGACACATCAGCAGTCATCTTAGTCGGTTATGCAGTCATCCTACTCACTCATGAAAACAATGTATTGCACTTAAATTTACTCACTTACACAATTATCCAACGACACCTCATTTATTCAAACACATAGTAACTCATTGTTAATATGTTAAAAAAGCACCATTACAATTATACACTCATTCATATATTTACTCTCCCAATCACTGACTCTTACACAAACTTATTTATATACACCAACTCTCACATACAATGCCTTTTATTTTTTTACTTTGTTGAAGATGTACAACTAAACATATATTCGCTCACCAACACACAAATAAATACAATCAGTCACCCAAACAACTGTTTCCACATGCACTCTTAAACCCATACACCTAGTCAATCAACCATTCACACATCTATGCATTGAGTTACACACACCCCATCCAACCACACACAAACTCAGTGTCCCATACAAATACTCACCCAACTAATCAATAACTAATATACACACTCATGTAGTTAGTGACCAACTGAGGCAGCATGTTATACAACAACAGAGACAGTGCTGCACACATTCACATAGTTTCGTTACTAATCCATGTATTGAGTGAGACACTTTTAATTACTCACTTAAAAAGACAGTCAGACAGCTACTAAATCCTCCATCCAGACAGTTATATATCCACTCAATCTTCAATACAGATTGGATGATGTCATCAGTGATGTCATCAGTGATGTCATTTGAAATGTCATCAGTGATGTCATCAGTGATGTCACTGACCATGTCATGAATGTTGCAATATATGACATCATCAGCAGTGCATTGCGGGCGCGTGAGTTATAGTTAGCAGAACTAACTATAACGGAGGAATTTCTATGGTTTTGTACGAGTGAAATGGGCAGCTAACTATAACACCCCTGAAACCTATGTTTTTTTCTGTGAATATATATATATAATATATATATATATATATATATATATATATATATATATTCACTGAAAAAACCAAAGGTTTCAGGGGCGTTATATTTAGGACTTGGCATTTAAAAAACCTTAGAAATTCACTGAAAAAACCATAGGTTTCTGGGGCGTTATAGTTAGCTGGACATTTCCCTCGTACAAAACCCTAGAAATTCCCCTGTTATAGTTAGTTCAGATAACTATAACTCGCGCCCCCGCAATGCACTGCTGATGACGTCACATATTACATCACTCATGACATGGTCAGTGACATCACTGATGACATCATCCGGTGAGTATGTGTTTCTGTACAGTTTTAATATGTTTTATATATATAGGGAAAGGTCTGTTGAAGAATGAGTGGGTGTCTGTGAATGGATGATTTTCTAGGTGCATAAATGACTCTATAAGTGAGTCATTAAATGTATCTTACTGCAGACTAGTGACTAAACTGTGTGAATGTCTGTATGTGTCTGTGTGTTGGTGCATAAGTGGCTGCATGGTTTTGTGAATAACTATATGAGTGTCTATATGGGTTATTGATTGGTTGTCTGAGTATCTGTATGGGTGCCTGAGTGTTTGTGTGGGTAGGGTGTGTGTGACTCTATGCATAGATGTGTGAGTGGGTGATTCTATGGGTGCATGGTTTTAAGAGTGCATCTGTGATGGACTGTATGGTTGGGTGAGTGTATGTATGGGTGTGTTAGGGATTGAATGTATATTTCAGTGGTACATGTGTGACTAACTACATATGTGAAAGGCAGTTTATATGTGTGTAAGAGTATATAAGTGGGTATACGTGAGAGTGTGTGATTGTGAGAGTGGCTGCATGGATGAGTGTGTGCTTGCATCAATAATTGTATAAGAGCGTAAGAATGTGGTACTATTTTTATGAGTAAGTGAACTTGAGTGTGTTTAACTGTATAGGTGAGTAAATTGGACTGTGTTTAATTATTTGCACGACTGACTAGGTGTGTCAGTACCTCAATGGATGATTGGCGGTGTGTGAGTGTCTATATAGGTGTATAAATGCATATGATAGTCTTGTACAGAGTGACTGTAAGTATGAGTGACTTTACCGGTGAGTGAGTGGAGGTGTATGTAGACCTAAGAGTTAATGAGTGGGTATGTAGTTATTGGTATTAGAGTATCTATGGTTTTCAAAATGGCCGTCTGAAATTTTGAGTCAGTGTATCAAAGGTTATATTAGGGTGTGAGAAGATGCACTAATTTATCACATGGATGACTTCATCAGTGATGTCATCAGTGATGTCATTTGAGATGTCATCAGTGATGTCATCAGTGATGTCACTGACCATGCCATGAGTGATTTAATATGTGACGTCATCAGCAGTGCATTGCGGGGGCGCGAGTTATAGTAAGCTGAACTAACTATAACAGGGGAATTTCTAGGGTTTTGTACGAGGGAAATGTCCAGCTAACTATAACACCCCTAAAACCTATGGTTTTTTCAGTGGATTTCTAAGGTTTTTTAAATGCTAATTCCTAACTATATCAGGCCTGAAACCTATGGTTTTTTCAGTGAATTTCAAAGGTTTTTAAAATGCTATTTCCTAACTATATCAGGCCTGAAACCTATGTTTTTTTCAGTGAATTTCAAAGGTTTTGTAAATGAAAATTTTTAATGTATTAATTGTTATACTGATTTTTTTGATACTGATTTACTACATTTTTTTAACTATTTATTTTTAGGTATATTTTTTTTAATTACATTATACATTGCAATACAAAATATACTTTCTCAGAATAGGCAACAGACTTTTAAATACAGTAGTTATTATTATTATTATTATTCTGAGTTGTATATAGCGCCTGGTTACCAATAGGCATCCCAGCGCTTGCCGGCACATACCACTACTACAAGAATGCAGGGATTACACGATAAACAGAAAAGTTTTTAAAAGTTTACGGAACCGAAGAAGACTAGCTTCCGAGCGCAGTTGTAGGGGCAATGAGTTCCACAAAGAGGCCACATTTATTGAAAACCTTCTGCCACCGGTTCTTGCCTTTTTCACCCTGCCAACCTGAAGGAGATGTTGATGGTCAGAGCGGAGAGAACGAGGGGCCTTGTAAGGCTGGACCATCTCCTCCAAAATAGGTGGACCTACCCCATGCAGAACTTTGTGGGCGATACAAAGTGACTTGAATTTCACCCTGTCCCTCACCGGGAGCCAGTGCAGTGCCCTCAACGCCGGGCGAGCAGATTGACGCCTAGGGAGACCCGTCAGAAGCCTAGCAGCCGCGTTCTGCACTTGCTGTAGTTTATTCAGGGTAGATTCGGGAGCACCCAGGAAAAGCGCATTGCTGAAATCCAGCCGCGAGATGATAAGTCCCTGGATGAGAAGCCTACGAGTGGCTACTGGGAGCAGAGGCAGAATCTTCTGGGCTGAGCGGAGCAGGCCAAAGCACACGCCAGCAGTCTTTTTGGTTACAGTTGTTACAATGGGCAAAACAATTTCAAACACAAAGCAACATTGAGCTCAATGTGAATGTCTAGTTAAATGCAATTAGTTACTTTATGGATTACTTTTCTAACCATAGGACTGGATCCTAGATTCAGACCTTGGACATCTCCTGTAAACAGTTGAGTAAAAGAGTTTTGGTTACAGTAGTTATTTTTAAGGAATATTATTATTAGTTTTTTTTTAAGTTTGAGTTTATTCATCAAAGAAGGAGAAAGATAAAACACGTGCATGAAATGAAATACACTGTATAAGTTAATAAAAAATAAATAAAAAATACATAAACGATTCAATGGAGAAAGAATGTAACTAAAGTACAAATGTTGTCCACTAATATAAGATGAAAACTCTTAAAGAATAAAAAAGGAGGGGGGAAGGAGGGGGGAATAAAGGGAAGAGAAAAGAGAGGGAGTAGAAAAATAAATAAATAAGGTATCACAATTTATCTATTATAAGTACAAGAGATAACTTATGCAAAATTATTACTATAAAACAACATTTTAAGAGTGAAAGATCATATTATGTTAAGAAAAGATTGAACAGTAGGGATTAACATTGAAAAACAAACAGGATATGTGTAAATACAAAATATGACCATATATTCTAATCACGGAGGTTTCCGAACTTCATCAGAAGTGTTGATTAATGTAACAGTAGTAGAAGCTACTTTAGTTAAGTAAGAGGTCAAGGCAGCCATAG
This sequence comes from Triturus cristatus, assembly GCF_964204655.1. Taxonomy (NCBI): domain Eukaryota; kingdom Metazoa; phylum Chordata; class Amphibia; order Caudata; family Salamandridae; genus Triturus; species Triturus cristatus. The sequence goes on along the minus strand of NC_140587.1, from coordinate 732,613,329 downwards.
AAGATCTCTCTTACTAGCTAAAGAGACAGGTGTAACGTAGTTGGTGTCTAGTATATGGTGGAAACAGACAGCATTCCACCATGCTTGAAAAGTGACTTTAGTAGCTTGCTTCCAGTTAGAGGTTATTAGATGAAGAGCCACTGCTAATAGTAAATCCACTATCTTAAAGTTAGAAGGTGATTGGGACCACGGAGGAGCTAAGGAGCTTAGGAATATGTTAGGGAGGGAGAAAGGTACTTTGTTATTAAAATTTTTATGTATTTGATACCAAACTAAGTGCCAAAATTGGGAGATAGAAGGACACTCAAAAAGCATATGTTTTAGATCTGCATGAGTGCAGAAACAAGACCAGCGAGAAGCTGGGGAATCTGGAGAGAAGGAAGAAAGTTTAGAAGGGGTAAATAAAAGATGGGGATAAATAAAATAAAGGGATTGAGAAGTGTTAGCTGCTCTAGAAGTTTTATGAATTTTAAACCATATTTTATCCCAAAAGTGAGTCGGCAAGTTTTGTGATAAATCCTTCTCCCAAGTCAACTCAGTCTTAGTTTTAACCCTTTCTGAGGCGAGAAATTAAAGTTTATATAGAGAGGAAGCTGAGGGAGATGAGGTTAGTAAGGGAAAAAGGGTGAGAGATTTCAAAGATGGACAAGAAGCAGAGGGTAAAGAAAGAAGATATTGAGTGAGAGAAGGAAGTAGAAGACTGTGTTGTGCTCTAGCAGATGATGGTAAAGAGAATTTCTCTTGAAGCACTGAGAAGGACATAGGGGTGTTGTCAGAAAGTAGTTGTGAGATCCAGAGGAGCCCTTTGGATCTCCAGGACTTCCAATAAATGGTACGGTGTTTAACACATAGTAATTTATTATGCCAAATAGGCTGTTGGTCTAATATAGAAAGAGAAGGGTAGGAAGAGGGCAAAAGAGGTTTAAGAATTTTACATGCGTGGGAAATAACTGGGGAACGTGCAGAAGCTGTAATATTAGTAAAAGCGAGAGACTCAGTCAATTCAAAAGGAGCTAGAAAAGTTTTTTCCAGAGAAATCCAAACAGGAGGATAAACACCATGGTCTGAGGAGAGCCAACACGAAGATTGCTTTAGAGAAAAAGCATAAAGGTAAGATTTAAAATCCGGAAATTTAAGGCCACCAGCTAACTTGTCTGCTTTCAGAGAGGATAAAGCTATGCGAGGCGACTTATTCTTCCAAAGGAATTTCATTAGTAGAGAGTCGATATTATTGTATTTTAAAAGTTGACACTTAGAACATTTTTCAAATAGAATCACCAATGTTATCCTATGGCAGAAAATTCACTTAGCAGGTAAGTAGTGTTATCTGTACTTTTTCTTACTCAGTGGTGGATCCTGGATCCAGCACTGGCCAACCTCCTGTAAACAGTTGAAAGAATGTGTTTAAGTCATACAGACGATTTTTTAGGAATATTTTCAGTTTGTGAAAATAGACAGAAACTTTTCTGCTGAAAACCACACAATGGATTCCTATGGAAGGAAATACAAGTTACTGGTAAGTACGCTTAGAATTACTTTTCAGGGTCCGTGCTGGGCTAAAAGATGCAGCACTGGGTTGTCTCCTGATAACAGGTGAGTAAATCGGAATTCGTAGTTCGGCTGATTTTAGAGGAATATTTGTACAATGGTGAAGGAAGGGGGAGGGGCCTGAGATGACATGTGCAAACATGCCCTGTGGCGCGTTTTAAGTTGGGGAATTAATTCCTCTTCAATCCTGAGGTCCCCTGGGGGCCAACTATCCCACCCGGTACCTCCAGTATGCGCCAGGGAGCTGCATTGCAGAGAGGTATTCAGAGGCCATGCCCCTTTTTACAACACTCTGCAACACAGCTCCGTGGCGCTTACCGGAGGTACCTGGTGGGCTAGTTGGTCCCCAGGGACCCTCAGGATTGAATAGTTAATAATTCCCCAACTTAAGACACACCACAGTGTGTGTTAGCAGAGATATCACCTCAGGCCCCGCCCCCTACCTTCACCACTGTGAGGAAATATGAATTTTGTGATCAGTTATGTCCCCTATCGTAGACCCCAACGGCTCCATGTACATGCTATAAGTACATGTATGTTCCCTCCTACTCCAGTTTTGAAGACGCAAATATATGTGCGTCCACCGTCAACATGTCCTCTTTCAGATCCGCCATGAATGGGTCAGATATTCCATTCCTAAGTATGAAAGGCCACCGACTTTATGTGGTTCACTTTTCATATTTTACAGATTCAGGCGAGTAGGCCCTGAATTCTGTCATCAAGCCTTTTCCTGTCTTCTGCCTCTGAAAGCTCCAGTCTGAGCCTGCATCTGTATCCATGAACTTTGTCCTACTCCCTGCGCGGTTGACGGTGCCTGATCCAGCCTATCGCCTGCCAAAAACTGTATTTCACCTTCAAGATTATCTCCTCCCTCCTCATCTGATGCATTCCTGTCTAGCAGTTTAGGTAAACATTCCTCCAGCTACCGTGCAAAGGGGCCAGGCCTCGCTGTCCTCATGCAAGTAATTCATAGCCCCGTTACCATGGAATATTCCTACCCCCTCGCATCTCATGTAGACACTTAGACGCTTGTACACGCACTAACAGTCAGTATAGAATAGATTCTATCCTAGAGACCTCTCCTTTTGGATAACACAGTTCTTTAAACATAGGATATTAGATATGATTTGGGATTAGGTTGACATAACCCCAGACTTCTGTCTCCACATGTAGAGCTAAATGTCAAGTCCCCTTCACCCTCTAGTTGCACGTCAATCACACGTCATGCGGCTGCGCGCGCATCTCTGCCAAATATTTCTGCTGACATTGCAGGATTCTTCTGTGGATCCACCCACTTGTGACATCATGTTTAATGACGTATTTTAGTTACACCCATGTATACGCCTCTATTAGTTACGTATGCACAGTTTATCTGTATTATCAGCTGTTACGCCTCTTGCATCTGTTTCACTGTAATGCATTTTCTATAAAACTGCTTATCTGTCAATAATATATGTCCCTTCCTTCCTGAACTTTCGTGGTGATGGAATAGAAGGCCCACAATTCGAATTGTATTCCTTTGTATAGGAATAAAGCCTTTTAAAACCTCTAATACCACGGATTCTGCCTCTTATTTTTACTGAGTTATTCTCACTAAGACTTTACCGCATAAAAAATAGTACCGGTAATTAAATATTTACCACATAAATTGGCGCCCGAATAGGGACACTTTCTCATCTCACGCGCCGGCGGTGCGTTGCAGGCCCGGTCTCCTGCCACAGCTGAACGGACAAAAACGCGTACCCGCAGGATTTCCTGTATCTCCCTCCGGCCAAGCGGGGACGACTGAGGCTGCGATCAACACCCAGACGAGGCGGTGAGACGTGCGAAGTATCCCGACCAGAGCCTAGCTGAGAGAGCAAGATCCGAGGTATACAGAGTCCCACCAAGTTCCGAAGTTCCGAGTCCAGTCGAGTCCAGTCCAGTCCAGTCCAGTTTCAGTTCCGTTCCGAGGCCTTCTGTTCCGAGCTACCCGGTGAGTACCATTACCGGGGAGGCATTTAACGTGCACATAGTCTGTGCCGGTCAAGACGGGTTTGGGTACACAAGTCCGGTCTGCACTGTTTCAGCAGTGTATCTGTACTGTTTAGCAGTATATATAGTATGTTTTGCATATAAATAAGTATTATCTAGTGTCAGTATTATGTCAGTCACTAGTTTTCTATTGGTTATCATTGTTCGTTAAAAATGTTAAGCGTTAAATGTTTTAATACGTCCTATACATTGTGGTGTGAATGACTGTTCATTATTGTGTTCATCGTATAAAGTGTGTTCTAGAAACAAGATCTAAAAATGCCGCTCTTTTCGAAACTAAGACAGATCAAAACTAGAAAAGGTGTACTCGAAGAAGCTGTTCCCATTCCACCTAGGGATACTCCAGGATACTTTATGTATCATAAGCATGGTCTGGATGCCGTATTATTTCTTGATTTATGGGTGGACTACACCAAAGAATTACCAGAGAGTCAGAGATGGCCCGCAACGGGGACCTGGGATGCAGATTGCATCATGAGAGTAGAAGAAGAATTATGGAAAAAGAAAGCCAGACAGTCACAGAAAGATGCCATTGAATTATGGCGTAAAGAATCATACAGACGTACAGAAAAAGCGCTCAGACAGGAAGAGAAAGGTAGAGAGAGTTCAAATAAAACCCGAGAAAATCTATTACTTGAGGAAGGTACCCGAGTAAACTCAGAACAAGTAGATAGACAAAGAAACACTCTTATGAATGGTATGTATCCTCTTCTGGCCGAAGGGTTACCTAAGGCTACCCCGGAAATACCAAAAGATTTAACTCCTCCATTGCTCCCGATAAAAGCACATCCCAAAACAGCAAAGGACGTTTTCCTTTCCTCCTATTTAGATGACGTAGCTCCCGAGTATGCTAATGCCATACCGCACATACCGCTTGCCGATGGTGTTCAACACCAAGAGCATCCGTCTGTATCCCCGCAACTACAAACTCCTACACAAGTTCCCACAGGTCCGTCCGTTTCTACAGTTTTTCCCGCATCCACAATCTCTATCCTACGTCCAACGAATCCTTTCGTGCCTAGCGCCTCAGATGGTGCTACAGGAGGTACGACAGACATGTTTGCCACCCCGCCGCGAAACAAACAGACCCTTAGAGATTTAGCACTCCAACGTACACCCCAATTAGCGACATCCGACATGTTTAAAGAACAGCTTGTGGATTGTAGATACGACCCAGTACCAGGTAGACAGGACAAATTGCTCATATCATCACTACGTATACGACGGGCTACATTATATTTAATGACGATACCAGGAATGGTTGACCACCTAGACGAAATATATCGCTTTGTCCAAACAGGGCGAGGTCCAGAAAGTATTAACGAAGCTATGGAATACCAGAAAGTGGATGTACAAAGACAACTACTACGTTTTTTCATAAATTGTGTAATTAGGAATCAAGACAGGCCCGGGGCAGACCACGATATCATGCAAAGACTTGTCAAATGGGGTCAGAACATATCAGAAGAGAAACATGATAGACAGGCGTGTATAATCGCCATGTGTCGAAAGATCCGCAAGGAAGTAGAACGAATACATAAAGAAAGACGAGAAACAGACAGAGTAGAATCAGAAGAGGAGGAGGAGCAAGAATCAGAACAAATAGAAACGATAGCTTACGTAGGTAGAGGAAGACCCCATAATAATACTAGAGGCTTTAATGATCAGATACGTCCAATACGTCCAGAATATAATAGACATTTTCCAAACCCTATGTTAAATACAAAATCCCCCGAACACCTATTCCAAGCCGCTGATAAATTACTCCGAGATCAAAGGGGGTACCATGTGCTCGATTCCATGGACGAACAAGAATTAGCTAGGTCAGCAGTACAATGGGCTGACAGTCCCAGCGACTACAATGATGATGTACTTGCACACACGTTTCTGAATCTTGACCCATACGAACAGCGCTTAGCTAGCATATACATGATTCAACACCTCCTTATATTATATAAAAGCCAACACTCCGATCCAGGACCCTTACCTGACATATTGACAGAACTACTAACGAACATATGGAGAGGGTCAAGTACTGATTTGATTAAAGAAATTCTAGAATCCCGAAATCAATATTTAAATTTCGTATGCCCAGAACACGTTCCAGTTCCCATCATGGGAAGAAAAATGTATCACATAGATAGACAGAACCCGTTACGCGAAGTACACCCAATCAGAGGTGACGGTAATAACTTTACACGCGTGTTTGTGTACACGCCTATAACTAAACTAGAATTATTGGAAATGAAGAAAGTAGTACCCAGCCATGACAAGGACCCAGCAGGTTTCCACCGCGAGATAAAAGACATGTTACTCATGGGAGAGTATACCTACCCCAATATTATGAAAATATTAAAAGTCCTATTACCCTCCGGTGTTTATGAGAAACTCAAAGAAAAGGAATGGGAGGTGGGAGACCAAAAGATAGATTGGACAGCATTAGAAAATGAAGAGAAGGCCCGAGCTGCAGGATCAGGACTTGGGGAAAAGACTACAGCACTAGCAGGACTACTAGTGCAGGTACTGCCACGTTTATTAACTACGAAAAAGGAAGACTGGGGTGCAATATCAGCCTGCAAACAAAAACCAGATGAAGACACTAGTGATTTCTATTCCCGATTTGAAAAATGTTTTGGTATAAATAGTGGCATAAAAGCGAGTAGTGAGTCATATCCACATCTGTTCGTGACAAAATTAGTTGAAAATTCTCTGCTACAAGTCAAGAATAGAGTATTGAAATTCGAAAGTACCTGGCAAGGTAATACCCCATCACAGATGTTACAGATGTTACAATATCATCACAATAGAATTAGAGAAGAACAAGAACACGAACAAAGACGTATGAAAGATACAAAAATGAAAATGCTTGTTGCTCAGTCAGTTCCAGCCGATGGTCATCATAAGGGTAATTCCGCAGGTCCTACGAAAGGGACATGTAACTATTGTAAACAACAAGGTCATTATATACACGATTGTCCAGTCCTGAAACATAATATTGCTACAGGTAGAACCCAGGAGAGACCACGTCCACCTAGACAGGATCAGAATCAACAACAAATTCCTCAGCATGCACAACCTAGGTTAGCTCCGCAACAACTAGCTCCGCAACAGACAGTTCCACAACAGACCGTAGCACCACCACAAGTGCAGCCTATTGCTGCAACACAAGCGACAACACAACAGATGTATCAGTATGCACAAGCAGATTATCCCGATTATCAGCGATACTCATGAGATAGCCTAGAGAGGGAAGTTGGCTTACCCCTTATTGAGGTTCCTGTAGACCAAGAGGGACCTTACGTACATAGTGAACTATTAGGGGAAGACAGAAAGTTTTTACTTGATACAGGGGCAAGCAGAACAACTATAAGACGCAGTGAAGTTCCAGGGGCACCCCTCTCAGGCTCACAGAATATTTCCCTTGGATTCTCAGGAAAACCTATAATAAACGACGTAACACAACCTCTTCCACTTACGATTGGTCCATTGACACGTACTACAGATTTATTGCTTACTAAATCATGTCCAGAAAACTTGTTAGGTATAAAAACATTGAAAGCTCTAGGAGCTATAATATGTTGTTCTCCGGAAGGAGTACGACTATTTCTACGTGACTTCAAAGGTCACTACGTGTCCAGAGACATGGACCACCGACTGCAGAATTTACCTACACATTTATGGGCACAAGGCCCCACTGATGTTGGTTGCATGAATATTACACCATATCGTGTCACACTAAAAACAGGAGTAATACTACCACGAATGCGACAATACAAGTTACCACCCGATGCTGTTGTGGCTTTACTGCAAATTATTGACGAGCTCATTGCACAAGGAGTGGTTGTCGAAACAGACTCCAATGTATGTAATTCCCCGATAATTCCGTTTCTTAAAAGAACGGATCCAAAAGCACCACCAGTATATCGATTAGTTATTGATCTGCGCAAATTAAATAAATGTATTGTACCACAATACCCCGTGGTCCCAGATATCTCTTCATTACTAACAGCTATTGACTCAGAAGCAACGTTCTTCACTGTAATCGATCTCAAGAATGCTTTCTTTAGCGTCCCAATAGATCCGGAAAGTCAATACTTGTTCGGGTTCAGTTTAAATGGACGAAGTTTTAAATTCACACGCGCACCTCAAGGATTTACAGAAAGCCCCAGCATCTATAGCCAAGCACTGAAACGAGAACTTGACAGTATCCACATGCCAGTTAACACTGCCTTGCTTCAATATGTCGATGATCTGCTGATCACCGCTCGAAGCGAACCTGAATATGAAAAAGCGTCACTGACGGTTTTAAAATTTTTGGCTGACAAGGGGCACAAGGTGTCCCCTTCTAAGCTGCAATTCTGTGTCCAGCGAGTTGTTTACCTTGGACACTCGCTGTCCAAGGAGGGAAGGCAGCTTACACTCGACCGCATCCAGTTAATCGCTAACATGCCACCACCCAAGACACAAAAGGAGGTGCAGGCTTTTATAGGCCTCACTTCATACTGTAGGCAGTGGATCCCTCAATATGCATTTCTAGCAAAACCACTCATCCAGTTGACAACACAGGAGGCAGCCACATTGACTGTCCTCCCTTGGACTCAAGAACATACACACGCCTTTGAAAGCTTAAAGAAAGCTTTATGCCAAGCACCTGTTTTAGCAACACCATGTTACAGTAAACAGTTTACACTCTTTGTTACAGAACGCGAAGGTACTGCCTTGTCAGTACTCACTCAGGAACAAGCAGGATCACACAAACCATGTGCTTATTTCTCTAGTACATTAGATCCAGTAGCTCAGGCTCTTCCTGCGTGCCTGAAATCGGTGGCAGCAACAGCTTTAGCTATCAGACAAAGCGATGCCATAGTGTTAGGACATCAATTGACAGTACAAGTACCACATGCAGTAGAGGTTCTCTTGAACCGCACACAAACACAACACTTGACTATAGCGAGACTCACCGGTTACGAATTGACATTATTTCAGCCACACATAGAAATCAGACGTTGTAATACGTTAAATCCTGCCACACTGTTACCAGTGGGCGGAACAGATCCATTGGCACATGATTGTGTCGAAGTCATTACTATCACGACGAAACCCAGACAAGACTTGACAGATATTCCTTTGTCAGATCCAGACTTGACATTGTATGTAGATGGGTCATGTATGAGAACAAGTACAGGAGAGTTAGTGGCTGCTTACGCAGTCACAACAGACACTGAAGTCATTGAAACAAATCGTATTAACACTTTGTCAGCTCAAGCAGCAGAGCTCATCGCTCTGACACAAGCCTGTGTTCAAGCCAAAAATAAAAAAGTCAACATATACACAGATTCACGTTATGCATTCGGAGTCGTCCATGACTTCGGCGTACTGTGGCGAGAGAGAGGTTATTTAACTTCTCACGGTGCCCACATCCAACACGGACCCCTCATTCAAGCCCTATTAGACGCAATTCATCTACCTACTGCAATATCGATTATGAAATGCAAAGCCCATACAAAAGTTACCGATATCATTTCTCAGGGTAATGACCTAGCTGACAGAACAGCTAAACAGACTGCTCAGAATCAGACTCTCACAACTGACATGACAAAGACAATAGTTCAGACACTAACACATTGCATGACAGTTAAGGATCCCGCCCTTGATGTAATTGACATACAGACACATGCTACACCAGAAGAAATAAAGAAATGGACTGAATTAGGAGGGATCCAAACGGATCAAGGATGGATGACGAAGGAAAAATCTATATGGTTTCTTCCCGACTCTATGGTTCAAGTCATCATTAACACAATACATAGTCCAGCGCACCTAGGAGAAAAAGCTATGCTAGACAGCATTCAACACATTTGGTTCAACAAACACTTGCGAGCAGCAGCTAAACAAAAAGTTCGTACCTGTATGATATGTTGTCAGTTTAATCCAGGTAAAAGCATCCCCGTAGAGCAGGGTGGATTTCAACCTCCCGATCATGCTTTTGAAGTCCTCCAGATGGATTATATCCAGATGGAACGATGTCGAGGATTCAAATATGTTCTCGTAGTTGTCTGTGCTCTTTCCCGTTGGACAGAAGCATACCCGGTTTCAGATTACACTGCTCCGACTACTGCCAAACAGTTAGTTCGAGAATTCTTCCCACGATACGGTTTACCACGTGTTGTCTACTCAGATAACGGCCAGCCGTTCTCATCCGAACTAATGAAACACGTTTCCCTTTTGCTAGGCTACCAATGGAAATTCCACTGTGTCCGACATCCTGAGGCAGCAGGTCTCGTGGAACGCCATAATCAAACTCTGAAAATTAGATTGTCCAAAATATGTAGGGAAAAAGGTGTCGACTGGATAGTAGCCTTACCAGTTGCGCTCTTTTACATGAGAATGGTAGCACATTCTCGAACTGGGCTATCCCCGTACTAGGTGATCTTCGGTAGACCACCAAATATGTGGGGGACGCCTATACCTCGCAAAATCACTGATGTTGACTGTAATATGCTGACAGATTACCTGGCTTCCTTGATGTCTGCACTACAATCTTGTCGTTCACAGGTAACCGCAGCTTTTCCCGATAATACTGAGGTGAAGCCCCATGACGTGGTTCCTGGTGACCTGGTTTTGGTCAGGAATTTCGACCGGAAGACCCAACTGGATCCTAGGTGGAAGTCGCCTAAGTTGGTTCTACTGACTACAAGGACGGCCGTGAAGATTGAGGGTCGCAAAGGGTGGTTGCACTCGAGTCATATCAAGAAATTTTATGGACTACCATCCAGTGTAGATACTCAACCCTGTATTCCCTCACAGACAGACTCAAAGCTCCCCTTGGCTGAATTAACAAAACCAGAACTTTACAAACTAAAATTGAGGTCTAGTAAGTCAGACAATTTGATTGTTTAAGTCCTCTCCAAGGTGAATCGGTTGAATTTGTCTCTGACATGTATCCTCTAGACTGGAATAGAGAAAGAAATCATCAGATGCAGCTCAAGAAGCATGCGTATTGTAAATCATTTCGTAGTCACTGCACAGTAACATTATTAATTTTGTTTTCTCTAAGTCTTCTGATTATTTTTTCCAGCATACTACTGCACATGTATTACCCTATTCTTAAACATGCTTACAATATAACTGCAGAACATTCTTTTAGCGAATTACCTCCGCATGAGTTGTCATATAGATTTGCGCTGCGCAACAACACATTCATTAGTATGTTACATCATTCCCATCAGACCAGCAATGCCACAAATTGTTGGATATGTGGCCGACTCCCTCCTTATCAGAACTATAAGGGAGTTTTGCCCCTCTTTCCATATCCGTTTACACACAATGGCTCCTGTGGAGCATGGTTTAGTCTGATTAATTCCCTAGATTCAAATTCCGCAGTTTATCAAGACAACTGGGTTTGGGGAAACCTGAACCTAGTTTTACTTAAAGTCTGCTACCCTAACAAGGAGGGACTCCCCAAAAGAACAGGAACTGATCTAGAAAATGAAGTATATGGATTAGGTAATTTTACACTTAACCTCATGATCCTGAACGTTGAATCTGAAACTACACCAATCTTGCCCGCCATGTCAGTATTCCCAGTAAAAGGGGAATTATGTATAAGAAAGAATGGTTCCATACACATGGGCCATAGTAAATGCACCACTGTAATAAAATTCAGTGATCAAGGCAAGTCTACATTTAGAGCTTCCCATCATTCCTACTTCATATGTGGCCAGACCGCATATATATGTCTACCTCTATATTGGGATGGTACCTGTTACATAGCATTTCTTCTGCCACCTGTTTTCCTAGCTCCTCCTGATTATCATAGAAATACCCATTTAGTACACAATAGACAACAGAGAGATCTCCCAATTGTCGATTACACTGAAACAGCATGGGAAAAATACACAGATTTCAATAAAGGATTCTTTCCCTATATAGGTACAGTCACTAATAGTAAGCTGATACGTAGATTAACCAGAACCCTTGAAGCAGTAGTGAACGAGACTATTTCCGCTTTAGGCAATTTAACAGAAGAGCAGTCTGCTATGCGGATTGTTGTGCTTCAAAATCGTCTTGTCCTTGACGTCATCCTGGCTGATAGGGGCGGAGCTTGTAGGGTCATCGGATCAAGTTGTTGCATTTTCATACCAGAAAATTCGCCGTCAGTATATAAAGCCATAACCCGCCTTCATAAGATTATAAGCCAGATACACCAGAGTCCAGGCACCTGGACTTGGTCCGGTTGGTTCTGGGGCGTGTTGTCAGCCTGGGGATGGAGAATCCTATCCTTCCTAGGTATTGGCTTTCTCATACTATTCAGTTGCTGCTTATGTCTACAATGCGGGCCAGCGATTTGTGGTCTGTGTGCCACATCGTGTATCCCACATCCAAGTTTTCATTCAAGATCCCGGAAGAAGAAAGAAGAACAAATGATGCTATATGAACAGATCGATGGATTGAAGATGATCGATATCTCCTGAGGGTCCGTAGGGGACAAGGAGGGAATGAGGAAATATGAATTTTGTGATCAGTTATGTCCCCTATCGTAGACCCCAACGGCTCCATGTACATGCTATAAGTACATGTATGTTCCCTCCTACTCCAGTTTTGAAGACGCAAATATATGTGCGTCCACCGTCAACATGTCCTCTTTCAGATCCGCCATGAATGGGTTAGATATTCCATTCCTAAGTATGAAAGGCCACCGACTTTATGTGGTTCACTTTCCATATTTTAAAGATTCAGGCGAGTAGGCCCTGAATTCTGTCATCAAGCCTTTTCCTGTCTTCTGCCTCTGAAAGCTCCAGTCTGAGCCTGCATCTGTATCCATGAACTTTGTCCTACTCCCTGCGCGGTTGACGGTGCCTGATCCAGCCTATCGCCTGCCAAAAACTGTATTTCACCTTCAAGATTATCTCCTCCCTCCTCATCCGATGCATTCCTGTCTAGCAGTTTAGGTAAACATTCCTCCAGCTACCGTGCAAAGGGGCCAGGCCTCGCTGTCCTCATGCAAGTAATTCATAGCCCCGTTACCATGGAATATTCCTACCCCCTCGCATCTCATGTAGACACTTAGACGCTTGTACACGCACTAACAGTCAGTATAGAATAGATTCTATCCTAGAGACCTCTCCTTTTGGATAACACAGTTCTTTAAACATAGGATATTAGATATGATTTGGGATTAGGTTGACATAACCCCAGACTTCTGTCTCCACATGTAGAGCTAAATGTCAAGTCCCCTTCACCCTCTAGTTGCACGTCAATCACACGTCATGCGGCTGCGCGCGCATCTCTGCCAAATATTTCTGCTGACATTGCAGGATTCTTCTGTGGATCCACCCACTTGTGACATCATGTTTAATGACGTATTTTAGTTACACCCATGTATACGCCTCTATTAGTTACGTATGCACAGTTTATCTGTATTATAAGCTGTTACGCCTCTTGCATCTGTTTCACTGTAATGCATTTTCTATAAAACTGCTTATCTGTCAATAATATATGTCCCTTCCTTCCTGAACTTTCGTGGTGATGGAATAGAAGGCCCACAATTCGAATTGTATTCCTTTGTATAGGAATAAAGCCTTTTAAAACCTCTAATACCACGGATTCTGCCTCTTATTTTTACTGAGTTATTCTCACTAAGACTTTACCGCATAAAAAATAGTACCGGTAATTAAATATTTACCACAACTGTGCAAACACCCTGTGGGGTGTTTTAAGTTGGGGGATTAAATCCCCTTGAATCCTGAGGTCCCCTGCCGGGCATCTAGCCCACCAGGTACCTCCAGTATGCGAGAGAGAGCTGCGTTGCAGAGAGGTGTTCAGAGGCCACACCCCTTTTTACAGCACTCTGCAACGTAGCTCCATGGCGCTTAGTGGAGGTACCTGGTGGGCTAGTTGTCCCCTAGGAGACCTCTAGATTGAAGAGTTATGAATTCCCCAACTTAAAACGCGCCACAGGGCGTGTTTGCACAGTATCACCTCAGACCCCGCCCCCTACCTTCTCCACTGTGCAAATGCGCCCCGTGGCGCATTTTAAGTTGGGAGATTAAGCCCCCTTGAATCCTGAGGTCCCCTGGCAGCCAACTAGCCCACCAGGTACCTCAGTAAGCGCCAGGGAGCTGCGTTACAGAGAGGTGTAAAAAGGAGCGTGGCCTCATTACACCTCTTTGCAACGCAGCCCCCTGGTGCATACTGGAGGTTCCTCGTGGCCTAGTTGGCCCCCAGGGACCCCAGTATTGAAGGGGAATTCGTTCCCCCTCTGCAAACGTGCCAGGGGGCGCGTTTGCAGAGTGATGAAAGGAGGGGGCGTGGCCTCCTCCCCGATTCCGTTTTTTTTCTTTTTCTTTTTAAGAAGGGGGGCTGTGTAGCCCCCCTTCTTTTTCTTATATTTTAGCCCTGGGGACCCCATCCCTAAGGCCCTCCCTCAGGCCCTGCCCCCTATTTTTTTTTTATTTAAAAACTGTGGAGGGGGGCCGCGTAGTCCCCCTCCCGAGGCCTTAATCTTCCCCGGGGACCACATCCCCCGGGGCATGGGCCTTTTTAAAAAAAAAAAATATTGTTATGGAGGGGGGTTGCGTAGCCCCCCTCCTGTGGCCACTTAAGGCTCCGGGGACCCCATCCCCCGGGGCCGTTTTATTTTTTTATTTTTAGGAGGAGGGCCGTGTGGCCCCCCTCCCGGGCCACTACTGGCCCGGGGAGCCCATCCCCTGGGGCCTGGCCATCTCGTTGGGGACCGTGGGGGGGTCCCAATCCCCCCGCGGTCCCAGCCGGCTCCAAGCTTCCTGTGGGAGACGGCATTGCTTTTCCACATGGGGAGCAGCTAACATGCTGCTCCCCATGTGGAAAAGCAATCGTCTTTGCTTCATTGAAGCGAGAGCAGGTTTCCCTGCTCTCGCTTCAATGAATCAAAGCAGTTTGCAATGGCAGGGTGGGAGCCGCGAGGCTCCCGCCCTGCCATTACAAACAGCAGTGTCCCGGGGGTGGGCACCCCGTGACACTGCAGGAGCCGGCCCTGGGGGCTGGTTGTCCCCAGGGCCATCTTTGGCTCCAGGAGGGGGGCCGCATGGCCCCCCTCCCACTTAATTTAAAGCCCTGGGGGGTGGTGGTCCCCGGGGCTTGGGGGTCCGTAACGGTCCGTAGCAGACCCTGATGGCACCACAAAGGTGTCATCATTCACGGAAGGTATTTTCCAAAAGGCAGTTGATAAAGACATTGGTGTTTAGACAGGAGTGAACATCAAACACACAAGGGTTTTACATTCTTTTTATTTTCTGGGATTTCAGACGGACTCACTTGAGAGTGATAACGGAGCACTACAGGAACCATAAGGCTGTGAATATAGCCACGCCCACTGGGGCAGGCTCTCCAAAAATGACAGTGCACGTGAAAAAATGTTTGCATCCACAGAACGCCATTGAGGAAGGGAAGTATTCCCGAAACCGGTCTGGCTGATTTTTTCATGATTGTTCCCTCCGCTTTTCACTGCATGCAGCTGCCCTTAAAAAATGTTGGAATATTGGCACTTACCTTGTGGCTTCTTCCAGTGGGGCAACCTTTTCTTGTGGATATTGGGCGGCTATCCCCAGCCGCGGAAGAAGCCCGCTGCAGTAGCAGACCCTGATGGCGCCACAAAGGTGTCATCATTCACGGAAGGTATTTTCCGAAAGGCAGCTGATAAAGACATTGGTGTTTAGACAGGAGTGAACATCAAACCCACAAGGGTTTTTACATTCTTTGATTTTCTGGGATTTCAGACGGACTCACTTGAGAATGATAACGGAGCACTACAGGAACCATAAGGCTGTGAATACAGCCACGCCCACTGGGGCAGGCTCTACAAAAATGACAGTGCATGTGAAAAAACGTTTGCATTCACA
This sequence comes from Triturus cristatus, assembly GCF_964204655.1. Classification (NCBI taxonomy): domain Eukaryota; kingdom Metazoa; phylum Chordata; class Amphibia; order Caudata; family Salamandridae; genus Triturus; species Triturus cristatus. The sequence continues at coordinate 732,597,868 of NC_140587.1, read as the reverse complement.
GAACGCCATTGAGGAAGGGAACGATTCCCGAAACCGGTCTGGCTGATTTTTTCATGATTGTTCCTTCCGCTTTTCACTGCATGCAGCTGCCCTTAAATAAATGTTGGAATATTGCCACTTACCTTGTGGCTTCTTCCAGTGGGCCAACCTTTTCTTGTGGATATATATATATATATATATATATATATATATATATATATATATATATATATATATATATTAGAAGCAAATTCCCAACTCTTCCCGCTTCCCATCCGGCAAACAGCGAAGAGAGAGTCACGGACACCTCGTTTCTTCGTGGCAAAATCAGGTCTTTATTTTGAAATTACAGCCTTTCGACGCGTTTCGGATATCACAGTATCCTTGTTCACATGTATATATATTCACTGAAAAAACCATAGGTTTCACACACGTTATAGTTACGAATTAGCATTTAAAAAACCTTGCAGATTCACTTAAAAAAACCATAGGTTTCACACATGTTATAGTTAGCTGGACATTTCACTCGTAAAAAAACAATGAAATTCCCCCGTTATAGTTAGTGCAGGCAACTATAACTCACGCGACCGCAATCCTCTGCTGATGACGTCAGATATTACATCACTGTATTTAGACACTTATTTACCCATGTCTTCTTCCATTAATCTTTAGCTATACATATAATACAAATATTTATTTTTCAGAAAGACACATATGTCATCAGTGATGTAATTGAAAAATGCATGGGGAAAACGTGTTTTGGGACCCCCCTTTTTCTCGGCCCCCGCTTGAAGAATCGCCCCGAGACTTTCAGGGTAGGAGCTGAACGGAGTGCCCCATTTGTTTTGAAAATTTCACGAGGATTCGTCAACTGGCGCCAAAGTTATTCAAAATAGAATTTTGAGATTTCCTATGGAAACTAGGTTGTAACTATAACTATCTACTGGCGACCGCCAGTAGATTATATATATAGATATATAGATATATATATATATATATCTTTAACACAAACACCTCCTCGATGAAGAAATGCTGAGAGGCCAACTGAGGGAAGCATGGAAACCCTTTATTTAAACAGCACAAGCATGATGCATTTCGGTAAAATAACCTTCCTCAGACGCTGTTGCCGCTACCAGGTAAGTGGCTCCTCCCTCGTTTTTAAGTGTCCTGCATGGCTCCCATAGGTGGGAGTATTCCGACCCCAAGTCACATGGTTGGTCTCTCACTGCAGTCCAACATAGACCACGGTACCCAGAAAGCACAGTTGCCGACTGAGTGCTGCATGGGGAAGGCAAAGATGATCAGGTGAAAAAACGAGGTAATTGAGTGGAAAGTCCCGGTTCAAAAATAAAAATATCAGGCTTCCTTGAGTCCCTCACCAGATCCAAGCCTCTGGAGCAGATTATCGTCGGGCCATAAGTCGAAGGTACAGTGATTTCGACTCCTTGTGAAGTCACAAGCTGCACTTGGCAGCAGTCCCTGGCTTCATCTGCAGTCGAGGCGGGCAGGAGTTGATCCAATCACTTGGAAAAAACAGAAGCGAACAGCTGCCGCTGGTGTCAGCCTTACTCCCGCCACTTGAAAGAACGGGGCCTCTCGAGTGCCGCTGGCAAGCACTCAAAGATAAATCTTTAACACAAACACCTCCTCGATGAAGAAATGCTGAGAGGCCAACTGAGGAAAGCATGGAAACCCTTTATTTAAACAGCACAAGCATGATGCATTTCGGTAAAATAACCTTCCTCAGACGCTGTTGCCGCTACCAGGTAAGTGGCTCCTCCCTCGTTTTTAAGTGTCCTGCATGGCTCCCATAGGTGGGAGTATTCCGACCCCAAGTCACATGGTTGCTCTCTCACTGCAGTCCAACATAGACTACGGTACCCAGAAAGCACAGTTGCCGACTGAGTGCTGCATGGGGAAGGCAAAGATGATCAGGTGAAAAAACGAGGTAATTGAGTGGAAAGTCCCGGTTCAAAAATAAAAATATCAGGCTTCCTTGAGTCCCTCACCAGATCCAAGCCTCTGGAGCAGATTATCGTCGGGCCATAAGTCGTAGGTACAGTGATTTCGACTCCTTGTGAAGTCACAAGCTGCGCTTGGCAGCAGTCCCTGGCTTCGTCTGCAGTCGAGGCGGGCAGGAGTTGATCCAATCACTTGGAAAAAACAGAAGCGAACAGCTGCCGCTGGTGTCAGCATTACTCCCGCCACTTGAAAGAACGGGGCCTCTCGAGTGCCGCTGGCAAGCACTCAAAGATAAATCTTTAACACAAACACCTCCTCGATGAAGAAATGCTGAGAGGCCAACTGAGGGAAGCATGGAAACCCTTTATTTAAACAGCACAAGCATGATGCATTTCGGTAAAATAACCTTCCTCAGACGCTGTTGCCGCTACCAGGTAAGTGGCTCCTCCCTCGTTTTTAAGTGTCCTGCATGGCTCCCATAGGTGGGAGTATTCCGACCCCAAGTCACATGGTTGCTCTCTCACTGCAGTCCAACATAGACTACGTTACCCAGAAAGCACAGTTGCCGACTGAGTGCTGCATGGGGAAGGCAAAGATGATCAGGTGAAAAAACGAGGTAATTGAGTGGAAAGTCCCGGTTCAAAAATAAAAATATCAGGCTTCCTTGAGTCCCTCACCAGATCCAAGCCTCTGGAGCAGATTATCGTCGGGCCATAAGTCGTAGGTACAGTGATTTCGACTCCTTGTGAAGTCACAAGCTGCGCTTGGCAGCAGTCCCTGGCTTCGTCTGCAGTCGAGGCGGGCAGGAGTTGATCCAATCACTTGGAAAAAACAGAAGCGAACAGCTGCCGCTGGTGTCAGCATTACTCCCGCCACTTGAAAGAACGGGGCCTCTCGAGTGCCGCTGGCAAGCACTCAAAGATAAATCTTTAACACAAACACCTCCTCGATGAAGAAATGCTGAGAGGCCAACTGAGGGAAGCATGGAAACCCTTTATTTAAACAGCACAAGCATGATGCATTTCGGTAAAATAACCTTCCTCAGACGCTGTTGCCGCTACCAGGTAAGTGGCTCCTCCCTCGTTTTTAAGTGTCCTGCATGGCTCCCATAGGTGGGAGTATTCCGACCCCAAGTCACATGGTTGCTCTCTCACTGCAGTCCAACATAGACTACGGTACCCAGAAAGCACAGTTGCCGACTGAGTGCTGCATGGGGAAGGCAAAGATGATCAGGTGAAAAAACGAGGTAATTGAGTGGAAAGTCCTGGTTCAAAAATAAAAATATCAGGCTTCCTTGAGTATATATATATAGATATATATTTCACAGAGTTTCCCACAGCGCTTCTTGCTGATAGTGGAACTTGGACACCGGTTTCGTGCTGGTAAATATATGTTATGCTGTACCCGGCAAGATGGTGCGTTTCGTCCACCTCTTGGGCTTGTTCACATCACGAGAATGACTGTGAAAGCCATCTTTCTACAACATACACCATGTGATTGCCCGTCGGCACAGTGAAAATGAAGAACAGACTATACAAAGATTATATCACAATTAACACATATATAAAATGGACAAATGTAGCAAACGTAGCATATGCTGAATACTTTTCTGGTAAGGTTTGAACATGATTGAAAACTATACTGCATTAAAACTGGAAATAGAAAACTAAAATTATAGAAATATGGAAAAATAGAAAAAAGAAATAGAAAAAAGTGAAAATACGGCCCACAGAGTTAAAAAGGTAAACCACGTGGGTTGTTTTCAAATGAGACTGCCTCCCGTGATCAAGGCTCGAACAGAGCAGAAACGTTGGGATTGACTGCCTCTTACCTTCGTGCTGTCTCACCATTAAAGCATTTGAAACGCTGCTCTGCCAAGTGTCAGTGCACCTCTTTTGTAGTTGGAAGGAGGTATTGTTGGGATTTGTATCCAGAAGCCCTACGCTGGATTGCACTGGCCGCCCTTCAAGGTTCAGGCTTGTGTCGTGGGACACTGTAGCTTGATTTACTGTTTGGAGCCTGACCTGCTTGCCCCCTTTGAATGTGTATCACTGCGTGTGGCAAGTTGGGAGCAGAAGGAATCTTCCGGTTCTGCTGGCTGGAGCGACGTTTTCATACAGTGAGTGAAGACTGAAATTACGAACTGTGTTTTTTGGTGGACTTGGCTTTAGCGCTCAGGGAATGGATTAAATGCAAGAAGTGGTTGCGCATTATGGTCATTCATCAATATGAAAGGACTGCGCTATTCACCTTTGAATTGAAGATTTTCCCTGTGCGTGCTCTTAGTGAAAATACGGCCCACAGAGTTAAAAAGGTAAACCACGTGGGTTGTTTTCAAATGAGACTGCCTCCCGTGATCAAGGCTCGAACAGAGCAGAAACGTTGGGATTGACTGCCTCTTACCTTCGTGCTGTCTCACCATTAAAGCATTTGAAACGCTGCTCTGCCAAGTGTCAGTGCACCTTTTTTGTAGTTGGAAGGAGGTATTGTTGGGATTTGTATCCAGAAGCCCTACGCTGGATTGCACTGGCCGCCCTTCAAGGTTCAGGCTTGTGTCGTGGGACACTGTAGCTTGATATAAATATATATATCAATAAATATCAATAATCACCGTCCAATTCATATAAGCACAATTAAAATGCCAAATTGATTCTTAGTACCCCTATGTTCATAGACTCTACAAGACGATGACGTAAATGTTGTTGCATATAAATATACGAGGGGAAAAAAAACAACAACAAACTCCCTGCATAGTGCTGGGGTTCACTGGTATTGTATCCTACATGAATAAGTAAAGTGCAAAGGGGCTTAATGAAATCTATATGTGAACTGCTGTCTTCTGTATCATATGGAGAGAACGTATTTTTAAACATTATAATAATGATATAAACATGCAAAGTGCAATTCTCATTCCGATACGTGCATCACAGTGTTCAATTTTATCAACATCATTTACTGGTTATGGAGCATTATTCTAATTAATTCTATGAAATCGCAGTCCCATCAGGAGTAATATCATCACATATCTAAATTCAAACCTTGCTATTATCAGCTAAATGCCATTTAATGCCAATCTGTCTCTGATAAATCAATTCATTATGAAAATCTATGTTAGTCTGTCAAAACAGAAATGTGCGAAAAAAGTGCTCCAGTGCATGTTAATGAGTTTAAAGTGCTTCAAAAGTTGTGTTAAAAATTTGTCAACTATGGACAGAGGGGAAGAATGGCAGCTGTTAATGCCTACCTTATTGTATTTACAGGAACTGCTACCATGGTGCGATTAATAAAATTGTAAAACTCATCAGTAAATTATAGTTACCCCTCCTGGTTATAAATAATTGTGGAGTTCCTCCCCAGTATTTAATCCATTTGGCATTCTAGTATCCAATTCCAAGATTAATTTGGATTATAATTTTCTGAACTGTTTCTTCCCGTTTCCACCTCTTCTCAGTGGCGGCACTGCACCAATGACATAGTATTTCAAATCACTCAAATTGTTGTCGTGCATAGCTTTAAAGTGCCTTGCCACTGTATTTGACATATCCGAATTAACTATGGCCCTCAGATGTTGAAGGATTCGCACATGAACTTGCAGCTTAGTGCTTCCCACATATTGTAACCCGCATGAGCACGTTAAAACATAAACTGCTAATTCTGTGCGGCAGTTGTACCTACCCTTCAGTTTGTTAGTAGTGGGGCCATATACTGAGGAGTATTGAGTTGTGTTCGAGCCATATTTGCATGAATGGCACAAACTACATTTGAAGAAACCATTTTGTGTTTTTGGATTTAGTATCACACAGTGCCAGCTCGTTCTATCTAGGCCATTGTGCATCGACTTAGCTTTTCTAAAATAGCTTTTTCACGGATTGATGTATCTTCACAAATTCTTTTCAAAAACCTCACATTTTTGGTTCAGCTGCTGTGTGAAAAGTTTCGGGGTGATCTGTCAAGGTGGAGCCAAGATAAAATGGGGGCCTCAAAATACATTATCCCCATGTTATGTTTATGGGGATTTTTCGCTTCTTGAACACGACTACAGCCCAAACCGCTGAACGGAATTACTACAAATTTAGCAGAAAGCTAGATGTTGGACCAAAAAGTGAGCGTTTTGTGATTTGGTGTAAATCCATTCAGTAGTTTCAGATGAATTTAAGCTAAAGATAAATATAGCTATCTGAGAGTCCAAAGTCCACTGAAATCCTACTGAAATTTGATTGGCTGTCAATACTTCAACCAAGACGATTTGGCAGCCATCATGGGACTCAGCTTCAAGCTGAGTCCCACAAAAAAAGTAAAAAAACACGAAAGAAAAGGGGGCCGGGTAGTAATATCCTGACACCCCAGATATGGTGGGGGGCTCCTACAGGGACCCCGCCGGGGGTTAAAAGCATTTTAAAAAAACATTTTGGCAGGATTTCCTCTAGATCCATGAACTGCCCAAAAATCTAAAATAAAAAATGAAGCACAGTCTCCCACACTTTGTTGTTAATTGGCCCTGGATGGGCCAGGTCCCTGGGCATTGTATAAATAAAGGAGGGGAACGAACAAGCCCTCCTCCTGGGGCTTATTATGCCCTGGGGACTGCCACCTCCCTGTGGCTTCTCAGATTTTAGTAAGGGGGGTCCTCTTGGCCCACCACCCTGGGGACCTCAACCTCCCCGGGCTTTCACTAAATGAATGTGGGGGGCCACATGGACCCACCTGCAGCCCAGGCAAATGCCACCTCCCCAGGCTTTAATTTTGAAAAAAGCGGGGGGACACGAACTCCTCTGCAACCTCCCTGGGGTTTTTGCAAACTTGCATGCAGGAGGCAGCGCACCCCCTGCAGCCCCAGGGACCACCACCTCCCCAGGGCACAATGGCAAAATAGAAGGGGGCCACGCGGCCCCCGTCCTGGAACCAATAATACCCATGGGGGCCTCCACCCCCCAGTGCCGGCACCTGCAATGGCCCGGGGTGTCGGTCACCGGTGCATTGGAGTATGCTATGGCTTGTGGGAGCTCTACTGCTCCCGCCAAGTCATAGCAAACTCTGCTCCACTTTTAGCAAGTGAGAGCATAAAATGTGCTCTCGCATGCTGAAAGCAGAGCAGAGTAGTTTATTTTGGACAGTGGGAGCTGCATGTTCAGTAGCTCCCTCTGTCCAAAAGCAATGCCGGCTCCTGCAGGATGTTGGGAGCCAGCAGGGACTGCGGGGTGTTCAGGCCCCCCCCTGCGGTCCACAACAAAGTGCCTGGGTGCCCTGGGTGGGACTAGGGCATCCAGAATAGAGGTGGCCCCCCTCCCCATTCCATTAATGCCTGGCCCCAGGGTATGGGGTCCCTGGGGTGAAAAATAAGCCCAATGAAGTGGGGCTATTCAGCCTCCCTCCCCTAACTATTAAATAAAAAAATTCCTGGCAACTTGCCAGAGGCTTTGTGTTAGCTCCAGAGGGACCTTGGGGGCCAACAAGCCCTCCATTTACCTCCAGTGAGTCCCACAGAGCGGGATTGCTAAGATGTCTTTGGAGGCCACACCCCCTTTATGCACCACTCTGCAAACACGCCTCCTGACATGCTGCTGGTTTTATGATGAAGTCCCCTTTTCTCCAGATGATACTTGGGGACAACAAGCCCTCCTGTTACCTCCAGTAAGTCCCACACAGCCGGATTGCTGCGAAGTCTTTGGAGGTCACACCCCCTTTCACCACCAATGGGAAAACGTGCTTCATGGTGCGCTGCTGGTTGGGGGATGAAGTCCCCTTGGCTCCAGAGGGTCCTTGAATGAATATGAATGAATATTAGATTTATAAAGTGCTAACTTAGCCCAAGGGCATCGAGGGGCTGCAGAGGACTGTTGTACAAACCGAATAATAAACTCATACTGATGTCTTCGTAAAGAGCCAGCTTTTCAAGGCCTTGCGGAAAAGAGAGTGTGACACATGTCCAGATGGACCATCAGGAAGAGAGTTCCACAACCTAGCAGCGGCAGTGGAAAAAGGCCCTGCCTCCCCATCTAACCTTCTTAAACCTCAGGACTATTAGCAGATTCTTGCATAGCGCTGGAACATCGCTTTAATGGCCTCAGGGCCTAGGCCATAATAAGCGTTGTGGGTAAGGCATAGAGTCTTAAAGAGAATTCTTCAATCCAGAGGAAGCCAGTGCAACGTGATGAGGGAATCCGAGACTGAGTGGTATTTCTGCAGATCCATCACCAACCTTGGGAGCCTACAAACCCTCCTGTTACCTACTGTAAGTCCCACACATCGGGATTGGTGAGAGGTCTTCAGGGGCCACACCCCCTTTCCTCACCACTGTGGAAATGCACCTCCTGGTGAACTACTGGTTGGGGGATGAAGTCCCCTTGGCTGGTAAGGGTCCTTGAGGGCCAAAAACCCCTCCTGTAACCTCCAGTAAGTCCTAAACAGAGTGATTGCTGAGAGGTCTTCGGAGGCCATGCCCCCTTTCTCTACCACTCTGCAAACTCACCTACTGGTGCACTGCTGGTTGCGGGATGAAGTCCCCTTGAATGCTGAGGGTCTAGCAGGCCAACCACCCCTCCTGTTATCTCAAAAAGTGATGCACCGGTGGCGCAAGGGGCTTGTCAATATGAACCTATATGAGTTACCTTTTAAGCGCATACCCCCATGTGCTATGTCTGCCTACGGCCTACCTTAAGGTTGATTTATATGTAGTAGAAGAGTATTTTAAGGCCTGACAAAGGCTTTTTAATGTCAAGTTGACATGGCAGTATAACTGCACACACAGGCTCTACAGTATAAGACCAGTGAAACGTGTAAACATCTACTACTCTGGATGTATGAGTTGTTTGTGTCAGTTCTTGAGTACATATCTGATTGAGTGCATTAGCCCCTGTATGAGTGTGTGAGCATTTGTGTAAGCAACATTAATAGCATACGAGTGGCTCTCTTAGTAACTCTATGAGTATATAAATCTGTATGCAAGTGGCTTTCTGGATAGCTTACTGGCTGTGTTAGTTAGTGTTATACTATGTAACTGCATGTGCAACTAGCTCTGGTACTGCTAGATACATAAGTGCTGTGTGAGTTTGTGAGTGAATGATTAGGTGCCACTGTCACTGTCTGACTGTATGTGTGAGTGTCTCTATGCATTTGTAAACACATATGTGAGTTGCAGTATGAGTGGGAGACTGGATGTATAACTGAACATATGTGTCTATAACTGTGCATGTAAATTACTTAAACTTAAAAACTGTATGTCTTATCTTTTAAGCACATGGCACCTTGTGCTATGCCTACCTACAGTCTACCTTGTTGGTGATTTATCTATAGTAGAAGAGTAGTTAAAGGCCTAACGAAAGGTTTTAAATATCAAGCCGACATTGCACTAAAACTGTACATACGAATCAAAAAAGAGGGGAAGTAGAGGAGATAAATACAGGGACTCATTCTCCAAATCATCATGCTGTCCTTAGAAAATTCTTTCTTCCCCTTCACATGTTCTAGAAGGCAGAAAATGTTCATATGTGAATTGCAGTATGGGTGGAAGACTGGATGTAGAGCTGAGCATATGTGTCTGTGATTTTGCATGTAACTCACTGGACAATTGGTCCCCTTGGAGTATTGCAGGACACCCACGGTACTCAAAAATTCAAAACATTGGTCCTTCTGATTGGCCATGGGAGCTCTTGCTCTTATTGGTCATTTGATTTGATTTGATGGCCCCGAAATTGAAGATAATGATGTGGTCACCATTACTGGACTTGAGGACTTGTCCTTAAGTTCTGAAAAAAAGCCCCATAATTTAGCAGGGTGGGAAAACCATTAAGCCTAGAACCCCAGATCACAAGTTGTCCCACAACAGGAGCCAGCAGCTAGTCATATTCACGTGTTTTGTTTCACATTTTGGAATTTAAAGTCATTATTTAGCCCTTTTTCTATTGTAGTGGTATTTATATATAGCTCACATCAGTGACATGGCTTTGAAACACTTTGTGGTGACCAGCTATATAGCCAGGGCTCAAATATATGATTGCAGAGTTTAAAAAAGATAGGAATTACTGAGCTATTCTTATCTACAGTGTACAACATTTATAAAGCTTCTCAGCAAAATGTTTCCAAATCTGGTTGACCATTCTTTAATACCAGAGCAATATCAAGCGCACCTAGAAGCTGTATTTCAATGAGCTCATTAAAACGGCCTCCAGGTCAGCCTCAGTCCCGCGCAACAAGTACAGGGCATTCCTCCCCAAGTCACTCTCTCCTGCCTGCACCTTCTGAGCCGATACCTATTTCTAGAATTATCTCTCATACTACATCATGTGTCACTTTACCACAGATGACTATCACTGTCGTATGCCTCACCCCAACTTACAATGTTTTCTGTCACTACTAACATCTTTTCTTGAGCATGCTGTCCAGAGATGCAACAGTCTGCTTTTGTTCCATGTGCCTTTTACTTTTTGTCATCTCAAGTAGGCTTACGGCACTCAGTTTACTCTTTCCTCTATATCTGACTATCACTCACTCACCCTGGGGATGGTTTGCTGGTTGAGCAACTCTTCTGGGTGGCTTTTCCAATGCCACCAGTTTCAAACAATTTTCACTGAAGCGTAAAACACCAAATAAATGAGCCATAGACTTAGTTCAAAATAAATACCCACTCACAGTTCCTCAGCAGACTTTCCATCTGCAGCACTCTGTGCCAGTAATGCACAACCCTCGTAGTTTTTTCTAGAGTGTGTGCTCACCTCATGGTGGCTCAGTCCCAATGCTGCCTTTCTTCACAATATTTCTCTGCTGTCCTCACATGGTTTGAAACAATGCCGTCAACTGCCCTTTACCACTTTCAACCACTCGTATCTGCTGCCTGGTTTCTCCACTTTAATGTCACCAGACTAGGGCCACTCCTTACTCTGAGATCACTTCTATACTCCCAGAACATTTATTCCCCTGTGACAGCCCTCTTCCCATCATTCTCAGACATTGTAACAATCGATGACCGTGTCTATGTGATGACCATCCCGTTATGGTTAGGTGTTGAAATAAGATATAAAACTGATATTTAAATAACAGAACTACACTAATATTTGCTAGTTATATTTTAGTGAACTAATTATAATTTGCACTCCTATCATGTGCTACCAGTGACCTTGCATATTACATCACTCATAACATGTTAAATGACATTATTGATGACATCAATGTTTTTATGCAGTAAAAAGAATTTACAATCTAGAATTTGTAGAAAAATCTCTATTTTAAAAGTTAAAAACAATCAAATTCTGTCTGCGCAAGGGTCTTGCAGATGTTTTTCTTTTCTGGGTGCTGCTGCAGTCTGTGGCAGTGGATAGGAGAAGTTACTCATTTAAATATCCACTTATATCTTTAACACAACCTCGAACACTGGAAACACTTTACAAAGGTAGACTGTTGCTGTAGGTCTGTGTAATGAAAACCTTGAATGCAGTTAATGTAATGTATTTGGTTTGTAATTTTCTTACATAAATGAAAAAAGTACCAAGAATATGCAATATATCTACATGTACATGGTAGCATCCAGAAAGCAACATGTGCCTTTAAGTTCCTGTGACAAGTAACTACTCTCGGTGGTGGTAAAACAGCACTTAGAACTCCTCAGCTATTTAAGACACCAGTAAGAGTCCTAACTTGGCACACCTAGTGCTCACTTTATATGATCTGGTTTAGAGTGTTTTTCTAAATAGAAGTTTTATTAAAAAAGTTTGTTCTCATTTCTTTGTATAAGGGATAAAGCACACTGTAGTACATTATAAGGATATTGCAAGTCGCTGGCGATTTCTGTGACCATATAGTGCACAAGTCCAATGTTCCTTTATAGGGTCATGAAACTCTGGGGTGACTTGCAATATATGCTTAATACACAGAAGAGGTTTTGTTTTCATTCTTTATGATACATGGTAACAGCATCACCATTTCCACAAACAGTTTAAATGCTTGGACCTAGATTTACCATGATTTTGCATCGGTGTTGCGTCAGTTCTGTGGGGCAGCCCCAATGCAAAATCATCTTTGGCAGTTTAAAGGTGATACAAAGCCACTTTGCATGGCTTTTTGTGGTTTAGTCAATACAAAGTAATGCAAGGCAGTGCATAGTGCTGCCTTGTGTTATTTTTCAATGAGTAGTCATTACATGGATGTGACATGGGTGATCACATGCATCTACCCATGAATTTTGATGAAATCCCAGTGCCAGAACCCTGAGTTACTTCGCCCAACAGCAAGGTTGAGGCCTTTTACTCTTGATGTCCCCAACACAAAGTGAGATATGGCATTTAAAAAAATACACAGAGTCCCCCAGGGTCAGGGCTCTAGTGTTTCAATAGGCGGGTTCTAGAGTCCCAATACCTTCTCTGTAGCAGTAGTGGTAATTTCCAATTTACTATAGGTGACATTCAGGGTAAACTCCATTAGTAGTTTGACTTCATTAAAATTCAAATGTGCACCAGTTCCTAAGCTCTATGTGGGATGCAAGTTCCCCAGGGGCCTTCCAGACCATCAATCGTCTTACCCGCACCAGAAGGACCTGCACAACTGGAGTCTTTGAGAGCATCCTTCCTTGAGGGCATAGAGGTTGCAGCAGCTTCCTCCAGTGAGTATTGCACACGCAGCCCTGCAGGGCACCTGTTGGTTGTACTAGAGTCCCTTACACGCGTTCATGCAAGGAAAGCAGCCAAGTATCGTCAAAACTCCTCCAAAACTGCTAAGTTTCCTTGGATTCTCCCCGTATGTGGGGGTGGTATATTTGATGGTCCTGGTGCAGATCCTCAGTCAGGATGCGCCTGCATTTGTTATCATGGTGGCCACTTCCTCTCAATGATGGTTATGGCCATACCACTCTCCTTGCCTTTCTCCCAGTGGTCTCACCAGACATACAGGGTCACCATCCTGATTCACACACAGGCTATTGCCCGATAGGCACAGCAGCAATCGGCAGCCCCACCTGGCATATGGGTCACCAACTTCACTTCACTCATGGACTATAACCTTATCGGTGCAGAAGCCATCTCCTCACACTTTGCTTCAAAGATCCAATCGTCAGGATCACCCAGAGGACCTCATTCTTTCCAGCACTTTTTTCTTGCTCACAGACACACTGGCCTAAGCAAGCAGGCAGGCACAGGTGTCAGGGGCAGGTAGTCTTGGATTCCCTGGGTGATATCCCTTCACCCAGCTTGGGAACTGGTAGGCCTTTGCCTCCAGTCGTGGTCACAGGCAGAAGTCTGGCAGAGCTGCCCCTTTCTGTAACAGCCTTTCTGGCTGCTAAAGAGTTGATACATTTTGAGACTACAAGAACCCCTTTTCAGTGCTCGACCCTATACCCTGGCCTTGCTCCAGAAAGCAGTCTGTCTCTGCCGGAACAACTCTAAACTTCATAGGCCACCAAAGTGACTAGAGATTCCAACCTGGATGTCAGCCACGGTGATGCATATCAAAAGTTACCCAAGACTCTCGGCCCCTCTCTTTATGATTCTCTTAACAGCCCCATCTCCTTTCTGAAATGTCCCAGACCCATTTCCAGTGACCTCTCTCTGAATCAAAGAGCTCCTTTTAAGTATACTGAAGAACCTGCTCTACCTTCCTCCACTGTGTTCCACCCAGCTCACAGGAATTCAGCAATCCACATATCTGTTTGGTGGGAATCCTCTACCTCCTCGTGCTCCTCTTGTCAGCTCTAGCTCTCCCAAAATACAACCTACAATTTTCCATGTATTGTACCATTCACAGGCACACATAACAGACATTCACTGCACAGCACTACATCTTCTATGTTTTGTAGCATTGACAGACCCACATACACCTAACATATGCATACAACACACACACACTGCACAGCACTACATACTAACCAGAGGTAGGCCAAGGGGGACTTAAGCACACATCAGCAGACCGTTACACAAGTGGGGCTGTAAGGTCCACTCCAATGGCAAAGACAAAAAGGCCTTTTCACTTCTATTGATCACTACATTGTATTCTGCCACCATGATGCTTGCACTGCTTAACTCCTAACAAAGACAGCAGCTTTTCACCATTATGTGGGAAGCACTTTGGGCACCCCTTCCAATCCAAAAAGACTGAAATCTGTGAGACAGGCCTATGTCATGGAGCACACTCATGATCCGTCTTCACCAAAAATATTAACACTTCAATTACAAATGTAAAAACCCAAAACATTATCACAAATATATTATAAAATGTGTTTAATAAACGTAAGAAAATATATTTTTATACACAACTCAACAATAGGGGAAGCATTAGACTTTGGAGGGTTAGATTTACTATTCCTGGGTCTGTCAAAGCAAAAGTAGGGAGAAAAATATGACTTTGAAGGGGTTAGATTTACTATTCCTACATCAGTCTGTGCACCAGTATGGAAATTGTTGGGCCTCAGAGGGATACATTTATTATTCCCACTCCAGTCTAAGCAACAGTAGGGAAAGAGTTAAACTTTTGAGGGGTTACATTTTTTATTCCTACTCCTGTTCCTGCAAATGTAGGAAAGTGCTGGACTTCGGAGAAGGTAAATTTGCTATTCCCATTGCAAAAAGAGCAATAAGAGGGAGAGTGTTGAACTTTAGAGGGTTGTGTACACTATTCACACTCCAAACAACACAACAGTAGGGAACGTTTTGGACTTCTGAGGGGTTGAATTTAGTCTTCGCACTCCAAACACCGCAACAGTAGGGAAAGTGTGTGCGTTTGGAGAGATTAGATTTACTATTTCTTCTCCAGTCAGCTTAACAGTTCAACAGTAGGGAAAGTGTTGGACTTCGGAGGGGTTAAATTTACTATTCCCAAATCCAATCTAAACAACAATAGGGAAAGCCTTAGACTTTGGAGAGGTTACATTTACTATTCAATCGTACTCCAGTCAGCGCTACAGTAAGGATAACTGTTGGACTTTGGAGGGTTAAATTGACTTTTCCTACAATAGCACAACAGTGTGGAAGGTACTGGACTTCCGATTATTTTACATTTACTAGTCCCACTTCAAACAGAGCAATAATAGAAAAAGTGTTGGACTTCAGAGGAGTAAGATTTACTTTCCCCACTCCTGTCTGTGCAACAGTAGGGAAAACGTTTTCTTAATATATCTGAATAACCATATTAATTTAGAAAACAAATGAAACAATTAATATACAAATTATTTAATTAACATTAAATTTATATATATATATATATATATATATTTATATATATATATATTTTTTTTTAAATATTAATTAACCTTACACCTTATACCCCTAAAAATCTAGCAGCCCACACCTAAAACAAATCTAAAGTAAATAAATATAGTTCAATTTACTTGGGTTAAAAGCAGCTATAACATTTTCTTATTGCAGGACTCTCAACTCAACTATAATAAGGTTTTTAGATATGGGTTTTTATACAGGGATTACAGGCTCCAATATTTTATCTACGCAATGCACGTTACACAGTTATCAGTTTCTTATTTTCTTGTGGGAGGGGAACAGGAATCATTTAACTAGAACATAGTTGCAAAAAATAAAAGACACGGGAAAAGTTCAGATGCCTTCCACACCATTCTAATCATGTAAACAAGAGATAGTTGTAATCCTTCCAGCATGATACAGAAAACCATTCAGATAATTACATAGCATCTTTATCTCTAGGGTTCTAACCAGAGGTTTCATGTCACTATTACTCATCAGCGAATGTTTCCCGTCTTGGCTATTTCAGGAGACTGAATGACTGTGCTTGACACTAAATATTAAGGAGGTTTACTAATCGTCAACCGTTTTAACCCAAAATAAATTCAATCCCCTCCAACAGTTTTAGTAGTCCTAGTAGTCTAGTGATGTGTTGCAAGACAATTTATGTTAAGTTCAAAACTTTTTTTCATTTTACGAAACAGACTTTTGTCAGACAATGTGCGTGTCCAGGTGTGGTATGAGGACGGAAATGTAGGAGTTTGAAGTGTCAAAACCTTGATGACTGATAGTACTGCAAAATAGGTCAGATGGTTTGTACGTAAAACAAAGACGTAAAAAAAACAACAAAAAACAAGCAAACTTTCAAAAACGTTTCTTAATGTCTGTTCAAAAATTCCAACTATTTTTGCAGTTATAAGGAAGAAGAACAGTTTTGCGCTTCAATGACCAAGATGGATTAAACGCTCAAGGACTTTGAATGTGGAGCTTATAATTTTTGTGAAAAGTAAACATTTCAAAATTTGTCTGACATTGAACATTATAAAACGATTTGACCCTATATAGTATGAGAGCAAGTATAAATCGTGATGTTACCATTAAGGGACAGATGCTCATTTATGTTGTGTTAAATGTATTTGTGTTAATAAGTGGGAGAACGTCCACCAGTTATGTTCTGCACGTCGATATGGTAAAAAAACAGGTTAGTAAAGCATAAGGCTCTAGGCCTGTCACACGCAGGGGCGTGACGCAGGCCGCTCCATTCTCTGTGACGAAGGGGGATCCCCAAGCATTCAGGTGCTCCCAATCCCTCAGGGGGGCATTACTCTGTCCGAGGCCTGTGGATATCTGTGCGATAATCCTCTTCACATTCTACACCACTGGTCACAAGTTGATTTTGTATTTGCTATTTAAATTGCCAAACATCAATCAATCAATCAATCAGAGGTTTATAAGTGCGCTACTCACCTGTGAGGGTCTCAGGCAGGGCAGGGCCGGACTGGGAACTGAAAGCAGCCCTGGCAAAATTTGCCAGACCATCCCCCGTCCGGCGCGTAGCGCGCGAGCGCGGTGAGCGTGCACGACCGTTACTAAGGGGTTTTGGGGGGGGTTCTTCCCCCAAGAAAATTTTGGAAAACAGACCAAAATGGTGAATTTTAAAGCACATTTTTCATTACATATTCAATTGTATCAACTTTCAAAGCACAGTAAATAGTAGATGATGACCTTAAAGAGCACCAGGTTACCCATTGTGGTCCCCGGACCCATGAAAACTTCTGGCATGTCTGAGTATTTGTGCATTTTTGAAGGCCTCTACATGTTGGTGCATGCAGATAGAAACAATGCAGAGCTGCTGTGCAGTTGCGGTTGACATGCATGATTCGCTAATATTAAAATAAAAATATTACGAGGACTGCATGTCAGAGATTGTGAAATACCTTGCTGTGCGTGCCAGAAGTTGTGCTCAAGTTGTAACTACGAGGCGCACGTTCCGAAAATTTCAATTGGAAACAGCAAATAAAAATGTGCAAGTATGTGTACAAAAAAGCGACCACAGCAGAAAAAACACCAATGCCACATGCTTTTGGGCTGTATATTGCTTTCAGTGGCATCAGTGAACACAAAAACAAAACCTTTAGATTAATTGTTCAGACAGTCCCTTTATAGCAGGCCGGGGAGCCTTGGGTTCATTAGCTCTCAATACTTCTTCACTCTCTGACCACACTTCCACCCAGGAGGAATCGCGTTAGCACTCAGAGGCTGCAGAACATTGATCCCCTCTAGAGATCTGAAGGATCCGCCAGTCATCTTGAAAAAGGAGGACTGTCTCCCACATGAGGGAAGCTTATGTCTGGAGAAACATTAAAGGGTGGTTTGTCATTCTCTTTCCTTGGAGAGATACTATGAAACTCATAAGAGGAATTATTTATTTTCACTGGGATTAGATGCGAAGGTGATATGTGTAGAACCACAGCACCCACCTTTAGAAAGGTTTTCACCTTATCCTAATATTTTTTGCCCGAAGGAAATATGTTCTGATGTCAATCGTGAAGACTATTTTGATTTAGAAGCTTTCCTCTTTAATTTCATCAGGGGTGTGGCGGAGTAGTTTCATGTGTCCTGCGGTAGCAAAGCACCTCTGCTGCGTACCCCAATACTGATTGTCTAATACTGTAAACAAGGGCACAAGCTTGCACACCATTGTACAGTATTTGCCAAAGACTTGGGCTCTAGGTGCAGGGTCATTGTCAGGACAGTTGGAGCACAGTTTTGAGAAAGGAGCAATCGTCTATAGTATTGCTCAGGTTCAGTTAGACATGAATAGGCCATCCGATAACATTAAACCAGAACTTGGGGTGGGGAGGGGTTGTACGATATTTACTAACAAGAGGATGCTCCCAGAGGTTTCGCTCCGAATCATGAAGTAGAAAGCCCTGGAACATGTGGAAGCTACCATCTTAAAGAGCCAGACGTGTTTATGGCTATGTGACTGTCCCTAGTATAGTCTTCTTACATTGCAAGTTCTTGGAAGATGCAAATCAACAACAGAAATACCATTTAAAGAGTACTCTTTTGAAGCCTGAAGAATAACAAAAGAAAAAATTAGTTCCACTCAAAGCAAGGGATCACTGGAGAAGCCAATCACTATGTACTGATCGATCGATGGAGAAATTGGTGCAGTGGCGGGTGACATGACTAGGACGCAAAGCTCAATTGTCAAAGGGGATTTGGACTTGAGGGCACATTTTTTTTTTCAAGTTAACAGTGTTCATTATGGGGACTCTTTTTTCAAGCCAAGTCTGTTATTGCTGCTTATGACCACACAACTTTGAGCTTCTCTGTTATTGTTTAGTCTACATATGACTAAGTGAATCACTAGTCCAGTTCTTTACATTACTCTTCTAATTAAAGCACCACACAGCCCTTTTACAATGTTACTATCATCCACACTGTGCACATGCACATAGGTATGTATACAGACCGATTTCCAATCACAGAATGTCCCAAATATGCTTAAAAGTGGAAGCACAAGCCATTTGTCTGTGATCCATGGAGATTCTGTTATCAGCACTTCTCCCTTTTTTCCACAAGAGCAGTTCAAACATGAATGGGAAAAATATCCTAGTTTGCAAAAGTTTTCTATATAATTATGACTCTGCCATATTTGCCACATAATACAACATCTGCTACATTATCTGACAATTTTAACTAATAAATTGTTTTTAGCTCAAACGGATCAAAAGTTACTAAAAAATGTGACTTGTGCTGCTGCGAAGTGGACGGCCCTTTGCAAAGGTTGACTGATCACCTTTCTCACTGCTGTAGTATGTTACACTGGTACTAATAAGGCAAAATCTTTCCAGAGATTGATAGCATGTGTAAAAATGCCAAAATAATAAAAAGTGTCAGAAAATATATTGCATTACGTTGCAGCCTTTTTTTGCTGCATAATGTAGTCAACACTGCGGTATAATTTTGTCTTCTTTTGCTGCATAATTCCAGTGGCCCCGAAGCAGGCAGCACATCTTAAAAGTGCATGTGCATGAAGCAGAGAGAATGGGAAGTTTGTGAACTTAGTTTAGCGTGCGTGCAAATCCTGTATTGCCAATCACTGGTGAGTTCCAGCTACTACTGCTGAAACAAGGCCAATAGCGATACCAATGGGTGAGGCAGACTGGCCTCAAGGGCAGGGCCGGCTTTAGCGCTGGTGGTGCCGTGTGCAACAGTGTTTGTTGGTGCCCCCCAATGACCACCTCCACCACAGAGTCCCTCAATTCCAGCCTTCAACAGTGCCCCTCAAGTCTCCATAACCACTCTCTCTCTCAGATGCATTTAATTTGATTTACAGCGCCACTCAATCCAGTGTAGGGTTTCAGAGCACTTTACATCACACAGACTACACAGAGACCATCAATTATATATGTGTAAATCACTGTATAGGAAATGTTACATAAGACAAAGGACTAAAAGGTGTAGAAGTCACATGCCAACCATCCTAGTGGGCAGTATAGTTTAATAGTGATTGGTCTGGACAAACACAAACTCAGAATTTAAAATGTAATGCCATGGTGGGGGGCTCTCTTTAATAATCAGAATTGATTTCTATCCAAATGAACACTTTTTGCAACATTAGGATAATCAAAGACTGGGGAAAAAAGATAATGCTCTAATTTGTACCTTGCAGTTTGCATGCAGCTCTTAGATGACAATAGCTCACTATTCTATATTAGGATTTTAACTTCTAAACTACAAGCAACCAAAGATCTGTCTTTAAAAATCAGTAACCCACTGACATATTTACATTATTTGCACTTTGTGATCTACATAGTACATGTTCTTTGCAGCAGGCACATTAACTCAGTCAGTCAGTCATGAAAGCTTTATTCGATTTTCAGAGTAAAATCATAAAAGCATACATACATTACATACATATGAATAAAAGTACATTACATGTTTAAAACAGATAAGAACAGTTAAAAAGGATAAAAAGACATAACATGATTTTTAGGATGGTTGCATTGAGTTCCGAAATTTGATGACCAGTTTTAAAAAACTAGTTACTGCAGAGGTAACACATTCATCTTCTAATTGTAGGAGCCTAGTCATGGCGGATCTGCAGGTGCGGATTCCCCAGGCTTTTAAAATCGGTTTTAGGAAGGCTCCTCTGGGCAGCTGATAAAATTTACAGAATAGAATACAATGTATATTTGATTGGACAGAAATATTGTCACAGGGACACAGTGGTATTTCATTAGACCAAAGGTTACAAACAGGGAATGTAATCATGCGGAAAAAGTTGCCAAATCTAAGTCGGGTCAGTAGCGTTCGTGCATAGCAATTTGGCTGGGTTAGGAGGTACCTTTGAAGGCCTTCATTGATAGTTACTTTTTGGAAATCAGTGACTGTAGTTTTGGATTTTTCTAAAGTCCATCTCTGAGAGATTAGATGGTCAAGAGCCAACTTTCTTAGAGTTTTTCTGGGCACCATTTCCATACTTGATGGCCTCACAAAAAACTCCAAATGGCCAAGTTCGATCAACATATTTTTTACATATGCAAGCCATTTAATGTTTGTCAGACCATCGAGGCTAAAACAGTCAGTAATTAGATCTCTATTTAATGAGGTCTCTGGAGTAACCCAGATTTTATGCCACAAGAGTACGGGCGCAATTTTAATAACATCCGAGATGTATTGCATGCCCAACTCAATATGTATAAAATAAGTTGATGTTGATTTAGGGACTCCAAGTAAGTAACGTAAAAACTGATTTTCTGTTTGTTGTATCAAAGATGGATTTTCAGTCCCCCAAAGGCCTGCTCCATAGGTGGCAGTGGAAACGCATTTAGCTTTGTAGATTTCAATTAGCTCTTTCACTGGCCTGCCACCTATTTTCGTGGAGAACTTTTTTAGGGCGCCTATTTCTCGAGTGAAGGCTAAGTTTCTGGCATTAATTGCTGCTAGCCAGTTTCCTTTCCTATCAAAATTTATACCTAGATAAGAAAATTGGTCTGTGGTCTCTATTCTCTTATTATCTAAGAAGATTGGGCAGGACATTTTCTTTGTGCCAGGTCCACAGGCCATCGTGAAGGTTTTTGAGATATTAATTTTTAGCCCTCGTTCTTTCATATAATTCGAGAATTTCTGGACGGCCCTCTGGAGGCCGATGTTAGTTCGAGACATGATGGCAGCGTCATCAGCATAAAGAAATATTGGGGTAGGAGTGCCCAGAATTGTTGGGTAGTCATACTGAGATTCCATTAAGTGTTTGCCGATGGAGTTTATATATAGGGTGAAAAGGAGGGGGGCTAAAATGCACCCCTGTCTCACCCCTCTCTTAATACGAAATTTGCCAGAGCACTCCCCTTTGTTTCCGAAGCGTACCCTGGCTCCTGCATCGCTATAAAGTGCTTTTATGAAATGTAAAATATTTAAGTCTATACCCATCTCTGATAAAATGGACCATAGTATCTCGTGGTTCACGCAATCAAAAGCGGAACTTAGGTCCACAAACGTAACAAAAAGTTTTCCCTTTTTTGCCTGATTATATTTTGATAGAACTAAGGCCAAATTTAGGCTCTGTTCTATAGTACCTTTACCAGGGCTAAATCCGTACTGTAAGTGTGACACTATCTTGTTCTCTTCTGCCCAAAATTGTATTCTGTCTAAAATTGCCCGGGCTGCTACCTTCATTAGTGCGTCTAAAAGCGATATTGGCCGGTAACAGGTGGGGTCGTCCCTGTCTCCTTTCTTGAAGATCGGAACGACTATGGCTTCAGACCAAGACGGTGGGAACCCATGACGATTAGAGTGGTTTAAGACATTTGTTAGCAGGGGGCCCCACAAGTCAGGTTCGGCTTTGTACACGTCTGTCGGAACGCCATCCGGGCCTGGAGCTTTGCCTGAAGGGCTATCTTTGATTGCCTTTGTAATCTCCAGGCTAGAAAAGGTTATGTCTATAGGGAATAAGGTGGGTAAAATTGTAGTTTTTTGGATAGATGACCCATCCGCCATTAAGTTGTCATGATTGAGATCTTCATTTATATCATATAGAAGTTTAAAATGGTTCACCCAGGTTTCCCCATTGATGGCTATGTCTATGGTATCTGTCTGGTTATTTCGTAAATAGGGAGTGTTAACAGCTTTCCAGAAAGCTGTATTATCCTTAGCTTTAGAGGCTTCAGTTAAGGCCAACCAGGCCTCTTTACGTAGCGTTTGTTTCCTCGATTTTACAGCCAAATTATATGCTTTTCTACAGCTACGAATCTCGGCTGGAGATTTGTTTGTTTCATGTAGCGCCCTTTTGAGAGCTTGAAGAGCTCTAGTGCAGTTTTTGTCAAACCAGCCGTGGCTGTTTTTAGGGTAGGAACGATATTCTCTGGTTAGCAATTTTTTAAGCTCAAATTGAATTTTTGAAAAGGAGGTCATAATAACTAGTGGCTCCTCATTTTCTATTAAGCAGACAGATATGTCATTTCGGGAGGTTTCCATTAATTTATAAAGGAAATCTACGGGATTTACCCTGTTCCATTTTATCGAGTAGCCATTTTTTGTGGCTAGATTAATGTTAGGGTGATAGGTGAACTTCTCTATGAAGGTCTGATGTTTATTTTTAATTTTTAGATTGAAAGAGATCGGGTAATGATCGCCAAAAATGGCATCATGTGTTACCCAATCTGCAATCAGCCCTGCGTTGGGTGAGGAAATAAGGGTAAAATCAATAATTGAACTGCAACCCCGCCCATGAAAAGTGGGTTGAAAGGGGATGTTTGGGGTGCATAGTTCATTCATAAAGGACAGGTTAAAATGAAAAAGCGCGTTATTGAGGAGATTTCCCGATTTAGAGTGAACGAAGTGGGTTGGGTTATCATCCTTATGGGGACCAAGGCCGCAAATGCCTTTAGATCCATAAGGACAGATTGTACAATTAAAATCACCCACCCAAATCAATAACGTCTCGTCTTCTTTCTGGGTCTTAGTGAAATTTATACTCTGAATAAGTGTAACGATCTGGCTTTCTAGGCTGTTGATTGGGATGTTATTATAAAAATTAATAAGGGTCACGGATTTTACGTGGCCCCAACTAATAACTAAGATCTGATAAAAATCAGAATATAGATAATTAACAACTTTTATATCCTGTGTCGTAGAGAGATATATGGCCAGGCCTCCTTTGTTTCTCCCCTGTGGGGTGAATTGTGCAGGTGCATGAAGGGTCTGATATCCCAATATGTGGAGTTCATCAACAGCCCACGTTTCCTGGAGACAGATGATACTAAAAGTAGATACAATGTCTAACCAGGGTTGGTGGGATATTTTGTTAATGAGACCTGCAATGTTCCATGAAATAATGTTATGGGCCAACAATGGCTTCTTTGTGACGGAATCATTGATAATTTCATCTCTGAATATAGGATTTAAAGTTGTAAGGGAACTGGGCTCAGTGATAAGATCCAATTGGGGAGTAGCTTCCAAAGGAAGTTTATCAAAATCAGTAAGAATCTGATCGTTATGTGCCTCTTTGATTAAGATTCCCTGGGCACGATGGTTATAGGCGTCCAAATCGGGGGTACCAATGTTTGGGTACAGATTGGAATTCGTAAGAGACTGTTCGTAGAAGTGGGTTTCCGGAAGTGCTTCCGTCTGTCAGTCCGGATCGTCTAGGTCTGTCAGTGCTTCGAAGCGATTAGTGATAGGGACAGGCCATGAGGGGTACTGAGGTGGATTACGAATGTTTCGATGTTGATAAGGATGAGACCTGTGTGGGAAGAGTGAGGGTAGAGAGTAATCCATCCACTGTCTTGTTGTATTAAAGTGGTGAGATAGTGGCAAGTGTCTCACATTTCTAGGTGGTTTAGAGGTGAGTTCGTTGTTACAAGGGGTAAGAAGAGATTGGGGATAGAAGTAGCTCAAAGCGCGAGTTGATATTCCTTCCCTTCCTCTCTCTGAGAACCAGTCCACTATGTGGGTTACTGCTCTTGGGTCTTTAAAGTTGGTGATTATAATATCACCCTCTATGTCCTTGGGCCTGCATCCCAACCAGGACAACCTTCTAACATGTAATATCTCACCATTAATATTGGGAGGCAAAGGCCTATGCTTGCTTAACCAATCAATTACTTTATTTTTAAGTTCTGTGAACCCCTCTTTCTTACCCGATGCTAAATTTGGGACTCCTGTCAATATAACGGCATAAGGTGCCGCCTCGGGTGGCAAATCTATGCGCACATCCGTTCTTTTTGGGGACTCAGGTGGAGGGACAACTCTAGTATTGTTAGTGGGCTTACAGCCTAAGGTATTGGGTGGGGGTATTTGTTTCCCTTCACCTGTGGTGCCTAATGCGGTTCTAGGTGTAGGCAAGGGGTGTGCATTAGCTTTAGGTGGTGGTGGAGGGTCCCTTGGAATCATAGTAGCAGGGGATTTATGAGTGTCAGTTGTTTTAGACATTACAAGGTCTTTCAAAAGAACTGTATTTGAGGAGGATGTTACTGCTAAAGTGTCTAATTGTTCGGTTAGCCTTTTTAGTCTCTCAGATAGTGGGAGTATTAAGGATTTAACTAAATGTTCAATCCTCTTGATTAAATCGTCATTTAAATCAGGGACAGCAGATGGTTGGTCCTTAATGGCTTGTGCAGGGTGTAGTCTTGGTGTTTTGGGTCGGTTGCCTTTCATGCCCTCGCCCCCCCGCTTTCTCTTTGCTGTTACCCCAGGTCTTAGTTTAATTTGGGGATTATTGGGTCTTGATTTTTCTTTGGGTGGTATTATGAGTGGGGCCTCTGACGGAGTGGAATGTGCAGAGGGGCCCGAGTTAGTGTTAATGATCACAGGTTCTATTGAAGTATCCGCTATCAATGGCTGAGTTTGTAAAAGCAGAGGAATGCCTGGATCGGTTATCTGGATAGAAATATCGTTCATAGGTGGTAGTGTGGGGGAAGGAATTGTTTGAGTGGGACCTAGCGATGAGCGTTTATTAGGAAGTGGGCCGAGCGACAGACGACGCTCTGTGTCCGCTATTTGATGGTCTAGTTTCGAGACAGCCTTTGCCAAAAAATGGTCGAGGGTACCTTTCCGTGGGGGTCCTAATAGGGGAGATATCACTTTGGTTGCGTTATCAGCCAGTTTAAGGGCCATTTTAGGGCGTGACAGGGTGAAATGGATAAGTGACAACTACTTGCAAATTCTATAAGCAAAATAGCTAACAGTCATTAATAGCGGTATGGATAATATGACAATGATGGAAAAGTCTTACTATCAGTATTGCTTTCAGTCCAGAGATCCAGAGCCAAGGGGGCGGGCCCGGCCTGGCCTCCCTTGGCCCCTGACGGCCACAGACGGCCCGCCCTCTGCCCGGGCTCAGCCCGGCGCTGCCCGCGCGCGGTCCCGCGTCGCGGGGGTGGTGTCCGTTTTTTAAACTCCTCCGGGCGCGGGAGATGGCTTTGCGCTGCTTCCGGGGTGGGAACAAAGAGGGAGCCTGGGTATTGTAGTCTCTACCTCCCTCCACACTGCGGCCGCGAGATTGGAAACGCGGCGGCGGGAGGGAGGAGGCTGCAGGAACTGCTGATGTGGCACCACTCGAGAAAGAAGCTGCAGAGGTAGGACCCAACAGGTACAAACGGTGGATGTATTCAAAAGACGCCCGCTCTGCCGAGGTGGTGTCCGTTTTTTAAACTCCTCCGGGCGCGGGAGATGGCTTTGCGCTGCTTCCGGGGTGGGAACAAAGAGGGAGCCTGGGTATTGTAGTCTCTACCTCCCTCCACACTGCGGCCGCGAGATTGGAAACGCGGCGGCGGGAGGGAGGAGGCTGCAGGAACTGCTGATGTGGCACCACTCGAGAAAGAAGCTGCAGAGGTAGGACCCAGCAGGTACAAACGGTGGATGTATTCAAAAGACGCCCGCTCTGCCGAGGTGGTGTCCGTTTTTTAAACTCCTCCGGGCGCGGGAGATGGCTTTGCGCTGCTTCCGGGGTGGGAACAAAGAGGGAGCCTGGGTATTGTAGTCTCTACCTCCCTCCACACTGCGGCCGCGAGATTGGAAACGCGGCGGCGGGAGGGAGGAGGCTGCAGGAACTGCTGATGTGGCACCACTCGAGAAAGAAGCTGCAGAGGTAGGACCCAGCAGGTACAAACGGTGGATGTATTCAAAAGACGCCCGCTCTGCCGAGGTGGTGTCCGTTTTTTAAACTCCTCCGGGCGCGGGAGATGGCTTTGCGCTGCTTCCGGGGTGGGAACAAAGAGGGAGCCTGGGTATTGTAGTCTCTACCTCCCTCCACACTGCGGCCGCGAGATTGGAAACACGGCGGCGGGAGGGAGGAGGCTGCAGGAACTGCTGATGTGGCACCACTCGAGAAAGAAGCTGCAGAGGTAGGACCCAGCAGGTACAAACGGTGGATGTATTCAAAAGACGCCCGCTCTGCCGAGGTGGTGTCCGTTTTTTAAACTCCTCCGGGCGCGGGAGATGGCTTTGCGCTGCTTCCGGGGTGGGAACAAAGAGGGAGCCTGGGTATTGTAGTCTCTACCTCCCTCCACACTGCGGCCGCGAGATTGGAAACGCGGCGGCGGGAGGGAGGAGGCTGCAGGAACTGCTGATGTGGCACTACTCGAGAAAGAAGCTGCAGAGGTAGGACCCAGCAGGTACAAACGGTGGATGTATTCAAAAGACGCACATTAACTTTCTGCGCAACCTTTCAATGAATCAAAACTTCCACTAGACAAAACTCTGATCTCTCTCTAGGAAGAAGATTAATCAACGTAGTTATCATAACATTTCTATTGTTGCCAAAAATGGCTAGAGGCCAGGAGGTAGGCAGCAAGCACTTTTAAAACCATAATATACTTGCCACCCAAAGTCAGCACCAAACACCGGTCGCACCACCCTAGAGCTGGCACTTCTCAAGGGTCCTGTGACCTCAGTGACAGAGTCACTGTTGCTCTAGGGTGTGCTACTTTATAAGCCTGTCCGCAAGACTAGAGGTGAACTTCGGTATGGATTGTGGTGGACAGACCTCCAAGGTTAATCCACACTTGCCCCCACTAGGGTAAACTTGCTGGTGCTAAGACACCGGGGCTTCTATGGCCTTGTTGGGCCTTCTTAGGCCTGGCATGGGAATGTGCTCCCTCAGGAGAGTGGTCTGGGAGACTGGTCATGAAGGCTGAACCTGGTTCCTCAGTTTTAAATCCACAAGCTCTGACCATAGTGCCACATCCTCTCCCCACTGAGAGAAACTCGCACTGCCTTCAGCTACAACCTAATTGTGCCCTGCTATAAATACCTGGATGTGACTCAGTTCAAATTACGTACTAGACAAGAGCAATATATGCTGCCTAAAAAAAGTAACACCATCCAGAAAAAAACAACACCCATAGGGAATGCAAGATTAAGTAAAGCAGTAAAGCATGTAAAATGGAAGCAGGAGCAACATGGATAACTTAAAGCATTTACACTCACTATTCAGAAATCAGTGTGTGCTTGTGCCTGAAAAGTTAAGGACATGACTACAGGGCCCGGAAGGGACCTGCTTCAATGTCCATTGCTTATAGCCTTACAAAACGCAAGCAGTGTGGTTTAAAAAGACCACATCCATGACCACCGAGCCGCAGTACGCATTTTGTTTTCAAATCCACCCATCAATCCGGCATTGCAGTATCTCCAGGAGTCTTGCACTTCCTCATTCAGGGAAAACAATGCTGTTTAAAGAAAAGATAAAACAAAAGCAGCACTTCACTGGCAAACTCTGTATAGTGGCGCTAATGTGTTTGGGTGTGAATAAAATCAATCTGGCTGCTTTGTGAATACTGTCTCGCTTTATTTAGTTATTTATTTATGTTTCATAGTTGAACCTTTTATTTCTCTCACTCCTTAGTCTGTACTTTGGAATAGAATAAAGTCAGAAAAAGACAACATTTGAAGCAAAAGTATTTTTGGATCCATTTCACAGTGAAACAAATAAACGAAAGGAGGAAAGAGGGGGTGAGAAGTAGGCCAGCCCAGCCACCGCCTCGCTCGCTGCTACTACTGACGCACAACAAACAAAAGTCACTGCTCTGCTGAACCGGCCGGGGCCTAGGCCCTTCTTGCCCCTTCCTTAGGCCGCGGCCCTTTTGCTTCTGGCCCCGGCCCATTTGCGACGCCAGCCCGTCTCAGCCAGTTACAAAGTTTGTCATGTCTCTCCCGAGAGGAGAGAGTGTCATAGTTATAGAACCCAAAGACTTGAGCTACAATCCCACCATCGCCACATGGCTTACATTTTGGGCATCATTTCTGCAAAAATGGGAGTGGTTACACACACTGTGCAGTATTGGAACCGAACGTATGACAACTCTCAAGGCTGCAGAGCGTATGCCACGTGATACTCCACTTTCATCAGTAGCCACAGACAGCGGGATTTACCGCAGCATCAGGCTAGTGAGAGATTTCAGAGCCCAACACCGACCCCCCTGCCCAGCACTAAGCTAGGACACCGATGCATCCACTCCGGAGATTGCGACCGCCTGATCACTGGCTCGAGTCCCAGCGCCTGCGCCCACCCTTAGGACGTGTAACATTGAGTAGCCTACAATAAACATCTGTTACTCAGCGCCAGAATGCCCGCAGGGGTGAGCATACACTTGCAGGTGGGCGCTGTTTAGCAGGGCAGGTGCTGGTCCGGGTTCTGAGATTCTTTCCAAGTCCCTGTGTGCCGGCATCGGCCCCAGGCGCTTTCGACTGAGGCACTAACTTGTGTGTTCTCCCAGTTTATCCATTGACCCACCCACCTCTGTCCCTCCACGCTTCCTTTCAGACGCAGAAGGCGCCTAGATGTGAACCCAGTTGCACGGCGCACTGTACGTACACCCATGGTGGGAGCTGTCACACCCCCCGGCCCCAGACAGCGCCACCAGTCACCCATAAATAAGATCTGGCCAGGAACAAATAACACTCACCTGCAGACTGGGGGAATTAAATCATGGGGTGCCGTTCTCTTTCCCTATTGCTGACTGTCTCCCTCTAGCCTCTGAATGCCTGCCTCGACCTCGCCTCAGAGCCACGTCAAGTCACGTCACTTCACGTCACCGGACCATGATGATGCTGTAGACGTGCGCAGCGTGACAGGTCAGGTGGTGTGTGGGGGGGATGGGGGTTTAATAAAATTATAATGAGTAGGGCGGCGGGTGGCGGCTGATCATAATAGCCTAGTAGCCTGCCTGCACACGCGTCGGAGCACGAGCACCGCAGCAGAGAATCCTTGTCCTGCTCACACCAGGCCTCAGTCAGACAGGCAACTGTAAGCACTGTGTTCTGTTGTCCAAATCGGCCCCAACAACAGAACCGGCCCCCTGTCACAAAATCGGCCCCCACCCCATCCAGCCTACCGGGGGATTGCCCGGTGCCCGGAATCACCAGGGAGGGGGAACTAAACATGTTTTTAGTCTTGGGAAACATGTTAATTACGGCACATATATAGGTAAAGTTTATAAATTTTGCCGAAATTTCACGTTTTGCAGTTTTGTCTAACTTTTATTTCACAAGTGCCTACCTCAGAATAAATCTCCCATTAGATACAATTTGGACACTGTTCATCCAGAAAATGTCTTGAAGAGAAACATTTTCTGCATGAACCAGTCTCCTGCCCGAGTCTTGTGATCATATGTTTATGCTAGATACACCAGCAGTGGCGGCTCGCATAGGGCGTGCTGCAGGGCGGTTGGGAGGGTCGGGGGAGGGGCTGGGTGGGGGGTAGTAAACTCGGACATACAGCGGAACGGAGGAACGTAATAATTACTTTCCTCCGTTCCGTCGTATGTCCGAATTTACTACCCCCCACCCTGCCCCTCCCCCGTCCCGCTTCACTGCCCCGCAGGACACCCTATGCGGGCCGCCACTGGATACATGCACGTTTAGAAAAAAGCTAACCAGACTGACTATCTATCCTTTGGTTTTTTTCCTGTTTTTTTAAGGACTACATCACCTATGTGCAGTATCACTTATCTGAATATTACACTATCTAAGGGGCATATTATCAAGAAACGGCGTTAACATTATCGCCGCTTTAGCGGCAGAAAACTGCCGCTAAAGCGGCGATAATCGGCTTGAAAATATGCCCTTGAGAATTCCCATAGAAGCCCATGTTCTGGTGTGAACATGGGCTTCTATTGGAATTCTCTGTGGCATATTATCAAGCCCATTATCGCCGCTTTTGCGGCAGTTTTCTGCCACTAAAGCGGCAATAATGTTAACGCCGTGCTTGATAATATGCCCCACAGTGCCTTTTAAACAATCCATGACCTAATTGAAAAACAGACCTTACTTACTGCACGTGGATGCCATGTGCCGAGCTGCTACATGGTGATTTTCTAGACATAACCACACTGTTGGGTCTGCGCCGGTGCTATCAGCGCAGGGGCCTCCCATTGTGGGCCGCACCACTGGGGTAATTATGAGGCATACACACTCTGCAGTCAGGTACTGGCTGAGGAATATCGTGACCACTTGACATCATGGGTCAGACCACCTGTTGCATGTC
Source organism: Triturus cristatus (assembly GCF_964204655.1). Taxonomy (NCBI): domain Eukaryota; kingdom Metazoa; phylum Chordata; class Amphibia; order Caudata; family Salamandridae; genus Triturus; species Triturus cristatus. Next base: position 732,567,259 of record NC_140587.1, on the reverse strand, counting down.
CACGGGGCCCAGGAAAACGAACAACCCTACATCGGTGATGCATAATAGAGAGGTGTCCCCAAGCACAACTTTCCTCCTTTACGCAGACATAAAAAAACAACCATCAACAGCTGAGTCGTACTTAATACAAATGCACATTGAAAAAACTAGTGCAAGGCATTTCACAACTTGGTGAAGTGGGTGAAAGACGAGAAGGAGAGACAGAGAAAGAGAGAGCGAGAGAGAGAGAGAGAGAAAGAGAGAGGCAAAAACAATATTAGCTGTATTCTATTTTTGGCATGTTACATCAGTTTACCAGAAAGTCTGTTGGACGAGAGGACCTCATTGGACACGGCCTGAGGTGGTACCTTTCAGTCATGTGCCACCTGGGAGTCTCACCACCAGCTCCAGACCATTCTAGGGGTTGACAAACCTCAGGATCATAGTGCAGACTTGAGCTGTCCTCTCTAACCCTTTCACTGGACATGGACAAAGTTGCTGGCAAGAAATGTTCATCACCCTCTGGAAAGGGTGTCAGCACGGGCGAAGAAACTTGGCTCATTGGACATTTGGCGCTTGAGTTCAACCTCCTCAGGTATAAGCACACCGTGATTGGGTGATGGTGGTGGATCAGCGAAACTGGCATTCGGTCACCGGAAGAGCTTGAAGAAAGAAACATTTCTCATGACCCATAGTTCCTTTCACGTAGGTCACTTTCCGCGCGTCAACTTAAAAAAGCCACAAAAACTTGCTCCATGGATGCCAGTTCTTGTCTAGCACCATGTCCCCAACGCAAATGACTCTCCTCTTGGCACTTTGTGTTCGAGAGACATAGTCATTCTGTGCCTGGTGCCAGCTTAGCACTACATCCACTAAGTTGTGTAAAACTGAGGGTTTCTCCCCATGGGGAATGGTATGATTAATGTCCCGATTCATGCAGAGGACACAGGGGCTTCACCTTGGTTGTGGTATGTGGCGAGAGTAGGTATTCCCTCAGAAAAGCATACAGGGCACACTCCATACTCCATATTCTGTCCATTGACAGGGCAATTCTGAGAGTCTTGTTTACAGTGTGCATAAATCTTTCACCCTCTACGTTTGCTTGAGGCCCACATGTCGTAATTCATCTGTGATGGATGCCACAAGATTGTAAGTACTCTGTGGACTCCTGACTAAAGAACTGGTGACCACTGTCTGTTCGGATCTCACTCAACAACCCATGAGTGGACATGACTTTTTCCAAATGGGAGATCGTGTGGCTGGCTGTTGTTGACTCAATGACCTCAACTTCAGGGTATTTTGAAAAATCATTTATGACAACCAGCATGTGTCTGCCATTAGGTTCGCACAAGCCAATGACACCACCCTGTACAATGCTTGGGAACAAGCTCACAGCACCCCTGATTCCGACTCCCCTGGGTACCCCAGGTTTTTTATTAAAGAAGGCTATTGTATAGACAAGCGTCCTCTTCTGGCCCTCACCAGTTACTGGTTCCCAAGTCTTTCAGGGAACAAATTATGTTCTTTTCACACTCACACATCATGGCTGGACACACAGGGTCAGAAAAAACAACGCAGAATATACTACGATATTTTTACTGGCCTGGGATATACCGAGATATCAAAGTACATTGTCAGGCTTGTATAATATGCCAGAAAAGGAACACTCACCGACCACCTGGAGTACCCTTACAGCCACTACCCGAAATTGGGACTCCATTTGAGAGGGACGAGATGGACCTTATAGGGCCTTTGCCCCGGACAAAAAAGGGCCACTTATACGTACTGGTGATAGTGGACTATGCCAACCGATTCCCCAAGGCTTTTCCCCTTAGGACTCCCACCACCCGTAACATAGCAGACTGTTTCCTGGAGTTGTTTTCCCGAGAAGGGTTCCCCAAAGAAATACTAACAGATCAGGGAACACCATTCGTCTCGAGACTTATGAAAGAGGTATGTCACCTCTTGGACCTCCGTCACATCCGAACGTCAGTATACCATCCGCAGATGGATGGCTTGGTAGAGCGTTATAATGGCACATTGAAAAACACGCTCAAGAAAATGTTGGAGGTAGAAGGGACAGAATGGGACCGGCTCTTACCATTGGCGTTATACGTCATCCGAAGCCAAGTACAGAGCAGTCTTGGATGTTCGGCCTTCGAACTGTTATATGGGCGCCAACCTCGCAGCCTATTGGAGATGACCAAGGAGGCGTGGGAGAAGGAAGAAACCCTGGAGACCCGAGAGATGTTGTAATACACGCAGACGTTAAAAACCAAAATCGGGAAGCTTAGAGATCTGGCCTACTCAAACCTCGCGAAGAGCCAAGAAAAACAGGCCTATTATTACAACCGAGGAAAAAAATGGAGAACCTTAGCGGTTAATGACTGGGCCTTGGTATTACTCCCGACCTCTGCTAACAAATTCAAGAGTGAATGGAAAGGTCCCTATCGAGTCATCGCCTCTATCGGGAAGAATACGTATAAACTACAACTGTCACCAAACCGGACCCAGGTTTATCACATAAACATGTTAAAAAAATGGATAGGACCTCCACCAAAGACTGCCTCCCAACTCTGCCTACCAAGGGGAAAGAAGGGAACACGTTGCAACAATTACCGATCAACCCTGAGATAAGCCAGAAAGAAATGAAGGAGCTGAGGGAGTTCCTGCAAGCACACGCTACATTATTCTCCGACCTCCCCGGGAGAACCCACCTCGCCAAACATAACATTGAGACTACCCCGGGAAAAGTGATCAAGCAACGCCCTTATAGGATACCCGAGGCTCGAAGAAAAGCAGTCCAACAAGAAGTCCACGACATGCTGCAGCTAGGGGTAATCAGACCATCCAGAAGTGAATGGTCATCTCCTATAGTGATGGTGCCCAAGCCTGATGGAATTATTTGGTTCTTCATGGACTTCAGGGCACTGAATGACATATCGTCCTTTGATGCCTACCCCATTCCCCGCATTGATGAACTCATAGAGAAGTTAGGGGAAGCCCGTTACATTACCACCATAGACCTGACCAAGGGGTACTGGCAGGTACCCTTGAGAGAAGAAGATCGAAAGAAGACGGCTTTTTCAACTCCCGACGGTCTGTTCGAATTCACGGTGCTACCCTTCGGATTGCATGGCCCTCCGGCCACATTCCAGAGGCTAATGAACACCATCCTGCAAAAACATCAAGCTTTCTCATCAGCTTACCTTGATGACATCGTGGTCTTCAGTCCGAACTGGGAAACGCACCTCCAACATCTACACACGATCTTCCAGACCTTAGGAATCGCCGGTTTACATGTGAATGCTAAGGAATCCCGAATGGCTTTCCGCAAAGTGAACTATTTGGGATACGTCCTTGGTCATGGCCTTATAGCTCCACAAACAGAGAAAATAAAAGCCATTACTGCTACCGCTTTCCCTTCAACAAAACGAGAGATGAGAGCCTTTCTAGGCCTCATAGGATATTATCGACGCTTTATTCCGAACTTCTCGGAAGTAGCAAACCCCTTGACCAACACCCTCCTTAAGAATGTAAAACCACATGTTCTCCACCATCCCACTGCACAGATGTCACAGGCCTTTCACACTCTGAAACGTGTCATCACCTCTAGCCCGGTTCTATCCTCATCAGACTTCTCTCGTCCCTTCATATTGCACACAGATGCCTCGAATGATGGGTTGGGTGCAGTTTTGTCACAGGAGTCGGAGGAAGGGGTGGAGCATCCCATAATCTATATCAGCCGAAAGCTGTTCCCCAGGGAGATGAGGTATCCGACCATTAAACGCGAATGTCTTGCGATTAAGTGGGCTACCGATAAGTTACGCTACTATCTAGAAGGGCGGCACTTTCTCCTGTATACTGACCATGCACCCCTTCATTGGATGAGTCGGAACCTCTCCAACAATCCTAGGGTTCTCCGTTTTTTTCTCTCACTCCAACCCTTTTCCTTCACACTAAAGCATCGGAAAGGGAAGGACAATGCTAGTGCGGACTACCTCTCCAGGACATTTCCACTCCCCGAACGGGAGAAACCGGTGGTGGAGGAGTGTCACGAGGACAGCGGGGACGACCTTATCCAAGGGGTGGACTGGTGGGAGGCTCGAGATGTCACGGACCGTGTCTTTTCTACTCCACAGGGAGATGAGTGGACGCCGTCACTAAGGGAGGAAGCAACACCAGACGCCTTCCCCTTTAACTGGGAAATGCTCACAGACAACCACGCCCCCTACGATGACGACGCGGTCGACCAACCAATAAGACCACATGAGGAAGCACTCGGGGTGTGTATGTACACCGGAGCAGGAGACGAGGAGGTGAGAGGAGGGTCGGAGCAAGACTATGGAGATCGGAGAAGCGAGGAGACTCGAAGGAACTCGTTGAAGGAGGAGAAGCCGGAGACTGGAGGACTCCGCACCCTCGCTTCACCGAGCCGCGCCCACGGAGGAGCGTGGCTGACCCAGGTACGTGAACGCTTCACGGGTTGGGTCGGGAGGTGGGAGAAGGCTGAGAAGTAACATCAGTCCTGCTTGCCGCCTCGTTTGTACATAGTTAACGTGATTGCCCCCTCCTCACTTGCACTGCTCCCCCTTTCACACCGGACGTATAGAGTGTTTTCTTTTGGCACCTGAGCACCGGAGTGTGTCCCTCACCCCCCGGGTCCCTTTACGAGTATTTTACAAAGACGTCCTATTGACCCCAGCCTCTGTCTTTGTCTCTTCCTTTGTTGGCTTGCCGCCATCCGGAGTCCCCTGTCTTCCACGCCGAGACCAGGAATCGAACCCCAGAGACATCTGATGCTGGAACGAGAAGCTCCCCTGGGACAAGAGTAGACATCGAGGGTGATACAATCCCTAACAATCCATAACACCCTGGCTGCTTCAAACACTCAAGACCCTTTAAAACTAAAACCCTCTCTCACTAGACGCCGAGTCTTGCGTTATACTTCGCACTCGCTCACAGGTCTGTATGAACTGTGGGTGGCTGGCCATAGAAGTAGATATGAGAATGGTGGCATCCCCAATGCACCACAATGGCCTTCTTCTCAATATAAGAATAGCACTGCTCCATCTTAGTCAGGGCATGACTGGCATACGCCACTGATGCCCATTCACCATTGGATTGTCTCTGTGATAAAACAGCCCCTAAGTCAGTCCACATGGCTTTGCCCTTGGTCAACTTTTGAAGCGGGACAGTTAGGGCTGTCAGGTTTGGGATAAAACACCTGCAGTAAGTAGCCATTCCTAAAAAACTGCGCATTCTAGTGACAGTTGTGGGTGCAGGTGCTGATTGGATGTCATGAACTTTCGCAGGATCAGGCATGACGCCCTCCTCCAAAAACCATTACCCAAAGAATGCTATCTCCTTTTGAAGAAAATCAAATTTTTCTTTGTGGATTGTGAGACCATTATCCTTAAGTCTTTAAAAATTGGCCCTCAGGCGTTCGAGATGTTCCTCCAGGGGCGGGCTATGGACCAGAATATCATCACTGTAATTAATGACTTGTGTGAGGCCAGCCAAGACCACCCTAATTGTGTCTTGAAATACTTCTGCTGCACTCAGCACACTGAAACTGGGGGGTTTGTACCTCCGCAGGACCACATGGGTGGAAAATGTGGTGATCACTCTAGATTTCAGGACAAGCATGAGCTGGTGGTACCCTGCACGGGGTCCATTTTGGAAAAACACATGGAGTCGCTGACTTCAACCAAAATGTCATCGACCGTGGGTGTGAGATGTCTTTCACGGTGGACAGCCAGATTGGGGAGGCATATGTCAACACAAATTACGACTTCCTCCAGCTGCTTGGGTTTCCTTGCATCACTATTGGGGATAATCAGGGCGTATGACGGTCAACCTTTTCGATGATATCTGCTTGCTCCAATTTCCACAGTTCAGCTTCTACCTTGGGTCGTAGTTGAAAGGCTACCCTCCGATGCTTCAGCGCAACAGGTTGGATAGAGTCATCAATGTGGAGGTGTATCAGACAGCCCTTGAGGCACCCTATCCCTTTGAACAGAGATGCAAACTCAGCCAGCAGTTCGTCCACGCTACCTAAGTGGATGCTGAAAGCAAACGCAATGAGTTGCAGACATTCTGCCACCCAACAACTTTACAGCATCCCTGAACCACCTTACATACACCTTGGCCTTAGAAGAATTCACCAGGTTGGAGTGTATGGATGATATGAACGTTTCCTTCTGGGTCATCATCGTCATCCATATCTTCGTCATCTTCTGGCATAGTGGGGGATTGCATAAAGTTGATTCTTTGGGGTCTCTGTCCATTTTTGGTTGTGGAAGAATGGCAGACCTTGGCAAAATGGTTACGCTTATTGCATGCCGAACATCGGTTTCCTGAGCAGGGCAGGGTCCTTGGTGTGGATATGACCCTCCAGTGCCGTAACACATCATAGGAGCTGAGTAGATCTGAGGTAGGGTTTCTTTTTGTCTGTACTCACACATTTACGTGTTCCATTTTCACCTGACATTGCAGAACCATTTCATATGTGCAGCTCGCACTTTGGAGAGTTCTTTGGAGCGACTCATAGTCAGTATGTCTGCATTGGACATCCCTGGAACTTGGAGAATGTTCTCTCTGAGCTTGACAGAAGAGCAGCCCTGTATGAATTGTGCATGAATTTCACCATTGGCATCAGGCAAAGTACAGGTGCTGGCCATATCTCTCAGGCGTGCATAAAACTTGCCAATGGATTCTTCAGGTAGCTGATGGGCTTGGTGCAACAAGAACCTATTAAAGTCGGGATTTGCGAGGATTGAAGCGAGCAGTCAAAGCCTGTTTAAGTGTAGCATAGGTGAATGGAGGGCCAGCCTCAACAACAGATTTTCCAAGTTTGTGAATTGCAGCCCCTCCCAAATGTAGTTGCATGGGACACCGTCTATCATTTTCTAGACTCACCACTGCAAAATAGCTCTCCAGTCGCTCAAACCAGTCCTTCCATCTCGTCACTTGAGCGGGTGGGGGCCCGTTCATTACAAACCATTCCAGAGCAGTTATGGAGGCCACGATGATTGCAGTAGCAAAAAGCTGGTAGAGGTAGCGCAGGGGTCAACATACTGACCTTGGGTGAAGATGACCTCCACTAGCGATGGAGCAATGGAGTAGAAGAAGTTGTGGGATGGCAGGAAGTGGCACCAAGCTTGCCGTGGTACAATCTTAGAGTGGTATGAACATATCCCAGGAGTGCTGGAGTCTGGAAGGCTGATGGTCTGTGCAGGTGTGGGGTCTAGTGTCCCATTTGTTTTTCAGGCATGCCTGAGGTGGGAACATGAGGAGTGGTGCCACAGGTGCAGGCAGGAGGCAGCAGGTGCACATTTCATGACTCACCATGCAGTACAATGATGTGCAGACAGGCAGGTCAAACAGCATTCCATGCCTGAGGAATGGCAGCAGAATCAGTGAGTGGACCAGTACTATGGACGGTTGGCAGACACTCCTCCAACAAACCCCTCAAAACCCTGGTGAAAACAGAGCTGTAGCTGAGGATCAGGCATCCCTGACAGGCATCTCACCCAGGAAAAGAGCAGGGCTGGAAAAACAGTAACATGGCACCTGGTGCAGGAAGAAAAAAACAGGGAAAACAGGCTCATGGGCACCAAGAGGCCAGGCAATTGATGCAGGATATAGTGCCCCTTTCTTCCAGGAAACCGGAGCGCGCACGTGCACAGCGCGGTGTAGCACTTGGTAATGTCAGAGGAAGGAGCAGGCTGCGGCGAGGGCAGCAGGAGTAACAGGGGACGCTCCGCACTCCCTACCAGATGGCCCAGCAGGAGCATGGGCAGCAGAGCAGCAGGGGATGTTCTGCTGGGCAAAACAGCTGGAAACAGGCTTTACAAAGGCAGCAACACAGCAGCACGTGACTGCGGGTGCCGGCAGGAACAGCAGGTACGGTGCGAAACAAGGAGCACGAAGAAGGGTGGGTGAAACCCACTCATCACCAATTTGTTGGGTCTGCACTGGTGCTATCAGCACGGGGACCTCTCAATGTGGGCCACACCGTGGGGGAAATTATGAGGCATACACACGATGCAGTCAGGTACTGGCTGTGGAACCTCGTGACCATGGTCCTGGCCTACTTTATTGTCTACTACTTGACGTCATGGGTCAGACTACTCATTGCACATCCACGTCCAGGAAAACGAGAACCCCTACACCGGTGATGCATGATAGAGAGGTCGACCCGAAACATAACAACATAACACACACGTGCCAACTCACACAGTGCCACCGTGTAACACACGGTAGCAGCCCCTTGGGCAAGGGCCTTTGCTCCCCCCTGATGACTTTGGCACTATTTAGTCTTTTTGCCCCCCCTGGGGGGCAGATGGGGGCAGTTGCCCCCAATCTGCCCTCCCCGGCAGGCAAAAATCCCACTAGACACCAGGGAATTAAAAAAAAAAAAATAGGGGTGTGGGCTGCCAAAAACGGGCAGGCCCATGCCCCCACCCCACCCCCCAATTATCACAGTCTTTCTGCCCCCCTGGGGGACAGATGGGGCATTGGCCCCTAATCTGCCCCTTCGGGGGGGGCAGAAAGCCCACTAAACCCCAGGGATTTGTTTTTAGTTTTTTTTTAGGGTGGGGGCTCCCCGAAACGGGCACGCCAATGCCCCCACCCACCCGCCATCATTACAGCCTTTCTACCCCCCTGGGGGGCAGATGGGGCATTGGCCCCTAATCCGCCCCTTCAGGGGGCGGAAAGCCCACTAGAAACCAGGGATTGTTTTAGAAAGTAAAAATAAGGGTGGGGGCTGCCCAAAACAGGCATGCCCATGCCCCCACCCCCCTGCAATCATTAGTCTTTCTGCCCCCTCTAGGGGGCAGATGGGGCATTGGCCCCTAATCTGCCCCTTCGGGGGGGCAGTGAGCCCACTAAACACCAGGGATTTGTTTTTAGAAGGATTTTTTTAGGGTGGAAGCTGCCCAAAATGGGCACGCCAATGCGCCCACCCACCCGCCACCATTACAGCCTTTCTGCCCCCCGGGGGGCAGATGGGGCATTGGCCCCTAATCTGCCCCTTCGGGGGGGGGGGGGCGGAAAGCCCACTTGACGCCAGGGATTTTTTTCGTGCAAATTTATTTAGGGTGATGGATTTTATTTAGGATGGAGGCTGCCCGAAACGGGCACACCAATGCCCCCACCCCCACCGCCATTACAGCCTTTCTGCCCTCCCTGGGGGGCAGATGGGGCAGTAGCCCCCGATCTGCCCTCCCCAGAGGGGCAGAAAGCCCACTATCAACCTGGGATTTTGTTTGCGCAATTGTTTTTAGGGTATGGGCTGTCCAAAATGGGCACGCCAATGCCCCCACCCTCCCCCCCACAAAAATGACAGTCTTTCTGCCCCCCAGGAGGCAGATGGGAGCTGTAGCCCCCAATCTGGCCCCCCTGGGGGGCGCAGAATGCACACTAGAAACCATGGATTTTTTTGTTTTATTAGTGTAGGGGTAGTGGCGCCCCAAAATGGGCATGACAATGCCCCCACCCCACCCCCAGAGAAATTCCAGTCTTTCTGCCCCCCCCGGAGGGCAGATGGTGGCAGTGGCCCATGATCTGCCCCTTGGCGGGGCAGAAAGCCCACTAGGCGCCAGCGAGTACGCAGGCTTTTTTTATGCGTGGGGGCTGCCCAAAGTGGTCATACCAATGCCCCCACCCCCACAACAAATAGCCACAGTCTTTCTGTCCCTTTAGGGGCATATCGGGATGAAACCCCCTTCCCCGATTCCCCCCAGGGCGGCAGAAAGCCCACTGGGCTCAGAATGTTTTTTAGCAATGTGCATACCTGTGGATTTTGGGCCCTAGCGCAGTTGGTACGTAGGCAAACCTAGCAAAACTGTACATTTTTGAAAACTAGACACCGAGGGGGTGACTTGACTGGCTCTCACCAGGTTCTGTTACCCAGAATCCATAGCAAACCTAAAAATGTGTCCAAAATAACACATTTTCCTAATATTTCTGTGGTGGAAAGTTCTGGAATCTGCAAGGGTCCACAAAATTCCACCCACCCCGCGTTCCCCAAAGTCTTCCGAGAAAAATGGTACCTCACTTGCATGGGTAGGCCTAGTGCCCGCGTCAGGCAAGGGCCCAAAACCCAATTGAGGAGACATCAAAATTACCTATCACAAAACAACCTGGTTTTGCAAAGTGGGTCCCTTGAGTTTTTGGCCCCGGTGCTCGGCGGCCACCTAGGGAAACCTACCAAACCCACACATTTCTGAAAACTAGACACCCGGGGGATTCCAGGGAGGTATGGTTTGCGTGGATCCCCCAACGTTTCCTTGCCCAGAATGCCCTGCAAACCTCAAATTTAGGTGAAAAAAATCACCTTTTTCGGGTGGGAAAGTTGTGGCATCACCGGGCTTGCACAAATTTCCTACAACCCAGCGTTCCCCTGGGTCTCCCGATAAAAACGGTGCCTCACTCGTGTGGGAGGCCCAAGTACCCGCGACAGGCAAGGGGCCCACAACGTAGTGAGGCGACATGAAAATTGCCTATCTCAAAACGACCTGGTTTTGCAAAGGGGGTCACTTGGGTTGTTTGCCCGGTGCTCAGCGTCTACCTGGGGAAACCTACCAAACCCACACATTTCAGAAAACTAGACACCCGGAGGATTCCAGGGAGGTATGGCTTGCGTGGATCCCCCAACGTTTCCTTACCCAGAATGCCCTGCAAACCTCAAATTTAGCTGAAAAAATCAAGTTTTTCACACATTTTTGTGTGGGAAAGTTGTGGCATCACCGGGCTGACACAAATTTTCATGTCGCCTCACTACGGTGTGGGCCCTTGACTGTCGCGGGTACTTGGGCCTCCCACACGAATGAGGCACCGTTTTTATCAGGAGACCTGGGGGAACACTGGCTGGTAGGAAATTTGTGTCAGCCCAGTGATGCCACAACTTTCCCACACAAAAATGTGTGAAAAGGTGATTTTTTTTCAGCTGAGGTTTGCAGGGCATTCTGGGTAAGGAAACTTTGGGGGATCCATGCAAGCCATACCTCCCTGGAATCCCCCGGGTGTCTAGTTTTCAGAAATGTGTGGGTTTGGTAGGTTTCCCTAGGTGGCCACCGAGCACCGGGCCAAAAACCCAAGTGACCCCCCCTTGCAAAACTAGGTCGTTTTGAGATAGGAAATTTTCATGTAGCCTCACTGCGTTGTGGGCCCTTGCCTGTCGTGGGTACTTGGGCCTCCCACACGAGTGAGACACCGTTTTTATCGGGAGACCCGGGGGAATGCTTGGTGGTAGGAAATTTGTGTCAGCCCGGTGATGCCACAAATTTCCCACACAAAAATATGTGAAAAAGGTGTTTTTTTCAGCTAAATTTGAGGTTTGCATGGCATTCTGGGTAAGGAAACGTTGGGGGATCCACACAAGCCATACCTCCCTGGAATCTCCCTGGTGTCTAGCTTTCAGAAATGTGTGGGTTTGGTAGGTTTCCCTAGGTGCCGGCAGAGCTAGGGTTAAAAAACTACAGCTAGGCACTTTGCCAAAAAAGTTTCATTTTTCACTGCGAAATTGAGGTGTGTCCGCGATGCGTTTTGTGCCATTTCCTGTCGCGGTCACTAGGCCGACCCACACAAGTGAGGTACCATTTTTCTCGGAAGACTTTGGGGAACACGGGGTGGGTGGAAATTTGTGGATACACGCAGATTCCAGAACTTTCACCAGAGAAATGTCGGGAAAATGTGTTTGTTTTGGCAATTTTTTAGGTTTGCAAGGGATTCTGGGTAACAGAACCTGGTGGGAGGCAGTCAAGTCACCCCATCCTGGATTCCCCTGGGTGTCTAGTTTTCAAAAATGTATAGATTTGATAGGTTTCCCTAGGTGCCGGCAGAGCTATGGTTCAAAAACTACAGCTAGGCACTTTGCTAAAAAAGGGTAATTTTTCACTGCAAAATTGAGGTGTGTCCACGTTATGTTTTGTGCCGTTTCCTGTCGTGGGCACAAGGCCGACCCACACAAGTGAGGTACCATTTTTCTCGGAAGACTTTGGGGAACGCGGGGTGGGTGGAAATTTGTGGATCCACGCAGATTCCAGAACTTTCCACCAGAGAAATGTGGGGAAAATTTGTTTTTTTGGCAATTTTTTAGATTTGCAAGGGATTCTGGGTAACAGAACCTGGTGGGAGGCAGTCAAGTTACCCCATCCTAGATTCCCCTGGGTGTCTAGTTTTCAAAAATGTATAGGTTTGCTAGGTTTCCCTAGGTGCTGGCTGAGCTATGGTTCAAAAACTACAGCTAGGCACTTTGCCAAAAAAGGGTCATTTTTCGCTACGAAATTGAGGTGTGTCCACGTTACGTTTTGAGCCGTTTCCTGTCGCGAGCACTAGGTCGACCCACACAAGTGTGGTACCATTTCTCGAAAGACTTTGGGGAATGCGGGGTGGGTGGAAATTTGTGGATCCACGCAGATTCCAGAACTTTCCACCAGAGAAATGTGGGGAAAATGTGTTTTTTTTGGCAATTTTAGGTTTGCAAGGGATACTGGGTAACAGAACCTGGTGGGAGGCAGTCAAGTCACCCCATCCTGGATTCCACTGGGTGACTAGTTTTCAAAAATGTATAGGTTTGCTAGGTTTCCCTAGGGGCCGGCAGAGCTAGGGTTAAAAAACTACAGCTAGGCACTTTGCTAAAAAAGGGTAACTTTGCATTGTGAAAATGTGGTGTGTTCACGTTGGGTTTTGAGCCATTTCCTGTCGTGGGCTCTATGCCTACCCATACAAGTGAGGTACCATTTTCATCGGGAGACATAGGGTAATTCAGATTTGTAAAGGAACTGTTATTACCTATTGGCTTTCGATGCATTTCTACCTTCCAAGTGAAAGACATTGTGTAAAAAAGAAGTCATTCTAAAAAATGACTGATAATTCTCATGGTAGGATGAGTATTTCCAATTTCAGAAATGTGCAAATATCTACTGTTTCTAAACTCTATATTTTGTTCCCATTTTAGAAATACATAGGTGTCTTTCATACCGATTTTTCCATGTACACATTTTTACAGAATATTTACTTTATACCCGGTACATAATTAAAAACCATTGCAAGTTGCTGCTCAGATTTTGGCTCTGGGTTCGTCGGGTTCTTGGTGAACCTACAAGTCCTATATATCCCCACAACCAGTCATGTCCAGCGGATGTAACGGTATATTGCTTTCAAAGAGCTGTCATAATTAGAAGAAGTTACAGGTGAAAACGTTGACACAAAAGGCTTTTTTTTCAACAAATTTTCAATTTATCCTATATTTAACTGTTAGTTTCTATAAAGAAACCTTGATGGATCTACACAAATGACCTCTTGCTGAATTCAGAATTTTGTCTACTTCTCTAAAATGTATAGCTTTCCAGGATCCATTATTGCTTTTGTACCCATTTCTACCATTAACTGGAAGGAGGTCGAAAGCACAAAAAATAGCAAAAATCGGCTATGTCCCAGAAAAAAGCCAAAACTGTGTACATAATGTTGGGTTTCTGACAAAAGTCTGGTATCCCCTAAAAGCTGGGGAAATGGTGATTTCAGCCCCACAAACCCTTTTTTGATAACATTTGCAGGGAAAAACCCAGATGCTTTCATTTGCAGCCCATTTTTCCCCCAAAAAACTACATTTTGCTGTATTTTGGCTCATTTCTGTGACCCCTCCAGGGGAATCCACAAACCCTGAGTACCTTTAGAATCCCCATGATGTTGGAAGAAAAGGACGCAAATTTGGCGTGGATACCTTATGTGGTCAAAAAGTTACACTACCCTCAGCGCGCACTACCCCAAATAGCCAAAAAAGGGCGTGGCACAGGAGGGGGAAAAGGCCTGGCAGCGAAGGGGTTAAATATGCCAGTTGGGTGTAAACCAATGTTATCATGTTTTAAGGGGGGAGCACAAGCACTTTAGCACTTGTTCGCAGTGCTAAAGTGTGCAGAGTATTAAGGCAAGCAAAAACAAAGTCAGCAAAAACAGGAACTTGGGAAGGAAAAAGTTGGGGGAAAACCATGCCAAGGAAGTCAGGCCCAACACTGAAAAAATATGAATGTAGCATATTACCATAGTAATAGCTGTCCTCGATAGACACACATTCATATCTGGAGTACTAATAGCATTCTTTTATTACCTGCTACTTGAGCAAAAGCATTTAAGCATCAAAAACCCACAAGCACGGCCACCTGTTATTAAAATGTTGTATTGTTTTTTTCCGATTGTTCAACTTGCATTGTAAAAGAGACGGCATGCAGATTAGGCTACATATAGTTATTATTTCTGTATTGAATCCTTTAGGCCTCTGGCTAGCTCTGTACCTCACCACAATAATGAACAAACTCACAATGTTGCTGTTCAAGAAGTTTCTTATGGAAACAATTACTACGCAGACTCTCATATCAGGGGCCTTCTATGAATTCAGTTTATCACATCCTAGGTCCCCAATACTCTCCTTTCAGTGTCCTTTGACTTATTTAACTGTTAAACATTTCAACACCCTCACACTCAAGAGGCTGACAGTGCAACACATCACATTGCGGTGCTGTATCTAGGCCTTTTCACTTGGTGGGCTCACATGACTTACAGTACTGTGAGATCAGCCTTTTCTGCATGGTCACCCTTTTTATGCCTTTTGCTGGATCCTATATTTTTCTGCCGTTAGAACGCTGTACACTTTAATCTTGCTGACCAGGAGTAAAGTGCTTGTGCTCCATCTTTAAACATGGTCAAATTGGCATATTCTTAATTGGTACATTTACCTTACCTATAAGTCTCTAGTATATGTTACAGAATATACCTAGGGCGTTTAATCTAAATGTCACTAGTGAACTGCATCACCTATTGTGCCACCCAGTATACTGATAGTGTAAAACCTAACTTCAGGCCTAAAATTGTAGACTAACTAGAAAAGATTAAATACTGCAATTCAACCTGCCAAAATAAACCCATTTGACAGGTCAAATCATCCCTTTTAAATATTAACAAGGCATCCTGATCCAGGCCTTGCAGTCCACAAGGCAGGTTGCCTGCTATTTAAAAGTAGGACATGTAGAAATGTAATGATAACATGTCTTTACAAATACTAGCACCCAAAAGCAATTTTTTACCCTGATGAGCCTAGCTCTCCTATGTAGAAAATTAGAGTACAGTTTAAAATCCTAATATTCTACCTCAAGAATATGACTAGCAAGAAAAATATTTGAAAGAAAAAGGACAGACATGTATAAAAAAATATATATTTTGGTGTAACATGAGAATAATCTCCAACAATTAATGATACAATTAAATTCCTAGTTTTTGTCTTTAACAGATAGGTCTATTCAGGTAAGTATTTGTGAGATTTAGAAATCCAACTCATGTTTTGCCCCATTTTGGCTTGCAGGAGTTGGCTTTTTCAAAGCATAAGTTCTATTCCCAGTTGCAGGTGAAGCAACTGGAGTCAAGCTGTTGTGGTCTTGGCAGAAGCTGTATGCAAATAAAGAAAGACCCTCTAGACAATATTAGTACAGGCTTAAAAATAGCCAGAGCTAAACTTAGGGACCTCAACTAGTCACTGCAGTAGTAGTCATGCTGTTATCCTGTATCACTGTTGGAGTTATGTGTCTGTCCTATATGTTTAATACATGGTCTGCCCTATTTCTTTTACATTGAAATTACTATTGGGGATATTAGGGTATTGCCCACTTCTTAGGGTCATTCCGTACGGTTTGGTAAGAAACCAGTCCAGGAACAGTGTAGCCCTGGATTTCTACCCTTCTTTTTTGCCAAATTCCTTATAAAAATAATCAAGCAACTATATTTAATAGTTATTAAAAATCCAATTTAGTGGTGATGTGCGATGTTTAACAAATATTAAGGAAAACTAACTTTTAGAAAATACCTTTCCCCTGCCTGAGGTTCCTAGAGGCTAAATTTGCATTGGCTCGCTGCTTCTGCCAGCCAGTAACTAGTATTTCAATGGATGTGAAAAAGGTGTGGCAAAAAAAATAGTCTTACCCTGTGAGCATCACTTTTTTACATTGCAATGTCAAATTCACTTTATTGTCAAATCACGCTCGACGGGTCTGCTGGCTTTACATATAAGGCTAAGGGCCTGATTATGAATTTTCTGGTCTGGGAACCGCTGTGCCCGCGGTTGTGGTCCGATCGCCATGACCTGTGTGGTCTGACCACCATATTTACAAGACATGCTATTCTATAAAGGAAACACTGCCACTATCCCATTGACACTGCCAGCCAACTCAGACCACGGCGGCTGCACAATAGGCCAATGAGCTTGTGGGAGGCTCGGAACACCAGTGAAACCGCCGGCCCAATTCTCAGTTGCTTAACAGTCGCCGTGACCATGGCAGTCCAACCACCACATCTGAGACATCAGAAAGGGAGGGATATAAGGTCAAATCTCAGCTCTACTCACCTCTGTATGTCTTTTGCCACCATGGAGTTGATCGTACATGTCCTGTTGCTGCTGTGCCTGCTCGATCAAGTTCAAAACCCACTTTGTCACAACCAAAATTGGCAGTAAGTCATTCAACTACCAGTTCCCATAGACTCCTCAACAAAATGATGCCAGGCAAAGGATTCGGGGTTACCAAAGTATACCATATTTATAGGGACATTCTCTGGGATTGTTTCATATTTATATTAAAAAAGAGATGCAAACATTAATTTGTGTTCCACAACAGCACCTACTCATCAATATCATACCTATTAATGTCTGGGACATACTTCTTTTGCCCCTTCACACGTGTACGCCATGTCACTACTGATGGTCACTTTTCATGCAGCTTACAATTTGTCTAGTCTTGCTAAGGCCACATAGAAATCACTACAACTACCATGACACCCTGCAACTGTAACCCTAACCAAGATGCTATATTTGCCCCTTCTCACTTGCCTGCCATGTCACTACTGACGGTCACTTTACATGTAGGTTACCATTTGTCAAGTCCTGCTAAGTGCACATAGAAAACACTACAACTGCCATGATGCCCTGTGACTGCAACTCAATCCAAGATGCATTAGTGAATGTGAAACACACACATTACACACATCCCAGGTCCTGTTTTCATGTCAAAAAAACATCCATATGGGTGTTTCATTTAAGTACAAGACACCATCTATGATATAACTCTGTATTGGACTCTCACCCATCACCCACAAGAAAAGACAATGTCAGTTAATGGGATTACTTTCAAACAGTGTGAGAAGCATTCTAATGACACAATGGAAACATTCTCGGCAGGAAAGCTCTGCCTCTATCAGGGGAAACCCTGAAAGGTTAGGGCCCTGGGGCACAGTACATTTTGCACATGCCTGTCAAACTCAATGTGGACTGGACCTGTGAATTGAAGTATATCAGGGACAACTAACAGCATTACCAAGTGCCATGGATGGGTAGGTAATGTGTAAGTACAACTCATGAAAGCAAACACAGTGCAAACAGTATGTGTCACACATCTAGATAAAGTAGGTGTAAGGTACACACAGGAAAATGGACACATGTCCATGCAGAACTCCATAAAGGTATGAAAGGTTAACACCCTCCATGTATGGATATAAAAATATCTAACTTCAACACACCTAACACCTATCCAACATAGATCATAGGGACATCTTCAGCTTAAATGATGTAGACAGTGGCCAGGACAAGCTGAAATACTTACCATATCATATAACACCCAATGCAATGGCTGCACCAATCTGAGTTCATTCCACATATACATCCATCCAACATTACACCTAGTCCTGTGTAAGTCCAGCTCTGGGCCCAGGGACACATCATACTAACCACTCCACATTGATCAGCAATCAGGAATCAAACAAACACAACTGCAGTCACACATCGCTAACAATACAAGATCATCAAATAGTTAGAACAATAATGGCAGGACCAATGTCTAATTAATTTCAAATCAAACAACCCATCATGGGAAACAAAAGCCAATAGCCAGTCCATTGTCAAGTCATGTGCCATAGCACAATGTTGTGCCACCAAACTTGTCCTTACTGACACTGCCAGGGAACTTCCTCACAAAGGGGCATCTATTTGGCACAGCAGGCACCTCGAAGATGGTACTTGGGGTGGGGGCTATGGTTTAGGGAGGGGTGGGTTTGTCCTTGGCGGGTTCTTCTTTGGTTTGTGGGGTTTTGGGCAGGCTAGTGAGGGTTGAATGTTGTTTCTCAGGGGCGGAGTGAGAAGTGGAAGGGACGGGTTTGGGTGTGGGACAGCTTTTTGAGACTTTGGGAGGGTGTGGATCGGGTTTCACAGAGGTAAGGGCAAGGGCAAACAAGACTTCATCCCAAGGAAAACAGGCAGTATGTTCGGGATGGAGTATGGTTTGGGAGGAAGAGGGAGTGGAACTGTGAACTGTGTCTGCTGTCTGCACTCTGTGTTGTGTTGGTGTCTGCTGTGTGGGTGACTGTGAACATTTGCGTTTCCTTAATAGCGATTATTAAGAAATCACTATTAAGGAATCGCAATTGCCTATGCACGTACGTTTCGAAAAAAAATGGTGGTTCCTACTCATTTCCTATTAGCAAATCACAAATTGCGATTCACTAATGGGAATGCTTTCCCATTCATTCCTATGGGCCTGAGGAAACCATTCGCAATTTGCGATTACCAAATAGGTAATCGCAAATTGCGAATGTAATTTCAATGGTGCTAGGGGGCCAAAAGGCCACTCTGAAGCACCCCGACAATTGGCATGTGTGCACATGTGGTGCACACACATACCCCAAGGGCATGTGTGTGCTCCACATGGCACTTAGAAAAATACAGTTTTTTGCATTTTTCTAAGGAATTGCAAATTACCATCAACTTGAAGTTGATGGTAATTTGCGAATCCTCAATGCAAAGTTGCAATCTGAGATTGCTTCTTGCATTGCATTTAGGGAGTCACAAATTCCCTAACTGCATTTGCAAAAAAGGGAATCGACAAATGCCCCTGTGTGTGTTGCTTTGTTGTCTGCAGGTATGGTTGTGTCAGATATGGTTGTGTCTGTGGCGGGTTCTGTGTGGGTTGCTGTGTTGTCTGCGCGTATAGTTTTGTCTGTGGGGGGTCTGCATGTGTTGCTGTGTTGTCTGTGGGTATGCTGGGGTTGTGGGATGGTGAGGAGGATGAGTGTCTGATGTGTGCATGCATGTTTGAGGTTTATGGATTTTTGTGTTTGTGTGTGATGCTTGTGTCAGTTGAAGTGCGTGCTTGCTTAGGTGTGCATGTGCCTCATATATGAATGGGAATAGGGGAATTTGAATGGGGAAGGGCCAGGAGGTGGGGTGGGGATCAAGGTTGGGATAGGTGGAGTTCTGCCATGAGGGAGGAGGCCAGAGCCTGAAAAGATCTCTATAGGCCAGACACTGCAGAGTGAATGCCTTCCAGTTAGGCAACTATCTGGGTCAGCTGGTTGCTCTGCCCCTGGATGGCATTCAGGACTGGATTTTGACCCACAGAGATGCTCCTCAGGAGGTCAATAGCATCCTCACTCAGCGTAGCAGGGCCAACAGGGCCAGGGGTTGAGGTGCCTCGAGGGAAGGAGACTACTTCCCTCTTAGGGGAGTGGGAACAACCAATTTGTTAGGGGACAACAGGTAGGGTGGCGATGCAACTGGGGTGGCAGACATGAATGAAGGTGGTAATGATCCTGTGGGGTCCCACACCACTGGGGAGTGTCTACCGGAGGATGACTCTGTAGATGAAGAGCTTGAGCTGCTGTCCTCCGATACACTTCCTGCAGCCCCCTGGTTACAGGGTCCCTCCGTGTCTGACATCTCACGACCAGAACAGCTGTGACCAGCTGTGTCCCCACCAACGTTGGCCCCTTCTCCTCTGCAAGCCCTGGATGCATCTAAAATAACAAGTAACATGGGTTTATTACAACTGCATCTCCACACCTAACCATCACAGATCAACAGAAAACATTGAAGAAGTCCTCATATAACACCAGCTTCATGGTTCATTCTACAGGCTTCAAATTTAGAATGAGCATGTGCATGCATAGCCTACAAAATGTTGGGTACACTCATGTCATAACCCCAGAAAAGCCTAGATGCATTTATGGAGTTGTTTACACTCCTTATGTCCATACTAGGATGGTTGATCACCTTGTATATTGTGGCACTTGTATGTCATTTTAAAATGATTTAATCAAATAGGATGGATACAAGCTTGAGAATTACACAATGCTCACACAAGGCCCAGTCTGAAAAAATCTACCTTTTACTCATAACACCACATGATGTGCTGAAGGTGAAGTTCATCACCAATATACCACTAATTAGTATTGTGGTAGATTTCATGTGACATGCAAATGCTCATTGAACATTGATGACACTTTGCACTCCAACTTACATCATATGGCCACTACCCGAGAAGTCAAATGAAAGCTGTACACATGTAGTTTAGCTATGTATTACATTTAGCATATAACGTTCCCTGACATTGAGGTCCTGACACTTAGAAGATAGATCAAACATCAACTGCTCTTAGTCGGTCGCATTGGCCTCCTGTTCAGGAGAGAATCAGGTTTAAGGCAATGTGTATTATCCATAAGTCCATTGCTGGTAATGGCCCTCCTATGATTCAGTCCATGGAGCAATTATATTGCACCAATAGGACTCTCAGATCTAACAATAAACAACTTCTTGCAGTCCCTAGGATTAAACGGTCACGGACTGGAGGTCAACGGTTCCCATATAGCGCTGCCAAGTTCTGGAACCAGATTCCAGACTACATTCGTCTTGAACCTGACTATCTCAGGTTCAGGAAGCAGTTGACCTTTCTCTTTCCATGAGCGGTGGTGAATGATAAGGTGTCACAGAAAGCGCTGGGATGCCCTTGGGTAGCCATGCGCTGTACAAGTGCGTATTCATTCATTCATTCATTCATTCATTCATTCATTCATTCATTCATTCATTCATCTGGCTAATGCACACTGGCCAGCATATAGGCACTAATGCTAATGGCACCAGTGATGTTTGCACTCTCATTTCACTGTATGACCAGTACTTACCAATAGGAACTGTTGTAAAGTCACTGCATGTACTGTGCACTCTATGTCATGTCACATATAATAGGGCCACCATCACATGAGAGACAGTAGTGAGGGAATATCACTCCTCACACAAAGAAGACAAGTTGCCCCTGTAGTACAAGTGTCACCCAGATTTGCTAAGAACATAAGATGATTACTCACTTCACACAGCCAGGTGTCTGCTCCAAAGAGAAAATTGGATGTGGAGAGGACTCTGTTGTGTTCCAGGTCAGAAAGACAATAGACATAGCATAGCTGCATGTACCTACTATCATACTTACACCAACAATTGCTCATATTGTGTGAGGCACATGAGCCACCACCAATATGGTTGGTGAAATGCCTGTCTGTTACACCCAAAGTTGGCAATATATCATGTATGATTATAGCCAGTACTCACATTATGTAGCTGCTGTTGGGTCCTCAACTGCTCATCAAGCTCCAGTTTGGCCATTGCCAGTATGCGGGCAATTAGGGGGTCAGAGTCCTGCGCATGCCTCTTCTGCATTGGGAGGACTTCCCCACCTGGACCTCCATGATCTTCCAGGTCCAGCACAGCATGTCCTCCCACCTCTTTCTGCAGTAGACGCTACGCCACTTGAAGACCCCTACAGTCTGCACATTCTGGAAATGCCTCTCCAAATGGCCATCTTCGGATGGGTGTTGACCCGTATGGATGCAATAGATGTGAAACAGAATGCAATAGGAAGTATAAGAATAACTGTAGGTTTGATACACATATTGTTGACATCTTGTACAAGCATTCATCAAGAGACAACATGCTATGAGTGTCCTTGTCACATGATAAGCATAACTAACAAATGGATGCACACAGATCTGGTCATCTGATGACTAACCTCAACCCTGCTCATAATCTACACTGACTGAGGCAGCCCATTAACATCATGTAGACCAGGGTCATACTACATGGAATTTGATGTGATGTACCATGACACACAGTATACAATTTGGACCTTCTGAAGGGTAAATTACCTTTGTATGACTGTCCAGATACCTTTACTGCCAGGCCCCTTGCATTGATGCATATGCTCCATAAAGGTGAGGTCCATAGCATACACAACATCCTAAGCTTAAGGTCACAATGTATGAGTTGGTATGTGTGTCACTGAGAGCTACCTCTCTGGGGAATATGTGTACTTGTGGTCTACTTAATGGGATAATCATAGTATGTCCGACTATATTTGTGAGGTATGTACTGCCAGCACAGGACACACCTTTTGCCGTATGTTGCACTGTAACAGGGATGACATTCAAAATCACATTGTATGTGTTATGTGATAGCAAATATTGTAACCAAACAGATGATTCACATTTCGAAATCTAATCTGAAGTAACCCACTATCTACACTGTTCATGTCTCAGATGTGCAATAGGCCTGTATAGTGGAAGCAACTCTATTGGAAAAGTGTCAACAGATCTATGTGAGTGAGGGGACTCTCATTGGTGACAGACACACATTGACACAGTGGGTCAATGAAAAGAAGTATCAGGTCAGGTAGGTCTCCTCAGTCACCAATCCCTATTAACCATGTTACATATATCAGAACTACTAGTGGGGCAGAAAACTCTTTCATGGATCTTCAAGTATAATGGGACATTACTCTGTGGATCATGTTTCCTGCCACAGTAACTCATGCCCAGGCAGCGGCATAGCCCAGACTGCCCACAACTCATTGTCAGGTCTTGCTCTGTGCAGGCTGTGCCTACTGATCCCATATGAACCTCACATTTCCTCCAGTACAATTCATAAAAGTGAATATTCTGCCAATCTGATATGTAAGGCAGCATGTGGTTGTGTGGCACTCTGAAGGTGTCTGTGAGGTATAACTACCTCTCAGACAATGTTTTTACAACACCTGATGTGGGCTCAGTGATCTGTGGGATGGTACACATGGCTAACATCATCCTCAAATGTGTATTATACAGACATGGCTCATTGTGTAAAGCCTATGCAGAACTCTGCACATATACCATGATGTGATCTGAGAAATCATTGTAGCTACTATGAACTTGAGCCCTTCATAGATATAAACATCTCACACAAGTAGCAATCACTCTTCTAACACATTACAATGGTGTTCTTCTCTCCACAAAGTACAGGGCCCCATAATCAATTACATGTATGTCCTGTGTAGGCCCCATACAATGTATGCAATGTACATAATGCTCACACTCGGGCACTCAGAGACAGCTTGTAGCTTGTGTGAATAGAAAGGAAGCATTATACAGAGTTACATATTCATTAGAGATTAATATCTGTTCGTCTGGTGAGCCATAGAGCTGACCATACTGGGGAAGGAGTGGTCCTCATCTACCAGGGTACCCAGCTCTTCTGAAGTAAAGGGATGGACCCTTTCACCAGAATGGCATGCCATAATTGCTCCCAGTGGTGGCAAACAGCAGCTAAAATGGAGGAGGTGTTGATAGCAGCAATGTCAGGAGGCAAGTGAGTTATTTTTCAGTCCGCAGCGTACATGTACACCACATACGTAGTCAGCAGAGTTGGCACACCCAGCTATTGGACTGCGGTTGTCACTAACATTAGCCTATTGGGGTTGACTTTCACCAGTGGCGGACATTCGAAAGGTCCCATTAGTGAGATCAGGCATCTGCCATGCTAGTTGGGAAAAAGATATTGATGACAGTTAAGTGCTTCACCGCCACTACAAATGAGGGCAAACATGTTGACTTTTGAGAAACTCTGTTCCCCTGTCATGTTCAGTACAAAACATCATCTGTATAGTGCATTACTGTGTACATAGGCAAAATGAGCACGGGATTCTGTACACCGCGTTGGGGGTATTTCACTTAAAATGTCAACCCTCACTATAGTGCTGATTTACCATTTCTGATTTGATGATGTGCTCAGTTCTGTTACAGGCCTGTGAAGGCCACCTTGGGGATGACTGGTGAAATGTTCAACATTTGACAATGATGACGTGAAATGTTTAATGCTTCATGAAGCATCAATGTTTAGACATATGACTCTTGCCTTACTCTTCATATATGTTACTCTGCACTCTGTGACCAATATACATTTTTAAGTTGCTACTCACTTGGGGGCATATCAACAAGGGCTTTATCTCTGCTTTTTTGGCTTTAAAAGCCAAAAAAGCAGAGATAAAACTAGCGCAATATCAACAACAGGGTGCTAACACGCAAATTTGCATGTTAGCACCCTTTTACTCTACGCTTCCCCTTGCATCTCTAATGAGATGCAAAGGGGGCGTTCCAGAGTAAAATAATAGGAGAAATGTCGCTAAGCGACATTTCTCCTATTATCAAGAATGTCGCTAACCCTGTTAGAGACAAAAAAAGCAGCGCTAACCGCGGTTAACGCTGCTTTTTTACGTCTGCTAATTTTCAGACTTAGCCATGATATCCTATGGAAGGAGGATATCATGGCTAAGTTTGTCTGTCCCTATCAACAAGCTAACGTGAGATTATCGCTGGGTTTCCAGCGATAATCTCACGTAAGCCTGTTAGCATGTAGATTTTTATCGCTATTGAGATAAGCGTTGCTAATAGCACGCTATCTCAGCGATAAAAATTCACGCTAGCCGGCGATAATTATCCTAGCGCTAAGTGCGCTTAGAGATAATTATCGCCGGTTGTTGTTGATATGCCCCATAGGTACCCTGGGAGAGGGAGGAGAGACCATAATCAAGAGTATCGCCCATTTCCAGAATTTCAGACCATGGAAAAGAGACATGTGATACAGAACTTTTGTGTGAATCGCAAAACAATACTAGACTTATGTCATCAGTTGGAGCCTGACTCATACCTCACATCACTTATCCTACATCAATTCCACCATTTGTCAGAAAGTAAAACCCAGCAGGAACAGAATTTGTCTCACATATACATCTAGTATGTGTAAGCTATTCACACTAAAAAGGACATGTCTCCTAAAAAAAGTATACAAAGACATGACAATTTGACACCCTCCATGTGTGAATGTAACAAACAACGACCTTGCACACATCAAACACACATCCAAACTATATCATTGGGAGGAAAGCAAGCTAAATGATGGACTGTTTGCTAAAAAAGTTAAAATACTTACCATATGATATCCCATCCATATCAATCGAATATCAATCTAAACCCCTCATTTGAATGCATCCCACATATGCACCCATTGAACAGTTACCCTTCTTCTGTGTAATTTCAGCACTGGTTTGAGGCTCAGATTATACAAACCCCTTAAAATGGATCACCAGTCAGGGTGAAACAGACAGAACTGCTGTGATATCTCCCGAAGTATACAATAACATATAGGGGCCGATTCCAATGGCCAGTCGGACAGCTGTCCATAGCCTTATCGTGCGACCAACACGTACCCGTAGCCAGTCCGTCCTGTAGAGGAAGTACGATGCGCATAACTGCCAAAAACACGACCGACACGTAGGCTGTGAATCAATCCCCATTCTCCGTCCAAGCCGTAACTCCTAAAGATGAACCGAGTCGCCCGGAAGCAGTATACATAGCAGTTTCCGGCATGACAAGTACGATGCGTGCTTCCTACGCGCCGGACAGGTCGTCATGCATGGGACGTCACAGCATCCGGAAAACAAGCATATCAGCTACGATTCGTGCCACAAATCAATACACGGCTAAGAGACGGACCAGCTTGCAGCGGGTACGAGACGGAGCAACAAGCAGCGTGTACGACACGAACATATCATGAATCCCATCGCGCAGGTCATACCAGTACTCTACATCTATGAACGGATCAGGGACTGATGCCGACAGCGCAGGCGGTAAGTCAGACACCTGCAACACAAACAAACGACACGTACCCGCAAACTGGCACACACACACAGAGGATCCACATCCTGGCCACCAACAACAGCCCACCATAGGGGTTGCATGGCCAGCACCACAAACACCCCCACCCATAGTGAATCTGTTGCCCATCACTACTGCCACCCCCACTCACAGGGGACCTGTTGCCCATCACCCCTGCCACCCCCACTCACAGGGGATCTGTTGCCCATCACCCCTGCCACCCCCAGCCATAGGGCGTATGTTTCCCATCACCACTGCCACCCCCAGCCATAGGGCTCATGTTGCCCATCACCCCTGCCACTCCCACTCACAGGGGACCTGTTGCCCATCACCCCTGCCACCCCCACTCACAGGGGACCTGTTGCCCATCACCCCTGCCACCCACAGCCAGAGGGCTCATGTTGCCCATCACCCCTGCCACCCCCACTCACAGGGGACCTGTTGCCCATCACCCCTGCCATCCCCAGCCCTGGTGCTCATGTTGCCATCACCCCTGCCACCCCCACTCACAGGGGACCTGTTGCCCATCACCCCTGCCATCCCCAGCCATAGGGCTCATGTTGCCCATCACCCCTGCCACCCCCACTCACAGGGGACCTGTTGCCCATCACCCCTGCCACCCCTACTCACAGGGGACCTGTTGCCCATCACCCCTGCCACCCACAGCCATAGGGCTCATGTTGCCATCACCCCTGCCACCCCCACTCACAGGGGACCTGTTGCCCATCACCCCTGCCACCCCCAGCCATAGGGCTGATATTGCCCATCACCCCTGCCACCCCCACTCACAGGGGACCTGTTGCCCATCACCCCTGCCACCCCCAGCCATAGGGCTCATGTTGTCCATCACCCCTGCCACCCCCAGCCATAGGGCTCATGTTGCCCATCACCCCTGCCACCCCCACTCACAGGGGACCTGTTGCCCATCACCCCTGCCACCCCCAGCCATAGGGCTCATGTTGCCCATCACCCCTGCCACCCCCACTCACAGGGGACCTGTTGCCCATCACCCCTGCCACCCCCACTCACAGGGGACCTGTTGCCCATCACCCCTGCCACCCCCACTCACAGGGGACCTGTTGCCCATCACCCCTGCCACCCCCAGCCATAGGGCTCATGTTGCCCATCACCCCTGCCACCCCCAGCCGTAGGGCTCATGTTGCCCTTCACCCCTGCCACCCCCACTCACAGGGGACCTGTTGCCCATCACCCCTGCCACCCCCAGCCATAGGGCTCATGTTGCCCATCACCCCTGCCACCCCCACTCACAGGGGACCTGTTGCCCATCACCCCTGCCACCCCTATTCACAGAGGACCTGTCACCCATCACCCCTGCCACCCCCAGCCATAGGGCTCATGTTGCCCATCACCCCTGCCACCCCCACCCACAGGGGACCTGTTGCCCATCACCCCTGCCACCCCCAGCCTTAGGGCTTATGTTGCCCATCACCCCTGCCACCCCCAGCCATAGGATGGGTGATGCGCAACACATCCAGCATACTCCAACATCAGGTATGTCCGCAAAATACATCCCCCATAACATCATGACAACAGTGTGTAGTCTGTGACAAATGCCCACAACAGTGATTATGGCTACGAGCATACAATGTAAGTAACAGCACATGTGTGACCAACACATGAGTGTGACATACACAAGGCAAGCATCACCATAGCACTGTGGCAATGTAAAAAGAACACCCCCTCACTGTGTAGAACAGAAGTTAAGTGGGGGCTCACAAAATGCAGCAGATGTGGAGCATTGTGGTGATGGGGACCAAACCCCCCTCATCACAGTGACCAAAAGGTAAGTGTCATCATGGTCAAAGCTGCAAATAACAAACAGCATGTATGATCCCTGCTCCTAACACATCAAACACTTCTGGGGCAAACTAGTGGTTGTGTCCCATACACACAGAGATGTGGTGAGGCTAACAGTGCTGTGAAAACATAACACACTCTCGGCCATGTGCAGACAAGCACCACACATGGGGGCTGACAATGCATACAGTGTACAATGACACAACAGCAGAAGTGACCATCAGCAAGCATGCACACATCTCGAAAATAGACACACCAATCAAAACAACATGTGTATACTCTAGGTGACAGCTCACAAACTCACATTCCATGCGAGCAATGGGACCCAACAACCAGGATGAATGTGCATAATGATGTGAAATGACTCACAGGGACAGCATGCAAAATCACAGAAACAGCATCCAGACAAAGGCCCACAACAGCAATACCAATGCACTGGTGCAGATGCACAAACACAAACAGGAAAACTCACAATGCACATCGGACACAACATGTGTGTGTGTGTGTGTCACAGTATCCCCAGGCAACTACACAACCCTGAGGGGGGCTGAACCACAGTGACACAGATGGGGACACAGTGCCATACAAAAGTAAACCATCAGTGGGACACCCTCAGTGGGCAATCAGGCATTGGGAGATGATAGGGAGCAGAACAGACACATGTGACACAAGTTGGAATGAACACCAACTAACACAGCAAGAGACTGACACACAACACCACTACCCCCAGGGACTAGACAGTGGGGTGCCAAAAGCATGCATGACACCTCCACTGTGATGACAAAGGCAGATGTCGTACAAACTGGGAAACCCAGACATGTGCCTGTGCCACAAACGTACATCACACATACACAAACACAAATCACTCAGCATGGCCCCTCATCCATGGGCAAACGGGAGCTAGGGGACCATCCATGCAAACATTCACATCAGTCCACCCTCAACACCACACACCCTGAACTGCAACAATGTGTATCTGTGAAGCCCACATGGACAGGTGACATGGCACATGTACCCATGACAAACACAGGAATGTTGGGATGAACTAAGGTGCACAGACACATCACACAAGGACAGTTTACAACACTGTGTAATGACAGACATACTGCACAGTATGCGGGACATGGCCATGACCTCAGAGCTCATGTAACCTTCAGAATTCCTGCCACAGTCCCAGGACAATGCAGATGCCAAGGAGAAACACAAGGCACACATGCTGACACCTGCCAGCTTCGTAGCCGTGAACCCGACAAGTGAGAGCAGTCACACACACATACAAATGTCTCAATCACTGAAAACTACCACCTAGGGACAACTACATGATATTGCGAACAAACAAGTGCCTTGAGGAACCCTGACTGTGTCCCATCTGTGTCTGACAACAGCATCAACACTCAGAACTGACAAATCCCAATGATGATACACCAATTAACAATAGTCTGTCATGCACCCACACATCTGGTAGCCCATTGGAAAGGTAGTGGGATGAACCCAGTACCACTCAGCAAGCATCAACAACAGGAACATCTCAAGGGAACACTGTCTGTGTATGAACAGGGTTGTGGACACACACACATGCTCATACAACACACGCCATGGGCCCATGCCATGTCACTGGACAACACACTTACTTGAGGGGACACAACTCCTGTGGGAGCCCAGCGCGACGCAAGTCCCACTCATGTCTGCAGAACACTTGGTCAGTCAGCCATCAGTTACCACACAATGAAGGCTCTGGTCACAACAGCCAGGGTATGGGAGTCTCCCCTAAGTCATCTGCACATACCCAAAACATATGTCTAGCAAGTTGCACAGAGGCCCCAGTTGCTCCTATTACAATGATGCCCACACTTGTAGGTCCAGTGTCGATGAGCATAAAGTATGTGGAAGTGACAAATTGGACAATGGGAAGCACATCATATGTGCAGGGGTGCAAGCCACAGATGTGACCATTGCAATGAAATGCTCACAGAGAGATGTACACAAATAGTTGATCCAGACACACCCAGGTAGCTGCAAAGGATGATATGGATACCCACCAGAATAGGATACATATCTCATGGACCACAAGGAGTACCTCACATCAACACATCAGTATTCTATATTGGAAACCAAGCATTACAGTTGCAAGGGCATGTTAAACATCATCAACATAATGTACAGCTAAATCAAGTTCACAGGGATAAAGAAAAAAGCTTTATTCAGCATATTAAAAGTGAAACGTCTCTTCTAACAAAAGGCCAAAGGCCAGTCCATGTCCAAATGCCAAGGAGTGAACTAGAGTGACAATTGTCACACCTTGCTTGCCTGCATTGCTAAGGACCGGGGTCATCCCCTCGGAGGGGCATACATGGGGGCAGGCCAGGCACCGCAGGGACAGGATCAGGGCGCAGCAGAAGGAGGCAGTGAAGCAGTGATGGATGCAGGCGAGACACTTGCAACTGCATTGGAGCTGACTGGTGGGTGCTGTCACAACTGTGGGGCACAAGTCAGATGGGGTGGGTGCCGGCACAACTCCAGTGGGCAGGTCAGATGGAGTGGATTGGCTCACCACTGCAGTGCCCAAGTCAGACGGGGTGGTCGTGGACTCCAAAGCAGTGCCTACATCCATGGGAGCAGAAAGGGGGACAGGTGAGGTCGGCAGGGCAGGGGAGACACGGTCTCCACATCAGTGGCACCAACTGTCTGACCAGGTGTGGAGGAGCAAGTGCTAGGGGGGATGGCCTTGGCATTTTGGGGATGGTGTATCTGTGTGTGGGGGAACCCGGGGCAGGGAGTGGCAGGGGAACCTCTGGAGTGGTGGCCTGGGGGATGGAGGACGGAGACTTTGCTTTGGAGCTGCGTGGTGGTGGGGGGTCTTGCTCTTCTGGCAGTGGGGGGACTTGCAGGTGGGTGTCTCGGTCTGACTGTGCCTGGGGGAGGGTGTCCGGGTGTGAGGGGCACTCCCTTCTGTGTGTGGGGACTTCCTCTTCCCCTTGTAATCTGGATCTGCAGGGTCGGTGGGGAAGAGGCCAAGGTCACAGAGGAAGAGCTTCTGGGGGGATGGGGTTGCAGGTGAGGCAAGGGAAGGGGGCTGGGAGGGAGAGGTCTCGGAGGACTGTGGAGTGGTTGTGGATAGCTCTGTGTGTGTCAGCAAACCAGCCCCTGTGAGTGTGGAATCAGTCCCCTGCGCTTGCTTGTGTGCATGTCTAGACCTTGGTTTGGGGGTTTCTGTGCTTGGGACAGGTAGGGTGCTATGAATCGTGGGTGGTGCAGGGGTAGGAGGGGTGCGGGACTGTTGGAGGAGGGACACTGCTGCCGTCAGGGAGGAGGCCACGGACTGATTGGTCCTCTGTAGGGCAGACATGCCCGAGGAAATGCCCTCCATGAATGACACCAGTTGTGTCAACAGACCTGTGTGTGCATGGAGGACCTTCAGCATCAACGTCTGCCCTACATGGATCTGTTGAAGTAAGTCCACAGACTCCTCACTCATGGCAGCAGGAGACACACGGGCAGGGGGTGCGGTGCCTGGCATGAAGCAGACATGCTCACAAACACGGGAGGCCACAGGGACCTCTGGGTTGGGAGCCGATGGGAGAGGGGTGGTGGTGGTGGTGGTGGCAGTGGCGGGGGCAGGGACAGCCTCACTAGCTGGGGTTTGGTGGCTGCTGACACCCGCCTCCACAAGGGAGTCATCCTCAGAGCTGCTGTGGCCCTCAGCTGGGGGGGATGGTGCTGACGACTCCTCTGTGTGGCTCAACTTGCCCTCCGTGCCACTGGGTCCACGCGACTCCTCTCCTTCTGTCCCTGTAAGGCTCTGTGGCTCCTCCTGGTCCGTGGAGCTGTCCCCTCCTGTGGCCGTGGATGTATCTGGATAGGAATAGGAAGTAACAGAGCTACATCAGTCACCTGCACCGACTGCACACACCACAGTTAGTACATCACATCACAGGGCAAACCCTGGCATCATCAGCTGAACACAGCTCAAAGTGCCAACACTGTTTAGGAGAAGACAATTGTCATTTTCAACCTCAACCATGGCACACATATCCCTCCTTGACTTTCACACATATGTCCGTTGCATGTTGGATGCTAATACCCCTATGTGCCAACATGCACCACCCACACATCAGTTGTACATGCAAGTGAACTTGTAGGAGTATGTAACTATACACACAGCACATCTCTTGCTACTGACTCAGTACAGGTGTCCGGGTGAAGGGACGGGCAGATACTCATTCCACATGCTTGTGATGAATGCCAGCAACACACACTATGATGTACTCCTGTCCTGATGGTCAATACCACAATGTGGTGCATGGTGCACACTTGAACACAATGCAGGCTCACTCATAGCAAGTTATATGCCATGGCACTGGTATGCCCTGAAAGTCAGTCAACACTGTCTCCTGTCACAGGAACAGGACATCCAGACAACAACAATATGCACTGACTCACAGTCCTAGCTCTGGGGTAAAGCAAACTCATGAGATGACTGGCGCACTTGCCCATCCCATGCAAACAACATATCCAGGAGCCAGAATACCCCACATCATGCAAATCAGACATATGAGTGTCAGCAAACACACATCCCTGTACATTAACACATCACAGTCTGCCATGCATGTAACCCAGCTACATGAAGGACACAGTTGCATACACCATTGTGCGCTGTCAGATGATCACACACCTATATGTCACACAGGTCTTGTCTCTCACAGTCACATCGCAGATGTCATGCTGACCCTCTGAATCATGGACACCCCAGTTGTACGTAGCAACAAGCCACACCCTAATGACACAGAGGCACACACCTGAGGGCACATGTCACAGAGCACAACCTTCAATTTCATACACAGGAGTGGGATTACAGAGTGTTTCTAAATGCCCTTGAGGGGGGCATGACTGGCCAGGACTAAGTGGAACAGTGTTTGGCCCTGGACAGTAGTCAGGTGGCTAAGCAAGTGAGATATACTTGCTATACATACTCCTGAGGCCCCTAAATTGGAGTCCCCTGCTGCATGGGTTTGTTTGGAATACCCCAGCCACATGTTGCGAGTCAGACCTTGGTACACATCTCAATGGCACACACAGATCACATGTCAGATCTCAGGCATTGTGTAAACAATTGACCCACCCATGAAACACACAACAGATTCACGGGAACTTATGCTGACCGGTACCTGAAGCATAGCTGACTGCAGGGACACAGTGCCCTAGTGACACAAGCAACAGATTGGAGGGGCCACACCTGTGGAACAGATGAGGAGGGTGGATCAAACAAATGAGGGACCTGAGTTTGGGACTACAAGAGCTATGTAACGTGGAAGTGTGAGCAGGACAAAAGACTGCTATTTGCATGTCAGACATAGTACACAGATCAGACATGGACTCACCTCCTTCCTGCTGCTGTCTGGCCTTCAGCTGCCTATCCAGGTCTGGGAAGACCACCGCCAGCATCCGGAGCATGTGGGGAGTCAGGGTCCGGTGTCCACCCTTCCTGCATGGAGGTGACAGCTTTAGCTGGACTCTAGCTATCCTCTGGGTCCATCCCCGAAGGTCCTGCCACCTCTTCTGGCAGTTGCGGATCCGGTGCTTGTAGACCCCCACAGAACGAACAGCCCAGGCGATGGTCAGCCAGATCGCCTGCTTCTTGTGGGCATCAACCTGTGAGGAGGACAAAGTGAAAAGTACATTAACACACATGCCCCAGATTTGTGCAGCACACATTTGGATATACATGTCATCATCACAAAGGGAAATAAATTACACAGGTAGTGCAACCATGGGGAAGGTAAAATCACATGCATGTCTGACATGTTAACAATGCCTGGACAGTAAGAGCTTGCAATAATGCACTTTAGCAGCAGGAAAATGATTCATTGCATGTACCTACCCACTTTGGGGGATGAAAGCAGTCATTGAGACTACTTGCCACTGGTGTACACACTGCTAGTACTGCTAGTCAGTCAACATGCATAATTAGGAAGGCAGTGGACTGCACACTCACCTGCTCCCCTGGTTTCCCATAGAGCTTTCTGTACTCTGGAAGGAGCCCGTCCAGCAGGGCCTGGTTCTCCTCCTCAGTGAAGGCAGGGGCCCTCTCCAGAGTATGTGCCATAGCAGGAGCCAGAGGATGCATAGACAGCAGCAGTGGTAGCAGGGATGTGGTCCAGTAGCATGTAGTGCAGGCAAGTGAGCTCCCTGGGGGCTAGCCAGCCTTATATCTGTGCTGCAGAGGCAGACTCTGTGCTATGTGTCCAAAGTGATAGGTCCAACATGGTTGCATTCTATGAATCTGGCCAATCCATTTAAAAGTACGACTCGTACATGCCTTCCGCATCGTTCAAATCTTCACCTTCAGGGAACACTTGAAATTGCAACATTGTTGTAGGCATCCAACTGAATTTCCAGTGCACAACTCGTACAACTTTTGAATCCGCATCCGTCTCCATGACAGTCCAGAGCCAATGAGTGTGCACGGCTCGTTCAACTGACTGTACAACGCGTATTTTGAATGTACACATGCACCCGTCTCCATACGATTCAATGGCCAAGGCATATGCCTGTCTCGGACCATGCCTGATCGACGCGTATGCATGATAGTCACCCGCGTCGGACCTCATTGCATTCAATGACAAAGCGTACGCACGGCTCGGACATGACCCATGCAATGCGTATGCATTGTCACCCGCGTCAGACCTCATTGCATTCAATGGCAAAGCGTACGCACGGCTCGGACATAACCCGTGCAATGCGTACGCATTGTCACCCGCATCGGACCTCATTGCATTCAATGACAAAGCGTACGCACGGCTCGGACATGACCTGTGCAATGTGTATGCATTGTCACATGCGTCGGACCTCATTAGTGTGACTATTATACGGATGCAACACACATATACTGGCCATGGACACCTGCGCACACCTGCCACACTATAGCATTGGCCACACAGTGGCCCATGGCATGTAAGGCTGCATTCCCTGGGTGTTTGGGGGGGCCACAGCAGTTTTTTTGGCTGACACTTTGTGCAGCCACTCCCAGGCTGTGCACGTGTACATGGGGGTAGAATCCTTTGTGTGTTGTGCACATTACCACTGTGATGTGCAATTGTACAGTAATGGGCATGA
Organism: Triturus cristatus; assembly: GCF_964204655.1. Taxonomy (NCBI): domain Eukaryota; kingdom Metazoa; phylum Chordata; class Amphibia; order Caudata; family Salamandridae; genus Triturus; species Triturus cristatus. The sequence goes on along the minus strand of NC_140587.1, from coordinate 732,532,516 downwards.
GTCAAGGCCACTCTGTCAGGTTGGATATGTTAAGGACATGTCACATACACCCTGAGTCCTGGGTGTGATGGCATGTACATCACAGTGAGACCTGTAGCCACAATACTGATGTGCACCCACAGTCTGTGTGCATGTTGTGTCTCAGATGTGTCTGATCACATGTTACCAATGGGTGACAGTCTCCACATCCATGTGGTATATGCATCAACCTTGATGGGGTTTGTGTCTAAGAGACATACATGTAGGGCCAGCAGGAACAACAGTGGCCCACACAGCCAGATGATTGGCCATTGTACTACATAGGACTCATGTGGACATGTGGTATTGAGGTGTGAGGTGGTGGTCTTGTAGGTGACATATGTGTTCATGCCCAACAGCACACACCTCAGTACATTGTGTAATGTTATGAACTAGCATGTGATAGTGACCGTGGTCATGGCCACATGGGTGGATGCACTGACAATCTTCCTTTGAGCATCTCTGTACTGCAGGGCACCAGCTGTCCATCGTCCGTTCCCAGACCTTGCAACCATGCAGAAACGCAACTGCATCAGATGGTACCGCTTCACAAGGCCACTGATTGAGGAGTTGGCGCGGCAGTTGGCACCACATCTGCTACCTGGCCGGACATACCCTGCAGCACTGACCCCAGAGGTGAAGGTGATGGCAGCCCTGCACTTCTTTGATACCGGTACCTTCCAGTACACTGTGGCTACTGCTGGTGGTATGTCGCAAACGATGTTTAGTCGGGTGCTACGTGATGTCTTGGAGGGGATGTTGCAAATCCTCGACCTGTATATCAAGTTCCCGAGCCCAGATGAACTCCCTGAAATTAAGGATGCCTTTTATACACTGGGGAGGATGGCGAACGTCATCGGATCTATTGATGGGACACATGTTGCCCTGATACCACCACAGGCACATGAGCAGGCATACCGGAACAGGAAGCACTACCATTCAATAAATGCTCTGGTGGTCTGTCTTGCTGACATGTCGATCACATATGTGTGTGCACGGTTCCCTGGTTCGGCGCACAATGCCTACATTATGAGGAGTAGTCGCATTGCAACGCTGATGTCACAGATGCCAGCTCAGCGTGCCTGGCTTGTCGGTGTGTACTGACTGTTTCTCATTGTGTGTGTTTGTCACTGTTGTATTCCTACAAAACTCAGCAACTTTTTCATTTTTGTGTGTGTAGGTGACTCCGGATACCCAAACATGCCGTGGTTGCTGACACCCCTCAGGAACCCTGTGACGCCAGCCGAGCTGTGCTACAATGCGGCACATGGTCGGAGCAGGAGGGTGATTGAGCAGACATTAGGCCTCCTGAAAAGCCGCTTTCGCTGCCAGGACAAGACCAGAGGTGCCCTCCCATATGAGCCTGCAAAGGTGTGCAAAATAATCCTTGACTGCTGCATGCTACACAACATGGCGGTGCGTAAGGAGGTGCCTCTCATCCAGGATGACGATGACGATGACCAACGTCCGGCACCTGTGGAGGATCCCAGCCTGAGCCAAGATGCCAGTGATGATGAAGATGATGGTGACGTCCGCTCCCAGCTCATCAACAACTTCTTCACCTGAATGTGAGTTTACAGGGTTGTTATGTGAATGTATGGAGGTAGCCTGGAATGTGTTGAGCCAGCTCTGTTGCTGTCTGAGTGTGTGTGTGTGCCACTTGACTGGATGCGTGCTGTGATGTGTCCATTCAGGTGGTGTGTACTCCACAATAGGGTAGTATTGCTAACTAGTGTTTGTGTAGGTGTTTTGCAACATGGTTTGTGCATGTGCATTGCATTTCTCTCCTGTTCTTCTGTGCTTTTGACTGTATCTTCTCTGTCCTTCCCAGGGTCCTTTGCCTATTGTGTGGTCAACACTGACCCCCAACACCCAGAAGCCAACACCAGTGTGGAAGTTGAAAATTCCCATCAACTGATGTACCACACATCCCTGGACTTCCATTCTCCAACACATTGTGAGCGTGTGTCCACTGTTACGTAGAATTACCGTGCAACTAGTGTGGAATAAACGTGTTGCTGATGTGTAATGAACCTGTGCTACGCTTTGTTATGTGCATTGTCTGTCTTCCCACATCTGAGTGACATCTGCTTACCTCACCTGTGGACTTGTTACCACTGACTGGGCTTGGTGTTGTGTCTGTGCATGCCAATGTGTTTCAGGTCAACATCATTGTGTGTGATGAGTAATATGGCCATGGTGAGTATGTTTTATGTTGCCATAGTGGTGTGTGTCCCTCACATGTGTCACATCCACATGACTCACCTTACGTTGGACACATTGTTGCAGTATTTGGCATGCACTGTGTTGTGTAGCAGATCAACATCTCCCTGAACATGACAAGTTGGAATCACAACAGAGGCAAGTATGGTGTACTGGTGAGTTTATTTACAAACATGTGTGAGGGAAGTGCACAGGATGGTGGGTGCTGTACAGTGGTTTGGGAATCCAATGTTCACATTGGAGTTGGAAGTGCTGGTAGATGAAATGTCCAGAGTAAAGTCCACAGTCATCTGATACATTTGCCCAACATGAACCCTCCATGTCATGTGGGCGAGTTGTGTGCGATTGGACAAGGTTTGGACTCGGAGGCCCTGGGGGATGTGCTGGGACATCTGCCTCTCATATGTCCTTCTTCGGACGACCCCTCTTCTTCTGGGGGGGGGTTCCTCGTGTGCAGGCCTCTGCGGTGCAGGGAACTCTCCGCCAGAGTCCTCCTCCATCCCTGTGGCACTGGCAGATGGTGTTGCGACAGATGTTGTTGGCACACAGGGGGGTGTGGACAGGTTGGTGTTGATCAGGCGGAAGCATTGTAGTATGTCCTGATGCACAGCAGTGATATCATCCCACTTGGCCTCTAAGCGGGCATGGTGGGCGACCTGCTCATGTTGTATGTCCTTGAGGATCCCCACTACCTGGCCAAATCCTCCGGTGCTATCCTGGTATGCATCTAAGATGCGTGCCAGTTGGGGGTCATCATGCAGTCCAGACCCCTCTGCAAGGCATGCCCTGTGCCTACCACCCCTCCCAGCACCCCTCTCCACATGGGCAGGACCAGTGGCGGTACGCACAGGGACCCCTTGTGTGGTGTTGCTGGGGGTGTTGGCTGTAGCTTCCGGGGGGTCCTGTGTCCCTGTGCTGTGGGTGTTGATTGTCCTTGGTCTGTCCGTGTTGGCGGGGGTGCCCTGTCGGTGTCCAGATGCTGGAGGCGTGGGTACAGGGGGGGCAGATGTTGATGCTGCTGGTGCTGCATGATGGCTCACATCGGAGGGGCCAGGTTGGTCGTCGTCATCCGAAGAGGAAAGTGAGAGTGTCAGACCAGAGCACTCAGTGTCCACCAGAGTCTGGGACTGGGTATCCTTGTCATTTGGTGCTGGGTGCCCAGCACCACCTGTGTTTGGAAGAGACACACAATGTGATTTATTTTTCTACATGCATCGTTGGTTCACAAACATGACATTTTCTACTTTTCAAACAGATGCCTGCCTGTACACTGCTATTTCCCAGCTTTTCACAGACAGAGTTTGATATTGTTGTTGGCCATTTCCCAGCATGGCCTTGTGCTCCGCACAACAGAGCCCAGTGTCAGACATCTTGTCAGTCCCTTCCCACTCCCTGTGAGGCGGGTATGGTTCAGTTTGCTCTTGCAGTGCCATGTGGGTGGGTGTAGGTTGTCTGTGACTGTGACTCCCATCATACTCTTGACTACACCCCCCTTCCCAGCATGCCCATGCTTCCTCCCTCTTGACTCTGCTTCCCTGTGAGGGGGTGTGACAGCAATGGCAAGATGGCTGACTGTGAAATCCTGGTGTTTGTTTGGCTGCAAGTCCGAAGTGAGCCCCTGTGCTTCACACAGCAGCACCCAATACGGGGTATCTTTTGCTGGTATTTCAATGAGGTGTGTGTCAATGCATTGTACCCGGTGAGTTGTGTGGAGTTTGAGTTGGGGGTGTCTCCCCATGCTGAGTAGTATGGTCAGGGCTGTCAGTCCTCCTTCCCATCATGAAACGTGCTTCCATTGTAGGGCGTGCAAGTTGTCTTTCAGGATGTCAATCAGTGGTGTCCTACTTCTGATTTGCACACAAGCCCTAGCAGGGCCTTGTGCTCCCCACAGCAGGACCCAGAGTCAGCCATCTTGTCAGTCATTTTCCACTCCCTGTGATGTGGGCATGTTTCAGAGAGGACTTGATGGGCCAATCAGGAGGGTGTGCATTATCTGTGACTACAGGCCCCATCATGCTTTTGGATACACTCACTTCACCTGCATCCCCACTATTCCTTCCTGACAGCTGCACTGGGAGGTGGTGTGTTTGTGGTGGCCAACTGTCTGGCAGGGTCTATTTGGCTTAGTGCCACTGGCTTGCTCTATTTGTTTCTAGGGGCAGGAGATCATGACCCTAGAGGTAGGTGCCAGAAGAATCCTGAGGCAGTCTTTGCACTCAGGCTACCTGATATAAGAAGCCTGAGGAGGCAGCCCTCTCCTCTGAGGTGTCCAAAGTTGTCTTAATGTTGAGTCAGAGGATCCGTAATTTTTAAAGTATGACTCCAGCAGATAAGCACTCAACTGATTCTTTGACTTGACATGGAGACTTAATTGTGTGGCACTATACATCTTCATATGCCTTTCTGCTGTTACTGCCTGCAGTTCAGCCTCTTTAAATTCGATACCAGACTTTAAAGTATAGTGTTTTATATGTGAACTGAATTTACTAAGTGGTATCACTGTCTCACAAGACTGGAGTCTAAAGTAAGCCTGGGTGGTGAACTCCAATCCCCTTGCAGAGTTCGCGGAGTTTTCCCCACTTCGTGTTATGCAGAGTTCCCAAAAACTCCGCTCCATGTAGCGGAGCATAGTTTTTTTCCTTCCTCATGCTCGTCAATGTCAAGTTGGAGAGCGTGAGCGAGAGAAATCAACTTGCCGGCGAAATATCTCAACACGGGTGCTGGGATTTCTCAATGAGAGTGAAGGCATATGCTTGCAACCGCTCGCATTGAGAAAATGTCCTTTCATGTTGAGAAAGCTGCTGCTCGAGTAGATAATCTACTCAAGCAGCGGAGAGGAAGCAGCACCTGCTTGCACCGCTTGCGCTGTGCATGGTGCCATTTGTGATAATTTGACAGTGCGGAGAAACACCAGGCACTGAAAATTACAGCGAAATGCATTTTTCTAATGCACTCTGCCGCTTGCGGAGCTCCGCGTAGTGTGGGGGAGGTTTTTCGCACTTCGCAGAGTTCCATGTAGCAGAACTCAGCAAAGTCTACCCTGGCTTAGTCTAAAGATCTCATGGCTGCTACCAATCTGAAAATTTGGTTCCAAAGTTTCCAGAACAGTCAGTTGTTACAGGTCTCACATTGTAACAACTGAATTCATTTATCACTTGTGCTCTGGGGCCACAGTATTATTAGCCCCTAAACTAAATACTTGTCTGTGTCAACATGGTGTTTTTAGGAGTGATTTCTCACAAAAAACAAATCATCACTACAGATCTACTAATTGTTTTTTTTTCTTCGTTTTAGTCTTGTTTTATTTATTAAAATAAGTTCTATTTGTTCAACTTGATGTGGGATCCGTTTTGTGTGGTGTTTTTACTGTTTTACTGTTTGAAGTGTTGCACAAATGCTTTACACATTGCCTCTAAGTGAAGCCTGACGGCTCTGCGCCAAGCTACCAGTCGGTAAGCAGAGGTTAATTTAGAGTTTGCCTGCACCTTACCCTGACTGGGGTTGTGGTTGCTGCTTGACCAGGGCTCACACCTCAGGCAACCAGTAACCCGATTTCTAAAATTGTTCAGATTGCACTGACTCGGTGAGCAAAGGAGAGGTCTTTATTCTCAACCCTAGAGGGCTACTTTCAGTTTATTGTGATGCCCTTTGGTTCAAACAATGCTCCTATCACCTTTCAGAGGTTGATCAACAGGGTCCTCGCTGGGAAGGAGGCCTTCTGTGCTGCCTACCTGGATGACATAGTATAATGTTCCTTCTGAAGAACCACAGCACACAGGAATGGTTTTCTAGGTAGGTTTATTCCTGTCAGTAAGAATATGTCTAATTCGGATGAACGCCTGGGCCAACTGTCATTGTGTGGAATCTGGAACACCAGTCGACCACCAGATTGCGCACAGCCTCATTGGCGTGGATACTGCACATAGCTGTCTACAGCTCCGGGTAGGAGGAATACCTGTACTACCTCCAGGAGGTGCTTCAGGCCCTACCACAGGCAGATCTGACTTTCAAGGCCAGTAAATGGCAGATAGGGCCATAGTTTATCTGGGAAACATGGTGGGTGGGGGCAATGTGTAGACCCTTCAGGCCATAATTAACAATAATACAAACAAGAAAGGAAGTGACGAGGTTCTGTAAGTTGTGGACTCTCCCTCCTCTATAAATCATGAAAAAACAAAGAAAGTACATACTTTATTTGTAGAATAATGCTATCTTTCCGAGAATAGTTCTATATTGTGTGTAGGTATTCCTAAAGATGTATAGGAAAACAGAATGTTTTGTTAAAATAACCCTCACCCACCAAAAGCTCCCTCCGCCTCGGGTAGGCATTTGCTTGGGTGAAAGAGCAGCTTTGACGACTGTTTGATTACAAGAGCTCCTCCCTTCCAATGAAAAAGCTCATGGGGCTTTAGTTGGGCTCCCAAAGTATTGATTTACAAGAATATACCGTATGGGTATTGTATATGTGCATGTTTTATAATATGCACAAAACAATCTGACATCAGGCAGACCACATTGTGGTTTTTCTGAAGAGTGGTGCAGGGATAAACCATTTTGGTCCTGAAGAGAAGCCAAGGGGAATACTTCGAAACACTTGGAAAAGGGAGGCAACAGCTCATTACAGCATACATCCTCCACTCCTTATTTTTACTAATACCAGATATAGGGAGTATTAAAATTTAGTTTCCACACAGCCACGTATTTTTTAACTCACCATATTTCCTCTGACCCTTCCACTCTCACACCAACACATAGTTTCACCTCACTAATAAGTGCACCCACGTCTTTGTCGGTCGCAGCACGCCCGTCCCGCAGCGGGGCGGGAAAGAACCCGATGATAAAGCATGCCACCAAGGGACCTTTTGGTGGGTGAGGGTTATTTTAACAAAACATTCTGTTTACCTATACATCTTTAGGACCTGAAGTCTACAATCTTGCCTTATGTTACCGTAAATCTTCCTTTACCCAAGGATTGAACAAACTAACTTTACCGCCAGACCTACTCAACCAGGCATAATATTCCATATGCAGCACATTTCCATGTAGATGTAATATCTTTAGTTGCCTGAGCTCTCCAGAGGTGAGACCTCACTCCTATGCAAAGTATTCTTACTCAGCCCTAACCACCTGCACCAATTTTAGGTGATTGAGGCTCATTTCCACCAACAGACCATGACTCAAAGCATGAGAGAAAGACAGAAAGGGAAGATAGGGGAAATATAAGAGAGCATTAATGATTGCATAAAAGGGGCTGAAAAAAAGAAACTGCAAGAATAAGCAATTTTAACATAGTGAAAGAAAAAGATTATTGCAACCTTGCCATTTAGCAATAGGACCCTAAGAAAGTTTGCAAATGTCTTTTTTCCATAGCCCTGCAAAAACTATTCTATGAGGATATTTCATCTTTGTATGTGTGCTGTAGAATGCAGCATTCATGTAAAGAGGAAATAACGAGGAGAAAGAGATATATTTCTTCTTGCTACACCAGCCTCAGGTAGACTTACCATTTTGGTGCAAAGCTATATGTACAAGTCTTTGTGAATATGGTTCAGCGTCAAAATACATCAATGAATCAATGAATGCACAGGTACACTCTAGCACCACCCATATAATGCCTAACTGATGCAAGGTAATGCAAGACAGGGCAACGTGTGGAACTGTAAATCCCAAAACAGATTTTACGTCAGGGTTTTGCCAGAAAAGTGACTAAACCCTGATGCAAAATCTGGGCCTCAACCAGTGCTTAATTTAAGCCAGTGGTATCTGGTGATTGGAATCGGAACTTAATTGCTGGCACCGGCACTTAATTGACTGAACCTGCACTTATGACATCAGCCACATTGCTTGGAACCGGAACTTAATTGCTGGCACCAGCACCTAATTGACTGAACCTGCACTTATGACATCCGCCACATGGCGGCGCTGTTTGTGTAATTTAAAGATGAGCAGAAAACCGTTGTTTGTTAATAAAATATACATTAATAACAACGGATACCTGCCACCCAAGCCATTCTTAAAAAATTGGCGTCCTCAACCAGTCTGAATTGTCACACTTCAGTGTGATGGTTAGTAGCTGTGTAAGTAAAGCGGCAATATGTAGTACAAACTGCAGTGGCCTCCTGATGAGGGCTCTGGCACTTATTTGTTTTTTTACAAACTAAGCACTGGCCTCAAGTTATACATTTATTTTTATTTAAACTCTGCCACAAAGAAAGTGGCAACATGAAGAAAACTGACAGTAAATCTTTTTCTGATTCATTGGTTGCAAAGACTGTATTTTAAAATATCTCAAGGGGTTAAGGCATCTGCTGCAGGATCTGTGTGTTCCAATAAATCTAAATGAATAATAATTGTAGGATAACTCTGGATGGAGGTTAATGCACTTGCTGTAACAAATCTGTGTTTTGTCTAGCATCAGTTTTGACTCAAAGTAGCATAGAGGGTTAATGCAAAGCACATCATGTAACATGCAAATGACAGATTATATTGTATATATCTAGGAAAGTGGGTGAAGGCTTTGAACACATGTAAACATTTTAATATAGCACAGTAAGCTATGGAAGATGATATGTGACTTCTACACCTTGTAATCCCCCATTGTTTTATGTAACACATCCAGTAAAATGATTTACAAATGCATATGATTTATGTAAATGTAATATGCAAGTGTCGTGCAAAGCGTTCTGACACCCTGCATTAGGATGAGTAGCGCTATACAGGAAAACATACTGGTACTTAGTAGTAAGTGGTATATAAACTGCATTTATTTTGTGTGAATACTGGGATAGACCAACACATCTGACGTTCTTACAGTGCATGTACATCTCTTAAACAGAGCCTGAGCAAAGTGAAAAGCTGCCTCTTTAAAGTGTGTGTGAAGGGGAAGCGGCGTTTACTTCGCATGCGTTTCTTCGCATGCCGTTTCTACGCGGTCGTTAGTACGACCGCGTTGTTAGTTAGCATACCTTTACTACGCAATTCGGAAATACGAATTGCAGTAAGGGGGAGAAGGTGTTGGATTTAAAATCCAACACCTTCCCTAGTGTCCGTATAGACTGGAGTTGGAATAGTAAATTATACTATTCCAACATCCAGCACCCCCTTACTGCAATTCGTAGTTCCGAATTGCGAAGTAAAGGTATGCTAAATACCAACACGGTCGTACTAACGACCGCGTAGAAACGGCATGCGAAGTAAACACATGCGAAGAAAAGTTATATATTCTGTGGGAAGTGCTACCAAGGTATGAGCCTTTGTTTCATCTCTGCTGCAGTTGCTTCTAGGCACGAGGCTCCTGACTGCTCCCAACCAGGAGACTCGAACAAAAGGAGGCCTGATGACCCCTCAAATTGCGCCTTTGTTATGAGTCCAGCTGGAGTCTGAAATAAGAGGGGCCTCCTCCCGCCTGCATGTTGTTGCTTATCGAAAGCAGACAACATGCAGGCGCTGCTGAATATGTCCTGGTGTTTGAGAATTACACCAGGACAAATTAAGGGGCATATTAACAAGGCGGCGATAAAAAATTATCGCCGCTTTTACTGCCGTTTTCGGCCGAAAAGCGGCGATAATTTTATCGCCTAATTAGTAAGGCCACGCTAACGCGTGAAACCTTGCTTTAGCGCACAAAATCTTAACGCCCACCTTTGCATCTCTAATGAGATGCAAAGTGGGCGTTCCTGACCTAACATGACAGGAGAAATGTCGCTAAGCGATATTTCTCCTATCATCAAGCCCCACGCTATGAAGCATAGCGGCAAGAAAAGTAGCGATAACCCCTGTTATCGCTACTTTCCTTACGCCTGCTTCAGGACTGACTTAGCCATGATATCCTATGGATGGTGGATATCATGGCTAAGTTTGTGGGGCCTTATTAACAAGCTAACGCTACTTTTCGTGAGATTATCGCTGGGTTTCCAGCGATAATCTCACGTTAGGTAGTTAGCGCTAGGATTTATTTCGCTTTTGAGATAAGTGTTGCTAATAGCACGCTATCTCAGTGATAAAAATCCACGCTAGCCGGCGATAATTATCCTAACGCTAAGTGCGCTTAGCGATTATCATCGCCGGTTGTTGCCGATATGCCCCTAAGTACATTTTTCTGCAGGGCCCAACTTCTTGGCATGGTGTACGGCGTCCACCCTGTGAAATTAGAGGGTGGACGCTGTCCACTTCCGTGTACCCCCGACTTGTGCCTTGGGTGTGGGTGTTTAGTCCAACCTCAGGTCTGGGGCTGCTTCATTACGTGTCAAGGAGGATACCAGGGGCAGTAGGTACACTTTGGGTGCATCCTCGACCTCAGAGCCTAGGTCTTGGGTCTTAAGATAAATTAAATTAATGGGTTACATCGGGGCTCCCATAATGATCGAGCTCAATGAGTAAAAAAATAATAGTCAGCATAAAAATGCAACAGGCCTGCAGGCGTCTCAAGAGCAGCATTTACATTGAGTAAATGATAGAATATAATTTTTGTTATGCCTGGTACTGTAGTATCTCATATTCACAACTGATACGTGTTACAAGAGCATAATGTGTGTAAATGAAATTCAGAAGATTAATCACACCGGCTTTCTTTGACAACGAAAATGACATCTCAGAATGAACTGGAGCTTATTTTCCTCAACAAAAAAGCAAGAATTAAATTCAAAGGCGATATTTTATGCGCAAAGTTGTTTCATTAAAACCAGCTAGGCTCTGGTAGATAAATAGCTTTTGTATCAATGCTTGACAGTGCTCATGCTGTTAGAGTTTGTATGACATGAGCACACATCCATTGAAAAGTTAAAATTATGCCAAAAGCATTGTGCAGGTGGCTTAAACTAGCCACCGAAGAATGAAAATCTGCAGAGACGTTTCTGAAAACAGATATTCCAAGGAATGTTAATGCTGAAGGTTTTACCTACAGCCAGAACTATAAACCATACACATTGGACTGAAAAAACAAAAACAAAAAAGTAAGGCATTTGCTCCGGAAATTGAAAGAGGTTAAGGAAACAAAATGTGCCGTTTTTTTGCTGTTCCGCTAAGATTTGCTGTAGTTTGCTTTTTAAAGATTACCACTTCATAGGTAGTTGGATTGTTGTCTTCTTCCACCACTAATTGTTTTCATCTTTATTATTTATGTGTGTGCAGTTTTAAACTCCCATGTCGACCTTGCAAGTTCACCTACTTGCCAGGCCCAAACCTTACTTTTTATTAAATGTAAGGTACCCCTAAGGTAGGCCATAGGTAGCCCCATGGACAGGGTGCAGTGCATTTGATAAGTGCTGTTGAGTTTTACATGTCCTAGTAGTAAAAAAACACTATATACGTTTTTCACTCTAGCAAGGCCTATCTCGCCCCTAGGTTAGCATTGGAGCTGACTTATAACACTTTACAAGTGTAACTTCTAATTTGGTGCATATGGAAAATTGGAGATTGGTGTCTCTGAACTCACAATTTAAAAATACATCTTTTAGTGAAATTGGTTTTTAAATTGCAGGTCAGAATATGCCACTTTTAGAAAGTCGGCATTTTCTTACTTTAACTACCCTGTGCCTCTGGGATCCAGGGACAAGAAGAGCAGGGTCTTGTGCACTAAAAAGGCCTTCCTTTGAAGTCTCCCTACTTCAAAGGCTAACATGGGTATAAGTACAGGACCTCTGACACCATATACTCATAACACTTCTGACTGAGGACATTCTGCCAGGAAGAAGAGCTGTTGTGATGTCATTAGGGACTGGCACTGTGCTGTTTGCTTTGCTGTGTTCGCCTGTTGCCTGCTGCTTCTTGCTTGGGAGTGAGAGGACTGGACTTTATTATCCACATACTTGAATCTAAAGGTTCTCCAAGGGTTTATTTGGGTTTGTCTCCTGTTACTGAAGTCTCAGGGATATCAAAGACTTCATCTGCGTCTTGCTACCAGCACCTGGGCTCCTCTGCTGTGAGTCCTGCTCTGCCAAGTGGTGCCAAATCCAGTCCTGGGCCGTTGGAAGTGAGTGTTTGGGGTTGCAACCCAAGAAACCAATGCATTGACACCGAAGCATCATTCTAGACCGACACATCCTTGAAAAACCAATGCATGGCCGCTGCCTGTACCGAAAGCTGTGGACACCACTCACCGAGTACGTGACACAATGACCTCAACTTACAGCGCAGTACCGACTTTGCTAACGCAGTGCCTCTGAAGAACTGCTGCTGCATGAGTCTCGGACACCGAATCACTGACATCCTTGATGCACCATCCAGACTCTGATGCATTCCCAGCCTGTCATGGCATCTGATCGACTCATCGCCTTCAACCCAGCGGTTTTGCATCAATGCCTCAGAACCAACGCACAGCGCTCTTGACATTGAACCATCAACGACTTTGCCCAGCTTCGGAACCAGCACTTCGCCTACGACAGCAATGCATCCCCAAGGATGATGCATCCAAGATACTGTCAGTGGATCTGCGTGACTCCTGTATCCGGCCTGCGTTCCATTGCCGTCAGACTAAAACTTTGGATTTGTCCTGGTCAAGCTTGACCAGCTAGCCCCAATTGGAGCTATTGACTTATAGGCACTGCATTTTTATCTTGCAAAATTCATATTTTGACTTGTACATGTTGGATTTTTTTCATTTTGGTCTTGTTTTATTCAGATAAATATTGGCTATTTTTCCAAACTAGTGTGGAGAATGTTTGTGGTGTTTTCATTGTGTTATGTGTGTGTGCACAAATACCTTGGACATTGGCTCTGTAGTTTAGCCTGACTTCTTTATGCCAAGCTAACAGAGGGTGGGCACAGGTAAACGTTTAGTGTGTACTACACTTACCCTGACTAGGATTGTGGTTCCTGCTAGACAGGGTGCATACCTCTGCCAACCAGAAACCCAATTTATAGCCAGGGGCACCTGTAAACCTTTTTTAAAGTCCTCCACAAAGAAACATGGAGCGGCTTTGAAGCAGCTGCTCTGTATTCCACTGAAAGTGCTGCCCTCATGGCAGGTGTGGTTCGCAGCTGCTATCTGCAGCATATTCATTGTAATAGAGCACACTGTCCCTGTTTGACCTGCTGCACCTGCCTAATGCAAACAAGGACAGTGGACCCTATATGTAATACTGGCCCCAAAGCACAACTTGAGTCTGCTCATGAGCTCGTTGTATTATGTTTAAATTGATCGCAAAAGTAAATTCTGGAACAGACATACAATATAGAGGCTGACTACTTCAGAGTTGTTCATCCAATTTGCCTCTCTGATGCAGATAAAATCATGTCCCATGAGTCAGGTGATAGACTCTAAATGCTTCTTCTGTGCAGAACCCCAGAGTGGCCTCCGCTGTTAGTAAATGGCTTCCAAAACATGTTGCTTTCATCCACTCCAAACTCACCGGTAAGGTACAGCTCTTGAGTAGTGTGTTATAGTGGCAGTAAATAAGGTGAGGCTGTAGGAAAATATAGGACATTGTGATTGACAATGGGATCACTGGTATAATATTTATTTTTGTTATTATGAAGGACATTGTGTTTGTCAGTGGGACCACTGCTATACCATGTGTTTGAATTATTACACTTGTCTGCAATTCTGACCATGGGAACACCTACTGCAACACCCAATAAACACCTCCATGATGCATAGAAATGCAATGCAGCGATTTGTGCTGCATTGCATTAGCGTGACTTGACAGTGCCTCCGCATTGTATACCCAATGTGCAGATAAAACGAAGGATAAGCGGTGCGTTCTTATAGAAGCAGCAGCCATATAAATACCTATGTTCTTCTTTAGTTGGATCTGTAAAAATATCAAAACCTCTAGTGAGCTGGCTACTTAAATAAGTGGTAACTATAGTCTAATCAATAGGGAGGTAATGTTACCTACTTAATTTGCGGTGATAATTCCAACCCGCAAAAGCGGGTTCTAGAGTGAAGGCGATGTTCGTAATACTCCAGTCACAGGGATCCAAATATGTCCCAATATTCAAAAACACTCTTCCTGCAACGGAAGTGATCTGAAGATTAGCTAAAGGGCTACATATACATGATAAATATCTGGTGACAATCAGTGTAGCCGATACCTACATGAGCATTGTTCGTGTCTGCTCGTTACCAAAAGTGCATATAAAGGAGCCAAACCCCGCTAAGTCTATAGTTCCAAGGAGAATCATGAAATGGTATATTGTAGACAGCTCCTTATATCAAGCATGACAATATCAAAAAATAACTCCAATCGTTATTCACTAGCCGCTCCCACTTATATAAGTTTCGCGCATGTACTAATAGCGGTATCAGCGGTGAGGGTAAAACCATCAATCGTTCTTTTATCGACAGCTACAACGCACTAGCGTGTCAGTCAATTATTACTCAGTGCCTCAGACAATCATGACTAGGCTGAGGTCTAATTTTTTTTTGCTATCACTGGTTGGTTAAAAACATCTTGTGATCGTACATCATACTAGTATCCATTTACATTTATAAGCCCGAATGTCGGAAAATAAAAATCACACCCTAAATATTAGGGACTATTTAGTATACTGAATGAGCCTAATACAACCGCCGGCCTCCTCTTACCGGTCTGTTGTGGTCTGTGAATCCGAACAGTTGCCTCTTGTTTCGATCCGAGTACGGAATACGAGGCAAGTGGTGAGCAGGCTTGTAAATGCATGTTGCTCGCGACGTGCATGGTGTGAACATAAAAGACGGAAACGGATCTAAGCACCTGGAGACAAAATGGCCCCGGAATCGGCAGTGTGGCGGCCATATTTGAATGGTACATCGATATAAACAATGGATTGGAGTATACATAAAGCTATGAAAATATAAAATTATACATTTCTTGAAATAACTCCCAAGTACAATTCGTTCTATTCCTATACTAGTGAAAGCAGAACAAAGGATACGCAAGGTCCCAAGGCAAGACACACTGAAGGAAGGCAGGTTGGCGAAACCTAAGGGGGACAAAGTACGAGTAATCAATGGTTTCAACAACCTTTCAGCAACATTGATGCGCAGGCTTAAAAAACACTAGCATTTACTTAGGGCAGACAGAACCCTCACTAACTACATCACAGACAAACCCACCATAACATTCAGACGGGGCGTGTCGCTGAGGAACATGCTGAGCCCAAGTTACCCCAGGCCAGAAAGAAAAGAAACATGGATGACACAGCGAACCAAGGGTTTCCATGGTTGCAACAATTGCAGTGCCTGTAAATGGGCATGCAACCATATAACAGAATTTGTGGGACCCGTGACAAAACATACAAAATAGATTGCAATATTAACTGTCTTACGCAGTTTGTTGTCTACATAATAGAGTGTAGATGTAAAAGAAGATATGTTGGTAGTACGATCAGGACTCTGCGTGAAAGAATGGGGGAGCACATAAGAGCAGTGAAGCAGGGTGATGTTAAATATCCAATTGCCGCACACGTAATACAATGCCCCGCACAGACCATAAATAAACGTTTTGATTTATTCGGTATTGAACATACCTATAGACATCCAAGAGGAGGCAACAGGGAGCTGGCACTTCGCAGACGTGAGGCACTTTGGACCTCAGACTGCGGAGTACTGAACTAGGACTCAATGTTGACCATGAGCTTCATTACTTTCTGGGTGATTAAGTGCACATTGTTGCCACACTTTGTGCATTGTCATGATCATAATGTTCATTTCACAATGTACACATTAAATGCAATTTGTATTATGTTCTTTACAGACTAAGAGACATGTGTCGCGAATTGACGAAATTGTTGATGGTTTTTCTCCTTAGCCTGGTTTTCACAAATTCCTCTTCTATAATTCAATTTTTTTTATATCCCTTGAGATGGAAGACTTAGAATACTTTGGCTTCACCTGAGCACGGTTAAATACAACTATTGGACACTTAATTACAATAGAGATATGCACTCGCTATCGTAGTCTACACCCTATATCTCACTCGCATTTACACTTTATTAATTATATTTTCACAGAGGACCTTATCACCCAATAACTTGTCTATGAGTGAGGACTATGAGGAGTAATCACTTATGACCATTAGGAACAGGAATAGAACGAATTGTACTTGGTATTTATTTCAAGAAATGTATAATTTTATATTTTCATAGCTTTATGTATACTCCAATCCATTTTTTATATCGATGTACCATTCAAATATGGCCGCCACACTGCCGATTCCTTGGCCATTTTGTCTCCAGGTGCTTAGATCCGTTTCCGTCTTTTATGTTCACACCATGCACGTCGCGAGCAACATGCATATACAAGCCTGCTCACCACTTGCCTCGTATTCCGTACTCGGATCGAAACGAAAGGCGACTGTTCGGGTTCATGGACCACAACAGACCGGTAGGAGGAGGCCGGCGGTTGTAATAGGCTCATTCAGTATACTAAATAGTCCCTAATATTTAGGGTGTGATTTGTATTTTACGGCATTCGGGCTTATAAATGTAAATGGGTACTAGTATGATGTACGATCACAAGACGTTTTTAACCAACCAGTGATAGCAAAAAATTTGACCTCAGCCTAGTCACGATTGTCTGAGGCACTGGGTAATAATTGACTGACATGCTAGTGCGTTGTAGCTGCCGATAAAAGAACGATTGAAGGTTTTACTCTCACCGCTGATAGCGCTATTAGTCCATGCGCGAAACTTATTTTTTGATATTGTCATGCTTGATATAAGGAGCTGTCTACAATATACCATTTCATGATTCTCCTTGGAACTATAGACTTAGCGGGAATTGGCTTCTTTATATGCACTTTTGGTAACGAGCAGACACGAACAATGCTCATGTAGGTATCCGCTACACTGATTGTCACCAGATATTTATCATGTATATGTGGTCCTTTAGCTAACCTTCAGCTCACTTCCGTTGCAGGAAGAGTGTTTTTGAATATTGGGACATATTTGGATCCCTGTGACTGGAGTATTACGAACATCGCCTTCACTCTAGAACCCCCTTTTGCGGGTTGGAATTATCACCGCAAATTAAGTAGGTAACATTACCTCCCTATTGATTAGACTATAGTTACCACTTATTTAAGTTGCCAGCTCACTAGAGGTTTTGATATTTTTACAGATCCAACTAAAGAAGAACATAGGTATTTATATGGCTGCTACTTCTATAAGAACACACCGCTTATCCTTCGTTTTATCTGCACATTGGGTATACAATGCGGAGGCACTTTCACGTCATGCTAGGCCACTTTTATTCTCCATTAGGCTTTTAACTAGGTTCATACGTGATGTGTTTTCTATCTTCACCTTGGACGGGCCTAACATCCGCATTCACTATTTATAATTGGTGACGTGTCTTCCATCCTTTGGGTTCCATTTGTAACTACTTTACCTTTCATCAAATACCTGATATCTTCACCGCACAGTATTCTTGTGCATGTGTGCGCACACCTCATCTTACTAATTTTGGGGTTTTCAGTAACCTCTCTGAGTATGAACGTGTACATCCGGATTCAAATTAGTTGTTACATTGCTTGTTCTTTATGTTTTTTGTTTTATGTACAGCCTTGATAAAGTCGCGGGTGTAATACCCTGTGCGACGAAACACGTGTTGGCTGTTGGATGAACAAAGGAATAAAAGAAAGAAAATCTCAAGATCATCGCACTTTCTTTTACTTGATGCTCACAGCGTGCTAATCTAACTAATATAATTATTGTTTACGTGTGCTGTGGACATTATTTGTTCAGTCAAATTGGCATATGCTGATTACCTGGAGAGATTATTCAGCACCGTTACTAATATAGACTGCTCAGGATACTCCTTAGATGGTACTCTCCTTAAGTGGCGCCACTTTTCCTGCACTCTAAACCACTACATCCCTTTTCTGTGCATTGCATTACTCCATATTTTTGGAGCCATTTAAAGCCATGCAAAACGGCTTTGCGTGGCTTCATAAATATGACTCAGAGTGGTGCATCATGCATGCACCACGTTGCATGGTGCAAGTATATTGCAGAGCCCACATAAATATTCCCCTTAGTATCTATGCGCGCTACCATGAAGGGTACAACTTTACAAATTCATTTTGCAGAGCACATCATAAATAGGGCTCCCAGTTTTCCGTTTTTACTGATTTTTACAGATAAATACAGACAGAAAACTATTTTTTTCCTGTCTGTATTTATTTTTAAATACAGAAAAATACGGAAAAAATGGATGTTGGATGTTTTTTTCTACTGTCAATCATGAGTGCCAGGTCAGTAAGTGTACAGATTGAGAGGTAGGGCAGATAAAAAAAAGACAATACATTTCCTAATTAAGCTTAATTAGGTGCAGATCTACAGTTATTTATGCTATTTTGCAATGCAAGTGTTTTCAGATAATGTTATTGCACTGTATACTGCTGAAACCTTTTGGACATTCAAATGTAAATGTTCATTTATCAGTCAAATAAATGTGGAAAAATACCCATTGCAGCTTCATTTATACAGAAAACACAAAATAGAAATGGATAAATACAGACAAAATTAGCAAAAAATAAATATGGATAAATACAGACGGAAATGTAGAAAAAATAAATACCATAAAACCGGGAGCCCTAATCATAAATAACTGCAGATCAGTCTAAGTAATATGTTGCAAATAATCTTTAAACAATCAATCAGCCAGATTCTCATAATACCGTCCCCCTGATAAACCTCCGTAACGAAAGCTGATTTCAGAGAGTTTTATTTTTGATTTGTGTTTTTTCATCATGAGATAAATAATTTAGCGTGAGTAGACATTGCTGATCCAGGCCGAATTTTTGGGGAGACATTTTTAAAAATTGCGGGTATGTTGCAGTGGTGATGTAATATTTTAGGAACCATGAGACCTATATACTTCATTTTGGTTTCAAAACAAAGGTTTTGGGGTCAAGTAGTCTTAAAGAGACAAAAAATAACTCCTCAGAGCGACCATTCCTCCATGTTTTTAAATGGCGGCTACAATAGAGGAAAAAGAGACATATATAGAAATAAAACAAAAAATAATGGTTTTTAATCCTTACATCTATACACCAAACAATGTTAGTGATCTGCATATAAAAAATGAAAAAGTTTATCACTCCTGTTTTAGACACATTTTCATAGTTCACTTTATTTATTGTTTCAGCAATCACTTGTGGTACAATTGGCGAATGCTGAACATTTGAGAAAAGCATATTGACAGGGACATCTTTTTGTAGCACAGGTTTTGTAAGTACATGTACATGTAAGTTCGGTGGGTAGAGGCCTTAGAAATTTCGTAGGCTTTAGCACCCCATCAATGTCTTCCCAGCCAACTGCACACAGATCTTTCTCTACCTATGCATGATCCAAACCATTTACACATCTTCTAATCAAGTAGAACGCTCTTTTAATATATCCAAGCACAAATTTGACATCGGCAGATGGCCACTTAGTGGGACTGATCTCTTGAACTCACTGAAGCGAACATCATCAAATGCGTGACAGTCAGAACATGTGTTACACAAATGCACAAGGTATTTTTCAAGGTCTTTAAAGTCACATTCTTCTTCTGTCTCAGCAAATCCTTTTAGAAATTTCACAGGTTCAGCAGATAAATCTCCAAGATTTGTTCCAGTTTTACTCATAGTGTAATCACCCTTAATAATATGTGTCTTGATAAGAACACTGGGCATCTCTGAATCAATTTTACTGTACAGACTATGAAGCGAGATTTAGTGACTTTTCTCGCCTGTTCCATAACGTATCCATAACTCTGACAATCATTGACTTATGAACATTGAAACAAATCCAAGTAGCACATTAATAACATCTATGTCATTTGACAGTACAATGACTCGATTGTAACCATTTTGAACAGCCCACACAACATGCTGCACAGCCCCAATTCAGCTTTCTTCAATTTGCTGTTAAGATCTTGAACAATATGGCCTGAAACTTGTGAATTTCGATCCTTGTTCCAGGACTTCTAGTAGACGTGTCTTTATATCATAATCCAAATATTGTTTGGTCATGAAGTTGTGTAGTCTCACAACCTCAGTGGTTTCAAAGGGGTTTCCTTGCTGAATGAAATAAAGAAGGCTGTCAAAATGTTTATTAAAACATTTCCCTGTCTTCCCCACAAGTTCATGGTGAGGAAAAATTTCACAAAGGTCCATTATTTTGAATTTGTCATCTGTTTGAAAACACTGCAAATAGAAAGGACTTCATGGTAAACTAACTGCCATTGAGCAACATTCTCATTTTTAAGTGTCTGACCAACAAATCACTTGGAGCTTTTCTGTGATCTCTGGATTGTCTGTTCCAGTTTCATATCTGGAGTCACAGCATCGAACCATCACTCTCTAGCTTTCACCACAAAATGTCTTTGGATTAATTTTCTGTAGAGATATGGTTTTTTCACCTCTAGCTTCTCCACTCTTTCCAAATACCAGGACCCTTATCGCAGGTAGTTTCTGCAATTGGATGAGTGGAACACAGTAATCAGTGACTCCATGATCTTCACGTACAGCTCCTAATCACATTCCTGATCAGCATGTACCATGCTTTTTACTAGATCTATCATGTGTAAAACATTTCTCCAGTACTTGCAAAGTTCAGATTTTTCTTCACATTCTTTGACACACTCCACAAACTTTGTTTTCTTATTTTGAAGTGAGTGTATTGAACACTGCCTGGCTTTGCATTATGTCTTTTGAATGAGGTGCACCCTGTGCTTTGTTCTCTTCTTAGATAAGATATGCAACATTTAATTTGTAATTCTGCTTCCAGAAAGCATTCCAACACAATGTTTCAATAGCCTCAGACATGATGAGCATGTCTTACAATGAATTAACATAATGAGCTCCGCTCAATACTGACTAGACAGTTTTGCTTCCAAAGATTTCGGCCTCACTAAGTGCCTCATCTATGCCACATCCACTGAAATAGCTTCCTGCACACCGCAACACAACTTTTTCATGTGGAAAACAACAATCATTGAATATAAATTACTAAATTCTACTGGATTGCTCACAAAAATGTCAGCTACAATCTGGAAAACACCTGCATCACAGAAAATTGGCTCATTTTGGAAAATTATCTAGAGCTATGTATTCTGTTGCATAGTTTGTGAATGGAGATGGTATTACTGATAAAAACCCAACCTTCTTCAGTGGCCGGTATTCTGGGAAAGCAGAAACTAAATTCCAGCCCACGGCGGAACAGGCTTTTCTTCATCCTTCAGTTCGCACTGAGTTAGTGATATGATAAATTCAGTCAAGTCAGCATTGCGGACCACAGCATCTGGTAGAAGATCCGTGTTCTCAGCCACTTGGACACTTTCTGGTAGACTTGGATGTGTGGATGGCTTGTAGTGATTTTGCACACATTGGAAAGGCAGTCGGGCTATGACTTTGTAGTTTTGTTTATTTATGCCTACAGCTGACACAGCTTGTTTTCCAGCAACTACTTCATCTGTATAGTCTTGAAAATGTACCACGGCAGTATCATGTTTGTTGAATGACCCAGACAAAGGAGAGCTGTCTTCAAAATCAGAATCATCAAGAGCAGCAATTGTAAATCCTTTCCTGGTAAAGTGACTTTGAAGTGGTGTGCTGTCAGATTCACAAGATATTACAGCATGAGCTGCTAACAAATTCCTGCTCTGTAACTCTGTCATTCTAACTTGTTGATACACCAATTACCTGATAAGCTCTCTACTTTTGCACTTTCCTTAGATTGCATGGGCAGTCATCATGTGTAGCAGAGATTTCTTTTTGCCGTGATGCAATTCATAACACATGATTTACATTTGCACAGCATAAGCCTGTCGGTTTATGGGATTCTCTTCCACTTCTTCGCTTATATCTTCAAAGCCATCAGCAATGTTGTCGGCTTCTGTTCTGAACTGAAGAACTTTAGTTTGTAAAAGTATTACAAAATTTGTCATAAAGTCCAAAATCAAAATTTTTCAGGATGTTTCCTAAAATGGTTCCTGCTGATCTTACTGCATCCTGTGATCTTATTTTGGCAGTAAGAGCTTGAGAAGTCAAATCAGCTGAGAACACCATAAGTGGCTCATTCTTCTTGTTTGTTAGACAAATTCTGTCATTGTACATTCCTACCAGAAAAATCTTAAGTTCATTACTATAGATCAATACAGTTTCAATAATGTTAACCATTATTTCTCTGATCTCGCTGAGTGTGAACCCCTAGCAGCACTCTAGAGTGGCTTTAAAACTTAATTTTCTTTTCAAAAAGTGCAAACATAGCTGAAGGATGGCGGTTACGTTGCTGCTAGGAACTCATTGTGCATTCATATTTTTTAAGGTATGCACACATGCAGTTCGGGTGAGCATACAAATCTGCTGCAAATACATTCACCTCTCTGTTTAGATGAGCTACTCAGCTGAAAACCTAATTTTGGAAGAAACTAGCTGCAGATAAAAACATGTTTGCCCTTTGAGACTCACTCTAAACTTTGTCCTTTGGTCAATCTATTTGGCCCTTGTTCTGGCTAAACCACAGATACACATTGAAGATCCTCTGCTTTCTGATCAGTTGTTGGAGGTGGACTAGCGGTAGCCATCGATCTTCTAATTCAATGGGCATTGGGTTTGGTTGCTGTCGCTTTCTCAGGAGTCTCGGTCTTGTTGTGATTCACTGGTTTCTCCTATTTTTTGACACATTTTTTCCAGGCTTTTTCCCATTGTATACGACTTGTAGCACGTGTTGTTACAATTATAAAATATTCAGTTTCAATCTTTTGTTAACTTTGTCTTGCCGTATTTCTGCAGCATCTTAAACTCTCTCCTATCCAGCCGCAGTTGATGTTAGCTTTTCTTCTGGATTAGTTTGGCATATGACACATTTTTCTTGGTTGAAGGACTCCTCAGATTTTGTAATTAGCAATACTCTGTCAGGAGGTAAAGACCCTCTGCTACCACCTACTTCACTCATGTTTACTAATATGAATCAACGGAAGACCTGAAATAAAAACAATATTGAAATAAATCACCACTATGATGGCTAAATCACATCATTATAGAGTTGCCATTTTGGAAAATGGCAGAAGGGTTGCTCTGAGGAGCTATTTCTGCCTCTATAAGACTATTTGACCACTAAAACCTATGTTTTGACACAAAACATTGAAATTTAAATATTACATTATCACTACAATACTTTGCCATTTTTAAAAAGAATGTCCAGAAACATTCGGCCCAGATTAGCAATGTCTACCCAAGCTAAATTTCTTCTCTAATGATACAGAAACACACATCAAAAATGAAAACCTCTGGACAACAATTTTTTATGTAGGTATATTAAGGGGCCAGGACTATCACATCGCAAGGAGATTTAAGAAATCTTAGTGATGTGGTCCACAATTAGTACAGATCAATAAAGTGGAGGGAGGAAGAAGCAGAGGTTCATTCAGTTTCCAAGAAGTACTGGTTATCTATCAGAAAGGGAGGGAATGAACCAGAGCTCAGTACCAGAGTCTCTGAACTTTTTGTCATGGAGACCCTCAACCCCACATTTACAGACTAAGGTGTATGTAATCTCTGCTTAGTGTTGTTCAGTGGATATCATCATCATTATCAGGTCTTGTCACTTGAGTATCCCGTTCTACAAGTGACATCCAAAATCTCCATCAGGAGGGAGTCTGTCTGGATGTTGACAGTGGTGAGTGGATTAAAATTATCTCCTATCCTTTAGGTAAATCTTTATTGGGGGTAAAGAGTAGGATAAGGATGAGTCGAAAAACAAAGTGGTGTTTAGTGGATGAGTCACTGGTCCACGGCACCTAGTGGTCAGGTCGATATGTTTCGGCCTGGAATAGCCCCTATGCATCTATCGCCTTTGTCAGGATCAAATGAATATATTTGAAGGCCTCATACTCCAGGGCTTCCCAGATAGTGTGTTATAAGTGAGTGGAAGCACTCACCTGTCTTCATCAGTGAGGACACTTTGCTTCAGGAACGTGGTTACATGTACAGTCTTTAGGCCTATAACTTAAATAAGAATTTCATTTGCACCATGGTGTGGAGAAATGTAGGACAAGGTTTTAAGCTTGGCTTTAAACCGTCCTTTGCAGTGCTTCTGCATGCATCTTTCCCCAACCTAATGATGTAGTTCTTGTCTGTAATTTTAGTAATGGTAATGTTCGTGAAACAGGCCATCACACATCTCAATTTCTACAATGCAGGAAAGCATGTCAACTTCATATGATTTTCATTCCCATTTACCGGAAGAATGTATGGCTGTCCAAAAGGGAATCTGGAAGAATTTTGGGACTAATGTACTATCCTTGTTGGCAAACCGGAGATGTGCATATTACATACAGATTGGTTTGTGACTGGAGATGTACATTGTGTTGTGGCCTCTGTACTTATAGGTTGCATCACAAATTGGACATTCGCAAGAGGCTGCAAAATAATTTGCCTAAAGAATAATAATTATGCAGGTTGGATTTTGTGACCTTCCGTGAATGGCTGCTAATGCAAGGATGATGGAATGTCAGGAACAGCAGGCTATCCTCTCTTTATATTCAGGGAAGAAACAGTCCCTGTCCATTGTAGAGACAGGTCCTGCTTTTAAAGAATATGGTTTCTATTTGTGAACATCTTAGGTTGAGTAGCGGACCACTCAACACACTTCAATTTGATTTATAAAGGAAAGCTACCTTCCCTTTTGTGAATCAGTAACCCCCCCAACATCAGAGGTGGTAACTTTCAAGTGGTGTGTGACCACAAATGAGTTGTTTAGCAGCTGATACATTCCTTCACAGATCTCAAAGAGTAGAGTAACACTGTTTCACAAGCCATCTTGTTTGTAATTCAGAAAGGGTCTGAAAACTCCTTTCACAGTCAGAATGTTTTTCCAACACATAAAATGTGTTTTGTCCAATGTGAAAAGGCGTTTTGCAGTTGCAAAGCTTGATTCATAGGCTCTGTGACTGAAACAAATTTTAGTACATGAGGCATATTGTACCTCAGCAGTTCCCTACATGATCTGGACAAGTGCTGGCTTTGAGCGTGTTGGCTGAGCCCTGCAAGTTCCCTGGCTCTTTTATTATCACAAATGTCTTTATGTGCCATCTGGATTCACATTTCTGATATTAAAAAATTGCAATACACATTGTTTTCCAAGGCTGATGGTTTTCCATGTGCATGGTTTTTCATTCGCTTTGCAGTCCTGCTTTGAGTGATCCTTGCTTACATGAGGGTCAGGCAGCAACCATGTACTTTAAACAGACATGTGCACTAGTGTACATGGTCAAATCATCGTGGAGGCCGAAGGGCTTACTTCACACCTGCCACATTCTGGGGTCTTTGGTGTCCACTCTCATATGCTGTGCGGAAGCCTTGCTTTTCAATGCATCTCTGAGGGTTTTCAGCAACAGTCCGGTAATGCCTGATGCTGATAATCAACCATTGCTGTCTCCCACTCTACCCTTGAGCCTGATTATATGTTTGGCAGTCATGTCAGATTCGGGGCAGACCGTCAGTGTTACCACCGGCCCAGTCAGGATGTGCCTTCCTGCGGATGTGACAATGGCAGTTCAACCACCAAACCTGAGCTGGAGGAAAGGGGCAGATATGAGGCTGCAACTCACCTGTACTCAGCTTTACACATCCTGTGCCACAATAGAGCAAATCCTACATGTCCTACCGCAGCTGCTCCTGGTTGATGACGTCCAAAGCCAACACTGTCTTGGACACAACAACAGTGAGCCATACTCTTATCCATTTCCATAGACCACCAAATAGATGCCTCACCATGGACATGTCAAGAGCTTTGGGGTCCCTGGGCCAAGCATATTTTGTGGGCCCCTGTTCGAAATAGTTCTGACTGTATGAACCAATTACAGCTCTACGAAGCCCCATTTGGCCAGTTCACTGACACTGCACAGGCACACACGCCAAAGTCAATATGTGTTTACATCTAATAATCAGGGATAGTGATGTGTGCAGTAAATTGTGTAACAAAACAGCACCTCCTCACCAATTTCACAGTTAATAGTCTCCATGACACCCTTGTATTGCTCACATGGTACATCCTGTTGTGATATCCACAATAAATCTGTATTGATGTGCCATAAACCGAAACACACCTTCTCTGCTAAATCTCTTTAATGGACTCCAACATTACTGACATTAAAAGGTAATGTCAGGTAAATTGCATTCCAAATAATCAGTGGAAGAAGCATTCAAAGGTCACAATGTAAAGACTCTCCGCAGAACAGATTTTCGTCTACCAGGGGGAGCCCTGAAAGGCTAGGGGCCTGGGCCACAGCCCACTTTGCACATGCCTCAAAATCTCTATGTGCATAGGACCTGTGGCTTGAAGTATATCAGGGACAACCAATAGCATAACCAAGTGGAAGTCATGAAAGCAAACACAGCATTACCAGCATTTGTCTCACATTTAGATAAAGTAGGTGCAAGGTACACACAAGAAAATGCACACTTGTCCATAAAAAGTTTTAAAAAGGTATGACAATTTTACACCCTCCATGTGTGGATAAACAAATAACTAACTTACACACATCCAAGCTACATCATAGGGAAAAGTGCAAGCTAATTGATGTTGACATTGGTCAAGCCAAGCTAAAATACTTATTATATGAAAACCACCCAATACAATGTCAGACCCAATTGGAATTCATCCTGTATGTTTTCTTAACCTTATATTTCTCCAAATTAACCAGATTAAGTACATCAAAGGCCAATGACCAGTCCATCTATACAATGTGTGGTCCAGCACACTGCTGTGCAGCTAAACTTGCCATTCATGACACTGCTAGGGGTCTCCTCACAAAGAGGCATCCTTTGGCCATGGCAGGCACCTTGAAGATGTTATTTGGGAGGGGGTGCTTGGTTTTGGGAGGGGTGTCCTTGGGTTTGGAATGTGGGGTTTGGAAGAGGAAGGGTTAGACTGATGTTTAGGGGGGTTAGGAGTCGGAAGCGGTGAACCTATGTTTTGAAGGGGGCCCTTGGCAAGTGGAAGGGGTGTATGGATTTGGACTAGGGTTGGGTTTGGAAGTGGAAGGGGCGGTCTTAGGTGTGGCCGGGGTTGGAACCTGGAAAGGGTGGTAGGTGGTTTGGGAGGGCAGAGTGCCAGGTGAAAGCTTGGATTCCCAGTGGGAACTTGGGAGGGAGTGTGGTCTTGGCAGTATAGAGAGTGTCAGTGCCTGATGTTGTTGGGAATTTTGTGGGTGTAGATGCATGTGTGTCAGGTGTATGTGCTGCAAGTATGGGTGTGTGTTGTTACTCTGGTGTATGTTCAGTGTGTTTCTGTTTCTGTCCGAGTTTCTTAGGTGTGTATATAGTGTGAGTAGTGTGTTTGTGGAAGATTGTACAGTGGAAATGCTGTGTGTGTGTGTTGTGAGTGCTGAAGTGGTGGGGACTGTGGGTGAGGATATCTGTGGTGTCAGTGTGGATGTGATGGGGGTTGTGGGGTTGTGTGTGGGTGTGAAGGTGTCTATGCTGGATGGGAATGTGGGAGTGGGGGCTTGGTGTGTGCATGCATCTGTGGTATCTCCTGTGTTGTGTTTTGAGATGTGATGGGGAGTGGTGTGAGTATGTGGGTGTGGTGGTTGTGGATGTGATGGGGTGGGGGTAGGGATGCCGGTGATTGTGGTGGTGGGTGTGGTATCTGTGTGTTTCAATACGTGCTTATTTTGTTTGTGAAGTTTTGCTTATGTGCGGATGTGCTTCTTGGGTCTTTATTAGTGAGTGTGTATAAATGTTTATTTGTGCTTTGGATAGGTTTGGGAAAAGGATATTGGTATGGGTAAGAGGCAGGAGGAGAGACACAAGGTTGGGGGTATTGGGAGGCTGAGCTGAAGGAGGAAACCTGAGCCTTAAATGATCTCTGTAGGCCAGACATTGCAGAGTGAATGCCTTCCAGTTATGGCCACCATCTGCTGCAGATGGCTGCCTTGCCCCTGGATGGCATGCAGTAGGGCAGTCTGACCCACATAGATGCTCCTCAGGAGGGCAATAGCCTCCTTACTCAGACCAGTGGGGAGGGCAGGGGCTGAGCTGCCAGGAGTTTAAGGTTCCCCTCTTAGGGGAGCGAGCCCAGCCAACTGGTTGGAGGACAACAGGGAGGGTGCCAATGCAACTGGGGGTGACAGACAAGGACGAAGGTGGAACAGATCCTGTAGGGTCCACCACCACTCGGGAGTGTCCACTGGAGGATGGCTCTGATAATGAAGAAGTCAAGCTTCCATCCTACTTGGCACTCCCCACACCCTCTCAGTCAGTGGGTCCCTCTGTGTCTGTACTCTCACGACCAGAACCATTGTGAGCAGCTGGGTCCCCAATGATGTTGGCTCATTATCCTTCACGTGCCCTGAATGAATCTGAAATGACATATAAAATATAAAATTGGCTTATTTCCAACTGTGTTACCACACCTGACCATCAGATATCAACACAAACATGTCTAAAGTGCACAGATCACACCAGCTTCATGGTTCATTACAAAGGCATCAACATCAGCCTGAGCACATGCATGCATTCTACATTACTTGGAAGCAGTTGATCATAGTGATGTCATAACCCAAGACAGCACCACATCCATCAATGTGCTTTTCTACACTCCACCCTAATGTTCATACTAGGATAGTTGATCACCTTGTATACTTTTGCCCTTGTTGAATACCATAGTGAAATTATGTCACCAAATAGGATGGCTCCTAAATATATATTTCCACACTATTCACACATGGCCCAGAATTCACCAAATGCTCATTTACCTCAAACAACATCATGATGTCATGAAGGTCAAGTTATACAGCAATGTAGCAGCAACATGTACTGTAGCAGAACACATGCAAGTGCTCATTGCACACCAATGACACTTTTAACTTGAATCTTTATCATATGTCCCTTCCAGAAAAGTCTAGTGAAAGCTGTACTGAAGTAGTTTAGCTACATATCACATGGACCATAGAAACGTATCCTGGAGACATTGAGGATCAACATTTTGAGAGATGGATACTCCAAATGCACACAGCGTAGGAGTACTTATAGCACTTTGAACATCCGCAATCCTGCTTGGTACTTGTGACAACACCATTCTCTGATTGTATTTATACAAGCCAATATACCTTTGAAGGTTGTTGTGTGTTAGTTAATATCTATGACATGAAAAGGTGGGATCACTACAGCCCTAATGGCATAGCACATTACATTGCCATTTGGTATAGCAAACAGAAAATGCCTTGTAAGACTGAGTGTACGCACTCACACATGACCTCTACATGTCTACATCTCACTCCCTGATGTGTGTCACCAGTCAGTGAATGAATCTTGATACTGTATTGCGGATGAAATAACAACAAGGAAAGGTACACTGAGAACATGTAGGCACAAATGTTGGTAGCACCAGTGATGTTTGCACACTCATGTTACTGTACAAATCCAACTTACCAATGAAAAGTGTTGCCCAGTCACTGTCTTAAAAAGTGAACACTATGCCATGGCACATGTAATAGGGCAACAATTACATGAGACTGAGTAGTGAGGGTGCATCACTCTGTAGACAATGAAGACACGTTGCCTGCTTGGTACAACTGTCACTCAGAACATCAAAGAACATGTGGTGATTCATCACTTTACTCAGCCATGTGTGTGATTAAGACAGTGATTTGGTAGTGGACTGGACTCTTCTGTGTTCCTGGTCATAAAGACAGTAGGCAAAATAAATTAGCATGCACTTACTACTAGATCTACACAAACAATAACGGTTCTTGTGCGTTGCACATGGGCCACTACCAATACTGATGGGGAAATGCCTGCCTGTAACACACAAAGTTGGCAATGTAACATGTATGACTCTCGCCAGGACTCATCCACTTGTATCTGCTGTCAGGCCCTCAACTGCCCATCAAGCTTTGGGTAGGCCACAGCCAGTATATGGGCCATTAGGGTGGTCAGAGTCTGGCACGCGTCCCTTCCCCCTTGGGAGGACATCGCCAGCTGGACCTCCGTGATCTTTGGAGCCCAGTGTCTCAGGTCCTCCCCCCTTTTCCTGCAATGGATACTGCACCAGTGATAGACCTCCAGGGTCTGCACCTTTCGGGCAATGGCTTTCCTAATGGCGCGCTTTTGATGGGCATTGACCTGCATGGATACAATAGATGAATGAACAGATTATAACTGCAAATATTTGGATATCTGTTTGGTTGATACACATTTTGTATACATTTAGCACAAACATAAACCAATTGTTAACACACACACAACATATGTGATTCTAACATGCTGAACACTACAGTGCCATGAATACACACCTTTGTAGTACTCTGGTGACTTTCCTCAACCCTTGTCAAGTCCTACACTGACTAAGCCAGCCCACCAACATCATGTAGGCCAGGGCAATCTTACATGTACTGTGATGTGAGCTGCTGCAAAATACAAACACACCATAGTAACCTTCTGAAGAGTAAACTAATTGTGCATGATTGTTCAGACACCTTTATAGCCAGGCCCATTGCTGTGATGCATACGTTCCATACAGCATGGTACCATGGTATAAACTGCATTCTAAGACTTGGGTCACAATGAAAGGTTAGCATATAATGAAAGTGATAGATTCCTCTCTGGGGATGTTTTGACATGTGCACTACTTAATGGGATATCATACCACGTCTGATTGAGTTTGTCACAGGACACAACTCTTGCCATATGTGGCACTGTTACAGTGATGACATAAAGATACTATTGTATTTCTTGTTTGATTGGTTGGTTGTAATAAAGCTGGTGATTCAAATATCAAAATCTTTTCTGAAGTAACCAACTTTCTGCACTGTTAATGTGCCACATGTGCAATAGGCCTGTAGAGTACAAGCATGTCATATAGAAAAAGTGACAACAGACCTGTGGGAGTAAGGGGCCTGTCATAAGTAAATGACACCCATTGACAATGTGGGTCAAAGGAAGGAAGTATCAGGTCAGGGGGTTGCCTCGGTCACCATTCCAAAGGTAGTCCATGTAAAACTCATCAGGACTACTTTTGGTTCAGAAAACTAATTTGGGAACATCAAAGGATCTGTAGGTCTTCATAGAGATTACTCTGTGCATCAGTTGTAATGCCACAGGAACCCTGCCCCAGCCTGGGTCATGGTCTCAACGTACATCTTGTGGACATCGAATATGTGACCTCAAAGTTGTGTGGCACTTTGAAGGGGACTTTGAGGTATAGCTAGCTCCAAGACAACAGTTTTTGAGCCCTGATCTGTGCTGATATTTGGGACTGGAGACACAGCTAAGATTATCCTCAACTGCTTCTTACAGTATACATACACAGCTCATGCTGTACATCCTATACATTTCTTTGCACATTTACCATGATCTGATTTGAACATATATCACAGATACCATTAAATGTATACAGGCATAGATATGGTTATGCGACACAGGTAGAATCAAGGGCTTACCACAATTTAGACGTTACAGTGGTGATGTTAAGTACACACTGTACAGTGCCCCACAATCCATTACAGAAATTTCCTATGTATGGGCAATGAAATGTAACAACAGTAGTCAGAATTCACTCTGGGACTCAGAGGCACAATATTAGCCTGTGGGAATGGAAAGGATGGAGTTAAACAGAGTAAAATATGTATGTAAGATAGTTATCTGTTCCTCTGGTGAGCCATACAGCTTGCCATACTGGGGAAGGACCATCTCAACCAGATGCTCCTGCTCCTCTGGAGAGAAGGCAGGGGCCCTCTCACCAGCTAAGCCTGGCATGATTGCTCCCAGGGTTGTCAAACAGCAGCTAAAGAGTAGGAGTCATTAATAGCAGCAGTGTTAATTATTTTTCAAATTTTGGCGCACATGTATGCCCCTGGGCAGTTATCAGCGTAGACAGACACAGCCATTGGACCGCTATAG
The DNA here is from genome assembly GCF_964204655.1 of Triturus cristatus. NCBI lineage: Eukaryota > Metazoa > Chordata > Amphibia > Caudata > Salamandridae > Triturus > Triturus cristatus. Next base: position 732,500,459 of record NC_140587.1, on the reverse strand, counting down.
TCACAATCAGCAACCTTAGCCTATGGTTGTGTCTGACATGGATGAAAACACCCACTGCGACTTCTGCCGGCAGGTTCTGAATGACCAATATGCGAGGTCAGGTATCTGCTATTTTAGCATTTAGAAGTACAGAATTGGTGACTGTTAAGTGCGTCACTACCACTCCAAATGTGGTGTAACATGTTTACATATGTACTTCTCCATTGCCATGTAATTTCCTTTACAGAAACATCTGTGTAGTGCATAAACACTATATTAGCGCAGTGCACTGTACACTGCCGGTGACAGCATTTTACAAAACAAATTCAAAATTTACAATCTTAAGGTGCTCATGATACATTTTTGGATGTATAATGTGCACATATGTGTTACAGACATATGTGAAGTCTGCAATGGGGATTATAGGTGGATGCTGGACAGTCAACAACTATTATGTGAATAATGTTATGTTATGTTATATGCATTTTATATAGCGCAAAATCACCTTCAGGTCTCTAAGCGCTTGTAGAGAAATGTGACCAAGTCACTAACGGCAGATGGAAACATAAGCAGTGAACCAGAAATTACACTGTGGTTAGCACCTCTCTAAATAGGAGCGTTTTTAGTTATTTCCTAAAAGTGAGGAGAACCGGTTCCCTGCGGAGGTACTCAGGTAAGTTATTCCAAATTTGTGGAAGCAGGACAGAGAATGCTCTACCCCCTTTGGATTTAGTAATATATCGGGGGAGAGCTAAACAGCAGGCCTCAGATGATCGCAGTGTCTTGCTGGGAACATATTTCTCTAGGCCTTCTTTTATATACACTGGTGCTTGGCCATAGATTGTCTTGTGGGCAATGCATAAGCCTTTGAATTGAGCTCTCTTTTTGATAGGGAGCCAGTGCAAGAGGGTAGCGCGGGTCATTTTGGGAAGTCTGAGAATGAACCTGGTCGCATCATTCTGCACCACCTGCAGTCGCTTGATAAGTTTCTGGGGGAGGCCGATGTAAAGGGCATTCCCATAGTCTTACCTAGAGATGACAGTGGCGGAGACAATTGAGGACATTGATAGAAGAGGAGCTAGTTTCCGTAGCTGCCTCAGCAGTCCTATGGAGGTTCCTACCACCGCGGTGACCTGGCTGGACATGGACAGCTCGGAGTCAAAATTTAAATCCAGGCTTTTTACAGCCGGGACTGGTACCGGGGCAACACTCAGTTCCGGTGGCCAAAAAATGTCACACCAAGGGGTATTATTTGTTGGAATTACGAGCACTTCGGTCTTATCAGGGTTTATTTTCAGTGAATTGGTCGTCATCCAGTTTACTGTAAATCTAAGCAACTTTTTGGCCGACTCCTGACAGGAGTTGCTAATCTGGATGAGGAGTTGGGTATCATCAGCGTAATTGAAGACACGGCAATCCATGTGAGACAGGGTCTCCACTATGGGTTGCAAGTAAATATTAACAAGCATTTGCAATGCAATAGGTCTTGCATTGGTGAAAGTTAAAGCTATTGGCATTGTAAATGGTAATGGTATTCCTTTTACACTAGCTTCGGAGGCCCCCGTAAGTATTACTGAAGCATGTTTCACACCACACGTGAAAAACCAGGTCATTTGACTAATGAAGACTGTCAACAGTTTTAAAGCCTGTATTTAAATGTTGCCAGCTACAAAACAGGCTCCTCGTTGTGTTGCTGGATGAAGGAAACTGAATACATATGTTGCCTTTGCTTTGGGTTGCGATTAGGTACACACATAAAGGGGAGGATGAAAATGGCCCTTCGCAGAGGTCAGCTGAGCTGGCTGCTTGGAAGTAGTTATGTGCACGGTGCCCCCTAGCCTTGTATGCCGCCTGCTCTGAACACCCCAGAATTGAGCTGTAATGTGGTAAGGTACTGCCCTGCTGTGGGCTCGGCTGTCTGCCTATTTTGTTTGCGATGCACCTATAAGTATGGAGCTGAGGGCACGGCAGAGACGCTGTATATAATAACAGTCCGCTGCTGCCCTTAGTGTAGGTGGCTGCTATGGGGGAGAGGGAGTGATTGACAGAACAAACACAGTTTTAGTTTGAAAGGGGCCAGGCTATGCATTGAAGCCCTGTGCAGAGTCTCGTAGTCAGAGTGCTTGGTGAACCTAGTGTCATCCGGAATGCCAGCGATCGTCTTCCTCCGTAGAGGATATTTTTGGGTAGATGGTATACCATCACTGCTTGAACCTGTAAGGTTTCCATCACCTGTATGACTGCGCTACTATCCAACCCTATGAAGTCTGGTTAGCTGTATTATTCTACTTAAGACCGCAGAATGTGCCTTACTGTATTTTTCAACCCTACCCATTGCAGGAGTGCACTGCAGTTGTGGGTTAGAGCGCAGTACACGGGTGGAGTTCAGAGCAGGGGTGGGGTGTGATGCCAAAGTGGAGGGCAGGAGTGCAGTGCAGTAGAAGCGTGGAGTGCAGGTAAGTGATAAGAGTGCAGTTCAGGGTTTAAGTGCAGCGTGGGGGCGGGGACAGCACAGGTTGCTCTTGCGGTGGGTGTTGATGCCTTTCGTTACCGCAGCCCTTCCAGAGTATGTGATATGTTAACATTTTTTAGGCATTTGGCGGCTGCTCTGTAGCTATGGACGGTTCTGCCGGCCCTGCTCCTGTGGGAACATCACAGGGTTGATCGGGGAGCTTTATTAATTGGTTTCGAATGAGCAGTTAATTCCGGACATCTGCCACCTGCTGTTGCCTGTGCGTGAGAGCTGCCAGCTCCGAAAGGCGGCTGGCAAGGGAAGCAACGCTGCAAAGCCTGAGACATTGGTAACGGCCCCGTGGCTTCTCAGTCACACGAGGCGTGGGCCTGGAGTAATATATATAAAAATGTGCGTTATATCAATACATTTAGAAAAACACAGTCTAGACCCCTGCATCTCCTTCAGAAACGAGTGGCGTGTGCGCGCGCCACAGCGACACATGTGGTTTCAATTATCGAGCCCGTGTCTGGGCACGATAATTGAAACCACATGGCGGCGGTGTGGGTAACCGACACCAATAGGCAATGGGCGGAGCAATACGCCCACCTTTGGCCAATAGCTTGCGGTCTTTGTTAAAAAGACGCACGCAAAGGCCAATAGCGTGGCACAAAAGGAAAAGCAAACTCTTGTGCGTGTGCTTTTCCTAGGTCAGTTTTCAAACCCCCTACAAGAGGTCTCTCGCTGCGCGAGCAGTGCTGCGCACTGCAACGCTAGGCGCGAGACCTAAAAAGGCTATGATGTATGGATACCTTGATAATAGGTCACTTGATAAAGAATAACTAATATAAACAAGAGTCACAAACTTGCTATCAAGAGGGTTGCTCTTCTTTCATTGATGTTGCATCAATGTTGTAAATAAAGATTAAGATGTCCTTCATTGATATCCCTTGTCTATCACTGGGCAAACACCCAGCACAAACTGCAGTAATCGTCCTATCCATATCGGACTTGCAGAAATACAGGATTATGTGAAGCAGCAGCATTCCTCCAAGGTAATTTGAGAGATTTCTATAAAAGGCTGTGGTGAAACTTTGTAGAGTCAGATACAAGTCTTGCAGCTACACGCAAGATTGCTTTAAGTGACACAAGGCAAATCTTATGATCTTACGGCATACGAGGGGCATGTTACCATAATCAAAACTGAGAACACTAGTTGCTTGGACTGCTGGTTTGAGGTTAACAATTTCGTGTAAGGTGTTGGATGGATTTTCGTGATAGATGCTGGTCCGAGATGGTAGCAAATGGTTTACAGAATGGCTTGAACTCGAGTTTACTAAGTATATTAAAGACTTGGCAGTGGAAATGTCACATTAAGAGTTTGCCAGATCATTTTTAGCTCGAAGCCTACCAGACAGCACAGCTGTCTGGTTTGCTAACAACATCTTGGGGACATTCAGAAAGCTTCCCTGGGAATGCCTTCCACCCATTGCTTACCACTGGCTTTGTGGATTGTTACTCACATTTGCTTGTTTTCTATCTGCTGGCACCATTTGTTTTAGGCTGTCCAGTTGGAGTTCTTTCCTTCCCTTGCTGAGACCCTATTTACTGTATTCTTCCGCCAGTACTGGATTTCTGTAAACAGGCCTTTTCATTTTATTCTAACTTTATCACAATTGCGGTGCATTCAAAGACAGAGGTTAAATATCAGGCTATGTTTTCCAGGAAGCTTGGTGTTTACTTTTTAGGTCTCGCCTGATCCAGCGCTTCGCTGATCTGGCCGAGACATTTTGTATACAGGCTTTTCAAAGTGCTGCCGTGGCCTAAAGCTTCAGTGCACGTGAACGTGCACGCGCGCAGCGCCATGTGTCTTTCCTCCGTAGCACGCACGTGATCGTAATCGCGATCACTTTCACTTTCGCGTCACTTTCGCGGCCGCGTTGCCTGCGGGCGCCATCTTGCAGCCCGCCACGTCTTGGCTTTCCAGAAGGTGCCCCTCGGATGAGTGACTCTGCTTCCCCAGCCCCGCCTGCACTCCCACACGCCGACCCTCTGTCGTTAATGAGAGGAGACAAACTTTTCAGATATGTGCACCCAGTGGCGCCGCTTGGCGCTCCTTGGCCCAAAGTCCAACACCATTGTTAGTTTTACCCGCGCGTTCATGCGTTTTCTCCGAAATCAGGGCTCCGTTTTGTGCCCCTGGGTGGACTGTACGGAGACCGCCCATGCTCTGAAGGGGGTTGAGGCATTCTTCTGCTTTTGAGCGCGCTGAACCAACTTTGAGGGCAAATAGCAAATATTTGCATCCAAAAATTTCAAACGCATTAAAAAGGCATGTTAGGAATCACCTGTACCTAGTGTTCACACTCTCAACTATACGTTGTGCTTATACACTGTGACGTTCACTACACCATGTGTGAAGCACGTCTTGGAACCTCTTGCACCCCCTCAAAACCTCCAGCAGAGCCCAAACTACACCCGACACTACCAACCAATCAGGGGCCAGGCTTCCGATGCAGTATAAACCCGTTTACTAGGAATTATGTTTCATCAAATACCTGTGAAAACAAATTTATTTTCCCTGACGAATAATGTCAACTCGAAGCGCGTAGGCAATGTAATGCAAGTGGAATTATTAAAACAAACTTTTCGAAATAAAGACTGAAACGAACCAAATAAAGCTGAGGAAATCTTTTTTTTCCCACAGAAGTGTGCACCGCCGCCAAGAAAAGTCTAATAAATATTCAAATTTCTACATAGATCACATGACTCCCTTCCGGATCACCTACGATCCGAAGTGATCCCGAGAGAAGACACCACGAGCCAAATTGCCTCTTGGCATGTGAACAACAGGTGCTATTGTTACCCGACTCACTGGTACTTATGTTATCGCTCTCGGAAGGATGAGGGGCCTAACCAGCCATGCCAGGTGGTCGCACCAGAGGTGTACAGGTGACACATAGCCCTCTGCTATGAAGGTCCACCCGTGCATGCCTTCTTTCTCATCACTACTCTGATATCACAAGCAAGGAGCCGGAAAACTGGAGACAATGTCAGAAACAGAACCACCGACTCACTGGTCTTGGCTGCAGTAAAAACCAAGAATACAAAGAGCCTGCTCATTGTGGGAGATAAAGGGACAGCAGGACGCATTTTCTGTTTTTCGTTGTAAAAATAGCTGCTGGTGAGCGTGCTGCCATTTTTAACAAGCATTGGCATAGCCAATAGGTCTCGCCTTTAAGACCTTATAAGTGTTTAGCCATGCAACAGTTGCATAACTAAATACTTATAAGGTCCCAAAAGCGAGACCTATTGACTATGCCAAGCAGCCGTATGGCTGCAAAAGTGATCGCGATCAAACATCAGAGCGGCCATACGGCCGCGAAAGTGAAAGTACTCGCGTCAAGCGCGGACGCGCACATGCACTGTAGCTCTAAGCTGGCCTGGTAGCACTTGCACGCACGTGCATGCAGACACGTGCGCACACAAATACGCAGCACAGATGTGCAAACTTGTTAAATATGCCAGGCGCATAGGTGTGCACACACATATGCACAGAACCGCAAACTTGTCTACCGTGACGTCTAGTTGTAAGTGCTCTCGCGCGTGCACACAAACACACACTGCCTGCACTCTCCCGTTTGTACGGCCTGCTACCCCTTTGGCGGAGTTCGCAGCTGGCTGTGCATGTCCTTTAGAGGTCCTGCCAGGATACACGGTCTAACGTTGGATGTCAAGGAGGGCTTGGAAAAGTCATAACATCTCCAAAGTAGCAATATAATATGTACTCATCCATGCTAGGACTCCAACCACGGATGAGTACATCACATATTGCTACTTACATTGTGTTTTGATCTGGTCACGCCGAAACGCATAAAAAAAATTAGAAATTAAACAACACAAATAGACAATCCTGTTGTCGAGCTTGACTTTGCCACTCGCCTTCTTATGTAAGCACTCGGTGAATGTTTAAATCTTTCAAATTGCTTTCAAATGTTTTAAAAACAAAAATAAAAGGCATTGTCATTTGCAATGTCAATAGCTCAAACTCGCGTAAATGCGAGACCTATTGCATTGCAAATGCGTGTTTTTCTTGTAAGTGAGCGGATTTATGTGACAATCATGCTAGCTACTGGGGGAGTGCTTGAGAAGGCTGCACAGTGTTATTTTTTTTCTAGCATACAACAACATTTAAATGCTCGTTATTGAACTGTGCAGATATTTCAGAATAGAACAGAAAAGTATAAATGAAACACATTTTTGGGTAATTCTGAAGTGAGGTGGAAATAAATATTTTAACACGATCAAAACAAATTAATACATTGGTTGATAACATTTCCACACATTATCTTTTGTACGTTGTACACTTATCAGTAAAACTGTATGCCTGTGCAAATGTAATTGTCATTTCAATTGACAATATGTGGTCTGTAATGGCAGTACGCTACCATACAATGAATATTCCACTCAACGTCACTCCACACTACACCATTCCACTCCACTCCACTCTATGCCAAGGCACTCTACCCCATACTACTCTACAAATCAACAAGTGCACTTTTCCACTGCACTCCACTTAATGCCACTCTACTCTACAACATTTCACGAGACTGCACTCTACACCAGTGTACACTAGGTCATTGCATTCTAAGCCACTTTATTCTACTCTGTACCACTGTATTCCATGCCACTGCACACCATACCAATGTAAAATATGTCACTCTACTATACACCACTACACTCTACAACAGTCTACTCTGCAACACTGCACTTTCTGCGACTGAACTCCACACCATTACACTCTGCCCTACCACTGGCATAACGAAAGTTGAGGGGGACCCCCTTCAAGGAACATAAAGGGGCCCCCACTCCGTATTTACTATGGAGCTCTCAGGACTGAGTATGGTGCTGAGGGGTCCCCGGCAGCTTGGGCCCCCCCGCACCGCGGGGGCTGCGGGGGCCTTTGTTACGCCACTGTGCCCTACCCTGAGCCTCTTCATTCCACACCACTGCCGTCTAGGCCGCTCTACTCTAAACCACCGCACTCTATGCCACTCTACTCTATAACACAACACAATACGCCACTCTATTCTACTCTGCACCACTGTACACTATGCCACTGCTCTCACCATTACTGCAGTCTGCACGCTATGGCACTGCACACCATAGTGCTCTATGTTACTACACTTTATGTCACTCTTTTCTACTCTGCGCCACTGCACAACTGCACTCTGCCCTGTGCCACTTCACTCTACTCTGAAACTACCCACACTACTGCACTCTACGCCACTTTACTCAAACCCAATGCACTCTACGACACTATGCTCTTTAATACTACACCCTAGGACGCTCTACTCCACTCTTCTACTTTATGCCACTTTACTTCACTCTGTTCTATGACACACTACTCCAATCTAAGCCTCTCTATTCTACTCTACACCACTGCTATCTGTGCCATTGCACGCACACCACTATTCTAACCTGCACCACAGCAGTCTGTGTCACTGCACTCTACACTGCAGCATTCTATGCCACTACACTCTACTCTGAAACAATCTACCCTGAACTACTCTGCCACTTCTCAACTCTATTCTATGATGCAGTACTCCACTTTATGCCACTCCACGCTACGCCACTCTATTCTGCGCCACTCCATGCCACATTACTCCACGATACTACTCCACTCTATGCCACTCCATTCTACATCACGTGACTCTTCAACACTATACTCCACTCTGCCATTCCACTCTCCTACACTACTCCTTTTTATGTCACTCCACAACAATCTACTCCGCTCTACACCACTCTACTTTACAACACTCTTCCACTCTACGCTACACCCTCTAAGCCACTCCACGCCCTTCCACTCTGACACTCCACTCACTCAGCGCCACTCAACACTATTCTACACCACTCTACGCTACTCCAATCCACTGCACTCTACTCTATTCACTTTTAGTCATGCTGAGCAGTGGCCACGCTGGTGAACACACGGCTAAAACATATTGTAAAAGCCAACAGCTCTTGCATAGGTGAGACCTACTGTCTTTGTCTATGCTCGTTTAAGTTGGGCCACTAAAGATGGGGAGGTGACCTTATATCTTTGGGTCGAAGCGGAGTCTGCCTGCTTAGCTGTGGAGCAGTGGTCCAACTGATCGTGGTCTCTCGTACACCTTGCAATAATCCAAGCAGGGCTCGTATGCAGTGAGGACTGGCACAATCTGTGTGAGAGTGGGGGAGGCTCCCCTGAGGCAAGTGATAATACTTACTTTGTTGCTGCATTAACCTGGGGACGAAATAGAGATTGACATTGGAAAAAACTACCAGGATCCTAAGATGCTGTTTGGGTGTTCCAAGTGACCACTGGTTTTCCATAGTGTCAACATACCGCTGTAGTGCAAACTTGGAGCACTTGCCATATAAATCACTTGCCTCAGCTGCAAAACGAGCCAGTAATAACTGGATGGTTATATAGAGTACTATCACATACAAATGCCACTTACAAGCAGAATACCTGTTGCGTTTGGTGATTTAAAAAGCACTGGTATAAAAAAAAAATAACTCTCGAAATGCTGTTGTAATAACGTGATCCAGCACAATGGCACAAGCTGTGTCAAAATGTATGGGTGAATTGGCCCTACACTATGTTGAGACCTAAATTTGTCACACAAGTCCCAGCATCAAGCATTCGACTCTCTACGCCCTCCTACCTGCACCCAGCTCAAGACGTCTGGTAACTCCACAACACTCTCAAGCTCCTCTCAGCCATGTGCTGTGGATTTGAACTTGTGGCCTAGAGGTTCCACACAGCTCTATGCTTGAAGAAAACAACCAGCGGCGCCATCTTCCCAGGATTCGATCCTGTGACACGCAAGATGCACACTCAGTCAGCGCACTGTTGCTATGGTGTGGCACCCCCGTTTAACTTGAAAGAGTTTAGATGGAGAATGAGCAGTAAAGGAGCCATGCAAAGGCTTTCCTTCTGGCAGCATTTTTGTGTTTTAAAAGAAACCCCATCACATATGCCCAATTCCTTTAGTGAGGTGACGTTACTGAACGGCACTCCCACCCTAAAAAGCGTGACAGCACCACTGATTTTAATGATAATAAGCACTGTCAAAGCCAATTGATCTGAGCAACTTTGGAAAATAGGGATTTTCGAGCTGGTTAAAAAAACCGTGAAGGAGAGGATTAACAAGAAAACTGGAAAAAACGAGGATGACGCATAGGTCCCGAGACACACTGGTACATCGCTGGAATATGTAACTCATTTCACGGCTCAGGAATTCTTGGAAGGTGGGGGTGAGGAGGGTGCCTTAGGCGAGGTCAGGTTTCAGAAGCTGGTTAGAGAACTTCGAGCTCGGCTCCATTTGCAAGTCAAAGCTCGCCTGCACAGCCCTGTCGTGTGTCTGCAGCTGGAACAACCTCTGTTGACAGTCAGAAAGGAAAGTAGCACGAGTTAATGCGCAGGTTACTGCAGCGGCGGACCCCAAGCTTGTGTCCACATAGCACAGCAGGAGTGAGACCTGCCCTGCGAGCTCCATGCACTTCATCTACGAGATGTATGTAAATGTAAATGTATGTAAATGTAAATGTATGGATACTTGTATAGCGCACGACTACCCGGAGGCCTCTTGGCGCTTGTACGAATACCGCTGTGGAACCCATCCTGGCTTTTCCCTGTGAGGCGTCCACTCCTGGGCACCCCCAAGGTGAAGGCCAGGCATCCTTAGCGTTGTGGGGGCCGTTGTGGAGATTAAGCAAGCTATTGCCCAGAGTTGCAGAGTGGGACTCCACGATTAGAATGGCACCGAGGCAAGAATTATCAGGTCCGTGGAATTTTAAGCCCAAGACCCGCCGAGGCGGGGAATTGAACCCTTGTCCCGGGCTAGACCTCTGCATCAGGGTCTGCCGCTCTAATCATTGAGCCACACTTCTCCACAAGTTCAAGGTCAAGATCAAGGTCACTTGTGATGATGCAGTGTAACTGACATGTTAAACAGCCCTTTGTGCACTGCCATGCAAGCACATCACAGGAGGCGAACAGATACACCGAGCAACCAGGAAGGAACATGAGGTGAGAAAACAAACACCCCCTCTGCGCTAAGCCAAAGCACTCTGTGAAACCTTTAAAAATGGTGAGAATTAATCAGCGGATAGTTGACCAGTCAGACCTAAAAATGTAGGAATCAACAACGGTTTCTGGAAGCAACGAAACTAAGTCGTAAGACAGCGAGGGCCAGTACAGCAATATAAAACGAGACACTCCCAACAACTCAGTCAGCAAGACCCTTCTAGTTGGCGAAGCTGGGGGGGGGTGGGGGGGCAGTAATGATACCATAAAGCACAGATGGTATAAAAAAAAACAAGCTAAACCAGGGTCAGGCAGGCAAAAAAATAAAGCGATCGCGACAGCGATGGCTAATGTAAAAAAAACAAAAAAACACGCCACGCGCCACTGTGAGCTTTATGTGTTTTCAATTATCGCACCCGTGTCTGGGCACGATAATTGAAAACATATGGGCTTTGGTGCGCGTAACAGACACCAATAGGCTATGGGCGGAGCAATGCGCCCGTCTTTGGCCTATTGTGTGCTCTGTTTTAAAAAAACACGCACACAAAGCCCAATAGCGGAACCCAAAAGGAAAAGCACATGCACGAGCGTGTGCGATTCCAGGGTCTGTTTTCAAACCCCGGACAAAAGGCCGCTCGCCTGCGCGAGCACTGCTGCGTAGTACAACACAGGGTGCGAACGCTGAAAAGGAGTGGGGATTAGGGGTGGGCGGAATTTGCGAAAGTGACTTTCGCAAATTATCACGAAAATGTTAAAAATCTCCGCAAACACGCGGAAATATCGCAAAGATGCGGAAGTTTTTTTCCCGCCCGTTCGCGGTATTTTATGCGTGGTCGCGGCTCGCCAACTTACCCATGCGGTTGCTCGCGGGCGCGGCCATCTTGTGTTCACTCTTCCTGCTGTGCATGATCGCGAGAAGAAAGACGTGATCGCGCGACCAATGACATTACTGCATGCGCGAACTGTCACGAGACAGCGCAAATGGCTACCAACAATCCAACATCTCGCGGAGAACGCGACCGGATCGGGAAAACTTGTCGGCGAACGCAGGGATTCACTTAAGGCGATCGCGCGCACGCGAGAATGTATTATTTTACAGCGCGAGCAAGAAACAAATTATCGCTAAGCTGCGGAATGCGGAAATTTTGACATTTTTGCGCTCTCCGCGGAAAGCGAAAATGTCAAATTATCGCAATTTCCGCGAGCGGAACGGAAATTTAGCCCAGGCCTAGTGGGGATAGCACGGAACCATGGGTACACCGCAGGCAAGAGTACCCAAATCCGATATATGCTCACCCAACTGAACCCTCTGAGTTCGGTCAGATAGAAATGATTTTAGCCATTGATGTGCTAGCCCGCTGATGCCCAGGTTGGAGAGACGAGTCAGCAGCTTTTTATGGCTGACCTATCGAATGCCGCTGATAGATCTAATAAAATCAGGACACTCGGCTGTTTATTGTCAGCCATAACTCTGAGCTCGTCAAGAACGGACAGCATCACTAGCTCAGTACTATGGTGGACTCTAAAGCCCGCCTGTCTAGCTTGGAGTAGCTGGTGGTCCTCCAAGTAGTTAGAGAGTGTCTTTAGTACATGTTGTTCTAACACTTTAGCCAGGAAGGGGAGTTGTGAAATGGGCCTATAATTCTTTAGAGTGGATCCGGTTTCTTCAGCAGGGGTGTGACCTTGGCTTCTTTTAAGTTGGTCGGTAAGTAGCCAGTTTCCAGGGAGTTGTTTATTAACGCAAAAATTTGTTTTTCCAGCCCTGGAAGGGCCATTTGAAAAATCCTCGGAGGGCAGTGGTCTGCCCGGCAGCCTGATTTGGTGCGATTCATTAGTAGATATAAAGTGGCTGAATCAATTTTAGGAACATTTGTGAGTTGGCTACCAGAGGAGGGCGGGGGCTGGGTCTGGAGGGAGGAACCAAGGTTAGTCGGGGTATTAGCAATTTCTGAAATTATGTATTCGACTTTCTGAAGAAAGAATGCCTGGAAGACATTACAGTCGAGGGATGCGACTGTGGATTTCTTCTCAGCCTTTTGGCTTAGTTCTTTCAAAATTACGAAAATCTCTTTCTGTTTGTTAGCTGCCTCAGCAATCCTTCCCTTATAATACTCCGCTTTCTAGTTATAATGGCTGATTTATAGGAGGTGAGAAGGGCTTTGTAGGCATTCAATTCCGCTGGGTCATAGCTTTTGCGCCACCGCCTCTCAGCTTGGCGGAGGTTTTTTTTTCCCTCAATGGTTCATTAAACCATGGGGCCCCCTTTCCTTTGTCTCTGACTTTCTCCTTCCGTTCTGGTGCTACTACATCTATGGCTTTGTGTAAATTAGCCAGCAAGGCTTCACTCTCCTGGTCAATATTCACTGTCTTAGTCCTTGGGGGCGGAAGTGAGTGCAGGGTAGCTATTAGACGATCTGCCTTGATATTTATCCAGTTTCTCACCTTTCTCCACACAGGAGGAGATTGCAGCAGCTGACTGTCACATGGGACTCAACTTCTAAGTAGCGAATGATCGGACCAGGCACAGGGGCTAAAATGTGTTATGTCTGCCCAAGGCTGTGATGTCCAAATGAGGTCAAGAGTATGGCCCTTTTCATGGGTGGGACTATTGATCAGTTGGTGAAGGTCCATTGAGAGCATAGCGGTGTCAAATTGGCCAGCCGATGGCTCTCTCTGCGCTTTATCCCAATGATAGTTTAAATCGCCGACTACTAGGAGACGTTTATATCTAGAGCATAGATCAGTAATGAGCTCCAGGGAAAGGTCATCATAGCAGGGGGTGGTCCGCGGGGGACGATAAACTACCATGAGTAAAATGCAGGATAATTTCAAGGAAATTTTAACCCCTAGAATGTCTGCATTATCACAGCTTTCTGCCGTTATCTTAGTAACCATTAAACTTTTTTTTAAAAAGATGGTCACCCCCCTAGTGTCCCCAGGTCTATTTTGCCAGAGGGCATCAAAGTCCACTGGATGTGCTGCAATGATGTCTGGGGCTAACAAATCCCCTAACCAGGTTTCCGTGAGGGCCAGAATGTCTATATCACCATCTTGCAGTAATAAGAAGACCTCAAGGTGGTGTTTCTGTAGGGAACGTGTGTTAAAAATGGCTACATTCAGGCCTAGTGCTACGGGAAGAGGAGTATTTTCCTGGGCAAGTGTGCGTGGATACCTAGGTATAATAACCTCAGCCCTATTACTCCTCAATAGGTCTTCTACCTGCAGCTTGGCTATGGAGTTGCCATCTAGGACGTGGCCACTTGTGGCGAGGGTCTGCAAATCTGTTGCCGAGTAAATGAGCGGGGGGCCAGGGGTTCTTGGCCCTGGACCCAGCTGGGCATGGACGGGCGCAGACGGGCTTGCCTTTAGCACACCTTCAGTGCACCGCCGGCGCACCCGCTGCGCGCGTCCACTGCGCATCGGCGCCATCAGCTGGTTTCAAGCTGCGGTCGCCGAGCCAGCAAACAACTAGAGCGTGCCTCCAAAAAAAGTGCCTCCAAAAATGGCGGAATAAGGTGTCCCGGGGAAGCCGGAGCCATCTACCAAAAACTCCCTCCACTCAACCAGCACTCTGCATACAGCAGGTAAGGCAGGTTCAATCCGCAGTGCCCCCAAACAGTTAAAACACAATTAAAAGGTTGAGCAACACAATCTAAAATGCCCGGTTAAGGGTTAAGTTACATGCAAATTTACAATACACAATACACAGAGCACAAGAACCGTAGCAGTGTCTGGTTCCAAGCACTACCTACGTTTATCTAACGCTTACTGAACCAGCTATGTTATGTCACAAGACATTTGGCTTTCACTTTGTATATGTTGCTCTGAACACTGTGACCAATGTTCAATATTGTTTGCACACCAGCATAGTTACCCTGGAAGAGGGAGGCGCCTCTAGTGTGCTGCCCATCTCCAGAACTTCAGATCATGGAAGAAGGGATGCCATCAAGATGTTTTGTTTAAATCAGCAAACCATACAGGATTTATGTAATCAGTTGGAGCCTCATCTCCTGCCTCAAAACACTAATCTCACATGCATGCCACCAATTGTAAACCTTATGGCAGTTTTGCATTTTCTGGCCACAGGTTCCTTTCAATACATGTGGCTATATCTGGTGGTATGTCACAACCAATGTTCAGTGGTGTGCTTACATGATGTGCTTTCAGCAATGATGTGTTAGGAAGTGTGCATCAAGCATGGCCGGTACGCACATTGTGCATTGAATGAGCTGCAGTATTAGATATGATCTGTATTCATCCTGTGCATTGAGTATTATAAAGCCTTCATGAGTATTGTTCATTTATAATAGCAATGTCAATATACTTTTCATTCCAAATAGTGTCTTTGACAAGTGAACATGCGCTGTTGTTTATACCTCCTCCTTGTTTGACTGATGTAATGTCATTAGAATGCAATGAATGCAAGTGAAGGTGTTACTTTGCACGTGTCTGCCGCTTGTCTTTAACTGACTTCAACTTGGCAGTTAGCCGCATGTTACAAGTGCTGGCATTCAACCCACCCCACCACTCCAAAAGCTATAAAAGGCATTCAAGAACAACGAGACATGCTTGATCTCATCATTCTGTTCCTTCTCACCTGGATTGAAAGCTGACGCTGCATTCCGATTCTTCTTTTGATCTTCTGAACGCATCCTTGGAGATTCCGGTGGTTAGAAACACTTGCCACAAGTATTTGATATATGTGACGCTTCATGGAACTATTTCTTGACGGCATAGACAGTCCTTTGATTTATGTTAACCCCCATGTGACTTTTAAACCTCGCATGACAAGAAGCATCGCTCATTTATTGATAGAACACTTTGTTTAGTGACTTTGAGGTTACTTACCGCTTTCTTTTGTTACCAGTTGTGGTACATGAATGGAGGACACAGTCCTCTTATTTGTAAGTACGGTTGGTAAGATTCCAAGACCCTTATTAGTATATAGTAATGAATATTAACACATATTATTTATTTTTGTCGCAGATAAGTGATCAATAGGTTTTGCATGGTTCTTATGCACCAGTCAAGAAAGGTTGAAAAAACTCTTGTTTGAACCACACCATAGAGTGGCAGGGATAATGATATGCGAAGTAATAATATATATATAAAGACGTGAAGCAAGGAAATTGCTAAATTAAATCAATGTATGGTTGTACTTTCCAGACAAGACACGCAATTGTGCACTATCATCGTGTTAGCAGTATCACAGATGTTTCCTGGATAAGAAGACAGCAGTGTGTCTTTTCCTTTTTTGTTTTATCCCATTTCCTCCTTCCCCTGAAGGTCATGCTTTGATGTTGTTTGAAATGAAATGAAATAAAATGAAATGTAGATTTATAAAGCGCAAATTGCTGCCCTGAGGCGTCCAAGCGCTACCTGAAGAGTGTAGTCAATTGTCAAAGGCGATCAGCAGGGGGTTAGTTGTGGACATTAAAAGGAAAGGTCTTTAATTGCTTACAAAAGGAGAGCAGATTAGGGTTAGACCTGAGTTGAAGGGGGAGGAGGTTCCACGATTTAGCGGCGTTATAGGAGAACATCCTCCACCAGCTCTTGCTCTCCTGATTCTGGGAACTGTAGCCAAAAAGGCCTGGACGGAGCGAAGATGTTTCTTAGTGTGGTGCTGTGTGACTAGTTCACTGCTGATTAGCTGATCTTTGTGCCAGAATGCTTGATGGGATATGCACATTGCCTTGAAGGCAATTCTTTGCCGAACCGGCAGCCAGTGCAGGCTACTCAGCCCAGGTTTTGCTGACAGTCTCCGTGGCAGCTGGAGCAATGTGCGGTCAGCGCAGTTTTGGACAATCGGCAGCTTGCGCAGTGTGTAGTCGGGGGCACCAAGATACAGAGTGTTGTTAAAGTCCAGTTGAGACTGGGTCAGGCCTTGAACAGCAACTTGCTTGGCCTCCATAGGTAGAAGTGGGAGCACTTTTTTCAGCATCCCGAGGAGGCCAAAACAAGTTGCAGAGAGCCTGATAGCCTGGGTGTCAAAGGTTAAGGCTTTGTCCAGCCATACCCCCAAGCTTTTTATGTTGTCCTTGGGTACAGGGGGGGTGCCTAGGCATGGAGGCCAGAGGGAGTCAAAAAACATTGGAACAGCGGGGCCCATAAGCATCAGCTCAGTTTTATCCCCATTGAGCTTAAGGGAGGATCTCGTCATCCAGCCTTTTACTTCCTCCAAACATTTCCTTAGTTCCATTTGTGCAGATTGGCCGTCCTCCTGTGCCAGGGATACCACAAGCTGAGTGTCGTCCGCATATGAAATGATCTTAATGCCAAACGGACGAACAACCTCAGCTGGCGGCCACATATAGATGTTAAATAGCGCAGGGCTTAGCGAGGAGCCCTGCGGAACCCCACAGCTCAGGGGTTTGCTCGAGGGGACTGTATTTCCCTCAAAGATCTGAAAGGACCTGTCGCTCAGAAAGGATTTGAGCCAGAGTATTGCCTTGCCTGAGATTCCAACCTCAGAAAGTCGACACAACAGCACGTCGTGACTAACCGTGTCGAATGCTGCGCTCAAATCGAGGAGGACCACTGCCACTGATCCGCATCTGAGCAGGAGTAGATTTTTGGGGTTGAATGGACCTTTTGTCTCATCTCTCCAATCGAACATCCTGGTATTCAGGTGAGTGGTAACTTGAGCCTCCACAACAGCTTAAGTTTTCTTTGAGAGATATGGACGTGAATCAAGAACGCATTGATGTCTAAGCCATGACCCAGGCCTTAAATGAAGATACTAGTCAGAATCTGGCTGACATGTTGCACAATTTACAAATTGAAATGCAACAATTAAAAGAAGAGAATGCGGAACTACGTAGTGAGTTGACATGCTACAAACCAAGAGAAAACTTGTGGGAAGGCCCTTTCTCTAAGTCTTTCAAATCCCCATTAGACACTGGCGCCAGAACCAAGACTTCAAGTACCTTTCTGGTTTCCGATTCCTCATCACCTCCAGTTCATGTTACGGTAGCAGCTCCTACTGTTGTGCCATTGGCTGCCCCAGAACGTTTCCTTGGAGATAGTGCTAAGTTTAATGTTTTTATTAGCCAGTGTCAACTACATTTCATTTGTAAACTGCAAGCCTTTCTCACTGATGCATCTAGAGTAGCTTTTGTGCTTTCCTATTTAGGAGGGACAGCCGCAGATTGGTCCATCCCATACATAGATAGAAATGATCCTATTTTATATAACTGGCCAATGTTTAAAACAACTATGACGAAATTGTTCGCTAAACATACACATGTTCAAGCAAGTGACGAAGAACTGCTAAGTTTAAAACAAGGTGCTAAGGATTTGTTAAGCTATCTAAACACTTTTAATCAGTTATTAA
Source organism: Triturus cristatus (assembly GCF_964204655.1). Lineage (NCBI taxonomy): Eukaryota > Metazoa > Chordata > Amphibia > Caudata > Salamandridae > Triturus > Triturus cristatus. Next base: position 732,482,621 of record NC_140587.1, on the reverse strand, counting down.
CAGAAAGTCAGTGGAAAGAAGAAACATTTATTTCTCTCTTTTATAGATGATGATTTGAAGGATGCTCTTGCTCATATTGTTGAGTTACCCAATGACTATTCAGATTTTGTATATTCGGTAGTTAAATTAGATCATCGTCTTGGAGAGCGTAAAGGAGATAGATCAAGGTTAGATACTAGACTGCTTATTGTTAAGCATGAGAAAAAGGAGGCAGACAATAAAGTACCTGATCATGAGCCTATGCAAATAGGGGGCATTAAAGGGCCCTTATCTATAGAGGAAAAGGACAGGTGACGAAAGTTAGATTTGTGTTTATACTGTGGGCGCACTGGACATTTTGCCCGGGATTGTACCGTAAAACTTAAAGAACCCAAAGGCGGTTGTTGTGGTATCATCTAAGACAGACCAGAAAATTAATAAGCTTGTCAGGGAAGGAGGTCAACTTGATGAGAAAAACTGTTTTACAGATCTCCCAACCACTGTAGCTCATATTCCAAAGCACTTTACGATTCAAGTGACATTTATTGTAACTGCACAAATCGGACACTCAATACCAGTACTATTAGACTCAGGAGCAATGGGAAATTTTTTAGATATCCAATTAGCAAGAAAGTTGAACATTCCCACAGTTCCTAAGGCTCAACCGGAACCAGTTTGTGCTGTGGATGGATCAGCATTATCATCAAGTTTGATAGTGAATCAAACAAGCCCCATTACCATGGTTTGCCAGAACGGTCAAACAGAAGTCATAGCTTTCGATTTAATAGATACACCTACATTTGGACTCATTCTAAGTGTACCATGGCTAATGGTACATAATCCAAAAAATAATTGGGACTTATGAACTGTGACTCTAGATTCCTTATACGGCAGATCACACTGTACCCAAGAAGCACAGACAGACTCCATGACAGTCTTGCATTGTGCCGATACCATACAATGTCACAACAACATCCCTAGTGACTATTTAGAGTTCAAAGAGGTGTTTGATCCAGCAAAGGCAACCACACTACCCCCACATAGATCATACGATTGCTGTATAGATTTAATTCCGGGTGCTCCACTCCCTAATAGTAGAGTATATGCGCTCACCGAAGATGGAACACAATACTTACAACATTATTTGGATGAATTATTAGAGTTAGGTTTTATTCGTCATTCCACCTCACCAGTATCATCACCACGTTTTTTGTCCCAAAACAGGATGGTGGCTTAAGAGCATGTATCGATTATTGTGGACTTAGCAAGGCCACTATAAAAAAATAAATATCCCCTACCATTAATCCCAGTCCATCTGGATCAGTTACATCACTCCACTATATACACTAAATTGGATCTCCTTGGGGCCTACCACTTGATATGGGTCAAGGAACATGATGAGTGGAAAACAGCCTTTCGAACCAAGTTTGGTCTATATGAGTACCCCGTCATGCCCTTTGGTCTGTGTAATGCCCCTGCGGCCTTTCAATATTTCATAAATTAGGCTTTGAGTGAATTTCTTGAAATCTGTGTAGTTGTCTACATAGATGACATCCTCATTTATTAAAAAAAATAAGTGTCCAATAATATGTCCAACAAGTACGGGCTGTATTACAAAAATTACAGGAGAATTATCTCTTTGCCAAACTGGAAAAATGTGTTTTTCATACAGACACAGTAGACTTTTTAGGGTATTTTTTGTCACCTACTGGAATCATGATGGATCCAAAGAAAGTAACTGCCATACTAGAGTGGCCAGAACCAACTTCAGTTAAAGAGATCCAGAAGGTTTTGGGCTTTGCATACTTTTACAGGCATTTTATACCCCAATTGGCAGAAACAGTTGGACCCATTACAAAACTGTAACAAAAAGGCCAAGCCTTTTGTTGGACTGAGAAGGCAGCTCAAGCTTTTACTATGTTAAAGTGTAAATTCACTTCAGCGCCACTGTTAAAACACCCTAATCAAGATCTCTCATTCTTCGTGGAAGCAGATGCGTCTCAGGTGGCAGCAGGATGGGTTCTCTCTCAAAGAGATTCTAAAGACGGACAATTGCATCCAGTAAAGTTTTATTCCCAAAAATTGCTTCCTGCTGAACAAAATTACACAGTGGCAGAGAGAGAGTTATTAGCGATCAAATTAGTTTTTACGGAATGGCGTCATCATCTAATGGGGACAAAACATCCTGTCACCATTTTTACCGACAATAAAAATTTACGATTTTTCATTTCAGTCGAAGCACTCACCCCTCGTAAAATGCGATGGTTACATTGTTTTAATGCATTTGACTTTGTGATTACTTATCGGCCAGGGTCACAAAAATTTCAATCAGACATATTATCACTAGGCCTGGGCCAAAATTCCGTTCCGTTCGCGGAAGTTGCGATATTTTGGCATTCTCGCGTTCCGCGGAAAGCGCGAAAATGTCAAAATTTCCGCATTCCGCAGCTTAGCGATAATTTTTTTCTTGCTCGCGCTGTAAAACAATACATTCTCGCGCGCGCGCGATCGCCTTACCTGAATCCCTGCGTTCTCCGACAAGTTTTCTTGACCCGGTCGCGTTCTCCACGAGATGTTGGATTTTGGTAGCCATTTTGCGCTGTCTCGCGAGAGTTCGCGGCCGCATTCAAGTCATTTTTCACGCGATCACGTCATTTGTCGCGCGATCAGGTATTTCTTCTCGCGATCATGCACCGCGCGAGTATGAGAAGATTGAGATCTCGAACATGTCATTCTACATCGCGAGCCAGAGAATGAGGACGCGGGCACATGAAATCGAACGCGAACAGGAGAAAGAGACCGCGAACACGTCATATCCAACGCGACAGGGACAAAGAAGAGAACGCGATCATATCGTTTTCGACACGCCGGCGGAAGTAATGTGAAGCTGGAGAACTCAACAATGTAAAATTTACAATTTGGAGAGGAATATCGGCTCTAGCAGCATGAAACCATCTGCAAATACTGATTTTGGATGAAAAGAACTCCTTACATTCACATTTGGCTTTCCTTTTTTGTGCAAGGACTCCAGGAGTCATTTTTTTTTTACAAAGTGGAGAGAGGGAGGAAGTGACACAGATTCTCCAACTTCCTGTTCCTGTCCAGCAGGCTCCTCCCAGTGCTTTGTCCATCTCCTGCTCATTCTGCCTTTGGATTTGGAGCTGGAAAGATCTCTCTTTTTGTCTGCTGCATCATTGCAATTGGATTTCAGGATTTTTGGAATAGGATATTTTACAAGTAAGTGGTTGTTGTGTTTGATTGTGGGCATTGCAGTTGTTGTGTAACTACAATTTATTTTTGATAATTAATTATCATCATTCCTTTTTTTTTTTTTTAATTTATTTTAATTTTGTGGGTTGTAGTAGTAGGCCCGAGCTAGCCATGGGCATGGCCTCATGGGTGTGTGTGTGCATGATGAAGCAACTGTTCCTTTTGTTTTTTGAATATATTTCATTTTCAATCACATTTAGGGCATGGATGGCATTGGATTGAGTTGGGGAAGTGTGTTTTTTGGGGTGGCCTTGCTGATGTTGTTGGGCCTGGACATGTGGCTGGTGGCCATTTTGAGGCCTAGGCCTGCAAGCTTGCCTGGCCTTGTCTGCCAGCAGGCCTGCTTTCATCCACTGCTACCAGAGCAGGTAGCCACAGCTTTAGTAATCTACTGTTTTCTGTGTGTTCTGTTGATTTTAGACATCATTTTGGGCATGGATGGCATTGGATTGAGTTGGGGAAGTGTGTATTTTGGGGTGGCCTTGCTGATGTTGTTGGGGCTCGCCATGTGGCTGGTGGCCATTTTGAGGCCTAGGCCTGCAAGCTTGCCTGGCCTTGTCTGCCAGCAGGCCTGCTTTCATCCACTGCTACCAGAGCAGGTAGCCACAGCTTTAGTAATCTACTGTTTTCTGTGTGTTCTGTTGATTTTAGACATCATTTTGGGCATGGATGGCATTGGATTGAGTTGGGGAAGTGTGTATTTTGGGGTGGCCTTGCTGATGTTGTTGGGGCTCTCCATGTGGCTGGTGGCCATTTTGAGGCCTAGGCCTGCAAGCTTGCCTGGCCTTGTCTGCCAGCAGGCCTGCTTTCATCCACTGCTACCAGAGCAGGTAGCCACAGCTTTAGTAATCTACTGTTTTCTGTGTGTTCTGTTGATTTTAGACATCATTTTGGGCATGGATGGCATTGGATTGAGTTGGGGAAGTGTGTATTTTGGGGTGGCCTTGCTGATGTTGTTGGGGCTCGCCATGTGGCTGGTGGCCATTTTGAGGCCTAGGCCTGCAAGCTTGCCTGGCCTTGTCTGCCAGCAGGCCTGCTTTCATCCACTGCTACCAGAGCAGGTAGCCACAGCTTTAGTAATCTACTGTTTTCTGTGTGTTCTGTTGATTTTAGACATCATTTTGGGCATGGATGCCATTGGATTGAGTTGGGGAAGTGTGTATTTTGGGGTGGCCTTGCTGATGTTGTTGGGGCTCTCCATGTGGCTGGTGGCCATTTTGAGGCCTAGGCCTGCAAGCTTGCCTGGCCTTGTCTGCCAGCAGGCCTGCTTTCATCCACTGCTACCAGAGCAGGTAGCCACAGCTTTAGTAATCTACTGTTTTCTGTGTGTTCTGTTGATTTTAGACATCATTTTGGGCATGGATGGCATTGGATTGAGTTGGGGAAGTGTGTATTTTGGGGTGGCCTTGCTGATGTTGTTGGGGCTCGCCATGTGGCTGGTGGCCATTTTGAGGCCTAGGCCTGCAAGCTTGCCTGGCCTTGTCTGCCAGCAGGCCTGCTTTCATCCACTGCTACCAGAGCAGGTAGCCACAGCTTTAGTAATCTACTGTTTTCTGTGTGTTCTGTTGATTTTAGACATCATTTTGGGCATGGATGGCATTGGATTGAGTTGGGGAAGTGTGTATTTTGGGGTGGCCTTGCTGATGTTGTTGGGGCTCTCCATGTGGCTGGTGGCCATTTTGAGGCCTAGGCCTGCAAGCTTGCCTGGCCTTGTCTGCCAGCAGGCCTGCTTTCATCCACTGCTACCAGAGCAGGTAGCCACAGCTTTAGTAATCTACTGTTTTCTGTGTGTTCTGTTGATTTTAGACATCATTTTGGGCATGGATGGCATTGGATTGAGTTGGGGAAGTGTGTATTTTGGGGTGGCCTTGCTGATGTTGTTGGGGCTCGCCATGTGGCTGGTGGCCATTTTGAGGCCTAGGCCTGCAAGCTTGCCTGGCCTTGTCTGCCAGCAGGCCTGCTTTCATCCACTGCTACCAGAGCAGGTAGCCACAGCTTTAGTAATCTACTGTTTTCTGTGTGTTCTGTTGATTTTAGACATCATTTTGGGCATGGATGGCATTGGATTGAGTTGGGGAAGTGTGTATTTTGGGGTGGCCTTGCTGTTGTTGTTGGGGCTCTCCATGTGGCTGGTGGCCATTTTGAGGCCTAGGCCTGCAAGCTTGCCTGGCCTTGTCTGCCAGCAGGCCTGCTTTCATCCACTGCTACCAGAGCAGGTAGCCACAGCTTTATTGATCAAGTGTTTTCTATGTGATCTGTTGAATTTTTAGACATCACCTTCCTGAGAGTGTAGTGTGGCTGTACACAGTACTAGTAGTATAACATAGCTCTAGTTAAAAAAAATTCATAAATGGCTAGACTATCTTTTGTTTGCACTAGTACAGTACTAAGTAACTGAACCACAAAAACAAATGCAACATTTCACTGATGTTCTTCTCCTGTCTTCTTTGCTTTTAGGTGCACAAAAGACAGAGTAGGAGGTGTCATCGGCATCACCTGGCTACCCGTTGTACTGCCAGCCAGACAGAAGTCCTGCTGCGCATCACGCCCACGTGTGACCAGAACTTGTTGTGCATCTGCCTCCTGCCTGACGTCGGAATAAGATGGCCCCAAAGAAAGGTACCAGGTCCAGTACCAAGAAAGTTGCTGGTGAGAAGAAGGAACAGAAAAAGGAAGTGCCATTAACCACGACTGGTGGTGTGCCGGCCAAGGTTTTTTTTGGCACCAAAGCGTTGTCCGGGAACCAAGCTGGGAGCAGCACAGCGGTCCAGCAACCCCACCAACCTAGGCCCAAGGGCTTTACTGTCGCAGAGGTAGCCAGTCTACTAACGGGCAGCGATGTTGAAGAAATGTCATTACCGCAAAGTAGTACACAATCAAGTTCAACGCAGGCGCAAACTCAGCAGATCAGTGTGCAGCCGCCGCAACAAGAACAGCAGCAGCAGCCGGCGCAACCAGAACAGCAGCAGCAGCCGGCGCAACCAGAACAGCAGCAGCAGCCGGCGCAACCAGAACAGCAGCAGCAGCCGGCGCAACCAGAACAGCAGCAGCAGCCGGCGCAACCAGAACAGCAGCATCAGCCGGCGCAACCAGAACAGCAGCAGCAGCCGGCGCAACCAGAACAGCAGCAGCCGCCGCAACCAGAACAGCAGCAGCAGCCGCCGCAACCAGAACAGCAGCAGCAGCCGCCGCAACCAGAACAGCAGCAGCCGCCACAACAGCCCACCATAGTAGTTGTTGCTCCTGACGTAGGGGCATTTCAGGAAATCGAGCTTCCTGCAGACAAAGCGGAGCGAAGTCAAACCACTGTTTCAGAACATCTATTGTCTTCCAGACCACCAGCAAGGAAAAGGAGGCTTAGTCCATCATCTTCTTCTTCAAGCCCCGCTTCTGATGATCGTGATGACACTTGGGTCCCACCAGCTCGGTCTGAGAGTGAAGTACGCCACAAGACATTGCTTCTGAAAAGGAAGGTCCCAGAAAAACTTAGAGTTATGGAGGTAGATGTAGAAGAGGGGGGTGATGATGTTGATGAAGACGAGCCAGTCATCACGCACATTACTCCCGCCCCAAAGGGATTGGAGACCGACATTCTAACCCTATCCAGAAAGGCTGCTACTGAGTGGGATGCAGCACGGATCTCACCAACACAGGTTACACCACCACTACCTCCAGCTGCCATATTTTCCAAGGCCCGGCAGGGACCTACATCCAGCTCAACCACCTCAGTAGGAAGTGGTAGTAAAAGTCACAGTGTAGGTGGACAGGGTCACATATTTTCAAGGACCCCCTCAAGTTCATCTGGTGTTGAAAGTGGCACATCCAGCAGTGCCAGAAAGTTCTCCTCCCCAGTTTGGGACTTCTTTTCTGTTAGCGCCAAGGAGGAGAACATTGCTATATGCGCAATTTGTCGGCAAGGTGTTCGGCGTGGTAAGCTTGGTACAAACTATGGTACCGGAGGACAAGCAAGTCATCTCAGAATACACCACACTATTGTGTGGGAGGATCACCTACTTAAGTTAAAAGAAAGTAGGAAAACTAAACCCTTTGAAGTTGGTCAGGAATCAGGGAGCGATATTATTGTGGTGGCAGGTGAAGAACAGGGAGGCATTTCTAGCCCTGTCTCCAGTAGTGCAGTCACTGCAGTGGTAACGCCCACATCCTCCTCAGTAACATCAGAGTGGCACCGCAGTAAGAGCCATACTCAGAGTGTGGGTGAGACACCAAGGCGACCGGCGGCGAGTACCTCAATGAGACAATCTGTGTCGTTGAGCCTTAGTGGCTTAATGGCACCACTAAGGAAAGTAAGCCAGCCTACCATTGACAGCATGTTTAGGTTGGAGGGGCAGTTCCAACGCAACCACCCAACGGCACGATTGTACAATGCGAAGCTGGCTAAAATGTTAGCGCTGGACCTTCTTCCTTTTTCATTTGTGGAAGGGGTGGGTTTCCTTGAATTTGTGTCTGCCATCTGCCCGAAATGGAAAGTTCCAAGCCGGTCCTATTTCGCAAGAATTGCTGTTCCGGCACTACATCATGATGTGCTGGAATTGGTTGGACAAGCTTTGCAGAAGAGTGCTGTGCACAATATCCACCTGACAACAGACATGTGGACCAGTTGCCAAGCCACAGATTACATGTGTATCACTGCACACTGGATCTCTTTTGTGGGGGTTAAAGATCAACTATCTGCACGAGGTGTTGTTGACACAGCTGCGATTTTTGAAGGTACTCGGAAACATGCAACTGTAGCCATGTTCGCCATGGAGAAATCTCATACGGCTGAAAACATTTTAGAAGAGTTTCGCACCAAGGTTTTGGAATGGCTGCAGCCCAGAGGGCTTGGTATTGGTTTTGTTGCCACAGACAATGGCAGTAATGTACTTAAGGCCATGGAACTTGGTTCCTATTTCAGGGTTCCGTGTTTGGCACACTGCATAAACATTATAGTGCAAGACTTTCTGAAAAAAGAACCCATAGTAAGCAATTTACTGTCCATCTGCCGAAGAATATGCACTCATTTCAGCCATTCTTTTAAAGCTCGGAAGCAGCTGAGGATCCTCCAACGTGAGCGTAGGGTGCCAGTCAAGGCACTCATCCAGGAGGTGGCAACACGTTGGAACTCAACGTATTACATGCTTGATCGTCTGTACGAACAGCACAGGTCACTCAATGATTATGTCTGGTACAGAAGCAGTGATGCTAGTGTTAAAGGCATGACCCTTCAGAGGGAGCAATGGACCCTAATTCAATGCCTGACTGAGATGCTGTCTCCTTTTGAGGTCTTCACACGTGAAGTCAGCAAGGAGGACTGTACAATGGGCCAAGCGATCCCATTGTTGCAAATGCTAGAGCATGAGCTGAATAATGTGTCTGAATCCTACAAAGGTGTAGAGGACAGAAGGCAAGCCCATGACTTGGTGGAGAGCTTATCCAGGCGCTTATCAGAAAATGTAAGGATACAAAATAAAATTTTGTCACAAGACCATTACATTTGTGCCACAATTCTGGATCCACGTGCAAAATTAGGACTATTCCTTTCTTTTTCCGACACTGATGTTGCCCGCTACAAAAGTTGTATAGCTGAAGCAGCCATCAAGTTTGAAAACGAAGGGCTGCTAATTAAAAGCCCGCCACATCAACCCACAACAAGTACTGATACTGAAGCAGGCCATGCAGAATCAAGTGCAACTTCGTCGGCTGAGGGCAGTGCGGTTGGCTCACAATCGCAACACTCACCATCACCATCGACTACAAAAACAATAACTGGATCATTCAGCCGAGTACAATCATTATCAGATTGGTATGTAAAGATGGGCCGTAAGCACAGTGCTGATGCACAGAAAAAACAGCACAAAAGCTTACCAGCAGCAACCCTGAACATTGAGCGGATGGTCCAGGCCTATCTGGACGACCCAACAGAGGTGTACGTTGATCAAAACCCAGTGCAGTATTGGTATAGGAAAAGGTCTGAATGGCCACAGCTCAGCAGGCTGGCAATAAGCTATCTGGCTTGCCCTGTCGCAAGTGTCTCTTCCGAACGTGTTTTCAGTGCTGCTGGTTCCATTGTAACCTTGAGAAGGACCAGTCTATCTCCCAAAAACGTGGAGAGGTTAACAATGATCAAAATGAATCAGCACTTCATACCACCGAATTACACAATGCATGAATCAACAGAGGAAGATGAGGACAGCGGCTCAGGTGACGGAAGTATTGTGTCAGATGATTACCTACTACTGGACGATCCCCCAGAGTTTGAGGACGAGCTATACTTCCCTGACAATTAGGCTCGCACTTACTGTCTTCCTCCCTTTTTTCCCCCTTTGTTTGTGTCTGTTGTTCCGGTTATAAACTTGTGAATCGCAACCAATGCATTATCACCGTCTTCTAATCTTCTAATTTAAGATACAAGTTTCAGGTGTCTGCCATTTGACACTACAGTCCTCAGAATCCAGCTCCTCCGCTCGATCATACTGCATCTCCTGGTCAATTCCATTTCCCTCATGAATGATGATTGGATGATGGTAACAACAAATTCAAACTTTCCTCGTCCTTCCAAAACAAGTGGACCATGAATCTGATGACTTCTATAGCTATCCTCCTTCAGAGCCGAGAGAGACTGGCCATTAACTGAAAATAAGATGCAACAGGTAATGATTGATGCCATGCATTGTCCGCAGAAAAGCAGACTGAGTGATGTAGATTTTGTTGTGTGTGTTGCGCATGAATGAATTGATGTAATTGTGCACTGCCACTAATCAACTTTCTACAGAACACACTAGTAATTACTAATTTTCCTCTTCTGGCAAACAAGAAATGTGTACTTCTCTCCTGCATCTTGGTGATACATTGCTTTTAATTCAATACAGGAAGGGCACTCACTCAATCTGCGCAATGCAAATGACTGTGACTTAACAGCACCGTCCATCATGATGATGGCGAAAGAGACGGCCTGCAGCGTTAACGAGATGAGATGCAACAGGTAATGATTGATGTCATGCATTGGCCGCAGAATAGCAGACTGAATGATGTAGATTTTGTGGTGTGTTTCGCATGAATTGATGTAATTGTGCACTGCCACTAATCAACTTTCTACAGAACACACTAGTAATTACTAATTTTCCTCTTCTGGCAAACAAGAAATGTGTACTTCTCCTGCATCTTGGTGATACATTGCTTTTAATTCAATACAGGAAGGGGACTCACTCAATCTGCTGCGCAATGCAAATGACTGTGACTTAAACAGCACCGTCCGTCATGATGATGGCGAAAGAGACGGCCCGTTAACTTAAGATGAGAAGTAACAGGTAATAAATGATGATAATTAATGGCATGCATTGGACACCTGACTCTGAGCTATTGATCTTTGTGTTTGCGTTGTTTGTTGTGCACAAAGTGAATGATGTCAAAGTGTACTAGTGTTAATCTATCTTTCTGTACACAATAAAGAATGACTCAAGTCAGTAATATTTATATTTCTACTCTTGTTGTGTTCTAAAAATTACACTTGTACTGCAGGCCGATCTTCAGTCAGTAGAAGTATCAGAGCTGATGATGAAGTCAGGAGGATGTTTCATGAGTGGCATAAAACGGAAAAGCCTAAAGGTAAACACGTGAACCACAACCACAGCACACCCAAATGTCTGTGTAGAAGTTGAATAGAGTGTAGCGGTGGGATGACTGCAGTGCATTGATTTTACTAACTTTAACTGTAAAATGCTATGTCTGGAATGGATAATGTGCTTTGCGTTTGTCCAACTCTTTGAGAGAAAAAAAAAAAGGACTCTAAAGTGTTAACGTAGGATGTGCTAATGGTAAGCACTGTGGGCCTGATCTCTCCTGTTACTGTTGAAGGTCTATGCTGGAAACAGACTACAGTAGAGATGATGCATATGCATACATGCCACCTCGGAAAGTGTTCTTGTTGCACTACACCATCACTTGTGCATTTGTTTTCACTTTCTTTCTGAATATCCCCTTTGGTTTTCAATCTAAAATTACAGGCCGGGCCTTGTCCAAAACTTTGTAAAACATTACAATGCATATTAATTACCTTACCAATCAATCACCTTTTTATTCCAGCCGGGCAGTGGCGAGTGGTGAGGCGACACACCCAAGATTGATGGACGAGAGGAGCAAGAGGAATGCCGAGATGCAAAAAACCAGTCCACATTTTTGACCAGGATAACACAGTAACAGTATCCACTTTTCACTTCTTTTAAATAATTTGATTAATATCTTGTATACATTCTTTACAACAGTGTGTTCTTGGAGTTGTTATTATCAATCATCATTACGTTTGCTCTGTGTTTACGATTCTTCACTACCAATATTTAAAATTTCTATTTGCTATCTGTTAAAGTTTTAAGGCCGGAACAGAACAAGAAATAGAAGTGTATGTAATCCGGGTCTCATCATGCATGCATTTCCTTTTTTATACCTTAACATATGGAATGGATATGGTATGGTAGTCTTCAATGATTGTCGTTTGTTTGTCTATGTATGCATACTGTTTTTCTATGTCAAACCTTTCCCAAAATCCCCCTTCCCATCCAATCAACGGACCCTAACCCTCTTCCCCCGGGCTGTGTGACTTATTGTCGAGGTGTAACTAAATTAAATGTACACCAATACTTAATCACACACTTGCTGGGGCGGATGTGGTGAAAGCAACACTACTTCAATTTCAATGCAGAGCGATGATCTTCTTCTGCTTGCCCACCCATGAGTAGGATATTTCACAGGTTATTTTATTTAACAAAGGAACATATACCTCAGCATGAATTGCCGGCATTGATTTGATTTGTTTGTTGTCATTCCTCATATACAGCACTAACTGTTAGACTGTAGGCATAGCCAAGTCGACAAAACTATAGTTTGTAACTCTGTCTAGTAGGCTATCCTCATAATATCCAGCATTCATTTTTTTTGTCAAATATTTGTGCATATAATTGTTGCTCGGTAAATTCTGTGATGTACTTCATTCAACTACTCCTCTAACAGTCTCTCAAAGGCGATTGACTATCTCCTTTTCTTTTTTTGGAAATGCTGCTACCCTGCCAGTGTATACTACTACTATACTACCACCACCACCCCAATCATGGCATGTATGAAAAAGGAAACCATCTTCACCATGCAGCCAGTGCTGTGCCACAGTTGGACATAAACATCAAGCACCGGTAAGAGAGAAGTTTGGGGGAGGCAGAATCAATAATGGACATGTTGTCAATGATGTCAGTTTCAAACACCACTCCAAAGAATGCATAGTAGGACCAGTCAATGAGTGAGGTGTGTCGCATCTATCTGTTTGTGTCTTATACAGTCAGCAAATTATTGAAATCAAACACACGCTATGGGCGGCCATGCACCAGCAAAGAAACAGTGTGATGTAAAACAGTTACCCCACCTACAAAACATTAACAACATTGCATGTAACATAGAAAAATATATTTAATTGACCCTAACAAATAAACTAAACCCACAAAAGCTGACCCACCCCCCTCCCTAACCCCAACGACTGTCCATAGAAATAGAGAACGCCCAAACGAGTGAGGAAACAAACAGGAATTAAAAAAGGGGCAGTGACAGGGACTAACTGGTGGGGCGGGACTGGAGGAGGACACGAATCTGGTCCTCTAAATGGGCGACGCGGCGTCTAAGGCCGCGGCAGTTGCAACCACAGTGGGGGGGGGCACCGGAGATGGCACGGTGGCGGCGGGCAGCCGCCAGACGGTGGCGCCGTACCGCTGGAGGGCGGTGGCTGGGGCCCGGGGCACTGGAGGAGGCTTCAATTGCTGCTGCACTCTCCTCCTCCTCCTCGGCTAGGACCACCAGCCGCCGGTATTCCTGCTGGATTGCCTCCAGCTTCCGGCGCCGTGCCTTGGCGGCCAACTCCTTCCGGTTGATTTTCGGAGTAGCTGTGTATCAAAAAGAGAAAAACAAGACAATTGTAAAATATAGTCTTAATAAAACAGTAGGACAAGGTAATTATTTATACACATAGTGGCATGGTAGAGTAGCACTATAAAATAAAGCACAGTAGTACATAACATTTTAAATGTCGCCCGTCCTTCTTCCTTCCACCTGTCTTACACTTTTTAGTTGAACAGTGCACCAGGTGCTCTTCTCCATAAAACTTTCAAAGCGGAGTTGAAATCAGATAGATGAGGCCATTGGTTACTCAATACTCTGGCTCCTAGTCCTATACCAATTAAAGGGAATTCTAGTCTTCTAGTTCACTCTTCAAACGTCCCCAAGAACTCATACTTACTTACGACATCGGATAGCGGGCGGACTTTGTCCGCCCGCCATCCGACTGCTAAAAAGGGTGGGGGTCCCGTGGGGACAATTAATTAGGATGATGCGCCCGGCACAGTGGCGGGCGCACCCTGTTATTTTAAATTTAAATTCTGGTTGGCTTTGCTGAAAGCAATGCTAAAATGTTGTGCTGCTTTTCCAAGCACAACATGACGGGCCTCGCACGGAGCCTGTCACGTTTTGCTTTGAAAGTCGGGGGGTACCATAGCATCGGTAGGTACCCTCCATGGGGGCCCCCAAGCATACTCTGCAATGTGTGCATGCCTTTCCGTGGCGGACGGTAATGCCGCCACGCAAAGGCATTCCAAAATGCAGATTATATGGCTGCCGGTGTGGTGAGAGAGACACCACCGCCATATTGAACCCTTTTCCGCCTAGACATGTCTGAATATTTTCTACAGGGATGGCGGGAGGTTTGCCCCTGCTGTGACGGCAGTGAATTCCAGCCAGCCCGGCGGGGGCAATACGCCCACCATCCTAATGGGGCCCTAATTCACAACTTTACAGTATACATATACATACAGTACACCTTTGCAGTGAGTGTGCTGTCAAGTTCAACAATAGTTAAAGATTATGAATCTAACTTACCACCGCCTGCCACTGGTGCTGCCACTCCCCCTCCGTTGCTATCTGCAACTGCCGCATCCTCGCCCTCGGCGTCGCCTTCGCTGGCCCCAGCAATGGTGGTCGGTAGTGCGCCTAGAAAACATTACACATTTATTAGGCAACATATACACCTCCCCCCTATTGATCAGTAGCAAGGTTGAAAAATGAGTTAATACTAACATAAATCACTAGTACAAATCAGGTAGTAGTAGAGTAGACACTAAGTTATATGATCATTGTAGCATTTGCTTGATTAGCCCTAGCCATGCACATGTGACGTTACCTTTACCTTGCAGCTTCTTAAGACACCTTTGAGCCCACATGACCTGCCTCACACTGCTACTGTCTAGTCTACGCGCTGCGTACAGGCGGTCAACAAACATTAACCAGCCACTTTTTTAGGAAGAACTGGTGTACTACTGTTACTGTTAGTCCATATTGCTTATCCATAGATGCTACACTTTTTGGCACGGCTGAGAAATGCTTGCAAGTTGCAATATACTAACGCACACCATTTCTTTTTTCGCATTACAGACGCAAGATTCGCTTCTACGAACCAGAGCTTCTGAACGATGCACCAACTACCAGTACTAGGTTCTTCTGAGGTGAGGGGTCCCTTCACTCACATCTTCATTTATAAATGTATATAAACTAAATTGCTATGGGATGGTGGTGCTGCCTTCCACCACTTCAGTTATCATGATTTAATTCCCAACTCTATTAGTGTAACAATGTATTTTGTTTTAATGTTATTGATTTGCCGGTTGGTGCTGCTAAGATAACAGTGTACAGACCTTCTCAAATTGAAATAAAAATTTTAAACTTACATAGACTTCGTGGTATTTGGTGTGGAGTGGACTAACTTACACGATTGAGCAAATTAAAGTAAGGGTGTGCATGTGAATTGCTTCCACGACAGAGGTTGGGTGTGTTAATGTTCTGGGTTGTCTACTTGTTGGTTGTCTTGGGGGGAGGGTTCCGAGACCTAATAGGTATGACAAGACAGTACTATAGTCAAGCAGTGGAATTGTGGTGGGTGCGGAATTTCTGATTGAGGTGTGCAAGGAAGGTCCAACCTACCATCACCAACATCCTATTTTCTGGTGCAAATGTATGTGCAAGATCCCTACAACAGTTGTATGTCCTATAGGGTATCATATCAAAATATTAAGAAATCTGGTAGGGCTGTTGCTGTGAATTTTCAAAGCCTAAACATCAACAAGAGTAAAAAGTAGTACAAGACAACGACCCAACGGATTGTACGAGCTACTGGTGAATATGAGTTTTATATTACAACCTTTCACAAAGAGTGGCACTGGGCAAGACTAGCTACTACAGTACAGACAGACAGACTGATAGTATGTAGTAGTACTCAGTCATCGTAGCGGAGGCAGGGATAAGCTTTTTGAAACCGTACAGATCGAAGGATAATTGGTGGTAAAAAAATAGCATTTGGAAACACACTATAGTTCGGGAGAAATGGGGCAGTAAAAGTTATGGAATAAGAAATATTATTAAAAACAAGAAGACTTACTGGGGCCAGCAGAGGAGCCCTCAGCGGTGTCCTCCTCGTGGTGTTCCTGTCCCGCCGACTGCCCAGTCCCTGCCCGTCTGCCCCTGGGTGCTGATGAACAGGAAAGATATAAGAAAGACAAACATTGATGGATGGTGTCAACTTAAGCAAATACAATTTTTTTCAACAACGGTCAAAAAACACTTATCTAAACAATTGCAATAACTACATTGACCGATCTCATCTGGTCAACATGTAATATCGGGGGATTCGCAGTTCGACTACTTAAGTTACTATTTATCAACAGTAATCCATTCTTCCATTCTGATTCCAGAAAACTAAGTTACAAGTAAGCCTAAGTATTAGTACAACCTACCACCCAACCTAGCCCACCTATTCCAGGCATGCCAATTGTACATTAAGTATGCATTTCGACTGTATTCCTCAACAATGTGTATGATCCAATCATGGAGGACACATTAACATGACTACATTTTTTGTATATACACAATTTTGGTTTGATTGATGCTCATCTGCTACTGCTAAGTAACTGCAAAGCCTACCTCCACTCATTGAACAAACTAGAAAGGTTCTAAAGACTGGCGTACTAGCAGCACGTCACGTAACTGAGTGAGGGGGCATCACGCATACCACTAACCAATTAGAAGCTCATACAAAGTACCTAAACCTATGTATCAATCCGCCCCTATCTATTAGTGACAGGACAAAGTAAGGAGTGGACATGAGTCACTGTAGCATTATGTAACTTAATTTCTCTAAAATAAACTCGTAAAGAATCACGCTAAGCAAGCGCAAACGCAAAGCTGCAAACAAGTAAGATTAGTAGTAGCGCAGAAGAGCACCTGTGTCATAATCACAGAAGACTTTTAAACATTATTAACCTGGAATGTATTGCAAGCAGCAACATTCTATCTGGTTGGAAGGAAAAAAAGATATTCGCAATATATAACATAGAGCAGAAGAACAGACACAAAGTTGTAATAATTAAATAGGTACTCACCAAGCCCCGGGACCTCCACTCCTAGCAGGTCCAGCAGGTCCTGCTCACGGTCCAGGATGTCGGACCACCGGTGCGTCAGCTGTGCCTGGGTGCGCCGGACCCCAGAGATGCGAGACACTGCCCGGCGCACCTTCCCCCACCGCTGCCGACGCTCCCGGAGGCCGTACCCGGACCCAGGCCTGCCACCTGCTGCCAGGGTTGAGGGGAGGTGGCGCTGCACAAAGAAAATTAGTGCAGCCAACTCCGCCTCCCCAAATAAGGCCCGTGCATGCACCCCTTGTGGGCGCCGCCTTCCGCAAGGAAGGCGGTCGCGGCTCTGGCTGCGCCGGCGAACAGCCCTGCCCTTGGACATGGTTCTGGGGACGGGGCGGGAAAGAAAAGGTAAAATAAATAAAGGAGTAAAGGAAATAAATAGCAGGCAATACAAAGAGAAAAAGTAGCTAAAAAACAAAAAAAAAGGTACACAAAAACCAAAAATATAGAGGCAGGAAAATAGTTAGAGAAATAATAAGTAATAAAGATCCGAAAAAAGTGGCTATAAACAAAGGATTGAAAAGATTTAGGGAGGATTGAAAATCAGGCCCCAGAACCATGCAATAGAGTGGAAAACAAGATGGCCGCGCCCGTTGCGACCACGTGCGCAAGTTCGCACGATATTTTCTCCCTGAGCAAGCAAAAAGCCACGCGATCAAGTAAAAGCGATCGCGAACAGGAAATATCGACCGCGAACATGCATTGCGCGACCCGGAACAGGAAGTAAACAACGCCAGAGGGCGGGACAAGTGAAAACAAGATGGCCGCGCCCGTGAGCGACCGCATGGGTAAGTTGGCGACCCGCGAACACGCAAAAAATACCGCGAACAGGCGGCAAAAAACTTCCGCATCTTCGCGATATTTCCGGCGTGTTTGCGGAGATTTTCTGCATTCTCGCGATAATTTGCGGAGGTTAATTCCGCAAATTCCGCCCACCCCTAATTATCACGATATGGGCATACCACAGAAACAAAAACCGATATGCAGAGACCTCCTATTATGCCACCAAATAAGATAGTCGCACCCATAGTACAACAAACATTTTTATCATTAGTAAGAGAAGAACATCTCAAGTTAAACATACAAACATGGTTATCAGATCCAAAAAATACCATTCAAGACGGTTTGTTCTATCACAATGCCCTCTTGTTCATATCAACTTCAGAGCTACAAAAAACAGTGCTGCTATGGAACCATGACTGAGCCTTAGCAGGTCATTCTGGATATCAGAAAACTCTGGATAATTGTAAAAAACACTTTAGGTGGCCCTCATTACTGAAAGATATCCAGACATATATAGCAACTTTTCCCATTTTTGCAAGAAACAAATCTTCTCACAAGGCACCTGCAGGTTTATTACAACCATTGGCAACACCTCCAAGTCCGTGGCATTCCATTAGTTTAGATTTTGTTACCAATTTACCAGCTAGCAATGGATATACAACCATTTTTGTGATTGTAGATTATTTATCAAAAACGGCACATTTTGTTCCATTACGTAAACTACCAAAGGCATTGGAATTTAGCAATGTTTTCTTGCACCATGTGGTCCATTTACATGGCCTACCGTCTAAAATTGTGTCAGATCACGGAAGTCAATTTACATCACGATTTTGGAGAGAACTTTGTAAACTTTTAAAAATAGAAGTGGCGTTATCTACAGCTTTCCATCCTGAAACTGACGGACAAACGGAAAGGACAAACCGGACACTTCTTCAAACTACGTTGTCTAATGTCTGAAATTACTAGTGAATGTGACAAAGCACGATCGTTAGCAGAGTTTGTTTATAATAATAGTGTTCATTCTGCTACACATTGTACCCCCTTCTAATTTTTTACATGGATACCATCCAAAGGCCTTACCGGTTTCCATAGATGTGTCCCACATACCTGCGGTTACAGACCGATTACAACAGTTATTAGATCTACAAGAAACGGCAAAAGGTAATTTAAACAAAGACAAAGAGTCGATGAAGAAACAAGCAGATAAACACATAGATCCCACACCGTTATAAGGTAGGAGACGAAGTCTGGCTAGCCACCAAACACTTGAATATCCTAGGCCCAAGAAAGTTACACCCACGTTACATTGGTCCGTTCCCAATAACACAACACATAAACCCTGTCACAGTCTAATTGGATTTACCCCCTGAATATCCTATACATTCCACCTTTCATGTCTCCCTCTTAAAACAATACAACCCAGAAACACAAAAAGAACCCCCACCTATTCTCATTGACGGTCATTTGGAATACGAGGTACAACGTATTCTTGATTCAAAGAGAATTCAAGGTTGACTTCATTATTTGGTAGCTTGGAAAGGCTATACTGACAATGAGAACTCATGGGAACCAGCCTCCTTTGTCCACGCCCCTAAATTGGTTCAACAGTTCCATCTCCGATGTCCACTAAAACCACGCCCTGCAGGGCGGTCTTTGGGAGGGGCGACTGTTAGGAAGTGTGCATCAAGCGTGGCCCGTACGCACATTGTGCATTGAATGAGCTGCATTATTAGATATGATCTGTAGTCATCTTGTGCATTGAGTATTATAAAGCCTTCACGAATATTGTTCATGTATAATATTATGCATGCAATGTCAATATACTTTTCTTTCCTAATAGTGCCTTTGACAAGTGAACATGCTCTGTTGTTTATACTGCCTCCTTGTTTGGCTGATGTAATCTCATTAGAATGCAATGAATGCAATTGCAGGTGTTAATTTGCACGTGTCTGCCGCTTGTCTTTAACTGACTTCAACTTGGCAGTTGGCTGCGTGTTACACATGTTGGCCTTCACCCACCCCACCCATCCAAAAGCTATAAAAGGCATTGTAGGACAATGAGACACAGTCTTGATCTCGTCATTCTGTTCCCTCTCACCTGGATTGTAAGCTGACGCTGCATTCCGGATTCTTCTTTTGATCTTCTGAACGCGTACTCCGAGATTCTGGTGGTTACCAGGGCAACGCTCCTATCTCCTTCTGGAATTTCCTGCATCCTTGCAAAGAAAAGAAAGGACAAATAAGATTTTTCCAGTGCTTCGTGCGAGCAGATCGTAGACGACATTTGCAGGTACTGGCTTTTATTTTTTAAGGGTTTACAGACAATTAAGACATTTTCTGTGCTTGGCGCTTAATGTAAGGAGTGCTTAGAAACACTTGCAACAAGTATTTGATATATGTGACGCTTGATGGAACTATTTCTTGAAGGCATAGAAAGTCCTTTGATTTATGTTAACCCCTTGTGACTTTTAACCCTCGCATGATGAGAAGCATCACTCATTAATGAAAGAACACTTTGTTTAGTGACTTTGAGGTTACTTACCGGTATCTTTTGTTATAAAGTTATGGTACATGCACGAAGGACACAGTCCTTTTATTTGAAAGTACGGTTGGTAAGATTGCAAGACCCTATTAGTAGATATATATCTATCTATATTCACTAAAAAAACCATAGGTTTCAGGGGTGTTATAGTTAGCTGGACTTTCACTTGTACAAAACCATTGAAATTCCCCCGTTATAGTTAGTTCAGCTAACTATAACTCGCGCGCTCGCAATGCACTGCTGATGACGTCACATATTACATCACTCATGACATGGTCAGTGACATCACTCATGACATCACTGATGACATCTCAAATGACATCACTGATGACATCATCCAGTGAATGTGTGTTTTTCTGAAAATTAAATATGTTTTATATATGTATATCTCAAGGTCGATGGAAGAATAAATGGGTATATAAGTGTCTAAATGGATGATTTGTTTTTGAAAAATTGATTGTGTAACTGACTGATTAAGTGTATCATAGTGCATACATGGCTTAGTGAGTAATGTTTAAATATGTAAATATCTGTATCAGTCTCTCACGTTGTGTATAAGTGGCTGCATGGGTTGGTGAGTAGCTACATGGGTGTCTATATCGGTTATTAGTTGGTTTTTTGAGTATCAGTCTGAGTGTCTGCATGGTTCGGTGGGGGGTATTATGTAGTGCACAGTTGCATGAATGAGTGACTCACTGTTTGTATGTGTTGAAGGCAGCATGTGTGCAGGACTGTATGGGTGGATGAGTGTGTGTATGGGTGTGTTATTGAGTGAATGACTGTCTCAATAGTGTCTTTATGAGTAACTACATATGTTTTAAACTAGTATATGTGACTACTGGTGTATATAAGTGAGTGTATGTGAGAGTGAGAGATTGAAAGAGTTCCTGTATGAATAAGTATGTGTTTCTAGAAGTGATTGTTTGAAAGACTAAGTATGTGTAAGTTTCCGTAGAAGTAAGTGTGGTGGTGTGTATATAACTGTATATGCAAGTAAATGTATGTTTGATTCTTTATTAGCATGAGTGACTATGTGTGTGAGTAACTCTATGGATGAGTGGCATTGTGTAACAGGATGAATAGGTGTATGAGTACATATGATGAGTGAGTACATGTATGAGTGACTGTATAGGACTGTTGGTGAATGAGTGGATGTGTATGTGGATCTTAGAATTACTGAAGAGGTTGTTGTAACTGGTATTGGTATGTCCATTGTTTTGAAAATTGTAGTCTCTATTTTTGAATGTGTGTATCAAAGGTTATATTAGGGTGAGAGGAGGTCTGCCAGTCTATCACAAGGATGATGTCATCAGTGATGTCATCAGTGATGTAATTTGAGATGTCATCAGTGATGTCATGAGTGATGTCACTGACCATGTCATGAGTGATGTAATATGTGACGTCATCAGCAGTGCATTGCGGGCGCGCGAGTTATAGTTAGCTGAACTAACTATAACGGGGGAATTTCAATGGTTTTGTACAAGTGAAAGTCCAGCTAACTATAACACCCCTGAAACCTATGGTTTTTTTAGTGAATTTCGGAGGTTTTTTAAATGCTAATTCCTAACTATAACGTGCCTGAAACCTATGGTTTTTTCTGTGAATTTAAAAGGTTTTTTAAATGCTAATTTCTAACTATGCCTACAGAGATAGGACATGTGAAGAAAGAAGAAAAAATGCACAGAAAGAAAAAAAAGAGGTGCAGAAAGAAGCAACAGAAGTCCTCAAAGATGAAGAAAAGTGCAGGAAGAAGGATAACGTGCAGAAAGAACAAAAAGAAGAGCACAAAGAAGCCTTGTTGCAAAATCATCCTGTACCCTCAACTTTTTCAGATGGATACTGTTGGTAACTGAGTCTGACTAACCAGTCCTAGAGCCAGTGCTATGTTAAAAGACACTTAGAATACAGTGAAAGCACCTACATACACTACGGAAAATTATACGTTGGGGTCCCCCTGTGATTAGCATGACCTCCTCTGTAAGCCCCTAGTATATAATAGGGCAGGGGGATTAAAACTACCTCTTAAAACAGGCCACAGGGTGTTTTTGCACACGTTAACTCAGGCCCCGTCCCCTCCCTTCACCACTGTGTAAACACGCCCTGTGTCTGTTTTTAGTTGGGAGATTAAGTTCATTTGAATCCTGAGGGTCCATAGGGTCCAACTAGCCCACTAGGTACCTCCAGTAAGTGCCACAGAGCTGCGTTGCAGAGAGGTGTAAAAAGTGGCACGGCCTGGACCACCTCTCTGCAATGCAGCTCAGTGGCGCTTACTGGAAGCACTTGGTGGGCTAGTTAGCCCCCAGGGGCCCTCAGTATTGAAGGGAAATTATATCCCCAATTTAAAACGTGCCATAGTGCGTGTTTGCACACGTCACCTCAGGCCCCGTCCCCTCCCTTCACCACTGTGTAAACGCGCCCTGTGGCTGTTCTAAGTTGAGAGATTAAGTCCCCTTGAATCCTAAGGGTCCCTAGGGTCAAACTAGACCACTAGGTACCTCCAGTAAGCGCCACAGAGCTGCGTTGCAGAGAGGTGTAAAAAGGGGCTTGGCCTCAGAACACCTGTCTGCAGCGCAGCTCCCTGGCGCATACTGGAGATGCCTATTGGGCTAGTTGGCCCTCAGGGACCCTCAGTATTGAAGAGGAATTAATTCCCCAACTTACAACTCGCCAGGGGGCGCGTTTGCAGAGTGCTGCAAGGAGGGGGCGTCGCCTCCGGCACGATGCCAGTCTTTTATTTATTTTAATTTTTTAAGAAGGGGGGCTGTGTGGTTCCCCTTCTTCTTCTAATTTATTGGCCCTGATGACCCCATCCCCCAGGGCCTGTCTTCTAATTATATTTTTTTGACCCCAATCCCCAGGGCCGGCCACTGTTTTTTATTATTTTAAAAAAATATATATTTATAGACACACCTAGGACATGCTGGACAAACCATACGTACCTATCACCATGACGATTTGCGTGATATTCATTAAAAGGCAACTATGCATACAATGAATCCACGTGGAATGTATTTACACCACTAGTGAAGCTCTGACATGTCTGATGCCCTACCGTGCCTAATCCCGGTAGACAACCTTGTCGTTTATTTATACAAACATGGGTAGCTATTGACGGGCACATTTAATACACATGCACACCAAGCCATTCAAAGGGGATTCGACAAAAATTCGACCAAAACTATGCAAGAAACCCCCCTCACGATTAATAAAACACACATCCACTGCCGGATGTGTAATACTTTTTATTTTACTCTCTGGAAAGGGGACGAACATCACTTGAGAGTCAGAGCGTGCTCCTGGCAGAGCCCAATGCTGTGTTACACCCACCATTGCCTGCTGAGTGCCACACACCTCTGTGTTGTATTCCACTAGCTAGTGCATATGCTATGACACTCTCTCGCCCATGTGCACTGTAACACCACCCCGTGAATATGTCATGCCACACTTGTCTTCGCACGGGTTATATTGCCCCATCTAACGTGCCTTCCTCGATGCCTATGTTATAACGCACAGTGCTATGCCATACATATTACAATCTGGGATCCATATCTTTGTCACAGTGCATATGCAACGTTACACTCCCCAGCACATATTTTATATTACAACTTTAGAGACTAGTTAGGTTACACAACACTGCCCTGTGCATATTACACTCCAAGGCGCATATCGCATAGCACGCGCTAGTGCCTGTGCTATCTCGTGCTCTCCAATGAATCTGTCATTGCGCACAATGTATTGCATATTATATTTCACGCCCGGTTCATCTTATATCACACTTTTTGGTGCATAGTTTATACCATACACTATATCTAGTTTTCATTTTCAATCGTGCTCTCAGGACTATGTTCTATATAACACTGTGTTCACCTACCCTTTTCACGGGCATTACATTTTGCGATAGGAGGTGGAGGGTCAGAGGGTGTTTCTGCCAAGTGAGCCCGGAGTCACAGTCACAAACGTCCTCTTCTTCCTGAATAAAAGTGGGATTATGCTGCATACTTGTTCATATTTTAAGTAGTTCGCACAGACACATTTTAAAAACAATAAAGTTCTTAATACCCGCCTTCTCTGAACAGTTAGCTTGCTGCCCCATCCTTTCCTCCCTATCCTCTGTTGTGTGAATCCATGGACTAGCCTCCTCCCTCCTGCCATGCATGGTCTGATGTGCTGCCACTGCCCTCAATTTAGTATGATGTACCAGTCCACTCCTCCTGCCCTCCATTGCCCAATTCTATGTCCCATCATTGACCTCCTGCTTAAACTCTGTGCTTAGCTTGCTGCCCCTATTCTCCTTCCCCCTGCCCTCCGATGTCTTTGTGCATGCCCCTGCTCCATCCTTTTTGCCCACCATGTTCCATGGACCTGCCACTCCTATCTACTCTGAGTGTTCTGTTGAGCTGCCACTCCCCTCCCACCTGCCTAGCATTGTCAGATGACTGTAACCTGTCCCTGCCACCTCCACCCTGCCTGTCCACATGCCATGCCCCTATCCTCTTCCTCCTGTCCACATGGCCCATTGTACTGCCACACCCTTCTGCCCTCCCTGGTCTGTTGTGCTGCAACTGCTCCTCCTGCCTGCCCCGTGCGGTCTGTTGTGAGGCCCCTTCCCCTGAACTTTCTTGTCTGTGCACAGGTCCTGACCCTCCCTTCTATCCTCCATCGTCCTTTGTGCATGCCCCTGCACCCTCCTTCTTGCCCATCATAGCCATTGTGCTGCCACTAACCCTCCCACTTGCCATGCATGGTCTTCTGTGCTGCCATGGCCCCTCCCACCTTCCCTGTGGGGTCAGTTAGCTGCCCCTGACCCCCTCCCACCTTCCCTCCATGGTCTGTGTGTATGCCATCACAGTCTCACTGTTGCTCTTCATGGTGTGTCTTGCTTCTAGTGCCCATCCTGCCTGACCTCCATGGCTATCTTGCTGCTCCTGCCCTGCCCCCTTGCCCCCAGCCCTCTGTTTACATGTGCAGACCCCTACTCCCTCCCTCCTGGCTTGTCTGTTCCATTGTAATGCCCCTGATACGTCCCTCCTGCCCTTTATGGTCTGTTATGCTGCAGCTTTCTCTCCTGTCTCTCCATCATGGTCAGCTAGCTACCATTGCCTCTTGCCCCTCTGTTCTCTGTTGTCCATGTGCATGGTCCTGTCCCCTCCCTCTTGCTTTCTATGGATTGTTGTGCTGCAATCCCGTCCCGCATGCCCTGTGTGGTGTATTGTGCTGCTGCAAACCCTGATGCCTGCCCTGCAGGGTCAGTTTGGTGCACCTCTCCATGTCCCTCCTGTCCTCTGTTATCCAAGTCCATGTCCCTACCCCATTTCCTTCCATGATCCAATGTACCATACTTGCGAACATTTTGAACTTGGTAAGAGGGAGATTTTGGAAAAAAACTGGGGTTTTGATTTTCCCCTTTGAGTTACATTGAAAAAGAGGAGATTGTAGACAGGAGACAGATCAAATAAAGCCCATTTGAGCTTAAAAACATTGGACGTTTCCTGGCTGAATCGGGTCTGTTGGCATGTATGGTTGTACTACCATTGCCTCTTTCTTCTGCCCACAATGGTCTATTACATTGCCACAGCCTCTCTTGCAAGTCCTGTATTGTTGGTTTGTTGCCCCTGCCCCCCTTTCCACTGCCCTCCATAGTCTGTTGTGCTGCCACGGCCCTTCCTGCCTGCTCAGTGTGGTTAAATTATTGCCTTTGCACCCTCCTACCTGGCTTCAATTTTCAGATTCCGTGCCCCTGGCCTCTGCCTCTCAACAGTATCCTAATGAACAACTAGATTGCTAACATTCTATATTTATTACAAAAGTGTGGAACGCCTGACGTCATCTTGATGTAATCAAAACTGTAATACCTAGAGCATTTCCTTTAGAAATTACATATATGAGAGGGTCTTATTGGCATCAAAATTATGGTTAGTGCTCTAAAAGACTAAAATAAGGACATATTTTCTGAGTTTTCAAATAGCGACAAAGCACTTTTAAATTATTTGTTATCTTTATGTTTTTTTATCCAGTTGACCACTTGATTAAATGTTGCACTTAGGGGAGAGGATGTGGTGTTACTTCCAGAACTGCAGACTTTGCAACTGGTGACCAGGTTGGAGTTTCTGCTTCAGCTCGACATTCTGTGATTCTGGTCAAATCACTTAGTCTCCCCATGTCTACAACCAAAATAAATTTGTTCTTGTGTGATGTAACAAATGCTCATGTAAAGCACTCCAATACCTGACAAGTCTGCACTATATAACACTTCAAAAACACAAAATAATAAGTGTTTTGCACACTTCTGTCATTGGGCTATATTTGGGCTACATCTGGGTGATTTTGGGCTACATATGGGCTCTTTTATCTCCGGTGGCCATTTTGGGAGATTTATTTGTTATGAAGTTTCCTAATTTCCTCATGTACTGCAGTCTCCTCAGTAGGAAATGCTTTCAGTTTTTACTTTGATTCCATCATGAAGGTATTCAGATATGTCACACATTTGCCATAAATTCTGAATGTTAGCACTCTAGTTGCTCATTAGATCACTGTAGTAAAACTACTGTTCACCATGGAAGTCTGCTCCTGGTATTAAAAGTGCATGTTTCAGTCTGCATGTCAGAATTTTTTAATGAAATAGAAGAGGATTTGAGAAGTCACTCAAAATGTGCCCTCATTTTCTTTCTTCAGCATTAATCATAATTTCTATGGCGAAATGAACCCCCTCATTGTGTTCCTTTTTAAATTAAATGTTTTAAGTGTTACCAGTTTATTCCAATCAAGATGGCTTCAGGTGTGCCATACATTTGTCATAATGAAGACAGTAAGCGCTCTAGTTGTTTTTAAGAACACTCTGGGACATTCTGTCATTGGCTATACTTGGGCTACATCTGGGTGATATTTGGGCTACATTTGGGCTCTTTTGTCTCTGGTGGCCATCTTGGGAGACTTATTTGTTATGAAGTTTTCTAATTTCCTCATTTACTGCAGTCTCCTCAGTAGGAAATACTTACAGTTTTTTACTTTGATTCCATCAAGAAGGCATTCAGATGTGTCACACATTTGCCATAAATTCAGAATGTTAGCCCTCTTTTTGCTCATTAGATCACTGTAGTAAAGCTACTGCTCACCAGGGAAAACTGCTGCTGGTATTGAAAGTGCATGTTTCAGTCTGCATGTCAGAATTGTTTAATGAAATAGAAGAGAATTTGAGAAGTCACTCAAAATGTGCCCTAATTTTTCTTTCTGCAGCACTAATCATACTTTTTATGGAAAAATGAACCCCCTGATTTTGTTCCTTTTTAAATTAAATGTTTTAAGAGTTACCACTTTAATCCAAGCAAGATGGCTTCAGGTGTGCCATACGTTTATCATAAGTAGGACTGTTAGCGCTCTAGTTGTTCTTTGGAACACTCTGGGAAGCTGCAGTAGAACACAAAGGAATCAACTGACAGTCTCTGCCCTTGTTGGATGTACATGTTTTACTGAGAATGTCAGACTTCATTCTCACATGACTGAGAAAGATAATGTGAATTTACAGAAAATATGCTCTCAGTTTAGCTTATAGATCACCTTCCAAACCTCTGTGGGAAAAGCCTGAGAAAATATTTTTCTCTCAATCATGATATCCCAGCAGAAGGCTTTTTCACATGGTGAAATCACCTTAGAACATACCACAATTCCTAAAATGAGTATGGTACCATCAACAAATGATTTATAATGTAACTAAAGTCTTAAAACCTTCTATGAACTGCAATGCTTTTTAATGAGGTGCTATCATGCATATTGGTCCCAAGATGGCTGCCAACACTTCTTGGATGAAGTGCTCACAGCCAATCAGATCTCAGGATGAGATGTGTTGTTAGGCTCCGCCCACATATATATATGATTTTACTTTTGATTTTCTCAGGAACTACTGAACAGATTGACACCAGACCTGTAAAAGACACTTCCCTGACCTGAGGACTACCTCTCTGACAAATTTCAAGTAATTCTGTTCAGCCGTTCGGGCTGTACCTTGGACTAAAGGTCCCTATGGAAAATTGCATGGGGAAAACGTGTTTTGGGACCCCCCTTCTTTCTCGGCCCCCGCTTGACGAATCACCACGAGACTTTCAGGGTAGGAGCGGAGCGAAGCGCCCCACCTATTTTGAAAATTTTGCGAGGATTCGTCAACCGGCGCCAAAGTTATTCCAAATAGAATGTTGCTGATTTCCTATGGATATTTAAATTAAGGGGTAGCACCCAATATACCCTTGAGGGCTTGGGCAAATAGAATGTAATAGTAGAAGGCCAACAAGGGATTTTGTTCTAGCGAGATTCAGTTCAATTATACTGTACAAAGTAACCATTACATAAGTACTAGATAGAAACTCGACCAAACGTAATTCAATTGAATTCAGTCAATGATATAAAGCAACACACACGGGGTATTTTTTTAAGTGAAAGAATCACTAATTTTTATCTGGAAACAATTCATAAAAAGGAGTACAGAAAACAAATAAATGTATAATGTAACATGAAGGGAAAGACAGCTTAATATTATCCACAAATCATGACATTACAAAAATCCAATCCAATAACTTTAACAGAGATCTATCTCGTATTTAGAGAACAATCAGCTGTGCAGCTATGCTGTGGAAATGGAAAATACAGTCGACGTTTCGGTCTGTTGGGGCGTCAGTCGGTCAGACCATCTTCAGGACAGATGAACAATACAAAAAGACTCCTGCATAAATATGATATCAATTAATTACATAGAAAAAAACAATAAAATTCTCTTTGTGGTCAATAGAGAAATTAAGGGGATAGCCCGTGTGTGAAAGAGCAATCTTCTGTGAGAAGAATTGTGGGAGAAACACCTTAAACCCAAGAAGAATAGCGTTGTTGTATTACTATATCATTCAGTGGAAAAGGGGTGCTGAAATACATTGATAATGGTGTGCGCTCAAGCGAGACTGACAGAAGGAAATGCGCTTACTCGTAATTTGTTGTAAGAATTTAAAGGAGTAATCACTTCCCCATTGGAGATAGATTGTGCTTCATCTAGAAAGCGGAAAAATGGTCACGATGTGCCTTTAAATCAAATACGTGATAGTATATTTATCTATCTATTGAGTATAACGTACCCGATCTTAGTTGGATAGGTGTATACCATGTGAAGCCCGTAGCAGGAAGGGCAACAGTGGACTTCAGAATGTTGACTATTCTGGTATTGTATGACTCAGAAGGCCAGATAGTCCTTCGTTGATAGATTTCTTCACTCGAGGAAATCTAGAAAATGAAGGTTGGGCATGCTGTGATTTAGATGATCAACGGGCGTAAGACGCACACGATGTGTATACAGCCATTAGCACTAAGAGGTATACTAGCCAGGTTTTCGAGAATTGGCAAGTTGGTGAAAAAACCAGGACTAGACGGGACAATACATATAACGACCCATCCACATTAAAAAGTGCTTGCGAGGGAAGGCAGATTATATAAAGACTAACATGTTGGTAAATTCAAACAGCCTACTATAAAATAGCGTTTTATGTGGTCAATAATACGCACACAGTGTGCATAGAGCCATTGGCACTAAGGGTGTACTGCCCAGGATTAAGGTAAATTCCATGATTTTTAAAGAATGGCCAGTTAGTAAATGAACCAGGGCTAACGGGACAAAACATTTAAAGACCCACCCACATTTCCAAACAAGCTGCTTAAGAAATCCCTTAAGAGAGCATGGTATAATGACCGTAATGCCCTTCTTGAAGTCAAACAAAAGACATCGGACCCAATGTTAGTCTGTGTAACCACGTTTGGAACTGCCACAAACAGAATAAAGAAAATTGTAAAGAAACATTGGACACTTTTGTCATCCTTACCTGAGCTGTCAGATCAACCACTCTTTTCGTTTAAAAGAGGACCCAATATCAAAGATCGACTAGTCCACACGTATACCACACCGCAACAACATCTTGTGGATGGTATGCAACAAATAATACCTCTAGTCGGACACCACAAATGTGGTAACTGTGCAGCATGTCCAAGCACCAAGAAACTAAAATCTTTTGATCTCAATGGATCTTCGATAGTACTCTTTTTCCAACTGCAACACCAGAAACGTGGTTTATTGCATCCAATGCCCGTGTGGATTAAACTACATAGGCAAGACAACCCAGATGGCAAAAACACGCATTCTCCAACATCAATCCAGGATTAGATGCAGAGTTGAGAATGCTCCACTCGTGGAACATTATACACGTTTTCAACACACTGAAAAAGAGATGTTATGGTTAATCATTGAAGTGGTAAAACCCACCATCAGACAAGCTAATGTTGATCGCATATTGACGATCAAAGAGAATCAATGGATTTGTAAGAGTGATAATATAAAGAAAGGTCTTAATACGGCAACAGAATGGCATACTTTGGCATGTCTCACCTAGATTTGCTTCCCAAAGTCTCCACTCAGATTCTATTTCTGTAAAAAACAAAACCTAAACTGTATATACATATGTATATATGAAGTGTCTAATAGTTCAGTGTTCAGTAACGCTACACAATATGGCACATTTCTTTGAACATGGGATACTATTGTTATAAACTATCTTGAAAAGTATCCGTAAAATGTATGTATCTGTTGTACCATTTTGTATCCTTTTGTAAATATTGTTCATCTATGTATAACCATTGACAATTTGTCGACTTGCCATAAGATGTTTAATTTGTAGCATTTCAATTTATCACGTAGTATTAGTTGATAGGTCGATTCTGTGATCGTCAGTAGAATTGTTTTGTGTTGTTAATATGCATTCTGTGACCCTTTCTCACTGATAAGTTTCGCTACTCTATACTGTGATCTAAAGCAAACGACACGAAAACTTAATAACATGCAAGTGATGATTCAAATGTGACACTGACGAGTCTCGCTGCTCTACACTGTCATCTAAAGCGAACAACACATATCTTAATTCCATGCGTGTAATGATTTAAATATCCAGATTTACACTTATACATAAATCGCAACATTGTTACCGTTCCAAGATGTCTGCCGTTTAGGGCGCCTCTCTTGAGTCATTCCAAACTGTAGATTTAGACTTCTTTGAGATGCCTGCCTCCTTTCGGCAATCATTAAATCCAACATTTCACATTTTGACCGTCATTGATTGCATTAATCGACAATTTTGTAAATCATTGTAAACGCTATTCGCGACGAGGGCATTAAAACTCAGACATGGCCATTGATGTATTTATCTATATACACATTGCAAGATGTCCGCCACAGTCCTGTTCGTTTTTGACTAGTCCGACTCGTACCTTAATCGTCAACAGCTGTGGTCACTGAACCACCTTTAAATACGCGCCGCCGAACTTTGTAAATTGATCGAGTTCCTATCGACGGATGGTACTCTGACCTTTCCTCGGCTCCGAGAGATTAAAATCGTAAGTAACAGCCCTGACCATTTCATCGCGTAGTGTTATGTTTAGCCGCTTTTCTCAGTAGGCTGTTTGAAATTACCAGCATGCCATTCTTTAGATAAACTGCCATCCCTCGCTCGCACCTTTTAAATGTGGGTGGGTCTTTAAATGTTTTGTCCCGTTAGCCCTGGTTCATTTACTAACTGGCCATTCTTTAAAAATCATGGAATTTACCTTAATCCTGGGCAGTACACCCTTAGTGCCAATGGCTCTATGCACACTGTGTGCGTCTTATTGACCACATAAAACGCTATTTTATAGTAGGCTGTTTGAATTTACCAACATGTTAGTCTTTATATAATCTGCCTTCCCTCGCAAGCACTTTTTAATGTGGATGGGTCGTTATATGTATTGTCCCGTCTAGTCCTGGTTTTTTCACCAACTTGCCAATTCTCGAAAACCTGGCTAGTATACCTCTTAGTGCTAATGGCTGTATACACATCGTGTGCGTCTTACGCCCGTTGATCATCTAAATCACAGCATGCCCAACCTTCATTTTCTAGATTTCCTCGAGTGAAGAAATCTATCAACGAAGGACTATCTGGCCTTCTGAGTCATACAATACCAGAATAGTCAACATTCTGAAGTCCACTGTTGCCCTTCCTGCTACGGGCTTCACATGGTATACACCTATCCAACTAAGATCGGGTACGTTATACTCAATAGATAGATAAATATACTATCACGTATTTGATTTAAAGGCACATCGTGACCATTTTTCCGCTTTCTAGATGAAGCACAATCTATCTCCAATGAGGAAGTGATTACTCCTTTAAATTCTTACAACAAATTACGAGTAAGCGCATTTCCTTCTGTCAGTCTCGCTTGAGCGCACACCATTATCAATGTATTTCAGCACCCCTTTTCCACTGAATGATATAGTAATACAACAACGCTATTCTTCTTGGGTTTAAGGTGTTTCTCCCACAATTCTTCTCACAGAAGATTGCTCTTTCACACACGGGCTATCCCCTTAATTTCTCTATTGACCACAAAGAGAATTTTATTGTTTTTTTCTATGTAATTAATTGATATCATATTTATGCAGGAGTCTTTTTGTATTGTTCATCTGTCCTGAAGATGGTCTGACCGACTGACGCCCCAACAGACCGAAACGTCGACTGTATTTTCCATTTCCACAGCATAGCTGCACAGCTGATTGTTCTCTAAATACGAGATAGATCTCTGTTAAAGTTATTGGATTGGATTTTTGTAATGTCATGATTTGTGGATAATATTAAGCTGTCTTTCCCTTCATGTTACATTATACATTTATTTGTTTTCTGTACTCCTTTTTATGAATTGTTTCCAGATAAAAATTAGTGATTCTTTCACTTAAAAAAATACCCCGTGTGTGTTGCTTTATATCATTGACTGAATTCAATTGAATTACGTTTGGTCGAGTTTCTATCTAGTACTTATGTAATGGTTACTTTGTACAGTATAATTGAACTGAATCTCGCTAGAACAAAATCCCTTGTTGATTTCCTATGGAAACACGGTCCTAACTATAACTATCTACTGGCGACCGCCAGTAGATAATGTATATAGTAATGAATATTAACACATATTATTTATTTTTGTCGCAGATAAGTGACCAATATGTTTTGCATGGTCGTTATGGACCAGTCAAGAAAGGTTGAAGTAACTCCTGTTTGAACCACACCATAGAGTGGCAGGTATAATGATATGCGAAATAATAATAATATATATATATAAATTCTTTGAAAAAAACATAGGTTTCAGGGGCGTTATATTTTGCTGTACATTTCCCTCGTTCAAAACCCTAGAAATTCCCCCTTTATAGTTAGTTCAGCTAACTATAACTCGCGCCCCCGCAATGCACCGCTGATGACGTCACATATTACATCACTCATGACATGGTCAGTGACATCACTGATGACATCACTGAATGATTCCTTGCGAATGATAGAAGGTAAGCACAGAGTTTTGTCTGCAAAGATGTTCAAAGAAGAATGATTGAAATGATTGCGGTCCTTCAATAGGTACAATGGGAAATATTATGAACCCCTCAAATCTCTTTTTTTGCAGGTCACATGATATCTGATTATGGTCAGATTTCAAAACTACATAGGTATAAACAGAGTGTTTTTAGAAAAGTGTTTCAACTTTGTAGCTTCTTGCAGACCTCCTTAGTCTGCATATTGAGACTTAGTTAAACTTACCTTCACAATTTCACGATGCGATAACATCTTCAAACTGAAACTGTGTAATTTCTTACTTAGAGTCTTCTCGTGAGAAATCTCTTCCCACATTTCTTTCAATTCAGTCTTTTCTGATTTAGTAATGTAAGACGTTACATATCGAACAACAGCAATGGAATTGTCCGCAATATACTGAATATCCATGTTAGCGTTCCACATGGATAAAATAACTGGATTGTAGTCATTTATGTATTTCGATTCTTCGCTTCTTCTTAAGTTGTAGGTGTTTTTCGGAGACTTTCTTGTGATGGTATGTCGCATAGCTGACATAAAACTGTTCACTCTTCCTTTGGATAATACAGGACGTGGAAATCCAAAATGACATTTGGTATAGAACTTATCCTTTGACTTGTACTTTCGTCGACAGTATTTTCCAAACCTGTGGCTTTGAAATCGTAAGACTTTACGTTTTTATCTTCTCTGCTATTGGGAAGAGCACATGTAGCATAATCTTCAATGAAAGACAAAACAGTTTCATCTGAATCTGTTCCAAATTTGGGGGCGTCATTGATCCATAACAACATATGTATATGAGGAGCACCTCTTGCTTGATACTCCTTTCTCCAAAAGCAATCCACAACTTCTCCAAGAGGAGGATTCTTTTTATTGCAGATGAAAGACATCATAGCTTCAAATCTATGATTGAAATATCTGCATATATTGACAGGATCTAAAGAGCACAATTCTCCAGGTGTCTTGTATTCAATATTTTTTATATTAGAATTTGCCTCTCGAAGAAATTCAAGTAAATCATCCCAAGCTTACTCAGCACAGCTTAGTGTAACAAACCATGTAGGAGTTCCCAAGTTCCGTAGCATACATTTCAGTTCTCCATGTCGACGGTACCAATATTCATTAGTCCCACGCTGACATGCCATCAGATTAATCAACTGAGATTCTAAATGATCATCTCTCTGATGCACTTTATCCATAAAATCCTTTGCAGTTACATATTGAAGATGCATTCCAGTTTTTAAAATGTGATTTACTGCATATGAAAGTCCAGACAAGTCACTTTCAAACAAAAGATGAAACATATAAGGAATACATTGTCGAAATCTTGGATCTTCTGCATATAATCTTGTTGTCCGATATTCAGATGCAGGAATCTGCACAGGACACTCATCATATCTTCCACCTTTTCCTGTTGGAAACAACTGCGGGAAACAACGAGCTTCCAAGCTCTCTTCCCATACACTCATGGGACTTTCTGTTGCTTTTTTCATTTGAAACAACTCAATTGTATTCCCCATCACCTCTTTGGAATGTAAATGTCAAGGTACTTATAGAGCGCACTGTCACCAGACGGCCACCTTGCGGTGTCGCCTTTGCGGTTTCCTAGCACTGATACTCATACTGCTGTGGAACCCCTCCTGGCTTTCCCTGTGAAGTGTCCACTCCTGGGCACCCCCAGGGTGAAGCCAGGCATCCTTAGCGCTGTTGGGACCGGTGTGGAGGCTAAGCAAGCTATTGCCAAGAGTTGCAGCGTGGGGCCCGTGATTAGAATAGGCACCGAGGCGAGAATAGACAGGTCTGAATGAAATTGAGCCTGAACCCCGCCGAGGTGGGAATCGAACCCTGGTCCCTGGCCAGAACTCTGCTTCAGGGTCTGCCGCTCTAACCATTGAGCCACACTCCTCCACAGAAATCCAATGAAGTGGATGTACACTGTAATGTTCATAGATCTCTTCACATCTGGACATGTCCACTTTTTCTATTTGTTCACTTATTGTTTCAGTATCTTCTGCTAAATCTATTTCTTCTTCTCCAACAAACACATTTCGATAGTACTCATTATTTTTTAACAGATACAATGACGCCTATTGCACTTTTCTAACATCTACTAACTCTTGCCAAATTTTCTTATTCTTAGTAGTTACACCATTAACTAGAATGACTAGTGGCTCATTTCCTGCATGGTCTACACCAATAGTTTCAATATTTTTCCTTAAATCTAACGGTAAACTCTTATGGAGGTAATTTACCTGTTTTGGGCTCCATACGAACAATAGCCTGAAATGGGTGAACACATTATATGAGAATAGACTCATACGTATTTAAATCTATCAGCTCTGGTGGTATAGCAACTAACTCTAGATTATTATGAACAGCTAGGCATTTTATTCTCATGTAATTTGTTATAACAATATTTGCAAATACGCTGCTCAGATCCCAAATCAAAACAATCCTCTACCAACAAATAAGTTTCAAATTCCATCCACTTATCATTATCTTCTATTTCACTTTTTAAATACAGATTGACACCCCTAGTCTGATTTTTACAAGAAACATTTGGTCTTTCACCTGAAATTACCTTAAACTTTGTGATTTCATCCTCAAATTTTTCTGTAATTACGGGTTGTACATTGTCTTCGACATTTTGTTCTACTAATGTGTCAGTTTCTTCACTCTCTTGCTGAGGACCAAAGTAACAAAACTCAATATCATCACAGACCTGCTTCACATCTGATACTGACCCACGCAAAAGAGCACTGTTCAACTCACTTAACTTTAGTGCTGGACTTTTTGCATAATACAACCTTCTCACTAACTTCCGCATTTGAGTATGATGTACTGCCTGTCAGGCTTTCACTCTGCAGGATCCAGTCGCGTGATAAGCTCCACCCCCGGACCTTCCAAACACCCTGATACGATATCAATTCAGGGTATTTGAATGATATGGTGAGGGAAAAAACCCCAAAAGGGGAAAAACCCAGGAGGGGAAAGGAAGGGGCAGCAGGGAAGGGAAGCTGTAAAACAAAACACATAGGTTAGTACAATGATTACATCCTACTCTCAGTAATATCTCGCTAAGGAACAACGTGTCACCTGCTAACTCTGAGTAGTAGCTTCAAGGCGCTGGCTCTCTCCTGATGTCCCTTTTTCCCTAAATAACACAAGAAAACCCGTTAGCTGGCATAGCGTGTACCGTGCTCCTGCTCCCCCCTGTATATAGTATTCATGTGCACACGTACCCTCCCTAACATGGAACTACTCCGTTCTATGAAATCATCCGAGTGGCCAAGTCTTGACTGCTATCCGGTTACTAATCCAACCACTGTCACACTAGCACTGTCTCGAAATGATTGGCTCCAGTATTGTCACAATGCCTCCCGGGTGTGTATTACGTCATACACCCCGATACCAACAACAACCAAAAGAACTCCTCCCAAACCAAGGGTCCCCCAAACTCGGTGGGGCGTAGTGCCGATACTACTGCCGCCCGCTTTGGTACCTGTAATCCACCAACCGCTATGTTCTATTTCATGACGGTAGTGCGGAGGGTCCCCCCAGCACTCCACCACTTGCACAAGCCAAACAAGAAAATCCGGAATAATAGGAAACAAGGCAGTTCCCTCTGAATAGCAACAAATGGCCCGGACCGCCGCTCTAGCTCCATGGTTCCCCCGTCATGTTCCTCTGCCCCCACACGAGCACTCCGCTCTTAGAACAAATCAAGCGTACTAAGACACAACACAATAACGATACCAGGGCAGGACGCTGGGAACCTGCTCACGCTCCTCTGCAATATCGCTGTCAAGAAAGACTGCCGAGCCGAGAGCAGCCGCTCCCACTGAGCTCGACAAAATCACGAACACTTCCCCAACCGCCGTGTCTCGTTATATCCGGTCATCCGGCACGGGCTTCTGGGAAATGTAGTTAAAACCCCGAGGTACCTGGGAATTGTAGTTCAGGCAGGCGCCAAGGCTAGATCCTGACAGTACGTCCTCCTCCCAAGCGCCTCCTAGGGCTGGGTTTGGACGGAAACCTCTGATGGAATGAGGCGATGGCTCTCGGTGTGTGCACATTACTCCAGGGCTCCCAGGAGTCCTCCTCCACCGAATAACCCTTCCAGGAGACCAAATACCAGAGCTTCCCCCTCCGTACCTTAGAGTCACGTATGGACCTTACTTCGTATTCAAGTCCTCCGTCACCATCCACCGGCAGGGGGGTTCTCCTCTGGGACGTAAGCGCTCTCTTCAATAAATGTATGTGGAACACGGGATGGATCCTCAGAGAGCAGGGCAACCTAAGTTTGTATGCCACAGGATTGACTCGTTTCACTATTGGATAGGGACCAATAAAGAGTGGATGAAAGATACTTCTCAGCTT
Source organism: Triturus cristatus (assembly GCF_964204655.1). Lineage (NCBI taxonomy): Eukaryota > Metazoa > Chordata > Amphibia > Caudata > Salamandridae > Triturus > Triturus cristatus. The sequence continues at coordinate 732,444,774 of NC_140587.1, read as the reverse complement.
AAATCGGATGTACCTGGTGGACAGCCACACCTTATCCCCCACTTGAAACTGAGGACTGGGATTCCTGTGCTTATCCTCCCACCGCTTGTACACCTCTTTAGCCTTCAACAAATGCGTGTGCACTACCCGATGCACCTTCCTCAAGACACGTATGCGAGCCATTACATTGGGCTGATTGCCTACCTCGGGCGGGAGGTTGATGGGTAAGGTGTTGGCCTCATAACTGTAATTGGCCTTGAAAGGAGACATGCCCGTAGAGCTGTGCCATGCATTGTTATATGCCAATTCGGCCATCCATAACAGGTCCACCCATGATTCATGCGCTTCCTTAGAATAACATCTCAGGTATTTCTTCAGGGTCTGATTCAGCCGTTCCGTCTGCCCATCTGTCTGCGGGTGAAAGCTTGTTGAGAGTGCGGCTTCAATTCCCAGGGCCTGACACCAAGTTCTCCAAAATCGGGCACCAAACTGCGGGCCCCTATCAGACACTATCACCTGGGGAATGCCGTGTAGCCGTATGACCTGCGAAGCCAGTAACTGTGCGGTTTGGCTAGCCGTGGGAAAATTCGTACATGGAATAAATTACCCATCTTAGTCAGATTATCTACCACCACCAAGATAGCCGAACACCCCTGATCCAGGGGCAAACCTGTTATGTAATCCAGGCTTATATTCTGCCACGGGCGAGCAGGCGTGGGCATGGGCATTAGTTGGCCTTTCATTCTGGTGTTCTCCCCCTTAGCTCTGGCGCATTCCTCACATTCCTTCACCCACAGAGTAGCATCCTTAACCAAAGAGTCCCACCAGAAATACCTTCGAAGCAGATGAATTGAATTGAATTGAAATAAGCTTTATTTCGATAAAAAGATATCTTAAAAAGCACATACAAATGTAACATACAAAATAAGCACAAACCAGAAAAGTACAGTAGCATCCATAGATCCCAAGTTATACAGCAGAAGTTTAAAAAATTTAAAAATACATATAAACACAATAAATAAGACAATTTAAAAATTTGAAAAATGATGGAGTATATACATAAAGGGATCAGTCGTCCAGCTTAGCTAGAGTCTGTGAGGGCTTTAGTTCTCAACAGCCAGGACCACCTCAAGAATTTTGCCAGAACACAGGCATATAAGGGTCGAGCATCTGATTTAAGAATACGCAAAGCTGTGCGGTGGTCACGTGTTCCCAAAGTTTTACATAACGGAGTGAGCCAATAGGATCTTGGGTTTCTGTATTTCGGGCATGCAAATAAAACATGCGCGATCGATTCAATCAAGGACTCACAGAAAGGGCAGTATGGAGATGTCTGAGAAGGGGGTTTCCATCGCGCAGTCAACTCACGGACCGGAAGAGTACCAATCCTAAACTTAATATAGAGGGATCGGTCATACGGCTTTTGTATTACATCAAAGTAGGGTTCATAACACACTACATCTTTGAACGTGAGGAATTCAGTAATTCTACTGCCACCAGAAGGATTAGAGTCTCTTTTTGCAAACACCCATCTCCAATAAAGCTTCTTGAGTTCGGCTTTTGGGGGGGAAATTTTCTTGTCCCATGCTTCTTTAAGGCCAAGATCCATAAGTAAAGTCTTGACTTCTTTCAACCATTTAATTTTATGCCAAGAAGGGATAGATAAAATATCAGATAGACCCTCTGCGTATTTGGCTAACTCAGGGGTCCGCCAAATCCGGGCCCTTAGGAGTAAGGGGCGTAATTTAGCCAAGTCTTTGATTGAGTGGCACCCTAAGTCCATTAATAACGGAACCAAAGGTGTGCTCTGTGGGAGTGCCAGTAGTTCTTTAAAGAAGCTGGATTCGGATTTGCCAAGCTCGTCTGTATTAGTTACGCCCCATAGTTCAGCACCGTAAAGTGCCGAACTCACAGCTTTTGCTTTATATATATCCAAAGCAGGAACTATAGGCCGGGATGTGGAAGATCGGTGCTCCCTGAGGAGGGCACCGGTGACCCTCTTGTGGGATATTAGCATTTTTTGAAGATGGGATGACCAGGACATCGTATCCGAAATACGTATACCCAAGTAGTCAAATTCTTTCACCCGCTCAAGGGGGACAGAGTTCAGGACTGGTGGCCGCCCTAACTTCCTCGGTGGGTTAAGAATCAAGTACTTGGTTTTAGAGGTATTTATAATGAGGCCTCTAGCACTGCAGAAAGCCTGAAAGCTGTCAAGCAGGATTTGTAAACCCTTTGGCGATTTAGATATCAGGAGAGTATCGTCCGTGAACAGGAGAGTTGGAATACGATCGCCCGCCAGGGATGGGGCGTCAGCTGGAACTTTTTTCAGATGCTCCACCACACCATTCACATATAATGAGAATAGTGTAGGGGCAAGGACGCATCCCTGGCGGACGCCCCTGTTCACTGGGATTCTCTCCGTTTTCTGGCCCTGGGGCCCCCAGCGCACTTGGGCATAGTTTCCCTCATGTAATTTCTTAAGTAAAGCCAACAGATGGGAAGGGATATTCATGTTGGCCAACACTCGCCACAAGGTGTTGCGGGGGACAAGGTCAAAAGCTGTTTTCAGGTCGATGAAGGCAAGATAGAGACTGCCCTTTCCAAGGAGTACGACCTTCCAATAGAGAAGAAACAGCCTAAAAGCCTGCTCTATAGTGCCTGTTCCGACCCTGAAGCCTGCTTGGTAGTCAGAAATAATATTGTTCTCATTGGCCCAGGATAGAATCCTCTCCAGGATCACTTTTCCGATCACCTTCTGGGATGAATCAATAAGACTGATCGGGCGATAATTCGCTGGATCGTCCCTAGCTCCCTTTTTAAATATGGGAACAACCTCCGCCCCCTTCCAAGACTCGGGAACCGAGGCACCATTATCGATGGCATTGATTAAGATAGAGAGAAGCCTCCCCCACCCGGATGGTTCAAGTTTTAATACATCTCCAGGAATGCCGTCTGGGCCAGCAGCTTTCGAGGGGACAATAGACAGATGCACTGTCTTGGTAACTCCTGGGTGACCTGCCAAAGGCGTAATGTGACACCAAAAAAAAGCCTTTTTCTGTATCTCAATGGTGGGCAGGTACAAACGCTCTCCCTGAAAAGGTAGCCCTTGTCTCACCACCCTTCCTGGTCTACAGGCCGCCCATCGTTCCCATGCCATTAAAGACCTGGAACTCCGAACCAGTTCCAGGAATTTCTCTGCTCGAACCACACAAACCACCTTAGTTGCCGGAATAATGGCCTGAGGGACTGCTTCCTGTTGTTCCGCGGGCATCACTTGTCGGGACAAGGCCTCTGCCTTTCTGTTGTCAATGCCAGGTCTTTAGGTCACCACAAAGTTGTACTCGGAAAAAAAAAGCATCCAACGCATTTGTCTTGGTGTCAAATGCCTGGCTGAGGTCATATACTGGAGGTTTCTGTGGTCGGTGTATACGGTCACCGCGTGTCATGCCCCCCACAGATACTGCCTCCACTCCTGAAAAGCACGCTTAATAGCTAAAAGATCTTTCTCCGCTACTGTATAATTGACCTCTGCAGAGCTCAACTTTCTGGACAGGTATGCCACAGGATGGAGGTGGCCAGTATGCGAATTCCTCTGAGACAAGACAGCCCCTATCGCCTCCTCAGAAGCGTCGGCTTCCACCACAAAGGGATGGTCTGTTACAGGATGGGCCAACACCGGAGCCGTAGTGAACGCTCCTTTTAAGGTCGTGAATGCCTCATCGGCCTCTCTTGTCCATATAAACGGTACCCCTTTTCTCAACAACCTAGTTATGGGAATGGCTGTCTGAGAAAACTGTGCAATGAAACGGCGGTAATAATTGGCGAACCCCAAAAAACTCTGCACTTCACGCACGTTTCTTGGGGCTGGCCAGTCTTGAACCGCCCGAACCGTCCGATCTGACATCTGCAATCCCCTGGAACTGAGGTTCACCCCCAGGAACTCCACCTCATGGACACCAAACTCACACTTGCTCAATTTCACATATAAGCGATGTTCTCTCAACTTCTCCAATACTCGTCCTAGCTGTTCCGTATGGCATGATTCATCCTGTGAGTATATCAGTATATCATCGATATACACTGCCACAAAATGATCCACATAGTCCTTCAACACGTCATTGATGAAAAATTGGAAAGCCGCCGGGGCATTGCAAAGCCCAAAAGGCGTCACCAAATACTCGTAGAGACCATATCGCGTCTTGAATGCCGTGTTCCACTCATCTCCCTCGCGCACTCTGACCAGGTGATAAGCCCCCAGCAAATCCAAGCGGGTATAGATCTTTGCCTCCCTCACCTGGTCAAGCAACACAGAGATGAGGGGAAGAGGATAACGGTTACGTATGGTGTTTTCGTTCAAGACGCGATAATCCACACAAGCCCGTAAATCCCCATTGGCTTTCACAACAAAAAATATAGGAGAGGCTGCAGGGGAACGGGAAGGCCTGATAAACCCCAAGCGCAGGTAATGATCAATGTATTCCTTTAGATGAACAATTTCAGGGACTGACAATGCGTATACTCTGCAAGTTGGGATCGTAGCTCCCTCCACCAAATCAATGCGACAATCATACTCCCTGTGTGGGGGGAGTGTTTCCGCCTCGATTTCACTAAACACCTCTCCGTAGCTACTGTATTCCACAGGGAGTCGAACGTTGGTTTCCACTGCTGTAGCTGCCAAATAAGGGGTAGCTAACACAGCTACATGAACAGGGGAACTAGGCATCATGTGATCCTGACAGAACTCGGGCAAGAAGCGGAGTGTCTTTGCTCTCCAATTAACCACAGGATTATGCCGACATAACCAGGGCATGCCTAGGATAACCTCATATTGAGTAGCTGCGATGATGTGTAAGGTCAAAAGCTCGGAATGTGTGTTCCCTTGCGTGACAACAGAGAACCCTACCTCACTAGTCCTTTCCGTTATGTGGCCTGATTTTAGAGGCTGCCCGTCTACTGCTAAGACTTCCTCCGGGTTCTCTCCCGGAATACGGGGTAAGGCCAAGCGAGACACCAGACCTTCATCTATAAAATTGCCCGTTGCTCCGGAGTCCACCATAACCAAAACCTGATGAGTCTCCTGCTCACATTCAAGTGTCATGCCTATGACAAGATGTGACTCTGTTTCTCCTATCCCGGTAGAGGATAGCAAGGTGAGTTTCCATTCTTGTGCTCCCTCAGCCCCTGGTCTCGGGTTCTCGGACTGTACCGTCTCAGACGCTAGGGAAGAAACGGCGACTCTCTTGAATCTATTGGCGCTAGCGGTCTTGAGTTTAGAAGGGCATTCTCTAACGTAGTGTCCCTTCTTCCCGCAGTACATGCAAAGACCCTGTGATCGCCTGGCCTCTCTCTCTTCTTTCGATAACGGGTCTCGGAGTGTTCCTAGCTCCATAGGTTCTGGACTGCCTTCTATCCCTCCCGCTGGCTTACGAGTGGACCGATCATAACTGAATGACCCCCTGTCCCCTCTTCTCCGGCTGCCCCCTCTCTCTGTCATACGACTATCCAATCTTAACGCCAGATTGATCATATCCACACACGTGGTCAGCTGAGGGTCTACTTGGGCCACCACATCCTTCAAATCCTCTTTTAACCCCTGATAGAAAAGAGACATTATTTTTTCCTCAGGCCATTCAGCCTCTGCCACCAGTCTGTTAAACGTGGTCAAATACGTAATTAGCTCACTTTTACCCTGCCGTAATTCTAATAGCTCCTTTTCAGCACTAAAAGTTGTTGCCCTACGATCAAATACTTTCTCGAATTCTGCCTTAAAGGCCGACCAATCGGACAAAATAGCGTCATTGTTCTTCACTAAAGGCACAGCCCAATTGGCAGCGTCCCCTGCCAAATAGGATATAGCGAAAGCCACTCTTGAGTGATTGGTAGGGAACGAAGCCAGTTTGCAGGAAAAGTGTAACAATATCTGCGTTAAGAAAACCTGTGTCTTATGAGGATCACCTGAGAACCTTTCGGGGCTAGCCAAAGAAATGGGTGGAGGCACTGTCACCTGTATGGAAGATGCAGGACAAGAGGCATTAAAAGGATTCCTAGTCAACTGTTCTACCTTGTCTCTTAAGGCTGTAGTCTCGGCTCTAGCCGACGCCAACTCCTGCTGGACTAGGAATAAAGCATGTAACACATCCTCTATGGAGGCCATTATCTGAACCGGGCAGAATGCAATTCTTGGGTTCGTGATTCTGTCAGGCTTTCACTCTGCAGGATCCAGTTGCCGTGATAAGCTCCACCCCCGGACCTTCCAAACACCCTGATACGATATCAATACAGGGTATTTGAATGATACGGTGAGGGAAAAAACCCCAAAAGGGGAAAAACCCAGGAGGGGAAAGGAAGGGGCAGCAGGGAAGGGAAGCTGTAAAACAAAACACATAGGTTAGTACAATGATTACATCCTACTCTCAGTAATATCTCGCTAAGGAACAACGTGTCACCTGCTAACTCTGAGTAGTAGCTTCAAGGCGCTGGCTCTCTCCTGATGTCCCTCTTTCCCTACATAACACAAGAAAACCCGTTAGCTGGCATAGCGTGTACCATGCTCCTGCTCCCCCCTGCTCCCCCCTGCTCCCCCCTGTATATAGTATTCATGTGCACACATACCCTCCCTAACATGGAACTACTCCGTTCTATGAAATCATCCGAGTGGCCAAGTCTTGACTGCTATCCGGTTACTAATCCAACCACTGTCACACTAGCACTGTCTCGAAATGATTGGCTCCAGTATTGTCACAATGCCTCCCGGGTGTGTATTACGTCATACACCCCGATAGCAACAACAACCAAAAGAACTCCTCCCAAACCAAGGGTCCCCCAAACTCGGTGGGGCGTAGTGCCTATACTACTGCCGCCCGCTTTGGTACCTGTAATCCACCAACCGCTATGTTCTATTTCATGATGGTAGTGCGGAGGGTCTCCCCAGCACTCCGCCACTTGCACAAGCCAAACAAGAAAATCCAGAATAATAGGAAACAAGGCAGTTCCCTCTGAATAGCAACAAACGGCCCGGACCGCCGCTCTAGCTCCACGGTTCCCCCGTCATGTTCCTGTGCCCCCACACGAGCACTCCGCTCTTAGAACAAATCAAGCGTACTAAGACACAACACAATAACGATACCAGGGCAGGACGCTGGGAACCTGCTCACGCTCCTCTGCAATATCGCTGTCAAGAAAGACTCCCGATCCGAGAGCAGCCGCTCCCACTGAGCTCGACAAAATCACAAACACTTCCCTAACCGCCGTGTCTCGTTATATCCGGTCATCCGGCACGGGCTTCTGGCAAATGTAGTTAAAACCCCGAGGTACCTGGGAATTGTAGTTCAGGCAGGCGCCAAGGCTAGATCCTGACACTGCCAGCATTCTGAAATGGTGAAAAACACTTTGACAAACTTTCCTAGAAAGACAAGCCAGAGAATGACCTTGCAAACCAGTATGTTTTCTCACTCTGCAAGGGTCTATTCCTTGCAACAGCTTAATCTTTTGTTTTACACTTTTTTTAGTATAGGCTCGTAAAAAACTACATAATTATTCAATAGATTCCTATCATACACTTCAAATACTACTGCAATCCCAAGTGTACACAGGGTTTCTAGCACGTCTCCCTAAAACTTCATCAGCTATCACTTCTTCTGCATTTCTTTCAACCATTTTCTCTTTCTCAATTGGACAACCGTCTCTAACCTCATAACCTCTACCACTGGTGTCAACTGCATACAATAATTTTTCGCTCTGTGAATAACTCTCTTCGTTAAAAAAAGGCTCTGAACTGGAACTGTGTTTCCATTCACCCAAAAAAACATCACAACATTTTTTTTTATTAATAACTCTTTTCCTCCTACTTTTGACCTTCATTACATGGATTGGTTTATCTAGTGATCGAATTCTGTTTAATACTAAAATGAACAGTTTCCTTTTTATTTCAAAAGCCTTTTCAACAATGTTTTTAATATGCTTCTTCTATTTATAAAATAAAGCTCTCTTTTTATATTTCTTCACATCTTTCAGCAAATTATGCACTACTCTCTTGTAAAATATTTTTGTGCGTAATTCCTTGTACTGATTTTGCCATCTTTTACCATACTTTATCTCCTTTGACTGACCATTTGCTTTTTTGCTTTACCTCTTATTTTGAATTTTTTTTTTAGTTGAAGCATTCTCAGTAGTTCCAGCATTATGTACATTCTGTTTGGTCCTACAAACATTTTTAATAAATTGCTTTGTGATCTTACCAGACGATTTTTTCCTTTTAGCCACATTATCTTGTACATTCAATACTTGTGGTTGATGTTTCTTCAAGTAATTCTCCTGTCTGTTCTTTTCTTTTTCTTTTTTTTCTGGCATGATTTCTCTATTTTAACATTGAAAAACAGTATCTGTAAAAAAGAATCACAAATAAATGTATATTAATAACTTTCAAATGTATACTATTCTATTACTGTAGAAACACATTTTATATAAAAACTGACTGAGAAACTATAGCCCTGAAGCACAAGTGTGACAATGGTTAAAACACTACATGCATAGTGCATACTACTTTGAACCAGTTCATGTCCTAAAGCCTACCTCACTAAAAGACTACATGCTAACTGACTGAATGCTTACAGTACTATAAGGAAACACACTGGGTGAGTGACATTGTGTTTGCTAGAAGTGTATGAAAACTGACTGGGGAATTGAAGGTGTGAAAGACAAGTGTGTAGGTGGTTAGAGGACTGCATGCATACTGGATAGGCGTTTGAAGCAGTCCATGTGCTAAGGCCTGGCTCACTGCATGAGTACTTGGGTACTGAATGATTAGAGTACTGCAAGGAGAGTGCCTGGGTGAATTTATAAGTGGTTGGCTTTTGGCGCAGTGAATGGATTAGTACTTGGTACTGAATGAGTCACTAGAGGAGTGCAAAGGGAGTGACAGGGTGTTTGCTGGAGTGTATGGATACTGACTAGGGAATTGAAGTTATGAAAGAGAAGTGTATAGGTGGTTACAGGACTGCATGTATAGTGGATAGGGGTGTGAAGCAGTCCATGTGCTAAGGTCTGTGTCGCTGCATGAGTACTTGGATACTGACTGAATGATTAGAGTACAGCAAGGAGAGTGCCTGGGTGAATTTATAAGTGGTTAACTTTTGGCGCAGTGAATGGATTAGTACTTGGTACTGAATGGGTCACTAGAGGAGTGCAAAGGGAGTGACAGGATGTTTGCTGGACTGTATGGATACTGACTAGGGAATTGAAGGTGTGAAAGACAAGTGTGTAGGTGGTTAGAGGACTGCATGCATAGTGGATAGGGGTTTGAAGCAGTCCATGTGCTAAGGCCTGGGTTGCTGAATGAGTACTTGGGTACTGACTGAATGATTACAGTACTGCAAGGAGAGTGCATAGGTGAATATATAAGTGTTTGGGTTTTGGCTCAGTGAATAGATTAGTACATGGTACTGAATGGGTGACTAGAGAAGTGCAAGGGAAGTGACAGGGTGTTTGCTGGAGTGTATATATACTGACTGGGGAATTGAAGGTGTGAAAGACAAGTGTGTAGGTGGTTAGACGACTGCATGCATAGTGGATAGGGGTTTGAAGCAGTCCATGTGCTAAGGCCTGGGTGGCTGAATGAATACTTGGGCAGTGACTGAATGATTAGAGTACTGCAAGGAGAGCGCCTTGGTGAATTTATAAGTGTTTGGGTCTTGGCACAGTGAATGGATTAGTACATGCTGCTGAATGGGTCACTAGAGGAGTACAAAAGGAGTGACAGGGTGTTTGCTGGAAGTGAATGAATACTGACTGGGGAATTGAAGGTGTGAAAGACAAGTGTGTAGGTGGTTAGAGGACTGCATGCTTAGTGGATAGGGGTTTGAAGCAGTCCATGTGCTAAGGCCTGGGTTGCTGAATGAATACTTGGGCACTGACTGAATGATTAGAGTACTGCAAGGAGAGTGCCTTGGTGAATTTATAAGTGTTTGGGTTTTGGCACAGTGAATGGATTAGTACATGGTGCTGAATGAGTCACTAGAGGAGTACAAAAGGAGTGACAGGGTGTTTGCTGGAAGTGAATGAATACTGACTGGGGAATTGAAGGTGTGAAAGAGAAGTGTGTAGATGGTTAGAGAACTGCATGCATAGTGCATAGGCTTTTGAAGTAGTCCATGTGCTACGGCCTGGCTCACTGCATGAGTACTTGGGTACTGACTGAATGATTAGAGTACTGCAAGGAGAGTGCCTGGGTGAATTTATAAGTGTTTAGAATTTGGCACAGTGAATGGATAAGTACATGGTGCTGAATGGGTCAATGGAGAAGTATAAGGAGAGTGACAGAGTGTTTGTGGGAACTGTATGAATACTGTCTGTAGTAGTGAAGGTGTGAAAGACAAGTATGTAGGTGGCTAGAGACCTACATGCATAGTAGATTGACCTTTAAAACAGTCCATAGAGTAACACTTGGATCACTGCAAAACTACCTGAGTACTGACTGAATCATTACAGTACTACAAAAAGAGTGACTGGGTGAATCTTTTTAAGTTTTTGGGTTTTGGTGCAGTGAATAGATTAGTACTTAGTGCCATATGAGTCAGTGGATGTGTGCAATTGAAGTGACAGAGTGTTTATTGGAGTTTATAGATACTGACTTGGAAATTGAAGGTCTGAAAGACAATTGTGTTGGTACTTAGAGGCCTCCATGCATAGTGGAAACACGTTTGAATCAATCTATGTGCAAAGGCCTGTCTCACTCCATTAGTACTTGGGTACTGACGGAATGATTACACTATTGCAAGAAGAGTGCCTGGGTGAATTTATAAGTGTTTCAGTTTTGGCGCTGTGAATGCATTACAACATGGAGCTGAATGGGTCACTGGAACAGTCCAAGGGGAGTGACATAACGTTTGCTGGAAGTACATGGATACTGACTGGGGAATTGAAGCTGTTAAAGACAAGTGTATAGTATGTTAGAAGACTGCATGCATACTGCACAGACATTTGAAGCAGTCTATGTGGTAATGCATGGTTCACAACATGAGTACTTGGAAACTGACTAAATCATTGGACTACTGCTAGGACAGTGCCTGGGTAAAACTTTTACATTTTCAGTTCTGGCACAGTGAAGAGAATAGTACATGGTACTGGATCAGTCACTGGATGAGTGCAAGATGACTGACAAGATGTTTATTGAAATATATAGATACTGACTAGTTAATTAAAGAAGTGAAAGACAAGTGTGTAGGTGACTAGAAGCCTGTATGCATACTGTATAGGGTTTAAAGCAGTCCATGTTGAAAGGCCTGGCTCACACCATGAGTACTTAGACACTGACTGAATGATTAAAGTACTGCAAAGAGAGTGCCTGGGAGAATTTATAAGTGTTTGGGTTTTTGTGCAGTGAATGGATTAGTACATGGTGCTGAATGGGTCACTAGAGGAGTACAAGGGGAGTGACAGGGCGTTTGCTTGAAGTGTATGGAGACTGACTGTGGAATTAAAGGTATAAAAGAGAACTATGTAGATGGTTAGAGAACTGCATGCATAGTAGATACACATTTGAATCAATGCATGTGCAAAAGCCTGCCTCACTCCATTACTACTTGAATATTAACTGAATGTTTACAGTATTGCAAGGACAGTTCCTGAGTGAATACATAAGGAATGCCTACCTTTTAATTCTACCTAAACTTGAGAACAGGAACATTTTTAAGCAGTTATGCATATTCAAAGAAATGAAGTACTCAAGTGCTTCTCTCACAGTGGTTACACAATTGCACACAGACTCACAGTGTGATTCTAGACAACAACCACTATCCCTAGGAGTTTACCAAAACTCATTCACTACTGTGGAAGTGGTAAGGGAACAGCACACAATCTACATATTTCAGGAATGCACTTTTGTGTCAAAGCCTGACTCATTTAATCAAAGCATAAGCAAAAACTGCCTTCTAATGCTACTAAAACTTGACAACCAGACAGGTTTTAATACAGTTATCTGTCAGAAAATACACGATGTTACCAAATGCTTCTCTGACAGTGGTTCCCAAATGCACACAGACTCACAGTGTGATTCTAGATCTAGACAAGCAACACTGTCCCTACCAGTTTACCAAAACTCATTCACTACTGTGCAAGGGGTAAGGGGACTACACACAATCTATATATTAAAGTACAGCACATTAGTGTCAAAGCATGACTCATTTTATCAATGCATAAGCAAAGACTGGCTTCTATTGCTACTAAAACTTACTTGACAACATGACAGGTTTTAAAACAGTTATCTGTCAGCAAATGCATGATATTACCAAATGCTTCTCTCACAGTGGTTCTCAAATGCACACAGACTCACAGTGTGATTGTAGACAAGCACCACTATCCTTTGGAGTTTACCAAAACTCATTCACTACTGTGGAAGGGGTAAGGGGACTGCACACAAGCTACATATTTCAGAACTGCACTTTAGTGTCAAAGCCTGACTCATTTAATCAAAGCATAAGCAAAAACTGCCTTCTAATACTACTAAAACTTGACAACAAGACAGGTTTTAAAACAGTTATCTGTCAGCAAATACACGATGTTACAAAATGCTTCTCTCACAGTGGTTCCCAAATGCACACAGACTCACAGTGTAATTCTAGACAAGCAACACTATCCCTACCAGTTTACCAACTCGTTCAATACTGTGCAAGGGGTAAGGGGACTGCACACAATCTGCATATTAAAGTACAGCACATTACTGTCAAAACACGACTCATTTTATCAATGCATAAGCAAAGACAGCCTTCTAATGCTACTAAAACTTGACAACATGACAGGTTTTTAAAACAGTTATCTGTCAGCAAATACACAATGTTACCAAATGCTTCTCTCACAGTGGTTCCCAAATGCACACAGACTCACAGTGTGATTCTAGACAAGCAACACTAACCCTAGCAGCTTACCAAAACTCATTCACTACTGTGCAAGGGGTAATGTGACTACACACAATCAACATATTAAAGTACAGCACATTTGTGTCAAAGCATGACTCATTTTATCAATGCATAAGCAAAGTCTGGCTTCTAATGCTACTAAAACTTCACAACAAGACAGATTTTAAAACAGTAATCTGTCAGCAAATACACGATGTTACCAAATGGTTCTCTCACAATCCTTACCCAAATGCACACAGACTCACAGTGTGATTCTAGACAAGCAACACTATCCCTAGCAGCTTACCAAAACTCATTCACTACTGTGCAAGGGGTAAGGGGACTACACACAATCTACATATTAAAGTACAGCACATTAGTGTCAAAGCATGACTTATTTTATCAATGCATAAGCAAAGTCTGGCTTCTAATGCTACTAAAACTTGACAACATGACAGGTTTTAAAAGAATTATCTATCAGAAAATACATGATGTTACCAAATGCTTCTCTCACAGTGGTTCCCAAAAGCACACACACTCACAGTGTGATTCTAGACAAGCACCACTATCCCTAGGAGTTTACCAACACTCATTCACTACAGTGGAAGAGGTAAGGGGACTGCACCCAAACTACATATTTCAGAACTGCACTTTAGTGTCAAATCCTGACTCATTTAATCAAAGCATAAGCAAAAACTGCCTTCTAATACTACTGAAACTTGACAACAAGACAGGTTTTAAAACAGTTATCTGTCAGCAAATACACGATGTTACCAAATGCTTCTCTCACAGTGGTTCCCAAATGCACACAGACTCACAGTGTGATTCTAGACAAGCAACACTATCCCTAGTAGCTTACCAAAACTCATTCACTACTGTTGTAGAAGTGGACCTCAGCTAGGCCTACCAGTGCAAGGGGTTCGCCCTTCTCTGCACAGAGTCCTCAGACCAATAGGAAGAAGTTGGCACAGAAACTGGAATAGAAAATACATAGTTTAATAAACTCATGAGGTGGAACTACATTCACACAGCACCCTTCGGTATTGAATGAAGTAGCACACCAAACAGAAGGAGCATGGTCCTTTTATACCCACACAGGGGCTTAAAAGAGGGCGGTACAAGTACAGGAAAAGGTGTTATGTACATATAAGGTCATATAGAAATGCACAGTCGACAAGTAGGAGGAGTTAACAGTTTGCCAATGCTAGTAAACACATCCTGACAGTTACATACTACTAACAGCTGCAAAGACAGCTGAAAACTCACTGGGCATTTGTAAAGGTGGGTGATGCTAAATATAGTTTGTTTCTAGGCAGATTACAAGAGCAGTCAATACTGAGGGAGGACAAAGCACATGGTGAGCACATGGCAGCACATGGCAAACAAAATGGTTGCTAGAAATACAAAATGGATTCCACAAAATGGACAAGATAGCCTCTAAATACAAGATGGATTCCGCTAATGCTAATCCAATCGCTGCCAATTTACAACACTGTGGAAGGGGTAAGGGGACTGCACACAATCTACATATTAAAGTACAGCACATTAGTGTAAAAACATGACTCATTTTATCAATACATAAGCAAAGACTGGTTTCTAATGCTACTACAACTTCACAACATGACAGGTTTTAAAACAGTTATCTGTCAGCAAATACATGATGTTACCAAATGCACCTCTCACAGTGACTCCCAAATGCACACAGACTCACTGTGTGATTCTAGACAAACAACACTATCCCTTGCACTATACCAAAACACATTTGTTCATCTAGAAGGAGTACTACATTTTAGTGTAGAAACATAACTCATTTCACAAATTCATAAACGATCACTAATTTCTAATTGTACCAAAATATAAAAACAGCACAGTTATCTCCCTGCAAACACATGAAAAACACAAATGCTTATCACAAAAGGCCTCCTCTCAATTAAATAACTCACCTTTCAAGTAGTTTTGTAGATTAAGACGTATATCAGTCACTCACCAGATTTTCTTATACAGAATCTCTGCACTGTGCACCTGTCAGCAAAACCAAAGAATGGCAAAGATTCCCTCTCATTTTCCCCACATATACATGTAAACATCAAATCACATTCCTTCCCACATAAATTTAAAACCAAACACACATTTCTATTGGTTAAACATTTCAACCCTTTCCAAATTACATAAATTTGAACCCTTCCCCAATCTGCCTTCTGCCTGTTACCATAGAAACGGGTTATGGAACACTGTACTGAGCACACAGGTCACAAGTTCAGCACACAATGTTGCTAATCAAGACAGCAAGTGTGCTTGACTTTTCAACATATCAGCTTATCATATATAAGGTTCCTTACAATCAGTTTTTGTTAACCAATAAGAATCATGCGTTTAAAAAACAGAAATATGCACCCTACCTTTCAGTGTAGAAGGTTGTCAAACAACCAATGATTTCTTGTCTTTTTTCAAATCTGCATCTGAGCCACCATTTTAGAAAAATCTTACTTTCCAAACTGCCATTTCATTTACAGAGACCATCTGAGTGCATCCAGACCTCCTTTCAAGATGCTTAGAGTGTGGATTGTGGGACACAGCTATAGTTTCTGGAGCCGAAGGTATGCAGAAAACAAAGGCATTCACAAAGACCTAGGTTTGCCAAATGTAGACATTAAATGGATTGGACAGAGAGGGTTAAAGTGGCGCCAATTGATGCCATTGGTGAAATCCTTCATGCAACACCCTGACCTCATAATAGTGCACTGTGGTGGCAATGACCTAGGCACTTTGACTGGGGTACGTCTGGAAATACTTATGAAGGACACCTTTGCAGAACTGATTTCACTTTTCCCCAAAACTGCCTTTGTGTATTCTAACATATGCCAAAGGCAAAAATGGAACTGGTCCAATCATTTTTGTCCACAGATTGAGAAAGCTAGGAAACATGTGAATACATCTGTTTCTGCTTTTCTCCGAGACTATAGAATGGGGTCCATTTTCAATAACAATCTGCGCTTTCTTATGCAAGAGATGTATAGGAGAGATGGAGTACACTTTACTGATGAAGGAAACAGAGTCTTCCTCAACAACTTTAGACTCTGTATAGGTACTTACTTATAAGTACCAAAAACTCTCAATGAACACAACGGCTCTTTTTAGAGCCACTCAAGAACAAAACACTTAAGCTTGATGTTTATCTCCCAAAAATGTCAATATTTTTTTTCTTGGACCCACGCACCCAATGCGTTAGGAACCGCTCACCCAACGCGGGAGAATCCGTGCACCCAACGAGATAGGATGCGCGCACCCTGCGCGCATTTCGGCGTTATTTTTTTTTAAAAAGGGGGCCAGAGTATTTCCACTCTGCCCCCTTTATATGTTTTACACACTTATTTCCCTTGCTTCTTCAGCCTCGCTTCTACCGAGGCAGAAAATGGCCGCCAACAGTTCCTGGTTTCGAATGTAGACAGACACTCGACAGCCAATTTGCATTCAGTGCGTGATCGTCAGGGTGCGCGCTCGGTTCGGGGAGGGTTCGGGGAGGGTTCGCTTACGGTGCGGGTAGGGTCCGCGGATCCTCCGCGGCCATAGATATCACTAACTTTTTTACCCTAATTTTCTCAGAAACTACTGAACAGATTCACACGAAATATGCAAAAGGCACGAGTCCGAACTGAGGACTACCTCTATGCCAAATTTGGTGCCATTTGGTGTCATTCCGTTCAGCGGTTCGGGCTGTAGCTGCGACAACAGATCCTATGGGAAATTGCATTGGGAAAACGTGTTTTGGGATCCCCCTTTTTTCTCAGCCCCCGCTTCACGGATCACCGCAAAACTTTTAGGGTAGGAGCAAAGCGGAGCTGGCCAAAAGTCTGGAGAATTTCGCGAAGATTCGTCAATCGGCGCCAAAGATATTCCCAATACAATGTTGCGGATTTCCTATGGAAAATAGGTCCTAACTATAACTATCTACTGGTGACCGCCAGTAGATTATATATATATATATATATATATATATATCCAGGAACTCCGATAATGTCGCTATATATACTATTTGGAATAACTTTGGCGCCGATTGACGAATCCTCGTGAAATTTTCAAAATAGGTGGGGCGCTCTGCTCCTTCCCTGAAAGTCTCGGGGGGATTCGTCAAGCGGGGGCTGAGAAAAAGGGGGGTCCCAAAACGCGTTTTCCCCATGCATTTTTCCATAGGACCTTTAGTCCAAGCTACAGCCTGAACGGCTGAACAGAATTACTTGAAATTTGGTAGAGAGGTAGTCCTTAGGTCAGGGATGTGCCTTTTGCAGGTCTGGTGTAAATCTGTTCAGTATTTCCTGAGAAAATAGCATTTAAAAGCATATATATATCTATAGGCGCGTACCTTGCGCGTACAGTAAAACATACCGTACGCGCACTTTTAATCAGACTAATGTATTTTTCCTGCTAAAGTGTAGGGAGTACTTTTTTTCTCTACAATGTGTGTGCATGTAGAAACCATTCTGTGATTGGCATTTGTGTTTTTCATGTGTTTGGAGACAGATAACTGTGCAGTTTTTATATTTTGGTAGAATTAGAAACCAGTCATTGTTTATGAATTTGTGAAATGAGTTATGTTATGTTTCTATACTAAAATGTAGTACTACTTCTAGATGAAGAAATGTGTTTTGATATAGTGCAAGGGATAGTGTTGTTTGTCTAGAATCACACAGTGAGTCTGTGTGCATTTGGGAACCACTGAGAGAGAAGCATTTGGTAACATGGTGTATTTGCTGACATATAACTGTTTTAAAACCAGTCAGGTTGTCAAATTTTAGTAGCATTAGAACAGTTACTGCTTATGCTTTCATTAAATGAGTCAGGCATTGACAGTAAATTGCAGTCGTGAAATATGTAGATTGTGTGCAGTTCCCTTACCACTTAGGGATAGTGGTGTTTGTCTAGAATCACACTGTGAGTTGGTGTGTATTTGGGATCAGTGTGAGAGAATCATTTGGTAACATCATGTATTTGCTGACAGATAACTGTTTTAAAATCTGACATGTTGTGAAGTTATAGTAGCATTAGAATCCAGTCTTTGCTTATATGTTGATTAAATGAGTCATGCTTTGACACTGATGTGCTGTGCTTAAATATGTAGATTGTGTGCAGTCCCCTTACCCCTTCCACACTAGAGAATGAGTTTTGGTAAAGTCCTAGGATAGTGTTGATTGTCTAAAATCATACTGTAAGTCTGTGTGCATTTGGGTAAGGTTTGTGAGAGAAGCATTTGGTAACATCGTGTATTTACTGACAGATAACTGTTTTAAAACCTGTCATGTTGTCAAGTTTTAGTAGCATTAGAAGCCAGTCTTTGCTTATGCGTTGATTAAATTAGTCAGGCATTGACATTAAAGTGTAGTCGTGAAATATGTAGATTGTGTGCAGTTCCTTTACTACTTCCACTGTAGTGAATGAGTTTTGGTAAACTCCTAGGGATAGTCTTGTTTGTCTAGAATCACACTGTGAGTCTGTGTGCATTTGGGAACCACTGTGAGAGAAGTGTTTGGTAACATCGTGTATTTGCTGACAGATAACTGTTTTAAAACCTGTCATGTTGTGAAGTTTTAGTAGGATTAGAAGCCAGTCTTTGCTTATGCATTGATAAAATGAGTCATGCTTTGACACTGATGTGGTGTACTTAAATATGTAGATTGTGTGCAGTACCATTAACTCTTCCAGAGAAGTGAATGAGTTTTGGTAAACTCCTAGGATAGTGTTGCTAGTCTAAAATCACACTGTGAGTCTGTGTGCATTTGGGGAAGGATTGTGAGAGAAGCATTTGGTAACATCGTGTATTTGCTGACATATACCTGTTTTAAAACCGGTCAAGTTGTGAGGTTTTAGTAGCATTAGAAGCCAGTCTTTGCTTATGCTTTGATTAAATGAGTCAGGCTTTGACACAAAAGTGTAGTCCTGAAATATGAAGATTGTGTGCAGTTCGTTTACCACTTCCACAGTAGTGAATGATTTTTGGTAAACTCCTAGGTATAGTGGTTGTTGTCTAGAATCACACTGTGAGTCTGTGTGCATTTGGGAACCACTGTGAGAGAAGTGTTTGGTAACATCGTGTATTTGCTGACAGATAAGTGTTGTAAAACATGTCATGTTGTCAAGTTTTAGTAGCATTAGAAGACAGTTATGGCTTATGCTTTCATTATATGAGTCAGGCATTGACAGTAAATTGTAGTTGTGAATATGTAGATTGTGTGCAGTTCCCTTACCACTTGCACTGTAGTGAATGAGTTTTGGTAAACTCATAGGGATAGTGGTGCTTGTCTAGAATCACACTGTGAGTTAGTGTGTATTTGGGATCACTGTGAGAGAAGCATTTGGTAACATCATGTATTTGCTGACAGATAACTGTTTTAAAACCTGTCATGTTGTGAAGTTTTAGTAGGATTAGAAGCCAGTCTTTGCTTATGCTTTGATAAAATGAGTCATGCTTTGACCCTGATGTGGTGTACTTAAATATGTGGATTGTGTGCAGTACCATTAACTCTTCCAGAGTAGTGAATGAGTTTTGGTAAACTCCTAGGATAGTGTTGCTAGTCTAAAATCACACTGTGAGTCTGTGTGCATTTGGGTAAGGATTGTGAGAGAAGCATTTGGTAACATCGTGTATTTGCTGACATATATCTGTTTTAAAACCGGTCATGTTGTGAGGTTTTAGTAGCATTAGAAGCCAGTCTTTGCTTATGCTTTGATTAAATGAGTCAGGCTTTGACACAAACGTGTAGTCCTGAAATAAGAAGATTGTGTGCAGTTTGTTTACCACTTCCACAGTAGTGAATGATTTTTGGTAAACTCCTAGGTATATTGGTTGTTGTCTAGAATCACACTGTGAGTCTGTGTGCATTTGGGAACCACAGTGAGAGAAGTGTTTGGTAACATCGTGTATTTGCTGACAGATAACTGTTATAAAACATGTCATGTTGTCAAGTTTTAGTAGCATTAGAAGACAGTTATGGCTTATGCTTTCATTATATGAGTCAGGCATTGACAGTAAATTGCAGTTGTGAAATATGTAGATTGTGTGCAGTTCCCTTACCACTTGCACTGTAGTGAATGAGTTTTGGTAAACTCATAGGGATAGTGGTGCTTGTCTAGAATCACACTGTGAGTTAGTGTGTATTTGGGATCACTGTGAGAGAAGCATTTGGTAACATCATGTATTTGCTGACAGATAACTGTTTTAAAACCTGTCATGTTGTGAAGTTTTAGTAGGATTAGAAGCCAGTCTTTGCTTATGCATTGATAACATGAGTCATGCTTTGACACTGATGTGGTGTACTTAAATATGTAGATTGTGTGCAGTACCATTAACTCTTCCAGAGTAGTGAATGAGTTTTGGTAAACTCCTAGGATAGTGTTGCTAGTCTGCAATCACACTGTGAGTCTGTGTGCATTTGGGTAAGGATTGTGAGAGAAGCATTTGGTAACATCGTGTATTTGCTGACATATACCTGTTTTAAAACCGGTCATGTTGTGAGGTTTTAGTAGCATTAGAAGCCAGTCTTTGCTTATGCTTTGATTAAATGAGTCAGGCTTTGACACAAAAGTGTAGTCCTGAAATATGAAGATTGTGTGCAGTTCGTTTACCACTTCCACAGTAGTGAATGATTTTTGGTAAACTCCTAGGTATAGTGGTTGTTGTCTAGAATTACACTGTGAGTCTGTGTGCATTTGAGAACCACTGTGAGAGAAGCATTTGGTAACATCGTGTATTTGCTGACAGATAACTAATTTAAAACCTCTCATGTTGTCAAGTTTTAGTACCATTAGAAGCTAGTCTTTGCTTATGCATTGATAAAATGAGTCAGGGTTTGACACTAAGGTGCAGTACCATGTACTATTCTGTTCACTGTGGCAGAACTGAAAATTTAAAAGTTTTACCTAAGCACTGTCCTAGAAGTAGTCTGATTATTTAGTCAGTTTCTAAGTACCAAATAGACTGCTTCAAATGTCTATGCAGTATGCATGTAGTGTTCTAACATACTATACACTTGTCTTTTACACCTTCAATTCCCTAGTCAGTATCCATACACTTCCAGGAAACATCCTGTCACTTCCTTTGCAGTCCTCTAGAGACCCATTCTACAGTATGTACTAATCCATTCACTGTGCCAAGACCCAAACACTTATCAATTCACCAAGACACTCTCTTTCCAGTACTCTTATGATTCAGTCACTGCCTAAGTATTCATGCACTGAGCCAGGTCTTAGCACATGGACTTCTTCAAGCCCCTATCCACTATGCATGCAGTCCTCTAAGCACCTACACACTTGTCTTTCACACCTTCAATTCCCCAGTCAGTATCCGTTCACTTCCAGCAAACACCCTGTCACTCCATTTGCACTCCTCTAGTGACCCATTCAGCATCATGTACTAATCCTTTCACTGCGCCAAACCCTAATAAATTCACCCAGGCACTCTCCTTGCAGTACTCTGATCATTCAGTCAGTACCCAAGTACTCATCCAGTGACCCAGGCCTTAGTATATGGACTGCTTCAAACCCTTATCCACTATGCATGCAGTCCTCTAACCACCTACACAATTGTCTTTCTCACCTTCAATTCCCTAGTCAGTATCCATACACTTCCAGGAAATACCCTGTCACTCCCTTTGCAGTCCTCTAGTGACCCATTCAGCACCATGTACTAATCCATTCACTGTGCTAAAACCCAAACACTTATAAGTTCACCAAGATACTATCTTTGCAGTACTCTAATCATTCAGTCACTGCCTAAGTATTCATACACTAAGCCAGACCTTAGCACATGGACTGTTTCAAACCCCTATGCACTATGCATGCAGTCTTCTAACCACCTAGACACTTGTCTTTCACACTTTAAATTTCCTTGTCAGTATCCATACAGTCCAGCAATTGTGACTGCTTTTGCACTCCTCTAGTGACCCATTCAGTACCAAGTACTAATCCATTCCCTTCACTCTCCTTGCTGTACTCTAATCATTCAGTCAGTACCCAAGTAGTCATGCAGTGAGCCAGGCCTTAGCACATGGACTGCTTTAAAGGCCTATGCAGTATGGATGCAGTCCTCTAATCACCTACACCGTTGTGTTTCACACCTTCAATTCCCTAGTTAGTATTCATACTCTTCTAGCAAACACCCTGTCACTCACCCAGTGTGTCTCCTTATAGTACTGTAATCATTTAGTCAGTTAGCATGTGGTCTTTTAGTGAGGTAGGCTTTAGGGCATGAGCTGCTTCAAAGTAGTATGCACTATGCATGTAGTGTTTTAACGATCGTCACACTTGTGGTTCAGGGCTATAGTTTCTTAGTCAGTTTTTATATAAAATGTGTTTGTACAGTAATGGACTAGTATAAATTTGAAAGTTAATAATATACATTTATTTGTGATTCTTTTTTACAGATACAGAACAGGAGTGTTTCTCATCTGTTTGCACTCCTCTCGTGGAAGATTGTTTGGACGAAGGGTCCTTAGGTGTTTCATCATACTTGCTGTGCCGCACGAGTATTTTTTGTTAGGATCCCCTCGTAACAGAACTCTTTGGCAAATCTTGCGAATGAAGAAGGTGGCATTGGTCTTTGTTTGCCCCTTTGAAAAAGTTAAACATTTCTTCACCACTGAAGAAAAACGTTGTGGGCGTGGTGCCTTCTGCAAAAAAAATTCCTCAGATTCGGTAATTATTTTAAAGCGGCAACATTTACAGTTTTTGTAAGTTAAACTTATAAAATTTTGTTAGCTGTTTACATTTTATATATCTGTTATTTTTTTTCTTATGGAATTTTGTTGAGAATACCATGTTGGGTTTTTTTTAACACTCTTTCTGATTTTCCAGGTCTGTCGTCGACATCCGTGGTTCCTACAGGAGTGTTCCGCCTTGTTGTTTTGTATTATTGTTGTTACATTTTGTTTATTAGTTTATTGTTTATATTTATGTTAATAAAAAAATAAAGTTAGAACATAGTTTATCGTTTATATATTTATTATTATAAAAAATAAAGTTTGAAAAAAATATTAATAATGTTTTTGGTTGTTCTCTTAACTGCTGTGTGACTCTTTCTTGTTCTTATTACTGTTATTTGATGGAGTCCACCACGGTGTTAAATTTTGGGGCACTTATCGCTGGTATACTGGTGATATCTGCAGTTTGCACCAACTTCTGAATAGTGTGTTAGATTTATCTCAACTTTACTTCCGTTAAAGTGCTGATAATGAAATGGAGAGTAGCCGTTCCCGTGCAAAAAGACACGAAGTGCACCTTTGCGATTTATTATAAATACTAAAATACTGTATTGTTTTGCACTGAGGTATTAGCTGCACTTACAGTGTACACACAAAATCTATTAAGAAATCTCATTGTATTTATATTGATTAGGAATATTGCGTCAGGTGCTGGATCTTGACGAGATACACTGCTCAGTTCGTATGTTGTTGTGCACACAAAAAAAATCACATCACAACTTTCACACCAATTGCAATGCGAAACAAATTCCGGCGATAAGACACGTTAGCACCAGGGATTTTACACCTGCTTTCTGCTGGTGTTAAGCAGGACAACTACCTGCACCATGAAAGGGAACACAGCCAAGAGCCACACCAGAACACCCACAGGTGCCATAGAGTCAATGAGCATGATACAGGGATACCCATGAGGGCCAGAAGACTCATCTCAACAACTGCAGGACCGCCAATGCCCCCCAAACCCACATCTTAGTAAGTGTGTCCCTGTAGTCATTGTCTTAGCATGATAGGCACGAGCCCTGCAACATCACAGTGTGCTGTCACCTCAGCATTGGCAGTGAGCCTGGATGTGTAGCTACGTACGAATCCTCCTGCATGCACAAGTGGCGTGTGCTGGTCTGTCGTTCACAGCTCAGTGCAGGGGTGTGCCTATCCGGCAAGGGGAACGGGGTGTCTCGGACATGTCCGTGTACAGGAAGTGCGGTAAGTGTGTCTCTGTGTTCTGGTGTGGCCTGTTACAAGAGCCGCAGCAGTCGATGTTGTAAAGTGGCATGCACCACCTCCAAACGGCACTGTGATGTTGTAGTTGGAATGTAGCAGGAGATGCACAAATAGGCATTACAATGGCGTGCCGTACGAGTGCACGAGATACAACAGCTCACTGTACAAAAGTGTGGGGGCTTGTGGGAGGGAGGAGCAGCCATTTGGCAACTTAACACACAGTGAACTCGACCATGTGCCACATGCTGGGCATCTCATCCATGATGACCACGGTCGCAGACATCCCACAACACCAACGACTGGCCTTTGTACACATCCTCTATGAAGGCAGCGTGGTTTTCACTAGGGGTGGGCGGAATTTGCGAAATTCACTTTCGCAAATTATCGCGAAAATGTTAAAAATTATCGCAAACACGCGGAAATATCGCGAATATGCGGACGTTTTTTTCCCGCATGTTCGCGAGATTTTCTGCATGGTTGCGGCTCGCCAACTTACCCATGTGGTTGATCGCGGGCACGGCCATCTTGTTTTCAGTTGTCTCGCGGTGCATGATCGCGAGAAGAAAGACGTGATCGCGCGACGCATGATGTCACTGCGGGCGTGAACTGTCGCGAGACAGCGGAAATGGCTAAAAACAATACAACATCTCATGAAGAACGCGACCGGATCAAGAAAACTTGTCGGCGAACGCAGGGATTCAGGTACGGCGATCGCGCGCGCGAGAATGTATTATTTTACAGCGCGAGCAAGAAACAAATTATCGCCAAGCTGCGGAATGCGGAAATTTTGACATTTTCGCGCTCTCCGCGGAACGCGAAAATGTCAAATTATCGCAATTTCCGCGAACGGAACGAAATTTTCGCCCAGGCCTAGTTTTCACTTCTATGCTCGTTCAGTGGTGTGATGTTGGCAGGTTGTGTGACATGTGCTCCTTGTTGGTGTGTTTCATTTTGGCCATTAGTCTATATGTGTGTTGTACTTAATTGTGCATGTGTGCCATTCTGCCCATCTCCCCCTCCCCCCATTCTCTGCTTCTTCCTTTTCCTAGTGCTGTTGTGTCTATCATTTTGTTGCCGCACACATAAATACATGTAAAGAATACATTAGAATAGTTCCTTGATTCTTTTAGGTTTCAAAATTTCTCTATTGGTTTCTTTTTAATTTTCCATATGAACCGTTTTTTTAATATTCAACAACACATAGAAGTCAGAAGTGCAACGTATTCTATCAACACACTTTCTAGAACATTCTACAATACATGCAGGTTAAAAGTTCATCAATTTTTAAAAACTTTACGATATTTTTTTGTAACATTTTCTTGAACATTTAACGACATGTGGAGGTTAAAAGTTGACGATTGTTTTAAGTTCGAACAGTTCCTTCCAAATGCAAGTAGCAGGTGTGGTTGAGCTGAGCAAATTTTATCCTATGATATGTACTCCACGTTGAAACTGCTTTTTCTTAAGCAATCACAAAGATGCTTTTCCACAAAACTAATGTGCACCCTACTTTTAAAAAAGAATGCTTTTCATGATATCTTCAGAGATAAGTTATAGATAGGTATTAGCATTTAAAAAATCTTTGAAATTCACTGAAAAAACCATAGGTTTCATGCACGTTATAGTTAGGAATTGGCATTTAAAAAACCTTTGAAATTCACTGAAAAAACCAAAAGGTTTCAGGGGCGTTATAGTTAGGAATTGGCATTTAAGAAACCTTAGAAATTCACTGAAAAAACCATAGGTTTCAGGGGCATTATAGTTAGCTGGACATTTCCCTCGTAGAAAACCCTAGAAATTCCCCTGTTATAGTTAGTTCAGCTAACTATAACTCGTGCCCCCGCAATGCACTGCTAATGACGTCACATATTACATCACTCATGACATGGTCAGTGACATCACTGATGACATCACTGATGACATCTCAAATGACATCACTGATGACATCACTGATTACGTCATCCATTGAGTATGTGTTTCTGAACAGTTTTAATATGTTTAATATATATAGGGAAAGGCCTGTTGAAGAATAAGGGGGTGTACAAGTGTGTGAATGGGTGATTTTCTAGGTGCGTAACTGACTCTATAAGTGAGTCATTAAATGTATCTTACTGCAGACTAGTGACTAAACTGTGTGAATGTCTGTATCTGTCTATCTGTTGGTGTATAAACGGCTGCATGGTTTTGTGAATAGCAATATGAGTGTCTCTATGGGTTATTGATTGGTTGTCTATTTATCTGTATGGGTGCCTGAGTGTATGTGTGGGTGGGGTGTGTGTGACTCTGTGCATAGATGTATGAGTAGGTGATTCTATGGGTGCATGGTTTTAAGAGTGCAACTGTGATGGACTGTATGGTTGGGTGAGTGTATGTAAGGGTGTGTTAGTGATTGAATGTATATCTCAGTTGTACATGTGACAGTAACTACATATGTGAAACACAGTGTATATGTGTATAAAAGTAAATAACTATCTATATGTGAGAGTGTGGGATTGTGGGACTGGCTGTATGGATGAGTGTGTGCTTGTACTAGTAATTGAATAAGAGTGTCAACATTTTTTAGTATTTTTATGAGTAAGTGAACTTGAGTGTGTTTAACTGTATAGGTGAGTCAATTGGACTGTGTTTAATTATTTGCACATCTGACTAGGTGGGTCAGTACCTCAATGGATGATTGGCAGTGTGTGAGTGTCTATATATCTGTATAAATGCATATGATAGTCTTGTACGGAGTGACTGTAAGTATGAGTGACTGTACAGGTGAGTGAGTGGAGGTGCATGTAGACCTAAGAGTCAATGAGTGGGTATGTAGTTATTGGTATTGGAATATCTATGATTTTCAAAATGGCCATCTGAAATTTTGAGTTGGTGTATCAAAAGTTATATTAGGGTGTGAGAAGGTGTACTAATTTATCACATAGATGATGTCATCAGTGATGTCATTTGAGATGTCATGAGTGATGTCAATGACCATGTCATGAGTGATGTTATATGTGACGTCATCAGCAGTGCATTGCGGGGGCGCGAGTTATAGTTAGCTGAACTAACTATAACAGGGGAATTTCTAGGGTTTTGTACGAGGGAAATATCCAGCTAAATATAATGCCCCTGAAACCTATGGTTTTTTCAGTGAATTTCTAAGGTTTTTAAATGCCAATTCCTAACTATAACGCCCCTGAAACCTTTGGTTTTTTCAGTGAATATATATATATATAACGTGAAGCAAGGATATTGAGAAATTAAATCAATGTATCATTGTACTTGATGTTTTCCAGAAACGACACTCAATTGTGCACTATCATCGTGTTAGCAGTATCACAGACGTTTCCTGGATAAGAAGACAGCAGTGTGTCTTTTCCTTTTTTGTTTTATCCTATTTTCCCCCTTCCCCTGAAGGTTTGTTCATGCTTTGATGTCGTTTGAGTGCATCTGAGCAGGAGTAGATATTTGGGGGTGAAGGGACCTTTCGTCTGATCTCTCAAATCGAACATCCTGGTATTCAGGTGAGTGGTAACTTGACATGATGAGACACATTGACAGCTGCATCCAGTTCCCCAGACTTGAGGATTTAGCCAATGTAAAGGTTCTCTTTTATGGATTTGTTTGCCTCCCACATGTGGGACCCATATTGCCTTAGTACCACCGCACGCCAGGGAACAAGTCTATCGAACAGGAAGCACTTCCATTCTATCATCGTGCAAGTTGTCTGCTTACAAGGATTTGTATATCTCAAATGTCTGTGCTTAATTCCCAGGATCAGCCCATGATTCCTTTGTACTGTGGAACAGCACCATACCTCAGCTGAAGTCACAAATACTACCGGAGAGGGCCTGGCTTGTTGGTAAGTATGATCTGTCCAAACTTTGTATGGGAAATGTCAAGTAATATAATCAAAAAGTGTGTAGCTTATTGTTGTCTGTCTTCCATCTAGGAGACTCCGTGTAGCACAACCATTCATGGTTGCTGGCACCACTGAGGAATCTAACTATGCCAGGGGAAGTCCGCTTAAATGAGGTCCATGGAAGAACACGGTGGGCATTGGGCTTCTGAAGGCCAGATTCAGATGTCTGGACAAGGCTGGGGGAGTCCTCCTCTACTCATCCGGTAAGGTGTGTCAAATCACTGTGGCCTGCTGCAAGCTACATAGCATCGCCCTGCGATGGAACATCCCATTTATCGCAGAGGATGGAGACCATGAAGTGCCACCCTGTGAGGATCCTGAAATGCCAAATGATGATGATAGTGGTGAATGGGAAGGAGTTAAATTGCATCAAAATCTCATTAACAACTTCTCATGAGTGTAAGTATTTAGTGAAATGTCATGACTTTGACTGCTACAGCAACTCTTGTGATGATATGAGGGGTATGTTAAGGGAAAATATTAAGAAGGTAAAGCTCTGGAAAATCTTGGTGAAAGGTGTTTGTGGAAGAAGGTTTTGACACATGGTCATTTTGTTACTGTTGTTTTGTTTAGCTTTGAAATTTTGGCATGGACTGTGTTCTCCAGAAGTTGAGTATGTGAATTATGTTATATGCATGGTTTCATAGCTCATCTCATTGTTTTGGTCTGTTTTAGGTACCTTCACCATGGCATCTTCATTTAGGCATTTCAGAGTTGTGACATTAGCAGGTATATGATGCTGTTTGGAAGTACGAAGGGGACATGGGTAGTTCCTGAGAATGTCTGTCACAGATTTTGGTTGTACAAATCCTGTATCAAGACAGCTTACACAGCAATAGGATCAGGGTTGGCTTTAGCGCTGGTGGTGCCCCCCCAATAACCACCTCTGTTACGGATTACCTCACTATGACCCTTTAACAGTGCCTCTCAAGTCTCCATAAGCACTCTCTTTCAGATGTGTTTAATTTGTTTTATAGCGCTGTTGCCACTCATACTAGTGTAGGGTGTCAGAGCACTTTACATCACACACACTATAGAGACAATCAATCATAGGTGTGCAGATTAGTGTATAGGAAATGTTATAAAAGACAGAGGACTACAAGGTACAGGTGTCACGTAATCCATTTTGGTAGAATGTATAGTTTAATAGTGCTTGGTCTGGAGAAGCACAGCCTCTGAATTTAAAACAGAACACCGCGGTTGGGGATTCTTTTTTAATAATCAGAATTGATTTCTATCCAAATGAACCCTTTTTTCAACATTAGGATAATGAATGGCGGGATAAAATCATAGCCCTCTAATCTATGCCTTGCAGTTTTTATGCAGTCTTTTGTGACAGTTAATAGCTCACTGTTCTATGTTAGGATTATAATTTATAAACTGAAAGTCACAAAGGGATCTCTCTGGAAAAAAAATGTACCCATTGGCCTATTAGTATTATAGGTGCTTTGTGGTCTGAATGGTACACAATCTTTGCAGCAGGCATATTAACCCTTTGCGCTACCTTACCACAAGTCAAAACTTCCACTAACCAAAACTGCGATCTCTCTCTAAGAAGAATATTAATCACCTGACTTATCTTGACAGTTATATTGTTGCCTGTACATTTCTGGAGGCCATGAATGTGGTAGCAGGTGCTTTTAAAACCACACAATACTTCCAAATATGATACCCCACCCAAAATCAGCACCTGGTGCGCTTGCACCAGTCACACCGCCCTAGAGTCGGCCCTGGATAGGATGGAAGTTATGAGTAATCCTTTAGACTTGTTCCTTGTTGTGTGATGGTCCTAATGCAATAGGTGTGCCATCATGTGCTCCAATAAAATGTTTTTTTTTTTTTTTTTTTTTTTTAGTCCTCATTGCTACCATGGTTTCAAAGCCAGGCCAGATTAACCTACACCCAGCTGTCTCAGTTCATAACAGAACTGGCAGGGATATATAAGCAAGATAGTGGGTACACAATATCCCTCAGCTATTGCAGTCTCAATCTTGGAAGGCAAAGAACCCAACTGTTCCCTTCTTGTAAGCCACCTTGGTGTGGGTGGCGGGCAAGTCAGCCCGGGCTAGGACCAGGAAAAGACTAATCACATGGTGCGAAAGGCAAGGGAGGCACCATTATAGGGTAATCATCGGACCCGGGAAAAAAATTAAAAAAAACGGATATTTCAGTGTAACCATGATAATAAATACCAGAAAGCCCTTTTGCTCTGATTACCAGCTCTAGCAAGGTCCATACGAGATGTGTACAAGACGGAAGCCTGCCATTCGCTGAAATTAGGAGGGGACGGGTCTTTCCACTTCCTGCAGATCTCCCTTCTTGCCAACAACACCGCATAGAACACCAAGTTTTTAGCTGCACTTTGAGCTCCTTCCAAAATCCCGAAGATCACAAGAGGCAAGTCAATGTTAACTTGAACACCCAATGAAGTAGTTAGAGTATTACTGATAGCTGCCCAGTATGACACTAAACTAGGGCAATCGAAACACATGTGTGTGTCCGATGCTGCCAGAAGGCCACACCTTGAACATGCTATTGAGTTGCCCTCGGAAAATTTAGATAATATGAGGGGAGAATAATATGCCCTATGCAGAGTAAACAAATGGTTCCTGCATAGCCATGATGGCTTCACTATGCTACACAAAAGGCCGAATGACGCTGACCAGAGTTTTTGTAAGTTTGGACCAGAAATTGAAGGGCTCCACAACAAGTCAGGCAGATCGAAAACTCCATCCGTTTCCTCCAATAGGAGTCTATACCACTGTGAGGTCTCCTTTTTACCCAATGGGTTGTTAACCAAGTTATTTATAAGTAGACTATATCCTCCAAGTGGAAACTTGTTTCTTTCAAGTTATTTATTTATTATTTATTTATTTAAAACATTTATAAAGCGCGACTGTTACCTGGCAGGTATCCTGGTGCTGGTAGCTACTCTTGTGGTTTATTGACGGGGGTGAACTGGAACTGAACCGGTTTTTATAGGGACAGGGGAAAGAGCCAAGTTTTGATACGTTTCCTGAATGGGAAGAGGTGAGGGATATGACGTATGTCGACAGGTAGACTGTTCCATAGCTTGGCTGCAGCTACTCGGAACGATCTTCCTCCCATCCTGGCCCTCTTACAGCTGGGCACTCTCGCGAGGCAGGCAGTTGTGGACCTGAGTGTTCTTGTGGGAGTATACCAGGAGAACAGACGTTGAAGAGGTCTGGGTCCTATTCCATGTAATGCCTTGAAGACCAGGCAAAGGGCCTTGAAGGCAATGCGTTGCCTCAAAGGCAGCCAATGCAACTCGGCCAGTGCGGCAGTGGCCGAGGATCTCCTGGTCCATCCCAGAGCCAGTTTGGCTGCTGCCGACTGGACTCGTTGGAGTCTGTCCAGTAGTGTCGCAGGGGATTCAAGCAGCAGGGCGTTGCAGTAGTCAAGGCGACTAAGAATAGTACACCTGACTACTAGAGCTCTGGCGGAGGATGGAAGTAGAGGCAAGACTTTGCGCAGTGAGCGCATAAGGCCAGAGCAAGTTGCGACTGTTCTTGAGACCTGTGTTTCCATGCTTAATTGATGGTTGAGCATGACGCCCAGGTTGCGAACGGTGGTAGCTGGTAGGGGGTTGTTGGAGTTTTCCGGGGGCCAGAACTGAGTCCAGCTAGACATTTGAAAGTATTTGAACCTTGATAGGTTAGGGCCGATCTTAGCCTGAAGCTGTTCCCATGAAAGCAACTCCCCTTCAAAAAAGAGATCTCCCCAGACCTCTAAGCCTGCGTCTCTTATAGGCGCAGCTAAGGTGTCTCCAAGCCAGACGGGGTTTTCAGGTAGCCCCCATAGCGGAGTCCTATCACAAAAATACCCTTGTTTTATAGATCTTGTAACTTCGGCCCACAATTTTGCCAACCCCTGTAACACCTTCAGTTTGATTTTTTTAAAGTACTTGGGGCTGCCAAATTTGAAGAGAAAGGCCGATTGACTAACTTCTTCCCCTTCTAGCATGGCTGAAAACATCAGGCCCACCCCGTAGTCTGAAGGTATTTTTAACAACATACGGGAGTGAGTTAACTGAAAAGTCCAAGCATATCATTTCAGATCCGGGGCAGCCAAGCCCCCCTTGTCCCTTCGCCTCCTAAGCTTTTTCCATGAAATCCTTGCCTGTTTGTTGTTCCAAATAAAATATGTTATGTCTGACTGTAAATTAGCTAAACAAGAATAATCAAAGTGCAGGGGAATGGTACAAAACAAAAAAGAAATTTTAGGAAGAATCGACATTTTAATTAAATTGACCCTCCCATTTAATGATAGTGGAATGTGAGACCATGAATGCAATAACCTACGGCAATCTTTAGCTACTGCTGTTAGATTAACTTGAGCAATTTTTTCTATGTCCTTCCCAATATGTAAACCCAAATACCTCATCGAGGAACCCGCTTGTAAATCTTTAGCTTGCCCATCATCATTCCAGACCAGCATCTCGGTTTTGGTATCATTAATTTCGTAACCGGAAACTTGGCCAAATGAATGGGCGATCCTTAAAATTATGGGGAATGCAGTGCCTACATCTGAAGTAAGAATAAGCACGTCATCGGCGTATAGGGCTACTTTCCTTTCCCACCCTTTATAAGAGAAAGGCTTGATACTAACCTCCTCCCTCAGTTGTTGCGCGAAAGGTTCGATGTAAAAATCAAACAGTAGGGGGGAAAGTGGGCAGCCCTGCCGTGTCCCCCTAGTGATAGTAACCGGGTCAGATAACTCTCCATTGACCAAGAGGCGTGCTACTGGGCTATGATATAACAAGCCAATTGCCCTACGAAACCCTGCCCCCATGCCAAACTTAGCCAAAGCCCCCGACAGGTATACCCAATTAACTCTGTCGAAAGCCTTGGTCGCATCTAACGTGAGGGCCGCCAAAGGGAGAGTCCGGGCCGATGCTATATCTATGGCGCCTATTAAATCGTAGGTTACCTCGAATAATTTTCGACCCTTGACGAAGCCTTTTTGATCAGGGTGGAGGACCAAAGGCGCAATCTCGGCCAACCTTGATGACAAAACTGTGGTGAAGATCTTATAATCCACATTAAGAATTGAAATTTGATTGAATAGAACAGTGACGAATGAGACTAATTCTGTTTCAAGGGCTCGATAGATTTCTACCGGCAAGCCATCAGGCCCGGCCGCCTTTCCCTTCTTACTTCTTTTAATGGCAGACCTTACCTCATCCTCAGTGATGGCGTTATCTAAGAATTGAGATTGCTCGGCAGATAGCGAAGGAAGATTGATGTCCCTCAGCCACCCCTCAATAGAATCTATCGAGATCTCCTTGTCCTCCTTGTAGATCACTTGAAAGTAATCTCTGAAGGCACTCCTGATATCCTCATCTGAAGAGAAAGTATTATTATCTACCGTTATTGCGGCAATGTTATTATGAACCAGATCTGTTTTGGTCTTCCAGGCCAGTAATTTCCCGGTGCCCTCGCTGTATTCAAAATGGGCCAACTTACTGGCTTCCCATCTTTGTTGAAGTCGAAGGATTAATATCGAGCTCAAACTACCCTTCAGAGCCACTAATTGATTACAAAGAGTGGGCAGATTTAATCCGGAAGCCACATAGTTGGAGTCTATATCTTGTTGTATTTGACATATCTGAGCTTCAATAGAAGTGACTTCCTCTCTATGTAGCTTCCTGCGGTATGAAACTTTCCCCATAATAACCCCTCTCAAGAAAGCTTTAAACAATCCCAGATTATTCTAGTCGTAGCTGAACCCCTATTGGAATTCAAGAAATTATGAGTTTCAGATTTAAGAAATGTGATATCCTCAAGGGAAGAGAGAAGAGAGCGGTCGAAAGACCATGTGATGGAACACTTCTTAGTCGGTCTGACAAGTTCCATTACTACAGCCGCATGGTCTGACAGATGTAATGGGAGGTAGCTAATAGCCTTTACGGAATCTACCAGCCTCAGACTTATTAGGATGAAATCTATTCTGGACTGGTGGCGGTATTTATAGTTCCGAAAAGAAACCCCTTGTTGTTGCCCCGACCTCACTCTCCAAATATCAACATACCCATATTGCTTCATAGCGCTTTGCAGCAAGGCCCTAGTCTTAGAAAAAACAAGGGATCGATTATTGGCCGATTTATCCAATACGGGGTCCAATACGACATTAAAGTCGCCTGCCAGGATAATGGGTTCAGGGAAGGAAAGGAGGTGTGAGAAAATAGACTCCAAAGTAGAGGGGTCGTCCTGGTTCGGGCCATAGTATCCCAAAATTGTACTTTGCATACCGTACATAACCCCTGACGCTATGGCCCATCTGCCACCTGGGTCAACCGCCTGTGATAACAGCCTAGCTTTAGCTCCTTTTTTAAATACAACTGAGACCCCTCTTGTATTAGTTGTTTGGGTAGTTGAAACTGCGAAGTCTATCCACCTATTCTTCTTAATAAGGGCCAGCATTTCAGTATGAGTTAGATGTGTCTCCTGGAGCACTATGACCTGCGCATCCAAGTCCCGCAAATATTGCATGATTCTATTAGCTCTGGGCTTGGTGCATAGGCCGTTTACATTCCAGGAGATATATTTTACGCTACCCATACTTAAGAAAAAAAAAAAAGGCTAAGATTACCATTTGTTGCATTAATTCTTTGCTCAACGTCTGCCTGCTTCCATCCTTTATGATACTACTTCGAACAATGGGGACCATTTTATATTTTTGCCATCTCCCACCCCCCCTCCTAACCCCATGCATCTCCTCAACCCCCCCCCCCCCTCCTTGGAAAACCCTTGTGTTATCTAACCGGCAAATTGTCCGGTAGATAGCACCCCTTTGACAAGCTCCCGTCAAGAAAAACCCCACCCACCCCCTGAAAAAAAAAGGATACACAACGAAAAAGTACGAGACATAAAAAGTGAAGCCTCCACCCGTCATACTATAAGAAGAAGTTACCAATACTACTTTTAAACAATTAGCTGGACCTAGAAAGAAAAGGACATTTTAGATCGTATAAATAAGTGGATGTGGCCTAAGGTAAAGAGCATACAGCTTTATGTTAATAGTGACACGTGATCTATTAGGCTTATCAAAAAAGAATCAGCAACGCTATCTCAGAATATGCGTAATCTATTTGTGCTCTTTCCCTAACGTCATCAAAAGCTCGTCGGCTGCCTGTACTGTCCTGATGTTATAAATCCGATTATTATGCATAACTTTGATGGCTGCCGGGAACATGAGCTGAGCTGTTGCTCCTACCTTTCTAAAGACATCCAAAGGCCTCCCAAACTCCCATTGTTTCTCCAATGTAATTCTGGAGAGGTCAGACCTAACTAGAAAAGTATACCCAATCCCTGCGAGAGACTTTTGCTTTAATGCCAGGTTAAGAATCCGCTCCTTCAACATATAAGTGTGAAAGTGGACCAGAATTTTACGCGCCTTCGATCTTTGGGGATTCCGCCGAATGGGGTCCCTATGGACTCGCTGTATATCCATGGCTAACTCCTCTACTGAGTGCTCTAAGCCCAGGGACTCCTTTAACAGAACAGAGATGAAATGCTTAATATCTGAGCCCTCAGATCCTTCCGGAATATTGAGAATCCGTAAAATCCCCCCGCCTGGCGTAGTTTTCTAACATCTCCAACCTCTCGCTTAGGCTTTGCTCCTCTCTAGTAAGCTTCTTTATATCATCCTTAGCTTGCTCCAAGTTAGTTGAGAGTACTCCTGAGGTCTCTTCCAGAACTCCTGTTCTGACGGTCAAACCCTCAATCTTATTATCCAATGCTTCACAATAATTCCTTATCTCCAACTGATTTGCAGAGGACTTTTCTTTCCTGATCTCCATTGTAAGCGTAGAAAACATCCCCATCAAAGAGGCGGCTGAGATAGAGGACTCACCCTCAAAGTTGGCTGAACTAACACCAGCAGCGTCACCATTCTGATACTGAACCTTAATATTCTCTTCGTCCACCCATTCTCCACCAACTGCACCCTCCATCTCCGATGTTACTGCCACATGATTGTCAGAAGTTGACCCTACCGCCGTTAACAGGCTCAGTGAGGGACTCTGTTCGATGGTAGACAAGCCTCCTATAACTTGCATCCCCAACTCAACTTCTTGACCTACTCCGGCTCCTTCTAAATCTTTCACCTGTGGTGTGACCTGGGGTGTGCCCACCTCCCCTGCTGTAACATCGTCCCCAACTGGTGTGCGGGAGGATAATGATAACACATTAGCGGATGGAGAAGGGAAGGCGTCCGGGACATACAAGACACCTGCCATATTATAATCTTCCACAAGGTTGAGAATCTGAGGGACCGCTTTGAAATAAGTTTGAAGTGATGGGGTGATCTTGGAGCCTAGAGATGATACTGCCTTAGGACCCTTCACTTTGGTTTTAGACTTAGGCTTATGTTTACTTCCTCTAGCCTTCACTTCTGTATTTAGATAGGAAGAAGATTTCCTCCTAACCGACACCTCGGAGCTCTGAGCAATGACAGCCTCCCCAACAACCTGCAGAGCCGCCTTACTTGGCCCTTGAATATCCTGCTCCTTATCAGTGGTAGACAACAGATCGCCAAATACACCACAAATAACCGCGGATCCTGGCGCAGACCCTGGCGACAACCCAGCCAGAGTTTCAATACTCTTAATATTCTTACCGTAATCGAAAGCCTCTGTCTCTAGCCTTCCCTCCTCAGCCGCTTTCAGAGGAGGTAATAGTATAGGTTCCTGCTCCCCTGCAGAAGACGCTTTATTAGCTGCCCTTCTAGAGTTTGCCACGTAGGTAGGACCTCGGGGTAACTGCCCAAGGCTCCGCAATTTTCTCCCCCGCCTCAGCTCCAGCGCGGCTGTCCAGAGACGCAGCCTCGGCCTCCGGCCTGTTATGTTGGAGACAAATCATGCTAGTCTCCTTTCACAGACTAAATCCTCATTGTATAAAAGCTGTACGTAGCTGTTGTTGTGTCTCCTCATTGTAGGCCAAAGTGCTTGTGGCATAACACTGACATTTGTGACATTCCACCAGATGTGACTACTCTGGATTAGAATGATGCTGTGGTCAGAAGATGTTGTACTGCCAAGTGTCTGTTTATTTGTGTTAGTGATGCAGAATTTCATTTGTGAGGTAGGCGATATGGCTCCAGCTGATGACATAGACCAATTTAATTTTTCCTTTTCAATAGGATATTGCCTGATGTATTCCCTCCTTCCACGTTGTTAAGGTCTACACCTGAAAATGTGATCAGTGACACTTAATGTTTGAGTCATGTATAAATTGCTATGTCTCTGATATAATGCCAGCCTATTGTTGCTACAATGGATTACAGATGATATGAGACAATACATGTGTATGTATGTGTTGGTGTAATATGGTTGTGATCCTGGCTAAGCATTGTCTACATGCAACATTTACATGGATACACAAGTATGTTTTCCCCATTTTAAAGTTGAGATGGGAGTACATATATACATTCCTATATGTGACACTACAGAAGACAATTAGTTTCTGAGTACTGTATTTACTGAAGTGAATAATGAGAAAATAAACATTTTGCAAAAACACCAGGAAAATAAAAAAGTGAAGCAGTCGGTCATGATAAAAGAAACCGTGGTTTGAAGTCCAATGTCCATATTACTACTCCCATCAGAAAGGTCCAGAAATAATCCTCAGAGTGAATGTGTTACACACTTGAGGAAATTATGGTTGAAGTTTCTTGCTCGTGGTGATGGGGGTCTTGCCATCCTCACCTGCTGGAAATTTGTGTATGTCCCTGTTTGAGGGGGATGAACAACTCTAGGGACAGGTGTGTCCACTGGCATCTCTTCCTCTGGCAGGGCCTCTCTTCCTATGGCTACAGCAGATGTAGATGTGCTGGATGTAGTTGGACCCCAGGAAGTGGTAGATGGTGGTACAAATGCCCTGCTCATGGGATCAGGGTTGTGTGAATGTCCTGTAGCCCCCCCAATTAGGGAGGCCATGTTGGAACTGTGGACCACCATCACATTGCGTATGTCTCTCTGCAACTGCTTAATTTCATGGATTTCAGTGACTACCTTGCCCATCATGTCTTTGAACTCCTGATAGTCTCCCAAGACTTGGGTGGGTGTGGCCGCAGTGGCCTCACTAGCTGGGCCACTGTACCCATCACATGACCCCTACCCCCACGAGCTGGAGCCCTTAGTCCAAGGTGCCCTCTCTCACTGGGTGTTGAATCCTCTCTAGGTGACTGATGTTTGTCACCTCTGGATCCAGGATTAGGGGGCACACAATGTTTGAAACTGCTAGGTATACAGGTTGAGGGGACTGAGTTTAGCACAGGTGTTGCAGCTGGTGTGGGAGGTGTTGGTGTGGGCACAGCGTAATTAACTTTTGTCTTTTGTCCAGACTGACCAGATGGACCTGCACTGTCATCCACATATTCAGGACTGTTTTCATTGGTGAGGGTTCGATCCTGGACTAGAGTGGGTGTCTCATCGGAGACTAAGCTCTGGCCAGGTGCTCTGCCAGATAGACCTGTTGTGAAATAGAGAACATTGTTATTTGTGGAAGTGTGGTGTCTACATCCAAATGTTTGGTGACACAGTATGTAGAAACCTAGGAATAACAAAATAGATAATGATTACTATTGTGATATATTTCAGTGGTATTGAACTTGTTAACAAGATATTTGGAGACATTAAATACATGTTCTTGAATTTAGGAGCTCATTAGATGTCCTGAGATGTTGCATTTTGGATCAAGGTATGAACATGAGACCTCTCAAACATTGAAGCCAACACAGTATAAAGGTAACATTTGTATAGGGCCTTTACAAGGCCTAGTTGTGTTCAATATAGGCGTTCACACAACGTGTTTGTGTATTTAGCATTAGTCATTATGTGAGCATTGCAGAGTCAATGGGTCACCTGCCACTTCTAAGAAGCTGAGTTACCTTCATTAGACTTCTGACTGCCGTATTGCAATTATGGCGGTCGGAATCCAAACTGGTGAGTGAATCCGGCTGACTTCCGATGCGTTCAAGGAGCCCGTCAGCCAGTCGGAAGCACTAAACAATCCCTTGAGGAAGGCGTTTCGGCCTACGGAATTATGATGGCACTTTCCAAGATCAAATCAATTTTGGGCTTTCTGACATGGATTAGCTGTTAGAAAGTGCCTTGGGGGGCCCTAGCAGGGCCTCCTCCCCCCTGGCCCTTCAGTTAGCGGTTAGGGGCGCATCTGTAAATCCCTGCACCATATGGTAGGCACCGTGAGATGCAGAGATTTATAAAGGCTGTTATTAATGTCATTGGTAGTTTCAGTTAAGGAGCCCAGGACAACATTAGGCTAAGTAGACAGACATGTCTCTGAGTAGAGCATTGTATGTATATTGCTCAGTCCATGATAATTTAACATCAGTTGTAATCTGTGAGACAAGTGAGAATGGGCAAAATCACAATTACATCTTGTTTAGAGTTACAGAAACAGGGCCTCATGGTAGTTGTAGTCATTTCAAACTCTACTTACCAACACTTGCTAAATGGTTACCTCTATGAGAAATGAACATCAGTTGTAATCTGGCAGACAAGTGAGAATGGGCACAATCACAATTGCATCTTGTTTGGGGTTACGGAAACAGGGCCTCATGGTAGCTGTAGTCATTTCAATCTGTGCTTGCCAATACTTCCATAACAGTTTGTGTAACATATCTGTTGTCAAAATGCAGGTGGGATGGACCATACATTTACATGTTCATACAGACACCATTGGAACATGTGGCATGCAATGAATTTTGATACATGTGATCTAATAGTCAACAATACACGTTAACACTGACAATCAAACATCTCTGATATTTTGAGTATTGCATGTTTGGAAAGTAGACACAAAATGCTATACCAAAAGCTGAGATGAGAGCAAATAGGACATTGATGTGCCGTGATTGTAGTGAGGTGTAACTTGCCAGACTCCACTGGCCTCCAGGAATTGCTTGGAGGCCAGGGAATGTATCTTCCCCCTCAGGTTGCACCACCTCTACTTAATTTCCTCCTGTGTGCACAGGGTGGTACCAACAGCATTCACTGCACCGACTATCCTGGACCACATTTCCCTTTTCCTACTGAGAGCAGTATGTTGGACATGGGCTCAAAACAATTGTAGATCTACTCATATGATTTCATCCACCATGACTGACAACTCAGCCTCTGAAAAATTTGGATTTTTGGGTTCAAATTTAAGTGACTGACAATGACAACAATAAAACACTAAGGGATGTTGGAAAAATGTGCAACAAAAGTGTGTGGAGAGTTTTAAGTGAGGCAGGAAAGTATAAGGACTGTATTGTCTCACCTAAAATTGGGCTCTGCCTTGCTGTGCTGCAGTGGAGTGGCAAAGGATCATGGTCTGCAATGGGGTGTGTTTTATAGTGCGATTTGCAAGCAGGTGTATCCACTTGGTCAATGGACATCAAGTGTGTTATATTCGTATCAAACCAATTGCCACTGTTATGGTGCTTTGCTGAGAGTGTACCGCGGCGGTCGACCGCTGTTGGGGAACCACCGCAAGGGCACCACCAGTACTACTGTGTTATTGTAATCGGCTCTGCTGGAACCCTTGGCCCTGATGGTGACGGAGTATGCATCGGCAACATTGCAGTACACCACGGGCCAGGGGGACACACTCCACCAACACGTTTGTGGTTAAGGCTGCATGCAACTTAATCAGGCAGGTGGAAGATCACGGGCTCTGTGGACTTCTTAGGACCGTCGCCAGGGTGGCATGGCACCAAACTTGTAATCGGGTCCTAAGTGATCACAGGGTGGGGTGCACATAGCAAACATGACTGTCACACCCTGTGATGAGTTGGGAAATGGTGGAATTGCAGTGGGTGCAGAGAGGCTGCCTATGCAAGAGGTGGTTGGCAGAGGCAAGTGAGCAAGTGATCCAACGGAGAGGCAAAGAGGGAACAAAAGCCTGTTAGTCACTAATTACAATAATGATGCAAAGAGATAGTGTGCCGAGCTGCAATGGGCATCCTCTGAATAAATACGCTTCTGACATGAAATTAAGAAATCCCTTCCTGAGAGACTCACTAGAAGCAA
This sequence comes from Triturus cristatus, assembly GCF_964204655.1. NCBI lineage: Eukaryota > Metazoa > Chordata > Amphibia > Caudata > Salamandridae > Triturus > Triturus cristatus. The sequence continues at coordinate 732,403,974 of NC_140587.1, read as the reverse complement.
ACAACAGGCCGGACAGATGGAACAAATTCAACATTTTCGGACTAAAATGTCTGCATTGAAAACATGCTTACAGTGGTAAGGGCAGCAGATGGGATTTCTTCGGTTGTTGACAAAATATAAACATGATAAAACTTTCTGCAAAATCTCTGAAAATGAGCAGTTCAGAAAAATATTTGTGCCAACAAAATGGGATATAAATTGTACTTGATACATTTTTGGTTTTTCACAATGAAAAAGAAAATTTAGTCAGTACTTCCTTTATTTAGTTTCTAGAAAGTACTTCAAGGTGGTAGCTCTCAATAAAAAATATGGCAGAATCAAAATATCAACAGATAAATACACAAAGATTTGAGGTGGAGAAGCCACTGAATGTTCAATCCAGATGCCTTGCTCAGCTCAAGGTCCACTGAGTAACCCAATCCCAAATCAATCCGAGCTTTTACAGGAGGAGATATGGCATAATGACAATATCAAATCTCCGCTTCGCCTCAACATCATGTGTCTCATCTTATCTTCATGTTTCAACAAACATATAAGGAGTCTGGGTAAGTTGTGAAGTGCCCTTGGGCCACGTTTGTTGTATGCAAAACTGTTGGAAATGTGGGTTGTGCCCGCCATCTTATACACAATGAATTAATAATAAAAATGAAGCATTAACCTTTGATGTTGGAAAGCTATACACCTCTATGGGCTGTATGGCACAGTGTGAAACCTGAAAACCTGAGATCAATTCCACTTTCCCTGCTTTAGCAAATTGTGTGGTCCTAAGTGAATACTTATTTTATCATACCTCATTTTTCTTCATTGTCACATATGACAGCTGTTAGAAATTATGTCTCTAGTTGACAGAGGTTTGTGGGTCCTTACTTGTACCCTGTCCAAGTAAGGATCCACAATCCTAGTCAGTACACACTAAGTTTACCTGTGCTCACACACTAGTAGCTTGGCTCATAGCAGTCAGGCTAAACTAAAGAGGTAATGTGTAAAGTATTTGGGCACACACACACCCACACAGTAACAAAGTGAAAACACCACAAAAGATTGCACCGGTGTGGGAAAATAGCCAATATTTATCTTAGTAAAAGAAGACCAAAATTGCATAATTCCAACCTACACAAGTCAATATATGTATTTTCAAAGATGTAATTAAAATGCAGTGCTCAGAAATCTATAGCTCCAACAAGAGCTGTCTGGCCATGCCTGACCAGGATAAATCCAAATGTTCAGTCCGACCACAATGGAGTGTGGGCTTGGTACACGTATCACGCAGACTCCCTTACATTATCTTGGATGTGTAAGAAATCAAAAATGGTGCGTCATGCAGAGGAGGTGGGACGTGGCAAATGGATTTAAGGCAGTGCAGGGTCATTGAAGCTTTGCGATTCCGGGATGATGCATTGCACAGAAGAGGTGATGCGTCGGTTAACGTTGAGAGGCCTCAATTCCTCAAGGTGATGCAGCTTCGATGTTGATACCGCAGAGCATCGATTCCTTGGTGTCGATGTCAAACCACTATACAAAAGGCAGTGCATCGATTGAGATTAATGCAGGGCCGGAGATGTGTCAGAGTCAAGGCGGTGCACCACAGATGTTGGTGGTGTGTTGTTGAGACTCACAATCTGGTGGTTCTTTGAAGGCACTGGTGCAAATTCGGGGCTTTGTTAAAGTCGAAGTTGTTGCATCGGGCATCTTGTGAGCAGTGTCAATCTCTATGGTGCATGCAGTTGCGATGCAGCGGTTTCACAGGGATGTGCCAGTTCCAAACTAATGCTTTGGAGTAGATGCATTGGTTTCTTGATTGCAGAACCAAATCCACCTCTAAGGGCCCAGGTCTGGGTGTGGCACCACTTGGCAGAGCTCAAAGCAGAGGAGCCCAGGTGCTGGTAGCAAGGTGCAGGTGAAGTCGTTGATGTTCCTGAGTCTTCAGCAAACAGTGACAAGCTCAGACAAGCCCTTGGAGAACCTTACAAAGCAGAATACAGAGAACAAAGTCAAGTCATCTCACTCCCAGGACAGAAGCATCAGGCTGCAGACCAACACAATAAAGCGAGCAGCAAAGTTGCAGTCCCTCCTGGAAGCAAAACCGCTCTTATTCTTGGCAGAATGTCCTCAGTCTAGAAGTGTGGAGATTATGGTGTCAGAAGTCAATTGCTTATGTCCATTTTAGTCTTTGAAGTAGGTGGTCTTCAACAAAAAGGTCTTTGTAGTGCACAAGACCCTGCACTTCCTGGCCCTGGCTCCAGACACGCTACAGGGGGTATGCAGCTGTTTTTGTGGGGACAAGCACATCTTTATTCGGGTGCAAGTGTCAACTCCTCCCACCACTCTAGCTCAAGAACACCCATCAGCCTGGTGACGGGCAATCAGGATATGCAGGGCACACCTCAGCTCCCTTTGTGTGTGACTATCTAGAGAGAATTCACAAAACCCAACTGCCATCACACCCAGACTTGTATTCTATGGACAGGCAGAGGCACAGAATGGGTAAAGTAAAAAAAATGCCAACTTTCTAAAACTATATTAAAGCTTGACAAGGGGAAACCCGTAAGGTAGGAAGGACCCAGGGTACTTACTAATTTGAAAAACAAGAGGTCCTTCAAAAACAATGCAGCATGCGATAAATATAGACCAGAATAGGCTATATATCACTTGTACAATGCCCAGCCGGACATTGAATTTTTAATGATCAATAGAATTAATTTCTGACATACAATAGAATGTAGAGTGGGACACAGTCCTGTGTCCTTACCAACTGAACAAAAAGTACAGACAGTCAAACACAAGAAACATACATCAGGCTGAAGAATGAAGCTTATAGCCAGTACGAAATACAAGGGCAAGCTTTCTTAAAGGTACAATGTCATGCACAATTTTTAACAAATGCGTTTAAAATGCATGTTTATACATGGGGTCGACGACGTTTCGATCTATTCAACCAATACATAGATCATCATCAGGACTAGAGAGAATAAAAGCCTGAATTTACAATTCCTGTAAGAATGGAAATGGGAGAAAATAAGAGAGAAGGGAGAGGTACATTAAAACCTAACAATACTGTGAAGCAACAATAGTGCCAGTAACCATGCACGGCATGCCATACGTGAGAAACACACCAGACGGCTGGTTGTTGAAGCGAAGGAATTTGTATTTGTGAGAATGACCGGTGAAATAAACCGAATGATCGAGGCTAACACGCACGCTCAGACTGTGAGTTGAAAAAAGTACGCGTGAGCATGTGCAAGGGACTAACAATGGTCCGTAGTGGAGCGTGTGGTGAACCGCCAGATAGTATCGTTGTTCGGTGAACTAGTGCATGATCTCGCTAGCGAACAGTCAAGAAGACGTGAGGACTAAGGGTGAGCCGGTAACGTCGTGACTAGGAACGCAAGGAAGGCGGGAACCTAACCCATTTCGGAGACGAATCACTCCTTGAGTAATTGCACAAGGTTCCAGGTAAGGAAGTGGTTGCGCGGATCAGCCGACCAGGACAATACCATGGAGGTTCAGCTGAAAACTAAGGACGGGAAAAATTACAACCAGAACAGCCCGGGAAGGGAAGGGCGGAATGAGGGAATGGGGACTCACCAATTGTACGCTGCAGCTTGTTGAGGGAATTAAGGGAACGACCAACTACCCAGCGAGGCGGCCTGAGAATCCAAAGTCCGCCTGTGGAGAACCATAGCGCGGGAGTTAGGGGTGAGGGGAGCAGGGTCGTGGAGAGAGAACACATACGCGCCGCTAAAGCACTTACCAGCATCAAGGGGAACTGCACGATCGCTAGTAGGTAGTGACTGGCTCGGCTGGTAGGTATAAGAAAGCCCCAGGAGTCACGTGATAACCGAACAACGATACTATCTGGCGGTTCACCACACGCTCCACTACGGACCATTGTTAGTCCCTTGCACATGCTCACGCGTACTTTTTTCAACTCACAGTCTGAGCGTGCGTGTTAGCCTCGATCATTCGGTTTATTTCACCGGTCATTCTCACAAATACAAATTCCTTCGCTTCAACAACCAGCCGTCTGGTGTGTTTCTCACGTATGGCATGCCATGCATGGTTACTGGCACTATTGTTTCTTCACAGTATTGTTAGGTTTTAATGTACCTCTCCCTTCTCTCTTATTTTCTCCCATTTCCATTCTTACAGGAATTGTAAATTCAGGCTTTTATTCTCTCTAGTCCTGATGATGATCTATGTATTGGTTGAATAGATCGAAACGTCGTCGACCCCATGTACAAACATGCATTTTAAACGCATTTGTTAAAAATTGTGCATGTCATTGTACCTTTAAGAAAGCTTGCCCTTGTATTTCGTACTGGCTATAAGCTTCATTCTTCAGCCTGATGTATGTTTCTTGTGTTTGACTGTCTGTACTTTTTGTTCAGTTGGTAAGGACACAGGACTGTGTCCCACTCTACATTCTATTGTATGTCAGAAATTAATTCTATTGATCATTAAAACTTCAATGTCCGGCTGGGCATTGTACAAGTGATATAGAGCCTATTCTGGTCTATATTTATCGCATGCTGCATTGTTTTTGAACGACCTCTTGTTTTTCAAATTAACTTTCTAAAAGTGGCAGTTGCAGACCTGCAATTTAAAAGCCAACTTCACTAAAAGATGTGTTTTTATTTGTGCGTACCAAGACACCAAACTCCAATTTTCCATCTGCTCCCAATTGGAAGATACACTTGTAAATTGTTACAACACAGCTCCAATGCTGTCTTATGGGAGAGATAGGCCTTGCTGAAGTGAACAACAAATGTAGTATTTACACTACCAGCACATGTAAAACTAAAAAGTACATGTCCTTCCTTTTAAATAAAGTGCACCATGCACAGGGGCTACCTAGGGCCTACCTTGGGGTGCCTTACATGTAGTAAAAGGGAAGGTTTAGGACTGACAAGTGGGTGAACTTGTCAGGTCGCCATGGCAGCCTTAAGCTGCACATGCAGGCATGGGAAACCTAATGCCATTACATTTTAGAAACAGAGCACATGCACTTTAGCACTGGTCAGCAGTAGTAGAGTCCCAGAAGTTCAGCACACAGCCAAAAACAGGAGGTCAGAAGCAAAAATACAGGGGAAACCATGCCAAAAGATGGCAGGTCTAACAACAGCACATACACTGTGCATGCTTCTGTATGGAAAAGTTTGTATCTGTTTACAAAGTTCATATTGAGCAGCCATGAGTTTTAGGTTGGGCTGCAAGTAATTTATCAAGATGTATTTTGGACCTCTGGCATCAGCGTTGCCCAGCCAGGCTGTAACAGTGAGCCATTAACCCTTCACCATGGGAAGAATGAGACACAAGACTTGGAGCAGAAGACTGCCATTGCCTGGCCTCGCCTCGACTCTCATCTTTTCATTAAAACGAAAACCTCTGCCAGCAGCGTGCTGTGAGGTACATTCAAATAGTTATGGAAACTGTGATCCAGAGTGCAACTTAGTGAGTAAGCTATCCTTGAGTGCAAGCACTGCATGAATATGGTGGTGTGATCTCAGATATGGTTAAAAAGAACACAATATTCCACAGCTATTTTGTTGACCGATCACTTCTAGGTAAATGCATTTAAAACAAACAACTACAGTGAAAAATACAGTGGGAAATGCAGTCCTACATAATGACAGCTCAGTCAGTTATTGTGATCAGTGCATATGTCAGTTTGTGTAAGTGTCAGTCACAGAAGTAAATCCTGATTATCACAGTGTGAGGAATAAATCGTTGCATGTATTTTACAGTGGTATGAAGTCCCAGTCTGTGACTAAAAGGGCAGTCGTTATTTAAAAAATGTATTATCCAAAGTATATTTTAATGATTACTTTGAGGTGCCTCTAGCTTAAAAGGGAAGGGATGGGATCTTTTATACTGTGAAGCCATAGATGAGGCAGAAAAAGAAAGAAGAAAAAAGCCAGTTGGCTAATTAGCAAATCTAAAGGAAACCAATATGTGCATGGCTTTAATTGATGAAGTCATAGATATAAAGATGTAAATATAATACAAGGATTCTACCAGCTGTGCTGTGGAATGTGTTCCAATAAAGGAAATTTAGAAAAAAGGTGTGCACCAGGAACAATCTGATTGACTTTTACCAAAAATATATAATTTGAAATCACTTTGTTTTATCTTAAACTCTATGGGCCAGATATATCAAGAATCACACAGCGCTGCTCTGTGTAGCGCTATGTGAGAATGCAATGCACTGCTTTGCTCGACTTTCCTGCTTTGTGGATGTGCCGTGTTAGTATACAGTGCAGCTTGATGCAGGGCCAAGAGGTGCATCATGTAGCATGACACAAAGTTGTAGTTGTGGCACAACGAGCTGTAACAAACTACTACCTGCATGAGACAAAGCTAACTTGCATACAACAAGACAACTTTGCATGTCGCAAGTCAGCATTGCATCGGGCAGAAGTGCAATATGTGGCATGATAGTTTAAAAAAGTTGTGCAACATGTCACAATGGTTTGTACCAACACCCGACCATCTTTCATCATGGAAGGAACATCAGGAAGGCAGGAGGGCACCAACACTGATACTGTTCTTGAAACCCATGGAAAAAGGAAGAGGAAGCTGAGCTTATCGGGAGTAGTAAAGCCAAACATTGATAAGTAAGGTGGCCACAAAGACAAGCAATAGTGGACAACTGGCACGAACAACAACTGCAGTGGAATGTAAAAAAGGTGGCATGAACAGGACAAAATAAACTGGCCAGGAACTTTAAAGCTGCAATGAGGACTGAATGTCCAGAAGGAGTTAAACTCATTGGAGGAGCAGGTGGCATCACTTATTCCAACTGATTTGGCTGCCTGAGTCGAGGACATGGTCACTGCTGTTGTAGAGAACCAACAAGATGTACAGTGTGAGTGATAACATAATGCATGTAAAATGAATATTAAAATTGGCAATATTGACACTTACAAACATAGGGGCATAGCTACCAAAATTTCACACAGGGAAGCAAGTAAGGTATTGTGCTGTGTTGCATGGAAGGGAGAGAGCATTAATGCTCCATATTTACAAAGATACAGGCCTTTGTGATCTCTCCTTGCGCTGATGCATTGTATGCAGCCTATCACTATACTGCAAGGGTGTCAGCTTTACATTCAGGATTGTTGTTACGCAGGAAGGGACACTTTCCTGCACAAAAATAATACTGAGAGTTATTTTACGCTTTCTATGTGTGCTGCAGAGCGAGAAAGAGAAAATAAAGTGGGAAAATACAGAACTATCTCTTTGTTTTGCCTCACTTGGGATGGCGTGTCATATTGATGCATTTACAAGTACACAATTGTTAATAAATATACCAATGACCCAAAAACCATGGGTAGATGCATGTGAACACCTCATGGATTGCCTTACCAGGGCACAAGTACTTTGATCCCCCTACCAGACAACTTGTAGTCCAGGCCTCAATACTTTCTCGGCTGGACTACGGCAGCTCTTTGCTGTTAGGGGTGAATCAAGCGGAGGCCTCTAGGCTCCAAAGAGTACAAAACGCCGCGGCACGAGCCATTGTGGGCCTTCCCAGACATTGTTCAGTGTCTGATACCATCACGGCCTTGCACTGGCTCCCGGTCAGACAGCGAATTAAGTTCAAGGCGCTGTGCCTGGCCTTTAAAATTCTGAAATCTTTTTCGCCGCCGGCACTTGTTCCTCTTCTCACGCCCTATATGCCTTCGAGATCCTTGAGATCGGAGGGGCTTCATCTGGCCATCTGTCCACGCTTCAAGTTGAGCAGAATGGGTGGCCGCTCCTTTAGGGTGCTAGCGGCAGGCCTATGGAATTCGCTCCCTGTGCACATTCGAGCTCTTGAAGATCTGCTCACCTTCAGGCAGGCGATTAAAACCTTCTTGTTCCCGGTATCTAGTTAATTTCTTTTCTTTTACTGTGTGTTATGTTATAGCATCTGTCAAAGCGCCAGGACGCCCCTTTGCTGGGGCAGCTGTGCGCTATAAAAATACCAAATAACATAACATAACATAGCAAGGCAAGGCAGCTATGTGCGCGCTGCCTTGCAATACTCCATATATACAATGTTATGCAGAGCTACACTAGATAGCTCTGTGTGGCATTGTAAATCTCACTTAAGGGATTACGTTGCTATTGTTTGATGCAAGGGCAAAACAAGCCTTTGACAAATGTGGCCTAGAATGTGTAGAACCACACAAAAATTGATGATACAGGCCCACATTCCATATTTCATTTACCTGTAATGCATTGTGTACTGCCTAATTACACATCTTACATACCTCAAACAAAGTTGAATAGTGCTTGTACTGCAGGCTTGAATGTGTGTGCAGGATAGTGTTCTACCTTAACAAAAACCACATGTGGAAAACAGACACAGAACACATGAAACTAAGATCCAACAGTTGGTTTGCCTTATCCTCGAGTATGAAACAGAACACTTCAGTACCTACACATGTGTCACACGTCCACAATGCCACAAGTAAGAATGTGTTTTTTAGAACAAACATACTGGTTGACATGTTTATGAATAACATTTTATGATGTTTGCATAAATGGTAAGTGACAGAAAATGGCCACTCTATTACGTAAACTTTAAGTAGAATCCCTATCCATCTTAAGTAATTTGATCTCAATGTTGTATAACATATTATACCTGCTGTGAATTTACAACTCCATTCAGAAATCAGTACAAAACCTATGCCCAGATTTATCAGTATTTGACACAGTGCAATGCAGCAGGACAACCTGCTGATCTGTGTTAATAGTTATGATCAGGAATGCGGCAAATTTACTAACATATGGTGCTATCCTGCTCTCTATCTGACATGGCGCGCTGTGTCCTGTCTAGCGTAAATGCCCGCACCCTTGCACCTTAGTGTAAGGGTGCCTGCATTGCAGGTTGGGTTGTTTTTGTGCAGGAAGGGACACCTTCCTGTAAAAACATAATGCTTGGAGGCGTTTCCATCTTTCTAAGTGTGCTGCAGAATTAGAATGAGGAAAAAACAAGGGGAAATAGAGATATTTCTCCTCATTGCACCTCCATCAGGAAGGTGCACTATTTTAATGCACTCCCAGGTTTACCTGTCTTAGTACATCTGGAAATAACCAAAAATACATGGATGGATCCTTGGGAACACCTACTCTCTGCCATGTAAATTCTTCCCAGCAACTTGCACTGCGTTGTTTTACTCTGGATTTACCAAGCCACACAGGGCCATGCAAGGAGGCATTCCATGACTTGCTAAATTTTACTTAAGGATTGCATTGCCCTTGTGTCACCTTGCGTGATGAAATTGCAATGCAATCCTTTGATAAACTGGCCCTTAGTGCTTCAGTGTAGGTAAGTGTGTGGAGCTTCAGTTAGTACTATGCACACAACAACTGATAAAGGCTATCTATCATACATCGTGATTCATCCCTCTGGTGTGAAGATTGGCAAATGTAGGAAATCTTGGTGAATCTGTGCTACTATGTGTGATAAGTTCGGACATGTGTGTGGATGCCAACAATCCATTTATATTTCTCAGTAATAAAGTTGAAAAAAAATGTTCCCTATTGGTATATAAGTGCTACTCACAGTCATGCTGTTATATTCCCTGGTTAGCCCCATGTAGTGAAGCAGCTTATTTTTTACATTGTCCTCCCGAATAACATTTCCAAGCTGTGACCTTTTGCATACATTTACATGCATGACAATGCTGGATTAGTTTCTCTGAAAATAAACTTGTTTTACATCTAGCTTCTCACAACATTATCATAACACCCTGAACATCATGTACAGGGTCTTGTTCCTTACTATGTACAAACATCATCACTATCTTCATTCATGGGGTGACAGGACTATCTACATATCCACAACATCACTAATCTATGCGTATATTCGCAAGGCTGCTTTCTATTATAAAAGTTGAGCATCCTGATTGATTAGTAGAGGAGGTACTTCTGCTGACACCGAAGGTCCTTGCATGCTGAGAAATCACCAGGCAGCAGTCTGACATCTTGTGAGGAGTGTCCAGTTTGTTACCAAGATGGGGTCCTTCACTCCATTGATTACAAATAGGGGGAACAGAGGGGGCTATTTCCGCTCGCAGGGGAGTGGGAGGTCCAGTCAGGTGGAGTGCCCCGACAGTAAGACTACCAAGAAGAGTTTAACCTGCTGTTCCTCAAATGAAGGAGAAAAATGGTGAATCAACAAGAAGGCTGGATTAGACTACATGCACAATGTGTGCGAAATTGGTAATCCTTTTGTTGGATATTAATGCCCTCACACACCCTTTCAGGTGTCATGCTTCATCATCTGGGCTGCTCCTCGTCGGGCCGGCGGTGCAATGCCTGACGGGCTCCCTAAAAAGGGGCACTTTATCGGAGTTCTTCAATCCAACAGCCGTTTGGTGAAGTGCGGGTATGGGGGCCTGGTTGATGTAGATGTGGAAAAGTGATTTTAAAACAGGGTTGATAGTACCAGTATAGGAATTCAATTTTATTCTAAAGGTCTCCTTCCCTGATTAAAAAAGTGTAAGTGGCACTCAGTAGAGTATAATGTCTCTAATTAGAGTGCTTAAAATTAGTGTTAATGGTCAACATGTTTCTCGCTCGGATCTCATGCACTCGCGATTCTTCAGGACCTATGATAACTGTCTACAAAAAAGGGAAGACTATATGGTATTTTAAGTCTCTCAATCACAACAAGTTTGAATGTGAAACAATATCATTTAACTAAAATTCCTGTCATGGTCTGGTGCTACCCTATTTAGTAGGACTGCGGACCACAACAGTACTTGGTGGATTAAGCATGAGCCAAGGATCCTCTAAAAGTAGGTGTCTGCCCCGCTCACGCTGCACTTCTAGACCTACCCGCGCCACCAAGTCTGGGAGGCGCGGGTAGGTCTAGAAGTGCAGTGTGAGCGGGGCAGACACCTACTTCTTGGTAGATAAATGATATTGTTTCACATTCAAACTTGTTGTGATTGAGAGACTTAAAATACCATATAGTCTTCCCTTTTTTGTAGATAGTTATCATAGGTCCTGAAGAATCGCGAGTGCATGAGCTCCGAGCGAGAAACATGTTGACCATTAACACTAATTTTAAGCACTCTAATTAGAGACATTATACTCTACTGAGTGCCACTTACACTTTTTTAATCAGGGAAGGAGACCTTTAGAATAAAATTGCATTCCTATACTGGTACTATCAACCCTGTTTTAAAATCACTTTTCCACATCTACATTAACCAGGCCCCCATACCCGCACTTCTCCAAATGGATGTTGGATTGAAGAACTCCGATAAAGTGCCCCTTTTTAGGGAGCCCATCAGGCATTGCACCGCCGGCCCGACGAGGAGCAGCCCAGATGATGAAGCATGACACCTGAAAGGGTGTGTGAGGGCATTAATATCCAACAAAAGGATTACCAACTTTGCACACATTGTGCATGTAGTCTAATCCAACCTTCTTTTTGATTCACCATTTTTCTCCTTCATTTGAGGAACAGCAGGTTAAACTCTTCTTGGTAGTCCTTCACTCCATACCATCAGGTAATGGGGTTGGATCGTCTCTCGGGGGGATCCTTGGCTCTACACCTACACACACTCTAGGTACACTTAGAGTAGGGTCCACATAGTAGGATTATACCACATCACTGCCTTGTTTATATGCCTGCATAAATACATTGTTTTAGCACCATGGTAGAACCATATCTACTATTTACGCTTTTGGTGCTTGAAATCACGTTTACCTGCTTTTGTCTACTGATCATTACAGCACACATATTTTGCAAGAATAACGTTGGTTCAATAAACGTTATTGAAAATGTCCCACTGTGTATTCTCTGTATATTTCTCTGAGAATACGTAAGCATGAGTGACTGAGCGAAAGGTTCTGTACTGTTTCCATGAATCAGGGTTCTCATGTCGACTGGTTGCTAGAAACCTTTCTCTCCCAGGTAGGTTAGGGAGGGCTTACGGTAGCACTGTGAGCTAGCTGTTATATAGGACAACACATTCTGTGGGGGTGTCTGCAATCAGTCTTGACATCAAGCCCTTAGTTTATGTTGTCCGAACAATGCACAGGTCCTACATATTGGTAGGAACTACATGACAATACTAAAATGACGGTCCAATATAGGTAGGATACTCAAATAATGTTATGCTTTGTAAACATCGGGTTAACATGCGTATTATAGCCTTTTAGTACCAATTGATTATTTCTCATTCTAGAGGTTTCAAGGAACATACAGGTATGTTTACCAATGTCCACAGGCAATGAAGACAACTGTGAAGTCCAATCCAGGGCCAAAATTATTCATTTTTGATGCAGCACAACATAGCAATGCAACTTGTTGAACCACATCAAATGGAGAGGGCAGGAATGTACCATATCTCCCAAATATGGGCCACTCCTGCTCTTTTCTTGTGCTGGCCCAATATGTGCTGCCTAGCACCAGCTCATGGTGCATGGGTGCCTGTATTGCAGGCAGGACTTTCGTTTGTGCAGTAAGGCACACCTAACAATCCTTAGTGGCATTTCCCTCCTACTAAGAGCGCTTGGGAATGCAGCACACTTTAAAATAGGAAACAATGAGGAAAAATAAAGATATTTCCCCTTGTTTGGACTGTATTGGGAAGGAGTGCTCTTTTGACATATTCCCAAGCTCACATGTCTTGGAAAATCTGTAGAATGCACCAAAAAGCATGGGTGGATTTGTGTGAACACCAACATTCCACTCATGTAACAGTTTCATGGCATAGTGCAGCGCAAGACTGAAATTTGTGCTAGCTTGTGGTACTCTGGGTTTACCAAGCCATGCAGGGCCACGCAAGTTGACTTTCTGTGGTTTCATAAATGTGAATTACGGATTGCAATGCCCTTGTGCCACAAAATGAGATGCAAAGGCAAAGCAATGCTTAGGAAATACTGGTTCCAATTTGTGTAAAAATGTATCTTTATAGGTTTTGTATTAGAATGTTGTTCATTCCTGAATTTTGACCCATGTACTGAGGAGTACTCATACCTAATATGTGTATGCCACCATGAAACATTGTTGCACTTGCATTTTAATAATGCTGTAGTGCAAAATGAGGTTGTAAAACCATCCCATGTACCCCTGCTGATGACCTTTTCCTACAATACAATATGTCAATGTTAACATGTTGGTATATATGTATGTAATATACCTGTGTAGGAGGAAAAGTAATAAATAACTGACATAATCTTTGTAAGGTCATCTACATCAAATACAGACAGCTCTGTGGAATTCTAAAACATCCCATTTCTTTTCGAGAGGAAACGTCTACCTCTCCTGTACAACAGCCTGTCCAAGATGAACAGCCTGTCCTTAACTTACCCCTGCCCCCATGGACACAAACACCTTCAGCCAACTCCTGAACACTATTGACACTTCTCCTCTGAACTTGGCATGGTAGGAAGATTTTGAGTCTTCAAGTCAACCAACGCAGCATGTTCATCAAACATCTGTTCCCCACATTGCCAGTGAGAACTCTGATGACTCCCAAGTCAACTTTCAAAGGAGAGTAGTGGGGATTGAGTAACGTATGGCTGAAGAAGTCAAGTTGGGGATGGAGACTATAGAAGGCACTCTTGAAAGAGTCTGAAGGTGTCTCTGCCCCAAGAAGGGGATGGCAGAGGTAATATTACAAACCCATTCTTGACTCCATGGAATTGATGGCTCTTTAGCTGACATTGCTGGTGTGATGGTGTGGAGAGGCGAACAAGACCAACCATTTACATCTAACGCTAGTGATGTTGTCAACCAGCGATGAGCCATCAATTCCTCTATCTAGTCCTTGGAACAAGGGCTGGAGGCTTAAGGTAATTGATTGGCATCTAATATGGACTTCTTCAAGGCAACAACTAGTGTCCACAGCAGGATTTGTTGTTGCTGTGTTCCAGAAGCAGCAAACCCTTGCCAATGAATACCATGCAGCTATAGTGGCATTCATTAATGTTATTAGAAGATTGGGACATACATCCTCATCCTCTAATGTTTGTGCATCAGTGCCATCAATCATCACTTGTCAGCCTCAAATTCTACCCCAACTACAATAAGAGGAGGCAAAGGGTGAAAAGGTACAGTTCCCAAGTGCAAGAACTAGAATTGTACAGTGAGCAGAAGTAAGTGAATGAATGAATGAATTTTTTATTGTATTACTTAAAACCATTTACAATATGACTTACAAACAGTTTAAAAGAGAGTTAGAACAACCATTGTTTAAAAAAAAAAAAGTATTCATAAAATGAGTTTACATACAGCATTATCAAAACATGATAAAAGGATGGGTTATATACATTAGTAAAATGGAGAGAGAATGCCAGTGCAAAATGTTTGCAAATTTAATACGAGTTGTATGGTTTGATAGTTAAAAATAACATCTTCACCAGCTGGTTACTGGAGACTAATTATTTAATAAACCAGATTGTTTTCCGTATTGCCTGGCCCCTCTTCTACTGTAAGCCTAATTCGGAGCTCGACCATGTATCTCCCAAACCTGGCCAAGTCTGGCAGTAGAGTGCAGGAAAAGAGTACCGAGGCAGCTTCTTTTACAGTCCGGACCCCGTTACGCAGCCATATTTGTTTTAGAAGGATCTGACGGGGCTGAAGCATACCGGGACAACAACAAATCAAGTGTAGCAGAGATTCATGTTTGAAGTTGCAGATTCTACATCTGATTTTGTGTTCAAGGGACTTCCACCCAAGATTTACTTCTTTAATTGGGAGGGGCACTAATCTGGCCCATACAATGTTTTTGAGTGCTTTCCTTCCCAGAGCTTGATTAAGATAGGGCTGGATTTTGTGCCCTGCATATGATGTTGACAGCCTCGGAGGACCTCTTCCTGTAACATATTCCGCTAGGTCATTTCTATGAGACAGTTGGTAACATTGTTTATTGATTGAGTTTTTAATGGCCAAATAGTTTATCGACCCTTCGTCCCAATTTTCAATTGCCAAACTCAACATTTCCACTGCTTTTCCCATGTAGCATTGCCACGGGTTGATTGACCCTCCATAGATTGGCTTCAGCATGCTTTTTAAGCTTACGGCTGGGGCTGTCAATACTTGATGGTAATATTTTGCGTGCATTCCCAAGCATTCTTTACTTTGTTGGTTCAGTCCGAATTCCAAACAAATTAGGCTGTTGTGTGTGTATTTGGGCAGTTTGAAAGTGCGTTTATAGGCCAGACATTGTGCTTTGTCCAACATTGCTTCCATTTTGCACGGAAAAGCCTGCTGTGCATAACCTGCAGTTGCCCTAATTTTGGCTTGTATTACTTTTCTGATAGGGGCTGTTGTTGGACTATGCATTAACTCATTTAGTTTGCATAGGGCATAAGTTGTTGACTGTGCTCTGGCCTTCATTTTGTGGAGATGTAGTGTTGCTTTACCTGTTTCACTTAGCCAGCACCCAAGGTAGTTGTAGGATTTTGCAGTAGCGATGATTTCTTTGCCCACATGCCATTTCAGTAAAGCTTTTTGGGAAAAATGACAGAAAATGACTACTTTTGTTTTTTGAGCATTTATGATAAGCTCATTTCTTTCATTATAATTATCGAGGGCACCCGATTTTTGTGTGGTCCATTACCACTAAGTCGTCTGTGTATTGTAATATTTGCAGTTTGTTGGTTCCAATTTTCGGAGTTACCAGACTGGCATTATGAAGCTTCTTCCCCAGGTCAGCGGTGAATAGGTTAAACAATGTGGGGGCAAGTACACATTCCTGTTTTAGTCCGCGATTTTCAAGCACATCTTCGTTGTGGTGTTGTCTGCTAACTTCACTTTGATCCAGGTACTACTGTATAATGAAATAATGGCATTGAGGAGACCTACTGGGATATGCCTGTTACGCAATTTGGCCCAGAGCTTATGTCGGGGCACCCCATCGAAGAAGTAGTGTGTTCTGCGCAGTTATTCAATTTGTCATGTGTTTGACATCATGCCACATTATTTTCAAACAAATGTGGTCTTCAGCTGGTGACATGTAGTTTATCTTGGTCATCTGTTCTTTTCATTAATCATCCTTTTCTGATAAGGTTTATAAATGCACATTTATATTCTGTAGCTCTAAGTGTGAGCGTCTTTCCTTTGCACTATGTAACTATTATTATGTATTTTTGGCTTTCCTCCTTTGCAACAAGCGTGCATTACAATAATTCCACCATGGAAAAAGAAGGTGGGCAATAGCAATATTGAGTAAAAATATAGAATATCCTAACAAGCAAAGAGAGTTTTATCTTTTAACAGGTATGTAATGTGTAAGATAAGATTCAATTACATGCCGGAGTTATGCCTTAGCAAAATGGGGACTCCGGACTCCATCCTGCTATCCATGAACATCCACATTCAAAAGATTGTGCACATATGTCAGCTCTAAGGATCACTTCTACTTCACTTCGGGGCCAAAATGATTAATGATCATACAGATGACAACTGCTATAATTTACTGATTGTAAAGTTTTAGCAATTCACTTGATTATGTAGAATTTAAAGACATGGCAACTTCATCCCATTATTGGATGCCGGAGAACCACGCCTCCGGATAGCCGTAGGTGACCGCTGCCCCACCCCCAACATGGCGGTCTCTACCTGGTCTGCTGCTTCGGTTTGGCGTTGTGAGTGATTCCTACTCCCCTGTGCAGCCTGCGGCCGCTGCTGGTGTCTTGCGGGCGGTGTGAGCTCCGGCGCATATGTTTGTATCGGCGGTGTCCTGTTTCCGCGCTTTTCGGGAAGAGTTACAGCCTCATTTGGCAAGGTGAGGAGGCGGCAGGCATTCCTGATTGCCAGCGGATTCCTGGGCGGCAGAGGCCGGGAGCGGCTGGAGGAAATGGCAGCAGTCGGTGTCTGACCGGGGATGGGAGAAGAGAGAACGATGTGCTAGTTTGAAGGAAGCCCTAACAGGGAGAGCCTTACAAAACGGGAAAAGATACAAAAATAAATCATTGAAGAGCCCCCACAGCAAAAAGACTTAAGGAATAAAAGGGGAAGGGAAATTTGGGAGGTCCCTTTGCCCTCTTATCTCTCGCTAAGGTGAATGAAGATACAGCTGGCTGGTTGGGGGAAAGAAAAAAAAAAACATATAATAACTAAAAACGAGTAAGACGCAATACAATATACTCTCTCTTGGAGGCGTGGTGACTATCTCCGTGCAACTGTGCCTGTGGTCCGAGTGTTGCGGGGAGTCAGGTCATTCTGAGACCTAATTATCTCCTCTATACTCTTGGAGAGTATTATTAAAAGATTATGGTGAAGGAGGGCGTGGCTGTGATAAAAGTGAAATTGTAATTGGTGGGGCTTTTGGTGGTTGGCGTGAGCTGGGTTTTCGGAGTGACTCTGATCCTAGGAGATCCATCTGGAGTTGGAGTGAATTCGGGCAAAAATATAAATAAATAAATAAATTTTAAAAAAAAAAGAAGAAGGGGTGAAGGAGCCACACTAAGAGACATTGGGTGTTAAAACAAAATACAAAATCAAGAGGATTGCAATAAGTTAAGAAAAGCTAAGGAAAAGCTAAGAAAAATGGGTAAACCTGCAAAACATGCCTGCACCAAATCCGATTCAGCAGCTCGTCTAAAGACTAAAACACGCTTAGCGCAGGCAAAAGAAGCCGCACGTCTGGCCAATAAGGAAAATACCACTAATCCCTCTGGCCTTGACAGTACTCTTGAGACCTCAGAAGAAGAACTGCCCTCCACCACCCCTCCGGAGTGTGAGGAATTAGGGGTAGACCAAGATAATGTTGTATTGGATGGCCTAAAGAAAAAATTAAATGGGACTAAACAATTTCCATTGTTCTTTAAAAAAGGTATCCTTCAACCCCCCTCGCTAACCTCAAAAACATCCAAAGATCCCTCAGTAGAACCTGTGTCGCCTTCAGTATCAATAAATTTAAAATCTTTAGATCCAGAGAGACGCCAATGTATTCACGAGTCTGATTATCCGATAGTCCTGTAGTCAGTTAAGTGTTTTGATAGGGGTCAAGCTCGGGGTCAAAATCCAGAACTAGGGGCCCCTTCAGTACCATCAAGCCCTACAGTATCATTGCCGCAGAATTCAATCCTACCTGAAGGTTTACTGATACAAGAGGTTACTATGTCGGAAAAAACATCCAGCAATATAGCTGACTCTCAGGATAATTTTATCCAAAGCACAGAAACACCGGGTGCATGCCAACTGGACATTAGAGATCTCAATCTCAAATTGGATGAGGTTTGTGAGATAAACAGGGCCCAGAGATTGGAAGTTGCTGCGCTGCATTTACAACTAGGGAAGATTGAAGACGCAATGACTACTTTTCCTGCCAAACTCCAGAAGGCAGAAACTAGAATTTCAGCTTTGGAAGATCAAATGAATACTGTTATTGGGGAAGTAAAAGAGGTTACAAATAAAAAGAACTATTTGGAGAATAATCTTGAGGATTTAGAAAACCATTCTAGGAGGTCAAACCTCAGGATTGTAGGAGTTCCGGAATGTATTGAAGGCTTGCAAACCTTCCAATGGGTCAACTCCTTTATTGAACAGACAGTTCTCCCAGAGTTCGAAGGAGATTTGACAGTCACTAGGGCACATCGTGTTCCAGCTCATCCCTTCTCCAACTCCACGATGCCGCGAACAATCCTGTTGAACCTTGCGGACTTCAGAATTAAGGAAAGGATTTTGTCAAAGCTATTCAGCAGAGACAGTTTCTTGTGAATGAAACCACTAAATGTCGAATATATTCAGATATGACTGCCGCTGCTGCTCGCAGAAGAAAATAATTTGTTAAGCTTCTTGATTTGTTTAAAGCCCATGGTGCCCAAGCCTCTATTGCCCAGCAGTCGAAATTGAGGGTTTTAGTTGAAGGCAAGTTTTTTATATTTTCAGATTTAGAAGAAGCTCAGGCACTATTAAAAGAGATTTCAAGAGTAGTATAGAGTTAGTAAATGTTAAGATCTGCAATATTTTATAAGAAATAGTGCCGTCAAGGGTCCTTATTATATAGGGGTTTAACGCTACTTCCCCTTAATTGGGGGGAAAAAAAAGGGAGTTCTGTATCTCGGTTTGTTTTGGAGGACGGGGGATAGTGGGATCACCGGGGGTGTAATTCCAAGACACCCAGAAGACAAGGAAAAGGTGTTAATTTCACCTTTGAAGAAACTATTCAATTTTATTAAAAATGGAGGTTTGGTTCCCCCATCCTTTAAAGATGCGATAATAGTGTCCTTTGTGAAAAAAGATAAAAATCCAGCGGACGTTAATTCTTACAGGCCCATTAGTCTCTTGAATTCAGACTATAAGATCTTAATGAAAGTATGGGCCAAACATTTTTCATTTGCCGCCCAAGAAACTGTTCATATAGACCAAACCGGTTTCATATCGGGTATATTAATGGCAACTAATACTGAGTTTTTAATACATGCTTTGCATTAGTTTAACTCTAACTCTACTCCGGCGTGTATAGTAATGGTGGATGCGGAGAAAGCATTTGACCTAGTAAATTGTAGAACTTTGTTTTTGCCCTCGGTCAATTTGGCTTTCCCCCTGAGGTTATAAGTATGTTACGTAATATGTACCAAGGAGCTTCGGCTCAGGTATTAATAAATTCAAAACGAGTTGGGAATCTAAAAATAAACCGGGGGACAAGACAGGGTTGCCCGCTTCCACCATTACTTTTTACTTTTTTATTGAGCCTTTGGCAATCAAAATTAGGAATAATGCTGCTATTCAACCCCCCATCTTGGGTATGTCAAAGCTGAAACTGTTCGCAGACGACATAATTCTATATTTGATGCCTGAGAAAGCTATCATGGAAACTGTATTGAGGGAATTTAGAGACTTTGAATTAATTGGTGGTTACAAAATAAACTCTAACAAAACCAAGATCCTAGCCCTCAATGCAGATCTTAACCTTCTACCACAATGTTTGAGGGCTCAAGCTATTGAACAAGACACAATCAGATACCTTGGGATATATATTTCTAGCCATTATCAACAGTTATTTAAACTTAATTATATAAAAATGAAAGATAAAATCAAAAAACTTTTGGATCAATGGCTTTTACTTCCTTTATCATTAATCGGTAGAGTTTCTTTAATTAAAATGTCTATTCTTCCGTTGCTTATATTTCTTTTTAGCAATGTCCCTATAAACATAAATATGTCCTTTTTTAAAGAAATTGAAACACTAATAAGAGAATTTGTTTGGGGAAAGAAAACAGATAGGGTGAAGTTGACTGTAGTGCAATTACCAATCATACAAGGGAGGCTAGCTTTGCCTCATCTAAAAACATATTATGAGGCCGCATTTATGGATATAGTGGCAGGCCTGATAAGATCCAAATGTAATCGAGATAGCTTCTTTCTGGACAAAATGTTACAAGAAATTCATTGTCAATGTCGAGTGTTTTTAAAAACCTCCAAACTTCCTAAAAAAACTAGATACAAGACTTTAAAGGAATATTCTTTTAGACTCCAGTCCTTTTTTAAAAAAACTGGCTCCTCGGGTCTGCAATATTTGAGATTAAGAGAATGTACTAGCCTTGGTCTCCAATTTGGAGAAAATCATTAAAAAAATTGGGAAGACTGTGGGCTACAGGAGCTAAGACCTTTCGGCATCCAGAATAGGATGATCACTTGGGAAGAGGAAATGGCTAGGGTAGAAAACCCCAGGAAACCTGACTTTTTTGAATATTTGCAAATTGTTCATTTTCTAAAAAATATTAATGGCATTTTTGATATTCCCAATGATCTTGTGTTGGCACTCTACAGGGCCAAAGTAAAAGGGGTAGGGAACTGGTACCGATTGCTAAATCACCAGGGACAAGTACCTCTGATAGAGGCCCATTTGGCTAAAATAGGTCGTGAGACACAATGTATTTTATCTCGTAAGGATTGGGAAGTTATATCCTATTTAGGAAGCAAATCCTTGCGCACAACCAATTTTAAAAGGATGGCCTTTTTATCACGCTGGCTCTCCTATTTGACTCTGGAAGCTTTGCAAAAAAGGTATTCGGAAGTTGAAAACAAATGCTTCCGCTGTCAGGCCAATGGAGCAGGTGGGTGGCACCACATTTTCTATACCTGCCCATGGTTAGAGCCCTTTTGGGTAGCTATATTTGCCGACATAGAATTAGCAATAGGGAAGAGAGTTCAGCCCGAGATCGAGGCAGTTTTGTTTGGACTATATAAGGGTAGATCAATGTTAATGAAGGCGGAAGAAGTTTTCTTATTTATCTCTTCTACTGTAGCCCGATCCCTAATCCTGCAGAATTGGAAATCTAGTGATATTCCCTCTCATTAAAAATGGTTTAGTAAAAAAAAAAGGACTCGGAATTTTGAAAAAGCTTATGCTAGATGATTGGGAGCTATAAAAAAATTTGGTAAGAATTGGAAGTTTTTTGATAATCTTGAAAAACGGAAGGAGGGAAATTAACACTCGATATGGATGATATGACTTATGTGACTTTCGTGGTTAGGTAGACCAGCAGTTACTGTTGTTTTATTTTAGAAGCACTAGCACTTTTCTCTGTTGTTGCACTTTAGATGCATTAGCACTTTTATTATTGCAGGTGTTTGCACATTGTCACTTTGATAGTATTATTGTTGATGCTACAAGCTGCTATAGTCACATTTTCTTTAAAAAAAAAAAATTCACGAAATGAACATGTTAAATGTATAAATGGTTTTAAAGAATATTTTTATGTATATTATGTACTCAATGCTCTGCTCAATAAAAAATATTTTTTTAAAAAAAATTGAATTTAAAGACATCTTGTACTAGCATCTGGAAGGGCTTTTTACATAGACGTCAGTATTTTCCAACAAATACACAAAACATGGAAAGATTTTTTACAATCAAGGACTTATGCTGACTATACCAAATATGGGCATTAAAACACAAAGAGGTCTAGATTTATATGGTGTTTCAATGTGACCTTCTTTCTTCCACGCAAGCCAAACTTAGTAAAATGTTGATCCATTAGGCACATGTCAAATGAGGATGGCAGTCTTTGTAGGTCATCATTTCCTGATAGCATGTCAAATAGTCCAAATCATTGTCCAAGTTGTATATCATGATGTAAACTTCCTACCTGTGATCACTCCAGGTATTATTCATGAACCTTTTCAATATATCTTACTCATGGAAACAGTACAGAACCTTTCGCTCAGTCACTCATGCTTACTTATTCTCAGAGAAATATACAGAGAATACACAGTGGGACATTTTCAATAATATTTTTTGAACCAACGTTATTCTTGCATAAAATATGTGTGCTGCAGTTATCAGTAGACAGAATCAATGTTACAATATTGTGTTAATGTAAAAGTGAACTACATTTTAAGTCACAATATGTCAGTAAATTCACAATTGGGCAACTACAGTCAAAGAATGTCAGGATTTAACATCATTTCTGTAGAAGTGTGTAGTTTTGGTAAATTCACATAATAGCATTGTCATATTCATAACATATGTGACGGAATATTAATCAATCAATTCAGGAATAGCATACATACTCTCTAAAATTCACAACACCAACAGCGAAGGTTGGGTTTACAATTTTCCAACTCACAGTGCATCACTACAGTGACAATGTTTAAATCCTGCCTCATCTACTCTATGGATCAGAAAATGTTCACTAACAGTCAACCTAATACTTCTATATGTCCTAGTTTCAATGGACATATGTTCAAATCTTGCTGATTTTGTTCATAACTGGTCGAGCAGCAATTGTTTAGTTCAAAACATAACCTACTTTAACATAAAGTGATATGCTTAATCTGGATTTTCCTGCATAAACATATGAAGGACTCAATTAAAGTTAAAACATGTTTTTCACAGCATACTAAAATAATCCCACCTACCACTAACCAATTAACTACCACTACTCTACTAAATGTATTCTAAATTATGCTCTTTCTCATAAAACAATTATATCTACTTGACTTTTTCCTAAAACAAAAAATCCTAAACAACAACCCCACCCCTTTTACAAACATCAACATACAAAATGCCTATACATAATACAGCCTACACACATACTAACTACATTTAAAGTACTAACTCGTTTTTTAAAAGATATATCTTTTTTGTTCTAAGCACAAAACATCATACACCCTCCTACCTACGTACTTGTACTATCAAATCTGAATCTAAACCTTAACACTAAATCCTCTATACTTATCCAAACCGTAACATATTTATAATACTACTCTACAGCCTATCTACATGATCTTTAAAGAATGATGAAAAATAGAAAAAGGGAAGGATTACAAACAGAGGAAAAGTCAGCATGCACACTGTATCTGCCGTAAATAGTGTACAGTGCCTCCTAACACCATTAAATTTTGCAAAGAACAAGGGGGCATATCAGCAACGAGGCGATATAAAATTATCGCCGGGTTTCCAGCGATAATCTCACGTTTGGCAGTTAGCGCTAGGATTTTTATCGCTTTTGAGATAAGCGTTGCTAATAGCACGCTATCTGAGGGTTATAAATCCACGTTAGCCGGCGATAATTATCCTAGCGCTAAGTGCGCTTAGCGATAATTATCGCCGGTTGTTGCTGATATGCTCCCTGGGGACTAGAGTAAACAGAGTGGGACCTGGGGTATAAGTACTTATACAGGAACAATGATCCCTTACAACATAGATAAAAGACCACGGTCAACACTGTGATACAATGGAGACTCTCTTATAGGAATTTCGATAGGAAATTAAATACTTTTTATTCAGATCATGAATAAAATAAGAACATGGAAAGTGGGACATTATTCAAGAAAAAAGGGAAAAAGGATTAAAAAAACTCAGGCATAGTAATGCATGACTAAATTACAATCAACAGTTAGGCCACACGCATATGGACAGGACCATTGCACATGTGTACAGTAATTATTTGAACAAGTCAGTGTCAGGTTGCTAAAGTCAATAGTGTTTTCACCCCAAACATAATAATGAGCTCATCATCAGGACAAAGAAAATATGACCTGAAGAGGATGCCTGCCAAATGGAATTCTCGAACCACGCATCAGAACTATACAACATAATGAAGGAGTGTGCATGGGTCCACAGAGGGATCTGGAAATTCGAAAACTGCAGTGAGGGTCCAACTGAGAGTGAAATTTGAAATCAATTAGGCCAGGCGTCAGGTATGCAGCAGGTGTCCAATAGCAGATAATTGTAGTGAAAAACAGACCTGTCAATGTGGGGGGATGCTCTCTCTGAGTCCGTTAGGCATATGGATGAGGAATAGCACAGCCAGGAGGCGGAGAGGAAACAGTATGTATCAGGACGGGCCCAATGACCAGGGTGTCAAGAGGCAGTGGTCACGGGTGGTGAGGGAACCAGAACATCAGTCCTGTCCAACTTGTCTGTCCCTGTGAGACTTTGTAGATCTTGTGTAACACGAGGCAGCTCTAGACTCTGGCTTGCATTACTCAGAAACAGGAAGACCTTACATGTGTGGAGAGTGAACGTCCCCACCCATTCAGCCATGCATTTTTGTGCATTCCCAGATGTAAAGAGAGCAGTGAACCTGAGAATGTGGAAAAATGGTACACCTTCCCAATAAGGAACAACAAGAAATTTTGTTTTTTATTTCACCTTGTATTATCATCTTTCCAAGTGTACTGCATTCTGCTGCACACTTAGAAACAAGAACAATTCCTCCAATTATTGTTTTCTTTCCATGAAGTTGTCCCTTCCTTCACAAAAACAATCTTGCCTGTAACACAGGCACCAATGCACCATGGCACTAGGGTGGCTGTGTTAGGGCAGGCTGCACTCTGTGTGCCAGCACAGGGAGAGTGCAGGAATACATCATATATTAGTAGATATGGTTCCTGCATTTTGTATTTGACACAGCACAGTACAGAAAATTGTCTTGCTGTGTTGCATTGTGCCAAATGTCCCGCAGAGTCTAAACATCCCAGGTAGGCTACCAGAGAGATATTTTGAGAGTAGTTGCTAATCAAGACTGTATGCTTTCAAATGCACATTAACAGCCCATGTCATGTGTCCCTGAACTATAAGTACAAGAGTCATATCTCATTGTCTACTTATACATTTGTGCAAATGTCAACAAAGTATAAACACATCTATCATAGTTTATGTGTCTATGGATCTATGTGATGTATGTGCCCTTCTTGTGTGTCCTTGCATGATATGAGGTAACGGATAACACTTATACAGTATTACCAAAATATACTATTACATGAAATACATATCTTATAATGCACCACCATTTAGATCACTATCATAATGTATTTATTGAGGAGTAATACAAAGTAATTCATACCGTATTCCTCCAGATTGTTGTTTACCCTCTAAGTAAACGTAGGCTGCACGTATCACACACTTTACTCATATATCAAACACTGAACAAATATTTGCCTGAGTATTTGTGTATCCATTCTAACACACATGATATGAATCATTTTTCCTAATATATAATGGGGTTGAAACAAAAGCAAGATTACTATTTTAGTGTGAACCACTAATTTTATATGCAGAAGTATTTATATATGGTGGATAATGCAACATTTGTTTAAAGAATTAAATTCTCACCTTCACAAAATGCACCTACTTGTATTGTCCATTCTTTCTGCAAAGGTCAAGGATGTATTCCTTCCTTTGCATACACAATGCAGATTACAATGCTGCCACACTTACACCATGTCCTCATGCCTGAGTATGGGCTGTGCAGCATACAGTTCACTATCTCAGACACATCATATAACCCACACATAAAGGCTAAGGTTTAGACAAGTACATCCTTAGAAGCAATCAATCAATTACATGAGCATAGTGCAATGTTGGATGTTCTTTTGTGGCTCACATATACAGGAATGATGCCTTCAGTTCATGATGTGGACATATGGCATCAAGAAGTGGTGTTACAGGAAGTGTTTTGAAATGTAGGTAAACTCATGAGAGAGTGTTTACAGTTGACATATTAATTTCTGTATGTATTCTGTGTAATGAGGTTAGGACTGACAAGGGTGAGTGTCTGATAACAGTACACAATATGAAACAGCAAAAGTAAGGACAACAATATATGTGCATTTTAAAAACTGTACTTTTTCCAGCAGTTTCACTGGGTTTTTAATACAACACTTGTGTAATGAGTAGTGTGAAATGTCTAGATATGTGTTTGCTAATGAAACAAGGATTTGATTTCTGCCTGCAATTTGTCACTTAGCCAACCATTTTTATATGTAAAATAAGTGTTATTATGTGTGAGATAAGGTGACCTATGTACAACTTTCATAGTATACTATCCACATATATGATTGTTAGCATCACATGATGCATGTGACCCTGTACATGTGAACATAGAAAATACACATATGTCGTTATAGGTACTTATGCACAATGCTGGAGGGGAGTAGGGCACTGTGCTGAACTATGTGAGTACGAGCTTGACACATTACCTGAATATTGATGGTGATGGACTGACTGGGTTGTGGTTACTCACTCATGGGTATCCTTCAAAAAGATACATTACAGTCCACCTATTATATGTTCGCATGGAATTTTGATGATTTTGAGTCATACCAAATACAGAAATAGGTAATAACCAGACTGCTAACAACTTGTATGTATTATGAATATTTGTCATCAACACATTTCTAGTAACTTTGATTTATTGAAGTTATACCTGTCGCACACTCAGAAAGAAAGCTTCTAAAGCAAATGGAGTACTGATACTTTGCTTCCACATTAGAATTGGAGAACAAAGCTATTTTTGCATCATCAATTGGTGTGCGTCGCCCTGAAAATACAGATAAGATAAAGTTGTCACATGTAGGCAAAGAACACACAATGCACCATTAATATGATAACAATGAAGACATCAATATCAAGATAATGATGTTGGAGGCGTGGCCTGACCGCCCACTGCAGTGGACGTGCGGAGCTGAAACTACGTCGGAACTCAGCACACCAAAGCCAAATGGAGATGAATAGCTGCTTTCCCATGCAAGGGGCACATTGATAAACATCCTAAAAGACCCCCGAGGCTCGCAGAGACATGCAGGGTAGGATTAAGAAGAAAACAGCAACTGCCATCACCAGCCGACTTCAGCCCTCGGGAGACGTGGGGTGTGGTGCAGGGTCTCAAAACCAGAATATGGGGAGGGCGGTGCCCACTCCATTTTCACAGCACCTGGGGCGTGAAGTTACACTGGAGAAACCGGGAACACTGACCTGCAGTGCATATCCCTTCTGATCCTGCTGCACCCGGATCACTGTAGCAAGGACGCATAGAAACAGCCACAAAAAGGCCCGCAATGTGCCAATTACCACTGCCTCCTTGTAGACTCACAGACCGCAAGGATGAAAAAACAACTCAAGGGGAGAAGACAGCTCGAGACACGCATGTGGAGAGGTAAGGACGCCCAGGAGGGTGCTCCCCAGAGGGGGCCACCGGTGAGCCTGGGGACTTGGAGCTGTGATGGGCCATCCCACTTCCTGCTCCATTGCAGGCACGCACTACTCTCCCGCTACACTATGGCCTAGCTACAACAGAGATTGGCTTATGTGTATATCCCTCTCCCTCCACCCGGCAGAGACTGGTAAACCTGACAGGCTGACAAAGGGTGTGAGTGATCGGTTAGAGACAGTTAGAGGCAGCAAAAAGCTGAGCGCCTGCTACTTCCCATATTGGGGGGAGGCCAAAAGCCAGATCTAACGTGTTATTTAAGCCCGCCCTGTGTTGCTGGAAGACTGCTAAAGGGTCACTAAAAGTGGAAAGAGGTACAGTGCCACTCTTTGGGGACTGCAAGAGATACTGGTGATAGCGGGCCTCCATATTTTAAAGACGGACTGCGGGGGCCAACTGCCATTTGACACAGTCAAGAACCAGGCACCCGGACATGGCAGATGAGACAACGATGGGAGATGTGGGTGGGGGTCCATCCCCAGACACAGAAGCACTGATGATAGAGCTGAGTTCAGGCTTTAAAGTGCTGGACAGTCGGTTCGATGCTCTAGAGAAAGGCTTGACATATTGGGGGAGCGAAGAGATCGGCATGACACCCGGCTGGACATGTTGGAGGGAAGCATATCTGACCTTTAAGACAGTGCAGCCAAACAGCTAAGAAACCCAAGCGATGGGAGAAAGTCATCAAAACAATACCTATGAAGAACAAAGACTTAAATGCGAGGAGTAGACAAAATAAAGTGCGCATATTGGGAGTGTCCGAATCCACAAATACTGGGAGGATGGACCAGTTTGTCGAGCAACTACTGACGGAACTATTCAGAAGCAAACATTTTACATCTTTGTTTGTTGTCAAGCGTGCGCATTGGTCACTTGGACCGTGCCCATATCTTGGTTGCCCACCCAGGTCAATTCTCACTAGGCTCTTAAACTTTAGAGACCACAATACCATTCTAAGACTGGCTCATGAAACTTGCCCACTATCCTGGGAGGAATCCTTGCTCCTCATCTTTCCAGACTTCACGATGCTAGTGCAAGAAGCCAGGCATAAATACACAGGGGGTAAAAGCAACGCTTCGAAATCTGGGACTTAGATACGGGATGTTATATCCAGCACACCTCAATGTCGATGTCAATGGCAAACCACATATTTCTGACAACCCTCCGGTTGTTCAAAACTTCTGCAGACAATACTTTGAGACAAACCTCTAGAGGAGGCTCTCCAGGAAGACCACTGACGGACATCCAGTCCAGCGCAAGCGTGGACCTCTTTCCGTCAGGCTAAACTTGGGACTCCATTCATATCACACTTTATCACCCCAGTGGCTCCACATAGCATGGCCACCCTGCCTATCCCTTGCTCTCTGTTGGTAACTCGTGGATACCTCTGAGACAGAGCTATGTAATAATTGATTTGAGTTAATAATTACCATGTGGGTCGGACTGATGTGGCATTGCTGCCCCCATGATGTTCACGACAATATCTATATTTTGCTCCTAACCTTTAAGGCTTAGAGAAGTTTTGAAGTTGGGAAATTGTTCTAAGGGAATTGTACCTGTTAGAAAGCTGCCATATATGGGAGGGGGATGGGAACTGTAGGATCTGTTGTTTTAAGTTTTTTTTAATTTGTCTCTATTCTCGGTGTCACTTGTTGTTGCTACCACGGATACACGCCATCATGTTCACCATAACACTCAATGTACATCAGCTTGACATTCGTTCATATGCAGCTATAGTCGCATTTTCTTAAAGATAAAAAAAATTGTCATGAAATGAACATGTTAAATGGATTAATGGTTTTAAAGAATATTTTTTATGTATATTATGTACTCAATGCTCTGCTCGCGAGAAATGTGCATGCCCGGGCTTCCGCGCATGCGCATTTGTGAGAAGATTCCATCAACCAGGAAGAGAGAGGGAGCCCCGGGACGCCACACCGCAGGTAAGGCATTTTCTCTTACTTTTAAAATACTTTAACTTATTTTAAAATGAGGGCGGGCGGGAGGCGCGTAATGGGGCTACGCGGAGCGCACGAGTGTGCGTAGATTTAGCCACACTACAAGATGCTCCACGTAGCCCCACTACGCCCACTACGCCCAGGGTTAATACTCTTCAACGATACAAAGTGCACACTTTTGGGGACATTTTTCCCAGTGGTCACGTATTTTCCAATAGAGAGGACCCTCGTTTTCAGAGCACCTCATACATGGACCACCTCACCCTGGCTCATATCCAGGTGGCACTCAGGGACAAAATATCAACATATCCTGTAAAACCGACCAATTTTACATCACTCACATTACTAATCACAGACACTGGTGGAGATCATCTCATATCCAGATTTTACCGTGCATGTTTAGCGCTCACGCCATCAGAAGACACCAAAGTGAGAACTGCATGGGAAACTGATCTGGGATATTCCTTTACAGACAAAGGTTGGACAGAATTCTGCCTTCAGACAAAATTGGTGTCCTGTAACCACAGGCACAAACTATTACACTTTACATTTCTGCATAGGGATTACACTACCCCAGCACTGATGTTCGGTGGAGACCCTCACCAATTCTCTCACTGCCCTAAATGCCATACACATGCAGCGAGCTTCACATACATGACCTGGACGTGCACCAAGATTGCTCCCTATTGGAACGGAATATTGCCGAAACTGAGACAATTGACTAGCTTGCAATTAACACTGTCCCCATTGATGGCATTTTAGGACAGGTCGCTGGCGTTCCCAAAACTATTAGTAGATTTGTAGCAATAACCTGCTTCTTGCAAAGAGAAAATAGACGTGCTTTGGGGCAGTAAGAGGGAGCCTACAGTGGAGAAATGGATAAGGAGTCTAACCTACTGTGATACTACTAGTGAGTTATTTGCAGAAGTGCAACCCCATACATCTAGGCCTAAGGATATACGGCAATACCTGAAGGATTACCTGAGAGAACACGAAATGCCAAGCACCAGTTAGAGACCAGTTTGAGACTAGAACTAGTGGTGTGCACATTCACAATTACACAGACCCACTCAAGCTAACACCGTCACTAGATCAGAACACTAGACTTATACATCTAACACTATTGGACCCAACTGGGCTGCTCTGTCAGACATATATTCAAAATGTGATGTTTTGTATGAAACTACTGTATATTTACCATATTTTGCCAGCACAGAGAGAGAGAGAGCAGGAAATCCTCATATCTGGGTAGATATGGGCCGTTCCTGCCCTCTCCATTTGACACAGCACTGCAGGATCTCTAGCTGCATCACGCTTAGGCCCGGGCGGTGAACTTCGCTCCGTTCGCGGAGTTTCCGGAAAACTCCGCTTCGCGATGTGCAGCGGAGTTTTTTTTCCCGCTCGCTATCGCGAACGGTAAGTTTGCGGCCGCGAACGGTAAGTTCGCGAGCGTGAGCTGCCGCTCTGGTAGAATTTCTACCCGAGCGGCAGGAATACCAGCACAAACTGCAGTTCGCACTGCCACTCGCCGAACTTTGCGGAGTCGTTCTGTAACTTCACGGAGTTCCACATAGCAAAACTCCGCAAACTACGCCCAGGTCTGATTACGCTCTATCAAATTATGATCTATCTGTCCCCAAATGGGCAACTTATGTTCAATTACGTTTCCCTTAACACATGTCCTTTGCTACTTAATTACATGTATTTCTATCACCACCATAGTGAATTATCACTGTAATTCTGTAAAAACCAATAATTATCCATGTGTGCTTATTGGATATGCACATCAAAATCAGAAATGAATTAACATTTGGAAAGACTTCATTAAGTGAGAATGTCAGAAGAAGTATACTTCCCAACAAGCCCAGCTATCTCCAGCCCCAGTAGGTCCAGTAAGTCCGCCCCAGGGGAGATTACATCCATCCATTGATCTTGAATTTGGTGACCTGTGCAGCCCGCATTTATCACTGGGAGCAGGTGTTTACTGATGCACACCCAGTGGACATTGCACTCTTTGGGGCCCGATTCACAGAACTAATCTGAGACAAAATCCTAAACTTACTACTTTTGGTATTCACAGAAGGCATTTAGTAGTAGTAAAGTTAGGATTTTGTCTTAAGTTTGACTTAAGACAGACTTAAGACAAAATCCTAACATTACTACTACTAAATGCCTTCTGTGAATACCAAAAGTAGTAAGTTTAGGATTTTGTCTCAGATTACTTCTGTGAATCGGGCCCTTTGAGTGGATAGCCTTGGCTGACCCACCCTCCAACCCCAAGCATACGATGGAGGTGGTCTACTGTTAACCAGACAATGCCCCTACCTCACTCTTGTCAACATTTCGCTCTCTCCCCCGTTGACAGACATTCTTCAATCACAACCTATGTGTACCTACAGCGATAAAAAAACACACCCAAAAACCTCTTAGACCCCAAACTACTAAAACCATAAAGTACCCCAAACAGCCAGACACACAAAAGATTTAAGACACAATCCACATTTTGACACAAAAATAGCGCACAGATAATTCAAACAAACAACATTTAGACAAACTGAAAACTATAGACAAGCCATACGATCCACAAAACTCTCGCAATACAACAACAGCTCTCCACACATCTGCCAAGCACCAACCATGACAAAAAGTGAAAACCAAAGTTCACACACTTCCTGGTAAGCAGCCACACCCGTTATATAATTTCGTTGGTAGTACCAGCTGATTTGCATAGATTAGCATTGATTTTCACCACGCAGGGCAATGAAAAACATGTTTTCACAATGGAACAGTCTATATTACCTTACACTGGCAACGTAAGACATGTTTGCGCAACACAACCAACTATATTACCATGCAAGGTTCACGCAATACATGATTTTGCAATTCAACGGCCTATATTTACATTCTATACATGTTTTTGCAATAAGCAGCATCCTATTGCACTACTACATTGACCAGGCCAGACTCGTTCACACTAAGTAGATTTCTATTGTACTGAACAAGGGCCAAACAAGACTTGTATGCACTCAATCAATCAATCACGCGTTTGTTAAGCGCTACTACTCATCCGTGAGGTTCTCAAGGTGCTTGGGGAGGGGGATTTCTCAGGTTCCAGTCCAAAACAGAGGGGTCTGTCGAAGAGCCAGGTTTTGAGGTTTCTTGTGAAGATGGAGAGAGATGTTGTCTGTCTGAGGTGGAGAGGGAGGGCGTTCCAGGCTCTGGCCACGAGGAAGGAGAAGGAGCGGCTGCCTGATCATGTCTTTCTGGTGCAGGGGAACACGGCGTAGGAGAGCTGGTCTGATTGTAGGGTCCATTGGGGTGCATGGAATTTGAGTCTGCTGTTCAGGTATGCTGGTCCTATGTCGTGGAGGGCCTTGTGAGAGTGGGTGAGCATCTTGAAGATGACTCTAGCTTCAATGGGGAGCCAGTGGAGTGTCAACAGGTGCTGGGAGATGTGGCAGTGTCTTGGCAGGTTGAGGACCAGTCTTGCAGCGCAATTCTGGATGTTCTGTAGCTTGCGTGTGAGGTTTTTGTTTATTCCGGCATAGCGTGCGTTGCCGTAGTCGAGTCTGCTTGTGACCAAGGCGTGTGTGACGTCTTTCTGTGTTCGAGGGGGATCCATTTGAAGGTCTTGCGTAGGAGGGTGTAGAAGCAGGAGGACGAGACTGCGTTGATCTGGCGGTCCATTTTGAGTTCGGAGTCCAGGATGATGCGTAGGTTGCGTACGTGGTCGGTGGGGGTGGGCGGACTTCCGAGGGCAGGGGGCAACCAGGTGTCATTCCAGGCGTCAGGGTGTGGGCCCATGATGAGCACTTCTGTTTTGTTGGTGTTTAGTTGAAGGCAGCTGTTTTTCATCCATTTTGCGATGGCTTCCATGCCTTCTCAAAAATTGTGTCTGGCGGTGTTGGGTTTGTTGGATAGAGAGAGGATGAGTTTGGTGTCTGCGTATAACACAATGTTGAGTCTGTAGGTTCTGATGATGGAGGTGAGCGGAGCCATGTAGACGTTAAAGAGTGTAGGGCTGAGGGATGACCCCTGGGGGACTCCGCAGGTGCTAGGTGTAGGGTCCGAGAGGTAAGAGGGGAGTCTGACCCGCTGCGTTTTGCCGGAGATGAAGGAGCGGATCCAGTCGAGGGCCTTTTCTTGAATCCCTGCGTCATGGAGTCTGCATATTAGGGTGCGGTGAGAGACTGTGTCGAATGCCACTGAGAGGTCGAGAAGGATGAGGGCTGCTGTTTCTTCTTTGTCCAGTAGGGATGTCGTCTGTTGCGGCGAGGAGGGCGGTTTCCGTGCTGTGTTTTTTTCTGAAGCTGGATGTTGTGCTCTTCGATGAATGTGGTGAGTTGGCTGTTGATGGCTTTCTCAATGACTTTCGCTGGGAAGGGGAGCAGGGATATGGGTCTGTAGTTTTTGAGGTCGGTGGGTTCCGCCGAGGGCTTCTTAAGGAGGGGGTTGATCTCGGTGTGTTTCCAGTAGGCCTGGGCTAAATTTCCGTTCCGCTTGCGGAAATTGTGATAATTTGACATTTTCGCGTTCCGCGGAGAGCGCGAAAATGTCAAAATTTCCGCATTCCGCAGATTAGCGATAATTTGGTTCTTGCTCGCGCTGTAAAATAATACATTCTCGCGTGCGCGCGATCGCCTTACCTGAATCCCCGCGTTCGCCGACAAGTTTTCCCGATCCGGTCGCGTTCTCCACAAGATGTTGGATTGTTGGTAGCCATTTGCGCTTTCTCGCGACAGTTCGCGCCCGCAGCAACGTCATGCGTCGCGCGATCACGTCTTTCTTCTCGCGATCATGCACAGCGAGAAGAGTGAAAACAAGATGGCCGTGCCCGCAAGCATTCGCATGGGTAAGTTGGCGAGCCGCGAACACGCAGAAAATACCGCGAACGGGCGGGAAAAAAACTTCCGCATCTTCGCGATATTTCCGCGTGTTTGCGGAGATTTTAAACATGTTCGCGATAATTTGCGAAAGTCGCTTTCGCAAATTCCGCCCACCCCTAGTTTCCAGTCATCGGGGAACGATGCGGTTGCCAGGGAGCTGTTGATGGTGTGGCAGAGCATGGGTGCAATGGTGTTGGCGGCTCTGTTGAAAATGAGGAGGGGGCAGGGGTCCGTGGGAGCCCCAGAGTGGATTGAGTTCATCATCTTCAGTGTGTCTTCGGTGGTGAGGGCTGTCCAGTTGTCAATCATTGGTTTCATGTTGTCGGGGGTGGTTGGTGAGGGTTCAGTGTGTTGGTTGTCTTCATCGAAGTTGTCATAGAAGGTCTTGATTTTGTGATGGAAAAAGGTGCTGAGTTTGTCGCAGAGGTCTTGTGAGGGTGGGATGTTGGTGGACTCGCTGGTAGGTTGGGCAAACTCCTTGATGATGTTGAAGAGTTCTTTGCTGTTGATGTGCGTGGGTGGAGATTCTGTCTTCGATCGCTTTTTTCCTCGTTTATCTGATGAGTTGGTGGTGGAATTTGGTGGCGGCTCTGAAGTTGTTGTGGGCTTCTGTGGATTTGGTGTTCCTCCAGTCCTTGTCTAGGTGGCGGCAAGTGCGTCTGGACTCTCAAATTTCGGTGGTAAACCATCTAGCTTTCTTGGCGTGGGTGTTGTTGTTTTTCTTGAGGGGGCAAAGGTATTGCCGCTGTCGGTGATCTATCTGTGCAGGGTTCGTGCTGCGGCGTTGGGGTTGTTGTTTTCCATGACGGTCGGGGTGGAGTTGCTGAGTGATGAGGTTGGCTAGTCGTCGGTGATTCTGGTCCAATTTCTTCGTGGCAGCAGGTGCTGGTGTCTGTGGATGGTGGGTGTTCTGAAGGTGAAGTAGACGCATCGATGGTCAGTCCATGGGAGTTCGGTGATGTGGCTGAAGATGATGGAGTTTCCTGTTGTGAAGAGGGGGTCGAGGGTGTGTCCTGCTGAGTGCGTGGGTTCGGTCACGATCTGGCGGAGTACAATATTGTGGTGCTTGTCCAGGAGGGATGTGGTGCTGGGGTCCCATTGGTTGTCGAGGTGGAAGTTGAGGTCTCTCAGCAGGGTGTAGTTGGTGGATGCGATGGCCTGTGGGGAGATGATGTCCGT
This sequence comes from Triturus cristatus, assembly GCF_964204655.1. Classification (NCBI taxonomy): domain Eukaryota; kingdom Metazoa; phylum Chordata; class Amphibia; order Caudata; family Salamandridae; genus Triturus; species Triturus cristatus. The sequence goes on along the minus strand of NC_140587.1, from coordinate 732,368,549 downwards.
GATGGATTCGGCAAAAGGTCCACGGGGTCCAGGGGGTCGGTAGATGAGGGTTCGTCGGAGGGTGGTGGTAGGGCTGGCCAGTATCTTGAAGTGAAGGTGTTCCATCAGGTCTGTGGGCTCATCGGGGAGTGTGGATTTGTGGATGATGGCGATTCCTCCTCCCGGGCGGTTGGGGCGGTCCTTCTTGGAGATCTTGTATCCTTGGGGGATGGCGATGGCAATGTCCGCTCCCGAGGAGGTGTTGGGCCAAGTTTCGGTGAGGAACGCTACATCCGGGGTGGTCCCAGATTTCGGTGGTGTGTTTGTGGAGGGATTGGACATTGAGGAGGATGCATTGCAGGGTTTTCGGTTCGGGTGTCTTCTTGCGGGTGGGTTGCGCTAGGTCCGTGATCTTGGTGATGCTGCAGGTGTGCCGGCAGCAGTGACAGCTGAAGGGTCTGTGGGTGTCAGCCGGTGACGCTTGGGCTGGACAGCTGGGAGGCGGGTGTGGGAAGGGGAGCAGGATTGGTTGCTCTGGTCATGCTGAGGGGAGGAGCTGAGGGGAAAAACGGGCCGGAAACGAGGAATAAGAGGGGAAAAAAGGAGAAAAAGAGTGAAATAAGGCAGAGAGCAGAGAACACACAGAATGCAGAAAAGTGCAGAAACGATTTGAAAAAGGGTGAAAAACAAGTGAAAAACGGACCGGACAGCGGAGCGAGACAAAGGAGAACAGAGGTCCACTGGACCACGAGGGAGGCTAAGGGAAATAAGGAAAAAAGAGGAAAAATGAGAAAGGCATAAAAAATGCAGAACAGAAAACGACAGAAGGAGAAGCAAAAATGAGTGATAAAAACGGAAAGAAGAGCAGAGCGAGGCAAAGGAGAACAGGGGTCCACTGGACCACCAGGGATTAGGTGCAGGTGAGCCTGCGGGTGGAGGAGGGCCTCGAAGACCAGCATAAACGAGAGTGCAAATGCAGGGGCAGGCCTCACTTAATGGCGGTGCTGCGAGGGAGGGGGAGCAATCCACTATTCACTAATGCACTAAGCAGTGTCTTATTGTAGTATTCAAGGTCCAGGCCTCACATGTTTGCACTAAGCAGCTTTCTATTGTGCTATGCAAGGGATACCCAAGACATGTATGCACTAAGAAGAATCCTATACTACTACAGAAGGGCCAGTCTTGTTTGCACTAAGAAGCTTACTGTTGTGCTACGCACGGTCCACACAAGACTTTTACTAAGCATTTTCCTATCAGGGTACTGAAGGGCCAGGGCAGATATGTTTGCACTAATAAGCTCCCTATTGTACTACAATACATAGTTGCTTAGTGCAAACATTTTTGCCCTGGTAAAATAGACACTGCTTAGTGCATGAATGTCATAGGACATATTAGCACTAAGCAGTGTCCTAGTATATTACACATGGGCAGGCCAGGCATGTGACTAAGCAGCTTCCTGATGTACTACGCTAGGGCCACATAAGACATGTATGCACTAAGGAAGTAGTATCCTATTGTACTGCACAAGTGCCAAGTAAGACATGTTGAGCTCTGTACTGTCATGTAAAGCTACCTGTAACACAACACAGGGCAGCACACACACTTTCCCCAACATTTATTCAGAAGTGACGCTAAACACAGCACTGCAATGCAACGAAATGTACTGAGTTGCATGACAAGGTCACAGCACAGGAGGAACATATTTACAAAGATATGCTGCATACCTGCTTCCTCATAGTGGTGTAGCCCTATGAGTTGCTTTGCACCAACACATGGAATGTTGCACCATAGAGCAAGTGTGACTGCCTTAGAGGCAGGTATGGTGCCTAGAAGTCAGGAACACCTTCAAGCACAACATTATTTTCATCAAGTTAGTTTCCCTTTCTATGTGTGTTGCCTTATGCATTACATGTAGAATCAGTACATTAAGATGATGCCATTACATTTCTATGCAAGTTACGCAACACTTGTGAAGTTGTTGCATTTGTGGGTAGTCACACATTTACAAATATTTGTACAGTTGGGAATATGACACAAAAAATTTGAACACGCATGTTAACATCCATGCTTCGGTCACTCTACCATGAAAAAATGTGTAATGTAAAGTGAGGCACCACAAGCTGTGACTTGTTTTACAAGTATTTATAAAGCAACGCAATGCTGTCCCTTAAGTATGATGTCATATATGCCCCACAGAGCCTCCTTGCATTTCTCTATGTAGCAAGGTGCATCTTGATTCATGCAAGGCTGTGCAAGTCACTGCCTGGCCCTATTATTTGGTGGGAAGGGTTACATGGGTGGAGCATGAGTTTCCCAACATATTAACCCATGTTATTTGGTGCATTCACATTTGAACTTACACAAGTAAACCTGAAAATGGGTCAAAAGCAGATCCCTCCCCAGGTGAAGCATGACATCGACAAATATGTTTATTTCTAGAAGTTACTTCCACACTTTATGGATATTGCATTCTGCATCACAGCTTGAAAGAGGAAAATGCCTTGAGGATTTCTTTTAGTGCAGAAAGGTGTCCATTCCTAACCAGAATCTATCCCGCCTGTAACACAGACTTCCTTGCACTATGGTGTAAGGGTGCCTGGGTCAACTATATACTGCATTCATTGACCCAATGCAGTAAGAGGTCATGAATACCACATGTTTTTTCATACATGGTGCATTTCTGCACTCGCCCTGATGTGTCTCTATGTATTACAGCAAGTTTAATGGCAATGTCATCTTACATCACTTTGTTTGAAATCTACACCTATGTACCTTAAGAGAGTGTACATCAATGTAGTTCTGCATAGTGTAAGCAGAAAGTGACAGTATGTGACACATAAAAGTAAGCACATATGTTTTTGGGTTGTGTTCTATTGCCATTTGATTTTGTTGTGTTTATGTTAATTTTGCACCTATAGCAAGCACAACCATGTTTTCTAAACTGCCGATGTTATGACTTACAATATTGACATACTGTGTTGTGTTTATCCCGTTGCTAACACTCTGATTACACATCCTATCAGCTCTTCACCCACAGCATACCTGCTTTAGAATGTTGAAGGTTCTAAAATTTGATGTCATGTCACTTCAAAGTTCTGCACACATAGGCGAGTCAATGCATAAGTATATGCATAATCATACTAAAGGACACCTTCATAACGCAAGGTTACAGAATGAAGAATCATGCATTGGCCTACCTCATTTTGATTACACAACACACACATTGCCACAGAAAGTGGGTTAGCATGACTTAGTACTCACCAAATGTATGTACGTGGAAATTTCATACACTTTTTTACCTCAACTATTTTAATAATTTCCTGATTACATGCCCCTATGAGTCTGTGGCTCAGGCTAAATAGCTTATATGATCAGTTTATTTATTCAAAGTAAGTAGATTATCTATGCCTATCATTTCATATGAAACACAGGAGCTTTGTTGAGAAGTTTTATGGATACACTGATGGAAGTGACCCGAAAAGGGCCACCCGGGTCAGTCAGTCCACCTCTCAGCCTTCCTTACCAAAATGAAGAGTCGGTCAGACAGGAGAGAATACAAACCAATAATCGTTTCTTAGTATACACTCAGAGGGGAGCTCAATCTGCCCGGTCGCTAGGAGGGCTGCAGAGGGACTGAAAATCAAAAGCATAGAGATACATATTTATACTATTCGTAACTGGATTAAAACATGCCCATAATGGAACTTTCCAAGTAGATGCAGTAGTGCAATACAAAGAAAGTTAACATTTGATCCTCATATCTTGCAATACCTCAGCAGCTCAAGGTTATTTCTTCCTGCACCCGCCCCTGGACAAGTGGTAGAGGACCTTTATCTAGTGGAAAGATATGCGTCACATGAACAGTGTATTCATTAACGAGGAGAGTTTCATCATTCTGGGAAACGAAACCTAACAGGGGCCTTTTCTAAGAAATGAGCAAAGATCGGTTTCACTCTCGCTTGCTCTGTCCTAAGCACGGGCTCCCATGTTGACCAGGATAATGTACCCCCAAGGGGATACGTTCGATCTATCCTGTCCAATATTAGTGGACAAATCTCACATCACTCTAAACTAACTTCGTTGGTACTATAGCAAAGTACACCTAACTTACACAGTCCATCCCTGACTAATCTGACTTCTTCTTTGGTGCACTGTTCCTCAGCCGAGGGCACAAATTGTTTTTTATTTTTATTTTTTATTTTATTTTTTACTGATACCACTCAGTGATGTACATTGCTTCGCGCCTACAACCCGGAGGCCGGCTGACATAGCTTCGTGAAGTATATTACAGCACCACTTATCCCACATCCCTGAACCTGATAGCGCAGTTGTCAAATATGCAATGCATTATGACCAACCGATAGTGCAGCACTGTACATCATTTCTATAGCAATATTCCCTACGAGAGGTCACAGTTTTCTTATTTAGCATAACTATACAAAACACCCAACTCCCTCCCCTCCCCCGCCCGAGCCTTTGGAGGTATCTAGTCAGCAACCCTCCTGAAATTCCCACTCCGATACACCATTTAGCAATGGGGTCATCTTCCAGAGGTCCCCTCCCTACTTCAATTCCTATTATGGTCAGTAATATGTCAGTAATGGCCGTAGTGTAATCCCTAATCTTTAAACCCCATCTGCGCAGGAGGTACACCTACTCCACAATCCCAATATTCCCACACACTTGTGAAGTTTCTCTTTTAGAACTAGCTAGACAGCAGCTCCCCCAGCCTCCACATCGTTATCCGCCCCCAACTCAGCATCCATTGCCGTGCGGTCCCTTTTAAGGTAATCCGCATATAGGCCCCAGAAGTTTTTTTGCCTGCTGCGCGGTGAGAGTAAATCGCTAAAAGTTTCTGATTGCGTGCAGCAGTAAAGCACGTCCCGTTCCCACTGTGCCACTGTTGGCAGGGGCCCCGCATCCAGCACATCGCCACCCTGCGCTTTGCCACCAGTAGTCCCATGTCTACAAGCCTCCGCGCCGCCTTAGGTAGTCACCTAGAGTAGCCCAAGAGTGCCACTGCTGGGTCAGGGGTAAGCTCCAGTGTTGCTATTCTTCCTAGCTCCTGAAAAATAGCTTCCCAGAATTTAAAAATGCCCGGACAATCCCACGCTAAGTGGTAGAAGTCTGCTACTGAGTGGCCACATCTATCGCATGACGCCTCATCCCTCACGCCATACCTATGCAGCCTTTCCGGCGTGTAATAGACTCTATTTATGCATTTAAAGTGGATCAACCTATGCTTGCCGTGTAGTGAAATCCGACGAGTGCCGACGCAACAGTACGACTACATGGCATCATCTATGACAATATCCAAGTCCCTTTGCCATGCCAATCTAGCCTTGGTGTTTTGCTGGGATCTCTGTGACATCGCTATGTTGTACAGTTGGGATATCAACCTGCGAGGGCTTTTGTGTTTAATGAGGTAAGTTAGTTCCAGAATCTCAGGGGGCTCAGCCATGTCGTCCCCTAACTGCTGTCTCCATGCTCCCCTCACCCTATGGAACTGGAAGCGTTGCAATTGGGTAGGGGCCTCCGCCGACGCGGCCACCTCGTCCCAAGTCTTAGCTGTGCCATCTACAAACAGCTCTCCCACCATGTGGATTCCAAGCTCTTGAAGGGCTTGTATCACTCCCGTATCCCTGCAAGGAGGCAACCACACCGCCCAGTCCAATGGCATTATTGGTGAATATAATAATGCCCCCGCCGTTTGTTGTAATAGACAACGCCAAGCATGCCTAGTTGAATTGAGTGAGTCTAAAAAACCCACCCTTCGATCCAACAGCTCGCATATTATCGCTGGGAGGGGTAGCGGGTCAGCGAACAATCTCTCCAGCTTAAGATATGGAACCGACTCCTCACCGTGTATTCAGCTATGCGCCTGTGCACCCTGCGCCACTCTGTAGTACAGCTCCAGGTCTGGCGCACCCAGATCACCCATACAATAAGGCAACGTCAGCACATGCCAACTAACCCGCGCCTGCCCACCCGCCCATGCTAATCGCAGCAGGGACTTATTAAGCCTAGCAAAAAAGGAGCGCGGTAGCACAATAGGGATGTTAGCAAACAAAAATAGGAATCGAGGCAATATCACCATCTTCATGATTGATATTCTACCTACCAATGACAGAGGTAGCCCGATCCAATTCTCCACGTCATCTTCCAGCTTGTCAATGGCCCTACCATAGTTTTCCCATAATACTATTTCAGAGTCCACATGGAGCTGTATACCGAGGTACCTGACTGGGTCGTCAGACCACTGGAGCGGATAATCCATTTCAAAGATTGTGGTAGACGGGGTCAATGGGAAAGCAATGGACTTAGTCCAATTAACTCTTAGGCCAGACAGCGCCCCAAATTGCACCACCTCCCGCAGTACCGATGACAGATTATTCTCTGGGTCCCGGACATACAGCAGGGTATCGTCTGCATACGTCGAGACCACAATCTTGTAGGTAGGGAAACTCACTCCCCTCAGGCCATGATACTCCCGAAGCACGCATGCTAAAGGCTCCGCAATCAGGGCATATAGGATAGGCGACAGGGGACACCCCTGTCGTGTCCCTCTGGTAATCGGAATCATATCAGAGACCCGGTCGCCGAGTCGTATTCTAGCAGTAGGACTCCTATAGAGCGCCCCAATCATCTGTAAGAAGACTGGTCCCAACCCCATTCTGGTCAAAACCTGGCTCATGAAGGCCCATTCAACAGAATCGAACGCCTTCTCCATATCTAGGAAGACAGCTAGTGCCTGCTCTGGGGCTACCAGCTCTGGAGTGAGCAGCGCCAACCGTGTGGCCAAAACCTTTGCAAACAGCTTGGCATCCACATTAAGCAAGGAGAGCGGCCGATATGAGCTGCACTCCTCAGGGGTTTTTCCTGGTTTGGGGATAGCCACTAGGATGGCCTCACACATAGACTGTGGCATCTGGCTCTTGACACATATATCATTGAACAGCATCGAAATATGCGGGAGCAGCAGGTCTATAAAGGTTTTGTAGAACGTGACCGTGAGGCCATCCGCCCCCGGCACGCTATTCGCCTTCATGCCAGCCAGAGCGTCTAATATTTCATCTTTCTCTATGGGGAGGGCCAGGAATTCCCTATGTGAGTTAGTTAGGAAGGGCAATTTAATATGATCTAGGTAGTCCCGTATGCCCTCATCCATGTCAGTCCGTCTTGAAGCGTAAAGCGTTGTACAGTACGACTTAAAGCGCTCTACTATATCCATTTCTTCAGTTAGCAATTCCCCTCCTTCCGACTGGATCTTAGTGATGTTGGCCTTACCTCTCCGAACCCTCAACATGTTAGCGAGAACGGAACTGGGTCTCTCTCCTTCCCCATGCACCCTGGCCGTAGCATACTTCCCCAAATGCTTCACTTCTGCGTCATGATATTCTGCCAACACTTTCTTTAACTCCTCTGCAGTATTGCCCGCTGCCGCCGTCCGCTGCCGAACCTCCAATTCCCCAGTCTACATTCTAGGGCCGCCAACCGTCGCCGGATATCACGAAGCACCCCTGAATGCTTCGCGATAGCAACCCCTCTGATGCAAACCTTAAAGGCTTCCCAGACCGTTTGGAAACTATCCACTGTGCCAGCATTGATTTCAAAATACCCTGTTATCGCCTCCGCTATTTCCTCCCTAAAGAGGGGGTCAAGCAGCGAATACGGGGGGAACCGCCACGTAAAGGGCGGAATAGTCTTCTTTGGCATAGAGAGGGTCAGCAATATGGGGGAATGGTCCGACAGAGTACGGGGCAGAACCTGGCAAGCTCGTATCTGTGGCAGGAAAGACACTGACGCTAGCCAGTAGTCAATCCGCATGTGAAGGTCGTGATTGGTCGAATAGTGTGTAAAGCCCCCCTCCGTTGGGTTAAGCGTTCTCCAGACATCGACCAATGCCATACTTGTCAGTGCCCTGTCGACTACTTTAACTGCAGCGGCTGGCCCTCTGCCCTGGCCCCCCGATCTGTCTAGACCCGGATGTCGAACCATGTTGAAATCACCGCCCCACAAAATATGAGGTACTCCACAGCCCCTCATTACATTGGTTAGGGATTCGTAAAATTCCGGGCAGTCATAGTTTGGTCCATCAACATTAACTAACAGTAGATCGAAGCCTCTGCCCTGACAACGCATTATCACGAACCTGCCACCTTTGTCTGCTGACACCAAATGCAGCTTATAAGCCGATTTAGGGTTTGTCCAAGTCATGACACCTCTAGCATGCGTTGTGAAGCCAGCTGCCTGCACATTCCCCGCACCCCTTTCGCGCGCAGCATGGGGCTCTGAACAGGGAGATGAGTCTCCTGCAGAAAGGCCACATCTATATTATGTCTATTAAGGTAGTGTAGCACCTTGCGCAGCTTCCAGTGATCATTAAGGCCTCTGACGTTCCAGGTCACAACTCTGAAGGAGTCTAACGGACCCCCACGTGTAGCATCACTCGTCATTCCTCTCCTGTCTATACATCTTTACATCGCTCAAATAGTGCTGTAGATAGTGTTTAGAGTGGATAAGGGACAGAAATGGACCCTGCATGACTAACCTCGGCTCAAAAACAAAACCATACCCATCCCAAACCCCCCACCCACAGCAGACCTCCCACAACTCGGCCATGCCGCTCCCTATCTAGGGACTGCCCACACCTCCCCCTACCCTCCCCCAACAAAATAACTCCTCAATACTGTGGTGTTCACTCGCGGGCGGAGGTCGCTCAGTGCTAAGTCTATAAAGGGAAATCACCCTGCACCGCGTCAAAACCTCCGAGCGCTAATATCTAGTCTTTACTCCAGCGCCGGAGCACAAGAAAACGCCACATACAGTAGTGCTGGACCCAAGCTCTGCTGCCAGGCGCATTTATAGTAAACCAGCCAGACTCCATGCGTGGCAGACACCCATCTGAGGACCCACAAGATAGCCCACTCAGCCGCCTCAAACCCTCGCAAACTTAGCAGCCTGTCAATCGCTGCCCGTATCACAGGCCTTCATGATAATACGCACCCCACAGTTCGCCACCAAAGTCACATAATCCCCCACTTCCATCCCCCACCTCTGAAACCTGGCAACATGAGGGAATAACCACATATATTTCTCATTTGCAAACATTAGTCCTGGTGGTCAAGTGAGCTCTCCGCCACGTCCCCCTGCAACTACTTCTCTGGACTTCGCAGCCTCTCCTTGCTCCAGTCGTTTAGCGCCTTTTGCAGTGTTCTGGGATCGAGAAAAATATTGAGTTTTCCCTTGCCGATTAACTCTCATCTTGGCAGGATAAAGCATCGCATAGTCCAGTCCCATATCCCGCATTTGCTTTTTGGCCGGGATGAACTGCCGCCTAGCCTCCTGGACACGAGCCGTAAAATCCGGGTAGAGCGCAATGGTCGACCCCTCGTAAGACAGCGTCTTTTTTTCTCTGACCGCTCGCAGGGCCGCGTCCTTGTCACGGTAGTTCAGTAGTTTTGCTATAATCGGTCGCGACGGTGCACTCGGAGGGGGCCTAGACCCCAAGGACCTGTGCGCTCGTTCCACAACAAACATGGTAGAGAATATTCCTTGACCAAGCAGCTCAACTAGCAACTTCTCCACATAGCACTCCATCTGTCCAGTGGGCGTCGTCTCTGGCAGGCCCGTGATGCGCAGGTTGCAGCGTCGCGAGCGGGCCTCAACATCCTCCATTTTATCCTGCAGCACCTGCATGAGTCGCCCCATCTTCACCCGATCTGCCTTCGATGCAGTTTGCACTTCCTCCACTTCCACCAACCGTTGCTCCGTTTGGTCCAATCGCTCCGCGTGCTTGTCCATACGCTCCACCATCCGATCCATTCGATACGAAAGGGCGTCCATCTTGGCCCCCAAGGAGGTTATGCCAGTCTGCAACCCCTTCTCCATAGAGAGCAACAAGCTCCGGATATCTTGTTCTTCCTCCGGCGCGTTGCCAACTTCTCCGTCAGCAGTAGCCTGAGTCTTAGGGTGCTTCTGCTCAAAGGTTAGCTTCGGCTGTGTCCTGTCGGTTTTGCCCATCGTGAGCTTCGCTGCGACGCGGCTCCTCTAACCACGGCTGCCGCTATACACCAAAGGATTATACGTCGCAGCGGACTGGTAGTAGTACGCAGATTGTAGCGAACCTGCGATGTCACACACTTCGCCGCCACCGATTAATGGCCAGACCCCCTCCTCTGCGACCAAGCCTGACGCCGATGGCTGTGCCAGTCCGTAGAGCGTTACAACACTCACTCTTGCAGGCTCACATTCGCCATTGCACTGGTGTGAGCTAGAATGGCCGCAACAGGCTTCTTCGAGGCTGCTACCCCCAATCACTTTGTTCGTGCAAACTGTGGCGTGCTCCGGACCGACCCCAGGGCACCCCGCCCGCACTGCAGATGTCGCCGCCTGAGCCCGCCTCGTCTCCTTACTTGACTGCACTGGGGGTCTTTTTACCACCCACCTAGGTAGTGCCCCGACGAGGTCACCGAGGGCGCAAATTGTACATTCAGGATGTCGTTGTTCTCCTTGTCACTTTACGTCCATGTAAGGACAGCGTCGCTAAATGGAACAAAACGAGGTATCTGTTCACACTCTGGGTCAGCTAACCCCTCCTTGACCCACTGGTCATAGGGTAATGGCAGGGGCACCCTCCTACAGTGCGATGCATGAATCCAGTTCTTGCAACCAGAATCTTTGATGGCAGTGCAGTTTGCCAGCAAGACTTGGAATGCCCCTTCCAGCCCGGCTTCAAACTCTTCTTCCACTGGAATATTTTACAAGGACAAAGTCGCTGGGCTGAATGCAGTGTCTGGGCCCCTATGGTGTAGCTGGTTGGGTATCCCGGACCTGTTGGTGAATAGAACACAAACTTTCAATTAGCTGGCAAAGGTAATCTGTCAACAATGGGTACTCAATATCTGAGAACCGCCGAGGGTGCAGGACGTCCCAGACATTTGCCGGGCCTCCAAACACGACCTCGTATGGTGACAATCTTATCCTAGAATGTGGTGTAGGTCTTGTTGACAAAAGTGCTAATGGTAAAACATCTGGCCACTTTAACCTTGTTTTCTATTAAATTTTCATCAGTTTAAGCTTGAGAGTATCATTGTACTTCTCAACTAAACCCGCTGACTGTGGATGATTGGCAGCATGAAACTTCTGCTTTATGTTCAATTCATCTCAAATCAACTGAATCACCTGGGCATTCAAATGATTTCCGTTATCACTCCAAATCAAATGGGGCAAGCCGAAACGAGGAAGAACTCCTTCAGGAGTACCTTTGCAGTCAAAATGGCTGTATTGTCTTTAGTAGGATAAGCCTCAACCAATTTACTGAATGCACAGACAACCACCAGAACATACTTCAAATTATTGCATTGGTCTAGCTCTATATAATCTATCTGAAGGACCTCAAAAGGAAAAGTGTGTGGTGTGAGATTAACAGGTGGTGTAGGGGTACCTTTCCCAGGATTGTGCATCATGCACACCATGCATTACTTCACTAAATGTGCAGTTGTTTTCAAAATATTATCATTCTGGCATACAGGGTCTAACAACTTGCAAATCCCCTTAGCAGTGATATGAGCTGGGCCATGAGCCATCGTAACTACAGGGAGAACGCATCTAGTAACATCCATCTTTGTTTCCCTGGCTTATCAATCCATCATCCCTCATCGTTCAATTGTGCTGTACTTTCTCACCAACATCAATAATTCCTCTATCGTGGTGTATCTCTTTCACATTCTCGAGTGTATCCTCAAACATGGTAACTTCAGGTACCCACCTAGCGGGACCTGCTTTGAACATTCTTTACATCTTAGTCCAGGCTGTTTCCTTAGCTGTCTGATCTACAAATGCATTTCCCCTACGTACGTCATCAGTGACTTTTAGGTGGGCACTGCCCTTTTCTATAGCCAATTTCTTTGGGCGTGTCAAAGCAGACAAAAGCCTCAACATAAGGTGCACATGTTGGATCCTAGTGCCATGCGAAGTACGAAACCCTATCTCAGCCCAGAGTCGCCTAAAGGTGTGTACGACTCCAAAGGCGAACTGGTTGTCTGTATAAATTTTGACAACCAGTCCCTCACTCAATTCGCAAGCTCATATTAAAGCAACAAGTTCAGCAGCTTGGGTTGACTGATAGGGATCTCATGATGTTTCAACTACTGTACGTAGCATAGTGATAGCATACGCAGCAGTTGTAGTGCCATCTCGTAATTTAAAACAAGAGCCATCGACATATAGTTCCCCTTGTGGGTCAGATAAGGGAACATCAGTCAAGTCTACCCATCCTTTCGTCTCTTCTTCAGTCCGAAGATACTGTCATGTTTATCAATCTCATCATTCTCAGAAGGGAAGGGCAGTAACATTGCTGGATTCAGAGTAACACATCTTTTGATCATGATGTGTTTTGCAAACAATGTTAATTCATAGCCAGTCAGACGTGCACTGGTGAGGTGCTGTGTCTTAGTCTTATTTAAAAGTGTATCCACAGCATGGAGTACCATGACTGTGAGATCATTATCAAGTACGAGTCCAGCCGATTGTCTTATCGAGACGGCCACAGCCGCGACCGCTCTTAGACAGCTCGGGAGGGCTTGTGCGACAGGGTCAAGATCAGCAGAGAAATAAGCACATGGCTGTTGCTTATCTGCAAAGTTTTGTGTTAAAACAGAAAGCATGCATCCGTCCTTCTCATGGGTGTACAACACAAACGGTTTAGTGTAGTCTGGGATGCCAAGTACTAGAGCCGAACAAAGCGCAGTTTACAATTGCTCAAAAGACCGCTGACATTCAGACGCCCAAGGCAGGGGCTCATGCACGTCTTTTAGTGTTAGTGCATGCAGGGATTTGATTAGTAGCAAGTAGTTAGGTATCCACTGTCGACAGTAGGAAGTGATACCTATGAAAGCATGCACATCCTTCTGAGCGTGTGGAGCGGACATTTTAACAATGGTACTGATGTGCTCAGCGGTCAACCTCCTACCCTCCTTCAACAGTAGGTGACCTAAATAGGTGACCTCCTGTTGACAATACTGAAATTTAGAAAGGGAAACTTTATGTCCGTGATGTGCCAAATGCAACAACAATTTAACTGTACTATACCTGCAACCTTGTTTTGTGTCAGAGGCGATTAGGAGGTCATCAACGAACTGCACCAAGACATTACCTATGGGAAGCGAAAGGGAATCCAATTGACTTTTTAATGCTTGGCTATAAATACTCGGACTCACTGTATAGCCCTGAAGAGCTCTACAGAATATAAAGCTCCTCCCAGCTAGGGTAAAACCAAACAGATACCTGCTATCTGGATGAATGGGATTGGGAATACTGAAGAATGCATTTTTCAAGTCAATGACAGAAAAGAATTTAGCTGTAGAAGGGATCCTCATCAAAAGAGTAGTGATATCAGGGACCTCTTGAAACTGTTGAACCACTATTTTATTAAGTTCACGCAAATCAATCATAAAACGGTAAACATCTCAATGATCATCAGAAGAACCCGAGGGTGCACGTTTAAGGATCGGAAGAATGGGACTGCTACAAATATTAGCAGACGTCTCTTTAACCATTCCCTTCTTAATAAAGTCCTGAATAATTAGCAATAGGACTTGCTCTCCTGCCTGCGGTATTTTATACTGAGGGATACTGGGCAAAAAAGGACCATCCTTAACCTGTATCGAGACTGGAGGTATCTGCAACAGTCCCACATCTGTATCACCTGTCGTCCACAAAGTGGGTGGCACATCAGCAAATTCTCAAACTACAAGAGAGGGGTCCACCTTACACAAAGGAACAGGATGCCAAAAAGTCAAACAACAACAATTCCCTTTGTGTGTATTTGGACAAACTGATAATGAATCATATACCATTCATCAAAGCATACCAATATCACCAAAGAGTGCTGACCATTTGCAAAAATCCAATATATGAATGTTTAATCTGTAAAATCAGTTTAAAAAGTCATATAAAGAGTGCATATAATAAAAACATGGATTATTTCAAGATAAAATAACTCTCTAAATACAGAGCCACATCAAAATTTCACAAAGATCATTCACATTTTTGCACAAATCACAATAAGTGAACATGGGAGAATATCATAGACATTTATTTTTTGTCATTGTTACACACTAATCACAAAGAGGGTTGGTTTAGTGATTTTGTAGAACCTGGGCGATGCGTTTCAGTGGGTTAAAATGATCCGACCGCCTTCTTCAGGAAAAAAACTTAGTGTCTCCCACAACTTCAGATCGGAAGCAGGATCTTCCTCCCAGCGAGCTCGTAGGAGTGCCAGTGGAGGCGTCGTGTGAGTCAGCAGCGAGGTAGGTAACCAATGTATGACGTGACTACCCGTCCCCATAACCTGTAAGTATTGTATTACTAAATGCGACTGCAGCTCAGTGGCCATATCACCCCACGCACAAGCAAGCGTCGCTAGTAGCAAGTTATATAGTAAGAATTGCCCTGGTGGCATTTTCGTTCGTCCTTCTAGGTGCTCATAGGGTAGCAACTCACCCTTGCTGTACAGACCTCCTAGTGTATATAGTCCAGTAACCGAGTGTGTCAAGTAAAGGCTTTATTGGTAGCAAGTGCCCCAGTATGGCAGCTCGATTGATTGGGTGAAATAGGTGGTGGAAACAAGTTGCAAGCCTGAAAGCCATCCAGGCACCCATTGAAGCTGGGCCATGCAGGCCATATTCCAGGGGTGCATGCAGTTTCGCCAATGCCACCCTGCAGCGCCAGCATTTCAAATGAATTTGTCAATTTCTTGTTCTAAATCTTGTAAGAATGTAGCCGGTATGTAAATGTGAAAATTTGAAAAACAGTATAAGAGTCTAGGGAGGGTCACAGTTTTCAACAATGCAATTCAACCCATCATGGATAACGGTAGCGTCCAGAACACCATCTGAGTTTGAAGGGAGGATACGGCTCACGTAAGATTGCTGTCAAGTAAATTATCAGAGGAGCAATATATATGAACGCACAGGTAGCAAAATGCAACGGGCTGCCAGGGCACCACCATTTCGTAAAAGATAAGACCTGGATCCGGGAGATCGGACACAAAAGGAAATAGGCAGGATTTCCTCCAGTTTACTCGGAAGCCCGATAGCCCTGCAAATTGATGCAGTATTACGGCTATCGTACCTGGTGCAGCGTGGACATCCTGGAAGATACAACAGCAAGTCCTATACATATAGAGACACTAAATGCAGGATAACGACCAGCTGTTTTCCCCAGTCCATGACATGTCTACAGAGCTCCACAGCCACTGGTTCAATTGCCAAAGAGAACAGCAAAGGCAGGAGAGGGCAGCCTTTCCGGGTGCCACGGCTGATCGCTATTTACTCAGATTTTAATGATCTGGTCCTGACCCTAATTAGAGGCGGAGCGCACAGTAACTCCGAGGCCACATTGATGCAATGATGCAAATAGGAACTACCATTCCAGCGAGTCAAGAGTCTTCTTGAGGTCCAGCACCAGGCATCTGGCCCGAGCCTAGGATTGCAGTGAATAAGCCTGAACTTGAAAAAAGCACTGGATATTTAAAGAGGTGTTACGTGCTGGTACAAATCCGTTTTGGTCCAATGCACCAGAGTTTGAATTAAGGGAGCTAAGCGTGGCACCAGTACCTTGCCCAGAATTTTGTCATCTGTTTTGAGTAGTGCAAGTGGACTATAAGGGCCCGATTCACAGAACTAACTTAAGACAAAATCCTAAACTTACTACCATTTTGGTATTCACAGAAGGCACTTACTCATTTTGGTATTCACAGAAGGCACTTACTCATTTCGGTATTCACAGAAGTTAGGAGTCCTAACTTTAGGACTCCTAAATGCCTTCTGTGAATACCGAAAGTCTTAAAATTAGGATTTTTCTCAGTTTAGTAGTAGTATAGTTAGGACTCCTAACTTTAGGACTCCTAAATGCCATCTGTGAATACCGAAAGTCTTAAAATTAGGATTTTTCTCAATTTAGTAGTCCTAAGTTTAGGACTCCTAACTTTAGGACTCCTAAATGCCTTCTGTGAATACCGAAAGCCTTAAAATTAGGATTTTTCTCAGTTTAGTAGTAGTATAGTTAGGACTCCTAACTTTAGGACTCCTAAATGCCATCTGTGAATACCGAAAGTCTTAAAATTAGGATTTTTCTCAATTTAGTAGTCCTAAGTTTAGGACTCCTAACTTTAGGACTCCTAAATGCCTTCTGTGAATACCGAAAGTCTTAAAATTAGGATTTTTCTCAATTTAGTAGTCCTAAGTTTAGATTTAGGACTACTAAATTGAGAAAAATCCTAATTTTAAGACTTTCGGTATTCACAGAAGCCATTTAGGAGTCCTAAAGCTAGGAGTCCTAACTATACTACTACTAAACTGAGAAAAATCCTAATTTTAAGACTTTCGGTATTCACAGAAGGCATTTAGGAGTCCTAAAGTTAGGACTCCTAACTTCTGTGAATACCGAAATGAGTAAGTGCCTTCTGTGAATACCAAAATGAGTAAGTGCCTTCTGTGAATACCAAATGGTAGTAAGTTTAGGATTTTGTCTTAAGTTAGTTCTGTGAATCGGGCCCTAAGATCCCAGTTCCACCTTGTGCTTATCAGGCTTAGGGAGGGAAACGAGTAGGGCCTTGTGCTGGGAATCAGACAGAGTAGCAGCTGAAAGGGCCTCCTCATATTATAGCTTCAGCTGCAGGGTGAGCAATGTGGCATAGGTTTTTATAAAACTCAGCTGGCAGCTCTTAAGGGCACAGAGTCTTTGGCAAGTGTCTGGATTCTGAGCAGTATTTATTGTTTAGTGATCGGCTCATCTATTTTCGCTTGTTTTTCAGGGGTAATTCACTGTAGTTCTAGCATGGAAATGAACAAGCAGATCTCGACCTGGGCAGTCATGGCAGATGACTGATATAGCTCTGAGTAGTAAGCTCAGCATGTATCCCCTTTTGTGCATAAAGTAATGTGCCAATAGAGTAGCATAGCGTCATGATGGCTGCACAAGAACCTCCTTGGCGTATGATACAGGCCAATAATTGGCCAAATAGGTCAGCTGCAGCATGTGTGAGAGCAGACTACCTAGTGCAATTCAAACACCGCAGTCTTTTCAGCAAGGATTTATGTTCTGCTCGTATTTCAGCTGGTGCGCCCACCACTTGGATTTCTACTCGGAGGAGCCACTCCTCAATATGTGTGCGATCTACTTCGATGGATCTGTGCTGACTACACTGTGTATAAAAGCAGTGCCCCTAGATCAATACTTTAAAAGGGTCCCACTCTATTAGTCTCAAGGAAGCTGTGCAACCATTCTTCCTGGAAGTAATCAGTTATGGCAGAACTCAGGGCTTCTCGGAAAGGGGGGTCCTCCATTGTCTCTGGTTGTAGTCAACATGTGGTGATGGCACATGTATCAGTGTCCCACAACAGCTGCAGGAATTGCAGGTTGTAGTCAAAGTGAGCCGGACACATATAGTCAGTCCAAAACCCCAAAGAGGCAAGGGAAGATGTACATACAATTCTGTACAATCTAGCATGTAGCTGATGTGAGCCTGAGAAGCCTGAGTAGACTTTGTGGAATTGCAGTGCTGCCAGACATCTACTAACCTCCAGTGTTCCAGACAATTCAGTAGTGCTCGCACAGCGAGAACCATAGGTGCCCATGGGAGTGGGGGTAACGAGCGGTCTACGTCTGGATCAAGGACACAATTAAAGCCACCACCTATTAGCCACTGTAACCTGTACCAGTGGGATAGCTTATTACATAGGGTATCAAAGAATGCGGCTTGGTCAGAGTTCAGTGGATAGACAGAGCCCAGGAGTTTGTGTTGCCCCTTGAGGAGGCCCTTCACTAAGACGTACTGCCCCTCTTCATCAACCATGAAGGGAGTCCCCGACCTAACCCACAAGCGTGCTTCCTGTGCAAAAGCAGAAAAGCTAGTAGCAAAGAGCTGCCCCCACCTGTGTCTCTGAAGTCTGGTGACCTCAGGAAGCATCAAGTGTGACTTCTGCAAGACGGCAGTGTGAGAGGAGTGATGCTTGAGATAGTACCTGCATGCAGGCATGTGAATGCCCTTATCGTTCCAAGTATATATGTTAGTGAGAGCCATTCATGTAGTGAGGGAGGTTTTGGATTGTGTGGTGCCTGTGGGTAAATAGAGAGTCGGCATGTCGGCCAACACCTGGTGTGAGTAGAGGAACTACTGCAACAGTAGACTTGTGTGCACAGCAAAACATGAAATCATAATTAACAGTCAAAAAACAAACAAATATCAACAGACTTCAATAATTCCATGAGAATGGATATACAACAATCATTCACCCAAACCGTTAGACAATCCATTGTGCCTCAATCAGTGAAAAGGGCAGGAGGTGTGTAATACAAGGAAAGGTATCCTCTGCAAGGCAGTATAGTAAGCAATGCCAATAAAACACATATATCACAATTCAGCCCACATATGAGTTCCAGGATGGGGGCAGAGTTCAACCTGCAGAAGAAAAGGAGGCGATATAGCACTGGGATATGTAATGTACATACATTAAGAAACTGTTATGCTAAACATTGCATTACAGTGTACACTGCGAGAAACGCATAGTTCTACTTGTGTGTCCTTGTGACCCTGTCGGGGACAGACAGCAATCCTTGCAGTCTCTTCCCAGTCATACTATATCATCCACTGTCTGCAGGGATACTTCAGGAAGTACAGGAGAGTCAGGGAAAGATGGGTTGGCACTAGCAGAGTTCTCTTCACTGCCACATCCTGTGGGTTGACCTTCTAATAAGTGAACTGCACATTTGATGCACAGTCCTTTGCTATGTTTTTAGTCCTATCCACTGGGGGCCCCTTAATAGAATATGATTTTTGCTCACCAGGTTTAAAACTGCCATTTGCTCTCTGCCCCTCTGTCAGACCCCTGTTATTGCTCATCCTTTACAAAGCACCTCCACTCCTCCCCAGCTTGGAAGTCGTGGCCCACACCAGACACAATGCACTCTTGCTGTGAGGATGGAACCCAATGATAAAGCATGTCACCTTCGGGTAAGTGAGAGCTCTTGTCCTTAATACCTCATACTTTTATGTCCCACTGTCTGTGTCCCTTTCTCTATTTGGTCTTACTTTCTTTACCAGACGTACTTTTTGTGTGTGAAAAAAGATGCACCAATGGCTAGAGCTCAGTAGGGTGAAAAAAAGTATCTGGCTTGCTCTGTAGCCAGTGTGTCTGCTGAGCAAGTGTTCAGTGTAGCTGGTGTAGCTGTTACAGTGAGAAGGACCTGTCTCTCACTTCAAAAAGTGGAGAGACTCACTATGATCAAAATGAACCAACATTTTATACCACACACTTACACCGTCCTGAAACAGCACAGGAGGAGGAGGATTGGTCAGAATCAAGTGTGTTAGCTTATCAACTTCTGCGTTACCCACTTGAGTTTGAAGACAAACTCTACTTCCTGAACTAAGTATGCCAGGGCTCCTATAGAATTTTTACATTATTTGTCATTGAACTTCTATTTTTGCAACAACAAAAAATTTAGCTAGTGGAGCATTAGAATTTTTGTGTCAGATTTATGCTGCGGGTCACCGTTATTTTGTCACATATATTGCTGGATTCCAGTTGGATGAGTGTGCATTAAAGAAACAATTCCTTCATGACATTGAAGACAATGTCTGCCCCGTCTGCATGCCTATCCCTTTTTGCATCACCTAGCACTAGCAGGTCTGCCCCAGAAGATCGTTGATTTACAAGAGTGTGAACACCAAATTCCAATGTGTTGCCTGTGTCAAAGATGAATATCTAATACCTAAACTACACATTCTTAGATTGGAAGAGGTAACTATAAATATTGCAATGGTGAGTAGGCCTGGGCAGTAAATTCCGTTCCGTTCGCGGAATTTGCGGAATTTGGGTAATTTCGCGTTCCGCGGAGAACGCGAAATTGCCCAAAATTCCGCTTTCTGCGACTTTGCGAAATTTTTGCTTGCTCGCGTTCTCAAAATGCGTGTTCGCGAGATATTTCTCCCCGAGCACGCAAACAGCGATTGTGAACAGGAAAAAAGCATCGAGAACAAGCAATTCCACGTGTTCGCGGAATTTCTGCGTGTTCGCAGAGATTTTTTACCGTTTCGCGGAGATTTGCGTAACGCGCTTATGCGAATTCCGCCCACCCCTAATGGTGAGTGTGTGATTGTGTGAGTGATAATGATTGATGATTCATCAAGTAGTGGCTAGCAGTGAGGGAGGGTATGTTAAACTGTAATGTGGGAACTTTCTTAAGTTGATTGATTTGCAATGTTTGGGGCCTGAGTGGAGGGCAATCATTTTTACCTTGAGGTGACTGGCCTTTACAAACTTAATTACAAATATGAATTAACCTCTATGGTCCACTCCTATGATACTTCTGTTTTTTTCATCCCCTAGGATGGCTGCCTCTGACAATCGTTTGATTTACAAGACTGCCAAATTCCAATCTGTTGCTTGCATCAAAGGGGAGATAGTGTACCTTCTACCGTGCTTGGATTGGAACACGTAAACATTGCACCAATGAGTGATCTGATTATCTAGTGATTTTGAGTGATTGATGATTGATGTGGTAGCTGACAGTGAGGGAGGGTGTGTTAAACTGTCATGGAGGAACTTTCTTGAAATTATTGATTTGCAATGGTTGGGGGCCTGAGGAATGGGCAATCATTTTTTCCCCCTAGAAGTGATTGGCCCTTTCATACTTAGTCGGATTTACTTGCAGGGTTCTTCCCTTTTTTCTGGTTCTTCAGAGAGCAGGACAGTCAAATTAGTCAACAAGCAAAAACCTATGCATAATACTGCAATTCTGTTTCTCTGCTTGCTCTTCAACAGAGGTGCACAACACTTCTAACTTGCTCTGGTCATGATGACTCGGAGTCAGGAAGAGGATGGAAGAACTCAGGGCAGGAGCTGCGGGACTACCTCATAAACAGCTAGAAGCAAGAACTTATAAACTTCAGTTCAAAGCTAAACCAAGAGTCTGAGGCCTGCTACTCAGCTATGTAGAGTGGAGTGGAGAGAGGTGTGTTTATTTGTGAAATGCTGCTGTGTGTGTGTTGGACTTGTGTCAAAAGTAAAACTCTGACTCCCCCTCTTGTTTTTTTTGCTCTGCCTCTGAGTCTTCTTGATACACACTTCATGAAGCTTACCTTTTTATCTGTTCCTTTCCTTGACTCTAAAATACAGTCTCTGTATTACAATCCACCGGCCTAATATTCTCCAGCACCAATGAAAGGCAAAAGATGAGTTCAACACTCCTGCTTACCTACCGGACGAGTCCAGACAGGCACCTAAGAGTGTTGGACATTCGCGAAGATAATGCAGATGCACCACCTAATTTTGCAATTCAGTATCCTTTTTATTTTAACAATCATATTTGGAAAACTGGGAGGGTGGGTTCACTCCCAACCTAGAAGACAGAACATTTATATATCTGATAACTTGGGTCTCAGGGACGGAAGGAGTGTTTGCAATGGATTTAACTGTACTCTGCCATACTCATTCCTCTGTTTACTTCCACAACAGATTGATTACTAATGATGTGCTACTCGTTGCCCAAATTAATCTTGTCCTTGTGTAGTGTTTGTCCTTGTCAAACCTTTCCCCAAATCCCCTTTCTCATCCATTTATAAAACCTCTAACCCTCTTCACAACATTTATGTTTGATTCTGTGTAGTTTTTGCACATCTGCAAATAACTTAGTTCATTCTCATCTGCCTATCCATAAGTTCACCCCCACTTTTCTATTCTAGATTTCAATCTGTACACCTTTCCTAGAAGGCGCTCAAATTCTATCTCTACTAACTTCACTCTTTGTTTACTTATTCATCTCCATTCCGTCTTTTCACTCTGATCTATTTTTTTAATGTTTTGTTTAGAACCAACAGATGTTCCATTCCAATTCTGAGTATGTTGCCTTTTTTTTATTGATATCCAGCTCTAACAATAAGTGAATTGTTACTCTGAGATGGGGGCTACCTTCGTTATTCCGTTGACATTTACCTTTTTGAATTTGTCCATCTTCTAACTTCCCTCACTTTATCCCACCACTTTCTGTGATAATGTGGTTGTAATTATTTCCACGCTTCTTTGACGGTAAGACTCACCTTATATTATTTCTCACTTTTCTTAACTAACATGGTCCGTTTCAGCTCCATCATACAATAAGCATGTTTTCAACTGTATTATGCATCAGCGTTTAATCTGTTCAAATATACTTTTTGCTTTCTTGCACTTGCCTGTTTCTCACGCTATCTCAGGCCAACATCACTTTTTTTAAATCTGGCTGTCACAATGATTTCCACGCTTCGTTCATGGGAAGAATCACCCCACATTACTTTAAACGTCTTTTAGTTTCAACCCACGTAGCGCCTTTAAACCTCCATTCACGATGAGCATGGTTCTAATCCATTTTTTCAATTTCACTTTTGAAAATCATGTCTCATGGCTTAAGGCTTGATATCAAATTCACCAGATGTGTCTAGTCACACAACTACTTTATGACTTTTGCTGCTCACGATGACTATGATGGATCTTTCTCATTTGATCTCACACTGAACGCATAAATCACGTTCTTATATTACAAATCACTCATTTACCCGTTCATGACCTGTGCTTTCTCACTTCATTGTTTGAGGTGTCAATTACCCTGATGGAGGTCTTCATTAGCTGGAAATGCATTGGGATCGTTAATCCGCCTCATTAAAGTTTTCTCGCTGTCAAGACGTGAATGAAATAAACTTTATCACTCATGAACGGACAATTATGAAGATTTAATAAATGCATTTTTGAAAATTTACATATGTCTTTCACCTCTGATTAATTTAGGATCACTCCATTTATTGGATACCCCGCTGTGCAGTTGGGGAACACTACCCCTTGGGTGGTGCTTTCCCTATGTGCCTGGAATGCACATATGCATTTGTGATAATGTAAATGTGTTGGTTAATGTGAAGTTTGTGTGTTTTTGTGCTCCTCGATTGTGTAAGTATGATGCATATTGACTACCATGTCAAATGTCATATGTGTGCATATTTCGACTCCTTGTAGTCAACATGTTAGTAGCAAGTTCAGCAGGTGTAATCCTTTCATCCAGCCGCGGCCAGTGCAAGTAAGAGCGGTGGGGCGGGTGGGCGGAATTTTGATGGATGATAACAAGGGAAAATTACATAGTTAAATTTCTCTCATCATCGTCCCTCAAAATCCCCCCCCCCGGCCACACCGCCCCACTACCCACTGCTCTTACTTGCATGCGCCGCGGCTGCTTCCATCAAACATCTTGCGATGTGGTTTTGAATGGAGATGCATGTAGTTTTCCATGCTGTGATTGTATGTTATATCCTGACTTTGTTAACATAGTTCATACTCAGTCAATGATATGGTTATTGGTTACATAATCAATTATATTGTATGCCGAAAAATAGTGTGCACTGCAAGTGTCACAAGTTGTGTCTTTCGGATTTATTTGACTCCAGAACTGGTTGTGGTTAAGAAGGTACAAACTATTTTTTGAATTCTCTGCAGGCCATTCATGAGTGAGTGCATGATATGGCAGTGGGTATGTGTCATGACGTGATTCACAACCTGGAAATATGTCTGTTTCTGTTGGTATGTGATATGTATGATTGTCCAACATATGACTGCCATGTATGAGTAGTTCCTGTAACTGTGAAACATACAAAAGTCATGCATTGGGATTCTCATGGTAGTAATTAGTAGGCACACATGTGTTAGGCAGTATGAGGCATGTGTATTTTGAATGTCAGGTAAGTACAGGGTGTATGCTAACATTTTCCAGTGTCCTCCCTTGTATGTATGCAAACCCATTATTGTGGGGTTTGCACATGTAAAAAACAACAGGGAACAATACTAAAGGACATGCATTAAATGTATTAGATAGGCTGTGTTAGCCGGTGCGTTACACCACAAGATGTAAGTGTAGTTCAACTTGTTTTTACACATTGTGTCTACAGTTGGAGATGGAGTTTAGATTGTGTGGAGTACCAATGTTGTACAGTGAGATTACACATACATGTTCATACTGCCTCATCCTTTTAACATTTATGAAGTTTGTTAATTTAATTTGTTGTTACAATCTATTGCTTCATGCCTTGTGTGTATACAGGTCAAAGCACATCAGAAGAAGGTATTATGGAAAGCCATTCCTGAAAAGTGCGGTCCCCTGGGATACATTGCTGGCGCAGCACCCACTTCAAGAAAAGGTAGGAGGACATAAGGTGCTGGTCCTCTAAGATCTCTCAATCCAGGTGGGACAGTTCTCCCCAGGTCCTAGAAGCACGTTCCAGAAAATGACTCCCCTCATTGGCCATATCCTGGCGGTGGCCAGCCCAGAACTTAATAGGTTTTTAAAGGTCCAACAGCAGCTGCAGGGGAGGTAAGTATTGCACAGAGTTTGATTGTGTGATTAAACTATTTCCTCCTGTCATAGGCAGCAGTTACCTTGTAGATGATGTAGGTAAGTATAGGTGTGGGAGTGACTTGTATTCAAGCATGCATGAGTAGTGACGCTGCAACCATACTGGCCTTACAATACTTATTCCCAAGATCCAAAGATGAGTGTAGTTAAATAACTTAACACCTGTATGAATTATGTGTCATGTCACATACACATGAATGTTGTGATGTGTGTATAAGATGTCTCACACAGACCATGTGTGTTGTCATGGTTTGGAATGTTGCTCACACAATACTGTGTATTTTATCTGACAAATTTTCTGACAGGTGAGTTTTCTTGTATTGCACAAGGGAATCAAGGTAAGACACGTAATAGGACCGATGATCCGGTGTAAATCTGCATACATGTGTCCATGCGTAAATAGTCAAATTGTACATGAGACTGAAAGGCTATTGAACACATGTAAAGATTATTCATTATGGATGATCTTAGTTCTACAAATGATCATTTGTTGAACTTTGTGTAATGTGCAGTTTACATACCATCACCAATATTACCGATATCACCACCACCAGTACCAGCACCAATAACAATACCGCCATCAATATCACCACCACCAATACCACCACCAATACCACTAACACCACTATTTCCACTACCACCAATACCACCACCAACACCACCAACAACAATATTACCACCACCACTACCAATACCACCACTACCACCACCACCAGTACCACCACCACCAGTACCACCATCATCAATACCACCACTACCACTACCACAAATACCCCCACCACCAATTCCACCATCACCAATACCAATACCACCAATACCAGCACCACCAATACGATCATCAATACCAATACCACCACCAATACCACCACCACCAAAAATACCACCACCAATACTACTAATACCACCACCACCAATACCACCAATACCACAACCACTAATACCACCACCAATAACAACACCACCATCAATACCACCAACACCAAATACCAACACCACCACCAATACCACTGCCACCAACACCACCACCATCACACATACCACTACCACCAATACCACCAGTACCACCACCACCAATACCACCACCAATACCAATACCACCACCAATATAACCACCACCAGTACCATGACCACCACCAACAAAAATACTACCACCAATACCACCACCACATATTCCACCACCACTAATACCACCACCATCACCAATACCACCACCAATACCACCACCTCCAATACCACCAACACCAATACCACCATTAATATCACCACCTGCACCAATATCACTGCCACCAATACCACCATCACCAGCAATACCTCCAATACCATTACCACCAATACAACCACCACCACCAATACCTCCACCAATACCACCACCACCAACCAATACCACCTCCACCAATACCACCACCAATACCAATACTACCACCACCACCATTACCACCAATACCAATACCACCAATACTGCCACCACCAATACCACATCCACCTCTAATACGCCCACCACCATCAATACCACCACCACCAATACTACCACCACCAATACCACCACCACCAACACCAGTACCATCATCACCAATTCCACCACCACCAATAACACCACCAATAACACCACTAATAACACCACCACCAATACCACCACCACCATGACCACCAATAGCACCACCAATACCACCACTAATACCACAACTAACACCACCACCAATACCACCACCACAAACAGCAATTTTACCACAACCAATATCACCATTACCAGCACCACTAATACCACCACCACCAATAACACCGCCACCACCAATTCCACCATCACCAATACCAATACTACCAATACCACCATGAATACAAATACCAAAACCACCACTATGACCACCACTAGCACCATCAATACAACCACTAATACCGCCACCAATACCACCACCACCAACAGCAACATTATCATCACCATAACCACCACTACCACCACCACCAATACCACCAATACCATTACCACCACCAATACCACCACTACCACCACCACCAATACAACCACCACCAAGTCCACCATTACCAATTACAATACCACCAATACCACCACCACCAATGCCATCACCAATACCACCGATATCACCACCACCAGTACCAGCACCAATAACAACACCACCATCAATACCACCACCACCAATATCATCCCCACCACCAATACCACCACCAACAATACCAACACTACCACCACCACCAATACTAATACACACAACACCAATACCACCACCAATGCCCCTCCACCAATACCACAAATACCACCACCACCAATACCACCTCCAATACCATCACTACCACCACCAATACTAATACCCCCACCACCACCAATACCACTACCACCATGAATACTGACACCAACAATACGACTACCACCCATACATCCACCAATACCACCACCACCAATACCATTACCACTAATACCAACAATACCACTAATAACACCACCCCAATTTCACCACCAATACCACCACCACCAATACCAGTACCACCACCAATAATACGACCACCAATACCAATACCACCACCACCAATACCACCACTAACACCACCACTTCCACTACCACCAATACCACCACCAACACCAATAACAACAATATTACCACCACCACTACCAATACCACCACCACCAATACCACCACCATTAATACCACCACTACCACCACCACAAATACCCCCACCACCAATTCCACCATCACCACTTCCACTACCACCAATACCACCACCAACACCACCAACAACAATATTACCACCACCACTACCAATACCACCACTACCACCACCACCAATACCACCACTACCAATACCACCACCATCAATACCACCACTACCACAAATACCCCCACCACGAATTCCACCAGCACCAATACCAATACCACCAATACCACTACCACCAATATAATCATCAATGCCAATACCACCACCAATACCACCACCACCAAAAATACCACCACCAATACTACTAATACCCCCACCACCAATACCACAACCACTAATACCACCACCAATAACAACACCACCATCAATACCACCAACACCAAATATCAACACCACCACCAATACCACTACCACCAATACCAACACCACCAATAACAACACTACCACCACCACCAATACAAATACCCCCACCATCAATACCACTATAACCACCAATACCCCCACCACCAAACCCACCACCAAACCCACCACCACCAATAATACCACCACCACCACCAATACCAACAATACCACCAATACCAACACCACCAATACCAGTACCACCACCACCAATATGACCAACAATACCAATACCAATACCACCACCATCAATACCACCACCAATACTGCCACCAATACCACCACAAATACCACAACTAATACCACCACCAACACCACCACCACCAATACCACCAGATCTTCTACCACCAATGCCACCACCACTAATATCCCCACCACCAATACCACCAACACCACTGCCACCAATACCACTACAACCACCAATACCACCACTACTTCTACCTCTAATGCCACCACCAATACCAATACCAACATCAATACCACCACCTCCAATACCAATATCACCACTAATACTGCTACCAGTACCACCACCAATACCACCACAAACACCACCACTAACACTACCACCAATACCACCACCAACAACAATATGACCACTACCAATACCACTGCTGCCACCACCACTAATAACAATACTACCACCATCAATACCAGCACTACCACCACCACCAATACCGCCACCAGCAATTCCACCATCACCAATACCAATAACACCACCACCAATACCATCATCAATACCAATACCACCACCAATACCACCACCACAACCAATACCACTGCCAATACCACTAATACCACCACCACCAATACCACCAATACCATCACCAATACCACCAATACCACCAACACTAATACCACCACCAATAACACCAACACCAATACCACCACTACCAATACCACAACCACCACCAATACTAATACCCCCACCACCACCAGTACCCCTACTACCACCAATACCCCACCACTAATACCATCAATACCACCACCACCAATCCAACCACCAACAATGCCACCACTACCACCACCACCACCAATACCAACAATACCACCACACCCAATACCACCACCAATAACATCACCACCAATACCAGTACCACCACCACCATTTCCACTATCACTACCAATACCAATACCACCACCAACAATACCACCAATAATACCACCACCAATAGTGCCACCAATACCACCACAAAAACCACAACTAATACCACCACCAACCCCACCAGCACCATTACCACCACAACTTCTACCACCGATGCCACAACCACAAATACCAGTATCACCACCACCAATAACACAACCAATACAACCACCAATACCAATACCACCACCAATACCACAAGCACCACCTGTACCACGACCTCCACTACTACCACCAATATCACAACCAATAGCACTACCACCACCAATTCCACCACCACCACCTCCAACAATACCACCACCACCATCAATACCACCATCACCAATACAATCGCCAAGAATACCAGCACCAACAATGCCACCACCACCAATACCATGACCACCACTAATACCACCATCAATACCACCACCACCACCAATACCACTACCACCAATACCACCACCACCAATACCAGCACTACCACCACCACCAATACTATTACCCCTACCACCACCAATATCACTATCACCACCAATACCACGATCACCAATACCACCACCACCACCAATACCACCACCACCAAAACCACCACTACCAAAACCACCACCACCAAAACCACCACCACCCACACCACCAATAACACAACCACCAAAACTAACAATACAACTAATACCACCACCCCCAATACCACCACCAATACCATCACCACCAATACCAGTACCACCACCACCAATGCCAATACTAATACCACCACCACCAATACCACCACTAGTACCACCACCAATACTGCCACCAATACCACCATAAATATCACAACTAATACCATCACCAACACCACCACCACCAATACCTCCACCAATACCACCACAAATTCTACCACCAACTCTACCAATATCCCCACCACCAATACCACTTCCACCAATACCACTACCACCACCAATACCACCAACACCTATACCACCAATACCAAAACCACCACCACCACCAATAGCACCACCACGAATTCCACCACCACCAATACCATAACCAGCAATAGCACCACCAATACCACAACCAACACTATCAGCACTACCACCAATACCACCACCAATACCACCACCACCAATTCAATACAACCAAAAATGCCACCACCACCAATACTGCCAATACCACCACCAACAATACAACTACCACAAATACCACCACTACCAATGTCACCACCACCACTAATACCACCATCACCACCAATACCACCACCACCAATACCAATACCTGTGCCACCAATAAAACTGCCACCAATACTACCACCAATACCAATACCACCACCGATACCACTACTACTACCACCACCAATACCACCACCACTAGCAATATTACCACCACCAATAGCACCACCACCAATCCAATACCACCACCACCAATACCAATGCCACTGCCAATACCACCACCACCACCAATACCACCAATACCGTACATATAACAACAATACCACCTACACCAATACCACCCCCAATACTACAACCTCCAAAACCTATGCTACCAATACCAAAACCACCACCGCCACCTATCCCACCAAAAATACCACCACCACCAATACCACCACCAATGCCAATGGCCACTAATACCACCACCAATACCATCACCAATAATGCCACCACCACCAATACCACCACCAAAAATAGCAATAGCACCACTAATACCAATGCCACCACCACCAATAGCAATACCACCACCGCCAATACCATCACCACCACCACCAATACCACCAGCACCAATACCACCAACAATATCACCACCGCAAATATCACCACCATCACCAATACCACCACCACTAACACCACCCACACCGATTCCACCACCACCACCACCAATACCTACACCACCAATCCAATACCACCACCACCAATACCAACACCACTGTCAATACCAATTCCACCATCACCAATACCACCAACAATACCACCACCACCACCAATACCACCCCCAATATCATCACCACCAATTCTACCACCACTAATACCACCACTCCCACCACCACCAATATCATCACCACCAATACCACAACTCTCACCACCACCAATGCCACCACCACTAGCAATATCACCACCACCAATACCATCACCAGCAATACCAACACTGCCAACACCACCTCCAATAACAATACCACCACTGCCAATATCACCACTACCACCACCAACAACAATGTCACCACCACCACCACCAATACCACCACCCGTAATACCACCACCAATACCATGACCAATACCACTACCACCACCAATTCTACCAACACCGTTTCCAACAATACCACCACCATCAATACCATCATCACCAATACCATCACCACCAATACCAACACCACCAACACGTATACCACCACCACCAATACCACTACCACTAATACCACAACCGCCACAAATACCACCACCACCAATATCACCATCAATACCACCACCACAAATACCACAACCAATACGACCACCAATACCAATACCACCACCAATATAACCACCAGTACCACCACCTCCACCACTGCTATTACCACCACCAATACCACCACCAATATAACCACCACCAATGCCATCACCACCAATACCACAACTCTCACCACCACCAATGCCACCACCACTAGCAATATCACCACCACCAATACCATCACCAGCAATACCACCACTACCAACAACACCATCAATAACAATACCACCACTGCCAATATCACCACTACCACCACCAATACCACCACCATCAATATCACCACCACCACCAATACCACCACCCGTAATACCACCACCAATACCATGACCAATACCACTACCACCACCAATTCTACCAACACCGCTTCCAACAATACCACCACCATCAATACCATCATCACCTATACCATCACCACCAATACCAGCACCACCAACACTTATAACACCACTACCACTAATACCACAACCACCACAAATACCACCGCCACCAATACCACCATCAATACCACCACCACAAATACCACCACCAATACCACAACCAATACGACCACCAAAACCAATACCACCACCAATATAACCACCACCACCACCAGTACCACCACCTCAACCACTGCTATTACCACCACCTATACCACCACCAATATAACCACCACCAATACCATGACCACCATCAATACCACCAATACTACCACCACCAATACCACCACCACATATTCTACCACCACTAATACCACCACCAACACCACAAACACCAACAATACCACCACCACCACCAATACCATCACTAACAATACCACAAACATCACCAATACCACCACCAACAATACCATCACCAATACCACCACAAATACGACCACCAATACCAATACCAATGGCATTGTTTGGGAGTGACGCTTTGGGGGTGTGGAGAAACGAATTGGGAACTGTGTTTTTACCTGTGCCTGATTTTAATTTGACCCGCATTGCTTTTAAAAATACATTGCTGCTGCTTTGCTCTTTTCACAAAACTCATTGTAGAAATTCATTTTGCACACTCGAGCCTACCGGAACTAGCGCTTTTTGCTGGGAGGGTAGCGCTCCAGTCTTTCTGAGCCGGCGCCTACTTAATCGTCATCCTGGAGCGACCGCGCACTAATTGACATTGTTTGGGAGTGACGCTTTGGGGGTGTGGAGAAACGAATTGGGAACTGTGTTTTTACCTGTGCCTGATTTTATTTTGACCCGCATTGCTTTTAAAAATACATTGCTGCTGCTTTGCTCTTTGCACAAAACTCATTGTAGAAATTCATTTTGCACAGTCGAGCCTACCTGAACTAGCGCTTTTTGCTGGGAGGGTAGCGCTCCAGTCTTTCTGTGCCGGCGCCTACTTAATCGTCATCCTGGAGCGACCGCGCACTAATTGACATTTTTTGGGAGTGACGCTTTGGGGGTGTGGAGAAACGAATTGGGAACTGTGTTTTTACCTGTGCCTGATTTTAATTTTGACCCGCATTGCTTTTAAAAATACATTGCTGCTGCTTTGCTCTTTGCACAAAACTCATTGTAGAAATTCATTTTTCACACTCGAGCCTACCGGAATTAGCGCTTTTTGCTGGGAGGGTAGCGCTCCAGTCTTTCTGTGCCGGCGCCTACTTAATCGTCATCCTGGAGTGACCGTGCAGCGGACGCGCGCAGGGGGCGTGCCGACGGCGCGCCGAAGGCGCGCCAAAGGCAAGCCCGTCTGCGCCCGTCCGCGCCTCGGATGCGCCTAATGTGCCATATAATGTTGTTTATGAGTGCCTGCCATGTGCGAAGCCTCCTAATGTGCGATTTAGCTACACCCGGTTACAGCTGCTCCAATTTAATAACGGTGCTCCAATCCGGGAAGTGCAGACAGGGGGACATGTACTTGGGACTCCCGGCTGCTCGGCTAAAGAGGAGGGACTGAAATGTGGACTCTTAAATGTTAGGTCTCTCCCTAAACACTCAATGGAAATTCAGTTGTTAATTGATGAGCACATCTGTGACATATTGTTTATGACTGAAACCTGGCTGGCGCCCGGTTTTGATTTAGAACTTGCCGCTGCTTGCCCCTCTGGATTTAAAGCCTTCCACAACCCTAGATCTAATGGTAGAGGTGGTGGAATTGGTATTATCTTTAAAGAAACATGGGACTTCTCGCCACTGGATATTGACGAGATTTCACAGTGCGAAACCCTGGGCTTCTCGCTGAAGGACAGGTCCGGCAATGTCCTGACTGGCTTTCTGTGTTACAGACCTCCGGGGACTGTGAGCGAACAAACACAGCAGCAGTTACTGGATGTGATTGGCAATCTGGCACTGACTCATCACAGATTGTTGATTTTGGGAGATTTTAATCTCTGGCCCAACGCAATGTTGAAAACAGCATATAATAATATTGTTCAATCCTGTGCTAGTTTTAATTTATTACAGCATGTGTTGGAGGCTACCCATTCGGCAGGCCATGCCCTTGATCTCATATTTGCGGCAGAGAATGTAGTCACTTTGGATAACATCCTCCCTGTGGACTGGACTGATCACCATTTGATCAGTTTCAGAATTCGGTCGATCCCCAAGGGCAGTCCTCCTCCGGGTGAAGGTAGTAACAGTGTCCTGGGAAGGGACTGGAAAGCCCTGAGAAGGAAAGCTCAATGTGCCCCTCTATTTAATGCGGCCCCTCTCCCTGTTCCAGGGCAGTCGGTTGATATTAACTCTAAGGAACTCTGCAGTTATATCACAAACACTATTAATCGGTATGCTCCACTGAAACATATTAGGAAAAGAGGTACCCCTTCGGCTCCCTGGTTCTCAGAGGAACTAAGGGCGTTTAAAATTCAGTGCAAACATGCAGAGAGGCAGTGGCGCAGTCAGTATCTCATCAGTGATAAGATTATCTGGCGGAATCTTCTGAGTAGCTACAAGCACGCTATTGCATGTACTAAAGCGCTGTATTTTGCGGACCTCATTCAAAACTCTCAGAATAGTACTAAGTGTGTCTTTAATATTCTTAGAGGCCTTACTAATCCAGAGTGTCTGGCCAATAAGATTACTCCCTCGCAGGATTTGTGTGATGAGCTGGCTGCCTTTTTCCACAATAAAATCAAGGATATCCTCGAGGGCCTGCAATATAATCCTATCTCTAGCTGCAAGGTTGGAACAGGGATGCCATCGGTGGACCCTCCTGACTGCTCAATTTTTGGGCTAAATGATGAGGCAGCGGCAGGACCCTGTTTAGATCATTGGTCGTGCCCTTCTTTGGAGGACTTTTCCAACGTGGCTATGAAAGTCTGCTCGGGGTCTCCGTTAGACCCTATTCCACAGAAATTGTGGAAGGAATTGGGAGCAGAAACCTTTCCGCACCTCCATCTGATCACTAATCAGTCACTAATTAGTGGTGTGGTGCCGTCCAGTTGGAAGGAGGCGTTGGTATCTCCCCTTTTGAAAAAACCTTCATTGGATCCTGCGTGTTATGGGAATTATCGCCCTATTTCCTTGTTGCCTTATCCGGCTAAGATACCTGAACGCCTCGTTAGCCTGGAGCTTTCGGGGTTTTTAGAGAGCAAGGATATACTGGAGGAGAATCAATTTGGTTTTCGTCCGGGGCATGGTACCGAGACCGCATTGATCACCACCTTGGACGATCTGCGAATGCGAGCGGATAAAGGATATTCGGCAACTCTGATATTGCTTGACTTATCCGCCGCATTCGATACGGTCAGTCATACTATTCTTTTACATCGGCTTGAAGAGGTGGGGATTACAGGCTCGGCCTTAAAATGGCTCTCCTCTTTTCTGTCGGACAGACGGCAGGCGGTTTTTCTGCCTCCGCATCAGTCAGATTTTCTGCCTAATAATCAGGGTGTCCCACAGGGCTCTTCTATTAGTCCAATACTGTTTAATGTCTATATGGGACCTCTGGTGCAAATCATCAAATCCTGCAACATCATGGCAGTTAACTATGCCGATGATACGCAATTGATCATCTCCTTGGAAGGGGACCAGGTGGATTCCTTATCCATCTTCCACAATTGCATGCTGGAAATGACGACTTGGCTGAAAAATAATGCCTTACAATTCAATGGTGCCAAAACTGAGATTTTACATTGCTCAGTTGGCAGGGTGCCTCTAGCCCTGCCACTTAATTGTTGGCCTCTTCCTTTGGACACCCCCCTGGTCCCAGTAAAGACTGTACGTAATCTGGGGGTCTGTTTCAATGAGCAGCTCAGCCTCGAGTCGCATGTCAACAAGGTGACCTCAAACTGTTACATGATTATGAGAGGCTTACGTAGGATTTTACCTTTATTGCCCCTCCATGTACGAGGTACAGTAGTCCGCTGCACGATTCTTAGCCGCTTGGACTATTGCAACGCCTTGCTGCTTGCCTCCCCGGCTTATCTGATCAGGAGGCTTCAACGGATCCAGGCAGCTGCCGCAAAACTTGCCCTGCTGAGACCCCGCTTCTCATCCAGCACCAAGGCCCTGACCGAGCTCCATTGGCTGCCTGTACAACAGAGAGTTTTGTTTAAATCCCTGTGTATAACCTTCAAAGCTCTTCACAGCCTTGGCCCTAAACCATTGCAAAGTCTTTTTAGCTGGTATGTCCCTACGCGCACTTTGCGCTCTTTATCAGCTAGGCTAGTCTTGGTTCCCAAGACAAAGAGAGTTACTTTGGGAGGTAAAGCCTTCAGCTATGCGGCTGCGCGACTATGGAATAGTCTCCCTTTGGAGCTACGACAGGCTCAGGATCTGACATTTTTCCGTGGGCAGCTTAAAACCTGGCTGTTTCCCAGAATATAATCCCCAGGGCCTCGTTATCCTCCCCTTCATTATCTCTTTAGCGCCAGGATGCCTGTAGGGTTGCAGTGCGCTCTATAAATATTTTATACATACATAC
This sequence comes from Triturus cristatus, assembly GCF_964204655.1. Classification (NCBI taxonomy): domain Eukaryota; kingdom Metazoa; phylum Chordata; class Amphibia; order Caudata; family Salamandridae; genus Triturus; species Triturus cristatus. The sequence continues at coordinate 732,332,602 of NC_140587.1, read as the reverse complement.
ATACCAACACCAACACATATTTCACCACAACCACCACCAATACCACCACCACCAATACCACCACTAATATCACCACCTGTACCAATACCACTGCCACCAATACCACCAACACCAATACCACTACAACAATACCACCACCAATACCACCACCACCAATCCAATACCACCACCACCAATACCAATACTATCACCACCACAATTACCACCAATACCACCAATACTGTCACCACCAATACCACATCCACCGGTAATACCACCACCACAACCAATACCACCACCACCAATACTACCACCAATACTACCATCACCAATACCAATACCACCACCACCAACACCAATACCACCACCACTAATTAGACCACCACCAATAACACCACCAATACCACAACTATTACCACCACCGCCACCAATTCCACCACCACCACCAATACTACCACCATTACCAGCACTAATACCAATACCACCACCAAATACCACCACCACCATGACCACCAATAGCACCACTGTGGTAAATATTCTTTTTACCGAAACTGAATTTCATACGGAATCTTTAAAAATAAAGTAAAATAGCTCAGAATAACAAGAGGCAGAATCCGTGGTATAAGAGGTTTCTAAATGGGCTTTATTCCATCCAAAATGGCCGACTCGAGTCGCGGCCTTCAGGTTCCGTCACCACGAGGGTTCAGGAAGTGAAGTACAATACTTTATTGACAAGAAGTAACTTTTATAGGTCATACATTTACAATGAAACAAGTGCAAAAAGGCGTAACAATTGATAAGATAAATTAACATAGTGATACGTAATTGAAACTAGGCGTAATAAGGAGCAAAAAGAAACATGATTGGCTCTCATTATCTTACATAGGTGGATCTATACGATAATACTTAACATGGATGCGTGCGCAGCAGCATGACGTGTGATTGACGTGCAACTAGGGGGTGAAGGGGACTTGACATTTAGCTCTACATGTGGAGACGAGAAGTCTAGGGGGTCATGTCAACCTAATCCCAAATCATATCTAACATCCTATGTTTAGAGAACTATGTTATCCACAAGGAAGGACTCTCGGACAGAATCTATTCTATACTAACTGTATGTGCGTGTACAAGCGTCTAAGTGTCTATATGAGAAGCGAGGGGCAGAAAACTTTCCATGGCAACAGGGCTATGAATCACTTGCAGGAGGACGGAAAGGCTGAGTCCTTTGCTTGTGAGCTAAAGGAAATGTTTACCTAAATCACTAGACAGGAATGCATCGGCTGAAGAGCAAAATAGATAATTCGAAGGTGAAATACAGCTTCTTGGCAGGCAGGCGAAAACTGGCCGAGGCAGGCACCGTTAGCTGCACAGGGAGTAGGACAAAGTTCATGGATACAGATGCGAGCTCAAGCTGAAAACTGTCAGAGACAGAGAGCAGGGAAAGGCTTTGAGGAAAGAATCGGGCCTACTTGCCTGAACTGTAAAAATGGAGTACCTTAGCCATATAAAGTCGGTGGCTTTTCATACTTAGGAATTGAATATCCAGCCCATTGATGGCGGATCTGACAGAGAACATGTCGACGGTAGACACACATATGTTTGCGTCTTGGAAACTGGAACTGGAGGGAACACACATGTACTTGTGACATGCACATAGAATCGTTGGGGTCCAAGATAGGGGACATAACTGATCAGGAAAATCCACATTTCCACATTCCCTCCTTGTCCCCTACTTGCCCTTCAAGAGATATCAATCTTCATTATTCCATCGATTTGCTCATGGAGCATCATTTCTTCTTCCTTCTTTTTCCGGCATTTTGAACGAGAACTTTGATATGGAATGCATGATGTGGCACACAGACCACAAATCGCTGGTCCACATTGCAGGCATAAACAACAACTGAAGAGCATAAGAAGGCCAATACCTAGGAAGGATAGAACTCTCCATCCCCAGGCTGATATCACACTCCAAAACCACCCGGACCACGTCCAAGTGCCTGGATTCTCGTGTATCTGGCTTACAATCTTATGAAGGCGTGTTATAGCTTTATATACAGATGGCGAATTTTCTGGTATGAATATGCAGCAGCTGGATCCGATGACCCTGCAAGCTCCGCCCCTATCGGCCAGGATGACGTCAAGGACAAGACGATTCTGGAGAACAACAATTCTCATCACTGATTGTTCCTCTGTCAGATTGCCTAGGGCGGTTATAGTCTCGTTTACTACAGCTTCAAGAGTCTTGGTGAGTCTGCGTATCAGCTTACTATTTGATATAGTACCTATATAGGGAAAGATACCTTTATTGAAATCTACATACTTGTCCCATGCCGTCTCAGTATAATCGACAACTGGGAGATCTCTACGCTCTCTTTTGTGTACTAAATGAACATTTCGATAATAATCAGGGGGAGCTAGGAAAACAGGTGGCAAAAGGAATGCTATGTAACAGGTACCATCCCAATCTAGAGGCAGACGCATATATGCCGTCTGACCACATATAAAGTAAGAATGGCGAGAAGCTCTAAATGAAGATTTCCCTTGATCACTATATTCTACTGTAGTAACGCATTTGCTATGGCCCATGTGTATGGAACCAACTTTTCTCACACATAATTCACCCTTAACTGGAAATACTGACATAGTGGGCAGAATTAATTCAACTTCGGATTTGACGTTCAAAATCATGAGGTTAGGCGTAAAATTACCTAATTTATACACTTCATTTTCTAAATCAGTTCCTGTTCTACTGGGGTGACCCTCCTTATTAGGGTGACAGACTTTGAATAAAACTAGATTCAGATTTCCCCATATCCAATGTTGTTGATAAACTGCTGTGTCTGGGTCTATGGAATTTAGTAAACTAAACCATGCTCCACAGGAGCCATTGTGTGTGAACGGATGTGGAAAGAAAGGCAGAACTCCTTTGTTATTCTGATAGGGAGGGAGTCGGCCACACACCCAACAATTGGTGGCATTACTAGTCTGATGGGAATGATGTAACATACTAATGAAGGTGTTATTGCGCAGCGCAAGTCTATAAGATAATTCATGTGGCGGTAGGTCACTAAAAGAATGTTCAGCAGTAATATTATAAACATGTCTAGAAATAGGATGATATATGTGCAAAATCACACTCGTAATGATTATTAAAACACTCAATAAAAACAGAATTAATAATGTCCTCACACAGTAGCTACGCAGTGATTTACAATACGCCTGTCGTTTCAACATTTCTCTGGTATTTTCTCTACTCAGGTCCAAGGGATACATGTCAGAGACAATTCAACCGCTTCACCTTGGAGAGGACTTAAACAATCAAATTGCTCGACTGTTTGGGCCTAAGTTTTAATTTATAGTTCTGAGAGTCATTCCTTTCAACAAAGGGAAGTTTTGAATCAGTCTGTGAGGGAGTGCAGGGCACAGTGTCTATATCCGAGGATAGTCCATGAAATTTCTTAACGTGACTGGAATGTATCCATCCTTTGCGGCCCTCCACTTTCACGGCTGTTCTTGTGGTCAGCAGGACTAGCTTCGGTGTTTTCCACCTGGGCTCCAATTGGGTTTTCCGATCGAAATTCCTCACAAACACCAGATCCCCCGGAGCAACGTCATGGGGTTTCACCTCAGTGTTGTCAGGAAAAGCTGCAGCTACCTGTGAACGACAAGATTGTAGTGCAGACATCAAGGAAGCCAGGTAATCTGTCAGCATATTACAATTAACATCAGTTATTTTACGTGGTACAGGCGTCCCCCACATATTTGGTGGCCTTCCGAAGATCACCTCATACGGGGATAGCCCTGTTCGAGAGTGTGCTACCATTCTTATGTAAAATAGTGCAACTGGTAAGGCTACTATCCAGTCAACACCTTTCTCCTTACATATTTTAGACAATCTGATTTTCAAAATTTGATTATGTCGTTCCACGAGACCTGCTGCCTCGGGGTGTCGGACACAGTGGAACTTCCACTGATATCCCAACAAAAGTGAGACATGTTTCATTAATTCGGATGAGAAAGGCTGGCCGTTATCTGAATATACAACACGTGGTAGCCCGTACCGTGGGAAGAATTCTCGAACTAACTGTTTGGCAGTAGTCGGGGCCGTGTAATCTGATACTGGGTACGCCTCAGTCCATCGGGAGAGAGCGCAGACAACTACAAGAACATATTTGAATCCTCGACATCGTTCCATCTGGATATAATCCATTTGGAGCACTTCAAAAGGATGATCAGGAGTCTGGAATCCACCCTGTTCTACGGGAACACTTTTTCCCGGGTTGAACTGACAACATATCATACAGGTACGGACCTTTTGTTTAGCTGCTGCTCGTAAATGTTTATTGAACCAAATGTGTTGAATGCTATCTAGCATAGCTTTTTCTCCTAAATGCGCCGGGCTGTGAATTGTAGCTATAATGGCTTGGACCATAGAGTCAGAAAGAAACCATACAGATTTCTCCTTCGTCATCCATCCCTGATCTGTCTGGATCCCTCCTAGTTCAGTCCATTTCTTTAATTCTTCTGCAGTAGCATGTGTCTGTATGTCAATTACGTCAAGTGCGGGATCCTTAATTGTCATACACTGTGTTGGTGTCTGAACTATTGGCTTTGTCATGTCTAATGTGCGATTCTGAGCAGTCTGTTTAGCTGTTCTGTCAGCTAAATCATTGCCTTGAGAAATGATATCAGTAACCTTCGTGTGTGCTTTACATTTCATAATCGATATAGCAGTAGGTAGATGTATTGCGTCTAACAAGGCATGAATGAGGGGTCCGTGCTGAATGTGGGCACCATGGGAGGTTAAATAACCTCTCTCTCGCCACAGTACGCCGAAGTCGTGTACAACTCCGAATGCATAACGTGAGTCAGTGTATACATTAACTTTCTTATTAGTGGCTTGAATACAGGCTTGTGTTAGAGCAATAAGTTCTGCTGCTTGGGCTGACAAAGTATCTATACAATTTGTCTCAATAACTTCAGTGTCTGTTGTGACTGCATACGCGGCCACTAAATCTCCTGTACTTGTTCTCATGCACGATCCGTCTACATACAACGTCAGGTCTGGATCTAACAATGGAACGTCTGTCAAGTCTTGTCTAGGTTTCGTCTTTATTTCAATGATTTCAACACAATCATGAGCTAGTGGGTCTGTTCCAATTACAGGTAATAGTGTAGCAGGATTCAATGTATTACACCGTCGGATCTCTATGTGTGGTTGAAACAATGTCAGTTCATAACCGGTAAGTCTTGCTATGGTCAAGTGTTGTGTTTGTGTTCGGTTCACAAGAACCTCTACTGCATGTGGTACTTGTACTGTCAATGGATGTCCTAATACTATGGCATCGCTTTGTCTGATTGCTAAAGCTGTCGCCGCCACTGATTTCAGGCATGCAGGCAAAGCCTGAGCTACGGGATCTAATGTACTGGAAAAATAAGCACATGGCTTGCGTGATCCTGCTTGATCCTGAGTGAGTACTGACAAGGCAGTACCTTCACGTTCTGTAACAAAAAGTGTAAAATGTTTGCTATAACATGGTGTTGCTAAAACAGGTGCTTGACATAAAGCTTCCTTTAGGCTTTCAAAAGCTTGTGTATGTTCCTGAGTCCAAGGGAGAACAGTCGATGTGGCTGCCTCCTGTGTGGTTAGCTGAATGAGTGGTTTTGCTAGAAATGCGTACTGAGGGATCCACTGCCTACAATATGAAGTGAGGCCTATAAAAGCCCGCACTTCCTTTTGTGTCTGGGGTATTGACATGTTAGCAATTAACTGGATGCGATCTGGTGTAAGCTGCCTTCCCTCCTTGGACAGCGAGTGACCAAGATAAATAACTCGCTGGACACAGAATTGCAGCTTAGAAGGAGACACCTTGTGCCCCTTGTCGGCTAGAAAATGTAAAACTGTCAGAGAAGCCTTTTCACATTCACGTTCGCTTCTCGCGGTGATCAGCAGATCATCGACATATTGAAGCAGTGCAGTATTGACTGGCATGTGGATACTGTCAAGTTCTCGTTTCAGTGCTTGGCTGTAGATGCTGGGGCTTTCTGTGAATCCTTGGGGAGCGCGTGAGAATTTAAAGCTGCGCCCATTTAAACTGAATCCGAACAAATATTGGCTTTCCGGATCTATTGGGACGCTGAAAAAGGCATTCTTGAGATCAATTACAGTAAAGAATGTTGCTTCGGAATCAATTGCTGTCAATAATGATGATATATCAGGGACCACAGGAAATTGTGGTACAATGCACTTGTTTAGTTCACGCAAATCAATAACCAATCGGTATACTGGTGGGGCAGTAGGATCAGTTCGTTTAAGAATCGGAATTATCGGTGAATTACATACATTGGAGTCTGTTTCTACAACTACTCCCTGGGCAATTAGCTCATCAATGATTTTCAGCAAAGCCACTACAGCATCATGTGGTAACTTGTATTGTCGCATTCGTGGTAGTACCACTCCTGCTTTCAATGTGACTCGGTATGGTGTAATGTTCATGCAGCCAACATCCGTAGGGCCTTGTGCCCATAGATGTACTGGTAAAGTCTGTAGTCGGGGATCCATGTCCCTAGACACATAGTGACCTTTAAAATCACGTAGAAACAACCTTACTCCTTCCGGAGAACAACATATTATGGCTCCTAGTGCTTTCAGAGTTTTAATTCCTAACAGATTTTCTGGGCATGATTTAGTAAGCAATAAATCTGTAGTTCGTGTCAAAGGTCCTATCGTAAGTGGGAGAGGCTGTGATACTTCATTAACAATAGGTTTTCCTGAAAAACCAAGGGAAACATTTTGAGAGCCTGAGAGGGGTGCCCCTGGAACTTCACTACGTTTTATAGTTGTTCGACTTGCCCCTGTATCGAGTAAGAATTTTCTATCTTGACCTAATAATTCACTATGTACATACGGTCCTTCTTGATCTACAGGAATCTCGATGAGCGGTAAGTCAACTTCCCTCTCTAGGCTTGTTCATGCGTAACGCTGATACTCAGGATATTCATATTGTGCAGTCTGATACATTTGTCGTGTTGTGGTTTGTGTGGCAGTAGCAGGCAACGGTGGTGCAGCTGGCACAAACTGTATGGGCTGCTGTGAGGCTGGCATGGACTGTTGCTGAACTGGCATGGACTGTTGCTGAACTGGCATGGACTGTCCATGCTGCATAGCTCCTTGTTCATTCTGATCTTGTCTAACTAATCGTGGTCTCTCTTTTGCAATACCTGTAGCTATATTACGTTTCAGGACTGGACAATCGTGTACATAATGGCCTAGTTGTTTACAGTAATTGCAGGTTCCTCTTACAGGAGCTGCAGAATCACCAGAATGTGTTACACCCTTTTTGTGGCCCTCTGCTGGTACTGTCTGAGAAACTAGCATTTTCATTTTTGTATCCTTCATGCGTCTATGCTCGTGTTCTTGTTCATCCCTAATTCTATTGTGATGATACTGTAACATTTGTAGCATTTGTGACGGAGTGTTACTTTGCCAGGTACTCTCGAATTTCAATATTCTATTCTTCACTGGAGGCAATGCATTTTCCACTAATTTTGTCACAAATAAATGTGGATATGAGTCACTACTTGCTTTTATACCACTGTTTATACCAAAACATTTTTCAAATCGAGCATAATAATCGCTTGTGTCTTCATCTTGCTTTTGTTTGCAGGCTGTGATTGCACCCCAATCTTCCTTTTTTGTAGTTAATAGACGTGGCAGTACCTGTACTAGTAAACCTGGTAACAGTTTAACTTTATCCCCGAGCCCTGAACCTGCAGTTCGGGCCCTTTCTTCCTCTGCTAATGCTGTCCAGTCTATCTTTTGGTCTCCCACTTCCCACTCTTTTTCTTTCAGTTTTTCATAGATGCCAGCAGGCAAAAGCACCTTTAATATCGTCATAATATCAGGAAAGGTGTACTCTCCCATTAGTAACATGTCTTTAATTTCTCGGTGGAAACCCGCTGGGTCTTTGTCATGACTAGGTACTACTTTCTTCATTTCTAATAATTCCATTTTTGATATGGGTGTGTAAACAAATACACGGTGAAACTCATTGTCTTCGCCTTTTATTGGGTGCACTTCTCGTAAAGGATTTTGTCTATCCATATAGTACGGCGTTCTTTCTCTGTGGGGCAGCGAGAGAGAATCCGGATTTACAAAAAGGACATACTGTTTACGTGACACTAATATCTCTTTAATTAGCTTGTTACTAGAACCTCTCCATCTGTTCGTGAGTAGTTCCGTTAATATATCAGGTAAAGGACCAGGGTCAGCATGTTGGCTCTTATATAATATAAGGAGTTGCTGAATCATATAGATTCCAGCTAAACGTTGTTCATCTGCACTGAGATTAAAAAACGTGTGTGCTACGGTCTCATCACCGTATTTTTCAGGACTGTCAATCCAGTGAACAGCTGACCTGGCTAATTCTTGCTCATCCATGGAATCGAGGAGGTGGTAACCCCTTCGTTCTCGCAGTATTTTATCTGCGGCTTGAAACAAATGTTCAGGAGACTTCAGATTTATTACAGGCGTCGGATACGTTCTGCTATTATTTGGGCATACAGAGTGTATGGGATCAGAAAAACATCTAGCATTTTCACAGGACCTTCCTCTGCCTACATAGGCTATGGTCTCTGACTGTCTTGCGGAATTCCCTGATTCGGACACTTCATCTTGCTCGAACTCGTCTGTTCCCAATCTTTCTTCATGAATACGCTCTATTTCTCTACGGATTTTTCGGCACATGGCTATTATACAATTTTGCTTATCGTGTCTCCCTTCTGATATATTCTGGCTCCATCTTGTAAGAATAAGCATTGCATTCGGGTCTACCCCCGGACGGTCTTGATTTCTGATCACACAGTTTATGAGGAAACGTAACAGTTCCCCCTGTATCTCTACTTTCTGGAATTCCATAGCTCTGTTAATACATCCTGGATCTCGTCCTGTTTGAACAAAATGGTATATGTTATCTAGATGCGTAGTCATTCCTGGTAACCTTGCTAAATACTCTGCGGCTCGCCTGATGCGTAATGATGCCAGGACCATTTCGTCCTCTTTACCAACCACCGGGTCATATCTACAATTTACAAGGAGTTCCTTAAGCGTACGTTCACTTACGAATTTAGGAGTACGTGAATGCGCTGATTCTTGAAAGACAAGTTTATTTATTCTGGGTGGTGTAAAGGTATTGCTAGCACCTCCCGTGGCCCCATCTGGGGCATCGGGTGTGAATGGGTTCGTTGAACGTGACACAGCAACTATGGGTGTCGATACCACTGTAGAATCGACTGCGGGGACAGATGTGCTTGCCGAAGCTTGTATCGGGACTTGCTGTTGCACGGGGTCGGATACCTGATCCTGACGTTGAACCCCTCCGCCAGACGGTCTATGTAGTGTGGCGTTAGTATACTCGGGAGCTGTGTCGTCTAGATATGAGGAAAGAAAAACATCTTCTGCGGTTCTGGGATGCCCCTTTTGATGTACCTTAATTGGAAATAACGGGGGTGGCAAGTCTTTTGGCATCCCTGGAACAGCCTTTGGTAGTCCTTCGGTTAGAAGGGGATACATACCATTCATAAGAGCATTTCTTCGTCTATTTACTTGTTCTGACTTCACTCGGATACCTTCCTCAATTAATAGATCTTCTTGAACTTTATTTGAACTTTCTTTACTCCTCTCTTCTTGTCTACGTGCTTTTTCTGTACGTCTATGAGATTCTTTACGCCATAACTCAACAGCGTCTTTCTGTGACTGTCTGACCTTTCTTTTCCATAACTCTTCCTCCACTTTCATGATGCACTCTGCATCCCAGGTTCCCGCTGCGGGCCACCTTTGACTTTCCGGCAATCCCTTGGTATAATCTACCCATAGATCAAGAAACAATATGGCATCTAAGCCATGCTTGTGGTACATAAAATGCCCTGGAGTGTCCCTAGGAGGAATAGGAACTGCTTCTTCAAGCACCCCTTTTCTGGTAGTAATCTGTCTTAACTTCGAGAAGAGCGGCATATTGACAACTGATCTGATACTTACTCTTGAATTCACTTAATACGAAAAACACAATAATGAACAGTGAACAAAGAACAATCATTCATACCACAATATGCAAGACATTTGAACACTTTAAACATTGAACATTAAACATTTTAACAATAACCGACAATGATGACAGTCTGCCTAACTAATCACCACGCTGAATTCTTGACAATAACTAAATACTTCGGAATACTTGATATACTGCTAAACAGTACATATACACTGCTAAACAGTGCAGACCGGATTTGTGTACCCAAATCCGTCTTGACCGGCACAACCTATGTGCGCGTCAACACGCCTCCTCGGCGATGGTACTCACCGAGTAGCTCCTTGAAACGGAAGGCCTCAGAGAATGGACAGGACTCGATAACTGCGGATAGCGGACCCTTTGGACATCGGGATTTCGAAAAACCTGGTGGGCTTCTGTATACCTCGGATCTTGCTCTCTCAGCTAGGCTCTGGTCGGGATACTTCGCACTTCTCACCGCCTCGTCTGGGTTGATCGCAGCCTCAGTCGCCCCCGCTTGACCGGAGGGAGCTTACAGGAAATCCTGCTGGTACGCGTTTATGGTCCGTCCAGCTGTGGCAGGAGACCGGGCCTGCAACGCACCGCCGGCGCGTGAGATGAGAAAGTGTCCCTGTTCGGGCGCCATTATGTGGTAAATATTCTTTTTACCGAAACTGAATTTCATACGGAATCTTTAAAAATAAAGTAAAATAGCTCAGAATAACAAGAGGCAGAATCCGTGGTATAAGAGGTTTCTAAATGGGCTTTATTCCATCCAAAATGGCCGACTCGAGTCGCGGCCTTCAGGTTCCGTCACCACGAGGGTTCAGGAAGTGAAGTACAATACTTTATTGACAAGAAGTAACTTTTATAGGTCATACATTTACAATGAAACAAGTGCAAAAAGGCGTAACAATTGATAAGATAAATTAACATAGTGATACGTAATTGAAACTAGGCGTAATAAGGAGCAAAAAGAAACATGATTGGCTCTCATTATCTTACATAGGTGGATCTATACGATAATACTTAACATGGATGCGTGCGCAGCAGCATGACGTGTGATTGACGTGCAACTAGGGGGTGAAGGGGACTTGACATTTAGCTCTACATGTGGAGACGAGAAGTCTAGGGGGTCATGTCAACCTAATCCCAAATCATATCTAACATCCTATGTTTAGAGAACTATGTTATCCACAAGGAAGGACTCTCGGACAGAATCTATTCTATACTAACTGTATGTGCGTGTACAAGCGTCTAAGTGTCTATATGAGAAGCGAGGGGCAGAAAACTTTCCATGGCAACAGGGCTATGAATCACTTGCAGGAGGACGGAAAGGCTGAGTCCTTTGCTTGTGAGCTAAAGGAAATGTTTACCTAAATCACTAGACAGGAATGCATCGGCTGAAGAGCAAAATAGATAATTCGAAGGTGAAATACAGCTTCTTGGCAGGCAGGCGAAAACTGGCCGAGGCAGGCACCGTTAGCTGCACAGGGAGTAGGACAAAGTTCATGGATACAGATGCGAGCTCAAGCTGAAAACTGTCAGAGACAGAGAGCAGGGAAAGGCTTTGAGGAAAGAATCGGGCCTACTTGCCTGAACTGTAAAAATGGAGTACCTTAGCCATATAAAGTCGGTGGCTTTTCATACTTAGGAATTGAATATCCAGCCCATTGATGGCGGATCTGACAGAGAACATGTCGACGGTAGACACACATATGTTTGCGTCTTGGAAACTGGAACTGGAGGGAACACACATGTACTTGTGACATGCACATAGAATCGTTGGGGTCCAAGATAGGGGACATAACTGATCAGGAAAATCCACATTTCCACACCACCAATACCGCCACCACCAACAGCACTTTTACCACCACCAATACCACCACTAACACCACCACCACCAATACCACCACCACCAATAACACCACCACCACCGATACCACCACTACCAATTCCACCAATACCAATACCACCAATACCACCACCACCAATTCTACCATGAATACCAATACCACCACCCCATGACCACCAATACCACCAACACCACCACCAATACCACCACCACCAACAACAATATTACCACCACCACTACTAATAACAAAACTGCTACTGTTAGACTTGGCACCTTGGCGTGAGTCTCCCTTCCACTTTTTTGTCACTGTGCCTCATGTGTTTTTAGGGTGTTGGCCGCTCAGCACACTGTGCCACTGCCAACCAGTGCCACAGTGCAAGTGCTCCCTATGTAAAACGTATATGTTGGTTGGATTCCATGATTGGATTATTTGGTTTACAGTCAGACCCCAGTAAAGTGCACCAGGAGAGCCAGGGCGTGTAAAAACAAATGCCGTTGGTGGGCTTGCAGCACTGGTTGTGCCACCCACAGAAGCAGCCTGGTAAAATGTGTCTAGGGTCTGCCATTGCAGAACCCGCGTGCAGGCTGGTACTGACATGCTGACTGGCAAGTGCCCACACTTGCCAGTCCCTAAACATTCCCTTAACTTCATGTTAGTCACCCCTCTGGTAGGCCCAAGGGCAGGGTGCGTTGTAAACATAAGGTAGGAAAAGCCCTGATGTGCGTGGCATGTCCTAATAGTGAATGACTGCCATTTTCGTTGTTCACTATTGTAAGGCTACCCTGTTCTCATAGGCCAGAATGGGCGGTTAGGATTATTACATCCTATGGTCCTAACCGACCCAGGGAACATGGTAGAAGATCAAGTTTAGTATGCCTGAACTCGGAATAATAAGGTACATCTTTTCGTAAGGTTTATTTTAATATTCTGCGTTTGCAAATGCCACTTTTAGAAAGTTGGCCTTTGCTTGCCTAACCATTTCAGCCCGCCTCTGCGTGATGTGTATCTGCTGTCTGGCTTGCGTGAGTGACAGGGCTGGGGGAACCCAGATGAGCAGGGCTAGGTAGCTTGGTGGTGAATAGAAAGATTGACAGGTAGATGGGTGGGTGGAGTACACCTGGACTCTGAATAGGACTGTGCTCTGCCACCACAATGCCGGCTCCGCCCCCTGTGGAGCGTCTGATCACTCTGCCCTGCACTCTGAAAGAAGAAGCCTGCATCGCGTCAACAAAGTGCTCCAGAACCGGACTGAACTAGGCAAGGGCCCCCCTGGCCTGGGGGAACAAAAGAAATGCAGTATAAATGTAGGAGCCCTGCTCCTAAGAAATCAGATCCGCTTTTGACCCAAGAAGAATCTCTGCCTGAGGAGGAGGCACCGGGAAAGCTAGGAGTAAGTAAGTAAGTAAGGAGGAAGACAGTCCCTATCCTAGGGGTCTGGCCTGCAGTGGTGACCTTGCTGCCAAAGGAGAGAAGAGGAACCTTTTGCTGAAGACTTTGCTTTATTTTTATTTTCAAGAACTTGTGCTTTTCAAAACGATCTCCAAGGGCTAGGAAGCAAGCTTGCCCCCTGAACTGAGCCCCAGGACCATTGGGCTCAACCTGACCTTCACTCGCCCGCCCCTGGATTGTGGTGTTCCTTCCCTCACCAGAGTCGTGACTCTTGTGCCCCACAGCCCCTCCTTGAGCCATGACCTGACTGCTTAGCTGCCCCTGCCTTGGGAAGAGCCTTGCTCGATCTGAGCTGCTCCCCCGACGCCGTGCTGGGCTTCCCCCGTCACCTCGCTTGCCGGAGGCTCGCTGCGCACCTTCACCCCTCCCACCGGAATCGGCGTTGTGAGCATCTCCAAGCCTCGGATGGCCCGGACGTAGACTGCGTGCCCGGCTGCCCCACTTTGTTCACTTGCCACCTGTAAACACCCCCGCTCTTGCCGTGAGCCTGAAGGATCAGATCCCCCCTTGTGAAGTGTGGGAGCCCCGGACGCCGCCTCGCCCTTCTCACGAAGAGCCGCTGAAATCCCGCACCCGCCTTCACGACAAGAAACAAGGTACTGTACTTACAAACTCGACCGCGAGTTCGCATCGGATCCAAGGTCCGCAAAGTTCTGTTTTCCCTGTCGTCTGCAGCGTGCTTCCCGGTTGCCGCCTCAGCGCGAAGTGCGCCGAGGCCCGCAGTCACCTTTGTGCCCGCATAAGAACTTTCCGTACAAAGAGAACTTTTCCGTATTTATAGAAATTGTGGCCCCACCGTTTCACCGTTACTGGGCCTTGTACTAATTCTGATGAAACTACATAAAAATCGTATTTTTGTATACAACCTGATTGGTGCCCGTTTGTGTTGCATGCAAGGGCTTTACTGTATGTATAGTTGCAATTGCTTAACCGTGTACACCTGAGGTTTAGCCTTGACTGCTCGCGCCACGCACCTAGAGGGTGAGCAGGGGTTATTCTGAGGAGTCATCCTTCGCCCTGACTAGAAGTAAATGGTCCCTGCTTGTTGCTGGTACTTACCTGCGCCAACCAGAGCCCCCTCATTTCTAACATTGGAGGCAGCGGTGAGGATTTTCGGATTTGCATTTGTAGTTGGCATATAGTGAATCATTGATCGCCACATAGTGAGTGCAGACCAGTAATGCAGCCACAATACTATTGACTTTTTTGCTTTGCCAAGAATCTCCATTGTTGAGAAACCATGCCTGGTTCACTCCCGACAGGAAGGGCAGCCTCTATAGTCTCTGGAATGGACGATGTAGATTGGGGAGAAGGCGCACTTGAGAGCTACACAAACGAGGATTTAAAAGGTTTTTGCTCCATTTTTAGAATTGCCCAAACTGGATTGAAAAACAAGGCCCAACTTGTAAAGGCGCTGAGGGCATGGTATGAGTCAAGGGCACCAGAGAATATGGTGGAATTGGGTCCACCAGAAAGCGTCCATGAGTTTTCAAGAGGCCTGTCGCCAGAAGAGTTGGCAGACAGGGCAGCAACCAGAGCACATGAAGTAGAGATGGCAAAGCTTAATGGGCAGATGGATATGGACAAACAAAGATTATCCATGGAAGAAAGAAAAATCCAAATGGAACATGAGATGAAGGTGAGGGAGCTGGAGCTGAAAGCAAAAAGTTTGGAGCTTAATCCCTCTTGTGGCAGCACACCGCCAGTGCCGGCAGAATCAAGGGGATATATTCCTAAACATGTGGTTAAGGAGTTTTTTAAGAATGATGACATAGGGCAGTGGTTCAAAGCCTACGAAGTAGGCATGTCCTCCCACCGGGTCCCTGAGAAGGATTGGCGAGCGGGGTTGTGGGGACGGTTCTTGAGTGAAGGGCGGGACACACTGCTAGATTTGCCCTCAGATGTGTATAACTCTTACCCCCATATGAAGGATGCTTTAATGACTAGGTATGGGTTAACTCCTGGGATGTATAGACAGAGGTTCAGGGGTTGCACTAAGATTCCCAATAGCACGTATGTGGAGTATGTGACTTTTTTTGCAGAGCGCTGGATGGTTGGGTAAAGGGTAGCAAGGTTAATGATTATCAAGGGCTTCTTGATTTAATGGCATGGGAGCACTTGTCCAGTAATTGTTTTCCTGAGCTACGCCAGCACCTGATAGATAGTAGGCTAACCCTAGGAAGCTTGCTGAGGAGGCGGACCGCTGGGTCAGTACCAGGATCCACAAGGGTCACGTGGGAGATTCCGCCAAAGGTGGGCAGGGTCCCCACCAGAAGAGTGGGGGGGACAGGGGTAACCAGAGGGAGTTCCCAAAAAGGCCCCAAAGTAATCCACAAGGGAACCAAGGGAAAGGTTCTCAGCCTCCCCCACCCCCGAGACCGACCGGGGCCCGACAGGTCCTCCTGTTCAGAAGGGGCCCCTAAAATGTTACCGGTGTGGTAACATGGGGCATTTTGCCTCTGATGTAAAGTGTCCGTTGTATGCTAAACCAGCACCCACTAGTGCTCCACCCCGCCAGGTGACTAGTGTAGCCTTGGAGGCGGACATGGGTGTTCAAGGTGGGTGGGGTCCCACAGAGATGTCCCTGGTCTCATTAGGAGACTGTGAAGTGGTCCCACAAACCCAGCTGCCTGATAACACTAAGAAGTACAGGCAGTGGGTCACCATAAATGGCCGTAGAGTGGGAGCTCTGAGAGATACAGGAGCCTGTGTGACAGCTGTCGAGTGTCACCTGGTGTCTCAAGAGCAGGTTGTCCCATTAGCATTCTATCCGGTTGTTGCCGCTGACAACACAGAGAGTCACTGCAAGGTGGCTCAGGTCCCCCTTGAGTGTGGGGGGGTCTCTGGTACTCTTCAGGTAGCTGTGAGGCCCGTCATGCCTGTAGACTGTCTGTTAGGGAACGACTTGGAGAGCTCACCTTGGGCTAAGGTGGAGCGGAGTGCTCACCTTGAGATGTTGGGTATGCCGGATTGGGCGTGTGTCACCACACGGTCCATGGCAGCGAATAGAGGTACTCAAGAGGTCCTGGAGCCTGAGAGGGAGGCCCAGGAACCGGCCTCAGAGAGAAGGAGCAGGGGGCGTGGGAAACCAGCCCCCGAAGTTCCCACGGTCCAGGAGGAAGCAGACCTTGAGGGGGATGCCCTGGAGCCTACAGGGGAACAGATAGCTGAACTGGGGGACCTGCTGGAGCTGACCCATTGGCAGCAGGAAGGAGGCCCCACCAGGGAGGACTTTTGTAAGGCGCAAAGAGAATGCCCTTCTCTCGTGGGTATGCGGCAGCAGGCTGCACACCAGGCCGCAGGTGATCAGTCTGGGTCATATTTCATTTACTGGGAGATCGACCTCCTATATACCGAGCCTAAGGTTGCTGATCCTGGGTCAGACCGTGCGCTGGTGGTACCCCAGGACTTCAGAGCCTTCCTACTGGGGCTGGCACACGATGTGCCATTGGCAGGGCATTTGGAGCAGGACAAGAACTTTGAAAGGCTTGTCACCCACTTTTATTGGCCTCAAATGCGCAGGAGTTCAGACAATCACTGCAGGACATGCCAGACTTGCCAGGCAAGTGGAAAGAGTGGAAGGAAGCAGAAGGCTCCACTCCAGCCATTCCCTGTGGTTGGTACCCCATTCCAGCGAGTGGGGATTGACATTGTAGGGCCACTGGACCCCATGGCAGTGATGGGCAATAGGTTCATCCTGGTCCTGGTGGACCATGCCACCCGGTACTCGGAAGCCATCCCTCTGCGGACAGTGACGGCCCCCGTGGTGGGACGTGCACTGATGGGAATTTTCTCCCGAGTGGGATTCCCTCTAGAGGTGGTGTCTGACCGGGGTACCAATTTCATGTCCAAATACATGAAATCCCCTTGGCAAGAGTGTGGTGTAACCTACAAGTTCACCACACCTTACCACCCCCAAGGAAACGGGTTGGTTGAGAGATTCAACCGAACCCTCAAAGGCATGATAATGGGCCTAGAAGGACCCATGAGGCGTAAGTGGGACATCCTCTTGCCATGCCTTCTCTTTGCTTACTGTGAAGTGCCACAGAAGTCTCTATGGTTCAGCCCCTTTAGGCTCCTGTACGGCCACCCAGTGCGAGGACCTCTAAGTCTGGTCAAGGAAGGCTGGGAGCAATCTCCCAGGAAACCTCCCCAGAATGTATATAGTTACATGCTGGCCTTCAGGAATCAGACTAGGCGATTCAGGCAACTTGCTGAGGCAAATCTGGAAGTCAGCCATCAGGAGATGAAGCGGTGGTACGACCAGAATGCCACTCTGGTAGAGCTTCAGCCTGGACAAAAGGTATGGGTCTTGGCCCCCGTGGAGCCCTGTGCGCTCCAGGGTAAGTGGACCGGTCCCTTTGAGGTGGTGGAGCGCAAGAGTCCTGTTACCTACTTGGTGGACTTGCGGTCTCCAAGGAACCCCTTAAGGGTCCTTCATGTCAACCGCCTCAAGCCCCACTTGGAGAGGTCCCAAGTGGGCATGCTCCTGGCAACAGATGCTGGGATGGAAGAGGAGACCGAGTCTCTTACAGACCTCCTGTCAGCCCAGGAGCAAGATGGGTCAGTGGCTGGTGTAATCCTCTCTTCCGCTCTGACCCCTGAGCAACAGAATGATTGTCGCCAATTGCTGGGGCAATTTTCTGATCTGTTTTCCCTGGTTCCCGGTGTCACTGATTGGTGCATCCATGATGTGGACACTGGGGATAGTCCACCCTTGAGGCACAAGGCCGACAGGGTGACTGACAGGGTGAGGGCATGCATCAAGGAGGAGGTCTCCAAGATGTTTGCACACGGGGTAATTGAATCCTCCAGCAGTCCTTGGGCCAGCCCAGTGGTCTTGGTCCCGAAGGCTGCAGCGACGGGACCCACTCCCGAACTCCGGTTCTGTGTGGACTACAGAGGACTGAATTCGGTCACCAGGACTGACGCACACCCCATCCCCAGAGCTGATGAGCTCATAGATCGGCTAGGGGCTGCCAACTACCTCAGCACGTTTGATTTAACGTCTGTGTTAGAACCGCGAATCTCTGGTTGGCACAGGTATAAACTTGAGACAAGCAGGGACTCTCAATTCTAAGTCAGGATAAGGGGATCACCCTTTTAAATAACCCCTGCTCACCCTTTAGGTAGTGTGGCGCAAGCAGTCAAGACTATTCTCAGGGCGTCATAGGTTAAGCATTTGTGAACACATACAGTAATACAATGACACACCACAAATGGACACCAGTCAAGGTTATATCGAAAATAGTTTTCTTTATATAAGGCTTAGCACAAGACCAGAATAACGATTAAAATGACCACAGTATTATTTTAAAGTTCAATATTCTTGTAACAAGGCTTAAAATGCAAAAATAGGCTTCTTTTACTCAATTCTGCTTCTTTTCAGGCTTTGTACGGTTCGTACCGGGGTGTACGACTCGTCCGCATTAAAAACAAAGAAAGTACGAGTCAAACAATCGGTGCGGACTCCGGGGTCCGGGACGTGCACACTGCGGTGCGAACAGAACAAAGTACCTTAAGTTCGTGGGGTCCGCGACGGACAGTGCAAGACAAGTTGATGGGTCCGGGTCGTAGTTCGGTAGCGTACTCGGTCTGGTCCGGTCGCGGCGTCGGGACGCGGCGTTGGTACGGGACCGTCAGGGGTACGTGCGGATGATCCAGATCAGCTTGCAGAGTCCGTGGCGTCGGCGTTCGAGCCGTACCTTCGGTGCGGATAGGCGGCGACACTTCTCGGCGCCGTACAGCGTACGGGGAGGATCAGCGTACTGCGGCTTCTCGGCTCTGAGTATGGCACGGTGCAGTACGTTAGCAGCGTACGGACCGTACCTGCGGGTCGATGGAGCTTGGGTCCAGCGTACAGGGTTCGGCAGCCAGTGTTGTACGTCTCAAATCGGCGGGGAAGGTTAGGTGCAATGCGGCCGGGAGGGATACGGCGCGTACTAACGCTTTTGGATCAGCATAGACGCACGGTGCCGGGCGGCAAAGACACGGCTTCGCGGCGGATGGGGTACGAGGCGTACTGGGGCCAAATCCAGCGGGAAACAAACGCAAATCATCCAGGCAACTCAATTTTGGAAGGCAGATGAGTCCAATGGTCCTGGGACTCAGTTCAGGGAGCAAGCTCTTCTTCCAAGCCCTTGGAGATAGTTGAAAAACAAAGTGCAAAGTCTCTTTCAGTCTTTTCCCTCTCCTTTCTCAGCAAGGCACCAACTGCAGGCCAATCCCCAGGTCAGGGAAAGTTACTCCTCCTTCAGCTTCTTCCAGGTCCTTCTGGTCAGGCAGAGTTCCTTCGTGGTTCAATCAGGATCTGATTTCTTAGGAGCAGGGCTCCTACATTTATACCAAGTTTCTTTTGTCTTTACAGGCCAGGGGGGCCTTTGCATAATCCCAGTCCAGTTCTTTTCAGTGAGGAGCACTTTGTTGTTGAGACTCTGGCTTCTTCTTTCAGCAGGCAGGGCAGAGACATCAGACGCTCCCCAGGGGGTGGAGCCAGCATTGTGGTGGCAGAGCACTGCCCTATTCAGAGTCAAGGTGCACTCCTCCCACCCATCCTGGTGTAATCTCTCTATTCACCACCTGGTAGCCCCAGCCTGTCTCCTGGAACTTCCCAGCCCTGTCACTAAAGCTACACACAAAGAAGATAGCCCTCCCCTCCAGAGGCGGACTGAAATGGTTAGGCACGCAAAGGCTAACTTTCTAAAAGTAGCATTTGCAAACCCAGGATATTAAAATAACCTTTGCTAAAAGATGTATTTTATTATTCTGAGTTCAGGCATACTAAACATGAATTTCTACCATGCTTCCTGAGCCTGCTAGGATTATAGAGTGTTATAATCTAGCAGCCCATTCTGGCCTATGGAGAGCAGGTAGCCTTACAATAGTGAAAAACGAAAATGGCTGTAATTCACTTTTAGGACATGCCACACACCTCAGGGCATGTCCTACCTTATCCTTACAATGCACCCTGCCCTAGGGCCTACCATAGCGGTGACTAATATGGAGGTAAGGGAAGGTTTAGGAACTGGCAAGTGGGGACACTTGCCCAGTCAGCATGACAGTACCAGACTGCATGCAGGTTCTGCAATGGCAGACCTTAGACACATTTTACCAGGCTGCTTCTGTGGGTGGCACAACCAGTGCTGCAAGCCCACTAGCAGCATTTGGATATACAATCCCTTGGCACCCCTGGTGCACTCTACTAGGGACTGATAGTAAACCAAATAAGCCAAACATGGAAGTCAATTCACATAATACATTTTCCCATAGGGAGAGCATATGCACCTTAGCACTGGTCAGCAGTGGTAAGGTGCCCAGAGTCATAAAACAGCCAACACCAGGTCAAAAAAAATACAGGAGGAAGGCAGAAAGTTTAGGGATGACCCTGCAAAAAGGGCCAAGTCCAACAGTCTGGGTACTGGCAGATCGACTTGACCGATGGGGCCAAAGAGAGGATAGCATTTTCTACCCCAGATGGGCACTACCAGTTCCGGGTTATGCCCTTTGGGATGAAGAATGCCCCTGCCACCTTCCAGAGATTGGTCAACCAGGTGTTGGCTGAACTGGATTCGTTCGGTGCTTCCTACCTGGATGACATCGCAGTGTTCAGCTCCACTTGGGAGGAACACCTGCGCCACCTCTGGAAAGTGTTGATGGTGCTGCGGAGGGCAGGCCTCACGATCTAGGCGAGTAAGTGCCAGATCGGGCAGGGTTCCGTGGTGTACTTGGGGCACCAGGTTGGGAGCGGCCAGGTGGCGCCCCTTCAACCCAAGATAGAAACCATCCTGAATTGGGAGTCGCCCAAAACCCAGACAGAGGTGAGATCCTTCCTAGGTCTCACCGGGTACTACAGGAGGTTTGTCAAGCGCAGACTTCTAGGAAGCAGCCCAGGAAAGTGATTTGGACTGACACCTGTCAGGAAGCTTTTGAGGCCCTGAAAGCTGCTATGTGCACGGCACCCGTGCTCTTGGCTCCCAACTTCTCCAAAGAGTTTATTATTCAGACAGACGCATCAGAGCATGGTGTGAGGGCTGTTCTTTCACAGATTAATGAAGAGGGCCTAGATCAACCTGTAGCCTTCCTTAGCAGGAGGTTACTTCCACGGGAACAGAGATGGAGTGCTATTGAGCGTGAGGCATTTGCTGTGATCTGGGCACTGAAGAAGCTAAGGCCCTACCGGTTTGGGTCTCACTTCTGGGTTCAGACAGACCACAGGCCCCTCAGATGGTTGATGCATATGAGGGGTGAGAATCCAAAGCTGTTGAGGTGGTCCATTTCCCTCCAGGGTATGGATTTCACGGTGGAACATCGCCCTGGTACAGATCACGCCAATGCTGACGGTCTGTCCAGATTTTTCTGCCTTAGTGAGGACGAACTCCCTGGGGTAGGGTAGTACTCCCCACTTTTCAGCTGGAGGGGACACGTGTTAGACCTGGCACCTTGGCATGAGTCTCCCTTCCACTTTTTTGTCGCTGTACCTCATGTGTTTTTATGGTGTTGGCCGCTCAGTGCACTGTGCCACTGCCAACCAGTGCCACAGTGCAAGTGCTCCCTATGTAAAATGTATATGTTGGTTGGATTCCATGATTGGATTATTTGGTTTACTGTCAGACCCCAGTAAAGTGCACCAGGAGTGCCAGGGCGTGTAAAAACAAATGCCGCTGGTGGGCTTGCAGCACTGGTTGTGCCACCCACAGAAGCGGCCTGGTAAAATGTGTCTAGGGTCTACCATTGCAGAACCCGCGTGCAGTCTGGTACTGACATGCTGACTGGCAAGTGCCCACACTTGCCAGTCCCTAAACCTTCCCTTAACTTCATGTTAGTCACCCCTCTGGTAGGCCCAAGGGCAGGGTGCATTGTAAGCATAAGGTAGGACAAGCTCTGATGTACGTGGCATGTCCTAATTGTGAATGACCGCCATTTTCTTTGTTCACTATTGTAAGGCTACCCTGTTCTCATAGGCCAGAATGGGCGGTTAGGATTATTACATCCTATGATCCTAACCGACCCAGGGAACATGGTAGAAGATCAAGTTTAGTATGCCTGAACTCGGAATAATAAGGTACATCTTTTGGTAAGGTTTATTTTAATAATCTGCGTTTGCAAATGCCACTTTTAGAAAGTTGGCCTTTGCTTGCCTAACCATTTCAGCCCGTCTCTGCGTGATGTGTATCTGCTGTCTGGCTTGCGTGAGTGACAGGGCTGGGGGAACCCAGATGGGCAGGGCTAGGTAGCCTGGTGGTGAATAGAAAGATTGACAGGTAGATGGGTGGGTGGAGTACACCTGGACTCTGAATAGGACTGTGCTCTGCCACCACAATGCCGGCTCCACCCCCTGTGGAGCGTCTGATCACTCTGCCCTGCACTCTGAAAGAAGAAGCCTGCATCGCGTCAACAAAGTGCTCCTGAACCGGACTGAACCAGGCAAGGGCCCCCCTGGCCTGGGAGAAAAAAGAAATACAGTATAAATGTAGGAGCCCTGCTCCTAAGAAATCAGATCCGCCTTTGACCCAAGAAGAATCTCTGCCTGAGGAGGAGGCACCGGGAATGCTGTATGGAGGAAGACTGTTCCTATCCTGGGGGACTGGCCTGCAGTGGTGACCTTGCTGCCAAAGGAGAGAAGAGGAACCTGTTAGACCTGGCACCATTGGCGTGGGTCACCCTTACATTTTTGTCTGTCCCTCAATGTATTTTTGTTCTGGTGTTAGTAGGCCTGGGCAAAAATTTCGTTCCGTTCGCGGAAATTGCGATAATTTGACATTTTCGCGTTCCGCGGAGAGCGCGAAAATGTCAAAATTTCCGCTTTCCGCAGCTTGGCAATAATTTGTTTCTTGCTCGCGCTGTAAAATAATACATTCTCGCGCGCGCGCGATCGCCTTACCTGAATTCCTGCGTTCGCCGACAAGTTTTCTTGATCCGGTCGCGTTCTCCATGAGATGTTGGATTGTTTTTAGCCATTTGCGCTGTCTCGCGACAGTTCGCGCCCGCAGTGACGTCATGCGTCGCGCGATTTTGTCTTTCTTCTCGCGATCATGCACCGCGAGACAACTCATAACAAGATGGCCGCGCCCGCGAGCAACCACATGGGTAAGTTGGCGACCCGCAACCATGCAGAAAATCTCGCGAACATGCGGGAAAAAAAATTCTGCATCTTCGCGATATTTCCGCTTGTTTGCGATAATTTTAAACATTTTCGCGATAATTTGCGAAAGTGGATTTCGCAAATTCCGCCCACCCCTAGGTGTTAGCTGCTCAGGGCACTGTGCCACTGCCATCCAGTGCCACAGTGCAAGTGCTCCGTAGGGGAAAATATATTATGTGAATTGACTTCCATGTTTGGCTTATTTGGTTTACTATCAGTCCCTAGTAGAGTGCACCAGGGGTGCCAAGGGCTTGTATATCCAAATGCTGCTAGTGGGCTTGCAGCACTGGTTGTGCCACCCACAGAAGCAGCCTGGTAAAATGTGTCTAAGGTCTGCCATTGCAGAACCTGCATGCAGTCTGGTACTGTCATGCCGACTGGGCAAGTGTCCCCACTTGCCAGTCCCTAAACCATCCCTTACCTTCATGTTAGTCACCCCTATGGTAGGCCCTAGGGCAGGGTGCCCTGAAGTGGGTGGCATGTCCTAATAGTGAATTACAGCCATTTTTGTTTTTCACTATTGTAAGGCTACCTGCTCTCCATAGGCCCGAATGGGCTGCTAGATTATAACACTGTATAATCCTAGCAGGCTCAGGAGGCATGGTAGAAATTCATGTTTAGTATGCCTGAACTCGGAATAATAAAATACATCTTTTAGCAAAGGTTATTTTAATATCCTGGGTTTGCAAATGCTACTTTTAGAAAGTTAGCCTTTGCGTGCCTATCCCTTTCAGTCCGCCTTTGGAGGGAGGGGCTATCTTCTTTGTGTGTAGCTTGAGTGACAGGGCTGGGAAGTTCCAGGAGACAGGCTGGGGCTGCCAGGTGGTGAATAGAGAGATTACACCAGGATGGGTGGGAGGAGTGCACCTTGACTCTGAATAGGGCTGTGCTCTGCCACCACAATGCTGGCTCCACCCCCTGGGGAGCATCTGATGTCTCTGCCCTGCCTGCTGAAAGAAGAAGCCAGAGTCCCAACAACAAAGTGCTCCTCACTGAAAAGAACTGGGCTGGGATTAGGCAAAGGCCCCCCTGGCCTGTAAAGACAAAAGAAACTTGGTATAAATGTAGGAGCTCTGCTCCTAAGAAATCAGATCCTAATTGAACCACGAAGAAACTCTGCCTGACTAGAAGGACCTGGAAGAAGCTGAAGGAGGAGTAACTTTCCCTGACCTGGGGGATTGGCCTGCAGTGGGTGCCTTGCTGAGAAAGGAGAGGAAAGGACTGAAAGAGACTTTGCAACTTTGTTTCAACAATCTCCAAGGGCTTGGAAGAGAGCTTGCCCCCTGAACTGAGTCCCAGGACCATTGGACTCATCTGCCTTCCAAAATTGAGTTGCCTGGACAATTCTTGCTTGTTTCCCGCTGGATTTGGCCCCCAGTACGACTCGTACCCCATCCGCCGCGAAGCCGTGTCTTTGCCGCCCGGCACCGTGTGTCTACACTGATTTAAAAGCGTTAGTACGCATCGTATCCCTCCCGGCCGCATTGCACCTAACCTTCCCTGCCGATTCGAGTCGTACAGCCCTGGCTGCCTAATCCTGTACAGCTTGGACACAAGCTCCGTTGTCCCGCAGGTACGGTCCGTACGCTGTAAAACGTACTGCACTGTGCCGTGCTCAGAGCCGAGAAGCCGCATCGCACCGATCCTCCCCGTACGCTGTACGGTTCGCCGAGAAGTGTCGCCGCCTATCCGCACCGAAGGTACGGCTCGAACGCCGAACGCCACGGACTCTGCAAGCCGATCCGGGCCATCCGCAACGTATCCCTGAAGGTCCCGTATCAACGCCGCGTACTGACGTCGCGACCCGACCAGCATCCGAATACGCTGCCGAGCTACGACTCGGACCCATCGCCTTGTCCCGCACTGTCCGTCGCGGACCCTACGCAACCAAGGTACTTTGTTCTGTTCGCACCGCAGCGTGCACGCCACGGACCCCGGAGTCCGCAACGATTGTTAGACTCGTACTTTCTTTGTTGTTAACGCCAACGAGTCGCACATCCAGGTACGAACCGTACAGAGCCTTGAAAGAAGTGTATTTATGTGAAAGAAGCGTATTTAACTAAAAGAAGCCTATTTTTGTGTTTTAAGCCTTTCCACAAGAACATTGAACTTTAAAATAATACTGTGGTCACTTTTACTCGTTACTCTGGTCTTGTGCTAAGCCTTATATATAGAAAACTATTTTTTATACAACCTTGACTGGTGTCCATTTGTGGTGTGTCATTGTATTACTGTATGTGTTCACAAATGCTTAACCTATGACGCCCTGAGAATAGTCTTGACTGCTTGTGCCACACTACCTAAAGGGTGAGCAGGGGTTATTTGAAAGGGTGATCCCCTTATCCTGACTTAGAAGTAAGAGTCCCTGCTTGTCACGGGTGCATACCTGTGCCAACCAGAGATTCCCAATTCTAACATTGGTGGTCAGAGTGAGGATTTGAATTTACATTTGTGATTCATGTACAGTAATTGAGTGAAAACTACGTAGTGAGTTCAGACCGATAACGCAGCCACACAGTATTGATTTTTGTTTTTGCTGAAGAATCTCCACCTTAAGAAACCATGCCTAGCTCAGTCAATGGAGGCAGAGCGGCCTCTATATTCTCTGGGGTTGATGACATAGATTGGGAGGAGAAGGCACTGATGAGGTGCACGAGTGAAGTTTTGAAAGGATACCTCTCCAAGTATGGAATTAACCAAACTGGATTGAAAAACAAGGAGCAGTATACAAAGGCACTGAGGACATGGTACGAATCCAAGTTCCCAGAGAATGTGCTGGAGGTGATACCCCCAGAAGGTGCTTCTGAGCCTGGCAGAGGCCTTTCGCCAGAGGAGATGGCCGACAGGATTGCTGCAAGAGCACATGAAGTGGAGATGGCAAAGCTTCAAATGGAAATGGAAAGACAAAGGCTGGCCATGGAGCATGAAGTAAAAATGAGGGAGTTGGATCTCAAGGCCAGGAGTTTAGACCACTCTCCCTCTGGTGGCAGCAATTTAACAGAGTCAAGGGTGCACATTCCTAAATATGTGGTGAAAGAGTATTACAAGCAGGATGATATTGGGCAGTGGTTCAGGGCCTATGAAGTAGCCATGTCCTCCCACCGGGTCCCTGAGAGAGATTGGGGAGCGGGGTTGTGGGGAAGGTTCCTGAGTGAGGGGCGGGACACACTGCTAGATCTCCCCTCTGATGTCACCACATCCTATCCGCACATGAAGGAAGCTCTGATGACAAGGTATGGGTTAACTCCTGAATTGTACAGGCAGAGATTTAGGGAATGCACCAAGAAGCCTGGTACCACTTATGTAGAATATGTGACTTTTTTTCCAGAGCACTAGATGGTTGGGTGAAGGGTAGCAAAGTAAATGATTACCAAGACCTGTTTGATCTAATTGCATGGGAGCACTTGTCTGATAATTGTTTTCCTGAGCTACGCCAGCACCTGATCGATAGCAAGCTAACTAACCCTAGGAAGCTTGCTGAGGAGGTGGACCGCTGGATCAGCACCAGGGTCCACAAGGGTCACGTGGGAGGCCCCGCCAAAGGTGGTCAGGGTCCCCAGCAGAAGAGTGGGGGGGACAAGGGTAAACAGAGGGAGTTCTACAGAGGGCCCCAAAGTAATTCCCAGGGGAACCAAGGGAAAGGTTCTCAGCCACCCCCACAGCCGAAGCAGACTGGGGCCCCGACAGGTAACCCTGTTCAAAGACGGCCCCCCAGATGTTACAAGTGTAACAACCTGGGGCACTATTCCATGGATCCCAAGTGCCCCATGTTTAGTAAACCAGCACCCCCTGGTGCTCCACCCCCCAAGCAGGTGCCTAGTGTAGCCTTTGGGAGGGAGGTAGATGTCCAAGGGGAGGGGAATCCCGTACAGATGACCCTAGTCTCATTAGGAGACAGTGACATGGTCGCTGAGGCCCAACTGCCCCCCAATACTCAAAAGTATGGGCAGTGGGTGACCATAAATTGCCAAAGGGTGGGGGCTCTTAGAGATACAGGAGCCAGTGTGACTGCTGTCAAGCAACACCTGGTGTCTCAAGAGCAGGTTGTCCCACACGCATTCTGCCGTGTTGTCAATGCCGACAACACAGAGAGTCAGTGTCCAATGGCTCAGGTTCCCTTTGAGTGGGGGGGGGGTCTCTGGTACTCTGCAAGTGGCTGTGAGAGCGGCCATGCCTGTTGATTGTCTATTAGGTAATGATTTGGAGAGCTCCCCTTGGGAAAAGGTGGAGAAGACGACTCACCTGCGGATGGTGGGTTTACCTGATTGGGCGTGCGTGACCACCCGGTCGATGGCAGCCAGTAGGGGCGTTGAAGGGACCCTGGAGCCTGAGGAAGAGAGGCCCAGGAACCGGCCTTAGGGAGAGGGCGCAGGAGGCACGGGAAACCGGCTCCTAAAGTTCCCACGGCCCAGGAGGAAGCAGACCTTGAGGGGGATGCCCTGGAGCCTACCGGGGAACAGATAGCAGAACTGGGGGACCTGCCTGAGCTGACCCATTGGCAGCAAGAAGGAGGCCCCACCAGGGAGGAATTCTGCAGGGAGCAGAAGGAGTGCCCCTCTCTAGTGGGTATGCGGCAGCAGGCTGCAGCCCAGGCCAATGGTGATCAGTCCGGTACTCACTTAATCTACTGGGAGAACGACCTCCTGTACTCAGAGCCTAAGGTTGCTGAACCTGGGTCAGCCCGTGTGCTGGTGGTACCCCAGAAGTTCAGAGCCTTCCTACTGGGGCTGGCTCATGACGTTCCGTTAGCAGGGCATTTGGGGCAGGACAAGACCTTCGAAAGGCTTGTCACCCACTTTTATTGGCCTCAAATGCGCAGGAGTTCTGATACTCACTGCAGGACATGCCAAACTTGCCAGGCAAGTGGTAAGAGTGGAAGGAAGCTGAAGGCTCCATTCCAACCTTTCCCTGTGGTCAGTACCCCATTCCAGCGAGTGGGGATTGACATTGTGGGGCCACTGGACCCCAAGACAGCCATGGGCAACAGGTTTATCCTGGTCTTGGTAGACCATGCCACCCGGTACCCTGAAGCCATCCCTCTGAGGACAGTGACGGCCCCCGTGGTGGGACGGGCACTGATGGGAATTTTCTCACGAGTAGGATTCCCTCTAGAGTTGGTATCTGACAGGGGGACCAATTTCATATCGAAATATATGAAATCCCTTTGGCAAGAGTGTGGTGTGACATACAAGTTCACCACCCCTTACCATCCCCAAGGAAACGGGTTGGTTGAGAGATTCAACCGAACCCATAAGGGCATGATTATGGGCCTTGACGAGCCCATGAGGCGTAAATGGGACGTCCTCTTACCATGCCTTCTCTTCGCGTACCGTGAGGTGCCACAGAAGTCTCTGGGGTTCAGTCCCTTTTAGCTTCTGTATGGCCACCCAGTACGAGGACCTCTTAGTCTGGTCAAGGAAGGCTGGGAGCAATCTCCCAGGAAACCTCCCCAGAATGTATATAGTTACATGCTGGCCTTTCGGAACTAGACTAGGCGTTTCAGGCAACTTGCTGAGGGAAATCTGGAAGCCAGCCAGGAGGAAATGAAGTGGTTGTACGACCAGAATGCCACTCTGGTTGAGCTTCAACCTAGTCAAAAGGTATGGGTCCTGGCCCCTGTGGAGCCCTGTGCACTCCAGGACAAGTGGACAGGACCCTTTGAGATTGTGGAGCGCAAGAGTTCTGTCACCTACTTGGTGAACTTGCAGTCTCCCAGGAACCCCTTGAGGGTCCTCCATGTCAATCGACTGAAGCCCCACTTGGAGAGGTCCGAAGTGGGCAAGCTCTTGGCCACAGATGATGGGATGGAGGAGGAGCCTGAGCCTCTTCCTGACCTCCTGGTAGCCTCAGAGCGAGACGGGTCAGTGGATGGAGTTAACCTCTCACCCACCCTGACCCCTGAGCAACAGGATGACTGCCGCCAGCTGCTGGGGCAGTTTCCTGACCTGTTCCCCCTGGTTCCTGGTATCACAGATTAGTGCGTCCATGATGTGGATACCGGAGACAGCTTACCTGTGAAGCACAAGGCTTACAGGGTAACTGACAGGGTCAGAGCCTGCATCAAAGAGGAGGTCTCAAAGATGCTTGCTCTAGGGGTGGTTGAGTCCTCCAGCAGTCCTTGGGCCAGCCCAGTGGTCTTGGTCCCAAAGGCTGCCTCCCCGGGTGCCACACCCGAACTCCGGTTCTGTGTGGACTACAGAGGACTCAATTCATTCACGAAGACTGACGCGCACCCCATCCCCAGAGCTGATGAGCTCATCGATCGGTTAGGGGCTGCACGGTACCTCAGCACGTTTGATTTAACGTCTGGGTACTGGCAGATCGCCTTGACTGATGGGGTCAAAGAGAGGTCCGCATTCTCCACACCAGATGGGCATTTCCAGTTCCGGGTTATGCCATTTGGGATGAAGAATGCCCCTGCCACCTTCCAGAGGTTGGTCAAACAGGTGTTGGCTGGGCTGACCGAGTTCAGCGCCGCATACCTGGATGACATCGCAGTGTTCAGTAGCACATGGAAAGAACACCTGCAACATCTCTGGGAAGTGTTGATGGCACTGCGCAAGGCAGGCCTCACGATCAAGGCAAGCAAGTGTCAGATCGGGCAGGGTTCCGTGGTGTACTTGGGACACCAAGTAGGGAGCGGCCAGGTGGCGCCCCTACAACCCAAGATTGAAACCATCCTGACTTGGGAGCCCCCAAAGACCCAGACGGAGGTGAGGGCCTTTTTAGGACTCACAGGGTACTTCAGGAGGTTTGTCAAGGGGTATGGCAGCATTGTTGCCCCCTTGACAGAGCTGACTTCGAAGAAGCAGCCCAGAAAAGTGATATGGACTGACACCTGTCAGAAGGCCTTTGACACCCTAAAAACTGACATGTGCACGGCGCCCGTGCTCTTGGCTCCTGACTAATCCAAAGAATTCCTAGTGCAGACAGACACATCAGAGCATGGTGTAGGGGCTCTTCTCTCACAGATCACTGAGGAGGGCTTTGACTTACCCGTAGCCTTCATCAGTAGGAGGTTACTTCCCCGGGAACAAAAGTCGAGTGCGATTGAGCGAGAAGCATTTGCTGTGGTCTGGGCATTGAAGAAGCTAAGACCCTACTTGTTTGGGTCTCACTTCCGGGTTCAAACAGACCACAGGCCCCTCAGGTGGTTGATGCAGATGAGAGGTGAGAATCCTAAGTTGTTGAGGTGGTCCATTTCCCTACAGAGGATGGATTTCACGGTGGAACATCGCCCCGGTACAGACCACGCCAACGCTGATGGTCTTTCCAGATTTTTCCGCCTTAGTGATGAGAACTCCCTGGGGTAGGGTAGTTCTCCCCACATTTCAGCTGGAGGGGACACGTGTTAGACCTGTCACCATTGGCATGGGTCACACTTCCATTTTTGTCTGTGCCTCAATGTATTTTTGTGCTGGTGTTAGCTGCTCAGGGCACTGTGCCACTGCCATCCAGTGCCACAGTGCAAGTGCTCCCTAGGGGAAAATGTATTATGTGAATTGACATTAATGTTTGGCTTATTTGGTTTACTATCAGTCCCTAGTAGAGTGCACCAGGGGTGCCAAGGGCTTGTATATCCAAATGCTGCTAGTGGGCTTGCAGCACTGGTTGTGCCACCCACAGAAGCAGCCTGGTAAAATATGTCTAAGGTCTGCCATTGCAGAACCTGCATGCAGTCTGGTACTGTCATGCCGACTGCGCAAGTGTCCCCACTTGCCAGTCCCTAAACCTTCCCTTACCTTCATGTTAGTTACCCCTATGGTAGGCCCTAGGGCAGGGTGCATTGTAAGGATAAGGTAGGACATGCCCTGAAGTGGGTGGCATGTCCTAATAGTGAATTACAGCCATTTTCGTTTTTCACTATTGTAAGGCTACCTGCTCTCCATAGGCCAGAATGGGCTGCTAGATTTTAACACTCTATAATCCTAGCAGGCTCAGGAAGCATGGTAGAAATTCATGTTTAGTATGCCTGAACTCGGAATAATAAAATACATCTTTTAGCAAAGGTTATTTTAATATCCTGGGTTTGCAAATGCTACTTTTAAAAAGTTAGCCTTTGCGTGCCTAACCATTTCAGTCCGCCTCTGGAGGGAGGGGCTATCTTCTTTGTGTGTACCTTGAGTGACAGGGCTGGGAAGTTCCAGGAGACAGGCTGGGGCTGCCAGGTGGTGAATAGAGAGATTACACCAGGATGGGTGGGAGGAGTGCACCTTGACTCTGAATAGGGCTGTGCTCTGCCACCACAATGCAGGCTCCACCCCCTGGGGAACGTCTGATGTCTCTGCCCTGCCTGCTGAAAGAAGAAGCCAGAGTCCCAACAACAAAGTGCTCCTCACTGAAAAGAACTGGGCTGGGATTAGGCAAAGGCCCCCCTGGCCTATAAAGACAAAAGAAACTTGGTATAAATGTAGGAGCTCTGCTCCTAAAAAATCAGATCCTGATTGAACCACGAAGAAACTCTGCCTGACTAGAAGGACCTGGAAGAAGCTGAAGGAGGAGTAACTTTCCCTGACCTGGGGGATTGGCCTGCAGTGGGTGCCTTGCTGAGAAAGGAGAGGAAAGGACTGAAAGAGACTTTGCAACTTTGTTTCAACAATCTCCAAGGGCTTGGAAGAGAGCTTGCCCCCTGAACTGAGTCCCGGGACCATTGGACTCATCTGCCTTCCAAAATTGAGTTGCCTGGACAATTCTTGCTTGTTTCCCGCTGGATTTGGCCCCCAGTACGACCCGTACCCCATCCGCCGCGAAGCCGTGTCTTTGCGGCCCGGCACCATGTGTCTACGCTGATTTAAAAGCGTTAGTACGCACCGTATCCCTCCCGGCCGCATCGCACCTAACCTTCCCCGCCGATTCGAGTCGTACAGCCCTGGCTGCCTAATCCTGTACGCCTTGGACACAAGCTCCGTTGTCCCGCAGGTACGGTCCGTACGCTGTAAAACGTACTGCACTGTGCCGTGCTCAGAGCCGAGAAGCCGCATCGTACCGATCCTCCCCGTACGCTGTACGGTTCGGCGAGAAGTGTTGCCGCCTATCCGCACCGAAGGTACGGCTCGAACGCCGAACACCACGGACTCTGCAAGCCGATCCAGGCCATCCGCAACGTATCCCTGAAGGTCCCGTATCAACGCCGCGTACTGACGCCGCGACCCGACCAGCATCCGAATACGCTGCCGAGCTACGACCCGGACCCATCGACTTGTCCCGCACTGTCCGTCGCGGACCCTACGCAACCAAGGTACTTTGTTCTGTTCACACCGCAGCGTGCACACCACGGACCCCGGAGTCTGCAACGATTGTTAGACTCGTACTTTCTTTGTTGTAAACGCCAACGAGTCGCACATCCAGGTACGAACCGTACAGAGCCTTGAAAGAAGCGTATTTATGTGAAAGAAGCATATTTAACTAAAATAAGCCTATTTTTGTGTTTTAAGCCTTTCCACAAGAACATTGAACTTTAAAATAATACTGTGGTCACTTTTACTCGTTACTCTGGTCTTGTGCTAAGCCTTATATAAAGAAAACTATTTTTTATACAACCTTGACTGGTGTCCATTTGTGGTGTGTCATTGTATTACTGTATGTGTTCACAAATGCTTAACCTATGACGCCCTGAGAATAGTCTTGACTGCTTGCGCCACACTGCCTAAAGGGTGAGCAGGGGTTATTTGAAAGGGTGATCCCCTTATCCTGACTTAGAAGTAAGAGTCCCTGCTTGTCACCGGTGCATACCTGTGCCAACCAGAGATTCCCAATTCTAACAGAACCTTTTGCTGAAGACTTTGCTTTATTTTTACTTTTAAGAACTTGTGATTTTCAAAACGATCTCCAAGGGCTTGGAAGCGAGCTTGCCCCCTGAACTGAGCCCCAGGACCATTGGGCTCAACCTGACCTTCACCCGCCTGCCGCTGGATCGTGGTGTTCCTTCCTTCCCTCGCCGGAGTCGTGACTCTTGTGCCCCCCAGCCCCTCCTTGAGCCGTGACCTGACTGCTTAGCCGCCCCTGCCTTGGGAAGAGCCTCGCTCGATCTGAGCCGCTCCCCCGACGCCGTGCTGGGCTGCCCCTGTCACCTCGCTCACCGGAGGCTAGCTGCGCACCTTCACCCCTCCCGCCGGAATCCGCGTTGTGAGCATCTCCAAGCCTGGGACGGCCCGGACGTAGACTGCGTGCCCGGCCGCCCCGCTTTGTTCACTTGCCACCTGTAAACACCCCCGCTCTTGCCGTGAGCCTGAAGGATCAGATCCACCCTTGTGAAGCGTGGGAGCCCGGACGCCGCCTCGCTCTTCTCACGAAGAGCCTCTGAAATCCCGCACCCGCCTTCACGACAAGAAACAAGGTACTGTACTTACGAACTCAACCACAAGCTCGCATCGGATCCAGGGTCCGCAACGTTCTGTTTTTCCTATCGTCTGTCGCGTGCTTCCCGGTTGCCGCCTCAGTGCGAAGTGCGCCGAGGCCCGCGGTCACCTTTGTGCCCGCAAAAGGACTTTCCGTACCAAGAGAACTTTTCCGTATTTATAGAAATTGTGGCCCCACCGTTTCACCGTTACTGAGCCTTGTACTAACTCTGCTGAAACTACATAAAAATCTTATTTTTTTATACAACCTGATTGGTGTCCGTTTGTGGTGCATGCAAGGAGTTTACTGTATGTATAGTTGCAATTGCTTAACTGTGTACGCCTGAGGTTTAGCCTTGACTGCTCGCGCCACGCACCTAGAGGGTGAGCAGGGGTTATTCTGAGGAGTCATCCTTCGCCCTGACTAAAAGTAAAGGGTCCCTGCTTGTCGCTGGTACTTACCTGTGCCAACCAGAGCCCCCTCATTTCTAACAGCTACCACCACCAATACTACCACCATCAATACCACCACTACCACCACCACCACTAATACTACCACCACCAATTCCACCATCACCAATACCAGTACTACGGCCACCAATGCCATCATCAATACCAATACCACCACCAATACCACCACCACAACCAATACCACCACCAATATCGCAAATACCACCACCACCAATGCCACCAATATCATCAACAATACCACTTATACCACCACCACCACCAATAACACCACCACCATCAATACCACCTCCACAAATACCACCACAAATACCACTACCACCAATACCAATACCACCACCACCAATACCAATACCACCACCACCAATACCAACACTACCAACACCACCACCAATACTAATACCCCCACCGCCAAAAATACCACTACCTCCACCAATACCCTACCACCAATATCATCAATGCCACCACCACCAATACTACCACCAACAATACCACCACTACCACCAATACCATAAAAACCACCACTAACACCAATACCAACAATACCACCAATACCACCACCCCAATACCACCACCAATACCATCACCACCAATACCAGTACCACCACCACCAATACCACCACCAATACCATCAACACCAATACCACCACTAATACCACCTCCAATACTGCCACCAATACCACCAGAATACCACTACTAATACCACCACCATCTATGCCACCACCACCAATACCACCACCACCAATCCCAATACCACTGCCACAAATAACACCACCAATACCACCACTACTTCTACCACCAATACCAACACCAATATTAATACCACTGCCACCAATACCACCACCACCAATATTAATACCACCATCAATACAAATAAAACCACCAATACCACCACCCTAAATACCACCACTACCACCACCAATACCACCACAACCAGTACCACCAATAACACCACCACAAATACAACCAATACCATCACAACCAATACCCTCACCAATGTGACCTACACCACCACCACCACTAATGTAACCACCACTAAAACCACTGCCAATACCACCACCAATACCACCACCACCAATACCACCACCACCACCACTAATACTACCACCAATACCACTAATACCAACACCATCACTAATACCAACATCACCAATACCACCATCAATACCACCACTACCAATACCACCACCATACAAATACTACCACCAATAATACCACTAATACCACAACCAATACCACCACCAATACCAATACAACCACCAATATAACCACCACCAATACCACCAACACCACCAATACCACACTAGTACTACCACCACCAATACCACCGCCACCAGATATTTCACCACCACCAATACCACTACCACCAGCAATACTGCCACCACCAACACCACTGCCACCACATATTTCACCACCACTAATACCACCACCACCAACACCACAACTACCAACAATATCACCACCACCACCAATACTACCACCACCAATACCAAAACCAATACCACAACCACCACCAATTCCACCACCTCCAAGAATACACCTCCATCAATACCACCATCACCAATAGGATACCAAAACTACCAGCACCACCAATACCACCACCACCACTAGTACCACTACTAAAACCGATACCACAACCATCAATACCACCACCAAAAATACCACCACCACCACCAATACCACCGCCAACACCACAACCAATAACAACATCACTATCAATAC
This sequence comes from Triturus cristatus, assembly GCF_964204655.1. Classification (NCBI taxonomy): domain Eukaryota; kingdom Metazoa; phylum Chordata; class Amphibia; order Caudata; family Salamandridae; genus Triturus; species Triturus cristatus. The sequence goes on along the minus strand of NC_140587.1, from coordinate 732,296,604 downwards.
CACCAATACCAACACCACCACCAATACCACTACCACCAATATCACCACCACCAATACTAATACCCCCGCCAATACCAATACCACCACCAATACCACCACCAATGCAAACAATGCCACCAGTACCAATACCAGTATCACCACCACCAATACGACCAACAATACCAATACCAATAGCACCACCACCACCAATACTGCCACCATTACCACCACAAATACCACAACTAATACCACCACCAACACCACCAATACCAATACCACACCCACTAAAAAAAACCACCACCACCAATAATACCAGTAATACCACAACCAATACCACCACCAATACCAATTCAATCACCAATATAAACACCACCAATACCACCACCACCAATACCACCACCAATACTATCACCACCACCACATATTTCACCACCACCAATACCACCACCAAAACCACCAATACCACCACCACTGCCAAAACCACCACCACCAATACCAACAATACCACCAATACCACCACCCCCAATACCACCACCAAAACCATCACTACCAATACCAGTACCACCAGCAATACGACCAGCAATACCAATACCAATACCACCACCGCCAATACCACCAGAAATAATGCCACGAATACCACCACAAATACCACAACTAATACAACCACCAACACCACCACCACCAATACCATCATCATAAAAAATATCACCACCACCAATGATAGCAGTAATAGTCATATCACAACCAATACCACCACCAATACCTAATCGACCACCAATATTCACACCACCAATTCCACCACCACCACCAATACCACCACCACTAATATCACCACCAATATTACCACCACCAATACCAAAACCAATACCACTACCACCACCAATTCCACCACCTCTAACAATACCACCACCATAAATACCACCATCACCAATTGCATACCATCACTATCATCACCACCTATACCACCACCACCAATACCACCACTACCACTAGTACCACCACCACCACCACTACCACCAATACCACCACCATCCACCACAAATACCACCACCACTATTACCATCATCAATACCATCACCACCAATACCACCGCAAATACCACAACCAATAACAACACCACCATCAATACCATCAACACCAATACCAACACCACCACCAATACCAATACCACCATTACCACTAATACCAATACCAACACTACCACCACCACCAATACTAATACCCCCACCACCACCTCTACCACTATCACCACCAATACCCCCACCACCAATACCACCATCACAATACCACCGCCACCAAAACCACCACCACCAATACCACCACCACCAAAACCACCACTACCACCAATACCAACAATACCAACAATACCACCACCCCCAATACCACCAACAATACCATCACCAGCAATACCAGTTCCATCACCACCAATACGACCAACAATACCAATACCAATACCACCAAAACCAATATCACCACCAATACTGCCACCAATACCACCACAAATACCATGACTAATACCACCACCAACACTACCACCACCAATAACACCACCAATACCACCACTACTTCTACCACCAATGCCACCTCAAATAACAATACCACCATCAATACCACCACCAATACCACCACCCCAATACCACCACTGTTGTAAATTGGCAGCGATTGGCTTAGCATTAGCGGAAGCCATCTAGTATTTAGAGGCTATCTTGTCCATTTTGTGGAATCCATTTTGTATTTCTGGCAGCCATTTTGTTTGCCGTGTGCTGCAACGTGCTCACCATGTGCTCTGTCCTCCCTCAGTGTTGACTGCTCTTGTAATCTGCCTAGAAACAAACTATATTTAGCATCTTCCACCTTCGCACATGCCCAGTGAGTTTTCAGCTGTCCTTGCTGCTGTTAGTAGTATGTAACTGTCAGGATGTGTTTACTAGCATTGGCAAACTGTTAACTCCTCCTACTTGTCGACTGTGCATTTCTATATGACCTTCTCCTGTACTTGTACCACCCTCTTTTGAGCCCCTGTGTGGATATAAAAGGACCATGCTCCTTCTGTTCGGTGTGCTACTTTCATGCATTACCGAAGGGTGCTGTGTGAATGTAGTTCCACCTCATGAGGTTTATTAAACTTTGTATTTTCTATTCCAGTTTCTGTGCCAACTTCTTCCTATTAGTCTGAGGACTCTGTGCAGAAAAGGGCGAACCCCTTGCACTGGTGGGCCTAGCTGAGGTCCACTTCTACAAATTGGCGCCCGACAAGTGGGGCTCATCGGCGACTCAGATGCCCAAAGGATTGATCGCGATGAAGGATTGGAATCTCGCTCTGGACGCGATCGCTGCCTGATGAGACCCGAGTCTTGGCAACCACAGCGTTTTTCCTTTCTTTCTGATCTGACCATCCAGGTGGTGCCGGTCCTCGACTGAGATCTCTTCCGTTGATTCGCCGTGCAGTGACCATTTGGTCAATTTCAGAACTTGGCAGTTGGAACCTGGACACCAAGTGATTGGTAAGAGTTGTTCTGCGGCGCTTGCTGTTGGTTTTTAAGCCTGGGATTGGTAAGGTAGTTTAGTAACACTTACTGCTGCTTTTGTATTTTGGAATTTGTTTTGGCAAACTTGGATTTCTATGTGATTCATATATAAATTGCAATTTATATAGGCAGGTAATGAGGAGAATTTTCTCTATCTGAATTGATTTTAACGGCACATCGTACTAAAGGTACCTTAAGTGCTACTTTGATTATAATACTGCATATTCTGCACTATTTTTGGCATGCCTGTTTTTAGCACACTTCGTAGGATGTGTTGCTTTTGTAGCAGTACCAGTTTGAGACTCGATGAAGCACAACCGGTTCCCGCCAGAGGGGACGCCTAATAGGGATATGTATATTTAGTATGGTCTTTCTTCTATAATGTACAGCACATTATGGAATAAATACACTCGTAAGGATCCTGAGTTGCGTTGGCCTATTTATTTTTATTTATTTATGGGTTTTGTATAGCGCCCGAATCACCCCATACGGGGTATCTCTGCGCTTTAGACTGCTGATTGGCCACTGAGGGAAACTGATTAGAAAAGATGCGTTTTCAGTAATTTCCGGAAGACCCCCAAATTGGCACATTGGCGAAGATGTAATGGGAGGAGATTCCAGTAACGGGGTGCCAGATATGAGAACGCTTTACCACCCATCCGGGATAGTTTGATGCGAGGGATTTGCAGATATGCAAGTTGGCTGGATCTCAGTAATCTAGTCGGAGTGTACCTGACCAGTTTCCGAGCAAATTAGCCAGGACCCAAGTTGTGCAAGGATTTAAAAACCATGCAGCAGATTTTGAATCTGACCCTCTTTTTTATGGGGAGCCAATGGAGGTCGTGGAGTAAAGGAGCAGAGGGGGTCCTGGGAAGTGCGTTATTTACTAATCGGGCAGCGGTGTTCTGGACCACTTGCAGTTTGCATAGAGATTTTTCTTTTGCTGCAATTAACAGGGCATTGCAGTAGTCCAATCTACTGATAATCAATGACTGAACCAAAGATTTACGGGTAGATAAAGGGAGGAAGGGACAGACCTTACGCAACATGCGAAGGGTATGAAATCAGGTGTTGGCGGTACTGTTAACATGTTCTTCTAAAGTAAGATCACTATCCAGGCGTACACCCAGATCTTTTACAACATCTTTGGGGGACGGGGCAGAGCCCAATTCCTCAGGCCACCAACTAGGGGACCATCTCAGTTTTGCCTCTCCAAACAGCATGATTTCTGATTTGTCAGAGTTTAACTGTAAATAATTTTCCCTCATCCACTGCGCAACTCCTTTCATGCCCTCGGAAAACAAGTCTCGGGTAAGCGGACTAGTTTTGTCGAAAGACATCAAAAGTTGCGTGTCATCGGCATAGGATATGGGGTCAAACCCAAGCCGTCTGAGGTATCCTGCCAAGGGGGCTACATAGACATTGAACAATGTAGGGCTCAAACAAGAGCCCTGAGGAACCCCCTTGCTGATCCTGGTGGTGGACGAGCTAAAAGGACCTAGATTGACAGTTTGCGTCCTGTTGGTCAGAAAATCAGTCAGCCAACCAAGCGCTTTACCTCTTACACCCATCTCCTCAAGTCTGGTGATAAGGACCTGATGAGAAATGGTGTCGAAGGCAGCAGATAGGTCAAGCAGGACCAATAACACTGCCTGACCCTTATCTGCTGCCATTCTGATGTTGTCTATGACCTCCACTAATGTGGTCTCCGTACTGTGTTTTGGACGGAAACCGGATTGTGATTCGTCTAAGCATTTGGAAGATTCAATAAACGCGGAAAGATGTTTGTTGATGTGTTTTTCCAGGAGTTTACTGTGAAGGGGGAGCAGTGAGATGGGTCTGTAATTGGTATAGTCCTCCGGTGACAGTTTCGCATTTTTCTTAATGGGAATGACCTGGGCTGCCTTCCACTCTGCCGCAAGAACGCCATCCTTTAGTGATTTATTGAGGATGGCACAAATAGGATTGGCGAGCGAATCTGACAAAGTGGCTGTGATTTTGGCAGGCATAGGGTCTAGTGGTGAGCCGGATTTGGTACTTTTTAGAAGAGCAGCAACTTCCAGTACCGTGCATGCAGGGAAGGTGTCAAGGGTGTGCAATATCTCTTTGACGGGGATGGAATTTGAGGGCTGACTGGGGCAGGGCCTACTAGTCGAAGTAATTGTTTGATATATATTTTCAATTTTCTGAGACAAATAATTTGCAATATTGTCACAGAGGTATTGTGAAGGTGCAGCATCTGTGTTACAAGCCTTGGGATTAGTAAACGTATTTAATATTTGGTAGAGTGTACGAGAAGAATTTTCCGCATTGTCAATCTCAGCCGCAATATGCATTTTACGGGCAAGCCGCAAATTTTTGTGATAGGCTGTTAGAGCATTTTTGAATACGACTTTATCATTTTGATTGTGTGAGAGGCGCCAGGTTCGCTCCAGCTTTCTGCAACGGGATTTCTCTGTTTTCAGAGTAGGTGTATACCATGGAGCTTGCACGCGTTTAAGAGGGTTCGGTTGAGATTTAGATGGAGCTAATTGGTTAATAGCTGCTTCGAGGTTGGCATTCAGAGCTGATACATGGTCATTGATATCATCCAACTCATTGAAGCATGGCGGGTTAAAAAGGTCCTGAAAAGATTGAGGAGTAACTCTGCGCCACTGTCTATAGACTCTGGGGAGTCTGTTTTCATGTCCTCCTAAATCCTGTTTGCTTAAGATTGAGAAGTCCACCAAATAATGGTCAGACCACTCAAGAGGAGTCGTCGCATTGTAGCGGATGTCCGAGGAATTGGTTAAAATAAGGTCGAGCATATGCCCGGCCTGGTGAGTGATATTTGTGTTTATAATGCTCAAACTAAGAGTAGATAGGTCTGCTAATAAGGAGAGAGTTTCCTTATTGTTCGTGTTTTCTCCCTGGACATTAAAGTCCCCAAGTAATAGAAAATTCTTCGTAGAAATTGCATGCGGAGAGATTATTTCCAATAATCGACAAGAGAAATTAGTTAAAGGTCCAGGTGGTCGATAGACCAAGGCGCCTTTCCAGCAGAATTGTGAGTGTAGGTCAATTCTGAAGATCATAATCTCCATCAGATTAGTGCAATGCTGTTCTATAATAGTTATTTTAATAGGGTCCTGAAATATAAGAGCTAGGCCTCCGCCTGCTCTGATGGGCCTGTCTTGCCTTAGAATGCTATAGCCCTCAGGGAGAGCGATAGCAATATCAGGATTGGAATGAGGCTTCATCCACGTCTCAGTTAGGAATCCCACGTGGGGGTGATTAGAGGCCAACAAATCCCAAATATTAATGGCGTGTTTGGGTAGTGAGCGTACATTGGCCAGGAAGCAATTCCAGGTTAGAATAGATTTAGGTATCGCATTAGGAGGCTTTGGTTGGGAGGGTGGTATCTTCGGATCGATGCTCTTATGAGTTAAGCATTGAAATCTGCAGTGTCTGCAGGAGACGGGACCATCAAGGACAACTGGGAACCCACATATAACTTTATGAGGGTTCCTTTGATGGCTCTGATTTCTGATGGCTATGAGATCAGACCTGGAATATTTTATGCGTACCGGAGTCTTTACCTGAGGTTCCAAGGTAGCAATTGTAGGGGTACTGGCCACTGGCAGCGTCCTGGCGCGGACGGGCGCAGACGGGCTTGCCTTTGGCGCGCCTTCGGCGCGCCGCCGGCGCGCCCGCTGCGCTCGTCCGCTGCGCGTTTGCCAGGCCATTGAATTTAAACCCCAGTGCCCCGGAAGTGGTGGGGGGAGGGGGAGGAGTCAGGCCCTAGGTCCACCCTCCGTGCAATCGGCACAAGCCGTGACGGACCAGGGTGCAGGGCGTCTCCAGCAGCAAGCAACGAGTAAGTAACAGTTTAAAATTTTAAAAATAGTGAACAGATATGTGCAAATAATGCAGTCAGCGCCTCAGCAGCGGCGCTCAGCTTTGTCCGCAGCGCTCTCGCCAGGCCGTTGAATTTAAACCCCAGTGCCCCGGAAGTGGTGGGGGGAGGGGGAGGAGTCAGGCCCTAGGTCCACCCTCCGTGCAATCGGCACAAGCCGTGACGGACCAGGGTGCAGGGCGTCTCCAGCAGCAAGCAACGAGTAAGTAACAGTTTAAAATTTTAAAAATAGTGAACAGATATGTGCAAATAATGCAGTCAGCGCCTCAGCAGCGGCGCTCAGCTTTGTCCGCAGCGCTCTCGCCAGGCCGTTGAATTTAAACCCCAGTGCCCCGGAAGTGGTGGGGGGAGGGGGAGGAGTCAGGCCCTAGGTCCACCCTCCGTGCAATCGGCACAAGCCGTGACGGACCAGGGTGCAGGGCGTCTCCAGCAGCAAGCAACGAGTAAGTAACAGTTTAAAATTTTAAAAATAGTGAACAGATATGTGCAAATAATGCAGTCAGCGCCTCAGCAGCGGCGCTCAGCTTTGTCCGCAGCGCTCTCGCCAGGCCGTTGAATTTAAACCCCAGTGCCCCGGAAGTGGTGGGGGGAGGGGGAGGAGTCAGGCCCTAGGTCCACCCTCCGTGCAATCGGCACAAGCCGTGACGGACCAGGGTGCAGGGCGTCTCCAGCAGCAAGCAACGAGTAAGTAACAGTTTAAAATTTTAAAAATAGTGAACAGATATGTGCAAATAATACAGTCAGCGCCTCAGCAGCGGCGCTCAGCTTTGTCCGCAGCGCTCTCGCCAGGCCGTTGAATTTAAACCCCAGTGCCCCGGAAGTGGTGGGGGGAGGGGGAGGAGTCAGGCCCTAGGTCCACCCTCCGTGCAATCGGCACAAGCCGTGACGGACCAGGGTGCAGGGCGTCTCCAGCAGCAAGCAACGAGTAAGTAACAGTTTAAAATTTTAAAAATAGTGAACAGATATGTGCAAATAATGCAGTCAGCGCCTCAGCAGCGGCGCTCAGCTTTGTCCGCAGCGCTCTCGCCAGGCCGTTGAATTTAAACCCCAGTGCCCCGGAAGTGGTGGGGGGAGGGGGAGGAGTCAGGCCCTAGGTCCACCCTCCGTGCAATCGGCACAAGCCGTGACGGACCAGGGTGCAGGGCGTCTCCAGCAGCAAGCAACGAGTAAGTAACAGTTTAAAATTTTAAAAATAGTGAACAGATATGTGCAAATAATGCAGTCAGCGCCTCAGCAGCGGCGCTCAGCTTTGTCCGCAGCGCTCTCGCCAGGCCGTTGAATTTAAACCCCAGTGCCCCGGAAGTGGTGGGGGGAGGGGGAGGAGTCAGGCCCTAGGTCCACCCTCCGTGCAATCGGCACAAGCCGTGACGGACCAGGGTGCAGGGCGTCTCCAGCAGCAAGCAACGAGTAAGTAACAGTTTAAAATTTTAAAAATAGTGAACAGATATGTGCAAATAATGCAGTCAGCGCCTCAGCAGCGGCGCTCAGCATGGGTCATTTGATTTACGAAAGATTGAGTATGTGGAACAATGTATGTTTAAGCGAAAGACTAGGCAAAATATGTTTGACTGTGTACTAATGTGGGAGAAAGAAGTGCGTGAACGAATGAAGCATGAGCAACCCTTGATTGAAAAAGATCAGCAAAAGAACATTTATGCGAAAGCATTAGAGTTGAAAAACAAAGAAATAAAAGAGTTAAAAGAGAGAGAAGATAGGGAGCGCAATTTACAGGTAACCAATACACCAATACGCTGTTCGGCAGCCCCTTTATCCTATACTTAATAAACCACAAGATGATTTCTTATTATTAGATCGTCCTCCACCTCTGCATACTGTTCCTTCTGCCCCTCATGAGTCAGATGAGGACTCCAGTTCAGAGCACCAGAAGGCACGAGAAACTCGTTCTATGTTGCCCGCCGAGCGTGCGTCCCAGCTTAGATCTGCTGCTCGTAAAGCAGTTCGTAGGACTGCCCCCGCCTCTGAACTTCTAGATAGTATGAAAGGGTGGCAGGAAAGGGAGCAGCTGTATTTTAATGAGGTGTTTGCCGCAGAGGCCCTTGAGCTGTTTAGGAAATATTCTGAGGAGTTAGAGCCCGACGATGTAGCAGATAATTGTAAGCAAATGCGTGATGGTCTTTTTGTTTTCTCCCAGGTGACTGATACAATCAGGCATTTGGTTAAACTGCGTGTTGATGCAGTACGTTTGCGAGAGGAGAAAAAGGCTACAGACATAGCTGCACAGACATCTCAGACCGGCATGGCACAAGCTTCTATCTTCGGAACAGATAAGACTATGATAGTTCATGTGAAACCTATGCGGGAGGCCGCGCCTTTGTATGTTCCTCCTAAAGGAATGGGTATAAGTGTTGATAAGGCTTCTCTCGATGCCAAGGGTTATTTTATTTATAATTGGGTTTACACTCCTTGGAATAGGACGGATGTCATGGCACTTAAAACTGCATTGCCTGATCCGCGGAAAAATCCAGCCACTTTTTATGAGGAAGTTGAGGTTGCTATTAGCTCTTGTACTATGACTTTGCCTGATATTGATCTATTTTTCGGATTGATATTACCGCCAGATATGTGGAGAACTGTTCGTAAAATTAATGATCGTGCAGCTTTTGGGGTGTTATGGAAAGACTTAGAACAAATGCAGTAGAAAGGGAACCCGCACAAAAGCCATGTCAGCTAATTTTAGATCTTCCCACAGCTATATTAGTTAAGTTAAAAACGATTACTCCCCCTAAAAAGATAGACTGGACTGTTTTAGCGTCTTGTAAGCAAAAGGCGGATGAATCTTTCTCTGATTTCTTTACACGCTTTGAAGAAGCATTCCACGATTTTAGTGGCCAGTCATTGACAGATGACACGGGCAGACATCTGTTTGTCGATAAATATGTCGTGAACCTGTTGCCAGGACTAGCTAGTCGCCTAAAAGCTAGTGAGAGTTCATGGACTACCTCTTCTCCGGTTTCTCTCTTGACTATGGCTCAGTATTATGAACGCCAGGAATTAGAAGCAAAGGGTAATGAGGATAAGAAGACTAAAGAATTAAAAACGAAGGTTACGTTGGCTCAGGCTTATGGTCCGCCTTTTAGATGTTGTGATAGAGGTGGACGTGGATCTTATGGTTCGTCTTTCCCTTGTTATACTCGTTCGAATTTGTCTGTTGACCAGTGCGCGTACTGTAAGAAATTTGGGCATTGGGCATCCGATTGTCCAGCACTGCGTGCTCAGCAGTGTCCACGTGGTCGGGGACAAATGAGAAATCGTTCAGGATATTCAGGGCCTAGAGGAAGCACAGGTGATCGTGCTTGGTTTGATGCGAATATACGTGGGCAGGATGAATTTAACACTTTTGATAGAAGGAACCAATATCAAATGTCCAACTATGTGCCGTCTGATTTTCAAGATTCTGCTTATGCATAGGATTGCCTAGGATGGGGTAAGGAATCAGTTGAAGTTCCAGTAGATCAGAGGGGTACCTATGTTACAGCACATGTTTTGGGTTCTACTGATCAGTTTCTGGTTGATACAGGAGCTACTCGTAGTGCCTTGTCTAAAGAATTGGTTCCAAGGGCTCCCCTGTCTGGATTAACCATTACATCGATAGGTTTAGATGAAACCCCTTCCCTTAGCCCACTGTCACAACCACTTGCATTCCATGTTGATAAATTTACTGCTCCATGTCCATTTTTGCTTTCCCCGAATACACCAGACAATATTGTGGGTCTTGATATGCTCAAGTATTTCAGGGCTATGATACAATGTTCTCCAGAAGGTGTACGTGTTATCTTGAATGAGAACCATCCTGTGACGGAGAGAGCTTGTCTTGTTAAAGAGGATATTGCATTAGCTTCACTCCCTAGTACTTTGTGGGCTACTTCAGACACTGATGTAGGGCAAATGGTTATTTCACCAGTACATATTAGTGTCAAGGAGGGCACTGTGCTACCACGTTTGCCTCAGTACAAAATTTCACAGGAAGGCGAAGAAGCACTCATACGTATTATCCATGATCTCATTGAAGTGGGGGTTGTTGAGGAAGTTCCTTACAATGTTTGTAACAGTCCGATTCTTCCTATTCTGAAAAGAGATACTGACACTAGGATTTACCGATTCATTATTGATTTGCGAGAAGTTAACAAGATTGTAGTACCACAATACCCTGTGGTTTCTGACATAACAACACTTCTTACTTTGGTTCCTCTGACAGCAACTACATTCTTTGTGATAGACTTGAAGAATGCTTTCTTTTCGATCCCTATTCATCCTGATAGCCGATATTTGTTCGGTTTCACTTTGAATAATCGATCGTATAGATTTTATAGAGTTCCTCAAGGCTACACTGAGAGTCCTAGTATTTACATTCAAGCATTAAAAGGACATCTTGATTCTTTTGTTTTGCCTGAAGGTGTGGCTCTCATACAATATGTCGATGATATCTTGTTGGCAGCCGATACTCCTGAACAGTGTGAAAAATGTACTTTGTCCTTGCTTTCTTTTCTTGCTTCCCATCATCACAAAGTGTCACAAAAGAAATTGCAATATTGGAGACCGAAGGTAACCTACTTAGGTCACCTTCTGTCTAAGGAGGGACGTGCACTCACACCAGATCGCATTCAAGCTATTTTAGACACACCAGTGCCCCGTACTCAGAAATATGTCCGTGCATTCATTGGTCTTACTTCTTTTTGTAGGGAATGGATATTAGGGTTTTCACACATTGTTAAACCCTTGCTGGCACTTTTGACTAAAGATACTCCAATGCCCCTCCCATGGACAGGTGAATGTGAGACTGCTTTCTGAGAGTTACGACAAGCTCTTTGTTCAGCACCAGTGTTAGGTAATCCAGATTATATGAAGCCTTTTACACTCTATGTACATGAGAAAGATGGATGCGCATTGTCAGTTTTAGTGCAGACACACGGTGACAAACAGCGTCCCTGTGCATATTTTTCAGCAGTACTTGATCCTGTTGCTCGTGCGTTACCAGGATGCTTCCATTCAGTTGCAGCAACAGCTGTGTCAATACATCAGAGTGATGGGATAGTTTTGTCACATAAGCTGTTGGTGCTAGTACCCCATGCGGGTGATGCCCTTTTAAATCAGACGAAGATGCAGCATTTAACTAGTGCTCGTCTGACAGTATACGAATTGACATTGTTGGCCCCTCACATTACACTGAAGAGATGTGCGACACTAAACCCAGCCACTTTGTTGCCATACGCGGTGACTCAGTCTCAGTCACAGGAGTCTCATGATTGTATATTCCTTACTGAGGAACAGACAAAGGGTTGTGTCGATTTGCAAGTCACGCCCCGTTCAAGTGTTGATGGGGAACTATGGGTTGATGGGTCCTGTTTGAAGTTACCAGATGGTACAACGTCAGCTGCATATGCAATTACAACACTTCAGACAGTAGTTGAGACAGCTCGTATTCCACAGAAGTCAGCTCAGGCAGCTGATCTAATAGCTTTGACACAAGCGTGTGAACTTAGTACTGACTTATCTGTGAACATTTATACAGATAGCCGCTATGCTTTCAGAGTGGCTCATGATTTTGGGCTACTCTGGAAGGAGAGGGGCTTTCTTACATCTCACGGGATGCAAATAATGCATGGAGAATTAGTACAAAATCTCTTGACTGCTTTAACATACCCGAAGAGAATAGCAATTGTTAAATGTAGCGCACATAAGAAAGTAATTGATAAGATAGGACAAGGCAATGCTTTTGCAGACCAAACAGCCCGTGAAACTGCCATGCAGCGAAGCACCACGTCTATGTACGTAGTGAAGTCACAGGCTGAACACAGGCATGATACCAGACAGGAAGTGCTAGATATGCAGAGATCTGCTTCTGCAGAAGAAATTGAGCAAGGGTCTAAGGAGGGAACATTGGACGATGAGGGCTGTTGCAGGAATAAAGAGATGAGCAAGTGGAGATTGCCTACAGCCTATTTATAACCTATGATTCATATGGCACATGGGCCTGCACATGTTGGAGCCTCCTCGATAACGAAATTGCTCACGCAAGTTTGGGAGCATCCAGAAATTGCCGGCACAGCTAAAAAGATGGTGCAGTCTTGTCTGATTTGTCTTCAGCATAATCCTGGTAAAGGGACACAAACTCCTACAGGAGGGTTTGCTACGCCAACCGCACCTTTTGAAGTTTTGCAAATGGATTACATACAGTTTGAGCGCTGTAATAACTTAAAGTATGTTTTGGTAGTTGTATGTGCCTTCAGTAAATGGATAGAGGCATACCCTACGAAGGACAATACAGCTCTCACTACAGCAAAGGTGCTTTTGAAGGAATTCTTCCCTAGATTTGGTGTTTGTAAACTTTTATGGAGTGATAATGTACCCCATTTTATTGGGCAAGTTGTCGAATATGTCCTGAAGGGATTAGGGATAAAGCAGAAATTTCATGCTGCTTTCCATCCACAATCAGCAGGGCTAGTGGAAAGGTATAACGCCACACTAAAATTGAAACTGGCGAAAATACTGGCTTCCACATCCTTGAATTGGCCAGACGCATTATCTTTGGCACTGTTGTCCATTAGATCAGTGCCACATTCGCGATCTGGTCTTACACCATATGAGGTGGTGTTTGGAAGGCCTATGAACATTTGGGGAATTCCTAAACCACGTCCCATACATGATGTACCATGTGTGTTGATGAGTGACTACCTATCACAATTGACTGACAGTTTGATTTCTATTCATCAACAGGTTTGAGAAGCTCTTCCTGATAGGTCTGCAGGTGAAGGCCATGGACTTCGACCTGGAGACCAGGTGATGATCCGATCATTCCAGAAGTCGAGCAGCTTGGAGCCGAGGTGGCACGGCCCGGAGCAGGTGCTCCTTTCAACGAGAACTGAGGTCCGAGTGACGAACAGGAGGAACTGGGTGCACTCCACCCACTGCAAGAAAGTGCTGTCTACCTTGGTGGATCCTGCTGCCTTAATCGACCATCGGGACATCCTGGATACAGAGAGAGGCCAAGCCTTATCACCTGACGAACCTGAGGAAGTCTTCCCAGACCACACGATTCCTGGAGTATCCCGATACCAAATGAGACAACGGAAAGAGCCTGCATCGTCGAAATAGACTGGTTGAGCAACTGCCCTGGGTTAGTGAAACGGAATGCCGATGTGGCAATGGGGGGGATCAGTCCTGTATAGTGTAGCGACACCCGTCTTGACCCTCGGTGAAGAAACCAACGGCTGCCCAGGGATAAGAGCTAAAACTATTGTTTTCAACGACAAACTGATCATGTCCACAATGAGATTAACTGTTGCTAAGAGAAAGGTCATTAATGCTATAGGGTTTGTTGTTGCTATGGTGGCTGTAGCAGTAATAACCTGGTTCGTTGAGAAAGTGGCTCCTGCTCGGGAGCTTTTGATCGCCACTACTCCAGTATCAGTTGAACACCACTACTTTACGCTTCCGTACCATGAGCAGAAGCATCGACAATCCTATTTAAATAATACCTTTATGCAGAAGTTGCATCATACTCATAATGCCACAAATACTACCAACTTTTGGGTGTGCGGGATGATACCTGCGCATCAAAAGAAAGGAGGAACACCTTTTATTCCTCTTCCCTTTTCTCATAATGGTTCTTGTCAAGCTTGGTATGTGCCTTTGTTTGCATCTGGAAGACGTACAGTAGGCGGGCTTCTTTTTCGCCTTAATAAAGTATGCTACCAAGATAAAGATGGTTATCCTCAAGCCAAAAGGACCAAATTGGAAGAGTATCAACCGGACAATATTTCAACAGCATATGTCTTCACAAATATGAGAACTTTTACCAGTAATGAACAATTTGTGATTTCTGTTACTAGAGCTAAAGCATATCTATTTGTAAGCAGTATTGGAAGGATTCCAGTGGGGAAAAGCGAATGTACTGTAATTCTGACTATTGAAGGTGTAAATAACAGTAGTTTTATAGCATCACATAATACCTATTTTATCTGTGGTAGCCACGGATATTATCAACTACCTGCTGGGTGGTCAGGTGTGTGCTATGTGTCCTTTCTATTGCCCCCTGTGTTTCTGGAACCTGCATCCTACCACCAGGACCTTAAATTATTCGACGATATGTCTAGAAATAGATACAAAAGGACAATAAGCGCTGACAAAGTAGACCAAACTGATGCCACTCTGCAACAATATGTCGATTTTAATTTAGGTTTGTTCCTCTTTGTGGGTGCTGCATCAAACAGTAGGAAAATAAGACGATTGACTAAAGTTGTGGAAGCTGTTACCAATCAGACAGCTATGGCACTTGGGAACATTACGGAGGAGCTGCAAATTGCAAGGATTGTAGCTCTCCAGAACCGAATGGTTCTAGATGTGGTTCTGGCTGATCGAGGTGGTGCATGTCGCATCATCGGTAGCAGATGTTGCATATTCATACCGGATCACTCACCTTCAGTATATGACGCAATATCAAAACTGCATAAGATTGCTGCAGAAATTCATCCAGAGACTGGTACTTGGACTTTTGCTGGATGGTTTTGGACTCTTGTTTCTGCTTGGGGCTGGAAGCTACTGACTATCCTGTGTGTAATGATTACGATACTTTTTACATGCTGTGTATGTATCCAATGTGGTCCAATGCTTTGCTTCATTTGCATCTCTGCCTGTATACCTGTCAAAAGGAATGTTGCAGAAACAAAGGCCCAACAAATGTTGAATAAAGAGGTGGCCGAAATAATGCTAATAGATGTACGGGATGCATATTTAGATTACCCCAGAGGAACAAATGTCTTCAGCTAATGCAAAAAGGGTTGTCTGTTGTAAATTGCCAGCGATTGGCTTAGCATTAGCGGAAGCCATCTAGTATTTAGAGGCTATCTTGTCCATTTTGTGGAATCCATTTTGTATTTCTGGCACCCATTTTGTTTGCCATGTGCTGCCACGTGCTCACCATGTGCTCTGTCCTCCCTCAGTGTTGACTGCTCTTGTAATCTGCCTAGAAACAAACTATATTTAGCATCTTCCACCTTCGCACATGCCCAGTGAGTTTTCAGCTGTCCTTGCAGCTGTTAGTAGTATGTAACTGTCAGGATGTGTTTACTAGCATTGGCAAACTGTTAACTCCTCCTACTTGTCGACTGTGCATTTCTATATGACCTTATATGTACATAAAACCTTCTCCTGTACCTGTACCGCCCTCTTTTGAGCCCCTGTGTGGGTATAAAAGGACCATGCTCCTTCTGTTCGGTGTGCTACTTTCATGCATTTCCTAAGGATGCTGTGTGAATGTAGTTCCACCTCATGAGGTTTAGAAACCTTAGTATTTTCTATTCCAGTTTCTGTGCCAACTTCTTCCTATTGGTCTGAGGACCCTGTGCAGAGAAGGGCGAACCCCTTGCACTGGCGGGCCTAGCTGAGGTCCACTTCTACACCACCACCACCAATATCAATACCACCACCACCACTAATACCACCACTAATACTGCTACCAGTACCACCACCAATTCCACCACTAACACCACCACTAGCACTATCACCAATACCACCACCAACAACAATATTACCACTAACAATACCACCACTGCCACCACCACCAATACCAATACCCCCACCAACAATACCACCACTTTCACCAACATCAATACCACCACCACCAAATCCACGATCGCCAATACCAATAACACCACCACCAATATCATCATCAATAACAATACCACCACAACCAATATCACCACCAATACCACTAATACCACCACCACCACCAATACCACCAATATCATCAATACCAAGAACACCAATACCAACACCACCACCATTAACACCACCACCATCAATACCGCCATCACCAATACCACAACCACCACCAATACCACTTCCACCAATACCTCCACCACAAATACCAACACTTCTACCATCACCACCGATACTAATACCCCCAACTCCACCAATGCCACTACTACCTCCAATACCCCCACCACCAATACCATCAATACCAACACCACTAATACCACCACCAACAATGCCACCACTACCACCAATACCACCACCACCACCAATACCAACAATACCACCAATACCACCACCCCTAATAAAACCACCAATAAGATCACCACCAATGCCAGTACCACCACCAATAGCACCACCAATACCAATACAATACTACAACCACCAATACCACCGCTAATACCACCACCAATACTGCCACCAATACCACCAAAAATACCACAACTAATACCACCACCAACACCACCAGCACCAATACCACCACAACTTCTACCACCATTGCCACAACCACCAATATCCCACCACCAATACCACCAATACCACTGCCACCAATACCACCACCAATACTACCTCCACCAATACCACTGCCACCACATATCTCACCACCACTAATACCATCACCACCAACACCACAACTACCAACAATACCACCACCACCACCACCAATACAACCACCACCAATACCAAAACCAATACCATTACCATCACCAATTTCACCACCACCTCCAACAATACCACCAGCATCAATACCACCATCACCAATAGCATACCACCACTACCAGCACCACCAATACCAGCACCACCAATACCACCACCACAACTAGTACCACCACCAATACCACTACCACAAATACCGCCACCACCACAAATACCACCACCACTATTAACACCATCAATACCACCACCACCAATACTACCACCACCAATACCAATAACACCATCAATACCAGCAACCCCAATACCAACACCAACACCAATACCACTACCACCAATACCACCACTACTAATACCAACACTACCACCACCACCAACACTAATACCCCCACTACCACCAATACCACTATCACCAACAATACCCCCACCACCAATACCACCACCACCACCAACACCACCACCACCAATACCACCACCACCACCAATACCAACACTACCACCAATACCACCACCCCTAATACCACCACCAATACCATCACCACTAATACCAGTACCACCAATATGACTACCAATACCACCATTACCAATACCACCACCAATAATGCCACCAATACCACCACAAATACAACAACTAATACCACCACCAACACCAACACCAATACCACCAACAATACCACCACCATAAAAATACCACCACCACCAATAATACCATTAATATCACAACCAATACCACCACCAACATCACAACTACCAACAATACCACCATCACCGCCATTACTACCACCACCATTACCAAAACAAATACCACTACCACCAACAAAACCACCACCAATACCAATATCACCACCACCAATACCACCACTAATACCGCCACTAATACTGCCACCAATACCACCACAAATACCATAACTATTACCACCACCAGCACCACCAGCACCAATACCACCACAACTTCTACCACCAATGCCACAACCACCAATATCCCCACCACCAATTCCACTGCCACCAATACCACCACCACCACCAATACCAATAGCACCACATATTTCACCACCACTAATACCACCACCACCAACACCACAACTACCAACAATACCAACACCACCAATACCACCACCACCAATACCAAAACCAACACCACTACCACCTTCAATTCCACCACCACCACCTCCTCCAATACCACCACCATCAATACCACCATCACCAATAGCATACCGCCACTACCAGCACCACCAATACCACCACCAATACCACCACCACCGCTAGTACCACCACCACCACCAATACCACTATCAAAACAAATACCACCACCGCTATTACCATCATCAATACCACCACCACCAATACCACCATCACCACCAATACCACCGCCATTACCACAACCAATAACAACACCACCATCAATGCCACCAACACCAATACCAACACCACCACCAATACCACTACCACTAATGCCACCACCACCAATACCAACACTACCACCACCTCCAATACTAATACCCCCAGCACCACCAATATCACTATCACCACCAATACCCCCACCACCAATCCCACCCCCACCAAAACCACCACCAATACCACCACCACCACCAATAGCAACAATACCACCAATACCACCAACCCCAATACAACTTCTACCACCAATGCCACAACCACTAATATCCCCACCACCAATACCACCAAAACCACTGCCACCAATACCACTATAACCACCAATACCACCACTACTTCTACCACCAATACCGTTACCACCATCAATATCACCACCAATACCACCACACCAATACCACCACCAATACCACCACCACCAATATCATCTCCACCACCACCACTAATACCACCACTAATACTGCTACCAGTACCACCACCAATACCACCACTAACACCACCACTAACACTACCACCAATACCACCAACAACAATATTACCACTACCAATACCACCACTGCCACCACCACTAATACCAATCCCACTACCATCAATACCATCACTACCACCACCACCAATACCACCACCAGCAGTTCCACCATCACCAATTCCAAT
Organism: Triturus cristatus; assembly: GCF_964204655.1. Classification (NCBI taxonomy): domain Eukaryota; kingdom Metazoa; phylum Chordata; class Amphibia; order Caudata; family Salamandridae; genus Triturus; species Triturus cristatus. The sequence continues at coordinate 732,277,734 of NC_140587.1, read as the reverse complement.
AACACCTCCACCAATACCACCACCACTACAAATACCACCACAATACCACTAATACCACCACCACCAATACCACCAATACCATTACCAATAACACCAACACCAATACCACCACCACCACCACCACCAATAACACCACCACCATCAATACCACAAACACCACCAATACCACTACCACCAATACCACCAACACCAATACCAACACTACCACCACCAATACTAATACCCCAACCACCACCAATACCACTACTACCACCAATACCCCACCACCAATACCATCAATACCACCACCACCAATACCACCACCAACAATGTCACCAATACCACCACCAATTCCAACAATACCACCAATACCACCACCATAATACCACCACCAATAACATCACCACCAATACCAGTACCACCACCACCAATACCACCGCCAATACCAATACCAATACCACCACCACCATTAATACCACCACCAATACTGCCACCAATACCACCACAAATACCACAACTAATACCACCACCAACACCACCAGCACCAATACCACCACAACTTCTACCACCAATGCCACAACCACCAATACCAGTATCATCACCACCAATACCACAACCAATACGACCACCAATACCAATACCACCACCAATATAACCATCACCAATACCACCACCACCACCTGTACCACTACCTTCATCACCAATACCACCACCAATACTACCACCACCAACACCACCACCAACACATATTTCACCATAACTACCACCACCACCAACACCACAACCACCACCAATACCACCTCTACCAATATCACAACCCATAGCGCTACCACCACCAATTCCACCACCACCATAAATACCACTATTATCAATACCATCAACACCAAAACCAGCACCACCAATACCACTACCACCAATACAGCCACCACCACAAATACCACCACCACCAATACCTCCGTCAATACCACCAATACCACTACCACCACCAGTACCACCACCACTAATACCACCACCATTATAACCACCACCAATGCCACCATCACCAATACCACCAACAATACTACCACCACCAATACCACCGCCAATACCACCACCAACAATCCAATACCAACTCCACCAATACCACCACCACCATTACACCATACCTATACCACCAATACTGCCACCACCTATAACACATCCACCTCTAATAACACCACCAATGCCACCACCACCAATACTACCACCAAAACTACCACCACCAATACAAATACCACCACCATCCAATACCACCACTATTACCACCACCACCACCAATACCACTACCACCACCAATCCCACCACCAATACCACCACTAATACCACCACCAATACCACCACCACGATGACCACCAATGGCACCACCAATACCACAACTAACACCACCACTAACACCAGCACTAACACCACCACCAATAACACCACCATGAACAGAAATATTACCACCACCACTACCAATACAACCACTACCACCACCACCAATACCACCATCCCCAATACCAATGCCACCACCATCAATACCACCACTACCACCACCACCAATACCACCACAACCACCAATTCCACCATCACCATCACTAATACCAATACCACCACGATCAATACCATCATCAATACCAATACCACCACCAATACTTCCACCAATACCACCACCAATATCACTAATACCACCACCAATACCAGCAATACAATCACCAATGCCACCATCACCAATAAAACCACCAATAACAACGCCACCATCATCAACACCACCACCACCACCACCAATACCACTACCACCAATACCACCACCACCAATTCCAACACAACCACCACCACCAATGCTAATACCCCTTCCACCACCAATACCACCAATACCACCATCACCAATACCACCACCACCACCAATACCACCATCACCAAAATCCCCACCACCAATACCACCACCACCACCAATACCACCACCACCAATACCAATAATACAACCAATACCACCACCCCAATACCTCCACCAATACCATCACCACCAATACCAGTATCACCACCACCAATACGACCACCAATGCCAATGCCAATAACACCACCATCAATACCACCACTAATACTACCACCAATACTGCCACCAATGCCACCAGAAATACCACAACTAATACAATCACCAACACCACCACCACCAATACCACCACAACTTCTACCACCAATGCCACTACCACCAATACCCCACCACCAATACCACTGCCACCAATACAACTACCACCACCAATACCACCACTACTTCTACCACCAATTTCACCACCAATACCACCACCAATACCAACAATACCACCAATACCACCACCAATGCCACCATCACCAATACCAGTACCACCACCACCAAAACCACCATCAATACCACCACTAATAACACCAGCAATACTGCTACCAGTACCACCAACAATAATAACACTAACACCACCACTAACACTACCACCAATACCAGCACCAACAACAATATTACCACCACCACTACCAATACCACCACTGCCACCACCACCAATACTACCACCATCAATACCACCACTACCACCACCACCAATACCACCAGCACAAATTTCACCATCACCAATACCAATACCACCACCAGCAATACCATCATCAATACCACCACCACCACCACCACCAATATCACCACCACAACCAATACCATCACCAATACCTCTAATACCACCACCACCTATGCCACCAACACCATCTCCAATACCACCAATACCACCACCAATACCACTCCCACCAATACCAATACCACCACCACCACCAATACCAACACTACCACCACCACCAGCAATTCTAATACCACCATCACCACCAATACCACTACCACCACCAATACCCCCTCCACCAATACCATCAATACCACCACCACCAACACCACCCCAACAATACCACCAATACCACCACCACCACCAATACAAAAAATAATACCAATACCAAAACCCCAATACCACCAACAATACCATCACCACCAATACCAGTACCACCACCACCAATACCACCACCAATACCACCAATGCCACCACTAATACCACCACCACCAATTCTGCCACCAATACCACCACAAATACCACAACTAATACCACCACCACCACCAATGCCACCACCACCAATTACACCACCACCTATACCAACTTTACCACCAATACCACCAACCGCAATACCACCACCAATACCAACCACCACAAATACCGGTACCACTACCAATACCAATACCACTGCCATCAATACCATCACCACCAATATCAATACCACCATAAATACAAATAAACCACCAAGACTATCACCCTAAATACCACCACTACCATCACCAATACCACCACAACCAATACCACCAATACCATCACCACCAATACCATCACCAATACCACCTACTCCACCACCATTACAATCACCACTAATACTACTGCCAATACCACCACCAATACCACCACCATCAATACCACCACCACCACTAATACCACCACCACCACCAATACCACTACCACTAATATCAACACCACCACTAATACCAACATCACCAATACCACCATCATACCATCACCACCAACAACAATACCACCACCAATACCACAACCAATACCACCACCAATACCAATACCACCACCAATATATTCACCACCAATACCACCACCAATACTACCACTACCAATACCACCACCACCACATATTTCACCACCACTAATACCATCCACCGTGGCACCACCACGCACAGTAATATTACCACCACCACTATCAATACAAGCACTACCACCACCACCAATACCACCATCACCAATACCAATGCCACCACCATCAATACTAGGCCTGGGCGAAGCACTACGCTACGCTCGCGTAGTTTGCGAAGTTCGCGCTACTTCGCGCTACGCGAACTGCACGTAGCACAGTGCGAACACGCGTAGCGTAGTGTTGCGTAGTGCTGCGGTCATTTTTTGCTTGCTCGCGGTCCTCAACGTCAAGTTGGCGACCGCGAGCAAGCAAAATGACATCCTGGCGAGACTTTTTCCTTGTTCGCGATCGCGAGCATGGAAAATAAACCTCCCGGCGAGATTCCCAACGCGAGAAGGTCAGGTTTCTCATTGCGAGGGGTCGCGTATGCTCGCGACCGCTCGCGATGAGAAACTACCAGTTCGCGTTGAGAAAGCTGCAGCTCGAGTAAAAATCTACTCGAGCAGCAGAAAACTACAGCTCGCACTGTGCAAGATGCCATTTTCAATGATTGCACAGTGCCGGTTGCTTGTCCGCACTGTGCAATCATTGAAAACAACATCTTGCACAGTGCGAACATGTTACTTCGCAGTTCGCGAAGTGCTACGCGTAGCTCGCGTAGTGCGAACTTCACTTTGCGTAGCTTCGCGAAGTGCTACTTCGCGAACTACGCCCACCCTTAATCAATACCACCACTACCACCACCATCAATGCCACCATCCCCATCAATATCACCATCAACAATACCAATACCACCAATACCACCACCATCAATACCATCATCAATACCAATACCACCACCAATACTTCCACCAATACCACCACCAATATCACTAATACCACCACCCCAATACCAGCAATACCATCACCAATACCACCACCACCAATAAAACCACCAATAACAATGCCATCATCAATATCACCACCATCAATAACACCACCACCACCAATACCACTACCACCAATACCACCACCACCAATTTCATCACTACCACCGCCACCAATACTCATACCCCTACCACCAACAATACCACTATCACCATAAATACCACCACCACCAATACCACCACCACAAATACCACCACTACCAAAACCCCCACCATCAATACCACCCCCACCACCAATACCACCACCACCAACACCAACAATACAACCAATACCACCACCCCAATACCTCCACCGATACCATCACCACCAATACCAGAACCACCACCACCAATACGACCACCAATGCCAATGCCAATACCACCACCACCAATACCACCACTAATACCACCACCAATACTGCCACCAATACCACCAACCACCACAAATACCACAACTAATACAATCACCAACACCACCACCACCACCAATACACCACCAATACCACCACAACTTCTACCACCAATGTCACCTCCACCAATACCCCATCACCAATACAACTGCCACCAATACAACTACCACCACCAATACCACCACTACTTCTACCACCAATATCACCACCAATACTGATACCACCACCACCAGTACCAACAATACCACCACCAATGCCACCATCACCAATACCAGTACCACCACCACCAAAACCACCACCAATAACTACAGCAATACTGCTACCAGTACCACCACCAATAATACCACTAACACCACCACTAACACTACCACCAATAACACCACCAACAACAATATTACCACCACCACTACCAATACCACCACTGCCACCACCACCAATACTAGCACCATCAATACCACCACTACCACCACCACCAATACCACCATCACAAATTCCACCAATACCAATACCCCCACCAGCAATACCATCATCAATACCAATACCACCACTAATATCACCACCACAACCAATACCACCACCAATACCTCTAATACCACTACCACCAATGCCACCAATACCATCACCAACACCACCAATACCACCACCACCATCAATACCACCACCACCAATACCACCACCAATACCACTCCCACCAATACCAATACCACCACCACCAATACCATCAATACCACCACCACCAACACCACCCCCAACAATACCACCAATACCACCACCACCACCACCAATACAAACAATACTACCAATACTATAACCCCAATACCACCACCAATACCATCACCACCAATACCAGTATCACCACCACCAATACCACCATCAATACCAATACCAATACCACCACCACCAGTGCCACCACCAATTCCACCAACCCCAATACCACCACCAATACCAACCACCACCAATACTAGTACCACCACCACCACCAATACCACTGCCATCAATACCATCACCACCCATATCAATACCACCATCAATGCAAATAAACCACCAAGACTATCACCCTAAATACCACTACTACCACCACCAATACCACCACCACCAATACCACCAATACCATCATCATCAATACCATCACCAATACCACCTACACCACCACCAATACAATCACCACTAATACTACTGCCACCACCAAATCCCCACCATCAATACCACCCCCACCACCAATACCACCACCACCAACACCAATAATACAACCAATACCAACACCCCAATACCTCCATCAATACCATCACCACCAATACCAGTACCACCACCACCAATACGACCACCAATGCCAATGCCAATACCACCACCACCAAGACCACCACTAATACCACCACCAATACTGCCACCAGTACCACCACAAATACCACAACTAATACCATCACCACACCACCAATACCACCACCAATACCACCACAACTTCTACCACCAATGCCACCAACACCAATACCCCATCACCAATACCACTGCCACCAATACAACTACCACCACCAATACCACCAATACTTCTACCACCAATATCACCACCAATACCAATACCACCACCAATACCAACAATACCACCACCAATATCACCACCACAACCAATACCACCACCAATACCTCTAATACCACTACCACCAATGCCACCAATACCATCACCAACACCACCAATACCACCACCACCACCAATACCACTACCACCAATAACAATACCACCACCACCAATACCAACACTACCACCACCACCACCAATTCTAATACCCCACCACCACCAATACCAGTACCACCACCAATACCCCCGCCACCAATACCACCACCACCACCACCAATACAAACAATACTACCAATACCACAACCCCCAATACCACCACCAATACCATCACCACCAATACCAGTACCACCACCACCAATGCCACTACTAATACCACCGTCATCAATATTGCCACCAATACCACCACAAATACCACAACTAATACCACCATCAATGCCACCACCACCAATTACACCACCACCACCTATACCGACTATACTACCAATACCACTAACCCCAATACCACCATCAATACCAGTACCACCACCACTACCAATACAAATACCACTGCCACCAATACCATCACCTCCAATATCAATACCACCATCAATACAAATAATCCACCAAGACTATCACCTTAAATACCACCACTACCACCACCAATACCACCACAACCAATACCACCAATACCACCACCACCAATACCACCAATACCATCACCACCAATACCATCACCACCAATACCATCACCAATACCACCTACACCACCACTAATACAATCACCACTAATACTACTGCCGATACACCACCAATACCACTACCACTAGTATCAACACCACCACTACCAACATCACCAATACCACCATCAATACCATCACCACCAACAAAAATACCACCACCAATACCACAACCAATACCGCCACCAATACCAATATCACCACCAATATAACCACCGCCAATACCACCACCAATACTACCACCACCAATACCACAACCACCACATATTTCACCAACACTAATACCATCCACCAACACCACAACCACCACCAATACCATCACTACCAATACCACAACCATCACCAATACCACCATCACCAATACCACCACCAATTTCACCCCAATAATACCACCACCAATACCACAACCAACTCCACCACACCCAATACCACCACCACCCATACCACCACTAATATTACCACCTCCACCAATACCACTGCCACCAGTACCACTACCAATACCACCACCACGAATACCACCACCACCACTAATACCACCAACACCAATACCACTACCATTAATACCACCACTAATAACAATGCCACCAATACCACTATCAATACACCACCACCATCAATACCACCACCATAAAAATACCACCACCACCACCACCAATAATACCACAGATACCACAACCAATACCACCGCCAATACCAATTCCACTATCAATATAACCACCACCAATACCACCACCAATACTACCACCACCAATACCACTGCCACCACATATTTCACCACCACTAATACCGCCAACACCACAACTACCAACAATACCACCACCACCAATTCCACCACCACCACCTCCAACAATACCACCACCATCAATACCACCATCACCAATAGCATACCACAACGACCAGCACCACCAATACCACCACCACCAATACCACCACCACCACTAGTACCACCGCCAATACCACTACCACCAATACCACCACCACCACAAATACCACCACCACTATGACCACCATCAATACCACCACCACCAACAATACCACCACCAATACACAACCAATACCACAACCAATACCATCATCAATATAACCACCACCAATACCAACACCACCACCAAGACCACCACCAATACTACCACCACTAATACCACCACCACCACATATTTCACCTCCATCAACACCACAACCACCACCAATGCTACCACCACCACCACCAATACCATCACTACCAACACCACGACCATCACCAATACCACCCCACCAATACCACCACCAATCCCCCCACCTCCAATACCACCACTACCAATACCACCACTAATATCACCACCTCCACCAATACCACTGCCACCAATACTACCACCACCACCAATACCACCACCACCAATACTTCCACCAATACCACCACAAATACCACAACTAATACCACCATCACCACCACCAATGCCACCACCACCAATTATACCACCACCACCTATACCAACTATACCACCACCACTAATACCACCACCAATACCACCACCACCAATCCAATACCACCTCCACCAACATCATTACCACCACCAATACCTATACTGCCACCACCACAACCATTACCACCAATACCACCACCAATACTACCACCACCCATACCAATATCACCACCACCAATACCACTACCACCAATACCACCTCCACCCACTAATACCACCACCAATACCACCACTAATACCACCACCACCACCAATACAACCACCACAACCAAAAGCACCACCAATACCACCACTAACACCACCATCACCAATACCACCACCACCACCACCAATACCACCACTAACACCACCGCTAACACCACCACCAACAATAATATTACCACCACCAATACCACCACCACCACCAATGCCATCACTCCCAATACCACCACTACCACCAATACCACCACCACCAATACTAATAGCACCAATACCACCACCAATACCACCATCAATATCAACACCAACACCAATACCACCACCACCACCAATACTACTAATACCTCCACCAACAATACCATCACTAATACCACCAATACCACCACCACTAATACCACCGCCAACACCAATACCAACACCACCATCAATACCACTACAGCCTATACCACCACCACCACCAATACCAAAACCAGCACCACCCATACTAACACTACCACCACCACCAGTACTAATACCCTCACCACCGTCAATGCCACTACCACCACCAATATACCCACCACCGATACCACCACCACCAATGCCACCACCACCAATGCCACCACCACCAATACCACCAACACCACCTATACTAACAATACCACCAATACCACTAACCCCTATACCACCAACAATACCACCACCGCCAAAACCAGTACCACCACCACCAATACCAATACCACCACCTCCAATACCACCACTAATGCCACCACCAATACTGCCACCAATACCACCACTAATACCAGCACTAATACCATCACCACAACCAATACCACCACAACTTCTTCCACCAATACCACCACCACCAATCCCAATACCACTGCCACCAATACCACTACCACCACAAATACCACCACTACTTCTACCACCAATACCACCACCACCAATATCAATACCACCATTAATACAAATACCACCTCCAATAACACCACCCCAAATACCACCACTGCCACCACCAATACAACCACCACAAATGCCACCACCACCAATATCACCAATACCATTACCACTAATTTCCATCACCAGTACCACATATACCACCACCACCAATACCACTGTGAATACCACCACCAACACCAACACCAATACTACCAATATCAATATCATAAACACCAATACCACCACCAATACCAATACCGCCACCACCAATACCACCACAATACCAAATCCACCACCACCAATACAACCACCACCAATACCACCACCACCACCAATACCACCAAAACCAATAACACCACCAATACCACCACCACCAGTAAAACCACTGCCACCAATACCACCACAACCACCAATACCACCACCACCAAGAATACCACCCTCACCACCACCAATACAACCACCACCAATACCACCAAAACCAATAACACCACCAATACCACCACCACCAGTAAACCACTGCCACCAATACCACCACAACCACCAATACCACCACCACCAAGAATACCACCCCCACCACCCCCAGTACCACCACCACCAATACAATTACCAATAATAATACCACCAATTCCAACACTACCACCAATACCACCACCAATACCACCACAAATACCACCACCTCTGATATCACCAATGCCACCTCCACCACCACCAATACCTTCACCACCAATACCACTACCATCAATACCACCAATACCAACCCAATACCACCACCACCAATACCACCACCACCAATACCAACATCACTAATATCAACATCACCAATACCAACATCACCAATACCACCCTCACCACCAAAACCACCAATACATCACCACCAATACCAAAAGCACCACCACCAATGCAAATACTAATACCACCACCTCAGCACCTTTTTCTTACTCGTAATATTAGGGGCACTGTACGAGGCAGGAGATGCTGCAGAGACCATCCATCCATCCCTCCATGCCTGCCAGGAAACACAGCCCGATGTGAAGCCAGGGCCGTACTACAGCTGGACTGTTTTTTATTGGGGCAAAGATAGCAATGACATTATGTAATGCCACACTGCACACTCAAGTCACAGAGAGGGCAGAAAATAGCCCCACTCCCACTCTTCCTACCGAGCCACAACAGTGTAATCACAGAGCGAAAGGTGTTGGAGCGCTTTGTTAGTGTTTAGAGCTTGGATTATATGTAACTCTCACTTCAAACTTTGTGTCTGTGTAATTTACAACACTTACACATCTTCTTCACTGCACTATTCATCACTACTTTGAAGACGTCACAGGCCAGTCTCTTCCTCTCATATTTACAATCTGAGAAGCACTCGAGAAGGCCCTATACTGCAATGCAATAGGTCTCGCATTTGCAAGAGCTTCAGCTATTAGTATTGTAAATGACAATGCCTTTTATTTATGTTTTGAAACCTAAAACATAACTAAAAAGCATTGTCATTTACAATGCCAATAGCTCAAACTTGTGTGAACGTGAGACCTATTGCATTGCAAATGCTTTTTTTTTATGGGTATCGGTGTTTCTTTGTAAGTGGGAGTTGTAATGTGACCTTGGTTCATGGATTGGGCTTCTGGCCTGTAGACTAACTGATTGTGACCTAGTGTGTGTTTTTTGGAGTTAGGTATGTATTTCATTTTTGGACAGTCAGCTACATTTTGCTTGCTCTGCTCCCATTGATTTATGATGATTATGTGTTGCTATTCATAGTACCCAATGTGTGCCTCCAAACAAGGATTGCATCAGCATGGCTTAGGTTTGTGTGGGTCTGCATGTACATGTATGAAATGGGGAGTGTGTGCTTTTTGGCTACTTTCAATTGATGGCTGACAGATGCAGTGTTTGCTATTTGTTTTGCTGCTTTGAGTTACATTAACAAGTCCTCATGGTAGTTGTAGTCATTTCAAGGAGACACATTAGATTATTTTTTTGATGTTGCAGTGGATGACTGGAGCAGAGCGGTAGTATTGTGGCTGCAAAAATAGTTAGTTTCACAGTTGTGTGTGATATAGGAGGTGGGGGTATTGTGTATCACGAAAAATGCGGACATTACTTTTACTTTTGTGGTACTGACACGTGATCGTTTGTAGATGGTGAGCATGTGTTGTTCAGATGTTTGTTGTGTTGGGTGCACATTAGGTAATTTACAACACAATTTGGAATCTATGCAATGTAAAAAGTGGTCCTGTGACCTCATTAACTACAGGTAACAGAAAACTACATTGTTTATTTGATTGTGGCACATTCATTTTCCATGGGTCACAATTGGATACATAGAGTGACAACACTCACCGGTGACGTCGTTTTCGACTGGTTTTTCTTTTGAGGTGATTGATGACGTAGAGCAACTGCATAACAGATAGCCTCCATGTCAGCACAGGGCACGTGGATGCCTGTAGAGGTGAGTTTCAGCCTTATCTCACTCATTTCTGCTGCTTCTTGTCTAGAGGTGAGACTGCTGTACGTCTGGCGGCTGTAATGCAACTCGTAATGGGACAGGATGTTGGAGTGGGGGTCAGAGGCTCATTGGCCCTCACTGCCAGCCGGGTGGTCTGAGATAGCTGGCGGTGTCAGCGGAGTGAGGGTGGTCCGCAGCAAGCCTTTTGCTGCAACTCATAATAGGGTGGTTGGGACCGCCAGCTAAACAGTTGTCGCCATGCCACATCTGCCAGGCCCATATGGTAGACCTTTGAAGGTGTTTCCATATGCTTTGGCTAAAATGGTAATAACACCCTTTTATGGCTGTGTGGGGAAAGGTTTTAGGATGGCTTGTATCATTGATTGTTCAAAATCAATGGTGATTTTCTGGGAGTCGAAATTGTTAGTTTGGTGTTTAATTTTGTTAAGGAGGTATACATAGGTAGTTGTGATGTGAACCTGGGCTTCTATGCAAATTCACAAGGGCATTTATCAAGCCCATTTTCACCGCTTTAGCGGCAGTTTCCCCCCGCTAAGGTGGCGATTATGTTATCGCCGTTCCTTGATAATATGATCCAAAGTTGCCAATCTGAGATTCCCAGAATGAATTTCCAATTGTGAGACCTGCAAAAGCAAGGATCAGGAGTATAAAAATCGGATACGCCATGTAATTCATCGGATAGTCAATTTTGGTCAGTTTCATCCTGGTTTTGCCTCTATTTCTCATTATTTTTGTGTCAGCGCCAGAAAAGAGGACAAGCCCACGACAGACCTCTGTGTTCCTGATCGTGCAGCCACGCAGTAATATTTTATCTACATCCAAGCCATAGATCCAGGTTTTCCAGATTTAAGTGCCAATAAACCGGTCTAGTCAATTATTGGGCTCTTCACACTCACCCACCCCATCAAAATTGGGCAAAGTTTTTTTCTTCTTTAATTGATCCACTGGCATCTCCCCGTCTTCCTTGAGCAAACTATCTGTCACTTACAAAGACATTTTGAATTTTAAATTTGTTTCCCTGTCCAGTGCTGTTGTTTCTGCAGAACAGAGGCTTTTCGGGTCTGAGCTCGTTAGCAAGAGAATTTCAGCAGGTACAGAGTCATTTTTCTTCAGGAAAATTATTTCTCCCACTTTTATAGGCTTCCATTTGTTTTTTTTAAATCTGCCATCCACAAAAACTTCACATGACCTGTTGTTGATTTCATTATCCATTCAATGACGGGCAATGTCATCGACAAGATCTTTGATGGCAGTTATCAAAAGCACCAGCAACAAAGGTATCAAGGTTGGACTAGGACACAGATGAGATTTCCGGAATAACCTGAAGAATAAGCAGGGCAAGGAAGTAAGCATTGGCTTCTCTCTTAAATTGTGCATATAAATTAATGGGTAAGAAGGTGATTGGGTTGTATTTGGAAGTCTTAATTGCATTTCCTAAGCATTTGCTCTTCTTTAAGCACAAAATCTTTTTTTTTCTGAAAACTCTGGTAGGTTGTAGAAGTAGGGGTCATTTGCACAAACTTGCCAAGAGCAATCTTTATTTAGAGTCTGCTGGCGCTCTTCTGTCTTGGTGTTGGCTTCATTCTGTCCAGGCTCAGCAGACTCCAGTCTGTCTAACTCATCCTCCATTTCATCATCAGTATATGGCATCACCTCATCATTGGGCGCTTGGGATTCCTCATCAAATGTTGCTTCAAAGTCCCGGCCCATATTTGAATCCCTGAAATCCGGGTCCATATTTGGATTGCTGAAGTCCTGGTCCATATCTGATGGGCTTTGGGTTGGTGAAGACCTCTCTGGCGGATGATGGAGGCTCACCTGCTGCCCCCTCCAACTCCTTCTCCCACGGTCAGCGCCTCTACCTGCCGAAAGTTCTTTTCATCCCCCCAAAAAAGTCCAAGGCAGACACAAATGTTCCGGGAACACAACGGTCCACTTCACTCCATGCTGCCCGAATGGTTCCTCCCCTAGGCAGCCGTGTCACTCCCTCGCCCAACTAGTTAGGCAACTTTTGGATGCTCCCTGCTTTGTATACTCACCTCACTTCCGGAACACGGGGGAGGGACAAAAAAGAAAGACCACAGCTCTACCTGGGCACCACCAGGGAAATAACCAGGCCAGGTCATGTGTCCCACCCATGGCCAGAAGGCGAGGTCAACCAAACTTATCATGTAGACTCCATTAAAACACATGCAAACCAGGTTCCCCACACAGGTTAAAAAACATCATTAGGTTTGCCAAGAATGGGATGCAAACACGAAGGAACATACATTTTCCTGGCCAAAGGAGGGAACTTTTGACATTAGCACAATTGAACACCTGAGAACACGCATACAAACCAAATACACAGGTCAAAAGAAAGAGAAGCAAGAGGCATTATTAGAACTATGTCCCATCTTCAAGGAAGCCCAGATTCACAGTCCTGCACTACAGATAGCAAGCAAGGTGTCAGCACCCTCCACCATATACAGGTATGGAACTGCTCTTGCCCTCTCTCCCCACATTAGGATACTCACGCTTGCCAGTTAAAGAAGCCGACAGGCCCCCTACCGAACAACGAATGGTAAGGTCCAGGTATGCGAGATTAACAGGCCAGCAGCCCAGGCATACCCAGCGCAACCCCAGTCCGGAGCCAGAGCTCCCAGAAGTTCGACCCCCCATCCTATTCAACACATAGAACCCTAGCAGCTCTGAGAACACACACCCCTACTGGTCTAGGTGAACATATGAGTGACAGGGAGACTAGTAGTGGTTCTAAACAGTGACCCAGCTATCAGGAGTGAGGAAGGAGGCCCCAGTCCCCCGTGATCTGATGACGAGGGAGGAGCTGTAGGATTTGCTCTGGTAGTCGAGGTAACAACAGAGAGCACATTTTAGGACCAAGCCTGACCGAGAAGAACAGCGCATAGCTCAGAGCGAAGGAGGTAATCCAGACGGGATGTGGAAGAAAGGCAATTGCTAAGAAGGGTAAGAGAAAGAGCTTATACTCAGGAAGCACTGTGAGAAACCAGAGCAGCATGCCCTCCAAAATGAAAAGAGTGGGGGTAGGTACAGGGCACCAATTGGGGAAGAGTCAGAGGTAGAATTAGATGAGAGGTTTCTGGCTGGGATCTGAGCCTCACCACATGTTTTATGTGGGAGAGGGACTGACCAGACCGGTAGACTGGTAGTGACCCAACCAAGTCACAGGAAAAACAAGATGGCACCTTTGCAAGTGAACAAGGGGGGGAGCAACAAAGACGTATGCTGCCTTACCCGATAGATAGACTGACCCCTAGGGAGATGGTGGCCGGAGAAGAAGGCGAGAACTTGGTGTCACCATTCTGCCACCTTCTAGCTCACTAGATTGAGGGAAAAGGCCAGTACGATAGATCTTGGCTGAAGGAGCGATGCTTTGATCCAGAGGACATGGCCATAGCAGAAGACTGCATCCAGCATGGAGGATGAGATGTCAAGTGGAACTTCCTCTACATGCCGGAACGCCTAAAAAGATGGGAACGCCATGTTAGGGAGAAACCAGTGGAGCTATCCAAACTAAAAACGTACCCACTATTACAGAAGGGCACGCCAGAGACCATCTATGTGCCGTGGGCTCAAATGGATAAAGAAGGGCTAAGGGCAAAGTTACCGCCATTACTGGATGGAGCGTGGAAATGGATCTCATGTTTTGATAAGAACACCACTGGAATAAACCCACCCATAGAAAATACCAAATGTCTGCTAAGTGTCTTATTGGAGAGCAGACTTACAGTGTGTTTACCCTAGCTCGCATCCCAGCAATTACACTGCGAAAGACCCAGCATGGCGGGCCACATCCAATTTATACAGGCACTGAATAAGAACCGCCCTGAGGGAGATGTTTATTGACTGCCCTGATGCAGGAGGGTTAATAGCAGAAACTATGAAGCCAGGGGAGGCAATTAGCGATTTTCTAGATAGGATGAGGGAACAATGGGGACAAGAGACCGGAGAGTCTTGGACTGATACAGGCCCACAAGTTACATTCTTTTGCAATATTCTCAAAAGGGGCTACCCACCAAGATACAAGGTGGATTGGACAGCACTGTGGGGCTAGACACCAAACCCTGGCAGGAGATACAAGCCCATACATTGCATTACCACAAAAAGAAGCGAGGAGGTTAGAGAAAAGGAGGAGCAAGCCCAGAGAGACACTGCAACATTGGTCCAACACAAATTGAGAAAGACCACCCTTGAGGGGGCCGCGATGGTCGCGAGCATGCAAATGGCAATGGTCTTATAGGGAGCTCCACCGCAAAACCTAGCTATAGTGGCAGAATCCAGGGAGGTTAACAGCAACCAGACCCTAGGGAATGTTACTATTTCCACAGGATGAGCCACCTAGCAGACAGATGCCGGTTAAAAGAATACCACAAACATAGATCATTGGGCCAAGGACAGCCACCAAGAAAGTCCTCATTCACAAGTCCAAGGAAATCCAAATGCGCCTTACATTCAGCCACAGGGAGGTCAGACAGCCGCTTCACCACCACAACAGAGATCAGGTAGTTGGACAAACAAGTGGCAACAGCAACCACAGACAGGTAACTCAGCCCAACAGGGACCAGGGCCAGAGCCTCGGCAGGGAGGGGTAACCGTCTGGGAAGGTAATGCCTTCACACAATACATATGTGTAATAAGATAAAACCTAAGAATAAAGTACCACCCATTCACTCATATCCCAAAAATATACTGTACCAAAACTAAAAGAAGGACCAATGAGACAGTGTTAAGAGAACAAACTTTTACTTTCATCTGGGGATTTAGGGCTGCTGTATGTGTTCTATCGATAGGGTATTCTCACTGTAGTTTGCCATTAAGGGCACCTGTCAGAGCCATGGCCCACTCTGCTGCTGATGCCCCAGGGCGGGGATAGCTGACAACACCCTGAGGGGAGGGCAGTCTGATGAGGGAGCAGGGCATCTCCCAAAGTACCTAATTACAGGCACCCAGGTTCTAAAATGCAAAGTCAATAGGGAAGGGCTCCCACTATGAGTTCAAATGGTCCCCATTCCCAGGAATTTGGCCCAGGACCCATGTCTCCTTCATGGAATATAGCTCCAACAGCACTCCTAAACAACTAGAAGCCTCTGGCCAAAATGGAGGCCCCCTTTTTTAGCTCTAAATCAAACTGTTCTCAAGTGACGGGAGCCATGTTTCCCATATGCCTGGGATGGTGAACTTCCCATAACCTCCAACACACACATATAAGAGTCAATAAGTTGTGGGGCACCTGCATGTCTTTGGGGCTGTCGAGAGGTTCACCAGGTTAGCCAGACATCCCAGAATTACGAGGCTGTCCCGGTCCAGTCAGCATCAATTGGTGAAATTCAGTGAGTATTAAATAGAGACGGATTTCTACTATGAGTTCAAAAGGTCCTTATTTACGGACATTTGGCCCAGGCCCCATGTTTCCTTCCTGGCATATAGCTCCAACAGTGCCTCCAAGAGACTAGAACCCTCCAGCCAAAAAGGAGGGTTCTAAAAGCAAGCTGTTCACAAGTGACGAAAGCCAAGGTTCCTGTATGCATGGAACAGCTCCAGGCCAGAGTGGAATGCAGAATGCGCTTATCCCGTCTCAAGACTAGCAATTAACCAACTCACCAGGCCTTTCATACACCATCCAGAGAGTGCAGGAAGCCAGGAACTCAGACACCACAAGACAGTATGATCAGGAGTACATTGAGGCCACTGAACAACTTTTGAACCCCCCACCGCCTCATGATAAGTAAGATAACAGATCAAGTGAAATCTAGGGCAGTGCCCAAAATCCAAAAAAAGGACTCCAAATTTAGCCCAAAAAGATGTTTCTAGAGAAAGGGTGAAGTCAAGATATTTGGTATCACAAGGGAGGGGCAAGTTGCAAGCTGCATGCCGAGAACAGGGAAGAATACATACACATGACCTCGGGCATGTTGCAACCGCCAACAACACTTAACAGTGATGAAAACCCTCCTTGCACAGTCCAGTGCATGTGTAGGTTGAAAGCATCCCACACCAATGGTGCCCCAATGTATACATTACTAGAGAAAGGGTCTTGAAAAACTGGCAGTGCCCATTAAAACCTTAGATACAAACTGATATGATCTACCCCTATATTCACAAGACCACTCCATAAACATTTCGCCCTAATACAGCACCCAGTTAGGTACGAAGGCTCATGAAATAGAATAATTATTCTGATCATCAATAAGTCACCTTTAATTTTAACCATAAAAAAATACCTTGATCAGGACCACTTTCTGGTGCCTCAATAAAAAAGTTATGAAAATGGAGTGTGGAGAAAACACCCCTGAGAGAAATACAGGAACCCCGAAGAGAAGATCCTTAATGACAGAACACATGCATTGGTTTTCTGAATTAACAAATTAACCAACTTCTTATCCAACAGGTCTGCAATCGAACTGCACCACCTTTTAGCTGTCACATCATCACCCCAAAGCGGATCTAAAGTTTGTGAATCAAAATTATGAACTGCACTGTGAACTTTTTAATTGAACTATTAAAAGAAAAACTTCCAGTTACCGGAGGATCACAAACACCTCCCCTGGATCCATACCAAGACCTGCAATGTTCACCAACAAGTTATGTATTATTACACTTCTATGTACCCTCTTTCTAGTTTGGGTGCTGCTGCACATATTCACTGCTAAAGAACCGCCTGGCCAAAAAGAGTCTGTTCAAAAACTATCACAGCGCTTGCATAGGGATCTCTCCCATGTCACATAATTACACCAACCAAAGCACTGGAATTCCACATGCACTACACAGTGCCCTTTTACACAACACGTGGTATCAGCACTTAACCACCATGGGCTCCAAGACATCTGCCATGTCGTGTTACATCTGTTTACTGACACTGCATGCAGTAGGTGCAGACCAACTTTACTTGTCCCAAGAGGTAGCCCTTGAAAAAGCAAAATGCCTTCTCCACTTATACCTATACAGGATCAGAGACAAAATCAAGCCCAACAAGGTAGAACCCCGAAGAGTAGTACTACATCTGACCTGGTATAAGATCAACCCAATGGCTCTATACCTTTTCACTGAGCATAGGGATATTCAAACTGAGCTAGAGAGGATGCACAGGAAATGCACCATAGGGGAGGATTATGTTTGGCACTGAGACTTTCCAAAAAAGAGATTCTTAGAGGAAGCAAAACCCACGACTCAATGCACAAACACATCCACTCCTATCTCTATGTGTGGTCCAAGTGTGACCCTTAGTTTATCTGGGGCAGTTTTCTTTAGCAACAAGTGTACCCCTGACATAGAGTTTCTGTGTGGGACGATCCAGCTTGATGATGTGAAGGGAAATGGGACTCACAGGGAAGGGTTGAATGAAAACATAGACCCCATGTCAGGAAATCTGGTAAACCGAGGTGGGTGGATACACTTTACTAGAAGGGAAGAGCAGCCCCTAATTGTACGAAAACTTACACTATATTCCTTATGTTTCAGAGGCAAAGGAATACTTCCACTGGGCACAAATGGAAACTGTGGCATTATCCTGCACATTCCAGATATGCAACGGGGCACCTCCAAACTGATGGATATGTAATGGCAGTGTGGCAAGTTTCCCTATACTCAGCTGGTCCCCGGATGGAGTGGACTCTGGTCTCTCATCACCATACACACCAAGACCCTGGTCATTCCCAGAGAAGAACTATTGGACTTGTACCAGTACCTTTAAGGAAAAAGACAACCTTGCTGCATCAGGCTTGTGAAAAAAGAACTGAGGATTATTTTGGCTCGGCTCAGTACAATGAGATTCCAGAAGACTTCAGACTGTTCTCAGACTCACAAGTATCAGCTAGAGGGTCCATACCCTTCTTCACCATACAGACAAAGATAATGCACACTGGCACCAAATAACTAGGTGGGAAATGCTTAAAATGATGAGCAGCACTGAGATCAGCCTTAATTTGATCAAGGAAGAACCAAGAGCAATCCACCTCATGGTGATACAGCATTGGTATTTGTTGGACTTAATGACCATGATGGACGGAGGGGTATGTGCCAAGATTGGTACTTCCTGTTGCACGTTTATCCCAGAGAATAACTTTGATAATGGGACATTACCTCTTGCCATCCAAGCATTGCACCATTTACAAAGAGGCACGCATGAGGAGGGAGGAGAACCAAGCAAGAGTGGTTCTCGAATTGGTTCTTCTGGCTCCCGGGGGGACTTTTCGGGTTGTGCATGTTGTTGGTTTTCATCATGTTCTTGTTTGTGGGTGGTTCTGTGAAATTGGGGATTTCCTGACATGACATCCCAGTCCACAAATTGGGTAAAATTCAAGTAACTTAGAATGTAGGAATTGTCAAAACCAAGGAACAACAGTCTCCCAAGAAAGCTACTGTCATGAAGTATGGATTAGATAGTGTCGTTGAAAATTCAACTCAGTGAAGATATTGATATTGAAAAAGTCAATGTCAATATGAATAATGTATATTCATGTATAAAATTAAATCACATCTCTATTGACAAATTTGCCCATTGTTAACTCCACATTAACCCTAACTTAGAAATACGTAGTCAAGGCAGGCTCTGAGAATCAGGCCCAAGGTCACTGATTGACAGTTTACAGCTGGGGTGGCACTTAGCCAGCAAACAAATGCAAAAAACATGAAATCTCCAGATAAATTCTACAGATAGGCACAGTGACACCACAATGGTCCAAGAAGATTGGTCCCAATAAAGCACACACGGCCGGTGGGGTGCGCACATTCCCAAAACATCATAAAATCAGATGCCACATGAAGTTAGGAACAAATACACAATCTGGACACAACACACACAGTACATGCAGTGATCACATGTGCCCTATGCCAGACATCTGGACACATAACCCACTGGCAACATTGTGTCAATGCAAGGTAGAGGCCCATCTGGTTTTCTCATCCAATACATTAATTTATGACTCCAGAGACAGAGTTTCACATTCACTACCCAAAAAGATTCACCGGCACAATTTTATTGCATTTATTGAACTGTATAAAAACCCATGTTAGAGCGATTGTAAATTGAGACAGTCCTTAGACCCTATGCTTGTGGCTGATTTGCTGGTTAATTAAACAAACAGTTCCTGTTTTTCAAAATTCCTCTTGTCTCTTGTTTTTTTCAAGTATTTTATGTCCAAACAATACTAAAAATGAAGTGACTGAGCCTGACTCAAACCCGACAAAGGGTCTAGTGCTGTTGACATGCGAGTGGCTGCAGGAGAACGTTGGCCGATAAGGCAGGAAAGGAAGAGACTAGTCCCACAGGGAGAAGATGACCTTTCAGTCATCCTGGAGGATACTGCGGATTCCGATCTGAGTGACTGAGAAGGAGAGGGAAATACGCTCCGAAGGTCAAAGTCAGCAAGAGTGCCTTGTCAAAGGAACTCTTACCTTGAATGGACTAGCTTCCGTGCAAATGACAGAACAATTTCTGGGAATTTTGAAACCATTGTGAAAATTACACTGGAAATTCAGGAACTTGATCTTTAGTTTCATCTTATGTTTGAACGTCCTTTGATATTGAAATTGAGTGCCTTGAGGCATCCTACTCTGGATGTGGCTGGGCTTCCTTTCTTGGATGACCATGTGTTTCCAGGGCTTGTCGATGAACTGAAGCAATTAATTTGGGTACTGATTGTGAGTGAACTTGAACCATTTATTATTAGAAACATTTAAATAGACTTTGTAGGAAAGAAAGAAGAGTCACAAAGACTTTGTAAATAATTTTGTTGCACATCACATGAACTTTGGTTTTGCTGCTTGCACAGGTGAAAACTGACAGAGAATAGTCTGCAGCTGCTAGATTTCAACTAGCGGTTTAGAACCTAACAAGGCATGGAAGATAATTATAATACTAATAGACGTAGATACATTATATCAGGCATACTAATAGCTGTAGTTGTCATCTTATTCATTGTACTTATAGGACCATATCCAGCTACGCATAAGTCAGTAGAAATTAAGGCTACTGTTGCTTATACTACACCATTTCCTGCTGATAATAGCCTAAGGTTGTTGGGGTTTAAGAAATTGCACACAGATCTATCACAGAGAGATTATGCCTCAAATGCTTATTTAAGATTGGTTTATGAATACTTTGACACTATAAATGCGAGAGATTGCTGTGGGTGCACTCAGTTACCTGCATCTGTTGCGGAGGGTAAACGTATGTAGCATCATATCCATTTGATATTTGGAATTTCTTGTACTCTTCTACTGCACTTATTCTATAGACAGGGTCGTTATCAATATTATTTTTCGAGCTGTGATTTAGTGCTGTCAGAATTCCCTATGTTCACAATTGAAAAATAATACTTATGTCAAAGGTGCTGATTTGCAGGCAAATATTTTGCATCACTTAAGTCACTGGACACTGGATATGCACAGAGAAACAATTTGACCAGTTCCATGTCAGGTGTGAAGGAGTGGATAAACTGGCTTCTAGTACTGCAAATTCTTTATTCTTAATTGCTTGTAAATACTGAAATGGTTGTGATAAAGTCTATAGCTTTACAAAACAGACTTGCGTTAGACCTTTTACTTGCGAAGAAGGACGAGGTTTTCAGGATGCTCAAAGTTCAGTAAGCTGTACTTATATCTCAGACAAAAGTCAGGATGCAGTTGCATGAACTCACGGTTAAA
The DNA here is from genome assembly GCF_964204655.1 of Triturus cristatus. Taxonomy (NCBI): domain Eukaryota; kingdom Metazoa; phylum Chordata; class Amphibia; order Caudata; family Salamandridae; genus Triturus; species Triturus cristatus. Next base: position 732,254,744 of record NC_140587.1, on the reverse strand, counting down.
GAAAGGCACATTGTGTGAAATAGATAGTGAAACTCGAAAAGGAGTATCTTTTGGCAAGGATAAGTAGATTTAATGAACGAAGGGATGACTACTGACTGAGCGGAATAGGGAGACAAAAAAGATCCAAGAATGTTCAAATGGGTGGACAAAAGGAAAAAAATCTTGAGTGTAGTTGCCAAGATTTGTTGTTTGGAGAAGGAAACTAATGAGACATGTGACATATGATTCTCGAAGGTTCTCTTGTAGGTATAATGGAGGATTACACTTTAGCCTTGTTCAGATTTAGTTTAGACTCTGAGAGGTACAGACCTCTTTGTAACATCTCAGTTGTGTGACTTCATGCTATATAGTAGTCTTTCCCTGATTTTTAGTTTAGAATAAGGTTTAGTAGATCTGGTTAGACAACCTCATGTATAGGCAAGAGGATCTAAACTTTCAATCTACTCACCAGACTTTGGAGCATATTTACAATGAAATGGCAAAGCGCGGCGTTAGCCTCCTTGGCTTAACCCCGAGATCCGCCACTTCAGAAACGCAGGGCAGCACCATATTTACACCAATATCCCTGTGTTTCCCCCTGTGCTGGCACTAAATTTAGCAGCCAACACAGGCACCCTTGCACCATACTGCAAGGGTGTCTGATTGAGGAGAATAGTGTTTATGTGCAGGAAGGTCTCTCTTCCTGCACATACACAATCTTTAAATGACGTTCTGTAAAATGTATGTGTGCTGCTTAATGCAGCAGACATAGGAGTTGCAAAACGTCATTTTTTTTATTGTTTATGTGCAGAAAGGAAAACCTTCCTGCACATAAGTAATCAATGGTGAATTGCAGTTTCTATGCGTGCTTCACAATGCAACACGTATGGAAATAGCAAAAACGAGGAGAAATACAACTTTTCTCCTCATTTCACCAGGTTAAGGCCAGGTTTTCCCTGGTCTTAATTGTGGCGCTGCCTCCTATTTAGGTCTCCCTTGTAAATAGGAGGCAGCGTTAAAATCAATGGATGTTGCGGTGGAACGCCTACTGCAACACCCATTGTCCACCCCTTTCAAGCTCAGTGTAGCGTGAAATGGGGGCCTCATTTACAAGGCAGATTTAAGCCACGTTAAGTGGCTTAACAATGCCTTGTAAATAAGGTGAAGCCCCTATTGCCACTACAACGTCCTGAAAAGTGATGTTGTGGTGGTGATAGGGGCTTGTAAATAAACCTCTTTTTTCCTCATCCTTTGCAATGCAGCTGCAGAATTCATTCATTGCTTTCTATTATTGAGGATACATTTTGTATATTTTTCAGATAGCCCTTTAGTAATTCTGTATTTTTATACAATGTATCTGTGACTAATTTATACGAGCTTGGCTTTGAAGTTGTAATAAATCCATATTTTATCACATCAATTGACACTGAGCTTTACTGTGTGGCCAAATGGGTTACAGTGTAATTTTTAAATTGTAGTTGATCCAACTCTTTTTGTTCCTCAGGCACCTATAACCTTCCATTTCAGGGAGCCAGGAAGAAGGAGTCCACGTTCTGCGCATTCTCATTTGTTTCAAATCAATCTTTATTAACAATTAATTTTTACATTCAAATGAAATAGATGAATCTGCATTGCCAATAATATACATAATACTTCGGCTCCAATTACATAACTGTGAAGGATCAATGGAAGTGGACTTTTGTTTGGCATGTTCGCCAAATAAAAGAATTTGAGAAATGGATCCTAATGAATCCAATAGCTTTTCCTAGTGAGATCACCACACAATCTATTCCCATTTTGGCCTTGCTCCCATACTTAGTAAAACACATAATGAATTGTTTTAGCCATAGTGTGAGAAGATAACTTAATCTTGGAGATAAGGACATGGACACTCCACTTTCAATTTATTGCAAAAATGTCCGTCCCGAAAAACCTATTCTAGCTGGTGTATACTGCGAGAAACTAGTTTCTCAGAAAGAGAAGGAAAACAATTATTTTCATTCATAAATGTAAATTTAAGGCAACGTATAGTACCTGAATATTCTCTCCTAATGTTTGAGCTGCAAAAATAATGTAGCACAAATATGGCCAATCACACTATTGTAAAGGTATTTATAGGTAAGTATAGATTTACCATTCTTCCCTCTGTATATGTACCCAGACGTTGTATTTTTGGAAAAATGTGCTGGCTGCTGTTAATTAAATAGCAAGAATGTGAAGCAAAGTTGGAGCCACTGGGCAGGCCATAAAATGGTGCTGCTTTGGTATATGTCTAATGTTAGCACTCTGTGCTACACAACTACATAATCAAATCTATCTCTCTTCTGCTGCCTTGGATAACTGCATTAGTATTCACTCGCCAATAGAAAATAGTCATTATATCCCCAGTTACAGAATGTACTTTGTCAAAGAGATACATTTTAATTTTGATTAAACTAAAAGATTAGATTGGCTAATTCATCCTTTGAAGGTTCATCAGTGTACAAGGTCTCCTTGTAGTTTCAGTGTCAGATTCATTATCACGATTTAACTAGAATATTAATCACTCCACTATTTAATGTACTGTATTTGTGATGAGGTCCAGGAACAAATTTAATTTGATATTGGCATGATTATAAACATGACCACTACATTTTGCGATTGCTGATTGGCCTCATGAACGCTTCTTCTCTCAAGTGGGTTAGCAGGATGTGATTCATAATGACAATGCTATTATAGGTTCATGCATAGCAATTAGATTTTATGATAATAATATTAAAATACATAACATCAGCCATGTTGTCTCTGTCAACATTCATAATGGAGATGTCCTCCTTAGCAGCAAGCACGTTCATGGCATTAAAAGTATTAGTGTTCATATATATATTCAGTGAAAAAACCATAGGTTTCACACATGTTATAGTTAGCTGGACATTTTACTGATAAAAAACCAATGAAATTCCCCCGTTATAGTTAGTGCAGGCAACTATAACTCACGCGACCGCAATCCTCTGCTGATGCTAATACTGTCTTCTTCCATTAAATTTTAGCTATACATATATTACAAATATTTTTTTTTCATAAAGACACATATGTCATCAGCAGAGGATTGCGGTCGCGTGAGTTATAGTTGCCTGCACTAACTATAACGGGGGAATTTCATTGGTTTTTTATCAGTAAAATGTCCAGCTAACTATAACATGTGTGAAACCTATGGTTTTTTCACTGAATTTGCAAGGTTTTTTAAATGCTAATTCCTAACTATAACGTGTGTGAAACCTATGGTTTTTTCAGTGAATTTGTACGGTTTTTTAAATGCTAAGTTACTTTACGCCATTCGTGGTGTGCGCGCCCACTTTACGCAGTTAGTGCCGTGCACGCACGGTGGGCACCGGTGCCCACGTTACGCTGGATGGGCCATGTACGCACGATGCGCTTCGCGCACCGTGCGCACATGGAGGACATATTATGCGCTTCCTTGTGAAAGGTAATGTTTGAATTTTTAGTGATGGTTTCATATGCCATGCACAAATGGTGCTCTTCGGGCACCATTTGCACACGGGGAGTGGTGTGTGTGGATAATTTTTTTTTTTTAAAAATTTTTTATCGTACGCGTACGGTAAGCGTAATTGCCGATTTTACTGAAAAAATTTAAATTAGAATTTTTGGCCTTGGGGGTTCTTAGGGGATACCTTTATCAAGGTTAGGTGGTTGGTAGCAGTCTAAACATCGCCTTTACACGTTTTTTGTCTTTGTTTTTCCTCCTCCCCCTCAGAGTGCGAGATAGAAAATGGCGGCCGCCGCTTCCTGGTTTCGACCGATTCGAATATTTACTAAGATCAAACAGCCAATCAGAATCGCGCTCGCGCACGGCACCGTACGCGTACGGTAAGCTTACCGTAAGCGCACCGTAAGCTGGCTCAGATATATATATTGATTTAAAGGCTATTTTCTCAGGATCTACTGAACAGATTTACACCAATCCTCCAAAAGGCACTTCCTTGACCTGTAGACTACCTCTCTGCCAAATTTCAAGGAACTCTGTTCAGCCGTTCGGGCTGTAGCTGTGTCTAAAGGTCCTATGGAAAAATACATGGGAAAAACGCGTTTTGGGACCCCCCTTTTATCTCAGCCCCCGCTTGACGACTCCCCCCGAGACTTTCAGGGTAGGAGCGGAGCGTAGCGCCCCATTAGTTTTGAAAAATTCGCGAGGATTCGTCGACCGGCGCCAAAGTTATTCAAAATAGAATGTTGCGGTTTTCCTATGGAAACAGGGTCCTAACTATAACTACCTACTGGCGACCGCCAGTAGGTAATATATATATATATATATATATATATATATATATATATATATATATATATATATATATATATATATATATATATATATATATATATATATATATATATATATATATATATATATATGTATATATAGGTAACATATATAGACACGGCATGGTGAATTAGCAGCCTCTTGATACCGGAAGGAGAAATCGTTCACCGGCTGTTTCTGATCGCTGTTTGCTGTTCACCATTGTTTGGAGACTCCGCGACAGGAATTCGTTTACGGAGGAGCAACTGGAGAGCTTCGGGTGAGTGAGGCTATGGGGAAATGGTTGGTGGCGCCTAGAGACTGCGGTGCGGTTTCCGAGCTGCCCCCACCTTGCACCCGACACCTTCGGTAACCCCTCGCTTTCTAATTATTGCTCAAGTGTGGAAGAACTGTTTTCTGTGAATCGTTACGTTCAGAGCCTCGTCACACTCTCTCCTGCAATCGGAATATAATTAATATTGATACTTTTTACGGCAAACTACGACCATATTCCCGGAATTGACCAATACGAATTATTGGTCAAGTAACAGAGACACCGTTTCACATGACTAATCATTGGACAACACGCACTTCAAGAATCACTATATTTGCACCGCTTAATTTACAGAACCACAATACCCAGAATCCACCATGGCTGAAAGAGTAAAAAATCGCGCACAGAGAGCATGTGATCTCCTTAACGACGACTCCAGTTCTTCTCATAAAACTGCTGATGGTGCATCTAGTGGTGACAAAAACAAGAGAACTCTTTCTTGTATCCTAAAAGAATTACAAGCCGCTCGCATCCAAGAAATAAATAAATGGTGGGAGAAAACGACGCTAGAAAAGTACATTGAATTCAAAAGAATTCCCAGAGGGTTGAGGATTCTCATTATGCCCACACTAAATGACTTGGATGCTGATTTAATTAAACAATGGCAAACTGACACCAATGAATGCTCTTTCAGACTAATGACCACATTGATTGCCCACGCTGAAAGAAAACTTGCAATTCTTGCTACAACTATCAAAGAATTGGAGAGTGAATTAAATCAAATCCCCACTGATGAGGATACTACCAAATTAATTGAGTTAATGGAAAAGAAAATCAACAAACACGAAGATGATGTGGAAAAACGTAAAGCAAACAAATTTAACAGGGACAGACTCGACTACACATATGGCCGAATTTATACCTTCGCCAGAAAATATGATACACTTAGAAATCGTGTAGTAATGGATAAAATCAGTGGACAAGAAACTCCTGTCTCAGAAGAGAGCTCGGAATTAAGCTCAGCGGATGAGGATCAACTCACCTCTAGCCTGGATTTTTCCGGGGAAATGCGCCTCATGCAGATGACAACGCGACAGAGGGGACGCGGCCAAGGACCATCGCGGGGGAGGGGACGTCCACAACCCCGAAACGGAGAACCAGGAGAGGTGGCCAGACCCAAAAGAGGAAGAGGAAAAACAAAACAAAATTAAAACCATCTCTCCAACAAAATCCTCACCAAAGCACAAACCTCACTGCTTAATAAAGGTTTATCCTTCTGTCCCAACAAAGATATGGACCTAGCCAACATACGTATTGATTTGTATAAATTTTGCCGTAAAATCAAACTCAATAAATACTTTGAAGAGAAACCTTCTCAATCATCTTCTACATTCTCACCAAGCCCTACTACTCAACCCTTGAGTATCAAAGACATTCCAGCATTAAGAACAGCTACCTTATTACAAACTGAATCATCCACACAAGCTGGTGCCAGCAATCACTCTTCCATGTCTGATTTACAATATTGTCATGACACAGGCATTGAGACTAACAGAGGAGGTAACAGTGGTTCTAAAAATCGATCAACGTTTTGTCCACAACTCCCTCCTGGTAATAAAATTGATCTCTTCCAAGAAATCATGGTAGAGGAGATCAACAAAATGTCCACCAATTGTCCGATGTCATCCATTAAAAAGGGTAAAGCCACTACCAAACACATGAACAAGAGTAAAACATGGAACCTCACTTTTGAAGAACACAATGCTTTAAAAGAATTACGCAATGATCAAAACATCATTATCAAAGCCTCTGACAAAGGCGGCAACATAGTCATTCAAAACTGTGAGGACTACATCAAAGAAGCTGTCAGACAACTTAATAATAAGGATCACTATGAAAGGTTAACAAAGAATCCAATCAAGGACTGGACAGAAGAATATCATTTGAAACTTAAGGCTTGGAAAGAGAGAGAACTTATTGATCTGGAAGAATATCTATATCTTAAAACCAATCATCCCATTACGGCAACAATCTATTTCTTACCAAAGATCCACAAATCCACAATCAACCCACCTGGTAGACCCATTGTTAGCTCCATCGGTTCTCTACTGGAATATACATCTCGTTTTATTGATATCTTTTTAATGAATTATGTTACAGCTCTCCCATCATACTTGAGGGACACAATGGATTTTCTGCAAAAAATTGATCAATTACAGTGGAAACAAAACTACATCATGGCCTCCATCGATGTTTCTTCACTTTACACCTCCATCCGTCATACTGATGGAATCGCAGCAGTAAAAGAATTCCTCAATACCAGAGCAATTTGTTTTTTGGAACACTCTGAAATGTTGATTGAAATGTTGACTTATTGTTTGACACATAATGTCTTCCTGTTCAGAGGTGAACTGTTCCTACAAAAACAAGGGACCGCGATGGGCACATCTTTTGCCCCAACATATGCCAATCTTCTGATGGCAACATGGGAAACTGAAGTCTTAAAAGACGACCGCGCAAAGAACATCAAATTTTGGTCAAGATACATTGATGACCTGTTCATCATCTGGGAAGGCGACTCTGAGCTCTTCAGGAATTTTCTGGACTCCATTAACATTAACAGATACCAACTGATTTTTACATCTACCATTAGTACTTCCAACATTATATTTTTGGATGTCGAAGTATACATACTTAACGGCAAATTTTGTACCAAAATGCACAGAAAACCGACGGCCAGTAATAGCATACTTCATGCCAACAGTGGGCATCCAGCAAAACTCAAATGGAGCATCCCCTATGGGGAAATGCTAAGAGCCAGAAGGAATTGTTCAGAAGTGTCAGACTTCAACCTACAAATTGAGAAGATGAGTCAACGTTTCCTACAACGAGGTTACACCTTGTATGTGATTCTAATAGCAGTAAATAGAGTTCAGAACAAAAATAGAGAAGAATTACTCCAAGTGGGTCGGCACAAAGAAGATACTGCCAACATTACGAGACTCATCATTGATTTCAATAACCAAAGCAACGCACTACAAAAAATGATCTCTAAACATTGGGGAGTACTACTGCTTGATGAAACCTTAAAGAAAATTTTGCCTCCCGGACCAAGAATTACCTATCGAAAGACAGCCTCCCTGGGAGACATTCTAACACAAAGCCATTTTGAAGTTAAACCACCAATCACCAAGTCCTGGTTAACCACACATGGATTTTGGAAATGTTCAAAATGCAAGGCATGTGAACAGGGTAAAAACATCACCTCTTACCAACTACAGAATGGCCATCATGAAATGATTCAAGACCACATTACATGTGAATCAAAATATCTAGTCCACAGACTGGAATGCCCTTGCCAGAAATATTATATAGGGAGCACGATTAACAAACTCAAACTTCGCATCCTACAGCATCTGCGTGCGATCAAGAACAAGGATTTCACATACCCTATGGCAAAACATTTTTATGACTTCCACTCATGTGACAACAGTCAGCTCAAATACTCTGGCATCAAAATTGTCAAGCAGAAGGAAAGGGGTGGAAATCGTATGCTTGCCTTCAGAAGAGCAGAGTCAAGAATGATACTACTAATGGGTACTGAAAACCCATTGGGACATAACTTGGATGCTGAATTACATGTGCACCTTTAATGGCTCTTAAACTGAAAATCTATGATGGGCACCTTTCAGTCTCTTTTGCCTTCTTGCACTTGTATATATTTCCACGCTTGATCAACAATTGTCAGTTGCTCATCATCTTCACTGCATCTCTTCTAAACCACTTACTCTTTGATTGCTATTGGTATAGACATATGAAATTTACTTTGCATAAACTTGGAATAACCCTTTTTTTTGACTCTAGATTGGGAACGTTATGAATTTTGACAATAATACGCACCTTGTTCGTTGATTTCACATACTTGATGTAAATAATCACCTCAATGGTACTTCACCTTGATTGTCATCTAAAAATTCGCAACTCCCTGAGATCAATTGCAATGATTTTCCTAAAACTTTATTTGTATCAACAAACAACCACCATGGTGGCATGAACTATTGTGTTTCTAAATTGATCTAAATTTTCATTTACTTGTAAATAATATATCTTGATCTACGATGCGATGTATGTCCAGTATGTTTTCAGTTTCTACTATTAATTTGAAAATGTTGCTTTAAAAGAGACACTCTGGACAATAGGACTCTATGGTCCAGTTGAAGGCTGAGTGCCGAAACGCGTCGACCGTCCTTTTGTGCGTGTCCTTGAAGATTTATGCTGAATAAATACTAACGGTGAACTCTCTGTGGTGCCGTGCTTTTCCTTTGCTGCGACGAACCCTGGGACACGGGGTGAAGCCTGAGAGAAGTTTTGTTTCATATATATATATATATATATATATATTCACTGAAAAAACCATAGGTTTCACACACGTTATAGTTAGGAATTAGAATTTAAAAAACCTTGCAAATTCACTGAAAAAACCATAGGTTTCACACATGTTATAGTTAGCGGAAATTTTACTGATAAAAAACCAATGAAATTCCCCCGTTATAGTTAGTGCAGGCAACTATAACTCACGCGACCGCAATCCTCTGCTGATGCTAATACTGTATTTAGACACTTATTTGCCCATGTCTTCTTCCATACATTTTTAGCTATACATATATTACAAATATTTTTTTTTCATAAAGACACATATGTCATCAGCAGAAGATTGCGGTCGCATGAGTTATAGTTGCCTGCACTAACTATAACGGGGGAAATTCATTGGTTTTTTATCAGTAAAATTTCCGCTAACTATAACATGTGTGAAACCTATGGTTTTTTCAGTGAATTTGCAAGGTTTTTTAAATTCTAATTCCTAACTATAACGTGTGTGAAACCTATGGTTTTTTCAGTGAATGTGTACGTTTTTTTAAATGCTAAGTTACTTTACGCCATTCGTGGCGTGCGCGCCCACTTAACGCAGTTCGTTCCGTGCGCGCACCGTGCGCTTCGCGCACCGTGCGCGCACAGTAAGCACGCGGTGTGCTTCGCGCACCACGCGCCCACTTTACGCAGTTAGTGCCGTGCACGCACGGTGGGCACGCGGTGCGCTACGCACACCGCGTGCCCACGTTTCGCTAGATGGGCCATTAACGCACGATGCGCTTCGCGCACCGTGCGCACATGGAGGACATATGATGCACTTCATTTTTAAAGGTAATATTTTAATTTTTCGCAGTTGTTATAAGCCATGCACAAATGGAGCACTTCGGGCACCATTTGCACACGGGGTGGAGAGAGTGTGGCTAATTTTTTTTTTTAATATTTTTTTTTTTAATATTTTCGTTTTTTACTTATGTGATAAGCCATGAACAATTGGTGACCTTCGGTCATCAATTGCACACGGGGTGGGGTTAGTGTGGATATTTTATTTTTTTTTATATTTTTTTACCGTACGCGTACGGTAAGCGTAATCGGCAAAATTAGCGAAAAAATAAAAATTCCGTTTTTGGCCTTGGGGGATCTTTGGGGACTCCCTGTACATGGCTATGTGTGTGGGAGCTGTCAAAACAGCCCCTTTAAATGTTTTTGTGCTTTGTTTGTTAATCATCTCTCTCAGTGCGAGAGAGAAAATGGCGGCCGCCGCTTCCTGGTTTCGGCCGATTCGAATGTTTACTAAGATCTAAGAGCCAATCATAATCGCGCTCGCGCACGCCACCGTACGCGTACGGTAAGCGTACCGTAAGCGCACCGTAAGCTGGCTCAGATATATATATTGATTTAAAGGCTATTTTCTCAGAATCTACTGAACAGATTTACACCAAACCTACAAAAGGCACTTCCTTGACCTGAGGACTACCTCTCTGCCAAATTTCTAGTAATTCTGTTCAGCCGTTCGGGCTGTAGCCCTGTCTAAAGGTCCTATGGAAAAATGCATGGGAAAAACGCGTTTTGGGACCCCCCTTTTATCTCAGCCCCCGCTTGACGAATCCCCCCGAGACTTTCAGGGTAGGAGCGGAGCGTAGCGCCCCACCTATTTTGAACAATTCGCAAGGATTCGTCGACCGGCGCCAAAGTTATTCAAAATAGAATGTTGCGGATTTCCTATGGAAACGTGGTCCTAACTATAACTACCTACTGGCGATCGCCAGTAGGTAATATATACATATATATATATGTATATATATATGTATAATTCTATATCGGAAAATCTATAGAATAAGAGGATTTTCTGTTTTATATTAGAATGGTTTTTTTAAGAATAGTGATTTTATTTTATAAATCAACATATTGTTATCAATGTTTTAAATATTTTCCTCTGCAGACATATATATTAAAAGATATATTAAAAACCTGTGTGCTCCTCGACTCAGAACTCGCCTTCGGCTCATGTAAATTCAAAAATTCAGCTGCTTTATCATGTTAATTAATGTTCTCTATATTTCCAAATGCCATGTGGAGCTAACCAGATCACTTGTGTTTGCAGTATTAGGAAATTGCAATGCCCCGTACATTTTGCTGACCAAGCTCAGAACCAAAAGCTCTAGAAGACCCAGAAGCAGACTGAACAATAATAATAAGCTCCATCATCTGTTTTTATATAGCACTTTATGCCACACTGCTACTAAGCACTATAATGAACAAGTCCTACAATTACTCATTTTATGGTGCTGAAATTACCAGCAGCAGAGAGATGGAAGGCTGACTTGGCTTTGCCAGAACTCAAACTCATCAGTAGCAGATTTCCACATTTCTGCACTGTGGTAGCTAATTCACTGAGCTATCCTATCAATATTACAAGAATCGTGAGTGGGCACATGCCACCAGGAAGTCAGTTTGCAAAGCATTTGCAACAGGTAGCCCTTCTATTAGCCGAATACGGTACTACACTTTGATTTGACCTTGGCTCTGAGCTCACACCTGGCAAAATCAGCTCCTTTGGGAAAGAAGGAACCTTTTGAGCCTTGGGGTCCTGGTTTGAAACATCAATAACTGGTCTGTGAGTGCGCACTCATCTACGGAGGTAAGACAAAGGAAGTACCCGAAGACAGTTGCTAAAACATTGCAGTATGACCATCTGCATTGGCTGGCAGAAATATTGTAGAGCAGTGAGCTTCTGAGCCAGGAACTTGATTTAAGTAGGATCTGTCGCTAGGCATTACATATGTATCACGCTCAGCCACCTAGCCTGGGTCTGGAGAGATTCACAGGGCCTGATGTAAGCAGCTAACCACAGGTGTTAAATACATATGTCAAAGCCCGTTCTATAGATTGAGAGACATCTTAGTGCCTATTGGTTCACAAAATCAAGGGGACTATTTATGAACCAGTATGCGTTGATGCATGGTGCAAGAGTGACACAAACCTTACATGTGATTTATGAAGCCATGCAAGACCATTTTGCTTAGCCCTGCGTGGATCCATAAATTGGGAGTACGCAACCCAGCACAAATTGCTGTGTTGTCTTAGTCTGCCCTGGGAAGGTGTTCCATGGGTGCTGTAACCATGCAACTCCCATGGTTTTTGATGCATTCCCAGATGTACCAGAACTGGTACACCAGGGTATGTTCCCCAAAAATATGCCTTTTCAGGTGAGATGTAACAAGGAGAAATATCTTAATTTTTCTGTGTTACTTCCTCTTTCTATGTGTGATGCAGTCTGCAGCACATAGAAAGAGAAATATGCCTCCAAGGTGTCTCTTCCTGCACAACAACAATCCTACAAGCAATGCAGACACCCTTGCACTATGGTACAAGGCAGGGCTGGACTGGGAACAGCAACCAGTCTTGGCAGTTTGCTGCTCGACTGGCATGCTAGTAACAAGCACTGCTCCCACTTTTGTTACTGGGGCCCAATATTGCAGCACAGCTGCAAAACCGGCCCCTAGTGACACAACCACCCCACACGGCCAGAAAACCAGCCCCAACCCTACGCTCAATGGGGAAATGCCAGGTGCCCGCTACGGCCAGGCCGGCTGTGGTGCAAGGGTGCCTGCATTGGTGCTAGGCAGCCCTTTGTGCACCAGCGCAGGGAGAAATGTCAGGAATGCGCTGTATGCCTTAATTACACTGCAATTCTGCCCTTTCCCAGTGACACAGAGCTGGGCAGACACTTTTTTATAAATATATTCCCAAGTAACAAACTGGACGAGTTACACTGCTTGTAATTATGACAAACGCAGCATAGACTAAAAAGACATTTTCTTGTGGGGTGGATAGTTTATTCTTGGATCTTAAGTCAGCACTCTTTGATAAATTAGGACTCCACTCTCATGCAGCGTTATTGCCTAGTTTGCACAGTTCAAAAGAGGTTCTCATTTCCCTATCCCAAGTGGCGCAGATATGAGGTAGAAATAACCTAGAAAAAAATCACAAGGGAACTAATACTGCATGGATTACAATTGTCCATCTTTGTTAAAAGCTTCCTCAGACTCGCTGATTTTAAGTACTTTACATTTTCTTCTGATTACTCAAGTTAATGACACTCTATCCTGATTACAATCGACAAATTACTTGTTCTTGTGATTATTTTAAGTGAATTAGTAACTATAATTCAATTACCTTTGGTGCATTACATCGTATTCTGCATACTTTCGACATAATAAATTCCAGTTAGATAGATTTGCAGCACTTTTTTGGCTGCTGAATGTAGGGATACCCAGTGCTAGAGAATAGCACTGAAATGAGTCTCCACAGACTGAAGTTTCACTGAACAGTTCTTTCAAATTCTACTTAACAGAAAAACCGTCTTCTTTCTTTACTTTGAGAGATGTAAAGTTGGAAATAATACACGTGATGCTACAGGTTGAGATACATGTTATTATAGGTCATTGTAATGACAAATCTGATTTAAATGAAAATCTGTGGATAACTTTTTATTAAGAATCGCACTAATTTACTATTAAAGGTCCAGGAATATAGTTTGTTTGCAGCTTCATCATTTTCAACATGGTGTGGTTGTTTGTAAAGGAAGTCAAGAAAGTGTAATGTAACTTACATATTCTGATCTTCGAACTAATTAGATAGTGAAAGCATTAATTCTGTTACAAGGGCCGGATCAAAAAATATTTTTGACTGTTGCTATTGCGTGCGCTTAGTTGTAACTTAATGCTGGGTTTTGTCCAAACACCTTTTCCCACTGCATTATGGAAATAGGTTTCTGGATTTGATGACAATGTGTAACTAGACTATTTGTGTACATTTGTTAAATAGAAATGTACTGTTATAGTGATGTGTTCTGTTATCTTCAATACCACTCTTTTTTGTTCAACATTACTGTGCTGTGGATATTGAATTGCATACTGTTTTGACAGTTTTGTTGTGTTGTTTCATGTGATGTTTCAATTGATTGTGTTATGTTGCTTTTTTGTAATTATGTTGTATTCTGTTGTTTACACTTGATATGCCAATAAATGCACCTACAATGTGTTGACTTGCACAATAGTTTTTTTTCTACAGGCTTCTTGATTTTGTTTCTCGTGATTTCTCTGTAAGTCAAAGAAATCCAACAAAAGGCCTGTTCTGTGCACCATGACACAGTCATTGTTTACTATTCAGGACCCGTGGTGGGCAGTGTCTTTTTCTCCTATTATCCAAACCCTTAGATTATTGCAATCCAATTGAATAATTAACTACACTGTTTTTACTCCTGGCTGTCCACTGGAAGCTAGGATGAGAAGTCAATGCTTACCTCTAGGAGGATTTTTAAAGGAAAAATTGGTTCTTATTAGTGATACAATTAGTTCAAGGATACACAATGCAACAATGGCTGTGTATAAGTGTACTGTTCACAAAACAAATTATGAAAGAGTTGTCACTAAGAATATATATCAATTGTCTTTCTTTATATAGTTCATATGCATGGTGTCCCATGTGAGAAGGGGAACCAAACAAAACAACAATAATCATAAACAGTACATACAAATAACAAAAAATAAAGACATATGTGTTCCATATATCAACCATATATATGTATCCATTCAAATCAAGAGTTAAAATAAATCCATACACTTATGCAATTAAGGGTATCTCTAGTTGGTTTATCTGTGTTTTAGAGGTGTTGACGCAATTGTGGATAGTGGATCTCATCAGTACCAACACATAGAGAAACGCCTTAGTAGTCTCCTTCTGCAGTGTTATTTGGATATTCTCCATAAATTTCATAAACCTAAATGCACAGAAGGAAACCACACCATTTCCCAAATATTTACTCACAAGCTGGCAAATCATTATACAACCAAAGCATATATGTTGAATTCCTATTTAGCCCAGAAGAACACGACCTGCTCCAACCCATATCCAACAATACCCCCGATGTCATATTAATAGAAACTCTGCATTCCTTCAAACAACTATCAGAAAATTAATTTATAGATCTTGTCAAAACAAGCAGGCCAGCCGATGGCCCGTACAACCTTGTCCACCAAACATCCTTTTAAAAACCTCTGCTGCCACACCAGTCCAAAAAATCATTAATAATTCCTTTGCAACAGGAGTTTTTCCAGGAGACTTAAAAGGCATACATGCATCCTTTATTAAAGAAAATAAACCTTGTCTCTATCTATCTCTCTATCTATCTCTATCTATCTATCTATCTATCTATCTATCTATCTATCTATCTATCTATCTATCTATCTATCTATCTATCTATCTATCTATCTATCTATCTATCTATCTATCTATCTATCTATCTATCTATCTATCTATCTATCTATCTATTTATCTTTATATTCATTGAACAAAACAAAGGTTACAGAGACGTTCTAGTTAGGAATTAATATTTAAAAACCATAGATATTGACTGATAAAAACCCCAAAGGGTACAGGGAAGTTATAGTAAGGCTCAGATTTCACATTAACAAACCAGAGAAATTCAGCAGTTACAGTTAGCTGAGCTGACTATAACTCATGCCGCGACAATGCACTGCTTATGACCTCACATATTACATCACTCATGACATGGTCAGTGATATCCCTGATGACATCCGGATGACATCTCAAATGACATCACTGATGATATCACTGAAAAAAGTGTAAAATGCTTATATAGACATATTTTACATAAGGTTTCATTGTAGCAATTTAGCAAGACACTAATTTGAAATTTTCCTTTGTATTCATTTGTTGAAATAACTAAATCAAAAATGTATTTTTCTTCTTCGCAACAACACCAGAGGTCACAATAACATCAGTAGTCACGAATACAAAGGACAAAGTGAAAAACAGATATACAGACATATTTTACACAAAGTTTGAGTCTAGCTGTTTGGTAGCACAATTGTTTAACTTTATTTTAACAACGTATGTAACAAAAACTACAATTATAAAAACATAACTCAACATCTGAACTCACAAATACAACATAACTACAAAACTCCCATCAAACTACCCATTGTTACCCAAACTCATGGGGAATTGAAAACTGTTGGCAAACTAGTGCAATGGACATCTAAAACTATCACATGACCGGGAAAGTAAGGATTATCAGTGGATAATCTACTGATCAGTAAAATGAATAGGAAGTATACAGCTACTCCTTCTTGAATCTTCTTTTCCAGAAGTTAATTGTAAGCAGGTGATAGATTCTAGCAGGAGCCTTTTTTTGGGACTCATGTGGGACGATGTTCATGTTCTATCATCTTAAATTTTATAGAAAACTTCTCCAACTGCCAGTCAAGCAGAAGGAAGCTGTAGGACCATCTACATCAGTGGCAGTAGCAACAATTCCCATCCAGAAAGTCCCTTTAGAGGTACAGACTACTACAACAAATATCGTTCCAGAGTGTTCAAGAATGGCCATATATTGCATAGACTGTACTGTTGTTATAACAGCGGGTGAGCAGTGTGATACAGCTTTTTGCAATGCTGCCAAAAATCACACATGGTACATTTTTTCCCCCTTTTATATTTTTTGCACATTTCATAAGAGGAGTTCATAGTGAGCAGCAAGAAGGCAATGCAAAGCTGAAGGACTCTCGACTTCAATAGCAGCACAACTTCACCGAAGCAGAGATTCCATTCAAAAGTCGACGGCATCATACTGCATTGATTGTGGAGTAGTGAGTGCTGGAGAGCAGTCCATAATGACCTTTGCAATGCTGCAAAGAATAATACATGTTGATTTTTTAATTGGCCCTTCATAGTTTTTCTACATTAGCAGAGATTTTATTATCCTACAAAATCTAATATCTATGCGTAGTTCATTTTGTTATCTTCTAATTTATTGTAACACTTCTTGCATATAACTTGCAGTATAGCCAAGTCAAAACGTCTCTCTACCAATAATACACAAGTAACTTTCACCAGTTATCATGATTTACTTTTTCACCTTTTAAATATAAGTGAGCAGTCTGTATTTAAATCTTCTAGTAAGTACATCCGAAAAATATACAAACATACTCAGTTTCTTTACACACAACTGTCTTAAATGTCTTCTTCAAAACTAGCAACTGTAATATATGTGTCTTGTTCTGCAACTCCTCCTCTTAACAACTCTTCATTTTCCCTAGAATCCTGCTCAGGACCAAAGAAATGAAACTGCATATCACCACAAACCTTTTCTACATCTGCCATGCTACCATGCAATTGTTCTCTATTCCTTTCTCCTAAACATAAAGCAAGAGTTTTCACATTATAAAGCCTCCTACCTAAAGTTTCCATTGCTTAGTGGTATAACGTATTTTGTGTTTTAAACTTCACCTTGGAAAGGTACATAGTAATTTTCTTAATATATCAATGGATTGCTGTCTAATACTAGAATAACTACCACCATTCCATTTGTATTCAGTACCATGATTACACCTTCCTTGTACCTGTTCTGAAATAACTTCTTCAATATTTCAAGGTACCATCACCTCTTTTGCTATAGGACTACCATTCTTCATTTCATAACACCCTCCTCTTTAATGAATAGCATGAACTAATTTGTTATCCTGGAGAAATCTTTCTTCATTAAAGAAAGGGTTTGTACAAGAAGTATGTATCCATTCTCCACTAAAAACTGTGCAACCGGGGCGTGGCTAGCTGCCAGCGTAGATGGCCGCAGCCTGAGAGAGCTCCGAGGCCGGAGGAGTCTCTCCCAAACTATCCTGACACTTATCCGCCACTATGTCAAAATCTGACCCCATCGTCGCAACGTGGAATGCCGCGGCGACACTCAATGCCGCTACCTGCAAGATCCGAAACGTCGCAGGGCTGAAACACCGAGGAAAAGGGATGCGGCCTCCAAGCTTCATATAAACCGGGACCTTGAGTAGAGACGTCCAGCGGTAGCTGAGGAACGTATCGGCGGCCCAGAAGTGAACCAGGCGGCGGAGGCCCGATCGCGCTGGTGGCGCTGCAGAAACAGACAGAATCTGCAGGAGGGAGAGGCCCGTTTCATGGTGGCTGGGGGCGGTCGTGCCCCGATTTAAGTAAGGAGTCAGGTTGATAAGAAGACGAGGCAGCAGCCCCAGCAACAGCACGATGTGAGGGATAGCCACCGCCTGCACTAGCATGGGGCCCATGAAGCTCATGAGGGAGACGCCAGCACTGGCAATAAAGAGACAATACAGCGAGGCCCGAACGCAGATCCGTGGGGTGCATTGACCCACCTCCCTGGTCACAATACCTCCGTGGCGGACGACATGAGCACGGTGAGAGTACTTCAGAGGCCATTATAACTGCAGCTGGATCTATACAGCCCACACTGCACCGTCAAGATTGCAGCTCTCCGGGGAGGGGATGGAACCACCCAGAACCCGGACATAATACTGCAGCCTTACTGGAGGATTGGGGTAGGTGGACCCCCGCTGGTTGGGGCCCTTTTTCCTGGGCTTACTGGTGGATCGGACAGAGTGGTTGAAACCGCTGGGAACACTAGCATCATACGACTCCAGGTGGTAGGGAAAACCAAAAGGCCGTGGGCGAACCAGTCCACACAGTCAGGCAGTGGCGATTACCGTCAACCTGGAGGCAACTCGCTAAGCTCCACCAAGTCCACTCATAATGGGAGGTAAGGTCCAGCATGCGCCGCAGCAGAGTAAACTGGACAAATACGCCTACTGGGGTGAACAGGCCTCAGGTGCGGGGACACAGATGAGTGTAGAAGATGGCACCCAATCTTCGGCATCCAAGAAAATAACTTTAAAGGATATCATGATGACACTCACCCAAATGCAAACCTCGATAGGCACTATATCTACGGACATCTCTCTGTTGAGGGCAGACGTGTCTAAAATGAGTACCCGACTGGCGGAGGTTGAATCCACGACAGCGACGCTTTCATCTGATACAGCGAGGCTTCAACATCAAGTTCACGATCTAGAACAGGCGCAAAAGCAAATGGAGGCCAAGATGGACGACCAAGAAGGGCGCTCCCGGCGCAACAACGTTCGCCTAGTGGGAGTTCCTGAAAGCGTAAGAGGGCCAGGCCTAGACTTATTCATAGAAGACTTGATTAAGACCAAGCTGCAGCCCAGAGGATTGTCCAGTTTCTTTTCGGTGGAACACGCGCACCGGGAGCCTGGCAGGAGACCGCGAACGGGCGCACCGCCCAGGCCTATACTAGCCCGCTTATTTAATTTCCGTGACAGAGACGCAATCCTGCAGGCGGCCCGCGTGGCCCCTCCCATCCAGGTAGATAACAGTACAGTGATGATGTACCCAGACTATACGGCTTTGGTCACGAAGCAACGAAGAGACTTCATGGAAGTAAAAAAGGAACTACGAAGTCGCGACCTGAAATACGCCATGCTCTTCCTGGCAAAATTGCGAGTAGAGGCTGAGGGAAAGGCGTGGTTCTTTACATCCCCATGGGAGGCACAGGACTGGCTGGACGGATGGAGGATGGCCGCAGGAAGCAGCAGACAGGGACGCGGGAATGGAAGAGCATCTGGAGGATCAGAGACTGTAGGGGAACGAAACGCGACAGCCACAGAGTAAAGTGCCCCATCGCACACATCGAGAGATCCAGACCGGGACTAAAACTGTCAAGCCGAAAGTCTTTGACTGGGTTATTATCTGAAGGAACATAGCTCGGACGACGTATGTGAAATAACTTGGAGATGGAGAAGATTTGGACTTGTCTGATCGAGACACAGACACTGAAAATGTGGCCCACGCGGCGACAGGGACTAAAAGTAATTACTTGAAGCAATGGAAGACGTGGTATAATGACTGCCCTAAGGGAGAGACCCGTTAAGATCGGTCATAGCTCTCCCCCGTCACGCAAGTACCTAGTTTGGGGAACAAAGCACTCTGCTGGGTTGGGGTGGCGGGTAGTTAAAAGTCCGCTAGGCAGGGAAGCAGGGAGGCGGGTGGGGGGTTGGGCTCAGTTAAGGAATTTTAAGTTAAGAGTTGCACTGTTACACATGAATCAAATAGTCTACACTCATTCCAAACACTCAACATACAGAGTTCCTGGACATTCACTGAGAAGTGCAGGATGGCTAAGATACTGTGACACTGCGTCCCCATGTCGACAGAAGTGACAGCACATAGCCCATCGGGGTCGGAACCTCTGGCGCATTCTATGTCACAGGTGGCCCCACTCACTCTGGTAACCTGGAACGTACACGGTTTGGGAGACAAAATAAAACGGGGCTTGGTCTTACATTGTTTAAAAAGATGTGCCCCGACGGTGGCTCTCTTACAGAAGACGCATCTCACTGGTAATGCATGTAGGGCTTTGGATCGATGGGGGTTCACTATGATTGCACATTCGGAGTGTAGGAATTCTAATTAAAAAACATTCGCAGCTTATAGTACATCACACGAAAATAGACAAATACAGACGATTTGCGGCACTATCTGGGCAGTGGGAAGGGAGGCCTCTAAATATTGTCTCGGTTTCGCCTCAGCTAAATGTCTGAGAAATGTGGAGTCCATAGAGATCAGACCAAGAGGCATTTCGGATCACTCTCTAGTGATCCTAACGTACACAAGTAGCCACAAGACACGGTAGCGTATCTACCCTATATATCCAGGGTATCTGCAAATCCCGAAAATCAAGAAGGCTATCACTAGTGCCACCCGTGCTTACTTTCAAGAAAATAAGTCATCAGTTAGCTCCCCTACCATTCTTTGGGAAGCCTACAAGACAGTGCTCAGAGGCCAAGCCATCGCCGCTATCACCGGTTATAGGCGTAATAAACAACAGGAACTGAATAACCTAGAGCTTGCGCTACATGAAGCGGAAGCCAGATGCACCCGTGATCCTTCCCCAGCTGCAACAGAACATCTGTCCCTCAGACAACAAGAACGCAGGGTCTATCTAGAAGAATGGTTCGGTCACGCATGACAGCAACACAACACAAGATTTATGAGACTGGCGATAAGGTCGGGAAGCTTCTGGCGTGGCATGATAGGCGTGACGTGGGAAAGAAAAGTATTGCGCGGCTATGTACGCTTGATGGGCGAGTAGTAACCGACCCACCCACAATAGTGCACACACTGGCGCGACATTTCCAACAGGTTTACACATCAACATCCGTTATGACCACGGAGGAGGTGCACTCCTATGTTAGAGATATCGCCATGCCCAAACTCACACAGGAGGTGGCCCTTGACCTCGAGGCTGATCTTACGATTGCAGAGCTGCAACTAGCGGTCGGTTCGCTACAATCGGGGAAGGCAATGGGGCTAACGGAATACCTGTAGAAATATATAAGAAAACAGTTGAGAAACTGGCCCAACACTTGCTAAACATGTACTGTGATAGCCTACAAAATGGTGAGCTTCCATTAGATCAGCGGGTAGTAACTATAGTGGTGATTGGGCAAATTGGTAAAAGGATGGTATGACGGGGGAATAGCGCTCCCAAATATACAATTGTACTACTGGGCAGCGCAATTAAAGATTATCAATCAGTGGATACACGCCCCTCAAACGGATCCCGCCTTTAAAGCCGACAGGCACGAATTAGCGGCAGAGGGCATACTATCAGCACTCTATAACGAGAAACGATCCCCTTCTTTGCTTGGACCTACAAAACACACAATCACTTTATGGCATAAGGCACACCCTAAATTAGGATGGCGAGGAGTCATAACCCAACTTACTCCACTGTGGGATATCAAGGGCTGGGACAACTCAAGAACAGTAAAGGGTTTGCGCAGTGGGACGTAATAGGCATCTCCACGGTAGGAGACATGTGGAGCAAAGGGGAAATAATCACATTCGAACGTGTTAAGGAACAATATGACCTGGCACCATCGGAAATATTCCGCTATCTGCAAGTAAAACACGCACTTCTAGCCGCCTTGCCGACAGGTACAGTAGTCCCAGAGGCCACCCCCTTAGAAGATAGATTACTTACAGACCATATGCAAAGACGTGCCACTTCTTTTACCTACCGCAAGCTAGTCAATATCTTACCAGACCCCACCACAGCACTCAGGGGAAAATGGTCCAGAGACGTCGGGCATCTAGACGATACTGATTGGCAGGACGCAACAGCATCCCCGCGGGAGGTGGGCATATCCTCGAGGCTTCGGTTGGTACAGCTTAAAATATTGCACCGCACATATTACACTAGAGTCACCCTCAGCAGAATAGGGAAAGCCTCACATCCATATTGCTTGAGACACTGCGGAGGTGAAGGGACCTTTTTCCACACATTATGGGAGTGTCCCAAAATTACATACTACTGGATCAGGGTAATGAGGACAATATCTCAAGTGGAGGGGAATCACTAATGCCAGAGCCCAAAAGTTGTTTACTAAATATTTGGGGACCGAATTATCTCACGCGTCAGGCACAGGAATGGGTTACACTAGGAATAATGGTTGCTAAACGGAATATTGCGCAGAGATGGGATTCGGAGGAACTACCATCGATCAAAGCGTGGTGTAAAGACATGGACGCAGCCATGCTAACTGAAAAAACGGTATACACTAATCGAGGATGTCCACGGAAATGGAATAAAGTATGGGGGACCTGGAACGCATTTAGGGCTACATCTGTGAACCCCCTGAAGGGCAATCGGGAGAGGTATCAGGGAACGATTCAGGTGGGGATGTATAAGATTGGAATGTACAATGCTATTTTATGATAGAGTCTATTTGGCCAAGTGCAACCAAAGAGATGTAATAATACTCAGTGATGTAAGACACTTCTACTGTATGTCTATGGAACAAATCATGCTAAATATAACAATAATAAAAATGTGTTTAAAAAAAACTGTGCAACAGTTACTTCTATTCACTAATCTTTCTTCTGGTTTTTTCTAGGCCTGGGCGGGAAGTTCCGTTCCACTTGCGGAATTTGCAGAATTTGGGTAATTTCGCATTCTGCGTAGAACGCGGAATTGCCCAAAATTCTGCGTTCCGCGGCTTCGCGGAATTTTTTTCTTGTTCGCGTTCTCAAAATGCGTGTTCGCAAGATATTTCCCCCTGAGCGTGCAAACAGCATTCGCGAACAGGAAAAAGCATCGCAAACAAGCAATTCCCCATGTTCATGGAATTTCTGCATGCTCGCGGAGAATTTTTACTGTTTTGCTGAGCTTTGTGTAGCACGACTACGCAAATTCCGCCCACCCCTAATTTTTTCTCCTCGTGCAAAACACTATTTTGTCGAGAGTCTTCATTCTATTTAGAATCAAACTGAAAAGCTTTCTCTTCAAAGCAAAGGCTTTATCAACTACTCTCTTAACTTGTTCTTTCTGTTTCACTGCATCTATTCTTCTTTACAAGGCTGTAACCATGCAGTCATTATAACATTTGCCCAGAATCTATGCAGCCATCTAAACAACGACTTACAACCCATGCAGTCACTGAAATACTGGCTCACAAGCGTAAAACTTGTAAATACATGAGTTTGTGGTTGAATAAATCAATACTTCTTGAATGATTGATTGAGTGTGTAGGTAGTGCTTGGGTGATTCCCTGACAATACAAGACAAGTAGTGCCTAGATGATTCCCTGACTATGTGATACCTTCATGGGTCATTCCATAGCTGCATGCTTGCGCGAGTATAACACTAGTATCTGGGTGTTTGGATGAGTGCATGATTAGAGCCTGAATGATTTGACAAGTGTGTGACTAATGCTTCAATAATTCAAAACATGAATAGATACTGGTAGGATGATTAAATTAGTGAAGCTTTAGTACCTGGATATTTACAAGAGTGCATGCATAGTATGTAGGTGCATGGATAGTGCATACATGATTGCTTAAAAACTTGCATAGCACCTAGCCTTTTAGATGAGTGCATAAATAGTGTTTTAGCAATTGGATACTGTGCATTTCTTTTTGGTTGTATGAAGAGGTAGTACCTGGATGCTTTCAGAACTATATGGTTCATGCCTAGAGAATTGAATAAGTGCATCAGTAGTGCCTACCTAATTAGATGAGTGCATGACTGGTGTCTGAGTGACTGCATTATACCATTGTTAGAGCTTGAGAGATTGGATGAAAGTAAGTATACTGCTGGGGTGATTGTATTAGTACAAGAGTATTCCCTCAGTAATTAAATGACTGCATAGTTACTGTATGAATGATAGGTTTACTACAATTGTACACTCTATGTAATTACATGAGTGCATGAGTAGAGCCAGAGTGTTTCATCAGTGCACAAATGTGACTCAGTATTTCAATGACTGCGGGGATTGTAAGTGGGTGTTTAGATGGCTGCATAGGTTCTGAGCAAATTTCATGTTGTTTGAGTAATTGGGGTGGTAGTGACATAAGTTATGTGTCCAAAATAGATTTTTTTAATCAGGCAAGAGCACCAGCACTGCCCTTCTGTATCATTACGGGGACATCACAACTATCATGGTGACATCATGAATATTGGTAAAAATATAAAACAAAAAGTATCTATAACCACACATTTGCTAGTTACAGTCACAGACTCATGTACCTAATCACATATCCTCTCAGATACTCATATACCCACTCACCTACCCACTCAGGCACTCATGCACCTACTCACAGACTCACTCAGAGACCCATGTGCATACTCACATAAGCACTAAGAGGCTCATGCACCTACTTACAGATGCACTCAGGGACTCATGCACCCATTCATACACATACTCAGAGACTTTATATACCCAGTCCAAGACCCACTGAGAGCCTCATACACCCACTCACATATGCACTCAGACACCCACTTACAGACCTACTGAGGTGATGATGCACCCACTCATAAACCCACTCAGAGACTCATGTACTGAGTCACAGACCCACTCAGACACTCATGCACTGACTAACAGACACACTGAGAAGCTTATGCACCCAGATACAGACCCAGTCAAAGACTGATATACCCACTCACAGACCCATCCAGACACTTATGCACCCACTCATAGATCCAGTCACTGTCTCATGTACCCGTTTACATACCCACTCAGACACTCAAACACCTATTCACATGTCTACTCAGATGCTCACACCTCCACTCACATACCTAGTCAGAGACTTATACACCCACTCACAAACTCACTCAAAAATTCATAGGCCCACTCATATACCAACTCAGAGACTCATGCACCCACTTACAGACCCACTGAAGGACTCATACAACCACTCACAGACCCACTCAAACACTTAGGCCCCTACTTATAGATTTAGTCACAAAATCATATATCCACTCACATACCCACTCAGACAGTCATACACCCTTTCAGATTCCAACTCAGACACTCATACACCCACTCACATAACCACTCATTGCACACAGTCAGAGACTCACTGAGAACGTGTATACCTATTCACATAAGCACTCAAAGACTCATGCACCCACCCACAGTCTAAACATTGCCTACACTATCCAAATATATGTATTTTACAGTATATTGAAGACTGTGCACTCTTTGGAGATGGAGACATTACTGTGACTTCCAGTGGTGCCGCAAACAAAGTTAATACATTAAAAATGTACATTTTGTGAAAGCAAATAGAAAAATTCTAGTTAAAACAGCCCACTAGAAAACTCCCTAAAAGCAAACATTGCCTGCACCATCCAAACATACGCCTATTATATCATTTTCAAAACCACACAGTCTACGCAATTAACAGAGACATTGCAAATGCTGGCAGCACCATGGCAACAGAATATGTAGTAGAAATATTATTTACAAAACAATAAAACTTAAAAAAAAATATGATGTTACTTTAAACAGTGTTCACATTACTTTCATTTCACTATGAAACTATATTTATATATGCTAATGACATTTACAAAATAAAACACACATTGTTTATCCCTCAGGGGTAAATTTAGTGTTTCATGAAAGAAAGTCCTTGTCCATTTTGAGGGTTACAACAATTCTGATAACAATATGCAGAGCAATTGTTATTAGTGAAAGTATGTGTAGTATGCATTTGGAAAAAGTTCCTAAATAATTGGTCATTGAATTGTTACTCACTGTTCTATTGGTTCGTTTTATCCAAAGATAATTGAACAAAAAAACTTTTGTATGAAGTATCTGTAAATATTTATATGTTTTTAATACATTTACTGTGGCTTTTTGTGCATCATTTGTTAATTATGTGCAATGATCTATGTTATGTTTGTGGCTTAAGTGTTGTTTTATGTGTTTCTTAACAGCCCTGAAGAAGTCTCATGGATATAAGACAAAACACGTCAGTTGTGTCCACATCTCTGTTGCTTCCAAGCATAAAAGAAAGAACACATTACATTTGTGTTGTGGCATCTACATGAAGTTGTAAGTCTTAAATATAACTTATGTAGAAACACTGAAACTCTTTCATTGTTCAAATGTATTCTGTGATTGCTTTGCAGGATGCTTCTCCTGTTTCTTTTGTCTTGTATATTATTTTGGAGCATTCTGTGGAACATTTGACCCTAGGAGTGGAGCACCTTTGGGAAATGTTACAGTGTGTGGCAATCTGTGACCAGAACTGTTCTATGCTCTGCTGTGAAACAGTCTTTCAAGTTGTCAAGGAATATCCTATTCCCTTTCTTTGAGAAATGTACTCTATCACTTCTATATATACCCTCCATGTCAAAGCGTCTATTGTTGTTGTACATGGAGCTGATGTTATGTTGTCTGGGAATGCAGAAACTGTTTTAGTAACATGTTTATTGGTTTTGTCTATTTGCGGATAGAATTTATTGTACCATTTTAATTTCTGCTTTTGTGAAATGTTCGAGTCCACCAAAGCAGTGTGAAGGAAAAGGGGCATCAATTGACCAAAGGTATCTTCCATTAGGATTTCCATTCCTACCTCAGTAAGTGTGCCTAGTTCATTGCCACGACAGTGATCTTCCGAAGCGTTTTGTTCTACCTTATGGTGTTAAGAAAGTCACTCCAAGATTTGTTGAGTGTAAGCTGTATGGGACACAGGTTTATAGAGGTATTATAAAAAGTATTGTTATGGCACATCATCGATGTGGAAGCACATCAAGAGAAACCACAAACTTGAGTGAGTGAGAGTGTCGGTATATGTATTAGTCTGTTCTTGGATGTGTCAGGGTGTGTATGAATGAGTGTGTGAATGTGTTACTGAATGGATTGGTGTTTTTTGGGTGATATACTGTATGTATCAGTAAGCCTCAGAGTGTCTCAGTGTATGTATAAGTGAGTGCATGAAAATGTGAGTGAATGCATCTGGGTGTGCCAGTGTATGCTTCAATGAGTACTTGGGTGTGTTAGTGTATGCATTAGTATTTAGCTCTGTTTGTCTTTGAATACATCAGTGTGTGCCTCGAAAGGAGAAAGTGTTAAATGTTTGGAAAAATTCATTACATAGAACTGTAAATACTGCAAAAACAATAACATCTAAGCAGAAACAATTATGCAAAAGGTATAAAACAATGAGGTAGATAATAGTGAAAAATAGACGGCAAACAAGTAACAATCAAAATAAATTATAAACAACAATTATAAATGTACTTCAAGAAAACAATTAACTAACAGTGATTATTTACATATAACTATTACAACTCTATATAAATATATTGACATATGTTAAAACTATCATAAGTCTATATAACATTTTAAACTATTTCAATGTAACTTGTCCATTTCCTGATGAAATGACCTGTGCAGCATGATACATGGAGTCAGTCAATATTACAACTAAAAGCTCTATTTGTTCTTCTTTAACCATGCTCAAATTATGAGGAGACCACACCCAAGAGAATGAGCTTGATCCTGTGGAACTGTTTTATTGTACCTTCAGGAGAAAACAAAGGCACTGCCAGATACGGTGAATATCACCTGTGTACGAAATAACTTTCCAGAGGTATCCTCAATGTGGAAGCATATCAACAGCAACCATGACCATGCATATTTAAGAATACTAAAGCAGGAAGCAACATTTTCTACTGACGTAAGAGGATCGTCATCTATGCCGAACCAACCTTTTGCAAATATCACCATTGCAACAACTTGCTTAGAGTTTAAAGATATAGTTGTCCTCTGCTCTGAATACTAACAACTTGTTTCAAACGAAAATAATCACCTTATCTCAATTTTGGAGAAGATAAAGGGCCACTGTTGTTAATTCCTTTTTGTTTGTTTTATTTTGCTGTAAAAGCACAAGGAGATGTGCTAATGTTATAATTGTTAAAGAGACAGCAAGTTTCTCAAGTGAGGGAGAAGCAGGAAGAGGTACTATCAGCCAACCATCTCTTAAAATTAAAACTTCATCAACCAGTATTGAAGTTTAAATAGTGGTTTTTGCAAGACATCATTTAAAAATAAGAGGACATTATTTTGTTGTTGAAGAAATAGAAAAGTTGCTTTTGGTAATTTTCCTCTTTTCCTAACTATGGGGCATATTAACAGGGAAAATTAACGCTAAGGGCGCTTTTTTTTTTAACGCCCGTTATTGCTGGATAATATCGCCTGGTTATCGCGTTATTAACAGCGCTAACCGCCTAGGCGATAAAAAATCCAGCGATAGCGGCATTTTGGGAAGTCATCGCTGGTAATGCAGCGGTAAAACTACAAGGATAGGGATATCCTTGATGATAGCCCATGGTGGACTTAGCCATGTAATCCACCTCCCATTGGATTACATGGCTAAGTCTGAAAATTAGCAGATGTAAAAAAGCAGCGTTAACCATGGTTAGCGCTGCTTTTTTTGTCTCTAACAGGATTAGCGTGAAGCTTGATAATAGGAGAAATGTCGCTTAGCGACATTTCTCCTATTATTTTGCTCTGGAACGCCCACTTTGCATCTCATTAGAGATGCAAAGGGAAGCGTAGTGAAAAGGGTGCTAACATGCGATTTTGCATGTTAGCACCCTGTTGTTGATAGGGCGATATTTTTATCTCTGCTTCATTGGCTTTTAAAGCCAAAAAAGCGGAGATAAAGCCCTTGTTAATATGCCCCTATAAAAGTAAACTTATTATAAGGTAACTACATTACTGCAATAAATCATTCCTTCGATCTGTGATAAAAGAGAGGAAATATAAAGATAAGTAAGTGTTATACTGTATAGATTTACATTGAAAAGTTTAACTTTCTGCAATATAAAAAGTTTTGTTAATGAAGAAATTTTGCTGTTCTCAGGTTTCATATTGGTACACCTCAAACAGTAAATGGTATGAAGTTTCTTCATTGAACAGCAAAGAAAAAACAATCATATAGATTGCAGAAACAAATTCCAGACTTACGCAGTATAACACTGTAAATACATTATACTATGCATGCACTCCCTACAAACTGTTTAAAATTCATTTCACTTGTACCTAGTCAACTGCTATAAATAAACATATTCAAATAAAACCTGTGGTATGATATTCAAGTAGTCCATTCATGAACATAGATGTAACATATATCCAAGTGTAAAAAGACCATTTGCAAGACACTACCCTTACTAGGCCGAATGATGTATTAAAGACTTATAAACTATTTTTTAAAGAGAAATCCTTCTTAGAACATTGGTTGCAAAAAGAAAAGGTGTGGATTTGGAAGTTTGAAAGGCAATTTATGTTTAAATGTCAGGTTTCCATCATTGCATTCATCCATCCACGTAGGGCTCAATTATGACTTTGGCGATTTGGCCCTGGGTCTGCCATACCACCGCACTGCCAAAGCCGTGGTCAGATCCCCCATCAGATTAGGAGTTTCCCCTGTCTGGTGGACTTTTTGGGGGGTGATTCCATGGTGGTGCCTCTAAAAATGGTCACCGCAATAGGAATGCCAAAAACAGTTGCTGCACGGCATGGACTATAAAGTCCATTCCATGTAGGAACTGTTGTGTATGCACAAGGGGGCACATGTTGTGCCCCCTGTATTCTTCAACTGGGCTCAGAGGCAATAGGGGGCTCTGTAGGCCCCCCTTTGTTTCCTCTCCACCAGGGATTTCATGGAGGAGGAACCCAAATGAAAACCCAGGCAGAGAGCAAATTCCTAATATGCTTGGCGGGGCTGTGGCAGTCCCATCAAGCATATGGATGCCTCTACACCACCAGGTAATGGTGGGTCCCTGGCGGCAGCAGTGGGGCTGTGGAGCGGCTGTAGCGGTCCCACTGCCCATCTCGTAATAGGACAGTGGGGAAACTGCTACTGCCGCACCCCTGACTCGTAAACAGGGTTTTAGAGTTTTTAAGTACACAGTGTAGAATCCTGAAATTATATGTAACTCTTCATGAAAAATGATAGCTTGTGTTCTGTACGGTCTTCCAACAAATACATTTGTCCAGCTTTAAAGTTTGAAATTTCAGTTTCTGTTTCTGATCCCTGTAGTCTACATCGTTTAAGCATCATTATAATGTATTAACCACTTCTGTGCATCTGTAAGTTAGACATACAATCATATTGTTATAATCTTATATTTAATGTGTAGTTGGTATCTCCCTACACCCCTTCCCCAACCAGAAAGTGGTATGTTCCGAGGGAGCTCACCTTAGAATGTTCAGGTGAGCTCCAGTCAGTTTGAGAGCGGATGGTCACGAATAAAGACTCTAAACTTCAACTGGTGTGCAGTATCTTGATTACAACTCTGGCGATGAGCGACGGACTGCGAAGGGGGCAGGTGGCCATCTCCCCTCTGTTTCATTCTCTCAAGGAAGAAGAATTATTTTATACAGTGCTCAAGCAGGAAGCATTCGGAGTGGTAGGAGGGCTAGCTCCGTTATGGACAGCGTGCCATCTTCCAACTCGCTGTATGTGACAAGTTGGGTGGAATTGGAGTGACAGCTATCCTGTGGTGACTTTTCTAAGGAGCCGACCGCTCCGTGGATTACGTGACGTGGACTTTACTTTTCCCAGCGTCATGGAATTTCCGAGGTACATTGGATTATCACAGTGAGGCACTTACCTGATCTCGCAGATCCGTTCTGTTCCAGGGTGTCGGTGAGGAGGCAGACACTTTTCTTCGTAAGCGCTTCGTTTTGAAGGGTGCTGCTGGACCAGAGGTTCCAACTGTCTGGTTTCGGGAAGTGTGCTGTGGTTCCATCTGATGGTAACTGGAAGTGTAGTGAGTTGCTGAGGAGACTCCCCGATCGGACGGATCTGATGTGGGGCGGGCTGAGCGGGCGCTGCTTGACAGTCTCGGGTGGCGGTTGCGTCTTGTATGCCTGTTTGCATCGGCCGTTGGTGGAGTTCGTGGAGGAATGGGCGTCTGGCAACCCTTCGTTGACGACGTGAGGAGCGCTAGGCAGGGAGCTTCGTCCTGGGTTTAGCAGCTAGCGGACGTCCTGTGAAGCAAGATCCGCCCTCAGGAGCCGGCGCGCCAGCTGCCTAGGACCCGTCCTTGTCAGTTTCTGTCAGTGCTGCCGGGATCCAGCCGCGTCAGCTGTTCTTCCCTTTTTAGCGAGTTCCTTTAATTTGTGGTGTAAGAAGCTGGCGGTAAACGGCGCAAGGTTATTCATTCTGTTCTTCTTCGAGACTGGTGTGAGTGCACTAAATTTTTTGTGGCATAGGGTATTTCCTGTTACTGGTAAATTATCAGGTACCCTGAACAGTGAGCTAGTGGCTTTTAAGCGAAAAGGGGTCCCTCAGGCATCTTTTGTGAAGGAAGATTCCTCCCGCATTTTATCCGGATTTGATTGTCTATATTGGGGGGCTCAGTCATCGTAGTCACAATGGGAACACCTGGCATGAGTCAACCCCCGTCCTTTTTGAACGACTGTGGGACCCGGATATCCACTGGAAAGATTGGGCCAAACTGTCATACCTCATTGCCATGGGAGGTGAAAGGTTTTCAGCTCTGAGGAAACAGCATATTTTACTGCACAATCTGGGTGTACATGGTCGCAAAGTTTACGAGACTCTTCTGGAACCTGAGCTGGAGGATGATGAGGGCATTGATGTTTTTGATGTGACACTGATGAAGCTGGAGTCACATTTTGGGGATAAAGTCAATGTCGTGTTGGAAAGACACAAGTTTTTCACCAGAGTTCAAGGGAAGTGTGAGTCGATCAGTAACTACATTGCAGCATTAAGGGGTCTAACGCAGTTGTGCGAATTTGGGGATCTTAATGATTCTCTCATACGCGACCAACTGGTCAGGTGCACAAACAATAGCAGGATTCTTGAGAAACTGTTAGCTAAAAATCCCACTTTGAAAGATGCGGTGGCCATTGCGCAATCTGTGGAACATACGGCAAAATGCGTAAAAGAAATGAAAGTTAAAGAAGAGGTAGTGGCACAAGTACAAGTGGATGAGCAAAGTGAAGGAGTTTGTAAGGTGTCTGACAAGTGGAACACGAAGGAAACCCAAGCCACAAAAGCTAGTAGAGAAGGGCATAGTGAAAAATGTTATAGATGTGGTAGCAGTAACCATCTTGCAAATAACCCTATGTGCACTGCCAGAAGTGTCATGTGTAAGAAATGTAACAGGAGGGGACACCTAGCTAGAGTGTGCAGAGAAGGGTTTAATAACATGGTGAATGCGGTTAGTGGTGGTGAGGAATCTCATGCAAAATATGTATTCCAAGTGAGGAGCATGGCAGTGGGGGAAAAAAAATTACCCTAAATGTATTGTGATGTTCAATAACAAACCCCTGGAAGTGTATGCAGATTCCTGTTCCCCCTTCACGTTAGTGAATGTGCATGATTTTGAAGAATCATTGGGGGGGTCAAGAGAGATTTTAGAGACTCCTGACATCAAACCTGAAGGGTACACGAGAGACCCCATACCCCTTATATTTAATGTGTAGTTGGTATCTCCCTACACCCCTTCCCCAACCAGAAAGTGGTATGTTCCGAGGGAGCTCACCTTAGAATGTTCAGGTGAGCTCCAGTCAGTTTGAGAGCGGATGGTCACGAATAAAGACTCTAAACTTCAACTGGTGTGCAGTATCTTGATTACAACACTGGCGACGAGCGACGGACTGCGAAGGGGGCAGGTGGCCATCTCCCCTCTGTTTCATTCTCTCAAGGAAGAAGAATTATTTTATACAGTGCTCAAGCAGGAAGCATTCGGAGTGGTAGGAGGGCTAGCTCCGTTATGGACAGCGTGCCATCTTCCAACTCGCTGTATGTGACAAGTTGGGTGGAATTGGAGTGACAGCTGTCCTGTGGTGACTTTTCTAAGGAGCCGACCGCTCCGTGGATTACGTGACGTGGACTTTACTTTTCCCAGCGTCATGGAATTTCCGAGGTACATTGGATTATCACAGTGAGGCACTTACCTGATCTCGCAGATCCGTTCTGTTCCAGGGTGTCGGTGAGGAGGCAGACACTTTTCTTCGTAAGCGCTTCGTTTTGAAGGGTGCTGCTGGACCAGAGGTTCCAACTGTCTGGTTTCGGGAAGTGTGCTGTGGTTCCATCTGATGGTAACTGGAAGTGTGGTGAGTTGCTGAGGAGACTCCCCGATCGGACGGATCTGATGTGAGGCGGGCTGAGCGGGCGCTGCTTGACAGTCTCGGGTGGCGGTTGCGTCTTGTATGCCTGTTTGCATCGGCCGTTGGTGGAGTTCGTGGAGGAACGGGCGTATGGCAACCCTTCGTTGACGACGTGAGGAGCGCTAGGCAGGGAGCTTCGTCCTGGGTTTAGCAGCTAGCGGACGTCCTGTGAAGCAAGATCCGCCCTCAGGAGCCGGCGCACCAGCCGCGTAGGACCGGTCCTTGTCAGTTTCTGTCAGCGCTGCCGGGATCCAGCCGCGTCAGCTGTTCTTCCCTTTTTAGCGAGTTCCTTTAATTTGTGGTGTAAGAAGCTGGCGGTAAACGGCGCAAGGTTATTCATTCTGTTCTTCTTTGAGACTGGGGTGAGTGCACTAAATTTTTTGTGGCATAGGGTATTTCCTGTTACTGGTAAATTATCAGGTACCCTGAACAGTGAGCTAGTGGCTTTTAAGCGAAAAGGGGTCCCTCAGGCATCTTTTGTGAAGGAAGATTCCTCCCGCATTTTATCCGGATTTGATTGTCTATATTGGGGGGCTCAGTCATCGTAGTCACAATGGGAACACCTGGCATGAGTCAACCCCCGTCCTTTTTGAACGACTGTGGGGACCCGGATATCCACTGGAAAGATTGGGCCAAACTGTTTGAGTCATACCTCATTGCCATGGGAGGTGAAAGGTTTTCAGCTCTGAGGAAACAGCATATTTTACTGCACAATCTGGGTGTACATGGTCGCAAAGTTTACGAGACTCTTCCGGAACCTGAGCTGGAGGATGATGAGGGCATTGATGTTTTTGATGTGACACTGATGAAGCTGGAGTCACATTATGGGGATAAAGTCAATGTCGTGTTGGAAAGACACAAGTTTTTCACCAGAGTTCAAGGGAAGTGTGAGTCGATCAGTAACTACATTGCAGCATTAAGGGGTCTAACGCAGTTGTGCGAATTTGGGGATCTTAATGATTCTCTCATACGCGACCAACTGGTCAGGTGCACAAACAATAGCAGGATTCAGGTGAAACTGTTAGCTAAAAATCCCACTTTGAAAGATGTGGTGGCCATTGCGCAATCTGTGGAACATACGGCAAAATGCGTAAAAGAAATGAAAGTTAAAGAAGAGGTAGTGGCACAAGTACAAGTGGATGAGCAAAGTGAAGGAGTTTGTAAGGTGTCTGACAAGTGGAACACGAAGGAAACCCAAGCCACAAAAGCTAGTAGAGAAGGGCATAGTGCAAAATGTTATAGATGTGGTAGCAGTAACCATCTTGCAAATAACCCTATGTGCACTGCCAGAAGTGTCATGTGTAAGAAATGTAACAGGAGGGGACACCTAGCTAGAGTGTGCAGAGAAGGGTTTAATAACATGGTGAATGCGGTTAGTGGTGGTGAGGAATCTCATGCAAAATATGTATTCCAAGTGAGGAGCATGGCAGTGGGGGGAAAAAAAATTACCCTAAATGTATTGTGATGTTCAATAACAAACCCCTGGAAGTGTATGCAGATTCCTGTTCCCCCTTCACGTTAGTGAATGTGCATGATTTTGAAGAATCATTGGGGGGGGTCAAGAGAGATTTTAGAGACTCCTGACATCAAACCTGAAGGGTACACGAGAGACCCCATACCCCTGGTGGGCGTGCTGTATAGCAACATTGATTTCAAAGGGAGGTCCACGAAGGGGACTGTGTACATTGTAGAGCATGGGGCTAATCTTCTGGGGTGGCAGCACCAAAGAGAATTGGGGATCAGGTTAGATCCCAATGGTGAGAATCAAGTGATTATGGTTGACAGAGGTAGCAACGAAGGGAGTCTACAGACGAAGTTTCCCAAACTTTTCACTGAGAAATTGGGTAAACTACGTGAGTTTCAGCACATAATAAAAATCAGACTTGGAGCCAAACCTGTGGTACACAAGACTAGGTCAGTACCTTTTCATTTGAGAGAAACATTTAAGGAAGAGTTAGATAAACTCTGTGAAATAGGGGTCATACAACCCGTTGAGGCCACCGAATGGCTTGCGCCCCTAGTTCTAGCATCCAAGGGTAATGGGAAAGGTATTCGCCTATGTGTGGACCTACGCTCTTTGAATGAAAACATTTGGGTGGAGAGATTCCCTCTCCCCAACATAAATGAGATGTTAAGCACCATGGGCAAGGCATGTTATTTTTCAGTTATCGATCTGTCTATGGCTTATCACCAAGTAGAGCTGCATCCCGAGTCAAGACCATTGACGGCATTCACGTCACCGTTCGGGGCGTTTATGTTTGTGAGAATGCCTTTTGGTCTCGCCTCTGCAGCCTCAGTATTTCAGAAAATAATGCAGCAGGTACTGAGAGGGGTAAAGAACACCCTTTGTTTCCAAGACGACATTCTGATGTATGGGGACACTGAGGAAGCACATGACGCCACCCTTCATGCAGTGTGTCACAGACTAAGTGAGGCAGGGTTAACTGTACAACTGGACAAGTGCAGGATAAAGGTAACATCTGTAGACTACCTGGGGCACACCATCAACGAAGAGGGGTTTAGGCCCAAGCATAGTTTAATCGAAGCTGTCAGTGAGGCCCCACACCCAACCAATAAGGAAGAGCTCAAATCCTTTTTGGGATTAGTGGAGTACATGTCCAAATTTGTCAGGAACTTTGCAGATTTGTGTGTGGGCCTTCGCGAGCTGCTGAAGAAAAATACGGCATTTGTGTGGGAAGAAGAACACAGTAGGATGTTTGAAGTGATAAAAAGGTGCATTTTGGAATCTCCAGCATTGGGGTCTTTTGATCCAAAAAAGACAACCATTTTGACCACTGATGCCTCCAACAAAGGCTTGGGTGCCATGTTATCCCAAAAAGGTGATGGGGAGGAAAGAGTGATAGCGTTTGCCTCCCGTACTTTGTGTGAGGCAGAACGCAATTACTCGGTCATCGAGAGGGAGGCATTAGCATGTTTTTGGGCAGTACATCACTTCAAATTCTTTTTGTGGGGTAACAAGTTTACCATTTACACAGACCACAAACCACTCACATTCATGTTTTCCCCCAAACAAGCGCAAAGTATGTCACCTAGGATAAGCAAGTGGGTGCTGGGGCTGGAAAACTTTAGTTTCAAAATGGAGTACATACCGGGGCAGAAAAATGTTATTGCAGATTGCTTGTCAAGGTTACCCGTCGAAGGTAATTGCAGTGAGGAAGTGTTAGATGTTCCCATTTGTGCGGTGCATCTCCCCTCGCTGACTGATGCGGAATGGAATAAGGGCATGGAGGAAGACAAGGCCATGAGTATGTTGAAAGAACTCATTGTCAAGGGTTGGCCTGACAAGTTATCGGAGTTCCCTGACATAGTTAAAGATTTCTGGGAAGTCAGATTTGAACTGTCCATCATA
The DNA here is from genome assembly GCF_964204655.1 of Triturus cristatus. Taxonomy (NCBI): domain Eukaryota; kingdom Metazoa; phylum Chordata; class Amphibia; order Caudata; family Salamandridae; genus Triturus; species Triturus cristatus. Next base: position 732,218,088 of record NC_140587.1, on the reverse strand, counting down.
GCTGGCCGCCTGCAGAGGGGGGAGAAAATTGTTCCACCAGAAGGGCTGAGGAAAAGGGTCATAGATCTGGCCCATGAAGGGCATCTGGGCAGGAGCCTTACTAAGAACAAAGTGAGGAGTTGCTTTTGGTTTCCTAGAATGGATTCGGAGGTGGAGAGAGCAGTAAAGGAGTGTGTCAGTTGTGCGAGAAGTGACAAAAGCAAAGTTATCCACTGTGCTCCTCTGGCTCCCATAAATGTACCCATGTCTCCATGGACTAAACTAGCTATGGACATTGTGGGTCCTATGGACATACTGGGGACACAGAAAAGATTCATGTTTGTGTTGGTGGATTACACTTCCCATTGGGTGAATTGTAAATTTACAGCGTCCACCACAACTTCCAATCTTATTGTGTTTCTAAAAAACATCTTCGTGTACGAAGGAATCCCCGCTACCCTGGTAATGGACAATGGTGTGCAGTTCGTCTCTGATAACATGAGAGAGTTTTTATTCGTGACCATCCGCTCTCAAACTCACAGTAACCATCTTGCAAATAACCCTATGTGCACTGCCAGAAGTGTCATGTGTAAGAAATGTAACAGGAGGGGACACCTAGCTAGAGTGTGCAGAGAAGGGTTTAGTAACATTGGTGAATGCGGTTAGTGGTGGTGAGGAATCTCATGCAAAATATGTATTCCAAGTGAGGAGCATGGCAGTGGGGGGAAAACAAAATTACCCTAAATGTATTGTGATGTTCAATAACAAACCCCTGGAAGTGTATGCAGATTCCTGTTCCCCCTTCACTTTAGTGAATGTGCATGATTTTGAAGAATCATTGGGGGGGTCAAGAGAGATATTAGAGACTCCTGACATCAAACCTGAAGGGTACACGAGAGACCCCATACCCCTGGTGGGCATGCTGTATAGCAACATTGATTTCAAAGGGAGGTCCACGAAGGGGACTGTGTACATTGTAGAGCATGGGGCTAATATTCTGGGGTGGCAGCACCAAAGAGAATTGGGGATCAAGTTAGATCCCAATGGTGAGAATCAAGTGATTATGGTTGACAGAGGTAGCAACGAAGGGAGTCTACAGACGAAGTTTCCCAAACTTTTCACTGAGAAATTGGGTAAACTACATGAGTTTCAGCAGAGAATAAAAATCAGACTTGGAGCCAAACCTGTGGTACACAAGACTAGGTCAGTACCTTTTCATTTGAGAGAAACACTTAAGGAAGAGTTAGATAAACTCTGTGAAATAGGGGTCATACAACCCGTTGAGGCCACCGAATGGCTTGCGCCCCTAGTTCTAGCATCCAAGGGTAATGGGAAAGGTATTCGCCTATGTGTGGACCTACGCTCTTTGAATGAAAACATTTGGGTGGAGAGATTCCCTCTCCCCAACATAAATGAGATGTTAAGCACCATGGGCAAGGCATGTTATTTTTCAGTTATCGATCTGTCTAGGGCTTATCACCAAGTAGAGCTGCATCCCGAGTCAAGACCATTGACGGCATTCACATCACCGTTCGGGGCGTTTATGTTTGTGAGAATGCCTTTTGGTCTCGCCTCTGCAGCCTCAGTATTTCAGAAAATAATGCAGCAGGTACTGAGAGGGGTAAAGAACACCCTTTGTTTCCAAGACGACATTCTGATGTATGGGGACACTGAGGAAGCACATGACGCCACCCTTCATGCAGTGTGTCACAGACTAAGTGAGGCAGGGTTAACTGTACAACTGGACAAGTGCAGGATAAAGGTAACATCTGTAGACTACCTGGGGCACACCATCAACGAAGAGGGGTTTAGGCCCAAGCATAGTTTAATCCAAGCTGTCAGTGAGGCCCCACACCCAACCAATAAGGAGGAGCTCAAATCCTTTTTGGGATTAGTGGAGTACATGTCCAAATTTGTCAGGAACTTTGCAGATTTGTGTGTGGGCCTTCGCGAGCTGCTGAAGAAAAATACGGCATTTGTGTGGGAAGAAGAACACAGTAGGATGTTTGAAGTGATAAAAAGGTGCATTTTGGAATCTCCAGCATTGGGGTCTTTTGATCCAAAAAAGAGAACCATTTTGACCACTGATGCCTCCAACAAAGGCTTGGGTGCCATGTTATCCCAAAAAGGTGATGGGGAGGAAAGAGTGATAGCGTTTGCCTTCCGTACTTTGTGTGAGGCAGAACGCAATTACTCGGTCATCGAGAGGGAGGCATTAGCATGTTTTTGGGCAGTACATCACTTCAAATTCTTTTTGTGGGGTAACAAGTTTACCATTCACACAGACCACAAACCACTCACATTCATGTTTTCCCCCAAACAAGCACAAAGTATGTCACCTAGGATAAGCAAGTGGGTGCTGGGGCTGGAAAACTTTAGTTTCAAAATGGAGTACTTACCGGGGCAGAAAAATGTTATTGCAGATTGCTTGTCAAGGTTACCCGTCGAAGGTAATTGCAGTGAGGAAGTGTTAGATGTTCCCATTTGTGCGGTGCATCTCCCCTCGCTGACTGATGCGGAATGGAATAAGGGCATCGAGGAAGACAAGGCCATGAGTATGTTGAAAGAACTCATTGTCAAGGGTTGGCCTGACAAGTTATCGGAGGTCCCTGACATAGTTAAAGATTTCTGGGAAGTCAGATTTGAACTGTCCATCATAGCTGGCCGCCTGCAGAGGGAGGAGAAAATTGTTCCACCAGAAGGGCTGAGGAAAAGGGTCATAGATCTGGCCCATGAAGGGCATCTGGGCAGGAGCCTTACTAAGAACAAAGTGAGGAGTTGCTTTTGGTTTCCTAGAATGGATTCGGAGGTGGAGAGAGCAGTAAAGGAGTGTGTCAGTTGTGCGAGAAGTGACAAAAGCAAAGTTATCCACTGTGCTCCTCTGGCTCCCATAAATGTACCCATGTCTCCATGGACTAAACTAGCTATGGACATTGTGGGTCCTATGGACATACTGGGGACACAGAAAAGATTCATGTTTGTGTTGGTGGATTACACTTCCCATTGGGTGAATTGTAAATTTACAGCGTCCACCACAACTTCCAATCTTATTGCGTTTCTAAAAAACATCTTCGTGTACGAAGGAATCCCCGCTACCCTGGTAACGGACAATGGTGTGCAGTTCGTCTCTGATAACATGAGAGAGTTTTTGGAAGAACACAACATAAAGCATGAGAGGACTGCTCTCTATTGTCCAAAAGCCAATGGGTTAGTGGAGAGGGTAAATCGGATGATCAAAGAGCAAATACAACTGGCCATCACCAATGGGTTGAATGTGGAAGAAGAGTTGAGAGAAGCCTTATGGGCATATCACACCACGCCCAATGGGGTAACAGGAATATCCCCGTTTGTGTTTCTCAGAGGAAGGGAACCCAGCACCAAGATGAACCCAAGGTGGTTGGGGGGAGGAAGAAGAGTTGTACCAGACTTAGGTTGTGTGGAGAAACGTCTAGAGTCTCATCAACAGAAGTACAAAGATTGGTACGATGGGAAACATGGAGCTAAAGAGGTAGAGATGAAACCCAACTCCCAAGTATGGGTCAGGAAACCGGGTAGGGTGCAACCGGGAACGAGCAAATTCGGAGCACCTCAAACAGTGGTAAGCACAAGTAAGAGTGTTGTTCGCCTGGACAACGGACAGACATGGAGCAATGACAGAGTTGTAAACACTGAATGAAGTTTGTGTCCCAATGTTTTGTAATCCCTTCAAGGGGAGATGTGTTATAATCTTATATTTAATGTGTAGTTGGTATCTCCCTACACCCCTTCCCCAACCAGAAAGTGATATGTTCCGACGGAGCTCACCTTAGAATGTTCAGGTGAGCTCCAGTCAGTTTGAGAGCGTATGGCCACGAATAAAGACTCTAAACTTCAACTGGTGTGCAGTATCTTGATTACAACACATATCTACATTTTGGGCAGGCCATGTTCTGGTTTGCATTTCAAGTTGTCAAATGGTACAGTTTTTGAAGCCAGTAATGTTAAACAGATGAACCTTTCAGAATTTATATTAGTAGCAGATCTAAAGGAGAAATCCACACAATTATAATTCCATTGGTAACTTAGACCAAATAACTCTCAATATTCACTGCTTCTTCTTCCTACACAAGTCCAAAGATAAACATAATAAACTCTTGCTCATCTTGTTGAAAAAGTTCTGAGACAATTGTACAGATTCATTGATTGTGTTGGCTGTGTGTCGTATTCCAGAAGCAGAATGTGGTACAGTCCTAACACTACTTAAATGTTGCGGCAAACAATATAGTTCTAAGGAGAACCTGCTGGCTCCTTCATGCATTTACTAGATGTGGCAAATGAAAGGCGGCATTCAGAACAACATTAGCATAGCAGTTCTATTTTCCAACTTAATACCTACAATTTTTCCTTCATTTTGCTGTTTTTCTTTTTCTTTTTCTTATTCTCATCTTTATCTTAATTTTTATTGTTTTGCAGAACATCCATCGAGGGCTTGTAAGTTCCCATTTAGGACAGATTCTCTGTTTCTCATAAATGGGATACTGTCCTAAGTGAGGAGCATATACACTTCTCAAACGACTATACTCTCTTAGAACAACCAGTATCATCCCTAACTTTCTTTTCATCAATATCAACTCAAAACAAACCGGACAATGTTCTAACTTATGACAATGCAGTGTATGACATACCTTCTTTGAATACACTCCTAGCAATATTAATACAAGCAGCATCTACACTTAAATCCTGAGATTTGGGAATAGTTACAGCATATGCTAGAAAGAATGGGAACTGGTGCTGCCTCACATATAGGTGTTTGACAAGCAAAAGCCATACAACACACCAGCTAATCTGTTTCACGCCATGAATATGATCACATTTTACAGCTACATAGTGAACTTCATTCCTATTTGGAAAATTAATAAAAAACAATTTCTTTACCCATTGCACCATTTACTAAGCCTTCCTCAACATCAAAATTGTGCTGCAAAATTACTCCACATTTTCTACAAACACATAAACACTTTTCTAATCCAGCAGTCCTAGAAACAGAGGGGCAGATTTACAATAACTGGCGCATCCCTGCATATCAGCAGGGATGCCCCAGTTATTGTCCGTCACGGCTCCGCCACCATGGATGCGCTGCATTTACAATGCGGCGCACCATGGGGCAAAAATGGACAGAAGCGTGACGCATCTGCTGACGGAAAGGCAGCGCATTGCTGGAGTTGCGTCGCAAGCGTGACCCAGCTCCAGCAAGCCTCGGGGGTGCCTTATCTTGAAAATGCTGTGTCAATCCTTATAACTGATTCAAGCAGGCGCAGGGTTTTGACGCAGCATGGCCTTAAAAGTGGCTGAGTGAAATCTTGTAGATTTCACTCAGCCACTTTTAGGAGGTGTTCCTGCGCCAGACCGACCCCCCCACACCGGAACGCCTACATGTGGTGCAGGGCTTTGCAACGTGACGCATCTCCCAGATGCATCACGTTGTAAGTACCCCGCACCATGGCGCTGACTTTGTGCCGCCACTGCGTCACAAAAGTGACGCAACGGCAAATGAAAAAAGGCGCAAGGGGCTTGTAAATCTGCCCCAGATTTTTCTAAATAATCCAATTTTGCCTGCATTTTCTCAGTCAGCAGTATTGTTACTCCCTGGTCCTCCATTTTGTCAATAGCTGTTAGTTCAAATATTTCCTTTGGTTCAAGATTCATTTATTCGTCTTTGAAATTGCTGCACTCCTGAAGTGTAGGCATTAAACACAGTATTGATTTTCCATCTTCAATTAAATTTAACATGAGCTGTGCTGGTGTCTTCATAAAGGAGAATACATTTTTGATAAGTTGACTTTGTAAGGTACTCTTACATTCCTTGGTTAGAACTCCAACTCTAATGTCCTTCAGATTATTTCCATTTCCCTCATCAGACACTAGATGCATATTTTTCAACAGTTCCTTGATTTAGAATTTCAGCCACATATATTCATTTTCAATACTCCCTAGTGAATTACGTATTTGTTCATGGACAAGGGTTTTAAAAACAGGTTCTCCTTTTACAGGGGTTAGCTGCAAAAGGTCATTAAACACAATTAAATGGTTCCCTCTGAAAAGAATATCATACTCTGTTCTAAAAATGTGTTACATTCATAGGTGAATAAAAACATGCATTAGGTTTGAGACCATGCTTACCTCATCAATGATTTAGAGCTAACTTTTCTTCAAAACTCTTGCCACCTCATGACATGCTTCACCAGATAACGTCTAGTATTCCAGTTTATTGTCATGTTCCACAGGTAGCATTAGTAGCCGACATAGAGTAACTGCCTTAATATTGTGTGCAGCTAATCCTGTTGTGCTGTCACTACACACAAAAATATGTGATTGTGTTGTCCTCTGTAGGTAAGCAGTCAGCACTTTAATTAGAAAACGTTTCCCATTGCAAGCTTGACCACTAATGTATGAAACAACTGGTTTGAAGGAAGAGCAACTGCATTCTTTTTTTCCTGAGAGATATCCATTTTCTACTTTCCCTTTCAATTCTACATAAATGTCTTTCTGTTAGCTGTTGAGTAGTGAAGCAAACTGTTCCAGATTTTTCGTTCCCTGTCTAGCTTCTTCCATTGCAGTTTCCACCTCATTCATTGCTACTGCAGCTTCATTTTGAATAATAGGTGCTCCAAGAGGATCTTGACTAAGTGGTGCAAATCTTTAACTGCTTTGAGAACTTTCCCTAACTACCTCTGGAGCAATTGCTTCTTCTTGACCAATCTCATCATTGAACACTCGCATATAATTTTAGAAGACTAAAAAACTTTCTTTTTCAGCATCAAATAAATCTTTGTAGAAATCAAAGCCTTCGGCACACCAAGGTTTGAAAAGTTGGAAAAGTGTAGTCTCTTGAGCTTGCAACTACGTTTCCTGTCGTTAATGAGATTTCCTTTTGCATGTTTCACTAAACCACTATCATATCCAAGAACAGCAAATTTTCCTTCTTCTATGTTTTCTTTTGCATTTCTTCTGTACCTATAGTACTGAAGAATTTCATATGGGCACATATTTTCCAAATGTACACGTCTTCTTGGGTAGTATGTATCCAACATGTTTGTTTTTACTATCTCTGTACTTTCCGGGTCAATTTTTGCTAGATACTGAATTTCCAGAAAATACCTTTTTTCATGTACTCGCAAGGTGTAAACTTACCAAAACTATTCCCCTTGACTTAGAGTATAAATTTGCTGAGCTCAATCTATCCAAGCATTCATAAGAACCAATCTCCCTATGCTAAAAAGATTTAAACTGAAACTGCACATCTTTTTTGTTAGACTCTTTCAGCCACTAATCTCTTACCACATCTCAGTCTTCTATGATTTTGTAATGTATGAAGTGACATATTGAGCAACTGGAATAATGTTGTTGCAAAAAATTGTATGTCTAGATTTGCATCAGACATTTTCAGAATGACTGTGTTGTATTCATTAATGTATGTGGATGACTCTGTTCTTCTCAGATTGTATATGTTTTTCGGGCACTTTGATGTTACTGTATGTCTTACTGTAGAGAAAAAGCTGTCGACTCTTCCTTGTGAAATAACATGCAGTGGAAATCCAACCGACATCTTGTGTAAAATTGTCCCTTAGATCTTTTTTCCCATGGCCTTATTTCCCTCATCTATGTGTTTGAAAGCACAGAACTAAATCTCTAAGGTTTTGTTAGTAGCATGTTATGGTATGGCGCGTGTCACAGACTGGTCTATGAAAGAGAGCATTTATTCATCACGCTCTGTTACGAATTTTAGAGCATCTTTTATCCATAACTCATGTGAATATGAGGAGAACCTCTTGCTTGGTACTCTTTATGCCACAAAAATCAGTTACTTCACCAACAGGAGGATTACTTTATATTAAAGATGAAAAACAGCATGGCTTGGAATCTGTGGTAAAAAATATCTGCAAACATTGGCAGGATCCAAAGAGCGAAGTTCTCCTGCTGTCTTCACATGAATGTCCTCATATTTGAATTTGCCTCTCTCAAAAATTCAAGCAGATCATCACATGCCTATTCAGTGCAACTAAGTGTAACAAACTATATAGGTGCTTCTAGGTTTCTCAACGTGCATTTGAGTTCTCCACAAAGTCTTTTCCATTACTCATTTGTTCCCCATTGGGATGCCATCAAATTCATTAAATTAATTCCAAGTTAACATATTTTTCTTTAACTTTATCAACAAATAATCTTGCAGACAAATGTTTAAGATTTACTCCTGTCTTCAGTACATGATTCACAGCATTAGAAAGTCCAGTCAAATCACTCTCAAACAGAAGAAGAAATATGTATGAAATGCACTGACGAAATCTTGGATTGCACTAGTTTTGCAGCAGTTTTAGATTCCCCAGATTCTACACTGACTCTATTTTGTGGAAGCGCTTCTTCTTCTAAATCTTCAGTCTCCACCTCCTCCACATCCTGGTTCTGTTGTTGTTGCTGCTGACCCTCATCTCCTTCCTGTGTTGCCATTTTTTAAACTAAAAAAGACCAACAACTCTCCACACCAAGATTGATCCACCTGCTCAGAATAAAGTTCTATGGAAGAAGATTCAAGAAGGAGGAGTGGGTGTGTACTTCCTATTCATTTTGCTGAAAGGTATATTATCTGATGCTATTCCTTGTTGTCCAAGTCATGTGAGATTCTCAGTGACTGAAATATTCACCTATATCGTGTAGATGCGGAAATTTAAAATACAAGTTTAAAGTAGTTTTCTTTAAAAGGGTAAGAAAAGCAGAGCGTTCAATAATATAATAGTGAACAGCTATACTGAAACTTGTTCACAACACCCATATATATATACATATTTCAGAGATGAAAAACCAGCAGTATTTGCGATTACTAATGTCATTGCGACTTCCACTGTCTTCGCGAAAACGGAAAATAGCGTTTGAAGATGATTTTTCGGAATACTCACTGCAAAAATATGAGTTTAAAAAGTACATTGATAAAGCTCTACTGTTTAATATACTGTAGAATATGTCTATATATATGTTTTACACTTTGTACAAAACACACGCTCTTCGCGACTATCGATGTCACTGTGACGATAATGGCTGTTACAAATATGACATTTTTTTGTAAAGGTGACTTTCTCCTAAAATGTTTACTGAACAAAAAGTTAAAGCAATACTTTACAAAACATTTACAGTTAAACTTTATTTAAAAAATGTCTTTAAGTTTATTTTTCAGTATGTGACAATGTTGTGTCGACTCAAAAAAATGTTAAACATAAAACCAGTTATCAATGTACTTTCTGATAAACACATTCCAAATCAAAAAATGAGAGGTATATAATATAAATATAATACACAATATCCAATAATAGAAAGAAAATACGAAAATCTTTGAGACTCACTCAAAAAAAAGGGATGTTACAGTTAAGAAATTGAATTTTAAAAAACCTTAGAGATTAACTGACAAAAACAAAGGTTACAGGGATGTTATAGTTAGGAATTAGCTTTTAAAAACCATAGAAAGTCACTGTAAAAAACCAAAGGTTACAGGTCCGTTATAGTTAGGAATGAGAACTAAAAAAAGCATAGAAATTCACTGAAAAAACTAAAGGCTACAGGGACGTTATTGTTAGGTTCAGATTTCCAATGCATAATACTAGAAAAATTCAGCAGTTATAGACAGTTGAACAAACTATAACTCGCACCCCCGAAATGCACTGTTTAAGACTTCACATATTACATCACTCATGACATGGTCAGTGACATTGCTAATGACATCACTGATGATATCTTAAATGACATCATGAGCACCGTGTCTCTGACATCTGAGACCTCCAGATGTGACTTCGACGAAGGCCGTACTGTGTGGATGTAAAAATCAATTCATCACTGGTCCATGGCTAAAAGAATGGACACAGTGCTGCCACATCAACCTAAGCATGTACAGTTTTCCATGCAGCACACCTCTGCACCTAGTTTTCAATGTATTTCCCTGCCAAAAGGAGTTGCCTCCAGAAATCGACGCATCGCTTCTCCTCTTAGTAAAGAAGCGACGCAACACTTCTCCTGCGTGCAGCAGAACTTGCATCTCCATTCTCCTGCGACTCGTGAACTGATGCATTGCAGTGTTTTTTGATGCTTTTCTCCTTTGCAACTTATTTTCATCTTGGATTTTGACACATCAAAGATACTTTGTGCAAAAATCAACGTATCCATAGAGTTCTATGGAGAGAATTGCTTGAACATTTCAAGAGTGATATTTTGAGTTGTATATGTTGGATTTTTGTAATTTTGGTCTTTTTTGGTTTAGATAAAGTGTGTTTATGTTTCTAAACTGGAGTGGTGTCTATTTGTAGTGTTTTCACAGGTTTACTGTATAAGTTACATGCAGATGCTTTACACATTGCCTCTGAGATAAGCCTGGCTGCTTGTGCCAAGCTACCAAGGGAGAGAGTAGGGGTTATCTTGGGTGTGTAACTCTCTTACCCTGGCTAGAAGGAAGGGTCCCAACTTGGAATGGGTGCAGGCCACTGCCAACTTAAGCCCCCCATTTCTAACATAACTGTTCCAGTTTTCAGCCTTGATCGCTCTTACTCTTTATTCCAAATTTATGGGGTGCATTTGTTCAGCAATAGCAGTATCCTTTCCTTTAAAACACAAAAGGTTAGTTCTGCTGTTTATATTACCAATTTCCTTTCTTGGCCATTTGGTACCCTTTTACTCATTAGACATCATGTGTTCCTGATTTATGTTCTCGTGTGGACTACTGTCCTTTCTCTAAGTTGTCCGCTTTTTTGTTGTACACACATACACAGCATCTTGCTGCACATATGGTTAAGTTCTATGAAGGCCCTGTTTAGCTGCTGACATGGTTTGGTTCTCAAATACAATTATAATTTGCATTTCTATCTCTCACATATCCTCACCACCAGTTGCGATGTTGCTTGACACAATACCCACACATCTGTTGTCATGACGCACAACATGAAAACACTTCCTAAATTCCTACACTACAACATTTCTGGTCAAACTTAGGGGTTTGTAAAGTTACTATGAGACAGAAGTCAACATACTCCAACTTTAAATACCAATGACAGCAGGTTCTCTGTGGCATCTCTGGAATGCTGAGGATCATCATTATGGGACCAAGACCCCATGAATCAGAAAGACCAACCCAAGACATTGTAACCAGCCTTTAACTGGCAATGAGTTTTCTGTCTTTTTAAATTGCAGGGCTAAGCATACCTTCATTTACTGAGACCACTCAGGTCAGAGTGTGGGTCATATCTAAGAATATAAAGGGTCAGCAGTATGGGACCAAATGCCCAGGAAAGAGCAAGGCTAGACTGAGACATTGCAGACAAATTGTTAAGTCAGTGACAATTTTTTTCCTGGCTTCTGTGGCTTGGCATTGCTTCTTCTTCTTATCCTGCTAAAGTCATATTGCATGTCAGAGCTTTGTAATGGGGAGGATGAGAAGTGTAAGTCCAAATCAAGAGGAATCAGTAAAGCTAGCCCGAGATATTACGTTCCGCCTTGAAGTTGGAGGGGTAGTTTGGTTTTCCTTGACTGGCAGGGCTTAGCAGACTTTCATGTGGTAGAGGTAGATGAAACTTTAGGCTTTTTGAGACTGTAGAGTTTCTGCTCAGCTTGTGATTCTTGATTGCTCCTCCTTCCTTGTTCATGGTCTGTATTTGTTCAGCAGTAAGCAACCTTCTTGGCTTCTGCTCCTACCACCAATTTCCATTCTTGCCTCTTTTGTTAACCTTAAAGCTCATCTAACTCCCCTGCCTGGTGCAAGTTGCCTTTCTTCTTACACTTCCTTGGTTACTCCCTTTTTTGTGTACATGCGCATATCAACCTGCTGCCCCTATGGCTAGGATGGTGCTGTATAGATGCCTAGTCCTTCTTAAAATTTTATTTTGAATGCATATGCCTTCCATAACACAATAACCATACCTCAGTGGTCAGCACGCACCCCATGAAACCACTTTCCACATACACTCAAAACAAAAACAATACCGTTCCAACCACACACTTTACTCTGTGTATCTTGCTATTTGTGCGGGAAAGTGATTCAGTGCCCCCAATAAGTAGAAGTAGGTGCTATACAATTGCTAAAATTCAATACAATAATTCTTCTTTCCTTGCAAGTGGCAATATTATCAACACCTGGGGTACAAGTAACTCAAGGGATTGGAATTACCAGGAGATTACAAGGTGAACTATAGTATTCTCCTCAGAATTGAGGAACAACTGGAAGAATCACAAATACTAGACATGATGTAGCAGGTTAGACAGTAATTTGCATTCATCTCCTCACTCCCATGAGTTTCACTTGCAAAATGTGTCTCCTTCAAGCTTCCTGAGTCTCCGGGTGGAAATTGATGAGCCCGGAGACTACAGAGATATCACAGACCCTGCAATTTCAACAGGCTGGCAACAGTTTTTATTGACCTGCCTGAATTACCAAGCCACTCATAATGAGGGCCTTATGGTGTGTACTAAGTGCTAAGAGGGGGCATCAAAGCACACAGATTTAGTATCAGAAGAGAGGGCACAAATCCTGAGACTAGTATCCACGCTTTTTCTTGAAGTTACTCACTACGTTATATTCCATTCTTTCCTTTGAACCAAATGCCCTGTTTTTCGCAGCCATAAGTTATGCCAATGAAAAGTTAAAAAGTTCTGAATCCACATTACCCAGGGACCCTCACACACAGTCAAAAAATGTCTTTATACTTTACACTGCTACATCAGCCTTATGCAGAGACCTTGTGCTTAGGCAGTCTCCTCAAGCTGTGCGGTCTCTGCACTGAGACAGCAGATGCAGGCAAATGAAAGTAAAAAAGCACAAAAGGACCAGATTTTTAGGTTATGAATTGCTTGTGAGCAGCTGTAAGTGCATTGTGGAAGACACAAGTGACCAGAGACTTATGGAGTAACAAAGCAGCAAGACATCACAAGTAACTGGTGCTTTCTGAAAGGGCGCATAGTCAGCAGAATTTAAGGACCACTCTTGCCCCAGTAAGGAAGAGCTACCGATTTGACCAAAAATAAATGATCTCGTGTGGATGTCATAGGTCACTCTAATTTTAAAAGCTGATATTCCTCAACTACTGGTTAGGTCCATTAAACGCATGCAACAAGTCGGGAAAATGCTATAACAAGATTTCTTAGGATAAGGGCACTGCAATATTTTGTAGTTATTGTCAGGTTATTTCAAATTCATAATTTGAAGTTGTTTTCTAATGCATAGTTTGTGTGTGCTCTCCCCTGTGATTATTTTAGGCCCATGCACTTGAGGACAGAGATAGTGTTTTATTCAGTTTGTAATGTTTTTTTAATAACTGATAAAATAGGCTATTTTAATTTGCGTGTGTGAGTGTGTGTGTGTGTGTGCGTGTGTGCGTGTGTGCGCACGCTACACTAGTTATGTCCATTTTGTTGGAGAATAGTAGAATTTTGTATAGTCATGTTTTTGGCCTCAAATGCAAACCTGCATTTAAAGGAAACTTTCAGACCTTGGCACCCAGTCAACCGCATATTTATCTCAAAATTCAACCATCCTGAGATTCATATAGATGCCTTTCTTAACAATGTTGACCATGATGTAAGCTCTACATACATTCATGTATGATGTTGGTTTTTGACCCTGCAATACAAGTTGTTCAGCACCAAACATAGGGATATATTCACAAGAACATGTGATAAGTGCCAACCAAGTATTCACAACGCGGTGGCAGCACGGGATAGTCACTAGATAACACGTCAAATGGCAGCGCAAAAATCAATACCACGCCGCAAAAATGCAAAATGGAAACGCAAAGAAATCATGCGATGAGGCCAATCGCGGTACAAAAAGTAGCGAAAACGAGCCACAGGCCTGCAAATCCCATGCGTCTGGCAGGAAAATGCACCATAAAAACCACAGAAACAACACACCAAAAACAAGCCAAAGCATGTAGCAAAATAGATGCACCCTGACTGAGCGCAGAGGCCAACGCGAACCCCACAACCCCCACAGACCACTATCAAGGAACAACGGGGACGGCCAAGAAGATGAGGGAGAGGAAGACGGGGTGCAGTCCGCAGCAAAACCAGATCAGCGTCACGGAGGTGACAGAACACTACCATCAACTGACCCACAAGTAGACCACCTGGAATGCAGTCGGAGTGCCGAGGAGGCCAATCGAGGAGGCCAAGAGGTGCTGGCATGATGTGACAACCTAAACCAAGCACAAACTCGCTGCCAACAGGAAGGCTGCAACGGTGACAGGAGGTGGCAGGCCTGTGCCACAGGAGGAGCTGGAGGAAACCGAGGCCAGTCATCAGTGTGGAGACGGTGCAAGGAGTAGGGAGTACGGACACAGCTCAACAGGACCTGACACAACATCAACAGGGTGAGTAACAACCAGGGACTGGGGGGACGAGGGAGATGGGAACAATGGCACACACGCACAATGAGGTGTAGCACACTGCATATCCACAATTACCCAGGATCATGTCCCTGATGCCCTTGGCACACTGCAGCACACACACATGGCAAGAACAGCACACCCACATTGACGACCACGTGGTACAATGCTCTAAGCCGACACTGAAGAACAGAGGACACAACTGGCTCCGGACATGCACAGAAACATGCCTACTACATCTAACAGAGCAGGAAACTGTGAAATGGAAATGTATGAGTATGACCTCATATCGGTCATGTAGTCCAAATGTACACTGTCCCACAGCAGTATTCAGCACCTCCCAAACAGTTGCAATGTACATTGTCATACAGTCTGCATGCTAACCAGAACAATGTGCCAACATACATGTCAACACAATGTCAACATGCCTCTCCCCTTCACATTGCAGAGGGGCACACAACACCTCCAGCAGCGCAAAGAAGACAAGACATCTGTGATGCCAAAGAGGACCACCACACCTTTGACACCGACGCCCTACAACAGCCCATGGACATCCCACGCAACCCACCACCATGACCCGGGCAGTCAAGCTACTTACAGGAGAACACTGAGCCTGCACCAGACCACACAGCAGGAAGCACCCGCAAGCACAGCTGGCTCACGACACTTCACCCACCCACACATGGCACCCCAATGCCATGTGTCAGCACACCAAAAGGCTAACTAGATCACATACTTTGGTTTCTATTACCCTTCAGGGACCACCTACACCCCACAAAGGAGACCCACACTGCCATAGAGACACATGCAGATGCACATTCACTGTACAGAACCACACCCAGGGGCCCGCAAATAGCAGTCACACCCACGTTGGCTCTGCGTACAATGGCCCAGACCACTCCCCTTATGAATTGAGTGGGTGACGACAAACCTACATGTCCAAGCTCTAACCCGCTGCCTGCGGTGACATGTCTGCAGCCGCTGTACACAGCACAATGTAATATCATAGGGCCCCTGGGCCCTCATGCATACAACACGACCACAGGGACACACGCAGATATTATGTTGAACTGGCTACGGGCATGTGCACCCGTCCCCTTTATTGGCAGGGCCACATGTACAGTGATGCCTGTGCTGGATGTGTGTGGGGTGAGTGTAAGCCAGACCGCACAGAGTGCTTGGTGCTGGCAACCACTTGAACAGTGGACACCAGTGCAACGGAAACTGAAAACACCTGCATAACAGAGTCAACTGCTGAGCAACATGGAGGGAGATGGATAAAGTCCAGAGGACACCCAACATGCAAACAGAAGTGTCCGTGAGTTGCAGTGCACTGAGGTTGGGGCACTACAGCTGAGCGCGCCCATGTGAAGAAATAGTCTTGGATTGTGTCCCTTCGGATATTCCTGATGCAGATGCAGTGGGGTGTGTTAGACCTGCATCATCTTTCTCATCAACGTCCCAGGTCTCCCACACTGCTTGAGGTGACATTGCTGCGCAACCTCTCCACAGCACAAAACTCAATCAGTAACAGACGATGGCTTGCAGTGCACTGAGTCACTGGCACCTGGAGTGCCGAGCAGGGTATCAGTCTGATGATTGCATCCATGACAGGTCTGAGCAAGTCTGTAAGTCTGTCAGGACCACCGTTTTGACTCTGAAGATGGCGGTTGGAGGTGGTCCAGGTGGTGGTGGCGTGTGCCTCCTGCGGTGATGCGACATCCACGCCAGTCAGGACTCGATTTGATATGTGAGCCCTGGTGGACCACAGTTGAGGCCGGAGGCAGCGGACAGCGCAGGGCCACAGACACATGGCGTTGATGACCTTAAAACCATCACCTCAGAGGCCATCAAATATCTCAGAAGAAGGGGTCCCAGACCTGACCAGCACAGAGTTAGTGGCCCCAGATGCACAGTGGCCGGCACATGCAACAGTGAGCGGGTCCTCATCGATGTCAAAGGTGAATGTGGCGGAGGCTTGCGGGGGACAGAGGAAGGTGTCCTCCAGGGCATGATGCGGAAGGTCTGATGTTATCCGGAAGCAGCAAATAGTGGAGTGGAAAGTGACAGCCTCGTTTTCACCACCAATTCGGTATCAGCTACATGAGGATGCAAACTAGCCCCTAGTCCAAAGACTCAGACGCCACCAATGTATGACCAGCGAGTGTCCATGAATGTCGGGGAACAGACTTAGTGGCACCGGTGCTGAGAGATGATGCAGTCTGCGATGATGCCGATACACTGATATGAACTCCGCCATCGCTAAATCAAGTCTCAGTGACCTACTGGACCGCAGTGTAGGCCGGAGGCAGCGGTCAGCAGTGGCCCACACCCGACTTCGTTGGCTCGCGATGCACAGAGTTAGTGACACCAGGGCAGTTGTTGGTAGTGTTCGATCAACTCCATAACGGTGATCCTATTCCCTCCGGACTGCAACGCGTCATCCTCTTATGCCTCTCCTTGCGTGCGATGATATGTATTCTGCCTTTTGATAATCGATGTTCAGTTCCAATTCTGTGACCTACTTGTGTGCAGTGTTGGCCGAGGGCAGTTGTCTGCATAGGCCCACAGACACGTGTGGTTGTAATGCTATGCCAAGACTTGGTGGCACCCCATCGAAGGGAGTATAGTGACATGAACTCTGCCTTAAATAATGTTCAATGCCATGGTGTAATCAAGACTCAGTTCCAAATGTGTGACCTACTTGACCGTGGTGTAGGCCAGCGGTGGCAGTAGAGTAAGTCAACAAGAAAGTACTAAAGCGGGCCTGTGTCGTGGAGGCCGTGATGAGGCTGCCAAGTTCACGTGCCTCGGGTTTGGAGCTTGCACAGGCACGTGGTGGGCCCTAATTGACACACACCAGTGTCAGAAGGTGATCAGTGTGGCCTGGTTGCGCAGGGGCGCGCCTGACGAGTTCGGGGTCCAGTGGGCTGGGGTGCAGCAGGCGCACAGGATAGCAGGCAACACTGCTCATGAGGACAGCGTCGGCCTCGTGGCATGGTGAGAGGCGCCACCCTGGCAGAGACATTGGGCTTTCTGGAAGAGGACCACGCCCAGGGCTACGTGCCATTTTTTCACACCCCTACGCTGGCCTGGCGTACGCCGGGCCATCCCACTCCGCTCGTGCTTATGGGGGGACGTAACAGGTAACATTTCCACGAACTCCCCTACTGGCTGGGGTGACCTGGTTGCGTCCACTGTCCACTACACTCCATACCCCAGAAGTGTATCTTGCCATGGAAATGGGTGTGTTCTGCATACTGCGGTCTGTCCAGCACGTCGCCGCCATTCTTGGCATTGTGTACTTTCCCAATCATGGTTCTCCTGCATCCTTCACACATGCCTGGTTGCCACCTCTCCCCACATTTGGCTAGTGTGTGGCTGAGGTGCCATGCCGTTGATGGCTCATGTTCACGGATTGCCCAGGTTACCATTGTGAGTTGTTCTGTCGTGTCTGGTGGGTGGGCATGTTGTTTTGCAATGTTTGCTTTGATTTTGTGACGTGTGCATTGCCAGAGTTGTGAGTTGCATGGTTGTGGAATTGAGGTGAGTGGGGTGTTCATTTGCAACTTGCCAAGGGGCTATGTATTTCCCTTGGTGCCATCCTGGGAACGCTGGTTGCTGATGGACTGTTAGAGGATGAAGGAATCATGCACACTGGCTGGGTATTTGGAGGCGACATTGGTGGAGGTTCCACTGTGTTCGGATGTTGCCTGCACATTGATGTGAGACATGTGCTGTCTGTTGCGGTGATTGTGTACTGTGTCACCAGGGGCCACAGGTAGGACATGTGTGCTGTGGATTGCCCCCAAAACGTGCGTGCATCCAGCTATGGCGTATGGTCCTTGCTTGGTCTCCAGTGTATCCTGCGCATTGTGTTGGACGTATAGGGACTGGGGTGCCAGGCTGATGGTGATGTGAGGGACAGGTGTGAGGGACTTGGATGTGGCTGGCTGAGATTCCTCCGACTCTGGCGGGTGTTGGTTGGGGGCTACCAGGGGCCAACAGGTGCAGCACAACCAGCAGCTTTGTGTGGGGTGGGATGTTGGTTATTCGCTGTGTTGGTGCCGTCGGCCTGTTGGGCGATGTTGCTCAGGATGCATACAATGGTTGTTCTTTTGAGCCTGTAGTGGGCAATGACATTGTCAGGTGTTGGGTCTGTGAGGCTGGTGCGTTTCCTGGGGGTCCGCTGTCTTTGTTTGCGCTTCCTCTGTGGTGGTCGGGGGGGGGGTTCCGGGTGGTGGTTGGGGTCCTGGGGTGGTGGCGGTGTGAGTTGTGGCCCTCTTGGGTGTCCGGGCCGCATGACCTGTGGCACCATGGCATCTGTTGCCCTTCTGATGTGTCTGTGGGCTGAGTTCTCTTTTGTGGTGCAGGCTGTCGTCCGACTTTGCACCAGGTCTGAGCAGGTGTTAGTTTACGGGTGCTAACGCGCTTTATCGTCTGTTTTGTGTTCTTATCACCAATCTGGCTGGTTGTTGAGAATGTTGAGGTGTGGTGTTGTCGCGGCTTTTTGCACGGGAATGTCTACTCTGCATCTCATTAGCGATAGTTTAGGGGTCATCTGTGGCGATGTTTTTTGCAGCTGCTATCGCGGGTATACTAGTGCTGTGGGCTGTAACGGAATGGTGAGCAAAAATACGATGGATTTAGGCCCAGATCTCTGTACTGGGGTGAATGTATGACATTGTTCTGCATTCTGTCCATCAACTGTTGTTTTGGCTGTTGTGTTAACACCAGCTTGTGATTGGGGCGATAAGTCTATCGCAACTTTGGCTGCAATAAAGTGCTGTTAACTCAGCGATAGATCATTGTGAATATGCCCTATAGTTTATGCTGCCAGAGGTGGTGTTGCCATGCACTGAGGAAAATCAGAGATCCGCAGTAATTAAGCTTTAAGTGCACATACTATTGTTTAAAGACATCTGATGCCACCCTTTGTCTCACTTGAGGACTCTCTTGAGGAGAGAAGATGCTGCATTCTATAATCAGGTGCACTGTCAATTTCTGCACTCGGAGCACATTCATCTGGTGTGCTCTGCTATGACCATGAGAGTGCAGCCCATTAACAATGCGGTCTCAGCAGTGCTGCGCCTGGATCAGCAGAGCAGTGAAGGGAAAAGATTCAGTTTGACACAATGGCTCAATCTTTAAATGATAGAATTACCCACCAGCATGGAAGAGGACAAGAATCCCCCGTAGGTGGGTGCAGTGTGAGACAAAACTGGCAGCACTGGTGTAACTGGAGGGTGGCCTGACACCTGTTCACCTCTCCAAGGGGTGTCTTTGGGGTGCACAGACTAAACACCATCTCATGGGGGGTACACAATCAGTGCACATCTCAGTGGCTTGTTTGTCTTTGCAGAAATACCTGTTAAGCAGCACTAAAACAAGGGCAATGCCACGTCCTCAATTGCATACGGCCACGCCCATATTAAAATGAGTAACACCCTCTTGGGATCAGGTTAGTGCACTTTTGTACCAGCCCAATCCATATTATGAGGGGCTGCACATGTTTCTGTTGAGCCCTTCTGTAATACCAAAGTGTCCAGGGTGCGGACGTTGGCAGAAAAGCCTGTTGCACCTTTGGGGCTTTTGTGTAATAGGGTCCCAAATTGCAGGTAGTTTTTTAACCTGATCACTTTACCTGTGTCAGGCATGCAACGCCCATTATAAGGAATTTTGATTCGCACTCATATGCAAAATACAAGTCCATCCAATTTGTGTGTTTTTAGATTGTTCTTTATTTTCATATCCTTTCTTCTAGTAGCCAACGCGTTTCGTCCTGTTTAAGGACTTCTTCAGGGCTACAACATAAATAATAACTATTGTTAAAAAACTTTATTATAATAAAAGCTTATTTTTCTCTTTTTTTAACTATTTTTTTAAAAGACAGAGTGACAAATGCAGATGTATTGATTCAATGCCAATTTTTACATTTCCAAAGTTTCATGAATCCAATTCACCAGGTACATAGTCCTTCAGTAGTAATCAGTGTGTCAGTACGGAAATTTAGACAGTATGGGAAACTCATAGAGTACTGTCAAAAGATTAATAAAAGGACCATGTTGACACACCACACATTTAATTTCTTCCTATTTTTTCAATAAAAATAAATGCTCATGCAGCTTGCTTATGTAAAAAAGGAGAGGTCCTATATTGCATTTCTTTTATCCCTAGCCACAAGATAGCCTCATCCATCATCAAGTGTTTTTTCATTTCACATTTATGTGCAAATTCAAATATAATTTCAATACCTCAGCAGATGATTTTCTTATCAGTATTTGAATGATTTTCAATACGCTGGTTTTACCTCGCTTTTCTTTCTACAGGAATATATATATTACAGTAATTACATATAGTCAACAGTCATATTTCAGACAATCAATTGTATATCAATGCATCAATGATAATATGCATACACAACGATCGGCACAACTCCCAAATCTCTTATTCAAAGTCCTTAAAAATAAGTAACCAAATCACGTCAATCGCAATGTTCTTTATACCAAATTCCAATATCATTGAACTTGTTCCATACCTTAAGCCATGTTCGATGGTATTATTAAATCTGTTTTAAAATTGATGAATGTCCTATATGTAGGAAGATGTATCTTTAAATAGCTTTTAGGTCATCGCTATTATCCGGATCTAAAAAACAAAGGTAAGGACAAAACTCCTTTATATATATCAAACAAACACATAATTACTGTAATATATATATTCCTGTAGAAAGAAAAGCGAGGTAAAACCAGCGTATTGAAAATCATTCAAATACTGATAAGAAAATCATCTGCTGAGGTATTGAAATTATATTTGAATTTGCACATAAATGTGAAATGAAAAAACACTTGATGATGGATGAGGCTATCTTGTGGCTAGGGATAAAAGAAATGCAATATAGGACCTCTCCTTTTTTACATAAGCAAGCTGCATGAGCATTTATTTTTATTGAAAAAATAGGAAGAAATTAAATGTGTGGTGTGTCAACATGGTCCTTTTATTAATCTTTTGACAGTACTCTATGAGTTTCCCATACTGTCTAAATTTCCGTACTGACACACTGATTACTACTGAAGGACTATGTGCCTGGTGAATTGGATTCATGAAACTTTGGAAATGTAAAAATTGGCATTGAATCAATACATCTGCATTTGTCACTCTGTTTGTCTTTTAAAAAAATAGTTAAAAAAGAGAAAAATAAGCTTTTATTATAATAAAGTTTTTTAACAATAGTTAATATTTATGTTGTAGCCCTGAAGAAGTCCTTAAACAGGACGAAACGCGTTGGCTACTAGAAGAAAGGATATGAAAATAAAGAACAATCTAAAAACACACAAATTGGATGGACTTGTATTTTGCATATGAGTGCGGATCAAAATTCCTTATATTGCTTTGAGTGAAAGTTTTCTTCCACTTTTTGGGAAGCGGAGGGGTCTTGCTTCTCTGATCCTTGCACCATACATTTACTGACATTCCCGAGACAGGGATAAGTGCTGTACCTATATCCTAGACCTCTTTTGTAAATCCTTTGCTGTTTTTGGATAACTTGCACTATTCGTCTGGGATCTATACAATTGATATCAAGTATGAATTTTGAAGACAATCGAGAGGCCATGCTTGGCGATTTATTTAATAAAAATCCAGGCACCACAGTCAATACTAATTTGAGGGTCCCTGGTAATGAGGGCCTCAAAGATAAATTTATCAGACTTGAACGTCTAAGGAAACAGGAACTTAGCAAATGGTGGGATGGGAACACCATGCGCAAGTACCTGGAGAACAGGAGAATCCCGAGAGGGTTACGTATATTAATTTTCCCCAACTTTGAAGATCTTGATGCTGACTTATTGAAGGATTGGGAGGAGGGATTGTATGATGCATCCTACAAGATGATGGAACTACTAGTTAAAAATGCAGAAAGGAAAGTAGCTAAACTAAGGGAAGAAATTGATAAACTAGAGAGAGAGATTAAAGACTTGAAACTGGATGATGCAACAAAGAAAATCTATGAAATTTTGAAAAATGAGCTGGCCAGTTACCAAACCTATTTGAGGGATAAGAAACAGAAAAAAATTATCAGAGATGAAGGTGATTACTCAAAGGGGAGGATATTCACCTTTGCAAGGAAATACGATGAGATTCCGAGCAGACAAGATAATACCAACTTAAACAGATCTAGAGATCACAGTGCCACATCAAGTGATGTCTCTCTCTCCTCAATTGAGAGTGATCGTAGTGGAGCTACAGGAACAGACATTCCAGAACATCAGACTTCCATTTTTTTAAGGGAAGTTCAGAGATATCGATTGGGCAACTAAAAGAAACCCATGGGAAGAGGAGAACCAGGAGGGGTGGACGGAAACATAAAAGCAGGCGTCCAAACCAGACAGCAAACAAAATACAATCAGAACAGGAGATAGCCCATTCGATAGGCAATGATATTCCTCAAACAGCAAATGATAATGACAGCAATAATTTGAAAATTGTTAACTTGTCTAAACGTAATTTGTCTATAATGGAAGAAAATGTGCTAATGAAAGGTTTGAACTTCTGCATGTCTGAAAAATGTGATTTCACGAATGCTCACATTGATTTGTTCAAATTTGTCCGGAAAGTAAAATTAAAACAATTCTTTCAAGAAAGACAAATGAACCGAAGTGTAATACCTAATATTTCTGATACAACTGCAGAGTCTTTGCTTTCCATTAAAGAGGTCAATACGATTCACACATTGTTGACTTTGGAAGATGAGAATATGCCTGATGATATCAGAGTGACGGCAGATGATTTGAACATTGAGGAAGATTTCACATTAGATAGTGGTTTGAGACCTACATCTAAATTTATTCCTCCATCAGGCAACAACTCAGCAATAGATAAATTCTATGAAAAGGTCACGGCTGATCTTTACTTATTGGAAGACAAGTTTCTAAACAACAAGTTATATACCTGTCCTCCCAATCTCTCCAAAAAAGAGAAAGAGACTTTGTCTGATCTCCGTAATGATGACAATATTGTCATACGTGAGGCAGACAAAGGGGGTAATGTTGTAGTTTTAAATAAAGAGGATTATCTGGGTGAACTTTTAAGGCAATTAAACAATGAGGTTTGCTATGAGAAATTGAGGGGCAATCCAATTCCGGAAATTGAAAATGACATAAACATACACTTAAGGGAATGGCATGAGACATGCCTTCTATCGGATAGGGAGTATGAGTATATAAAAGCAAATAACTCAAGGTTTCCATGCATCTACTCACTCCCTAAAATTCATAAGACACTTATAAACCCTCCTGGGAGGCCAATTATCTCTGGAAATGGGAGCCCAACGGAACATCTATCAGAATATTTGGATGGGTTCTTACAGCCACATGTGAAAAATCTGCCATCCTACTTGAGAGATAGTGGTGATGTTTTGGACAAATTAGAGGACTTTAGCTGGGACAGTGATGACTTGTTATTTGTCACTATGGACGTTGAAAGGCTTTATACCTGTATCCAGCTGAAAAATGGGCTGGAAGCCCTAAGATTTTTTCTGCACAGAAGAAGTGCAAGTCACTTAGATCACACCCAAATGCTAATAAAAATGGCAGAATTGATACTCACAAACAATGTCTTTCTGCATGATGGAACATGGTTTCTGCAGAAACAAGGTACAGCGATGGGTTCGAGGTTTGCTCCATCTTATTCAAACCTATTTATGGGTTTGTATGAGGTGGAGCAGACCTTTGGTAGAGGGGCCCATGCCTGGTTGGATAAAATCATCTTTTATGGTCGTTATATCGACGACATTCTGATGATTTGGAACGGAAGTGCTGAAAGCCTCAAAGAATACCATGCTTATCTCAATAACAACAGATTTAATGTCAAGCTCACTATTGCCTATAGTGAACAGGGCATTGACTTTCTTGACCTCAATTTGTACATTAAACTTGGAAAAATCGAGAGTAAGATTTTTAAAAAACCTACAGCATGCAATAGTGTGCTTCATGCCTTGAGCTTCCATCCACGGAATACCATCACTGCCATACCCTATGGTGAGATGGTTCGAGCCCGTAGAAACTGCAGTGAAGAAACCGAATTTGCACGTACTGTGAACAATATTAAATCAAATTTCACAGCTCGGGGTTATGATCATGAATGTTTAGAAAAGGCAGAGAGAAAAGTCAAAAAGCTTGACAGAAAACAAACACTAAAGGGCAATGTGCATAAAATGGATGGTAAAAAGAAAGGCATGGAACGAGAGAAGAATGTACTATTTATTACACAGTATAATCAACACAGCAACCATGTTTACAATGTATTGAGGAAGAACTGGTCTTTGCTAAATCTAGATACAAGTCTCTCTAATACCTAAGGTTGTCTATCGAAAGGGTTTCACTATTAAACAGAAGCTCTGTCCCAGTTATGTAAAAACAATGGATACAGACAAGACTCTGGTCACGTGGTTACCTAGTAAACCAAAAGGCTTTTTTGTGTGCGGCAATTGTTCAGTTTGCAAAATAGGTAAGAATAGAACCAGTGAATTCTCATATAATACAAACAAAACATACAAAATCATGTCATTTATTAATTGCAATACGACCTACGCCATTTACATTATAGGCTGTGCTTGTGGCAAGATCTATGTGGGAAGTAGTATACGTTGCCTGAAGGTAAGGGTACAAGAACACCTACGGGCAATAAAAAATATGGATGAAAGATACTCAGTTGCGATGCACATAAAAAATGACCATCCTGAAAATAAAAACATCTGGTTTCATGCAATAGAACATGTGCTTGTAGGTGAAAGAGGGGGGAATAGAGAACTTCTCCTCAGACAGAAAGAGGCAAAATGGATTTGTGTCTTGAGGACTATGCATCAGGGACTGAATGTTAATTCAGAAATGCATTATTTTCTATAGGATTGCAACTGCACTTCTTACTCAACTCTGGTAATATGTTGTTTTGCCATAAGAATGTAGATGCCTAAAAGTACTTTTGTATATGTTTTCCATTTATTTATGCCATTATTGATGAACCCATGGACAGGATAATTTCGATGATGCACGTGATAGATTTTAATTACAATACCAACTGAAATGTGGGGATACTTCATAAAATATGTCCTCAGGGTGATGTTGGGGCAATGCCTAGAATTCGAGGCGACATAGAGAAGTCCGAACCTGGTAGGGTTTGGAAGTTTATGGAATCACGAGTGATATAGAGGCTTAGAAGCGGTTGTGTTGCCATGGGATATCACTATGACCATGTTTTTGGAGAGAGACTTGCATCATGAGCTTTGTAGTGTACTCTTTGACATGATCTTGGGTGTCGAAAAACAGGGGTGGCTTTGTTGAATAGCTATGTGTTCGCAAATTGACCTATACTTTGCCTTTTGGGCACCGATTTGTACATGGCATCAGGTGCCGAGTGCATATTGGAGGTTGACCTGTTGGATCGGACATGATTGTTTAGAGTTGATAGTCTGTCAAAGATGGCGGTCTTATTTATCACTCGTTATTTACTATGGTGCGTATTGGATAATACGGATTTACATCACCAAAAAGAATAGATATATAATTCATGGAAATCATGGTAAACATGGTAATATGTGGATGACAGTAGTATATAGAGACTGTCGTTTATTTGGCAAAACATCATTAATATGATGGCAAACCGGATCTCTAACGTAAACTCGCTTTAATTATAGTCGAGTTTTACCAAAAGAAACCCTTTCAATATGGCGGATACATTTTACACGATATGGGATCGTTAGCGCATGCGTCAACCTTGAGCTTCAGCTTTTTAAGCCCGTGATCCGTTGCACTCGTCTTGCGCGTGCAGTATGGCGATGGAGTACCAGCTCTCTTAAAGACTAGACGTACGGTAAGGAAAAATAGAAACTTCCTGCATTAGCTGATGATGCATGTCTGTGGCTACCCCCCTCTAGACAACATTAGAGCGATATACTAGCTTGTTTTAACAGTAACAGCCACTAGATATTTAGAGTTCTAGGCTTGAGTTTGACAAATAAGCCTTTCTAAGATGGCGGATATCGTTGACCTGATATGTGTCGGATAGCGCATGTGTCAATTCTGAGACTTAGCGTTTTAAACTGGTGTCCCGTGGAACTCGTCTTGCCTATATGGCATAAGGATGAATATACTACATTTACGGTAAATTAGGGTGAAAATCTTCTCTTATCGTGCATTTATGTATGCATGTGATGAGTTGCCGTTTAACAACTCTGTGGGCTGACCCTAGCATGTTATGATAGGAATAGCTACTTGGCATTCAGTACCATGTGCCTTAATATACTAAAGTATGAATAGTCTTGTATATACGCGAATTTCGGTCGTTGACATGTGACAAAAATGAACGGAGATTGATCAAACGTACAGTTAAATGTGAGTAAAAAGCCGTTCTAATATGGCGGATTTCATTGACATAACATATATCTGAAAGTCCATGCGCCTATCATGAGATCTGGTCAGCGAGGTCTGTGACTTGCTGAACGCGCTCGTCTTAACAAGCATTGCAACAGAGTTACAACTCTTTGAGGTCCACCAATTCTGTGCTTCTTTTGAATTGGGCAATAATGGTGTTATGAATAGCCGCGCTTACGGATTATTTGGGACTAATGAGGGCAGTCTGCTAATTTTGCTGCACTTACCTATATTGATCTAGACCTATGTAACTTGTCACTACACGTACTTGGTCATACGCGTATGTGTTTGTTTGATATATATAAAGGAGTTTTGTCCTTACCTTTGTTTTTTAGATCCGGATAATAGCGATGACCTAAAAGCTATTTAAAGATACATCTTCCTACATATAGGACATTCATCAATTTTAAAACAGATTTAATAATACCATCGAACATGGCTTAAGGTATGGAACAAGTTCAATGATATTGGAATTTGGTATAAAGAACATTGCGATTGACGTGATTTGGTTACTTATTTTTAAGGACTTTGAATAAGAGATTTGGGAGTTGTGCCGATCGTTGTGTATGCATATTATCATTGATGCATTGATATACAATTGATTGTCTGAAATATGACTGTTGACTATATGTAATTACTGTAATATATATATTCCTGTAGAAAGAAAAGCGAGGTAAAACCAGCGTATTGAAAATCATTCAAATACTGATAAGAAAATCATCTGCTGAGGTATTGAAATTATATTTGAATTTGCACATAAATGTGAAATGAAAAAACACTTGATGATGGATGAGGCTATCTTGTGGCTAGGGATAAAAGAAATGCAATATAGGACCTCTCCTTTTTTACATAAGCAAGCTGCATGAGCATTTATTTTTATTGAAAAAATAGGAAGAAATTAAATGTGTGGTGTGTCAACATGGTCCTTTTATTAATCTTTTGACAGTACTCTATGAGTTTCCCATACTGTCTAAATTTCCGTACTGACACACTGATTACTACTGAAGGACTATGTGCCTGGTGAATTGGATTCATGAAACTTTGGAAATGTAAAAATTGGCATTGAATCAATACATCTGCATTTGTCACTCTGTTTGTCTTTTAAAAAAATAGTTAAAAAAAGAGAAAAATAAGCTTTTATTATAATAAAGTTTTTTAACAATAGTTATTATTTATGTTGTAGCCCTGAAGAAGTCCTTAAACAGGACGAAACGCGTTGGCTACTAGAAGAAAGGATATGAAAATAAAGAACAATCTAAAAACACACAAATTGGATGGACTTGTATTTTGCATATGAGTGCGGATCAAAATTCCTTATATTGCTTTGAGTGAAAGTTTTCTTCCACTTTTTGGGAAGCGGAGGGGTCTTGCTTCTCTGATCCTTGCACCATACATTTACTGACATTCCCGAGACAGGGATAAGTGCTGTACCTATATCCTAGACCTCTTTTGTAAATCCTATGCAACGCCCATTAGGCTCAAAGGGCTTCTGCCCCCCCCTGTCGTGTGTGTTAGCCCAGCTGAGACAGCCTTCGGGGTACACACACAGCCGCACCCGAGTACTTCACAGGTCTTTAAAAGATCATTTACTTGTTAACGAGGCTTTGTTGTGTTTTCACCCCTTCTTAGGGCCCCTGCAGCTCCACTCTGCATATTGCTGGAAGAGTCAGCCCCCACCCCGAAATGTTTAGTAGCCCCCCAAAATGTGGCTCTAGTTGCACCTCTTACCTGCGTACTTACTCTGGGGCATATCAACAACAACCGGCGATAATTATCGCTGAGCGCACTTAGCGCTCAGATAATTATTGCCGGAAAGCGCCGATTTTTATCGCTGAGATAGCGTGCTATTAGCAACGCTTATCTCATCGGCGATAAAAATCCTAGCGCTAACTGGCTAACGTGAGATTATTGCTGGAAACCCAGCGATAATCTCACGTTAGCTAGTTGATAGGGACTCACAAACTTAGCCATGATATCAACCTTCCATAGGATATCATGGCTAAGTCAGTCCTGAAGCAGGTGTTAGGAAAGTAGCGATAACAGGTGTTATCGCAACTTTTCCTGACGCTATGCTTCATAGCGTGGGGCTTGAGAATAGGAGAAATGTCGCTTAGCGACAATTCTCCTATCATGTCAGGTCAGGAACGCCCACTTTGCATCTCATTAGAGATGCAAAGCTGGGCGTTAGAAATCCCCACGTTAAAGCAAGGTTGCACGCGTTAGCGTGACCTTGCTAATATAGCGATAAAATTATCGCCGCTTTTCGGCCGAAAACGGACGCTAAAGCGGTGATAATTTTTTATCGCCTCGTTGTAAATATGCCCCTCTGTCACTTAGGGGCATATTATCAAGAAACAGAGTTAAAATTATCGACGCTTTAGCGGCAGAAAACTGCAGCTAAAGCGGCGATAATGTGCTTTATAATATGCCCTTGAGAATTCCCATAGAAGCCCATGTTTTGGTGACAACATGGGCTTATATTGGAATTCTCAAGTGCATATTATCAAGCCCATTATTGCCGTTTTAGCGGCAGTTTTCTGCCACTAAAGCGGCGATAATTTTAACTCCATGCTTGATAATATGCCCCTTACTTCCTTGGTTGAGGTGTTATGAGAAGTACGTATAAACGGCTCGTTGATAGTGGTGCAAAATATGTCGCTTTTTAGGAATATTAGTTTACATAATACAACCTCGCCTTTTTCGCAGAACTGGGAAAAACAAACCGAATAGCGAGCATTCATCCAGACGAGACACCGGCAAGAAACGCCCCACAGAACAAAGAAGCAGTATGCATCGAGCTCTCCAGGAGTCGGAATGTCCAGCATGTTAATAATACGACTATTAATACATCACAGTGTGGCCGGGCTGCCGTTTGGAAAGCTGAATAGCTATACTTTTCACAATAATAATTACCGCATCATTTCTCCTCAGATGGTTTCAGATACGGCGGAGGCAGGGTCGAGCACGCTGCCTGTCATTTGTATATCTAGCAACAGCACTCGCGTGCTCAGCGCTCTGTCGCCTTGTTTATAATTTACAATCTGTTTCCCTCAAAAGGCTGAGGTTTCAAACACCGCATTGTTTCCATCCCTGGCAGAATGCAGCCACCTGAAATTTATTGAAATTCATTTAATGTTCTGTCAGTCCCGAGATTTATTGCAGCGCTGCCCAAACAAAGCAGAATACTTTAACGAGATACACAATTATTGATTGGGGAATTGACTGCTAACTGCAGGGGCTGGGCGGGCCTCCTCTCCTGCAGCTTGCAGTGCAAAATGGTATCCATTAAAAAAACCTGGGTTGTGGAATAGGTCCAGTTATGGCGGATTTTGTCTTCCCCAGCTCTAGCAGCATCACGTGCAGTCGCATTCTTCCTCGTTCCTGTGTATTACAGGACGGCCATGTCATGTAAATAGCGCTTGGAGTGCCCAAAATATTCTTGGCGAATGTCCATACTTTTGCACATCACCGCCGCCTTTATCATCCACCATAAAAAAAAATTACGGCACCGTCAGCTCTTTTTTTAATTCTTGACTATCTTTTTTAGAGACAGAATATGCAAATAGGAACAATACAATCCCCACATTATATGCGTACATGCGTCTCCGAAAATATCGTGCAGGTTAGAGCAATCTATTATATTTTCTCCGGAGCTGAGGCTTCAGCCATAGATCTCAATATCGTTATCCAAGTCCACTTTATAAAGAATAAGGATGCACAACACTGATCTCAGGTATCCACCAGGCTATTAGGCATCACACTGAGGCTGTATGTGCACGTCGGTGCGCTGGGTAATACGAGTGCATATGAGGCAGTCGCAAACCAATCACCTTGGCTGTTGCTCCGGCTTTTCCATCTTTAGCCTATTCTTCCACTATGCCAAACGAATCCCTTTATTATGGAGTCAATTTCTCTCATAATGGGTTTGTGTACTGTCACTGTCAACTTGCTGAAAGTGTCACTGAAACGTGATGCCACATTCATCTTTACAACTTATGGCAACATCTGTGAAAGGGTTGCATCACTTTTGCTCCCAGCAACAGAGCGAATGCATGGTGCAGCCCTTAAATGCGATTGATCAAGCCATGCACGGCCACCTTGCTTGGCTCTGAGTGGCTTGATAATTCCAGAGTAACGCAACACAGCCAAATTGCTGCATTGCGTTACTACGCCCTTAGGAGATGTTCCATGGGTGATGCATGGGTGTTCCAATGCAACACCCCTGGATTTTGACACATTCCCAGATTTACCATAAGTGATAGACCTAGGAATGCACCAAAACTGCTCAGGTGAGTTGTAATGAGGAGAAACTTTTATTTCTCCTAGTTTTTTTCTATTTCTATGTGTGATGTATTCTACAGCACACATGGAAAGAGAAAAATGCCTCAGGGGATTGCTTTTGTGCAGGAAGGTACCCCTTCCTGCACAAAAAGAATCCTGCTTACAACACAGGCACCCTTGCACTATGGTGCAAGAGTGCCTGTTTTGGTGCTAGTGAGCACATTGTGTGCCAGCACTGGGAAAAGGCAGGAATGTGCCATATTATGTTACATACGGTGCATACCTGCTCTTTCCTATCATGCAGCGCTGAAATGTGACTTGCTGTTCTGTGCTTCATGACATATTGGTAAATATGCACTTTAGGGTCTACCCCAGAAAGAAAGGTAGGACCATCTGTCCATATGCCTAGTCACTGTATTCAAATGGGTTTTCATGTTGCCTTGCATTATATAAACTTCAGTTACAAGAATACCTAGATATTTTAGGTTTTTGCAGACCTAATTTAGAGGGTGATTCCCTATACAGTGTTTTCCAGTATGTGATGTGAGTGGTAGGACTTCACAGTTAATTCTATGGCTGGAAAAATCAGAGACGCAAACAGTGGTTGTTAGAAATGGGGTCTCTAGTTAGCAGTGGTTTACACCCTGTCCAAGTAGCTACCCCTCCCTCCAGACAGGGTAAGGGGATTACACAGCTAAAATAGTCCCTGCTCACCCCTGTGGTAGCTTGGCAAAAGCAGTCAGGTTTATCTCATAGGCAATGTCTAAATAATTTGTACATGCACACACAGTAACCCAGTGAAAACACTACAAAAGGAGTCCAAACCAGTTTAGAAGAATACATTTCTTTTGTCTGAATAAAACAAGACCAAAAGAACAAACATTCTACATACACAAGGAAAGATATCACTATTCAAAAGTAAGATTAGTTCAGTCCATTGAAATCGATTGATGGGTCACTTTTAGCACAAAGCACCTTAGATGCGTCAAAATGCAAAGACAAAACAGGGGTAGGGGAGGTAAGCCACCGGAAAAACAAAGCAATGCATTGGTTCCTTGCTTTCAGGGGAGATGATGCATTGGTTCCTTACTGCTAGGGGTGGTGATGCTTCAGTGCCTCACTGCTGCGATGGGGAGGTGATACATCAGTTCCTTACTGCTGCACAGGGGATGTGATACATTTGTTCCTTACTGTCAGGGGAGGTAATGCATTGGTTCCTTCCTGGAAGGGGAGGTTATTAGTTAGTCTCCGGACACACGGTCTCCGTTCCTTACTGCTGGGGGTGGTGATGCTTCAGTGCCTCACTGCTGCGATGGGGAGGTGATGCATCAGTTCCTTACTGCTGCACAGGCGATGTGATACATTTGTTCCTTACTGTCAGGGGAGGTAATGCATTGGTTCCTTACTGGAAGGAGAGGTTATGAGTTAGTCTCCAGACACACGGCCTCCGTTCCTTACTGCTGGGCAATGTCGATGAAGAAACCGGTGCCCAGGGACAATGCGTCAAAAATCCAGATGAGCTGCATCCATTCCACAACAGTAAAGCAGGCACTGTGTCAGAGTTGGAGAGGAGCTTAATGGACTTTGGTAATGCGCTCAAAACTCACGCGGTGGCAGTTCTGACGCATTGCGATGGAAAGCTGGGACCTGCGTTGAAAGCTGTGGTCAATGCAAAGATTGGCAACCATGTTCCGGTGCTTGCACGGCCGAATCTTAAAAGTTTGTAGTGATGCATTGATATAAACAGATGCTGGGAGTCAATGGGATTTCTCCTTCAGTTCACCAGATTCCACTTACAAGAGCCCAGGGACTGGTTTTGGCACTACTTGGCAGATAAGGACTCTTAGCAGAAGAGCCCAGGCACTGGTAGGTGAAGTCTTTGATGGACCTGAGACTTCTTAACAGGAGGCAAGCACATACAAGCCCTTGAAGAACCTTGGAAGCAGGATACAGAAAGCTAAGTCCAGTCCTTTCACTCCCAGGACAGAAGCAGCAAGCAGCAGGCCAGCCCAACAAAGCAACAGGCAGAGTGTCCTCCCTTCTACAGCAACCAGCTCTTCTTCCTGGAAGAATGTTATGCTATGTTATAACAACTTATAAAGTGTACAAATAACCATAGAATGTATTTTAGTCCGGAAGTGTTCTGATTTGAAAGTGGCAGAGGTCCACTACTAATACCCCTTTCTGCCTTTTAAGTGGACACACTTCAAAGAAAAGCCTTTGTAGTGCACAAGACCCTGCCTTTCCCTGACCTGGCTCCAGACACAATACAGGGGGGGGGGGGGTGGCTGGAGACAGCTTTGCGTGAAGACAGGCATAAACCTATTCAGGTGTCACTGACAACTATTCCCACCACTCTAGCTCAAGAAGGCCCATCTGCCTGATGATGGCCCATTGTTATATGCAAGGCACACCTCAACTTTCTTTGTGTGATTGTTTAGAGTGAATGCACAAGAGCCCAAATGTTATCCTAATTCAGATGTGTATTCTACAGACAGGGAGAGGCACAGAATCATTAAGCAAGAGCATGTCCTCTTTCTAAATGTGGCATTTTCAAACACTCAGTTTAAAAACCAGCTTCACCAAAAGATGTATTTTTTAAATTAGAAGCTCAGAGAGCCCAAACTCCAGATCTCTGTCAGCTCACAAGGGAAGTTAAACTTAAAAGATATTTCAAGGCAATCCCAATGTTATCCTATAGAAGATATAGTCCTTACAAAAGTGAACAACAAAATTAGCAGTATATCACCTCTACTGTCAACTAGATAATCTCCCTACAAAAATCTGACTGTTTCTAAAAAGTCAAACACGCTTAAATTAACTGATTGCAAAGAAAGAGAAGTACATAATGGCCTGACTACATTACAAAGGCCACTATCATTTCATATGCCAGAGATTGCTCTCTCAGTGCTCCAGAAATCAACAAAGAATTGCTTTAAATCGGAAATTCCCTCCAGAATGAAAATAAAATCACAGCTGCACTTTGGTAGACATTCAGAAACTCAGCTTCAACACTGACATCCAGTGGAAAGGACATCAGGGGTGCCAGAAGAAGGATACGTCAGGCACCTTCATTCAACTAGGAGCAGCTCTCTAAAGAACACTCTTACCTTGTCACCACCTTGTCCCATCCGCACAAGCCACTCAAGTCCAGTCAAATCAATCCCAATCCCGGAACAATCATTAAGCTTGTTAAGGTAGGCCTTGGATGCCATTGTAGGTTTGAAGAAATGCAAGTCTATTGAGTGAAAAAAAAAAATAATGCAACAGCTCTCTGTACATAAAATAAAGTAGACAGTAACTCCCTTGTGCTTCAAACTGTAGTGCATAGGAGAAGCCCATCTTGCTAATGACTTGTTGCCTAGGGCCTGTCTTAGGGGTGGTTTGCATGTAGTAGAAGGGAAGGTTTGGGCCTGGCAAGTGAGGGTACTTGCCAGGTTGAAATGGCAGTATAAAACTGCACATACAGACACTGCAGTGACAGGTCTGAGACATGTTTGTAGGGGAAACAACCTTTACAACGCAGTCATAACATCGCACTACATTTACATAGCAGTCATTACATCGCAACATCCTTTACATCGCATGTCATTACAATGAAGCCATTACATTGCATGTCACTACAACGCATGTCACTACAACGCAGGCATTACATCACAAGTCATTACAATGCATACCATTACAATGCATAGTACCCCTACACTATCCAACACTTACCCTACTGTTGCACTCACTGTAGTTATAATAGTAATTTTTACCCCTACACTATCCAACACTTACCCTACTGTTGCACTCACTTGAGTTAGAATAGTAATTATTGCCCCTATACTATCCAACACTTACCTTAAATGCGATGTAATGTATGCATTGTAATGGTATGTGTTGTAAAGGTATAATGCGATGTAATGGAATGCGTTGTAAAGGTAGTTTCTGAAAATGCAATGTAATGGCATGCGATGTAAAAGAATGCATTGTAAAGGATATTGCAATGTAAAAACTGCGTTGTAAAGGCATACATTGTAAATGTATGTGTTGTAACTTCATACATTCGTTTGTAGGGCTACTCATGTGGGTGGTGCAACCAATGCCATACACCCACTAGTAGCATTTGATTAACCTCTTCGCTGCTAGGCCTTTCCCCCGTGCTAAGCCTTTTTTTGGCTATTTGGGGGAGTTTGCGCTTAGGCCCCTGTAACCTTTTGACCACATAAGGAATCCGCACCAAATTTGCGTCCTTTTCTTACAACATCATGGGGATTCTAAAGGTACCCAGGGTTTGTGGATTACCCTGGAGGGGACCCAGAAATTAGACAAAATACAGCTAAATTTTGTTTTTTTTGGGAAAAATGGGGAAAAACTGCTGCAAACGAAAGCATCTGTTTTTTTCCCTGCAAATGGTATCAAAAAAGGGTTTGTGGGGCTGAAATCACAATTTTCCCAGCTTTTAGTGAATTTCAAACTTTTGTTAGAAAACCAAAACATTTTACACAGTTTTGGCTTTTTTTCTGGCACATAGCCTATTTTTGCTATTTTTTGTGTGCTTTCAATCTCCTTCCAGTTAATTGTAGAAATGGGTATGAAAGCAATAATGGATCCTGGAAAGCTATACATTTTTAAAAAGTAGATACAATTCTGAATTCAGCAAAGGGTCATTTGTGTAGATCCTTCAAGGTTTCTTTATAGAAACTAACAGTTAAATATAGGAAACATTGAATATTAGTTGAAAAAAACAGCCTTTTGTGTCAATGTTTTCACCTGTAACTTCTTCTAATTATGACAGCTCTTTGAGAGCAATATACTGTTACATCCGCTGGACTTTACTGGTTGTGGGGATATACAGGACTTGAAGGTTCACCAAGAACCCGACGAACCCAGAGCCAAAAACTGAGCAGCAACTTGCAATGGTTTTTTATTATGTACCGGGTATATAGCAATTATTCTGGGAATATGTATACATGGAAAAATCAGTATGAAAGACACCTATGTATTTCTGAAATAGGAATAAAATATAGAGTTTAGAAACAGTAGATATTTGCACATTTCTGAAATTGGGAGTACTCATACTAGCATGAGAATTATCGGTCATTTTTCAAAATGACTTCTTTTTTACACATTGTCTTTCATTTGGAAGGCCAAAATGCATCAAAAGTCAATAGGTAATAACATTTGCTTTACACATCTGAATTACCCTAAGTCTCCCAATAAAAATGGTACCTCACTTCTGTGGGTAGGCATAGTGCCCACGACAGGAAACGGCTCAAAACGCAACGTGAACACACCACAATTTCACAATGAAAAATTACCCTATTTTTGAAAAGTACCTAGCTGTAGTTTTTGAACCCTAGCTCTACCCGCACCTAGGAAAACCTAGCAAACCTATACGTTTTTGAAACTAGACACCCAGGGGAATCCAGGATGTGGTGACTTGGCTGGCTCCCACCAGGTTCTGTTACCCAGAATCCCTTGCAAACCTAAAAAATTGTCCCAAAAAACACATTTTCCACACATTTCTGTGGTGGAAAGTTCTGGAATCTGCATGGATCCACAAATTTCTACACACCCCACATTCCCCAAAGTCTTCTGAGAAAAATGGTACCTCACTTGTGTGGGTTGACCTAGTGCCCGCGACAGGAAATGGCACAAAACGCAATGTGGACACACCACAATTGCACAGTGAAAAATGACCCTTTTTTGGCAAAGTGCCTAGCTGTAGTGTTTGAACCCTAGCTCTGCCGGCACCCAGGGAAACCTAGCAAACCTATACATTTTTAAAAACTAGATACCCAGGAGAATCCAGGATGGGGTGACTTGGGTGTCTCACCACCAGGTTCTGTTAATCAGAATCCCTTGCAAACCTAAAACTATTGTCAAAAAAACAGATTTTCCTCACATTTCTGTGGTGGAAAGTTCTGGAATCTGCGTGGATCCACAAATTTCCACACACCCCGCGTTTCCCAGAGTTTTCCGAGAAAAATGGTACATCACTTATGTGGGTAGGCCTAGTGCCCGCAACAGAAAATGGCACAAAACGCAACGTGGACACACCACAATTGCACAGTGAAAAATGACCCTTTTTTGGCAAAGTGCCTAGCTGTAGTTTTTTAACCCTAGCTCGGCTGACACCTAGGGAAACCTAGCAAACCTAGACATTTTTGAAAACTAGACACCCAGGGGAATCCAATATGGGGTGACTTGTCTGCCTCTCACCAGGTTCTGTTACCCAGAATCCCTTGCAAACCTAAAAAATTGTCCAAAAAACCACATTTTCCTCACATTTCTGTGGTGGAAAGTTCTGGAATCTGCGTGGATCCACAAATTTCTACCCACCCCACATTCCCCAGAGTCTTCTGAGAAAAACAGTATCTCACTTGTGTGGGAAGGCATAGTACCCGCGGCAGGAAATGGCGCAAAGCGCAACGGGGACACACCACAATTTCACAGTGAAAAATGACCCTTTTTTGGTAAAGTGCCTAGCTGTAGTTTTTGAACCCTAGCTCTGCCGGCACCTAGGGAAACCTAGCAAACCTATACATTTTTAAAAACTAGACATCCAGGGGAATCCAGGCTGGGGTGACTTGCCTGCCTCACCACCAGGTTCTGTTACCCAGAATCCCTTGCAAACCTAAAATAATTGTCAAAAAAACAAATTTTCCTAACATTTCTGTCGTGAAAAATTCTAGAATATGCGTGGATCCACACATTTCCACCCACCCCGCATTCCCCAAAGTTTTCTGAGAAAAATGGTACCTCACTTGTGTGGGTAGGCCTAGTGACCGCGACAGGAAATGGCGCAAAACACAACGTGGACACACCAAAATTTCACAGTGAAAAATGACCCTTTTTTGGCAAAGTGCCTAGCTGTAGTTTTGTAACCCTAGCTCTGCCGACACTAAGGGTGGGCGTAGTTCGCGAAGTAGCACTTCGCGAATCTACGCAAAGTGAAGTTCGCACTACGCCAGCTACGCGTAGCACTTCGCGAACTGCGTAGTAACATGTTCGCACTGTGCAAGATGTTGTTTTCAATGATTGCACAGTGCGGACAAGCAACCGGCACTGTGAAATCATTGAAAATGACATCTTGCACAGTGCGAGCTGTAGTTTTCTGCTGCTCGAGTAGATTTTTACTCGAGCGGCAGCTTTCTCAACGCGAACTGGTAGTTTCTCATCGCGAGCGGTCGCGAGCATACGCGACCCCTCGCAATGAGAAACCTGACTTCCTCGCGTTGGGAATCTCGCCGGGAGGTTTATTTTCCATGCTCGCGATCGCCAACTTGATGTTGCTGATCGCGAAAAAGG
Organism: Triturus cristatus; assembly: GCF_964204655.1. Lineage (NCBI taxonomy): Eukaryota > Metazoa > Chordata > Amphibia > Caudata > Salamandridae > Triturus > Triturus cristatus. The sequence continues at coordinate 732,179,717 of NC_140587.1, read as the reverse complement.
AAAAAGTCTCGCCGGGATGTCCTTTTGCTTGCTCGCGGTCGCCAACTTGACGTTGAGGACCGCGAGCAAGCAAAAAATGACCGCAGCACTACGCAACACTACGCTACGCGTGTTCGCACTGTGCTACGTGCAGTTCGTGTAGTGCGAAGTAGCGCGAACTTCGCAAACTACGCGAGCGTAGCGTAGTGCTTCGCCCAGGCCTAGCCGACACCTAGGGAAACCTAGCAAACCTATAAATTTCTGAAAACTAGACACCCAGGGGAATCCAGGATGGGGTGACTTGACTGCCTGTCACCAGGTTCTGTTACCCAGAATCCCTTGCAAACCTAAAAAATTGTCAAAAAAAACATATTTTCCTCACATTTCTGTGGTGGAACGTTCTGGAATCTGCATGGATCCACAAATTCCCACCCACCCCGCGTTCCCCAAAGTCTTCCAAGAAAAACGGTACCTCACTTGTGTGGGTATGCCTAGTGCCAGTGACAGGAAACGGAGCAAAACGCAACGTGGACACTCCACAATTTCACAGTGAAAAATGACCTTTTTTTGGCAAAGTGCCTAGCTGTAGTTTTTCAACCCTAGCTCTGTGGGCACCTAGGGAAACCTAGCATACCTATACATTTTTCAAAACTAGGCACCCAGGGCAAACGAGGATGTGGTGACTTGACTGCCTCTCACCAGGTTCTGTTACCCAGAATCCCTTGCAAACCTAAATAATTTTCAAAAAAATCAAATTTTCCTCACATTTCTGTGGTGAAAAGTTCTGGAATCTGCGTGGATCCACAAATTTCCTCCCACCCAGCGTTCCCCAAGGTCTCCTGATAAAAATGATAACTCACTCACGTGGGTGGTTCAAGTACCCGTGACAGGCAAGGACCCAAATCCTATTGAGGCAACATCAAAATTACCTATCACAAAACAACCTGGTTTTGCAAGGGGGGTTCCATGAGTTTTTGGCCCCGGGCTCGGCGGCCATCTAGAGAAACCTACCAAACCTACACATTTCTGAAAACTAGATACCCGGGGGACTCCAGAGAGGTATGGCTTGCGTGGGTCCCCTAAGGTTTTCCCACCCAGAATCCACAAATTTCCTCCCACCCAGCGTTCCCCCAGGTCTCCCGATAAAAATTATACCTCACCCGAGAGACTTTTTCAGCAAAATTTGAGGTTTGCAGGGGATTCTGGGGAGGAAAACTTTAGGGGACCCACGCAAGCCATACCTCGCTGGACTCCCCCAGGTGTCTAGTTTTCAGAAATGTGTGGTTTCCCTAGATGGCTGCCGAGCCCGGGGCCAAAAACTCATGGCTGTAATTTTTGCAGGGAAGGGGTCGGGGCATAGGCATGCCTGCTTTGGGCAGCTCGCATCCTAATTAAAATTTGACCCAAAAAATCCCTGGCATCTAGTGCGCTTTTTGCCCCCCTGTGGGGGGCAGATTGGGGACTACTGCCCCATCTACCCCAGAGGGGTGGCAGGAAGGCTGTAATTTTTGTGGGGGAGGGGTTGGGGGCATAGGCATGCCCGTTTAGGGCAGCCCCACCCTAATTCAAATTTACCCAAAAAAACTGGCGTCTAGTGGGCTTTTTGCCCCCCCCCGGTGGGGCAGATTGGGGGCTAATCCCCCATCTCCCCACCAGGGGGAAAAAAAGTCCACTAGACGCCAGGGAGTTTCTTGGGCAAATTTTTATTAGGGTGGGGCTGCCCAAAATGGGCATGCCAATGCCCCTATCCTAATTAAAATTTGCCCTAAAAATCCCTGGTGTCTACTGGGCTTTTAGCCCCCCCCGGGTGGCAGGAAGGCTTTAATTTTTGTGGGGGAGGGGGTGGGGGCATGGGCATGCCCGTTTTGGGCAGCCCCCTCCCTAATTCAAATTTGCCCCAAAAAATCCCTGGTGACTAGTGGGCTTTTTGCCCCCTCGGGGGCAGATTGGGCGCTAATGCCCCCATCTGCCCCCCAGGGGGGCCAGAAAGCCTACTAGATGCCAGGGATTTTTTTTTAGCAAATTTAATTAGGGTGTGGGTTGCCAAAAACGGGCATGCCAATGCCCCCACCCTAATAAAACTTTGCCCCAAAAAATCCCTCGAGTCTAGTGGGCTTTTTGCCCCCCCGGGGGGGCAGATTGGGGGCTACTGCCCCATCTACCCCCCGGGGGGGCAGGAAGGTTGTAATGTTTGAGGGGGAGAGTGTGGGGGAAGGGGCATGCCCGTTTTGGGCAGCCCCACCCTAATTCAAATTTTCCCCCCAAAAAACCATGGCGTCTAGTGGGCTTTTTGTCCCCCCCGGCGGGGTATACTGGGGCTAATGCCCCAATCTGCCTCCCGGGGGGGCTGAAAGTCCACTAGACGCCAGGGAGTTTTTTGGGCACATTTTAATTAGGGTGGGGGCTGCCCAAAACGGGCATGCCAATTCTCCACCCTATTTAAAATGTGCCCAAAAAATCCCTGGCATCTACTGGGCTTTTTGCCCCCCCCAGGGGGCATATTGGGAGCTAATGCCCCCATCTTCCCCCAGGAGGGCAGAAAGGCTGTCATTTTTGTGGGGGAGGGGTGGGGGCATTGGCATGCCCATTTTGGGCAGCCCCCACCCTAATTCAGATTTGCCCCAAAATATCCCTGGCGTCTAGTGGACTTTTTGCCCCCCAGGGGGGACAGATTGGGGGCTACTGCCTCCATCTGGCCCCCAGGGGGGGCAGAAAGGCTGTAATGGTGGAGGGGGTGTGGGGGCATTGGTGTGCCCATTTTGGGCAGCCGCCACCCTAAACAAAATTGCGTGAAAAAAAATCCCTGGCATCAAGTGGGCTTTCTGCCCCCCCGGGTGGGAGAAAGGCTGTAATGGTGGCGGGGTATGGGCATTGGCATGCCCGTTTCGGGCAGCCCCTACCCTAAAAACAATGCCCCCCAAAAATCCCTGGTGTTTAGTGGGCTTTCTGCCCTCCTGGGGGGCAGATGGGGGGCCACTGCCCCATCTGCCCCCCGGGGGGCAGAACAACTGAATTGTGGCTATTTCTTTATGGGGGGAGTGAAGGCCCTTGCCCAAGGGGCTGCTCCCCCCTCCCTGATGTCTAGTGGGTGGGTCCCTGCTAGGGGATCGCCCTCCTGGGGTGATCCCCAAGCAGGCAGGGATCCACTGGTAAGGGGTACAGTGGAAAGGGGAGATTCTCCCCTTTCCAATGATTCCCCTCCCGTCTTTCTACATGCCCGGGGGGATGAGATAGTCCCCTGAGCACATAGAAAGTGAAACTGAAATGAGCCTAAAGGCTCATTTCAGTTTCGGTTTCTGTGCAATGAGGACAGCTCGACGTGCGCACTGATCGTCATGGCACAGAAACCAGGGAAGGGGCCTCAGGAGCTGGGGAAGCTCTTACCCAGCTCCCAGGGTCACAGGGGTGAAATAGAAATCCCTCTGCTGTCTGCAGCAGAGGGATTTCGTGCCCCTGGCCTCATGACGGAATGGTTCCGTCATGAGCACCGGGGCACCGATGCTCATGACGGAACCATTCCGTCATGAGCATCAAAGGGGTTAAGAGGGCCTGGGCACACCTGGTGCATTTTACTAGGGACTTGCTAGTGAATCAAATAAGCCAATCATGAATAAACCAATTACCAATATAATTTAGACAGAGAGCATATGCACTTTTGCACTGGTTAGCAGTGGTAATGTGTCCAGAGTCCTAAAGCCAAAAGAAACAGGTCAGACAAAATAGGAGGAAGATGGCAAAACGTTTGGCGATAACTCTGCAAAAAGACCAGGTCCAACAGTAGTCATTAGTAAGGCTGATATAGATGAAAAGATGTTTGACAGGGTTAACAGAATATTATCTGCATAAAGTAAAGGTTTCTCAGGTTGTGCCACAGTCATGGTGCATATCCCTGTTGCATTTGCAGCTGTAAGTGCCTCAATTGACAAATTAAGCAATAACAGGGGCAAGGAACATCCCTGTAGAGTGCTGCGCTGTATTAGAAATATTTCCAAGAAGAACCCTCTGCAATTGATTGTAGTTGTTGGTAATTGTCGTAACCATTGAACACTTTTGGTAAATGCCAGGCCAATTCCACATAACCCTGACAAAATAGACCCATTTAATTCAGTCAGAAGCTTTTTCTGCATCCAATAAGCTGCCACATGACACACTTGCCACGGTATGTAGTAGTCTGTTTTTATATTGTTACCTAACGTGATTCCTAGGACAAATCTGATCTGGGCAGGGTGGATGAGAAGGGCAATAATTATTTTTCACTCTGTTGGCCAAGACCGCTGCCAGAATTTTGGTGTCTGTATTTAGTAAATAAATTGATCTATTGCTTGAACAATGTAGAGGATTCCTTCCAGGCTTGGGATGTAAAGTAGTTAGAACTCTATTAATTTCTGGCTGAAGCACCCAGTCTATTCTGCTTTCATGAACACAGCTTGGAGCATTAGGTGGTCAGTGGTTTATTCATTTTGTAAAATTCTGTTAGGAAAGCCACTGGTCCCCTTTGATTTGTCAGATTCATTTCTTTTATTGCTGTTTGTGTCTTCTATGGATCTCTCTTTCCTTCAAAGGCGTCTTTCATATGCCTGGCTATTGTGGGTAGATTTTAAGAAGAAGAAACTCTCCTCCAAGTGACCTTTGCAAGCATGTTGTGAGTTGTACAGCTTTCTGAAATATGTCTTAAATGTCAGTACAATATTTAAGTGGCGTGTAAAAAGTGTACCATCGTCACACTTAATTGTTCGGACAGCTCAGTAAGGTTCCAGCTGTTGTAGCTGCAAGGCCAACATTGGTCCAGCTTTTTGCCTTGATCATATTGTTTCCATTTAATGAGTGAAAACTGACATTCACCCTGTGTCATAAAGAGAGTTTTAGGACATATTAGGTTGTTGTGAGTTCCCTCTCCATGTTCATCATTGACGGAATATTATACCAAAGTGCTTTTACATTCTGTAGAATTTTCTAGACTCATAGAGTTTGAATTTCTGACCCCCTGGCACCAAGGACTCAGCCAATGTACCACTGAATCAGAAAAGTAGTTGGATTGCATAAGATGCATATCAGGCAACATTCAGTCCCATGAGACATTATAGAGACAATATGTGGAACAGCAACTCTTCTTATGAATGAATGACATGCTGAATGATTACTAGAAAACAGAATATATACTTTAAAATATATATTTTAACCCTAAAACCCTAATCGAGTGCACACAATATGAGTTGTTACCACAATAAAGATAAACATTACAGCAGCTAGAAAGGTTATGAGCAATGTGAACAGTAAAAATACTCGAACAATATTGGTATATATAGTATGTCACTAGCACCCCTATTTACTACTATTAAACAGTATGCTAGTTCTAGCACATTATTCAATAAAAGCCTATTGGAGTTTGAAAAATGGTTCACACATGCTTAATTGATTTCAAAATGATTCATTCCATTTTTAGCTCACAAAGGAGCTGTATGTAAATGATGAGCACAGCCAGCAACCCAAGCTGCTAACTGTCTCACAGCTCCGGTTAAGGTGGGTGTGGGATGGTGTCAGTCCTTCTGTCACCTACACTGAAAACTGTCTCTGTCTTTTAGGTCTCTATGCACAGTTTTGATAAGATTATTCTGAAGGCTGTTGAAGACTTTCAGGATAAACATTCAATAATGAATGGCACGAGGCTCATTCATGTAAAGTGGAAGACACACACAGTCTGAGCCTGAAGATCCTGGTTCCAGATTTGTTTGGACCTCTCTGCAGCATCTCTCATCACTTCACCTTTAATTGCTGATTTACCCTCTGCCCATAATACTTGTACTGAAGAGGCAAATCCCTTATTGTTAGTTATAGCTGTCCAAAAGGTGCTGATGTTGCTGCTTTTCCATCAGCATTCTATATCTATCTGTTGCAATTCTTCAAATTTTGGGTGGTGGCACTGGCACGGCTATTTGCAATCACAAAAACATCAGAACAGGATCTAAAATGCCACCCTCTAAAATATCACAAGAGGTTACTTTGGACAGTATGCTATGGGACAGCAGAAAATAAGCTAAATATGTACCAGTTCTGTTTATACATGACAGAAATATATAAGCCCAATCTCAGGGCTGCAAGGGTCTCCAAATATACATCAGGGAGTGGTCCCTTATTACATTTTTTGATATTGGTGTCTTTCTCATTATCAAAATCAGGTCTGTCTGATGTGCCCAGCATAGCGCTAACCGTAATATTACAGTCTCCACTCATGTCTAATTTCGCTTTTCAAAAATCTGCTATTGTTCATAATAATTTATTTAAAAAAAAAAACAATTTAGTACCATTCAACACATATATGGACCCCACACTTAACATATTCTGGTGTAGCTTTAGCTTAGCAAGAACATATTTTTCTCCTAGATTTCTCCATATTTTAAGTATAGGGTGTAGAACAGATTTGTGAAAAGGTATTCTAACTAACATTGGTGAAGTTGAGAGGTGCTCTTAAGAGCACACTTATTTAATAATACAATAGTTACCAATATAGATAAACATTCAATTTAGATAGCTCGCCCATTTTGAATAGGGAGTTGACATGACAGCAAAGTTGCACATTTTGTCATTTTTATTGTGAGCAAAGTTATGTGTTTGTTAGAAGAGGAAAATACAGTATCACAAAAAACAGTGAGAAGCCTAATTATTTATAACACTGTCATGATTTGATGGTTCCCTAGTGTATACCCAAAATATAAAATGCACTGGTAAATTACACAAAGACAAACACAAAGATTTTTATAAAACAATATTGGTTTTGCCCACCTATATTTATTGATGTAGAAAGTATACTGAATGTGAACTATGTTATTGACATAAATTATTTCTTCCGTTGTTAAGGGCTCATTCAAAGCACATAGCTGAGTTTTTATTTAAACACATAGGGGCAGATTTATGAGCCCCTTGCTCCACTTTTGCGTCACTTTTCCCATGTTAAAAGTGACGCAAAAGTGGTGCAAGGGGCTCATAAATCTGCCCCATAGTATTTTGTTTAAAAAAGTGACTTTTTTTATTTTTCTTATTTTATTGCATTGCACTGCCCTAGTTTGTTTGACAGAACGAAGAGTTTAAAGCCTAAGGACCTGATTCACAAAGGGCCTCCGCACTCGTAGTGGAGGCCCCACAGTTATGGGGGTCTCCACACTCGGGAGACTCTTAATGCGGAGATACTGCCCTAAGTGCAGAGACTCCCCCATGACCTCAAGGCCTCCACCATGACTGTGGAGTGCCTTTGTGAATCAAGCACTCAGGTTGTAATCGGAGCTGCTGAAAGTAAACAATGCACATCACAACACTGTTTACCTTCTGTCTTGGCAATGCCTTTGCCACTACTGAGCCCAGCGGTCACAAAGGCGGTACCAGGGGGCACAAGGGACAATCCAGATTTCGCAGCTGCAATCCTTTGCCACCCCTAAGTGACATCCATGAAAACGTATATGGAAAGTGTTTCAAAGGCTTTAAATCTGCTTCAATAAGTCCAAGAAAGAGACAGAGGGGATCTGATTATGTATCTGGTTAATTACGCAAATTTTGGTTTGCCAGTGATGCTAATGTAAGTGAGCAGTTAGAGGGGATTGTTGTAGGAATTCCTAGCAGGTGGCAGCCATCACATTTGTAACAATGGCAGAAAAGCTTTAAAGCGATGGTGCCAAGTCTCTATACACTAGTTGAAGGTGCATTGCAAATCTCTTGGAAAACATATTAAGCTTCAAACATTTTATGTGAAGTATTCAGCTGAATCCACGGCATGGCAGATGGGCTAGTTATTTTGGCCACAAGAAGGCAGTATAAATATTTATGTTGAAGCAATCCAAATGGCAATAAGATCCTCTATCAGTTAGCTGTGATGAGGTCAGCACTCTGGACAGTTACCGGACGGCAACCACACGGTTGGCCATCCTGAGCTGCTATTTAGATGAGAAGCCTAGCTCCAACAAGTCATTAGCAATATGGGTGCCTCCCATACACTGCAGTGTGAAGCACAAGGGCGTTACTGTCTAGTTTATTTTATGTACAGAGAGCTGTTGTAGTGTTTATTTTTTTTTAACTCGATAGGCTTGCATTTCAGCAACCCTACAAAGCCTTCCAAGGCCTACCTTACCAAGCTTACTGCTTGTCCAGGGATTGGGATTGATTTGACTAGACTTGGGTGGCTTGTTCGGATGGGGGAAGAGTTCGGTGGTGACATGGTAAGGGTGTTTTTTTTAGAAAGCTGATCCTAGTTGAATGAAGGTGCCTGACGTATCCTTCTCGTGGCACCCCTGATGTCCATTCCACTGGATGTCAGTGTTGAAGCTGAATTTTTGAAGGTCCACCAAAGTTCCATTGTTGATTTTATTTGCCTTCTGGAGGGAATTTCTGATTTAGAGCTATTCTTTGCTGATTTCTGTAGAATTGAGAGAGCAATCTCTGGCATATGAAAAGGTAGTGACCTTTGTAATGTAGTCAGGCCATTTGGTACTTCTCTTTCTTTGCAGCCAGTTAATTTAAGCTAATTTGCCTTTTTAGAAACAGACACATTTTGGTGGGGAGATTATCTAGTTGACAGTAGAGGTGATATAGCAGTACTTGCAGCATCAATCTGAAGGATCCTGATTACATTTAGGCGGAAAAGCTCCTAACAGGTTACCTTCTTGACTGTGAATGCAACTGATTCAGAGAGAGAGAGGCATACAAGCACACTGGCTCAATAATGGAGTAAAGGTTTTCTACATGCAAATGCAATTTTTTGCTCTTTTCTTTGGAGACCCCCTTGTGTGCTGATAGCACCACAGTGCAGTTTGTGCAGAGAGTTCTTTAAGGTAGTCGTTTTATGTGTGACAGCAGAGTGATCCATATCAATGCCTGCACGCAGATGTTAATATCTTCATTTCATCTATATTGTTACATAAAAGCGCAACTAAATGCTTGTAAATGGCATAGAGAGGGGACTGTGGGATAGATAAAGTTGTATCTAACATTTTACATCTACTTTCAAAGAGTATATCGGTGCACCTTGTTTACAGCTGCAAATTGGTTCATTGATATTCTTGTATGCAGATTGTTGTTGCCTTACTCTGATTGGATGTTTACTGTTACTAATGCAAACCACCATCCTGAAAAGCTATCTTTCTTTACATATTGCATATCAACAGTCATTAACATATACAAGTTAACTACAAGACTCTCTTCAGTAAAGTGTAAGAGAAAGTAGTTTCTCTATTTGCACACAGAGCTATACTTAATGTATGAACCCATACAATGTTGTTTGCCATTAAAATGTATTTGATTACCTTAGTCATGTATTTTATTTATTTAGAAGTTTTTTAAAGTGCTAAGTTTATATATTTCTATACTTCAGAGACCTGTGAATGATGCAGAAAATGCATGTAAATAGAAAAGGGGAGGAGAACGTAGAGTTTGATAGGATGGGCTGGAAACCTTTCCTGATGTTCTCCAGTGATTACCCTGAATCTGCTTCTAGTTTAGTTTAAAGACAGTCTAAACCACTCAGGGGCATATGTACAAGCCCCTATCACCACCACAATGTCACTTTTATCAACGTTGTGGTGGTAATAGGGGCTTAGCCTTTTTTACAATGCAGCGTTAAGCCACTTAACATGGTTTAACGCTGCCTTGTAAATAAGGCCCCTTTCACGCTATGGTTAGCGTGAAAGGGGCGGTCAGTGGGTGTTGCGGTGGGCGTTCCACTTTCATGCGTGCTGCATTAAGCAGCACACATGAAAGTGACAAAATGGCATTTCAGGATTGTTTATGTGTAGGAAGGGACACCTTCCTACACATAAACATTCCTCCACTGCATGCAGACACCCTTGCACTATGGTGCAAGGGTGCCTGCGTTGGCACTACACTGCTAAGTGTAGCACCATCGCAGGGGGAAGTGCAAGGCTGCACCATATCGTTGTAAATATGGTGCAGCCTTGCATTTCAGAAGTGGCGGAGTGAGGCGTTAAGCCATGATGGCTAATGCCTCACTCTGAAACCTCATTTTACTTATCCCCCTCAGTTTCCGGGAGTTTTCTGAAGCATTTGGCATGGAGTTTAGATCTTAAATTATAATGGGGGCCTTCCACGGTCCGCATCCTTGAATGTTGAAGGGTCAATTATCTTGTTTCATTGATTTAAAGTATTGATGATAGTTCCAGTTAGCAGATACTGATAAAGGAGGTCCTGAAAAATGCATAGCGAGGTGTCAGGTTCTGCAGGTATTCTGTATGGGTGGTGCAGAGCCCTTGGATTCCACCCTAGCATAAACTGAAAGTTAGTGGATTGCTTTCAAAGCAGATCTAATGTGGCCTCACCTGTGCAAGTTATGGCAAAAATCTAACTGTCTGGTTTGACAAACTTTAAAAGCTGGCAGTGAGGTTTGTGGAAAGGCCATCACAGCTGATGTTACATTAATACAGGCATGCCAGGCCCAAATTAGTTGATTAGTGTTGATATTCTAAGCATGTAGAAAAGTGAAATATTAGTAGGTGGGGGGATTCACCTTCAGCTAGTGATAATACCACAATCACTAATAGCTCCAGTCAAGTCTCAACAAATGAATCGTTGCTTAACCCTTGGTAACTTGGCAAACAAGCAGTCAGGCTTAACTTAGGAGATGTGTAAAGCATTTAATATCACCAAAACAGTACATAAGTAAAAGATGCAAGACAATAAAAATATAACACCATTGTATACATATAGAGAATATTTCTATCTTTAAAATGACACCAATACCACAAAAATCCAATGTAGTGAACCGAAGATATGAATTTATAAAGATTAAAACGTTATTGTACATAAATGTGTTTGTATATAAGCATTTAATGCGTTGCCTATTGTGAATTGTCATAAGTATTTTTCATGTTTTGTATGTTAATTTGAAAAATGTGTGTCTCTTCACTTCTCATGCAACCAAAATATTTTTGATAAATATAAACAATTGCAACGAATGGGAATCGTTTAATAAAAATTCCATTCAAGCAGAAAATATAGTGGTCTGTTTGTTGCTCAATAACAATAAGAGGTCAAACGGAGCCGGGTTTCCCTTTTTTTGTATTAAATTTAGTATGGCCCTACCTGGCTCTGGTCTTTTTGGGCTTACCCCCCACCCCCCCAATTTTTGTACTTTTAGAAAGTTGGCATTTTCTTGCTCTTAGCCCTGTGTGCCTGCAGCCTGTCTCCGATTGCATGTCTGGGTTGGGTGACAGTTGGGCTTTGCATATTCACTCTAGACAGCCATACACAATGAGAGCTTAGGTGTGACTGGATGGGCCATCCTGGGAGAATGGGAGGGAGGAACTGTGCACAGTCTCACACTTACACCTGAATAGGCTGTGTCCTGTCCCCATACAAAGGGCTGTATACCCCCTGTAGTAAGTCTGGATCCATGGCAGGAAGGGAGGACCTCAATGAACTTCAAATACCCTTCATTGAAGTCTCCTCCACTTCAAAGGCACCACTGGGTATAAGAAATCGACCTCAGACCCTACCACTTCAGTACACTTCTGGACCTGTGGATAATGTGCCAAGAAGGACTGCTGTGCTTCTGAAGGGCTGTTACTTTGCTGGACTGCTGCTCTGAAGAACTGGTGCCCTGCAGTGCTTACCTGCTGCCCTCTTGCCTGGAGAAGAAGAAGTGGACCTGGAACCTACCTTGAACCCAGGACCCCAAAGTGACTCAATTGGCTAGTCTGCTGGCCTCCTGATCTGAGCTTTAGGGACATAACAGTCTCCCTACAGCTCCTTGATGAGCCTACAATGAGTTCCTGACCCTCAAGAGGTGCCTCTCAGGTCCCTGGGCCCTTGGGTGGATCTGTAGCTCTTAAAATCAAGCTTTTGTGCTCTTCGTGAACGCAAATGTGCCCTTTCGCACTGGAACATGTGCTGCTCACCCAAAGAATGAGTGCAAGATGCTGCATGTTCGTCTCTTCTCTCAGCAAACATCGCCCACCAGTTTGGAATGCCACAGTGGGGTTCCAACCTGTCCATCCATTGTGCCCGGTATGCTCTTAATTCCCTGCCGACCACTGCCAGTGGTGCTCTCCTTGCTCCCAGCAAACTTCTGCCCAGTGAATGGGACTCTTGGCACAATTCTTGAGAAGGTAAAACTTCAGCTGGACTTATCTGGGACTGTGTCCAACCCGCATTCCATTGTGGTTGACTTGAACTTTTGTATTTGACCTGGTCTAGCACGGCCAGATATCCATGGTTGGCGCTTTGTCCTTTTAGGCACTATATTTTAGTCTATTCTTAAAACTATCATAACTCCGGGTTCTACTCACTGGATCTTTGTTGTTTTGGCCTTGTTTTATTAGTTAAATTAGGCTCTATGTCTCTAACCTGCTGGTAAATCGTTTTGTGTGGTGTTTTCACTGATTTAATATTTGAAGTGTTGCACCAATTCTTCACACATTGCCTCTTAAGTTAAGCCTGACCGCTCTGTGCCAAGCTAGCAGAGGGTGACCACAGGTTAATTTAGGGTGTATCTTTGACTTTCCCTGACTAGGATTGTGGTTAATGTTGGCTTCCCCCCGCAGTCAATCAGGAACCCGATTCCTAACACTCTCCTTGGTGTTCGTGTCTGTGTAAGGTGTGGCTAAGAACTCACTACTTTACCTTTCCAGCCCCTCTCCCAATCTAGCTAGGGGTCTCCCATCTGGCTGGAGATCTAGAAAGGGGGAGCTGGCCTGAGTCCGGTAACAACTGTTCTCCTCCATTTGAGGTCAAGCTTATATCCCCATCCCTTCCTCACCATGGCTTCTCCAGGAACCAAATCTCCTCCACCAAATGGCTTTATTGCTTCATCCCAGGCCTCTTCACACCTACTCAGGGAGCAGCTTGGCTCAGGCTCCCAAAGGCTGACCTGTCCGAAGACGTGGTTACAGGGCTGCTTTAGTTAACTTCAGGATAGTAAGTTGTTAGATTTATTCTGACCTTTATTTTGTTACTTTAAATGATATTGCTAGCTAGTTCAAATCAAAAGTTAGGTTTAATAAAGCCTTCCCATGTTAGCGTATTGAGCTAGTAGCACTACAATAGGGAAAAATAATTTGACTGTTTTTCCCTACCAGTATATATACAACATCTTTCATATGGTCTCTGCTTTTTATAACCATGCACTTTACCCTCCGAGGACCTAGGGCAGAGAGTAATGGTGACTTAAAAGTAATAACAAGGTAGTTTGGGACTTTGAAAGTACTTTTAATTCCAAAGTCAAATTTGGATATAGTTTTATTTTAAAACCCGCCGGCTAAGCAGGCCTGGCGTTACAATGACACCAGACAACACAGCAGTGCACAACTAAGTGAATCAAGTCCACTGGGGTCTCTAAAACTACATGCCCTACCATATACTAGGGACATACAGGTAGGTTGTCTTGGCCAATTACGATTATACCAATTACCATATACCTTAAGAGGATAGAGCACTGTCCTTGAGCCTGGTTAGCAGAGCCCAGGGCATATTCAGAGTCAGTAACTACCAGCATCAGGGTTAATCATCTTTTATTCATGTAGAATGGATGAACAGGGCCAGATCATGTTGTGCTCAGAGGTCACAACCAATCTGGTAGATTGATTCATAATCCTTTAGTAGTGTTAAATTTTGGCGACATTGGATTTCCGGGTTTTCTTTCTTTTGGCATAGACATGAAAGGAAAACCTTTTAACTGAGCATAAAGAAAAAAGGGAATTCCCTAGCCGTTCACTATGAATGTTTACTAGTTCCCTAGAACTTGTTTTTAATATTATTTCTGTAGTAGCGTCAACAGACACTTAATAACCTTGCTGAATTACAGGCACACACAATCAAATATCTGCAGCCAACTAATACTGTACAGCCAGTTTTATTTAGAGATTAGGATAAAACCTCTTCAACAGGTATATAAGCAGACAGAAGTCAAGTTCAATTGTGTAAATTTAGACGTTGTCTGTAGTGAACTAACCACTGCTCTGTAATCTTTTGTCTTTTCTATTGTAGTGATCTAATGTCCAATATAATAGGTCAAGCAGTAACATCTGACTATACTGTAATCTGTTGTCTTGTCTACTGTATTAATCTTATGTCCAATATATTAGGTCAGGCATGTAACATCTGACCATACTGCAGATGCCTGCCAAGCTGATGGGTGTGGACCAGACAGCAAAAGAGGTGTGTGCTTGACCTTGCCCTTTCTGCAGGGTCACCCCCAAACATTTTGTGTTTACTCTTCCTGTTTTGCTGAATTAGGTGATGTCGGCTTTAGGACGCTGTGCACTTTACCACTGCTAAACAGTTCTAAAGTGCTTGTGCGCTCTCCCTTAAACATGGTACAATTGGCCTACACCTTATTGGCACATGATTTAACTTGTATATCCCTAGTAGCTGGTATCCCGGGTACCCAGGGAATGTAATTAAATGCTACTAATGGGCCTCAGCACTCATTGTGCCACCCACTTTTTTTCACTATATCAAGGCCTATACCTCTTATAGGTTAACATTGGGTTACCTAGTTACACTTAATAAGTGAAAATTTAAGTTTGAGAGCATTGTCCTGTCATGACTATTTGCGTCCCATGACTGTGAATAGTTGGACTTTGTGTATTCCTCCTATACACTGAGACAAAGGGGGACTAGATGTTGGCAGAATGGGCCATCATGCCACAATGGTTTGGGCCGAGTTGTTCCCAGCCGTGGGCCATGCAGGTAAGAGCAGTGGGGCTGGGTTGGGGGGTGGATTTGACTGACAACCAGTAGGGAAAATTAAATAAACAATTCATTTTCCCTTAGCATTGTCTGTCTAAATCCCCCCACCCGGCCCCACTGCTCTTACCTGCACAGGCTGCAGCTGGTTGTTCCCTACTCCACTTAAATTTCAAAAGGCTGCCTCCAGCACACACACTAAAGACCTTGAAACCAGCCTTTTGGTAGCACAGACTACTTGCAGCCTGGACAGGGGAAGGAATGAACTCTCCAGAGCCAGATGTAAGGGTAGTATGGAAGATTTCTCAGTTCAAAGGCTAGTATCAGGTAATAATATGGTCCCTCTTGAACCATTCGCCAGCTCACGTCTAGACCTGTTGAAGACTCAGAAGAAGTACTGCCCTGTTGTCCGGCTGCTGGAAGGACTGCCCTGCTGCCCTACTGCCTGAGGAAGGAAGACTCGGATCTGCTCCGTGAACCCATGATCACCAGAATGACTCCAAAGGCTACTGGACTGGTTTTCTGTTATGAGCTCTCAGAACACAACAAGCTACAGATGACAACCCTGCACCTGGCGTGTTGACCTGTTGGAACTGGACCCGCCTGGCTCAACAACTGGACTTGCCTAAGCCCTGCTGACCACTGCTAGAGTGAGTTTGTGATTTCCAAGAGGTTCCTACCCAGGACACGGAACCTTTGCCTAGCATCAGAGTGCATCCCTCTGCCAAGAAAGGGGAAACCTTGAAGTTTTGGTCGCTTCACGGCCAGCAACATAAGATCTGCACTTCATGCTACAACAACAACAGCCTGTGGTAACTGCCAATGTGAACCTACAGCGATGAATGTCCCAAACCACTGACTGGACCTTCACGCAACAGCAACAACCATCAGTGATGCAATACCTGCTCCTTGCGTACTACTCTACTGCAAACTGAATTCTTTGTGTCGGACTCTGAGACTACTTTTCCAGTGTGATTAACCTAGTCCCTGTATGCAGCCCGTGCTCCATCGGGGTCAGCCTTGTGACTTTTCCTCGGTCTAGTATGACAGATGAGCACGAGTAGTGTTTTGTGATTTTAGCTGCGATACTTACCTAAATCTTTGAAATTGCATAGCTAGAGTGCTACTGATTGGATTTTTGTTGTTCTGGCATCACTTTATTTATAAAAATGTACTGTATTATTCTATATTATTATGGGATATTTATTGGTTTGTCACTTTATTACTGTTTGCGTGCTGCATAAATACTTTATAAGTTGCCTCTAAGTTAAGCGTGACTGCTTTTGTACCAAGCTACTAGAGGTCTAAGCATGGGTTAATTTAGTGACATTTTTAAACCCTGACAGGAATTGTGGTTGTTGCTTGAGAAGTGTCTCGCCTCCTCAATCAAAAACTCAATTTCCTACAATATGTTGCATGTCTTTCTATTCAGTTCCTCTTTCCACTGTTCATATGTATTGCTCACCCTACAATTGTGTGGCAGTCGCAAGTGAGTGAGGGAGCAGTGGATACACTTCGTGCCCACAGGGCCAGCAACAGCACCATACACATTACTGCATGTTGTCCCTTCCAAGAAAGGCAATCCCAAGAGTATTATCTTGCCTGAGAGCTATAGATCCACATGGTAACCTTAGCTGATTTATCCAATATGTCAACTGTCTCACAGAATGAAAACCAGTTCCCCTGCCCTGAACTGGCTTGGTCGAAGGGAGGCATAGGAATGGTGATGTAATGCTTATAGGTGCAAATCAACTGATTCCAATGAGATAAGCGAGACTTACCCATACCTAGTGACACTAACTCCTAACTATTCCAGTAATCCCACTCATTCAATGACCAGCCTAAGACACAAGCACAGAACTTTCCAAATCAAAGTACCCTAAAGATCAACTTGTGAATCCTACCCAAATACTTGAAAGTCTCCAATCAAAGGCAGGGCCAGACTGGGAACCACAACCGGCCCTGGCAAAGTGCTCTGCCGGCCCCCTACCCCAAGGAAGGGGGGTTGCCGCCGAGCTCTTTGTCAGGGCGGTTTTCGGCCGATTTTGTTACAGGGCCGATTTTGCAGTTATGCTGCAAGAACGGCCATGTAACAAAAACGGCCCACAGAGGCCCGAAACCGGCCCCAGCCGTGCGGCCCACCGGGGGATTGCCCGGTGCCCGCCACAGCCAGTCCGGCCCTGAAAAAATGGTATGTAAAAAAGTATTTTGCCTCCCATGGAATGCCTCTCTGGTGCAAGTTCGGCTGTAATTTGGACTTATGCAGCAATCTATAGCAAGAAGATATGCAACAATAAAATCATGGTACAAAATATGGATAAATCGTACCAACCTACTTAACAATGCCCTCTGGATGGCCCAGGAAGATGATCCTCATTCAGCTTATAGTAAATATCTGAAATCATCATTAAAAGTAACAAACACGACAGACCTTTTGTAACAGACTCACTCTTTTCTGGTATTCCACCAACTAATGAATAAAGTTGCAAAAATGCACTCGCTAATCAAGGACAAAATCAGATTAAGCAAACATGCCCACACCTGGTTGATATTACAATTGTATACTGCACTACAACTGGCAGCATATCTGCGTACAACATATTCCCCATACTTAAAAAGAAAGTTACTGGCCACTCACCCTGGGACACTGTGATCCTTGGCTGATCTGCCAGCTTAGAAACACAATGGTCCAAAGTCATGTAGCCTAAGTGGTACTGTAAAGCAGGAATTTATACACTTGGGGGCAGATTTACGAGTACTGGCGCATCTCTGCAAATCAGCAGGGATGCGCCAGAAAAGATGCAACATGCAATTCCCTCCCTGCGCCACCACAAATGCGTTGCATTTACAATGCGGCGCACGGTGGCGCAAGGATAGGGTGATGCGTGTCGCATCTGATGGCAGAAGGGCGGCGCATTGCTGGAGTCATGTCGCAAGCGCAACGCAGCTCTAGCAATGCTCGGGGGCGCTCTATGCCTAACATGCTGCGTCACTCCTTACGCCTGCTTCAAGCAGGCGCAGGGTTTTGATGCAGCATGGACGTGAAAGTGACTCAGTGAAATTTTGTAGATTTCTCTGCAACAGAACGCCCACCCTGCGCAGGAACACGCACATGAAACCTAACGCAGGTTTCCTGTGGTGCAGGGCTTTACAATGTGATGCATCGCCCTAGATGCGTCACGTTGTAAATAAGGTGCAAAGTGGCGCAAGGTTTACGCCGCTGCTGCGTCACAGAAGTGACACAACAGTTGCGTAAAAGTGTCGCAAGCAGCTTGTAAATCTGCCCCTTGATTTGCATATGTCACGGTTTAAAATCAAGTTGGATTTTATTGTTAAAAAAGCTTTTAATATTAGGGGCATATGTACTTGCAGATCACCTATAGTAAAGTGCCTCGATCCAATGGATTCTCAGCTCAATTGTAAAACCATGAATTTTAGATTTTGAATGAGAAATTAATTAGATCTTAACACCTGTCTGATTAAAATCATGTTACTACGAGTTACAGTTTCTAGTTTACAGGACTTACATAGGAGGCACACACGAAAAAAATGAAGCACTTATAGCACTGCAGCACTGTATGTCGAATATTGCACAACTTGTTTTTGGACCAGGTAAGGATGCTGCGGATTTGCCATTGCATACATGTTACATTCCACGGATGACAAAATTCCTCCTGCTTAACTATTTATCACAGTTTTTATCTTTTATAGATTTTGTGGAATATTGTTATGGTTTTTATTACCTGAAACAATAAAGAATGATTAATACCCAAATGCTTGGGATTTCTAAGGGATGTCAATATGTCTACCATGCTGCTCAGTCAATGTTCATTTGCATTTTCTGTGTCGCACAGTGGTGTTAATGAACAGTCCAAAGTAGCATATTTTTACTTACCTATGTTGAAAAACAGCTTCTCATGCAATGCCTATATTTGAATGGGATGATGCACTATAATACAGTTATCAGGCTTTCAAGAAAATCTGAAGAGTTTTAGTGAAAAATACATTTTAGTTCAGTCGGTAGTGGTTCACTTTCTAAATCTCAGACAAGGCAGCAGTACCCGGTTTCATACTTGACATTTTTAACTGTTCGCTAGCAGAGGCAGTTGGGCCAGAGGATGAAAGGGCATCTCTCTTTTATAGAAGTTTAAAAGAGTATATACTGAACCTCTTATCACAGAAAGTGGAACCTGCAGGATTCCAGAGCTGAACTCACTGACCCAGTAGCAAAGGTGGAACACTTTGACAGAATGTAAAGGAGAACAACGAAGAAGTGATGTGGAAATGATCACAAACCTGAATATGGAATACAAGGGGAGTGGAAGCACTCTGCCTCTCATCCCAGCACAGTTCACCCATTGTATTCTGGTAAATTTAGTATGCTTACTTCAATGCGGTCGTTTTCCACAAAAGCTGGTGCAGGTAGTGCTGCTATCTCTAGACACGTGTTTCTGGGTTTAGCCCTTCATCATTAGGGAGAAGAGGTAGAGACAGAGAAAAGTCATCTGGGGGATCATGAAATGCTGCCCAGGTCATCTTAGATCACAGTGGCACTCGACCGGCACACAGATTCAGTAGAAAACTGAAGTAGAAGAGAGCAGAGAAACATCATCGGGGTTGCGGAAATGCTGCCTAGGTCTTCACAGGTCACAGTATCACTTCAAAGGCACATAGCTGAAAATCAAGTGAGCTTGTCAACTTGTTGGCTCAAAGGAGACTTTTAAACACATGGGGGGAGGGAGCAGAGCCTCTCAACCCAGCACATTTCACCCAATTGCATTCTGGTAAATGCAATATGCTTACTTCAAAGTTGCTGCAGTTTTTTTTATCAAAGTTGGTGCAGGTTGTGCTGCTATCTCTAGACACCTCTTTCTGGGATTAGCCCTTTATCAGAAGAGAGCACAAGTAGTAGAGAGTAAAGTCACCTGGGATTTCTAAAATGCTACCGAAGTCTTCACAGGTCACTGTACCAGTCCTTATGCACATAGGTGCAAACCTGGCGAACTCGTCAGATCGTTGGCTCAAGAAAGTCTTTTAAACACAATGGGGGAAGGAGCACACTGCCTCTCATCCCAGCATGGTTCACCCCATTGAATTCTGGTAAATGCAGTATGCTTGCTTCAAAATTGCTGGGGTTTTTTCACCAAAGTTGCTGAAGCTAGTACTGTTATCTCTAGACTCGTGTTTCTGGATTTAGCCCTTCATCAGTAGAGAGTAGAAGTAGTAGAGAGCAGAAAAAAGTCTTCTTGGGTTGCTTAAATTCTACACAATTCCCCACAAGTCACAGCACAACTCAATAGGCACACAGGTGCATCCCAGGTGAGCTAGTTGGCTCAAGTGAGCCTTTTAAACACAAGGGGGAAGGGAGCACACTGCATCTCATCCCAGCACAGTTCATCCCATTTCATTCCGGTAAATGCAGTACTCTTAATTCAAAGCTGCTGTAGTTTTTCATCAAATTTGGTGCAGATAGTGCTGTTATCAATAGATGTGTTTCTGGGTTTAGCCATTCATCAGTAGAGAACAGAAGTAGTAGAGAGCAGGGAAAGGTCACCTAGGGTCGCTGAAATGCTGTCCAATTTCCACAGGTCAAAGTACCACTCCACAGGCAGAGATGTGCATTCCAGGTGAGCTTCTCAGCTTGTTGGTTCAAAAGAGCCTTTTAAACACAAGGGGGCTTATTTATAAGGCCCTTGTGCCACTTTTGAATCATTTTTAACATAGGAAAAGTGACACGAAAGTGGTGCAAGGGGCTTGTAAATCTGCCCCAAGGAGGGGAGGGAGGACCTTGCCTGTAATTCAAACACAGTTCACCCCATTGCATTGTAGTAAATGCATTATGCTGGCCTCAAAGTTGCTGTCATCTGCCACTAAATTTGGTACAGGGACTGCTGTTATCTCTAAACACGTGTTTCTGGGTTTAGCCATTTATCAGTTGAAAGCAGAAGTAGTAGAGAGCAGAGAAAAGTCACCTGGGATTGCTGAAATGCTGCTCAATTCTTCACAGGTCCTAGTACCACTCCACAGGAACACAGGTGTAGCCCAAGCTAGCTCGTCAGCTCTTTGGCTTAAGGGAACCTTTTATACACAAGGGGGGAGGGAGCACTCTGCCTTTCATCCCAGCACAGTTCACCCCATTGCATTGTGGTAAATACAGTATGCTTACTTCAAAGCTGCTGTAGTTTTTCACCAAAGTTGGTGCAGGCAGTGCTGTTATCTCTAGATATGTGTTTCTGGATATAGCTGTTCATCAGTAGAGAGGAGAAGAAGTAGAAAGCAAAGAAATGTCACCTGGGTGTGCTGAAATGCTGCCCAATTATTCACAGGTCACAGTACCACTCCACAGGCACACAGGAGCCTCCCAGGTGAGCTTGTCAGCTTGTTCACTTAAGGGAGCCTTTTACACATAAGGGGGGAGGGAGCACACTGCCTCTCATCCCAGCACAGCTCACAACATTGCATTCAGGTAAATGCAATGTGCTTACTTCAAAGTTGCTGTTGTTTTTCACCAAAGTTAGTGCAGGTAGTGCTGTTAGCTTTAGACACTAGTTTGAGAAAAGTCACCTGGGGTTGCTGAAATGCAGCTGAAGCTTTCACAGGTCACATTACGGTTCCACAGGAACACAGGTGCATCACAGGTGAGCTTGTCTGCTTGTTGGCTCAAGGTATCCTTTTAAAAACAAGGAGAGAGGGAGCACAGTGCCTCTCATCCCAGGACAGTTCCCACCATTTAATTCTGGTAAATGCAGTACACTTGATTTTCACCAAAGTTGATGCATGTAGTGCTGTTATCTCTGCACATGTTTTGATGGGTTCATCAATAGAGAGCAGAAGTTGGAGAGTGCAGATAAAAGTCTTCTGGGGTTGCTGAAAGGCTCTCCAAGTTTTTACAGGTCACAGTACCACCTACAGGCACACAGGTACATCTCAGGTGAGCTTGTCGGCTCACTGGCTCGACTGAGTCTTTTAAACTGAAGGTGGAGGGAGCACATTGTCTCTCATCCCAGCAACGTTTGACCTATTGCATTCTGTTAAAGGCAGTACTCTTGCTTCAAAGTTGATGTAATATTTCACCAAAGTTTGTGTTGGTAGTGCTGCTATCTCTAGACACGTGTTTCTGGATTTAGCCCTTCAGCAGTAAACAGCAGAAGTAGTAGAGGGCAGAGAAAAGTCATCTGGGGTTGCGGAAATGTTCCCCAAGTGCCTCCGGGGTGAACTGGTCAGCTTGTTGTCTTAAGGGAGCCTTTTAACACTAGGAAGGAGGGAGCACACTGCCTCTCATCCCAGCACATGTACCCCATTGCTTTCTTGCATATGCAGTACGCTAACTTCAAAGTTGCTATAGTTGTTCACCAAAGCTGGTGCAGGTAGTTCTGTTATCTCTAGTCCTGTGTTTCCGGGTTAAGTCATTCACCAGTAGAGAGCAGATGTAGAAGAGAGCAGAAAAAAATTCACCTGGGGTTGCTGAGATGTTGTCCAGTTCTTTATAGGTTACAGCACCACTCTACAGGAACACACACACATCCCAGGTGACCTCATCTACTCTTTGGCTCAATTGACCCTTTTAAACACAAAAGGGCAGTGATCACACTGCTTCCCATCCCACCCCATTCCATTCTGGTAAATGCAGTATGCTTGCTTCAAAGTTGCTGCAGATTTTCATCAAACTTGGTACAGTTAGTGCAGTAACCTCTAGACATGTGTTGATAGGTTTAGCCCTTTATCAGTAACATCCATAACCCAAGTAAAGTAGTTCTTTACAAAAGCTGGGAATCCACCTATTTCTTGCCTGCTTTATGCAGTCAAACTGGTTCTGCTGGATTATACCTCAATTAGTCTGCAGAGGATATTACACTCCCTTGAAGTATACACTAAACAGTATCAGTTGAAAATTAAGACCAAGGTGCGGATCTTTGGGTAAGGTAAAATATTTTAGATGGTACCTTTATAATTCAGGAGGTGGCAATAGTGAATTCTTATAAATATCTAGGCTTGACCTTTAGAAGGAACTTAAAATGGGACACACATATGGATAGTAAGAAGCATAGATCTTTGCTGCAAGGTAGTTGTTTGATTAAATTTAATTGGCAATATGGGGGGTTGGCCCTTACTTCTTAAATGAAGGCCTCTGAAGGGAAAATACCCCCCTCGGGTCTGTACGGCGCTGAGGTTTTTGCCCTTGACCCTTCTTGTGAATTGGACAGTTGGAGGGGGTGGTTCTCAGAAGGGTCCTGTTTGGGACTTCCTGGAGTTAACAGAAGGGTTTCTAGGCCCCAAGGACCCTCAGCATGCAAGGGGATTTCATCCCCTAACCAGCATTGAGTCAGGAGGCGCATTTACAAAGTAGTGTAGAAAGGGGGCGGGGCCTCCGGTGATGTGCCATCACACTTGGGTTTTTTTTCCTTGAGGAGGGCTGTGTGGTCCCCTTCCCAGGTCAATTTTGGCAGAGGGAACCCCCTTCTACGGGGCCCAGCCTTTTTTCTTTTATTTAATTTTATAACTTAAAAGGAGGGTAACCACTCCCGGGATTATTTTAGCCCTGGGGACACTATTCCCTGGGACCTGGTCTCAATTATGCATGCCCTGGTCCTACCCAGGGCACCCACTGCCACTGATGAGGGCCAGGGGGAGAATGCAGGCCCCGCATTCCCTGCTGGCTCCCCACTTTCTGAAGCCATAATTGCCTTTACACACAGGGAGCTGCTAACATACAGCTCCCTGTGTGTAAGAACAATTGAGTGCCGCTTTGAGCAAGCAAAGGCAAAATTCTCTCGTTTGATAAGAGCTGAGCATCATCTGCTATGGCTTACCGGGAGCAGTAAAGCTCCCACCAAGCCATAGCAAACAGCTATGTCTCGGGGATTGCCACCCCAGGACATAGCAGGAGCAGCACCCTGGGGTGTGGTGGTCCCCAGGGCCACCTTTGACTCAATATTCCTCTCCTTTGCTAGATGTTGCCCTGCTTATTCAATTAGTTTTAAGCTCTTGGAAGGTGACCGTCCCCATGGCTGTGGGGTGGGGTCTCTGCTGCACCCGTATTATTTGCAAATGAAGCCCTGGGCAGGTGGCTGCCTCAGAGGCAGTGGGGGGTCTGTGCAGGCCTCCCCCATTTTTCTTAAAAAAAACCCAGGTAGGTGGCAGTCCCTGGGGCTGGGGGGTCCGATAGGCCCCCTTTTAATAAGTATGAAGCCCTGAGGAGGAGGTGGTCTCTAGGGTGCGGGAGTGCAGTACAGGCACCCGCTGCATAGTTTAAAACAAAAACCCAGGGAGGTGGTGTGGTCCCAGGGGTTTCATTAAACTCTAGGAGGGGCCCCATCACCCCTTCTTTGTTTTTAATATGCCCTCCGGATTTGGCCAACCCGGGGGCTGCCTACAAAAGGTGCACAGAAGCCCGTGTGACTTTTTTCAATTTTACTGAAGATCTGCAGGTCTACCCGTGAATTTGCAGCCAAATTGAATTGAAAGAAAGCATTTAAGCCCCGGTGGGGTCTCTTTGGGACCCCCACCACATCTGGGGGGTCAGGTATCCCTACTAAGACAACTTTTTATTATTTGTTACATTTTTTGTGGGACTTAGCTTCAAGCAGAGGCTCAAGACGGCTGCCAACACTTCCTGTTTGGAGTGTTGGCAGTCAATCACATTTCAGTAGGATCCATGAGTACCACTGAAAGGATTCGCGTCCCCAGATAGCTACACTTTTTAAAATTAAATTTTTCTTGAAATTTCTGAATGGATTTACACCAAATTACAAAAAGCAGGATTTTCTGCCAATTTCGAGGTCATTCTGTTCTGCAGTTCGGGCTCTAGTCATTTTCAGAAAACGAAAAATGAAAAATCCCCGTAGATACAGCATAGGTAAAACAGGTTTTGGGAACCCACTTTTTCTTGGCCCCCGCTATATGGATCACTCCAAAACTTTCAACACGGCAGCTGTACCTGGCTCAAAAGCTAGAATTATCGGGAGGGGGTAGACCATCAAGAAGTGCAAATTCTCTCCTATTGAAACCTCAGACATTTCTCAAAAAGAGAACGAGGTCCAGAGCCTTCTCTGGTTCGGCACCAAAGATCTGGAACTTTCTCCCACCGGACGTCTGCAGAATCCCATCCACGGCTGCCTTCAAACATGAAGTAAAAATAATCCCAATTAACAAGTTCTTGCCTTAATTGGTCATGGCTCGTCTGCTTTCTCAGTGACCCGCTGACTGCATCCTTTTGGGTCTATCAACGGTAAAGCTCAGGGTTGTCTGTTATACCCTATAAAGTACTGTTTGCTTTCAGCTTGGTACTTTATGGTATTAGCTGACTAAGCTATTCTCTGTTATCCCCTTTGCCATTTCCCTGTACTATGTTCTTTCCGTTCCGAAATGTGAAGCGCTCTGATACCCTTCGGGGTCATGTTTGCGCTATAAAACAAATGGATAAATTAAATAAATAAACCAAAATGGAGACATTTTTGGAAAACTTTGTGAAGATTCTTCAAGCGGAGCCAAAGTTGTTGGTAAAACAAAAGATGATTTTCCTATGGAAACCTGGGTCCTAACTATAACTACCTACTGGCTATCAATAGTAGTTTATATATATATGTATATATATATATATATATATATATATATATATATATATATATATATATATATATATATATATATATATATACCACCTACTGCTAATAGTCAGTAGGTAGTTGTAGTTTAGACCAACTTTTCACATGGACAAAGCTTTTTTTGTTTTGATAATAACTTTTGAACTTTTTGACAAATCTTCATGAAAGTGTTCAAATAAATTGTCTCACTATGCCTAGTTCTGCATTGAAAGTTTCTGAGTGATTTATCAAGTGGGGGCTGAGAAAAAATGGGGTCCTATAATGATTTATCCCCATGGAATATTTATGGGGATTTTTTAGACATGCCCACAGGTCCCACCAATTAACCAATTTACACAAAATTTGACAGAAAGCTAGCTCTTGGTCCAGAAAGAGCCCTTTTTGGGATTTTTGGTAAATCCGTTCAGATGTTTTGGAGTTATTAGAGAAATAAAACTTTGTAAATCTAGGCATGTGCATTCAAATATATTTTACTTAACGTTAAAAAAAAATGTTCATTCACTGGAAAACCCAAAGGTTACAGGGACGTCATAGTTAGATTCACGGTTTACTCATACAAAACCATAGAAATTCATCAGTTATAGTTATACTTATAGTTAAACTTATAACTCGTGCCATTAAGTAACTTTAATTAATATAGTGTGAACCTAGCAAAAAAGATAGCTAACTCAGATCATTGCTGATCTCCTCTATACCCTGTGCTACATACCCAATACCTGAACAGGTCCAACTTCAACTCTCCATTGCTGCCCTAGATGCTGCGCTGCTCCACCTTCAGTTAGTCTTGTCCCTAAGACCCTGAGATGCTCAGCTCCTAAACCTTGTATTTCACTTTCCAAGAGAGTGCACTGCCCTCCTTGGTTAAATGGTCCACTCTTTATAATATGAGCTGAGTGCTTTCCATTGCATCTAATTGAGATTAAGAGGGGGCCTTGCTTAATCTCTGTTTCCCTGTTCTTCTCCTGCTTTGTATTGCCTTCATTTAATCCTCCAGCCAATCACAATTTCAGAGATGTGGACAAACTGCCTAGCATCCATTTATCCACACCTGAGACAAGAAGAGGACTGCTTCGGTAATCCTCCTTACTTTAGTGCTGGTGAATCAATGTTTCTGGCAAACATACTCTCTCCCTTTCATTGTCTGTTCTTAATTGTGTTGATTCTTTATGCAAGGCAGTGGGTACTCAGTCTGTGATGGAAGGTGTGCCTCACTGATACATCCTGAGTCTCCATGTAGAAGTGTCAAATATTAAGGTGCTAGCTTTATGAAGTTTGAGATAACAAGTTTAGTTACACAGTTCTCAGTTCACTAAAAACATTTCTATTCAGAGCTGATGTAATTCAGCACTTTATTTTCTTTACGATACAAATGGAAATTTAAATGCGGGAACTTACACAACACAATTAGCAATAACTGTAACACAATATAATATCAAAACCATGGCCCCTAGCTTTCCACACTAAATACTACCACAATCACTAAACAATTTTTATCTATAGCACCAACCTGCAATGATAAGGTTTAGTAATATTCTCAAGTACTTAATGAATGTGATCACTAGATAACCATGATCAATACACTGTAAATCTGAGGATCATATTCCTTCAGCCAAAGTTGAGTCATTTTGTTACTAGCTGGTAGAATATATGGTTGATCTGCACCTAGAGTTCACAAATATATAAAATATTACGTAAACAAAGTAGAAATGAGTGCAAATTATACAGTGTACCTGCAACATGCTAGAGAAATGGCCACTTCCAAGAGTTTAGAAACTGAATTTACTTGTGCAAGGTTAGTAAGCTTTCCTCCTCGTTTTACAGTTAGTTGTGCTGGTCAAAATGGATATATTCCACTATCTTGGGGTTCCTGGAGGCTTTACTACAGTCATTCTGGATGATAATAGGGCAAAACCTGGGAAGCACAAAGGCACAAATGGATTGGCTTAGAGTAGCATTCACTCTGACTTGATGAAAAAATCCTGGTCAGAAAAGATTAGGTAGCTCAGTGAGGGCGTGTGCACAACAGGTACAGTGCTCACTTATAATATGTGCATTTTTTAGCTGTAGATTTCATGGACAGCCATCCTCTACCAAAGGGAAACAACCTTTACATAGCAGTCATTACATCGCAACACCCTTTACATCGCATGTCATTACAATGCAGCCATTACATCGCATGTCACTATAACGCATGTCATTACAAAGCATGTCACTACAACGCAGGCATTACAACGCATAGTACCTTTACACTACACAACACTTACCCTACTGTTGCACTCACTGGAGTTAGAATAGTAATTGTTTACCCCTACACTATCAAACACCCTACTGTTGCACTCACTGGAGTTAGAATAGTAATTATTACCCCTATACTATCTAACACTTACCTTAAATGTGATGTAATGGTATGCATTGTAATGGTATGAGTTCTAAAGGTATAATGTGATGTAATGGAATGCGTTGTAAAGGTAGTTTCTTAAAATGCGATGTTCTGGCATGCGATGTAAAATAATGCATTGTAAAGGATTTTGCGATGTAAAAACTGCATTGTAAAGGCATGCATTGTAAATGTATGTGTTGTAACGTCATACATTCATCAGGCAATATAACCATCAGAAGTGCCAACAGATCGTCAGCGGGGACCATCCGGCATGTCCTCTTATATGAGGAAATAAGTAGTATTCCCTACATTCTGAAAGCATCAACAGCAGTAAGGCCAAAGTAGGTCCAGGTCCAATGTATTAATGAGCTGGAGGTAAGTCCCAGTTTAAGTGGCCATATTTCGGCCAAGACCCACTTCCAGTCAAAGTCAGTGCAAAGACCCACTTCCAGTCAATGTAAAAGCATTCTTTAGATTTAGATTCAAAAGGTCCATCCACACCATCTGGGACACTGTTTCCATCCACACAGAGGAATGTTATCTTGCCATAATGCATTGCACTGATCATTACTTAAGCACAGATGACAATGTACACATTTCAGAGGGGTTTTGTTTGCCACAAAACCAGATGTATTATCTTCTGTCAACTCCGAAAACAATGTCAGATGGAGAAGTATGCGAGGAGTTGTCCATTGGCAGAAATAACAATTCTCTATTTTGCACCCAACATTCTTTAAATAAATAATGTTAATCTTTTGCAAAGTTAAACATAATGACCCATGTACAATATTTACTGTGGGCACATATTCTGATGTATACAATCAACATTGAAAAAGTTATGCTTATAATATTCAGACACACCCCAAACATAATAATTAAACTCCAAAGGACACCTTTCTGCCAGTGAGGTTGTGTGCCAAGGTGCTCACTGTGACATATAACTCAAGCTGTCTCCCTATTGACACAGCCAAAATAGGTTGGGTTTGATTGAGTTTTCATTCAGAGAGGACCACGCCTGCCAGTTTGAACTAGACTGTTCCTGTTGGAGGAGGACCAAGACGGGTTTGCATATGGATGGCTCTTCTCTGAGGTCTCATGTTAGGCAACACAATTATGGATTAGTCTGTGTCCTAAAGTAATTACCATGGCTGAGATTAATTCAAACAATTCACCTTGCTGCAGTTAATTTTGGAGACATTTTTCATTATACAAAAACAAAAAGATTGGCATGTCCAATGCTTGTTAAACCAGTGTTATTTGTATTATATTGCACTGTAATCTAATGTATATGGAGGTAAAGGTGCCATAGTGCAATTGTAGAGAGGTAGCCTACTGCTCTGTGGGAGTGCTACAAATGGATAAGTGAGTGTCTGTCTTGTGGTTTATAAGGGTAGTGTCTGTCATGTGGTTTATGAGAGCATTGTTTAGATTTATACGTGAGAAATAGAGTTATGGCCATGTCATGTTTACTCATTGCACCTCTCAGTAAATTTGAAGGAAAGATGAATGCGAGAGAAATGTTTAAGAAGTATATGCATGGTTATGGATGAAGACAAAGTGTATGAGTACAATATGGTCTATACAGAAAGTGTTTTGAAATTGAGTGTGTATGTCAGAGAAATCCAAACCTTGTTGCAGCAAGCATTAGTTGCACTTGCACTTATACAGGCTTGTATGTTAAGTGTGTGAGAAAAAGTGATTATACAGGCATGCAAATCCCTACTGTCAAGATCTCAGACTCGTTTAAAGAGGGAATCACAGGTGGTCTCACATGCTGTAATAAATAAATGGAATCTCACAGTGAAAATATTTGCCCCACTTCCTGTGCAGGAGCCAGGTTGCAGGGATGCCTCATCCAAGATGGTGATCACTGTGGACAAGAACGACACAAAGTAAAATAAAATATCACAAGATTTGGAAATCTCAACTTGTGAGATTTCATGGTGGCAGCCATCTTGAATTTTCAGTATAAAAGGATAAAATGAAAATAATTAAATTGATACCCAACTTACTGCTGGAATGGTGGAAACTCTGGAGAATTTGGAGCCATGCTTTATTTTTCATGTTGTATTGGATGCCAGTTTCCCTGGCACTGCTACTGGTTTTGTGAGTCTGGTAGGATGTTTTAAATTCAGCCATGACTGTTTTCTGGATTTTTAAGTCTTTTTGAAAGTATTTTCTTGTGGACTTCATGTACCCTATGGAATGAACATTGCTGAATCTGGAGTCATTTTATATAATAGTCAAACGTATCAAAGACTGACCTTTTTGTCCATTCAATTTTGTGAACTTTACCAGGTTGTATGTTCTGTAGCTCATCGTTCATGATACAGTGACATTTCATTTATTGTTCTAGAGAGTTTAGAAGTAGGGTGAGATATTATAACACATTCTTTTTTCTTTTGAGTGTGTCAATATTGTAAGAAGTTATTTTGACATTTTGTTTATAGATATGCCCTTGTGTGATAAGAAATGTAAGCAGAGTAGCTGAGATAGAGGTACTAGTAAACCAGGTATTAGTCTGCTTTACTCAAATTGGTATTGGAATTTAGATTATGGTAATATGTAAAAAAAACTGATGATACATTTTCTGGGAGAACTGGAGCAAGCCCTGGTTTATTCAGAGTACTCTACTAAAACAAAGACTTCTGTCTTTGGTCTGGGTTTAAAATACGGAGTGGGGGTGGGTAGCTAAGAGGGTCGGGAGGATCTCTTGGGTTTTTCTTGCTTCCCACTCTGGCTCCCCGACAACAACTTTCCAATGCCAGTTAACAGCTGGTCCAGGGCATCAGTGGCAAGGCAGTGCAGATGTAAGGAATTAGGCAGTTTTCACTGCTTAGAGTATCCCGCCGTGTGGCTAAACGTATGCCTGATGCACTGGGCTCAGGTAATGAGGGGGAGTAAGTATTGCACGTGACGTTGAATTTGTAGGCAGCTTGGGATTGGGCTCTGAGGGAGTTTCAGTGGGGGTGCAAGGGTGCAGGCGGGCACACGGTTCTAGGTGTGGGGGCAGGGCGTAGCAGGTGGGAGGCATGCCTGAAGCCACAAGGCTTCATCAAACGTGATTTGTTTCTTTTTTTTTTGAGTTTTATATAGCGCTAACTAGACCCAAGAAATCGGGTATCAGAGCGCTTTACATGAGCACCAGATGGACACATTCATTTTTTTGTTCAGCCCGTGGGAAATTTAATTATTTGCCCAGAATTACTGGATGCTGAGCATCGTTTCTGAGACACGAACCCGGTTCCCCAGCTTAGAGGCTCTAGCCATAAGGCTACATCCTCTGCAGCCACGTTCTGATTCTGTGCCTCTAATGCTCACGAGCACTGCCATAAACTGGCTTATAGGCTCTTATAATTACTCCCAGCACAAGATACAAGTCAGGAGAATTGTCAGAAAACTGCTCCACATTAGGTGCCAGAGATAAAAACATGCTCTCAAAATGAGATTTTGAAAGCTATTAGAAGCTTCAGCTTGCGAAATCTGACAATATCACCAGTGCTAGCAATGTAGGATCTACAAAAGAGGACAGAACGACAACCTCAAGCTCCCATATTGATGTTATCCACCTCATATCAGAAGTTCAGTAAGAGACTCTATATATGGATGAGGGAAAGAGTATTATGAAGGATTGCTCAGACTTGGCATGCCCAATAAATACGTCTTCAATATTACATAACTCACAAGCTTTCTGAATAATATAGCTTTATTGGATGAGCTGACTTTTCTAAATGCCCCCCTACTCTCAGAGCTGCATTCTAGTCAATGGCCTTACCATCATTGCAATAGCTCAGTTCCAGATGACTCCTCTACACCACCGGTATACCCAGTCCTGCAGATTTTGGGAGCAATCACGGTAACACTCATCAAAATGTCAGAAACTATGGGATAGAAATCCAATGCATCGACAGAGCAAACAGTCCTATTGAAAGAGATGAAGGAAGAGCTAAATACAATTAGCTCAGTTTTTTTGGTACTTCAAAAGGCTGACACAATCTTACAAACGTCAACCTCATATTTAAGCAACCTTGCAAGGCCCACTGACATAATTGATCTTCTGCAGCTTTTGCCAACTAAGCGATCTTCTACGAAAGTTCCCCTTCGTCAGGATTTGATTATTACCTCTGCAACTATAATTGGCATTCTGACTAGCGCCACTGCTGGTGCCTCAATTTCTAGTATCAACCAACTGAGATTTACTTGAAATTCTCCCACTGAGGAACCCTCTCCAACAAACAGATCCATACGCATATCAAATGCCAGTTCATCTTGACAATTGTGATAGTGCAAATTTACTGTTTGGCAGTGGATAATTTGTAAAAATAAATAAGTGCTGGGGCTCTAGTCAGGAGGCAGCATGCACCAGCCCATTTCTCATGTTAGCACCACCTAAAACAGAACCATCTACTAACCATGGAAGTGGGAAGAGGATGTGGCAATGGCCAGAGCTGCTCAGTTCGGACCTTGGGAACCAAGTTCGAGTCTCGGCGTTGATTGAACATCGGTTGATTCTGGGCAAATGTAAGTGTCCTTAACTAGTGTTCATGAAAAGTGCCAATCATGATGATTTAATGCTGCTGCTGAGCACCGGAAACCACCAGCTCAAATTAAGCACTGCTTTTTGGCTACATAACAACTGATTGTATAGTGGTGGCACATACAACTGCAGCAGAAGTGAAATTTCAACCTAAAGTCAGTAAATATCGTTTAAAAAAATTAAGAAGGCTAAATAAAAAAAATAACTACACCATCTAGGAACTATTTCAACTTCATTCCAATGTTCCGCAAAGATAGCCACAACAAGGGGGGGGGGCAAGTCCCCAGCATCTCAATTGAGGATAGTTGGCGGTGCTTTAGTAGAGGAACCTGGGCCATGGTCTAATACTTGCATAGACATTTCAACAGATTAATCGTTAGTCTTGAGGAAACACAGTATTGCTGGAGGCACTAAAGATCCATTACCTTCAAGGGTAATCTATGAATGCACAAAACCAGTCAATGCAGGGAACACTGAGGCTACCAGTCTAGATACATCAGCAATAATTCTAGTTGTGATACGGGAGAAAATTGAATTTATTCAAATCACTAGAATCAATGCTTTTTACAGAATGTACAGAACGCGATTCATTAAATCTGTCAAAATCTATTTCCAATGGGTTTTCTATCTTGATGAAAGAACTTTCAAAGCCAAAAGAATCCAGCATGATATCATCTTCTATGCAGCTGTGTCATCGTGCCAAACAAAGTTTATCATATGACTCCAGAGCAAGTTTTCTGACTACTTAACCAAACTGAGGCCGTTCACCAATCGCCTTGAGATCAACATCGAACAGTTAATACAGAATGTCCGACGATACTATTATCTCATCAAGTTTCCTTCCTAAATAGGTTTATGGTCAATACAGCCTAAACTTGTGTCGCAGGGCTTTCATGACATTCTATATTGACAGAACATACTAAAACTACTAACTTTTCAGAGCTGCAAAACACTGACACATCAAACTTAATCAGTATGAGGTTCCTTTGGGAACCGTTGGGAAAATGTTAGGACATCTTGGACATCGGAGTTAATAATGCAAACAGTCCTATTATAAAAAGAGGAATTAGCTTGCTACGGAATATTTAAATTTCTTCCAAACAAGAGAAAAAACCTCCGTATATTACAAAGACGAGATGGAGAACCAAATCCTGGACTCAACTCAAAAGATGAAAGGTTTTACCAGTCCAGGTAACTTTATACAGAATTGGAACTTGAATATGCACAAATTTAAAGACACTGGGACAGGTCATTATTTCAACAGATTTATCAGTATGTGGAGTAATCCAAGCTCCAAGAATCCCATTGCATACCAAGCCGACAAGAAATTATACAAGATTCACTCCTCACTGACTTATTGATTTGCTCCTGGAATAGTGCCGGGTTAGAATGCCATCAAGCTTCTAGTGGGTCTAATTTTATCTCCTTTTTATTGAAACATCACTTTGTTTACCTGATGCAAATATAGATCACCAATCTAGTAACCGTGCTCCATTATTACATGTATGAAATCAATGCAACCCATAATAAAATGGGCTGCCCAATGGTGTATTGATGACCTTGATTACAAAATTGTTTAACACTAAAAACTACAGATTTAAAAGCAAATTCAGACTTTGTGTTACCGGTACTACTGGGCTGTAAAGGCCGTAATAAGTTAATGATATTGAATGTATATTTTCTACCAGCTTTTGCAAAAATGAAACCAAAAATACTTAGGGCCTGATTATGAGTTTGGCAGTGTGGGAGTGGGCGGCACACCACCGCCCACTCCCACTCCACCAAACTCCATTGCCGACCACCCGCCAATCTGGGTGGGTGGTCCTGAGGTGGCTGGCCCATGGTGCTGTCTTCCAAAGGCTCATAGGAAAGCCTTGGAAAGATTAAGCCGTGGGTCAACCACAGCGCATTCCAACACTGTGAAGCCATGCATGAACTGGGGGTGCATACAGACAGGGGGGCCCCATACGTTTTCTCACCACCAGCAGTTTCATGGCGGGTTCACCGCATTGAGACAGCTGGTAGTGAGGAAACTTGTAATATGCTTGGTGAGGGTGAATCTGCCCCACCAAGCATATTGTGGCATCACACTACCATGCCACTGCCCATGATTGCAGATCCCCGGCCAGCAGTGCAATGGAGCACCGACCAGCGAACTTGTAATGGGGCCATCAGGCCGCCAATGCAGCGGTATCTGGACTGCCACCTTCACGCCACTGTGAGTCTGGCAGTTCTTGGGCCGCCAGACTCATAATCAGGCCCCTAATGTTTTCCAAGAAATCAAAGATAGCTTAGATCTTTTTTGAACTGCCAATGTGTTGATTAAAGGTAGTTTTCCTAATAATTTACTATGCAATTACTAGAACAGGATGTCACCTGAGTATCTACTGGACCCAAATTTTGATGTTTCATTACCTAATATTATCCATTGGTGGGCGCTTAAAGGGCTTAAACGTCAGTATATGTGTAAATGTTTACTTGATTTGGGCTTCCGGACATTAAATGGAGGATTCCTTGCTGATCAACCTGCTCAGCCCATGTTGACATCACATCATGTAAAGAGTATAATCTATTATACATGATGGAATTTTACTAACTTTTTCAACCAGCAAGAGTTATGAAATTATTCCAAGACAGGAAAGCAAACATGATCCACAAACAATTAGTTTACAGAACATGGACCACAGATGTTTCATATATAAAAGATTCTTTAATGCCTAATAATCAGTGCACAATCAGATACAATGAGGTGTTTTAAGTCAAGAAACAATATGCTGGAGCACTCCAACAACGTATTTAAATAACACCGTTTGAGGACAAAAAACTGAAAAGTCAGCCCATAAGTTACCTGTGACTTAATAGCAACACCACTTCACCTATATCATTTTACCTCAGCTATTATGGTTAGAGGAATACGAAATACAGTTTGTAGTCACACAGTAAATTCTTTAGCAAGGATTAGCAACTAAAGAAACTCTTTTTCCTTTTTAGTACTACCACACAACTCAGCTTAATTCTTTTGGACAAATCATGTTCTAACATTATGTAAAGGACTTGACATTTTGAACCATAATAATCTTGGGTTTCAATTCCCTTATTTTCTACTCCTCACTGTTTTATTTAGAATGTGTTAGAGGATATTCCATTCTGTTTGGGCTACACACTCTGTTTTCTTTTAAGTGCATGATTCATGCTCTCAGTTAATTTTTTGCACCAAGACAGTGGTGATCTATTACAGATATGGCCTAAACACAGCATGGTATTTTTTATTTTTTGTTTTTACATTTTGACTGCCATTTTAGGTATTGTTCTAATAGTGCTTTAGCACTTGGCATGTGTAAGAGCATAATAAGTCTGCTATGGTGGTCTCTGTCAGATTCACTTTTAAGTTCTGCTTGTACCAACAACAGCACACAATGCATGTAACTCATGTATGTAATGAACAGACTTCATGTGTGAGGTTGTCTCACTTTTCTTGGTTGGAAGAGTGAAAACACAATAATGACAACCAAGATATATCACATGACCTTTGATTTATGGACTGACTCTTCAGGTTATTTGTCTTCAAACATTGTAATTTAAACAAATTGTTGTAGTCTCCAGTATAGTGTTTTATGATTTAGTGGTTTGTTATGCTTTGGAGTTATCATACAGTTCCTACTTTCTCAGTAAGACTGAGCACTTGGGCAACATAATCTTCAAAACTATATGGGACTGAGTACACTTATACCATCTGAATATGTTGACCTAATTCCTGGCTAGCTCATGGTGCATTATTTGGGCCCCTAAATTGACAGGACACCGGATAGTGTCTGCAACCTCCGAACATGATAACCCTAATTCCCCCACATAAATCGTGGAAACAAGTCTTGCCCTTTTGTTTGTAACTCAGGCATGCCCAAAGAGGTACACATGAAATACACAAGTGGCATTTCAAATATTTATTGAGGAAACTGGAGTCTTGTGTAAAATATATGTGCTGCAATGATTAACAGAATGAAGCAAACCAATGTCGCCAGCATGACAAGAATGGTGAACAGGATAAATTGTACAATTGCATTAGAATATATGAATATATACAATTATACTCCTACCTGGCTTTGTCTATCCTAATAAGCATAGGTGTTCTAATCTGCCAGATCCCTAGAGTGGTCTAACTCCTCATTGATGTGTGTGTGCATTGGCGTGTGTGCATTTGCGGTGTGTGTGTTTGCGTGTATCATCTGACAGCCAGGTCTGGTGTAGTGCAGGACGCCCTCCTTCTCTGGATAGGGATGCAATCCAGCTGGGCTAGTGTTCAGACACACAGTGACCATGACAAATTCTGTTGAAATGCTCCTCTGCCTACCCAAGGGCTCATGCAGAATATATATTAAACTAAAAACATGCATTCAGTGTCTGTGCTCCCGACTGGCCGAATCTTGTTTACTCTACCCACCCAGGGCTGTCACCTAACAGACAACAATTCATAACACAGTTTGCGCAGAGCACCGGGGAACAAGTACGGAGTGTTCTAAGAGACGATAATGTTCCTACGAAGAAATGTACATGTAAGCAATTGCTTGTATGCTGATGTGCAAGTCAAATGTGTTACAAAGGTCACTGTGCCAACTTTATACATAAACACGTAAAAGGGAACTGTGTGCATCTAGGGTCTAAGCAACTTCACAACAGAGTAACACCATAATTTCCTTTACAGGTAGGAGGGGCATATACTATGGTAGCTAGCACTCTTTCTGTAGACTGCCATGATTCATTGAGTACTGTGCAACATCTTTTAGGTATTGTCACAGCTACCTCTCTATATTTAACATATGTGCTTGATGTGAAGTTAAAGGCACTTGGAGAACAGGATTTCATGGACAAAATATCGCAATAAATATGAACAACACAAATTGTTTCTGGTCTATCATTGTCCATGGGCTTGTGTCTTATCGCCCTAAAAATAATTATCCATAATTCTGTTTGCTAAATTGGAGCTTTTCATTAAGGGCATGTGTGATAATACATCCACGGTTACATACCCATTGCCTGTATAGCATACATTCGATCTGAACGTTACCATTAAGGAAATAACAGAGTTAATAAAGAAGTAGAATTCATCAAAGGCTGGAGGGTCTAACTGAATTTCCACCAATATATTAAAAGCAGATCTTAATTCTAGGGCAGAAATTTTGATTAGATTGTTTTCATTTATCTTGCAATCCGGTCAAATTCTGATATCTTGGAAATACGCATTAATCCATCCAATCTATAAAAAAGGATGGAAGAAGGATCTGAAGAACTATCATCTCATCACCCTCCTAGACTTGGAAGGAAAGCTTTTTGCAAACATTTAATTATCTAATTTGCATGATTGTGTGTTTGACAATAAATTAATTCCCATTACTCAAAAGGGCTTTAGATCAGGCTGTTCTATAAGCAACAACAACTGCATTCAAACTGTTGCTGAATGAGACACTAAAAAGACATTTGCCATTATGTGTATATTACATTGACTAGTCACATCCCTTTGATGAAGTTAACTGGAGCCAATTGAGGGGTAAATTAACAAATTAGATGCATTAATCAAACTTTGTTCTTTTTTTGATGGGCACTGCCCAACCCCCCCCCCCCTTCCTCCTCAGTGCCCTGAGACCCTCGCGACTGTGTGGTGCACTTTACAAATTCTGTGATTGATTGATTGATTGATAACATATGGTTGCACACAAAGCTTACAGGGTTAGACCTATCTCTGAGATTGCAGATCGTGAATGGTCTAAAATAGTGGTGTGTTTTGATGCCCCACCAGTCTCATTTTATATGGCTGATCTGTATTTGTTTTTGGATCATCCGTATGGCCTAGACTCTAAACTAGGTATTAAGCCCATTAGTTATCTCATTTATGCTGATGATATTCCCCTCTTTTTGTTAACCCCAAGAGTTCTTCAACTCTAATTGATGAGGCTTTTGAGTTTGACAAACTGAACAATGTGCAGGTAAACTCTGCTATGACTAAAATTATGTCTTTTGGGAATGGCAGAATTTCTCCAAGTCTGACACTCTGTAGCAATCTCTTAGAAGAAATTGCATACTATAACTAGTTTGGTGCAATCAACAACAAAAATCTCACTTGGATAGACCACTTAGCTAATATGCAGATAATAGCTCAGCTCATCACGTGATCTCTGAAAAAATACTGGCACACCTATGGTGGTCAGACCAATTTCTCCATTACAAATCGTGGAACATTGGAAACTGATTTGAAAATCAGTGGCCTCCCATAAAATCATACCTGCACTCTCTCAAACCAAGTTTTGGCTCCCTCATAAAATTTTCTGGACCCCTTCTCACCTTCATAAAGTTAGTTTGATGGAAGAACCAACTTGTTGAAAGTGTACTAAAGAAACTGAAGATTTAACAGTTTTGCTCTTTACTTGTAATGTGGCCACTCATTTCTGGAGAAAAATGTTCAAGTTCCTCTCCTCATTATTTGGTTTTCAGATTAAACGTGAGTTCCTGTTGATCATTATGGGTTTCCTTGACATCCGTACACAATCCCAATCAGATGAATTTCTATTAGGCATTTTATTCATAGCAGCTTGTTAATCCATTCTCTCCAATTGGAGAAACACTGGATCCACTTATTTTAACTCCTGGCTGAACTGGATCACTCAAATTAGGGGAGCTGGCAACATTGCTTTCAACGCTCCCCATGGAAATCACAACATAGATAATTATGGAATAGACTTGATGCCTTCTTTGCTACTACTAAACCCCCATGAACATACAATAAATCAATGTCTCTCTTCCTCTGTAGGATCTTATGTCAGTTCTTCACCATTGAATCCTGATCTTTGCACACTGCTTTAGCCACTACTTGATGAAGAATCTTATACCTCACTCCTTTGTACTTAATCTGTTCTGTTATTTGTTATGTATATTATGCATTATTTACATCTCTTTTCGGTGCCGCCTGGATTTAGCAACTGATCTATCTCACAGTCATCCCCCCTTCTGACCTCTGGATGCGGATGCAGGATTCCGGCAGCAGCTGATGATAGACGCGGAATGCCGGCTGACGAGCTGTAAAGATGAGCGACCGTGGAGGATTTGTTCGAGTAGGGTAGCAGGAGTAGGAGCCGGTGAGGCTCTTTGAGACGCTGATAAGGCACAGTCCCAAGCCAAGTAAACAGAGTGCAAGCACATTAACGGCTCAATGTGGCTCAATGCGGAGCCTATACATTTCGGGGTACTTGGGAAGTGTTTGTCTGTGTGGGAGCTGCGTTTGTCTCTTCCTAACCCCCTTCTTGTACTTCTCTACCTGGAGCCAGGACAACGGCTATCAGGCTGGGAGGAGATAGCTGAATATTCTTTTTTTTTTTTTGCAATGCCATTTGGGACCACCAGGTTGCTCATCAAGGGGGTAAGTAAATGCACTCTTCTTACCTGTTGGTTTATGGGGGCTCCTTGTACCACTTGGTTGAGGGTCACTGAGGGAGTCCCATGTTTTAATTTG
The DNA here is from genome assembly GCF_964204655.1 of Triturus cristatus. Classification (NCBI taxonomy): domain Eukaryota; kingdom Metazoa; phylum Chordata; class Amphibia; order Caudata; family Salamandridae; genus Triturus; species Triturus cristatus. The sequence goes on along the minus strand of NC_140587.1, from coordinate 732,140,037 downwards.
GACTAACCTGTTATGGGAACAGCAAAGAATCTACTTGGCAACTTCAATATGCAACGTCCTCCTAGAGGCACTGTTGCAGCTCACCCTGATTCACCAGCCCTGGTTCAAAGGGTAAAAAAATACAAACCGTGCTGCTGCCCTAAGGAAAGATCCGGGACTGCTTCCAGAAAACGCTGAGATGGCAGCTCCGGTGTCCACCAAGCAAGACCATCCGGGGGGCGCCTCTGCTGACTTAGATTCAAGCACCAGCCACCTCTCTATGGCTTCTCCTGGGCAGGCACCTCTACTTCTCAAGATCTGGCTGATCTAAAGACAACAACACTAGTGGTTGAGGCTGGGAAATCCAAGAACCTTAAAAAATATCTTCTTTTTTTTTCAAAGCTAACCCCGGACTAACATCTGTTGCTGCGGAGGGGGCAGGAGTATTTCACCATCAGCCGATCTACCATCAGTAAAGATGGATATCCCAGTGATGGCAGTCACCCTCCTCCTCAACCCCTGGTGCAACTTTCGCCTCTTTCTGGGGGTAGCCCACCTGGACTTTCCGTCGCCGTACCAGATAGGATCGTATCTTCTGTCTCCCGCCGGCTTTGCAGTCTGAATTTGGGCCAGAACTGACCCAGGACAATATCCCTCAGGACAATAGACCCTTTACTATGCAATGGGATGCCAAGAGTCTCCTCAACTTGATTCTGGATGAGATTCGAGAGCTTAAAACCTCCCAATCTGCGGAAATTGCTGCAATCCACGCCCGCCTTACTAAAACTGAAGAAAACAAGGCTCAATTCCTGGCACGTCTTCTTGAGGCAAAGACTAGGATCTTGCAATTGGAGGATCAAGTTTCAATCACGAATAATAAAGTTCTAGCCTTTTAGAGTCAAAAAACAGCAATGGAGTACAAACTGGAGGAATTGGAAAATCATTCTAGATGCTCCAATCTTCACATTCTTGGCATCCTGGAGGTCTTTAGGGCCGCAGACATTACCATGGGTTTACTCTTTCATTTAAAAAAATGTCCTCCCGGATTATAATTGAGATTTGACTCTTTTTTTTTAAAGTTAACAACATGTACATATAATACAATATATCTCAATTAAGTATATAGAAAATTCTAAAGAGAAAGGTATAACTAAAATTCAATCGTTATCAGATAATATATTGTGTAGAAATTTAAGGGGTAAAAGAAAGGAGGGGAGGGGGAGAAAAAGGGAGGGAGAAAAACAAGGGAAAGAGAGTATATCATAACTTTGTATCACAAAGTAAGAAATAGCTTATGAAAATAATCACTATAAACATCTGAAAAATAAATACCATACTATGATAAGAAACACAATGTAAGGCGTAATAATGACGAAAGATTTGAAGAAGTAAAAAGACAACACAATTCATTATGGAGGTTTCTGAACTTCATCCAGAGTGTTGATTGATGCAGCAGTAGAAGAGGCTACCCAGGTTAAGTAAGTAGTTAAAGGGAGCCACAAAATGTCTCTTTTAATAGATAAAGATATGGGAGTAATGTAAATAGTATCAAGTCTGTGATGGAAACATACAGCATTCCACCATGCTTTAAAAGTAACTTTGTCTGCCTGTTTCCAGTTAGATGTTATTAAATGGAGGGCTACTGCTAACAATAAATCTACTAATTTAAAATTGGGTGTGATTGGGGCCAATGAGGAGATAATGAGCCTAAGAAAATGGTAGGAAGGGAGAACGATGCCTTGGTTTTAAAGATTGTATTAATTTGGGACCAGACTAATTGCCAAAAGTGAGCAATAGGAGGACATTCAAAAAGTATATGCTTTAAATCAGCATGGATGCAGGGACAAGACCAGTATGTAGGTGAAGAGTTCAGAGAGAAGGAGGCTAGATTAGCTGGGGTAAATAAAAGGCATTAATAAATAAAATAAAGAGTTTGAGAGGTGTTAGCAGCTCTAGAAGTTTTAAGGATTTTGAATCATAGTTTATCTGAATGGAGGTTGACCAGCACTCTGTTAGATCTTTTTCCCATGTCAACTCAGTCTTCTTGTTTACTCTTTCAGAGGAAAGAAATAAATGTTTATATATTGAGGAAGCTGAAGGAGAAGAAATTAATAAGGGAAAAAGGGTGGAGCATCTTGAGGGTGGACTGGGCGCAGAAGACAAAGAAAAAAGATATTGGGTAAGAGAAGGAAGCAAAAGATTATATTGTGCCTTAGAAGATGACGATAGAGAAAATTTTGTTTGAAGTTCAGAAAAAGATAAGGGGGCATCATCAGATAATAGTTGTGAAATCCACAGCAATACCTTGAGTCTCCCAGATTTCCAGTAAATGGCACGGTACTTTATACGTAATAAGTTATTATCCCAAATAGGCTGTTGATCTAACACAGAAGGTGAAGGATAAGAGGAGGGTAAAAGAGGGTTAAGAATTTTGCGCGTACGGGAAATAACTGGAGGACGAAAGGATGCTATATTATTAGTAAATGCAAGAGATTCTGTCAAATCAAAAGGGGATATAAAAGACTTTTCAATAGAAATCCAAATAGGAGGATGAATACAGTGATCAAGGGAAAGCCAACGAGATGATTGTTTTAAAGAAAAAGCATAGTGATAAGATTTGAAGTCAGGAAATTTACGTCCACCAAAAGATTTGTCTGCTTTCAAAGAAGTTAAGGCTACGCAAGGAGATTTTTCCATTCCAGAGGAATTTTGTTAGTAGAGTGTCAATTTTCTTAAAATAAAATCCAGGAATATGTACAGGGATCATTGAAAGAAAATATAAAATCAAAGAGGAGAGCATCATTTTGATGGAGTCCAATCTTCCCCACCAAGAGAGAAAAAGTGGATGCCAGCGTTCAATAGTGTCATATAGAATTTTGATAATGTGTTCAAAATTCAGTTTCAATGTTTCGGAAATATTTGAGGAGAACCACAGGCCTAGATACTTTATTATAGGCGGTTTACATGAATAACCGGTAAGTATAAAATCATGTTTAAGGCATGTCACATCAAGAGGTAGGACCTCACATTTGTCTGAGTTAAGGCAATATACAGATACTTGAGAAAAAGCATCAACTTGGGTAAGAAAGGAGGGAATAGACGTGGCAGGATTGGAGCAATATAAAAGAATCTCATGCGCATATACAGACATTTTGACATGGAAGTGTCCAGCTGAAAGCCAGAAATTTGAGTATCTTGTCTAATCTTGGTTAAAAAGGGCTCTAATGCTATTATAAATAAGAAAGGTGTTAATGGGCATCCCTGTCTTACTCCTCCAAAAAGAGGAAAATAGTCCGAGGTTTTACCGTTAACGAAAATAGATGCTTTGGGGCCTGAGTACAATAAGGAAATAAGGGAGATTAATTTTGGAGGAAATCCTATCCATTTTAAGGCCTGAAACATGAAATCCCACCCTATCCTGTCAAAAGCTTTTTATGCATCTAAAGCTATAGCCGCAATGGGGTAATCAAGAGAGGGAGCTTTACTAAGGATGTTAAAAAAGACTCTGGAGTTATCGGATGACAGTCGACCTTTTATAACACCTGCCTGTTCGGTGGCAATAAGATTAGGTAAAATGGGGTCAAAACGAAGGGGGAGAATTTTTGCAAATAACTTATAATCAAGATTAACTAAAGAGATTGGGCGGTAATTTTTGCATAGAGAAGGATCTTTATTGTCCTTAGGTATTAAACATATCGTGGCCTCTTGAAAAGTACCAGAAGACAAACCGACTGCAATAAAAGAATTAAAAATAAGTAAAAGATGCGGAAGAAGAAGGTTGGCAAAGTGTGCATAAAATTCAATAGTAAATCCGTCGGGGCCAGGCGCTTTTCTTCTTTTCAATACCGAGACTGCATGTGTAATTTCTGACAAAGTAATATCAGTTTCTAAAGAGCGGAAATCAGTATGATGAGTAGGAGGGGATTCAATAGATTGAAAATAAGAAGAAAGATCATTTGAGGTTGGTTGTCGCTCAGGGGTATATAAATTCTTGTAAAAGGAGACAAACTCATTTAAAATATCACTGTCTTTAAATACTGAGTTACCTGCAGCATTTCGTATAGATTCTATTCTAGTCCATTCTCATCCTATTTTCAGGTAATTAGCTAATAATTTCCCCATTTTGTTTGGCCTCCATAATAACGAGAACTACATTTTAAAAGATAGGACAAAGCAGCGTCAGTGGATAGTTTATTGAAGGTAAGTTTTGCATCAATAAGATTTTTTAAAGATGTATCAGTGTTTGAATGAAAGTAAGCATATTCATGTTGCTTGATCTTAGTGAGCAATTGGGCGGTTTGATCTTCGAAAAGCCTCTTTTTATGGGAAACAAAATTCATTATAAAGCCTCTGGCTGCAGCTTTAAAAGAGTCCCAGACCATTACAGGAGCAGAATCTGAGGTAGAATTGAAAGACAAGAACTCAGAAACAAAAGAGCTGAATTGACTTGAAAAATTAGGAGGGGTTAAAGGTATCAAATCAAAATCAACATAAACTAGGGCATGATCTGATATTAAAATGGAACCAATGTAGGAATGGAGAACCTGTTGAGATAGGGAATTACTGAAAAATAGATAGTCACTTTGGGATTGTGATTGGTGGGGGGGGGAGTAGAAACTATATTTTTGAAGATCTTTGTTGCAGAGCCTCCAAATGTCAACTAGAGATTTGCGGCGTATGGTGGAAGTGAATTGTGAGTGCATCTTAGTGTTAACAAATTTAACTGAGGAATGCCTGTCTAATATGGGATCAAGAACTTGATTACAAACTCCGCCGAAAACAATATAATCATCACCAAATAGAAGATGTTTATCAGAAATATGAGTCCTAAAAACATTATCAACATTAACTGGTGCATAAACATTAAAAAATACTACAGGTATCTGATTAATGAGAAGTTTAACAACTACCCAACAACCTTCTGAATCTGATTCTTGATGAATAACTGAGATCTGTATTTCTTATGAGAAAGAATTGATACTTCATTTTTCTTACCTAGAGCAGGGGAGGAAAAAACATTGCCTACCCAACATCTTTTCAGTTTAGGTGCTTCGGTTTCAGACAAATGGGTTTCTTGAATCAATGCAATGTCTGTTTTTAGTTTAGCTAATGGGTTAATACCTGCTGTCTTTTTATAGGATTGTTTACTCCTTTAACATTCCATGTAGTAACTCTAAAGGTAACTAATACATTTTACATGAACAATTATTATGCGAACAGAGAACTGATCAAGATTCGATCGAGAAAAAAGATAAGTGAATAAAGATAAAAGTGCAAATTCAGGACTGAAAAAAGGGGAGAAGAAATAATAGGAGAGATATCATATAGTTTGAAAGATAAGCCAGATATGAAAAGGGATGAAAAACAATCCAAACATATGATAATATAAAAAGGTACCGAAAAGACATACCACAAACATACATTGGAAGCGGGGTTGGTGGAGCCACATATGGGAGGTAGCACACTGGACAGAGGACTCCAGGTGGGAACGGCACAGGGAACATCTTCCAGGAAGAACGAAGAGGCCATAAAGCAAAGGACCACAGAACCGCATTTGGTAAAGAAGAAAAAGAGAATATTAACAAAGAATATTGTTACATAACAAATAACATAACAAAATACAGCAGGACGGGAGGTAAGTACATGTAATAACAAATGTTATTGAAATAATCAAGACATTTATGACTCTTGAATGTCCATGGATTCATCTCTGCAGGTGTTCAAGAAATGCTGAAGAGCAGCGGGATCGTCATAGTTAGTTGTTTTATTATTGTAGGTCATCTTGAAAAGGCATGGATGGAACAGGCCATATCGAGCATTTAGGTTGCAAAGTGCAGGTCTCATCCAAAAACTTCTTCCGACGGTCTGCAGTTACTTTGGCATAATCTTGGGCAAAGTAGAGAGTAGAACCATTCCAGGAGATTTTCTCTTTTTGTTTGACAGTAAGAAGGACTTTAAGCAAGTCAGTGTATTCCAAAAAATACAAGATGACTCCTCTAGGTTTCGTTGAAGAGGATGAAGTAGGAGAAGAGTGAGTGTTCTGTCCTAGGCAATGAGCTCATTGAATATTCAATGAAGGAGAGTCTGGAAAGCACAGAAGAGTTGGCAAAAAGGATTGAAAAAAAGAGATGGGATTGGAACCTTCGCGACTATCAGCGAGACCATAAATAAGTAGGTTATTACGCCTGTTACGATTTTCCAAATTTTCAACCTGCTGCTTAAGTTGCTGCATCCCTCTTTGCAAAGTTGGAACTTTATCGGTGACTACCTGGACTAAGTCAGCTTGTTTCTCAAGGTCCTCAACTTTTTGCTCAGTGTGAGACCAGTTATCTTCAAAACGTTGGAGGCAAGAGTTGGTTTCCTCCATGTATGGCTTGAGGGAACGAATTTCGTCAAGTAAAAGTTCCATGGAAATTGAGGAGGAAGAGTTAGTGGGAGAAGGTGGGTTGATCTTTACACGCTTGCCTGACGAAGAAATGGCTGTGGAGGGTATTTTAGAGCTGGGTTTGGAGCATGAACGAGGAGTATTAGGAGTAGAACTCCTTGGTCCAACAGAGTAACTAACTGCCTCCTCCATATTGTCTTGCAGTACACTGAAGGGATTATGGCCTTCTAACGATGCACAGTGAGTGTGTTGAGAACCACTGCAGTTTGGTATGAGGCATTTCCATAGAAGATGCAAGAAATAAGCTGAATAGGTAAAAAAGCCCCAAGTCTTAAAATGGTGTCTGAGATACAGCAGATATTTTTGAGGAGAAATAAAGTAAAAATGAATAAACAAAAGGTTCCAGTCAAAAGCATATATTCCTCGATAAATTATTCAATGGGAGAGAAAAATGAGGAGGAAATAAAGGTAAACGTTGAGAATTGTCCCATTTGAACATCTTATAATGAAGAACAGCATGTCAGGTTGTCAGGCGGGAAGCGCTGGGAGCGACAGATCTACAAAATGGCGGCCGCGGCTCAGCATAGAGCTGCGGCCGGAAGCAAAGTGCCAAAATGCATCCTTCGTGCTCACCCCAGACACCCACGAAGGTCACATTCGGAGCAGTAGAGGCTCCGACACATGGAAATGAGGTCTTGGGGCCCGTAGAGCAGAAATAGAGACCTGGAGATATCCCGTTGCCCTAGGCCGCCACAGAGCTCCTCGGAACGACGGCCACATCTCCCTCGGTTCCTAAGCCACGTCCCCGAGATTTTACTCTTATGCAAGCCCATCGGGGGCCTGCTCACCTTCCTCCCAGTGCCAAGTTTCCACAGACAATCCTGGTTAATTTTGGGGACTTCAGGGACAAGGTACAAAACCTACCCAAGGCCATAAATCAGCAACAGTTCACCTCTTCGGAGGTCCCACTTTGTCGTATTTTTCCTGACATGTCTGCCTCCGCAGCCAAAAGGGGGAAAGAGTTTGTTAAAATGTTTTATCTATTTAAGGAACAGGAGGCACAGGCAATGATCACCCAACAGAGCAAATTAAAAGTGCTCCTAAAAGGCAGATTCCATGTATTTTGCAATGTCCCCTAAGCTCCGGAAATACTGCAAAAAATCTCTTTAAATAAGTCCTGATGGCCTCTATGTGGGCTTGCAGAGTTGGTGGTCCTAACAATAAATGAAAAATGCGGGCCATTGAATCGTGGATAAAAACAGAACATCCAGCTGTCATTTTAACTCAAGAGACTCATATACCGGTGGGAAAGCTAGTAGACTTTCCAATGTTCAGGTCCTGGGCAGCACATCGGGGTTACTCCTTCTCCTCTGCATCTCATCGTGGCACAGCGATCTTCCTGGGTAAAAACCTCCAAGCTGAGGTGGTCAATCTGCAAGTGATCAGAGTGGAAGGTGGTGCTGGGCTTTCTGTAATCTGGGGACTAGATTTCTAACTTTTGCCAGCATCTATGCCCCAGTAGAGGATAATCCTTTACCATATGAAGAGCATTTTCAATCTCTAATCCAAATTCCTGGTGAAGTGATTATAGGGGGAGATTTAAATGTTTTAATGAACTCTAAAATCGATTCCTCAGCTATGTCTAAAAAACAGTTAAAACCGAAAACTCTTAGAGTCATTCAAAATTATGGAAAGACTCTGGTCATAATTGACCCATGGAGGGCAGCATTCCCGAATAAGATCACGTATACCTGTTTTTCAAGTAGATTTCGCACTTCCTCACGTATTGATTTCTTCCTCATCTCTAGGACATTGACTTTTAGCCAGCTGAGAATCCTTCAGAACGGATTCTCGAATCATGCTATGATCATTTTAGAGTTAAAGTCAGGTAAATTCGTCACAAATTCTAAAAGATGGACTTTAAATAGGCAATATGCATCAGAAGAAAGCTGGGTGCTTCTCGTCAAAACAGAGATAAATGAGTTTCTTGTGCAAAATCACGGTTCGGCACCTCCTCACATAGTCTGGGACTCGCTTAAGGCATACATACGGGGACTAGCCATTGGAAAAGAAGCCAACGATAACTCAAGAAAAGTGAAGGATGAAAAGTAAAACCTAGAGCAGAAAGTGCAAAGGTGCTATGAAATCTTTCTCAGTAGCCCCTCGGTTCTTAACTAATGGAAACTTGACCAGGCTAAACAGGATCTTAGCGAAAAATATTATGTTTAATGTGAATCCTCTTATCAGAACCATAGGCAAAAGGTACACGAAGAGAGTAACTACACCAGAAGGTTCCTTGCATGGCAGGCCAGGGAGCAGGCAGCAATCAGATTAGCACACTGAGATGCCCTATAACTGGTCTTCGTTCTGATGATCCAGTGGCCATAGGGAATATAATGTCACAACATTACAGGAATATCTATGGCCAACAACAGTCTATTGACAAGGCATCTTTGGAAACATTTCTCCAGAGTTATGAAATGCCAGTACTCTCCGAGGATGATAAAATGAGAATGACGCGTCCTTTCTCTAAAGAAGAACTGGGGGATGTTATCAAAAATCTTCCGAATGGCAATGCTTGTGGCTCGGATGGTCTTCTTGCTTAATTTTTTCAAACCTTTTTGGGTGCAATTCTTGAATATCTCTTGCTGATTGCAAATTCTATTTTAGAGCGCGGTCTAATACCATTTTCATTCAGAAAAGGGAATATAATCAATTTTTTGAAAAACGTAAAAGATTGTGAAGACCCTAACTCTTATCGCTCTATCACGCTTTTAAATTCTGACTATCAAATCATTACTAATTTTAGCCAACTGATTCAATGTAATAGATTTGCATTTGATCCATCCCGATCAAAATAGTTTTATCGCAGGGAGGCAGCTCAGGACCAATACTCATTATGTGGTTGAAGCACTCGATTATTTTGAGACCCAGAACATTCCAGCTTTAGTCCTTTTATTAGACACAGAGAAGGCATTCCACCTAGTGGTCTGGGAGACCTTATTTTGTATGCTGTTAAACTTCGGTATACCTCACAAAATTACGGGGCTGACACAGAAATTGTACCTAAATGCAGAAGCCAACATTATTATCAATGCCTCTGTGGCAGGCCAGGTTAGTGTTAAATGAGGGACTAGACAAGGCTGTCCACTGTCCCCGGTGCTATTCACCTTTTTTATTGAGCCCTTGGTGATAGCCATCCGGAATAATGCAGATATTCGTCCCCCTCTACCAACTATAGGAAAAGTTGAATTATATGCTGACAATATCATGCTAATAATAAAGGGGGATAAGGAGGCCCAAGCAAAAGCTTTTGAGATTTTTGAGCAGTTTGACTTGCTAGACGGTTATAAAATCAATTTAAAAAAATGGAAATAATCCAGTGTGGCTGTAAGCCTGAGGTTTTGCATGCGGATATCCTTCCCTGTCTAAATACTAAACTGAAAAGTTATCTGGGGGTTTATTTCTTGTCACGAATTTCCGAATTGTATGACATAAACTTTGCCCCGCTTCTACAAAAAATACAAGACTTATTTCTTTGATGGAATTCGCTTCCACTAGCCATCATGGGAAGGGTCGTACTGATTAAGATGTCCATTCTCCCGTTATTTAATTTCTTATTTTCTGCGATCCCCTGTGTCTTAATGGCATCTGTTTTTGCTAAATTAGAGTCTATGTTTACATCCTTTCTCTGGGGCAATGAAGTCCCCCGAATTGCACTCAGCACTTTATATGAGGAACTGGTAAATGACGGATTAGCTCTTCCCAACCTCAGGAATTATTATTTTGCATATTTTGCACAATATATGTCAAGGTTTAAGCTGGAACCACAAACAGGTCTATTTGTCAACTATTTCATGAAGTTAATTTGTAAAGAGAACCAGATACGCTGACCACTAAAAGTCGCAAAATTCCCTAACCTAGTACATTATAAGTGTATGCAGTGGTTTTTCCACAAACGTCAGGCTTTCTATAGAAGATATTCAATCCCCGTAATTAATTCCTCAACTCCGATATCCAAACTCACTTCAGTATCTGAGATTAGAGATTCGACTACAATCATACAAAAATGGGCCAAGGCAGGCTTTGGGAATGTCAATTCACGACCGATAGATTTGGCCCGTCTACTGGCGTACAAGCATTATAATTATACCTCTGATACTTATTCAGACACATTTCAGAGTTATTTGACTCACACTCTAAATCCAGTTTGTAAACTTAAGCATCTCAGGCTTTTTATATACTAATTGCTCAGTTTGAAAGCTAATAGAATGAAGTGTCTTTGACTCATATCGTCTCACCTCTATGCTTACACGTAGTGATCTTTGGAGCACATTTTGTGCTCATGTTCCATTCTACTGCCTATATAGAAAAAACTTCTGAAGCTTGGCTTCATTAAAGCAAACTGTAGAACAACATATGAAGCAGTTAGATGCTCTTTTTCTGCGAAAGACAACCAATTCATTAAGAATCTTGTAGAAATTCTGGTTCTTGTGTATCACTGTCTTGAATAGTAATTTGCACTTTTAAACTATGTTTGTACTTTTATAATGGCAAATCTTTTTTGTATATGTAGTATTTATGCTGGTTTTTATTTGTTTTTATGATTGTAAATGATATTTTAATATATCTGAGCAATAAACATTTCTTTGCATTTAGATGGAATCATCGATCAGTAAAAACAAAAAAAGACAAGAACAAATAATTTGGATCAGAGCTGAAACTAAAAAATAAAGCACTATAAACACCTGGGGCCATATTATACAGTTGCCACATTTTTCTTGATGGCGCAATCAAGAAAAATGCTCTGTATTAGGGTCAATACGCTGGTCCCCAGTGCAGCCGCGGACTTGCTCTGTCCTGGGGCAACGCATTCATGTGAAAACTGGAGCGGCTGCTTTGACGTGCACAGTGCAGGCAGCACCCTTCTGCACTTTTAAAGGGGATAAAAGATCCCTTGTAAGCAGGTGCAGTGAGTGACTGAAACAGCCTGCATATGGTAGTTTGGGGGGTCCATGGGACCCCCTTTCCCCTGCCAGAGCCTGTAATCAGGGGCCGCACTGACAGTGTGCCACCTTTTAGGTGGCACATTGTCAGTGCACCTCCTGAGAGCTTCTTTACCTTTGCGCCCACATCTGTAATATGGTGCGGGGACAGAGGCAAAGGGATTTTCTCATTTTATTGGGTTCATGCCCCATGCAAATGAGGGAATGCCATCTTGAGGAAGCGCTGGCACTGTATGTGCGCCAGCGCTTTTGATATTACAGAAGGGGACGCACAAGCATCTGTGGGCCCTTTTGTAATACCAAAGTGCCGTGGTTGCCACAAAGCAGGTGCAAATGCCAGTTGAACCCCCAGGGCACTTCTATAATACAGCTTCAGGGGCTGCATCACTATCCCTTTCTGTGCACTGCACAGATGCAGAAGGGTCTGTGTGTTTCTGCTCTGTGTTTCTACACTCAGCTCTGTGCAGCATATAACTCAGAGATTTTTTGAGTTAATGTGTGTGCTGAAGATGGGAAGAAGAAATGCACAGACACCTTCTGATTTGGGGAAGCACACAAAACAGTTTCACTATAGTGACCATAATGCATATTTAAAAGAGTGAAGAGAGTACAGTTGTTACATTAATTTGTATAGCATTTTCTTTTAATTTTTCAACTTATTGTGAAATGGCATTTGGGTTGGACCAGAATAGAAAATAGGCCCGGGCGCTAAACATGGCCCCCATTAATAAATTAGAAAGCTAAAAACGTGGCTAAGGTTTGTAAATTGGGACAGTTTATAACTTGTAAAGACACGCTGTATAAGAGTTTTGCAATGTAAGGGATGACTGCATGGGTTTGAGCTTGCAACAGGCAAGGGAAATCAACAGTAAAAACCAGCCCAGCAGACCATAAAAGAAGCCCACAAGCAGCCAAAATAACACAGGCCCATATGCTGCCGTGTCAGACCAGGCCATCAGGCACAGTCTGATTGCCCTGGAGGCCAGTCCATCCCTGACCATGATGTATGTATTGGTTGAAAACGGTAATACCAAAAGCTCAGTGTTATAGGGCACATGTTTTGTTCTTGAAGTTTAATTAACAAAATCTGTGCATTCAGTGATTTGAAATATAAGTCTGCTTCCATTAATAAATGTATTGATAACATTGATATATAAAGGGGAAGTGTACAAAAGGATGGACACTGCTGGGTGTAGAGAAATTGACTTTGAAAATTATAAATGCCATGACCGCCACCCTCATGTAAAATCATTTAACTGCCCCCTGCAAAAACGACCAGCATATTTTCCCAAAATTAGTCTAAAGCAACACATTCCTGCAAGCAAGCGAAATAATTTTAGTCAGAGTTAAGGGCACAATGTCTGGTTTGCTGTAATGGTTTCAGTTAATTACACCTAACAATTTTAATGTAAAAAACATAAGCCAGCCAAACATTTCAAGAAACGTTATTATGGTAGGGAGACATATTAAAATAATTATTCAAAAGCAATGTTCTATGCTTATCATAAATTACAGCACTTATGGGAATTTGAAAATATATTGTAAAAGAAGGAGCTGATACCTGTAAGCATTTCAAGAGGGCATCAAAGAATGGTTAGAAAAAATAATGTTCATTTCTGCCCCTATTTTGCCACTGTATCGTACCTAGCTGCCACTGGACCTATGCCAAGTCTCACATCTGACAAAAAAACCTTACCATGATGAATCTTTTAAGGCCATCTTTACGATGTAAAAGTGAAACTGCAAATTCCAAAATACAATGTGCTGTGGGCTAAAACACCAGGACTTGTTATAAGTGCTGTACAAAATATGGGATGGCTTTTAAATGTACTCAAATGCATAATCATCAAAATTCTAATGTCTGACCTGTCATTCAAAAAGTAAGTTTATGTATTATTCCCTTTGTTTATTTCCATACTATATCTTCCTTTTCCCAGTTCTCTTCCGTAATTACTCTGACCCTGGAGAATTCCATGCTTTCAGCTGTCAACAGCAACTGTCATTTTATGGTTTGCTTCTACCTTGTGATGGTGGAATAAACTTTCCCAAATTTCTCTGCTATGACGTTGGACTTTATTTACTGCAACAAAACATGCTACTGGCAGACAAGTCCTGCAAAAAGGGTGCACAGTCTGACATGTTGTCAGATACAAGAGGGTGACCTATGGGGGGTTATTTAGAGGCCCTCCTTTCACACCTACTCATAGCCAGAACAAAGCTGACAAAAGATGTTACTGGTGGCCTATTACAGTTTTCTTTCACTAATCTCACATTGTCTTCTTGCATGGAGATTCTCTCTGTTACCCATGGACGATCCCGATATCTGCTCCCACCTTCGCCCAGGAGGAGCATCTCACGGTTTGAAAAAAAGCACTGATGAAGATAGACAACTCTGGAAACCTTGACTGAGACATATGTTAGAATTAAGGAACATATGGGGCTGGATTGTACGTCTGTACAATAAGGGGGTTGTCCCAGTGGTAATTCAATTTTAAATGGACATGACATCACCTGATAAATCAATTATAACCAATTTTTAAGCATATTGAAAATATTTAATCACATTGAACAAATAATGCCTCATGTTCAAACATAGCACATTTATCACACAGATTTCTGCATAGGTGCCCCAGAAAGGGAAAGGGAGGAATAGGTGCATCAATGTTCAGAATTGAGAGTGAGTGATGGAGGGAGGGCAGTGAACAGTGTGTACATCAAAAAATGCATAAAATGGCCTAACCAGCCTTAACCAAGGCTAAATTATTTACAAGAACAGAATGTCAAAACAGGACACTGTGAATCTATCACTGTTGCCCACATTCAATACAGAGAACACAGAGCTGTCGACGTTTCGACCCAGGGTTGGTGTAGGCAATTTCACTCCTTACAAGAGGGTCTACATCAGGGTCATAGGGGCACTCTTGGTCCACCTAGCCATGCGGTGGAGAGAGCAAGTTCGGGCCCGAAGGCTCCAAATGCAGAGAGGGACTGATTCTTTATATTATATGTAGATGTCTATGGCGTAATCCAATTTGGAGCCTTCATGTCCAAGCTTGCTCTCGCCACCTGGTCTCATGATGCTTGTTTCTGGTCCAGGGAGGACCTGGCTTGGCAGTTCGGGCTAGAGTGTTTCCATTAGGCACACGGTTAAGACTGATTTTCATATGGCTGGGTCTAAACTGGGTGGCACGGTGAGCAAAAGAACAATGGATTGAGCCCAAATCTCTTAATTGGGGGTGAATATCTGATTTGCTCTGCATTTCATCCATTATCTGTGTGTCTTTGGCATTCTGTGTGAATGCATATGTGCCATGTGTTTATAGATAGTCTGTGTTTCAGCATCTGTGTGTTGGTTTGTGGACATGGGTACTCTTCCTGGCTTTCCCTTATACTACTCTAATTCTCTAAAATTTCTAACTGTCATTCTGCTGTTCCTCACAACATTGCCTGAAACCCGATTTATCAGTTTTCCCTATGCTGCACCTGATTTTCCTAGACAATCAAACTAAATGTGGGTAATTTGGTTATTGGGTGTGTAGTGTCTTTAAAATATATTTTAATAAATGATAATTCATTTGTAATTTATGTTTGGTTTTTATTGCTACTTATTTTCTCAAATATATATATATTTTCTATAAATTATTACATTTTTATCTGAGGTTCTTAGGTGTATGGGTTTTAGGTGGTTAGAGCATTTAATTAATTATATATTACTTATTCATAACTAATTATTGTGGTGAAGGTTTTACATATTTTAATACTATTTTTTTGTTTACTAGCTTACAAAATGTTGAATTTATGTATTCATTTTTAAGTTTGGCTTGTTGGGTTTACTGGGGAATTAGGATGGGATTTTTTTTAAATACAATATTTAATAATTGACATTCATTGAAAAATGTATATATTATGTTTATTTCTGATTTATAATGATTAATTTACATACTATAAAGACTAAGGGGCCGATTATGTTGGTGGGCGGATTGCCACCGCCCGCATGGCGGTGGCGATCCGCCCGCCAACATTCACCGTCCACCTACCTTTTTACCCCACCACATTACGATGACGGGGGGACACTGGTGGACAGGAAGAACGTCCGCCGGTTTTCCGCCGGTCGACAAGTCGACCAGGCGGAAAGGGGCCTTAACATGGTGGTGGTGTCTTCAAGACACCCCCATCCATTTTAAGATGCAGGCGGGCACTCGCCTTTCCACGGCGGCATTGCCGCCATGGAAAGGCTCGTGGACTTTGCTGCTGGGGGCCCATAGCGGGCCCCCAGGGTGTTGGGGGGTGCACATGGGGGTACCTACGGCACCCCCCAGCATTTGCATGCACAAGGTGGCAGGCACCGTGCGGTGCCTGTCACATTGTGCCTTGAAATGCACAACATGCATTTTTTACCTTGCAGCACCACCCGTCACAATGTAAAAAATACGGGATGCGACCGCCAGTGTGGTAGGCACATCCTAATGCATACGGCGAGACCGCCGCACCTATGGCGGGCGGTCCCTTTTGCCGTTGCGGTGGAGGACGGACATCGCAATAGACCCCTAAATTCTTATTTCAATGTGCTGTGTGATGTTCTGTTGGCTTGAGTATGTTTTTTTATTTATTTTGTTAATTTAGTTAGTAATTATATGTGTTAAATTTTAAAACAAAAAGCATTGTATTCTAATATTTCTTTGATAAAGAGAATGTTTGTGCTTTATGTGTATGTCTGGGGTATACAATTAATTTTACTATAATTTTGAATTTATCTATTATGTTTTCTATTGTATAAACGTAATTTTATTGAATGAATAGTTTAATTTGTGTTTAACATTTTTAAGGCCAAATTGGAGTAATGTTTGTAGTGAAGGTAGTTCCTCAGATATGGCCCCCTGCCGCAATGTTTGTTAAACTGGATTTAGAATAGTAAACCTGACCCCTAATATATACACTTATCCCAATGTTTTGGTAGACAGGAGCTAGAATAGTAAATCTTACCCTCCTAATGTATGCATCTCAAAAATATTTGTTAGATGTGACTTAGAAAAAGACGTCTGACCCAGCCGGCCCCATGCAGGCACTTTCCAAAAAGTTATCAGACTAGAGGTAGAATAGTAATTCTAACCTTCCCAATATATTCACTTTCCCCAAAACTTGTTGGACTGGTGATAGAATAGCAAATGGAGCCCTACCCATATCTGTACTTTCCCTCTGTTTGTTAGATTGCACTTAAATTAGTAAATATAATTTCCTGCTTCTTTAATGTTTGTTATACTGAAGCTAGCGGAGCAAGTCTGTCTCTCCTAATGCATTCACGTTGCACAATACTTATTATACTAGAGTTGGAGTATTAATTATACCTCTGCCCATCCAATATATACATGTACCCCAGTGTATGTTACATTGGACCTAGAATAGTAAAACTGAACTCTTAATGTTTGATCTTTCCACAATGATTGCTACACTAATGTTAGAATAGTAAATCTGCCTCCCCCACTCTGCATGTATGCAATTCCCCCTACGCTAGTTAGGCTGGAGTTGAAATAGTCCGTTTGACTCCCTCTTGCACAACTTTTTCTCAACGCTTGATAGATTGGATTTAGAATAGTAAATGTGATTTTTTTCCTCCCCAAAATGTGACAAGTGTCCGTGGTGGGATTGTATAGTAGGGTATTGAAATATGAATTTTTGAATGATATTATTTTCAGCATTAAATTATAAATTCAATTACATATAATCATTTAATAAATATTATTGTTAAATATAAAAATAATTTCAAGAAATAATATCATATATTAGACAGTATAATTGCATGCAAAATTAATATTCATTCTATAAAAGATTTAAAACACATATAACTATTAAGGGAAAGAGCCTTAACAATGTGGGCCACGTCTGCCGTTTCCCAGCAAGCTGAACCACGCTTACCTTAATAGTGCATATGCCTTAACCACGCAAATGCGTGTTTAAGGCAATGCGCGGTCTAGATGCAAAGCGGATAGGCGGGCACAGGAAGACAGGAAGAGGAAGGATCGGGAGAGGACGTGTTCAGGTAATTGAGGCTGGGGTCCGGTCTTGGGGGTAGGGGGTAGTTTTTCAGGGTGAGGGTAGTTTTTAGGGCTCATGGGGCTCAGGGTTGTTTATAGGGCAGGGATCAGTTCTAGGAATCAGAGCAGGGGGCTGGGTTGGAATACTTTACAGGTGTAGAGAATAGTTTTTAGGGCTATTGGTTCATTTTTCGGGTGTGAGTTAGTTTGTAGGGCTCAGGGCAGGGTGGGAGGAAGGGACAGTTTTAAGGGCCGATGCAGTTTTAGGCCCCATGGCAGGGGGGCTGGGTCGGTGTACAGGGGTAGGTGTCAGTTTGTAGGGTTTAAACGGTGAGGGCCTGGCGTTGTGGTCGTTTTTAGGGCATGGTGCCAGTTTTTAGAGCGAGGCAGAGTAAAAGGGACAGCTTTAAGGGCTGGAGACAGTTTTAGGCCTCAGGGCAGGGGGGCTGGGTCGGGGTGCTTTACGGATGTAGGGGACAGTTTTTAAGGTTGGGGACAGGGGGCTGGTGTCTGGGTAGGTTATAGGGCATGAGGTAATTTTTTAGAGCTCAGGGAGCGGTGGGGAAATAGGGACAGTTTTAAGGGCTGAGGTATGATCTTTAGCACACATGTCCTATTACCAATCATTTCTTTGCCATGAAACTGCATGGTAAAGGCATGCATGGTAAAGTCGCATTTGTAGGTAAGACTGCTTGGTTCAGGCATGCAGTGTTCAGGCATGAATTGTCCCATCACACAACAAACTATTAAACTAAATTCAATGTATATTTTATACATTCACACATATCAATGCTTGATAATAGTGATAGCCACAAATTATTTTCAATAAAGATTTTTTTATTTTTAAAACTATTAAACTTGTCTATCAACCCTTTTAAAACGTTTTCAGGCTACAAAGTGAAGCTTTAGAACCAATCACAAAGGGTCCTTACACTCCAGTTGAAGAGCATCCGGTTCCGGCAGTGTTTTGAAGAAAACATAGTAAGCTCTCCTTGGGTCATGGTTTCAATGACCCAGGAGACTTTCTGTGTTTTCTTATGATGCAGGGCTCTGCTGCGCTCCCTGCAGCCCTCCAATCTTAAAGAAAACGGTTTGTGGTCCCCCTGTAACTTCCAGGGCCACCACCAGGATCCAAATGTATAATTAAAAAGCCCTTTCAGGTGCATTATGGGGTGCTACCTGTTTGGAGCAGTGACTAATCAATAAGTGGCTCCTGATGCTCATTTATTTTTTATGATTATTATTAATGGTTTTCCTGGTTCCACCTAGGACACCTAAGATATGTAATAGTTTTGGGGAGACCCAGGAACCCTGATGCCCCTGCAGTTCCCTAGTCAGCACCTATACAACTATACATTATTTTACAAAAGGTCCCCCAGTGCCCACCCGGGGTACCTACAACGTGGCCATCATTGAGGAACACATAGGGAGCCCAAAAGCCCCTGCCAGCTCTCCAGCCAGCACCCATCTTCATTGCAGCAGTAGCCGACTCTGTCACTTTGCTTCTGCCCAGGCAGGAGTATTTTTTTCTCTGGTCCCTAAGGGAGTTAAACTGTGTTCCCTACCCAGAAGAAGTCAGGCAGTGAATCAATTTTTTATTCCTTGCCCTCACTATCACAGGCAAAGAGCAGCATTGTCTCAGGAGGTGGGGTCCCCGGGACATTGCTCTCTTTGGGCCCCAGGTGTGGTGTCCCCAGGACCTTTCTAGGACTTCGTGTGAGGGCCCAAAGCATGACCTTTTCCTCAAAATTGCTAAATTGGCATGGGTGATGTTGTCCCCGGGGCTTCCTAAAGGCTCTGGGAGGGTGCCACATGCCCCCCTCCTTAGCAAAAAATGACTTTGCTGAGCCCCGGAACCTGACCTACCCCGTTGGTATATTTTTTTTTAAAAGGATGGGAGTACGCCCTTTTTTTCATTAAAAAAATGAAAATTTTCATCCACGCCCAGGGCGGCAGGGTATCCCTACCCTGAACACTATATGTATTTTGAATACTTTTTACATGACAGGGGTCTGAGTCCATGAGTCCTAACATGGCTGATCCTACATATTTGTTAATGTAGTGACAGCCAATCAGCTCATATTTTTTGATTGGCTGGATCCACGGATCTGCCGCTGCCCTATATACATACATTTTTAATTTGAATTTAACAAAAACGACTTAACTGATATACACAAAATCACAAACAGTACACTTTCTCCACCAGGATATACATTTCTTCTAACTGTGGTGCAATTCTGTTCAGCCATTTTTGCTGTATCACTGATCAATTTTCCAATGGAAAATTGTGTGAGGAAAACACTTTTTGGGACCCCACCCTTTTACTGAGCCCCGGCTTGACAGATCACTCTGAAACTTTCCTGGAAAAAGCTGAGGTGAATGAACTTTGCTATGGTAAGTTTTGTTTAGATTTGCCTAACGTCGTCAAAGTTATTAGACAATCAAAAAATCTGTATCTTATTGAAACAAGGTCCTAACTAGAACTAAAGACAGTGGCGATAGCCACTTTTCATTGCGCATTTGCATTCAGTTTTTTAATTTGGCCTTTCTTTTCCTCCTTAAATTCCTTCTACTTTTTTTCATTTCCGTTTTCTCCACTCTTAATGCCATGCAAGGTAAATGCGAATATTCCAAAACTTCTCATATTCAAGAGGGCCATCCGCCATTTTAATACTCTTGGCGTTAACTTTCTAGCAGGTACGCGTAAAGGGGTAAATTGTAGGAAACCAGGTGTACAGCAGTTGAGGAGTGATCTCAGGTACCGGAATAATGGGAGGATTAAGTTCTGGTAAGATGAAAGAGGGGAGGTAGCGGTGAAGAGGGTGTTGGATACGGGGTATGGAGGGCGAAGTAGGGGTAAAGGGGATGTAAAGGTTAGTGATGACACTGAATATGTGAATGCAACTTAGCCATTTTTTTATGTAGTAGGGTGGAGTCTAGTTAGAAATAAGAATAGGTTTATTGACTCTCAGAATATTTACAAAACATTGGGAAGTTAGGCATTTGCTATTTATATCTTACAAGCTTTGCAATGAATTTGTGCATATATTTTGTGGTGTAGTATTTAAAAGGATGTTTTTGTTGTTATTTACAGTTACCCCTGATGAAGGACCTGTGGGGGTCCGAAATGCATTGGGTCATAATAAACTGCTTGTGACGAATGGTGCTTTCTTACGTATTCTTGAAGAGAGGTTCGGATGGCCCGCTTGAATATGAGACATTTTGGAAAATTTGCATTTACCTTGCATGGCTATTTGAATGGCATTAAGAGTGGAGAAAACAGAAATGAAAAAAAGTAGAAGGAATTTAAGAAGGAGGAAAAGAAATGCAGAATTAAAAAACTGAATGCAAATGCGCAATGAAAAGAGGCTGTCGCCACTGTCTTTGGAGCAAAGAGAAGCCCCAAAATAATGTTGTTACGTTCAACACGTGCTGTTTGGGCTTGGCACGTTAAAACAGTGAGCACGCTATATGTGGAAGCTTGTTGGTTGAATTGAGGGGAACAATTTGTGATAAAAAATGGAGTGCTACTCATACATATTTGAACCTAACTAGAACTACCCATACTATATATATCTTCATGTTATTGCACATAGTTGTTAGTTGACAACAGGAGTAAGGTGTTGTATTATGAACAGCTGTGCTGCCAGCACAGCAGAGAGTTAAGCGTCTATTTAGTTAAGGCATTCACTTTAGATAGCACAAATCGTAAACAGGAAAGGCAAATCATTGTTTCTGACTTGTTCTGTCTGCATTTCAACCATTAATTAGAAAAAGTCTGAGTTCTGTGTAATAACATTAGACACCTCAAATTATTGACACACATTTTATTTTGTAAGGCAGTCTCGTGAGAAAAAGATTTCCGAAGAATATTTCTTCTGTTCTTTTTTCAATCACACTGCATTAGGACTAATGTACTATTAGCCACAGCACACAGTGTTTGCAAAATGTCCTCTTTCTGGGTGGAAAGTAAGAAAGCTTTTCAGGCTGACCATAGGCTGCTGCTCTGACTGGAGGGGTGGCGCTGACGTGCAGTTATCAGTTACTACTTCTTTGGCACTGTTCTTTGCAAATATTTGCATAGTGAGGGAGGAAGCTAAAGAAAATAACAACAAATTGTCCTGCCTCCAGATTTCCTAGAAATTGTGCCTATATTTAAAACCAAGCAAAACAGCCATGAAAGCTTTTGTATGAAAGCACTGTACAATCTTGTAAATTGTGGTTCCTTTTCCCTGGTGATTTATTCACAAATGACATACTATTATCTTCTATAATTCCCTTTCTGGCTTATTTCCGACATCCAGCGCTGCAACGCAAATAAAATAGCAAAATAAAAATCTGCTCGTGTCTATCCTTGGATTTGCATCAATTTAGCAACCTAATCCAGCAAAATCTCACCATGTATTGATCCATGTTTTACAATGTAATTAAGGTACAGGGTGTGAGGACAGTCTTCAATCAGTTGCTGCTGCCACTGCTATCTGAAAGTAATTCTTGCTCTAATTAAAAGGAATTAGTTTGACGTTCATCAGCAGAGGGGATTTCCTAACACAGTCCACTTCCGCTAAACTAGAAGATCTGAAAGGAAATTAAGAAGACTTGGAAATTGAAACTATGGGGCATATTCTCAAGGAGCTATTGCCGAGTTATCGGCACTTTACCACAGCCAAACTCGTGATAAATTTACCGCCCCATTCACAAGCCGGTGCTAACAGCCCATATCACCGGTTTTCCGGCTATAGCATCCTCAAAAAACATCGCCACGGATTACCCCGGCAACTATCGCTAATGAGATGCAGAATAGGCGTTCCCGAGCAAAAAGACGCAACAACACCACTCCAAAACATTGTCAATGACCAGCCAGATGAGCGATAAGATCACAAAACAGGCGATAAGGCGCGTTAGTGACAGGAAACTAACACCTGCTCTGACCTGGTGTAAAGTCGGACAACAACCGGCACCAGACAAGGGAGCACAGCCCATAGCCAAACATGAAGAACAACAGATGCCCCTGAGCAACTGAAGATGCCGCCCGGAGCCCCAATAGGGCAACAACACCTACCGCCACCACCCCCCCCGGACCCCACCACCTGCCACCCCCTCCCTTTGACAAAGATAATGCAATTCAACATAACAAAACCATGAACCAAACAAATCCCATGAAGTTGCACAATCACAACACCTAACATACAGGTGCGTACAGACAAATGGAAATCATACATCCGAATCATATAATACAAATAAAAACTTTATTTCAGAACAAACAAAAAACAACAATCTCGTAGAGGCATGGCGGGTCTCCTCTGGGCAGTCTGTAAGTCACAGCCTGCAAGACAGAAAGACAGATAAGAAGGTGTGTCATGCGCCCAACAAACTACAGAGAGAGAGAGCGAATGAGAGAGAGGGAGAGGGTGAGAGAGGGAGGGAGAGAAAGAGAGGGAGAGAAAGAGAGTGAGGGAGAGGATGAGAGGGGGAGAGAAAAAGAGGAAGAGAGAGGGGGAGAGTGGGTGAAAGAAAGAGGAAGAGAGAGTGGGAGAGGGAGAGGGGGAGAGAGAAAGAGAAAGAGAGGGAGGGAAAGGGAGAGAGAGAAAGAGGTAGAGAGAGGGGGGAGAGGAGGAGAAAGAGACAGAGAGAAAGAGAGGGAGGGAGAGTTCTGACACTGCAGACCCAGGCCTCACTGCTCACCTGCAGCCACCGGTGTGTCTCCAACCACGTGCCTGTGCACACTGCAGTCCCCCAGGTCCCTCGTCTGAAACAGTTGCCAGAGACATGAATGGCAGAGTCCATACAAAAGCACAAGCCATCCGCTCTTGCCCCCCCCTGCGCACACAGGCTGCTGCAGCCCAGGCCCTCCCGCCACCCAGTAGTGATTGCTCGCCCCTGCGCTACCAGGCCTCCATGCTCACCTTCCGACACCCTTGGTCATTGAAAAGACATCTACCTCTTTCACAATTTTTAAGGATTAGGCGAATTTCCTCTAATCCGGAGTCATGCGTGCAGACTATTCAAGACTCCAAGAATACATTTCTAGCAAGGGGCTACCCCCAGCAAGTGATTGATGAAGCCGTTAATAGATCATTGACAAAAAGTTGTGAGACTTTACTACAAAAACAAGAGAAATTACCAGGTCCCAACCATGAAGTATTTGTATCAACTTTTTCCACCAATTCTGATTCAGTGAAAAAAAGTATTTTATTGAGATGGGACTTGTTGCAAGCAGAACCGGATTTCAAAGGAATTTTTTCAGAGCCACCGTTATTTGCTTACAAAAGATCTAACAACTTAAAAGAAATTTTGAATCGCACCTCAGTCAGTTCTGATACAGTTTTTAAAGGCATGACAAAATGTTTAAACTGTTCACATTGTAATAATGGTATTTGTGGCAAATATGTTACCCATCCGTGGACAGGAAAAAAGATCATGTTGAACTTTGATGCGAATTGTAATACACATCATGTGATCTATTTGATTAAATGCCCGTGTGATATGTACTATGTGGGAAAAACGGAGAGGGTTTTACGTATTCGCATAACTGAACATAAGAGCAGAATACGCACCAAAACCACAAGTTCACCATTAGCATCGCACTGGTCAGAGATGAAGCATTCTATTGCGCAATTAAGATTCTGCGTTCTCGAAAAGATTGAACCACGTTCAGACAGAGACATGGCGAAATTTCTGTCTCAACGTGAATCTCATTGGATCTGGTTTCTACAAACTTTACTTCCGAAGGGGTTAAATGATAAATTTGAACTGGCATGTTTTTTGTAAAAAGATAAGGCCTGGGCGGCAAATTCCGCTCCGCTCGCGGAATTTGCGTAATTTCGCGTTCCGCGGAGAACGCGAAATTGCTCAAAAGTCTGCTTTCCGCAATTTCGCGAAAGTTTTGCTTGTTCGCGTTCTCAAAATGCGTGTTCGCGAGATATTTCTCCCCGAACACGCAAACAGCAATTGTGAACAGGAAAAAAGCATCGCGAACAAGCAATTCCTCGTGTTCGCGGAATTTCTGCGTGTTCGCGGAGATTTTTTACCGTTTCGCGGAGATTTGCGTAACGCAATTACGCAAATTCCGCCCACCCCTAAAAAAGATTCCTTTGGTTGGTTCCTTTTGCGCATAATGTACGTCAGTGAGTGAGTAGTTGTTGTTTACTCATTCCGCATTGTTAATATCACTGTTTAGGTTTTGCCACATTGATGCTACACACTGTATCAAATGTTGAATATGTGATATTTATTACAGTGCATTCACTATCCTTTCACTTTTTCCTTCACTTTTTCCTTTATTTATTTTTTTCTTTTTCACTTTAACTTTATTGTTTCCATTAACGCTGTGTACTGACATCGTCTTTATGGTGATGGACTTCCCGTTTTAATATGGCGGCTGTAGTCACAGCCTGCACACTAGTCCTGTTTCTATGTTAGTGTTTCAGTCCTTCTTCAAATCACCAAGCCGCAGTCATGTAATGGTAGTTGAGTCAGCGACTCGGCGTTCATGATCGTGGTTACAAGTTTGGTGGATTGATTTTTTTGAGGTAAGCGCAAATTAAATAGTTTTGAGCACTCCGGTAGAGTACAACCAGTCGTTTAGAAGTTGCATCATTTCATTCATACTTTTTCCGGCAGATACAATTGTCGAAAACGTCTTTTGGTGGAAAGACGGGCATAAGATTCAGTTCGTTGATGCTACGCTTTGGTTACATTTGGGTAAGCAAGTCAAGTTGCACATCTCCATAAGATCACTTTGTTGATTGGCATCCGATACTTAGTGAGTTTCCTTTTGGTTACAGACAGTTTATCCAAATCACAGCCTTATACTTGCAGTGGATTGATTCAGCGCTTTTTAACTTTGTAATCCACGTACTTCAGTAATCCTTAGGTATGTGTTTTAGTTTCTTGTTCGCTTGCAATTGGTGACTGGTGTTATTCTTTAGTTTCAGTCTGGTTACGGACTGTTAGTCACTTCCCCCAGCTGCTGTAATTGTATTTCAATACGGATCTTTTTTGCGCACACGGGTGTCGCTTTTCTTGTTCTTTCTTTTCAGTGCTCTTGGTGTGATGGGACTGCATTTTCGTTTGCTACACGGTGGACTCTTTCGTTTTTCTCTTTTTCTCTTTTTCTTTTCTTGTATTTAGTCACACATATCAACTCCTGGCTCCGGTTGAGTCCACAATTAGAAATGTTTAATATTGAAGCTTTAGTTTTGTATTTACAATTGATATACCATTATTGTTTATATTCCTAGATCCCCCTGATGAAGGGCTCAGTTGAGAGCCCGAAATGCATTGGGATTTGCTGTTAATATGTGAAGCTTTCACAAAGCACTTATGCTGACTACAAGCAACATTCTGTTTTGTTACAAAAAAGAAGCTATCTGTATTCATCTAGAATAAAAAGCAGAAGACTTCAATTAGTTTTTGATCTATTCACATTACTGTATGTGTGTGTTTTTTTCGGTTATATTCCACTAACAATTGGTGTCTAATTGGTTAATATTCTGTATAAATTTTTGGGAAATTCGTTGTTCAAATATTGTTAAATGTGAGTACGCCCCTTTCGGGCACATTGTAGTGCACTGGGTATTTCTAGACATTGTTCTAGAATTCATATCCTTTTGTTCAAGCGAGGTGACTGGCAGTGTCACTTACTTGGTGCACACACCGAAGAGTATTGTTATTTGACATTCTGTTCAATTTGGAAGAATTTACAATTTTGTGTAATACGAGTGCATAGCTAGCTGTTTTTTTCTATTGTCACCTTCTGACACCAGCATGCCTTCAAGAGGGGCCACCACGTGCTGCTGAAAGCACGAAGCCCGGGGCCAAGGACCATGGCACCCTCCACATCATGCAGCCCGCAGCGCGGGCCACCAGGTCACACACTTGATTCTGGGTCTTGATTTCGCGTGGCAGAGAACATATCAGTGCACCCGGCCTTATTGCAGGCTGCACACCCACCCAGCACTAGAGGTGCCACTAACTCTGTGAACTGTGAGGCAACGCCACGTGACGGTAGGCCCGCACTGCCCGCTGGCTCAGGCCTACACTGTGGTCTAGCAGGGCTCACACCAATGCCACCATCCCGGACCGCCTGGACGGCGCATCATCGCAGGCTGCACACCCGCTCAGCATTCATGGTGCCCCTTTCTCAGTGCACTGAAAGTCACCATCCTGTGGCAGTGTGCCTGCCGCAGTGCATCCGGTGCCACCAAGTCTGTGCACCGCAAGCCAAGGACCCTTTATGATTGAGTCCCATAGTGCGGACACCATCATGTCACCCCCGGCACTGTGCAATGTGCTGTGGCAGGGCCCTAGGCCCTCAGGCAGAAAGGATACCCACACGAAGAAACCCAGTGACAGAGTGCAAATGATGTATAGCACATGCGCCAGGCGATTTTTATTGAAAGGGTCACATGTCCTGTGATGCTGGTGCTGAATGGTTGTGGTGTGGGTGTGAACCAGCCGTGAGGGAGTGGCTGTGGCATGCTGATAACTAAACCTGTGATCAGCAGATCCCTACAGGGAAGACCTGGGACTTGTATCGTTGTTGTTCACCCCTATAATCGTAAGCAGAGTGGGCTGGCCTGGCTCATGCCAGTCCGGCGTAAGGGTGTGAACAATGACCCCGGGGCTCTGGCCGTGCTTACATTCTGGGCTAGACAGGGAAGTAACTAATGCGTGTGTCTTTGTTCCAGTGCTGGCGCCACCCTGACAGCAATCGGCAATGTGTCACCCTGTGACCCAAGTCCCACAACATAAGCAACATGGATGTAAGGGGGAATCATTGACCCTACAGTCATCCATACCTCCACACTTGCAAGATCATAGACATGACACATCGGTGTGACAATGAATGTTTACTGCACATTCAATGGAGTGTCTTAGCTGGTGCAGTACAGGGCCATGCAAACCCCAAGCCACATTGACATCCCGTGGAGGGCCAGCCAGAGTCCGTCAGGGAATTACAAGTACATCAGAGGAGGGAGAGTCCAGTCCGCAGTCTGAGACTGTGTCATTGGTGACCAAACAGGATATGGCAGTCCATGTTGAGGTCCAAGGTGAGTGTCGTTGAGTGCATCGGGGGACAGTGGAAGGTGATGATGCAAAGGGCAGAAACAGGCCATATGGCGGAGATGGATGCTACCTCTTCCTTCTGACCACGAGGGCAGATTCATCGGCATCTTCATCAACTGCTGTTCCCGGTGCCTCACATGTTGGTGGTGGTGGTCTGTCTCCAGCACTGTCTGGCACTGACACATCAGGGGCCGGGGATGTGGATGGAGTGGTAGCAGCAGCATGCATCAGCGCCAGGCCTTGTGGTAGCAATGCCATGCGGAGGGATTTTTTATGACCCAGCTTCCTCTCGCTCATGTGCAGCCATGGCAGCCAATCTTTCTGCCCGTGTACGCTCCATGTTCTCCTGAGCCTCCGCATGAGTCCCAACTCCCGGGTGAGCTTGCCTGAGCATTCTTGTCTCAGAGTCAGAATTCTGACGATGTCAGCCGTGGTTCATTGGAGGGCATGGAGCAGACTGTGGGTGTCCGTTAGGGACTGTGAGTGGTCCCTGATGAGACTTAGACACCCACGTATGGCGTCTAGTTTGTCTGCCATGCGGTCGAACCCCACCTGCACCTTTTCTGCCAGCTTCTCCTGGCACCCCAAAACACGGCGTTGGAAGGCCATGTGTTCATCGTGGGGGTCCTGGGAGGCAGCTGTGGTGGTGGGTGCTGCCTGCTGTGTGTTCTGTGCAGGGGGTGGGCTCTCCTCGTAGCAGATGGGCTGCCCTGCTCCTAGAAGTGGGCTGCTGACGCTGTCAACGAGCTGTTGGAGGGTATTGGAGTCAAACGTTTTGTGGTCCTCTTCGTCATCAGAGAAGAGAGGTTGGGACTGCTCTGCAGGAGGTGTTGAATTTCCCTCTCCAATGTGAAGGGGAGATGCAGATTAACATTGTGTTCACATGTATGTTGTCGCTTTGTACATGTTTACATTCAGACTGCATGACAGTGTACATTGTGACTGTTTGTGGGGAGCTGCCTAAATGGTGCGGGACAGTGGACATTCTGACAACATCACGGATGTGTGTTTGCACTTGTACATTATCAACTCACATTTCCCTTCTATGCCACATGTGATTTTGCACACAAGCGACACCATTTGTGCCTTCTGTTCTGTGGTGGACGTATTGCGGATTGTGCCACATGGTTGTAGATGTTGATGTGCTCTGCAGGTGATGTGTGTGTGTTCCTAATTTTGGGGAGTCGCCCCTGCAGCTCTGATTTGGCTGCCCCTTATCCCCTACATGCGGTGTGCCTCTGACTTCTGTGCTTATTCAGTGCTGAGATGTTGCATACTTGGTTGCATTGGTCTCTTGGTGGGAGTTGGGGTTCTGGGGCATGGTTTGTCCACAGATGTGCTATGCTTACTTGTGCATGCATGCCATTGTGCCCATCTCCCCCATCCCCCAGTCCCTGGCTGTTACTCACCCTGTTGCTGTTGTGTCCGGTCATGTTGAGCACTGTCCGGGCCCCCGACTCCTGCCACCGTCTCCCCACTGATGACTGTGGACACCATTTCCTCCATCTCGTCCAGCTCCTCCTGTGGCGCTGGGCTCCCACCTCCAGTCTGCATTGCTGCCTTCCGGTTGTTTGCAAGTTCCTGCTTGGTTTTTCGCTTGACATCATTCCAGCGCCTCTTGACCTCTTCTTTTGTCCTCTTCAGTACTCCGACTGCATTCACCTTTTCCACGATGGTCTGCCATATTCCATTTTTGGTTCCCATTGACTCAGTGGAGGTGACGAACAGTAGTTGATGGTGTTCTATCACCTCCGTTATCAGTATTCTGTTTTCCTGCGGACTGAACCTTTTCTTCCTACTCTTCTTGTGTTTGCCCTTCCCTGACCCTGAGGTCCCAGGCTGGTCCTCTGGGGGGCTTGTGGGCTTCTGGTTGTCCTCTGCACTTGCTCCGGCTGTCTTCATTGTGCTTCCCTGTTGTTTGGCTTGTGTATGTGTGTTTTTTTCCAGCTTTTGTGGTGCATTTTCCCGCATGTCGCGTGGGGATTGCAGGCCTGTGGCTGATTTTCGCTGATTTCTGTATCGCGATTTGCATCATCGCCACTTTTTTTGCATTGGTGTTTTGCATTTTTGTGGCGCCGCGTTGATTTTAACGCATTTATTTGTCACGTTGTGATAGGTCTATCGCATGGAACCGCCGTGTTGGGAATACCACATTAACACGGTGTTGTTTTCCGGCGATAGACCGCTATGTGAAGAGTTGCATTAAGCTACTTTTGCGGTAGTTTTCACGCGTTCTTGAGAATATCCCCCAATGACTTCTCTAGATTCCGGACACAAATTTGTTGATTTGCCAAAAAGTGGCAACCAATGACAGTCATCGGTCGAAACATGCCGCACGCATTTCTGCATTTCTATATTTTTAAGACCTCAAACAAGCTTTGATAGCCATAGGGATGGAGAAATGTTACCACGGTTTCCATTTAAGGAATCAACCGCATGGTAATAATGCACTCCTCGGACTTCAGAGCAAAAACCAGTTTTGTCAAAGGCAATAGGACTGGTCTCTTTAGGAAAAGTCTTTGGTAATAGTTGAGTCACTTTGTGAGGGCTGTCCCTAGGTGTCCTAGAAATACAATTCCAAAATGAAGCAACATTTTGGGCTACAACTAGGGGTGGGCGGAATTTGCGAAATCCACTTTCGCAAATTATCGCGAAAATGTTAAAAATTATCGCAAACACGCGGAAATATCGCGAAGATGCGGAAGTTTTTTTCCCGCATGTTCGCGAGATTTTCTTCACTACCAAGCAAACCACTCCTGAACACCCCAATCCCCAAAGTAATGTTCAGTTGCCTGCTCACACTGCTATCCCCTCCCAAGTATCACTTGCCCAGTCTTTGTGTCCGACCTACCCACAAAAGACAAAGGGGGATATTCTAAAGAACGTGTGATAACTACAGCAAAAGTAGCTTAACGCAACCCTTCAAATCGCAGTCTATTGCGTGAAAATAAATCCGTGTTAATGTGGTATTCACAAGCCGGCGGTACCATGCGATAGGCTCACAATAACGCGCCATGTGTTCGCGATAGAGTCAACGCAAGGCCGCAAAAATGCAAAACCTGAAAGCAAAAAAATCTGCGATGACGCCAATCGCGATACCTAAATTAGCGAAAACCAGCGACAGGCTTGCAATTCCCGCGCGTCATGCGGGAAAATGCACCATTAATGCAACAAAGAAAACCACACCAAAGCCAAAAGAAACTGAGTAGCACCATGGATGCCCCCTGACCGAGTGCAGAGGGCAATGCGAACCCCACAAGCCCCACAGACCAACAGCAAGGAACAACAGTGTCCGGGAAGGCCAAGGAGAAGAGGGAGAGGAAGACGGGGTGCAGTCGACAGGAAAACTAGATCAGCACCACGAAGGTGACGGAACACTACCATCAACTGGACGTAAATATGACAAACGTGAATGCAGTTGGAGTGTCGAGGAGGTCTACGGAGGAGGACAAGAGGCGCTGGCATGAAGTGAAAAGCCAAACCAAGCACAAACCCGCTGCCAACAGGAAGGCTGCAACAGCGACTGGAGGTGGGAGTCGTGCTCCACAGGAGGAGCAGAGGCAAATGGAGTGAACAGTCATCAGGGTGTAGACGGTGCAAGGAGTTTGGAGTACGGACACAGCTCGATAGGACCTGACACAACATCAACAGGGTGAGTAACAACCAGGGACTGGGGGGACAGAGGGACGGGCACAATGGCACACATGCACAATGACGTGTAGCACACTGCACACCCAAAACGACCCTGGATCATGTCCTTCATCATTGTCATACAGTCTGCATGTAAACAAGAACAATGCGCCAACATAAATGTCAAAACAATGTCAACATGCATCTCTCCTTCACATTGCAGAGGGACAAACAACACCTCCAGCAGAGCAGACCAGACAACTCATCAGTGATGCTGGAGAGGACCACAACACCTTCGACACCGACACCCTACAACAGCTCATGGACATCTTAGGCAACCCACCCCCAGGAGCAGGGCAGTCAAACTACATAGAGGAGACCCCAGCCCCTGCACAGACCACACAGCAGGAAGCACCTTTGACCACGGCTGGCTCCGAACACTCCACAAGGCACACATCACATTCCAATGCCAGGTGTCAGAATGCCAAAAGGAGGTGGCCGAACAGGTGCGGTGGAGTCAGAGCTCATGGAAGCCGAACTAGATCACATACGTGGGTGCCTCAGTCCCATCAAGGACCACCTACACCCCACAAAGGAGACCAACACTGAGACAGAGACACATGAATTTGCACATGTCCTGTAATGAACCACACCCAGAGTCCCAGAATTTTCATTCACACACCCACACCAGACCTCCGTACGACAGCCCAGTCCACTCCCCTTATGTATAGAGTGGGTGACCACAAAGCTACATGTCCAAGGTCCTACCCGCTGCCAGAGGGGATATGGTTGTGGCCACTGTACACAGCACAATGTAATGTTGTAGGGCCCGGGGCCCTCATGCATACATTATGACCACACGGACACACACAGATAGTTTTTGGGACTGGCTACAGGCACGTGCACCTGGCCCCTTTATTGGCAGGGTCACATGTACAGTGATGCCTGTGCTGGATGTGTGTGAGGTGAGTGAAAGCCAGCCCGCAATGAGTTGTTGATGCTGGCAACAACTACAACACTGAACACCATCAAAACGGAAACAGAAAACACCAGCATTACAGAGACAACTGCGGAGCATCATGGTGGTAGCCGGAGCAAGTTCCGAGGTCACCCAATGAGCAAACAGAAGTGTCCATTAGCAGTGGTGCACTGAAACAGTGGCACCTGTAGTGCTGATCAGGGTATCAGGCAGATGATGGCATCCACGACAGGTGTGAGCAACCCTGATAGTGTGGCAGTTAGACATTTTCGAATCTGGCAGTTGGCATTTGGAGGTGGTCCTGGCGGGGGTGGTGTGTGCCTCCTGTGGTGATGCGACATCCGGGCTGGTCAGGACTCGATTTGACGTGTGATCCCTGTTGGACCGCAGTTGAGGCAGCAGACAGCGCAGTGCCACAGACACATGGCGTCGATGAGCCAAGGCCATTGTCACAGAGGCCATCCAATATCCCAGCACAGAGGGTCCCTGACTTGAGCTGCACAGAGTTAGTGGCCTAGGATGCACTGCGGCCAGCACAGGCACACCGCCACCTGATGGTGACTTGCGGTGCAGTGAGATAGGGCCACGTGAGCTGAGCCGGTCCTCATCGATGTCTGAGGTGAATGTGGCAGAGGGTTGCGTAAACAGTGGTAGGTGTCCACCAGGGCATGATGCAGAGGGTAGAAGCCGTCTGGAAGCAGCAAATGGAGGAGTGGAATGCTACTGCCTTGTTTTTGCCACAAGTCAGTATGACGGACAAGATGATGACAAAACTCCGAGTCCATAGACTTAGTTGCCACCAAAGTTCAATCAGAAAGTGTCCATGGATGTCGGGGAACAGAGTTAGTTTCACCGGAGCTGAAAGAGGATGCAGCCTGCGATGAGGCCAGTATAATGAGATAAAGACTGCCATAAATAAATCAAGACTGAGTTCACAATGTGTGACCTACTCGACCACAGTGTAGGCCCGAGGCAGCGGTCAGCGCTGGACAACCGCTGTTCAGTGAGCTCCTCCTGGAACTCTAACACACGATGTTGTAATGGCATGTGGGGGTGACTTGTGGTTGACGAAGGTAGAAGCACCTGAGCTGAGCAGGTGTTCAGTCAGTGACGATGCCATGTCCTGCCTTGTACGGACTGGATTGGATTGGTATGAGGCCTGCTGGACCGCAGTGTAGGTCGAAAGCATAATTATCATGGGCCCATAGACACGTGTCATTGGCTCGCGATGCACAGAGTTAGTGATACCAGGGCATTTGTCGGTAGTGTTCGATCACCTCCGTAACGATGGTCCTTTTTTCCTCCTGACTGAAATGCGTCTTCCTCTTTCACCTCTCCTTGCGTGCAATGATCTGTAGTCTGCCATTGAAAAATCAAGACTCAGTTCCAAATGTGTGACCGACTCGAGCACAGTATGGCCCGAGGGCAGTAGTCCACGTGGGCCCACAGACAAGTGTGGCTGGAATGCTATACACAGACTTGGTGTCACCACACCGAAGGGAGTATAGTGACGTAAAATCAGCAATAGTTAATGTTCTCTGCCATAGTGTAATCAAGACTCAGTCTGTGTATGCCCGTGGAGTACGTAAATGAGAAAGGTGTACTGCGGGACTGTGATGGTCTGAGGAGGCTGCCAGGGTCGTGGGACTCGGGCTTGGAGATTGCACTGGCACGTAGTGTGCCCTCTTCGGCACACACCGGTGTCGGCATATGTGCATTGAGGCCTGGGTACGCAGGACTGGTTCGGGGACCAGTGGCCCAGGGTGCAGTAGGCACACAAGATCACAGGCAACACCGCTTACGGCGTCGGCCACGTGGCGGGTGAGGGGCATCACCCTGGCAGAGACGTTGGGTATTCCGGAAGAGAACCACGCCCAGAGCTACGTGCTTTTTATTCACACCCCTACACTGGCCTTGCATAAGCCGGGCCAGCCCACTCCGCTCACGCTTACAGGGGGGGACGTAACAAGCTACATTTCCTGGATCTTCCCCACTGGCTGGGGTGACATGGTTGTGTCCACTGTCCACTACACTCTAGGTACCAGCGGTGTATGTTGACATGGATATGTGTGTGGTCTGCATAATGCAGTCTGGCCATCATTTCCACGCCACACTTGGCATTGTGTACATTCTCATTCATGGGTCACTTGCCTCCTTCGCACGTGCCTGGTTCACACCTCTTCCCACAATCTGCTATCGTGTGGTTGAGGTGCTATGTAGTTGATGGCTTATGTGCATGGCTGGCCCAGGTTGCCACAGTAAGTTGTGATGTTGTGTCTGGTGGGTGGGATGTTGTTTGGCATGTTGTTTGTGTGTCTGTGACGTGTGCATTCCCAGTGTTGTTATTTGCATGATTGTGCAGTTAAAGTGTGTGGTGTGTTCATTTGGTACTTACCAAGGAGCAGTGCATTTTCGTAGGTGCCAACCTGCAAGTGCTGGTTGATGATGGACTGTCAGAAGAAGTAAGAATCATGCACTCTGCATGGGTGGTTGGCATCGAGGTTGGTGGGGATTCCCATGTGGTCCACTGTTGCCTGCACATTGATGGAATACGTGTGCTTTAGGTTGTGATTATTGTGTGCAGTGTTGGCAGGGGGCACAAGTAGGACATGTATGCAGCCAATTGCCCCCTAACACGTACGGGAAGCCAGCTGTGGCATAAACACATTACTTGGTCTCCAGGTGTTCCTGCGCAGTGTGGGGAAGTATAGGTAGTGTGGTACCAAGCTGATGATGGCATCCAAGACAGTTGTGGGGAACTTGGACAGGGCTGGCTGTGAGACTCCTCCGACTCTGGCAGGAGTTGGTTGGAAGCTACTAGAGGCCAACATGTGCAGCACGGCCAGCAGCTCTTTCTGAGGTGGGATGTTGGTTGTCCGCTGTGCTGGTGCCGTATGCCTG
Organism: Triturus cristatus; assembly: GCF_964204655.1. NCBI lineage: Eukaryota > Metazoa > Chordata > Amphibia > Caudata > Salamandridae > Triturus > Triturus cristatus. Next base: position 732,105,054 of record NC_140587.1, on the reverse strand, counting down.
TGGGCAATGGTGGTCAGGATGAGTGGGATGGTTGTCCTTTTGAGCCTGTGGTGGGCACTGACATTCTCTGGTGTTGGGTCTGTGAGGCTGGTGCATTTTCTGAAGGTCCGCTGTCTTTGTCTGCGCTGCCTCTGTGGTGGTCCGGGTGTGGTCCAGGGGGGGTGGCAGTCTTGGTGGTGGTGGCAGTGTGTGTTGCAGCCCTGTTGGGGCTCCGAGGTGCATGATCAGTGGCTCCATGGCATCTGTTGGTCTTCAGGTGTGGCTGTGGTCTGGGCTCCTTTTTCTGGTGCAGGTTGTCATCTGACTTTGCACCAGGTCGGAGCAGGTGTTAGTTTCCTGCTGCTAACGCTCCTTATTGCATGTTTTGTGTTCTTATCGCCAATCTGGCTGGTCGTTGAGAATGTTGAGGTGTGGTATTGATGTGGCTTTTTGCTCTGGAACGCCTACTCTGCATCTCCTTTGCGATAGTTGCCAGGGTAATATGTGGCGATGTTTTTTAAGGATGCTATCACAGGCAAACTGATGATATCAGCTGTTTGCATCAGCTTGTGAATGGTACGACAAATTTTTCACAACTTTGGCTGCGCTAAAGTGCCGATAACTCAGCAATAGATCCTTGATAATATGCCCCAAAGTCTATCTACTTGGTGGCTATTTGGTCCCACTGCACCTCCTTGAAGTAAAGTCCCTGTGCCATTCCTGCTGGACCTAGAGCATAACCTCTGAGTTCCTCCTGCCCCAAACAAAGTTCTGCTGCCCAGCCGCTCACCAGGCTCCTGACCCAGCACTTCAGCCTGCAAGCACTGGGCCTGCCCACAGACATCATTTTACAAGAAAGAATTAGATGATGTTTACATGATCCAGGATGACCTGCTTATGGGTATTGTAAAGCAGAAACTGACATTATACTGATTTCCCACTCAAGGATTTAATCTATAAACATGTTAATTCTGAAAATTGTACCCACAATTATCATCATCGTTATGACCCCTGCAGCTAGAACCAACAAATGTTGCAATTATTTAGGACTTAGGAAATAATGTTTGCGTGATTTGAATTATAGCAGCTATAGAGTACCATTGAAATTATGTCCCAGTTTTTAAAAATTTGAAATCTTTGACCTCAAGTGTTCCAGTATAGTATATTAAAAAAAGCATATGCAAATGGTATAAAATGGTGGATTTGCATCCATGACAATGTGGATAACTAGAGTAAGTATGTATGGTCGACTCTTGCAATAGTGAAACAGTACATTATAAGCTATACAGCCAAATCCTCTCTGAGCCAGAACAGAACCAACTCCACATCAACACCAGTTTCAGCTTAGTTGGGCCTTTTTGGCCAGGTGTAGCTTGGTTCAATTGGCACAATGGGCAAGGAATCAAAGTCTGAGTATACCTGTGGTCACTTAGTGTAATACATCAAACCCACAAAAAGTGACCAGATGAATACTTGCAAATAATCTGACCACTGCAATTATTCAGGGCAGAATTCCAACCAATTATTTTTTGGGCCAATTTGCCACCTCCTTTTAGACCCAGCCATATGCAAATGAGCCTTGGAATCACTCCAAAAGGAACAGTTGAGCCCAAACTGCCAAGAGAGTTCCTTTATGCAGCAGAAAACAAGCAACTCCAGATGACTTTTAGACTAGTTGAGCCTCTTCCGGTGGGTGAAACTTAGTTCCTGTGGCACAGTGGGTGAAAAACTATAGGTTGGAAGGCTACTCTGAGCAATTGGCAGTGGTTAGACTATTTGTGAGCATTCCTTACATCATCGTTTGAGTGGTTTACCCAAATTAACAGAATAATGCTGGATTATAAACTTGCTGATATGATAAAATAATAAAATATGTTAGAATAACTATTTTAAAATAATTCAGCCAGCCAGTTATGGAGATTGGTAGGTTCTGATTCTGGTCTAGATTTTGTTTATTTTTATATTTTCGTTCAATTGGTAAATGTTTTCAATTCTTGGGGGAAAAATAACAGAAACATTTAATTATGTTCAGTTTTTTTCCCCCGTGATGTCAGTTCATGTTTGAATCACATATAAAGAAGGCACCAATTAGTGACAAATGCATTGCAACACATTCTCTCTGTTATATATCGCCAAGGTCATTGTCCACTTGCAACTATTTGTCTCCCTGGTGTTTAGTTTCTGCCGTCTGAATTTCCTTTAGATCTTCTATGCAATATCCTTGACTGGCTCTTTTTTCCTCCCTGATATGAGAGAGGGTCCGGTGCATTGCTTATCTACTGCTGCATTCATTTTCATCCACAATCAAGAGCTACAAGATTGCCTAGGACGCGTTTTTTCACTTTGTTGCTTTTTTCCTCCAAATTGGTGTCATTTTCAGGAGACACTTGGCACCTATCATGTTTAATATTAAGTGCAACTGTTGTAATGACCACTGGGAGAAGGCACACTTTCCTGGGAAACCCAAGAATGATGCTTGTCAGACCTTCAAAACATCCAGTCCCTGCAGAATGTAATGGCAATAACCCTGTATGTTTGCTCCCAATACAGATCCTTTTCAGATCTAGAACAACAGTTACAACAACTACCCCTTTAAAAGTCAGTATTACTGCAGAATATGGGATTAAGGTTTATAGATATCCCAGCAGTTCTTCGTAGCACCCCACATTTTTCTGTGAATCCTATGAAGTAAAATTCTTTTTTGGATTTCTAATGGTCCAATTTGCTTTTTGACCACACAGTTTAATCAACATTCAGTTAATGTGCATTACTTGATTTGTTGCCTTGATAGACGTGCTCTGGTCAAGACATTTCCTCTCATAAAATCTTCAGGTGCCTGTTTGGAAACATATGATCAATATATATTTGCAGATAAGATATTTTAATATTTTGCTTTTTCAGTATTTCACTGAGGAAGTGTTGTAAGATATTCAGCAAAGTGGAATGGATGTATTGACTTATGTGATTTGATTTTTTCATTTCATAGTTGACATTAGTTTAGCTGAAATCACTCAATTCAGACTTTTTCGACAAGACTTGACAGAAGAGAAAAGGGATGAATTGGTTTATTTGTAATTTCCTATTTCAGTTTTTGAACTATTTTTTTTTTTAAATATTTTTATTGAGAACAGGAAAAAACAAAAATAAATGTAATCAACCAATTAATAACTCAAATAAAGCATATGAAATCAAATAATTAGAGGAGAATACCATTCCTTTCAACAGAATATCAAAAAGAATTCTGATAAAATCAACGAAAGTTAGTTATAATTCTCAAGAAAAACTTTTACATAATCAATTAAAAATAAATACAATCTGTCTGGTATAAAACAACATATTACTGGTTGCGGATTATCTAATAATACTCCCTAGATTTTATATTATGACTGACATGATCATGATCATAATCAAGAAAAACAAAATGATACCAAGTACATATGATTCTAGGAACAACAAATATCTCTAATCACTTCGTATATAATCCAACATTTCCTAAAGTGCATTATGCATTATACAATTGGGATAAATTAGGAGAATTTTTTTTCCAGATCCTCCTAAATTACACACTTGCTCCTACACGTTTGGCCTAGGCCTCCTCGAATCTGCAAGTTCGAACCATTTTATTGAACCAATGCTTTATGGTCGGTTGTTTAACGGTTCTCCAATTTTGAAGAACCAATGACCTAGCTACAGCAATTGAAATCAATACAAAATACTGCTGTTTTTTTGTTAAACCTTTTACCTCACCTGAGGAACCAAATAGCACCAGGGTGACGGATGGCTCAATTGTTACAGATAAATATGAGAAATCTCAGCAAAAACCCCTTGCCAAAATTGTTTTAAATTATTACATTCATAGAAAATATGTACCCATCCGCCCTCACCCTGTTTACTACATCTGAAACATCGATTGGGACATGTTAAGAACATGTTAGATAATCTCTGAGGTGTATAATACAACAACCATCTTGACAAAAAATTCATTCTCTTAAAATTTGCGCCTCTGAGTGCTTTGTTTGCTAATTTGCTGAGCTGTTGCCATTCTTTAACATTAAACCTACAACCTGTCTCAGAATAAATTTTTTGTAACTCATTCGTAATAATCTCATCAAAATGTGCCTTTTGGTGAAGTTGGCGATACCAATTGCCAACCCCCAACATTCTGTTTGCCATTTGTTTAACAATTTGATGTGTGGTTTCGCCCAGCATTGAATAATTAATTTTAAGAAAATTCACTAGCTGTAGAAAACTCAGAGAAAGAGCAGTGGTCATTGTAGTGATTCTCATTTGAACTATATCCCAAGAGATTATTGTTTCATGATTATAAAAATCCCCAAGCTGTCTAAAACCTGATTCTTGCCAGACCCGATAAAGCCCTTTAGAGAATTTAAAACCACCTACTTCAGAATCCTGAATAATGGTATATGCATGGAATGCCGGAATAGCTCATGATTTAAAAAATAACTGTGTTCTTTCAGCTAGAATCAATATTACCTTATATCTAGACTTCTTAGGAAGTTTCGCCAGGCATGAAAACACAGGAAGTCTTATAGCACTCTCCTTCAACATTTTGTTATAAAAAAATTATCATAAACAGACTTATCCTGACCCATTTGAGAGAGTAAGTTAACTAACGAAGCCTGGTAATAAGTTGAAAAGTGTGGAAGTGCCAATCTGCCTGATGTAACATCTAATTGTAATGTGGACATTTTACCCGAGGATGTTTACTATTCCAGACACATTTTCTAATTATTTGATCTAATTCCTTAAAATAATAAATCGTAATTTTCAAAGGAAGATTAATAAAAAGAAACAAAAACAATGGGAGCACAGACATTTTAATTTTTGAACTCATTGATTTAGTGCTTTCGATCAAACATAGATTACAGGAAATGTGGAAAGAAAGCGGGAACTGCAGAGAATTATTGTAACTTTATTACAGATTATTCATTTGCTTGACCTGATGTTAAGGTGGATCTATTGCTTAATGAGAAATCTATGCTAGTAAGGGCATTTAAGGGCCCTTAGGCTGAGAATGAAAATAATTGCCAGCGAAAGGTTTGTTTGTGTCTACATTGCGGTGATGCTGGACATATGATTCAGACTTGTCCTAAATGACCTCAGAAAGTTGCAGAAAGAATCCAATCATCTCCTTAGAAAAAAAGCAGAGTGAATTGGTTTCCTTGTAATGAATCTTCTATAAAAATGGCGATAATTTCTTTCTTTTTTACAGATTACCATGCAAGTGGGCGAAATACTGTATTTTTTGGAATTCCCTGGTTAAAGAAGCAAAATCCATATTTCATCTGGTCCACTAGACCAATACCTTTGTCATCACAGTTTTGATATGATCATCGTTACAGGTCACCATATAATGAGATAAAGTTAAATGTTTAATATGTTAATTGATTAATATGTAATTGTATTGATTTATTTGTTTCTAAGTTTAAGACAGTTCTAAACCATGTAATGAAATGTAATTGCATCTTGTGGGTTTTATTGCATGATTTTACCAAAGACGGCAAATTTTCCCATGGAAGTGCGATTATCAAGCAGTCAAGCAGTGTGTTCCAAGATGCTGCTTTCAGAGCACAGATAGGCTTCTGCCTGGCCTAGATCATGGTAGCATTTCCATAGGGATGCTAGCTTGGAAGATTGTTCTGCTATGAGCGTGGAGGATCATATGGGACAGGACTGTAAAGTTTTGCATCAGTCAACGATGTCAAACTTAGGCTTTTTTTCTTGGGTACAAAGTCATGCTGTGCTTTCGAAGGAATGGGAGTAAAGTCTTGTGCATTGCCATTTCCAAGATAGTGGTCTACGGAGTGAAATCTTTTTGCAGATCTGCAATCAAAAATGAAGTTGGATAATCTCCTCTGATGTCATTTCATATTTGAATCATATATAAAATGGCTTTAAAGAGTATTTGATGAATCGCAACACATTTGGGGCCATATTATCAAGGAACGGCGATAACATTATCGCCGCTTTAGCGGCAGGAAACTGCCGCTAAAGCGGTGATAATGGGCTTGATAATATGCCCTTGTGAATTCCCATAGAAGCCCAGGTTCACACCAGAACATGGGCTTCTATGGGAATTCACAAGGGCATATTATCAAGCCCAATATCGCCGCTTTAGCAGCAGTTTCCTGCCGCTAAAGCGGCGATAATGTTATCGCCGTTCCTTGATAATATGGCCCTTGTTCTCTTATTTTTGGTCGCATTTGTTTCCCACTTGATGCTATTTTTGTTTCAGATTTTTGGTAATTTCCTCCTAACCGTGACCCTCTTACAGAGGCACTAAACACCATACATACGCACCGTTAAGTGCAAGGTGGCACCACAGTGACTTCGAAGATTCATTGGGAAACGAAGGTGGAAACTTAACAGAATTTGCACTGCCCAGGCAATGACAGTTGAAAATTTGGGGCATATTAACAATGCGGCGATAAAAAATTTATCGACGCTTTTGCGGCCGTTTTCGGCCGAAAAGCGGCAATAATTTTATCGCCTTATCAGCAAAGACACTCTATCGCGTGTTTTGCTGATTTTGCTCCCGTTTCCAGCACGCCTTACTTCGCAACGCTAATGAGATGCAAAGTAGGCGTGTCTGTGGAAACAACATGGGTAAATATCTGAAGGCAGCTTTGCGATATTTACAATGCGGGGAAGTGATTATTTTAAATCGCGCTAAGTATGCCATAACGCAGGAATTTAACGTCTATTAAATTCCTGACTAAGGCATACCTAACATGGGCGGTGGATTCATGTGATACGACCACAAGGTCGTATCATCAAGCATATCACCGTTTTACATGGAACATCGCTGGAAAACCAGCGATGTTCCATGGAAAAGGGCGCTATCGCTGGAATATACATCGCCATGGCGTTAAGCGTTGTTAATACAACGCCAGCCTGGCGAAATATTCCAGCGATAGAAAAAAATTCGGTATACAAGGTCAGCGATAATTATCGCTGCCTGTTGCAAATATTCCCCTTAGTTTTATGTTTGATTTCAGTCCCCCAAATAGTGCATTCCAGAAAAGAAATTTCACTGCTATGACTAATTGTTTTTTTGAATGTATTGTGTACATCCTTGGTCCTTCAAGTACCTTAATGAGTGTTTTTTTGTAATTGCGCAAAAGCCCTTTAATTTTCTAGAAAAATTACGGAAAGTATAGAAGTCACTTACCCATTCAGGAACATGTGTCACTGGGTATACTAACCTCACATTAATATATCTTTTTGTACCCAATTCGTTTCCTCTACTGCCCACCTATGCTCTCTTACAGCTTTCCAACCCAACAAAACTATTGCTTTTGTTATAAAATACTCCTGGGAAATCCACAACCTTTATTAGTAAGTCAAAACTGTTGCATCAAAATCAAACTGCTCTCCTGAACCACCAAGTGTGGCAAACTTGGCTTCATTGTGCTTTCTCTTGAGTCGCAAGAAGGTTCATGGTGAATGTTCTGTATCTCGGTAGAAAGGTTAATAGAGAGATCCAACTCCAGAAGTGTTTCTTTCAATACCTTGCTGACATGCGATTTTAATGTTCTGTTTCTGGAAGTGTAGCTTTCTAAATGCTCAGAATTATACTCCAGATCATTTTTCGTTATGTCCTTATTGTCACCTGACTCATGTCTCCCATTTTTTTTAAATTTACCAACTGGTAAGACAATTGTGTCAACAGAGGTCTTAATCACTGACATTTTACTTTCTTGTTGGTGAGCCCTAGACCGAATGTCTACAAATTAGCACTTGGCCTATTTTGCCCTTTCTGGGTTTAAGTGTGCCTTGATCTACAACCATTTGTGTCAGAGCTAGTGTGTTCAGTGTCCTACTGAACAATAGTTCACCTATGTCTTCTCCTTCAAGACCCGCTTTATTTTCAGTCAAACTAATACTTGTCAGAACAGATCTTGAAATATCTATAGAATGTGATGTAAATAATGGACCACTTGCAGAGTTAACTTCAGTAGAATATATGGGAGCTAGAGTACGTTACAAAGATCTTATGAAAGCATTTTGTGGTCTTGTTTATGATGCTATAATATTCTTTTTGATCTGGGGATAATCTTTATTCATACCTATACATTTTGTGCTGTTGGCGAGAGGTGGGATGACAGGGAAACTTGTCCAGGTGCTCTGTTCACTTCGCTGTTTGCAATCGTATCATAAGTGTTAACAGTTGCGTAGAACCCTCTAATGCAGGTGGTACCCCACTACCTTTAGACGGGAATTATGGACCAAATGGTGCAGTTTCTGCTGCTGTCTCTGTCTATTTCACCTTGGTAGATGAATTTCCTTGTGGGACCCAAGCTACTATGCAAGAACTGTGTGTTTGGTGAGGATACACATGAGACTGTCAGTAGAAGTGGTAGGGCCAGCATTCATGATCCAGAAGAATGCTGTATTTGGGAGCAGAGGGACATGCACACTTGCCTGTATCCCTAGTATACCCAGTAAGATTGGGGATATCAACTACATTTGCATTGATACTCCATTTGTCATATAGCCTTCTTACCATCTCTCAGGGGCCAGACCACCCAATGACAGCAGCCCACTTTACCTATTAAAATGACCAGTTGTTTCATTGAATATCTGTGATGCAAAGTGTTATGGTCTGAGAGACGAATCGTGATCAAAACGGAAAAGAGACAATCATCGGATGCAGTCAGTCTCCCAGCCCATACAAAAGGGACTTAAAACCATCAAGTGAAGGGATCACAAGACTTCCTGAGTATAATAGTTCCCCCTGATCAAGTCTACTCCTTCTTCCCACAGCCCACAAACGAAGGCAATTAAATGAAACAGCATTCACCACCAGCTAGAGCTCGAGTATCAGAAACATAACACAATTTGTGTGGATTTGGAGGAGTTTGTGGTTTCAGAGACACCTGCACCCGCTTACATTCATTACTGTCAAATCACTGCAGAAAGACATTCATCAAACTCTGCTCGATCTGGAGCCAGCCACTGCATTTGCTCAGCCCACCACAACGTTCTGTCGAATCGAATATGTGTGCATTTTTTGTCCAAAGGATGTTTATGATGTCAGTGTTTGGCTTTCAGTCTCAAAGGTTTTTCTGTTTATTATTACAATAAATGTTTTTCACTAAGACATAATAGAAGGCACTAGAAGGCGGATGGGTTAAGAAGCTCTGTGACTGGTACATAAGTCATTGGGGAAAAGTGTTTAGAGGAATCATTTGGACAGAGGCAGATTTGGCTGTGAATGTACAGATGCCTTTATCCCAATTTGCAAGAAACATATAACCCTCCATGGCACGTTATTTATATATAAAAATGGAAGGATGGGGTGTAACCATACCTACTGCAATGATCGAAAATGGCATTGTGAAAAATACATCAAAAATTAAGAGTGGATATGTATCACGTGACCTTATGAATTTATGAGAAACATCTATGTAATGAGAGGATATGCATCAATAAAAATGATAAGATGCATTAGTATTTTACAAATTATTTGAACAACACAACGAGGGGACAATTTCTCAAATATTATTTTAGAAGCTTAAAAAAGACGGATTGAAAATTGAACTTGTTTAGCCCATCGGGCCTTAGCAAGGGACATCATGTGATGTGCATTACTGCATTTGTTAATTCCCTGCATAGTATCACCAGGATTTAGATATTCCTCCATGAATTATGGTAACTGAATAATGTGCGTTTGATATTAAGTCACGATCTTTTCTTGATGTTATTTTTTTCATATCTTCATGTCTCATGTAGTTCGATAATTACCAATTCGCCCACTGTGATGGATAGAGTAAAAAAGAAATATTGATTTCCGTACAAGAAATCATTGTATGCTGCATTACATTGTTGAAGGATGAAATTCCTCATATATAAAAATATTTTATCCTAAATACATGTCTTTATGATCTTTTTCGCAATGAATATTCATTTCTGATGGTGTCAGACAGGTAAACATTAGCAGTTGCTAACAATCACTCTCATGGAAGGCAGGCCGCCGAGATATATAAGATAATTTACTAGGTTTATGCATGATGATCAATAAAAACGTCAGAGGCCTTTTGAGGCTTCTGACACGCTATCATTAAAAGTAGAATACTGCTTAGCAGGTCTGTGTTCTTCCTTGTAAGGATTTTACACTGTACTTGATAAAAGAGAGTCTGAGATAGCAGGAACGAGCATTTATTTTATGGAACTCGCCTCGTGAAGAGGTCAGTGACCGAAACCTTACAAGATGAATAGTCTAGCCAGACTACAGTTTTCTAACAACAAATGTATGTTAATATATGTGGTTAATTTTGTGTATTTTTTAAAGTAGGCCTCGAAGAATGGCCACATATACCAACATGCATTGGGATCGAACGTTCAAGGGAATACATGGAGGAAGTGAAATTATATTTGAAAGCAACAAAAGGACTAAATAAATTAATTGAAACATGAAGCAGATTGAATATACACAGTGAACATGGATCAACAAATTGTAGATAAATAATTTTGGATTACAGAGTTTGGTGAAGGATATTATTCACACATTGACTGTAGTGAGAGGTGAACCGATTAATGTTCAGCTGTTGAAGGGACTCGAGCAGGATCATTCAATGGCTAGCAGCTACATTTATATCAACAAAGCAGCATTTGAAAAAAATGAAATGATTGCCTTTTACAGGAGCCCGGGATTCTTTTGAGATTTTGCAATTAAACCTGTAACATTTTGCTGTCCACTGTTCACTAATATCAGGTAACGATCCGGGAAGAAACTGATGCATTTGCTTACAGATCATGATGTCAAGGAGACACAGAGGCATTTTCGATTGGTATCTAATAAGGAACATTTTGTATAAAGGCTGCAAATAGTTTTTCTTACAGTTAGATAAGGTGGAATGAGGTAGACGGATAAAGAGGTCCCGATTCATAAATGTGGTGATAAGGTTTTGAGTGTTTAAATATATATTGCATAGGTTAAAAAATGTAAGTAAGTTAAAAGAAATACTGTGTGAACCATAAGAATTCGAAAGGGACATGCAAGTCTACAAATTAAAAACACTGTATGGAAAGCGAAGAAAGGGCACTGAGGGTCTAATTTGTGGGGAAGTGACATAGGGCTGCACCGCAAGACTTCTTGCTACGCCGCCCTACCGCAATGTGAAAGGGCAGTTAGAAATCATACATGTTAAAGCCTTTATAAAATGTAATTTATGTTCAGCATCTCAGGTGTAAATGACAGAGAAAAACATTATAAATAGGAGTGGTTTCAAAATGCACAATAACAAACCCAACAAGTCTTCCAATGAACAGTATTTATTCTAAAAATATGTGAAAAAAAATAATTTATGGAAATTTTATTTAATTCATTCAACTTTACTCACGTCTCAATTTGAAGTATGTTCATACAAATTTACTGAAACAAATATCTTATTTTAAACTCGGTTAATAAGCATGTTTCACCTCTGTCCAGTGAGTAATATACCAGATTATCATATATGTCCCTCTTGGTGGTGACACCAAGTTAAGGGCAAATCAATATTTAGCCATTAGAATCTCAATGGTACACATCAACACAGAAATTTGACATGCATAAACCTAGAGTCTGATGTTCTTTGTGTACTCTAACATGTTTCATGGACTACCGCTGACAATGGCTGCAGACTGAAGAAAATGCTAATGTTGCCTTACCTTTGACCATGGAGCATTTTTGATTAAACAGGGAAACTCGACCATGAGGGAAAATCCGATGAGGAATCAGCTCATTCAAACTGATACCTGCGCTTCAGTATTGAAATATAAATATGTCATATGAGGTGCCTGTAGAAAGAGCACCGAATAGAGAACAGTATTGCGTTAAACAATACAGAAAGGCAAATTGGAGGGCGTAGCCTGTACTAATACAGTAGATTACTATGAACTGAAGGAGATAACAGTTGTCTTGTATATACTGTCCAACATGCAATAACCAACAGTTCAGTCATGGCCGGCATGGCTCACGGGGGGCGGGTGCAGGGACGGGCAGGATGGGTGGGACGGGCAAGAGGTCGCGAGGGAAGGGGGCATGCTAGGAGGGGGTTCAATAGTTTAACCTTTCTTCCAGCCTAGGTTACGCGTCTTTACTGCTCAGTCTGCTCCTGCTTTACTGCCTCCGGCAGGAACAGGAAGTAGTCAGGCTCCCTCCACTCCCCTAAGCCAATCACAACGCTCGAGTGGAGCATTGTGATTGGTCGGGAAGCTGCCCAGCCAAGGCCTGTAGGGGATTGCATGTACAGACTAATTTGCATGTAGCCAGGTTCTGAGCTGGGATGGTGCAGTGAGCTAAAAAACGGTGATGGATTAAAACCATGATCTCTTGACTTGGTAAGAGTATTCTGCATCATTCAGAAACTCTGTCCATCACCACCCCCTTTTTCCCAAATCGATTTTATCCACACTCAGTGTGGGAGGGTATGCTCAGACGTGAGTCCCTTGCTCATTGCACCATCAGGATTCAGGCAAGCCGGGCCGACGAAGGCTGTGATGCCAGAAACCGGTCCCCGGAAGCTTGTTTCCTTCCCAGTATAAGAATTGGCTTGGTAGTTTGGTTTGCCCTGTTCCCATCATGCACTGGGACAGGTACAGACTAATTTGCATGTAGCCAGGTTCTGAGCTGGGATGGTGCAGTGAGCTAAAAAACGGTGATGGATTAAAACCATGATCTCTTGACTTGGTAAGAGTATTCTGCATCATTCAGAAACTCTGTCCATCACCACCCCCTTTTTCCCAAATCGATTTTATCCACACTCAGTGTGGGAGGGTATGCTCAGACGTGAGTCCCTTGCTCATTGCACCATCAGGATTCAGGCAAGCTGGGCCGACGAAAGCTGTGATGCCAGAAACCGGTCCCCGGAAGCTTGTTTCCTTCCCAGTATAAGAATTGGCTTGGTAGTTTGGTTTGCCCTGTTCCCATCATGCACTGGGACAGGTACAGACTAATTTGCATGTAGCCAGGTTCTGAGCTGGGATGGTGCAGTGAGCTAAAAAACGGTGATGGATTAAAACCATGATCTCTTGACTTGGTAAGAGTATTCTGCATCATTCAGAAACTCTGTCCATCACCACCCCCTTTTTCCCAAATCGATTTTATCCACACTCAGTGTGGGAGGGTATGCTCAGACGTGAGTCCCTTACTCATTGCACCATCAGGATTCAGGCAAGCCGCGCCGACGAAGGCTGTGATGCCAGAAACCGGTCCCCGGAAGCTTGTTTCCTTCCCAGTATAAGAATTGGCTTGGTAGTTTGGTTTGCCCTGTTCCCATCATGCACTGGGACAGGTACAGACTAATTTGCATGTAGCCAGGTTCTGAGCTGGGATGGTGCAGTGAGCTAAAAAACGGTGATGCACTAAAACCATGATCTCTTGACTTGGTAAGAGTATTCTGCATCATTCAGAAACTCTGTCCATCACCACCCCCTTTTTCCCAAATCGATTTTATCCACACTCAGTGTGGGAGGGTATGCTCAGGCGTGAGTCCCTTGCTCATTGCACAATCAGGATTCAGGCAAGCCGGGCCGACGAAGGCTGTGATGCCAGAAACCGGTCCCCGGAAGCTTGTTTCCTTCCCAGTATAAGAATTGGCTTGGTAGTTTGGTTTGCCCTGTTCCCATCATGCACTGGGACAGGTACAGACTAATTTGCATGTAGCCAGGTTCTGAGCTGGGATGGTGCAGTGAGCTAAAAAACGGTGATGGATTAAAACCATGATCTCTTGACTTGGTAAGAGTATTCTGCATCATTCAGAAACTCTGTCCATCACCACCCCCTTTTTCCCAAATCGATTTTATCCACACTCAGTGTGGGAGGGTATGCTCAGACGTGAGTCCCTTGCTCATTGCACCATCAGGATTCAGGCAAGCCGGGCCGACGAAGGCTGTGATACCAGAAACCGGTCCCCGGAAGCTTGTTTCCTTCCCAGTATAAGAATTGGCTTGGTAGTTTGGTTTGCCCTGTTCCCATCATGCACTGGGACAGGTACAGACTAATTTGCATGTAGCCAGGTTCTGAGCTGGGATGGTGCAGTGAGCTAAAAAACGGTGATGGATTAAAACCATGATCTCTTGACTTGGTAAGAGTATTCTGCATCATTCAGAAACTCTGTCCATCACCACCCCCTTTTTCCCAAAAGGGGATTGCATGTTCTCCATGTAGGCTGCAATGCAGCCTGCATGGAGAAGTGCAGAGTACGCATGACTGGTTTGGGGGGCCAAAGAGGGCCAACCAAATCAGTCATGCATACTCAGGAGTGAGCAAACCACTTCTGCCCTGCCTGGGCAGCTTCACTCTCCCGCCCGCAAAGCGGAAAGAAACATAAAATGGTAATAACCAAAAGTTATTATCCTTTTATGTTTTGGCTTTCTCGCACTGAGGGAAAGCAGTGGGCCGACGCTCCTCTACCCTAGTGGAGGAGTCACTCTTAAACCTGAGCAGAACAGCTATAGGGGAAACCTGGATGCAATGCCGATTTTTGTGAATGCTTTTATTGCAGGAGCACATTTGAAAATGTTGATTGCTTGGGTTTTAACTTCTGAGCCTTGAACACTGCCTCAGTCTTATATTATATGCCTCCAATGAGCCACATACTTGTGCGGCTAACACTAAAGCTTGGTTTAGCATTTAACAATACGTTGATGTCAGCCTACCATCTCAATGAATACAGGTGATACTTAACCTCCAGGAAGGGTAATATTTGTCATAGAATTGGAAGTATGCAACGGGACTCTAGAGAAGATAGTGACGCAGGTGTAAGGTCACAGAGACGTAAAAGCCAGAATGGAGATATAAGTGCTCTCTTTCCTGGTATTTCAATGTCAAGGGCAAAAGATAGACTGCCAGATGTCAAACAATGGAGGGTGCTATATAACACCAAAGCTTATAACAGGCACATGAACACATGTATTTAGGGGTCAATAGATTTTTATGGAATGGACTTCATGGTTGGTAAAATCTGAGATAGTCTGTTGGTACAGCAATAGTTGTACAAATTTCATGTATGTTTTGCTATTATGGGATAATCTCCCAGTTACTAGTCTCAAATGAAAGTGCCTGATCCACCTCTTTCCATTTCCCCCCGCAAAGTGCTATAGGGCAAATCCCTGCCTCTCCCTTTCTCCCTTTCCCGGTCCTGTTCCTTTCCAACTTTATTGCATCCTAGTTATAGCGCCATTGCTTTTTATGTAGTACAACGTTATATTAATATTATACATACATGCAAATATACATGCAGAGACATGGCTCCTCATTGTACAGGATGCATAAGTTGATATGAGTGAGAATGACTGGTTGGAAGAGAAGATCCTTGTGTGATGTCAGCAGAGCAAGGAACTAGAATAGCCTTGCCCATTATTAATAGGGCCATGGTACACGTGCCTGCAGCAGGCTCTTAGAGGAGCCTGAAACAAGAAATGTTCCCATTCAGTGTTTTAATGATGCCAGTGCAAATTTCATCAAGCAAGTCCATTATCCTCAAATGAAACATTTTTCATTGTTAGCCAGCTAAAAATGTGTTCTTGTGTTAGACTACATTTTTTTTTCACTAACATGGATGATTGTTAAATTGATTCTGATTACCAGATTTTTCACTCACATTCATTCTAGCCAGCCTGACTCTTTTGAAAAAAAACATATATATTTATAAAGAGACAACATATTGCAGATAATATAGACTTTGCATTATTTATCAGGGCATCTTCCATGAGTCCACAGATACAGAGATATTTTTAATGAACAACCGGCATCATTTTCCACTTTGGCCCCAGACCTCTTGTCTTAATCTCATTGCATATTGTCCCATTGGCTCTGTGCACTGCCACCCAATTACCCAACTGACCACCCATCAAAGTTCCTACTTTCTCAACTCCATCCAGTTGCCCCATACTTTGTCAAACTTCCTCAGGCATCCCTGTGCCAGATACACTACTTGTTCTGCTAGCATACAACAGTCCATGTTCTGCGCCCACTTAGTTGCATTCAGAGCACTTTTTATCACCCATACCTGTACAATGTCCCTTCTGGCAACAGTCAGTACAATATTAATGAAGACGAGTGAGTATCTCGCAGTGTCTTTTTCCCCCATATACCCATATATAACAGCTGTGCAGAGTGGACCACTGGAGTTCCTACCACGTGCTCCATATGCACCTGAATAGTCTGCCAATATGACCAAAATTTCGGACACTCCCACAGAGTATGTACCAAGGTCCCTGTCAACCTGCATCCTCTCAGGCATTTGTCATCGGGGATTTTACTCATGGCGTGGAGTCTTGTCTGTGCGTAGTATGCCCTATGTAGTATCTTGAGTTGTACCAGGTGGAAACCCTCTTGAATCATCACTTTTCTTGTATACCTGCATGCTTCCTCATAGTCATCATCCTCCAGGATTCCGGGGTCCATCTCCCATCTATCCTTCTCCCTACTCAGTGGTGCCCTACAGTTTCTGACTATAGTGGCATAGATGAGTGCTATCACATGGTGGTAAAGCAGGGTGGCAACAGCTTAAATTCTAGGGGGGGACTTCTCATCTATAGTGTCAAGATGTCCAAGACACTTTGCAAACCATGCCTAATCTGCATATATATGAACCTCTGGGTTTCTGCCATTTCATATTGTTCCTGCAGATATTCAAAGGAGACCATCCCTGACTTCACCCAACACTTTAGTTATCCCAATCGGATCCCACTGCTGGTATCTCCCCAGTACTCGCATCTCTGCCAGTGGGTCAGCATCCCACAATGGCATTTCCATGGTAACTTTCCATGCCCACTCTATTGGTTGCAAATAGTTCACTTCTATTCACAAACTGCACTTCTGAAGTTACTAAACGCTAAGATTACCCGAAACAGTTCGATATGTACTCCAGCCCAGCATTGGAGTAGGTCCAGCGCCAGACATGGCCATTTACACATGCTGGAACATACACTTGCTATGTCATGCCTGCTCCTACTAAATGCTTAAGAGCAGAATTACAAGTGTGTCAGAGCAATACTTACCTGGCTTAAGAGCAGAATTACAAGTGTGTCAGAGCAATACTTACCTGTGGCATCAAAATGTCCCACTGATCCATTTTTCATGTATTAAAGGCAGCACCAATACCAGTATGTTGTCTGTCAGTGTTTCTGCAACACTTTCCAAATGAAGTCTTACCTCTCTTGGGGTCCTGGCATCCATGTCTTATTCCCAGGTTACCATACAGAGCATGATGCAGTGTAACATATGTATGTACAACCAATCCAAGATGGCTACTCTCCTATGTTTTTCCTACAGGTTATCCAGTTCCAAGATGGCAATGATGAGGATTCTAGTTTAGTTTCCTTCAATCTGGCAAATTTAAAAAAAAGCCAGCTCCTGTGCTGCTCCATAAGGCTGCTGGCCAGTGGCCAGGGGATCCTGGGCAGCCCCTTCACAAAATAAACAGTGGGTGTCCTGGGTGGAACAGGGACACCCAGAAAAAATGTAATGTATAGGTAAAACATGAATAATAAATGAGTGCCCGTTTATTTATTATTCACAGCTCCTTCATAATGCTCTGGGAGGGCCATTTACATATCTTGGGTTTTTGTTGATGTGCCTAGAAGGGGCTGTGACATCACCAAAACATGTTTTAATGTTATGAGGGAGCTGCAGGAAGTTCTGCAGCCCTTTAGCAACACTAGAGAAAACAAACATAACTCTCCTTGGCCAAGCAACTATAACTTGTGCCCTAAGGTACATATAATTTGGGCAAGACACATGCACTGCCATATACCCTACACCTATTTAATCTTCTATGAAATCATTGATAATATCACTGCAATATTCACAATTAAATTATTGATGAGAAAACTGTTCATGGAATGGGCGAGTTATAGTTACTTTAAGGCACACGTTATAGTTACTTCAGATAACTACAGCTATAACTATAGCCACAACTGATGAAGTTCTGTGGTTTTTTTCGGTTTGTTTCAGCGACCAAATATATATGGTCACTGAAAAAAACGAAAATAACCACAGAACTTTATAGTTATAGTTATAACAGGTTTCACACATACAAAACCAGAGAAATTCAGCAGTTATAGTTAGTTGAGCTAACTATAACTTATGCCCCACAATTCCCTGCTTATGCCCTTCACATACTAGATTACTCATGACATGGTCAGTTACATCAGTGATGACATCACTGATGACATCTCAAATGGTATCACTGATGACATCTTCCAGTGACTGTGAGTGTTTTGAAAAAGTGTGAGTGTCAAATATATATACCAAGGTGTACTGGTGAATCAGTGGGTATATGAGTGCCTGCAATGATTCAGAGCGTGCATGACTGACTCAAATTCAAATTCAAAAGTCTTTATTTATCGATATTTCATCATAAAAAGACAGTTTACAGAATAAAAAGAAATATAAACAGAATGTTTTATCTTTAAAAATTATTGCAACATAATACAAAATGTTAAAATCTCAAAGAACCAGAGAACCATAATTTTATGGCCTCCTCAATCTAATAAGCCACACCCAAGCTAAAAACTTGGCGACTGCAACTACAATGTATTCACTAGTATCGAAGCGCAGGAAATCTAGTGCTACTGACCCTTGCCTTGTTCCCAGGGTACGACAGAGGGGTTTGAGCCATATAGCCCGAGGGGCTGCGTAAGCAGGGCAGACAAAAAAGATATGGTCCACGGAGTCGACACAGCCGGAACACCAGTTGCAAGAATCAGACGTAACACCCTTCCATGACTGACTCTATATGTAAGCGATTAAGTGTTTCAGTAAATGTATGGGTGAGTGACTAGGTTGTGTGAATGTGTGTGTCAGTCTGTCAGTTGGTGTCTAAGTGGCTATATTGGTTGGAGAGTGGGTATGTGAATGCCTGTATGGGTGATTGATTGGTTGTCTGAATACCTGTATGGGTGTATGAGTGTCTGAGTGGGATGGGTAGGGGGTGTGTGACAGTCTGCATGGATGAGTGAGTGAGTGAGTGAGTGAGTGAGTGAGTGAGTGAGTGAGTGAGTGAGTCAGTGCCTTTATGGATTAGTTAGTGCTTATATGAGGGGCTGTATGAGTGGCTTAGGGTGTGTATGGTTGTATCAGTGAGTTATTGGATGTGTCAGTAGTATATGGGTGAGTAACAGCAAATGTGAAAGGCAGTATAGGTGAGTGTTGGAGTATATGAGTGACTGAGTGTTTGTGAGAGTGGCTAAATGTGTGCTTGTGTTAGTGACTGTATAGCTGAGTGAGTATGTGTTAGTGACTGTATGAATAAGTGAGTGTGTGTGTGTATATGTGTATAGGTAAGTGGTTGTGTGATTGACTCTATAGGTGAGTGAGTAGGTGTGTGAGTAGCTCTATTGGTACCTGACAGTGTATGAGTTGCTGAATGGGTGAGATAGTGGATATATCAGTGGCTGTATTAGTGAGTGAGAGGTTGTATGAGTGGCTGTATCAGTGAGTGAGTGGATGGGTGTATAGATCTAAAAATCAGTGAGTGGGTGTGTAAGTACTGGTATGGGATTGTGAATGGGTTTGTGAATGGTTGTGTGAGAGTTGGAATGAGTGAGTGTATGAAAGGTTCTATAGTGATGTGAGTGGGTGCATCAGTAATTCTGTGGATGATGTTGACAGTGATGTCATCAGTGATGTTACTGACCATGTCATGTGTGATGTAATATGTGAGGTCATAAGCAGTGCATTGCGAGGGAGCGAGTTAAAACTGCTGAATTTCTCTGTAACCTTTATTTTTCCAGGGAGTTTCTAAGGTTTTTTTAATTCCATTTCCTAACTATAACATCCATGCAACCATTTTTTTCAGTTAATTTCTAAGTTTTTTAAAATTCTATTTCATAACTATAACATCCTTGTATTTTTTCCTATAATTAGATATTGAATGTTATATATGTATGGTGCACCACTTAGGTGCCGATTTCCATCCTGTAAAACCCGGGTACGAATGGTCGTACGGAGCGTTTTCTCTGTACGACTCGTACCCGGGAATTCCACCTTAAAAACCAGCAAGTACGATTCGCACAGAAATACCATTTCCGTACGAATCGTAAAAAACACCGTACGGCTAAAAAATACATACAATTCTGATCCTGGACAGCGTGTACGCGAAGTCCGCACGGAGTCAGGCAGCGTTTTACGGACCAGCAAGTACAATTCGTACCTACAGCACTCCGCACGGCTATATTTTTACAGGAGCCAAAAAGTGCCGGAAAAGCTAAGTACGCTGCTATGCACGACGAAAAGGGGGCCCGCTACACGACGTACACGCCATCACCCACATCGTATGTGTCATCATGTACGGTGCGTACCCCAACATTGCATATGTATGGACCATACCCCCCATCCCCCCATATGTACGGACCGTACCCCCCACCCCCGTATATACGGACCGTACCCCCCACCGGTGTATGTCTGCACCGTACCCAAGGCGTACCCCCACCTGCATATGTCCGCACCGTACACCAGGCGTACCCCCCGACCCGCGTATGTCCACACCGTACCACAGGCGTACCCCCACCCGCGTATGTCTGCACTGTACCCCAGGCATACCCCAATCCTCGCTTATGTACGGTCCGTACATATGCGAGGATGGGGGTATGCCCGGACATAAGCGGGTGGGGGGTACTCCTGGGGTACGGTGCAGACATACGCGGGTGGGGGGGTACGCCTGGGGAACGGTGCGGACATACGCGGTGGGGGTACGGTCCATACATACGGAGGGTGGGGGGCACGGTGCGGACTTACAGGGTGGGGGTACGGTGTGGACATACAGGGGGTGGGGGGTATGGTGCGGACGTACGCGGGAGGGGTGGGAGGCTGGGGGGGCCGTGCTACTCGTACCCTGGGCACGAGTGTGCTCGGGGTAGGGGTCGTACAAAGTTCGCTCTGTACAGGGCCTTTTCCATGCACTTTTGTTTTCGGACGGGCGGTACAGATCGTACTTGCGCGCTCGGACTTCAGTTTTACGATTTGTATGTAAAACTGTCTGGGGACGTCTCGTAGACTTTTCCTGAGGTGATTCGTATGTATTTTTCACGTACGAATCGTACTTCGCCGTTTGTACGGGACTTGTACAATTCGTATATAAAAAAATACGGATACAAGTCGTACGGGGAAAAAAATCCAGGATCGGAATCGACCCCTTAGTGTTGTATTTGTCATTTATTAATTTAAAAAGTACATTAATCATCTTATTTCACAACATTTTGGGTTTTCCTGACGATGTTGTTATTGCCGAGGATAGACAGCGAACACCACGTGTTTTTGACAAAGTGTAAAATACATATATAGAAATATTTTACTTAAAGTTTGAGTCAAGCTGCTTAGTAATATGTTAATTTAACTTTCCCCTTTGTATTCATTTGTCAAAAAAACTACATCAAAAATGTATTTTCCTTGATCGCGGCGACAACGGAAGTCGCAATCACGTTGGTAGTCACAAATGCAGCATGACTTTGACAAAGTGTAAAACACATATATAGACATAATTATATAAAGGTTGACTCTACCTAGATTATAACCAACACACTACTATCTAAAAAACTCTATAATTGCATGTATAACTCCCTTAATATCTCTATAACACAGTGCATAACTCTTTCAGTGGAACCTGTGACTGCATACATCACTGCATCAGTAAGACTCTCATTCACTGTATAAGTACTTTAAGCCTGGGTGCTGTTCATGGTGTTCCGCTACATGGAGCTCTGCGAAGTGACAAACAGACTCCGCCCCGCTATGCAGAGTTCCGCGAGCGGCAGAATGCATTAGGGTCATGCTATTCGCAGTGATATTAAGTGGCTGGTGTTTGTCCCGCGCTGTAAAATCATCATGATAACCGCCATGCGCAGCACAAGAGGGCGCAGCTCCCTTTCTGTTGCTCAAGTGGATTTTTTACTTGTAGCTTTCTCAACGTGATGGAAGGTTTCTCAACGTGAGTCGTCTCGACCTGCAGTGACCACTCGCATTGAGAAATCCTACCACCCGCTTAGTGAAATCTCACCAGGAGGTTGATTTTTCTTGCTTGTGCTGGCCACCTATACCTTGGCGAGCACGAGCAAGAAATAATCTCACCAGGAGGTGGGTTTTCCTTGCTTACCAACTTGACTCCGCCAACTTGGCTCCACAAACTCCACAAACAGAGCGGAGTTCACCGTCCAGGGTTAAAGTACTTCAGTGGGTCTGTGAGATGGTGCATCAATCTATCAATGGTTCTGTAACAAATTGTGTGACTGTCTCAGTGCATCTATGAGTGGGTGCATCAGTTTCTCAATGGGTCTATGATTGGTTGCATGAGTCTCTCAGTCATTCTGTGAGTAGGTGTATGACTGCCTTTGTGTATTTGTAAGTAAATGACTGTTTGACTGGATCTATGAGTAGATACAAGAATGTCTAAGTGGGTGTCTCAGTGGGTGAGTGCATGACTGTCTTAATGGGTCTGTGAGTGAGTGCATACGTCTCTCAGTAGGTCAGTGATTAGGAGCATGGGTGTCTGAATGGTCTGTGAGTAGGTGCATGGGTATCTGAGGGGGGCTGGGAGTGGGTGCATGAGTCTGAGTGTATGAGTGACTGGGTGCATAAGTCTCTGAGTGGGTCTGCGAGTGGGTGTGTGAGTCACTGTAGTGGTGTATGAGTGTCTGAGTGGATCTGTGAGTGGGTGTATGAGTGTTTCAATGGGTCTGTGAGTGAGAGCATACATGAATAAATGGGTGAGTGAATGGGTGCATGCATCAGTGTCTGAGTGGGTCTGTGACTGGATGAGCAAGTGCCTGGGTGGGTCTGTGAGTGGATGGGTGAGTCTTTGAGTGGGTGTGTCAGTGGGTACATGTATATCTGAGTGAGTCTGGAAGTGGGTGTGTGAGTCTCTGAGTGTATGAGTGAGTGACTTATTGCATAAGCCTCTAAGAGGGCCTGTGACTGTTTATGAGTGACTGCATGTGAATGTGAGTTGGTGTAAGAGTCTCTAAGTGGGAATGAGACTGAGTGCATAAGTCTATGAGTGGGTCTCTAAGTAGGTCCATGAGTCTCTGAGTTGGTCTATAAATGGGTGTGTCACTCTCCAAGTAAATCTCCAAATGGATGCAGGAGCACCTGCATGGGTATATGAGTGGATTCATGAGTATCTGACTGGGTATGTGACTGGATGTATAACTGTGTGAGTGTGTGAATAAGAGTCTGTGACAGTGACCAGCAAGTGTGCACTTATATATATACATACATATATTTGTTTTATATTTCCATCAATATTTGTGATGAAATCTTGATAGTCACAATATCCCCACCATGGTCACAAATATCACACGCAACTAAAAAAATATTTTTCTGACACATAACTTGTGTCACTAACACCCCCATTTCCTACAGATGGGGTCAGAGTATCTCCATCCTGAACTCTTATGTTAGCTTTCACAGATATTTTCAGCTGCGAGAACCATCCCCGATCGATAAAATGGCGCCAGCAACTTTCTGTTCAGAATGCATTCAGCCAATCAGAGCATTTCCGCTGGCATGAGCATTCGCAATTCACCGCAGATTCATCTCAAAATATCTTTGACCACTGGTAAACCGCCGCAAATATTCATGGGCAGAGATTTCACTATATTGTTCGGTTTTAATTACTCAAAAAACTACTGAACGGATTTGCATTAAATGACAAAAATCACAATCTCCCTAACAACATCTTCCTCTCTGCCAAATTTGGTGTCATTCCGTCCAGTGGTTCGAGCTATTGGTTTGACAATGCGTTCCTATCAGAATGAACATTACAAACACACCCTAATTTTGCGCCCTAATTTCTTGGTCCTCACTGAATGGATCAACCCAAAACTTACCATGACCCCGAACCTACTTTGACACTTTTTTGGAACATTTAATGGCCATTGGTCAAATGACGCGAAAGTTATTGGCAAGTCAAAAAATGCTTTTCCTATGGAAAGTAGGTCCTAACTATAACTACCTAATGGGGGCTGGCAGGTAATATATATATATATATATAGAGATATATATATATCAAAGCCCACATTGATGTAATTTCAGATGTTACAGTCATGTTATCCAAGATGTCATAGACATTTTCATGGGAGGTAGTTAGCAGCACATGACGGGGATGCAAGTTAAAGTTCATTTTGGGCTCGAGTTTCAGTTACTTGAGAAAACAATAGCTGGTAAATTCAGTGGTTTGGTTAAAATGGCATATTTTAACAGACATTTACACCTAAATACGAAGTCCCTCTAAATTTTAGTGTTTTCAGCAAATTTGTAAGGCTTTTTTAATACAAAGTGAGATTTTAGTACCATACCTAACTATAACATCAGTCTAACCTTTGGTTATTTCAATGGATGCCCAGGCTTATTTTTAACGTAAAGTAATATTTTATTACCATACATAAAGTCAACCTCACGCCATGCACAACGCTTCTACACCTTACAAACAGCCCTCCGCTCACAGCCTTTGCCATGTACAGCATGGTGTTGGCCATAGGCCAGGTGCTGTACTCACCCTCCGCTGGTTCCTATAGCTTCCACTGTGAACAATCCATGGGGAGCAAGGGGTTGAGCGCATCGCCTTGCACCTTAATTTTATTTATTATATATTAAGGAGTTTTATATAGCGTTAACCTGACCAGAGGGTATCGGAACGCTTCACAACAGTTTTTGAGCAAGATCCATACAATAAGCAGTATTCTACTTATAAGTTTGGCAGTCCAAGTGTGCTTAGCAGCATTGAGGTAGTACATGAGTCCTGAGATAACCTCTTAGTGTGCATGTTGCCTTGGGGTTGATACAATAAAGCAGGGTTCAACATAATTGGTTCAGAAATCCAAGTGTGCTGAGCAGCATTGAGGTAGTCCGTGAGTCTTGAGATAACCTCATAGACTGCACGTTGTCTTGGGGTTAAACCAATTAAGGTGGGGAGGAGCAGTTGGGGGTTAAATAGCAGGGAGGAGGAAAGTCTTAGAGCTACAATGTCAGGAAGAGACGACGAGCAGGGAATAGCAAATTGATGGCTGCGGTTGAGGAAAAGGATTTTAAGTAGTTTTTTTAATTTTGTGAAGGACGGGGTAGTCCTGATATCGGCTGGAATGGTGTTCCAGATTTTGGGTGCATTACCGGCGAATGACAGTGCAGTAGTTTTTTGTTTGCGTGTTTTCATGGGGATGAGTAGTAGGGTACTGGAGATCCTGAGGTTCCTTGTCTGACCAGTCCTCCTGAGTTTGGCAGCCAAATACTCAGGTTTTCCTGTGTGCAGGGCTTTATGTGTGAGGCAGGCAGTTCTGTATCTGGCACGCAGTTTGATTGGGAGCCATTTTAGTTCTCTGAGTGCTGGTGAGATGTGATCGTATTTCCTGATTCCAGTGACCATTCTAACTGCTGCGTTGAGAGTAGTTTTGAGGGGGGCTAGGTGCGATTTTGTTGTACCAGTGAGGGTGGCATTCCCATAGTCGAGTCTGGATAGCACTAGGGATTGGGTGGCTTGTTATTACCTGCAAGTGCAGATGGCTGAATGTAAGGTGTGTCATTTTAAGCAAGGCAGAGCTATTGACTTTGGCTTTATGAAGGGGTCAGAATATCATCGGATAGAAAACTCTTGAATTGTCTTTGTCGAGAAATGACAAAGTAATTATATTGAAATTTATATTTCATTAATTCACACAGTTCAATGTTTATTAAAAGGGATTTGTCATTCTGACCACAAGGGGTTTCTGCACTCCAAGTGAAGAGCAGAGAGTTCCAGCAGAAGCGCTTTAAAAAATATGGCAAGCTCTCTTAGGTAATTAATTCAATCACCCAGAACACCTAGGGCCCGATTCACAGAACTAACTTAAGACAAAATCCTAAACTTACTACCATTTTGGTATTCACAGAAGGCACTTACTCATTTTGGTATTCACAGAAGGCACTTACTCATTTCGGTATTCACAGAAGTTAGGAGTCCTAACTTTAGGACTCCTAAATGCCTTCTGTGAATACCGAAAGTCTTAAAATTAGGATTTTTCTCAGTTTAGTAGTAGTATAGTTAGGACTCCTAACTTTAGGACTCCTAAATGCCTTCTGTGAATACCAAAAGTCTTAAAATTAGGATTTTTCTCAATTTAGTAGTCCTAAGTTTAGGACTCCTAACTTTAGGACTCCTAAATGCCTTCTGTGAATACCGAAAGCCTTAAAATTAGGATTTTTCTCAGTTTAGTAGTAGTATAGTTAGGACTCCTAACTTTAGGACTCCTAAATGCCTTCTGTGAATACCGAAAGTCTTAAAATTAGGATTTTTCTCAATTTAGTAGTCCTAAGTTTAGGACTCCTAACTTTAGGACTCCTAAATGCCTTCTGTGAATACCGAAAGCATTAAAATTAGGATTTTTCTCAGTTTAGTAGTAGTATAGTTAGGACTCCTAACTTTAGGACTCCTAAATGCCTTCTGTGAATACCGAAAGCCTTAAAATTAGGATTTTTCTCAGTTTAGTAGTAGTATAGTTAGGACTCCTAACTTTAGGACTCCTAAATGCCTTCTGTGAATACCGAAAGTCTTAAAATTAGGATTTTTCTCAATTTAGTAGTCCTAAATTTAGACTTAGGACTACTAAATTGAGAAAAATCCTAATTTTAAGACTTTCGGTATTCACAGAAGGCATTTAGGAGTCCTAAAGTTAGGAGTCCTAACTATACTACTACTAAACTGAGAAAAATCCTAATTTTAAGACTTTCGGTATTCACAGAAGGCATTTAGGAGTCCTAAAGTTAGGACTCCTAACTTCTGTGAATACCGAAATGAGTAAGTGCCTTCTGTGAATACCAAAATGAGTAAGTGCCTTCTGTGAATACCGAAATGGTAGTAAGTTTAGGATTTTGTCTTAAGTTAGTTCTGTGAATCGGGCCCCTACTGTTTTGTTCTAATGCTGCTGGGGGGCTGCTGCACTTCTTGCAGTTCCCCACAAGATTAAGAAGGGCACCACCAGCAAGACAATATTAATTTTAAACAAGCAAAGGGGCATTATGAGGCTCTCCTTGCTGGAGCAGTGAATCATAAATGAGCTTCTATAAATGTTTAAAAAATATAACGTTTTTGGTCACTGAGGGGTGCTTTCGGGAAATCACCATCAGGTCTCGTGGGTCAGGGTATCCCCACCCTGCCCCCTTATACTTTTCAAAAACGTTTTTCCAGGACTCAGAACAGGGTACTGAGTCCTATGATGGCTTCTGCCACATTGATGTTAATATAGTGGCAGCCTATCAGATCTCATCTTGAGATCTGATGGTTCTGTTGATCCTTTGCAGCATGAAATATACAATGTTTTTAAGCCTTAGTATCTCAATAACCTACTGAATGAATTTGCAACAAATCACAAAAACATGCTTTTTCTACCAAAATTTAGATTTCTGCCAAATTTGGTGTAAATCCGTCTATCCATTTGGGCTGTAGCTGTGTCTAATTTTCTTATTGCAAAATGAATGGAGAAAATTTGTTTGAGAACTGCCCTTTTTCTTGGCACCCGCTTGATGGATCCCCCTGAAACTTTCCAGTTAGGAGCTGAAGTGGAAGAACATTGTTTTGGAGAGTATAGTTAAGAATCATCAAATGGCGCCAAAGTTGTAAGCAAACCAAAAAATGCTTTTCGTAACTATAACTCCTCAGTGGTGACCGCCACTAGGTAATATATATGATATGATATGATATTATATTATATTATATTAATTATATTTTATATATACCTAGGACCATTTTTCTGAGATCATGCAGTAGTCCGACTGAGATTTTACCACCCACAAAGGTCATCCGATCTCCTCAAAACACAGCACTGTATCCTTGCACAGCTGAGGCGTGTAGTAAAAGGACATTGAAACATGCCTTGGATATATTTAAGTGATACGCAAACAAATGATGGATCGAATACTGAATAAATCAGACATTCACCCCCAGTCAAGAGATCTGGGTTAAATCCATCGTTCTTTTGCTCACCATCCATCCAAGTTTAGACCCAGCCATATGCAAATCAGTCTTTACCCTGTTCCTTATTGGAACAGTCCAGCCCAAACTGCCAACCCAGGTCCTTCCTGGACTGGAAACAAGCATCCTGAGACCAGTTTCAGGGTATTACACTTTGTCTTTCAGGATTGCTTGAATTCAGTGGCACAGTGAGCAAGGGACCCATGTCTGGGCATACCCATCCCACTTAGGGCAAAAAGTGATAGGCAAAAAATAGATGTACGGAATGCTGAATAAATTATACGTTCACCCCCAGTCAACTGTAATACTGGCTGATAAGTTCTGGTGAATGCGATAATTAATTGGGTAGTCAACACCCTCCTCCCAGAAGACAGTCCAAGTGAGCATTGTGATATGATATGAGATACATGATACAGAGCAGCAAAGAGATACAGAGTGCTACATAAGTAGACCTCGAGCAGGTCAACACCGTGCTAAGTAAATGCAGATACAGTGAAACCTTGATAGCCAGGTGAGATGATCCTTAAATGAGGTTTTTTTAATAACATAATATGATAATGCTGCATAAAATATACTCACCTGGGGTCAGAATGCTGTGAGAGTAAACCTGAAATATTCCAATAGAGCAGGCAAACTCTTTCTGAATCCAAATGTTAATCTTGAATGTAACTCTCCCCATTGTTGGCCAAGTAAACGGGGTACATCCATAACTTCTACTGTTTAATGGCCATCTTTCTGATACAATGAGATTAGAAGATTGAACTTATTCTGGAGTGGCAAATCACTAGGTGTATTCTATGTGGGGGGCTAAAACTAAGGGATTCGGGGGAAGAATTCAGCTGAGTAATTCTAAGTGCTTTAGTTTGCACAACATACATAGGACCATTTTCATGAGATCATGAAGTAGTCCAACTGAGATTTGTACCACCCACACAGGCCAGCCTATGTCCTCAAAATACAGCAGTATTTGTCCTTATGATGCCTCTTCTGGGGAGGCGTATCTTTTTGGTGCAAAAAACTGGTGTGGTTGCCCAGCCAGCCACCTTTTGCCTCTGATGGGTGGGGACAGGCCTGCCCTGGGCCCAGGCTTTGCCTGAGCGTGGTTGGAGCGCATTCCACACGCGGCTTGTGCTGTGGGAGCCCTGGGATATCTTTAGCTCATACACAGTGATGGTGGGCAAGCCTTGTAGGCCTAGGAGTTCTGGGACTTGAAGTCCACCAACACATCCCTTGCTCTTACTGCTGGTCCCGGATCTTTTGATGCCCACTCTGCTGGAGTCCTGGGCTTCCTTTAGCCCTGCCACAGTGGTGGTGGGCGGGGCTTGTGAGGCTCAGGGAATTAGGTACTTGCAGTCCCCTGGGGCATCCTTGCCTCTTCCTGCTTTCCCCAGTCCCTTTAATGTCCCGTGTTGCGAAAGTCCTGGAGTACTTTAGCCCTGCAATATTAGTGGCAGGGGGTCCTCTGAGGGCTGCGGACTCTGGTACTTGAAATCTCCCAGTGAAGCCTTGGATCTTTTTGCCTCCCTGAATTCCTTGTATATAATTTCAACCATGAGGCGCTTTCCTCTGGATTCTCCATTGTCTCCACCCCCGGATGGAAAATGTCTACCATTCCAAGTCGTTTTGAAAAAGTACATCTTCATTTCCGTCCATGGAGCTGCCACCAGCGAGGGGGAAAGAAAGCTAATTCATGGTTGCTGCTTAGTTACTGGATTCCTGTTGGTTTCAGGTCCCAAACTGGAAGAGATTTCTACCTGCTGCTTGGCAGTGCAAGTGCTATAATAAAACAAAATACAAGATGAAGAGCTTAGAGTAACAACCCTCTCAAATTGATATGAATGTGTTTTATAGTTATATAAGGTGGTTAGAGAATGGCAGACCAGCTCCACGTGGAATGTTAAATTATTAAGCATTAATCAAGGGCTGATAGTCAGTAGGCGAAACACCTTTCACTATTCGGTAATGTTAAATTGTATTGTCTTGTCTTGTTTTATGAATATTTTTGCAGCTTTCTATATGTGCTCAAAAGATTTCTATAAAAAATGAAATACGAGGAGTGTAAACTGTTCAATGCTTTATTAAAAGAAAGGAGGTCCCTAGCCAATGCACCCCTTGCTATCATAGAAAACCAAGGGCAAATTGGCTTATTTGCATAAAAACGCGAAACCCTGCTTTCTCTTAAGAGAACTATTGTATATCCCTGCCCGGGCACTCCAGATCTTACGCTTACACATTACAATTTTATTTGAATATCATTAACTCCACTGGTTATATTGTAAATGCTAATCCTAATTGCAACAAGAGCTTTGACCAAACATACAGTAAAATGTATATTGGAATGTTAATTAGGGCCCGGCCTGCAGTGATTTTCAACATACTCTCAATAAGAAGGAAATAGTAGCGATGCGCAGCACGCATGAATGAAAAATAATACAAAGGACACATCAAGTACTGGTGGTTTTATATGTCTAACTTTGTTGTGAGGGAAGATATTCATTTATTTTCATATGTGACAGATTAGAGGCATCATCTGGGCGTTAACAAAGAAAGATAAAATAAGTGCAGATAACAGTAATTGTATATGAAAATGTTATCCTTAACCTAGCAAGGGTGCCGTGGGCCCTACAACAAGCAAGGGAAATTGGGCCCTAAGTTCCCCGTTGAGTAGTAAAGCACAACCACAATCGGGTTCGGGATAGACCCCCTGCACTGCGGAACCCCAGTGCCACTGCACCTGCTGCACTATTGGTAGAGACGCCCTTGGATGATATTGAAGGCTCCTCTTTTGATGCTCAGGGTCTTAAGATGCAGCTTGACCATATGATGTTTGCATCATAGCTAGGCAGGCTCACATTATACCTAAAATGAAGTACATGCTGTTAGCATTCAGCTCACAGAAGAGTCCTGCACCTCTTTCAGACGATGGTGGGAGGATATGATGCCCTCCAACCATGGGCAGCACATGCAGCCAATGAGCTTTTGTCCACCTGTGTTCGAAGGTCCCACTGCTCTTCAACCCTTAAAGGTGCTGTACGATTATGTACCCCCAACAATGGATGCATTCTGTGTCACCTTCCACCCGTCCTTAATGGTCAGTCCTCTTTATGCAGAATTGGCTTTTTCAGCTTCGCCATGTCCTACACCTGATGGCTAAATCTTCACTCTTCCTTTGAGTGAGGATAAGGAAGCAGTAATCCATAATAGGCAATTCAGACTGATCCTTTGTTTGATGATGCCTCTTTGGGTTCGGAAACATATTATGAAATCACTCGACGGGTCGTCCCTTTAATGAATGGTAGAGATCATAAATGTATGCAAAATTGAGCATATCTATTATTCCAGATAATTTAATTTTCCATGCAAGAGCTGCCACTTGCTGATTAGCATTTCTGCGCTAGCTGATGTGTGCACAGGTCACTTCAACATTGCACGCCACCAGTAGTGCAGTATGTAATCCAGTGCCTGGTTCCCACTTCTTTCCGCATTTGTGGTCCTCAGCAAAGCACTTATCCCTAGTGCTCTAGTTCTATATCTGCACTCACTTAACTTACTTGGGGGCATATTTATAAGGCGGCGATAGAAAATTATCGCCTCTTTTGCGGCCGTTTTCGGCCAAAAAGCGGCGATAATTTTATCGCCTTATTAGCAAGGTCACGCAAACGTGTGAAACCTTGCATTAGCGCACAAATTCTTAACGCCCAGCTTTGCATCTCTAATGAGATGCAAAGTGAGCGTTCCTAACCTGACATGACAGGATGCGACATTTCTCCTATCATCAAGCCCCACGCTATGAAGCATAGTGGCAGGAAAAGTAGCGATAACCCCTGTTATCGCTACTTTCCTTACTCTTGCTTCAGGACTGACTTAGCCATGATATCCTATGGAAGGTGGATATCATGGCTAAGTTTGTGGGGCCCTATCAACAAGCTAACGCCACATTTCGTGAGATTATCGCTGGGTTTCCAGCGATAATCTCACGTTAGGCAGTTAGTGCTAGCATTTTTATCGCTTTTGAGATAAGCGTTGCTAATAGCACGCTATCTCAGCGATAAAAATCCACGCTAGCCGGCGATAACTATCCTAGCGCTAAGTGCGCTTAGCGATAATTATCGCCGGTTGTTGCTGATATGCCCCTTAGAAACTTACCAGTCTGAAGCATGGGTAAATATTTGGATAGATTAATGTAGTCATTCACTGGAAGTCTCAACAGAGAGAGGCTGTATTCTCTTGAAACGGTGTAAGGCATACTATTGAACACTGGTAGAATACAACACCCCTTTGCAAGAGACTTAGGGGCAGATTTACAATAACTTGCGTATCCCTGCTTATCAGCAGGGATGCGCCAGTTATCGTGTGTCACGGCTCCGCCACCATGGATGCGCCACAATTACAATGCGGCGCACCATGGGGCAAAAATAAACAGATGCGTGACGCATCTGCTGCTGTAAAGGCGGCGCATTGCTGGAGTTGCGTCGCAAGCGCGACCAGAAAGAGTGTTTCAGTGATGTGGTGTTAATCCGTTCAGTAGCTTCAGAGATATTCAAGTTTACAAAATATAGATTTTTGGAAGCCCAAAATCCTACTGCAATCCTACTCAAATTTGCTTGGCTGCCAACACTTTGGGCCCTATAATGATGTTGGTCGGAGGCCATAGATCAGCAGTTCCAGGATCGCAATTTCCCATTTCTGGATGGGAGCTTGTACAGCTCGAAGAAACCACCCTCAGCACAAGCTCCCATAGAGAAATGGGAGTTTGTGTAAATTCCTTCCCCGTGTGGTAGGAAAGCCTGACATGGAAAGGCTGTCGAAAAATAACATCTTAATCCCAACAGCGGAAACGTCATCTGTAAGGGATTATGATAAGTATCCGACTGGCCCACGGGCTCCTTCAGCCCATTGGAACACAGTCGGATTGACCATCTGGTTAACACTCTGACCGCCGACATTGAAATTTGGCGGTCGGACTGTAAACCTACAGAGGCTTACTGACCGACATCATAATGACATCCTTTGTGTTCGATATTTTTGATACAATATTTATGTCCCACGATATTTGTGGATTCGATATTTTGTCAGTGAACCTACTGTTTGACTTACAGATAAAATGATTGCATGTCAATAAACAGTAGGAGGCTTTCCACAAAAAATCCAGCATTTATTGTACAGCCACCTCAATGCATACAAAAGATGTTTTGTATCAACTTTCAAGCTATAGTTAAAATTCACAACACAGGTCATTCTTAACTTGGGTTGAAAATCACCTTGCAGGAGTAGGGCATTTAGAATCAATTCTATCTCAGTGTGATTATGTGAGAAGAGTGTAATGATCAGGGCTCTTTTGAACCAAGGTAAAGTGGGTTACCTCTTTGGGTCTCAACTCAAAACATTTTGGGGTATTGACCAAAATATTCTAATTGTTCCTCCAAATACTGGCATAATAAATATTTTGTTATGATGTGGTATGTTGGAAGAATTTATGTAGCACTCATACGCCCAGAGGTTTCAGGGTGCTGAGAGTGACAAAAACAAACAAAAAGCAGGGAAGGTAGAAGAGAGTTGCACTTCATGGGAAAGTCTGTCTAAATAGCCATGCTTTCAGGACTTTTCTGAATATGACGTAGTTTGGCTCATGGGGAACTTTGATTTACCATGCTTGTTCAGTAACAACTAAAGTTATAGGTATCTCAAGTAAGTTATTGTTGTTTACCATATGAGTGACATTGGCATTTGATGTGAGATTGATGACCATAGTTTAAGTCAGACAAAGAATGTTTGTATGAAAGACTTTAGGAATAACTGTAACTAAACAATTTTTAATGTGTATGTAGTTTAAATGTTTTGTGTAATAGCGTTGTAATATAGAAAAACCTAACTATAACTGTTGCAGAGCTATGCCTGGGATCACAGAATGGCAGTATGTAGGGACTGATCAATAGCCATGGGCCCAAATCCTGACTAGTTCATAGTGCCTTAACTGCCCTTCTAACCATTCTCAGAGTAACAGGTATGTTTGCATCCCTGGAACACAAAACTCTAGTCCCCCAGGGGAACCGCAGTAATGGGTCACCACTTTTCGTTCTCTCACTGCTGCATGTCCATAATGAACAAATAAAAGACACGTGGGAAGTTTAAAATATTTATTGAGACTATTGTGCTCTATGGCATATCAACTGTGCTGAAATTAGAAAACGTATGCAACTGGGCAGAGTAACTAGCATTACCAAGAAACTGTCTACAACGAAAATCCCCATCATGGCGAATAATTTTGCATAAGTTTAGCTTCACTACATGAGCACGGTGATATATCAGAGATCTCTGGGATTAGAACCAGGCCCCATACTTGGCATTTTCCATTAGCTGGTTGTCAAATGGGCAGTAAGCGTGACACACGTACTATGCTTCAAGGGTATTTTATTTAATAACTGGATTCCCAGAGGGCAGTCAGTCAAGGGAAATAAACAAAAGGAAAGCCTCCCGCGTCGTCCTTCAGGGGATATACTTCTCAACACGGCGTTGTTCCTTGAGGTCTCTCACATCAGGGTGGAACCAAGGCAGCCAGACCAGCATGGGAGGGAAAAAAGAAAACAGCACTATTTAGTGCCAAGAAAATGGAGTGATTGAAGGGGAAGGGTGTGAGGGTAAATCACCCGGATCTTTCTAATCTGGGCGGTGTAGGGAGGGTAACCGTCACCAGGGTCGCGCAGGTATTAAGGGCTGAAAGCACACTACCCGCTACTCGGCTTCTCAAGCGGCACCCCTACTCCTCCCGGACCAACCGAAACCGCCCGTCTCCCTGTTCCCCACAAGTGCTGATGCACCTGTTCAAGCCACGTCCCTCCTGGAACGTGGCCGGGCGAATCACGGGTACGTTGGCCTCCAGGCTTCTCCATTCCAGGATTTGCGGGCGTCTTCAGGGATTCCGGCTTGTCCGACAGCTCCTGACTTCCGGTGTCGACTCGAACGGCGTCTACCTCCTTCCGGGTTTCTTCTCCACTGGTATTGGCTGGCAGGCCTTTATCCGGTAATTACGCTGGTCGGCTCCACCCCCATGGGCTGGAACCAGGAACATCCTCGTCGTTGTTAAAGGGCCAGGCATACGGGACAGCGGGCGTGAAGACCCAGCCAGGGAGAAGTCCGTGTCCGGTGGCTGTAGTGAGGAAAAAGGGGCAACTACATCAGTTGGCCCTTATAGTCCGGACTCTGACACTGGTCTGCATTTCGGATTGTGCAGATCTGGCATGCTCATCTCGGGACCTGTCCTCTGCTAGAAATCTTCCTCTCTGTTTTCAAAAACAGCATGTCTTGGCTTGTATGATAAGAAATGCCATGCTAGAAAACAGCAGCTGGCTCTCTCTATTATATCTATGTGTTACAATGTGTTAGTGACTGATCACAGGGCACGATGTTGTTCGACCTAATACGAAATGTCCAGACCGAGTCCCAGGAAGAAATATGGAATAACAAAAAGATGTGCAGCCTATTTCTAAAATAATAGTGCGGCAAAAAAACAAGCGTTTTACTTCGAAACGTATGCAAAGCAAAAGCAGCCTAAAACATGTGCACTTAGGCGAACATAGGGGAGAAGTACAGTGAGCCCCAAAGGGAACTCACAACATAACTAAGTTCCAACCTTTTTTGGCCACAGGTATTTCATGGGTTTTTTAAAGTATGAAGTTTGTAAACTTGTGTCCCTATGTAACTAATTGCAGTAAAACTACTGTTAAAAATTTAATTTTATAAAGAGTGTTTTTCTTTGTTTTCTAGAATTGGGCTGGAGTTTTGTTGCACAATATATTTTCTTCATGTATATATTGAAATTGATTTGCAAGTATTGTAATGTAAGTAATTCTACATAGAAAGCTGTACTTGTAACAGGGAATGGGTTGTATAGTACCAAAAAACAGCATAATTTTTTCCGGAAATTCACCGGTACCGCCATTCTGTCTTGGTAGTAAAGCGGTACTTTGCAAAAGTAAAAAAGCTTCTGATAGGCTGCAATCATTTGTTTTTTAGCCAATAGAAAGCTGAATTGTATTTTCTCATTAATGTTCTATTTGTGACCTGATCAGAAGTGAAACAGTCCAGCTGCTGCTTCAGCTCTACTTCTGGTGAGTTTGAAGACATGGCTGGAGGAGGAGAACCTACTTCTGATGGTTGTGGTGCATTGGAGAAGGAAGAGGAGTGTACTGCTATTGAGAAACAGGATTTGGAGCTGCAAAACCACCTTAAAGATTTGGGTATCTGACAATTATTTACCATTCAAGTGGGGGAGAAAAAAGTGAACACCCAGCAGGTGACATGTTCATTATGCCAGAAAGTAAAATCCAAAGTAACAGGACAGCAATAGTCCCTAGGGATCACAGGAATGCAAAAACACCTGTGTGGAATGCATTCCAGTTGCTTGGCTTGCTCAGAAAGGAGGTGAGAGTAGGATTTGGCCCAACTCTCCTGGACTCTGGGATGTTCGTCCTTTTGCTCCTTCCACTTCTGACATGGCCACCCAATTATGACACTCAATTTTGTACTTCTACCCCATACGCCATTCCATCGCCTGGCTCTCAAGTTGCAGTCAACCACTTTCGCCAACAGTGCATCATTGTTGAGTCCTATGCAGGCAATGCAACATGCTGTTTATAGTTTCAAACAGGTATTGTTACAAGGGAAAGTGACCTTACTATCCGTTGCAGGCTTGTGATAGCTTACCCCTTTCCTCCCCAAAACATGCGGGTACAATTCAAGAGTGTTGGGCTGGCTGTGGACTCCGCACCGGTGCACGTCTGCACCTGATACATCCTGGAGACTCAAGTACCTGCCAGGGGTGTGGCCATGGGGGTTTCTTGGCCTGCCCGCCCACGCTTCCACCTTTGGACAGTACTGCGTCTCTGTGTAACAGGGGATGATGGGATCATTCTAGACCTCCCTGGCATAGTTTGTCTTCTCTTGGCTCTGGATCTGCTGCATTGTGCCCTGTAGGAGATCTGCTGGACCCACGTGCAGCCTGTGAGACCATTGGGCGCCCCGGGTCAGGGTGGTGTGTCACTGATGGTTGAAGGGACTGGAGAACCAGCCCTCTGGAGCACACCCAGCATATAAAGGATGACAGCCATTGGACCAGATAACTAGAGGTGGGACAGGGTGAGCGCTGATGTGGCCGTTCCTGCCCTGGGCTCTGTCCGCGGGCTCCATTGCCAATCTACATAGGCATACTTCAGACACAATAGCTACAGAAAGAAAGGCAGCGCATACAGGCCCTATTACACAGCCTGCGGGCCCGCGGTTTGGTGGCTGGAACCATACTCCTGCATAGGTACGCTGCCATGTGGCTGAGATTGTCGAGTGAGAGTTGATCACTGAAGATCTACCTAAAGGTGAGGTGCCCACTGGGGGGGGGTGGGGATACTCTCACCTGCGGAGGCAGTTGGGCTAGGTCCCGATGTGGCTTGTGGGAGGCGGGTCCCCCATCTGACCTCCATTTCTGCTGAAGCGATGGTGGATGACCTTCCCAATGAATGTGGAGGCTCTAACAGATATTAATACTATACCTAGTCTGGGGCCTATACCCCATCCAGCACACAAGCCTACTACCAAGATGTTCATCTTACTGACCGGGGACTACAGGCACATACACAATGACTCTGAACAAACTGGCCGGTGGGGACTCAAAGCAGAGCACCATAGATCGCTACGCAGAGCCAGGGCCTTAAAGCAGATATTCCAAATGTACCTACCACAGCAACTGATAAAGCAACCTTACAGGCAGTCATTACACAATCCAGAGATATACTAGACGCCAAGATTGATGCAGTTGGTTCCAATGTCATGCCTGCCAGAAGACCTAAGAAACACAGTGGAAAGACTCACTAGAGACGAGGGTTTCTGGTATTGAAGACACTGTGACCATTCTTTAAAAAAAGTAAATCACTCAAGAACCTGACGAAAGGCCTTGCAACACGGGGGGAAGGCCCTGAAGAAAGAGCATGCCGAAACATCCTTCGCCTTGTGAGTTTTGCTGAGAGCTGTAAGGATGAGGATGTTGGGAAGTTCCTTACCACCTGGCAGCAGAGCTGGTTGCCGGAAGACACTCTCTCCCCCTGATTTTATTATTGAGAGGGTGCACAGGGGCCTTGTTTGGAAGTCCCCTCTCAGCGCTAAGCTCAGACCAATAATTGCTAGAATACTGAACTTCAATGACTGAGACAATATTCTATGCCAAGCCAGGCAGCGGGACTCCCTCATGTATGAATCACAGCACATAATGAAAATTCCCAACTATTCTAAACGAGTCCAGCAGAAAGGCCAATCTTTTATGTAGGCGAAGTCCCACCTCCGGAATCTCAAGATTTTATATGCTCTACTCTTTCTGGTTCATTTATGAGCAATCTACAAATTTCACACTATGTTCTTCAATACTCCCTAGGAGGTATTTGCATTGACTGTTAAAGAAATACACATGAAGTCCCACACTTTGCCACCACTTAAATCAGACTCCTCCACTATCAGCACTCTACACCGACAAATTAAGCATAGTAGCACCACAGGTCGGGATCCTCGTGGGGTTCATGGGCTCAGAGTGAAGATCGATCTATACCTCCTTAAACAATCTGGAATAATAGTCAACTTTAAACACGCTGCTTTGGCTCTAAAGACGATGGAACTTGATATCCTTTTTATCTTTCTCTAACAGTGTATGGATGGTATCTATAGTAGGGCAATGCTCCTAGATAAGACATTACCTGAACACTAGGAGAGATGTTATGTTAGCAAGTTGGATTCTGGGGATCCATTGGAGGGGTGCTGTCACCAACCCCGTTGGAGTAGGCTAGACTCGCCCTCCGCTATAGAAACTTCAATGTTTCTGAGGTATTGGGGTGGGGGAGAAACGGGAAATGTTTACCTGTTGGGCATACTATGTCTCAAAAGACCATCTTGGTTGCTCTCTTCCTGGCAATCACACACCAATTGCAACATCCCAACGTGCACATCATACCCAGATAATAGACGGTAATTCTGGTATCTCACAGGGCAAGCTCCACATTCTCAGCTGGATTGTCAGAGACATTCTGGATGAAGTGAAACGGGGAGCGGTGCACCGACAGGCCAAGCTCTGAGGTGCAGATGTCCTAATGCTCCAAGAAACATATCTTACAGGAACCAAGACCCCATGCTTGTCTAGATTCAGCTAAGGTCTTGTATATCACACTGGATTCACTTCAGGCCCCAGAGGCACATCGCTCTTGACACACAGTAGAATCTCCTTCCTTTTTACACATTCCTGAATAGATACACAGGGCAGATATGTTATAATGGCAGGCACCATATATGGTGAGAAGGTGGTTCTGGGTATTGTATATGCACCCCCGCACCTCACCCAGGCCCTCATTGAATGGCTAATGACCATCTGGTTAGATATACCTGGAGGACTAATGGCCATTGGGGGGACTGGAATGATGTAATGCACCCACAGCAAGACAGATGGCAACCCCATGGGGTTCCAGGGAATGCACAGGAACCACACTTACAGTTCCTGTCTGAAGGTATGGGATGAACAGACTCGTGGTGCATACTTCACCCTCTACTGAATAGGGCTGCCCATTCTGCCACCAGGTTAATGAGGGACCTCTGAGATCATGCTCTGATAGCACACAGCCTTTAGATGGGGCTGAGTCAGCCCCTTCTCTGCTGGCAAATGTCCTCATGGCACCTACGTGATCAGCACTATCGAACACACATGAATCGTGCTCTAATAGAGTACTTTGCCTTTAAACACCAACACAGTGGCTTCGGGTGGCAAAATTGGGGAGGCCATAAAACCGACTCTCCGTGGAGTCGATATCTCAATTTGTGCATAGAAACCGAAACAACAACGTAAGAAAATCATACAAATAGAGGCCCAGAACTTGACCTTGGAACTGCACGGTCAGGAAGAAGGAGAGACATTGGCACATCTACAAATGGTTCAAACACAAGTATACAATGGAGTGTTAATGTACGAAGCAAAGATAATTTGGCTCACATCTAGAAGTCGGATCTACCAATGGGGTGTAAAATTCAGTAAACGACTTCATAGATTATGTCAATAAGCTACACAGCCAAAACACATACCCCGCGTTAGAGGTCCTAACGGGGACATCCTTATAGAATCCTCATTACCTGCATGCAGCTTCACTGATTACTACAGACAGTTATATGCAGAGCAAGATAGACTGCCAGCAGCCACTATTCAAAAAAGGGACGCGCCTGTGACTGTTATTCATAGCAGGCAGACCTTTGCAGAGACGATAACGAGAGCGCCTGGTAAAGGGCTCCGCTTCTGTGTATGTTTTTGAAACCTAATCTGTCTTTATTTGCTTATTTGCACATTGATTTTAAGCACTAATAATTTTGCACAGCCATTTGGTTAATGGTGATTTTAATTCATTTTTAATCACATCCAAGTCGCTCTTGCACAAACATTGATTAAACGCTGTTGATTGCACTGTACCTGACGATAGCCGCGTAGCGCTGTCGGTGTCTCCCCGGTCCACCACGGAACGTTCCGATTGAGTGGAGGGAGCAACACCCACCGGAAGGCTATCAGACTGCACTTCCGGCCAGTCAGTAGGGCAGTTAGCGCTCCAGACACCAGCATATAAGGAATGAAAGGCGCGACGCGCAGCGGACGCGCCTGTGACTGTTATTCATAGCAGGCAGACCTTGGCAGAGACGATAACGAGAGCGCCTGGTAAAGGGCTCCGCTTCTGTGTATGTTTTTGAAACCTAATCTGTCTTTATTTGCTTATTTGCACATTGATTTTAAGCACTAATAATTTTGCACAGCCATTTGGTTAATGGTGATTTTAATTCATTTTTAATCACATCCAAGTCGCTCTTGCACAAACATTGATTAAACGCTGTTGATTGCACTGTACCTGACGATAGCCGCGTAGCGCTGTCGGTGTCTCCCCGGTCCACCACGGAACGTTCCGATTGAGTGGAGGGAGCAACACCCACCGGAAGGCTATCAGACTGCACTTCCGGCCAGTCAGTAGGGCAGTTAGCGCTCCAGACGCCAGCATATAAGGAATGAAAGGCGCGACGCGCAGCGGACGCGCCTGTGACTGTTATTCATAGCAGGCAGACCTTAGTAGAGACGATAACGAGAGCGCCTGGTAAAGGGCTCCGCTTCTGTGTATGTTTTTGAAACCTAATCTGTCTTTATTTGCTTATTTGCACATTGATTTTAAGCACTAATAATTTTGCACAGCCATTTGGTTAATGGTGATTTTAATTCATTTTTAATCACATCCAAGTCGCTCTTGCACAAACATTGATTAAACGCTGTTGATTGCACTGTACCTGACGATAGCCGCGTAGCGCTGTCGGTGTCTCCCCGGTCCACCACGGAACGTTCCGATTGAGTGGAGGGAGCAACACCCACCGGAAGGCTATCAGACTGCACTTCCGGCCAGTCAGTAGGGCAGTTAGCGCTCCAGACGCCAGCATATAAGGAATGAAAGGCGCGACGCGCAGCGGACGCGCGCAGCGGGCGCGCCGCTGGCGCGCCGAAGGCGCGCCAAAGGCAAGCCCGTCTGCGCCCGTCCGCGCCAGGTCGCGGCCAGCGGCCAGTACCCCTAATAATGCAACTTCTGACCTCCATCCAAACATCCCGGTACTCATAAAATATTCCAAGACTGACCTCAAAACCATCGGACTTCAGTGCCTTCAAAGGAATCCTCATAGGCTTTCATGTTCATTCCCAGCAGTCCTTGATGGTCCTGTCTCCTGCAGACACTGCAGATTCCAGTGCTCAGGTTATAATGATATCACCACGAAGGTACTACCTTCCCAACTAAAGCCTCTAAAAGTGTTACATAAACCTACACTAACTTGGAATTGCTTCCTGGCCAACGTGCGCTCATTACCCAAACATGCTATCAACATTTGGGATCTGTTGGCCTCTAGCCTTCCCCATATTGGGTTTTTAACTGAGACGTGGACTAAGTCCCATTCTAATCCCGATATTGCTATCGCTCTACCCGAGGGCTATAGCATTCAAAGGCAAGACAGGCCTATCAGATCAGGCGGAGGTCTGGCAATAATATTTAAGGACCCTATTAAAGTAACAATCATTGAACAGCATTGCACTAACACGATGGAAATACTGATTTTCAGAATCGACATACATCCACAATTATGTTGGAAGGGTGCCTTGATTTATCGACCTCCGGGGCCTTTGTCCAACTTCTCATGTCGCCTACTGGAAGTAATTTCTCCGCATGTGATTTCCACTAATAATTTTCTACTACTCGGAGACTTTAACGTCCAGGGAGAAAATCTCAGCAATAAGGAAACTCATTCCTTAATAACAGACCTATCTACTTTAAATCTAAGTATAATAAACACCGATGTGACTCATCAGGCCGGGCACATGCTCGACCTTGTCTTTACCAACTCCCCGGATATCCGCTATAATGCGACGACCCCTCTTGAGTGGTCCGATCATTATCTGGTGGATTTTTCAGTCCTGAGTAAACAAGAATTAGGAGGTCATAAAACCAGACCCACCAGAGTATTCAGGCAGTGGCACAAAATCACTCCCCAAACTTTTCAGGATTCCTTCATCCCCCCACACTTTGATGGGTCGGAAGATATAGAGGACCAATTAACATCCTTGAATACCAACCTTATGGCAGCCATTAATCAGTTAGCTCCTTCTAAATCACAACTAAACCCCCTCAAACGTGCGCAGGCCCCATGGTACTCACCTGCTCTGAAAACAGAGAAATCTCGGTGTAGAAAGCTCGAACGCATCTGGCGCCTCTCACACAATCAAACTGACAAAGACTTATTTAAAAATGCTCTGACAACCTATCACAAAAATTTGAAGCTTGCTCGAAAAACGCATATTGCGTCTGAGATTGACAACGCTGAAAATTCTTCCCGTACGCTCTATCAAATATTAAATACATTCACCAATCCCAAAGCTTGCAATGCCGACGTTGCTCCCTCACAACTCCTCTGTGATAACATAGCAAATTATTTAGTTCAGAAAATAGAAAAAATATACCAAAAAATTACCTCGACTACTGGGCTCTGCCCTAGTCAACCCCTTAGCTCTATCCCCGCTAAGGAGACATTACAAACTCTAGATACCTTCCCTACATGCACAATATTGGAAGCTGACGCCCTTTTAAAAAGTACCAAATCTGGATCGCCTCTAGACCCCATGCCTGCCAAAATTGCAGCCACTCTGTCAACTTCTCTCGCTAGTTCTATTTGTGCAATCCTTAATAAATCCCTGGAGGAAGGTGTCCTTGCGGCCGAGTGGAAAGCAGCCCAGGTCATTCCCATTAAGAAAAACATGAAGCTGCCACCAGAGGACTTTACCAATTACAGACCTATTTCTCTACTTCCCCTCATCAGTAAACTTCTCGAAAAACATATTAACAAACATCTCTCTGAGTTTATTGAATCTACCCACTGTCTAGATCAATCACAGTCTGGTTTCCGTCCGAAACATAGTACTGAGACTACACTAGTGGAGGTCACTGACAACATCAGAATGGCAGCAGATAAGGGTCAGGCAGTGATGTTGGTCCTGCTCGACCTGTCGGCTGCCTTCGACACCATATCCCATCAAGTTCTTATCACGCGCCTGGAGGAGATTGGTGTAAGAGGCAAAGCACTGAGTTGGTTAACTGAGTTCCTGACCAACAGGACGCAAACTATCAATCTGGGCCCCTATCGTTCGTCAACCACCGGTATCAGCAAGGGTGTCCCTCAGGGCTCCTGCTTAAGCCCTACATTATTTAATATTTATGTAGCCCCCTTAGCAGAACGCCTTAGACGGCTCGGGTTCTCCCCCATATCCTATGCCGATGACACACAACTTCTGCTGTCATTCGACAAAGCAAATCCACTTACCCAAGACATTTTTTCTGAGGGCATGAAGGGCGTTGCGCATTGGATGAGGGAAAATTTTCTACAACTCAACACTGATAAATCAGAAATCATGCTGTTTGGAGAGGCAAAACTTAGATGGTCCCCTAGTTGGTGGCCAGAGGAATTGGGCTCTGCCCCGTCCCCTAAAGAGGTTGTAAAGGATTTGGGTGTGCGCTTGGACAACGATCTTACTCTTGAAGAACATGTAAACAGCACCGCTGTCACCTGCTTCCACACTCTCCGCATGCTGCGGAGGGTCTGTCCCTTTCTTCCTATTACCACTCGTAAAACCCTGGTCCAAGCATTGATAATTAGCAGACTAGACTACTGCAATGCTCTATTAATTGCAGCCAAAGAAAAATCTTTAAACAAATTGCAGGTGGTCCAGAATACTGCAGCTCGCTTAGTCAACAATGCACTTCCCAGGACCCCTTCAGCCCCCTTGCTTCGTGACCTTCATTGGCTCCCCATAAAAAAGAGAGTCAGATTTAAAATCTGCTGTATGGTTTTCAAATCCCTACACAACCTGGGTCCTGGCTATCTAGCACGGAAACTTGTAAGATATACTCCTACAAGACTGCTGAGATCCAGCCAACTTGCATACCTGCAAACCCCTCGCATTAAATTGGCGCGGATGGGAGGGAAGGCGTTCTCCCATCTGGCACCTCTTTACTGGAATCTCCTCCCTCTGCATCTACGTCAATGTACCAACCTAGTGGCCTTTAGGAAATTGTTGAAAACAGAACTTTTCTAATCGTACTCTCTTTATTGGTCAACCGGCAGTCCTAAGCGCTGAGATACCCCGTATGGGGTGATTCAGGCGCTATATAAAACCCATAAATAAATAAATAAATATTGATGACCTGCCTCCGAGGGCTGTTATAGACACCGCTGGGGCGCAGCTTGACGCTCCACTCACGATTGAAGAAGACACAGCTGCCATTGCCGAAATTTGCCGGGGTAAACCCCCTGGCCCTAATAGCTTTCCATGCAAATTCTTTAAAATGTACATGTGGCGAGTGTAAACAGAAGCAAAGTCCTGGGCTCACTTGCCTCTTACCCTTCTTGGCCTCTTCGCCATCTTCAAGTTGGTCTCCCTGCCCCT
The DNA here is from genome assembly GCF_964204655.1 of Triturus cristatus. Taxonomy (NCBI): domain Eukaryota; kingdom Metazoa; phylum Chordata; class Amphibia; order Caudata; family Salamandridae; genus Triturus; species Triturus cristatus. The sequence continues at coordinate 732,060,102 of NC_140587.1, read as the reverse complement.
TTTACTATATCAATTGCAATATTACCCATACTCGATCCTGGCCACATGGTTTTGGCAAATCAATGCCAAACTAAATCATTTCTTATGGGGGGAGGTGCTAGTAGAGTAGCATTATGCACATGTTATCTGTCCATACACTGTGGCGGTATTCCAGCTGCTGATATACAGTCTGATTACGTGGTGGTGAACCAGCAAATACTAAATGAGAGGTGGTACAGTGCCAGAGATTATCCAGCATACGCAGTTGAATGATTGACAATGGGAGACACCTCGATTCATACATACCTTCATAACGAATCAGAGGTCTGGGCATTACCACCTGCGTCGAGAGTAGTCTTCCGGGTTTGGAAACAATTGCTGCCATGAAACAAGAAACCCGGATATGGTACAATGACCTTCTTCCTCAGATGGTCACATTGCATGGGTTCCAGAACTGGGACAACATTGGTATATCCACATTGGGGGCAGTCATATGGGGGAAGACACCTAGGGGCATATTATCAAGAAACGGCGTTAAAATTATCACTAAAGCGGCGATAATGGGCTTGATAATATCTCCTTGAGAATTCCCATAGAAGCCCATGTTCTGGTGTCAATATGGGCTTCTATTGGAATTCTCTGTGGCATATTATCAAGCCCATTATTGCTGTTTTAGCGGCGGTTTTCTGCAGCTAAAGCGGCGATAATTTTAACGCCGTGCTTGATAATATGCCCCCAAAATCTTCCCAGGAGCTGTAAACCAAATTCAATATGCCATGTACACAATTCTATACCCGGCATGCCCTAGCACTATACATCAAAGATCTAGAGATACTCCCAGAATTCAATCCCTTAGAAGTCAAGCTATTTATGGGAGAGCTGGGTGACCACAAAATCACCAATATGTATCAAACCCTCATCACAAACAGTCATACCTCATTGACCGTCCTCCAAGAGACATGGCACACAGAAATTGTTCCAATCGCAGTGCGGCCATCTCATCTCACCTGCTCCTCATCCAATTTAAATACATTGGGTAAACATCGTTCACCCCGAAACCGCAACACCGCATGCCATTACAACGCAGTTGTTACAACAAATGCGTTGTCACAACGCATGCCATTACTCTGCAAGTCAGAACGACAACTTGCTCTAGGGGTCAGAAGGTGTTGGATTTAAAATACAACACCTTCCCTACTGTTGCACAGACTGGAGTTGGAATAGTAAATTATACTATTCCAACATCCAGCGCCCGCCCCCAGAGCAAGTCATTTTTCTGACTTGCGGAGTATTGGCATGCATTGTTATAACGCGTTCCTTGTAATGACCGTGTTGTAATGGCATGCGTAAAAAAAGCATGCGGGGGGACGAGGCATATTCCTTACATTGGGCATAGTACAGTTGATAGAGACTATGGCAGTCTGGTCTTGTGCCCTCCCCCACCTGCCAGCGCTATAACGCTGCAGATGGCACATTCCTACATATGATTTGGTCTTGTGTCACGCTAGCAGGATTCTGGTAAAGGGTCCTATCATGTCTATCCAAGGTCCTGGCTTGGGATCTCCCCATGTCCCCGAAATTACCCATCTACACATTACAGACGTAATTGGGGGCAACAAATATAAGCACCATCTCCTCTTCCTGGGCCTCATCCTAGCCAAGAGAGACATAGCCCAACTCTGCAAGGCACCCACCTCTTCATTCATAGGAGTCAGGAAACATGGAATCGATTTCTGTATGGGCCTCAAATGCCCATTATTCATTGCCCAAGGGTGCCTACTAAAAGGCACTAAGATATGGCAGCATTGGGCAGACTAACGGGGAATACTGCTGCCACCCCTACCCCAAGACACAAACGATGCACCCCAGAAGAGATACAGTTACCTAGTGTTAATTCAGCCATGCATATACCAGACGATAACCAGATGTGAATGGGATCCCTTAGGGAGGCATGTTGTGGGCATAGGATGCTTCAGTACTTACGTTTGTTACGGTTTGTTTAAATGTAAGCATTTAAGAGAATATTGCACAATATCTGTATATTCAATCAGTGACACTTATAAAGCGCGCTACATACCCGTAGGGTCTCAAGGCGCTGGGGGGATGGGGGGGGTGCCGCTACTGCTCGAACAGCCAGGTCTTCAGCTTCTTCCTGAAGGAGAGGTGGTCTTGGGTCAGGCGCAGGTCGGTCGGGAGGGAGTTCCAGGTCTTGGCGGCCAGGTGGGAGAAGGACCTTCCTCCTGTAGTCGCTCTTCGGATGCGGGGGACGGCGGCGAGGGCGTCGTTGGCTGATCGGAGGTGGCGTTTGGGAGCGTAGAAGTTGACTCGGCTGTTGAGGTAGCTCGGGCCTTGGTCGTGTAGGGCCTTGTGTGCGTGGGTGAGGAGGCGGAAGGTGATTCTTTTGTTGACGGGGAGCCAGTGAAGGTCTTTCAGATGTCCGGAGATGTGGCTGGTTCGTGGGATGTCGAGGATGAGTCTGGCTGAGGCGTTCTGGATCCGCTGGAGTCTCTTCTGGAGCTTGGCGGTGGTACCGGCGTAGAGGGCGTTGCCGTAGTCCAGTCGGCTGGTGACGAGGGCCTGGGTGACGGTCTTCCTGGTCTCGGTGGGGATCCACCAGAAGATCTTCCGTAGCATGCGTAGGATGTTGAAGCACGCCGAGGAGACGTTGTTGACTTGCCTGGTCATGGAGAGGGAGGAGTCCAGGATGAAGCCCAGGTTTCGAGCATGGTCTGTCGGTTTGTGTGCGGTGCCCAGGGCAGGAGGCCACCAGGAGTCGTCCCAGGCGGAGGGTGAGGAGCCCAGGATGAGGACCTCCGTCTTGTCCGAGTTCAGTTTCAGGCGGCTGGTCGTCATCCACTCGGCTACCTCTTTCATCCCTTCGTGCAGGTTGGCTCTGGCGGCGGCGGGGTCGTTGGTCAGGGAGAGGATCAGCTGGGTGTCGTCGGCGTAGGAGATTATGCTGAGGTTGTGTTTGCGTACGATGGCCGCGAGGGGGCTCATGTAGACGTTGAAGAGGGTGGGGCTCAGAGATGATCCTTGGGGGACGCCGCAGATGACTTCGGAGGCCTCTGACTTGTACGGTGGAAGGCGGACTCTCTGTGTTCTTCCGTCGAGGAAGGAGATGATCCATTCCAGCGCCTTGTCCTGGATGCCGATGTTGCTGAGGCGCCGTACTAGGGTGCGGTGGCAGACCGTGTCGAATGCCGCGGAGAGGTCTAGGAGGATGAGGGCCGCTGTTTCTCCCTTGTCCATCAGGGCTCGGATGTCATCTGTGGCGGCGATGAGGGCGGTCTCGGTGCTGTGGTTGGCTCGGAAGCCGGACTGTGAGGGGTCGAGGGATCCGTTCGTCTCGAGGAAGGCGGCCATCTGCTTGTTGACGGTCTTCTCGATGACTTTGGCTGGAAACGGGAGGAGCGAGATGGGGCGGTAGTTCTTGAGTTCGGTGGGGTCCGCTGTGGGTTTCTTGAGTAGAGCGCTGAGTTCGGCGTGCTTCCAGCTCTCAGGGAAGGTGGCGGTGTCGAAGGATGTGTTGATGATGTCTCGCAGGTGGGGTGCGATGACAGCGTCGGCCTTGTTGAAGACGTGGTGAGGGCAGGGGTCGGTCGGTGATCCGGAGTGGATGGAGTTCATCGTGCGGATGGTGTCTTCGGTGCTGATCGGGGTCCAGGCGTGGAGGGTGGTGGTGGGGGGCGGTTGTTCGGTCATGGTGTGCGTTGGTTGGTTGTTGAAGCTGCTGTGTATGTCCGCGATCTTGTTGTGGAAGTATGAAGCGAGGGAGTTGCAGAGGTCTTGCGATGGGGTGATGTCGTTGTTTCCTGCGCTGGGGTTGGAAAGCTCTTTCACGATGTTGAAGAGTTCCTTGCAGTTGTGTGCGTTGTTGTCCAACCGGTCCTTGAATGCTGTTTTCTTGGCGGCGCGGATCAGCTGGTGGTGTTTCCGGGTGGCAAGTTTGAAGGAGGTCCTGTTGTCCGGTGTCGGTTCCCTTCTCCAGACTTTCTCGAGGGCTCTGCAGTTCTTCTTGGAGCTCTTGAGTTCGTCGGTGAACCATGGGGCCTTCTTGCTGCCGGGTCTGCTAGGCGGGGTCCTCAGTGGGGCGAGTTCGTCCGCGCAGTTGCTGATCCACTTCGTGAGGTTGTCGGCGGCCTGGCTGGGGTTCGCTGAGTTGGCAGGAGGGTGCTGGCTCAGGGAGGTGGCAAGCTGGTCAGCTGTGATCTTGTTCCAGCTTCTGTGGGCGGCCTGTTGCTGGTGGTGGTGGGTCGTCGTTCTCTTGAAGGTGAAGTGGACGCAGCTGTGGTCCGTCCATTGAAGCTCAGTGGCGTGGCTGAAGTCGATGTCTGTGCTGGAAGAGAAGACTGCGTCGAGTGTGTGTCCGGCGAGGTGGGTGGGGGTGGACACCAGTTGCTTGAGTCCCAGGTTGGCGAGGTTGTCGAGCAGGGTGTTGGTGTTGCGGTCGTTGTTGTTCTCCAGGTGGAAGTTGAGGTCTCCCAGGAGGATGTAGTCAGCGGAGGGGAGGGCATGCGGGCTGACGAAGTCGGCGATGTCCTCGCTGAATTGTGTGCGTGGTCCAGGGGGTCGGTAGATCAGGGTGCCTCTGAGGGTGGTGTTCGGGTTGGTGTGGATCTGGAAATGCAGGTGTTCGGCACTGGTCAGGGTGTTGTCGGTGCTGGTCGTGAGACGGATGGTGCTCCTGTGGACGATGGCGATGCCTCCTCCCATCTGGTTGGCGTTTCGGTCCCTCCGGACGATCTTGTAGCCCTCTGGGATAGCGATGGCGATGTCTGGAGCTGAAGAGGCGTTCATCCAGGTCTCCGTGAGGAAGGCAACGTCAGGGGCTGTGGTGTCGAGGAGGTTCCAGAGTTCGATGGCGTGTCTGTGGACGGAGCGGGTGTTGAGCAGGATGCACTTGAGGTGGGTGCTGCTGGTGTTTGACTTGGCGGGTGTTGGTGCGAGGCAGGTCCGGATGCAGGAGAACTTGCAGGCGTGGCAGCTGAAGGGTCCGTGGGTGGGACGTGGTGTGGCTTGGTGGCACTCTGGGCGTCGACCGGTGTTGAGTGCGTTGAGGGTGGCGGCTGAGTACGTCCTGCGAGTCGGTCGGGGTCTTCGTGGGCCAGGGGTCCTGGCGCTGGTCGCGATCCGGTCGCGGACGGGCGCAGACGGGCTTACCTTTGGCGCGCCTTCGGCGCACAATCGGCGCGCCCGCTGCGCGTGACCGCTGCGCGTTCGCACGGTCGCCATTTAAAGGCGAAGTGCGCGGGTGGGCGGAGCAGCTGGGAGGCGGGAGCGGGGAGGGAACAGAAGGAAAAAAGGGGCGGGGTCTGCGGTGGTGGCGGGAAGCGGGGAGCGGGGAGGGAAGACGGAGGGCGGCGAGGTAGGTGGCCAAACAGGAAGGACACAAGCTGATAAAGCAGAAAAAATAAAATAAACAGGCACTAAGGGAATAAAGACGCTAACACGGGCACGAATGCAGTAAATACAAAAACAGTATGACAAGCACAAATGTCGGACAAAACAAAATCAAAACAAACGACAACGGAGTCAGCCGGCGGCGAGGCAGGCAGCGCGGCAGGGATCAGGCTAAGGGGCACACGCAGCAGCTGGTGGCCGTGCGGCGCGGGGGTGTCCCACAAGTGGGTCACACTTACCTGTGTCGCACGGTCGCCATTTAAAGGCCAAGTGCGCGGGTGGGCGGAGCAGCTGGGAGGCGGGAGCGGGGAGGGAACAGAAGGAAAAAAGGGGCGGGGTCTGCAGTGGTGGCGGGAAGCGGGGAGCGGGGAGGGAAGACGGAGGGCGGCGAGGTAGGCGGCCAAACAGGAAGGACACAAGCTGATAAAGCAGAAAAAATAAAATAAACAGGCACTAAGGGAATAAAGACGTTAACACGGGCACGAATGCAGTAAATACAAAAACAGTATGACAAGCACAAATGTCGGACAAAACAAAATCAAAACAAACGACAACGGAGTCAGCCGGCGGCGAGGCAGGCAGCGCGGCAGGGATCAGGCTAAGGGGCACACGCAGCAGCTGGTGGCCGTGCGGCGCGGGGGTGTCCCACAAGTGGGTCACACTTACCTGTGTCGCACGGTCGCCATTTAAAGGCCAAGTGCGCGGGTGGGCGGAGCAGCTGGGAGGTGGGAGCGGGGAGGGAACAGAAGGAAAAAAGGGGCGGGGTCTGCGGTGGTGGCGGGAAGCGGGGAGCGGGGAGGGAAGACGGAGGGCGGCGAGGTAGGCGGCCAAACAGGAAGGACACAAGCTGATAAAGCAGAAAAAATAAAATAAACAGGCACTAAGGGAATAAAGACGCTAACACGGGCACGAATGCAGTAAATACAAAAACAGTATGACAAGCACAAATGTCGGACAAAACAAAATCAAAACAAACGACAACGGAGTCAGCCGGCGGCGAGGCAGGCAGCGCGGCAGGGATCAGGCTAAGGGGCACACGCAGCAGCTGGTGGCCGTGCGGCGCGGGGGTGTCCCACAAGTGGGTCACACTTACCTGTGTCGCACGGTCGCCATTTAAAGGCCAAGTGCGCGGGTGGGCGGAGCAGCTGGGAGGCGGGAGCGGGGAGGGAACAGAAGGAAAAAAGGGGCGGGGTCTGCGGTGGTGGCGGGAAGCGGGGAGCGGGGAGGGAAGACGGAGGGCGGCGAGGTAGGCGGCCAAACAGGAAGGACACAAGCTGATAAAGCAGAAAAAATAAAATAAACAGGCACTAAGGGAATAAAGACGCTAACACGGGCACGAATGCAGTAAATACAAAAACAGTATGACAAGCACAAATGTCGGACAAAACAAAATCAAAACAAGCGACAACGGAGTCAGCCGGCGGCGAGGCAGGCAGCGCGGCAGGGATCAGGCTAAGGGGCACACGCAGCAGCTGGTGGCCGTGCGGCGCGGGGGTGTCCCACAATTCTAACTGTTACCCATGTATGATCAGTCCTGCAGGCCAAATGTGGTTAGAAATGCAAATAAAATATGTTTTGAAAAAGAGACAAAAGTCTGCAAAAATGTGCTGGATCTAAAGAACATAATTTTCCTGGTGTTTTCACAGTCACATGGGTCAAATTATTGTTAGCTTTAAGTAGGAACATGTATAAATCATACCACAGGTATTTAGCACATTTCAAAGTAAGAAACTAAGTTAGTGGCCCCAAATTCCTCAACATACATTTTATTTCTCCATGTCTCTGGAACCAATATTTGTACCTCACTGACATGCCATGATATTTATTAACTTATACTGCTGGGTTTCATCGTTGCTTTCCACTTTATTTTGGAAATCTTAAGCAGTTATATTAATAAATCCTGTTCCATTTCATATCACATGTGCAATAGCGTAAGAGGTAACAGATAATTCACTTTCTTCTAGTAAAGTGAAAATATGAGGTATATTTTGCCTAAAGCATTTTTTTTTTTAACATTGTCTTGTACAACGATATGTTGCTGCTGAAATTGGAATAGTCCGATCAATGTATCAGCCTCCTTTTCTAGTCAGAAATAAAATTGGATAACATCAAGCCTCTAAAGTTTTCCCCAAATACTAAAAGTATATTCTGTAGCCTCTCTCATGTGTTACAGTTCTAAGGCAATTCCCATTAAATCTTTTGAATGCAGTGGGTGTTTAGTATACAATAGTGCTCATAGATTTATTACGAGTGTTCTTTACAAAATGTTTTTAACTTGCCCATGCTACTTTTATCTATAACTAGTAGGTCAGTGGTATCTATGAAGTCATTCAGTTTCAAAGTCTGTTAGTATATGTTATTTTCTAACAAGTATGAAATAGCATCTTATATATATTTTTTTTTTTTAAACCGTTTATTGCAAAACTCAAAAAATATACAAAGATGGGCCTACAACCTTCCGGCCGGCCGCTAGCAAACAAAAGGAGCATATGATACACATTGTAGAGCGCGCGTTGCGGCTGAGGAAGATGCACAGGAGTTAGCAGCGTTGATAGCCACACCATCCGGACCCCACTGTACGGTTTCATTTTAAACTGAAATAACAACCAGAAAAAACAAAACCACAAGGCAATCTACAATCAGAAATAGCAGCATGTGCTCCCCTGAGAGGGGGACCCTACCAATCCATAGAGCATCTTATATTTTTGATATGATCTTTTATTCTTAGCCATTGTTTGAAATCTGTTGCTGTACTGTGCTGTTCTCCTAAATCTAATGGTAGAAAAACAATCTTTCCTTTTGCTGCATGCATTAATTCTAGAGTTTGAGATTTCCTACATTTAGGTTGCATTCTAATAATAGTTTGAAAAGGATTTAATGTTTGGATTGATATACTTCCATATAAATTCAAATGCTGTAATTCTGCAGGTATAGGGTAAATTCTCAAATTATTCCAAGTTGCACATGAAGGCATAACGTTATGGTCAAGTTTCCCAAGGCAAAATAACATTCAATTTGATCAGAACAAACATCAGCAGTGGTAATGTTGTGAAGTGCCCAGAGTACACCAACCAGCAAACAGAAAGTCCAGCACACAGTACCACAAATACAGGAGTTAAAGGCAAAAACTCAGGGGAGACCACACCAAGGATGCCAAGTCTAACATGGAGACTGAAATACCAGGACATAACCTGCCAGGTCAATCTGAATAAGGTGCCTTGCCTCTGTGCAAAATATTCAGGTTGCTCCCACTCTGACCTTTTTTGCAGCAGCAAATCAGTTTCAGCTGGATTTTGGGATGAAGCTATCTGGCTTCCTGGAGCCTTGTTTGGCTACAGCTTTCAGCTATGCCCTGCTGGAGGAATCAGAAATTTAAAAAAGTGACTACATTCAAGAGTGGAAATCCTTACTGGGCGAAGGTGCCAAAATTGTCTGGTTGATGAGGGATCTTATTTGAATTCAAATTTAGAATTTCCCCCACTTGGAGATTTTCTGCCAAAACTCAACAGCTTTTTCAGGACATCGTCTGACTGATATTCTGCCTCATGAAGCCCTTTTAGTCCACAGCCTGGTGCCTTGCCCTGCTGAGGATTTTGGACTTCCATTTCAGAGACTAAGTCAGAAGGTAAAACATCCAAAAAAAACACTGTTTCTGTGCCTGACTCGTGCTCCATCATGTTCCGCATTCAATCATGCCTAGGGCCCGGTCAAGCTCAACATGGTGACCGTGATTAGCAATAAATTATTTTTGGTGCTATATTTATTTAAAACTTTAAGAATTCATATCTCCAGTTCCACTTAATCTATTTTTGCCATGATGGTGTAATTTTGTTCATTTAATTATTTTCTAACTTCATAAATTGGAGTGGGATTTTATTGTGTTATGTTTTTGATTTATTACCTGTTCTAGTACTTCTAAATGTATTACACGTTTGTTAAGTTACACCTATCTGCTCAGTGCCGTAGCTACCAGAGGTTGAGCTCAGGTTTAAATTACTGAAACCTTTAGTGTATCTAACGGGAATAGTAAGTTACATCATTGCTTGCGGTGGACTACCATCCACCTCAACTAATAATCCACTTTCTCACATGGCTCATTTGAATGGAAAGCTAACCTTGAGTCTAAACATGATAGCTAGAAGGAAGACTGAATTGAAAGAGGAGGGTTGCTTTGAAAAGTGTCTCATAAGGAGAACCCATGAACCTTGGCAGGACAATATTCAATTCAAAAGGAGCTTATTGCTGGAAATGCCCTCTAGGAAATCCCTTACAACCGAAGTCTGAAAAGAGTAGTTTGTAAAGTATATTTTCAATAAGCTGTAACTACAAGATGTACTTTTATGGAAGAGAATTGAAGCCCATATCTAGCCAAATAAAGAAGATATTATGGTGCTACTTCTGCTTGAGTAGTAGTGGGGGTAACATTCTTCTGTACATACCAAACACAAGCTCTCTTTCATTTGAAGGCATACAAAACTTTTCTGAAAGAAAAATCTACTTTTTTCAGACTGCCAATTCACTTCTGGGACTGTTCAAGTGTCCAGATATGATGAATCTAGGAACCAGTTTCCTAAATTCAACAATGGAAGGCTTGGATTAAGACCTGGAACAAGATCCCCCCCCCCTCCTCCTATCTGAGCAGCCAGACCCATCCTTTAATTCAGAAGGAAACTGTATACCATGGCTTTTCCAGTAGGCTGTTCTCGGATCAGACATCTCAGTCTGCACCTTCCAGAGCACCTGGATAGCCTCCCAAGTGTAAGTGTCCCATACTAATCCTCATCACATAACATGTTGAAAATCTGGAGTTCCTAGCCTGTATAGCACAACAATCCTGAGCACTAAGATATATGCATAAACATGATGGTAGAAAAAGCCACTTGAGGGGGAATTTTTGTCCTGGTGTATTGTAAGTTTTGAGGGAGAAATATCACAAGCCACCTTGAGGCCAAAGCCTCTTCTTCAAAGAAAAGCAACTAGGATTGTTTCCCCAAGCACTAGATAGCAGGAGTGTGCCAAAGCATGTCCTCTCTAAAGCAGCACAAGCTTCAAACAAAACTCTTACATTGCAATATTTATATAGCTCTTACTACCCCTATTTTGGACACTAAAGAGCTTGATTACATGGGTAACACAGTACACAGTGAAGGATGCTTGTTGGATGGGTGTTCTTTTAGTATTGAGCCTATGTGGGAAGCGTTTCCATGTTATATTTGTTGACAACTGAGGTTCAGTTATCATGTTTTATTATGAAGAGCAGTGTGTTGGCTGAAGAAGTGTGAGAGACAAGCACACAGTTTATGGTTTTCTGTAAGCTGGCAGCTTTTATCAGCTCTGCATTTATTTTTCTGGTATTTCTTATGATCACTGTCCACTAGATTGGTTACCACACAGTGTTGTCCATTGTGATATCTTTTTGTTATGTTTATGGTTCTAAACAAGCATAGGTTGGTGGGCGTGATGGTCGGGAGATCTACTGGGAAGGATTTAATTACAATAATCTCTTATATGAATGTCATTATGAGATGTCAAGAAGTGATCGTAATATGTTGTCAGTTGGAAATTGCAGTGCTTGACTAAATTAGAGTTTCCCGATGCCAGTAATATGTGACAAAAGTATTCCGATATTCTATGCCAGTTCAAATGAAGAGTGGACTGGTACAATACTGGGTGATAGAACTGAGCTATAGTGGTTCTGTCTTTTGTGAGCATAAGAGGGCCAAGAAATATAAGGGAATTATTATGAGCCTGTTTGAGCTACAGTCTGCTGCACGGCTGCTGAGTGTTATATTATTACTAAGAGAGAGAAGGATTACTTATGAATTTACCTCACCAAATAATACCCATACTAGACACAAGTCAGCCCGTTATAACTTACTTTAGCACAGAAAGTCGTTAGTGTGTTTGAGAACTGAGGAACGTAAGCTGGTTGAGCTGTTGAATATCTGTGGACCATAGATTTTACTAGAAGTGGCGATAACTGTTTCAGCTTCTATCTCAAGGTAATGGAATGGTGTTGATTATCTTAGGAACAGCCAAGTTTTCAATTCTCTTTCGAACCGTAAGCGTTCCAGTACACTTTCAATCTTGGCTGGTAGGACTTTCCAGAGCCTGGCAGCATTTACTGATAGAGTGGTACCTTCTAAGAATATCTCATGGTAAGCTTGTATAACTATCTGTGGGGCAAGCTTAGAGTGCAGTGTCCTATTTTCCTAGTATCAATATAAACAAAGGAGGATAGAATATTACAACCCACAGTCTGCGTGATCCAACAGGCACATTCACAGAGATAGCCAAGAGGTGGATTATGCTACTGAAAAATAATGGTTAAAGGATTACAGCAAATACAGTGCTAAAATAATCCATGTGTTTGTGAAGGTTCCTAATGGCTACGTATGTTGGTCACTCATACTATAAATCCAGACAATTAAAACATACATTGAGGCCACTGCACTTAAAAGTACACATAAGCCATGGATCTGAAGCCATTCTTCAGCGTCCACCCCAGCCAAAGCTACGCCACACACTGAGCTAAATATTGCACATCTTTAATCTTCTGTGTGCAATAAGAACTTGACTTTCAAAACCAACCTTTCAGTACATTCCGCTCCAACACGTATGTCACAGCTCTATGAATTCCAGTAAGAAACAACAGAGTTCCGTTATAAAATCTAGTAAGACACAACATCTCCCCCTCTGTTAAAACAAAAACTTTATTTTTTTTCTTTACAAATCAGTATATATACACATACATTTATATCTATTCAATTTTTCTTTTTGGCGCTTTATTCATACAACCTGATCTGGTTGCTGGAGCTGGGAGCTTTCATTTTCAGTGTCAGAGATCTTCAAAGATGGAAAAAGAAACAACAGCAGTCATTGGTTTTTCAGACTCTTTCGTTCACCATATCAATGATGAGACTGATGAGTTAAATGCATTAAGTGAGAAGAGTCTTGGGTTAAAGACTTCCCAGGAGGTTCTGCAGTCACCAGATGGTCCTTGGTGGATACCAAACAGAAGGGTTAAACATCATAGGGAGCATTAGACTTTCTTCTTCACATCTGCCGGGCAATCACTAGATCTTCTTCTTTGATCATGAGGTTCCTTGCCCTTTTCCTCTTGCCTGCATAGTCTTTCATTTACTGCTTGTTAACCAAGTTATTTTTGTGAGCGGTACTTTCACTTCTTTCTCATTGGTTGGCTACTTGGTTGCATTGCTCTCCCGAACATCAAAGTTGCAGGCCTTTCGGGTTGGAGGAATGTGCTGTAGAATGATAGGCTTATAGGGTAGAATTTAGTACAGTTTTTAACATGAATGTAATGGTAATAAGATAAGTGTGGTAATAGCATCTCGCTAATCCTGGAAAGTAATTACTGAATCTACATTCCGACACAGCAATTGATAAGCATTAGTTTAAAAACTCCTGATGGGAGGACTTCGCAGACGAAGGAGCAAATCAATGGCCACCGAGTATGAGCCTCCCAAGGAGCTCCTGGTTTGGGGATTTCCAAATTGGAAGTTATCCCCTTTTAAACTGCCTCACTGGCCCTCCACCTGCCTGCTCTTGGATTGCACTGTGCACCGCAACTGAGTTACTCCACTGAAGGCGAAGTTAGACATACTTCTTACCTGCCGTATCGTCCCCAGTGGCTCTTCGGGACCACACCGACTCTGTGTGGACATTGCCTGGACTGCGGTGCCACTTGACGTGTCCCTTGCTCCGGGTGCAGCCCGCCACCTTGGGAACTGGTTTGCACTGCGGCGAGCCCAGACTTTTCTGTTGCTGCTGGCTCCTTTGCCCTCGCACAACCTTCCTGCAGTGACTTTGATCGCCTGCTGCTGGGGTGTGACCCCCCGGGCTGACGCCACTTCGCTGGGCTTGTCCCGATGTGAGGTGAATCGAGGGGAAGTGGGGCGCCGATGAGTTGCTTGGTCCCCCAGTTTGCAAGGCTCTGTCCCCCTCCTGCTGGTCCCGCCTGGAGCCCGGTTCGTCTGGTCCTGAGCTCCACCATCCTTTGTTTTTCTGCTGCAAATCCCTGTGGAGCTTCCTTTTTCCACCGGCTTCGTCCCATTCACTCCTGGAGTTCGACCGCCCTGTCGATCTCGCCTTGGAGGTCCTGCGAATGTGCGGGTGCGAGACCCTGGGGGGCCCGAGGTGACCCCCGGATACCAGCACTACTAGCAGTGACCCCCCCTGTAATCGGAGTCTCTCGGCAGGGTTTCCCCTCAGTCGGCGTCACTTGGGACTGCACGGTGCAGGTCTGGGCGACGGGAGAGCTGTGCAAGGAATCCTGCACCTCCCATTACGATATTTTTGATGCGCGCCCTACAACAGGTACTTTTTTTTCACCTCTTTGATATTTTGGATGATTATAACGAGCGTGGGCGGAAGGCTGGCCTGGACCCAAAATGGCAGCGCCCTAAGTAACCCAGGGCACATTTTCTGATCTTGCGTGGCAGCTTAAGTCACATAACACGTTAGGCAAGTGACTTTGGGAGGCAATATACTTTGCAACCTTAATGAATGAGATATATAATCCAGGTCAGTTACAGTTGCCTGAGGACTTGATTGCTGATCACAGACTGACCCTAAAATGGCGGAGGTATCAAGACATTGAATTCGCCCTGCAGTGCCTGACTTTATAATGATACCATGATACCATGTTTACCTTATCCTCGTTTTTTACCTGAAGTGTTGCATTACAGGATTTTAAACAGTTGCTTGCTGTCTGTGGAATCACTACATTACTCATCTGTTTCCCTCGCTTTTGGTTTTCAATACCAAGCCCAAATTGGTTGCTGAAGCCCTTGAACCAACTGCTGAACTTTAAAATCGGATCCTCCTGAGTGACTGCTGGACTTTAAAATGGGATCATGCTGAGTGCCCTCAGCAGCCTTATTCTCAGGTCCAGTGAGCACCGACTTCCACTGGGACCCGGCCTGCCCTATTATCACCTAGGACGGAGGCATTGTGGCTGGCCCGGCCTCTCAATCACTACTACAGCCCGACCCTCGAGGACGGCCTCTTTCTGACCATTGCAAGTTACAGCCACGCTGAGTAACTGACCCTTATTCTTCCATTAGTGCCCCATCCTAGCCAGTATGGCAGGGCCTGGCCTAACCACTACTGGGGAAAATTCATACACTCTGATTTACCCACCCAACCTCTCCAAAACTGCTACAAAATCCTTTAAGCACTCGACCCTGAAAAATCACCCTGAGACACTGATCACTGACCTACGTTTCAGTGCGGACAACGGCACAGTCATTAATGACCTAATTTTCCACCCCAGAAGAACCTCCTCCTGGTGCCAAACCTTTGCATGCCCCCTCAATATACGTGCAACCAAGAACATTCCATACGGCACCAAGCTCAAAATTGTGCCCTCCCCAATGCTGCGAGCTGACCTCACCATCACTCTCTACAAAAACGGCATCGTCCTGATCCAAGCCTCAAACAAAAACCTGAATAAATTAGCAGACCTTTTTACCCTCCTCAGAAACTCTGTGCAAGACACTGGCAGGGTAACTAACACCCGCCCCAACGAACCTCCGACCAGCCTATCTAGCATGACTAGCCACCCACAAACCACCGCTCCAAGGTTTCCCAGCGCAGTTCTTCCCAACCTCTCCATCACGTCTCCCGGCCCTGCCAACAGAATCGTCATTAGACCTTTGGTCTCCTCCCCGCTAGCTCCATAATATGACTATGAGAACAGTACGCCCCCAAACACCTTCGATTCAAGTTGAGCTAGCCCTTCCAACCCACAAACCACCCCTCCAAGGGGTTCCAACACAGGTCTTCCTATCCCCTCTGGCACATCTCCCGGCCTTGCCAACAGAATCGCCCATAGACCGTGGGTCTCCTCCCCGCTAGCTCCCCACTCTGACTGTGATACTGGTATGCTCCCAAAGACCCACAATACAGGTCGAGATAGCCCGTCCACCCTATCACCTATGCAGGCTGATAGAACTGCTCCTGATCCACTGCCCCCCTGACCACTAGCGCCTCCCTCTTATATGGATTTCATTACTCTGCATGCCAGAGATGCCAAACTAACTCAGAGCATCCATATCTCCGTTCTGGATCTAATTAACCTTCTTCATCTTGCAGAACTCTCCCTTGCTAACCTTAAGCCCCCACCAAACTCCACCCCCTCATATCTCAAAGTTCCCCAAACACCCACTTCCATTATCCTTGAGACACCTTCGCCCTCGCAAGCAACCATGCCACCTCTCGGAGGAGGAAACACTAGCTCTCGTCCTCTTCTACAACTCTACCCCTGCCACCCTAAGTCCGCTTGACCTCACTGAAAAAGAAATCCTTGCCATCCTCCAGGACTACAACTCTGCCCCAGCTTCCCCTTGTTTAGTTGGCGTGAGTGCCGAACATCTGAACGGTCTCTATTAACCCAAACAGATCAGCTACCCTCTGTAACAGAAGCGTGAACAAAAGCAATCTTGCACCTGTTCACCTGTCTGCCCCGACACCCGGCATTCCCTCTGACCCATCTCTGTCTGGTCTCTTAATCCACAGCCGATTGGTAGCTAAGCACACCTCCTATATTGCAGCTCTCATCCTGAACAAAAATTTCAACATAGCAATCCTAACAGAATCGTGGCGCAACGAATCCCTATCTCCTTGCCTGGACCTCTTAGTCCCTCCCGACTATAACATTGCAAGGTTGGACAAGAAACCTAGCAAGAAAGGAGGAGGCATCGCCTGCATCTACCGCTCTAACCTTTTAGTCACAGAACTTCTGGCGGATACCACCGGCTCCTGTGAATACCTCGCCCTCTCCATTTGCAGCAACTCCACCCAACTGTGCAATCTACACATCTTCTACCACCCCCAGGCATGAACGACTCCTTCACTGACCATCTCATGGAAATCATCACAACCAGGATTTCCACCAAAACTAAAGATATTTTCCTTGGTGATTTCAACCTGCACTGGAACGATCCCAAGGATCCTCATGTCAATGCCATCAAAGACGTCCTGGCCGATCAAGCCCTGTCCCAAGCCTGTTCACTCCCAACTCACTCGAAAGGGGTCCCTCTTGACTGGATCATCTCTAAGGATGCAACAGTCAAGCTTATCTCTATAGACCCTTGTGACTGGTCTGACCATCATGCCATCTCCTTCCTACTATCGGATACCCACAAGAAAAGGGCACCGCAACGGGTGATTCCTAAACGCTGGATCAGAGAAACCAATAACCTGGACCATAGAGAACTGGTGGCGTGCTGCAATTCTGATCTCCCCCCTAGCATATCACAACAGTCAATGACCTCAACGATCATTACTCTGTGACTATATCAAACATTCTGGATGACCTAGCCCCACTAAAGCTGAAAAGAACCCAAATCAAAGACAGAACCCCTGGTTCACTGGATCCCTTAATAATGAGAGGAGATCCCTACAACAATCTGAAAGAATCTGGAGACAGCACCTCTCTACCACACATCTAAAACTTCTCCACCAGTCCAGAAACTCCTACAACAGGAACATCCTCTACTTGAAAAAAGAATTCTTCAGATCAGAACTGGGGAACGCCAAGAACAGACCCCGCAAGCTCTTTGAACTGGTCAAACACCAATCTAATAAACTGGCCAAAACATCAAATGAAACCCCAAAGTCTCTAATATCATCCGAAGAATTCTCCTCTTTCTTCGCTGACAAAATCACAGCCTTAGGAAATGAACTTAGTTCCGCCTCATTCTCTCAACCTCTTCCTGACCTGCCTCCTCCCGCCGCGCAGCCACAGGCCTCACCTAAAATCAAGCTCATTGGACCGACTTCAAATTCTATGACGAAGATTCTGCATCCAAAACCCTATGTACCTTAAACTCGAACATCCATTTTATTGACCCGCTCCCCTCCAACTGCCTAGCGGCCGCCGCCCGATCCATTATTCCTAGCTGGACTACAATAATTAATGCCTCCCTCCAGCAGGGATCAATTCCCGACTCTCTGAAAGCCGGCCAAGTCCTCCCCATCTTGAAAAAGCTGTTGCTGGATCCAGCTTCCCCTGACAACTTCAGACCTATCTCCAACATCCCCCTCTTAGCAAAAGTGCTGGGGAAGTGTGTACAACAGCATCTAAGTCAACATATCAGTAACTTCCACCTACTCGACGACTTCCAATCTGTGTTCAGACCTGGACACAGCACTGAAACCACCATGATCCACATCGCTGATGATGCCATCCAAGCCCTTGACCAAGGTAAAAACTGTCTCCTAATCCTTCTAGATCTAGCCTCGGCCTTCGACACGGTCAACCAAGAAAACGTACTCGAACGCCTCAAACTCAGGATGGGTTTGGATGGCTCTGTTCTTGAATGGTTCAGGTCCTTCCTCCAAAACCGATCACAGAGATTCCTAATTAACGGCAACCTATATGCTCCCTCTCTGGTCACGATTGGAGTCTCTCAAGGATCAACCCTGTCCCCCACCCTCTTCAACCTTTACCTAGAACCGCTTGCCGAAATACTGCGCACTGCGAATATCTCCTACCATATGTATGCTGATGACACTCAGATCTACATCAAAACCTCATCTGTCGAGGAGATCCTCTCCCTGAACGAGGCCCTGAAACTGACTGTGAAATGGCTCGCCTCAAATCAACTCAAACTCAACGCAAAGAAAACTGTATTTCTCCTAATTTCCCCTTGAAAAAGCCAACCCTGAAATTCAATCGTGGATTCAAGTTAATACAGCCTTAAATTGCCCTCCGACCATCATGGACTCGGCCAAATCCCTGGGAATTACCCTTGACTGCAACTTGAATTTGCGGGACCACATCAACTTGATGGCCAAATCAGCTACATTCCACCTGAGTTACCTAAGGAAACTGAAACCCTTCCTTGATGCTCCTGAGCTAAAAATGGCAGTCGAAGCACTTGTCATCTCTAGACTGGAATATGGCTGTTCTACCCTCTCTGGTTTACCCAAGATCTCCCTGTCACCTTTAAAAGCCTGCCTCAACGCGGCCGCCAGACTGCTTACCGGCATAAGGAATTTAGACCACATTTCTCCACATGTCTCCATACCTGAACGCTCTGAACTGGCTTCCCTTGAGGCAAGAATACAGCTTAAACTAGCTTGCATTACACACAAGGCTTTATACTCAAACTCCCCTGCATATCTTGCACAGAATCTTGTGGTCTCCGGAGGAATCAGAAATTGCCAGAGACCTCTTGCTCCAACCTGCACGTTTAAAAAAAAAAAAAACTACAACCGGGTCTTCTCCGGGGCCGCTCCAAGAATTTGGAACTCTCTCTCACCCACCATCAGAAGAATTCCTTCTCTGGCACGCTTCAAAAAGGATGCCAAAACCTTTCGTATGGGGAAATTCCTCATTTAAATCCTGCCTTCAAACACCACTGAGTCCCCCATCTATTTCCGATTATTGCCTCCCCACGGATTACCCAGTCACCCCACCAAGAAACCTGTGGCCTTATCTTGAGTAATTTTAATTGTAAACTGTACATACATGTCCTTCTATCCACTATGTAACAAGCAATGTCTGGAGTAATTATAAATGTATACTGTACATACGTGTCTTTCTATCCCTTATGCATCCAGCACCCCCACCCATCCTTATCGATTGTTTACTTTGTGATTCCAAGCCTTGTGTACAATTCTATGATTCCTGTAAAGCGCTCTAATACCCTAACGGGTCAAGTTCGCGCTCTATAAAACACAAAAATAAAGAAAATAAATAAAGAAATAAACCTAACTATATAGTGCAATCGGGTCTTAATGTAACAATACAATATTCCACTAATCTAAATAAACATTAGGAGAAAGCTCCTAGCAAATGGACATCAAATATAAAAAATATATTGGTCTCGCTATCTTATGCATATTTCAATTAAGGGAATTGGCTTACTATTTTGTGATGAGCATTTATATTCTAATTCATGTAAATCAGTCCCATATCAGCAGCTGTGCTAAAATTGAGTAGACAGGCACTTGATGCTGTACCCTAAAGCACATGGATGGGTATTTGCACCTTCATTTTTTGTGTTTCGTCATCGCGTGAGACAAACCTTTACTTTTTATGGGAGTTGATGCAGCCCATGTATTCACTTTTGTTTTCGATGCAGTAACTCACAGTAATGGAGACAGTTCATTATATTTCTCTTCAGGTGCTATGTTAATTCAGGCATCACTACTGCTATAGAAAAACTCTTGTCTGACCTAAATTTCTTTTCAAACGGCCTCCAGTGGGCTCATATTCAGGGCAGACCATATGGGGAAATCTTCTTTAGACAACATATCAGTGGATTATCCTTAGATTAAGTCATTCCACAGAGTGTATGTCATATGATAAATACAGAAGTTTCCCTTGGAATTTCATTTATGTGTGAGTGTGTGAGAATGTTCTGATTTGTGAGAGTGACTGCTTGATGGCTGTTTGTGGCGTTTCTGTCATTTCTATGATGTTATTTTATGACTCTTGTATGTTATTTTGTTTTTCTTCTTAGGTAACACTTTTATGCAAATGTTGTGAATTATAACATGGTGTTTACCTTTTTAAAACAATGTGAATCAAATGTACAATTCTGATCAGATTGAACTGATATGAGCCAAATATATAAGAGTTGTGCATTTTTTTTTAAACATGCTGCTTATATTTAAAAAAAACTTATGCTGAAGAAAAATAAATGTATTTTGTTTAATTGGTTGGTGTTTAGTGTCGTGCTGCGGATCTGCCCTGAATGTGAGCCTACTGGAGGCCGTTTGAAAAGAAATTTAGATCAGACAAGAGATTTTCTATAGTAATTGTTTCTTCCCCCTCACTCTTGGACCTTAAAGCTTATATAGGGGGTACCTTCCTTTATATGTTATTCAGGTATCACTGCCAATGATTAAAGGTATAGAACATCCATTTATTTTCAATGTAAGGTTTGGACATGTTTAAATGACTTTGGTGTTTTATCATGTCAATTTTAATGTGACTTACATCATTTCTCACATGCGGACAGCCCAACATGCATACATTTCTCCGAGGTAAACATCGACAGGACGTAGCTGTACCACCTAGAACAATTCTGATTTCAACTCAGCCTTCGACACAAGTACGGCACTTTGATGCCTTAGGTTGTTTTATAAGTCTAAACCCATATACACAAAATTCCTTTAAGAACATTTTCCAAATTTTAGCAAAAAGTCCGTGCCTTTTGCATGGGCACACTTTCATGGGATCCACTTTGACATTCATACACCCCTTGCAGACAAGAATCCTACTGCATCTGTAGACTATACTACAACAGGCATCTTTTTCAACCTGATGTCATAGCTATAACAATTAAAGGACAATCTGACTAAGCTGAAGCACAACATGTCCATTGGGACCCGAATGCCCTTTTTGATAACCTAAAACAACTCTTCTATATGATTTATACCAATACCTGCCTTTCTAGAGACCGAAACTAAAATTAAACAAAGCTAGGACCAAGCAAAACCCTTGGTTCTCAGACAAATCAAAATATCTTAAACTTAAAGGTTGCAAAGAGGAAGACTCTAATGCAGAGATTACAATCCTAAAACAGCATATACTGATAAAGTGGCCACCTATAAAATTTAAATCAGGAAAGCTAATAATATCCACTTTTCTACATGTATTTCTCAAACCCCAAATTTATCGAAGGTGCTATTTCAGTTTGTAGCACAGTTACAATCTCCCCTTGCATCCGGAATGACCCTGCAGCACCCCAACAAATGCGTTTTTCACCCCTTCCGTGCATCGGACGGCTAGGAGCAGCCCGACGTCACGGTGGGCGTGTGCGTCGGACATCTCCCAGCTGTCCTAGCACCCTCCCACGGAGAAGCGCTGGCCCTCCCCCGTGGGCCGCCCTCCTATGTGCCTCCACCGGGGAAGGCAGGAGAAGCCCTTCCCCTGCCTCCCCCCGCCCCCCCTCCACGTCATCAATGACGTCAGCACGCGAGGCGCACTGACATCATTGGAGGTTTCCCTTTTGTTTCCCAACGTGCTGGAAGCCATTTGCTTCCGTCGCGTCGGGGAACAAAGAGGTGAGTTTTGTCTCTGGGGAGGGGGGATTTAAACAAAAGAGGCATAGGGGAAAGGAAAGGGTTTTCCTTTCTCCCGATGCCTCTCTTCTGCATTCCTGCTGCACGATAATGCGATCGTGCAGCAGGAACGCCTACTAGCGCCAGGTTTTTATTTTTTTTTAAATGCCAGCAACAGCTTGTGGGGAGCGGCCCCTTAGGCAAGGGTCGCTCCCCTTTTGGGGTCAATATGTTTTGGCAGTCTGCCCCCCTTGGGGGGCAGATCTCACTACTTAATTTAATTTTAAAAGCCCACTAGACCACCAGGGACAAACTGTGGGGAGTGGCCCCTTGGGCAAGGGTCTCTCCCCATTGAGGGCAATGTTTTTGGCTGTCTGCTCCCCTGGGGGGGCAGATCTCGCCATGTAATATTATTTTAGATGACCACTAGACCACCAGGGACTAACTGTGGGGAGTGGCCCCTTGGGCAAGTGTCACTCCTCTTTGGGAGCAATGTTTTTGGCCTGTCTGCCCCCTGGGGGGCAGATCTCACTATTTCATTTTATTTTAGATGCCCACTAGACCACCAGGGACTATCTTGGGGAGTGGCCCCTTGGGCAAGGGCCACTCCCCATTGGGGCAATGTCTTTGGCTGTCTGCCCCCCTATGGGGCAGATCTCACCATTTTTTGTTTTTTAAGTGGCTCACTAGACCTCCAGGGATTAATTTGTGGGGAGTGACCCCTTGTGCAAGGGTCGCTCCCTTTTATCGGAGGATGATTGTGGCCATTTCATGTTTTCTTCTCCTTTTTATTCTAGTGTAAAGCTTTTGAATCTTGTTTGCGGTTTTGGCAGTGGTTGTTCTGCAGTTTTGCGTAATTGCATTTATTTGGTAAGAAAAACATTTTTGTTGTGTTTACTCCAAATGAGTATTATTGTCATGCATGAATGCATTTTTTTGTAAGTGGTGTGATAATGGCAGCATATTTAGTTAGTGTTTTGAACATGAAATTCTTTGCGATGTGTTTTGCTTTTTCTGATATGTAATTTTCTTTTCTTTTTTCTTTTTCATTTTTAGTGGGATATTGTTGATCCTTACTGTGTCTGTGCAGAGTAGGTGGTGGTGAGTCTAGCTGCTTCTGGCAAGTGAGTGGTATAGTATTGGAGTATATAGGTCTTTGTGATAAAGACGCCTTTTGTTTATTACTTATTTTACAAAGTGTTTGTTGTTTTTGACTTGTTTGACAAGTTACCTTTATTAGTAAGGATTATGGCTAGCCGTAGAATTACTGCTCAGCAGGTAGTTGGTTTGCTTTTTGAATCTTCCTCTGACCATGATTATGAGACTGACAGTGAGTCTGAGGGAGAGGAGGGAGGGGAAGATTCAGGCAGTGAGTTTCCTCTCCATATGGAATCATCGGATGATGAAGCTACTCTCAGTGCGGATGAAGCTACTTTCAGTGCGGATGAAGTGCCTGTTTTAGAGGAGGGCACTGATGTGCCGATGGTGCAAGTGGCATCTGGATTGCAGCCTGGGGCTGTAAGGCTTCCCATTGGTAGTGCTGGACTCTGGGTTGATCCAAACATGGTGCAGCCGGTGTTGCCTGCCTATAGTGGTGTTGCAGGGTGTACAGTGAATTGTGAATTATTTTTGCCTATACAGTTTTTTCCGTTGTTTATGGAAGATGTATTTTTGGCTGAGATAGTTGAGCAGACTAATTTGTATGCTGAACAGTTTTTGAGGGACAACAGTGCCAGACTTAGGCCCCGCTCTAGAGCTACCCGGTGGACTCCCACAAATCTGGATGAGATGAAGAAGTTTTTGGGTTTGACTTTTTGAGGGGCTTGATAAGGAAGCCGTCCCTGGCTTCATATTGGTCTACTAGTCCATTTGATGGCAATGGCCATATTTCCTGCAATTATGAGTCGTGATCGGTATTTACTTTTGCTTCGGATGCTGCATTTTGTTGATAATGCTTTGGCGTTGCCACGAGATCACCCTGACTGTGACCGTCATTTTAAGATTTGGCCTGTTATTGGTCACTTTGTAGATCGATTTTCGCAGATCTATACTCCAGGCAAAGAAATATCTATTGATGAGTCTTTGGTCCTGTTCAAGGGCCGTTTGGTTTTTAGGCAGTACATTCCTAGCAAGAGGGCACGTTATGGAATTAAGATGTATATGTTGTCTGAGAGTAAGACAGGATATGTCTTTAATTTCCGGGTGTACACTGGTAAGGATTCCACTATTGACCCCCCTGGTTGTCCGTCCACTTTAGGAGTTTCAGATAAAATTGTGTGGGAACTTGCTAGAGGACTGTTTAACAGAGGTCACCATTTGTACCTTGATAACTTCTACACTGCTGTGCAATTGTTTAAGGAATTGTTCAAAGTGGACACTGTTGCTTGTGGCACAATCCGCTCTAACCGTAAACGTTACCCAAAAGAGCTTGTTTGCAGAATGCTTCAGAGGGGACAGTGCAGCGTCTTGTGTAGTGAGGAACTGCTAGCTGTGAAATTTGTGGACAGGAGGGATGTGTACATGCTGACTACCATCCAAGATGAAAGTACATTACCCGTAATTGTTTAGAAGCACTTTTTGCTCTTTAGCTAAATCACACAAGAGAAAACGTCCCTAAATGAAATTATTACTAATTCATTATGTGAGAAACTAATTGCAAAGTGCTCACTAGCCTAAAGTAGTCAAGAATCTGTTAGTCACTGGACCTTTTATAGAGGGCGAACCTAGCGCTTTTTTATATCATTAAACATGGAGTACAAAACCCATGTCTTAGACACACCATCAACAGGGTGTTTTGATGGTGGAGGGACGAATCCTCATGCTACCAGTTACCAAATGAATAAGAAGCTCACAGACAGCTTTCAAAGCCTGCCAAAGCTTTGTGTCATTGGCCTCTGTTACTCACAGGAAAACAGAGCAGACACAATACATTTGATAAAAGGTGCTGGAATGTCAATGAAGTCGTTTCTAAGCCCTATAATCTATTTTTCTGCAGAACAATATTCATGGATAGACTGGTGCAGCACAGACGTGCTCTC
Source organism: Triturus cristatus (assembly GCF_964204655.1). Classification (NCBI taxonomy): domain Eukaryota; kingdom Metazoa; phylum Chordata; class Amphibia; order Caudata; family Salamandridae; genus Triturus; species Triturus cristatus. The sequence goes on along the minus strand of NC_140587.1, from coordinate 732,035,641 downwards.
TTAAGTGAACAAGCCACATTTATTTCCCTTTTCACCTTTTTGTGGTTTGTTGGGTGGACGGCCGACTGTGTCCTGTATAATATGTGAGCCGTTGCACTGTTGCAGAGACTGGCAAACATTCTAACCTAGCACTCTCTTAGGGAGCCACCAAGGTAACTTCAGGCCACAGCTGTAACCAGAGGATAGTCTTACATGACCGTTTTTTCGCGTTGTGCCTGCGAGGAGGTAGGGGTGGGCGAAATCAGTTTTACTCCAATTATTTGACCCACCCGGGTATATATTAAAGAAGTTATGCCTTGATCATTCATCTGCCCCAGGTCTAAATTGAGACAGGTGAGTCCTGCCAGGGGATAATGTAAGAGGAGAATGCGCAGTTAATGTTTACATGAATGTAAATTAAATAGTGACAGATTTCATGCTAAATTCTTTAACTGTCTATTGCAGTGCAGATGAATGCAGTGATCAATGCGTGAAACTGAGTGCGCATTTATACGACTTCACGGTGCACTGTGTGAATTTGCATATTTAACTTACTTAGCTTGTGTACACTGGAATCCCGGGTTGTCGTTATGCCGATTACAAATGAATCCATCATTCAGGCACAATGTGCCTACATTTCATCAATATTCAAGGTCAAGGGGACCATATTGCTTCAAACTGCATAATATACAAAGTGGTAGCACTTTAAGTTCCCATTGAAATCAGAGTCACTTTCCAACAGCAAACTAAGATAAACTTGAAGAGAAGAGATACCAGTGAAACTTTGCAAAATGACAGGATGCAATTTTCCTGGTATTGAAGACAAATCTGAAACTATTATTCTATAGCTGCTCTCAAAAGATTTACATTTCTAGGAATTGTTAAATCTTTTCGAAAACAGGAGGGAGGATGTGCATTCCCCGATTGCTTTATGAATACGCTATGGACGCCTGGGTTCTGTCCTTTCTCTGGCTATAGATTGGCAATGAACAAGATAATTATAATCAGAATTAATGAAACCCATGCAAACATGCAGTCAATACAAATTAAGGCACTCCAGCAAATCTGTTAATATCTGAAGTCGCCTTATCTAATAGGCAGCCTTTAATTAGTGTTGCTTGAATTCTTACATGGCTGATAATCATCCCCAAGGGCTACGGAAATGGATGCTGGCCTCCCCTATCTGCCTATGACTCACTCCTTCTAATGAATCTCAGTCAATCTCGCCATCACAGCACACAATGATGTCAGTAGTATTTAGATTGATTTGTCAACCAGTAAACTTTTATAGAAGAATTCGTATTTTATTCTATCACACTGTAAATGAAATGTGCTGAATTGTGGTAGCTTAAACATAGCTCCTTTTCCTCTTTTTACAAACACCATCACTTTAAGGATGTGTTCAGTCCACGTTGGAGGATGTTGCTTCTTTTTGCCGAATACACTCTAAAATATGTCTGCGGGCTTTACACTTTTTCAGGAAAATACGTATTGCGTACCCTTCTTTATATGTGCATGTAAAGAAAAAATGTTGTGTGTTGCTAAAGTGAAGGCAATACATACATAGGGGGGACCAATTGAGAGTGCGTTGGACAGGGTACTCCATCACAGAGGCAAGGAAATGCTCTGCCCCCCTCCCCCCCCCTCCCATTCCCCTCTGTCTAAAGGCAGGCAGAGAGTCCGTTTTCTGTTGCTGGTGTATCTGTTGGTTTAGCCAATGGAAATCTTACTGTGACAGCCTGACAGATTGCTGCTTGTTGGAGCAAGGACGTCTCACCTCCCTCACTGTTTAGGGCTGACGGTGTGATGTCCTTTATTTCTGTCCATCATTCGTTAGGGAGAACCTGGTAAATACAAACAGGAAAAATACAAATAGCGATCAACATATCCAGGGAAAATGTCCCTGGGTGTGGGATTCATTAGTTATCTTTATCAAAAGCAAATTCCCATTTTGGGAGGTTATTTTTGGTAGAACAAAAAGTTTGGCGGGCAAATGTCAAAATGACAGTGCCCCCCCCCAACAAACATTTGGTAACTTCAGAAGAACTGCACAATGGTGGTGCCTCTGAAGGTACAGAGATCTCTCCTTGGCCAATGGTAATCTCTAAATTTGGTGGTCAGAAATAATTTGTCAGGATTGTGAATGAAATGTCCTCCATCACCCTAATATGTGTTGGGGCGTCCCCAAACCCAAGATTTGAAAGAAAGTGTGAAAATCTCCCTTTTCAGCTAATAATATGAGCTCAGTTCCTTTTCATGAATGCATTCTTAGGTTCATTATTAAGGAAAAAACTCACTACACTGCTAATATTACATTCCTTTATTGTGCACACACATAATCCTGAACTGCTCCATTAAGAATTTAGCCTCTTGATGTCTTTAGAACCTTTAACTCTGGTAAATGACAGAAATCGTCATGTTTTCGTCTGTTACAGGAGTCTCAATTTATTGCAGCAATTTTAAGTGGTTGGGGTCTCTAGTTGACTGAGTTAGGTACATTTGTCTAAGTAGGGACCCATGCTTCTAGTCAGGGTAAGGGGTACACACTTTAGATAACCCCTGCTCACCCCTTTGGTAGCTTGGCACCAGCAGGCAGGCTTATCCCAAAGGCAATGTGTGAAGTGTTTGTACTCAAAACACATTGGGGGATATTCTCAAGAACATGTGATAAACATCGCAAAATCAGTGTAACGCAACTTTGCATATCGCAATCTATTGGGGGAAAACAACGCTGTGTTAACGTAGCATTCTCAAACTTGCGGTACCATGCGATAGTCCCTGAATAACGCGCCAAATGACCACGTTAAAATCAACGCAATGGTGCAAAAATGCGAAACACGAACGCCCAAAAAGTTGAGATGAGGCCAATCATGCTACAAAAATCTGCGATAAAAAAGCGACAGGCCTGAAATTACCACGCATCATGCGGGAAAATGCACTATAAAAGCAGAACAAGAAAAACACACCAGAAACAAAATAAACTGCATAGCAACATGGATGCACCTGGACCGAGTGCCCTGGTCACGCAAACCCCACAAGCCCCACAGACCACCAGCAAGGAACCTCAGGGTCGGGAAAGGCCAAGGAGAAGAGGAAGACGCGGTTCAGTTCGCATGACAACCTGATCGTCATCACGGAGGTGACAGAACACCAACAACAACTGTCCATCAGCTCCACCGTGTCATTGGCAACACAGACGGAAAAATGGCATTGCATCCTGACTGCAGTCGGAGTGTCTAGGTGGCCCAGATGCGCTGGCATGATGTGAATAGCCAAACCAAGCGGAAACCCGCTGCCAACAGGAAGGCAGCAACGGCGAATGGAGGTGAGAGCTCTGCGCCACAGGAGGAGCTGGAGCAAATGGTGGCCACATTCATCAGATTGGGGACGGTGCAAAGAGTCGGGAGTCCGGACACTGCTCGACATGACCTGACACAACATCAACAGGGTGAGTAACGAACAGGGACTGGGGGGACGGGGTGATGGGCACAATGGCACACATGCACAACGACGTGTAGCACACCGCACACCCACAATGACCCTGGGTCATGTCCCTGATCCCCATAGCACACTGCAGCACACATACAAACATCAAGTAGGCCCCCATCCACCATGTGCCCAAAGGAGTCCCATCCCTCACATCAACAATTCCACAACACACACATGCACCCGTGCAAAACACAGCAAAGATGCATATTTGTGAGCCACACTGACAATGCAAGTGACACCACATGACGAGCTGCATGGCTGGAGTATAATTACCATGACATCGTGCACGTCACAACACTGAGCTGGCTTAGTGTGGATCACATCTGTCAAGGAGCAGGTCACACTCTGACACATCCACGTGCACAAACAACCACTGACGTCAACAATACATCTGCAGACAAACAATGCACAAGAGTACACAAACTGTCCAAGAGCACAAATGACCCAAGTCGCCAACATCACAGCACCTTAAAAGCACAAAAGCCAAAGGCACATTGCCTCCAAGGGATAAGGGGCAGCACAATCACAGCTGCAGGTGTGACTCCTCCACAATGCAGCAGACACACATAGCAATGACAGCACATCCACAAGGACGACAATGTGGTACACAGTGCAACACTTACACTACAGAACCGAGGACACAACTGGCTCTGCCTGTGTGTAGAAAATGGCCAATCACATCTGATATAGCAGGAAACTGTGAGATGAAAATGTACGTGTACAACCTCACCTACGTCATGTAGTCTAAATGTCAACTGTCCAACATCAAATAGTCTGCTCCTCCCAAACAGTCACAATGTACATTGTCATACAGTCTGTATGTAAACTTGAACAATGCATCAACAGACATGCCAACACAATGTCAACAAGCATCTCCCCTTCACATTGCAGAGGGGCAAACAACACCTCCAGCAGAGCAGACCAGACAACTCTACAGTGATGCTGAAGAGGACATCTACACTTCCAACAACTGTTGTAAATTGCAACTTCGATGTGATTAATCATTTACTAAAGACATGAATTCTCCTCCCTTACACATGTTCCTTTTGTTATGTTGACTGAAGTCTGGACTTCATTTTGTATTGTCATGTCTCCACGTGCTCAGCACGAGAAGAGTCTTATCTTTGTGTTAGTTGCTCTTGTAATCTGCCTAGTAACAGTCTATAAATAGTTCTTTTGTCCGTCTGGCGCATGCCCAGACTTGACCACATCTGTTATCAGTTAGTCCTTGCTTGACCATGTTTTCGCGGGCTTAAGGAGTATGTCAGCTCCGCCCACATATCGATCTTGTATTGCAAATGTCCATAAAAGGTAACATTCCGCGTCTCATGTCGTACCCTCCCACTTATGAGCCCCTCTGTTGTGTATAAAAGGGGACCGTGTATGCAAGTTCTTTGTGCTACTCTATGCAATACTGAAGGGTATTGTATGGATTGTAGGACCACCCTTAAGGGTTAATAAACCGTGTCTTTGTACTTTGCAGTTTCCGTGCCAACTTCCTTATAGGTTTCTTTACAGGAGAGCGAACCCTTGTGTCCTGCGGGCCTAGCTGGGGCCTGTACTCATCAATTGGCGCCCGTCACGTGGGGCTCATCGGCGACTCGGATGCTCGAAGGATTGGTCGCGACGAAGGTGAGGAATTTGGCCGGGGATGTGATCACTGCCAGAGGCACTTTAGTCCTGGCATCCCGAGGTTTTTCTTCCTTCCCTTCCGAGCTGACCATCTGGGTGGCGCCGGTCCTCGACTGAGACCTCTTCTGTCGGTTCTGCCGTGACAGCCGTTTGGGCGAATTTCGGAGCTTGGCAGTTGGAATCTGGACTCTTGATTGGTAAGAACCGTTGTACGGTACTTGCTCCGAGTTTTTGAAGCCTGGGTTGGCTATTTGAGTTTGATTTGCGATGACCGGTCATATCTTGTATTGATTATTGTGAGAATATATGCGTTGCAACACATATAGGCAGGTAATGTGGAGATATTTCTCCGGAACTGTGTAACTTTGACCAGCACAACGTTTAAGTGCCATTTTTTTGATAATACTGCATATTCTGCATTATTTTTGAGCATGCCTGCTTTTAGCGCACTCCGTAAGTGGTGCTGCTGCTTTGGAAACCGGTTAAACCTCGAGGAATCTGCTCCAGCTCCCCCAGAGGGGACTCCTAATAGGGATATGTATGTGAAGCATGGTCTTTCTTCCATAATGTACAGCACAGTATGGAGGAAATATACCAAGAAGGACCCTGAGTTACGGTGGCCGTTGTATGGGTCGTTTGATATCCGTAAGATTGAGTATGTGGAACAGTGTATGTGTAAACGGCGTGCGCGTCAAGACATGTTTGAATGTGTGCGACTGTGGGTGAAGGAAGTGCGTGAGCGAGAGAAACGCGAGAAAGCGCTGTTTGATAAAGAGCAACGAAAGAATGATCATGTGAGAGCGCAGGAAGCAAAGCGTCGGGAGGAAAGAGAACAGACGGAGAAACAAGAGAAAGAACATAGGTTACAAGTCTCGGGTCAATATGCTGTTCGTCAGCCACTCTATCCTGTCCTTAATAATCATGACGATGATTTTTATTTATTAGATCGTTCTCCGCCTCCGTATGTTGGCGCGTCTGCCCCGAGGCCACAAGATTCTGGATCGGGTTCGAGTAAGGTAGACACGCGGTCCATGTTATCGGCTGAGCGAATGGGTGAGCTTCGACAGTTTTCCTATCGTGCATGTAAGGGCAAGTTATCCCTTGATGAACTGTTGGCTTCTTGGGAGTCGTGGCAGGATAGAGAAAGGTTGTATTTCTTGGGACACTTTTCTGATGAAGTGATTGCTGCTTTTCGGAAATATTCCAGTGTTTTTGAACCTGCTGATGTGGTATTATATTCTAAAGCATTGCGTAATGGTGTCTTCTCTCCCTCTAAGGCGCCTGAGGCGGTTCGGCGACTGTTTGCGTTGCGGGATGCGGCAGCAGACCTTAAAGAGAAAGCGCGCCAACATCTTGAGGAGGAAAAGCGGTCGGATTCGCGTACTGGAGGCGGCCATTCATCCACCTCTCAATCAGATAAGAGCGATCCAGTGCATGCTAAACCAATGCGCGAGGCGGCGCCTTTGTATGTTCCTCCTAAAGGAGCGGGGACTAGCTCGGATATTACCTCCGCCGATGCTAAGGGATATTTTGTGTATAATTGGGTTTATACTCCCTGGCACAGGGCTGACGTCATGGCATTAAAGAATGCGTTGCCTGATCCCCGCAAGAATCCAGCGGCCTTTTACGAAGAAGTCGAGGGGGCCTTGAATTCTTGTATTATGACCTTAGCAGATATAGATTTGTTCTTTGGGCTTATTCTACCACCAGATATGTGGCGATCCGTGCGGAAGGTGGATGATGTGGCCACTTTTAAGGCTCGATGGTCTGAACTTGAGGATGAGGATAGGGAGAGAAAGCCCGCGCAGAAACCACCTCAGATTATCTTAGACCTCCCCGCTGCTATTCTGACTAAGTTGAAGACCATCATTCCTCCTAAAAAGATTGATTGGAATATGCTAGCCTCGTGTAAGCAGAAAGCCGATGAATCAGTTGCAGATTTCTTTACGCGCTTTGAGGAGACGTTCCATGATTTTAGTGGTCAGTCTCTTACGGATGATACGGGTCGGCACCTTTTTGCTGACAAATATGTGGCGAATCTATTACCGGCAATTGCAGCTCGCCTCAAAGCGAGTGAAAGTTCTTGGTCCACTACGACCCCGACAGCCCTCCTGACTATAGCTCAGTACTATGAGCGCCAGGAGCTAGAAGCGAAGGGGCAGGAGGAAAAGAAATCAAAGGATTTAAAAACGAAGGTGATGTTAGCACAGGTATATGGTCCGCCCCGACGGGGTGTAAATAGAGGTAGGGGAGGATTTTATGGTCCTCCCTCGGGCCGATCTGATCTGAATAGGAATCAATGTGCGTATTGTAAGCAATCGGGGCACTGGGCCAGAGAATGCCCAGCGTTGCATGCTTCACGGCAGGGGCACGGTCAGGGACACACTCAGCATAGGCGTACTCGCCGTCGCTACTACATCGCCCATAGTTCCATGGGGCAACTTGCTGGTATGACGAGCAGTGTGCGGCCATTTATACCTAATTCATTACGGCTCTCCTGAGCTACTGGACTGACGAGTCTTTGACCGGCACCTGCGCGCCTTGAAAGGTACTTTACCTATTTTTAATTGCAGGCAGTCTACACGGCACCCCTCTACATTTACCTACTCCCTGCTGACGAGAGGCAACTACCTCGAAACACGTGTCCAGGGATGGCTAATGCGACACATACTTATTCTTACACTTCGTAGCATAGGCGTACTCGCCGTCGCTACTACATCGCCCATAGTTCCATGGGGCAACTTGCTGGTATGACGAGCAGTGTGCGGCCATTTATACCTAATTCATTACGGCTCTCCTGAGCTACTGGACTGACGAGTCTTTGACCGGCACCTGCGCGCCTTGAAAGGTACTTTACCTATTTTTAATTGCAGGCAGTCTACACGGCACCCCTCTACATTTACCTACTCCCTGCTGACGAGAGGCAACTACCTCGAAACACGTGTCCAGGGATGGCTAATGCGACACATACTTATTCTTACACTTCGTAGCATAGGCGTACTCGCCGTCGCTACTACATCGCCCATAGTTCCATGGGGCAACTTGCTGGTATGACGAGCAGTGTGCGGCCATTTATACCTAATTCATTACGGCTCTCCTGAGCTACTGGACTGACGAGTCTTTGACCGGCACCTGCGCGCCTTGAAAGGTACTTTACCTATTTTTAATTGCAGGCAGTCTACACGGCACCCCTCTACATTTACCTACTCCCTGCTGACGAGAGGCAACTACCTCGAAACACGTGTCCAGGGATGGCTAATGCGACACATACTTATTCTTACACTTCGTAGCATAGGCGTACTCGCCGTCGCTACTACATCGCCCATAGTTCCATGGGGCAACTTGCTGGTATGACGAGCAGTGTGCGGCCATTTATACCTAATTCATTACGGCTCTCCTGAGCTACTGGACTGACGAGTCTTTGACCGGCACCTGCGCGCCTTGAAAGGTACTTTACCTATTTTTAATTGCAGGCAGTCTACACGGCACCCCTCTACATTTACCTACTCCCTGCTGACGAGAGGCAACTACCTCGAAACACGTGTCCAGGGATGGCTAATGCGACACATACTTATTCTTACACTTCGTAGCATAGGCGTACTCGCCGTCGCTACTACATCGCCCATAGTTCCATGGGGCAACTTGCTGGTATGACGAGCAGTGTGCGGCCATTTATACCTAATTCATTACGGCTCTCCTGAGCTACTGGACTGACGAGTCTTTGACCGGCACCTGCGCGCCTTGAAAGGTACTTTACCTATTTTTAATTGCAGGCAGTCTACACGGCACCCCTCTACATTTACCTACTCCCTGCTGACGAGAGGCAACTACCTCGAAACACGTGTCCAGGGATGGCTAATGCGACACATACTTATTCTTACACTTCGTAGCATAGGCGTACTCGCCGTCGCTACTACATCGCCCATAGTTCCATGGGGCAACTTGCTGGTATGACGAGCAGTGTGCGGCCATTTATACCTAATTCATTACGGCTCTCCTGAGCTACTGGACTGACGAGTCTTTGACCGGCACCTGCGCGCCTTGAAAGGTACTTTACCTATTTTTAATTGCAGGCAGTCTACACGGCACCCCTCTACATTTACCTACTCCCTGCTGACGAGAGGCAACTACCTCGAAACACGTGTCCAGGGATGGCTAATGCGACACATACTTATTCTTACACTTCGTAGCATAGGCGTACTCGCCGTCGCTACTACATCGCCCATAGTTCCATGGGGCAACTTGCTGGTATGACGAGCAGTGTGCGGCCATTTATACCTAACACACTCAGGGTGGCTCGAGAGGTAGAGGGGGTTTCTCGAATTTTAGAGGGAATTCTAATGATCACGCTCGTTTTGACCTTGCTGGGCAGCAACGAGATAGGTCTAATGTTTTTGATCGACACAATCAGTATCAAGTGTCGGGGATTGACCGTTCTGGGTACCATGATTCTCAGCATGCATAGGAATGCGTTGGATGGGGGTTAGAATCAGTTGAGGTGCCAGTCGATCAGAGGGGTCCTTACGTATCAGCTGAGGTTTTGGGCTCCACTGATCAGTTTCTAGTGGACACAGGAGCGACTCGTAGTGCGCTGTCTAAACAATTGGTTCCGAGGGCTCCCCCATCTGGCTTAATGGTTACATCGGTAGGGTTCGATGGAACACTCTCCCGAAGCCCTCTTTCGCAGCCCCTCGCATTTCGGGTTAATTCCTTTTCTGCACCCTGTCCGTTTTTGTTAGCTCCGAACACGCCGGATAATATTATGGGCCTTGATATGCTGAAGCACTTCAGAGCTACGATCCGGTGTTCCCCTGCTGGAGTGCGGGTGATATTGAATGAGAATTACCCCCTGTCTGAACGGATGTGTGTGGTTACAGAAGATGCTGTGTTAGCTGCCCTCCCCCGTGCTCTGTGGGCCACCTCGGATACTGATGTGGGACAGATGGTGATTCCGCCCGTTCACATTAGTGTCCAGGAGGGGGCGGTGTTACCACGCCTTCCCCAGTATCGTATTTCGCAGGAGGGGGAAGAGGCTCTTATACAGATTGTGCAGGATTTGATCAAGGTGGGAGTGGTGGAAGAAGTTCCCTATAATGTTTGTAATAGCCCGATTCTACCCATTCTGAAAAAGGATACGGATGCCAAAGTCTATCGGTTTATCATTGATTTGAGAGAAGTAAACAAGATCGTGATACCTCAGTACCCAGTGGTTTCCGATATCACGACGTTGCTTACTTTGGTCCCACCTACGGCGACCACGTTTTCAGTTATTGATTTGAAAAATGCCTTCTTTTCAATTCCCATTCATCCCGATAGTCGATACCTTTTTGGGTTCACTCTCAATAATAGGTCTTACCGATTTTGTAGAATACCTCAGGGCTATACGGAAAGCCCTAGTATCTACAGTCAAGCTTTGAAAAGACAATTGGACTCCTTTGTTCTGCCCGAGGGTGTCGCCCTCATTCAATATGTCGATGACATCTTGCTGGCGGCTGACACCCCGGAGTTGTGTGAAATGAGTACGTTGTCTTTGCTTTCCTTTTTGGCTTCCCACAATCACAAAGTCTCTCGGAAGAAGTTGCAATTCTGTAGACCAAAGGTGACTTATTTAGGTCACCTTTTGTCTAAGGAGGGGCGTGCACTCACACCAGATCGTGTCCAAGTGATTCTGGATACGCCGACACCGTCCACGCAGAAGGACGTGCGCGCATTTTTGGGTCTTGTTTCGTTTTGTAGGCAGTGGATATTAGGGTTTTCATACATAGCCAAGCCATTATTAGCTCTTTTGACGAAAGATACACCTATCCCGCTTCCTTGGACGAATGAGTGTGACACTGCCTTTCAGAAACTGCGACAGGCCCTCTGTTCAGCACCAGTATTAGGGACTCCTGATTATACCAAGCCTTTTTCGCTGTATGTGCATGAGAAAGATGGATGTGCATTATCAGTTTTAGTGCAGATGCACGGCGACAAGCAGCGCCCTTGTGCATATTTTTCGGCTGTACTTGATCCTGTTGCCCGAGCATTGCCTGGTTGTTTTCGCTCGGTTGCGGCGACAGCTGTGTCAATACGCCAGAGCGAGGGAATTGTGTTATCTCATAAGCTGTTGGTATTAGTCCCCCATGCTGTTGATGCCCTGCTTAATCAGACAAAGACGCAGCATTTGACCAGTGCCCGTTTAACGGGATATGAGCTGACGCTTTTGGCTCCTCATATCACGTTGAAGAGGTGCGTGACGTTAAATCCTGCCACATTGTTGCCATACCCCGAGACTCGGTCTGAGGCACGAGAAGCACATGATTGTATCCTTGTGACCGAGGAACAAACAAAGGGTCGTATTGATCTCCAGGATACGCCCTTTTCAGATGTAGATGGAGAACTGTGGGTGGATGGGTCATGCCTGAAGCTACCAGATGGTACGACTTCGGCAGCGTATGCGATTACCACATTGCAAACAATAGTGGAGACAGCACGCATACCACAGAAATCAGCTCAAGCAGCGGAACTGATAGCATTAACACGAGCATGTGAGCTCAGTACAGGATTGTGTGTGAATGTTTATACAGATAGCCGCTATGCCTTCGGAGTAGCGCACGATTTCGGCCTGCTCTGGAAGGAAAGAGGGTTCTTAACGTCGCATGGAGTACAAATAATGCATGGGGAGTTAGTTTATAATCTTTTAACTGCATTGACATATCCGAAGAAAATTGCTATTATTAAATGTAGCGCCCATAGGAAAGTAGTCGATAAAGTTGGAGAAGGGAATGCGTTAGCAGACCGGGTGGCGCGGGAGACTGCGATGCAGCCCGGTGCTACTGCCATGTATGTAGTGAAGTCACAAGTAGAAAGATGGCATGATGCGAAGGAAGAAGTGCGAGAAATACAGAGGACCGCTTCTGATAAAGAACGGGAGCAATGGTCCAGTGAGGGAGAATTGGATGATGAGGGTTGCTGGAGAAATAAGCAGATGGATCGATGGAAATTACCCACAGCTTTTGTACAACCTATGGTTCAGATGGCACATGGGCTAGCACATGTTGGAGCTTCCGCAATTGTAAAATTGCTTACCCAAGTCTGGGAGCATCCAGAGATTGCTAGCACGGCAAAGAGGGTGGTACAGACCTGTATGATCTGCCTGAGGTACAACCCAGGAAAGGGGACTCGGACCCCAGCAGGAGGGTTCGTAACGCCTACTGCACCCTTTGAGGTTTTACAGATGGATTACATTCAGCTCGAGCGTTGTAACAATTTGAAGTATGTTCTAGTAGTGGTGTGTGCCTTTAGCAAATGGGTTGAGGCCTACCCTACGAAAGACAATACTGCAATGACTACCGCTAAGATGCTGTTGAAGGAGTTCTTCCCTCGATATGGCGTTTGTAGACTTCTGTGGAGTGATAACGGGCCCCACTTTATAGCGGACGTTATAAAGTATGTTCTGAAGGGTCTAGGCATCACCCAGAAGTTCCATGCAGTATTCCACCCTCAATCTGCAGGACTAGTCGAGAAGTATAATGGTACACTGAAGCTCAAGATCGCTAAAATTCAAGCTTCAACGTCTTTGACTTGGCCAGACGCTTTACCGCTGGCATTGTTGTCAATTAGGTCGGTACCGCACTCTCGAATCGGTCTTACACTAGGCCTGGGCCAAAATTCCGTTCCGTTCGCGGAAGTTGCGATATTTTGGCATTCTCGCGTTCCGCGGAAAGCGCGAAAATGTCAAAATTTCCGCATTCCGCAGCTTAGCGATAATTTTTTTCTTGCTCGCGCTGTAAAACAATACATTCTCGCGCGCGCGCGATCGCCTTACCTGAATCCCTGCGTTCTCCGACAAGTTTTCTTGACCCGGTCGCGTTCTCCACGAGATGTTGGATTTTGGTAGCCATTTTGCGCTGTCTCGCGAGAGTTCGCGGCCGCATTCAAGTCATTTTTCACGCGATCACGTCATTTGTCGCGCGATCAGGTATTTCTTCTCGCGATCATGCACCGCGCGAGTATGAGAAGATTGAGATCTCGAACATGTCATTCTACATCGCGAGCCAGAGAATGAGGACGCGGGCACATGAAATCGAACGCGAACAGGAGAAAGAGACCGCGAACACGTCATATCCAACGCGACAGGGACAAAGAAGAGAACGCGATCATATCGTTTTCGACACGCCGGCGGAAGTAATGTGAAGCTGGAGAACTCAACAATGTAAAATTTACAATTTGGAGAGGAATATCGGCTCTAGCAGCATGAAACCATCTGCAAATACTGATTTTGGATGAAAAGAACTCCTTACATTCACATTTGGCTTTCCTTTTTTGTGCAAGGACTCCAGGAGTCATTTTATTTTTACAAAGTGGAGAGAGGGAGGAAGTGACACAGATTCTCCAACTTCCTGTTCCTGTCCAGCAGGCTCCTCCCAGTGCTTTGTCCATCTCCTGCTCATTCTGCCTTTGGATTTGGAGCTGGAAAGATCTCTCTTTTTGTCTGCTGCATCATTGCAATTGGATTTCAGGATTTTTGGAATAGGATATTTTACAAGTAAGTGGTTGTTGTGTTTGATTGTGGGCATTGCAGTTGTTGTGTAACTACAATTTATTTTTGATAATTAATTATCATCATTCCTTTTTTTTTTTTTTAATTTATTTTAATTTTGTGGGTTGTAGTAGTAGGCCCGAGCTAGCCATGGGCATGGCCTCATGGGTGTGTGTGTGCATGATGAAGCAACTGTTCCTTTTGTTTTTTGAATATATTTCATTTTCAATCACATTTAGGGCATGGATGGCATTGGATTGAGTTGGGGAAGTGTGTTTTTTGGGGTGGCCTTGCTGATGTTGTTGGGCCTGGACATGTGGCTGGTGGCCATTTTGAGGCCTAGGCCTGCAAGCTTGCCTGGCCTTGTCTGCCAGCAGGCCTGCTTTCATCCACTGCTACCAGAGCAGGTAGCCACAGCTTTAGTAATCTACTGTTTTCTGTGTGTTCTGTTGATTTTAGACATCATTTTGGGCATGGATGGCATTGGATTGAGTTGGGGAAGTGTGTATTTTGGGGTGGCCTTGCTGATGTTGTTGGGGCTCGCCATGTGGCTGGTGGCCATTTTGAGGCCTAGGCCTGCAAGCTTGCCTGGCCTTGTCTGCCAGCAGGCCTGCTTTCATCCACTGCTACCAGAGCAGGTAGCCACAGCTTTAGTAATCTACTGTTTTCTGTGTGTTCTGTTGATTTTAGACATCATTTTGGGCATGGATGCCATTGGATTGAGTTGGGGAAGTGTGTATTTTGGGGTGGCCTTGCTGATGTTGTTGGGGCTCTCCATGTGGCTGGTGGCCATTTTGAGGCCTAGGCCTGCAAGCTTGCCTGGCCTTGTCTGCCAGCAGGCCTGCTTTCATCCACTGCTACCAGAGCAGGTAGCCACAGCTTTAGTAATCTACTGTTTTCTGTGTGTTCTGTTGATTTTAGACATCATTTTGGGCATGGATGGCATTGGATTGAGTTGGGGAAGTGTGTATTTTGGGGTGGCCTTGCTGATGTTGTTGGGGCTCGCCATGTGGCTGGTGGCCATTTTGAGGCCTAGGCCTGCAAGCTTGCCTGGCCTTGTCTGCCAGCAGGCCTGCTTTCATCCACTGCTACCAGAGCAGGTAGCCACAGCTTTAGTAATCTACTGTTTTCTGTGTGTTCTGTTGATTTTAGACATCATTTTGGGCATGGATGCCATTGGATTGAGTTGGGGAAGTGTGTATTTTGGGGTGGCCTTGCTGATGTTGTTGGGGCTCTCCATGTGGCTGGTGGCCATTTTGAGGCCTAGGCCTGCAAGCTTGCCTGGCCTTGTCTGCCAGCAGGCCTGCTTTCATCCACTGCTACCAGAGCAGGTAGCCACAGCTTTAGTAATCTACTGTTTTCTGTGTGTTCTGTTGATTTTAGACATCATTTTGGGCATGGATGGCATTGGATTGAGTTGGGGAAGTGTGTATTTTGGGGTGGCCTTGCTGATGTTGTTGGGGCTCGCCATGTGTCTGGTGGCCATTTTGAGGCCTAGGCCTGCAAGCTTGCCTGGCCTTGTCTGCCAGCAGGCCTGCTTTCATCCACTGCTACCAGAGCAGGTAGCCACAGCTTTAGTAATCTACTGTTTTCTGTGTGTTCTGTTGATTTTAGACATCATTTTGGGCATGGATGGCATTGGATTGAGTTGGGGAAGTGTGTATTTTGGGGTGGCCTTGCTGATGTTGTTGGGGCTCTCCATGTGGCTGGTGGCCATTTTGAGGCCTAGGCCTGCAAGCTTGCCTGGCCTTGTCTGCCAGCAGGCCTGCTTTCATCCACTGCTACCAGAGCAGGTAGCCACAGCTTTAGTAATCTACTGTTTTCTGTGTGTTCTGTTGATTTTAGACATCATTTTGGGCATGGATGGCATTGGATTGAGTTGGGGAAGTGTGTATTTTGGGGTGGCCTTGCTGATGTTGTTGGGGCTCGCCATGTGGCTGGTGGCCATTTTGAGGCCTAGGCCTGCAAGCTTGCCTGGCCTTGTCTGCCAGCAGGCCTGCTTTCATCCACTGCTACCAGAGCAGGTAGCCACAGCTTTAGTAATCTACTGTTTTCTGTGTGTTCTGTTGATTTTAGACATCATTTTGGGCATGGATGGCATTGGATTGAGTTGGGGAAGTGTGTATTTTGGGGTGGCCTTGCTGTTGTTGTTGGGGCTCTCCATGTGGCTGGTGGCCATTTTGAGGCCTAGGCCTGCAAGCTTGCCTGGCCTTGTCTGCCAGCAGGCCTGCTTTCATCCACTGCTACCAGAGCAGGTAGCCACAGCTTTATTGATCAAGTGTTTTCTATGTGATCTGTTGAATTTTTAGACATCACCTTCCTGAGAGTGTAGTGTGGCTGTACACAGTACTAGTAGTATAACATAGCTCTAGTTAAAAAAAATTCATAAATGGCTAGACTATCTTTTGTTTGCACTAGTACAGTACTAAGTAACTGAACCACAAAAACAAATGCAACATTTCACTGATGTTCTTCTCCTGTCTTCTTTGCTTTTAGGTGCACAAAAGACAGAGTAGGAGGTGTCATCGGCATCACCTGGCTACCCGTTGTACTGCCAGCCAGACAGAAGTCCTGCTGCGCATCACGCCCACGTGTGACCAGAACTTGTTGTGCATCTGCCTCCTGCCTGACGTCGGAATAAGATGGCCCCAAAGAAAGGTACCAGGTCCAGTACCAAGAAAGTTGCTGGTGAGAAGAAGGAACAGAAAAAGGAAGTGCCATTAACCACGACTGGTGGTGTGCCGGCCAAGGTTTTTTTTGGCACCAAAGCGTTGTCCGGGAACCAAGCTGGGAGCAGCACAGCGGTCCAGCAACCCCACCAACCTAGGCCCAAGGGCTTTACTGTCGCAGAGGTAGCCAGTCTACTAACGGGCAGCGATGTTGAAGAAATGTCATTACCGCAAAGTAGTACACAATCAAGTTCAACGCAGGCGCAAACTCAGCAGATCAGTGTGCAGCCGCCGCAACAAGAACAGCAGCAGCAGCCGGCGCAACCAGAACAGCAGCAGCAGCCGGCGCAACCAGAACAGCAGCAGCAGCCGGCGCAACCAGAACAGCAGCAGCAGCCGGCGCAACCAGAACAGCAGCAGCAGCCGGCGCAACCAGAACAGCAGCATCAGCCGGCGCAACCAGAACAGCAGCAGCAGCCGGCGCAACCAGAACAGCAGCAGCCGCCGCAACCAGAACAGCAGCAGCAGCCGCCGCAACCAGAACAGCAGCAGCAGCCGCCGCAACCAGAACAGCAGCAGCCGCCACAACAGCCCACCATAGTAGTTGTTGCTCCTGACGTAGGGGCATTTCAGGAAATCGAGCTTCCTGCAGACAAAGCGGAGCGAAGTCAAACCACTGTTTCAGAACATCTATTGTCTTCCAGACCACCAGCAAGGAAAAGGAGGCTTAGTCCATCATCTTCTTCTTCAAGCCCCGCTTCTGATGATCGTGATGACACTTGGGTCCCACCAGCTCGGTCTGAGAGTGAAGTACGCCACAAGACATTGCTTCTGAAAAGGAAGGTCCCAGAAAAACTTAGAGTTATGGAGGTAGATGTAGAAGAGGGGGGTGATGATGTTGATGAAGACGAGCCAGTCATCACGCACATTACTCCCGCCCCAAAGGGATTGGAGACCGACATTCTAACCCTATCCAGAAAGGCTGCTACTGAGTGGGATGCAGCACGGATCTCACCAACACAGGTTACACCACCACTACCTCCAGCTGCCATATTTTCCAAGGCCCGGCAGGGACCTACATCCAGCTCAACCACCTCAGTAGGAAGTGGTAGTAAAAGTCACAGTGTAGGTGGACAGGGTCACATATTTTCAAGGACCCCCTCAAGTTCATCTGGTGTTGAAAGTGGCACATCCAGCAGTGCCAGAAAGTTCTCCTCCCCAGTTTGGGACTTCTTTTCTGTTAGCGCCAAGGAGGAGAACATTGCTATATGCGCAATTTGTCGGCAAGGTGTTCGGCGTGGTAAGCTTGGTACAAACTATGGTACCGGAGGACAAGCAAGTCATCTCAGAATACACCACACTATTGTGTGGGAGGATCACCTACTTAAGTTAAAAGAAAGTAGGAAAACTAAACCCTTTGAAGTTGGTCAGGAATCAGGGAGCGATATTATTGTGGTGGCAGGTGAAGAACAGGGAGGCATTTCTAGCCCTGTCTCCAGTAGTGCAGTCACTGCAGTGGTAACGCCCACATCCTCCTCAGTAACATCAGAGTGGCACCGCAGTAAGAGCCATACTCAGAGTGTGGGTGAGACACCAAGGCGACCGGCGGCGAGTACCTCAATGAGACAATCTGTGTCGTTGAGCCTTAGTGGCTTAATGGCACCACTAAGGAAAGTAAGCCAGCCTACCATTGACAGCATGTTTAGGTTGGAGGGGCAGTTCCAACGCAACCACCCAACGGCACGATTGTACAATGCGAAGCTGGCTAAAATGTTAGCGCTGGACCTTCTTCCTTTTTCATTTGTGGAAGGGGTGGGTTTCCTTGAATTTGTGTCTGCCATCTGCCCGAAATGGAAAGTTCCAAGCCGGTCCTATTTCGCAAGAATTGCTGTTCCGGCACTACATCATGATGTGCTGGAATTGGTTGGACAAGCTTTGCAGAAGAGTGCTGTGCACAATATCCACCTGACAACAGACATGTGGACCAGTTGCCAAGCCACAGATTACATGTGTATCACTGCACACTGGATCTCTTTTGTGGGGGTTAAAGATCAACTATCTGCACGAGGTGTTGTTGACACAGCTGCGATTTTTGAAGGTACTCGGAAACATGCAACTGTAGCCATGTTCGCCATGGAGAAATCTCATACGGCTGAAAACATTTTAGAAGAGTTTCGCACCAAGGTTTTGGAATGGCTGCAGCCCAGAGGGCTTGGTATTGGTTTTGTTGCCACAGACAATGGCAGTAATGTACTTAAGGCCATGGAACTTGGTTCCTATTTCAGGGTTCCGTGTTTGGCACACTGCATAAACATTATAGTGCAAGACTTTCTGAAAAAAGAACCCATAGTAAGCAATTTACTGTCCATCTGCCGAAGAATATGCACTCATTTCAGCCATTCTTTTAAAGCTCGGAAGCAGCTGAGGATCCTCCAACGTGAGCGTAGGGTGCCAGTCAAGGCACTCATCCAGGAGGTGGCAACACGTTGGAACTCAACGTATTACATGCTTGATCGTCTGTACGAACAGCACAGGTCACTCAATGATTATGTCTGGTACAGAAGCAGTGATGCTAGTGTTAAAGGCATGACCCTTCAGAGGGAGCAATGGACCCTAATTCAATGCCTGACTGAGATGCTGTCTCCTTTTGAGGTCTTCACACGTGAAGTCAGCAAGGAGGACTGTACAATGGGCCAAGCGATCCCATTGTTGCAAATGCTAGAGCATGAGCTGAATAATGTGTCTGAATCCTACAAAGGTGTAGAGGACAGAAGGCAAGCCCATGACTTGGTGGAGAGCTTATCCAGGCGCTTATCAGAAAATGTAAGGATACAAAATAAAATTTTGTCACAAGACCATTACATTTGTGCCACAATTCTGGATCCACGTGCAAAATTAGGACTATTCCTTTCTTTTTCCGACACTGATGTTGCCCGCTACAAAAGTTGTATAGCTGAAGCAGCCATCAAGTTTGAAAACGAAGGGCTGCTAATTAAAAGCCCGCCACATCAACCCACAACAAGTACTGATACTGAAGCAGGCCATGCAGAATCAAGTGCAACTTCGTCGGCTGAGGGCAGTGCGGTTGGCTCACAATCGCAACACTCACCATCACCATCGACTACAAAAACAATAACTGGATCATTCAGCCGAGTACAATCATTATCAGATTGGTATGTAAAGATGGGCCGTAAGCACAGTGCTGATGCACAGAAAAAACAGCACAAAAGCTTACCAGCAGCAACCCTGAACATTGAGCGGATGGTCCAGGCCTATCTGGACGACCCAACAGAGGTGTACGTTGATCAAAACCCAGTGCAGTATTGGTATAGGAAAAGGTCTGAATGGCCACAGCTCAGCAGGCTGGCAATAAGCTATCTGGCTTGCCCTGTCGCAAGTGTCTCTTCCGAACGTGTTTTCAGTGCTGCTGGTTCCATTGTAACCTTGAGAAGGACCAGTCTATCTCCCAAAAACGTGGAGAGGTTAACAATGATCAAAATGAATCAGCACTTCATACCACCGAATTACACAATGCATGAATCAACAGAGGAAGATGAGGACAGCGGCTCAGGTGACGGAAGTATTGTGTCAGATGATTACCTACTACTGGACGATCCCCCAGAGTTTGAGGACGAGCTATACTTCCCTGACAATTAGGCTCGCACTTACTGTCTTCCTCCCTTTTTTCCCCCTTTGTTTGTGTCTGTTGTTCCGGTTATAAACTTGTGAATCGCAACCAATGCATTATCACCGTCTTCTAATCTTCTAATTTAAGATACAAGTTTCAGGTGTCTGCCATTTGACACTACAGTCCTCAGAATCCAGCTCCTCCGCTCGATCATACTGCATCTCCTGGTCAATTCCATTTCCCTCATGAATGATGATTGGATGATGGTAACAACAAATTCAAACTTTCCTCGTCCTTCCAAAACAAGTGGACCATGAATCTGATGACTTCTATAGCTATCCTCCTTCAGAGCCGAGAGAGACTGGCCATTAACTGAAAATAAGATGCAACAGGTAATGATTGATGCCATGCATTGTCCGCAGAAAAGCAGACTGAGTGATGTAGATTTTGTTGTGTGTGTTGCGCATGAATGAATTGATGTAATTGTGCACTGCCACTAATCAACTTTCTACAGAACACACTAGTAATTACTAATTTTCCTCTTCTGGCAAACAAGAAATGTGTACTTCTCTCCTGCATCTTGGTGATACATTGCTTTTAATTCAATACAGGAAGGGCACTCACTCAATCTGCGCAATGCAAATGACTGTGACTTAACAGCACCGTCCATCATGATGATGGCGAAAGAGACGGCCTGCAGCGTTAACGAGATGAGATGCAACAGGTAATGATTGATGTCATGCATTGGCCGCAGAATAGCAGACTGAATGATGTAGATTTTGTGGTGTGTTTCGCATGAATTGATGTAATTGTGCACTGCCACTAATCAACTTTCTACAGAACACACTAGTAATTACTAATTTTCCTCTTCTGGCAAACAAGAAATGTGTACTTCTCCTGCATCTTGGTGATACATTGCTTTTAATTCAATACAGGAAGGGGACTCACTCAATCTGCTGCGCAATGCAAATGACTGTGACTTAAACAGCACCGTCCGTCATGATGATGGCGAAAGAGACGGCCCGTTAACTTAAGATGAGAAGTAACAGGTAATAAATGATGATAATTAATGGCATGCATTGGACACCTGACTCTGAGCTATTGATCTTTGTGTTTGCGTTGTTTGTTGTGCACAAAGTGAATGATGTCAAAGTGTACTAGTGTTAATCTATCTTTCTGTACACAATAAAGAATGACTCAAGTCAGTAATATTTATATTTCTACTCTTGTTGTGTTCTAAAAATTACACTTGTACTGCAGGCCGATCTTCAGTCAGTAGAAGTATCAGAGCTGATGATGAAGTCAGGAGGATGTTTCATGAGTGGCATAAAACGGAAAAGCCTAAAGGTAAACACGTGAACCACAACCACAGCACACCCAAATGTCTGTGTAGAAGTTGAATAGAGTGTAGCGGTGGGATGACTGCAGTGCATTGATTTTACTAACTTTAACTGTAAAATGCTATGTCTGGAATGGATAATGTGCTTTGCGTTTGTCCAACTCTTTGAGAGAAAAAAAAAAAGGACTCTAAAGTGTTAACGTAGGATGTGCTAATGGTAAGCACTGTGGGCCTGATCTCTCCTGTTACTGTTGAAGGTCTATGCTGGAAACAGACTACAGTAGAGATGATGCATATGCATACATGCCACCTCGGAAAGTGTTCTTGTTGCACTACACCATCACTTGTGCATTTGTTTTCACTTTCTTTCTGAATATCCCCTTTGGTTTTCAATCTAAAATTACAGGCCGGGCCTTGTCCAAAACTTTGTAAAACATTACAATGCATATTAATTACCTTACCAATCAATCACCTTTTTATTCCAGCCGGGCAGTGGCGAGTGGTGAGGCGACACACCCAAGATTGATGGACGAGAGGAGCAAGAGGAATGCCGAGATGCAAAAAACCAGTCCACATTTTTGACCAGGATAACACAGTAACAGTATCCACTTTTCACTTCTTTTAAATAATTTGATTAATATCTTGTATACATTCTTTACAACAGTGTGTTCTTGGAGTTGTTATTATCAATCATCATTACGTTTGCTCTG
The DNA here is from genome assembly GCF_964204655.1 of Triturus cristatus. NCBI lineage: Eukaryota > Metazoa > Chordata > Amphibia > Caudata > Salamandridae > Triturus > Triturus cristatus. The sequence continues at coordinate 732,013,674 of NC_140587.1, read as the reverse complement.
TGTTTACGATTCTTCACTACCAATATTTAAAATTTCTATTTGCTATCTGTTAAAGTTTTAAGGCCGGAACAGAACAAGAAATAGAAGTGTATGTAATCCGGGTCTCATCATGCATGCATTTCCTTTTTTATACCTTAACATATGGAATGGATATGGTATGGTAGTCTTCAATGATTGTCGTTTGTTTGTCTATGTATGCATACTGTTTTTCTATGTCAAACCTTTCCCAAAATCCCCCTTCCCATCCAATCAACGGACCCTAACCCTCTTCCCCCGGGCTGTGTGACTTATTGTCGAGGTGTAACTAAATTAAATGTACACCAATACTTAATCACACACTTGCTGGGGCGGATGTGGTGAAAGCAACACTACTTCAATTTCAATGCAGAGCGATGATCTTCTTCTGCTTGCCCACCCATGAGTAGGATATTTCACAGGTTATTTTATTTAACAAAGGAACATATACCTCAGCATGAATTGCCGGCATTGATTTGATTTGTTTGTTGTCATTCCTCATATACAGCACTAACTGTTAGACTGTAGGCATAGCCAAGTCGACAAAACTATAGTTTGTAACTCTGTCTAGTAGGCTATCCTCATAATATCCAGCATTCATTTTTTTTGTCAAATATTTGTGCATATAATTGTTGCTCGGTAAATTCTGTGATGTACTTCATTCAACTACTCCTCTAACAGTCTCTCAAAGGCGATTGACTATCTCCTTTTCTTTTTTTGGAAATGCTGCTACCCTGCCAGTGTATACTACTACTATACTACCACCACCACCCCAATCATGGCATGTATGAAAAAGGAAACCATCTTCACCATGCAGCCAGTGCTGTGCCACAGTTGGACATAAACATCAAGCACCGGTAAGAGAGAAGTTTGGGGGAGGCAGAATCAATAATGGACATGTTGTCAATGATGTCAGTTTCAAACACCACTCCAAAGAATGCATAGTAGGACCAGTCAATGAGTGAGGTGTGTCGCATCTATCTGTTTGTGTCTTATACAGTCAGCAAATTATTGAAATCAAACACACGCTATGGGCGGCCATGCACCAGCAAAGAAACAGTGTGATGTAAAACAGTTACCCCACCTACAAAACATTAACAACATTGCATGTAACATAGAAAAATATATTTAATTGACCCTAACAAATAAACTAAACCCACAAAAGCTGACCCACCCCCCTCCCTAACCCCAACGACTGTCCATAGAAATAGAGAACGCCCAAACGAGTGAGGAAACAAACAGGAATTAAAAAAGGGGCAGTGACAGGGACTAACTGGTGGGGCGGGACTGGAGGAGGACACGAATCTGGTCCTCTAAATGGGCGACGCGGCGTCTAAGGCCGCGGCAGTTGCAACCACAGTGGGAGGGGGCACCGGAGATGGCACGGTGGCGGCGGGCAGCCGCCAGACGGTGGCGCCGTACCGCTGGAGGGCGGTGGCTGGGGCCCGGGGCACTGGAGGAGGCTTCAATTGCTGCTGCACTCTCCTCCTCCTCCTCGGCTAGGACCACCAGCCGCCGGTATTCCTGCTGGATTGCCTCCAGCTTCCGGCGCCGTGCCTTGGCGGCCAACTCCTTCCGGTTGATTTTCGGAGTAGCTGTGTATCAAAAAGAGAAAAACAAGACAATTGTAAAATATAGTCTTAATAAAACAGTAGGACAAGGTAATTATTTATACACATAGTGGCATGGTAGAGTAGCACTATAAAATAAAGCACAGTAGTACATAACATTTTAAATGTCGCCCGTCCTTCTTCCTTCCACCTGTCTTACACTTTTTAGTTGAACAGTGCACCAGGTGCTCTTCTCCATAAAACTTTCAAAGCGGAGTTGAAATCAGATAGATGAGGCCATTGGTTACTCAATACTCTGGCTCCTAGTCCTATACCAATTAAAGGGAATTCTAGTCTTCTAGTTCACTCTTCAAACGTCCCCAAGAACTCATACTTACTTACGACATCGGATAGCGGGCGGACTTTGTCCGCCCGCCATCCGACTGCTAAAAAGGGTGGGGGTCCCGTGGGGACAATTAATTAGGATGATGCGCCCGGCACAGTGGCGGGCGCACCCTGTTATTTTAAATTTAAATTCTGGTTGGCTTTGCTGAAAGCAATGCTAAAATGTTGTGCTGCTTTTCCAAGCACAACATGACGGGCCTCGCACGGAGCCTGTCACGTTTTGCTTTGAAAGTCGGGGGGTACCATAGCATCGGTAGGTACCCTCCATGGGGGCCCCCAAGCATACTCTGCAATGTGTGCATGCCTTTCCGTGGCGGACGGTAATGCCGCCACGCAAAGGCATTCCAAAATGCAGATTATATGGCTGCCGGTGTGGTGAGAGAGACACCACCGCCATATTGAACCCTTTTCCGCCTAGACATGTCTGAATATTTTCTACAGGGATGGCGGGAGGTTTGCCCCTGCTGTGACGGCAGTGAATTCCAGCCAGCCCGGCGGGGGCAATACGCCCACCATCCTAATGGGGCCCTAATTCACAACTTTACAGTATACATATACATACAGTACACCTTTGCAGTGAGTGTGCTGTCAAGTTCAACAATAGTTAAAGATTATGAATCTAACTTACCACCGCCTGCCACTGGTGCTGCCACTCCCCCTCCGTTGCTATCTGCAACTGCCGCATCCTCGCCCTCGGCGTCGCCTTCGCTGGCCCCAGCAATGGTGGTCGGTAGTGCGCCTAGAAAACATTACACATTTATTAGGCAACATATACACCTCCCCCCTATTGATCAGTAGCAAGGTTGAAAAATGAGTTAATACTAACATAAATCACTAGTACAAATCAGGTAGTAGTAGAGTAGACACTAAGTTATATGATCATTGTAGCATTTGCTTGATTAGCCCTAGCCATGCACATGTGACGTTACCTTTACCTTGCAGCTTCTTAAGACACCTTTGAGCCCACATGACCTGCCTCACACTGCTACTGTCTAGTCTACGCGCTGCGTACAGGCGGTCAACAAACATTAACCAGCCACTTTTTTAGGAAGAACTGGTGTACTACTGTTACTGTTAGTCCATATTGCTTATCCATAGATGCTACACTTTTTGGCACGGCTGAGAAATGCTTGCAAGTTGCAATATACTAACGCACACCATTTCTTTTTTCGCATTACAGACGCAAGATTCGCTTCTACGAACCAGAGCTTCTGAACGATGCACCAACTACCAGTACTAGGTTCTTCTGAGGTGAGGGGTCCCTTCACTCACATCTTCATTTATAAATGTATATAAACTAAATTGCTATGGGATGGTGGTGCTGCCTTCCACCACTTCAGTTATCATGATTTAATTCCCAACTCTATTAGTGTAACAATGTATTTTGTTTTAATGTTATTGATTTGCCGGTTGGTGCTGCTAAGATAACAGTGTACAGACCTTCTCAAATTGAAATAAAAATTTTAAACTTACATAGACTTCGTGGTATTTGGTGTGGAGTGGACTAACTTACACGATTGAGCAAATTAAAGTAAGGGTGTGCATGTGAATTGCTTCCACGACAGAGGTTGGGTGTGTTAATGTTCTGGGTTGTCTACTTGTTGGTTGTCTTGGGGGGAGGGTTCCGAGACCTAATAGGTATGACAAGACAGTACTATAGTCAAGCAGTGGAATTGTGGTGGGTGCGGAATTTCTGATTGAGGTGTGCAAGGAAGGTCCAACCTACCATCACCAACATCCTATTTTCTGGTGCAAATGTATGTGCAAGATCCCTACAACAGTTGTATGTCCTATAGGGTATCATATCAAAATATTAAGAAATCTGGTAGGGCTGTTGCTGTGAATTTTCAAAGCCTAAACATCAACAAGAGTAAAAAGTAGTACAAGACAACGACCCAACGGATTGTACGAGCTACTGGTGAATATGAGTTTTATATTACAACCTTTCACAAAGAGTGGCACTGGGCAAGACTAGCTACTACAGTACAGACAGACAGACTGATAGTATGTAGTAGTACTCAGTCATCGTAGCGGAGGCAGGGATAAGCTTTTTGAAACCGTACAGATCGAAGGATAATTGGTGGTAAAAAAATAGCATTTGGAAACACACTATAGTTCGGGAGAAATGGGGCAGTAAAAGTTATGGAATAAGAAATATTATTAAAAACAAGAAGACTTACTGGGGCCAGCAGAGGAGCCCTCAGCGGTGTCCTCCTCGTGGTGTTCCTGTCCCGCCGACTGCCCAGTCCCTGCCCGTCTGCCCCTGGGTGCTGATGAACAGGAAAGATATAAGAAAGACAAACATTGATGGATGGTGTCAACTTAAGCAAATACAATTTTTTTCAACAACGGTCAAAAAACACTTATCTAAACAATTGCAATAACTACATTGACCGATCTCATCTGGTCAACATGTAATATCGGGGGATTCGCAGTTCGACTACTTAAGTTACTATTTATCAACAGTAATCCATTCTTCCATTCTGATTCCAGAAAACTAAGTTACAAGTAAGCCTAAGTATTAGTACAACCTACCACCCAACCTAGCCCACCTATTCCAGGCATGCCAATTGTACATTAAGTATGCATTTCGACTGTATTCCTCAACAATGTGTATGATCCAATCATGGAGGACACATTAACATGACTACATTTTTTGTATATACACAATTTTGGTTTGATTGATGCTCATCTGCTACTGCTAAGTAACTGCAAAGCCTACCTCCACTCATTGAACAAACTAGAAAGGTTCTAAAGACTGGCGTACTAGCAGCACGTCACGTAACTGAGTGAGGGGGCATCACGCATACCACTAACCAATTAGAAGCTCATACAAAGTACCTAAACCTATGTATCAATCCGCCCCTATCTATTAGTGACAGGACAAAGTAAGGAGTGGACATGAGTCACTGTAGCATTACGTAACTTAATTTCTCTAAAATAAACTCGTAAAGAATCACGCTAAGCAAGCGCAAACGCAAAGCTGCAAACAAGTAAGATTAGTAGTAGCGCAGAAGAGCACCTGTGTCATAATCACAGAAGACTTTTAAACATTATTAACCTGGAATGTATTGCAAGCAGCAACATTCTATCTGGTTGGAAGGAAAAAAAGATATTCGCAATATATAACATAGAGCAGAAGAACAGACACAAAGTTGTAATAATTAAATAGGTACTCACCAAGCCCCGGGACCTCCACTCCTAGCAGGTCCAGCAGGTCCTGCTCACGGTCCAGGATGTCGGACCACCGGTGCGTCAGCTGTGCCTGGGTGCGCCGGACCCCAGAGATGCGAGACACTGCCCGGCGCACCTTCCCCCACCGCTGCCGACGCTCCCGGAGGCCGTACCCGGACCCAGGCCTGCCACCTGCTGCCAGGGTTGAGGGGAGGTGGCGCTGCACAAAGAAAATTAGTGCAGCCAACTCCGCCTCCCCAAATAAGGCCCGTGCATGCACCCCTTGTGGGCGCCGCCTTCCGCAAGGAAGGCGGTCGCGGCTCTGGCTGCGCCGGCGAACAGCCCTGCCCTTGGACATGGTTCTGGGGACGGGGCGGGAAAGAAAAGGTAAAATAAATAAAGGAGTAAAGGAAATAAATAGCAGGCAATACAAAGAGAAAAAGTAGCTAAAAAACAAAAAAAAAGGTACACAAAAACCAAAAATATAGAGGCAGGAAAATAGTTAGAGAAATAATAAGTAATAAAGATCCGAAAAAAGTGGCTATAAACAAAGGATTGAAAAGATTTAGGGAGGATTGAAAATCAGGCCCCAGAACCATGCAATAGAGTGGAAAACAAGATGGCCGCGCCCGTTGCGACCACGTGCGCAAGTTCGCGCGATATTTTCTCCCTGAGCAAGCAAAAAGCCACGCGATCAAGTAAAAGCGATCGCGAACAGGAAATATCGACCGCGAACATGCATTGCGCGACCCGGAACAGGAAGTAAACAACGCCAGAGGGCGGGACAAGTGAAAACAAGATGGCCGCGCCCGTGAGCGACCGCATGGGTAAGTTGGCGACCCGCGAACACGCAAAAAATACCGCGAACAGGCGGCAAAAAACTTCCGCATCTTCGCGATATTTCCGGCGTGTTTGCAGAGATTTTCTGCATTCTCGCGATAATTTGCGGAGGTTAATTCCGCAAATTCCGCCCACCCCTATCTTACACCGTATGAGATTGTCTTTGGACGTCCAATGAATATTTGGGGTCCACCAAAACCTAAGACTGTGTATGATGTACCTTGTGTAATGATGAATGATTATCTGGCACAGTTAACGGATAACTTGGTTTCCATTCATCAACAGGTCCGGGAGGCGCTCCCTGATCGGTCCACCGGCGAAGGACATAGTCTCCGGCCTGGAGACTATGTCATGCTGAAAATTTTCGATAGGACGAACAGCCTGGAGCCGAGATGGGTGGGCCCTGAGCAAGTCTTACTGGCAACAAGGACGGCTGTGCGAGTTTCCAACAGAAAGAATTGGATCCATTCCCTGCACTGCCGCAAAGTACCGCCTGGATTGGTGGAGCCCGCTGTACTGACCGATCAACGAGAGATTCTGACCACAGAGAAAGGCCGTGCTGTGGAATCGAACGACGCTGAGGAGCTCTTTCCGGACCACGCGACTCCTGGAGGAAGGCGATATCATCTGAGGCCAAGAAAGTGAATCCTTCAGTATCGGGACATGTTGTCAGAACGGCCCTTGGGTTAGTGAAACGGAGAGCCAGTGAGGCAAGGGGGGGGGGATCAGCCTTGCATTAGTGTAGTGACACCCGTCTTGGCCCGTTGGTGAAGAAATCGACCGCTGCCCAAGGGGAAGAGGTCTGACAAACCTTTAGTTTCAGGAAGATATTGATTTTCTATTTTGACATGGAGAAAAAGAAGATCCTTTGTGCAACAGGTTTTATGCTCACAGTAGCTATTGTTGGGATAACCACATGGTTTGTGGAGAACGTGACTCCTGCCCGGGAATTGCTTGTGTTGACCACTCCAGTGCCTGCGGAGCACTATTTCTATACCCTTCCGTATCAAGAATTGAAGCATCGTCAGTCCTATTTGAATAACACTTTCATCCAGATGTTACATCATACCCATGTTGCCACTAATGCTACGAACTGTTGGATATGTGGTAAGATGCCAGCCCATCAGAAGAAGGGAGGAACGCCATTCATACCTCTTCCTTTCTCTCATAATGGCTCTTGTAGGGCATGGTACACTTTGCTTTTTGCCACTCGGAAACCCACAGTGGGACGATTACTCTTCAGACTCAATAAAGAATGTCATCAGGATAAAGATGGATATCCGCAAGCGAATGGGACAATTTGGGAATGGGAAGAGTATCGACCAGACAATGAATCGATTCCATATGTTTTTACGAACACCAGAGACACTGTGGGAAAAGATAAATTTGTGATTCAAGTGGCACAAGCTCAAGCGGACCTGTGTGTCCAAAGTGTGGGTTATATTCCCGTCGGTGTTAGCGATTGTATTACCATATTAAACATCGATGGATTGAATAACAGTACTTTCTTAGCATCCCATAATACGTACTTTGTGTGTGGAACTAAAGGTTATTACCGTTTGCCAGCCGGTTGGTCTGGAGTGTGTTATGTATCATTTTTGTTACCTCCTGTATTTCTGGCACCAGCATCCTATCATAAGGATTTAAAGTTGTTAAATAATGTGACTGTAAATAGGTATAAACGTACTTTATCAATTGATGATGTGGATCAGACTGACACCAGTCTACAGCAGTATATCGACTTCAATCTAGGGTTGTTTTTCTTCGTTGGAGCTGCCCTAAATAGTAGGAAAGTTCGAAGATTAACACGAGTGGTAGAGGCTGTGACAAACCAAACCGCTGCTGCTCTTGGGAATCTTACGGAAGAATTACAGATTACCAGAATTGTTGCATTGCAGAATCGTATGGTGTTAGATGTTATGTTAGCTGATCGAGGTGGAGCTTGTAAAATTATCGGAAGCAGTTGCTGTGTGTTTATTCCTGACCACACACCTTCAGTCTATAATGCAATTAATAGGTTGCATAAAATTGCAGCTGAAATCCATACAGAAAACGGCACTTGGTCCTTTTCTGGATGGTTTTGGGCATTGATCACTGCTTGGGGTTGGAAGGTTTTGACTGGTCTCTGCATAATTATAGCAGTTCTGTTTTCTTGCTGTATCTGTGTTCAATGTGGTCCCTTGCTCTGTTCCGTATGTGTATCATTTTGTATCCCCGATAAGAAAGCTATTGCCAATGTCACTTATCAGAAACGTTTAGCTAAGGAAGTAGAAGAAATGATGATAATCGATATATATGATGATTATTCTAACAAGCCGGATGTCTTCAGTAAATGCTGAAAGGGTCGTCTGTTGTAAATTGCAACTTCGATGTGATTAAGCATTTACTAAAGACATGAATTCTCCTCCCGTACACATGTTCCTTTTGTTATGTTGACTGAAGTCTGGACTCCATTTTGTATTGTCATGTCTCCACGTGCTCAGCACGAGAAGAGTCTTATCTTTGTGTTAGTTGCTCTTGTAATCTGCCTAGTAACAGTCTATAAATAGTTCTTTTGTCCGTCTGGCGCATGCCCAGACTTGACCACATCTGTTATCAGTTAGTCCTTGCTTGACCATGTTTTCGCGGGCTTAAGGAGTATGTCAGCTCCGCCCACATATTGATCTTGTATTGCAAATGTCCATAAAAGGTAACATTCCTCGTCTCATGTCGTACCCTCCCACTTATGAGCCCCTCTGTTGTGTATAAAAGGGGACCGTGTATGCAAGTTCTTTGTGCTACTCTATGCAATACTGAAGGGTATTGTATGGATTGTAGGACCACCCTTAAGGGTTAATAAACCGTGTCTTTGTACTTTGCAGTTTCCGTGCCAACTTCCTTATAGGTTTCTTTACAGGAGAGCGAACCCTTGTGTCCTGCGGGCCTAGCTGGGGCCTGTACTCATCACAATGATGCCCCACAACAGTCCATGGACATCTTAGGCAATCGACCTCTAGGAGCAGCTACATCGACAATACCCCAGCCCCTGCACAGACAACACAGCTGGACGCACCCACCACCCCGGCTGGCTCCCAGCAGCCCACAGAAGCACACATTGCATTCCAAGGCCAGGTGTCAGACTGCTAGAAGGGGGTGGCCGAACATGTGCGGGTGAGGTACTACCTCATGGAAGCCGAACTAGATCACATACATGGGTGTCTAAGTCCCATCAGGGACCACCTACACTCCCCAATGGAGACCCACACTGCGACAGAGACACATGCCTTTGCACATTTCCAGTACTGAACTACACCTAGAGCCACGGGATAATCACCCTGCCTGCGGTGATATGGCTGCGCCCACTGTACATGGTACAATGCAATGTTGTAGGGCCCGGGCCCCTAATGCATACATCATGAGCACACGGACACAGTCAGATAGTTAGTTGAACTGGCTATGGGCACGTGCGCTCGATACCTTTATTGGCATGGTCACATGTACAGTGACACATGTGCTGGATGTTTGTGGGGTGAGTGCAAGCCAGCCCACATGGAGTCGTTGGTGCTGGCAACAACTTGTACAGTAATCACAATTAAAGTGGAAATAGAAAACACCAGCATAACAGAAACAACTGTGAAGCATCATGGTGGTAGCCTGAGAAAGTACAGTGTTCACTCAGCATGCAAGCAGAATGGTCCATGATTTGTGGTGCACTGAGTAAGTTGATGATGGCACCCACGACAGGTGTGAGGAACTTTGATGGGGCTGGCTGGGAGCCTCCTCCGACTCTGGCAGTTGTTGGTTTTGAGGTACCAGAGGCCAACAGGTGCAGCACAGTCAGCAGCTTTGTCTGAGGTGGGATGTTGGTTCTCCACTGTGTTGGTACCGTCAGCCTGTGGGCAATGATGGTCAGGATGCAGAGGATGGTTGTCCTGATGAGCCTGTAGTGGGCATTGACATTGTCTGGTGTTGAATCTGTGAGGCTGGGAGCATTTTCTGAAGGTCCGCTGTCTTTGTATGCGCTGCCTCTGTGGTGAGCGGGGCAGTGGGGTTCTGGGGCGTGGTCATGGTGGTGGTGAGCGTTGTTGCCCTCTCTGAGCTCTGTGATGCATGGTCAGTGGCTCCATGGCATCTGTTGTTCTTCATGTGTGGCTCTGGACTGGGCTCCGTTTGACTGTGCAGGTTGTCATCCGAATTTGCACCAGGTCTGAGCAGATGTTGATTTCCTGCTGATAACGCGCCTTATCGCATGTTTTGGGATCTTATCGCCGATCGGGCTGGTCGTTGAGATTGTTGCGGAGCGGTGTTGTCGCGGAACACCTACTCTGCATCTCATTAACGATAGTTGCCGGGGCCATTTGTGGCGATGTTTTTTGCGGATGCTTTCGCAGATAAACTGGTGGTATCGGCTGTTTACACCAGCTTGTGAATGGGGCGATTAATTTATCGTGACTGTGGCTGCGATAAAGCGCCGATAAGTCGCCGATAGATCCTTGAGAATATGCCCCATAGTAATACAGTGATAACACCGGAAATGGACACCACATCAGTTAAGAAAAATAAAGTATCTTTATCTAAACTCAACAAGACCAAAAACAACAAAAATCCAACTTACATGTAGTAAAAGAGCACTTCAAAATAGTTATTTCCCCAAAAAGCTTGTAGAAAACAAATAGCTCCTCCTGGAGCTATTGTGACGTCTTGACAGGTTCAGTGATAGAATATCGATATAACAGACATCGATGTTCTAAATATCAAAGTAAAAATATAGAATACAAAAATATCGACTCCCTATATTTAAACAAGTAAGGACAAGAATATTGAATAAAAAATATAGAAGTACAAAATATAGATGTAAAAAATATCGACTTAAAAATATATATAACATAAAATAAATATATTAACAATTATTAATATTTTTAACAAAATAAAGTAAATTCAATATACATTTTATCTAAATATAACAAATAAAATTAATTAAAAAAATATAAACACACAAATATAAAAATGTATGCATACACATATATTTACTTACATATAGGGGCCGATTCCAATCCTGGAAAAAGGCTGTACGAATCGTTGTATGGAGCGTTTTCCCCATACGACTCGTACCCGGTAAACTTTACGTACAACCTAGGAAGTACGATTCGTACAGAAAGCCATATTTCCGTACGTTTCGTACAAACGCCCGTACGGGTCAAAAAAACCTACGATTATGATCCGGAACAGCTTGTACGCGATGTCCGGACATATTCAGGCAGCGGTTTCCGGCCCAACAAGTACGATTCGTCCCTACGTCACTCCGTACGGCTCTTTTTTTACGGGAGTCAAACACAGCCGGAAAAGCAGAGTCCTACGCGAACCGCTACACAACGGAGCCCTGGTACGCGACGTACACGCCGTGAACCCCGTCGTACGTGTCATCCCGGTCCTCTTGGCCTACGACCTGGTGCACCGCACCCAACGCACTCGCCGCAGAAGGTGAGAACAACACCCAGCGGCCAGGGTGGGGGTGAGGGGCAGGAAACAAACCCCATGCTCAAAGCCAAACCTATAATATGGAGACCATACATTACGACCAGGGTCTGGTCACTTGGGGGGGCGTGGCCAGCAACCCCTACGTACCGCAACAACAGAAGTGGACGTATACGGTGCGTTTCACACGTACCCCTACTGCACCAATAGAACAGTGATACAGACCATACACATGCAATGAATGCGTGGGTATGGTGCGTTTCACACGTACCCCTATGGCACAGTAGAACTGTGATACAGATGGGACACACGCAATGAATGCGTGGGTACGGTGCGTACCACACGTACCCCTACGGCACAGTAGAACTGTGATACGGACCGTACACACGCAATGAATGCGTGGGTACGGTGCGTACCACACATACCCCTACAGCACAGTAGAACTGTGATACGGACCATACACACGCAATGAATGCATGGGTACGGTGCGTACCACACGTACCCCTACGGCACAGTAGAACAGTGATACGGACCGTACACACGCAATGAATGCGTGAGTACGGTCCGTACCACACGTACCCCTACGGCACAGTAGAACTGTGATACGGACCGCACACATGCAATGAATGCATGGGTACGGTGCGTACCACACGTACCCCTATGGCACCAGTACATTTGGGATACGAGGCGTACACACGCCAGGAATGTGGTCATAGAGGACTGGCCCAGCATGTTACCTTCATGTTGGTGTGTGTGTAGGTCCAGGCCAGCAGTGTACTGCTCCAAGCTGGTGCGTGGGTGGGTGCAGAGGACTCCCAGCAGTGTCCAGACATGTGAGGGGTGGGTGCATATGACCACCAGCAGTGTCCAGACATATGGGGGTGGGTGCATATTACTCCCAGCAGTGTCCCGACATATGAGGGGTGGGTGCAGAGGACTCCCAGCAGTGGACAGAGATATGGGGGGTGTACATCATTATCAGATGACCACACCTACATGGTGGTATGGATGCATCCCTAACTTTGGACTATGATTTTAGTGCTATTACAACACATCACTGACAGTAGTGTCCCACTCCCAGTAGGATGGATGTCTTTCACACACTGCATGACACACCACATGTGGGTGTAAGGACATATAACACATGCATACCCACCCATGGTGGATGCAGCACAATACACATCCTGATTTCATGCCAACAGACTGTATAGTCATGTAACTGCATACAAAACTAAGATAGCCAAAGCGAACACACACTGTCACGCACATCCCAGGAGTGATAGGAATGTTCAGGTGCTGGTCCAGCCACCAAGATGTTGTCTCTCATGGAAGGAATAGGGTTCTATTCCACTAGATACAATGCCCACAATTGTGAGTCAGGTGCCCAAATACCCTGCATAACAAGTACCATTTTTGTGGTAGGCCGTGATTACACACATGCATAGTGCTGAAAAGGGCCAATTTGTCCCTGAAGGCATTCCTACATACCCAAAACACAATTACAGTGACTAGCAAGGATGGCACAGACGATTCAGCAGGAGACATCGGTGAGCAGGCATGGCCATTGTTGAAGGCATCCCTCACCAACAAAGGAAATGTTGACACAGGTCAGCACAACAATTGTGCAACTGTTTGCAGGGAAGATGTCAGGTGCCACAGAGGAAGAAACACTCCTTGGGACAATGTGTCCAAACAAAATGAACACACACAAGCAATGATTCTTTGCAGAGACATTGTGATGGCACACAGATACCATGGTCCACCTCATGACCATCATACAAAAACATTTCTCAGAACCCTGACACATTACCAGAACACCAACTCCAGGATCCTCATCACCAACATCGAGTACCTGAAATGCAATAGTGTTGAAAGTAAAAGAAAAGGCTTTATTTTTTTAAAGAGACTATGAACAAAGGCCAATGGCCAGTCCATTTCTCAAGTCCAAGGGTGGACGTAGGGTACTGCGTCCACCCCTACCTTGCCTGCACAAAGGAACCTCAAGGTTTGTCGACCGGGGGGGGCATCATCTGTGGCAGTACCAGGCACCGCAGGGACATGAGGCGGATGGGTAGGTGTGGACGTCTCAACCACAGGGGGTGGGGCAGCGCCAAAGGTGGAGGTGAGCTCGGCGCTGCACACTACTGCTAGAATGTCCATCCTAACCCCAGCACCTGAAGATACCCTAGGGCCAATGGAGGGTGTGGTGGGTGAGGGATGGGGTGCAGCGCTCTTGGGGGAGGGGGTGGACATGGTGGGGGACTCAACTCCCGTGCCCGGGGACTTCCTCACCTGCTTGTGGGGTGGTGGCTCAGTGGGGGTGAGGTCTAGCCCACACATATAGATCTCCTTGAGTGAGAGTTTGGCAGGGGAGCTAAGGGGAGTGGTTTTGGAGGAACAGGGTTGTGAGGACTGCGGACTGCGACTGTGGCTGCGTGTATGTCGTCTGCCCCAGACTCTGTGGGTGTGCCTACATCCCCCTGAGGTTGCGTGCCAGGAGGTGTGCGCTGTGCCTTACTTGGGGGTGTGCTGGATGTGTCTGTGCCCGTGACTGTCTGGGTGTGCGTTGGGCAGGCATGGGAGAGGGCAGTGTGGATGGGTCTGGGGTAGAGGGGGGACAGAGCGCTGCAGGAGAGAAACTGCAGCCCTCAGGGAAGAGTCCATGGACCGCAGAAACCTGCGTTGGTCAGACATCGTTGCTGACATGTCCTCCATGAACGACACCATCTGTGTGAGCAATTGAGTGTGTCCATGGAGAACATTCAACACCGATGCCTGCCCAACCTGCAACTGCCGCAGTATGTCCACAGACTCTTCACTGAGGGCAGCAGGGGTGAATGGGGCAGTGGATGCGGTGCCTGGGCCGAAGGAGACATGGTGGGCCTCTGCACGGACAGAAGGGACGGGAGCAACTGGGAGGGCAGAGATGCTAATGGAGGAGGCGGGGACAGATGTGGAGATGCTGCCAGTTGGTGTTGCAGCCTCCACCTCTTCAAGGGGGTCAGCCTCGGACCCGCCGGCGTAGTAGCTGCTCACGCCTCCAGACAGGTCCTCCGACTTACTCCCCTCGCCCTCTGTGCCACTGGGTCCTTCTGACTCCACAGCACTGTTGGCACTGTCGCTGGGTCCCTCCTCCAAGTCCATGCAGGTGTCTCCCTCGGTTGCGGATGATGATGCTGTGGGCAAGGAGAAGAAAATGAAATGCATCAGTCACCTGTATACATCTGACACATGAGCACAAGAACAATTGGTCACAGTGCATATCAGGCAATGCATCAAGAGTAACAGATAGATTACTCCGCACATATGTAAGCCCTGTACTGCCCAGTTGGTAGACCCACTATGCCACTTGGACACCAGGAAAAAAAGAACACAAAAGGCCACAACTTGAATGAGAAATACACTGAGAAGCTAGTGTCTGTGAACCGGTGAGCACAGCAATACAATGAAGTCATGCCACCTCTTGTTTACCCTGAAAGAAACAGTAGTGGTGCACCCAACGTAAACTAACACACCTCAATACTCAAGGTGTCACCACACTCAGAGACCTGTAAGTACTTTGGAACTCAAAACGAAAAAATGTTGTTACCTTGGGACTCACAATACTTTACACAATCTATATGTTTTGAATGTGCCAATTCGCCATTTCGTGAAAGGAACACTCATGTGCCTGCATGAAATATGTCGCACAAGGCAGTGCACACAAAAGTACATGTACACTGTCATTGAAGAAGCTGGCACCTTTTATAAGAAGCCACTGTTAGAAATAAATGGTGTTGCAGAAAGTACATATACATGGGCCCACGGAGGTCTTTATGTCTTGAGACTCGTTAGTTTGTATCATCAACAACAAAGGAGTCTCACAAAATCAAGACCACTGTGGGAACATGTATATGGAGAATCTGCAACACCATTTAATTCTAACAGTGGCTTCTTTGAAAATGTGCCAGTGTGTTCCATGAAAGTGGAAATGTCGTTCGGTGTGCACTTCCTTGGGAGACTTTTTTCATGCAGGCACATCAGTGTTCTTAACACAAATCAATACATTTCCACATTTAAAACATGAAGAACTTTTGACTAGTGCTGTGAGTGCCAAGGTAAAAAAATTTTAAAGTAACAACTTGAATTATGTCAGTTGTCACATGGCCATCCATCACCTGATTACATAGTTGGCTACACATATGACCTACTGCCTGTCATGTAGAGTGGCACACATGTCCACACCCAGGACAATGCATAAGCTAATGGGCCTGCAATTGGCTTTAAAAAAAGCCTAGCTGTACTGTGGGGGCACCCTCATGGCAAGCCAGAATGTACACACAGATGTCAGCACACAAAGTCCAAAATGTGTTGCATCTGAACCCCACACAGGTGCAAATAATGTATGAGCAAGAATCATGTGTTTAAAATACTGACACAGGCTGCAAAGCACGAACATTAAGCACTGGCCAGCATCACAGGGGCACTGCACGGTGATTCTTTGTACAGCCAATTCTCACACACAAGTCCGACCTGGCAATGAAAAATCAGGGTTGCACATGTATGCCTCTCCTGCACACCCCAACCCATACCTGAGTCAATGTGATTGATACAGATCAGGAAGTGACACCTCTTATTCAGGGTTACAATAACTGTGCTGGAAAAATAGCTTCATTTACAGAACATCACCTCGCGGGGCTGGCAACACATATTTGTGACAAACAACCATCAACAGATTGTTGTGAATAGCCACACAGGCACTGCCCAGTGTGAGTATGCACAAGCAAAATGGTGTATCCCTGTCCAGTGGAAACATGTAGCACACATTTGCAAAATACTAACTAGGCCAGGGAACAATGCCACAGAGGCAGACCTATGCTGAACCCACAGAGAATGTGCACAGTGTTGGATGACACACTTGATTAGGAGGCCAGGGTGTCTCAGGGGACTGTAGTGGGCACACTGCTCCGTGGTCCTGGAATGAGCTGACTGTACCATGTTCAACCGTCATGGCACTATGCATATCTCCCACTCATGCGCATCATGTCTGAGGCCACAACATTGGTCATGCATGCTGCAAGGGTGTTCATTTGAAAGCTCACACTCCTATGTTGAGAATCATCATCAGTAACAACAAATATGGACCCCCAACATAGTGAACAGGTCATGGCACAGGCAAAGTACCAACACAAGTCACAGACCACCCTCCCACATGATGCAGAAAGCAATGTGCACTTAGATATACTGGCACCCTAGATGACCATGTGCAAATGTGATTACACAGAGACCAGGGGACACATGTCAAGGAGGGGAAGGGATGAAAAAGAGCACCAGGTGACATTGGGGAACAGAATATGCACTGCACATATAAACTCTGGGAGTGTATCCAGGCTACAGAGCACTTCCAAAAGCTGGCGACACATAACACGACAAACAGCCATGTACCTACCCCCTCCTTGCTGCAGTCTCTCCTGTAACTGGCTATTGAGCTCAGGGAAGACCACCGCCAGGACACGTCTCATGTGGGGGGTCAGGCGTATCCGGCCGCCGTGGGGGCGAGGACTGTCGAGCCCCAGCTGGACCCAGGCGATCCGCCGGGTCCAGCACAGGATGTCCTGCCACCTCTTGCGGACCTGCGACAGCTGGCGACTATGCTCCCCCTCAGATCTCACGGCCCTGACAATGTTTTTCCAGATCACACACATCAATGTCCATGAGGTCGGTCACATCATTTGGACACTCTCACCACAGGTCCACTCAACTCATACACATCTGTGGGTACAGTCACCTGTCACACCGGGGGGACCACTGAATCACCTCAGGACAATAGGAAAAAAAGCCACCAAGGATTTGCCAGGCTGAATGTGTAATGCACTATGCAGTGAAAGTCACAGTCAGCACAATGCAAGTGAGGAGTGCACACAGGAACTACATCATGCTCTGCATGAGAGACATCAGCATGTCCCTCCCCTGGGACCCACTCTAAACAACATTGTATGTCTGTCCCACCTGGACACAATATTGACAGTCACACAACAGGTGCATAGGCAAAGGTAGTGAACTCAGCACTCACCTGCTCCCCTGGTCTCCCATACAGCTTGGTGTACTGTGGGAGGAGGACATCCAGCAAGGCCTCATTCTCCTCCTGGGTGAATGGCTGGGCCCTCTCCACAGTACGTGACATGGTCCAGAGGAAGCAGAGACAGCAGCAGTGTGGTCGACTGGAAAGTTGTGCAGGCAAGTGCCCTCTCATGGGTTCTGGCTGCCTGATATCTGTCTTGCTGAGGGGCATTCATTTTGAGGAGTACATAGTGATTGGTCAGACTCATTAGCATCATACGTTTACTCTAATCCCTTTAAACATTCACCAATGAAAGCATTCGCATCGTTCAAATTTTGAGCATCATGTCAAGTCAACAACCACTTAGTAACATTGTATTTTGTGGCCAACTGACTGTTCCAGGACACATGATCGACACTTCGACATGCATTTAGGGCCTAATACTTGTCCCTTATGTGTCCCCTATGTAATTTTGAAATCCACACACAGGTACGGTGCATTTCACATGTACCCCTACGGCACCAGTTGTACAGTGCGTTTGACACATACGGGTACGCACTAGTCCACACGTATGGGTACGCACTAGTAGTATAGTGCGTTTGACACGTACAGGTACTCACTAGTCCACACGTAGAGGTACGCACTAGTAGTACAGTGTGGTTGACACGTACGGGTACGCACTAGTAGTATAGTGCATTTGACATATACGGGTACGCACTAGTCCACACGTACGGGTACGCACTAGTAGTATAGTGCGTTGGACACGTACGGGTACGCACTAGTAGTACAGTGCGTTTGACACGTACGGGTACGCACTAGTCCACACGTATGGGTACGCACTAGTAGTATAGTACGTTTGACACATGCGGGTACGCACTAGTAGTATAGTGCGTTTGACATGTACGGGTACGCACTAGTAGTATAGTGTGTTACGCACTAGTCCACACATACGGGTATGCACTAGTAGTATAGTGCGTTTGACACGTACGGGTATGCACTAGTAGTATAGTGCATTTGACATGTACGGGTATGCACTAGTCCACACGTATGGGTATGCACTAGTAGTATAGTGTGTTTGACATGTACGGGTACGCACTAGTTCACACGTACGGATACGCACTAGTAGTATAGTGTGTTTGACACGTACGGGTACGCACTAGTAGTACAGTGCGTTTGACATGTACGGGTACGCACTAGTTCACACGTATGGGTACGCACTAGTAGTAAAGTGCGTTTGACACGTACGGGTACGCACTAGTTCACACGTACGGTACGCACTAGTAGTAAAGAGCGTTTAACACGTATGGGTACGCACTAGTCCACACGTACGGGTACGCACTAGTAGTACAGTGCGTTTGACACGTACGGGTACGCACCAGTAGTATAGTGTGTTTGACATGTACGGGTACGCACTAGTCCACACGTACGGGTATGCACTAGTAGTATAGTGCATTTGACACGTACGGGTACGCACTAGTAGTACAGTGCGTTTGACACGTACGGGTACGCACTAGTCCACAAGTACGGGTACGCACTAGTAGTATAGTGCGTTTGACACATGCGGGTATGCACTAGTAGTATAGTGCGTTTGACACGTACGGGTACGCACTAGTAGTATAGTGCGTTACGCACTAGTCCACACGTACGGGTATGCACTAGTAGTATAGTGCATTTGACACGTACGGGTACGCACTAGTAGTATAGTGTGTTTGACACGTACGGGTACGCACTAGTCCACACGTATGGGTATGCACTAGTAGTATAGTGCGTTTGACATGTACGGGTACGCACTAGTTCACACGTACAGATACGCACTAGTAGTATAGTGCGTTTGACACGTACGGGTACGCACTAGTAGTACAGTGCGTTTGACATGTACGGGTACGCACTAGTTCACACGTATGTGTACGCACTAGTAGTAAAGTGCGTTTGACACGTACGGGTACGCACTAGTTCACACGTACGGGTACGCACTAGTAGTAAAGTGTGTTTAACACGTACGGGTATGCACTAGTCCACATGTACGGGTAAGCACTAGTAGTACAGTGCGTTTGACACGTAGTGGTACGCACTAGTTCACACGTAGAGGTATGCATTTCACACGCTTACAATGGTAATACAGGCACACACATGCCAGGAATGGAGGGCTACGAGTCGCAGAAGGATTTCCATCAAGTACTTGTCATTGCATACTGTCATGTGCAGGCCCTAGGTGTGGCAGCCAGTGATATTGCACAGGTCATCTCATCTAGTTGCACAATTGATGTGTGATGACCTGTGGACACATGTCATGTGTGATGGGGCACTATGTGGCACACATCACCTTGACACTTGCCACATATGTGTCTGTAGTCCAACTGTGTCATGCACAGCAGCAGTGGGATGGCAAAGTCATCAATACCTGCACCTGTCTCCTGATGCCAGGGACAGGGACACTCTATCAACTGACATGTCACGATCAGCGTGCCCCTTTGTGACTATGTCAGGTGTGTGTCATGTGTTCCCATGAGCTTGATGTCAGTGTTCCGTCAACTGCATCTGCTGTTGGTGCATCAAACATGGGTCTGTGTGGAGATTGGCATGGAACACATCTACGCACACCATGCCACATGTGGATTCCCACGGCTGTAGGGTCTGTGTGCATCGGACATCATATTTTCCCAGGCATACATGTCTGCGTCGTCTCAATGGCTGTGTTTAATTGTTGTCACGTGTACCCCTTCATCGCAATGTGTATCATATGTATATTTGACATTCCATGTGACCTGTGCGTGTGCCTTGCAGTCAACTGTCTGGATGAGATGACATCCTTCCAATGCAGCTATGTGGATGTGTGTCACTCCAGTGATATCTCTGGCTGTACACTCAGTCTTGCCCCCAGCTCATTTCAGGGCCTGTCATGTAGACTTGACAATCAACAGGTGTATCTGGCTTTTCGTAGGAGTGCCAGCAAGGTGGCATATGTGTCCTTGATGTATTGCACACACCAGACTCCATAGTTACCTGATGTGTAGTAGCAGTATAGCATGTGCTATGTTCATTAACATTGATGTTGGCAGACTCTCAATCTTAATGATTACTAACAATGTCTTGCAGGGCACCGCCTGTCCCAAGAACAATGCCAGACTTGGCTGCCATGAGGTAACGTGCCTGCATCCGACGTTACAGATTCACTCAACAGTTGATTGAGGACTTGACCGACAGGCTGGCACCACACCTCCAACCGCGACACAGGTATCCTACTGCGCTGACCCCTAAGATGAAGGTGATGGCAGCCCTACATTTTTTTGCCACAGGTACATTTCAATTGACCATAGCTGATGTTGGTGGGATGTCACAGACAATGTTCAGCCGTGTCCTGCGTGATGTTTTAGCAGCCATGTTGGAGCACCTTGATGAATTCATCCAATTTCCTACTCCTGAGAAGTTGACAGATGTGAAGGGTGATTTCTATGCCCTGGGAGGGATGCCCCATGTAATTGGGTCCATTGATGGTACACATGTTGCTTTGGTACCACCACAGGCACAGGAACAAGCCTATCGCAATAGTAAACATTACCACTCGATAAATGCCCTTGTGGTGTGTCTTGCTAACATGCTGATTTGCCATGTCAGTGCACTTTTTCCAGGATCAGCACACGATGCCTACATCATGAGACATAGCAGGGTGCCACAAATGATGCTGCAGCTGCACAACGAACGAGCATGTCTTGTTGGTGGGTATACTCAGTTTGCCCTGTGTGTTGCGGTATCTTTGGCTCTTACGGCATCTCCTGACCCACTTATTTACATGCTGTGTCCATGTAGGGGACTCTGGATATCCCAACATGCCATGGCTGCTGACACCTCTCCCCAACCCAAGAACAGATGCAGATCACCGGTACAACAATGCACACGGGCAGACCAGGCGAGTGATTGAGAGGACATTTGGACTCCTGAAGAGCCGATTCCGGTGCCTGGACAAGACAGGCGGGTCCCTCCCTTATGCCCCGGAGGAGGTCTGCCGAATCTTCCTCGTGTGCTACATGCTGCACAACAGGGCAGTTGAGAAGGCAGTGCCACTCATCCTGGATCCGGATGAGCAGGAACATCCACCCGTGGAGGATCAAGGGCTTGCTCACAAGGTTAGTGATGAGGAGGAGGAGGAGGATGATATCCGGAGTCAGCTCATACGCAACTTCTTCTCATAATGGTGAGTCACTGGGTATGAGTGTGCAAGCTTGTAGAATTGAGTGGCATGTGTTGCAATGTGTGTGTCCAGCTGACTGAATGCAAAGTGACTTTGATGTGTGTTCTGATGTGTCACTCTAGTGATGATGTCATGCCACTCAGTTTGCGGAGAGACTTTCATTGAAATTTACATGTGTCCAACATTGTTCATGTTTTGTAAATGCCCATGCGTGCCGCGAGAATTGTTTTAGGTGACTTCTTGTGTGTCTGTCATTCCCAGGTTTTTGTGCCTGTTGTCTGTTCGTGTCATTGTTGTCCTCCTGCTATTCCTCATGAGGATTGCAACGTGTGCTGAATCAGCGTTACATGCATGGACATGTGGAAATATCAGTTTGGGTAAGGATTACAGCAAGGCTTTTTGGTGGTAGTACAGGTTGGGAATGTGTGGGCCTGCTTCTGTGCATGTTGTGGTACCATGCATACATGTCTTCTCACCATGGAGCATATAACATGTAGCATCACTCCCATGACATGATAGTCACCCTTCTTGACAGTCATCTGTAGTGGAGTGTGGCGTCTGATGAAGGCATCAATGTGTGTAAACCTTGCCTCTGAAACATTGCGGATGCTACGGGTGGACATAGTGTTGGACATCACAACAAAAGGCTCTATGGGGATTGCAGCCTCTCCGTGTGCAGCAGGATGTGTTTGGTTCATCCCCTTAACTTGTGTGCCAGTTCATTGGGATTGACATCATCAGTGTAGTGAAGGGAGGGTCCAGCGTATGTCCCACATGTTCTGTCAACTGACCTGTGAGTCTGTTCACATGGATGCATTTCCCTTTGTGTGTGTATGTGGAATAAAGGTGTTCAGCACAATCCAAAGTGCCTCATCTCTGTCACTGCAGCTCTCTTGCCAGTTTGCATGCGTCATCTATGGCATACTTGTCAAATATTGAGCATATGTGTATGTGTACTTCGGCAACATGCATGCAGTTCTTCATAGCTAATAATATCTATTGTGCATGAAGTCCCTGGTTGTGTATGTATTTGTGCAGGTTGCTCCCCACAACGGGACGTGAACGCATGCTGATGGTGTGTCTCCTGTGCGCAGCTCCGCATTTTGTTGCCTGACCCTGTGGCCGTCATTTTTGGTGATTGTTCATACATTTTCTCGTAGTGACCCATGAGTAACCTGACACTCCTTCCTTTACATACACCTGTTGCACTGTACCTTTCTGACCTCCTTGTCTTTGTGTGCTACTTTTTGTCTAATTTCTCACCCCTTCCACCTGCTGCTGCCTCACCTGTGGCACCGTCCCACTGAGTGCCCTGATTCTGCAACCCACACGCCTCCAAAATGCTCAGCCCTTCCCCCTCCACCCATTCTAAATGCAGCCAGCAGCTTTTCGTTCCCACTGTAGCGCCAACGTGATGCCAAAGGCAGGACCGTCTGCGCCTGCAACGTGCACAGTGCATGAGCCTCTGGTCTTTGCATGACCCACATCACACAACAGGCTCATGCTGCAGCCAACCTCCAAGCAATGTCCTCAAGACAATCATCCGCCTGCTATCAGGCAACCCCTAAGCGCACACACGGCACCTTTGCATGCTGAGTGTGCAACTCCAACTGCCTACACAGCGGTGCCCAGCCTACCAGACCCTGTCAGGACAACCCGGTCATGTGCCTCCTACTCCACACCCGCTCCGTCCATCAGCACGCCATTGGACTCTGTTACCTCCTCAACACAACAGCCCCACACATCACCTTCATGACAGTAACCTGGACATAAGCATCCTCAGCACACAACTTCTTCATTGCCATCTCAGATGGATACAAGATCCCCCGCAGGGACGGCACCAACAATCCCGGAGGATGAATTGCAATTTATTCACAAGTACACCCTCAGAGTCACAAATCCGGGTTTGCAGCAACTCCCTGGCAACCCTCAGAGTAACACTCATCTACAGATCTCCAGGCCTACATCCACAATTCCGCTAAGCCATCAACACGTACATCTGCACGCACGCCCTCACCTCCACAGGCTACATGTGGCTGGGGGCCAGTCACTTCGGGCTGGAGGAGAACCCCACTACCATCCATCATTGGTCCATCAACATTTTAATCCACGTCTCCGACAAGCAACACACTGCCCCACACCCCGCTAACGATACCCCAAAGATGCTTGATGTAAGTCACCACAGACAAGCTGTGTGGGACACTCAAAACAACACCACCACAACACGCTGAAACCTCACGCACTGGATCACCAACTGATCCAACAATCTTGCCACATTGAAGGACTTTCCTGTGAAGCACAACAACAGTTAAGGCACCTGGGACAAGGCAGACCTACTGGACTCCTACAGACCTAGCCGGACTCTTGTGCAAACCTAGCAACACAAAGAGCCATCATTTACCTTACAGGCCTGGAAAAGACCACACACAGACATCACCATATCATCAGCAAGGACAAGTGGATGTCTTCAGATAGTGCCGAGACACCAAAACACACGACATCAAGGAGCTCATCAGCATTGTGAGTGAACTGACAGCAGATCTCCATCCAAGACACCCCACCCTTGCAAGGCAGATCACATCCCTTGCAACTTTATAGCACTGCTAGCTCATGGCCATACACAACAGCCTTGGCACACAGAGGCAGACAGCACTATTATCCGCAGGACAAACCCCCCTCAGGTTCTGGACTCCCGTCAGCAGCAAGTACACCACCTGGCTCATGTGCACCATCCACTCTGGCTCTCCATCAGGCCCCTTCCCACACAATATCTCAAGCACATCATTCCCCATCCTTGAAGCCCACGTCCAGCGCGTCATAAATGTCTCCTTTGAGTTAGCCACATTCCATGGGTGCAGGAGGCATGCAGAGACCCAGGCCCTTCTTAAACAACGGACGGCAGTACCGCAGGATCTCCTGGTACATCACCCTGCTTCCCTACCCAGCAAATGTCATCAGGAAGACACTCAACAAGCAACTGACAAATTTCCTCCACGCAGCCATCTCCAGGCAACCGGCACCAGACCATCTTCCACAGTAATCACACCACTACAACCGTCATCATTGCCACCACCAACGACAACTTTGCCCTGCTCAACAATGGTGAGCCCACCCCCCTTGACCTCTCAACGGCATTGTACACCATGTGCTACCACACTCTCAGCTCACACATCTCCAACACTGGTATCCAGAGGACGGCCCAGGATTAAATCAGAAAGTAGCTCACCAGCAAGGCCCAGGGAGTCTGCCTCCACCCTGAAGCATGTAGTACACTGGGGTCATGTGGCACATGCCCCAGGGCTCTTCTCTCAGCGTGACGATATTCAATGTCTCCATGACCCCCCTCTCCACCATCACATGCGCACACGACCTCATCATCATCTCGTATGCCATTGACACCCAGCTGCTCCTCAAACTCACCAAAGAGCCAGCCATTGCCAGATCCAAACTTCAAGAAGGCATGAGATCCGTTGACGAATGGCTGAACATCAGCCACCTGAGGATGGACTTGGACAGGACTGAGGTCATCATCTGAGGATTGTCCCCTTACGGCTGGGTCAACTCCTTGTGTCCCACTGGTCTGGGCACCGCACCAGCACCCAGTGGCCACGCGCGCAAGCTGGTGTTCATCATGGACCCATTGCTCACAATTACCATGCAATTCACCACCATCTGCACCTCATGCTGCAACACCCTCCGCAGGTTGCAAATGATCCACAGATAGATCCACTACAAGGCAAGACAGACCGTCCCCCAGGTCCTCGACACCAGCCGGCTCAACTACAGCACCTGCCTCTATGTAGAACAACAGCAAAACTGCAGGAGAAGTTGTCCACATCCAAGGTGCATCTGCACACCTCATCTTCAACATTCCCAGCCCCAGCCACATCACCGTCCACCTGAGATAGCTACAATGGCTCACTGTCTGCTGCAGGATCACCTTCAGACTCCTCGACCACACTCAGGAGGTAGTCCACAACCCCAGACCCAAAACAAACCTTGGACGTCTGCCATCCAACACCCCGTTGGCCCAACTCCATGCAGCCCACCTTGCCCTGGCCACCATTCATCACATCCACATAAAAACTGCATGCAGGAGATAGTTCTCCCACCTCACCAAACAGACCTGGGACTCCCTCCCCGGGCACATCAACATGACCCATGACCTCTACACCTTCATGATACTCTTCCAAATTGGTCTGTCTGAGCAGTATTGCAAGCCCCCCCTCAGCAGCTTGAGGCCATCACGGGTGAGTATTGGGCTCCATGTCTGTTTTTGGTGATACATTGAGACACATGTGTGTCCTCAACCAGACTCAGATCCAAGTTTATGGATGGCTGAAGTTAGTTCCACACTCAGGCATACTTTGACATATCCCCACACGTATGTTGTGGACTCATGCTAAATGACTGCAACATAAAATTTCACGTATTAATTATTTAATTATAGCTCTGTGGCATGATTTGTGTACTTAAAAAAGGTGCAATGCAGGGACCATAGAATCCAAAGTGCATAGGGGGAGATGGGATCCTTGCCATTTGAAGTCATCAGAGTCCAGACCACAGTGTTTGGTATCATTAGTCAGACTGGGACCAGCAGGTCCATGTGGCAGATGATGTCAGTCAATGAGGTGATGCTGTCGCACATGAAGGCCAGGTGCCAGGCCAGGTGACCTGGGAGATGTGGATGTTCCGCTGCCTCTCACGGTCTTTTCCGTGGATGACCCACCTTCCTCGGGGGACCCTCAGATGCAGGCCTTGACAATGCTTGGGACACTCCATCGGTCGAATCCTCCTCCTCCTCCCTCCCTGTGGCTGGTGGTGGTCTTCGCCTGGTGGCACAGGGAGGGTTGCCCATGTTGTCGGCGATCCGACGGAGTGAATGGCTTATGTCCCTTTGCACCACCAGGAGCTCAACCAGTCTTGCCTCCATCCGTCCTTGCTGTTCTTGTTGACTGGCGTGTTGCTCGGCCTGCTAGTTCTTGATCTCTGTGAGGGTCACCATACCTGGCTGAACTCCCTGGTGTCACGCCGGTATGCATCCATGATGTTGTGTATGTGTGACATACCGGTCCCTTCAGCTGGCTGGTCAGGTTCTCGCCTCCGCCTGCCTCCATTCCCACCACCCCTGCCCACACGAACCTTGCCTGCCGTTGTGGGCACATCAGGTCTACGGGACCCCTGTGGGATGGCAGTGGCGGTGTTGTCTGCCTCCTCCTGGGTGCCCAGCACTCCTTGTCCCTCCTGGTCAGACTGGCTCAGTTTTTCACTGCAGGCAGGGCTCCTCGGTGTCTCCTGGGATGTGGCAGGAATGGGGGTGGTGGTTGGCACAGATGGTCTTGAACCAGGTTCTGCAGGGGCTTGGACACCAGAGGGTCCAGGTCGGTCTGGGTCATCCGCGGAGTGTTGAGAGGCGTCGCTGCCGGTGGGATCAGGTTCCTCCCGGGCCAGGGACTATGAATCTTCACCCCCATTGTTGGGGGTAGATTCATCACGTTGCCCTGTGTGTGAGAGACAGACAATGTTAATGCTGTTTCATGCAACATGCATGTTTCATACACATTCAAGTTGGCACTGTTCCTCCAGGTAGTTGTATGTGCCTAGCATTCTCCTCAATGTTCACTTGTGGATGGGTATGTTGTGGGGGACAGATTGATATTTTCTCCTGAGTCTTTGACATGTAGATTTTTGGCTTGGATGCTTCTTCGTCTATGTATTGGTGTTGTTGTGTTACATGTCCATTGTGACAGTGGGTAAACCCATTGGCTGTCCCGCGGGTATTTGCTTGTGTAAGGGGTGTGTGTGACAGGGCCTGCTGGTGGGTGTAGTGTGATTTAGCACTGGGGCTCCCAGGTGATGTATCTGTCCCCCCATGGAGCATGCTGCCATGACAGTGAGTGTGAGTTCCTGTCCCAGACATCTGACCTTGTTGTCTTGGTGTTTGTTTTTGCACTGGTCACAGGAGGGCCTTGTGCTGCCTACACCCGGGCCGATTGTGAGCTATCTTGTCAGTACTTTCCCAATCCCTGTGCATTGCGCATGGTGCATGGGTATCTACCTGGGCCATATGGGAGGAGGGCAACTGTGTCTGATTTGGAGTTCAACAATGTGTTTTGTGCCACTCACCCTCCCAGCATACCGGACATCCATTCTTGGGTTGCTGCTTCGTGTAGCATGGGACATAGCATGGCCTTGCTTTCCCAATGGGGAATACACATGTTAGTGGCATTAGCGTTATTCTTGACTGTGGTTCTGGCCGGTGAGGGCTTGGGAGTAGTTGCGTGCATTTGGTGTAGTTGGCGTGTGGATGCCATTACCCCCATGTTACCTAAGTTGTTTGTGTACTCACCAGGCTCTGGAACTCCTTGCAGTCCATGTACTCCCACTGGCGGAAGCAGGGCCATCACCTTCTCCTCCCAGGGATGGAAATGTACTGGTCTGCAGGGCCCACCACCTCCAGTGATGTTGCTCTGGGCGTAGTCATCATTTATTTTGCGCTTGACCGCCCTCCGCAGATCATACCACCTGGCTTGGCATTCATTCCTGGTCCTTCTGATGGGTGCAATAGCATTCACCCTATCGACGATCCTCTGCCACAGGCGTGATTTTTCAGCTATGCTGGTCTGTCTGACCAATGTTCCAAACAGCTGTGGCTCGACTCTGATGACTTCATTGACAAGGATCTCCAGCTCCTCCCTTGTGAACTTTGGATTTCTGTCTGTAGGCATGGTGTGGGGTGAGGTTGTGGATTGTTGTGGGTGTGTGGGTCTGAATGTGACGGTGTGGGTCTGAATGTGAAGAGGGGGTATGTGTGAAGGAGGTTGTGTGAAGGTGTATATGTTAAGGTGGATGGGTGCAGTTGTTGGTGTGTGCTCTCAAGCTGCAGTGAGTCTGTTGCAAAGGCTCATGGTTTGTGTGTGTGGGCCCTTTTTATTGGTCCATTTGTGGGTGGGCCTCAGTTTAAATTTTTGATGGGTGTGTTATAAGGGGTGGTTGTGAGTTTGCCCGTCTGTTTGCCTGTTTGGATGTGTCCAGGTCAGTCATTTCCATTTTTTGTGCACTGTAGACGTGTTTTGTGGTGTTGTGCAAGTCGAATAGACCCTCCTTGGGCTGTTTTACAGTGTCCGTGGTTCAGTACGGTACAGGGGTACGAGTCGTACAGGCAAACACCCCCATGCGTTGTGTATGTACGGTGCTTACACGGACATTGCTATGTATGGTGCATACACCGCCATTGCGTATGTACGGAACGTACACCGACATTGCTATGTACAGTGCATACACCGCCATTGCGTATGTACGGTGCGTACACCGACATTGCTATTTACGGTGCGTACTACAACGTTGGTGCGTACAACATTGCGTATGTACTGTGCGTACACCGCCATTGCGTATGTACGGTGCATACACCGCCATTGCGTATGTACGGTACGTACACCGACATTGCTATGTACGGTGCATACTACAACATTGGTGCGTACAACAACATTGCGTATGTACAGTGCGTACACCGACATTGCTATGTACGGTGCGTACTACAACGTTGGTGCGTACAACATTGCGTATGTACTGTGCGTACACCGCCATTGCGTATGTACGGTGCGTACACCGCCATTGCATATGTACGCACCGTACACCGACATTGCTATGTACGGTGCGTACTACAACATTGGTGCGTACAACAACATTGCGTATGTATGGTGCGTACACCGACATTGCATATGTACAAGTCATTCCCCGTGTACGGGACGTTTTCCGTACGATTCGTAAATCGGACAGCCGGTCCGGATCATACTTGTATGGTAGGACTGTATTTTTAAGCTTCATAAGGAAGAGTGTCCGGGTCCGTCTCGTACAACTTTTCAAGATATGATTCGTACAGATCGGGCAGATCCGTATGTATTTTTCCCGTACGAATCGTACTTCACGGGTCTGACGTGACTTGTACGATTCGTACGGAAACAATTACGGATACGATTCGTACGGGTAAAAAAAATACAGGATCGGAATCGACCCCATAATGTATTAACTTATCTTCATTTAATTTTTAAACTTTTAAATATATACATATATCAATAATTTAAAATTAAGAAACATCACCATTTTACAATGAATTCAATCATTTAACAAAAAAAACATACATTTTGCAATACAATAAATATAACAGTGGGGAAAGTGCAGGATAGTGGAGGGGTAAAAATTACTATTCCTTCTCCAGTGAGTGCAACAGTAGGGAAAGTGCAGGATAGCGGATGAGTAAAAAGTGCTATTCACACTCCAGTGAGCACAACCGTAGGGAAAGAGCTGGATAGCGGATGAATACAAATTACTATTCCCACTTCAGTGATTGCAACAGTAGGGAAAGTACAGGATGGCGGAAGAATAAAAATTACTATTCCCACTCCAGTGAGTGCAACAGTAGGGAAAGTGCAGGATAGCGGATGAGTGAAAATTACCATTCCCACTCCAGTGAGTGCAACAGTAGGGAAAGTGCTGGATTCCAAAGGGGTACAAATTACTATTCCCACTCCAGTGAGTGCAACTGTTTAGAAAGAGCTGGATAGCGGACGTGTAGAAATTACTATTCTCACTCCACTGAGTGCAACAGTAGGGAAAGAGCTGGATAGCGGATGAGTAAAAATTACTATTCCCATTCCAGTGAGTGCAACACTAGGGAAAGTTCTGGATGTCAGAGGAGTATAAATTAATATTCCCACTCCAATGAGTAAAACAGTAGAGAAAGTGCTGGATGGCAGAGGGGTAAACATTCCTATTCCCACTCCAGTGAGTGCAACAGTAGAGAAAGTGCTGGATAGCAGAGGGGTACAAATTACTATTCCCACTCCAGTGAGTGCAACAGTAGGGAAAGTGCAGAATAGTGGAGGGGTAAAAATTACTATTCCAATTCCAGTGAATGCAACAGTAGGAAAAGTGCTGGATGGCGGAGGGGTAAAAATTACTATTCCCACTCCAGTGAGTGCAACTGTAGAGAAAGTGCTGGATAGCAGAGGGGTAAAAATTACTATTACCACTCCAGTGAATGCCACAGTAGGGAAAGTGCTGAATAGCAGAGGGGGGAAAATTATATTCCCACTCCAGTGAGTGCAACAGTAATGAAAGTGTTTGATAGCAGAGAATTTTTTTTTAATAATAACATTTAAATATAAAAAAATTGTAAAAATATATAAAAAAATAAACAATATTTTAAAAATAGCAGATTAAATATAATAAACATTAACATTAAATATATTATTACATATATCAAAAAGGTAGAACTATTATCTAAAATAAATTCATTTGTAAACAATATTTATTTAAAATAAGCAAATATTAACCAACATTTTCTTTTTAAACCATAATATATTTAATTATTTTCATTATAATTTATTTCCATAATTAACATAATCATTAATCATTCCACAATGTATTATTGATAAAAATAATTAATAAGCATCGATTTAATATGCATTCTTTAACAACATAATATTCGCAACACACACCTAAAATGAAGTACATAAATACCATAATTAATTACTAATTAATTATTTTTAAATAACTAACTAATATTTATTAATAAATTACTTCCCACCTTTCCCATCATTTTCACCGATGGACACCACAACGCACCTAGAAATTGTACACAATTTACATAATTAATTGCCAATTAATCAATTAAAATGTATTAACAACTAACTATTAAATCATCATTTACAAACTAAATTACTTCCCAACATTCCCACAATTTTCACCTATAAACAGCACAACACACACAAAATAATAATTACACAATTAACATAATTAATTGCCAATTAACTAAAATGAATTACCATATAATTATTAAATCATCAATTAAAAACTAAATTACTACCTACCATTTCCACCATTTTCACCTCTAAACAGCACAACACACAAATAACAATAATTACACAATTAATATAATTGCCAATTAATTAATTAAAATTAATTAACAACTAATTATTAAATCATCAATTAAAAACTAAATGACTTCCCACCATTCCCACCTAGAAACAGCAGAACACACACATACAATTAATTACACAATTAACATAATTAATTGCACATTCATTAATTAAAAATAATTATCAACTAATTAATACATAATTGATACAAAATTAATTTACACATTTAACACTATAATATTTCAATTCAACAACTATTAATAAACTAAGCTTATTTTATAAATGTTATATAATTAAATTACTTCCCACCCTATTCCCATATAAACCCATAACCCGCTACGGTACTGAAAAAACAAATTCAAATTAATAAAAATTAATAACTACTCAAAACATTCAATACATTTTATATAATTAAATTACTTCCCACACTATTCCCCTTTAAACCCAAAACCAAAAAAATTTAATAACTACTAACATTTTTACACATATAATAAAAATACAAACAAATCTTATAAAAAAAAATATATGCATCACACACATTTAAAATCTATACAAACGTACATAACATTAATAAAAAATTGATATTTTTAACATCTATATTCTTGCAAACGATATTAAATACTTCAATATTTTTTACATCGATATTACTTACCCAAAGTCGATATTCTGCACCACGATATTTTCTCTGTCAATATTCTTGAGCCACGATATTTTTGCAACAATATTCAGGTACGTAAATATTTGTGATTCGATATTTGGAGGCCCATTAGGATCCGCCCTACATCCTTCCCCACCCAACACCCATTTACCCCCCGCCATATTAGTATGGCGGGGGGTACCGCAGCAGATGGGAAGACTGTCCGATTCTTTTCCGCCCGGTCGACAAGTCGACCGGGCGGAAAAGGGTTTAATATGGTGGCTAGACACCGCCATCCATTTTAGCATGGGGCGGAAACATGCCTTTCCGTGGTGGCGTTGCCGCCACCAAAAGACATGCGGACTTCTCTTCCGGGGGCCTGTTGCGGGCCCCCAGGGTATTGGGGGTGTGGGGGGTGCACATGGGGGGTACCTATGGTACCCCCCTGCATTGTCATGGACATGGTGGCAGGCAACTCGTGGTGCCTGTCACCTTGTGCATAACAATGCACGCAGTGCATTCCCAGCATTGTTGCGGGCAGTGCTGTGAGCACCGCCCGCCACAATGCTGGGAATGGAGGATGCCACCGCCACAGTGGTGGTGGCATCCTAATCGCCGGTGCGGGACCACCACACCACTGGTGGCTGGTCCCAGCACCGCTAGGGTGGCCGGTGGATGGAAGTCCGCCCGCCATCCTAATGGGCCTCCTAGTCTCTTCACTGTCGTGACAGCAATAAGTCCAAAAACAGCGCCGACCGCAAGGTGCGCGGCATCAGGCACGGAGTCACATGGACTCCCAAACAAACAGTATCTTTGGATGACGAAGTCTATGACGTTGCACAGAGTTGTAGAAGTGAGGCGTCGGTGCCGTAGTCGAGGCCTGATCCCTGGCTGCCACAGGGGAGGTGAGGCATTGTGTTTTGAGGATGTGACGAGTGAAGTCCAGGACAGGGGAAGTTGGCTGAGTCAGCAGTGAGGTGTCGTTTTCAGTGACGGTGCAAAGTCGGCAAGGTTGTGGAGTCTCCCTCGGTGGTAATCGGAGCCACGATAACAGAATGCAGGGGCTGGCGATGACGGAGTCAGTGTGATTGCTGGCCATGGGAAATGCTGATAACTGCAGTTGTTGGCATGTGTCAAAGAGCGTCGGAGCTGTGGTGC
This sequence comes from Triturus cristatus, assembly GCF_964204655.1. Taxonomy (NCBI): domain Eukaryota; kingdom Metazoa; phylum Chordata; class Amphibia; order Caudata; family Salamandridae; genus Triturus; species Triturus cristatus. The sequence goes on along the minus strand of NC_140587.1, from coordinate 731,980,292 downwards.
AGGCCGGGCAGTGCATTGTGCACTTCACGAGCGGTGCCCCCGGCCTCGGTGCAGGTCGCGGCATCACAGCGGCATCATTGACAGTGTTGGAGACAGGTTTTCTTGTTTCTTTCAAGTTGATTCCAGCTCCCAACACCAGGAACAACCTGCAGAGGCCCCAAACTGGAACAGGCACCTCCTGGCAGGTCAGAACTTTCAGCAGTAGACTTAAGGAGAGCTGGGGGTGAAGTCTTTGTGTCCCTGAGACATCAGAACAGGAAGCCAGCACACACAAGCGCTTGGAGATTATTCTTCAAGCTGTTTCATAGCAAAGTTCCAGTCTTTGTCCTTTCCTTGGCTGAAGCAGTAACTGCAGCCCAACCCCACACAGCACACAGCATATGGGCAGTACTCCTGCTCACAGCTCTTCCGCTCTTCTCCTTCGCAAAGGTTCATCTTGAGGCTAGAAGTGATGTAAAGTTCTGGGGTTTAAGGTCAACTACGTATACCCCTTTTTGTCTTTGTTCTTCTTTGTGCAAGGGTCTATGAGCCCAGTCCAAACCATTTTGTCCTCACTGGTGTGGTATGACCACAGGGGTGGAGGCAGCATTATACAAGGGAGACATGCCCTATTAAGGTACAAGGAAAACTCATCCCACTATTCTAAATGCAGCCACGCTCTATTCACCTCAGCTCTGAGTCATCCAGGAAGGACCAGGCACACCTCAACCTCTCATTGGCTGTATACAGTGAATACACATCCCCAGCTCCTGTCCCTCCAAAACCAGACAGTCAATCCACAAACAGGCAGCGGCACACAGAATGGTTAAACAAGAAAATGCCTACTTTCTAAAAGTGGCCTAAACGTCATATCTCTATCTTGTCCCAATAGGAAGCTATACTTGTAAGATGTTCCAAAGTATCTCCCATGCTATCCTATGGGACAGCTAGCCTTACCATAGTGAAAAAATTAAATTGGCAGGATTTTATTATCAGGACATTTCACACACACCAGTACATGGGGGTACCTTGGGTCTACCAGAGGGGTGCCTTACAAGTAAGAAAAGGGAAGGTTTGGGCCGGGCAAGTGGCTGCACTTGCCAGGTCGACATGGCAGTCCATAACTGTGCGCACAGACACTACAGTGGTAGGTCTGAAAAACTGAAATACCTTTTCAGGACTACTCATGTGGGTGGCACAATCAGTGCGGCAGGCCCACTAGTACCATTTGATTTACAGGCCATGGCATACTCAGTGCACTTTATTAGGGACTTACCAGTAAATAAAATATGACAATCTGGGATAACCAATTATGTTCACAATTTACAAAGCGAGCATAGGAACTTTAGCACTGATTAGCAGTGGTAAATTGCCAAAGTCCGGACGATTTGGAGAAAACAGAATCTGCAATTGCAGGGAAATTAGGCGACCCCGACGTGGATTTAGATCTCGCACTTGCATTAAATAAGAGATTATTTCGATCTTCTAACCTACGGGCTCAGCATTACAAAACGCTGTTTAGTTTGTATTTTACTCCGGCGAAGCTGTATGCCTGGGGTCTGGTGGAGAACGATAAATGCCCAAGATGCAATAATGGTCCAGCGGATCTAATCCACATGTTCCACCAGTGTGATAAGCTTTCTATGGTACTAATGGAAATCTCAAAGTTTCTGGAGGGGCTGCTAGATTGTAGGATTGGCCTATCCCCCACTTTGATGTTGCTAGGTGTAGATAGGAAATTGGAGCTGGGTAGTGCGGCTGAAGCTCTGGTCTTTATATCTACTGCAGTGTTACGTATCCTTATTTCAGCAGGTTGGAAAGATTCCTCCCCTCCCACTTTTCAAATGTGGATTGCAAGGTTGCTGGGAGTGCACAATATTGAGGCTTGTCTATATGAGTTAAAAGGTAAAACATTAAGGGAATTAGGAAGAAATATTTGGGCACCACTTGCCATTTGGAGGAGCTAGAGCGCCTAAATACTGCTTTATTTATTTCCTGATAACGAATGGTGTAGAACTATTGCCCTATTATTATTTATAGTTTGGCCTTGCTTTATATGTATCTACTATGGTTCTAAACGTGTTCTTGTATGGTTTAACAGGAATATCTATTTAATAAATTTTGTAAAAACTTGTATGACACCAGTAAATCTCAATAAAATAAAATAATTAAAAAAAAGGAAGCTATACTTGTAAGATGTTCCAAAGTATCTCCCATGCTATCCTATGGGACAGCTAGCCTTACCATAGTGAAAAAATTAAATTGGCAGGATTTTATTATCAGGACATTTCACACACACCAGTACATGGGGGTACCTTGGGTCTACCAGAGGGGTGCCTTACAAGTAAGAAAAGGGAAGGTTTGGGCCGGGCAAGTGGCTGCACTTGTCAGGTCGACATGGCAGTCCATAACTGTGCGCACAGACACTACAGTGGTAGGTCTGAAAAACTGAAATACCTTTTCAGGACTACTCATGTGGGTGGCGCAATCAGTGCGGCAGGCCCACTAGTACCATTTGATTTACAGGCCATGGCATACTCAGTGCACTTTATTAGGGACTTACCAGTAAATAAAATATGACAATCTGGGATAACCAATTATGTTCACAATTTACAAAGCGAGCATAGGAACTTTAGCACTGATTAGCAGTGGTAAATTGCCAAAGTCCGGACGATTTGGAGAAAACAGAATCTGCAATTGCAGGGAAATTAGGCGACCCCGACGTGGATTTAGATCTCGCACTTGCATTAAATAAGAGATTATTTCGATCTTCTAACCTACGGGCTCAGCATTACAAAACGCTGTTTAATTTGTATTTTACTCCGGCGAAGCTGTATGCCTGGGGTCTGGTGGAGAACGATAAATGCCCAAGATGCAATAATGGTCCAGCGGATCTAATCCACATGTTCCACCAGTGTGATGAGCTTTCTATGGTACTAAAGGAAATCTCAAAGTTTCTGGAGGGGCTGCTAGATTGTAGGATTGGCCTATCCCCCACTTTGATGTTGCTAGGTGTAGATAGGAAATTGGAGCTGGGTAGTGCGGCTGAAGCTCTGGTCTTTATATCTACTGCAGTGTTACGTATCCTTATTTCAGCAGGTTGGAAAGATTCCTCCCCTCCCACTTTTCAAATGTGGATTGCAAGGTTGCTGGGAGTGCACAATATTGAGGCTTGTCTATATGAGTTAAAAGGTAAAACATTAAGGGAATTAGGAAGAAATATTTGGGCACCACTTGCCATTTGGAGGAGCTCGAGCGCCTAAATACTGCTTTATTTATTTCCTGATAACGAATGGTGTAGAACTATTGCCCTATTATTATTTATAGTTTGGCCTTGCTTTATATGTATCTACTATGGTTCTAAACGTGTTCTTGTATGGTTTAACAGGAATATCTATTTAATGAATTTTGTAAAAACTTGTATGACACCAGTAAATCTCAATAAAATAAAATAATAAAAAAAAAGGAAGCTATACTTGTAAGATGTTCCAAAGTATCTCCCATGCTATCCTATGGGACAGCTAGCCTTACCATAGTGAAAAAATTAAATTGGCAGGATTTTATTATCAGGACATTTCACACACACCAGTACATGGGGGTACCTTGGGTCTACCAGAGGGGTGCCTTACAAGTAAGAAAAGGGAAGGTTTGGGCCGGGCAAGTGGCTGCACTTGCCAGGTCGACATGGCAGTCCATAACTGTGCGCACAGACACTACAGTGGTAGGTCTGAAAAACTGAAATACCTTTTCAGGACTACTCATGTCGGTGGCGCAATCAGTGCGGCAGGCCCACTAGTACCATTTGATTTACAGGCCATGGCATACTCAGTGCACTTTATTAGGGACTTACCAGTAAATAAAATATGACAATCTGGGATAACCAATTATGTTCACAATTTACAAAGCGAGCATAGGAACTTTAGCACTGATTAGCAGTGGTAAATTGCCAAAGTCCTAAAGCCAACAAAAACAGGTCAAGGCAAAATTGGAGGAAGAAGCAAAACGTTTGGGGATAACTCTACAAAAAGTGCCAAGTCCAACACACCTTAATTTGTTACACTAGACTAGAATTGGACAACACTATCATCTTTTAACAGAATTAGCAAAAAATAACACAATAGTTAAATGTGATGATTTTTTCCTAAGCATTCATGTCAAATGTTAATCTCATGAAGTCACATATACATTACAATAGTTTTCCGATCTATGTCATATTGTGTGTGTTTGTGTAGGTGTGTGTGTGTGCTTGTGTGTTTGCATTCCTCTGATGGAATACTCGTTATGCCCTGTGTGATCCTTCAATACTCAACCAATAATTACTTGTTTTGTAATAAATTGTACATTAAGTCAGCCTCCATGATTTATTTTGCCCTACAAATGCCCAGTGTATATTGTTGTCTGAGCAAGGATTAATGAAAGTGCCCTTGTTTAATCCACCAGTTGGAGGTTAGGGTCCATGGTACTGGAGAGTGCCCATGGACTTTATATGCTTTCAGCTCTTCTATTTTAGTTGTCCATAATGAATTATTGCAATACATCTACCTTTTACTGATATGAGTCAGAAACACCATTGCTGGAATAGAAAAAAGAGGAAAATGGAATGTAGATTTCTTTAAGGAGACAATATCTGCAGCACAAGAGCCGACCAATGAGATGAGGCTGCACAAGACTCATTAAAATGGAACCTTTTAGATAGAAATACAACATCAACAGTATTAGACCACACTGGAAGTAATTTTTCCCTTACCAATAAAATTAACACATTCCAATATAACCACGCCACATTCTTGTTTAATCACATTAAACTTGAATATATTTGCCGGATATACATATACATTATTCTTTGATAGTTTTATGCAGCCATCTCTGCTACAAAGAGGGAAAGTACATGAAGAAAGAGGACTATAAAACTCTCAGTGACCAACTGTTAGAAATTGTTTTGTTGGGTGACAGGGGTGTAAGCCCTGGTCAAGCAGCAATCACAATACTAGTCAGGGTAGGGGTCAGGCCATTTCTAATTTAACCTGTGCTGCCCCTCTGGTTGCTTGTCACAGAGCAGTGAGGCTTAATTTAGAGGCAGTATTTGTGCAACACTTCAAACAGTAAAACAGTGAATATGCGGCTCAGAAAGATCCCACACCACGTTAGAAAAATACATCTGACTTTAGTAAATTAAACGTTACAACAAACAATTGATGGACGGAATGCTGACAATGCAGACATTCTCCCCCAGTCAAGAGATCTGGGTTAAATCCATTGTTCTTTTGCCCACTACACCACCCCAGTTTAGACATGGCCATATGCAAATCAGTCTTGACCCTGTGCCTCATGGGAACAGTCCAGCCCGAACTACCAAGCCATGTCTTCCCTGGACCGGAATCAAGCATCCTAGGACCGGTTTCTGGCTATCAGCCGTCATCAGCCAGGATAGCTTGACTCCAGTGGCGTAGTGAGCACGGGTCCCACGTCTGGGAATACCCATCCCACTTAGGGCGAAAAGCGTTACAACAAACAATTGATGGACGGAATGCTGACAATGCAGACATTCTCCCCCAGTCAAGAGATCTGGGTTAAATCCATCGTTCTTTTGCCCACTACACCACCCCAGTTTAGACATGGCCATATGCAAATCAGTCTTGACCCTGTGCCTCATGGGAACAGTCCAGCCCGAACTGCCAAGCCATGTCTTCCCTGGACCGGAATCAAGCATCCTAGGACCGGTTTCTGGCTATCAGCCGTCATCAGCCAGGATAGCTTGACTCCAGTGGCGTAGTGAGCACGGGTCCCACGTCTGGGAATACCCATCCCACTTAGGGCGAAAAGCGTTACAACAAACAATTGATGGACGGAATGCTGACAATGCAGACATTCTCCCCCAGTCAAGAGATCTGGGTTAAATCCATCGTTCTTTTGCCCACTACACCACCCCAGTTTAGACATGGCCATATGCAAATCAGTCTTGACCCTGTGCCTCATGGGAACAGTCCAGCCCGAACTGCCAAGCCATGTCTTCCCTGGACCGGAATCAAGCATCCTAGGACCGGTTTCTGGCTATCAGCCGTCATCAGCCAGGATAGCTTGACTCCAGTGGCGTAGTGAGCACGGGTCCCACGTCTGGGAATACCCATCCCACTTAGGGCGAAAAGCGTTACAACAAACAATTGATGGACGGAATGCTGACAATGCAGACATTCTCCCCCAGTCAAGAGATCTGGGTTAAATCCATCGTTCTTTTGCCCACTACACCACCCCAGTTTAGACATGGCCATATGCAAATCAGTCTTGACCCTGTGCCTCATGGGAACAGTCCAGCCCGAACTGCCAAGCCATGTCTTCCCTGGACCGGAATCAAGCATCCTAGGACCGGTTTCTGGCTATCAGCCGTCATCAGCCAGGATAGCTTGACTCCAGTGGCGTAGTGAGCACGGGTCCCAAGTCTGGGAATACCCATCCCACTTAGGGCGAAAAGCGTTACAACAAACAATTGATGGACGGAATGCTGACAATGCAGACATTCTCCCCCAGTCAAGAGATCTGGGTTAAATCCATCGTTCTTTTGCCCACTACACCACCCCAGTTTAGACATGGCCATATGCAAATCAGTCTTGACCCTGTGCCTCATGGGAACAGTCCAGCCCGAACTGCCAGTAAATTAAACAGCACCAAAATGACAAAAATATAACTATAAGAACCGGAGATATAGATTTCTAAAGTTTGTAGTAAAAAATAGCATCAAAAAGCACAAAGCACTACTGGGGATATCTGGCTGTGCCCAACTGGGACAAAGTCATAAGTTCAGGCTGATCATGATAGAGTGTGGTCCTGCTACAAGGACCTAGTTAGGCCTGCTGAAAAAGGGGCATGTTTACAAGAAAGTAGAGAAGCGTGTCGTTCAGCCAAGAAGGCTAGCGATACGCTTTGTCACTTTACAAAAGCAGGTCTGCACCATGTTTATTAGAATATGGTCTAGTCCCGCGTTTCCCCCTGTGCTGGTGCTACATTTAGCTGCCTAGCACCAACGCAGGCACCCTTGCACCATAGTGCAAGAGAGCCTGTGTTGAGGGGAAGTTTGTTTATGCACAGGAAGGTCCCCCTTCCTGCACATAAAGAATTTTGAAATTCCGTTTTATAATAGAAGTTGCAAAACTGCATTTTATTTAAATGATTATTAATTTGCAGGAAGGGGGACCTTCCTGTACATAAGCAATCATTGGCGTTTTGATGTTTCTATGTGTGATGCCCAAGGCAGCACACATGGAAACAGCAAAAACTGGAAGAAATAAAGCATTTTTGTTTAAGACCAGGTTTTCCCTGGTCTTATGTTTGGAATGGTAGTGATAAATGCTGCCTATTGGTGAAAGCAGATTTAATATTTCTATTTTACAAATGCCACTTTTAGTCGTGGGCAATTCTGTGTGCTTATGAGTCTTTGTGCCCTGTCTGGATGTTTATTGACTGTCTGGTTTTGACCGACAGGAGAGAGGGTATGTGCATTCACTCTAGTCACTAGGGTGTTGAGGTGTCTCCTGCCTTGCCTGTGTGACTCAGCGCTAGGCTGAATAGACCATGACTGAATTTAGAGTAGCAGGAGGAGTTTCCCTTGCACCTGAATAGGCTTGGTCTGCATTTGGAGTGGTGGGAGGAGTTGCACCCGCACCTGACTAGAGCTGTGCCTGCCTTCTACAATGCTGTGTCTGCCCCCCCTGTGGTTTGTCTGTGGCCAGGGCTGACAATGTGAACGGGGGTGTTGTGCACTTCTAATATGTGTTTGAAGTGCCCCCAGAACAAAGACGTTTGCACTATAAATACAGAGACTGTGACCCCATGAAAATGAGAAGACACTGTGTGGACTTGGAACTAGATGCTGCTGGTTCTAAATGCTGGCCCAAGAGGATTGCTGTGCTGCTAGGGAACCACCATCTGGACTTTGCCATGTGGTGCTGGCCAGCTGAAAGGACTTCCTCGTTGTCTGCAAAGACCCTGTAAGCTGTCCTGAGCCTAATTCTTCTGCTGGGCCCTCCGTGATCTTCCAGAGCTTTGTAGCCTGCCCTGTGAGGTTTGAAACAGCGTGTAGTGAGCTCTGGGCTCCTCCCCTTGGTTTATCTTGCAGAACATGGGGAGTGCTACAGTGTCCATGGCCCCACCAATCAGGAGCGTGTGGGGAGCGCATGTGTTGTTTTACATTACCCCACACATGGCGAGCACAATGATTTTTACCTTCGTTCTGGGAAAGCATGTGAAGAGCGCTTTTTGCATTTCAGCGTTGTGTGCAGCACTGCACTCTCTGACTGGTCCTGGAGAGACGGAAGGGGAGAGCAGAGGGGAAGAAGCGCTCTCCCTTTCATATCTGGTATCTGCTGTGAGGCACACAGGGAGGTTGTCTGGCCACTGGGAGAGGAAACCCCCAGCGCGGTTACTCGTCAAGTGATTGAGCGCCGCTGGAATACCAGGCGTTGCCCAGCACCACACGACACCTAGCACTGAGAACAGCGAGGATGATCTCTCGCAACCATGGACCTGCGCCGTGGTGCCAATGAGGCCAGAGCCGCGCTTAAACCTGCCGAGGTCAGCGCTGTCTATACCGTTGCTGGATCTCTCTCTTCTCACCGGCGGCCCAGCAAGGTCAGTACGAAGGGAGTATTGTCCCAACATTGGGCCCGAGTGGCCTTGAGCAGTTTTTCTATCGCGGTGAACACACAAGATCGGTGTCAGCAGCTGCATCACATGATCACGGGCAGCTTCCTGATTCCTGCCTTTATTCTTTTAGGGGGCAAGCCCGGGACGTAGCCCGTGATTAAGAAATTGCTGCATTCCCTGTGGTGAAGGGGCGGATGGCCCAGTAGACTACGGGACAACAGCAGGAGTACCGTTTAGTCTGTAGTGGGAGTGCAGGTGGCGCTCTTCGTGTTGTGGGCCCTGTTAATGGGGATATGTTAATGGGGATATGCTGGTAACTCCTGAGTCATACCTTACCCAGTTGCTACAGTTTGTGCCCTGATGTTATGATGTGTGCACTCTACAGGTAATTACTTTACTGCACTACTGATGTTGTTGTGACAATTGCCTGATTAGCAAAGTGATTGTATATCCTATGTGACATCCTGACAAGTGCCTAGTGTCACAGTGAGTTATGTGACTGTGGTCTAATGTGTTTCATGAACAATACAAAGGATATTTTTATGTAGCCTTGTCGTGAGTCTCTTTTTGTGGTGTGCCTAGTGTGTCACTGTTGTGTGAGTGTGTTGCGAAAACACTTTACTCATTGCCTCTGGGATAAACCTGACTGCTCTGCCAAGCTACCAAGGGGGTGAGCAGGGGCTATCTTATGTGCGTAACTCCCTTGCCCTGATTAGAGTGGTGAGTTCTGCCTGGCTTAGGTGCATATGCTAGCCAACCAGAAACCCCATTTCTAACAAGTCTGATCTGCACACGTAAATGATAGCAATATTTGCAATAGAAAAGGCAGAGATATTAAAATATAGAGGAGAGGGATTGAAATAAGTGCTAATTGCACTGCAGATTTTATGCTGGAGTTGATTTGTGAGCCTTTTCAGGAAAGAGCAGTTTGTTTTTATAGAAAACAAACTGGTGATAATGCAAATAACAAAGAAGCACAGCATGTGGACAGCATTGTTTTGCAGAAAGGAGAGACTGAGTCATAGATAATGTATTCTCTTTTATTAGGGTGGAATTCATTATTGTCAGACATGTGTAACTGACAATTCAAGGAGAAAAAAATAGTTCTCTGTAAGTACATTTCTAAGCAACATCAGAACTGATTGTAACTTGAAAATATAGTATTTTTCCTTCTTTTTGGTTTAACATTTTCTTCAGAAATTTCCAATTAAGACAAACCATTACCTACATCCATCCAGCAAGCCTGCCTCCATACCCTGGCCGTGTTCCATTCCCTGTTCTCCTATCCTCTGCCAGTGGCAAAACATAACCCCTGCATCCCCTCCATGCACTTTGAAGGTGAGCCCCCTCAAGTTTTGTTACGCCACTGTCCTCTCCAACCCAAGTCCATAAACCCAGCTTCCTAAGTCAGAGTTGGGCATATAGTCGTGCACTAAATCAAAATAGGGATGAGTGTAAAGAAGGGGTTAAGGTACCCTTCGGTAGGTGACTCTTATCCCATTTCTTGTCTGTGCAATTATGAGATTTCATCTGGTACTATTTTGTAGGACCTTCTGATATCTGGAGCACAGCAGTTTTTTGCATTTCCTTGCAAGATACTTGAAAAAGGGCATCCAATCTGCATCAAATGTTTTAGGTTTATTTTCTTCAGACACAGTGAGTTTTTCCATTGCTAACATGACCATATACATGTTAATCTGCCGGGAACTCAATCCCTGCCCATTTCACCAGTATTGCCTGGAGCTCTGCTCCCAGTGATAGGTGTATCTTTTTCTCTTCATGCAACTGAACATGGAGCATGCCATAAAAACGGAACACCAGGACTGTCACTCTGGGGTCACTAAAAAATGTTTAATTGGACTTACAAAGTTTGGGCATTGGCATTCATGTATGCATGCCCACCATGCCACAGTTTCTCCAGCATATGTCAGAGTTCTTCCTGTACCACTTGGCTAGTTTCACAAGTGCGATGTACCAACATGGAGTCATCTTACAAAAAAGCTCTCTGCTGCTTTTGTTGATTGTAACCGTGACAGATCATTGGCAAATGCTTTCCTTTCCTTGTCGACTTTGGGCCTACCCTATTCGCTTTGATACCTACAGTCACCTGGACCCTTCACTGCGGATTGGTCAGCAGAAAAAATCTATAGATCAATGAGATAATTTCTTTATTGTGTTCTCCTCCTTCACCCTATTCTCAAAAACTGTGAATTCCCTGGGCATCCCTATTAATGGTTTTAGAGCCCAGTAGTCTCATCTGTAAAAAGGGAGGAAAATCGATCTCACATTACAAGGCGGGAGGCTGGAGTAAGAGAGAGGTAGGCAGGAAGAGGCCTGCTGGTGCCAGGCAATGAGAAAAATGGCATGAGCAGGCCATAGTTGTTTAACCAGAAACCACTGGGAGGGATTTTTGAGTGTCTTACTCGTAACTCAGGAAGAGAAAGCAAATGGATTCAAACAGGTCAACTCTACACTGAAGTAGGTACACAACGTGCTCGTAGGAGGCCACTTTGTACATTTCTGTTAACCAATCATCGTGTGTAGGTAAGTGAGGTGAGCGTCAATGGCGTAAGATACATAGGGGAATGTTTACAAGAACTTAACGCCGCTGTAGCGTCAATTTATTTACATTACGGCTGCATTCTTTTTATCTCCATATTTGCAAGTTGCTGCTAACTGCAGTTAGCGGCAATTTTCCAGTGTAAACAGGAATTTTCAAGATCATCACTTCTGTTAGTGGGACTTAACGAAAATGAGATGCAAGGTAGGTGTTCGAGTGAAAAAACTGCCGCTAAGCGCACAACGCAACATTTACAAGGAAATCCCAGTACGTCGATAAACCCAAAATACTGCTGCTTAGTCCAATTAGAGGCAGTTTTTAAGGCCAGAAAATAGCTAGTCTTGAAATTGGTGCAAACATTTGGGCCTAAATGTGAATTGTTTGGGTGCTGTACAGCGCTGCAAGGAATATTGCTGTGCTACCTTGCCCCAAAACAAAAGGTCAGGAATGCGCCCTATCAATAAGATAGGGCACATTCCTGGGCCCTGTCCATGAACAGTCTCGCATCTCTGTGATAAAACAGCTATTGGACACTTTTCACTGTGCCCTTTTGCCATACCATGTCCATGACGCATTTACTGTTTGGCGCACCATGTCACAATCAATGACAGAGACGTCTGGAATCCTGACGTATCTGTCAGTGCTAAAGTCACGCATTGCTGCAGTTATGCCGCAAGCATGGTGCTTCTCCAGCAATGAATGGGGTCAGCCTATCCCTATGGCACTGTGTCACCCTTACTCCTGCCATGAGGCAGCCGTAAGGTTTTGACGCAGTGGCATCCTAGAATTGTCACCATGAAATCTGATAGATTTCACTTCAACACTCCTAAGAGGCTTTGTTGGGTGAGAATGCCCACCCTGTATACATAATACCTGACGCAGTTATAATGTAATGCTGTAACACTTTTCGCCCTAAGTGGGATGGGTATGCCCAGACATGGGTTCCTTGCTCACTGTGCCACTGGAATCATGCAAGCCTGGCCGAAGAAGGGTGACATACCCTGAAACCGGTCCCAGGATGCTTGTTTCAGGCCCAGAGAGGACCTGGCCTGGCAGTTCGGTCTGGACTGTTCCCATGAGGCACAGGGTCAAGACTGGTTTACCTGGCTGGGTCCAAACTGGGGTGGCGCAGTGGGCAAAAGTAGGATGAATTTAACCCAGATCTTTTGACTGGGGGAGAATGTTTGCATTGTCAGCATTCTGTCCATCATTTGTTTGCTGTAACGCAGTTATAATGAGCCACAGGGCTACAATGTCACGCATATACCTAGATGCATCACTTTGTAAAAACGGCTCAACGTGGTGCAAAATTCATGCCGCAAGTACATCAAGAAAATGACACACAAGCAGCATTACTCTGTTGGAAGGGGCTCATGAATAGTTCCCCTTGTCTTTTTCCCCTCCTTTGGCGCACAATGGCTGCCATGCACCAACGCAGGCCCCCTTGCACCGTGGTGCAAGAGTGACTGCTGCGGAGTTGATTGTTGTTGCGCAGGAAGGGACACCTATCTGCACAAAACCTATCAATACAGGGTATTTCCTCTTTCTTTGTGTGCTGCACAATGCTGCACACATAGAAAAAGTGAAAAAAGAGGAGAAATTAAAACATTTATCCTCGTAGCACCTCCCTAACACCACCCTTGGGCTGGTGTTAGATTCTGACACATTCCGAAGGTTTACAGTGTCTCATAAACCTGAGAATGCTTCAGATTCCATTGGTTTGGCGTGTGAACGTCCACAGCAACAACCATTGAATGCCCCTTACACACTGTCTAATGCAGAAAAGGGGCACATATTTACAAGTCCATGAAAACGTGGCATTGTAAACATGCTGTGGCACATTGCGACACTGTAACGTCAAACAAGTGATGTCACAGCATTGCAAGAGTGCCGCTAAGATAGAAGAACTCCTAGAATTTATTTTTTGCAAGGTCAACGACGCAATTGACCTCCTACCATTGCAGCTCGGAGCATCAAGGAGGCCACCACCACCACCCTTGACATGCATCGCTCACTGAACAACTGCTCCGTTCCCTTTGGGTGACAACTGGACCTGATCTGCTCTAAGTGCTGACCTCGGTACACCGGAACTTGAGCAACAGGAAGCTGGAGACCTGGAACCACAGAAAGCCAGAGACTCTCTGTAGCTGTTTGTAACCATGAAAGAAGGAGACATGCACAACCATTCAACATTAAATTAGGTTATCTTCCGTCTGAAGAGTCATAACCGGGGGCTGCACGGACTCTGTACTGGATGACTATGTTGCAATGGAGCACACGTTGCTGGGGGGGCATTCAGGGGAAGTGTTGACATCCTGTCTCTGAGTGCGATTGCACATCTTCGCAGGCGCATGAAGCACCTACCGCCTCTCTTGTATAACCTGCTGCATATTAGAGGTGGCTTTTAGTTGTGGCAGGGATGTCTACTCCTCTGAAGCCTCCCAGTACGACTGTCTCCACGAATGACAGCTTGTTCTGCATACCCTTCACTCCCTGTCCACAGCACCTGGCAACCAGTAGATTGCAGCCAGGTCCAGACCTGTTCAGCAGCGTCAATGATTTTCGTGTCAATATCTGAGATCACTCGCAGCCTTTATGGGTAGAGCAGGGAGTATTTGATACCCAACTCTCGGAAGCATCACTTAGCCACTAGAGACGAGCCCCTCTGCCTCTGCACTCCCTGGTGTAGTCAGGGAAGATAATAACTGTGGAGATATCTACTTTCACCTACCCCAGCTTGCCTACCCCCCTCAGGACAGCGTCATGATGCCTGTAGGAGGCGGAAGAGAAAGGGTTCAGGACCTATCCCTGCCAGAGGGTGGCTCCCCAGCACTTGATGGGCCTGCTCCACAACAAAGAATGGGGAGAGTGCATCTGCTGGCAGTAGGTTAAGCAACTATGTCTCAGTATATGCCACTGCATCAGCCCCTTCTGCTCCCTCAGGCAGACCCAACACCCTCACCTTGCAATCCTGGGAGTGGCCCTCTGCATCCTCCGCTGTTCTTACCAGTGACTTTACATCTGCCATTAGCTGCTACACCTCCAATGGTGTGCTCAGGGTACTCGGGGGGACTTTGGCCAGTTTTTGTTTAATGTTGTATACCTTGTGAGTCAGCTTGTGATGAGCAGCATGCTCCAGAAAGAGGTCAACTGAAATGTTGTATATGCGGCCCCTTAAAGGAAGTGCCCGTTTGTTCAAGAGAGGTACCCACTACAAGAACAGAGTCTAGTTTGGACTCCAGGCTGTCCATTGTCACCTGCCCCGGCGGCCAACGATTCCCAGATGCTTGGTTCATTGACACAGAGGAGCAGCCAAATGTTGACGCCACACACGTCTGCAGGTGAGCCAGACACCCATGTACTATGTATGACATGGGGTGCAGTGCAGTCTGGCCAGCAGGCCCTTCTCCTCCAGTCAGGTGTATGCTAGCCAGGAATCTTCATTCGGGCGGCACAATGGAAATCCCCCGTACACCCAAGAGCTCACTCCCAGAGGGTGAGGAAAGGCAGCACCACATCTAACAGTGGCGACCAGATTCTGTGTGCCCAGTGCCCCAGTGAGTGACAGCAGATGAAGCTACACGCCCAAGGGCCTGGGCCTGAACTGACCCCGTGCCCTGGCACTCACTGCCACCAACGGCCAATATCAGCGACTAGAGCCAGTTAGTGGAGTCCCCCACCAGTCTTATGTGGTGCCCTCTGTGATGTAGGTCAGCTGCAGCACAGGGATCGCTCAGGGCATGGTGTGCGCCACCCACAGGTGCTAGGCCTGGGTCTGACTCGACTCCGGGCCTCCTCCGCTCCGCGTCCCACCTTCTCCTCAGCTGGACATTGACATTGTAGCTCAATCTGCTGCGCTCTCTCTCCGAATCTGTGACTCAGCCAGCAGGGGCCTCAGCCAGGTGGGATTTCACAAGCATGGGTACAGCAGTCACCACCAAGACCACTGGGGAACCTCCTGAGTAGGTGATGCAACAGGGCTTCCTTTGGAGTGAAGTTGCAGTGCTCCCACCACACAAGTTCGGCTAAGCTCAGGGGCCTCACCCTCCACAGTGTCCGGACAGTGACTCATCATCCAGCCTTTGATGCAGAGAGGTGCGGCCCACCGTTGGCAATCTCCTCCATGCACCCCAGTGTAGTCGTGGCGCATGTTATGCAATGCAGCCCTCCCTAGGTCGGTGTGCAGGAGCGCCTCACCCGATCACAGCTCCAAGGGGCGCCAGTCAGTCTTCTCACATAGGTAACCAACATGTCTCCATGTGACCTGCCATACTTGGCCACCAGGTAAGGGTGATCGCCAATGCCTCAGTGTCTACCGCCATGGCCCACCAGCTTGGGCCCAACGTGGCCTCCTCCACCGTCAGGCCGCAGCGACTCCACAGCACCACTGCCTCCCACTCCGGGTCTCAAACGCAAGCCCAGTGAGGCCTTTGGGTCCCGGAGACTGCCTGCGCTTCCAGGCATCGGCTGCCATGGTGTCGCAAGAATGATGCTATGAAAAGTGCTGCATCATTGGTTTTCCCCAGCGATGCACTTCTGTTGGGGTGTCTGGGGGGGTCATTGACCTGTGCTGAACGTGGCCGTGGCTGCTCCATTCTGCATTCCATTGCTTATAGTTTCTTTTTTTCATTAGAGGTGAATTTATAGGATATTTTGACTCTAGAGGCTGAAAAGTGACGTTGGGCTGACTAACGTGAATGTTTTGCTGCTAATTGGCCTTTCGTCACTTTTCTCTCACTAATGTCAACTTTTTTATCACCTTGAAGCTAGTGTTAGAGGCAATTTTTGCCGCGGCGAGTTGATACTATCGCCATGTAGCGATGCATTGTAACTATTTCGCTAACAGGGCTATAGTTTTGGGAAATATAGAGCGTTAAGAAAATTGACGCAAACCAACGCAAACACTGATTTGCTGCAATTATTGAAAATATACCACATAGTTTGACTCTGACCATGCTGTTGCCAGTAGCCACCATTCATGTGTTGTGAGATCAGGTATGTTGCCCATATGTGGAAGGGAGCGTTCTAGAACAAAGTTGAGGGTCCAGAAGAGGTGGGAGATGTCAGGGCAGTCATAGAATATGTGTCTTTTTCACAGTCCACCTGTGTGCACCTCAAGCAGTGAGTGTGGTAGGGGAGTCTGGAGGTGGTGAGTTTCTGAGGCATCCAGTATCAACTCAGTGTTGTTTTGAAGGGGAAGAATTTCATTCTAGCCACGCGTGCCCCTCTGTCATGATCTGCTATTACATGTGTCCAGTCTTCATCAGTGTATGTAAAGTGGTTTGCCAGTGTGTATGGAGAAGAGATAGTAGTGGGCGAGAATGGAGGTATTGGACTAACATTGTATAAACCTGGCATGATTTTTTTATGCATTCTCTATAGTACCAGTTAATGTTGTATGGGGAAGATGCAATATGGCACGGTGTGGACCTGAGAGTGCTATGTAGACAGTGTTGGATTTGTGATTAGTGGTACATTTGGGATTGGGATCATTGAAACTCTTCCCTCAGAGAGACTAAGGATTTCAGCTCATCCTCATGGATAATATCGCCCAGTATCTGTATCCCCCCACCTCCCATTCTCTCCACTGCAGTGGGCTAACTCCTTCCTGAATAACTGAGTTATTCTGGGGGAAGCATGAGGTGGAGCCGAGCAAAACTGTGCAGGCTTTTGAGACAGTGGATTCACACCATTACCATTGTTTGCACAAGGGGATTGAGGAGGGTGTGTTGTGGTGGTAAAGGATGTCCAGGGTGGGGCCACTATGTGTCAGTATTCATTCCACTCATACTCAGAATGGCAGGTCCTGCAACCATAAGTCCATATACAACAGTTGTGCCAGGCGTGGGGCATGATAAAAGAGTTCAATGCTGGGTGCCCCTGGGCCACTACATTTCCAGTGTTCAACCAATTTGGAGAAGGACAGTCTGGACCTCATATCCTATATGAAGGACTTTATAAATGATTCTATCGCCCAAAGCTTTAGGATCTTAACAAGAAGCCTAGCATTCCTAAAACATACGCGAAGCGGGGGCTACCACCATTTAACTGCTTGGGTTCTCCCCCAGAGGGACAAATTGAGGTGATCCCATTTCAAATCTTCAGCATTGGGTTTGGTAATGGGGGGCTCAGTTTGCCAGAGCCCTTGCCATCTAAGTCCCAATGGATGAGAATACCAAGGTACTTGAGCTGTCTCTATTTCCATTGAAATGAGTACCTGTATATGGTGTCTTCATCATGGAGTGTGACATAGGTAATTTTTAGGGCACTTTTCCCCTAGTTGATTCTGTAGCTCAATATCACGGAGAAAGATGATATGGGTGACATTAGGGCTGGTGGGGATTTATCCAGATTCTTAAGCATGAGTAGGTTGTCTTCCATGCAAGAACCATCTTCGCCACACCAGCAGTGGTGGATATTCTCATTGTCTGGGATTCTAGCAGATGACTGCTGCCACATGTTCCATGGCTAAAATGAGCAGGAGGGGTGAGAGGGTCCCTTTAATGACTGGGAAATCATCTGACAGGAATCTGCCACAGTTGAGTGGCAGGGCAGTGGGGTCAGTATAAAGTCAGTGGACTTCCGAAATGAAATGTTTACCCAGCCCATTTGGCGTAAAACATTGAATGCCTTCTCAGAATCATGAGAGAGGAGACTTGTGTCCTCCAGGGAATAATTGGAGAGCCATGGGCGGTCACCTAAAGTACAAAAAGTTCAATGCTGGGTGCCCCTAGGCTACCACATTTCCAGTGTTCAATCAATTTAGAAAAGGACAGTCTGGACCTTATATCATCTTATATGCAGAATTTTATAACTTTTTCTTTCGCTCAAAGCTTCAGTATCTTAACAAGAAGGGCTTACATTCCTAAGACATACTCAAAGCGGGGGCTTCCACCATTTCACTGCTTGGGTTCTCCCCCAGAGAGACAAATTGAGGTGATTCCATTTCAAATCTTCAGTGTAAAACTCTGTAAAGCTAACCCCACTCAATGCAGTTGAATGCCTTCTTAGAAGCATGAGAGAGGACATTCGTGTCCTCCAGGGAATCATTGGGGAGCCATGGGAGGTGGGCTAAAGTACAAAGGTGATTTTGGGAAGATCATCATGGGACAAAACCCATTTGGGTGTCATGTATTAGAGTCAGGATAACCCATTTGAGTTAAGTAGCTGGTATGCTCGCTAGGTTCCTGGTGTCAGTGTTGAGGAGGGAGATTGGGCGGTGACTTGAACAGAGCAGGAGGTCTTAATCCAGTTTTGGTAGAACCATGATCACTGCTGTTTTGGCCCTGAGGGAGAGGGAACCCATATGTTCCGCTTCTTGAAAAGCGGTGTGATGTAGGTCTACCACCTTGTCCTTTACCGATCGGTAATATTCACCCAGAACCCATCCTACCGTGGGGCTTTATTATACAGGAGTTTGGCCACTTCCTCCTGGGTAATCTCTCCTTCAAGGAGTGCCCTACTATTGTCAATAAAACTGTCAGGGTAATCCTCATGGAGTTTGAACTGCACAAGTTAGCATAGGAGGTTCCAAAGGCATTGGTGACACCTTGCAGGTCTCGTATATTATATGACCAGAGCCATCTTTGATGGCTGGAATGGCTTTTGTGGTTTCCGGTTGCAAGACTTTTGTCACCAGTAGTCTTCCTGCATTTGCCTCATGTTCATAGTGTCAGGCCTTGAATTCAAGAGGGTGCATTCTGCCTTCTCCATTTTTGTCCTTCTCCAAGGTACATCTGGTCTCTGCCAATGGCATGAATATGCTTTTTGATATTTTTTTCTAGGGTTAGTTGTTTTTGTGCACATTGATTGTTGGCCATCACTGCGTCTCCCATCAGTTGGCTGTGTAGAGTGGTCTTAGCCATAGCCCACAGGGCCTGGGAGGACATGACCGATCCTCTATTGTCTATCAAGTATGTGGTCAAGTGGGACTGTAATTCTGTTTCCTTCTGAGGGGTCTTATAGTGGGCCATGTTGAAACACCATGGCTTTCATATGGGGTCCTGTAAATTCCAATCAGTATGCAGACGGACCAGGGAGTGATCCAATAAGGTGAATCAAGGAAGGTGCAGTCTTGGATGGCTAGGGAGACTGGGAGTGAGACAAAGAAATAATCAAGGTGATTTTGTGGAGAGATTGTGGGCATGAACTGCTGAGAAGTAGGAATATTCCTTATCCGTTGGGTATAAGATAAGCCAGGCATCAAATATGCCATGACCATTGCTTTATCTCACAACTCAGAAGATACAGACATCCAGTTCTCTTCCTGTCTGAGGGGCCTTGTTTCCCGGATGTCAAGAAATTTCCTTAAGCTGAACTGCAGTAAAACTGAGGTCTTGGTCATAGGGAAATCTTCTTCCATCAGGTCCTCAGCATGGTGGCCCCAGACGTTGGGTCCCACACCTACCCCTAAGGAGGAAGTAAAAAATATAGGAGTTTTGGCTGGACCCTAAACTCTCCTTTGAGAACCATACTAGGAAGGTTACAGGGAAATGTTTTGGAATCCTCAAAATGCTGAGGTAAACTCTGGATATCCTCCTCATCTCAGCCAGGAAAACACTGGTCCACACTCTTGTAATGTCCCAGTTGGACTATGGAAATGTCCTCTAGCATCAAAAGAATGTATCTATAGGTTACAGTGCTTTAATAATACGGCAGCACACCTAGTTCTCACACTTACCTAGGAAAGCTTCCTCTGCGAAAACCCTTGACTCCTTGCACTGGCTGCTTGTTAATAAAATAATAATTTTTATAACCCTATTCTTTTCAAACCAAAGTTTGCAGGGCAAAGGACCTAGCTATCTTCATAATCTTCTTGCCCCCCATAATCCAACACGTTACCTCAGATCTACGGGGGCTCACTTGGTTAAAGTCCCTCTAATCCAAAGAGCAAGAATGGGTGGGCATTAATTTGGTTATTTGGCTGCCAGAAACTGGAATTCATTAGCCCCTTCTCTTCGAGAAGAGACATCAGAGAATACTTTCTGATAAAGATTGAAAACTTGACTCTTCCACTTCTGAGGTGTTACAGGGAAGCTTTTTGGGATGCTTAACATGAGCCGGAGCCCATACTAAAAATGAAGGAAGTAAAACGTGTGATTCACAGAAACCAAGTCAAAAAGGTTCAATCAATTTATTAGAAGACACAGCTTCAAAGAAATAATACTGGAAGCAGATTAAAGTCACTTTGTTTTCACAGATAATCACATTTATCAGAAGGCATTATTTTACATGACTTTCAATGGAAGATCAGAAAGCACTTGAACTTGCTAAAAAGGAAAACACTTCAAAAAGCAATATGAAGTGAACAGTTTAGCATACAAACCAGGTTTTGGCTGTGATGCTAAAAAAGACACAAGGTTAACATAAGAAAAACTGCTTTGCAAGTCTTAAATTTCAAACAAGAAAGCATCAATTTAAAAACAGAGTGGCAGATATAATATATGACAAGCTAAATTGTATCTTTAAAGAAAAACCCACAAAAATCAAGAGCTCTTGGGGAGTACACATACGGTCTGTGACCTGTAGCATCAGTCAGAGTTGTAGTCCAAAGAGCAACCGGTGGTTTTCATTCTTATACCCCCAAAAGCAGAAATTAAATGCAGAACTGGTCAGTTACCCTGACGTCAATATACCCACTGGGCATACATTTATCAGAATTCAGGTGCTCACTTACAATAAAGCGGAACTTTACCAGGCCAAAAGGTCAGTATTTTGCTAAGTGCACGTTTTAGGTTTCATAGGGCAAGCAAGAAGATGGCAATGATATGCACAAAGTACAAACAAAGAATAAACAAACAACGCCCTTCTTTGCCACAGCTCCCCAGTTCTCTGTTCCCTGCGGTGAGTGAAGCTCCCTATTCTCATGATCAAATGATCAAATGCTTCTCTTGTGGTCAGAACTTCTGTGTTCTTGCGGTGTGAGAAAGGGGCGAACGTTCGTTGGTATTACAAAGAAAGTTGACCACACGAAAACAGCTTGGGCAGGGCGCCTCGCAGAGAGAAACTGCTTGAATTTTCAGGCCACAGAGGATAAGAGCCTGTTGCGTTCAGAAAAATGGGTAGAGAACTCTGGTCAATTTAACAGGCCTACAAATCAGACTGGCAGGGCAAGGACAAGGGTCTCATACCTCAGGTGTGGGCAGAGTGGGCCTGGGGTACCACATGATAAAATAGAACCTGCTTCAGAGGTTCTATGTTCGTATTGCTCCTGTCTTACTGCTTTTGTCCTATTCAGCCTTTCTTAAGTAGTGGTTCCTAGTGCAGGGACACACTGGTGTAACCAGGCGCTTTATAAATGATTTTTTATTATTATTATTTATTTATTATTGCAAAGGTTGTGCTGTAGTGCCCTGTCATCTTTATTAGATTTGTTGACGGGCCGGTATGATCTAGCTTTTCATCTGCAAATTCAAGTCTCCTCCCAGCACAATATTGGAGGTAATGAGTTTGGTTAGCAGCCTGTGTATGTGGGAGAGAAATTGGGGATTTGGGCCCATTGGAGACATACATCGAACCCATGCCAATCATCCTGGAGCCAATCCTGATTTTTGAATGGGCATATTGGCCTACATTATCTGCCCACTGTTGCAGAGCTATCCAGGGCAAGGCCTTGTGTATGAGGATGGTGGATCCACTTTTCCGGGATATCAGCAGAGGTGTGTCGGTCGGGGTGGGGTGGGCATGTCAGGGGATGTTGCAAGTTTATACCATCTTCCCTGCCCAGTCTCTTTTTTTCTGCCTCTCTGGGGGAGAAATGGGTCTCTTGAATAAGGTCAATGTCCACCCATTGTGAAGCAAGGTAGGATAGTATCTTTTTGCATTTTACATAGTTGGTCATCCCATTCACATTGAAGGTAATGACGGTAAGAGGGCGAGACACCATAGTGATGGGTTTGGTGATGTATGGGTTGTACCCAAGTGGGCCTATTTGAAAGAATCAAGAGGGCGAGTGGCCTCAAATCAGGGAGGTTAGAGCATGGAATCTAACCAGGCAACAATGGGTGTGATCTAGTCCGAGGCTGGGGAGGTGATGCGGAAGGCGGGTGGGCGGGGAGGAAGGAGGTAGGGGAGGGCATGGCTTGGGTAGGTAACATAGGACCTCTCAGAGATTGCAAGGGGGAGGAGGGGGTGAGCTTGTGTTGCTGTGTCAACCCATAGTCCTGTCTTCATTGAGATAGGAAGGAAGGACGCTGTGTTCTTAATGGTCTGCGATGAGTCTAAACTTGCCATTGAGGTTACAGCCTCTGAGGGATAATGACGAGGGGTGAGGATCCTTGGCCGCTAAGGCCAGCAAGAAGGGAGAAGGGAGAGGCGGGAGAGTGCTTGTAAGCCGAGTCAGAGGGGCACTAGGGGACTGCTAGCATAAAAGAGGGGCTCAAGCACATGCATGGGGCCGGGGAGGGTATGAGCATGGATGCATATCTATGTCAGGCACCAAGGTTAGCTAAAAGGTCACATTGAGGAAAATGACAAGGAGTCCTATGGGGAGTAAGATTTGCAGGACTCACAGGAGGGTGTGGGGGAGGCAGGTCAGTATCTAAAGCCCCAGTAACCAAGGCAGGTATGTGGGACAAGGTGGGGAAGATAGGGGGTCCCATTGAGGGCAGTGGCCTATAGAGATGGTGCCCTGTTGAGGTCCTATGAGGTGAGATGGGGGTAAGAAGGGTATAAAGAGGTAGGTGGTCACTCAGCACAGTTGGTGGTTATAGAGGGGAGCCCCTGATAAGGCAGTGGAGCGAGGAGTTGGGACACGGTGTTTGGAGTGGGGATGCTGGTAATAGTCCCTGGGGCTGTAAACTGTGTGGGCTCCAGAGGGAGTATACATGGGGGAATGACTGGGAAGGATAGAGGGGGGGCTGAAAGGGCACCGGAGCAGCCAGGAAAAATCATACAGTGGTAACCATGGTAAACATATTGAACATTTTCAACAATTTAAGTATTTGAAATGTTGAAAAGACCATAGTAGTGACCATGACAGCAGCAATGTTATTGTTAGAACGGTCATCCATGGGGATCTACATGACTGCAGGTTCCATGAGGCCGTACTTCACCTATTATTTCAATTGAGGATGAAGAGAAAGAAAACCCCTGTTTTTTTACATTAGTGTCCGAGGACAAATCGGACACAATTTGAAATTGGTTACTCTTGAGGTCGTATGGGCCATGTTGTGGGCTTCCAGGGAGATTATAGTAAAATCTGATGATTGCAAGCATGGGGCTTAAAGCAAGCGATGATAGGACAGGGCTTGTTGTTCTCACCAGGTGCGGGTGGATGTCTGGCCCATCCGGATTCTGTGCACTCTCTGGATTTCGCTGAGGAGGGGGTGAAGGAAAGACCAGTCATGTTTTAGATGAGTTTGAGTAAGAATGCCCATATGTTGGAGTGCCCCATCTTCTCTGGGATTCCATAGAAGCGACAATTATCCTGACAAGAGAGATCTTCCAATGTCGATCGGTTTCTGTTGGATGTGCCAGACATTTCAGTGGATGATCTCTAGATCTATCAGTTTCTCCTCTGTCACTTTGAAGTGTTGGTTCAGAGCATTCACTGCATGGAACAGTCCCATAGTTGTGTTCATGGCAGTAAGGCGGCTTCCTATGCAAGTGATTTTCCTTAGGAGGGTCTTGAGGGGTGCGTTCAACAAAGTGAGAAGTATCTGTGTATGGGTGGGAGCCAGTTTGCCTCCACTGACTATCTCTATCAAAAGGAGTGATCTGGAAGATGTGCTAGTCACCATTGCAGTCCAGAGGCAGATGGTCCTTGGGACATTGGATGTGGGAGGATTTACGGAAGGCGCAGTAGGTGCCAATGAGGCTGCCGGCTGTAGATGGCATAGTCACTTCAGACAGGTCACTGGAAGAGGCACAGCCACAGAAAGGGCGAGGGTCCTGTCAGGAGTCAGGGACCAAAGAAGGAGGTATGGGTTGATGTGTCCAGCAGGCACTGGCTGAATGTCTGCAGCAGTTGATATGATTTGGGATTTTTCTGTAGGTTTCCGCCGATTACACCCCAGTCCGCTGAATCCATGATGCATGGGGGCTCCTCCACTTGGGCTGGTGGACAATCGCTAGTGTGCCTGGGTAGGGCAAAGTTGTGGGGTGCTTGGGGGACCACCCCAGCATGTTTTGTGCACAGCAGTTTCAGTGAGGCGCTGGTTGCTCCCTGAGTGGTCTCCAGCGGTGGGTAACTGGGGCCACCACAGCAGCAAATATGAAATGGAGGACCCTCGAAGCAGACTTACTTAGTGCCTCAATATGTGGGGTTTCTGTCCCCTCCAATTAAGGCAGCCAGGGCAGGGGTGTGCAGGGAAATAGCCTGTTTTCTCCTCAGTTAGGATGGAGCTCACAGTGGATTTCTGGGGTTCATTATTCTTTGTCTCAAAAAACAGTTGTTCCTTTCATTTTTCCTTCACTTTCTTTTTGGCCTTTTCTTTTTTTGTCCTCATTTGCCTCATAAACACCATTCCACTTGCACCTTGTCCGAGGTGTCCTGCCCTTTTTGCTGGGAAATAAATAGAAGATTGGGGGGATTTCACATGATGCCACCCTTGGATTTTAACGCCCCCTTCTTCAATCACACTTTCTCTATAAGCAGACCTGCTTCTTTAGAAAAAAGTGCCAGCCAAGGCGGGGTAGGCTTAAACATAGAATTACTGATCCGAATTACTATCTTGTTGCTCACACCAACTCAGCAGAGATGACCAGAACTCGTGCCTTCTATGTCCCGACATATCAAGACATATCAAGACTGGCTATACACTTTACAGAACGTAGTCAATCCTCATATCGAGGAGGAGCATGGGCCACCCTCTGCTGTGTGAATAGGGACATTATTTACAAGGCAGTGTTAATCCATGTTAAGTGGTTTAACACCACCTTGTAAATAAGACGAAGAAGTTAACACCACCAGAATTTCGGGAAAAGTGTCGTTCTGGTGGCATTAACTCCTTGTAAGTGTGCCCCAATGTTTATCTTTCGAGTCTTCAACATGAAAAGAGTTATGAAAGCTTAAACGCAAACTGCTAAAAGAGTTCAGCACTGAGAAGCGGGGACAGGATGTGGAAGCCTCAACACTGAAGGGGTTAAGTATACTTTTGAATTGGCTATTATTGGTGTGTAGCTCAAATAATTATTGTTTGAAGTATTTTCTTATTTTGTTTTATTGATGATTGCATTTAAAAATGCATTGGATTAATTCGGGGGTACACTTCCAAAATATATCTTTATGGTTATGTTGATAGGTTCTTTAACTGAAAGCCCAGGGCCAATCAAACAATACAGAGCCTCTGTAACATTTCCCCAAAGTTCAAGCTATTAAAAATATAAGATGCTTTTTTCATGCCGGCCAATCCCCTTGAAGTTAAGTCAATCAATGCATGTGTCTTATTCGGTCGAAAACAATGGCAGGAAAACAAAGCTACCTCCCAACAATATGAAGATGTTGCATGTCTGTCATTCCCTTCTACTTCAGATTGACAAGGAACTGTCCTTTAAAAACATTGGGATGGGGCAATGTGTAATCCTAATAACCGTAGGAGGCCCAGCATGCAGAGCTCTGCAGTAAGCACGTTTAATGCTGTCTGCTTTAGATCAAGGCGACGCCAGAGGCTGAGAATCGTCAAGGTATTCGAAGAACTGTGAGTCTGTAGACACAATTCAAAATAATTGACAAGACATGAATGCCAGGTTCGTTCTAAAAGTTACCCTCTACATCGTAACCCCTAAATGTAAAAAAATGTAAATTGATACTTGTATAGCGCACTACTCACCCGCAAGGGTCTCAAGGCGCTTGTACGAATACCGCTGTGGAACCCATCCTGGCTTTCCATGTGAGGCGTCCACTCCTGGGCACCCCCAAGGTGGAGGCCAGGCATCCTTAGCGTTGTGGGGGCCGTTGTGGAGTTTAAGCAAGCTATTGCCCAGAGTTGCAGAGTGGGACTCCATGATTGGAATGGCACTGAGGCAAGAATTATCAGGTCCGTGGAATTTTTGAGCCCAAAACCCGCCGAGGCGGGGAATTGAACCCTAGTCCCGGGCTAGACCTCTGCATCAGGGTCTGCCACTCTAATCATTGAGCCACACTTCTCCCCTAGGAATAAAAGAATCGCAAAATGTATTAATTTCGTTTTTGCAATACATTTATCATAGCTCTACAATTAAGGGGCATATTAGCAAGGGCTGGCGATATAATTATCGCCGCTTTAGCGTCCGTTTTTGGGCAAAAAGCGGCGATAATTATATCGCAATATCATCAAGGACACGCTAGCGCGTGTTTCCTTGATGTAGAGCCCGTTTTTCACAGCCTCGCCTCGCATCGCTAATGAGATGCAAAAGAGGCGTGGCTGTGGAAACAACACATGTTAATATCGTGAAGGCAGCTTCGCGATATTAACAAGGAGGTGCAGCGATAAAAAAAATCTCGCTACCTCAGCCTTAACTCAGGAATTTAACACCTGTAAAATTCCTGACTAAGGCATACTTGCAATGGGAGATGGATTATGCTGATAGGACCACAGGGTCCTATCAGCAATGTTATCGCTGTTTTCAATGGAACATCGCTGGCCATTGAAAACACCACTATCGCTGAAATATTATCGCCATCGCGCTATGCATTGTAAATATAGCGTTATCATGGCGATAAAATTCAGCGATAGCTGGCAATAATTTTTCTATCGCTATGAACGGCCAGCGATAATTATCGCTGGCCGTTGATAATATGCCCCTAAGTAATTTGTTGATCGGAATCTTCCATTTTTTTATACCGATTTAAAATTGGCCCTCAAACTTGGAGGGGTTAAACGAGGGGAAATACCGAGATGCAGAATGTTTCTAAAGTAACACCCACGAAAGATTGAGGCAAACTGGCAAGCACCTATGTCTGTTGTTATTTCTTTGTGTTTGAAATAAAGAGCTCAAGCAGCCGTACCCTTCAGGGCTGGTCACCTCATCACTTCCCTTGAACTCAGCCTCGGCGCTCAAGCGTGGCATGTGAAGTTAATTACTCTGAGCATTGGGACTCTGAACTGAGGAATGACCCTATTTGCAGCTCCGTGTACTGTATCCCCTGCTACATCGAATTCTCTCACAGGGTACACATTGCACACTCCGTGCCTCTGAAAGGACCAATAATTCTCGGGCTCTGGAGGAACGCCTGACTGTCATCACATTTTCCCAGGGACACTTGTCTTCCCAGGTAACCATTTAATGGGAGCCGGCACCGGCCACACGTTCAGTCACTGTCGCCCTTCTAGTTCAAATGGCATGAGGAAATACAAAGGTTGTGACTCGCGCGAGCAGCGCACTGTCACCGAGGATCTCGCGGCCCCTTAAAAGTAGCCAGCAAAGGACACATAAAACAGGATGTGGCGTGTCAATGCTGGTGGAGTGAAAGAAAACGCAGCGGCAGGCTCCTTCTTCTGTGCGTGCTCGGGAGCCTGTTTGTCCTTCCAATCAAAAAATCTCGCGTTCCACAACAGACAACCATGAAGGTGACATTTGCTGAAATGCAAGCACTGACTGAGATCTGCAAGGGTTTGCTGGAATTGAGAGTTTAGTGCACGGAGTGTTTTTTTTTCCGTCTGACCTAGCCTCGAAGGGAAATGCCAGCGATTCCTTATGCGACTTGATACGTTACAGGAATTTCATTACATGTCCCCAAAGGGCATCAGTGTACGTGTCAATCTTATGGAAATGAATCTCCGAGGCTTCCTGGGAGAAAATGTCCTTTGTTGTTATGCGTATCTGCTGACGCAAAATCTGTCAGATTCACTATTCAAAGGAAATCACATTTAACGTGAGAAGATTTCTCTATTAGTCAATGCACGAGCACGTCTTTAAATGTACTTCAATGAATGAATTCATTAATGCGTTCTCGTATTTTAGTGATTTAATTGCATCCCCTTTGACCTTATATATGAATCATGTAATGCATGAGTGATGATAGGGAATACATACTTCCTTCTGGATCTAGTTAGGCTATGTCAGAACTCTGGAACTGAGACCTCCTGTGAGCAGTAAAAGAAGTAAGCATTATGAAATTGTTAATCCCCTTGACCTGGCACTTATATTTATATTGAAACGTGATGTCATGCTAGGGAGCTGCCTATTTCTCAGTTATCTTTTGAACATGATTATTAAGGAAACTGGACTTGTAGCAATCGTTTCAATTGTACTGCATAGATTAGTGCACATCCTATTGACTGTTTTGTCTGAAAACCAATCCACAACATGACACGAATAGCCATCTGCAGAAAGGGTAGCACAGGTCATTAGAACCAAACAACTAGGAGACATTACAATTCTTGGGGACAGGTAAAAAAGGGAGCCGGCATCGGCTTTCTTGCAATGTTTACACAAATATACACCCTAAAACCCTTAATACAGTTGTGCTCGATGTACTCTGGGCAGTGCCAGATAAAAATTCTCTAACATGCTCAGGGGTCACGGTACCTGAATGTCAGAGCCAAAAAGAATTTCAGTGCGGTCGTAATTTAATGTTATTAACGTGCACATAAACTATGTCTGGCAAAATTGTAATATAGTCTCTATAATTATTCTTGGAAAGAATTGGGACTATATTCACTTTTATACACACATCCTACATGCTGATGCGGTGTCCTAGTATTTAATTTTGACCATAGCCTGACACTAATCTAGTTTTTGCGCTGACATGTCACTTGACATGAGTGAGGTCCAGGAGCGGTCCTGGGACCTGAGGTGGCACGCCAAACATGCCCTCACTGAACTCACAGTGGACTACTGTCCCTGTCATGGGCTCAGCACATTGTGGATTGGTGGCAGCATGCCATGTTTTATGAATCGATAGTTTTGACCCAACATTTTTATCTTTGTTACCTGAGTGGAAGCTTATTGGCCTGCTTGTTTAAAACTTCACTTCTAGCCACTTACATGCATACCAGCGCTAACATTTAAAGCATATGTCTATGTGCTTTGTGTATGTGGCCTGCGTGATACATGCATGGTGAGTGTCAGTAAGCCAGAGTAATGGAGACCTATTGGATTTGGATGTCCCAAGCATGATGTGCTGCACGTGATGGAGGCGAGGTTGTTTTTTCCCAGACAGTGGTAAACTATTGCTGACGTTTCTGTAGCTGGAAGGAGAAAACTTTGGCTATGGAGTGATGAAAAAGGAGAGAATGCCCCTCTAGAAATTCAGTTAGGCCTTTTTCTGATCAGGGAGCTACTGCTTAATCTGTCTGATGCATTGCCATTTGGTAGATGGTGAGGCTAAAAGGTGGGACTACAGAGTCTGTTGGGAAAGGGGAAAGCCTTTCATGAGGCCCAGACTCTTGCCTTTCCTTGGCCATAGATCACAAGGTCCCAATAGGTGCTCCTCAGAGATGGGACCATAGCTGCTGTGCTAGAAGAGCAATTCTGGCATGATCTGAGATGGTGTCTAAAAAATAGTTGCAGCTTCAACTGAGCTGTTTCACCTACAGATGTACCAGGGTTGGACCAGAGCCTTGTTAACTAGTGAGCGAGGACTCTGCTGGGCCTTGCCATTCACCCAAAACTGGCCTGTGTGTGGCCTTAATATTCTAAGACTGGCTTGTGTATGACTATACCATTTCAGACCTGTGTAGCCCACAAGGGGCTTCACTGATCTGCGAGCATCTGCATCCTATGTGTGATCCAGAGTCCCCCAGGAAATGGAGTCCCCTGCCTTACTTATGGGAGTCTAG
Source organism: Triturus cristatus (assembly GCF_964204655.1). Classification (NCBI taxonomy): domain Eukaryota; kingdom Metazoa; phylum Chordata; class Amphibia; order Caudata; family Salamandridae; genus Triturus; species Triturus cristatus. The sequence continues at coordinate 731,950,412 of NC_140587.1, read as the reverse complement.
GATGCAGAGCAGCTGCTGTGTTGATGATGCAACAGCACAAGCAGGCCCTGACAAGAACTTCCAGCTCATCCTCTCAGAAGCAGGAGAGAGTGTGAGTGGAGGAGAAGCCGATAAGCCACCCAAGTGTGCCAACCCAAGTAAAGACTAAGGGCCTCATGTTGGTAGGAAACTAAAGCTCCCGACTCCTGATCAGATTTGTTTCTGACCAACTCGCGGTTGGAGGTTCTACCCGACTGTTTATGATGCTTCCGAACACTGTTCGTAAGAATCGTAAGGACTCCCATTGACTTCAATGGAAGCCTGTGTTCGGACCGATAACACAGGCTCTTATTAGGTAAATGGGTGTCGGCGGAAAACCTTGCACATTGTAGCGGGCAACCCATGGTGCCTGCCACACTGTGCATGGTTTCACAGGGGGGTCCCTTGGGTACCCCCTCAACCCCAATCCAGAGAACTCAGGATAAAGGGGGGCCTGCTAGGGGTCCCCAAAGTTAGTTTCCGACACCCTTTTCGTGTCGGACAGACTGAGTTGGAAAGGCTGTTGGAATCCAACATTGTAATCGGTCGGTCGGAAATGCTAGCCGTTGAGCAGTACGAATCTGCTCTGACCGATTCGGATTCTCTGAATGCCGGTCGGAACCGATTTGGAATTCCCCTTCCGACCACGAGCATCATAATTGTTCGGGTAGAATTGTTTCTGACTGAGTCAGGTGGATGTGTTCCGACACAGTCTAGGGGAATCCGACTGTCGGTCTAAGGCTTTCCGACTGACATCGTAATGAGGCCCTAAGAAACCTCGCTAGGTGAGATAAAGCGAAATGTGGGACAGACTATGTGCATTGAGAGAATGCGGAGTAATGTACACCTGACCCTAATTACACTTGAAATTGTCCCTGGGAGTGAACTTGAGGAGCTTGAGGACAGACAGGCTGAGATGGACTTGAGGCTGAAGCTGGCTGAACTGGCTGCAGAGGAGAGAAGATCTAAGGTTGAAAGGACCTTAGCAAGAGAAAAACTTACCATGGAGGCAGCTGAGACTGAGAGAGCAATGGAATAAAGAAAGATCTTGCTGGCTCATGATCTGAGTCGCAAGGAGCTAATCTTGAAAGCTAAAAAGCTAGCAGAGTCTAGCAGAGATGGTGGCAGCAAAACTACTGTGTACAGTGTGGAAAAAAAAGTCCAAATACCCTGGGACTTGGTGCTTGACTTCAAGAAGGAGGGTGACACAGACACTCGGTTTCCAGGATATGAGGTAGCTCGACAGGTGCACAGGATCCCTGAGGCGGATTGGTGGGCTGGCATATGGTGGGCAGGCATATGAAGCCCCAGTGTGGGATGCCCTACAGTCCCTAGAGAAGTGGGACAGCCTGAGGTATCCCACCATGAAGGAGACCCTTGTTAAAAAGAATGGAATCACCCCAGAAGAGTGCAGGTTGAGATTCAGGGGCAGTCGGAAACTGCCTCACTAGTCCTGAGAGGATTTTGTATGTACATTTACAAGGCACGATGACGAAACAGTGCCTGCATCATAAAAGGGTTCTTTATCGCCTGCATGGATCACCAGCGATGCATCGAGACTTCAACGTTGGCGCTGTGCTCCATCCAAGGTACGTTCTCAGCAGGACCTGTATGAATCCTGCAGCCAGTCTGCCCTCCATTGCAGTTGGCCTGAACTTTGGATTTGCCTCGGCCATGTGCGGCCTCAACTAAATCATCAGCACTATTCACTTCTAAGCACTACTTTTTGTTTTCATCTTTAAAAATTCATAACTTCATAACATCGGATTTTTGTCATTTTGTTCTTGTTTTACTCATAAAATTATTCTCTATTTTTATAAACCTGTGTGGAGTGTTTTTGTGAAGTTTCATTGTGTTACTCTGTGTGTGTGTGCACAAATACTTTACACATTGCCTCTTTAGACAAACTTGACTGCTCTGTGCCAAGCTACCAGAGGGTGCGCACAGGTTATCTTTTAGTGTGTATCTGGCTTATCATTAGAAGAATCGTGGTCCCTACTTGGACAGGGTGCATATCTCTGCCAACTAGTGACCCAGTTTCTAACAAGCACATTTCAATATGTTTGCATTTCATATTTAGAAAGACAAATAGTGCTGCATATTTTCGTTAACCCCTTCGCCGTGGGGGTAATTCTCCCGCGGTGCGGGGGGGCCGCGGTGGCGCTGTGCTCGTGACGAGCCCAGCTCGTCATGAGGCACAGTGGAGCTGTGCTCATGACGAGCTGGGTTCGTCACAACTCCGCCCACTAATTGATTCTCCCGCACTGGCGGGGAAACAATTACACATGGGAGTGGCGCGACCGTTATGACGAGCCCAGCTCATCATGAGCACAGCTCTACTGTGCCTCATGAAAAGCTGGGCTCGTCATGAGCACACAAGGGGTTAAAGATTCTCCCAAAATCTCTTTTACATCATAACCGATAATCAATCCAACCATTTTCGTAGCCAATTTGTCATGTCCCCCTTCACCTATCTGAGGAAGCCATGGACAGTGAAAATAGTAAGTGCTTGGCTGTTTAAAAATATAAATTATTCCTGATATGAGAGAATTCCATGCAAAATTCGTACATGAATTAAAATAATAAAGAATTTGTAGGTACTTAGAGAATCCCTGTAAGGGGAATTCATCATTCTTCTTGAATGTTCCTACATTTAGTAAAACCATTCTTATTTAATAGTTATTAAACAACTACAGACTTGACTCCCTGCTCTATATGCAGGTATCTCAAATATTCACATGACCACAGGGCTTCCCCAAAGCACCACCCATTAGGTTCCTTGGGAATCTCCTGCAAATTCATTATATATCTCCATATTCTTCCACTTATAATTAGTACTATAACTAAATTAACATGTATCGATCATTTTATTGAAGTGTGCATGTTTACCAATTCCATCACTTTTGGGACCTTGTAGTTTATTTCAGTTCAGTTAGGAAATTTTGGAATTTTCAGCTGTTTTAATGCGAGCTACAGAAATGGCAATTCCACTCCATCAGCTTCAAGTGGTACCAAAGCTAGAGGGGCCTGATTTGTCTTAGCCCAGTCTATCTGCGTTTTCACTCCATTGATGTATTTAATTGTATTCCTACCTGTGATGCAACCTGCCTGACAAAGAGAGGTGGCCACACTCTTGATTCAGTAGTGAACCTCTTTTCTAGGATACTAGCAGAAATTGTCCTGTTAGTAATTAACAAAGATATTGGCCTCTCAGTTCCAGTGTATTGACGCTGTTTGTCCACTTTGTAGAACAATATTATAATGATTTTCCCCAAGTTTCATGTTCATTTTCACCTAATTTGTTGCTGGAGATCAACACATACACTAATAAGGAAACATTGTGGGCAAATGTGGTAAATATGTCTGATTGAATTCCTTCAGGTGTTGTAGCCTTTTTAGGTCACCTGATGGCTTCATCGACTTCCTGAAGGGATACCGGGAGAACCTGCTTGCGGCTTATTGTACTGTTAATTTGGGAAATATGATTTGATTTCAACAGGTTAGTATTTTGGAATAGTCTAGTATCATAATGGAGGTGTATAGTTCTTTACAAAATGCATGAAATAAGGTGAGCATTCTCACTGGCTCACTACAGTGGTTACAGCCAGCAAATCCATTAAAATTCTTTTTTTTAGTATAACATCTTTTTTGATTTTATATTTAACAAAATATCCTGTTCATTTAGCAAGTTATGAACACTTCAGGTGGCAGACATTAGGTGTATCATGAACGTTAGTGTGGTCAAATGAAAATGACTAGAATAACAGTGAGATGACAAAGACATTTCTCTATAAATAAAGGGTGTCCAAAAGCATATGCTTTGGGAAATCTTCACCTCTCCAAATGCAGGAACAGCTATTACACCGATTATAATCAATAACCCACTAACATTCTTATTCATTTTGCAATGCTGTGCTCACGTGTCATATCTGCTAATGATGCCCTGATTTTGTCCCTTTTCATCTGGTTAGCTTAAGTTGAACACTCTAATCAGAACTCTCAATAGCATGATTTGATGTGCCTCCCACTTTACAGTAACATTTCCTATTTGGCTGCTAGACATGTGGGTTTTCCAAATCCACTGACCTTCTTCACACTTCTTTTCCTGTTCCCTTTTCTGCCTAATTATTCTACAAGTAAAGTTAGTAGCAATCTGCCTGAAAAATCTTTTGCATGTATGCAAAATATTAAAGCTTATTTTCCTTGGTTTTTAAAAGTGAAGGAACTCCTGCATTTTTTCCAAATGTTTTCCACATTACTCATTGGTCAAAAAAGCTCATTGTAGGGTCCAAGGTTGAAATGTTTGCTTACAATCCATTATTGCACTTTGCACAGTCATCAGTACATAATTGTATATCTTTATCACACCAATATCCATAATACTTCCAATAGATAGTCCTGCAGATGTGTGCATTTCATTTATTCTCGACTATTATTGCTGTTGGGGTGAGAAGAACATGTAAGCTCCATCAAGTGGTTGGCGATCACTCTCCAAACTCCCAAACCTTATAGCCACACCATGGTTTCTATTGCTCTCTATGCTTTATTCATCCAAGAGCTGATGTGAGGGTTGGTGGAATCCTTAGTTCTGTCAAGTTTGAAATACGGACACATACCTCTAATATGAGTGACCTAGCACATAATGTATTGGTACTAGGAGAGAGAATCATCATTAGTGTTAGATAGTGAATGGAGGGGTAGAATTTTGATTAGTGAATGGAAGCCATGCAAGTGCTCAATTGGTATGTTGGTATCTTTTGACTAAAATTAGCTCTTTATATGTATTAAATATAACAATCATAGTGCCTCTCACTGAAGCTCCTTATGCTGAAAAACTTCTCAACCAAGCACCTTTCTGGCATAAGAGTTTCTATTTTTTTTAAAGGCTGCATCTGTCTTCTTTACGCATGCCACATGCAACTTCATTAACATTAACTTCTGCTTGATTATCAATTGCTTTTCTCTGGGATTGAGCTACCTAACAGTTTAAAAGCCAGATTTGCAGCCTTTTCTACCCTTACCTCCTCCTTTGCCCCTCTCTTCATTGACAACCCTTTGCCTAATGCGTGTCCTGCTTAGCCATTGCCCGTGCCTCTGCAACCTCAGAGATGGTGAAAAAGTCCTTCCTGTTACCCTCCATGACGGTTGTTGGCATTTACCTAGGCAGATGATCTTCCACTTGTCGAGGGAACAATCTTAATGAAGTAATTCCCGTACCCTAGTGGGGATTGGCCTCAGATGGAAGTGGGGTTGGAAGCAAGGCCAGTCACTTGACAGTTTAAAATGCGTATAACAAACTGGAACATCCGTTGGATGATGTTATCAAGGATGTTATCGATGAGGTAATTTGAGATGTCATCACTGATGTCATCAATAGGCACCTGAGATCTATTATAAAGGAAACAAAATTTAGAAATGAGTTGAAAATCTATCTATTTGAATTTTAGGGACAGTAGTACTCCTGTTGTTCCCTGCTTATACTGCAGTCTTTGATTGCCTAAGTGGTGGGACACTCCTCATTCATTCACTCATTCATTCAGTGATGTTATTTAGCATTTCATAAGTGATGTCATATGTGAGATTATAAGCAGTACATAGGAGGGTTATAGTTAGCTTAAAGAACTATAACTGATGAATTTCTGTAGTTTTTCAGTTTTTAAACATTAGTTTTTAATTGATTTCAAGGCCTAAATATAACTTTACCATAGGTTAAAGGGACATTAAAGTTAGGAAATAGAATTTGAAAATCCTAGAAACTCACAGAAAAAAACAAGGTTACAGGGACGTTATAGTTAGGCTAACATTTCACTCGTAAAAAAGTAGTGAAGTTTAGCAGTTACAGTTATCTGAGCTAATCTGTTTATGAATGGCTTTTCGAGTGGCTGTATAATTGTGTGAGAGAATGTCTTAGTGGCTGAATGAGTGAGGGAGTGGCTGTTTGAGTAGCTGTACTGGAGAGTGAGTGGGTGTGTGAGTAGTTGTTTGGATGACTGAGTGGCTGTGTGAGTGGCTGTATTGTAGAGTGAGAGGGTATATGAGTGGCTGTATAGGTGAGTCAGTGGTCATGTGAGTGCATGCATAGGTGTATGAGTTACTGTGTGAATAGCTATATGGGGGACCTTGTGGCTGTGTGAGTTGCTCTATGGTAAGGCACCAGGTATGTTAGTGGCTGTATAGGTTACTCAGTAGTTGTTTGAGTGTGTGTACAGGTAAATGAATGGGTGTGAGTGCCTGTATTACAGAGCAAATATTTTTGTGAGCGGGTATAGGAGCGAGTAAGTGGGTATGTGAGTGTTGTATGGATGTGTGAAAGGGTATGTAAGTGGTTGTGTGATTGAGTAAGCAGCTGCAAGAGTGTTTATACGTAAGGGTGAGGGTACATGAGTAGCTGTATGGGTGTGTGAATAAGTGTGTAGGTGGGTGTATGGGTAGTTAAATTAGAGTATGAGTTGCTGTATAGGTGAGTGAGTAGGTATATGGCTGGCTACATGGGTGAGTAAGTGAGTGTGAGAGAGAGTCTATGGGAGAGTATGTGGTTGTCTCAGTGACTGTTTAGCTGACTGAGCATGTGTTGGTATCTGTATGAATAAGCGAGTGGTTATGAATGTATCTGTATGGGTGAGTGACTGGCTGTATGAATGATTGATGAGTGAGTGAGTGTGAAGGTTAGTGGCTCTTTGGAGTGTGTGAGTGGTTGTGAGAGTACTTGTATGTGAATGGGTATGTGAGTGGTTGTTTAGGTGTGGCAATGGGTGCATGAAAGGTTTTGTGGGAGTGGGAGAGTGTGTGTGAGTGGTTCTATGGATGATGTCATCAGTGATGTCATTTGAGATGTCATCAGTGATGTTACTGACCATTTTGCACAATAGAGTGAGAGAAGAGCAGATCAGTTGCAATCTCCCAATTACAGTCTTACCACATATAAGCAATGGCTGACTTGTGAATTCACGTTAGGAATTCAGGTCTTTTTTAAAAAAATAAGGAGAACAAGGATTCTGACAAGATGTGGTCATCTTCCCCACTTTATCTTTGGTAGTTGGGGTATCCAAAGATATTGGAGTAGACGCCTCACTCACTTATCGTGACATGCTTCATTATTGGAGTCTATCCACACCCAGGTAAGATGGTAATACCGGGGCGGACTCAACCATAGATGTAATGGGAATTCTTAGATAAAGTATGTACAGGTCATGCAGGGATCCAGATGAGTGATAATTAAACATACCTTCAGGTATACCCAAACACTATGTTTTATTTGGAGGGTACCTAGGGCACAAATAAAAATGTGAATATACTGAGTTTCACTGAATATGATTTTTCAGTTGTATCCCTTAAAAAGTGCCAACATTTTGCGGCCCTCGATAGGAGCACACGTGGGTCTGGGGCCTTCGCCAGGGCTATTTATCTACTTCTTAATGTTCCTGCTTCTATAGGGTGCACGCACTCCATGCACTAACGTGAGGCCTGATGTGCTCACCTGTCTTCTTTACGTCCTCAGTAGATTTTCTGGCAGGGGGAGAAATGGAAAAAGTCAAAATCATGTTTGTGTTTCATCAGACTTATTCCATTGTGATTCATTCATCCCTATACACTGGACCGTGTTTTCCTGATGTTTACAAATACTTTTATTCTGTGGATTCTGGTGGGCGAGTTCCCTAAAAACTCTTTATTAAAAACAATTTAGTGATCCCGTGAATATTTACATTTATGTGATGTCTGATCTGTCTGGGTAAAACTTCGGCTATTCTTTAAAACAAAAATCTACATCTGAGTAGATTGTGCAGTCTATACTAGGTCCAAATGTCAATCCTAGGTGTATTGATTAAAATTTTTATCCATTCGTAATGTGATTGTCATCCTATCATGACATACATGAGTTCAAACACTCTTGTGCTTACCTACTGCTTTCTTTTATTAAGCGACATGCGGATCAGGTGAGTGGTGCTGCCTTATAGTCACACACTGCGGGAGGAAGAATTTCTTTACATAATCCATTGCTGGCAGTTCGATGCAACATTGAGTTGGTATGCAAAGCTTTGTGTTTGTTCTACAATCACTGCTTTTTTTAAAAAAAACCTTGGCGGTTATATTATTCTTCATAAACTTTGATAATCAAGTTATATCAGGGCTTCCATACTCTGGGCTAAATCTTACCAGGATATACTACATTTATCTTTTAAGGGCATTCAGCAGCTTAGTTTCTGTTTATATACTGCTAAGTGCCCTCAAGCACTTTTGAGAGGGTGTGTAAGTAGCTGTATGGCTGAGTAGTGAGTGCTTGTGTGAGTAGCTGTGTTGCTGAGTGTGTGCTCTTGAGAACAAAGTACTTAGGGGCATATTATCAAGGACAGCGTCAAAATTATCGCCGGTTTAGCAGCAGAAAACTGCTGCTAAAGCGGCAATAATGGGCTTGATAATAGGTCCTAGAGAATTCCAATAGAAGCCCATGTTCACACCAGAACATGGGCTTCTATTGGAATTCACAAGGGCATATTATCAAGGCCATTATCGCCGCTTTAGCTGCAGATTTCTGCCACTAAACCGGCGATAATTTTTAACGCCGTCTTTGATAATATGCCCCTTATTGACTATCCCCTCAGCACATTATTTTTGTCTGACTGCTTCTCCTCTTCTTTTATAGTTCTTCATACTTTTTATTAGATTCTGAATTACTCTATTATGGAACATTCTAACTCTGATTACCTTAAACTGTGTCTCTTTCTTGTTATATTTTTTTACTCATCATATCATGTACTTTGTCTCCTTTCTTTAGTTGATCTCACATTTAGCTTTTAATTTACTTCATTTAGCTGTCTTTCCAGATGTTCACAAACTATTTTAAGAAATATCTTTGTTCTCTTCCCAGCAGCTCTTTTCTCTTTCACCACTGTCTCCGCATTTTGCCCCTTTTCTTATTCAGTTGTCAGGAGATGGCATCTTTGCTTCTGTTTCTTTCTTGTCTAATTTTTTTATGGCATTGTAACTGTTTGTAGTTACGTAGAAATAGATGGCTGAGACTTGGGAAAAAATAAGTGCATTTAGCTTTTAATTCTGTATTATTAGATTACATAGTTTAAATATATAACTACCAACATCAACAGTTGTGCAAATATATTATAGCTAACATTACCCTCTGCAGTAGCAGTTCACTCCTGACCTAAAAATGCACACAAACCCTCTACACTAGTTGGTAGGTAAGAGAGACACTCTATGTATTGGAAACATGTATGTCAGTTGCATTATGGATGGTATCCTCTACGTAGTGCTTGTACAGGAGTCTCCAGGTGCATAAGCAAGTTCCTCAAACTCAAAAGGAAATCTCTCAATCTTTTAGACGCAAAGCACTATGATTTTATTGCTCTCTAATGTGCATGTAAGTGGCTAACAAATACATTAGTGACTATGTTAGGGATTAGGGGGTTATGTAGTTGTGCCTGCAAATGATTTTGATACTACTGCATACTTAAGTCGTTTATGAATATGTGAATGAATATATCAGTTCCTCTGTCACTCTGTTACTGGGTGATAGACAGCTTCTTTCCTTTGGAAACATGTATATCAGTTGCATTATGGGTGGTATCCTCTACATAGTGCTTGAGATTGGGGTCTGCAAGTTCCTGAGTTTGTTTCTAAACCTCAAAAGGACATCTTTCAATCTTTTAGGCACAGAGCTCCGTGCTGTGAGGAACTTCGATTTTCGATCACGATCGCATCGACCCGCCATTTTGTGACCCGCCGCCATTTTGTGTTGCCATCACTCAGGCAGCACGGCAAACAAAGTCTATTCTGCTTATCCCGTAGCTTGGTGTCGAAATACGTCCTCGGCCTCTATTTGCGAAGCTGGTGTTTGGACTAGCCGAGTACACTAATCCTTGTCTGGCTTCCCTAATCCCTGTTTCAACTATCTGTAGGCTCACACTATTCTTTCCCAATCATATCTTATCGACTGGCCTTCACTGTCTCCTGCTAGCATTCTCTTGTGTCATGACTGTCCTCCAATACACACAAACGTATCTCACCACCTGCAAGTTAGTTGTAATCTGTTAATGAATTAGTTTGGGGGTGGGATGACAAACACAGTTGGAGGAGAGGTCTCTTCGAGTCATCTGATATTTCTATTTTCAAACCTTTCTTACTGGCTCCGCTTTGTTTTCCACTTACCCTATTGGCTCTCTTCTTCTATGCTTGGGGCGTATGTCTTGTTAATAATTATGTATTGTATGCTATTTAACCTGATGCGCCACAGAGTGAAGTGGCAGTCTCCTGAGAACCTACTTTGTGTACTTCTAGGATAACTGTACCAGCTGCAGCTAAATAAATCTGAACTTCTACCGCCGACAGAGTGTCCCGTGTCTCTGTGTAGCGAAGCAGGTGAACTCCGAAGACAGAGGGCGTACCCTGCGCAGCCAGGTCCAAAAGGTTCTGGTTCTTCAATTGGCGCCCAATGTGGAGCGGCTTGAGTGGTACCGGTTCTGCTCGAAGGTCGTGAGGAACCCCGCAAGAAAATTCCGGAGGGTTCGCGAGCCACATTAAGCGACCCCTGTATGTCGAAAGTGGTCCAAAGGTCTTTTACAGCGCGGTTACTCCTTCCTGACGGCTACTGACGACCGCTGCCCTGACTGCCGCCCTGCTTTGGCCCTTCCTTTGATGATGTATGGTAAGGCGAGATGATAGACGGCCCTCTGTTGGTGGAAGAAGACGTCCTTAGTTAAGTATCTTCGTGGGTCGCGCCCACAATTTTGTTCTTTGTTTGATTTCCTTAGGTTTCTTAGAATTATCCTTTGCAAAAGATAAAGCCGAGGGTAAGTGCATTTGTGCTGCGTCAACTGAGTTTTACTCCCTTGAAGTTTGTGAACAGTCCGGAGACATCTCGAGATGCCTAGTCTGACTAAGTTTGGAATAATTTGTTGTCTTGGTTGTAATAGGGACTCCCGACTTGAGGACTCTTGTCCGATTCCTTCGGTTGGAACTCTCACATATGAGCTCTATTCAAAACATGGTATCGGCCCCATCGCCTTTAACGAGACATGGACTCGATACACGAAGAAAGATGGTGTTCTCAAACGGCCAGAAAACGGTAGTTTTGATCCAGATGTGCTAGATAATTTGGAATCAGTTTTATTTAAAAGAAAAGCCCGGCCGGCAATGTTTGACTCTTTCCGCCTTTGGCGTAAGGAAGCCAAACAGAAAGAAATTAAATAAGCAAAACGAGATAGGAAAGCACAAGGTATGACAATTATACAGGCTGCCCAAAAGTTCAAAGACAATGAAATTGATAATGTAACCGAAATTTCAGAAAGACAACATCGTATGGCGATAGATAAATGTTATCCGGTGTTGCCTGTTTCTTCTTCTGATGATAAGAAAGATATAGAAGAAGATCCTCTAATGTCCCATTTATTAAGGTTGCCACCGCCTTATGCGCAAAATGCCAATGTACCGCAGCCGCTACAGCCTGCTCAGCTGCCAGTGGTACCTCCGCCGGTTCCGGCTCTTCAGCATTTGCCTTCTCCAGTATTACCGCCCTTGCCGGTTTTACCGTTAGTCTCAACTCCTTTGCCTTCATCTCCTGATCCTAGTTCTCCTTTGCCTTCTGCTCCTCCTGCAATTACCGGTTCTTCTCCTGTCGGTTCTCCTAATACTCTGTCTCCAATTCTAATGTCTAATTCACCGTCTGTGCGTAAGCGTCTTACAGACTTTGTCACTAGTATTCTATCTCCTTTCTTTGGAGCTTTAAATATGTCACCGGCTCTTGCCCGAAGACAGTCTCGTAGTCAGTTCCCAGATTTTGAGGAACGAGAGAAGTTAGACTCTCTTGCACGAAGATGGATCAAGAAGGGTCCACAATAGAGTGTGCTTGATATTATGCCTACCTTTTTGCAATGGAATGCGCCTACGCAAAGATATGTATTTAATGTAATGTGCGATATTCTCATTAAAGAATGGGAAGATGTGAGTACGAGCCCGATCTCACAAGATCTGTTAAGTGTTCAGACTGACTTTGAAAAAAGGACTAATTGTGTGTTCCAAAGTTGAGGAAGCTGTAAGGACACTTATCTCTTATAGATCCTTATTGTTTTCTCAGATTTTTCTTGATTCCGATCCGTCGGCTAAACTGACGTCGAGAAATTACCCTATGAGAGAGGTTCCTCCAGTATGGAAGGAAGAGGTTCCAGCAGCAGGTGCTAATCCTCCTATTCCTGCTCATTTCCAACGTATATGGGTACATGTTCATTGGAAGAGATCTGAAGTTTTGCCTCTTAAGCAGACTCTACCAGATCATCGTAAGAAACCTGCAGGTTATTACAAAGAATTATAGCAGACAGTTGATGCTTGTATTATGAACCTAGCAGATATTGATATGCTAATGGGTAATGTAGTCCCACAGACAATATGGGCTAAAATTCGTAGAGAGGATCATGCACAGGAACTAGGTGCTACTTGGGATGCTATAACTAATACAGATAGAGACCAAGTGGGTGGCACAAAGCCTGACGCTCTGATCTCGGAACTCCCTGGTAGAATCATCACGTTAATGAAAACTATGATGCCTGCACTGAGAGTTAATTGGGATAAACTAGCAGCACGCAAGCAAAAGAAAGATGAAAGTGTCTCTGACTTCTTTACTCGTTTCGAGGAGACATTTATCGATCACAGTGGTTAGGATATGGCTACCGAGGGTGGACAGCGATTATTTGTGGACAAATTCGTATTCAATTTGCTTCCCGAGCTGTCACACAAATTAAAAGATTCAGAAAGTTCATGGGCTGTTTCTTCTTCTGCCCAGATATTGGCTACTGCACAATATTACGAGAATAGAGATAAGGAAGAAAAAGAGAAGCAAGAGAAAAAACGAAAGATTTAAAGACAAAGGTTCTCTTGCAACAAGCCTATCCTGCACGTTATGTTCAGCCTCAGACTCAGCAGCCTCCGCAGTTTCAGAGGTTGTATCAGAAACCTGAGCCATACAATCCGCGACCTTTGTTAGGTCCTAATCAATGTGCCTATTGTAGAGAAGAAGGTCATTTTAAGAACAGTTGTCTGGTTTTATTGCAGTGCAATGGAGCGTCACCTGCTCCACGAGGTCGTGCTGGCCTCCAGTCAGCAAACAGAGGTAGAGGTCGAGGTGTGTTGACTCAAGAACAGCGTGCCCTTCCTTCTCCTAATTCCATGAACTACTTTGATCAACAAACTGTGAGGTCTACTCAGTATTACAATGAAGACCATTATGTTGAAGGCGAGAATGAGTCTTCATACCAACTAGGACAGCCATGGACAAAGTAAGGGAGTTGTGCCAATCCCAGAAGATCCAAATGGTCCTTATGTTAACGTCACTACAATGGGTGTTTCAGAGCCATTTCTTCTAGATACTGGAGCAATGAGAAGTTCTATCATTCATTCTAAACTCCCTAGGGCACCTTTGTCTGGCTTAACGAATGTTTCCGTAGGATTTTATGGTGCCCCTGTTCGCAATCCGGTTTCTTGCCCTTTGCCTATTTCAGTTGGTCCGTATGATTTGGAAGCTCCACTTCTGTTGACGAATGGTTGCGGTGAAAATCTGTTGGGTCTAGACCTATTGAAAAGAATGCATGCTACCATATATTGTTCTCCTTCTGGCGTACATCTTACTTTAGGACAGAAATTGGTCTCCCCAATGTATTTGTCCAAAGATCGATTTCCACCTGAATTACTTTCTCTTCCAACAGCACTTTGGGCCACGGGTCCGAACGATGTGGGTTGTCTTGAGATTCCGCCTTATGTTGTCACTCTCAAGCCTAATGTTGAATTACCACGCATCCCACAGTATAGAATTTCTGCTGAAGGTGAGAAAGCGCTTTTGGGGATCATTCATGACTTGATTCAGAAGGATGTGGTTGAAGAAACAAGAGGTAATACATGCAATAGTCCTATTCTTCCTGTTCTTAAACGCACTGATCCTTCTCAGCCTCCTGTGTACCGTTTTGTAATTGATCTGCGGGAAGTAAACAAAATTGTGATTCCACAATTTCCTGTTGTTCCAGATATCACTGCTTTGTTGACGATGATACCTTCCACAGCGACTTGGTTCTCTGTTATTGATCTAAAGAATGCCTTCTTTAGTATTCCCATTGCAGAAGAAAGTAGGGACATTTTTGGCTTCTCTCTTGGAGGCCGAAGCTTCCGGTTTAAGCGCGCACCTCAGGGCTATTGTGAAAGTCCCTCTATTTACAGCCAAGCTTTGAAATGTCATCTTGATACTTTTCATTTGCCGTCCGGTGCTGCTCTTATCCAGTATATGGATGACTTGTTAGTCGCCGCTGATTCAGAAGATATCTGCAAAGGTGTCACTGTTGCACTGTTACGCCACTTGTTTTAACTGTATCACAAGGTTTCACCTTCCAAACTGCAATATGTTTGTCGAGAGGTTACCTACTTGGGTCATCTCCTATCAAAGGAGGGACGACGGTTGACACCAGAACGAATTCAAGCGATTTGGCGAATGTCTGTACCATCCACACAAAGGGAAGTACGTGCCTTTCTGGGTATTACTTGCTATTGTAGGCAGTGGATCCCTAACTTCTCTCTAATTGCCAAACCTTTGCTGGCACTCACTTTAAAAGATACGCCTCAGCCCCTTCCATGGACTGATGAATGCCAAAAGAGTTTCACTGACTTACGTACTGCTCTGCTTTCTGCTCCTGTACTAGGCATCTCTGATTACACTAAGTCTTTTACGCTTTATGTGCATGAGAGAGAAGGTTGTGCATTATCAGTTTTAGCGCAACAATTCGGGGACAAACAGCGGCCATGTGCTTATTTTTCGGCTACGTTGGATCCTGTAGCTAAAGCATTGCCCAGTTGTCTCAAAGCGACAGCAGCAGCAGCAATTTAAATTCGACAGTCTGCTGGAATAGTGTTGGATAACACTCTCATTGTTATGGTGCCGCATGCAGTGGATACTTTGCTAAAAAGAACAAAAACGCAGCATCTTACAAGTGCTCATTTAACTGGTTACGAGCTGACGCTGTTGGCTAGTCACATACACATCAAGCGATGTAATACCCTAAATACAGCTACTTTGTTGCCCCTTCCAAATGAAGAGAATGTTGAGAAACAGCATGATTGTTTCTTCCGTACTGAGGAAGAGACAAAAGGAAGAATTGACCTGAGAGACACACCGTTAGAGAGTCCGGATGGGACTCTATGGGTAGATGGTTCTTGTTTTAAATTGCCTAATGGGGATACGGTTTAAGCCTATGCTGTAACTACTTTGCATACTATTGTGGAAACTGCACGCATTAGACACAATTCAGCACAAGCAGCAGAATTGATAGCATTGATGAGAGCTTGTATACTATCAAAAGGGAAAAGAGTGAATGTATACACTGACAGCCAATACGCCTTTGGTGTAGCGTTCAATTTTGGGCGTCTCTGGAAGGAGAGGGGTTTCCGAACTTCACATGGCACTAAGATCCAGCATGGCCAGTTAGTGACTGATCTAATTGAGCCACTTGCCTTACCTACCCAAATAGCGATTGTGAAATGTAGCGCACACAAGAAGATTACGGATGATGTTGGAGGAAATGCGTTTGCAGACGAAATAGCAAAGAAAACAGCGAGAGATTCAATGAGTCGGATGTATGTGGCAGGTCCTGTGAATTGGGTCAGAGAGAGAGGAATGTATGAGAATACAGTGGAAAGTGTAAAAGCGATTCAGAAAGAGGCTTCAGAAAGCGAGATAAGCAAGTGGAGAGGAAGTATGGGAATGTTAGATGAGATGGGTTGTTGGGTGGAATTATCTGAACATCAACGTTGGCTGTTACCAGATGCCTATGTTCTCCCAGTGGTTACTATGGCTCATGGTCCAGCCCACTTAAGTGCAAAAGGCATTTGTAAACTTCTGGCTCCAGTGTGGCAGAATGAAAATATCCCAAAATGTGCAGACAATGTAGTAAAACACTGTATAGTTTGCTTAATGTACAACCCGGGAAAGGGAACCCCAACTCCAGCAGGTCATTTTGCTCCTTCAACAAATCCATTTGAGGTGTTGCAAATCGATTACATTCATATGGAGCGATGCAACAACCTCAAATATGTTCTGGTGGTAGTATGTGCCTTTTCAAGGTGAATAGAAGCATATCCTCTAAAAGACAACACAGCTTTATCCACAGCTAAAATTCTTCTAAAAGAATTCTTTCCCAGGTTTGGTTTGCCGCGCATTGTCTGGAGTGACAATGGGAGCGAATTTGTTGGCCAAGTCATGCAGGAAGTTTGTGCAGGACTTGGTGTCAAGCAAAAGTTCCACGCGGCAAATCATCCACAATCAGCGGGTTTAGTAGAATGTTACAACGGAACCTTGAAATTAAAATTAGCAAAGGTTCAAGCATGTACAGGACTCAATTGGCCCGATGCTTTGGCGTTGGCTCTACTATCCACCAGAACTGCAGTACACTCTCGTTTGGGACTTAGCCCTTACGAAGTGGAATTTGGCCGTCCGGCCAACGTATGGGGAATACCTCGCCCTAAAAAATTCTCAGACTTGCCATATCCAATGTTGATTGATTATCTGCATGACCTTATGACTAAATTGCGTGTTCTTCATCAACAGATTCAGAGTGCTCTGCCGGAGGCCTCCACAGACCCAGGTCATTCCATCCGACCAGGTGACTGGGTCTGCGTGAAGAATTTCCAGAGGTCCAGCAGTTTGCAACCCAGCTGGCGGGAGCCTCGAATGGTTCTCCTTGTGACAAGGACAGCAGTTAAAGTCGAAGGGAAGAAAAATTGGATTCACGGTGTACATTGCAAGAAAGTGCCTTTGCCTTTGCCTTTTGATCAATGGGTACGCAGAGGTGCTGGTGACTGTGAAGGCGAAAGAGTTCCACGATTTGTACCCTTCAGCGATGCACACCTGAGTGGGACACTGTCTGAGAAAGAGGACAACGACATTTTACAGGAAGCAATTCCATCGCATCGTCGCTTGGAAACGACTGAACCACAAACATTGTTCCAAAATCAGAGTGTTCCAGGCAGAGAACACTACAACCTGAGATCCAGGTCAAAGAACATTTAAGACTTTCTTCTCCGTTGTGTAGTATTCTGTTCCGGTTGCAGGGACACGGTAGGAGTCTAGGTCACGACCTGAATAGAGACAATAGGTCTGCAGGATCTTCAGTGTCATAGGACGGTCGAGCATCGTGACTTTAGTGATTGAGGAAGATTGCCCTGAGCATCCACTAGTAAAATGGAAACTAAACTAAATAATAAAGAAAGGAGAGAAGAAGTGAAGAAAGCATCCTGTAAAATAATGTACAGTCGTTTTAGTATAACTTTATGTGTTTTTATATCATTATGCATTGTTTTGGCGATTATTAGTTGGATAATTTATGCTTTGCAGCCAAAAGATGCCTCCCCTTCTTCTTCTTTGCCTTCCTCTACTATCTCTCCACACCTCTTTTATACTCTTCCTTCACATGAACTCGTTAGGAAAACTGAGTATTATAACAATTCCTTTATCCAACTATTACATCAGCATCAATTAGTGATTAATACGACTGATTGTTGGGTGTGTGGTCTTATGCCACATACCACAGAAAAAGGAATGCCATATCTTGTCCTTCCTTTTTCTTATGAAGGTCCTGCTTGGGCTTACTTCGTCATTTTCTCCAATGCTTATCAAAGCAAATTTAGACGATCTGTTTAGTACACAAATTAGTTATCCAGATGTTAGACATAGTTCTCTGATTAAGGGTATGGTAGTTATGGCTAAAATCATGGAAAACAGCAAAATCTCCATTGATGAAAGAAAAGAGTACACTAATTGGAACGTCACCCAGTACATGTCTAGTCTCAGTACTAAGGTTGGAAAAGGAAAATCCTCACCAATTTGGACTATACCACATCAGGGCAATTTCTGCTTACAGATAAACGATCGCTGTTCTGACACCACACAAAAGAATGACTGCTCCTATATGTACGTTTATTCCTCTCAGAACTCGCCTCCTCTAGTGCCGTCTCAAGGCACCTATTTCATGTGCTATGATAGAGCTTATACTTGGTTACCAACAGGTTTCTCTGGTACTTGTTATATAGCCTTTCTTCTTCCCCCTACTTACACTGCTTCCGCAAATCTTCACCGAACCCGGTATGGCAGAGGGATTATTGCTTCAAAGGACACAACAGGACAAGAGGGAGGAGATTTCCTTAATGGTTTTCTTCCCTTCTGGGGTCCAATGGCTAACAGCAGAAATATAAGGCAATTGGTCCGTGTCGTAGAGACTACAATAGACATCACTGTAGGAGCCTTAAGTAACATCACGGCAGAACTACAGGCAGATCGTCTTATGACCTTGCAAAATCGAGTTGCCTTAGACTTTGTTCTTGCCGATCGTGGTGGAGTATGCAAATTGATCTGGTCAAGCTGTTGTATTTTCATTCCTAATGATGCTCCGACGGTATACCAAGCTATCTCCAGGTTGCACATAATCTCCGAGTCTATTCATCAGGACGAAGGAGATTGGTCTTTAACGGAATGGTTTTGGGGACTACTGTCCAAATGGGGTTGGAAAGCATTGACATTCCTTGGTATAATTCTGACCATTATATTTTCCTGTTGCCTTTGCATACACTGTGGTCCCGCTATCTGTGACCTTTGTGCTACCATGTGCATCCCAAAACCCAAATCACAAGTAACAGAAAACATAAGAATGATGTTACAGCAATAGCTCGATGACCTCATGGCTATTGACGTGGACTCAGATTAACATGAGTCTATCTTGCCTGAGTTCTGGTAAAAGGAGGGTCTGAGGAACTTCGATTTTCGATCACGATCGTATCGACCTGCCATTTTGTGACCCGCCGCCATTTTGTGTTGCCATCACTCAGGCAGCACGGCGAACAAAGTCTATTCTGATTTTCCCGCAGCTTGGTGTCGAAATACGTCCTCGGCCTCTATTTGCGAAGCTGGTGTTTGGACTAGCTGAGTACACTAATCCTTGTCTGGCTTCCCTAATCCCTGTTTCAACTATCTGTAGGCTCACACTATTCTTTCCCAATCATATCTTATCGACTGGCCTTCACTGTCTCCTGCTAGCATTCTCTTGTTTCATGACTGTCCTCCAATACACACAAACGTATCTCACCACCAGCATGTTGGTTGTAATCTGTTAATGAATTAGTTTGGGGGTGAGATGAAAAAAACATTTGGAGGAGAGGTCTCTTCGAGTCATCTGATATTTCTATTTTCGAACCTTTCTTACTGGCTCCGCTTTGATTTCCACTTACCCTATTGGCTCTCTTCTTCTATGCTTGGGGCGTATGTCTTGTTAATAATTATGTATTGTATGCTATTTAACCTGATGCGCCACAGAGTGAAGTGTCAGTCTCCTGAGAACCTACTTTGTGTACTTCTAGGATAACTGTACTAGCTGCAGCTAAATAAATCTGAACTTCTACCGCCGACAGAGTGTCCCGTGTCTCTGTGTAGCGAAGCAGGTGAACTCCGAAGACAGAGGGCGTACCCTGCGCCGCCAGGTCCAAAAGTTTCTGGTTCTTCAGCTGTATGACATACCTACAGAATATCTCAGAGGAAAGTTCTGTGTACTAAAACGTGGATATAAGACTTGCCATTTCGCTTTTACATGCTACGTGGAGCTGGCAGTGAGAGTGCACAGACAGAGTCTGTACTGGTAGGACTCACTCATGTTTAAAGGACTATTTCCTTGGATGGATGATGAGATTGTGTCACTACCTGCCTACATATCTGAGAGAGGGTTGGTGTCTACCTGTAGCAGAGCCATGATATGTTAAATAAATGTGTCAGTATGTAACTGTCTGTTTTAGTACCTCTATGACTCTCTAAATGTGTATGTAAGTGGCTGAACAAACACATCAGTGCCTATGTTAGGGAATACAGGAGTATGTAGGTGTGTCTGCAACTGTCTTTGATGCTACTGCATACAGAAGGTGTTTCTGAATATGTGCCTGAATGTTTAAGTTTTTCTCTAGCTGTGTGACTGGGTGAGAGAGAGGATCTACACTATGATAAACTTGTTTGTCTGTTACTCTATGGGTTTCATACTCTATGTAGTACTTGGCATAGAGGCCTGCAAGTGCACAAGTAACTTAATGAACTCAAAAGGACTTCTCTTATCTTTTAAGCACAAAGCACGGTCCTTTACGGCATACCTACAGCATATCTCAGAGGTGAGTTCTGTGTAGTAATATGTTGTTTTGAGACAAGAGAACAGCTATTTCATGGCAAGTGAAGCTGGCAGTGAGAGTGCACAGACAGGGACTCCACTAAAATGCCCAACCCATGTTTAAATGACTTTTTCTCTGGATGGATGAACAGATTGTGCCACTACTTGCCTAGACATCTGAGTGAGTGTAGGAGTCCACATATAGCAGTGCCATGAGATGTTTGTGACTGTCTGTTTTAGTACCTCTATGGCTCTCTAAATGTGTTTATAAGTGGCTGAATGAATAGTACAGTGCCTGTGTTAGTTAATAGAGGGGTATTTTGGTGTGACTACAACTACCTTTGAGACTGCTGCATACAAAAGTAGTTTCTGAGTAAGTGACTGAATATGCACGTGCTTCTGTAGCAATCTGACTGGGTGAGAGAGAGACTGTGTGCTTTTGTGAACATGTATGTCAGTTGCTTTACGGGTGGTATACTCTATGTAGTACTTGGCATAAGGACCTGCAATTGCACAAGAAACTTATTGAACTCAAAAGGACATCTCTCATCTTTTAAACAAAAAGCACTGTGATTTATAACATACTTCCAGCGTATCTCAGAGGAAAGTGTGTGTACTAAAACATGGGTTTAAGACATGACAAACAGCTTTTGCATGCCAAATGAAGCTGCAAGTGTGAGTGCACAGATAGGGTCTGCACTAGTAGGCCTCTCCCATGTTTGAAGGACTATTTCTTTGGATGGAAGTCAAGGTTGTGTCAAGACTTTCCTACATATCTGAGTGAGTGTCGTAGTCCACCTATAGCAGTGCCATGAGCTGTTTACGTAAATGTGCTGGTGACAGTCTGTTGTAGTACCTCTGTGGCTCCTTAGATTATGGGTGGCATACTCTATGTAGTACATGCCATAGGGGTCTGCAAGTGCATGAGTAACTTACTAAAACTCAAAAGAACATCTCTCATCTTTTAAACACAATGTACCAGGTGAGTCATGTGTACTAAAACATGATTTGGAGGCTTGTGAAACAGCTTTTACAGGCCAAGTGAAGCTGGCAGTGTTCACTGTCAGGATCAGAAGTAGTAGGCCTAATCCGTGTTTAAACACATGATGTTTAATTATGTCTACAACTGTTATAGTACACATGTGACTCTGTATTATTTTAAAGAGCATGTCTTACAAGCTACGCACATACAAACCTGCCCTATAATTTACAAACACATATGCTAAAAGTTATATAATACATAGCAGCCAAGTTTCACAACTTAATGCATCATCTACACCTGTGGTGCATGTTTTTCCCTTTCAATTCTGAGTCTTCTACTCCTGTTTTCAAAATACAATAAACAGGACTACAAGCACCAGAATTAAAAAAAAAAAAAACGTTCTTTGTAAGCATCACATCATATATAGATATATACAACTTTCCACATCTTCTAATAAATTGTTAGGTATAAGTTTAACCCTTAATGTGCAGTTCATTTTCTAGAAATTAGAGCATGCAGTAAAACAGCATATGTATAATGTAAAGTTCCAGGGCAACAGATGGGGAAGCAACTTCTCATGCACTGATTCTGCAAGTCAGACAAACTGTTATATACTCACACACTCATAAAGCGTCTTATATACTAACTACACACACTACCACTCATAGATCACCTCATGCAGTTTGAATATGTTTTCAAAAATATTTCATACTGTCGTTTAACATTCTTAAATACACATATACTATATCAATCATGTAATTCACATACCTGCAAATTGAGCTCATTGATCACATTTTCTTTTTTGCTCTTATCTGATTCAATACTCAGCAAAAGTGAAAACTAAGCATAAGAATGGCACACCACTCTCATACAAATCAAGCAGTATTGGCAAACTTTTCAACTTTGCACTCTGATAGTGCAGAAGGCAGCAAATAAAAACATATCTTTCATCATTTAATTTTGCAACTCCCTTTCTGAATGGTTAGTATGTCTTAACCCTTTCAAGCACTTTTAGAAATCAGCCCAACATGGCAGGGTATTCCTGCATATTCACAGCTTATTTTTTATTGCTGCAATAAATTCTTGGGAAAAAAAACGGGAATCCAAAAGCATATTTAGCTTGGTAGTTTTATGACTTTAAGAGCACTGTATGCTTTGTAGCAAGCCCTTACTAGGAAATGTAACCCTTGTTACACAAGAATGAGCCTAAAGACATGTAATTTCTTAAAGCAGACAAGTCTCTCTTTAACACCCTTCCCCAATACACTCCTAGCACAGTCTCCATAGCAACCCACTAGAACCAGTAGGTCCCACTAGAACCAGTAGGTCACAAGCTCAAATTGACCTGCAGCAGGTGTGGTTTATTGTACAGAATATAAAGCCTATCCAAGTCTGCATTACACTTTTTTTATTTTTTCCACAGCCAATCATAGACCTATTTCCTTAATATTTTAAGGAACTACCTAGTTCTATTCACCTCCATATTCACAGTATCCAAACAACAGTGTTTTTGAAACAAGAAGCACACCTCCATTTTGACTATTTCTTTGGTGAAAACTGCCTCTTTCAGCTCCAGCCTTCTCCAGTCTGCTACTGCTGCTGCACTTCAAATTGGTTAGAGTGTAGATTGTGGGCCACAGCTATGTCTCTGCTAGAAAGAGTGGTATTGACAGGGACTTGTATGCTTCGAATGTGGACATTACTTAGATTAGACAAAAAGGGTTGAAGGGGCATCATTTGCTACCTTTTGTTAAAAGCATTGTCGTTTCCCAACCCCCTGACCTCATGATTATGAACTGTGATGGCAATGACCTAGACGCACTGACTGGAGTAGGACAGTAAATGCTGATGAAGGAAACCTTTGCACAATTGATTACTCTTTTTCCTCACACTGCCTTGGCGTACTCCAACATTTGACAAAGGTAAAATTAGAAATGATCAAATCAATTCTGGTCACAGATTGACAAAGACAAATAAAACAATTTCTGCATTCCTCAGAGACCATAACATGGGCTCTATCTACAACAACCTGCATTTTGACATGCATGGAATGTATAGAAGTGATGGAGTTCAATTTACTGACGAAGGCAACAGGGTGTTTGTCAGCTACCTGAAACTCTATGTGTTGTAGTCATATACACACAATGAACACAAAGGCTCCTGTCAGAGTACCCTATTGCCCAAAATGTTGTTCATTTTCTTTATAAATATCTTTTTACAATGTTTTGTAATATTCACAACAACATCGTGATATTCGTGAATGCATCATGAAATCGCAAAACAAAAGCAAACATTAAATATCCACAAGCACATTCAAAATTCATGATTATATAATTGATTCTGGGCATCGCACTAAATAAATCACTATCTAAATAACTCTAGAAAAACGTGTATGAGTCTCTGAGTGTATCTGTAAATGTGTTTGTATGAGAGTTTGAGTGGGTCTGTCGGTGGGTGCATACCTGTCTCAGAAGCTCTGTCAAAGGGTATGTGAGAGCTTGTCTGGGTCTACAAGAGCATGCGTGAGTGACTGACTGTGTGTGAGTGGGTGTATGAGTCTCTGAGTGATTCTATCAGTAGGTGCATGAGTGTCTGAGTGGGTACACAACACTGAGTAGGCTTCTGAGTAGGGGCATCAGTGTCTGATTGGGTGTCTGAGTTGGCGTGTCAGTGTCTGAGTGGGTCTATGAGTGGGTATGTCAGTGTATGAGTTTGTCCATAAGAGGGTACAAGAGCATCTGTGTAGGTCTGTCAGTGGGTGTATGAGTGTCTAAGTGGGTCTGTGAGTGGATCAGAATATACAGTGGTCTGTGAATGAGTGCATGAGTGTCCGTATGTGTCTGTGGGTGACTGCATGAGAATATGAGTGGGTATGTGAGTGAGGGCATGAGGGTCTGGGGAGTTCAGTGAGTGGGTGTGTGAGTGAGTGGGTTTGTGAGTAGGTGTCTGAGTCTCTGAGTGGGTCTGTGAGTGAACGTGTGAGTGGGTTCATGAATGTCTGAGTATATCTATGAGTGGGAGTATCAGTCTCAGATTTGGTGTGTGAGTCTCTAAGTGGGTTGGTGAGTGAGTGCATGAGAATATCAATGGGTCTATCAGTGAGTGTGTTAGCATCTTTATGGGTATGTGAGTGAGTGCATGGGATCATGAGTGGGTATGTGAGTGAGCGTGTGAGTATCTGAATTGGTCTGTGAGTGGATGCATGAATGTCTGAATGGGTATGTGAGTGGGTGCATGAGTATCTGAGTGGGTTTGTGAGTGAATGCATCATTATATCAATAGGTCTGTGAGTGAATGCATGATTGTCTGTATTGGTTTGTGGGTGAGTGCATGATAACATGAGTTGGGCTATTACTGAGTGTGTGAGTGTCTGAATGAATCTATGAGTGGAATCATCAGTGTCTGAGTGGGTCTGTGAGTAGGCGTTTGAGTCTCTGACTGAATGGGTGTATGAGTGGGTGCATGGGTATCTGAGTGGGTCTGCCAGCGACCGAATGGGTCTGCGAGTGTGTGGGTGCCTGGATGAATCTGCAAGTGGGTGTATGAGTGTCTAAGTGGGTCTGTTAGTGGGTTCATGAGTGTCTGAGTGCATCTGTGAGTGGGAGCATCAGTCTCAGAGAGGATCTGTGAGTATCTAAGTGAGACTGAGGGTGGGTGTATAAACATTATCTTTTTTCTGTGAAATACGCAAAGTTGTCATGATGTATATTAACAAATTCATTGCAACTTTACCCAGGGGGCCCACTGAAGGTGGCGGTGAATTCCCAAATATTGCAAGTGGGAAAATAAACAGTTCTTTGACATATTATACTCATAAAGGGTTCTCAAAGGCTCCTATATTCCTCTCATGGGGTCAGGGCCCATTAGGAGTCAGCCCTAAGGCCACTTTCTGACATTTGGTTTGAGACACAGGGACTGTTTTGATGAGGTAAAACTCTCTGCGTAGGTTGCAGCTGTATGATTGACTGAGTGGGTGAGTGGTGAATAGGTAGTTATTTGGTTCTGTGAATGTGTATGTGAGTGGTTGTGTGGGTATGTGAGGGGGTGTATGAAAGGTTGCATGGGATTTGAGTGGTGTCTGAGTGGTTCTCTGTATGATGTCATCCGTAATGTCATCGGTGATGTTAGGTGAGATGTCATCAGTAATGTCACCAGTGATGTATATATATATATACGTATGTATGTGTGTATATATAGATATGTATATATATATATATATTACCTACTGGCGGTCGCCAGTAGGTAGTTGTAGTTAGGACCAAGTTTCCATAGGAAGAGCATTTTTTGTTTTGCTTATAACTTTGGCGTCGTTTGATGAATCTTCATGAAATGTTCAAACTAATTCTTTGTTCATATCAGCTCCTATGTGTGAAGTTTGGGGGTGATTTTTCAAGGGGGGGCGAGAAAAAAGGGGGTCCCAAAACGTGTTTTCTCCATGTTAATTTCCATAGGAAATTTTAGACAAGGCTACAGGTCGAACGTGTGAACGTAATTACCCCAAATTTGGCAGGGAGAAGGGTCTTGGTCTAGAAAGCATGCTTTTGTTTATTTGGTGTAAATCGGTTCTGTAGTTTTGAGAGATATCAAAATTTACAGATATCGGGTGTTTAGGGTGTGCTATAGACGGGGTGTGAAGCGAAGTATTCACCCCAAGCGGTGTGAAAGTGCTGGGCTACGGAAATTAAGTGAGGTATTGCCTAGAGTCTGATGCTGCTAAGGTGAGCTGGTGTGGGAGTCGGGGATTAAAGCGTGAGCCTAAAATATGTGTCTTATGCTGTGAAGTAATGTGTCGTGGCCGCTGCACTGCACCTGTGGAAGTAGTGTCAGCATGTGTTTATACCTACTAGGACGAATTACTGACCCGTACTAGTCTAAAAGTCCTGGGGTACAGAAAATATGTGAGGTGTTGTGTACAGTCTCATGGTGCTAGGCTGAGCTGCTGCCAGACTCGGGGATGAAAGCGTGAGTCCAAACAGTGTGTCATAAGCTGTAAAGTCATGTGCTCTGGCCGCTGTGCCACATCTGTCCAAGTAGTGTCAGTATGTAGTTATACCGACTCGGAGGAACTTTTGTTTTGAACATTGTAACTTGTGTATGGTGCTCAGGGGGTGTTATACAGGGAGTGCGAAGGTAAATTTGCGCGTATCAAAACAATTCGGTATTTGTAAAGTGCAAACTGCTCACTCCTACAGGTCTGATGGCGCTGGGGCGTAAGCTGAGCTGCTGACGGACTCAGGGTAAAGCCGGTGAACTACTGACCCCTACTGGTCTGAAAGTGCTGGGTACAGAAATTAAGTGAGGTATTGCCTAGAGTGTCATGCTGCTAAATTGAGCTGCTGCTGGACTCGGGTATGAAACCGTGAGCCTGTGTTTGCTATGCTGTGAAGTCATGTGCTCTGGGTGCTGTGCCACACTTGTCCAACTTGTATATGGTGCTTAGGTGGTGTTGTACAAGGAGTGCAAAGGTAAATCAATACGGTATTTGTAAAGCGCAAAGTACTCACCCCTATGGGGGAGTAGAGGTGGTGATCATAGCGAGAGCTCTGTGCTGCAAAGTCAGATGGTCTGGCCGCTGCATCACAGCTGTGTGGAGAATACATTTTGGCGAGGGTCCAGGAGTTGCCGTTACCTGGCCCTAAAATAGCGGGCCTAAGTTGTCAGTTATAGGGTGGCTCTAAAAGTGCCCTTGTGTTGATCAGTTGGAGCTACATATAAGTGCGGAAGCACCGCTTCAAGTTATTCAGGAAAACTCGATTTCCGTGATCTGTGAAGTGTACTCCATCAATTCTGCAGATATCAGCCATATCAAAATGTATGTTGTTGTTGTAGATGGACCCCATTTTGTGGTCTCTGAGGTATGCAGACACAGCTTTGTTGAGTTTCTTCCTAGATTTTTCAATCTGAGGACAAAATTGTTTTGACCATTTCCACTTCTGTCTTTGGCATATATTGGAATATACAAAGACAGTTTGAGGGAAAAGTAACATCAATTGTCCAAAGGTGTCCTTCATAAGCATTTCCAAACCTACCCCAGTCATTGTGCCTAGGACGTTTCCACCACAGTGCACAATCATGAGGTCAGGGTGTTGGAGATGCAAACAGGTTTTAACCAAAGGCAACAATTGGTGCCACTTCAATCCTCTCTGTGCAAACCATTTAATGTCCACATTTTGTAAACCTAGGTCTAAGTCAATACGTCTCTCTTCGGCATACTTCTTGCACCAGAAAATATAGCTATGTCCTACGATCCACACTAGCATTTTGAAGGTATGGCTGGAAGGTATGGAAAGATGTCTGTAGCTCATGCAGTTCCGTGGTAGAATAAGAGAAATGTTTAAACATGGGGAACTACTTTTTATTGCCATACAAAACGATACATGATTGGGAGACAAAAAACATTCACCCTTATGCATCAAGCCAAAATCCAGTCGGTAAAATACCGATTCCTTATTAGCTCCCGGTATTAAGTAAAAAATACCCAATCCCAATGCATCAACCCAAAAGCAGAAATCGGTATTTAAGGATTCCTTAAATAGCGATTCTTTAAATAGGGATTCCTTAAATACCGATTCCTTAAATAGCTCTTGCATTTAAGGAATCCCAAAGTGAGATTCCTTAAATGCAATGCATCAAAGTTAAAAAATTAGCGATTTCGCTAATAAGGGGAGCAAATTACCATGAAGATGAACTGCATGGTAATTTGCAAAAACTTTGAAAAATGCACTTTTCTGCATTTTTCAAAGTGTCATGTTGCGCACACACATGCCCTTAGAGCATGTGTGTGTGCAACATATGTGCACATATCATTTTCAGGGGTGCAACAGGGTGTCCTTTTGACACCCTGGCACCCTTGAAAGTGCTCCAGCTATTAGCGATTCGGTAATACCGAATCGCTAATACAGAATGGCTTTACATTCATTCCTATGGGCCTCCAAGCCCATAGGAATGAATGGGTAGGTATTCCTTATTACCGATTTGGTATTACCGATTCGGTAATAAGGAATGTTAAGGAATCGCTATTTGAATAGCGATTCCTACATGCATAGCCTTTTGCTATTCCTTATTAGCGATTCCTTATTTTTCGCTAATAAGGAATCGCAAATGCTAATGTTGATGCATATGCCCCATTCTTTTTTAAAAGTAGGGTGCACATTCGTTTTGTGGAAAAGCATCTTTGTGAATGGTTAAGAAAAAGCAATTTCAACGTGGAGTACATATCATAGGATAAAAGTTGCCAACTCAACCATACCTGTTACTTGCATTTGGAAGGCACTGTTCAAACTTAAATCAATCGTGAACTTTTAACCTGCACATGCAGTTAAATGTTTGAGAAAATGTTGCAAAAAATATGGTTAAGTTTAAAAAGATTGATGATTTAACCTGCACGTGTTGTAGAATGTTCTAGAAAGTGTGTTGATAGAATACGTTGCACTTCTGACTTCTATGTGTTGTTGAATATTAAAAAAACCTGTTTATATGGAAAATTAAAAAGAAACCAAGAGAGAGAAGTCTTGAAACCTAAAAGAATCAAGGAACTATTCTAATTTGTTCTTTACATGTATTTATGGGTGGAGCAACAAAATTATAGACAGAGCAGCACCAGGAAGAGGAAGAAGCAGGGAGTGCGGGGACAGGGTAAATTAGCAGAATGGCAGACATGCACAATTAAGTAGAGCACAAGCATAGATAAACAATGGCCAAAATGAAACACACCAACAAGGAGCACAAGTCACACAACTCACCAACATCACACCAGTGAACGAGCATAGAAGTGAAAATCACGCTGCATTCCTAGAGGATGTGTACAAATGCGGGTTGTTGGTATTGTGGGATGTCTGTGACCGTGGTCATCATGGATGAGATGCCCAGCGCGTGGCACATGGGCGAGTTCACTGTCTGTTACTTTGCAAACAGCTGCTCCTCCCTCCCACGAGCTCCCACACTTTTGTACGGTGCGCTGTTGTATCTCGTGCACTCGTACGGCACACCATTGTAATGCCTATTTGCGCATGTGCTGCTGCATTCCAACTACACCATCACAGTGCCGTTTGGAGGTGGTGCATGCCACTTTATAACATTGACTGCTGCAGCCCTTGTGACAGGCCACACCAGAACACAGAGACACACTTACCGTACCTCCTGTGCACGGAGATGTCCGAGACACCCTGTTCCCGTTGTCGGATTGGCACACCCCTGTGCTCACCTGTGTACTCCGGACATGCACACGCCAGCTGTGCATGTAGGAGGATACATGTCCAGGCTCACTGCCAATGCTGAGGTGATAGCACACTGTGATGTTGCAGGGCTGGTGCCTATCATGCTAACACAATGACCAGAGGAACACACTTGCTCAGATGCGGGTTTGGGGGGCGTTGGCGGTCCCGGAGATGTTCCGAAGAGTCTTGTGGCCCTCATGGGTATCCCTGTATCATGCTCATTTATTCTAAGTCACCTGTGGGTGTTCTGGTGTGGCTCTTGGCTGTGTTCTCTTTCATGATGCAGGTAGTCGTCCTGCTTAACACCATCAGAAAGCAGGTGTAAAATCCCTGGTGCTAACGTGTGCAGGACAATATACGAACTGGGCAGTGTATCTCGTCAAGATCCAGCACCTGATGCCCGATTCCCAATCAATATAAATACAATGAGGTTTCGTAAATGATTTTGTGTGTACACTGTGAGTGCAGCCACTACGTCAGTGCAATTCAATATAGGATTTTAGTATTTAGAATAAATCGCAAAGGTACACCTCGTGTCTTTTTGCACGGGAACGGCTAATCTGCATTTCATTATCAGCACTTTAATGGAAGTAAAGTTGAGATAAATCTAACACACTATTCAGAAGTTGGTGGAAACTGCAGACATCACCAGTATTCCCGCGATACGTCCTCCAAAATTTAAGACCACAGTGGACTTCATCAAATAACAGTAATAAGAACAAGAAAGAGTTACACAGCAGTGAAGAAAACAACCAAAAACATTATTAATTTTTTTTCTCCAAACTTTAATTTTTTAATAACATATATCAACGATAAAGTAATAAACAAAATTTATCAAAAAAAATATAAAATAACAAGGTGGAACACTGCTGTGGGGACCACAGATGTGGACGACAGAGCCTGGAAAATAAAGCACAAAATAAGGATGTGTGTTATGTGCATATCAAAGGAGAGAGACATAGAGAAAAAGAGAAGGAAAAAAAAGCCAGAGAGAAAAAGAGAGGGAAGGAAAGAAAGGGAGTGAGAAAGGGAGAAGGAAGAGAGAGAGTTAGAGAGATAGAAGGAAAAGAAGGAAAAGAGAGAGAGAGAGAGGGAGAGAGAGAGGGGGAGAGAGGGAGAGAGAGAGAGAGAGAGAGAGACACTGCCGCCCCAGCGCATCCATGAGCAAATAATTACCTGGTGCCACCGGAGTGTGCAGCAGTGGGCACTCCACGTGCCCGTCAAAACTCATCCCAGATATGTCTCTGAGTTCTGAGAAATGAATGGCGGAGACCACATCAGGTGCTTGGCGGATCGCACAGATGTCGCTGAGTCCTGAGAAATGAATGGCGGAGACCACATCATCTTCTCCGCAGCCCGGCAGATCTCACACATGTAGGTGAGTACTGAGTCAACAATGGCTGAGACCACATCAGCTTTTGGGGCCGCTAAACCTGTGGAAGTTAAGTTTGTGCCACGTGGTGGTAGGCCCCTGATGGCCATATGAGCTTCGGGTGGCACTAACCCTGTGCATCTGAAGTCCGCGCCTAGGGGGTGGTAGGCCCCTAAGGGCTATACAGATTAGGGTGCCAGTAACCTTCTGCGCACATTTTGAAAAGACTCTTTATGGTTGAGACACGTGGAGCGTCCGACATCTAGTCAGCACCGGCAATAAAGGATGTGACATTGTCGATCTATTATATTTACCTGTGACGCATGTGCCAGATGGGTGTGGTGTGTGGGTAAAGCTGCCCTCAGGGAGTGGGCGGGAGATGTGGAGCACTAGACCACTGACCTGCACAGGAACAGCAAGTATGCCTGCGACAGGTAGGTATGTGGGGCCACCGTCGGAATGTAATCTGAGTGGCGTGGCATGGCATACGACGGAACAGGGCAGGGATAGCTACAATGGCGTGGACGGCTAGTAGTACTGCGTCTTTGAGTGGAGTGGACGGGCCGCAGCTGTCCCTTTGTGAGCCTGGGTGCGAACTGTTCATAACTCACACTACTTAAGTATTGGAAAATCATTTTGTGATTCAGTCCATCAGCTGGCATTTGTCCGAGGTATTTGTGAAAACATATCGGAGTTCTTTCTGTGATAGATATCCCTTTGAAGCTGCCTCTCCCCACATCAGCAGGTAAAGCACCCTCTTCCCACATTACCGTCATACCCCCAACAACCTTTTTGGGCCCAGAAGTGTCCCTGTGTGGTTGGACAAAGAAGAGTCTTAGACATGTATAGATTTACATATAAAAACTGTATTTAAAGAAAAGAGCAACAAATAAGACTGAAGGGAGTCTGGTGCTGTGGTTGCTGCCACGAAGTTGGGGTGACTGCCATTCAGGATTCAGGACACAGTTACACATGTGGGATCGGTTTGTGTTAAAGAGGGTTAGTGGGACTACTTGTCGCCGGCCTTGCATATCGAAATATGCTTCACAAATCGAAGGGCGTATGTTGTGTGGTTGCTGCCTCGGACTTGGGGTCACTGCCATTCAGGACTCAGAACACAATTACACATGTG
Source organism: Triturus cristatus (assembly GCF_964204655.1). Classification (NCBI taxonomy): domain Eukaryota; kingdom Metazoa; phylum Chordata; class Amphibia; order Caudata; family Salamandridae; genus Triturus; species Triturus cristatus. The sequence continues at coordinate 731,918,515 of NC_140587.1, read as the reverse complement.
GGATCGGCTTCTGTTAAAGAGGGTTAGTGGCACCATAAGTATTGAGAGTGTATGAGCCTGTGATGATGCTTGGTGTGGACGGGCCACACTGGGAGCAATGTGTCTTGGCTATAGGACTGCGTCATGTGGAATCACAACTCTATCTGAATAATGAGGCCTGCTGACCATAGTGTAGGCCAGAGGTAGCGGTGAGCAAGGGCCCACAGCCACGTGCATACGTTTGTGACCTCACCGGCCTGCGTAGTGCAGGTTCAGTGGCACCACTTGTCGCTAGCCTTCAATTTGAAAATACTCCTCACTAATCAAAGGGAGTGTGGTGGTGTGGTCGCTGCCATGAAGTTTTGGGTCACTGCATATGGAAATATGTCTAACTGATCAAAGAGAGTTTGCTGCTGTGGTGGCTGCCATGAACTTGGGGTGACTGCCATTCAGGACTCAGGACACAGTTACACATGCGGAATCGACTTGTGTTGAACATGGTTAGTGGTAGTACATCTACATTCCTAGTTTGAATTTTATAATGAGTACGTCGGCAATAAATATAAACATAGTTGGGATTTTCACCAGAAACTACTTTAAACTTTGCTATTTATTTTTCAATTTTCACAAAAGTATTATCTTCCATTTGTTGATCAACACCTAGACATATCCAACTGTTATTTTCTGTACAGTTCTCTTAACTAGCAAAGAAACGTAAGTCTATATCATCACAAATTTATTTTATAACATTTATATTAAAACTCGATTTCGTGCCGCAGGAAAACCTAGACTTATCCAGATGGTTCCTGTTGACTTTGAATATAAACTTGCAGATGTCTATCGATCCGAACATTGGTAGGATCCAATACCTCGATGTGAAAGTATCTTCAAACTGAAGCTGTACATTTTTTTCCTAGTGTCTTCTCCTGTGAAATTTCTTCCCACATTTCTTTCAATTGTGTCTTCTCAGAGTTGGTAATATATGACGTTGAAACAGCAATTGAGTTATGTGCATTATATTATATGTTCATATTTGCATTTCACATCTTCAAAATCTCCGTATTTTAATCATTATTGTACTTCGATGCGTCTGTTCTTTTTAAATTATAAGTATTTTTGGGTGATTTTCGAGTGATGGTATGTCTCATTGCTGACATAAAACTGTTCACTCTTCCTTTGGAAATTACGGGATGTGGAAAGGGAAATCGACAGTTTGTGTAAAATGTATCTTTTGTGTTATCTTTTCGTCGGCAATACTGTCCACATTGATGACTTCAATATGCAAATACGCCACACTAATCGAAGGGAGTCTGGTGCTGTGGTCGCTGGCAAGAAGATGGGGTCTACTGCCATTCATGACTCAGGACACAGTTCCACATGTGGGATCGGCTTGTGTTGAAGACGGTTAGTGGTACCATTTGTCGCCGGTCGCCCACAGTGTAAGGCAGAGGTAGCGGTGAGCTAGGGTCCACAGTCACGTGCATACGTTGGTGACCCAAACAAACCTTGCATAGTACAGGTTCAGTGGCACCATGTGTCGCCGATCTTCCATTTGGAAATACCCCTCGGTGATCGAAGGGAGTCTGGTGCTGTGGTCACTGCCACTGAGGACTCAGGACACAGTTACACATGTGGGATCGGCTTGTGTTGAACAGGGTTAATTGGCACCGCGTGTCGCCGGTCTTCCACAGTGTAGGCCAGAGGCAGCGGTCAGCAAAGGCCAACAGGCAGGTGACGTTGACTTAAGCTGCACAGATTGGGAGCCTTTGGTCTTCTTAACCCGTTATAGTCTATTACACAATTTGCTTCGCTACGAAAGTTGAATTGTGAACCATGTAACTCCAGTGTAGGGCGGAGGCAGTGGTCAGGATGGGCACACAGCCACGTGGCATTGAGTTGAGCTGCACAGTTAGTGGCACCTGGAGTACTCAGCGTGTGCGCACCCTGCAATGAGACGTGGTCCCCGTGGGCCGCACTGTGAGCAATGTGTTTTGTCTAATGAAGTCTGCGTTGATAAGGCCACGTGGTGATGACTTATCGTGCAGTGAGCTAGTAGTACCTGAAGCACACAGCATGTGCGCACCCTGCGATGATACGTGGTCTGGATGGGCCGCACTGGGAGCAACGTGTTTTGCGAACTGGACTTCGATATCTGCAATCGCCCATACATCTGAATTGTGAGCCGTACTGTCCATAGTGTAGATCGAAGGCAGTAGTTGGTACAGACATAAGTCTGCGGTGCTGTGCTGCTGGGTTCGCAGGGGCCCTGTGTCGAGGAGGCCCGCGGTTATGGCCGCTGCCACACGCCAGGGTGAGGGCTGCCGTTCTGACAGACTCATTGGTTTTCCCACAAGTGAACCACGCCTAGGGCCTGGTCTATTTATTCATTCTCCTACACTGGAGTGGCATATGTTGGAGCAGCTCACTCTGCTTCAGCTTTCAGGGGGGGACAACACAGCTACATGGCCGAGATCTTCCCCACTGCCTGAGGTAACATGGTTGCGTCCATTGTGCACTACACTACAAGTATCAATAGTATCTCTCCACATGGAAAGGTTTGTGCTTTGCATAGTGAGGTCTGTGCAGCACATGAGGGTTACACTTGGCATTGTGTGCTTTATCAGTGATGGGTGACTTGCCTCCTTCATATATAGTTGTTTGCTCATCTCCCAACATTCAGCTATTTTGTGGCTGAGGGTCATGGCATTTTGGGAAGGTCCGTTGTTCTGCTTTGTGCTGCCTCAGTGGTAGTAGGGAGGGTGGTCCAGGGGGGAGGTTCTGGTGGTGGTGGGGCTGGGTGTTGTGGCGTTGTTGGGTGTCGGAGCTGCATGATCAGTAGCTGTATCATGTGTTGGTCTTTAGATGTGGCTGTGAGTTGGGTCGAAATAACGGAGTAGATAGTCGACCTCCTTACACCAGTTAAAGGTTGATGTTAATTTGTTACTGCTAACTCAGCTTATCTCCTGCTTTTTGGATTGCATTGCAGATTTGGCTGGTCGTTGAAAATATGGGGAAGTGGTGTTTTCTTGGGTTTTTTGCACGGGAACACCTACTGTGCATTTCATTAGCGTTAGATGTGGATCTTGTTTGTGGCAATTTTGTTGGTGTAAGGTATTGATGGAAGAGTGGTGAGATTTGCAGTTTTCACCAAGTTGAGAATGGGATGATAATTAAAAAACACAGAAAAAAAGATAGGTTTAATGAACGTTATAAATAGAAATTAGCGTTTAGAAATCCTTTGAAATTCACTCAAAAAACTATAGCTTTCAGGCACATTATAGTTAGAAATTAGCATTTAAAAAACCTTTGAAATTCAATGAAAAAAACATAGGTTTCAGGCACATTATAGTCAGAAATTAGCATTTAAAAAACCTTAAAAATTCACTGAAAAAACCATAGGTTTCAGGGACGTTATAGTTAGGAATTAGCATTTAAAAAAACCTTAGAAATTCACTGAAAAATCCACAGGTTTCAGGGACGTTATAGTTAGTTGGACATTTGACTCACATAAAACCAGAGAAATTTGCCTGTTACAGTTAGTTGAGCTAACTATAACTCACACCCCCGCAATGCACTGCGGATGACGTCACATATTACATCACTCATGACAAGGTCAGTGACATCACGGATGACATCACTGATGACATCTCAAATGACATCACAGATGACATCACTGATGACATCATCCACGTGAAAATCAGATGCACCTGATCAGACCCTAATATAACACTTGATACACCCAGTCTAAAATACAGACTATAATTTCTGTAACCGTGAACACACCAATAACAGTTAGTGCATATCCACTCTCTAATTTGTAGGTCTACACACATCCATTCATTCACCTATACACTCACTCATACATACAGTCAGCCATCAATACAGCATTATCATATCCAGTCGCATATCTATACAGACACTCACACACTGCCTCTTATTCTTAGAGTTATTCACAAACCTAGTCAGTAATGAAATAATCAATAACACTTTCATTTACTCACCTGTACAGTTATACACATACCACGTCACTTATTTAAACATACACTAACACATACTTACACTCTAATACAATAACTAATACAAGGACACACTGATCCATACAGGCACTCTCACAATCAGTCATTCTCACATATAGTCATTTATATAGTCCAACACTCATATATACTGCCTTTCACATATGGAGTTACTCACATGTACCACTGAGGCATCCATTCACTCACCGAGACACTCATACACACACTCACTCAGCCATACAGACCTTCACAGTTATTGACTTGAACACATATACCTAGTGAATTAGCCACTCACACATCTATGCAGAGAGTCACACCTCCCAAACCCACCCACGTAGACACTCAGGTACTCATACAGGTACTCAGACAAGCAAAGAATAGCTCATATAGATCCTTATTTAGTTGCTAACCAAACCATAGAACTACTTACACACCAACTAACAACCTAAACTGTGTGAATGTCTATATAAGTCGCTAACACATGCATTAAGCAAGACACAATTAATTAGTCACTTATACAGTTAGTCACACACCTACTTAATCATCCATCCTGAGTCTTATACACTGATTCATTCTTCAATACACCTTGGCATATATATATTTATAAAACATATTTAAACTTTACAGAAACACACATTCACTGGATGATGTCATCAGTGATGTCATCACTGATTTCATTTGAGATGTCATCAGTGATTTCATCAGTGATGTCACTGACCATGTCATGAGTGATGTAATATGTGACATCATCAGCAGGGGGCACGAGGTATAGTTAGCTCAACTAACTATAACAGGCGAATTTCTCTGGTTTTATATGAGTCAAATGTCCAACTAACTATAACGTCCCTGAAACCTATGTTTTTTTCAGTGAATATATATATGGTCCAGTTGAAGGCAGTCACCGAAACGCACTGACCGTCCATGCTCGCACTTATGGTGTACTAAAATAAAGCACTTTTGAATCGAAAAAATACTTGCGGACTCTCTCTGTGCTGTGGAGACTCTGGCTGAATGGTGAGGACTGCAAGGAGTTCTGTCTCTCTCTATATATATATATATATAACGGTTTTGAGCTGACTGATTAAAGACTTTTGCGCAATAGACAAGGCGTCGATTTTCCTTTTTGGTGAAAGGAATCCTTTGCTGTATATATATATATATATTCACTTAAAAAACCATAGGTTTCACACATGTTATAGTTAGCTGGACATTTCACTCATAAAAAACCAATGAAATTCCCCCGTTATAGTTACTGCAGGCAACTATAACTCACGCGACCGTAATCCTCTGCTGATGCTAATACTGTATTTAGACACTTATTTACCCATGTCTTCTTCCATTAATCTTTAGCTATACATATATTACAAATATTTATTTTTCAGAAAGACACATATGTCATTAGTGATGTAATATCTGACGTCATCAGCAGAGGATTGCGGTCGCGTGAGTTATAGTTGCCTGCAGTAACTATAACGGGGGAATTTCATTGGTTTTTTATGAGTGAAATGTCCAGCTAACTATAACATGTGTGAAACCTATGGTTTTTTAAGTGAATTTGCAAGGTTTTTTAAATGCTAATTCCTAACTATAACGTGTGTGAAACCTATGGTTTTTTCAGTGAATTTGTACGGTTTTTTAAATGCTAATTAATTTATGTATTATTTTTTTTATATATTTATTTTACAATAAACTACGTATTAAAAATTATTATTTTTTTTTTTTTTGGTTTTCACCCTGCGAATAATTTTTTTGTGTTTTTCAGGGTGCGCGCACTGTGCGCGCACCCCGCGATTTTTAAAAAAAAAAAAATTTTTTTTTGCCTTCGGGGTCCTTCAGGGACCCCCTGACAAAGGCTAGGGGGTCAGGAACTCTCTACCCTGCCCCCTTTTCACGTTCGCCACCTTCCTTTTTCACTCTCGCACTGAAAACAAACAAAATGGCGGCCGACACTTCCTGATTTCGACCGATTCGAACGTTGACTAACATGTAACCACCAATCAGAATAACGCTCGCGCACGTTAGGGTGCTCGCACGGTGCGCGAACCCTGCGCGCATATATATATATATATGCTTTTAAATGCTATTTTCTCCGGAAATACTGAACAGATTTACACCAGACCTGCAAAAGGCACTTCCTTGACCTTATGGCTACCTCTCTGCCAAATTTCAAGTAATTCTGTTCAGCCGTTCGGGCTGTAGCTGTGTCTAAAGGTCCTATGGAAAAATGCATGGGAAAAACACGTTTTGGGACCCCCCTTTTATCTCAGCCCCCGCTTGACGAATCCCCCCGAGACTTTCAGGGTAGGAACGGAGCGTAGCGCCCCACCTATTTTGAAAAATTCGCGAGGATTCGTCGACCGGCGCCAAAGTTATTCAAAATAGAATGTTGCGGATTTCCTATGGAAACGTGGTCCTAACTATAACTACCTACTGGCGACCGCCAGTAGGTAATATATATATTACCTACTGGCGGTCGCCAGTAGGTAGTTATAGTTAGGACCACGTTTCCATAGGAAATCCGCAACATTCTATTTTGAATAACTTTGGCGCCGGTCCACGAATCCTCGCAAAATTTTCAAAATAGGTGGGGCGCTATGCTCCGCTCCTACCTTGAAAGTCTCGGGGTGATTCGGCAAGCGGGGGCCGAGAAAAAAGGGGGGTCCCAAAACGCGTTTTCCCCATGCATTTTTCCATAGGACCTTTAGACACAGCTACAGCCCGAACGGCTGAACAGAATTATGTGAAATTTGGCAGAGAGGTAGCCATAAGGTCCATGAAGTGCCTTTTGCAGGTCTGGTGTAAATCTGTTCAGTATTTCCTGAGAAAATAGTATTTAAATCAATATATATATCTGTAAGCGCGCAGCGTGCGCGCTGGGTGCGCGCACCTTGCCGTGCGCGAGCGCAATTGTGATTGGTTGTTAGATCTTAGTAAACATTCGAATCGGTGGAAATCAGGAAGCGGCGGCCGCCATTTTGTCTATCGCATAAAGAGGGGGTGATAAACAAAGGGGGAGAACTTGAAAAGGGGGCAGAGTGGGGAGAAATTGACCCAGTAGGCATTGTAAGGGGGTCACAGTAGGACCTTGTAGGGCAAAAAAAAAGATTTATATTTTGTTAAAAAATATCGCCGAGTGCGCGCACCCAGCGCGCACCCAAAAAAAACTTTATTAAAAAAAAAAAAAAAAATCGCATTTAAGTATTTAGATATAAGGTGGCTCTAAAAAGAGCCCTTGTGTTTATTGTTTGTTTTTTGGTACCTACAAGTAAGTACCGATGCAGAGTCTAAAGTTCAAGAGGAAGACTTTGTTGCCTTCATCAGTGAAGTGTACACCATCTCCTCTATAAATGTCTTGCATGTTGTAACGCAAGTTGTTGTGGTATATAGAACCCATACCATAGTCTCTGAGGAAAGCAGAAATAGATTTGTTGACGTGCTTCCTTGCTTTGTCAATCTGCGGACAAAATTGGTTGGACCAGTTCCACTTTTGCCTTTGGCATATGTTAGAATATACGAAGGCAGTTTGTGGAAAAAGCGTCATCAATTCCACAAAGGTGTCCTTAATAAGCATTTCCAGACCTACCCCAGTTAAAGTGCCTAGGTAATTTCCACCACAGTGCACAATAATAAGGTTAGGCTGTGGGAGATGTAGAAAGGTTTTCACCAAAGGCATTAATTGGTGCCACTTTAACCCTCTCTGACCAATCCATTTAATGTCTACATTTGGCAAAGCAAGGTCTCTCACCATACCTCTTTTTTCTGCAAATTTTTCACTCCAGAAGACATAGCTGTGTCCTACAATCCACACTGTGAACATCTTCCAAGGAGATCTGGATGCACTCAGGAGGTGTCTTTCAGTAGAAAGGCAAAAAGAAATGAAAGACAGTTGAAAAATGGGGGCACACATACTTTTTTTATAAAAAGAACTCATTGGCTGTTTCAAACCATTCTACACTAAAAACTAGGCTGTATGTTTAAATTTTAAAAAGCATGTATTGCATTGGTTCAGAAAAAAGTGTGAAAAAAGAACATTAGTTTGGATTTGCTGTTAGGTTTGAAAAGTAAAGCACTCTTGCTCTTTGGAAATGAAACATTGTCTGTTGAACTTCTGACCTCTCTGCTCACACCTGTGTTCTATGACCTGTTGCTATGGTAGCAGGCAGAAGTTAAGTTGGGGGAAGGGTACATTTGGAAAGGGGTTGAAGTTTTCATCCAATAGAAATGTGTGATTTCATTTGAAAAAATGTGGGAAGTACTGAGATTGAAAATTAACATGTATATGTGTGAAAAAAGAGAGGGAAACTGTGCCATTAACTGGTTCTGCTGAGAGGAGAGAGGTGTGGAGCTCAGTGATTCTGGTCTGATAAACTGCTGTGTGACTGCTACATTTCTTTCACAACTAACTAATTTTAAAGGTGAGTTATGAGTTTGAGAGGGGGTGTTTGTGGTTAATTTTGATATATAAAAAAAAATATGATTATTTGTTTACAGTTGTGATTTACATTTTCAGTTTTGCAAGATATTTAACTGTTTTGAATATGTAAAATATTATGGAGTATGTTTTCAACATAAGATAATGTGTACTGGTAACAATGAGGAATACTGTTTTGTGACTACCATCAAACCATGAGTCTGTGTGCAGAGAAGAATTGTGGGCAGAGATTTAATTTGTGTTGCTGTTGAAAAGTAAGACTTGCAGTTGAAAGAAAAGGACAGCTTCTTTTTAATTGTGATGGTTAGCATTTAGCAGAAATCACTTTGAAAAAAAAGAGAGGAAAATGGCAGCACATTTGAAAAAAGCATGCACACATGCACTGTTACATACATCCCTGCAGTCTTCATGCAGTTCTGGAAGTCTCTTTGCTCATCTGTCAAGCACCAGACAATCCACAGTGTTCAGAAACACACTCTTGGCACACACGCAGCAGCTTCTCCAACACTCTCATGTGTAGTACACAGCTCTGTGTGCTTTTTTTCAGATAGCACTGTGTAATGCAAACACATTCAACGTCACCAAGGCCTCATTTAAATTGATCTTGTTTAATCACTCACTCTGTAACATATGGACATGGTCTTAAGGAGCTGTTAGGAAATGTGCTGTTTTCTGCTTCTGTAAATAATAAGGGAAATGTATCAGGCTGTAACAGTAATTTGGTACTATTCAGGGACACTGTTTTGTTCCAAAAAACATAGCATGAGTCTGTGTGCGCACAGAAATTGTGGGCAGAGATTTAATTTGTGAAGATGTTGTTCAGTAAGAAATGCAATCCCATGAAAGGGGCAGCCTGTGTTATGTGCCTAAAATGATGGCATGACTCTGTGTGCACACAGGAATTGTGGGCAGAGATTTAATTTGTGAAGATGTTGTTCAGTAAGAAATGCAGTCCCATGGAAGGGGCAGCCTGTTGTGTTTACACAAATTATCCCTTAGCACACATGCACTGTTACATACATCCCTGCAGTCTTCATGCAGTTCTGGAAGTCTCTTTGCTCATCTGTCAAGCACCAGACAATCCACAGTGTTCAGAAACACACTCTTGGCACACACGCAGCAGCTTCTCCAACACTCTCATGTGTAGTACACAGCTCTGTGTGCTGTTTCAGATAGCACTGTGTAATGCAAACACATTCAACGTCACCAAGGCCTCATTTAAATTGATCTTGTTTATTCACTCACTCTGTAACATATGGACATGGTCTTAAGGAGCTGTTAGGAAATGTGCTGTTTTCTGCTTCTGTAAATAATAAGGGAAATGTATCAGGCTGTAACAGTAATTTGGTACTATTCAGGGACACTGTTTTGTTCAAAAAAACATAGCATGAGTCTGTGTGCGCACAGGAATTGTGGGCAGAGATTTAATTTGTGAAGTTGTTGTTCTGAAAGAAATGCAGCCCATGAAAGGGGCAGCCTGTGGTATGTGCTCAAAATGATGGCATGACTCTGTGTGGTTCCATTTCTTCACCTCTTTTTGTATATTAATTTAAAAAAAAAAAAAAATTTAAAAACCTTGGGTGCGCGCAGGGTGCGCGCACCTCAAAAAAATTTCAAAAAAAAATATCTCAAAAAAAAATTTGGGGGGTTTAGTTTATAAGTGGCTCTTAAAAGAGCCCTTGAGTTAATGGAGGGAAACAGGAAGAGAAAAACGCAAAAAAAGAAAAAACATCTATGGCCTAGTGCACGGATGCGCATCAAATTTTCTCTGAAGGAGATCAAGACTGGTCTCCCCCACAGAAATAAGAGAACCGCAATCAGTGCACCGTGTAGACAACCTCGCCAAACAAGGTGGACGAACAAGAGGTGTAGAAACAGGTGAAGGCACCATCGCAGCTAAAGTGCTCCCCTGAGCTGCCGAAGATGTGCTCGGCTGAGCTGCTGCTGATGTCGTCGGCTGAGCAGGTGGAGGGTTTTCTCCAGAAGCTCGACGAAAAGTTACTGGATGCATTTTGTTAACATGTCTCAACATAGTGTGAATGCTAAAAGAATATTTCTTGTTAGGATTCCCACGAGATAAGACTTTATCACAAAGTACACATGTAACTTTCGGTGCATTTACCTTTTTCAGACCTTCTGGAAAAGTGAAAAACTGCCATATAAATCTGTCTTTCTGCTTCCTGTTCCTCTGCCTCTCAAGAGTGTCCTGGTCACTGTCTGAAGTTGGTTGCTGTTCAGCCATTGTCTCTCAACAACAGAATAGCTCCTTCTCCAAAGGAATCAGAACTAATAATGAGGGGAGTAGGTGTGGTTTGGGAAGAATCTGGAACTGAAAGTACTTCAAACCAATCAAAAGTGATGATTCTTGATCACATGACTTGCCATGAGGGGATTGGGTGTGGTGTTGAAACAATTAGAAACTGAAAGTAATGATAACCAATAAGAAATATTGTTTTATTATGCATAAACCCGAGGTGCGCGCACTGCGCAAGCTCCGAGCGCGCACCTCGTGATTACGTATTCGCGAACGCGTAAGAGCGCATGTGCATACGTCATATGCGCGCACCTAGCGCGCATACGTTGAACACGCGTATACGCGACCGTTATTGCGCGTAATTTTAGCGTATGCGGAAGAAAACCGCGTAGAGCGCGTAGGACGCATGCACGCATGCGTACGTGCGTACGCACACCTACGTACTGGGTGCGCGCTCCCAGCGAGCACTATGACGTATATTTGTGTACGTAAAAACCGTACGACGGAATTCATAAAAAACGTACGAAATAGTACTAGGAGCGCGCTCAGAGCGCACACCCAAAGAATTTATATATAAAAAAAAAGTGGACAAAAAATAATTTAAAAAATTAATAATAAAAACAAAATTTATCCTAATTGAAATTTAAAAAAAAAAAAAAAACAAGATACAGATAATATATAAATGAATATATAGGAATTTTATTTTTATTAAAAAATAAATATCATTAATTAAATAATACAAAAATTAGCATATAAAAAACCGTACAAATTCACTGAAAAAACCAAAGGTTTCAAAAACGTTATAGTTAGGAATTAGCATTTAAAAAACCTTGCAAATTCACTGAAAAAACCAACGGTTTCAAAAACGTTATAGTTAGGAATTAGCATTTAAAAAACCTTGCAAATTCAATGAAAAAACCATAGGTTTCACACATGTTATAGTTAGCTGGACATTTCACTCGTGAAAAACCAATGAAATTCCCCCGTTATAGTTAGTTCAGCTAACTATAACTCGCGCACCCGCAATCCACTGCTGATGACGTCACATATTGCATCACTCATGACATGGTCAGTGACATCACTCATGACATCACTGATGACATCTCAAATGACATCACTGATGACATCACTGATGACATCATCCTTGTGATTGAGTAGCAGAGCTCCTCTCACCCTAATATAACCTTTGATACACACATTCAAAATTAGAAACTACAATGTTCAAAATAATGGACATACCAATACCAGTTACAACAACCAATTCAATAATTCAAAGATCCACATACAAATCCACTCATTCACCAACAGTCCTATACAGTCACTCATACATGTACTCACTCATCATATGTACTCATACACCTATACAGCCTGTTACATAATGTCACTCATCCATAGAGTTACTCACACACATAGTCACTCATGCTAATAAAGATTAAAACATACAATTATATGCATATACAGTTATACACACACCACCACACTTACTTATACGGAAACTTACACATACTTAGTCTTTTAAACAGTCACTTATAGAAAAACATACTTATTCATACAGGAACTCTTTCAATCTCTTACTCTCACATATACTCAATTAAAAACACCAATAATCACATATACTACTATAAAACATATGAAGTTACTCATAGAGACACTATTGACACAGTCATTCACTCACTAACACACCCATACACACACTCATCCACCCATACAGTCCTGCACACATGCTGTCTTCAACACATACAAACAGTGAGTCACTCATTCATGCACCTATGCACTACGTAATACCCCCCACCGAACCATGCAGACACTCAGACTGATACTCAAAAAACCAACTAATAACCTATATAGACACCCATGTAGCTACTCACCAACTCATGCAGCCACCTATACACAAAGTGAGAGACTGATACAGATATTTACAGACTTAAACATTACTCACAAAGCCATGTATTCACTATGATACACTGAATCAGTCACATAATCAATTTTTCTTTAAAAAATCATCCATTTAGACATTTATATACCCATTTATTCTTCCATCGACCTTGAGATATACATATATAAAATATATTTAATTTGAAGAAAAACACACATACACTAGATGATGTCATCAGTGATGTCATCAGTGATGTCATTTGAGATGTCATCAGTGATGTCATGAGTGATGTCACTGACCATGTCATGAGTGATGTAATATGTGACGTCATCAGCAGTGGATTGCGGGTGCGCGAGTTATAGTTAGCTGAACTAACTATAACGGGGGAATTTCATTGGTTTTTCACGAGTGAAATGTCCAGCTAACTATAACATGTGTGAAACCTATGGTTTTTTCATTGAATATATATATATATATATATATATATATATATATATATATATATATATATATATATATATATATATATATATATATATATATATATATATATATATATATATATGTATATATATGTATATGTATATATATCCAACAGGTGCATTTGCAGCATTCATCCAGAATGCTACATGTGCTCATATCTCACCCACCCCGGGTGAACGTATAATAACAATCTCCATGCTGACTTGCTAAACAGATACAGCACTTCTCGTAGTGCAGATAGAATAATTTTTATTTCTAGGCAGACATATGCATCTGCGTGTTTCACCTCCTGCCGAGCCTTCCTCATGATCGCAGTAGAAAGTAGAAAGAATTTCACTTGGGTAGATATTTCATGTAATACTGTGGACTCTTGTTAGATAAAAGGGCAGGTGAGGGTTCTTTGTGGCTGAGTCTTTCACACAGCTACTGACTCACCCACATAGACACTTAGATACCCACTCACACACTCTGGCACTCACACACATACTAACAGACCCATTCAGACACTCATACACCCACTCACATAGGCACTCAGACACTTTTGCACCCACTCACAAATCCGTACAGCCACTCGTAAAGCTACTCACAGACCCATTCAGACACTCATGCCCCCTTACAAACCCACTCAGACACTTACACCCACTCACAGACCCCCTCAGACACTCATGTACCCACTGACAGACCCATACATCCACTCACACAGCTACTCACAGACCCACTCAGAGACTCACATGCCCTCTTACAGACCCACTCAGAGACTAACAAACCCATTCATAATCCCATTCAGACACTCATACACACTCATAGACTGACTCACACACTCATGGAGGCACTTGCAAACCCACACAGACACAGTCACACCTTCTCGCATACCCAATGAGACACTCACTCAGATGCTCATGCACCCAGTCACAGACCCACTCAGACACTCACACACCCATTGAGACACTCATGCACTCCCTCACTCACCCACCAAGACACTCTTGAACTCACTCACACACTCACTCTCAAAGGTTATAGGTAACAGGAAATAAAATGTAAAAAACATAGATGTTAACTTAAAAAACAAAGGTTACAGGGACATTATAGTTAGGAAACAAAATTAAAAAAATCTTAGAAATTCACTAAAAAAACAAACTGAGAAGAATATTCAAGAAACATGCTGTGAGAAGGTAAAGTTCACAAGAGACATGCTGCATGTGGTGTCTAACGAGGCATCATTATGCTTGAGGAGCATCCGGACGAAGTTGTTGTGAAGTTGGCTACATTCAAACTTTTTAGAAGTCAAAAATCTCCAGCTGGATGAGGCAGGAGGCTGAAGCCAAAGACATTTCCAGGAGGTTGGATATCCACTTGGTGAAGGTTCACTAAACAGGATTTGCTTCTGTGAAGGAAAAAGTAGCAGGAGGTCAGGTGACTGGCGATGTACATTTGGTGGATAAACGTGCAGGTTGGTTTGGTTCTCAGAGCAGCTTTTAACCAAAAAATGCCTCAATCCCAAGTTTTGGATTGTGGCTATCTGGACACCTTTAGCACCACAACCAAGGGTCCTGGACTGATGGGACACCACTTTGGGGTTCAGGACTCACTCAGGCTGGGTCCAAGTGCAAGTTCAAGATGTTGCTAGACTTTTATGTCTCTGTGGCTCTGAAAAGAAGGACATCAAACTAGCCCTTGGAGTAACTCTGGTAATCCTGGGTTCATGTGAATATGCAGGACTTAAACAGAGGAGCTGGCCTCCAGACAGCAAAGCAGTCCTTCGAGGAGCAGCAAAACAGTCTTGTGGAGTACACAGCAGGCCACAGAAACAGGCAGTACCCTAACAGTCCTTCTGTAGGTCCACAAAGTGAACTGAAGAGTGGATCTGAGTACCCAATTATAATATCTGGTGTCTTCTTTAAAGACGGGAGAGGTTGGGAGAGGTTTCACTTGCAAGTGCTTGGAAATTCCTGACTCCCCTGCTCTGAATCTAAGCTGGCTACAGAGACAATGTGGAGGTGACAAGCCCTTTGTGTGAAGGGAGAGCACACCCTATACAGTTGCAAGTGGGGCTGTGCCCTCATCCTGCCAGCAGATGGCCCATTCAGGCACATCTTATCCCTCTATTGTGTGACTCTCTGGGAAGAATTCAAAGTCAAACTCAGTTAAGCCCAGACATGTGATACAGGGGAGGCTGAAGGCACCAAATAACTAAGGACAGAAAAATGCCAACTTTCTAAAAGTGGCATTTTCAAAATTGTAATTTAAAATCCGACTTTACCATCAAGAGGATTTTTAATTGCAATTTCATAGATACCAAACATAAAATGTGTATCTTTCCCCAATCAAACGTTAGCACTTATTAAATGTAATAAGGCAACCCAATGTTATCTTTTGGGACAAGTAGGGCCTCACAGGAGTGAAAAAGGAATTTAGGAGTTATTAACTGCCAGGACGTGTAAAACGTAAATGTATATGTTAGACCTTTTACAATCCACCCTGCTAATGGGCTACCCAGGGCCACCCTTAGGAGAAACATGTGCCATGAAAGGGGAGTTTAAGGCTTGGCAAGGGGGTAATATTCCAAGGTTGCATTGGAAGTTTGAAACTGCATTCAGGCTGCAAATGCAGACCTGGGACATGTTTTAAGGGGCTACTTAAGTGGCTGACAATATGTGCTGCAGGCCCACTAGTAACATTTAAGGTACAGGCCGTGGGTATATGATATACCACTCTACAAGGGACTTATAAGTAAATTAAATATGCCAGTCAGGTAGAAACCAATTTTACCATGTTAAGGGAAGTGAGCACTCGCACTGCAGCACTGGTTAGCAGAGGTAAAATGCACAGAGTCCTAAGGCCAACAAAAATGAATTTCAGCAAATAAATGGAGGGAAACGGGCAAAATGTTTGGGGGAAGACCATTCTAAGGCTGACAGGTCTAACAGTAAGCTTGCAGCCCCTGCCCAAACTGGCCTGGCACCCGTGGCTAAACTGCTGTGCCTGCCTTCCACTCCACCTCCATTCCCTCCATTCTCTGTGTGTCGGCCCATGTCCCCTCTCTCCTGCCCATAGTGGTCTGTTGTGTTTCTCCTACCTATGTCGGCCTGCCATCCATGTTTACCTTGCTGCCACTGCCTCTCTCCCCCTGACCTCCATGCTCCATCTTATTGTAGTAATCAACTGAATGGACATTAGGAGCCCTTCACCGCATGTTACTTATATCAGGATTCGAACTCCGCCAATGCAATTGAACCTTTATTTTCACAACAACACTGGGTCAAGCACCACTGTAGACCAGCAACTACAACAGGCATATTCTCACCATTTAGACCTTCTTATTCTTGTTGAAGCCTCAAAATCAGGAAAGTGATGAAACATGTGTTGGCTGTGACTGACATACTGCGAAAACAGGATTGGAATAAGAAATTAACTCAACCAGAAACTTACAGTTCAAATCATCATTTGTCTTTGTTACCAATTATTGTGGTCATTGTAATGTGCTTACTTGCATTTTTTGGCATTAGCCAACATAATTTCCTTTTAGGCACTAGCATCCCCAATCTTTCTAACCCTTTAAACATAAATGAGGGAGAGAGCCGTACCCATGAGGGGTTGCCCATGAGTGATAAATACTTTGAACCCTTGCCACTTGAGACAAGTCCTAGAATCTTTGCGTCTGGAGGCCCCACCTTGCGCTCTCTGCTGTGTTGCACGGTTCACTGATAGAATATCGATGCTAAAAATATCGGGGAAAAAATATAGTCTACCAAAATATATAGTCCCATACCTAAACAGGTAAGTACAAAACTATTGAATCAAAAATATCAATTTTAAAATTATAGATGTAAAAAATATCGATTTAAATATATATATATATATATTAAATATTAACAAAATTATTTAAGTTTAATATATATTTCTACAAAATATAACAAATAAACTTAATTAAAAAAATTAAACACACAAAAATATCATTTATACATATATATTTACTTTAAAATATTTACTAAACTATTATCTTTAATTTATTTTAAAACATTAAAGTTATTTAAAAATAATATATATATATACATCATTTAAAATATAAAAATAAATCTAGAATAAATGAAAACATTAAACAATGAAAAAATAATTAAACTTAAAATGCCCAATACCATTGGTGTAACAGTAGGGAAAGTTTTGGATAGCAAAATAATTAAATATACTATACTATTCCTACTCCAGTGAGTGCAACAGTAGGGAAAGTTCTGGATAGCACAGGGGTAAAAATTACCATTCCCACTCCAGTGAATGCAATAGTAGTGAAAGTGTTGGATACCGGAGGAACACTTTGAAAAAATATATATATATTAAAAATGTAAATAAATAAATACATTATTAAACAGTATTAAAAAATATATTAAACATATAAAAAGAACACATATAATATTAATTACATATAACAAAAACCTGCAAATCTTATATAGAATAAAATAATAAATACATTTTCAAATCGATATTCTTGACCTTGATATTCTTGCTGTCGATATTTCTGACCCATGATATTTATGCCTCGATATTTCTGTAACTCGATATTTATGACTCGATATTCTGTCTCTGCATCATGTTGCACACCGATACTGTTGTATTTGTCACTGTGTGAGGGACGAACATGTAACATTGAGATTAAATACCTATACATTGAATTATCCCCCCTATAGTAGTGCTGCGTGGAAGGTGTAGACTTCACTTTGTGTTGTCCATTAACCTTGTTGTTTTGAGGTTGTAGACTGCGCTGGGTGATGCCTGTTGTGCTGAGTAGATAGGGCAGAGTATTCAAGTGAGCTGGGACTAAGGTGCCGATTAGGATGACGGAGGATGGCGGTGGCGGTCCTTCCGCCATCACTAAGCTATTTACCCACCGTCCAATTAGGATGGCGGTGGGTACCGTGGCGGAAGCAAAGTCCGTCCGCCACTACACTGTCAAAGGCAATCATACCGATTGCGTGGTGGATGGTGTGGGGTACCTAAAATGGTGGTGGTGCTTAGCAGGCACCGTCCACCAAATTAGGATTTTGTGATGAAAAGACCTTTCCATGGCGGCGATGCCGCCATGGAAAGGCTGGCGGCATGGGGCTTGGGAAACGTTGCGGGCTCCCCTTGGTACCTCCCTGCATTTCCCTGCACTGCGTGGCAGGCACTGTGTGGTGCCTGCCACGCAGTGCAGGGAAATGCAGTGCATGCCATTTTAACATTGCGAACGGTGCTGCACCCAGCAGCAATGTTAAAGGCCCGGGATGCACCCTCCAGTATATGTATGGTGGGACAGCCGCATTACTGGCAGGCGGTCCCAACCACCGCAACGATGGCGGGCAGACTCATGTCCGCCAGCCATCGTAATGAGCCCCTAAATTCCCACAAAGTCCAAACAGTAGGGCTATGACTGAGTGAACTTGTTCTTCAAAGTAATACCTTACTTATTGTTAGTCTGAGGATTAAGCAGCAAGCCGTACATCTGAGAAATTCATGCAACATATGTTTGATATCTAATGAATACACAAGTAACCTTAGGAAAATAAATAGTGTAAAAGTTCCAATCCGAACTATATTTAAAAAATAAAACTACTTTGCTATGGGAAATGCTCCAAAACTAAATCTGATAACGAAATGAGAAGTTAGATCAAAAACAAACTTGCATTGGATATAAAAATAAAGTTAGCTTTAGAAAGTACATTTAAAACCATATGCTTGATTTGTTTCTCAAAAAAGAACATAGGCGTGTAGGTGTTAATTACATTTATATAAAATAATTGAAGTCCCATCTCCCCGGTTTTACACAATTGTAACAGAAAATAGTCTTTAACAGTATCTGATGAAACAGTGTCTGGGTCTTTAAGACTGAATCATGAGGCATCATCAGTCCACAGTCTCCAGTTACAGGGTGGGGCTCCATGCACTCCTCTTTTTCAGGCCCACAGAAAGAATGCGGAGACAACTGGTTATCTACATTTCTCTGCAGCAGCTTCCTTTGTCCACAGGCCCTCTTGCACGTCACAGGCAAATTGAAGAGCTCAGTAGACAGCAGAAATGTCTAATTTCAGAAAAACTACTTGCTTTCTCACAGGTAGTAACAGATTCTTATCTCTTCAGACCCCTCTTTAATCTTCATCTCCAGGAAAGCAGATCCAGAGTGCAAGTTTCATTTCTGTCTTAACTTGGACCACAGTATCCCTTTAGGTCAACATGAGGTTTTCCTATTTGGACCTTGGAGCATCTGTCCAGTCCTTGAGATTCAAGAATGAGGCGGGCACAAGTCGTTCAACAGTCCAAGATCAAACAACTAAAACGTGTTCATACAATAGCTTCCCATAGTCATATCTAAGTTTGTAAGAAGCACTCTTTACCAGGGCTTGTTTATGCATATTTAAAAAAAACTAAATATGCAAGCAGACTGAGATTGGCAAAAATCCCTGTGCAAATCAATTTAGTTTATTACAGTTTCACCAGCCAATATTTATTACAATGCAATCCAGATCCTGTTTTAGAGCTGTGCTTTATGCAACACTGTCCACTGGTCCTCTGCACCTTCCCAATTCCATCTGTCAGCGCTGTGATTTTATAATGTCACTCTACACATCTCTCCAAACTGTCCTGTGCCAACCAGTCTGACCGTCCACAGCTCAAAGGAGACCCATCCAGGTTTCAGCTATTACTCACCTAGGGCTTCACTGTGGCTGTGATGTTTTTCTAGCACAGGCAATTTTTTTCCTCTTCCATAGTCCATTGATCTAAAAGCCCCTGAAAACAGACATGTGGCCACTGTAGCTCAATGACAGGTGTCCCACCAGCTCTTTGGAGCTTGCAAAACTCAAGAGCTCTTTCGCTATCCTCATAACAAGTATTGTCACTGTTCTTGGAAAATTAGAAACTAAATAGAACTGCCTGCTCTTTAAATCAAAAGGGCCTCGTTGTTAGGCTTTGACTTTCAGGACGTAACATGGTTGTACAGTCAAAACATACTCTTAGAGGTTAGTTGGGGGGGTAAACATTTAGTCCAGGCAGCATGAGTATTACACACTCGCAATAAGCAGATTCTCCAAGCATATATTACTACTATGAAAAGGAATATATATTCTATTATACTAAGTAAACTTGTTATGCGGGAACAGAAGATAAATGCAGTTCTACTTCTTTCTATGCAAAGTAGGTGATAATACATTTAGAAAATAATGGACACATGCTCACAAATGTAACTTAAGGTTTAAGCAAGTGCACAGCATGTTTTTTCTAATTATGCTGGTATCTTGTTATTCGTAGCGCCTTGCATATGTTCTGGGTCCTGTGGTGGAAGTTGAGACTACCTGCAGTGTCCAACCGGTCTTTAGGTGTGGGGGAACCACATGAGGTGTGCACAATCTTTAAGCAGTGGTGATAGGAGTGGGTGTGTCGGTCAGCCTCTGGCTGTGCTTTCTTCATGCAAAAATGGCAGTGTAGGACGATTGCAGTTTTAGGATCTCTTTTATGGCATTTTGGCACAGGGCTGCTCAGCAAGGCACCTTCCTGAGCCGCCCTTTGCCAAAGTTTAAGGGCAGGAAAGCACTGTATTTACGCAATGCAGTGCATTCCTGTCCTTTCTGCCTGCGCTGGTGACGTTTTGCTGGCAGTATTCCTCCATTGCAGGCAGGATTGATTTTGTGCAGGAAGGGCCACTTTCCTGCACAAAAACAATCCTACGAAGCATTTTCTTCTTTCTATATGTGCTGCAAAATGCAGCCCACATGGAAACAGAAAAGAACAAGGAGAAATAAACATTTCTCCCCGTTACACCTCACCTCGGGAGGTGTACAGATGTGACACTTCCCCAGGTTTACATCACTTTGTAAATCTGAGGCAGCATCAAATTCCATGGGCGTTGCATTGAAAAACACACTGCAACACCCATGGAATTCATCCCAGGCACTGAGTAAGGCGACACAGTGATTTGTGCTACATTGCCTTACTCATGATGTATGAGGTCATTCAAAGGCATGCAAAGTGGCTTGGTAAATCTTTATGAAAGCCCTCCATCACACTTGTACCACTTTACATGGTGCAAATGTGATGCAGGGCTCTCATAAATAAGGCCCCTAGAGTGCAACTGCTGGTGTAGAGTTGTGATGGCCTTGATGATGGTTGTAGGCATGCAGTGGAGAAAAATTCTCCTGTGCAGCTTTCAATCCTTTCTTCTTAGATACCAGCCCTGAGGTAATGCATTAGTTCAGGGCAAAGGAGCTCAAGGGTTTGACAAGTCACCATAAGGAGTCCCACTCACAGAGTCACACGTGGCATCACTTCTTTGAGGATGCAGGGCTCACAACAGTGGTGGGTCACCTCACACTGCCCCTCTCATCGAGTCAATGAGGAACTAGTTGTCACATGTACATTGTGCCAGAGAAGTTCCACGCTGTGGGCGGAATCTTGAAAATTGTCAAACATTCACCCATAGTACAGAGATCTGGGCCTAAATCCATTGTTTTCTTGCCTGCTATGCCATTCCAGTTTGGACCCAACCAAATGTATATAAGTCTTGACCCTGTCCCCACATGGATACAGTCAAGCCCAAACTACCAGGCCAGGTCCTCCCTGGACCGGAAACAAGTATCCTGGCACCAGTTTCAGTGTATCACTCCTCATTAGCCAGGCTAGTTTGAATCCAATGGCATAGTGAGCACGGAACGCATGTCTGGGCATTCCCTTCTTACTTGCGGTGACTATAGCAACACAAAAAGATGATGGACAGAATGCGGAACATGGCCAAACATTCACCCCTAGTGCAGAGGTGTGGGCCTAAATCCATCATTTTTTGCCCATCATGTCACGGACTGTTCTCATGGGGAGCAGGGTCAACACTGGTTTGCATACAGCTGGGGTGGTTTGGTGAGTAAGAAAATTATGGATTTAAACTAGATAGGTGACTGGGGGTGAATGTTGGACAATGTTCAGCATTCCGTCCATCTTCTTTTTTGTGTTACTGTTGGCAAGTACAACCCACTGGGTACCATGGGAAAAGAATCAGTTTACACCTTAAAGAAACAAGGGCAAGTAGTTCAGGTTTCTATTGATGTTGTCATTCTTATTTATTCATGCACTGTGAAGTTGAGATTTGTTTTATTTTCACAACAAAAGTTACAAAAAATAGCTTTAATTGCAAATGTCACGCTTTAAAGCACAGGCCTTTGCATCCTCTCCGTGGACATTGTCTGTTGAGGACACTTTAGAATGTAAGTGAAGAAATCATCTCACTCAAGCTTAGATTCCAGATAGTAACTTTGCACAACTTGACAACACATTTGCACACATTTATAGCTGATTTAGCAAAGAGTCAAATAAATCATATTGAATGCAAAAATGTTATTCATTTTCGGGCGGAGCACATGCAGTTAGGAGAGAATTAGCAACCTGCAGCTGCCAGAGAGGTTAAATGGTAGAGGTCCAGAATCCAAAAAGAAAACATATAAGAAACATGGTAAAGTATATATTTGGTGTGTGTTTGAGCGCGTGTGTGTGCGTGTGTACGTGTGTGTGAGTGGGTGGGTGTGTAGTCAGTGAGTATTTTTCTATGGTGCTGATGATGAATGCAGATTTATAGATCATTTCATCCTCCTTACCGAGGTAGACCTTGGCAATACAACCATCTGGGGAGTTACTGTTCTCAACTAGTCAAGGGATTTCCCTGGGAGATTTGAGCATCTCATTCCCATTTTCCCAGTGGAAATGGGGAGTATTTGCGTAAAAGTTGTTTGTGACATGTCAATCACAAAACATTCCACTTTCCACACTGGTTTAACTGTATAAAACTCTAGAATAGTTTATGTGGTTTAAACATCTGGGATGAGGCTCAATTTGTATTCAATTTGTAATTGTGCACATACTGTTTGTGCTTAACCTCAGCATTCCTATAGCAGCACTCTGTTTGTGCCTAATTTCAGCATTACTATAGCACTCGTAATGAGGCTGATTGACTATAGGTAACTTTGCGGCATATTAACAAGGTGCAGCGATAATATTATCGCCGCTTTAGAGCCCGTTTTCGGGCAAAAAGCGGCGATAATATTATTGCATTATCAACAAGGACACGCTAGCGCGTGTATCCTTGCATTAGTGCCCCTTGTCAGCACGGAACATCACTGGAAAACCATCGATGTTCCATGGAAAACATCGCTATCACATCGCTATCACTGGAATAATTATCGCCATTGCGCTATGCGTTGTTAATACAGTGCTGGCATGGTGATAATTATCTGTGATAGCCGGCGATAAAATTCCTCACGCTAAGAGCGGCCAGCGATAATTATCGCTGCAGCTTGTTGATATACCCCTTTGTTTTTAGTGCTTACTTTGGTAATATATGCTAAATTGATCGGATTAGTGTTTAAATTGTGTGCACATATGTTGTATTTCCCAGCAAGCACGACGCAGCTCCAGGAAGGCTCGGGGGTGCCCTGTCTTTAAAATGCTGCGTCAATCTTCAAGCAGCATGGCCTTAAAAGTGGCTGAGTGAAATCTTTTAGGAGGTGTTTACAACCTGACGCATCTCCCAGAGGCGTCACGTTGTAAGTACCCCACACCATGGCACTGGCTTTGCACCGCCGCTGCGTCACAAGAGTGACGCAACGGCGGCGTAAAAGAGGCGCAAAGGGCTTGTAAATCTGCCCCTTTGTCTTTTTTGTTCTTTCTGTATGGGGGCCCATATGAACATCCCCGTGCTTGGTATGTCTTTCTCTTTTTATGTCTGTGTAGCCTGAAGGAACCCACAGGGAATATGGAATGTGCCGTTTTGTCCTTAATCGGCCGTATTGTATGCGACATCTTTGTTAGTTTTTCTATATCTCATTTGCACAAAGCACATCACCAAATGATTTCATTGCAATTTAAATTAATTTCCGAGTTTAACTAGTTTATCAAGTTTTATTTTAAAGCAATTCTATGGCATTCCAGTAGAAACCGATAAGCTTAAGTCATTTTTAAGTGAGTGAACATAATTTTCAAGCGATGATGCACATTTGCTTCTTTCCAAACGTTACTGTACAAAAATTATAATAGAATGTAAATGCATGAAACCGTAAACTGTATTTTCACCGGCAACATATAGCAATACCCTCAATTTGTCATTTGTGAGTTGTAACGTGTGAATATTTCCATGAAATGTGAATATAAAAACTTAAGTGTGGTACAAAATAAATATCTGGTACTCCAAGACAACACATTATAATGAGAGTGTTTAGCGGATAGAGACAGACTCAACACTAATTTGACACTTGGGAACAGGTTTATTTGACTGCTGCACATTGGCATCAAATGCGAGTTGGGAAGTTTTAGCTCTGTTGTAGATAATTGGCCTCTTCTCAATAGAATATTCTACTTGTTGACACAGTTTCAGAATACTAATTGTGAAAAACAGCCAGTAAACACATTGTTTTCCTTTTACCCATCTCCTTGCAAACGAAAACATATTTAAAATGAGCGAGCGTGGAGGCGAGATCATTTTATGTGAAAGCACATGTCATGGCATGCCACCTAGAAGCGCGTTGAGACCCAGCAGCGCTGTATGAAATGCCGAAACATAAAATAAATTAATGAACCGCACTCTCCAAATAGTCCAACACATAAACACGTTTCACTCAACTCTGTAATCCATAAAGGCCTCATGTACAATTAAAATATGATTTAATGAGCCTTCCAATCTTATAGCTTTTTCTAGAACTGCCAATTTGCTTCCTTCGGGAAGAAAAAAGAAAGAACTCCCAGTCCGTGAATGGGCTTCACAGAAAAAATACTCTGTTTCAATATCCACAGAGAAGCACGGAAGGAGACATGAACATGTTTTTAATATTTATTTTGCTAATGTATGTAGTGCATACCTCGCCCCGGGGGAGGCGGTGGTGTCTACGAAGCACTTTACTTGTACCAAGGGATTATCGTGTAATCCCTGTGGGTCAAAAAATAAGGATGAGTCCTCCTCACACGTGTGTGTGTGTGTGTGTGTGTGTGTGTGTGGCTGTGGGGGCGCATGCTTAGAACTCACTGTGGGGAGCTCCTCACAGGGTTGGTAAACCCTCTCATGGACCTGAAACCCTGAGAAAACTAACCTCCACGCGGATTGGTCCTCCGAGTGTGTTTTCAAGCAGGAGGTATTTTGAAGCAAGCGCATCAAAAAACACAATGAAGAGCAGATATATTTTCTTTGGTTCACATTATACTTACCCCAGTATCAGGGCACACATGGTGTTAGACAAGTAAGTATGCACCTCATTACTCCCAATGGCAGGTCTTCTGCTATATAGGTATGACGTTATGTGTGTGTCGGTGGGGTATGTTAAACACGCAAGACGCACAACACATAACACATGCATAACAGATAACACTTACTATAAGGGCCTCACTGGTCCTCACAGTGTTGGTAAGTCCTGACAAATCCAGCCAGTGTGCTATGAGTCCTGGTACCCGCAGTTTGTTTTGAGAGACACCATCAAAAAACATGTTATATTTGCTATATGTGCTTTACTCCATTGTATAATCTACCCTAATATCAAGGCACTTGTGCAGTTTGAATAGAAAATACACATGCTGTTAGGCTAAATGTCGGATACTCATATATATAGGGATAACATTTTGTGTGTGTGAACGGAGGGAGGCATGTTTGACACACACATTGAGGACTGGACAGGTATTTTCAGTTTTGGTAAACCCTAACAAACCCAGATAAACACCATCTCTGTGAGGACCAGTGTGCTACACATACCGGTCTGCATAGTGCTTTTATGTAGTTTCAAATGAGTGCATCATAAAATGAAAAGAGCTGTTATATTTGCTTCACTCTACTGTATAACCTACCCCAGTATCAAGGTGAGTATATATTTGCAGTAGTAAATACACATTCTATTATGGTCAATGCATGAGTTAGACCATGGGCCAGGTAGGGTCAGAAAGGATTTTAAGTTCCTTCCTAAAAGCCCAGATGGTAGGGGGGCAGTCTGAGGAGAAAAGGGAAATCATCAGTATGGTTGGGATATATAAGAGAAGGCCTGTCTCACTACTCCCCTTGTGCTTCCAGTGACTAAGGTGTGTCCCGAGTGAAGACATTTTTCATCTAGGTAGTTCAGTTTATAAATGGTATTCATGATGAAAGCATGATGAAAGCAAAAAAAACAGATGATGGAAGGAATGCTGAACAAATCGAACATTCACCCCCCCCAGTCACAGATCTGAGTTTAATCCATCGTGTTTTTGCTCACCACACCACCCCAGTTTGGGCCCAGCCATATGTGAATCAGTCTTTACTCCGCTCCCCATGGAAACAGCCAAGCCTGAAATGCCTCCCAGATCCTCCCCGGACCAGAAACAAGCATTCAGGACCGGTTTTGGGGTATCACCCCTCCTCAGCCATGCTAGTTGAATCCCGTGGCACAGTGAGCACCGGAGGCATGTCTGGGCATACCCTTCTCACTTAGGGTGACAAAAGCAAAAAGAACAGATGATGGACGGAATGCTGAACAAATCAAACATTCACCCCCAGTCACAGATCCGAGTTTAAGCCATAATTCTTTTTGTCAGCACATCACCCCAGTTTGGACCCATCCATATGAACATCAGGCTTGACCCAGCTCCCCATAGGAACAGTCCATGGCATGATAGTCATAAAAACAATGGATGTAGGCCCATATCTCTGTACTGGGGGGTAAACATTTAACAATGTTCAGCATTCCGTCTATCATCTTTCTGTGTTACCATAGTCACTGGTCACTGGATGCTTGTTTCCGGTCAAGGGAGGACCTGGCCTGGCAGTTTGGGCTGGACTGTTCCAATGGGGAGTAGGGTCAGGACTGATTTGCATATGGCTACGTCCAAACTGGAATGGCATGGCAAACAAAAAAAACTATGAATTTCAATGGAGAGCCTGTAATTGTTTTGAAGGCGAAAGCGAGGGAGGACAACAGGAGACTCCATCCCCCAGCAATCTTCATGGC
This sequence comes from Triturus cristatus, assembly GCF_964204655.1. Lineage (NCBI taxonomy): Eukaryota > Metazoa > Chordata > Amphibia > Caudata > Salamandridae > Triturus > Triturus cristatus. The sequence goes on along the minus strand of NC_140587.1, from coordinate 731,891,511 downwards.
AGGAGCCGCCAACGTTTTCACGAGCGTCCAGAGGCGCATTTAAAAACAGCTCAGGGCTCCCGCGGCGCTGGACGCGTGCGGGCGTGCCCGGGCCATGCAAGGGCAAAGCCCAGGCCAAGGGCGGGGTCGTCTGCGCCCATCAGCGGCCAATAGAGGCCGGGCTGGGCCACGTCCCCAAAAGGTGCTGCAAGGGTAAGAGACTGGGACTAGGAGCGTTCTCTACGTACATATTTGCCCTGCTGCGTCATTTCATGGTTTTGCCATCTTGCTACCTTGCCAGTCTAGATATTCAGTCATAAAATGGGAAAATGCAAGCTTGTGGGTGCTGCCTCCGGCAGTAAAAATAAAAATGCAAGAAAGAGCGCCCCTATAACTAATTACCTCAACACCGCAATGGGATTAATTAATAGCGAAATTGAAAATGTGGAAGAAGTTTAGCGGCTACTAAGATTGCATTATCTACTGCTGTTGATGAGACTATATTGGCCCCATCTGTGCCGGAAGTAGAGGTGATTAACAAACTCCAACATAAAAGTGTGACAGCTCTAATACACAACACCCCTGTGGCTCCCTGTGTATCAACCGAACCACTGGAAATATCGGCTTCAATGGAGGGTATAGTCATTCCCATTGTACCAGCAGCCAAAGGTAAACAGTTATCAAAATGAAAAGTTAATGAATCAACTAAACAATCTCTGCCAAAGCCTAATAAACAGTGCGGGGCCAAAAGGCTATTATAAGTAATGACTGCTCTGTTAACCTGGTTTTAGTTTCCAAAAATTACATGGGAAGATTGACTTAATTGAAAAAATCTGTTAAGGGAAATTGTAAGAATTAAAGATGATGTTGCACAGATTCTGAAAGTAATTGTAGATTTGTCTTCTTGTGAGAAATGTTCATCTGATAATAATCCATCTGATAAATCGGGCAGAATAGGAACGGACAAAACCCAATATATTACAAAAAAGAACACCACATTGGGCCAGGTGTGATCTGCAGTTGTGCGTGATGGGAAAAATACCCGGGAGGCCATGGATAAGGAAGCCAATTACAATGGCCCACATCTATTGTCATCATCTCAAAATGTGGTTAAAACAGCAAGATCCTTAACTGGAAATCTGGATAAAACAGCACACAGGTACGAACCCAGAAATACTCACCGAAGACCCCCACACTTACCACCTGAGGCTACGCCTTACTCTATTATCCTTAAAGATGAACCAGTATTGAAAGGCGGTGTTAATGAGGACTGGGTATACCTGAAAAACAAGGTCTTGCATTGGTTTACTAAATACTCCCACCACAATTCAAATCTTTTGGCGAAAAACATTATTATGGTGAGAAGAGTTCCCTGGGTGGGGAATTTGCTGAAAACCAGTAAGGGGGACTGTGTCATTGTCTCTTTCTGATATCCAGAAATGGTTGGAGTCTTGTTTGAAGAAATATCCAACAAAGGATACATGTTATCAAACAATTGGGAAAAAGTCATGCTCTGAAAACTAGACCAAAAGATAGTGAACAGATTAAAAATCTAAGGATGATATACAAACAGACCCTGGGAAAAAGAAAGAGGGAGATCCGAAATGAAGCATTGGAAAAATGTTCTCAGGCTGCTAATACAAGGGATTCATCTTAATTTTGGAAAACGATAAAGCATCCTTATTTTAAAGACAGCTGTGCTGTAAAAATTTAAAGTTTAGTACAACCCCAAGATTGGGTAAGTCATTTCATACAGGTTTTTAATTTAGAGAAGGAAACCTGCGTTTTACCATTAAATAGCGATCTTAACGGCATCCTTGAAGTATCACATAAAAACAATTTTATAACTATTGACCCCCCAAATCTAGACCCTATTACTCTTGATTAAGTTATGTTGACCCTAGAAAAAAGTGCAAATGGAAAAGCTCCCTGTGTTGATTGGGTCCCCATAGATATTTTTAAATTTAAGATGAGTTTTTGGGCACCTCTGTTACAAAGAGTGTTTAATACTATTGTTGAGGGCCTGGTACCAAGAACATGGACTGAAAGCATTATTGTCCCGATATTCAAAAAGGGCAATAAGAGTGATGCTAAATGTTATCGCCCGATCTCTCTCCTCGACACAACTTAAAAAATGATGGGCAGGATATTGCTGGAAACGCTGGAAATTTGGGCAGGTGAAAAAAAAATTCTCACTGAAACACAATACGGCTTCAGAAGGGAAATAGGGGCAATAGAACAATGTATCAATTTGCACCTACTGATTGGTAAATATACGATTGCAAAAAGGGGTCACTTACACCTTTGTTTTGTTGATCTTGGTAAACCACTCAAAGTTGTGGCAAACGTTGATACACATGGGTGCACCAAATGATATTGTTATATATCTTTCACGAATGTATAGTCGCTTGAGCACCAGAGTCCCTTATGGGCTAGAAGGAGGTGTGTACAACAAGTTTTAGGGTAACCCAGGGAATTAGGCAGGGATGTGTGCTTGCCCCTCTCCTTTTTCCATTATGTATAAAAGGAGTCGATGAGGAGTTACAAAAATTAAATGCTGATGTCCCAACAGTTGGCAAATGCCCTGTTCCAACTTTACTCTATGCGGATGATGCAGTTCTCCCTCATACAAAAATATGCAGAATTCATGCTTGAAAAGGACTTAGTACTCATCTTGAAAAAAACATTTACAATGTTGTGTGGGCAAAGAAGAGTAAAAACAAAGATTTATCATGTATATAGTGTCCCTATTTAAGCAACAAATCCATTTGTATACCTGGGATTCGTTTTTACAGCAAATGGATATTGGAGAGCCCATATTAAACATTTTTAACTAAAATTTGTTAGGACAACCAAAGCAATTTTTAGATTTTCAAAAAAGATGGGTAACAAACCAATCAAGGAAATCATGACACTATATAAGAGCAAGTGCCTTAGTGGAATATGTTATGGTGCAGCACATTGGGGGTGGCAAATTGTACAATTCTTCAAACTCAAGAAAATGCTTTTTTACGAAAATGACTAGCCGTACCCAACTCCACCCCTACATACAGTGTACATAAAGAATTGGTGCACCGTATATAAGTGATTTTATAAGCACAAAGGGGCATATTTATAATGACTGACGCATCCCTGCATATCAGCAGGGATGCGCCAGTTATTTTGCGCCCCAGCTCCGCCACCATGGATGCGCCACATTTATAATGCGGCGCACCATGGGGCAAAAACGGCACAGATGCGTCACGCATCTGTGCCGTAAAAGTGGCGCATTGCTGGAGTTGCGTCGCAAGCGCGACGCAGCTCCAGCATTGCTCTGGGCGGCCCTATCTTCACAATGCTGCGTCAATCCTTACGCCTGCTTCAAGCAGGCGCAGGGTTTTGACGCAGCATGGGCTCAAAAGTGACTGAGTGAAATCTTGTAGATTTCACTCAGCCACTTTTTGGAGGCGTTCCTGCGCCGGAACGCCCCCACCTGCCCTGGAACGCCTACATGTGGCGCAGGGCTTTACAACGTGACGCATCTCCCAGATGCGTCATGTTGTAAATACCCCGCACCATGGTGCAGGATATGCGCCGCTGCTGCGTCACAAAAGCGACGCACCGGCAGCGCAAAAGTGGCGCAAGTGCAACATAAATCTGCCCCTATAAGTTTAAACACCTGGTACGGGATATGGATTAAAGAGGGCACAAAGTTTACACAGGATGTTATTAAAGACTGTATTGCACTCGACTAGGGGAATAAAATCCAATGGCTGATATATATTATAAATCTTTTAAATGAATGTGCCATGAATATTGATCTAGAAAACCCCTCCCAAATACGTGAGTACGATAAAAAAGAACTGAAGACTAGTCTTATGGACTCACGCACTTAGTTGAGGGAAGTCGATGCTAATTTGAAACCCTTGACAAAGGAAAACTGTGATAGGACCTTTGGGATAGGGATACAAAATAACTTATTGCAGGTTACAAACACAACACATTGATTCTACCTTACAAGATTACGCATGGGATTAGCTCATTTTGTAATAGCTTTTCCAAAAATGGGTAAGTGGAATCAAAATTTGCCAGAGTGTCCCTGTGATGGTAAATCAAACCAAACAACGTTGCACTTCATTTTATTTTGCGATTTCTATAGAGGGATCAGGAAGGGTTTTTTACGACCTCTGTTCTTAACGGAGAGGCTGTTTTTAAATAAACCTGCCTTTGAATACATTTGTGGACTAGCAAATCTTAAAGTTTGCAATGCAGGGGTGGTTGCTATCCAGAAGGCAATTAAAATACGACGTAATAACTCACATCTTGAGGCCCTTGTTTATGAGGAAATTGGGTCACAAAATGATGAATGATGACTCAAGCTATAACCTGTGCTTAGCACACTACAATTTTCTAGCACTTTGCAGTGAGTAAAATAGAAGTAATCGGGTCCCAAATTGATTATGTCCCAAATTGTATCCCGTGTTCTGTATACTACATATCTTAGCACTTTTTGCATCATACTTTTTCGAAATATTGATGGAAAATTTTAACTATGCACTTTAGCTTGGTATGTTTTTGAGATAAAACATAAGTATGACTGGAGTTAAAATCCACGCTTGAAATGGTCATTTTTGCACAGTGCACTTTGTGCCTATTGATTTCTGAGGACTGTTATTGAGTTGTTCAATTTCATGGATAATTTTAAATATACTTCATCATAAATATTGTGAAGAGAAGAACTCCTTTTGCCTTAGTACTGTACCAAATTAGACATTTTGCATATAGCACCTTAGGTACATGGGCTGTTGGTGTCTGTTGCTGGAATTTTAACTGGATTCCTTGTTTTAATACATTTTATAATCTTGTGATGTGCAGATGTTTATGATTTTTAGGATGCTTTTATGGTTTGTGATTTTAAACCGAATAAAGCTTTCAAATTGAAAATTGAATTGATTTGTTCAGCATTCAGTCCATCATCGGTTCTTTTTGCATTTGGCTTTGAAGCATGCCAGTAGCAGGAGTCATTGTAGACACTTCATAATGGGGTCATCAGCTGTGTGGGAGGCCATTTTCTGGATGCTGATCAGGACTGTGGCAGCATCATAAACAGCCTGCAAAGGGGATAGGTGTGGAATCAGAGAGACTCGTTGAGTAGGGCATTTCACCCATTTATGTTGTAGAAGACAGAGGGCTGCCCTGTGGAGAAGATTGTGTGAACTGAAATTAAAGCTCTGATCCTGCCTAAGTGCTGTTAGATATTAAGAAACCCGGAATTGATTATCACATTCTCAATGAAGGGCAAGATTGAAGTTGTAGTCGGGAATTTGATTTTGTTACAGAGTATATGGGAGAAGTCCTCAAAATGCATTTTTCTGAGCTAATCTTAAACACCAAAATATGAATAGTTCTGTGTCGCACCCTGTCCAAGTAAGCAACACAATCCTAGCCAGGGTAAGTTACCACACTATCCAAATTTTCCTCTGCTCACCCTCTGGTAGCTTGATACAGAACAGGCGGGCTTAACTTAGAAGGCAATGTGTAAAGTATTTGTGCAATAACTCATAGAGTAACGCAGTAAAAACACCACAAAAAGACTCCACGGCGGTTTTGAAAAATAAAGTATGACTTTATAAAAAAGGTTACTTTAGGTTGCACTGTACCAGGGCAAAGCCAAAGTTTGGGCCAACCATGATGGAGCCCTGGCCGGCTACAAGACCCACACAGGCCCTGGTGAAGAAAGTACTTTTATTGGTTGTAAACAGCAAGATGCGTTGATCTTCTCCATGCAGTGAAGGCGATGTATTAGTTCCAAAGACCGGTGCTGGAGTAGAGAGGCGTCGAGCGAAGTATAGTATTCTTACACTCATTGGAGGGGATGCATCAATCTGACCAAGCTGCAGCAGCAGTGTTACGCTGTCTGATGCATTAATCTATGTAGGCAAATCGCTGGTTCCAAGGTGATGCGCTGATTTTATTCCCACAACCATGTTGATGCGCCGGTTCGGCAACATGCAGACAGCAGCTGTGTCAAAATCTGCGTTGCAAGTATCTGGGCCACTTCCAGTTGGCCAGACACAGGTGCAGGGGAAGCAACTTTGAAATCCCTAAGTCTCAAGCAACGGGAGGAAAGCCAACAAGTCCTTGGAGATGACTTGGAAGAAGGCAGAGTTCAGCTCTCCTTCAGCAAAGTCAGTGATCAGCTGGCAGCAGGGCAACACATGGAAAAGCGAGCCTTCTATACCAGCAGTCCAGTTGAGTTCTTTGAGCAGCACAGCAGGTCTTCTGACAGAGGCTCAGGTATTAGTCCAGAAGTGCCTGATTTGGTGGGGGCCGAGACCCAGTACTTATACCCAAAGGTGCCTGTGAAGTGTGGGAGACTTCGAAGGGTGGCTTTGATGTGCACAAGTATACCTTTCAACCCAGTCCTGTCTGCCAGCCCAGAAGTGTATTGAAAGGCACACAGAACAGTAAGAGCAGAGAAATGTTCACATTCTAAAAGTGGCATTTCTAAAATAGTAATGTTAAATCTAATTTTACCAGTGAAGAAAATTTATAATTTCCATTCCAAAGATATGAATCATGATGCAGCTACTCCCATAAAATCAGGAATAACAGCTTAAAGGTAGTTTAAGAAATTCCCAGTGTTAGCCTATGAGAGGAGTAGGCGGGTCCTGCCACAGCAGTGAAACATGAATTTATATACTAGGACATGTGAAATTTAAAAAACATATCCTATCTTTTAGTTTCACAGCACCCTGCCCTTAAGGCTACCTAGGGCCTACCTTAGGGGTGACATATGTGTAATAAAACTGGAGTTCAAGGCTTGGCAAGGGATTTTAAATGGCAAGTCAAAGTGATAGTAAACTGGACACACAGGTCCTGCAGTGGCAGGCCTGAGACATGGTTAGAGGGCTATTTAGGTGGGTGGCATAAGCAGTGCTGCAGGCCCATTAGTAGCATTTATTTACAGGCCCCCGCCACATGTAGTGCACTTTAATAGGGACTTATAATTAAATTCAATATGCCAATTGGGTATGAGTCAATGTTACCATGTTGTAGGGGGGAGGACATGCACTCTAGCACTGGTGGTAAGGTGTGCAGAGTTGTAAAGCCAGCATAAACGAATACAGAAAAATAGAGGGAGGCAGGTAAAATGTTGGGGAAGACCACTCTAAGGCTGTCAGGTCTGACATGCTGCAAAAGGACCTACTAGTATGCATATTACAAAGAGTTCTATTCTGACTTTGAGTATTACAATAGCACGAAAGCGAATATAAAAGTTAATGTAAGACATTATGAATATTTGCCCAATTAATGAGGGACAAAAGTCAAAGGCAGGTGCAGATGCTTATCTTCTTTTCATTCCATCTCTCCTAGTTCACCCTGAGTAATAATAGGTGTTGTAAAATATGTGTCTTGTGTGTGTGAAACTGGTAGTTATACCAATTGGGTTTGGAGTCTGAGCAGTGAAGTCCTTGCTCCTGTCCGTCTGTCCATCATATATATGTAGCTGCATTCTGTTTAAACTGATGTCTACCTTTAACTTTGGGCTTGAACCAAGAAATAGTATTAGGTGCATTGTTGGAGTCCTAGACTCCTGCCTGGTCACTATGACCATTGAGAGATCTCTGCTATTATAATAAAGTTAAGTCTTGCAGCCAACTTACATCAGATGAAAATGTCCACGTCTAATATACCTATGGGTTAAAATATTTTAGAGTATAATTCAATGACATGTTTGATCTGAGAAGAAACATCTTTAAAAAGGTCTGGAAGCTAAGGACAAACAGGAAGGATCAACGGTGTGAGGGAAAGCAAGGCTCAGTCTCCTTAGCATATTTATTGAACTTTTGATTTTACAAACTATGTAGAAGCGCAAACTATGTAACTATGTAGAAGCGCAAAGCAGCTTCCTGATTTCACCTGCCTATAGGAAGGTACTGGGAATTTGGCAGTATGAATTTATTCACTATGACAAACATGAGGCTCTTGCAGCACACAGAAACTGACTTAAAATTGAAGAGGACAACTCAGGTGCCTCTCTGTTGAAAATCACTTTTTTCTATGTGTTCTCCAGTGGTTACATTAGCCACAAGACACTGATGGACACAGTTATACTTGAATGCATATTGCTGTTATTTTTCATTCATTGACCACTCATGCTGAATTAGCGATTCATAAGGTCTCTCTCTTGTTTATTTTTTTTTTTTGGTGCTTGGAAGACAGAAGGGCACTATTACATTGTTACTTCTGAGAATGCTCTGGGTCACTTCTTCCAATTCGATTCAGGTCAAAAGGCCTTAAACGTAGCCTGAGAGGAAAAGGGGTTAACAACAATTTTAAATCTCAAAGTATAGTGTATTAATTAGGACAACACAATAAAAGTCTGAGTCAGTAATTCGACGTTAAAAGGTTTATTACAAACTCAAAGCCTGACTAATATAAATCAATCCCAAGAACATATTGTAAAGTATAATATTATTAAAGGAAAACCAAAGAGCCTATAAAGATCTCAGGATGGAAAAGGATCTGATAGCTAGATAAATGTTTTCAATCTTTCTCCTCATACATGGAAAAGATTCACAACATCGACTAAATCTTATACTAAATTATGAATAGGGAAAAGCCTTTTGAATCAAGGTAGCAAGAAAGGTGTCAACAATAGAACCTCTATAGAAGTTCCAGAAGTAAAGAACCATGTATAGCAGAGAGCCACACAATCAGAGATGTTAAGAGAGGTCTGGACCTCTCCAAGTCTAGCAGGAATCTGACTAAATCCAAATTGGGTTCACCAATTAAAATACACAAAGAACATACGAGAAAACAAGCCTCATGCGCGTCATATGTTTTCCAGTTCCCAAAAAGGAATTTGGCACCTTGAACACTACTCCTATATTCCAGTCTACACTTCCAAAACGTCATTGGTTCCTCCCTTCGTCTGATAGTACCAACAGGTACCTCTTCCTTTGTTCTTCATTAAAATTAATTGACCTTGCCAGCTCCCTCGCCTTACTATCTCTGAAATACAATATGCTTTTCACTAACTAACAAATGCCTTTGGTCCGCACCTGCAGAGGAGAAAATAATGCAGAAAAACAACTTTCATGTTAAGGGTAAATGTCTCGACTGCAAGTTTAAGGCCCACAATCACGCTACCTTGACATTTCTCTTTGAAAACATATTAGTTCTACAGCATGCATATGATTCAATAAATGACATTTTTAACAATGACTCAAGATATATTGTGCATTACTCTTGTATGTGGTACCAAAACTAATACATGTTATTTCAAGCAGAAACAACAACTGAGAAAAGCATTAAACACATGTGATTCATTCTCACTAATCCCTGGCGAATGCACTGCATTAAATGCATTTTAGCTCACCACCTTAAAATCAAAACCTATAGAAGATTAATAGCAGCAGTCCAGATGTTTCTGAAAAGAATAAAGTTAATATGCACACACACATATATGGTAAAACACACAATAGTTGCACTTCCATAGCTTCGGTGCACCATATCTCTTAAGTATTATTGTGTCAAATGAGTACATAAGGCCAAATGTAAATATATATGTATGTGGCCTAGCCAAACATAGAAGGATGTGGCCAAAATTATGCTACTCCACTTCCTTTGGCACCATCATTTTCTGAGAAGAGAGGGACAGTGGTAGTGAGGCAGTGTGATCAGCACATTCACTAACCCTGATTCAGCAAGCCATCCATTTGTATGCATTTTTGGGGTCGGTCTCTTGTCGAAAACTATGAAAGGCCAGCATTTCAGTACCAATCATCTTGAACAGCTCTACCTTGACCTATGTGGAACTTTAATATTTCCACCTGCAATCCTGCGAGTGCCTCGGCCAAGCATAAAAAGGAGGTAAGAAGAAAAAGTGGACCAGAAAACGGTATTTAACATACTTTTCTTCACCTTCCACTCCCAAAATTCAAATGTTTTAACAGATCTAGCCACCCTTTCTCTGCTGATACAGAAATAGTTCAAATATGAGGAACACGTTGGAAGCTTAAACCCGCTGATTTCCACACTTCAGCAAAATTTGAATGAGGTTGTCTAATCTTACCTTGCTTCTGTACTAAAAATAAAGAGTAATAGTCACTTAGGCTGATATTATCAAAAACATTCTAATCATATTATGGTAATTTTCTGCTTGCTTTCTTCCCTGCTGTCACGAGATCACAGTAGTTACACTTATTTTCCAGTGTATGTCTAGTGGAAAAGAGCATGTGTTCTCTCTTGGGTTTAAGAGGCCTCCACGTGCTTCATGCTGTAATGCTCAACGTGGCAAATACTGTTCAAAATGACAAATTCGGCAATTCACGTGATCCCATTTACATACGCATCTGAAAGTATTTACATTATCATACCAGAGGCCTCAATTTCCCTGTTGTCTCACTGTGTCATTGCACGCATTTCTGTTTTTGAGACAGTAACATAAACAAAATAATGGCACCAGTTACATTTCCCTGAGAACCTTACTGAAACGCTTTGTTATGGGAGCTTAATATCATGTTGTATATATTGTTGGACCACAATTTTTTGGTAAAAATATTTTGAATGCCACATATTGTGAAACATAATATCCAAAGATAAATGTGGCGCTTTCCCGTGTTTGTTAAAAATATAATTGTTTAAAATATCGTTTACAAAGATAATGTCGAATGTAATATAGTTAGCATTAATATCATAATTCTAATGTTCATTGGTATATTCTTTTATCTGAATGTGTGTTCTCTTAGCTTTTTTCGCATGGAATTGTTGTCTAATTTTCTTTATTTTAATGGATGGTTAAATATTTTAGGGTTTTGTTTGGGTAATGTTTAGCTCTAAAAAATAATAAAAAAATTAATTGCATCTGTATTTTTTTAATGATTCATCTTTTTTACTCAAAATATTAGTTTTATGCATTTGTAATACATTTGGGGTTCATACTTTTGGAGTTTTTACATTGAATCTATTTCATTATTGTCTATTAAGGGATTTGGGGGCCCTGAGTGTGTTGTGTATTACTATAACTTGTATTTAAAATATTTTAAAAGGTATCTTAAGCTCGGTTTTTGTGTTTTTGGGTTGGAGTTCAATTTTCACTTAGTTCGCCTGTGTTTTCATGCATTCAAGGGATGTTGGTTATTTTGGGAGTTTAAGTGGGTAGTGATATTTGATACATTAATGTAAAATGAAATGAAATCAGTATTTTACTTTTAATGGATCTGAGTTGGAAGCTATAGCCAGGCAATTGCAATCGATAGTCTTCAGCCTAACACAACATTGAAGACACTTACAGAAAGAAGGCCCGATTCACAAAGTGAAATTATGTGTAGATCTGCTCACTCACATGTAGATCTTCTCCTACATCTAATTGCAACTCTACTTTCTTGTCATTCACCATTTCCAAGTGGAGCCTCCTATAAATCAGTTTTCAACTAAAATGTTACTACAAGCACCTATACAACAATATTTGACTTTCTGCCTGGTAGATGAACATGTCTGCCATAGAGGTTGAGACCTCCACCGTATAGGCGGAGACCTCAGTCATATAGGCAGTGGCCTCCTGATGGAAGGCAATCGGCAAATAATATACACATGTCACACACTATATGTTACATCAGGTATGCTTATAGAGCGCTCACATGCCCAAAGGGGCATCTTGGCTCTAACTGAGTGCTGAGAAAAATGGATTGATCAAAAGACAACATGTAGAAAAGAGCCAAGTTTTTAGCTCCTTTCTAAAAAACAGAATTTTGGGCAGGGCTTTATATGTAAAGGAAGAGCATTCCACACTTTGGCGTCCCAAAGTGCAAAGCTTTTGCCACCCCAGTTAGCGTTTGTAAATCTGGGAACTATCAGTAATTTGGCCAATGCCGAAAGCAGAGACCGACTTGGTAGGTACCAAGTAAAACTCCTCCTCAGGAAGTCAAGGCGTATCCTGTGCAGTGCCTTGGACACAGTGAACAGGGCTTTAAAAGTCTCCCTCTGTCTGACAGGGAGCCAGTGAAGTCTGGATATAAATTGAGAGACAGACTGATGTTTGGAAATTTTGCAAAGACACCTAGGCCTTCCCCCCCCCCCCCCCCTGTGCTAAGCCTTTTTTCGGCTATTTGGGGTAGTTCGCGCTTAGGCTCTTGTAACTTTTTGACCACACAAGGTATCACGCCAAATTTGCGTCCTTTTCTTCCAACATCATGGGGATTCTAAAGGTACTCAGGGTTAGTCGATTCCCATGGAGGGGTCCCAGAAATTACTCAAAATACAGCTCCTTTTTGTGTTTTTGGGGAAAAATAAGAAACAAGTGCTGCAAATGAAAGCGTCTGGGTTTTTCCCTGCAAATGGTATCAATAAAGGGTTTGTGAGGCTGCAATCACCATTTTCCCAGCTTTTAGGGAATGACAGACTTTTGTCCGAAAACCAAAAACCTTTTCACAGTTTTGGCATTTTTATGGGACATAGCCTATTTTTCCTATTTGTTGTGCTTTCAACCTCCTTCCAGTTAATGGTAGAAATGGGTATGAAATCAATAATGGATCCTGGAAAGCTATACATTTTTTAAAAGTAGACAAAATTCTGAATTCAGCAAGGCATCATTTGTGTAGATCCTTCAAGGTTTCTTTATTGAAACTAACAGTTAAATATAGGAAAAATTGAAAATTAGTTGAGTCTACGTTTTCACCTGTAACTTCTTCTAATTATGACAGCTCTTTGAAATCAATATACCGTTACATCCGCAGGACTTTACTGGTTGTGGGGATATATAGGACTTGTAGGTTCACCAAGAACCCGACGAACCCAAAGCCAAAAACAGAGCAGCGACTTTCAATGTTTTTTTATTATGAAGCGGGTATATAGCAATTATTCTGGGAAAATGCATACATGGAAAAATTGGTATGAAAGACACCTATGTATTTCTGAAATGGGAACAAAATATAGAGTTTAGAAACAGTAGATATTTGCACATTTCCGAAATTGGGAACACTCATACTAGCATGAGAATTATCTGTCATTTTTCAAAATAAATTATTTTTTACACATTGTCTTTCATTTGGAAGGCAGAAATGCATTGAAAGTCAATAGGTAATAACAGTTGCTTTACAAATATGAATTACCCTAAGCCTCCAGATAAAAATGGTACCTCACTTGTGTGGGTAGGCATAGTGCCCAAAACAAGGAACCGCTCAAAATGCAACATGAACACATCACATTTTCACAATGAAAAATTACCCTTTTTTTGCAAAGTGTCTAGCTGTAGTTTTTGAACCCTAGCTCTCCCAACACCTAGGGAAACCTAGCAAACCTATACAATTTTGATAACTAGACACCCAGGGGAACACAGGATGGGGTGACTTGACTGGCTGTCACCAGGTTCTGTTACCCAGAATCCATTATAAAATCTAAATAAATGTCACAAAAACCACATTTTCCTCACATTTCTGTGGTGGAAAGTTCTGGAATCTGCGTGGATCCACATATTTCCACCCACCCCACATTCCCCAAAGTCTTCCGAGAAAAATGGAACCTCACTTGCGTGGGTAAGCCTAATGCCCGTGACAGGAAACAGCACAAAACGCAACTTGGACACACCACAATTTCACAGTGAAAAATGACCCTTTTTTGGCAAAGTGCCTAGCTGTAGCTTTTGAACCCTAGCTCTGCCGGCACCTAGGGAAACCTAGCAAACCTATACATTTTAGAAAACTAGACACCCAGAGGAATCCAGGATGGGGTGACTCGACTGCCTCCCACCAGGTTCTGTTACCCGGAATCCCTTGCAAACCAAACAAAAGTGTCCAAAAAAACATATTTTCCTCACATTTCTGTGGTGGAAAGTTCTGGAATCTGTGTGGATCCACAAATTTCCACCCACCCCGAGTTCCCCAAAGTCATCCGAGAAAAATGGTACCTCACTTGTGTGGGAGCCACAAGTACCCGCGACAGGAAACAGCACAAAACGCAACTTGGACACACCACAATTTCACAGTGAAAAATGACCCTTTTTTGGCAAAGTGCCTAGCTGTAGTTTTTGAACCCTAGCTCTGCCGGCACCTAGGGAAACCTAGCAAACCTATACATTTTTGAAAACTAGACACCCAGGGTAATCCAGGATGGGGTGACTCGACTGCCTCCCACCAGGTTCTGTTACCCGGAATCCCTTGCAAACCAAACAAAATTGTCCAAAAAAACATATTTTCCTCACATTTCTGTGGTGGAAAGTTCTGGAATCTGTGTGGATCCACAAATTTCCACCCACCCCGCGTTCCCCAAAGTCTTCCGAGAAAAATGGTACCTCACTTGTGTGGGAGCCCAAACTACCCGCGACAGGAAACAGCACAAAACGAACTTGGACACACCACAATTTCACAGTGAAAAATGACCCTTTTTTGGCAAAGTGCCTAGCTGTAGTTTTTTAACCCTAGCTCTGCCGGCACCTAGGGAAATCTAGCAAACCTATACATTTTTGAAAACTAGACAGCCAGGGTAATCCAGGATGGGGTGACTCGACTGCCTCCCACCAGGTTCTGTTACCCGGAATCCCTTGCAAACCAAACAAAATTGCCCAAAAAAACATATTTTCCTCAAATTTCTGTAGTGGAAAGTTCTGGAATCTGTGTGGATCCACAAATTTCCACCCACCCCGCGTTCCCCAAAGTCTTCCGAGAAAAATGGTACCTCACTTGTGTGGGAGGCCCAAGTACCCGCGACAGGAAACAGCCCAAAATGCAACATGGACACACCACAATTTTGCAGTGAAAAATAACCCTTTTTTTGGCAAAGTGCCTAGCTATAGTTTTTGAACACTAGCTCTGCTGGCACCTAGGGAAACCAAGTAAACCTATACATTTTTTAAAACTAGACACCCAGGGGAATCCAGGATGGGGTGACTCGACTGCCTCCCTCCAGGTTCTGTTACCCAGAATCCCTTGCAAACCTAAAAAATTGTCCAAAATAACACATTTTCCTCACATTTCTGTGGTGAAAAGTTCTGGAATCTGCGTGGATCCACAAATTTCCACTCAACCCACGTTCCCCAAAGTCTTCCGAGAGAAATGGTACCTCACTTGCGTGGGTAGGCCTAGTGTCCGCGACATGAAACGGAGCAAAACGCAACATAGACTCACCACAATTTCACAGTAAAAAATGACCCTTTTTTGGCAAAGTGCCTAGCTGTAGTTTTTGAACCCTAGCTCTGCCGGCACCTAGGGAAACCTAGCAAACCTATACATTTTTGAAAAATAGACACCCAGGGGAACCTAGGATGGGGTGACTTGACTGGCTCCCACCAGGTTACTTTACCCAGAATCCCTTGCAAACCTAAAAAATGTTTAAAAAAACACATTTTCCTCACATTTCTGTGGTGGAATGTCTTGGAATATACGTGGATCCACAAATTTCCACCCACCCCGCGTTCCCCAAAGTCTTCCAAGAAAATGGTACTTCACTTGTGTGGGTAGGCCTAGTGCTCGCGACAGGAAAAGGCGCAAAACGCAACGTGGACACAACACAATTTCACAGTGAAAAATGACGCTTTTTGGCAAAGTGCCTAGCTGTAGTTTTTTAACCCTAGCTCTGCCGAAACCTAGGTAAACATAGGAAACCTATATATTTCTGACAACTAGATACCCCGGGGATTCCAGGGAGGTATGGCTTGCGAGGATCCCCCAACGTTTTCTTACCCAGAATCTCCTGCAAACCTCAATTTTAGCTAAACAAATCACTTTTTTCACACATTTTTGTGTGGGAAAGTTGTGGCATCACTGGGCTGACACAAATTTCCTACCACCCAGCGTTGCTCCGGGTCTCCCGATACAAATGGGGACTCCATTGTGTGGGAGGCCCAAGTACCCACGACAGGCAAAGGCCCAAAACGTAGTGAGGCGACATTAAAATTGCCTATCTCATAACGACCTTGTTTTGCAAGGGGGGTCACCTTTGTTTTTGGCCCCGTGCTCGGCAGCCATCTAGGAAAACCTACCAAACCCACACATTTCTGAAAACTAGACTCCCAGGGGATTCCAGGGAGGTATGGCTTGCGTCGATCCCCCAATGTTTCCTTACTCAGAATCCCCTGCAAATCTCAGATTTAGCTGAAAAAATCCCTTTTTTCACACATTTTTGTGTGGGTATGTTGTGACATCACCGGGCTGACACAAATTTCCAACCACCCAGCGTTTCCCTGGGTCTCCCGATAAAAATGGTGCCTCACTCGTGTGGGAGGCCCAAGTACCCGTGACAGGCAAGGGCCCAAAACGTTTTGAGGC
Source organism: Triturus cristatus (assembly GCF_964204655.1). Taxonomy (NCBI): domain Eukaryota; kingdom Metazoa; phylum Chordata; class Amphibia; order Caudata; family Salamandridae; genus Triturus; species Triturus cristatus. The sequence goes on along the minus strand of NC_140587.1, from coordinate 731,875,285 downwards.
CCATCAAAATTGCCTATCAAAAAATGTTTGTGTTTGGTAGGTTTCCCTAGATGGCCGCCGAGCACGGGGCAAAAAACAAAGGTGATCCCTCTTGCAAAACCAGGTTGTTTTGAGATAGGCAATTTTGATGTCGCCTCACTACGTTTTGGGCCCTTGCCTGTCGCGGGTACTTGGGCCTCCCACACGAGTGAGGCACCCAGGGGGGGCAGAAAGACTGTAATGATTGTGGGGGTGGGGGCATGGGCATGCTAAACAAATCTCTGGTGTCTAGTGGGCTTTTTGCCCCCCCGGGGGCAGATTAAGGGCTACTGCCCCCATCTGCTCCCCAGGGGGAGCAAAAGGATTACATTTTGCCAAATAGAATTGGGGGGAGCAAAGCCCCTTGCCAAGGGGCCGCTCCCCCCTCCCTGGTGTCTAGTGGGAGGATCCCTGCTTAGGGATCGCCCTCCTGTGGTGATCCCCAAGCAGGGATCCACTGGAGAGGGGTACCATTGGAAAGGGGAGATTCTTCCCTTTCCAACGATACCCCTCCCGTCTTTCCACGTGCTCAGGGGGCTGAGAGAACCCCCTGAGCACGTAGAAACTGAAACTGAAATGAGCCTAAAGGCTCATTTCAGTTTCAGTTTCACTGAAATTATGTCAGCGCAACGTGCACGCTGATCGCCATTTCAAGGAAACCGGGGGGGGGGGGGGCGCCTCGGGAGCTGGAAGCTGGAGAAGCTCTTCCCCAGCTCCCGAGGCTCTTTTGGTGTAAAGGGAATCCCTCTTGTGCCTGCATCAGAGGGATTTCCAGGGCGATGTGTCAGGACGGCCTGGAGCCATCATGAGCACACGCCCACCATGTATCATGACGGCTCCAGGCCGTCAGGAGCACGGAAAGGGTTAAAAACAGTGGCTGCTCCTCGTGAGAGTGCTGCAGGGTGGTGGGGCAGGGTGGGGGGTAGTAAACTCCGGATTACGGCGAAATGGAGTTAAGTAAATAAATAAATAAAATGTATTACATTGCGAGCGCTGCAACGCTGCAATGCCAAATCAGCGATGCAGTGTGCACAATGTAAATGGTTTTATTTATTTATTTACTTCCTTAACCCTGTTCGGCAGTAAGCCGGAGTTTACTACCCCCCACCCTGACCCTCCCCGCCTCACCGCTGCCAGCACTCTCACAAGGAGCCGCCACTGCTTGAAAAGCTTAAATACAGCCCACTACACAGACTCTAGCCCCTCCCTGTGACCCTTCGGACCACAGGAACCACATCCAGCTTTCGGGATGCAGACCACTAGACTCAAGGAGAAGAGAAAGTGCATTTGTACTAAATTTGAGGTCAAACACAAAAAAAATATAGGTTGCCTCCATACAGTGCCAGTGGAGCACAGAATACGGGTTTATCGCTTGAGGTCACAGGCTCTGTAAGTGCATCGGGGAGGAGGCATGCACCATGAAAACCCAAAATGACCAAAAAATTGCCAAACGAGCTTGGAGACTAGTCGAGGATTCAAATTTCAACACATATTTCCAGGTGGCTGACCTCGAATTCTCCACCAACGCTTCCGTATGCAAGGATGTTGCATCCCTTGATGCTGGCATTCTACAAACCTTAGATAAAGTAGCCCCCATACGGACAATTAAGAAAAAGGCTCCTACAGAAAAATGGTATACACTCTACCTCAAAAATCTAAAAAGAGAATGCCAAAAGCTCGAACATCCATGGAGGCAATCCGAGGATAAAATAGCTAAACCTCAACTCAAACTTAATTACATCCACAATCGTAAAAAGTACACCCTAGCCATCAAGCAGGCTAAGAAAGACTACCTCACTCAGCGTATAGAGGAGAATAGTAACTCCACGAAAGAGCTATACAAGATAGTGAAAGAACTGAGCAAACCGGCCACTATCTCCCAAACACTTAAACCCTCGACTGAGGCCTGTAACCGCATCAGCACCTTTTTTTCAGAAAAAATCAAGAAAATCTACTCTGATTTTTCTCCCCAAACTGATGATACAAATGTTAAAAAATCCATTAAACCAGATCTACTTACCTCAGACATCCCTTGTCTAATGGACTTTGAACCCCTATTAGCAGCTGATGTCCTAACAGCAATGCAATCAGTTAAGTCAGGCTCCCCCTTGGACCCCTGTCCCCACTTTGTGTTTTCCAAGATTGCACCTACACTCTGCCCTTTAGTCACTCAAATTTTTAATAAATCTCTTAAAACTGCCACATTCCCTAATGCCTGGAAACACGCAGCCGTCATTCCCCTTCTAAAGAAGGCAGGCTCCGATATCGCCAATCCGGAGAATTACAGACCTATATCTCAACTTCCATATCTCTCCAAAGTCCTGGAGAAATTGGTCAATGTCCAACTGACCAAATATCTGGAAACCAACTCCATTTTGGACCCCACCCAGACAGGCTTCAGAGCCAATAACAGCACTGAGGCCACGCTGCTGGCAGTCTCGGACAGTATTAGGTCCCACACTGACCAAGGAGGATCGGTGGCACTAATACTGCTCGACCTGTCAGCGGCATTTGATACGGTCTCCCATCAATGTTTGTTGAATATACTTCAACATAAAGGAGTACAGTCCAATGCCTTGAACTGGTTACACTCCTTTCTGAGTGCTCGCTCCCAGATTGTACACATGGGACAATTTCAGTCTAACACCACCTCCATTGACTGTGGGGTCCCCCAGGGCGCATCGCTGAGCCCTACCCTTTTCAATGTTTATATGTCTTCTCTGGCCGACATTGGAAGGAAATGGGGCATCGGCATGTGCTCATATGCGGATGACACACAGCTAGTGGTGGCCTTAAATGAAAAACCTGCAATCACCAAAACCAAATTACAAGGTTGTTTGGCTGAAATGGCTCAATGGATGCACGCTCACTGCCTGAAACTAAATGCTGGGAAATCGGAGATCCTCCTATTTGGGGGAGCCAAACGAATCTGGGATGCCTCATGGTGGCCTCCAGCTTTGGGTCAGGCTCCCACCCCCAAACAACATGCCAGGAATCAGGGAATTACTATGGATGATGAGCTATCCATGAAAGACCATGTACAATCTCTCTGTGGCAAGGGCTTCGCCATCCTGAAGTTCCTAGCGAGACTATTCCCATGGATACCGTTGAACTGTAGACGTTCAGTTACCCAAGCCCTATTGGTCAGCCGTCTCGACTACGGGAATGCATTATTTGTGGGGATGAACGAACACCTTTTTTTCTCGCCTACAAGTACTGCAAAATGCAGCCGCCAAATTGATCTGTGACAAGGGCAAGCTAGACTCGGCATCGAAATGCCTGAGGACCCTTCACTGGCTCCCTGTGCGTCAGAGGGCTGCCTTCAAGCTTCTCTGCCACGCCCATAGAGCCCTGCATAGGACGGGTCCTACCATGCTCCAGGACAGAATGGAATTCTATGTTCCCACCAGGAACCTACGCTCCACTCACTCAGCATTGGCTAGGACTAAACGCATATATAAAGCGAGAACTGGCGGCCGCTCTTTCTCCTATCTAGCGGCCAAGAGATGGAACGAGCTTCCCGATGATCTTAGACACACAACCAACTATCTGCTGTTTCGAAAAAAGCTTAAGACTTACCTTTTTCCCTTTCATCACTAAACAATTCTGTTCTAGCCGTCTGCTGTTCTCACCTGGTCTCAGCGCCGTGATATCCCTTGGGATGAGTGTTGCGCTTTACAAATACCATAAATAAATAAATAAATGGGGGACACTAAAAAGTAACGACAGGATGAGAGTATTTGGATGATGAGGAGTTCTCCAGATTTCAAGTGGCACAGGCTATTGCTTGGGTGCACTTGGATCCTGCCTCTGTCTCACCCCCATAAAGAAGTCTGTCCTCTGCACAGTATACCCTTTAAAGTCCTGACATCCTTGGTTGAGTAACCTCAAACCTTTTGCCTTCACCTCTCCTGTTTTGCTGAATTCTTTTTGTTGGCTTTAGGACTGCTAACTGTACGAAAGTGCTTGTGATTCCTCCTTCAAACATGATAAAATTGGCCACTACCTAATTATCACATTTATTTACTTGTAAGTCCCTACTAAATGGTACTGCTAGTACCCTGGGCCTGTAAGTGAAATGCTATTAGTTGGTCTACAGCACTTATTGTGTTACCCGCTAAAGTAGCCTTTTAAAACATGTTTCAAGTCTGCCCTGCATCACCTAGTGCAGTTGAAAACTGCCATTTCGACCTGCCAAAATAAATCTTTTGCCAGGCCTAAACCTTCCTTTCTAATAGTGCTAACTCTCCTCTAACGTAGGCCCCAAAGACTCATAGGGCTGGGTGCTTAGTATTAAACAATTAGGACATGTGTACTTAAGTTTCACATGTCCTGGCAGTGAAAAACTGTTGTAAGGCCCATCTCTCCCTGTGAGTAACACTAAATAAGCTTAATATATTTAATAAGTGCTAACTTTGAATTGGAAGCAGATAGAGATATGCTGTTTAAACTGACTCTTGCCAGGCCTACACCGGCCTTTTTTATACATATGAGTCAACTCTAAGGTAGGCTCTAAAGTCTCAAATGGCAGGGTGCATTGTATTTAAAAAATTGGATATGTGTACTTACGTTTTACATGTGTTAGCACCGCAGACTACTTAGGTCATTTTTAGGTCGAGTCTAGGCAGCACACATGCTGTCTGCAAGCCCTAATGTATTGGAAAAGGACTTTGCTCCTGCCTGCTGCCTTCCTATTGGCTGAGTGTAATGTCACTCTTCTTTGTTGCTTCCTGAATGGTTAATGCAGTGAAATGGCACTTCCGTTTATTCCTCAGGAGCACTGCCCAAGTACAATCTGCTTTCTCTTCTTTGCTCATGTGGTGTTTGGGTGAACTATTTTTGTTGTTTGTGGTCCACCATGACTTCTGGTGCAGCCATTTTGCTTTCCGCCTGTCGCTGCTTGCAGCCACCATCTCACTTCGGAGTGAGGCTGCTCTTCTTGGTCTTTGCTCGCCAGCCCTTCCCTACCAGGCTACAAGCTGCCCTGTGCCCAGAGAAGGCCTCTCTTCCCAAGCTGACGCTGTGCACTGTTGAGAACGTTTTCACTCTCTTCTTCTTTTGCTGTGCCTTAGAGAGCAGGACAAGGAACTGGGCAGCCAGAGGGAGGGAGGCACATTCCAGAGCAGGAGAATTTGGAGTATGATCAGGGCAAGTCCTGCTCTAGCAGCAGCACTCCTGCCCTTCACTCAGAACACATATGGTTCAGACCTCATTCTGGGTGTCTAAGTGCTGGTAATGAGCACAGACAGGCTCGTTCTCACGTGGGCAATTTCTACACAGACAAAATTTGTCCCCTTCAGTCCCCCCACCCATAATGAATATAACGCCCAACCACTTACCTTCCTTACTCACAGGCAGGGGAACCATTCAACCTTTCACTGCAGAACACATGTTAGGCATGTGCATACAGTGTGCTAGGTATGCAATCAGGGGGCTTCGGTGCTCTCACGCAAACAAGGGTTTTTCCCTGGGCATCGGTAGCATGACTGACTGCTTTCTGCTGGCACAGCACCCGGAGACAGACTGGCTGGCTCAGAGCACGTCGCCAGTCTCACAGTGCGGACACGGAGTTGAGAGGATAGCTATATATTTGCAGGTGGCTCTAAAACTTGTACTGCTGATGCAAGAGCGACTAACCGAGGTGGAGTGGTATACATATTAACACAAATTAATGCTTATAGGCAGGGGTCTTCTTGATTAATGCTTTGTAAAAAGAGTTAGGGGCATATTAACAGCGGCCAGCGATAATTATCGCTCGCCGTGCTTAGCAATAATTATATTTTCGCAGGCTATCTCTGGAATTTATTGCCCTGGTAGCGCATTATTAACAACGCGTTACTCCAGGGCGATAAAAATTCCAGAGGTAGCGAGGTTATCGCCCTTTTGCAGGGAACATCGCTGGATTTTAGCAGACGATAGGTTTTGGCGAAAACGGCTGTTTTCGCCAAAATCAAATGTGTGCTAAAATCATGTGGGCTGCCTTGTAAATATTGCGATGTAAACATCAGCGATATTTGCAAGATAGTCCATCTTGGATACGCCCAGTAACGCCCACTTTGCATCTTACTGGAGATGAAAAGTGAGGCGTTGGAAAAAAGGGTGCTAACATGCATAATCGCATGTTAGCACCCTCTTGTAAATAGGGAGCTGGTTTTATCTCCGCGGAGATAAAGCCCTTGTAAATATGCCCAATAGTTCTTTAGGAGACCTTCCGGAAGTGAAGCCAAGGTAGAACGTGACCCTTTCATGCCATTACGTGCAAATGCCTAGAACGTACACATTACGCTCCATACTCACTGCTTGCACTTTGAAATTGGACCGAAAACACTTGATAATGCACTGCAGGAGTGGAGGTGTGGGGAAGGGGGTGACATTTATATATAGATCATTGTGAGGGAGACTTGTTTTCAAAGGTGGATTCCAAAACGTTATTGCTGTATTGGAAATTACTCTATTTGAAATTCTACCGAGCTCTGTGTAATATTGTGGGCCTTGAAGGGGGGGGGCCTACATGCACATACAAAATACACACGGGACACTCGGTGTAGTGCTAGGGTGATCCTGCAGTGAATCCCCGCCCAGAGCCCTGGGCACTTTATTCGATACATCACGTGGTCTCCGCAGGGGCGAGACCATTCGACCTGTCCCCTGTGACGGGGGTCTCGGTTATCAAACACTCCCCTGCTTACAGCGATAGGTGTGGGCTAGCCCACGTCCTATCGCGACATTACATTCCTCCCCAACCCAATAACAACAAAACGCATAACTGAATAACTTTTCCCAACAGTCACTTCTAGTCCTCCGTGACCAGCCCTCTCGGCAGTCTCTCATGGCCCGGATCACTAGCTCCAAACCCCATGTTCAATAAACTGAAACAGTCTTACTTGTTCTGCGGCTCCTGGCCACCCGTCCGGGCTGCGACTCGACCTCCAGTCGCCGACTAGCCACTGGTGATGTAGTCTCTGTACTTCTGGGATGGCTGGGGGCACGGGCGGAGATGGTACCTGCTCTGGCTGCCCCTTGGCTCTTGGGTCGGTGGCGGCGGCTCCTGCAGGCAGGGTGACAGGAGGCCGGGGCCTGGTGACTCTTGGCCTGTGGCGCTGGTTCCGGGGTCTGCTGGCAGGCTGTCGGGTGTAGCTCTCTGGACTGGCGTGCTGGAAGGCGTGGCCTGTTCCGTGGGGAGAATCTTCTTGAACAGCGACACATTCCTGGTGACGATCTCCGAACCCTTCCGGGCAGTGACCATGGTACCTTTGACCGCTGTGACAGTCCATGAGTCCTTTTCAAAAGGTGTCTGGAACTTGCTGGAGGGGTGTCGGTCCTGAACCAGGACTTGGTCGCCCACTGCGATGGTTGGTTCTCGGGCACCTCTCCTCTGAGATGCTGCAGCATTGGTCCGGGTTCGCCGCAGATCTGACGAGTTCGCTGGGTTTTCCTCCCGTTCCCACAGGGCGTGGTGGGGAATGGTGTCTGTCACAGTCCGGCCGAAACACAGGCGGCTTGGTGATACCCCTGTGGTGCAGCGAGGGGTGAGCCGGTACTCTCGCAGAAATTGATAGATCGACTGCTCTACGCTGCGTGACTCTGACACTGCAATTTGAATAGTCTTCTTGAGGGTCCGCATTATGCGTTCTACTTCGCCGTTGGCTTGCGGCCAGCGCGGGGTAATCTTGCGGTGCTTGGTCCCCTGGGACACGAGATAGGCTGCGAATTCTGAGCTGGTGAATGGGGGCCCATTGTCTGTCCGTAGCTCTCCGAATAGCCCGTGGGTGGCTATCATCTTCTCAAGCTTTGGGATGACTTCCACCGCTGATGTAGACTGGACAAACTCCACCTCTGGATACCTGGAGTAGTCGTCGACTACTACTAGCATGTAGCGTCCATCTGGGAGGCTGCCAAAATCCGCACTTGCTCTCTCCCATGGCCGCCGAGGCCCTTCTTCCGTAATCACCGGCGCCGGTCTGCTCGGAAGACTGGTGGCTAGGCACGCAGGGCACCGTTGTACTAGAGTTTCTATCAGGTTGTCTAGACCAGGGAACCACACTTTGCTTCGAAGGCGACTTTTGGATTTGACGATCCCTTGGTGGGCTCCGTGGGCGAGGATCGCGGCCTGTTGGGTGAGGGCGGCCGGCAGGACTAGGCGCGGGCCTCGCAGGAGACAGCCTTCTTCCGACACCGACAGTTCATGTCGCACCAGGTAGAGTGCTTTCAGTGTGGTCTGGGCAGTCGTCGTCCGCAGGGGTGAAGGGCACTGAAGAGGCTGCCAGTCTCCTGACCGGACAGCCTGTATCGCTAGCTGTAAACAGTCATCCTCTCGTGTGGCTGCGACCACCTCCTGTAGCGACATTGGGAGTGGGCGGGAACGCTCGACCACCATTCTGACATAGTCTTCCGTTGCCGCGGCTTCTGCCGCCTCCGGTGGCGTGACTGGTCTGGCATGCCGTGAGAGGAAGTCCGCGGGGTTCTTCGAGCCCGGTCGGTACTCCACGGTCAGTTGAAACTCTTGCAACTGCAAAATCCATTTTTCGATCCGTGGAGGGGGCTGAGACGAGGAGCCTTGGAAGAGTGGTACCAGCGGCTTGTGGTCCGTGATGACCGTGAATGGGTGCCCATACAGGTAGATATGGAAATGGCGGCACCCCCACAGAATAGCGATCGCTTCCCGCTCTATTTGTGAGTATCTCTGTTCGGTGGGCGTCAGGGTCCTGCTGGCATACGCTACTGGCGCCCACTCGCCGCAGCTCTGCCGTTGTGACAACACTGCTCCTAGGCCCGTGGGGCTGGCATCGACGACCAACTGGGACTCCTGGCGTGGGTCGAAGTACACCAACGTGGTGTCTGCTGACAGAGCGGCTTTGGTTTGCTGGAAAGACTGCTCCTGCACCGGGCCCCAGGTCCACATCGCCGTCGACTTGGTGAGGTCTCTTAGCGGTCCCGTCAGGTCTGCTAGGTTTTGGATGAATCGGCCACAGTAGGTGACCATCCCCAGAAAACTCCGCACACCGGTCACTGACGTTGGGGCAGGTGCTTCCTGGATGTCCTTGACCTTGGCGGGATCCGGCCCCATCCCCTTGTCGGAGAATCGGTATCCAAAGAAACTGATGTCCCTCCGCAGGAACTCGCACTTTTCACGGTGTAGCGTTAGCCCGCGGTCTTGCAGGCGGGCGAACACCGCGTGGAGGCGGGTGATGTGCTCTTCGAGAGAGGGGGCGTGGACCAGAATGTCGTCACTCACATTGAGCACCCCTTCCAGTCCTTGGAGTACCGTCTTGATGATGTTCTGGAACACCTCCGCCGCACTGGAGATCCCAAAGTTGAGGCGCTTATACCGCCACAGGCCAGCATGTGTAGAGAACGTTGTTATCGGGCGCGACTCAGGGTGGAGCGGGATTTGGTGGTATCCGGAGCGAAGGTCCATCTTGGAGAACCACCTGGAGCCGGCTAGTTCGCCTATGATGTCGTCCACTGTGGGCGTCAGGTGGCGCTCTCGTTTGATCGCCAAGTTCGGGATGCGCATATCAATGCATATGCGAACGGCGTCCGGCTGTTTTGGCTTCTTAGCGACCACGATGGGGGATACCCACGGCGTGGGCCCTGTCACCCGCTCGATGATCCCTGCCGCCTCCAACATGCGGAGCTCCGCCTCCACCTTCGGCCGAAGGTGAAACGCAATCCTTCTGTGCCTGAGGGCCACTGGGGCTATGGTCCTGTCAATGTGCAGTCGCACTGCTGGGCCCTGAAGGCATCCGATGCCATTGAAAAGGGGTGCGAAATCAGCTACCAGCTGGTCGAGGCCTGGTGATTGGAGGGCGCACGCGAACTGAATGAGGCGCAGGTCAACTGCTGTACGGCAGCCAAGCAGGAATCCGGACCCTTCCCTGGACACATACACTTTGGCTGTGAGGCAGGCTTCGCCATGGGACAGCTCTGGTTGAAACACTCCGCATATCCTGAGAGGGGTGCGGGTCCCAAAAGCGTACACCTGGACATTGGTGCGGTGGAGGGGTGGCTGATCGGGCAGCTGTCTGTACGCGCTGAGCGCCATGAGATTGATCGTGGCTCCGGTGTCGATTAGCGCTGCCACTGGGTGCCCTTTGACTTTTACTGTGCACATGGGTGCGGATTGTGGATCGTCCGACAGGGCATGCAACATGTGCACTACGTGTACCGTTGCGGCTTCATCGTCATCCATGTCGCTGCTCGACAACTCCTCGACGGGTCCTGCTTCTAGAGTGCGTACTGGTTTTGCTGGACCGTGCCCTCGCCGGGCTGGCTTCGAGCGGCACACCTTGGAGAAATGGTTGACTTTGCCGCAGGCACTGCACGTCTTTCCTTGCGCTGGACACGCTCCGTCATGTGGGAGTGAGCCACCGCACCACCCACAGAGGCGAGGTTTCGGACTCTGCCCGGACTCCTGAGCTGGTGTTTTCCTGAGCTTTGGCCGTTGGCTGCGGGCGTTGGACTGGACGGCACACACTGGCTCTTCCTTGACCGTCGGCGGGCCTTTCAGTTCCATGTGAGCGGCTCTCGCCTTCGAAAGCTCCTTCGAGCGCCCCAAGGTCAAGATATCACGCATCGGCATGTTGTGTTCTTCTAGCACCCGCTCACGCAGCTTGGACGAAGCGCACCCTTGGATAAACTGCGCGCGCACTTCATCCTCTTCGTCGGGGAGGGTGCACGTGCTGGCTAACTCTCGCAGCCTGGCGTAGAACACATCAACAGATTCTTCTGGGAGTTGCTTTGCTTGCCGAAGGAGGAAGCGTTCGTAATCCGGGTTCGCATAAGGCTCAAAGTGCGCCGTGATGGCATCCCGCAGCGTAGCGTAGGTCTTCTGGGGCCCAGCTTCGTGGACCGTCTTTGCGATCTTGTGGATACCTTTACCGCCCAAATGAAGCAGCATGGCCCGTTGGCGCCGTTCTTTGATCTCCGCGGCTTCGAAGAAGGTTTCCAGGCGCTCAATCCACTCTTTCCACCTCACCGACTGAGACGGCGGCGGGCCAGACACTTCAAAAGGTTCCACGGGAGGGACAGTGGTCATCGCGGCCCTGGAGTGCAGCAACTACTTCGCAGGATGGCGAGTCCTTGCAGGAGGCTGGCGTGGTGGCGACTGGGGCCACTGCGGTGCACCGTGGCAAGGTAGGGGCACCCACAACGGGCACAGGGGCTCTCCACGACGAGCGTGCGTGAGGGCACGAAAAGGCCGCAGCGGGCTGGTGCTGGCCGTCCCCAGGCGAGGATGGACCTGTAGCAGGCGTGCTGAGGCGCGAGGGCCGGTGCGCGAGGTGCGCAGACGCTGCACGTGGTGCAGGTGCCAGGTCCTAGGCAGGCGAGGCAGGCAGAGAGGGCGGGTGCGGTACCGCAGGCGGCCACCAGGGGGCAGCAGGGGGCACGCGCACACTCACCGCGACTCCCGGGTCCTCACGGGACAGCGAAGCACAGTCCCGGTCCAGGCGGCAGCAGAGAAGGCCAGGCAGGTGACGAGGGCGTAGCGGGGCCGCCACGCGACGCTCCGGCAGCAGGGCGGAGCGGGGAAACACCCAGAGCAGCAGGCGAGGTCCCGGGCAGAGGCCGGCACTGCGATGGAGGCAGCGCACGGACAGAGGGTGCACGGCAGGTGAGAGTCACCACCGTCGTCGCCAGTGTAATATTGTGGGCCTTGAAGGGGGGGGGCCTACATGCACATACAAAATACACACGGGACACTCGGTGTAGTGCTAGGGTGATCCTGCAGTGAATCCCCGCCCAGAGCCCTGGGCACTTTATTCGATACATCACGTGGTCTCCGCAGGGGCGAGACCATTCGACCTGTCCCCTGTGACGGGGGTCTCGGTTATCAAACACTCCCCTGCTTACAGCGATAGGTGTGGGCTAGCCCACGTCCTATCGCGACATTACACTCTGCTCTAAGAGAGGAATTTGGAGGCTTGTTTATTAAAAACCATACTACTGGCAGTGTGATTTCTTGGTTTAAGAAACGCACACTTGTTCACGTCTTCCTTAGATCGATCAGTTCGCGGCATTGTTCGTAAATTGAATCGGAACTACTCTCTCTTGCATGTATAGTGCCTTTGTGAATTAGTCGCAGCCTGTTTTAGGAATATCTGGCACTTTGCTTCCTTTCTAAGGGAATAATACCGGCCTTAAGAGGCCCGGACATGATACTACATGGGACTTTAAACAAAATCGTATGTATTTATTCATAACATTCTTTCAGCTCTAGAACACTTTTAGAACGGCTTTCTATTGATATCTGCTGTTTGAAGTATAAACAGATAAGGGGAAAAAATACTGGCTTTAGGTAATTCTGCTTATTTGTGTGACCGGTGAGATTGCCTGTGATGCTGGTAGAAAACCAGGCAGGTGGCAACCCTGACTTTTCCGGCGGAGTGTTGGCATCTGCTGCAGTGCCTTGGAACAGTTTGGTTTGCAGTATACACTATGGGGCAGATTTACAAGTCCCTTGCGCTGTACGTCATTTTTTGTGACACACTGGCAGAGCATTTCTCTGCCCCATATTTACAAGGACTGGAAAAGTAACCCTGCGTGGCTTTTCCTGTCCTTGTAAATACGGCCCCTTTACACGCAGCATTTTGCATGAAAGGGGCGCTCCATGGGTGTTGCTGAGGGTGTTCCCATGCAACACCCATGGAACCAGACACATTTCCAGATTCACGAGAAATCATGAATCTGGAATTGCGTCAGTTTGCGTAGCCAGGTGCAACGAGGAGAAATGTTTTCATTTCTCCTAGTTTTTTCCTCTTTCAATGCGTGCTGCATTCTACAGCATGCAATGACAGAGGAAAATGCCTGTAGTGATTGTTTTTGTGCAGGAAGGTGCCCCTTCCTGCACAACACAAAAACAAACTCCTCGTGGCGCAGGCATCCTTGCACCATGGTGCAAGGGTGTCTGCGCCGGCGCATGGCAGCTGTTTGTGCACCAGCGCAGAGGAGAGCACAGGAATGCGACATATCATTGTAAAAATGTTGCATTCCCCTGCTCTGAAAGTGCCACAGTGTGGTGCAGTCAAAGGGCTTTTGGTGCTGCGCTGCGGCTCTTTTTCTTGTAGACTGCCCCTATGGGTTTTTAGCACAGTACCGTTTACCACAACAATGCATACACAGTGACACAGTACGGAGGCAGTATTGATGTTGGGTTCTCAGAATAGCCACAGGAGAGAATTATTCCTGCAGTGTATTTAAATAAGATTTAGTTGCGTAATCAACGGCATTTGAATAGCACACATTATACCATTGGTATGTATGTCCTTGTAGTGCTTGTGCAGTCCATAATTTTTCCTGGTGAGGTAAAAAGTTGGGCGATTTAGTAGCTATCAAGAATTGGAGCTAAAACGCATTGGTTTAAATTCGTTTTCTAAAAGCACTAGTTGTGTTTAAGCCATTAAGAAGGCAGATAGCCGTGCTGTCATTATATAATACATGCTTTAAAAAACCCCTACTACATCCTTTGGTATAGTACAAGTTACTCAACAGTTTCAAAGCTATTCTAATGAGCAGAGTTATTATAGGAAATATATATTTTTTAAATGTTGTGTCAGATTCCCTTTTGTCACAGGTGTACAAAAAAGCAACATGAAATCATTTGTCTATCTGTGTGTGCCGAAGGCTGACATACTCTGCAAATGTTATGTGCACATGAACCTGGAAGTATTTCTCGGATAAAAGTACAGGAGTACGCCACACAGAGCCTGCTGCCATGCACCATCGTCTGTCACAGCCAGCCAGCAGGATGATTTGGGGGCAGTTCTGGATTTCTCTGGAAAATTAAAGACAAGCCTATCCCTTATCAGTGCGCATATTTGCAATCTTGAATAGTGCCACGCTTGCTTGCCTTGCACTAAGTGAACAGCTTACAATTAAACCTGGCATGTTTTCACAGTGCCACTGGGATGCACGGAGTGTGTGACCTGCGCTGTAATATTCATTTGCGCTTAGGGAGAGCAGCACATGTGGCACTACATAAAACACATAACTTTCTCAGCGCTAGTAGGTAAAAGCACTGCTCACCACCCTCTCCCTTATTAACAGATGCCCCTCCTCTCCCAAGGGGCCGATTCCGATCCTTGAAAATTTTTCTCCGTGCGAATCGTATCCGTACAAACTGACAAGTACGATTTGCATGGGAAAAAATACATACGAATCGCATTGGGAAAATTCCCCCACACGTCCTCGGTTCGGAAAAAGTGTCCGACACGTCCCCGGACGATTTTACGTACGAATCGGAAAAATGAAGTCCGAGCGCGCAAGTACGATCCATCCCGTCCGTCCAATTGTACAACCGTATGGAAAAAACACCGCACGGAGCGAACCTCAATAGCAACCATGGAGACATGTGCCCGCATACGCGCCGTCCCCCCCCAGCCCCCCGTATGTACGCGCCGTCCCCCCAGCCCCCCGTATGTATGCGCCAACCACCCCAGCCCCCCCGCGGATGGACGCGCCGTACCCCCAGCCCCCCCCGCGGTGGACGCGCCGTACCCCCAGCCCCCCTCCGTGTATGTCCAGTGCGGACCCTGACCCCCGTATGTACGGCGCAGACCCCCACCCCACCCCCCGAATGTACGGAGCGTACCCTCACCCCCATATGTACGGAGCATACCCCCACCCCCGTATGTACGGTGCGGACCCCCACCCCACCCCCGAATGTACGGAGCGTACCCCCACCCCCGTATGTATGGAGTGTACCCCCACCCCCGTATGTACGGTACGAACCCCCACCCCACCCCACCCCCGAATGTACGGAGCGTACCCCCACCCCCGTATGTACAGAGCGTACCCCCACCCCGTATGTACGGAGCGTACCCCAACCCCGTATGTACGGAGCATACCCCCACCCCCGTATGTACGGTGCAGACCCACTCCCCACCCCCGAATGTACGGAGCGTACCCCCACCCCCGTATGTACGGCACGGACCCCCAGCGGGTCCGCGCCATACATACGGGGGTGGGGGTACGCTCCGTACATATGGGGTGGGGGTATGCTCCGTACATTCAGGGGGTGGGGTGGGGGTCCGCACCGTACATACGGGGGTGGGGGTCTGCACTGGACATACACGGAGGGGGGCTGGGGGTACGGCACGTACATACGGGGGTCTGGGGGGGACGGCGCGTACATACGGGGGGCTGGGGGGGTACGGCGCGTACCGGGCCCCCAATTCCGCTCGCATCGCAGCGTACTTTGCTTTTCCGGTGCTTTTTGGGTGTCGTAAAAATATTGCCGTCCGGACTGCTGTCGGTTCGAATCGTACTTCCTGGTTCGTGAAACGCAGCCTGAATGCGTCCCGACGTCACGTCGGCACTTTCCCGGATCACATTTGTATGTATATTTTCGTCGGTCGGTGTTTTTTACGATTCGTACGGAAATGGTGTTTCCGTGCGAATCGTACTTGCATGTTTTTAAGGTTTTTTACCCGGGTACGAGTCGGACGGAGAAAACGCTCCGACCGACAGTTCGTGCCCGGTCTTTCCAGGATCGGAATCGGCACCCAAGTGTCCACCTCACACACAAAAAACTCACACCACTCCTTGTCCAATCCCACAATTCAATGCCCGTATATAGCATAACCTTTTAGTACTGCTGTGATACATTTAATGGGGGCGTACTTGCACTTCTCAGAAGCAAACAGGTACTCTAAATAGTGTGTGCCTGCACTCCTATATTTCCAATTCAAGCACTGGGAACAACAACATGTTTCATCTACATAATAAAACACATTGTTTTATATTAAGTTACTGGTCCTTTTATTCATTTGGTTTTTAAGCTGTGTGTGCTGCATGGCACTGAGTGGTTTGCAATATGTTTTGCAGCAGTACTCTGTGCTGCCTGGACTAAGGTTTGCTGCATTGTTCTGGTATGCACACACCAATACATTGGTGTGCTAAAGTTATGGTATGGGAGTTGTATCCATTATATTTGTGCTTTCATGGGTGTGTGTTCTTCAATACTTGCTGTTTGGCGTAGGCCATCTTGTGTGATTGTTAAACATTGTTGCTTCTATGGTATGCTGCTTTTGACAAGTTAGTGTTCATTATCTATACAGCTCCATGCTGCACAATTCAACTCCAAACATTGGCAATCCACACCACATAATTCAAGACTAAGCCACATCATTCAACTCAGCAACACAGTTACACAACACACCTCATACATCCAATCCACACCACCGAATTTGATATCATGCCGCAAACTTCGACAGCACACCACATAATTAAACTCCACTACATACCACTCCAC
Organism: Triturus cristatus; assembly: GCF_964204655.1. Taxonomy (NCBI): domain Eukaryota; kingdom Metazoa; phylum Chordata; class Amphibia; order Caudata; family Salamandridae; genus Triturus; species Triturus cristatus. The sequence goes on along the minus strand of NC_140587.1, from coordinate 731,859,015 downwards.
AACACAAAATACCATTCAACATAATTACACTACATAACACACAATCACACTCTACATAATTACAGTACACTCAATACCACATAATGACTATCCACATACTTCCACCTTACACCATGCCTCATAATTCCATTACACAAATCCACTCCATACAACACAATTCCACTACTAACACTTCCAATCCAACCCACATAATTCCACTACACACCACATACATCCACTCCACTCCAATCCAAAACACATTGTTAAAAAACATTGTCATTTACAATGCCAATACCTCTAGCTCTCACAAATGTGAGACCAATTCGCATTGCAAATGCTTGTTTATTACTGTAAGGCCTATCTCTCACTTTGAGTAACACTGAGTTACATTAATAAATGCTATAAGTGCTAGCTTTGGATTGGGAGGAGATAAGGATATGCTGTTTACACTCAAATGTATTATAATTTTAAACCCTTGTTAATGGTGAAGTCTCAATTTAAGTCACCATTATGGCAATGCCACTTTTAGAAAATTGCAAAAACAACAATATATGGACAGAATGCAGAATAGTGTCATACATTCACCCCAGTACAGAGATCTGGGCCTAAAGCCATCGTTTTTTTGCTCACCATGCCATTCCATTTCAGAGCCTGCCAAATGCAAATCAATCTTGACCCTGCTCCCAATGGGAACAGTCCGGCCCGAACTGCCAGGCCAAGTCCTCCCTGGACTGGAAACAAGCATCCTAGGACCGGTTTCGGGCTTTCAGCCCTCATCAGCCATTCCATCCATCAATTGTGTGTCTTGCATTCCGTCCATCAATTGTGTGTCTTTTGCTTTCTCGCCCTAAGTGTGCCGGGTATGGCCAGACGTGGGTTCCGGGCTCACTCTGCCACTCGATTCAAGCTATCCTGGCTGAAGAGGGGTGAAACCCCGAAACCAGTCCTAGGATGCTTGTTTCTGGTCCAGGGAGGACCTGGCTTGGCAGTTCGGGATGGACTGTTCCCATGAGGCACAGGGCCAAAACTGATTTGCATATGGCCAGGTCTAAACTGGGGTGGCATGGTGAGCAAAAGAATGATGGATTTAACCCAGATCTCTTGACTGAGGGTGTATGTTTTGATTGGTTCTGCATTCCGTCCATCAATTGTGTGTCTTTTACTTTTAGAAAATTGGCATTTTTATGTCCCATTCATTTATGGTTTCTGCCAGTGTCCTGGGTCTCATGACTCAGAATAGGTCTGCTGTTGGGATTTGGGTATTGCTTTCAGACAGGAACACAAGAGGGGCTTAGGTGTGAATAGGATAGGCCATTCTAGCAAGATGAGCTGGGAGGGATTGTAGCCAGCCTCACTTATGCTTCAAAGGGCTTTGCCTCCTGGACACACAAACAGGTCTGGCAACAGGTCTTTTGTCACCACAAGCAGTTTGAAGCCTTGACAAGAGAAGGGAAAGAATATAGCAGAACCAGATGTAGGGGTAGGTCAGGGAGTCAACTCGAATGGACACGTGCTCTTGTGCACCACGTGATGCTGGTTGTGCTGAATTGTTTAGGATTGCTGGTGCTACAAGCACTAAATTCCAGCGCTAGTAACACAACATGCATATTTTCCGCCTGTTAGCGGAACTCTGTGGAATTTTGTGGATTGTTATGCAACTCTGGAATTTCATGGAATTAAACTCTGTGAGTTCCATCTACGCCTCTTCTTGATCCCTAAGAGGTGGCCGCCAGATCCTGGCCTCTTGGCTGGCATCAGAATGTACTCCTATGCCTCATTGTGGGCTTCATCTGATCCAACGCAGTGCACTGCAACTCAATGCAGGACCTCCCATCACAGCCTTCATAGCCCCTGATCAAAAATGAAGTTGAGTGACGCAAAACCTTACATAAAAGACAAAGTACAACTGTCAGCAAGACTAACCTGATCCCTGTTTCCAGACCGCGCTCCGTCATGGATGGCCTGAACAACAAACTTTGTCCAGGTCTGGTAAAACCAGCTAACCACTATTGCTGCTTTGTGGGCTTTTCCTACTAAAAAATTAAAAGTCAATATCTCCAGTTTTGCTGATTGCATTTTTGTTGATCTGCTATATTTTTATTCAATACACTTTAATCTTTTTTTCTAAATAGGTTGGAGATTTTTCTTTGGTAGTGTTTTCATTTTATTACTGTGTGTGTGCTCCATAAACACTTTCCACATTGCCTTTAAATTAAGCCTGACTGCTCTGTGCCAAGCTACTGGAGAGATAAGCACAGGTTAATTTTTTGAATTAACCTGAGGAGGTTTGCGGTTGTTGTTTTAGTGGAGCTTCCACCTCCCTGAACGAATAACCCAATTTATTACAACCCTCTATTGCTATATTAACTGCTTGTTGCAGATAATCCCAACTTAAGGCCAAGTAAGAACTTAGGGGCTCATTACGATGGCGGGCGGACATCAGTTCACCCGCCATCGTTGCGGTGCTGGGACTGCCCGCTGGTAAGGCGGCAGTCCCGCTGAGTGAATTAGGATGTGCCCGCCACTATGGCGGGCGCATCCAGGGCCCTGATCATTGTGGACGGTGCTGCTAGCTGCAGCACTGTTAGCAATGCCAAAATGCCACGTAGGGCAATTCCATGCACAACGTGGCAGGCACCACGCGGTGCCTGCCACCTTGTGCATGGAAATGTAGTGGGTACCATGGGTATCCCCCCAGTGCACATACACCCTCCCCCCACAAAGAGGGAGCCCGCAATGGGCCCCCGAAACCAGCCTCTGCCAGCCTTTCCATGACGGATCCACCGCCATGGAAAGGCTGGCTGACGCCAGCATTGTAATCTGGTGGGCGGTGCCTGCTAGGCACCTCCGCTAATTTACCCTTGCTGACTGCTCTGCCAGGCAATCATGACGATTGCCAGTGGTGGAAGCGTGGAGGGCGGTCTTTGTGACTGCCGCGGTCACAAGGCGATTCCCCCGCCAACCTAATGTGGCGGGGGAAATGGGAGTCAGATGGCGGAGGTACATCTCACATACTCACATACACAGCTCTAGTACAGCAAGCATTTAAATAAATTACCATTTGCATGTACTTCCTTTAATTCTGCCTTCCTCTCTCATGCAGTGCCCATTACAAGTAATTTTATCTCTACAAATGGAGCAAGTTCACTTGGTAATATTACAGGGCAACACTCAAGGCCTATTTCCAAATGCAAATTTTAAAATACAGGTATGTCACTATGATGTAATTGCCTCTAACATGCTACAGAGAATTGTAAATGTTTATGGTTGCCCCCTAACAGTTTTCTCCTAATGATGATTTATTTTGATGAGTCAATTTACTTATCTAGGACTTATATTGGCTAGTTTCTTTTAGTATAATCTTCACCATCAACAACTTTATTCGGTTTTTACAATGAAAGCTATAAAAGTCAAGCAATCACAGTTAAAAACTATCAAGTGCATCATAAAAAGGCTAAAAAACAATACAGTACAACCATCTCAGCCCCATAAGATACAAAGCTACAAATCTGCCTTAAATTGCATTTTTTTTTTTAATAGGGATAATAAAAGGCTTTCTTGGTACCTCACAAAAGCTTCAAAACGTAAACATATGCATCATGTCCTATGGAGATTTTCCGTCGCAGCCACAGAGTAAGGGACTCTGACCTTTGTGCACCCTATGTAGGTGGGCCAGGAGATGATGAAAAAGGTCCAAGGGAAATCTAGTCAACAGGAAATGATCATGGCTGCTTTTAAACCATAAGACATAGAGCTCAGTTAATGGCACGTTTTTCAATATGGAATGCCTGCGGGCACTGTGCTTCCTCATATCCACTTCTTCTCTGTTCAGCATTCCTTAACCTAGCACAGGATCCTCCTGCAGATTGTCTCTGGGTTGACAAATAAATATATTCTTCCCAGACTGGTGAAACATTCCCTGACATACTTGAGCCAGAGAATGTGATTAAAGTAGTAAAGGGAAAGACAGTCACTTAAGATTTTCTTACTTAGGTCAATTCCCTTCCTGAGCCAGATTTTCATCCACAATGATAAAGAACGTTAGGGCAGCATGTCTGAGAGAAAAACCATCCCCAGTTCTTCATGAGCTACAAAGGAAGAGGTGCCCTCCGGTAAGCATAGTATCCGTCTCAGGAAGCTGTTGTCATCAATTTACAGCATGCTATGCTCGATGTAGCCCCAGATCTTGCTTCCATAAATCACCTTAGAAATGCATTTGGCCTTGTAAATCTGCAAAAGTGCCCGATGGGCCTACTGCCCACTCTAGAGGCAAAGTTAAAAACTGCGGCATTAGCCTACATGAAATCCCGTTTCTTTCTACTTATTAGAGGACGCCAGTTCAGGTGCGCTTCAAACACTACCCCCTAGGTGGGAGGAAACGTCAGTCTTAGGAACCGGCATGGACCCTACCATGAGTGTATAAGATTTAACTGGTGCAGACCCACTTGCATTACGAACGATTAACTGTTATTGACCAACATGTCCAGGTCCTCCATGAACTGAACAAAAGAGTTCAATATAGATTGTAATCCTCTAGCTGTCCTAGCCATAAGAACAGTGTCATCAGCGTACAGTAGGACAGGTAGACTACGCTGACCCACCTAGGGACAATCTGTTTTTAATTTTAAAAGGACCTGCTCAAGATTATTAACATACAGGTTAAAAAGAAAAGGGTCAAAAGTTTACTCTTGACGTACCCCTCTCCAAATTGGAAATTGGCGAGTGACTCTGAGGTCTTTAGAATAATGAACCACCACTTTGGTGTCTCTGTGGTGATCCGTTAGGACAATGTCTCTGTCACCAATAGATAGCATGATCTGCCAAAGCTTGGATCTGTTAACGCAATCAAACGCCGAGGACAGATCCATAAAAGCTAGGCAGATGGTATCAGTATGGGTGACGGTGTACTTGTTAAGGACCATATAGAGATTCAAACTCTGTTCCACTATTGAACGTCCAGTAGGGAAGCCATATTGGACCCCTGCCATGATCTTATTATCATCTACCCATCTCGAAAGCCTCTCTAGTACCATGCATCTCACCACCTTTACCACAGAGTTGAGTAGGTACATGGACCTATAACAATGGGTGCTATCTCAATCTCCCTTTTTCAAAACCGGAATAATGGTGGATAATGCCCAGGTACCCAGGCGGCCCATCGTAAATACATCATTAATAATCGAGGTAAGGGCGGGTACCCAAATATCCAAATTTGAGATGTGGTTGTCTGGGGGGGATCCCATCGGGACCTGGGCCCTTGATTTTAGACAGCCCCACTATACCCACTCTTATTTCCTCGGCAGTGACCACCACTTCAGATTTACCCTCACCTATAGACTGAACTTCCCGCAAAATAGGGGTGGACTGAAAAATGCTCTCAAAATGCCTTACCCAGTAATCTTCTGTAATATGGTGTCCAATAAGTTGGTGTTTTCTGCCTCCAAAAAGGGATTATTTATGATGCTCCAAAACATTGAGCTATTCTTCAGGGTACTGGCCTCGATGAGTTCTGACCAGACCTCATCTCTTAGTGCAGACTTACGTTTTGCTAGTGCAGTTTTGTATATGTGTACGACATTACTTGACTATACAGGGATCCCTTGGTTTAGTACCCAGGGCTTCCTTCAAGTTCCTGGATGCAAGTGAACATTCAGATTCAAACCATCTCGGGCTGAATGAAGGCAACGCGCCACCGGGGCCTTTGATTGATTAGCCAAGGCACCATCCTCTATAATATCTGTTGGTTTGTCCATCCTATCTAAGCAGATAACAAACTCCTTGTGTGAGCAAGGACTAAAAAAACTGATCTGGGATCATCTGTGCCCATGTGACTCTCCTTACCTCGTCCACAGCTATCAAGGACCCACTGGCTCCATCTCGATAGGTTGTACTGCCCGGGGCTAGCAAATCAGGACACACACCAGATTATGATCACTGTGCAAACTCTCCTGGATGGCAAATCCAAAATATTAAGAAAGAAAGGTCTGGAAACAAAAAATAAATAAATTAACAACTCACACCCTCTCCCCGTAAAGGTGGGCATAATATCCTTCTTGTCTGGGGGCCACTTGTTCATGGCTGAGGTTAGATCAAACTCGTTCATGATGGCATTAAGTGTGCTACCCTGATTGGTGTGTTCCACATTCAGGCCTTTATAGCGTGCACATCCCATGTCTTCAACCCCTTCAAGCCATGGGTCCCCAAACAAGTGGACACTATAATCTCCTACAATCATGAGGTTGGAACATCTCTGTTTCTGCAGGATCATATTTCTCAAAAAGCAGCCCTACAGGAAGATGTTGCAAACTTCAGGTAGGGAGGATACAGTGTTATAAAAATTTAAGAGCAATAACTTGTTCGACCCACTAGCTAACAACAAGGGCTGTAAGGTAGGAAATTCAGAGGGCAACACAAGACTGCCTTGGACAGCTAAGGAAAGAAAGCTAACCAAACCGCCATGGCTCTACCTGCACTAGAGGGGGTGGCTGGCACAAAGAAGGTTTTATAGCCTTCCAAGAAGAAGCCATTTTCAGTAGCCCATGTCTCCTGGAGGAATATCACATCAAATCTTCTTATTAAAACCAGGCAACCTGGATCATTGAACTTAGTCACCAACCCAGCAATATTCCAAGAAGTAAAGTTACAAACATTGCAATCTAGGGGATCCAGAACTGAGGGCCTGGTGAGACACTGTATTTAAGGGATCTTTGACACCGGTGGAACTTGTGTTTACTTTGTTTGCCCTAACTTGGCAGGGTATGCCCAGATGTAGGTCCCTTGCTCATTTTGCCACTGAATTCAAGCTAGCCTGGCTGATTAAGGGTGTTACCCAGAAACCGTTCCCAGGATGCTTTTTTCCGGTTCAGGGAAGACCTGGCTTGGCAGTTCAGGCTGGACTGTTCCCATGAGGCACAGGGTCAATACTGATTTGCATATAGTGCACATTTCATTCGTGTCCTGGGCTAATTATAAACCGGATTGAGATCTTTTTTCCCTTGAATGACTTGAATGGATAGCGTTTCACCCTGATTTAACTTCAGTCGAACAGCTGCTGACCTAATCTCTGCGTGCATCGATTATCTCCCGGAGTTACAACCACCCTGGTTCACTATGGAGCCATCCTAATTACGCCTGGAACCCTATACCCTGCTTGGATTGACACAGCGCTTACCTCCCTTGGGGATACCAGAATCTCTATTATTACACCCTCGACTTTGTACTTTGCTGAGACAGGTCCAGCATTTCCCCTACAGAAGTACTTTTTGAAGCAATTGTAACCATAGTCCTGATGATGAACTCAAGTTAACGAGTTCGAAACGCCGTTGACTTTTCAACGTTATTTGCGGTCCTGTAAAGGGTCGTGCCCAAATCATAAAATAATGTTGTAATGATTAATGTTTTGTAAATATTGTGTCCGGCTCTTATTGTTAATTTAATTTGCGCCGCCTCAAGTTGCTCTTGCACCTTTGTGTCACTGCGCCATCTTCACCCATCACTTCACTTCCAGTGCTCACACGGTTGTTATGGTTACTGTAATTATGTTTTTGTACTTCCAATTATAAATAACAACCTGCATTTTTCAATTCGGTCTCCCTTGCCCTTTTTGTTAAGATTAATTTCTCTGTTCTAATGGTCCCCCTTACATGATTGACCAGTTGAGACATTGTTTCTTGTTAGGACTGTTCCCATGAGGCACAGGGTCAAGACTGATTTGCATATAGCTGGTTCTGAACTGAGATGGCGAAGTGAGCTAAAGAATGATGATGGATTCAACCCAGATCTGTGACTGGAGGTGAGTGTCTGAACAGTTTTAGCGCTCCGTCCAGCATCTCCTTGTGTTTGCTTTGTTTGCCCTAAGTTGGCAAGGTATGCCCAGACGTGGGTCCCTTGCTCAATTTGCCTCTGGATTCAAGCTAGCCTAGCTGATGAAGGGTGTTACCCAGAAACCTGGTCCCAGGAAGCTTGTATCCGGTTCAGGGAAGAACTGGCTTGGCAGTTTGGGCTGGACTGTTGCCACGCGGCACAGGGTCAAGACTGATTTACATATAGCTGGGTCTGAACTGAGGTGGCAAAGTGGGCTAAAGATTGATGATGGATTCAACCCAGATCTGTGACTGGGGGTGAGTGTCTGAAAAGTTTCAGCGCTTTGTCCATCATCTCCTTGTGTTTGCTTTGTTCCCCCTAAGTTTTCAGGGTATGCCCAGACATGGGTCCCTTGCTAATTTTGCCACTGGATTCAAGCTAGTCTGGCTGATGAGGGCTGTTAGACCGAAACCGGTCCCAGGATGCGTGTTTCCAGTCCAGGGAAGACATGGCTTGGCACTTCGGGCTGGATTGTTCCCATGAGGCACAGGGTCAAGACTAATTTGCATATAGCTGGGTCTGAACTGAGGTGGTGAAGTGAGCTAAAGAATGATGATGGATTCAACCCAGATCTGTGACTGGGGGTGAGTGTCTGAAAAGTTTCAGTGCTCCGTCCATCATCTCCTTGAGTTTGCACCGGCGGAACTCCAGCAGGTAGCCAGTTGCAGCAAACTAGTGATCCCAATGGCTCACACCTATTAGATGTATCTATGCCTAGGACAGCCACCTGCTGACTCCCCTGTCCCAAATCAGGAGACCTCCCCAGGTTCCTCACAACAGAAAAAGGTGGAAGGGCCCTATAAAAGCAACCCAAAGAAAGCGCCACAATGGCTGTGTTAGAGCCTCTAGAGTGAGACTGAGAGGCCATTCTTAATGTTCTGTCCACCACATCTGAGCTGTTAAAGTTGATGGTAACAGTAACACAATCACAGTCCCAATTCTTCTTAGCCCTGCCCACTCAGGTTGTTCTGCGCAACATAATGATGTGGCTTTCCACCCGCAAGCCTGTAAAAATGTTAACGTTCAACCAATACACAGCTTAATTCTTGAGTTGGTCAAAGTCTTCCTTCGCTCCCGGAGCAAGTCGGGGTACATTCACTAAAACCACTACAAAAGGAGTTCAGTCTGGTGGTAGGTGTAGAGTAGATACTCTCTGGGTAAATATTACTGGTTGCCACTGGGCAAGTGCCGCTTACCCCTCCTCTAGTCATCATATTAGACATGCTCATGGTAACTCCAGAGCCCGGTTTAAGCTTAATTTGTGGAGAAACCCCCAACTTAGAGTTCAATACCGGTGTACATGTTGAGGCCGATATCAGTGAGCAAGCAGGACACATGAGGAGGCAAGGTCGCTGAGTTGCACCCTCTGGCACCAACTTTGAAGAAGGCTTTGGTACATGTTATACCAAACACCTGAGCACCGCGACACTCGCTGATGGATGGATCAATTGGGCCTGGTGGTAGGGTATGCATTGCTGCAGGATCACCTTGGAGAAGCGGAGTCAGGTTGATGAAGACCTTTTCTATAGCTGTTAGATGTTGAAGGATAGGGTCCAATTTAGAATTCAAAGCTGCTATCAAGGATACCTTAAAAGTGGCCAACAAGGTTACCAGGATTCCTGGGACAACAAGTCCTGAGTCCCCAGGCAACTGTAGCGGCAATTGACCGCAGGAGATAAAGTGCACTTTTAAGTGCACAGGGTGGAAATGCTAACCCCTCCTCCGGTCGTCAGCACGGATTCCTGGGACAGCACGTCCCGAGTCTCCAGGCAACAGCTGTATCAATTGACCAAGGCATCCTCCACCGCATGAGATGAAGAGATTTTTTAAGTGTGCAGCGTGGGAATGATAACCCATCCTCTGGTTGTCAGTACTGATTTCTGGAACAGCGAGTCCCCAGTCCCCAGTCCCCAGTCAATAGCAGCGACAATTGACCAAGGCGTCCCTCGGCGCAGGAGATGAAGAGCACTTTTAAGTGTGCAGCGTGGGAATGATAACCCCTCCTCCGGACGTCAGCACAGATTCCTGGGACAGTGAGTCGCGAGTCCCTAGGCAATGGCAGCGGCAATTGACAAAGTCATTTAACGGTAATATGCTCATACTTTTTTATTTTTTTCAACATTCAAAGGCCTACATTTATTTCTGCACATAGCACTTCACCAAATCCAGGACAGGATACACCCAACAGGCAGTTGGTGGGGACTGGTAGGTAAACAGTCTGCTGTTTTGGGATTTGATTCATTATATCTTTATTTTTGAAAGTGTAAAAATAAGTTGATGTCTACTTTCTGGCAACCTTATGTCCACCCATGTACTCATTCAATTATTGACTGTGATTTTCTTTGTTACTTATGCTATGGTATTGTAGTAGCAGAACACAAATCTTTCATTAACCCATTTGTTAACATCCAGGAAAGGAAGCTGTGTGTTTAATATACTACACTGTGTACTCAACACATCACCATACCATCATCATGGATGTCTTTGCATGTCTTAGTGCTCCTTATTTGCCTCACATGTCAGCTACAGTGAGACAACAGCCTTAGGTAGCTTCAGTGGAACCAACACCACAGATGACACCAGGTATCAACCTGATAAAAGCAATTCGGCCCTCTATCATCCATTGAACAGGTAAATACGTGAACATGTAGCATGTACACCTGTATCACACCTATTTCACAACATTGATACTTTCTCACTATCTTTTATATGTTGTTTCAAATGTTTGCATTTTGTTTTTCATGTATCCGTTATGGGTATTATTTTTCATGTATTACTTTCTGCATTGAAATAATGTGTGTCAAATATCATTGTCATCCTTTTACTCGTAATGCTTTAAATCAAATCAAAAATAATCTTCTGTCTTGCTGCTGGATGAGAGTATATGTTACAACACCATTTTCTAAGGCACTGGTTCAGCAATTGGAATCAAGGGTTCCATGCACAAAACAAGCATCTGTGACTGGATTAGATGAGATACCATTGAATAAATGTAGTATTTACAAGGGGTGTGAGAAATACACATAATTTGGTTTCACGTAACCATGCTGAACTTCAGGAAAACGATGTGAAAATATGCATTATTACAAAAACATAAAAAATAACAAGCACCACTAACTTTTTCGCACAAAATTCATTCTCGTGTCCATTTTACTCAGAAGGAAGAATTTCACACTAACAAAATCGTGCCAAACACGCAAGTAGAGTGAGGGTCAGCATATTGTATGTGATGTAGCGTAATTAATAATTGTGAAACAAGTCTGGTGCAGTAATAAGTACAAACCTAGTTTTCATAGATTTCAAATTTTATCTTCTTCCCCTTTAAGATGCTGGGGACCCGTAGCATGACAATGATGCTGCACCATCCACAAGCGGAGGTTAGCAAGCAATCACAGTTGAAAATGAATTTCTCCTTCAAACAGGCAACTCAGTGGCTACCATGCAGAAAGGGAAGAACAAGAGGAGAAGTAGCAGAATATGGTTGAGGGTTAGGAGAAGGATGCTGGAGAGGAGGAGGAAACGAATGGTATTGTTGGCCCCAATGAAACACCAGCTGCCAAGATCACATCACGGATGGCCAGAAGTCAACCTCTTAGTTTTCCAAGAGGAATGCTAGTCTCCAGCCACCAGCTAAGAAGCTACCAATGTTCGTGCTGGCAATTCAAGACTCACCTCCACACAGCTGTCAACCTACAGATACCTCAGTTGACTCTGTTACACACTTTTCACATGGAGGTCAATTTATAGTCATCTTATAATCATCAAAGGGAGAGAGCACCCCTGGTGAGGAGGAGCACTGCTTCTTTAATGACGCAACCTCCCAGATGGCAATGTTCTCAATCCTGAGCAACCTGCTAGCCATGTCACAATGCAACACATGTGCAGATTTGGTATGACCAAATGCTATCCTCTAGGAGGATCAATTTTTCTAACAACAAATAACTGTAGGGGGTATTTGTGAATAGGGGTACCTCTGAGTAACAATGTGAACATCTTAAAGGTCTTCCTCAGATGGCTGACAAGCAGATATCTGCTTTGTTTAATGAGAAATATTACCAAGACATGATAAAGATACATGGTGAACATCCTAGTAGTGTGAGGGAAGAGAGTGTAAGGTAATATGCCTTAACAATAAAGATGATGGACAAAATCACAAAAGAGTGCCAGTATCAGCAACCTATAGGGCCAAAGCTTACATAGGATTCAACTCATGCAATACAACCTACAAATCTCGCACCACCCACACACTCTGATGTGAATCATCATGCACCACAAACAAACCTACCACCTAAACCACCATCAACTCAACCACCATCACCACAAGAACCACCACCACAAGTGCTACCCCCAGAACCACTCCCATCATAAGTACCATCAGAAGCAGTGTTGTTTGTGTAGAGACATGGACCATTTCCTCCCCCAGGAAAAACAATATCAATTTCAGATTTAAAACTTACTGAACAACTCATTCAATTGAACACCTAATTAAGCAAACTTTTGTATGCACAATTAACAAATTAATTCTTGTCACAGCGTCATCTGTGAGCATCTTTGAAAATAAAACAATTATAAAACCTAATGTAAAGTCATGTAAGTTTTAATGATCTTGTTGCTCTGTTTGTGTGTTTATGTTGTTACAATGTCTGAAACAACTTTGTATAACCACTTATAGGCATATACAGTTCACAATCACTTAATGAATTGGATTATTAGTTGATCAGCAACACTTAAAAAAAGAAAAGACACAGCCTAAGAAATATGATATATAGCATTTGAGGGAAAAGCAAGTAACACTGAACCGGGAGACAACAAATGATGGGTTGAGGTAGAATGTGGAAGCAGAAGACATGTAATGCCTCTGTAAAGGAGATCAGAATGCTACATAGAATTATATGTTATTCCATAAGTCTTTCTCAGAATGTCTTCAAATAATCTATCAACTTCTGCATATTGTGAGAGTTCCTGAATTTGAAATCAGCTACGGGCTTCAAGACCTCCATCATTGAATAATCAGGTGGGAGAGAGAGCATCAAAGGAGGGGTCATTCATGTTGAGAGAGAAAGTGTCCCTGGCCTGCTGCACTAGGCGGCACTTGGAGTAGGAAGAAGAGGTGGCTAAAGAAGGGATTTAGCTGCAGTCCGTGTTGGTGAAGGGCCCTTTGGAATTAAAGAGAGGGTGGGTGCAGGCCCTAATGATCTTCTATTCTTCCCTTGGGATCTCCCAGAGGTATGTTTTTCTAGGCCAGATGGAGCCCCATCGTATACCTCCTCGTATACCTCCTCCTAGCTGGTTGTGTCCAACTCCTCCATCATCCAGATCCCACTCTGCAGCAAATTCAAGAATGCCTACAGGAGATGACTGGTGTCTGCCAATGACTGCTCACCTGGACATGCCACAAATGTTGATCTTTAACCTGTAACCCCTCTCTCTCCACCACAATTAATTGTTCCTCAAAATGAGGGGCAAAGTTACAAAGATATTCATCACCATATTTCCTTGAGAGGTATATTATGGTGACCGCTACTCCCAGGCATTAACATCTATGTGTGAACTTCTCTTATGACTACCTTCTTCTCCATGTTGGGCTCAGTGCTACAGAGGTGCCTCCAGGCATCATAGAGCTGGTGAAGATTTCAGTGGGGTCATGGATTGGGAGCTGTATAGACACATGGCTAGACTATCTCGCTGCTTCTGCCAGGCCCCACCTCTAAACTTTATGACATTAAGTAAGGAAATGCCTCTTTTTGCATAAACACTCCCCAATTTGTGGACTTATGCTGCAAATTTCAAATCTGTTGCACTGGGGCCCTACTAACAAGGCCCCAGTGCATGTGCTCTGACCACCTAATCATGTGTGCAATTGGTTATCCCAGATTAGCATAATTAACGTACCTGTAAGTCCATAGAATATTGTACTTTGTGTACCCATTGCCAGTAAGTAAAATGTTACTAGTGAACTGTAGCATCTACTCAGCACCCCTATAGTGACAGGGCAAAGCATATCTTCCGGCCTGCCCCTGCAGCCTGAGTGTGCAGTTTCCAAACTGCAAATTGGACTAGGGGGAAAAAACTTCCTTTTATACACTGACAAGTCACCCCTAATGTAGACACTATATGACCATAGGGCAGTGGGCATGGTATTTAAAAGTACAACATGTATACTTAATTTTCACATGTCCTGGCAGTGACACAATTCCAAAGTGGTTTTTCATTGTGGCAAGGCTGTCTCTCTTATTAGAAAGCACTGGTATACATTAAAACACCTTATAGTGCATGACTTCAGCAGGGGAATAGACCTGGGGACCACCACCTCTCCAGGGCACCAATACTTAAATGTGGGGGTCCGTAATGGACCCCCGAGCAGTTCCCCCCGGGGCTTTGTCAAAATTGGGAGGGGGGCCGCGCGGCCCCCCTCCTGGATCCAGTGAAGGCCCTGGGGACCACCATCCCCCCAGGACCGGCTCCTGCAGTGTCCCGGGGTGCCGACCCCCGGGACACTGCTGTTTGCTATGGCAGGGCCTGTCATTGCAACCTCTGGTTTGGATTTTAGAAGAGAGAGCAGGAAACCTGCCCTGTGGTGCGTTTTAAGTTGGGGAATTAATTCCCTTTCAATCATGAGGGCCCCTGGGGGCCAACTAGCCCACCAGGTACCTCCAGTAAGCGCCAGAGGCCTGAGTTGCAGAGAAGTGGTCCAGGCCACGCCCCATTTTAACACCTCTCTGCAACGCAGCTCTGTGGTGCTTACTGAAGGTACCTGGTGGGCTAGTTGGACCCCAGGGACCCTCAGGGTTCAAGGGGACACACCCATACACCCACTCACCCACCCATACAGTCATCACAGATGCACTCTTGAAACCATGCACCCAGTGAATCACCCACTCACACATCTATGTACAGAGTCATACACACCCCACCCACACAAACACTCAGGCACCCATATGGATATTCAGACAACCAAGCAATAACCCATATAGACACTCATGTAGCTATTCACAAACCCATGCAGCTGCTTACACACCAACAGACAGACGGATACAGACATTCACGTAGTTTACTCACCATCCCATGCATTCAGTAAGATAAGTTTAATCACTCATTTATAGAGTCTGTCACGCACCTACTAAATCATCAATTCAGACACTTATACACCCACTCATTCTTCAATACGCCTTTCCCTATATATTAAACATATCTAAACTTTACAGAAACACACAGTCACTGGATGATGTCATCAGTGATGTCACTTGAGATGTCATCAGTAATGTCATCAGTGATGTCACTGACCATGTCATGAGTGATGTAATATGTGACGTCATCAGCAGTGCATTGCGGGGGCGCGAGTTATAGTTAGCTGAACTAACTATAATGGGGGAAATTCTTATGGTTGGAGTGAAATGCCCAACTAACTATAACTTTGCCTAAAACCTATGTTTTTTTCAGTGAATTTATATATATATATATATATATATATATATATTATCTGCTGGCGGTCGCCAGTAGATAGTTATAGTTAGGACCTATTTTCCATAGGAAATCTGCAACATTCTATTCCCAATAAGTCTGGGGCCGATTGACGAATCTTCGCGAAATTTTCTAAACTTGATGTTATGTGGCTCGTCCGGCCACGAAGCCTTCCCGCCGCCGGAGGCGGATCCTCAATGCCCACAACCGTGAGCTTGATACAGGAACGAAGGGGGCCTGAGCCCTAGGTATATATTGGCATGCACTATGGTAAGCCTGATCAGCGCTATGGAGGAAGATTGTAAAACCTTCAATGCAATTGTGCTTTGAACATTTTTTGCGGAACTCATGTAACACCCACTGGGGTTAAAACAGACTACAAGCATGGCGTACTTCGGACTACTATATCCATAAGCCATTGGTACGCCCATTGGGGCGGAGCTTGTGTAATCAATTAAAGAACGTCTTTTTTGCGGAACTCATGTAACACCCACTGGGGTTAAAACAGACTACAAGCATGGCGTACTTCGGACTACTATATCCATAAGCCATTGGTACGCCCATTGGGGCGGAGCTTGTGTAATCAATTAAAGAACGTCTTCAAACAGTTTTCTGAGGTCTGTGCACAATTGCGAGTCAGTATGTTGCCAGTGAACAAGGGTACTGGGAGACCTGAAACGCGTTTGGCTTTTCATTAACAGCGTGAGAGGAGTGCCGTACCAAATGCCGCCTGGGGCATATGTGTGTAAATCCCTTCGGGTGTGAAGACTTCATTGGGGCAACCTTTGCATTTTGATATATATATATATATATATATTATCTGCTGGCGGTCGCCAGTAGATAGTTATAGTTAGGACCTATTTTCCATAGGAAATCTGCAATATTCTGTTCCCAATAAGTCTGGGGCCGATTGACGAATCTTCGCGAAATTTTCTAAACTTTTGGCCAGGTCGGCTCCGCTCATACCCTGAAAGTTTTGTGGTGATTCGTCAAGCGGGGGTCGAGAAAAAATGGGGGTCCCCAAACACGTTTTCCGCATGCAATTTCCCATAGGATCTGTTGTCGCAGCTACAGCCCGAATTGCTGAACGGAATTACACCAAATTTGGCAAAGAGGTAGTCTCCTCAGTTCAGACTCGTACCTTTTGCATAAATGGTGTGAATCTGTTCAGTAGTTCCTGAGAAAATTAGGGTAAAAAAGTTAGTGATATCTATGGCCGGGGAGGATCCGAGCACCCTGCCCGCACCGTAAGCGCACCCTCCCCGAACCGAGCACGCACCCTGATGATCACGCGCTGAATGCTAATTTGCTGTCGAGTGTCTGTCTACATTCGAAACCAGGAACTGTTGGCGGCCATTTTGTGCCTCGGTAGAAGCAAGGCTGAAGAAGCAAAGGGAATAAGTGTGTAAAACATATAAAGGGGGCAGAGTGGAAATACTCTGACCCTCTAGATCTGCTTAGGGGGTCCCAGAAGAACCCCCTGGGTCCCCCTAACGCGTTGGGTGCACGGATTCTCTCGCGTTGGGTGAGTGGTTCCAAAGCGTTGGGTGCGCGGATCCATGGAAAAAGAATTGACATTTGTGGGAGATAAACATCAAGCTTAAGTGTTTTGTTCTTGAGTGGCTCTAAAAAGAGCCGTTGTGTTCATTGAGAGTTTTTGGTACTTATAAGTAAGTACCTATACAGAGTCTAAAGTTGTTCAGGAAGACTCTGTGTCCTTCATCAGTAAAGTGTACTCCATCTCTCCTATACATCTCTTGCATATGAAAGCGCAGATTGTTATTGAAAAAGGACCCCATTCTATAGTCTCGGAGAAAAGCAGAAACAGATTTATTCACATGTTTCCTAGCTTTCTCAATTTGTGGACAAAAATGATCGGACCAGTTCCATTTCTGCCTTTGGCATATGTTAGAATACACAAAGGCAGTTTTGGGGAAAAGTGAAATCAGTTCTGCAAAGGTGTCCTTCATAAGCATTTCCAGACCTACCCCAGTCAAAGTGCCTAGGTCATTGCCACCACAGTGCACTATTATGAGGTCAGGGTGTTGGATATGCATGAAGGATTTCACCAATGGCATCAATTGGTGCCACTTTAACCCTCTCTTTCCAATTCATTTAATGTCTACATTTGGCAAACCTAGGTCTTTGTGAATGCCTTTGTTTTCTGCCTATCTTTGGCTCCAGAAAATATAGCTGTGTCCCACAATCCACACTCTAAGCATCTTGAAAGGAGGTCTGGATGCACTCAGATGGTCTCTGTAAATAAAAAGGCAGTTTGGAAAGTAAGATTTTTCTAAAATGGTGGCTAAGATGCAGTTTTGAAAAAAGACAAGAAATCATTGGATGTTTGACAACCTTCTACACTGAAAGGTAGGGTGCATATTTCTGTTTTTTAAACGCATGATTCTTATTGGTTAACAAAAACTGATTGTAAGGAACATTATATATGATAAGCTGATATGTTGAAAAGTCAAGCACACTTGCTGTCTTGATTAGCAACATTGTGTGCTGAACTTGTGACCTGTGTGCTCAGTACAGTGTTCCATGACCTGTTTCTATGGTAATAGGCAGAAGGCAGATTGGGGGAAGGGTTCAAATTTATGTAATTTGGAAAGGGTTGAAATGTTTAACCAATAGAAATGTGTATTTGGTTTTGAATTTATGTGGGAAGGAATATGATTTGATGTTTACATGTATATGTGGGGAAAACTAGAGGGAAACTTTGCCATTCTTTGGTTTTGCTGACAGGTGCACAGTGCAGAGATTTTGTAAAAGAAAATCTGGTGTGTGACTGATATACTTCTTATTCTGCAAAACTACTCGAAAGGTGAGTTATTTAATTGAGAGGAGGTCTTTTGTGATAAGCATTTGTGTTTTTCATGTGTTTGCAGGGAGATAACTGTGCTGTTTTTATATTGTGGTACAATTAGAAATCAGTGATTGTTTATGAATTTGTGAAATGAGTTATGTTTCTACACTAAAATTTAGTACTCCTTCTAGATGGAGAAATGTGTTTTGGTATAGTGCAAGGGATAGTGTTGTTTGTCTAGAATCACACAGTGAGTCTGTGTGCATTTGTGAGTCACTGTGAGAGAAGCATTTGGTAACATCATGTATTTGCTGACAGATAACTGTTTTAAAACCTGTCATGTTGTGAAGTTTTAGTAGCATTAGAAAGCAGTCTTTGCTTATGCATTGATAAAATGAGTCATGTTTTGACACTAATGTGCTGTACTTTAATATGTAGATTGTGTGCAGTCCCCTTACCCCTTCCACAGTAGTGAATGAGTTTTGGTAAGCTGCTAGGGATAGTGGTGCTTGTCTAGAATAACACTGTGAGTCTGTGTGCATTTGGGAACCACTGTGAGAGAAGCATTTGGTAACATCGTGTATTTGCTGAGAGATAACTGTTTTAAAACCTGTCATGTTGTCAAGTTTTAGTAGCATTAGAAGCCAGTCTTTGCTTATGCATTAATAAAATGAGTCGTGCTTTGACAGTAATGTGGTGTACTTTAAATATGTAGATTGTGTGCAGTCCCCTTACCCCTTGCACAGTAGTGAACGAGTTTTGGTAAACTGGTAGGGATAGTGTTGCTTGTCTAGAATCACACTGTGAGTCTGTGTGCATTTGGGAACCACTGTGAGAGAAGCATTTGGTAACATTGTGTATTTGCTGACAGATAACTGTTTTAAAACCTGTCTTGTTGTTAAGTTTTAGTAGCATTAGAAGGCAGTTGTTGCTTATGCTTTGATTAAATGAGTCAGGCTTTGACACAAAAGTGCAGTCCTGAAATATGTAGATTGTGTGCAGTTCCCTTACCACTTACACAGTAGTGAATGAGTTTTGGTAAACTCCTAGGGATAGTGGTTGTTGTCTAGAATCACACTGTGAGTCTGTGTGCATTTGTGTAACCACTTTGAGAGAAGCATTTGAGTACTTCATTTCTTTTAATATGCATAACTGCTTAAAAAATGTCCTGTTCTCAAGTTTAGGTAGAATTAAAAGGTAGTTATTCCTTATGTATTCACCGAGGAACTGTCCTTGCAATACTGTAAACATTCAGTTAATATTCAAGTAGTAATGGAGTGAGGCAGGCTTTTGCACATGCATTGATTCAAATACTTATCTACTATGCATGCAGTTCTCTAACCATCTACATAGTTCTCTTTCATACCTTTAATTCCACCGTCAGTATCCATACACTTCTAGCAAACACCCTGCCACTCCCCATGTACTCCTCTAGTGACCCATTCAGCACTATGTACTAATCCATTCACTGCGCAAAAACCCAAACACTTATAAATTCTCCCAGGCACTCTCTTTGCAGTACTTTAATCATTCAGTCAGTGTCTAAGTACTCATGGTGTGAGCCAGGCCTTTCAACCTGGACTGCTTTAAACCCTATACAGTATGCATACAGGCTTCTAGTCACCTACACACTTGTCTTTCACTTCTTTAATTAACTAGTCAGTATCTATATATTTTAATAAACATCTTGTCAGTCATCTTGCACTCCTCCAGTGACTGATTCAGTACCAGGTACTATTCTCTTCACTGCGCCAGAACTGACAATTTAAAAGTTTTACCCAGGCACTGTCCTAGCAGTAGTCTAATGATTTAGTCAGTTTCCAAGTACTCATGTTGTGAACCATGCATTACCACATAGACTGCTTCAAATGTCTGTGCAGTATGCATGCAGTCTTCTAACATACTATACACTTTTCTTTAACAGCTTCAATTCCCCAGTCAGTATCCATGTACTTCCAGCAAACATTCTGTCACTCCCCTTGCACTGTTCCAGTGACCCATTCAGCACCATTTAGTAATGCATTTACTGCGCCAAAACTGAAACACTTATAAATTCACCCCAGCACTCTTCTTGCAATAGTATAATCATTCAGTCAGTACCCAAGTACTAATGGAGTGAGACAGGCCTTTGCACATAGATTGATTCAAACGTGTTTCCACTATGCATGGAGGCCTCTAAGTACCAACACAATTGTCTTTCAGACCTTCAATTTCCCAGTCAGTATCTATAAACTCCAATAAACACTCTGTCACTTCAATTGCGCACATCCATTGACTCATATGGCACTACGTACTAATCTATTCACTGCATCAAAACCAAAAAACTTAAAAAGATTCACCCAGTCACTCTTTTTGTAGTACTGTAATGATTCAGTCAGTACTCAGGTAGTTTTGCAGTGATCCAAGTGTTATTCTATGGACTGTTTTAAACGTCCATCTACTATGCATGTAGGTCTCTGGCCACCTACATACTTGTCTTTCACACCTTCAATATTACAGACAGTATTCATACAGTTCCCACAAACACTCTGTCACTCTCCTTATACTTCTCCAGTGACCCATTCAGCACCATGTACTAATCCATTCACTGTGCCAAATTCTAAACACTTATAAATTCACCCAGGCACTCTCCTTGCAGTACTCTAATCATTCAGTCAGTACCCAAGTACTCATGCAGTGAGCCAGGCTTTAGCACATGGACTACTTCAAACGCCTATGCACTATGCATGCAGTTCTCTAACCATCTACACACTTCTCTTTCACACCTTCAATTCCCCAGTCAGTATAGATACTCTCCAGCAAACACCTTATCACTCCCCTTGCACTCCTCCAGTGACTCAGTCAGCACCATGTACTAATCCATTCACTGTGCCAAAACCCAAACACTTATAAATTCACCAAGGCACTCTCCTTGCAGTACTCTAATCATTCAGTCAGTGCCCAAGTATTCAAGCACTGTGTCAGGCCTTAGCACATGGACTGTTTCAAACGCCTATCCACTATGCATGCAGTCCTCTAACCACCTACATACTTGTCTTTCACACCTTCAATTCCCAAGTCAGTATATATACACTCCAGCGAACACTCTGTCACTCCCCTTGCACTTCTCTGGTGACCCATTCAGTACCATGTACTAATCCATTCACTATGCCAAAACCCAAAAACTTATAAATTCACCCATGCACTCTCCTTGCAGTACTGTAATCATTCAGTCAGTACCCAAGTACTCATGCAGTGAGCCAGGCCTTAGCACATGGACTGCTTCAAACGCCTATCCACTATGCAAGCAGTCCTCTAACCACCTACACACTTGTCTTTCACACTTTCAATTCCCCAGTCAGTATTCATACACTTCTAGCAAACACCCTGTCACTCACCCAGTGTGTTTCCTTAATGTACTGTAATCATTCAGTCAGTTAGCATGTAGTCTTTTAGTGAGGTAGGCTTTAGGGCATGAACTGCTTCAAAGTAGTATGCACTATGCATGTAGTGTTTTAACCATTGTCACACTTGCGCTTCAGGGCTATAGTTTCTTAGTCAGTTTTTATATAAAATGTGTTTCTACAGTAATAGAATAGTATACATTTGAAAGTTATTAATATACATTTATTTGTGATTCTTTTTTACAGATACTGTTTTTCAACGTTAAAATAGAGAAATCATGCCAGAAAAAGAAAAGAACAGAAACAGGAGGATTACTTGAAGAAACATCAACCACAAGTATTGAATGTACAAGATAATCTGACTAAAAGGAATACATCTTCAGGTAAGATCACAAAGCAATTTATTAAAAATGTTTGTAGGACCAAACAGAATGTACATAATGCTGGAACTACTGAGAACGCTGCAACTAAGAAAAAAATTCAAAATAAGAGGAAAAGCAAAAAGCAAATGGTCAGTCAAAGGAGATAAAGTATGGTAAAAGAAGGCAAAACCAGTATAAGGAATTACGCAAAAAAATATTTTACAAAAGAGTAGTGCATAATTTGCTGAAAGATGTGAAGAAATATAAAAAGAGAGCTTTATTTTATAAAAAGAAGAAGCATATTGAAAACATTGTGGAAAAGGCTTTTGAAATAAAAGGAAACTGTTTATTTTAGTATTAAACAGAATTCGATCACTAGATAAACCAATCCATGTAATGAAGGCCAAAAGTAGGAGGAAAAGAGTTATTAATAAAAAAAAATGTTGTGATGTTTTTTTGGGAGAATGGAAACACAGTTCCAGTTCAGAGCCTTTTTTTAACGAAGAGAGTTATTCACAGAGCGAAAAATTATTGTATGCAGTTGACACCAGTGGTAGAGGTTATGAGGTTAGAGACGGTTGTCCAATTGAGAAAGAGAAAATGGTTGAAAGAAATGCAGAAGAAGTGATAGCTGATGAAGTTTTAGGGAGACGTGCTAAAAACCCTGTGTATACTTGGAATTGCAGTAGTATTTGCAGTGTACGACAGGAATCTATTGAAAAATTATGTAGTTTTTTACGAGCCTATACTAAAAAAAGTGTAAAACAAAAGATTACGCTGTTGCAAGGACTAGACCCTTGCAGAGTGAGAAAACATACTGGTTTGCAAGGTCATTCTCTGGCTTGTCTTTCTAGGAAAGTTTGTCAAAGTGTTTTTCACCATTCCAGAATGCTGGCAGTACATCATACTCAAATTCAGAAGTTAGTGAGAAGGTTGTATTGTGCAAAAAGTCCAGCACTAAAGTTAAGTGAGTTGAACAGTGCTCTTTTGCGTGGGTCAGTATCAGATGTGAAGCAGGTCTGTGATGATATTGAGTTTTGTTACTTTGGTCCTCAGCAAGAGAGTGAAGAAACTGACACATTAGTAGAACAAAATGTTGAAGACAATGTACAACCCGTAATTACAGAAAAATTTGAGGATGAAATCACAAAGTTTAAGGTAATTTCAGGTGAAAGACCAAATGTTTCTCGTATTGGTTGTCGGAGAAGTCACTTTAAAAATCAGACTAGGGGTGTCAATCTGTATTTAAAAAGTGAAATAGAAGATAATGATAAGTGGATGTAATTTGCAACTTATTTGTTGGTAGAGGATTGTTTTGATTTGGGATCTGAGCAGCGTATTTGCAAATATTGTTATAACAAATTAGATGAGATTAAAATGCCTGCTAGAGCTGTTCATAATAATCTAGCGTTGGTTGCTATTCCACCAGAGCTGATAGATTTAAATACGTATGAGTCTATTCTCATACAATGTGTTCACCCGTTTCAGGCTATTGTTCGTATGGAGCCCAGAACAGGTAAATTACCTCCATCAGAGTTGCAAAGAGGGTTGAAAGGAAGAGTTGTGTATTTACCGTTAGATTTAAGGAAAAAGATTGAAACTATTGGTGTAGACCATGCAGAAAATGAGCCACTAGTCATTCTAGTTAATGGTGTTCCTACTAAGAATAAGAAAATTTGGCAAGAGTTAGTGGATGTTAGAAAAGTGCAAAAGGCATCATTGTATCTGTTAAAAAATAATGAGTACAATAGAAATGTGTTTGTTGGAGAAGAAGAAATAGATTTAGCAGAAGATACTGAAACAATAAGTGGACAAATAGAAAAAGTGGACATGTCCAGATGTGAAGAGATCTATGAACATTACAGTGTACATCCACTTCATTCCAAAGAGGTGATGGGGAATACAATTGAGTTGTTTCAAATGAAAAAAACAACAGGAAGTCCCATGAGTGTATGGGAAGAGAGCTTGGAAGCTCGTTGTTTCCCGCAGTTGTTTCCAACAGGAAAAGGTGGACGATATGATGAACGTCCTGTGCAGATTCCTGCATCTGAATATCGGACAACAAGATTATATGCAGAAGATCCAAGATTTCGACAATGTATCCCTTATATGTTTCATCTTCTGTTTGAAAGTGACTTGTCTGGACTTTCATATGCAGTAAATCACATTTTAAAAACTGGAATGCATCTTCAAAATGTAACTGCAAAGGATTTTATGGATAAAATGCATCAGAGAGATGATCATTTAGAATCTCAGTTGATTAATCTGATGGCATGTCAGCGTGGGACTAATGAATATTGGTACCGTCGACATGGAGAACTGAAATGTATGCTACGGAACTTGGGAACTCCTACATGGTTTGTTACACTAAGCTGTGCTGAGTATGCTTGGGATGATTTACTTGAATTTCTTTGAGAGGCAAATACCAATATAAAAAATATTGAATACAAGACACCTGGAGAATTGTGCTCTTTGGATCCTGTCAATGTATGCAGATATTTCAATCATAGATTTGAAGCTATGATGTCTTTCATCTGCAATAAAAATAATCCTCCTCTTGGAGAAGTTGTGGATTTCTTTTGGAGAAAGGAGTATCAAGCAAGAGGTGTTCCTCATATACATATGTTGTTATGGATCAAGGACGCCCCCAAATTTGGAACAGATTCAGATGAAACTGTTTTGTCTTTCTTTGAAGATTATGCTACATGTGCTCATCCCAATAGCAGAGAAGATAAAAACTTAAAACAACAAGTCTTACGATTTCAAAGCCACAGGTGTGGAAAATACTGTCGACGAAAGTAAAAGTCAAAGGATAAGTTCTATACCAAACGTCATTTTGGATTTCCACGTCCTGTATTATCCAAAGGAAGAGTGAACAGTTTTATGTCAGCTATGCGACATACCATCACAAGAAAGTCTCCGAAAAACACCTACCACTTAAGAAGCGAAGAATCGAAATACATAAATGACTACAATCCAGTTATTTTATCCATGTGGAACGCTAACATGGATATTCAGTATGTTGTGGACAATTCCATTGGTGTTGCTCGATATGTAACGTCTTATCTTACTAAATCAGAAAAGACTGAATTGAAAGAAATGTGGGAAGAGATTTCTCACGAGAAGACTCTAAGTAAGAAATTATACAATTTCAGTTTGAAGATGTTATCGCATCGTGAAATTGGAGCATATGAATGTTCAGATTGGTTATCACCTGCAAGTCTATATTCCAAAAGGAGAAGAATCATTTGGGTGAGTCTAGGTCTTGCAGGAATGTGAAATCGGGTAATGAAATCTGCTCAAGAAATTGAATATTTAGCAGAAAATGAACCAGAAAGTACAGATATTTTGAAAATGAATATGTTGGACACATACTACCCAAATAGAAGTCATCATCTTGAGAACATGTGTCTCTATGAAGTGCTGCAAAACTACACTTTTAAATGGAAAACTACAGAGAACATCAACGATGGAAAATATGCAGTGATTGGTTCCGAAGCATGTCTGGTGAAACAAAGGAAAGGAAATTTAATTAATCACAGGAAACTGAGTTGCGACACTGCTGACAAAAGGGAATTTTACTATTTAGCCCTTTTGCAAATGTTCAAACCATGGCGTTCAGAACTGGAATTACTTGGAGATTTTCCCAGCTATGAAGATTCAGTTAATGCTTCTAAAGATAGCATACTATGCAGTGCTTTCGCACATTATGTCAAAATGTTGAATGATGAAATTGATCAAGAAGCTACAATTGCAGCTGAGATTGCTAGAGACAGTTCTCAAGACAGTCAAAGTTCTGCTGCACTGAGTTAAGATCCACTAGGACAACCAATTGTTGAAAATGAAGCAGCGATTGCAATGAATGAGGTGGAAACAGCAATGTATCAAGCTCAAGAAGATGCAATACAGTTAGGAAACTTGGAAGAATAAATAAATGATGAACAGAAACCAATATATCAGCAAGTGAAAGAGCAGATTGACCATGGATTACTTCATGAAAAGAGAGGGTGCTCATGTACATAATTTCCATCTATCCGTATGTATGTGAGTGGTCAAGCTGGAACAGGAAAAAGTTTCATAATTATTAAAGTAATTACAAGTTATCTGCAGAAAACAACTGATTCGCATTTGTCTTTTGTTGTCACTGCTCCAACTGGGTTGGCAGCATATAACATTAAAGGAATTACTTTACATCGTTTACTAATGCTGCCAGTAGACCATGAGAACAAATTGGAATACCACAAGCTATCTGGAGAAGCTTGTTGTGAAGTTTCAAGAGTCCTTAAGAAAATGAAACTTCTCATTATTGATGAGGTGAGCATGGTCTCAAACTTGATGCTTGCCTTTGTGAATTTAAGAATGCAGCAAATTCATAAAACAGAGTATGACGTGTTATTTGGAGGAAAACACGTCATAGTTTTTGGAGATCTACTGCAACTGACTCCGGTAAAAGGACAACCGGTATTTGAAACACTAGCCCATGAAGATACCAGACAGTCTCTTGGCAGTGTTGGTAATGTGAACATTTGGACTCATTTTGAATACAAAGAACTGACAACAAATATGCGACAGGCAAATGATGCTGAATATGGAAGTATTCTTCAACATATAAGAATTGGAATTCTTTCAAAACAAGGCAAACAAGCTTTGGAGAATCGATTACTTTGCAATGTCTTTCCAAATGAAAATGCAGTTCCTGCAAAAGTGTACGTGCAAATTGCTAAAAATAAATCAGTGATTTGCTTAATGCCAACACTGTGCAAGTGTTCCATATTCAACGAAGAACTATTGAAACTGGAAAATGAAGAAATTGTAAAAATGGAAGCCATCGATAAAATACAGCATGAAGGAATCACTAGTATTTAGACGGGAAAGTTGAGATCAAAACTGGATTGTTTAGAAAAAAAATATCTAAAACTGCTGGTTTAGAAAAGACACTATATGCGTGTGTAAACTGTTGGGTAAGGCGTAATTTGGATGTAGAGAAAGGTTTAGTTAATGGTGCAATGGGTAAAGTGGTGGATGTTGTGAATTATCCGAAAAAATAAGGAATTGAATTTTTAAAAATTAAATTTGATCAGATTGAATAAGTTAAAGAAATTGGTCGTTGTTCAGTTCGTTTTTTGCTTGTTAAAGATTTGTATGTCCGTAGGAAACAATTTCCATTTTCTCTGGCATACGCAGTCACTATTCATAAATCTCAAGGATTAAGTGTAGACAGTGCATTTGTGAACATTGGATCTACTGTATTTAAAGATGGTATGGCATATGTTGCTTTGTCGCGAGTCAGAACATTATCTGGTTTGTTTTTGATTGATTTTGATGAGACAAAGGTTACTGCAGATGCAAACTGTGTAAAAGAGTATAATAGGTTAAGAAGGGTTTATGCTCCAAATTTAGGTCAAAATCCTGTATTTGAAAAGCGTGTGGTTGGTTGAAAAATAAGGTTAGAGAATATCTGTTCTGAAGGTGTCAAGAAGGGAAAAGAACAAGATAATGTTGTGATTGCAGGTAAAAAGAAATTGGACACTGTTGAGGAGATTGTTGGTTATCAGTTTGAAAATAGTTCAGGTGTCAACTGCTATGCTAATGTAGTGGTCAATGTTGTTTTTTATCTGGAAGGTTTGCGAGAACAAATTATGCAGAATCGGCAAAAAAGATTTTGTTCTCTGTTGCATTCTGTTTATGAAAAGTTGACAACAGATACAAGTAAAATACAATCTGTTTCAGATGTTCGTAGTCTTTTGGATGTGTGTTCTGGTTCTACACAATTTTCACAAAATATCCAACAAGATACTCAGGAATTTAAATGTATATGCTTACCATTTTTGAAAATGAAGGTGTAGAGATAGAAAATATTTTTGGCCTTTCTTACAAATGGGAACATCATTGTGAAAATTGCATGTATACATGTAGCACCAATGTAGACACTGAGAGATTTCTGTATTTAACATTACCAGACTGTAAATCAGTGTCTTTCAATAAA
The DNA here is from genome assembly GCF_964204655.1 of Triturus cristatus. Lineage (NCBI taxonomy): Eukaryota > Metazoa > Chordata > Amphibia > Caudata > Salamandridae > Triturus > Triturus cristatus. The sequence continues at coordinate 731,831,172 of NC_140587.1, read as the reverse complement.
TTAGTTAAAGGTGCAAATCAAAACATGGAGTGTAGCCAATGTAAATCAGAAATGTTATCCACATTATTCTTAACAAAATATGGAAAATGCATAATTTTAATGATGCAACGTTGTACAGCTGACGGAAGAAAATTGGATACTTTAATAAAGCAATTTGTAGCAGCACAACTATCAATATCAGGAAGGACTTTTGTAGCAATTGCTATAATTTTCCATGATGGTCCTTCCACCACATCTGGACATTACACTGCTTATCTAAAATGTGACAAAGGCTGAACACTTTGTAATGATTCCCAGTTAGTTTTAAACAACGTTTGCCTAGGGAATTACAAAATTCCTACCTAATATTTTTAAAGTTAAAGTTTTAGGAAGAAAATTCATTCTCTGAGGAATTTATTATTATAATTTAATAGAACTACCATTGGACAATTTACATAAAGAAGGAGTGCAAAAATACCATTTGGCCTCAAGGAAAGGTATATTTTTGAATTATGGACTGTTTGGTGGTCATTGATTCAGTGAATATTTTAAAGCGGCAATATTTACAGTTTTTATAAGTTATAACATTTTGTAAGCCGTAAGCATTTCATACATGTGTGATTTGTATTTTCTGGTATTTTACTGAGAATAGCATGTTGTTGTTTTTTTAACAATCTTTTTGATTGCTATTTTTTTGCCCGCTGTTAAGTGATGAGTACGATTGGAATCACTATTTTAAGTGAAATTCAATATATTCTGAGAACAGCAAAAAAGGCAAACAAATTAATTTGTGGAAATTATGCTGTGTCGAAAAAATGTATTATTACATGTTATAATTATTTTTTTTTCTTTCACAGGTCCAAATTTTAAAATAAGATATTTATATCAATTTAGATTGCAATGAAAATCTGACAAAAATGTATACCATGTGTTATTCCTATTACTGTGAAGGTAAGTTTAACTAAGTCTCAATATGTAGACTGAGGAGGTCTGCAAGAAGCTACAAAGTTGAAACACATTTCTAAAAACACTCTGTTTATACCTATGTAGTTTTGAAATCTTACCATAATCAGATATCATGTGACCTGCAAAAAAATAGATTTGAGGGGTTCATAATATTTCCCATTGTACCTATTGAAGGACCGCAATCATTTCAATCATTCTTCTTTGAACATCTTTGCAGACAAAACTCTGTGCTTACCTTCTATCATTGGCAAGGAATTTTAAAACCGGAAATATGTCACTTTTTGTAACATAGTTATTGCGCAAGACATTCTTTCATATTTACAAAGAGAGGAAAAGGCACTCTGTGTACTTTTTCTACTCCATGTAAATACAACCTCATCATACACACCACTTTGCGTTGAAAGGGTGTTCTATAAGTGTTGTTGTGCATGATTGCACTGAATACTCATAGAACAAGACACATCTCTAGATTCATCAGGAATCATGAAACTCGCTATGTGTGTGAATGCTGCACCATTCTAAAATTGGTGTAGGAAAGCTCAACAAGGAGACTTGTTTTCATTTCTCCACATTTTTATATCTTCAATGCATGCTAAAATGTTCAGCATACATTGAAGGAGAAAAATGCATTTTCTCATTGTTTTTGTGCAGGAAGGTGTGTCTTCGTGCAGAAAAACACACAGCACATGACACAGATATCCTTGCACTGTGGTGCAAGGGTGCCTGTGTCACCACATGGCTGCAGTTTAAGCAGCCGTGCAGAGAGAAGCATAGATATGCAACATATTTATGTACATATGTTGCATCCCTGTGCTTTGGAAGTACTACAGCACACTGCAGTTAAAGAGGTTACTGTGTGATGCTGCAGCACTTCCTCATAGTTCTGCACTTATACATTCACCATACGCTACTAATGCATTCATTCAGTCAATTACGTACTACACATACATTCATCTAAACTTTCACACACTAACAAAGAAATGTAGCTCTTTTTTTAAACCAGGAGAGTTAGTTCTTAGAAGAACTTTTTTTTTTCTTCTTTCTTCATTTATATTTTTTGGGGGTTTTTCCAACGATTTTGTGATTTTTTTGGTTTTTCTGGAAAAAAAAACAAAAAACAAAACAGGAGAAACAAAACAATGAACTTCAGGGAAAAAAAAAAAGTAGCAATGGTGACTTTCTTGCCGGCGGCAGATCAGATCGATCGACTGCTCCCCGTAGCACAAAGTCGCATTGCACTTAGTGCAGAGCACTTTTAAAAATTGAAATTGAGGACGGATGTCCAAGTTTTGGGATGACGTATGCACTCTTGAAGTACTCGGCTGCGATGAGGTGGAAGGCGCAGGAGCAGGAGTGTCTCTCATCCGTCAGCATTCTTCTCGTGCAAGATTGACAGGATGAAGGATCCGTAGGTGCTTCATCATGCTGGCTGTCCCGCATGAGTATTTCTTTGTCGGATCCCTTCGAGACAGCACTTTTTTACAAATCTTGCACGTGACCAAGGTGGCATTGGTCTTCGTTTGCCCCTCGGGAAAAATAAAAAATTTCCACACCACTGAAGAAAAACGTGGTGTGCGTGGTGGCTCCTCCAAAAATTCATCCTCAGATGTATGAGGAGATGCAGGTGATGCCTGCTGCCCTGAAGCCATTTTTAGAAGAAAAAAGTTAGAGCTAAGTGTAAACTTAGTCCAAAAAATCTTCTTCTCTGCAAAGAGATGCTCCTCCAAAGAAGGTGAAAGAAGAATGATTGAAATGGGTGGGGTCTTTCAATAGTTAGAACAGGAAGTGTAATGAACCAATTAAATCTCTTTTTTTGCAGGTCACATGGGATCCGCGCACCCTTCGCTTACACAGCAAGCACCCAGCGCGCATCCACGAAATTGAATTAAAAAGAAATATAGGGGAGGAGGAGCCTAGCGCGCAACCAAGATGGCCGCGTAGGTGCGAGGCTCCCGAGGACCTCCGCGACCTCCTGAATTAATCCTGGCTATATCCTGTCCTTGTTGAGGGGACTGTGTCGGTGAACCCGAGCTGAGGCGCCACCCGTTTTTCGTTTTCGAATCGGACCCCGGACACCGGTGGGAGCACCGATCGAAGGTTGCGGCCTTCTCCGCGCCGGCCCCCCGGATTGGAGTAGTGGGGCGATCCGGGGACAAAGTGAACAACAGCGGCGGGCAGGGCTGGGCGACTCGCGTACCCCGCGCTTTCACTTTCGCTTTTGCGCCCTCCTTGCCCTCAAGCGAGGTAGGGTTGCGGAGCGGGGTGCGGTGGTGTGGCCTTGTCCAGGTGCCCGGCTGACCCGCCGGCTGTGGGTCGTCCTCGCTCCAGTGGTCGCCCTCCCCCCCCGGAACCCGTGAACTGGTTCATCGGCCCTTTCGAGGAGATTGGCACGACGGTGGGAGAGCAGGCATGTCCACCAAACAAGATGGCGACCGGGCGAAGGTGAAGACGACCCGCCGTGGCCCAGCGCATCAATCCAACAGTATGGACCGCTACACCCTCCAGAAGGGATCTCCGGAGGCATCGCGCACATCCCCGGCGGGCCCGACGGAGGCGTCTGCTCAGCCGGTGGATCTGACCCTCCGGGACGTCATGGGCGCCATCGCAGAGATGAAGGCCTCGGTGGACCAGCGCTTTGACACCCTAGCGCAAAAGATAGACTCGGTCCTTGTGGATGTGAGCCTTGTGAGGGCTGACTTGTCCAAAACAAACGACCGGGTCGATTCCCTGGCCCACACCACAACGAGCCTCACGACGGATGTGGTGGCCCTCCAAAAGGAGGTGCGCCGGCTTGGCCAGGCGAGCGCCCTGATGGACCGGCGACTGGAGGATTCCGAGGGCCGGGCCCGGAGGAATAACGTTCGCATTGTGGGGGTGCCGGAGGGACGAGAGGCGGAGGCGGCAGATCTTTTTGTGGAAGAATTGATCCTTACCCATCTCCAGCCCCGGGGGCTGAGTAAGCTTTTTGCGGTGGAACGTGCTCACCGGGTCCCTGGGGGCAGACCTAAGGCCGGTGCCCCGCCGCGGCCTCTCATTGCCCGGATTTTTAACTTTCGGGACAGAGACGCTATCCTGCAGACCTCCAGGCAACAGGGACCGGTCAAGCTTGATAACATGGATGTGCATTTCTACCCAGACTTTACTCCGGCGGTTCAAAAGCAGAGACTGAGTTTTCTCGGAGTTAAACGTCGCCTACGGAACCTGAACCTTAGGTACTCAATGCTTTTTCCAGCTAAGCTAAGGGTGGAGATGGATGGTCGCACGCACTTTTTTGACCGACCCGAGGCGGCTGGGGACTGGTTGGACACTCTGCCTGGAGATCGGGGCCGAGGGGGTGGGGGGGGTGCGGTTGGCGGGGAGGGCCCGCCGGATCAGAACTGAGGGGTGAATAATAGGCCTTGCTCTGGACAACATTCCTTTACCATTTACTGATCGTGTATGTTCCCCTCCTATGGAGGTCGTACGGGGTCTGTTGGGGGCTTCCCTCCTCCTCTGGGGGACTAGTTAGGTTTTCATCTATGGGGCGACAGGCACACTGCACTTTGGGGGGGCTGTCTGGGCTCATGCAGGGGTGCAGGGAGGGGGGAGTTCTGTTGGGATGGGGGGGTGGGGGGGGTGTGTTGTTTGTTTGCACCGCAAGGCAAACCCTTTACCGTATTGTTGCTCTCGAGATGCTCTGTGGGGGACGACTGATTGCTTATACGTATGATGGGGGGTAGGGATTTGACTGTGTTGTCATGGAATGTTAACGGCCTGGGGGACAGGATTAAGCGTGGTGTGGTCCTGCAGTACCTGAAACGTATTTCACCAGATGTTGTCTTCCTGCAGGAGACACACCTTATAGGTAACTTCTTTCATGCCATGAATCGGCGGGGCTATCGTTTGGTGGCCCACTCGGGCTTCACCTCGGGCTCGCGGGGGGTGGGTATCATGATCAAGAACTCGCTCCCGTTGGAGATTGATGAGGTGCGCCATGATGAGAGGGGACGCTACACTGTCCTGGTGGGTAGACTGGAGGGTAGAGTGTTTGTTTTTATATCAGTGTACGTCCCGCCTGGGTTACAATCTACTTCATTTGCGGACCTGGGGCGCCTCCTCCTGGACCTTCCGGGTGGCCTGCTGGTGGTTGGGGGGGACTTCAATGCGGTAGCTTCTGGGTCTATGGATCGTCATCCCCCTAGGGACCTCCCCCGGGCACAGGCGTGGCTGTCCGGCCTTTTAGATACATTGGGCCTGGTGGATTGCTGGCGACTAAAGCATCCCGCGCAGCTGCAATACACCTTCCACTCGGGTGCCCATGGTAGCCTCTCGCGGCTTGATTACATCCTTGTCCCGGCGGCCCATGCTGGGAGGGTGGGAGAGGTGTGCCATCTGGCGCGGGGCATTTCAGATCACTCCCCATTACTGTTACATTTCGATGTCTTCCCGAGGGGGGAGGGCAGGGTGGCTCCAATCAATGCTTGGTACTTGCGCGACCCCACCATTCGTGCCGACTTGATCAAATCCTTACAGCGATATTTTGATGAGAATGTGGGGTCTGTCCCTTCGGCCACCTCCCTGTGGGAGGCTTTTAAGGTAGTTCTCAGAGGGGAGGCCCTCTCCTTTATCTCCCATGCCCGGAGGCGCGAGCGGGAGGAAGTAACCCGGGTGGAGGCCGAAATTGCGGAACTAGAGGGTGACCTGGGGAGCGGGGTAACGGATGCCAAGTTGCATGTTCTACACCTCAAGCAGGCGGCCTATAGGGCCCTCGTCACGGAGGCGGCCAGGGGCCTCAGTAGAGAGCAACAGGGGCGATTGTATGATGTGGGTGATAAGGCTGGTAAATTGATTGCGTGGTTGGACAAGAGGGAGAGAGCGAGTCGTGTGGTTCCTTTGATCGAGGGGATGGATGGTGTGCGTGTCACCGAGCCGGAAGCCATTGTCTCCCGCTTCGCAGATTACTTCCGCGAGGTGTACTCCCCGGTTTCTCCCTGCTCGGAGGAAGATTCCCATGCCCTGCTTCGGGACATCGCGCTGCCCTCCCTTACGGTGGAGGACAGGGATTTGCTGGACGCTCCTCCCACCTCGGACGAAATTGCCCTGGCTATTCGCTCGGTCGCATCCGGCAAGGCCATGGGCCCCAATGGTATCCCCATCGAGCTTTACAAGCTGCGACCGGATGTACTGGCGCCCCACCTGCGCGCGATGTTCCTGGCGGCCCACTCGCAGGGTTCCCTCCCGCCGGACCAGCGTCTGGCCACAATCGTGGTGATCCACAAGGAGGGGAGACCCCGTGAGCGGGTCACATCCTATAGGCCTATCTCGCTCTTGAACGCGGAGCCCAAAATCCTCGCCAAGGTGTTGGCCAACCGGCTGGTCGGCGTGGTGGGCGATTTGGTCCATCAAGACCAATCAGGCTTTATACCCCATCGCAACACGGCTCTTAATCTGCGACGCTTGCACGGGGTGCTCGCGCGTGTCCCGTTTGTGCGGGAGCCGGCCATCTTGGCGTCCTTAGACGCCACCATGGCGTTTGACACGCTTGAATGGCCATACATCTGGGCGATGCTGGCGAAATTTGGATTTGGACCGGGATTCATTAGCTGGGTCAAATTGTTGTATTCGGGCCCATTGGCGCAGGTGGTGGTGAATGGGCGAGTCTCGGCCCCATTCGCGCTGGGGCGGGGCACGCGTCAGGGTTGCCCCTTGTCGCCGCTCCTGTTTGCACTGGCCTTGGAGCCCTTGGCGGAGTGGCTGCGGTGGCACCCCTCTATCCGTGGTCTCCACTGGACCCCCGAGCATGAGGACCGCGTGTCCCTCTATGCCGATGATATCCTTTTGTATCTCGCCTCCCCGCGTAAATCGCTGATTGTCCTGGTTGATGTTTTGCGCTCCTTCGGTCGCAACTCAGGCCTTGTCATCAACTGGGCGAAATCCTGCGTATATGTGCTTTCCGGGGAGGCTCCGGCCCTACCACGGGACTGCCCGATCCAGATTGCCTCCCAGGGGTTCCGGTACCTGGGTATATATATTACTCTAGACCCGGAGGCCCGCTACGAGCGGAACTTGCTACCCCCCCTCCAGCGCTTGAAGGAGGACGTTGCGCGTTGGCGGCGTCTTCCGCTTTCGCCGCTTGGCCGAGCGGCCTTGTTTAAGATGATGTCCTTGCCACGCTTTCTGTACGCGCTCCAGAACACTATGGACTTGGTTCCGGCGCGCTATTTCCGTGAGGTGGAGAGCCTGCAGCGGCGCCTGTTCTGGGACGGGAGGCCGCGTATTGCTCTGGCTAAATTGACGCTCCCGTGGTACGATGGGGGGGTTGCCCTCCCGGACATTAAACGGTATTACTGGGCCTCCCAGCTAGCTGCGATTAATCATGGCCTTTACGGGCCCGCCTTGAACCCGGCATTTGAAATGGATAAGATGCTCCTGCCCGGTGGCGATTACAATCGTGCGCTCTACTCTGGCGCGCCCGACTCCCGTCTGACGGGACCGACGCGTGTCATGGTGCGTGTTTGGCATGCGGCTAATGCAGCTATGGGGTGGAAGGACCGATTGACCCGGGCGTCACCGCTATATGCGTCTGAGAGGTTGGGCTCCCTGTGGACATCGAAGGGCTTCGAGAAGTGGGACACGATCGGAATCAGCACAGTGGGAGATCTCTGGACGAGGGGGGGATTCAAAACTTTTGAGACGCTGCAGACGGAGTTTCAGCTGCAGGGCAGTGAGTACTTTCGGTACTTGCAGGTCCGCCACGCGCTGGGCTCCGTCTTCCCGGATGTCGCGTCCATTCCGGAGTCTTCCCCCCTGGAGGACCGAGTGCTGGATGGCCATGTCCCAGACAGCACGATCTCCCTTATATATAAAAAACTGATCAACGACAGATCGTGCCTGCTGACTAGTCTCCGCGAGGCCTGGGTTGCCGACGGGTTGGAACTGGACGACGAGGACTGGATCTCCGCGGTGGCCTCTCCGAAGGAGGTGGCCATCCCGGCTCGCCTTCGCTTCGTCCAGCTTAAGATCCTCCACCGGGTTTACGTGACGGGGCCAAGGCTTATACGTATGGGCTTTGCTGGTGACGGATTGTGTAAGCGTGGCTGTGGTGCTTTGGCGACTTTCATGCATATTCTGTGGGAGTGCCCAAAGGTGGAGCGATTCTGGCGTGGTGTGCATGAGGTCCTGCGTGTGGTTACGCGTGTCGCGCTGTTGCCTGAAGCGAGGAGATGCTTGCTGAATGTGTGGGAACCAAATGACTATTCGGTCCCGCAGAAGCGGTGGGTGACTCTGGGATACATGATAGTTAAGCGTGACATTGCTCAATTGTGGGGATCCCGGAGGCCCCCGGCGGTGTTGGCCTGGAAAGAACATATGGATTGGTGTATGTTTCGTGAAAAGGTGGTGTATGTTGCGAGGGGTAAGCCTGGGGCGTGGGTGAAAATCTGGGGCCCCTGGAACGCCTATCGCGGGGGTATTTGCGAGCCGCCACTGCTACCGGCTGCCTCACCAGCTCCGTCCCCCTGACCGACCCCCTCCCTCAGCCGTGGGCATGTGGTTCCCCAGTCCCTGATCTATTCCCATCCCCCTCTTCAGAGTTTGGCTGCTGGTTGGGATCCCCCACTTAAGGAGCACGTGCCGTCACTTTGGATGACGGGTTGCCTTGCGGGTGTGGTTTTTTGTGTTGTTCTGTTTTGATAAAAGGAAACCGTATTGTGGGCTTGGAGTTATGTGGCCTGCGCTATTGATATCTCCTGATTTACCAACCTGCACCGCCAAGAGACTCTTACTGTATGTATGTCATATGCTTCTGCCACTCTAGCGGCCGGCCGGATGGTTGTAGGCCCATACTTGTAAAAAAAAATTTTTTAAATGCAATAAACGGTTTAAAAAAAAATAAATAAAAATAAAAAATAAAAAATACATTCAAATGCCCTTGCCTGTCAAGTATAAAACAGAAAATACATCAAAAATTGATTTAAGATTTAGAAAGATAATGAGCTCCATTTTCTTTATATAAGTCAATCAGTTAGAATCTCAGTCTAGAACAACAATTCATAATAAATGATTGTCCGAGGGAGGGTTGGAAACAAAATCTAGGAGGCCGGATTATGGGCTCAATTTTGGCTATTTATTGAGATATACAAACAAAATAAAGGTTCTTTTTTCCCAAAAAAAAAAAAAAAAAAGAAATATAGGATTAGATGTAAAAATATATTACTTTTAAGACTAGTTTAGAGTTTGTCTTCAATTAATATTCACATGAAATACATATAATATGTTTTTTAAAATGTTAAATATTTCGCGGGATCCGCGCACCTACCGTGTCATACACGCATATGACACATCGTGGAAGCGGGTAAACGTCGCGTTCCATACATCGAATGTGTCGCGTATAGGCTGGGAGTCGCGTACCGGTCGCATTGCGATTGCGCACTAAACACGTACCCAACGCATACCATGCGCGGATGCTATCGCGTAGGGATCGAGACCGGTGCGCATAGGGTGCGCGGATCCAAAAAACATGGAAAAAAAATATAAAATAAAGTTTTGAACATATAGTTAAAAAAATATTTTTTGAAATGCAAAAAAATATGTTTGAAAAACCCAATAAAAACAAATATTATTTTTTAATTTTGAAAAGATTTAAATGAAAAAAATAGTTTAAAGAAATAGTGTTAAAAAAGAATTTCAAAAAAACATAATTAATGAAATTGACACACTGAAATTGAAATTAAACATGATATCTTTAGAGATAAGTTATAGATAGGAATTAGCATTTAAAAAACCTTTGAAATTCACTGAAAATCCATAGGTTTCATGCACGTTATAGTTAGGAATTGGCATTTAAAAAACCTTTGAAATTCACTGAAAAAACCATGGGTTTCAGGGGCGTTATAGTTAGCTGGACATTTCCCTCGTACAAAACCCTAGAAATTCCCCCGTTATAGTTAGTTCAGCTAACTATAACTCGCTCCCCCGCAATGCACTGCTGATGACGTCACATATTACATCACTCATGACATGGTCAGTGACATCACTGATGACATTACTGATGACATCTGAAATGACATCACTGATGACATCACTGATGACGTAATCCAGTGAGTGTGTGTTTCTGTAAATTTTAAATATGTTTAATATATATATAGGGAAAAACCTATGGAAGAATGAGTGGGTGTATAAGTGTGTGAATGGATGATTTAGTAGGTGCGTGACTGACTCTATAAGTGAGTCATTAAATGTATCTTACTGCAAACTAGTGACTAAACTGTGTGAATGTCTGTCTGTCTGTAACCGGCTGCATGGTTTTGTGAATAGCTATATGAGTGCCTCTATGGGTTATTGATTGGTTGTCTGAGTATCTGTATGGGTGCCTGAGTGTTTGTGTGGGTGAGGTGTGTGTGACTCTGTGCATACATGTGTGAGTGGGTGGTTCTATGGGTGCATGGTTTTAAGAGTGCATCTGTGATGGACTGTATGGTTGGGTGAGTGTATGTATGTGTGTGTTAGTAATTGAATGTATATCTCAGTGGCACACATGTGAGTAACTACATATGTGAAAGGCAGTATATATGTGTGTAACAGTATATAAGTGGGTATATGTGAGAGTGTGTGATTGTGAGAGTGGCTGTATGGATGAGTGTGTGCTTGTATCAGTGATTGTATAAGAGCGTAAGAATGTGGTACTATTTTTATGAGTAAGTGAACTTGTGTGCGTATAACTGCATAGGTGAGTAAATGGGAGTGTGATTAATTATTTGCATGACTGACTAGGTGTGAGAGTACCTCTATGGATGATTGGTGGTGTGTGATTGTCTATGTAGGTGTATAAATGTATATGATAGTCCTGTACTGAGTGACTGTAAGTATGAGTGACTGTACAGGTGAGTGAGTGGATGTGTGTGTAGATCTAAGAGTCAATGAGTGGGTATGTAATTATTGGATATGGAGTATCTATGGTTTTGAGAATGGACGTCTGAAATTTTGATTGAGTATATCAAAGGGTGTGAGAAGATGCACTAATTTATCACATGGATGACGTCATCAGTGATGTCATCAGTGATGTCATTTCAGATGTCATCAGTGATGTCACTGACCATGTCATGAGTGATGTAATATGTGACATCATCAGCAGTGCATTGCGGGGGCGCGAGTTATAGTTAGCTGAACTAACTATAACGGGGGAATTTCTAGGGTTTTGTACGAGGGAAATGTCCAGCTAACTATAACGCCCCTGAAACCTATGGTTTTTTCTGTGAATTTCTAAGGTTTTTTAAATGCCAATTCCTAACTATAACGCCCCTGAAACCTTTGTTTTTTTCAGTGAATATATATATATATATATATATATATATATATATATATATGGCAGTCACCAGCGGCTAGTTATAATTAGGACCTAGTTTCCATAGGAAAATCTTTTTTTGATTTGCCAATAACTTTGGAGCCGTTAGACAAAGCTACACAAAAATTTTAAAACTAATGGGGAGGTCACATCAGCTGCAGTCTTGAACATTTTGGAGTGATCCATCAAGCAGGGGCTGAGAAAAACATTTTTTTTCCATGTAAATTTCCATTGGAAACTATTGATGCAGCTACAGCCTGGACTGCTGAACGGAAATACACCAAATTTAGCAAAGGTAGCTCTTGGTCCAGAGACCACTCTTTTTGTTAAATGGTGTAAATCTGTTCAGTAGTTCCTTGGAAATTTGAAGATTTCTCAGACATACAACAATGGCGGCGGATGATACATGAACCCTCCTGATCTCGTGCCTGAGATCTGATTGACTGGCAACAATTCCTGGTTTGAACCGAGTCACAAGCAAAAAGGTAAAAAAAGGAAAAGGAGACAGGGAATAAACACCCTGACCCCGTAGGCCTGTTCAGAATTTTTTTTTACATTTTTGGTGGATCCGCAAAGCCCGCTGTTTGTTTACTTTAGGCTCTCAGGTGGGCCAGGTCACAGGGGCAATTAGAAATAAAGATCAGGGGGCTTGCGCGGGCCCCCACAGCCCCGGGATACACATGTCATGAGTGATGTAATATGTGAGGTCATAAGCAGTGCATTGTGGGGGTGCAAGTTATAGTTAACTTAGGTAACTGTAACAGCTGACTTACTCTGGTTTTGTACGAGTAACAAATAAGCCTAACTATAATGTCCCTGTTTTTTGTGTGTGAATTTTTAAGGTTTTTTTAAAGCTCTATTTGCTAACTATAACTTTCCTGTAACCTTCGTTGTTTTAGTGAATATATATAAAATATACCATTAAGAGAGACTATAAAAGTGTTTATATACAGGGCACTTGGGTACAGATTTACTATATTTACAGACACATAAATTCACACGCAGGCGCGAGCACGCTATAAGCACGCGCAGCGGACGCGCCGACGGCGCACCAAAGGCGCGCTAAAGGCAAGCCCGTCTGCGCCCATCAGTGCCCGGTACGTGTCCGTGGCCAGGACCCCTGGTCTGGCGGTGTCTGTACGCTATACACCTCAGTTGCTCCATAAGCTCCGGCCACCACCCCATGGGACCTGTGCCACGTTTAACCTTCAGGATGATGCTGGTTTGCTCCGTTGCACTCACTGTAACTTTGTGATGCTTACTAACACTAACAGTAATATGCTGAGTCACCTTGACACCGCCTGCCACACCAATTCTGGCGGTAAGGATGTTCTCCTCACTCCGGCTGTCCTACGTACTGGCACAGTACCTGCTCTGAGTAGGACAGCGGAGCGGGCTTCACTGAAGACGTTTAAGGGCATTCTTTTAAATGTGTGTTCGGTGGCTAAGCATAAACTTGAGCTCGAAATTTTTTTAAGTGCACATAACCCTGACATGGTTTTTTTAACCGAGACTTGGGCTGAGGCTGCCTCCGCTGAAGGATGAAAATCATTCGTTCTGTTTATTCACACCATGTAAAAGTTAGCACAATGTATCTAAGACGGTATTCTGACCACAAAAACACTTATTGATGTTCTAGAAGAAGCATTTCCTTTCGAGTCTTACTGCACGATAAAAAGGGCCGAAAACCAGGCTGTAGCCATCTTGGTTTGTAATAGACCACGTGTCAGATCACGTGGTTTCCTTTGCCTACCATCTTCATGATTTAGCTCGTACCAGCCCAGAGACAGGTTAGTGGTATTTATGGCCGAGGCCCAAGGTCACATCTGCTGTAGGGAGTATCAAGCAAATTCCTTCAAGCCCTGGGACGAAAAGGGAGTAACCCTGCCGACCTCCTCTGTATAGATAGCAACCTTTTGTGTGAGCCTGAAACTTAACACTGTATGAGCTCATCCAGGAGCCCATGGACTAACTGGTATTTTTCCACTTGTATGGCTTTGTATGCTGAATCTGTTATGTATATAAGTGTGGTTTTGTCAAGGAGCCAGCAGTCTTCCTCGGCGCACCTGATGGGTGAGGATCGATGAGGCTCCTCTATATAGAGTTTTGCTTTGGCCAATAAAGCTTCAGAACCTTCTCCATTGCCGACTGACTTATTTAAGATATATCTTGCGGGCCACTGGTAAGTGTGGCCCTTGGGATTGTTATTGAGTACTTCAGTTGGCGACTCTGGTGGGACCCCGTGATAGGGTCTTTTCCTGCCCCGTAGTCGGGTGGTAGGATTGAGGGCGTCCTGGTCGGACGAGTGGAGAGGAGGGATTTTCCTACACTTCCACCCCGCACTCCCGATCAGGGTGTCCTCTGCTGCTAGTAGCCCTTCACCGGGGTCCTACTGGCTTAACCCAGGAGCTGACCGTGTTGGTCCCAAGAAGTTGGCAGCGGAGAACGTCCGTACCTGGGTGGGTGCACCCGGTGAGTAATTTGTTTGTTTGACGCACGCTCTTGAGCGGTGCATTTGGAACAGTTAACTGTACTTTGATTTGGGGGTCATGAGTACCCTAGGAGAATTACAGAGGTCTTGCAGGGTGGTCCGGTAGGGACTGACTGTAGAGACTCCGCGGATCTTTTGTGATTTAGAGATGCTGATCAGATGCCTAGTTGTTACCTGTGTGTAACACACGGCCGGATTGTATTCGGAAAAGCCTGTGGCTGTAATTGGGTAGCCGTGGGACATATCTGAGGTGATGTTCGCGCCACATCAGAACAGTCTCAGTGGTGAACCAAAGAGGTCGCAGGATGGTCCGTAGTCCAGTCCGTGGTCGCACCTGTCTGACTGCTTCTTGCAAGTCTTTCTGGAAGACTGCTCGTTGTGATTCTGTCGGTCCGGTATTTTGAATAATTCTCCACGAACGGGAGTCGACAGGCTCGGTTCGTTTGTTTGGATGCATCAAGTTTGAATAAATAGGTTAAGGTTGAACTGCAGAAAACGTTACCTAGGAACAATCAATGTGTGTTATATGTGATACAAAAATGTGTTTGTACGTTATTGGTGTTTGTCTGTTAACTAACAATGCCGTGCTTCAGTAGATTGAATTGTTTTGGTTGTTGTTGTCGGACTGGTGGCTCTCGGCTGGCCGAAAGCCAGCCTGCCCCACCGGAGGGCAGTCCCAACCATTTCATGTACATAAAACATGGAATAACTCCTCTATTGTTTAATACTTTGTGGCATAAGTATACCAGAGGTAATGAAGAATTGCAATGGCCTCAGACGGGTTCTTTTGATGAAAATAAAATCGCCTTTTTACAGGATCAGTTATTTTCTAGACGCAGTAGACAGTCTATGTTTGATGCACTAAACATCTGGCAGAAGGAATCTAAACGGAGGCGAATGAGAGAGAAGAAACTAGCTAAAGTTAAAGCAGGGCAAACAGTTACTCAGAAGGCTGTTGCCTACGACAGAGCCCGAACAGAAGAAGGGATTGAATGTGTAAATCGTGAGTTCAGGTTACAGGCCGATAAAAGTTACGTGGCTCGGCCTGACGCCGAAGATGAAATTGGAGACTTGCTAGACTTGCGGCCACCACCCCCATATGTCCTGCAACGGTTATACCCGGAGGTACCAGATGCCCCGGTATTAGCTGTTGCAGATCCAGTAGCCCCTGCGCAAGTTTCAGCTGTGACGACAGTAGCTCCTGCTGCGTCGGCACCGCCTCAAACCAATTTGTCCCGGTTGTCCTCGTCTGTTACAGAGATTATGACTTTATTGCCCAATTTGTTATCCGCGACAGCTGGGAATCTTCAGCTGTCACCCGGGTCGGCCCATTCCCCCCATGTGATGGCCTCATCCTCAGCGAGCGCAACTTCCTTACTAGCTGTTTCCACTCCGTTACATCAGCCCGGTTCTCTTGAAGGAAAAAAACTGTTTACCCGGTCAGCCTTAAAATTTGAGGAAAGGGAGGTTATTGCGCTACAAGCATCACAATGGATGCGACAGCCTATTTATACTCTGTCCGACATATGGAGCACAATGAAAGACTACAAACTCGTGATGCAACAGCATGCATTAGACCATATGGCTGCATGCCTGATATCATTATGGGAACAGGTTTATACAGGGGGGAAAGCTCCAGTAATATTGTATACTATTCATGACCATGCCCATAAATTTCAATTGACCCCGGAGGAAGTGTTAAAAAATGTTGGAACATTGGTTAGTTATAGAACCCAACTTCAATCTGCTGGTCCTGTGGGTTCTGCACATTTTCCAATGCGTGAGGTCCACCCTATTTATAATCCAGAAATTACTGAAATAATAGATGCTACGGGAACGGTTACCCGCCCGCGAGCAGATGCTCGTTTTCAGGAGCAGTGGGTGTACACCCCATGGAAGCGTAGTGAAGTGTTGTCATTGAAAGCTCATTTGACTGACCCTAGGAAGAATCCTATAGCATATTATAAAGAACTTACTGAAGCAGCCTCATCGGCAGTAATGACATTGGCCGATATAGAATTATTCTTCGCTTTATTAGTACCAGTGGATATATGGCGTCAGGTACATGACCAAGACCATGTGACTGAATTTGGGGGAACATGGGATCAATTGAAAGATTGGGATAAAGATCGAAAACCAGGAGATAAGCCTAGGGCCGAAATATTAACGCTACCTGACAAAATAATTACATACATGCATTCGCTAATTCTGCCTAGGAAAGTGGATTGGGATAAATTGACAGCATGCCGGCAGAAGAAAGATGAGAGTGTGTCAGATTTCTTTACTAGATTTGAAGGTGTTTTTATTGACTTTAGTGGCCAGGACTTGTCTAAGGAGGGTGGTATACGCTTGTTTGTCAACAGATTTGTAACTAATTTACTGCCTGAAATCTCGGCCCGACTCCAGGCCGCAGAAAGTACTTGGACGACGTCTACTCCCTCGATCATATTAAGCATGGCTTAATATTATGAGCACCGAGAGAATGAAAGTAAAGATAAGACGGAAAAGAAAGCAAAGGAGTTAAAAACACGGGTCCTGTTAGAGCAGGTTGAGAGAGGCCGTGGAAGGGGTAGGGGAGGTCCGACCTCGACACCACGAGGGGCGGGCCAAGTACCGAGTGGAGGACGAACTGATTTAGGAATAAACCAATGCGCATTTTGTAAACAGGAAGGACATTGGCGTTCCCAGTGTCCGTTGTTATATGTGCAAAACAACAATACACGAGGCCAAGGGAGAGGACGTGGAGGCGGTAGTCGAGGCGGACATACACGACAGGAGGAGTTTGGGCACGATGGGAATAGTCAGAACTATTTTTATCACGGTCAGGGAAAGCAGTATTTTAATGAAGGATGTGGCAGGGATGCACCGGCAGGCTATCCTCATGCATAGGACAGCCAAAGGCAGAGTGCGGGACGTGTGTCAATTCCTATAGATCAGAACGGACCTTGTGTTAATGCACATTTAATGGGCGCATCGGGTAAGTTTCTTGTTGACACAGGAGCTATGAACAGTTCTGTTTCACATGCCCTTGTCACTGGGGCTGCTCTGTCTGGCCAGGATAATGTGTCCGTAGGTTTCTCTGGAACTCCGGTGGTGAGCCCCATTTCCCGACCTTTTTCTTTTGCTCTGGGCCCTATTTCTATTGATTCGCCCTTCCTTCTAACATCGCAATGTGGGGAGAATTTATTAGGCATAGACCTACTGAAAAGGTTACATGCTCGTATATGTTGTTCCTCAGACGGTGTCTATTTGACTGTCCAACCCCATTCGGTGCAGTACTTTTCTAAGACGGACACCTTGCCCCCTTAATTCGCACAGATTCCAAAAACCCTTTGGGCTACAGGAGACACTGATGTGGGTTTGTTGAGGATACCCCCAATTTCAATTACCTTAAAGCAAAATGCTCGGCTACCGAAAAAAACCGCAATATAAAATTGCCCCTGCAGGTGAACGAGCCTTGTTTTCCATTATTCAGGATCTGATCCGATCTGGGGTGGTGGAAGAGAAAACCTCCAATGTGTGTAATAGTCCCATTCTCCCTATTCTTAAAAGGGCCCCCGTAGATTGCAATCCTGATTACGTAGATACATATCGCTTTGTGATTGATTTGCGCGAAATAAACAAGATCGTGGTACCCCAGTATCCCGTGGTGCCTGATATAACCACTATATTGACTATGATTCCTCCTACAGCTCAATATTTCTCTGTGATTGATCTGAAAAATGCTTTCTTCAGCATTCCCATTCATCCTGATAGCCGATATCTTTTCGGATTCTCATTAGCTGGTCGCAGCTTCCGCTTTTGTCGCGCTCCCCAGGGCTATACAGAAAGCCCTAGTATTTATAGTCAAGCGCTCAAAGCCCTATTGGATACTCTAATTTTGCCTGATGGTAACGTACTGTTACAGTACGTGGATGATCTATTGGTGGCTGCGGATACTGAACAGGGTTGCCGGGATGCCACGGTTAAATTGTTGCAGCATTTGGCCAACCATGGTAATAAGGTATCCCTGTCTAAATTTCAATATTGTCGACCGGAGGTGACTTATCTAGGTCATCTCCTGTCGAAGGAGGGTAGGCGTCTAACTTCTGATCGTATAACAGCTATATCAAACATGTCTGTTCCTTGCACGCAACGTGATGTCCGCGCTTTCCGTGGCATAACCTCTTACTGTCGCCAGTGGATTCCTAACTTTTCCCTTCTGACTAAACCTCTACTATACTTCACAACAAAAGATGTGTGTGAACCTTTACCTTGGACTGTTGAATGTCAGGATGCTTTTATCTCTCTGAAGTCTGCTCTTTGTTCCGCTACTGTGCTTGGCACTCCTGACTACCGGAAGCCTTTTACACTCTACGTGCATGAGGTGGACGGTTGCTCACCTTCTGTGTTAACACAGGGTTTTGGTGGTAAGCAAAAACCTTGTGCATATTTTTCGGCGGTATTGGATAATGTCACCAGAGCACTTCCTAGTTGTCTAAGGGCCACGGCGGCTGTTGCGGTGGCAATTCGACAATCAGAAGGGCTCGTCCTGAATAATGACCTCACGGTGATGGTGCCTCACGCTGTGGATGTATTATTAAACAGGACCAAGACGCAGCACTTAACTAGTGCGCGTCGTACAGGGTATGAATTGACCCTGTTTGCACCCCACATCACTATAAAAAGATGTGCCACTTTGAACCCTGCCACGTTACTACCCCTTTCTTCGGAAGAGCAAGATCCAGACATGCATGACTGTTTATTTCGGACAGAAGAAGAAACGAAGGGACGGATAGACCTGACAGACACTCCCTTATCTGACCCACAAGGGGAGTTATATGTCGATGGCTCATGTTTTAAGTTACCGAATGGCACTACCACATCTGCCTATGCGATTACCACTCTCCAAACTGTAGTTGAAATGGCTAAAGTGTCTTACCAATCTGCCCAGGCTGCCGAATTAGTAGCCTTGCTTCGAGCTTGTGAGTTAAGTGAAGGGCTGAGAGTGAATGTCTACACCGATAGCCAATACGCTTTCGGTGTAGTGCATAACTTTGGAAGATTATGGGCGGAAAGGGGTTTCCTTACTTCGCATGGCCAGAAGATAAGGAACGGCCCGCTCTTCTTGAGACTACTTACTGCCCTGACTTTACCAAAGGGAATTGCTGTTATTAAATGTAGCGCACATAAAGCTGTAATAGATGCTGTAGGCGAAGGAAATTCATTTGCTGATAGAATCGCTAAAGAAACTGCCCAGTCAAACACCACCTCTATGTTTGTAGCCAGTTCATCGAGAGGAATGGTAGAGACAGAAATATTCAATAGCACTATGGATAGTGTTAGAGACATACACCAAGAAGCGACCCCTGAAGAACTGGTGCATTGGCAAGAACAGATAGGGAGACTAGATGAAAATGGATGTTGGATCGACCTGTCAGACAAATGCAGGTGGTTACTGCCAAATGCATTCGTAAATGTGATAGTATCCATGGCACACAGCCCTGCGCACATAGGTGTTAAAGGTATTTGTGCAGTATTGGATTCTGTGTGGTATAACACCAATATTAATAAAACTGCAACACATTTGGTTCTGAACTGTATGATCTGTTTACAGCATAATCCAGGAGGTAGTGTCCCTGTACTGAAAGGGAATTTTGCGCCCCCCACCTTACCCTTTGAGGTGTTACAAATGGACTACATCCAATTAGAGCGGGTAAATAATCTCAAGTATGTTCTAGTAGTGGTTTGCGCATTCAGTAAATGGGTGGAAGCATACCCCACCAAGGAGAATACCGCTCTAGCTACAGCCAAGGCATTAGTAAAGGAGTTTTTCCCTCAGTATGGTTTGCCACGCGTAATCTGGAGTGACAATGGAAAACATTTTAATGCCAACCTTATTGAACACATTTTTAGTGGTTTATCCATTAGACAAAAATTTCACGCTGCCCGCTACCCCCAATCAGCGGGGTTGGTAGAAAAGTATAATGGGATCTTAAAGTTGAAATTGGCTAAGCTGCAAGACACCACAGGTTTGAAATGGCCTGACCTCTTACCCTTAGCCTTGTTGTCTGTAAGAACCACTCCTCACTCTCGTTCTGGGATATCACCATATGAGGGGATATTTGGTAGGCCTGCTAATATCTGGGGTGTACCGAGACCGAAATCCTTTAGGGACATCGAGTACCCAATGTTGACAGATTATCTTTATGCATTAACTAAAGATCTTCGTTCCATTCATCAACAGATATCAGCGGTATTGCAGCCCCTGCCGGAGGGTCCTGGACATCGTCTTGAACCTGGACAGTGGGTTTTGATCCGGAACTAGCAGCGAAAATCGAGTTTGGAGCCGTGATGGAGCAAACCCCATCAGATACTCCTCTCCACAAGAACGGCTGTTAAGGTTGACGGGAAGCGGCACTGGATTCATGTGTCACACTTAAAAAGAATTCATCTACCATTGCCGGGAGACCTGCAGGATCAGAGTGAAGGGTTGGTGCATGACGGTGAGCAGCTCATTGAAGATTCATCTCTCTCTGAAGCCCGAGAAGAAGTGAACGGGTGAGAGGGAGGCACGGTGAGTTCACAAACGACTCTATTGGCTGGCCCAACTATCAGCTCTGCTCCCGGTAATGCTCCATCGGATCCGAAAGATCACACTTCCAGTACTTCGTTTGATCCTACTGTGCCTATTCTTTTCCCTGATCCCCGAACACCTGGTCACGTTCGCTATAACCTGCGGCCCCGACAAAGAGCAAAGATACCAGGTCCAGTCTGGAGAAAGAGAAGAGAGACTTGAGTAAACCCTGGTATAATCAAAGGAACACTGGACTGAACTAGTTGAGAGCTCAGAACTTTCAGTAAAAGCTCTTTTCAGAAAGAAAATAGAGACATTGATTGATTAGTGGGGCCCAGGTGGAGTCTTTGTCAATAAGAGTTGCGTCAAGTGCAGCCCAAAGTGAGAAGTTTTTGCTATTTCTCTGTTTTGGTATTTTGTTTTATGAACAATGGGAGTCTGCCTGTGAGGCTCTGAACGGACACAGGAAAGAAGCACCATCCGGCAGGTTGGACTGCAAGTAGGCTCATTCCCATTAGATTATATCTGGACTTTTAGCAAGAATGTATCCCTTTGCTCGCTTTGTTCCCGAAGAGGAGCGACCTATAGCCCCATGCCCTCTGCACCCATATATGCCTATTTTTCTACTTGGAGTATGCGTATTACGATAGTATTCACAGCTATAATAACTATATCACTAGTAATATGTTTAGGTGTATTCATTTATTTAGAATGTCGTCACCCTGTGCACCGTTAAAAACTGTCAAATTTCCCTCATGGATTTGCTCACAAGTCTCCAACTACAGGTTAAAGATCAATGTATATTGAACCAAAGATAAGGAGTCCATAAGACTAAACACAACAAAGATAGAGTGTATTGTTATTTTATTTGATTTAGAAATTGTTCTGTACTTCGAATTTATATTACAATAATTTGTCCACAATTATCACAATACAGTAAGGTAAATCTTCTTCAAAAAACAACAATCATGTGTGAAAAATAACTCTCAATGACAGGTAAAATCAATGATTGCACATAATTAAATCAAAAAACATTTTATAAAAACATTCAATATAGGAATCAATAATGCATTGCATACATATAAAATTGATATAAAGACACAAATATAATTTTGTCCTCTTGTCGACGCGTTTCGGTGTAAGGTATGATTTGTAACACCTTCTTCAGGACCAATGAATAAAAACAGCTCTCTCTATCAAGTTAAAACAATCTATAAAAAGAGAATGTATATAATTACAATACATACAAATACTCATGGTATTCAACCCTATCTTTGGTTCAGCACACTTGATTTTGGATGACTATTAGACTCAATAGAATTTTCGGAAAGTTTTCTAGAATAATAAAAGGTCTGTTAATAGTGAACGGTGTAGAAAACTGCACCAGAGATTGTCCCAGCCTCACAGTTCTAAGACCTATATACGGCCTATCTTGTTATTGCCCATCAATCTATTAAATCAGGTATAGTTTTATGAATTTTAATAAAGGGCCTGCAAATCATTACATTATGTGGGAGGTATGCTTTAAATAAATCCTCCCCCACAGCAATTATTTTCTAAATTAGATTGTTATTTAATTCTGTTGTTGCTGTAAATGGGTCAAAGTGAATTATAGGCATATACTCACATACGGATAGGACCATTTAATTGTAGTCCTTAAGTGACCAGAATAGCGTGTTGGCTCAGTACATCACACTCCAATCTAGTTTAAAGAATATATATATATGAAGATTATGCCATGGAATATCTCCTTCAATTATGTCTCTTTTGCTCTTATTTTGTTTGTTATATACTTACAAAAAATTTTTTTTACTCTAGGTCGCAGTCGTTAATTGATTAAAGCGGCGTGATTAACTTGATCCATCGTGCTCCAATCTAGTGTCAAGTAACATTGAAATTATTACTCAGTTATCTCTATTTCTCCATTGGTTACAGAGTTATTTATTCTAAGAGAATTGTTATATCAATAAGTAAATGAGTGCTACTCACCCTAATAAAGCGGATGTCTTTTCTTAAAGCCGCTTGTTAGAGTTACAGGTAGCTCTCCATGTTCAAACTCCGTTACTTCTATATAGGCACAAATTCAATATGACCTAATTAGTATCAAAGGTGAATAGTGTACTCTGATAACTACTAGTTCTATTGCACAATAATTGGCTTACCTCAAATTTCAACAACGGTCTATTCATTGATAGCTTTACTCTGTATACGCTGAATGACCGGTTATTCCGCTGAGCACCAAGGTGTCTGTAAATCTAACCTTCGTGTTTCGTTTTGGCGGAACCGATTTCTAGAAGTTGAAGGAAAAGACCGCTCTAAATAATACGATGCTGGAAATTAAAACTACATTAACTAATGGGGCCAATGATAGATGTCATTATAATTTAGTATTTACGCCATATGAGATGTCTGATGGTTGAACTCTATATATCTAAACAACTGAAAAAGCGCCATGCTCACTTATAGGGAATACATAGTGCCCCGCCTGACATTATTCGTGCGCTAAGCCTCATAACGCGATTCTATGTCATAGGTTTTACCTGTTAGCAAACAGAAGGTACTGACCCCTTATTACACTAAATTTGGTGGTGTCGCCTCTAAGGTTTATATATCAAAACCACCAAACCGCACGACATTTGAATGAGCACCGTGCTCACTCATAGGGAATGCAAGATGCCCCGACTAATATTATTCGTGCGCTATGCGTCTTAACGTGACGCTGTGTCATAAATTATTCCTATTTGAAAACAGACTGTATTAACCCCCTGTTTTTTACACTAAATCCGGGGGTACCTCAGGTTCTTACCTTTCAAGGAGCGTAGCGTCACCTCATATCGGTATCTCTGGTCTGGCTCACCTACTGAGATTCTGTTGTCCTTCTTTTTATACGTATTTACGTTTCCGGCAAATACTTAATTACGTATGTACGTATACTACGGCCATTTTGGTAGTTCCTAATAGTTTATTTTAGTAGTTTGTATCTGCGTATTGTTTTCGAATTTTTGTCCTAATTAGTTCAGGATTTGTGCAAACTTTATAAGATAAAAGGAACCAGCACCGCTTGGATGAATTAAAGTTTTAACGTCCGCTGTGTCTGCCTTCCTTAGTTTACATATTTTCGTGCCGTATAGACTCTATTTTTTACAATAAATGACAACGGGGCCAACATTATTGAATCTAGGACGCTGCGTCCGTATCGGCATTCGTGTATTCACATGTATCCATGCCGTGCAGCCATCTCGCTAGTTCCTATTTCTTGCAATGAGAGACCCAAAAAAAACTTTATTGAATCTCAGCCGCCACGTCGGTTGGGGCTTAACTGTATACTTTACAGAGAACCTCACAATGAATATTGATTTTTATAGAATGAGGTTATATGTATATTAATTTTTTGTATTTGCCTACAATCTAAGGGGGTGCTTAGATGATAGCTACATTTTTTACGTTCTTATTGATCACAATGAGATATTTTACGTACTGCTAACATTAGCATTCGTAATTACGATTACTGGAAACTAGAGGGACTCATTGGTCGAATTTTCATGTAAATAAAGTGAGTTAAAGGCGAGTATTATAGTACCATGTAGGGAACACAGGGGTATACAAGGATATAGGGCTAAGGGATGAGAATGAAAGGCCCTCTAATAACAACAATTAATGTTGTAAACGATGTAAATCAGTTTACCTAACAATTCTTTCCCACTCTTCTCTATTATTGAGGCCCTGGTAGTAGGTCTTGAATTTAGACATGAAAAATTGTTCCCTTTGTTTTCTTCTTTTGTCCATGTCACCGCCTCTCGCTGAAATTTTTATTTTTTCAAGAATGAACCATTTGAGATCATCTTCCTTATGTTTAATTTCTTGCCAATGATCAACCAAAGGGGCATTCTTTTTGCCATTTTTCAAGGCTGACCTATGCTTTGTAAGGCGAGAACGCATCTCCCTACTTGTCTCACCTACGTATCCCTTTTGACAGGGACAAATTAAAAGGTATACCACATTTTTGGTTCGACAATTGACCATTTCGTTTATCCAATGAGTTGTGTTATTCAGCACAATCTTTTGTTCTTTTACAATGGTCTTACAATGTGTACATGAACTGCACGGGAAATTACCTTTTAGCTTCGTTCCATCATGGATACTGGTTTGTATACTCATTTTCGGTTCACTGAAGGTTCTTACTAGCTCATTCCGAATCGTTTTATTCCTTCTATAGGAAAATATAGGTTTACTGAGTGGACTCTGGCCTGGTTTATTCAGTAGATACCAATTTTTGTTTATCAAATTTTTAAGTTTATTGCTCAAGCCATTAAAATTAGTCACCATGACATTTTCTTGTAGGGCTTTTTGGGGCTTATCATTGGGCTCAAAGATGCTGTCCCTATTATAGTATTTGGCTCTTTTATGCGCTTCTTTAATGAGTCGTTTGGGATATCCTCGATGTAGGAGTTTTTGTTGCAAGGCCAGTGCATGAAGTTCGAAGTCTTTGTTTTCACTGCAGTTTCGTCTAATCCTTAAAAACTGACTAAACGGAATACTGT
Organism: Triturus cristatus; assembly: GCF_964204655.1. Lineage (NCBI taxonomy): Eukaryota > Metazoa > Chordata > Amphibia > Caudata > Salamandridae > Triturus > Triturus cristatus. The sequence continues at coordinate 731,806,318 of NC_140587.1, read as the reverse complement.
CCTTCTGGCATTTGGGATGATTACTCGTGTGGTGTAATAATGTATTCCTATCTGATGGTTTAGTGTAGAGTTCTACTTTTAGTTTATCATCCTTTACTTTTATGGTAATGTCCAAGAAATCTACTGATTCTTTACTTCTATTTCCTGTGAATTTTAAATTGGCATCACCGCAGTTGAGCCAATCTAGAAAAGAAACCAGTTCTACCTCATCTCCTTGCCAGATAAAGAACACATCATCTATAAATCTAGACCACTGCTTGATGTTTTCAAAATAAGGAGCGACTTCATTATAGATGTGTCGGTCCTCAAATTTGCCCACATAAAGACATGCCAGGCTGGGAGCACATGTGGCTCCCATACTGGTGCCTTTGATTTGGCAGTAGTATGTATTAATGAATAGAAAGATGTTATTCATAAGGATGATTTCTATACATTCAACAATGAACACTTCCAAGGTCACCCTGTGCACACCCTGGTACCCTCTACTCCTGTCCCTAAAGAGCATCATTTCCATACTTTTGCCCCGCATAAGGAGAGATATCGTCAAACATATGTAAAGAATGCTTTTATTGAAATGCTGCACCAGACCCATAGTTCGACTAATGCTACAGAATGCTGGGTCTGTGGCCTCCTCCCCTCGGTTATGCACAAACATGACCTTTTTATTTCGATGCCCTTGTCATATCTAGGGAGTTGTGAAGCCTGGTTTAAATTGCTGTCGATGATATATACGCACTATACTGTTGATGAACACCGGTTTTCTGAGAAAGATTATGAAATGATTCTAGCATATATAGAAGAACATCAGGGATTCACTCCGAATGAAGATGGTACAGATGGTACACTAGACCCAACTGCTTGTATGAATGAGTATACTGAATATGCAAATGACACTTGGTTAAGGGATGAAATATTGGATTTTATGTCTTTCAATTTCACTGAGTATTTCAAATATTTCCAGGAACGAAATGTATCAGATGATAAGGTAATTCCGGTCCCAGTATTGAATGCGTCATCTTCCTTTTGTGTACATGGCACTGGTCACTTAGCAGTAGGCCTGGGCGGTAAATTCCGTTCCGCTAGCGGAATTTGCGGAATTTCGGTAATTTCGCGTTCCGCGAAGAACGCGAAATTGCCCAAAATGCTGCTTTCCGCGACTTTTTTTCTTGTTCGCGTTCTCAAAATGCGTGTTCGCAAGATATTTCTCCCCGAGCACGCAAACAGCAACTGTGAACAGGAAAAAAGCATCGCGAACAAGCAATTCCGCGTGTTGGCGGAATTTCTGCATGTTCGCGGAGATTTTTTACCGTTTCGCGGAGATTTGCGTAACGCGATTACGCGAATTCCGCCCACCCCTACTTAGCAGTTGGATTTAGTAAATGCAATTATACATACAGATTACGAATATTTAGCAGCCCACCAATGCTTACCAATGTGTATTTTGTATGTGGGGAAAATACATACACATGGCTCCCCAGAGGATGGTCAGGTAGATGTTATTTGTCTTTCCTATACCCACCAGTCTATATAGCCCCTTCTGACTATCATAAGACCCATTCACTGAACCGGCGGAGTTTAGGAAAATGAGCTACTACGGGGGATGCCACCGATCAGACCGATACTCCTGCACAACACTTTGTGGACATAATGAAAGGAGTCCTGCCCATATGGGGACCCATTTTGACCAGTAAAGAGATCAGAAGGTTATCTAGAGTGGTAGAGGGAGTAGTAAATATCACTGCCGGAATACTAACTAATATAACTGTTTAGCTTCAGGCGACCAGGCTTGTAACGCTTCAAAATCGTATGGTTTTAGACGTTATTCTAGCTGATCGTGGGGGAGCATGCAGAGTGATTGGCAGCTCTTGCTGTGTGTATATACCTGACTCCGCCCCCTCCCCTCTGTACATTTAGCCATCCAAAAACTGCACCGTTTAGCATCAGAAATTCATACAGATACTGGTAACTGGTCTCTTTCTAGCTGGTTTTGGGGCATCTTTGCCATTTGGGGATGGAAATTATTCATGATCCTTTTGGGTATAGCAGGTTTTCTTTTCACCTGTTGTGTCTGCCTAAAATGTGGACCTGCTTGCTGTTCTTATTGCACTAATCGACTCCTCCTTGCCCTTCCTGAATCTAAACCACGCCCAGCTAAGATAGGCCCTCAGCTAGTACAGAAAGAGATATATGACATGATGCAGATAGATGAAGGCATTTTTGAAGATTAAGTTGGTACGTTAGCTACATTATGCTAAAAGGGCCGATCTGAAGGATGAAAATCATTTGTTCTGTTTATTCACACCATGTAAAAGTTAGCACAATGTATCTAAGATGGTATTCTGACCACAAAAACACTTATTGATATGTTCTAGAAGAAGCATTTCCTTTCAAGTCTTACTGCTCGACGAAAAGGGCCAAAAACCAGGCTGTAGCCATCTTGGTTTGTAATAGACCACGTGTCAGATCACGTGGTTTCCTTTGCCTACCATCTTCATGATTTAGCTCGTACCAGCCCAGAGACAGGTTAGTGGTATTTACGGCCGAGGCCCAAGGTCCTGTCGCTGGACCGCTTGGGCAATAGAGGTCGTCGTATCGCCATTGTCTACATGCAAACCCTCATAGTCCAGACCAGGTCTGTGATAGATCTTCATGCTGAAGCACTCCACAATGCCATCAAGCTGAAGGAGGTTACGATCTTTCAGGGCCTGCTGATCTATCGACCCCCTGGCCCCAGGGCCGCTTTCTCTTTGGCCCATATGACATATAGGGAATCCTGTACGGACTCAGACTCGTATTCCATCCTGGGCGATTTTAACTTTCATTTGGAATCCACCACTAGTTCGGATACAAATAGACTCCGAGATGTTATGGCAGCCTTCGGCCTACATCAGCTAGTGACCGTACCAACACACGAAGGAGGCCATACTCTTGACGGGCTGTTCTCTAACCATCCAGATTTATTTATTGCAGGGCCGATGCGCTTCCCTGAACTGACCACAAAGCAGTTTCCTTCGAGGTCTCGTCCAGGCTTGCTGGTATGGGCGCCCCTCACAAACCGGTTAAGGTCATGTTTCGGCAGTGGTCTAAAATCACCAGCACTGACCTAGCGGCTGCCCTTGATCATTTCCCCCCTATCTCAGACTCAGATAATGACGTGGCAGTGGCACAGTTTAATGACTGGATTGCGGCAGCGATCAACCGTGTTGCCCCCACACAGACAGCCATTCTCAACAGGCGGCCGGCGGTGCCCCATGGTACAGCCCTGATCTCAAACATTTAAAAGTTCAATGCAGACGGTTTGAGCGCCGGTGGAGACGGGACTATACCAGGGCTAGTAAAGACCTCTACAACATCGCCCTTCACAAATATAAAGAGGCCATTCGTGTAGCAAAAACAACTTATTTTACGGGGAAAATTTTGGCCACTGGCAACTCTGCCAAAAAACTCTTAAAATCCGTGTCTTTTCTGGCCAAACCTCAGCAGGGCAGCTTGTTCCGCCCTGACCAGGGTTTCTGCAACCAGCTGGCTTCCTTTTTTTATGATAAAGTTCAAACAATATATGATGATCTGTTGAACCTTTCAATCCCAGCTCCTGTTCAAGTTACACCCCAACTTTTTCTGCCCCCCGAGATTAGGCAGGGTGGTTTTACGAGTTTTGGCTCTCTGTCTGTTGAGGCTGTAACAGATTTGTTAAAAATTACTAAGTCAGGGTCTGTCTCTGACCCTTGTCCCCCGTCGGTCCTGCATCTGGTTGCGGAGAAGATGGGTCCTATTCTTAGGCTTCTAATTTACCAAGTTCTGGTCTCAGGGACCTATCCCATTGCGTGGAAGACGGCTAGTGTCAGACCAATTCTGAAGAAAGCCTCGCTTGATCCAACTGAGTTAAAAAAATTACTGACCAATCTCGGATCTGCCTTTAGTTGCCAAGATCATGGAAAAGCACACGAATACCATGCTTTCCGAATACTTGGACTGCAATAGCTTACTTGATCCGTCACAGCATGGTTTTCGTTCTAATCACTCTACTGAGTCTGCTCTTATGGCTGCAGCGGAGGGGATTCGGATGGCAGTCGACGGAGGTGGGAGGGCTATTCTAGTCCTCCTCGATCTTTCGGCTGCTTTTGATACCGTCAATCATACGGTTTTAGTGCAACGGCTAAAGGAGGCGGGCATTAGTCATCGAGCCCTGGTCCTTCTTTCCTCTTTTTTGCAGGATAGACAGCAATCTCTCAACTGGGAGGGCCTAAAATCAGATAATTTTAATCTGACCTGTGGCGTTCCGCAAGGTTCTGCCCTATCCCCCACCCTGTTTAATCTCTATGTGAGACCTCTGGCCGCCGTTGTCAGAAAGCATGGTTTTGCTTTCGTCTCCTACGCGGACGATTCGCAACTGGTCATTTCGTTATCAGATACACCAGAGTTAACAGCGGGGTGATTCCATGCGTGTCTTAAGGACATCATGGCCTGGATGATGCAGAGTTTCTTAAAGATTAATACGGAAACGACTGAAGTTATGGAATTCGGGAATGGACCACCAATCTGGAACAACCTCTGGTGGCCATTGGAGGAAGGACTCTGTCCTCTCCCTGTGGAAAAGGTTAGAAATCTTGGCGTCATCTTTGACAATAAAATGAATATGTCAGCGCTTGTTAACAGCATAACTTCTGCCTGTTTTTTCCTGCTCAGATCTCTCCGCAAAATCTTTCCTTTTATTCCCATTGCTCTCCAGAAGACGGTAATGGCCGCTCTTTTCATGTCGAGACTTGATTATTGCAACGCTATGTTTTTGGGCATCGATAAGTTCCTAATCTGTAAAATTCAATCCCTGCAGAATGCCGCTGTTCACGTTCTGTTACAAATTCCTAAGGGCCACTCCATCTCCTCCGCTAGGAGATAATTGCACTGGCTCCCGGTCCAACAGAGAATTGAATTTAAGGCACTATGCCTGGTCCATAAGGCACAATATGGTGGTGGCTCCACCTACTGTCAGAATCTGTTCAGACCCTACTTCCCCCGATGAGATCTACGTTCGGCCAATCTTGGCCTCATGTGTACCTCTAGATACAGATGTGCTAGATGGGGTGGCCGCACATTCTCCATCTGTGCCTCTCAATTATGGAATAAGCTTCCAGCCTTCTTTCGCCTTGAGCCAGACCTCCTTTCCTTTAGGGAAGCTATGAAGTCTAGGCTGTTTAATGTCCTTTAGCTCTTTAGTTCCATCATTTCCGTTGTTCTTCTCACACCACAGCGCCAAGATGCCATTTGGCATTAGAGCGCTTAATAAGCTTCTTTATACTTTATACTAACATTTGGTATCTAACGTGGAATAGCCACAAAAAATAATGCAAGTAGATATTTACAAAGTCACACAAGGGGCAATTTGCATTGCCTTGCATGGTTTTGTAAAAAAATGTAACGCAGTGGCTTGCGCTGAATTGTATAACGTTTAGTACTTGGAGGGGGCAGAGAATGGGCAGTTCCTGAGCACCCACCCATGGATGTCACACAATTCCCAATTTGCAGAGTTTTGTAAACCTAGGATTGAGTGAAATCGCTATGTCACCTAGAGAATGGCGTAACAATGAGAAAAATATTTTGTTCTTTTTATTTCCACTTTCTATGTGTGATGATTATGAATAGAAAGAGGAAAAGGCTGCAGGGGCAGGATGGTATCTGTTCCTGCACAAAAACAATTCTCCGTGGTGCAAGTAGACCTGCATTGATGCCAGGCTACCTGAAGTGTGCCAGTTATTTCAGAGAGCAGAAGTGTGCTGTATCTTAGCAGGTATGGAACATTTCTTCTGTCTCCCTTTCATGCAATCCAGCACAGCAAGTTGCCTTCCTATGCTTCATTGTGTGTAAGGTTAGTAAGTCTGACCCTAAGTACTTAGGGAACTACTAATTATGAAGCTATACCAATTACAAATACCAGCATGTCTGCTTTGATGAAAAAGGTGGCTACTATCAGCACTTATTTTTTTAATAGGTCTTTATTGACTTTTATAACATACAAAAACACATGCAAAGGCAATATCAGTGTCAAGAGCTGTCTAGTAACAGATGTCCTCACATTAAGAAAATAAAGAAAATAGTCAGTGCATAAGGGCCTGATTAGGAGTTTGGCTTGCACCCTGCTGCAAGACCACCAAACATGTAGTCAGACTGCCTGCAAGATTCTGACTGGAATCCAGGTTGGACGGTCCTGCTGTAGAAGTCCCGCGGTGGTGCAATCTAAAGCACTTAGGTGGTCCTTAGGCATTCTCTTCCATGAGACCTCCACAGCCTATACCTGCATGGAAAGAAATGCACAATGTTGTGCATTTATTTCTGTGCAGAAACAGGGGGTGCAACAATACAGGGGGGCACAACCTGTGACCCCTGCTGCACCCGCATGCACAAAGGCAGAGTTTCCTCACCGCCACCATTTTCATGGCGGGCTCGCCGCAATGAAAAGGAGGACAGTGAGGAAACTTGTTACATGCTTGCCGGTGCCACTGCTGCACCGGCAGCACATTGCAGCCGTAGACTGCTGCACCACCGCCATAGGATCAAGGCACCGTGGATGCTGCTGTCCAGCGGCAGGTCAACTGCTGTACTCATAAGGGGGCAAGTTGACCGCTACAGCAACTACCGCGGTCCATAATTATGTCCTTAGTGTTTGCTCTCTTTGCTCTGTGCTCTTTTACCATTCAGCAACCATATACTTGATCTATTATTTGAAGTTATGAAGTCAAGCTGATTCCTTCCTTAGCCTAAGTCATAGACACCTTCCCAGGAAAACTAGTAAGATTTTTAAACGATGATGAGTGTAGTGCAGGTAGACCCCTGGTAAGACTTCCACAATCAATCCACGGAAAATGAAGTGCAAGGGGAAGAAAGGAGTGGCAAAGGCAGCAAACTGAGCACATCAGGCAGGTGGGAGGGACAGTGGCAAAACTACACACCATGGAGGGCAGGCATTAAAGTGGCAGGGGCAGCAAGCCACCCATGCAGGAGAGTTGAGAGAGACTGTGGCAGCACAATGAGCCATGGAGGGCAGCAGGGAGGTGCAGTGGCAGCACAATGGACCATGATTAGGGTAGGGGCATGAACTGAGATAATGGAGAGCAGAAAATAGGTGGCAGGGACAGCTAGCTGACCACACAGAGCAAGTGGCAAGGGTAGTGACAGCAAAACAGACCATGAAGGGCAAGAGGGAGGGGCATGCACAAGGACAGCAGGGTGAAGGGGGAGTTAGGCAAAGCGGAGTATTAGGGACATGCACTTGATAAAGGAAGGTAGTGGGGAGGGAGGCAAGGGCAGCAAGCTGATCAAGGTGGACAGACAAGAGGGCCAATGGCAGCAGAATGCACCATGGAGGGTAGGAGGGAGAGGCAGGCGCACACAGGGTGACAATGGAGGAAATGGGATAGCAGGGCAGGGGCAGCAAGGTTACCATGCAGGACAGGTTTGAGAGGGAAATGACAGCACAACAGATCATGCAGGGCTAGAGTGAAGGGGTAGGGGTAGGAACAAGCTAACCGCAGTTCTTAGGTGGGAGGGGCAATGGCAGCACATTAGTAGGGGTAGGCGAAAATTGCAGAGTTTCACACCAAGGAGTTCTGCAGAGTTACATAAAAACTTTTTTTCTACGTCAGTGGCAGCTTTTTCATGGCAGGAGAGAGGGAGGGAGAAGGCAGGGCACAGCACAATCAGTGATGTCAATGGAGATGTCATCAGTGATGTCATCTGTGATGTCACTGACCATGTCATGAATGATGCAATATGTGACATCATCAGCAGTGCATTGGGAGCGCGCAAGTTATAGTTAACAGAACTAACTATAACGGAGGAATTTCTATGGTTTTGTACGAGTGAAATGGCCAGCTAACTATAACAACCCTGAAACCTATGGTTTTCTCAGTGAATTTCTAAGGTTTCTTAAATGCTCATTTCTAACTATATCGTCTCTGAAACCTATGGATTTTTCAGTGAATTTCAAAGGTTTTTTAAATGCTAATTTCTAAGTGTGATAGTAGTTATGCCTATTTTTTTGTACTGATTTTCTACAGTTTTTTAACTGTTTATTTATAAATATTTTATTCATTAAATAAAATGATATATTTTTCTGATATAATTGCAACAACAAAAATTTCTTAACAAAAATTCAAACTGAAATATTGAATAATTTTTTTGTTTTCATTTTTTATTTTCTTTAAAAAAAAATTCCAAATTGTTTTGGGGGTCGCACACTCAAAGCGTACACATCATGGTGGGTGCGCCGATTCTAGCTGCCATTTTAGAAAAGTCGTAAAGGATCCGCGTACGGTGTGCGACAGCTGTGTGTTTTTCAGCTACATCATATACATTTAATATTACGTGATGTGCGCGATTGGTATGCGACCAGTCCGCGACTCCTGCTCCCTCGCATTCACGACACATGCGCATTACGGTTTGAGATGCTTGCACATTGGCGGGTCCCGCATGACGTCATATACGTGCTGGGGCGTGCTGGGTGCGCGACTCCCGCAAAAAAAATTTATGTTCCAAAATGATATGTATGTGTCTTTAATATACATATTCGGGCAAGAGATTATCGAAGATATTCATAAAAATAATATATTTGTACTTATAATAAACTAATATTATTTTTAAATATATTTTGGCGAAGTCGGGTGCATGCATCGCGAGTGCAGAGAACCAGGTCAGCAGAGCTGTTGTAGAGCCAGAGAAACCAGGTCAGCAGAGCTGTTGTAGAACCAGAGAACCAGGTCAGCAGAGCTGCTCTAGAGCCTAAGAAGCAGGTCAGCAGAGCTGCTCTAGAACCAGAGACCCAGGTCAGCAGAGCTGCTCTAGAACCAGATACCCAGGTCAGCAGAGCTGCTCTAGAGGCCAAGAACCAGGTCAGCAGAGTTGCTGTAGAGCCAGAGAAACCAGGTCAGCAGAGCTGCTTTAGAGGGAGAGAACCAGGTCAGCAGAACCGCTTTAGAGCCAGAGAACCAGGTCAGCAGAGCTCCCCTAGAGCCAGAGAATCAGGTCAGCTGAGCTGCTTTAGAGCCATAGAACCAGGTCAGCAGAGCTGCTCTAGAGGCAGAGAACCAGGTAAAAAAAACTGCTTTAGAGTAGGCTAGGGCCAAAATTCCGTCCCGCTTGCGGAAATTGCGATAATTTGGCATTTTTGCGTTCCGCAGAAAGCACGAAAATGTCAAAATTTCCGCAATCCGCATCTTACCGGTCATTTTTTTCTTGCTCGCGCTGTAAAAAAATACATTCTCGCCTTACCTGAATCCCCGCGTTCGCCGACAAGTTTTCCCGACCCGGTCGCGTTCTCCACGAGATGTTGAATTGTTGGTAGCCATTTTGCGCTGTCTCGCGACAGTTCGTGCCCGCATTAACGTCATTTGTCGCGCGATCACGTCTTTCTTCTCGCGATCATGCACCGCGAGAGTATGAGAAGATTGAGATCTCGAACACGTCATTCTCCACCGCGAGCGAGAGCGTGAGGACGCGGGCACGTCTAATCGAACGCGAAAAGGAGAAAGAGATCCCGAACACGTCATATCCAACGCGACAGGGAGCGAGAGAACGCGATCAAGTCATTTTGGACACGCCATCGACATCCGGCGGAAGTAATCTGAAGCTCGGGAACTCGAACATGTAAAATTTTCAATTTGGAGAAGAATATCAGCGCTAGCAGCATGAAACCTTCTGCAAATGATGATTTTGGATGAAAACAACTCCTCAGATTGACATTTGGCTGTCCTTTTTCTGCAAGGAGTCCTTTTTTAAAAAAGTGGGGAGAGGGAGGAAGTGCCACAGAATCTCCAACTTCCTGTTCCTGTCCAGAAGGCTCCTCCCAGTGCTTTGTCCATATCCTGCTCATTCTGCCTTTGGATTTTGAGCTGGAAAGATCACTCTTTTTGTCTGCTGCATCATTGCAATTGGATTTGAGGATTTTTTAATTGGATATTTTAAAAGTGGTTGTTGTGTCTGTTTGATTGGGGGCATTGCAGTTGTTGTAACTACAATTTATTTTTGGTAACTATCATCTTTCCTTTTTTTAAAAATGATGTGGTTAGTAGTAGTCAGTAGTAGGCCCGAGCTAGGGCCTGGATGGCATTGGATTGAGTTGGGGAAGTGTGTTTTTTTGGGGTGGGCTTTCTGATGTTGGGCCTGGCCATGTGGCTAGTGGCCATTTTGAAGCCTAGGCCTGCAAGCTTGCCTGGCCTTGTCTGCCAACAGGCCTGCTTTCATCCAGTAGGATCAGAGCAGGTAGCCACAGCTTTATTAATCAAGTGTTTTCTGTGTGGTCTGTTGAATTTAGACATCATTTAGGGCATGGATGGCATTGGATTGAGTTGGGGAAGTGTGTTTTTTTGGGGTGGGCTCTCTGATGTTGTTGGGCCTGGCCATGTGGCTGGTGGCCATTTTGAAGTCTAGGCCTGCAAGCTTGCCTGGCCTTGTCTGCCAGCAGGCCTGCTTTCATCCAGTAGGATCAAAGCAGGTAGCCACAGCTTTATTAATCAAAGTGTTTTCTGTGTGGTCTGTTGAAATAGGACATCATTTAGGGCATGGATGGCATTGGATTGAGTTGGGGACGTGTGTTTTTTTGGGGTGGGCTTTCTGATGTTGGTTGTCTTAAAGACATGCTTTTGTTGTGTGTGTCTGGTGTGTGTTGGTGTGCAATGCATGCACCCTGCAGACCTTTTTGGGGCCTGTGAATGTTCGTATTTGCATTTTGTTGCATTAAAAAGGCAGAGCAGTTTGCTTTAGCATGCATCCTTTACCTGGCTTTTATAGGCCTTTTGTCAGCTCCTGGTGTTTCCCAGGCCCCCTGCTTGTTTGTGATTTGTGAGTGTCCATGTGGCTGGTGGCCTTCTTTTGTGTTGGGAGTTATTAGTGTCCTGCTTTTGCCATATAGGCCTGCATAGTTTTCCTATTGGCTTACTGCTTCCATCCATCCACCCCCTTTGCCAGCAGCAACTCCATGGATGCTGAGATGCTCAAATAATTTAATGGCAAATAGGGTCCACCCCACTTCCATTACATTTTTATTTTGGTGGTTCCTATTAACTTTCCTATCCTTCCTGAGAGTGTAGTGTGTGACTGTACACAGTAGTATAACATAGCCCTTGTTGAAAAAAAGTCATAAATGGCTAGACTATATCTTTTGTTTGCACTAGTACAGTAGTAAGTAACTGAACCACAACAACAAATGCAACATTTCACTGATGTTCTTCTCCTGGCTTATTTGCTTTTAGGTGCACAAAAAGCTAGAGGAGGAGGTGTCATCAGCATCACCCGGCTACCCGTTGTATTGCCAGCCAGACAGAAGTCCTGCTGTGCATCACGTCCACGTGTGACCAGAACTTGTTGTGCATCTGCATCCTGCCTGACATCTGAAGAAGATGGCCCCAAAGAAAGGTACCAGGTCCAGTACCAAGAAAGTTGCCGGTGAGAAGAAGGAACAGAAAAAGGAAGTGCCATTAACCACGACTGGTGGTGTGCCGGCCAATGTTTTTTTTGGCACCAAAAAAGTTACGCCTGCAGCAGCGTTGTCCGGGAACCAAGCTGGCAGCAGCACCTCAGCACCAGCGGTCCAACCCCACCAACCTAGGGCCAAGGGCTTTAGTGTCGCAGAGGTAGCCAGTCTACTAATGAGCAGCGATGTTGAAATGTCATTATCGCAAAGTAGTACACAATCAACGCAGGCGCAAACTCAGCAGATAAGTGTGCAGCAGCAACAAGAACAGCAGCAGCCGCAACAAGAACAGCAGCAGCCGCAACAAGAACAGCAGCGGCCGCAACATGAACAGCAGCAGCTGCAACAAGAACAGCAGCAGCCGCAACAACAGCCCACCATAGTAGTTGTTGCTCCTGACGTAGGGGCATTTCAGGAAATCGAGCTTCCTGCAGACAAAGTGGAACAAAGTCAAACCACTGTTTCAGAAGATCTATTGTCTTCCAGACCACCAGCAAGGAAAAGGAGGCTTAGTCCATCATCTTCTTCTTCAAGCCCCGCTTCTGATGATCGTGATGCCACTTGGCATCCACCAGCTCAGTCTGAGAGTTATGCACGCCACAAGACAATGCTTCTGAAAAGGAAGGTCCCAGAAAAACTTAGAGCTATGGAGGTAGATGTAGAAGAGGGGGGTGATGTTGATGAAGATGAGCCAGTGATCACGCACATCACTCCCACCCCAAAGGGATTGGAGACCAACATTCTTACCCTATCCAGAAAAGCTGCTACTGAGCGGGATGTAGCACGGATATCACCAACACAGGTTACACCACCACTACCTCCAGCTGCCATATTTTCCAAGGCCCGGCAGGGACCTACATCCAGCTCAACCATCTCAGTAGGTAGTGGTAGTAAAAGTCACAGTGTAGCTGCACAGGGTCACATTCCAAGCACACCCTCCAGTTCATCTGGTATTGAAATTGGCACATCCAGCAGTGCCAGAAAGTTCTCCTCCCCAGTTTGGGACTTCTTTTCTGTTAGCACCAAGGAGGAGAACATTGCTATATGCTCAATTTGTCGACAAGGTGTTCGGCGGGGTAAGCTTGGTACAAACTATGGTACCGGAGGCCAAGCAAGTCATGTCAGAATACACCACAATATTGTGTGGGAGAATCACCTACTTCAGTTAAAAGAAAGTAGAAAAACTCAACCCATTGAAGTTGGTCAGGAAAATTGCGGTGGAAGGTGAAGAATAGGGAGGCATTTCTAGCCCTGTCCACAGTAGTGCAGTGGTACCGCCCACATCCTCCTCAGTAACATCTGAGTGGCACCGCAGTAAGAGCCATACTCAGAGTCAGGCTGAGACACCAAGGCGACCGAGTACCGCAATGAGACAAACTGAGTCGTTGAGCCTAAGTGGGTTAATGAAAACAACAGAACCACAAAGGAAAGTAATCCAGCCTACCATTGAGAGCATGCTTAGGTTGGAGGGGCAGTTCCAATGCAACCACCCAACGGCACGGTTGTACAATGCGAAGCTGGCTAAAATGTTAGCGCTGGACCTTTTTCCTTTTTCATTTGTGGAAGGGGTGGGTTTCCTTGAATTTGTGTCAGCCATCTGCCCTAAATGGAAGGTTCCCAGCCGGTCCTAGTTCGCAAGAATTGCTGTTCCGGCACTACATCATGATGTGCTGGAATTGGTTGGACAAGCTTTGCAGCAGAGTGCTGTTCACAATATCCACCTGACAACAGACATGTGGACCAGTTGCCAAGCCACAGATTACATGTGCATCACTGCACACTGGGTCTCTTTTGTGGGGGTTAGAGATAAGCTATGTGCACAAGGTGCTGTTGACACAGCTGCGATTTTTAAAGGTACTCAGAAACATGCAACTGTAGCCATGTTCGCCACGGAGAAATCTCATACGGCTGTAAACATTTTGCAAGAGTTTCGAAGCAAGGTTTTTGAATGGCTGCGCCCAAGAGGGCTTAGTATTGGTTTTGTTGCCACAGACAATGGCAGTAATGTACTTAAGGCCATGGATCTTGGTTCCTATTTCAGGGTTCCGTGTTTGGCGCACTGCATAAATATTATAGTTCAAGACTTTCTGAAAAAAGAACCCATAGTCAGCAACTTACTGGCCATCTGCCGAAGAATATGCACTCATTTCAGCCATTCTTTTAAAGCTCGGAAGCAGCTGAGGATCATCCAACGTGAAAATAGGATGCCAGTCAAGGCACTCATCCAGGAGGTGGCAACACGTTGGAACTCAACATATTACATGCTTGATCGTCTGTATGAGCAGTACAGGTCACTCCATGAATATGTCTGGAAAAGAGGGGATGCTACTGTTAAAGGCATGAACCTTGAGATGGAGCAAATGCCTGACTGAAATGCTTTGTCCTTTTGAGGTCTTCACACATGAAGTCAGCAAGGAGGACTGTACAATGGGCCAAGCTATCCCGTTATTGCAAATGCTAGAGCATCTGCTGAAGAAGGTGTCTGAATCATACAAAGGTGTAGAGGACAAAAGGGAAGCCTATGACTTAGTGGAGAGCTTAGCCCGTCGCTTAGCTGAAAATACAAGGATAGAAAATAAAATGTTGTCACAAGAACATTACATTTGTGCCACAGTTCTGGATCCACGTGCAAAATTTGGACTGAAGACATTCTTTGCTTTTTCAGAGATTGATGTTGCCCGCTACAAAACTTGTATAGCTGAGGCAGCCAGTAAGTTGCAAAACGAACGGCTGCTAATTAAAAGCCCGCAAGATCAACCCACAAGAAGTACTGCAGCAGGGCATGCAGGATCAAGTGCAACTTTGTCGGCTGAGGGCAGTGCCTTTGGATCACAACACTCACCATCACTATCGACAACAGCAACAATAACTGGATCATTAGGCCCAGTAGAATCGTTAGACGATTGGTATGTACAGTTAGGCATTAATAAGCACAGTGCTGATGCACAGAGAAAAGAGCCCGAAAGCTTACCAGCAGCACCTCTGAACATTGAGCGGATGGTCCAGGCCTTTCTGGACGACCCAACAGAGGTGTACATTGATCAAAACCCATTGCAGTATTGGTATAGGAAAAGGTCTGAATGGCCACTGCTCAGCAGGCTGGCGATAAGCTATCTGGCTTGCCATGTCGCAAGTGTCTCTTCCGAACGTGTTTTCAGTGCTGCTGGTTCCATTGTAACATTGAGAAGGACCAGTCTCTCGCCCAAAAACGTGGAGAGGTTAACAATGATCAAAATGAATCAGCACTTCATACCACCGAATTACACAATACATGAATAAATGGAGGAAGATGAGGGCAGCGGCTCAGGTGACGGAAGTAGTGTGTCACATGATTACCTACTACTGGCTGACCCCCAAGAGTTTGAGGACGAGCTATACTTCCCTGACAATTAGGCTTGCACTTACTGTCTTCCTCCCTTTACTCCCCCTTTATTTGTGTGTCTGTTGTTCTGGTTACAAACTTGTGAATCACAACAAATCCATTACCACCGTCTTCTACTCTTCTTATTTAATATACAAGTTTCAGGTGTCTGTAATTTGACAGTACAGTCCTCCGAATCCAGCTCCTCCGCTCCATCATACTGAATCTCCCGCCCAAATCCATTGCCCTCATGAATGATGATTGGATGATGGGAAATAGAAGAAAAAATTAAAACTTTCCTAGTCCCGCCAAAAGAAGTGGAGCATGAATCAGATGACTACTATAGTTATCCTCCTTTCAGAGCCGAGAGAGACTGCCCATTAACTGAAAATGAGATGGAACAGGTAATGATTGATGCCATGCATTGGACACAGAGTCGCAGACTGAGGGATTTTGTTGTGTTTGTTGTGCATGAAGTTATGTCATTGTGCACTAATCATCTTTCGACAGTACACACTAAACTTAACTCAAGGTGAATTTTCCCCTTCTTGCAAATAAGAAATTTGTACGTCTCCTGCAGCTTGATACATTGCTTTTAATTCAATACAGGAAGGGGACTCTATCTGCGCACTGAATATGATTGACAACAGCACCGTCCATGATGATGATGGCGAAATAGATGGCCCGTTAACTTAAGATGTGAAGGAACAGGTAATGACAATTAATGGCATACATTGGACACCTGACTCTGAGCGATTGGTGTTTGTGTTTTCGTTGTTTGTTTGTGGTGCACAAAGTGAAGTCAAAGTGTACTAGTAATCTTACTGTGCACACTGAAGAGTGACTCAAGTCAATAACATTTCTACTCTTGTTGTGTAATAACGATTTTACTTCTACTGCAGGCCGATCTTCACAGTCAGTCAGTACAAATATCGGAGATGATTGATGGAATAATAACAATTCAGGAGGATGTTTCATGAGTGGCATAAAACTTAAAAGCCTAAAGGTAAACACGTCAACAACAACCATGTCTGTGTAGAAGTGGAGTCGAGTGTAGCGGTGGGATGACTGCGGTGCATTGATTTACTAACTTAAACTGAAAAATGGTATGTTTGGAATGGATAATGTGCTTTGCCTTTGTCCAACTCTTTAAAAAAAAAAGAAAAAAAAGAAACTCTAAAGTCTAAACGTAGGATGTGCTAAGCAACGTGCCATCAGGCCTGTCACTGTGGGCCTGCTCTCTCCTGTTATTGGTGAAGGTCAATGCTGGAAACAGACTAGAGTAGAGATGATGCACCTCGGAAAGTGATCTTGTTGCACTACACCATAACGTGTGCATTTGTTTCTCAATATCCTCTTTGTTTTTCCATCTACAATTACAGGCCGGGCCTTGCCCTATACTTGGGAAAACATTACAATGCACACTTACCTTACCAACAAATCGTCATTTTTTTGTCCAGCCGGGCAGTGGCGAGTGGCGACACCCAAGATTGATGGACGAGAGGACCAAGAGGAATACCGAGATGCAAATCCAGTCCACATTTTTGACCAGGATAACACAGTAACAGTATCAACTTTCATCTTCTTTTAAATAATTTGAATAATTTTTTTGTCTAAAATCTTTACAACAGTGTGTTCTTGCTGTTGTTATTATCATCATTAGGTTTGCTCTTTGTTTACGATTCTTCCCTACCAATATTTAACATTTCTATTTGCTATCTGTAAAAGTATGAAGGCTGGAACAACAGAACAAGAAGTGTATGTAATCCGGGTCTCTCATCATCATGCATGCATTTCCTTTTCCTCCCTTAACATATGGATATGGTAGTCTTCAAAGATTGTCGTTTGTTTGTCCATGCATACTGTTTTTCAATGTCAAACCTTTCCCCAAACCCCCTTCCCATCCATTCAACAAACCCTAACCCTCTTCCCCCGGGCTGTGTGACTTATTGTCGAGGTGTGACTAAATTAAATGTACACCAATACTTAATCACACGCTTGCTGGGGCGGATGTGGCAAAAGCAACAGTACTTCAATTTCAAGGCAGAGCGAAGATCTTCTTCTGCTTGCCCACCCATGAGTAGTATATTTTAGAGGTGATTTTATTTAACAAAGGAACATATACCTCAGCATTAATTGCCGGCATTGATTGGATTTGTTTGTTGTCATTCCTCATACACAGCACTAACTGTTAGGCTGTAGGCCTAGTCAAGTGACTCAACACAACTATAGTTTGTAACTCTGTCTAGTAGGCTATCCCAACCACCATTATGTTTTGTGGTCAAATATTTTAGCATATTATTGTTGCTCGGTAAGTTCTGTACTGTACTTCATTCTACTACTCCTTGAACAGTCTCTCAAAGGCGATTGACTGTCTCATTTTTTTTTTTTGCAAATGCTGCTGCCCTGCCAGTGTCTACTACTACTACTACTACTATACTACCACCACCACCCCAATCATGGCATGTTAGAAATTGGAAACCATCTTCACCATGCAGCCATTGCTGTGCCTAAGTTAAACATCAAGCAAAGGTAAGAGAAGCTTGTGGGAGGCAGAATTAATAATGGACATGTTTTCAATGAATTAAATTTCACACAGCCCTTTGAGTCCAGATAAAGAATGCATAGACTAGAGGAGAGACTGAAAGTACTAGTAGGACAAGTCAATCAGTGAGGGGTGTTGCATCTATCTCTTTGTGTCTTACCCAGTCAGCCAATTATTTAAATCAAACACTGGCTATGGGCGGCCCTGAACCAGCAAGGAAACAGTGTGATGTAAAACAGTAACCCCACCTTCAAAACATTAACAACATTGCATGTAACGTAGAAAAATATATTTAATTGACCCTAACAAAAATAAACTAAAAACCCACAAAAACTGACCCACCCCCCTCCCTTACCCCAACCAATGTCCGTAGGAAAGTCCAGAAAATACTAGTCCAAAAAGCAAAAACCCTACGCCCAAACCAGTTCCCACCCACCCAAACAAGAATTAAAAAAGGGGCAGAAGACAGGGACTAAGGTGTGGGGCGGGATTGCAGGAGGACATGCATCTGCTCCTCTAGACGGGTGACGCGGCGTCTGAGGGCGTGGCAGTTGCAGCCACAGTGGGGGGAGGCACCAGAGATGGCATTGCAGTGGCGGTGGGCAGCCGCCAGACGGTGGCACCATACCACTGGAGGGCGGTGGCTGGGGCCCGGGGCACTGGAGGAGGCTTCAAGTGCTGCTGCAGTCTCCTCCTCCTCCTCTGCCAAGACCACCAGCCGCTGATATTCCTGCTGGATTGCCTCCAGCTTCCGGCGCCGTGCCTTGGCGGCCAACTCCTTCCGATTGACTTTAGGAGTAGCTGTGTATCAAAAAGAAAAAAACAAGACAATTGTAAAATATACTCTTAGAAAAACAGTAATACAAGTTAATTATTTATACACATAGTGGCATGGTAGAGTAGCACTATAAAGCACAGTATATAACATTTTAAATCTCACCCGTCCTTCTTCCTTCCACCCGTCTTTCACTTTTTAGTTGACCATTGCACCAGATGCTCTTCTCCATAAAACTTTCAAAGCGGAGTTGAAATCAGATAGATGAGGCCATTGGTTACTCAATACTCCCGCCCCTATGCCAATTAAAGGGTGTGTAGTCTAGTTCACTCTTCAAATGTTCACAACAACTCATACTTACTTAGGACATCGGATGTCGGGCGGACTTTGTCCGCCCGCCATCCTCACGCTAAAACGGGTGGGGGTCCTGTGGGGACAATTAGGAGGATGCGCCCAGCACAGTGGCGGGCGCATCCTGGTTTTTTTACATTCTGGTGGGCGGTGCCGAAAACAATGCTAAAAATACATGTTGTGCTTTTCCAAGCACAACATGACAGGCCAGCACGGAGCCTTTCACGTTTTGCTTTGAAAGGCAGGGGGTACCATAGCATAGGTACCCTCCATGGGGGCCCCCAAGCATACTCTGCATGCCTTTCCGTGGCGGCTGGCAATGCCGCTACGCAAAGGCATTCCAAAATGCAGATTATATGGCTGGCGGTGTGTTCAGAGAGACACGACCACCATATTGAACCCTTTTCCGCCTGGACGACATGTGTGGGGTCTGATTCTTTTCTACAGGGATGGCGGGAGGTTTGCCCCTGCGGGATTGGCGGTGACTACCGCCGGCCCGGCGGGGGCAATCCGCCCGCCATCCTAATGGGGCCCTAAGTCTCAACAGTACAGTATACATACAGTACACCCTTGCAGTGAGTGTACTGTCAACAATAGTTAAGGATTATGAATCTAACTTACCACCGCCCGCCACTGGTGCTGGCACTCCCCCTACCGCTCCATCGTCGGTATCTGCAGCAACTGCTGCATCCTCTCCCTCCACGTCGCCTTCGCTGGCCCCGGCAATGGTGGTCTGTAGTGCGCCTAGAAAACATTACATTACACATTTATTAGGCGTCATATACACCTCCCCCTATTGGTCAGTAGCAAGATTGAAAAATAAGTTAATACTAACATACATCACTAGTACAAATCAGGTAGTAGTAGAGTAGACACTAATAGTTATATATGGTCCCCCCTAGGGTCATTCTAGCCTTTGCTTAGTTAGCCCGAGCCATGCAACCATTTCACCTTTGTGTCTTTTATTTTTGCACATGTGACGTTACCTTGCAGCTTTTTGTATAAGACCCCTTTGAGCCCACATGACCTGCCTCACACTGCTACTGTCTACGCGCTGCGTACAAGCGGTCAACAAAAACATTAACAAGCCACTTTTTTATGATGTACTGGTGTACTGTTAGTCCATATTGCTTATCCATAAATGCTACACTTTTTGGCACGGCACACAAATGCTTGCAAGTTGCAATATACTAACGCGCACCATTTAATTTTTCGATTTACAGATGGAAGATTACGTTCTACGAACCAGAGCGTTGCAGAGTTTATGAATGATGCAACAACTACCAGTACTAGGTTCTTCTAAGGTGAGGGGTCCCTTCGCTCAGAGATCTTCATTTATAAATTTATATAAACTAAATTCCTAGGGAATGGTGGTACTGCCTTCCTCCACTGTTCAGTTATCATGATTTAATTGCCATCTGTAAGTAAGTGTAACAATGTTTATTGTTTTAATGTTATTGATTTTCTGGTTGGTGCTGCATTATATAATAGAACAATGTAAAGAGCTACTCAATTCAAAATAAACATTTTGAACTTACATAGACTTGGTGGTATTTGGTGTGGACTAACTTACACGATTGAGCAAATTAAAGGAAGGGTGTGCATGTGCATTGCTTCCACGACTGAGAGGTTGGGTGTGTTATGTTCTGGGTTGTCTACTTGTTGGGTATCTTGGGGGGAGGGTTCGGAGACCTAATAGTTATGACAAGACAGTACTATAGTCGAGCAGGGGATTGTGGTGGGTTCTGAATTTCTGATTGAGGTGTGTGAGGAAGGTCCAACCTACCATCACCAACATCCTATTTTCTTGTGCAAATGTCTGTATGTGCAAGATCCCTACAACAGTAGTAGTATGTCCTATAGGCTATCATATCAAAATAGTAATAAATCTGGTTGGGTAATGCTGTGAATTGTCAAAGCCTCAAGATCAACAAAGACTCAAGATCAATAAGACTAGAAGTAGTACAATAGGACGACCCAAAGGACTGGACTCAATGGCTAGAGCTACTGGTGAATCTGAGTTTTATTTACAGCCTTTCAAATAAAGTGTGGCACTGGCCAACTGGGCAAGCTTAGCTACTACAGTACAGACAGACTGATAGTAGTAGTAGTACAGAGAGTCATCATAGCAGAGGCAGGGATAACAAGATTTTTGAAACCGTACAGATCGAAGGATAATTGTTGGTGAAAAAATAGCATTGGGAAACTGAAACAATAGTTCGTGAAAAATATGGTGCAGTAAAATTTATGGAATAAGAAATATTATTAAAAACAAGAAGACTTACTGGGGCCAGCAGAGCAGCCCTCGTTGGTGTCCTCCTGGTGGTGGTGTTCTCACACTAAGCGAGCGCAAACGCAAAGTTGCAAACAAGTAAGATTAGTAGTAGCGCAGAAGAGCACCTGTGTCATAACAATCACAGAAGACTTTTAACCCCTTCCCCGCTCATGACGGAACCGTTCCGTCATGAGCCACGGTTGGCGTGTGCTCATGACGGAACGGTTCCGTCATGACAATCCTGTTGGCGGCCGCTCCGCCTGCGCGGCGCTGTTTCCCCGCCTGTGCGGGGCGACAACGCAAATGGGCGGAGTCATGACGGAACCGTTCCGTCATGAGCACAGCTCAACTGTGGCTCATGACGGAGCGGCTCCGTCATGAGCACAGGCCCACCGCGCTGCCCCCCTGCCCCCCCCAGCGCTGCAGCGGAATGTCCGCAGCAGCGAAGGGGTTAAACGTAATTAACCTGGAATGTAAGCAGCAACATTCTAGCTGGGTGGAAGAAAAAAAAGATATTCGCAATATAACACAGAGCAGAAGAACAGACACAAAGTAGTAATAATTAAATAGCTACTCACCAAGACCCGGGACCTCCACTCCTAGCAGGTCCAGCAGGTCCTGCTCACGGTCCAGGATGTCGGACCACTGGTGCGTCAACTGCGCCTGGGTGCGCCGGACCCCAGAGCAGCGCAACACTGCCCGGCGCACCTTCCCCCACCACTGTCGACGCTCCCGGAGGCCGTAGCCGGACCCAGGCCTGCCACCTGCTGCCAGGGTTGAGGGGAGGTGGCACTGCACAAAGAAAATGAGTGCAGCCAACTCCACCTCCCCAAATAAGGCCCGTGCTTGCACCCCTTGTGGGCGCCGCCTTCCGCAAGGGAGGCGGTGGTTGCGGCTCTGGCTGCGACAAGCCTTTGACATGGGTCTGGGACGGGGCGGGAAAGAAAAGGTAATGAAATTAAAAAAGGAAGTAAAGGAAATAAATAGCAGGCAATAGAAAGAGTGAAAAAGGAGCTAAAAAACAAAAAAAAGTAGACAAAAACAAAAAATATAGAAGCAGGAAAATAGTTAGAGAAATAATAAATAAAAAAGAGTAAAAAACAGTGGCTTCAAACAAAGGATTGAAAAGATGCAGGGAGGATTCAAAATCAGGCCACAGAACCATGCAATAGTGTGAATAACAAGATGGCCGCGCCCATTGCGACCACGTGCGCAAGTTCGCGTGATATTTTCTCCCCGAGCAAGCTAAAAGCAACGCGATCAAGTAAAAGCGTTCACAAAAGGAAATATCTACCGCAAACGGGCGCGAGCATGCATTACGCGACCCGGAACAGGAAGTAAGCATCGCGGGAGGGCGGGACGAGTGAAATCAAGATAACCGCGCCCGTGAGCAACCGCATGGGTAAGTTGGCAAGCCGCGATCACGCAAAAAATACCGCGAACAAGCGGGAAAAAAAATTCCGCGTCATCGCGATATTTCCGGAGATTTTCAACATTTTCGCGATAGTTTGCGAAAGCGAACTTCGCAAATTCCGCCCGCCCCTACTTTAGAGCCAGAGAACCAGGTCAGCAGAGCTCTTTAGAGGCAGAGAACCAGGTCAGCAGAGCTGATTTAAAGGGAGAGAACCAGGTCAGCAGAGCCGCTTTAGAGCCAGAGAATCAGGTCAGCAGAGTTGCTCTAGAGCCAGAGATCAATGTCAGCAGAGGTGCTTTAGAGCCATAGAACTAGGTCAGCAGAGCTGCTTTAGAGCCAGAGAACCAGGTCAGCAGCACTGCTCTAGAGCCTAAGAACCAGGTCAGCAGAGCTGCTCTAGAGCCAGAGAAGCAGGTCAGCAGAGCTGCTGTAGAGCCAGAGAAACCAGGTCAGTTGAGCTGATTTAGAGCGAGAGAACCA
The DNA here is from genome assembly GCF_964204655.1 of Triturus cristatus. Classification (NCBI taxonomy): domain Eukaryota; kingdom Metazoa; phylum Chordata; class Amphibia; order Caudata; family Salamandridae; genus Triturus; species Triturus cristatus. The sequence continues at coordinate 731,783,656 of NC_140587.1, read as the reverse complement.
GGTCAGCAGAGCTGCTTTAGAGGGAGAGAACTAGGTCAGCAGAGCTGTTGTAGAGCCAGAGAACCAGGTCAGCAGAGCTGCTCTAGAGCCTAAGATGCAGGTCAGCAGAGCTGCTCTAGAACCAGAGACCCAGGTCAGCAGAGCTGCTCTAGAGCCAGATACCCAGGTCAGCAGAGCTGCTCTAGAGGCCGAGAACCAGGTCAGCAGAGCTGCTGTAGAGCCAGAGAAACCAGGTCAGCAGAGCTGCTTTAGAGGGAGAGAACCAGGTCAGCAGAACTGCTTTAGAGCCAGAGAACCACGTCAGCAGAGCTCCTCTAGAGCCAGAGAACCAGGTCAGCAGAGCTGCTCTAAAAGGCAGAGAACCAGGTCAACAGAACTGCTTTAAAGCCAGAGAACCAGGTCAGCAGAGCTCTTCAGAGGGAGAGAACCAGGTCAGCTGAGCTGCTTTAGAGCCATAGAACCAGGTCAGCAGAGCTTCTTTAGAGCCAGAGAACCAGGTCAGCAGAGCTGCTCTAGAGGCAGACAACAAGGTCAGCAGAGCTGCTTTAGAGGGAGAGAACCAGGTCAGCAGAGCTGCTTTAGAGCCAGAGAACCAGGTCAGCAGAGCTTCTCTAGAGCCAGAGAAACCAGGTCAGCAGAGCTGCTTTAGAGGGAGAGAACCAGGTCAGCAGAGCTGTTGTAGAGCCAGAGAACCAAGTCAGCAGAGCTGCTCTAGAGCCTAAGAACTAAGTCAGCAGAGCTGCTTTAGAGCCAGAGAACCAGGTCAGCAGAGCTGCTTTAGAGCCAGATAACCAGGTCAGCAGAGCTGCTCTAGAGCCAGAGAACCAAGTCAACAGAGCTGCTTTAGAGCCAGAGAACCAGGTCAGCAGAGCTGCTTTAGAGCCAGAGAACCAGGTCAGCAGAGCTGCTCTAGAGCCTAAGAACCAGGTCAGCAGAGCTGCTCTGGAGCCGGAGAACCAGGTCAGCAGAGCTGCTGTAGAGCCAGAGAAACCAGGTCAGTAGAGCTGCTTTAGAGGGAGAGAACCAGGTCAGCAGAGCTGCTCTAGAGGGAGAGAACCAGGTCAGCAGAACTGCTCTAGAGCCAGAGAACCATGTCAGCAGAACTGCTTTAGAGCCATAGAACCGGGTCAGCAGAGCTGCTTTAGAGCCAGAGAACCAGGTCAGCAGAGCTGTTGTAGAGCCAGAGAACCAAATCATGCATTACGCGACCCGGAACAGGAAGTAAGCATCGCGGGAGGGCAAGAGAAGTGAAATCAAGATAACCCCGTCCGTGAGCAACCGCATGGGTAAGTTGGCGAGCCGCGATCACGCAAAAAATACCGCGAACAAGTGGGAAAAAAACTTCCGCGTCATCGCGATATTTCTGGCGTGTTTGCGGAGATTTTCAATATTTTCGTGATAGTTTGCGAAAGCGAATTTCGCAAATTCTGCCCCCCCTACTTTAGAGCCAGAAAACCAGGTCAGCAGAGCTCTTTAGAGGCAGAGAACCAGGTCAGCAGAGCTGATTTAAAGGGAGAGAACCAGGTCAGCAGAGCCGCTTTAGAGCCGGAGAACCAGGTCAGCAGAGTTGCTCTAGAGCCAGAAATCCATGTCAGCAGAGCTGCTTTAGAGCCATAGAACCAGGTCAGCAGAGCTGCTTTAGAGCCAGAGAACCAGGTCAGCAGCACTGCTCTAGAGCCTAAGAACCAGGTCAGCAGAGCTGCTCTAGAGCCAGAGAAGCAGGTCAGCAGAGCTGCTGTAGAGCCAGAGAAACCAGGTCAGTTGAGCTGATTTAGAGCGAGAGAACCAGGTTCTGCAGAGCTGCTTTAGAGGGAGAGAACCAGGTCAGCAGAGCTGTTGTGGAGCCAGAGAACGAGGTCAGCAGAGCTGCTCTAGAGTCTAAGAAGCAGGTCATCAGAGCTGCTCTAGAACCAGAGACCCAGGTCAGCAGAGCTGCTCTAGAGCCAGATACCCAGGTCAGCAGAGCTGCTCTAGAGGCCGAGAACCAGGTCAGCAGAGCTGCTGTAGAGCCAGAGAAACCAGGTCAGCAGAGCTGCTTTAGAGGGAGAGAACCGGGTCAGCAGAACTGCTTTAGAGCTAGAGAACCAGGTCAGCAGAGTTGCTCTAGAGCCAGAGAACCAGGTCATCTGAGCTGCTTTAGAGCCATAGAACCAGGTCAGCAGAGCTGCTCTAAAAGGCAGAGATCAAGGTCAACAGAACTGCTTTAAATCCAGAGAACCAGGTCAGCAGAGCTCTTCAGAGGGAGAGAATTAGGTCAGCAGAGCTGCTTAGAGTCATTGAACCAGGTCAGCAGAGCTTCTTTAGAGCCAGAGAACCAGGTCAGCAGAGCTGCTCTAGAGGCAGACAACCAGGTCAGCACAGCTGCTTTAGAGGGAGAGAACCAGGTCAGCAGAGCTGCTTTAAAGCCGGAGAACCAGGTCAGCAGAGCTGCTGTAGAGCCATAGAACCAGGTCAGCAGCGCTTCTTTAGAGCCAGAGAACCAGGTCAGCAGAGCTGCTCTAGAGGCAGACAACCAGGTCAGCAGAGCTGCTTTAGAGGGAGAGAACCAGGTCAGCAGAGCTGCTTTAGAGCCGGAGAACCAGGTCAGCAGAGCTGCTGTAGAGCCAGAGAAACCAGGTCAGCAGAGCTGCTTTAGAGGGAGAGAACCAGGTCAGCAGAGCTGCTTTAGAGCCAGAGAACCAGGTCAGCAGAGCTGCTTTAGAGCCAGATAACCAGGTCAGCAGAGCTGCTCTAGAGCCAGAGAGCCAAGTCAGCAGAGCTGCTTTAGAGCCATAGAACCAGGTCAGCAGAGCTGCTTTAGAGCCAGAGAACCAGGTCAGCAGAGCTGCTCTAGAGCCTAAGAACCAGGTCAGCAGAGCTGCTCTAGAGCCAGAGAACCAGGTCAGCAGAGCTGCTGTAAAGCTAGAGAAACCAGGTCAGTAGAGCTGCTTTAGAGGGAGAGAACCAGGTCAGCAGAGCTGCTCTAGAGGGAGAGAACCAGGTCAGCAGAGCTGCTCTAGAGCCAGAGAACCATGTCAGCAGAACTGCTTTAGAGCCATAGAACCAGGTCAGCAGAGCTGCTTTAGAGGGAGAGAACCAGGTCAACAGAGCTGTTGTAGAGCCAGAGAACCATATCAGCAGAGCTGCTCTGTAGCCTAAGAACGAGGCCAGCAGAGCTGCTCTAGAGCCAGAGAACGAGGTCAGCAGACCTGCTGTAGAGCCAGAGAAACCAGGTCAGCAGAGCTACTTTAGAGTGAGAGAACCAGGTCAGCAGAGCTGCTTTAGAGCCAGAGAACCAGGTCAGCAGAGCTGACCGACACTGACTGATTGACACTGACTGACACTGATTGACTGACACTGACTGACACTCACTGACTGACAATGTCTTAAACTGATTGACTGACACTGACTGACTGACACTGACTGACACTGATTGACTGAAACTGACTGACACTGATTGACTGACACTGACTGACTGACTGACACTGACTGACGACACTGACTGACACTGACTGACTGACACGGACTGACACTGACTGACACTGACTGAGTACTCTCTACTACTCACTCTCTACTACTCTCTACTACTCTCTCTCTACTACTCACTCTCTACTACTCACTCTCTACTACTCACTCTCTACTACTCACTTTCTACTACTCTACTACTCTCTACTACTCACTCTCTACCACTCACGCTCTACTACTCTCTACTACTCTCTCTCTACTACTCACTCTCCACTACTCTCTACTATTCACTCTCTACTACTCACTCTCTACTACTCTTTGCTACTCTCTCTGCTACTCACTCGCTACTACTCTCTACTACTCACTCTCTACCACTCTCTACTACTCTCTACTACTCTCTACTACTACTCTCTACTACTCACTCTCCACTACACACTCTCTACTACTCGCTCTCTACTACTCTCTACTACTCACTCTCTACTACTCACTCTCTACTACTCTACTACTCTCTACTACTCTACTACTCACTCTCTACTACTCTCTCTCTACTACTCACTCTCTACTACTAACTCTCTACTACTCACTCTCTACTACTCTCTACTACTCACTCTCTACTACTCACTCTCTACTACTCTCTACTGCTCACTCTCCACTACTCACTCTCTACTACTCGCTCTCAACTACTCTCTACTACTCACTCTACTACTCACTCTCTACTACTCTCTCTACTTCTCACTCTCTACTACTCTCTCTACGATTCACTCTCTACTACTCTCTACTACTCACTCTCTGCTATACACTCTCTACTACTTGCTCTCTACTACTCGCTCTCTACTACTCTCTACTACTCACTCTACTACTCACTCTCTACTACTCACTCTACCACTCACTCTCTACTACTCACTCTCTACTACTCGCTCTCTAAAACTCTCTACTGCTCACTCTCCACTACTGACTCTCTACTACTCGCTCTCTACTACTTACTCTCTACTACTCTCTACTATTCTCTCTACTTCTCACTCTCTACTACTCTCTCTACTACTCACTCTCTACTACTCTCCACTACTCACTCTCTACTACACACTCTACCACTTTCCCTCTACTACTCACTCTACTACTCACTCTCTACTACCTACTACCCACTCTACTACTCACTCTCTACTACTCTCTACTACTCAGTCTCTACCACTCCACTACTCTCTACTACTCACGCTCTACTACTCACTCTCTACTACTCTACTACTCTTTACTACTCTTTCTCTACTACTCACTCTCTACTACTCACTCTCTACTACTCTATACTGCTCTACTCTCTACTACTCACTCTCTACTAGTCTCTCTCTCTACTACTCTCTCTCTACTACTCTCTACTACTCACTCTCTACTACTCACTCTACTACTCACTTTCTACTACTCGCCCTCTACTACTCTCTAATACTCACTCTCTACTACTATCTACTACACTCTACTACTCACTATCTACTACTCTCTCTCTGCTACTCACTCTCTGCTACACACTCTCTACTACTCACTCTCAACTACTTACTCTCTACTACTCTCTACAACTCTCACTCTACTACTCTCTACTAGTTACTCTACTACTCACTCTCTACTCTCTTTTACACACTCTCTACTTTCTACCTCTCTACCTCTCTCTACCTCTCTCTCTACTACTCTCTACCTCTCTACCTCTATCTCTCTTCCTCTACCTTTCTACTTCTACACCTCTACCTCTACACCTCTACCTCTACATCTCTTCCTCTCTACCTCTCTCTACACGCACACATATACACATATATATGTATATATATGCATATGCATTTATATATATATATATATATGTATAAATAAATATACATACATATATAAACATATATATAATCTGCATATCTACATAAATACAAATATAAATGCATGCATATATATATATATATATATATATATATATATATATATATATATATATATATATATATGCATACATATGCATGTTATGTACATGAAAGTTTATAAAACACTAATAAAAGCAAAGCTAAAAAGCCACTTAATTACAAACAGAATTGCTTTAACTTAAACAAGGGTGAGACCTATTGCATTTTCAATGCTTGTTTGCTTTGGTTCCATCAAGAAGGCATTCATATGTGTCACACATTTGACATAAATTCTGAATGGTAGCACTCTAGTTGCTCATTGGATCACTGTAGTAAAGCCACTGCTCACCAGGGAAGTCTGCTGCTGGTATTCAAATTGCATGTTTCAGTCTGCATGTCTGAATTTTTTAATGAAATAGAAGAGGATTTGAGAAGTCAAAATGTGCCCTAATTTTTCTTTCTGCAGCACTAATCATAAATTCTATGGCAAAATGAACCCCCTCATTTTGTTCCTTTGCAAATTAAATGTTTCAAGTGTTACCACTTTATTCCAATCAAGATGGCTTCAGGTGTGCCATACTTTTGTCATAACTAAGACTGTTAGCGCTCTAGTTGTTCTTTAGAACACTCTGGGTCATTCTGTCATTGGGCTATACTTGGGCTACATCTGGGTGATATTTGTGCTACATTTGGGCTCTTTTGTCTCTGGTGGCCATCTTGGGAGACTTATTTGTTATGAAGTTTCCTAATTTCCTCATTTACTACAGTCTCCTCAGTAGGAATACTTTCAGTTTTTTACTTTGATTCCATCAAGAAGGCATTCAGATGTGTCACAAATTTGCCATAAATTCAGAATGTTAGCACTCTAGTTGCTCATTGGATCACTGTAGTAAAGCTGCTGCTCACCAGGGAAGTCTGCTGCCGGTATTGAAAGTGCATGTTTCAGTCTGCATGTCATAATTGTTTAATGAAATAGAAGAGGATTTGAGAAGTCACTTAAAATGTACCCTAATTTTTCTTTCTGTAGCACTAATCATCTTTCCATGGCAAAATGAACCCCCTCATTTTGTTCCTTTTTAAATTAAATGTTTTAAGAGTTACCACTTTATTCCAATCAAGATGGCCAAGTGTGCAATACGTTTGTCATAAGTAGGACTGTTAGCGCTCTAGTTGTTCTTTAGAACACTCTGGGAAGCTGCAGTAGAACACAAAGGAATCAACTGACAGTCTCTGCCCTTGTTGGATGACTGAGAAAGATAATGTGAATTTACAGAAAATATGCTCTCAGTTTAATTTATAGATCACCTTTCAAACCTCTGTGAGAAAAGCATGAGAAAATAGTTTTCTCTCAAACATGATTCATGATATCCCAGCAGAAGGCTTTCTCACATGGTAAAATCACCTTAGAACACACCACAATTCCTAAAATGAGTATGGTACCATCAACAAATGATTTACAATGTAACTAAAGTCTTACAACCTTCTATTAACTGCAATGCTTTTTAATGAGGTGCTATCATGTATATTGGTCCCAAGATGGCTGCCAACACTTCTTGGATGAAGTGCTGACAGCCAATCAGATCTCACGATGAGATGTGTGGTTAGGCTCCGCCCAGATATATCTATGATTTTGATTTTCTCAGGAAATACTGAACGGGTTTACACAATTTAACCAAAAACCATGAGTGTGAACCAAGGGCTTCCTTTTTGCCAAATCTGGTGTAATTCCGTTCAGCTGTACAGGCTGTAGCTGCGATTAAATTTCCTATGGAAAATTGCATGGGGAAAACACGTTTTGGGACCTCCCTTTTTCTCAGCCCCCGCTTGACAAATCACCCCGAGACGTTCAGGATAGGAGCGCCCCACCAGTTTTGAAAATGTCGCGAGGATACGCGCGTTTCGGCAACACTGCCTTCATCAGGAAACCGTCTATTGCATTGAAATTAATCTCTATGAATACGATATTCTTAGACTGAACAGTCCTATGATGTACTGAGAACCAATAATAGCTCCGAAGCAGTTGTGGGGCAGACCAGAATAACAGAATTCTTTTATTTATGAGTTTGCACACTAATAGTTAATGACGATCAGCCAAAGAGCATGTATATATATATATATATTTAGTAATGTGCACAGTCGACCCTTCAGAGTTGGATGCCAATATAAGTAGCATTAGGCATTAAGGCTAGGCTGTTGTCGTTCCTCAAAATAAAAAAGGAACATGACGAAGAAGAGAGGAGGAAGATAACTGAAGTAGTAATCTTGAGTCTAAAGGATCATTTAGACATTCCCAAGTGTGCCTTATTCTGTTTTTAAACGTTCATAAAGGTGGCTCCGATTGATGCAAAGGTTCGTCGCATCAATAGACAGTTTCCTGATGAAGGCAGTGTTGCCGAAACGCGCGTAGCTTCCATCTACCGCATTGCTTCTATCAACTATATATGTATAAATTGCCTGCGTCAATTGTTTGGAATACATAACAGATATTGTGTTTGATGAAATATTTTATTGTAATTTTAGTTCACTAATACATAATTTTAATTGAGTATCAAGTTGATATGTATCACGCTAAATAATGATATAAAAAAGAACAAACAACAATTAAAAATATCAGATGAAAAAATGGAAAAATAAATACCATATATTTTTCTAAATTATATTTGTGTATGAAAGCCTTATTTATAAGTCTGGTACCATTAGTGGTTACTTTCATGGCTCACACCTAGCATTTGTCTTGTTATATGTTTATCCACTTGCTATAGGTTCTTTTCCTTACGTATAGCAAGTCCATTAGTTATGTGGGGGTCCCCTTTTTTCTAAACAGTATATGTATAGGGGTGTCTGTGGGGGTGGGGGTGTGTGACTCTGTGCATAGATGTGTGAGTGGGTGATTCACTGGGTACATGGGTTCAAGAGTGCATCTGTGAAGGGCTGTATGGGTGGGTGAGTGTGTGTAAGGGTATGTTGGTTAGTGATTGGATGTTTCAGTGGTACATGTGTGTGTAACTACATATGTAAAAGGCAGAATATATGAGTGTTGGAGTATATAAATGACTATATGTGAGAGTGAATGACTGTGAGACTGGCTTCCCAAAGATTTCCCATAGATTTCCTGGTGTCTTCATACAGAAGTATTTTAAAATCTGGTTACCCTTTAACAGGAGTAAGTTGCAGTAGATCGTCGAAAACAATCACATGTTTTCCTCCAAATAACACATCATAATCTGTTTTTAAAATGTGCTGCATTCGTAAATGTACAAAGGCAAGCATTAGGTTTGAGACCATGCTCACCTCATCAATTATCAGAAGTTTCATTTTCTTAAGTAATCTTGAAACTTCCAAACAAGCTTCTCCAGAAAGCTTGTGATATTCCAACTTGTTTTCATGTTCAACAGGTAGCATTAGTAAACGATGTAATGTAATCCCTTTAATGTTGTGAGCTGCTAACCCAGTTGGAGCAGTTACAACACAAGATACATGTGATTCATTGGTTTTCTGTAAATAACTGGTCGCAACTTTAATTAAGAAACTTTTTCCAGTACCAACTTGACCACTGATATACATTCGAATAGGTTGAAATGATGTGCAGTTGCATTCTTTATTTTCATGATGTAAACCACGGTCGATCTGTTCTGTAACTTGCTGATATATTTCTTTCTGTTCAATATTTAGTTTCTCTTCCAAGTTTCCCAACTCCATAATATCCTGTTGAGCTTGATGCATTGCCGTTTCTACTTCACTCATAGCAATTGCTGCTTCATTTTCAAGAATTGGTTCTCCCAGTGGATCTTGACTGAGTGGAGCAGAATTTTGACTGTCTTGAGAACTGTCTCTAGCAATCTCAGCTGCAATAGTAGCTTCTTGTTAAATTTCTTCATTCAACATTTGTAGATAATTTTGAAAAACTGTGCATTCAATGGTATCTTTACATGCATTAAAAGAATCTTCATACGACGGAAAATCTCCAAGTAATTCCATTTCAGTACGCCAAAGCTTGAAGAGTTGCAGAAGAGCGAAATAGTAAAATTCCCTTTTATCTGGTGTATCGCTACTCAGTTTCCTGTGATTAATCTGATTTCCTTTACTATGTTTCACCAAACATCCTTCTAAACCAATCACTGCATATTTTTCTTCATTTATGTTCTCTGTAATATTTCTCTTAAAACTGTAATATTGTAGTACTTCATAGAGACATATATTCTCAAGATGGTGACTTCTATTTGGAAAGTATGTATACAAGATGTTTGTTTTAACGATATCTGTGCTTTCCGGATCACTTAATGCTAAATATTCGATTTCCTGTACCGATTTAAGTACTCGATTTTGTGTTGCAGCAAGACCTAGTCTAAACCAAATGATTCCTCTTGACTTTGAATATAAACTTGCAGATGACAACCGAACAGAACATTCGTAGGATTCAACCTCTCGATGAGACAGCATCTTCAAACTAAAGCTGCATAATTTCTTACTTAGAGCCTTCTCATGGGAAATTTCTTCCCACATTTCTTTCAACTCTGTCTTCTCACATTTTGTTATATATGACGTTACATACCAAGCAACAGAAATGGAATTATCCGCAACATACTGGATATCCATATGTGCACTGCACATCGACAAAATCACTGGATTATAATCATTAATATACTTTGATTGTTCACTTCTTTTTAAATTGTAAGTATTTTTTGGAGATTTTCTAGTAATAGTATGCCTCACTGCTGACATGAAACTGTTGACTCTTCCTTTAGATATTACTGGACGTGGAAATTCAAAACGACATTTAGTACAAAACCTTTCCTTTGATTTGTATTTCCATTGACAGTATTTGCCACATCGATGAGTTTGAAACCATAAAACTTGTTGTCTTAACGTATTTTCTTCTCTTGTTTTTGATATAGCACATGTGACATAGTCTTCAATAAAAGAAAAACAGTGTCATCCGAATCAGTTCCAAACGCCTATGTATATGAGGAGCACCTCTAGCTTGGTACTCCTTTCTCCCCAAAAAATCAATAACTTCTCCATGTGGTGGGTTGTTTTGATTGCAGATAAAAGACATCATAGCTTGAAACCTATGATTAAAATATCTGCACACATTTACTGAATCCAAGGAACACAGCTCTCCAGGTGTTTTGAATTCAGTGTTTTTAATATTTGAATTTGCTTCTCGAAGAAATTCAAGTAAATCATCCCATGCGTATTCAACACAGCTTAGCGTGACAAACCATGTAGCGGTTCCTAAGTTCCTTTACATACATTTAAGTTCTCCATGACGACGATACCAATACTAATTAGTACCACATTGACACACCATCAAATGAATCAATTGAGATTCTAAATGATCGTCTCTATGTTTTACTTTGTCCATGAATTGCTTTGCAGAAACATGTTGAAGATGAACTCCTGTTTTCAAAGTGTGGTTCACTGCATATGAAAGTCCAGACAAGTCACTTTCAAACAAAAGATGAAATATATATGGAATACATTGTCGAAATCTTGGATCTTCTGAGTACAATACTGTTGTACGATATTCTGATGCTGGAATCTGTACTGGTTATTCGTCATATCGTCTACCTTTTCCAGTGGGGAAGAGCTGTGGAAAACAACGAGCTTCCAAACTTCTTTCCTAAACACTCATGGGAGTTCCCTTTGCTTTCTTCATTTGGAATAATTCAATAGTGTTTCCAATAACTTCCTTTGAATGTAGAGGATGTATTCTATAATGTTCAGAAATTTCTTCACTTTTGGACATATCCACTTTTTCAGTTTGGCCCCTTAAAATTTCGCTATCATCAACTAAATCGATTTCTTCTTCTTCCACATACACATTTTTGTAGTAATCATTGTTTTTGTGAGATATAACGTAGCCTTTTGCACTTTGCTAACATCTACTCATTCTTGCCATATTTTACGACTCTTTGTAATAACACCAATAACTAGAATAACTGCGGGTTCAGTTTCCTCTTTTTCTACACCTATAGTTTCAAGATTTTTTTAAAAATCTAAAGGTAAATACACAACTCTTCCTTTTAAGCTTCTTTGTAAATCTGATGGAGGCAGCTTACCTGTCTTAGGCTCCATACGAACAATAGCTTGAAACGGGTGCACAGATTGAATTAGAATGGACTTATATGTGTTTAAATCTGGAAGAATAGCTACCAACTCTAGGTTATTATGTACAGCTCTAGCTGGCATTTTGTTCTCCTCTAATTTGGTATAACAATATATACAAATACGTTGATCCCTACCCAACTCAAAACAATCTTCCACCAACAAATAATCACCAAATTCTTTCCACTTATCATTGTTTTCTTTTTCACTTTTTAAACACAGATCAGCATTTCTAGTTTGTTTTCTATAGTGAGTACGGCAACAAAAAATACACACATAGTTTTGTCTTTCACAACAAATTACCTTAAATTTCATAATTTCGTCTTCAAACTTTCCAGCACTACTATCTTCTACCTCTTCTTCAACAGCTACACTTATAAAACTCTCACTTTCTCTACACTCCTGTACAGGACCAAAGTAACAAAACTCTATTTCATCACAAACTTTGTTTACATCTGATACTGACCCATGCAAAAGAGCAGTGGTTAAGTCACTTAAAATTATTGCTGGACTTTTAATATAGTACAATCTTCTTGCTAACTTCCGCATTACTGAGTGATGTCCTGCTAACATTCTCAAATTATGAAAAACACTTTGACACACTTTTCTAGAAAGACAAGCCAGAGAATGACCTTGCAAGCAAGTATTCTTTCTCGCTTTGCATGGATCTAGTCCTTGCAACATCTTAATCTTCTGTTTAATACTTTGTTTAGTACAATTTCTTAAGAAATTTCGTAAAATATCAATAGACTCCTGTCGTATACTACTACAATCCCATGTATACACTGTAGCTTGAGTACATCTCCCTTGAACTTCTTCAGCTATCACTTCTTCCTTACTTCTAGGAACCATCTTTTCTTTGTCAATTGCACAACCGTTCTTCACCTCATAACCATGACCACTGGTATCAACTGTGTGAACTAATATATTGTTTTGAAAATAGCTCTCTTCATTAAAAAAGGGTCCAGAACTAGAAGTATGCTTCCATTCACCCAAACTTTTTTTTACAAAAGTTAGTTCTGTTATCAGTGATGTCACTGACCATGTCATGAGTGATGTAATATGTGACGTCATCAGCAGTGCATTGCGGGGGCGCGAGTTATAGTTAGCTGAACTAACTGTAACAGGGGAATTTCTAGGGTTTTGTACGAGGGAAATGTCCAGCTAACTATAACGCCCCTGAAACCTTTGGTTTTTTCAGTGACTTTCTAAGGTTTTTTAAATGCCAATTCCTAACTATAACGCCCCTGAAACCTATGGTTTTTTCAGTGAATTTCAAAGGTTTTTTAAATGCTAATTCCTATCTATAACTTATCTCTGAAGATATCATGAACAGCATTCTTTTTTAAAAGTAGGGTGCACATTAGTTTTGTCGAAAAGCATCTTTGTGATTGGTTAAGAAAAAGCAGTTTCAACGTGGAGTACATATCAAAGGATAAAATTTGCTCAGATCAACCACACCTGCTACTTGCATTTGAAAGGCACTGTTCGAACTTAAAACAATCGTCAACTTTTAACCTGCACGTGTCGTTAAATATTCAAGAAAATGTTACAAAAAACACAACTGTGTAGGTGATTAGAGGACTGCATCCATACTGCATAGGCATTTAAAGCAGTCCATGTGCTAAGGCCTGGCTCACTGCATGACTACTTGGGTACTGACTGAATGATTATCGTACAGCAAGGGGAGTGCCTAGGTGAATTTATAAGTGCTAGGCTTTTCGCACAGAGAATAGATTAGTACTTGGTACTGAATGGGTCACTAGAGGAGTGCAAAGGCAGTGACAAGTGCTGGACTGTATGGATACTGACTAGGAAATTGAAAGTGTGAAAGACAAGTGTCTAGGTGGTTAGAAGACTGCATGCATAGTGCATAGGGGTTTGAAGCAGTCCATGTGCTAAGGCCTGGCTCAGTGTATGAATACTTAGGCACTGACTGAATGATTAGAGTACTGCAAAGATAGTATCTTGGTGAATTTATAAGTGCTTGGGTTTTAGCACAATGAATAGATTAGTACATGGTGCTGAATGGGTCACTAGAGGACTGCAAAGAGAGTCACAGGGTATTTCCTGGAAGTGTATGGATACTGACTAGGGAATTGAAGGTGTGAAAGACAATTGTGTAGGTGGTTAGAGGACTGCATACATAGAGGATAAGGGTTTGAAGCAGTCCATATACTAAGGCCTGGGTCACTGGATGAGTACTTGGGTACTGACTGAATGATTAGAGTACTGCAAGGAGAGTGCCTGGGTGAATTTATTAGGATTTGGTGCTGTGAATGGATTAGTACATGATGCTGAATGGGTCACTAGAGGAGTGCAACGGCAGTGACAGGGTGTTTGCTGCAAGTGAACGGATACTGACTGGGGAATTGAAGGTGTGAAAGACAAGTGTGTAGGTGGTTAGAGGACTGCATGCATAGTGGATATGGGTTTGACGTAGTCCATGTGCTAAGAACTGGCTCAGTGCAGGAATACTTAGGCAGTGACTGAATCATTAGAGTACTGGAAAGAGAGTGTCTAGGCGAATTTATAAGTGTTTGAGTTTTGGCACAGTCAATGGATTAGTAGATGCTGTTGAATGGGTCTCTAGAGGACTGCAAAGGAAGTGACAGGATGTTTCCTGGAAGTGTATGGATACAGACTAGGGAATTGAAGGTGTAGAAGACAAGTGTATAGTATGTCAGAACACTTTTATTTGAAGCAATCTATTTGGTACTTAGAAACTGACTAAATAATCAGACTACTTCTGGGACAGTGCTTAGGTAAAACTTTTAAATTTTCAGTTCTGCCACAGTGAACAGAATAGTACATGGTAGTGCACCTTAGTGTCAAATCCTGACTCATTTTATCAATGCATAAGCAAAGACTAGCTTCTAATGCTACTAAAACTTGACAACATGAGAGGTTTTAAATTAGTTATCTGTCAGCAAATACACGATGTTACCAAATGCTTCTCTCACAGTGGTTCTCAAATGCGCACAGACTCACAGTGTAATTCTAGACAACAACCACTATACCTAGGAGTTTACCCAAAAATCATTCACTACTGTGGAAATGGTAAGCGAACTGCACACAATCTTCATATTTCATGACTGCACTTTTGTGTCAATGCCTGACTCATTTAATCAACACATAAGCAAAGACTGGCTTCTAATGCTACTAAAACTTGACAACCTGACTAGTTTTAAAACACGTATCTGTCAGCAAATACACGATATTACCAAATGCTTCTCTCACAATCCTTACCCAAATGCACACAGACTCACAGTGTGATTTTAGACAAGCAACACTATCCTAGGAGTTTACCAAAACTCATTCACTAGTCTGGAAGAGTTAATGGTACTGCACACAATCTACATATTTAAGTAAAGCACATCAGTGTCAAAGCATGACTCATTTAATCAACATATAAGCAAAGACTGGATTCTAATGCTACTAAAACTTCTCAACATGACAGATTTTAAAACAGTTATCTGTCAGCAAATACATGATGTTACCAAATGATTCTCTCACAGTGATCCCAAATACACACTAACTCACAGTATGATTCTAGACAAGCACCGCTATCCCTATGAGCTTACCAAAACTCATTCACTACAGTGCAAGTGGTAAGGGAACTGCACACAATCTACATATTTCACAACTACAAATTACTGTCAATGCCTGACTCATATAATGAAAGCATAAGCCATAACTGTCTTCTAATGCTACTAAAACTTAACAACATGACATGTTTTACAACACTTATCTGTCAGAAAATACACGATGTTACCAAACACTTCTCTCACAGTGGTTCCAAAATACACACAGACTCACAGTGTGATTCTAGACAAACAACACTATCCCTAGCAGCTTACCAAAACTCATTCACTACAGTGGAAGTGGTAAGGGAACTGCACACAATCTACATATTTCACGACTGCACTTTAGTGTCAATGCCTGACTCATTTAATCAACGCATAAGCAATGACTGGCTTCCAATGCTACTAAAACTTGACAACATGACAAGTTTTAAAACAGTTTTCTGTCAGCAAATACACAATGTTACCAAACGCTTCTTTCACAGTGATTCCCAAATGCACAAAGACTCACAGTGTGATTCTAGACAAGCACCAGTATCCCTAGGAGTTTACCAAAACTCATTCACAACACTGGAAGTGATAAGGGAACTGCACACAATCTACATATTTCACGACTGCTCTTTAGTGTCAATGCCTGACTCATTTAATCAACACATAAGCAAAGACTGGCTTCTAATGCTACTAAAACTTGACAACATGACAGGTTTTAAAACAGTTTTCTCTCAGCAAATACACGATGTTACCAAACGCTTCTCTCACAGTGGTTCCCAAATGCACAAAGACTCACAGTGTGATTCTAGACAAGCACCAGTATTCCTAGGAGTTTACCAAAACTCATTCACTACACTGGAAGTGATAAGGGAACTGCACACAATCTACATATTTCACGACTGCACTTTAGCGTCAATGCCTGACTCATTTAATCAACACATAATCAACGCATAAGCAATGACTGGCTTCTAATGCTACTAAAACTTGACAACATGACAAGTTTTAAAACAATTTTCTGTCAGCAAATACACAATGTTACCAAACGCTTCTTTCACAGTGGTTCCCAAATGCACAAAGACTCACAGTGTGATTCTAGACAAGCACCAGTATTCGTAAGAGTTTACCAAAACTCATTCACAACACTGGAAGTGATAAGGGAACTGCACATAATCTACATATTTCATGACTGCTCTTTAGTGTCAATGCCTGACTCATTTAATCAACACATAAGCAAAGACTGGCTTCTAATGCTACTAAAACTTGGCAACATGACAGGTTTTAAAACAGTTTTCTCTCAGCAAATACACGATGTTACCGAACGCTTCTCTCACAGTGGTTCCCAAATGCACAAAGACTCACAGTGTGATTCTAGACAAGCACCAGTATTCCTAGGAGTTTACCAAAACTCATTCACTACACTGGAAGTGATAAGGGAACTGCACACAATCTACATATTTCACGACTGCACGACTCATTTAATCAACACATAAGCAAAGACTGGCTTCTAATGCTACTAAAACTTGACAACCTGACTGGTTTTAAAACACTTATCTGTCAGCAAATACACAATATTACCAAATGCTTCTCTCACAGTGGTTCCCAAATGCACACAGACTCACTGTGTGATTCTAGACAAACAACACTATCCCTTGCACTATATGAAAACACATTTCTTCATCTAGAAGTAGTACTACATTTTAGTATAGAAACATAACATAACTCATTTCACAAATTTATAAACAATGACTGGTTTCTAATTCTACCAAAATATAAAAACTGCACCGTTATCTCTCTACAAACACATGAAAAACACAAATGCCAATCACAGAATGGATTCTACATGCACACACATTGTAGAGAAAAAAAGTACTCCCTAAACTTTAGCAGGAAAAATACATTAGTCTGATTAAAATCAAAATAGTCTACATACTTCCCCTCACAATTAAATAACTCATCTTTCAAGTTCTTTTGTAGATTAAGGAGTATATCAATCACTCACCATATTTTCTTTTACATAATCTCTGCACTGTGCACCTCTCAGCAAAAGCAAAGAATGGAAAAGTTTCCCTTTCATTTTCCACACATATACATGTAAACATCAAATCACAATCCTTCACACACTTTGACCTTCACGACCTGGATTTGCTCTGCCTTAGATAAACTTGCCCCGGAACGGCTAGAGCTCACCCGGAAAAAAGGGAAAGGAGCCCCGTGGTTTGATGCTTCCCTTAGGGAAAGGAAGCAGGCTCTCAGGAGGGTGGAGCGAAGCTGGAGACGGGACTACGGGCCCACAGAGGCACTTATCTATAAAACTATGCTGGTTAGCTATAAACGGGCCATCCTGGCTAGGAAAGCCGCCTTTTATGAAGGACGGATCATGGAGGCAACGAATAAGCAAAGGGAAACCTTTATTATTCTAAGGGAGCTCACCCAGTTGAGTGACAAAAACAGCAGTCTGGCCCAGCCTGACTGCGACACCTTCCAAGGTTTCTTCCTCCAAAAGGTGCAGGATATCCTCTCGGATATCTCGAGGCTCTCGGATAGTTTGCCATCACAACTTGGTATGGACAGCTTGCAGGCCGTAGGATCTTTGGTCAGGTTTCCCGCCATCACTGGAGAGCACCTGATAGAACTGGCTAGCCGTATAAAATCTGGTTCGTCCAGTGACCCCTGCCCTCCGAAAATTTTCAAATTAGCCTTGCCAGGTATCCAATTCCAGCTTTTGCAGCTAATCAATGCCTCATTGGAGGCGGGTTACCTCCCAGCATCCCTGAAGGAGGCTAGGGTGTCCCCACTTCTGAAGAAAGCTGGTACCGACCCGTTAGTATTAAAAAACTACAGGCCTATCTCTCAGCTGCCGTTTCTAAGCAAGATCTTGGAAAAACATGTTTTGAACGTAGTCACCCACTACTTAGAGGAACACCATCTCCTACATGTCAGGCAGGCGGGATTCCGTCCACAACATAGTACGGAACTGGTGATGGCCACGGTCACCGACGAGTTAAGAGTAAGAGCCGACAATAAACAACCTTGCGCTCTGATCCTCTTAGATCTCTCGGCAGCTTTCGATACGGTCAGCCATTCCATCTTGCTGAGCCGTATCGCGAAGTTGGGGATTGCTGGCCAGGCATACAAGTGGCTGGAGTCCTTCCTGTCGGGTCGCACTCAGAGGGTTCAAATTGGGGATCAGCTGTCGGGGAGTAGGGATGTGACCTGGGGGGTCCCTCAAGGGTCAGCACTCTCCCCCCTACTGTTCAATATCTATTTGCAACCCCTGATTGAGCAACTCACGCGTAAGAACTGTGAGGTCTTTAACTACGCAGACGACACACAGTTACTGGTCCGGCTGGGTGATACATCAGAGGCCCAGGAAGCAGTTAGAGATCTTTTGAGATTCACGGTCAACTGGATGACTAATAACTTCCTTAAAGTCAATGCAGACAAAACGGAGGTTCTGGTGGTGACCAACATGGCCAATCCCTGGGATGATCTGTATTGGCCTCCAGAACTTGGCAAAACTCCAAGCCCGGGGGCGGTAGTGAAGAGTCTTGGCCTAAAGATCGATGCGGCTCTCTCTATGGCCCCCCAGGTGTCGGCAGTGGTAGGCTCCTGCACGGCCGTGATGCGGCAGCTGCGTAAACTTACTGCCATTCTCTCTACCTCCACGCTACAGACTGTTGTCGCGGCTACGGTCATCTCGAGGCTAGATTACGGCAACATTCTGTATTTGGGCCTGCCACAGAAGCTGATGAGGAAATTGCAAGTCGTGCAAAACGACGCTGCCAGACTGGTTTTCTCTCTTCCCAGAAGTGCACATGCATCTACTCTCCTTTGCAAATTGCACTGGCTTCCTGTGAAGCTTAGGGTCCATTTCAAGGGCCTCTGTATTGCTCATAAAGCACTATTCGGTAATGCCCCGGAATATAT
The DNA here is from genome assembly GCF_964204655.1 of Triturus cristatus. NCBI lineage: Eukaryota > Metazoa > Chordata > Amphibia > Caudata > Salamandridae > Triturus > Triturus cristatus. Next base: position 731,764,731 of record NC_140587.1, on the reverse strand, counting down.
TAAACAGCGACTAAGGAAGTATGTTCCCGGTAGGTCACTGCGCTCGGGCTCTGTCCCAAATTTGGCTCAACCTAGATTTAATTTACAAACCAAAGGAGGTAGGGCCTTTTCAGTACTCATTCCTCAACTCTGGAATGCCCTTCCGCCGAGCCTAAAGGAAGAATTCAACCTTCTTTCCTTCAGAAAAAAACTGAAGACATTCTTGTTTGGCATGGTAACATCTTCGGCCTAACTGGGTATTAGCGGATGGTCGGGAGGGGCATGATGTTTGTGGGGCGTCTGTTCAGCGCTTAGAGACCAGTGGTGATAAGCGCTCTATAAGAGCCATATAACATAACATAACATAACATAAACTCAAAAGCAAACACACATTTCTATTGGTTAAACATTTCAACCCTTTCCAACTGAAATACATTTCAACCCTTCCCCCAATCTGCCTTCTGCCTGTTACCATAGAAACAGGTCATGGAACACTGCACTGAGCTCACAGGTCACAAGTTCAGCACACAATGTTCCTACACAAGACAGGAAGTGTGCTTGACTTTTCAACATATCAGCTTATCATATATAATGTTCCTTACAATCTGTTTTTGTTAACCAATAACAATCATACTTTAAAAAACAAAAATATACACCCTACCTTTCAGTGTAGAAAGTTGTTATACAACCAATGATTTCTTGTCGTTTTTCAAAAAACGTTGCCGTGGATCCGCGCACTCACCGCGAGAGAATCCGTGCATCCAACGCGATAGGATGCACGCACCGTGCGCGCATTTCGTCGCTTTTTTAAAAAAAAAGGGTGGCCCCAGGGGGTCCTTCTGGGACCCCGTAAGCACCTCTAGAGGGTCAGAGTATTCCCACTCTGCCCCCTTTATATGTTTTACGCACTTATTCCCCTTGCTTCTTCCGAGGCAGAAAATGGCCACAAACAGTTCCTGGTTTAGAATGTAGAGAGATGCTCGACAGACAATTAGCATTCAGCGCTCAATCGGGAGGGTGTGCGCTCGGTTCTGGGAGGGTTCGCGTACGGTGCGGGTAGGGTCCGCGGATCCTCCGCGGCCATAGATATCACTAACTTTTTTACCCTAATTTTCTCAGGAACTACTTAACAGATTCACACCAAATATGCAAAAGGCACGAGTCCGAACTTAGAACTACCTCTTTGCCAAATTTGGTGTCATTCCGTTCAGCGGTTCGGGCTCTAGCTGCGACAACAGATCCTATGGGAAATTGCATGCGGAAAACGCGTTTTGGGACCCCCCTTATTTCTCGGCCCCCGCTTGACGAATCACCATGAAACTTTCAGGGTAGGAGCGGAGCGGAGCTGGCCAAAAGTTTGGAAAATTTCGCGAAGATTCGTCAATCGGCGCCAAAGAAATTTCCAATAGAATGTTGCGGATTTCCTATGGAAAATAGTTCCTAACTATAACTATCTACTGGCGACCGCCAGTAGATAATATATATATATATATACATACATACATCTATATATATATATATATATACATATATACATATATATATATATATATATTTCGAACCACATCCTCAGAAAATATATATATATATATATATATTACCTACTGGCGGTCGCCAGTAGGTAGTTATAGTTAGGACCCTGTTTCCATAGGAAATCCGCAACATTCTATTTTGAATAACTTTGGCGCCGGTTGACGAATCCTCGCGAAATTTTCAAAACTAATGGGGCGCTACGCTCCGCTCCTACCCTGAAAGTCTCGGGGTGATTCGTCAAGCGGGGGCTGAGAAAAAAGGGGGATCCCAAAACGCGTTTTCCCCATGCATTTTTCCATAGGACCTTTAGACACAGCTACAGCCCGAACGGCTGAACAGAATTACTTGTAATTTGGCAGAGAGGTAGCCATAAGGTCAAGGAAGTGCCTTTTGTAGGTCTGGTGTAAATCTGTTCAGTAGTTCCTGAGAAAATAGCATTTAAATCAATATATTTATCTGTGGCAGCGCTCCGTGCGCTTACCGTGCGCTTACGGTAAGCTTACCGTACGCGTACGGTGCCGTGCGCGAGCGCGTTTCTGATTGGTTGTTAGATCAAAGTAAACATTCGAATCGGTCGAAACCAGGAAGTGTCGGCCGCCATTTTCTCTCTCGCACTCTGAGGGGGGGAGGAAAAACAAAGTTGGATAACATGAAAAGGGGCAGGCTAGACAGCTCCTAACCACCTAGCCATGGTTAGGATGTCCCAGAAGGACCCCCAAGGCCAAAAAGTAAATTTAATTTTTTTTTGAAAAAACGCCGTATGCGCTTACCGTACGCGTACGGCAAAAAATTAATTAAAAAAAAACAAACTCCACATATTCCCCCCCCATGTTTGAACATTTAATAGATAACCTTTCACAACGAAGGGCATAATATGTCCTCCGTGTGCGGACGGTGCGTGAAGCGCATCGTGCCTACATGGCCCATCCAGCGTAACGTGGGCACGCGGTCCGCGTAGCGCACCGCGTGCCCACCGTGCGTGCACGGCACTAACTGCGTAAAGTGGGCGCGCGGTGCGCACGGAACGAACTGCGTGAAGTGGGCGCGCACGGCACGAACGGCGTAAAGTACCTTAGCATTTAAAAAACCGTACAAATTCACTGAAAAAACCATAGGTTTCACACACGTTATAGTTAGGAATTAGCATTTAAAAAACCTTGCAAATTCACTGAAAAAACCATAGGTTTCACACAAGTTATAGTTAGCTGTACATTTCACTCATAAAAAACCAATGAAATTCCACGTTATAGTTAGTGCAGGCAACTATAACTCACGCGACCGCAATCCTCTGCTGATGCTAATACTGTATTTAGACACTTATTTGCCCATGTCTTCTTCCATTAAATTTTAGCTATACATATATTACAAATATTTTTTTTTCATAAAGACACATATGTCATCAGCAGAGGATTGCGGTCGCGTGAGGTATAGTTGCCTGCACTAACTATAACGTGGAATTTCATTGGTTTTTTACGAGTGAAATGTACAGCTAACTATAACTTGTGTGAAACCTATGGTTTTTTCAGTGAATTATATATATATATATATATATATATATATATAATCTACTGGCGGTCGCCAGTAGATAGTTATAGTTACAACCTAGTTTCCTGAGGAAATCTCAAAATTCTATTTTGAATAACTTTGGCGCCGGTTGACGAATCCTCGCGCAATTTTCAAAACAAATGGGGCGCTCCGTTCAGCTCCTACCCTGAAAGTCTCGGGGTGATTCGTCAAGCGGGGGCCGAGAAAAAGGGGCGGTCCCAAAACGCGTTTTCCCCATGCATTTTTCCATAGGACCTTTAGTCGCAGCTACAGCCCGAACGGCTGATCAGAATTACGTGAAATTTGGCAGAGAGGTAGCCATAAGGTCAAGGAAGTGCCTTTTGCAGGTCTGGTGTAAAGCTGTTCAGTATTTCCTGTGAAAATAGCATTTAAAAGCATATGGTTTTTTAAGTGAATTTGCAAGGTTTTTTAAATGCTAATTCCTAACTATAACGTGTGTGAAACCTATGGTTTTTTAAGTGAATATATATATATGTATATATATACACGTATCTATTATGTATATATATATACACGTATCTATTACTGAATAAACACTTTCTATTTTAAAAGCTACAAAGAAAAACATTTATGGTTTTCTGAATATGGTAACACACACACCTGAGCTGCACTATAAGTGAAAAGTCAGAAAGAAACAACAGTAGTGCATAAGAATCAAAAGAGGTGCAAAAAGAGGCATACAAGGTACACAAAAAGTAAACAGGTGAGCACAGTAAGGCAAGAGAGGTGCAGAGAGAGGGACGAGGGGTGCAATAAAAGGTAAGAGATATAAAACAATTTGAAACAGAGCTGCAGGAAGAAGACAGATCACTGCAGAAAGAACCAACAAAGGTGCAGAAAGAGAGAACATATTTGCAGAAGCAGACAAATGACATAGAGGAAGGAGGAACAGGTGGGCACAGTGAGAGAAAAGAGGTGGAGAAAAACACTGTGTAAATGATTGCATCAGTGCTGAAGTAATGCCTGAGTGATTGAAGTACTGCATCTGTAGCTCCTGCATCATTGTTAGACTGCATGGTGAGTATTTGGGTGGTTTTATAAGTGCATGACAGTTGGGCCAAGCCCAATACAAAGCAGCACACTATTACAAAAGTGAACTGTAAGTCACTGGGTACGTACAGGACAAGTTGAAAAGAGACTGGCTAATTTCATGAATGCAAACATATCCATCCAGTGCAGGGATAACTGTATAAGTAGCAGTCGAAGGGATTCATAAGTCATTGAGTACTGCCTTGGTGAATACCTGAGTGTACCAGAAATGCATTTGTGATTTGAAGACAGCAAGGGAAGTGTGTTGGTAATGAGATGACTACACAGCAACAGCCTGCATCATTGCTTAACTGTAAGGGGTACTTCACAAGTAGACCCCTGAGTGATTCCTAGCCGGCAAGGGTAATATCTGGAGGATTAGTCAAGTAGATAGCAGGTGAATTGGTGATTTCATAAGTGCACTGATAGTGCCTAAGTGATTGCATCAGTGCTGAAGTAATGCCTGACTGATTACAGCACTGTATATGTAGCCCCTGCATCATTCTAAGACTGCATGGTGAATATTTGGGATTTTTTATAAGTGCATGACAGTGGGCCTAGCCTACTACAAAGCAGCACACTATATTATAAGTCAACTGTAAGTCACTGGGTAAGTACAGAACAAGATAAAATATTACTGGCTAATTTCATGAGTGCAAACATACACATCCACTGCATGGATAACTGTATAAATAGCACTTTATATGAGCTTCTATGAAAACAACACTTTTATACTGCATTTTCACCTTTCTATCTAAAATTACGCGGCATCATTCAACTATACTTTTGTACAGAATAGAAAAAAAGAAGCCTAATTAATAACACCTTACATGATCATCTTTCAAAGCATATATTTGTGCTCCATCTTCACAAATCTATCTAAAATTATGCGGTATCATTCAACTATACCTTTCTACAGAATAGAATAAAGAAGCCTAACTAATAACACCTTATATATGCATCTTTCAAAGCACACATGTGTGCAGCATCTTCACCATTCTAACTAAAATTACGCGGCATCATTCAACTATACCTTTGTACAAACTACAAAAAAGAAACCTGATTATTAATACCTTATATGTACATCCTTCAAGCACAGTTTTGTGCTGGATCTACACCATTCTACTAGTACTCACACTCTTGATCCTACCACAAAAAAACAACAACAGCTCTTACTTATACATCATGCACCATATAATGTATAAGACATATGAAAATACATATACAACTACAAAGATACATGAGACAGAACCCTATGCACTCCTTAATATTTGTCTGAATCCACCTCCAAGGACAACCTAAATTTATGTGGTATAGTCAAAATATATATATCCACACATTAAAACAAACTACCATAATCAGTAATCCATATTCAAATATACACATAATAATTTACAAAATTTATTTCAAACAACAGTTAACTGCATTTGAACAAATTATAAGAAAAATCTGTACATTTAATAATATATTTCAAACATTAAAATTCACGAATATTTTTTTTCCTTTAAAAATAAAGGTAACACATACTACACCTTACAAATCTATAACTTACCTTTCAAATTGATTTGTAGAATATAAAATATCGAAAACTCAGAATGGATTTTCTGATGCACACAATCAATGTATAGCACTTCTCTCAGCAAAGCAAAACCAGTAATGGCAAAGTTTCCCTCTCTTTTTCCACACAAATACATGTCAGTAACAAATCACATTGCTTCCCAGATTATTTCAAATTCTAAAACACATTTCTATTTGTTAGACATATCAACCCTTACCAACTGACTTCTAAAACTAACCAAACTGCCTCTGTATTTTTTTAGAAGTTTCGACTCCCCCGTGCAGCAAAGAGATGGGACCACAACTCTATACGGGAGTTCAAACATATACCACACATACATTTACCACTACTTTTTAATACTACACCACTTTTAAAAATTGCACTGACTTAGGAAATGTCACTCTAATAACATAACACTTTAATTTTAATTACAAAATCACACTTTAATGCCACCATTAACTTTTAACCCTACCTCCATTCTGCTTTATCCCAGTTTCCACTGAAACAGATCATGGAGCACTCAACTGCACTGACAGGTTACAAGTTCACCGTTTTTTCAAGTATACCAAACAATGTTGCAAATGCAAACAGCAGGTGTGGTTGACATTTCCAAATCATTAGCCTATCTTTTCAACTGTACCTTCCCAAAAACTTTCACTAACCAATAAGAAGTATGCTGTTCTCAAAAAAGTTAAATGCACCCTACTTTGAATGTACAATGTTCTTAAACAGCCAATCATTTCTCTTCTTTTTTTAAAACTGCATCTTGTCCACCATTTTAGATACCTCTCATTCTACCAAGTGACTACTTCAACTACAGACATCTTTCCATAACTTCCAGAAATCACTTCAAGATGCTTACAATGTGGATTGTTAGGCACAGCTATGTTTTCTGGTGCAAACGGTATGCTGAATGCAGAGATATTGACAAAGACCGATCTTTGCAAAATGTGGACATTAAATGGATTGCACAGAGAGGATTAAAGTGGCACCAATTGATGCCTTTGATTAAAACCTCTTTGCATCTCCATCCCCCTGACCTCATGATTGTGCACTGTAGTGGCAATGACCTAGCCACATTGACTGGAGTAGGTCTGGAAATGCTAATAAAGGACACCTTTGCACAATTGATGTTGCTTTTACCTCAAACTGTCTTTGTCTACTCTAAAATATGCCAAAGACAAAAATGGAACAGGTCAAATAAATTTTGTCCACAGATTGCGAAAGGTAGAAAAAATGTCAATAAAACTGTTTCTGCTTATCTTAGATACCATAGAATGGGATCCATATATAACAACAATCTGCGTTTTTATTAGGGGTGGGTGGAATTTGCGTAATCGCGTTACGCAAATCTCCACGAAACGGTAAAAAATCTCAGCGAACATGCAGAAATTCCGCCAACACGCGTAATTGCTTGTTCGCGATGCTTTTTTCCTGGTCACAGTTGCTGTTTGCGTGCTCGGGGAGAAATATCTTGCGAACACGCATTTTGAGAATGGGAACAAGAAAAAATTTCGCGAAGTCGTGGAAAGCAGAATTTTGGGCAATTTCGCGTTCTCCGCGGAAAGCGAAATTACCGAAATTCCGCAAATTTCGCGAGCGGAACGGAATTTACCGCCCAGGCCTAGTTTTTATATGGAGGGCATCTACAGGTGTGACGAAGTGCACTTTACAGATGACGGAACCAACCTAAATCTCTGCATCCACACTTATATGTAGTTACAAGAAACTCATAATAAACACAAGGGCTCTTTTTAGAGCCACCCTATACCTCAAAAGTTAATATTACCTATTAAATACATTTTCTTTTATCTTCAATTTTGCAGAGTCGCGAACCCACCGCATTTACACTGGGGGCCGCGCTGGACGCCATGGAGTCGCGACTCCAAGCGCGCAATTTAAAAAAAAAAGAATGCCCCCTATTCTAAATAGTTTAATTCTGCCTCGGGGACCCCATCCACCGAGGCATGCCCATTGGGACCGTGGGGGAGCCCCAAAGTCCCCACGGTCCCAGCCGGCTCCCCGCCTCCCCGACCGCGAGTAGGTAATAGATAGATATATAGATATGTGTAGATATATATATATATGTATACATAAATATATATATATATATATATATATATATATATATATATATATATATATATGTTGCAAACAATCACTCCATCAGGAAATGACACGAACTCCTCTTAGTGGCAAAGTGGAATTTATTTTCAGTTCTCACTGCTGTTAGTCATGACGCGTTTCGGCCGTACCGTCGGCCTTGTTCACATAACAATATATATATATATATATATATATATTTATATACATAAACTCCATCTCATAAAAATTTAAAATATGTTTACACGACGCGGTGATGTACAGGATAAAACCTTATATCCCACTGAAAGGTTCATAAGTTTTCCATTCTGCAGCACACATAAAAAGAGGAAAATATCTTAGAGGATTGTTTTTGTGCAAAAAGGTGTCCACTATCAAAACATTATCTAACCCAAGCAAACACCCTGATAACATTACAAACATTATTTTGTCATATTAAAACAATAAGAATATGCAATATACCTTCCTATCTTCAACCAATACAAAACAATGAACTAATATAAGTGGGTTAATATTTTTTTAAATATTCATGTTCTCCAAGACAAAATAAATTGTATCTCAATAATCTTCCTGAGGTTCATTAAACCCATGGGCTTTGGTAAAGAAGAGTGCAAAAAAAGCCAGGAATAATAACCGATAGGCTTTACTTGAAATCCGTCCTCATAAAGAACCTTCAGCTAGACCGATCTGTGTGAGCACCTTTAGTTGCGCATTAGGTTTGATACAGAAATCAATTTCCGAAAATTGGAGAATTCTAAACAAAGGTTTGCAATGTCTACCTAAACCTATGTTTGCATTTAAATGAAGTACCAACTTGAGAGATGAATAAGTGCACACAAGATAACAGATGCTATCTGCAAATCAACAATCCACTTTGTGGTGACTTCCACATGTTAGGGGACATTTCCTGTGTTGTGCTTGTAGTGTTTGTGTGCAAACGTGTCATTCGACGAACATTGCCATTAGCACAGACAGACCATGGGAGAAAAATCATCAAACAAATTACAATTCAGAGAATCTTATCTACTTAATCATAGGCCCATGTGGACTAAGATATGTGGGTATGACTACAAGGAAAGTGAAAACCTGCATCCATGCACATAAGAGTACTATCCGCTGTAAGAAGCACCAAATTGACTACACACTTCTTTGAAAAAGGACATGATGCTAATGATCTGAAATGGATTGCACTTGAGAAACCAGCGATCTCCTTACCAGCTGCAAAAATATCACAATACCTATTTAGAAAGGAACAGCACTGCGTATTTAGTCTTCAAAGTGCTAGCCAAGGCTTGAATGACGATATTCCATGGTTTAGCCTTTCTAGACCATGATATGGGTCACAAACATAATATACTCCATGAGGCTAGCTTACATTGTTTGGACTTCATAAGATTTATACATTCCTACCCCTGTAGATTGGCTCAGGTGCAGGTCTAGCCTATCCTAGGAACATACCACCAGTGAGTGTTAGTAGTCTTAACATTTATAAATATTTGTTGAGTTTAGTTTTTGAGACATATAATGTTCACACTCCATGAGGAGCTGAAACATGCACCACAAGCTTCTAATAACACCCTTCTTAGCTAATAAAAACATGCATACCATACAACCACTGGGATATTTCATATACCACGACTAATTATGATGTTGACACATCGTCTCAGAAAGTCGACAGTCAAGAGAATGTGACTTTACATTAGTGTTTTTTTTTAAAGGGGGGTTACAACTTGTGTGCCACACAAAAATGCAAGATACCACATAGTCCTGACTCTCTACATATATTTCTCATTCAGATATAGAGAGAGGGTGCAATTTGGTCTTTATCCGGGTTTTTTGTCCAACATTCTGAGGTAGGATTGAAATGTCTGTTCATGGACTACATGTCCCAGTTTTCCTGCCCTTATCCAGTTACCCAGCTGGAGGGCAGGGTTCCGCACGCAAACTAGAAAGTACAAAGCTGCCGCAGAGTCACGACAGTTCACCCTACCGCGGCGCGAATGAGTGCCCTGGTGCACCGGACTCAACATTTATGCTTTTATGTGTTTGCCTTCTCCTTCCTGTTAAATGCGAGTTTCACATGTGTATTCTATTAGTCCCGATATCGCGGCAGGTTGGGTCTTCCTCCATGTGGTTAACACACCCATGGCCGTCTCGAAGTTTATCCATTACTTGGGTCCCATTGCTCTAAGAATGTGCATAGTAACTCTTTTTATACATGGAGCTCCATTCCTGGGAACAAGCAGGTTTTGTCTCACGTATTTTCTCCACACTAGAAAAAGCTTCATAACAGAATGCAGTGATAAATCACTATGGATATGAGTTAGCCTATCCTATGTTTCATTCCACAGAATACAGTTCTGTTGTTAGTTCTAGCATTTGCACACAAGGGTCAGACAAATACCTCTATAAACTACCGAGTATAAGGTTGCACCACCCTTTTTCCAAAAACGCTCTTGTTAGATGAAACTTTTTTGGGATGAAATACTTAACTTTATGCAAAATTTCACTGACACATTTCTATTATAGTTCACATATATTTCTCTTCTATTCCCTTCACCACACCCTGCTCTCTCATAGGTTTTGGGATACCTCTCTGTTGACACTAAACACATCCCTGAGCTCCCCTTCCTCTCAGAGAGGGGGTTGTAGTCCGCATTACGACTAGGTTCATGATGTGAGGAGGATGCACTATGATGAAGCATGCTACCTTCGGGTCGGTGAGGGAAACAGTGCTGTAAAAGAAATATCCCAGCACTCTTTCGCAAACTAGACCCATGGGCTCTTTTGGTCTGTTCATTCAAAGGTGCCCCAGCAGTTGTCTAATATTATTGAGTCTACAGCTCTTCACTACTGTACCTCAACAGTTTAACATTTATCCTGCACCACAATATTTTTGGTGAAGCCAATGAGAAAATAATCCAGCCCATTAATGAGAGACTTTTCCTTAGAACAAATCAGACAGGTTAATCAAATACTTCAAATCAATTTGTATAAATTGTATACCTACTTTTCTTCTTGATGTACTGCACAAACACTTTCTTCATCTTCACTTACCATACAGAGCACCTTATTGAATGATTTTTTTAACTGATATCATAACACATATTACTCTCACAGTAATATTCAGACCTACATGTTTTCTTTTTCTTTTTGTTTATTTGATCGAATGATGTTTCTTAAGGGATTATGAAACCACTTACTTGGAAATTAATTATTTTGTGTTAAGTTATTTCATTGACATTTAACCATGTACAAAAATGGGGGCAAAGAGAATCCAAAATCCTATATTCTAATTAGTCTATAGACATTGAATGTACGATCTTCTCAATATGTATCCTTAAGGCCCTGGATGAGTGAGTGATGAAAAAAAAACATCTTCTCACCCATCCCAGGAGGTTCTAGAGAAGGACTATTAACAGCTGATCACATTATAACCTTTTAGCACTTAATTCATACATTTAATAAAGCCACAAAAATGACCCTGTACGTGGCATTCTTTGAGTTTACATCAATGGGAAGAACTGTCATTTTGGGGAATTGATCATGGCCTTTTGTCCCTAATCCAAAATACCGGAACTACCAACCAGGTGGGATTAAATGATAAAGGAAACATCAGCAAAAAACTGTATATCAGCACCCCTTTTATTCTCCCTCTGTTTCAATGACCTGTATCAAGAAGTTCAGAAAACCATCATTGACACTCTGACAGCTTGTGAGATGGATTAAGCCACGCCCTATTTACAACACTAAGGTAGCATAACCAAAATCATAGTTAACAAGCCAGCTTGTCGTTTCTGCTGCGCTGCACACGACACTGTTGTTATGTGTTATTCATTTTAGAAATGCTGACTCGACTTTGCCTTACAGGATAACAAACTGTTGTTTCACATTCTTAACCGTGAAATGTGCCCTTGGTCTGTACATCATGCAAAGAATGCGTCTGGGTCACTAGAAGGTACAGAGTGTTGTATTTAGATTGATCGTACCACTTGTTAGACATATCATGCATACAGCTGCCAATATTTGAAGGACACGCGTCTTTAATATTGCAGAACAGTTTGGTTTTACATTCATTCGAACAAGAAGAGCTGATGCATGCTGTGAGAGCTGATCCTTGGATGTGATTCTACTAAGCTGATCTATACGGTATGGGGTCCCCCCTGTTAGCCTAAGAGACCTTCTAATAGTCTAATAATAATAATAATGTATTAGATTATAGTGAAAGGAGTGTGGCCGTATACCACTGTCATTAATAGTATGATTGCTCCTTTCATTCTATATGGTATTGTAATAATGCTAATGATTCTGATCTGTACTGTTAGTCTGCTAGTGTTAGCCAAAGTACTGCATCTTAGGACGCGAGGTTTATAAAATAAACTCTTTAAACTTTACTGTGTCTGTATTAATATGTTGTGGACTAACAAATAAGTACGAACAGGTATTTCGGATTCCCACCACTCCTGAGAAATATCTAAGTCGCTTGTTCTGGTTTGTCTGAGAATGAGATACTAAGCTAGTCGGATAAGGGGTTCTGGGTTCTGAGGGGAGTTTTCTGGTACACCACGATTCTCTGAGGTCCTGGTCTCCTGCGCATAGTTCTGTGCAAAAGCAGAATCCCTGCAACATGGCGCCCCTAACCTTTGGTCTTAACGTCTGAGACGCTATAGTAGTACTGATTTTAGTCCACAACAACCCTCACTCTCGTTTCCGGAAAACTTGAGTGACGGTTTAACCTACCTAGGTTTAGACTAAAGGTTCTATCAAGCTTGAAAATTAAAAAGGTTATAATTTTTGAGCCCAAGTGCTACTGTGTAAATCGTTGTTATTCTTTAAGGAGTCCTTATGGCGGTTAATATTCCCGCTCATAGTAGGGTTCCTCTGCGTGCTCATTTGAGGGCGTATGGGGTACCTGATGACGGGATGTCCGTAGTCTTTGTGGTCAGTGCTGATACCACCTACCCGTATGAGTTGTTTTACTCATGGGTGACCTTTGCGGAGGTGGATACAGACGATAATTTGTTCCACGAATATACAGCCTTGGCTGTTCCTGCGGCTTATGCCCCATATCGGACTCTAGAAATTCCTATTTCTGCCTGGCAGCATACAATTTGGTTTAATCGCGCCCTCCCCCATGAGGTCGTATCGGCGAGAATGGGCCCGTTGTCAATTGCAGGGGCTACATGGCCGGTACTGGGCGGATATACTCCACACCCACGCTACATGACGATAGGCGTGGGTGATTTACGAACGCTACACACAGCCCTGATTATGGTCCATAGGGCTTTAGTGCAGTATGTGTCACGCACAGTTCAGGTGGGAGCACCTGCGGTTGCTGGACACGGGGCGGATCACCATCACGCAGTGGTGATTAGCCCTGTTATGGTTAACGCGGTTGTCGGCAAGCGCCCCCTCAGTAAGGATGAATTTCCTTACTGGCTTGCGGAAAAATTTGATCAATTAGAAGCCGTGTTTCCAAACACTGCACCTGTGGATAAGCACAGGATACTCACCATTACTTTGCCGAAAGACCTGGTCCCTGAACTTGTAGATTGTGACAATTGGGGCAAGGTCTTTGCTGCGACATATTCGAAGTGCTACGGCACTCCGTCTATGGCTGCACTACCCTCCGTCATCAAGAAAGTTCAAGAAAGTCATGGTGCGGAGGCAGCTATTGAGTTGGGAATGAGGCTTGTCGACAGTTTCGATGTGGTTTGTTCCATGGTAATGGGCAACCTCAAAGGAGATGCCATGCAGTTCCAAGTTGGTAATATGCTGGATCTTGTGGCTGATGCCGATAAGCCTAGGCAGTTCGCAATAATTATTGCGAAAGCTTATAGGATGGTTGGACGTAGTGCCTTAGGTGTGAAACCCACCATCAAAATTCCAGATGTAGTGCACAAACTAAGGTGAGTTCGTCTACAAAAGACGAAAAGCCCAACTTTCCTAAACAAAGTTGGCGAGCCAAAAAACAAGAGAAGCAGCAACAGAAACAGGTTTCTCGTCCTGCCTCACCAGTTCAGTCGTATAGTGAACGCACTTATGATTTGCGCGATCGTACTCGTATTAAGTCACCTGATAGGTTTCAGGTTTCTCAAAAACGCTCTCCTCATTCTTCACAGGAAACATCGACTTCGCATTCTGGTGGTGGAGAACGTGGAAGAGGACGGGCACTCAAGGTCGAGACCCGCCCCGCCAGACTGACGGTAAAGGCAAGCAGGAAGACGCTGCCAGATCGCGTCCACCGTTTCAGAAAAAGAAAGTTGCTGCTATCTCAGCGAGATATGCCTCAGATGGTCAGGACACAGCTTCGGAACCTGACATGGGCACTAACGCTGCTAGACAGCGCGGCGGAAGTTACAGTAGTGCGGGAAGCATTGCGTCCATTTCTGGAGGCGACAGCAACTGACATTTATGTGACAGTTGAAACTGCTGATACTCGCGTAGCCCCCCCCGGAAAGATTATTTGAAATAGTCCTTAATATTGAGGGTGACATACAACGCAAAATTAAAGTGGTTTTTTGGGACAATCTTACCACCACATATGATATTCTTTTGGCGGAGAAAGATTGGCCTCCGGCTTTCATTTTGGACGCCCCTAGGGGCGAGGAAGTTATACTTCCTTCCTTGGGACACGCAGTGCCCACGGAGGAGTCTACTAGGTTGGCCGGGGAGTGGGCACAGGTGCTTGCGCCTGCGTTATATCGTAATCAGGTTGGCTGGGATAAATGTTCTCCCAATCACGATATTCCATTGCGATCCGATCCCCAGCCTCAACCCCAATATCCCATGCGTCGCGAGGCCAGACCTCACGTCGCGTCAATCCTTGAACAATTGGAATATCAAGGAGTAATTGAGACATGTGTGTCACCCATGAATAATCCTTTATCAACTGTAACGAAGCCTGACGGGTCGCACCGCCTAGTTTTGGATTACCGGCATTTAAACTCACATTGCCGGACGTGTGCAGTACAAAATACTCATAGTTCGGCTCTCGTAGATAGTCTTGTGAGAAAACGTTTCAAAACTACGCTTGACTTATCCAATGGCTTTTATTGCCATAATCTGGCCCCTCTTAGTTATGAGTGGACAGCATTCACCTCGGGTGGCAAACAAAAATTGTTCAAGAGGCTCCTGATGGGCTATAAGAACAGACCTGGAGTTTTTGCCACTCGCGTGGTCTCTCTCTTGGAGATGGTAGACCCAGAAGCATACTCGTATGTCGACGACATCTATCTGACAGATGACGAGTTGCTTCCACACCTTGCTCGTGTGGATAACATAGTGACTATGTTTGCAGACTTCGGTTACAAGTTTAACTTTAAGAAGTCGCACATTGCTGAATTTACAGTGTTGTTTTTGGGGTACGAACTCAATAATGAAGGTCGAGGCTTGGCACCGCAGTTCCTTGAGAAATGCGCAAACCTTCGTATCCCTACGACATTGAAAAAATTACAATCCTTGCTGGGTTTTCTGAATTTCGGTCGATCCTACATTCCTGATTATGCCCAGCGTATTAAGACGCTTTATGCCTTGATACAACCAACTTATACCAGATCTTGCTGGCTGCCAGAGCACTCGTTGGCATTGTATACTTTGCAAACTGATCTTCTTACAGCTAAATATCTAAAAACTCGTGACAACCACACCAACCTGGTCATTAGAATTGTTCCAGGCGCGGAAGGTTTCACGTACTTAACGTTCAATGAGGGTGACACAGTCCCCATTGCTTACAAATCTCATCTGTACACTTTGGCTGAGCTGCGATTTTCCACTGTTGAAAAAGTCTTGACAGCAGTTCAGATCGCGATCCTGAAAGAACGAGCGCTATCACAAGGAAAACGCATGCTGGTGGTAACACCGTTTCCTGCTCTTGAAGCAGTCACTAAGGCTAGTGTACCAAATTCTAAGGCTTTGCATCCAAGGTGGATACAATGGGCGACCTCCTTAGCTTCGCCTGACGTCGAATACATCTTTGACGCGGCGTTGCAGACTCAGGAGAGTTTGGAGTATGAATTCGTTCATCCTGCTCCGCAGTCATTGCGCCCCATCGAGGAATACCATTGTGTCATATACACTGACGGGTCGGCGCAACCCGCAACGGGATCAAGGCACGCTTATTCAGCGGCTTGCGCAATTGTAGTCGTTACTTTCGTGAATGGAGAGTTCAAATCTGATGCAGTGCATACGCAGTCATTGGGTGATTGTACCGCGCAACTGGCGGAGCTTCGTGCTCTGGTGCTTGCACTTGAGTTTGCTGATCACAGAGTCACTACTCTTATAGTGAGTGACTCTTACTATTGTGTTCAATCTTACAACGACAATATACTTTTTTGGATTATGAATGGTTTTCGTGATTCCAAAGGTTGCTCAGTAAAGCATAAAACAATTTGGGCTCGAGTGTCGGAACTCAAAGGGAGTCTGCCACTTGTGGATGTAATTCACACTCTTGGTCACCAACGAGTTGGTGTCCATGCTGTCGGTAACAGTTTGGCTGACGAGGCAGCTAAAACAGCAGTGGCGACATATTTAGTAGCAGCAGTTACAAGATCAAAATCTAAGATAGATGCTGACATCTTAGCAGGTATTGCGGCATCAGAGACAGGGACGAACTTCCCTAGAGGTTTCCCTTCTCGATACCATTATCACTTAAGTCCTGATAACGTCCCATTAGTGAGGATTAACGAGGTTGGTGATAGATTGATTCCCAACGCGGACTGCAGACCAAATTTGATAACAGCTGCCCACGAAAGAGTTGCGTCTGCGCATGCTGGAGTGTCAGCAACTGTCTCTCTTTTACAGCAACGTTACTGGTGGTACGGTTTGTATAAACAAGCGCGGGCTTATGTACTTGATTGTGACATTTGCCAGCAGATCAAACCTTCTTCTGTTGCGCGTCCACGTCCAACGTGGCTGCATATATCTAATCAACCACTAGCGTGTGTTTATTTAGATCACTGCGGTCCTTTTACCTCTGATACTGCGTACAAATACATCTTGGTTGCAGTAGATTCGTGCACACGTTTTCTGTGGGTGTGGCCACAAAGGAGTGCTGATGCCAGGACTGTCATCAAAGCATTGCATGTCTTTATAGGGAGTTTTGCGTGTGGTACCCTTCACTCTGATCAGGGCCCGGTGTTCGCCTCTAAGGCTTACAAAGAGGCAATGAGAAGTTTGGGGCTCCAAGTCAAATTTTCGTCTCCATACCGGCCTGAGGGCAATAGTGTTGTGGAGCGGATGAACCGTGACCTAAAGCAATCATTGACAGCCAAGGTGTTAGGTACAGGCCGGAACTGGCTTGCCCACTTGTATGACGTCCAACGTGCACTTAATAATCTCCCTAGAAGGTCTCTGGGTGGGCGGACCCTGTACATGATGCTCTTTTGAGTGAGAATGTTTGTTCCGGACCTTGATGGTCTAGACATGGCGGCAGCTGCCGCGCCTTTTGACCTCGATGACCACTGTGCTGTATTACAGAATCTACAAGAAGCAAGAGACACTCTAGCAAAGGAACACGTGCCCTCTACATCTGAAGAAGCGCTCCTGATTCCGGTGGTCGCCTGGCTGCCTCGAGTTGGTGATCTGGTCCGTGAGAAGGTGGAGAACAAGAAGGAGTTTGGCCCCTCTTATCGTGCACCAGTCCCGGTGCTTGGAGTATTGGGTACACGTACAGTTGTGTTACCACCACTTCCTGGTGGCAAAGAAAAAAGGTACATTTCAATTGAAAATGTCAAGCTACACAGGGTGGCCGATTCTCCATAGTATGACACCTTCGGTTTCGTGCCCTTCAATGCTGAGAAATTCTGTTGTGTTGCCACCATCTATCATCGTGCCTGAAGTTTCCATTGAGATGATTACAGTTAATGATCCGCCACCTACTGCTGGTGGTTTGCCCGCTGATCCTGAGTATGCTTATCCTACAGAAGTCGCTTTGCCCCTTTTAAATACAACAACACTTACCCAGTCACATTCTTCCTTTGAAACTGAATCATTGACCTCCACTGTCCCTTCCAAAATCTCTATATTTTTTGCCTGGTTCAAGAGACATTTTTTGGTTGCACCTTGGACTTACATCTGGTTGGTGCTGATTTGTATTTTTTTATTCATGACAATTGGCTTTGTGGTAGTGTTTTTTAGACTTATCAATGGACACTACCTGAATGAGCGTTCTACAATTCAATTAATTGATGGAACTTTGGCCCCCCATTCCTCATCACACATTATGAAAAGAGACCAGACGTTTGTGAACATCACCGCCTGGCCTGTACGTGATGGGATTGCTTGGGATGCGGTGAACTTTCAAATTCATGGTCACACCGAAGTTATTAATGTGCCAACTGTTTTTCATGTTTCTATGGGTGATGTAGTTAAACAGAACATCCGTTCAGATGATCGGGATGTACAAGCAATAGAAGCACTGTTTTCTGATTTAAAATATTATGCTGCATTTGATGCTGAAGATCTGTATTTAAATACTGCAAACTATGATGAGCAGTTTTGTTTTTAACATTATGGCACACATTTCCTACACAGAGCAAATACTTTTAGAAATTTTGTTAATTTCACACAATGGGAACATTGTCCTGTCCCTATGCCTGGCAGCTCTGCCACTTTATTGAAAAAATTCACATACTTTTTGGATTTTAGTGTGTCAACCCCTGAGTCTTTTTATTTTAAGGTAGCGGTAGAACCCACTTCTAAGATCAGACTGACACACACAAAATTATTATATTCCAAATCCTTTATGGAGGAATTGGCTATTGGAGATTATGACGTATGGAAAGCTACTATCGATCTTAAATCGGTTTGGGGAACTAAACCGTGGCAGGTACAAGGAACAGAAGCTTTACATCGTGCCTGTCTTATCCCTAACCATATTTTATTTTTAAATTCATCTATTTTTCAGACCACCTGTTTTGGATTGGCTATATCTAAAAAATTAATTTCCCCCTCGATCCCTGATCTGGGTGCTTATCCTGGTTGGGAAAATAACTCAGATCTGTCCCTTACTATGTTGCAGTCGCTTGTTTCCAACGGCACCTTAAATATCTCAACATTGAATCCTGAGGGTTGGTTGGTATGGCAAACAAGCTCAGATTCCTGTCAACGTCGATTTCTAGATTTGGCTCCGGGGTATACACAACTTAGGGTTGACCCTCGTTTTACATCTTCACACACGGTGACTACCTACTCTGTAGGTAAGTTATGTCAGTCATGGCTGCAACACTCCACGTTAACTTCAGTTAAGCTTCATTTGTCACGTTTAAATGAAAAAATAGATTTGAATGATTTCATTAAGGGTCCTGTAAATGGTAGATCTAAATGATGGGCTTATGCTATTTACAATGAAATTTGGAAGTTGTCGCAAATTGAAGCTGCTTCTAGACTACGTGCTATTGACCAGGCCAATATGGAAAAAGTATTGGCTGTGATAGATAATAGTATTAATACGTTGTCTTCTAGAATTTATACATTAGATAATATAGTTTCTTCTGTTGTAGACATTGTGCAAGATGATGTATCTGTGTTGTATCATGGTCAAAATCAGTTGCGTTCAATTATGCAGTTTGCATGGACATTGCAAACGTTAAAGGCAGGGAAAGTCCCTTGGGATTACATGAATATTTCATCATTGTTCCTTCCGTTTAATTTGACTGAAAAACAGCAGTTCATGTCCATGAAAGATGCAACTTATGCATTGCTGCACATTGAAAAATTAGAACCTTTACCTTTTTCTGTAGCTGAGTTAAATTCAGCCGTGTGGTTAATTCACGGATTAGTAACTTTACCGTTCAGTTTGTTCAAGTTTAGTTCGTGCATGAAACACTATGCTATTGGCAGATATGAACAACTTGGTGATGCATTTCTGCATGAAGTCTGGTCACTTCCGTTCACTTACAGATGCGTGAGGGATGGCAAGGAAGTTTACTTAAAAGGTGAAGAATGCAATTCCGCTCCTGATCACTCTGTGGTTTGTACACATATACAATTACATGGTGCTTGCAATATACACGCTCCTAATTTAGCTTGTGTCCTAAAGGGGATTCCAATGCCAGTTATAACGTCTTCTTTTAAGCTGCTTGCCAACGGTAGTTATTTGCTTTTAAATAGTGAAGCTTGCTGTGGGATGCTAGTGGGTATTCCTTACATAGTGACTGTTTCACAAAAAGTAGTTTGCTGTAATAACGTCCTTTTCCCGCCCCCGCAAGGCCGACTTGACATATCCATCTGGCCAGCGATTCCAACCTTGAACGCAGAGTTCAATAGGATGAGCAGAATAAGGGCTCTTTTGTCTAAAAAAGAGGTTGCGTTGATTTCATCCCGTGAAACATTTCTTCCTAATGTTGCAAACACACGCACTGAGGTACAAGCTCTTTTAACCCCTTCCATGCGGCGCGGATTCCCCCGCGGTGCTGACCGTTACTTGCGCGGGCGTGGTCATGACGGAACGGTTCCGTCATGAGCACAGCTCAACCGACGCTCATGACGGAACCGTTCCGTCATGAGCACCGAAGGGGTTAAATACCGACCTCCCCCTCCATTTTGGAACCTTGATTCAAACTATCTTTAATGCTTCGTCTATGACTGGCCTTGTTCATTTTTTTAAAATTGTGGGCTCCAGCCTCGTGACATCTTTCCAGACTGTTTTTGGCGTGATCCCCGCATTTTTACATTCTATTTTTTCAAGTGTCTTCGGAGGGTTCCCCTTGCTCCTCGCTTTGGTGGCTGGGATCCTCGTGTTGATTTGCGCTCTTCGATATGGCTGCACACCGGGAGTTGCAAGACAGAATGCTGCGCTTGCTCCATCTTCGTAGCCGGATGCTTGATTTCTACGGCACCTTACCACTGGTGGTATTAAGCGTCAAGTATGGATTATCTTTCCGGTTTCCCTTTTTTACGTGTGTGCAACCTGTTTTTCATTGCCTAGATTGTCCCTTCCAATGGGCTCTGGACTTGTGCCTGTCAAACTTGGCGTCACCTGACCCGGATTTTGATGAACTAATGTGTCCCTTAGTGGCTCATGAATTCGACTGTTCTGGTGTCGGGTTTATGGCTTTGGGTGCTGCACACCCAGTCCTTGCAAACTGGGATATCGGAGAGGCAGCTATTGATTTCCTTGAAAGAAGTTATATTGAGGAGACTGACAGTTGTCCTATCATGGTGCTGGATGCTCCGATAATTGATGAACATGTATGTTCCTTTCCCTTGCTCAACTGGATGGCAGATAATTTTGCGGAACGCTCCAATGATTTCCTCTTGGAAGCAGTCGCAACTTACGGTGCATATACCCTCATGCAGCTTGCATCCAGAATTGTTAATTTTATACGAAAATTTTGCTTATTTTTTAACACATCATTTTTCATTTTTAAAACGAAATTTTTTTTATTCTCGGACTTTACACTTACCTTATATGCCCTTGGTTCCGTTCTACATCACTTAAACTCTGCGTTCTTGATAAGTGTATCCCTATTGGTTAGTGCTCCGATCATGGGGGGGTGTGAGATGGATTAAGTCACGCCCTATTTACAACACCAAGTTAGCATAACCGAAATCATAGTTAACAAGCCAGCTTGTCGTTTCTGCTGCGCTGCACACAACACTGTTGTTATGTGTTATTCATTTTAGAAATGCTGACTCGACTTTGCCTTACAGGATAACAAACTGTTGTTTCACATTCTTAACCGTGAAATGTGCCCTTGGTCTGTACATCATGCAAAGAACGCGTCTGGGTCACTAGAAGGTACAGAGTGTTGTATTTAGATTGATCGTACCACTTGTTAGACATATCATGCATACAGCTGCCAATATTTGAAGGACAAGCGTCTTTAATATTGCAGAACAGTTTGGTTTTACATTCATTCGAACAAGAAGAGCTGATGCATGCTGTGAGAGCTGATCCTTGGATGTGATTCTACTAAGCTGATCTATACGGTATGGGGTCCCCCCTGTTAGCCTAAGAGACCTTCTAATAGTCTAATAATATTAATAATGTATTAGATTATAGTGAAAGGAGTGTGGCCGTATACCACTGTCATTAATAGTATGATTGCTCCTTTCATTCTATATGGTATTGTAATAATGCTAATGATTCTGATCTGTACTGTTAGTCTGCTAGTGTTAGCCAAAGTACTGCATCTTAGGACACAAGGTTTATAAAATAAACTCCTTAAACTTTATCGTGTCTGTATTATTATGTTGTGGACTAACAAATAAGTACGAACAGGTATTTTGGATTCCCACCACTCCTGAGAAATATCTAAGTCGCTTGTTCTGGTTTGTCTATATATTGGGACCACCTAGCTAGATCTAGGTTAACGAATGAGATACTAAGCTAGTCGGATAAGGGGTTCTGGGTTCTGAGGGGAGTTTTCTGGTACACCACAATTCTCTGAGGACCTGGTCTCCTGCGCATAGTTCTGTGCAAAAGCAGAATCCCTGCAACAAGCTTTAGGATTATGACTCTTCTTTATGCCAACAAATCAATTCTGATCTCAAAAACACCAAAAGGTTTTCAAACTCAATGTAAAGATATGGAAGGATACTTCAAGGAAAACTACTTAAGAATCAACATAGGAAAACAAAAATTGTAACAAAATGTTGAAAAATGCATTTGTTCATCATAGATCACACAAAACTAGAAATTTTGATTCTTTCAAATATTTGGGAGTAGCCGTCAACAGAACATTTGAATGGTTGCCCATATTCAAACTGCAAAAGAAAAATGTGAAGCTGCTGCCAATGTCATCCCATTCTGCGCCATGTTCATTCAAACTTTAATGTTAAAGTGCCTTTTTGTGGGAAAGAAAAGCAACACATATATTTGAAACATTGCTTGTTTCTAATCATACTGTTTTGTTGATCATAAACACGTAATGTTTTCTAATTTGAGTCCACCTCAAATTTGATTGTGTATTCAACATAGCTATTGCTTCTTGCACTCTCAAAGATAAAGATAATAAAACATGGCTGACTGTTTTAAGTGTTTTAAGTGTGCATCGTGACCCAGACCTTATAAAGATTTTATAACATGTTGATACTGTAATGCTATAATTAATGATACTTCTGGGATTTCACGCCACATTCTCGAACCTTATTGCAGTGTTGCTCCTGATTATGGACTGGACTTGGAAATCTAGGATGAGAGTGTGTCTAGAGAAGAAAATGTCAAGATATGATTATAAACCTATTCGTTATTCACTCATTTTTAATTGTCATTAAGATCATCATCTGGGAATAAATATGCAATGATTCTTAGAGGTCCATGCAGTATAAATAACGTGTTTGAGAAAACTTGCATATGATATTTACGAATTTAGGACTATCATTTATTATTGAAATGTTAAAGCAAATGATAACTGTCATTAAAAAATGAAGGTGCGTTCCTAAAATTTTTTAAATATGTTTGAAATAGAAAACACCTTGATTGGGCTGCAATTACATTATAGTTTACATGCTACCACACATATTTTCTGGAACCTGTGCCATTAAGTTATACATCAAAGTACATTGTCCAGGTTTACTGTTAAATGTTGTGATTTAAACTATCTATCACATCCATAGTAGTGCCTGTTTTACATTAATCCTTGCTATGCTAGAAACACATTTTTTTTTTTTTTGTAAATTCAAAATTCTGAATATTTCCTTTGAAACAACCCTGAAGCACTCAGGATTGAAAAACAAGGGTACTTTTACTTTGGCACCCACAAATATTTTGCCAACACATTAACACAAGGACTGTCTTGAGCACAGATGAAATTCCAGTAGCTATTCATCTTCGAATGTGGCAGAATTGTTTCTATAGAAAGAACATTTGCTTCATGTTTATTAGGGGTGGGTGGAATTTGCGCAATTCACTTTCGCAAATTATCGCGAAAATGTTAAAAATCACCGCAAACACGCGGAAATATTGCGAAGATGCGGAAGTTTTTTTCCCGCCCGTTCGCGGTATTTTCTGCGTGGTCGCGGCTCGCCAACTTACCCATGCGGTTGCTCGCGGGCGCGGCCATCTTGTTTTCACTTGTCTCGCGGTGCATGATCGCGAGAAGAAAGATGTGATCGCGCGACGCATGACGTTACTGCGGGTGCGAACTGTCGCGAGACAGCGCAAATGGCTAACAAAAATCCAACATCTCGTGTAGAACGCGACCGGATCAGGAAAACTTGTCGGCGAACGTGGGGATTCAGGTAAGGCGATCGCGCGCACGCGAGAATGTATTATTTTACAGCGCAAGCAAGAAACAAATTATCGCTAGGCTGTGGAATGCGGAAATTTTGATATTTTCGCGCTTTCCGCAGAACGCGAAAATTCCAAATTATCGCAATTTCCGCGAACGGAACGGAATTTTGGCCCAGGCCTAATGTTTATTGTGATTTGTTAGGCTATAAACAAGCACTATAATGAATACCTGTGTGTTAATGATGTTTAGAACAACTATATGCGAATATTTATACATGTAAGTTTTTCATACTTACCACTTACAGCTTCTGAACAAAAAAATGCTATGTGTTCTTAAGAAGGACAGAATATGTAGAACTTAAATCAATTGTCTCATTAAAGTATTTTACGTTAGAAGTAACATATTATAATCTATTAACACTTCTTTGGGCATTTTGCAGCATGACATGAATTCCAACCCAAAAATAGTGTCTTGTATTCAAAAACATATTATATTTTGTTGCTGCTTGCTGTTTAAAGTTTGACTTCAAACAATGAACTTGATGAATAACGAATCAGATTTGTTACAATAGCAACTTCAATTCATTCAAAACAAATCACCATAAATTAAAGATAAAATGAAATATAAGTTATTCATAATAAAATAGCCACATTGATAACTACATGTAAAACATACTTAAAAATAATGTTTAACATTACTATTTTAATAAAGCATAGCATTACCTGTTAAATGTACTCACCTACATTTTCATGCAGCTCAAATCAAGGTGGTGTAGATCGTCTCCTTCTCAGGACACGACATCTGCCTACCAATGTTGAACCCGCTACAGGTTGACCTCCACATTTGAGACTTCACAAGGATGCATCCTGCCCCTCCTTTGCCTATGCTCATGTAGAATGTATCCTCAACCAATTCTCCCTCCAACAGGAAGTATTCTGTGAAGGTAATTAAAAAGTAGCCCACACAGAGCCCTCACTTCTTACGTGTCAAAAGTACTGTGTGGGTTATCCTGAGATTTCCAACACGGCATAATGTCTTCATTTATAACAGCAAATAAAGACAAACAAATGTTAAACAGATGGCACAACAAATAATTACAAAATGCTACAAACAATCACAGTACACAGCAGATACAGACAAAGAATACCAAACACGTTATATAGGGCATTATCCAAACAAAGTTGCAAAAAGAACCCTAAGAGACACAACTGACTCTCCAAAATCCTACTACTAACATTAACCACAGAATAATGCACTATTATTCAAAACTTCAAAACTACTCCAACAGTAAATGTCTGCCACGCACACCTTGCTTTACCTTCTATGATGCAATGCAGTCATGCACAATGCTGCACAGTTTTGTTTAAGGTAGAATGGGATATTTGCATTGGTTTTACATAGATAATGGGGATGTGTGGCTCTGCATCAGAAAAGTGCTTTCAAATGATGGAAACATATACAAAATGATGAATGGTGATTACCATATGTTCAATGTGAATAATTAGCTACACAAGTTGTATTTTCTTCGGTACAAAGGTTGTTTTAATTTTCTAGTTTTAATTAATGACATTATTAAAGTAAATAGGTATTTCACTATTAAAATATCAATGTAGATAACTTCATAATTAATATGCACTTTCAACATTAAGACTGATATAGTGAGGAAGTAAAGTAACCAATAAAAAGTGTTAACTATGTCTACAAGCTGTTAGTATCATAGGATCAAGGAGTAAGTCAGCATTAGTATCTACAATATGGATCCTGTGCTTCCAAAATAAACTAAATTTCAATATTAGACATTTATGTGTGGAAGGGTTTGTGAATATCCCAAAAAATAGGTTTACTGGGAATATATAGCATATTTGATGTTCGGCCTATGTAATGGTTGAATTTTCCAGCATTTTCCACACCAACACTGAAACGCTTGAATGTCTGAAGAGGTGTGAAGAAGTGCGAATTCAGTGTTGAGAGATTGTTTAAAAGGGGCTGTCGGTTTGGTCAGCATGTTGGTTAATGAGGAGATACCCATACATTTTCCTGGATAATTTATGTGGAAGGAGAGTCATTTATAACATGTAAAGACCTGAATACCTTCATTTAAAAAGTGACAGTTTAATAGGTGGAGAGGTCAGCCTCATGAAAGTGTGACTGTTCACTATGATAGATTTAATATATTGTTACTAATTGTTGCAAGTAAATTAAACATTAGTGAAATCAAGTAATGCAGGCTTAAGGCACTCATGTCTTTCTAATGATACCACCACTTTGTTAGACAGGGTGCAGATGGAGAAACATAACATAGTTTTGGAAGTGATTTACATCAGAAGTGCAGTTACAGTTGGGTTGAAGTGGGATGAACTGGGGTATGTTCAATGTTTAAGACACACATTTAGAGAGAAAAAATCTTTACAGAAAAGCAGTGCCTCTAACATACATGTCATGAGTCACCCACCTTAGTTCCAGATTATTTCACCTTGATGACGATTGCCCCCTAGTCCACCCAAAAACTGACAGCGTGACAACCAGATTTAAAAACTAGTGGTCACTCTGGAAGTCTCCGGGGGGGGGGGGGTGGAGGGGGAAGGGGTTGGGATGACAAGTGAAAGAAAAAACAAGATGAAGAGTCCAAGGTCTTTGTGGTACACAGGGCTCAACTGGACTATCTGAAACACACGCTCACTCGAGTTCTTTGGATTCTTTATCTCCTAAAACAGAATATATCAAATGAACAATTATGCACATATGCTCTTTCTTGCTGATTGTCTCGGGTGATAATCCTTTGCGTACAAGAGCTTACCTAATTACATCTAGGATCGTGTATAAAACTATCACTGTAAATAACTTGTTTTCTCAGATCAGCAAACTAAAATACAAAATATATATATATAGATATGTTAATGGTTAGAGACTGGTTCATTCCTTATACATATGCACTTGATTTATCTATATGCATACCTGGGGTTTTGACTGTTGTATATGGATTCAGGTTTATGCTATCTCTTGCCTTTTATGATCAGCACTTAGTTTTTTCACTAAATATAACAACAAGAAATGTCATTACTTAAAAGTCTAAAACATCTTACATAAACCTTCATTTAGGAATGTACAATTGTTCTTACTTGTTGAACTGCGCTTTGAATCTCTGTATAGAGAGAGTTAAGGACTCGGCTGCAAAATGGACCAAAAGAAAGTCTTTCTGTCTTTACATTAAAGTGTCCTTCTTGATCAGCAAATACGTAATGTCTCTTGCAATGCGTGAGCAAACTTGATTCTTCTCAAGTTCTTGTGGGTACTTGTATTTAGGGTCTTTTGAATCAAATGTGGTCCAAAAATATACAGTTGTTAAAAAAAAAAAAAATTCACTCACTGGTGGTGTGGTTAGTTTTAATACCTTCTCTTTTGTTTTGCAGGTCGCTGTTGTTAGGAGATCCACGGTAGCCGGTCTGAAGTCAGAAGGAAGAGGATGACCGATCGTCACAGAATAGGAAGGGGGAAACTCCTAGAAGAATCCAAAGTCGGGGCCTTGATTGGGTGCTGGAACCAGGTAGGTGAGATCCAACGAGGTCAAGCATTAGCGTGTGAGTGTGAGTGGTTTAAATACCCTCGCATACACGCTTCCGAAAATTAACATACACGCGGCTCAACTCGGCAGTTTAGCGCGTGTGGGGAAGTCTTGAATATTCATGAGAGCACGCGTTTTCGCAACTTGTTTATGCCAACACGTGGAGCATATGTTCTTGCACGATTTATCCCAACACGTGGGGCACATGTCAGAACCAGTCAAAAAGAGTTCCTCAATAGTTCTAATACATATTGTCTAGTCCTAGGACAAGCGCAAACAAACAACGATCTCCAACATATACCAAACAGTATAAAATCCCGGTACAAATATTAAACTTATCACAATTCAGTTTTGTTCAAGACCTTGGTGAATTGTACACAGTGGGCATGTGAAACAGATGGGCGTGTGAGAGAAAACCCATGACAGTGCAAGTATTTGTTTAAGACAACTTTAATAGCAACAGGATGGAGAAGAATGTTCTGCAAGCTTAATGTTGGGTGGATGGGGAGTGCATGGATGTATCTAAGAATGTAATAGAGATAATGACTCTAACATTTGGATTCAGATAGAGGTGGGTATTAAAAAGGCAAATATGTAGCATTACTCATTATTAATGTGTGAATGAATAAAATATTGCATTAAAAATTTAAGGTGACATAAATATCATGTCAAAAATATATTAACTATCAAAAAATAGTAGAACAGACTATCCAAACTAAAAATATCTTTCTTTTGGCAGATGATGTTGTTTTTAAGAATAATGTTTTATTTAATATTGCTATACTTTAATAAAATCTTAATAAATATAATTTAATTTATTATGTATTAGTATATTGATTTTGACTAGTAGTGTTGTTAGCTTAATTGTTATTATTTTTAATAAAGTTTTGTCATTTAAATGAGTATTTTTTACTTTAATAAGTAATTTATTATGTAGTTTGAGAAGAAGACTCCATCAAGAGAACAGCTCTCCACTGGACCGCAGAAGGAAAACAGAAGAGAGGCAGTCCAAAGAACATCTGGAGGCCACCTGTGGAAATAGGAATTAAAACCTTGAACCACAGCTGGGGCACTGTACAGAAAGTAGTCCAAGACAGACAGATGTGTAGGTCCTTTAGTGCTTCCTTAAATGCCAGTCAGTATAACAGGCAATAACTGTGCAATTAGGGGGATGATGGGTTTGTAGGGGAATAGGGTGAGAAATTAATTAATGTAAAATGTATTTAATTTTAGAAATATTTTGTTTGGCACAATCCTTAATTGATAATTAATTATGATTAAGTGCTATTTTATTTGTTTAAATTTGATTTATTATAAATTTATTATATGTTTAATTTTTACATTCATGTAAGTAATTTATATTTTATATTTGAGTAGTTGATTGTTGGGTTTGTTGAGGAACAGTGTGGGATCTTAATTAAATTATAAAGAATTTTTTTGATATGCTCATTAAATTTTCATTCTAAATTAAATATTTAATTGATCGTTATTTTTTCAATTGTTTAACTATTTATTTGTTTTATTTATCTAAGTTAAGTTAATCGTAATGTATGTTGTAATTTTTATAATTTTGTTTAATTTTGTAATTTATATTTTAGTGATAGGTTGTTGACTTTTTAAGGGAATAGAGTGGTAATTATTTGACAATATATATTTTTTTCATTAATTGCTAATCTTAATTAATTTGAATGACAATTCATTATATATTGCGATTGTTTATTTGTTTATTTGTTATTTAAAATATTTGTTTTATTTGATTTGTTTATCACTTTATTGGTACCTGTTTGTAATATTAACATTTGTAAACTTTTTTTTTTGGTTTAATGTAAGTAATATTGCTTTGTAAATATTTTTATATTTTTAGGGGGTGTTTGTGTTTTCTGGGTTGTAGGATTGAATGTGAATGTAATTTGAATTAGTTCTGTTGTGTAATTATTTTGTGTTTTTTTAGGTTTCTATTGTCTGCATTTGTTTCCATAAAATTTGATTTAATAATTACTGTTGTTCGGTATGTCAATGTTTTCCATACAATAAATATGAATGGTGTATGTTTACTTGTAAATTTCAATACCTTCTCTATTGTTGCATGCTTTTGAGTGTGAATAATGGGTATATGCACTCTAAAGTCCAACCCATTCCCTACTGTTGCTTAGCCAGGAGTGGGAATTGTAAATCTAATCCCTTTTAAATAAATTCATTTAAAGTCAATATTTATTCAAAAGAAATATGGGTACCTGTTTCTGGTTGATTCTCTTACACAATGTTTATTCATGATATTTTGGTTGTTACTATTATGGTGCCGATTCCGATCCGGCAAAATAAATTTGCGTACGACTCGTATCCGTATATTTTCACGTACGAATCGTACAAGTACCGTACAAACTGTGAAGTATGATTCGTACGTGAAAAATACATACGAATTGCGTCGGGAAAAGGGTACGAGAGAGAGCCGGAAATTTTTACGTCCAAATAGTGTCTGGAAAAGTGTACGATAGGGAGCCGGACATTTTTACGTGCAAATCGTAAAACAGAAGTCCGATCCGTACCGCCCGTCCGAATACACAACCGTATGTAAAAGGCTCCGTACGGAGCGAACGCTGTAGCATACATGTACACGGGTAAACTTGTGCCTGGATACGAGTCGTACAGCCCCCCCTCCCCCGCATATATCAGCACCGTACCCCCATATGTCAGCTCCGTACCCCCCCTCCGCACCGTACCCCAGGACCGTACCCAGCCCCGCACCTGTACGTGCCGCACCCCAGGCCCATCTCCCAGCCCCGTACCTGTACGCACCGTACCCCAACACCGTAGCCCAGCCCCGCACCTGTACGCACCATACACCAATACCGTACCCCAGCCCCGGAACCTGTATGCATCGTATCCCAACACCCTACCCCAACCCCGTACCTGTACGCACCGTACCCCAACACCGTACTCCAGCCCCCCACATGTAGGCACCGCACCCCAGGCCCGTACCCCAGCACCGTACCTGTACGCACCGTACCCCAACACCGTAGCCCAGCCCCGCACCTTTACGCACCGTACCCCAACACAATACCCCAGCCCCCCACAATTCATTCTATATTGCGATTGTTTATTTGTTTATTTGTTATTTAAATTATTTGTTTTATTTGATTTGTATGCGCCGCACCCCAGGCCCGTCTCCCACCCTGCACCTGTACGCACCGTACCCCAGGCCCGTACCACAACCCCCACCTTTACGCTCCGTACCCCAACACCCTACCCCAGCCCCGTACCTGTACGCACCGTACACCAACACCGTACCCTAGCCCCGCACCTGTACGCACCGTACACCAATACCGTAACCCAGCCCCCGAACCTGTACGCACCGTACCCCAACACCCTACCCCAGCCCCGTACCTGTACGCACCGTACCCCAACACCGTACTCCAGCCCCCCACATGTACGCACCGCACCCCAGGCCCGTACCCCAGTCCCGTACCTGTACGCACAGTACCCCAACACCGTAGCCCAGCCCTGCACCTGTACGCACCGTACCCCAACACCATACCCCAGCCTCCCACCTGAACGCGCCGCACCCCAGGCCCGTACCTGTACACACCGTACCCCAACACCGTACCCCAGCATCGCGTATGTACGGACCTTACCTACGCGAAAAAGACTCGTACAGAACCAGGTTACTGTAAAACAGCACAAGAAGGGTCAATTCGATTCGCACAACACCACAAAACACGTCTACATGACAAAATACATCTCAATGACTGACCTGGCACATCCAAACAGGCAAACAAAGGCCCTAAATCACAACCACCTCTTATAACACACCCACCAAAATTTCAAACACAGCCACACCCACAAATGGACCAATAAAAAGGGCCCACACACACAACCCATGAGCCTTTGCAACAGACCCACTGCTGACAGACACCACAGACAAACAACTGCACCTTACTTACACCTTAACTACGCCTTAACTTACACACCTTCACACAACCTCCTTCACAAACACCCCCTCTTCACATTCACACACACACCGTCACATTCACACCCACACACCTACAACCATCCACACCCACACCCCACACCATGCCCACAGACAAGAATCCAAAGTTCACAAGGGCGGAGCTGGACCTCCTTGTCAACAAAGTCATCAGTCGAGCCACAGCTGTTTGGAACATTGGTCAGACAGACCAGCATAGCCTAAAAAACTAGCCTGTGGCAGAGGATCATCGATAAGGTGAATGCTGTTGCGCACATCCGAAGGACCAGGCATGAATGCCAAGCCAGGTGGTACGATCTACACAGGGCAGTCAAGAGGAAAATGATCGAGGAATACGCCCAGAGTAACATCACTGGAGGTGGGCTGCCCCGCAGACCCGTACATTACCATCCCTGGGAGGAGAAGGTGATGGCCATACTTCCGGCGGTGGGAGTACACGGAGTCGAAGGAGTCGCAGAGCCTGGTGAGTACACAAACAACTCACGTAACATGGGGGGAATGGCATCCACACCACAAATACACCAAATGCACGCAACTTCCCCCAACCCCTCACCTCACACAACCACACTCAAAAACCACGCTCATGCCACTAACGTCTCCATGCCCCATTCACAAATAAAGGCAATACCGTGTCCCAGGCCACACCAACCACAAACCCAAGACTGGATGTCCGGGATGCTGGGAGGGTGGGGCTCACACAACACATTGTGCAACTCAGAAGCAGACACCAATGCCCTCAGCCCATATGGCCTAGGTACATACCCATGCACCATGCCCAATGCACATGGACTGGCAAAGGACTGACAAGGTAGCTGACACTTGGCCCTGCTGTAGGCAGCACAAGGCCCTCTTGTGACCACTGTACACTCAAACACCAACTCCACAAGCTCAGATATCTAGCACAGGAACTCACACTCACTGTCATGCCAGCATGCACCATGAGGGGACAGACACATCACCTGGGAGACCCAATGACAAATCACACTACACCCAACAGCAGGCCCGGTCACACATCCCCCCTCACACAAGCACACACCCCCGGGGCAGGCAACGGATTTACCCACTCTCACAATGGACATGTGACACAACAAGACCAATCCATAGCCAAATAAGCATCCTAGCCAAAATTCTACTGGTCAAACACTCAGGAGAACATATCAATCTGTCCCCCGCAACATACCCATCCCCAAGTGTACATTGAGAGGAATGCTAGGCACATCCAACTACCTGGAGGAACTATGACAACTAGAATATGTATGAAACATGGATGTGGCATGAAACATCATTAACATTGTCTCTCTCTCACACACAGGGCAACAATGGGGGGGAACAATCACAGTCCCAGGCTCAGCGTGAAGATGATCCCACCGGCAGCGACAACTCTCACCACTCCGTGGATGACCCCGACCAACCTGGCCCCTCTGGTGCCCAAGCCCCTGCAGCACCTGTGTCAGGTGCATCTGTGCCAACCCCATCCCCATTCCTGCCACATCCCAGGAGGCACCCAGGAGCCCTGCTCGCACTGAACAACAGAGCCAGTCTTACCAGGAGGGACAAGGTTGTCCGGGCACCAAGGAGGAGGCAGACAACCCGGCAAATGCCATCCCTCAGGGGTCCCATAGACCCGATGTGCCCACAATGGCAGGCCAGGCTCGTGTGGGCAGGGGTGGTGGGAGTGGAGGCAGGCGGAGGCGAGAACCTGACCAGCCATCTGAGGGAACCGGTGTGTCACACATACACCACATCCTGGACACATACCAGCGTGACACCAGGGGCATCAGCCAGGTAGTGTCGAGCCTCACAGAGATGAAGGGGACCCTCCACGAGATGAAGAAACTGCAGGCCGAGCAACATGCCAGTCAACAACAACACCAAGGACGGATGGAGGCAAGACTGGCTTAGCTCCTGGCGGTGCAAACGGACATGAGCCGTTCACTCCGTCGGATCGCCGACAACATGGGCAACCCTCCCTGTGCCACCAGGCGAAGACCACCACCAGCCACAGGGAGGAAGGAGGAGGAGGATTCGTCCAACGGAGCATCACAGACATCATCAAGGCCTGCATCTGAGGGCCCCCCCAGGAAGGTGGGTCGTCCACGGAAAAGACCGTGAGAGTCAGCGGACCATCCACATCTCCTAGGTCACCTGGCCTGGCACCTGGCCCTCTGGCGCAACAGCAGCACCTCATCCAATGACATTCTATGCCACATGGACTTGCTGGTCACAGTCTGACCAATGATAACCAACACTGTGGTCTGGACTCTGATGACTTCCAAAGCAAAGGATACCATCTCCCCCTGTGAACTTTGGATTCTATGCACCCGGTAGAGCACCTTAGTTCATCTACCAAAAGACTTACCCCACCCTAAATAAAAACTTTATTTTGTCATGAGATGTTGCTGTCATTTTGCATTAGTCCACAACATATGTGTGTGTAAATGTCAAACTATGCCTGAGTGTTGAACTAACTCCACCCATCCATACCCTGGGATCTGAGTCTGGTACAGGACACACATGGGTCACAATGTATCATTCAATGCAGACATGGAGCACAATACTCACCTGTGATGGCCTCAAGCTGCTGAGGGGGGGGGGCTTGCAATACTGTGTGGACAGACCTATTTGTAAGAGTATCAATAAGGCGTAGAGGTCATGCCTCATTCGGAGGTTCCCGGGGAGGGAGTCCCAGGTATGTGTTCCCAGGTGGGAGAACTATGTCCTGCATGCTGGAGTACGGTGGATCTGAAGAATGGTGGCCAGGTCAAGGTTGGATGCACGGAGATGGCACTACGGGGTCTCGGATGACAGTGGTACAAGGTTGGCTTTGGGTCGGGGTTGTGGCCTGCCTCCTGAGTGTGGGTGGGGAGTCTGAAGGTCATCCTGCAGCACACAGTGATCCATTGCAGCTATCTCTGCTGGACGGTGATGTGGCTGGGGCGTGGGATGTTGCAGCTGAGGTGTGCAGATACAGCCTGGATGTGGACAAGTTTCCCGGGAGTTTGGATGTGGCTGCTCCGTAGAGGGCAGGGCAGTATTTGACACGGATGTTGTCGTGGACCTGGGGGATGGTCCATCTTTCCTTAGAGTGGATCTATCTGGGGATCATGTGCATAATTTAGAGGGTGTTGGAGTCTGAGGCACAGATGCTGGTGATTACCATGGCAAATGTGAGCAAGCAATCCATGATGCACACCATCTTGTGTGCGTGGACACTGGGTGCTTGTGCAGGGTTTTTGCGGGTGGGACACAAGCAGTTGACCCAGCTGTAAGGGGACAATCCTCAGATGTTGACCTCAGTCCTGTACAAGTCCTGCCTCAGGTGGCTGATGTTCTGCCATTCATCAATGGATCTCATGCAATCTTGCATATTGGGACTGGCAATGTCTGCGTCCTTGGTGAGGGTGAGGAGCACCTGGATGTCAATGGCATACGAGTCGATGATGAGGTTGTGTGCGCATGTGATGGTGGAGATGGGGGTCCTGGACACATTGTAGATTGACACGCTGAGAGATGATACCTTTGCCATGTGCCTGACGACGACACCATACTACATGCAGAAGCCTTGAGTCCCACTCCCATGGCCTTGCTGGGGTACATAGCTGGTGGGGAGTAGGAGGGACATGACCTGGTTGGTGTGACAGGGCCTGTAAGGTGTGGCAGCGCTGTGTAGGCAGTCGGAGTTGCACACTCATCATGCAAAGGTGTTGTGTGTGCGCTTAGTGTATGCCTGAGAGCAGGCAGGATATTTGTGGATGGACATTGCTTGGAGGGTGTCTGCAACATCACACTGTAGTGTGATGTGGGTCATGCAAGGACCTGAGGGTCGTGCAATGTGCACGTTGCATGTGCAGACGGTCCAGCCTTTGGCACCGCGTGGCCGCAACTGTGGCACAGACAAGCTGATGACAGCCAAAAGAATGGGTTGAGGGAGGAAGGGAGGAGCATCTTTGATGCGTGTGTGTTGCCAAATCCAGAAACTTCGTGTGCCCTTGCTGCAGGGTCAGCAACAGCAGGCGGCATGTCCTGGAAACTATGCCACAAGTTCCACCCAAAGACTAGGATGTCAGAAAGGACCACTGCAACAGGTGTATGTAAAGGAAGGAGTGTCCGGTTTTCCATGGCACACCCAGAGACAAAGGATGCACAATCACCAAAGATGACTGACACCGGATCATGAAACTGAAGGGCGAGCTGTGCACAGGAAACACACCCTCAGCAGGTGTTGACGGCCCGTTGTGGGGACCAACATGCCAAAACACATACACAGCCATGGACTCCATGCACAATAGAGAATCTACATGAAGAACAGCATGCCGGTTGCTAATCTACACATAGACTCATATGCACAATCTTTGACAACTATGCCAGAGATGCCGCATGCACAGTGGCAAGAGACCTGCATTGACAGAGATGAGGCACCTTGGAGGGTGAGGAACACCTTTATTACTCAGCCTCACACCTATGGAAATGCATCAATATGAACAGACACACAGGTCTTTTGGATGAACATGTGGGACCTACACTGGACACCCCCTTTGCACCACAGATGCTGTAAATCCATTGGACTGGCACACAAGTGAAGGGGGTGAGCCAAACATCCCCTGCTGCACACGGAGAGGCTGCAATTCCCCATTGAGCCTCTTATGGGGATGTCCCACACTATGTCCACCCGTAGAATCCTGTATGTTTCATATGGAAGTTTTACACACATTGATGCCTTCATCACAATCCACAATCCCATTACAGATGACTGTCACGAAGTGTGACTATCAATTCATGTGAGTCATGCTACATGTCATGTGCCCCATGGTGAGTCGACATGTATTCATAGTGACAAAACCTGCACAGGAGCAGTGCCCACACATTCCAAACAACTACCACACCCAAAGTGGCTTGCTGCAATCCTTACCCAAAGGAGACATCTCACCATGTCCGTGCATGTAACGCTGATTCAGCACACGTTGCAATACTCATGAGGAATAGCAGGAGCACAACGATGCCACGAGCAGACAGCATGCGCAACTACCTGGGGATGACAGACACACAAGAAGTCAGGAAAAAGATAGTCATCCGCATGCATGGTCATGTACTCTACATGAATAAGGTTGACACCATGCTAGTTGAAAACTGAGTGTGTCAGCTAAAATGTGTGGAATGACATCATCACTCGAGTGACACATCAGAACACACCTCTAAGTCACTTAGCATACAGTCAGCTGGACAAACACATTGCAACACATGCCACACAAGGCTCCAAGCATGCACACTCAGACCCAGGGACTCACCATTATGAGAAGAAGTTGCATATGAGCTGACTCCGGATGTCCTCCTCCTCCCCATCCTCCTCACTTGCCTCGTGACCAAGGCCTTCATCCTCCACGGGTGGATGTTCCTGCTCATCGGGATCCAGGATGAGTGGCACAGCTTTCTCCACTGCCATGTTGTGCAGCATGCAGCACACAAGGAAGATTTTGCAGACCTTCACCGGTGCATATGGGAGGGACCCACCTGTCTTGTGGAGGCACCGGAATCGGCTCTTCAGGAGGCCAAACGTCCTCTCAATCACTCTCCTGGTCTGCCCATGGGCATTGTTGTAACGGTGATCTGCAGCTGTTCTGGGGTTGCGGAGAGGCGTCACCAGCCATGGCATGTTGGGATAGCCAGAGTCCCCTACATGGAAACATCATGTAAAGAAGTGGGTCAGGAGATGCCGTAACATACAAAGATACCGCTAAACACAGGACAAACAGAGTATACCCACCAACAAGACATGCTTGTTCGTTGTGCAGCCGCAGCATCATTTGTGGCACCCTGCTACGCCTCATGATGTAGGCATCGTGTGCTGACCCTGGAAAACGTGTACAGACATGGGAAATCAGCATGTTAGCAAGACACACCACAAGGGCATTGATGGAGTGATAATGTTTTCGGTTTCGATAGGCTACCTCCTGTGCCTGTGGTGGTACCAAAGCCACATTTGTCCCATCAATGGACCCAATTACAAGGGGCATCCCTCCCAGGGCATAGAACTCACCCTTGATACCTGTCAACTGCTCAGGAGTGGAAAATGGATGAAATCATCCAGGTGCTCCAACATGGCTTCTAAAACATCATGCAGGACACGGCTGAACATGGTCTGGGACATGCCACCCACATCAGCTATGGTGAATTGAAAGGTACCGGTGGCAAATAAATGTAGGGCTGCCATCACCTTCATCTTGGGTGTCAGCACAGTAGGATACCTGTGTTGCGGTTGGAGGTGTTGTTCAAGCTTTGCGGTCAAGTCCTCAATCAACTGTTGCGAAAAGCGGTAACGTCTTAGGCAGTCACGTTACCTCATGGCAGCCAAGTCTGGCATTGGTCGGGGGAGAGGCGGTGCCCTGCAGATAATTGGAAGATAGAACGAAGAGTGAGTACCTAACGACATCAATGTCAATGAACTGAGCACATGCTCAACTGCTAATACACATCAGCGAAATACAGAGTCGGGTCTGTGCTACACATCCAGGACACGTATGGCAGCCAGGTGATACTCCTACGACAAGCCAGCTACACCCGTTGATAGTCACGTTCTACATGACATGGCCCGGAACTAGCTGTGGGCCAGTGTAAGTGAACAGCCAGAGACATCACAGGAGTGACATACATCCACAAATCGGCATTGGAAGGATGTCATCTAAGACAGACTGCTGGCGGCAAGCTAGACGCACAGGTCACATGTCATTGGAAATGTACAGATCACACACATAGCAATGAAGGGGTACACATGAAACACAAAAACACAGACATGGATACGGCGCAGATATGTCCTCATGTCATAAAATCATCTTTGAAGCATCCAGACACACGTAACGTGTGAATCCACATGTGGCAAGGTGTGCTTATATGTGTGCCATGCCCATCTACACACAGACACATGTTGGATGCAGCAACAGCAGATGCATTTGACGGAACAACACCAGCAAGCTCATGGAAACACATGACACACACAGGACATGTTCACATCGGGGCACGCTGTTACTTAGATGTCAGGTGTTAGTGTCCCTGTCCCTGGCATCAGGGGACATTTGCGGATGTTGGTGACTGTGCCATACCAGTGATGCAGTGCGTGACACGTTTGTACTACATGCACACATGTGCAATGTGGGAAGGGGAAGTGTGCCACATACTGCCCCATCACACATGACATGTGTACACAGGTCATCACACATCTATTGTGCTAAAATATGAGGAGACATGTGCCACATCACTGCCTGACACACCTAGTAGTTTGGTCTGTGTGTGCTGACATCTGTGTGGACATTCTTGCTTGCCATGAGGGTGTCTACTTAGTGCAGGTGCTCCTTATCCAGACACATTGCAGGCCCATTATCTAATGCATTGTCCTGTGTTTGGACATGTGTGCCACTCCACATGACAGGCAGTGGGTCAGATGTGTTGCCAACTGTGTCATCATGGTACGGATGGCCATGTGACAGGTGGCATGATTCAAGTGTTCAGTCAATAAGTATTGTACCTTGGCACTGACTACACTTGTCAGCATGTCTGCATTTTTCCTATGCTTCCTTTTGCTAGTTGGTTGTGAAGGACAATATTGTGCCTTCATGACAGATGTCTCCCAGGGAAGTGCACTACTTTTACACTTTCCGTGGACACGCAGGCACATTTCACTGGAAGGCCCAGTTTGATTACCACTTGTCTTCTGAATATACATATCCATGTTCACACAGTGTGTTTGCATGTGTGTAAGTCCTTCGTTGTTGCTGATATGAACTTACGAGTGTCAAGTCATCCAGACCACTGTGGTGCCATGTATATGTACTTACTTCTACACCATTTATTTTTTACAGTGGCTTTTTAGAAATCGGCAGCCATCTCATACAATGACTGTGTAAAAGTATTTTTGTGTGCACATCATTGTGTGACTTCTGTCATGCAGCCAGATGTGTCTTCTGTTCACACAGTGGCACATTCACACATTCTAAACATATACATTGTGTAAAGTGTTGTGAGTCCCAAGGGTTTGCAATGTTTTTGGCTATGGTTTCCTAAGTACTCGCAGGTCTCAGAGTGTGGGGACACCTTCAGTATTGAGGTGTGTTATTTGGCCTTGGGTGCACCAATACTGTTTCGTTCACAGTGAACAAGAGGTGGCATGGATTAATATTCTTGCTGTGCTCAACTGTCCCCAGACACTAGCTTCTCAGTATAATTCGATATCAAGTTATTTGCTATTGTGTCATGATCTCCATTGTTTCCAAGTGTCATGGTGGGTCAACCAACTGGGGAGTGCAGGGTTACATATGTGCGGACTATTCTAGATGTTACTCATGATGCATTTCCTGATATGCACTGTTGCATTTTAATTGTGACTCATGTGTCTGTTGTATACAGGTGACTGATTATTTTCTGTCTCTTCACCTTGCCCACAGCATCATCGGAGGACACCGTGGGAGACACCTGCACGGACGTGGAGGAGGGATCCAGCACCGCTGCCACCACTGCTGCAGAGTCTTCGGGAGCAAGTGGCACGGAGGGCGAGGGGAGTCAGGCGGAGGACATGTCTAGTGACTACACTGACTACGATGCAGACGGGTCTGATGCTGAACTCCTCGAGGGGGCCGAGACTGCTATGACACCTGGCAGCAGCACTACATCTGTCACCGTCCCCTCCATTCCCATCACCACCCTCCCAGTTGCTCCGGTCCCTTCTGTCCATGCTAGGCAACCCCGTGTCTCCTTCGTGCCAGGCACCGCACCCCCTGCCCCTGTCCCCCCTGCTGCCCTCACTGCAGAGTCTGTGGACATTCTGCGACAGTTGCAGGTTGGACAGACATCGCTGCTGAATGTCCTCCATGGCCAGAGCCAAATGATGACGCAGATGGTGTCGTACATGGAGGGCATGTCATCAGCGATGTCTGACCAACGGATGTTGCTGAGGTCCATGGACTCTTCACTGACGGCAGCAGTGAGTCTCCTGCAGCGCTTCGTCCCCCCCTACCCCTGCACCATCCACACTTCCCACTCCCATACCTGTCCCAAGCACACACAGACATTCACAAGCACGCACCCCACCAGACACAGCCAGCACACCACCACGTAAGAGCAAGCGCACTCCTCCTGGCACGCACACTCAGGGGGATGAGGGCACACCCACTGGGTCTGAGGCACACAGGCATACACGCAGCCACAGTCCGAGGCCGCATGGCGCACTAACCAGTCCCTCCAAAGGCACTCCCCTCGGCTCCCCTGCCACACCTCCAGAGAAAGAGGCCTACTTGGCTGTGCTGGGCCTCAGCCCCTCTGTCTCTCCAGCCCGCAAATGGGAACGGCACTCCACGGGTAGGGGAGTTGAGCCCCCCACCCTGTCCCCCCCTCCCCCAGTAGCGCTGCACCCCATCACTCCAACCCCCCCCCCACTCCTTTGAGGCTGTGTTGTATTTGGGTGAAGGGGAGACGCTTGACGACCTGGCAGAAGTGTGCAGCGCCGAGCTGACCTCCACCTTTGGCGCTCCCTCACCCCCTGTGGTGGAGGCGTCTGTCCCTGCACCCACCACACCTACCCTTCCACCTCCTGTCCCTGCGGTGCCTGGTCCTTCCCCACATGATGCCCCCCCCCAGTCGAGGAACCTGTGGGTTCTAATGTGCAGGCAAGGTAGGGGAGACGCGTGGCCATGTGTCCCCCCCAAGGACTTCATATCTGGACTGGCCATGTGCCTTTGTTAATAGTGTCCTTAACTACTTTTTATTTCATTTCTGAATAAAGCATTTTATTTTCCGTTTGAACATATTTGCCTTTCAGGTATTGATGTGGGTGCTGATGGTCCCGGATTTGGGGTGGTGGTAATGTGTTATGTGTCAGGAGAAAGTTGTCGTCTGATGCTAATGGGGTGGACCATGGTATCTGCCTGCCATCACAATGTCTCTGCAAGGTATATTTTGTCGTGTGTGCTATTTGTGTTTGGAGACATTGTCCCAAGGACTGTTCCTTCCTCTGTGGCACCTGACATCTACCCTGCAGGGAGTAGCACTTTTGTAGTGCTGACCTGTGTCTAAATTTCCTTTGTTGGTGACGGATCCCTTCAACTTTGGCCATGCCTGCTCAGCAATGTCTCCGACTGCATCCTCTGTGCCATCCTTGCTAGTCACTGTACTTGTGTATTGAGTATGTTGTCATGGCAACAATCAGCATTTTCAATACTATGCATGTGTGTTATCCCAGCCAAGCACACATTTGGTACTTGTTCTGCAGGGTATTTGAGCACCTGACTGACAATTGTGGGCATTGTATCTGTGGAAAGTCCACCCTATTCCTTCCATGAGAGGCAACATCTTGGTGGCTGTCCCAGTACCTGTACATTCCTATCAGTCCTGGGATGTGCGTGACAGTGTGTGTTCCCTTTGGCTCTCTTAGTGTAGTGGGCATTGACATGAGTATTCAGTCTTGTGGCATGATCTCTGTGTGTGTATTGTGCTGCATCCGCCAGGGGTGGGTATGCATGTGTCATTTGTCCTCACACCCACATTTGTGGTGTCATGCAGTGGGGGAAGGACATCCATCCTCATGGTAGTGGGACACTGCTGTCAGTGATGTGTTGTTATGAAACTATCAAACATAGTTGAACATTAGGGATGCGTACATACACCCATGGAGTTGTGCTCATCTGATCATGATGTACACACACCCATGACTCTGTCCACTGCTGGGAGTGATATGCACCCACCCTTCATATGCCTGTCCACTGCTGGGAGTTCTCGGCACCCACCCCTCATATGTCTGTCCACTGCTGGGAGTCCCCTGCACCCACCCCTCATATATCTGGGCACTGCTGGGAGTCCTCTGCACCCACCCCTCATGTCTCTGTCCACTGCTGGGAGTCCTCTGCACCCACCCCTCACATGTCTCTGTCCACTGCTGGGAGTCCTCTGCACCCACCCCTCATATGTCTCTGTCCACTGCTGGGACTGATATGCACCCACCCCTCATATGTCTGTCCACTGCTGGTAGTGATATGCACCCACCCTTCATATGTCTGTCCACTGCTGGGAGTCCTCTGCACCCACCCCTCATATGTCTGTCCACTGCTGGGAGTCCCCTGCACCCACACTTCATATGTCTGTCCACTGCTGGGAGTCCTCTGCACCCACCCCTCATATGTCTGTCCACTGCTGGGAGTCCCCTGCACCCACCCCTCATATATCTGGGCACTGCTGGGAGTCCTCTGCACCCACCCCTCATGTCTCTGTCCACTGCTGGGAGTCCTCTGCACCCACCCCTCACATGTCTCTGTCCACTGCTGGGAGTGATAGGCACCCACCCCTCATATGTCTGTCCCCTGCTGGTAGTGATATGAGCCCACCCCTCATATGTCTGGGCACTGCTGGGAGTCCTCTGCACCCACCCCTCATATGTCTGTCCACTGCTGGGAGTCCTCTGCACCCACCCCTCACATGTCTCTGTCCACTGCTGGGAGTGATATGCACCCACCCCTCATATGTCTGTCCACTGCTGGGAGTCCTCTGCACCCACCCCTCACATGTCTCTGTCCACTGCTGGGAGTGATATGCACCCACCCCTCATGTCTCTGTCCACTGCTGGGAGTCCTCTGCACCCACCCCTCACATGTCTCTGTTCACTGCTGGGAGTGATATGCACCCACCCCTCATATGTCTGTCCACTGCTGGTAGTGATATGCACCCACCCTTCATATGTCTGTCCACTGCTGGGAGTCCTCTGCACCAACCCCTCATATGTCTGTCCACTGCTGGGAGTCCCCTGCACCCACACTTCATATGTCTGTCCACTGCTGGGAGTCCTCTGCACCCACCCCTCATATGTCTGTCCACTGCTGGGAGTCCCCTGCACCCACCCCTCATATATCTGGGCACTGCTGGGAGTCCTCTGCACCCACCCCTCATGTCTCTGTCCACTGCTGGGAGTCCCCTTCACCCACCCCTCACATGTCTCTGTCCACTTCTGGGAGTGATATGCACCCACCCCTCATATGTCTGTCCACTGCTGGTAGTGATATGCACCCACCCCTCATATGTCTGGGCACTGCTGGGAGTCCTCTGCACCCACCCCTCATATGTCTGTCCACTGCTGGTAGTGATATGCATCCACCTCTCATATGTTTGTCCACTGCTGGGAGTCCTCTGCACCCACCCCTCACATGTCTCTGTCCACTGCTGGGAGTGATATGCACCCACCCTCATATGTCTGTCCACTGCTGGGAGTCCTCTGCACCCACCCCTCACATGTCTCTGTCCACTGCTGGGAGTGATATGCACCCACCACTCATATGTCTGTCCACTGCTGGGAGTCCTTTGCACCCACCCCTCACATGTCTCTGTCCACTGCTGGGAGTGATATGCACCCACCCCTCACATGTCTATGTCCACTGCTGGGACTCCTTGGCAGACACCCACCCACCCACCCGCACCCTTGTTGCTGTACACTGCTGTCCTGGCCATGTACACACCCCAATATACTGGTTATATGCTGCATCAGGCCGTAAGCCAGCATCCGTGGCGTGTGTTCGCCTTGTATCACTAATGTACTGGTGCCCTAGAGGTACGGGTGATGTGTCCGTACCCACGCCCTCAGAGCGTGGGTACGGCCCATACCACCCTTGGAGTGGTGAAGTAGGTGTACGCGTGGTACGGGCCGTACCCACACCCTCAGAGCGTGGGTACGGACCGTACCACCATTGTAGTGGTGATGTAGGGGTACGTGCCGTACCCACGCTCTGAGGGCGTGGGTACGGCCCGTACCATGCGTACACCTACTTCACCACTCCAATGGTGGTACGGGCCGTACCCACGCTCTGAGGGCGTGGGTACGGCGCATACCACGCGTACCCCTACATCGCCACTCCAATGATGGTACGGGCCGTACCCACGCTCTGAGGGCGTGGGTACATCGTGTACCACGCGTACCCCTATATCACCACTCCAATGGTGGTACGGGCCGTACCCATGCTCTGAGGGCGTGGTTACGGGCTGTACCA
Organism: Triturus cristatus; assembly: GCF_964204655.1. Taxonomy (NCBI): domain Eukaryota; kingdom Metazoa; phylum Chordata; class Amphibia; order Caudata; family Salamandridae; genus Triturus; species Triturus cristatus. The sequence goes on along the minus strand of NC_140587.1, from coordinate 731,720,228 downwards.
CCGTTGTAGTGGTGACGGGTACGTGTACGTGGGGATTGGTGGACACGCACCCCGAAGTGACCAGACCCTGGAGGTAATGTTAGGACAGTATATGGTATTTTAAAAATTTGGTGGAGGTTATGTTTCCTGCCCCTCGCCCCCCCCTTGGCCCCTGGGTGTTGTGCTGACCTTCTGCGGCGTCTGCGGCAGTTTCTGTGCACCAGGTGGTAGGCAAGGAGGGCCGGGATGACACGTAGGATGGGGTCCATGGCTGTCCGTCGCATCCCGCAGCTCCTTCTTCGCTTCGTCCTCACTTTCCCGGGAGTTTTTAGCTGCCGTAAAAAATGATCCGTGCGTAGTGACGTAGGCACGAATCGTACTTGCTTGTCCGTAGAACGCTGCCTGACTCCGTCCGGACGTCACGTACGCGAAGTCCCGGATCGGAATTGTGGGTATTTTTTAGCCCGTCGGTGTTTTGTACGACTCGTACGGAAATGGTATTTCTGTACGAATCGTACTTGCGGGTTTGTAAGGTGGTTTTCCCGGGTACGAGTCGGACGGAGAAAACGCTCCGTACGACCATTCGTACCTGGGTTTTACAGGATCGGAATCGGCGCCTATATGTATAGGAAAACAATTTAAAGGGAAACTATAGTTTTGACACAATATTTGTGTCTCTCAATATTTTTTTCATGATATTCTGTTAAACAACCTATTCAACAGCTTGATCTAATTAGCTTGATCTTGCAGGGTCCATGAATATGTAAGACAGTGATTGGTAAAATATGAAAGCAGTTGAATTTCTGATAGAAGTGGAAAGTAGTTGAGCTTCTGAAGGAGCAAAATATCTTTCTTCCGGTACATTATAATATAGAATAATTCAATATAAACAGACCTTTTGACATCATCCACTTGGTGTATGTTATGTCTTTAAATATTTTAATTCGACTTTATTTTCAGATGTAAAATATTTAAGATTTTGCCCATTGCATTGTATGTATTGGATTGCTGAAAATAAACTTAAGATAGAATAATCATGATATCTTCAATGATGCCATTATTAGGAAATGAACATCCAAAATATGTTTTGTTCAAATAGGGGTTGAATGTATGTTGGAATGAATTTTAAAGTAAAAAGGTTATTTTGTCTTCCTTGAATTTATATATCAAGAACACAATAGAGCTATGAAAACATACACAACAAAACATCCTAGAATGTCTATCAATAAACACATGTGAGTGGACATATTCTTTAAGTACTTTAAGTAAGAGCTGTTCTAAAAGATGACAAGAAAGGTGAAAAACATAGCAGTCATGTCTAAACTTCCAACAGAAGGAAAGGATGTTTTATCAAAATACATAGTGTACATAGTGGGCAGTTAGGGGCCGATTCCGATCCGGGTCGGAAAGCACTTCGACCGAGCCGGATCCGGAGTGTTTTCTGACCGAGCCGGAGTCCTGCAGTCCGACCGAGCGAGTACGATGAGGCCGTATGCTGTCGGACTCGGTTCGGTCGGACTCCCATAGAAGTCAATGGGAGCCGGTCATACGACGCATACGTGGGCTCCCATTGACTGAATGGGTACGTCGTGGACAAGTGCGCCCCCTACAGTGAGTATGCATTGGTGCCATCCGCACCGTACATGCCTGTGTTGGGGAGACCCATGGGTCTCCCCCTGTGTCCGAGTCGTAGGGCTGCGGGTGACAGGGGGTCCGACGTGGACCCCCAAAGGCAACCACCCAAACGATTTGCGAGCCGGACACTCCGGCTCGCACAGGCTGTCCGACGCGTGCATCGTACTGGCTCGGTCGTGAATCACATCCATTGCACGCCACGGTTAGCTTACGACTGAGACGTACGGAGCGGTTCGGACTCGGAAACGAGTCGGTCGGTGAATTTCATGTAGCTAGCATCGTACTTGCTTGCTCGTACAGCTGTATGAGTCGGGCGGAAAACACGCGTACGGGGCAAGGTTTTTCCGGCCGGATCGCGTTCGGTGCCCTTCCGAACCGGATCGGAATCGGCCCCTTAGTGTTGATGCTTGAATACGCAGGACTGTAGTCAAAAAAGAGCAAGTAGAGAAGTGTAGGATTCAGGAGGATTTAGCAAAGTACAGCTTTACTGATGGCTGGATTTTTATACACAGTATCATTCTCAGGTTACCCATATGCTCCATGATGTTGTTGGAAGAGGAAGGCACTCATCTGGATCTTTGGGAGGTGGACAGGCCTGAGGCTGATGGAATAGATCTCTTGCAATGTTTTGTTGTAATACAATGACTTCAGTGCTATTCTGATTAAGTACATTTACAGCATCCACCAATAAGTCCATCTTCTTCTAGAGCCCCTCTTGGAATCTATATATGAATGTACTTTTGCCATGCAATGTTTCCAGAATGTATTTGCTAGTCTGACGGATTTTCTAATGTCATCAGTGATGTCATCAATGATGCTGTTAGACCTGGCACTTTTTGGCGTAGTTTCTCCTGTCTTTATGCCTCTGACTTCCTGTTTGTGACTGCGTGCTACATTTTGTTTTTCTGGTTTTTAGGACTCTGGGCACTTTATCACTGCTGACTAGTGCTAAAGTGTAAGTGTTCCTTGTCTAAAATGTAATGGTGTTTGGTTTCTCAATGATTTTGTTGTACGCCCCTAGTACAGTGCACTGTATGTGCCCAGGGCCTGTAAATCAAATACTATAGTGGGCCTGTGGCACTGATTGGGCCTTCCCCATGAGTACCACTGCAAATATGTCTCAGACCTGCCACTGTAGAATCTGTCTGTGCATATTTTAACTGCCATTTTTACCTTGCAAGTGCACCCAATTGCCAGGCTCAAACCTTCTCTTTTATTACATTGAAGGCACCCCTAAGGTAGGCCCAAGGGTGCCCCAGGGCAGGGTCCAGTGTATTTAAAAGGTAGGGCATGTACTGTGGTGTTTTACATGTCCTGGTTGTCAACTACTGCTAATTTTGCTGTTCACTACAGCAAGGCTTATCTCTCCCAGAGGTTAGCATTGGAGCTGCCTTGTATCATCATTCAAGTGTATCTGCCAATTGGGAGCTGATAGAAAATTGGAGTTTGGTGTCTCTGGACTCACAATTCGAAAATTGCATCTTTTAGTGATAGTTGTTAAATTTTTAGAAAGTTTACATTTTCTTACTTTAACCATTCTGTGCCTCTTCCTGCCTCTGTATACAAGTCTGGGCCAGGATGACAGTTGGGCTGTTTGTGCATTCACTCTAGACAATCACACAAAGGGAGCTGAGGTGTTCCCTGCATATCCTGATGCCCATAACTAGGCTGATGGGCATTCCAGAGCTAGAGTGGTGGGAGATGCTGACTCTTACACCTGAATAGGACTGTGTCTGTCCTCACACAAAGCAGTCTCCACCACCCTGTAGTGCTTCTAGAGCCAAGGCAGGGAAAGGAAGGGTCTTGTACACTACAAAGACTTTCCCTTGACATATACCCAAAGCACTTCTGGGTTGAGGACATTCTGCCAAGAAGTAGAGCTGGATTGGTATCAGGCGAGACTGCCAATTTGCTGTTTGCTTTGCTGTACCGACCTACTGCTGCTGCTTCTGTCCTGGGAGTGAAAGGACTGGACTTTGCTTTCTACATTCTGCTTCCAAGGTTCTCCAAGGGATTGATTTAAGATTTTCTCCTGCTAAGAAGTCTTAGGGCCATCAAAAGACTTTTCCTGCAATCACCTGGGCTCTTCTGCTGTGAGTCCGACTCTGCCAAGTGGTGCCAAATCCATTTCCAAGGCCCTTGGAAGTGAGTTCGGGTGATAAAAAGAATAAAAACACGTATCGATTTCAAGCATCATTAAGAATCGGCACAGCACCGCCAAAACTCGGCAAACTGCCGCTGCCTGCACCGGAGCTTGGTTCCCGCTGAACACAACAACCGCGGCTCACAACTCAGGCCCCAGCTTTATGTCACAGCACCTCTAAAGAACTGCCACTGCATGAGTCTTGAGCACCGCATCACCAAAGTCCATGACACACCTCCCTGCCTCTGACACAGTGCCCGCAACACGCTGTTGAATCGGCGCAACTTGACTTTTGATACATCATTGGTGTATCGTCCCTGGGCCCCATTTTCTTCATTGACACAGCAGTAAGGAACCGAGGCTTCATGCTTGACAATGGCGCATCACCTGCCCTGCAACAGTAAAGAACCGACTGACATGACTTCCCTTCCCTAGCACTAAGGACTTGACGTCTCACCTCCTCTGCAGCAGTAAGGAACCGATGCATCACCTGCTTGCTTGGCGCCACACCTCCTCTGCACCTTCCATCACCATTGATTTTTTGATGCATCTTAGGTACTATGTCCTGATTAAGCACCACCACTGATTTTTAAGAACTGTATTTTATTTAATCTTTTAAAATTCATATCATGACTTGTGTATGTTAGATTTTTGTCGTTTTGGTCTTTTTTTATTCCGATAAATATTGAGTATTTTTCTGAACCAATGTGGAGCCCTTTTGTAGTGTTTTTTATGGTGTTTCTGTATGTGGGTGTACTTTGAGCATTGCCTCTGGGATAAGCCTGACTGCTTTGTGCCAAGGGGGTGAGCAAGGGTTATCTTAGGTGTGTAAATTTCTTAACCTGACAAGAGTGAGGGTTACTACTTGACAGTTTGCAGACCACTGACCGCTAGAGTCCCCGTTGCAACCAGATTTCATTTAACATGTTCTAAATATAAGTAATGTATGGTGAGGCACAGGTTAACTCAGTAAACTGTTTTTTAAACATTAGTTTTTATCTCATTTCAACACATTACTATAAAGTCATTTTAAATGCTATTAGTAGGATTTATGGTTGCTTCTACCAGCCACGTAATCAATCAGAGGAGAGTGAAGCTGAGATTCATTCAGCTTCCATTCAATAGACACATAATCAGAGCGAGAATGGATCACTTGTCCTGTTTTTTAACCAGGGTCTAGGGTTCTTACCATCTATAAAAACTCTCATTCACGTGAAAAACGTCTTAGCGGTATATCTTGATTTTCTGCTACACTGGTTACATGAAAAGCATCATCATAGGGTCTTTATTAGGCTGTCCTCCACCTGGAGGAAGACCAACCTGTATTTTCAGTAGTGATCAGAAACAGTCAAGGTGAGAATAAAGTGAATTAAAATTACCTCCAAATCTCAAAGTTAGTTTTACTCTTGTGGGAATGGGGTAATATTTAAAAGGAGGGTGGTGTGTAAATAGAAGGGCTATTGTTCTATAGCACCTGCTTTAGAGAACATGTGTGGTCGACATGTTTCAGCCCTTTCAGCACCCAATTGGGTTGTGGGGCTTTCTTTAGGACCAAAAAAAAGCACGTAATTATTCGTAACGTGCTTAGGTAAGCTGTGCACTTACCCTTCTTCACAGAAAGCCCATTAGAACATTGGGTGGTTACGGGTCAATGGTACCTGTAACTTGTTTTGTCTGCCTATTAGGCTCCATTCTGGGACAAGCGGAGTGTTGTTCACTCTGGCTTGTGGAGTCTCCTTCTCGACTTGTGCTAGCTCACTGGGGCACAATAGGCGGACTGTGAGCAAGGCTGGTGGGGAACATGCAAAGCGCGCAGGTTTGCCGGCCAAGCAGTCATGCACACTTGGAGTGGACAAACCACTCCTACCCCATAACCCCAGCCTCACCCCACCCTAATACAGCCTGTAGTGAAAAATAAAATGATAATAACCAGGTTATTATCATTTTATTTTTCCACTGCCCTGCTCCTAAAGCAGTGGGGCGAAGCCACTACCACCATCTTACCTTAGCTATTGTTTGCTTTATGGGGCCATCTACCGAAGACAGGCACGGTGCCCTGCTATCTGCCAGTATCCAGTAATTTGAAGCTCTTATGTTTTATGCCCTTTTGGTCCTGAATCTTGCACCACCCACAACGTTAAGAAATCCAAACTAAGATGGTTAGAGTACCAATAGCAAAAGCACTCTCTATGTCAGATATTATGAAGTACAAGGAAGGCCTTAATAACTATAAAAGTTCTATAAAAAGTGCAAAACAGTATTTGATTCCACTATGATTAAGTGCTCTTATGATGAAAAGTGTGTTTTTGATTCATAGAGAATTGATGGACATCTCTAATATCTTGATCATTTCTTTGCCTTCGCAATATTAAGCCGAGCATTTTAATGGTTTCTTCCTTGAAAAAGTAGAAATTGTCAGGAAGGATATAGAGCAATATGAGATTGAGCGAGTAATGACTTCTGAAGAAGAGGCAGTGCCTCTTCTAACATCTTTCTCTTCACTCATGATTTTGGATTTACTAGTGCTGATCATATCAGTGAAATCAGCAGTCCCAGACAACTCTTGCTCAGCAAGGCTCTTCAAACCCCTGGCATCTGGAACTGTGCAACCTTTGTGCCAACTATTGAACTCCTCATTGGAGAGGAGCCTAGTAGCACTGCCTTTTAAGTAGGCAATGGTTGTATCACTGCTAATAAAATCCCAGACTAGATCCTTGGGTTCTCAAAAATTACCACCTTATTTCACACTTACTTTTCTTTTATAAACAAACTTTATTAGTTTTCTTATTTTGGTTCACAACAGCCAATATTAAGCATGAGGAGCCATTGTAAGTATATGCACAGGTTACAATATGGCGTACATAAAAGAGACACATTCTCATATATCCACCAAGTGAACCATGGAAAGGAAGGAAACTTAAACAAACCTACTAAAGAAAAAGAACATGCTGCAGCTGCAAAGCAAGGAGGATACAATCTAGGTAGCTTATGAGGACATACCCGGGCCCTAAATACTGGTTCCTCTAATCCCATGCAGAATTCTAGACCTCCCTTCCAGATCCCTAATTAGGGGGAGGACTTGGCCATCCATGCATGGGTTATGTCACGCTCGGCCAAGGTCAGGCCCAAGAACAGTAGGTGGCGTTTATATCTGTTGCCTCCAATGTCCTCCATGATGTGTAGCAATGCGAGCCGTGGTGTACAGTGTAGGGTCCACCCCAGTACCTCCTCCAGACATCTATGAACACCTTTCCAAAACCTGTCCAATAAAAGAGGCATACCCCGCAACGCAGACATGCAGGGGAAGCAATGCGTCCTGCCCTATAAAGCTGCACCCTCATGTAGTATGTTCTGCGTAGGTATTTCAGCTATATAAGGTGTTGGCGCGAGGAGATGGCAGCCGACCTAGGAGATTCTAATGCTTCCCGCCAATCTTCATTATCAATAGTTCCTATGTCTGCTTGCCAAGCCTCTTGAAGAGAGTCTAGAGTTTATTCGCTGTGTGTGATCAGTGTTTGATAAATCTTAGAAACTTTATGTTCCTCCAGATCCCCCATGAAAACCTGACCCTCAAAGGGGTTGAATTCTGGAAGGGCTTTTAGCTCTTTAAGGTGCGGGGCTTGTGCATGGTGAAACTACTAACGATAGAACTGGGTACCCGGCACAGAGTGAGACCGCAGATAACATCTACTAGGGTGGAAATCCCTATTCGGTCCCAGGTATGAAAACCCTGTAGGCTCTGTAGTTATGGAAGCATATAATTGGACCATAATGGGGCCGCCTGGGTGAGCTGCATCTGCCAGCCAATGCAATGGAGAGATTGAGGCCACGTAGTCAGCACCACTTTTGTAGCCGGGGGGAAGACGTGGGTAGCGGCACGGCCATACAGATATTTATGCAATGAGATGTCCCCTAGTAGCCATCTCTCTAGATTGTATGCCGGATCGTTCCCTGGGCCGTACCACCAATCATTAGGGACCTGCAGGTGGGAGGCTGCATTGTATGATTGTACATCAGCAGCAGCAATGCCCCCACAGTATGTAGAAAGAACACAGGTACGTATTGCTAAACTAACCACCCCACTGCCCAACAGGAACTCGTTCAGAATCGTGTTAATATGTCTAAACCACACCTGTGGGATGGGATATGGATGATTCTGCATTTGGTACAGGAGCTTAGGGAGAGAGATCATCTTAAATATTGCTGAACGACCCAGTAGGGACAGATGCAGCCCCACCAGGACTTCAGCTCCATCTTGATTTGAGCCAGGACCCTATCTATGTTGCATATCTGGGAAGCCTCCGACCTGTCCGTGACATATACCCCTAGGTATTGTATACCATCCTACTTCTGGGCGAGGTCAGTGGCCTATCTGTAACCGTCTTGGGACTCACAAAGTGCCCATAATACAGATTTGTTTACATTCATAAAGAGCCCCGAGGTCTCCCGAATATTCGCATAATTTGCAGGATGCGGGAGCCAGAACTGTGCAGGTCAGTCATGAAGAAGAGACATTCTCAGCATATAGGGCCAGCTGATCAGACAGCCCAGTGGACCATTCAAAGCCCTGGATCTGGGCGTCTATGCGGACCCATGCCGCAAGCGGTTCAATGGGCAACGTAAACAACAGGGGTGAGAGTGGACACCACTGTGTAGTACCCAGACTAATCGGAAATGATGCTGAGACACTACCAGCTATGTGCACTGATGCCGTTAGACCATGATATAACTTTCTTATATAGGATATGAACTGTGGGCCAAAGTCGGGGAGCTCCAACAGGATAAAGAGATAAGACCAACTAACAGACTCAAAAGCCCTGTCAATGTTAGCTAATAAGAGGGCTGCTGGACGATGCGGGCGATCCACCGCCGCTATCATATTATGCACCCGGCGTATGTTGTGTTGCGTGGCCCGTGGGGCATAAAGCCTTCTTGGTCCGAGTGAATTAGGTCCGGGAGATGCGCCGGCAATTGGGTTGCGAGTGCCTTAGCCAACAGCTTAGCCTCAACATTCAAGATAGAAATCGGCCTATAGGAGGCATGAAGTTCCGGAGAACGCCCTGGTTTATGAAACACTACAATTTCAGTATGTCACCAGTCTGGTGGCATGCACTTGGACTGTGCTGCCTCCTGGAGTTGGCCTAATGGCTAGGGCGGTCGAACTCGAATCTGGGAAACTGGGTTCGAGTTTCGGCAATGATGCTGAACATCCTGTGATTCTGGGCAAATCACTTAATCTCCCTGTGCCTAACAAAAATGAATGTGTCCTCATGTAATGCAACTGGTGCTATGTAAAGCACTCTGATACCCGATTTGGGTCCAGTTCGCGCTATATAAAACTCTGTTAAAAAAAAAAAACTTTTTCAAAAAGATAGTGGGGCCCCATCAGGGCCATATAGGCCTTGTAAAACTCGCAAGAAAGGCCATTGTGGCCGGGGACTTTGCCCGAGTGTAAATCTGCCAATGCAGTGGTCATTTCTTCCAGAGGCAGGGGGGCTTCTAGTGAACTCCTAGCCTCCTCTGAGAGAGCTCTTGGGGATGTTGTCAAAAAATTGTTCAATCTCTGCAGTCTTGAGAAACTCCCGGGCAAAATATAGGGAGCGATAGAAGTCCGCAAAGCCATTTGCCAATTCAACCGGATCTGTTTCCAGCGTGCCATTAGGATTACGGAGGTCTGGAAGGGGAGCACTTATCTGCACCTGCTGACATAGTTTATATAGGAGGTTACTAGATATATCCCCCCACTGATAGATCCTACTTTGTGCCGCCAACCATGCGCCACGGGCCTCGTCCATCAGCTCTCCCTGGTTTTGCTGCTACACCAGGTGCAATTAATGTTGCACTCTGGCCCGTCCCTGATTCAAGACTGATGTTCTAGCAACATTATTTGTGCCTCTAGTTGAATAAGCAATCGCCGTCGCCGTCTATGTTCCACAGCACAAAAGCTAATATGCACCCCTCGCAATGTTGTTTAATTGCCTCCCAGAAGGTGCAAGCCGAAGACACCAAGCCTTTATTGTGTTGTATCTACTCTGAGAGCATGTTATGAATATGGGCACAATAACTCAGGTTCCGAAGGTGCCAGACAGAGAGTCGCCAATGAAAGGGGGGCCTATGTTTGCCTATTAAAAGATGCATGGCCACCGGGGACTGATCCGACAAACCTCTGGGGAGGATCTCGGCAGTTGGTGCCTGGTGGGCAATGGCATGGGCAGGAGATATAAATATGTAATCAAGCCTAGAGTAGGAGGTGTGGGTGTGAGAAAATATGTGAAGTTAGTCTCAGTGGTGTAACTGCTATGTATTGACCCATCCCACCATGTCCACCAGGGTCTGCATCTTCGAAGCAGGGGTCCCATCCCTGTCCTCACTGCGCACCACCTATCTACACCCGGAGACATCACATCATTCCAATCACCTCCAATAACTGGGAGGACGTCAGGTAGGGAGCTCCAGATCTCAACTAGGAGGTCCAAGACATTATGGCCGAGGGGTGGAGGAGCATATATACTGCCAAGCACTATGTGTTTGCCCACTATAGAAACCATGCAACAATATGTATCGGCTGTACCCATCTTCCCATTTTTGTATCAGGGTAAATGCTACTCGGCGGTGAATCAGGATGGCAACCCCCCAGAGCCCCGAGTGAACCCTGCATGGAAGATGTGTACTTAGCCATACCAAGCCAGACATAAAGCCTTCATGCCTAGCATATGTGTCTCCTGTAGGAGATGAATATCAGCATCCATGTATTTTGCCTGTGGGAGGACTGCACCCCATTTAATTTTATCAAGCAAGCCCCTCGTATTCCAGCTCACTACATATACCTGCCTGGGGGAGTGTCTTAAGGCTTCTGCTGCCATTATGTCATGGGATACATAGCCCAGGGTGCCAGTGATCGGGGTGGGGTAATCACAAGGACATACATGCTAGGCTGGCAGTAGAGAGCAAAATGAAACAAGCTAAAACTTGAACTAACAACACAGCCATTACCCATCCCACCCCAATCTCCAATACCTCCACACTGCAGAAGTATCTGTTGCGGAGATCCTGAAAGCCATTCCTGGAAGATAGAGGTCTGCTCAGACGCTCCTCTTCTGTGCAGCGGGCAACTTGTCAACATCAATCCTTGAATCGCAATGAGGATCGAGATATGTGACGCCTTTTTTCTTTCAGTTTAATTTGTGTCCTGGTCGAGTCTCCAGTCGAGGAGTCCAAGTCTCTGAGCAGCAGGTTATGTGGCCTGAGCTTTCGTTGTTCATCTGTCCAAGAGAAAACCTCAAACGGAGAGTCAAAGAATAATGTGCAAGAGTTAAAGACCCCCTTCAGACATGCCAGATAAAGGAACATGTGCAGGATCTTGAGGCCCGAAGACGCGCCTTTGGCATCGGTAAAGGATTGAGGCTGTTGTTGCACCATCTTTGTATAGTCCGGGAACATCATGATCCTTTGGGTCTCATACTTCAATTTGGTTCGAAGCCTAGCTTGCTGCAGAATCATGTTGCGATCTCTGAAGTTTGAAACTCACACAATCATGGGTCAAGGACGCGCTCTGGGTGGCTGTTTCTGCTGTATTACCCTATGTTCCCGTTTCCAGCATGAAACATGATGACACAACATCACTTGGGAGCCATGAGGTAAGCGATTGTGTAAGGAACTTTCCAACATCGTTGCCTTTGCAATTTTCTGGGAGGCCCACGTTATTCCACCAGTCTCCCCCCTCAGCATCCTCCACTCTCAGGGCAAGACCTTTGGTGAGCTGTTCTAGAGAAGTAACTTTCCGTTGTAATGTGGTTACTGCATCTTCAAATCCCGAGACTGTTGTCTCTGTCTCTGTGATGCAGTCAATGGCGTTGAGCAGATCTTGGTGCAGGAGGGACACCTCCGTCCCCATCTGGACTTCCAGTGCCTGCCTGGATTGGGTAATGGCCTGTAGAAGGGCTGCATTGTCCGGCGAGCCGGGTGCAACCTCAGCACCATCAGTGGAGGGCACCGCAGTGGCTGCATATCTGTCCAAGGTACCTTGTGTAGGGCCAGACCTGGGGGCCTTGTCTTTAGACATGCTGCATACGTTGCATTCTAAGGGGCTGTGATCTGGCTCCAATGCACTTCCCAGACCTACAACACCCTTGTCACACACTGGAGAGCAGCCTTCAAGTCTCGAAGGAATGTAAAGCATCTTGTTTTACCAGATCATAACCTCCTGAATGACCAAATGAAAGGAGAACCACACAAGGAATACATAAAATATATGTATTTATTACTAAACACTCTCTACTAATCTCTTTATGAGATTAGAGAACAAAGCACACAATATATTAAATCACTAAAATGACAGTAAATAGCACAATACACAGTGGGATTCAGGGGGAGACCAAACCATATACTAAGAAAGTGGTATAACAACCACTACTTGACTAGACACAGTGCCTAGAGCACATAGAATCACTGGGACCCCAAGGAACCACCCAAGGTAGTGACACAGGGGACTCACGGAGGACAAGTGCAGTGTGAGAACACAGATGCGAGTTCCGTACAACTCTATGGGAAAGTTGGGGTTGGGATTTTGAAGATTAAGGACACTTTGGAGAGGACTTTAATCAAACCCACCTAAACATAGAAGGTTCTAAGGCAAGCACCCTTGAGAGTACCGAGATACTCATGCTACCTATCCCAGAGGAGCCATCGGAAACCTTCATAGTTTTCAATGGCGTGATGCGGAAAAGTGCTGCTCCCGTGGAAATGAAAAGTGTCCGATGTGATCCAAGCCTGGATCAGAGCTGAGAAGAACCTGAAAGCAGAGGGGATAGAGTCTGGGTCACTTCACAGTAACCAGGGGCATGATAGACGAATGCTCACCAATGTCGGGTGTTTCAGGTGAGGAGAGGTGAAGCTTGACTATGCAGCCACGGGGACCAGGAGACGTCGACGACAACCTAAGTCCGAGGTGAGCTGTTCCACGAAGGATGTTGAGAATTGGGGGGTCAGTGTCCGGATTGAACACCAACAAGCTTTGGCAACTGCAACCCACGCAGTCAGAGGAAAGATGCTTCGGAGAGGACCAGCAAGGTCCTGGGGACTCTCCAAGTTATGGAGAGTCAGGGCACATCTGGAGCAACCAGGAAAGCCCATGGTAAGTCAAAGTTACCTTCACAGGGACCCACAGGTCGACGGACCAAGGATCGTGAAGGGACCTTGAGCTGAATCACAAAATACCAGCCCACGGAACACTTGTGGAGTGTAGGCCGGAAATCTTCAGTGGAATTACTGCTCGGGATCAGTACTACAAGTAGCCCAAAGCACAACCTCAGGGGTCGCCAAAAAGCATATGCTGCTGCAAATGTACGCGATGCACAGGGGTTCAGGTTGCATGGTCCCCACGAGGGATACAGGCCTCAGAATTGCTGAGAGCACTGATCAACCTCACCTCCTGTGTTTCAGAAATTTTCGGAGTCCTCAGGAGCTCGGGAGATGCAAACAGGTCACATGCCTTTCAGGCGCCTGCCTTGCAGGGGAGCAACTCCTTTACTCCAAGGGAGATTCTTCAGTCATCTAGCATCGTGCAGATCGTTGAAGTACTTGGTTTCTGTGCAGAGTTTAGTCCAGGTAAAATCTAAAGTTCTGTAGTCAGGGGTTCCTACTTTATACCCAAGGAAGGGGTGGGACAAACTCTGGGGGCCACCTATGTGAGGGTCAGGACAGAGGGGTGGCTACACCCATGTCCTTTGTCCAGTTTCGCGCCAGAGCAGGAGCAAATGGCTCCTCCAACCGGTTTGAGCTAGACTATGCACAGGGACACCAAATGTGCCCCCAGTGCAGACATCAAAGCACTCTCGGAGTGCACCGACACAGCCCCAATACATTAAAGCCTGTCTGGGAGGTGGTGACGCCACCCTGTGACAGGAAACCTATTGTCAGGCCTTCCTCCGCTTGAGTTTTGTCCAGCAGCAGGAGGGCAGACCCATGTCTGTGGCTGGCAGCATTCATTTTGTGATGCCAGGGTTCGAGAAAGCTGGTACCGGGTGTACTGGTGTGTCGCATATGTCCCTTTAGAAGGGTGAAATCATACCTCCCACACCAGTTACTGGTGTGGAGGTATGATTCCAATGTGTTTGACACAAAACACGACATGTTTCATGCAGCCGTTTTAAAGTTAGCATTTACCGTGAGGTTATAATGCACTTAAGTATATATGGTTGGCTGCATCACAAACAACCCCTGAAAATAGCTTCCGAAGGCTGCATAGGGGCTCTGCTCATGCAGGTGCACCCTCTCACATAAAACCCAGCACCCTGCCTTCTGGATTGATAAGGCCTGCTATTGGGGTGACTGATAGGTTTAGATGTGCAGTGATATGGAGTAGATATAGTGAACCTATATCTAAGTAAGGGATGCATGCACCACCTTACACAGGCTGCTGTAGTAGACCTGTCGTGTCAATTTGAATGGTCTCCCAGGGGTGGCATAATACATGCTGCAGCACCTGAGAGGCCTCTGGGGTACCTATGCCCTGGATACATAGTATACCATATACTAGGCACTTATAAGAGTACCCCAGAATCCAATCTGAAGTGTACCTAAAGTACATGCAATCAAATTTAGAGGAGAAAGCAGCTAGGCTGGGGTCCTGGATAGCAGGATCCCAGCCAGACTAAGTCAAAAACAGTGAAAAATCATCAAAAAGTGGGGCTAACTATAAGAAGCAGATCCTACTCTCCTACAGTGATTGTGTCCTGTGGGGTACCTCAATATTCCTCCCTCTCTCCCCACCTCTTCAATATCTATGTGAGGCTTCTGGCTCTTGTGTTTGTGGAACAGTGTGTCAAAGCACAGATAATATGTACATTCTGTTTAGCCTGGATAAAAAAGCGAATTCTTACTTGGCAATTCAGTGGGATCCTCTGTAAAAAAAAAACAAGGCAGCATCGAGCAGTTGCCAGTGGTTAGACTTTTTGCAAACCTTCTTCTTATCTTCATCTTTGGCGTAATTGATATTCTTTTGCACTAACACCTGATAAGAATTGCAATGATTCAATAATTTTTCAAAATTGTTGTTTTTATTTGAATGATTACTATCAATTTCACTTCTTTCCCGGAATTGCTTTGCTTGACTGGTTGAGAAACAGACGTGAAGGAGGTGGCCAATTTTTTAAGATTCTTATTTGTATTTGTTTTTTGATCACTTAATCCAAGATGTATGATCCCACGTTGACAATATGAAAGATACCTCACATGGATTCTTGTTTTCTGAAGCAAGTTGAGTTGAAATATATAGCTTGGTATATATGGCTTATATTTTACTTTCTATAAAAGGAACGCTGTGAAGGAGTGAAATACATGGCGAGTCAAGAATCACAGAACATAAAGCACCAAGGGAAAAATAACCCAGTTTGAAAGGCAAAGAGAAATTCAAAACAATCACATTACGTTTGATCTTTAAGACCTAGCCCTTATTTCTCTGTGGAGAAGCGCGACCCACTGTACAGAAAACACCTCTCGGGTCCTTGTGAGTTAGCACTTTCCATCTCCTACACCGTGTAACCCTGAAACACCCAGGGAGTTTAAGAAAATCAATACAATACCTTTTTACTCTAAATTAAATAAGCAACAGCTATTATTCCAAATGCGGCGCTGCTTAGAACAAACAAGATTAGTCAAACATTCTCTTGCATTTGAGAGAATAGCTAGTTTCTAAAACCCAACTTTATTAAATTCAATCTGTGTTTCATTGTGTGTAATGGCCAGAAACATTGTTCATAAAAGATGTGTTCTGGACATTTGGGGCATTACTCGCATTCAGGAGAGGGATGAAAGGGCTGCTTGGAAGAGCTGGCAGGTGTAGTAATGAGATTAGGGAGCTGGAGAGTTTCCCTTGAAATAATTGCTCGGAGTCTGTGTAAACCTATTCCTTTAGTTCAGCACGTCCTCAAAGTGAAAACAATTACATTGCTTTGGAAAATATTACTGCAGCCCAAAACCGCCTAAGCCTTACTTCTCTTGTTTCGACCCTAACGTGAAATCCATACAGCTGTATGTGGTCAGAATAGAAGTGCAAAGAAATAACATTTAAAATAGTTAATGAGTGAGGCTGTCCATAAAATGCGAAGATTGGGCAGGCAAAAGAAATAAGGCAGTGAGTGTAGAAAACACAGGCAGTGATCTGAAGTGAGTATAACTAAAGACAAGACAACTCTAAATTCTAAATAGTTAAATATGGCTTTTGCATAATTTAAGTTGTTGAATCTAAAGTTGAGATCTCAAAGACAGCTGTACAACGCCATGCAATGGGTGAGAAAGTGAATAAGTTCCAACTGCAATATTAACACGCATTAGCATTATATTGCATGTGATATGTTTTCAGGTGATGTACTAGCAGTGCCTGAGTTTGGGTCTGTAGACATTTTACATCCTGTGCCACTTTTACTAGAGACGTTTTCTCTGCACCTGTAAAAGTTGTGAACGCCTGCTGATATTAAAATGCATGTCCAGCTCAAACCTCAAAATGCATTAATCATACCGGAAGAGGGCCTGGCCCCCACTGTTCTTAGGTAATATGTGATTAAGTCAAGCATTTGACCCATCATTATGTGTGCTATCTTCATGAATATAACTGAATGGGAGGTGTATGCCCACACATGGGTCCCGAGCTTGATGCACCGATGGACGCAGCTGCACCTCACTGATGAGCCCTACTAGCCAAAAGCACAACTCTTTGTATCTGCTGCAGACTTGACACAGGTACTCACCATCACTCCCATCCACCTCTGGGCCTGGATATTAGTGGCTGTCCCTTCCACTGCTCAAGGCATTGAAAATCAGGATGTTATCCAAGCTGATGTGATAGGATGGACCGCGCTGGTGATACCAGGGTAACAAATGGGAAGCACACGGCTGACAGACACAAAATCCTGGGAGGCATGACTCCTGTCATGCCAGCACGGACGATATCCTGAGTGGCAATGGCATGAGCAAGTGATCAAAGGGGTATCAAATAAAGCCGAGCCTCAGAGATAGATGTTTTGAGATGAGCACATGTGAAAAGTGCAACATTTGCAGAATTTTCTTTGTGTAATTAGGTGAAATGTTCACAGAGTCACACAAAGCTATACATTAGTTATGTGAAATGCGAAACTGGCATTTCCCACTCTATTTTAATCCTAAGTGCGTCTTCACATCCCCTTTGGATGCAAGGATGCCTTTTGTTTAAATAACAGCACAGAAAAACAAAAGCACTGTGACCAAAGCTGCTCAAGCTCTGTCGTGTGTGTTGTTCTCATGTGTTCGCTGTAAATGTTCTCCACGAATGTCTCATTCACAGTAAGTTGTTAGTGTAGATGGCATGTAATCAAGGAATGTGGCATAACAGAATAGTTTTGAGAACTTGGAGTGTCAAAAGTTATAGAAAATGACTATGATTATGCTCAATACACTGAGATAACGTAAATGTTGCCCGGGTCTTCTGACAAGCCGAAACAGTACCCTTCAAAAGACCACCTGACGTGCTGAAGTGTATCTAGATATGAGAGTGTAACAGGTAAACCAAACATACAGCATGGACATGCCCCGCTGGCTACTATGATCTGTCATTATCCAATCAGGGGAGGGGGAGTTAGAAGAGATAGTCATCCATTCATCTTCCAGGGTATATATCGTAGATCAAGGGGGAATGGATCACTTGTAACCAAAAATTAGCGGTTCGTGAATCTGAGTGTGAAAATATTAACACCTAGATAGGTGTTAATGAGAACCCTCAATAGCGTATTTTTGAGTGGTATGGGCGGTTCTGGGCGGTTTATCTTGATTCTCCGCCTTATCAATACGCATCAGCATTATCATTGGGTCTCTTTTGTCATGCTGCCTCCACCTGGAGGGAACCACTGTTTCTTGGTAGTGATCAGGAATAATTGTGAAAAAGTGATAATAGTGAGGTTAAAAATGTCGTCCCACACTGCCTTGAAGAAATAACAATTTATTCTGGTGGGCGTGTGGGTAGACTATTAAAAAAAAAGGAGAAGTGGTGCTACAGGTTAGATTATGTAACTTAAGCACTGTGGGTGTCCATATCAAAAGGTCGACATGTTTCTGCCCGTTCAGTGCCCCAGGAGGGGGTCGTGGGGCATTCTTCAGGACCTATTAGTGTGAGCTGTTGTTGTACAGTTCAAGTGTTAGTAGAGATGCTGTCTTCAGACAATATGATAGATAGCAACGTCTCAGAAATTACTGTTATCTGTGAAGAAATGAAATTGAAAACTAAGAGACAAACAATGAGGAGAAATCCCCAATTTTGGGGTGGTAGTAGGCTAAAAATAGATAACAGAGCTAAAATAATGGACAAGCAGAAAATGGCAATTCTTATTGATACTGTCAAGCAACTTATATAATGGCAAATCTCTGATATACTGTGGGATTATAGTAGCCAAGGAATGATATATCTATGTGGGCGGTACGATTGGCCGATCACATTTCTATGATATGTTTCCCTTGGTTAATCGAGTGATTGGAACGAATATGAAAAAATAAAATAAAGGACAAACGTTACAGTCATTCCGATATTTGAACAATCGCAATACAAGCAGACCTCAACGTTAGATAGACAGAGGCAGATTACCTTGAGACGCATCCGATTGGCGGCTTTGCCGTGGCAGCGTCACTATCTTGCCTGTGTAAGTGAAAAACGGGGGAGACAGGGAGGGGAGGGAGGTGGGGGGATAGGGTATTACGGATACCGTTAGTTTGTAGAGCTTCAAAGCGGTTTTGTTGACCACCGACGGGATGTGTCTTCCGTACCTCAGTTTCGGGCAATGCACGACTTGTGCTGACGCTGGCAGGCAGGGCTCGTGGAGAACGAGATCCTGTGCGTTGTCGGTTTTAAGCTCCGTGTATGGAGAGAAACTGAAAAAAGACTTGTGTGTTGTTCAAAAAAAGTGGAGGTGGGGTAGATTTTATTAAAAATTATAAAAAGGCCACTCTGAAAAAATAATAAAAATGCTAAATAATAATAATAATAATGTTCTCCTAATGTGTTTTTAAAGTGGTTGAAGAACATTTTAAAATCAAAGAGGTCATTGCTTGTATATAGTTCAGAATTGGGAGCTGATTGGGTAGAGCAGGATGGCATTTTTCAGCGTGTAACATTCATCATGTCTTATTTGAAGTTGAGCCAAGGTATATTATCGTTCAGGCCTTTCGTGTCTGTACTGAGGCGGTGGACCCACCTCTGTTCTCTTTCGAAGAGAATTTTCTCGGCATTGTTCTTGCACCCTATTAGTGTTTCTATTACGATCCAATTCAGATCGTCCACTGAGTGTTGTTGTTCAATGTAGTGACGGCTCATTTTGGTGGTTTCACGTCTGCACTTCACATTGCTTCTGTGTTCACAGATTCTCACCTTTATTTTTCTGCAGGACATTCCGATGTACCTGAGATTGCAAGGGCAGGTAATCATGTAGACTACAAAGGCTGTGTTGCAGTTGGTGTGTTGTTTTATGGTCCACTTCAGATCGGGTAGCAGTTGAATAGTTTTTGTTGGTGTTGTTAGATGGCATACTGAACACTGTCCACATGGAAAGTGACCTGTAACTGGCTGGAGGTCCCAAAGGGTATTTTTCAATTTGAGGGGGGCCGCAGGTCTTGTGTGTACCAGGATGTCTTTTAGGTTTCTAGTCCTCTTATTTGCAAATCTGGGTTTCTGCCATTTTAGGTTCCCCGAAGTCAAGAGACGCCAGTTTTTGTTAATTACTTTCTTGACGGCAATACTTGCTGTGCTGTATGTGGTGACACAGGTGGGTGTATCATCTGTTGGGTTCCTTGCTGTAGTTTGGAGTAGACAATCTCTAGGTTGGTTTCTCGCTCTTTTTTTGCATTTGGAGATGATCTTGGTCGGATAATCCCTTCTGAGCAGCTTGGAGCTTAGGTCGTCAGCTTGTTTTTTGTATTCTGCTAGATCGCTGCAGTTGCGTTTGAGCCGTAGGAACTGGCTGTAAGGTAGATTTTCAATCAATCTGACAGAAACAACCCTCACACAGGCCCAAGAAAGAGTGTTGAATAAAGGATTAGGATATGTACCAACCCCCAATCTGGATATTTTTAAAACAAAATGCGAAGTCTCCGAATTCTGCAGGAAATTGAAATTGAAAGCCTTTTTTACTGGAAAAGAGACGGAAAACAAAGAAGGAGATACATCCCTACGCCTTAAGTCCACTTTTTGCCCACTAAATCATCAGGTTCCCATCGAACTTTTGGCTTTTGAACAAGCCATAATGAAAGAGATTGATGAATTAACAGTCAAAAAGCCATTCATGAATTTAACCAACACAGAAAAACAAGCCTTGGAGACACTGAAAAACAACAAGGAGATAATAATAAAACCGGCAGACAAGGGAGGAGGCATCGTTCTATTGAGCAAAGAAGGCTATAACCATCAATGTCTTGACTTACTGTCAGATGAGAAATTCTACAGTCCAATCACCACAGATCCAACCAAAAGATTACAACAGACGATTAAGATCATGGTGGAAGAGGCCGAAACCAATAGATGGATTTCACACAACGAAGCTGATTTTTTGAAAACTATCTCACCCAGAATACCTTATTTCTACTCCCTCCCCAAGATACACAAGGATAAGAGACCACCTCCAGGCCGCCCCATTGTGTCGGGCATAGGATCGGTCCTGGAGCCGCTGTCCCAATTTGCTGACCATTTCCTAAAACCGTTAGTCCAACGAACACCTACCTACTTGAAGGACACTCGCGACCTACTAACTCTTCTGCAAAATGTGAACTTCTCCTCTGAGACAATGCTTCTAGTAGGTTTCGATGTAGAGAGTTTATATACCAGCTTACCTCAACAAAAAACTCTCGAGACTTTAGAAACTATACTCTTTGGTCAAAACTGGACATACCAAACCCCCAGACATTTCATCCTACAATGCTGTACCTTGGCTCTCACAGAAAATTACTTCGAATATGAAGGAAAACTCTACCAACAGCGACACGGAACTTCGATGGGGAGTACCTTTGCGCCAAGCGTAGCGGGACTCTACGTGAGTGCGTTTGAACAAATGTTCATACAAAACCCCATAAACCCATACACTAACAACATCCTCTTCTGGAAACGATACATTGATGATATCATGGTAATATGGGAAGGCAATCATGAAAGCCTTAACCACTTCCATCAATGGATGAATGCCCAAGATGAGTGTCTCAAATTCACCTACACAGCCGACAATGTACGGCTCGACTTCCTAGATCTAACCATCTATGTTGAGAATGATACCATCAAAACACGAACATTTTTCAAATCAACAGCTAAAAATA
The DNA here is from genome assembly GCF_964204655.1 of Triturus cristatus. Classification (NCBI taxonomy): domain Eukaryota; kingdom Metazoa; phylum Chordata; class Amphibia; order Caudata; family Salamandridae; genus Triturus; species Triturus cristatus. Next base: position 731,699,152 of record NC_140587.1, on the reverse strand, counting down.
GTCTCCTCTCATTCAACAGCTTTCATCCACGCCCCCTGAAAGAAAATCTACCTTACAGCCAGTTCCTACGGCTCAAACGCAACTGCAGCGATCTAGCAGAATACAAAAAACAAGCTGACGACCTAAGCTCCAAGCTGCTCAGAAGGGATTATCCGACCAAGATCATCTCCAAATGCAAAAAAAGAGCGAGAAACCAACCTAGAGATTGTCTACTCCAAACTACAGCAAGGAACCCAACAGATGATACACCCACCTGTGTCACCACATACAGCACAGCAAGTATTGCCGTCAAGAAAGTAATTAACAAAAACTGGCGTATCTTGACTTCGGGGAACCTAAAATGGCAGAAACCCAGATTTGCAAATAAGAGGACTAGAAACCTAAAAGACATCCTGGTACACACAAGACCTGCGGCCCCCCTCAAATTGAAAAATACCCTTTGGGACCTCCAGCCAGTTACAGGTCACTTTCCATGTGGACAGTGTTCAGTATGCCATCTAACAACACCAACAAAAACTATTCAACTGCTACCCGATCTGAAGTGGACCATAAAACAACACACCAACTGCAACACAGCCTTTGTAGTCTACATGATTACCTGCCCTTGCAATCTCAGGTACATCGGAATGTCCTGCAGAAAAATAAAGGTGAGAATCTGTGAACACAGAAGCAATGTGAAGTGCAGACGTGAAACCACCAAAATGAGCCGTCACTACATTGAACAACAACACTCAGTGGACGATCTGAATTGGATCGTAATAGAAACACTAATAGGGTGCAAGAACAATGCCGAGAAAATTCTCTTCGAAAGAGAACAGAGGTGGGTCCACCGCCTCAGTACAGACACGAAAGGCCTGAACGATAATATACCTTGGCTCAACTTCAAATAAGACATGATGAATGTTACACGCTGAAAAATGCCATCCTGCTCTACCCAATCAGCTCCCAATTCTGAACTATATACAAGCAATGACCTCTTTGATTTTAAAATGTTCTTCAACCACTTTAAAAACACATTAGGAGAACATTATTATTATTATTATTTAGCATTTTTATTATTTTTTCAGAGTGGCCTTTTTATAATTTTTAATAAAATCTACCCCACCTCCACTTTTTTTGAACAACACACAAGTCTTTTTTCAGTTTCTCTCCATACACGGAGCTTAAAACCGACAACGCACAGAATCTCGTTCTCCACGAGCCCTGCCTGCCAGCGTCAGCACAAGTCGTGCATTGCCCGAAACTGAGGTACGGAAGACACATCCCGTCGGTGGTCAACAAAACCGCTTTGAAGCTCTACAAACTAACGGTATCTGTAATACCCTATCCCCCCACCTCCCTCCCCTCCCTGTCTCCCCCGTTTTTCACTTACACAGGCAAGATAGTGACGCTGCCACGGCAAAGCCGCCAATCGGATGCGTCTCTAGGTAATCTGCCTCTGTCTATCTAACGTTGAGGTCTGCTTGTATTGCGATTGTTCAAATATCGGAATGACTGTAACGTTTGTCCTTTATTTTATTTTTTCATATTCGTTCCAATCACTCGATTAACCAAGGGAAACATATCATAGAAATGTGATCGGCCAATCGTACCGCCCACATAGATATATCATTCCTTGGCTACTATAATCCCACAGTATATCAGAGATTTGCCATTATATAAGTTGCTTGACAGTATCAATAAGAATTGCCATTTTCTGCTTGTCCATTATTTTAGCTCTGTTATCTATTTTTAGCCTACTACCACCCCAAAATTGGGGATTTCTCCTCATTGTTTGTCTCTTAGTTTTCAATTTCATTTCTTCACAGATAACAGTAATTTCTGAGACGTTGCTATCTATCATATTGTCTGAAGACAGCATCTCTACTAACACTTGAACTGTACAACAACAGCTCACACTAATAGATCCTGAAGAATGCCCCACGACCCCCTCCTGGGGCACTGAACGGGCAGAAACATGTCGACCTTTTGATATGGACACCCACAGTGCTTAAGTTACATAATCTAACCTGTAGCACCACTTCTCCTTTTTTTTAATAGTCTACCCACACGCCCACCAGAATAAATTGTTATTTCTTCAAGGCAGTGTGGGACGACATTTTTAACCTCACTATTATCACTTTTTCACAATTATTCCTGACCACTACCAAGAAACAGTGGTTCCCTCCAGGTGGAGGCAGCATGACAAAAGAGACCCAATGATAATGCTGATGCGTATTGATAAGGCGGAGAATCAAGATAAACCGCCCAGAACCGCCCATACCACTCAAAAATACGCTATTGAGGGTTCTCATTAACACCTATCTAGGTGTTAATATTTTCACACTCAGATTCACGAACCGCTAATTTTTGGTTACAAGTGATCCATTCCCCCTTGATCTACGATACTATGATCTGTCCACAGGTCATATCCTTTCCTTTATACTAAATAAAAAAATGTTCTGTGATGTGCCTGGACTACTATACGGATTTCAACCCTTATTCCACATGACCATACGCATGTGCTGGAGGAGGAGGTGGATCAGGTCTATATTGTTCATTAACGAGCTTGAGCAAAGTAACATGAAAAATGGGATGTACTGGCACATCTTTGAGCAAATGTAACTGTTATTGGATAAATCATACACTCTATGTTTAAGGGACATAAAAATAATGGCTGTAACTTGCCTGGCCCTTGTAATAGCAAGTGCTTGGTGGATAACCAAGCACGATCTTTAGGCTCGTGTTCAGGTTCATCATTCATTTGGGATAACTTTTTTCACAAAAAGCAACCACTATTGAATTGGCTAGATACCAGATTCAGAGTAGTGTAAGAATATTGTTCAACTATCTACTTGACAGGTGGAATATCAAAGATATTGAAGTAAAAGCCTCACTCACATAATAGTGACATGCTTCATCATAGGCAGTTACTCCACACCCAGAGAAGGTGGTACTCTCTGGGCGGACTCAACCAAAGATATACTGGGAGTTCTTAGATAAATGAACCACTGGTTAAGCAGGGAACCAGATCAAATTAAAAATACCTATGAGTGTACCCTATTTTGAATCCTTTATTCCTGGGCACTCATGATATCAATAAAAACTTATTGTCGGGGTTTTTTTTAACTCGATTTGTTCAATTGTACCCTCAACCGTGTGCCAACATGTTTCGGCCCGTCTTATAGCCCTATCGGGTCTGGGGGCCTTCGTCAGGGCGATATCTTTCTTATCCTTATGCTATAAGGTCCCTGCGATTTAGCTGTACATGTGCTTACATGCAACCCATTCGTACGTGAGGCCTAATGCACTCACCTGTCCGTATGTACCATCCGACTTCAGTAGAATTTTTCTATTGGACATGGAACAAAAGATTGACATGTATTTCTTTGACGACACAACAACATAATCTGTCTACAGCCCATCTTGTGCTCGTAGTCTTTGATTTTTAGTTGTAGTGATGGTGTGCCACCTGACTATGTGCTCTCTGATTTAGGGCTTAGTGTAGTACATTAATCATTTCAGTTTGCTCACCACCACATCACATCCACATCTATTCACCACACAACGTGCTCATCATACTCCTTGTGTTTGACTATGGGTGAAAAGGATTGTGGCTAGGTTGTCTCTCTTAGTCACCGATCCTATAGGTCTCTATTTTGGCACCCATTCCCTCGTTGTGTGATTTATTCGTTTCTTAAATATATCACCATGCGTTGGGATCGCGTATATCTCTTTCATCCAGTATTTTTTAGAACCTACAGGTGCTCACCTACTGCCCTATGCCTACTGGCATCATGCAGATCTCGTGTGTTCAGGTGCTGTCCTGTAGTCAAACACTGCGTCAAAGATAGGTAAAGGCAACTGTTATCACGTTCTAGACCGATCTATTAATATAAACCTAGTTCTATACAAGCTTCTAGTTCACGGACCCTTATTACCGTGTTTCTTTCTTTGTTTGCGTTAGAAATAAACAAGGTGTTCATACTTATTCCATTTCCATGCCCTCGTTTCTACTTGGGCCTTCATATCGTGTGTTACAGGGTGAACTCCCTCTTATATGTGTTCTGTTTGTAAGCCCCTTTGATAGCTAGTCTTTTTAAAAATTTAGTTAGAACGAAACGGAACCGTTAAAAAACTCTACGAGCGTCCCTGACTTCATAACAGATAGTTCGGGACCAAGCGTCACAATTACAAAATATATATTATAATATATTCCCTCGCTGTCACTTACGTCATCAAGGACACCGCACCGCCGTTGCACCTAGTCAACCACACCGTCTGCCGTCGGGGATGTGAGTACAGTTGTGTCGGCTTTTAAAAGAAGGTGCATGAACCTAATTGGAGGGCTATTCTAACCCAAATCCACTTCTCTATCGTCACGTAACGTGATCTCAGCTGTTCGGACTTGTATGTGGCAGAACTACAAGAATTATGGGAGATGTAGTTCTTTTATGTCCGATACGCAGTGTTCGATCCCCCTCTCGGCGAGGGATTTGTTTTGTACAATTTTGAGGGTGTATTTTGTTAATCCCTCGCATAACTGTTTTGCGGAGAATCACTTAAATGGTGTAAAGCTACCGTTGCGCCGTTTTGGGGGAACTAGCATGTCTCACCTCATGGCCAGTGATAAGGGGTAGGATATAGGCGACCCCACTTGAACTTATATATATCTACTAACGGCAGGTAATTCTAATCAGTAGATTAATCTATTTTTTAGCTTGACTGCACGTTTGTTGTCAAATGCCCGACTTCGATGGTGTTATTCCCATGTGTTCCTAAATTATCTATATCGAGGTCTGATATTACACCCCAATCTTCTGTTGTTATATATGCCGGTGGCTTTATTGTCTATACAGAACTTTGCCTCCTGTCTTTTTCTTGAACCCTTTGTTTTAATCATATTTACATAGTGGAGGTGCAGCTCTTTTTTAGTTTTTCATACACATGGTTGCAGTACGATTTGTTTGTTAGCCATGTTTAAGGGATATCTATGTTTTGTAGCCGAATTAAGTCATAGAGTCCCACAGAATTTCCTCGTTAGTGCCTGATGTTGTATTGAACAGGCGATAGATCTACCTTTGATTGCCATATTTAAGAGATATATATGCTGTGTGGCAGAGCTACGTCATAGAACCCCACGGAATTTCCTCGTTAAGGCCTGATGTTGTACTTGACAAGCGATAGATCCACCTTTGTTCTAGTTTTAGCAATTGTTTTTCGTTGCAGCTGTCTGGTAGTCTCTCAATTACAGTCCAAGTGAAGTCATCTTCACTGTGTCTCTGCGTTTGAAAGTGTCTCATCATTTTCGTGATTGTTTTTCCGCATCTGAATGTACTGCGGTGCTCATTGATCCTGATCTTGACTTTACGTGTGGTCATCCCAATGTATATTTTATTGCAGATGCACGTCATTAGGTAAACCACATTGTGGCTATTGCAATTGCTGAAGGATCTTTGTTCCCATGGTGTTTTGAGGCCAATGTCGATTGTTTTGCTCTGTGTTGTTAGTTTGCATACACTACATGATCCGCACGGGTAGTGTCCAATTACCTCTGGTAGATTCCAGAGTGTGCTCTGTTGGCCTGTTCTGCCTTGTTTCTTTTTTGGTCGGGTATGCACCACAGAGTCTTTGATTGATTTTCCTCTCTTGAATGCAAACAATGGTTTTTCTAGTTTTAGTCCCCCAGAGTTCAGTGTTCTCCAATGTCGTAGAACTATGTTCTTCACATTGTTGGAATCTGTTCCGTAGGTGGTCACGCATACTAGTTTTTTGTCATCCAGTTTCCTTTTTGGTTCCAAAAGTCCTTCTCTGTTGCAGTTTTTTGCCCTTTTATACGCTTGTTTAATCAGTTTGACCAGAGTGTTCATTTGACCAGTTTTTGTAAGAGATTTTGGCTTCTTCAAAATTTTACTTACCTTGTTCCTAAATATCATGGAGATGCTGATGGTGTACTTTTACAAGGGTACCTGTCTCTCCTCCTGTTAGATCTGGGGGTCTCTAGTTGGCAGGGCTAGGTAGCACTGTTCAAATAGGGACCCTTGCTTCTAGTCAGGGTAAGGGGGATACATTCTTTAGATAACCCCTGCTCACCCCCTTGGTAGCTTGGCACCAGCAGACAGGCTTATCAAAGGCAATGTGTAAAGTATTTGTACCAACACTCACAGTAACACAGTGAAAACACCACAAATGGACTCCACACCAGTGTAGATGAATAAAGTACTTTTATATAAACTACACAAGACCAAAACGACAAAAATCCAACATACACAGTTCAAGAATATGGTTTCCAAAAGAGTTCTTAGCTTAGCGACAAAATAATCCACATTAGCGTCGATTTTAGCCAATAGTACCTGGTGATGCGATAAAAGTCCTTAGCAGCGCTCAGGCGTCGAAAAACAAGCAACAGTGTCAGTCCTGAGACCCTGGGGAGGCGATGCGACAACCCCGCTGCACGCAGCGGGCGTGTGCGATGAATCCGGTTTGTATGGGAGTGAGGCGATACTTGTATGGATTCCAAGGCGTAGCTTCTCCGGTAGAAATTTTCTCGCAAAGGTACGATGTGACAAAATTCATCCCGCTAACGAGCGGGATGACAATTTCACCAGCGATGATCTTGGCTGGCTCTGCGACGATGTTCGCAGCGATAAAATTTGGCCCGCTAACGAGCGGTACAATGATCTTGGCCGGCTCTGCAACGATCTCACTGAGCGGCAGCAGGCTCTGCGACGATGTTCGCAGCGATAAAAATCGGCCCACTAACGAGCGGAGCGGGGATCTTGGCTGGCTCTGCGACGATGTTCGCAGCAATAAAATTCGGCCCGCTAACGAGCGGGGACAATTTGACCAGCGATGATCTTACTCAGCGGCGGCAGGCTCTGCGACGACGTTCGCAGCGATAAAAATTTGGCCCGCTAATGAGTGGAGCAACGGAAATGTGCGGTGCGTGAAAAAGTGTAAATCCTTTGCTTCTTTCTTCTTGGTCAGCTTCCCAACAGCAGGCACAACTTCCAGAGGCCCCACAATTGGATCAAGCACTCTAGGAAGGGCAGAACTCACACAGCAGAGTTTATGGGGAAGCTGGGGGTGAAGTCCTTCCTGGGACTTCTTAACAGGAGGCCAGCTCTACTCAGGCCCTTGGAGATTCCTTCAAGCCAGGGGACACAGCACACAGCAAAGTCCTTCCCCTCTCCTTGGCAGCAAAGCAACTGCAGGTCTGCCTTACAGCAGGTCAGACCTTCTTCTTCAGTCTTCCAGCTTTCTCCTTGGCAGAGGTTCCTTCTTGATTCCAGGATGATCTAATTTTCTGTAGTCTGGGTCCCAATACTTATACCCCAAAATCCTTTGTCCTCTGAAGGCAGAGGGGCTTTGGCCTAGTCAGAACCAGTTCTGGCCAGTCCTGGAGCACTCTGTTTACTTGGTTTCTTCTTTCCTTTGAGAGAGAGGGGCAGGGTCATCAGCCGCCCAGCAGGGGGTGGAGCCAGCATTGTGGAAGGCAGGCACAGCCCTATTCAGGCCCAGGTGCTACTCCTTCCACCCATCTACAGCAGAATTTCCCTATTCAGCCCTGGGCTGACTCATTCAGCCTCTGGGAGCCACCCCTGTCCCTGTCACTCACAAAGCAGACAGTCAATTCACAAACAGGCCAAGGCACACAGAAAGGGCAGAAAAGGAAAACAGACACTTTCTAAAAGTGCTGTTTTCACACACAGGATTTAAAAACCATCCTTCCTAAAAGATGTGTTATTAAATTCTGAGTTCAGGGATACCAGACTTTAGCTTCCTATCTTGCTCCTATGGGAAGATATGCAGGTAAACATTATACTCAGCATTCCCCATTATAGCCTATGGGCAAGATAGCCTTTCAATAGTGAACAACGAAAATGGCTGTAATTCACATACACTGCACCCTGCCCAGGGGGGTACCTCGGGCCTTCCATAGGGGTTTCCAATGTGTACAGCAAGGAAAGGGTTGGGCCTAGCCAGTGTGGACACTGGTCAGGTCAGCATGGCAGTTAGCAACTGCACCCAGGCACTGCGGTGGCAGGCCTGTGACACCATTTTAGGGCTACTTCTGTGGGTGGCACAATCAGTGCTGCAGACCCACTAGTAGCATTTGAATCACCAGCCCTGGCACACTCAGTACACTTTACTGGGGGCTGACAGGTGAAACAAATATACCAATGAGGGATAACCAATCAATATAACAATTTACCTAGAGAGCACTTGCACTTTGACACTGATCAGCAGTGGCAAAGTGCCCAAAGCATCTAAACCAGCAAAAATGAAATCCAGCACAGCGTCAAAAATACAGGAGGTAGAGGTAAAAAGTCAGGGGAAACCACGCCAAAGGTGCAAGATCTAACACCTCCATTGTAGTAATTTAATGGATTTCAAATGGTACCCAAAAAACCAATAGAAGGGTGATATTCCCATTGCTGAGTTAGTTGAGTCATTTTTAGTAAACTCAGCAAGACTAAAGCCTTACACCCACTCAGTGTTGTTGGTGGTCAGCATGCATTGTACAAAGTGTTCCATCATTTGGTTTACCCAATACGTTTGATACGTTTATTGCTCTGCATATGGTTGGGCAGAGGACAAGCAGATGTCATTGGCTAAAGCTGCAAACAATGCTTGCCAAAGCTTTGCGAAGAATTGAGGCCTAAAAACAATGAAAATGGCAGTAGGAACCCATATGGTCATACAATGTGCTGAATGAAAATATCTGCCAGCACCATTGCACTGGTTATCTAATAAAGGGGAACTAAATGTGCCATTTAGGTTACTAAATTCACTATCTCCAAGATGGTTGTCTGGCCCTGAATTGGAAGCAAATTAGTTACAATGTTCCTAATGATAGTATACCAAGGGGGAGGTGGAACAGGTAAAGACTGTAGCAGTCCTTATGGATGAGAATGTATATGTTTATTGCCGGTACAGATCATGTGTGTATCTTTAGTCTGCGTTTCCCACCAAAACCAACATTGACTGGATAGCAGAATTTTACACTTTTCTAGATAGCCTGCCAAGGGTTCGAAATTATATAAATGAAGTGTCTTTCTGGAACACGTCTAGGGCAAGCACATAAAGCCTTTGTTTGAACTGCTAACCATCTCAAATTACGTTTTCAGGATCTTGCAGCCACTCAAGGGGATCTATTTGAATAGTAGTAGAGCAGACTACTTCAAGAAATTTGTCTGAGGCTATAGCACCCCTCACTTTTCCTTCCTGAGGATAATCAAGGGTCTGATGTTCTGTGATTCATTAAGTGAGCCCCCAAGTCTGGCCAGAGCATTCACTTTGCGGGTTTTTGTTCCTGGTCGATGTGCTATAAAAAAGCCAAACACACAGAAAAACAACTACTAGTGCCTGGGATACACTTTTTGGACTGGGAATAGAAATTGAAGGTTTTTGAAAGATTTTGTGTTCTGAATAAACGATCAGGGTATACGGGTCCTTCAGGAGCTAATGCCTCCATTCTTTGAAGGCTTCTCTAATGGCTAAGTGTCTTATTACGAGTTTGGCGGTCTTCCCAGGAAGACGGCTACGCCTATGGTGAACCCGCCCACCGGATTATAACTTTAAAATAGGGCGGGCAGTGTGGCAGTGGTCTTATGGCAGCGGGTATGTTAGGTTTATAGGAGAGCTTAAACAGCATACTGCCACCACAAGAGGGCCTGCAGCATGTTCCTCCATGGTGTTGCCACACAAACTGCAACACGGCTAACTGCATTTACTTACTGACTTGTCCATGTAATCTCTATTATGTGGGCATGACGACTCGACCTATCAAGCTGCGCATTTCAGAACACCGCAGCAACTTCCGCTGCCTGAAGAACAACACCAAAATGTGTGTGCATTTTCTGGAAAAAACACACTCTCCGGACACCCTTAAATGGGTAATTCTGGAAACCACACACAACTCTTCTAAAACTAGTCTGTTCACTAAAGAACAAAGATGGATACATCGTTTATCCACACACGACAGAGGTCTGAATGATGCTATCCCTTGGAGCTCCATCGAGATCTAGGTGATCTCTTGAGATTGTACATTGGAACAGATACATTTGCGCCCCACAGCACCCATTCTAACATCTATATATGACTGACTTACACATCGTGATAAAACTAAGGTTAATATGACTCTATCAACAGTGCTGTCACCCACCTTTAATAGGTTCTAATGAGTGCCATTTCAATATTAACCCTACTGGGCTGTGACCCGTGAGCAGCCTTCTTTTTCCTTCTCTCTCTTTCCCTCCCCGCCCCTTGCTGTGATGCCTGACTCATCTCTCACTCTCGCGAGTGGACAAAATCCAGCGGTATAACAATTTCAACTACGGACCGTAGAAAGTTCCCCTATTGGTCCTGTTTATTTTGAATAAATTCTTTCCAACATTACACACTTTTAGATAAGCCCCATGTGCAATCACAACCTTAAGACTAGACTAACTTATACACGTTGCTGACAAGCCGTCGACCATTTAAACACCTACCTTTGGTTTGGAGATTAAATATTAAATACCACTCCTGTAGATATATCCTACAGGTGCGAATTTCCTCAGTATTCGCTTTCTATTTTAATACACACAGACAATGTTCCAAGATGGCCGCCAAGTCAAGCGACACGATAAGTGAAATATTTCTCTCGCTCCACCCACACCCTTAGGCACGTGATCTACGCTGTCCTTCAAACCCGGGGTTGGACCGAAGCCTTCACCTCCCGGGACCCGGTGGAAAGGGCAGGTCTACCTTCGAGCACCATGCGCCTAAACTGTTAGTGAAAACGCGGACTATGCCACTCCGATATCCTTCCTATATCCTTTAACAATTTGCCCAGGCTAATCTTTTACTCTGTCGGTATTCCGACCTGGGCGATTTACGCCTGCTCATAGTCAGCGTGCAAATTATCTGCTCGTGTTTACGGGGCATTCACGATTACCGGGGCCCATCAATGTTTATGCACCATATCTCACGATAAGAGAGAAGAGTCCGATCATCTCTCCCTCCCGCCCCCTCAAGACTACACTTTGAACTCAGGCCCTTGTGCCGACCTTAAAGCAATACACCATGGCTCACTGGAGGGAGGTATCTACACTAGGGGTGGGCGGAATTTGCGAAAGCGACTTTCGCAAATTATCGCGAAAATGTTAAAAATCTCCGCAAACAAGCGGAAATATCGCGAAGATGCGGAAGTTTTTTTCCCGCCCGTTCGCGATATTTTTTGCATGGTTGCGGGTCGCTAACTTACCCCTGCGGTTGCTCGCGGGCGCGGCCATCTTGTTTTCAGTTGTCTCGCGGTGCATGATCACGAGAAAAAAGACGTGATCGCGCGACGCATGACGTCACTGCGGACGCGAACTGTCGCGAGACAGCGCAAATGGCTAAAACAATACAACATCTCATGGAGAACGCGACCAGATCGGGAAAACTTGTCGGCGAACGCGGGGATTCAGGTAAGGCGATCGCGCGCGCGCGAGAATGTATTATTTTACAGCGCGAGCAAGAACCAAATTATCGCAAAGCTGCGGAATGCGGACATTTTGACATTTCCGCGCTCTCCGCGGAACGCGGAAATGCCAAATTATCGCAAATTCCGCGAACGGAACGGAAATTTTGCCCAGGCCTAATCTACACTTCCGTATCTGCGACACGAACTGCCAGGCTAGTCACACTGTCGGTAAACGTGTGTCCCTTTCAGACTTGTTACCATGGGAGACCCAACTCCTGAACTCTGACATCGTCTGTCAGATTTCCTACAGATTTTTAGCATTAGCGAAACTGATCATATGGGTACTATCCCAACCTGCCCATTCTCTGTTAACCATCATACCTCGGACCATATTCATTGGCAATCCACACTAACAAGAGCGAACCTCACGCCCAATTCCGGCCTCCTCCCCATACCAATTTCGTTACTGATTCTGGTGTCCCCGACATTACTGTCTCACTAGTTCCTTAGGTTGATACAGGGAACTTCATTAGACTTCAATGACACGTGCAATACTTAATACAAGAGACCTGCTACTTGTCACTTAATTACAACCATTTTCATCCTTAATATATGAATTGTGTTTATGCTTAGTCCTACAATTTTTAGAAACCGAGCGCTAGGCATATCCCACCGGGTACTGTTGATGCCTGGGAATCATACCAACTAGGGTGAGTACCCTTATACGCTTCTGCTGCACTACGGCATTCCATAGGGGTTTAGAATCACATTAGCTCACTATGGAGACCCACCACTGGCTTTTAATCATTTCTAGTTCTGCTAACGTAATAACGTGTATTTCACAAGATATTTAGTAGAAGTCAGAGTCACCGTTATACAGTGCTGATGCTTATATTGTACCACTTCAACCTGATTGTTGTTTTTATGTCTTTGTCTCCCTCAACAGGTAGATTCAGGTACTATATCCACCAGACACTTCCATTGTGAGTAACAATATACCACATAACTTAGGTGTAGATAATTATCATTATTTAGGTCCTGAAGAATCGCGAGGATAGTAATCCAAGAGCGAGAAACATGTTGACCTACACTGAATAAAATAAGGAATTACACTACACGAGACATTACACTCGGGATAGTGCCTTGTTTTTAGTTTTAGTTTTTACTTAGGGTAGGAGACCCCCAGAATAAATACTTACTTACTTCGGTACTCCCAATCCTATTTTAATCTTATTATATCTACACAACACTGCCCCCACACCCGCACTTCACCATACAGCATTCAGATAAAAAGATCTCCGGTAAAGTGCCCCTAATATAGGGAGCCCGTAGGGTATTGCACTGCCGACCCGACGAGGAGCAGCCCAGATGATGAAGCATGACACCTGCAAAGGTGTGTGAGGGCATTACTATCCGACTTAGGAATTCCCCACCCTGACCCCAGTTCTCGGGGCAGCCGTGATCCCTTCTTCTTTGACTCTGTACTACTACCTTTTCATTCTAGAGGAACGGCATAAACTATCTTTTGTAAAAGTTGCATGCACCATGTCATGCTTGCCACACTGTGCAGGAACAATGGAGCAATTCCAAGGGGCACAACATGTGCTCCCTGCATGCACCCCCATGCCCAGATTCACCCAGGGTTCCTGTTAGGGACCCTTTACCCGCCTGTCCACCACCCTTTACAGGGTGCTCAAAATGTAACTTGTAATATGCTTGGTGGTGCCGGCATCAGCACCACCAGCATATTCTGCCACTTTTGAGACCGCCACCACAGTGGGCTCCCTGATCCCAGTGCAAGCGGCAGTCTTGTGGCAGTCCCACCCCCACACTCCTAATCGGACTGCCACAGTGAGTACGGGGGTCCCAGACCACCATACTCATAATAAAACCCTAAATGTTTCTTCTCCATAATAGTAAAATTGTTTTCAACAGGGCACAGTTTTTTAGAGAACAAATGGTACAGGATGAAGTTGTCCAGCCTTAGAATCTCATTGGAAACTACTTCAACAATTGCAAATTGAAAAGGATCAATCTCCACCACATGTGGAAGTGAAGATTCTAGGTCCATGAGGTCAGGCACTGAGGTGAAAATCCTCTTTCAGCTTTTGAAAGGTGACTTCTGCTTCCAGGGTTCAAAAAAAAGTTTTGAAGATCCTCAGAAGCATTGAGTTTTCTTGCCACAAGAGTTAAATGACAGTTCCAAATGGCTTTGACCTTTCTTTGGAACATTTGTATCTCTGCAGTGGTAATAAAAAAGCCTAAAAATTCAACATTTGTAGTGTGGAAAATATATTTCTCAAGCTTAGCAAAGAAGTGGTCCTCACATAGCTGTTGAAGGTCAACCTGCACCTGCTTCACATGCTCAATTTTAATGTTTAAGTATTTTCTATGTAGGTGACCACACATACATTCAGAACGTGCACAAAGACCTTATATATAAAAAACTAGAGCACTGCCAGTGTGTTATAGAGTACCAAGGACATTACTGAATATTCTTGTAGATTGTATTTGATAGGAAATGTGATCTTCCCATTGTCTCCCTCTCGACCCTCACAAAATGGTAAGTCCTGTATAGGTCCAGTTTTATAGCAATGGTTACCCTTTGTACTTGATCCAGGAGTACTAAGATCAAGGGTAATGGATACCTCTGCATCATAGTGACTTTTTTCAAGGCTGCATAGACCCTATTGAACCTGAGTGCGGCATTCATTCAACGTAAAAAAGTGAGGAGGTACACTGGATATTATGAGTGTTGGATAAACCTGTTCACCAGGAGCTCATTAAGATATATTCACAGTTATTCATTTTCTATCTCATTTAATACATATATTGAACTGCATGATAGATTTCCTCTAGTGGCAGGTCTATATGGTTGTAAAAACTGTGTGGAAAATCCTAGCTTTTCTTTTGCTGAACACTACTTGGAAATCACTGTATCGAGGTTTTAGGCAAACCGCAATAGAAGGTTTCACTACTGTGCAAGACAACAGAATAACTGAGCATGGAGGTTCCTCATAACAACTCTGGTAACAATAATTAGAGTCAAGATCACCACACTGCAGAGATATGGGTGAAGGCATAAATGAATCGCTGGTGGTGTTTAGTGACAAATCTCATCTTGTCAGAAAGGGATTCAATCAGATTTTCTTTACTTCCTCACCAATTATGACTTTCTAATCGGGCTTTATTCCAGACAAATCCACGGCCCTGAACACATGCACACTGTTTACCACTGTTAATAGGATTGAAAAGACTTTACCAGCTGTAGTGGTGCTGTTGACGCCGAAAAGGTGTTCGATTCACTGGAATGGCCATTCCTTTATGCCACCATTCGCGCCCTGGGGATCCCTGATAGTTTTTGGCGGTGATCAGACTGTTGTACACCCAGCCAATGGCCTGCATCCGCCTCAATGGCACACGGACTAGGGCATTCCCTCTTACCTGTGGGACGCGGCAGGGATGCCCCCTGTTCCCCCTCCTTTTTATACTGGCGCTAGACCCGTTGGTGCACCATTTACAGAGTAAGCACAGCCACCATGGTTTACAATTCAAGACGGGACCGTTGTTGCTCACACTCTATGCCGACGACATAATATTATATGTGCGGCACCCTGATGAAAACTTACCACCGCTGCTTGGCGAGGTTACTAGATATAGCACCATGTCAGGTTTACACATCAATTGGGGTAAATCAGAGGTGCTCCCGCTGACCGATGCGGTTTGCGCCAGAACGGGGGACTACCCATTAACTTGGAGTGACGACTCGGTAAAGTATCTAGGTGTCCATATCCATAGGGACCGGGATCGTGTCTTGCAGTTGAACTATGGCCCGGCGGTCGAGAGGTTCGAAAGCAACGTGGAACGATGGTTGCGACTCCCCCTGTCCATGGTAGGCCGAATAGCCCTAATAAAAATGGTGGTGTTGCCACAGTTTCTTTATCTTTTTACGAACATCCCAATCCCTCTCTATAACAGTTTTTTTACCAGACTGCGCACTTTGCTTGGGAGGTTGGTGTGGGGTGGGAGACAGCCTCAAGTTGGATGGGACACCTTGGTGCTACCATATGAGAGAGGTGGTTTTGGCGTACCGAACTTGCACATTTACTATTTGGTTGCCCAGGCCAGTTTTGCTCTGCACTGGTATAACACGGATATCCGTATCCCATACTATCGGCCTGAGGCGGACTTGGCCCTTCCGGATCCGCCTCACACATTGCTGCCGCATGGCTTCCCTCAGGATCCGCGTGATATTCAAACGCTATATACCACGAGTTGGGCTTGGCGCAAGCTGGTGAAGGTGGCTGGCATGAGTGCCCTGTACTCTCACGCACTACCCTTGGCAGGCAACGGTTGGATACCTATCCTGCAGGAGGCGCTAGTCAAACGCACACTATCTAAATTTCAGTTACACACCTTTGGGGACTTGTTCCCTGGGGGGCATATATTCTCGCACACGGAGGACTCTCGACTCCGGGAGGCCACGCCTTTAGACCATTTTGTGCTAATGCGTGTACAGAAGGCACTCCGTGCCTGCATTGAGAGCTACCCATTGGTGCCTACTGAATTTCCTCTTCTGACTAGGATCATTAGCGGAGATGGGAATCACTTGGTTGCTAGACTGTACAAGAGGGCGATAGAACGACTACCAAGTAGAGACACGGTGGTGAGGGCTGCCTGGGAGGGCGATCTTGGACATCCCTTAACTGACCTTCAATGGCGGCGTTGCTGTGAGCAAACACGAAAAGTCTCGCCAAACCATCGTCATAAATTGCTACATTTTAAGTTTCTGCGGCGTGTATATCTTACCCCCAGTAAGCTACACCGCATTGACCCAGCGCGGTCCGATGCCTGTCCGAAATGTAATGCCCCGCAGGCGGACTTTGCCCATATGACGTGGACGTGTCCCAAGTTGGAGGTTTACTGGACATCGATTTTCAGTGAGATGTCTAAGATGGTTGAAATGGACATAGCACCATCGCCTCTCCTTGCCCTATTGGGGTATGTCTATGACCTCTCCAAGTCCCGCCGTCGTTTTGTAGCGATAGTGCTTCTGCTAGCCAAACGCGAGGTGGCCCTTAGGTGGGCAGGTAAAACTAGCCCCACACTCCACACATGGTTTCACAGCATGACATATTGCAACACTACCAGCGATACATATGCTCAATTGCAGCCGCCCGCGTCTAGACCGGTGGACATTTGTCAACCCCTGTTAGCATACCTACAGCGTTCACAGGAGCCTAACAATACACCTCCACAGACATCATAGGTACTGTAGGGCCAAAGGACATGATTAGCGGTGCCTCCTGATCCTAACTATTTTGTACAGTACCACTGCACATGATGGTAATCACTGCATGTTCATGACACTTGCCGTAAGGTCGAAAACGGCAGCGTTGATGTGCTTGCATACCATGGGTTATTCGATAGACATGTACTAGCCACTGGAGATATTCCTATTGATTAATATGTGCTCGTTGTACTACCACAGATTATGTAAATTATGATCATGACTGCCTGTTTCTTTTCCTCTGTTTTTTTTTCTTCTTTTGTATGTAATTTCTTTGGAAAATGCCAATAAAAAAAATGAGAAAAAAAAATGATGACTCTCTATACCAAATAAAACACACGACTACTGTTAATCTCTGATCTTACATCCACTTTAAGTGTACATAGCTATTTCGTTTACATGGACTTCACATGAATGGTAACATTGTAAGTGAAATGAGACATACACATGATTGACTCTAGTAAATGACGCTATATGGTTCAAGATATCAATGGCACAGTACCTTTATCCTGCTAATGCCAAAAAGTGTCACAAGACTGATCTTGTTCCAATGTCCTAGTGCAGGTATAGCGCTAATGAGAAACAGAGGTTTACAAAGGTTCTGCATATAAATATGGAGGCCAACAGGAGTCCTACAATCAAGTAAGTAATATCTATCTCTCAGTAGCTATCACTAAACGGAGGCAACTCAAGACAGCACTGGGAGAAGTTGAACAATTCCAAGGATGCACAGAAAGTCTTTCAGGCGATGTTACAGATGGAAAATCTCATGGTAGCAAACAGGGATTCAAGGTATTGTTTGCTGACAGTATGATAACAACAGCAACTCGCTCAGAGAATAATTCATCAAAGAGCAGGGATGGGGGAGCCCCCTCCTACTTAAGCAGCTCAATAGGGGGTTGCCACTGGGTGCCATGGGCTGGTGAAATTGGCTCCACTAAACATTAATGTTTAGTGTATGGGACTCCTCTGTCTACAGATCTGGCTCACAAACAGCTGATAATTAATAGTTTTAGACAAGACATGACAGAGAGGCATGGGAGGTGTGCAAACACAGCAAAGGAAAGTGAGAAAGAAAAGAAACACATTCAGGAAAATAGGGGAAACACAGTGGGACACAAAAAAAGTACGCATGAGAGAAAGGTAAAGAAGACAATGTAAGGATGGAAGACAAATGTTTAAATAGAAGGAGGAATGAAAGAATAGCATTAGGAAGGTAGGATGAAAGGAAGGAGACTTAAAAGGAAATAAAGAAGAAAAGGTGAAAGGTAGAATAAAGGGTAAAAATGATGAGAGGATGGATGAAAGAGAAGAAGGGTTAATTAGTTAGAAGATGAGAGGAAGGGTGATGAATGTAAAGATGGAGAAAAGTAAGGATAAGCAGGTGAAAGTAAGGATAGATGTATATGTGGATATATTGATGGGTAGTTGCATGAAGGGATGGATGTATATATTGATGGATGATTAAAGGGGGAAGGTAACTCGCCTAAGGAGTGTTGGGTTTGCTTATCTTATGTGCTCAGTGGGAATACAGGTATGGTTCAAGTGGGGCTTATTCTAATTTGCTGGCTACTCCCTTGATTATGAGTTATGTTTAATGTTAAATTGACACTTTCCATTAGTGCAGAGGCAGGTTGTCACAGTCAAATTAAATAAAAACTTATCCACAGAACTCAGTGGCTAGTGGTTAGCAGTTCCTAAATATTCAGAAAGGTCAGTGCCTCAAATTTTAGATTTTTACTATGTTATTATTGAAAAAGGAACGACACACTGTTAACACACGTGTGAGTGAGCAAAAGGTTGAGTCATAATTTAGTATTCTTAGTATCTTATTTTGAACTTTTTACAACCATAAAGGGGCCCACAACATAAACATAGTTTATATGGGAAAAAAAGCATGGGCTTGATTCACAAAGGTAAACTTAGAGGTTTGGTTTAAACTTAGACCAAATGTCTAAGTTTACGACTTTGGGAATTCACAAAGGGCATTTACGAGTAGTATCTTTATGTCTGCACTTGGGGCAGCCCGAGTGCGGACATAAAGGTAGTACTCATAAATTCCCTTTGTGAATTCCCAAAGTCGTAAACTTAGACGTTTGGTCAAAGTTCAGACCAAATGTATATGTTTACCTTGGTGAATCGGACCCTGTATCTTTAATTACATCTGGTACTTATTTAAAAGATAGATAGATAGATAGATAGATAGATAGATAGATAGATAGATAGATAGATAGATAGATAGATAGATAGATAGATAGATAGATAGATAGATAGATAGATAGATAGATAGATAGATAGATAGATAGATAGATAGATAGATAGATAGATAGATAGATAGATAGATAGATAGATAGATAGATAGATAGATTTAGAATGGACACGCCCAGTGGGGCCTGAGTTTATACTGTGTTCTGGGAAAGCACAACTTTATTATTCCTTTTTCTTTCTGGTGATATTCTTATGCTTGATAGAGATATTTAAACTATATAATCCTTTCCCTAATGCATTTTTGATTCCTGTTTCTATCTGTTATATTTTCGAACATAAGAGACATTTTACACATTGCATACTGTTTCATGGTATGTATGCATGATATACATTGCATACGATGAAATGCAGTGGTGTCTATAAAAAATGTGACTATAAACGTTTATGTTTTATATTTCATGAACTTGACAGAGAGCCAGCAGGTTTAAGGTCCAGAGTGCCCCACTTTTGTTACTTGCATTATTACTCTTCTTGAAGAGGCTTCTTTTATTATAAAATCAATTTGTTTTGTACGGAACTTAATATCTAAAGATCAGTTGGCAGAAGAAAGAGGAAAATACAATTGGGCTATAAATCATTACATAAAATCATAATGAATATAACAATTGCCCTGTGGAACACCTTCTCTTTCTCCCTCATCCCCAAGGCTAACAGTATTCATTTACCATGTTAAAGCCTCTTGGATGCCTTCGTAATCTGGTGTGAGGGCCTCAGTATGAGGCCCATGAGTAAAGTCTCACCATTGTTGTGACTCGGTGTTTTATCCATCCCAGTTTGCCCAATGTCCTGCAAAGGGCAGTTCAGGGATTACTTACATCTAGTTCCTTACATAGGACCTCAAAGGGGCTCTTCTCTCCTTGAAACTTCAAATGCAGTTCATGAATTTAGTGTTCATTTGCCACAGAGTTTGAATTGCTACAACTCTGCCCTTCTGCTGCCTGTGTTAAGCAAACTCTTGGGACAGCCTATGGCGGCTTAGAAATGTACATGGCCTCTTGTCTTCCATAGAGAGTGAAAAGGGTGGAACTTTTCACTTTTCAAGTAACTGAACGCTTCTACAGACCTGAGGGGTGTTGCCATATATAGCTCTAAAAACACTCACTAAATATTCATATCCTTTTCAAGTGTGCCAAGCTACTGAAATCTAACAGTCCCCATGAGTTCATATTCAGTTCCTTTCATAGTGTGCCAAGCTACTGAAATTTGACAGTCCCCATGAGTTCACCCAATTATGTTTTTAAAATGTCCTATGGGTGCCCACTTATGTAAAAAAAATTAATCCATTGCTAGGACCAGCATTTTGCCATGACGGCCACTTTAGCCCAAACATTACATACAATATGCCAGTGCCATATGTTTCCTAATATTGCTTCTCTTGCACTGTGGAGGTCTCTTGTGTCAAAGGTTATGTCTAATATGTCAAGGACCACATTTTATCATGGATGGCCCCATGACCTTGGCAGAGTTATCTTCCCAAATGCCAGATTTGTTCCACGATGTGCCCTCACCAGCAATTTGCCACAGGTGCCAACTATGCTGAGAATTTCCTTCAGGAGGCCAACACTGGCATTTCTTCATGGGTGCTCCATGGCATTATTTACCTACAGAGTGCCAGCAGTACCATTTTGCCAAGGGTATCCCATATGCCAGTTTGACTAAAGTATTCCATTGCCAACATTTTGGCAAAGATGCTCCTATAAGCCAAGTAGCATGCCAGGTCCAACAGAGGATCTGCAAGCATAGCAACACATGCTCACTTACATTCACTTATTCACACACATTCTATCATTAGCACTTACTTGCACTCATTCGTTTTCACCTAATCTCATGTACTCACTCTCACCATGAATCACTCTTTTGCAATCTCCGACTCATTCTTACTCTGACTCACTTATACTTACTCATTTTTGACACACACACATCCACGATTCCATACACATACATATGTGCTCACATACATACATGCTCTCTCACCCGATACCCGATATCAATCTCACCCACATGCTTGCACACAACAGATATTTAAACAATTATTTGTCTTACCTAAGATACCTGTGAAGGTCCGGATCTTGCTCCTCCACTTTTAGTTACACTAATAGTGAGTAATACACAATTATTTACTATTAATGTAATACAAATGAGCAGAAAACGAGGTTAGAGCCTAGCTCTGATAATGCAAGACACCCCTGTGTTCTTGATACTGTTTTTGTCAACTCTGAGGCCAGGTGTCATAAAGGAAGTGCCGGGGGTAGCAAGGGCCAAGCTAGTTGGGACCTCTAAATGAGTCCATGGAGGTGTTGTCCACTCCCGACTACGGAGTCTCCACTGTCATAATGTTAGTATTGAACAGGCCTGGGCGTAGTTCGTGGAGTTTTGCTACGTGGAACTCCGCGAAGTTACAAAAAGACTCTGCGAAGTTCTGCGAGTGGTGGAGTGCAGTGCGAACTGCAGTTTTTGCTAGTATTCCTGCTGCTTGGGTAGAAATTTACCCGGGCAGCAGCTCACGCTCGCGAACTTACCATTGCAAACTCCTCTGCACATCGCGAAGCATAGTTTTCTGCACTCCGAGAGCTCCGCAGAGTGCGGAGTGCAGAAAACTCCGCAAACTCCACAAACGGAACGAAGTTCACCGCCCAGGCCTAGTATTGAATTGAAGTTCATGAATACCGAACATGAGTAAACATACACAAAAGTGTATGTTTACCTTTGTGAATCTGGCCCTAAGAAAGCTGTGGGTCAGACTAACAGTATAGTAGCGACGCCATGCCAATCAACCTACTGGAATTTGTCTCCCCTTGAAAGCTATTGTCTCACAGTGAGTGGCAGCCAAAATCATGCCACTATATCTAGATGCGGCAAAAGACAAGTCAGACAGAAAAAAATGTTCTTTGATTGCATTGGTCACTGGGCAAATATTTATGAAAGACAAAAGAACCATAGTAGTGACATTGAGATCTGATGGGTGAGGTTTTAAAGAAAAAGGGGCTGATTTGACTAACTATATACATTGACACTTTAGGTACAATATGGTGGCTGTGTGACAGTAAATATTCTGTTTAAAAGAGACAGCTACAGAACGTGTCTTGCCTGTGTGTTTTTCAAGATCTCTGATGTATTGTGCAACCTGCACACGCAATTTCCTCCCAGGAGCTAATTAGTTAAAATTAACATTTACACCTACAATGCTTTATATGTTATTTAAAGATGGCAATTACATTTGAAGGTCGTCATAAATTAAGAATCCCTTTTTACAGCCCTGTCCACCCTCATTAGAATGTTATTCAGATGTGAAAACTATTTTCATGAACAAATTCATCATTCTATAAAGGTGCGTTAATTAGCTGCTTTTGGGGTTTCCTCGCTCCCTCTGGCTTTGCTCATCATTTCTCTGAGTGAATTCCGAGGAGAAAGAGGAATAGGCCCTGGGTACATTTTATTTACTACCTGACACAGAACAAAGAGCTGATTGTGCATTTGCAGCTTTTGGGTGGCAAACATCTAAGCAGTTGCCTAAAAATAGAAGACATTTTTTATCAGTACTCCTTTTTCAAAAGCACCAAAGTAGGTTATTCTCAGTATGTTGGCATACAAGTAAAAATATTTAGCGGGGAAATGTCAGAAGGTTTGTTTTGCCTCATAAATCGATTGTAGAGCACTGTCCACGATATATATCTTTAGAATCTCTACCCGTTCATTCACATCTAGAAAATCCAGTGAAGCCATGTGCTTGTGTTGCGCGTGTGTGTTTGCGCGCGCATGTGTGCTTCTCTGGGTGGGGCTCTGTGTATGTGTGAGAAACATTATTTCAAGCTATCACAAATCTGGTTCCTCTCAAAACCACTGTATGGCAATTATCTCTTACAAATGTCACCCTAAAAACTCTTGTTTTAATAATCTGGCTGACCAGGCAATGCAAAAATGATTTTATGGACCGCTTAACTAGTGAGATGTTTGGATGGCAGTGTCCGGGGCAAATGGACATTTTTTGATGGAGGGAGAGAGAATACAACAGAGAGGGATGATACAGCCTATCACTACATTTCGACCTCAACCTTGATCTCGTCCCATTCCTTACTATGCAAGGTTCACCTCACTTTCAGGCAACACGAGTCCCATCTCTCTCCTCCCAGGTCCTTTCCTTTCTTTGGCCCTGGCTCCTACTTGTCCTGTTTTTTCATCTGCTTCTCTCAGACAGACATTGCATAAACACGATGAGGCCAGGTTAAGGGATCCAGCATTACATTTGGGAACTACCCAACTCTTGATGATTTTCTAGTGTTGAAGGGCAGTCGAGAGGGGTTTGATCACAATGGCTGTTTTAGGCGGCTCCCCAGTCCACTGGTAAAGATGGTGTGGGATTGGCTTGAGATTCGGCACCAGATCGGCATAGTGAAGTTTGGCTGCCATAAACCAGTGTGTGGAGAGGGGTGCTACTTGACAACACCAGATTATTCTCCAGACTGATCAAAGTTCCAGAGTAAGGTAGTGGTATTGCTGGATTTGGTTTATTTTTTAATTTTCACACACAGTGCATTAACAAGGAAGGAACATGTACTACATTTTTTTGTATGCTTCAGAAGAATGGTTTACAGCTTTTAAATAGTTTGTAGAAAAAAAAACATTAGGTCAGACCACCCTGGGGACCTTCCTGGGGGGATATTTAAAAGAGGAATTTTTTCACTCAGTGTGTGGTTGTTGTTCTTGACTCATGGAGCACAAAAAGCCAACTTCCATTCTTTTCAAGGATCAGGAGAGAAAACGAAAAGGGATAGAGAGGAGAATGCTTATCCTCCTTCTTCTCCACCACCAGGCCCCCTAATTCTTGCTGAGGAGCAGTTCCCAAACTTCTTTAGTTCATACCTAACCAATGCATTACTGATGTTCAGAGGCAATACAGAAGAGCAATATTTGTCTGAAATCCGTGATCCTTCTCCTACTTCTTCTGCACCTTCATGGGCAGTTTTTACTCCATCCTCAACTTCTACGTGGCCTTCTCCAAAACATGATGATTAGATTCCGACCCCAGATGCACTTCCTAGGGGCTTTTTCATAGAGAGATCTGACATTCCTGTTGCCTTAAAATACCTTGCAGGCAATCTTCGGACTCCTATGGAAGAAGATAATACAGTTACCAGTTTGAATATGTTTCAATAGCTTCAGCTTCGTCCTCCTCCCTTTCTTCCTAACAATGATGAGATTTATGAATTATCACTCAGGGAATTGAAGAATCCTGAGAAGGAAGATCAGCTAAAACATGTAATTGTGTATATCCTTGGAGGAAGGGTGAGTTGGAGTTATCTTCATTGTTGGACATGGCACTTTTTGCAGGGTTATCCCCAAACGTCTTGCCTTCTTCCTTTTATTTTGTCTGACCTGTTTTTGTTGGCTTTAGGACTCTGGGCACTTTACCACTGCTAACCAGTGCTAAAGTACATGTGCTCTCTGTCTAAATTGTATTGGTGATTGGTTTATCCTTGATTGGCATATTTGATTTACTAGTGAGTCCAGGTAAACTGCACCAGGTGAGTCCAGGGCATGTAAATCAAATGCTACTAGTGGGCCTACAGGCCTGATTGAGCCACCCACATGAGTAAGTAGCCCTGCAAACATGTCTCAGACATGCCACAGTAGTGTCGACCACCCTCTCTTTTACTACATATATGCCACCCCTAAGGTAGGAGCAAGGAAACCCCATGGACAGAGTGCAGTATATTTAAAAGGTAGGACATGGACTGGTGTGTTTTACATGTTTAAATAGTGAAATACTGCAAATTAAATTTTCCACCATTGCAAGGACTGTCTCTCCCATGGGGTAACATTGGGATTGCCTTGAAATATTTTTTATGTTTAATTTCCATTTGGGAGCAGATAGAGATTTGGAATTTAGGGTTTCCGAACTCACACATTAAAAACATATTTTGTGGTGAATTGATTTTTAAATTGCATGTTTGAAAAATGTCACTTTTAGAAAGAGGTCATTTTCTTGCTGAACCATTCTGTGCCTCTGCCTGTCTGCAGAATACACGTCTGGGTTGGCTGACAGTTAGGCTCTTGTGCCTTCACTCTAGACAGTCACTCAAAGGGCGCTGAGATGTGGTTTGCATATCCAGGTGGGCCATCACCAGGCTGATGGGCCTTTCTGAGCTAGAGTAGTGGAGGAGTTATTACTGACACCTGAATAGGGCAGTGCCTGCCCTCGCACAAAGCTGTCTCGATCTCCCTGTAGTATGGCTGAAGCCAGGTCAGGGGAGAGGCAGGGCTGTGTGCACTACAAAGACTTTTCATTGCAGCATGCCTACTTCAAAGGCCAAAAGGGGTATAAATATTTAACCTCTGACACCCCAACATCAGAACACTTCTGGTCTCAGGACATTCTGCCAGGAAGAAGAGCTGGATGCTGTAGGACGGGCTGCCACTCTGCCTGTTGCTCTGTTGCACTGGCCTGCTGTTTCTGTCCTGGGAGTGAAAGGATTAGACTTTGCTTTCTACCTTCTGCTTCCGAGGTTATCCAAGAGCTTGTGTGTGGTTTCCTCCTGTTAAGAAGTCTCAGGGCCATCAAAGACTTCATGAACCAGTGCCTGAGCTCTTCTGCTATGAGTCTTGACTTGCCAAGTGGTGCCAAATACTGTTCAGGTGCCCCTGGAAGTGCAACATGATGATCTTAAAGAAAAAAAACACACATCTGCTCCAAGCTCCTGTTTTCTCGAATCATCGCTGCAAAAGATCAGTGAATCGCCGCTGCCTGCACCAAGGCATGGTCCCAGCTGGAAGCAGCTGGAAGCATCGACCACGTCTTTCGCTGAAGGACCCAGCTCGCCGTTGCAGCGCATCAGAAAGATTGATGCAGTGTGAGTCCCGAGCATTGTGTCACCGAAGTCTGTGGCACCCCATCCGACTCCAACACAGCACCTGCTCATGGATGAAGAATTGACACAGCGCCTGCTTGAGGCTGCAACATTGATTTAGCGCCTGCATCAGTGCTGCAAAAGACACACAATTGATGGACGGAATGCAGAACAAATCAAAACATTCTCCCCCAGTCAAGAGATCTGGGTTAAATCCATCATTCTTTTGCTCACCATGCCACCCCAGTTTAGACCTGGCAATCTGCAAATCAGTCTTGACCCTGTGCCTCATGGGAACAGTCCAGCCCGAACTGCCAAGCCAGGTCCTCCCTGGACCGGAAACAAGCATCCTAGGACCGGTTTCGGGGTTTCACCCCTCTTCAGCCAGGATAGCTTGATTCTAGTAGCACAGTGAGCCCGGCATAGATGCAGTGCGCCTGGATTTTTGATGCGTTGTCCCTCATGTCAACTCTTCATCGACACTGCACCCCAGTGGGTAACTGATGCTGCGTGTCTGGAAACCGACACATCAACTCCCTGAGATTAAGGAACCAATGCATCTCCTACCTTGTCAGTAAGGAACCAACACATCACATGACTAGCAGTAAGGAACCAATGCATCAGCTCCCCTTCAATAAGGAACCAATGCATCACCTCCCTTGTGTAGTAAGAAGTCGACACATTGCTCTCCTTTTCCAGTGCTTCACCTCTCCTGCGCCTTGCACCGTCTTGATTTTTGATTCATCTAAGTCACTTTGTGCTTAAACAAATGCATCCATTGATTTCTATGGACTAAACTTGTGTAATGTTTGAAAAGTGCTATTTTGACTTCTGTATGTTGGATTTTTGTCATTTTTGTTTTGTTTTATTCAGTAAATGTGGCTATTTTTCTATACTGGTGTGGACTTTTTTTGTAGTGTTTCATTATGTTACTGTGGGTTTGGGTACAAATGCTTTACACATTGCCCCTGAGATAAGCCTGACTACTTGTGCCAAGCTACCAGGGTTGTCCTAGTTGTGTGACTCCCTTCCCCTGCCTAGAGTGAGGGTCCCTACTTGGACTTGGCACAAACCAATGCCAACTAAAGACCTCATTTCTAACATTGGTGGTCAGCAGTGAGGATAAGATTTGTGTTTTTACTTTTCATAAAGTGATTGTTGTAGACTTCGTCCATATTGCAGATCATTACATACCATCATACTGTTTTCTCCTTTATTTTCAATTGGTATTTTTTCTAAATGTACTCCTACTTCATCTTAATCTACTTAGAACCCTGTGTGCTTGTTGCACCTGAGAGGCCTTGACAGAATGAAAATTAACTACTGCCATCTAGATATCTATACTATGAACGAGTTGAGAGTTTTCTGCATGGAGAGGGGGATGGCTGTGGAGAGGAGATCTACAAGGTGGGATTCCTGGGCCCTTGCAGGTATAAACTGGTGATCTTAAAGAGAAAATCCACGCATTGACTCCCGGTGCCTGTTTTCTTGACACATCGCTGCAAAAGTCCAATGAATCATCCTGCCTGCACAAAGCATGGTTCCCCCTGGTAGCATTGACCACTGCTTTCACCGCAGGCCCCAGCTCTCCATTACAGCAAGTCAGAAAAGTAAGCCCCAAGTACTGTGCAACCGATGTCTGTGGCACCCACTCTGACTCCAATACAGCACCTGCTCGCCGGCTAAAGAATCGATGCAGCACCTGCCTCGTCACTGCAAAATCAACGCAGCACCTGCATCGCCATTGCTGCATCAATGCAGAGCATCTGGATTTTTTGACACATCATCACTCAAGGGCGACTCTTCATCTACACCACAGAAAGGAACAGAGGCCGCGTGTCTGGAAACTGACGCACCTCCTTATCTGCCAGTATGGAACCAACGCATCACCTTCCCAATCAATCAGGGGTTTGTATAGCGCAGCTACTCGCCCGTGACAGTCGCAAGGTGCTTAGGGAAGGGGGGACTGCTGATCCGCCTGGGTTCACTCAAAGAGCCAGGTCTCGAGAACCTTCCTGAACTGGCTCAGCGACAGGGATGGCCTGAGGTGGAGGGGCAGGGTGTTCCAGGACTTGGCAGTGAGGTAGGAGAAGGATCTTCTGCTTTGTAGGCATGAGTGAGAAGCTTGAAGGTGATTCTTTTGTTGACTGGGAGCCAGTGAAGTTCACAAAGGTGTTTGTGATGTGGCTGTGGTGGGGGGGGGTGATGGGGACCAGTCTGTCATTTTGGCATTTTGAACGTTCTGAAGTTTACTGAGGAGTTTCTGGGTGAGGCCGGTGTAGAGTGTGTTTCCGTAGTCGAGCTTGCTGGTGAAGAGTGTGTGGGTGACATTCTTTCTTGCTTCGGAGGGAACCCATTTTAAAATCTTTCGAAGCAAGCATTTTTTTTTTTTTTTTTATACAACTTTATTGGGATTTTCAAGTGGGGGTGCATCGTAGTACACATTACATTGAGCATTTTAGTTATACAGAGAGCTCAGGATACAATGCAGGCATTATACTACCACTGTGCCCCATGTGGTGTTGTCATCGAAGCCTATCCAGAATATCACAATACAAATAAGGAGGCCATCAGTTCCACACAGTGTTATGCAGTACATTCCTAGCCTCCAACCTATCGTGCCCAAAGGGAGCAGTGCCCGCTCAACTTTTCGAAGCAAGCATAGTGTGTGGAAGCATGACGAGGACATGGTATTGATCTGGCAGTTCATTGTGAGCAAAGAGTCCAGTATGATGCAGAGATTGCATGCATGGTCCATGAGGGTGGTTTGGGTTCCCAGTGCGGCAGGCCACCAGGAGTCATCCCAGGCAGAGTAGGTGGGTCCCAGGATGAATACTTCAATCGTGTCTGAGCTGAGTTTGAGGAAGCTGCCCTTTATCCTGGAAGCAACAGCCTTCATCCCTCTGTGGAAGATGATTCTGTTGGCCGAAGGGTTCATTAGTGAGGGATGGGATCAGCTGGATGTCATCGGAGTAGGAAACAATGTTAAGTCTGTGATTTCTTATGAATGCGGCAAGGGCAGCCATGGAGACGTTGAAGATGGTGGGGCTTAGGGAGGAGACATGCGGCACTCCGCAGCTGATCTGTGTAGGTATGGAGTGGAAAAGGGGTAGTCTGACTCATTGAGTTCAGCTGGAGAGGAAGGAGTGGATCTAGTCCATGGCCTTGCTGTGGATGCCGGCGTTGTGGAGTCGCGTGATGTGGGTGAGGTGTGGGAATGTATCAAAGGTGGCTGAGAGGTCCAGCAGTATCAGGACTGCCGTTTTACCCCGGTCGAGGAGGGCGTGTATGTCGTCGATGGCGTAGAGGACTGAGGTCTCATGCTGTGATTTCTTCGGAAGCTGGATTGGGAGATATCCAGGATGTGGTTCACTTCAACAAATTCAGAGAGTTGGGTGTTGATGGCCTTCTCTGCAACCTTTGCTGGGAAGGGGAGCAAGGAGATGGGTTGGAAGTTTTCGAGATCTGTAAGGTCGGTGGATGACTTTTTAGTAGGGGGTTGATCTTGGTGTGTTCCCAGTCATTGGGGAAGGTGGCGTCTCTATGGAGAAGTTGATGGTGCCTTGGAGTTTGGGGTGATAGAGGTGGCTGCTCTGTGTAATGGATGGTGCAGGCAGGGGTCCGATGGGGCTACGGAGTGAATGATCTTCATGGTCTTGAGTTAATCGTCTGTGGTGAGCGGGGTCCAGTTGGGCAGCGTGGGTTTGGGTGTAGTGTGGTTGGGTGCGGTGGTGTCGGTCTTGGTGGCAGGGTGCAGGGCATTGAATCTATCATAGATCAGTCTGATCTTGTGGTGGAAGTAGGTGCCAAGTTTGTCGCAGAGTTCTTGGGAGGGGGGACGTCTGGGGTTTTGGTGTTTATCTGGGGAACTTGTTGACAATGGTGAAGAGTTCTTTATTGTTGTGGGTGTTGGCGTGGATTCTGTCTTGAAGGGCTGTTTTCTTTGTGGATTTGAGGAGGAGATGGTGTGTGGTGGCAGCAGTTTTGAAGGCTGCGTGGGTTTCCAGTGTTTTGTTGTTCCTCCATCTCATCTCTTCTCGAGTCGTCTGTAGGTGTGTCTGGACTCGAGTAGGTCTGGAGTGAACCAGCTGGCTTTCTTGGTGTGTGGTTTGTTGGGTGCCTTGAGGGGAGCCAGGGCATTGTGCAGTTGGTGATTCATTGGTGGAGGTTGCTGGCTGAGGTATTGGCGTCTGCTGTGGTCAGCAGTGTGGTGGTGGTGAGAAATGGGGGTGAGATGTTCCTCTGTGATCTTATTCCAGCTGCAAAGGGAGGACAGTGGGTGCGGTGGTGTATGGTGGGAGAGTTGAAGGTGAAATGCACGCAGTGGTGGTCGGTCCAGAGAAGTTCAGTGGTGTGGTCATAGGTGATGTTCCTGCTCACAGTAAAGACAGGGTTGAGCGTGTGCCTCACTGCGTTATTTGGCGCAGTGACTAGCTGCTTCAGTCCGATGTTGGTAAGGTTTTCCAGAGGGGAGGCTGTGTTGTGGTCTAGGGGGTTGTCCAGGTGAAAGTTGAGGTTGTCAAGTAGGATGTAGTCAGTGGAAGCGAGAGCCTGGGGTGCGATGTCATCGATGATAGCATTGGTGAAAGGTGGGTAGGGACCAGGGAGCCTGTAGATGAGGGTTCCACGGAGGGTGGTGTTGGGGTTGGTCTGGATCTGGAAGTGAAGGTGTTCCATAGTTGTTGTAGAGTTTGTCTGAATGGGTGGGCAGGTGGAGGGTGTCCTTGTGGATGATGGTGACACCTCCTCCTGGTCGTTCGGCATGAACCTTGTGGGTAATTTTGTATCTGTTGGGGATGTGGATGGGGTGGTGAAGTAAGGGCCTGAGCTGGGGTTGGTTCAGGTTTCCACGAGGAAGGCGATGTTTGTCGCGATGGAGTAAAAGACTTCCCAGTTTTCTGTGGCATGTTTGTGGAGAGATTAAGTGTTGAGGAGGATGCAGTTGAGCTAGATGGGTGCGCTGTTGGACAGATGAGCAGTGAGAGGAGCTGGTGTGTTGGAGTGCATGATGGCATGGCTGCAATTCCAGCATGAGAAGTGTCCTTGGTTCTCCTTAGGAGCAGGGAGGTGGCAGTCGGCATGGCATCCTGTGTTGAGGGCGAAGCGAGTGCAGACGTCCTATTGATCGGGTGGTCTGAGAACTAGGGTCCATGCGCTGAGCGTGATCCAGGCATGGATGGGCACAAAAAAGATGTACTGCACTCAATAGTTTTCAGTGACAAAATTAACATACACTGACAGGATTTGGCAATACCCCACACCAACCAATGACACAATGATCCCACCCTAAATATTACACTAGAGGACCACTTCCAACCCCCTGTTCACTGACAAATAGACTAATGTCATCCTATTTCAAAACTTAGACCTGAAGTATAAGTTTAGACCTGACGTTTAGGTGTAGAGCTCAAGTCTAACTTAGACCTGAAGTCTAAATTTAGATCTAAAGTGTAAGTTTATACCTGAAGTCTAAGTTTAGAGTTCAAGTCTAAAGTTACACTTCAGGCCTAAATTTACACTTCAGTTCTAAAATTATACTTCAGGTCTAAACTTAAACTTCAGGTCTGAACTTACAATTCAGATCTAAGTTTACCTTTGTGAATCGACCTTCAATATCATCCCGTTATGCATAAGGAAGGAAATCTTTGATGTCTCTACTTAACATCACTATTGTGTCCCATACTTACTTCCATGATGCCCTCAAGAAAGTATGCATCCTCTCTGTTAGTATTTGGCCAAAACTTTAACAGTAACAGTGAAAACACCACAAAAAGACTCAATTCTAGGTTAGAAAAATAGAACTTAATGTTTTAAATAAAACAAGACCAAAATTACAAAAAAACTATAAGTCATTATATGACTTTTTATTGAACCGTCGTTTGAGTTAGGGGGATACCACAATAAACATGGAAGAAAAACCGTAACTAGTATTACTATTGCTCAACTCACGTTTTACTGCCACCTCAAATTTGTATTCCTCCATGTTGTGACAAGACAGTCCAGTGTCACTTCAACATCAAATTAACTATTCACTATACCACATTTCTCACCTCTAGAACCCTTCTCCATCATGTAACTTGCCTCCTAATACCCCCAATTTTCTGTGCCTACTTCAGATCCGGGGTACTATTTAACACAATAATATGTGCTGTCAAGAGTAGTAATCAAAATAGGTCAATAAAAGGTAATAAAGACTCTAACTTACAGAATGATTTAAGTTGCTATAATGCAGCCCAGGACTCAAAACATTGTCGGTGAATTCAGAAAGGCAGCCACCCTGTCCAATTTCAACATTGTATTGATGATGGCTACCTCTACCGGGTTCTTTGGTTTCAGTTGTGCGACAGCTGTACCATAAATGTACACACTACAAATATATATGCATATCTTAACCTCACAGTAGTACTACTTCAAAACGTACAGAGATCTTGGCTGCCCATCGTCCTCCATGGTTTACCTTTGATTGGTAAACATGTCTCTCAAATGAAAGAGTGAGCCCAGAGTAGAAATGTCCCAGAGTAGATCGGTCCCAGACCTTTCAGCAATGGCTGCAGGCTCTGCAGACTCAGGAGCCACAGTCAGGAGGAAACAAAATGGGTGGCGACATCCATTCAAAAAGCCACATAGGGTGCAGGCCTGAAGCATCCGTGCCTGCCTTTTCTGTTACAAAAGCATTCTGCATTCATAAAACACAAATAGGTGGCTGCCTTTGACAGGAAAACAAGAATATACAGTGTGACGGGCAGTAAATACCTGCACATGGCAGCTGGTGCATTTTTTGCTGAACTCCATGCTCCAAGCTGAGCACAGAGTGACAAACCGCCATGAACTCCACCAGCAAAGTGGAGTTTACCATTCATATCCCTACTTTTAAATGCCCTGCACCTTGCACTGTGGGTTATACAGGGCCTACCATAGGGGTAACTGATATGTATACAAAGCGAATGTTTGAGCCTTTCAAAAGGGTTGTTTTGCCAGATTGGCATGGCAGTGTAAACTGCTCATACAGGCTCTGCAGCGGCAGGCCTGAGACATGGTTAAATAGCTACTTAAGTGGGTAGCACAATCAGTACTGCAGCTCACTAGTAGCATTTAATTTACAAGCCCTGGGTACAAGGTGTACCACTTTAATAGGGACTTTTCAGTAAATGAAATATGTCATTTAGGAATGAACCAATACTACCATGTGTGGGGGAAGGAGCACACGCACTTTACCACTGGTTAGCACTGGTAATGGGCACATAGTCCTAAAAAGAGCAACAGTATGTCCTTAGGTTGACCAATGCTGAGATAACTCTTATTCATTCAGCCATATACATCACACACATTCAATCATGGGGAACACAGCTACAGTTGAACAAGCAGTGTGCCAGCACACAAAAATATTGACAAATTATATATCAATTTATTTAAAACATATAAAACAAATGTGGCAGGTTAATAAACTGTTAATCATACATAATTCATATTGCTCAAAAATTGAAATAATATCAGACCATTAATCAACAAATCCAGTAGCAATCACAATACAGATGAGAGTATTAAAAGACACTACACTTTGTCATAAAGGGACCATATTCTTGTAGGGTAATGTTGGGGCTGGACCTTGATGTACAAAGAACAATCAGTATCTAGTGTGGCAGCCCACTGCACGGATTATGATGCAAGTGCGTTGATGCGTTTCAATGGTATTATCTTAAATTAAACCATCATTATCAAGTCTAAAGATATTACTCTTGGATGATATTTCTACAATTAAAAACATACAATTATTACACATAACGTAACCATAAAAGACAATAATATACAATACAAACAAAACATATCCAATATCAATCACATGATTAGTCTGTTAAATTACTGAAATGTAGGTCTAACAATTACAAGAAGTCACTATCAATGTTCATGACATCACTGCTTCGACAATTACCTTCGATTCCCTCCATAAATCTCACAATGACACATCGACATTCTCATTCATCAATCCACTCTCGGTCTCACCCAATTGGCAGAACACTTAAAGTGGACTATGTCTCACCTTAAGAATAACTTGACCAAGGTGCTTTTATTCTGGAACTCCTTATATGGAAATATAAATTCTTCTCCCAGCACCGAAATTTGACATTAAAAACATTAAAATGGAGACCAAAAGTTGTGTCTAAGAACCTACATATTGCATATTATTGTACCGCCTATATCCTCATGCGGTATGAGAGGCCCCACTTTATTATTATTATGATCCCATCTCACCTTGAAAAAAGAATTGAACGGAGTTCAGATAGGACAACAGCTAACCTCACTGCTCTTTTTCCGTCACAAAGTCTAAAACAAGGGGATATTGCACTGTTTACAAGGCAACTACCAGAAAGTCAATTATTGGCAAAGAGATATAAGTATTGTCATACCTCTATCACCATTAGAGGATTGCATCCAATGTTGGCATAATGCTTTTTGCTCAAACCTTAATATTGTGGCACGGGATTCCTATATACCCTCCACTTAATAGGGTCTGAAAAAAATGGTAAAAACACAATTCTATTAGTAGGAATATAACTTTCACTTGATCCAGTCTAAAAAATGTTTTTTTGTTTTAAGGACAGGACTCCATTACAAAGAAGGATAGTCCTATCTCAAAGTGCTCCAATATGTACCCACACTATACACCTTTAGTTGCTGCCAAGCGGCTCATATGCAATACAATCTAATAAAAATTCTGACCAAGAGAATTAGTAGAGACATCCCAATCACATATTGGGCAAAACTTTAATTCAAAATTGTAGCTACAGCCAAATAGTAAACTAATATCTATACCCACGAACACTCATATAGAGTGAAAGTTCTCTAGGAACAAGTCTCAGCTCCGCTCTAGGCAAAAGTAATCTAATCATGATTTTAGCCTCAATAAATACCTTTACGGTTTTACAATTGCTTAAGGGTATACATCTGCAAGTGCCCATGGTGTGAGCTGTGGCATAGCTCCACGATCAGTGTAGGGATGATTCATGACCCCTCAAAGATGGCGGAACCGCTTCTAGTAACGCGAGACGCTCCGGGCTAAGAAGATTGAAATGGCAGCACTTGTCTGTTTCACAATTGCACAATATGGTGTTGGCATCCTTGATGGTATTGCTATAGTACTTTGCTTTGGCTGATGTGATGATCTGTCTACATTTTGAAAAGTGGGAGTTTAGTATCAAGTGTATCATAAGGTCATCAGGGTTCTGTTTTTTTCCTTATTTTTCATGAATGTGGATGGAGTACTTATTGTCAGTGAGCTCCTTAGACTACCAGGGAGCTGAAGGTTTTGGCTGAGCACTTGTTTTTTAGTTGGAAGGGGGATGTTCACAGATTTGTAACAAAATGTGTTGAAGTCATTTAGACTGGACCGGCTTCAGACATGAAATTGGCGGGGAAAGAGAAAAGATTACTTCAAGTGGCACATATGCCTCAGCCAGTTTGTGATTCTATGCTACTGTTCATAAAATATTATTAATTTTGCTGGGATGTGTAAATAAAAGTTCCATTCTTAAGTACTTAAGAAATGTTGGGGTATATTTACAAATCCCTATCACCACCACGTCAGTTTTCAAGCATTGTGGTGGTGAAAGGGGTTTTGCCTTATTCAAAAGGCAGTGTTAAGCCACTTAACGTGGCTTAACAACGCCTTGTGCATAAGACCCCCTTTAACTCTATGCATGCGTGAAAGGGGTGGGCAATGGGTGTTGAAGTGGGTGATCCACTGCAACACCCATTGTTTTTACTCTGCCCCATATTTACAAAGGCAGCGTAAATATGGGGCAGTGACAAAATTTAGACCAGGGAAAGCCTGGTCTTAAACAAGCACAATAAGGAGAAATGTTTCATTTCTCCTCGTTGTTGCAGTTTCTATGTGTGCTACATTGTGCAGCACACATAGAAACAGCAAAAGGCCATTGATTGTTTACATGCAGGAAGATGACCATTCCTGCACATAAATAATACATTTTAAAAAATGACATTTTGCTACTTCTATGTGTGCTGCATTGAGCAGCACACATAGAAGTTTTGAAATGCCATTCAATGCCTACAACACAGACATCCATGTGCTATGGAGCAAGGACGTCTGTGTTGGTGCTACGCAGCTAAAATTAGCACCAGCCCAGGGGGAAATGCAGAGCTGCACCGTATACTTGTAAATATGATGCAGCCCTGCGTTTTGAAAGTGGTGGAGCACGCCATTTAGCCAAGGTGGCTAACGCCGGGCTCCGCCACTTCCTCATAAATATGCCCCGTTGTGTAACCTTGTTCTCCACAGGGGTTTCAGGTGTCCAGTCAAACACTCAAAATCTAAGGGGTGATTGTTTATTTCTTCAGGACCACAGCAATAATGACATACATTAGATTCCGGAGAATTATTCAAATTTTGAGAAGTTCACTGATAGATCTTGAGAATTCAGACTCAAACAGTTGTTTAATGGAAGTCTCTAGAGAAGGCTGGGTTGAGGAATTTGATGATTTTATTATTCTTGTATGTT
This sequence comes from Triturus cristatus, assembly GCF_964204655.1. Classification (NCBI taxonomy): domain Eukaryota; kingdom Metazoa; phylum Chordata; class Amphibia; order Caudata; family Salamandridae; genus Triturus; species Triturus cristatus. Next base: position 731,662,804 of record NC_140587.1, on the reverse strand, counting down.
AATGTGCCATTCACTGTATTTTGATGGTTCCATACATTGGATGCATGCTGGTTGAATGTGAAATTGGTGAAAGGGAACACCAGTCTTTAAAAATATGTAGCATTTATTTGTAGTGGTTTCTACAAAGAAAGAAATTGCCTTCCCTAGATGGAGATGTCTGGTCACTAGCAGCTCTCATTATCTAAGACGTTTTGGGGCATTTTTACAAGGCCCTTGCTTCATGGATGCACTATGCAACGTCGTACATGCATGACCAAAAGCTCCAAGTCATGTTTATGAAGCCAAGTAAAGACACTTTGCGTGACTATTTAATGGCTTTAGAAATATAAAGTAATGCAATGCCGTGCAAATTGCTGCGGTGCTGTACTCTGTGCAAGGAAGGCATTCAATTGGCACTGCAGTGGTGTTTCCACACAAATCCCTTGGTTTTTGATGCATTCCAAAATTTACCAAATCTGGTAAACACAGGAACGGGCCAAAAAGTTACGCCTCCCCAAGTGAGGCCCAATGAGATGACATATCCTTATTACTCGTACTTTTATTCCACTTCCTATGTGCGACACATTCTGCAGCACACATAGGAGGAGCAAAACACCACTTTTGATTTTTGTGTGCAGGAAGGTGCCCACCATTGTGCAAAGGTGCCTGCATTGGCACTAGGTGGAAAGGACAGGAATGTGCCGTGTTGGATAAATATGGTGCATTCCTGCCCATTCCTTGTGACGCAGGGCGGTGCAGAAATTCCTGTATATATGCCCCTTAGAGCCAAGGAGTAGATTTTGGTGTGGTGTTCATGCCTTGTTTGGGTACTTCTCTAGAGTCTTTAATAATAAACCATTTTCCCATGAATAGAATATGGATGATTGGCAAAATAAAACAGAACAAAACAGACCAAAATGGGTAGCAAACAATCTGTACAACATGCGGACTACTTCATTCAAGAGGTTGCAGGTGGAATCACCTCTAAGATCTTTGTAATATATACAAAATGAACGCTTTTCTCTGAGAAAAATTAGAGCAAGCACGATCTTTTCGGTCATTGTATTTGAGTTAGGAAAATAACTTAAACTAAGGGCCTTATTTATGAGGCCTTGCGTCAATTTTGCGCTGCTGTTGCATCACTTTTTCTGACGCAACGGCGGCGTAAAACATGCTCCCTATTGCGTCCTATTTACAAAGTGACTTTGCGTCACTTTGTAAACCCCTGCGCTACATTATACCCGCCTCCAATATAATGTATGCAGGGGGGGGCGTTCCCACGCAAGTAGGCCTCATAGAAGTGACGCAGTGAAATCTATGAGATTAAATTGAGTCACTTCTAGGACGCCATTGCGTCAATATCTTACGCTGCCTCACAGCAGGCGTAAGATTGACGCAGGCCCTTTCACATGGGGCTTGCCCCATGTGAAAGGACACATTGCTGGGGTTGTGTCACTTATCTGACACACTCCAGCAATGCGTCATTTTTGCACCTACAGATACGTCAGAAATACTGACGTATCTGTAACTCCTTGCGCCATGATGCGTCATACTGTAAATATGACACATACAGCATGTCGCAAGGAGGGCGCAATGCAAAGTGACGCATCGCTGTTTTCACGCAGTGATGCGTCACTTTTCATAAATGAGGCCCTAAGTGTTTTGACACCATTTGAGATTACCCAACGAACTATCATTTAGGATAATCCTGCATTTCTTTTTTATGGAAGGCATCCATGTGATCAATGATTAGCTATATCTTCAACCAAAATATAGTAACAATTGTGTTATGTAGATACCACATGATAGAACGCCACATTATGTAGAAATTGTGAAGCTAGAAGCTGAATTTGTGGTAGATTGATCTGCGTACACTGGAAAAGAAGGACGACGTGACCTGGCCAACAAACGTAGAACAGTGGGAACAGGTGCATGAGCTGCCTATTAATTATTTTCTGGTCTCGATATTGTGGGAATGATTCTCAGCAAGAGGACTGAGATCACAGAAAAATCACTTCAACTTTTACCATTGTTCAAATAATTCTAAGAGACTCCCCTAGCCATACACGTCACACAAAGCACTCAAACTCCACTAAGCATATAATATAAGAATATAATGCACCCAAAAACCAAAGAAGTTTAGAAAAATCTATATGTCTTTAATCCTATTCTCTGAAATAATATCATATAAAAATGTCATATCAGATAAATATATGGATGACTAATACACACGTACACATAAAATGATGAATAACAATTTAATAACAAAAACTGTGACCCAATAATTAGTCTTCATAGACATGCATATCTGTTTATCCTGTTAACACGAGTCCATGAATACATTGGCTTCCAGAAATAGACCCCTGTGCACTGCAGATTGTGATTTACTGAACCTGGTGTAGATATCTTATTATAGGACACCACATTATGGATAAATCGTGAAGCTAGCAGCTGAAGCTTGATGTTGTCAGAAGGAACGTCGTGGTAGAGTCATCTGCATCTACTGGAAAAGAAGGACCATGTGGAGTGGCCAAAAACCATAGAACAGTGGGAGCACGTGCATGAGCTGGGCGTTAGCTATTTGCTGGTCTCAATATAGTGTGAATGATTCTCAACAAGTGGACTAAGGTCGCAGAAAAATCACTGCTACTTTTACCAGTGGAGCAATCAGCCGCTCTTCTTTATGTTCCAGTTCTCGCCTGCTCTATTTAGGCTACTATTACATGCTGACAAAGGGAAAACACTCTCGTTTACAGTCTGAAGAAGGATGTTTTCAAGGGGAAAATGTGAGGAAAAAGTGCGATTGGGCTTTGTACTATTTACTCATGACCTCAATAGTGGTTAAAAGGGTCGTAAAATGTTCCCTTGGATGCTAACATACTGTTGAAAAGGTGAGGGAATTTGTGAAGAAAGCGTGGGGGCATACCAGCAAGGCGAAGCGATAAAATTATGGCTGCTTTAGCATCCGTTGGATGAAAAGCGGCGATAATTTTATCGCCCTAACAGAATGGACACGCTAACGCATGAATCCATGCCTTATTGCCTGTTTACTGAACGTCCAGCTTTGCATCTCTAATGAGATGCAAAGTGGGCATTCCCGAAATAACTGGAGAAATGTCGCTAACCGACATTTCTCCAATTATCAAGGGAATCGCTAACAAGCATAGCAATAAGAAAAGTAGCGCTAACCAAGGTTACCGCTACTTTCCTTACGCCTGCTTGAATTCTGACTTAGCCATGTAATCCAATGGGAGGTGGATTACATGGCTAAGACCACCCTGCCCTATTAGCAAGGTATAGCCGGTCACAGTGCGATTATCGCTGGATTTTCAGCGATAATCACAATGTTTTCCAGCTAACGCTTGCATTCCTTTCGCTTTGGAGATAAGCGTTGCTGATAGCACGCTATCTCCACGATAGAAAGCAGTGATAGCCTGCGATAATTATCCTAGTGCTAAATGCATTTAGCGATAATTATCACCGGCCCTTGCTGATATTCTCCATGGTTCTTAAAACTGTTGGTTCTCCGCCAACTTTCACATTCCCTGTTGTTTTTGATAATAACCTTTTCAGAAGGCATGGGGCCACCTTTAAAATCCGTATGGTATGAGGGGGGCCTGAGGGGGCGATGATTGTGGGACAGAAGTGTACTTCCAAAGGTTAAATTACTAGGAAGTGCTGCATATATGTCACAATGCAAGCTCAGAGTGGTTTATAGTGCTTTCCCGGTGGAGCAGCCAGCCGTGTTTCTCTGAAATATGCTGGGACATTAGGGTACAGCAAACAATTTATGGACGGAATGCTGACAATGCAAACATTCTCCCCCAGTCAAAAGATTTGGGTTAAATCCATTGTTCTTTTGCCCACTAAGTCACCCCAGTTTGGACCCGGCCATATGCAAATCAGTCTTGACCCTGTGACCCATGGGAACAGTCCGGGCGGAACTGCCAGGCCACGTCTTCCCTGGACCGGAAGCAAGCATTCTGGGACCGATTTCAGGGTATGTCACCCTTCTTCAGCCAGGCTAGCTTGAATCCAGTGGCACAGTGACCAAGGGACCCACGTCTGGGCATACCCATCCCACTTAGGGCAAAAAGTGATACAGCAAACAAATGATTGACGGAATGCTGACAATGCAAACATTATCCCCCAGTCAAAAGATCTGGGTTAAATCCATCGCTGTTTTGCCCACTAAGCCACCCCAGTTTGGACCCAGCCATATGCAAATCAGTCTTGACCCTGTGCCACATGGGAACAGTCCAGAACGAACTGCCAGGCCAGGTCCTCCCTGGACCGGAAACAAGCATCTTGGGACTGGTTTCAGGGTATGTCACCCTTCTTCAGCCAGGCTAGCTTGAATCCAGTGGCACAGTGAGCAAGGGACCCACGTCTGGGCATACCCATCCCACTTAGGACGAAAAGTGTTACAGCAAACAAATGATGGATGGAATGCTGACAATGCAAACATTCTCCCCCAGTCAAAACATCTGGGTTAAATCCATCGTTCTTTTGCCCACTAAGCCACCCCAGTTTGGACCCAGCCATATGCAAATCACTCTTGATCCTGTGCTCCATGGGAACAGTCTAGATCAAAATGCCAGGCCAGGTCCTCCCTGGACCGGAAACAAGCATCCTGGGACCGGTTTAAGGGTACGTCACCCTTCTTCAGCCAGGCTAGCTTGAATCCAGTTGCAAAGTGAGCAAGGGACCCACGTCTGGGCATACCCATCCCACTTAGGGCGAAAAGTGTTACAGCAAACAAATGATGGACGGAATTCTGACAATGCAAACATTCTCCCCCAGTCAAAAAATCTGGGTTAAATCCATCGATCTTTTGCCCACTAAGCCACCCCAGTTTGGACCCAGCCATATGCATATCAGTCTTGACCCTGTGCCCCATGGGAACAGTCCAGACCGAACTGCCAGGCCAGGTCCTCCCTTGACGAGAAACAAGCATCCTGGGACCGGTTTCAGGGTATGTCACCTTTCTCCAGCCAGGCTAGCTTGAATCCAGTGGCACAGTGAGCAAGGGACCCACGTCTGGGCATACCCATCCCACTTAGGGCGAAAAGTGTTACAGCAAACAAATGATGAACAGAATGCTGACAATGCAAACATTCTCCCCCAGTCAAAAGATCTGGGTTAAATCCATTGTTCTTTTGCCCACTAAGCCACCCCATTTTGGACCCAGCCATATGCAAATCAGTCTTGACCCTGTGACCCATGGGAACAGTCCAGACCGAACTGCCAGGCCAGGTCCTCCCTGGACCGGAAACAAACATCCTGGGACCGGTTTCAGGGTATGTCACCCTTCTTCAGCCAGGCTAGCCTGAATCCAGTGGCACAGTGAGCAAGGGACCCACATTCTCCCCCGGTCAAAAGATCTCGGTTAAATCCATTGTTCTTTTGCCCACTAAGCCACCCCAGGGACATTAGGGTAGGCAACCTGGCCAATCAGCTAAGAGTTACAAGGTTATTGTTTTGCAATAAATACACTTAGCTAAAATGAAAGAGCAAAACTATATAGGCACAACATAGTCTCAGTATGTGGAACATCAACCTCTCATTAAGAAAGATGCTTTGTTTTTGAAAGAAGCTTACTACAGAGTGCCCAGACCGAGTTACAAAATGTGATGGGAAATATACAATTGAAGGCGGGTGCCTGCAGAGTGCATGCATCCTGGCACAAGCGCCAGTTAAGGTAAAGAACTGCTTACACAGATTTGTGGTCACTTCCACCATGTATGAGATGTGGACCACGTCACGTTGGGGAAACTACGGGGGGTGTTTCGCTACTAGGAGCCTGTGAGTGTAATGAAAGTGGTCACGGCCATGACGTAGGGTGAAAAAGTAATAAAGGGTGCCAGGACGGGACCTCGCAGTTTTCAGCCAGCCAGTGAGCAACTATGTGGTGTTTGTATCATTCTTCATTGCAAGCCTACATACGCAACAAACTGGTGATGACTGGGTACTTGCCCACATGAGACAGTGCTCCTGCTTTCCTGCATCTCGCCTGCTCCCCTCCCACTGGCGGCCAGTGGAGCATACTTCTTGCTGCTCTGACAGCGCTGATATTGCCTATTCTGGCCGCTTCCTGCTGCTCCGATGCTGTTGTCATGCCCAGTCCAGCCGCAGGGCGTTTTCCTGCTGCTCCGCTGCCTGTGCTGTGGACAGGACCTGTGGCGAGGCCTATCATAACCAGTACCTGCCTTCTCCTGTTCCCACTGAACGTTGCACCTTGTTGTGCATACGCACACCTCTGTGGACGTTCTGGGGAGAGCTGTGTTCCTTTCTGCTGCTTTCCAATTGGCAGTAGCGTCTGTGAGGCTGTGCCCCACATCAATCTCTTACACCAGGGTCCACACTGTGGTCCCCAGGCCCTACTGGTGTCTCACGTTTGCTGTTCCTGGGACAGCACATTCACACTTCACTGACTTTAGGGCCATCCTCCATGTGGGACATATTTCTAGAACAGCCATCTGGATACCATCCAGCTGCCTGGCGAGTCACGAATGCCTTCTTCCATAGCACCCTTCCTATGGTCTTTCCTCAGGCAAGCCTGCCACACACAAGTGATACTGGAGACTGCCTCTTCATGCAAGTCAGTGTTTGTCGAAGGTCCAGTGCTCCTGGTATGTGTGTATAGTTCTTTAGAACTGTACTACAGGGTGCCTGGCTCCAGCACTGGCTTTCCCATGACAGCTTCCTCCCCACTGCCACATTTGAGTGGGATGACGGTCTTCACCAAAGGTCAGTTGTTTACCCTCTGCACTGCCTGCACCAACATGCTGCTATCATCATCATGGCCATGGTACCTGTCTTGCAACCATTTGTGGTGGATGGGTCCACTCAGGTGGTGAGATGGAACAACTAGGTAAAGAGATTGGAGACCAATTTTGAAGTGGTAGGCCTGGAAAATGACCAATAGCATCCTATTCTCCTGCATTTGGGAGGGGCATCCATCCACAAACTGGGGAAGTTGGTTGTTTAGGCAGGCCCTCCCTTCACCTACACTATGCTAAAACAAGATTTCACAGATCACTTTGAGCCCCTAGCTAATCCCGACTATGAAAGATTTCTGCTGCACCAGGCACGTCAGCTACCTGAGGAATCTGTGGAAACTTTCTATGCTCGCTTAAATACTTGGCCAGCACCTGTACCTTTCCTGATGCCGATCACGGAAATCGTGCCCAATTTATCCAGGGCTGTTCCTCCCTTAAGCTCTGACAGAATATCCTCCAAGTTCCCAGGATGCCCATGGCCGACATGCTGACAATGGGTCGCTCCAGAGAACTCTCCAAAGTGCTTGCCGAACATATGGAAGCGGCTCTTTAACGTCAGGTGAAGACGTAAGTGGTTAATGTGGTCAATACAGAGAAGGAGAAGCCTTGATTCCCAAGATGTGTTTGGATGTGGCGGGTCATATCGACACCAGGGACCCTGCCCTGCTCACAGGAAATGGTGTTCAGCATGCCATAAACCAAACCATTTTGCAAACGTATGCCATTCATCCACACCAAAGAAGGTGCTGAAGGCCAAAGCAATCAATGCCATGCAGTCCATTACTATGCCAGAGGATGAAATGGACATGGATGATGATGATGACCCAGAAAGAGCTGTGCATGTCATCTGTGCACTTAAACCTAGTGGATACCCACAGAGGCGCATTCCAAAGAGCAACATTTTCCTGGCAGGCCATTAATTTCCGGCGTTAATCAGCACATGGGCATCAATCAATATTCTGGAGCAGGATGTCTTGAAGACACTCTCCTTTCCACCGGTGTTACGACCCACCTCCACCCAAAGTATTCACCTATGGACCGTCCACGCCACTCTCACTAGTTGGCGTTTTCACTGCCCAAATCGCACATGAGTCTCACTCGACTCATGCCAAGGTGTACATCGTAAAAAGGAGGCTCGGAATTTTGCTGAGCCGCCGTATGGCAGAGTGTCTCCAACTTATCACTTTTGCGTTCAGCATCCACTTAGGAAGTGTGGATGACCTGGTAGCTGAATTTGCATCTTTCTTCAAAGGCATGGGATGTCTCAAGGACCATTTCATACATCTACACATCAATGAATCCATCCAACCTGTTGCACTAAAGCATCACCAGGTGGCATTCCACCTACATCCCAAAGTTAAAGCTAAGTTGTGGAAGTTGGAACAAGCAGACATCATTGAGAAGGTAGATGACCTGACACCTTGGGTGTCCCCAATTGGGGTGGCACGGAAGCACACACAGGTGGGTGAAGTCAGAGTTTGTATTGATATGCACCTGTCCAATCTGGCCATCCAACAGGAAAGACATCATATGCAGAAATTTTTCAAGACACAATCAGGGAGGTCCTGGCTGGTCTCTCAGTTGTCATAAATATCAGTGATGACATTCTGGTCCATGCTCCGACACTGGAGGAACATCTCAACCGTCCGTCTATGAGCCACATTTCAAAGGCTAAAGGACAATGGTCTTATGCTCCACCAAGAGAAATGTGCTTTTCTTTAAAAGGAGCTGGTGTTCTTCGGATACCGTTTCTTGGAGGCAGGGGTCATATCAGATTCAGCAAAGGTCCGTGACATCCAAGCCGCACTAGCGCCCACCACAGTAACCAAAGTGAGCAATGTTTTAGGGATCCTTACGTACTGCGGATGGTTCATCCAGAACCTGGCTCCCCTCACTCTCCTGCTTCGAGAACTGGGGTCCTCCACAAGAGGAAACTTTGCAGGCCACCACACAAGCTCTGTCTGCAAACACTATGTTAGTGTATTATGACCCCAGCCAGGAATCAGACCTGTATCCAGATGCCGGCCCCATTGGTTTGGGGGACGTATTGTCACAGAGACAGTTCAATGGTAAATGGGCCCCTGTTTCATACACCAGGTGTGCCCTGACTGAAACTGAGCAATACTTTTCCCATATTGAAAAAAATGCAATTGTGGTATATTGGGCCTGCCGCCATTTTTGCATGTATGTGTATGGCCAACCATTTACGGTTCATACGGACCACAAACGACTAGTCCCTCTTCTCACTGGATCATCATCTACGCTGCCCCCAAGAATTGAAAAATAGATTCTTCAGCTTTAGGCATACCGTTTCTCTGTAGTATATTGGCCCAGATCACAAAATCCTGCTGATTAATTATCCAGACATGCTAGGCCCACCACTGTAAAAGAAGAGTCAGATGTCGAAGAGGTGGGGGAATACATTTGACTGGTGGTGGAACGATCCAGGCCATTTCCCAACTCCCATATAGATATTGTTAAAGGCACTTCAGCTGAAGAATGCCTTCAACTGGCTGTCTCCTCAGTAAGATCTGGGCATTGGCACACCCTCCTTTTGAAAGGCCCCCACGGTACAGAGAAAGCAAGACTGACCCTGACATATCTTCACAATATTCACATGGAGTTAGCTGTTTCTCCGGAGGTTTGCATAAGGAGAGGTCCGCGATTGGTAATCCCGAAAACCATGCACCAACAGGTGGTTGACCTCGCTCGTACAGCTCATCAGAAGATGTTCAGGGCAAAGTCCAGACTACGATACAAAGTATGGTTCCCATATATGGATGATCTAGTGGAACATACTTTTCAGCAGTGCCCACTGTGTCAAGCTGCTGAACTGGCGGAGTCAACAGCACCCATCCTCACTGAGACCATACCACCAACCCATGGCACAGAGCCAGTGTTGATTTCAGAAGTCTACCTGATAGCAGACATACTCTGGTCATGATAGGTGAATTTTCTAAATATCCTGAATTCGAGATCATCGAGTCAACAACAGCCAAGCACACTATTCCCTGTCTGGAAAAGGTGATGGCCACGCATGGACTATTGCGTGAGCTCCGGACAGACAACGTTCCCCCGTTATCCAGTCCAGGATTTCACAGAGTATATACAATCCTGTGGCATTCATCATAGGCAAATCACGCCATGCTGGCCTCAAGCCATTGGAGAGGCTGAAAGAATTATGCAAACTAAAATACAATCCTCAGAATTACTTTGGCAAATGGACAGAACATAGACCGTGCTCTCAGCGCTTTTCTGAGAAAATATCAGCTCACCCCCAATGACCAAGGTGAGCCCGAGTGCTCTATAAATGAATTGGGCTATGAATGATACACTTCCACATGTGCATGAACCCTCGGCCTTAAAGAACCAAATGAATGAAGTGCTGAGTCAAATCCAGGCCCAGAACAACCACATATTTTGATCAAAATGTGCCAAGAGGTGGGCCATTTGCGTTGAAGGTGTGGTGCTAGTCAAGAATCCACATCCCGGAGCAAATTCTTACTGCCTTTTGAGGTCGACCCCTGGAGAGTAACCTCATTAAAGGAAACCATGAAAACTGCCCACAGGCAAAATTAGACTGTCACAAGAAATGTGTCCTTTTTCAGGCTTTACCGTCAACCGGTTGCTTTCTTGGCTGATCAATTGCCCAACCTCAATCGGAGTATGTCAGCACCTGAAGAGGATAACTCTGTGACTGAATGTCCAAGCAACCCAGTCTCATCTCTCATGCTGAAATCCTCTTCAGAGGATAAGGAGCAACCAGTGCCGATAATCCTGTCCAGATCCTGTGAGAGGGCTCAGAAGGACAGCTCCGGTGCGCACTCTACTCCAGAGGCCCATGAGCCACAAGAGAGGCCTGGAAGCAAGGTTGAAACTCCCAGGCAGCAAGGGGCTGAGAGATACCGCCTCTGGCTGCATCCATTGAGGATTTCCCAGCTGAGGGACTTTGTGGTAAACTGATCCTAATATGCAGACTTTCTTTTCCAGCTAATGTTGTGTAGTTTCACAATATCTCTCTCTCTCTCTTTCTCTTTCTCTCTCTCTCTTTGTTTCATTGTTCTCTCATCTCACATGGGGGCATATTATCAAGAAACAGCGTTAAAATTATTGCCGCTTTAGCGGCAGAAAACTGCAGCTAAAGCGTCGATAATGGGCTTGATAATATGCCCTTGAGAATTCCAATTGAAGCCAAGGTTCTGGTGTCAACATGGGCTCCTATTGGAATTCTCACGGGCATATTATCAAGCCCATTAATTTTAACGCCGTGCTTGATATTATGCCCCCAAGTTTTTTAATGATATCATTGTCATATGTCACTCTCACAGTGCACTGTATCAGTACTATTGCAATGTTTTATGTTTGGTACATTTTGCTGTCTGGGTAAACAAGGATTGTGTTAAAAGATGAGTCTGCAGGCTTATACTGCTTTTCTTCTTTTATTGATTCATCAACACCACCAATGTGCACTTAAAGGAGAATGTATACATATAAGATCACAAAAGAATGTTATGTATGAGATGTAGATCACCACTCGCTGGAGAAACTTTGAGGGTGTTATGTTACACAGACCCTGTGATGTAGTAAAAGGGGTCACAGCCATGGAGTAGGGTGACAAAGTAATAAAAGGGCTGGGAAGAGACCTTGCAGTCTTCAGCTAGCCAGTGAGCAACTACATGGTGTATGCAGCATTCTTTATTGCGAGCCCGCATACACAACAACTAGTACTGCAAGAAAATACCTCATTGTCTGCAAAAGATTTGGTCAAGTTTCAATAGCTATTGTACATGGATAGTATTTTTTAATGCACGGATCGCGAGTACATTATTGGATAATTTACAAATACTCTTCAACAGAATACAACCGGGCAAAATTACATTTGTCTCAATATCCCAATCATCCTCTTCAACTGTCTGTGTTTAATTGTCTGTCTCTGCTACTCTACAGGTCGCGCCCAGGGAGTGGGTCCAGATCGCTCATGCTAAAGGATGCTCTGGACTCCTGTCCAATATCACGCACTAGTTCTACTGCCGGTCACATGCACTGAAGCTGGCCTCCCCCGACAGCCAGTACCTACAATCACACAAAAGGTATCACGTCTTGGATTGGCTGCCGCGATGCAGTAATGTGAAAAGTAATAGTCTCCTCCTGTCTCTATGTGGTCTCAGTTTATGTGAAATTATGAAGCCAAAATGTGCATGTGACCATTTGACCACCTGATCCTCAACATCCCTTACTGCAGCCACATCACACCCCACCTGAGAGACCTGCACTGGCTCCCTGTCAACAAGAGGATAACCTTCAAACTCCTCACCCACACACACAAGGCACTCCACAACACCAGGCCGACGTACCTCAACAGCCGACTCAGCCTCTACACCCCCACCCGCCAGCTCCACTCTGCAGACCGCGCCCTCGCCACCAACCCCCGCATCCGAAGAGTGACCGCTGGTGGCAGATCATTCTCCCACCTCGCCGCCAAAACAAGGAACACCCTCCCCATCCGCCTACGGCAGACCGAAGAACTGCTGACCTTCAGAAGACTTCTCAAGACCTGGCTCTTCGAACAGTAGCAGCTTCCACCCCGTAGCGCCTTGAGACCCTCACGGGTATGTAGTGCGCTTTGCAAATGCTATGAATGATTGATTGATTGATTGATTGATTGATTATTATCCCTAAAAAAATAAAAAACACAGAAATAAAAGATAAGTGCATGAAATTTACAATTAGAAAGGCCTGCTCATAGAATCCAATATCCTATATATATATGCAACAGAGCATAAAAGTAATGCAGAAGATGCATCACAGTTTACAGACAACCACTTCAGTTTATAAAAGCGATGTATATCAGAGAACGAGGATGCAAATTAATTTCCAACAAAGGATTCACAACCATACTCATGACATATATCCATCATTGCAAAATCCACACATCAATATGAACATCATTAACACCAGCATAATACGCCAATACGCCCACATATGCACTTTAAAGTTTGAGATTGAAGGCAAGGTACAAATTAAAAGTTGACAAGACAATAAAAATAGCACATCATTATCAGCCCACACAACATATTGATGCGCCTGACTCTTCGCATCGGGCTAACAGGCTAGTGAATGGAGAGTGAGTGAAACTGTCTGAACTCTCACAAAATCTAGCTCAGCAATTCTCAAAGAGGAGTAGGCAAAATCCAATCTGGATATATTTAGGTATCACTGACGAACTGATTGTGAGAAGGTGGCCTGATATATGCTGTCCACTAGTTCTAGTGGGCACCCTGTATCAGTCCAAACAACCCCTTATGTTGATAGGTTAAAGACAACCTTTATTGAAAGCTATCCTAGTGGTAGCTATGGAGAGCAGCTTTCAGGCTAAGTCTTGAAGGAATGTAAAGCAGCTTGTTTTACCAGTGTATAATCTCTTGAATGATCAAATGAAAAAACAACCACACCAGGTATATATTTAAAATATATGTATTTAGTATAAAACACACCCCTCTAGTCTCTTTATGAGACTGGAGTTCGAAGTACTTAGTTTACAAGTCAGCAATTATCAGTAATCGCACAAATACACGTTTGGTTCTAGGGGCGTACCAAACCATATACCAAAAAAGTGGTATAATAACCATGACTGGAATAGACACTAGGCCTATAGTCTCTAGAATCGCTGGGACCCCAAGGAACCACCCAAGGTAGTGACACAGGGGACCCATGGGGACTGTATGCAGTGTGTAAACACCACCGCAGGTTCCTGTTATCTTCTATGGACAATGTCGCAGTTGGAAATTTAAAGATTAGGAACATTTCTAATCGAGTCTGGACCAAACCCTTTTGGATTTAAGAAGTTCTAGGGCTAGCACCCACAAGAGCACCGGAGTACTCAAGTTACCTCACCCAGGGAAGCCGGGTGCATAGGTGTCTTTTGGTGTCGCTTCACGTTGTCGATTTCAATGGGAGCCTGCAAAGAACTGCTGCTGCCATGAAGACAAGAAGTGTCCGAAGAGATCCAAGGCCGGATCTAGGATGGAAGGAACCTGAAAGCAGAGGGGACAGAGTCTGGGTCACTTGCCAGTGACCTAGGTCAGGATGGACCAATGCCCACAGATGTCGGGTGCTTCAGGTGACTTGATGGGTGCCTTGACTCCTCAGCCATGAGGTCCAGGAGGTGTCGACAAAGTCCACGTGCAGGATTCAAGCTGTCCCACAAAGTCTGTTGAGTGCTGCAGTGTCGCCGACCAGAATGGATCCAACAAGCCTTGGCAACAGCAAGTCACTGGAATTTAGAGAAAGAACTGCGGTGCAGACCTGCAAGGTCTGAGGGACTCACCCAGCAAAGGTAAGTCAGGGCATGTTGGGAGCAATCAGGAAAGCCCAAGCAGAAAAGGAGTTGCCTTTGTGGGGACCTGCTAGCCAACGGGCTAATGATCGCAAAGGAGCCTCAAGCGGTCACACTTGAAGCTCGCCCACGGGTCACTCGTGGAGTGGAGGCCAACAATCTTTGGTGCAGGGGATGCACAAGGATGGGGCTACTCAGAGCCCAAAGCACAACTTCAAGGAGGATCAGGAAGATAGTGTTGCTGCAAAAGATCACGGTGTCCAGGGGTCAAGGTTCCATGTCACCCACGATAGCCACGGGCCTCAGCTCTGCTGTGGACTCAGGGTAGCCTTGGGGAAGTCTGGAAATCCACCTCTGGTGATGCAAAGGCTTCGGCGTCCAGCGGGAGCTTCAGCGATGCAGACCGGTCAGTTTCGTCTTTGGTTGCCAAGCAGGGGAATCACTCCTTGACCACAAGGGAGATTTCTTCAGTCTTCTAGTTAAAGTAGAGAGGTCCAGGATGTATGTAGCAGAGTTTCATCCAGTGTAATCTAAAGTCCTAGGGACTGGATTCCTATACTTATAGTAAGTTTAGGGGATGGATTAACTCTAAGGCCCCACCTATGGGTGGGCCTAAAAAGAGGGGTGGTTACACCCATTTCCTTTGTCCAGTTTCGCGCCAGAGCAGGGGCAGGTAGCCGCTGCAACCGGTTTGAACTGGGCTATGCACAGGGACAGCAACCGTGCCCCCAGTGCAGGACTTCAAAGCACCAGAGAGTGCTCCCGCCCAGCCCCAAAACACATCTGCCTGTCTGGGTAGGTGGTCACACCTCCCTTCAACAGGAAACCTTTTGTCCAGGCCTCCCCTGCCAGAGTTTCAGTCAGCAGCAGGAGGCCAGACCCGTGTCTGTGGCAGAGGCATCCATTTTGTGATGCCAGGGCTCAGGAAAGTCATACCGGGTTTATCCAGTGTGAACATGTCTATCCCTTCAGAAGGATGGAATGCTACCCCCACCACCAGAACCTGCGGGGGGGTAGTATTCCAAAGCGTTTGACACCAAACACGACATGTTTTGATGCAGCCATTCCAAAGTTAGCATTTACCGCAAGGTTATAATGCACTTAAGAGTATATGGTATGGCTGTATCACAGAACAGCCATAAGGAAGTATTTCCGAAAGCTGCAGAGGGGCTCAGCTCATGCTTGGGCACCCTCTCACATAAAACCAAGCCTTCAGGATTGTCAAGGCCTGCCATAGGAGTGGCTTATAGGTTTATATGTGTCTGTATATAGGTGTGGATATAGCTAGCCTATAAGCACACCCTTACCCAGGCTGCAGTAGCAGACCTGTGGTGCCATTTTGGAGTGCTTCCCAGGGGTGGCATAATACATGCTGCAGCCCCTGGTAGGCCTCTGAGGTACCTATGCCCTAGGTACATAGTATACCATATACTAGGGGCTTATAAGACACTCCAGAATCAAATTAGATATGTACCTAATGTACATGGAAACCATTTTAGAGAGGAATCAGCTGGGCTGTTGTCCTGATTAGCAGGGCCACAGCCAGACTAAGGTCGAAAAGCAGTGAAACACCAGCAAAAAGTGGGGATACCCATGTGAAGCAGATCCTACTCTCCTACACTGATGACATTAGAGATGCTGATAGGTGCTTGTATCTGCTCTGAAAAATGGACACTAAAGAGATAAAAAAATAAATAGAGGTCAAATCACTATAGATATGCAATATAAACTGCGTTTTTACTAAGTGATACTGAAAGAGCATCAGTAAAAGGGGTGAATAAACAGAGTCAACTATTTTAAATGAGAGCCAAAGAGGCCTCAATTATGAGAAACAAAAATGTGACAAATGTTTGTTTATAACGGATAATTAAACAGTTCCTAAAATATATTAAGAGCCTTCAGTGGAATGGGACTGAATGAGTGTGCATGCTAGCTAGCTGCAAATAGACTGGTTAGACTGCAGTTCGATATTTGCCTTGTAGGAAAGTACCTTACTTACTTAGAAGAAGTCTTGGAGTTGCCACCAACTCTGATTTAATTCTCTTATTGAGGGGTTTCCCGAAGGAAAAGCTTTCCAGAGGCATAGATCACAGCCAATGTCTGACAGGGGTTCTGTATCACAGATCAAACATGAAAATGCTCTGGACAAATGCAGCCAATGCGATATCTCAAGAAGAGTTCATTAAAAATGCCATATGGGAGGCAGAAAAACAATTTTCTAGAATGGTATTAATTTCTTGACTTGGATCTCGAGACAGAGCGCTTGCAATATATTGATTATGCTCCACGTCGTCTCGGTCACACATAGGGGCATATTCTCAAGGAGCTATCGTTGAGTTAAAGGCACTTTAACGCAGCCAAAATCGCAATACATTTTTCGCCCCATTCACAAGCTGGTATTAACAGCCCATAACACCAGTTTACCCGCGATAGCAGCCGCAAAAATCATCGCCACAGATGACCCCGGCAACTATCGCTAATGAGATGCAGAGTAGGCGTTCCCGTGCTAAAAGCCACGACAACACCACTCCGCAACATTCTCAACGACCAGCCAGATCGGCGATAAGATCACAAAACATGCAATAAGGCCCGTTAGCAGCAGGAAATTAACACCTGCTCTGACCTGGTGCAAAGTCGGACAACAAGCGGCAACAGACAAGGGAGCACAGCCCAGAGCCAAACATGAAGAACAACAGATGCACCCAGGCAACTGAACATGTAGCCCGGAACCCCAATAGGGCAACAACACCCACCGCCACCACCCCCAGGACCCCCCACAGGGACCCCTCCACCCCCGCTGGGACCAACACTGAGGCAGCGCAGACAAAGACAGCGACCTGCTGAAAACGCACCAACCTCACTGACCCAACACCTGGGAACGTCATTGCCCACTACAGGCTCAAACAGACAACCATCCTACGCATCCTGACCACCATTGCCCACAGGCCGACGGTGGACAACCAACTTCCCTCCGCAGACAAAGCTGCTGGCTGTGCCGCACCTGTTGGCCTCTGGACCTGCCAACCAACAACCGCCAGAGTCCGAGGAGTCTCACAGCCAGCCACATCCAAGCCCCCCCCAACTGTCTTGGATGCCATCATCAGCTTGGTACCACACTACCTATCCTTCCCCCACACTGTGCAGGAACAGCTGGAGACCAAGCAAGGCATCAAAGCCATAGCTGGCTTTCCTCACGTGTCAGGGGCAATTGAATGCACACATTTCCTACTTGGCCCCCTAGTGACACTGCACACAAAATCCGCTGCCGAAAGCACACGCATACCTTCACTGTGCAGGCAATAGTGGACCACCTGGAAATCTCCACAAACCTCGACGCCAACCACCCATTCCAAGTGCATGAGTTCCATCATTACCCAGAGCTTCCTGGCTGGCACCTACGTAAATGTGCAGCTCGTTGGCAAGTACCAAATGAACACACCACACACCTCAAATCCACAACCATGAAACTCACAGCACTGGGAATGCACATGTCACAAACTCACATACAACATGCCAAACAACATGCCCACTCACCAGACACAACAGCACAACTCACTCTGGCAACCTGGGCCAGCCATGCACATAAGCCATCGACTGCAAGGCACCTCAGCCACACGATAGCAGATTGTGGGAAGAGGTGGGGACCAGGCATGTGCGAAGGAGGCCACTGACAGATGAATGACAATGCAAACTGTT
This sequence comes from Triturus cristatus, assembly GCF_964204655.1. Classification (NCBI taxonomy): domain Eukaryota; kingdom Metazoa; phylum Chordata; class Amphibia; order Caudata; family Salamandridae; genus Triturus; species Triturus cristatus. Next base: position 731,645,011 of record NC_140587.1, on the reverse strand, counting down.
TTTGGTAACCAGGAGAGAAGATACTTGATGGGCGCACTACTCTTGTCACGGGAATGTACACAGAACAATTGTAACAAATGAACGGTGCTCCAATGGCAGAAAAGATTGGTTACCAATTCAATCTTGTTGTTCCCCTCATCCGAAGGGATACTAAATTCATTAAAGACTGCTGTGAGCACACTTAAAGTAAAGTTGAAAGTTCGTAATATATTGAAAAAGTCCAAAGGCTCTTAGTCCAAGATCATGATATTTATTCAAATTTTCTAGTTCTCAAAATGAAGCCGGGTATAGTTCTCTAGACACAGCTAGATGGGGTCAGCATAAACAGTCACCATAAACAGCCAACACGTGTTTCGTCGTGCGGTATAAAGCACACTTGACTTCTTCAGGGCTGCAATCCCAAGAAAGACACAAATACTCTACTGTTTTACATATCATACCTGGATTATAAGAATATAGGCCACACACCAAGTACAGATTAAAAGACCTATAACCAAGTTTTAACCAAAGTAATGTGACAAAGATAAGATCATGTCACCGAAGTTGTGAATATAAGAGAGCAGAAGCTACATTAACCACATAATCCAAATTCACCTGATAAGAATTCCTTTTCAAATTCAAAATAATGTAATGACCAGGCTGCATAAATTCTTAAAGATCAGAATCCTGTAAGTACAAAAAGTTTCAAGCAGTAAAAATATCCCAAATCTCAGCTAACTTCTTTAGGTCTGGCCTACCTGAGTCAAATATTCACCTTGTGGCTTCCTAAATCCTTCTTTGCAAGTATCCACATATTTTTTCTGTACCAAGCGTACTATTCTTCTATCAAAATCTCATGTCCGTAAACTGAAATAGAACAACAAAGCAAATAAATATATGGAAATTATATGGAATGAGTGCAAACCAAATGTAATGCTAAACGTCACCTTCCCCCACAATTTACTTGGTAATCTCACCTAGAGTATAACAATTCACTGCTGAGAAAGGTATTTCATCAGCTCACTTCATGGCGAAAATCGAATAAAAGGACGTAATTCCTCAAATGCAAAATCACGAGTTCATGATCTAGGGAAAAAAAACCTTAAAGGATTCTGAAGTAAAACTCCATTTCACGATAATTTCCATGATCATATCCAAATTCAACGCTCCGTATCATTTTAATTTCCCATCGTACACAAGTGAAAACTTCATAATGCAGTCTAATAACAACCGGTATCACTGGAATATTCACCAAAATACAGTAAAATATTAGCCAGCACTATCGGTAATCAAATATAAATATTCCCATAGTATCGTAACTCCAGTAGAAGTTAAATCGCAAAATAATCCTGATATTTCTATCGCAAAAGGGACAAACGGTCCCCTCATCATCATACCTGTCTGAGTTACAGCATCCCAGTAATCCTGCTTCTTTGGCGCCATGCACCTTAAGCGCCATCCTAACTGTGCTTTCTATGTGATCCCTAAATGGGCGCCATCTTGGAGTGGTATATAATATACATTTGTAAACGATAATAATAGTCGGGTCTATATATTCATAGTCAACTATTTACCGGATATAAAGAAGACAATAATTCCTATTGTATCCAATTGATTCTAAAGAATAAAGATGTTACTGTCCTTATTAAGCGGTACGTAAATGCCAAAACAAATCCATGACATGTGTACTACGCGCCATCTTTGACAGTGCTTTGTACACTATGCATCTCCCATTCATGCCATATCTGGGATCGACCAAATAAAGCAAAATAATTCCCAGTAACGTCTATAATACATTTAAAATTGTCTCACCTACGTCGTACATTCCTCTAGGGCTGGTGTAATGTTTTCGTAGCCGTCTTCACTATGGCATACAGAAATGGGCGCCATGATGGAAGTGCTAAGTAATATGAACAATGCTAAGTCAAATATCACTACTATATCGCAACATCCAAGAAGTGTTCAGTAATGCACAATCCTACGTTAAGTATTTCTTCTATGGTGTAAAGAAGAGTAAAAGTAAACAATCAAACCTATTGGTATCTCATGTGTCACCCAAACAAAAGCACTTATACTGCATGTGTATTAACATAGTGCTTGAAAATTTCTTGGATAATGATCGTTTTATATAACAGGCTATATAAATTAACAGATTACAGACAATAGTAGTATAGTGTGAATTACCGACAAGGCATAGAAAGAGAAGTAGATTAACCCAGTGACAAGGTTACAGAGAGAAATAGTATAGAAAATACAACATAGAGAGATATTGATCTTCCAAACATGTGCTATCTTCACATAATAATATACCGTTTCTATAACCGAAAAGTATACATATCATAAAAAGAGGTAATATGGTCTAAAAACCAATGGATATCTGGTTCGTCTACACTTGGATCTCATCACACAGCTAGTCAGTGAGATAACACATATTATCTGTACAAACAATATCACGTATATTTTAAATGAACATTGTCTATAGTATAGAAAACTAATATAAAGTTAATAACCACTAGTTGCAAATATGTCAAAATACTATAATGATATTCGTAAAAACATATAAACCTAAGTATAGGTAGCAGATTACATCATTCATTACTGAGTTTTATAACACATCAAAGTAAACATCAATTTATTAGCCAAAAAAATACTGCAGTTCACTATCAATGTTTAAACCCAGCTCTACAGCCCTCAATTTCATGATCCAAAGGGCTTCTTCGCATCTGAGCATTAGTTCCCTTTTTCCACCACGTATATCCAGTTTAACATGCTCGATACCATGGAAGCTAAATTTATGATTGTCTTGATAACGATGGTTCTGTACAGCTTGTGCTTCTATAGGATATCTGGTATCTCCATTTTTGAGTGCTCTAAAATGTTCAACCATTCTCTCTCATAGTCGCCTGATTGTACTCCCTATATATATCTTTTTACAGGTACAGATAATTGTATATATAACAAATGTGGTATCGCAATTGATGAACATGTTAATCTTATGGTTACCAGTATTGCTATGGTTAAATTGAGTTATCTTGGAAACATCCCACCGATATGAGCTGCAACATCCACATTTGTGGAAGCCTTTAATTCGGTCACTCAGCCATTTAAGATTTTTTAGTGTTCTAGGGTAACTGGGGCTGATAATATTAGCCAACGTCAGTCCCTTCCTAAATGTCACACTCGGTCTCTCAGTCAGGTAAGATGCGATCCATTTACCAGATTTTAATATATGCCAGTGTTTATTAAGTAACATTAAGTAACCTTTATTGTTTATTACTATCATAGCTGAAGTTAGTTACCAATCTGATCTTGTCACTACCATAAGTCTTCCTGTGTTTACTACATGATTAAAAAGTCTCTTTTCTATGCAATTTCTGTATTTTGTTCGCTGCACTTTCCACAACACCTCGGTTGTAACCCCTTGCAAAAAATCTGATCTTAATGTCTTCAATAGTTTCCTCAAATTTGGTCTGTTCAGAGCAATTCCTATGTGCTCGTACCATTTCCCCGTATGGGATGGCATTAATTTGGCATCGGGGATGGCAACTCTCTGCATGTAGTAGCGCATTACAGCTAGTACTCTTGTGAAACATCTTGCTGCGTATCTTGTTTCCTCTAATATACAGTTCTACATCTAGGAAGACTATTCTTTGGGTATCATAGTGTGTGGTAAAATTTAAATTATAATCATGAGAATTCAAATTTACAAAGAAAACCTCCTATTCAGAAGTAGTCCCTGTCCAAACTAAGAAACAGTCATTAATGAACCTTCCCCAATAATAAATGCTGTCAGTCCATTTCCTGCCCCTGGGACCACAGATCCACTCTGCCTCAAACCAACCCATGAAGAGATTAGCAAAAGACAGAGCAAATCTGGAGCCCATGGCAGTCCCAAGTGTTTGCCTGTACCACTTATTGTCTAATAAGAACACATTAATTTCTAGTACCAATCTAGTAATCTCAAGTAGCATGATAGTGTGTTCAAAATATTCCACTGGCCACTTGTTTGAAAATGATTGTAAAACATTAATACCCAGGTGATGATGTATGTTGGTGTATAAAGACACCACGTCTAATGTCACCAGGATCATTCCTGGTTCCCAAGTCATATCATTCATTAAATTCAGAATATGCTTCGTATCCTGTACATATGATGGTAAGTTCTCTACGTATGGTCTGAGAAATGAATCAATAAATTGGGAAAGTTTCTCTGTGGGACCCCCAATACCCAATATAATCCGTCTTCCAGGTGGCTTGGTACGATTCTTGTGAATCTTTGGAAGGCTAACATACATGGAGATCTAGGGTGATCAACTAACAGATATACATATTCATCCTGGTTAATGAAACCCCTGTCATACCATATTTTGAGATTCATTTTAATCAAACCCTTTAGTTCATGATTAGAGTTAATGTCCAATCGTTCATAATATAGTTCATTATTCAATTGGGAGAAAAATTCATCATTATAATCAGACTTGTCCATCAACATGATGTTGCCACCTTTGTCCGCCATGCAGATTATCAATTCTGAATTGTTACTTCATTTTTTCAAGGCTGTTCTTTCAGCTCTAGATAAATAATCGCATCCCTGAAAGATCCCGCTGGTTTTGTCACTGGCAATAATATTATCTATGTCTTGATTCACAGCTTTATAAAACTCATCAATCATATTGACAGACAATAGTTGGGGAGTCTATTTTGAATTACTTTTTAGACCACTACCTATACTTAAATCTGTACTAACTTCCAAATCATCAAGTAACCTAGTCATGGTTAATAGATCATCCTCATTTTCTGTCAAAGATAAAAGCAGTATAGTATCATAAACATTTTGTATTGTCATGTTGCTTAGTAGTGATATCACATTACAACACTTTGTCTTTGTCGGATTGGATGAAAATAATTATTTTAATTTCAATAATCTCACAAACTTGTACAGGTCAACTTTGGTATTGTACCAATCACTCCTAGATATAGGACAAAATCCTAGACCAAGTGTGGCGTCAATGCGATGGCCAGACTGCAGTATGCAAACCACACACATATCCATGTCGACATACACCGCTGGTGTATGGAGTGCAGTGGACAGTGGACGCAACCATGTCACCACAGCCAGTGGGGAAGATCCTGGAAATGTAGCTTGTTACGTGCCCCCCTGTAAGCGTGAGTGGAGTGGGCTGGCCCGGCATAGGCAGGGCACGCGTAGGGATGTGAATAAAAATCACGTAGCTCTGGGCGTGGTCCTCTTCCAGAATGCCCAAGGACTCTGCCAGGGCGGCGCCCCTCACCCCACCACGAGGCTGACGCTGTCGCTGTGAGCGGTGTTGCCTGCGTTCCTGTGTGGCTGCTTCACCCCAGGCTGCAGGGCCCATACCAGTCCTGCCAGGCCTGGCGCCTGCCATCACCGGCGTGTGTCGATGAGGGCCCACCACGTGCCGGTGCAAGCTCCACAACTGAGTGCAGCGATCCTGACAGCCTCCTCAGACCATCACGGCCTCCGCAACACGGGCCCACTGTACTCCGTTCTCATTGAGGTACTCCACCTGCATGCACAGCGGAAAAGTAGGTCACACATTTGGAACTGAGTCTTGATTACACTATGGCAGAGAACATCAATTATGGCAGATTTTATCTCACTATACTCCCATCGATGTGGTGCCACCAAGTTTGTGCATAGCATTCCATCCACATCTGTCTGTCGGCCCACGCGGACTACTGCCCTCAGGCCACGCTGCGTTCGAGTCGTTTGCATATGTGGGACTGAGTTTTGATTTGTCAATGGCACAGTACATATCATTGCATGCAAGGAGAGGTGTAAGAGGATGATGTATTTCTATCCGGAGAGTAAAAGGATCATCATTATGGAGGTGATCGAACACTACCAACAACTGCCCTGGTGTCACTAACTCGTCCATCGCAAGACAATGACATGTGGCTGTGGGCCCTTGCTGACCGCTGCCTCTGGCCTACGCTGCGGGCGAGTAGGTCACACATTTGGGAATGAGTCTTGATCATACATTTTCCGAATATGCACATTAATGCAGAGTTTACATTACTGTACTCCCTTCGATGTGGTGACACCAAGTATGTGCCTGGCATCCCAACCACACGTGTCTGTGGGCCGTCGATGACTATGCCGTCGGACTACACTGCGGTCCAGCAGGCCTCACACCAATCCAATCCAGTCCGTACCTGGCAGGACACATCATCGTCGCTGACTGAACACCCACTCAGCTCTTGTGGTTTTGCCTCCGTCAACCACAAGTCACTCCCAAATGTCATGTCAACGTCGTGTGTTAGAGTTCCAGGAGGAGCTCGCTGAACCGCGTCTGGCTCGTGCTGACCGCTGCCTCAGGCCTACACTGCGGTTGAGTAGATCACACTTTTCAAATTCAGTCTTGATTTATTTATGGCTGACTTGATGTCATTGTACAGGCCTCAACGCAGACTGCATCCCCTTTCAGCACCAGTGCCACTATGTCTGTTCCCCAAGACCCATGGACACTTTCTGGTTGAACTTTGGTATCGACTGAGTCCATGGACTTGGGGTTGTTGTTGCCATCATGTCGGTGATACTGACTTTGTGGCTAAAACGATGCTGTGGCATTCCACTCCTCCATTTGCTGCTTCCAGACAGCTTCCACCCTCTGCATCCTGCCCTGGAGGACACCTTCCACTGTCCCCTGCAACCCTCCGCCACATACACCTCGGACATTGATGAGGACCCGCTCAGCTTGCGTAGCCCATCTCACTGCACCGCATGTCACCGTCCTGTGGCGGGGTGCCTGTGCCAGCCGCAGTGCATCCAGGGCCACTAAATCTGTGCTGGTCAGGTCCGGGACCAATTCTTCTGAGATGTTGGATGGCCTCTGAGGTGATGGCCTTGGGGTCATCAATGCCATTTGTCTGTGGCCCTGCGCTGTCTGCTTCCTCTGGCCTCAAATGCGGCCCACCAGGGCTCACACATCAAATCGAGTCCTGACCAGCCCGGACGTTGCATCACCGCAGGAGGCACACACCACAACTGCCAGGACCAACTCCAACCTTCAACTGCCAGTGTCGAAACAGTCATACTGGCAGACAGACGGAGTTGCCCGCACCTGTCATGGATGCCATCTTCTGTCTGATTCCCTGCTCAGGACTCCAGGTGCCACTAACTCTGTGCACCACGAATCATCGTCCATTACTGTTTTGGTTATGTGCTGTGTAGAGCTCATGCAGCAATGTCACCTCAGGCAGTTGGGGAGACATGGGACAATGATGAGGAAGATGATGTAGGTGTGACACCCCCCCCACTGCAGCTGCATCAGGAATGTCCATAAGGGACACAATCCTAGACATTTTCTTCACATGAGCATGCTCAGCTCTGGGGCCCCAACTGCAGGGCACTGAAACTGAAGGACACTTCTGTTTGTATGTTGGTTGACCTCTGTACTTGCTCGGGCTCCCTCCATGTTGCTCAGCAGTTGACTCTGTTATGCAGGTGTTTTCTTTTTCCATTGCACTGGTGTCCACTGTTCAAGTTGTTGCCAGCACCAAGCACTCCGTGTGGGTTGCCTTATACTCACCCCACACACCTCCAGCACAGTCATCACTGTACATGTGGCCCTGCCAATAAAGGGGCCAGGAGCAAGTGCCCGTAGCCAGTTCAACATGATATATGCGTGTGTCCCTGCCATCTTGTTGTATGCATGAGAGCCCTGTGCCCTAGGACATTACAATGTGCTGTGTACAGCGGATGCAGACATCACCGCAGGCTGCGGGTTAGAGCTTGGACATGTAGCTTTGTCGTCACCCACTCAATTCGTAAGGGCAGTAGACTGTGCCATCGTACACAGAACCAACGTGTGTGTGTGACTGATATGTGCATGCCCCTGGGCGTGTTTCTGTACTGAGAATGTGCATCTGTCTGTGTCTCTATCGCAGTGTGGGTCTCCTTTGTGGGGTGTAGGTGGTCCCTGAAGGGTAATAGATACCCACGTATGTGATCTAGTTTGCCTTCCATGGGTTCGAACCACACCTGCACCTGTTTGGCCACCTCCTTTTGGCGTTCTGACACCTGTCATTGGGGTGCCATGTGTGGGTCGGTGAAGTGTTGTGAGCCTGCCGTGCTTGCGGGTGCTTCATGCTGTGTGGTCTGTTGCAGGGGCTGGGTTCTCCTCTAAGCAGCTTGGCTGCCCTGGTTCTGGTGGTGGGTTGCGTGAGATGTCCATGGGCTGTTGTAGGGCATCGGTGTCGAAGGTGTGATGGTCCTCTCTTGCATCACTGATGTGTGGTCGTCTGTGCTCTGCTGGAGATTTTGTGTGTCCCTCTGCAATGTGGAGGGGAGATGCAGGTTGACATTGTGTTGACATGTGTGTTGGCGCATTGTTCTTGTTTACATGCAGACTGTATGACAATGTACATTGTGACTGTTTTGGAGGTGCAGAATTTAAATGCAGGACAGTGTACATTTGGACTACATGACAGGTGTGAGTTTTTACGCATACATTTCAATCTCACAGTTTACAGCTCTGTCAGATGTAGTGGGCCTGTTTCTGCACGTGTGTGGAGCCAGTGGTGTCCTCTGTTCTGCAGTGTCGGGGTTGCACATTGTACCACATTGTCGTCAATGTGGATGTGCTGTTATTGCTATGTGTGTGTGCTGCAGCGTGCCACAGGGATCAGGGACATGATCCAGGGTCATTGTGGGTGTGCATTGTGCTACACATAGTTGTGCATGTGTGCCATTGTGCCCATCTCCCCCATGCCCCCAGTACCTGGTCTTCTACTCACCCTGTTGATGTTGTGTCAGGTCCTCCCGAGCTGTGTCCACACACCCGACTCCTTGCACCGTGTCCGCACTGTTGACTGTGGCCTCCGTTTCCTCCAGCTCCTCCTGTGGCGCATGACTCCCACCATCTGTTGCCTTCCTGTTGGCAGTGGCTTTGTGCCTGGTTTAGATTTTCACATCATGCCAGTGCCTCTTGGCCTCCTCCATTGGCCTCCTCAACACTACGACAGCATTCCAGGTGGTCTGATTGTGGGTCAGTTGCTGGTAGTGTTCTGTCACCTCCATGATGCTGAGCTTATTTTCCAGTGGACTGCACCCCGTCTTCCTCTCTCTCTTCTCCTTGGCCTTCCCCGACCCTGTTGTTTCTTGCTGGTGGTCTGTGGGGCTTGTGGGGTTCGCGTTGGTCTCTGCGCTCGGTCAAGGTGCATCCATGTTGCTACGCACTTACGATTCTTTCTGGTGTGTTGTTTTTGTTGCTTTTATAGTGCATTTTCCCACCAGATGCGTGGGATTTGCAGGCCTGCCGCTGTTTTTTGCGGCTTTTTGGGTCGTGTTTGGCCTCATTGCAACTTTTTGGGCATTTGTGTTTCGTATTTTGGCGCCGTGGCATTGATTTTATCGCGCCCATTTGATGCGTTGTCTGATGACTATCGCATGGTACCGCCATGATGTGAATACTTGGGTAACACGGCGTAAGTTTCCCGTGATAGACTGCGATGTTAAAGGTTGCGTTAATTAACTTTTGCAATGGTTATCACTCAATCTTGAGAATATACCCCTCAGAGTTTCTGCTAGTAAAAAAAAACACTGCATACCACTGGTTTAATACCAACACATGTTGTGCTGTCACTATCTCATACTATGTTCTGTGCGCAGCATTTGTAACCAATGGTTCAAGCCTTAAAGGATCATCTTGCCCGGTCTCAGCAAGAGACAGGCTGCCTGGCCATGAACTATAATTCTCTGCCCTCTCATCTTGGGGACTGGGATCTATATCAACCTGTCTTTTAGGCACAAAACAGTACAGCAGAGCTTGGGTTCTAACTGCACAGCAAAAACATCACTCTGGTCTATAGAATAGGTTCTCTCACGTATTCAGGCAAGAGAGAACAACTCTTCATCACTTGCATGGGAGACAGGTGTCTCCAAAGATGCTATAAGCCACTTGGCCACAGTCACAGGTAATTTACAGTGAAACTCCATCCGTGGTATGGTGTAATTTTGAAGCTCCTAAGGCTGAAAATGTGACCTTGGCAGGGGGACGTTCAAAGGGTGGTGGCATCCTGGATCTCTCACGGGACCACTGCCTCTCAACTGGCAATAACAAGTCAGGGGCAGAGGAGGGGGATATCACAATTTAGATGGTGGCACCCCAACATTCTTTACCCAAAAGCAACCTGACAAACCGAACATGATGTATGTAATAGGAAGTGATATTTCCCCTCCTACTAAAAAATGGCTGGTGAGGGAGGAAGGATGACAGTGGGGTGATGAGGGTACGGGTGGGTTGTAACCACCGGCTCAGAGTTGAAGGTAAAACCCTGTATTCCCCATCAGGGTTGACAGAAATTACCGGAGATTCCTCGAGCCCTGGGGTTGGCAAACTGCTACTGGAAACACTTCACCCTAAAGCACTATATTAATCTATAATATTACCCTTCTTGACTGTGCACCCAAGAGAAGAGAATTATAAGGATTAGCATGGTGCTAAAGAATCCATCGCCCTAGTGATCTTTGTCGAGAGTTGTTCCCACCAGATGGCTTTGCCGGCCTGACAAAGGGAAAAGGACATGAGGACCTAAGTGCTCCATACAAGCCTTCTATTGGTTTATTCACCCCCACCCCCTCAGTTGCGAAAGTTCAACATGGATAGGTCACAATGGATTTATCTTCATGTAGCCTGAATCCTCTTTGGTACTCTCTTGATTCAAGCACAGTTTTCAACTAAGTGTCTGTAGTTTTCATCTTGATAGTAGTCACCTATATATATTTATGTAAAGTAATTCTACAATAAAGGTGACCTTGTAGGAAAAAAGAAGAATATGGAGTTCAGCTAGATTTATGTGCTACTTTACTAAAGTCAATTTTTCACCTACAGATCCTGTTACAGACAGACTTTGATACTTGAGGGTGTTAATGTACTTTGATATAAAACACCTGCCTAAGAAACCTGCGAGAAATGAACAGGTCACAAGTTTAAAACAGAGCATATGAACCAGCATTTCGCCTTCCCGAAGTTGCTAAAACGAGTAACACGTATGTGGGAAATTCTGCATCCTTTTTTCAAAATGGGCATGAAAAGTCTTGATAGGTTTAATGTACAGCACTAATACACAGAAAACCATATAAACAGTTGGATGAAAAATAGTATGTCAGATTGTAGTATGTACTATTTTATAAACCAATATTTCTCAGCTCCTAAGTAATGACACATTATTATAAATGTTTAATACCCATCCCCCAATAGTTTTTGCTGTCTCCCAATTTCTGTGTATACTGCGCACATTTTTAACTTTGATTCAGGTTTTAACTTTTGAGTGTTTTTATCCTATTTCATGACATTTTTTTAACTTTGAGACATTTTATGTTCCCAAGATCTACATGTTGAATATAATATGTTTCTCTGACATGAGATACATTAGCTAAATGAGGCCTTTTTTTACATTGTAGATATAGCAAGTGTATGTGCTATAAAGGATGGACTCCCTGTATAGTCCATCTTGCAGTATCCATAGACTTATGTGGTCCCCGGCGTCCTATCATCTATGTATATCACAAAGAAATTTTGATAGCATCCATATCTGTGTAAACCTCTTGCAATTAATTTTTACAATTAATTAATGACTATGTTTCTGGTCAACCAAAATTTGCACTATTTTTTATGTAATTGGCAGTAGTCTTTGCTTATTTGCACTGAAATTGTATATTGTAGTATTTTTATTCTGTGCTTTTATGGTCTTTGACCGAAATAACGTTATTTAACCTCTTCGCTGCGGCGCAAATTCCGCCGCAGCGCTCCCGCGGTGCTGACATTCCGATCGCGGGCGTGGTCATGACGTCTCCCGGCCGTCGTCCGCACACGCCCATCGTGACTCATGACGGCCGGGAGACGTCATGAGCACGGAAGAGGTTAAGTAAGTAAGTAATAAATGTTTATGAATAATGACCGAGCTAGTGTACCTGTTGCTTTTTATGGCTCCCGCAGAAACCCCAAAGGATCCTGACATGCTCTTTACCATCTCTGTCTCCAAGCGCCAGGATACCCGTTGGGTGACAGTCGCGCTATACAAAAGAGTTATACAATACAATACAATACAACCTGCCGGTAGCAGGTTTAAATTCGGATAAGCACTCTTTGGCCACTTACCTTTTTAAGCCATTTGACGAGGTTCACTGATTAGGACAGTATCAATCAACACTGTTTTATTTCCAGGAAATACATTCTTGCAGAAATATTGCCCATTTCCCGATTCATTAGTACGCAATCACAGAAGTCATAAAATCATTAGTCCTCAGCACACATTTAGGTGAATTTCACCAACACATGATTTCGGCTAATAAAATTATAAACACATAACATTTATGACACTAAAACACAATAAATGGTCAACATCCCCAAATCCCTCATACATTAACATCAAAGAAGTACTGTAAAATATAGGGTTAAATGTGAAACACAGTTCAGTTTGCTGTGGATGCTACATAACTAGTGACAATATTTTATTAGTTAATGAGCCCTTTTGCTGCCAGGCTTTTTCCCTCTCCTGTGCTAAGCTCTTTTTTGGCTATTTGGTGTAGCTTGCGCTTAGGACCTCATAATTATTTTGTCCACATAAGGTATCCATGCCCAATTTGTGTCTTTTTTTCTAACATCCTGGGGATTCTAAAGGCACTCAGGGATTGTGGATTCCCCCAGAGTGGACCAAGAAATTAACCAAAATACAGATACATTTGGGGTTTTTTGAGAAACAAGTGCTGCGGAAGAAAGCATCAGTTTTTTTCCCCTGCAAATGACTTAAATGAAGGGGTTGCAGTGCTAAAATCACCATCTTCCCAGCTTCCAGTTTTGCCATTTTACTGGGGCATGGCCTATTTCTCCTAATTTGTTTGTGTGTTCAACCTCTTTCCAGTTAGTGGTAAACCTGGGTGTGAAACCCATGGTGGATCCTGGAAAGCCATACATTTCTGCAAAGTAGACACAATTCTGAATTCACTCCCACCCCAGGACTCGCTGGAGCCCTGCCCCATTCCCTGCTTCTGAACCCAGAGAAAGAGGGAAAACCTCCCCGGGCCCGTGGGACCCCCGTCCCGTGCCCTTTGTTATGCAGCAGGGTGGAGGAGGGTGACCCGGACCAGGGTGCCCAGCCCATGGTCCGGCAGGGGGCCCCGGGCTTGTTTTAGATACTCTGAAACCTGCCATGCAGGGGCAGCATCCCCTTTACGACACCGCAGTCCACAGAAGGGAACCCAGGGCCTGGTCTGGACCTTTCCAATGCATGCCCCCTGTCCGTGACCAGGAAGACATTGCCCCCCTGCCGCACGCTTAGCGTCATGGAGGGTCAGCGCATGGAGCCCGGTCCCTGCCGGAGCACTGGCCAAGAACTCGACCATGGCTCCCTCCCTGCCGGAGAAGGGGGGAGATGGCGTCCCTGGCAAGCTGCATCCCCTTTGGCAGGCCTTGCTCATCTTTAGGAGATTGCTAAGCCTTGCGACAGGCTTGTAAACAGTACACCTGGGTGGTGCGGGACATTGACTGTTGCTGCCATTTAAGATAGGGCCCCGGTGTCTGCTGAGGGCTTCTCAGAGTTCTCCCGGGCTCATGTTCCAGCTTATCGTCAGGGGCGGGTGGCTGGGCCTTCATGAAGGCTAGGTCTCCACTCTTTATCCGAAACTCAGTACAGGAGCAAGAAAGTACTCCCCAGGCCTGCAGCCACGCTGCACTGGGTACTGTCACTGCCACCACCGGAAGTCAGGCTGCCTTGGGTGGGTGCCTCAACCTTTTTAGAGCCTGGTGAGCCATGGAGGGTTAAGCCCAGGCCCAGGCCACATCCTCTACCTGCAGGTCAGACTGGGAAGGCCATTTTCCTCAACTATTAAGCACCACAAAGTGGAGGCTTACAGAAACCTGGGGCGAGACCAAAAGTTGGAGTTAGCCTGACTGGCCATCTGGTTGCATAGCATGGCGGCCAGATGGCCCAAGATGACCCAGTGACCTGATGGCCAAGGACGACCAAACACAGGACCCAGTCACACTGCAGTCCAACAATTGCAGGAGTAGCCATGCACTCTGAGGTCAGTGCTTGGGAGGCCCCTTACTTGGGTCGCTTGCCTCCCAGCTACTTGTGCAGGGGTGGTCCAGCAATCTGGTCACCCTGCAAGGGATCATGGCCCCATCCCTGCACTCGGGGTGCAGGGACAGGTGGGGGAGGCCCCTGTGGCAGTCAGCATGTGGTGGAGGCAGCCTTCCACATGTCCACATTGCCCCCTCTGCGTCCCTCCCACCAGCCTGGCTGCAGAGGGATCCACCCCCAAGTGTGGTGGGAGGGGTCCTGCAGGCACCCATGTACAAAAGACAAAAGCATGGCTCAAATACGAAACCCAGACCCAGAATATAATATAGTACTGCATGCCACACGAACATGTGGTCCACGCTCCATTCAAGGCTTCCCCTCTGACAGCCAGCCTTTCTGATTTGAAAACCATTACCAGGTGTTCTTGCCGGGAGCCTTCCTTTTCCCCCCACAAGCAAGGGGGTCTCCCAGTGTGATGGGAGCAGACAGTTCCACTGCCGTTGGTCCTTCCCAGGGGACCAGGAGGGACCGCACAAATCTTCAAACCTCAGCCTGGCCACACAGAACCAGGACAATCTGAGTACCTGGCAACCATGGAGGGTCACCCCCCTGCACATCAGCAGTCCACAGCCAGGCTCGACCCCTGTGGTGTCAGTAGTCCATGGCATTGGCAATAGCCCAAAGCCATGTCAGCGGGCTGGTGGGTAGCCCACACTCTACCCTGGTCAGAGGTGCCAGAAGGGAAGAGCCTGTTGGCTCCCCATCCTACACACCTCCCACTGAGAGTAGCCATGGTTCCCTCACAGTGAGGTTCTGGACTTTTAAAAGTCCAGAGGTGTCAGGGAAACAACACCCAAAGACCCCTGAGTTCCTTCCTGCTTCCTGCCTTGGTGCACAAATAAACAGAGACGCGGGCTTCTCGATGGTGGCGTCAGAGACCAAGATTTATTTACTGCAGGGACACAGAAGTCATAGGAACCACACAAAGGCAGAATCTACGAGACTGTTCGATTTGCAAAAAGTGGGTTGCTCCTTAAATACATAAAATATGTCTTCAGGCAACATTACACGAATATCTTTCATGCCCAACTCGGTATCCCAAACAGACAATAAACATACACCAAACAATAATTAGTCGTAGGTTTTCAGTATTCGATCAAGTCTCTTTGTCAGTTTCCCATTCTTTGACCGATCCTCCCCATCATAAAAATCGTATCCTCCCCATTGTAAAAGCCCAGAAGGAGAGGAGCAGAGCCAGGTGTAAGGGATAGAAAAGTAGGATAAGAGGTGTTTATGGATCATAAACGGGCATGGCTACCGTCTTTGGTCTCTCAATCAGGACAATGGACACGAGAACCAGTATAGCAGGGCTGGCCTCAGGCAGGGGAGGCAGCTTGATTCTGCCTAGTCACGCAGTGTCAGCTTCCTCGGGCTCGGGCTTACGTGTCCTTAACAAGGTGATTCTGCCGGGGTCATTGCTCGTCCATTGACTATGTGAGGGCAAGAAACAAAATGGGTGCCGTATCTAAAATGGATGCCATGGCTTTACAACAGAATGCCCTATTTCTCAGTGAATTCATGCTCGTAGCGCAGCGAAAACACTGTCATATATTAAATGGATCATTTACGGTTCATTGATACCAAAATCGTGTCAGTACTACGATACCGAATACACGGGTTTGGATCGCTGCAGAACCTCAGACCGTCCTTTTGCCCTTACATAGGCAATAACTTACTCTATGTCAGAGTCCATCTCTATGTTCATCAGGTCACTGATATGTCTCTGGAACATTATTCTATCCTGTGGCGTATCTCCAAGAACAGGTGGTCTTCTTACGCATGTTGAAACACAAAGGCCACATAAGGCAGGACCACACTGAACAATGAGACAGCACGAGAATAAAAATACCAACGCAACACCAGTGACTATCAGAACCTTCCGTCCCCACGCAGATAACAGATTCCAGAACCATCCCATTAGTGACCAGTCACCTTCCTCTACATGAATAGAGTCAGAGATTTTGTGTAACTTAGAAATGGCCTTATATACCGTTGGCGCATTATCTGGGATAAAAACACAACAACTCGATTGGATCATCTTACATACCCCACCTCGATCTGCAAGTAATACATCAAGGACCATACGATTCTGTAACGTCATGAGGCGATCCGCTTGAAGCTCAGCTGTCAGGTTGCTAAGGGCACCCGCAGTCTCGGTAATAGTGGATTCAACTACCCGTGTTAGTTGACGTAAGTTTCTACTGTTGGCCATAGGCCCCCAGAACGGAAGGAAACCTTTGAAGAAGTCTCCTGCTTCTTGGCCAGCAGTGTCTTCCTTATTGAAAACACCTCTCACAACTCTAGTTTTGTGATAATCCGGTGCAGCAGTGTATGTCGGAGGCAACAGTTGAGCGATATAACATGAGCCTGAAAAGTCAGCAGGCAGCCATGTATATGCTCTGTCTTTGCAAACAAAATAGGTGCCCTTAGCAGCTAAGAATGCAGGTGAAAACTGTGACGGGAAAGCGTATGTTTCGGTACAGTCACTCTTCCCTAGTCGAGCTTTCGGATTTCTCCCATTTCCTTGCAAACAGACCTGACCTTGGTGGGGTACGACCCAGATCGGAGTCGAGCTTTTACGTTTGTTCTCACCCAAAGTAATGCCATATTCCGTAACATTCCAACCCATGTAAACTCGCAATTCATCCTTGGGAATAAACGGAGAGTTATTGACATCTCTAACCATGTCAGTGATTCCCTTTACCAAGGCTCTATTAGCGGAGTTATACCTAGTGGAACGCGGAGGTCGCGGGGGATAGGTCTCTAGAGCATAGGCGAACATGGTCTGAAATGCCCAGAATGATCCATTATAACTAAAGGGCAGAACCAGATAAGGGATACCCTTGTCCATGGTATGTGGTATCAAGCCACACACCCAGCAGTTCGTTGTGTTTACCACTAGTTGGTGTTGGTGCAAGAGCTGAATGAAAGTGTTATTTATAAACTCAGAGCGTCGAGCTTGCTCATGTGCAGGAAAAGGATGGAAAGAATGAACAGAAACAATAGTCGGAGAAACAGAAACATGGGGAGATACCGTAGATGTAACAGGTGCAAAGATCAGTTGAATACCAAAAATAATTCCGCCTATCAGAGTTATTAAAACAATCAGAAATGTCAGAGCACATTGCATTAGGAAACATTTGCTATACAATATTTCATACAGTTTTGTCTTGCGAGCATTTATGACGTTAGCCCGTCGCAGTTCAGGAAGCTCCTTCTTCTACAACCGTTCGCAACGGATGGTTTGTACCGGTTAAAAATTGCCTCTGTCTACCCTGGGAGTTCCCAAAATAAACAGAAGAAACCGACCTTGTGTCTGGTTCCCTGCAAGTTAAAACAAGGCACACGTTACGACCCTACGGTAACCCAGATGGCAAGGTGAGAGAACAACACAAAAAAAAACCAAAAAAACTAAAAATTATAGAGCAAACTTCCTGACTGAATGGAAATGTGATAAGATCAAAACAGTTTTCAAATAGAAAGGTAATTATGCAATGTTATTGGTTCATAGAATGAGAACGTAGGTTATATCTGTACTTTCCGGGTCTTATCTGATCTTGAAATAGCTGGTTTACAGGTGCAGTAATGTTCGAATCCACAGGTGACAAATGTTCACTTTGTACAACACTCTGTTCAGGGTTCGAAGGAACAGTTCCTGGTGGGGTGTCAGAGTTCTGCGTTTCAGTTTGTTTGTCCGTTATGTACTCTGCATCACTGAAGGGAATGAGCCTAGGAACAGGTTCTGTCTCGGATACACCAAATCCCTGTCTAACCCAGTTGTCGTAGGGGAGTGGGAGAGGGACACGCTTCGTATGGCTAGCGTGCACCCAATTCTTCCTTCCAGCTAGGCGTACAGCAGTTCTTGTTGCCAGGAGCACTTGAAACGGTCCCACAAATCTTGGCTGGAGGTTCCGGGTTCGTTCAAAATTCCGCACCACAACTTGATCACCGGGTTTCAATGTGTGGCCTGGACTCTCTGGCAGTTTAGGCAAGGATTCAAATACCTGTTGATGAATAAGGCTCAATTTAGCAGTCAGGTCAAAAAGGTAATCAATCAACATTGGATATTCGATCTGTTTGAATTCCTTTGGCCTAGGGACTCCCCAAACATTAGCAGGATGACCAAACACAATCTCATATGGGCTAAGCCCTACTCGAGAGTGTACAGTCGCTCTGGTGGACAGTAAAGCTAAAGGCAGTGCGTCTGGCCACGATAGACCAGTGGAAGCTTGAATTTTAGCAAGTTTTAGCTTCAAGGTACCATTGTACCCTTCAACCAAGCCTGCTGACTGTGGGTGATTCGCACTGTGGAATTTCTGGATGATTCCCAGACCCGCACACACACTCTTCATAACTTTCCCTACAAACTCACTTCCATTGTCCAACCAAACAATCCGTGGCATACCATACCTGGGGAAGTACTCTTTGAGGAGGATTTTTACGCCTCAATCCATCTTGAAAAGGCACAGACTACCACTAGGACATATTTAAGATTATTACATCTGTCCATGTGGATAAAATCCAACTGAATCACTTCAAAGGGACAAGAAGGGGGAGCAAAGTGACCAACTGGGGTTGGGGTTCCCATGCCAGGATTATGCATCAGGCATATCATGCAATTTTTCACCACTCTTTCCGCACACTTAGTAATTCCATCGTTCTTCCATACTGGAGCTAACATCTTACATATCCCTTTCGAACTAATATGTGCCGCTCCATGCGCCATCGTGACTACCGCAAGTACATACGCATCAGGTAACATCCAACGCTGCTGCTCAGACAAATCAACCCAACATCCACTTGAATCCATTCTACCCGTTTTCTCCTTCCATTCATTCTTCTCATTTTTAGTTGCTTCATTCTGGATTGCCTTCACACTTTCAATTGTATTCTCACACATTCCTGATTCAGCAATCCATCTCGCAGACGTTGCAACGTACATTCGACTCATCATGTTCTTGGCCGTCTCTTTGGCGACCTCATCAGCAAACGCATTCCCACAGCCAACATCATCCGTAATCTTTCGATGTGCACTGCACTTCACAATCGCAACTTCATTCGGTAAGGTCAGAGGTTCCAACAGGTCATTGACTAACTGTCCATGTTGGATCTTAGTCCCATGGGACGTGAGAAAACCTCTTTCTTTCCACAGACGTCCAAAACTATGTGCTACGCCGAAGGCGTATTGGCTATCGGTAAACACATTCACTCTCTTTCCCTCAGCTAAAACACACGCTCTTGTTAATGCAATTAATTCTGCAGCTTGGGCAGAATTCTGACTTACTCTTGCGGTCTCAACAATCGTGCTCAAAGTCGTAACTGCATACGCGGCCGTCACATCACCATTCTGTAGTTTAAAACATGACCCATCGACGTACAAAGTGCCATCTGGATCTAGTAACGGAGTATCTTTTAAATCAATCCTACCTTTTGTCTCTTCCTCAGTTCTAAAACAACAATCATGGGGCTCTGAATCACTCGACTCTTGAGTAGTCGGCAACAGCGTTGCTGGATTCAATATGTTGCATCGCTTGATCTGGATGTGACTTGCCAAAAGCGTCAGCTCATAGCCTGATAGTCTAGCACTGGTGAGGTGCTGAGTTTTCGTTCGATTCATGAGTGTATCCACAGCATGTGGAACCATGACTACTAACATGTTGTTCATGACTAGTCCAGCAGACTGTCGAATAGACACTGCAGCTGCTGCTGTAGCTCTCAAACAACTTGGCAATGCTCTGGCTACCGGATCTAATGTGGATGAGAAATATGCACAAGGTCGCTGTTTGTCACCAAATTGTTGTGTTAAAACACTCAACGCACAACCTTCTCTTTCATGGACATATAAAGTAAACGGCTTACTGTAGTCAGGAGTACCCAACACAGGAGCTGAACACAGCGCATCACGTAAGTCGGAGAAGCTCTGTTGACATTCATCAGACCATGGCAAAGGGCTCGGAACACCTTTTCCAGTCAGGGCTACCAATGGTTTTGCCATGAGAGAAAAATTTGGGATCCATTGCCTGCAGTATGACGTAATACCCAAAAACGCACGCACTTTTCTCTGTGTGCTTGGTACAGTCATCTGCGAAATTGCTTTGATTCTCTCTGGGGTCAACCTTCTTCCCTCCTTTGACAAAAGATGACCTAAGTAGGTCACTTCTTGGCAACAATATTGCAGTTTAGAAGGTGAAACCTTGTGATGTAAGTCTGACAAATGACGTAATAAAGAAATTGTAGCTGTTTTGCAAGTTTCCTTGTCATTAGCAGCCAGTAAAAGATCATCTACGTATTGGATCAGGGCAACACCAGGAGGAAGTACAAGAGCATCTAATTGACTTTTTAATGCTTGGCTGTAAATTGAAGGGCTCTCACAATAACCTTGTGGAGCGCGCTTGAACCTGAAACTGCGACCACCTAAGGAGAAACCAAAAATGTCTCTACTTTCCTCGGCTATCGGGATGCTGAAAAAGGCATTCTTCAAGTCTATCACTGTAAACCATGAGGCTGAGGCAGGAATCAACGTCAATAATGCAGTGATATCTGGTACCACAGGAAACTGTGGAATCACTATTTTGTTAACCTCTCTGAGGTCAATCACAAATCTGTAGATTGGAGGTTTGGAAGGGTCAGTGCGTTTCAAAATCGGCAGAACAGGACTATTGCAGACATTTCCTCTAGTTTCCTCTATCACATCTTTCTGTATTAAGTCTTTCACGATCAGTAAAAGTGCACGTTCACCTTCATTCGAAATCCGATATTGTGGTATTCGTGGGAATCTAACATTCGCTTTCAGACTCACCACATAAGGGGGAATTTCCAAAAGACCTACATCATTAGGACCAGTTGCCCAAAGAGTATCAGGGAGAGAACGCAGCTCCGGTGGGAGCTTATTCATTGACATGTACATTGGAGAAATGACTCTCTTACCCAATGTGAGCTGTACTCCCGAAGGAGAACAGTACAGTGTCGCATGCAGGCGTTTCAACAGATCTAAACCAAGCAGATTCTCATTACAACCGGTTGTTAGAATAAGGGGTGCTTCCAGTTCGCATGGCCCAACAGAAATTGACAAAGGACTAGAAACAGGATTGTGAACAGGGGCGCCTGAGAAACCTACTGAAGTGTTCGTTAAGCCAGACAAAGGTGCGCCAGGGAGTTTCGCATGCATAATTGAACTTTTTGCCGCACCAGTATCCAACAGAAACGGTTCGACCACGCCTGATGTAACTACTGCGACATAAGGTCCACTCTGATCAACTGGAACTGATACTACTCCCTCTCTTTGCCTGTGGCTGTCCTAGTACTCACTTTTCTGAATCTCTTCCTTATTTTCATAGTAATCCTCAACATGATACTGTGGAGATCTACCTGGTTGCGTAGATTGTACATTTCGCTGATCGAAATAATTTGATGGGCGATCAGCCTGTGGAGTCATTGTACCACGTCCTCTACCTCTAGGAGCTTGCATAAACCCACCACTACCTCTATGAGCTGGGACACCACTGGTTTGTGTGTGCAGTACTGGACACTCGTTCTTATAATGGCCCTCCTTTTTACAATAGGCACACTGATTCCATGCTAACTGTTGTCGGGGAAAACCATAATTAAATCTTTGGGACGTCCCTTGCTGGAATTGTGGCTGTTGCTGAAACTGGGGTCGCTGCTGTGAATCTGACTGAACTGAGCGAGGCGGGTATGCCTGTTGCAAAAGAATTTTAGTTTTTAAATCTTTTGTCTTCTTTTCTGACTTTTCCCTCTCTTCTTTCTCTCTATTCTCGTAATACTGAGCAGTTGCAAGTATCTGTGCTGTCGTCGACACTGCCCATGCACTCTCAGAATCCTTTAACTTGTTACTAAGCTCAGGCAGTAAATTAAACACAAACTTGTCGACAAACAACCTCTGACCTCCTTCAGTACTCATAATTTGCCCACTGTGGTCTACGAAGGTCTCTTCAAATCTAGTGAAGAAGTCAGAGACGCTTTCGTCCTTCTTTTGCTTGCATGCTGATAGTTTATCCCAGTTCACTCGTAACGCTGGCATCAGCGTTTTCATCAGATTAATTATTCTGCCAGGTAAAGCAGCAATCAGAGGCTCAGGTTTAGCACCACCAACTTGGTGCGTGTCTGCCGCTACAATAGCTGGCCAATCACCTCCTAAGGCGACTGGGTGGTTCTCTTGCCGAATCTTGGCCCATATAGGCTGTGGCACTACATTGCCAAATAGCATTTCGATGTCTGCCAAATTCATGACACACGCTTGAACCGTCTGCGTTAACTCTTTATAGTAACCAGCAGGATTCTTACGCGGGTCCGGCAATGCCTGTTTTACTGCTAACACTTCTGCCCGCTTCCAAGGGATGTGTATCCACACTCTATGGAAATGCGCCGGAGCAGCTGCAATGCCCTGAGCCGCATCAGCTTGAACTGCTTCGCGCCATATCGGCGGAACTTCCCTCATCGGATATTGACCTCGTCTTTTCCTCGTAATCGGAGAACCATCAGAACCCATTGCAGGCCGAGAAGGAGAATCATCCCTATAAGCTAAAATCAGTTCTAACGCTTCCCTTACTTCTGAACCTATCACCATTCCTGCGGCGAACTTTTGCTGAATATTTATCAAATCAGAGGGGACAGAATCTGAGTCATCATCATCCCATTCCTCACGCAAAAGAGAACACATCACGTCAAAGACATAACGCTGAGTTGGTTCATTCCATTGCATAAAAGTGTCTGACACTCTTCGTGCATCATACTTCGCAGCTTTCGACATCCACCTGAGAGCTGTCGAATCCAACATTTCTCGTTCCTGAGGACCAGGAAACTGGCTACGTCTCTGTGTAGAGTCAGAAACGGGGGTCCCAATTAAAGACCTGTAGAGAGGAGTTAGGATATTAGTTACAGAGTCGGTTATTTTCCGTCGAACAGAAAGCGGAGTCAGAATGTTTACAGAGTTCGGGAACAGGGAAGCTGGAGCATATGAAATGGTAAGGGTGGGAGTAGCAGGTAAAGCAGTTTGCGAAACGACAGGCACAGGCGGAATAGGCAACCCAGGAAGAGGGGGTGCCGAGGGAACATTTACCACAGGAAGGACAGGAGCTTGAATCAAAGGAAGTGGAGCAACTATTCCAGGCTGACCAGCAGCTGGCTGCAAAACAGGTGGTAACTGTGGTGCTGTATTACCCTGTGCATACGGTGGAGGTGATCTCAACAGATAAGACAACAGAGGATCCTTTTCACAGTCCTCTATCGGCTTAGCAGGACAAGATGGCAAGACAGGGTAGCATTTATCAATCGCCAAATTATGTTTTCTATTCGCTATCTCTATTGTTTTCTCAGTCTCGTTGACATGCAACTGTCTAGCAGACTCCATTAATGTCAACCCTTTCTCTTTCTGTTCCTTCTTCATCTTCCTAATTTCTCTCTGTTTAGCTTCTTTACGCCATACGCGAAAAGAATCAAACATTGCCGGCCGGGCTTTCTTTTTAAACAACTTCATCTCTAGATTGTCTAGAATTTCGGTTTCAAAGCTACCATGCGGTGGCCAACTAAGGACACCATCTTTCCTGGTGTAACGGACCCATACTTCATTATAAGCGATAGGACCTACACCGTGTTTACAATAGAGCTCATATGTCGGAGTTCCAATTGGAGGAACACGGATCCTCCAACCGGGAATCCCCGTTGCAACTTAACCAGGACAGGAAACAATTACTACTGTTAGTCATTATAAACTAAGGACAGATTCCAACAAAAATGCACAAAGAATTTAGGCCTACCAAATGAACCAATACCAAAACAAAGATTATCTTAACAAGAGCAACCAATGATAATCTACGAATTCAAAAACAAACGCATCCAGAGAACAAAACAAGAGCAACAAAGCACAACCCACTTAATACTTAACTGAAATGTGGAAGACGTCACCAAGGAGAACCCGTCTACGTCTCGCCGTACTAAGGTCTGCACCTCGGGTCCAAGACAGGGCGACAGTCAGGGCAGCGGTCCTCTGTAGCCGTCTAGGAACGGGAACCCTCGTGGAAGAGATCGTCGGGCCACTTTTACGACATACAGGGATCGATGAAGCGGGGTACCTCCCTCCGGAATCTTCACACGAAGCTCCTCGAAATTTTCAGGCTTTGGACCGGTACCGGATGACGTCGCCCGACGTTGGGCGCCAATTTGAGGTTCTGGACTTTTAAAAGTCCAGAGGTGTCAGGGAAACAACACCCAAAGACCCCTGAGTTCCTTCCTGCCTTGGTGCACAAATAAACAGAGACGCGGGCTTCTCGATGGTGGCGTCAGAGACCAAGATTTATTTACTGCAGGGACACAGAAGTCATAGGAACCACACAAAGGCAGAATCTACGAGACTGTTCGATTTGCAAAAAGTGGGTTGCTCCTTAAATACATAAAATATGTCTTCAGGCAACATTACACGAATATCTTTCATGCCCAACCCGGTATCCCAAACAGACAATAAACATACACCAAACAATAATTAGTCGTAGGTTTTCAGTATTCTATCAAGTCTCTTTGTCAGTTTCCCATTCTTTGACCGATCCTCCCCATCATAATAATCGTATCCTCCCCATTGTAAAAGCCCAGAAGGAGAGGAGCAGAGCCAGGTGTAAGGGATAGAAAAGTAGGATAAGAGGTGTTTATGGATCATAAACGGGCATGGCTACCGTCTTTGGTCTCTCAATCAGGACAATGGACACGAGAACCAGTATAGCAGGGCTGGCCTCAGGCAAGGGAGGCAGCTTGATTCTGCCTAGTCACGCAGCGTCAGCTTCCTCGGGCTCGGGCTTACGTGTCCTTAACAAGGTGATTCTGCCGGGGTCATTGCTCGTCCATTGACTATGTGAGGGCAAGAAACAAAATGGGTGCCGTATCTAAAATGGATGCCATGGCTTTACAACAGAATGCCCTATTTCTCAGTGAATTCATGCTCGTAGCGCAGCGAAAACACTGTCATATATTAAATGGATCATTTACGGTTCATTGATACCAAAATCGTGTCAGTACTACGATACCGAATACACGGGTTCGGATCGCTGCAGAACCTCAACAGGCCCTGGCTCATTTTCTTCCAAGCTGCACTGCAGCTCGAGAAGGGCTTCTCCTCAATTGCCCGAAGCCCGGTCAGGCCGGGATTGGGCCCGGAAGTGCCCAGGGCAGCAGGGTCTTCAGGGGTGGTCCCAGCCCGGGGAGGCACTGCCATTCGATTTCCCCACCTTGTGGAACACCACTTGTCCCTCTAAGAAGTTGGACTCCAACTTCTGGTGGACTGCTTGGAGTTGCGCATCTAGTTAGCATCGAGGAGTCTCGTTCATTGTCGGAATTAACCAGACCAATCACTCCACCAACTAAGAACAACGATGCACCACAACCCACAGAATTGAAAAAGAGCTATCAATCTGTCAATCCTTTCTGTGTCCGGGCCGGATGAGGTTTCCCATTTTGAGTCAAATTGAGCCTCAGGCTCCATTCCTGGTGGTGCCCTTCCATCAATTTCTTTAAGTTTCAGCTATGCAAGTATAATCCTCTCAGAACCCAAGGACTGGTTTCCCTGAAGCTGCTTGGTGGGTTACGGGAATAACACTGCCAGATTGCTAGTTGGCATAGTTTATGGTTGGAACTACGATGGTCTCTGAACCTCCGACTTTTGGTCTGGAGTACCCTGTCCCTTATAATCCAGAGGAAGGCTATGACCCTTACTTGTATTCCATGTGCACCGAGGGACAGAGGGAACCACCAGCAGAAATATGCTCAACCTCCTACAGCCCTTCCTGAGCTTAAAGAAGCAACTGAGCCCTCATCGGGACTTCCACAGCAGCTGGGATGTCCACTTCATGTCCCTGCCTGATCTCCAGGAAGGCAGGCTCCTGGGAAAGGCCCATCAGGCAGGGCTTGGAGACAGGAGCAGACCTGGACCCCTGGGGGTCCTGGCAGATGGGTCTAAGCCCTGGCTTAACCCAGCTAAGAATCACAGGACCTCAAGGGGGTCTGAGGCACCCTCTCCCTAGTAATCCAGAGGAAAAATAACCCCCTTTCTTGTAATCAGTGCACACTGAGTAACAGAGGGGACTGAAGGCGTGAATGCTCCCGGCCTCCTGGAGCCCTGGCTAGGATCGGGGAAGAAAATTAGCCCCCATCGGGATTTTCAGGGCAGCCTCAGTCACAAGAGCACACAGGCCTTAAAACTTGACAACTCGCACTTCCAATTTGAGTACAGAAAGAGGCGAGAAATTAAAGAAAGAGGCATAAGAAGTGCAGAAAAAACAAGAGAGGTGCACAAAGAGTAAGAAATGTGCAGAAAGAGGCAAGAGAAGTGCAGAAAAACGCAAGAGAAGTGCACAAAGAGGCAAGAGAAGTGCAGAAAGAAGCAAGAGAGGTGCAGAAAGAATAAGGAAGGTCTAAAAAGAGGTAAGAGAGGTGCAGAAAGAGGAAGAAAGGGGCAGAAAGAGAAGCATGGGAAGTTCAGAAAGAGGCAATAGAAGTACAGAAAGAAGAAGAAAAATATAGAAACAAGCAAGAGAAATGCAGAAAGAGGCAAGAGAAATGCCGAAAGATTTAGATACTTTCAGAAAGAACCAAGAGAATTGCAGAAAGAAGCAAGAGAGGTGCAGAAAGAGGCAAAAGAGGTGCAGAAAGAGGCAAGAGAGGTGCAGAAAGAGGAAGAAAGGTGCAGAAAAAAGCAAGAGAAGTACAGAAAGAGGCAATAGAAGTGCAGAAAGAGGAAGAACGATGCAGAAACAAGCAAGAGAAATGCAGAAAGAGGCAAGAGTAATACAGAAAGAGGAAAACAGTTGCAGAAAGAACCAAGAGAATTACAGAAGGAAGCAAGAGAGGTGCAGAAAGAGGCAAGAGGGGTACAGAAACATACAAAAGAACAGCAGAATAGGGAAGAAAGGTGCAGAAAGAAGCAAGAGAGTGGTGCAGAAAGAAGAAGAAAGGTATAGAAAGAGGCAGGATAGGTACAGAAAAAAGAAGAAAGGTGCAGAAAGAAGCAAGAGAAGTACAGAAAGAGGCAATAAAAGTACAGAAAGAGGAAGTAAGATGCAGAAACAAGTAATAGAAATGCAGAAAGAAGCAAGAGAAATGCAGAAAGAGGAAGAAAGTTACAGAACGAACCAAGAGAATTGCAGAAAGAAGCAAGAGAGGTGTATAAAGAGGCAACATAGGTACAGAAAGAGGCAAGAGAGGTACAGAAAGAGGAAGAAATGTGAAGAAAGACGCAAGAGAAGTACAGAAAGAGGCAATAAAAGTACAGAAAGAAGAAGCAAGATGCAGAAACAAGTAAGAGAAATGAAGAAAGAGGCAAGAGAAATGCAGAAAGAGGAAGATAGTTGCAGAAAGAACAAATAGAATTACAGAAAGAAGCAAGAGAGAGCCAAAAAGAGGCAAGAGAGGTGCAGAAAGCAGCAAAAGAGGTGCAGAAAGAGGCCAGAGAGGTGCAGAAAGAGGAAGAAAGGTGCAGACAGAGGAAGAAAGGTGCAGAAAGATGCAAGAGTGGTTCGAAAAGATGTAAGAAAGGTACAGAAAGAGGCAATAAAAGTACAGAAAGAAGAAGCAAGATGCAGAACCAAGTAAGAGAAATGAAGAAAGAGGCAAGAGAAATGCAGAATGAGGAAGATAGTTGCAGAAAGAACAAATAGAATTACAGAAAGAAGCTAGAGAGAGCCAGAAAGAGGCAAGAGAGGTGCAGAAAGAGGCCAGAGAGGTGCAGAAAGAGGAAGAAAGGTGCATACAGAGGAAGAAACGTGCAGAAAGATGCAAGAGTGGTACAGAAAGAATAAGAAAGAGGAAGAAAGGTGCAGTAAGAGGGAAGAGAGGTACAGAAAGAGGCAAGAGAGGTGCAGAAATATATAAGAAAAATGCAGAAAGAAGCAAGAGAGGTACAGAAAGAGGCAATGGAGTACAGAAAGATGAAAGAGAGCAGCATAATGGGAAAGAAAGGTACAGAAAGAAGCAAGAGAGGTGCAAAAAGATGTAAGAAAGGTACAGAACATTACAAGAGAAGTGCAGAAAGAAGGAAGAGAGGTGCAGAAAGAGGCAAGAGCAGTGCAGAAAAAAGGAAGAGAACTGCAGGAAGAGGCAAGTGAGGAACAGAAAGAGGCAAGAGAGGTGCAAAAAGAGGCAAGAGAAGTGCAGAAAGAGGAAGAAAGGTGCAGAAAGAAGAAGAAATGCACAGAAAGAAGCAAGAGAAGTGCAGAAAGAGGCAAGAGAGTCACAGATAGAAGATAAGAGAGGTTTGTGCACCATTAGTACCAATTTAACACCCACATTTAGCAATAAGTAACTGGTGACCAATCCAGCTTTGCAAAGGGCCTTAACATGGGTTGCTGCATTTTTGGTAATGTTTGTGTGTTTGAGCTAGAAAACACTTTTTTTTCAAATCTGCAGATTATGTGGCAGAAGATGGATATTGTGGTAAATGCAGAAAATGTATAATTATGAAAAAATTGGCGTGGCTGAACGGTTGCATAATTCCAGTGGCCCCGCTCATACCTCTGACTAAGTCCAGAAGTGCTTCTATGTGGTTGCTTCTTTTTTTGTGTCTATAGTTTAGCTTCTATGGAAATGAGGAAAACTAAACCTGAGGTTACCACTTCACAACACACACAACCACACCACATAATAACTCTCCATAACACATAATTCCACTTCACATAATTCATATACACTAAATACCACATAATTTCTATCCACATAGTTTCACGGCACAACATACCACATTATTCTACCACACACAACATACATCCACTCCACTAAACATTAGTAAAAAAGTTTACATTTACAACACCAATAGCGCTAACGCTAGCAAATGCAAGACCTATTGCATTGCAATGCTAGCTTAACTAGTTGTTTGCATTTTCAGAGTGGTGGAGAAAGGGGGCTGGGCCTCCAACCAGGACTCAAGAATTCAGCTACGTAGGACTTACAGGAGATACCAAGAGGGCTTCTTGGCCCTTAAAGTCCCTCAGGAGTAAAGTGGACTTCATCCCCCAACCAGTAGTGTGCCAGGAGGCCCGTACTCAGAGTGGTGGAGAAAGGGAGGTGTGGCCTCCAAAGAGCTCTTAGCAATCCCACTGTGTTGGACGTACTGGAGGTAACAGGAGGGCTAGTTGGCCCCCAATGACATCCTTGTGGGCTAACTATCCCTCCTATTGCCTCCAGTAAGTCTTACACAGAAGGATTGCTGACTTCTGATACAAGGCAATGCCCCCTTTGTCCACAGTCTGCAAACATGTCTCCTGACATTCTCTTGTTTGGGGGATGAAGTCGCCTTTGCTCCTGGAGGTCCTTAGCGGCCAACTAGCTTACCGATTACCTCCAGTAAGCACCACACAGTGGAATTGCTGAGAGGTGGTCACAGGCCATGCAACTTTTCTCCCCCACTCTGCAAAGGAGCCTCCTGGTGCGCTCTTGGTTGGGGGATGAAGTCCCCTTGCCTCTTGAGGGTACCTAGGGACCAACTAGCCCTCCTGTTACCTCCAGTAAGACCCACAGAACTGGATGCTGAGAGGTGATCAGCCCACACCACCTTTTTACACCAGTTTACAAACCAGCCTCCTGCAGCACTGCTGCTTGGAGGATGAAGTCCACTTTAGTCCTTGAGTCCTCAGGACACAAGGGGACCTCATCAATCCACCAGCAGTGCCCCAAGAGGTGTTTTTGCAGAGTATTGTAAAAATGGGCGTGGCCTCTTACCACCTGTAGGGCCTACTGGAGGTACCTGGTGGGCTAGTTGCCTACTAAAGACCCTCAGTAGCAACAAGGATTTCATCCCGCAACCCAGAGCGTGCCAGGAGGCGCATTTGCAGAGTGATGGAGAAAGGGGGCCAGGCTTCCCTCAAGTTGCCAATTCTTTTTTTTTATTTAGAAAAGGGGCTGTGTAGCTTTTGGGCCCTGGAAACAAGGGAAGGGGGCTGCATGGCCCCCCTCTGAGTCGGATATATGCCCCAGGGACCCCATTCCCTGAGAGTGGGCCTTTTGTGGTTTTATTTTTTAAAGATGATGGGGCCCCCTCCCCAGGCCGATTTCAGCTGTGGGGACCCCTACCTCCGAAGGCCTGGCCATTTAAAAAAATATAGGAAGGGGACAAGTGGCCCTCCTCCCCCAGGCCTTTCTTGGCCCTGGAGACCCCATCCCCCAGGGCTTTGCCATTTAAAACAAATTTATTTTTGTAAAGCGGGGGGCCACTTGGCCCCCCTCCCCAGGCCAATTTTGGGCCGAGGGACCCCCATATATACAACTCTGTTGCTTATCCGTCATAGGTAAGAGAAACGACCACGAATCACCATTGATTTGCTGAAAAGTGGTTTATTGGGGAATGTCTGCTATTACGCGTTTCGGCCGGCACCGGCCTTGATCACATGACAACGCTGTGCTTTGCAGTCAACCCTTTTAACGTGCTGTGCAAAACATGAATATATCGGGTCCAATCCCATTCCAGTTCAGAAACGGGCCGACACATGCTCAGTGACAGCTATTAGCTTTATTTACCAAAATTAAAAGCACAAAGCGTGAGCCAAGTTCATTGTTGTGAAACGCTCGGCATACGCGTTTCAGTCTTTCGACCTTCCTCAGTGCCAGTTCCAACAAACAGTGATAATACACCTGGAGGCCTGTTTAAATATGTGGAAGTTCTTTTCTGATTGGAGTGTGTAACTGACCAATCTCCACGGCCTCTGGCTGCGCTGCTCACCGTGATCCATGCCGGGTTTTCATGTGGCCTCGCTGCGAGTCAAAATACAGTGATTTTGTACTCGTACGCCAAGTGACGTCCCAGTCTTGCTGGTTACGATGTGCACACTCACCCCAGCCTCTTTCACGGGAACCAGCCGTATCCTCTCTCCCCATTCTTTGGTCTCATCCAGGTTAGTGTCCTTGCCAAGTGGGGGGGCGACGCGCTGTAGTTACATACACAATCCAAAAAGTAGCAAGTTATGCGCGTAGCACCAAACCGAGAGGGCGTGTCGGTAACCGGTGCTTGCTTTACCGGTGACACCGGTGACACATCGGGTCCAATCCCATTCCAGTTCAGAAACGGGCCGACACATGCTCAGTGACAGCTAGTAGATTTATTTACCAAAATTAAAAGCGCAAAGCGTGAGCCAAGTTCATTGTTGTGAAACGCTTGGCATACGCGTTTCAGTCTTTCGACCTTCCTCAGTGCCAGTTCCAACAAACAGTGGTGATAATACACCTGGAGGCCTGTTTAAATATGTGGAAGTTGTTTTCTGATTGGAGTGTGTAACTGACCAATCTCCACGGCTTCTGGCTGCGCTGCTCACCGTGATCCATGCTGGGTTTTCATGTGCCCACGCTGCGAGTCAAAATACAGTGATTTTGTACTCGTGGCGTCCCAGTCCCGCTGGTTACGATGTGCACACTCACCCCAGCCTCTTTCACGGGAAATAATAATGGCAAGTATACTACTGTTGGCACCTTAACACAGCAACCTGCCGTATCCTCTCTCCCCATTACAGATATATATATATGATATACAATATTTAAAAATATTCCTGACAATAAATAACCCATTAAAAAAATATATAAAATATAAATAGTAACAGTAAACCTTAACATATGTACAACCAACAAAACTTTTTTGTGTATTTACAATATTGAAATGGACATATTATATTTAGTTTTGTTTATGTATTTATACTGTACACTAAATGTATTAATATGCATTAATATTAATGTTACATATTTGCAAAACATATATTATCAAAAAAACTAAATCTTAATATATATATATATGACTGTGCCTTAGAACAATACCAAAATGAGGCAGTTCAGCACTTTGTAACACGAGGGTATAACATCAAAGACATTTAAAAAGCCCTTATAAAAGCCAACACCCGCACAAGAGATAAGTGCCTCGGTGCTCCTTCCGATAAAACAGCTCCAGGTGTTACAACTATGGAAAATGATGATGACAAACCTCAGGAGATCAGGATGATTACAGCACACAGCAGACAGGAGAAACAAATCAGGAAGATCATAAATAATCACTGGTCGATTGTTCTAACCGATGGCTCTCTATCTCAAATTTTACCTGAATTACCATTACTGACATTCAGGCATGCAACCTCTATGAGGGATGCACTCGTCAAGAGCAGCCCTGAATTCAGCCTAGCAACCACTTGGTTGTCCACAAAGACGGGATTTTCCAAGTGAAGCTCTTGTCGAGCTTGCAGGTTTGGAGTAAATACCACTGAATATACCACAGTGTTTAGCAAAAAACCTGTTAAGATCGAAGGGTATTACAGGTGCAGTGCTGACCACGCTGTTTATGTGCTTGAATGCACATGTGGGTTTAGATATGTAGGGAGTACTAAACTCCAAGTATTCAATCAAATACACCTGTGGCAAGACACTTGCAATTAGTTCCCCAGAACAATTTTAGTAATCTTGAGTATTTCGTAATAGGGGCTGTTAAAAAATCTAGACGTGGTGGTAACAGGGAGGAGCAATTTATTATGGAGTTAGATACTACAATGCCCAATCGGTTGAACACCAGTGAAGATTTACATAATTTACTTTGATCTATTAGCCAAAACTTTGAATTAATTGAGAAGTCTGTTCCCCTCAATAGCTGCTGTTTTTAACTCCATAGATTAAAGTTGAACCATCTAGATGAATAATGTTCTGTCCCTAAATTTATAAAAGATGGGTGTAGTAATTCTGCATCCGGGATTTTTTCCTGGATGTACAACTTAGGGTAGCACTGGGCAAATTTGGGGCATTTATCTCAGCATCCTGATATTTGGTAGGGAGTAATGTTTTACAACATGAACAATGTGGATCTATTGAGGCATCTTCAGTGTACATTAATGAATTGTTTTTACAATTTTTCATCCATTTGTATTGGCTGTTTAAAAGAAAAAATGTGTCTAAAATTGCTCTTGCACTTTAGAATGAATCTGCAAATCTGTCTGTGGGTTTCACGAAGGTATGAGAAGTTTTTTGTCACCCAATGAATGTGTTCACATTTATATGTATTGCACAAGAGCACTTTATAAGTAGCACTTTAGGGAGCGTGCAATAGAGTAGCACTACCACTTTATATCATCAGTAATGTGGAGGCTTTGAGTAACAGTAATGTTGAGATAAAACTTTTCTATAATTAGGGTTCAATATTTACATTTACCTATTAAGGTATGATTTCATTGCACTAAGTATTTATCCATTGCTGTTTTGAATCCCTTGTAAAGAATACGTTTATCAAGCCTCGCTGCAGTCTTGTTGGGTTCTATATGATTCATTGTATTGACAATAGCATTGAAGTGACCCATGATTACGTTAGTCTGTTGCCTATGTCTACTATTATGGCTTGCTCCACGGTTTAATTAATCAGAGGTGTGTTGGGGTGTCACTATTTAAACTCAATTGATTCTATAGCACGTCATGTGATCAAGACCGCAGACAGCGGTCGAAACGCGTCATGCTGGGCACTAGCTCTGTAAGGACTGGTTGCTAGAATTATTTGAAGTTTGAATTAAAGCACGGCCTTTTGAATTACTCTTGGTGGTCTGTACCTGCGTTTGTTCCTGCCATTGGACGTGGTGAGTCGGGATTATATATCTTCTACACAAATCCACTGAGGCGCACATTCAGGTAGGATAACAAGTGCTGATCATGACTGCATATTCAGTCGAAACACTTAACAAGATTTATCAAGTAATAACTCAACTTCACTGCACTTGATATCTTACAAGAGTATGCACCTTATTGAATTTGTGTACAATAGAGATTTCTAGCAGGCTCCACCGGGTGAAGCACCACCTCCCACGGGTCGAGGATTTGATTTTCAAATGACTACATATAATAATACAAGTCCTACTCATTTAGTAAAAAAAATACTTATTAAAATAGCCTTACTTTATAGTAAAATGAAAAAATAAATAGTACATAACTTAAGAAAAATATTACAAATAAACAGCAAAATTACTTTTCTTAGTACACTACAAAAATAACATTTTAGAATAAATCCATAATTATTAATTTTTTTAAGTGTTTGTTTTTAATTTTTAAACCTATGAACATAATAAACAAAAGCACATGGGCGGTCAAAAAAATGTGCACATATAATGCCGTATATTTGCATGTGCAAACCGCACCCTATTTCGTCCTCCAGCCCAGTTGAGGGAAACTAAGGGGATGATTACATCCGTCTGCCACCCTATCGGGAATCGGGACCACCCGTCAGGCTGTCGGCAGACCCAACATCAACCTCACAATGTGACCGCCACCACGGCAGTCGCAATGCCTATATTTTGTATTGCGGCGGGTGCTGCTGGCTGCAGCACGTGCTGCAATGGAAAATAGGGAAACTGCACAAATCCCTGCACTACGTGGCTGCCACATGGTGCAGGGATATGTAGGGGGGCACTGCCCACATGAGAGTGCCAGGGAGGAAGGGCAGCTCGCTACAGGTCCCCAAAGTCCCTTTTGGTCAGCCTTTTCATGGCGAGTTAACCACCATGAAAAGGCAGGCGGAAAGGGACATTGTAATACCTAAGGTGGTGCCTCACAGGCATCACCACCATGGTAGGGACTACAAACCCCCCTCTGCCACACCGGTGGGATCAAGAAGCCCATTGAATGCGTGGCAGTCAGTCTTTCTGACTGCCAACACACCACCCGCCATCCTAATGTGGCGGTCGGGAACTCTGCTTAGGAGTGCAGTGAAGCCACCACCGACGGGCCCCTAAGAGACTGTCCAATTCTTAAAAGTTTAGTGTGGTATTAGGTACATTGAGTTTTAAGTTTATATATATAAATACATCTGTGCAGCAGGACTGTTCTGGCAAGTGCTAATCGTCCCAGTTTTGGAAGGGGATGTGTGCTCCAAAAAACGATGGAAGGCCGTAGACACTCCATAATCCTCTCAACATTCAGCTGATGATAGTGGGCAGCTGTGTCCTTCACCCAGACACCAAGGTGTCTGAATGCATGTTTTTTTTCCATGGGATCCCAACCTCGGGTAAGTTAGCATAGGGAGAGCCACTCAAGCTTGCACATGGGTATAGCTTCATATTTTGTTTATTAACCCTCAACCCAGAGATCTCCTCAAAGCTTGCTATTTTCCGGGAAAAGAACTGGTATCGACTTCTTCACTCGGTGCAGATATGCCGGGGTGTTGTCTGCATACGTTGCCCACCTGTATGCCCCAGGGTCTCACTATCAATCATAATTGTAGGGGCAAGGGCTCCATTGCCAGGGCAAAAGGCAACAGTGGTAGGGGACATCTCCACCATGTACCTCGTTCTATGCTCCATGCAGAAGAAAGCCGTCTGTCAGTTTAGAGCCTCACTGTTTGCCCTCCCTTATAGAGGTTTCCATTTTAAAATATTTGAGCCAACACCCATCAGTGCCAAGACCTCAAACATTTAGTCCCAGCAGAGGGATTAGAATGCTTTCTCAATATCTAGAGCCACTAGGCTTTTCTCCCTTTACACGTCTTCCATTAAGGTCAGGACGTACTGAAGACACCACAAGTTCATCATGGTGTTCAACCCGACATGAACCTGCAGTGATCCTTGTGGACAAGGGTCCCTATCTTAGGCAAAAGCCTGTTAGCAATCCCTCTAGAGAGCACCTTTGTGTCCCTATTTAGCATGGAAAGGGGCCTGTATGAGGCCATTTCTGCACAGTCTTTATTCAGCTTGGGGACCATCACCTCTTTTCGTGTGATTTCAGTCTCCAGCCCTGTTTTATCTGCTTCCGTAGTTCTGGGTATGCTGAGGTCAGTCAAAAAATCCACATTACTTATGTGGTCTGCTGCATTATGTCTCATATAGAAGTTAGCTAGATATGTCCAGATTGGTTCACCACTTAAAGATAACATTAAGGGAGAAGGGGCCTATTGCTTTATTAACTAAACAAGCAACCACCCAGACTCGCCTCCCTCAGCATGCAGCCTCTGTCTATATTATCAGATTGTGTATTTATCAGAGGTATCCTATAGGGCTTCTATTTCATGTCACATCATGACAATATTAGACTAGCTCTAGACAAACATCAGTCAGTTATCCTCATTTTGCTCAATCTGTCGGCTGCCTTTGACACCATCTCCCATAAGACTCTTGAACAACGACTCTGGGAGGTTGGTGTCAGGGGGAAGGCTCTGAAATGGTTCAGTAGCTACCTGTCAGAGCGCAGAACCACGTCCAGATGGGAAATATTACCTCCTGTGAGAGACCAGTAAAGATGGGTGTCCCACAGGGCTCTATTTTGAGCCCCACCCTTTTCAACCTTTACATGACCCCTTTAGCTGCAGTGATCAGTCTATATGGCTTTGATAGCATATCCTATGCAGATGATACGCAGATTCTGGTTACTTTAGGTCCTGACCCTAGCTAGACTAAGCAACGTCTTAAAGACTGCTTGATCCATGTTGATAAATGGATGACATTTAACCATCTCCAGCTAAACGGGGGCAAGTCTGAGATCATGCTCTTCGGCAAAGCAATTGACCATTGGATGCAGGACTGGTGGCCGTCCAGGCTCGGCCCGTGTCCGGCTCATAAGAACGTGGTCCGAAATCTAGGATTTTACATGGACAATTGTCTATCCATGAGGGGTCATGTTAATCATGTTAT
The DNA here is from genome assembly GCF_964204655.1 of Triturus cristatus. NCBI lineage: Eukaryota > Metazoa > Chordata > Amphibia > Caudata > Salamandridae > Triturus > Triturus cristatus. The sequence goes on along the minus strand of NC_140587.1, from coordinate 731,608,286 downwards.
TGGCACCTGTTTCAGTGTTATGCGTAGCCTACGTAAGGTTTTTAAATGGCTTCCCTTAGAGGCACGAAGACCCCTAATACAAGGACTGATCATTAACAGAATGGATTACGGCAATGCTTTATTGCTGTCAATAAATATAGACCTTATAAACAGACTTCAGACTCTTCAGAACACGGCTGCTAGATTAGTCCTTCATCGCCCATACAGATTCCCGTCGGCAATATGATTAAATACTCTTCACTGGCTCCCAGTGAAAAAACGAACCCTCTTTAAAACTCTATGTCTTACTCATAAACATATGTATGGAATCGGCCCAAAATATTGGCTGCCAAAGTTACGATGTTATCAACCATCCAGGACACTGCGCTCTAGTGATTCGGCTCTGCTGACCCCCCTTAGAATTCATACTGCTAGGCAAGGGGGCCGTGCGTTTTCCTCCTTGGCCCCAGCTTCTTGGAACAAAATGCCTTACTATATTCGCAGTATGCCAGACCACAGCAGTTTCCGCAAAAAGCTGAAGACCTGGCTTTTCGGAAATTAATCTCAAGTCCGTCTCTCCCTTCAGAGCTGTCTGCAAGTGCCATGAGACTTTCAGGAGTGATTTGTGCGCGATACAAATGTCCTTGATTTGATCATCAGTAGAGTGTGGTTCGTCTGACCCATCCTGGGCCTGCATCTCTCCTGTGGCACCTCTTTTTGTATCAATTCACACGTTAGTTGTCTGAGGATGCCATGAGTGTTAGACATACACTAACCCATCATCACTGCCTTCAAGGCCCCCCACACAGTCACTCACGCATCCACGGATCCCCAACTATGTAATGTTCCAGAGTCACTTTAATGTTCGCTCAGAAGGCTGGATCCCTCAACACCTCAGGGTACAGTTGCCTCAAGAGCGACATTCTACCCCTGCCACCATATACATAGGTCAAAAATAGTGGTGTGTGATCCGAGAGAAATGTATTAAAATACCGGTTACTGTACATGCTGGGAAAAAGGTCCCAGGTCACCAATATGCATTCCAGTCCAGTCTACTATGCGTGTTGTGATTTGCTGAGTTACATGAATACTATGCATGTGTGGGGTAGAGAGTGTGCCATGTATCTATACATCCTAAGCGGCCATCACTTCAGCTATTACAGTTGTCGTCCTTGGTTTTGTTTGTTGTCTCGGCGGACACCTGTCCAGGTTCCCATCCAGGACATAGTTGAAGTCCCCCCCAGATGAGCAACAGATCTATATACTGTAGCAGTAGTTCCGGTATGGCCTAGTGAAATATTTTATGGTCTGATGTGGGTGCATATGAGTTTAAGAAGCATACATCCTTGCCATCCAGTAGGCCATACAGGTACACAATGCAGCCCTCTACATCCGCATGCACATGCCGAAGCTGGAAGGGCACATTCGGGGCCACAATCATCATGAGTAGCTGAGAGGGGGCCTGATCAGCTCAGATGTGGTATCCAATCCCCATTCTACAGTCTTAAGTGTGTCCCTCCCAGTGTGCATGCTACCTCTACCCTCTTTATCCCACTACCTGGGTAAACACCTGTTTTCCCATGGTACCCCTAAAACCTTGGGGTATTACAACAGCTCAGTGCTACCATCATGCAGTCCAACAGGGGCTGCAGTCACAAACTACAAACACTTAAGCTGAAGGTGGTCACATGTCCTCTGTGTCCAGCCATTGAGTACCTGCCGCCCATAGCAGTCAGGACCTATCCACGTTTCTACAAACTATTTACAGGCCTATTGCGCACTCCTGTTTCACAGGTCCACATATGTACAGCAATGTGCAGCATCCACCAGCATCCCTGCTCATCAGATCTTTATATCTATGCCCTTTCTCCAGAATCAAAGTGTCTCTGCTGTTCCCTCTTATTTACCTCCCAGGTTACCCAGTGGCCAGCGGCAGGTCAAATAGTCACAGTCTCACAAATTAAAAAGATGGCCACATGTGTCCCAAACCAAGGGGGCTAACTGTTCATGTTATGTAGAGGATAAGGCATCCATGCTGCCATGCCCACTCATGTCATTTAGCACTGAGTCTTCTCCTCAGCGCATCCACTGCCATACAAGTCTCTCAGTCCATGATCCAGCCGCAAGTCAGTGCCATCATTTCGACCAACACCCTTGAGCCAGTCCCACACTGCATTCCATCCTCTTGCCTTACATGCAGTTTTGCCGGGAACAGCAACATATAAAGGATATTTAATTGTCTCTGTTTCCGCTTCACTGCCAGGAAGGATTTCTGCTCCCGTTGAACTCGTTCAGCATAGTCCGGGAAAATGCGAACAGTCCAGCCTTCAAACTGAACATTTACCTGTATTCTGGCCTACTGCAGGATAGCATCCCCATCCGGATAATTAGGCAATCCACCCAGGAGGGTGATCTAGGATCCAGGACTCAATTGGCTCTCTCAATGACAAACAGCAGGGAGAGGTCATCAGGTCAGAGTAAATTTATAAGCCAGCCCTCCAGGAACTATTCTCCCCACCCTCCAGGAAGCCCACACACGTGAGGTTGCACTTGAGTGCCCCCCCTCTGCCTCTTCCAGATTTGCGTCCAGGTAAGCGTTTTGTCAGTTAGGCTACAGACCATCATCCCTGGTTCCTCCAACTCTGCAGCAAATCCCACCACAGTGCGCTCCATCTCCAATGATCATTCATTTACCTTGCTCAAGTCCATTCACAGCAGATCCACATTGATGTTACAGCATCCATTTTTTGTTCCAATGTCTGCTGCAGCTGAGCAATGACTGTTAGTATCTGGGCACCGGAGGTGTCTCTCTGCACCATGGACCGCACCTCACCCCCTTCTCTCTCATGAGATGTAGGGGCTTCTAGTCGCTGTATACTTGTCCATCTTCATCTGTTGTCCCGTGCGAGAGCATCTATCACAGCCAATCACTGTGCCAGTCCCACAGCTTGGTGATCATCCAGTGGGTGACAATAAAAGAACTTCTCTAAATGGCACCTGCATCTCCTCAGCATCCTCACGAAAGTTGAGAGTGTTGATCACCCGGGGGGCCTCCAGTCTCAGCCAGACATACTCAGCTCTCTCCGTTACTGGACCTTAGCCTGGCTAGTTGGGCAAAATGGTCAAGTACTTCTTCCCAAAAAGGGGTGAACCCCACACCCAGGCAGTATTTACAGCATTCCACTTTACTATGGCACAAAAGACAATCTCTCCTCCAATCCTCTTTACTGAATAAGGCCTAGGGTCTTGATCACACCTAGGGCGCTAATACACACATCCCTGGCACCCACAGACCCAAAAGTCAATGCTGCTCTGACACTGCCTTAGTGGGGGTGGAATCACTGCTGAGCCAGTACAGCTCCACCACTCACCGCCACAATTGCTGCATTCAAATATCAGGCCATACAGCTCTACCCAGCTTCAAGTTGACTTCATCTCAAAGGAGAGGGAAAGCCACCCTGCTAGCATCAATCCTCAAGCCTGCAGCCAATGACTCCCTACAATGCCCCAGAGAGTCAGATGGGGCACCAGAGATGGCATATGCAGTTCTCACCTCTTGCCTTGCTCCCCTGCAGTAGCTGCCACACCACAGTTCCAGCCTAGTTATGGGCGGCAGCTTCATTCGGCCCCCTCAGCTTCTAGCCAGCACCTTCCATGTGTATGTTGAGGGTCCCCAATAGTAGCCAGCTTTCCAGTCGCAAATCATTGGGGGAGCACAGGATTCTGTAGAATAAGGCAGGCTGCTTAGCGGAGCTCACACCTAGAGCACCTGATCGGCCATTTTTTGGAGGTTAATTCCCCCAAATACCAAATGATTTGATTTAAATGAATACTAAAAAATTAAATATTTTTTAAAAAATCATTCCAAAGACAAGCTTTTCAAAAACACTTATAAATAATGAATTATTAATACAAATTCCACATAATACTTAACATAAAGTGTACAATGGTAAAATAATAAATAATGCTTTATCAATTAATTCATTACATAAAAAAGTGCACTAATTTACAAAATATTGTAGCTTTAATATCTTTCCAGACAATTCCCTAAAAAAATACAAAAAATAGATGCATAACATGATATAAACATTTGAATACACATAAAAAACTTGAAACATTCAGCGATGAATCAATATTAAATGTAATTGCATTTTCATATTATTAACTTACCAGCCTATCCTCCTACAAAGCCAACAACCCACTACTAAAGTATACCTTCCGTTATTAATAATAAAATTGAGATATACATTAAAATTGACACATTGAATTACCAAGCATAGTATAACAATTGAACAATTAACGCATCTAATAATTAATCTAATTATTAATTTTACAATTACATTTGAATTATTTATAATTACATTAAGTTACCACCCTACACCTCTTCAAACCCAGCAACCCATTACTAACCCTGGGCGTAGTTTGCATAGTAGTGCTACGCGTAACTATGCGAAGTGCACTTCACACTACGCAAGATACGTGTAGAGCTACGCGATTTGCGTAGTACGCGATAATCGCACAGTGCCGGATGCTTGTCCGCACTGTGCAATCATTGCAAACGGCATTTTGCTCAGTGCAAGCGGTCGTTTTCTGCTGCCCGAGTAGATTTTTACTCGAGCGGCAGCTTTCTCACCACGGACTGGTAGTTTCTCATCGCGAGCGGTCGCGAGCATACGCGACCACTCACAATGAGAAACCTCACCTCCCCGCGTTGAGAATCTCGTTGGGAGGTTTATTTTCTACGCTCGCGATCGGCAACTTGATGTTGCTGACCGCGAACGAGGAAAAAATCTCGCCGGGATGTCATTTTGCTCGCTCGGGGTCGCCAACTTGACGTTGAGGACCGCGAGTGAGCAAAAATTGCCAACTACGCTTCGCTACGTGATTTTGCACTGTGCTACCTGCAATTCGCGTAGCGCGAAGTAGCACAAACTACGCAAAGTTTGCGAGAGTAGTATAGTTTTCCGCCCAGGGTTACCCATTACTACACTTTAAACTACTAATTACCTTTAAAAATAAATTACTAAAATACTTAAAACTTCTAACTATATTTGAAAAACAATTACAAATTATAGTTACTAGACTAATTAATATATTAATCAAAACATGTTACATTGATTAGAAACAATATTTTTAACAAGTACATAAAAGAAAATCATATAAAAAAATAATATTTTAAATCTATATTTAAAAATAAACAATATTTTTCACAACAATGTTTATGTTCCATATTACTTATCACTAGATTTTTTTAGTCCAAACTACCTGAGAGAGATAGGTCTGTAGGTAACTTCAGAGAAAATATTTATTTACATTTATTCAAGGAACATATTATTATTAAAAATGTAAAAATTGTTATTATACCTATACATACTTACCCTCCTCAGTCACAGAGTGTCCAACATTAGTGCAATTACCTCTCTCTTATACATTGTCCTGTAATTTTCATATTAGTTTATTTTATAACAGAAAGTTTTTGTCAACATAGCTTTTGGATTTCAACACTTTTCTGGAAGAAATGTCATCTTCTGTAGACCCTTAAAATTAAAATTTGTTATCAAATCTCTTAAAAAGAATTACACAACCCAAATTTGAAAACTAACTGAACTAACAATAAGCTTATAAGCAGTTTGAATGAAGAAGAACATGAGTTTGAAATTAGGAAGATGGAAGTTAAATTTGGGGACAAATAGTAGCTGAAAAAAATGTAGGAATTGAAATGTGCATCCGAGATTGAGAATGCAGCATGGCAGAAAAAGAGTGTCATGTATGGTGCATTACAAATATCAAGATATTAATTCAATAGAATGTGTTGGAAGAAGCTCATATGAAATGAGATACCTAGTTGACAATGAGTTTTAGATTGGTGGGGAACCAATATTTAGAAGAATTTATAATGCTTGTGTAAAGAATTAGGGCCAGATTACAAGTTTGTTGGTCCATAGGACAGTCAAACCTGCTATGGAGCTGTGGTGATAGATGGGGATTGCCGCTACAGTGGTTGGACCACTGTATTACAACTACAGCAGTCGGAACACCATAGAGCCGCTGCAATCACCAGGCATCTGCTATCCCTGGTGGTGGCATGATGGTCTGAGGCCACAATATGCTTGGCTGTGCCACTGGGGCACTACCAAGCATATTAATAGTTTTCTGACTGTCTCACTTTTCATGGTGGTGAGTAAACAAAGGGGGGGGCAACAGGACCCCCTGTTGCCTCAGGGCCATGGAATGCATGCAGGTTGGGCACATGGTGTGCCCCCCTGTCTGCATGCACCCCCTTTCCTGCATGGCATGGACTGCACAGTCCATGCTGTGCAGGAACAGGCTTTGGTGCTTCCGTTGTAATGACTTTTTAATATGCACTGCCGTGCGCATTCCAAAGGACCGCCCACCAGACCACAAGATAACTTGTAATCTGGCGGGGGCCGCGCATTGAGCTATGGTGGTGTGGTATAGTAGGCCGTTCCCACACCGCCAAATTCATAATTAGGCCCTTACTCTTTTAACCTGTCCTGTAATTGGTTAGGGAGTTGCTATCTTTTGGTATTGGTTTTGGTATTCCCACAGATTTACTATGTGAAAGAGATGAATGGTTTGAAAAAAGTGGAGTAAGGGTTTGGACAAATTGTGTTAGATTTAAGAGGGGCTATGATTTCATCTATTGAAGTGGCTTAGAATGATGTGAAGATTAGAAGATTAACTAACTATACTTGTGGATCATCTTGTTTCTAATACTGCTGGAGCATTAGCTAAGATTGTTGTGCAAAACCTCCAGGAATTAGATATCTTTCTTGCTGAGTGCTGCACCTTCATTTCAGATAACAGTAAGCTTATTAATGGTTATGTAACAAATAATACTAATGTTTCTTGTGAAACCTCTGTAACAATAAATATTGCAAATTAGCGGAGAGTCCTCCCCCAAAAAATAACAACACTTTTTAAATTAATGAACAATTCTATTTGTTTCTTGAACATATCAACACAATATTAATGTCATTAGGTCCTCATTTTCATTTTGCAAGTTCATATCTTTACATCTGTTACATTACTTACAAAATTCAGTATTTGCTAATTTAAATGGTATTGATGTAGTGCAGCTAAATATCTTTAAATTTCAATAAAGTCACTTTCTATTCATATAAAGTGCAATAATTAGATTCTTTGATGTAGTGACCTGCTGCAACATCTGGGCTGTTAAGAATTAATATTAGCAAAATAATTCAAGTTAATTTATTTACTTAGTATTCAAAATGAAATGGAGATCATAAAAGCAAAGCCAATTAAATAACAAAGGCAACATTACAAAAAAGCATTCACTTAATTACCATTTACCTAAAGAAGTTGCCATTTTGTCAGGTTGTATTTTTTTTCTAAAGTCTGGGTTTAGAGTGCTCACATGCCCCATGGCTACTCAAAGTGTATCGACTAACCTTTATCAAAGCTCCTCACATAAGTTACCTGGATCAGTACTTTCCTGTGCTGAACCATTTCACTCTTTTTGGAAATACATTTCTGCTGACAAAAATTGACTGTATCTACGTCACAGAATTCTGGTTGTGAGAAGTTAACATATTTTTTGACCACTCACTGTATATCTGATTATCTTAATCAAATCTGCTCATGAGGTAATAGATAGGAATATCCTTCCAAAAACTGTAAAAGTTCTCTTTTAGTCAGCATCACATTAATCCTTCCACAAAAAGCTGATTATAAAAAGACTTTTTTTGGCATCATTAAGATGGTTTTCGGAGAAGGGTCCGACCACCATCCTATCGGGATGGAGCCTGCCCAACGTATAGTAGGCGGCTCTACCCACCTTTTTTAGATCTGACCATAGTGCAGGCGGTCGGAAACATGCCTTTTTCAATTGCGTCTCATGCTACGGCTCGTAAAAGGGCCTCCGCACAAGCCAAAAGTAAAAAAGGCATGTTTTTAAAAATCCATGCATCCTTTTGCCAGGCACACAAAAGGCCTGTAGAGGCTCTGCTAGGGGCCTCTACAGTCCCTTTCCATCTGCCTTTAAATGGCAAAGGGACATCGTAATGACTACAGTGGTGCTTACGCAGGCCACGTCCCCATTGTAAGGATTACGGTTGGACAGCCTTTCCGATGGGGTCCTGGTGCCTATCGGAGGCGTTGGTTAGTCCCACCGACCACTGCGCTCTGACTGACTGCATCATATTGCGGCGGTCAGACTGCTATTCTGGCGGCTGGGCAGACCATCACTGATGGCCTGCAGGTAGTGGTCCACCTGACATCCTTAACAGGCCTTATATATTGTCAAAACAAAATAGAAAACAAGAAACTAAGAGCCATAACTCAAAAGTATTCAAAGTTCCATTACTTTATATATTACTTCTGTATAAAAAAAGGGGGGTACACACCCACTTTTAAGAGAAATGTATCAATTTTTTATTCACCAATTATCTTCAAGGTCCAAAATTGATCAATTCATAATCCTGAAATCTGATGCAAGGTTAAATGTCCCACATCGCTTCATTTACAAATTATTCATTCTAAAAAGTTAAAAGAACAATCAAAACTCAATAACCTTACTATGGTGTTTTCTGTTCTGTAATTCACCAAATGATTACTTTTACCGAAATTATTCATAAACTCTTTAAACATTTGTCTTTTTAAAATTCCCAAATTTATTTAGTGAACGTTATTTTCCAGCATTCAAAGATCCAATCATAATTTTATTGATTCCCATAATAAATTCTGCAAGTTAGTAGGAAAATAAAAGATAATCAAAGTTGAAAGCATACTTTGCCACATTACTTTTACTTTCACATAACACAAACAACCTAGTTACGGTTGAGATACACTTTATCAAAATGCTTGTGGTCTTTCTCTCTCAGATATTGATCTTCTTGATCTCCACTACTTGTTTGTTGTCCCGCCAGCCACTTGTGGGTAAGGTTTTCACCCTCCCCACAACCTATATATACTTGCCTACTAGTGCAGAATGACCAAATACAAATGCTGCTTTATAGTCTGTTAGAAGTACACCAATAGGGATCTGAGCTACTTAAGCACAACAGGTAGCTCACAATTGCCCAATAGAAACACGTTTAATCAAATCCAATTCACAAGCCTCCACCCATTATGAGCCATCTACTCCACTTGATCCAATGCCTCTACTTTAAAAAAAATGATTTGCAGATCCGTTTGTTGTATTTTTTAAATGATACTCACTAACAAACAGTAATTACAAACTAATCATAAAAATCAAGAGCAAACATTACAACAGAACTCTGTGAGTTACCTAAATTATCAAAGTACTTTCATGTGTTTTAACTTTTTTGTTATTTGCTCAAAATCCATTTCCAATAACAAAAAGTAACTGTATATACTGTTTGTTTTATTACTTCCCACTAAACACTGCACTTTAAACATGAATGCAAGAGTCCAAAAGAACCAACATTGAGCTCAACAATATCCACTTAAATGTTTTCACAATTTAACAACTCTCAACCTGAAAAAACAATACTTTCTCAGTTTGATAGTCATAGTATTGTAAAAAATGTCCATAGGGTTACACATTATTTATGAGAAAATAAATGTATTCTTAAATATTTACCCGAAACCATCATCCCAATTATTAATTTATAAGGGCTGGCAGAATTAATCTTCAATACTCAGACGATATTTAATAGCATGGGAGTCATCAATCCACCAGACCTCCAGAGCGCGGAGAATCTTGATTTATCCACTCCTCTTCTGTTGCCTAAAATTTTATGTCTTTTAGATAAGCCATATCATGAACTGTATCAAAATGTTCTGAAATGGATGAATTGTTGTCTTTATTCTTCATTTATATTACATGTTCTTGCCACCTCGTTTTCAACATTCTAACTGTGTAAAACATATCACAAATTCATTGAAATAAATAGACATAAAATTTTGTTTTGGTATTTATGAATGCCTTTTTTCCTATACTCCTTTGAAGAGTTTGAAACATGGAAAACCTGAATTCCATTCAGAACATATTCACAACAAAGACAACTTTGAAATCTATAATCATTTTTTGGTTCATTTGGCAACCCATTTTTTCAGTTTTTCATTGTTAGCATGTTATATGGTGTTACTTGGACTTAACATAGCCTATAAAGTTCTTGCTTTACGATATGTTATCAACGATAGTCACTAATACACTGATTGATACCCTTATCCTTTTATGTCCCTGTGGCTCTGAACAGGAGGCCAGCAAATTAGCCCTCAGAGTCCCTCTTGAAGCCCCGGGTTCAGATGAAGATGCAGGGCACAAACAGAAGGGCTGGCCTCTGAGGGTTCAAGGCAATCTCCAGGCAGCAAAATAGTCATGTGGAGCACACAGCAAGCCACAGCAGCAGGTGGTCCTCTGACAATCCTTTCACAGGTCCAGAAAGGGAAGAGAAGAGTGGGTCTGAGGGCCCAATGTTATGCCTTGTGCCTTCTTTGATGTTGGGAAAAGTTTGTTGAGGGTTCTCTGTGAAGTTATTTGAATTTTCTGATTGCCCCACCCTGGCTCCAAGCTGGCAGCAGAGAACAGCCTATTCAGTTGCAAGTGGAGTGGGGCTGTGCATAGCTCCTCTGCTCCATCCTGCCAACAGATGGGCCATTCAGGCACATCTAATCCCTGCATTATGTGACTGTCTGGGAGGAATTCACAAAGTATATCTGTCAGTTAGACCCAGTTATGTGAAGCAGGGAACGTTGCAGGCACCAAATGGATAAGGGCGGAAAAATGCAAAACTTTCCAAAAGTGGCATTTTCAAAATTTCAATTTAAAATCCAACTTTACTAATAAAGAGGATATTTAATTACAATTTCATAGATTCCAAACTTGAAATGCGTATCAGTCCCCAATCAAAATGTAGCACTTATTAGCTAGGGCAGCCCATTGTCCCTAAGGGACAGATAGACCTCACAGTAGTGAAAAATATATGTATGAGTTTTTCATTACCAGGACAAGTACAATTGAAAAATCTGTGTCCATCCTTTTAATTACAATGCACTCTACCCAAAGGGCTACTCAGGGCCTTCCTTAGGGATAAAATAGGCAATAAAAGGGTAGTGTAATGCTTTGCAAGGGGGTTATGTTACAAGGTTGAATTGAAAATTTAAAACTGCATTCAGGCTGCAATGGCAGGCCTGGGACATGTTTTAAAGGGCTACTTTAGTGGGTGACAAAATAAAGGCTGCAGGCAAGCTAACATGTAATTTACAGACCCTGGGAATATGGTTTACCACTCTACAAGGGACTTATAGATACATTATATATGCCAATCAGGTGTAAACCAATTTAACCATGGTTAGAGGAGTGAGCTCAATCAGTTAAGCACTGGTTAACAGTGGTAAAGTGCACAGAGTCCTATGGCCAACAAAAACAAATGTCAGCAAAAATGGAAGGAAAAAGTTAAAATGTTTGGGGAAAGACTACCCTAAAGCTGACAGGTCTAAAAATGGGGTTGCTTCCGGCAGAGGCTGTAGTATATGGTATTTCTTAACAAAGGAAATGAGTGTAACCACCCCTCTTTCCAGGCCCACCCAGAGGTGGGGCCTTAGAGTAAGTCCATCCCCTAAACTTACTATAAGTATAGGAATCCAGTCCCTAGGACTTTAGATTACCCTTGACGAAACTCTGCTACAGATATCCTGGACCTTCGACGTTCTATCCTGACTAGAAGACTGAAGAAATCTCCCTTGGGGTCAAGGAGTGACTCCCCTGATTGGCAGGCACCAAAGAAGCAACTGACTGGTCTGCATCACTGAAGCTCCCGCCGGACGCCGAAGTCTTTGCATCACCAGAGGTAGATTTCCAGACTTCCGAGGTTACCCTGAGTGCACAGCAAAGCTGAGGCCCTTGGCTATCGTGGGTGACGTGGAACCGTGACCTCTGGGCACCGTGAACTTTTGCAGCAACACTAACTTCCTGGTCCTCCTCGAAGTTGTGCTTTGGGCTCTCAGTAGCCCCATCCATGAGCACCTCCTGCACCAAAGGTTGTTGGCCTCCACTCCACGAGTGACCCGTGGGCCAGCTTCAAGTGTGACCACTTGAGGCTCCTTCACGAACACTAGCCCGTTGGCTAGCAGGTCCCCATGAAGGCAACTCCTTTTCTGCTTGGGCTTTCCTGGTTGCTCCAGACATGCCCTGACTTACCCTTGCTGGGTGAGTCCCTCAGACCTTGCTGGTCTGCACCGCAGTCCTTTCTCTAAATTCCAGTGACTTGCCGTTGCCAAGGCTTGTTGGGTCCATTCTGGTCGCCGACACTGCAGCACTCGACAGACTTTGTGGGACAGCTCGAATCCAGCTCATGGACTTCGTCAACACCTCCTGGACCTCGTGGCTGAAGAGTCAAGACACCCATCAACTCACCTGAAGAACCCAACATCTGTGGGCATTGGTCCATACTGGCCTAGGTCACTGGCAAGTGACCCAGACTCTGTGCCCTCTGTTTTCAGGTTCTTTCCATCCTAGATCCAGCCTTGGATCTCTGTGAACACTTCTCCTCTTCACGACAGCAGCAGTTCTTTGCAGGCTCCCATTGAATTCGACGACGCAACCCGACACCAAAAGACACCTATGCACCCAGCTTCCCTGGGTGAGGTAACTCGAGTACTCTGGTGCTCTCGTGGGTGCTAGCCCTAGAAATTCTTAAGTCCAAAAGGGTTTGGTCCTGACTCGATTAGAAATGTCCCTAATCTTTAAATTTCCAACCGCGACATTGCCCATAGAAGATAACAGGAACCTGCGGTTGTGTTTAAACACTGCATACAGTCCCCGTGGGTCCCCTGTGTCACTGCCTTGGGTGGTTCCTTGGGGTCCCAGCGATTCTAGAGGCTATAGGCCTAGTGTCTATTCCAGTCGTGGTTCTTATACCACTTTTTTTGTATATGGCTTTTTACGCCCCTGAGGCCCAAACATGTATTTGTGCAATTACTGATAATTGTTGACTTGTAAACTAAGTACTTCAAACCCGTCTCATAAAGAGACTAGAGGGGTGTGTTTTATACTAAATACATATATTTTAAATATATACCTGGTGTGGTTGTCTTTTCATTTGATCATTCAAGAGATTATAGACTGGTAAAACAAGATGCTTTACATTCCTTCAAGACTTAGCCTGAAGGCTGCTCTAAATAGCTACCACTAGGATAGCTTTCAATAAAGGTTGTGTTTAACCTATCACCATAAGGGGTTGTTTGGACTGATACAAGGTGCCCACTAGAACTAGTGGACAGCATATATCAGGCCACCTTCTCACACCTGGTCTATGGAATGCAAAAATACACCAGCTTAAATTAGAATTGTGCATAATTAGGCAACATAGTGGGTTAACAAGGCTTAGGGGCTTGCTTCTTTCCCAGAGAACTGAATGTGTAAAATCTGACTTTGGAAACATTTTTGAAACTCGTCACACACAAGGAGCAAGTAAAAAAAAAAAGAAAGATTGTAAGTATAAGATGTTAGGTATATAATGTAAAATGATATACATAATATTATTGTGACATAACTTTCATTAAAACTAATCATATAAATATTATACATTGTTCATATGTAGATAATTGACAGCAGAAATATGACACACACAAATGTGCATAACCTCACAAAAAGGAAAACCCCATGTAAACCCATGTATACATACATGAAAGAGAGCACTATCAACAGAAAAAAAGCCAGGAACTACACTTAGGGCCTGATTAGGATGTAGGGCGGAATTACATCCACCGACACCGAAGCAGAAGCAGGACTACCCGACTATAAGTCGGAGGTCCCGCTGGCTGCATTACAATGCCACCACCTTCATGGTGGTCTCAATGTGTATATTTTCTAATGCGGCATGTACTGCTGGCTGCAGCACCCATTGCAACGCAAAAAAACACATTTATAACATATCTGCACTATGTAGCAGGCACCATGCGGTGCCTGCACATGGTGTAGGGATGTTTAAGGGGGCACCAATGGTGCCCCCCAGGTCACATAGCGGAAGGCCAGGGGGCGAGGTGGGCCCGCTAGCAGCCCCCAGTCACTGTCCGCCTGATTTCTTATGGTGGGTTAACCGCCATGTACCAGTCAGCGGAAAGGGATATTGTAATCCCTCCGGCGGTGCCTGAGCGGGCACCACCATAACTGAGGGGATTGCAGTCCCTCCGATGGAGCCCATCAGATGGGTGGCAGATGGTCTCTTCGCCAGCCCACCTTCCACCTGCCGCATTGTAATGCTTTGTATCGCACCCTAATGTGGCAGGCAGACCTGCAAGGGCAGATGGCGGTGAGACCGCCACCGATGGCCTGACGGTGGCAGTCCCACTGCACTCATAATCAGGCCCATAAAACTAATGAATTGGCTTCTAGGATCAAACAACTATCATTACTGGTACAGGGAAAATTGAAAAGAATATAAACCTTCTCATAACATACCTGAAGCACAAGTCCACAGTATAGTGGGAGATTTAAGAGGAGCTAGTCGAAGCACTTCAACACCAATCGAAACAACTTTAAAATATGTTATGCTTAACATTCTGAAAGAAGTGATGAGACAGCTGCCCTCAATGCTTGAGTTCAAAAGACTAATTACTAAAACCAGAAGAAATTGAAAGGAGAAGCCAAAAGAACTTCAAGAATATAAATATTTTAGATAATAAATATTCTTGCCCACCTAAATGTAACTCACACAAAATAGAACGTTATTCTATTTTGACAGTGAGAACAATGAAAAATAATTTTCAGTACTCCAAATATCTTACCAATCCTCACACAATGCACTACCTGGTTAATAGGTGCAGCTCTTGAATGGGAGCAGCTCGGTAACAGGACTATTCCTTGGCACTGGCACAAGTATAATTAGTCAGTCACTGAGAACAGCACAGCCCGAAATCAGCTCTGAAGATCGGTACCAGTTGGACACTTTGAACATTGGTATAATACCAGCATAAGCACCGGCATTTCAATAGTCAGTTGACCGTCAGGGACATGGCACTATAGGATTATCTGGGGGAGTTGCATCTGGCAGATATTAGGCACACTAGCACTTTATCAGCAAAGGCACAGGCACTTTTATTGCTAGCCAACAGGATTGTATACTGTAGTTGAGGACTAACCCCAAAGAGAAGTAACAGGAGGGAATCTGGTACAATAGCACTCTACTTCTTGGATTACACTTTTACTGCATGACTCTTGTTGCTAATTGCTATTTTAAGTTTGTGTAATTGCTGCTCAAACTGAAAGCCATCATAACGTAACTCCCAGTATGAACAGCTACTATCAGGAGGCTCCAAGATACTCTTTCATCCCACAATTTCTGATTATGTTCCTGGTGTAACCATGCTCAGAGGGACAAGCTGTTCCTATTTATATTGCTTTTATTTGCACCTTTTTTAAGCTATTTTAATGTCTAATACCGAAAATGCTGCAACTTTCAGTTTTAATTTGTGTATCTAACTAATACTGTTTCCTTTTACACGTGTTGCATGGTGCAAATATGTTGCAATGGTTTTTATTAATCAAGCAAATAAAATATTTTTGTTGTTGTTGGTTAATTGATCCTGTTCTGCCTTCTTTGAACAGATATTTTGAAATTCACTGGCATCCTTCAAATACTAATATACCCCTAATTTCTGCACCATTAATAAATAGGCATACAGCAGATATCAAGAATAATTAACAACAATGAACAAGAAATCAGTTAATACTCCCCACAAAATATTGTTATGGCTATTGAACATGAAATGATATAAATAGTCCTCAGTTTAGTTCTAAGCAGAAATACAAGACTGTTATTGCCGTATCACTAAGGCATATGGAGAATTCTCCACATATCCACACTAAGCATAGACTACTCTACCAATAATCAATTTGACAATGAAAGCATAAACCAACTGCCCTAGCATATTTATCCCTAACAGAAATTGCCAAACATTATTACCTATTGCTAGAATCACATTTCACCAAACAAAGGAGAAAAACGACCTCCCATTTGACTATATTAAAGATACTTGGGTTGCATGCATGCCACGTTCAGATCCCAAGGCAGGTTCCACATACCCTGGTGGAGTATACTCAACAATACACTCTCCTGGGGGCAAAACTAAAAAAGCAATAGAAAAATAGCACAACTCTCTCCAAAGCACACTTGGAAGGAGACGCTGCCATACAAAGACATAGAAATCTTTTAAAAACGCTAAAGCTATCCCAAACTATGCCTAACAATCCCAAGTACAACATCTACAACCCAAGGTAACCAAACAAACTCACCAAATGCAGAACATGCTACTAGCTAGCAACATCCTAATATTCCCAAACAACCAAGGATTATAATACCTAGAATCCATCACTCACACAATACTAAAATAGACAACATCATGTAAACACAAAAACACTAGTTCTAAAATCTAACACATGCCATACATAATTCCTATATAAAAAATATTATATATATATTTTTTGCTAACATAATCATTTTTATCATTGTTAAATATTTAAGTAAATGTCCAACTAAAAAATCAAAATGATATAACACAGTAAAGTAGATTTGAAAATAGAAAATAATGGAAAGATTATGAAATTTAACCAATTATTAGCACCTTTTTCTTTAAAAATTATTAGAAAATTATGCCAACATTTCTATAAAATATGATATTGTAACATACAACTGCTATGATAGTATACCATAAAAACATTAGAAAATGCACATATAAACATTTATGAGTTGTATATATAATATTTATATCTTTTACCCAACATTTCATATTAAGTAAAATAACTATAAATGCATTTAGAATGGAAAAGATCCAAATCATTATCTTTAAAAAAAAATGCAATTTCCCTCCAACAAAAATATTTTTGGGACCCGAAATGTGCTGTATGAAACAAACATACATCCCATAAACAAAAACAAACAATGCCCATAGATAACCATACCATACCTCCAAAAACCTACCTTTTAAAAATACAGGAGTCTATCTAGCCTCATTAAAAGTCACAAGACAAAACATTGAGTATGAAAAACATATTTAAAGATGTTCCAACGTAAGATAACTATGTCAGAAAAAAAGTCCCAGAAGATGAAACAGTGCCTGGAGCATTCCACTGTTGGACAAATGTGTGGTAAAGTGCTCTTCATTTGTATTTGTAAAGAGTCTGTTGTATATGCCTAGGGTGTTTCTTTCATATCTATTCCATAGTGGTGTATTCCATTTAAAATGTTAGAATGTTGGTGTTTGAAGAGAAATGAGGAGAACGGTTGCTGATAGACATCTCTCTCCATGGCTATGGTTGGAGTTTCTCATTTTTGAACTTTGAGAAATTAGTGCAGAAGTTTTTACTAGTTTATCTTTTCTTCTATGCTTTGAACTTCATATAAGCTCTTGTAGAAATGTCTTTATTAAGCAAGCAGTAGATGCAGGTATAAGGAAGGTTTGGGTGCATGTGTGAAGCGTCCTCATTCACAGCACTTGTTATACTATGTGAGCAAAGTACATGCATTCTTTTCCCAGATAACACCCTTGCATTCTCGTGCAGTTTTGCGTGACTACCTGGTGGCATTTTAACGATTGTTATGTCATGTTGTTTACCTGTGCAGTTTTCTTGAAATTATGAAACCATTCTCAGTGAAGAACATATTTCCTTGTTAATAGAACTTTTATGTTTGTTTCAAATTTCGCATAATCATCCCAGTCGACCTTCAAATAACAAATAAGCGTAATGCTTTACGAGCATCCGCGTGCATCTCTTCAGGTGTGTGAAAAACAAAAAATATCTGTGTTAGACCTGGCATCTTTGGCATGTTGTTCCCTGTCTTTTTTGCTTATGACCTCCTGTTTTTGACTGTGTGCTGCATTTTGTGTTTGCTGATTTTAGAACTCTGCGCATTTTCCCACTGCTGATCACCCACATGAGTAGCCTTGCATACCTGTCTCAGGCCTGCCACTGCTGTGTATTCAAGTGCAGTTTTAAACTGCCATGTCAACCTGGCAATTTCTTCCACTTGCCAGACCCAAACCATAAATCTTTCTACATGTAAGACACCCCAAGGTAGTCCCAAGGTAGTCCCATGGGCAGGGATCAATGTATGTTCTTTACCCACAGAACCTGGTCTCACTATTCTGATATAATAAAGAGTGTTCTAGTGCTTCAAGCAAGACCTAATGATTAAAGTACTATAGAAGACCTCCTAAATCCCATGGTCCTAGACTGTTTCAGGAATTTGATTCAGTCATATAAGGTCAACTTAACACCTTCTCTTTGGGAAATACCTTAAAATCTATATTTTTTAGATGCTTTCAGCATACTACTGCCTTCACAGAACCACCCCTTATCAAACAGAAAAAGTTCAGACATCATCAAGATCCAATAAACCAAAACTTCTCTAAGGGGCAGATTTACAACTTCTGGAGCATCTCTGCAAATTAGCAGGGATGCGCCAGAACAGATACGTCACGTAATTTCCCCCTTGCACCACCACGGATGGATGCATCGCATTTACAATGCGGCGCACCATGGTGCAAGGAGGGGAAGATGCGTGACGCATCTTGTGGCATATGGGTGGCGCATTGCTGGAGTCGTGTCACAAGCGCAACGCAACTCCTGCAATGCACAGGGGCCGCCCATACTTAACGTGGTGCGTCATACCTTACGCCTGCTTAAAGCAGGCATAAGGATTTGACGCAGCAGCGTCGTAAAACTGACTCAGTGAAATCTTGTAGATTTCACTGCATCAGTTTTGCGGGGCTTTCCTGCGAGGGAACGCCCACCCTGCGACAGAACGCCCACATGAAACCTGACGCAGGTTTCATGTGGCGCAGGCCTTTACAACGTGATGCATGTCCCTAGATGCGTCACGTTGTAAATAAGTCGCAACGTGGTGCATGGTTTACACCGCTGCTGCCTCACAAAAGTGACGCAACGGCGGCGTAAAAGTGTCACAAGGGGCTTGTAAATCTGCCCCTAAGTTTCTAAGGTAGACAAGGATATCCCTTTTCAAGTCCACTGTTTCATCTCTGTGGACTGCATCACCCTAATCCAGTGTTATCTATTTGCAATCTGGAACTGTACCTTCTAGACTGATCCATTACCATCCAGTGCTCTCCTGTTGCTTTAAAATAATAAATATACAAACATATTGTTGCAGAGACTAGTGTTTTGTTCAAGGATTTCAGCATGCAGCCTTGCAAAAGAGAATAGTATCAACCTCATGGCCCTAAACGCAGGAAAGGAATGTGTAATGTTTATAGTACAATGAGCATGTAACCACTTGCCAATGAGAATATAACCCGTCAGGGGTAAATCAGAATGAAAACACAAGTACCTGAAAAATACAATTACAGAGATCTATTCATGGACAAACGATTTCACATACCAGTGCATTGTATAGTTTACAAGCAATACATTAGAAATAACACAATGTACTGATGAATCAGGGCATGGGATGACATCAATACACCTGGGAATTAGGAGACCACATATTTTATACTACAAAGGATAGATAGTGACTCTTCTAAACCATCACACAATTAACTCTTTTGATTTCTATGTATATGATTAATTATTTAAATCGGACTACATATTTTTGCCTTCTGTAATGCACTTTAATACATCTTCATGGTTTCCAATTGTACTGCTCTTGAACAGTCTTTTTGAGCCAGTCTTTAATATTGACTGTATGTTGAAATGCTGTTTTGAATCTTATCATTAGAGACACATTGCATCATATATTCTTGAGGTCAACAACATCCCCGACCCAGCAATGGGTGCCATAGCTATCATGGAGTTTATCTAAGAGATAATGGCCACATATATTTAAACTAAATACATATTTATTATCTTAGTCTCACTAAAACGTATATAGATCTGGTATCCCATCTGTCAATTTCTAAATAAGAACCTTATTCTCTAAGGACTTCATTTAAACTGCAGTGACTCAGCTACCAAAATAACTTTGTGGCAGAGGTCTAGCATCTGCCATATGAGTTATGTCTGGGCCACTTAACTTTACAGTGTCCTCATATTTGTGGACATTTTACACTGAAGAAGCTCCTACATACATTGGAACCAGGTCTAGCTCTGCCATGGCAGACCAGCTCTAACATATGTTATTCCTTAACACAGAACCCAAAGTGAAAGCCATACTCAGCAGTGGCATAACTAATATTCTCCTTGTGATGAGAGTTATCTCCCAGCATGAAGAGGAGATTTACAGGACCTTTTCTTTCCAGGACTGTCACAGTTTACATTGCCGTTCCAGCTAAAAAGGATGCTGTTGCAGTGGCAACAAAGCAGTCCACCTCCAAGTGACAGAGTAACAAAAAGGGTACTGGAAAACAGATGTATCATTTCTTTGCAGATGGTCTGTTTCTGCACTCCTGTAGGTGTGGTTTTAAAGGTCTACTGTAAGGCTGAACTGAATCCGCAGTCTGAATTGTTCAGATTAAATGTCTCAGGGCTTCAAGACTCTTCTCTGCAAACAATGACCTAAATATTGCCCCTGACTACTCTCATGTGTGCCTGATCCAAATAACAAGTCAGACCCAGGACTCCAGCAGCAAAGAAAAAAACACCAGGAATACAATTCTTCTTCTAGCCTTTGCAATAATGTTTGGTCTACAATTTACTGCAGAAAGAGTGAGAACAGCTGTTTTGCACCATGACAGAGTGACGAGCTATTATTAAGGATCCTATGAGCTGGGAGACCACAGCTTTCCAATGACTGACTGAAACACTGTATGCTTTGGAGTCAAATTAAAATTGTAGTTAACAGAGAGGGTAATCGAGGCAATCGAGACAATCTCTGTTCTTCTAGGTCTCCTAATTGATTAGGGACCAGATATATAATGGTATTTTTCTATCAAATAGGGGTGTGCATAAATGACAAATCGGGTGGAATGTATTTGAGAAATTTAAAAAGCTACTGAAAGTGAAATGCCAATTTAGGATACCTGTAATTTGATCACAGATCTCCCCATATTGTTTACATCTACACATACTAAGAGTTTAATACCTGAGAGCCAAACCTCCCTCAGCGTAATGAGCTGGCCAGTAGATCACACTGAACATGACATTAGTCAGGTTTTTAGCATCTCTTTCTAAAACATGTCAATTCATTTCAGGCTCCCTCGGGCAAGATCAAATCCCTGCTAGGGCCTTATCCAGATCTGTGTTCCCAGGTTCTGTTTTTGTGGGTTACCAGACATGCATGCTTTTTCAATGGATTTGGGCAAGGATCCACACAGTACACCCTGAGATGTGTTTGATGGGACAGCTTCCAAAAAGTAGGTTGAGTTTAAGCCCGGGGCCGAGAAAAACAGGGAAATCTACCAACCCTAAAACATTTTTAAAAGAAGGACCCAGGAGACATAGCTTGAGAAAAATCTCAAAAAGTCTGTTTACCCAGAATGACCCAAAAATGTCACAGAATGGGTTAAAAATAATTTCTTCTATTTTGTGTGACAGAAAACTTCACAGTTTCTGGAAAATGGCAAAAGGCACATCATTCAATGTTCCCAAACTCCAGATAAAAAAGATACCCAACATGTTGGGTTGACCTATTGCAGTGGTCAGAAATATGCCAAAACCTTGACCATGGGAAGATTGCATTGACAGTACAATGGCTTAATGTGGTCACAGTTTCATCCTGCCCATTACGATAGGCATACGCACAAGGTTTACTAGATCGATGAACTTTTGATGCTCCCTACATATTTCAGAACTTTATGTCAAAACAACATGAAGGTTTTTTTGTTTTTGAGCCAAAGTTTGATGTATGCAGGCATTATGGGTAAAAAAAAATTGGCACAAGACATATTAAACAGGGCTCCGCAGGTCTATAGTTTTCAGGCATGCCTGGGGTAGGTAGATTACATATAAATGACAGAGGCTAGAGTTAATATAGATGACAGAGGCTATAAATAGCACAGCTACGTACATCCCAAAAATACACGTAATTCCAAGTTTCTTCTGGTTCACGACCCCAAAGTTGTGTCTGCAGACATGAAGCTCTCTGATTGGATGGCTAGGAATTAAAGAAAAATGTTGTGGCCATTTTTATAGGACTTTGGCTCTAAGTACCCACATATTGAAAAATAAAAATGGGGAAGCCTCAAGGGGTAGAACGTGCATTGTTTGATCTATTGCTCAAGTGGAAGGTCCCAAAAGGACCTGTGTGTATTTTTTTTAAACAAATGTTTCAACAATGTGCCAGCTAACCCTGGCTCACCCAACAAAGCCAAACAGACTGACTGGCACTTGGACGTTCTCCTGTGGAGTTTCTGGACCCAATAATGACTGCCCTTGGCAGGTTGAACACATGGCCTTGCCCTATACCACCTTAAAGTATTTTTAAAAGCTTTAGAGCTTCACCTAGTAAACCACTCTTAAGGTACAGCTATGATTAATAATTAAAATTGAAAAAACAAATACATGGTTTTCTACAATTCGGAAATCTCAAAACGGCTATTCAAACAATAACTTGCACACCAAATACAATGCTTAGGACATCACAATATTTATGACAAAAAGTAAATGTAAGTAAATAACATCACATACTTAAACCACTAAATAATACTTTAATGAAAGTGTCCCTTTCCTAGTTTTAAGTGTAATGTCTCAGCTGTAAGTTTACTTACAACATTCGTAATTAGCTGGGGAAGTATTGGGAATTTCATTTGGTGTGCAAGTAAAAGTTTGCATGGCTATTTTGCGAGCAATGAATTGGGAATAATTTGCGAATTTTAGTGTTTTTTCTATAGTTGGCACAAAAGACTATGGGGCATATTATCAAGGGCTTTATCTCAGCTTTAGCGGCACTTTTCGCCGCTAAAGCGGAGATAATGCTATCGCCCTATTAACAAGGCAGCGCAAACATGCATTAGCGCATGTTTGCTGCCTCTTTAGTAACGCCTCACTTTGCATCGCTAATAAGATGCAAAGTAGGCGTACCTTCAGGAAACAACAGGAAAATGATCGCTGACCGCACCATCGTTGTATTTACAAGCCAGCTGTGAAAAAGGTTAGCGATATAAAAAACCACGCTAAGTGCCAATATCGCCTAATACTAACATCTGCAAAATTCTCAACTTCGCCATGTACATAATGGGTGGTCGATTGTAAGGTTACATCCACTTCTCCCTATTAACAACATTTTCCTAACCGCTGTTCAAACATCGCTGGTTTCCATGCGATGTTGATGACAATCGCCGTATAGCGCCGGATTTCACATCGCCTGTTAGCAAATCGTTGCAAATACGCTGCTAACATGGCAATGTGATCCGGCGATATACGGCCATAATGGGAAATACGCCAGATGCGTTTAGCGATATTTATCGCTCGTTTTTGATAATATGCCCCTTTTACATCGCTAAGCTTTTTCACGGCTGGCTTGTAATTACAACGATGCTGCGGTCAGCGATCATTTTCCTGTTGTTTCCTGAAGGTACGCCTACTTTGCATCTTATTAGCGATGCAAAGCGAGGCGTTACTAAAAAGGCAGCAAACATGCGCTAATGCATGTTTGCGCTGCCTTGTTAATAGGGCGATGACATTATCTCCGCTTTAGCGGCGAAAAGTGCTGCTCAAGCGGATATAAAGCCCTTGATAATATGCCCCATAGGACGCATTGATCATGAGTCTGTGTTTTTTGTTAAGTAAAAGGGGCATTTTCTAATCAATATTATAACATATACACTGATTATAATGACAGGTATTCTCTGTCTGCTCCATTGAAGTCTGTGATTCATTCAAACCACTGAGCCTGAAAATATTCCAGCTGTATATTTTAACGTGAAACCACTAATCAATATCATTCCAGATAACCTCGCATGAAATGCAGGCTGCCAATAGACAGACACAATAGATGTGTTCCTAATTGCTAACCCATGTTCCCTCTTGTCCCATTCACTCTTATTGGCTCACATCTACTAAGGACCCTTAATGGTAGTCACTAATAATTTTGCGGCTGAGTTGATACAACAGTCAATTTATTCCACTCTGGTAACCAGTGCTCAGAGAAGAAGGCCGTTTACTCAGAACTCTGACAATTCCATCTCATTTTACTGTTAAACATATCTGTGCTCTTTTCGAATAGTTGATTACAGGAGCACGTAGATTAACGTACACTTCTTTATCTTTTTCTCCTTTAGTTATACTTCCTCTCTGGAAACAGACCGTATGCAAATATTGCCAAAAAAAACACAAGTAAGCCCGAGTGGCAGCCTTTCTCTCACCTGGGCTGCAGGGAAAACGCGATTGAATCAGATGGCACATCACGGCTGGCCAGTTTACACTTGACAATTTGGCAACAGACCTGTTAGCTATAGCTTTAGAGAAGAAAAATGGGGAATAAAAGCTGATTTGCCACCTATCCTGTTGACAAAGTGGGTCTGTAAAGTGCCTCAAAGACCAGAGAGTTTAGGGACCTATAAAAGCCACGAATATAAGTGTCAGGTTTACTCAGATATTAAAATACACCGTTTAGCTCCTCCTATTCCATCCTGTTAATTTTTAAACATCTTCTTACAAGGGATACAACTTAGTGAAGTGTTTGTAGATAAACCCACGCACTCGTGAAATTCTGCTAAATTCTGCCACTTTCTCATTATTTGAATTGATTTCCTCTTTCATTGAACTGGTGTTCACATGATGGTCGGGGTCTGTTCACATGCTAAGTACCTTAATGTCTTGCCCTTCAAAGGCAGGATGGTATGAAGTCATGAACATATCTAAATAGAAAAAAAGATTCAAATAACACAGATGAAATAAAACACGTGGTAGTATTTTATATTTGAAATAGTTGATGCTAAAATCATGTTGCAGATATTTACCTAAATTGACTACATTTAAAATGAGCGTTAGTGTTTGGCTCAGGTTCAAGTTACATATTTATTTATTAGGTGCACTTCTGTAGACTCACCTGCAGACACAAATTGATATATTAAAACATTCAAATACTTTCTGTAATGTGGCAGCACTTTTCAGCAAAGCACACATTGTATGAATATGATAATCAGTTGTGAAACAAGAACTGAGAATGCAATTACAGTCATGGACTTCATTTCAGCACTACCAGAGGTAGCAGCTGAGCTCCTTGCCTTGCTTCTCAAGACCCTTGACACTGTCTTTGCGACCCTGACCTTCGAGTTAGCAAAATCAGTGGCAAGAAGACCAGGGTTTATCGCCCTTATGGGCGTCGCCCCACACACTTCTTTTTTTCTGGGCATTTGTTTTTATTACACTAATAGTCAACATTAGAATATTATTCATTATTAGTGTAATAATAACATGGGGCACCAGGAATAGGACCTTTGTGGCAGATGAGATAAGTAAATGAAGTGCTGCTAAATGCTTGCTGTATGTGTGCATGTGGGTGAGAGAGCTTGTGTGCATGTGAGTTTGATGAAAGTGTTTGTGAGTTAGACTGTCAGTGAGTATGAGTGAGTTAGAACAATTGATAATGGGTGAGTGAGTGAAAGAAATGGCAGCAAGTGAGTCAGAGTTTGTGAATAGGAATGAGTAAGAATGAGTGTGAGGAAGTGTTAGAGAATGACAGGGAGAGTGTGTGTGAGTGAGAATGGGTGATAGTGAGTGACATTGACTCAGAATAACTGTGTGTGATGGAATGAGGCTGGGTGAAAATAAGTGAGAATGGGTGAGTGAAACTTAGACTACAAGTGAGTGTGAGTGAGAAATGTTGGGTGAGTGACAAGAAGAGTGAATGTGAGTGACAGTGAATGAGTGTAAATGAATGAGCGAGAATGAGTGAGCTAGAGTGAGTAAAAATTATTTAGATTCAGTGAGAATGAGTTTTTAAGAGTGAGCGAAAGCAAGTGAATGTGAGTGATATGTGAATAAGTGAGGTGATGATTGAAAGGCTGAGTGAGAGATTGAGTGGGAATGAATGAGTGCAAGTGAGCGACAATGAATGCACAGGAGTGAGTAAGTGAGAATAAGAAGGAGTAAGTGAACATAAGTGAGTATAAAAGAGAATGCTGTGTTATTCTAGTATATTTTCTTTTAAACCTGGCATATTAAAGGTGATCTTGTGTATATAGATTCACCAATGCCAAATGCTGGTGCTGGCATACTGGAGGCAATTCTTAGCATTAAAGGTACATGTGACACAATACTGGCTCTGGTATACTAAAGGTAATGCTTCCAGTATGGGAAACGATGGCAAAATGATGACACTGGCTTATTTGAGGTAATTATTGGCGTAGGTGCACCTACGCAAATATGCTGGTACATTGGATTTAATTCTTGGCACGGGAAAGGCACACAAGAGGGGGGCAACTGTGTAAAAAATCTGGTACTTACATACCCAAATTAATTTTGATATACAGACTACTCATGGCATTTGGACAGCACTTATGCCAAAATGTTGGCACTGGAACATAAAACATAATTTTTGGCAAAAGCAGGTACAAATAACATAATGGAGGCATCCATAAAACAATGCTGGCCTTGGCACCGTGGAGGTACTTTTTGACACATGGTTGGCACCCATAGCACTTTGTAAAAAAGCCGGGTTCACCTTCTGGGAAGCATTGGATTGTATTTGACTTGTCACACCATGAAAGGACCTGAATATGTAATGAGTGCCCTTTGAAAGCCTGTAACCTTTTAGCAAATTCATGTGAAAATTGTGCTTCTAGGACCAACTCTATGACCTGCCAAATAGCGGCTCGCAAATTGCTTCGCTTTTGCCACTCGTAATTTGCGGGTCACTATTTGGCATGTACAATAGCGTCTTGGACACTGTTTGTGATTCCCAATGGGGTCGCAAAATATAAGGCTCATGAGTATTAATGAGCCACTCGCATTTTGCGAGCCCATTTGAGAAGGCTGGCCCTCCCAGGGATGGTGGACTGCAGGGCTCAGCAGACCACCATGTCTGGGACTGCTTTTAAATAAAGCAGCTTTTTTGTAAAAATGCAGCCCTTTTTCCTTAAAGGAAAATGGGATGCATTTATTTTTTTTAAATGAAACGTTTTCGTTTCATTTTTTAAGAGCAGGCAGTGGTCCCAGGGACCACTGCCTAACCTTAAAAAATAATTTTGCATGCATTTGCAAAGGGGAAGGGGTTCCCGTTTGAGAATGCATTACCACCTACTTGAAGAAGGTAGTAATTTGTGAGTATTTTGCAACCACATTTGCGGTCACAAAACATTTGTACATGACTATGGAGTCGCTATTTAGAAGGGAACGCCCCTCCCAAATACTGTTTGTGCATTGGCCCATGTTTTTTAACATGCGCAAATGGGTTTACAACCCGTTTGCGCGCGCTAAAAACCATCCTATATCTGGCTGTAATAATGCACAAAATGTCTCACTATTTTCGAAATATTCTCAGTGGCTGAACGCCTGATCCCTGCCTAGAGGAGGTAAGGCTCACTATTTGTCTTGCATGCTTCAATTCAGAGCTATTATTACAGCTCACTACTTTCTGCAGCTCACACTGAGTGAATAAAAAAAAATGAACCAATACAAAAACACAATTGTAAGCATGTAGTTGCCATGTTTCGTTACCATGAATACATGAAAAACTATGGGGCATATTATCAAGAAACGGCGTTAAGATAATCGCCGCTTTAGCGGCAAAAAACTGCAGCTAAAGCGGCATAATGGGCTTGATAATATGCCCTTGAGAATTCCCATAGAAGCCCATGTTCTGGTGTCAACATGGGCTTCTATTGGAATTCTCTACGGCATATTATCAAGCCCATTATTGCCGCTTTTTCAGCAGTTTTCTGCCGCTAAAGCGGCGATAATTTTAAACGCCGTGCTTGATAATATGCCCCTATGTGTTTGAATAAAACCTTAATCTCTGTGCTTCACACCAGTGATGGTCCCCTGCATATGATCCTAAACTTAATGTATTAGCACAAAGGAGCACTTTTAACCAGAAGCATAGTTCATATTCAAAATACGGTTCATATCAACGAGTAAGTGTGGACATAACTACTAATGTTGTTTTTTTAAATCTATGTTTTTCTTTTCTAATGAGCTATTAAGGAATACGGTGAAAGTAAAATAATATGTACTGCTTACAGGTGAGTGGATAGGTTGCATCTTTGGGGGATGCTGAAGTGAAAGACATGCAAGCAAGTACATTCAGGAGAGAGGGAAAAGAGAGTATTCAAGGGGGAAAAGATGAGGTGTAAGACATACAGACGGATGAGTTGTGGAGAGGAAAAAGGGCATAAGTAAAATAACACGAGTGATTAAGATACTCTGAAGACCACTGCCCCTTCCACAAACATCAGTAATGTTTAATTCACAGTCTCATTTCAATAGTTGACAATAAAAGGATTGTTGTAACTCATTTATCACAAACAACTAACAACCATTGACAAGGCCAATAATCCTGTCATGTGTCAATTGTTGTGTTATACATCTGGATACAATTACAGAAAGGTCGCTGAGAGACCAGCATTGATCAGGTGGCACACTGTGGAAATATCAGAAATGTACATTACCTATTTAAGCCAAACCCTTTCTTAACTAGGCCATGCCTTTTTTTAGAGACCCTATTATTTTCCTCCCACTTACAGACCTGGTTGTCTGGACTGCATGGAATCTAAACTTGCACCAGTGCAGGGAAAGAGCAGAACAGTGCCACCTCTTAGTATATATGATGCTGTTTTGCTCTTTCCTGTTCATGCAACAAAAAGGAGTGACTGTACTTGCTGTGCTGAGTCGCATGATATGTTTGCAAATCAGGGCATGAGCTTTAATTAGGCTGGTGCTTCTCGTCAACATTATACTTTGATTCAGAGGATAGGTTAATTGTTAGGCTACTTTTTGAGCTGCTTTGATATATTTTTCGGTTTTCTCAATTTTCATAGTACATTATAGTAAGGGAATTGTATTAATCTATTTAGCTAGTTAAATTTCCGTTTTTACTTTTCAGTATATTTTTGGGGTATTACAATTCATGTAGTACGATCCATAAACACGCAGGACAGAGAGAGGGAAATTCTAAGAGATAGCTAGAAGAGTTTAATGAAACCAAACTGAATTGTCTGAGCATCAAATACAATAGTGGAGTCAAAGAAATACAGACTACAAAATGCAACTTATGGAAAGTGCAGCAATTACTAGGGCATCTGAATTTCTCTTTACAGAGAATGGTGGCAAGTAGGGGCTTCAATAGTGGCATGGCAATGACAAATGAAAGGTACCTCAAAATGACATCACAAGATGAGTATTTAAATGAAAGTGAAGGAAGACCTACCTTTAGAGAGAGTTTTTCTTCAAGAGTTCAAGAGAGTTTAAATGCTGCTTCGCATTAGGAAAGATTCTGTAAACTACTTCAGGAAGCAAGAGAAAATGATAGCGGATTAAATATGCTAGACACAATAGGGATAGCCCTGCAGCTGGTGTAGGGATCCCCTACATGCTTGACAACTGGTGGTGTGGTTATACAGTCATGGTGGTATATGCAGGAAAGTGGACTGTGGCAAAGAGTTGTAATTGGATCATGCTTGAATGAAGGATCAACAATGTGGTAAGTCATTTCTTGGCTATTATTGAGAAATGGTTAGCTACAATCTAGAGTTGAAGTGGATACAGCAGAGTTTAAAGTTAACTTGTAATTATTTGTGAAGCAATGAGGCATTTTGAGAAATCTGAACTGGCAGACCGAGAGAGAAGGGCCAAAAAAGAGGACAAATTACGAACAAAGAAGGCATTATACCAATTACAATTCTAAGAACGCATCTCCTAATGAAAAATGCTATTGTTTAGGTCAACATAGTTACTTATACTTTGAAAGACTCTGTGGGAAGTGACGCAAAATAAAGGAATTTGTTGTCAGAAGAGCCAGCATTCCAAAAGAGTAAGGATGGAGTGTATTTAATTGTAAAAAGCAGCAACGTTCAAGTTGTGCCTGGTGGAAGATGCGAGGCACTCTACAGACGGCAGGGGCTTAAGCAAAAGGAAAATATATAAATTTGGAATTAAGTTAAACTGTATAAAATGCTTGTGTGCTATGGAACTATATTTGTATCAATTTGGAACACATTCCTTCAAGTTTGAAGCTGTGACAGAAGGGGGTGGACGAGGTTTAGGTGTTGTATGCACTCAAATACAATGGGATGGGTGGTCCTGTTTGTGTCTTGTTTAAGTGAAACTATATCTTGTACTGATTTCATGGGCAGAGCTAATGATAAATATGCAGACAGCAAAGCCAGCAGTGATTTGCAGAGTATAAAAGATTGTGGAAATTGAGGTAACTTAGGTCCTTGATTTAGAGTTTGGGGGAGGGGCTACTCCTTCACAAACATGACAGATATCCCATCCACCTTAATTCATGTGCCATAGGATATAATGGACTTGTTACCCATCCACTAAACTCTAAATCAAGCATTTACTTTGTGAAAATTGCAGCGTCTTGTTGTTTAAACATGAGAAAAGTTCAAGTTGTTAAATAATTCAGTAGAAAGATATTCATAATCTGTTTTTAAATACCAAAACATGTTTAATATAACTTATTAGGGTGGTCTTGGATCAAAATGATAGGAATAGAGTCTGTAAAGGAAAATAAAATATGTGTGGGCCTTTTTTGAGAGTCTATGAAAACCTCTAGATAAATAAAACTTCAGTCAATTTGGGATTTTCAATTTTAGAAAACTGTTGTAAGATACACCAGTTTGTTGACTCAGTGGGCTGCCTGATCACTAAGTCTGGAACGTCCAGGTAAGCAAGACAAGTGTTAGATCTATCAAGGATAAAATTAGTCAGGAAGGCCCATAAAGGGAGAAAATGTCACAAGGAAGGAAAACATGATCAGCAGGATTGGGATGGAGTGTTAGAGCTGAGTGATCAGGATGATTATGTTTAGGGAGTGTGGGTTTCACAGTATTTGTTCTGTATACGTTTGCTGACTGGGGTTTATTAAGACTATAAAGCAAAAAAAGTCAAGAAAAGAATTTCTGATTAGGGTTTTCACTAAGCACTAAAGCAACCTTATTGCAACTTAAAGATGTGTTCCTAGGTTCCTTCAATGTATACCTAAATGTGCTATTAAAGAGGAGAGAGAGCATCTATCTTTCATCCTGAACATTGTGAGAAGGCGAGGGACCATGAAGGTGCAACATGGCCTGCTTTGTAGCCAATGGTCTGCAACAAAGCAAAGGTCCATGACGATTTACATATATGAGTGAGGAGGAAGCACCCTATGGTCTTTGACAGATTTGAATGCACTCTCACCCTCCTTGAATCAATTGAAACAGAGGTGATGTTTTATGTAGGGATCATTGCTGAGGAAGGGTATGGTATACAGAAGTTAATGTATTGGCAAATATTGGAAAGCTATGTTTCTTTATGGAGGCAAGGACATAAAATCAACAGTTAAATAATTGCTGGGTCTATTTTCAATGTTTAACAACACTTGTGAGGATTCAGAGAAGTATGGAACTTTGGGGCATATTAGCAAGGACCTTGTTAAAATTATCGCCGTTTTAGCGGCAGGAAACTGCCGCTAAAACAGCGATAATGGGCATGCTAATATGCGTTATAGAATTCCAATAGAAGCCCAGGTTAGATGTCCTGCACATCTAACCTGGGCTTCTATTGGAATTCTATAACGCATATTAGCAAGCCCATTATCGGCGTTTTAGCGCCAGTTACCTGCCGCTAAAACGGCGATAATTTTAACGAGGTTCTTGCTAATATGCCCCAACGTTTTATTTCTTATGCTACTTCATGGCCTCAACAGCCTAGTCCTCACAGATTTAATCTGCCATAGATAAGGGTGACTCCTTCCTGCATCCATGATTCCACTGACTTAGAATGGCTCCTTCCTGAAGGAGCCCTAAGGATGAAAAAGGCCCAAATTGCAAACCCTCCAAAAATAGTCCATGAAGGCGCTCAAAAACTGAGATGAAGTAACCCCAGAATGCAAGTGCTGATGTAGAAAAATGATACAGAAAAAGACAAGGCATGGAATAGAAGATTGCTGGAGTGCAGAGGAATAATGAAAAAAAGGAAACAGACAAATGTTCAGGAAAAAATCCAGGACCAAGGAACCTAACGAACTGCTACTGAAAGAGTTGTGACTTAAAGAGTAGAAAGAGTCATCTCCATTTTATAAGATATGAAACAAGAAGTTGTGTTGTCTTTCAGTAACTTGCACAGTAATGGCCAGCTTAGGTGTGGGACAGATATTACCTTCTTTAAAGACCCAACCAAGAAACCCGTAAGGAGAAGACCAAGCAGACCCCTAAAGTTGTACGTGTTGTCTGCAAGATAGCCCCCACAGAGAACAATGCCCCAAAGAGGACCACACCAATGGGTTAGCCGCTTCGAGTTAAATTATAAGGGGAAATGTGGTGACCTGCGGCGCAGAGATAAACAGGTGCCTCGACTACATAAAGCTGCATTTATCACCCTGAGTGGGACGGGTATGCTCAGACGTGAGTCCTGTGCTCTCCATGCCTCTGGAATCAAGCTATCCTGGCTGAAGAGGGGTGAAACCCCGAAACTGGTCCTAGGATGCTTGGTTCCAGTCCAGGGAGAACCTGGCTTGGCAGTTCGGGCTGGACTGTTCCCATGAGGCACAGGGTCAAGACTGATTTGCATATGGCTGGGTTCAAACTGGAATGGCATGGTGAGCAAAAAAACGATGGATTTAGGCCCAGATCTCTGTACTGGGGTGAATGTATGACATTGTTCTGCATTCTGTCCATCAACTGTTGTTTTTGCATTTGTCACCCGAGTGGGACGGGTATGCTCAGACGTGAGTCCCGTGCTCTCCATGCCTCTGGAATCAAGCTATCCTGGCTGAAGAGGGGTGAAACCCCGAAACCGGTCCTAGGATGCTTGGTTCCAGTCCAGGGAGGACCTTGCTTGGCAGTTCGTGTTGGACTGTTCCCATGAGGCACAGGGTCAAGACTGATTTGCATATGGCTGGATTCAAACTGGAATGGCATGGAGAGCAGAAAAACGATGGATTTAGGCCCAGATCTCTGTACTGGGGTGAATGTATGACATTGTTCTGCATTCTGTCCATCAACTGTTGTTTTTGCCTCGACTACATAAGACATACTCTCAAAAGAATGGTGAGGGGGGTGGTAGCTGAAGAGGGAATTGCCACAGAGGCATGATAGAAAGACCTCCAAATCAGTAAATCAGCTGAAGATAAATATAAGGTTAGAGGCCTGACAGGAAACAGAGGAATTGTAAGAACCATTAATTTGGATAGGGTATGGCGAGGGGCCGTTACAGCTAAGAAGGCAGAATCAAGATGATTTTGGTTATTGGGTTGGGGAAAGTCAGAATTTCGTGTCTATTTAGAGAGAAATATTTTTCCTCTAGCAGCAGAACAAAAAGTAAGAAATACAGAGCAATGGATAGCAGATAAGAATACAAGGTAAAATATGATATATGGAACAAACATTAACAAAGTCACCAGGTCTGGCTTATAGCTAAAAATGGATATGTGATTGGGTGAATGTAAGAATGAGTTAATGGCTGGATGAAGGGATGCATGGGTGGAATAATGAGTTAATGAGTGCATGGAATATGAGAGCCTGAGTGCATGTAAGGATGGATAAGTGACATGCAGGGAGGCAGGCATCCATTCAGTCAGTGAAGAGGCATTGTCTTTGATAAGCCTGGCCCAGAGGTTACCTTAAGGTAGATTTAACTGTCCTCTGTCCCATTAATTAGGCCTTATGGTAAGCTTTACTATCATCTGCTGACAGTTTCCTTTCTTCCATCCTGGTTCTCATTTGCACGCTTTCCACCACACTCACTCTAACTACAGTTGTATTACCTATGTACTACAAAACAATATTCACAAACCTTTGAGTGGAGACTTCCACGCCTAACTCTCTTATCTTTTCTAAGGGGACACTGCCACTAAGAAGGTGTAAGTACCGGAGCAAGATCAGTTTACTTTAAAGGTTTCTGGTTTGCCATCATCTGGGATAATTCCCACTCTGTCAGGCTGAAATGGATATTGACTGCTGTTTTGAGAAAAGGTCAATAAATCCAGTAAATGACCATCACAAATATCAATATTATTTTGAGTCAATAAAGAGAGTTGGGGTAAGCTTACAAGTTTAATTAATCAAAATTGTTTAGTAGAATTACTTTAAGTAATCAAAAATGAATCAAAAATGTGTTATTAGAGTCTTGTTAAAATCAATCAGTAGACAAATATGAATAAAGGCATTAAGTGCATTTAATAAAGGAAAAAATCCCTATGCTGAGAAAATGAGAGATAGGAGTCAGTCAGAACCCATACAGAGTTCTAAATCGAGAGAGGGAGAGTGAGCATAACGCTTCAGCAATAAATCAAAAATATTAAAGCAGAATTCCCCATTAAGATAAGCAGAATGTCCCATAAAGAGAAGTTCAAGAAACTCATTAGAGTCTTAGAGCAACGTGGCATAGGTTCTGGGTGATAGCAAGCCAGGGCAAGTGACTGGGAAAGGTTTGGAGAGCTCCAAAATCTTATCTCTTCTCTCCTCCAGAAAAACACACTAATATGAACAGGTGGCCCGATTCACAGAACTAACTTAAGACAAAATCCTAAACTCACTACCATTTTGGTATTCACAGAAGACATTTACTCATTTTGGTATTCACAGAAGGCACTTACTCACTGATGAGTAAGTGCCTTCTGTGAATACCAAAATGAGTAAGTGCCTTCTGTGAATACCAAAATGGTAGTAAGTTTAGGATTTTGTCTTAAGTTAGTTCTGTGAATCGGGCCCAGCATTATGAAAGTCAGCTTCAGTCTTTGTCCATTCAATTAGCGTGTGATGTTTTCCTGGGAACAGGATCACTCCTCATCTTATCACAGAGAAAACACAAGTTCTTTAAGTCTCTCTGTTAGTTTTGTATCAACAAATTTTGAGTATGTTCATCTTCTGACTCAGAGTCACTTTCCCACTTATATTTGTGCACTTTTAACCTTTCCTATCTAATATCTATACAATAGGCTATGTAAAAGTTGTAAAATCTCTATCAGGAAAGAAAACATTTTGCAGCAAACATTCACTTAAAAGGAAATACAAGTTAGTGGACATGGGTCAAGAATAAGTTTAAAGGCTGATTCTACATGTATGATTTCATATCTGTTCAAATAAAAAAGACTAGTTTCTAATCTTTTGCACAGATAAGCTTTGCTTAAGCAGAACAATTCTGCAGAAATGTATGAAACTTTATAAAACATTTACTTCATTATGAAAAACTTTTCTATGTAAAAGTCAAGAGTTAAACATTTTCAACATATCTACATTCTTTGATGATATCATCTATTGTTCAGGAAGTATTATTTCATGTATTTAACCATTTCTAAGCAACCTAGGTGCTTCCAGCAGTGTAACATCAGCCATTTGATGCCTTACATATGTGTGGTAGCTGTGTGTGTTTTGTTAGATTTTTTATGCACTTTCCTTTTTATTTATGCTTGCACTTTAATACTGCACATTCATTATAAACTATATTATTTTGTTTTTATTAAAAGTTTTTACAGTGAGCACACATGTTTGTAGTAAATATGAGATTGTCAAGAGGGAGTGGCTGAATAGTGGGGAACACTTACTCCTAAATGGGAAAGGGTTATGACACTTAGGGATGGGATGAACAGACCTTTGCTCTGTAGTAATACATTTGTGAATGTGTGTTTATTAGGACAGTTGACTTTTTATTTTCATTGCCATGGAATGTACATACATATGATATTGATGAGGGTTCAATTAGGCATCTAAACATGCAGGGGGCATTATGTGGTGCACTTCACCAAAAGTGCATTTATATAAAGGTTACCATCCTGGCAGTTTCAAATATGCATTAACTAGATGTATGTATTTTTAGTATTAAAATTAGGTTCAGCAGAATACATGAATATGATATTTTGAAACGAAAAGTTTTTGTAGCTCGACTGCTCCTTGTAACGCCCATTCCCCGACCACCTACATCTATTTTCGTTAAGTGTCCGCCATGTTAATCACAAGGAATTGGTTATTATCTTATAAAATGCAATTCAAATCTTTAGTTGGTAACTCCCACATCTTAAAGAATCTTGCTAGTTGGACAGGAGGCCTATTTCACTTATATATACCCTTATTACTAAATGCGTATTATTATTTCAGTAAAATGTAATTTCTCATAACATGGGAACGTTTCATGGAAAACAGGAAAGGCTACAATAAATAGATCCATCGCTACATGCACCAGTAACGAATCCTTGGGTATTGTCAAGTCACGCTTTTATAAAGGCTTCTCATTGATTTATGTAAGGGACAGGTTCTGCTCTTCAGTTCGACTGACTCACCGAATTGTTTTGCAGCTGCTGTCATGGTGAAGTCTCAAACGCGCTTACCTGCTCATAAAGGACATTTTGCTTTGCTTGGTATTGTTATGTTTTTATATTGAGTTTCAAATAAAACCTTTGTGCGAGGACACAAGCAGAATATTCCTGAATTCCAGACACCTACCTAAAGTATTTCGGTGCAAGCTTTGAAAGCGAGCCATCGAGCAGGCTGAGAAGTAGCTGTCTGTTGGCATATTTACCTGTTCTATAGGAAGTGTTATTGGAGGAGAGGAGTCATAATGCAAAGCAGGAGTCGATGATTAAGCGCCTTTGAGACAGACAGCCCACCCGACCATTGTCTCTGATGAGACTAGGACAACCACTGAATTCTATGCTTAAAATATCACTATGACTGCTTTCCGGAAGTAGGTGATAGCAGGTCATTTTCTTTTTTTAAATGTTGGGGCTTCATTTATGCGGCCCCTTACGTCGTCGGAACGACACTTTTTGGGGCATATTTACAATAACTGGCGCATCCCTGCATATCAGCAGGGATGCGCCAGTTATTGTGCGCCACAGCTCCGCCACCATGGATGCGCCGCATTTACAATGAGGCGCACCATGGGGCAAAAACGGCACAGATGCGTGACGCATCTGTGCCGTAAAAGTGGCGCATTGCTGGAGTTGCATCGCAAGCGCGACGCAGCTCCAGCAATGCTCTGGGGAGCCCTATCTTGTTAATCCTTACACCTGCTTCAGGCAGGCGCAGGGTTTTGACGCAGCATGGGCCTAAAAGTGACTGAGTGAAATCTTGCAGATTTCACTCAGCCACTTTTAGGAGGCGTTCCTACGCCAGAACGCCCCCCCTGCACAGGAACGCCTACATGTGGCTCAGGGCTTTACAACGTGACGCATCTCCCAGATGCGTCACGTTGTAAGTACCCCGCACCATGGCGCAGGATTTGCGCTGCCGCTGCGTCACAAAAGTGACGCAACGGCAGCATAAATGAGGCGCAAGGGGCTTGTAAATCTGCCCCTCAGTGACGTTCTGTGGCGCAGAAGCCTGCTTCATATTCACGAGGCAGCACAAAGCCACTTTTTTTGCTGCCTCGTAAATATTGTCCCCTTTAACACAGTTTTCTGCATTAAAGGGCTGCATTTAAGGATTATGCAATGGGTGTTGCTGGGGGCATTCCCAGCAATATCCATGACATTTTGACACTGTCCAGATTTACGAGAATTCGTAAATCTGAGACAGCGTCAAAAACGTACACATCTTTAGGGAAGGCATAAGGGAGGCACAATGAAGAAAAATATTTTTAGAATACAGCACACATACAAATAGGAAAAAGCCTCTTGTGATAGTTTTTGTGCAGGAAGGTTTCTCTTCCTACGCAAAAACAATCATCCCCTCAACGCAGGCACCCTTGCACCATGGTGCAAAGTTGCCTGCGTTGGTGCACAGCAGCCTATTGTGCGCCGGCGCAAG
Organism: Triturus cristatus; assembly: GCF_964204655.1. Lineage (NCBI taxonomy): Eukaryota > Metazoa > Chordata > Amphibia > Caudata > Salamandridae > Triturus > Triturus cristatus. The sequence continues at coordinate 731,570,576 of NC_140587.1, read as the reverse complement.
TGAAAAGGACAGGAATGCTCCGTATCTCATAGAAACGGCGCATTTCTGCCCTTTTCTTTTTCCGTAAGGCAGTGCAACAGGACGGCCTGCGGTGCTGCCCTACTGCAAAAACACATAAATGAGGCCCTTAGTGCTTCAACAAAAAACACCCTCCGTCAAATTCACTTTAGTATACTCCACTATAAGAGAACCTTGGATATCTATTTGCTTTTTTATTAAGATCTATGTACCCTAATTTAACAAAAACCTGCAATGGCAGGTGTGCTTGAATTAGCTGTTGATTTTAATATTACTCTTTATTAGATTTTGTTGCAGCATACAAAAAAATAAAATAAAAAGACAATACAATAGAAGGTCATAGTTTCGTATTAGCTCTAAAACAATGATAAGAATAATAATTTTACTGTACTATATATATATATATATATATATATATATATATATATAGTCTATATTTATATATATATATATATCTTCCAACACAACCCACTTCAGGAACCATGGGCGCTCTACGGCGGTGCGTTCAAGATACGGCAGGGTTAAGTCGTTGCTCATTTCATTTTGTTTGCCCAGAAGGCTTCCTCGCGCACTCCCAGAAGGAAAAGAAACGGCTTCACAAGTGATCGTGTCTTACAATATCTTTACTTTCAGCATGCCAGTAATCAAAACAACTCTACGCGTTTCAGTCTCAGCAGAGACCTTGCTCACGAGTCTAGCATTAGCTCAAAGGTATTCAGGATGACAGAAATTCAGGCCACGTTGGAGAAATGAAACTTCACCAACGTGGCCTGAATTTCTGTCCCACTACCGGAATTGATCTAGCTGAAACAAGAATAGATCTATATAAATATGTTCGCAAAATCAAATTAGCAAAATTGTTTGCTGAAAACCCCAACCTAGCCAAAAACCGCAAGACTTCTCAAATACCGGAAATGGAATTGTTGGCACAAGATGCAGAACACTTTGTTACCCTGATGGAACTTGACCAAGACCCTGAACAAGAAAAAGGTGAAGTACGAGTATATTGCAATCAACTCGGAGCAGGCTGCAGTCATAAAAAGTCCAAGTCCAAATTCTACCCACAATTGCCACAAGGCAACAAAATTGATTTATTTCACGAGTGTGTGATCAAAGATCTTTATCAAATCAATCACTTCAAGAAACCTGACAATCTCTCTCATCATGAACGCAATGCACTAATTGATCTAAAAAATGATGATTCAATTGAAATAAAGATGGCAGATAAAGGAGAAAATGTCATCATCCTACAGAAAGAAGCATACATTAAAGAAGCATATTCACAACTTGAAAATAAAGAATATTACGAAAAATTGAAAACCAATCCTACAAAAAAATGGAAGGAAGAATTAGACTTGAAACTGGATTTCTGGAGTAAACAAAACCTGTTGGATGAGGAAGAAGTAAAATATTTGAAAATGGAACATCCCAAAATGGCTACAATATACTTTCTTCCCAAAATCCATAAACACCCAACCAAGCCACCGGGAAGGCCCATCATTTCAGCGAAAGGAGCCTTACTTGAACCTATGGCCAACTTCCTGGATGTCTTTCTATTACCATATGTTAAAGGTCTTTCTTCTTACATACAAGACACGGGAGATCTGTTGAGACACCTACAAAATACCCCATGGCAAGCCTCTTACAAATTAGTAACAATGGATGTAACATCATTATATTCAAACATTCAGAATCATATTGGACTGAAAGCATGCAAACACTTTTTGGCCGAAAGAAACATACATTTTTCTGATCATAATGAGATGTTACTACAAATGATACAGTTATGCCTAGAACAAAATCCGATAAACCTAGCGAATTCGATAAACTCAGCGAATCAGCTAAACTACAACCACACGAATACATTGGATCCCATAGTTAATCTATCAGATCACGCCATATCTAGTGCTGAGAGAGATGTACTTTCAAAGGGGCTTTCCTTTATACCAACGGTGATTCCTGATTCATTCCAACTGAAAATTGAACTTCAACGCTTCTTTCGAAAGATCAGGTTGAAGTATTATTTCAGTAAGAATATTTACAGCCCGACCCCCTCTGCCACTGGCTTTAGACCGCCCTCAACTTTTACACCAGGGGCATATATGATGAGCGAGAGAATATTGGCGTACGAAAAAATTGTACTTCAGGAAACGATGCAAACCCTTGACGTGAAGAAATATATAAAGTTTAACATCACTAAGGAAGAGAAATCAGCACTTCATTCACTAAGTCAAGATAACTCCATTATAATCAAGGCAGCGGATAAAGGGGGTGCTGTTGTGCTGCAAAACACCAGCGACTATGTGGAAGAACTGGAACTCCAATTTGGGAAACGTGATAGCTACCAACCGACTCCGAGAGACCCTACTCCGACACTGATATCTTTGATATCAAGAGTCACCAAGAAAGGCCTTATTGATGGTTTTTTGAGTCAATCAGAACATGACTTTTTAAATAAAAAGGAACCTAGAATACCAACAATATATACGCTGCCGAAGATCCATAAGCAACTGGTCAAACCACCCGGCAGGCCAATTGTGTCTGGTTGCGGCTCCATACTGGAACCATTAAACCAATTTATAGATCATTTTTTGCAACCATTCGTTCCTCAGACAAAATCGTTTGTTAGGGACACAATGCATATTATCCAACTACTGGAAGGCCAAGCGTACGACATACATACTCAAATTTTGGTTATGCTTGATGTATCATCTCTTTATACATCGATCCCTCAAGACACTGCACTGCAAGTCATCAGAATGACCTTAGACACCAGACAAAGGCCCCATTGGATCCCCACAGACTTTCTAATTTCCCTACTCGAGATCGCCATGAACAAAAATTTTTTTGTTTTTAAAAGACAGTTTTACTTCCAATGCAAAGTCGTAGCCATGGGCGCAACCTATGCGCCGAGCCTGGCGAACATCTATATGGATCATTATGAGGAGGAACATCTATACAACCACGCAAATCCATACCTGAATTCGATCTCGGTATGGAAAAGATATATCGACGACGTCAGAATGATCTGGACTGGAAGTAATGAGAGTTTGAATGAATTTTTCTCTTGGCTAAATATGAGATCTGATGACATCAAATTTACTATGAACAGCAACAACGAAGCCATAGATTTCTTGGATGTCACCTTCCGAGTGGAGGAAGGCTCTTTGTACAGTGATTTGTACCGCAAACCGATGGAGAGGAATTCGCTATTAAAATATCAATCGCACCATCCACGCAGCTTGCGAGATAACCTCCCGTATGGGCAATATCTCAGACTCAGAAGAAATTGTTCGAGAAGAGCAGACTATTTCAAGGAGTCTGAGATACTAACTAACCGTCTGAAAGAGAGGGGATACCCGACTGGTCTACTTAAACGAGCCAAGAAACGTGCCTGGTATTGCCCCCGGGAACAACTTTTAGAAGTCCATCAGAAGACCAAAGAAACAGACAAAATGGTTTGTGTCACCACGTTTAACACCAGGAGTAACGAAATAAAAGGGATCGTAAAGAAGTACTGGAACCTGGTTGCGAGTGAAATCCAGACCACACAGAACCCCATTTTTGCCTTTAAGAGGGGGAAAAACATAAAAGACACAGTGGTCAATGCATATTTTGAAGAACCAAAACCATTGGACCTTAGAGGTCACTTTGGTCTTCCTCTATTAACCGGACATCGTAAGTGTGGACAGTGCAAGGCCTGTGAGTCATGTTATGTGGGCACTACATTTGAACATGCTAACAGAACTTATACACTCTCACACTTGACAAACTGCAAGAGTACCAACGTTATATATGCAATCAGATGTCCCTGCGGGTGTATATATGTTGGGCAAACCACTCAGAAAGTGAAGGTGAGGATTTTACAGCATATGAGCAGGATACGATGCAAGGTACAAGGGGCACCTTTAGTTGATCACTATATCACACACCAACATGCTCCACATAATCTCACATGGTGGGTACTTGAGAAGATTATTCCAAGTGCAAGGGGTGGTTCAGTTACAAGGTGTCTGAATTATAAAGAATGTAGATGGATACAGCAGCTTGACCTAATAGACCACGGGCTGAACGAGATGGAGGAGACAACAAAGCAGATGGGGCAACTATAATCTGGCCCTGGTCAGCATATGCAATTGTGTGCTTGGTAATATATGCTAATGAATCTACGTCTTTCATCATGTATGTAATGTATAAATTTCAATGAGTGCATATCCGACAGTATAAGATCGTTGTGTGACCAACTACTCTGATGAAGCTATGCTGGATACTGTAATTACAATTATAACATGATTGAATCGTTATATTACCTGAATCTGTAAAAATTGCCTTTAATGTATGAACAACATTTGTCAATTATCGTCAGGCAAGAATGTGAGATATTTGACACTATATCCATGGCGAGATTATTCTTCGCAAACACACACACAGCCCCTAGAATGTGACCACCAGTTGTACATATATAATTGCCTTTAATGTATGAACAACATTTGTTAATTATCGCTTGACAAGAATGTGATTCATATGACACCGTATCCATGATGAGATTATTCTTTCTAAGCACACACACAGCCCCTAGAACGTGACCACCAGTTGCCATATACGCTAAATACTACGGCTAATTCTTGCCTAAATGGCGCACAAGCGCATAAGGATAGATAGAATGGAGATATAGTCTTGATGTGTGTTTTCCTCTCTGGCGGATTAGTGAGTTCACTTCAGAACAGTGCCCGTCTAGTGCCACAACAGTGTAGTTGACGAAGGCTATACAAGAATATCCATTTTGGGCGTGCAGAGTTGCCATGACGATAAGCACGTGAAGGCGTATTTCGACGTCACATCCTAGCACTAGCCAATAGATACAGCGATACATCTAATACAATGCTCGGGTGTCGCGCTAGCGCATGTCGATTGGCGGGGGTCGCTTTAGTGCCTCTAGTTACCTTGGGGAGCTCAGAATAGTGCTCATTTCAAGTAACGACTATACAACTAACGAGGGGAAGGCAAGGTTAATAACCTTGTGTATTCAACTGTTCTCAAGACAACGATCACGTGAAGACGTGAATAGGCGTCGTTTCCTAGCGACAGCAAATTGACGTAGCGATGCATGCGCAATGGAGGGTACATATTCAATGCTTGTTTCGAACGCGTCTTTCGTAGCCGCGGACGAGCTGAGACGTGTTGCAAGCCGTTAAACCACTTGGATTTAGGTAATCCCAAGAATTAGAGTATTTCTAGAACTCTGTAACTTTGATAGTATCAAGCCAAGTCCAAAAAGCGTATACTTAACTCAGAAACTTTATTTGGCAGATCGAGTGTAACAGCGCTTTGAGTGACGATTATCTCGCCTCAGTAGAGCTTTATGAGGTAAGCTCTCCTGCAACTATTTTAAGAGTGCAATGTAAATGAAGGACAGTTGGATACAAGTTTGATTCCTTACATCAATCGTATCCTCTTAATTTTAATGGCTTTTAGATTGGATCGTCTTGGACCATTATCAAGAAGCAATAGATACCTTATCAACTTCGTGACAGAGTTACAATCACGACGTTCATTGTTGAGGTGTGCTTCAAGTGCCATGAATATTATTTGTAACCATATGAATAATTCTCAAAAACTTTTCAAGTTTGTTGAGTAGGAATTCTGAACCTATTCTACTCATTTATAGATACATTCAATCACTATCTGCGGAAAGGATTGAATACCCCGCCCAGATTTTAGGTGAGTGAGACATCACCTTAAAATTACCCTTGAGTGGTAATTTTTCAGTTTGTTGTGACACTTCTGACCTTAAGTTAATTTACTTCCCACAGGCCATCTTTTTGTTACTTGTGTCCTGATGAAGACCCGCACCGACTTATCAGTAGTGCGACAATAGGGTTGAAACGTCGACAATTTCCCCGGACCAGCCTTTAGAGTCTGCCCTAACTATTGAATTGCCTCAGGGGGCCTGACTATTATGAACTTTGGTTTTGCTGGCCAATAACATCAATATATTTATTTTTGTACTATTTCACTGTGTGTATGTTGTTTTGCACTTATTTCACTGAGCACTAAGTTCTACCTTGGTTATTATTTGTTATGTTTTTGTATTATGATGGCTCTTGCGAATGATTTTCTGATGACAAATTTCATAAATGAATGAATTCATATAAGGATATTAAGGTCTGTTTGTTTTTGTGTCACTGTTGATTCATTCAGATATTCTGCTGCATATCCAGTTGGATATGGTTTTACCCGACAGAACTATTGTAATTTCGATATAAATCTGCCCAGGTTCTGAGGGATACTGGGTTACCCCATTGCTTTTTGAAAACTAGAACAAAATACATTCATGTTCGGCGATGAGATCTATCGTCAAGTAAAAGGCACGGCTATGGGTTTTTCATTTAGCCCATCATACGCCTGTCTTACCATGGGCGTATGGGAAAAAACATGGGCGTGGAGCAATGAGAATGACATCTACGTAAACAAAACCATAGCCTGGTTTAGATATATAGATGACTTATTGATCATCTGGGAAGGTACCAACAGTGAATTTGCAGAATACTTTGAAGTTTTGAACAACTCCAATTTCAACTTGAAATTCACATATAACATCAGTGAGGACAAGGTGGTGTTTTTGGACACTGAAATTTATATTCTGGACAACACAGTACACACAACTTTACATCGCAAAGACACCGCAACAAATGCTGTATTACATGCAGAATCCTTCCATCAAAAAAGTCTGAAACAAAACATCCCCTACGGGGAATTCCTCAGGATTAAAAGGATATGCTCCAGGGAAGAAGAGTGGTTCAAACATCGGAACCAGGCCATAACACGCTTCAAAAAAAGAAATTACAGCTCCAAAACCATCCATACGTCTTTGCAACGAACAACAGTTATCAACAGGACAGAGTTGTTAAAAGAGAAAGAAACTAAAACAAACGAAGACAATCAAATAAGATTTATAACCACTCATTCCACAGAAAATCAACAGTTGATGAAAATATTACGCAAAAACTGGCACATTTTACATATGGATCCGACAACTTCATCCATTGTAGGTGACCATCCCAACATTACATACAGGCGAACCAAAAATCTAAGGGACCAATTGATTCACAGCCACTTCAAATATCCAAATAAAAAGGAAACCTGGTTAAAACCTAAGGGTTTCTTTAAATGCACGACATGCAAGGTTTGCACAATTGCTCAGAACACCAAGGAAGTGATGATGGCGAATAAACGCAAATGGAAAATTCAACAACTAATCAACTGCAAAAGCCAATTCGTCATATATATCATTGAATGTCCATGTTCGCTAAAGTATGTTGGAAGCACCAAATGCGAATTGAAGAAACGCATCTTGGAACATGTTTGTGCCACCATCAACAATGACAGGAGTAATGCCGTTGCAAAGCATATGGAAAAGGAGCATGAAGGAAAATGGAAAGATCTGAAATTCTATGCAGTGGAAGCCGTGGGAATACATCCCAGAGGAGGAGATCGAGAAAAAACTCTCAGACAAAAAGAATCCAAACACATCTTGAATTTCAGAACTCTGACTCCCTTCGGATTGAATCAGGATGAAGAACTCCATTACCATCTTTAATATTGTCATATATCACTCATAAAACGGTCATAACTGATACGGACACTGACATTGGCCTCTCCATTCACACAAATTTTAGGTTTATCACTTTTGTTTTGTTTTTTATAAATTTTCACGGTTATTATGTGAGACAGTGCTTTCCCATCACAAATTGGAGAAGTAGGCCCACTGGAAGGCTAGACTCTATGGTTTGAAATGACTAATTATGTAAATTACAACTTACATTATAATATCTCCAGAAAGTAATATCATGGTCTATTGAATCAGTATATCACAGCGTGTTACATGGCTTCAGCATAATCTGGTGACTACAGAGAATTTAAGTGAGATGGTTGCATGTTGTGAATCTCAACCTACATTAGGTTATGCATTGGCATTATCAGAATGTTTACATAAATGACCGTAGAAAAGGATGTTGGCTTATTACCTTATAAATCAATTGTAGCATTAATGCATTTCTACATGTGCAGATACATGAATTACGACTGCAATATCTCTACATTAAGCTCTATCACACCTATTCTTTACAAACACGCTATGTTTCTCCATGATTTTAAAAATAAATTAATTTAGGCACTACCAGTACCATAATGCCTAGCGGCACTGTCTCAGGAAGTGATGTCACGCATTATTTGAATGTATGTTTATAACATCCTGAATACCTTTGAGCTAATGCTAGACTCGTGAGCAAGGTCTCTGCTGAGACTGAAACGCGTAGAGTTGTTTTGATTACTGGCATGCTGAAAGTAAAGATATTGTAAGACACGATCACTTGTGAAGCCGTTTCTTTTCCTTCTGGGAGTGCGCGAGGAAGCCTTCTGGGCAAACAAAATGATATATATATATATATATATATATATATATATATATATATATTTATTTATATAGTTTAGGTGGAAAGCAGCTCCAGTATAGAGCACTCTCAACACCAGCGATACTCTAAATTTGCTCACCTCAAATGTCTGCTTTTCTATCAAAGTCTTTAAGCGCAGGATTAGCACAGTGCCATACACGCTGAGATAGAAATGGACAAAGTCTTTTACCATGTCCACAGGCCGTGCCCACAGGATATGAAGTGGCATCAGTGGAACATGGCAATGAGTGAGGCAACACATTGCATGTTGACTTATGTTTGTGTAACATCCTTGCACTGTGGCTCTAACGAGTGCAAGTAATTGTGACACACATTAAGTGTATGTCAGGCTGTGTGACAGATATGTTCTTGCACCCAAAGAAATACAAAACACAGTTGTGCACCAATCTGTAGCATTGTGTCATGCAGCACGTCTCAGGGCTGTACTGTAGCACTCCTCCACTCTTATGGAGGCAGCGGAAACGGCTCTTCGGGATTCCAAATGTTCTCTCAATGGCACAGCATGTGGCTTTGTGGGCGCTGTTATACCTCTGCTCCTCTGCAGTGGCTGGATTCAGGTACAGTGTCAGGATGCAGTCCCACCTGCAGGGTGACAAGAATTAGGTTAAACACTGTCCTACCACTTCAGACCTTTACTGATTGTGTGAATGAAAGCAATGCCTTCACCTAGCAGGTAGCCCTCACCAAACTCGCCATCTGTGAGTTTTTGGTATATTCCACTGTGGCGAAACATGAATGAGTTGTGTGCTGCCCAGGTATTTAGCAACAATATCAGTGATGACATGTTTGGCATTGCACACTACCTATATGTTCAACGAATGAAAGGACTTGCGGTTCCTGAACACATACTCATTCTGTGATGGGGATCAGAGTGCGACATGGGTCCAGTCTATGCAGCCAGTTACATGGGGAAATTGGGCTATCTGGTAGAAATCCTGCTTAGTCTGATCTAATGCCTGTTGTGTGCTGGCTAATTGGATGTGGTGATGCAGCCCTGTACCATTGCATCCAGGAAAGCGTGAAAGAAGCGTGACAGGCAACTCTGGGAGACCCTTCCTGCTGCAGCTATCACCCCCTGAAAACTCCCTGATGCCAGTAAGTGCAGTGAGCACAGGACCTGTACATGGGAGGGAATGGTGCGTGCCCTGCGTGTGGGGTGTTCTAGTATGGGTTTGAGCATCTCTATTAAGTCCATGATGCTGTCTGCGTCCAGCCTATACTCTACATGGATCTCCTCCTCAGTCTGCTGGAACAGGGTGATGCGCGCTCTGAAGATCCTTTCCTGTTGTCTCCTTCTCTGTGCAGCAGCTGTGATTTGCAGCCTCCTGGCTATCACATACAGCGCAGCCATTGTGAAACCCCCTGTGGCATTTTGGTCCTGTAGAAATAGGTTGCACCTGGTTACCACCTGCTCTGAGTTGGTGGTAATTGCAATGTGCAAAATTCGCATATTCGCTATTTGCGAATTTTACATACATCTCTTTGCGATTTTGCTATTTGCAATCAGGTTTTTAGCAAATAACGCGTTGCAGATAGCGATTTCACAGTTTTTTTCACAGATGCAGTGCCTCGCAAAATTGGTAATCGCAACATTTGCGAAGTACGTTTTTTTTGCACCCCTGGTCCCTTTCATACATAGGAACTCTCTGTTTTGCGATCACAAACACTATTGTTTTGCGATTCACAGTGTTTGCGATCGCAAAACAGCTTGATACATATGGCCCTATATCTTTCCCTCTGTCAAATGAAATTTTTTAATTTTTACAAAATATATACATATGCACAATTTAATCTCTTCAATCAGTCTTGTTTGTGCTTTAATTGTTCAACCTGATCTTATAACTGAAAACTAGGAACTGTCATCATCAAAGTCCAGAATCTGCATTGACGGTGGAGAGGCAACAGCAGTCACTGGTGCGTCAGACCCAGTCTCTCCTTTAACTTGCGGATCTGATGAATGAGGAGGAACGAAGAGTAATAGACTTCCCAGGGTGCTTGGAAGTCACCATGTGTCCCTTGGTAGACACTACTTTAAGAGGTTCTTCATCAATTGGAGCATAAGATTTTCTTTTCAGCATCTGGTGTGCGAGCACTCAATCTCCTCTCCTAAAGACGATCTTCTTTGCATGTCATTTTTTGTCAGCATATACGTTTTCATCTTTTTTTTCTGAACCAAGTCCTCCTTATGAGTTGCATTCTCGTTTCTCCCTTTCTCCTTGGTCCACTGAGGTATCTTGGTGGTCACTGCTCTTCTGAACATCAATGCTACAGGATTTTCACCTGTGGTCGAGTGAGGTGTTGAACGATAAGCTTCCAAGATAGAATTTAATTAGATTGAGCTGTTCAAGAGTAGCACACTGCACTGCTTTCTTTAGCGTACTCATACAATGTTCAACTAGTCAGTTGGCCTGCTGCCACAGAGGTTTGCTCTTCTTATGCTTTATACTCTGATGATCTAAGAAATCTTTAAACTCACAGTTGTTAAATGGCGGCCATTTTCAGATTTCAACGCGGCTGAAACACCCTATGTCATAAAGATGACATCTAGTCTCTCTTTGACTTGGTCTTGAGTGGTAGTTGAGAGTTCCTCAATTAAGGGAACTGAGAGTATTCATCTACAATCACCATCAGGTGATGTCCATTGTCAAGTGGACCAAATAAGTAAATGGCTACTCTCCCAGACATGATTTGGGAGTTCTGACCTGTTTAGGCTGTGTTGAGTAACTTTAGTAGAAAGGTAGTTGATCAGATGACAGGCGTTTATTTCTTTCTAAACCCTCTCATTGAGATACGCAAACCAGACTCAGTCTCGGAGAGCTTGTTGTGAGGCAACGATTCCACGATGTCCTTCATGACCACTTCAATCATTTTCTGCCTCAGGCTCTCCAGAATTAGGATTCTCAACCCAGGCAATATAACTCCTTGTTACTATCTTGGCTCCTGGCAGTGAGAATCTGGGCTTACTAAATGTCAGCTGGTGTATTTGACTTCACAATGAAATTGATAAAGGCTTCAGCCTTCTTGGACGGAGAACCATGACCTTGTACAGGCTCTCTGGAAAAGTAGTCAGTAGGGTTCTGATCCTTCTCTAGATGATGCACAATGTTCTAATTGTACTATTCTACTTGTAGTCCCCATCGTTCAGTGTGAGGAGACATCTTGGCCTTTGGATTCTTCAATATATATGCTGAAGCTTGATAATCAGTTACCAGCATAAAAGACTTTCTATACAGGAATACATGGAAATGTTCCCAGGATGATGGTATCTTATCAAATTGCCCCTGTACTCGAAATCTACAACACCAAGGTTCTGGGAGGGGCACTTTATGGTGCTGAGTTATGGGGCACGGGCAACCAATCCTCCCTAACTATAGTGGAAAACCGCTTCCTAAGATCGCCGGTCGATCTTCATGCTAGTTCCCCTCCGAAACCCTTGTACTTGAACCTCACCCACAAGCAGCTAAAGCATAAGCTGAACTGTAAGTTGTTAATGTTTTGGTTCAGGCTATGGACAGTTGAAGTGCTGGAGACTTATCAAGAGGCTTTGAAGGAACTCCTGAAATTTCCCCAGGCAACATCGCTCAGGTGGTTCATCTCCTTACCAGAACTATTGGGGAGGCTGGGGTTGGAGACCTTTTGGTCCAACCCGGAAAATACGGTGCAAATTTTGAGGGGGAAGCTGAAAGAATTGTATTGGGAAAAGACGCTTTCAATGGACTTGGCTGATTTATCGACTGGCTTGACAAAAGACTTTCTGATCTTTAAATCTGTTCCATTGTTTGAGCCAATTATTGATGAAATTACTCCATCAATGGCATGTAAACTTTTCCTACAGTCCCGTTACAGGGCTATTTTGTTCTAAGTGGTATTTTTCTGATTCTCTTGATGATTTGTGCCCTGCGTGTGAAGCCTGTCCGGAGTCTATTGGTCACTTACACTTCTTTAGCCCTCATTATTCATCACTGAGGAAAAAGTTGATATTTCCACTTGGTAAACTTGTTGGTCCAGGTCCCTATCTTGAGGTAATGAGATTATTGTGTACTGATACCCATAGGTCTTTGGCCTCTCCAGATTCTGGCACGCACTGTGGATCAGGCGTGGGAAGCTACTTACATGAAGCACTTTATCCTTTTAGGAATTGCTGTACTTAGCTCTTTGCACATCGACCAAATAAAATTGTTTTTAACATATTTATTCCCAAATTTTATATCTCCATTTTTCATATATATACTTGTGCTGTGTACTTTTTTAGATCCTGGTGATCATAATAAAGTTTTGATGATGATGATGATGATGCACAATGTCATAATTGTACTTTTCTACTTGTAGTCCCCATCGTTCAGTGCGAGGAGGCATCTTGGCCTTTGGATTCTTCAATATTGATGCTAAAGCTTGATAATCAGTTACCAGCATAAAAGGCTTTCTGTACAGGAATACATGGAAATGTTCACAATCAATCAATCAATCAATCAATCAGTCATTTGTAAAGTGCACTACATACCCGAAAGGGTCTCCAGGCGCTGGGGGGGGGGGGGGCACTACTGATCGAACAGCCAGGTCTTGAGCATCCTCCTGAAGGCCAGCAGGTCTTGGGTCTGTCGTAGGCTCAGTGGGAGGGTGTTCCATGTCTTGGCGGCGAGGTGGGAGAAGGATCTCCTGCCGGTGGTTGTTCTTCAGATGCATGGGACGGTGGCTAGTGAGAGGTTGGCGGAGCGTAGCTGGCGGTTGGGGAAGTAGAAGGAGAGCCGTCTGTTGAGGTAGGCTGGGCCAGTCTTGTGGAGTACCTTGTGTGCATGGATGAGGAGCTTGAAGGATATCCTCTTGCTGACGGGGAGCCAGTGTAGGTCCCTCAGGTGGGGGGTGATGTGGCCGTAGCGTGGTACGTCGAGGATCAGTCGTGCCGAGGTGTTTTGGATGCGTTGTAGACGTTTGATGAGCTTGGTCGAGGCTCCCGCGTAGAGAGCGTTTCCGTAGTCGAGTCTGCTGCTGATGAGGGCCTGGGTGACTGTCTTTCTTGTGTCTGTCGGGATCCATCTGTAGATCTTGTGGAGCATGCGGAGGGTGTTGAAGCAGGAGGAGGAGACGGCGTTGACCTGCTTGGTCATTGAGAGCGTTGAATCGAGGATGATTCCCAGGTTGCGTGCATGGTCGGTGGGTGTCGGAGCTGCTCCCAGTGCCGTCGGCCACCAGGAGTCATCCCAGGCTGAAGGGTTGGTGCCGAGGATGAGGACCTCCGTCTTGTCTGAGTTCAGCTTCAGACGGCTGGTCTTCATCCAGTCAGCGACGTCCTTCATTCCTTCGTGGAGGTTGGCTTTGGCGGTGAAGGGGTCCTTGGTGAGGGAGAGGATCAGTTGAGTGTCGTCGGCGTAGGAGATTATGTTGAGGTGGTGCTGTCGGGCGATATGTGCGAGCGGGGCCATGTAAATGTTGAACAGTGTCGGGCTGAGGGAGGATCCTTGGGGTACACTGCAGATGATCTTGGAGGCTTTGGACCAGAATGGGAGTAGGCAGACGCTCTGGGTTCTGCCGGAGAGGAGGGAGGTGGTCCATTCCAGAGCCTTGTCTTGGATCCCTGCGGCATGGAGGCATGCACGTAGAGTGCGGTGGAAGACGGTGCAAAGGCGGCGGAGTGGTCTAGGAGGATGAGTGCTGAGGTCTCGCCGTTGTCAAGCAGGGTCCTGATGTCATCAGTGGCGGCGATGAGGGCAGTCTCGGTGCTGTGGTTGCTGCGGAACCCTGACTGGGAAGGGTCCCGGATTCTGTTTTCTTTGAGGTATCAGGTTAGCTGTCTGTTGACGATTTTATCGATGACATTGGCCGGGAAGGGGAGCAGAGAGATGGGCCGGAAGTTCTTGAGGTCTCTTGGGTCTGCCTTGGGTTTTTTCAGTAGGGCATTGATCTCTGCTTGTTTCCAGCTCTCTGGGAAGGTCGCAGTCTCGAGGGAGAGATTGATGACGTTGCGCAGGTGGGGTGCGATGGAGCTGCTTGCTTTGTTGAAGACGTGATGCAGCAAGGGATCTGACGGGGAGCCGGAGTGGATTGTGCTCATGGTCTTGATGGTGTCATCGATGCTCACGCTTGCCCAGGCTAGCAGGGGGCCGTGGTCGATGGTGTGCGGAGGGTCTTTTGTGTTGCTGTCTGTTGGGGCTGTCTGGGTGTTGATGCTGTCGTGGATGTCTGCTATCTTGCGGTGGAAGAACGTGGCGGGGGAGTCGCACACGGCTTGCGACAGCGGGATGTCATTGGTGTTGGATATGGGGTTGGAGAGGTCCTTCACGATGTTGAAGAGCTCCTTGCTATTGAGTGCGTTGTTGTCGAGGCGGTCTTTGTACGAGGTTCTCTTGGCAGCCCTGATGAGGTGGTGGTGGTTGCGGATGGCGTCCTTGTGTGCTTCACGGTTGTCCGGAGTTTGTTCGCTGTGCCATTTCTTCTCTAGTTTCCGGCAGGCTTGCTTGGAGGCTAGGAGTTCTGGGGTGAACCAGCTGGCCCATACCGCAGCTACATTTCTTTTTCAGGTTGTGAATAAACATGTTATTTTTGGGACAAACTACTGCTTGCAAATGCTACAGTATGGTTTTGAGCATTCAAATGCCTGCTGTGCTATGCAAGAATGGCACCTTACCCAACTGGGCTAGCTTCAACAAAAACCTCTGTATGAAGTTTCAGATTGAAATATGACATTTCAGTACAATTCTCAATTGCTTGTTTGATTTTGTTAAAGCTTTTCACACACTCATGTGACCAATTAAAGGAAGAAAATAATTTTTGTCAACTCTCTCAATAGGTGGCAAAGTCTTGTATATATCTGGAACAGTATCTGGTCTTGCCAAGAAATGAACACACCATGGAAGTATCTTGTGAGGGATCAGCATTTGACAATGCTTGAACGTTAGCTGGATCAAGTGTCATATCCCCCATTAGAAAAGATATGGCCAGAGATTTTTTACTTATTACGACATTGGTGGTTGGATCGCCAGGCCACAGTGTTAGTGTTCAGAAGAATGCCGCCAAACGAGTGGCATCCCAACCGTTGCATTTGGAGATTACTGCCAGGCTGGCGGTGTCCCTGCGGTGGTCTTTCTTGTGGTGGCGGCATGCTTTGCGTCCCAAAGAGAACGTGAATGCAGTGCTACCGAACGACAGTGCTTGTACTGTCGTGCATGCAATGTTGCAATGCACCATGCTGTGCATTGCACACAGTACACGCACAACAGTGCATGTGGCACAACATGTCGCCATATTATGACTATGGTGGTCGGACTGTTTTGTGACCGCCACAACCGGCATGAATCCCTGATCTTTGGTGTTGGTGTGGCAATCTTGATGCGGCAGCATGCTTGGCGGGGCTGCTATGGCCCCTTTAAATGTATTACTTTGATGCCATGAAACTGCTGGTGGTGAGGAAACTAAGAGGGCCCTGCAGGGCCCCCTGGTGCCTCAGGCCATGTGGATGCATGGGGTGGGGCATGCAGGGGATGAATGCAGGGGGTCCATGCCGTGAAAAACTTACTTTGGAATCCCCATTGCGGTGCCATTTTCAAAGGCACCGCCGTGGGGATGCCAAAGGACCATCTGCCAGACAATGAGAAAACTCGTAATCTGGTGGGTGGCCAGTGGTCGAGTTTGGTGTTGCCGGAGCAGAGCAGTGGTGTGCATCCCCGCTCCTGCACTGCCAAACTCGTAATCAGGCCCTTAGTCTTTTGTATCGAAACTGACCAAAGGGTGTAGAAAAGGTTGTAAGGTACCTGCAATTTTCTTCAAATTCCAACTGATGATAACCTTTATTTAAATCAAGGCGAGAGAAGACCTTTACACCATGTCATTGCATAATCATGTCAGCAATGCGTGGACTTGGATGTCGTTCTCGTTCAATTGCCTTGTTTGACTGATGCATGTCAACGCATATGTGTACAGCTCTTTCACAGTCATTTTTGGGCACTACCACTATGGGAGAATCCCATGGAGTCGAACCAGTAGATCGCTCAATTATAGCATGCTTAAGCAAAAATCATTTTGTATTTCAACAGCATCTTGTAAATGAAAAGTAATTTGTCTATGCCTTTGAGCAAAAGGACAGACATCCTCAATAATATGCAGGTTTACTTTCATAGTCTTAAGCTTTCCTGAACCATCAAACAATGAAGGGAATTGACTTACTATTTTATGGTGAGCATTTATGTTGTAGTTCACCGCAATCAGTCCCATATCAGCAACTGTGCTGAAACGGAGCAGATAGGCACTTGAGGCTGTACCTTGAAGCACACGGAGGGGTGCTTGCACCTTTGCTTTCTTGTGTTTCTTCTTCACTATAATGGAACCTTGACTTTTAAGGGCATTGATGCAGCCCATGTATACACTTTGGTTTTCAATGGTGTCAGTCACGATAATGGAGACAATGCATTATATTTTTGTCCTCAGGCATGTTTATCTAAGCACCACTGTCAATGATGAAAGGTATCAAACAACCATTTACATTTAGTGTAATCTTCTGAAACTGTTTGAATGACTTTTCTATGACTGACATTTTCCTGCTCATGCATCCAGCCCAACATGCACACGCTTTTCTGAGGTAAACATCAACATGGCACAACCATTTTCTTCACATTCACTTGATACTGGTCTAGAAGCACCACTTGACGATGATTTAGATGAAAATTGACTTTGTTCAGTTTCGATTTTTCTTAACTGATGTCGCCACTTAGCCTTGTGAGTGCGCATCGAAAGTTGCTTCTGGAACATTCCGGCAGCCATTTTGTCTTCATGCCTTGATGCACTTGCTTTTTCCTTTGCTTTTTTAAACTGCCACAAAATGATTCTCCTTCCCATAGCATTTACTGGTGGGACAATGGCGGAACATTTAACTTTGTGTGGAAACGAAAATCCAAATCTAAAACAACCTGTTTTTTCATCTAGACATCACCTTGTGTCCTTCAGTCTTTGGCTTTAGATTACCTTTCACTCTTATAACTGATTAATTCTGGGCACCTCCGGTCTCCATTTCACCAGCTTGTCTATCAGCACACTCTTTAGCCCCGGCAACCATTAGCACTTGCTCCAGACTTGGGGGACTTATTTATGAGAGGCTTGCGGCACCATAGCGGCACCATTTTCCATTCATATAAAAAGTGCTTCTGAGGCAATTATTTACAAAAACATAACAGGTGGGCAGGCATAAAAATTCCTACTGGAAAGAAATTAAAGGTGAAAGAATATGCACAAATTATTCAAATGTAATGATTTGATTAATCATATTAAAAAATCCTCATATGAAAACACCAACAGGTGACAAGTTGCCCCAATCAGCGGCACAGTGCAAGGGAGGTCAAGTGAAATAATGTGAATAAATATGTACAGTGTGCATAACACAGGGATAAAAGAAAGCTCAACCAACAGGACAAAATTTCAATATACGAGAATATAAAATAACCTCATAGCATAGTTTTGGGTCTTTTCAACAAAGGAACAAGTGGTTGAGACTCATTAGTCAATGTTTTGACAATTAAGGACAGAAATTTGGTAGGCTCCATAAAAGTGCACACCATTGATAGTGGAGTAACTCCTACCAAACTATAACATTTTGCATTGGAACCATGAGTACTGAAATGCACATGAATTATCCTAGCTTCCAACTTCCCACTGTTAAGTCAGCCATGGAATCAATGACTGGAAAGCACTGGAATTTTGAGACAGTATCTGTACTTTAATATGGTTTCTTTTAAATTGTATACTAGCCTATATTTACACTATCCTGTTTTAGGTTTACACCTATAATAACTGGGAAAACCCCATCGAAAGGGAAACAGCCGCCATCATGTAAACATTTTACCAGTGATAAACATCTGCACAACCACAAATGAATGTACCATTTAAATAAAGGAAAATGAGAGAGAATTTGTTTTTTTCCTGAAGGGGCCAACACAATGTAACTTTGTTATAGAAGATAGCAGCAAGAACGATTGGTCTTAGAATATTCTCCTTAAGTGTTGTTTAGAGATGTTATTAAAATATTGTTTCTTATTTGTTTCATCAAGCTTTGAAGACCATGTTTTAGCTGTGAAATAACTATTGTTCATACTATATAGCATTGGTTCTTAACCCTTTGCCTTCTGAGGACTCCTACTTAATCATTGCTGGTTCACGGGGATCCCCACTGAATCATATTTGGGATTCGATGACCTCCACTGAGTCGGAAGCTTGGAACCCCAGCCTAAGCATTTTCAATGATTTGAACCACAAGACAATACACAAATAATACAGAAACAAGCATTCATCAACAAATACACCAATGATGAAATAAACAATATAATTCAGAAACAAATATAAAAAAATCTCTTTGATCTGGTTGTACTGCTCCCATAAATCAATCTGAGGATCATAAATAAATGTTTAGCCTTCAATTTCAAATCCCTTCCATTCATTTCAATTCAATATGTACTTTATTCAGCTTTTGAAATAAACTATAAAAGTACAACGAATCACAATATACATATCACGCAAAACATACAATCAGTAAAATTAGGTTAAGATCCAGAAATAAAGCTATCAATATAGGTTTAAAATCAAATTGATCCTAAGAAAAAATGTGCACTATGAATTAGTACTCCAGTATCTGGTAATATTAATCACAACTTTTTCTGAGCCTACCAGCAAATTTAAAAAGCTAAGAACAATGTCCTCAGAGAGTATTTGTAAGTAGACAAGAGCTGGACAGACCTGGGTGAAGTTGGCTCTTTTTAAAATAGGACAAATAAATTCATGCTGGACATGGCATAAAAACACCAGAACATAATAAAATGTAACATGTCCTGTGGAGACTTACCACCGCAGCAACAGGGCAGGAAAATATGACCCCTATTCATCCAACTAGGATGGGCTAAATGTGAGGCAAAAAGGTACAGCAGAAATATTGTTAATAGAAAATGATCATATCCACTTTTTACCTATAAAAGATAAGGCTCCATAGAGGGAATAGTTTCAACATGACATAACGGCGTATACTAGGCTTCAAGAGGACAGCCCCCTCCCTTTCCTGTGAGCGTCAGCTAAAAATGTTTCCTTTACCCAGGTGAGATCCTTTTAACAGATCGTATCAGGTGGGCTAAATAAGTCACCCCTCCCTAAACCAGTGGATAAGATAAAGATGGTCAAGAGCCAGACAGTCCCTAAGGATTTTCTTACTGAAATGATTCTCAACCAGATTTTCAACCAGAGAAAGAGGGGCAAAAAGCCATTATATCAGATAAGCAGAGTCCCCCAGTTCTTCATGCACAGCAAGTGACGGGATACATTGTGGAACACTCAAGAACCATCTCAAAAACCAATTAAAAAAGATTTGAAGCTCATCACGATTGTTGTATCCATAAATCCCACTCCCGTATATTACTCTGGAGATACACTTAGCCCTGTGATCTGTAAAAGAGCCCCAGTTGGTCTACTACCCAGCTATGAGTCAAAGTTAAAAATGGCACTATTCGTCCAAATAAAATCCTCTTTATTTGATGCATAGCAAGGGGAGCCAGTTCATGGCTGAATCAAACAATACTCCCAGCTAGGAAAGTACACATGTTTAGGCACTGGGGCAGGCCAAACGTTAAAGGACAGTGATTTGGTTGACTGGGGAACCACAAATATCACATAAGATGTTTTGTCATTGATGGATAAACCCAAATCCTTCATAAAATGGGTGAAAGAATTCAACAAAACGTGCAATCCCTTGGCAGTCCTGGTCATTAAAACCTTGTTGCCTGCATATGTTAATACTGGCACATAGCGCAACTCCACCTGGGGTCAATCTACTTTTAAGTCTGATAAGACCCACCACAGATTAATAACATAAAGATTAAAGTGAAATGGAGCCAAAATGCAGCCCTGCTGGACCCCTCTTTGTATCAAAAATTGGTGGGAGAATTTTAGGTCTTTAGACTAGCGTACCACTGCCATGCTATCCCTATTTACATCCCTTATAAAAAAGGGCGATGCCTTGGTCTACCCCCATGGACAACATAATCTGCCAAAGTTTGGATCTGTTCACACAGGTAGATGACAAATACTTAAATGCCAAATGGATAGAACCGGAGCGGGCAACAGTGTATTTGCTTAATACCAAATAAAGACTCAAACATTGGTCGATTGTAGCGTGACCGAGGCGGAAACTATACTGCATGTCTGATAACACATTATTATCAGCCACCCATGTGGAAAATTTGTCTAAGAGAACAAGCCCTATCACCTTTACAATGGAATCAAGAAAATAAATTGGCCTGTAGCAGTCTGTGCTATCTTTGTCACCCTTCTTGAAAACTGGCACAATGATCGATTTTGCCCATGATCTCTGGGGACCTGCTGCATTAATGATGGACATAAGGGCAGATATCAGTATTCCCTTCCCTACCTCCTCAGCAGAGAAGGATAGGACACCCATCTCTCCGATGTTACCAGATCTGTCACTGAAGATGAGGGAGGGGGAATTATAGATATCCTTAAAATGATAAGCCAACTATCATAAGTGATATGGGCCTCAAAAGAGGCAGCAGTTTCTACAGACAAAAATGGTCTATTAATTAAACCCCACATTTGAAGCTAATCTTCAGGATACTTGACTCAATCAGGTCAAACCAAGCTTCATTCTTTAAGGTGTTTTGCTAGTTCAGCTTTATACACACCATGGTTATTCTCAACAATCAGAAGGTCTCTGGGTTTGGCACTCAGTGTTTTTTAACCCCTTCCATGCTGCGCAGATTCCGCCGCTGTGCTGACGGAATCTTGCGCGGGCGTGGTCATGACGGAACGGTTCCGTCATGAGCACAGCTCAACCGTGGCTCATGACGGAACCGTTCCGTCATGAGCACCGAAGGGGTTAAAGAGTTAAATCTCACTCAACAGAGAAGAGCTACAAAGGGTACTCTGTTCCCCAGACTGCGGGACAGGGAGATACTACAAATCATACACCTACCCACATCGGGATGGTATATCTCATTTCCAACCCTACCAAAAACAAGTAAAGGGAAGACAATAATTGTCTTAATACTGCCCTCACACACTTTGCAGTGTCATGCTTCATCATAGGGCCGCATCATACATCCAGGTGCAGACCAACACACTGGATGGAGTGCAAATTGTTTTTAAATGAAGAATAGTGGTGAGGGTAGAGTAAATTTGAAGAAACAGGAAACAAAACGCAAAAGCGTGACACAACTAAAATAAAAAACATATATTCCCTTTAGAGACGGGACCAAAATAGTGCAGATACATATAATTAAAACTACCTAAAGGTCAACGCTCAATTTGTTATTTTTGTTAACCCCTGGTAGGATTAAAAACATAGCATCTGGGGTATTCAGTGGAGGCAACGACCCATATATCCCCACTGCAGATACCAACATGTTTCTGCCAGCTTTTACTGCGCCCAACTTGGTCGCTCTGGCATTTGTCAGGGTGTTGGTCCCTAGTTTATGGTCTTCACCCCTATTCGGGTGTTTACCTTCTTACTTTATGCGTTGGACAATGTCTAGTTGTCACACACTCTGGAAATTTCCAAGAGGAATCATATTTAAGAGTTCATAAGTTATTCTCTGAACCCGGGACCTTAGTGGGACTGTGCTCTTGTCGTCACACTTACTCCAAAAAGACACTGTCTCTCTTGTCCTCACGACAGTTGTGAGAAGTTGGCCTGATATATGCTGTCCACTAGTTATAGTGGGCACCCTGTATCAGTCCAAACAACCCTTTATGGTGATAGGTTAAAGACAACCTTTATTGAAAGGTATCCAAGTGGTAGCTATGGAGAGCAGCCTTCAGGCTAAATCTTGAAGGAATGTAAAGCAGCTTGTTTTACCAGTATATAATCTCTTGAATGACCAAATGAAAGGACAACCACACCAGGTATATATTTAAAATATATGTGTTTAAGATAAAACACAACCCTCTAGTCTCTTTATGAGGCTAGAGTTCGAAGTACTTAAGTTACAAGTCAGTATTCAACAGTAAAAGACCAAATACACGTTTGGGCCCTAGGAGCGTACCAAACCATATACCAATAAAGTGGTATAAGAACCACAACTGAACTAGAAACAAACAAGGTCTAGAGCCTGTAGAAGTGCTTGGGCCACAAGGAACCACCCAAGGTAGTGACACAGGGGACGTGTGCAGTGTGAGAACACAGCCGCGAATCGCCGTTAACTTGTATGGGGAAAGTCGCGGTTGGAAATTAAGAGTTTAAGGACACTTAGAGGATGACTACAAGCAAACCCTTTTGGACTTAGAGGTGTCTAGGGCCAACACCCACAGGAGCACCAGAGTACTCGAGTTACCTCACCCAGGGAAGCCGGGTACATAGGTGTCAAAGGGTGTCGGGTCGCGGCGTCGTTTTCAATGGAAGCTGGCAAAGAAGTGCTGCTGCCGTGGAGAGGAGAAGTGTCCGGAGTGATCCAAGCCTGGATCGAGGATGGAAGGAACCTGAAAGCAGAGGGGACACTTACCAGTGACTAGGGGCACGATAGTCCAATGCCCACAGATGTCGGGTGCCTCAGGTGAGTTGACTGGTGTCTTGACTCTTCAGCCACGAGGTCCAGGAGGTGTCGATGACAACCAGGAGGTGGATTCGAGCTGTACCACAAAGTCTGTCGAGTGCTGCGGTGTTGGTGACCAGGATGGACCCAACAAGCCTTGGCAACAGCAAGTCAAGGGGAAATAGAAGAAAGACGTCGGTGCAAACGAGCAAGGTCTGGGGGACTCACCCAGCAAGGCAAAGTTGGGGCACGTCTGGAGCAACCTGGAAAGCCCAATCAGAAGAGGAGTTGCCTTTGTGGGGACCCACTAGCCAACGGGCTAGCGATCACAAAGGAGCCTCAAGCAGTCGCACTGGAAACTGGCCCATGGGTCACTCATGGAGTGGAGGCCAGAGATCTTCGGTACTGTAGATCCCCAAGGCTGGTGCTACTCAAAGCCCAAAGCACAGCTTCAAGGAAGACCAGGAAGATGATGTACCAGCAAAAGATCATGGTGTCCAGTGGTCACTGTTCCACATCACCCACGATAGCCTCAGCTTTGCTGTGGACTCAGGGTAACCTCAGGGAAGTCTAGAAATCCACCTCTGGTGATGCAAAGACTTCAGCGTCCGGCGGGAGCTTCAGAGTTGCAGACCGGATAGTTGCTTCTTTGGTGCCTGCCAAGCAGGGGAGTCACTCCTTGACCCCAAGGGAGATTTCTTCAGTCTTCTAGCGAAAATAGAAAGTCGAAGGTCCAGGATATATGTTGCAGAGTTTCGTCCAGGGTAATCTAAAGTCTCAAGGACTGGGTTCCCATACTTATACTAAGTTTTGGGGTTGGACATACTCTAGGGACCCACCTATGGGAGGGTTTGGAAAGAGGGGTGGTTACACCCATTTCCTTTGTCCAGTTTTGTGCTGATGCAGGTGCAGGTAGCCCCTGCAACCGGTTTGAACTGAGCTATGCACAGGGACACCAAGTGTGCCCCCAGTGCAGGACTTCAAAGCACCAGAGAGTGCTCCCGCCCAGCCCCAGTACACATCTGCCTGTCTGGGGAGGTGGTTACACCTCCCTGGGACAGGAAACCTATTGTCCAGGCCTCCCCTGCCGGAGTTTTGGTCAGCAGCAGGAGGACAGACCCGTGTCTGTGGCAGTGGCATCCATTTTGTGATGCCAGGGCTTTAGAAAGTCTTTACCGGGTAGACCAGTGTGAACATGTCTCTCCCTCTAGAAGGGTGGAATGCTACCCCTGCCGTCAGAACTGGTGGGTGGGTAGTATTCCAAAGTGTTTGAGACCAAACACGACATGTTTCCGTGCAGCCAGTCCAAAGTTAGCATTTACCGCGAGGTTATAATGCACTTAAGTGTAAATGGTCAGGCTGCACCACAAACAGCATCAGAGGATGTACTCCGAACGCTGCAGAGGGGCTCTGCTCATGCAGGGGCACCCTCTCACATAAAAACCAGAGATTGTTAAGGCCTGCCATAGGAGTGACTTATAGGTTTTATATGTGTGTGCAATGGTAGTGATATGGGTAGCCTATACCACAGTAAGGAGTGCATGCACCACCTTACCCAGGCTGCAGTAGTAGACCTGTGGTGTCATTTTGGAGTGCTTCCCAGGGGTGGCATAATACATGCTTCAGCCCCTGGTAGGCCTCTGAGGTACCTAAGCCCTGGGTACATAGTATACCATTTACTCGGGACTGATAAGGCACTCCAGAATCCAATTAGAGACGTACATGGAAACCATTTTAGAGAGGAAGCAGCTAGGCTGGGGTCCTGATTAGCAGGGCCACAGCCAGACTAAGGTCGAAAAACAGTGAAACACCAGCAAAAAGTGGGGGTACCCATGCGATGCAGATCCTACTCTCCTACACCAGTCCTCTGTCGAACGCTTAAAGTAAGAAGGTAAACACCCGAAAAGTGGTGAAGACCATAAACTAGGGACCAACACCCTGACGAATGCCAGAGCGACCCGGTTGTGCGCAGTAAAAGCTGGCAGAAACATGTTGGTAATTGCAGTGGGGATATAAGGGTCGTTACCTCCCCTGAATACCCCAGATTCTATGTTTTATTCCTACCAGGGGTTAACAAAAATAAAAAATTGAGCGTTGACCTCTAGGTAGTTTTAATTATATTTATCCGCACTATTTTGGTCCCGTCTCTAAAGGGAATATATGTTTTTCCTTTTAGTTGTGTCACGCTTTTGCATTTTGTTTCGTGTTTCTTCACATTTACTCTACCCTCCCGCAGTCTGGGGAACAGAGTACCCTTTGTAGCTCTTCTTTGTTGAGTGAGATTTAGATTTTGGTAAGGGAGTCAGAGAAGGCTCAGTCCCTTGTCTCTTTTTATTTGTGATATTTTCTTTTTAAAGAGTTCTCAATTCTCTAGAGCATCCTGAATCAAACCATCTCGGCCTTCAGTAAAACCGAGATGGTATTTGCAATAACAGAAAAAGCATTTAGAATACTAAAGGGATAATTCTGTTGGCCAGAGCAACTATTGAACTCCTTCTGAGACCACAGTGTGTGGGATTACCTGTGGCCACTTGGGTCTCTTGCCCCATCAGTAGACTTGATGGTCCTACTACCTCCTTCCCTCCAGATTTGTATAAGCATGGACCAACTAAACCTAGCTCACTCTGGGTTATGGTCACCTAAAACACTCAATGGTATTTCTAAATCCAATATATATTGAAAAAATGGGTTGGAAACAAAAATAAAATCTATAAATGACTCACAACCACACAGTGAAAGTAGGATTAATGTCTCTCCTAGTTGGGGGCAACTCACCCATAGCTGAGACTAGACTAAATTCATTCAATATAGCATTAAGGTTGACTCCCTGTTGGATGTATTCGTGTGCATACCAGACAAACAGAAACAGCCCGAAACCTGTACATCATCATTCCTCGGACCCCCGCATAAATGAACGTTAATATCACCTGCAATCATTATACTAACATACTGTGAGTTATGTGCTCTCTGTTTCCTTAAATCGGAACCCAACAGTTGTATATTGTATACTCCTGGTGACCGCAAAATTGCATTGTAGAACTTCAATAATAAAAACTTGCTGGTACCTTTAGAGAATAACAAAGTTTGCAAGGTAATTTAGTTTCAGTTTCACGCCACTGGAGTCATACTATCCTGGCTGATGACGGCTGATAGCCAGAAACCGGTCCTAGGATGCTTGATTCCGGTCCAGGGAAGACATGGCTTGGCAGTTCGGGCTGGACTGTTCCCATGAGGCACAGGGTCAAGACTGATTTGCATATGGCCATGTCTAAACTGGGGTGGCGTAGTGGGCAAAAGAACAATGGATTTAACCCAGATCTCTTGACTGGGGGAGAATGTCTGCATTGTCAGCATTCCGTCCATCATTTGTTTGTTGTAACGCTTTTCGCCCTAAGTGGGATGGGTATTCCCAGACGTGGGACCCGTGCTCACTACGCCACTGGAGTCAAGCTATCCTGGCTGATGACGGCTGATAGCCAGAAACCGGTCCTAGGATGCTTGATTCCGGTCCAGGGAAGACATGGCTTGGCAGTTCGGGCTGGACTGTTCCCATGAGGCACAGGGTCAAGACTGATTTGCATATGGCCATGTCTAAACTGGGGTGGCGTAGTGGGCAAAAGAACGATGGATTTAACCCAGATCTCTTGACTAGGGGATAATGTCTGCATTGTCAGCATTCCGTCCATCATTTGTTTGTTGTGAAGTATTTTTAAAGTGCTAATCTCATGTTTCATATCAACATGATATAATCGTGCTCGGTAAAGTTGGTCGGGGCTGACTATGATGTTTAATACTGCCCCCCTCTAAAATGTAGACTGCCTAATAAGAAAATTTGAGTAAGATAGATTTACCGAATGATTGATGTGGCCCAGTACTTTGAAGGCAAGCAGTATTTCAATCTTATTGATGCACAGATTTGTGATTTGCATGTTTGCTAAAGTCTTCTTTTGTTTTCTTGCGACTTTGCGAGCAAGGCATTTTACGTGGAAAAATGTATACGTTGATCACTAGGTGGAACTAGTGCATCGTGAGGCCCAGTACTCCCTGCAGGGGAGGTTTAAAGTGGTTCCAAGAAAACTCCCTTGGCTGTAAGCTCATCCATTAAACTAGCATTTTTTCCAACAGTCTCAGAAACTTCAGCAGACAACAGTTCAACTGTGGGTCTCCAAGTGCAAAACAAGCCAGCACTGCTTGTGTCCTAGTGCGTATCCCTCGTTGGTTTAAATGGGGTTTTAGTAGTTTTCTCCTTTCTTCTGAAATTTCTTTACATGAGCATAGGAGATGCAGCAGATCTTCTGGCACTAAGACACATAGGCAACAGATGGAGCCTGCTTTTTCCCTGAGCCTGTGAGGGAGGTGCTGTATGCAGGGTGAAAGGCCTAGTTGGTACTTTAGAAACTTCATTTTAGTGGCTTTGGCGTACCCCATAACAAAATATTTCTGAGGAACTGGGGCTGTATAGTTGCTTAGAGTCATCCAGCCATGAGCCCTATTTGAGAGGGAAGCCTTGTCCTCAGTTCACGAGAGATGCTTAACTGATTTCCATACCAGATTTTCTAAAGTAGTATTATTGGTAGGTGTGTCCCAGAGCTGAGTTAGCCCTGTGTTGATCAGGCTAGTTTTGAGATATTTTGGAGCGGGTGATGCTGCTTGCAGTAGTAGCTCTTTCCACAGGTATTGATTGAGAGTTCGTGGTGCGGCTTTCCAGACTCTGTCCAAGGTAATGATATACGCCCCTTGTCTTGCCTGAGTCTGTTACTATAGGCCAAATTCTAGCCTGATCTGTGCGGGTGAGGTGTATTTGGGCAGGCTGAGAATTTTCCTGTATGTTGTTGTGACCGTGTTGTCCAGTACTTTTGAATCCCTGCCCCTCTGTGCTTTGCAGCCGTAGCCAATTGTTGGAAGGAGTTTGGCACATACCACCTGAGCCAATGGCAATATCGATGGACTGCTCAGTTTGGAATTAAGGTCCTTTAATGAGACTGCCAGGGCAAGGCCTTTGCGTCTGATTCAGTTTTTCTGGGCAGTATACTAGCCTCCTTTATTAATAATCATGCCTAGATATTTATATTCCAGTGCTGATGTAATGTGCGTACTGCCCCAGAAAGAGGTTCGGTATTTCTTGGGGTTTTTCATGCTCGTCATAGTCCTTGTTTTCTCCAGGTTGATAATTAGGCCATTGGCTTCTGTGTATTTCTGTTTGGTGGTGAGAAGATGTTGTAGACCCACCTGTTTATGACTGATCAGGACTGTGTCATCCACTTGGAGGAGGCATAGTAGTACTTTGTCACCTAACCTTGGTGCATGTGAGTTACAGGTGTTTAGTGACGGAACTAGATCTGCTAGGAACAGGTTGAACAGGATCGGGACTAAAACGCATCTTTGTTTGAGCCCCCTCTCGGTCAGTATGCGCCTTGACAGAAAAGATCCATCTCCCAGCTTTATCTGGACCATGTGTCTGTATGCAGAATGATTATCTGGTTCAACAAGGTCTGTGGTATACCTCAGCTCGCCAGTTTAGCCCACAGATTGTTATGATTTACATGGTCAAAGGGGGCCCTGTAGTCAATTAAACATTGGTGTAATGGCATTTTTGTTGACTCCGCCTTGTCGACTAGCATTGCCATGGTTAGAATAGTTGTTGTTGTTCCAACAGATTTTGCGAAGCTGGTATGATTTAGGGGAATAGCTGATTTCTCGTTGGCCCAAGCCTGAAGCTCTTCTAATTGAATTCCTGCAAAATGTTTTGCCTCGTTATCCTGGAGTGCCACTAATCTGTAGTTTTTTGGTAAGGACTTGTCTCCTGACTTAAAGATTGGGGAGATTATCGTGCCTCTCCAAGAGGGTGGTAGTATGCCCAATAGCTGTGTTACAGTGGAGAGAGATTCGAGGGTCTTAGCTGAGAGGTCTGCGTTCTGTTTCTACAGAACTGGTGGAATTCCATTTGGGCCCGGGCCCCCCTCTCGTCTTCCCTTTCCTATTTGCCACTTGATTGTCCTGATTTTACTGCTTAAGGATACAATCATTGGCAGGTTGCCCCTAATGCTTCAGGTTCTGAGGCTCTGTGTTCCACCTGATGGATCTCCAGGAACACACCTCCTGAGGAAAATGTGGTTTCTAGTTCTGTGGCCAGTGAATTATTTTTCTGATGGAAATGGTCTCTGAGGTAGCCTGCCCAATCTTCCTCCGAAAGATTGAATGATATTCCCTCATGCGAGGGGCAAATGAATCGATATATTGTTCCCCAGAATCTTGCAATGTCATTATGTTTGGTGTTGGCATGTAGTTTTGCCCAGAGTTCGTCCTCTGTGGTTCTGTTAGCTTCCCATTTTTGTATCCTTAGCTGCACCTTTTGCAGTCATAGCAATGGTAAGTGCCTTTTTTTTCAGTTGGATTGTGTCGGAGATCTCTCATCGTGGAATAGATTGAATTTTTGATGAGTTTGATTTCATTTTTGTGTGCTTTTGGCATGTGCTTCTACTACTGCGACTATGTGGTGCCCTTGATTTGGTCGTGATGGCGTAGAATGCCATTTTTGTGGTGTAGTTCCCCCACTTCTCAGTTTTGCTTGATCCGGCCCGTGACTCAAAGTGGAGTAGTGTGTTTTGCAACAGGCACCCATCTGCTGCTTGTGCAAATTTTATTCTGCTGTAGTTGGTTGTAAACTCTGATCCTTAGAGGGTCCGTGACCTATCAAGCGTGGGCAAGTTTGTTCAAAGCGTAAGTTGTTGAGGGCGATGATCCTTGTCAGCCTTATCGCACAGCTGGAATGAGAAGATTTGGTTGACTAGCGATAGTAGACAAAAGTGTACTCTAGTTATGAATTTACTGGTGATGAATAGTGAGTTATTGCAGGAGGGTTATCGCCGCACATCTGCCGTTGATTGCTCTAAGATTGAGGTGTTGAAGGTGCTCAAGTAGGCGCTTGCCAGTTTTTGTTGGGCCACCTGGTAGGGTTTTTCCTTGTGATGGAATATTCCAGATTGAGTTGTGAATGGATACTTTGTCACATGTAGGGGAGCCAATTAGATTGAGGTGTAAGTCCCCAGTAAGAATGATGTCTGTTGTTGCCTCTTCACTTATACATGCCTCCAGGAACTCGCTCAAATTCTTTGCAGCATTGGCTTTCCTTGTTGGGTGGAGATAAGAATTTATTATTATAATATTGGTTCTCCTTTTTCCTGGTGTTGTGGACGGGGTTAGTAAATTTATTGGCAGGGTTGCTGGAGAGTTTAGGCCAATTGCACGGGCTGCAGATGTACTTGTAATTGAGACATAAGTTACAAGGCCGCCCTGGAGGTGACTGAATTTTGCCCCCAGAGTGCTAAAGGGTAAAAAAGCACAGATAACCTTGATGGAGCACAGTATCTGTCAGCCAGGTTTCCTGTAGTGCTATAATATCAAATGTCCTTTGATAGATGGCAAAATCTGGGTCTTAAATTTTGCTGGCCAGTCCATAAATGTTCCATGAGCATATCTGTAGGGAGCTATTGGCATTGATTGTCAGTGATTGGTGGCTGTATTGTCAGTTTTTTTGATTATTTATTGTCCTTGAAATCCATCTCAGGTCGGATTGCCAACACAGTGGCATTGCGGGTTCCAGGAAACTTCTGCTATTGTCTTGAGGTTGTTTTTCATTAGTTGGAGGATGTTGTACTGCTCCTCTGAGCACCGATGTTGCAGTTTTTTTTGGATCTGCTTGTGCGGCGATTATGTGATCTCGGATTAACAGGGCAGGATAGCCAGGATATAGGGAGTGATGCTTATCCCCCAATTTCTGAAGATGCTGCTTTCTGTGAGTATTTCTTGTGCAGTGGATGACAATCTCCATGTTGTCTTTGTGTCTTCACCCACCAAGGAATCTTTACGTCGGATTAATTCTATTCTATTACATCTGTCTATGAGAGCATGTGAGACAGCAAACGCAGTATGTTCCTTCGATTCAAAATGTTGTGAGGACCCTTTGAAGTATATTCAGGTGTGAACTTTAGGGTGTTGACTTCCCTGACAGGGTTCCCAGTTGGGGTAATCTTATCTTTTTTGAGGACTGGGTGATTGTCTCATTACCTGATGCTCCAGCTAAATCTGGGTGAGTGATGACTGCCGTCCTTCCTCCTCTGTTATGATTATTTCGATTGGATTCAGTTCCAGGTGCTTGACCCATGTTTCCCAGCCAGGAGGTTCCCAAGCTGTTCTGATCTTGCTTTGGTGGGGCCGGAGCTTCCGGCCTCTCTTGAATACTTGTTTGTCTAATGAAAGCAGCTGGAGTTTTACTTGTATTTGTGAGGTAGGGTTTCCTTATCTTGGTGCAGTTTGGCTTTCTCAAGTCTGAGTGTAAGTGGATGTGGCTATTTGGACTTGTCGTAGTTATCTGGAGGGTTTTTTCTGTTCGAAAGTTAGAGATTATTGTTAATAAGTTGCTAGATTGCAGGTGCGTTGAATTTGTTTCAGCCACAGCACTGTTAGTGGTGTTTCCTACTGCGTCTTCCTCTCTTTAGAGGTTATTGATGTTACTGTTTGAATAGAAAGGTTTTAAATCTTTCATCACATCCTTCATAGGTAGCCACAAAGTTTCTGCACAGGAGATTTCTCCTGTGTGGTTTTGATTAAATTCCATTTAGGTGTCTAAAGTATGATTATAACTCCCCTCCAGTTTCATGAGTTGTCTGATTTTGAGCTGATGTTGGCTTAAAGAGACACAAGAATCCTTCCTGATTTGGGCCCGGTTTTTGACTTTGACCTTTCCTTCTTTGGGCATGTCCTTGTTTCATTATCCTGTTGGTGGTTCATAAAAGGACTTGCAGGTTGGTTAAGTGATGTTTCTTTTTTCCGTCCCTCTTTTATTGCATTTAGTTTTGATGCAATTG
Source organism: Triturus cristatus (assembly GCF_964204655.1). NCBI lineage: Eukaryota > Metazoa > Chordata > Amphibia > Caudata > Salamandridae > Triturus > Triturus cristatus. The sequence goes on along the minus strand of NC_140587.1, from coordinate 731,538,710 downwards.
TGGTGTAGTCAGGCGCTTCTTCCTGGGTTGTAGCCTGATGTATGGCCTGATGTGTTGCCGTAATACATTGTGTTACTGTGATGGGTTTGTCTTCTGGAGATGGCACGTTTGGGCACTGGGATGCTCTTTTGAATTGTGTGTCCAGGTTGCTCACATGGTGGGGAGGGAGGCTAGTTTGTCAACAACGTTGGGACATCCACAGCTTGGTTCATTGTCTTGTGTATGTTCTTGTGTGATAAGGAGAAAAGTCTTTAAAGCTCCCTGCTTCCCACCGATAGTACCAAAAAAACTGCCAAGTTGTTCAGTAAGGTTAGCTGCGTGCCCATTTCATCTGATTGATATTGAAGGGCCTCCACAAGAAGTTGCACTGTTTTTAGCAGGCTTGTTCAGGCACTTCCAGGGTCTGTTTTGTACACCTTCTCAGAAAGACAACCTGATCCTGTGTCTGTGAATGGTTTGTCCACCGCACATGTCTCTCATGTTTCCTGATACCCTTGTGCATTCAGCTCTTCTGAGGAGACGCTCTCATGTTTAGCTGGTGAGTCCTGAGTGTAGATCGCCAGCAGGTCCTCCCATTCTTCCATGCCGATGTATGAAAGCTGTTCTGGGTCCTCAGGCTCGTGTCTCTGTGTCCTCACTGGTTTGATTGGTGGTGGTGGAGTTTGATGTTCTTTATCAGAGGTAGTGCAGATTTAGTTCTTTGGGGGAGGTCTAGTTGAGTTTATGCAGTTGTTCATGCATCTGCGGACTGTCCAACTCTGATACAGTTAGTGCTTCAGTTATGGTGCAATTACCTCCCTTATTTCTCCTATGAATCATGCTTCCAGAGGTGAGCAGCTCTGTTTCGCTGCCACCGGACCGCGCAAGGTAGGAACTTCTGTGGGCATAACCTCCAGACTGCATCGCACCCCAAGTGACACAAAAATAATCAACCCCCACTTTGGTCTCCCCGCTTTCGATGGTATTGCAAGCGCAAAAAAATCTTGTCACCCGCCAAAAAATCCCTTTACTTTCACAGAACATTTTAAAATGTTCACTTGTATGTTTTGCTTCTTTATTTATACAAACCTTATTAATCAGTTATTATTATTTCATTTTCTAAGCAGTCGCTTAGTAGACCTTGCATAGGAGTCCCTGGACCACAGATTAAGAAACACTGCTGTAGAAAATCTGGGAATAATAACAGCTGATTTACTCTTTTGGAAGTGTTGAATTCTTTCACTGTCTTTCATTGGAGGAGGTAATAATAGTACCATCGATTTTGTATTGATCTCAAAAAAATTCAGTTTCTTACTTTAGGATTTTATAATTACCCCACATTGCATTAGTGATCACAATCCCCTTGCCCTCTTTTTGGATGTTGATGGTGGCCCCAAGTGCCTTTTCTGCAAATGAGGGCCTCCAAATTAGATGAAATTCAGTGTATCCAATAACGTTTTTAGTGACCTAGGTGTCACAAAACCTAAATGCAGTTAAAAATTACATGCCTGTCGACACTTCAGCTGCTTACCATCTGCCACTCAATCTCCCAACCATAAACATCAAAACGCAGGCCAGCTCGTCCTCCACTGCAGTGTTGGTTTAACACAGCTTGGTCTGAAGCTCATAAACAGTTTAAGGCTGTGATACATTGTGTCCTGAAAAATTGGTAAAACGTTAAATCAGCATGCAAGATTTATAAAGCTTTGCTCAGGCACAGGAAATCATAAAATAGAAATCTACCTTGGCCAGCCTATTAGAGGCAGGGAACTCTGATGGCCCCACACTTTTTTGGAGAGGTAGTAAATTGCCGCCTATTTACAGAAGGGCTTCCCTCAAAGATAGATTGTTTAATTTCAACTGACTCTTGGATCTCACATTTTACCCAAGTGCTCACATCTGACAGCCTACCTCATAAAGATCAAGATGACAGGGAATTCTTAACATTTGATAAGGAGTCGGCCCTGGAGTTCAGTAACACCATTGGGGTGAAGGACATTGCTGTGGCAATTAAGAAGAGCCTGGGTGGCAAAGCACTGCTCCTGGACGGAGTCACTCTGAATATTGATCCATGGGCCCTCCGCACATGAATAGTTTTAAAGCAGCGACCACTGGCCCTTTAATTCCTACATGGAAAGAAGCAATTATCATTCCAACCCTAAATAAAGGTGGTAGAAATGCTAATGCCCAATATTCTTGTTGGGCTCGACGGTGAAGATCTTCGGTTGTGTTTTTCTTGCGAGAATGGAGGATTGGGCTGAGACAAATAATATTCCCTCTGAGGTTCAATATGGTTTAAGGCAAGGAACTGGCACTGCTGAACAATGTTAGATACTCTCTCTGTTAATTGGCAAGTGCTTCCAGGTAAAGCAAAACTGCATTGCCTTTAGCTTTTATGGATTTGTTGTGCACTTTTGACACAGTGAACCATTCAAAATGATGGGCAATTTTAGAAAACTTGGAGGCTGAAAAAACTTTAGTTACACTTCTACGCTGCGTTGATTGGGACACTTCAGCTAAAACCAGTTTCAGCTGAAGGGGGAAATGCACATCATCTCTATGCAGCAATCAGAGTCCGCCAAGGCTATATCTTAGTGTGTATATAAACGGTCTCCAAAATCACATGATTCAAAAGAAGCTAGACATCCAGAGGGTGGTCAACTAGTACATTCCTACCCTTCTTTATGCTAACAACACAATGGTCCTCATAGCAAGGACCTCAAATAGGCTATAGCGGATGATGGATGCAATTTCTGAGTTCATGAGTACTCAATATTTAAAGGTAAACCATTCAAAGTCATTCATAATGGTCTGCGGCCATAAAGGCATCAAAACAGAAGGACATTATATCAACAGATTTTTCATCACCCGAGTGGATAGCTTCAATTATCTAGACATCCCTTTTGATTTTTAGCAAAACTGGGGGCCCTTGCTGATACCGAGAGCTCAACAGCTTTCTAGTACGGCTGAAGCAGTTTTCTGTTTTGCGTCCAAACTGGGTCATAGACTAGTAGGTGGTAACTCTATATAAATCCAAATGCATTTCAATTGCCATCTATGGGGCTGCAGTTTGGGGGTATTGTCACCGTGACAGTCTCCAAAAGCTACAGATTACATTTTTGCATAGATTATTAGCAGTTCCTTCAGGGAGGCCCACTTTTATTTGCCATTCTGGGGTGGGCATGACCTATTTAAAAGATCTTCTAGGTCTGTTCCTATCCCCACGTGTTCAGCCTTACCAAAACTACCCTCCTAGACTATTTGGCTTTGGACACGTGGGCTAACATCCCCAAGTTAGCTTATGTCTAGAGCACCTTCGTAAGATTGAAGGTACCAGCAGAATTATTAGGGTCTTCTGCATGAGCCTGAATGAGGTCCCTCTTGTATGACCAGTGTCAATGAGTGCGCTGAACCAAGGCACTCCTGTTGTCTTCCTTGGAAAATTAGGATTTTTCTCAATTTAGTAGTCCTAAGTCTAAACTTAGGACTACTAAATTGAGAAAAATCCTAATTTTAAGACTTTCGGTATTCACAGAAGGCATTTAGGAGTCCTAAAGTTAGGAGTCCTAACTATACTACTACTAAACTGAGAAAAATCCTAATTTTAAGACTTTCGGTATTCACAGAAGGCATTTAGGAGTCCTAAAGTTAGGACTCCTAACTTCTGTGAATACCGAAATGAGTAAGTGCCTTCTGTGAATACCAAAATGAGTAAGTGCCTTCTGTGAATACCAAAATGGTAGTAAGTTTAGGATTTTGTCTTAAGTTAGTTCTGTGAATCGGGCCCTTTATGTCTGCACTTGGGCCGGATCTCCACCCTGAGTATGGACTTAAAGATGGAACTCATAAATGCCCTTTGTGAATTCTCAAATTTGTGCACATAGACGTTTGGTCTAAGTTTAGACCAAACATCTTTGTTTGCCTTTGTGAATCAGGCCCACAGGGATGGTCACTGTTGGGGGCATAGGCAGCTGAATAAACATTGACAAGCACTGATTTCAAAAGGTTTGAAAAACACTGAGAAAATAAACACTGAATTACACAAAAAGTAAACAATGAAAACAGGGCAGTCACGTATGTCACCTAATTTGTTTCAATATATCCCTCTCTTTCCATATCTGATACTATTCTGCTGGCGTAATCCAATATATTTTTTAATGTCCTTCTTTGCCCAGTCTATCCACTGGTAAAACTAGTAAGGCTGAAAAAGCTGTTAGGGTTTGGATATAGCTCAAAATAGCGCAAATGATCTAACATATTCCTTTACTTTAGTCTCAATTGCAAACCAAATACTGCGCTAAGAGTCTCCCTTTTGAGACTATAAATCAACACATTGGTCAAACATTAAATTAGATAGATCTTGCTTCAAAAATATGCATGGGAAGCTTTAATAGGCACATGTTCATATTAAATGCTTCTCTGACCTGAAAAAGAACAAGCTATAAATCAATAAGAAAGAGGATGGAGGATGGATTTCATACTGCCTTGAAATTACCATATGTGGATAAATTATCAGACTGTACAGCATTGACAAGGCAAGCCAAAACAAATTATTAAGCCTTCCATATTGCTAAATTTCCGAATTTGTCCAAAGAATTGCCCAGGATAATTTCAGAATTCAGTAAACCAACTCCTCTTAAATCTGATATAATTCTTTCTCAAAATCTTTGTAACAACTTTCCTTCTTTGCTTAAAAAATTAGCATTATTCTCATCCAACTTGCTTATGAGATGACCACATATCCACAATACCTGCTAATGGATACGCCTCATATTGCCAAGAAATTCATTAAGTCCTTTAAGAAACTGGACCTTTAATAAAATCTGTTATCTATTATCTCTAGCAGCCAACTGCTCGACCTTACTTAGACTGCTACCACACCAAAATATTAAAGGAATTGTGACCTCATATAGTTTATGATATAATCCAGCCAGTTACACAACTCCATGGTTGGTGGTGAAATACTGGCTGAATATGAAAAAGCTGTTGTTAAACCACTCATGTAAAATGCTTTCATAGATGTAAACAATCAGAATAATTTCAGATCAATCTCTTGACTTACCTTCTTACCCTGTCCTAAATACTAGAAACAAATAGTTTTTGCTGAACTATGAATTTACAAAAAAGCACAAATTCCTTAATCCTATCCATGCCAGCATCAAACTAGGTAAAAGTAAGGAACTGGTTCTTCTATGAGTGACAAAGAAACATGCATGACAGAGTGGTTTTGGGAATCTGTACTGTTTTACCCTGTGAGCAGCTTTCAACACTGTTAATTGTGCCACTTTATTCACACGGGAGCCATTTCCACCGGCAGGTGATTATTAAATCCTACTTCTTCTGAACTATAGATCTCAAATAGTCAGTCAGTATTCTTTATTTGGCTTGGTTCAGTCATAAAAGCCATAGAAACACATAAAAAAACAGTAGACTTCAAAATGCATTCAATATAAAAACATGGTTAAAAAACAATTAATCGGCAGAGGAGGGGTGTCACGGATATATCACTCCCTCATGAACTGGCCCCACCACCCTAGACTCGCTGCGAACCCACTGGGAGGGATGGCTGGGCACCCTAGAAGAGGCAGATTGGCACAATGCCCTTATGGCTCCCAAAACTTTCACGACCTCCTCTAAACTACGTCTCATCCAACTCTACTACCTCCACATGGCTTATCTCACCCCTGCATGCCTACACAGGGTGGGACTGCGCCCCTCCCCAGATTGTACATGATGTGGCCAAGCTCTGGCCGATTTCTACCACATTGTCTGGTTATGTCCTGGTCTTGCTCCATTTTCGTCTGGTGTGGAGTCTGAACTTACACAAACTATGGGGTGGCAGTTTCCTCATGATCCGCTACGTCTTTTTCTGGGAGTATTTGATGGACTGGACGGCTCTAGAGCCGACAAACACTTTCTAGGCACAGCGGTGGCTAAGCTAGACATTGTAGCGGCCTGGGCTCAGGCCAAACCTCCTACCATACGAAATTGGCGAGAGGGGGTGGATTGGTGTGCGGCCCAGGAGGAACCCCTCTTTGAGGCCCGGGGATGTCCTGAGAAATTTCATAAGGTATGAGGCAAATGGCTAAACCTACTGTCTTGAGATATGTGCTTGATTTCTCTCCTACCTTGTTACATTGCTTCTCCGGTGGGGTGGTTTGCTCGAAGACACTAAACTATGGCTGGGATTTTTACTGTCTGCGAAGATAGATTTTGATTTACTGTGCAATCATATACTGTCCTTTGTATGTTTGGTTTTACAAATGCAAATAAATGTGATTATCACAAAAAAAACAATCTATTTACAAGGATTAAAAAGTGTAAATAATCTGGTAGCATAGAATTTAGGACAATCCAATAAGGGAATATCCTGAATTTCAGATAATTGATTCCTTATTCTAGTTGAATGATGTATAAAGCTGGCAACAGAAGCACACATTAAGTAAATTGATAGTCCTTGTAAACATGAATAAGCAGTTCTATGATGTCTAAAAGCAATAAAGGTAATGGATATCATTTCCTTGGTTCCTGAAAAGGGTAAAATGTATTAAGGATTCCATTGACTTATTATCACAAGGACAGGGACTCAATTTAATGTTCCAAAGTCCCTTTTCCAGGTGAGTTACTAAGAAACGAACAGTATTAATTCAGAATCTTGCTAATAATAATCTGTGAGACACATTATTTGCACAACTGAAATAAGGTTCATTCAGATTTGTTGTGATATGTGAAATATAAGCACTAACCGTTAGTTAATTTACCTCTAACTAGAGCCTGTCCTCACTGCATTTCCCCAGAAATTGTTGATTCAGCTTATCCTTAAAACAAAGATTTCCTATTTCTGATCAGGAAATCACCCAGTATTCCTATCCATTCAAAGTCCTTTTTAACAGTGGTATATGATTACCATGATCTAATGATATGCATTCGAAAATATTCTCATGGTTAAGCGAAGTTCATATTTTCACCAAATGGCCAACCACAAAGTAAGGGGCCAAACCATTATCAGATCTTCAAGAAGATGACTCCAAGCTCAGTATGAGATACAAAAGTGAATGTTGATTTGGGTATGGACAGAAGCTTTTGAAGAAAAGCATCCTCCACCAACTGTAGTGCCTTAACATTGCTATATACCCAATCTCCAGCACCATGACTAGTAATGGAGATACATCTGCTTTTCTAACATCTCCTTAACTTGTTTTCAGACCTAACTTATCTGAACATCTGAAAGCACCTTCAGTGGCCTTCTCAAAATGACAGGCTATAGCCCTAGGACAATATTTCCATTTAAGACCCAAGTCAAAAAGAACTCCCAAATACACAAAAGCTTTTACTTGCTGAACTGGGGCATCAAGGATATGATGAAGCTTGGTTTTAGATTAAAGTTGGCCACACAGCACAAAAGATGTATTCATGTTGTTCTGTAAATCACATTTTCCATAAAACAAGCAAATTAATCTAGCAATAAATACAGTCCATTAACAGTATGTGCCATTGACAATCTATTGTCAGCATAGAGGAGTACTGGCAATGGCCATGAGCCTATCTGGGGCATCTCATGAAGCTTTGACCTTAAAATACCCTCTAATTTATTAATGTACAGGATAAACAAACAAGAAGCCAAAACACACTCAGGCTTTACACCACTACCAATCTTCAATGAATTGGTGCATTTATTTGCCTCATGCCACAACAGACCCCGGTAGATGTATCAACAAGTAACTGCACCAAAAAGTAAACAATCAGCAGATCTATGCACATGCCCAGCATCTTTTTGCCATAAGCAAATCCATGAATGAAAAGTGCAAAGAATCACCCTTGGCTACTGTATATTTAGAAACCAACATATATAGATTTAAACACTGCCCTATCGTGCTGAGCCCTTGATGGAATCCAAATTGAACCCCAGAGAGAATTGCATTGTGTTGGGCCAAGTTTTCCAATTTTGCAAACAAAACCCGCCTGCCACCTTTACAATAGAATCAAGTGAAGACATTGGCTTGTAGCATGCAGAGTTGGCTTTGTCTCCTTTCTTGTAAATTGGGACTGGTATAGATTTAGACCACGTTTTTAGGGGGTAATCTGCTGATGCAGCCCTAAGACAATTAGTGACAATAGGTGCTCACATAATCATGAACGTTCTACAAAAGATCAGTTGGCACACCATCTGGCCCAAGTCTTTCCCATTTGGGCTTTTTATGATGGCAGTTTTTACCTCCTTTACATCTAAACCAACTGAAGTTGCAGGTCTGTCCATGAAGAAATTGACCAAAATGTGTTTGTCGGAGTAAGAGTATACTTCACTAAAATATTCTTCCGACTTAGCTGCTGGTATACCTTCAGATAAACTGGGAACCACGCTTTTCCTGACATATGGACTACTTTCCAAAAAGTGGTGCTAACTTAACAATCACTGGCTTGAAGCAAGGAGTCCGAGGCTTCTTCCCCCAATACAGGACTTTCTCAATGTAAGCACTTTTTTATAATCACATCTACAAACCAATATAAATGATGTGATCCTTGGCTTGTTTTTAAGTGCAGTCTTGAGTTTATTATGGGAAGAGTAAAAAGCTTCATCAAACACACCATAGGAGAAAATCTTACAAGGTCCTACAGTCCCACTCATTAATGTGTTGGTAGTTGAGCAAATTATATCAAAAGCATGCAAAATTGATTTAGGTCAAATTTGATCACTTAATCATAAATACATTTTAGAACAGGTAGCCTTATTTGAGTCTTCAATTTTTTGATGTGGGTCATGGTTGAATCATTCCACCAAGATCTCTTTATTTAGAACAAAGTCAGCTTCCTGGCTCCTCCTCCCACCCTGTGGACTTACGTAGGTAAATAGTTAAGAAAATAGATGACAAGATAAGGGGACTGTGGTCACTGGCACAGTTTGGCACCACCAAGAAATCTAAACTGTAAAAAAACACAACTTCTCTGAGTTTAAAATAAAGTTGAACACAGGGGTAGTGCCTTTCCCAGTAAAATATGGTTCCAGGGCTTCTGAAGATTTACACATATCTAATCCAAAAAATACATTGCACTTTAACAAGATACTATTTAAAATTCATCCTCCAAACTATGCTGAAAATCACTCTGTTCAGACTCCAATGTACTAGCTAGCCCACATAAATGGGATGACATAAACTCACAAGGTTGTGTGTTAAAATCTCCCATCTATAGCGGAAACAAGTCATGCTTGAACCTTGTAGCCACCTTAGCTAAATTCTACCCCAGCAATTTAATATCACAATGCATTGGGTTAAAGTTGTTTTTATGAAAGTTTGCGAGGAGGATCTCATCAGAACCAATGCCTTTCAGACAGACGAGCTGATAATATGGAGTCAAGTATGTGCCAGGAGATCAACCCAGCCAATAGGACTGAAATAAGAGAGGCCAAGCCATCCATGTCTCTGCCTGAATTAGATGACATAGCTTGAGTTCAAAGAGTGGAAAAAACATTAATGAACATAGAATCAGGGGCTCATGTCTCTTGCAATCAAACATAATCAAAACCCTTAACAGAGATTATCAATTCAGGATTAGTCAATTTAGAGGTAATGCCTGCCATGTTCCAGGAGGCACGCTTTAAAATATTATGATTTAGATCAATAGATTCCTTATTGCAAATATCCTCCTCTGGTGGTTTTCACCTTCTTATACCCTTGTAATGGTCAATAATTATTTTTAACCCTTCTAGAGGAGCAAAAGAGTTCTTCACCAGGGATGTTAAAGAAAGTAGGGAGGAAACATTGGATTGCTGGAAAGCAGTGAATGGTCATAAATATAACTATTACTCAGTGACCTATAGAAGTACCTCAAAGAAAGGATCCTTATCTGGCCAACTTCTTTTACAGGGGGAATCTTCACAGAAGGGTAGCAGCAAAAGAGGAGTCTCTGAAATTAACCACAAAACAGCCCCCAGCGGTTTCTGTCTGTCCCAAACCCACCCTGAGGTCTATTCTGACCATAATGATGTCATCATACCTACAGAAATCCTAGTCATTGACATGCTTGTCTCTTCCCCATCACATGGACAGTAATTGTTTGGTTTATCTGCAGTGCATGGTCATTGAAAGCCTCAGTGATTGGTGGATAGTTGGTCAAATGACAACAATTGATACTATGTCTTTTAGGTCCTCTCTGAGACCTTGATTAAATGCAGGGACCTCTCCTTTATCTGAGTGTACCACCTATGAGTTAAGATTTTAGAAATGGGCAGTATAGGAAAGGAGTTTCTGATTCCTTTGGCAAAGAGCTAGCAACCCTTCTTAAACCACTTAAGTTGTTCATTACGTCTTAAATTTTGCTCAAAACCATGAAAAGAAGACATCATATTCTGGCAGAGTGCAATTTTTATTGACTAAGTGGACAAGATTAGAGCATGCTTAATTAAGTATGACAATGAAAGGGCTAGGCCCATATGTTCTAGACTTGTTCTAGAGTCACACTCCAATGGTTCTTTTAAACAGTATGTAAGCATAAAGGGGAGAAAACAATTAGAACAATTTTCAATTAGCCAATTCTTCTCTGTCATGCAAAATAACTTAAGGACTTCTTCTCAACGTTAGTTTAGTTTACAAAGCCAAAAATAACTGAACATAAAGACACCTCAACACGAGGGTGTAGAAATATAGCATGATTAGAATTAAGCCAAATCGGCACACCAAATTAAGAGCAGCATAAGCAAGACAATTATTTCAAGAAGTAGGAGACAGAGAATCAGGAAGCATGAGTCCAAATTCCCCTGCATCGAGGATTGGTGAGTAAAAGCATTAAATCTATACCTACTCTAGCTTTAAGGTGACATTCCTACATAGTTATAAGCAATTTCCCTTTGGAATGCACCTAAAAACATATACACTATAACCACATTCAAAGCTAATATAGCATTCATAGAATGAAATGTCACAAAAAACCTTTAAAACATCTTACACATCAATTTAAGTAGTACAAAATATTTCTTTAATAAAATCACATTAAAAGACCATAAAGTTGATCCAAGAAAATACAGTGGCAGTGCGTGGAGTCTTCCTAAGAAGTCGCTCTACCATCCATGTAGCATAAAGTCACTATCAACAGAAAGAGCTTGTCTTGAGATGCTCTCTCTTCGAAGACAAGAAAGAAGTAGGGTTCTATCTCTAGATTATCTACAGGTAGCACTACCAAGATACATTTCGACTCATACCATCCACTCTGGGTACAGTCCTAAAAGGTATTTTTTTTTCCACAATCTCGACGGTGTACTTTCCTTGCAACAGTTTGTGCTTTGTTTCCAGGCATTCTCCTGTATGACATGTAAAGTCCTTCCTTTATTGACTCAAGTCACACAATTGTAACTTCTTCTCTCATTGCCTAACTTACTAAAACAAAGACAATATTCTAACTAAAAGAACTCTCCTTCAGCTGCAACAAAAAACATGAGAAAGAACAGATTCAGCAGCACATATGAAATTCAACTATTAATTCTAAAGCGAGAGTTTTCAGAGACTAGCATTTCAGCCAACATAAGAATTTACCATATAACTTTACGAGTTCACACCACATTAATGCAATTTCGATTAACACCTTTGGCTACGTGTGAAATGTATTAATTAATAAACACATTTAGTACATGTGTATCTGTCAGTTTCACAACACGAGTTCTCCATGTTATTTTTTCTGCTGATTACATTAATTTCCCTACATTAATTCTCCATGCTACACGTTAATGAACTAAAGCACGTCACATAATTCTGTTAATACGTTTCACAAATCTAACACTTCATGATAACATAATTCACAAGATTATATGTAGATGTGTTCTACATGTGATTATGATGCACCCCTACAATTAGAATGAAATTTCCCCTTCATCAACAACATAAAGGTTACTCCATCTATATTGATGGTAAATTGTTGTGACTGTGTGTGTAGCTGACATTGGATCAAAATTTAAATGCTTTTAATACATTTTTTTCCCTAGTATATCTTACAGGCGGTACTACATTTATCCCCAAAGTGTAATTTTCCTGTGTGGTGCAATGTAAGACTTTCCACTGTAAATTACTCAGGCATTCAAGCAGAACTGCTCTTTCTGCATGAGTGTTTTCATATTCCTTTACAAGGATTCTTATGCCTGCATCAAAGCTAGAATGAAATCTGCAGCCGGTTCCATGATATTGGCCTTTCATACTGTCACTTTCTGAGTGTGCTGAGGATGACCTTAACCTTCTGCCCTATGCATAATGGAGCCTAAGACATTTAGCTCTGAGGATAACAACAGAAACTATCTAGTCAGGTTGTGGAGAAAAGGTGGAAATGCAGTTAGGGAAGGTGAGACAGAAAAACTACACCTGCCAGATAAGCAGGCAGTGTGCATGTGAATTTGACAAATGAGTACAATATTAACATTACAAGGACTTGTACTTTGGTAACATTAATGCCACTTAGCTCTTACAGCCCTTTCTGGATAGGTGATCATTGCAGGAGGCAGTCCAGAATGTCAGGTTGAACTGAGGCAGAGGAAAGGTCTAACTCCATATCCAAGAAGTGGGAGGTTAAAAGAATGCCCAACGAGGGGTCTGTGGGAATGCTAGAAAACAATAAAGGTACACACGGAGGAGAACCAGGTGTGAACCAGTCGGGAACTCATCAACATGACAAAATGCCTCATGAGGTGTAATCATAACAGTCCTCTTTTATGCTGCTGCCGTGCCTATCTCTGAAGCAGTCATGTGGATGTGACACAATTGGTAGGCAAACTTGGAAGAGGCTGAGATGCTGACTCTGCAAGCCCCAAATGCACCAAATGAAGCATGGCCACAATTGCCAAATTCCTTACACTCCACATAATCTCCCAGCGAACAGTTTACTGCTTTGAAGCCTTCCAAAGTCAGACCCTGTTGACCGTCATAAATGGCCAGAAAGTTGAGTTGTGATAGAGGTTAAGGTGAACATATAACAAAGCAAAACAGCATTGTAAGGACCTTAGCCCTCGACTAGATGTTTCAACTGGCCCAATCCTTCATGATTTCCCTTGTTACCAGATGGACCCCTTGCATTTTTTAGATAAATATTAAGGCACATCCAAACGGCAAATATGGTGCTGCACAGAAGCATCCTTGTTGACATTGTGTACTCCTATTTGTCACCCCACCCTACCGTCTCAAGGAAATACCTCATCTAAACTCCTTACATGACATAATTTTAGTTGTAATCTTAGTTAGTATCTATATATGCTGTGCAATAGCTGTCCCCATGTGTGATGACCACTCCCTTTCAATCTCTTCCTGTGACTTCTGATAACAGGGAACATGCCTGTGTTTTTTTAATGCAAGCTAATCTTCACAATCAGTACACAATTTCTGATCAAAATAATGATTATGAAATTGCCAACCTTGGCTATGGCAATCACTTTAGTAAGTGTGAAAGTGATAAGGATCAACTTGAGTACATGTAATGTTACTCTGTTCCATTGGTGATTGCTAATATCAGTTACACAGATCATGTAAGATGGAGTAGCCAGGATAATAAAGGAACTCAAGCACCTGTTCTGTGCTTCTTCAGCAGAAACTGCCTGGTTAGGTTAAAGACGCTTGGAGTAGCCCACCTGATTCTAACTTTTGTGTGATGACACAAAACCACCAGTGTTCACATTGCATTATGGGGTAATACAACAATGTTTTTTCTCAGAGAATCTGTCTACTTTCTGGGAGGGAGAATCCTTGTTCAACCTAGTGGCTGCCATGGACATTTTTCAGAGAGCTTCTTGCTGACTAAGTTACTTATATCTAGCCATCCCTTTAATAGGGCCTGCGTTGGATCAATATGATGACCGGCCTGCAGGAATGACCACTTTGATTTCCCTAGTGTGTTCCAGAGCGACTTCAATATCTAAGGGTTATCAAAAAGGAGTAGAGAATCAAAAGAAAAGTAAGTAGAGCAAGCACTCCAACACCTTGGCCCTCTATTTATAGCCAGTGCTTTCGGCCCCTAAATGCTTAGGGTGAATGATATCTGCATCCACCCCAAGACTAATATACTATCCTGATGAATTTCCTGGAGATTAAATTTTGCCTAGCTTATAGGGGCTAGTCTTATTTTTAGTCCATATAATTGACAGCACCACAATTCTCTCCTTCACATGGCATGAAATAAAAGATAGTGTTGTTTATTGTAAATAGACTTTGATTTGGCTCACATTTCAAACAATATAATTAGTCACTATGTACACATGATTTAAAGTCCTGATTGGAGTAGGCTTTGTTTAATTGAGTTGGCTTTTATATGTGTAGATGAACAATAAATAGGTAAATTCAATTTATAATTGTGATTTTTGGGTGGTCAGGGTTTGTTATTATGTAGGCCTATAATTGAACATTTTATGGCTCCCCTTGTTTTGGATGTGTTACTGATATGTGGATCAGGAGGGTTACTGATCTGCTAGGGTAAGAGCTTCGCATTGCCATTCCACTGCAATAATCCTATTTGTTGTAACTACGGCATAACATAATTTTCTGCCCTCCCACTGCTGCCAATTTCAATTATTTTGTTAAGTAATCCTTACAGATCATGCCTCCTTGATTTCTTCACTTGCTACAAAGATTGCTGCCCACTTCATAAGTCTTTCACATTGAACCTGCTTTCTTGGAAGGGACTACAAGAGCCACTGCCAGCCAAAAAGGCTCTTGATCAGATGAGTGTCACCCTTCTTAAACTGGAAAGGTCCTAGAGACCGAACTATTCACAGGAAGCTAAATATCACCAACTGCTATACTTGTCCAAACCCTTAGACTGTACAGTCTACAGCATAGCAAATCTCCCCATTGTAAGTCACCTTTCATAGGCAGCTCATATACTGAGGCAGTTGTAACAGGTGATCTGAATGAATTTTGCATACTGTGGCATTCCGATGGCACTGGCACTGCTACGTTTGACTCTCTTTGCAGCATTAGATAGTTTGATCATCAGCTCTATTAAACTGGTTACAATCCTGTGGAACCAAGGACATTTTTCTTGAATGGTTCTGCAACTTAATAATGAATGGACAAATCCAGGTCCCGCGCCACCAATAATTAGACTCAAGAACAGTAGGGTCTAACTCACAAAGGTAAACTTAAATTTTTGTGTAAGCTTACTATTTTTCCTGCTATTCACAAACTCCAAGTTAATAGTAAATTTACAACTGTGGAGACTCAGCAGTGGGGGCAGAGAACTCTGCACATAAAAAATAGGTCTTTCCTATCTGCAGTCATAAACGTACTATTAACACAAGTTTGTAAATAGCAAAATAATAGTAAACTTACACAAATGTTTACCTTTGTGATTTGAGGTCTAAATGGTGGTGTTTCACAGGGATCTTTTTCCTTTATTATTCAACCTACATATGGTCTCCGAGGTAACTCTAATTTAGTGCTTACTTTTTTCCCTGTTATCTTATTTGATATTGAAAGTAATCTAAACGCATGTGCCAGCATCCTGCATGACATTTACAACAAATCAACGCCCAGATATGTAAATATGTAGACAAGTTAAAACTAAATGGTGCTAACTCTGAGATCCCATTTATATTTATATTTGGAGTGTTATTAGTGCTGGACTCCCCTACAGGTCACAATGTTAGGCTATAAACCAGTACCAGTGACCAGTTAAGAATCTGGGTGTAAAGGGTGATACTGGCCTTGACTAATCAGATCGGATAGATGCAGTGCTGAGTCATTGCAATTTACAGTTCCTTCTGTGAAAGCGTATGAGCTATCTTTTTACCTCTTTAATAAAATCCATTGACCAAATCCATCCATAGCTGTGATACTGGACAACTGCAACACATTACCTTCATTTTCTAGATGAAGTGGTAAGGAAATCAAGACTAGTTCAGAATTCTGCTCTGAGACTGGTTTTGAAATGTAAAAAATCAGATTCCATATCACCATCACTTGCATTTCTTCACTGGCAAGTAATTATTTTTAAATCCCTTTGTCTTGATTACAAGGTTATGGGCCAGATCTATGAAAAAAGCACTTTGCGATACTCAAACAGCGAATTTTACCGAATCGCTATTTGGTAATCACAAAATGCAATGTATAAAAAAAGTCACAAGAAAATACTGAATTGGTACTTATTGCATTCGCAAACACAGATTCCCAATTTGCAATTCTCAAAAAGCAAATTTGCAATTTAAAGAATCACACAATTGTGAACCTACCATTTCGATGCAGCATGATGACCTCACAACCAGGAAGTGAGGCATACCATGCTCACATTTGTGTACTAAGTGAGAGGAGTCAGACTGTAGGACCACAGAACCTAGGAACCTGTTTGGAGAGCTGAGCCAGTGGAATATAACAACTATGGCAGCTGAACACAGCGGGAATTCGCCCAAAATATAAAAATTCAGTGAGAAGGAGTTAGAAGCCCTTACTGAGGAAGTGATCATACACCATGACAAACTGTTAGAGAAGAAATCACATTATATCCCTGAGTTTGAGAAGAGGAAAATATGGCAGGACGTGTAACAAAAAATCAATGCAGTGCAGGGGTAACACAATGCTCCACAGAGGCACTTCGCAATCGCTGGTATGATCTGCGCAGCTGAGCAAGGAAAAGGTGGATGCAAGGTTTGCAGAGGCAAAGAAGACAGGAGGAGGCCCACCCACACAAACTGGTTCCACACCCTTGGAGCACTTGGTGGAGTCTATTCTTCAACCTGAAGGTGCCATAGGAGTGACAGGGCTAGACACCTCTGCGGGACCCAGTACCTCCCAAGATAAGCTGAGTTTTAAACTACAGGTGCATGGTATGTGTAACAAATTTCCCAATTTGGGAGAGCAGGCAGAAAGCTGCTAATACCACTCCAGTCCACATATTGTTGCAACACAGCAGTGCGTTATGGTAGTAGGTTGTAGACACAAGAGGAAAGGCAAGAAGGTATGACCAAGCAGCATAGGTGTATTTAAGTAATACAATCAAGTGATAGTAACACACACCAGGGTATGCTAAGCACACTTTGTTATACAAAACAATGTGAAATGTGACATTCTATTGCAAAAATATATATACTAAAACAGGACTGTTTAATGTCACAGATACCCGAGTGCAAGACCCACAGGGAAGTTCATACAATGACCCCGTGGAGACTCAATAACAGTCAGGAAATATGCACACAGAGATCCCCTCAACCCCAACACCTGCACGTACAAGACGCAGGAAGCCAATGGTACCACTACCTGACTTTGATGTAGAAGGAGAGGAAAGCCAACCTGACCTGCCCACATCCCGGGCAGAGCATATATCCCCCCAAAAGGAGTCCAGGTCCACATGCAGCGCCACAATATGCTAAGCAGGAGGCGCAGGGTAATGGCACAGTTGGAAGAGAATGAAGCAGACAGCTCTTCAGTCTCTGGTGGCCTGGAGACAGCTATGTTGAAAATGCAGCGCCTGCAATTTAGGCACATGCGGAGAATGCAGGCACAGCTTGTTTTCATCAAAAACAACATTTCAGAAATAAAGGACTGCATAACACAGTTCAGTACGGCAGTAGTGGAAGGGAAGATAGAAAATGCAGACAACTTCAGGCACATGACTGATGCGATCAGGAAACTCTGAAATGCCCTTAAGGAATACCATGTGTCCCACCGCAGAGGGCACCACCAATAACTTGACCGTTTAGATGGCTGCACTAGGGCCATCAACTGCATGGGTAACACTACAGCACTCCTGTTACCACGTCCAGTGGCTATGCAAGTGGAAATGGCACATTGTAGCCGTGAAGTGGCCAGGGATTTGATTCAGGTCGCAAATGCTATGGAACAGTTACAAACTGCTACTTTTGGTGGTAACAATTAACTGGATGGGGGGTTAGAGAGGTGTCATCAAGCCTAAGCAGTATCACAGTACCAGTTATTGAATGTAGAAGGCACAGTACCAGATATGCCTCTGCGCCAGAGGCATCATCAAAGGAGGCAACAGAGCACACAGACCGGGTCACAGGAGTGCGTGATGGCAAGAAATAAAATGGCCTTGAGCCTTGACAAGCAATTTGGTGGACATTACCTGTAGCATCCATTTGTCATGGAGGACAATTAGGTATTGTGTAAAAGTTATATTTTTGCATCATTACTTTCTCAATTATTTTAATTTACTTTGAATGTGTAACTATACACAACTTGATTTCAGTGATGAATAAAACACATTAACAGTTGAACTTATGCAATGCATTGTATCATCATTACTCACTTTAAAAAAGTTCTGTGTTATTTTGGCACATCTCTGTCTGCCATCTTCTGCCCTTGCACTATCTGATGCTCGGCGAGGTTGGCGTGGCTCATCCTCTTCACCAGACTCAGAATCTGTCAGATCCAATGGCATGCCTTTGGTTGTTGCAAGGTTGTGCAAACATGGCACAAGCGGCCACAATTTTACAACATATCTCCAGCCTATACTGCAATGCACCTCTACTTTTGTGCAGGCAGCGGAACCTGCTCTTTAGTAGGTAGAAGTTCTGCTCTATCACATTTTGTGTAGACTTATATGTAGCATTGTATTTCCTTTCACTTCGAGTTGAAGGATTCAGGTATAGAGTGTGTATAAAGGAGCGCACAGCATATGCTCTGTCACCTACAGGATAAAAGGAAATAGATAAGTCAATGTACAGTTTTACCATATCCAGAGAGTCTGGCATACTGTGTCACATGCATTTACCTAGCAGATATCCTTCACCAAATTTACACCCAAGTAGACGTGCGTATATACCCCTGTGTCTGAAAATGAAACAATTGTGGGATACTGCCAGGGAAACTTGCGACTATGTCAGTTATTGTGTGTGAGTTATTACATATAACGTGGATGTTCATTGAATGAAAGGATTTCCTGTACCTGAGCATATACTCATTACCTGGAAGGGGACAAATGACTACGTGTATTCCATTTATGCACCCAGTTACATGGGGAATTGGGCTATCTGGTGGAAATCAAATTTGGTCTGCTGCAATTCCTGTGGTGTAGTGGGGAATCTAATGTAATTGTGTATCCTCTGGACCATTGTATCCAAGCAGCCATTTAAAAGGCGAGAAAGTACACTCTGGTAGACCCCTCCTGCACTGCTATCACCACCTGGTAGCTCCCTGAAGCTAGAAGGTGCAGAACATAGGACCTGCACATGTGTGGGAATGGCATTGGTCCTGTGAGTATGATGCTTCAGTAGTAGATGAAGTCCAGCTATCATGTCTAGGATTGTGGCGGAGTCTAATCTATATTTATCATAGATATCTTCCTCTATCTGCTGAACAGTGCTGGGCACACTCTGAAAATGTGTTCTTTCCTCCTCCTCCTTCTCTGTGGTGCTGCAAGAATCCTCATCCTCCTCGCTATTATGTACAGTGCTGCCATTGTGAAACATGCTGAGACCCTCTGGGACTGTTTAAATAGTTTGCACGTGGTGGTAATTTGCACGTGCAAAATTGCGAATTTTGGATCATTCACAATTTGCGAAAGGTTCATACATTGGCCTGCGGTTACCAATTCGTGAATACGCAATTTGAGATCTGCAAAATTGGTCCTTGCAAAATAAGGATTTGCATTTTTTGCAATTAGCAATTTTGCAAATGCGAACCCGTTCAGACATTGGGAAAGGCCATTTTGCATTCGCAAGCAGCCGATTTACGCTATTCGCACCATTTGCGAACGCTAAAGAGTTTCATACATCTGGCCCTATGTTTGGTGCACTGTCCTCCCCTGTAGCCCAACGATTCCAGCTTTACAAACCTAATTGTCATTTACATTCTAGTATTTCCTTCTAAGTGGTTTCTCTCAAATTTAAATGAATGACTGTTGGTGGCTATGCATTTTCTGTTGATGTTAGAAAACATTGGAATGCTCTTCTAATCCATGTAAGGAGCTTTTCAACTCTTTTTTTATTTTGGAAAGTTTTCAAAACATAGCATTTTCTGGCTGCATAAGTAAGTAGATTGCTGAGCTTCTGCCTTTGTTTCTATTTCAGCCTAGCAGTATTTAGCACAATGATAACTTTTTGGTGAACACTGCACTTAATATATATCATAAATAAAATATCTTCACTGTCACAGTACACCATCTCCTTGGGGACTTGGACGTTGCTATGGTCACACGGTATGATTACTGGGACCTGACACTGCACTGCCACTCTACAACATCTCTGTGGGAACTTGGACATTCCCATTGGGATTTTAATATCACAAACGTAGAAACCAGGAGATTTCGAATCCAGTAAAACCACACACCACCTCAGCAGGGATCATTGTCATCACAACAACATCTGTATGGGAACTTGAACTTTCATTTCATCACACCATTCTAATGCACGCATTAACATTGCATGCTTTTCTTAGGGCAAAGGCTGGTTTTATAAATAGGTAGAGAAAAATAAGTAACTAATGTGAAATGCCCTTTAAATTTGAACCCATTCCAGTTTCCAATGCATCAGACTCTTCATCTGTGCAGCAAATTATATATGAATGGATTACTATGTAATTCATTTACAGCACTGTAAAACAAACATAGTGATTTGCCCATGCTCAGGTTGCCATCAAAAATACAAATTGTACATTAGGACCCCGCAAGGTTGGTAACATGTGTTCAAGTCCCCATAGGGTTGGTTCTGTACATGAATAAATAAAGGTATACTTGCAATTTTGCTGCAGGATCCTGAATCAAGATTTTCTTCTTAATGTGTTTCTGTGATTAGTATATTTTAAGATCATTGGTAATGGTTAGTTCCCACAAGGCATACATAGTCCCCGCAAGGATGGTAACATGTATGTGTGGGTGAATATGTACATGTATGTGTATGTGTGGGTCTTTGAACCAACCTGCAAGGCAACAACAGTGCACATGTGTGGAATGTATGCACTTAAAGTGAGGATCTACCATAAAACTGATAAACAATGCAAAGTGTAATGGCAAAATAATTAAACATACAAAAAATATCATCAGCATAACTAAAATGTGTTGGGCACATATCTTTCCAATTACTGAATGGGACTCACCCCAAAAAGCTAATAGTAATCGGGGCTGACTGTCACACCCATTGAAGAGGCATCAGGGCAGGCTGTGGCTGCTGGGATCTAATCATTGTACATGAGATCTTTTGCCTTTGGTGTCCTAGGGTGTGTCCTATAATGGCCCTGCAAACCAAAGCAAGTGCACTCTTCCCACACTTGCCTCGCAGGGTAGTGAGGATGAACAGTCAGATGTCTCTAAGGGAAATAGCGTGGAGGGGTCAAGAGCTGAGAGCTCAACAGTCAATAAGCAGACAGAATAAAGGATTGTCCAGGACACTGCTTATCTTTCACATAAATGAAAGCACTTTAATCTCACGACAAAATGATATACTACACAGGTAAATAGAGGGTGTAGGATTGTAACTCAGTGAGGTTCTTCACCCAGTCCAGTGGCTTCTGCTCATTACGGGAGTGTTTTCATGTATGAAGATATCGGTTTAGACATGAATCAGAAAAAGGTACAGTTCCCTCCAGATGATCCCACTTGACAGGTGCATAAGTATGTTCTTTTTATTTTATTTTATTCTTTTTTATTTTTCAGAAAAGCAGTAATTCAATTAATCCAGAAATCAAGGCATAATGACCAAATACAGTTCATCAGTTCTCCATCTATGCATTATACATATCTATATTATTCTATCCATAATTTACTTCCTGTTAGTTTACCCTACCTAATTCTACATAGAAAAGGGAGGTAAAAAGAAAAGAAGAACCACAGAGATAGAAAAAAGGTGCATAAGTACTTCAATGCGTTTTGCTGAGTTGAGTTTACACAGGCAAGCGTTTGAAGTATACAAGGCAAATTTCGCTTTGCACTCCGTTGGTAGCTCCACTTATAGTTATGCCGAGCTTTTACCTGCTCAGTGGAATAAAATAGCTCTGGTGGTAATGTCAGGCACATTCTGATCATCCATTTCTGTCGAAATGGCTTTATTAATGCAGGGGCTGCCGCAGCGACCTCTCGTGGTGAGATGCTGGATGATATTAGCTTTGCAGGTCTATACAGTACGCATTCGTCCTCTGCATGTACAGCCTCCCATGTAAATGGGTGTTCAGTCATGGAAAATGCAGCCTTTAGGCTAGATCATAGGCAGTTGTGCAGCTTCTGCAATTGCAGTTGCCCAGATCAGATGCAGAGAGGTGCTTAGTCACAGTAGTCACGGCCTCCAAGTCAGATCATCAGCAGGTGTGTGACTTCAGCATGTGCAGCCTCTGGGCCAATCAGGGCATGTGCATCTGAAGTGACAAGGGAGATTCGGGTGAGGCATTGTGCAGCAGCAGCGCCAGTCTTTCAGGCCCATGGTGTGATGCAGGATGAAAGGTTTATGCTTTCCTCTTGAAAGTTACAATGGGAACTGCTTGAGGGACTGAGAAAACCCTCCATACACTGACTGCTCCTGGTTTTCGTTTTGAAAGTGCTGGTGCAGCTCACAATGTGAAGTGCTCAGATGCACAGCCCAGATTGCTCTTGGCTCCGCTCACCTTTTCTGTCCTTCCTCAGGGTGTCAATCACGACCGGAACACTTAACACTTCAGGCTTCTCCTCCTGAACAGTCTCTCCTCCTACAGATCCATGCACTCTCCTTTACTCTCTCAGAAGGCAGGCAGGTTTCTATATGCTAGGAAGACACTCATCTCTGACTGCAAAATGTGAAGATTTGGGTTGATGTCCCCTCACATATTGTGAACTAACTTTCATGCAACCACTAGCCCTGGGAACTCAGCAGTATTTTAAGTACTCTGTAAAGCCCTCTATTCATTGGCCATGCACAACGTGGAACTGGAGAAAAGTGTGATGGATTTGTCCCACTTTTAAACTCATTTTTAGACAGGATATTTGGAACTCCTGTCTATTTTAAAAGTACTGATTTGGGTTGGTTCTCTTTCAAATGTCATTTTAGGCTGTCTCTCAGGCACAGCATTTTTGGAAGGTGAAGGCTTTCAGAGCAGGTAGCAATGATGCTGACTCTAAGCAGGAGTATCCAAAATAAGGTAGAACGGGCACAAAAGTGCTCACTCACCCATCTTTTTAAAAGTGCAAACACATACTCACACCCACTGATTCACATGCAACCTCACTCACATCCATCCACTAGGGCAGACACACATACACCCACCATATACAAGCAAATACATATGTGTACACCTTTTCACAGCACGAATGTGCAACTACAAACCAGTCACATTACACACTGCACGCATGCATGCTTGATTGCTGGATGCTTTGTGAGGGAAGGCTGCATGGAAGATCTAGCCTCCTCCTCTCATTGCCTGAGCCAGTTACCTTGTCATAGAATAGCAAATGAGAGAAAGACCTTCCCTAACTCCTCACAGAGTGGCATGGGGTCACTGAGAGTAGCTAACACCACCAAACTCTGTGAGAGGTGCCACTGATAGACAGATAACCCTGGTCCAATTCTATCAGCGATGCTCCCCCTTGTCACAAGGGGGAAGACCTCACAGGGCTTTGCTGGCTGATAAAGTCACACCCTCAGGGCTGTGAAATCTTCGAACTGGAAAAGCTGGGCTTAGGCTCCCAGCACCCAGGCATTAGAGCATTTAAAGCACCTGGGGGCATATTAGCAAGGGCAATATCGCCGCTTTAGCGGGACCTTTTCCTGCTAAAGCGGCAATAATTCTATCGCCCTATCAGCAGCTGTCGCTAACAGCAGTTAGCGACAGCTTTCTGACGGAAGCGACCGGTTTGGGTGCCGCTTTGCATGTCAGCGATATTTATCATTAATGACATGCAAAGTAGGCGTTCCCGACCAACAGACCTGGTAAACAGCCGCTAACAGGCCTATCGCCTATTAGCAAGGAGGCCCTGGCCCTGGTTAGCGACGTGAAAAGTCGCGCTAACCGGGGTCATCGCTGGTTTTTTAACACCTGCTAGTTTCCTGACTTAACCATACCTAACATGGGTGGTGGATTATGCTGATACGACCACAAGGTCGTATCAGTAAGGTTTTCCCCCTTCCCCATGCAACATCGCTGGTTTTGTCGCGATGTTGGCCCTTCCCTCATGCTATCGCTGGAATATTTATCGCCACAGCGCTAATTGTTGCTAATACAGCTTTAGCGTGGCAATATATTCCAGCGATAGCTGGGGATAAAAAAAAATTTGCGCTAGGCGCGCTCTGCGATACTTATCGCAGTTTGTTGCTAATATGGCCCCTGGTTGCCTGACCCTGACATGACGAGCAACTTGACGAGCTCAGTCTGACCTACATCCTGCTTTAGAAAAGGGAGGGTGCAGAGTCCCTGTGCCACTAATGTCGGGCAGCACCTGGTTTTCAGAAATGTATGGGGTTGTTATTTTTGCCCTGGTTCCAAAAGACAGCAGATCCAAATACAGCAGCCATTCACCATCTTAAAAATTGACCTTTTGAAAGTACCCTTATCGCCATTTCAATTGTCGAGCTTTGGGTCTATCCAATTTCGTTACTAAGCCCCACCTACACAATTTTGGTACCCGTTTTACACAAGCAGGGTTGGCATATTGATTAACTTGACAGTTGCTCTTTTCTATTGGATTTCCCCATTTTGAGGCTTCCTATTTTATGTCCGAATGTATGAAAAACACTTTTTGAAAACAATTCCTTAGCCTCACCAGTATTATGTGTACTCCAAACGTCGTATGAAACGAATAATCCCTTATCATGAGGCTGAAACTCATTGCTATTTTTCAGAAATCTTTAGTTTACTCCATGCCCAATTTGCATTTGTTTTTTAATTCATTATTAAGTGTTGACTGGTTAGTTACACATTGAAAATTCAGTGCAAACCTCTGCTTAGTTGTTGGCTCAAATCTTACTGGTATTTACACGAATAATATATCCGTACAAAGAGTAGACCCCAAGGGACATAAGGGTATATTACTTCAGTGGCAAAAGTTAGAACTAAAAACCTTGTGGATAAGTACTTTTATTGTCATTTACATTAACTTCTTTTTTTCAAAGATTAGTCTCTTTATGAAAGATTCTGCGCAATTTACCGATATCTGCCCTTGCTGAACTCAAGATTTTATATAGCATTCCGAAAGATGCGTTTTTTAGGATACAAACAAGTTCAGAAATCTGCAGACCATAAAATGCAAGTCGATAGGAACCCTTACAGTAGGTAATAATTGGATATCACTTAAGACAAACACTCCTAGTTCTGATTGTTCAGAATAGAATGATGGCAGCAGAGCAAACACTTTCTTAAAGTTGTTTTTTGGGGAAAAAAGCCTATTCGGTCACTCAGCACTTTTTCTCATGTAAAAAAGTGCCATATTTTGGATAATTTCTTGGACTCTTCCAGAGTAAATCATAAACACTGGGTAGATTTACAACATGGGATAAGAATGCAAAATTGGCCTGTGGGCCGAACCATGAAGAGGTGTGTTCATACAATGCACATTTGTGCACCCGTTTTGATGTGGTTACACTTTGTAAAGTGCATACATTTTCCTCAGAATTTATCAGTCAGTGCATGCGCTACAGGAAGCACAGCTCGGAAACAGTGACCAGTGACTGCCTCTCTCTGTTTCTAGCTGTTCTGTTTGCAGTTCTTCTATTGACTGAAATATATCCCATGTCAAAAATAATGCACTTTAGAAGGTGCACATCCATACAATTAGTTGCACAGCTTTACCATGCGTGAATGTACACCCTCTCGATACGACCCTGGATGTTTATCATACCAAAAAAGTAATCGGGGTTAAGGGAAGTGTAGTGTATAGTCAGAGTCCAAGCATAATAGAAGTAAGAAGTTTATTCCAGGTTGAAATTTCAAATAGACGAGCAGTGAAAGTAACATCCTGCCTTGGTTCTTCCACACAAACAACTCCTCTCAATGTTCCAAGACCCAAGGGGATTTAGAAAACTAAGGGGCATATCACCAAGGGCCGGCGATAATTATCGCTAAGCGCACAGCGCTAGGATAATTATCGCCGGCTAGCGTGGAATTTTATCGCTAAGATATCATGCTATCAGCAACGCTTATCTCAAAAGCGATAAAATTCCTCGCGCTAACAGCCAAAAGTGAGATTATCGCTGGAAATCCAGCGATAATCTCACACATTTTGGCGTTAGCTTGCTGATAAAGCAGGGCATACTTAGCCATTATATCCACCTTACATTGGATATAATGGCTAAGTCAGGGTGAAAGAAGGCGTAAGGAAAGTAGCGTTAACTGTGGTTAGCGCTACGTTTCTTATCGCTATGCCTGTTAGCGATTTCCTTGATAATTGGAGAAATGTCGGTTAGCGACATTTCTCCAGTTATTTTGGGACGGAATAACGGTGGGCGTTATGGGAAAGGGAGCTAAAGCAAGGAATCACGCGTTAGCGTGACCTTGCTGATTAAGCGATAAAATTATTGCCGCTTTGCTTCCAAAAACGGACGCTAAAGCGGCGATAATTTTTTATCGCCAGCTTGCTGATATGCCCCTAAGAGATGCACACTCATGGAATTTAGAAAGACCATTACAAAGGTAAACACATACATTGTGTTCCAAAAATATACATATAATACAAGAATTAGCCAAACAAAACAGGAAGCCTGTCTCACATGTCAAAAAGGGCATAACACCAAAGTGGAAACTTCTACCAATCAAGAATTTAGGGGCATATTATCAAGCACGGCATTAAAAATTATCGCCGGTTTAGCAGCAGAAAACTGCCGCTAAAGCGGCAATAATGACCTTGATAATATGCCCTAGAGAATTCCCATAGAAGCCCATGTTCTGGTGCAAACATGGGGGCATATCAACAACAACCGGCGATAATTATCTCTAAGCGCTCTTAGCGCTAGGATAATTATCGCTGGCTAGCGTGAATTTTTATCGCTGAGATAGCGTGCTATTAGCAACGCTTATCTCAATAGCGATAAAAATCCTCACGCTAAGTGGCTAACGTGAGATTATCGCTGGAAACCCAGCGATAATCTTACGTTACCTTGTTGATAGGGACAGGCAAACTTAGCCATGATATCCTCCTTCCATAGGATATCATGGCTAAGTCAGAAAAATACCAGACGTAAAAAAGCAGCGTTAACCGCGGTTAGCGCTGCTTTTTTTGTCTCTAACAAGGTTAGCGACATTCATGATAATAGGCGAAATGTCGCTTAGTGACATTTCTCCTATTATTTTACTCTGGAACGCCCCCTTTGCATCTCATTAGAGATGCAAGGGGAAGCGTAGAGTAAAAGGGTGCTAACATGCAAATTTGCGTGTTAGCACCCTGTTGTTGATAGGGCGCTAGTTTTATCTCTCCTTTTTTGGCTTTTAAAGCCAAAGAAGCAGAGATAAAGCCCTTGTTGATATGCCCCTTAGGGGCATATCAACAACAACCGGCGATAATTATCTCTAAGGGCTCTTAGCGCTAGGATAATTATCGCCGGCTAGCGTGAATTTTTATCGCTGAGATAGCGTGCTATTAGCAACGCTTATCTCAATAGCGATAAAAATACTCACGCTAAGTGGCTAACGTGAGATTATCGCTGGAAACCCAGCGATAATCTCACGTTACCTTGTTGATAGGGACAGGCAAACTTAGCCATGATATCCTCCTTCCCTAGGATATCATGGCTAAGTCAGAAAAATACCAGACGTAAAAAAGCAGCGTTAACCGCGGTTAGCGCTGCTTTTTTTGTCTCTAACAAGGTTAGCGACATTCTTGATAATAGGAGAAATGTCGCTTAGTGACATTTCTCCTATTATTTTACTCTGGAACGCCCCCTTTGCATCTCATTAGAGATGCAAGGGGAAGCGTAGAGTAAAAGGGTGCTAACATGCAAATTTGCATGTTAGCACCCTGTTGTTGATAGGGCGCTAATTTTATCTCTCCTTTTTTGGCTTTTAAAGCCAAAAAAGCAGAGATAAAGCCCTTGTTGATATGCCCCTATGGGCTTCTATTGGAATTCTCCAGGGCATATTATCAAGCCCATTATCGCCGCTTTAGCGGCAGTTTTCCGCCGCTAAAGCAGCGACAATTTTAACGCCTGTCTTGATAATATGCCCCCACATAGTTATTATCCACTTGACGCCAAGATCCATACAATCTAGTTTGGCCAATGAAGGGAACACCTTTTAAGGTCTTCCGCTTTCTTGTCTTTCTCTTCCTCTCAATCATCTCCATTAGGCATCCTGCAATTCTCTTCCGGCTGGCAAAACTTGTCTTCACTGACTACCAAATCCACAATAGAAGCAATGCGCGATATAACCAGCAAACATGAGGTTTTCATGACTCACTGATTTGGGATACAAAGTTAGAGTCAGTAGAACCTTTGCCATCAATCGGTATTTTTATATATCCTTATGTTATACATTTCATCCTTTGTCATTATTAAGTGTCAATTTTTCCATGGACATCTGCTGCCTGTAGGCAACAGGTGATGTGGCAGATGAAAAGGAGAAGAAAGGTAACCACAGGGCATTTTCGTATGTCTGGACTCAGATCATTAATTCATTTCCAGAGTAGTATGATGTGTACAGTGCATCAAAGCAGCCGTTTGGGCTGATTAGATAAATACACAGTTTAATTAGATAAGTTAATTAGATTGAACTGCAATAGAGGAAGCTGCGCTATCTGACAATCTTTATCTTACTTCTTTCTTTAAACGTTAGGAAAGATATATGCAAACTCTGGACTGGAGGAGGGCTACAAAACACACATCATAAAAAGTTTATGTAATTCTCATGTTTTTATTTTCAAGTATTTATTTTTGTGCTTTGATTTATAAAAGAACAAAGTATATTTGTGTGCACACTTGTTCAAAAATGAACTATACATCTGATGAGAGCATTTACAGATGTTGCAAAACTTGCTATTGAATGCAATGCAACGTTTGGTGTTGTGGAATCCTAGGCTGCACAGCTGTCATCCTGGAATTCAAAGCCACATCCTTACCTCAAGTTGTACTGAATCTCCAATCAATGAAAATAACTATGTTAGCTTTTAAAATCCATTGAAATGCATGGCTCGAGTAAAAAAAAAGCACCTCGAGTCAACAATGTTTATCCTTCAATTGCAAAATTAAATAAAAAAACCTAAAATGTCGCTTTGTATTTTACTTTGTTGCAAATGTAGCAGGGAAGATTGGAATGACTGCATAACAAATTAGGAATAATAGGCCAAATGTCAGAATTAGGGTTTGTGGAATTAAGAGATAGTTAAAGGGAGTATTGAGTTGAACATAAATGTGAGTCTATTGTCTTGATTTAGAGGAGGGTGGAAATGAGAAAATCAACAAAAAAGAGGGAGAATTTACTTTTATCTCTTGCAGCAGATTTATCTTCAGATGTAGTTGGTGTTTGAAAAATAACAAACGTTCTTCACGTCTTCACCAAGGGGGTCAGTCATGTGTCCAAATTTGCCTTTGTTAATCTGCTAATATGGCCCTGATTATAGGCTGAGTGGAGCAGGGCCAGACAGTCCATTTATTCCCCCAGGCATTTCCCTGGTCGCCTGGAACTCCTGGAGGTCCGTTTTTAAGGTAGGGGCCTCTTCCGATGCCTCTGTTACTTTCCACAGCTCCCGAAGTTAATTGGCGCAGGCATTGGGATGTTTCGAGAGCGAGAGAGAAAGAGATGGAGGGAGGTGGAAGGTTCAGAGACAGATATGAGAGCGGTAGAAGAGAGATAGGAGGAAAGGAGAGAAAGACTGGATGGATGGAAATACAGACGGGCATATTCTCAAGGATTTATCGCTGAATCATTGGCACTTTAGCCTGGCAAAAGTGGCGATAGATTTATAGCCCTATTCTCAAGCTGCTGCAAACTGCCGACAAAAAACATCGCAATGGATAAGAGCGACAACTAACGCTAATGATATGCAGAGTAGGCGTTCCCGTGCAAAAACACATGAAAACACCACTTCACGATATTCTCAACAACCAACCAGATCTGCAATCCAAAAACTGGCGATAAGGCGGTGTTAGCAGCAGGGATTTAGCACCTGCCTTTTACTGGTGTTAAACAGGATGACAACCTGCAGTATGAAAGGGAGCCCAGCCCAGAGCCACATCTGAAGACCAACACATGTCATGGAGCCACTGATCATGCAGCTCGGAGACCCAAGAGGGCCACAACCCAGGCCCCCCGGAACCCCCAGACTACCACCGAGGCGGCGCAGAACAAGACAGCTGACCTTCTGAAAATGGCATGGCCCCTCAGCCACACAATTGCAGAATGTGGGGAGAGGTGGGAACCAAGTATGTGTGAAGGAGGCAAGTCACCCATGAATAAAAATGTACACAATGCCAAGTGTGGCGGTGATGTGCTGGACAGACTCCAGTATGCAGAGCACAGACATGTCAATGTGGACATATACTGCTGGTGTTTGTAGTGTTGTGGACAGTGGATGCAATCCTGTTACTTCAGGCAGTGGGGAAGATCTCGGTCATGTAGCTTCGTCGCCCCCCTGTAAGCGTCAGCGGTGTGGGCTGGTCCGGCGTATGCCAGTCCAGCGTAGAAGTGTGAATAAATTGGCCGGTACTCTGGGTGTGGTTCACTTCCGGGATGGCCAATGCATCTGCCAGGGCGGCGCCCCTCACCCTGCTACGAGTCCGCCGCCATCACCGCCAGCCTCCTCAGCCGATCGATGGCTTCCGTGACACAGGCCCCCAGCACGCCCAGCGGCACAGCACCGTGGAGTTCTGTGTGTGGTGACTTCGGCCTTCGGGCCTACACTGCCGTCAGCAGGGCTCACAATTCAAATTGAGTCTTGCTTTATTCATTGAAAAGTCCAGTAAGCAACAGACATTGCTTCCAGTGCGGCCCGCCCGGACGACACTGAGCACATCAGGTGCCACTAACTTTGTGCAGCTCAAGTCAACGCCACATGGCTGTGGGCCCTTGCTTACCACTGCCTTCGGCCTACACTGTGGTAAGCAGGGCTCACACATATCAAATCTAATCTGACCTGCAAGGACACACCATCATTGCTGGCTGTGCACATGCTGAGCTCATCAGGTGCCACTTACTCTGTGCAGCTCAAGTCAACGCCACGTGGCTATGGGCCCTTGCTGACCTCTGCCTCCGGCCTACACTGCAGTCAGCAGGGCTCATACATATCAAATCCAATCCTGACCTGCAAGGACACGCCATCTTTGCTGGCTGCGCACATGCCACCACTGCCAGGACCACCTCCAACCAACAACTGCCGGAGTCAGAGGAGTCTTACAGCCAGCCAATCAAAGTTGCTCACACCTGTCTTAGATGCCATCATCAGCTTGATGCCCTGCTCAGCTCTTCAGGTGCCACTAACTCAGTGCACCACAACTCATGTACCATTTATGATTGAGTTTTGCGCTGTGGACAGCTGACGCAACAATGTGACCTCAAGCAGTGGGGAAGACCTAGGACGATGATGATGAAGATAACGCAGGTATATCACACCCCACTGCAGCTGCAGCAGGAATATCCCGAAGGGACACAATCATTAACAATTTCTTCACATGAGCACGCTCATCTCTGGTGCCCCTACCTCAGTGCAGCTCAAGTCATCGTCACGTGGCAGTAGATCCGTGCCGCCCGCAGTGCATCCGGTGCCACTAACTCAGTGCACCACAAGTCATGGACCCTTTATGATTGAATCTTTTGTGTGTGATTCCAGAACTGGGGTCCCTACCTCAGTGCACTGCAAGTCATGGACCCTTTATGATTCAATCTGTGTGTGTGATCTGAAGATCACTCTTCTAGTTGTTGCCAGCACCAACCACTCTCTGAGGGCTGGCTTACACTCACCCCACACCCATCCAGCACAGGCGTCACTGGACATGTGACCCTGGTAATAAAAAGGGGACGGGTGCACGTGCCCGTAGCCAGTTCCACTATCTATCTAAGTGTGTCTGTGTGGTCATTATGTATGCATGATGGCCCCGGGCCCTACCACATTACATTGTGCTGTGGACAGCGGACGCAACCATGCAGCATGAGCCAAATGCCTAGCCCTACTCGCAGCGCGAGTTCAGCCAGGCATAGACTCTACATCTCTGTCTGCCCTTTCCTTACCATAGGCCTACAATCACATGACCACCCACCTTCAACTGCCAACATCACAGTGTCATTGTCAGGCTTGTGGACATGTGCAGATAGGCATGACAATGGTGTGCTGTAGGAGTGCAAGTGTTGCAACCGCGCAGCTCACACAAGTAAATAGACCCGGGGGTAGGGAGGAGCAGCTGTGAGGCAACGTAACACACATTGATGCCGCACATTTGCCACATGCAAGACATGTCAAACATGAATCCCAAAGTCGCACACATCCCACCCCATCCCCAACAAGCCATTTCACATTTCCTGAATGCAAGCAGATGACAAACTAACACTAGGGATGAAAGCTCCTTTGTCTGAACTATCAGGCCGAAGCACATCTGCACCTCCGACCTCAGAATTGCATGTGCTCGGCACCCCCTAACAGATACTATAGCAGCTGATGACGACTCCCACACTACGCACAGCCTGACAAAAGACCAACGTATACACACCCCACACACAGAAGTCCTTGCTCGAAGTTATCTTGCATGGAATGGCCTTCACACTTACTCTCACACCATCCCAGGCGTACCACCGTTGCACACTAAAACAACTCATTGATCTGAGCTGTGGCATTTCATCCAAAGAAGTGCCGCAGGTCAGAACAGTGCCACTTCAACCAGAGCCACTAACGCAATGGCAGAGCATCCCAGACACATGTACAACCCCTGTCACTTGGAACTGTACCGTGCACGTATTCTGCATTTACTGGGGGCACTGTCACTGGCAGTGCTGTGGATCAGTTACCGGCTAAGCTTCCGCCTTGCCAACGTCACCTGCGTTCAGCCTGTGTTGCATTGTCGATCATGCATATTCGAGTGGTCCATGGATGTCTGCCTACCCAACAGGACATTAGCTGAACTGGATTTTGACATGTGTGTGCGCCCCCGTTGGCCCACGACCAGGAGTGTCACCGTGATACCCGTTTATGGGATGCCTTGATACTTGGCATACATGCTGGCAGCTGGACCTGGGAGATAGCACAAATCCTTGTGTGCAGTGACCACATTAAACCGCTCCCCTATTGGGCCGTAGTGCTAATTGGTGAAAGGGGGTGGACACAGCACATCTGTCCGGACCTGCTAATGGATTGCCTCACCGTCCTGTTTGATTAAGTCGACAACTACCTCATGTTGGAAGTGATAGCCTACGAATCTGCAATCGCTTTCATGGACGAGTAACTACGTACCTGCAGCCACAACAGATTGGAACCCATTGCACATGTCCCAACATCTTGGAGATCTGGTCACATATCCCACAACAACAGTGGATATGGCTACATTCGCCTGGATTCCGAATACATGAGCGGACAACAACGCGGGTTAACACACACCTGTGAAAGGTGAGGCACTCCCCCGGAGTGGACAGCTGCGCTTGGCAACGTTCGTCATTCTGACATACTGCTGCATTGGTCTGCATGGTGCAACACTTATCTTGCCCTCACTGACACACATATGCTAATAAAGTCTACACACCTTCATTTGTATTCAACTGTGATGAGTGTTGATTTGAATGACAATGTGTGTCTCACTGCCTATCTGGGTCACGGCCATACATGTGTATTGATAGCATTCCCCAGGGAGTACCTTTTTGTGGAATCACTGTCCCTACATTCATCCATACATTAATACTTGATTTATCTTAGCCATGACACATCTGTGTGAATTTGAATGTTTTTATTCACATTCAGTGGAGTGTTGAAGCTGGACCAGTACAGGGCCATGCAAACCCCACTTTACATTGTTGCCCCATGGAGGTCCAGCCAGAGTCTTTTAGGGATTGACAAGTTCATCGGAAGTGGAAGACTTCAGTCTGCAATGTGTTTGCTGTGTCATTGGTAACCAAACAAAATATGGCAGTCCATGTCGAGGTCCACGGTGAGTGGCACTGAGTGTATTGGGCGACAGTGGAAGGTGCTATTCAGGGCATAATGCAGAGGGCAGAACCAAGCTGAAATCAGCCATATGGCGGAGATGAACAGTACCACGTCATTCTTACCACAAAGCCAGATTCATCATCGTCTTTGTCCTCTGATGTGTCAGGTGCCTCACATGCGGGTGGTGGTGTTTTTTCTGCACTGTGGAGCAGTTACACATCAGGGGCCGGAGGTGGAATGTCTGCCGCACTGTGTGGCACTGACACTTCAGGCGGCGGAGATGTGGATGGAGTAGTAGCACCAGCATTCATCCTTGCCAGGCCTTGGGGTGGCAATGCCATGACGAGGATCTGCAGGGCATGGAAGATCACAGCTACATCTCGCTGGTGTGCTGCTGTGACAAACATTCTTTACGCCTGCATCCGCTCCAAGCTCTCCATCATTCTCCTTATGTGTCCCAACTCCCGGCTGACAACGCTAGAGCCACTCTGACTAGACAGTTGTTCTTGGCTCAGAGTCATGACTCCAGTGATGTCAGCCATTGATTGTTGGAGAGCATGGAGCGGGCAGTGGGTATCCGTTAGGGACTGTAACTGGTCCCAGATGGGACTTAGACATCCACGTAGGGCATCTAGTTTGGCTGCCATGAGGTCAGACCCCACCTGCTGCTACTCCTGGCAGCCTAACCCACAGCATTAGAATGCCATGTGTGGGTTGTGGGGGTCCTACGAAACAGCCGTGGTGGTGGGTGCTTCCTGCTGTGTGGTCTGTGCAGGAGGTGGGGTCTCATCGATGCAGCTGGGCTGCCCTGCTCCTGGAGGTGGGGTGCGGGAGCTGCCAATGAGCTGTTGGAGGGCATCAGTGTCGATGTTGGGGAGGTCCTCTTCATCATCAGTGGTGTGTTGTTGGGTCTGCTCCGCAGGAGGTGTTGATTCTCCCTCTGCAATGTGAAGTTGAGATGCAGATTGACATTGTGTTCACATGTATGTTCACGCATTGTACACGTTTACTGACAGACTACATGACAATATACATTGTAAATGTTTGTGAGAAGATGCCTATTTGATGCGGGACAGTTGACATTGCTACGCCATCAGGCATGTGAGGTTGTACTTGTACATTATCATCTCATAGTTTCCTGCTATGCTTAATGCGAATGGCCATTTTCTACACACAAGCGGCAGCAGTTGTGTCCTCTGTTCTGTTGTGAAAGTGTTGCAGTTTGTACCACATTGTTGTCAGGGTTGAGGTGCTCTGATTCTCATGTGTGTGTGCTGCATTTTGGGTGAGTTGCCCCTTCAGCTCTGATTTGGTGAGGCCTTATCCCTTTCAGGCGGTGTGCCTTTAACTTCTGTGCTTATACATTGCTGAGATGATGTAGAATTGGGTAAATTGGGCTCTTGATCAGAGTTGTGACTCTTGGGCATGGTTTGTTCGCAGATGTGCTATACTTAAGTGTGCATGTGTGCCATTGTGCCCATCTCCCCCGTCCCCCCAGTCCCTGGTCCTTACTCATCCTGTTGCTGTTGGCTCAGGTCATATTGGGATCACTGACAAAATATCGAGAAGGAGAATATCGACCTACCAAAATATCGAGGAAAAAATATAGAATGCCAAATATCGAATTCCTATCTCCAAACAGGTAAGTACAAAAATATAAAATCCAAAATATCGTTGTAAAAAATATAGTTAGTCAAAATATCGAATTTTTTAAATGTCTTAAAAGTAATGTAAAATTAATGAAATAATACATATAATTAACTGAAACATACTTAAAAATACTACTATTCCCACTCCAGTGAGTGCAATAGTAGGGAAAGCGTTGGATAGCGTAGGGGTAAAAATTACTATTCCCACTCCAAAGAGTGCAACAGTAGGGAAAGTGTTGGATAGCGTAGGGGTAAAAATTATTATTCCCACTCCAGTGAGTGCAATAGTAGGGAAAGCGTTAGATAGCGTAGGGGTAAAAATTACTATCCCCACTCTTGTGAGTGCAATAGTAGGAAAAATAATAATTTAATATTTTATTAAAAACAAATTAATTATTAATACCACAAAAAAGTATTAAATTAATTACCAATCACACAGTATGTAATAATTAATTAATTACCAATATTTTTTTAATTAATTACCTATTAATAATTAATTAACAACCAATTTATTTTCAATACCAAAAATTATTAAATACAATTAATACCAATTAATAATTATTAATAATAAATTCATTATCAATATACCAAAAGTATTTCAATAATTAATGATTTACAATTAAATTACTTCCCACCATATTCCCCTATAAACCCACAACCCGTTACAAATAATAAATTAATACAATTAACATAGTTATCAATTAAACAATTAATACAAATTCATTACCAATTAATACAAATTATTTACCAATTAATAATTAATCAACAACCAATTTATTTTCAATAACAATTAATAATTACCTAATAACAATTACATTACTTCCCACCCTATTCCCCTATAAACCCACAGCCTGCTACAAATTATTATTTAATGTACTATAATTAAATTACTTCCCACCCTAATCCCCTATAAACCCACAACCCGCTACGGAATTAAATTACACAAAAATTAAATAACATAAAATTCATTACTTTAAAAATATTCAAACATACATTCCAAAATTAATACATACTTTTAACACATATACTAACACTTAAAACACTATAAAAAAATTCGATATTTTTAACAACTATATTATGACTGTCGATATTACTTACTCCTATATTATTTAAATCAATATTTCTTACCTGTTTTTCGATATTCTTCACCACTATATTTTGGCAATTCGATATTCTGTCCATTCTATATTAATAACTCGATATTCTGTCCTGTCGATATTTTTTATTCGATATTATGTCTGTTTACCGTCATGTTGTGCAGTGTCCGGTCCCCTAACTCCTGCCACCGACTCCCAAATGATGGTCCCAGGCTGGTCCTCCGTGGGGCTTGTGGGGATCTGGTTGTCCTCTGTACTTGCTCCGACTACCTCCTTGGTGCTTCTCAGTTGTTTGTGTTTTGTTTGTGTGTTTTGTTGCCGCTTTTATAGTGACTTTTCCCACCTGACTTGTGGGACTTGCTGGCCTGGCGCTGATTATCGCTGAATTTTTTATCGCAGTTGGGCCCATCGCAACTTTTTTCACATTTGGGTTTGGATTTTTATCGCCGTCCCGGTGATTTTATCGCGGAGATTTGATGTGTTATCGGGAAAGTATCGAAATTTACTGTCGTGTTGTGAATACGACGTTAACACAGAGTTATTTTTCCGCGATAGTCGGCGATATGAAAAATTACGTTAACCTATTTTGGCGATGATTATCTCACGTTCTTGAGAATATCCCCCAGAGATTGTTCGAGGAGTTGAAGAGAGCGGGGAGAGTTTGAGCATTTTTGGCAGAGTTGCTTTAGTTCCCCAGTCCGGTCCCCAGTGGTGTCCCTGGAGTAATCAAAAGACACACGATTGATGAAAGGAATGCAGAACAAATCAAAACATTCACCCCTCGTCAAGAGATCTGGGTTAAATCCATCATTCTTTTGCTCACCATGCCACCCCAGTTTAGACCTGGCTATATGCAAAGCAGTCTTGACCCTGTGCCTCATGGGAACAGTCCAGCCCGAACTGCCAAGCCAGGTCCACCCTGGACCGGAAGCAAGCATCCTAGGACCGGTTTCGGAGTTTCACCCCTCTTCAGCCAAGATAGCTTGATTCCAGTGGCACAGTGAGCCCAGGTCTCACGTCTGTGCATACCTGGCGCACTTAGGGCGAGAAAGCAAAAGACACACAATTGATGGACGGACTGCAGAACAAATCAAAACATTAACCCCCCATCAAGAGATCTGGGTTAAATCCATCATTCTTTTGCTCACCATGCCACCCCAGTTTAGACCTGGCTATATATAAATCAGTCTTGACCCTGTGCCTCATGGGAACAGTCCAGCCCGAACTGCCAAGCCAGGTGTTTCCTGGACCGGAAACAAGCATCCTAGGACCGGTTTTGGGGTTTCACCCCTCTTCAGCCAGGATAGCTTGATTCCAGTGGCACAGTGAGCCCAGGACTCATGTCTGAGCATACCTGGCGCACTTAGAGCGAGAAAGCAAAAGACACACAATTGATGGACGGAATGCAGAACAAATAAAACATTCAGCCCCCCGTCAAGAGATCTGGGTTAAATCCATCATTCTTTTGCTCACCATGCCACCCCAATTTAGACCTGGCTGTATGCAAATCAGTCTTGACCCTGTGCCTCATGGGAACAGTCCAGCCCGAACTGCAAAGCCAGGTCTTTCCTGGACCGGAAACAAGCATCCTAGGACCGGTTTTGGGGTTTCACCCCTCTTCAGCCAGGATAGCTTGATTCCAGTGGCACAGTGAGCCCAGGACTCACGTCTGAGCATACCTGGTGCACTTAGAGCGAGAAAGCAAAAGACATACAAGTGATGGACAGAATGCAGAACAAATCAAAACATTCACCCCCGTCAAGAGATCTGGGTTAAATCCATCATTCGTTTGCTCACCATGCCACCCCAGTTAAGACCTGGCTGTATGCAAATCAGTCTTGACCCTGTGCCTCATGGGAACAGTCCCGCGCAAACTGCCAAGCCAGGTCCTCCCTGGACCAGAAACGAGCATCCTAGGACTGGTTTCGGGGTTTCACCCCTCTTCAGCCAGGATAGCTTGATTCCAGTAGCACAGTGAGCCCAGGACTCACGTCTGAGCATACCTGACGCACTTAGGGCGAGAAAGCAAAAGACACACAATTGATGGACGGACTGCAGAACAAATCAAAACATTAACCCCCCATCAAGAGATCTGGGTTAAATCCATCATTCTTTTGCTCACCATGCCACCCCAGTTTAGACCTGGCTACATGCAAATCAGTCTTGACCCTGTGCCTCATGGGAACAGTCCAGCCCGAACTGCCAAGCCAGGTGTTTCCTGGACCGAAAACAAGCATCCTAGGACCGGTTTTGGGGTTTCACCCCTCTTCAGCCAGGATAGCTTGATTCCAGTGGCACAGTGAGCCCAGGACTCACGTCTGAGCATACCTGGCGCACTTAGAGCGAGAAAGCAAAAGATACACAATTGATGGACGGAATGCAGAACAAATAAAACATTCAGCCCCCGTCAAGAGATTTGGGTTAAATCTATCATTCTTTTGCTCACCATGCCACCCCAATTTAGACCTGGCTGTATGCAAATCAGTCTTGACCCTGTGCCTCATGGGAACAGTCCAGCCCGAACTGCAAAGCCAGGTCTTTCCTGGACCGGAAACAAGCATCCTAGGACCGGTTTTGGGGTTTCACCCCTCTTCAGCCAGGATAGCTTTATTCCAGTGGCACAGTGAGCCCAGGACTCACGTCTGAGCATACCTGGGGCACTTAGGGCGAGAAAGCAAAAGACACACTATTGATGGATGGAATGCAGAACAAATCAAAACATTCACCCCCGGTCAAGAGATCTGGGTTAAATCCATCATTCTTTTGCTCACCATGCCACCCCAGTTTAGACCTGGAGTAATACCGGTCCCCATGGTTATAACTGGCCCCATGTTTTGGGACCCCGGATACATGAAAACTGGGTCCAATATTACCAGCCAGAAAATCCAGTAAAATCTACATTCGGCATGAGTTAGTGGGGATGTGGAAATGTACACACCTATTGTAAGACAGTTAAGAGATTAATATCTTAAAGTCAAAGAAAGGCATAACAATTGTAGGACGTATTTAAAGGTGTAGAAATGTTGAGGGTGAAAAAGAAACAATTGGTATTAAAGTAGTGGGCCTACTAACCTCTATGGTTGTATATTTTCACAGGTGTACATATGGGTCAATTTATGGGGTCTAGATGAAATGAGAAGGTCTATAGGGGAGCTGTTCTGCCTTTACAGAAAGGTGTAAATTTGTCAAAAAAAAGAGATATACTACAGCATATTTGAGAGTTGATGCCCATTTCACAGGAGCAGGAGCTTGAGACAGGCAATGTCTGAAATGGGTGTTGTGACTCGGATTGAGCTGAGGGGTTTTGACAGTGAAGTAAAGAAGCTTTAACCCAGGGATGAAGCTGCCTGATCATAAATCCATAAGAGTGTCCTTTTCCAGGTGACTCCCCTTTTGATGTTTTCAAAGATAAATCTTGGAATTGTCCAGTTAGAGCAGGTTTCAGGAAGTGGTCAAAAGGTAGTTTAATCCCTGAGAGCAGCTTTTGAGATGTCAATAGTAGGGAAATTCCAAAACTAATGAAAGCACTGATTGGCAGACTGTACTGAGGGAGGAGGATAAAGTCGCAGATCAAGTTCCCCATCCGATGCAGTACAGTAGTGAATATAATTTTCTGTATTCAATCACTTTTGGCGAGGCTGTAAGTCCTATGAAAACAAAGACATTTAAAAGTCCATTGAAGCATTGTTTATTAAAACCGCATTGATTGTTAATGAAGAAGTAAACCTTGGTGTGTGAGAAAGTGCGCATGTAATGAGAGAATAGCGCTACGTGCTTAGTTTCAATCTCAATTCAATAAATACTATTAACCAAACTGGGCTTTGATCTTGGGTTTTCTTCTTACTATGTGTATGTTATGATTTGCACTGCCTTCCTGAAGACTCAGCAATGGTCAAGGCACCTTCATCATGTCTCTCCTACTTGGATTATGTTTCATTATACCAGTCATGTCATGCATCCTGTGACATGTATCAGTAATTTTAATAGAGGATAGTTTTGCGATCTCATTGGAATACTCTAATGTAAACAGATTCCTGATTACTAAGGGTTCTCTTTTCTTAGATGGAAATATTATATTGACACCAGCTGTACACCTAGAGTGCTCTTTTTCTAGTCACTTTATAAGGCCTATGTTTTTGTCTTTCGTAGTTCCAACGTCTTCACATCTACATTTTCTTCCTGGGAGTGATGAATATTTCTGATTTGTTTTATTCAATCCATATTTAAAACTTTTCCTTTGATGTTTTCTATTCCTATCTCACCTTTATATTCTAGATTTTCTTTCAAAGTGAGCCACACTAACTGCAATTGGGTGTATTTATTTCTTTTCTTCTTAGTTTTTAGCTTGGCTTTCCCATTACAGATAAGGTCGTACCAAATGCAAATTAGTGTTGTGTCTCCCAGTAGCTTAGTGTGCCATACTTCACTGATGAGGACCAACATGTCAACATCGTTTGTGTTGGTGTACAAATGGAACATGACCTAAAAGCTCATGTTGCACTGCCTATTTTCCAGGGGGTGGAGGGCGAGGGCAGTAAAGAATGATTTGCATATGATTGGTGTCAGTCTGTAGTGGTAGTGTCAACAAGAATAGAGTGACTGAAATGTGACTCAGGGGAATTAGCAGCCCATGAGATTCCAACTGGACATTACTGATAATGACAGACAAGACTGAAATATGTCTATGGTTGTTTATGTTCAAATGCAGACAGGCTTTGCAGCGTTGTTCAGGGTGCAATGCCCCATTTACAGCTGGTCAATATTGATTTGCCTATGTTTGGTCCTTGTGTCTATTCACATTGTGAACAACAACAACTGGACTGCAATGTGACCTGCAGTAATTCATAATTCAGTGGTGCTGTACATATGAGATATTACAACATAGTACAGTAAATTCAAGGATTCTATACTTTTTTTATTTTACAGAGTTTTATATAGCGCAAACTTGACCTGAATCGGGTATCAGAGCGCTTTACATAGCACCAGTTGCATTACATGAGGACACATTCATTTTGTTTTTTTATGTTAGGCACAGGGAGATTAAGTGATTTGCCCAGAATCACAGGATGTTCAGCAACATAGCCGAGACTCAAACCCAGTTCCCCAGATTCGAAGTCGACCGCCCTAGCCGTTAAGCCAACTCTCCCCTTACATATCCTTACATATAGGTATTATGCGTGAGAAACCCTATAAGAAACCTGTCTCAATGATAAACCCTTATTTACCAGCCAGTTGTTGGAACCATGTTTGTGGCATTTTTTTGCAAATTTTTTCAATAGCATAAACTAGGCCCACAGGCATTTGAGAGCTTAAAATGAGCACCGGATTACATACCACAAGGCCTGGTTCATTTATTTTTTACTTTTTAGACACAGTGAGATTTCATCTTTTGCCTAGAATCCCAATATGTTGAGCCAACACATTGACTGGAACTCCTAACCTCATTCCCCAATTCTAAAGTTGGCAACTCTGACTGTAAGGCCACATCTCTAGGCTTCTGTACAAATCATTGTATAAATATTCAATACTCTTTGCTCTAACAGTCATCTGCCTTCACACATTGTTCATGTCAATTTGCCATCTTCGTAGTCACTGGGTCCAAATCATTTCTCTGTTTTTTCGTCTATGCATGATCATATTTGTGACAGTTAAAATGAGGTTCTGGGTTGTGGCTTTCAATTATTCCAAATGTGACTCCTTTAAACAGTGTCAAATGTTTGTCAGTTTTTATGCATATTATACTAATCTAGTAATTGATGGGCTATGAATTTCTTGTCCACCATGAACAGAGCATTTGAAGACCACCCTGTGAGTTCTTTGCTACTTCATCTCCTTCATAAAATGTTTGATGAGGCCGGGAATGATTTTTTCTCAATCTTGATTTCCTCCTCTATCAGTCTATTAAAATGAGCTATGTTTCTAAAAAACTTTGGGGCAGATTTACAAGCCCCTTGCAACAGTTTTATGCCACCATTGCGCCACTATGCAACATATTTACAACGTGACGCATCTAGTGAGCTGCGTCACGTTGTAAAGCCCTGGGCTACATTATACCTGCATCAGGTTAATGTATGCAGGGTGGGCGTTCCGTCGCAAGGAAGCCCTGTAAAAGTTGCGCAGTGAAATCTACAAGATTTCACTGAGTCACTTTTACGTCCCGGCTGCGTCAAATCCTTACGCCTGCTTGAAGCAGGCATAAGGAGTGACGCAGCATATCAGGTATAGGGCATCCCTGAGCAGTGCTGGAGTTGCGTCGCGCTTGCGACACAACTCCAGCACTGCGTCACCTTTACGGCGACAGATGCGTCACGCATCTGTCTATCTGTGCGCCATGGTGCGCCGCATTGTAAATGCGGCGCATCCATGGTGGCGCAAGGGGTTTTTTGAGTCACGCAAAATAACTGGCGCATCCCTGCTAATATGCAGGGATGCGCTAGTTATTGTAAATCTCCCCCCTTGATTACATGTGAATTTTTTTTATGTTGCTGCTAGAATTGACAGCCAACAGTCATTTTGTTCCGAGAAGCACTCCAGAGTAATCTTGTTTGGTCCTGGAGACTTTCTTCATTTCAGTTCTCCCATTGCCTTTTTAACACAATCAATGGAACTATTGTGCACCATGTCATACTCTTTTGGCATTTTCGGTTTTGCAATTGTTAGATTTCATTATAAAATACTGCTGTCTGCCATATTACAAATGTCATAGGATGT
The DNA here is from genome assembly GCF_964204655.1 of Triturus cristatus. Lineage (NCBI taxonomy): Eukaryota > Metazoa > Chordata > Amphibia > Caudata > Salamandridae > Triturus > Triturus cristatus. Next base: position 731,495,356 of record NC_140587.1, on the reverse strand, counting down.
AATAGGCTTGTAATACAGAGCACAGAATATTAGTCACATTTGTGATGGAGTAACCCATCTGCCGAGCTCTAAAAAAGTTGCAGTGGCAAAATCATCAAAAAGTCTACATGCAACTTGAAGTTGTTGTCGATGCCAACCACTGCCTGCATGAATACCAATCTACCTTCATATCATGCAGCATCAGGGAGTTATCCACATGGTAAATCATAGATGATGCCCTTCTGAATACAGTTAAAGTGACCCCTGCCTCCTTGTATTGCTGGGCCTCTCAGCTGTCATTAACACTGTAGACCCTCCCAGCCTCTTCCACTTTATGAAGTCGCAATGGGATTCACTAACATCTTCCACTGATTAGCCTCCTACCTGTACAATTGATACAAGGTCCTTCAAATTGGCATCTCCATGTCCCAGAAGATTCCTATAACCTGTGGAGACTCCCATAATTCCATCCTCTGACCCATTATTTGCAGTCTTTACACTGAAGCTTCTTGGGACTCTACTGCACTGATAACATACAAATTCACAAATATGTTGATGATGAATTATTATATTTGACAGTCTCCTATACTCTAGAGATTCATTGACTCCAACACTGCCTGTACCTTATCCAGGCATGAACATCCTACCTGAAGCTTAACTCCATCAAAACAGAATTACTGCTATTCACCAAGAACAACTAATAAGAACTATTCAAAACCTGTCCTAATGAAATGAACCTGGACAAATTTAAACTGGAGCTTTCCCACACTGCTAAGGCCCTCAAATTTAACCTAGACATAAATCTCACGCTCAAAGAACACATTAACAAGAAAACCAGGATGGACTTTGTAAGACATTGGGTTGCTTGTTGAGTCAGGTGAGACTCTCAAGCAGGAACCACAATACTTGTCAGGATGAAGTCATAACCAAACCCCAAATTAAACAGGGCTCAACCTCCTGGTAACTTGGCACAGAGCAGTCAGTACTTCAAACAGCAACACGGTGACAACAAACTACTAAAGGATCACATACCAGAATAAGAAAAAACGACCACTCTGTAAAAACTAAACCAAGACCAAAATGACAAAAATCCAATCAGTAGAAACAAAGATCTACAATTTCAAAATATTTCAGCAAAAGCTGAGCCAGAAAGCACAAATATCCAACTGTGGACATCTGGCCACGCCAATGTGGGACAAAGTCACAAGTTCAGGCCAACTGTGATAGAGCGTGGGCCTGCTACAAGGACCCAGTTAGGCCTACTGAACAAGAGTACCTTAAATCCTGGTTGTGGAACCTTTCGTGCTCCCACTTCGAGGATGCATCGAGCGGCCAAGGCAATGTGTTGATTCCAAGGAACTGTGAATCTGCAATGCGAGGTCCTGCATTGTAGCTTGAGGAACCCATTGATGCGGGCTTGCATTGCAAAGTCCAGTGTTGATAATGTGTAGCCCAGTCAAGGTGATGCATTAGTTCCTAGGGGCAACATTGCGAGAAGCTGCGCCACTGTCAAGGCTGCCATCGACAAGAGATTTGAGATGCAGGGTCCTGCATTGGCGAAGCTACGCACAGCAGCGATTGAAAGGCTGCGATGTCAATGCAGAGTCCTTGCACTGACAGAATCCTCGCAGCAGATGTGATGCGTCAATTTTACTTGGGATTGTGCCATGCAACAGAGGAGATGCATCAGTTCTGCTGGATCCACAGATGGGTTGGCAGAGACCCTTCACACCCATTTCCAAGGGTCCAGGACTGGGGTGGCATCACTTAGGTGCCGATCACGATCCGGCAAAAACCGGGTACGAACCGTCGGACGGAGCATAATCTCCGCCCGACGCGTACCCGGTCGTCAAATTTTACAAACAAGGAATTACGATTCGCACGGGTACACCATTACCGTACGAATCGTAAAAAAGCCCGACCGAACAAAAAACACCTACCAATGCGATCCGGGAAAGCGCCGACCTGACGTCGGGACGCACGCAGCCAGCCATTCACGACCCAGGAATCACGATTCGCACCGACGTCACCCCGCACGGTCAATATTTTGCGGCAGCCAAAAACTGCCGGGAAATCAGGACGACGCGAACAAGGACCACCAGTACGCGACGGACAGACGACGCCGCGAACAAGGAGGACCAGTACGTGACGGACAGACATGGACCCGAACCTACGAGTCATCCCTGCCCTCATAGCAGTCCACCTCCTCTACAGGTTACGACGCAGACGCCGCAGAAGGTCAGAATAACTAAGGGAGGGGGGAAAGTGGGGTGGGGTGGGGGTGGCACGACCAGGGCAGGCCACAAAACAACCACATGAGTGACACACTACACATGGCCTGGACATACCTGACTCCCATGCCCTGGTCACCACGAGGGGGTGGGGGCGTGTCCTGATAAGCCAGCGACCGCCACAACGGAAGTCCGTCACCACGCGAACCGGCAACACAACCAGACAGGTACGTCCCATACCCACGCCTGAAGAGCGTGGGTACGAGTCGGACCACGCCCACACACGTCACCCCAACAATGGCGGGACGGATCGCACCCACGTGGCAAAGGCCTGGGTACGGGCCGCACAAACATCACATAGCGTGGGGACGGATATGTACGGACCCTACCCCCACCCCGTATGCAAGGAGCGTACCCCCCACCCCAACAGTGCAAGTACGACCCGTACCCCCACCCGCGTATGCAAGGAGCGTACCCCCCATGCCAACAGTGTAAGAACGACCCGTACCCCCACCCGCGGACGTACGGAGCGTACCCCCCATGCCAACAGTGTAAGTACGACTCGAACCCCCACCCATGAATGCAAGGAGCGTACCCCCCAGCCCAACAGTGTAAGTACGACCCGTACCCCCACCCGCGTATGCATGGAGCGTACCCCCCATGCCAACAGTGTAAGTACGACTCGAACCCCCACCCACGAATGCAAGGAGCGTACCCCCCAGCCCAACAGTGTAAGTACGACCCGTACCCCCACCCGCGAATGCAAGGAGCGTACCCCCCATGCCAACAGTGTAAGAACGACCCGTACCCCCACCCGCGGACGTACGGAGCGTACCCCCCATGCCAACAGTGTAAGTACGACTCGAACCCCCACCCACTAATGCAAGGAGCGTACCCCCCAGCCCAACAGTGTAAGTACGACCCGTACCCCCACCCGCGAATGCAAGGAGCGTACCCCCCATGCCAACAGTGTAAGAACGACCCGTACCCCCACCCGCGGACGTACGGAGCGTACCCCCCATGCCAACAGTGTAAGTACGACTCGAACCCCCACCCACGAATGCAAGGAGCGTACCCCCCAGCCCAACAGTGTAAGTACGACCCGTACCCCCACACGCGTATGCATGGAGCGTACCCCCCATGCCAACAGTGTAAGAACGACCCGTACCCCCACCCGCGGACGTACGGAGCGTACCCCCCATGCAGACAGTGTAAGTACGACTCGAACCCCCACCCACGAATGCAAGGAGCGTACCCCCCAGCCCAACAGTGTAAGTACGACCCGTACCCCCACCCGCGAATGCAAGGAGCGTACCCCCCTGCCCAACAGTGTAAGTACGACCCGTACCCCCACCCGCGAATGCAAGGAGCGTACCCCCCTGCCCAACAGTGTAAGTACGACCCGTACTCCCACCCGCGAATGCAAGGAGCGTACCCCCCATGCCAACAGTGTAAGAACGACCCGTACCCCCACCCGTGGACGTACGGAGCGTACCCCCAGCCCAACAGTGTAAGTACGACCCGTACCCCCACCCGCGAATGCAAGGAGCGTACCCCCCTGCCCAACAGTGTAAGTACGACCCGTACCCACACCCGCGGACGTACGGAGCGTACCCCCACCACACCAGTGTCAGTAGACTCGTACCCTCACCTTGAATGCATTGTGCGTACCCCCACCGTGTATGTGCCAAGCGCACACATCCAGAAATCGGAGGTGTGTGTGCAGAGTCCACCCAGCAGTGCCCTGAGACAGGAGTGGTGGGTGTGGAGTCCTCCCAGCAGTGCCCTAAGACAGGAGGGGTGGGTGCAGAGTCCTCCCAGCAGTGCCCTGAGACAGGAGGGGTGGGTGCCTATCACTCCCAGCAGTGCCCAGAGACAGGAGGGGTGTGTGCAGAGTCCTCCCAGCAGTGCCCTGAGACAGGAGGGGTGGGTGTGGAGTCCTCCCAGCAGTGCCCTGACACAGGAGGGGTGGGTGCAGAGTCCTCCCAGCAGTGCCCAGACACAGGAGGGGTGGGTGCAGAGTCCTCCCAGCAGTGCCCAGACACAGGAGGGGTGGGTGCAGAGTCCTCCCAGCAGTGCCCAGACACAGGAGGGGTGGGTGCAGAGTCCTCCCAGCAGTGCCCAGACACAGGAGGGGTGGGTGTGGAGTCCTCCCAGCAGTGCCCTGAGACAGGAGGGGTGGGTGTGGAGTCCTCCCAGCAGTGCCCTGACACAGGAGGGGTGGGTGCAGAGTCCTCCCAGCAGTGCCCAGACACAGGAGGGGTGGGTGCAGAGTCCTCCCAGCAGTGCCCAGACACAGGAGGGGTGTGTGCGGAGTCCTCCCAGCAGTGCCCTGAGACAGGAGGGGTGGGTGTGGAGTCCTCCCAGCAGTGCCCTGACACAGGAGGGGTGGGTGCAGAGTCCTCCCAGCAGTGCCCAGACACAGGAGGGGTGGGTGCAGAGTCCTCCCAGCAGTGCCCAGACACAGGAGGGGTGGGTGTGGAGTCCTCCCAGCAGTGCCCTGAGACAGGAGGGGTGGGTGTGGAGTCCTCCCAGCAGTGCCCTGACACAGGAGGGGTGGGTGCAGAGTCCTCCCAGCAGTGCCCAGACACAGGAGGGGTGGGTGCAGAGTCCTCCCAGCAGTGCCCAGACACAGGAGGGGTGGGTGTGGAGTCCTCCCAGCAGTGCCCTGAGACTGGAGGGGTGTAACACATGTGTGTGAGGCCAGAATTATCCACATGCATACTGGCTACAAGGGAACATGTCCCCATGAACTCATGTCAACAGACTCCACACACAAGTACAGTGATCACCAAGGATGCCACGATTGTCGCAGGTGGAGACATGGCCCTGCATGCATGGCCAAAGTAGAAGGGCTCCGTCACACACACAGCTCATGTAGACACAGCTCTGCGCTAAACATTGGGAACACCCTGCAGGGAAGAAAGCTGGGTACACAGAGGAAGGAATACACCCTTGGACAAGTGCACCATGCAGTAACTGCCTACATGAACAAAGAAAGTTAGCCAACACCTTGTGATGGCACACAGATCACAGGGTCCCACCAATGAGCAGTACACTACTACATATCCCACACACCCAAACCCTTACACACCACCCAAAACCATGTAGCAGCCCCACCAACACCAATACCAGCATAGCAGTAGTGTGATAATGAAAACAAAATTAAGCTTTATTCAGCAGGAGCACAATGTCCGTGGATCGCAGGCAGTTCAATCTTCACAAAGCCCATAGGGCAGTCAATGATTCTCAGCTGGATGGGGGACACAGTGGGATGCGTGTCCCCTACCTTGCCTGCACAGTCAAATGGCATCGTCTTCCACACTGGTGAGGGCATCGGGGGGGGGGGAGCAACAGGCACCGCAGGGACATCAGGGCAAAGGGGCGGCGTTGTGGGTGCAGGGATGGAGGAGTCCACCACAGGGGGTGGGTCAGTGCCAAAGGCGGAGGCCAGGATGGCACTACACACCTTTGCAAGGTCCTCCAGGGAGTCCCCTGCACCCGAAGGGACCTCAGGCCCCAAGGAGGGGGGGGGGTCAGAGGGATGGGTCGCAGCGCCACCGGGGGAGGGTGGAGACAGGGGGGAGACTCAACCACCCTGACCGGGGACCTCCGTGACCGCTTGCGTGGTGGTGTAACTGTGGGGCTCAGGGACAGAGCGGCCATGAAGGAGTCCTTGGGGGAGATGTGGCCAGGAGAGCTGAGGGGAGGGGATTTGGAGGGAGTGGACTGGGTGGAATGCGGACTCCCACTATGGCTGCGTGTCACACGTTTGCCCCCCGACCCAGTGGGTGTGCCTACCTCACCCTGTGTGTGCGTGTCAGGAGGAGTGCGGTGGACCTTCCCTGCTGGTGTGGTGCCCGTGTCCGTTGATGTGGGTGCATGCCGACGTCTGGGTGTACGTGTGACAGGCATGGGAGTGGGAAGTGTGGATGGGGCAGGGGTAGGTGGGGGGAGGTCGCGCTGCAGGAGACCCACTGCTGCAGTCAGTGTGGAGTCGATGGACCTCAGCAAGTTGCGTTGGTCAGCCTGCGATGAATGAATGCCCTCCAAGAAAGCCTCGATGTTGGTGAGGGTTTTGCCGTGGGCATGGAGGACATTAAGGATCGCAGCCTGACCAACCTGCAGTTGCCGCTGGATGTCCACAGACTCTGCATTGGCGGCAGCAGTGGAGACAGGGGCAGGGGGCGCGGTGCCTGGCAGGAAGGAGACATGCTGTGACCGGGCACGCTGGGAAGGGACACGAGCAAGTGGGAGGCGGCTGGTGGAAACTGAGGGGGCGGTGCGAGGTGTTGTTCCGCTGTCAGCTGCTGGTGCAGCCTCCGCCCACTCGGCGACATCGTCCCCGGACCTGTCAGCTTCGTAGTCTGATGTGCCAGTCGACAGGTCCTCGGCCACACTCTCCTCCGCCTCTGTCCCACTCGATGTGCCAGACCCGATGTCACGGCTGGCACTGGTGCTCGGTCCCTCCGCCTGGTCTGTGTCCATGTCTCCCTCTGTGTCCCCCGACGATGCTGTGGGCAGGGTGGAGAGACAGAAATTATTCAGACACCTGTACACATCTGTCACATGAGTCCAATCTACATAGGTAACATTGCATGGCCTGAAAAGGAAGATCCCTAACATCTACTGAACAGGGTACCGATGTAGGGCATGAAACACACAGTTGGTTGAGCCACCATGCCACTGAAATACCATGGAGAGCATGAGACAATAGCTAAACACAGGAACAGGAGTCTGACATAGCACCCAGGTCCTGGGGACAATCCAGCACTGCATCTGCACCACACAGCGTTGGCGAAAATACCGATGACCAGGGACCATATCCATGAACTTGAGACACATGCTGCATAGGTAATGCTGAAAACATGCACAACATGACTCGGTCACTGCACATTGCGTGTGTGTCCAGGCACATCACGCACTGCCCAGACCCAGCAAGTGGTAATCAGGATTTAACACATAGGCATTGCCCGCCCCAACAAGACCCTACACGAGGCAAATTGTGGAGACACAGGTGGCACCAACATCTCATGGTCTGGGTGATACACACAGGGGCAGGCAAAAAGCAAGATTGGACGCCAAACAGCCAAGGTGCGCCTGTACAAATAATGAGGTACCAGTGCCCATCCTCAGATGAGTATAACAAGACACACAGGCACTGGCAACTGTGAGTATGAAGAAGGACAATCAGGTCAGGCTGCACAGTGGACACCTGTACAAATTAGCACGTCTATATACATGGTGACAGGGGACAATGGCACAGAGCACAACTTACGCTGTAGACACTGACAGTGGCCACGTTCATGATGACACATACACCACTGAGGAAAAGGTGCCCCAGGGGACAGTAGTGGGCACGCAACTACATGCTACTGAATGGTAATGACAGCAACACACATCACCATCCCTGCACTATGTGTATCGCACAGTCATGCACATCATGTCACAGGCCACTACATAGGACATGCGCGCTGTAAGGCATGACACATGAGAGACCAACTCCCATGTCTGGAGTCAGCATCAGTGCCAACTGACATGGAACCCACATGCAGTGAACTTGACAGGCAAGGTCCCACAACCTGTTACACACCACCCCCACACATGATGCTACAGACATTGTTCCCGTGGACAAAGCGCCAGCCTACATTACCCTGTGAAGGAGTGACTACACACAGACCAGGGAACACATTGCAAGGAGGGGAAGGGTGGCAGGGGCACAGCGCTATACTGGGGCAAACAGGATCTGCACAGCACCTTTAAACCCTGCCAGTGGATTCATGCTACTGTGCCCTTACAAATGCCGGTGACACACAACAAACACACATGTACCTACCCCCTTCCGGCTGCTGCATCGCCTGTAAGCGCCTCTCAAGGTCTGGAAAGACCACCGGCAGCACACGCCTGTGGAGGTGGCTCAGACGGCGGCGGCCGCGGTTCTTGTGGCTCTCAGGTGAGTCCCCCAGCAGGAGCCGTGCAATCCTCCGCGTCCAGCACTGGATATCCTGCCAGCGTTTCCTCACCTGGGCCAGGCGCCGCCTCCGACCATCCACACCCCTCACGGCACTGACGGCGGTCAGCCAGATCTGCTCCTTGGCAGTGGCGCCTACCTGTGAGGAGGAACAAGTGACACCACATCAATACACCAGCCACATGTCACAGAGAGACATATGGGTACAAATTAGCTGGTAACAACAAGGCATGTCATGCAGCCAACGCATTGCACCTTTGTCATAGGGACATCATCCCCTGGTGAGGGGAAAAGCACTACGTGCCACAGTGGGTACACAGGTGGAATGATGGCAATGTCACAATCAATGATCTAGGCTCACACTGTGCATCACACCCACCCCTCCTGGCTCAGGGCACTGCTGTGAGGACTCCACACCCACCCCTCCTGTCTCAGGGCAATGCTGGGAGGACTCTGCACACACCCCTCCTGTCTCAGGGCACTGCTGGGAGGACTCTGCACCCACCCCTCCTGTCTCAGGGCACTGCTGGGAGTGATGGGCACCCACCCCACCTGTCTCAGGGCACTGCTGTGAGGACTCCACACCCACCCCTCCTGGCTCAGGGCACTGCTGTGAGGACTCCACACCCACCCCTCCTGTCTCAGGGCAATTCTGGGAGGACTCTGCACACACCCCTCCTGTCTCAGGGCACTGCTGGGAGGACTCTGCACCCACCCCTCCTGTCTCAGGGCACTGCTGGGAGACATCAGGCACCCCCCCCCCTGGGACCCCCCCGACAGTACATGGCATGTGTGTTACACCTGGACGCAATGGCAGAAGTCACAGTCACCACATAGGGACAGTCTGTGGCAGTGGCCTATGCACTCACCTGATAACCTGGTCGCCCATACAGCATGGAGTACTGTGGGAGGATCACATCCAGCAGAGCCATGTTCTCCTCCAGGGTGAATGGCTGTGTCCTCTCCACAGCCCTTGACATGGTTCCAGGGAATCAGTAGCAGCAGCTGGGTCGACGAATGCAAAGATGTGCAGGCAAGTGCTCCCTCATGGGACCTGGCTGCCTTATATGTGCCCTTCTGCCCAGTCTCATGCACAGGAGTACAGAGAGATTGGTCACTCACATTTGCATCCTATGTTTCCACCAATCCCTTCAAACCTAGCAGTCTGTGGGTTCTCTATCGGTTTCATTCTCCTGCATGATGTCAGCCCCACAAACACATTGCAACAAAGTAGACAAATCCCAACTGACTTCTGCTGTGCACCTTCCAGAACAATTTCGAATTTTGAACTTGGTCTCCATGACAACCAGCATGCATGTAGGCCTTAATACTTGTCCCCTATGTAATTTGGAGCATCACACACAGGTACGGTGCGTGTGGGGGCCCTAGGGCACCCCAAATGCATGGCAACGGCCCATACATGCATGCCTACGCTCTCCATCACTTTTGGTCTGCACGCGTATGCGTACTCGTAGTGATAGTGAGCGTAGATGTGAGTGTACGGTCCGTACCACTACGGGTACGCATACGCGTGCAGACCCATAGTGATAGTGAGCGTAGATGCGAGTGTACGGTCCGTACCACTACGGGTACGCATACGCGTGCAGACCCATAGTGATAGAGAGCGTAGATGCGAGTGTACGGCCCTATCACTATGGGTCTGCACGCGTATGCGTACCCGTAGTGGTACAGACCGAACACTCGCATCTACGCTCACCATCACTATGGGTCTGCACGCGTATGCGTACCCGTAGTGGTACGGACCGAACACTCGCATCTACGCTCACCATCACTATGGGTCTGCACGCGTATGCGTACCCATAGTGGTACGGACCGAACACTCGCATCTACGCTCACCATCACTATGGGTCTGCACGCGTATGCGTACCCGTAGTGGTACGGACCGTACACTCGCATCTACGCTCACTATCACTATGGGTCTGCGCGCGTATGCGTACCCGTAGTGGTACGGACCGTACACTCACATCTACGCTCACTATCACTATGGGTCTGCACGCGTATGCGTACCCGTAGTGGTACGGACCGTACACTCGCATCTACGCTCACTATCACTATGGGTCTGCACGCGTATGCGTACCCGTAGTGGTACGGACCATACACTCACATCTACGCTCACTATCACTATGGGTCTGCACGCGTATGCGTACCCGTAGTGGTACGGACCGTACACTCACATCTACGCTCTCTATCACTATGGGTCTGCACGCGTATGCGTACCCGTAGTGGTACGGACCGTACACTCACATCTACGCTCACTATCACTACGAGTACGCATACGCGTGCAGACCCATAGTGATGGAGAGCGTAGATGCGAGTGTACGGTCCGTACCACTACGAGTACGCATACGCGTGCAGACCCATAGTGATAGAGAGCGTAGATGCGAGTGTACGGCCCTATCACTATGGGTCTGCACGCGTATGCGTACCCGTAGTGGTACGGACCGTACACTCGCATCTACGCTCACTATCACTATGGGTCTGCACGCGTATGCGTACCCGTAGTGGTACGGACCGTACACTCGCATCTACGCTCACTATCACTATGGCTCTGCACGCGTATGCGTACCCGTAGTGGTACGGACCGTACACTCGCATCTACGCTCACTATCACTATGGCTCTGCACGCGTATGCATACCCGTAGTGGTACGGACCGAACACTCGCATCTACGCTCACTATCACCATGGCTCTGCACGCGTATGCGTACCCGTAGTGGTACGGACCGAACACTCGCATCTACGCTCACTATCACTACGGGTACGCATACGCGTGCAGACCCATAGTGATAGTGAGCGTAGATGCGAGTGTACGGTCCGTACCACTACGGGTACGCATACGCGTGCAGACCCATAGTGATAGTGAGCGTAGATGCGAGTGTACGGTCCGTACCACTACGGGTACGCATACGCGTGCAGAGCCATAGTGATAGTGAGCGTAGATGCGAGTGTACGGTCCGTACCACTACGGTTACGCATACGCGTGCAGACCCATAGTGATAGTGAGCGTAGATGCGAGTGTACGGTCCGTACCACTACGGGTACGCATACGCGTGCAGACCCATAGTGATAGGGCCGTACACTCGCATCTACGCTCTCTATCACTATGGGTCTGCACGCGTATGCGTACTCGTAGTGGTACGGACCGTACACTCGCATCTACGCTCGCCATCACGATGGGTACACATACGGCAGCACTCCCACAGTGATTTGGGAACATGCACAGGCCCTCTCAGCAGCAGTACGGCGGATTTTACACTTCACTGTGGTGATAGGCGACACACATGTCGGAATAGGGCGGACATACTTGTCCATGGATGGACATACTTGTCCAGGAATGGACACCAAGGCATCGTCTGTGCATTACCACATGTGTGGGGCACAGGTGTCACAGGCTGTGATGTGGAACATGCCTCCTGAGTGGAGAAGGCACCAGATGTATGATGAGATGTGTACATGTGTACTGTGTGAGGGTGCAATGTGTGCCAGGCATGCCCTTGACTCCTTTGACATGTGTGCATGTGGGACTGCGCACTTGGGGTGAGCGTCACTGGCATGGCACGGACACCAACACACGGAAGTGTCCCATGATGCCCGGTACAGGGGTCATGACACATGACTCATCACTACCCACAGTGCACAATGTGACTATGCCATATATGTGTCCGGGATTTACATCGGGTTGATGTTGTAGCACCCTCAAAAGCTGCAGCCGTTGCAGCAACCAACATGTGGCTGTGTGTAGATTGTCATTGCACACTGTTCCCAACACCATGCCACATGTGTTACCGGATGTGAGGTGCACATGTATGCAAGGGACACGGAGTAGCGTGACAAGGCCATGTCAGCAAACTCACAAGGAATGTGTGGGGAGTCATGACATGTGCACCTTCATGGCAAGGTGTGTGGGCTGGACTAGTGTAATGTCATGTGACCTGTGGCTCAAGTGTTCCGCTGCCAGTCTCTGCAATCAGCATCACACTTCTGCTGATGTGTGGGTGTATGTCACTCCTGTCTTGCGTCGGGCAGTGCACTTGCACTGGGACACAGCTATTTTCATGGCGTGGCATGGGGAGGTTCTCAATCACCGTGTGTAGCTGGGTCTTGGAAGGAGTGTCACCTTGCATCCATACGTGTCCTGGGCATGTAGCACATGCCTGACTCCCTATGTGGCATGTGTGTATTGCCAGATTTACATGTGCTCAGTAGACATGAGTTGTTCTCGTAGTGCACTCACTCTTCCTTGTCACTTCCAAATTACTGCAGAGCGCCTCCTGTTGCCCGAAGAATTCCAGACTTGGCCACCATGCAGGAGAATGACACGATCCGGCTCTACCGCTTCACCCAACCGTTGATTCTGGAGCTGACGGCGAGACTGGCACCACACCTGCAACCGCAGCACAGGTATCCTACGGCACTGACACCCCAGCTGAAGGTAAATGGCTGCCCTACATTTCCTTGCCACGGGTACCTTCCAATATACCATAGCTCATGTTGGTGGCATGTCCCAGAGCATGTTCAGCGGTGTGCTGCATGATTTCTTGGAGGCCATGTTGATTCACCTGGATGACTTCATCAAGTTCCCAACCCCTGAACAGATGACTGAGGTCAAGCGTGGTTTCTATGCCCTGGGAGGGATGCCCCATGTCATTGGGTCCATAGATGGGACACATGTAGGTTTGGTACCACCACACGCACGGGAGGTGGCGTACCGCAATCGGAAGCACTACCACTCCATCAATGCCCTTGTGGTGTGTCTGTCCAACATGGTGATTTCACATGTCTGTGCTCGTTTTCCAGGATCAGCACACGATGCCTACATCATGAGGCGTAGCGGGATGCCTGATATGATGATGCAGCTGCGCAACGAACGGGCATGTGTTGTTGGTGGGTACAGTCTGTCTGTCCTGTATTCTGTTTGGCCGAGCAGCACTACCGCTTCGCCAGTTCTAACGATATCCATGTGCTTTCCATTTAGGGGACGCTGGCTATCCCAACATGCCTTGGCTGCTGACACCTCTCCGCAACCCCATCACGCCGGCCCAGCTCCGCTACAACACCGCCCATGGCCGGACAAGGCGAGTGATAGAGAGGACGTTTGGCATGCTGAAGAGCCGATTCAGGTGCCTCCACAAGACCGGAGGCGCACTCCCATATGCCCCGGCGAAGGTCTGCAAGATCTTCATGGTCTGCTGCATGCTGCACAACATGGCAGTTGAAAGAGCTGTGCCCCTCATCCTGGATCAAGATGACGAGGACCATCCACCCGTGGAGGACGAAGGGCTTGGCAATGGGGCTAGTGATGTGGAGGATGTGGAGCCGCAAGAGGACATCCGGACTCGGCTCATACGCGACTTCTTTGCTTAGTGGTGAGTACCAGGGTCTGAGTGTGCACGCATTGGTCCCCGTGTGGCATGCGTTGTGATGTGTGTCTCCACCTGCATGTATGGCACGTGGGTCAGAGGTGTGTGTGGGTGTGTCACTGGAGTGATGGTGGCAGTGATGGTAGTATTTCCCCAGGCATAATTGTGACCTAGCATGTTGTCATACATACCTGTGTCGAGTAAATGCACATGCAAGTGGCTGTGCTTTTTGTGGCTGACTTCTTGTGTGTCTCTCTTCCCCAGGTACCTGCGCATGCCGTCTTCTGGTTGCATTGTTGTGGCACTGCTATTCATCATGGACATGGCATCGTGGGCTGACTCAGCGTTACAGGCACGGACACGTTTGGAAGTCTCCATGGGGTAAGGGATGCATCTGGGGTGTATTGGGTGTGGCAGTTGTTCACGATGTGTGCACACTGCCCCGGTCGGGGTTTTGGTCCTCTGCAGACATGTGGCATCCCCATGGGACACGACATGCAGCTGGGTACACCTGAATAGATGGGCTGCCTGGTTGTCAGTCATCAGTGATGGGATAGTGGATTGTGATGAAGGCATCAATGTGTGTGACACTGCCCTCGGACACATACGGTTAACATTGTCTTGACATGGCGTGGGACTTCCACATCAGCGGATGTATGGTGTATGGCAGTCTCTCCGTGAGCAGCTGTGGGTATTTAGCTGTTATCCGACACTTGTGTGCCAGTTCCATGGCTATCACGCATTTGTGCTGCAGAAGGGGGGTGCCAGTGTTGGAGCCACATGTTACTCCACATGATGTGTTCATGTGTACTTCAAGTTGCCTCTGCAATCCCAAACACATGACTATTAAAGGTGTCCCTATGCCTCCAAGGTGCCTCTTCTCAGTCAATGCTGGTGTGTTGGCACGGTGCATCCTGCATGTCTGGCATGGTATTCCCTGATTGTGGCTATGTGTCAATGTGTCGAGTGGCAAGATGCAAGCTGTGTGTGTGTGCTGAGACTGTGTAATGGGCATGATGTCCATGACTGTGTGGGTATTGTGACATGTGCCATCCCCATGCATCCAACGTTGTCCATGACCCCATTCTCTGCATCCACCGGACTCAGGCTTGCAGGACATGGTTCTGCCACCTGTCTACACGTACCTGGGTGCCCCCCAGGACACGGGCCAGGATCCCTGACCTCTGCGCATGACTGTTGCTGTACTCAATGTGTCTGTCAGCACGGTTGTTCGGCCACCCCCTCAGCTGGTTCTGACCATCACGGGTGTGTATGGTGCTCCATGTCTGTCTTGCCTAGAAAACTGTGACCCATGTGTCCTGTGCCAGACTCAGGCCCCAGGGTGTGGATGGTTGAAGTGAACAGATGAGTCAGGCATGTTTAGACTGTACAAGACACATGTTAGGTAATAATGCTACCAGCAGGCATCTACTCTTAATAGTGTGATTTATTATTGGGGGGGGGGGGGCCAAGTGAGGGCCTTTCCGGGATTAGGGAATCCAAAGTTCAGTAGGGGAGTTGGTGTCCTTGCCATTGGAAATCCTCAGAGTCCATGCCACAGTCTTTGTCAACATTGGTCAGCCAGTGACCAGCAGGGCCATGTGGCAGAGAATGTCTCTTGATGCTGTGATGCTGTTGCTCCAGTGGGCCAGGTGCCAGGCCAGGTGTCCTGGGAGATGGTGATGTAGCAGCCACCCTCACGGTCCTTTCCGTGGACGACCCGGCTTCCTGCGGGGAACCTCAGCAGCAGGCCGTGACGACGTCTGGGATGCTCCGTCGGATGTTTCCTCCTCCTCCTCATGATCCCTCCCTGTGGGTGGTGATGTTCTCCGCCTTCTGGCACAGGGAGGGTCGGCCATGGTGTCGGCCATCCGACGGAGTTCAGCGTGAATCCCCTGGGACGCCGTCACTTGCTGAGCCTGTCTGTCCTCCATCCTCCGTTGGTGTAGCTGTAGACAGGCTATTAGCTCCGCATGTTGCTGGGCCTGCTGGACCTTGATCCCCTCGAGGACGGACACAACCTGGGCCATGCCCGTGGTGTCCTGCCGGTATGAGTCCAGGATGTTACGGACATGGGAAAATACCGGATCCCCAGCCAACTGGTCAGGCTCGCGCCTCCGCCGTCCTCCACTCCCACCACCCCTGCCCACTTGCGTCTGGCCTGCACTTGTGGGCACATGGGGTCTCCGGGACCCCTGAGGGGTGGCATTGGCGTTGTCGCCTGCCTCCTCCTGGGTGCCCGGGACACCGTGTCCCTCCTGGCGAGCCTGGCTGCATTGTGGTGTTGGGGCAGGGATCCTGGGTGTCTCCTGGGATGTGGCAGGAGTGGGGGTGGTGGTTGGCACGGTTGTACCTGACGCAGGTGCTGCAGGTGGTTGGACACCAGAGGGGCCAGGTCGGTCGGGGTCGTCCGCAGAGTGGTGAGAGTGGTCGCTGCCGGTGGGATCGGTCTCCTGCAGATCCGGGTCCTGTGAGTGTTCCCCCCCAGTGTTGGGGGGTGCAGCACGACGTTGACCTGTGTGTGAGAGAGACAATGTTAATTTTGATCCATGCAACATCCATGTTTCATCCGTTACAAAGTTGGCACATTTCCTCTTGGAATTAGGATCTGTCTTGCATTCCACTCACAGTGCACTTGTGCATGTGTGTGTCCCTTGGGCACCAATTTGGCCCCTTTAACTATGTGTGGCACAGTCTTACTTGCTGCGTCAAGTGTGACTGCAGTCAGCAGTGGAGTGTGCATGTGTGCCGAGCTATGCATTTGCGCCTTCCTTGTAGCACTGTACATGTGCACATGGAGTGGATCCACACACTCATATGATGCAGGTGGCTGTCCTTGTGCTCGTGTACAGGTTGTAACATGGCCCTGCGTTTTGCCATGATGAAGAGGGGGGGTTCTGGCACTGGCCACCCTTGTCTACATGCACGCAGTCCACCTGCTGACGAGCAGACATTCCCACACACCAAAGGACTGATTTGCTCTCCCTGTGTCTCCCTCCTTCTCTGTCCCCCTCTCCCTCCCTCTCTGTCCCCCTCTCCCTCCCTCTGTGTGTCAGCCTCCTCCCTGTGTCCATCTTCCTGTGTCTCCCTCTCTCTCTGTCCCCCTCTCCCTCCCTCTCTGTCCCCCTCTCCCTCCCTCTGTGTCCCCCTCTCCCTCCCTCCGTGTGTCACCCTCTGTCACCTTGGCCCAGCTTCCTGGGCACACACTGTTAGCAGATCTTTGAGTGGCCCTTGGCCTGTTGATGTGAGTTTGTTTCTGATCTCCAGGCACCCATTTTGTCTGCTGTGTGTCTGTGCGCTGCTGCTGTGGTGGTGTGTGCTGCCACTCTTTCACACTGTTGGCTGTTCATTGGCTGCTGGCATGTGCAAAACAGTGCCTTCACCCCCATGTGTTGATGCAAGGCGTCCGCCATTTGCTGGCAAGTCATTCCTGTGTTGGGACACAGTGTTTGTCTGGCTGTGACCTAGGCCATATGGGCAGAGGGCATTGTTGTCTGCTTTGGAGTCGCACTATGTGATTCTTGGTGCCCAGCCTCCCGCCATCCGGGTTACCGTGTCATGTGTTGTTGTCTTCTGTGGCCTGTGACTTGACATTGTCCAGCTGGGTGCATGGGGCATGGTGGCAGCAGTGGCATGTGCCTGCTCATGGAGTGTGGTTGAGTAATGCGATGGCTTGTGGTGGTTGCGTGCCTGTTATTAATTTTGGTTGTGGTTGCAGTTCCCCCCATGTGAGGTGCGTTGTTTGTGTACTCACCCGGGTCTCGGAGTCCTTCTACTCCTTCAACTGCCTCCACCGGCAGTATGGCCATCACCCTCTCCTCCCAGGGATGGTACTGTACGGCTCTGCGGGAGGGCCCTCCTCCGGTGGCGTTGGCCTGGTCGTGTTCCTCCTGCCTCTTGGCTCTGACCCTCCTCCGCAGATCGTACCACCTGTTCTGGCAATCCTGCTTGGTCCTCCTGGTGTCCGCAACAGCATTCACAGCATCGACGATGGTCTGCCACATGGCTGTTTTGGCTGCCTGGCTGGTGCTTCTGACCAATGTTCCAAAGATCTGTGGCTCGACTCTGAGGATTTGATCAACAAGGACCTCCAACTCTCGGTGACTGAACTTTGGATTCTTGGTAGTGGGCATGGTGAGGGGTGTGGGTGGGGATGGTGTGGGTGTGGGGGGGGGTGTGGATGTTGGGGGGGGGGTGTGGATGGTTGTGTGTGTGTGTGAATGTGATGAGAGGGTGTTTGTGAGGGTGGTCGTGTGAAGGTGTGCAAGTGTAAGGTGTGGTGTAGCTTGTAGTCTGGTTCTGTGGTGTCTGGCAGCAGTGAGTCTGTTGCAAAGGCTCATGGTTTGTGTGTGTGGGCCCTTTTTATTGGTCCATGGGTGGGTGTGGCAGTTTTTGAATTTTGGGTGGGTGTGTTATAAGGAGTGGTGGTGTATTGGGCCTCTGTTTGTTTTTGGCAGTTGCAGGTCAGTGATTGTGTTATTTAAGTGGTTGTTGGCCATGTTTAGTGGCTGTGTGCCTTTCGAATGGTGTATTCTTGTGTTGTTTTATTTTGTCCTGGTTGTGTACGTGCGTTTTGAGCGTGTGTACGGTGTGTACATGGGCCATTTGGTTGTACGATTTTGTCCTTGTGTGTGGCTTTGTAAGACTCGTACATGCGGTTGTGATGTTGGGGCATGGGGTGCGCTCCGTACTTAGGAGGTTGTGTTGGGGGTGCGCCAGGAACGTACTGGGGTGGGGGTACGACTGGAACGTACTGGGGTGTGGGTAGACGGGGCTATGACACGTCCTGGGGTGGGGGTACGACTCGAACGTACTGGGGTGTAGGTTCACGGTGGTACGACACGTCCAGGGGTGGGGGGTGTACATTGACGGTGGTACGACACGTACTGGGGTGGGGGTACGACTGGAACGTACTGGGGTGTAGGTACACGGGGGGTACGACACGTCCAGGGGTGGGGGGTGTACATTGACGGTGGTACGACACGTACTGGGGTGGGGGGGTGTACATTGACGGTGGTACGACACGTACTGGGGTGGGGGGGTGTACATTGACGGTGGTACGACACGTACTGGGGTGGGGGTACGACTGGAACGTACTGGGGTGTAGGTTCACGGTGGTACGACACGTCCAGGGGTGGGGGTACGACTGGAACGTACTGGGGTGTAGGTACACGGGGGGTACGACACGTACAGGGGTGGGGGGTGTACATTGACGGTGGTACGACACGTCCAGGGGTGGGGGTACGACTGGAACGTACTGGGGTGTAGGTACACGGGGGGTACGACACGTCCAGGGGTGGGGGGTGTACATTGACGGTGGTACGACACGTACTGGGGTGGGGGGGTGTACATTGACGGTGGTACGACACGTACTGGGGTGGGGGTACGACTGGAACGTACTGGGGTGTAGGTTCACGGTGGTACGACACGTCCAGGGGTGGGGGTACGACTGGAACGTACTGGGGTGTGGGTACACGGGGGTACGACACGTCCAGGGGTGGGGGGTGTACATTGACGGTGGTACGACACGTACTGGGGTGGGGGGTGTACATTGACGGTGGTACGACACGTACTGGGGTGGGGGTACGACTGGAACGTACTGGGGTGTAGGTTCACGGTGGTACGACACGTCCAGGGGTGGGGGTACGACTGGAACGTACTGGGGTGTGGGTACACGGGGGGTACGACACGTACAGGGGTGGGGGGTGTACATTGACGGTGGTACGACACGTACTGGGGTGGGGGTACGACTCGAACGTACTGGGGTGTACCTAGACGGGTGGGGGTATACATACACGGGGGGTACGTGTCGGACGTACGGGGGCTGGGGGGAGTGTTGGGCGCGTATGCGGGCACATGTCTCCATGGTTGCTATAGGTGTTCGGTGCGGACGGTGTTTTTTCCATACGGTTGTACGCTCGGACGCACGGGATGGATCGTGATTCCTCGGTCGGACTTGGATTTTCACGTTTGTAAGGTAAATCGTCCGAGGACGTGTCGGACACATTTTCCGACCCGAGGACGTGTGGGGAATGATTCCCAGTGCGGTTCGTATGGACTTTTTACCATGCGAATCGTGATTGCCAGTTCGTACGGCACTTGTACGATTCGTACGGTAAAAAGTCCCGATACGAGTCGCACGGGGGAATTTTTTACCGGATTGTGATCGGCACCTTAGTGGGGTAGGACTCACAGAAGGCAGATTCCAAGTGCTGGGTTCAATATTGTTGGAGCCTTCAGTTGCAGAAACTCGAGACAACATGCTAGACAACTAGCCCTTGGGGTCACTCTGGGGAACTGGGTTCAACAGATGCAGGTCCAGTCCTTTTCAATCAGGCAATAGTATTATCAGGTCCAAAAGTGAAGTGAAGAGAAGGTATCTGTGGGCCAATATTTATACTTGGATCTTCATTTGAAGTGGGAGGAGCTTCTAGAGGTCTCCCTTTAGCATGAACAGGTTTCCTGCCATCCCTGACCTGGCTCCAGACTAACTGCGGGGAGTGTGCAGCCCTTTGTGTGGAGGCATGACACAGCCTATTCAAGTGGCCTATCAGGCACACCTAATCTCTGTATTGTATATTGCGGAGGAATACATAAAGTCAAACTGTTAGATGCACCCAGTCATGTGACCTAGAGACAGGCTACTATAAATATGGGCTTCACTATAAGAGATGATTTTTTATTACAGTTCCAAAGACACCAAACATGAACTGGCTACCTGTTCCCATTTGGAAATCACAGATTATTAAATGTAACAAGGTATCTCCAATGTTATCCTGTGGGAGAGATAGGTCTTTCAATACTGAAAAACAAATGTAAGTGTTTTTCACATCAGCACATGTACAGCTTAAAACTACATGTCTTACTTTTTAAATACATTGCACCCTGCCCTCAGGGCTGTCCGGGTCGAACCCTAGGGGTAACTTAAATGTATCAAAAAGGAAGGCTTGGGCCTGGCAAATAGTTTATTTTGCCACGTTGAAGTGTGAGTTTAAACTGCACACTGACTGGCTTGCAAGGCATACTTGAGGCATGTTTAAAGGCCTAAGTAAGCTGGCGGCACAATAAGTGCTGCAGGCCCATTAGCAGCATTTAATTTACAGGTCCTGTTCATGGGTAGTACCACTTTACTAGGGGTGTACAAGTAAATAAATATGCCAATTGGATAAAAGTCACTCCACCATGTTGTATGGCGAGAGCTCATTTATGTTATCACTAGTTAACCAAATTAAAGTGTGCAGAGTGCTAATGCCAGAAAAATTGAGATCAGCAAAACTAAGCGGTGTGAAGGCAAAACATTTGGAGCAGACCACCCTAAGGCTGACACGTCTAACAACCTTGGTCTCTCCACTAGGAACAGTAATATCATTAATATGTGATAAAAGTGATTTTTTTCAGCTAAAATTGAGGATTGCAGGGGATTCTGGGTAAGGAAACGTTGGGGGATCCCAGCAAGCCATACCTCTCTGGAAGCCCCCGGGTGTCTAGTTTTCAGAAATGTGTGGGTTTGGTGGGTTTCCCTAGATGACCGCCGAGCACGGTGCCAAAAACACAGGTGACCCCCCTTGCCAAACCAGGTGGTTTGAGATAGGCAATTTTGATGTCGCCTCACTACGATTTGGGCCCTTGCCTGTCACGGGTACTTGGGCCTCCCACACAAGTGAGGCACCATTTTTACCAGGAGACCTGGGGGAATGCTGGGTGGTGGGAAATTTGTGTGAGCCCGGTGATGCCACAACTTTCCCACACAAAAATGTGTGAAAAATGTGATTTTTTCAGCTAAAATTGAGGTTTGCAGGGGATTCTGGGTAAGGAAACGTTGGGCGATCCACGCAAGCCATACCTCCCTGGAAGCCACCGGGTATCTAGTTTTCAGAAATGTGTGGGTTTGGTAGGTTTCCCTAGATGGCCGCCGAGCACGGGGCCAAAAACCCAGGTGACCCCCCTTGCAAAACCAGGTGGTTTTGAGATAGGTAATTTTTATATCGCCTCACTACGTTTTGGGCCCTTGCCTGTCGTGGGTACTTGGGCCTCCCACACAAGTGAGGCACCATTTTCACCGGGAGACCTGGGGGAATTCTGGGTGGTGGGAAATTTGTGTGAGCCCGGTGATGCCACAACTTTCCCACACAGAAATGTGTGAAAAAAGTGTTTTTTTTTCAGCTAAAATTGAGGTTTGCAGGGGATTCTGGGTAAGGAAACGTTGGGCGATCCACACAAGCCATACCTCCCTGGAAGCCCCCGGGTGTCTAGTTTTCAGAAATGTGTGGGTTTGGTAGGTTTCCCTAGATGGCCGCCGAGCACGGGGCCAAAAACCCAGGTGACCCCCCCTTGCAAAACCAGGTGGTTTTGAGATAGGCAATTTTGATGTCGCCTCACTATGTTTTGGGCCCTTGCCTGTTGCGGGTACTTGGGCCTCCCACACAAGTGAGGCACCATTTTTACCGGGAGACCTGGGGGAATGCTGGGTGGTGGGAAATTTGTATGAGCCCGGTGATGCCACAAATTTCCCACACAAAAATGTATGAAAAAGGGATTTTTTCAGCTATAATTGAGGTTTGCAGGGGATTCTGGGTAAGGAAACTTTTTTTTTTAATGCTTTATTTAAGTTTGCAAAATCAAAACAATACAAAGACATTGGCTGTATGTTCAATAAGAAACCGTCGATAAGATACATCATGACACCTCTGGCCCCCAAATCATCAACAGTATCTAATAATGGCATCAGTTCAGTGGCCCCCCGTAATCGCCCCAACATTCCCAAATGTCAGAGTTCAAAAAGAAACTTAAGAAGAACCGCCCGCCAAAGGGCCCATCGTTCAATCTCCGCAGCTGCCGCAGCTGTCACCCCACACCTCCCATCCAGCCCACGCCAGCACAGACCAGCATCCCAAACAGAACAGCCATGATGACATAACGTCTTGCCAGGTTCCTCACTTCTCCTTAATTATAACCCTGGCGCCGCGCAGTTCACCCCACTCCCGTAGGCACTATTCCGGAACTGGAGTGTGGTGGGGAAGAGCTCGGCAGGGTAGCGATGTATGTCTTATACGGGCCCCAAATGTCTTTAGGTCGTGCCACCGTGGGGAGGAGACTAGAGTAGATCTCGCTGTTTGTGCTGCAGAAAGCCATGGAAGTGAGCCATGCATCCGCCGTGGGGGCCATTTGATCCCCCCAGCGCTTAGCAATCTCTCGCTTAGCAAGCAGGAGGCCCAGAGAGGCGAGCCTTCGGACAGTCTTAGGGAAATTTACCGTGTAGCCCAGCAGCGCAACCTCGGGTGTGGGAACCAACGTGAGTCCCAGCATAGTGCCCAGGATCTCGTGCACCTGTGTTCAGTATAACTGCAGTCTGGGGCACGTCCACGACAGGTGTGCAAAATCGGCGTGTGGTGCAGCGCATTTCCAGCATGTGTGTGGTCGAGAGGGGTCATTGGCGTGGAGTCTGTCAGGGGGCATGTAGAAGCGGCGAAGGAATTTGTAATGGAGGAGCTTATGGCGACTATTGAGTGATATCGTGTTAGTGACTTTGCAGCAAACGGTCCACTGTTCGTCCGTGATCGGCCTGCCCAAGTCCGACTCCCAAGCCGCCCGCAGCCGGGCATCCGCATAAGGAACCAGAGCTGCGCATGACTTATAAAGCTTAGAAACTATGTGGGCTCCCGTGTCTTTATCAATGAGGAGGGTGAGGGGCTCAAAGGACTCCGGCTCGAGGGGGAATCCCGCGATTTCCGACCGCGCCGCGCAATAAAGCCGGCGTAGTACAAACTGATCCATGAACGTAGCCTCGCTGAAACGCGCCTCCTCCATCATCGAGAATATGTGCCCGCCAGGGTATAAATCTCCAATCTTAGTGAGGTTAAACTTATTTAAAGTGCGCTGCACCAGGAGTTCTCCCGTACCCGGCAGCAGCCCAGGGTTGGGAAGTGGGAGCGAAGAGGAGTACAGGCGAGGCCGGGCTAAATAACGAGCCAGGCGACCCCAGGCCCAGCTGGTGGTGGACACCGTTTGTATGTCCACTGGGCTCCGGGGAACCCCCTCGGGCAACACCGCCGACAAGCGACCCGGGAGCACGAAATCCGCCTCCGGCCGAAGGAACGGGATCCGTGCGTCAGGATAATACCAGGCGTAGGCGTGCGCACATTGAGCAATCAAGTAGTACAGGTACATATCCGGTACACCGAAGCCGCCTCTGTCATGGGGGAGCGTAAGAGTCCTCCAGCTGATTCGGGGGCGCTTCCCGCCCCAAACCAGCTTAATCAAATGTGACCGCAGGGTGGAGAAAAATGCCCGAGTAAGAGGAATAGGGATATTATTTAAAAAATACAGAAATCTTGGAAGTACAACCATTTTTATAATGGCAATTCTGGCCAACATGGAGAGCGGGAGTCGCAGCCATCCCTCCACCTGCGTCTCTAGCCTGGCAATCGCGCGGCCATAATTGAGGCGAATAATTTCGTCAGTGTTCAGATGTATCTGAATGCCCAAGTACCGTACCGAGTCGGAGCACCACTCCAACGGGAACTCGCACTGCCATTGGGACGTGCCGCTAGTCAACGGGAAAATTATGGACTTGTGCCAATTGATGCCCAGTCCAGAGTGGGCTCCAAAGCGGAGAATTTCTCGTATCAGGGGAGCCAAGTTGACCTGAGGCTCTCTGACATACAGTATCGTGTCGTCCGTGTAGACGGAAGCCAATAAGGGACCTGTCCGGAACTGGAGACCCCTGTGCAGATGCCGCTCCTGGAAATGCCGAATTAAGGGGTCCATAGCCAAAATGAATAAGAGCGGGGAAAGCGGGCAGCCCTGCCGCGTGCCTCTCGTGAGAGAGAAAGGGCGGGATAGCGTACCATTGATACGCAGACGAGCCGTGGGGCGGCTATACAAAAGCCGCGTCGTGGCGAGGAAGTTCTCCGGCATGCCCATGCATTGCATGACAGCAAGAAAGAAAGGCCACTCTAGGGAGTCGAAGGCCTTCTCAGTGTCTAGAAGGATAGCCGCGGCAGGCGTGGCCGGGTTGATTCTGTGGAGAACCGTGAACAATGTCCGCAAATTTAGAGACGTGGGGCGACGCGGGACAAAGCCCGACTGCATGGGCGATACAATGAATTCCATAAATTGAGACAGTCTGTTGGCCACAATTTTGGCCAGTATCTTGTAATCGAGGTTCAATAGGGAGAGGGGCCTATACGAACCACACAGCATCGGGTCTTTATTTGGTTTTGGGAGCAGAACTATTACCGCTTCACTAAGGGTCGCCGGGAGGGACCCACGCTCCAGCGCCTCTGGGTAGACCTCAATAAGCCGTGGCGACAGGAGATCCGCAAAGGCCTTGTAGAAATCCCCAGTGAAGCCATCGAGGCCGGGGGCAGAAGAGCCGCGAAGCACCTTAATCGCGCCCCGAACCTCAGTCACCGTTATGGGCTCCGCCATGAACTCCTGCATACCCCTGTCGAGGAACACTAGCGCGATTTCGGACAAGTAGGCCTCACGAGAGGCCGAGGATTCACCTAACTT
Source organism: Triturus cristatus (assembly GCF_964204655.1). Classification (NCBI taxonomy): domain Eukaryota; kingdom Metazoa; phylum Chordata; class Amphibia; order Caudata; family Salamandridae; genus Triturus; species Triturus cristatus. Next base: position 731,470,282 of record NC_140587.1, on the reverse strand, counting down.
GGTCTTGTATAGATCCGAGTAGTTTATTAATCATATATTGTTAAATTTGCTGTTAGTTCAATTAGTTTAATGCTTTTTTAGAATCAATTTTTTAACTTATTTATTGATGAACTTAACAATTTTAATGTGGTTTTATATGTAATGTTTTGATTTATGTTCGCGTCTTTTATGATTTTGTTAAATCGAATAAAGACTAATGGCTTAGATCCGAGTAGTAAGCCAGGAAGTCGTCCCTGATCTCGGTAGGCTTAGTGTGCAGCGAGCAATCCGTCCTCCGCACCTTGACTATCAGGGATTTGCTGTACGGGGGTCGCAAAGCCTGAGCCAGCGTGCGACCCGGTCTATCCCCCTCCCCGTATCTACGCGCCGTCTGGTACTTCCCCAGGTACAAAATCTCTCTGTCCGCCGCGTCCCTGAAGTCGGCCAGGAGGCGGAGTCGACGAGCGGACACGTCGGCGGTGGGCGCAAGCAGCGCCTCAGCGTCAACTGCCTTCAACTGTGTCTCCAATTGTTCAATCGTCCTGCGCAGCGCCTTTAGGACCCCAGCCTGTTTGGCTATGCAAATTCCCCTAATATATGCCTTGAATCCATCCCAAAGAATGGCCCACGAGTCAACCGATCCGGTGTTAATCGTGAAATAGTCTTCGATTGCCTCGGAAATTTCGTGGACAAATAAGTCATCCAGGAGCGCCCTCCCAGGGAATCGCCACTGCCGCTCATAACCCTCCGACCGTGGGACGTCCAAGCACAATGACACCGGGGAGTGATCCGAATATGTTCTGGGGAAGGTCTGCATCGCGCAGAACTATGGGGCCAGGCCTGGGGACAGGAGCCAGTAGTCAATCCTGGTCCAAGTGTTGTGTTGTCCCGAGAAGTGTGTGTAGTCAGTGGTGTGTGGATTGCGCCTGCGCCAAATGTCCGTCAGAGAGAACTGGCTGCATAGGTCAAGTAGTGCGCGTCGCGCCCTAGGCTTAGAGTGAGCCGCCCCCGAGGTACTGTCCAGACTCTCGTCCAGCAACAAGTTAAAGTCACCCCCAAGTATGACACAACAACAAGGCTGCCTATCACAGATTGCTGAAACTCAACAAAAGTCAACTTTGATGCAGGAGAACACTCCTTGAACACAACACAAGCATTGAAAGTTGCTATATTAAAGAGATGGATGGCTAACTTCTTATACCAAACATAAGCCTTACGAATAGCAGTGTAAGGTTACAACCTCTGGTCTACTCTATCAACACCACCCATGTGCTTATTGTAGTCTAAAATGCACACAGGTTTGCGCACTTCAGAAACAGCCACAGGTGAAGTACTCTCATCATGGATGGCAGTCAGCATGTACACATCCCTCCTGTCCACAAATTTCACAGCTAGTAGTTCATCAGTACGCAAGGAACTGCACTGTCCCCTCTGAAGTTTTCTGAAAACAAGCTCTTTTGGATAACCTTTACGGTTAGAGCGGATTGTGCCACAAGCAAAAGTGTTCACTTTGAACAATTTCTTTAACAATTGCATAGCAGTGTAGAAGTTATCAAGGTACAAATGGTGGCCTCTGTTAAACAGTCCTCTAGTAAGATCCCACACAATTTTCCCAGAAACTCCAAAAGTGGACGGACAACCAGGGGGGTCAATAGTGGAATCCCTACCAGCGTGCAGACGGAAATTAAAAACATATCCTGTCCTACTCTCAGAAAACATATACAGCTTAATTCCATAGCGTGCCCTCTTGCTAGGGATGTACTGCCCAAAAACCAAACGGCCCTTGAACAAGACCAAAGACTCATCAATAGATATTTCTTACCCTGGATTATAGATCTCTGAAAATCAATCTACAAAGTGATCAAGGACAGGCCAAATCTTTAAAAGACGGACACAGTCAGGGTGATCTCGTGGCAACGCCAAAGAATTAACAACAGAATGCAGCATCCGTAGCAAAAGGAAATACCGATCACGAGTCATAACTGCAGGAAATATGGCCGTTGCCATCAAGGGACTGGTAGACCAATATGAAGCCATGGACGGCTTCCTTATCAAACCCATCAATAAAGTTAAACCCCAAAACTTCTTCATCTCTTCCAAATTTGTGGGAGTCCACCGGGTAGCTCTAGAGTGGGGCCTAAGTTTGTCACTGTTGCTCAACAGTCTCACCCAAAAATACATCATCCATAAACAACTGAAAAAACTGTGTAGGCAAAAAATGTTCACAATCCACTCTACACCCTGCATCACCACTAAAGGCAGGCAACACCGGCTGCACCATGTTTGGACCAACCCAGAGTCCAGCACTTCCAGTAGGAAGCCTAGCAGCCTCAGGCTGCAATCCAGATGCCTCTTGCACCATCGGCACAGCAGTATCCTCCTCTAAAACAGGCACTTCATCCGCACTGAGAGTAGCTTCATCTGCACTGAGAGTACCTTCATCATCCGATGATTTCATGTGGAGAGGAAACTCAATGCCTGAATCTTCCCCTCCCTCCGCTCCCTCAGACGCACTGTCAGTCTCATAATCCTGCTCATAGGAAGATTCAAGAAGCATACCAACCACCTGCTGAGCAGTAATTCTACGGCTAGCCATACCGCTTACTAATAACAGTAACTTGTGAAACAAGTCAACAACAACAAACACTTTGTAAAATAAGCAATAAACAAAATGCACCTTTATCAGAAAGACCTATATGCTCCAAAACGATACCACTCACTTGGCAGAAGCAGATAAATTCACCACCACCTACTCTGCACAGACACAGTATAGATCAACAAAATCCCACTAAAATAGAAAGAGAAAAGAAAATTACACATAAGACAATGCAAAACACATCGCAAAGAATTCCATGCACAAAACACTTACTAAATAAGCTGCCATTATTACACCACTTACAAAAAAATTCATTCATACATGACAAAAATACTAATTTGGAGTACATACAACAAAAAAACAAATTTTTACCAAAAAAATGCAACTAGTCAAAACTGCAGAACACCACTGTCAAAATCGCGAACAGGAATCAAAAGCTTTACACTAGAATAAAAAGGAGAAAAAAAACATTACAATCACATATGCAAATAATGCACCAGTCCACACACAATCCACCAGCCAAGCTAAGGGGTAGGTGAGCCTAAGAGTATAAATAAAATATTCACCCCCATAAAAGTAGAGCAATCCTTGCCCTTGAGGCCACTCCCAAATACTAAATAAAAATAAAAAGCGCAGGTGGATAGTGGCTTCTGCCCCCCTTGAGGACAGATGGGCCTAAAAACATACTGCTATTCTGCCACCCAAAGAGGGCAGAAATGACCACAGTCATCCTCCCATAAAAGGGAGCGACCCTTATCCAAGGGGCCGCTCAACAACATAAAAAAAATACTCGGTTGGCCCTACAAATAAACAAATCAGCCGATCTGCCCCTCAGGGTGGCAGAAACGGCCAAATTAATACTCACAAAATGGGAGCAACCCTTGCCCAAGGGGCCACGCCACACAAAAAATTCACTGGTGGTCTAGTGGGCCCAATTTGAAAAAAAAAGGCTATTTGGCCCCCTGCGGGGCAGACACACCCACAAAGATTGACCCCAAAGGAGAGTGACCGTTGCCCAAGGGGTCACTCTCCACAAATAACTCCCTGGTGGCCTAGTGGGACCTACATTAGACAAGCATTTGCAATGCAATCAGTCTCACCTTTGGGACCTTATATGTACTTAGCTATGCAGCACATTAGCCTGTGTCCTGAAACATTTGCTGTTCTTTGACATGGAGGGAAAGTAAGCACCAAACTGCGTGACACGCCAAGTATTGGAAAACACGGGGAGAAATATTGTCTTTCAGCGGGAAATGGTATAGTCCAATGCTCTGTTTTTAATATAAAATCTGGGCCTTCAGTGGTCATATCACTGACAATACAAGATTTTAAAAAATAAATTATTGTCTATGGGTGCTCGTGGAAGACAATTTCTATGGACTGAAAACTAGAGAATGCTGAAGTGATTCTGGTATTTTACTGACCTCTGCTGGTCGTTTTCTATCCAAAAAGTTAGAGTCAGTTGATCAGAAAGAATAGTCCCTAAGCGGAAGCAGACAAGTCCTAGGGCTGATCTCCAAATCAGGCAAACCATAAAAACATATAAGTAAATACTAAAGAATATACAAGAGGTCTCAAATGCTCAACCTAAAAATGGCGAAATCTGCCCCCCCCCATGGGGGCAGACAGCCAAAATCATAAGCTCCCAAAGGGGAGTGACCCTTGCCCAAGGAGCCACTCCCACTAAACAATCCCTGGTGGTCCAGTGGGCATTTTCTTTTTTTATAAAGAAAATCTGCCCCCCCAGAGGGCAGACCAAGCCTAAAACATAGCAACCATATGGGGAGCGACCCTTGCCTTAGTGGCCACTCCCCCAAACAAAACCTAACATCATGGGCATACAAAAATGGCCCCCAAAGGGGAGTGACCCTTGCTCAAGGGGCCACTCCCCAGTACATTTCTTACCTTCGCCCAGTGGGCTGATTTATTTAAAAAAAATTAAAACTGCCCCGCCAGGGGGCAGACAAAGCCAAAATGTATGCCCCAAAAAGGGGAGTGACCCTTGCCCAAGGGGCCACTCCCCACTAGATTTATTCAATTGGCCCAGTTGGCCGAATACATTTTTTTAAATTTAAATCTGCCCCCCCAGGGGGGCAAACAAAGCAAAAATATAGGCCCCCAAAAGGCGAGCGACCCTTGCCTAAGGGGTCGCTCCCCAAAACAAAAACTAATATAGTGGGCTTCCTAAAATGCCCCCCAAAGGGGAGTGACCCTTGCCCAAGGGGCCACTCCCCTGCACATTGGCCCAGTGGGCCGATTTTATGGCCCCAACAAAAAAATTCTGCCCCCCCAGGGTGGCAACCAAAGCCACAACATATGCCCCCAACAGGGGGAGCGACCCTTTCCCAAGGGGCCGCCCCCAACCAACACAGTGTCCAAATTCTTTAAAAAAAAAAAATCCCTGGCGCTAGTGGGCATTCCTGCTGCACGATCGCACGATCGTGCAGCAGAAATGCACAAAAGAGGCATCGAGGGAAAGGAAAACCCTTTCCTTTCCCTCAATGCCTCTTTTGTTTAAATCCCCCCCTCCCCAGCCACAAAACGTACCTCTTTGTTCACCGACGCGCAGGAAGCAAATGGCTTCCTGCGCGTCGGTAAACAAAGGGAACCCTCAATGTCGTCAGCGCGCCTCGTGCACTGACGTCATTGATGATGCGGAGGGAGTGCGGGGTGAGGCAGGTGAAGGTCTTCCCCTGCCTTCCCCGTAACAAAAACGCCGATTGACCACCTACGGGGGGAGCGCCAGCGCTTCCCCCGTGGGTGGGTGTCATGACGAGCTGGGCTCGTCATGAGCAGACGGCGACTGTGTGCCATGACAAGCCCAGCTCATCATGAGCACACAAGGGGTTAAACCCTTGTACCCACATCTATGAATGGTAACAATGCCCTGCTCCATGGCCTTACAGACTGGGCAACTCATCAGGACTCCTACTTTCTGCAGCCTGGCAAAATATGGCCACATCACATTCACCCTGCAGAAGCAGGAAGGACTCGACCAACAACGCAAGAATCTATGAAGAAACTTAACAAAACATGAGCTGCTGAACACCTACTGTGGCAGCAACTCTGGCATCCTATGATTCTGTACACCGTTATATGGATACCTGCACAACATATTATTGTATTGTAAGGTTCCTATGCCTCTCAGCTTCGCCTGGTGATGCCTTTCTGTTATCTGCGGCACCCATATAATTTCCTGCTGCACTTTTAGATGTTTTAAACTTGATATGGGCCACACATGTTTTTACAATTTTATAGCTTTTTTCTTTTTGTTATTAGATGTATGTTTTATGATGTAACACACACTGTATTTGTAAATGATTTTAGGCAATCATACAATAAAGAAATTGCTTTGCCTCTGTATGCCACTCACCCTGAGAGGGAACTTAACTCACCATCTTCAAAACCAGCAACATCATCTAGAAAAGTCACCAAAACGAGTGACCCTGCATATGTTTATTTTTAATTTTTTTTGCAGAGTTTAATATAGCGCGAACTTGACCCGAATCGGGTATCAGAGCGCTTTACATAGCACCAGTTACGTTACATGAGGACACACATTCATTTTTTTAGGCACGGGGAGATTAAGTGATTTGCCCAGAATCACAGGATGTTCAGTGCCATTGCCGAGACTCGCACCCAGTTCCCCGGATTCGAGGTTGACGGCCCTAGCCGTTAGGCCAACTCCTCTCCCCAATATGTGGCCGACAAACTCACCATCTTCTGTGGCTCTTAACAGTACCACCCCCACAGCTAGGGCATCATCAGAAAAGGGGATGAAGATATGCAAAGAAGAAAATATCACAGCAACATATGCCCTAAATCTAAGCTCCCAGGAACTGGAATGATATTGCTGTATGCATCAGACCTTCCCGAGCACGGCTCTGATTTAAGAAAGACCTGAAAAAACATCACCTTAAGAATACTACATCACGATACAGTAACATTTCACTTTAGCTCTGAGATACCAGCTACCTCTCTAAACACACTCTGATTGTACCTCTACCTTAGGCCGTTTACAATTATTTGCTGCCTTTCAGCTATGTTTGTTTCTAAATAGGCATTGCATACATATGTATAACCTACAAACATACATGCATACGCATATTTAGTTTTGGCCAGTTTTAGGTCAAGCCTAGAGTCATCACGAAAGCGCTGCTCCAGGGAAGATCTGTGGTAGTTCATTACAGTGAGGGAAGCCCCGCCCACTGCCCCACCCATTTTTTCATTTGCTTGTGTCTTTGTCCTTCTTAAATGCTGTCTTCTGATTGATTATGAGCCTTGTTAGTCCCTCCTTGTTATGGCCATGCTGTCATTTGTACCCTCTCATGGGTACTGGTCCCTTTACTTTGAGTGTTACATGGTACAGCATGTGTTATTTAGACTCTGAGCACTATTTTTGCCATGCCTTCTCACCCCTGCCCACACTTCCGTTGTCCATGACTTCTTGCCACCTTCTCCCCTCGCTCGCACTCCCGTTGTCCGTACCTTCTGCCCCCTCCCCCGCCCACACACCCGTTGTTCGTGCCTTCTCGCCCCCTTCTTTCCCGCCCTTCTCCCATTGTCCATGCCTTCTCCCCCGCCCGCTCTCCCGTTGCCCGTGCTTCCCCCGTCCCGTTGTCCATGATGCAATGCAATAGGTCTCGTGTAAATGCGAGTCCTATTGCATTGCAAATGCTTGTTTACAGTTCAGTCCCATCTTTACTTTGAAACAAAGGAATAAAAAAAGAAAACTTAAAACACACCACTGCCATTGTATTGCATCATGATTCAAGCCATGCCAGCACCTCAACACCACTAACAATGTTATATATTATCTGAGGATGAATCAGGAGCTTAGGGTCCAATTTCAACTAATATAGAAGTAGCACCTTGCCAACATTACACCCACACACCATCCATGCCTGTTGATGGTGGGAATCGTGCAATGCAGCGTGTATAACTTAGCATGATTAGTTCCAGGTAGAGCAAACATTCCAAAAGAGGATTGATGCTAACCTTGCCAAATGTCTCACCTTATTATTGAAACTCAGTCTGCTGTGGGAGGGTGTTACCCTCCTGCCACTAAACTCTAATTTAACACATCAGTATGCTACAAATCAGTTCCTCACAGATGCCAGGCAATACATTTCTCAAACTCAGGGTGAGGTTATAATCGTGGACACGATTACTAAAGAATCGTCATGCGTGAAAATGTGTCTCCCCGCTTCTTCCGCATAGGCCTTCTTTCTGACGTTAAATCTCCAAAGAAAGATTTGAGAAGAGCGAGAGTGGTATGTTTCTAGTTCCAGAATATGACTTTCTATCGCAAAGTAGATTGCATCACTTTAGCTATATTTATATTATTTCACTCATGTGCTTGCATAATATGCAAGTCATTTGGTATCAGCCCTCCCAGCAACTTTACAGTTTTCCAGTGACGGCTCCTCAAAGTAGTGCTGCGGGGAGGTGGGGCAGGCGGGGCAGGGTCGGGGGTAGTAAACTCCGGAATTGGCCCAAATGGAGTTGAGTAAAGAAATAAAGAAATAAAACGAATTGCATTGCACGCTGCATCGGCAGTTTGGCGGTGCAGCCAGGGCTGGACTGGGAACCAAAACAGGCCCTGGCAAAGTGCTCGGCATGCCCCCCGGGTGGTTGGAGGTGCCACCGAGCTCTTTGCCAGGGCCGGTTTTTGGCCGAAAAACGGCACCCAGGGGCCCAAAACCGGCCCCACCCGTGTGGCGCACCGGGGGATTGCCCGGTGCCCGCAACGGCCAGTCCGGCCCTGGGTGCAGCGTAACCAATGTAATTCGTTTTATTTCTTTCTTTACTCAACTCAGTTGGGCACAATTCTGAAGTTTACTATCCCCCACCCTGCCCCTCCCCCACCCTGTCACACAGCCCGTAGCGCTCCCTCGATGAGCCGCCACTGCAGTTTACACTCAAACCTCATTTATGGAATCACGTCAAATGATTTCAAACAGTTTAAACTAGATATGAATATAATATTAAAATTAATTAACTAATGTTGTGTTTGTGTATTGCTCACTTGGTCCCAGATGATATCAAAGCATTGTTCAAATGGGGCATGACGAGAGGAGGAGAAAGAAAAGAACCATTGTACGTGGTCCCGTGCTCTCCATGCCACTGGAATCAAGCTATCCTGGCTGAACAGGGGTGAAACCCCAAAACCGGTCCTAGGATGCTTGTTTCCAGTCCAGGGAGGACCTGGCCTGGCAGTTCGGGCTGGAATGTTCCCATGGGGCACAGGGTCAAGACTAATTTGCATATGGCTGGGACCAAAATGGAATGGCATGGTGAGCAAAAAAACGATGGATTTAGGCCCAGATCTCTGTACTGGGGTGAATGTATGGCATTGTTCTGCATTCTGTCCATCAATAGGTCTTTTTGCATTTGTCACCCCGAGTGGGATGGGTATGCTCAGATGTGAGGCCCGTGCTCTCCATGCCGCTGGAATCAAGCTAACCTGCCTGAAGAGGGGTGAAACCCCGAAACCGGTCCTAGGATGCTTGTTTCCAGTCCAGGGAGGATCTGGCCTGGCAGTTTGGGCTGGACTGTTCCCATAGGTTCACAGGGTCAAGACTGATTTGCATATGGCTGGGTCCAAACTGGAATGGCATGGTGAGCAAAAAAACGATGGATTTAGGCCTTGATCTCTGTACTGGGTGAATGTATGACATTGTTCTGCATTCTGTCCATCAATAGTTCTTTTTGCAATTGTACGTGGGGGCACGAACTTACATGTAAAAATGTACGATGATGATAACCAGACGTAAATGACTATCCATTCGAAACTGACACTCTAAGACGATGTCAAATAACTTACTAGCACTCATTACTTTCTGAGGTAGAATAAAGAGAAAGAGATTGGCACGATGAGAAACGTGAAATGGATTATGTGGGAACTATTGGTCATAGATACCAGGGAAAAAAGGCATGAAAGAAAACTAGGACCACAGAATTACAGGTATTTGAGGAGTAAATTTGCTTTCAGCCCGCATGTTAATGAGAAAGATGGCGACAAACTCATCTCTAGAGTGAAATTATTCCACATCCGTGGCGCGCATCATAAAAAGAAATGAAAAAGAGAAAATTGCTCTTTGAAGAAGGAGGTTTGGGGTTTGTAATACGTATTTACTTTCCTTGGAATTCATGCATGCAATGCGGCCCCATGTCGCCCATTTGCCCATGCAGCTTTCGACGCACATCATCTCATGCGAGAATTAAAGTGAAAACCGATATCTCCTTCTTGTCCTTGGTTTTAGACTGGAAATGGAATATAATAGGAGAATGAACCTGGAACATATTATGTTTTACAACAGAAGGTACATGAATTTCCATTTAGTTGTAACATGTTCTCTCCTTGCGGTTTGAACATGAGCAGTACCTGTGTCCCATCTGGCTTGCCCAGCTATAATGTGTACCGCTTCAACAGGCACATAAACTCAAACAAGAAAAATAGCGGGCAAGTTTACTTTTGCATATGACTTCTCAACAAAGCAAAGTTATTTTGCCCGTTCTGTTGCTATATTTGCAATCACGAGCTACCGAATCCTTCAGCAATTATTTGCTCTAACAATGAGGAAATCAAAGTACAGGAGCTCCAGCGATACAGTGTATTATGCATTGGATGAATCAATTATTTTTCAGCCTCTTTTGTCGAGCCAAAATTTATTAGTACAATTGTGTATATTCTTGGAATTCCAACTCGCAAGAAAACCTTTGTTTGACAATGCAACACTATTACTATGTGCACTCAAGCTGCATCTCCAAGAAAGATAATTACATATTTCAAATAGAGTGTTCTGATACATTTTCTTGCATGAATCGGTTGTTAGTGTATTCATACATTTCATATATATGGGTTGGAAAAAGGTAAGGCGAGCACATTTAAAGATGGAATAATGTAATACATTAGCTACATGTTTTATTGCAATTTGGAGGGCATTGTTTGTTACTGGGCCTGGGCAGAATTTTTCATTCCGGTCGCTGAATTGTGGGAATTTGGTCAATCGGTAAAGCGGAGTTCCGGCCAAATTCTACCGACAGTTGAGTAAGAGATTTTTCGTCTGGTTTGAACAACTCGATGCCAACTGGATCAAAGCAAGGCTCCAGCAAGCACGTTGGCGAAGGATATTGGGGGGCTCATTTATGAGTCCCTGCGTCACTTTTGCGCCACCGATGCGTCACTTTTTGTGACGCACCAGTGGCGTAAAACATGCGCCATGTCGCGCCATATTTACGAAGTGACGCATCTAGGAAGATGCGTCACTTCGTAAACCCCTGCGCTACATTATACCTGCGCCAGGTATAATGGGGCAGATTTATGTTCCCTGGCGCATCCCTGCAAATCAGCATGGATGCGCCAGGGAAGATGCGTCGCGCAAGTTTGCCCTTGCGCCACCGCAGATGCGCCGCATTTACAATGCGGTGAATCGTGGCGCAAGGACAAGCAGATGCGTGACGTATCTGCCGGCGTAAGGTTGGCGCAGTGCTGAAGTTGTGTCGCAAGTGCGACGCAACTTCAGCACTGTTCCAACCTACCCCATACCTCACATGGTGCGTCAAGCCTTACGCCTGCTTCAAGCAGGCGCAGGGTTTTAATGCATCAGCGTTGGGAAAGTGACTCAGTGAAATCTTATAGATTTCACTGAGTCACTTTTCAGGGGCGTTCCTGCGACGGAACGCCCCCCCTGCGTGGAAACGCCCACATGAAACCTGACGCAGGTTTCATGTGGCGCAGGGCTTTACACCGTGACGCATCTCCATAGATGCGTCACGATGTAAATAGGGTGCAATGTGGTGCAGGGTTTACGCCGCCGCTGCGTCACAAAAGTGACGCAACTGCGGCGTAAAAGTGGCGCAACTCCAACATAGATCTGCCCCAATGTATGCAGTGGGCGTACCCCCGCAAGAAAGGGTCGTAGGAGTGGCGCAGTGAAATCTATGAGATTTCGCTGCGCCACTACTAGGACGCCAAAGCGTCAAAACCTTACGCCTGCCTCATGGCAGGCGTAAGGGTGACGCAGGCCCTTTCACATGGGGCTTGCCCCATGTGAAAGGAACATTGCTGGAGTTGCGTCAGGCTTCTGACACAACTCCAGCAATGCGCCACTTTTTGCGCCGACAGATACGTCAGTTATACTGACGTATCTGTCCTCCCTTGTGACATGATGCGTCATATTATAAATATGACGCATCATTGGTGTCGCAAGGAGGGCGCACTGAGAAGTGACGCATCGCTGCTTTCACGCAGCGATGCGTCACTTCTCATAAATGAGGCCCTTGGTGTTTGCTAGGGCGATTACCGGTCGCAAAGGGAGCCTTGTGGCACCATTTTCTAATACTGTGAGGGGTTGAGGGCTGGGTCTCGAGTAGCTTTCTTCTCAAAATCAACTTGAACAAAGGTTTTCAAGTAACTATTCTACCCGAACATATGGCTCAGGTAAAAGCATATCAACAACGAGGCGATAGAAAATTATCGCCGCATTTGCAGCCGTTTTCGGCCGAAAAGCGGCGATAATTTTATCGCCTAATTAGCAAGGTCACGCTAACGCGTGAAACCTTGCTGTAGTGTACGAAGTCTTAACGCCCAGCTTTGCATTTCTAATGAGATGCAAAGTGGGCGTTCCTGACCTAACATGACAGGAGAAATGTCGCTAAGCGACATTTCTCCTATCATCAAGCCCCACGCTATGAAGCATAGCGGCAGAAAAAGTAGCGATAACCCCTGTTATCGCTACTTTCCTCATGCCTGCTTCAGGACTGACTTAGCCATGATATCCTATGGAAGGAGGATATCATGGCTAAGTTAGTGAATCCCTATCAACAAGCTAACGCCACATTTTGTGAGTTTATCGCTGGGTTTCCAGCGATAATCTCACGTTAGGCAGTTAGCGCTAGGATTTTTATTGCTTTTGAGATAAGCGTTGCTAATAGCACGCTATCTCAGCAATAAAAATCCACGCTAGCTGGTGATAATTATCCTAGCGCTAAGTGCGCTTAGCGCTAATTATCGCCGGTTGTTGTTGATATGCCCCGTAGTGTTTTAGCATAAAAACAATTTTTTTAAAAAATTAGACTTTTCTTTCAACAAGAAGGAAATGCCACAGAGACTCCAACTTCCTCTTCCTGCCCAGAAGGCTCCTCCCAAAGCTTTGGCCATCCCTTGGTCCCTTTTTATTCTGATTTGAATGTGAAAGGATTACTCTCTTTCCTGCAATCCCTGCTGCATAGTTTCCATTGGAGTTGGAGGACTTTTTTTGTAAGATATCAACTCAAGTAAGTTAAAAAAAACTTTTGGATACGTTTATTGTTTAATAGAGGGTATTTTTTTGTACAAAATTTCTTCTTTCTTCAATTTCTAAATTTGATTGTGGGTGGCCTGGAGTTGCAATAGTGACTTATCTTGCATTAACTTAAAAAAAATAATTCTGAGGGAAAAAGTTGCACAGTTTTGGAAGGGCTGAAGCCTGGTTTAAAAAACTTTTACAGTACATTAGCTCAATTATTCAGTTTTTGTGAATTATGCACTATTTTGCTCATTTTACTGTAGGGCCTAGTCGTTCCACGGGCCACGCCCAACCAGCCATTACCATGCATTGGGTGTATATAAAAAAACAGTTTCTGTGGTACATGTTTTTATAAAGCATATATTGATTTAGGTATGGCCTGGGACAAAATACAAAATGTTTGTTTTTTATTTTACATTTTTCTCCAAAGTATTAAAGTATATTTTGGTGGGGTGATTTTGGATGTCTTGGTATGATTGTGGTTGGTGAATTTTTAAAGTTGACATGATTTTCATTTTTGGCATCGCTGAATTAATGTTAGTGTTTCCCTCTGTATTTGCATTCTTCCTTTCTTTGCTGACCCAGTGCCTATTTTTATGTTGCGTGTGTGTGTGTGTGTGTTTGACATGGGCCACCATTTTGTCTTTGTTCTCCATGCCATGGGGCAGGGTGGCCATTTTGTGTAGCTAGTGTGCTTTTGCTACAGGCCCGAATGTGTTCTTCCTGTTGTCCATGTCTTCTTGCATATTGTTTGAACATGTGGCAGGCAGACATTTTGTGTAGTCAGTGAGCTTTTGCCATAGGCCTGCATGTGTTCTCTTTTTGTCCATGCCTTCTTGCTTGTTCTTAGATTATTTGGCCAGCGGGCAATTTGCATAGTCAGTGTGCTTTGCTTTTGCCATAGGCCTACATGCGTTCAATGTTGTCCATGTCTTCCCCCTTGGTGGCCATGAGCCAGAGCAGGTATTTTGTGTAACTAGTGTGTTTTGCTTTTGCTATATTGGCTTGTATATGTTCTTTGTTGTCCATGCTTTTCCCCTCGATGGCCATGTACCAGGGCGTCCATTTTGTGCAGCCAGTATGTTAAATCATTTCCTTCTGCTTTTCAAAGCCATTTACCAGGGACATTGATAAAACAAAATGGGTTAATGTGTTGACGATGATTGCAATACAGTGTTTTAAATATTTTTTTTCCATTTCCCCTATGCCTCCATGCCTCTTATAGGATTGTTTTATAGTCCCTAGGGATACACCACAAATATTTTTTTTCAATTATTTGATTTTTCCCTGAACCCCCTGTCTGCCATAGGTGTCTCTCAAGGACATGAGCACACATGATCAATCATTTTAAGGGTTATTCCATTTTCTCCTGCACCCCCTGTCTGCCATAGGTGTCTCATAGGTGCACACCAGCAATATTTGCTTACGGATTATTCCATTTTCCTGGGGTGGACATGTTCTAGTTGAGCTCCGCGCCGGGCCCTGAATCCTGTAAAGAACTGCACCGTTGATTGGCCATCCAGGCTCCTACTCTGCCTGGCGTGCTCCCTGTGCCCCCAGGCGACACCGTTGGGCAAAAGACTAGTGCTGCTGAAGCAGAAATCAAGGTATGCTGTGGAAACGTTACCACCATGGCCCAAACTACGAGAACGGCAGCTGCTGACCCTCACAGACCCTGGAAGAGACTGTGCCGTGCAAAGGCTGGCGAGCAGTATGCCATCGTGAGACTGGAGCACACATCGCACCCCTGGAGGCACTGCGACTGCTGCTCCAGGAGGCGCAAACCAAGAGAAGAGTTCGATGTTGGCTGGGAGGTCCCATCGGCGGCCGCCGAGTGGGATGGTGTAGTGGAAGGCTGTGGGACCTGACCCACCCTGCTCAGGAGGCCCAGGGACACCAACTATTGCCACTGCCTGGCCCGGCGTTGGCGGAAGACCCGGGGGGATCTGTACCTGTAAGTACTCGGCATCACTATCCCCGGCCTCAGAAGTGGCCATTCCACCTCACCCTTGGGGGCGGCCTGAATGGAGTGGCACCTGGGGTGTGGGGCTGACCCGTTTTAATTGTGACGACACGCTGCGGAGCCAGTGACCGTGTAGATGGCCGGAGCAGGTACTGCTCCACAACTCTCGCATCGGGACGATGAACAACGCCTTGGGGCCCACGCTGAAGCCACATAGCGGGAAATGTTGACTCTCTGCCTCCTCCACTTAGGCAGCAACGAACAGTGAGTACTGTGCCCTGTTAGGCCTCCTAGGGCCGCGCAAGGACGCAGCTCTGATTTAATAGTGCTGAGCTGCTGATAACTGCCTCCTTGCTAACTATCCCACAGCCCACTGAGGACACTGTACTGCTAGATACCCTTGCAAGGTGCAGGTAGTAAAGATTGAGGACGGTGATCACCCTATGTGCTCAAGGCCTTCCGAGGTGGGCTTGATTGGGCTCTGTTCTGGTGCCACGAGATTGGGAAGAGTACACATGGTGGGGGCGCCACAATCCGCGACCAACTTGCGGGGGGGGGGGGACTGGCATCCTAATAATACACAGGGCGCACTTTTTACAGGAGATGGGTCGCACTAAGGGGAAGCAACCCGAGCCCCTTGCTTCAGAGGGGCTGACCACAGTGAGCAGGATGATGCAAACAATGCCCCAGACCCAGATTGTGTTCCGCTGACAGCCTTAGGAAGCCAAGTAGATAAACTGGACTTAATACTGCAGGAGGTGCGCGACTCCAGGAAGGTGATTGAACAGCAAGTGAGTGCCCTCACCACAGGCTTCACGCTTTTAAAAGTTGATCACGATAAACTGGCAGAAACTGTGAAGAATATAACAAAATGGTCATTACAGAGGTATTACCACAGCACAAGGCTTATTCAGCACAAATTGAACAACTACGGCGCTTGCTCTCGAGGCTGCAGGACAGGGTGGATGATGCCGAAGGGCGGGCTCGGCACAACAACGTGTGGATAGTGGGCATACCAGAACGCAGAGAAGGATCGAATCCCACCCAATTTACAGATCACTGGCTGCAGGACACGATTGCACCGAAGGGTCTCACCAAATTCTTCAGTGAGGAAGGAGCGCACAGGACACCATTGTGACCCTCCCTCCCTGGTGCGCCACCCAGGCCGATAATAGCACGCATCCTAAATTTTAACGATCGGGACACCCTACTACACACCACCAGAGAAAAAGCCCTTATTCAATTTGAGAATAAGCGTATTCCACTTTACCTGCACTTCACACTGGCAGTGCAGAGGCTGAGAGCATTGATTCAGGAGGTCAAAAAGCTGCTTAGAGGCCACAATTTGAAATATGCTCTCTTATCCCCTGCCTGGTTAAAAGTAATATACAAGCAGAAATCCCACTTCTTCGACAATCCCGAAGAGGCTGTGGAATGGATGGAAGTCACATTGTCACCGTGCCCATCACAGAGTTCATCTGAAACCACAAAGCAGAAAATGCATAAATCTCAGAAGTCCGGGCACGACAAGTCCAACCGCATAACGCCGCCTCGTCCTGACACTAAGACAAGTCTGTCCCCGGAGCAAATAATTGAAGGCCAGAATACTAGTGGCTGCAGCGTTGGATGAACAGGATGTAATCTCCATGGCTGGTTCACTTGATTCGTCTGAGGACACTACTTTAACTCAGATTCCAAAAACAGTATGGCTCTCTTTCCTTCTGTCACCCCACTTACAGTGAATGACTATTTGGGATAATGTACTTGGTTTGTAAACACGGGGTCTGGGAGGCCAGCTGAAGGCAGACACTATGATATATTTTGTATATATTGTCCAAGCAATGCTTGTTCATGTGCTGCGATAGGGCCTGAGCTCGGCTGGCTGTGGTGCTAGTTTGGTGTATTGCACCCATATACTCACAACAGATTATGGTTTCCACCTCCCCCATTGCAACTGCACATCCATATAAGTTGTTGGGATTTCAAGTTATACTTGCTATAATAGTTTGGGCCTCTTCCGTTTTGTGGGGAAACCTTGTGTTGGGGATTGTACTGGGGTACGTTCAGACAGACTCACACACAGAAACTTCATTCATATGTCATCAAGGCCTTCTGGGTATAAGTCTGACACAGCACCACTTACCGCCACATGGCTACCCCGTGGAAATACACAGTCATGACCTGGAATGTTAGGGGGATGGGGTCTGTGCATAACAGGCATAGGATTTATGCCCAACTAAACAGGAGGAAGACTCACATTGCACGAATGCAGGAAACACATCTCACCCACTCTGAAGCCATCAAGTTACTGAAAAAATGGAGATGGCAGCTGTTCTGTACATCTTACTCAGCATTTGAGAGGGGGAGCCATATGGATTAGGAACGGCACCTCTTTTGCAGTCCTAGAACAAAAGCTAGATACTACCGGCAGGTACGGGCTGCTCCATGGATGGGGAACTTCTAGTACTTGGTAGTATATACGCCTCCAACGCAGAAGAGAATACATTTTTGGGGACACTCAACCTGGATATAGCTGATTGGTAGGGATATCCCTGGATCTTGGGAGGGGATTTTGACGCAGTCCTGAACATAGACTGAGACTGCTCTCACCCACTACTACTAGGGGACAGCAGTAAGAAGCAAGCTGAGGCATTGAAGGGCTGGGCGGAGGGGTGGGCATTGAATGATGGGTGGCGTGTACGTAACCCGACAAGCCGGGAATACTCATTTTATTCCCCACCGCACATTACACACACAAATTGACAGGGTGTTCTTTTCTTTACCTCTAATTGCAAAACTTACCCACACTACTTATCTTGGGAAAACACTGTTGGATCACAATCCTCTGGAGGTAGCGCTCACCTGGGGGAAAATCCCCACACCGGTATCAACATGGAGAATGCAGCCCTTAACTCTAGAAGACCCTGTATTCTGTACCACCCTCTCAAACGCCATATCTAATTATTTTAACGAAAATACAGACACAGCAAGCTCACAACAGGTGGTCATCCGAGGGGTGGCCATTAGTACAAAAGTGGGAGCCCACATCACATTATATAGAGAGCTGCAGGAAAATCGATTGGGTAGGCTTGAACAGGCCACAGATTCGGGTGATACAAACCAGGATCTTCACGAGAAGCTCATATCAGACATGCAGAACTCCTAGAACAGTTACGAACTATTGACTATCACACTTATAAGCAGAAACAGTAGGCAGAGGCGAAAAGGGCGGATGCCCTTCTGGTGAGGATTATAAGGGATACACTGGCCACTACCCCCATACATGCGATCCACACGTTAGAGGGAACTACAGTTAAAAGGCAATTCGACATTAATACTGCCTTGAGGAGATATCACGAAGCACTGTACGCGGCACCCGCAGAGCTCCAGAGGGGGAGTTTGTAAACATCCTTGATGACTAGAGTTCCCCCAGCTTCTGGAAGCACAAAAAAAAGAGCTGGCAACGCCCATACCAAAAAACAAAATTAGATTGGCAATTAAAGATCTCTCAAGAAACCAAACCCTGGGGCTGGATGAACTACCAGTAGAGTTTTGTGAGATGTTTTCAACACAATTAGTCCCCCATCTAGAAAAACTATATCAAGCAGTGCTAGAGACAGGCTTCCTTTCCCCCACAACATGGCAGGCATTGGTTGCATCCCTCCCAAAGCCCGGCAGGAACCCAACAACCATGTCAGGATACCGTTCCTTTTCCTTACGAAATACCGACTATAAAATCCTAAGCAAAATCTTGGCTCGTAGACTACTCCACTATTTACCACAGCTGATTCACATAGACCAATGTGGCTTTGTCCCTGACCGGAGCACCGCCTTAAACACCAGACGCTTACATCAGGTACTACCCTCTACGCCGGTGGATAGTGCTGGGGTGTGCTGTATCTCACTAGACCTGAGACAGGCATTTGATACTCTGCATTGGCGCTATATGCTGCGAGCCCTTCCGCAGTTTGGGATACCATGTGAGTATGTGAACTGATGCCTTGTTGCTTTGTTGCTGTACATGGATGCCACGGCATGACCCGCACGGGGGCCCACATCTCACAGCCCTACCCAGTAGCTAGAGGCACACATCAGGGATGCCCTCTATTGTCCCTGCTGTTTGTATTAGCGCTCGAACCACTGGCCCTTAAGATACGTGCGGTTTTAGCAGACAGAGGTATTAAGATGGGAACTACAACTTATATTCTCTCCGCTTATGCTGATGACATAACACTCTAACAAATTTCAGGGTGCCCATAAACCCTTACCCATGGTGGTTCAACAATTTCAAGCACTCTCAGGACTATGTATAAATGAGTCCAAATTGTACGCCTATTACTTTAATGACACTGCACGGTTAGAGCCCATTCACTTTGGCCACTGGACGTTTCCCATTGCACTCGTCACATTTAAGTACCTTGGCATACAACTATACAGGGAGGCACAGGATCTGTTAGATGGCAATCTGGGCCGTGCCATTAAAACGCTTAAAGCCCAAATAGCATTGTGGACCTCACTGCCGCTTTCTGTGGCGGGAGAGTGGCTATTTCTAAAATGGTTATGCTCCCTAAACTGCTTTACTATTTTACTAATTTACCGATAATAACGTCTTTACAATACTACACAAGCTCTTATTGGAGTTCATATGGGGTAAGGGTCGTAGGAGAGTAGGACTCTCGAAACTTCAGCTGGGCACAGACTGGGGGGGCCAGGGTGTTCCAGATTTCAAGGCATATTGTTATGCGAGCCAACTCCAGTGGCTCTCATACTGGATTGCCGGACACCACTTGCAGAAGATAGGGATGTCACAAAGAACATGGGAAAGAGGTGCGCTCCACACCCTCCTGCTACCGAGAGGAAGGCCCTTGTCAACAGCACCTCCACTGTTAAAGGTGGCTCTCTCATACTGAAAGAAAGCTATCCATTATACTAACGGTCTGCTTCCCTATGACCTAACATTCCAATGCTAGGGATTCCCACACCGTCCATAATAGTCACTACTAGATGTCTGACCAAATGGTCGGATGAAGGAGTAAACACAATTGGGATGCTGTTCGCCGATAACACGCTAATCGACCACAAAACTTTTGTCAGGGAGCAAGGGATTCCCAATTCCCTGTATATCCTCCACGCTAGCATTAGCAGATATGTGAAAAGTACCTGGTCATCAGACGGTAAGGAGCCTCAGATGCACGATTTAGTGCACATGCTATATCTCATGGGCAATGGAGGACACTTAACCAGATGGTTATACAGAGCTATCCGTTCCCACACGGCAATCGCACTCCAGGTGCTTAGAGGCAAATGGGACGTGCATATCGTACGTGAACTGTCAGACAAAGAATGGGTAGGAATACTGGAACACCCCATGAAAGTATCCCGTAATCCCAAGTTTAAACTTATCCAATACATGTTCTTACATAGGGCATATTTAACTCTGCACTGATTGAGCAAGATGTTCCCGGACACAGCAGACATATGTTCTAGATGCCACTCACAAACAGCTGACTTATTACACATGATATGGGCATGCCCACGACTGGTCTCCTTTTTGGCAACTGTGCTCAAGATCCTTAGTGGAGTGATGCCTGTTGCGGGGGGTGACACAATTGACTATTGCATACTGGGGTTGTGTAAAAATCATAAGAAGCAGGGAACAGCGCCCGACGGCTCTGGCAAGGCATAGCAAGGTTGTCTGATGGGGTAGAGCCAAAAGTATGGAAATCAGGAGGGAGGAAAATAGAGGATTGCAAAAGACCCCGATTTCGTTGGAGTGGTATGTGATGTTGGAACTGCTTATTTCCACCAAACCTTTGCTGCACTGAGACTCTATGATACTCCTAGCCTTATTAGCAACAATATGGGCTCAACGAGTAACAAACCCCACACAAACCATACCGGGCTGTGATATGAAAACCTGAAGGACTAGTACCTGGGACCCTTTGCCAGAAACTGACTTGTCGGCCAACCACTGGGCTTTGTAAACAATGTAGTGAGTCTGGGGTGAGGAGGAGGGTGGGTTTCTTTACTTATATGTACAGGGAGAAGGGAGGGTATTTCTTTGTTGGCTTTAAACTATTCGAGTGTATAGCTTGCCACTACAACTGTAGACAACCACACTGCTATCACTGTTCCTGACAAGAATGTACCTGCTGTTGGTAATCTGCAAGCAGTACTGATTCTCTGGTAACCACAATATGCTGATCTTATACGATTCTGGTACTGTAACATTCATGCCATCTTGGTTTGCTAATTCTTTTTGAAAATCAATAAAATATGTTTAAAAAAAAGGATTATTCAATTTTCCCCTGCACCCCTGCCTGCCACAGTCGCAGACCAGCAATACTTTTTGTTAAGGATTATTCCATTTTGTACTACACCCCCTTCCTTTGATAGACCATAGGCGCACACTGCAATAACTTTTTAAGGAATATTCCATGTTCCCCTGCCCCCCGCCTACCCTTGGTGCACACCAGCAATAATGTTTTTAAGGATTATTTATTCCATTTTCCCCAGCACCCCTTGCCTGCCACAGGCCATAGGTGCACAAAAGCAATACTTTTTGAAAGGATTCTTCCATTTTTCTCTCTACCCTCTGTTTGTCATAGATGCACACCTGCAATAATTTTTGCAAGGATTATTTCATTTTGTCACTGAACCACCTGCCTATCAAGATGGTCTCATAGGCCTGGAAGTACATCAAGTAAAGTTTTCAGTCTGTATTTTATTGAAACATTATGTTATGGTTTGGAATGGATACACTATTGTTAATTAATTTTGAATACCTCACTAAATTATATTGTCTGTAGATTCAAACCGCAAATTTTACGTTTCACAGAATCCTTTTTCTTGTTTGTTTGCTTTTAGGAGCACAATAGTTCTTCTCTGCTTCTGCTTGTGTAGCTGAGGGGCAACTGCCAGAGCCAAGAAAAAGAACTTAAAGATGGCCCCAAAGAAGGGTGTTCTTGCCAAGAAAGAGGCATTGAGGAAAAGAAGAAGAAGGATATTGCCATCACTTGTGTGCCACCCTCTACCTTTTCTCAGAAAATGTGGTGTACCTGCTGCACCCTCTTCTGGGCAGCAAAAGTCTTAGAGCACCACTCCTGCTTCAACAGCAACACACCAACATAAGGCTAAGCCCATTCCAATATCACTCAGGGATACAGCCACTGTAGTCGTGGCAATGAGCAGCGAGTCTCAACTGGATTTGTTTCAGCCACAAAGTAACCAATTGTTGCAGGAAAGTGGACAACAGGAACCACAACCAGCAAGTTCTTCCTGAAGTAGGAGCAGAACAGGAGGCTGGGCTTCCGGCAGAACAATATGTTGATCTTCAACCATTGGCTTCAGGATCTCCAGCAAGAAAAAGAAAGTGTACTCTGCCATCTTCTCCAAGCCCCCTTGCGGATGATCTAAACATGAATGGGACCCTTGCTGAGTCCAAGACCCGTTCCGAGAGACAAGGAAAAAGGAGCATTCCTGAAAACCTTACAATTATCGAAAGTGACAATTATGATGACAAGCCAGTAATTGTCTGTAGGAAGGGTGGCTCAAAGGCCAAAGAGATGACCCCTCCTACTCAGCCTGCTCAGAGGTATGTAGTTTGAGACCTACATCGCCACTACCACAGTCAAAGTACACCCTACAGAGAGGCAAAAACACACCCACCTACCTCCAGTTCTTAAGGCATTGGCACACTAAAAATGTTCTCCTTCCCAGTTTGGGACTTCTTTACAATTAGCATTCAATATGCACCATTTGCCAGACATGTGTTAATCAATGAAAACCAAGTTTGCACTATGGTACTCGAGGAAAAAGGTCTCATTTGGAAAAACATCATGCAATCTCATGTGCAAGCACCTTACAATGATAGCTGCTGGTTGTGATCAGAGAGGGGAAGTGATAGAAGAAGAAGCTGCTCAAGAGGAAAAAGAGGATGATGGCATTACACAAAGCATTCCTGTCCCCTGTAGTGTGCTGTCATGTGACAGCATCACCAGCATTGGCAACCTTCAAATGGCACAAGACTCACTCAGATGCACACACTGATGCATAAAGTGATTCCAAGACGTATATTGAGTCTACCACCTCCTAGTTCTATCCAGAAGTCGCCTGTGTTAGTGGCACCACAAAACACAAACATCCAAGCTATTATGGCAATATTAAGGAAGGAGGGGTCATAGGAATGTAACCACCAGGAGGCACATTTGTACAATGGTAAACTAGCTAAAATGTTAGTGCTGGGTCTCCTAACTTTTTCTTTTGTGGAAGGTATGGGATTTTTACAATTTGTGGTACCACCTGCTAGGAATGGAATGTTCACAGTTGGACCTTTCTCCCAGAGTTGCTGTTCCAGTGCTCCATCATGATGTGCTGTAATTGGTTGTCTAAGCTATGCAGCAGAGTGTTGTTCACACTATCTATCTGATGACAAACATGTGGCCCAGGTCTCAAGATACTTCTTACATATGTATCACTCTCACTGGATCCCTTTTTTGGGGGTAATTCAACAGCGATTCGCAGGTCTCAGCAGTGAAGGAAGTTTAAAGGCATTCAACAGCATGCAATGTTCGCCATGGAGAAATCATATACAGCTGTAAACATCTTGGGCGAATTTAACAGCAAGGTCTTTGAGCGGCTTTGACCCAGAGGTCTCAGAATTGGATTTGTTGCTATGGACAGTGGCAGTAAAAAATCAAGGCCATGGCAGATGGTGGCTATTTTAAAGGCATGATGTTCATTGTAGCAACCTGATTGTGCAAGACTTTCTCAAAACAGAAGACATAGTCAGCAACACACGGGGCACCAACTGAAGGATCTGCACTCATTTCAATCATTCTTTTAAAGTCCGGAGGCAGTTGATTATCATTTCTGGGTGCTAATAGAGTACTGGTTGATGGCCTCATAAATATTTGGCCTAACGTTGTAACTCGGCCTACTATATGCTGCAATGTCTGTTTGAGCAGACCAATCACCGACTATGTCCTTCAAAGAGGAGGGGATGCAACTGGAAAAATCATGACAATCGAGTTGGACAAATATGGGCTAATCAAGTGCCTGAGACAAATGTGATGCCCTTTTCAGGTTTTCACATGGGAAGTCAGCTAGGAGGACAGTACAATGAGCAAAGCAATCCCGTTGTTGTATCTGCTATAGGACGAGTTGAAAAAGGTGGCACAAAGGTTTGTTGGTGTGAATGAAGAAGTATATGAGTTGGTTCAGAGCTTAATCCCTCTTTTGGCTCAGATGTCGAGGCTGCAAAAAATAGATTGTGTCATTCAAAGAGTACATATGTGCCACAATACTTGATCCACTGTACAAAACATACTGGTCACTTTCATTCCTTTTTCAGAAGGGGATGTTTAGCTGTACAAGATTTAGATTGTTGAACAAGTGAGAGATCTGGATGAAGAACGCTGGAAGTTAGAGGCCCAGGCAGATGTTCTACGGTGCAGACTTTAACCTCCAGAGAAGCTAGGGTTGTTGTCTCACAGCCATCAACACCATCATCAGCAGCAACAGAAGAATCTGACCCAATCCCTCCAATGGTTTGGTTTAAAGTGGCAGAGCTTAAGCCAAGTGCAGAGGCAACGCAACAGAAGTCGAGAAGGTGGCAGCACCAATGACCATTCAAAGGATGGTCCAAGACTATCTGGAGGACCCATAAGAGGGTCTATCTGGATCAAAACACGTAGGCCTATTAGTATGGAAAGATGCAACGATGGCCAGAGCTCAGCAAGCTGGCAATAAAGTATCTGGCTTGTCCTGTAAGCAGTTTGTCTACAGAGTGTGTGTTTAGGGCAGCTGGCACAGTTGTCATAGTCAGAAGGACCTTTTTTTGCCTCAAAATGTAGAGAGATTGGTGCATGAATAATATGAACTAATGCTTCATAAACAAGATTACACTGTTCCTGAAACAGCAAAGGAGGAGGATGAGGGCAATCGGTCATACTCAAAAGTTTTAGTTAATTAACTTCTGGATGAGCCCCCTAAGTTTAAGGATAAACTCTACTTCCCTGACTAAGTGCTAGCCCACAACAGAACTTGCATATATTATCATCGGACTGCTTTAAATAAAAAGTACATAGAAGCATATTTATGTATATGGTGTCTGACTGACTTACGCAGTGCCATTTATTGAGGCACATGTACGGAGTGGACCTGTGCGCACACAAGAAGACTCCTCATTTATTTAAAAGACATAATAAAATGCCTCCCCTCCTTGTTTTTTTTACATTCACTACCTTGGCTCCCAGTAAAGTTAATTAATTATACAAGACAGCCATTGAGTGCCGCTGCCATGGGAAAAGAAATACAATAGACAAATGTACACCACGATTGGAACAGGTAACTATTGCACCAATGAGGGATATATTGAGTTACTGAGGATTCTTGCTGTGGTTGGTAGGCGGTTGTAACCAGTTTGTAAACTTAATTTGTAATGTTTGAGACCTAAAGGATGATTCTGCCTGAATGATTGCCTTGCTTGCTTTCAAATTTCTAATTACTGACATGGTCCACTTCTTACATGTACTTCTTTTTTTTTCAGGTTCTTCCATGATCAGTCAGTTTAATTTCAAAACTCTACAAATTGCTCAAATGCCTTAGCTTTTCTTGTTCAACACTGCAGGTCTATCTGATTTGGCTCGGGAAATGGGACAGGAGTGCTGTAACAGCCAGAAGAATAAAGTGAGGAACAATGCCTATCTACTTCAATGGGAAATAAACAACATGACCCAAAGAGGACTCCTCCTGTAAACAGGATAAAGGTGGGTTGATTAGGAAAATGCAGAGTAGTGGACTGGGTTGTATTCCACTGGCTTTTACTTCTTCTGCAAGAAAAGTCAATAACACTCCTGATAACTGGACCAGTTCAACTCTTCACCCAGGATGGACATTAAGAGAAGAAGAATGCAAATCCATCATTGAATTTAGGATTTAGATAGTATAATTTTTCGTAACAATATTAATTTTTGGAACTGTGTGGATCCTCCCTATTTTGTATTTTTCAACCCTAGGTAACATAACAATTAGATAACTTGGGACTCTGGGTCAGAATGACTGTTTGCATTTGGAAACTGAACTGTGCGATTCCTTACAAAACAGATGGGATGATGATGTGCTGCTCATCGACTTGATGAATGTTGTGTTTGTCTTTGTCTCACCTTTCCCCATCTCCCCTTCCCCATCCATTCATGAAACCCCTACCCCTCTTCCCCCAGGATGTACGATATATTGAGGTGTGATTTAATAATTTACACCATAAATGGATCACATACTTTGGGTGGCAGATGTGGTTATAGTGACACCAACTATTAAAGGATCTTCTTAGATAAACAATAGCCCACACCAGTCCTACTACCCACCAAGGCATGATAGGTACATCATCATAGTGCAGAGTCTTAGAACAATACCTGTCCAAGGATAGGTATTGCTAGTGTCCACTATGGCCTGATTTACAAAGGAAAAGTTACAGTTTAGGTGTAAGTTTACTCTTGCAGTCTAACTGTACCACCAGTAACTTTACGAGTAGTAACTTTAAAAGTACTGACTAACTGGTAGTAATTATTTTTTAAATTATAGGAGTTACTTACTACTCACAAAGTTACTACTTGTAAAGTAAAGTTGCTGGTGGAGAAGCTACTAGTCGTAAACTTACACTGCAAGAGAAAAAATAACACCAAAGTGTTACTTACTTTACTTTTGTGAATTAGACCTTGTGTTGCTTACAAAACCTATGAAACATAGAGTAACCTTCTCCTGAGTCTTACCCCTGATGCAAGGTTTTTGTAAGCTAAGTTTAAATTTTACTAAATTAAAAACTAGATCCCATCTTGCTTACAAATGACTACTGTTGGTTTTTATTTTGTTATGACTTGAATTACCCACTTAAGTCTGTGTTTTCTTTTGTCTAGCTGCCTGTGATGGATAATTCTTCTGAATAATCCTACAGTTGGAGTTCACCTTACAAACATCATCCAGGATAGGCTGGCCCAGTCATTTTGTGATGTCTTCACTGTTAGCACGAGCCCACTACTACCACCAAGATTAAGAAGGCCATTTGAGAAACCCTGCAAAAAGGTTTGGAAAGATTGATAGAGGTGGCAGACAGTGCTTAATCTATTCAGCTAAGAACAAATTAAAAACTTAGTACTGAAGTTGTTCTCTGGAAGGAGAGATAAGAATCAGATTTTTATGTATGTTGATGGCAGACCGCTTTATTTGTCAATAGTTACAGATGGTGGGTGTCAGACAAGGGCAGTAACTAACTAGTATACAGAAAAATTGACAGGTGCTTGGGTGCTAAGTGTACAGTCAAACATAATTAGGCAGTTTTTCCGTCCCACTCTGGTAGCGGGGTATACTGGGCTGGAGGAAGAGGTAAGTAACCTATTGAAGGATAAATAATACATGTCAAGGTGATTCAAGTAGGGAACGTCTAGGGGTAAAATAGATTTAAAGTATGATATGTGACAATTTCAGAGGACAGCTTCTTGTCTCGCTCTCATAACTAAACCATAATGCTACACTATCTAGCAATGCAAAGACAGATCCTAAAGGCAAACAAAAAAGCCCATTTATTTTTTTAACAATGAAACCGATCCTGTCCACCTACAGAAGGCCTACCCTCCTCCACAAGCAAAAATCCTAAATGTCCCTTTTTCCATTTCCCCAACTACCCTTAACACCTTTTACGCCCACTAATGGGCCCTCCCAACAAAGAAAATATTAAGAAAGGGCTTTGAGGACACCTAGTTTATTTTTAATGTCTGCCTTCTCCCGGGCCATGTCTGACTATCAGCAGCTCCGATCTCCACAATTCCCCACCATTTTGGCTGTTCCCTGGTTATCTCAGCATAATCCTGCCATAAATTAGAGACAGAAGTCACTATCATTTCCTTCCGCCTTTTGTAAAGACCACTGTCTAAATATTCAGCTCCAACAAACCACAGTAATTGGATCATGTTTCAATACAGAGCCTGAACTCCCTTCTTGCTACCAGAAATTAGTGGAGATCTTTGATAAACAAAAAGCCACAGTCCTTCCTCCACACCAACCCTATGACTGCAGGATTGATTTCATACCTGGCGCCAGATTCCATGTAGTTGTATTTACGCTCTTACAGGAAAGGATAATGTACATCCGAGGGAATATCTGGATGAGATGTTGCGCATTGGGTTTATCCGTCCCTCTAGGTCTCCTGCCTCCTCTCCTCTTTTTTTATACCAAAGAAAGAATGGGGTCTTCGATGCTGCATTGACTATTGAACATTGAATGAAAGTACCATAAAAAACAGGTATCCCTTTCCTTTAATCCCCTCTTTATTGGATCAGGTTCAGGAGACTAAAATCTTTACCAAGCTTGTTTTACGAGGGGCATATCATTTGGTACAACACTGAGAAGAATGGACGACAGCTTTCCGTACTAAGTTTGGGTTTTACAAATATTTGGTAATGCATTTTAGGTTATGCAATGCTCCAGCAGTCTTCCAGTTCTTCATTAATGAGGTCTTGCAAGAAATTTTAGATATCTACGCCATAGCTTACATCAACCACATTCTAGTCTATTCATCTACTTTAGCTGAGCATGAAAATCACATAAGAATAGTACTGCTGAAACTGAAGGAAAACCACTTTTTTGTGAAGTTAGAAAAGTGTGAGTTCCACATGCATTAAGTAGCCTTTTTGGGGTTTATCCTCTCTCCAAATGGGGTGAGCATGGATCCTCAAAAAGTAACAGCAATCATACAGTGGCAATTTACCAAATCTGTAAAAGAAGTACAAAGGTTCTTAGGGTTCGCTAATTTTTACAGGCGTTTTATAGAGAACTTTTCAGCATTAGCCTCCCCTATTACAAATCTGCTCACGAAAGGGGTGGTATTTTCTTGGTCTCTTGAAGCCAAAAATGCCTATGAAAAACGAAAGCAGGCTTTTACTCAGGCTCCTGTACTGAGACACCCAAACCCTTCTAAACCCTTTACCATAGAAACTGATGCATCACAAATGGCCATAGGGGGTGTTCTTTTCCAGAAAGATGTCACCACTGGGTTCTTGCATCCGATAGCCTTTTTTCACACAAACTGAATTTCACAGAGCAAAATTACTCCATGGGGGACAAAGAAGTATTAGCCATAAAGAGTTCAGTTGAGGAATGGCACCTATACTTACTGGGGCCTTTACATAAGATCACTTTTGTTAGAATTCGGGTTCTCTGGTTGGCACAGGTAGGTACTTGTGACAAGCAGGGAACCTTTCCTCTAGTCAGGGTAAGGGGTTACACTACTAAAACAACCCCTTGCTCACCCTCTAGGTAGCTTGGCGCGAGCAGACAAGGCTTATCTCTGAGCATTATAGGTTAAGCATTTGTGAACACATACAGTAACCAAGTGACAACACTACAAATGGACACCACACAGGTATTTATATTAAAAATAAGGATTCTTCATATAGGATTATCACAAGACCATTAAACGATTAAAAATGCACAATACGGTTGCTTAGTTGGTAGAAGATTACTTAGTTTCTCTTAAGTTCTTAAATGCGACACTTTAAGTCAATGTACCTTAGATACAACACTCAGGGCAACGAAAGTGTTGCAGCGATGCAGATGCGTTGAAGTTCTTGGTGCAAAAGAAATAAAGACGGGATCTTCCAGATGCGTTATGCTTCTCTGATGTTGCGAGAAGGCTCGACTCGATGCGTCAGCTACAGCGGCGTCACCTTTGGCGAGATGCGACGACAGCGGCCTTGGCAGCGGCACTCATCTCCGACGTTGCAAGACGCTCCCGCTCGATGCGATGCTGCAGCGGCGACACCCCTTCTGCGATATGCGACGACAGCGGCTCCGACGGCGGCACGCTTCTCCGTGGATGCGAGGCGCTTTTCTGGATGCGGTGCAATGCGACAACTACGATGGCTGCGATGGCGACACGCTTCCTCCTCGATGCGAGACTCTTCTCTCGATGCGG
This sequence comes from Triturus cristatus, assembly GCF_964204655.1. NCBI lineage: Eukaryota > Metazoa > Chordata > Amphibia > Caudata > Salamandridae > Triturus > Triturus cristatus. The sequence continues at coordinate 731,440,484 of NC_140587.1, read as the reverse complement.
TGCAATGCGACAGCTACGATGGCTGCGATGGCGACACGCTTCTTCGGCGTTGTGAGACACTTCCGAATGATGTGAGACGCTTCCGCTCGATGCGATGCTGCAGCGGCGACACTCTCTGCGAGATGCAATGGCAACAGCTCCGACGGCGGCACGCTTCTCCTCCTTGCGTCGCGCTTCCAGCTCCTTGCGACACGCAGTCCCTCAGATGGCCCAACAACAGCAGCAGGCACTTCCAAAAGACTCTGGGGAGCTGGGGGTGAAGTCCACTGGTCCTGGGACTTCGTTCAGGGGGCAAGCTCAGTTCAAGCCCTTGGAGATCTTTTTAAAGCACAAGTTGAAGCAAAGTCTTTAGTAGTATTTCTCCTCTCCTTCAGCAGCAAGGCAACCACTGCAGGCCAATCCCCCAGGTCAGGGACAGTACTCCTCCTACAGCTTTCCCAGTTCCTTCTCCTCTGGCAGAGGTTCTTCTTGTTTCAGCAGGATCTAATTTCTTGGGAGCAGGGTCCCAATACTTATACCCCTAATTCCTTTGTTCCTCTGGGGTTGAGGGGCCTTTGCCCAGTCCAAACCAGTTCTTGAGCACTCTGTTGACATGACTCTGCCTTTCTATTCAGGGTGCAGGGCAGAGACATCAGCCGCTCCGCAGGAGGTGGAGCCAGCATTGTGGTGGCAGAGCACAACCCTATTCAGAGCCCAGGTGTACTCCTCCTACCCATCTGGCTGCCAATCTTCCTATTCACCACCAGGCTACCTAGCCCTGCCCCTCTGGGTTTCCCCAGCCCTGTCACTCACACAACCAGACAGGCAGATACACATCATAGCAGAGGTGGGCTGAAATGGTCAGGCAAGCTAATACCAACTTTCTAAAAGTGGTATTTGCAAACACAGAATATTAAAATAAACTTTAATAAAAGATGTATTTTATTATTCTGAGTTCAGTCATACTAAACTCGAATTTCTACCATGTTCCCTGGGTCTGTTAGGATCATAGGATGTAACAATTCTGACAGCCCATTCTGGCCTATGGAGAACAGGTAGCCTTACAATAGTGAAAAATGAAAAATGGCTGTAATTCACTATTAGGACATGCCACACACATCAGGGCTTGTCCTACCTTATGCTTACAATGCACCCTGCCCTTGGGCCTACCATAGGGGTGACTAATATGAAGTTAAGGGAAGGTTTAGGGACTGGCAAGTGTGTGCACTTGCCCAGTCAGCATGACAGTACCAGACTGCACGCAGGTTCTGCAATGGCAGTCCCTAGATACATTCTGCCAGGCCGCTTCTGTGGGTGGCACAACCAGTGCTGCAAGCCCACCAGCAGCATTTGTATTTACAAGCCCTGGGCACTCCTGGTGCACTTTACTGGGGTCTGACAGTAAACCAAACAAGCCAATCATGGAAATCCAACCAACATATACATTTTAAATAGGGAGCACTTGCACTGTGGCACTGGTTGGCAGTGGCACAGTGCTCTGAGCAGCTAACACCAGCAAAACACTTGAGGCACAGCGACAAAAAGTGGAAGGGAGACTCACGCCAAGGTGCCAGGTCTAACACTTGTCCCCTCCAGCTGAAAAGTGGGGAGAACTACCCTACCCCAGGGAGTTCCTCATCACTAAGGTGGAAAAATCTGGACAGACCGTCAGCATTGGCGTGATCTGTACCAGGGCGATGTTCCACCGTGAAATCCATACCCTGTAGGGAAATGGACCACCTCAACAGCTTTGGATTCTCACCCCTCATATGCATCAACCATCTGAGCGGCCTGTGGTCTGTCTGAACCTGGAAGTGAGACCCAAACAGGTAGGGTCTTAGCTTCTTCAGCGCCCAGACCACAGCAAATGCCTCACGCTCAAAAACACTCCATCTCTGTTCCCGTGGTAGTAACCTCCTTCTAATAAAGGCTACAGGGTGATCTAGGCCCTCTTCATTAATCTGTGAAAGAACAGCCCCCACACCATGCTCTGAAGCGTCTGTCTGAACGATAAATTCTTTGGAGAAGTTGGGAGCCAAAAGCATGGGCGCCGTGCACATAGCAGCTTTCAGGGCCTCAAAAGATTTCTGACAGGTGTCAGTCCAGATCACCTTCCTGGGCTGCTTCCTTGAAGTCAGCGCTGTCAAGTGGGCAACAATGTTGCCATACCCCTTGACAAACCTCCTGTAGTACCCGGTGAGACCTAGGAAGGCTCTCACCTCTGTCTGGGTTTTGGGCGACTCCCAATTCAGGATGGTTTCTATCTTGGGTTGAAGGGGTGCCACCTGGCCACTCCCAACTTGGTGCCCCAAGTACACCACTGAACCCTGCCCGATCTGGCACTTACTCGCCTTGATCGTGAGGCCTGCCCTCCCCAGCGCCATCAACACTTCCCAGAGGTGGCGCAGGTGTTCCTCCCACGTGGAGCTAAACACTGCGATGTCATCCAGGTAGGCTGCACTGAACGAATCCAGCCCAGCCAACACTTGGTTGACCAACCTCTGGAAGGTGGCAGGGGCATTCTTCATCCCAAAGGGCATGACCCGGAACTGGTAATGCCCATCAGGGGTTGAAAATGCTGACCTCTCTTTGGGCCCATCGGTCAAGGCGAGCTGCCAATACCCAGACGTTAGGTCAAACGTGCTGAGGTAGTTGGCAGCCCCTAGCCGATCTATGAGCTCATCAGCTCTGGGGATGGGGTGTGCGTCAGTCCTGGTGACTGAATTGAGTCCTCTGTAGTCCACACAGAACCGGAGTTCGGGTGTGGCTCCCGGCGCTGCAGCCTTTGGGACCAAGACCACTGGGCTGGCCCAAGGACTGCTGGAAGACTCAATTACCCCGAGTGCAAACATCTTGGAGACCTCCTCCTTGATGCAGGCCCTTACCCTGTCAGTCACCCTGTAGGCCTTGTGCCGCACAGGTGTACTATCCCCAGTGTCCACATCATGGACACACCAATCTGTGACACTGGGAACCAGGGAAAACAGGTCAGAGAATTGTCCCAGCAACTGGCGACAATCGTTCTGCTGCTCAGGGGTCAGGGCGGAAGAGAGGATGACACCATCCACTGACCCATCTTGCTCCTTGACTGACAGGAGGTCAGGAAGAGGCTCGGTCTCCTCCTCCATCCCAGCATCTGTCGCTAAGAGCATGCCCACTTGGGACCTCTCCAAGTGGGGCTTGAGGCGGTTGACATGAAGGACCCTTAAGGGGTTCCTTGGAGACCGCAAGTCCACCAAGTAGGTAACAGGAGTCTTGCGCTCCACCACCTCAAAGGGACCGGTCCACTTACCCTGGAGTGCACAGGGCTCTACGGGGGCCAAGACCCATACCTTCTGTCCAGGCTGAAGCTCTACCAGAGTGGCATTCCGGTCGTACCACCGCTTCATCTCCTCCTGGCTGGCTTCCAAGTTTGCCTCAGCAAGTTCCCTGAAACGCCTAGTCTGGTTTCTGAAGGCCAGCATGTAGCTATATACATTCTGGGGAGGTTTCCTGGGAGATTGCTCCCAGCCTTCCTTGACCAGACTTAGAGGTCCTCTCACTGGGTATCCGTACAGTAGCTCAAAGGGACTGAACCCCAGAGACTTCTGTGGCACCTCTCTGTAAGCAAAGAGCAGGCATGGTAAGAGGACGTTCCACTTACGCCTCATGGGTTCCTCAAGACCCATTATCATGCCTTTTAGGGTTCGGTTGAATCTCTCAACCAACCCATTTCCTTGGGGGTGGTAAGGTGTGGTGAACTTGTAGGTTACACCACATTCTTGCCAAAGGGATTTCATATATTTAGATATGAAATTGGTACCTCGCTCAGACACCACCTCTAGAGGGAATCCCAGTCTGGAGAAAATTCCCATCAGTGCATGTCCCACCACGGGGCTGTCACTGTCCTCAGAGGGATGGCTTCCGGGTACCGGGTGGCATGGTCCACCAGGACCAGGATGAACCTATTGCCCATCACTGTCCTGGGGTCCAGTGGCCCTACAATGTCAATCCCCACTCGCTGGAATGGGGTACCAACCACAGGGAATGGTTGGAGTGCAGCCTTCTGCTTCCTTCCACTCTTCCCACTTGCCTGGCAAGTTTGGCATGTTCTGCAGTGAGTATCTGAACTACTGCGCATTTGGGGCCAAAAGAAGTGGGTGACAAGCCTTTCAAAGGTCTTGTCCTGCCCCAAATGTCCTGCTAAGGGTACATCGTGAGCCAGCCCCAGTAGGAAGGCTCTGAATTGCTGGGGTACCACCAGCACACGGGCTGACCCAGGCTCAGCAACCTTAGGCTCAGAATACAGGAGGTCGTTCTCCCAGTAAATGAAATGTGTTCCGGACTGATCACCGTTGGCCTGGTCTGCAGCCTGCTGCCGCATACCCACAAGAGAAGGGCATTCTTTCTGCATCCTGCAGAACTCTTCCCTGGAGGGTCCTCCTTCTTGCTGTCAATGGGTCAGCTCAGGCAGGTCCCCCAGCTCAGCTATCTGTTCCCCTGTCGGTTCCAGGGCATCCCCCTCAAGGTCTGCTCCCTCCTGGACCGTGGGAACTTCAGGGGCCGGTTTCCCGCGCCCCCTGCTCCTTCTCTTTAAGGCCGGTCCGTGGGACTCCCTCTCAGGCTCCAGGACCTCTTGAGCACCTCTACTGGCTGCCATGGACCGTGTGGTGACACACGCCCAATCCAGCATACCTAACATCTCCAGGTGAGCACTCTGCTCCACCTTAGCCCAAGGTGAGCTCTCCAAGTCGTTCCCTAGCAGACAGTCTACAGGCATGGCGGGACTCACAGCTACCTGAAGAGTACCAGAGACCCCCCCCCCCCCCACTGAAAGGGAACCTGAGCCACTGGGCAGTGACTCTCGGTGTTGTCGGCAGCAACAACCGGATAGAATGCTCCTTGGACAACCTGCTCCTGAGACACCAGGTGGCGCTTGACAGCCGTCACACTGGCTCCTGTGTCTCTGAGAGCCTCAACCCTATGGCCATTTATGGTCACCCACTGCCTGTATTTTTTAGTGTTCTCAGGCAGCTGGGTTTGGGGGACCACTTCACAGTCTCCTAGTGAGACAAGGGACATCTCTATGGGACCCCACCCACCTTGGACACCCATCTCCTCCCCCAGGGCTACACTAGTCACCTGCCGGGTTGGAGCAACAGTGGGTGCTTGTTTACCAAATAATGGACACTTCACATCAGAGGCAAAATGCCCCATGTTACCACACTTGTAACATCTGATGGGCCCCTTCTGAACAGGAGTACCTGTCGGGGCCTCGGTCTGTTTCTGGGGTGGGGGAGTCTGACAACCTTTCCCTTGGTTCCCTTGGGGATTACTTTGGGGCCTCTTCTGGAACTCCCTCTGTTTACCCTTGTCCCCCCCACTCTTCTGCTGGGGACCCTGCCCACCTTTGGCGGAATCTCCCACTTGACCCTTGTGGACCCTGGTACTGACCCAGCAGTCCGCCTCCTCAGCAAGCTTCCTAGGGTTAGTCAGCCTACTATCAATCAGGTGCTGGCATAGCTCAGGAAAACAATTACTAGACAAGTGCTCCCATGCCATTAAATCAAGAAGCCCTTGAAAGTTATCAACTTTGCTACCCTTCACCCAACCATCCAGTGCTCTGCAAATAAAAATGTCACATACTCCACATACGTACTATTGGGAATCTTAGTGCAACCCCTGAACCTCTGTCTATACATTTCAGGAGTTAACCCATACCTAACCATTAAAGCATCCTTCATATGGGGGTAAGAGTTATACACATCTGATGGCAAATCTAGCAGGGTGTCCCGCTCTTCACTCAAGAACCGCCAACACAACCCCGCTCCCCAATCCTTCTCAGGGACCCGGTGGGAGGACATGGCTACTTTGTAGGCTCTAAACCACTGCCCTATGTCATCATTTTTAAAGAATTCCTTCACTACATCTTTGGGTATGTACACTCTGGACTCTACCTGCACTGGGGGTGTGCTGCCACCAGAGGGAGTGCTTCCCAAGCCCTGGGCTTTCAACTCCAGCTCCCTCATTTTCCTCTCATGGTCCATTTGTATTTTTCTCTCTTCCATTTCAAGCCTTTTTTGTTCCATTTCAAGCCTTTTTTGTTCCATTGTCAGTTGTCCATTCAGTTTGGCCATCTCTACTTCATGAGCTCTGGTTTCCTACCTGTCTGCCAACTCCTCTGGGGATAAACTTTTGATAGAAACACTGCTACCTGCAGGGGAAGGGCTTCTCCGTCCTCTTGAGCCCACTGGCTCAACCAGCTGCTCATCTGCATCATTATCATCAGTGACATTCCTTGCTTCTACCCAGGCCCTCAGCGCCTTGTAGAGCTCTGCCTTGTTTTTACATCCAGTTGTAGAAACCTTAAACTTTTTGCAAAAGAATTTCAGCTGTGCTAACGTGTAGCTTCCTAGTTTTTCTTCTTCCCATTCTATGTCAGTATTCACAGAGACCATGGATGCTGCTTTCTCCACCATGGTTAGGCTTGGCAGTGCTCAAAAATAGATAGTCCAAAAAGAAATCTACCAACAAGTACTGGTTGCGTTTAAGGCCTGCACTCACTAAGTAGTGTTCACCAATCACTGTACATGATTCACAAATGCAAGTCCAGAATCCTCACCGCTGACCACCAATGTTAGAATCCGGGTTCTCTGGTTGGCACAGGTAGGTACTTGTGACAAGCAGGGAACCTTTCCTCTAGTCAGGGTAAGGGGTTACACTACTAAAACAACCCCTTGCTCACCCTCTAGGTAGCTTGGCGCGAGCAGACAAGGCTTATCTCAGAGCGTTATAGGTTAAGCATTTGTGAACACATAGAGTAACCAAGTGACAACACTACAAATGGACACCACGCAGGTATTTATATTAAAAATAAGGATTCTTTATATAGGATTATTACAAGACCATTAAACGATTAAAAATACACAATACGGTTGCTTAGTTGGTAGAAGATCACTTAGTTTCTCTTAAGTTCTTAAATGCGACACTTTAAGTCAATGTACCTTAGATGCGACACGCAGGGCAACGAAAGTGTTGCAACGATGCAGATGCGTTGAAATTCTTGGTGCAAAAGAAATAAAGACGGGATCTTCCAGATGCGTTACGCTTCTCCGATGTTGCGAGAAGGCTCGACTCGATGCGTCAGCTACAGCAGCGTCACCTTCGGCGAGATGCGACGACAGCGGCCTTGGCAGCGGCACTCTTCTCCGACGTTGCGAGACGCTCCCGCTCGATGCGATGCTGCAGCGGCGACACCCCTTCTGCGAGATGCGACGACAGCGGCTCCAATGGCGGCACGCTTCTCCGTGGATGCGAGACGCTTTTCTGGATGCGGTGCAATGTGACAACTACGATGGCTGCGATGGCGACACGCTTCCTCCTCGATGCGAGACTCTTCTCTCGATGCGGTGCAATGCGACAGCTACGATGGCTGTGATGGCGATACGCTTCTTCGGCGTTGCGAGACACTTCCGGATGATGCGAGACTCTTCCGCTCGATGCGATGCTGCAGCGGCGACACTCTCTGCGAGATGCGACGGCAACAACTCCGACGGCGGCATGCTTCTCCTCCTTGCGTCGCGCTACCAGCTCCTTGTGACACGCAGTCCGTCAGAATGCCCAACAACAGCAGCAGGCACTTCCAAAAGACTCTGGGGAGCTGGGGGTGAAGTCCACTGGTCCTGGGACTTCATTCAGGGGGCAAGCTCAGTTCAAGCCCTTAGAGATCTTTTTAAAGCACAAGTTGAAGCAAAGTCTTTAGTAGTCTTTCTCCTCTCCTTCAGCAGCAAGGCAACCACTGCAGGCCAATCCCCCAGGTCAGGGACAGTACTCCTCCTACAGCTTTCCCAGTTCCTTCTCCTCTGGCAGAGGTTCTTCTTGTTTCAGCAGGATCTAATTTCCTGGGAGCAGGGTCCCAATACTTATACCCCTAATTCCTTTGTTCCTCTGGGGTTGAGGGGCCTTTGCCCAGTCCAAACCAGTTCTTGAGCACTCTGTTGACATGACTCTGCCTTTCTATTCAGGGTGCAGGGCAGAGACATCAGCCGCTCCGCAGGAGGTGGAGCCAGCATTGTGGTGGCAGAGCACAACCCTATTCAGAGCCCAGGTGTACTCCTCCCACCCATCTGGCTGCCAATCTTCCTATTCACCACCAGGCTACCTAGCCCTACCCCTCTGGGTTTCCCCAGCCCTGTCACTCACACAACCAGACAGGCAGATACACATCATAGCAGAGGCGGGCTGAAATGGTCAGGCAAGCTAATACCAACTTTCTAAAAGTGGTGTTTGCAAACACAGAATATTAAAAAAAACTTCACTAAAAGATGTATTTTATTATTCTGAGTTCAGGCATACTAAACTCGAATTTCTACCATGTTCCCTGGGTCTGTTAGGACCATAGGATGTAACAATTCTGACAGCCCATTCTGGCCTATGGAGAACAGGTAGCCTTACAATAGTGAAAAACGAAAATGGCTGTAATTCACTATTAGGACATGCCACACACATCAGGGCTTGTCCTACCTTATGCTTACAATGCACCCTGCCCTTGGGCCTACCATAGGGGTGACTAATATGAAGTTAAGGGAAGGTTTAGGGACTGGCAAGTGTGTGCACTTGCCCAGTCAGCATGACAGTACCAGACTGCACGCAGGTTCTGCAATGGCAGTCCCTAGATACATTTTACCAGGCCGCTTCTGTGGGTGGCACAACCAGTGCTGCAAGCCCACCAGCAGCATTTGTATTCCCTGGGCACTCCTGGTGCACTTTACTGGGGTCTGACAATAAACCAAACAAGCCAATCATGGAAATCCAACCAACATATACATTTTAAATAGGGAGCACTTGCACTGTGGCACTGGTTGGCAGTGGCACAGTGCTCTGAGCAGCTAACACCAGCAAAACACATGAGGCACAGCGACAAAAAGTGGAAGGGAGACTCACGCCAAGGTGCCAGGTCTAACAACTTTCCTCACTGATCATCGACATTTATTGTTTTTGAAATCAGCAAGGGCCTTGCCTATGAGGCAACTGCAGCGGACTTTGGGGCAGATTTACAAGAAAATTACGCATCTGTCCAGATGCGTCTCTTTCCCTGCGCCACCCTTAGAAACCCTTGCGCCACCATCAATGTGCCGTATTTGCAATAGGGCGCACTATGGCGCAAGGTTTGACAGATGTGTCAGAAATTCTGACGCATCTGTTGGCGGAAAAGTCATGCATTGCTGTAGTCATGTCGCAAGCACGGTGCAACTCCAGCAATGCGTGTTGAGGCCTATTCCCACTACACTACGTCACTACTTACGCCTGCTTGAAGCAGGAGTAAGGTTTTGACGCAGTAGCGTCCTAAAAGTGGGGCAGTGAAATCTTGTGGATTTCACTGAGTAACTTTTACGAGGCCTTCCTGCGTGGGAACACCTACCCTGCATACATTATACCTGACGCAGGTATAATTTGACGCAGGGCTTTACAACGTGACGCATCTCTCTAGATGCGTCACGTTGTAAATAGGCCGCATTGTTTGCGCCGCTGTTGCATCAAAAAAGTGACACAACTGCTGCGCAAAAGTCACGCAAGGGGCTTGTAAATCTGCCCCTTTGTTTTTTAGTGAATTTTTTTTGTGATACAGGCTCAACCTGGAAAAAGACATGGAAAGGCGGAAGCCTTATCTAGATTTGGATATGAAATTAAAGAACAGGAGTTAGAACCTGCTCCTATTATAGCCTCTGAACATATTCTTGGAGTCATTAGTTCAGACGAGGATTTCCTACAAAAGGTGGCAGTGGCACAAGACACAGAAGAGGTTAAAATTTGAGAGGAGAAGCATCAAGGAGCCAGAGTAGAGAACCTTCTATACATTCATAGAGGGCTAGTGGTTACCACAACAGATGTACAAAGTCAGACCCTAGAATGGGGTCATGCTCATGTACTTTCAGGTCACCCTGGTTATGAAAAAACTGTGGATCTAGTAAGATGCCATTTCTGGTGGCTTTCTCTGGATACAGACACTAAGAATTACATACAGAAATTTCACAAATGCACACAAAGCAAAAGTTCTCAAGTCCCAACTGGGCTCCTGGTTCCCATGCCGACTCCTCGTAGACTTGCCTTTCCATTTCTATGGATTTCATCGTGGAACTACCCAGACCAACACTAGGAAACACTGTGGTGTGGGTGGTGGCAGACATGTTGACTAAAAGTTTTCCACTTTATATCCTTGAAGTCTCTTCCCACATCTCAGGAATTAGCCTGATTGTTCGTAAAGCACATAGGTAGATTACATAGGCTCCATTCCGTGATGATTTCTGACCATGAATCTCAGATTTTTTCTAATTTCTGGAAGGGGTTGGACAAGCTTTTACACATAGAGTTGCGGTTTTCTTCTGGGCAACCCCCACAAACCGATGGACAAACAGAAAGGGTCAATCAGTGCTTAGAACAGTACATATGGTGTCAGTTGTTACAATCCACCTCTGATTGGGACTAGTATTTGTGGGTGGCTGAATTCTCTGTTAACAACAGTATACACTCCTCTACTGACAATTCCCCTTTTTTCTGTTCATATGGGTTTCATCCCCGATTCTTGCTATCACTCCCTACTGCCTTTGCTTCAGTTCCGGCTGCACAGGACTTTGTCAAGAAGATTCAGGAAATACAAAAGGCTTCTATAATCAATATAGATAAAACTAAAGCAGATTACAAGAGAAACGCAGATCTTCATCGCCGCCCAAGTCCTGATTATGCTATAGCGGACATGGTTTGTTTATCAACATGTCATGTAGGATCAAGGGGGCTCGAAAATTCAAACCTCCTTTCATAGGTCCATACAAGATCCTAAAAGTAATAAATCCTGTGGCCAAGAAATTAGAACTCCCTGCAACCCTGTATTTCTGTGTTTTTGCTAAAACCGGTTGCACAAGGAACAGTGCTACCCATCCAACCCAATCCTGTTGAGGTGGAAGATGAACAGGAATGTGAAGTAGGGGCTATTATGGACTCCAGTTGGGTTTGGGTAGGCTTCAATACCTGATACACTGGAAGGGATATGGGTCTAAGGACCGTACTTGGTAACCTGCGGGGCATGTTCATCACTAAAAATATCCCTGAAAACCCAAACCGGTTGGAGGCACTGTTGGTAGGGGTGTACTCTCATAAATTCTCTGTCCCTGCTGCAGTCTGCAGCAGGGGCGGAGCACCGCCCTTATAAATTATCCTGTCCGGACGGGAAGAGCGCTTCGCGTTCTAGCCCTTGTGAGCTTTTCCTTACCGTCCGGCTTTCTAGTCAGCACTTCCGGCTCACTGCAGCAGCATAATTCTCCCCCACGCCCGGCTCCTCACGTAGGGCACTCTTTACCGTCCGGACTCTTATGCACAGCATTCCTCTGTGGGGTCTCTCCTATAAAAGACAAAAAGAACAAGCAAAGAATCATTACTATGGCGGTAACAAGCTTGCGCTTGTGTGAATGAAAGACGTCTGCGAATGTGCATCAAAGCATACTTATCTGAAGGGATCCTTGTGGCCTACATGAGTATCTGTGTTTTCTTTGGTGGCATACTTCTTGTTTGTATGGAATCCTTGCACTCTGCAGTACGAACTCCTGAAGTTGTGGAGACACATTATGTTCAATCAATCCTGGCTGTATGAATTATGGCAGTCTGCATTTTAAACTCCTGAAGTAAAGGAGTTATATTACATTCAGTCCTTCTTGGCTTGCATGAATCCACAGAAGTCAGTATTACGAACTCCTGAGTTTAAGAAGACAAGTTTGATTTAGCCTGCACTTTTTTTTGCATATTTTGTTATTTTATCACTGGCTGAACTGTGAATCAGCCTTGGTTATTTTTGGGCTAAGTACAATTTTTACTAGGGTACCTACACTGGTAAACACTAATACATATAAAACCATTGCATAACAGAATGGTGTGCCCGCAATGATTTGCTCTCTCTGTTCTTTATTTTGTCTAAGCTGAATTTTTATTTGATTTATTGATACACTTTTTATTGGACACTAGTGGAAGAGCGGAACAAATGTGGTAAATAACTTTGATGTGCTTATCTATTGTTATGCTGTCCACTATTCATTAGCATACTCGATTGATGATACTTTGTTTACAGGATCACAGAAGTCTCTAGGGACGTATCCTTGATGCCCAGGCGTGACGTGGGACCTTCTTCAACTTTCTCCTCCCTTTGTTTCCCCTCTTCCCCTGTACACTAGTCCTGCTTCGACTCCGTTGGGCGGGCTGGTGGTATTGGGAAGTTGGAACCTATTCTTCAGTCTCCTGTCTCTCGTTCCTGTGGAAAATTCAGGTGAGCTTTGACACTGTGCAAGGTTCTTCATATTTAGGGTCTATCCACTTTCTGATGACCTTCTTGATGTGCACTGTGTCTCCTGGTTGTGGGACCTGGCCTGCCTTTGCAAGATCGTTGGTGATGTTTTGTTGGTACTGTAAAATCTGCTTAGAAAACAATTCTTATCCCTTTGTTAGCTGAGACAAATATATTTCTTTCCCTAGTACCTCCTCACTATTTGTTTCAGCATCTGTTTTTAATCCGGATGGAGATGCTGCATTTTAATAGTCCTCCCTGTCACTATCTGATAGGGTGCGAGATGATGATCAGTACTTGGTGTGTTCCGTAGTGAGAATATTGCAGTGGGAAGGCATTGTAACCATTTTTTGTTTAAAGTTGCTGATATTTTGCTAATTTAGTTTTTTAGAAGGCTATTTAGGCATTCTACAATTCCATTACTTTGTGGGTTATAAACTGAAGTCAGTTTATGCTTCATTCCTAACATTTCTGTGATATTCTTAAAGATATGATTTTCAAAAATAGTTCTGTTTTCTGATCGTATTGCTTCTAGAACTCCCCATCTTGGTATTACCTATCTGACTAGGAAGCTAGCAGCTGATTTTGCATCTCAATATACACATGGGACTGCCTGTATTCATCTTGAGAATGGATAGACTAAAACTAATAAATAGCTGTGGTTTTTGCACTTATCTAACATATCTACACAGTCAATGTGTAAGGCTCGGAAAGGGCCCTGTGAGTGTGGTATTTTTGATGTGATCACTTTTAGAGTTGGTTTTAGGGACTATTTATGACAGGTTTTGCACTCACTCAAATACATAGTAACCATCTCATGTAAATTTGGTATGAACCATTCAGATTGCAACTCATTGCACATTGGAATGATGGTGGTGTGTGCAGGGTGATGTATTTGATCTAAAGCAATTATCATAGCTGTTGGTGCATCACTGGTTTGCCTATAGAGCTTTGTCTGAATAGCCAGTTAGTGCTAGATTGTTGACATCCTCTCTGTTTCCAGAGATCTTTCTCAACTTCAGGTGCTGTCTCTCAGTTATCTGAGATATAGCTGGGTAGTCTAGACATATGGTGTTATTCTGGATATGTTTTTCTCATCTGTCTTATTTTCTTCATTCTTCTCTTTTTGTCCTGCATCGAAAATTTGGGAGTATATTCACAAGAACGTGTGATAACTACAGCAAGAGTAGCTTAACGCAACTCTCAACATCGCAGCTTATCGCGGGAAAATTACGCAGTGTCAAGCAAGTATTCACAATGCGGCAGTAGAATGCGATAGTCACCAGATAACGCGGCAAATGGCCGTGCAAAATTCAACGCCACGCCGCAAAAATGCGAATGCAAAAATCATGGGATGAGGTCAATCGCGGTACAAAAAGTAGTGAAAACCAGCCACAGGCTTGCAAATCCCACGCGACTGGCGGGAAAATGCCCCATAAAAACCACAGAAAGAACACACCAGAAACAAGCCAAAGCACGTAGCAACATGGATGCACTCCGAGCGCAGAGGCCAACTCGAACCCCACAACCCCCACAGACTACCAGCAAGGAACAACGGGGACGGCGACGAGAAGAGGGAGAGGAAGACAGGGAGCAGTCAGCAGCAAAACCAGATCAGCGTCACGGAGGTGACAGAACACTACCAGCAACTGACCCACAAATAGACCACCTGGAGCGCCGAGGAGGCCAAGAGGCGCTGGCATGACGTGACAACCCAAACCAGGCACAAACCTGTTGCCAACAGGAAGGCTGCAACAGTGACAGGAGGTGGCAGTCATGCGCCACAGGAGGAGCAGGAGGAAACCGAGGCCACAGTCATCAGTGTGGAGACAGTGCATGGAGTAGGAAGTACGGACACAGCTCGAGAGGACCTGACACAACATCAACAGGGAGTGTAACGGACAGGGACTGTGGGGACGGGGGGATATGGGAACAATGGCACACATGCACAACGAGGTGTAGCACACTGCACACCCACAATTACCCAGGATCATGTCCCTGATCCCCTTAGCACACTGCAGCACACACACATTGCAAGAACAGCACACCCACTTTGACGACAACGTGTTACAATGCGCAAAACCGACACTGCAGGACAGAGGACACAACTGGCTCCGCACATGCACAGAAACATGCCTACTACATCGGACAGAGCAGGAAACTGTGAAATGGAAATGTACGCGTACGACCTCATGTCCGTCATGCAGTCCAAGTGTTCACTGTCCCGCAGCAGTATTCAGCACCTCCCAAACAGTCACAATGTACATTGCCTTTCAGTCTACATGTCAACCAGAACAATGAGCCAACATACATGTCAACACAATGTCAACATGTATCTCCCCTTCACATTGCAGAGGGGCACACAACTCCTCCAGCAGGGTACAGAAGACAACACATCTGTGATGCCAGAGAGGACCACCATGCCAGTGCCCTACAACAGCCCATCGACATCCCACGCAACCCACCACCAGGACCAGGGCAGCCAAGGTACTTAGAGAAGAACACAGGGCCTGCAACAGACCACACAGCAGGAAGCACCTGCAAGTACAGCTGGATCACAACACTTCACACACCCACACATGGCACCCCAATGCCATGTGTGTTAGCAAGCCAAAAGAAGGTGGCCGAACAGGTGTGGGTGGGGTCCGAACCCATGGAAGGTGAACTAGATCACATACGCTGGTGTCAATTACCCTTCAGGGACCACCTACACCCCACAAAGGAGACCCACACTGCCATAGAGACACATGCAGATGCACATTCACAGTACAGGACCATGCCCAGGGGCAGGCAAATAGCAGTCACACACCCAAGTTGGCTCTGCGTACGATGGCCCAGACCACTCCCCTTACAAATTGAGTGGGTGACGACAAAGTTACATGTCCAAGCTCTAACCCACTGCCTGCGGTGACATGTCAGCATCCACTGTAATGTCCAAGGGCCCATGGCCCCCATGCATACAACATGACCACAGGAACACACGCAGATATTATGTTGGCTACGGGCACGTGGGCCCGGCTCCTTTATTGACAGGGCCACATGTACAGTGATGCCTGTGCTGGATGTGTGTGGGGTGAGTGTAAGCCAGCATGCATGGAGTGCTTGGTGCTGGCAACCACTTGAACAGAGGACACCAGTGCAACGGAAACTGAAAACACCTGCATAACAGAGTCAACTGCTGAGCAACATGGAGGGAGCAGGAGAAAGTCCAGAGGACACACAACATGCAAACAGAAGTGTCTGTGAGTTGCAGTGCACTGAGGTTGGGGCACTACAGCTGAGTGAGCCCATGTGAAGAAAAAGTATCGGATTGTGTCCCCTCGAGATATTCCTGATGCAGATGTAGTGGGGTGTGTTAGACCTGCATCATCTTCCTCATCAACGTCCCAGGTCTCCCACATTGCGCAACCTCACCACAACACAAAACTCAATCAGTAACGGACGATGGCTTGCGGTGTTCTGAGTCAGTGCCATCTAGAGTGCCGAGCAGGGTATCAGTCTGATGATGGCATCCACGACAGGTGTGAGCAACTCCGTAAGTCTGTCAGGACCACCGTTTCGAATCTGGCAGATAGCGGTTGGAGGTGGCCCTGGCTGTGGTGGCGTTTGCCTCCTGCGTTGATGCGACGTCCGGGACGGTCAGGACTCGATTTGATGTGTGAGCCCTGGTGGACCGCAATTGAGGCCAGAGGCAGTGGACAGCGCAGGGCCACAGACACATGGCGTTGATGACCCTAAGGCCATCACCTCAGAGGCCATTCAATTTCTCAGAAGAAGGGGTCCCAGACATGACCAGCACATAGTTAGTGGCCCAGGATGCACTGCGGCCGGCACAGGCACCCAGCCATGGGACGGTGAATTGCGGTGCAGTCAGATGGGCCATGCGACTTGAGCTGGTCCTCATCAATGTCCGAGGTGTATGTTGCGGAGGGCTGCGGGGCACAGTGGAAGGTGTCCTCCAGGGCATGATGCAGAGGGTGGAAGCTGTCCGGAAGCGGCAAATGGAGGGGTGGAATGCCACGGCTTTGTTTTCGCCACAAAGTCAGTATCACCGCCATGATGGCGACGACAAATCCAAGTCCATGGACTCAGTCACCACCAAAGTCCAACCAGAAAGTGTCCATGGGTCTCGGGGAATAGAAATAGTGACACCTGGGCTGAAAGGGGATGTCGTCTGCGATGAGGCCTGTACAATGACATCAAGTCTGCCATAAATAAACCAAGGCTGAATTTGACGGTGTGTGTGACATATTCGACCGCAGTGTAGGCTGGCGGCAGCGGTCAGCAAGGGCCCACAGCCATGTGTCGTTGGGATGCTATGCACATGGTTGCTGCCACCTGACCAAAGGGAGTACAGTGAAGTAGAATCTTCCTTTTTGTGCGTACACGGACAATGTATGATCAAGACTCAGTTTCAAATGTTTGACCTACTTGTCCGTAGTGTGGGCCGAAGGCAGTAGTCCACACCCACCTGTCGTTGTCTCGCTATACACAGAGTTAGTGACACCAGGACAGTTGTTGGTAATGTTCGATCACCTCCGTAACGATGATCCTATTCCCTCTGGACTACAATGTGTCATCTTCTTACGCCTCTCCTTGCGTGCGATGATATGTATTCTGCCTTTGAATAAGCGATGTTCAGTTCCAATACTGGGACCTACTCGTGCGCAGCATAGGCCGAGGCCAGAAGTCCGCGTAGGCCCACAGACACGTGTGGTTGTAATGCTATGCACAGACTTGGTGGCACCACATCAAAGGGAGTATAGTGACATGAACTCTGCCTTAAATTGCCTTAAATAGCATTGGCAGCTGAGCTCATACTTCTATAATCATTCCTGGTCTTCTTTTTTGCTCTCCTAATGTGCCCATAACCTGTCTGCTATTCTATTGAAGTTTGCGGTTCTCATCATTGGTGCTGTATTGTCCCTGTTTTCTCCTACTACTGTACTTGCATATGACATTTGTGTTGGTGGCATATTATTGTTATGTATATTCGCTGACGTGACATGTGCTAGTGCTGGCACCGAGGAATAGTGTGACGGTGCTTGGGTTGAAGTTTGTATTAGATCTCCTAGTTCTTCCTCTTCTTCCTCTGTGTCCCATTCTTCTTCTGAGGCAGCAGTTTTGGCCCCGTCATTTATTCTAAATAAACAT
This sequence comes from Triturus cristatus, assembly GCF_964204655.1. Classification (NCBI taxonomy): domain Eukaryota; kingdom Metazoa; phylum Chordata; class Amphibia; order Caudata; family Salamandridae; genus Triturus; species Triturus cristatus. Next base: position 731,423,044 of record NC_140587.1, on the reverse strand, counting down.
TGCCCTGTTCTCTAGCATCCAATTTTAGGTTCAGCCCCCACATTTCTTTGAGCTGATCCTTTTCCTTGTGTCTGTACCACTTTTGGTCTTTGTTTAGTAGTTGTGTGATTTTGTACTTCTGGTGGACTTTCATATCCTGCTGCTGGGGGCAGGAGATTTGGGCTTATTCCTACATATGCAGGGGTGGTAGGAGATGTCATGGGCTCTGGCTTTATGACTTTATTCTTATCTTCAAGGGGGCTTTTAATTGGCAGCTCCTCTTGATTTTCAGAGATGTTTTTAAATATAGACCATAAGCTAAGAATTAACCCTCTTTCATTTCATTTCTTTCCTTTATATTTAGCCCTGATAAATGTTAATGTGTGTGCGATGAGGTCTTTGTCAAATGAACCATCTTTTGAACAGGAGTGTGAATTTTTTGGGTGGTTTCCCTGTGCGTTACTTCAATTGTAATAATTCAAGGCCTCACATTATGAAACCCACCCCCTCAAGGGGAAAACTACCCATGAGAATAGACAGACTTTTGATCAAACAGGTGTCTGCAGACCTTCTTAGAGAACTGTGCAGTCATATTTCCAATAGGCAGTTTCCTGTCCATTGGTTGTCTTTGGTGAAGATCTCTCCTGGCTGTCTGGCCATAATGTTGGTTAGACCTTAATTAAAGTAGAAAAACAAGCGAGAGTAAGTTATAAAGTATATTGGTTTTTTTTCAGCTGCTCAGAGAGTGATGAACCCAGTTAGGATTGCCACCCAACTCTTAAAATGTCTATAGAAGGTATCCCTTTATATAATGTATTTTTGCTGAATCATACATACTAATCAAATGAGCAACAATGGACATATATGGCATATTTGAGCAACATTACATACTTAAAGTCAAGCCTCCCACCCTCCTAAGTTCATTGGTGCAATCATTCCAACTCTCCTAAGTTCAGTGGCGCAATCATCTGACTATGTGTTATTTGTGGCATCTGACTATGTGTTTTTTGGTTTGTGCAATCTGACTATGTGTCTATTTCTAAAACCTCAGTGCAAGCAGAACGTGTGATCTGACTATGTGTTATTTGATTTGTGTAATCTGACTACACGTCCTATTTTTAAAACTCCATCACAAGCAGAACCTGTGATTCTGTTGCAACGTATTTTGATCATCCTTGTGTCTTTCTTCCCTGCTAAATTGACCTCAAAGCTGATTAGTTGCTTGCATCCCGCTTCTCTGTACTACCCCTCACACAATGGTTCTCCAGAGGAACTGTCAATACTGTTTTTGTTTGTTGTGCTAGAGATTTCTTAATTTGTTTGTTTTATTTATTACTGACTACCATCAGTATGTATCAAAGGATGCATATTTTCTCTCTCTGAGCTACTGTAATTCATTAACCTGAAGCATTGGGCACATACTGCTGTCTGACCACGTACATTTCTGTGTGGGTGGAGGTGAGGGTTTTCAGTGGCACTTTCTTAAAGTCGCTCTCCTCATGGTCTAATTTAAAACACTTTCTATACTACCACAGCATACACAGAAGAAGGCAGCTCCACCCCTATCCCCTGTGGGCGATGCAAATGGGCAGTGGTATCTTCGGTGAGTTGAAGGTGCAGGACCACCTCCCCCAGCATGTTGTCAGCAGGCTGCAGACCTGGCAAGGGTTACACCCTAAAGGAGCATTGTTTGTTCTAGGAGCAAGAACCAGTGTCCTACGCACTGAGGAGCAGCTGTTGCACCACTAGGTAGACATCCAACATAGGGAACAGGACCTACTCGACCTGCTAGGCATCGAGGTGGCGGGCTCGGTGAGTAAAATTTTGTTTAAAAAAACCTCTAATATTATTTTATTTTCAAACAGTAGGATCACAGGTATGTTAAGTTTATGTGATGATTTATATATATATATATAGATATATAAATATATATATAAATATATATATATATATATATATATATATATATATATATATATATATATATATATATTACCTACTGGCGGTCGCCAGTAGGTAGTTATAGTTAGAACCTAGTTTCCATAGGAAAAGCATTTTTGATTTGCTAATAACGAATCTTCCTGAAATTCTCCCCAAAAAAAGTCTATCCAGGCCAGCTACTATCCTGAAAGTTTGGGGGTGATTTGTCAAGCGAGGGCTGAGAAAAAAGGGGGGTCCCAAAACTCGTTTTCTCCATGTTAATTTCCATAGGAAATTTTGCAACGAGCTACAGCTCGAACTGCTGAAAGGAATTACCCCAAATTTGGCAGAAGGTAGAGCTTGGGTCAGAAAGCGACCTTTTAAAAAATGGTGTAAATCCGTTCAGTAGTTGCTGAGAGATTAGACAAATAAAAGTTTCGATATCTGGGCGGAGCCTAAGTCGCGTGCGCAAGCTTCACTGTGATTGGCTGCTTGCACTCCAAACCAGGGAGTGTTGGCAGCCATCTTGTGGCTCGATACAAGCGAGTCACCCAAATACGGAGAAACAAAGGTATAAAACAAGAGACGGGGTCAGGGTAGAAAATCCCTGACCCACTAGGTCTGCTCAGGGTGTCCCAGGAGGACCCCCAGGGCCCCAAAAATCATTTTTTTTTTAAAATAAAAAATCTGCAAAAATTCGCGCTGGGGTCGCAGGTCCTCGCTTTCTATTTTAATAAGGCCCTTGGGTGGGCTAGGTTTTGGGGGTATTTCTTAAAAAATAATAGCAGGGCCTCGCTGGGGTTGCGGGGGTCCGCTGGGGTCTGCGCAGCCGCGGGGCTTCACTTATGTTGGGAGGGGTGTTGCGCGGCCCCCCTCCTGGAGTCTTCTATGTGCTTCTAACTTTGATGTCGTTTGACGAATCTTTATGAAACTATCCAAAACGTTTCTCTTTTTTTGATTAGCTCCTATATTGAAAGTTTGGGGGTGAATGGTGTAGGAGGGGCTGAGAAAAAAGAGGGTTTCTCCATGGAATTTCCATACGAAACTTTACAGAAGACTACAGGTGAAACTGCTGAACAGAATTACGCCAAATTTTGCAGGGAGAAAGGTGATGGTCCAGAAAGCACGCTTTCGTTTAAATGGTGTAAATCCGTTCAGTAGTTTTTAAGAAATATCAAATTTTATAGGTATCGAAATTTGAGAATTCTGACATTTGATTGGCTGAGGGGTTACACCAGCTTGCGGCTTATTGGTTGTGAATGGTTGAAACCAGGAAGTGTTGGCAGCCATTTTGTGATTTACTCCCTCAGCTCGCATCTCTCGGTGTAGAAGCCATTGGTCCGCAGTTTTACCTGTGAGAGGCAACACTGGCATCTCTGTCTATGTGAGATATGCCTTTCACGCTGCCTCTCCTCATATCACCAGGTTGCGGGTATGCCTTTAGAAGCCTGTCCGTCGGCTCGGAGCACTGTGAGTCAGTCTGTGCGCATGACCCTCTACACTACCCAAAGACTATCCAAACACCACTGCACTGTCGTAAACTCTAAAACACTACCCCACTACCCCAGCACGATCCCCTATACTACCCAAACACTGGTGCACTACCCTAAACCCTTAGGGGCAGATTTACAATAACTGGCGCATCCCTGCATATCAGCAGGGATGCGCCAGTTATTTTGCGTCACGGCAGACACCTCTTGCGCCACCATGGATGCGCCGCATTTACAATGCGGCGCAGCATGGGGCAAGAATAGACAGATGCGTGACGCATCTGCTGCCATAAAGGTGAGGCATTGCTGGAGTCACGTTGAAAGTGCGACGCAGCTCCAGCAAGGCTTGGGTGCCCCTATGCCTAACATGCTGTGTCAATCCTTACGCCTGCTTCAAACAGGCGTAGGGTTTTGACGCAGCATGGCCGTAAAAGTGACTGAATGAAATCTTGTAGATTTCACTCAGCCACTTTTAGGAGGCGTTCCTGCGCCGGAACGCCCCCCCCTGCGCCGGAACACCCACATGTGGCGCAGGGCTTTACAACCTGAGGCATCTCCCTAGATGCGTCACGTTGTAAATACCCCGCAGCATGGCGCTGGCTTTGCGCTGCCGCTGCGTCACAAAAGTGGCGCAAATGTGGCGTACGGGGCTTGTAAATCTGCCCCTGCATCTAACCCCAGCATGACACCCTACCCAAACACCACTGCACTACCCTAAACCATAAAATACTACACCCAGCACAACCCCCTACACTACCCAAACACCACTGTACTACCGTAAAGCGTAAAACAGTAGCAGTCCGTCAGCTTGCAGCTGTGCGTCTGCAAGCCATCGTGTCCCTAGCTGTACATGTGCGAGTCAGTCCGTTAGGTGATAGGTATGTCTCTGCTAGCAGGGCCATTGGCCTGTTTGTATCCCTTTGCGAGTCAGACCGGAGCTCACCCACTGCGAGTCAGCACGCTGGTGTGCGTTTGCGAGCCGACGGCCCGTAGTTCACACTGTGCGAGCCGAGCCGACGGCCCGTAAAACTCCTTCATCAGCATTTCCAAACCTACCACAGTCAATGTGCCTAGGTCATTTCCAACAAGGTGCACAATCATGAGGTCAGGGTGTTGGAGTTGCAAACAGATTTTAACCAAAGGCAACAATTGGTGCCAATTCAATCCTCTCTGTCCAAACCATTTAATGCTCACATTTTGTAAACCTAGGTCTAAGTCAATACGTCTCTAATCTGCATACCTCTTGCACCAGAAAACATAGCTATGTCCTACGATCCACACTAGCATTTTGAAGGTATGGCTGGGATGAATGGATAGATGTCTGTAGCTCATGCAGTCCTTTCGTAGAATAGGAGATATGTTTAAAGATGGGGAACGACTTTTTTTTGCCATACAAAACGATACCTGATTGGGAGATGAAAAGCATTGTTTTTTAAAGTAGGGTGCAAATTCGTTTTGTGGAAAAGCATCTTTGTGATTGGTTAAGAAAAAGCAGTTTAAACGTGGAGTACATATCATAGCATAAAATTTGCTCAACTCAACCACACCTACTACTTGCATTTGGAAGGCACTGTTTGAACTTAAAACAATTGTGAAGTTTTGACCTGCACGTGCCTTTAAATGTTCGAGAAAATATTGTAAAAAAATATCGTTAGGTTTTAAAAAATGTATAAACTTTTATCCTGTACGTGTTGTAGAATGTTCTAGAAAGTGTGTTGACAGAATACATTGCACTTCTGACTTCTATGTGTCCTTGAATTTTAAAAGAACTGTTTATATGGAAAATTAACAAAAAAAAACAATAGAGAGAAGTTTTGAAACCTAATAGAATCAAGGAACTATTCTAATTTATTCATTACATGTATTTATGTGTGGAGCGAAAAAATTACAGATACAACAGCACCAGGAAGAGGAAGAAGCAGGGAGTGGGGGAACGGGGGAGATGGGCACAATGGCACACATGCACAATTAAGTACAGCACAACTATAGACAAACCATGGCCAAAATGAAAGACACCAACAAGGAGCACAAGTCACACAACCCGCCAACATCACACCACTGAACAAGCATAGAAGTGAAAACCACACTGCCTGAAAGGGAGAAGGGTGAAGAAAAGCTCACATGAAGGGACAACTCACACACAATACAGCACACACACATAGGAAGCAGAGTACACCAACATCCAACACAATGTTGTCCAAACACAAACATTCGCACAATCGAACACAGGACACAAATGCACTCGCCTGTGGTGGATAATCGTCCAAAAGCGTCAGTACGAAACAGGCACATGAGAACGCATAAGTACAAACCCATAGTCCGGATGGGGTAACAATTCAGGTATGGCAGGCAGCCAGAGAATCTGTGACACACACATTGGCACACAAATGAAGATACAACACATTTGGAGACAAGTGAAAATGTGGAAACTTTATTAAAAAAAGTGCGTGTCAGTACGGCCAAGAGTAGTGCCACGATATGGAGAGAAATGCAGCAGCATGCCTGAATAAGGAACGTAGGAAAACGTTCATGTTCACCTCGGGGTAGTCCATCACTAAAACACATCAGTGTCAAGCAGTGTTGGTTGTCTGCGCCTCAGACATGATTCGACGCTAATGCAGCCATGTCCACTGTTGGTTTGGGACATGTGACCAGATGTACAATGTGCAATGATGCCAGATGACACGTGCAATGTGGCACATCCAGTCGTGGTTGCAGGTACCTTGTCACTCGTCCATGAACGCGAGTGCAGCTGCGTAAGCCACTATCTCTAATGAGTGATGGTTGGCCACAATATTTGACATGTCGTCGACGTAATCCATCAACTGACCGGGACAGATGTGCTTACTCCAACCACTGTACCCAATGTGCACCAAAGCAGAATCGGAAAGTGGGTCAATTTGCTCACTGCATACTATGACACATGCAATCTCCCAGGCCCAGTTCCCAACATGCATGCCAAACATCCATGCATGCCATAAAAGGGCATCACCATGACACTCCTAGTCGTGGGCCAACAGGGGGCGCACACACCCGTCATAATCCATGTCAGCTACCCAGTCGTTGGAGAGGCACACTTCCATGCACCACTCAGATAGGCACGTGTGACATTGCAATACAGGTTGAACGCAAGTGACGTCCGCAATGCGGAAGCTCAGCCGGTAAGTGATCCGCAGTACTGCCAAAGGCAGTGCACCCAGGACATGCAGCAGACGTGCAAGGTATAGGTGGACGTGAATGGAGTCGACCATGTGTTCGGGATGCTCTGCCATTGCGTCAGTGGCTCTGCTTGTAGCTGCACTGGATTGCTGTGTGCCAGTCTTGTAAATGAAATGGCACAGCTTGGTGCAATGAGCCGGGTCTTCATGCAACGGGTGCAGGGTAGGGGTGGGCGGAATTTGCTAAATTAACTTTCGCAAATTATCGCGAAAATGCAGAAAATCTCCGCAAACACGCCGGAAATATCGCGAAGACGCGGACGTTTTTTTGCCGCCTGTTCGCGGTATTTTTTGCGTGATTGCGGGTCGCCAACTTACCCATGCGGTTGCTCACGGGCGTTGCCATCTTGTTTTCACTTGTCCCGCCCTCTCGCGATGCTTACTTCCTGTTCCAGGTCGCACAATGCATGTTCGCACCTGTTCGCGGTCGATATTTCCTGTTCGGGGCCGCTTTTACTTGATCGCGTTGCTTTTTGCTTGCTCGGGGAGAAAATATCGCGCAAACTTGCGCACGTGGTCGCAATGGGCGCGGCCATCTTGTTTTTCACTCTATTGCATGGTTCTGGGGCCTGATTTTCAATCCTCCCTAAATCTTTTCAATCCTTTGTTTATAGCCACTTTTTTTGGATCTTTATTGCTTATTATTTCTCTAACTATTTTCCTGCTTCTATATTTTTGGTTTTTGGCTACTTTTTTTTTGTTTTTTAGCTACTTTTTCTCTTTCTATTGCCTGCTATTTATTTCCTTTACTCCTTTATTTATTTTACCTTTTCTTTCCCGCCCCATCCCCAGAACCATGTCCAAGGGTAGGGCTGTTCGCCGGCGCAGCTAGAGCCGCGACCGCCTTCCTTGCGGAAGGCGGCGCCCACAAGGGGTGCAGGCACGGGCCTTATTTGGGGAGGTGGAGTTGGCTGCACTAATTTTCTTTGTGCAGCGCCACCTCCCCTCAACCCTGGCAGCAGGTGGCAGGCCTGGGTCCGGGTACGGCCTCCGGGAGCGTCGGCAGCGGTGGGGGAAGGTGCGCCGGGCAGTGTCGCGCATCTCTGGGGTCCGGGGCACCCAGGCACAGCTGACGCACCGGTGGTCCGACATCCTGGACCGTGAGCAGGACCTGCTGGACCTGCTAGGAGTGGAGGTCCCGGGGCTTGGTGAGTACCTATTTAATTATTACAACTTTGTGTCTGTTCTTCTGCTCTATGTTATATATTGCGAATATCTTTTTTTCCTTCCAACCAGCTAGAATGTTGCTGCTTACAATACATTCCAGGTTAATAACGTTTAAAAGTCTTCTGTGATTATGACACAGGTGCTCTTCTGCGCTACTACTAATCTTACTTGTTTGCAGCTTTGCGTTTGCGCTTGCTTAGCGTGATTCTTTACGAGTTTATTTTAGAGAAATTAAGTTACGTAATGCTACAGTGACTCACGTCCACTCCTTACTTTGTCCTGTCACTAATAGATAGGGGCGGATTGATACTTAGGTTTAGGTACTTTGTATGAGCTTCTAATTGGTTAGTGGTATGCGTGATGCCCCCCCTCACTCAGTTACGTGACGTGCTGCTAGTACGGCAGTCTTTAGAACCTTTTCTAGTTTGTTCAATGAGTGGAGGTAGGCTTAGCAGTTACTTAGCAGTAGCAGATCAGCATCAATCAAACCAAAATTTGGTGTTTACAAAAAATGTAGTCATGTTCATGTGTCCTCCATGATTGGACCATACGCATTGTTGAGGAATACAGTGGAAATGCATACTTAATGTACAATTGGCATGCCTGGAATAGGTGGGCTAGGTGGGTGGTACGTTGTACTACTACTTAGGCTTAGTTGTAACTTAGTTTTCTGGAATCAGAATGGAAGACTGGATTACTGTTGATAAATAGTAACTTAAGTAGGCGAACTGTGAATCCCCCGATATTACATGTTGACCAGATGAGATCGGTCAATGTAGTTATTGCACTTGTTGTTTACATAAGTGTTTTTTGACCGTTGTTGTAAAATATTGTATTTGTTTGACACCATCCATCAATGTTTGTCTCTTTCTTATATCTTTCCTGTTCATCAGCACCCAGGGGCAGACCGACAGGGACTGGGCAGTCGGCGGGACAGGAACACCACCAGGAGGACACCGCTGAGGGCTCCTCTGCTGGCCCCAGTAAGTCTTCTTGTTTTTAATAATATTTCTTATTCCATAACTTTTACTGCCCCATTTTTCCCGAACTATAGTGTGTTTCCAAATGCTATTTTTTACCACCAATTATCCTTCGATCTGTACGGTTTCAAAAATCTTATCCCTGCCTCCGCTATGATGACTCTACTACTACTACATACTATCAGTCTGTCTGTACTGTAGTAGCTAGTCCTGCCCACTTGGCCAGTGCCACTCTTTGTGAAAGGTTGTAATATAAAACTCATATTCACCAGTAGCTCGTACAATCCGTTGGGTCGTTGTCTTGTACTACTTTTACTCTTATTGATGTTGAGGCTTTGAAAATTCACAGCAACAAGCCCTACCAGATTTCTTAATATTTTGATATGATACCCTATAGGACATACCACTGTTGTAGGGATCTTGCACATACATTTGCACCAGAAAATAGGATGTTGGTGATGGTAGGTTGGACCTTCCTTGCACACCTCAATCAGAAATTCCGCACCCACCACAATTCCACTGCTTGACTATAGTACTGTCTTGTCATACCTATTAGGTCTCGGAACCCTCCCCCCAAGATACCCAACAAGTACACAACACAGAACATAACACACCCAACCTCTGTCGTGGAAGCAATTCACATGCACACCCTTACTTTAATTTGCTCACTCGTGTAAGTTAGTCCACACCAAAAACCACCAAGTCTATGTAAGTTTAAAATGTTTATTTCAATTTGAGAAGGTCTGTACACTGTTTTCTTAGCAGCACCAACCGGCAAATCAATAACATTAAAACAATATACATTGTTACACTTATAGAGTTGGGAATTAAATCATGATAACTGAACAGTGGTGGAAGGCAGCACCACCATCCCATAGCAATTTAGTTTATATAAATTTATAAATGAAGATGTGAGTGAAGGGACCCCTCACCTCAGAAGAACCTAGTACTGGTAGTTGGTGCATCGTTCAGAAGCTCTGGTTCGTAGAAGGGAATCTTGCGTCTGTAATGCGAAAAAAGAAATGGTGTGCATTAGTATATTGCAACTTGCAAGCATTTCTCAGCCGTGCCAAAAAGTGTAGCATCTATGGATAAGCAATATGGACCAACAGTAACAGTAGTACACCAGTTCTTCCTAAAAAAGTGGCTTGTTACTGTTTGTTGACCGCTTGTACGCAGCGCGTAGACTAGACAGTAGCAGTGTGAGGCAGGTCATGTTGGCTCAAAGGTGTCTTAAGAAGCTGCAAGGTAAAGGTAACGTCACATGTGCATGGCTAGGGCTAATCAAGCAAAGGCTACAATGATCATATAACTATTAGTGTCTACTCTACTACTACCTGATTTGTACTAGTGATGTATGTTAGTATTAACTCATTTTTCAACCTTGCTACTGATCAATAGGGGGGAGGTGTATATGACCCCTAATAAATGTGTAATGTTTTCTAGGCGCACTACCGACCACCATTGCCGGGGCCAGCGAAGGCGACGTGTAGGGCGAGGATGCGGCAGTTGCAGATAGCAACGGAGCGGTAGGGGGAGTGGCAGCACCAGTGGCAGGCGGTGGTAAGTTAGATTCATAATCCTTAACTATTGTTGAACTTGACAGCACACTCACTGCAAGGGTGTACTGTATGTATATGTATACTGTACAGTTGTGAATTAGGGCCCCATTAGGATGGTGGGCGTATTGCCCCCGCCGGGCCGGCTGGAATTCACTGCCGTCACCGCAGGGGCAAACCTCCCGCCATCCCTGTAGAAAATATTCAGACATGTCCAGGCGGAAAAGGGTTCAATATGGCGGTGGTGTCTCTCTCACCACACCGCCAGCCATATAATCTGCATTTTGGAATGCCTTTGCGTGGCGGCATTGCCGTCCGCCACGGAAAGGCATGCACACATTGCAGAGTATGCTTGGGGGCCCCCATGGAGGGTACCTACCTATGCTATGGTACCCCCCCGACTTTCAAAGCAAAACGTGACAGGCTCCGTGCGGGGCCCGTCATGTTGTGCTTGGAAAAGCAGCACAACATTTTAGCATTGCTTTCAGCAAAGCCAACCAGAATTTAAATTTTAAAAAACAGGGTGCGCCCGCCACTGTGCCGGGCGCATCATCCTAATTAATTGTCCCCACGGGACCCCCACCCTTTTTAGCAGTTAGATGGCGGGCGGACAAAGTCCGCCTGCTATCCGATGTCGTAAGTAAGTATGAGTTGTTGGGGACGTTTGAAGAGTGAACTAGAAGACTAGAATTCCCTTTAATTGGTATAGGACTAGGAGCCGGAGTATTGAGTAACCAATGGCCTCATCTATCTGATTTCAACTCCGCTTTGAAAGTTTTATGGAGAAGAGCACCTGGTGCACTGTTCAACTAAAAAGTGTAAGACAGGTGGAAGGAAGAAGGACGGGCGACATTTAAAATGTTATGTACTACTGTGCTTTATTTTATAGTGCTACTCTACCATGCCACTATGTGTATAAATAATTACCTTGTCCTACTGTTTTATTAAGACTACATTTTACAATTGTCTTGTTTTTTTCTTTTTGATACACAGCTACTCCGAAAATCAACCGGAAGGAGATGGCCGCCAAGGCACGGCGCCGGAAGCTGGAGGCAATCCAGCAGGAATACCGGCGGCTGGTGGTCCTAGCCGAGGAGGAGGAGGAGACTGCAGCAGCAATTCAAGCCTCCTCCAGTGCCCCGGGCCCCAGCCACTGCCCTCCAGCGGTATGGCGCCACCGTCTGGCGGCTGCCCGCCGCCACCGTGCCATCTCCGGTGCCCTCCCCACTGTGGCTGCAATTGCCGCGGCCTTAGACGCCGCGTCGCCCATTTAGAGGACGAGATGCGCCAGATGCGTGTCCTCCTCCAGTCCCGCCCCACCAGTTAGTCCCTGTCACTGCCCCTTTTTTAATTCCTGTTCTTGTTCTTTACTCGTTTGGCCGTTAAGACTTTTTTCTACTGTGGACAGCGGTTGGGGTTAGGGAGGGGGGTGGGTCAGCTTTTGTGGGTTTAGTTTATTTTTGTTAGAGTAAATTAAATATATTTTTCTATGTTACATGCAATGTTGTTAATGTTTTATAGGTGGGGTAACTGTTTTACATCACACTGTTTCCTTGCTGGTGCATGGCCGCCCATAGCCTGTGTTTGATTTCAATAATTTGCTGACTGTATAAGACACAAACAGATAGATGCGACACACCTCACTCATTGACTGGTCCTTCTAGTACTTTCAGTCTGTCCTCTAGTCTATGCATTCTTTGGAGTGGTGTGTGAAAATGAAATCATTGACAACATGTCCATTATTAATTCTGCCTCCCCCAAACTTCTCTCTTACCGGTGCTTGATGTTTATGTTCAACTGTGGCACAGCACTGGCTGCATGGTGAAGAAGATGGTTTCCTTTTTCATACATGCCATGATTGGGGTGGTGGTGGTGGTAGTATAGTAGTAGTAGTAGACACTGGCAGGGTGGCAGCATTTCCAAAAAAAGAAAAGGAGACAGTCAATCGCCTTTGAGAGACTGTTAGAGGAGTAGTTGAATGAAGTACATTACAGAACTTACCGAGCAACAATTATATGCTCAAATATTTGACAAAAAAACTGAATGGTGGTTATGAGGATAGCCTACTAGACAGAGTTACAAACTATAGTTGTGTCGACTCGAGTCACTTGACTATGCCTACAGTCTAACAGTTAGTGTTGTATATGAGGAATGACAACAAACAAATCCAATCAATGCCGGCAATTCATGCTGAGGTATATGTTCCTTTGTTAAATAAAATAACCTCTGAAATATCCTACTCATGGGTGGGCAAGCAGAAGAAGATCATCGCTCTGCATTGAAATTGAAGTAGTGTTGCTTTCACCACATCCGCCCCAGCAAGTGTGTGATTAAGTATTGGTGTACATTTAATTTAGTTGCACCTCGACAATAAGTCACACAGCCCGGGGGAAGAGGGTTAGAGTTTGTTGAATGGATGGGAAGGGGGATTTTGGGAAAGGTTTGACATAGAAAAACAGTATGCATACATAGACAAACAAACGACAATCATTGAAGACTACCATATCCATATGTTAAGGGAGAAAAAGGCAATGCATGCATGATGATGAGAGACCCAATTACATACACTTCTATTTCTTCTTCTGTTCCGGCCCTAATACTTTAACAGATAGCAAATAGAAATTTTAAATATTGGTAGTGAAGAATCGTAAACACAGAGCAAACCTAATGATGATTGATAATAACAACTCCAAGAACACACTGTTGTAAAGATTGTATACAAGATATTAATCAAATTATTTAAAAAAAGTTAAAAGTGGATACTGTTACTGTCTTATCCTGGTCAAAAATGTGGACTGCATTTTTGCATCTCGGCATTTCTCTTGCTCCTCTCGTCCATCAATCTTGGGTATGTCGCCTCGCCACTCGCCACTGCCCGGCTGGAAAAAAAGGTGATTGATTGGTAAGGTAATTAATTAATATGCATTGCAATGTTTTACAAAGTTTTGGCCAAGGCCCGGACTGTAATTTTAGATTGAAAACCAAAGGGGATATTGAGAAATCAAGTGAAAACAAATGCACAAGTGATGGTGTAGTGCAACAAGAACACTTTCCGAGGTGGCATGTATGCATATGCATCATCTCTACTCTAGTCTGTTTCCAGCATTGACCTTCAACAGTAACAGAAGAGATCAGGCCCACAGTGCTTACCATTAGCACATCCTACGTTAACACTTTAGAGTCCTTTTTTTTCTCTCAAAGTGTTGGACAAACGCAAAGCACATTATCCATTCCAAACATAGCATTTTACAGTTTAAGTTAGTAAAATCAATGCACTGCAGTCATCCCACCGCTGCACTCTATTCAACTTCTACACAGACATTTGGGTCTGCTGTGGTTGTTGTTGACGTGTTTACCTTTAGGCTTTTCCGTTTTATGCCACTCCTGAAACATCCTCCTCCTGACTTCATCATCATCTCTGATACCTTTACTGACTGAAGATCGGCCTGCAGTATAAGTATAATTTTTATGACACAACAAGAGTAGAAATATAAATATTACTGACTTGAATCATTCTTTATTGTGTACAGAAAGATAGATTACTACTAGTACACTTTGACATCACTTTGTGCACAACAAACAAACAACGCAAACACAAAGACCAATAGCTCAGAGTCAGGTGTCAAATGCATGCCATTAATTGTCATCATTCATTACCTGTTCCTTCTCATCTTAAGTTAACGGGCCGTCTCTTTCGCCATCATCATGATGGACGGTGCTGTTAAGTCACAGTCATTTGCATTGCGCAGATTGAGTGAGTCCCCTTCCTGTATTGAATTAAAAGCAATGTATCACCAAGATGCAGGAGAAGTACACATTTCTTGTTTGCAAGAAGGGGAAAATTAGTGTGTTCTGTAGAAAGTTGATTAGTGGCAGTGCACAATTACATCAATTCATGCGCAACACACACAACAAAATCTACATCATTCAGTCTGCGATTCTGCGGCCAATGCATGGCATCAATCATTACCTGTTGCATCTTATTTTCAGTTAATGGCCAGTCTCTCTCGGCTCTGAAAGGAGCATAGCTATAGTAGTCATCTGATTCATGGTCCACTTGTTTTGGAAGGACGAGGAAAGTTTGTATTTGTTGTTACCATCATCAAATCATCATTCATGAGGGAAATGGAATTGAGCAGGAGATTCAGTATGATCGAGCGGAGGAGCTGGATTCTGAGGACTGTATGTCAAATGGCAGACACCTGAAACTTGTATCTTAAATTAGAAGAGTAGAAGACGGTGAGAATGGATTTGTTGCGATTCACAAGTTTATAACCGGAACGACAGACACATAAACAAAGGGGGAAAAAAGGGAGGAAGACAGTAAGTGCGAGCCTAATTGTCAGGGAAGTATAGCTCGTCATCAAACTCTGGGGGTTCTTCCAGTAGTAGGTAATCATCTGACACAATACTTCCGTCACCTGAGCCGCTGTCCTCATCTTCCTCTGTTGATTCATGCATTGTGTAATTCGGTGGTATGAAGTGCTGATTCATTTTGATCATTGTTAACCTCTCCACGTTTTTTGGAGATAGACTGGTCCTTCTCAAGGTTACAATGGAACCAGCAGCACTGAAAACACGTTCGGAAGAGACAGTTGCGACAGGGCAAGCCAGATAGCTTATCGCCAGCCTGCTGAGCTGTGGCCATTCAGACCTTTTCCTATACCAATACTGCACTGGGTTTTGATCAACATACACCTCTGTTGGGTCGTCCAGATAGGCCTGGACCATCCGCTCAATGTTCAGGGTTGCTGCTGGTAAGCTTTTGTGCTGTTTTTTCTGTGCATCAGCACTGTGCTTACAATAGCCCATCTTTACATACCAATCTGATAATGATTGTACTCGGCCTAATGATCCAGTTATTGTTTCTGTAGTCGATGGTGATGGTGAGTGTTGTGATTGTGAGCCAAACGCACTGCCCTCAGCCGACGAAGTTGCACTTGATTCTGCATGGCCTGCTTCAGTATCAGTACTTGTTGTGGGTTGATGTGGCGGGCTTTTAATTAGCAGCCCTTCTTTTTCAAACTTAATGGCTGCTTCAGCTATACAACTTTTGTAGCGGGCAACATCATTGTCGGAAAAAGCAAGGAGTGTCTTCACTAGTCCTAATTTTGCACCTGGATCCAGAATTGTGGCACAAATGTAATGTTTTTGTGACAAAATTTTATTTTGTATCCTTACAGTTTCAGTTAAGCGCCTGGATAAGCTCTCCACCAAGTCATGGGCTTGCCTTCTGTCCTCTACACCTTTGTAGGATTCAGACACATTATTCAGCTCATGCTCTAGCATTTGCAACAATGGGATAGCTTGGCCCATTGTACAGTCCTCCTTGCGGGTTGATGTGGCGGGCTTTTAATTAGCAGCCCTTCCTTTTCAAACTTAATGGCTGCTTCAGCTATACAACTTTTGTAGCGGGCAACATCATTGTCGGAAAAAGCAAGGAATGTCTTCACTAGTCCTAATTTTGCACCTGGATCCAGAATTGTGGCACAAATGTAATGTTTTTGTGACAAAATTTTATTTTGTATCCTTACAGTTTCAGTTAAGCGCCTGGATAAGCTCTCCACCAAGTCATGGGCTTGCCTTCTGTCCTCTACACCTTTGTAGGATTCAGACACATTATTCAGCTCATGCTCTAGCATTTGCAACAATGGGATAGCTTGGCCCATTGTACAGTCCTCCTTGCTGACTTCACGTGTGAAGACATCAACAGGAGACAGCATCTCAGTCAGGCATTTAATTAGGGTCCATTGCTCCCTCTGAAGGGTCATGCCTTTAACACTAGCATCACTGCTTCTGTACCAGACATATTCATGGAGTGACCTGTGCTGTTCGTACAGACGATCAAGCATGTAATTCGTTGAGTTCCAACGTGTTGCCACCTCCTGGATGAGTGCCTTGACTGGCATCCTAAATTCACATTGGATGATCCTCAGCTGCTTCCGAGCTTTAAAAGAATGGCTGAAATGAGTGCATATTCTTCGGCAGATGGCCAGTAAATTGCTGACTATGGGTTCTTTTTTCAGAAAGTCTTGCACTATAATGTTTATGCAGTGTGCCAAACATGGAACCCTGAAATAGGAACCAAGTTCCATGGCCTTAAGTACATTACTGCCATTGTCTGTGGCAACAAAACCAATACCAAGCCCTCTGGGCCGCAGCCATTCCAAAACCTTGGTGCGAAACTCTTCTAAAATGTTTTCAGCCGTATGAGATTTCTCCATGGCGAACATGGCTACAGTTGCATGTTTCCGAGTACCTTCAAAAATCGCAGCTGTGTCAACAACAACTCGTGCAGATAGTTGATCTCTAACCCCCACAAAAGAGATCCAGTGTGCAGTGATGCACATGTAATCTGTGGATTGGCAACTGCTCCACATGTCTGTTGTCAGGTGGATATTGTGCACAGCACTCTGCTGCGAATCTTGACCAACCAATTTCAGCACATCATGATGTAGTGCCGGAACAGCAATTCGTGCAAAATAGGACCGGCTGGGAACCTTCCATTTAGGGCAGATGGCAGACACAAATTCAAGGAAACCCACCCCTTCCACAAATGAAAAAGGAAGAAGGTCCAGCGCTAACATTTTAGCCAGCTTCGCATTGTACAATCGTGCCTTTTGGGTGGTTGCGTTGGAACTGCCCCTCCAACCTAAACATGCTGTCAATGCTAGGCTGGCTTACTTTCCTTAGTGGTGCTGTTTTCATTAACCCACTAAGGCTCAACGCCACAGATTGTCTCATTGAGGTAGTCGCCGGTCGCCTTGGTGTCTCAGCCTGACTCTGAGTATGGCTTTTACTGCGGTGCCACCCTGATGTTACTGAGGAGGATGTGGGCGTTACCACTGCAGTACTGGGGACAGGGCTAGAAATGCCTCCCTGTTCTTCACCTGCCACCACAATAATATCGCTCCCTGATTTCTGACCAACTTCAATGGGTTGAGTTTTTCTACTTTCTTTTAACTTAAGTAGGTGATCCTCCCACACGATAGTGTGGTGTATTTTTAGATGACTTGCTTGTCCTCCGGTACCATAGTTTGTACCAAGCTTACCACGCCGAACACCTTGCCGACAAATTGAGCATGTAGCAACGTTCTCCTCCTTGGCGCTAACAGAAAAGAAGTCCCAAACTGGGGAGGAGAACTTTCTGGCACTGCTGGATGTGCCACTTTCAACACCAGATGAACTTGAGGGGGTGTTTGAAAATATGTGACCCTGTCCACCTACACTGTGACTTTTACTACCACTACCTACTGAGATGGTTGAGCTGGATGTAGGTCCCTGCCGGGCCTTGGAAAATATGGCAGCTGGAGGTAGTGGTGGTGTAACCTGTGTTGGTGAGATCCGTGCTACATCCCGCTCAGTAGCAGCCTTTCTGGATAGGGTGAGAATGTCGGTCTCCAATCCCTTTGGGGTGGGAGTAATGTGCGTGATGACTGGCTCGTCTTCATCAACATCATCACCCCCCTCTTCTACATCTACCTCCATAACTCTAAGTTTTTCTGGGACCTTCCTTTTCAGAAGCAATGTCTTGTGGCGTACATCACTCTCAGACCGATCTGGTGGGACCCAAGTGTCATCACGATCATCAGAAGCGGGGCTTGAAGAAGAAGAGGATGGACTAAGCCTCCTTTTTCTTGCTGGTGGTCTGGAAGACAATTGATCTTCTGAAACAGTGGTTTGACTTCGCTCCACTTTGTCTGCAGGAAGCTCGATTTCCTGAAATGCCCCTACGTCAGGAGCAACAACTACTATGGTGGGCTGTTGCGGCGGCTGCTGCTGTTCTGGTTGCGGCGGCTGCTGCTGTTCTGGTTGTGGCGGCTGCTGCTGTTCTGGTTGCGGTGGCTGCTGCTGTTCTGGTTGCGGCGGCTGCTGCTGTTCTGGTTGCGGCAGCTGCTGCTGTTCTGGTTGCGGCGGCTTGACACTGATCTGCTGAGTTTGCGCCTGCGTTGAACTTGATTGTGTACTACTTTGCGGTAATGACATTTCTTGAACATCGCTGCTCGTTAGTAGACTGGCTACCTCTGCGACACTAAAGCCCTTGGGCCTAGGTTGGTGGGTTTGGACCGCTGTGCTGCTCCCAGCTTGGTTCCCGGACAATGCTTTGGTGCCAAAAAAAACATTGGCCGGCACACCACCAGTCGTGGTTAATGGCACTTCCTTTTTCTGTTCCTTCTTCTCACCGGCAACTTTCTTGGTACTGGACCTGGTACCTTTCTTTGGGGCCATCTTCTTCAGATGTCAGGCAGGAGGCAGATGCACAACAAGTTCTGGTCACACGTGGGCGTGATGCGCAGCAGGACTTCTGTCTGGCTGGCAGTACAACGGGTAGCCAGGTGATGCCGATGACACCTCCTACTCTGTCTTTTGTGCACCTAAAAGCAAAGAAGACAGGAGAAGAACATCAGTGAAATGTTGCATTTGTTGTTGTGGTTCAGTTACTTAGTACTGTACTAGTGCAAACAAAAGATAGTCTAGCCATTTATGACTATTTTTTTAACTAGAGCTATGTTATACTACTAGTACTGTGTACAGCCACACACTACACTCTCAGGAAGGATAGGAAAGTTAATAATAAACAACAAAATAAAAATCTAATGGAAGTGGGGTGGACCATTGCATTATTTGAGCATCTCAGCATCCATGGAGCTGCTGCTGGCAAAGGGGGTGGATGGATGGAAGCAGTAAGCCAAAGAGCCAATAGGAAAACCATGCAGGCCTATGGCAAAAGCAGGACACTAATACTCACAGTCCAAACACCCAAAAAGGCCACCACCCACATGGACACACACAAATCACAAAGAAGCCGTGGGCCTGGGAAACACCAGGAGCTGACAAAAGGCCTATAAAAGCCAGGTAAAGGATGCCTGCTAAAGCACACTGCTCTGACTTTTTAATGCAACAAAATGTAGGAACATTCACAGGCCCCAAAAAGCTCTGCAGGGTGCATGCATTGCACACCAACACACCAGTGACCAGGCACATAAAAAAAGCATGGATTGTCTTTAAGACAACCAACATAAGCAAGGCCACCCCCCAAAAAGCACACTTCCCCAACTCAATCCAATGCCATCCATGCCCTAAATGAAGTCTAAATTCAACAGATCGCATAGAAAACACTTGATCAATAAAGCTGTGGCTACCTGCTCTGATCCTAGTGGATGAAAAAGCAGGCCTGTTGGCAGACAAGGCCAGGCAAGCTTGCAGGCCTAGGCCTCAAAATGGCCACCAGCCACATGGCCAGGCCCAACAACATCAGCAAGGCCACCCCCAAAAAGCACACTTCCCCAACTCAATCCAATGCCATCCAAGCCCTAAATGAAGTCGAAATTTAACAGAGCACACAGAAAACAGTAGATTAATAAAGCTGTGGCTACCTGCTCTGGTCCTAGTGGATGAAAGCAGGCCTGTTGGCAGACAAGGCCAGGCAAGCTTGCAGGCCTAGGCCTCAAAATGGCCACCAGCCACATGGCCAGGCCCAACAACATCACAAAGGCCACCCCAAAAAACACACTTCCCCAACTCAATCCAATGCCATCCATGCCCTAAATGATGTCTAAATTCAACAGATCACATAGAAAACACTTGATCAATAAAGCGGTGGCTACCTGCTCTGATCCTAGTGGATGAAAAAGCAGGCCTGTTGGCTAAGGGTGGGCGTAGTTCGCGAAGTAGCACTTCGCGAAGCTACGCAAAGTGAAGTTCGCACTACGCGAGCTACGCGTAGCACTTCGCGAACTGCGAAGTAACATGTTCGCACTGTGCAAGATGTTGTTTTCAATGATTGCACAGTGCGGACAAGCAACCGGCACTGTGCAATCATTGAAAATGGCATCTTGCACAGTGCGAGCTGTAGTTTTCTGCTGCTCGAGTAGATTTTTACTCGAGCTGCAGGTTTCTCAACGCGAACTGGTAGTTTCTCATCGCGAGCGGTCGCGAGCATACGCGACCCCTCGCAATGAGAAACCTGACCTTCTCGCGTTGGGAATCTCGCCGGGAGGTTTATTTTCCATGCTCGCGATCGCGAACAAGGAAAAAGTCTCGCCAGGATGTCATTTTGCTTGCTCGCGGTCGCCAACTTGACGTCGAGGACCGCGAGCAAGCAAAAAATGACCGCAGCACTACGCAACACTACGCTACGCGTGTTCGCACTGTGCTACGTGCAGTTCGCGTAGCGCGAAGTAGCGCGAACTTCGCAAACTACGCGAGCGTAGCGTAGTGCTTCGCCCAGGCCTACTGTTGGCAGACAAGGCCAGGCAAGCTTGCAGGCCTAGGCCTCAAAATGGCCACCAGCCACATGGCCAGGCCCAACAACATCAGCAAGGCCACCCCCAAAAACACACTTCCTCAACTCAATCCAATGCCATCCATGCCCTAAATGATGTCTAAATTCAACAGATCACATAGAAAACAGTAGATTAATAAAGCTGTGGCTACCTGCTCTGGTCCTAGTGGATGAAAGCAGGCCTGTTGGCAGACAAGGCCAGGCAAGCTTGCAGGCCTAGGCCTCAAAATGGCCACCAGCCACATGGCCAGGCCCAACAACATCAGCAAGGCCACCCCCAAAAACACACTTCCCCAACTCAATCCAATGCCATCCATGCCCTAAATGATGTCTAAATTCAACAGATCACATAGAAAACACTTGATCAATAAAGCTGTGGCTACCTGCTCTGATCCTAGTGGATGAAAAAGCAGGCCTGTTGGCAGACAAGGCCAGGCAAGCTTGCAGGCCTAGGCCTCAAAATGGCCACCAGCCACATGGCCAGGCCCAACAACATCAATAAGGCCACCCCCAAAAACACATTTCCCCAACTCAATCCAATGCCATCCATGCCCTAAATGATGTCTAAATTCAACAGATCACATAGAAAACACTTGCTCAATAAAGCTGTGGCTACCTGCTCTGATCCTAGTGGATGAAAAAGCAGGCCTGTTGGCAGACAAGGCCAGGCAAGCTTGCAGGCCTCGGCCTCAAAATGGCCACCAGCCACATGGCCAGGCCCAACAACATCAGCAAGGCCACCCCCAAAAACACACTTCCCCAACTCAATCCAATGCCATCCATGCCCTAAATGATGTCTAAATTCAACAGATCACATAGAAAACACTTGATCAATAAAGCTGTGGCTACCTGCTCTGATCCTAGTGGATGAAAAAGCAGGCCTGTTGGCAGACAAGGCCAGGCAAGCTTGCAGGCCTAGGCCTCAAAATGGCCACCAGCCACATGGCCAGGCCCAACAACATCACAAAGGCCACCCCCAAAAAGCACACTTCCCCAACTCAATCCAATGCCATCCATGCCCTAAATGAAGTCTAAATGCAACAGACCACACAGAAAACACTAGATTAATAAAGCTGTGGCTACATGCTTTGGTCCTAGCGGATGAAAGCAGGCCTGTTGGCAGACAAGGCCAGGCAAGCTTGCAGGCCTAGGCCTCAAAATGGCCACCAGCCACATGGCCAGGCCCAACAACATCACAAAGGCCACCCCAAAAAACACACTTCCCCAACTCAATCCAATGCCATCCATGCCCTAAATGATGTCTAAATTCAACAGATCACATAGAAAACACTTGATCAATAAAGCGGTGGCTACCTGCTCTGATCCTAGTGGATGAAAAAGCAGGCCTGTTGGCAGACAAGGCCAGGCAAGCTTGCAGGCCTAGGCCTCAAAATGGCCACCAGCCACATGGCCAGGCCCAACAACATCAGCAAGGCCACCCCCAAAAACACACTTCCTCAACTCAATCCAATGCCATCCATGCCCTAAATGATGTCTAAATTCAACAGATCACATAGAAAACAGTAGATTAATAAAGCTGTGGCTACCTGCTCTGGTCCTAGTGGATGAAAGCAGGCCAGTTGGCAGACAAGGCCAGGCAAGCTTGCAGGCCTAGGCCTCAAAATGGCCACCAGCCACATGGCCAGGCCCAACAACATCAGCAAGGCCACCCTCAAAAACACACTTCCCGAACTCAATCCAATGCCATCCATGCCCTAAATGATGTCTAAATTCAACAGATCACATAGAAAACACTTGATCAATAAAGCTGTGGCTACCTGCTCTGATCCTAGTGGATGAAAAAGCAGGCCTGTTGGCAGACAAGGCCAGGAAAGCTTGCAGGCCTAGGCCTCAAAATGGCCACCAGCCACATGGCCAGGCCCAACAACATCAATAAGGCCACCCCCAAAAACACATTTCCCCAACTCAATCCAATGCCATCCATGCCCTAAATGATGTCTAAATTCAACAGATCACATAGAAAACACTTGCTCAATAAAGCTGTGGCTACCTGCTCTGATCCTAGTGGATGAAAAAGCAGGCCTGTTGGCAGACAAGGCCAGGCAAGCTTGGAGGCCTAGGCCTCAAAATGGCCACCAGCCACATGGCCAGGCCCAACAACATCAGCAAGGCCACCCCCAAAAACACACTTCCCCAACTCAATCCAATGCCATCCATGCCCTAAATGATGTCTAAATTCAACAGATCACATAGAAAACACTTGATCAATAAAGCTGTGGCTACCTGCTCTGATCCTAGTGGATGAAAAAGCAGGCCTGTTGGCAGACAAGGCCAGGCAAGCTTGCAGGCCTAGGCCTCAAAATGGCCACCAGCCACATGGCCAGGCCCAACAACATCACAAAGGCCACCCCAAAAAACACACTTCCCCAACTCAATCCAATGCCATCCATGCCCTAAATGATGTCTAAATTCAACAGATCACATAGAAAACACTTGATCAATAAAGCTGTGGCTACCTGCTCTGATCCTAGTGGATGAAAAAGCAGGCCTGTTGGCAGACAAGGCCAGGCGAGCTTGCAGGCCTAGGTCTCAAAATGGCCACCAGCCACATGGCCAGGCCCAACAACGTCAGCAAGGCCACCCCCAAAAAGCACACTTCCCCAACTCCATCCAATGCCATCCAAGCCTTAAATGAAGTCGAAATTCAACAGAGCACACAGAAAACAGTAGATTAATAAAGCTGTGGCTACCTGCTCTGGTCCTAGTGGATGAAAGCAGGCCTGTTGGCAGACAAGGCCAGGCAAGCTTGCAGGCATAGGCCTCAAAATGGCCACTAGCCACATGGCCAGGCCCAACAACATCACAAAGGCCACCCCAAAAAACACACTTCCCCCAACTCAATCCAATGCCATCCATGCCCTAAATGTGCTTGAAAATGAAATACATTCAAAAAACAAAAGGAACAGTTGCTTCATCATGCACACACACCCATGAGGCCATGCCCATGGCTAGCTCGGGCCTACTACTACAACAACCCACAAAAATTAAAAAAAAAAAAAGGAATGATGATAATTAATTAATTATCAAAATTAAATTGTAGTTACAACAACTGCAATGCTAACAATCAAACACAACAACCACTTACTTGTAAAATATCCTATTCCAAAAATCCTGAAATCCAATTGCAATGATGCAGCAGACAAAAAGAGTGATCTTTCCAGCTCCAAATCCAAAGACAGAATGAGCAGGAGATGGACAAAGCACTGGGAGGAGCCTGCTGGACAGGAACAGGAAGTAGGAGATTCTGTGTCACTTCCTCCCTCTCTCCACCTTTTAAAA
Organism: Triturus cristatus; assembly: GCF_964204655.1. Lineage (NCBI taxonomy): Eukaryota > Metazoa > Chordata > Amphibia > Caudata > Salamandridae > Triturus > Triturus cristatus. The sequence goes on along the minus strand of NC_140587.1, from coordinate 731,399,146 downwards.
AAATGACTCCTTGCACAAAAAAGGAAAGCCAAATGTCTATGTAAGGAGTTCTTTTCATCCAAAATCAGCATTTGCAGATGGTTTCATGCTGCTAGAGCCGATATTCCTCTCCAAATTGTAAATTTTACGTTGTTGAGTTCTCGAGCTTCACATTACTTCCGCCGGCGTGTCGAAAACGATATGATCGCGTTCTCTTCTTTGTCCCTGTCGCGTTGGATATGACGTGTTCGCGGTCTCTTTCTCCTGTTCGCGTTCGATTACACGTGCCCGCGTCCTCATCCTCTGGCTCGCGATGTAGAATGACATGTTCGAGATCTCAATCTTCTCATACTCGCGGGGTGCATGATCGCGAGAAGAAAGACGTGATCGTGCGACAAATGACGTGATCACGTGACAAATGACGTTAATGCGGCCGCGAACTCTCGCGAGACAGCGCAAAATGGCTACCAAAATCCAACATCTCGTGGAGAACGCGACCGGGTCAAGAAAACTTGTCGGAGAACGCAGGGATTCAGGTAAGGCGATCGCGCGCGCGCGAGAATGTATTATTTTACAGCGCGAGCAAAAAACAAATTATCGCTAAGCTGCGGAATGCGGAAATTTTGACATTTTCGCGCTTTCCGCGGAACGCGAAAATGCCAAAATATCGCAATTTCCGCGAACGGAACGGAATTTTGGCCCAGGCCTAGTGCAGGGCAGGGGTGTGGTGGGAGTACGGGTGAAGGCCATTTCATGCACGCTAACTATGACGAAGGACTTTTGACTGTGGGATGTGTGCTCGTTCTCAAATCGGGCAGTGCGTAGTGTGGGAGACGGATGCAAATATTATCGTATCTGTCAGGGGGGGCTGGCCACTTGCAAGTTCCTTCTCAGAGCAGCAGATGTGCTAGCGCAAGATAGCTCAGACAAAGAACATTTCATCCCTACAGTAACTTCTCCAGCTGCATTCATACAGGATGTGTACAAAGGCCGGTCATGGGTGTTGTGGGATGTCTGCGACCCTGGTCATCTTGGATGAGATGCCCAGCACGTGGCACATGGGTGGGTTCACTGTGTGTTACACTGCCAAACAGCTGCTCCTCCCTCCCACGAGCCCCCACACTTTTTGTACGGTGCACTGTTGTATCCCGTGCCCTCCTACGGCACACCATTGTAATGCCTATTCCCTCATGTCCTGCGGCATTACAGCCACACCGTGACACTGCAGTTTGGAGGTGGTGCATGCCACTTTACAACATCGGCTGCTGCGGCCCTTGTGGTGGCCACACCAGAACACAGAGACACACTTACCGCACTTCCTGAACACGGACATGTCCAAGACACCCTGTTCCCCTTGCCGGATAGGCAGACCCCTGCGCTGACCTGTGTACGCCGGACCAGCACATGCCACTTGTGCATGCAGGAGGATGCATGCGTAGCTACATGTCCAGGCTCACTGCCAACGCTGAGGTGACATGTAACGTCCGCTGACACTGTGATGTTGCAGGACCCGTGCCTATCATGCTAACACAATGACCACACAGACATACTTGCTCAGATGCGGGTTCGGGGGGCGTTGGCGGTCCTGGGGTTGTTGCGATGAGTGTTGTGGACCTCATGGGTATCCGTTTATCATGATCATTGACACTATGGCACCTGTGGGTGTTTCGGTGTGGCTCTTGGCTGTGTTCCCTTTCATGCTACAGGTAGTCGTCCTGCTTAACATCAGCAGAAAGCATTTGTAAAATCCCTGGTGCTAACGCGGCTTATCGCCGGAATTTGTTTCGCATCGCAGTTGTTGTGAAAGTTGTGATGTGGTTTTTTCGTGTACAGAAAAATAAACGAACTGAGCAGTGTATCCGGTCAAGATCCAGCACCTGACCAACTATTCCCAATCAATATAAATACAATGACATTTCTTCATTGATTTTGTGTGTACAATGTAAGTGCACCCACTACCACAGTGCAATTTAATACAGGATTTTAGTATTTAGAATAATTCGCAAAGGTGCACCTCGTGTCTTTTTGCACGGGAACGCCTACTCTGCATTTCATTGTCAGTACTTTAATGTAACTAAAGTTGAGATAAATCTAACACACTATTCAGAAGCTGGTGCAAACTGCAGACATCACCAGTATTCCCGTGATAACTGCCCCAAAATTTAACACCATGGTGGACACCACGTAATAACAGTAATAAGAATGAGAAAGAGTCACACAGCACTTAGGTAATCACTAAAAACGTTATTATTATTTATTTATTTTCAAACTTTATTTTTTCGTGAACATATATATAAAGGATAAACTAAATTTAACAAACTGAACACAAAACAACAAGGCAGAAGACTCCTGTCGGGACCATGAATGTCGACGGTACAGCCTGGAAAATAAAGCACAAAATAAGGACATGTGTAATGCACAGATCAAAGGAGTGAGACACAGAGAAGGAAAAAAAAGCCAGAGAGAAAAAGAGAGGGAATGAAAGAAAGGGAGTGAGAAAGGGAGAATAGAGATAGAGAAAGACAAGGAAAGGAAGGAAGAGAGTGAGAGAGAGAGTGAAGAGAGGGAAGTGAGAGTGAGAGAGAGAGAGATACTGCTGCCCCTGTGCATCCATGACCATATAATTACCTTCTGCCACCGGAATGTCTACCAGTGGGCACTCCACGTGCCCGTCAAACCTCCGCGGCCTGGCAGATCTCACAGATGTCGCTGAGTCCTGAGTCATGAATGGCGGAGACCACATCAGCTTCTCCACGGTCCGGCAGATCTCACACATGTCGCTGAGTACTGAGTCATCGATGGCGGAGACCAGATCCGCTTTTGGTGCCGCTAACCCTGTGCAATGCAAGTCAGCTCCACGTGGTGGTAGGCCGCTGACAGCCATACACCTTAGGGTGCGACTAACCCTGTGCAACTCAAGTCCGCGCCACGTGGTAGTAGGCCCCTGATGGCCATACAGCTCAGGGTGTAACTAACCATCTGCGCAACTTTTCATGGACTCTTTATGATTGAGACCCGTGGAGCGTCCGCCATCCTGTCACCACCGGCAATAAAGGATGTGACGTTGTCGATCCATTATATTTGCGTGGTCACATGGCCTGTGACGCATGTGCCGGATGGATGTGGTGTGTGTGCAAACCTGCCCTCAGGGAGTGGTCATGACATGTTGACAACAAGACCACTGACCTGCACACCAACAGCGAGTACGCCTGCGACAGGTAGCTATTTGGGGGGAGGGGGTGAAAACGTGTTTTCTCAATGGATTTTCCATAGGAAACTTTAGACAAGGCTACAGGACAAACTGCTGAATGGAATTACGCCAAATTTGGAAGGGAGAAAGGTCTTGGTCCAGAAAGCGCGCTTTTTCGCATCGAGTGAAAATATAAAAGAAAGATCTCGGGGCAATTTAATATACCGGAGCACTGTTTCTGCGAGATAACTCTTTCACGCTCCCTCTGCCCAACATCACCACTCCGCAGCTATGCCGTTAGAAGCCAGTCCATCGGCTCGCAGCTCTCTACCTTTGTGAGCTAATACGCTGCTGTGCCTGTACCTCTGCGAGCTGCTACGCTGCTGTTCCTTTGGGAGTGGGCGGCTCGTAGTACTGCGTCTGTGAGTCAAGCAGACGGGCCGCAGTTGTCCCTCTGGGAACCTGGGTGTGAACTGTTCATAACTCACACTACATAAGCATTGAAAAACCATTTTGTGATTCAGTCCGTCAACTGGCATCTGTCCGAGACATTTCTGAAAACATATCGGAGTTCTTTCTGTGAGAGATACCCCTTTCACGCTGCCTGTCCCCACATCAGCAGGTAACACACCGTCTTCCCACAATACCAACATACCCTCAACAACCTTCTTGGGCCCGGACATGTCCCTGTGTGGTTGGACAAACAAGAATCTTAGTCATGTATAGGTTTACATATAAAACATTTTATTTAAAGAAAACAGCAACAAATTAAACTGAAAGGCGTCTGGTGCTGTGGTCGCTGCCACGAAGTTGGGGTCACTGCCATTCAGGACTCAGGACACAATTCCACATGTGGGATTGGCTTGTGTTGAACAGGGTTAGTGGCACCACGTGTCGCCGGCTTGTGCTGAACAGGGTTAGTGGCACCACGTGTTGCCGGACTTGCATATGGAAATATGCCTAACTGATCAAAGGGAGTCTGGTGCTGTGGTCGCTGCCACAGACTTGGGGTCACTGCCATTCAGGACTCAGGACACAGTTCAACATGTGGGATCAGCTTGTGTTGAACAGGGTTAGTGGCACCACGTGTTGCGTCTTGTGTTGTACAGGGTTAGTGGCACCACGTGTCGCCGGCCTTGTATATGGAAATATGCCTAACTGATCAAAGGGAGTCTGGTGCTGTGGTCGCTGCCACGGACTTGGGGTCACTGCCATTCAGGACTCAGGGCACACTTCCACACGCGGGATCGGCATATATTGAACAGGGTTAGTGGCACCACGTGTCGCCGGCTTCTGTTGAATAGGGTTAGTGGCACCACGTGTCACGGCTTATGTTGAACAGTGGCACCACGTGTCACGGCTTGTGTTGAACTGGGTTAGTGGCTCCACGTGTCGCTGACTTGTGTTGAACAGGGTTAGTGGCACTATATGTTGCGGCTAGTGTTGAATTCTGCCTCAATAAGGCCACGTGGCGATGACTTGTGGTGCAGTGAGTTAGAAGTACCTTTGGCGCTGAGCATGTACGTACCCTGCGATGATGCGTGGTCCAGGGGGTGTCGCACTCGGACCAATGTCTTTTGTCTATTGAATTCTGCCTCAATTCGATTTTCGAGTGATAGTATGCCTCACTGCTGACATAAAACTGTTCATTCTTCCTTGCGATGACTTATGGTGCACTGAGTTAGTGGTACCTTTGGCGCTCAGCGTGTACGCAGCCTGTGATCATGCGTGGTCCGGGCGGGCCGCAGTGGTAGCAATGGGTCTTGCCTACTGGACTGCGCCATCTGCAATTGCCACTGCATCTGAATTCTGAACCCTGTTGTCCACAGTGTAGATCAAAGGCAGTAGTCTGTACAGACATAAGTCTGCGGTGCTGTGCCGCAGGGTTCGCAGGGGGCCTGTGTCGAGGACGCCCGCGGTCATGGCGGCAGCCACATGGTAGGGTGAGGGCCGCCGCTCTGGCAGACGCTTTGGCCTTCCCACAAGTGAACCACGCCCAGAGCCCCAGCCTATTTATTCAAACTCCTACGCTGGACTGCCGTACATTAGACCAACCCACTCCGCTTACGCTTCCAGGGGGGGACAACACAGCTACATGACCGAGATATTCCCCATTGCCTGAGGTAACATGGTTACGTCCACTGTGCACAACACTACAAGTATCAGTAGTATATGTCCACATGGAGAGGTTTGTGCTTTGCATAGTGAGGTCTGTCCAGCACATCACCGCTACACTTGGTATTGTGTGCATTATTATGGATGGGTGACTTGCCTCCTTCACACATACTTGGTTCCCACATCTCCCAACATTCAGCTATTGTGCAGCTGAGGGGCCATGGCGTTTTGGGAAGGTCCGTTGTCCTGTTTTGCGCTGTGGTGGTAGTAGGGGTGGTGGTCCTGGGGAGAGGTCCTGGTGGTGGTGGCGGTGGGTGTTGTGGCCTTGTTGGGTGTCAGAGCTGCATGATCAGTACCTGTATCACGTGTTGGTCTTTACATGTGACTGTGAGTTGGGTCTAATTTACGCTGTAGATAGCCAACCTCCTTACACCAGTTAAAGGCTGATGTTAATTGGATCAGATTGCAGATTTGGCTGGTCATTGAAAATATGGGGAAGTGGTGTTTTAGTTTTTTTTTCCACGGGAACCCCTACTTTGCATATCATTAGCGTTAGTTGTGGCTCTCATTTGTGGCGATTTTTTGGGTGGAAGTTTTCAATGGAAAGGTGGTGAGATTTGCAGTTTTGACCAGGTTGAGAATGGGATGATAATTTAAAAACACAGAAAAAAAAGATAGGTTTAATGAACATTTTAATTAGAAATTAGCATTTAACAAACCTTTGAAATTCACTGTAAAAACGATAGGTTTGAGGCACGTTATAGTTAGTAATTAGCATTTAAAAAAACATTGAAATTCACTGAAAAAACCATAGGTTTCAGGCACGTTATAGTTAATTAGTTGGACATTTCACTCATACAAAACCATAGAAATACCCCCGTTATAGTTGAGCTTACTATGACTCGCGCCCCCGCAATGCACTGCTGATGACGTCACATATTACATCATTCATGACATGGTCAGTGACATCACTGATAGCATCTCAAATTACATCACTGATTGCTGGGATCCTACATGAAATCTTAAATGCATCTCATATACTTTACTAAAAAGTGCCTTAAGTAACAAATTTGAAAACACATGTTTTCACAATCACATAATCATATATGCTTCTGGAGAAGCATTTCAAGTGATACTGCATTCCATGTTTTCACCACTAACCCACATGCTTGTTGACAGCACTCTTTTCACATATACTTGTCAATACACCTAGCATTGAAGGCTGGTGTGTTTGGCAATTTACCTACTATCAACACTGACTCACTAGGAAAGGGAGCTGATGTATAAAATGCTTTCACCCATTTTCTTTGGGTAAATGTGATGGTACTTATTATGAAAGATTCTTTTGAAATCAGCATCTTGCCTATCAGTGAAAGACTCAAGCGTAGCCAAAATATCAAATATGAGTTTGATATTTCCTGATTCTCTACAGTTATAAAATAATTGAATGAGACCTTAAATATGCCTCCAACCACTGCATCATTAGACCAAAGACCACAAAACTGAAAAAATCAAAAGTAAGAAGAAAGAAATATTTTAGTAGCATCCGTAAACAACAAAACTCAAGCAGAACATTGTCAGCCCAGTCTTTCTTGCTGCTATCTTGTATAACAAAGTTACATTGTATTGGCCCCTTCAGGAAGAAACAAAAATGACTTTCACTATCCTTTTCCTTTCCTTGAATGGCATTTATTTTGTGGTTGTGTATGTGTTTTTTCAGTGTTTATGTGTTTACACTCGTGAGGCCTATTACTCTTTCGGTGGGGTTTGATCAGTTATTATAGGTTTAAACCTAAAACAGCACCGCCTATCCATATATATGTCAACACAATACCACATTTGCTAATCCTAAATTCTCCTTAGAACTTCACTTCTTTAAATAGCAGACATGAGTTTGGTACCTTTTTAGGTAGTCTTGATTTGAATGTCACTTCTATGTCATTGCACTCTGTCGATCCTGTTTGACATCTTAAATATATTGGGGCATATTCTCAAGGATCTATCGCCGAGTTATCGGCACTTTAGCGCAGCCAAAGTCACGATAAATTTATCGCCCCATTCACAAGCTGGTGCTAACAGCCGATATCACCAGTTTTCCGGCGATAGCATCCTTAAAAAACATTGCCACAGATGACCCCGACAACTATCGCTAATGAGATGCAGAGTAGGCGTTACCGAGGAAAAAGCCGCGACAACACCACTCCGCAACATTCTAAACGACCAGCCAGATCAGCGATAAGACCCAAAACAGGCGATAAGGCACGTTAGAAGAAGGAAACTAACAACTGCTCTGACCTGGTGTAAAGTCAGACAACAACCGGCAGCAGCCAAGGGAGCACAGCCCAAAGACAAACATGAAGAACAACAGATGCCCCCGAGCAACTGAACATGCAGCCCGGAGAGCCAATAGGGCAACAACACCCACCGCCACCACCCCCAGGACCCCACCACCCGCCCCCCTCACTTTGGACAAAGAGAATGCACATCAACACCACAAAACCACAAACCAAACAAATTGTCTGAAGTCGCACAATCACAACACCTAACATAAAGGTGAAGCCATTAAAACGGAAATCATACATTCAAATCAGATAATCCAAATAAAAACTTTATTACAGATTAAACAACAAACAACAATCTTGAAGAGGCATGGTGGGTCTTCTCTGGGCATTCTGTAAGTCACAGCCTGCAAGACAGAAATACAGATAAGAAGGTGTGCCATGCACCCATCAAAGTACAGAGAGAGAGAGCGAAAGAGAGAGAGAGAGAGAGAGGGTGAGAGAAAGAGAGGGAGAAAGAGAGAAGGCGAAAGAGAAAGAGAGAGAAAGAAAGAGAGGGAGAGAGAGAGAAAGAGAAAGAGTGAGAAAGAAAGAGGGAGAGAGAGAAAGAGAAAGAGAGGGAGAGAGAAAGAAAGAAAGGGAGAGAGAGAAAGAGAGGGAGAGAGAGAAAGAGAGGGAGAGAGAAAGAGAGAGTGCTGACACTGCAGATCTAGGCCTCACTACCACCAGTGTGTCTGCAGCCACATGCCAGTACACACTGCAGTCCCCCAGGTCCCTCATCTGAAACAGTTGCCAGAGGCATGAATGGCAGAGTCCATACAGTAGCACACGCCATCCGGGCTTGCCAACCCCTGCGCACACAGGCTGCTGCACCCCAGCCCCTCCTGCCGCCCAGCCAGAATTGCCTACCCCTGCACAACCAGGCCTCCCTGCTCACCGGAGTGTCTCCAAGAGGGCCCACCACATGCCGCTGGAAGCTCCAAGCCCGGGGCCCTTGACCATGGCACCCTCCACATCATGCAGCCCCGCACCATGGGCCACCAGGTCACACACTTGATTCTGGGTCTTGATTTTGCTATGGCAGAGAACATATCAGTGCACCTGGCCTCATTCCAGGCTGCACACCCGCTCAGCACTAGAGGTGCCACTAACTCTGTGAACTGCGAGGCGACGCAACGTGTCGGGAGGCCAGTGGCTCAGGCCCACACTGCGGTCCAGCTGGGCTCACACTAATGACACCATGCCGGACCGCCTGGATGGCACATCATCGCAGGCTACACACCCACTCAGCACTTTAGGTGCCCCTACCTCATTGCACCAAAATACACCATTCCATGGCGGTGTGCCAGTGCCTGCCAAAGTGTATCCAGTGCCACCAAGTCTGTGCACCGCTAGCCATGGACCCTTTATGATTTAGTCCCGTGGTGCTGATGCCATAATGTCACCCCCGGCACCGGGCAATGTGCTGTGCCCGGGCCCTAGGCCCTAAGGCAGAAATGATGCCCACACGGAGAAACCCAGTTACAGAGTGGAAATGGCATCCAGCACATGCGCCAGGCCCTTTTTATTGGAAGGGTCACATGTCCTGTGATGCCGGTGCTGAATGGATGTGGTGTGGGTGTGAACCAGCTGTCAGGGAGTGGCTGTGGTATGCTGACAACTAGACCTGTGAGCAGCAGATCCCTACAGGGAAGACCAGGGATATGTAACGTCGTTGTCCCCCCCTGTGAGCGTAAGCCGAGTGGGCTGGCCTGGCGTATGCCAGTCCAGCGTATGGGTGTGAACAATGACCCCGGGGCTCTGGGCGTGCTTCCGTTCAGGACTGGACAAGGAAGTGACTAATGCGCTTGTCTCCGTTCAATTGTCGACGCCACCTGGAACGCAATCGGCAATGTGTCACCCTGTGAACCAAGTCCCACAACATGAGCAACATGAACGTAAGGGGAAATCACTGACCCTACATTCATCCACACCTCCACACTTGAAAGATCATAGACATGACACATCGGTGTGACAATGAATGTTTAATGCACATTCAATGGAGTGTCATAGCTGGAGCAGTACAGGGCCATGCAAACCCCACTTTACATTCATAGCCTAGTGGAGGGCCATCCAAAGTCCTTCCGGGAATGACAAGTACATCAGAAGAGGAGGAGATCAGTCCGCAGTCTGATATCTGTGTCATTGGTGACCAAACAGAATATGGCAGTCAATGTCGAGGTCCAAGGTGAGTGTCGCAGAGTGCATCGGGACAGTGGAAGGTGATGATGCAGAGGGCAGAACCAAGCAGACACAGGCCATATGCTGGAGATGAATGCTACCGCTTCCTTCTGACCAAGAGGGCAGATTCATCCGTATCTTCGTCCTCTGCTGTTTCAGGTGCCTCACATGTGGGTGGTGGTGTTCGGTCTCCAGCACTGTGTGGCAGTGACACCTCAGGGGCCGGAGGTGGAATGTCCACTGCACTGTGTGGCACTGTCACATCAGGGGCCGGAGATGTGAATGGAGTGGTAGCAGCATCATGCATCAGCGCCAGGCCTCGTGGCAACAATGCCATGAGGATGGTCTTTAGGGCATGGAGGGACCCAGCTATCTCTCTCTGGTGTGCAGCCATGGCAGCCGCTCCTTTCCGCCCATGTCCGCTCCCTGTCCTCCATGAGACTCCGCATGAGTCCCAACTCCTGGGCCAGCTTGCTGGTGCCACTCTGACTGGACAGTCGTTCTTGTCTCTGAGTCAGGACTCTGGCGATGTCAGGCATGGTTTGTTGGAGGGCATGGAGCGGTCTGTCGTGTCCATTAGGGACTGCGAGTGGGCCCTGATGGGACTTAGACACCCACGTATGGCATCTAGTTTGGCTGCCATATGGTCAAACCCCACCTGCACCTATTCAGCCAGCTTCTCCTGGCACCCCAACACATGGAGTTGGAAGGCCATGTGTGTGTCATGGGGGTCCTGGGAGGCAGCTGTGGTGGTGGGTGCTGCCTGCTGTGTGGTCTATGCAGGGGGTGGGTTCTCCTTGTAGCAGCTTGGCTGCCCTGCTCCTGGAAGTGGGCTGTGGAGGCTCTCCAAGAGCTGTTGGAGGGTGTCGGAGTCGAAGGTGTGGTGGTCCTCTTCGTCATCAGAGAAGAGAGGTTGGGACTACTCTGCAGGAGGTGTTTTTTCTCCCTCTGCAATGTGAAGGGGAGATGCAGTTTAACATTGTGTTCACATGTATGTTGACGCATTGTGCATGTTTACATTCAGACTGCATGACAGTGTACACTGTGGCTGTTTGTGGGGAGCGGCCTATTTGATGCAGGACAGTGGACATTTCAACAACATCACAGATGTGTGTTTGTACTTGTACATTGTCAACTCACATTTCCCTGCGATGCCACATATGATTGGCCAGTTCCTGCCCACAAGCGGCACCAGTTGTGTCCTTTGTTCTTTTGTGGACGTGTTGCAGATTGAGCCACATCGTTGTCAATGTTGATGTGCTCTGCATGTGAGGTGTGTGTGCCGCATTTTGGGGGAGTCACCACTGCAGCTCTGATTTGGCTGCCCCTTATCCCTTACATGTGGTGTGCCTCTGACTTCTTTGCTTATACAGTGCTGTGATGTTGCATACTTGGGTGCATTGGTCTCTCGGTGGGAGTTGGGGGGCTGTGGAATAGTTTGTCCGCAGTTGTGCTATGCTTACTTGTGCATGTGTGCCATTGTGCCCATCTCCCCCATCCCCCAGTCCGTGGTCGTTACTCACCTTGTTGCTGTTGTGTCCGGTCATGTTGAGCAGTGTCAGGTCCCCCAACTCCTGCCACCATCTCCCCACTGATGATTGTGGACACCATTTCCTCTATCTCGTCCAGCTCCTCCTGTGGCTCCCACCTCCAGTCTGCATTGCTCCCTTCCGGTTGTTTGCGAGATTCTGCTTGGTTTTGTGCTTGACATCATTCCAGCGCCTCTTGACCTCTTCCATTGTCCTCTTCAGCACTCCGACTGCATTCACCTTGTCCACGATGGTCTGCCATATTCCATTTTTAGTTCCCATTGAGACAGTGAACGTGACGAACAGTAGTTGATGGTGATCTATCACCTCCGTTATCAGGATCCTGCTTTCTTGCAGACTGAAAATTGTCTTCCTACTTTTTTTCTCCTTGCCCTTCCCTGACCCAGAGGTCCCAGGCTGGTCCTCCAGGGGTCTTGTGGGGTTCTGGTTTCCTCTGCACTTGCTCCGGCTGACTCCATTGTGCTTCGCTGTTGTTTGGCTTTTGTATGTGGTTTTTTTTCAACTTTTGTAGTGCATTTTCCCGCATGTCGCGTGGGGATTGCAGGCCACTTTTTTGAGTTGGTGTTTCACATTTTTGCGGCATCACGTTGGTTTTAACACGTTCATTTGACGCATTATGGTAGGTCTATTGCATGGTATCGGCGACTTGTGAATTCCACGTTACCACGGTGTTAATTTCCCGCGATAGACTGCGATGGAAGAATTGCGTTATGCTAATTTTGCGATGAATATCACACGTTCTTGAAAATATCCCCCCTTGTGTAGTGTTAAGAGGTTATATTAACTCCTTCATAAAATATGACTGCCATAGTTGTGAAAGTTCTTTTTGAAATGGAAATTTGTCCAGCTACAAAGTCTGTAATTTCAGTTCCTAATTTAGTACCATCCACTCTGCATCGCTGTAGCATGACTATCAGATATTTTCTATACCTTTGTCGAAACAACGATGACTGAAGTTTTGATCAACAGTTTAGACAGGTCATATCTTGATGGGCATTTTTACTTTCATTTTCAAAGGACACAGCTTAACAATCTGGTAATGTCAAGTAGAGCAATTGTTTTGAATTGGTTTCAGTGCTAGATGTAAATTCACAATATTCATAGTTATGCTTCCATTTATAAGATAAATCAAATAATTCATTGATATTCACATCTTCTTCCTCTAATAGTCCTAGCATTACCATTAAACATTCTTGAGCATCCTGCTGAAGATTTTGAGAAAATACTACTGGCCCAGTGCAGTCATCTGTAAGTTTTCTTATTCCAGTAGCAGAATGTATAATACTTCTGTCACTTCTTAATTCTTCAAGTAAACTACACAGTTGTGAAGATATTCATTTGTCTACCTTTTCTTTAATAGACTTTGTAAAATGAGGCAAATGGTATAGTCCACTTAACAATACATTTGCATAACAGTTAACTCCAGAGATATTATCAGTCATTCCTTCTATTTCCTCATTCTGCTGTAGTTTTCTTTTCTTAGCTCCTTGTTATTTTTCTTTTTGTTAATCTTTCTCCTCAACTCTGATTGACTGCTTTGATATTTTCTGCTTTGGACACATTATCGGTTTTTCAAACACAGGATACTGGCATAAATGAGGAGCATATTGAGCTATTAACTGATTATACTCCCTTGCACAGCTCACATCAGTACTTAGGGCCATATTCACAAGGAGCTATCGCCGAAAAAACGGCACTTTATCGCAGCTGTGATAAATTGACCTCCCCATTCACAATCTGGTGCTAACAGCCCACAGCACCAGTTTACCCGTGATAGCAGCCGCAAAAAACAACGTCACAGAGGACCCCAGCAACTATCGCTAATGAGAAGCAGAGAGGGCGTTCCGGTGCCAAAAGCCGTGACCACACCACACCTCAACATTTTCAATGACCAGACAGATCGGCGATAAAAACACATAACAGGCGATAAGGGGCGTTAGCACCAGGAAATCTACACCTGCTCTGACCTGGTGTTAAGTCGGACGGCAGCCAGCACCACAAAAGGGAGACCAGCCCAGGGCCACATTGGAAGGGCAACAGATGCCATGGAGCCACCTATCATGCGGCCCGGACACCCAAGAGGGCCACAACACCCTCCGACACTACCCTAGGACCTCACCCCACAGCCAGAACACCCCCCCGGACAACCACATACGCAGTGCAGACAAAGACAGCCGACCCCCTGGAAATGCACCAGCCTCACAGACCCAACATCTGATAATGTCACCATACGATACAGGCTGAAAGGGACAACCATCCTACGCATCCTGACCATCATCGCCTAACAGGCCTAAGGCCCCAACATAGTAGACAACCAACATCCCACCCCACACATAAACTGCTGGGTTGGCTGTACCTGTTGGACCCTGGCACCCCTCAAACAACACCCTCCAGAGTCGGAGGAGTCTCACAGCCAGCCACATCCAAGTCCCCTACACCTGTCCTGGACATCACCATCACCCTGGTACCCCAGTCCCCATACGTCCAACACAATTCACAGGATCCGCTGGAGACTAAGCAAGGACCATATGTCATAGCAGGATGCACGCACATGTTGGGGGCAATCGACAGAACACATGCCCCACCTGTCCCTCCTGGTGACACAGCACACAATCACCACAACAGGAAGCACACGTCTCACATCAATGTGCAGGCAACAACAGAACACCGTGGAACCTCCAACAATGTTGCCTCCAAATACCCAGTCACTGTGCACGATTACTTCACCCTCCAACAGTCCATCAGCAACCAGCCTACCCAGGATGGCAACAATGGAAATGCACAGCCCTATGGCAAGTTTCAAATGGACACCCTACTCACCTCAACTCCACAACCATGCAACTCACAACTCTGGCAATGCACACGTCACAAAATATAAACCGACATGCACAACAACATGACCACCCCCCAGACACAACAGAAAAACGTACAATGGTTACCTGGCCAAGCCGTGAACATGAGCCATCAACAGCATGGCACCTCAGCCACACAACATCCGAATGTGGGGAGAGGCGGCAACCAGGCATGTGTGAAGGATGCAGTAGAACCATGATTGGGAAAGTACACAATGCCAAGAGTGGCGGAGATGTGCTGGACAGACCGCAATAAGCAGAACACACCCATATCCATGACGACACACACCTTTGGTATATGGAGTCTAGTGGACAGTGGATGCAACCATTTCACCCCAGCCAGTGGGGGATCTTGCAGAAATGTTGCCTGTTACACCCCCAAGCGTGACCGAAGTGGGATGGTCACGCGTACGCCACGCCAGCGTAGGGGTGTGAATAAAAAGCACATAGCCCTGGGCATGGTCTTCTTCCGGAAAGCACAACGTCTCTCCCAGGGCTGCGCATCTCACCCCGCAACAAGGCCAAGACCGTCCTCGTGAGCGGAGTTGCCTGCGATGCCGTGCGCATGCTGGACCCCGTTGTAGGAGGATAGGATCTGCTTCACATTGGTACCCCCACTTTTTGCGGGTGTTTCACTGTTTTTCGACCTTAGTCTGGCTGTGGGCCTGGTAATCAGGCCCACAGCCTAGCTGCTTCCTCTCTAAAATGGTGTGCATGTACATTAGGTACATATCTAATTGGATTCTGGAGTGCCTTATAAGCCCCCAGTGTATGGTATACTATGTACCTAAGGCATAGGTACCTCAGAGGCCTACCAGGGGCTGAATCATGTATTCTGCCACCCCTGGGAAGTACTCCAAAATGGCACCACAGGTCTACTACTGCAGCCTGGGTAAGGGTGTGCTTGTACCCCTTACAGAGGTATAGGCTACCTATATCCACATATATATACTGACACATATAAAACCTATAAGCCACTCCTATGGCAGGCCTTGACAATCCTGAAGGCAGAGTGCTTGGTTTTGTGTGAGAGGGTGCCCAAGCATGAGCTGAGCCCCTCTGCAGCTTTCGGAAATACTTCCTTATATCTGTTCTGTGATACAGCCATACCATATACTCTTAAGTGCATTATAACCTCGCTGTAAATGCTAACTTTGGAATGGCTGCATCAAAACATGTCGTGTTTGGTGTCAAACACCTTGGAATACTACCCCCTGCCAGTTCTGGCGGCGGAGGTAGCATTCCACCCTTCTAGAGGGAAAGACATGTTCACACTGGTCAAACCCGGTAGGACTTTCCTGAGCCCTGGCATCACAAAATGGATGCCTCTGCTACAGACATGTGTCTTGCCTCCTGCTGCTGACCAAAACTCTGGCAGGAGATGCCTGGACAATAGGCTTCCTGTCGAAGGGAGGTGTAACCAGCTCCCCAGACAGGCAGATGTGTATTGGGGCTGGGCGGGAGCACTCTCTGGTGCTTTGAAGTCCCGCACTGGGGGCACGTTTGCTGTCCCTGTGCATAGTCCAGTTCAAACCGGTTGCAGGGGCTACCTGCCCCTGCTCTGGTGTGAAACTGGACAAAGGAAATGGGTGTAACCACCCCTTTTTCCAAACCCACCCATAGGTAGAGCCTTAGAGTTAGTCCATCCCCTAAACTTATTATAAGTATAGGAATCCAGTCCCTAGGACTTTATATTACCCTGGATGAAACTCTGCAACATATATCCTGGACCTTCAACTTTCTAACTCGACTAGAAGATGGAAGAAATCTTCCTTGGTGTCAAGGAGGGACTCCCCTGCTTGGCAGGCACCAAAGAAGCAACTGACCAGTCTGCATCGCTAAAGCTCCCATCAGACACCAAAGTCTTTGCATCATCAGAGGTGGATTTCCAGACTTCCCCGAGGCTACCCTGAGTCCACAGCAAAGCTGAGAAACGTGGCTATCGTGGGTGATGTGGAACCATGACCCCTGGACACCGTGAACTTTTGCAGCAACACTATCTTCCTGGACTTCCCTGAAGTTGTGCTTTGGGCTTCGAGTAGCCCCAGCCTTGAGCATCTCCTGCCCTGAAGATTATTGGCCTCCACTCCACGAGCGATCCGTGGGCCAGCTTCAAGTGCGACCGCTTGAGGCTCCTACGTGATCACTAGCCCATTGGCTAGCAGGTCCCCACGAAGGCAACTCCTTTTCTAATTGGGCTTTTCTGGTTGCACCAGATGTGCCCTGACTTACCCTTGCTGGCTGTGTCCCTCAGACCTTGCTGGTCTGCACCGCAGTCCTTTCTCTGAATTCCTGTGACTTGCCGTTGCCAAGGCTTGTTGTGTCCATCCTGGTCACCGACACCGCAGCACTCAACATACCTTGGGGACAGCTCGAATCCGGCTCGTGAACTTCATTGACGCCTCCTGGACCTCGTGGCTGAAGAGTCAAGACACCCATCCACTCACGTGAAGCACCCGACATCTGTGGGCATTGGTCCATCCTGCCCTTGGTCACTGGCTAGTGACCCAGACCCTGTCCCCTCTGCTTTCAGGTTCCTTCCATCCTAGATCCAGGCTTGGATCTCTTCGGACACTTCTCCTCTTCACGGCAGCAGCAGTTCTTTGCAGGCTTCCGTTGCAATTGACGATGCGACCCGACACCAAAAGACACCTATTCACTCGGCTTCCCTGAGTGAGGTAACTCGAGTACTCCGGTGCTCCCGTGGGTGCTAGCCCTAGAACTTCTTAAATCCAAAAGGGTTTGGTCCTGACTCGATTCTGAGTGTCCCTAATCTTTAAATTTCCAAATGCGACATTGCCCATAGAAGATAACGGGAACCCGCGGTTGTGTTTACACACTCCATACAGTCCCCGTGGGTCCCCTGTGTCACTACCTTTGGTGGTTCCTTGGGGTCCCGGCGATTCTAAAGGCTCTAGGCATTGTGTCTAGTTCAGTTGTGGTTCTTATACCATTTTTTTGGTATATGGTTTGGTACACCCCTAGGGCCCAAACGTGTATTTGTGGATTACTGATGATTGCTCACTTGTAACTTAAGTACTACGAACTCCAGTCTCATAAAGAGACTAGAGGGGTGTGTTTTAACCTAAATACATATATTTTAAATATATACCTGGTGTGGTTGTCCTTTCATTTGATCATTCAAGAGATTATAGACTGGTAAAATAAGCTGCGTTACATTCCTTCAAGACTTAGCCTGAAGGCTGCTCTCCATAGCTACCACTAGGATAGCTTTCAATAAAGGCTGTCTTTAACCTATCAGGGGTTGTTTGGACTGATACAAGGTGCCCACTAGAACTAGTGGACAGCATATATCAGGCCACCTTCTCACACCCGTCATGCTGGACCACAAACCCGTCAGGCCTGCCCTTGCACAGCCAGGCCTCACTGATCACTTGCCAAAACCGGCGTGTGTCAAGAAGGGCCCACCACGTGCCGGCGCAATCTCCAGGCCCAAGTCCCATGACTTTGGCAACCTCCTTAGACCATCGCGGCCTCCACGACATGGGCCCACTTTAGGGGCATATTATCAAGCACTGCGTTAAAATTATCGGCGATAATGGGCTTGATAATATGCCGCAGAGAATTCCAATAGAAGCCCATGTTGACACCAGAACATGGGCTTCTATGGGAATTCACAAGGGCATATTATCAAACCCATTATTGCCACTTTAGTGGCAGTTTTCTGCTGCTAAATCGGCGATAATTTTAATGCCGTTTCTTGATAATATGCCCCTAAGTCTTTTCCTGTTGACATACTTTACTGCCGCCTTCGGACTACTGTTTGGCCCAGTTGGTCACACATGCGAAAGTGTGTCCAGATTCATGAATGGCAGTGACCCTAATTCCGGGCCAGTGGCCACAGCACCAGACCCACCCCGATCAGTGAGGGATAGTTCCATGTGGGCTATTTGCGTCACGTGGTGCCACTAACCCTGTTCAATGCCAGCCTGTGATACGTGGTGCCACTAACCCTGTTCAACACCAGCCTGCGACACGTGGTGCCACTAACCCTGTTCAACGCCAGCCTGCGACATGTGGATGAGGGACCAGGACTACCTTGCGGACCAGTAGGTCCCACATCCAGCATCTTGGTGAAAATCACGAATGGCAGAGTCCACACCAGTGGTCGCACGGAGAGGAGTAAGAGGAAGATGCGGCTCAGTCCGGACGAAAGCCGGGTCACAGTCATGGAGGTGAGCGAACACGTGATGCCACTGAACCTGAACTACGCAGGCCGGTAGGGCCATCCAACCTATGCTGGCAACCCTCGGTGAATGGCACATGCTGACCGCTGCCTCCGGCCTACACTGCGGTCCTGTAGGTCACAGACTCTTCATTTTGCATTGGCTGAATTCATATCAGCGTACCAGCATCATCGCAGACTGCATCCCCTCTCAGCCCCGGTGCCACTAAGTCTGTTGCCCGACAATCATGGACACTCTCTGGTCTAACTTTGGTGGTGTCTGAGTCTATGAACCAGGGGGCAGTTTTCATCATCATGTAGCTGAAACCAAATTGGTGGTGGCAACGAGGCTGTCGCATTCCACTCCTCCATTTGCTGCTTCCGGATAAAATCAAACCTTTCGGCGTCATGCCCTGGAGGACACCTTCCACTGTCCCCTGATACCCTTCGCAACATACACCTTGGACATTGATGGTGACCTGCTCAGTTTGCATGGTCCATCTGACTGCACCGCAAGTCACCGTCCCGTGGCTGGGTGCCTGTGCCAGCCGCTGTGCATCCGGGGCCACTAACTCTGTACTAGTCAGGTCCAGGACCCCTTCTCCTCAGAAATTGGATTGCCCCTGAAGCATTGGCCTTGGGGTCATCAACGCCACTTCTCTGTGGCCATGTGCTGTACGCAGCCTGCAGGCCCTAGAGCATCCCAGCAGGGCTCACACACCAAATCGAGTCCCAACTGGCCCAGACGTGGCATAACCACAGGAGGCACTCGCCACCACCGCAAGGACCACCTCCAACAGCCATCTGCCACAGTCGACACGGAGGTCTTGACAGACTTATGGAGTTGCTCAGACCTGTTGTGGATGCCATCATCGGCCTGATACCCTGCTCAGCACTCCAGGTGCCAGTGACTCAGTGCACCGCAAGCCATTGTCCGTTACTGATTGACATTTGTGCTGTGGAGATGTTGCGCAGCAATGTCACCTCATGCAGTGGGGAAGAGCTGGAACTATGATGAGGAAGATGTGTCAAGTGTGCAGATGGGAGATGGCACAGACAATGGTACGGAAGGAGGCAACATCCCCAAGGCAGGAATGCAGACTGGAGGTTGTAGTCGAGCCACACACCCGGAACCATTACTGGTTATTGTGGTGTGGACTGCGCACGCAATTGTCACCTCACACAGTGTGGGAAACCTGGGACGTTGATGAGGAAGTTGATGCAGGTGTAACCTCACTGCATCTGCATCAGGACTAACATGAAGGGACACAATCCTAGCATTACCTTCAAATGAGTGTGCTCATCTCAAGTGCCCCTACCTCAGTGCACTGTAACTCATGGAACCTCCTGACTGAATTTCGGGTGACCTCTGTCACTTCGGCTTCCTCCATGTTGCTGTGCAGTTGACTCTGTTATGCATATGTTTTCTGTTTCCGTTGCACTGGTGTCCAATGTTCAAGTTGTTACCAGCACCAAGCATTCCGTGCAGGCTGGCTTACACTCACCCCACACACATCCAGCACAGGCGTCACTGTACATGTGGCCCTGCCAATAAAGAGGCTGGGCGCATGTGCCCATAGCCAGTTCAACATGATATCGGTGTGTGTCCCTGTGGTCTTGTTGTATGCATGAGGGCCCTGGGCCCTACGACATTACATCGTGCTGTGTACATTGGATGCAGACGTGTCACAGCAGGCAGCGGGTGGTAACTTGGACAAGTAGCTTTGTCGTTCCCCACTCAATTCGTAAGGGGAGTGTCCAGGGCCTTCATATGCAGAGCCAACATGGGTGTGTGACTGCTATTTGAGTGCCCCTGCCCGTGGTTCTGTACTGTGAATTTGCATCTGCATGTGTCTCTATGGCAGTGTGGGTCTCATTAGTGGGGTGTTGGTGGGCCCTCAAGAGTGATAGACACCTACGCAGTCCATGGTTTCGGCCCCTCACCCACACCTGTTGGGCCACCTCCTTTTGGTGTGCAGGAACATGGCATTGGGGTGCGATGTGTGGGTGGGTGAGCCAGCTGTGCTTGTGGGTGCTTCCTGCTGTGTGGTCTGTTGCAGGCTGGGTGTTCTCCTCTGAGTAGCTTAGCTGTCTGGGTCCTGGTGGGGGGTTGCATGGGATATCAATGTGCTGTTGTAGGGCATAAGTGTCGATGGTGCGGTGGTCCTCTTGGGCATCACTGATGTGTTGTATTCTGTGCTCTGCTGAATGTGTTGTGTGCCCCTCTGTGATGTGAAGAGGAGGTGCGTATTGACTTTGTGTTGACATATATATTGGCGCATTGTGCAGGTTTGCATACAGACTGTATGGCAATGTACATTTTGACTGTTTGGGGGGTACAGGATTCTTCTGCGGGACAGTGTACATATGTTCGACATGACGGATGTGAGGTTGTACGCGTACATTTCCATTTCACATTTTTCGTCTCCGTCAGATGTAGTAGGCATGTTTTTGTGCATGTGCGGAGCCAGTTGTGTCCTCTGTTCTGCAGTGTCTTTCTGCAGTGTCGGCTATGCGTGTTGTTCCTTGTTTTCATCAATGTGGGTTTGCTGTTTGTGCTATGTGTGTGTAATGCAGTGTGCCAAGGGGATCTGGGCCATGGACCTGGGTGATTGTGGGTGTGCAGTGTGGTACACCTCATTGTGCATGTATGCCATTGTGCCCACTCCCCCGTCCCCCCAGTCCCTGTTCATTGCACTCCCTGTTGATATTGTGTAAGGTCCTCTCGAGCTGTGTCTGTTCTCCCTACTCCTTGCACCGTCTCCACACTGATGATTGTGGCCTGGGTTTCCTTCAGCTCCTCCGGTGGTGCTGGACTGCTACCTCCTGTCGCTGTTGCTGCCTTCCTGTTGGCAGCGGATTTGTGCCAGGTTTAGGTAGTCACATAATGCCAGCGCCTATTGGCCTCCTGGATTGGCCTCCTCAGCACTCCGCTTGCAGTCCAGGTGGTCTGCTTGTGGGTCAGTTGCTGGTTGTGTTCTGTTACCTCCGTGATGCTGGTCATGTTTTCCTGCGGTCTGCAGCCCGTCTTCCACTCCCTCTTCTCCTTGGCCTTCCCCGGCCCCTTTGTTCCTTGCTGGTAGGTTGTGGGGGTTGTGGGGTTCGGGTTGGCCTCTGCGCTGTGTACGGGTGCATCCATGTTGCTACGCACTTTGGATTGTTTTTGGTGTATTTTTTCTGTTGTTTATATAGTGCATAGTTCCGCCAGACATGTGGGATTTGCAGGCCTGTGGCTGGTTTTCGCTATTTTTTGTACCGCGGTTGGCCTCATCGCATGTTCTTTTGCGTTCACGTATCGCATTTATGCAGCATGGCGTTGATTTTGATGCGGACATTTGGCACGTTATCTGGTGACTATCGCATACTACCGCCTTGTTGTGAATCCCATGTTGTCACGGGGTTATTTTCCCACAATGGGCTGCGATATTGAAAGTTGCGTTACGCTACTCTTGCGGTAGTTATCACACGTTCTTGTGAATATACCCGTTACTTTCTTTTCATAAAAATCTATAAGAAATAAACCAGACAATGTTCCAGTTTGCAACAAAGCTGCATATGACATTCCTTCTTGGAATACATTACAACTAATATTAACTAGAGCTGTAGCTACACTTAAACCTTGTGATTTGTGGACAGTTACTGCATACACTGAAGACACTGGGAACTGCTTTCACTGGACATACAAATCTTTCACAAGTCGGAAACATACAACACATCTACCAATATGCTTAACTTCACCAATACATCAAACTTTATGGATAAGTATTTCATGTAATTTCTGTTTGGATAATTAATACATTTCATAACTTTACCCATTGCGCCATTAACTAGCCCTTTTTCAACATTTAAATTGTGACGTAAGATAACACAACAACTTTTACCAATACGTAACTCATTTTGTAATCCTGCAGTATTTGACACAGAGTTTTCTAAACTATCCGTTTTTGATGACAGTTTTCTGTTAACAGCACTGTAACTCCATGATGTTCCATGTTATCATTTGCTCTAATTTTGATTATCTCTTTTTTTTCAAGTTGCAATAATTGTTCATTGAATTTACTACAATCCTCCAGAGTTGACATGAAACAAACATAAAACTTCTCTCCCTTAACAAAATTATACATTACTTCTGCAGGTGAAACATTACTTATAAACAGATTTTTGATCATATGGGTTTGCAATGCTCACTTTCCTTCATTTTTGAGAACTTCCACCCCAATTTCCTTTAATATATCTCTGTACTGCAAATCTGATGCTTGGTGCATGTTTCTGATCAATTCTTTGTATTGAAAGTTTTCCCGGTCTTGGAGGCCAAGATGGCGGACGCGCTGGCGTTCGAGTGAGGAGTACTGAGGTGCTCTCGTTGTGCTCGCTCAAAGTGAAGATACTCGCGCTTACCTTGAAGAATTGGGTTGTAGCGTGGCTAAACTGGCTAAATCGGCGAAGCGGAATCCGTATGTCTGAGGAAACGCCGTCGATGAGTTAGTACTGGCTGTTTTGATGCGGTCGGATCTCCGTTGCTGCTTTCGCCGCTCACCTCAACGGATCTGGCGTTCTTCGGCCGTTGCTGTGCGG
Organism: Triturus cristatus; assembly: GCF_964204655.1. Taxonomy (NCBI): domain Eukaryota; kingdom Metazoa; phylum Chordata; class Amphibia; order Caudata; family Salamandridae; genus Triturus; species Triturus cristatus. Next base: position 731,376,200 of record NC_140587.1, on the reverse strand, counting down.
CAATGCTGGAGTCCTGAAACTGACTTGGCTTCTTGCTTCTTGGATCAGAGACGGACGCAGCTTTTCCTGCTGTGTCATCAGGAAAAAGGCCGTTTCTTCAGTATGGCACCTAAAAATCTGACTCCTGCCATAAACTCTAAGACTCAGAAACCTAAAACTAGAGCGGTTATGGCTGCCGCTTCAGTTCTTATTCAGAATGCTCCCACCGTCAGTTCCTCTGTTGGCAGCGGATCCAGTCAAGATCCTCAAACTTTACTAACCGATCTGGGAGCAGAAGTATCTTCCAATGCATCTCCCGTTTCTACTCCATCTAATTTTCCACTGTCTGCTCAGGTGGATTCTGGGACAGGTAGTCCTGGCACGACATTAAAAATACCAGGAATGTTTAAAAAGAAGAAGAAGAGTCAAAGTAAGGATATTCCGATAGATACTGCGGATCGTGCAGTCAAGACTATCGACAATGCAAGTTTGTTTCAGACTGATTCCTCTGCAGCCGTGATTCCTGTCGGAGATAATATACAGGAGGTTTTGGTACCGGCGGGAGATACTGATTCTGATACAGTTGACTCTGCAGGGAATTTTTATTCTATGTCGGATTTGTCTAATGCTTTGGAATCTGAGAGCCTTGAAGGGGACATAGATCATTATGGAGTGACGGGTGATGCAGTCAGTGTTAACAGCTTGAGTAGTTCACAGGACCACAGGAGTTCTCCTGAGGAAGATGATGAGGAGATTGAGGTGGAGGAGCTTCCGGCTAGTCCAGAATGGGAGACAGACGAAAACACCGTCTTATCGATACAAGGAACTAATGTTGGCTCTTCCACTATCAAGAGCTCAAGCAATACAGACGACTCTCAGGCTCCTGTGGTTATGCTGAGCACACTTTACCAGCTCATGCTCCAACATCGTGAAGAAACGAGAACTGAGAATCTACGAACACAAGGGGCTGTACGGAAGCTGCAAAATAATCTAAGACGAGTGGCCAGATCATGTTCCGAAATCACTGCAAGGGTGGTTGAAGTTGAAGGGAGGATATCCGAAATTGAGGACAGGATGAATACTCAAAAAGCACATCTATCCTCCTTGGAGGGTTTAAAGGAAGAGATTAACTGGAAACTGGTTGACATTGAAAATAGATCACGGCGTAATAACTTACGTATCTTGGGTTTTCCTGAGGGGAGCGAGGGGGGAATGTTAGGCAATTTGTTAGTGAACTTTTTGTTGAAGCTTTTCCAGAATCGCATTGGAAGTGGGACGTGGAACTCCAAAGGACCCACAGATTTCCATTTCAAACGAATACTAGATCTAGTAATACTGCTTGGCCAAGAGCCATGCTGATCAGCTTGAATAATTTTTTGGCCAGAGAGGCTCTGTACGACTTAGCCAGACCAGATCGAAAGCGCAGGGGGAAGGGCCTGGAATTTTTTGCTCGGCCTGACTATTGTCATGCGAATGTCCAACAACGCTGGCAGTTTCGCCAGCTGATTCCGTCTTTTCAGGCTAAGGGGGCCAAAGCATTCCTCCTCAATCCCTCTAAACTGAAAGTAATTCATAAATCAAGAACGTATTTTCTTATATCTGAAGGGGCAGCTAAGGAGTTTTTAGCCACATTATGAGCATATCCCCTGCCCTTTTTTTTTTTCTATGCTGCCGAGACATTAGTTATCACTGTTCTCGTGGTCTATTTGACTTCATTTAAATTAACCTGTAGTGAATTTTATTTGGTTTGCTCTTTCATTTATTATGCTTGACATATTATATGCTGTAGAGCGAGCCACGAGGCACAGGATACTTCTCACAACATCACATGGTAGGGACTTTTCAGTCCCTTGGCCCACTATGGGTAGGGGTCAGGGTAGGGACAGGGACAGGAGAGGGGGTGGGCAGCTGTGTGAGCTGGTGGGTTCGGGGTGCGGAGGGGGCAAGCTTGGTTACAAAAGAATGGTCAGAGAAAGACATATGCTATAAGATGATCATGAATCTGATTAGCTATATCTTCTTGCAGATATACATACAGTCTAATGTTATAATCAATCGGAGTTCTAAAATAAAAGGGTATTCTTTCTGGGTTTTGTTTTCTTTTTTTTTTCTTGAGAGATTTGTGCTAATTTAGATTCATGTAGAGGTAGTATGCTAGGATTAATTTTAACAAGATGGGTATATTGAGGATTTGCTCTTGGAATATCTGTGGTCTAAATAATAGGGGAAAAAGGGGGGTTTGCGCTCAATTAATACAGAATATGAACCTTGACCTATTGTGTCTTCAGGAAACGCACCTGGTTTGGAATGATAGACATTTTCTTAATGATTTGGGTATGCAGTTATTGGGCTGTATGCCTCAAGGTACTACCACTAGAGGTGTTGCTATTCTTATGAGGAAAGGACTGGCCAGTCTGAAACGATCCAAAGTAGATGAGTATGGCAGATGGATGATTATTGAAATCTGCTTTGATAATAAACTATGGACTATATGATCAATATACGCCCCCAATACAGATGATCCTGACATACTAAATTTTTTAAATCTAGAATTAGCCACCTGGCCATCCCCTCCAATTTTTTGCGGAGATTTAAATATTCATATGGAAGCTGGTTTGGACGTACGGGGCACTTCAAAATATTCAGGCTTGAAAAAAAAGACATTTAAGGCATTAAGAGCTCTAGTGTTGGATTTTGCTCTGTTTGATGTTGGGTTTGATAAAAATCACTTGTCACCGGGGTATACTTTCTTCTCTGCACCACATCAGAAACTCTGTCGACTCAATTATTTCTTTGTTACTTTAGGATTTAATCATAACACTGGCTTTCAAATTTTTCCACGAATAATTTCCGACCATAACCCGGTTCTGATAGAGATTAAAATTGAGAGACCAGATACACCCCCGGTGAGAACTTGGTCTTTCGACCGGAAGCTACTGGCGGACTCAGCATATATAGAATCTATGGGGAAATGGATTAGTGAATTTTTTGAGCTTAACAGAGGGAGTGCTTCAACCCAAAATGTCTGGGATGCTTTTAAAGCAGGAGTACGCGGGGAGACCTTGTCGTATTCGATTAGAAAGCAAAAGAATATCCGGAATAAGCTTGATTGTTATTATAAAGCGATCCAGGAATGGGAGGTAAACTAATCATTTCTTTTAGTTTATCACAAGACACAGACTACATTAAAACCATTCTAGATATACATAAAGCTAGACTGTATGAGAGGTGTTAGCAACTAAAGTGGCTGAGCAGACGGCAATATTTAGATCACAGATCTATGAAATGGGGGAAAACTCTGGTAGGATTCTGGCAAAAACAATAAGACAAAAAGAGACCATCAATGTTGTCAGTGCAATTGAGGATGCTAATGGGCTGACTCATAATAATCCCGAGGAAATCCTTGAGGTATTCCGACAGTTTTATTCAAAGCTCTACGAGCAAGATGCTCTATCATATTCTAATGAGCTTTTCTTGAATTTCTCCTCATTGGATAATATTACAAAATTAACTACCACTCAAGTTCAGGCTTTGGACACTGAAATTACATGGGATGAAATTGAGCTGGCTTTATTTTCACTTGCCTCAGGCAAAGCTATGGGACCTGATGGCATCCCTCTGGAGTTCTATAGGCTGTTTAGGAACTTATTGAAATAAAACATGCTGTCCACTTTTTTAGAGGCACAGAAAGGAACAGCGCCTGTTTCTTGGAGACAATCAACAATAATGGCTTTCTTGAAAAAAGATAAACCTGCCACCAACCCGGCCTCATACAGGCCAATATCGCTAATTAATGCAGACAGTAAAGTCTTTTCTCAAATATTAGCCTCAAGATTATCAGGAATAATTGCTACTATAGTCTCTAGGTGGCAACATGGGTTTATACCCAGGTGGGACACTACGGACCATGTCCGCAGGGTAATTGCCCTCATGGATTGGGCTCAGGGTACTAAAACATCTATGGCAATCACCCTGTTGGATGCTGAAAAAGCATTCGACAGGGTGGCGTGGTCCTATCTCTGGGATTAGCTTTCTTTGAAGGGGTGTGTACCTATTATGATCTCGGCTTTGAAAGCCCTGTATAAATCCCCTTTGTCTTGTGTTAGAATTGGGACAAATTCATCTGCCTTGTTCTCTATCAGTCCGGGGACTAGACAGGGCTGTCCAGCTTCACCATTACTTTACGCTATCTATATTGATCTTTTTCTTAAAGAACTGAATCAAATGGAGGATATTTCCCCAGTTTCGGTCGCGGGAGTGAATTATAGAGCACTAGCCTATGCCGATGACGTGGTTGTGATCAAAACAGATATTGTCAAAGCTATCCCAAAGGTGGAAGCGTTGGCAATTAAGTTTGGTTTATTTTCTGGGTATAAACTCAATATGGCTAAAACGCAAATTCTTTTAGTGGGCCAGATCTCTCTGGCTCGTCTTCTGGCTCATTTCAATATTGTCACGGTGGCCACATATTTGGGTATTCAGATTACTACCCCAGTTTCTGCTATTCCGGAATTTAATCATAAACTAATTCTAAAAAAGGTTAATTCTATGCTGGAGCGCATTAATCATTTGCATTTGTCTTTATATGGGAGGAATAATGTGCTGAAAATGTTAATTCTCCCCAAATTCTTATACTTATTTTGTTCTGTCCCTTTAGAATTTCCTCTTATTTTTTTTAAAGAACTTGAGAGAATGGCGGCCAGATTCTTGTGGGGTTATAAACGTCAATGCAGAGCGTATAAGAAGGTGATTCTTCCTAAGGATAGGGGGGGAGGGGTGGAGTACACCATACTTCTTATTTTATTATTTAGCATCTGTTTTACAGTTTATTTCTTCTTTGATAATTTGCGCAAATACAAGAATCCCATGCTCCTTCAATTTATGAATTTGCTCTGGGAGTTGTGGCGCGTGGATGTTTGTTAACTAATATAGAACCTAGTTACTATAAAAAAACAAAATTTAAGATATTGAAAGCCGCTTTTTTTGTTTGGAAGTTAATCCGCCGTCATGTAGGGTTTCACAACATTTGTAGATATACCCCATTGACGTCAACACATATTTTTCCTCCTATCTTTAGAGACTATACAATGACGAGATGGGAGAATAGTGGCATTCATTCTTTAGGCAATTTATGGTAGAATAACCGTATTATAACATTTGTGGAACTTCAATCTAAGTTTAATCTTACAAATGTGGATTATTTTAAGTATCTTCAGATCCATAGCTTTCTTAAGAATATGATCTCTTTGGTTCGCTCTGGACTTGTCAAAATCCCTATTATCGACGCTTTATATACTAAAAAAAGGATAGGCGCATACTATAATTTTTTATTATCTTCTTGCTCTGATGATATGTTGGATGTCCAACAGCGATGGGCGGAGAAGATGAACTGCGATAGCAATTCTATTCAGACATCTATTTTGCTTGCTAATTCTGTGTTGTTGACGGGTAGAATGCGTGCTCAGCATTTCATGGCCATTTTTTATCTATATTATACCCCTGCAAAAATTTCCAAATGGGGATCAACAACTGGCGCTGCATGCGGTAGATGTGGGTTATTTGCTACTGACGCACTTCACATGTTTTTTAGTTGTCCACTTTTAACATCTTTGCTACATGAAATTCAATCTTTTCTCACTGTAGTACTTGGATCTGTAATAACAATAACACCAGAATTAGTACTGTTAGGAGTCTCTTCTGAGATATCGAATGAGTATAACAGAAACCTGGTATTTATTTTTATGGCAATCCTTCGAGGATGTATTACTCAAGAATGGATTAGTTGTGAACCACCATCGTTTCGTAGCTGGCGTGCACGGTTATTAGCAATATATAATCTGGAATATGCTATCTACAGAACAAAAGGGTCTAAAAAAAAGACTATGGAAATGAAAATGTGGGCGCCAATCTTGTAATGGATTGAGGGCAAAGTTGTATAGTCTTTGGCCACTCTTCTCTTCCTTTCCTTTTTTTTTTTTTCTTTTTCTTTTTTTCTCTTTGGTTTGCCGTTTCTTTTATTTATGGTTTAAGATTGGCTGCTAAATATAAACTGTATGTATTCTCACTTTTATTACTCTGTTGTTGCTTGTACTTGTTTTCCGGCTCATATGTTTTTCTGCTTGTATTGTAACTGGCTTGCATTAAATCAATACAATTTAATTTTTCCCAAATGTTTACATTTCTAATACTTCCTAGTGAATTCCCAGTTTCATTATGTAGTAGTGTCTTGTCCTTTGACTGTAGTTAGTTGCAGCAGGTCTACAAATACTATTAAGTGTTTTCCTCCAAAAACCATGTCCTAGTCAGTTTTTAATATTTGCTGCATTGTTAAATGTATTAAAGCTAGATTTGGTGAGATACCATGCTGATTTCATCAACAATTAGCAGCTTAAATTTCTTTGATACTCTTTCCACTTCATTACAAGCATCACCAGATAATATGTTGTATTTTAATTAATTATCATGTTCAACAGACAGCATTAATAATTGATGAAGGGTAAGCCTTTTAATACTATGTGCAGTTAACCCTACACATGATAAATTGGAATCTGTAGTCTTCTGTAGATACCTTGTCAGTACTTTAATCAAGAAGCTTTTTCCAGTTCTAGCTTGACCAATTATATACAATAGAACTGTTTTATATTTAGAACAAGTACACTCTTTTATCTCATGCAGGAAATCAATGCTCTATTTTACCTTTTACTTCATCATATATATTTTTCTGATCTATAGTCAGATACCATATTAGTTGTTCAAGATCCAGAGTTTCCTGCCTTGCTTGCTGCATTACATTCTCCACTTCATTCATGGCTATTGAAGCTTCATTTTGAATGAGTGGCTGTCCAAGGGGATATTGACTTCCAGGTACTGAACTTTGACTGCTCTGAGAACTCTCTCTTGATATCTCAGCAGCAATTGTTTCTTCTTGTTCAATCTACTTTCTCAACATTTGAAGATACACTGGAAACACAGAGCACTCAATGCTGTCTTTCACTGGGTTGAATGAATCTTCATTACAGTCAAATTCTCCAAGTAGCTCGCTTTCAGTTTGCCATGGCTTAAACAACAGTAACAAGACTAAATAGAAAATCTCTCTTTTGTGTGGAGATTGGCAACTTAGCTTTCGATGGTTAATTAAACTTTCTTTGTTATGTCTGACCAAACATCCTTCACATCCACCGACATCAAATTTTCCTTCTTGTATGTTTTCACTGACATTATTTCTGTATGTATAATGTTGAAGTTTCTCACACAGATACATCCTTTCTAAATGAGGACTCCTTCTTGGATCATACGTATCCAGCATGTTTCTTCTTCAAAAAATCTGTACTGTGTCGCTCAAATTTCCCAAGATATTGGACTTCAGGCAAAAACATTCAGTACTCTGTTACGAGTATTAGCAAGCCTTAAACTCACACATAGAACTCCTCTAGATTTATAAAACAAGCTAGCTGAGCTTAACCTGTCTGCAAATTCATAAGAGTCAATCTTTCTGTGAGAAAGCATTTTCAAAGTAAAACTGTACAATTTCTTTGTAATACTCTTTTCTGCTGAAATCTCTTTGTACATTTCATTCAACTCGGTTTTCTTTCACTTTGTTTTACAAGAAGTGACGTACCAAGCAACAGCCATTGAGGTATCTGCAATAAAAGATCCATATTCACATTCCACATCTTTAAAATCACAGGATTGTTGTCATTGATGTATTTTTGAGGTTTCTGTTCTTCTGAGGTCATATGTGTTCTTTGGTGATTTCCGTGTGAGAGTCTGTATGGCTACAGACAAAAAGCTAATAACTCAGCCTTCTAAGAACACAGGTCAGGGAAATCAGAAACTACATCTTGTATACAATTTCCCTTTAGATCTATATTTTCTATGACAGTATTTTCTACACCTCTGGTTTTGGAATCTTAGAACTTGTTGTCTTAAGATTTTATCAACACTCTCATTTGGGATGATGCAAGTGACATACTGCTCTATGAAAGACAACACAAACTCATCAGTGTGTGTTCCAAACTTTGGTGCATCTTTTACCCATAGTAGCATGTGAATATGTGGAGCACCTCTGGCTTGGTATTCTTTATGCCAAAATAAATCAGTCACTTCAGTGAGAGGAGGATTGCTCTTGTTGCAGATAAAAGCCATCATGGCTTGAAATAAGTGGTTAAACTATCTAAAGACATATTCAGGGTCTAATGAACACAGTTATTCTGCAGTCTTTAGGTCAATGTCTCCTATATTTCAATTTGACTCTCGCAAGAATTGAAGCAGGTTATCCCATACATACTCAACACAACTGAGTGTTAGAAACCATGTAGGTGCTTCTAAATTTCTCAACATGCATTTTAGTTCACTGTGACGATGATACCAATATTCAGTGGTCACGCTTTGACATGCCTTAAGATTAATCAAGTTGTATTCCAGTTGTTCAACTTTTCTGTGGATTTTCTGAAGAAATTCTCTAGCAGGTAGAATGGGCAGATATACACCTGTTTTCAAAATGTGGTTTACAGCATAAGACAATGAAGACAAATCACTTTCAGATAATAGATTAAACATATAAGGGATGCAGTGATGAAATCTAGGATCCTCTGTACTCGGCTGCAGGTATTTGTACAGACCGATCATGATACTTACCACCTACTCTAGTAGAAAAGAGATGAGGAAAACAGCGAGGTTTTAAACTTTTTTCCAATACACTTAAGGGACTTCCATTTGCTTCTTTTAGTTGATATAGATCAATATCATCACAAATAATTTGTTCTGAATGTAGGGGATGGATGCTGTAAATTCAACTCTGCTTCAATCCACTTTTCCTACCTGACCTGTTGATGATAATGGTTTTCCCTCCAGATGTGTGATATCTTGAAGAATGACAGCATTTTTATAACATGTATATTTTTTTACCAAATATGAAGTTGCATTTTTAACTTTGCTAATATCTACTAACTGTTGCCATATTCTTTTACTCTTGGTGAGGAAACCATTACTAGAATTACAAGTCCCTCTTCTAAATTTCTCTGTACCCCTATAGCTTCAATATTTTTCTTAAAAATCTAATAGCAAGTATACAACTCTACCTTTGATACCTTTCTGGAGCTTAGTTGGAGGTAATTGACTTGTCTTTGGCTCCATGGGAACTATAGCTTGAAATGGATGTATAGACTGTATGGATTCATAAACATTCAAATCTTTAAGTACTTCTGGAACAGGTACTATTTCTAAGTTGTTGTGTACTGCTCTAGCAGTAAGGGTGGGCGTAGTTCGCGAAGTAGCACTTCGCGAAGCTACGCAAAGTGAAGTTCGCACTACGCGAGCTACGCGTAGCACTTCGCGAACTGCGAAGTAACATGTTCGCACTGTGCAAGATGTTGTTTTCAATGATTGCACAGTGCGGACAAGCAACCGGCACTGTGCAATCATTGAAAATGGCATCTTGCACAGTGCGAGCTGTAGTTTTCTGCTGCTCGAGTAGATTTTTACTCGAGCTGCAGCTTTCTCAACGCGAACTGGTAGTTTCTCATCGCGAGCGGTCGCGAGCATACGCGACCCCTCGCAATGAGAAACCTGACCTTCTCGCGTTGGGAATCTCGCCGGGAGGTTTATTTTCCATGCTCGCGATCGCGAACAAGGAAAAAGTCTCGCCAGGATGTCATTTTGCTTGCTCGCGGTCGCCAACTTGACGTTGAGGACCGCGAGCAAGCAAAAAATGACCGCAGCACTACGCAACACTACGCTACGCGTGTTCGCACTGTGCTACGTGCAGTTCGCGTAGTGCGAAGTAGCGCGAACTTCGCAAACTACGCGAGCGTAGCGTAGTGCTTCGCCCAGGCCTATCTAGCAGACACTTTGTTTTCCCTAACTTATTATAGCAGTATTTACATATAAGTTGTGGCTGGACCACTTAATATTCTTCTTCTTTTCAGTTTTAATGTACAATCCAACATGACGAGTTTGATTTTTGTAGTGAGTGTGTCAACAACATATACAAATACAGTTTGGTTGCTCTAAAGAAACCGTGTTAAACTTTCTAATCTCTTTTACAAACTGACTAACACTAATACATATGTTCTGTTACACAACTCCTATTGTTACCAACTCCTCACTTTCCCTACACTGCTGTTCCGGTTCAAAAAAACTAAATTCAACATCACAAACCTTTTGTACTTCTACTACACTACCATGCAAAAGAGCTCTATTCATCTCTCCTAAACATAGAGCAGGTGTTTTTACATAAAAAAGCCTTCTAACAAAATATCTCATTATTGAATGGTGTACACCTAACATTCTAAAATGATAAAAGCTGCTTGGACACACTTTTTTGACAGACAAGTTAGTGAGTGTCCTTGTAAATTAGGTTGTTTTCTTACTTCTTATTTCTCAATATATCAAGTGATTGTTGATAAATACTACAAACACTACTACAATTCCATTTGTACACAGGGCCCTGTCTATGCCTTTCTTGTATCTCTTCAGCAATCTCTTCCTCAACATTTCTAGGTACCCTTACTTCCTTTGGAACAGGAATACCATTTTTCATCTCGTAAAATTGTCCAGATTCAGGAACTGCATGCACCAATGTGTTGTCTTGAAAATAACCTTCTTCATTAAAGAAAGACTCAGTACTTAAAGGATGAATCCATTCATCACTAAAAACTTTGCAAAGCTTACTTCTATTAACAAGTCTTATATTTTGGCTCTGTCTCCCTCCTCATAGACAGCACTATTTTGCACAGTGTCTTTATTCAGTTTAAAACCAAGATAAATAGATTACGATACAGCGCAAACGCATTATCAACTACATCTTCAACATATTTATTTTTAAAAGGCAAAAGCCAAAACGCGTTGGTAAGAGGCATCACTGCATGACTAAACATTTGAAGCATTTGAGATGTCATCAGTGATGTTTCTCTGGTTTTGTGCAATGTTAGCCTAAATATAACGTCGCTGTAACCTTTGTTTTTTGTGTGAATATAAATATATATAAACAAATACATCTCAAATGACATCACTGATTACATCACTCAGTGACTGTGAGAGTTATACATATATATATATATATATATATATATATATATATATATATATATATATATATATATATATGTATATATATATATATATATATATATATATATATATCCAATTATAGGAAATAAACATCCAGCACTCCAGAGTCAAAGTTTTGGCACTCGGTCTTTTATTCTCCATGAACGAGGAAAAACATCATATATATATTCACTTAAAAAACCATAGGTTTCACACATGTTATAGTTAGCTGGACACGTAAAAAACCAATGAAATTTCCCTGTTATAGTTAGTGCAGGCAACTATAACTCACGCGACCGCAATCCTCTGCTGATGACGTCAGCTATTACATCACTGTAATTAGACACTTATTTACCCATGTCTTCTTCCATTAATCTTTAGCTATGCATATATTACAAATATTTATTTTTCATAAAGACACATATGTCATCAGTGATGTAATATCTGACGTCATCAGCAGAGGATTGCGGTCGCGTGAGTTATAGTTGCCTGCACTAACTATAACGGGGGAATTTCAATGGTTTTTCACGAGTGAAATGTCCAGCTAACTATAACATGTGTGAAACCTATGGTTTTTTAAGTGAATTTGCAAGGTTTTTTAAATGCTAATTCGTAACTATAACGTGTGTGAAACCTATGGTTTTTTCAGTGAATTTGTAAGGTTTTTTAAATGCTAAGTTATGTATTTATAAAAAAAAAAAAATTTCAGGTTTTTCACCGTGCGCGCACCGTGCGCGCACTGTGGGTGCTCCGTGCGCTTCGCGCACCGAGCATCCATGGTTCGCAGTGCCGTGTGCTCGCTGTGCGCGCACCTCGCGATTTTATAAAAAAAAAAAAAAAATGTTTTTTTTCTCCCTTGGGGGTCCTTCTGTGACCCCCTGACCAAGGCTAGGGGGTCAGGAACTGTCCACTCTGCCCCATTTTCACATTATCCACCTGTTTTTTTTCACCCCCTCAGACTGCGAGAGACAAAATGGCGGCCGACACTTCCTGGTTTCGACCGATTCGAATGTTTACCGACATCTAACAACCAATCAGAATTGCGCTCGCGCACGGCAGGGTGCGCGCACAGTGCGCGCATGGTGCGCGTGTATAGATATTGATATGCTTTTAAATGCTATTTTCTCAGGAAATACTGAACAGATTTACACCAGACCTGCAAAAGGCACTTCCTTGACCTTCTGGCTACCTCTCTGCCAAATTTCACGTAATTATGTTCAGCCGTTCGGGCTGTAGCTGCGACTAAAGGTCCTATGGAAAAATGCATGGGGAAAACCCGTTTTGGGACCCCCCTTTTTCTCGGCCCCCACTTGACGAATCACCCCGAGACTTTCAGGGTAGGAGATGAATGGAGCGCCCCATTTGTTTTGAAAATTTCGCGAGGATTCGTCAACCGGTGCCAAAGTTATTCAAAATAGAATTTTGAGATTTCCTATGGAAACTAGGTTGTAACTATAACTATCTACTGGCAACCGCCAGTAGATAATATATATATATATATATATATTATATATATATATATTCAATGAAAAAACCAAAGGTTTCACACATGTTATAGTTAGCTGGACATTTCACTCCTCAAAAACCAATGAAATTTCCCCGTTATAGTTAGTTCAGCTAACTATCACTCGCGCGCCCGCAATCCACTGCTGATGACATCACATATTACATCACTCATGACATGGTCACTGACATCACTCATGACATCACTGATGACATCTCAAATGACATCACTGATGACATCACTGATGCCATCATCCAGTGAATGTGTGTTTTTCTGAAAATTAAATATGTTTTATATTTATGTATATCTCAAGGTTAATGGAAGAATAAATGGGTATATAATTGTTTAAATGGATGGTTTTTTAAAAAAAAAATTTTGTGTAACTGACTGATTAAGGGTATTATAGTGAATACATGACTTACTGAGTAATGTTTAAATATGAAAATATCTGTATCAGTCTCTCACTTTGTGTATAAGTGGCTGCATGGGTTGGTGAGTAGCTTCATGGGTATCTATACAGGTAAATAGTTCTTTTTTTAAGTATCAGTCTGAGTGTCTGTATGGTTCGGTGGGGGGTATTATGTAGTGCATTGGTGCATGAATGAGTGATTCACTCTTTGTATGTGTTGAAGACAACATGTGTGCAGGACTGTATGGGTGGATGAGTGTGTGTATGGGTGTGTTAGTGAGTGAATGACTGTCTCAATAGTGTCTTTATGAGTAACTACATATCTATTAAACTAGTATATGTGAATATTGGTGTATATAAGTGAGTATATGTGACAGTGAGAGATTGAAAGAGTTCCTGTATGAATAAGTATGTGTTTCTATAAGTGTTTGTTTTTTAGACTAACTATGTGTAAGTTTCCGTAGAAGTAAGTGTGGTGGTGTGTGTATAACTGTATAAGCTAATAAATGTATGTTTGTTTCTTTATTAGCACGAGTGACTATGTGTGAGTAACTCTATGGATGAGTGGCATTGTGTCACAGGATGTATAGGTGTATGAGTACATATGAAGAGTGAGTGCATGTATGAATGACTGTATAGGACTGTTGGTGAATGAGTGGATGTGTATGTGGTTCTAAGAATTACTGAATAGGTTGTTGTAACTGATATTGGTATGTCCATTTTTTTGAAAATTTTAGTTTCTATTTTTGTATGTGTGTATCAAAGGTTATATTAGGGTGAGAGGAGGTCTGCCACTCTATCACAAGGATGATGTCATCAGTGATGTCATCAGTGATGTCATTTGAGATGTCATCAGTGATGTCATGAGTGATGTCAGTGACCATGTCATGAGTGATGTAATATGTGACGTCATCAGCAGTGCATTGCGGGCGCGCGAGTTATAGTTAGCTGAACTAACTATAACGGGGAAATTTCATTGGTTTTTTACGAGTGAAATGTCCAGCTAACTATAACATGTGTGAAACCTTTGGTTTTTTCATTGAATTTCTAAGGTTTTTTAAATGCTAATTCCTAACTATAACGTGTGTGAAACCCATGGTTTTTTCAGTGAATTTGCAAGGTTTTTTAAATGCTAATTTTTTTTTTTCATTTTTTTTTTACATATTTTTATTATAATTTTCTATCCTTTTTTAAAGACTATGGTTAAATTTTATAAATTCTACAATATGTTTTTTTTTAACCATTTTTATAAAATAAACAGGTAAGATTTATTAGTATAACATATTGGTTTTTTTTTTCTTTTTTCTTTTTTTTTTAACGTGCGCGTACGGTAAGCGCACGTCTTGCTTTCATTACGTTAGATTTCTACGCTGTTTGCGTTCATTTACGCAATTTGCGTAGACGTACGTCGCGCGTACGCGGCGCGTAACGCGTACGCTGCACGCGCATGTTACGCGGAAGTGAAGGGGCGTGCCTGTTTTGCGCATGCGCGCGTGCGCGTGTCTTTTTTACGCGCATGCGTACTTTTGCCGTAAGCGCTCCGTAAGCGCACCGTAAGCGTAACGTACGCGCACGTTGGGTCATGTGATCAAGAAACAAGACTTTTGATTGGTTTTTACTACTTTCAGTTCTAGAACTCTCCTACACCACACCCATTCCCCTCATTTCTGCTTGTGATCCCTTAGGAGAAGGAGCTGGGTTGTCTTTGTGATACGATGGCAGAACAGCAGAGCTCTTCTGAGAGTGAGGCTAGCAGCACTACCTTGAGGCAGAGAAGGAGGAAACAAAAGAGCTCTTTCATATGGGAGTATTTTTCTTTTCCAGAGGACAAGAAAAAGGTAAATGCACCCTTAGTGACTTGTAAGCTTTGTGGCCGTGTACTTTCAAGAGGGAATCCCAACAAGAAGTATTCCTTCGGGAATCACACCATGTTGAGACACCTTCAAGATGTACACGGTAGAACATTTGCTCGACATACTGAAGGTAACCCTTCAGTAAGTCAACCAAGCACATCCACAGCAGCTCAGCCTGGTCCATCATCTGCAGTGCCGAGTCCATCTTCGGCAGGTCAGCTGAGCCCTTCATCTGTGGGGGGGAGCATCTCCTTTTTCTCGTGCTCTGGAAATCAACCATCGGTTTTCGAGGGTTTTAGTTCGGTGCGCCACTTGTCATTATCTAATTGCTCATAGGGAGACCAGTGTTGCCCTAGTGAACAATTTAATAGATCAGCACATTTGTCGTAGAGACTAATATTCCCACTCTTTCTTTCCTCTGTCCCTGCATGAACACAACGGCTCATTTAAGAGCCAACCTTACCTTTTAACTTTTTTTTATATATTTTTTAAAACGCGTAATTTTTTTTTTTTTTTTTAAAAACACTAAAAATCAATTATCACATTACAAGGTCCTTGAGAGACTACAATGATAAACTGAAAATGTGATTGTTGAGAAGTGGAAAAAAGGGAACATGAAATTGTTGACTTACCATACCCACTCAAAAAATTATTTATTAATTAAAATTTAATTTTTATTGCTTTAAAAATGGTTCAAGTTTTCGAAAATTTACTATCTCAATCTGAAAAAAAAGAAAAAAGTATTAATATTTAATAAAACATTTTATAATACAGTACACATATTTACATATTTTCCCCAAAGTTTTTTTTGCCTTTTTTTTGCTGTTTTCAGAATATATTGCATTTCACTATAAATTGTGAAAGCAATTGCATTCATCATTTAACAGCGGGCAAAAAAAAAATAACAATCTCAAAGATTGTTTTAAAAAAGCCCAGAATCTCTTCTCACTTAAACATAACTTTATAGAAATCCATAATATTCTTAAAAAATATCATCTAATATCAATACTTATTTCTTTAAAATACCGTCTGACATTTTTGTTTCAGAAGTATTATCACAAAAATATATCTCAAATAACTCCACAATACATCTGGTTCCATTTCCTTTAGGCCAAATAGTAATTTTAAAATTCTTTTTTGATTAAATTTCCAATGGTAATCCAATAAAAATCTAAAGTTTAAATTGTACAGATCTCACCGATTGTTTGTAACATTTTGGTTTCCGAAAGATAAATTTATAATTAAATAAGTCCACAATACAATTGTTTACTTTTCCTCATGGCCAAATAGTAATTTTAAAAATCTTTTTTGAATAAATTTCCAATGGCAATCCAATAACATTCCAAAATTTTAAATTGTACAGATGTTACCGATTTTGTCTAAATTTTTGGTTTTCCAAAGTTTCATAAACAATTTAAAAAGTCCACATTACAATTGGTTACCTTTCCATTAGGCCAAATGATAATTTGTAAAATCATTTTTTAAGAAAATTCCAAAGGTAATCCAATAAAATGGTAAAATTGTTTTGTACACATCTTGCCAATTCTCTCTAAAATTTTGGTTTCAGGAAGATTAGATAGGAATTTGCTAAATCAAAAGGCAAACGTTGCTTGAAAATCAATTGGGAATCATTACACAGTGTCCAGCCTTTTTCACATTTAAGATAAACTGTGTAATGTCCAGAAGTAACAATAGGTCCTTCATGGAAAATTATTGCAACTGTTACAAAAGTTTTTCCTGAAATTGATAATTGCTGTCCTGTAAACTTCTTTATTAAAGTATCTAATTTTGAACCATCAGCTTTACATCGTTGCATCATTAAAATTACATATTGTCCGTATTCCTTTAAAATTAACGTTGAAAACATTTCAGATTTACACTCACTGCATTCCATGCTATGATTAGCATCTTTAACTAATTTAGCAAAAGTGACTGTTTTACTGTCTGGCAATGTTAAATAAATAAACCTTTCAGAATCAACATTAGAGCCACATATATTGTAACAGTTTTCACAACTATGTTCCCATTTATAAGAGAGACCAAAAAAATTATCAATGGGAACCCCTTCTTCTTCCAGTACCTGAAGAAAAAACATCAAGAATTCCTGTGCGTCTTGCTGTACATTTTGAGAAAACTGTGTTCGTCCTGAACATACATCTAAAAGTTTTCTAATTTCAGTAGCACTTTCTATTTGAGTTTTATCATTACTCAGCTTTTGAAAAAGGAGACTCAACTCAGAACAGAATCTTTTTCCCTGATTTACTATTATCTGCTCTTGCACACTTTCCAGATAAAAGGCAACATTCAGCACTACATTAGCGTAGCAGTTGACACCAGAGCTATTTTCAAAATGACATCCTACAACCTGTTCCTCATTTTCCTTTTTCTTTTTGCTTGCAATTACATCACTCCACTTTTTTTTCCTCCTCTCTACATCTTCATTACAGATATTCTCATTTCTCCTTTTACGAGAAACTACACGTTTCTCCAACACAGGATACTGACCTAAATGAGGAGCATAGCTTCTTCTTAATCTATTATACTCCTTTACACAATTTGTATCAGCACTAACTTTAGAGTCATCAAAGTCTATCATGAATAAACCAGATAATGTTTTCACTCGTGACAAAGCTACATAAGCCATACCTTCTTTGAACACAGTTGAACCAATGTTCACAAAAGCACAATCTACAGTCAATCCTTGAGACTTGTGAATAGTTACAGCATATGCTAGAGAAAACGGAAACTGCTTCCTATGTACATATAAGTCTTTCACAAGCATGAAACGAACTGAACAACAACAAATATCTTTAACTTCTTCTATCTGATCAAATTTTATTTTTAAACATTCAATTCCATCTTTTTTCTGATAATTAATAAGACCCACAACTCTTCCCATAGCTCCATTAACTAAACCCTTTTCAACATCCAAATTTCTCCTTAAAAATACTCTACAGTTCATGCAAACATATAGATTTTTTTCTAATCCAGCTGTTTTGGAAATGTTCTTCTCTAGTGAATCCAATTTATTTTTCAGTGTGCCTGTTAATGTGATAGTAATTCTTCCATCTTCAATTTTGTCCACTGCTTCCAATTTCCTGATATCTTCCTTTTCCTATTTTAAAAGCTCCTCATTGAATATTGAGCATTCACGTAGAGTTGGCATTAAGCAGATGACACTTTTCTTTTCTGCAATGTTCTTGTATATCTTCTCTGCAACTATTTCTTCTTTTGGAAATAAATTATGTAGCAGCCGACTCTGTAATGCTTTTTTGCCAACTTCTGTGAGTAGTCCAATCCTGATATCTTTCAGAATACTTCCATATTCTTCATCGTTTGCTTGCCTCATATTAGTAGTAAGTTCCTTGTACTCAAAGAAGGACCAAATATTTGCATTACCAATGCTTCCCAATGACTTCTTTGTGTCTTCATGTGTCACAGTATTAAACACTGGTTGTCCTTTAACTGGAGTAAGCTGTAGAAGATCCCCAAATACAATGACATGTTTTCCACCAAATAACACGTCATAGTATGTCCTTAGAATTTGCTGCATTCTTAAATGCACAAAGGCAAGCATTAAGTTTGATACCATGCTCACCTCATCAATAATGAGAACTTGCATCTTCTTCAATACTCTTGAAACTTCCAAGCATGCTTCTCCAGTTAGCTTGTTGTATTGTATTTTGTTCTCATGCTCCACTGGTAACATTAGCAAACGATGTAAGGTGATTCCTTTTATGTTATATGCTGCTAACCCAGTTGGAGCAGTAACCACACAAGACAAAGTAGAATCCGTTTTTTGCTGTAGGTAGCTTCTGATGACTTTTATTAGGAAACTTTTTCCAGTTCCAGCTTGTCCGCTTACATACATCCTGATTGGATGAAATGATGTGCATGAGCATGTGCATTTCATGTAGAAATCCGTGATCAATTTTGTTTCTGATCTCTTCATAAATTTGTTGCTGCTCTTCGTTCAGTTGTCTTTCCAAATTTTGTAAGTCTATAAATTCTTCTTGAGCTTGATTCATAGCCGTTTCCACTTCATTCATGGCTATTGATGCTTCATTTTCAACGATTGGTTGTCCTAGGGGATCTTGACTGAGTGTTCCTGAACTTTGGCTGTCCTGATAACTGTCTCTAGCTACTTCTGCTGCAATTGTAGTTTCCTGTTCAATTTCTTCATTTAACATTTGCAGATAAGTTGTGAATGTATTGCATTGTATGCTGTCTTTGCAAGCATTAAATGAATCTTCATAGCTTTGAAATTCTCCCAGTAGTTCATCCTCTGTACGCCATGGTTTAAACAGCTGTAAAAGAGCCAAGTAGTAAAATTCCTTTTTGTCAGTAGTGTCGCAACTCAGCTTCCGGTGATTTATCAAACTTCCTTTTGTTTGCTTCACCAAACATCCTTCCTCACCAATGACTTTATATTTTCCATTTTTGATGTCTTCTGCGGCTTTCCGTGAATAAATGTAGTTCTGCAGCACTTCAAAGAGACACATGTTCTCCAGATGTTGACTTCTCTTGGGATAATATGTGTCCAACATGTTTGATTTCAAAATATCTGTACTTTCTGGGTCATTCTCGGCCAAATATTCAATTTCTCCAACAGATTTCAGTACCCGATTTCTCATTGCTGCAAGGCCTAAACTTGCCCAAATTATTCTTCTTGATTTCGAGTAGAGACTTGCAGAAGATAACCTATTTGAACATTCGTAGGATCCAATTTCTCGATGCGATAACATCTTTAAACTGAAACTGTACAGCTTCTTACTGACAGTCTTCTCGTGAGAAATCTCTTCCCACATTTCCTTCAATTCCGTTTTCTCAGATTTAGTAATGTAAGACGTTACATATCGAGCAACAGCAATGGAATTGTCAGCTACATACTGTATATCCATGTTAGCATTCCACATGGATAAAATGACTGGGTTGTAGTCATTTATATTTTTTGATTCTTCTTTTCTTTTTAGGTCGTAGGTATTCTTAGGTGATTTTCTTGTAATAGTATGTCTCACAGATGACATAAAACTGTTTACTCTTCCATTTGAAAGAACAGGTCTAGGAAATCCAAATCGACATTTAGTGTAGTATTTTTCTTTGCTCTTGTATTTCCGTCGACAGTATTTTCCACACCGATGACTTTGGAAACGTAAAACTTGCTCCTTTAACTTTTTCTCTTCTGTGCTTTTTGGTATAGCACATGTTGCATATTCTTCAATGTAAGATAACACTGCTTCATCAGTATCTGTTCCAAACTTTGGGGCATCCTTGATCCACAACAGCATATGAATATGAGGAGCACCTCTTGCCTGGTACTCTTTTCTCCAAAAGAAATCCACTACTTCTCCAAGAGGTGGATTTTTTTTATTGCAGATGAAGGACATCATAGCCTCAAATCTATGATTGAAATATCTGCAAACATTAACCGGATCCAATGAGCACAGTTCTCCTGCTGTCTTGTATTCGATGTTTTTAATGTTTGAATTTGCCTCTCGTAGAAAATCCAGTAAATCATCCCAAGCGTACTCGGCACAGCTTAGGGTAAGGAACCATGTTGGTGTTCCTAAATTCCGTAACATGCATTTTAATTCACCATGGCGTCGGTACCAATATTCATTTGTCCCACGCTGACAAGCCATCAGATTGATCAGTTGTGTTTCCAAATGATCATCTCGGTGCTGCACTTTCTCCATAAAATCCTTAGCAGACACATTTTGTAAATGTACTCCACTTTTTAAAATGTGATTTACTGCATATGATAATGCAGACAAGTCGCTTTCAAATAAAAGATGGAACAAATAAGGAATACTTTGTCGAAATCTGGGATCTTCTGCATATAGTCTTGTAGTCCGATACTCAGAAGCTGGAATCTGTTCTGGACGTTCATCGTATCGTCCTCCTTTTCCTTTAGGAAACAGCTGGGGAAAACATCGAGCTTCCAAGCTCTCCTCCCATACACTCACGGGAGTTCCTTTTGCTTTCTTCATCTGAAACAGATCAATATTGTCTCCCATAGCTTCTTTTGAATGTAGAGGATGTATGCTAAAATGTTCATAAATTTCTTCTTCCTTTGACTTGTCCACTTTTTCAATTTGTCCAGTTGGTGTTTCTGTGTCTTCTTGTAAATCTTCTTCTTCTTCTTCTATATAAATTGATTCATACCATTTGTTATTCCTTTTCAAATACAAATTTGCTCTTTGTACTTTCCGTACATCTACCAGCTCCTGCCAAATCTTCTTATTCTTTGTAGGTACACCATTAACCAGAATAACTAATGGTTCAGTTTCCAAAGTATCTGCATCAATAGTTTCCATATTTTTTTTCAAATCCAAGGGCAAATACACCACTCTACCTTTTAAACCTCTCAGTAAATCTGAAGGAGGTAATTTACCAGTTTTGGGCTCCATACGTACTATGGTCTGGAACGGATGAACACATTGAATAAGTATAGACTCATATGTATTTAATTCAGAAAGTTCGGCAGGAATAACATCCAATTCTAAATTATTATGTACAGCTCTGGTCGGCATTCTATTTTCCTCTAACTTGTTGTAACAGTATTTACAAATACGCTGATCTTCACCCAATTCAAAACAATTTTCTAGAAATATATATGTGACAAAATCTTTCCACTTATAATTATCTTCATTTTCACTCTTTCTGTAGAGATCAACATTCCTAGTTTGTTTTCTATAATGAGTTCTGCGGCAACAAATACAAGTAATATTTACTTACAGAGGGTTCTACATTCTCTTCCACTTCTTCCTCATTTACTGTGTCCTTTTCTGCACTGTTTTGTTCAGGACCAAAGTAACAAAACTGAATTTCATCAACAACCTTCTCTAAATCTGATACCGATCCACGGAACAGAGCCCTATTCAATTCATCTAACTTTATTGCTGGACTTTTAGCAAAATACAACCGTCTCACAAACTTTCTCATTTCAGTATGATGAACAGCCAGCATCCTAAAATGATGGAAAACACTATTACACACTTTTCTAGATAGACAAGCCAGAGAATGACCCTGCAAACCAGTATTCTCTCTCACTCTGCATGGATCTAGACTTTGAAGCACCTTAATCTTCTGTTTTACACTTTTTTTACTATATTCTTTTAGAAACTCACAAAATTTATCAATAGATTCCTGACGCACAGTGCAAATACTACGACAATTCCAAGTGTACACTGGGGCTTTAGGACGTCTCCCCATAGCCTCATCCGCCATCACTTGTACCTCATCTCTTGGAACCATTATCTCCTTCTCCATTATGCAACCATTTTTCACTTCATAAGCACGACCTCTGGTGTCAACTGCATGCAGCAAACTATTACTGAAAATAACTCTCTTCATTAAAAAAAGGTTCACTACTTGAACTATGCATCCATTTTCCTAAAAACACTTTACAAAAGTTTGTTCTGTTCACTACTCTTTTCCTTTTGCTTTGTGATTTCAGTACATTAACCATTTTATCTAATGTACGCATCCTATTCAAAATTAAAATGAATAGTTTCCTTTTTAATTCTAATGCCTTTGCTGCAATGGCTTCAATTTCTTTTTTTCTCTTGTAATATTTTGCCTTTTGCTTATATTTCTTCACATCCTTTATCAAATTGGACATAACTCTTCTCTGAAACATTTTTCTACGTATCTCTTTAAACACTGTTTTTCTGTTTAAGTTAATCTTTGTTGTTGCAGAAGGTATATTTGCATTAACTAAATTCTCAATTTTTTCCTGTTTTTTTTCTATTGAAAACATTCTTTCCAGTACAGACATTTTGTACATTTTTCCTTTTTTTGAAGATGTTCTTTAAAAAATCTTTTGTCTGCTTACCAGAAGACTTGTTCTTTTTCCCAACATGAGCATCTCCAACTAACTTAGGTCCTCCAGTTGTCTTCAAATATAGGTTTTTTTTGTGGTCTTTCTTTAGTCTGGATTTTGTAGGCATCTTAAATTTTGTTCACTGCTCTTCAGCAATACCTGAAAAAAACAAAAAAAAAATTCCTTTATTTTATTTAAATATATTACTACATTTTTTATGATCTTTTCAAATCTTAAAATACTATGTACCCCTTTCCTACAAGTGAAAATCACAATAACACCATCACAAATTAAATACCTAAAAACAATTCCTGTGTGCACACAGAGTCATGGTTTGAAATTAGGCAGAAAACGAAATTTCTTTGCCAATTGCAAAGCATACTTTCTATTACTTTTTTGGCAAGTGATAAGTACTTTTACAGTCTGACACATTTTAAAATCCACTTTTCAGATTATGAAAACATCACATGTCCAAACTGCTTTTTCAGACCAGCACCATGTGTAACCTGGGTGACTGACTACACTCCAGCAAGGGCAACCAGCCTTAGTGTTGCTGAATGTATTTGCATTACTGACTGAAACCTCAAACCCCACTCGGTTGTGAATACTGTGCATGATTCCACAGGATAAGCAGCTGGCTGTGTGCTAAGAGTCTGCTTCTGCATACTAAAAAATGGCTCCCCCTTTCCATCTAATGCAAATGTAAAATCACCAGAGCAATACGCAATAAATCTCTGCCTGTAATTCCTATTTGCACACAGAGTCATGTTTTCACATTAGTCACAAAACAAAATTTCTTTGCCAATTTGAAAGCACACTTACTACTCTTTTTTTTTGGCTAGTGATAAACACTTTTACAGACTGACACATTATGAATCCACTTTTCAGATTCTGATAAAAGCACATGTCCAAACTGCTTTTTTCAGACCAGCACCATGTGTAACCTGGGTGACTGACTACACTCCAGCAAGGGCAACCAGCCTTAGTGTTGCTGAATGTATTTGCATTACTGACTGAAACCTCAAACCCCACTCGGTTGTGAATACTGTGCATGATTCCACAGGATAAGCAGCTGGGTGTGTGCTAAGAGTCTGCTTCTGCATACAAAAAAATGGCTCCCCCTTTCCATCTAATGCCAATGTAAAATCACCAGAGCAATACGCAATAAATCTCTGCCTGTAATTCCTATTTGCACACAGAGTCATGTTTTCTCATTAGTCACAAAACAAAATTTCTTTGCCAATTTGAAAGCACACTTACTACTCTTTTTTTTGGCTAGTGATAAACACTTTTACAGACTGACACATTATGAATCCACTTTTCAGATTCTGATAAAAGCACATGTCCAAACTGCTTTTTTCAGACCAGCACCATGTGTAACCTGGGTGACTGACTACACTCCAGCAAGGGCAACCATCCTTAGTGATGCTGAATGTATTTGCATTACTGACTGAAACCTCAAACCCCACTCGGTTGTAAATACTGTGCATGATTCCACAGGATAAGCAGCTGGCTGTGTGCTAAGAGTCTGCTTCTGCATACAAAGAAATGGCTCCCCCTTTCCATCTAATGCAAATGTAAAATCAGAGCAATACGCAATAAATCTCTGCCTGTAATTCCTATTTGCACACAGAGTCATGTTTTCACAATAGTCACAAAACGAAATTTCTTTGCCAATTTGAAAGCACACTTACTACTCTTTTTTTTGGCAAGTGATAAACACTTTTACAGACTGACACATTATGAATCCACTTTTCAGATTCTGATAAAAGCACATGTCCAAACTGCTTTTTCAGACCAGCACCATGTGTAACCTGGGTGACTGACTACACTCCAGCAAGGGCAACCAGCCTTAGTGATGCTGAATGTATTTGCATTACTGACTGAAACCTCAAACCCCACTCGGTTGTGAATACTATGCATGTTTCCACAGGATAAGCAGCTGGCTGTGTGCTAAGAGTCTGCTTCTGCATAAAAAAAAACCTCCCCCTTTCCATCTAATGCAAATGTAAAATCACCAGAGCAATACCAAACAGCTTTCTGAGACCAGCAACATGTGTAACCTGGGTGACTCACTACACTCCAGCAAGGGCAACCAGCCTCACTGATGCTGAATGTATTTGCATTACTGAGTGCAACCTCAAACCCTTAAAGTATTCCTTATTTTTACCAGTACACCTTAAATTTTCGTGAAAACTTAGTCCATATTATTTTACATGTTCCTCACATTTAAATTTCTCCCAAAACAGAAAATAATAAACACAACTTCAACAAAAGGAATTCCAATTCTATTATTCATTTCTTAATTTACCATATACATCCCCTCTCAAACTCTAAACTCACCTTTAAAATTAGTTAGTTGTGAAATAAATGTGGCACTCAAACAGCAGATTATCAAAGCCAGGATCTCTCTTCTGTACACCTCTCTCCTCTAAGCAGAACCAGATAATGGCAAACTTTCCCTCTCTTTTTCCACACATATACATGTTAATTTCAAATCTCAGTGCTTCCCCCTTTTTTTCAAATGTAATCACACATTTCTATTGGTTGAAAACCAACCCTTTTCCAAAAGTACCCTTCCCCCAACTTGACTTCTGCCTAGTACCCTTCCCCCAACTTGACTTCTGCCTGCTACCATAGCAACAGCTCTTGAAACACTGCTGTGCAGAGTTAGGTCAGAAGTTCACCAAACAATGTTTCAATTCCAAAGAGCAGGAGTGCTTGACTTTTCAAACCTAACAGCAAATCCATAGTACTGTTCTTTAGTAACACATTGTTCTGTACCAATACAAAACATGCTTCTATAAATTTACACATACAGCCTAGTTTTTATTCTAGAATGGTATGAAACAGCCAATCAGTTCTTTTTTTTATAAAAAAAAAATATGTATGCCTCCATTTCCAAACTGTCTTTCATTTCTTTTTACCATTCTACTGAATTACACCTCCTGAGTGCAACCAGTTCTCCTTTGAAGATGTTCACAGTGTGGATTGTAGGGCACAGCTATGTCTTCTGGAGTGAAAAGTATGCAGAGAAAACAGATATGGTGAGAGACCTTGCTTTGCCAAATGTAGACATTAAATGGATTGGTCAGAGAGGGTTAAAGTGGCACCAATTGATGCCATTGGTGAAATCCTTCATGCAAATCCAACACCCTGACCTCATAATAGTGCACTGTGGTGGCAATGACCTAGGCACTTTGACTGGGGTAGGTCTGGAAATGCTTATGAAGGACACCTTTGCACAACTGTTTTCACTTTTCCCTAAAACTGCCTTTGTGTTTTCTAACATATGCCAAAGGCAAAAATGGAACTGGTCCAATCATTTTTGTCCGCAGATTGACAAAGCAAGAAAGCACGTCAACAAATCTGTTTCTGCTTTCCTCCGTGACTATGGTATGGGTTCCATTTACCACAACAACTTGCGTTACGACATGCAAGACATTTATAGAGGAGATGGTGTACACTTCACTGATGAAGGGAACAGAGTCTTCCTCTTGAACCTTAGACTCTGCATCGGTACTTACTTGTAGGTATCAATAAAAAATCACTTCATAAACACAACGGCTCTTTTTAGAGCCCCCTAATATCTAAACACTTAAATCTGCATTTCATTTCTTTTTTTTTCTTTTTTTTACCGTACGCGTACGGTGAGCTTACCGTACGCGTACCCCGCGATTTTTTTTAAAATCAATAAATGTTTTCTTTGTACTTTTCTGTCCTTCTTTGACCCCCTTACAAATGTTAGGGGGTCTGTAACTCTCTTCCTTGCCCCCTTTTCAAGATATCACCCTTTTTTACCGGAGTGAAATACACAAAATGGCGGCCGCCGCTTCCTGGTTTCGACCGATTCGAATGTTTACTAAGATCTAAGAGCCAATCAGAATCTCGCTCGCGCACGTCACCGTACGCTTACGGTATGCGCACCGTAAGCGCACCGTAAGCTAGCTCAGATATATATATTGATTTAAAGGCTATTTTCTCAGAATCTACTGAACAGATTTACACCTAACCTACAAAAGGCACTTCCTTGACCTGAGGACTACCTCTCTGCCAAATTTCATTAAATTCTGTTCAGCCGTTCGGGCTGTAGCTGTGTCTAAAGGTCCTATGGAAAAATGCATGGGAAAAACGCGTTTTGGGACCCCCCTTTTATCTCAGCCCCCGCTTGACGAATCCCCCCGAGACTTTTAGGGTAGGAGCGGAGCGTAGCGCCCCACCTATTTTGAAACATTCGCGAGGATTCGTCGACCGGCGCCAAAGTTATTCAAAATAGAATGTTGCGGATTTCCTATGGAAACGTGGTCCTAACTATAACTACCTACTGGCGACCGCCAGTAGGTAATATATATATATATATATAGATATATTCACTGAAAAAACCATAGGTTTCACACACGTTATAGTTAGAAATTAGCATTTAAAAAACCTTGCAAATTCACTTAAAAACCATAGGTTTCACACATGTTATAGTTAGCTGGACATTTCACTCGTGAAAAACCATTGAAATTCCCCCGTTATAGTTAGTGCAGGCAACTATAACTCACGCGACCGCAATCCTCTGTCCAGCTAACTATAACATGTGTGAAACCTATGGTTTTTTAAGTGAATTTCCAAGGTTTTTTAAATGCTAATTCCTAACTATAACGTGTGTGAAACCTATGGTTTTTTCAGTGAATTTGTACGTTTTTTTAAATACTAAGTTATGTTTTTTTTTTTTTTTTTAAGTTTTTTCACCGTGCGCGTACCGTACGGTTCACTTCTGGAACCCTTGTCATCTTTTGTTGATGTGCTTTTGAGGCCGTTGGTGAAATTGATGCCCACGTTTCTTCAGGATACCAAGGATGTCTTGAACATCCTACCTGGCATCGACTTTAACATTGAGACTGACTATTTAGTCAGCTTCGACGTAGAATTACTGTACACATGTATCCACCAGGGGGACACACTTGAAGCGATTAGATTGCTACTGGATAACATCGTTGAACCATTGAGTTCACCTGTTCCTTTCATCATGGAGTGTGCCAGGCTGGCTATGACAGAAAACATTTTTAAGTTTGAAGACCGTTTGTTCCTTCAGATCTCCGGTACTTCGATGGGCAGCGTTTTTGCCCCCAGCCTGGCCAATCTCTATGTCCATCTTCTTGAGCAGAACCATGTGCTCACGCCAACTAACCCGTTTCTTGGTTCCATCAAAGTATGGAAACGATATATTGACGACGTTTTGGTCATATGGAGAGGAGATGATGTCTCTTTAACTGCTTTCCATCAGTGGCTCAATGATCAAAATGTCTTCCTAAACTTTACTTTGGAATTTAGTAAGTTGGGACTGTCATTTTTGGATCTGTGGATTGTTCCTACTGATGGAGGTCTTGCCAGTGAACTATACACCAAACCAATGGCAAGAAACTCGTTGCTTAAATTTGATAGTTTCCATCCTAAGGGACTTAGGACAGGTCTGCCTTTTGGCCAGTTCCTCCGGTTGAGAAGGAATTGTTCTACCAAGGAGACTTTCACCAAACATGCCAATGTTCTATCACAAAACCTTAAATCCAGAAATTACCCATTGAGGCTAATTAAACAGTCTTATAAACGAGCAGCAAATAACAACCGTGATGCTCTGCTGGAAGTTTCTGCTCTGAAAGCACCGCATGACAGACTGACATTTGTGAACACCTTTAGCACGTCTTCTAACCAGATACAGAAAATCGTGCGGAAACATTGGCGAATTCTCAATACAGGCCATGAAAAACTAGCTTTCCCCCTATTTTCATATAAGAGGGGTAATAATTTGCGTGATGCTTTGGTTCACACTAGACCTCGAAGCACACCGCCAGCTGTCGCTAATCCATTATGGAATCTTCCACCAGTTCGTGGACATTTTCCGTGTGGCGGCTGTGTGGTTTGTGCCCAGACAAGGCATACTACTGAGGTCAACATTGGCCTTTCTAAACCGTGGAAACAGCTCCACCACACCAATTGTAACAGTGAAAAGGTCATGTATCTGATTATTTGTCCATGTCAGAAACAATATGTAGGCATGACTATGAGGAAAGTGAAACAGTGCATTATGGAACACAAGAGTACCATCCGATGCAAGAAGGCATCAACGAGACTGACTAATCATTACCTGGAGTGCAACCACAGTCCCGATCAGATGTCGTGGACTGTACTTGAACAACCTTTCATTCCCTCGCACGTTGCGGATGTTTCTAAATTTCTTTTCAATAAAGAACAACGGTGGGTGTTCAAGTTACAGAGTGACCGATGTGGTCTTAACGACTCCATACCTTGGTCTTCTTTGTAACTGTTAAACCTGCATTGAGTCTCGACTTGTTGCTGATTGGTGTAAGCCCCATGAATGCTTAAGTTTTTCTGAGCACTTGATTAGTCCTTCCTTCATATGGTGGTTTGTCAATGACTTCATTAAGTAGTACTATTCATTGAGTGACCATTTGTTTTAATTTGTTTTTCATGCCAATATTGTGACCAACATAAGCCGATTTGTTCCTGTTTGGTTTTCCTACACATAACTGTTTTGTTTGAAGGCTATTGGTTTGTGAGAGCTTGTATCCCAATTTGCGGCCACTTGGTCTGTACACTACATTTCCCATATTGCCCAGGTACTCCGTAACGTGACCATCTGTTTTTTCGATGTATCACGTCATGACGCGCTATCACGTGACTGGGCGCGGTCTTTTCTATTTAACTTTGCCTGGTTCCACCCTTCGGTTGCCGCCGTAAGCATCCAGGAAGGAGGCACGGGGTAGCGACGGAGAGGTAAGGAACTTCGTCCCTATGTATTTTGACCTTTAGACATTATTTGTCTTTTTGATGATCGCCCGTTTTCTTGTATCGCTTTAGTTTAGATGTTATTAGTTCACTATGACATCTCTAGTGGTGCTTCAGAAACGGTCGGTTTAATATGTACCGACAGCTTCGGTATTTGTGTAGGTTGCTCTATTTGGTCCTGTGGCGTGTTCCTCTCATTTCACACTGAGGGTATTGACTTTTTCAGATTAGCGCCCAAGGCTATATTCGTATTTTTACTCGAGGAAGTTCCGTGTGAAAGACAGGATTGTTTTTACACGCATTAGCACATCACCAATTCCTCGACTTGCCTCTTTGAATGAGATTAGTTCTTGATTTTTTGTAACCATTTGCGCTGCCACTCTTGCTTAGTTATTCAGTGTGGTTGACTTTTTCAGATTTGCTTTCTCTTCTGTGGAAGGGTTTAATCTTGAGCAGTAAAGAGGTTGACAAGCATAGCAGTGTGTTACATCTTTGTTGCATCTATTCCACTAAACTATACCATGTTTTTATTTTCTCTTTCACAGAGCGCTGCCTCACGCCCTGAGTTGTTACCAGGAGCGGCAGGCTTAGTCCCGATTTAATTACGGGTAAGATTTACATCCAGCGGTCCAATTGGCTGGCTACGTGTGGGCTATAGACTTGTTTGAATCACATTGCCTAGTCATTAATTATGATTTTTTTGTTTGTTGTGTTTTTTGTCCAATTGATACAGGTACTTACCTTCTTGACCGGTAGGATTTTAAACTTTGGAATTGATCCTGTGGTACAAGGTTGGTCGTATCGTTTCATTTGACTATATTTGGACACAAGTTCACATTAGTGCTTTATGCGCTAGTTTGCAGTTGCAGTAGTTTTGTATTTTGGTCCTGAAGAAAGCCTTGATCATAATTTACCAATCTCTTTTGGCTGAAACATGTAGACCTTTTCCTGGTTTATTGTAAGCGCGTTCGTCAATTCGGTCAGGCCGCGCCACTATTCTGCTTTTAACATTGGCACAGGGAAATTTTCAATTAAAGCATTTTCTTTTCCTGTAGTCAATTTTATTTCACTTATATTCACACTGCACTATAGGGCTACACCTAACCTAGGCTACCTTCATCGATCTTTAGGAGATCTTTTTTCCATCAGCGTAGATTAAAACATCCGCGAGCTCCTCCCTTAGATTCAGCTTGGGAGTTGTAGCTCCTTAGCCAAACCAGGTTTGGTTAAGAGGAGGTCCCACATGATGAAGCATGCCACTACGGTGTGTGATGGGATTACGTCCTCTTTTTGGAAAAAAAAAAAGAGACCTTTTCCTGGTTTATTGTAAGCGTGTTCGTCAATTTGGTCAGGCCGCGCCACTACTCTGCTTTTAACATTGGCACAGGGAAATTTTCAATTAAAGCATTTTCTTTTCCTGTAGTCAATTTTATTTCACTTATGTTCACACTGCACTATAGGGCCTCACCTAACCTAGGCTACCTTCATCGATCTTTAGGAGATCTTTTTTCCATCAGCGTAGATTAAATCATCCGCAAGCTCCTCCCTTAGATTCAGCTTGGGAGTTGTAGCTCCTTAGCCAAACCAGGTTTGGTTAAGAGGAGGTCCCACATGATGAAGCATGCCACTACGGTGGGTGATGGGATTACGTCCTCTTTTTGAGGACTTTTTGGCTAGGCTTTAGTTTCATTATCATTCAGGCTCTGTATGCCTTGTTGTTTTGTGTTTTTTTTGTCTTTTGTACCCCTGGACTTCTGCGTATATAGATATAGTTAGGACATATTTTCCATAGGAAATTCGCAACATTCTATTCCCAATAACTTTGGCGCCGATTGACGAATCTTCGCGAAAGTTTCAAAACTTTTGGCCAGCTCCGGTCCGCTCCTATCCTGAAAGTCTCTGGATAATTCGTGCAGTGGGGGCCGAGAAAAAAGGGGGGGTCTCAAAACGTGTTTTCCCCATGCAATTTCCCATAGGACCTTTAGCCGCAGCTACAGCCCGAACTGCTGAACGGAATTACGCCAAATTTGGCAAAGAGGTAGTCCTCAGTTCAGACTTGTGCCTTTTGCTTAAATGGTGTAAATCCGTTCAGTAGTTCCTGAGAAAATCACAATTAAAAGTACATATATATCTATGGCCTCGGAGGGTCCGCGTACCCAAAGCGCAGCCTAAGCGCACCCTGCCGTGCACGAGCTGTATTCTAATTGGCTGTCAACACTCCAAATCAGGAAGTGTTGGCATCCATCTTGTGCCTCGGTAGAACTGAGTCACAAGAACCCAAAGATAAAAACCTCGCAAAAACGCGCAAAGGGGGCAGGGTAGACACACCCTGACCCCCTAGGCCTGCTCAGGGGGTCCCACAAGCACCCCCAAGACCCCCACAATTATTATTTTTTTAAATCACGGGATGCGCGTAGGGTCTGTGCATCACGCTGCCGAATACTAAAACGAAGCGCGGACTCCCGCGCTTCGCTTATAATTAGCCCCCGGGGGGGCCAAGTCCCAGGGGCATTATATTATAGTTATGGGGGGCCCAGAGGGGCCCCCAGCCCTGGGGACCGCCACCATCTGGGGCTGTAGGACCTTAAATGCGAGGGCTCACAGCCACCCGCAGCCCAGGGAACCGCCACCCCCGGGGCTTTAAAGTATAACGTCCCCAAGCCCCGGGAACCGCCACCCCCGGGGCTTAAAATTTATTGTGTAGCGGGGGCACAAGGCTCCCCGCTGCCCCGGGGACAGCCACCCCCGGGGCTTTTTTTAAAATAAAATGAACCTGTGTGGGGGGGCTTGAGCCCCCCACACACCCCGAGGACCGCCACCTCCCCGGGGCACTAAGTTTATAATTTGGGGGTCCGTTATGGACCCCCAAGCCCCGGGGATCACCACACCCCGGGGCTTTACAAATGGTGGGAGTGGGGCTGTGCGGCCCCCCTCCTGGACCCCTTGATGGCCCTGGGGACCGCCACCCCCGAGGGCCAGCTCCTGCAGTGTCCCAGGGTGCCCACCCCCAGGACACTGTCGTTTGCAATGACAGGGTGGGAGCCTCGCAGCTCCCACCCTGTCATTGCAAACTACTTTGCTATTTGGAAGAGAGAGCAGGAAACCTGCTCTCTCTTCCAAATAGCAAAGCATATTGCTTTTCCACATGGGGAGCAGCATGTTAGCTGCTCCCCATGTGGAAAAGCAATGCCGGTTCCCGCAGGATGCAGGGAACCGGCTGGGACCGTGGGGGGATTGGGGACCCCCCCACAGTCCCCAACGGAGTGGGCCAGCCCCGGGGGATGGGGTCCCCGGGGCTATTAGTGGTTCGGGAGGGGGGCCGCGCGGCCCCCCTCCCGAAAATGTCATTATTTTTTTTTAAAGAAAAAAAAGCACCGGACCCGGGGGATGGGGTCCCCTGGGCCATAGGTGGCCACAGGAGGGGGGCAAGGCAGCCCCCCTCCAAATAACAAATATTTTAAAACAAGGCCCATGCCCCGGAGGATGGGTCCCCGGGGCAGATTATGACCTCAGGAGTGGGGCCACGCGGTCCCCTTCCCAATGTTTTCAATTTAAAAAAAAAATTGGGGGCAGGCCCTGGGGGATGGGGTCCCCAGGGCCAAAAAATTAGAAAAAGAAGGGGGGCTACACAGCAGAGAGGTGTAAAAAGGGGTGTGACCTCTGAACACCTCTCTGCAACGCAGCTCCCCGGCGCATACTGGAGGTACCTTCTGGGCTAGTTGGCCACCAGGGGACCTCAGGATTGAAGAGGAATTAATTCCCCATTTTAAAACGCGCCACAGGGCGTGTTTGCACACATGTAACCTCAGGCCCTGCCCCCTTCCTTTACCATTGTGCAAACGTGCCCTCTGGTGCGTTTTAAGTTGAGGAATTAATTCCTCTTCAATCTTGAGGGGTCCCTGGGGGCCAACTAGCCCACCAGGTACCTCCAGTATGCGCCAGGGAGCTGCGTTGCAAACAGGTGTTCAGAGTCCATGCCCCCTTTTACACCTCTCTGGAACGCAGCTCTGTGGCGCTTACTGGAGGTACCTAGTGGGCTAGTTTGACCCTAGGGACCCTTAGGATTCAAGGGAACTTAATCTCTCAACTTAGAATGGTCACAGGGCGGGTTTACACAGTGGTGAAGGGAGGGGACGACGTCTGAGGTGACATGTGCAAACACGCCCTGTGGCGCATTTTAAGTTGGGGAAATAATTTCCCTTCAATCCTAATGGACCCTGGGGACCAACTAGCCCACCAGGTGCTTCTAGTAAGTGCCACTGCACTGCGTTGCAGAGAGGTGGTATAGGCTGTGCCCCTTATTACACCTCTCTGCAATTGTGCTTACTGGAGGTACCTAGTGGGCACATTTGCCCCTAGGGAGCCTCGGGATTCAAGGGGAGTTAATCTCCCAACTTAAAACAGCCACAGGGGATGTTTCCCCAGTGGGAAAGGGAGGGGACGGGGCTTGAGGTGATGAGTGCAAACACGCCCTATGGCGCGTTTTAAGTTGGGGAAATAATTCCCCTTCAATCCTGAGGGCCCATGGGGGCCAACTAGTCCACCAGGTGCTTCCAGTAAGCCCCACTGTGCTGCGTTGCAGAGAGGTGGTCCAGGCCGTGCCCATTTTCTCTGCAAGGCAGCTCTGTGGTGCTAACTAGAGATACCAGATGGGCTAGTTGTACCCAAGGGACACTCAGAATTCAAGGGGACTTTATCCCCCAAATTAAAACGGCCATAGGGCTTGTTTGCACACGTCTGCTCAGCCCCCTCTCCCTTCACCAGTGTGCAAACGCGCCCTGTGGCACGTTTTAAGTGGTAGTTTTAATACCCCTGCCCTATTATATACTAGGGGCTTACAGAGGAGGTCATGCACCGCCCACCGCAATGTTAAAAATGGAGGATGCACCCGCCAGTGTGGCGGGCACATCCTAATCCCTTTTTACGTCAGGATCCTAATGATGCCCATAGTGTCTTTGTGTGTGCCTCTTTAACATTGTCTCACTGGTGGATTTAGTATCACAGTACTTTTCTATTTAGATGTATCAGATTTAAATTTTGAGAAACAGTGCATATAAATATTGCACATTAATCCCCATCAGACCATATAGCTCACTAATTGTTCTGAGCACATGCAAAGAGTGTGTGACAGGTTGCATATATATTCATCAGATGGTTCTAAAGGACTACATATTCCTCACTAAAACTTGTAAATACATGTGTTTGTGGTTGAGTACATCAATATACCCTGAATGACTGAATGACTGCATAGGTAGTGCCTAGGTGATTCCCTGAGGATACAGATGGTGCCTGCGTGATTCTGTGAGTATGTGAGAATTTCATGTGTTGTTCCATATCTGCATAGTTACTGCCTGTGTGTTTCCATGAGTTTATCACTGCTATCGCTATCACTGCTACATCGCGGCTAAGACTTGGAACGAGCTCCCGATCGACATCAGAAGCGCACCCACTCTGCACATCTTCAGGAAGACCCTCAAGACCTTGCTCTTCAACTAACCGGAGATGCTCCCTCCCCCAGTGCCTTAAGACTCTCCCGGGTGAGTAGTGCGCTTCAAAATTCCCTGATCGATTGATTGATCTGGGTGTTTGGATGAGTGCATCAGTAGTGCCTGAATGATTAGATAAGTGCCTGACTAATGTCTCCATAATTCAATACATGCATAAATAGTGGTTGGATGATTAAATGAGTGCAACTATAGAGCCTGTGTGATTGCAATAGTGCATGTGTAGTGCCTGGGTAATTGAATAAGTGTGTGGATATTACATGAGTGAATCGGTGACTGCTTGAGTAGTGGCTGGATGATTGGATGAGGGCCTGAGTAGTGCCTGGCTTACTGTGAAAGTACCTCCATTGCTGTTAGGTAGATAACAGTTGTGACAATATCTGTGACTCATTGTTTAAGTTCTCCTGTCGGCATCAAACTACCTGTTTTAGTGTATCTATCCTTTTCTACTGAACTATGTATGAAGGAAGTCTAGATATCACACTTGATATATAATTGCATACATGGCTATCTAGGAGCATACACTGCTCTTTTACTCAGCGTGCACATGAATAACCAAGTTTCTAAAATTGAAAACAACATTTCTCACAATTTCAAAGCATAAAACCATGTCTTAATGGCATACGTACATCATTTCCTCAAATATTTAGGTGCCGATCACGATCCTGCAAAAACCGGGTACGAACCGTCGGACGGAGCATATTCTCCGTCCGACGCGTACCCGGTCGTCAAAATATACAAACATGGAATTACGCTTGGCACGGAAACACCATTTCTGTACGAATCGTAAAAAACCCCGACCGAACAAAATAAACCTACAAATGCGATCCGGGAAAGCGCCGACCTGACGTCGGGACGCTCGCAGCCTGCCATTCACGAACCAGGAATTACGATTCGCACCGACGTCATCCCGCACGGTGAATATTTTCCGGCTGCCAAAAACTGCCGGGAAATCAGGACGACGCGAACAAGGACTACCAGTACGCGACGGACAGACAGGACGACGCGAACAAGGAGTACCAGTACGCGACGGACAGACAGGACGACACGAACAAGGAGGACCAGTACGCGACGGACAGACAGGACGACGCGAACAAGGAGTACCCGTACGCGACGGACAGACATGGACCCGAACCTACGTGTCATCCCGGCCCTCATAGCAGTCGACCTCCTCTACAGGTTCGGACGCAGACGCCGCAGAAGGTCAGAACAACTAAGGGAGGGGGGAAAGGGGGGGTGGCAGGACCAGGGCAGGCCACAAACCCCCCACCAAAGTCATACAGCACACATGCCCTGGACATACCTGACTCCCAGGCCCTGGTCACTACGAGGGGGTGGGGGCATGTCCAGCTAAGCCAGCGACCGCCACAACGGAAGTCCTTCACGACGCGAACCGGCAACACAACCAGACCGGTACGTCCCGTACCCACGCCTGAAGAGCGTGGGTACGAGTCGTACCACGCCCACACCCACGTCACCCCAACAATGGCGGGACGGCTCGTACCCACGTGGCAAAGGCCTGGGGACGGGCCACACAAGCATCACATAGCGTGGGGATGGATATGTACGGACCGTACCCCCACCCCGTATGCATGGAGCGTACCCCCAACCCAACAGTGTAAGTACGACCCGTACCCTCACCTCGAATGCATGGAGCGTACCCCCACCCCAACAGTGTAAGTACGAACCGTACCCCCACCCGCGTACGTATGGAGCGTACCCCCACCCCAACAGTGTAAGTACGACCCGTACCCCCACCCGCGTACGTATGGAGCGTACCCCCACCCCAACAGTGTAAGTATGACCCGTACCCCCACCCGCGTACGTATGGAGCGTACCCCCACCCTAACAGTGTAAGTACGACACGTACCCCCACCCGCGTACGTATGGAGCCTACCCCCACCCCAACAGTGTAAGTACGACCCGTACCCCCTCCCGCGTACGTATGGAGCGTACCCCCACCCCAACAGTGTAAGTACGACCCGTACCCCCACCCGCGTACGTATGGAGCGTACCCCCACCCCAACAGTGTAAGTATGACCCGTACCCCCACCCGTGTACGTATGGAGCGTACCCCCACCCCAACAGTGTAAGTACGACCCGTACCCCCACCCGCGTACGTATGGAGCGTTCCCCCACCCCAACAGTGTAAGTACGACACGTACCCAACCTCGAATGCATGGAGCGTACCCACATCCGTGTATGTCATGAGCGTACATATTGTGAAATAGGAGGGGTGTGTGCAGAGTCCTCCCAGCAGTGCCCAGAGACAGGAGGGGTGGGTGCAGAGTCCTCCCAGCAGTGCCCTGAGACAGGAGGGGTGGGGGCCTATCACTCCCAGCAGTGCCCTGAGACAGGAGGGGTGGGTGCAGAGTCCTCCCAGCAGTGCCCTGAGACAGGAGGGGTGGGTGCAGAGTCCTCCCAGCAGTGCCCTGAGACAGGAGGGGTGGGTGCAGAGTCCTCCCAGCAGTGCCCTGAGACAGGAGGGGTGGGTGCAGAGTCCTCCCAGCAGTGCCCAGAGACAGGAGGGGTGGGTGCAGAGTCCTCCCAGCAGTGCCCAGAGACAGGAGGGGTGGGTCCATATCACTCCCAGCAGTGCCCTGAGACAGGAGGGGTGTGTGCAGAGTCCTCCCAGCAGTGCCCTGAGACAGGAGGGGTGGGTGCCTATCACTCCCAGCAGTGCCCTGAGACAGGAGGGGTGGGTGCAGAGTCCTCCCAGCAGTGCCCAGAGACAGGAGGGGTGGGTGCAGAGTCCTCCCAGCAGTGCCCAGAGACAGGAGGGGTAAGTGCCCATCACTCCCAGCAGTGCCCATGGAACGCAAAGGGTGGAGTAGCCACAGATACCATGCCCACAAATGTCAGTCAGGTGCACAAAGACCCTGCAGTACATGTACCACATGTGTGTGAGGCTGGGAGTATACGCATGCATAGGGCCAAAAAGAAAACATGTCCACACGAAGTCATGTCAATAGTCCACATACACAAGTACAATGACTACCAAGGATGCCACGAATGATGCAGGTGGAGAATGGCTCAGCATGCATGTGCAAAGGTGAAGGACTACGTTACACACCCAGCTAATGTACACACAGCTCTGCGCTAAAGTCAGGGGACACCCTGCAGGGAAGAAGTCAGGGTACACAGAGGAAGGAATACACCTTGGGACAATTGCAACATGCAGCAACTGCTAACATGAATGGAGAAAGCTAGCTAACACCGTGTGATGGCACACAGATCCCAGGGTCCCCCCTATGAGCAGCACCCTACTACATTTCCCACACACCCAACACATGACCAACACCCACAACCATGTAGCAGCCCCACCAACAGCAATGCCAGCAAACCAGGAGTGTCACAAGGGAAAAAAAAAATAGCTTTATTCAGCATGAGCAAAAAACTGGTATGAAGTAAGTCCAATATTTACAAAGCCCATAGGGCAGTCCAGGAGTCACAGCTGGATGGGGGACACAGTGGGATGCGTGCCCCCTAGCTTGCCTGCACAGTTGCAAGCCGTTGTCTTCCACAGGGGTCAGGGCATCATGTTGGGGGGAAGGAACAGGCACCGCAGGGACAGGAGGGCGAAGGGTAGGCGACGTGGGTGCAGGGATGGAGGACTCCACCACTGGGGGTGGGGCAGGGCCAAAGGTGGATTCTAGGAGCGCGCTGCACACCTCTGCAAGGTCCTCCAGGGACTCCCCTGCACCCGAAGGAACCACAGGCCCCAAGGAGGGGGGGTCAGAGGGATGGGTCGCAGCGCCACTGGGGGAGGGTGTGGACAGGGGGGGGACTCAAGCACCCTGACCGTGGACTTCCTTGACCGTTTGCGGGGTGGTGTCACTGTGGGGCTCAGGGACAGAGCGGCCATGAAGGAGTCTTTGGGGGAGATCTGGCCAGGAGAGCTGAGGGGAGGGGATTTGGAGGGAGTGGATTGGGTGGAATGCGGACTCCCACTCTGGCTGCGTGTCACACGTTTGCCCCCCGACCCAGTGGGTGTGCCTACTTCACCCTGTGTGTGCATGTCAGGAGGTGTGCGGCGGACCTTCCCTGCTGGTGTGGTGCCTGTGTCTGTTGTGGTGGGTGCATGCTTACGTCTGGGTGTATGTGGGACAGGCATGGGAGTGGGAAGTGTGGAAGGGGCAGGGGTAGGGGGTGGGACGTAGCGCTGCAGGAGACCCACTGCTGCAGTCAATGTGGAGTCTATGGACCTCAGCAAGTTGCGTTGGTCAGCCTGCGATGAATGAATGCCCTCCAAGTATGCCTCCATGTTGTTGAGGACCTGGCTGTGGCCATGGAGGACATTAAGGATCGCAGTCTGACCAATCTGCAACTGCCGCTGGATGTCCACAGACTCAGCATTGGCGGCAGCAGTGGAGACAGGGGCAGGGGGTGCGGTGCCTGGCAGGAAGGAGACATGTGGTGACCGGGCACGTTGGGAAGGGACACGAGCACGTGGGAGGCGGCTGATGCCAATGGAGGGGGCGGTGCCAGATGTAGGGCTGCTGTCAGATGGTGGTGCAGCCACCGCCCACTCGGAGAGATCATCCTCGGACCCGTCAGCTTCATACTCTGTTGTGCCAGTCGACAGGTCCCTGGGTTCAATCTCCTCCGCATCAGTCCTGCTCGAAGTGCCCAGCCCCGATGTCACCGCTGGCACTGGTGCTCGGTCCCTCCGCGCCGTCTGTGTCCATGTCTCCCTCCGTGTCCCCCGACGATGCTGTGGGCAGGGTGAAGAGACAGAAATTAATCATACACCTGTATACATATGTCACATGAGTCAAATCTACTTAGGTCACAGTGCATAGCCTGAAACAAAGGAAGAGTTACAATTACAAAACAAGGTACATATGTAGGGCATGCAAGACACAGTTGTGTGACCCACCATGCCATGGAAAAACTATGGAGAGCATGACACAATAGCAAAAGAGATGACATGGAATTTTGACTGAGGAGCAAGGCCCTGGGGACAATCCAGCACAGCATCTGCACCACACAGCGTGGCAGGAAATTGGGATGAGCAGGGACCATATCCAGGAACTAGAGGCACATGCAGCATAGGTAATACTGATAAAATGCCCACCCTGACTGGCACACTGCACCTTGAGTGTATTTCCAGACAAACATCACACACTGGCCAGTCCTAGCAAGGAGATTACAGGTCTTGACATGTAGGCCATGCCCGCACCACCCACCCCCTACATGAGACAAATCTGTGGAGACACAGGAAGCACTTACATCTCTTAGTCTGGGTGAAATACACATGGGATGCAATAATTCAAGATTGCACACCAAATACCCAAGGTGCGCATGTCCAAATAATCATGTACAAATGGACATCATCAGATGATTGCAACAAGACACACAGGCAATGGCCACCGTGAGTATGTACTTGGAAAATCAGGTCAGGCAGGACAGTGGACACTTGTAATACATCTCACGTCAATACACATGGTGCCAGGGGACAATGGCACAGAGCACAACCTATGCTGTAGACACAGAGATTGTCGACATTCTCGGATTACACACATGATACCTAGGAAAAGATGCCCCTGGGGACAGTAGTGGCCACACAACTCCATGCTCCTGAATGGGAATGACTGCAACACACGCTAACATTCCTGCACTATGCGTAACGCACACTCATGCACATCATGTCACAGGCCACCACATGGGACATGCCTGCTGGAAGGCCTGGCACTCGAGAGATTAACTCCCATGTCTGGACTCAGCATTAGTGCCAACTGACATGGAACCCACAAGTCCAGAACTGGACAGGGCACAGGCAAGGTCACAAAACCTGTTACACACCACCCCCACACATGATGCTGCAGGCATTGTACACTTGTAGAAGGTGTCAGGCTACATAACCTTGTGATGGAGTGACTACACACAGACCAGGGAACACATTGCAAGGAGGGGAAGGGAGGCAGGAGAGCACTGCAATACTGTGGGGAACAGGATCTGCACAGCACCATAAACCCTGGAAGTGTATCCATGGAACAGTGCACCTACAAATGCTGGTGAAACACAACAAACATACACATGTATCTACCCCCTTCCGGCTGCTGCATGTCCTGTAGACGCCTGTCCAAGTCTGGAAAGACCACCGCCAGCACACGTTTCTGGATGTGGGAGAGACGGCGGCGCCCGCGGTTCTTATGGCTCTCAGGTGAGTCCCCCAGCAGGACCCGTGCGATCCTCCGCGTCCAGCACCGGATATCCTGCCAGCGTTTCCTCACCTGGGACAGGTGCCGCCTCCGACCATCCGCACTCCTCACAGCGCTGACGGCGTCCAGCCATATCTGCTCCTTGGCAGAGGCGTCTACCTGTGAGGATGAACAAGTGACACTACATCAATACACCTGGCACATGTCACAGGGACACAGATTAGAACACATTTGCTGTTTACATCAAGGCATAGTATGCATCCAACGCATTGCACCTTTGTCATAGGGACATGATCCTCTGGGGGAAGGCCAAAAGCAGTACGTGCCATTGAAAGGACACAGGTGGAATGAGGGCACCTACACAATCAATGAGCCAGGCTCACACTGTGCATCACACCCACCCCTCCTGTCTCAGGGCACTGCTGGGAGGACTCTGCACCCACCCCTCCTGTCTCAGGGCACTGCTGGGAGTACTCTGCACCCACCCCTCCTGTCTCAGGGCACTGCTGGGAGTGATAGGCACCCACCCCTCCTGTCTCAGGGCACTGCTGGGAGTGATAGGCACCCACCCCTCCTGTCTCAGGGCACTGCTGGGAGGACTCTGCACCCACCCCTCCTGTCTCAGGGCACTGCTGGGAGTGATAGGCACCCACCCCTCCTGTCTCAGGGCACTGCTGGGAGTACTCTGCACCCACCCCTCCTGTCTCAGGGCACTGCTGGGAGTGATAGGCACCCACCCCTCCTGTCTCAGGGCACTGCTGGGAGTGATAGGCACCCACCCCTCCTGTCTCAGGGCACTGCTGGGAGGACTCTGCACCCACCCCTCCTGTCTCAGGGCACTGCTGGGAGGACTCTGCACCCACCCCTCCAGTCTCAGGGCACTGCTGGGAGTGATAGGCACCCACCCCTCCTGTCTCAGGGCACTGCTGGGAGTGATAGGCACCCACCCCTCCTGTCTCAGGGCACTGCTGGGAGTGATAGGCACCCACCCCTCCTGTCTCAGGGTACTGCTGGGAGACATCAGGCATTCCCCCCCCGGGACCCCCCTACAGTACATAGCATGTGTGTCACACCTGGACACAATAGCAGAAGTCACAGTCACAAAAAAGGGACACAGTCTGTGCCAGTGGACACTGCACTCACCTGATAACCTGGTCGCCCATACAGCATGGGGTACCGTGGGAGGATCACATCCACCAAAGCCATGTTCTCCTTCAGGGTGAATGGCTGTGACCTCTCCACAACCCTTGACATGGTTCCAGGGAATCAGTAGCAGCAGCTGGGTCGTGGAATACAGAGATGTGCAGGCAAGTGCTCCCTCATGGGACCTGGCTGCCTTATATCTGCCTTGCTGGCCCATCTCATGCACAGGAGTACAGAGTGATTGGTCACTCACATTTGCATCCTATGTTTCCTCCAATCCCTTCAAACCTAGCAGTCTGTGGGTTCTCAATCTGTTTTTTTCTCCTGCATGATGTCAGCCCCACAAACACATTGCAACAAAGTAGATTCATTCCAACTGACTTCTGCTGTGCACCTTCCCGAACAAATTCAAAATTTGAACTTGGTCTCCATGACAACCAGCATGCATGTAGGCCTTAATACTTGTCCCTCATGTGTCCCCTATGTAATTTGGAGCTTCACACACAGGTACGGTGCGTTCTGGGGCCCTAGGGCACCCCAAATGCATAGCAACGGCCCGTACACGCGTGCCTACGTTCACTATCACTATGGGTGTCCTCGCGTATGCGTACTCGTAGAGGTACGGCCCGTACACACGCCTGTACGCTCACTTTCACTACGTGTACGCATACGCGAGGACACCCATAGTGATAGGGAGCGTACAGGCGTGTGTACGGCCCGTACCACTACGAGTACGCATACGCGAGGATACCCATAGTGACAGGGAGCGTACAGGCATGTGTACGGCCCTACCACTATGGGTGTCCTCGCGTATGCGTACTCGTAGTGGTACGTGCCGTACACACGCCTGTACGCTCCCTGTCACTATGGGTGTCCTCGCGTATGCGTACTCGTAGTGGTACGGCCCGTACACATGCCTGTACGCTCACTATCACTACGTGTACGCATACGCGAGGACACCCATAGTGACAGGGAGTGTACAGGCGTGTGTACGGCCCGTACCACTACGAGTACGCATACGCGAGGACACCCATAGTGACAGGGAGCGTACAGGCGTGTGTACGGCCCTACCACTATGGGTGTCCTCACGTATGCGTACTCGTAGTGGTACGGACCGTACACATGCCTGTACGCTCACTATCACGATGGGTACACATACGGCAGCACTCCCATAGTGATATGGGAACGTACACAGGCCCTCTTAGCAGCAGTACGGCGGTTTTCACACATCACAGTGGTGACAGGCAGCACACAGGAAGGAATAGGGTGGACATACTTGTCCATGGATGGACATACTTGTCCATGAATGGACATCAAGGCATTGTCTGTGCATTACTACATGTGTGGGCCACAGGTGTGACAGGCTGTGATGTGGAACATTACTCCTGAGTCGAGAAGGCACCAGATGTATGATGAGATGTGTACAGATGTAATGTGTGACGGTGCAATGTGTGCCAGGCATGCCCTTGACTCCTTTGACATGTGTGCATGTCGTACTGCACACTTGGGATGAGCGTCACTGGCATGGCACGGACACCAACACACGGAAGTGTCCCCTGATGCCCGGTACAGGGGTTACCACACCTGACTTGTCACTACCCACGGTGCACGATGTGACTATGTCATGTATGTGTGGGGGCTTCTCATTAGGTTGATGTTGGAGCACCCTCAAAAGCTGCAGCTGTTGCAGCAAACAACATGTGTCTGTGTGTAGATTGACATTGCACACTGTTCCGCACACCATGCCACATGTGGTATCGGATGTGAGGTGCGCATGTATGCATGGGACACGGAGTAGCGTGACAAGGACATGTCTGCATCCTCTTAATGAATGTGTGGTGAGTCATGGCATGTGCACCTTCATGGCAAGGTGTGTGGGCTGTCCTAGTGTAATGTCATGTCACCTGTGGCTCTAGTGTTCCGCTACCAGTCTCTGCAATCGGCATCCTACTTCTGCTGATGTGTGGGTGTATGTCACTCCTGTCTTGCGTCTGGCTGTTCACTTGCACTGGGACACAGCTAATCCCATGGCATGGCATGGGGAGGTTCTCAATCTCCGTGTGTAGCTGGGTCTTGGTAGGAGTGTCACCTGGCAGCCATACGTGTCCAGGGCATGTAGCACATGCCTGACTCCCTATGTAGCATATGTGTATTAACAGATTAACATGTGCTCAGTACATATAAATTGTTGTCGTAGTGCACTCACTCTTCCTTGTCACTTCCAAATTACTGCAGAGCGCCGCCTCTTGCCCGACCAATTCCGGACTTGGCTGCCATGCGGGAGAATGACAGTATCCGGTGCTCCCGCTTCCCCCAACCGTTGATTCTGGAGTTGACGGCGAGACTGGCACCACACCTGCAACCGCAGCACAGGTATCCTTCGGCACTGACACCCCAGCTGAAGATAATGGCAGCCCTACATTTTCTTGCCACGGGTACCTTTCAATATACCATAGCTCATGTTGGTGGCATGTCCCAGAGCATGTTCTGCCGTGTGCTGCATGATTTCTTAGAGGCCATGTTGATTCACCTGGATGACTTCATCAAGTTCCCAACCCTTGAACAGTTGACTGGGGTCAAGCATGGATTCTATG
The DNA here is from genome assembly GCF_964204655.1 of Triturus cristatus. Classification (NCBI taxonomy): domain Eukaryota; kingdom Metazoa; phylum Chordata; class Amphibia; order Caudata; family Salamandridae; genus Triturus; species Triturus cristatus. The sequence goes on along the minus strand of NC_140587.1, from coordinate 731,331,384 downwards.
CCCTGGGAGGGATGCCCCATGTCATTGGGTCCATAGATGGGACACATGTAGCTTTGGTACCACCACACGTACGGGAGGTAGCTTACCACAATCGGAAGCACTACCACTCCATCAATGCCCTTGTGGTGTGTCTGTCCAACATGGTGATTTCACATGTCTGTGCTCGTTTTCCAGGATCAGCACACGATGCCTACATCATGAGGCGTAGCAGGGTGCCTGAAATGATGATGCAGCTGCGCAACGAACGAGCATGTGTTGTTGGTGGGTACAGTCTGTCTGTCCAGTATTTTGCATAGCCTACCAGCACGACCGCTTCACCAGTTCTAACGATGTCCATGTGCTTCCCATGTAGGGGACGCTGGCTATCCCAACATGCCATGGCTGCTCACACCTCTCCGCAACCCCATCACGCCGGCCCAGCTCCGCTACAACACCGCCCATGGCCGGACAAGGCGAGTGGTAGAGAGGACGTTTGGCCTGCTGAAGAGCCGATTTCGGTGCCTCCACAAGACCGGCGGCGCGCTCCCATATGCCCCTGCGAAGGTCTGCAAAATCTCCATGGTCTGCTGCATGCTGCAAAACATGGCAGTTGAGAAAGCTGTGCCACTCATCCTGGATCAACATGACGAGGACCATCCACCTGTGGAGGACGAAGGGCTTGGCAATGGGGCTAGTGATGTGGAGGATGTGGAGCCGCAAGAGGACATCTGGACTCGGCTCATACGCGACTTCTTTGCTTAGTGGTGAGTACCAGTGTCTGAGTGTGCACAAATTGCTCCACGTGTGGCATGTGTTGTGATGTGTGTCTCCACCTGCATGTATGGCACGTGAGTCAGATGTGTGTGTGGGTGTGTCACTGGAGTGATGGTGGCAGTGATGGTTGTATTTCCACAGTCATAATTGTGACCTAGCATGTTGTCATCCATACATGTGTCGAGTACATGCACATGCAAGTGGCTGTGCTTTTTGTGGCTGACTTCTTGTGTGTCTCTCATCCCCAGGTACTTGCGCATGCCGTCTGCTGGTTGCATTGTAGTGGCACTGCTATTCCTCATGGACACGTCATCATGTGCTGACTCAGCGTTACAGGCACGGACATGTTTGGAAGTCTCCTTAGGGTAAGGGATGCATCAGGGGTGTATTGGGTGTGGCAGTTGTTCACGATGTATGCACACTGCCCCTGTCGATGTTTGGTTCCTCTGCAGCCATGTAGCATCACCATGGGACACGACATGCAGCTGTGTACACCTGAATAGATGGTCTGACCGGTTGACAGTCATCCGTGATGGGATAGTGGATTGTGATGATGGCATCAATGTGTGTAACACTGCCCTCTGACACATACGGTTTGCATTGGCTTGACATGGTGTGGGACTTCTACATCAGCGGATCAATGGTGTATGGCAGTCTCTCCGTGAGCAGCTGTGGGTGTTTAGCTGTTGGCCGACAATTGTGTGCCAGTTCCATGGCTATCACGCATTTGTGCTGCAGAAGGGGGGTGCCAGTGTTGGACCCACATGTTACTCCACATGAGGTGTTCATGTGTACTTCAAGTTGCCTCTGCAATCCCGAATACATGACTAATAAAGGTGTCCCTATGCCTCCAAGGTGCCTCTTCTCAGTCAATGCTGGTGTGTTGCCTCGGTGCATCTAGCATGTCTGGCAGGGTTTCCCCTGCTAGTGGCTATGTGTCTATGTGTCGAGTAGCAAGATGCAAGCTGTGTGTGTGGGCTGAGACTGTGTATTATGCATGATGTCCATGACTGTGTGGGTATTGTGACATGTGTCATCCCCATGCATCCAACGTTGGCCAGGCCCCCATTCTCTGCACCCACCGGACTCAAGCTTGCAGGACATGGTTCTGCCACCTGTCTACACATACCTGGGTGCCCCCCAGGACACTGGACTGGATCCCTGAGCTCTGCGCTTGACTGTTGCTGTACTCAATGTGTCTGTCAGCACGGTTGTGCGGCCACCCCCTCAGCTGGTTGGGCCCATCACGGGTGTGTATGGTGCTCCATGTCTGTCTTGCCTAATACACTGTGGCCCGTGTGTCCTGTGCCAGACTCAGGCCCCAGGGTGTGGATGGTTGAAGTCAAAAGAGAACTCAGGCATGTTTAGACTTTACGAGACACATGTAAGGTAATAATGCAACCAGCAGTCATCTTCTCTTAATGGTGTGAATTTTTATTTTTGGGGGGGGGGGTGGGGGGGGGGTTATGACGTGAGGGGCTTTCCGGGAGTTTGGAATCTAAAGTTCAGTAGGGGAGTTGGTGTCCTTGCCATTGGAAATCCTCAGAGTCCATGCCACAGTCTTTGTCTACATTGGTCAGACAGTGACCAGCAAGGCCATGTGGCAGAGAATGTCTCGTGATGCTGTGATGCTGTTCCTCCAGTGGGCCAGGTGCCAGGCCAGGTGTCCTGGGAGATGGTGATGTAGCGCCGACCCTCACGGTCCTTTCCGTGGACGACCCGGCCTCCTGCGGGAACCCTCAGCAGCAGGCCGTGATGATGTTTGGGATGCTCCATCGGATGTTTCCTCCTCCTCCTGATCCCTCCCTGTGGGTGGTGATGTTCTACGCCTTCTAGCACAGGGAGGGTTGCCCATGTTGTCGGCCATCCGACGGAGTGTATCGTGAATCCCCTGGAACACCGTCACTTGCTCAGCCTGTCTGTCCTCCATCCTCCGTTGGTGTTGCAGTAGACAGGCATGTTGCTGGGCCTGCTGGGTCTTGATCCCCTCGAGGATGGACACAACCTGGGCCATGCCCGTGGTGTCCTGCCGGTATGAGTCCAGGATGTTACGGACATGGGAATATACCGGTTCCCCAGCCAACTGGTCAGGCTGGCGCCTCCGCCGTCCTCCACTCCCACCACCCCTGCCCACTTGCACCTGGCCTGCCCTTGTGGGCACATCGGGTCTCCGGGACCCCTGAGGGGTGGCATTGGCGTTGTCGCCTGCCTCCTCCTGGGTGCCCGGGACACGGTGTCCCTCCTGGCCAGCCTGGCTGCTTTGTGGTGGTGGGGCAGGGATCCTGGGTGTCTCCTGGGATGTGGCAGGAGTGGGGGTGGTGGTTGGCCCTGTTGTACCTGATGCAGGTGCTGCAGGTGGTTGGACACCAGAGGTGCCAGGTTGGTCGGGGTCGTCCACAGAGTGGTGCGAGTCGTCGCTGCCGGTGGGATCGGGCTCCCGCAGATCCGGGTCCTGTGAGTCTTCCCCCCCAGTGTTGGGGGGTGAACCACGACGTTGACCTGTGTGTGAGAGAGACAATGTTACTTTTGGTCCATGCAACATCCATGTTTCATCAGTTTCAACGTTGGCACATTTCCTCTTGCAATTAGGATCTGTCTTGCATTCCACTCACAGTGCACTTGTGCATGGGTGTGTCCCTTGGGCACCACTTTGGCCCCTTTAACTATGTGTGGCACAGTCTTACTTGCTGCGTCAAGTGTGACTGCAGTCAGCAGTGGAGTGGGCAGGTGTGACGAGCCATGCATTGGTGCCTTCCGTGTAGCACTGTACATGTGCACATGGAGTGGATCCACACACTTATATAATGCAGGTAGCTGTCGTTGTGCTCGTGAACAGGTTGTGACATGGCCCTGTGTTTTGCCATGGGGAAGAGGGGGGGTTCTGGCACTGGCCACCCTTGGCTACATGCACACAGTCTACCTGCTGACGAGCAGACATTCCCACACACCACACGGCTGATTTGCTCTCCCTGTGTCTCCCTCCCTCTCTGTCCCCCTCTCCCTCCCTCCGTGTGTCAGCCTCCTCCCTCTGTCCGTGTCCCTGTGTCTCCCTCCCTCTCTGTCCCCCTCTCCCTCCCTCCGTGTGTCAGCCTCCTCCCTCTGTCCGTGTACTGTGTCTCCCTCCCTCTCTGTCCCCCTCTCCCTCCCTCCGTGTGTTAGCCTCCTCCCTCTGTCCGTGTCCCTGTGTCTCCCTCCCTCTCTGTCCCCCTCTCCCTCCCTCCGTGTGTCAGCCTCCTCCCTCTGTCCGTGTCCCTGTGTCTCCCACCCTCTCTGTCCCCCTCTCCCTCCCTCTCTGTCCCCCTCTCCCTCCCTCTGTGTGTCACCCTCTGTCACCTCAGGCCAGCTTCCTGGGCACACACTGTTAGCAGATCTTTGAATGGCCCTTGGCTTGTTGATGTGAGTTTGTTTCTGATCTCCAGGCACCCATTGGGTGTAGTGTCTGTCTCTGCGCTGCTGCTGTGGTGGTGTGTGCTGCCACTCATTCACAATGTTGGCTGTTCATTAGCTGCTGTCATGTGCAAAACAGTGCCTTCACCCCCATGTGTTGATGCAAGGCATCCGCCATTTGCTGGCGGGTCTTTCCTGTGTGGGGATACAGTGTTTGTATGGCTGTGACCTAGGCCATATGGGCAGAGGGCATTGTTGCCTGCTTCTGAGTTGCACTATGTGAATTTTGGGGCCCACCCTCCCGCCATCCGGGTTACCGTGTCATGTGTTGGTGTCGTATGTGGCCTGTGACTTGACATTGTCCAGCTGGGTGCATGGGGCATGGTGGCGGCAGTGGCATGTGCGTGTTCATGGAGTGTGGTTGAGTCATGCAATAGCTTGGGGTGGTTGCGTGCCTGTTAGTGATTTTGGTTGTGGATGACGTTCCCCCATGTGAGGTGCATTGTTTGTGTACTCACCCGGGTCTCGGAGTCCTCCTAATCCTTCGACTGCCTCCACCGGCTGTATGGCCATCACCCTCTCCTCCCAGGGCTGGTAGTGTACGGGTCTGCAGGAGGGCCCTCCTCCAGTGGCGTTGGCCTGGTTGTGTTCTTCCAGCATCTTGGCTCGGACCCTCCTCCGCAGATCGTACCACCTGGCTTGGCATTCCTGCCTGGTCCTTCTGGTGTCCGCAACAGCATTCACAGCATCGACGATGGTCTGCCACATGGCTGTTTTTGCTGCCATGCTGGTCTGTCTGACCAATGTTCCAAAGAGCTGTGGCTCGACTCTGAGGATTTCATCAACAAGGACCTCCAACTCTCGGTTACTGAACTTTGGATTCTTGTTAGTGGGCATGGTGAGGGGTGTGGGTGTGGATGGTGGGGGGGGTGTGTGGATGGTTGTGGGTGTGTGGGTGTGGTTGTGCAGGTGTGTGTGTGAATGTGATGAGGGGGTGTTTGTGAAGGTGGTTGTGTGAAGGTGTGCAAGTGTAAGGTGTGGTGAAGCTTGTAGTATGGTTCTGTGTAGGCCTGGGCAAAAATTTCGTTCCGTTCGCGGAAATTGCGATAATTTGACATTTTTGCGTTCCGCGGAGAGCGCGAAGATGTCAAAAATTCCGGTTTCCGCAGCTTGGCGATAATTTGTTTCTTGCTCGCGCTGTAAAATGATACATTCTCGCGCGCGCGCGATCGCCTTACCTGATTCCCTGCGTTCGCCGACAAGTTTTCTTGATCCGGTCGCGTTCTCCATGAGATGTTGTATTGTTTTTAGCCATTTGCGCTGTCTCGCGACAGTTCGCGCCCGCAGTGACGTCATGCGTCGCGCGATCACGTCTTTCTTCTCGCGATCATGCACCGCGAGAACAACTCAAAACAAGATGGCCGCGCCCGCAAGCAGCCACATGGGTAAGTTGGCGACCCGCAACCATGCAGAAAATCGCGCGAACATGCCGGAAAAAAACTTCCGCATCTTCGCGATATTTCTGCTTGTTTGCGATAATTTTAAACATTCTCGCGATAATTTGCGAAGGTTAATTCCGCAAATTCCGCCCACCCCTAGTTCTGTGGTGTCTGGCAGCAGTGAGTCTGTTGCAAAGGTTCATGGTTTGTGTGTGTGGGCCCTTTTTATTGGTCCATTGGTGGGTGTGGCTGTGTTTGAAGTTTGGGTGGGTGTGTTATAAGGAGTGGTGGTGTTTTGGGCCTCTGTTTGTTTTTGGCAGTTGCAGGTCAGTGAATGTGTTTTTTTAGTGTTTGTTGGCCATGTTTAGTGGCTTTGTGCCATTCGAATAGTGTATTCTTGTGTTGTTTTGTTTTGTCCTGGTTGTGTACGTGCGTTTTGAGCGTGTGTACGGTGTGTACATGGGCCATTTGGTTGTACGGTGCTGTCCTTGTGTGTGGCTTGGTACGACTCGTACATGCGGTTGTGATGTTGGGGCCTGGGGTGCGCTCCGTACTTAGGAGGTTGTGGTGGGGGTGCGACTCTGACGTACACGGGTGTACATACACGGGGGTAGGACACGTACAGGGGTGGGGTACGACTCGAACGTACTGGGGTGTACATGCACGGGGGTAGGACACGTACAGGGGTGGGGGTACAACGCCAACGTACTGGGGTGTACATACACGGTGGTACGACACGTACAGGGGTGGGGGTACGACGCGAACATACAGGGGTGTACATACACGGGGGTAGGACACGTACAGGGGTGGGGGTACGACTCGGACGTACAGGGGTGTACATGCACGGGGGTAGGACACGTACAGGGGTGGGGGTACGACTCGAACGTACTGGGGTGTACATGCACGGGGGTAGGACACGTACAGGGGTATGATGCGAACATACTGGGGTGTACATACATGGTGGTACGACATGTACAGGGGTGGGGGTACGACGCGAACGTACTGGGGTGTACATACACGGGGGTAGGACACGTACAGGGGTGGGGGTACGACTCGGACTGACAGGGGTGTACATGCACGGGGGTAGGACACGTACAGGTGTGGGGGTACGACTCGAACGTACTGGGGTGTACATGCACGGGGGTAGGACACGTACAGGGGTGGGGGTACGACGCGAACGTACTGGGGTGTACATACACGGTGGTACGACACGTACAGGGGTGGGGGTACGACGCAAACGTACAGGGGTGTACATACACGGGGGTAGGACACGTACAGGGGTGGGGGTACGACTCGGACGTACAGGGGTGTACATGCACGGGGTAGGACACATACAGGGGTGGGGGTACGACTCGAACGTACTGTGGTGTACATACACGGTGGTACGACACGTACAGGGGTGGGGGTACGACACGAACGTACTGGGGTGTACATACACGGTGGTACGACACGTACAGGGGTGGGGGTACGATGCGAACGTACTGGGGTGTACATACACGGTGGTACGACACGTACAGGGGTGGGGGTATGACGCGAACGTACTGGGGTGTACATACACGGTGGTACGACACGTACAGGGGTGGGGGTACGACTCGAACGTACTGGGGTGTACATACACGGTGGTACGACACGTACACGAGTGGGGGTACGACGCAAACGTACTGGGGTGTACATACACGGTGGTACGACAGGTACAGGGGTGGGGGTACGACGCGAACGTACTGGGGTGTACATACACGTTGGTACGACACGTACACGGGTGGGGGTACGACGCGAACGTACTGGGGTGTACATGCACGGGTGGGGGTTCGACACGTACACGGGTGTACATACAGGGGGGGTGTACATTGACGGGGAGTGCGACTCGAACGTATGGGTGCTGGGGGGAGTGTTGGGCGCGTATGCGAGGACATGTCTCCATGGTTGCAATGGGAGTTCGGTGCGGACGGTGTTTTTACCATACGGTTGTGAGTTCGGACGCACGGGTTGGATCGTGATTCCTCAGGCGGACTTGACTTTTCACATTTGTACGGTAAATCGTCCGAGGACGTGTCGGACACATTTTCCGACCCGAGAACGTGTGGGGAAATATTCCGACTGCGGTTCGTATGGGCTTTTTACCATGCGAATCGTGATTGCCAGTTTGTACGGCACTTGTACGATTCGTACGGTAAAAAGACCGGATACGAGTCGGACGGGGAAATTTTTTACCGGATCGTAATTGGCACCTTATTGTGTCTTTAAAACATATATTCAGTATTTCCGAAAGAAATATTAGACACCAAGTGAAGATAGCACAAAACTCTCAAGAGACATTCTGCACTATTAACTATCCTCAAATTTAAACACAGCATGTTTAAAGAAATACACCACCCTCAGCATATACATAAAATGTTCTTTCAAAAACATATAGTTCTCTTCGTCTTTAAGTAAACTCAAGAGTCTCATCATACATATAACTATCTGAAACCGGAAAAAACATATCTCACCATCTAAGCCTATGCAAACCGGTCATATAAGTTAAAACGCACATTGACAAACATTTCCTAATACATTCCTAACAAGTGTTGCTAATTTATAATTCATATACAGGTGCAGCACATTTTCCTATCTTTTATTCATGACTACCCTGCTCCTGTTTAATGATGTGACTAAAAGTACTACAATTCCCAGAATGCAAATAACATAGATCTGTCTGTTCTGCACATGATGCTTAGACATTAAAAACATCGTCATTTTTAAAGGCATTGCTCTTTGTAACTTTCAACAGTACTAACATCTTAAACACATACCCTCTGCCAGACACAGTTCATCTGATATATTTTTTTCATATCACTGTGATACTATTTTTTATAAAACTTCCATATACATCTTTAGGGGATTTACCTTTGCTGCCAGTTCGTCGTGGGAATTACAGCGTGACTCCTTTGTGCCCTTGTCAGCGCCAGCAACTCGCCGGACCCGCTGCGCGGGTCCCGCAGTGCCCTCTCAACACCGTAAGGGTGGTCTGGAACAGGGTTGAACCAAGCGGGGTGAGCGGTAGCAAACAGGGCTGCGAGCTGCAGGGGACTCCATTGTCCAGGAGTCCCTGCGTGCCCAATTGCTTCCACCTGGGCTGCTCTCCCTGTTCGACACGCCCCCCTGCATAGCAGCTTGATTAAAACAGAGCCAAAACCTTGTTTGCCTGGGATTTACCTTTGCTGCCAGTTCGTCGTGGGAATTACAGCGTGACTCCTTTGTGCCCTTGTCAGCGCCAGCAACTCGCCGGACCCGCTGCACGGGTCCTGCAGCGCCCTCTCAACACCGTAAGGGTGGTCTGGAACAGGGTTGAACCAAGCGGGGTGAGCGGTAGCAAACAGGGCTGCGAGCTGCAGGGGACTCCATTGTCCAGGAGTCCCTGCGTGCCCAATTGCTTCCACCTGGGCTGCTCTCCCTGTTCGACATGCCCCCCTGCATAGCAGCTTGATTAAAACAGAGCCAAAACCTTGTTTGCCTGGGATTTACCTTTGCTGCCAGTTCGTCGTGGGAATTACAGCGTGACTCCTTTGTGCCCTTGTCAGCGCCAGCAACTCGCCGGACCCGCTGCGCGGGTCCCGCAGCGCCCTCTCAACACCGTAAGGGTGGTCTGGAACAGGGTTGAACCAAGCGGAGTGAGCGGTAGCAAACAGGGCTGCGAGCTGCAGGCGACTCCATTGTCCAGGAGTCCCTGCATGCCCAATTGCTTCCACCTGGGCTGCTCTCCCTGTTCGACATGCCCCCCTGCATAGCAGCTTGGTTAAAACAGAGCCAAAACCTTGTTTGCCTGGGATTTACCTTTGCTGCCAGTTCGTCGTGGGAATTACAGCGTGACTCCTTTGTGTCCTTGTCAGCGCCAGCAACTCGCCGGACCCGCTGCGTGGGTCCCGCAGCGCCCTCTCAACACCGTAAGGGTGGTCTGGAACAGGGTTGAACCAAGTGGGGTGAGCGGTAGCAAACAGGGCTGCGAGCTGCAGGGGACTCCATTGTCCAGGAGTCCCTGTGTGCCCAATTGCTTCCACCTGGGCTGCTCTCCCTGTTCAACACGCCCCCCTGCATAGCAGCTTGATTAAAACAGAGCCAAAACCTTGTTTGCCTGGGATTTACCTTTGCTGCCAGTTCGTCGTGGGAATTACAGCGTGACTCCTTTGTGCCCTTGTCAGCACCAGCAACTCGCCGGACCCGCTGCGCGGGTCCCGCAGCGCCCTCTCAACACCGTAAGGGTGGTCTGGAACAGGGTTGAACCAAGCAGGGTGAGCGGTAGCAAACAGGGCTGCGAGCTGCAGGGGACTCCATTGTCCAGGAGTCCCTGCGTGCCCAATTGCTTCCACCTGGGCTGCTCTCCCTGTTCGACACGCCCCCCTGCATAGCAGCTTGATTAAAACAGAGCCAAAACCTTGTTTGCCTGGGATTTACCTTTGCTGCCAGTTCGTCATGGGAATTACAGCGTGACTCCTTTGTGCCCTTGTCAGCGCCAGCAACTCGCCGGACCCGCAGCGCGGGTCCCGCAGCGCCCTCTCAACACCGTAAGGGTGGTCTGGAACAGGGTTGAATCAAGCGGGGTGAGCGGTAGCAAACAGGGCTGCGAGCTGCAGGGGACTCCATTGTCCAGGAGTCCCTGCGTGCCCAATTGCTTCCACCTGGGCTGCTCTCCCTGTTCGACACGCCCCCCTGCATAGCAGCTTGATTAAAACAGAGCCAAAACCTTGTTTGCCTGGGATTTACCTTTGCTGCCAGTTCGTCGTGGGAATTACAGCGTGACTCCTTTGTGCCCTTGTCAGCGCCAGCAACTCGCCGGACCCGCTGCGCGGGTCCCGCAGCGCCCTCTCAACACCGTGAGGGTGGTCTGGAACAGGGTTGAACCAAGCGGGGTGAGCGGTAGCAAACAGGGCTGCGAGCTGCAGGGGACTCCATTGTCCAGGAGTCCCTGCGTGCCCAATTGCTTCCACCTGGGCTGCTCTCCCTGGATGACACGCCCCCGTACCTATACCCCCCTCCTATTTGAGGAAGTTCATTCCAGCGACGCGGGAGCGCGTGGGAGCGCCCGGGGCTAAGCCCGGGCAAAGGGCGGGCCGTCTGAGGCCGTCAGAGAACGGAAGAGACCGGACCGGGCCCCGTCTCTAACAACGAGTTTGTCTGTGAACCGCTCCTTCCGAACTCTACCGATCACCAAGTCATTCTTTGTGTATGAGAGTCCTGTATAGCCTGGTTTAATATTTTCAATATTATTAGTTGGCGAATAACTGTATTGGGTGATTGTGGATATGGTTCTTACGAGAGGAAGTAAAACCAAAGTAAAGGGAGGTGGGGGAAAATGCCTAGGTCCTATGGATGACTTTATTGCCAAGGCAAATAATTTTATTGACCAAAGCATTAGTCTAATAGAAGGCAGGGTGTCTTTAGATCTTGCACTGGCAAAAAGGTCGTCCATGGGAAATTTGAAGAACGCAAAAACCCCCGAGGCCCAGCAAATTAGGGGGTGTGGGATGACTCCCATGGGTAGGAGAAGTCTCCCAAATAACGTAGTTCTATCGGCCTCACATCTTTCTGATTTTCAATTAAGCCTGGATCTAGAAAGGACCCCAGAATTAATTCCCGAAATAACTCCAGACGAAATAAGGATTATCAGAGGGAGGAGAGAGGGAGCGATTAGGAAAAGAAGGATAAACCCTATAAATCCGATTCATCATGATTCTAGTATCCAACATGAAGTAAAACTCACAACACCTCTACAAGACAATCTCCTTTCTGACAACTCAGCTATTAATCAGTCCATACATGACAATTCAGACTCTCTTAGCGTAGTAAACCCTATTCATTCCCCACCTAGTAACATGCATAGGGATAATGTAAACCCACTTTTAATAAACAACATAGCAGAGCTCTTAAAAATCGCCATTGCACCACTTGAATTAAGATTGTCCCAGATGGAGCAACAATTACAGCTTCTCGTTAACATTATGAAACCTAAACAAGTACTAGGGGATAAAAAAAAGAGAGGAACCAAACCACCCCCTCAAAAGGTGCCATACACGCATAATAATAAACACAAAACTGCCCCAACAGAGTCCCCCTTTAAACTACAACCCCCCGAAGTACTTATCATAGAGAGTGCAGAAGAACCTATCGTTAACTCCAATATAAATTCTCTCCAGGTTAATGTCCCGGGAGTACCAACTACAGGCTCTAAAATTCCCTCCCTTAGGGAAAAAAAAAAGTTGCACCAAACAAACACTTCGATCCTAAACAAGCAGGTTCCCAAAATAGCAACAACTGTTTCCAGCACAGCCGATACGAAGGGCCCTAAAAGTAGATTGGCGGTAGAATTGCCACCAGAAGCAAGTCCATACGTTGTAGTTATGGTTGGTGTACCCGAGCTAGAAGATCATGTTGTGGAATCTACTTGGTCGTTGAAAAACAAGGTTCAGTTCTGGTTAAACAATAATCGACCCATCACTGAACCCGGGTCATCTAGGATTCTGATGGTCCGTAGAACCCCTTGGGTGGGAAATAGTAGGTAAACAATACCGGGAGACTGTATCTTGATTTCATTTGAACATCCCTGGGTGGCGGATTAAATATGCTCTTGGGAGTTTCCAAACACCTACGGTGAAATAGGAACTAGGCGACTCTCCTTTTTCTATCCCTCGAGGTTCTTTAGGGAGGTCCCTACCATCAATGCTCCTCCCTGGGTAACAACAGCCCCAGCTCACGACAATTATTATAACCAATGGAAAACAGTGGGCTCTCGTTCCCGTGAGCATGGTGATTATCGGTACACACCAGGGCCTCGATTTTGGGGCGGAGGAAGAGATGAATGGGGCGTCCACCAACAGCAGATGTCCAATAGAGAGCCAAGGCAAAGGGAAACCTGGTTTGGGATCCCAACGGACAATAGATTCAGTATCCTTGAGATGGTTGACTGACCATCAATTCCATCCAAAGTCACTAATCATAGTTCATCCCACTCAATATCCAATGCCACAATGGACTGCTCAATTCAAGAAATAGTGACTAACGTAGAATCGCATCCGTTATCTATTCTTTTTTGGAACATCGCGGGGCTTCGTTCCAAAATCGAAGATGGCTCGATAGCATATTTCCTGGAACAGGGGAAAATTATATTTCTACAGGAGACCTGGTCTCTAACAGAGCTTCACCTCCATGGGTTTCAAACGTATTTTACGTCAGCTTTGGGAGGAGGTATTGGTAGACCAAAGGGGGGGCTGACCACATATATTGCCAACACAGTAAATGATCCTAGCCCCTTCCATGCGGGGCGGATTCCCCCGCTGTGCTGAGCGCTGCTTGCGCGGGCGTGGTCATGACGGAACGGTTCCGTCATGAGCACAGCTCAACCGACGCTCATGACGGAACCGTTCCGTCATGAGCGTCGAAGGGGTTAAAACATCGTTGGTTGCGTCGGACCCAAATTTCCAACTATTAAAGCTCCTTCTCAATAAAACCGAGCCCATCCTCTTGCTTAATTTGTATAACAATCTCGAGGATGATCAATTTTTGTCTCTTATTAGCAAAATCAAGGAGAAATTGAGAAAGAATTCTATAATTGGTAAAGGGCCAGTTCATTTCATATGTGGCGGAGATTTAAACATACATCCATGTCCACATGTCGGGAAAAATAGATGTGGAATTGTGGACGAAGATAACGCTCCTATTATGCACTTTACTCATAGTAAAGTGGGGACTGCTATGAATAATATGTTATTGGATTTAGAACTTGAAATAGTAAACAAACCAATTCCAGGGTCAAACCTCTTACAACCAACGTACGTGGGCAGGGGCTATAGTACGACAGTAGACTATATCCTCCTCTCGTCAGGATTGTCTCCTCGAGTGAGGTCCTGTGAGGTGTTGTTAAACACTTTTAGTGACCATTCCGCTCTCAGATTAGAAATACAACGAATAAAGGGACAACCTGAAATGGGCGCAATAGCGACAACCCTCGCACAAAATAAATTGGAGCTAGGCAGGACAAACGGGTACGCATTGAAGTGGGAGACGATCAATCCGGAGGTAATTATGGGGAAATTGGTAAAAGAGGCATACATAAATATAATCAATTGCCTCGATCTAGCACTATCTGACGAAGAAGTTTTAACTAATTTTATACAAATATTAGAGAAGATTAAGGAACTTCTCACCACAACATCAAGGAGGGCACCCTCAACTAATAAAGGCTGGTTTAACCATTCCTGCACTATGGCCCTAGCTAATTTAAAAAAGGAATTAAAAAAAACAGTTAGATTCCCAGAAACGATCCAATTGGTGAGGCGCCAATATCTTTCTGCACGAAAGCAAAGAATCATTGAATTAAAAAAGAAATTATGGGATGATTTACACTCCAGTGCTGTATCAAAGAATAGTTTGGCTTTTTGGCGCACTGTTAAAACACCATGGGGCAGATTTATGAGCCCCTTGCGCCACTTTTGCGTCACTTTTAACATGGGAAAAGTGACGCAAAAGTGGCGCAAGCGGCTCATAAATCTGCCCCCATATATTTTGGATTCAGACAGCCCCAAGATAGAAGTGGCCATTGATGAAGTTACGTGGGTGGCACACTTCTCTAAACTGTTGGCAAAGGATCAGAACATTTTCTCCCAAATGCTGATTATCCCATTTCCCTATTTTTCGATATCACCGACGTTTTAGCGGCCTTGAATGCAAGTAAGAGTGGGAAAGCCCCAGGCCCTGATGGAGTCCCAGTAGACCTGTTTAAATTTAATCCGGACCTCTGGACCCCCATCATAACAAGAGTATGCACTGCAGCGGCAAAAGTGGGCCTGATTGATTCTTGGACAAAGTCAATTATGGTCCCAATTTTTAAAAAAGGAGACCGCCAGGATGTTAACTGTTATTGTCCCATTTCCCTGTTTGACTCGCTAGGTAAAGTGGTTGGTAGAGTTGTCCTTGAACGACTCCGACAGTGGGCTGAGGAGGGAAACATTATTTCAGATCTACAATTTGGATTTCGGGAGGGGTTTGGAACGGTGGAGCAGGCCCTTAATCTTAGTCTGATCCTGGGAAAATATTGCCAAGCAAAAAAAGAAACAGTTTATATGGTGTATGTAGATTTATCTGCCGCCTTTGACTGTGTCTCACACATAAAACTCTGGAACATCCTGACACATATGGGAGTGGACCCCCCTCTCGTAGATTTTATGAGAGAGTTATATTCTGGGGCCTCTGCAAGGGTGCGTTTTGGTACGAAGGGTGAATTGACCGCGCCTTTCGGAGTGGAGCGAGGAGTCAGGCAGGGGTGTGTCCTCGCCCCCTTCCTCTTCTCCTTATATACAAATGGTTTGGAGGTGGAGATGATGAGGGGGGCTCTGGACCTACCTCGGGTAAAACGGCGTTTGATACCTGCCTTGCTCTACGCGGACGACGCGGTCATTTTGGCCCGCACCCCATGCGAACTGCAGAAATCCGTAAATAGATATGTCGAGTTTATGGGTGGCCTGGACTTACAAGTCAATGTCAAAAAAACATTTGTTATGGTAGCCGGGCGAAAAAAGAAGCGAGTAAAGAACATCTTTCTCAAAGATCAAAAATTGGAGGTGACTACGAAGTATTGCTACCTGGGGATAATGATTGACGACGGGCTCAACTGGAGAGCAGCAGTAGAGGTCAGATGTCATCTGTTTAAGAGAGCTATAATGTCCCTGATAAGTTTCTCACAGAGACTAGGGAAAAGGCCCCCAGTGGAGCTTCTAAAAATCTACTCAGCTAAATGCCAGGCGATTGCCCTCTACGGAGCCGGGATGTGGGGATCCGTAGAGGTCAGCGCCCTCCAGGTTGCTGAAAATAATTTCCTGAGATTTCTTTTAGCCGTACCAATGAGCACCTCAGTATACGCTCTCCATTTGGAGCTTGGAATCCCCTATCTCAAGGATCTGATAAGAATTCAGCCCCTATTGCTCTGGAGACGTATTTGGACGTCCGATAATAATGTTTTTTCGCAGGAAGTTTTGATGGACTCAATGACCATAGACCATTCTGTAAAAATAAAATGGTTATGCTATGTAAGAAATTTCCTCAAGGATCTTGGCTTGGAGAAATATTATTCCGACCCTAAAAAAATTATTGAAATCCCTAAGAGAGTGCTGAAAAAATTGGCGTTAACGCATTTGGAGTCCTTGAGGCTGACCTCTGTGGCAACAAAACCATCGGCCGTTCATGCCAATCTGATTCAGATCACTTACTCCATTCAACCATATTTGACAATACAGTTTAGCACCTATCATAGAATGTTGCTGACAAAATTCAGATTAGATTCTTTTTTCAGATTAGTTTCTTTCCCCGATAGAAATAGTTGGGATTCGATTCCCACTCTTTGTTCTTGTGATGAAGTATCAACACAGTCAAATTTACATACTATTCTGTTTTGTAAATTTTATCATTCACATAGGAAGGTCTGGTTACTACCTGTATTAAAGCGATGGGGATTAAGACAATGTCGCCCGGCGATGCTACGTCTTCAAATGTTAGACTCTGAATTGATCTGTTATCATGTCTTCAACTTTCTAAGATGCAGTGTGAAACATAGGAATAACCTGTAATTTGGAGTCTGATTTTAGTCTATGTTGACGAAACGAAACTATGTAAATCCTTGGTTTAAAGCTATATGATATGATATTTGATTAGTTTTAACCATCTTTTTTAAGATTAGTGTGTTTTCTTTATTCTGTATTGTATCGTCTAAACAATTGTTCTTTTATGGTTTTTAAAATTGTAAAAAACCGAATAAAGAAGATATTATTATTATTATTATATACATCTTTATTTCTAATGTACATTTTTTAAATAATTAAAACGTTATTTACATAACTCTGAATTGAGTTTGTAGATTATATTGTTGTTTTAGCTCTTTCTGGATAGTTTTGACACAGTTGAAATTTGTAAAAATTAAGCACCAGAATGGTACATCACTCTCCCACAAAGTAACTATAAAATTGGAACCTCTTTAAAATTTCCACTCCATTATCTTGAGAAAGGCAGCATATGATATCATGACTTTCTTTTCAGACTACTCTATCTCCACTTGTGAATGTTTAGCATCTGTTAACCCTTTACCTCTCTTCCAAAACAAGATTCCTGTCTCGGCGTGATTTTTGAGATGATCGCGGAGTAACCATGAAAAAAAAACAGGGGTCCATACCTATATTTAGCTTCAAGTTTTTTAATATAGGTACTGCAGAACAGTTTATTACATAGTCCTGAATTGGAAATTAAAATGTATCATTACTAAAATTGTGTCATAACTCCAAAATGTTTTTAAAATGTTCTGTCTCTTTAACACCCTTCTCCCCTATACACTCTTAGCTTAGTGTATCTAGCAATCCAGTGGAACC
The DNA here is from genome assembly GCF_964204655.1 of Triturus cristatus. Classification (NCBI taxonomy): domain Eukaryota; kingdom Metazoa; phylum Chordata; class Amphibia; order Caudata; family Salamandridae; genus Triturus; species Triturus cristatus. The sequence continues at coordinate 731,314,421 of NC_140587.1, read as the reverse complement.
AGAAGGCCACAAGTTCACAGCACATTCTAGAAGGAACATGCTACTTCCAAAGGAGATACAACAGGTGTGGTTTACTCCACAGATTCAAAAACATATACATGTCTGTATTACATTTCTTTTTTTAAACAACAGCAAATAATAGGATTTCTTTGTAATACATCCAACACACTAGCTAATTTTATTCACTTAAATGCTGACAGCATCCAATGAAACATTACCCTTTTAAAAATAAAAAGAACACATCCATTTTATCTGCTTTTCATTTAAAAAACTACCTCATTCAGATCCAGCCTTCTCTTGACTGCTATTGGTCCTTCACTTCAAAATGCTTAGAGTGTGGGTTGTTGGTCACAGCTATGTCTATTGGGCTACAGAGGCTGCAAAAAAGAAAGGTATTGACAGGGACTTGGGTTTGCCAAATGTGGAGATTACTTGGTTTGGCTAGAGAGGCAGCCGTGGCCCGTGCAGTTAAGAGCGGTGAGGCCGGCTGGGGGGAGATTTCGACGGACGATGATGAGGGAAAATTAAATAAATAGTAAATGTTCCCTCATCGTCCGTCCAAATCCCCCACCACCTGGCCCCACTGCCCCAACGCTCTTACATGCACGGGCCGCAGCTGCAGAGAAGGCTAAAGTTTAATAAGCTGCTGGCTTTGGTTAAAATCAAATTGGATTGTCAAGCTCCTCATCTCATGATTTTGAACTGTGGTATAAATGACCTAGGCACAGTAACTGGGGTAGTACTGGAAATTCTAATGAGGAATATCATTGCAGAACTGATGTCACGTTTCCCTTATGGTGTATTCTAATATATATCTATTATCACAAAAAGGAAAGATTAGGGAGTGAGCTGTCTCTGACTCCCCAAACCAATGTACTATAACCCACTAAAAGGAGAGAGGGACTAGAAAGACTGCTAGAGAAATGCCTACTTGGTATCCCTGTTCAGAGGCAAACACAACATAAGAATTAGAAGAGAAAAGGCCCCCCTCCACGAACCTTAGATGGACCTGGGGACCACCATCCCCCAGGGCCAGCTCTCGCAATGTCCTTGGTGCCTACCCCTAGGACACTGCTGTTTGCTATGGTTGCAGAGTGGAGGAGAAAGGGGGCGTGACCACCAAAAACCTCTCAGCAAACCCACTATGAGGGACTTACTGTAGGTAACAGGAGTGGTTGGCCCCCAAGGACCCTCAATAGACAAGGGGACTTCATCCTCCCACTAATAGTGCACCAGGAGGCATGTTTGCAGAGTGGTGGAGAAAGAGTGCACGGCCGGCAATCCTGCTGTATGGGACTTTATGAAGGTAATAGGAGGGAGGTTGGCCCCTAAGGCCCTCAAGGATGTCCTTGGGGACAACTACCCCTCCTCTTATCTCCAATGAGTCCCACACAGCAGGATTGTTAAGAGGTCTTCGGAGGTCATGCCCCCTTTCTCCACCACTCTGCAAACGCAGCTCACTGTGCACTTTTGGTTGGGGATGAAGTCTACTTTACTTCTGAGGGACCTTGGGGGCCAAGAAGCCCTCCTGGTACCTCCTGTAATTCCTAAACAGCAGGATTCCGGACAGCTGGTCGGAGACCCAGCCCCCGTTCTTCACCACTCTGCAAACACGACTACTAGTTAAATAAGCATTTGCAATGCAATAGGTCTCATATTTGCAAGAGTTAGAGCTATTGGCATTGTAAATGTAATCGTTTTATCTTTATGTTTTGTGGAGTGGAGTGGATGTATGTGGTATGTAACGGAATTATATGGTATGTTGTGCAGTTGAATTATGTGGATATAAATCTTGTGATATTTAGTGTATAGGAATTCTGTGAAATGGGATTGTGTGTTATGGACAGTAATTATGAGGGAAGGTATTTTGTGTTGTCGAGCGTTATGTATTGGAGTTTGATTATGTGGTGCGATGTTGAATTTTGTGGTGTGTATTGTATATCTGTGGTGTTTTATGTAATTGTGTTGCTAATTTGTGTTATGTGGTTTCTTGAATAATTATGTGGTATGTAATGGAAACGTGCTGAGTTTATTTGTGTGATGTGGAACTGTGCAATTGTGTGTGTAAAAATAGATAATGTTTGTAAAGTTCAAAAATTCCCTAACCCCCTCCCACACACCAATTGTAGGTATATTTTTTAAATGCTGTTTCTGTGCACTGTTTATTTACATCTTTTAATTTTTTTCCAAATAACAAAACTTATTTAATTTAGACAAACTAACAATCAATCAATCAATAAATCAATCATGATTTATAAATCACAGCTACTCACCCGAAGGGGGTCTCAAGGCACTGAGGGGGGTGCACAGCTCCCAGAAGATCTCGGAGCTCTGTCAAAGAGCTAGGTCCTGAGGTCCTTTAAGAACTTGGGGACTGATGGTGTCTGTCGGAGGTGGAGAGGGAGGGAGTTCCATTCCTTGGCAGCAAGGAGGTAGAAGGAGCACCCTCCTGATCTGGTCTTCTTGATGCGTGGTACCATTTCAAGGGAGAGCTGGGCCAAGCGGAGGGATCTTTGGGGTGCTTGGAACGTGAGGCGGTGGTTCATGTAGGTGGGTCCGGTGTTGTTGAGGGCTTTGTGGGTGTGGGTGAGAAGCTTGAAGGTGATTCTCTTCTCAACGGGGAGCCAGTGTAGTGTCTGTAGGTGTTGGCTGATGTGGCAGTGGTACGGTAGATTGAGGACTAGTCTGGGGGTGGTGTTTTGGACGTTCAGGAGTTTGGGGGTAGGTGTTGTTGATACCAGTGTATAGTGCATTGCTGTAGTCTAGTCTGCTGCTGATGAGGGCGTGGGTGATGATTTTTCTGTATTTGAGGGGAATCCAGTAGAAGGTCTTTCGGAGTAGGAGGAAGACGTGGAAGCCTTGATCTAGTTAGTCCAGGATGATTCAGAGATTGTGTGTTTGCTCCGTGGAGGAGGGAGGGTTCCTGAGGTGGGGCACCAGATGTCGTTCCAGGCGTCAGAGTGTGGGCCCATGACGAGCACGTTGGTTTTATCCATGTTGAGTTGTAGGCAGCTGTTCTTCATCCACATGGCAACTCCCTCCATTCAGTCTTGAAAGTTATGTTTGGAGAGGTTGGATCGGTTGGACAGGGAGAGGATGAGTTGGGTGTCATCTGCGTACAATACGATGTTGAGTACGTGTGATCTGATGATGGATGCAAGCGGGGCCATGCAAATGTTGAACAGGGTCAGGCTGATGGAGGAACCTTGGTGTAATCCGCAGGTGGTCGATGTGGGTTCCGAGAGGAAAGGAGAGAGTCTGACCTAATGCGTCCTATCAGAGAGGAAAGAGCGGATCCAGTCGAGGGCCTTGTTCCGGATTCCTGTGTCGTGGAGTCTGTGGGCTAGGGTGTATCAAAGCCCATGGTGCGGTCCAGGGGGATGAGGGCCACAGTCTCTCCTCTGTCGAGGATAGAGCATATGTCATCTGTCATGATTAAAAGGGCCTTTTCAGTGCTATAGTTCTTACTGAAGCCTGATTGAGAGTATTCAAGAATGTTGTTTTCTTCTATGGAGGCGGCGAGTTTGACAGTTCACGGCCTTTTCCATGACTTTCACCGGATACAGGAGTAAGGAGATCGGTCTGAAGTTTTTGAGGTCGGTGGGATCCGTTGAGGGTTTTTTCAAGAGGGGGTTGATCTCAGCGTGTTTCCAGCTGTCGTGGAAGAAGGCAATCTCAAAGGAGCGGTTGATGATTCTTTGAAGCTCATCGGTGATGATATCTGCGGCTCTGTGGTAGATGTGGTGGGGGCAGGGGTCTGTAGGGGCCCGTGAGTGGGTGGTCTTCACAATCTTTAGGGTGTCTTCGATGCTGAGGGTGGTCCAGCTGTCCAGTGTTGGCTGCGTGGGGCGTGGAACGGTGGGAGAGGGTCCCTCGCGGAGGTTGTTGTCGTTGCAGTTGTCATAAATGGTTTTGATTTTGTGGTGGAAGAAGGCGCTGAGTCTGTCGCAGAGGTCCTGAAAGGTGGGATGTCAGTAGTCTCGCTGTTGGGTTGGGCAAACTCTTTGATGATGCCAAAGAGCTCCTTGCTGTTGTGTGCGTGGGTGGGGATTCTGTCCTGGAGTGGTTTCGTCCTTGAGTATCTGATGAGTTTGTGGTGGGCGGTGGTGATAGTTTTGAAGTTAAGGCCAGCTGGGGTTATGATGTTGCTCCATAGCTTTTTGAGGTGTCTGCAGGTGCGTCTATATTCCTGGAGTTTGGTGGAGAACCAGCTGGTTTTCTTGGCATGAGGGTTGGAGGCTTTCTTGAGGGGGCAATGCTGTTGGTGCAGTCGGTGATCCAGTTGTGTAGGGTGAGGATGGTTGTGGTAGGGTCATTGGCTGTCGCGGTGGGAGCAGGGTTGCCGAGGGTGGCGGCAAGCTGGATGTCGGAGATCCTAGTCCAATTTCTACATTGGAGCTGGTGTGGACGTCTGTGGGAGATATTCGTTTTTAAAATGAAGTGTACGAGGCGGTGGTCTTTCCATCGGAGTTCAGAGGTGTGGCTGAAGGTGATGGAGATCCCTGCTGTGAAGATGGGGTCGAGGGTGTGTCCTGCTGAGTGCATTGGTTCTGGTAAGATCTGTTTGAGTCTGATGTTGTGGAGTGTTAGATTTGGGGGTCTCTAGTCAGCATAGGTAGGTACCTGTGACAAATAGGGACCCTTGCGTCTAGTCAGGGTAAGGGGGTACACTCCTAAAATAAACCCTGCTCACCCCTTGGTAGCTTGGCACGAGCAGACAGGCTTATCTCAGAGGAAGTGTGTAAAGCATTTGTGAACACATACAGTAATCAAGTGACAACACTACAGATGGACACCACTCAAGTTTTATATAAAAAATAAATATTCTTTATATAGACTTATCACAAGACCACAAACGACAAAAATCCACAATACTGTACTTAAAATGGGAGAATTAGCTTAGTTCTCTTAAGATGGTAAATGCGACACTCAGAGTTCAATGTACCTTAAGATGCGTAACGCAAGACAACAAAAGTGTTGCAAGGACGGTGATGCGTTGAAGATCCGGTGCAAGGAAACAAAAAGGCCGCTTTCTTCTTAATGCGACACGCTTCCCGGTGATGCGGCGGCGTCTGATGCAACGTCGATCCTCTTCTCCGGCGATGCAAGATGTTTCCTCATGATGTGAGCCGTGACAGGCCCTGCGACACGCTTCCCAGTGATGCAGAGTTGTCTGTTGCGACGTCGATCCTCTCCCCTGGTGATTCAAGTTGCTTCCACAACGATGCGAGCAGCGACAGGCCCTGTGACACTCTTCCCGGTGATGTGGTGGCGTCTGATGCGATGTCGATCCTCTTCTCCGGCGATGAGCCATGACAGGACCTGCGTCATGCTTCCAGGAGATGCGGCGGCGTCTGATGCAATGTCGATCCTCTTCTCCGGCGATGTGAGGCGCTTCGGTGGACCTGCGATGCCTCAATGATTCTTCTGCAACACGCTTCCCAGTGATGCGGCGGCATCTGATGCGACTTTGAGCCTCGTCCCCGGTGATGCGAGGCGCTTCATGTTGTGAAGCGGCAATGGCAGTTCGGCAACACGCTTCTCGTTCGTGAGTCGCGCTTCCAGGTCCTTGCGACACGCAGTTCCTCAGAAAGCCTCGCTAAGCAGCAGGCACTTCCAAAGAACCCTTGGGGAGCATGTTGGTGGTCTGTTGTCCCTGAGACTTCAGCAGGAGACAAGCTCTTTTCCAAGCCCTTGGAGATGCTTCAAAAGTTGAATAAAGTGCACACAAAGTCCTTTCTCCTTTCTTTGGCAGTCAGGCAACCACTGCAGGCCAATCCCCCAAGCAGCACTTCAGCTTAGGGATAGTCTCTCCTCAGTCTCTTCTGGTTCCGCTCCTCAGCAAAGGTTTCTTCTTGTTTCCCAAAGTGATCTAAAGTTCTTCTGTTTGGGTCACAATATTTATACCCAGTTTGTCTTTTTTCTCTGAAGGCAGAGAGGCCTTTGCCTAGTCCAAACCAGTTCTGGTCAGTCCTGGAGCACTTTGTTGACAAGACTCCTTCTTTCCTTTCACAGTGTAGGCCAGGCCCATCAGGTGCACCACAGGAGGTGGAGCCAGCATTGTGGAGGGAAAGCACAGCCCTATTCAGGTCCCAGGTGCAACTCCTCCCACCCATCTACATGGAGATCTTTCTATTCAGCCCTGTGCTGACTCACCCTGTCTCTGGGAATTCTCCAGCCGCTGTCACTCAAACTACAGACAAAGAATGCACAACCTAGCAGAGGCAGGTTTGGATGGTTAGACAAGAAAATACCTACTTTCTAAAAAGTGGTATTTTCAAACACAGAATGTTAAAACCAACTTCACTAAAATATGTATTTTATCTTTCTGAGTTCAGGCATACTAAACTCGAATTTCCACCATGTTCCCTGAGTCAGTTAGGATTATGGGATTTAATAATCAAACTGCCCATTCTGGCCTATGGGGAACAGTTAGCCTTGCAATAGTGAAAAACGAAAATGGCTGTAATTCACTATTAGGACATGCCACACACACCAGGGCATGTCCTACCTTATACTTACAATGCACCCTGCCCTTGGACCTACCATATCGGTGTCTGATATGAAGAAAAGGGAAGGTTTAGGGACTGACAAGTGGGTACACTTGCCCAGTCAGCATGGCAGTACCAGACTGCACACAGGCTCTGCAATGGCAAGTAGGCGAAGGTTGGCCTTGTGGGCGACGGCTCCCCCGGGGCAGTTGTGGTGTTCCTTCTGGGTGATTTGGTATCCTTCAGGACACTCGTCCAGGTTTCTGTGAGGAAGGTGATGTCAGGAGAGGTGCTGTCGAGGAGATCCCAGATTTCAGTGGCATGTCTGTGGAGGAAGAAGACATTGAAGAGGATGCATTGCAGGGTTTGGGGTGCAAAGAGGTGGTTGCTGGAGGGTGAAGGAAGGTCCTGTGTCTCGGTGAAAGTGTCAGCAGTGACGGCAGGTGAAGGGTCTGTAGATTTTGAGGGGTGAGGCAAGCTTCCAGCTGTTGTTCTTGCCGATGTTGAGTGCATAGAGAGCTCAGGAGCTGTAGCGATGGCGGGTCAGAGGGTCAGGGTTCCTGGCGCTGGTCAGGCAGCAGACAGGCACAGACAGTCTTGCCTTTGGTGCACCTTCAGCGCTCCAGCGGCGCACCCGCTTCACGTGACCACACAGTGGCTGCCATTAAGTAGGGGTTGGGGAAGGGCGGGACAGCTGGGAGGCGGGAGCGGGATTTTGAGAACATGGGAGGGGCCACGGGGGCAGCAGCAGCGGGAAAAGTAGACAGAAGGCAAGGGAGGGAAGAAACGGGAAATAAAAAAGAAAAGCGTCAAGAGAGAAAATGGGGCAAAAGCGGCAACAAAAAAGAGGGACAAGCAGAAAATAAAAGGCAAAAACATAGCAGAATGCAAAACAGAGCAAAAGGCAAAATGAGCAAATGCACAAGAGGCATCACCGAGGGACAGGTGTCTCGAATACCAGATGGGCAGCAGACGTGGCAGGAGACTTACTGTGGATCTGCGCGAGTGGAGAGCAGTTGTCTGACCAAGAGGTCAGATGTCTTGCTCACCCTATTGCGCAGTGGCTGCCATTATGCAGGGGCCGGGGAGGGTGGGACAACTGAAGGCGGGATCATGAGAACGAGGAGGGGGGCAGCAGTAGATGGAAAAAGAGGCAGAAGGCAAGGGAGGGAAGAAAAGGGAAATGAAAAAGAAAAGTGGCAAGAGAGAAAAAGGGGCAAAAGCTGCAAGAGAAAAGAGGGGCAAACAGAAAATAAAAGGCAAAAACAAGCAAATGCATGAGGGGCAGCACTGAGGCACAGGAGCACTTGACACCAGATGGGCAGCACAAGTGGGAGATGATTACCGCAGAGCTGCGCGAGGGGAGAGCATTTTTTGACCAAGAGGTCCTGCAAAGTGACGCCCTAAACAGGATTTAAAACATGATTTGTAATTGATACAGACTTCCTAAGGCAAAAGCATGTGCTTTAGAAAATGAAGTAAAATGAGAGTTAGAGCTATTGGTGTTGTAAATGTGTTTTACCCATATTTTATGGAGTGTAGTGGATGTATGTGGTGTGTAGTGGAATAATGTTTGTTGATTTGGAATGGTTAGGCGTGGCATTGTGTGGTATGGCTTTGTGTGGTGTGGAATGGATTTGTGTAGTGGAATTGTGTGGTATGGTGTTCTGTGGTATGTGGATAGCAATTATGTGGTATTGATTGTATTTTAATTATCTGGAGTGGGATTGTGTATCCTGAAGTGTAAATATGCAGAATGATATGTTGTGTTGTGGATTGTTATGTAGTGGAGCTTAATTATGTGGTGTGCTGTTGAATTTTGTGGTATGATTTTGAATTGTGTGGTGTGGATAGAATGTTTGTGATGTATTATTTAATTGTATTGTTAAGTACAATTATGTGGTTTGTTGTTGATTTATGTCTGCACAAAAAACACAAGGTTTGTTTGGAAATGTTATCACTGCTGTCTCGAAAACTGCCTTTGAGTTAGTAATTGAACCTGTAGATAAGGAATCCGGTAGGAGTTATGTAGGTGGACCTATGACAGCTATATGCAAAGAGTGTAAAAGTGACTTGTAGTGCACAGTAAACTACACTGGTGATGGATTGTGAAAGATCTGCTAATGTACCCCACACTGAAGCCTGTTCCTTTTGTTCTGTGCAGAATGCAGTGCCTAAAATGTATGTTTGACCCAATTGCAGAATGTATCCACACACGGATAGAGACAAGACCATGTCTAAAGTGCGGATTTTGTGTGCGTTATGGAAGGGGCTCTTGCGCTTTGGACGGAAAATGCATGCATTTGTTTGTGAAAGTGCTCTTTGCCATATGCTGTATGATGTAGTAGGCAGAAGAAAAATCTAAATGATACAGACCAGTGACTGATGAGGGCCAGCTGGAAACACCTACCAGTGAGTAGACTATGCAAATTATTTTTGTAAAAAAAAAAATCTTGGCTAACACGACCTAAAAATGACCATTGCAAGTGGCGGCTGTTATGTAATGCCGGTGGGGGGCAGGTCGAGGGGGGAGTGAATGAAAACAAAATAAAACACTTACCTGTGTGCTGCCACTGCCGCCACACCCTGTCAGTCCTCTTCGCCCACTTCTGGGACTCCAGGGCAGGAAGCAGGAAACACCCAGCTCCCAGGCTCCCCATAACCGATCACAAAGCTGCAATGCAGTGTTGTGATCGGCATGAGCACCGTGGTTTGGTGCTCAGCCAGGGACTGGGAGCCTGGGCATGTGCTTCACAAAGGCTGAAATACAGCCTTGGTGGAGAAAATTCAAAGTGCACATGAGGCTTTTGCTGGCCTGAGACGGCCGGCCAAAGCGTCATGCACACTTGAAGTGGGCAAAACCCTCCTCCCATGCCCTGCTCTGTGAGCAGAGCATCCCCACCCCTACCTGCAAAGACGGAAAACTTAAATGATATTAATAATGTTATTATTATTTTATTTTTTCCGTTGTGACCTGCTCAGTGGGGTGACGCTCCTCCACCTTAGTGGAGGAGCCACCCTGTTCATTGCATTTTTTAAGCAGATGAAAAGGTCTATTTTTTAACATCTGTGCCTTTTGGGACATTTGATGAGTGGTACGAACTTGATATACCTTGTAAACCCACAGTGTTCACATGTGCTGTTCCTGAGCAAAAGGCCTCTTGCTGTTTTTTTAGCATGCCAAGCTGGTAAACAGCTTATGAAAGCATACACAGGTGTGAATATTGCACAGGTTTTGTAACACCTTAAGATAGTGCAAGCTGTGATTGGGTGAGAACCAAGTCTCATGATGTGCCAACCGACATGGCAGTACATTTGTGTGTTCCAGCTTTGATGAGGTTTCATCCAGAGGCATGTGTCACAGCACATATTTGCTCTTACTTTCCGCATTTTCCTAAATAAATGTTCCAAACTCCTCATAAATATAGAAATAGAATACAAAAAAGCAACTTCAGCATTCAGTTGCAGAAGCACAGATCTCTTAGCTAGGCAGACATAATGGAAGCACTTGATCACACAGCTTCATAACTGGTTGCCCTGAACAATGAGCAGAACGTGATCCATGCAATTTCTCCTACACACATTTAAACAGCATGCAGTGTGAAACAGAGGAAGTCTAGCACATATAGGCTCCTGTACATGTGTAATCTTGCCTATAAAAAGGCAGTGACACACTCATTGAGGTCTCTAGAAAGATGCTGACACTCAGAAGAGTGGCATGATGGGAGTCAGCCTTACCTTTTGGCTTAGGCCTGCCAATTGAGAGCTCTGCCTTTCTAATGAACCTGGTAGAGAAAAGTGAAGTTTAAAACATGTTACCAGATGTATTAACGAAACTAGTACGTAAATAGTGATGTGTGTGCTTTAAACTGAAACTTACTGCCTTTTATATGTCTACACCTCTATGTGTAGTCTGACACATTTGGTGCAGCTGATGCCTCTAACTTAAAAACTATATAGTTTATCATACCCCTGGACAAATTGTGTCAGAGTTACTTTAGCTTTCAGTCCCACAACCACAGATCTCTTAGCTAGGCCGGAATCACGGAAGCACTTGAACACACAGCTTTATACGTGACTGCCCTGTATAATGAACAGCAAGTGATCCATACAGCTTCTACTACACACATTTAGAGAGCATGCAGTGTGAAACAGAGGTAATCTAGTGCTTATAGGCTCCTTTACATGTATCATCTTGCCCCTAAAAAGGTAGTGACATACTCATTGAGGTCGCTAGAAAGATTCTGACACTCAGAAGAGTGGCATAACAGGAGCTGGTATTTGATTTTGGGTTAGGCCTGTCTATTGCGAGCTCTGCCTCTCTAATGAAACTGGTAGAGAAAAGTGAGCTTTAAAACAAGATTAAGATGTATTAACCTTTATCCTAGTCCATACAAGTCTCTACAACGGTGGACTGCAAGTAGGCCGTACTTAGTGATGTGCGTGCTTTAAACTGAAAGCGTAATCTGTCAAGTTTGAAGATCTGACTACTACCATGCCTCAGATATGTCTGCACTTCTACATATGGTCTGACATTTGTGGTGCAGCTGGTGACCCTAACTTAAAAACTATACGGTCTATCATACCAGCTGTACAAATATTGTTACAGCTATGCCAGTAAACAAATCTTAAAGCACTGATCTGTTAATTAGACAGGCATCACGGAAGCACTTGAAAAGACAGCTTTATACCTGGTTGCACTTTATAACGAGGAGAAAATGAGCCATGCAGCTTGTACTACACACATTTGGAGAGCATGCAGTGTGAAACAGATGAAGTCTACTACCTAAAGGCACTGACACTCTCATTCAGGTCTCTAAACATATGCAGACACTCACAAAAGTGGCATGACAGGAGTCGGTCTTTGATTTTGGGTTAGGCCTGGCATTGCGAGCTCTGCCTCTCTAATGAAACTGGTAGAGAAAAACAAGTTCAAGATGTATGAACTTTTATCCTATTAAATGTAAGGCAGCAGTCACAGAAGCACTTAAACACATGGCTTTATACGTGGTTGCCTTGTATAATCAATAGCAACGGATGCATGCAACTTCTACTACGCACATTTAGAGAGCGTGCAGTTTGAAACAGATGTAATCTACTAGCTACAGTTTACATGTGTCATCTTATCCCCTAAAAGGCACTGACACATTGATTGAGGTCTTCAGAAAGATGCTGAGACTCACAAGAGTGGCATGACAGGAGTCTTTAATTTTTTAGCTTAGGCCTGGCATTGCGAGCTCTGCCTCTTTAATGAAACTGGTAAAACAAACTGAGCTTTAAAAAATTTTGCCACACATATTAACCTGTATCGTAGTCTATTTAAGTCTCTGCAAAGGTGCACTGCAAGTAGGTTGTACATAGTGAGGAGCGTGCTTTAAACTGAAAGCTTACTGTACCAATTTTGAATGTCTGACTCCTATCATGTCTTAGGTATTTCTGCACTTCTACGTGCAGTCTGGCATGTGTGGTGTAGCTGATCACCCTAACTTAAAAACTATACAGTCTATCATACCATTGCACAAATCTTGTCAGAGCTACTTCAGCATTCAGTTTCATAAGTACAGATCATTAAGCTAGGCAGGCATCACGGAAGCACTTGAACACACAGATTTATATGTCTGCACTACTACGTGTAGTCTGACATGTGTGGTGCAGCTGATGACCCTAACTTAAAAAGTATACATTCTTTTATCCTTTTGCACAAATTTTGTTAGAGTTATTTTGGCCTTCAGTCCCACAGCCATAGATCTCTTAGCTAGGCAGGAGTCATGGAAAGACTTGAACGCATTGCTTTATACATGGGTGCCCTGATTAATGAACAGCAAGTGATGCATGAAGCTTTTACTACACACATTTGGAGAGCATGCAGTGTGAAACAGATGTAGTCTACTACCTATAGGCTTCTTTACATGTGCCATCTTGTCCCCTAAAAGGCACTGACATGATCATTGAGGCCTTGCAAGCTCTACCTCTCTAAGGAAACTGGTAAAAAAAAATGAGGTTTAAAGGATGTACAAGATGTATTAACCTTAATCCTAGTCCATATACGTCTATGTAGCTGTGTGGGTCTTACTGGAGGTAACAGGAGGACTAGTTGGTCACCAAGGACCCTCAATAGCCAAGGGGACTTCATCCCCCTACCAGTAGTGCGCCAGAAGGCCCCTTTGCAGAGTGGTGGAGAAAAGGGGCGTGGCCTTCTACCAGGTCTGAACTTTGCTGCTGAGTCAGACTTACTGGAGGTAACTGGAGGGGTGGTTGGCCACCAATTACCACTACTGTTATATCCAGTAAGTGCCACACAGCAGGATTGCTAAGAGGTCTGCAGAGACCACTCCCCCTTTCTCCACCACTCTGCATATGCAGCTTGTGGTATACTACTGGTTCAGGCATGAAGTCTACTTTACTCCTGGGAGACCTTGAGGGCCAAGAAGCCCTCCTTGTACCGCCTGTAATTCCTACAAAGTGGGATTCCTGAGAACTGGCTGGAGGCCCAGTCCCTTTCTCCACCACTGTGAAAAGGCAGCTGCTAGTTAAAAAACCATAGAAATTCACTGAAAAAAAACAAAGGTTACAAGGATATTATAGTTAGGAACTAGAATTTTTTTTAAAACATAGAAATCCACTGAAAAAAAACAAAGGTTACAGGGTCGTTTTAAATAGGCCATCTCATGTAATAATTAAATCCTGGCACAAAATACAGAGAAATGATTTGGAATTGGCCCTTGACAAATGTCCTCCCGCATATGTCAGGGATAATAATGATGCGGCTTTCCAATTTGATAACTGGCTTAGAGTAGCGGTCAACCAAGTAGCTCCACAAAGAACCATGAGAACAAGAAGATCCCAGGCGACATCGCCTTGGTATGGACCACACCTTAAAAGTATAAAATCTAAATGCAGGAAAGCCAAAAGAATTTGGAGGTCCGACTATAGCAAGGAGCACAAAGTGGCATATAACCTAGCCTTGGAACAATACAAGGAGGCTATTATCAAAGCTAAAATGGACTACTTTTCTACAAAAATAGGGGAGGCCAAAAACTCCTATAAGGAGCATTTTAAGTCAGTACTTGCCCTTTCCAAGTTGCAGCAGGCTAATCCGTTCAGGCCTGACCAAGCCTTCTGTAATAAGCTGGCCAACTTTTTTCAAACAAAGGTGCAACTTATCTATGATGACCTCCTCCACATAGCTCATGCTGCGGTCATACCTAATAGGCGGCCTGTTGAGGAGGCTACCACACAGAGTCAATTAACAAGTTTTATGACCCTTGCGCATGAGAAAGTGAATAACCTTCTTTTAGCTACGAAGTCAGGATCGTCTAACAATTAGTTCCCATCTAACTCCCCTCTTAAACAAAGTAGTTGAGACTGGCATTTTCCTTATATTTGGAAAAAAGCCTGTATCAGGCCGATCCTAAAAAAGCCTGCCCTGGACCCAACTGAGGCAAAAAATTATCGACCGATCTCCTGCCTGCCAATAGCCACAAAAATTCTTGATAAATCGGTGAACAGGGAGTTAACTGAGTATCTGGACTCCATTTGACATCGTGAACCACACAGTCTTAATGCGGCAGCTGAAGGCTGTTGGGATTGGGGGGATGGCCCTGGCCCTCCTCTCCTCCTTTCTAGCAGGTAGGGAGCAGAGTATACACTGGAACAATCTGCAATCTGACACCTTCCATCTCCTGTGCGGGGTGCGGCAGGGATCGGCCCTATCACAGACTCTATTCAACATCTATGTCACTCCACTAGCCAGTATCGTCAGAGAATTTAGTTTCACCTTGGTCTCATATGCTGATGACTCTCAGCTTATTGTGTCTATATCTAAACATCCTGAGGCAACTGCCATCAGCTTCCATATCTGTCTGTCATAAATCATGAGCTGGATGAGCCAAAATTTCCTTAAAATCAACACTGAGAAAACGGAGGTAATGGAGTTTGGCAGGGGCCTTACCCAGTGGAATCAATCATGGTGGCCCTCAGAGGCGGGTGAATGTCCGTGTCCGACCCTTAAAGCTAGGACTTTGAGTGGTGTTTGATAACCAACTAAAATTTGCTGGCCAGATAAACTAACCAACGTCCTCATGCTTCTTCTTATTAAAAACCTTGCGTAAGATTTTTCCCTTTATTCCGCAGGAACTTAGAAAAACTGTGTTGATAGCTCTAGTTTTTTCTGAAACAGATTACTGCAACGCAATCTATTTGGGAATTGACAAGGCCCAATTGAATAAACTGCAGTCACTAAAAAACGCAGCTGCTCGATTACTATTAAATATCCCTAAAGGTCATCCTACCTCTCCTGGTATAAGAGCATTGCATTGGCTTCCTATTCAGCAGTGAGTGGAATTTAATGCCCTCTGTTTGGCCCATAAGGCACTCTATGGAGGTGGAGCTGGGGACATACAAAAACTGTTTGCCTGGTACTCCTCACCGAGAAATCTAAGATCCACTAGTGCAGGTCTTGTACAAATCTCTAAAATCTGTAGCGCTAGATGGGGAGGTAGGAGACTATCCCATTGTGCAGCTTCCTCGTGGAACACAATGCCAATTGCAATGAGGTTGCAGCCAAACAGACAGCTTTTTAGGAAATCGCTTGAAACATGGCTGTTTCCTCACAAATAAGTAGTAAGACTAATAGAGCAGCCTCCTTCTCGCACTCCTCAGCGCCAACAAGCCATGGCAATCGAGCACTTTATAAACCTTTTTTATATTTTATCTTTTATCACATATTACATTACTCATTACATGGTCAGTGACATCACTGATGACAAATCAAATGACATCACATATGACATCATCCACAGAAGCTCTGACGCACCAACTCACAGCCCCATGTAACCTTTCATACACCCACTCGAACTTCCACACTACCATTCTCGAAATCATTGAAAAACCCATACCAGTACTTACAGACCCACTCACTGATTCATAGGTCTACACACACACTGGCTCAGTCACCCATACAGCCACTTGTAAACCAACTCACTCACTAATACAGCCACTGATATTTCCACTCATACAGCAATACAGCCACTCACACACTGTCAGTCACTCATAGAGGTACTCACTCACCTATAGTCAATCAGACAGCCATTTACTCACCTATAAAGTTATACATACACCCACTCACTTATTCATACATATACTAACATGGAATCACTCACCCACACAGCCCCTCACACACACACACACTAACCCATACAGCCACTATCACAATCCCTCACTCACATATACAGTCACTGATATACTCCAACACTCACCTATACTGCCTTTCACAAATCCACTTACTCACCCATATACCACTGACACATCCATTCACTCACCGATGCAGCCATAGACATACTCAGTCACTTATGCAGCCCTTCTCTTACACACTCACTTACCCATACACCAATTGACTCACCCACTCACTCATCCAGGCTGGCAGTCAATCACCCTCTCACCCACCCACACAGACACTCATACACCCATACAGGTACTCAGACAAGCAATCACCCATACACCCATACATGTGCCCACTCACCAATCCATACAGCCACTTTGACACCAACTGACAGACTGATACAGACATTCAGACAGCCTAGTCAGTGACTCATACATTCACTGAAACACCTAATCACTCACTTATACAGTCAGTCATGCGCCTCCTGAATCATCAATAGAGACACTCATATGCCCACTGATTCATCAACACACCTTGATATATAAATTTAACAATATCATAAATATTTTAAAAACACTGACAGTCACTGGATGATGTCATCAGTGATGTCATCAGTGATGTCACTGACCAAACAAATAACAGACTCTCAAAATGTTTATTATTAAGTACCATCTTGCAACATATACCTTAGTGTTTCAACAATAAGCAAATCTGTTCAAGACATTGCACAAAGCAAATATTAAATAAGAGTTATGGTTGGAGAGGCAACCATTTACACTAGAGTGGGCAAGAATCAGCTTGACACCTCAAAAGTAAGCGTAAAATTTAGACCTGAAAGACGTCAACAATGTATGTACATGTGAGAAAAACAAATACAAAATACCACCCAAACAAGCCTAACTTTTTATGGTCGGAGTTCTCCACCCAGGCCCCCTCCCCACCCTCGTCAGCCAAGTCTGCACAATAGTAAACTATCTGTCAACTCGTAGTTTGTGAATAACAAAAACAACAATTCTGCAGAACTAATTTTGGTCCCTTCAAATATGCATTTCTTTCATTACATAGAATCCTCTTTGCTTTCTGTATAAAAATAATTCCCTGCGTTTCCTCTGCAAGCTAAGCCTGTCCGTGAAAACCCTTAACTCTTTTCTCATTACACTTAATTGAGGTCTGACATGCTTCTGTAATAAAATATTTAATACCAGGCAGAGGTTGAGATTGGAAGTCCTTTTGCATGCAGTCTCATTGCTGCACATCACATGGCAGTAGTAATCCCTTTTACTGTATTTTTCTACATAATTGGGGTTTTCACAGCTGTGGGTTAGGTTTTATTTTACACCACACAATAAAATGTACAATTATTTTGTAATTACTGTTCTAATACAGAGTAATTACACAGCTCTTTTTGCCCAGAAAATGACATGGTAATTACGCTTTGAAATACCATTCAATTTTGGAACATCAGAAGTCATTGCTAGTAAATGATTTCAATATAATTGCACGGTGCTCCTAGCACAAAAAGTAGTATAGAAATGCCTGCAAGTATCCATTCAGTATGGAGGCCGATAAGAGCTCAGCTATTTCTCATAAGAAATGTGTTCCTTTGCCTTTCTCCTCATAATTTCAAACCTTTATATCCATTAATGGTAAGGGGGGGGGTCTGGACAAATGAACGAGGATGAGATTATGCCACAAAACTATTTAGCACAAAATTAAAAGCGATTTTCGGAAACCCTGCTGATTGCGCACCAGATGTTATTGCTGCACCGTCCCATGCCATAATTAGGTTTCCCAGTGAAGCATCAATAAGCATGTGTGTACACAATAATGGCGGTATACTCCTTAACAAACCGAGCATCAGTCCAACGCCACGAGTAATGAACATGTTGATATACTCGAGAAACACATTTCCTCATTATCATATGATTTAATGGAGCAAAAATGACAGTGGAGTTTAAAATTTGCTGGTAGGATGCAGTACTATCTAAAAAAAATGTTGGGATATTGTAACAATCCAAAGTGTTTGATAATGGCACACAGATTAAATATTTTCTTTCATGTTCTTCAAATCATTTTATACCATGGTGTTAAAACTGATTACATAACTACTTTGTCAACTCTGAGCATGCTTAACGAACAGTGAAGACTTAAGGGAAAGCCACATATTAGGTAGTTATTGGGTATTAGCATCCATCATGTTTTACATAAAATCAAAAATTTTAAGAAAAAAGATAAACTAGCAATAACAAGCGTAGTTAAATACATTCTAATCACTTAATCTGGGATGACTTCTAAAGAAGAAGAGGGTAAACCGGAGGAGTTTTTACAGAGGGAAGTAAAACAACACAGACACCAAAAGAAGGAATTATAAAACTGAAAGCAAAACAAACACAGCTACACATTTATGCACACCCGAAGCATGCCGGTCTTGTCCGGAGTTTGGTGTCAAGAAGAAAACAAAATTGGTCTGTCTGCTTTTGAGCTTTATGTCTCTAGTCTCTATTGCCTGCAGGCAGGGATAAAGGAGTACAAGGCAGACTGAAAACACAGGGGCTTATTTACAAGCCCCTTGCGCCGCCAGTGCGTCACTTTTTATGATGCTCCAGCACCGCAGAGTGCAAACCCATATCCACAAGGCCGCACAAGGCCCCTTTGCGTGGGTTTTTCTGGCCTCATAGATATGGTATAAGGCAACAAAGCACAAGGCGCTGCATTCCCTTACACTGTATCTGGGAGGCGTTCCATGGGTGTTGCGGTGTGTTGCGGTGGGGCGTTCCCATGCAACACCCATGGGATTTCATGCATTCCCAGATTTACAAGTATGCAAACCTGGGAATATGACAAAAATGCATGCCTCCTGAGGGCGGGCGTAACGAGGTGAAATATGTTTATTTCTCCATGTTTCCTCATTCTATGTGTGCTGCATTCTGCAGCACACATAGAAAGAGGAAAACACCTCCATGGATTATTTTGTGCAGGAAGATGTCCCTTCCTGCCCGAAACAATCCGGTCAACAACGCAGACATCCTTGCACCATGGTGCAAGGATGCCTGAGTTAACGATAGGCACCATATTGTGCACAGGCACTGGCTGAAACGACAGTAATGCACCGTATCTTGTAAATATGGTGTATTCCTGCCCTTTCGATTTGGTGAAGGACAGCTCAGCAAAAACACTTGCAGCTCTGCCCTATGCCAAATCATTGTAAATGAGGTCCATGGTTAGTTTGAAATGTTTCTGTTGGAACAGGAATAATCAGTGGGTTAGTTTAATGCTTGATGTATCCACTGTTATCATATATCTAGGAGATTGCACTTTCCACAACAAATTACTAGCATGACTATTGATCAATGACCACTCCGGATTGTACATTCTCTCCAGAAATTTGAATCACTTGTTTTAGTTTTCAGGGGAAGTTCTTTCCTTGAACCACACAATTATTTTGATGTGGCTGCCACAGTTCCTGATGTGTTGACTTGGTGACATGTGTGAGGATTATATTTTGCTGTGCCTCTATCAAAGTCTAAAACATTTTGCCATATACTCTCACAATTCCCACAATTAGTCTGCATTTTATCAAAACCTGACTTGCATTCAAATATAGATGGATGGTCAGGGAGAAATTGTAATTAAATCTACACCAAGATATTATGGAAAGAGCAGGGGTGTCATTTGAATCTGGTAATAAGGCTGGGTAATGCAGAACTTTATTTGCCTTTGCCTTTGGTCGACCTCAAGTGATTTATTTTCTCTTAAAGTAGTGGTTTCATTAGCATGGTCTACATATCGTAGCTCTCTATCTCCTTAACCCCTTCGATGCTCATGACGGAATGGTTCCGTCATGAGTATTGGTGCCCCTGTGCTCATGACGGAACCATTCCGTCATGAGGGCAGGGGCATGAAATCCCTCTGCTGCAGACTGCAGAGGGATTACTATTTAACCCCTGTGACCTTAGGAGCTGGGGAAGAGCTTCCCCAGCTCCCGAGGCCCCCTCCCTGGTTTTTGTGCCATGAAGATCAGCGCACACGTCGCGCTGTCTTCATTGCACAGAAACCGAAACTGAAATGAGCCTTTGGCTTGCGTGGATCCCCCAAAGTTTCCTTACCCAGAATCCCCTGCAAACCTCAATTTTATCTAAAAAATCACTTTTTTCACACGTTTTTGTGTGGGAAAGTTGTGGCATCACCGGGCTGACACAAATTTCCTACCACCCAGCATTCCCCAGGGTCTCCCGATAAAAATGTTGCCTCACTCGTGTGGGAGGCCCAAGTACCCGCGACAGGCAGGGGCCCAAAACATATTGAGGCGAAATCAAAATTGCCTATCACCAAACATCCTGGTTTTGCAAGGGAGGTTACCGGGGTTTTTGGTCCCGTGCTCGGCAGCCATCTAGGGAAACCTACCAAACCCACACATTTCTGAAAACTAGACGCTCAGGTGATTCCAGGGAGGTATGACTTGTGTGGATCCCCCAAAGTTTCCTTACCAAGAATCCCCAGCAAACCTCAATTTTAGCTGAAAAAAATCACTTTTTTCACACATTTCTGTGGGGGAAATTTGTGGCATCACTGAGCTGACACAAATTTCCTACCACCCAGCATTCCCCAGGGTCTCCCGACAAAAATGTTGCCTCACTCGTGTGGGAGGCCCAAGTACCCGCAACAGGCAGGGGCCCAAAACGTATTGAGGCAACTTCAAAATTGCCTTTCACCAAACAACAAGGTTTTGCAAGGGCGGATGCCTACGTTTTTGGCCCCGTGATCGGCGGCCATTTAGGAAAACCTACCAAACCCATGCATTTCTGAAAACTAGACACCTGGGTGATTCCAGGGTGGTATGGCTTGCGTGGATCCCCCAAAGTTTCATTACCCAGAATCCCCTGCAAACCTCAATTTTAGCTGAAAAAATCACTTTTTTCACACATTTTTATGTGGGAATTTTGTGGCATCACTGGGCTGACACAAATTTCCAACTACCCAGCATTCCCCCTGGTCTCCTGATAAAAATTGTGCCTCACTCGTGTGGGAGGCCCAAGTATCCACGACAGGCAGGGGCCCAAAACGTATTGAGGCGACATCAAAATTGCCTATCACCAAACAGCCTGGTTTTGCAAAGGGGGGTCACCTGGGTTTATGGCCCCGTGCTCGGCAGCCATCTAGGGAAACCTACCAAACCCCCAGATTTCTGAAAACTAGACACTCGCGGGATTCCAGGGAGGTTTGACTTGTGTGGATCCCCCAAAGGTTCCCTACCAAGAATCCCCTGCAAACCTCAATTTTAGCTGAAAAAATCACTTTTTTCACACATTTCTGTGGGGGAAATTTGTGGCATCACTGGGCTGACACAAATATTGTACCACCCAGCATTCCTCAGGGCCTCCCGATAAAAATTAGGCCTCACTCGTGTGGGAGTCCTAAGTGCCCGCGACAGGCAGGGGCCCAAAACATTTTGTGATAGGCAATTTTGATGTTGTCTCAATAGGTTTGGGCCCTTGCCTGTCGCGGGTACTTGGGCCTCCCACATGAGTGAGGCACCGTTTTTATTGGGAGACCCGGGGGAACGCTGATTGGTAGAAAATTTGTGTCAGCCCAGTGATGCCACAACTTTTCCACACAAAAACTTGTGAAAAAAGTGATTTTTTCAGCTAAAATTTAGGTTTGCAGAGGATTCTGGGTAAGAAAACGGTGGGGGATCCATGCAAGCCATACCTCCCTGAAAGCTCCCGGGTATCTAGTTTTCAGAAATGTGTGGGTTTGATAGGTTTCCCTACATGGCCGCCGAGCACGGGGCCAAAAACCCAGGTGACCCCCCTTGCAAAACCAGGGGGCATATCAGCAACAACGGGCGATAATTATCGCTAAGCGATAAAAATCCTAGCGCTAACTGCCTAACGTGAGATTATCGCTGGAAACCCAGCGATAATCTCACAAAATGTTGCGTTAGCTTGTTGATAGGGCCCCACAAACTTAGCCATGAGATCCACCTTCCATAGGATATCATGGCTAAGTCAGTCCTGAAGCAGGCGTAAGGAAAGTAGCGATAACAGGGATTATCGCTACTTTTCCTGCTACTGTGCTTCATAGCGTGGGACTTGATGATAGGAGAAATGTCGCTTAGCGACATTTCTCCTGTCATGTCCGGTCAGGAACGCCCACTTTGCATCTCATTAGAGATGCAAAGCTGGGCGTTAAGATTTTGTGCGCTAATGCAAGGTTTTCACGCATTAGCGTGACCTTGCTAATAAGGCGATAAAATTATCGCCGCTTTTCGGCCGAAAACGGCCGCAAAAGCGGTGATAATTTTCTATTGCCGCCTTGAAAATATGCCCAAAGGTTGTTTTATGATAGGCAATTTTGATGTCACCTCAATACGTTTTGGGACCTTGCCTGTTGCAGGTACTTGGGCCTCCCACACGAGTGAGGCACAGTTTTTATCAGGAGACCCGGGGGAACGCTGGGTCTTAGGAAATTTGTGTCAGCCCGGTGATACCACAACTTTCCCACACAAAAATGTGTGAAAAAAGTGATTTTTTCAGCTAAAATTGAGGTTTGCAGGGGATTCTGGATAAGGCAACGTTGGGGGATCCATGCACCGTGAGACAAGTGAAAACAAGATGGCCTGCGCCCGTGAGCAACCGCATGGGTAAGTTGGCGAGCCGCGATCATGCAGAAAATACCGCAAACAGGTGGGAAAAAAACTGCGTCTTCGCGAGATTTCCGCGTGTTTGCGGAGATTTTTAACATTTTCGCAATAGTTTGCAAAAGTGAATTGCGCAAATTCCGCCCACCTATAGTTTGGTGATAGGCAATTTTGATGTCGCCTCAATACGTTTTGGGCCCTTGCCCCCGGGTCTCCCGATAAAAACGGGACCTCACTCGTGTGTGAGGCCCAAGTACCCGCGACAGGCAAGGGCCCAAAGATATTGAGGCGACATCAAAATTGCCTATCACCAAACAACCTAGTTTTGCAATGGGGGTCAACTGGGTTTTTGGCCCCGTGCTCGGTGGCCATCTAGGGAAACCTACCAAACCCACACATTTCTGAAAACTAGACACCTGGGGGATTCCAGGGAGGTATGGCTTGTGTGGATTCCCCAAAGTTTCCTTACCCAGAATCCCCTGCAAACCTCAATTGTAGCTGAAAAATTACTTTTTTTCACAAGTTTTTGTGTGGGAAAGTTGTGGCATCACCGAGCTGACAAAAATTTCCTACCAGCCAGCGTTCCCACCCCCCCAATCTCCCAATAAAAACGGTGCCTCACTCGTGTGGGAGACCCAAGTACCCGTGACAAGGGTGGTAGGAAATTTGTGTTAGCTCGGTGTTACCACAACTTTCCCACACAAAAACATGTGAAAAAAAGTGATTTTTTTCAGCTATCATTGAGGTTCGCAGGGGATTCTAGGTAAGGAAACGTTGGGGAATCCATGCAAGCCATGCATCCCTGGAATACCCCGGGTGTCTAGTTTTCAGAAATGTGTGGGTTTGGTAGGATTCCCTAGATGGCTGCCGAGCACGGGGCCAAAAACTCAGGTGACCCTCCTTGCAAAACCAGGTTGTTTGGTCATCGGCAATTTTGATGTTGCCTCAATCCGTTTTGGGCCCTTGCCTGTCGCGGGTACTTGGGCCTCCCACACGAGTGAGGTACCGTTTTTATCAGAAGACCCGGGGGAACGCTGGTTTGTAGGACATTTGTGTCAGCCCGGTGTAGCCACAACTTTCCCCAACAAAAATGCGTGAAAAAAGTGATTTTATCAGCTAAAATTGAGGTTTGCAGTGGATTCTGGGTAAGGAAACGCTGGGGGATCCACTCAAGCCATACCTCCCTAAAAGCCCCCTGGTGTCTAATTTTCAGAAATGTGTGGGTTTGGTAGGTTTCCCTAAATGGTCGCCGAGCACGGGGCCAAAAACACAGGTGACCCCCCTTGCAAACCAGGTTGTTTGGTGATAGGCAATTTTGATGTCGCCTCAATCGGTTTTGGGTCCTTGCCTGTCGCGGGTACTTGGGCCTCCCACACGAGTGAGACACCATTTTTATCGGGAGACCCGGGGGAATGCTGGGTGGCAGGAAATTTGTGTCAGCCCGGTGTAGCCACAACTTTCCCACACAAAAATGCGTGAAAAAAGTGATTTTATCAGCTAAAATTGAGGTTTGCAGTGGATTCTGGGTAAGGAAACGCTGGGGGATCCACGCAAGCCATACCTCCCTAAAAGCCCCTTGGTGTCTAATTTTCATAAATGTGTGGGTTTGGTAGGTTTCCCTAGATGGTCGCCGAGCACGGGGCCAAAAACACAGGGGACCCCCCTTGCAAAACCAGGTTGTTTGGTGATAGGCAATTTTGATGTCGCCTCAATACGTTTTGGGCCCTTGCCCGTCACGGGTACTTGGGCCTCCCACACAAGTGAGGCACCGCTTTGATCAGGAGACCCGGGGGAACGCTGTGTGGTAGGAAATTTGTGTCAGTCCAGTGATGCCACAACTCCCCCACACAAAAATTTGTGAAAAAAGTGAATTTTTCACCTAAAATTGAGGTTTACAGGGGAGTCTGGGTGAGGAAACTTTGGGGGATTCACGAAAGCCATACCTCCCTGAAAGCCCCCAGGTGTCTAGTTTTCAGAATCGTGTAGGTTTGGGTAGTTTCCCTAGATGGCCACCGAGCACGGGGCCAAAAGCCAAGGAAACCCCCCTTGCAAAACCAGGTTGTTTTGTGATAGGCCATTTTGATTTTGCCTCACTACATTTTGTGCCCTTGCCTGTCACGGGTAGTTGGGCCTCCCACACATGTGAGGCACCATTTTTATTGAGAGACCTGGGGGCACGCTGGGTGGTAGTAAATCTGTGTCAGCCCGGTGATGCCACAACTTTCCCACACAAAAATGTGTGAAAAAAGTGTTTTTTTCAGCTAAAATTGAGGTTTGCAGGGGATTCTGGGTAAGGAAACGATGTGGAATCCAAGCAAGCCATACCTCCCTGCAATCCCCTGGATGTCAAGTTTTCAGAAATGGGTGGTTTTGGTAGGTTTCCCTAGATGGCCACCGAGCACGGGGCCAAAAACCCAGGTGAACCCCCTTGCATAACTAGGTTGTTTGGTGATATGCAATTTTGATGTCGCCTAAGTATGTTTTGGGCCCTTGCCTGTCGCGGGTACTTGGGCCTCCCACACGAGTGAGGCACCATTTTAATCGGGAGACCCTGGAGAATGCTGGGTTGTAGGAAATTTGTGTCAGCCCAGTGATGCCACAACTTTCCCACACAAAAATGTGTGAAAAATGTTAAATTTCCAGCTAAAATTGAGGTTTGCAGGGGATTCTGGGTAAGGAAACGTTGGGGGATACACGCAAGCCATACCTACCTGAAAGCCCCCGGGTGTCTAGTTTTCAGAAATGTGTGGGTTTGGAAGGTTTCCCTAGATGGCCGCCGAGCACGGGGCCAAAAACCCAGGTGACCCCACTTGCAAAACCAGGTTTTGTGATAGGCAATTTTGATGTCGCCTCACTAAGTTTTGTGCCCTTGCCTGTCGTGGGCAGTCGGGCATCCCACACACGTGAGGCACAGTTTTTATCTAGAGACCGGGGGAACGCTGGGTAGTTGGAAATTTATGTCAGCCCGGTGATGCCACAACTTTCCCACACAAAAATGTGTGAAAAAAGTGATTTTTTCAGCTAAAATTGAGGTTTGCAGGGGATTCTGGGTAAGGAAACGTTGGGGAATCCATGCAAGCCATACCTCCCTGGCATCCCCCGGGTGTCTAGTTTTCAGAAATGTGTGGGTTTGGTAGGTTTCCCTAGATGGCCGCCGAGCACGGGGCCAAAAACCCAGGTGATCCCCCTTTCAAAACCAGGTTGATTGGTGATAGGCAATTTTGATGTCGCCTTAATACGTTTTGGGCCCTTGCCCGTCACGGGTACTTGGGCCTCCCACACAAGTGAGGCACCATTTTTATCAGGAGACCCGGGGGAACGCTGGGTGGTAGGAAATTTGTGTCAGTCCGGTGATGCCACAACTCTCCCACACAAAAATTTGTGAAAAAAGTGAATTTGTCACCTAAAATTGAGGTTTACAGGGGAGTCTGGGTGAATTTGAATTTGAAATTGAATTTGAATGCGGATTTATAAAGCGCGTAGCTACCCTGGGGCGTCCCAGCACTGTCAGTCGACCTATTGTTCCGGAGGGGGGAAAGAGGAGGTGAAGAATTATGGGAAGAGCCATGTTTTTAGTTGCCTACGGAAGGCAAGTAGGTTGTGTTCCCTTCGGATGGAAAGTGGAAGGGAGTTCCACAGTTTTGGAGCATTGTAGGAGAACAATCGCCCCCCAGAGTGGGCCTTTTTAATTCTGGGGATGCTGGCCAGGGAGAGGGAGTCTGATCTGAGTTGTCTGTTAGACTGATGGGGTTTGACGAGGGATCTCAGGATCGGCGGGCCTCTGCCTTGCATTATTTTGTGTGAAATGCAAAGGGTCTTAAATGTGATCCTTTCCTTAATCGGGAGCCAGTGTAGGCTTTTGAGGGCCGGTTTGACGGAGCATCTGGATGTGGTCCCGGTTAGGAGTCTGGCAGCCGCGTTTTGGACGTATTGCAGTCTGTTAATGACCGAAGCAGGGGCCCCTAGGTAAAGGGCATTTCCGTAATCTAGTCTGGAGTTCACCAGCCCCTGCATGAGCAATTTCCTGGACTAGAAGGGGATCAAGTAGAGGATCTTCCGCGCTGTTTGAATGAGACCGAAGCAGATGCCTGTGGTTTTTCTGGCCTGGGCTTTAAAGTTGAGCTCTTGGTCCAACCAGATACCAAGGCTCTTGACTTCTGATTTGGGGGTGGGAGGTGATCCCATGCAGAGTGGCAAAGAGAGGGAAGGAGGGAGTTTGCGTGGGTTTCCCAGGAGGAGGATCTCGGATTTCTCTCCGTTTAATTTCAGGCGTGATTCGCACATCCAGTGGAAGATGTTCTCAAGACAAGCTGCCAGGTTGTCCAGGCTTTTACTCGCCTGGTTTAAGGACACCACCAGTTGGGTGTCATCGGCATACATGACTGTTTTTATGCCGAATGGGGCTATAATGTCCTCTAAGGGGGACATGTAGACGATAAAAAGTGTGGGGCTCAGGGAGGAGCCCTGGGGGACCCCACATTGGAGAGGAAGAGCTCTGGACATAACTGTGCCATCGGACACCTGAAAGGTTCTGCCTTCAAGGAAGGATTTCATCCAGGACAGGGTGGTGCCTGAAACTCCTACCAAGCTGAGCCGGTGGATGAGGATGGCATGATCCACCATGTCGAAGGCGGCACTCAGATCGAGGAGGATCACTGCCACTGATCCTCCTGCGTCTATGATGGTTCTTGCCTCCTCGACCATGGCTAGTAGTGCGGTGTCTGTTCCTTGTCCAGGTCTAAACCCTGTCTGGGATTGGCGCAGGAGATTGTTGGTTTCCAAGAAGAGGGATAGTTGGTTGACAATTCGCTCGCCCACTTTGCTGATGGCCGGGAGGAGAGAAATGGGTCTAAAGTTGGATAGGTCCGTTGGATCGAGGTGGGGTTTTTTAAGAAGTGCCCTGACTGTAGCTTTCTTCCAGTTGGCAGGAACAATGCCTAGTGCCAGGGAAGCGTTAATCAAGTGGGTGAGTGGAGGGGCGACAGTGGCGGCAACCAGTTTTAATTTGCTCATAGGAGCTGGATCTGATGGAGCCCCGCTCTTCACGGATTGTAAAGTGGTCAGGAAAAGTTCAGTGGTGACCTGGGAGAATGTTTGGAGGCATGGAGCCTCTGCATAAGGTAAGGGGGGGGGGGTAGAGGGGAAGTGGGAGGTAATGGGAGATGGGAGGGATTTGAGGATATTATTAATTTTTGTTGCAAAGAACTCAGCTAGCTGGTTGCATCTGGTGCCCGATTGGTCTGGTGTGGGCAAAGGGTCTGGGGTTTTAGTGAGAAGGCGAACGATGCAATAGGTTTCTTTGGCAGAGTTAGCTGCAGCTAATATTTATTCTCGAAGAAGGTTGCCTGGGTGTTTTTTATACAGGTTTTGTAGTGCTTCATGGCGGACCTGTATTTGTTTTTGCTTTCACTCGCCCAGTCCTTTCTCCAAAGGCGCTCGAGCTTTTTGCACTTTTTCCTGGCGTAGTTCTTGGGTGAACCACAGAGATTTGAAGGTTTTCTTCTTACTGGGGAGGGGTTTGATGGGAAGGATAGCATCAAGGGATTGATCGATCCAGCCGCGTAGTTGAACGTCTGCTCTGGAAGGGTCTGGGTCCAGCACTGGTGAGGTAGAGGCAAGTGCTTGGGCCCATGAGGCCGTATCCAGTTTTTGCCACGGGCGGGATGGTGCTTGGGGAGGAGGTCTCTCCAGTGCTTCAGCCGAACGTTGAAGCTTAAAGGGGATTAAGAAATGGTCTGACCAGGGGACAGGTATGGGGGTATTCACGACTAGTCTCGTGAGGTTAGTGAATATAGGGTCCAACAGGTGGCCCTTAGAATGGGTAGGCTGGTTGCTTTTCAAGTGGAGATTAAGGGAGGCTAGGTCTTCTTTAAGGTCGACGGCTGTTTTGTTTGTTAGGTCGTCGAAATGGAGATTTAGGTCTCCTAAGACCGTAAAGTTAGGGGTCAGGCAGGCAAGAGAGGAGATGAATTCCACAAGGGAGTTGCAGAAAAGTCGTTGCTGTCCTGGGGGACGGTAGACTAATATACCCGAGAGGGTTGTGGATGGTGGCAAGTGGATAGAGAACTGGGCATTTTCACAGTCCTGAATTGGGCTGTCCTTAAAATGGCAAGCCAGGTGATCACGGTAGAGGATTGCTATCCCACCTCCAGTCCCGGAGGGTCTGTCCTGGTGTTTGATAAGGTAGCCCGGGGGGACTGTTTGGATTATGTCTGGGTCAGAGTTGGGGTTGATCCAAGTTTCGGTGAGAAAGAGGATCTCGATCTCAGAATCCTGCAGGAGCATGTTGATTTCTGCTTGGTGTTTCGGGAGGGATCTGCAATTGAGTAGAGCCATATTGAGCCAGCGTGGTTTCAGGGGGAGTCGTGGAGTGAGCCTATATGGACAGTTTGCGCAGCAGGAATGTCCATCCTTTAGGGAGATAATGATGCGACAGGGAGCGGAGGGAGAGCCCCTGAGTTTGAGGAGGGTTTCCTGGGTATATCTCAAGGGAGAAGGTGTGGCCGAAGCAGGGGTCCTGGGCTCAGGGCTCGGTCTGGCGCGAACGGGCGCAGACGGGCTTGCCTTAGGCGCGCCTTAGGCGCGCAGACGGCGCTCCCGCTGCGCTCGTCCTCGCCGGTAATGGTGTCAGGAGGAGTATTCAGGTCAGGCTTCGCGTCAGCGCTAGAGTCCGCTGCACGGGACGATCAGGGGCGAGCAAGTGCACGGAAATGCTTTGCAAGCGTGGTGAGTTTAAAAACACAAAGTTAAGTGACAATAGATTTTGCTTTTAAAAATAGCGCAAATTCGCACTCCCGGCTTCCGCCTCAGGAGATAGGTTGCTTGTGGTTATGGTGCTTGTAATCAGCATCTTTTGTACCAGCGGCAGTGGGCGTGGCCTGAAAAAGGGGCGTGGCCTCTGTCCTCGCCGGTAATGGCGTCAGGAGGAGTGTTCAGGTCAGGCTTCGAGGCAGCGCTAGAGTCCGCTGCGCGGGCCGATCAGGGGCGAGCAAGTGCACGGAAATGCTTTGCAAGCGTGGTGAGTTTAAAAACACAAAGTTAAGTGACAATAGATTTTGCTTTTAAAAAGTAGCGCAAATTCGCACTCCCAGCTTCCGCCTCAGGAGATAGGTTGCTTGTGGAAACTTTGGGGGATCCACGAAAGCCATACCTCCCTGAAAGCCCCCGGGTGTCTAGTTTTCAGAAATTTGTACGTTTGGGTAGTTTCTCTAGATGGCCACCGAGCACGGGGCCAAAAACCCTGGAAACCCCCCTTGCAAAACCAGGTTGTTTTGTGATAGGCCATTTTGATTTTGCCTCACTACATTTTGTGCCCTTGCCTGTCGCGGGTAGTTGGGCCTCCCACACATGTGAGGCACCATTTTTATTGAGAGACCTGGGGGTACGCTGGGTGGTAGTAAATTTGTGTCAGCCAGGTGATGCCACAACTTTCCCACACAAAAACGTGTGAAAAAAGTGATTTTTTCAGCTAAAATTGAGGTTTGCAGGGGATTCTGGGTAAGGAAACGATGTGGAATACAGGCAAGCCATACCTTCCTGGAATCCCCTGGATGTCAAGTTTTCAGAAATGTGTGGTTTTGGTAGGTTTCCCTAGATGGCCGCCGAGCACGGGGCCAAAAATCCAGGTGACCCCCTTGCATAACCAGGTTGTTAGGTGATCGGCAATTTTGATGTTGCCTCAATCCGTTTTGGGCCCTTGCCTGTCGCGGGTACTTGGGCCTCCCACACAAGTGAGGCACTGTTTTAATCAGGAGACCCAGGGGAATGCTGAGTGGTAGGAAATTTTTGTCAGCCCGGTGATGCCACATCTTTCCCACACAAAAATGTGTGTAAAAAGTGATTTTTTCAGCTAAAATTGAGGTTTGCAGGGGATTCTGGGTAAGGGAACGGGGGGGGGGGGGCCACGCAAGACATACCTCCCTGAAGGTCCCGGGGTGTCTAGTTTTTAGAAATGCGTGGGCTTGGTAGGTTTTCCTAGATGGTCGCCGAGCACGGGGCCAAAAACCCAGGTGACCCCCTCGCAAAACAAGGTGTTTTTCGTGATAGGCAAGTTTGATGTTGCCTCAATACGTTTTGGGCCCTTGCCCGTCACGGGTACTTGGGCCTCCCACACAAGTGAGGCACCGTTTTTATCAGGAGACCCGGGGGAACGCTGGGTGGTAGGAAATTTGTGTCAGTCCGGTGATGCCACAACTCTCCCACACAAAAATTTGTGACAAAAGTGTATTTTTCACCTAAAATTGAGGTTTACAGGGGAGTCTGGGTGAGGAAACTTTGGGGGATCCACGAAAGCCATACCTCCCTGAAAGCCCCCACGTGTCTAGTTTTCAGAAATGTGTGGTTTTGGTAGGTTTCCCTATATGGCCGCCGAGCACGGGGCCAAAAACCCAGGTGACCCCCCTTGCATAACCAGGTTGTTTGGTGATAGGCAATTTTGATGTCGCCTCAGTATGTTTTGGGCCCTTGCCTGTCGCGGGTACTTGGGCCTCCCACACGAGTGAGGCACCATTTTAATCGGGAGACCCTGGGGAATGCTGGGTGGTAGGAAATTTGTGTCAGCCCAGTGATGCCACAACTTTACCACAAAAAAATGTGTGAAAAAAGGTAAATTTCCAGCTAAAATTGAGGTTTGCGGGGGATTCTGGGTAAGGAAACGTTGGGGGATACATGCAAGCCATACCTACCTGAAAGCCCCCGGGTGTCTAGTTTTCAGAAATGTGTGGCTTTGGAAGGTTTCCCTAGATGGCCGCCGAGCACGGGGCCAAAAACCCAGGTGACCCCACCTGCAAAACCAGGTTTTGTGATAGGCAATTTTGATGTCGCCTCACTAAGTTTTGTGCCCTTGCCTGTCGTGGGCAGTCGGGCATCCCACACACGAGAGGCACAGTTTTTATCAAGAGACCGGGGGAACGCTGGGTAGTTGGAAATTTGTGTCAGCCCGTTTACGGGCACAAATCTACGTTTTGTGCCCTTCCCTGTCGCGGGTACTTGGGACTCCCACACGAGTGAGGCACCGTTTTTATCGGGAGACCCGGGGGAACGCTGGGTGGAAGGAAATTTGTGTCAGCCTAGTGATGCTGCAACTTTACCACACACAAATGTGTGAAAAAAGTGGATTTTTCTGCAAAATTTGAGGTTCGCAGGGGATTCTGTGTAAGGAAACGTTGAGGGATCCATGCAAGCCATCCCTCCCTGGAATCCCTGGGTGTCTAGTCTTCAGAAATGTGTGGGCTTGGTAGGTTTCCCTAGGTACCGGCAGAGCTAGGGTTAAAAAACTACAGCTAGGCAGTTTGCCAAACAAGGGTCATTTTTCACTGCAAAATTGAGGTGTGTCCACGTTGCTTTTTGCGCCGTTTCCTGCAACGGGCACTAGGCCGACCCACACTAGTGAGGTACCATTTTTCTTGGAAGACTTTGGGGAACGCGGGGTGGTCAGAAATTTGTGGATCCACGTGTATTCC
The DNA here is from genome assembly GCF_964204655.1 of Triturus cristatus. NCBI lineage: Eukaryota > Metazoa > Chordata > Amphibia > Caudata > Salamandridae > Triturus > Triturus cristatus. The sequence goes on along the minus strand of NC_140587.1, from coordinate 731,282,669 downwards.
AGAACTTTCCACCTCAGAAATGTGGGCAAAATGTGTTTTTCTGACAATGTTTTAGGTTTGCAAGGGATTCTGGGTAACAGAACCTGGTGGGAGGCAATCAAGTCACCCCATCCTTTATTCCCCTGGGTGTCTAGTTTTAAAAAATGTATAGGTTTGCTAGGTTTCTCTAGGTGCCGTCAGAGCTATGTTTAAAAAACTACAGCTAGGCAGTTTGCCAAAAAAGGGTCATTTTTCACGGCAAAATTGAGATGTGTCCACCTTGATTTTTGCGCCATTTCCTGTGGCGGGCACTAGGCCGACCCATAAAAGTGAGGTACCATTTTTCTTGGAAGACTTTGGGGAACGCGGGGTGGGTGGAAATTTGTGAATCTACACAGATTCCAGAACTTTTCACCACAGAAATGTGGGGAAAATGTGTTTTTTTGGACAATTTTTTAGGTTTGCAAGGGATTCTGGGTAACAGAACCTGGTGGGAGGCAGTCAAGTCACCCCATCCTGGATTCCCCTGGGTGTCTAGTTTTAAAAAATGTATAGGTTTGCTAGGTTTTTCTAGATGCCGTCAGAGCTATGGTTAAAAAACTACAGCTAGGCAGTTTGCCAAAGAAGGATCATTTTTCGCTGCGAAACTGAGGTGTGTACACGTTGCGTTTTGTGCCATTTCCTGTCGCGGGCACTAGGCCAACCCACGCAAGTGAGGTACCATTTTTCTCGGCAGACTTTGGGGAACGTGGGTGTGTGGAAATTTGTGGATCCAAGCAGATTCCGGAACTTTTCACCACAGAAATGTGGGCAAAATGTGTTTTTTTTTATAATTGTTTAAGTTTGCAAGGGATTCTGGGTCACAGAGCTTGGTGGGAGGCAATCAAGTGATCCCATCCGGGATTTCCCTGGCTGTCTACTTTTCACAAATGTATAGGTTTGCTAGGTTTCCCTAGGTGCCTGCAGAGCTATGGTTCAAAAACTACAGCTAGGCACTTTGCCAAAAAAGGGTCATTTTTCACTGCAAAATTGAGGTGTGTCCACGTTGCATTTTGCACCATTTCCTGTCGCGGGCACTAGGCCGACCCACACAAGTGAGGTACCATATTTCTCGGAAGACTTTGGGAAACGCGGGGTGTGTGGAAATTTGTGGATCCACGCAGATTCCAGAGCTTTCCACTACAGAAATGTGGGGGAAATGTGTTTTATTTGGACAATTTTTTAGGTTTGCAAGGGATTCTGGGTAACAGAACCTGGTGGGAGGCAATCAAGTCACCCCATCCTAGATTCCCCTGGGTGCCTATTTTTCAAAAATGTATAGGTTTGCTAGGCTTCCCTAGGTGCCGGCAGAGCTATGGTTAAAAAACTACAGCTAGGCACTTTGCCCAAAAAGGGTCATTTTTCACTGCGAAACTGAGGTGTGTCCACGTTGCGTTTTGCGCCGTTTCCTGTCTCGGGCACTAGGCCAACCCACACAAGAGAGGTACCATTTTTGTCAGAAGACTTTGGGGAACGCGGGGTGAGTAGAAATTTGTAGCTCCATGCAGATTCCAGAACTTTCCACCACAGAAATGTGGGGAAAATGTGTTTTTTTAATAAGGTTTTAGGTTTCCAAGGGATTCTGGGTAACATAACCTGGTGGGAGGTAGTCAAGTCACCCCATCCCTGATTCCCCTGGGTGTCTAGTTTAAAAAAATGTATAGGTTATCCAGGTTTCTCTAGGTGCCGGCAGAGCTATGGTTCAAAAACTTTAGATAGGCACTTTGCCAAAAAAGGGTCATTTTTCACTGCGAAATTGAGAGGTGTCCATGTTGCGTTTTGAGCCGTTCTCTGTCGCGGGCACTAGTGGAACCACACAAGTGAGGTACCATTTTTCTCGAAAGACTTTGGGGAATGCGGTGTGGGTGGAAATTTGTGGATCCACACAGATTCTAGAACTTTCCACCACAGAAATGAGGGGAAAATGTGTTTATTTTGATAATTGTGTAGGTTTGCAAGGGATTCTGGGTAACAGAACCTTGTGGGAGGCAGTCAAGTCACCCCATCCTGGATTCCCCTGGGTGTGTAGATTTAAAAAATGTATAGGTTTGCTAGGTTTCCCTAGGTGCCAGCAGAGCTAGGGTTAAAAAAACTACAGCTAGGCACTTTGCAAAAAAAGGGTCATTTTTCATTGTGAAAATGTGGTGTGCTCACGTTGGGTTTTGAGCCATTTCCTGTCATGGGCACTATGCCTTCCCACACAAGTGAGGTACCATTTTTATTGGGAGACTTAGGGTAATTCAGATTTGTAAAGCAACTGTTATTACCTATTGACTTTCAATGCATTTCTGCCTTCCAAATGAAAGACATTGTGTAAAAAAGAAGTCATTTTGAAAAAAGACCGATAAGTCTCAAGCTAGTATGAGTATTCCCAATTTCGAAAATGTGCAAATATAAATATCTACTGTTTCTAAACTCTATAATTTGTTCCCATTTCAGAAATACATAGGCGTCTTTCATACCGATTTTTCCATATATACATTTTCCCACAAAAATTGCTATATACCCGGTGCATAATAAAAAGCTATTGCAAATTGCTGCTCAGTTTTTGACTCTGGGTTCGTTGGGTTCTTGGTGAAACTACAAGTCCTATACATCCCCAGAACCAGAAAGGTCCAGCGAATGTAACAGTATATTGCCTTCAAAGAACTGTCATAATTAGAAGAAGTTACAGGTTAATACGTTGACACAAAAGGCTGTTTTTTTCAACTAATTTTCAATTTTTCCTATATTTAACTGTTAGTTTCTATAAAGAAACCTTGAAGGATCTACACAAATGACCCCTTGATGAATTCAGAATTGTGTCTGCTTTTCTAAAATGTATAGCTTTCCAGGATCCATTATTGCTTTCATACCCATTTCTACCATTAACTGGAAGGAGGTTGAAACACAATAAATTGCAGAAATAGGCTATGTCCCAGAAAAATGCCAAAACTGTGTAAAAAATGTTGGTTTACTGACAAAGTCTGTCATTCCCTAAAATCTGGGAAAATGGTGATTTCCGCCTCATAAACCTTTTTTTGATACCATTTTCAGGTAAAAACCCAGACGCTTTCATTTGCAGCCCTTTTTTCCCATTGTTCCTAAAAAAAACAAAATGTAGCTGTATTTTGGATAATTTGTGGGACCCCTCCACGGGAATCCATAAACCCTGGGTACCTTTTGAATCCCCATGATGTTGGAAGAAAAGGACGGAAATTTGGCATGGATACCTTATGTGGTCAAAAAATTACAGGGGCCTAAGCTCACACTACCCCAAATAGCCAAAAAAAGGCTTTTCACAGGGGGGGGGGGGGGAAAGGCCTAGCAGCGAAGGGGATAATGATCACTAATACCTTGATGACCATATACTATACCTCCAACACTTTCCGAAGTCCTGTTGGAAGTCCTTTGATTGCCTTTTTTTGCAAGTCTGCTATTGCTAGTATCTTTACATATGAGGAAGTAGCAACCACATTGTGATTTCCCATTGTTCATTTCTGAATGGATTCTGTCTCATTGGGAATGCGTGTCACTGGCTGATTTGGGATGGCATCTGACCGATGCTCAACTAAAGGGAATTAGATCACAAGAAGCTTTAACTTCATGTCATTGAAGTAGGCATTTATAAGAGATGTGTTGCCTAAAATCCACTAGGGAGGGAGACCAAAGAAAACATCCACTTCAAGGGCCCCTCTTTGATCCAGCGTTTATGCCACCTTTGATCACGAAGAGAGTTGATTTTCTGCTTCCTTTTTAAATGTCAGTGAAGATATTGGGCCCTCCATTGAGTCCCAGGATAATTTTGGTTGCAAAAAGTTTTTCATTTAAATTGATTGGAGGCTTCAGTAGTTGGTAACATTGAGCCCTTACCTCCTGTGACAACTGATTTGAAATTACCCGAGTTGTAGTCATTGATGATTGTGAGCAAAGAAATGATGGATTGAACTCAGATCTGTGAATGGGGGGTGATTGTTTGATTTGCTCTACATTCCGTCCAACATTTCTTCCTTTTGTTTTTGTTACCCTAAGTGGGAAGGTTAAGCCCAGACATGGGTCTTGTGCTCACTGCCACTGGATTCAAGCTAACCTGGCTGATAAGGGGTGATACCCCGAAACGTGTCCCAGGATGCTTGTTTCCAGTCCAGGGAGTACATGGCCAGCAGTTTGGGCTGGAATGTTCCCATGGGTTTGAGACTGGGTCCAAACTAGGGTGGCATGAGGGGCAAAACAATTATGGATTAAACCCAGATCTGTGACTGGATGTGAATGTTTGATTTGTTCAGAATGCCGTCCATCAATTGTTCTTTTTGTTCACGGGGATTAGTGAGACGTCACCACAAAGCTGCGCTATCATTGGTTGGTTGCTGATAAAACCTCGCTGTGATAGGTTAACCTTTGACAGAGCAGCGCTGGAATTGGTTGTTATTCACTAGTTTGTTTTGTGTGATTTTCAGATTGTGATGAGCAAATATATTTGGTGCTGTGTTGAAAATGCCACACGTTTCCTTTTTATTTATTACTAAATATCAGAAATTACCTGCAGAGGCAATGCCCACATATGAAATGATGATGGACATTGGGGTTTATACATGCATCTGGATTTCTGAATAGCATGAATATACTGCTTCTGATAAAAACCTGCTGTTTCCTTTACATGGTGTCTTTAGCACTAGAAAATTAGATTTCGTGTGACAAACTATGAATGAAAAATACCTGCTACCTATTACCTAGACCCACACAGTTTGATGTGACTGACACATTTTATCAAACGGTTACTGAGAAAAAGAGAGAGGATGTGACAAAGCAAGTGAAGAGCTCATTTAGACAATGGCTAGAAAATAAGTGGGATAGATAGTAAAGATACTGGAGGGATGATATGTTGAAGGGTGTATGAGTATTTCTGGCGATAAACGATGAGAGAAACTACAAAAAGAAATCCAAAGAGAGGGAAAAACAGAATCATGATACAGATGAGGAGGACAAAAAATGATTGGATCTTTTAAATTCAGAACTCATCGTTATACCAATAGGGCACAGAAACAGGGAACTTATCCAGGTCCCTTTGTAATTTCAGATATGGATGCAGCAGGAAATTATTAACCTACAAGGTTCATGTAATGAAATACCAAATTAAAGAAGGAGCCAGATGTGTGACTGAAGCACGCAATAAATTGGAGAAATTGGCTAATGAATGTGAGGTAGCTATTAGCAAAATGAAAAATGTGAGAAAAATTGTAAAGTGGATTTTACTGATGATGAAAAAAAATAATAGGGTTTAATTTCTTTAGGAGCTTACATTAGGATTTGATTAAAAAACAAGGGAATGGAGTGAATCAAAGAAATACAGAGGTGGAAGAAAGGGAGAGAAAGTAAAAAAAAACTCCAGAGGCAGAAAGAAATTTGAAGGGATCTGTTAGTGATTCTGCAACAGGGACAATTTTAGAGTTTCCATTGAAAGAGGTCATGGAGGAAATTTAGTACATGTGACTAGGATGAGAGCTGATCTTTATGCCTTTACGACAAACTTACAAAACTTGAAAGGTTGTGTTAGAAATGGAGGGCTCTGGTTGGCAGATTTGTACCGTGTCTAAGTAGGTTCCCTTACTTCTAGTCAGATTAAAAGGGGTTACACTTCTAAAATAACCCCTGTTCATCCCCTTGGTAGCTTGACATGAGCAGCCAGGCTTATCTCAGAGGCAATATGCAAAACATGTGCACATGACACTCAGTAATACAGTGAAAACACTAAAAAAGGACACCACAGCAGTTTTTGAAAAATAGCCAATATTTATATTTGTAGAACAAGACCAAAATGGTAAAAGTCCAACATACAGTAATCAAAATACACATATTGCAAGAATGGCATTGGTGAGACCAGGGCTGTGGTGCGAAAAGGGACGGTGCTCATTGTGGTGCTGGCAGGTCATGATGCGAGCAGCGGCGTCATCGTTACTGAAGTGCTGTCGTCAGTAGAGTCTACGGTGCTGGCGCCAGTGGGCCAAGGCTGCGGTGTGGGATGGGGCGGTGCATTGAGTAACTTACAAGCGCTACACCGAGGCCATGGTGCAGGCAGTGGCATTGATGTCGGTGTGGAGCGGCGGCGCCAGGGATACCATGGTGGCGATGTGGAGTGAGGCGGTGCGGAGTACAGTGCCCTCAGGTTGTGGTGCAAGCAGCGGCTCTGTGGCAGTGTCGGCATTGGTGAGAACAGGTTTGTGATGCGAAGGGGATGGTGCTCTCTGAGGGGCTAAAAGGTCACGGAACCGGGCGTGGCTTCGTTGATGAAGTCGATTTACTTTTTCTTCTGTTTCAGCACAAAACACACAGATTTGCTGATAGGAGATGATCTTGAAGTCTCTTCTGTTCCTGAGACTTCTTGAACAGGAGGCAAGCTCTACCTCCAACCTTTGGAGAAACTCAGGAAAATAAGTTGCAGAAATACCAGTCCAGTCCTTTCACTGACCAAGACAGAAGCAGCCACTGCATGCCAGCACAGCAAAACACACAGCAAAATGGTAGTTCCTCCTAACAGCGTCTCAAGCTCTTCTTCTTGACAGGTTCCTTAGTCTAAATGAGTTCTAAAGTTCTTGGGTCAGGGCCCAAATATTTATACGAGGTTTCCCTTTGAAGTTTTAGGTAGCAGGTCCCTCTTGCTCAGAAGAAACCAGTTTGGTCCTCTCCAGTCCAGTTTCACTACAGGAGGTGGAGACAGCAGTGCACAGAGCAGACACATCTTATTCTGGTGACAGTGAAAACTGCAGAAATGTCTATTCAGCCTGGCATGAGTCACCCAGGAAAGGCCGTACACAGCTCAACCCCCCTTGTGAGTGTCTGGAGTGAATGCACAACCCCAGCACTTGTCTCTCCGAAAACAGACTGTGAAAACACAAACAGGCAGAGGTACACAGGATGGTTAAACAAGAAACTGCCCACTTTCTAAAAGTAAAAACAACAATTGATGGACAGAATGCAGAACAATGTCATACATTCAACCCAGTACAGAGATATGGACCAAAATGCATTGTTGTGTTGCTCACCATGCCATTCCAGTTTGGACCCAGCCATATGCAAATCAGTCTTAACCCTGCGCCCAATGGGAAGAGTCCAGCCCGAACTGCCAGGCTAGGTCCTCCCTGGACTGGAAACAAGCATCCTAGGACCGGTTTCAGGCTTTCAGCCCTCAGAATCCGGCCCCAGGATGCTTGTTTCTGGTCTAAACTGGGTCTAAACTGGTGTGGCATGGTGAGCAAAAGAACAATGGATTTAACCCAGATCTCTTGACTGGGGGTGAATGTATGTTTAATTAAGCATTCCGTCCATCATTTGTTTGTGTAGCACTTTTCACCCTAAGTGGGATGGGTATGCCCGGACGCAGGTCTCTTGCTCACTGTGCCACTAGATTAAAGCTAGCCCGGCTGATGAAGGGTAATACCCAGAAACCGGTCCCAGGATGATTGTTCTGGTCCAGGGAGGACCTGGATTGGCAGTTCGTCTGGACTGTTCCCATGAGGCACAGGTTCAAGACTGATTTGCATATGGCTGGGACCTAACTGGGGTGGCATGGTGAGCAAAAGAACAATGGATTTAACCCATATCTCTTGACTGGGGTGAATGTATGATTTATTCAGCATTCCGTCCATCATTTGTTTGCATAGCACTTTTCACCCTAAGTGGGATGGGTATGCCCAGACATGGGTCCCTTGCTCACCGTGCCACTGGATTCAAGCTAGCCTGGCTGCTGAAGGGTAATACCCAGAAACTGGTCCCAGGATGCTTGTTTCCGTTCCAGGGCGGACCTGGCTTGGCAGTTCGGTCTGGATTGTTCCCATGAGGCACAGGGTCACAAATGATTTGCATATGCCTGGTTCTAAACTGGGGTGGCATGGTGAGCAAAAGAATAATGGATTTAACCCAGATCTCTTGACTAGGGGTGAATGTATGATTTATTCAGCATTCTGTCCATCATTTGTTTGCATAGCACTTTCTAAGAGTGGCCTTTTCAAACACACAATTTTAAAACCATCTTTACTAAAAGATATGTTATCACATACTGAGCTCAGGGAGCCCAAACTCCATTCCCCTATCTGTTCCCAATTGAAAGTTACGCTTGTTAATTGTTACAAGGTAGCTCCAATGATCACCTATGGGAAAGACAGCCTTTCAATAGTGAAAAACGAAATACAAAGTATTTCACTATCAGGACATGTAAAGCACACTACTGCATGTCCTACCGTTCACATACACTGCACACTTAGCGGTGACCTACATGTAGGGTGATCCACCGGGTTACCAGCTAGAGATACTCACAAGCCACATACTAACCTGGGCCCATTAAAAACACATTCACATGAGCTAACACAGTACCGCTGGGGTCAATTTGTTGTATTAATACCTGTAAGATGAATTTACCTTTTCATTTCTTTACTAAACCTTTTCCGACCAAATGTACTTTCCTCTGGTCAATGGACCTTTTAGTTAACTCTTGTAGGCAAAAATTGACATAGAATAAAATCTCTTTAAATAACCACAGACTCGGGAGAGTTTTAAATGTTTATCTAGTTAAATTCATGTGAGCCAAGAATCCAAATACAATTTCTACACCGTTTTCTCCAAGGAAGGAAATCAAATTTAAGTCAGATAAATCGTTAAACAATGTTATTATGATGACAGTACCTGAATAGGGAGGAGCAGAGAGAGTAGTACAATGATATACTACACAGAATTATAGTTACCTAGGATGGTGTGGAAATCTACCCCTTGGCCAAGGGTCTCCTGGGGCAGATCAGGTGACAAAGGTTCAGGACAGGATTCAGGGACAGGATAGAAGGCCTCTTCTAGATCCGAGGCCTGCGTCGCACCCCTCTCTGACACTATCTTCCTCCTAGATTCTTCCACGATCTTCTTTTAGATCTTTACCTTTCCCTCCTCGATTCTTCCGCTATGTTCTTCTAATCAATTAGGGTTTAGGCTCTAAGTCTGCAATTCAAGTCTTCTTTAATATTTGCTCAGTTCTCGGTCAGCATCCCGGTCTCTCTGCATCTCAGCAACACGAACTCTCCAGCATCAGCTGACTAACTAACTAAACTACCTCAATTATACTTTTCTAATGGCATGTACCACCCTTAAATGTTTCAAGTTTATGAAACTCCTAATTCTGATTGGGCAGGAAAGGGAGGATGATCATCACACCATACTAAGTTTTAATCTTTAGTCTATAGTTCAGCGTTCCCGACCCTTAATTTTATTTTCCCAAGCTTTATTACCCACCCGCATTTCACATCTTTATCAATAAAAAGAATACATTTAATAATTTTCTCATTCTTCATTCAGGATGTCCACTGCTTTCTCAGGACATGTTGCGTTCGTGGCCTTGGCTGAGGCCTTGGCTGAGGTTCAAGACATCCTCATGGTTCCTGGCGGGTTACGAGTGCGCGTGCGTAGGATGTCACATGGTGTATAGACTTTAGTATTGCTCTGAGGCCCAAATACGAACTAAAAAGAAACATGTTAGAAATCAAAATAAAATGATTTCACTGTATACCACCTATCTTTTCTCTAATCCCATTTACTTATAAAAAATCTTTCGCATTAGCATTTTAATAAAGTTGCATGGTTTACTTTCAGCAAAAGCATGTGCTTTAACATGTGAGTTTCAAGCGGCCATCTTAGAAGCGAATGCACAGCTGCAGAGATTTCCCTCCAAGCAAGGACTCGTCATTACTACGTAGATGTAGTCGATGCATGCGTAGTACATAATTCTGAGTTAGCAGCCATTTTAAGTCACACTCGGGTTACTAGTTAGTACGACACATATGCAAGCTTCCCCTAAGCTTAAATGTATGAACTGTAATGCATGTTAGTATTTACAAACATAATTATTACGGTATTACAAGTTATTTTGGGAGGATTGCATCCGAGCAAGTCTCTTTTATACGAGTCCTTGCTCCATCAAGGGCAAGGAGAGATTAGGACCTGGCAAGTGGGTGCACTTGCCAGGTCAACATGCCAGTAAAAACTACGCTCAGACACTGCAGTGGCAGGTCTGAGACACTTTTGAAAGGCTACTTGTGGGGGTGTCACAACCAGTGCTGCAGGCCCACTAACAGCATTGAATTTACAGGCCCTGTGCACTGTACTAGGGACTTAAAAGTAAATCAAATATTCCAATCATGGAAACGCAATCATTACACAATTTACAGTAGAATCACTTGCACTTTAGCCCTGACCAGCAGTGAGAAAGTGTGCAGAGGCAATAAACCAGCAAAGCAGAGTCCAGCATACCATCAAAACAGGAGGTCAGAAGGCAAAGAGACAGGGGAAACACGCCAAAAGATGCCAGGTCTAACAGGTTGTATAAGGAGGTTACCTACAATTTTCCAGATGCTGTGGACTGATTTGAATATATTTTTTGAAATTGTAGTTCCTTGTGACTTGTGGTCAGAATGCAAGGTTACTGTTGCTTGGCCTACTTAACAACCAGCTAGGATTGCTTCTAATAAAGCTGTTCCTGAGGAGGTAGCTAACAAATATAGACAGGTAATTGAAAATACAAAAAAGAAGGTGCCTGAAAAGGCTAATAATTGGTCAAAGATTTTGAGAACTCCACAGGACCTGAAAGAGTTACTGAATGCCTCTTATGTGCAGGTTACGCATATTTTTAATAAGCACAGCGGAGTCAGTGATCTCGAAATTGATGGGGTATGTGTTTTCACTTCTGCTTTTGTGATGGGTTTCCATACAGAGGTAAGTGATCAGATATAGCAAAGTGAAATGTGCCAGTAGACAAAGAGTGTAGATGAGATTTTGAAGCTTGCCAAATACAGTAGTGACTTGTTTGATCAGAAGCAGAAGAACGTCAAGGAGAAGTTGATGGTTCCCAAGGCAAAGCAAATTGAGAGGAGTGGCTTAAATCTGTTGATGGGTTCAGATTTCTGTTATGTGCAATATGGAAATACTGGAATACAGGGATGATTCAAATGGAGGTGGAAAACTGGGATATGGATCAGAGCAAACACAAGTTGATTGAAGAGAGATAGTGAGCAACTCAATCTTAAAGTGTTAAAAAAGAAAAATGCTTGTCATTTCTGTTGTAGAATCGTCCATTGGAAGCAAGAATGTAGAACAAATTTGGTTAGCATTAGGAATGAATGTGCTCCCCAGGTGCAGAAAAATGCTTTGTCAATGGTCCCAACCCAACTGGCTTCTGTTCAGAGTATGCATGATCAGAAATAATTTTGCATTACAACGCCTCCAGCGCCAGTGTTGCAGTAAAATATGAAAAAAATCCCATATACTCCAGGGCACCAAGGAAATACATTGATTTTTTTTAACCTATCTTTATTGACATTTTGTAGGTTAATACTTTAATGTATACGTATAAATCAGTTTTCAAGTTACTCGTCTTCTTTCTTATGTGAGGCTACCTAATACAAATTCCATCCTGATTCTACAAGTAGATTATTAACTCTTGGTTCTCCAAAACATGTTACAGGGTTATAACCATACCTATACACATATCAATGATTCCCGGTTACCCCTGCTTCAGGGCAAGTCTCATTTTCTCCAGCCTCCGCACTTTAAGGGGCTTAAATCTCCAGCTCGGGGATCAGCAATGTCATATTTTTTAAGATATCTGTTTCATGAACCAAACTATTAACAGAAAGAAAACAAAAAAGGGAACTTGTGCGGTGTAGTGGTGTGTGTATCTTCCTATGGGGGTGTATGTGGGGGTGCCAGTTAATGAATGGACCTTAGTATGTTGGGAGGGCTCTTCAATATATCCTAGCCCTTCTCATCTCTCAGGACTTCCCCCACCAGTATGATCATTTGTGTTGGTGGGTGGCAGCTTCAATCATACTGACCTTTCACTGTACTTGAGTAGCTATGATAGAGTGTGTTTGTCACCCCTCTGCACTCCCATTTCTCTTGCCTTCACTACTTGTATGCGTCAGGTTTTCCCAGGCCTCCAAAGCTTGTTTCTATTGGTCTGCTATAAAGCGCTTCCTTACTCCTCTCGACTACTCCCAGCTCAATGCCCTGCCCTCAGCACCTGCCCAACTGATTACATCCCGATTCCAACTGGCAACCTGTGGTCCGATGGCTGACTTCCACATCATTGCCATCTTCCTCTTGGCTAGACCTAAGGCCAAATCTATTAGCCTATTCCCAACCTTTCGGGCATGCGGTCGGGGGAATAGTCCCTGCAGACAGACGTCAATTACCGCCCCAGGGCATCTTTAATCTTGGCTAAAATCACTTTCCAATATGCACGGAGCTGTGAGCAGGCCCATGTAATATTCATAAAGTCAGCATCAGTGTGAGCACATTTCAGGCATTTCCACATTTCACCGCCATATGTGACATTGATACAATGAGGTGTCATATACGTCATGTGTAAAAGTTGAATTGCGAATATTTGAGAGGAGAGATGAGTGCCCCATTCTGCATCTGTAAATGCCCTATCGATGACCCTCTCCCATTTCCCCTGGAGTTCCTCCAGTGGGGCGAGGGACGCAGAGCATAAGGAGGCATAATGCCACTTCACTTGGTGTCTTGCAGTGCACAGGGTAAGCAACGAATGCAACACAGGGTGTGACTCCAGTTCCTCTCTACCCATTCCCCACAACTGTGCAGATAAGTGAGTCAAGGCCTCATACCATAAGAACTGACCTGGAGGAAGACCACAGCTTTCCATCAATTCCTCAAATGGGACTAGGGTCTTCTCCTCATAGCAGTCGCCCACCCTCTCCAACCCCACCTCCGTCCAGGACGACAATTGCTCTGCCATGAATCTCGTCATAGGATCTCTGTGGGGATGGCCTACCAATGGCATAATGGGAGTATACCTTGGAGTTCTCCTCACCCTGGCCAGGCACGTTTCTACATCTGGTTCAACAGGAATGTCTGGGCAAGATTAGTTTCATGTGTTCTTTCTGGAAAAAATTCCAATCACGCACTGGTTTTTTGTATGTTGTTTATGACAGTACTGTCACTCTATCCGTAAGAGTGAGTGAAGGAACAGCCAACACGTGTTTCACCCCTTTACACGGCCATCCAGCCTTGGGCTTCCTCAGGGCTGTACATAAATTCATAATTAACAAAAGAGAAGAGGGGTTTGTGTCCCCAAGAAAGAAAAGAGGAATGTTAATAGGGTCGGTGAAAGAAAACCGAAAGAAGAGGAAAGTGAATTTTGTTAGTTTGTGAAGTAACCGAGAAATGGGTAGGTGGGGAATGAAGGAGGAAGAGCACACAACGACAGGGGTCTATAGTTGTTTCGATCAGTATAAGAGACAGACATAAGGGAGAGGCAAGAAACCAAATTTAGGTAATCACACAGGGAGGAATGGAGATATGGAATATTGAGGAGGTAATGGAAAAACAGACAGGGAATGAGGTAGGAGAGAAGGGGACAAGAAAAGAGTGTAGAGACAGTAGGAGCAGCAAGAAGGATGGTAAAAATATAATATACGTATCATAAATTTTCACAAGCGTAAATGAAATATACATGTCAGTATAGGATTGCATAATTCAATCGAGGTTCAACAATAGTGTGTGATGAGCCAGGGGTCATCACATGCAATAGGTTAATTTTACCACGGTAGCATATTCGCAGCGGACAATTTAAATGTTATGTACATGTCAGTATAAAGTAGCCTTTTTCAAACAAGGTCCAATAGTAATGTGTGATGAGCCAGCAGTCATCTCATGCAGTAGGTTAAATTAACCATGGTAGCATATTCATTAGTTGCAAGGTAATATAAAACAGAAGCAAAAGAAAAAGAAAAAAGGAAAAGAGAAAAAACCCACAAATTGGGTTACCAAATATTTGGGAGACAAATTTAAACCAGTACAAATGGGTAGAAGAATATTATTGGATTGGAAGGAGACCGATTTCAGGTATGTGAATTAGATGAAAGTATATTGAGTTGAGAAAAACGTGTTGTGAGTGAGGAGGTAAAAGAAACAGATTTTATGCATTGAGCGTAACAATAGTATTTGAGAGGCATTTTGGAGTAAAAACGTAAATGTGACACAATATATGATAACGTTAAATTAGTGCCACAAGTTTGGTAACAACTAAAAGATACATTTTTCAACGAAAATAAATGGTGTAAATGGGATAACGCATTAACATGACGAAGAGCAGTAGAATAAAGGAAGGTTTGACTTGGGTAGTGGTATATTTACAGTGGTAGTTTTCACGATGTCGGGTCCGACAGGATAAAGGAGTTGCAGCAAAGTAAGGAGGGAAGCGAAATTTATTTACACAGAGGAAAAACCGGTGTTATGTACTTAATCCATACTGTGGTGACGCAATAAAGGTGAAGGTGACACCTCAAGATTTATCAAAAAAACAAGGATATCTATAGAACAGGCGAAGACACCGTGACAATTTTACAGGTAATTTAGGTGTTAATGCATAGATGTTCTGGTGCAGCGGCGCGGCGCTATCGCTGTGGTGGTAGCTCTCATGGTATTGTAAATAGTGATCAGGGGGGTGGTATTGAACTGCTCGGGGTTGCACGTCAGTGCCTGTGACAGATAACACTGGTTCTATTATGGAATTGATCATACGTGATGTGAGCTCGTTCTGACTATGAGCCCAAGGAAAAGTCGGGCAGTGATGCCAATGCGTCAAACGCGAAGGCGTAAAGCAGCTTACCGGTTGATATGTTTTAGCTACAGATCAGATTGTCTTGGAAAAAAGGTCCTAAGGATTCTGAATGGGAAAATGAGAGACGGGCAGGTGACTGTCATGTTTGGGTGGGGGAAGTCGGGATTTGGCCATGTAGTGGAGCGTTGTGGGTCATTGGGTAGTTGCTTACCTCTAAATATCTGGCAAAATGCCGGTCCGGGTCATTGCAGTCAGCTCTAGTCGATAACTATGGGAAAAGTTGTGTGGCCATTTTAAAAGCAAAGCTGTGTTACTTTCGGTTCATGACTCGGAAGGAGAGCTACTCGTGATGTTTGGGCGCCATGTTGGAATAGTAGTGGTTTAATGAATGGCGATAAGAACAGAGTGCGAAGGTGGAATGGTCCCAATATTTGGGCGTCATATTGGAATGATAGTGGTTTATAAAGTGGAGATAAGACCAGGGTTGGTAGGTGGAATGGTCCCAAATAAAGCATGGGAGAGGGAGAGCAATAGGATGAAAATATTGTTATGCGAGGGGGGAACCTCTGTAGTCCTCAGTAGGTCCTAAAAGCCTAGTATCATTGGTCAATCTTACACTCGGCGGATTACTAATTTACCTACAAGTGCATGTATGAAGTGGTATAGATAGAGTGGTTTTTCTGTTAGAAGATGCATCAATAAGTGGGCTATTGAGGTGAGAGACATGCATGGATCGTGAGGCTAAGACGTTTCTACGTCTGCAAGGCCGTGACTTCTATCGTCGAGTGGTATGTAACGATTGTCAGCTCCACTAACTTAGCCAGTAATAGGCTATGGTGAGTGTTGGACTCTGTTAGGCAGTGACCCTCCCCATTCACCCTCTCCAACCATTGCGCCAACCACTGCAGTTAGGCAGTTAAGATATAGAGCTCAAAGTTCGGTGACCCCAGGTATCCTTCTGTCATAGGGCGCAGTAAAGTTTTCAGGGACACCCTCCTCCGCCCATCTCCCCATATCAGGTCTTGAAGAAGGGAATTCAAAGGTCTGAACCACCCTCAGGATATCAGGACCGGGAGATTGACAAAGAAGTATAGGAAGCGGAGTAGCATGATCATCTTGGTCAAGGAAATCCTGGCCATAATGGGCAGCTGTAAGGTTCGCCAAAAAAGGATACTGGATCGTAGGTATCGAAGTGCCCATCTAGATTCCCTTCCCTCATTTCGTCCATTGAGTGGAAAATTTGAATACCCAGATATTTAAATGAGTGTGGGGCCCAATTAATGTTCTCAAGCAAGGCCGCAGGCCTAGGGAAAGGTCCCACCATCAGAAATAAGTACGTCTTTTTTTTTGTTAACCCGCAAGCCTGAAATCGGCCCAAAGCTCTCTAAGAACCTTAGGGCTGAGGTGGTACCTGACACAGCCTCTCCCAAGTAGATCAACAAATTGTCGGCAAACAGGAAGATGAGGTCAATTCTGGAAGTGGTTCAGTTGCCAGGGCGAATGAAAGGGGCAAGAGGGGGCACTCCTGCCGGGTTCCCTAAGTGATCTGATATTGAGTAGAAACAGTTTTGCCTATCCTAAACCTCGCCGTGGGGGAGGTGCCGAGGAGTTGTAACCATTTCACCCAGCCAATGCCATGGCCCATTCGCAACATAACCTCAAACAAGTAGTTCCATTAACCACATCAAAGGCTTTTTTTGTTGTTGTTTTTTTTCAAGGAACTCCTTCCTGGGGGAGGGACTTCTGATCTACGAGGAGGAACATGGCGGGGGGCTGACGCCGTCCGCAGGGAGCTCCAATCTGACCGGTGATCTCCCGAGGTGAAATGCGGATTTTATGCAGACGACAGTGGCATCTTACATGGTGAGCGGGTGATTATGACCCCCTTTAACGCAGAATCCTCTTTCTAAACTTTTTGCGTTTTTCCTTTCCTTTTTTCCCCGTATCTTCCTCCCCACACGACGGACCTGCTCCACTCCGGTTCTGCAAGCTACGGCTGGCCCCGCCTGCGCTGCCTGCCTGCCTCCCAGCCTCCCTACCGGCGTGAAGGAGTGAATGGTATTGCACTAGGACTACGGGAGGCGCTGGGAATATTCAGCTCTGATGGTGTTTTTGGAAACCGCCGAGCTCCCTGAAACAGCGGTGAGGGTGTTAGGGGGTTGAGGTACTCGTGAGGGTGTCGGCACTGCTAGGTTAGAACTGAGCTACAAATATAAACAAATGCAAACAAATCAGCGAGCACAAGTACATGCAAAGGAGCTTGAATTGAAGCACGGGAATTGGCTTTTTGGGCGCGCTAAGTTCTGGCATGGTGTCAGGCTGGTACTAGCGAGGGTCGGGTTCCGCAAGTTTTCTGGAGCATGTTCTTTAAGGACCACTAAGATTGGGGGGGGCGGTTATTCTGATATCGGAAAACAGTTAGGCGAACTGGCTATTGAACTATCTATTGAACCTCCGTACGTGAAGCCAGCCCCTGCCTTCCTGCAACCGGAGTCACGGAAGGGAATGAGCTCGGACATCTCTCAATTTTCTAGCCCATTACATACAGCTCACCCTGAATCATTAGGGGATTTCACTCCTTCACCAGAGAAAAGCAGAAAGGAATCAGGAACCAAACCCCCGGCTTCTAAAGCCCCAGCTGCTCTCAGAACAGGGGGCACCAGGAACAGGTACCAGCTCAGGTCAAACTCAGAGCTCCATAAGGTGGGTTTCCAGGCGGTAGGCACCTGGTCTGAAACAGGGACAGGGTCTGGGACTGTCGCTTCCACACCTAAGGGGCGGAAGAAGGAAAAGAAGGTGAAAAGCTCAAAAGGGGGGGCTGGCGAGCCTAAACAGAGGCTTCCTAAGAATTTGCCCCTCCGAGGTAAACCGACCCCCTCCTTGAAATCCTATTTTAAAATTTTGGAGCAGGCCATGGACTCTAAGGGGGGCAGCTCACCTCCTCTATCTTCTTTATCTAAGTCTGCATCAAAGTCAACATTAAAGAGTGTTCCGAATGCGATACAACTCCCGGCCCAACCATCGAGGGGCTCAATTTCTATTGCACAACCCCCTGCTGTTGCTGACACGGCCCAAGGGGGTTTACCTCTAAACAACAGATATTCTGTCTTAGATTGTGACTTAGAAACACAAGAGGTTCCACCAGTAAATGGGGAAGCCACGCAGTCGACTATGGATACCTCGGTTGGTCCCAGGCTCTCTCAGTTAGAGTCCTTATAACTAAATATGAGGGAGGATCTGTTATCCAAATTTACAATCTCTGAGGCAAATCAGAAAAGCATTCACGAACAATGTGCTAATTTGGAGGCTAAGTTGGATGAAGTGTCTAAGCGAACTGGCGTATTGGAAGAAGATGTGTCCCTGCTAACAGGGGCCTCCCAGCGACACGAGAGGGACCTAGAGGCTCTCAGACTGCAAAACAAAAATCTCCAAATGGATATTGAGAGACTCGAGATACATTCGAGAAGGAACAATCTCAAATTTCTAAAGATTCCTGAGGGAGTAGAGAAAGGGGATGTTAAATTATTTATTTGCAACCTGCTTAGAGATGGGGTACTAAAAGACAGGCCGGATATAGACCTTGAGGCCGAAATTCAAAGAGCTCACAGAGACCTTTATAGGCTTCATAAGGAGAGGAAGGCACCCAGTAAAATCCTGGTGAATTTCCTCACCTATACAGTAAAGGAGCTAATACTGAGTAGAGCACTATCTGATACAACCCTCCAGATAGACTCTATCAAATATCTGATTAGGTCAGATGTAGGAGGGGCCACAGCACAAAGGCAGCGGGAGCTGGGAAATAGAATGCCCGACCTGAGGAGCCTGGGCGCCCAGGTTCAAATGAAATTCCCTGCATTCCTAAAAGTTGTTTGGAAGAATAAGACCCATAACTTTCTATCCCCACATGAAGTTGACTCCTTCATAACTTTAATAAGAGAGAATCCTTAGTAGAACTCCCTATTGGAAACTAAACGAAAATAAAAGATCTAAATGTAGAGAAGCAGGAAGTTTGATGAGACGGGGCAGCAGATGGCTACTTGGAGCATTTAGGAGCGGGAACAGAGGGGAAACAGAGGATAAGGAGTACTCAAAATATAAAAAATAGAAAACATATATAAGAGAGGGGATGGAAAGGAAAATGAAGAGAGCAGAAAAGGGATAGGAAGGAAGGAAGAAGAGGAAAAGAAGGAAAAAGGGAAAGAATAATTGAAGGAAAAAATATATATATATATATATATAATAGCTTTTCTTGTTGTTTTCATATACACTGCACGGGGAGGATGGGAAGGAAGAAGGAAGAAAAAGAAAGAAGGGAGAAAAGGGGAAAAGAAAGGGAAAAAAGAAAAGGGAAGGAAGGGAGAGAGAGAGAAGACATGATAAGGTACTCGGCTCATATACGGGAGTCCGTTTTTTTTTTTCTTTTTTAAGTAACTGACGGGAGGGATCTAGGTCAGACCACGGGAGCCCCCACAGGCGACAAGATCGCCAGAGTAGGTATGGGAGGGGTTCCTCAGGGGGGGTGGGTGGCTTGTAGGGTGGCAGGGGTAAAAGGGAAAAAAAATTTCTCATATACACATTAATGAATATACTGGATATGGAAGGGAGCAGGGCTTGTGGTGGTAGGTGGAATGGTTAATATGAATAATAAAATTAAGTTTATTAGCTGGAATGTGAATGGCCTAAGAGACAGGAGGAAACTCTTAAGGGTTAAGGAATATTTATTTAAGACAGGGGCTCAGGTTTGTTTATTGGAAGAGACCCATTTAGAGAGAAGGGAGTGTGAGTCCGGACTGGGAAGGGCTAGGTGGATACAAGAAGTCCTATGTTCAGAGCAGAATGGTAGCACTAGAGGGGTAGCAATATTGATCAGAGCTAATGCAGGGATTAAGGTTGTGAAATATGATACTGATCAGTCAGGAAGGTGGCTGGTGGCGTCTCTACAATGTCAGAGTATTCCTTTTGTATGTGCTGTATATTATGGCCCTAATCAAGATCGTCCAGGGGCACTCCTGAAGCTTAGAACAACTCTTTTAGATTACACAGGGCCAGTTATCTTAGGGGGCGATTTCAATTTGATTTTGGATGACAAGCTGGATCGAACATCGAGGGTTAAATTTACACCCCCAGCGAAATCCTGGAGAGAGCTCAAAAACTTAGTTAAAGATTATAACCTTATGGATGTCTGGAGAGTTAGAAACAGCACAAAGAGGGACTTCTCTTTCTATAGCCGTAGACATGGCCACCAGTCCAGAATAGATTTTTTCCTTATTGATCAGGTGTTACTTGCGGCCGTTGACACTACCGAATATGCCCCAGCTATCCTGTCGGACCACTCAACAGTGGAGTTAATCATTATTTTCAAAGTAAAAGAAATACAAAGGAGATGGACTCTAGATAGATCTATGCTACTAGAGGATGGGACAAAAATGGAACTGATAATTTTTTCTGAGGACTTCTTTAATAATAACACAGGCTCAGCCACCCAACAAGTGGTCTGGGAAACATTTAAAGCTTTTTTGCGTGGTATGCTGACCTCTTTGTCCATCGTGAGGAACAGGATGAGTAAAGAGAAGAAGGAAGAAGAGATTCGTAAAATCAAATCAAAAGAGCTGGAACTCCAAGTAGCCTCAGCCAATCAATCCAGCATGAAACCTCTCCTGCAAAAGGAACAAGATGGCCTGCGAGCAGACTATCAAGCGGGCTTGGATAAGGTCCTCAAAGGTAGATGGGACGCCAGCAAACTTCAAAATTTTTCATATGGGGAGAAATGTGGTCGCCTTCTTGCCTGGAAATCTCGGATGGACAGAAATAGAAGCGATGATGAGCAAATTAGGGAGGAGGCTGAATCTTTCTTTAAAACGATGTACACTGCTAAAATAAACCAATCCCCGCTGCTATTAGAAAACTGGCTAAGTAAGATACAGCTTCCATGTCTGGCTGAAGAGAACTATAGCTTCCTTGCGTCGGACATAAAGGAAGGTGAGGTCAGAGCTCAGCTGATGAGAATGGCTAATGGTAAGGCAGCTGGGCCCGACGGTCTCCCTGTGGAAATTTATAGGATAATTATAGACCAAATAGTGTCTGTCCTTACAACTCTGTGCAATAAAATCTTTGCAGAGGGGGGGAATGCTCCCGACTCATGGGCAGAGGCTACAGTAACCTTAATCCTGAAACCAAATAAGGATCCACGAAAGATCGAATCCTATAGGCCAGTCTTGCTGTTAAATACAGACTACAAGGTTTTTGCCGGCGTGCTCGCAGCCAGACTGGCCAAAACGGTAAAGACAATCATCCATCAGGATCAAAGGGGCTTCATCCCAGATAGACAACTAAATGAACTGACATTTCAGGTTATCGCAGCGATAGATGTCGCCATCAGCAAGAGGCTTCCTTTGACCCTGGCGGCAGTGGACGCCGCCAAGGCGTATGATCAGGTAGATTGGCTATATTTATGGAGGGTTCTGGATGCCTTTGGCTTTCCAAACAAGTTCATAACTGCTATGAGGTCTCTTTACTGCTCCCCATGGGGAAAGATATTAATCAACGGTCTTTTAACCAACTGGGTACCTATTGCTTGTGGGACCAGGCAGGGATGTCCGCTGTCACCTTTATTGTTTGATTTGTATATTGAGCCCTTTGTTTGTTTACTTAGATCTGACTTAGCATTCAAACCCTTTAGGATTTCTGATTTAGAATTAAAATTTGCATTATATGCAGATTACCTTCTTATGTTCACTTCAAACCCAGGGGTCGCCTTGCCCAGAATGATAGCTTTAGCTGAAGAATTCGGGGTGGTCTCTGGCTATTCCATTAATAAAGATAAAACCGAAATCATGGAGTGGAACCAAGAGGTTAGTACGGTGGGAGCCAAGTTAAAAATGAGGTACCTGGGGGTCCTTTTGACCCATAAAATGGAGGACATCACTAAAACTAACATGGATAAGGTATCTAAGGAGGTTTGTGCTCTACTGCAAAGATGGTCATCACTCCCCTTAAATATCTTTGGGAGGGTCAATCTAATTAAGATGATCATCCTTCCTAAACTTATTTTCCTATTTAATTCCATCCCCTTATCTTTTAATACTGCATCTATCAAAAAGTTGCAAGGGAAACTGGGTTCCTTTATCTGGAATTTAAAATCGCCAAGGGTAGCATGGAAGAAGCTCAGGAGAACTTTAAAAACAGGAGGTTTAGCCTTCCCTGATCTATTGGTGTATTGCCATGCCTTCCATTTTAAAAACTTTAGACCCCTGGCGGGGGAGATAGAGGCAACACCGTTAGGTTTATTATTTCAAGCGCTGCTACGGGATGTACCACAGGGCCAATCACATTTTCTTTTTAAGATTGGAGACCCAACATTTTTTTTTTTAAATAAGACTAAAGATCTTGGGGACAGCTATTAGAAATTGGGTTTTTGTGAGGCAGAAGCTTGATATTCCCTATTACTCAGTGCAGTCTCCAATCTGGGAATCTCCAGGAACACCGGCCTGCCTCGATGACCTACTATCTCGCCCTCTTAGGGCAGCGGGGATTGAGTGTTGGGGAGATCTCCAGGTTGATTCGCAGCTTCTTAGCTGGGAGGAAATATCTGGTCTTACCGGGGGTACACTTACTAGGTTTAAATATCATCAGCTGTCCAGATGGTGGTTAACTAAGCCCTGGAATCTCAATAACCCTAATCCAAAATGTGATCTAGTATACAGGAGCAATAAGTGGAAAAATCAAATTTCATACTGGTACACAGCTATGCTAGAAGCCGAGAACATCTCTGAATCAGAGATACAAAAGCTATGGAATAATATACTAGTATCAGAGAGTGTAGACTCGGTGGATATTTGGATCGATTCATTTACTATCTTGCAGGCTGTGGTGAAGCCGGCCACATTAAAGCGGAACCATTTGTACACTATGTATAGGGCATATATATTCCCAAAGAAACTTATGAAATTCGCTAATCAAGAATATTATTGCCCAAGATGTAGACTCCTGGCTGCAGATGATGCGCAAATGCTGGCTGTTTGTCCAGAAATAAAAAATTATTGGGATTCAGTACAGGGCTTTCTGGGGGATGTTCTCCAGATACCAATGGTAATAACAACTAGCACTATTCTTTCCGGACTAGGAGTAGCTTATAATACTGATGATCTCAACACAAGGTTCATTTTTTACGTCATACTCCTTGCCAGGCGCGAAATATGCAGAGCCTGGAAGGATCCAATGCCTCCTTCCTTTTCAAAATGTCTTAAACATGTTATTTTTACCAGTAAGTCAGATATGGCATGTGATCCCACAAGTTTTGATAACAATTGGAAGCCCCTGGTGGTATGGCAAGACAGGTAAAGGTAATTTGGTGTTCCTATGATTTATCCTGGGCCCTGTCGGTTCCTAAATCTCCCCAGTAACGCAGGGAACCAGTTACGGCGTGAAAAGGAGTGGATTGGGAAAGCAGTGGCAACTTGAGGGATCAGGCATGGCTCCTTCTGAACTTGGTCGCTTAACATCAGGACCGGGTAGGATTGACCTTTTCAGTTTGAGTTGCCTAAGCTCCCTTCAAGAATTCCACAACGGTATATGAGGAAACAAAAAAAAAAAAAAAAAAAAGGCTTTTTCAAGATCAATCGACAACACCACCACATGCGGCATAAATTTCACCTCGGTGTGATAGAGGATAGATTAGAGTCTACAAAGATTGTAGGAGGTATTCCAGGAGGGAATAAAGCCATTCTGGTCGGGATGTATAAGGGCTTGCATGTGCGGAAATAGTTAAAGCGCCAGTATTTTGCTGTGGATCTTAAAGTCTAGATTAAGCATAAACAGTGGTCTGTAATCTCTGACACGGGCACCTTTCTCTGTGGTTTTGGGGAGGGAAATCGCCAATGCATTCTGAGTGGGCTCGGGGAGACTTCCCATTCTAAGGGATTCCACGTATAGAGTCAAGAGATGTGGCGCTAGTTTGTCGACATATCTCGCGTGAAATTCTGCAGGTAGGCCATCTGGTCCCGGTTTTTTGCCAGATGCTATATCTATAATTGCTCCGCGAACTTCCTGCAAGGTCACTGGGCCCTCCAACTCGTCTTGCATTTGTTTATCTAATAACCGGAGTGGTGGGATATTTAGAAAGTCTTCAACACTGGAATGGGGCATTGGTGTGGGGGCTGTATATAACCCCTCATAATAATTGAGAAATAAGGCATTAACATTTCTGGGCTATAGACCAATTCACCTGTTTCCATCCGGGCTTGGGTGGTCGGTGACCCCGTTTCTCAGGTTTAATCAACCACGCCAGCAGGCAAACTGCTTTCCCTTCTTCTCTCTACATTTTGTCAATGTACTCCCTGTGATTGTGACACCTCAGCCTTTCCAGCACTTCATTATAGTGCACCAGTGCTTCCTGCAAACCCAACGGAGCAGTGGCATCCCTCCCCTGGGCATTGTCTAATTGCCTAATCTTCAGCTCCAGGTCTAATACTTCCTGCCCGTTTTCCCACTGTGCACCAATCGATTGACACAGACAGTGCCCCCTCACTATCACCTTAAAGGCTTCCCACTCCCTGATGCAGAGAACGCTGTGTGAGCATTGGCTAAGAAAAATGTGTCAACAAGGGTGCCCAGGGACTCGTGAAAGGGGGTATCCTCCAGCATCAGAGGCTTCAATCTGCATAAAGGGATCGGCGGGCGTCTACCCAGAGGCTGGTGAAACATCAATAGTTGGCTGTGGTCGGAGAAGGTCTGTCCCAAGTACTCCGTATGCATAACAGAGCCTCTAAAGGACAGAATGCACAGAAAGGCATCTAGTCTGGTGTGTACTTGATGTCTCGGAGAGAAGTAAGTATTCTCTATCCGTTATGTGTTGCACTCACCAAATGTCCGCCAGCCCCCACTGGTTCATCCAACCCCGGAAGCCCGATGCTATATGATGAGCCTGTGCGCCTGGCAAAGGGGGATGGGAACCGTCAGCTATAATGTCTGTAGAGCAATTGAAGTCTCCCCCAAGCACAGCCTGCCCCTCCATGCACTCTGCAATTTGAGCCGAGAAGGCAGTAAGAGAAGCGATTTGATCAAGGTTACGTGCATACACATTCCCCAGCAGCACCTCTCAGCCAGCCAGCCTCCCCGCAATAAGTATATATCTGCCTTCACTGTCTATCAAGGTATTTGTAGGGTGAAAAGGAACACCGGGCCTTATCCAGAGCAATACTACCCGAGCATATGCCGAGAAAGTGGTCGCAAACAATTGCCCTCTCCACCTTCTGTGCAACTTGTCAACTTCACTTCTGGTTAGGTGGGTCTCCTGAAGAAAGGCTATGTGCTCTTCTCTTCTTTTTAAGTAGGTGTACACGTTGTGTCACTTAGACATAGAACCCATTCCTCTAATATTCCAAGTTATAAACTGTACTGCATCGTGTGATGGTATAATGACAGAGCTCATCCCACCAACTTCTCTCTGCGGCCCTCCCATTTTTCTGCCCCCCAACTGCACACACCAATCCACTGCCACAAACTAAACAACAGAAACCAAAAAAGAACCCCCATACTGAACAACTCCCTGATCCCAGGACAGTCTGGCAACGACCAGCTGCCAAACCATGTGGAACACATCATCAACGGAAAGAGGCCCAAACCCACTGTGAGAAGGACCATAGGGGAGCGTGGCAAATACTGGAAAATGTCCAAGAGTAAGAGAACTGCATGGAACGCCCTGGCCTCAGCCAGCCAGCAGGCAGCCCCCCCACACCCACACCCACAGGAACCCACAAGTATTAGCATCAATCTTCAGAGCCAAGCAATCTCATCCGCTGTCTTCGGGTCACCACAGGTAAAATTGAGCTATCACTTCTGGAGTCCAATTCCCAGCCCTCGGTCCCTCTCTGGGAGGGGGATCCCGCCTCTGATGGAAATTTTCTGTCCTGCAAGATTGCAGCCACAGCTTGCTGTGCCTCAGCTCTCTCTTTATCAGTTTGTGAGGAACTCAGTTTCTTTGGGGCACCACTTCCTAGTCGCCTCTTGAGTCGGTTCTCAGGCTCAGGGGGCTCCGCGGGTCTTTGTGCCACCCATGGTCTCTCCGTTCTTTAGGCCTCAATCCAGTCCTATGCCATTTTGGAATCGTCGCAAAAGTGAGCCTTCCTGTACAAAAATATACACAGCCAGACAGGGAATATCAAAGAGTATTGGAGGCCCTCTTCTCATAGGGCTTTCTTGGATTCGAAGAAAGAGGCACTCAGCTTTTGCAACTCCAGCGTGTTTGCAGGGGAAAATTGAAACCCTACTATTATCAACCACATATCGGCCATTGGCCCTGACTTTTTGTTTCTGTCTTTATAGTGAAGAGGCCTAGCCAAAACTGGGTGCGGGGGCCGGCTTGGGGTCGGTGGTCTGGCAGGGACACGATGCACTCTTTCCAGGGTATAGAATGTCGACAGGCCCTCTATTGCGACCGCTGTCTGGAGCCATTGCTCCAGAAAGGCAACCATGTCACTTCCCTCCTCTCCCTCCAGCAGACCCAGGACCCTGATGTTGTTCCTCCTATTTTGCCCTTCTGCATCTTCAGCCCTTTTCTCAAGCTTGTGGATCCTGTCAGATGGATACTTTACATGTAGTGAAAAAGCCAGCTGCGTTGGCACCATATCGGCAATAGAGGATTCGGTTTGTTTCACTCTCTCGGTTAGTTTTCCATGCTCCGCTCTAAGAAGGCCCAGCCCCACTGATAGTGTACGTATGTCATGGTGCAGCATTGACTTGGTGTCTGCTATTGCCTCTAGAATCCTAGTTAATTGCTGTTGCACCAGGTCTTCTGGGGGGGTACTGCCAGGGTCCTTCAATGCCTGGTCCCGGGTAAACTCCTCCGGGTCCAGGACGACCCATGTCTGTCTCGCTCTAGGCTTGCCCATTGCAGATTGAGTGCTCCAAGCCACCCAATCCTTAGGCTTCTGGAGACCCAGAGACCAGGATATGGACCCCTTGTCCACCTCTAGGGTAGAGAATTAATCAGCTTCACATCAGGCCAGGACCCAGCATTGGTAACCCCTCATATGTCACCTAGCCACTCAGTCCACGGCCAGGGTGGCCCATCAAGTCATTGCCACCAATCAGGCATATATCAAGGGCCTTGCATGGAGGGCCAGTCCAGTCGCTACCACTCCTCCAGTCTCTGGAGGTCTTCCTTGTGCTTAGTCCCAAGACTGGCTTGCTCCCAGCCCCGACCACCAGTGCATCATTCAGCACTAGAGCACCTCCCATATGGGCCAGCCCCAAGCCACCTGTATTTAAGTCTGGAGCCCCCCACATACACTGATCTGGTGAGCATCCACTGTGCCAGGACTCTTTCGGTAGTCATCTTCCTGCGTCTAGCTCCGGCAGGGGCCTCCACTTACTTCAGAGGGCTGTTTTCTGTGCTCCCTCTGCCCGCCGCTTCTGCCGCCCTCCAACTCAGGTCCAGAGAAATCGCCACTGCTCCCACACGTCTTCTTGGCCTCCAGGCCAATCCAGAGGATCAGTACCCCCAGCCCAGCGCCGCAGATCAGCACGGATTCTAATTACACCCCGCAGTCCGGATCTCACAATTGTTGCACCCCTTCCCGGAGCTCCCCCCGGAGTGTCATCCCCCGAACAGGATATCGCGTTGGGGCCTCCCAGTCTCGGCCCGCCTCGATCTCTTCTTTCTCACCAGGGACTCACTGCTTGGAGCCCCGGTCGGCGCACAGCAATGTCACGGCCTCTCCAAATCCACCACTGGGCACCCCGGGCTCTGACTGCACCCTAGCAGGCTGTGTCCCCAAACTCACTCCTTCCAACAAGGAGGCACCACCAGAGTGCTCTTTTTGCCCACGGGTAAGTCGCTTCGACCTCCTCCTTCTCGCCAGAGGCCTGGGCCACCATTTTGCGGAAGCGCAGTCTCCGATCCTGGGTTTCCATCACCGAGGCCGTTGCGGGCCACAGACGTACCCAGAAACTGTCCTCAGGGACCCCACCGCCCGGCCCCCCGGCCCCTGCCAGCTCCGATGCAACAGAATAATCGAGATGCCGGAGCGGAGCTACAGGCTCAATCGGCCGCCATCCTAGGACATCAAGCCACACCCCTGAAATACATTGATTCTTAATGATTTTATTCAGTTTTCTTCTAAACACTATTCTCAGTGACAGTGCCTGAGAGGGGAGGAGGATTTTTTTACTTGGATCAGTCCTAGAGGTAGACCAAAGTTGCCCATATATTGAAGGTGAACTCAGTGGTCACACCTTTTCTGAGACACGGGCTACCCATTCTACAGCTTGTTCTCTGGGTGTCTCATACCTACCCCTCTCGGGATGAGAAGTTCAAGATGTAGGAATCAGTAAAAAACAAATTCTTCATCAGGTAACAGAAGAAAATAATAATGCGTTTATGTTGTGTAACTCAAGTCCTGTGAATTTGCTTGGCAAAGTCTTGCTTTGCAAAATGAATTGTGTGAATTACTACACATTAAGGATCCAGTGTTTTGAAAATTAAATTACAAGATTCAAGATTTCAATTGTTCCAGTATGAACAAAGGAGGACATGTCCCTGGATTTAAGACATACCGTCAAGGAAGATATATGGGATTTTTCTGGTAAAGAAATAGAACTGATAGAATGTGCTGAACTAGTTAAGATTAGATGAAGCCTGATGCTGTGTTTTCCCAGCATTAAACAGTATAAACTTTCAAAAGAGGAGCAAGAAGGGTTAAAAACAGTTATTAAAAAAATGAATTATTCAAGATGTGCTTGGTAGTCCTTGCAAATCTTCAGTAATGGGGGATATAGAAATCAAGTGGGAAATGGTGACTTGTACAAGATCTAAGACAAATGAACAAAATTGTCATTTCAGTTTGCCAGGTGGTACCAAATTCAGAAGGGATTTCATTCTAAATTTCAACATATGCAGAATAGTATACAGTCATTGACTTATGCCAAGCGTTCTTCTCTGTTCCTCCCCAGGAAGAGAGACAGTTTGTATTTGAATTCCAAGGCATAGTTCTCATTTGGGTGCCGATTCTGATCCTGTAAAACCCGGGTACAAATGGTCATACGGAGCGTTTTCTCCGTACGACTTGTACCCGGGAATTCCACCGTACAAACCAGCAAGGACGATTCGTACAGAAATACCATTTCCGTACGAATCGTAAAAAACACCGTGCGGCTAAAAAATACATACAATTCCGATCCTGGACAGCGCGTACGCGACGTCTGCACGAGGCAGCGTTTTATGGACCAGCAAGTACGATTCATACCCACAGCACTCCGCACGGCTATATTTTTACGGGAGCCAAAAAGTGCTGGAAAATCTAAGTACGCCACGATGCACGAGGAAAAGGGGACCCGGAATGTATGCACCGGGGCTGGGGGTACGGTGCATACATATGGGGGGCTGGGGGTACGGCGCGTACATTCGGGGGGCTGGGGGTACGGTGCATACATACGGGGGGCTGGGGGTACAGTGCATACATACAGGTGGCTGGGGGTACGGTGCGTACATACGGGGGGCTGGGGGTACGGTGCGTACATACGGTGCGTACATACGGGGGCTGGGGGTACGGTGCGTACATACAGGGGGCTGGGGTACGGTGCGGACGTACGCGGGAGGGGTGGGAGGCTGGGGGGGCCGTACGACTCATACCCCGGGCCCAAGTGTACCCGGGGTAGGGGTCGTGCACAGTTCGCTCCGTACGGGACGTTTTCCATACACTTGTGTATTCGGGACGCCGGTACGGATCGGACTTGTGTGCTCGGACTTCAGTTTTATGACTCGTACGTAAAACTGTCCGGGGACATGTCGTAGACTTTTCCCGAGGTCATTCGTATGTATTTTTCACGTACAAATCGTACTTCGCCGTTTGTACGGGACTAGCACGATTCGTACGTAAAAAATACGGATACCAGTCGGTCGGTAAATTTTTTTAACGGATCGGAATCGCCCCCCTTGATGTAGAACTCCACAAGGGCTGAAAGTTATTCGATCTTAGTTAAATCTTAAAGAAAGAAAATCGGTTTCTAGGTATTTCAGGCTTGTTACTGGTCACATCAAATCAAAATGAGGATGGAAAACTCAATGCAGTCACTTTACTAAATCATTTAACTGATGGTAAATGCAAGGTTCCCCCAGAATTGATGCAGTACTGTGAAAAGGAAATAATTTATCTTGGTCATCACATTGAAAAATGTACAAGAAAAGTCTCAAAGAACATGTTTCAGAAATTCTGAAAATGAATCATCCAACCACCCAAAGGGAGTTAAGTATGCACTTAGAAACTGTTGGCTACTGTTGTCAGTGGATTCCAAGCTTTTATTTGATTGGAAAACCCTTCATAGATTGACTCCCAATGATATAAAGGACCTGGTACTATTAGATGAAAAATGTTCAGAATCATTCTGGGTACAGTGGGAAAGTTTATGCAATGAATTCACACTTGAAATACATGCATATAATTTGAGTTTCTTTTTATACTCTCATGAAAAAGGTGGGGGTGCATTATCAATCCTTACTCAGAAGTGTGGTGAGACCAGTAGCCTAGCTATCAGCTTTATTTGATCCAGTAGGTGTATGTCTTTCTGGTTGTGTGAAATACGTTACAGCTTTTGGCATTGCCATTTAACAAAGCGATGGAATAGTGATATAATAATGGACAAAACCCGAATTGTATATGTTCCACACTCAGTTGAGATCCTGTTTATAGTTTCACAAACCCAGCACTTGAGAGACTGTCACTTGACCAGATATGAACAAGTTATACTGGAAGCAGGGAATGTTACATTTAAGAGGTGTTGTTCACTTAACCCTGTAACGTTGCTTTACATTACAAACACAAGCTGTCAGGGCCAAGGCTAGATATTAAAGAAACTCCTCTGGAAATGGCTGATCTGAATTTATTTGTTGATGGTTCTTGTTTGAGATTTCAATAAGGATCACTGAATGCTGATTAGGAAGTATGTTCCATTTCTGAAATTCTGAAGCATCTAATCTCCTGAATGTAACCTCAGCACAAGTGACAGAATTGGTTGCATTGACAGGAGTTTGTTGTTTGTCAGAAAATTTGAATGTGCCTATTTATATAGGGAGTCAGTATGGTTTTGGTGTGGTGCATGATAATGGTCCTCCGTGCACATGAAGGGGTTTTATGACATCTTATGCAGCTCCCAAGAAGAACAGATTTTATATTCTTGATTTCATGAAAGTAATACAGCATCCAAAAGAGATTGCTGTGGTCAAGTGCCCTACCCATAAGGCTGGAAAGGATTTGGTCACTCATAGAAATAACATTGCGGATCAGGTAGCCAAATATTGTGCAGTTGAGGATGT
This sequence comes from Triturus cristatus, assembly GCF_964204655.1. NCBI lineage: Eukaryota > Metazoa > Chordata > Amphibia > Caudata > Salamandridae > Triturus > Triturus cristatus. The sequence goes on along the minus strand of NC_140587.1, from coordinate 731,251,746 downwards.
AACAGTTGTTAAAAAAACTGAGCAACCAGATAAATCAAGAACAACTACTATGCAAAATATAGACAAAGTGAATTGTATTTTATAGAATTCAGTTAAAACTTCTCTGAGTGAGTTAAGAGTTATTCAGGAGGAAACAGCAGAAGACATAAAAAAGAGAGGGGAACATTAGGTTATAAAAAGGTTAATCAAGATTTTTATGTTACTTCTGAACACAAGTATGTACTACCTGTTGTATCCAATGGCTAGGCATTTCCATGGATATTCACAGTCAGAGTAGGATGCTATGGTCAGGACGTTTAAGAAATATTCCTGTGTCTGTGAGGTAGGAAAGGGTTTTAGCAAGGTTGGTGAATGGACTTATAATTTACATGGGTGGACTTTCCATGTAATACTAAGTTGTGTAATAATTATAATGATTTGTGCAATTGTTCTATTTCTCTTCTTAACATGTTCTTGGTGTATGATTGTTGGTGTTAAAATGAAAGGAAATGTTCAAAAAGGAAACCTGACTAGAAGTATGTAATGAAGAATGTCAAAGTACATGTCTACAACAAGCTAAACATGACGGAGGAGAGCTCCAGAAAGAAGAAGAAGAAGAAGATTGAATAGAATTATTGATTAAAGAAGTTTTTCTAATTGTTTTAGTGGTTATAAAAAAAACAAGAGGGAAGATTTGGAGAAAGATTTTTCAGGTTTATATTTTTGTGTATGAAGAATAGGTTGTCAAGCTGAACGTGGACACTGCACAGGATGCTGTATGTGAACCACAAAGTTAACCAGACCATAATGGTCAACCTCCACAAATCATTGGAGGATCACACGAAGCCACAGTTCGCTACTAAACAAAGTAGACACAGCGCTGAAGAAACCACAAGGGGATGAAACATGTTGGCAATGGCTACAATCCCAAAAAATTTTTAACAAAGGAGACAATGAATAAAGGAGTTTTATAACTATACTGATGACTAATTATATTATTTGGAATCATGCATGTTGTGACAAATTGCTTATGATATAGATTACATGATTCGAACTTCCTTGATGCTTGGTTTTCTGGGTTATAATTTTTTCAACTCACTAATAATATGTACTATGCATTCTCACACATTATTTCACATATATAGATAGAAATAACATATTCCTTCATGAAAGCATTAATTAAAAAGCTTAACATTGCGGAAAGATTTTAGGAATACGTTGTTTGGATGTTTCTTTCTTTGACAAGCATTGGAGCATTCAAAGGTTTTGGAATTCTCCTTAAAGTGGAACTCAGCTTCCAAGTAAATCCAGATATATCACACAAATGATAAGCAGTTGCCTTCTAATATGGTAAGGTTGCCTGTGTTTTGATAGCAGTCCATCCATGAGCCACTGCTCACAAAAAAAGTGAACCAGTACAAGTGACTCACTGCAGTACTGTAGTTCAAAGACTGTGAACTGGGTTAAAGATGATGATATGATATGGATGAGAGGAAAAAAGAAAACTGGCATGAGATTGATCTAGACAAACAAGTCAAAGAACTTCATTAAAATCCAGCAGTTAATTCAGACTGAGCCACAAATTGAAATTTACACAAGCATCTGAATTAAAACTTGGTTAGGAAATCCACACTTTTTTCCTGCACATATCTCTAACGAAAAACACTCAATCCCTTATCTTTAATTCCAGGATGAAGAAGTTGGAAAGATATAATATTACACCTGGAATTGACCATGCCTGATTGTGTTATTACTTATCAGGTGCGGCCATACCATCCAGACCTTTGTGACACTTGGAAAGAGATCGTAAATGCTGATTGATGTACAATATTCTGAGAATGTATCAGTTCTTCAGTGTGAAACCTGAGAAGCACAAAGCAAAAACAGTACCTAGAAATACATGCATCAGTTGGTTTTCCACATTTACAGGCTCTGAGGAATAATTCCGAATTTGTAGAAATATTCCAGTTATTTGTAAGTTTGGCTTACACACCAAATAACCTGTTTTACAAGTTCAAAAGCAGCCTTTGATCTCATAAACAAACTTTACTTTGCTCCTTAATGGGTTTATTCAAACAAAGGGAGAATATCAAACAAAGGGGAACCTTAGCGTAAATGAAAAACGTAGCCCCTGAATCGGACGTCACACTGAGGACCTCCCAGCTAACACTGGATCCTCTGGCCTATCATTCAGAGAAAATGGATGTTCAAATTGATTTGTTAAATATAATGGCAAAAGCAATATCTCAAACTGACCAGAAAATGACTGAATTAAATAATTTGATAAATCATGCATAAAAATATGCGGCCTCAATCACATTAGATTGTACATACGCTCCAGTGGAATATAAAGTTGCTACAATACCAGAAGCAATGACGGCACTAATAGAAGAGCCAAAAACAAATGTGAATCCCTCCTGGAATAAGAAAGCCCAGTGCCAGAACAGGCAACAAAACCCTTGAACAGCAATTATCTCATACTACAAGGAAATAGAGAAAAGAAAGGAGAGGATAACAATGAAATCCCCACACAAGGAAGCCAAATACTTAGAGCAGCTGTGACAGGTGAAACCTCAGCCCAAACTATAAAAATCCCAGTAGCCAAATTCAATCTGAACGCTGCAGTATCTCTACCCTCAGAAATAGATCAGGAAATAAATAAATCTCAAACTAGTAATTTATTACAATCGGAATCCAAAATAACAAAGAAGCAACGGAAAAAATGTGTAAAGCATGAAACAAGCAAAAAGCAAATACTGTAAAGACAATCAGTCTTGATGCAACAAACTAGCGAGGTAATACAAGTGTAATGATGAAAGAGGATGTAAAGTCAGATAACAGAGATAAAAGGATGATCAAATCTGCAAGGTCAATCCCAATATTTGAGAAAATATAAGGGCCTCAAAAAGAGAAATAAATTAATGAAATTCTGTACAATGAGAATGTTCAATATATGTCATCCTCACAAATAAAAGACAGTACCAAAAATATGGCATTAGGTAAAGAAAAAGAACACAATGCAACAAATATTGAGCAGAAACAACAAAGAGAGATGAACGGTGAGGCTGGACTAATAGACAATGGGTCTAAATATGAAAGCAAGGGTTTAATCTACATGGATAACACAGTGCCCAATAAGCAATGAGTCAAATGATCAAGATAAATTCTTTTTTTCCGAGGGCAAATTTACATCAAAAATAATCTTTACTCCTAAATATCAGTGAAGAAGGAGAAACGATATCCTAACAGAGGTAATATCATTATACTCCTGTGGGCTGTTACCCAATTAATAGAAATCACTTCACCTGATACAGAGTCTATCTAATGTATAGAACCGCCAGATTAAATCGCTCCAGAATCAACCCTAGTCGCTTGGGTATGTACAGCTATGGCAAATAGGGTTCTGCTGGCAAACATTTGCCAGCAGTCATGGGGGATCCAAGTTGAAATGGCCCCCCCTTCTGCCTATCCATCATCATTTGCCTCAGAAAACAATGAACAAAGGATGAATAATTATGAGAATCAAAGACACTCTTATTCAATAATGAAAACCCAGTAGGTAATACTGTAAATAACTTATTTTCACATTAATAAAATCAAGACAACACCTGATGAAATGAGAAAGAAAAAACAAAATATAGGTTGGTCAACTGAAGCACTGCATGGGAAGAGTGGCTCATGAAATTGGAAAAGTCCTAATGAAAAAGATGTTCTAACAATTTGCTCTTTGAATATTAAAGGTGCCCTACCCAAAAGCCATGAAAAACTCTTATGCAATCATTGGAAAACAATCATATAATATGGCCACAAGAGACCTAGCATTACAAAAATGTCCTATTGACAGCTATGTAAGTTTCTATTCTTTCGCAACAAAAATGAAGGGAGGTCTAGCCATATTTGTAGCAGTAGCTCTACAAATTCAAATTGAACAAAATAATACGAAGGATGAAAATATTTTAGTGATAAAACTCACAAAATGGCACAAAAATGCAAAAAAATCTATTTTTTGGTAAATCTCTACGTTTCACCAAGTTCAAGAACAAGATCATCAGTGATCAATGAGATACTGAAAATAATCCTTGAAAGTCCACAGGAAGGTTTGCTCCTATACCGTCTCATAACAGAGTACTTTAAGATGAATCTTTTAAAGTCATGTCCCCGAGATGAGCTGATAACCCAGCAGCACTATACATGGGCAGTACCAACAAAGACCACGAGAGACACAACTAAAATATTCTGTGATGCAAAAGCTATGTCCTTAGTAAAAGATCTTGAATCCCTTGAACTAAGGATCCTCAATGGGAGATATCAGCAAGACTCCCCTCCAGAATGGACCCACTATACTACTTTTTTTGAATTCCATCTTAGATTATACATCAGTATCTCTTCCGCTCTTACATCAAGCGGCATCTTTCAGAATACTGAAAACCAGCAAATGCAATCATGGACAACAGATAATAGAAATTAGGGTTCAAAACAGTTTCCACCAAAAAGAGCTATTTATTCCTAGAGAGCACACAACAATCAACTACAGGAAGCTTAAATGGTCATATGATACACAAGAAAGAATAACACAAGAAAGAATAAACGACACAAAAGAAACTATAGCTCATAAATGTTTTAATACAGATTTATCAAATCCAGTTGCAAAGTGGTCAGATTTCACTGTAAAAAAATCTGACAATTATCAAGTTACTATGAAAGTCAAATGAACAAATGAAAATCAAAATATCAGCACACTGCGATGTGATCAAAACAGAGCGGAGCCATCTGAGAAGACTAGTCAGGAGTTTTCCAGAAAATCAAGAGTACCACAGAACCCTTAAATGCCATAAACAAAATTACAGAATGTCAGTATGAGAAGAAAAAACAAGGAGAAAACACATTTTGTAGGCGCAAGTTCTATTACTTTCTAAGAAAAGAAATACAAGCAAATTTTGGCAGTTAATTAATGTCCTAATTTGAATACGAGCCGAGTAATAAGCTCAGATCTTACTGAAGCAAATTGGGAACAATTTGTGACAAATTATTTTAACCCTTTCGCTGCGGCGGGAATTCCGCCGCAGCGCTGAGGGGGGTTTGGGGGCAGCGCGGTGGCGCGGTGCTCATGACGGAACCACTCCGTCATGAGCCGCCGTTGAGCTGTGCTCATGACGGAGTGGTTCCGTCATGACTCCGCCCACTGCGCTAATCGCCCGCACAGGCGGGGAATTAGCGCCGCATGGGCGGCGCGACCGCCAACGGCCGCAGCATGACGGAACCACTCCGTCATGAGCACACGGCGACCGTGGCTCATGACGGAGTGGTTCCGTCATGAGTGGGGAAGGGGTTAAACTCCCTGCAATATCTATACAGCAATCTAATGAGAAAATAATGCAACTGTATTAAAAAAATGTTGGCTCCTCATCAAGTCACAGAGGATCAAATAAAAACAGTTACACAAAAAAATCGGGAATGATGGGTTCCCTGGGCCGAATAGGCTCCCACAAGCGCTTTTGAAATCAAATGTAGTATTCTGGTCAAGAAAGTTAACCAAGGTATACAATCACGCACTACAGCAAGAGACAGTTCCTGACTCATGGAGGGGATCGACTATCAACCCAATCTTCAAGGAAGGAAATAGGCAACAGCCGGAAACTTATCGCCTAATTACACTGTAAGGCGTTGAGGGCAAATATTTTGCCAAGCTGTTCCTTAGTGAATTGCTGGAAAAGACAGGCTAAAATAGCGTTGTCCCACCAAACTAGTCAGGATTTTCCAAATCCCACAGTACAGAAACCAACATATTGGCGGTATTGATAATAATGGATTAATTGAAAAGCAAGAACTAGCCACTATAATTATGCTAAGTGGACTACAAGGCTGCGTTCGATTCCATGAGTCAAAAACTCCTATGGCAAAAGCTATCCCACAGGGGTATGTCCCCCTCTGTTTTTAAAGGCAATACAGCGGCTATACATGAAAACCTGGGTGAGTGTAAGAATAGGAGATAGAACTAGGTTGTCAAAGAAAAGAGAAACACGGCAGGGCTTAAAAATAGGTATGTGTCCTTGCTCCGTACCTATTCAACTTATTCTTAGCTGAGCTCCCGACTGGTCTGGATAAAGTGAATTCTCATCCTCCAAAATTGGGCACTATGCCCATAACTAATCTTCTATGAGCAGACAATGTCATATTTCTAAGCCAGAAAAAAATTGGCTTTCAGTGACTTATAGATCAACATTTTATATATTCTGCAGCAAATGGATTGACAGCTAATCTACAGAAAACAAAGACCAAGGAAGTGAGCAGAAAAAGAAAGAAGATGTATAAATAGTTCCTAGGAAAAGACCAACTGGAGCAGATAACAACATATACATATTTGGGAGTACTTTTGATCATAGAGCAACTTTTATACAACATAAAGCGCACTTGAAAAGAAAGGCTATGTCCCTGACCCAGGCATTTCACATTCTACAAAGAGCCTCAGAAGTTCCCAGTTATGCACCGCTCCTAAAAGTGGTTTCAGCTAGGCTTCTACCAACTGTTCCATATGGTAGTGAAGTACTCCGCGCGTTCTCCTAAATCTGATCTCTTCCAAAGTATTCAGATCTCTCTTCCATCAACCCCTGAACACATCTCCAGCTCTGGAGTTCGCTCTTACAAATCAAATAATAGCAAGACTGGGTACATACGTTATAACTTGGAACAGAATAAGACCTGCCTTAAAAATTACCTATGCAAAGCTTTGTGGGATGAGTTGCAAAGAAACGAAAAAGCTCCAGCCCATATTTATGTAAATGCAGCAATAAATGAACCGGGTATTCAATCAATATAGGCAAAGTCTCTTTGTCCAAGTGCTTTAAAAAAAATAGGGTAACAAAGAAAGCATCTGTTGTAAAAGATAAAGAGAAACTGGCTAGCAGAGCCCATGTCTGGTCAGTAATCAATTAATACAAAATTCTCAAAACCCAACCATATTTAGAAGCTGGTTGCTCAAGAAAACTGAAAATCGATTTTATATACTTGAATTTCGGAAAAACCCCAGGTGAAAAAAATTAATGTAATAAGACATCCACAAGAACACTCTTTAGACAGCATAATAAAAAGATTGAGAATATTTTTCACATTATGGGTGTATGCCCGGGACTGATAAAAGAAAAAAAAATCCTGAAAACTGATTTTTAATGAGCAGGCGCACCTGTCGGCAAGCCGTCATTTCATGTCTAAGATCCTTAGACCCAATAGTCAACTGCCGATATACAACATTTTTAAATATGGCCGGGGGGAAAAACTATCATTATGTACAGCAGAGCAATCGCTGGCATGTATTGACAGTTTAATCTGCTATATTTTGATTCCTTATAACCCCAAGCCCCATTTTTATATAGCACTGCAAATATCACTGCACTCTAAATATAGCGTAGCGCACATGCATTTTAGGGGTACAAAATACATCCTGGTACTCGGAACAGTTAGAAAGAATTCTATCTTTTTTATGTAATCTATCCACTTTTACATGCTCTCTCTAAAGCGTCCTTCTTTCCTCGACTATGTGTAAAAATTGCTGATATGTGTTTGATATATAACTTTTGAATGGATGTTTTATTGTAAATGTAAATGGTATGCTGTGGTTTTATATAAGTATGCATAGTTAAACACTACACAACAAAGGAGAATCGGTGGTAAAAAACACAAACAAAAAACACCCTCAGGGTTGTGACACCTTCACCACTGAATGTCCTGCCGCACCAGAACGGGGTTTGACAGTCCACAACTCCACCTTCTGTTTCTTTAATAAGCTGTGCCTTTTATCATCTCTGCGTTTACATATCTAGAGAGAATTTGCAAGGCTTAGATTCAGTTTTTTTTAATGTAGCAAATGTTAGGCAAATTTGGAAATGCGATGCCATCTCTGACGGATGGTAGTTTTTTGGACCGTCCTTTTTAAGGTTGGGTATTTGAACATGCCAAGATGCCATCAAGAAGTGCTTTAGTGGTTCAATTTTGAACAGGACTAGAGAGTTTGTAAAATGTATGAAGATTATCTCAAATAAAATGGAAAACATGGGTCTACGTGAATCCTGATTACCATACGTCGTTAATGTCAGCAACAAGAGCGTTTTCTAAACACATTTTAGAAATGAATATGGTTTATGAAGATGGTTTTAAATTCTAAATAAAATATTATGAATGAAAAGAATTTTATGACATTTTATTGGTTTTCATTAATCGTTTAAATAAAGGTAATGAATTCGCATTCATTATAGTATTTCCCACTCGTTTCGATATGACCATGCTCATTTGCATTCTGATATCACTGCTCCATGAGCCTGCTGTCAATGGGAGAGAAAGTGTCTGCCATTCGGCCTATGTGAATAGCGTTTTGATTTCATGCTTGGGATACATTCTTATGCACGGGTCGTATATGTTTTGTCTCTGTGCTAACACATGAAATTTTAAGTGTAAATAAGTTTACAAAAGGGCGCTTAACTAGTAGATGCTAGTGCATGGATTGACCAATGGCTTTTTAGCGTAATGTTGCTTAAGGGTGAGTTGTAGACCCTGTAGTACAGGTATTTAGATGCTTCAACACAAAGGTGTGAAGACCAAACAATCTTTAGATTGATTTGCATCACAAAGTGTAAACTACATTGACTATGAGGATAGAAGGTACCCAGAGGTTCAGGGTGATGCCTTGTGACGTGCTGAGCATTCTTGCATCAAATGTGGCCAGGAGACCAACAGAAGGAGCATAGAAGCAACTCCTTGGATAGGGAGTTATGCGACCTACTAAAGCATACTTTGCAGGGTCTACCCAGCAGCTACAGCTAGTCATTCAAAAGAATTGAAATTATGCAATCTTCTGTGGAATATGCTCTGAGGAGTCTACCCAGAAGTGTCAATGTGCAATCAGTAGGAAATGTCAATTAACGCAACTAGACATGGTATATTCTTCAAAGAGTCCACCAAGGAGCAGCAGGGACAATATGCCTTTGAAAGGACCATTACACAGCTGGCCTTGTAGCATGCTCTGGGGAGTCCAGAATGAAGTGGTAATGGGTGATCTGTAGGAATGGGGATTTTGCAAACAGCCATGGCTGTTGCTTTGCAGAGTCCGGCTAGTTGTGACAGAGAGCAACGTATAGGAATGGGCAAACAGTCCCAGGCATGACATATGCTCTGAGGAGCCTTACAAAGGGGCTACAAGTAATCAATTCAAATCAGTGTTAGGCATGCAGACATGGTAGGTGCTCCGAGGATACCGCCGAGGAGCAGTGGAGGGAAATAAAAAAGAAGTGGCACTATGCAACCAACCATAGCATATGATGTGAGGATCCATTAAAGAGTAGCATTGGAGGAAAACATAGGAACGATGAAGGAAGTATTCTAAAAAAAGTGTAAGCAAAACCCTTGGAGCTATAACATTCTACATATATGGAGGATATTTCATACCTAAAGCCTTCACTAATTATCATATTTGTTTCATGCATGTGCTAGCTACATGCATTTGTTACACTTTAGCATTGTTAGACTTAGGGGTCTCTAGTTGGCACAGGTATGCACTTGTGACAAATAGGGACCCTCTCATCTAGACAGGGTAAGGAGGTACACTCCTAAAATAACCCTTGCTCACCCTCTTGGTAGCTTGGCACGAGCAGACAGGCTTATCTCAGAGGCAGTGTGTAAAGAATTTGTGAACACATACAGTTACCAAGTGACAACACTAGAAATGGACACTACACAGGTTTTATATAAAAAATAAGTATTCTTTATATAGATTTACCACAAGACCATTAAACGACAAAAACACACAATACTGTTACTTTAGATTGTAGAATTTTGCTTAGTTCTCTTTAATTCTTAAATGCAACACTTTAAGTCAATGTACCTTTTAGATGCAACACGCAGGGTAACAAAAGTGTTGCAACGATGTTAATGCGATGAAGTTTTTGGTGCAAAGAAATAAAGACGTGTAGATCTTCCAGATGCGTTACGCTTCTCCGATGTTGCGAGAAGACTCGAGTCGATGCTCCAGCTGCAGCGGTGACACACTTTACGCGATGTGACGACAGCGGCCTTGGCAGCGTCACTCTTCTCCGACGTTTGCGAGACGCTTCCGCTCGATGTGATGTTGCAGTGGCAACACCCCTTTACGCGATGCGACGACAGCAGCTCCGACAGCGGCACGCTTCTCCGTGGATGCGAGGCGCTTTTCTTAATGCGGTGCAATGTGACAACTACGATGGCTGTGATGGCGACACGCTTCTTCCTCGATGCGAGACTCTTCTCTTGATGCGGTGCAATGCGTCAGCTACAATGGCTGCGATGGCAGACACTTCCTGGATGATGCGAGACACTTCCGCTCGATGCGATGCTGCAGCGGCGACACACTTTACGAGATGCGTCGAAAAAAGCTCAGACGGCGGCACGCTTCTCCTTCTTGAGTCGCGCTTCCAGCTCCTTGTGACACACAGTCCCTCAGAAGGCCCAACAACAGCAGCAGGCACTTCCGAAGAACTCTGGGGAGGTGGGGGGTGAAGTCTGTTGTTCCTGAGACTTCAGCAGGAGGCAAGCTCTATTCCAAGCCCTTGGAGATCCTTCACAAGTTGAGCAAAACTACACACAAAGTTCCTTTCTCCTATCTTTGGCAGTATGGCAACCACTGCAGGCCAATCCCCCAGTTCCAGGAATAGTTTCCTCCTCAGCTTCTTCTGGTTCCTCCCTCAGCAGAGGTTCTTCTTGTTTTCCCAATGTGATCTAAATTCTTGGGATCAGGGTCCCAATATTTATACCCAGAAATCCTTTGTCCTCTGAAGGCAGAGGGTCCTTTGCCCAGTCCAAACCAGTTCCTGAGCACTCTGTTTACCAGACTTCTCCTTTCCTTTCACAGTGCAGGGCAGAAACATTAGACGCCCCACAGGAGTTGGAGCCAGCATTGTGGAAGGTAAGTACAGCCCTGGAGCACTTTGTTGACAGGATTCCTTCTCTTCATTTACTGTGCAGAGCAGAGACATCAGCCGCTCCCTAGGAGGTGGAGCCAGCATTGTGGAAGGCAGGCACAGCCCTATTCAGGTCCCAGGTGCAACTCCTCCCACCCATCTAGAGGCAGATCTCTCTATTCACCACTGGGGCACTTCACCCTGTCTCCTGGAATTCCCCAGGCCTGTCACTCAAACTCCAGACAAAGGAATACACACAGCCTAGCAGAGGCAGGTTTGAATGGTTAGACAAGAAAATGCCTACTTTCTAAAAGTGGCATTTTCAAACACAGAATGTTAAAATCAACTGCACTAAACGATGTATTTTATCATCCCAAGTTGAGGCATACTAAGTTCGAATTTCCACCATGTTCCCTGAGTCAGTTAGGATTATAAAATGTAATAATCATAATGCCCATTCTGGTCTATGGAGAACAGGTAGCCTTGCAATAGTGAAAAACGAAAATGTCTGTAATTCACTATTAGAACATGCCACACACACCAGGGCATGTTCTACCTTATCCTTACAATGCACCCTGCCCTTGGGCCTACCATAGGGGTGTCTGATATGAAGAAAAGGGAAGGTTTAGGGACTGGCAAGTGGGTGCACTTGCCCAGTCATCATGATAGTACCACACTGCACGCAGGCTCTGCAATGGCAGACCTTAGGCACACTTTTACTGGCTGCTTCTGTGGGTGGCACAACCAGTGCTGCAAGCTCACCAGCAGTATTTGGTTTACAAGCCCTGGGCACTCCTGGTGCACTGTACTAGGGTCTGACAGGTAAACAAAATTAACCAATCATGCAATCACTAATTCATACATCAATTTACAATAGGGAGAGCATATGCACTTTAGCACTGATCAGCAGTGATAAAGTGCCCAAAGTCATAAAACAGCCAACAACAGATCAGAAAAAAAATATAGGAGGAAGTCAAAAAGTTCAGGGATGACCCTGCAAAAAGGGCTAAGTCCAACAAGCATTTTATTGGCTTGTGATGTGTCAATAAAATGTCAAGCATGTACTGTAACCAGTATACCCTCTAAGTGGTATTTCAGTGCACCTGGAGCAATTGTTATGGTCAGAAGGACCAGTCTATTAACTCATTACTTGGAGAGAATCTTGATGATCACAATGAATACATATTTTATCCCTACAGAAGAAACAACAGTGGATGAGGGTGACTTCTCAGACATCCCAGGTGTGAATGATTATCGTCCAGAACAATTTCCTAGATATGAAGATACATTCTACATATGGGAATAAAGGTAAAGACAATAAATTATATAGTGCAATGTCTGCTGTAAAAAAAACATTTTTAGCATATTTGATGTGTCAATATTTGTAATAAACAAAAAATAAGCAGCGGGCAAGAGACAGACAAAAAATTAGGACAAAGTAATTTTGGCTTTGTGACTGACTGATTCCTGGAGGCAAACAAAGACAGCTGGTTTAACCTTATGGTCCAATAAAGACTTTGCAAGGAACAAAGGCCTCTAAGTCTACAATGGATTTTTACATGTTCTAAAAAAAGTCACAAGCTGCTTCACTTTACTAACCTTTCATTTCCATACCTGGCTGTCAGTGAAGATTGAAAATACTGCACATGGAAAAAGATGCTCATAAATACCTGGTGTACTAGTCTGTAAGCAGGGAACATGGATTCACTATGGGAAAACCGTTCATGTTTACTGCATTACCTTCACAGTGAGCAGTTTTTCCACCATATTGCAGGAGAAAAATTATGGTTCTTTGCTTAGATATAGGGATTATTTGTCTTTAATCACTGTGATTCACAGCGTGTGCAGTGAGCTGACATCACATTGATTGATAGTGAAACCAGTTGACATTATTGGATTCTTTTGATCATGCTCGAGGGGCTGGAATAGGTCCCTTTCCACATTTACCCATCCCCAGTGGAATCCTGCTTTGGGATAGCTGTAAGACTGCAATCCACAAGCAGAGATCCACCCATTAGTTACCAGTGAGTTTCTGAGGAGCACAGGAATGTGGCCTCAGTCATGGGCAAATGCTCTTTCAGATTTGAAAAAAGAAACTGTCTTTCAGCCCTCCTGGGGGCACAACAACAGGGTGGTTAGCAATATTCCCACTAATATTTTACCCATGGTGCATCATAACACTGTACGTGTACACACTTTCTTAAGCTGTGTGCAGAATCAAGACTAGCTGTGAGCTACTGTATGAGTGCTCAAAGCGAGCACACTACCACTTATGTGTGCTGTGTATTGGGGAAGGGAATTTAATACAGGACTATTGTACCAGCTGTACACAAACGGGGGGATAAATATGTCCTCCCGAATGTACAGCTGTAAAAGAGATCTAGTTGAACAATTTCGAATTTTATTTTTAATCAAATCACCATGTTAAACAACATTAATGCTTACACACACCTCACTGAGCACTGAAGTATTTTTGTTAGAGATTTGTCCAGCCAAAACATGTTAAACTAGAAGCTGTCCATTAGGCAAAACAAACATTCTCTCTGCATGTCACATTTACTTTCTTAATCTCTGTATTGTATGTATGTAAGGTATACACACTCATGTGTGCAGATTTAGCTACACTGATGAAATAAAACCTAAATTGTTTTGTCACTTAAATACTAGCCATATGAACATACCAAAGCTATAACTTTACCAGTTTTCTGCAGCTGTTGGCCACAGGGACAAAGTCCACCAACCAATTTTAGCAGCACTAGAACATGTGACCTGCAGGTTACATAAGGAGATCTGCAATTAACACACTTAGCAACTGGGCTATCTTATGAACTTAGAACCCAGCGGTTTGCAGGTAACACGCATGGTTCTCCATCCAGCACAATGACACTGTGCTAGTTTATGACAATTCAAACCTCATAATAGCATATAACCATCTGGCCTGTGTTTTCAAAGTTTTACCCTGAGACTTGATAAATCCACGGATTTCTGCAGCAGGTGTGTTACCTCAAGAGGAGTCGCGGTTACATTACAACATTATTTTGTGTATATCCTGTCTTTGTAGTAAGCCTAGTTGATTTTTGTTGTTTATGCAGGCACAGTGTCATGTATTAGCTGGAATTCTGCATTGTTTGCGATACATAATGCCTGTGAATTTATATTATGTGACATCTAAACAAACAGATTTTGTTCTGGTAAAAATCTTATTGCTGAAATATAGAAACAAAATGTCTCCAAAAGCTAACAGTATTCTACATGCTGTTGTTTGTTTCTGGACATGCATAATATTTTAATGTGACTGTTGTTTTCCCTTTAATACAGGGGCAGTGCCATAGAGAGTGAGACTATAGTACTTACAGTATCAACTTCTTTTATTGTCCCTGTGCTTCTTCCTGGTCTTTGTTGAAACCTTGGTCATTTTAGATTTGGATTTGATAAGGAAAACACCGTCATTCGCCATACTTCATACTTTCTGACTTTCGCACAGGATTCCATCCTGCAAGACGCACAGAATCTGCCCTCATCACTATCTGGGATGACATTAAAAGCACAGTAGACCACAATGGGGTCACAGCACTACTTTTCTTGGACCTTTCAGCTGCCCTCAAGTCAGTTCATCATGAAACACCAATCAAAAGACTCCATGAAGCTTGCATTGAGGGGACTACTCTAAACTGGATCACATCATACCTTCAAAATAGAGGCAACCTCATCCACAGTGCCCCTTTCTCATCCAAATCGTACTTCACAAAAGCAGGGATCCCTCACGGCTCTATCATCTCGACCATGCTTTTCAACATCTAAGTGAAGTCATTACCAGCAATGACCAATACATTTCAGCTCACATGTTATAATTGCAAAGATGACACACCACTACTTCCTAAACTGGAAACCCCCAAAGTCATTGTAAACTCAAAAATCTTCCGCTGCCTCCAAGCCATTGATCAGTCGATGACATGGAACCATCTCAAATTGAATGCATCTAAAACTGAAATACTCAACTGTGGTAATTGGAAAAATTATGACCTATGCTCTGCCAGACCTGAAAATCTTGTACCACTCCCTAAAGTATTCATGGAGTCTAAGTTATCAATTAATGCCCAAGTAGATAAGTTAGCAAGATCAAGCTTCATTAAAATTAAAGCACTGTGAAGCATCTTCCCCACCTAGGATTTCCACATAAGATCGAAGCTACTATCTCTCTTGAACAGTATAAAGTTGATTACACCAATTGACTCTAACATAGTTCACCTCAATCAACTATGAAAAGACTACAACAAATTCAAAAGTCTGCTGCCAGACTACGCCTACATATAAAGCCACAAACTCACATCTCCCCTGCATTAAGGGCTCTACATTGGTTACGGGTTGCTAGAATATCCACTTTCAAGTTGCTTTGTATAACCCATGAAGCAATACATGGAACAGGACCTCTTTTCATCAGGAAAAAAATCACTAAATACATGCAACAAAGAAACCTTTGTTTATTGATGCCCCACCTCAAAATCCCAGCATACAAGTAAAACACCATAGGTTGAACATCTTTCTCCGTTTAAGTAGCTAAACTATGGAATTCACTACCTCCAAAAATAAGATCCACAGATAACCATCTTTTCTTCAGAAGATTACTCTTCCCTACATGACCACCATATTCAAAATTAAAATGTACAGCAATAGTATGCACAAGACATCAATGGAGCATATACATGGGTTTGTAAGCATGTACACTTTGATCGTATGTACGTTTTGAGATACGTGCATTCCATTGTACAAATGAACATATTACTTATGAATACAAATGTGTATACTTTCTTAGATTTCTGCTTAAAAAATGTACATATTACTTATGATTAAAATAGAAACATTTCTTATATTTAAGCCTAACATGTATATAGATCATTACATAAATACCATATAAGTATTTGACTACATGCTTATGGGTCTCTATTTATTATGATCACTCATTCACAACATATAAACTTGATTATACAGAAAGTATATGTAAACATTAACTATTCAATGCCCTTATTACTTTAAAAAAATCATAGTTGCATTAATCAAAAATAGAGTAATAAAAACAAATATTATCAATTAATAGGAAAAAACAAGCAACATGAATTAGAGCAGTGAAAAAATATATATATTTTTAAAAAACAAAAGGAAATAAACACATATTATATAATACATACATATATAACTTTACCACTATCTATATATTTAAGGAGATCAATACATCAATAACATATACGTTGATGAGTGTATGAAATGAATATGGGTTTATTTTCCTATAATAACACATAACTGCCACAATGTGTAAATATGATTACAGCAATTACATCTATACATGCTTCACTACTTAAATGTTGGGGGACAAATATAATTAAAATAATAATGATAAATCATTTATTTTTTAAAAACCTTAGTTTACAGGAAAAAATGGGAAACCTGAGTTTGTACATAGTTGTCCATGCATTTATATATGGCACTTTCCCAATACAATGTTATATCTCCTGATTACTTTTCATATGCCTATCAAATTAAAAACTAGGCCTAGGTGGGTAACTCCACTCTATTCACAGAGTTTGCGGAGTTTTCTGCACTCTGCGGTCCGCAGAGCTTGCAGAGTGCAGAAAACTCCGCTTCGCGTAGTGCAGCGGAGTTTTTTCCCTGCTCACGAACAGTAAGTTCAGGAGCGAGAGCTACCGCTTGGGTAGAATTTCTACCCGAGCGGCAGGATGACCAGCGCGAACAGCAGTTCACTTGCGGAACTTCGCTCAGTTTTTTTGTAACTTTGCAGAGTTCCACGTAGTAAAACTCTGCAAACTACGCCCAGGCTTATTAAAAACCCAAAAAGTTAACCAATCTCCCCAATCTTCGAAACATCAACACTCTATGTCTCATCTAGTCCTATTCTAAAATAGCCCTACCTCCCTTCCCAAACTTCTTTTACTACTATGAACTCCGAAATAATGCTCTCCCCTCCTCTATCCATCCTTAATTCCATTCATTGAACTTACAGACACACATGTCGACCACTTCCACCACTCCCATTAGCAATTTATATTTCCTTCTACTAATCCACTGTTAGTCCACATTGTATTACTTGCCACAAGTGTATTACTTGACAAAAAGTGCTGGGCCTTGTTCACGTCAGTGCCTTATCAGCGGTATTTAGGGCTATATAATTACAATAAGCTTCAACTCAGTGGTTGGCTCTGGTATCAAGTGTTATGGGCAAATAATAACATGCAGTCCTGAAATTACTAAGATTTCCTAAGAAGCAGCGCAGCAAATGAAGTTGCTGTGCTACTTGCAAGAAAGGGAATAGTTTGAGCTTTCTACCACCAAAGCTGGCACCCCTGCATCATGCCGCAAGGCTGCCTGCATTGTGGTCAGGACAGTTTTTGTGCAGGAAGGGATCACTTCATTGCAACAAAACTATCCTTTAAGGCTGTTTCTTCTTTGTACGTGTGCTACAAAATTCAGAATACATGCAAAGAGCAAAAAAGAAAAGAAAATACTGTATGTTAGCACTCTAGTTGTTCATTATAACTTTGTGGAGATGCTACAATTGATTAGTGGGAAATTAACTGACAGATGGCTGCTGGTGTTGGAAGTACGTTTGACTCTATATGTCAGAATGTTTTACTCAAATAGATGAAGGAGATATTCGAGAACTCACAGAAAATGTGTCCCCCTTTTAGCTTTATGAAGCGCTAATCACAATTTCTATGACATAACCACAGCCTTAATTATTTCAAGATGGCTTCAGGTGTTCAGTTCTTTCATAAATATAGAATGTTAGAGATCTAGTTATTGATTAGAACACGGCAGACAATGCCGTATTGATTGCTTTGACGGAACGGGGGTTACAAACGCTACTAAACTCTTTTGTCCAGTTTATGTGGGAGTCCTTTATCATGCAAATAGGGGCCCGCCCTAGTAGGCCATATACCTTTTAAATAAATCAAACGAATTTTGCAGCGCGCGCTGTATCACAAAATGCGATGCAGCGCACGCTACGAAATTCGTTTGATTAATTTAATTATTTACTTACCTCCAATTATCCATATTCCGGTGTTTAGTACCCCCCACCCTGCCCCTCCCCGCCTTTCCGCCCCACGGAACTCCCTCCACGGACCGCGTCTGAGCTCATGTCCCTCGAAGTGAGCTTAATGAGCATAGGGAAAGGTGATCTTTTTACCAATCCGGACCGGACAACCAAGAGAGACTTGAACCTCATAAAGGTGACTTTTCATGTGCAGCGGGCTATGGCAAGGGAAGAGAGGGAGCTCCTGAAGCCTAGCGTACGTCGTTTATTCATGTTAAAAACCTCTCAGATGGCAGAGCCTTATTTATTGGGATTCAATAACTCATATGATGGATTTCTGCGAACGAGAATCCGGTTTGACCTTTTTCACCTCATCCTTGCTCACCCTAGGGGATGTTGTAAAGCCCAAACTTTGCTGTCCTGTGGCTGTGATGGTCAATCTCCACATGACATGATTAATTTTATGATGTTTTGTGGTTTTTATGACACTCCTACAAAGTCCTTCTTAATTCCGATTCTGAAAAAGGCTAATTTTGGGCAAGTGCGCTCAGCTTTTATTTTCTTACAAATGCTATTGGAGCCATGGAATTCTTGCATTTCCATTGGTACAACTTATTTTTAAATCACCGGTTGATCCCTGTGAGGATGTGTTTTTTACCAGACATTATTATTGTATTATACTTATTATGTGGTTTTATGGTTTTAATATCTAAAACCGAATAAAGATTATTTGATTTGGTTTGATTAGAACACTGAGGAATGCAGCAGTAGAACTTCAGAGAATCAACTGATAGACTGCTGCTGCTATTGGAAGTACATGTTTTACTCCAAATATCAGACTTTATTATTGCATGGCTGGGGTTGATAGTGTAAACAGGAAACAGTTTTCTATCAAACATGGTTCATCGAATTCCCAGCACAGAATCTGAATTTTTCACAGGGTAAAATCACCTTACAACACCACATTTCTAAAATAATATGATACCACCAAAAAATGATTTACATTGTTACTATAATCTGTTATCACCCTTTATATTTGCTCCTTTTTGTCAACCTTGTCAACATGCGTTCACTACATGCATTTTAAAGGGGGCCATGTGCTTAAGTACTGTAATGGCTGGAACATGTTGTCCATGTTGTGGCCATCCGAACAGCAAGGGAGCCCCGTTGGAACCTCCCACATTCCCATTGGGGTCAGTGTGTCCCCAACCTGCCCCCTTATATCTTTTTTTAATTCATTTTTAAGGATGCAGAGAGAATTTTTCTGAGTCCGGTAACGGTTGCCAAAACATATTGTTCGCGTTTTGGACAGGAAATCAGGATTGAATAGTCCCTTTAAAGTGACACCAACTGTTCTGACATCACTATCTTTCTAACCCCTTCAGGACCACTTGAGTATCTTTCTAAATGTTAATTTCTCTAAAGCAGATGAATAGATTTGCAGCTAATAACAAGGCATACTCTCTGAGTAAAGTTCAAACCTTTTACCAGATTTGGACTAATTCTGTTTAGCCATTGTTTCTGCACCACTTCCCAAAAAGTTCTGGGGGGAATTAACATGGGAAAGCAATGTTTGGACCCCCTACACACTGTCTCTTAGTCCCTGCCTGACGGATCAGTGTGAAACTTTCACAAAATGGTGGATGAGCACAGAGCAAGGAGACAAGAAATGTTAAAGAAATTTCTGCCTGCTGTCACTGGAGCCACTTTCCTCATCAATCAAGATTTAAGTTTTGAAGGAAAATAATTCCAAAAATATATTCCTAAACTTTGCCTGGGCCCTTCAAAGGGAGAGCACACCACCAGTAAAACATCAATGAGAATGTAAACAAAGCAGCCAATGGTTCAGAACAAAAGACACTAACTGACCATGCCAGCCACCATCAGGCACATGCAGAAAAGGCAGTATAATGTTGCCATGAATTCAAGGCTAATCTCTGGCCCCTAGAAATATGTCAATCAGAATAGGAGCGAGAATACAAAAACCCCTACAATGGCCATGAGCGGACTAGGCTTAAACAGTAAATCAGCACAGTATTATTACAAATCTGGTCAAAAACAAAAAAAGGAAAGGCTAAAAATATAACCACAGACCTCCACCATCCCAACATGTCTGTTGCCTTTAAACTCATGACCTTTCTCTCCCAGGGTCTGCCCCGCATCCCATAGTCAAAACTACAGGCCATCAATACATTAAGGGCCTCATTTATAAAAAGTGTTTCATCGCTGATGCAGGTATAATGTAGCGCAGGGCTTTACAAAGTGACGCATTTGCTCTGATTTGTCACTTTGTAAATAGGGCGCAATGTGGAGCTTTTTTTATGCCACCAGTGCCTCACAAAAAGTGACACAACTGAGGTGTAAAAGTGTTGCAAGCCTTCATAAATAAGGCCCCAAATATTTTGCACAGTCCTGCGCTGCACATTTCTGCTTTTCCCTAAACAAATGAAAAATTCTAAGAGAGAAAGGTACAGCAGAGTTCGCAGAAATCCAAATGAAAACGAATTAAACAAAGAATAGGCAGGAGTCTTCAGGACAGTCCGAGATTGTGGATCCTATATGAGCAACAGCCTCACTATCTATGTACTTACGCTGTAAAAAAAAAGTAAAGCTAAAATAGATGCATTTTGCGCTACAAATGTTGCCAAACAGTGCAAATTATATTCACAATTATTTTGAGTCGATTATCGGCGCCCCGTGATAAAAACAACAGATGTTTATGTTCGATAAAGTCCTCTAGTTATTTTCTTCTGTGTTCCTCAATAATTTTGTTACTCAATCAAAAATGTGTTTACTCGACATGGCATAATATCGGCATTAAGCATCACTAGAGAGAGCAAAATGTTGGAAATATGTGAGATTACTCCGGTATAAGGAACATGTCTTAGATCAAGGAATGCAAACATGCTGTTCATTCATTGATAATGTTCTACATTAGCATTTATGTGCATATACACTTGCTATGATTTACCATTCACAAGCATCACGATGTATACATTCAGAATACATCTTGATTCTTTTCACTTTCAGAATATCCTAACACAAAACAGTGTATGGGAAGTATTTAATTAGTATTTGAAACGCTCACTCGAATCTTATGGTTTATATATACTTTCATCTTTTGACCTCCAAAGAGATGTTAAAAATCCCTTTCACATAGATTCATTCATACAGAAGTTAGGAAGGATTAATTGGAAATTCTAAATGGCCCCGGAAAAATGGCCACATAAAACTGCCCAGGACTCAATCAGTGAGAAAAACGATCTTTAAAATGATTAAATACCTTTAAATTAGACAGTCCTTGACCTCAAAGAATTCTTAAGGAAATGTCATATTTTTTGTCCAGTAGCAAGCTTCCACGTAAAGGATTTTTAAAGGAAGTTGAATCAGCAGAAGTTGTTTTATGACGTCACCAATAGCTGTGGGGCAAGAGGGGGTCATTTTCCGTTTCGTTAAACAACAAACATTTAATATGGGTCTTTCGATGACAAACAGAATCCTTTTAAAAAAAAACTGTGCATGACTCAGATTGCAAAATGTTGATTTGAGTTGGGAGCAAAGTGTCAGCACATTCTCTTACATCACAGCCTCAACTTGGTTGCACCATTTAGGTAAACAGAAATGGTGGATAGACTACACATTCCACTGTAAGTGGCTCTGCAGATTGTAACTTTTATTGAGAGAAAAATATCCAGGAATATGTTGCTTCTTAACGGTGTACCAGGACACTTGAAGCACGTGGCAGGCCTACAAGGGAAGTATTTTTTTATTTAGCCTGGTGAATTGGAGCATGGATCATGATTATCATGTAGAAGGGATGTGTCCAGGAGCAGGCACGTTAACAATAATGGACTGATACATAAAGACACGTAAGTTTATACATAACAGTATATCCCATGGTTCTTTTTTACGCACACTTGCAGGCCTTTGTGCATCAGCCCCAAAACATCTAAAATGCGAAGAAAACAGGAATGCTCAGGTCATATTCATAAACTATTCATACAGATAGAAAGGACTGTGCTCTCTTTGTACTTATACCAATTAGGAGTTGGGCCTTTCAGAGCCAATTCAGGGCCGAGTCATAAAAACATGCAAGAGTGCTTTAACTATCACTCCTGTGTTACTATTTCATGTAGTCATAAATCTTTTTGTGATTTAGCCCCTAATAAATTGTGATCAAAATGTGCAGGAATACACTTGCTATGGAAATGGCATTACCACAATCTGGATGATCTTTATTACCACAGGTTTAGCTTTCATGCTCACACATACAATTGAAATTACTTGCAGAAATGTGATTTGTTTCTGCAGTTCTATTTTGTAAAGTTACTACCACAATGTGTCTGGTGGTAAATTGGCACATCATTTCATTTTGTGCTATGGTGTATGTGACAAACCCATATTTCTAATGTGGCAATCTTATCACCCCAACTCAACTAAATGTAATCTTATCACAACATGCTTGGCACAGAAGCC
Source organism: Triturus cristatus (assembly GCF_964204655.1). Classification (NCBI taxonomy): domain Eukaryota; kingdom Metazoa; phylum Chordata; class Amphibia; order Caudata; family Salamandridae; genus Triturus; species Triturus cristatus. Next base: position 731,229,321 of record NC_140587.1, on the reverse strand, counting down.
ATCGCTAATTTGTCATCACAAAAACCCATGTTTGGATACTTTTTGTGTTATCTCGGCAGCTAATGGCATTTAACTTGCCAACAGGGGTTCCTATAAATTAACTACTTGAGGGCCGATTCCGATTTCTGCCGGAAGGGCTCCGAACAATGGTCGGACCCCTTCCAACCGAATCGGAACATGTCGGGCGGATTCCTTTCCGACTGAGCCATTCCGATGGGCTCGGTCGGAAAGGAATCCGACTCAGATTTCCGGATGGCTTCCGACGGGCTCGGAGAGCCTGTCCGTTGTCCGGGAATCCTTCAGTACTCCCCCGGCCGCCTCTTCACGACCGAGGGAATACAATGGCAGTTTTTCACTGCCTTTTCGTACCGGTCTTTCCGGCATGAATAGGCAGTTGGAAACTGTCTTTGGGGGCCCCCAGTAGGGCCCCCATGGGTGCGAGGCTGCCGAATGGAAGCCTGGGGTCACCTATGGTGCCCCTCTGTTGATCCCTGCACCCGGTGGCGGACACCTTGCGGGGCCGGCCACAGGGTGCAGGGGTGAACTGCACCCTTGCTTTTCACAATGCAAGCATGCATTCCGCAGGGAATGCATGCTCCCATTGTGAAGCATACAAATGCGACCGAACAGGGTTCAGTCACATCGCACTTGCAGGGCCGTAACCGACGACAGCAGGTCGGTCTGTTACGGCTCCTGACCGATGTCGGACAGACCAGAGTCCGTCTGACATCGTAATCGGCCCCTATGTGTCTCTTTTTACATTCAAACATATTCAGCCGTTTCAAGCAATATTTTTCCGTCTGCCAATGTGCATCATTTAGCAACTAACTAAAAGGTGTAGCATGATCTTTTACAATATGTTGTGCGGAATTTTTAAGGCACAAATATATGGTTACAGCCTCAAAACTCAGGGCCAGATTTATAAGATTATCACACAGTGCAGGACAGCATATCACCTTGCTGCACTGCACTGCGTGACAGGGAAAGGGTATAAATGCACTATGTTTAAAAAATATGATGCATTCCTGCCATTTACTATGCAGAGGTGCCGATTTGCACCATGTTACAAGGGTGCCTGCATTATCAGTCATATTGTTTCTGTGCAGAAAGGGGCACCTTCCTGCACAAGAACAATTCCCTGAGGCATTTTCATCATCTATGTGTGCTGCATAATGCATAGAAAGCTGAAAATATGAGGAGAAATAAAGATATTTTTCCTTGTTATGCCTCACCTGGGGAGGCATAGGTTTTTGGCACATTCCCAGGTCTACCACTTCTGATAAATTTGGGAATGCATCAAAATCCTTGGATGTTGCGTGGGAACACCCATGCTACACCAACGGAATGCTCTTGCGCCACATTTTGTGTGTTTTGTGAACACACTTATGAAGATTTTGTCAGATGCTTCAGATTTATCTTAACCAAAATCTTGTCTAACTTACTGAATCTTCACAGATTGCGGGGGCGTAGTTTATAGTTTGCTCAAGTAACTATAACTGCTGAATTTCTCTGGTTTTGTACGAGTGAAATGTGAGCCTAACTATACCATCACTGTAACCTTTGTTTTTGCCAGAGAATTTCTAAGGTTTTTTAATTCTATTTTCTAACCTTAACGTCCCTGAAACCTTTGATTTTTTTCAGTGAATTTCTACAGTTGTTTTAATTCTATTTGCTAACTATAATGTCCCTGTAACCTTACATTTTTTCCAGTGAATTTTGGCTTTTACAAATTTTTTATTTTCTAACTGTAACCTGCAACCTTTGAGAGTAGGTGTGTGAGTGGGTGTATAAGTAGGTTAGTGGGTGTGTGAGTCCCTGAGTGGGTGAGTGAGTGGGTGCGTGAATGCCTGAGTGGGTTTGTGAGTGGTTGTGTGAGTCTCACAGTGAGTCTCTGAGTGGGTCTGGAAGTGTTTGGTTGGGTCTGGGAGTGGGTGTGTGAGTTTCTGAGTGGATCTGTGAGTGGGTGTATGAGTCTCTGAGTGGGTCTATGAATGGTAACAAGGCCTGGGCATTAAATTCCACTCTGCTCATGGAGTTAGCAGAATTTCACCACTCCATGTACCGCAGAGAACGGTAGTTACTGATGAAATCCTCACTCTGAAACTGAGTGAAATTTTTTTGTGCCATAGGTGATCGCAATCGAGCATGAGCGACCACGTCTACAGCCTGTACTGTGCCAGAAGTCCCGGTCATTTCCAGAGTGGTTAAGAAAGGGGTCGTGCCTCTGATGACATCTCAACAATCCGGTTGTGGGGGTCTTACTTATGGTAACGACAGGGGTTCCTGGCCCCCAGCGATCATCAGCAGCCAAGGGGAGTTCATCACCCAACCAGTAGTGCACCAGGAGGCCCCTGTGCAGATTCAATGAGAAAGGGGTCCGGGCTTCAGATAAAATTCAAACAATCTCGCTGCGGGGGACTTGCTTGTCCCAATAATAGGGGTTCTTTGCACCCAGCGAACCTCAGCCGCCAAGGGGACTTCATCTCCCAACCAGTAGTGCTCCAGGAGGCCTCTGTGCAGAGTGATTGAGAAAGGGGGCAGGGCCTCAGATGAAATTTAAACTATCCCACTATTGCGGACTTACTTGTCGCAATCATAGGGGTTCTTGACATCCATGGAACCTCTGCAGCCACGGGGACTTCATCCCCCAACTAGTAGTGAGCCAGGAGGCCTCTGTGCAGAGTGGTTGAGAGAGGGCGCGGGCCTCCCACGACTCTCAACAATCCGGCTGTGGAAGACTTACTTATGGCAACAGTAGGGGTTCATGGCCTCCAATGACCCTTAGCAGCCGAGGTGAATTCATCACCCAACGAGTAGTGAGCCAGGAGGCTCCTGTGTAGAGTGGTTGAGAAAGGGTAGCAGGGCCTCCTACGATAGCTCAGCCAGCTCGCTTTTGACCTTTATTCTCCCTCTCTGCTCGTTTCTGATCTTATTTTGCCTCTTTCTGCTGATTTCTGACCTTTATTTTGCCTCTTTATGCTCAATTCTTACCTTTGTCATGCCTATTTATGCCTGTTTCTTACCTTTATTCTCCCTCCCTCTGCTCATTTCTCACCTTTTTTTGCCACTTGATGCTCGTTGCTGACCTTTATTTTGCCTCTTTCGGCAGGTCTTACCTTTGTCATCCCTCTTTCTGCTCATTTCTGACCTCTATTCTGCCTCAGTCTACTTGCTTCTCACCTTTATATTGCCTCTTTCTTCTTGCGTCTGATCCTTTATTTTGCCTCTTTGTCCTAGTTCTCCCCTTTATTTTGCCTCTTTCATCTTGTTTCTCGCCTTTATTCTACCTCTTTCTGTCTGCTTGTTTCTCATATTTTTTGCCTCTTTCTGCTTGTTTCTGACCTCTATTTTACCTGTTTCTGATCATTTCTGATCTCTATTTTGCCTCTTTCTGCTCAATGCTGGCCTTTATTTGACCTCTTTCTGCTAGTTTCTGATCTCTATTTTGCCTCTTTCTGCTCGTTGCTGATCTCTATTTTGCATCTTTCTGCTTGTTGCTAATCTTTATTTTCACTCTTTCTGCTTGTTTCTGACCATTATTTTCCCTATTTCTGCTTGTTTCTGAACTTTATTCTGCTTCTTTCTGCTGATTTCTAACCCTATCTTGCCTCTTTTTGCTTGTTGCTGACCTTAATTCTGCCTTTTTCAGTGTTGCTGACCTTTATTCTCCCTCTTACTGCTTGTTTCTGACCTTTATTTTGCCTCTTTCTGCTCATTGCTGTTCTGTATTTAGCCTCTTTATGCTTATTTCTGAACTCTATTTTGAACCTTTCTGCTAGTTTCTGATCTGTATTTTGAATCTTTCTGCTAGTTTCTGACCTTTATTTTGCCTCTTTATGCTTCTAGCAAATCTCTGTTTTATCGCTTTCTTCCCGTTGCTGGCTTCTAGATTACGTTTATTCTGCCTTTTTCTGCAAGTTTCTGACCACTATTCTGCCTCATTCTGCTCTTTGCTGACCTTTATTCTGCTTCTTTCTGTTAGTTTCTGACATCCATTCTGCTTCTTCCTGTTCATTTTTGACCTCTATTTTGCCTCTTTCTGCTCATTTCTGACATTTATTCCACCTCTTTTCAGCTCATTTCTCGCCTTTATTTTGCTTCTTTCTGCTTGTTGCTGACCTTTATTTTGCCTCTTTCGGCTAATTGCTAACCTTTATTCTGCCTCTTTCTGCTCATATCTAAACTACATTCTGTCACTTTCTGCTCATTTCTCACCTTTATTCTACCTCTTTCTGCTTGTTGCTGACCTTTACTTCTCTCTTTCTCCTATTCCCCCGGGACCGCTGGGAGATCCTCAAGGCACCCACAGTCCCAGACAGCTCCCGTCTCTTGTGACAGCTAGCATTGCTCCTGCAAGGAGGCAGGAGCAATGTTTTGCATCTGTTTCACTGCACGTGTATTTGAATGCAGAAAGACAGATGAAAACTCTGCTTTCTGCAATCCAGAGCTGTTTCACAGCTCCGGCTACAGAAAGCAGAGTTATGTTTACTTAACATCTACCTCTCGAGGGCGGACATCTCTGGAGGTAGCAGGAGCCGGCCTTGGGGATGGTGGTCCATAATGGCTCTCATTGTAGTTGTTAGCCCTGTGGATGTGGTGGTCCCTGGAGTTGCGAAGGGGGGTGCTCACCCAGGGACTAAACATTAGTGAAGTGCAAGAGCCTGCGTTTCTTTTTTTATTTTATTCAGCAGGGGCAGCAGATCCAGCGTGGCTCCCACCATTTCTTGTCTAAAAATGCTTTTTTGACATGTGGAGGTCCCTCTTGGATCCCACCACCACATCTAGAGGGTCAGGGTATTACACCCTGCCCACTTTCCTTTTTTAAACTTTTTTTGTGACACTTGGCAGAAGCCGAGTCCCAAGATGGCTGTCAACACTCCCTGGTTTTAAGTGTTGGTAGCCAATAAGATCTCAGCACAATATTGGAGGGTTTGCTGAGCCTTCACATACCTATATATATGAATTTGAATTTCTTTCAATAACTCTGCAACTGCTGAAAGGATTTACACTAAATTAGAAAAAGGCACTTCTCTGGACCAACAGCTACCTTTCTGCCACATTTGATGTCATTCTGTTCAGCGGATCGGGCTGTAGCTGTGCATAAAGTCCAAATGGGAAATTGCATTGGGAAAAAACTTTTAGGGCTCCTTCCTCCTTTTTCTTGACCCTGCCTGATGGATTACCCCATAAACTTTCAAGACAGCAGTTGAAGTGAGTAGCATACTAGTTAGTTATTAGTTATTGGCAAAACAAAATAACACTCTTCGTATGGAAACTAGGTCCTAACTATACCTACCTATTGGCGACCACCAGTGGGTAATATATTAATCCAATTCTCTATCCCAAATATGAACAGAAATTTGGAAGTCCAAGCTGCTTTATAAATTGCACGTTTATTACTTGGCAAGAGGACAAATCGATGCATTTCCGTTGCGCAATCTTGTTCATGATAATGCGCCATATTGGATTTACAGCATAAATACTGCCTTTCAGTCTGACTTCTGTATTACGATACTGGCGGTCGGACCCACAGCAGTCAGACAAAACATATCCACCATCACGAGAATCATAGATCCCGACAGTGCCCGTGGTCAGAAAAGCGTCCCAGAATGGTGATGGTGCTGAGGCAGGCACCACCATCGGGATACCGATTGCTCTTTCCGAAAACGTTTTCCTGCAAAAAGGCAACAAGGGGGCTGAACATGTAGGGCCTCCCTACCTTAACACTGTTGTGTGTGCACTGTGTGCAATGCACCATGGTGCATGGCACATGGTGAACTGGCATGCTGAAGGCACTGCGCAGCGGAGGTATCTCCTGCAGCATATTCCTATGGCCACAGCATACCCCTGCTGTGGTATCGCAGACTTCCAACCTCCAGCCCGGTGGTCAGACTGCTGCATCCTAGTCGGGCCTTAAGTTATCAGTGTTGTAGTATTTTTTATTTTGTACATTGTTATCTAACATAAAAATGCATTTATTTTGCATCATGTTGAAAATTCAAACAAAGTATTTACTGATAATTAGTTAAAAACTTACTCTGAATGTTCATTAATAAATCCTGGATTATGGTTCACATGAAAAATTGCCATGACAGAGGGCCTAGAAGACATTTGTATTAAGCAATTCTGACTGTATATTTTCACATTATTTTCAAATTTCCAAAAAGCATTATTTTGATATCACTTTCTTACTGTCAGTTGCCTTTTAAAAAGGCACTTACAGTTTTAATTGAAGGGATATATTTGAACAAAATGATAAGTGGATCAGTGAAATTGTATCCTTGTGCAATAAGTAAAATTCTTTTGAAAACTTCTTTCCAAACCAGTTTAGCTACCAAATATTTAGCCAACATATGAAAAAGATTAACATTTTCAAAGGTGCAGCTTCAGCAGTCTGAACTGTTTAAAATAATATTCATCAGAATTTTTAAAGAAAATAAATACATTACGAAAACTCTCTTTTGTTTGAATATGTTTAAGAGAAGGGCTTACCTACTTTTAAGATGTCTTATTTCTTATTCAGTATGTCATATGTGGAGAAGTGTGGCTCAATGATTAGAGAGGCAGATCCTGATGCAGAGGTCTAGCCCGGGACCAGGGTTCAATTCCCCGCCTCGGCGGGTCTTGGGCTCAAAAAAAATTCCACGGACCTGATCATTCTCGCCTCGGTGCCTATTCCAATCATGGAGTCCCACTCTGGGCAATAGCTTGCTTAATCTCCACAATGGCCCCCACAACACTAAGGATGCCTGGCCTCCACCTTGGGGGTACCCAGGAGTGGACGCCTCACAGGGAAAGCCTGTTCCACAGCGATATTCATACAAGCGCCTTGAGACCCTTGCGGGTGAGTAGTGTGCTATACAAGTATCAATCTACAATAATTTCATATGGTCACTCAGACTTTTGTATATTCTGGTTGCTGGAGGTTTATCCAGTGGTGAAGAACTTGAAAGAGATTAAAGCAAGATCAGCTAAATACAGTTCAATTTGACCTAAGGTAGCAGTGGTTTGGAAACTTATCTTCAATTACCCAAAAAGGAAGAATGGAATCATCTGATGTTACAAACGATGAGCAATACTAGTTGCTTGTGAAGATTCATAGTTATGTATTAAGAATCTTCATCATGCTTAGCCCACATAGTAATTTATCAGTCTAACTAGCAACACTAATATGCTATTGAGATGAGGAGAAAAGATTATTTTTAGCAGAATGCTGGTTGTTTTTCTAGGTTTCACATATTTTCTCAGAACTGAAATAAAGAGTTTAACACTGCTAAATTTCAGCAGCTACACTCTGATCCTATACAGAGTCCTTCTCTCGTGAGGTATTTGTTTACATTTTGAGGCTATTTATTTTTACTTGAGCAGTTTATTTTTAATTCAATGTCATAAACAGTGGCATTTAATCACTGTTGTAATATGATACTGAAGATGTGCAACAGTAATTCATTTGACTACAACTGATATCAAGTAGAATCAAAACTCATTGTAAACAGAATGTCTAATAGAAGTTTGTGGTTGACTTTTGTGGTAAACATCAATAAATAAGTTTTCCTATTTACATGAAAAGTTAATTTAATTTAATTTATTTATTTTCTTCAGACCACAGGACACGATTTGTTAACCTCCTGAAGAAGGGCCGGCCAGGAGCCTGAAATAAAATGGGGACTGGGGAGTTAAACTATTGAATGGATCAGATGTGCAAATCAATGAAAGAAGGATACAATGAGCCTATGTCTCATGTAACAACTAAGAATAAACTTCTACAAAAATGATAAAATAAATGGTGTAGTCTGCATTTTTATATAAAATCAATCAAAGTGAACAGTGTGAAAATAAAGGTCAGTTGACAATATTGAGGTATAGTGTCCAGAGAAGTCACTATTCCCCAGCCAGGAAAGGGTACACTGTACCAGCAGTGGATTAAGCCATGATCTCCAACCTTCTTCCACTTTGATATGATGGTTAAACTCAGCAGGACTTGTGTGAAGTATGGGTGCCCTGGAGTCAGAGCAAGGGCCAGGACTAGGGCCAGTCTAAGGGTCAGTCTGGCATGTAAATATTCTGGAGCCAGAAAATCACCATGGTTAGGCCAACCCCAAATCTTATTCTGAAGTAGTGAATTGTGTAAGTTCTTTTCAAACAGATGTTCCTTAAGCAACATGGTGGTCCAGTCAAGCAATAATAATGTCATTCTATATTTATCTTGTTTAAACCACCTTTGATCCGGATTGAATGTTAGAACCCCTTATTATGGAATAAGGAATTTGTATAAATTGCACATCCCAACACTTTCAAACATTGCTTACTGTGAGAAAGTGTGTTTTTTAGTTGAATGAGGAGGGACCTACCACAATCACTGTGAGGGTGAACGACAAAAAGTCACTAAATTAACCTGTCTGAACCCTGTGTAGCTTGGCTACTTAGAGGCAATGTGTAAATTATTCATGCAGCACACAAACATTAATAAAGTAAAAACACAACACAAGAAAAAACCCTCAGCAACTTAGAAAAACAGAGTACATTTTAATACATTATTGACATGAAAATGACAAAAATGTAATCAGTAAAAAATGAGTTATGGATTTTTTAAGTTTTTAGTAAAAACTAGTAGATGAAAGTGCCAACCAGGGTTTTCTAGTCGCGCTAGTCTGGGTCAAAGTAAAAAAATATGTGATAGAGCCCAGGTCAGATGCAAGAAGTGTATTGGACCCGGTCGACGGTTACCTTTAGCAAGGCTGCAGGTGGTGGGCAAGGAGGGAGTATTATCATCGGTTAAATGCTGGACGGAGTTACAGTCATAATTTCTAGGGGGGTCATTACGATGGCGGAAGGACCGCCACCGAAGGCCGGCGGTGGCGGTCCTTCTGCCATTGCACAGGATTTTCCCACCACCCAATTAGGATGGTGGTGGGTACCACGGCAGACGCAATGTCCGTCTGCCACTTCACCGCCAAATTCAATCAGTCCGATTGCCTGCCGGACGGTGCTCGGTGCCTAAAATGGTGGTGGTGCCTAGCAGGCACCGTCCACCAAATTAGGATGTGTGTTTAAACCGGCCTTTACATATCTTTAGAAGTGTAGTTTGTGAATAGCAAAGTCCTTACTCATTTGTGGATGTGATGTATTGGAATCTCCTTGTGTAAAACCTCTCTTTAAATTTCCCTAAACCTCTCCAAATCATTATTAAGCATTCCCCAATTACGAGCCATTCCCCCTTTTCCCTCCCACATTTACTGATAAAACTTATACCTATGTGAGCTATGGCAGAGAAAGTCAGAGGTTGAGATCTCCATCTGTACGTTTGTGAATAGCATTTATTAGTGCATGGGTAGTACTACTGTAGTACTATTTTATACATTACAAAATGTAGTTTGTGAGTATTCCACATTTTGTGTGTAGCGTCCTTCCCAACCCAGGAGCATGTAACAGACCACACCATACACAAAGCACTGGTGGGCACATCTTTATGCTTCAGCATGCAAACACTAACTGAACGCACTGCATCCCAAACTATATTACCCACATTCTTTCACAACCACCAGATTACATAATACCTGTAAGGAGTCTGATGTGGACCACTAGAGGTCTCATACACATAAACACCCTTTGTTAAATAAAAAGTACAAACAAATATATACATATACTCATCATAACTCCTTGATGAGTCATTGAGGTGCTCGCACCAGTCTTCTAGATCTAGTTGCATGAGATAGAGGATAGGTGCCTTCCTCTGGCATCTCTGGAGAATAGTCGTGATGCTTGACTTGGGCACTCAGGTGGACTTGTCTCACTCAGGAGGTTAGGTCCTGACAAACATTGAGGCAAAAGCTTAAGGTGTGACAAGTCTCTGGTCATGGGTTTCCAGGTCGTTGGGCCATTACCATATGTCCTTTTCTCGCCACAATTCTTTATGGTTCAGCATCAAATGGAGTGTCCATCTTGCGTGTCCGAGTTTGCTACACAAGAACTTGGCCTCCTTTCCCGAAAACCATGTCTTAAGCATGTTGGCGCTTAAAAGCATAAGCCTTCATTTTGCATTCGCAAGTGGTGTCGGTGACACAAATCTCATCAGGGTCCATTGACCGGCAGATCATCATTTGTGGTATCTTCGTTCCAAGAGCTCTCCTGAACAGCAAGTTGGCAGGACTTTATCCTGTTGTGGAATGAGGAGTGGAACAATAGACACGAAGGGCCAGGCATAAAGAAGACTAGATGTCGATGCCTTCCAGTGCAGTATGGTGTACCACACTTTTCAAAGCCCTCATAAATCGTTCAACAATACCATTTAGCTGTGGCCAGAGAAGTACACTTTTCTTATGTTTGATGTTCAAATTATTTAGAAAGTCTTTGATCTCTCTGCTATTAAAGGGTGGACTGTCATCAGATTTGAGAATGGAGGGAACATCCCATGTTGTGAAAATGTCATCTAGCCTATGTCATGTGTGGTTGATGATAGGTCTTCCACTAACGAAAAATGTGAATACTCATTGGCAACTACCATGAGATGATGTTGATTATTGAGGGGTCTGAAGAAGTCAACCGTAATTCTCTTTCACGCTTGCTTAGGTAGATCAGACATATTCAATGGGTGCTAAGTCATTTTGGTAGACAGGACGTTGCAAAGATTACTAGCTTTAAGCTCCCTTTCCACTCCTTCATCAGGATGCAGGAACTACACTCAATCCCGGTGGGCTCTTTTAGTTTCCGCAATGCCGCAATGTCCTTCAAGTGCCAGTTCAATAACTTGTTGCCTCAGGCTTTCAGAGATAACTATTCTGGCCCCTCTTAGTATGACACCATCATGTGTAACAGAAAGCTCTACCCAAACATTCTTGAACTTCTGATACACAACATCATCTGTAAGAGGTCAAGTATGCCTCTTCCATGATTGTGTTCCAATAATTTCCTTCAGGTTAAAAATGTATTTGTCAGTATTAGTATCTGTTAGAATCTGTTCAATAGAAAGACCTGCAGACGCACTTGACTTTACTATGAAGTTTACGTAGGCTTCAGCCGCTTTGGAGGATGTACTATGAAGCTGTTGCAGCACTCGTAAAAAGCAGACAGCAGAGTTTTGATCTTTCTCTTGTTTGTGGGTGATAGTGCAATAATACGTCTGCAGATGCAACCCCCACCTCTCAATGCGAGGAAGCATCTCGACTTTCAGATTTCCGATGATGGTAAGCAACACCTGATGATCCGTGACAAGTGTTCAGATGCCCACACTACACCTAAGCTTTATTTCTCCAGTTGCTGAGATAGACTACAGCTAGCATAGGCCACAATGGGTCTCTGAACATCGGGCTGCCCATTGTGTTGGGCAAGGATCGCTCCCAACCCCATCAGGTTTGCATCCACCTCAATCTCTGTATGCAATTTTAGATCAAAGTAAGTCATTTCAGTTGCATTTTCAATTGCATGTTTTATTTTCTTGAAACTTTTGTCACATTCAAATGACCATTCCAATGGAACATCTTGTTTTGTTAGTTGTCTTAGAGGGACACTTGCAGTGGCAAAATCATGAATGTACCTGGAGCAGTAGCTGGCCATACCTGAGAAGGATCTCAGCGTGGTCACATTTTACTGAATGGTAAATGGACAACAATGCTTGTACCTTTTTTGGGTCAGGGATCATCCCCTTTTAGAGAAAATATGTCCAAAGAATTTAAGTCTGTTTTTGTGAAGTTCATACTTCTCTGCATTTCGTGTGAGCCCTGCATCAGCAAGCAAATGGCGTATTTGTGTGAGCGCTTTGTCATGTTCCTTTAGTGTTGCCACAAACTCTAGTAATTCATCACTGTAGTTAATAACATGTGTGAGAGGTTGAATTATTCCACGAATGACATCTTGAAAGATTTCTGCAGCTGATGACACACCAAAACTTAGTTTATTTATTTATTCATTGTTTTCTATAGTGCAAACCAGACCCAGAGTTTGGGTGTCAAAGTGCTTTATATTTCAATGACATTTTTTTTATATCTGAACAAACCAACATGCATTGAAAAAGTAGTAATGTGCCTACAGTTTTCTTCCAGTTCAAGTTGATGGCAACTATTGTTCCGATCAAGGCAAGAGAAAACATTGGCACCATTCAGCTGCATGATCAAGTCTGCAACATGTGGGACTGGATGTCTTTCTTTTTTGATTGATTTATTGGCATGTCACATATTAACACAAATACGCACTGAGTCTCCACTGTCCTTTTTTGGTATCACCTCAATGGGTGAAGGCCAAACCCATAGTCTTCGACCAGTAGAGTGCTCAATGATGACAGTGTTTCTAGTTATTTCTTAATGACTTGCTATTAGTCACTCCTTTTACTCCATCACCTGCAAGGTTTTTCTAAGTATATGATGATTTTTTTGTCATCTTATTCTTCTATAGCATCTATAAAGTCATCGAACATCTCGATCCAGGCAGTCCATCTTGTGCCAAAATTCTGCTTGTTGGCAGTATCGAAAGGAGGCAGTGGTTTCAGGAACACAGCGGCATCGTATTTTGTGCTGTTTCACACTGACATCAAAGAGTGTATGCTGTTCTGACACCTTTTAATCTTCAGGGTCTCTTGGCCCAGTTGCACCGCTGTGGGCCTCAGCCTACTCACTGTTGCTTGGGCCGTTGTGCCCGAGCTAACGTCTGTTGGTGCCATCTTCCTTCTTCACTCTGAGTAATTATTTTGCTTCCTGCATCTGCTCCTCACAACTCTCTGATTTCTGCATTATACCTGCCTTTCGCTGCCTTTAGTGTTTCTTTGCACTTGGTTGCCTCTGCTTTAATCACTTTCTTGCAACTGGCTGTCACTGCCTTTAGCTCTTCTTCGTACCTGGTTGTCACTGTCTTTAGCATTTCTGCTTCATGTTGGTGCTTGTTCTGTGTTACGCTGTGATACAGTATCTCTTCTTTTGGCCTTAACAGTAGATTTTTTTCAGCCTTACCGACTGTGCTCCTCTGTAGGGCCTTCACATTTTTCAAGGGCCTCCCAAATGTTGGAGTTGTTTTTTGACTCCACATATGCCAAGAGTAGACCGCTTCTGGGGTCCGACGAGGCACACATGATCTGGACCGCAGGAAACTCTCAGGGAAAGCAGTCTTGTATCTTTGGGGGCACATATCCCTTATCTTGTTGCCAGTTGTAGTGTCCTCCCCAGCCCAGGAGCATGTGTCAGACCACACCATACACGGAGCTCTGGTTTGCATGTTTATATTCTTCAGCATGCAACCGTTATCTGAAAGCACGGTGTCACAAACTTTATAAAACACACCCAGTCACACCCACCAGATTACAGATTACGTAGTACTTTTAAGGAGTCTGCTGACGACCACCAGATGCCTCAAACCAGCGGTGTCTCCTCCGCTAAGTAGAGGAGCATCGCCCAACTGCTCTCGGAGCAGTGTAAAAAAATATTATAATGACAGAAGTTATCATTGTATTTTTAGTATCCGCCAGGTTAGTGTGGGGCAGAACTTGGCTCCCGTGACGTTAGGGAGGAGGAGAAGTTGCTGCACTCTAAAGTGCACATGACAGTTTGGCCAGACGTCTTGGCCCAGCCGAAGAGTCATGCGCACTTTCCATGTTCTTCACCCAGGCTGCATTACAGCCTGGGTGGGGAACATTCCCAGGCTCTCATTTCCCATCTGAGCACCGAAACACGGTGCTCAGACCAATCACAACGCTGCATTGCAGTGCTGTGATTGGTTTTGGGGAACCAATCACAATACTGCATTGCAGCGTTATGATTGGCTGAGGGGAGCCTAGGAGCTTCCTAGTTGAGGAGCAGAGGAGAGACGACGTGGGAGAGACGGCTGCTCAGGTAAGTTAATTTTAAATTTTCTTTTGTTTTTTTTCCCATCCTCCTCCACCCGCCGGCGACCCTCCTAACCATACCGGCCACCAGTTCCTCATACACATAGACACAGGACAGGACATTGTCCATAGACCAAATACATAAGCCCATTTAATTTTTATAACTATTCATTAGAATAGCAATGTCTGATGTGAAAGGGCCTCAATTGTCATTGTCTGAACAGTCACAACGAACGTCATCATGTCCCAAACAGCCCACTTCACCCAATATGTTAGTTGTCATATGTAAACCATAGCAATTTCAAAATTATGAAGGAACAAAATCAATTTTTTCACTTTCCACTTGTTATTATCATGAGATCTCTGCAGATGAAGGTTGTTTCTTCAACTCCATCATTAGGATGGCCAGCTTATTTGAATCATGTTACATGAAACATGAGTCCATGTCTGTAGTCATGGGGTAGCTCTGTTTTTCCCCACGCTTTCTCTCCTCTGCATTTGAGCTTAAATATGTTTTGAAACTTGACAGTCCACTTCATCTTTAAGGAACCTGCTACTCCACATGTAAAACTTCAGATGTTTACAGTCATGAAGTGCACTATCCATCCTGCTACTATCAATGTGGTGCTTTGTGGTGGTCTATAATCGTATGTACTGAGAATTGTTAAAAAAAATATATCCTTGATTTTATTGGTGTTTTGGTGCTAAAGGATATCCACTGCCTACTAATTAATTATTTAACACATATCCCATGAAGCAAAATTATCTAATAACAGATTGGAAACCTCTTCAACAAGGTCACTAATGATGGACAATTTCCAATGCAAAGATCCATCGATAGTACCCATTTAGGTCACTACATTTATGAACATGTAGATTTTTTTTGCATTTAAAAAAAATCTTTTTATTCAAGGTAAAGGAAACAAGAATAGAGAAAGAGAGAGAAAAAAGGGTACTCAAAATACACATCTGAGAATCATCTTAAATAGTTTAGCATTGTATCATTTTGTTTAAGCCACACAGCAATATCCACGAAGGACGCCCTATCTTGTTGTTTCCAGCTCATTAAGCCGGTTGGGACCTGTCTGGGAGGACGGGGGGGGAGCATTTAGCCCCCCTTCGTGTGTCATTCTATTTACCCTAGACCTTGACCATTTCCTAGGGTATCCTCTGTTAACATAAACAGTTTTTCTGCCACTATATTTTTGTCCATATCTTTTTCCCATTCCTTGACGCTGGGGGTCCCAGTTGCTCCACAACAGAGAGCTATATTTGGCTATAATCAACTCCAAAGTCATTCAAATCCGTCCCATTGTAGTGATGTCTAATTCCTCACATATATTCAGGAGGCACCATTTCGGTGTTGGGGTGGCAGATACACCCCATACCACATTCATCTTGGTTACCATGCCTCCCAATAGGTTTGCATTCATTGGCATTCCCAAATAATGTGAAAGAAGGTGCCCTTTTGATTGCATGATCGACAATAGTTCTCAGTTGTTGGTCTACCCATTTTCATCAGTGTAGTGCATGTGTAGTAGACCCTGTTTAATATCTTGAGTTGGATCAGTCTGAACCCTGCCTTGATGGCAAAATCTCTGCGTAAGGCTAGCGCCTCTGTCCATTCGCAGTCGTCTAGGCTTCCTAAGTCAGGTCGTCTAGGCTTCCTAATTCAAGTGTCCACTTTTGCCATAAGTTGCTGAAGTGAGTCAGGCGTATTGTTTTTATGTGAGTGAGGTCACTTTGCAAGTCATATGACTGTCAAGTAACCGATTTTCGAGTGGGGAGCAGTCTGGCAGATCATCCCCGGTCGGGATGGCGGATTGCAATGCATGTCTAATCTGTAGAGAGTTGAAGATCTCAGAGTCTGCCAACTTATGTACCCGACGGAAGTCAGTGAAAGGGAGAATCGCACCAAGAATCCACAAATCCCAATTTTAGACAGGCATATCAGGGCCTAGTTATCAAATCCCGGGTGTCTTCCCAGTGTCTCTAGGGCTGCCACATCTAACAGAGGGGTGATTGTGTCAGTTTGTTTTCCCATCCTAGCGCTTTATGGGCTACATGCCAGAGCTTAATTGTTATATTTGTTGCTTTCTGTTGTTGTGATTTCAGAAGTGATATGTATGGGGCCCTTAGGTATCTGCCAGGGCGCATTTTCAGACGTCCATACTGATCGAAGGTGCATCATCTGGTAAATATACCCATTGGTTAATAGTGGTTAGTTATGCTGCCCAGTAGTACCTCTGTATATCAGGTTGGGCAAGTACTCATCGTACCACCTTGGTGTTAGCTTTATAAGCACGATCTGGGCCAATCATCCATCCCACAAAAGTGTTAGCAGCATGGAGTTTATTGTTTTAAAAAATTTCCGAGGGACGGCATATGGTGTGTTATGTTGGGCGTAAAAGAAACTAAGAAGTGTCATCATCTTAAAGAGGGCTTCCCTCCCAAGGAGTGACAGTGAAAGTGACCTCGAGTGCAGGATAGTCGTCCTCATTCTCTCTAGAGGAGGAAGAAGGTTTTTATTATAGGATAGAGTGGGATCCGTGGTGGCAACAATTCCCTGGTATGTGAAACCGTCTGTGGTTACGCGGATTGCACTGCGGGCGGTTGCATTATAGTATGTATAATAATGATTTCATCCAGTTGATCATGTAGCCGGAAACTCGGCCGAAATTCTCAATTATATTTATTACTCTGACTAGGGAGTGTCCACTATCTGCTAGATATAGGAGAATATCATCCACGTATTTTATCCTCCCATTGAGCCGACCAGCGGACGCCCGCAATATTAGGTCAATACGGATCCATGCGGTGAGAGGATGATGGTGTCTTCCTATATGTATTACACCCTAATTAGCATCCCACGAAGTCTCTTAAGGTTCAGCGCAGTACTTTTCCCCGGCATAAACCCAGATTGATCCAGATGAACTAGTCTGGTGATTGCTTTTATCAGCCAGGAGGCCAATAGTTTTGCCAATATCTTGGTATCGACATTTAGGAGTGATATGGGCCTATTCGAGGCACAGTCTCCTGTGGGTTTCCCGGCTGGTCTCTCAGAAGGACTCCCCATTCCCTTCTTTCCTCCAACATCCTCAATAGGTATGGGGCCAGTTTTGTGGTGTTAAGTTTGTAGTGTTCTACTGGCAAGCCATTGGTTCCTAGCGATTTGCCTGCTTTCAAGTCTTGGATGGCCTGTATTATTTAGTCTTGCATTAATTCCCCATTGAGGAGGGTCTTATCTTTGGTCGTGAGAGCCAAGAGTAGAATGTTTCTTAAAAACTTGCGACAATCTTCTGAGGTTACGCGTCCAGAGGGGGAATAGAGTCACGCATAATATGTAGTGAACGCTTCTGCTATTTCGGCTCTATCTGTTATGTGCTTACCCTCAATGGAGTGCAGCCTATGTACCCAGTTATTAGCTTTTTCTTTTTTATCTATCCAGGCTAGAAGTTTACTAGCCTTATCCCCAATCTCATAGATACGATGGAGAGTCGCCCTGTGTTTCACCCTGGCTTCTTCCGTTGTGAGCCCATGATATTCATGCTGTTTATGCGCCAGTCAGTGGGTATGTCAATATAGTCTGTGTTTGTGAGCTGTGCCTCAATTTGTTCTTTGTCACTTTCAATGGCTTCAATGTGTGCCCTTTTATCCTTTTTATGACCCCCTGTCCTTTGATAACAGGTTTATATGACTCCCATGGCACTGCTGTGGTGTCGGCTGAGGCCTAATACTTGGTGAAATACTGCTCGGTAGCTACTGCCTGTGCTTTTCTGATGGTTCGAACTTTGAGGAATCACGGATTTAGCTTCATGTGTTGGTGATGGCCTTTGTTATTCCACCATATATCTCCCATATGGGTGTGTGGTCCGAGATGCCTCTTGACAAGTGTAGGATTGTTTGGAATTGTGGCAGGTCTTGAGTCAACATCAGGAGGTGATCTAGTCTGGAGAGGGAGCCATGTGCTCCCGAGTGGAACGTAAATTGTCACTCCTCTGGATAGTGGGATTGCCCACGTTGTTTAGGCCCATAGCTTTTAGAAAGTCTCCCAAAATAGATCGCCCCCCAAAGTCTGTTGAGGAGGCCAGCAGTCAGTGGGGACTTCGAGAGCTAGATTGAAGTCTCCCCCATGCATAGTACACCTTCAGGGAGGGCGAGGAGCATCTCACTCAGCTCCGTCAGTGTGGCGTCTTGAAGTTTTGGTGGGCAGTACATTCTGGTAAAGTTGATGTAGGCCCCTTCCAATGTACCCGAGATTGCCACATAACGGCCCTGTTTGTCCACTCAGGTGGTGTGTGCTTGAAAGGCTAGCGTCTTTTTAACCAATATACCCGTCCCCCGGGACTTGGATGTGTAACTAGCGTGTGCCAGTAGTTTATATCCCCATCTGTTTAGTGCTTTGCGCTTATTGTCAGCCATATCTGTCTCTTGGAGGAAGACAACGCTAGGTGGATGGCGTTTCATGTATTGGAGCACAATACCCCATTTTATTTTGTCGTGTCAACTGTTGACGTTCCATGACAAAACTCGCAATTGGGTTTTATCTATAATTTCTGGCTTGGTTCTTCCTTACTGTCATTTTGGCCAATGTCGCTTTCTATCCATGTCAGTCGTGTAGGGCTGTGCATCTTGTATGGTAGAGATCCAATTGTGATGTGTTCAGTGGAATAAGAAAAACAGTTACTAGTTTGCCAACATTATCCCCATATTGACTGTTCATCTCCACAGATTCCAGGGACAACTGACAACTGCCCCTTAGGGTTCAAACCTTCACATTCTATCACCATGACAGTGACATCATAAGCTGTATTGAACAGATTAGTAGACAGTGAAGAATACATGCTTTAGGAAGTCTACTACAAGATCTCCTTTCTTTCCATGAAACAAAAACAAAAAGAAAAGAAAAATAACAGAGCATAAAACAAATGCAGAACAAAATACAAAATACCAGAAAAAACAAAATGAGAAAACGAACATAGCAGAGACCGCTGTAATGAATAATTGACTATAAATCCAAACGTTTAGGCGGAACAACTATCCTTCCACTCTTGCGAGGAGTAACATACTCCAATGATAGCTTAGAAGACTGAGAAGGTTGCTGAGAATGCCCCCTGAGAGCTTTCTGGACATGAACAGGATCACTACCAGACTCAAGTCCCAATTGCAGCACAACCCTCCTAGGAACTTTATAAATTCTTGGCACATTCCACCAACTCATCCCATTGACCCTCACAGCAAAACGTGAAGTGGCATCCACTTTACCAGGTGAGCCAAAGTTTGACAATCCCTTTGCCACATTGATAGGAGACTTGATTCTCACCCAATCTCCCACACAAACGCCAGACTCAAAACCACCCTCATCAGGGACAACAGAATGGGCATGCATCCTCACATCAGTTTGAGAATCTCCACACAGTGACCGTAAACTCAATTCTTTTATCCAAGCAGGGCACATATGAAAAGCAGCCACCCTTCCATGGAGCAGTACAAAGGGGCTGGAACCATTGATGGGACAGGGAGTAGTGCGATGAGCCCACAACATACTTTGGACCGCTTACTTGATATCAATTCTAGTAGAAACAGCCCACTGAACACACTCAACTAAAATGTGGTTTGTGCGCTCAATGAAACCGTTGGCCTGTGGGTGATATATTGCCACATGGCGATGTGAGATCCCAGATTAACTTAGAGAATCAGACATCTCCTTGTAAGTAAATTGTACCCTATTTTCAGATTCAATCTCTTTAGGGAAACCCTCTCTGGCAAAAAGACACTGAAGGAATTTGATAACTTCTTGTGTATTGGGATCAGTCATTAATTGAACCTCCCACCACTTACTGAAGTAATCAGCAACAACAAAGGAAAATTTGTATTTGTTAGGTAAGACATTAAAAGGACCCACAAAATCTATGGCTAACTTCAACCAAGGACCATTGGGAAGGTCAACCTCTTGCAAAGGAGGAGCAGCAACCTTGATGACTGTGTCACTAGTGCAACACATCACATATCCCTCCACAAAATCATTTACTTGCCGATCCATGGAAGGCAACCAGTACACACATCGGATACTCCTTTTGGTGCTAGTCTGTCCAAGATAACCTCATGACCATAGTCGATGATACGAGCTCTTAGTGACTCAGGGGAAATAAACTCATCCCCCGCATGACCATGTCACCACCCTCCAAAGTAAGTTCATAAGCAATCTTAGCGAAATGGTGGAGCTCACCATCCAAAGGCTTTCCCTTGGACCAACCCCGTCACTATGATACCCTTTACTCTCTTGAGTACAGAATCCGACTCCATAGCACAGAACCACTCACGTTCAGTAAAACAACCCTGACTGCAAACATCCACAGCAGCGATCAAACATTCTTCATCAGTATCATCATCACAAAGTTCCTGTTTTCCCAAAGGTAGAGGAGACCTTGACAGAAAATCAGCCTGTGTGTTTTTCCCGCCAGGCATATGTGCAACCTCAAAATCATGTTCTAACAATTTAGAACTTAATTTAGCAAATCTAGGAGTGCAATCCTTGACAATGTTACTATAGAGAATGGGAATTAGTGGTTTGTAATCAGTCAGTAATTTGAACCTTTTACCCCAGAGAAAACACTTGAATCTTTCGACAGCCCAACAACACGCCAGCAACTCTTGCTCAATTACTGAGTAATTTTTCTCACCTGGACGTAATGCTCGGGAGGCAAACCCAATGGTCTGTTCCTTCCCCTGCATGAACTGAGCTATCCTGCCTCCCAATCCATCCAAACTGGCATCTACCGACAGGGTACACTGGTAGTGAAGATCAAAATGCATACGAATTTTGCAAGATCCCAGTTCTTGCTTGATGGTGTAAACTCATCCTGACAGGATTTATCCCAGCTAAATGTGGCTTTTCTCTTGAGTAAAGCTCGCATATGTACATTTTTTGCGACAAAATTAGAGATGAACTTTGTGTAAAACTCACATCCTCCCATAAATGAAGAGACTTGTTCTTTGGATGAAGGAAAAGTAGCATTCACAACGGCCGCAATGATTCCTCTCTTAAAATAATACCATCACCGGAAATCTGATTACCCAAGTACTCAATGGATTCCACACCAAAAACACATATGAGTTTGTTGGCCACAATCCCTTTCGCCTGTAATCAGTCCAATACAACTGCAAGATTTTTATCGTGTGACTACCTGTACTTTCCTGCAACTAGAATGTCATCCTGGAAAACCACAGTATCTGTGATACCCTCTAAACCTTTCTCTATAACACGTTGAAAAACCAAGGCTGCCGAGCTAAGCCAAACGACATCCGTCTGAACTGAAAATTCCCTATAGGAGACACAAAAGCAGTCAAATGTTTACACTTGGGATCCAATTCCACTTGGTGTTAAGCGGAGCCAAGATCAATTTTAGAAAAGAATCTAGCAACGGCAAACTTTGAAAGAATATCATCACTACGTGGGAGGGGATGGGAGTCCACCCAGATCTCTTTGTTCAGATTGTGCAAGTTAATGCACACTCTAAGACTCCCATTCTTCTTATGGGCAACCACCAAATGGGACAACCAAAGGGAGGACTCAATTGGTTGAATGACTCCTGACTCACACATCCTTTAAAGCTCAGCTGAAAAATCATCTCTGATGCTAAACGGCACATTACGTAGCTTTTGTTAGACCGGGGTAGCTTGTTCCTTAACTTTGATAAAATGTTTTAAACCTTTGACACATCCCCACCTATCCGCAAAAACACTCAAGAATCTGTTGGACCATGCCATCAAACTCTCACATTGGGAAGAGTCATCCACCACCAAGACTTGTACTTGGTCTAAGAGTCATGCCAAACAAACACTAATGATACCAACCAAGTATATTAAGACCTTTTTCACCACATAAACCTTTCCATGAATATGTCTGTCTGTGAAAACAAGACATGTTTCAAAAAAACCCTTCAAATCAATGTTTCTTCCTTCATAGGAAACAGGACTTCTGTCTGGTGGATTGAGAGATTTATCTCCCCACACACTCTCAAACAACTCTTCGGTAACCATAGTCATGCGTGCTCTGGAATCCACCAATAGCTGTAAAGACTTTCCATCAACCAACACATCTACTACAGGATCAGCTCAATCCTCTCAGTCATCCTTAACAACCACAACAACATCAGTTAAAGAACTCCCAGTCTCATTCACAAAATCATCCTTATCCTCCTCAGTATAAACAACATTGACATTACCCCGGAAACTACACACTTTGGCAAAATGCCCTTGTTTACCGCACTTCTGACAGGAGGCATTCTTAGCAGGACAAATCTGGGAATTAGGAAAATGAGAGGGGAATCCACATTGTGTGCAAAAATTGAGAAACTTATTTTTTTTTTCAGGTTTAGAAGAAGTGTACCTACTCCCTTTTTGCTCACTGTGTGGTTTGTATTCATCTCCCTGTAGCTTATCACTTTGATCTTTACGCTCCTTCACCAGACCTACAAAATTCTTCTCAGGTTTAAGCTCTCTCAAGGCTTTCTGAGAGAGTTCAATGCTTTGGACAATGGTAATAGTTTCTTGTAGAGAAGGATCTTTTAGAGTAAGCAGTTTCTCTTGAACCTTTTTATCCTTACAATGTACTACAATCTGATCACGAATAAGTTGAGAGGAAACAATTTCAAACTCACATTCAGAAGCAAGAATGCGCAAAGCCGCAACATAAGACACAAGACTTACATCAATGTCTTGTTCTCTTGTTAAAAAACTTGGGCCCGATTCACAGAACTAACTTAAGACAAAATCCTAAACTTACTACCATTTTGGTATTCACAGAAGGCACTTACTCATTTTGGTATTCACAGAAGGCACTTACTCATTTCGGTATTCACAGAAGTTAGGAGTCCTAACTTTAGGACTCCTAAATGGCTTCTGTGAATACCGAAAGTCTTAAAATTAGGATTTTTCTCAGTTTAGTAGTAGTATAGTTAGGACTCCTAACTTTAGGACTCCTAAATGCCTTCTGTGAATACCGAAAGTCTTAAAATTAGGATTTTTCTCAATTTAGTAGTCCTAAGTCTAAATTTAGGACTACTAAATTGAGAAAAATCCTAAATTTAAGACTTTCGGTATTCACAGAATGCATTTAGGAGTCCTAAAGTTAGGAGTCCTAAATTTAGGACTACT
Source organism: Triturus cristatus (assembly GCF_964204655.1). Lineage (NCBI taxonomy): Eukaryota > Metazoa > Chordata > Amphibia > Caudata > Salamandridae > Triturus > Triturus cristatus. Next base: position 731,206,355 of record NC_140587.1, on the reverse strand, counting down.
AAATTGAGAAAAATCCTAATTTTAAGACTTTCGGTATTCACAGAAGGCATTTAGGAGTCCTAAAGTTAGGAGTCCTAACTATACTACTACTAAACTGAGAAAAATCCTAATTTTAAGACTTTCGGTATTCACAGAATGCATTTAGGAGTCCGAAAGTTAGGAGTCCTAAATTTAGGACTACTAAATTGAGAAAAATCCTAATTTTAAGACTTTCGGTATTCACAGAAGGCATTTAGGAGTCCTAAAGTTAGGAGTCCTAACTATACTACTACTAAACTGAGAAAAATCCTAATTTTAAGACTTTCGGTATTCACAGAAGGCATTTAGGAGTCCTAAAGTTAGGACTCCTAACTTCTGTGAATACCGAAATGAGTAAGTGCCTTCTGTGAATACCAAAATGAGTAAGTGCCTTCTGTGAATACCAAAATGGTAGTAAGTTTAGGATTTTGTCTTAAGTTAGTTCTGTGAATCGGGCCCCTTGTGTCTGGCTACCACCAGACTACATTCCACATCAAACTGTTTCTCCAACATTTTCACAGCCTGATCAAATGAATTCAACACCTCTTCTCCTTCAACAAATTCAAGAGGAGGTAAGTGTTCTAGAACAGCTTGACCCTCAAACCCTAGATTATGCTCCAAAATAAATCTTTTCCTCTCAGTACTGAATCTAGTAACCTCCATGGCACCTAAATACTTCACAAAAGCGCTTTACCATATCTTCCATCTGATTGTCGGATCACCTGGAAGCTCTAAAAAATGGAGGAGGGGGTTGTACATTTTGCATTTTTACAATGCACTAGCAAAACAAGGTAAAACTGTACAACTAGTTAACCTAAACCTGTAAAGAAAAATAAGTTAGACTTGTTTGCTTGATTTTAAATCACTGCCACACATTGTCACAATACAACAGTATAAAGTCAGACTTGTAGAATTAAATTTGCTGTAATCTCCTCCAGGCAGGCTAACTATAGAAAACACAAGAAACGCACTATAAGGTGTACTTCAAAGTAATTTTTAAGCGTTGACTTGTGTACATCACCAAAATGTTCATACCAGGACACTGCAGAGCTTACGGAACCTGGCAACCGGTAATTCACAATGAGAAAAGGAAAATCCAAACGTGGGTGTGAAGAACGAGGAACTCCCCTCTACATTGCTAGGTGAAAAACCTAGATTGTGATCTATGTGAAAATCGGAGCTCGCACACACCCCTCAAAGACAAGTGTGTACATTACTGATGCGCAGCTGCAAAGACCTCACACTGACGCAGCCTGCATAGCAACACCTCAAAGTGACGCATTCTCCAGAACCACCAACACCACTGCAGGATTCTATTGCGTCATCAGTTGGCACACACCAGGAATGGAGAAGGACCTCCGGCTCCGGACAAATGCACACAACCAAAGTGCACCACAGGGAGCACGACAGAGCACCCATACGATCAGCAAAACGTACTGTTTGTATTGTCCGAAACCTAAACACAGCGACAGCTTGGGAGAAGGATGATAAGATCGTAGAGTTGATCTTTAGTGGTCACGAAGCAGGAAACTGCCAGCCAACCTACTTCAGGTGAATGATGAGACAAAGTTGCTTCCTTAACACAGCGGGAACATGCAGAAATGAAAACAATGCCCACCAAAGCACGGTAGAAGATGTGAGTTAAACTGCAAGCTTTCCATCAAATCAGATGTCAGAGAATCATCCAAATAACAGGAATGGCAGAATACAACAGGAGACTCCTGCACAGCACACGTGGGTGGAGAGAGGGACAGTCCAACTCATCGCCAAATTTGTCGTAATCACACTGAGACAGGTTAGTGTGAGAACACTTAGTTTAATGACTGTCCATCTCCACAGCTTCCAGGGACAACTGCCCCTTAGAGTTTAAACGATCACATTCTATCACCATGTCAGTGACATCATAAGCTGTATAGAACAGATTAGTAGACAGTGAAGAATGCATGATTTAGGAAGACTACTACACAGTACAAACAACTTTGTAGGGGGAATCAGCCAACGCCTCCCTCCCGTCCAACCTTGGAAGTTTCTTTTAGCTATTTCCAGCTGATTCTAGATAGTATCAGATGCAAGATCCCCAGTCTTTGTTTATGTGGTTTCAGACGGGGGGAGCTTCATTATTTAAATTTCATCGAACAAAGGTTGGTGAAATTATTTACATACACCCCCATCTTGATTTGAATAAACTTACACGGGAAGCACATCAATGCTTTATTAAACCTCACAGAACGTTGCATTCATGAAAGCTGTCATAATTATGAACTGTTCAATGCTTTACTTATCGTTGTGAAACATTGCTCAGAAATCATTTTTCTATTCAGAAAATGCATACAATACTGTTAAAGCAAATTGAAGCAGAACATTCCAAAAATCAAAAGAAGACTTTAAGCCTCCTTTGTTCTTCATCCAGAGTTCTTGCTTGCCAACGTTGGAGACAGGCCTCTATTGTGTGTTCTGCAAACTCAAAGTCTGGCAAGATATTGTGTAAACACCTACAGGCAGTGTAGGTCTACACCTGTTGTCCCCTCAGCAATGTCTAATTCTATCAAGGCTAACACCCATCAGTGGGAATAATAAATAACTTAGCATTTGTTATTCACATTACAGCAAGGGTTAGATGTGAAAATCATAGGCCGCATTTCCATGTGGCCATAAATGAGCTAAAACAAAAGGAAATGATGGACGGAGTGTTGAACATTGCAAGCACTCACCATTTCCTTTGTTTTTTGCCATAAATGAGCTGCCATATATGCAGATTCCACACAATTGTTACACTTTGGTATGTGTCCTACGGTGGTATCTGCTTTACTTTGTTTTATTAAGGTGATAAAGCACAGACAGCAATGTCTGGAGAGCCTTTTCAGTGAAAATATGGCAAATGTTTCAAAATAGTTGTTCTGTTTAAAAGGCTTAACGATATAATGCAGTTGCCTCTTTTTTTTGTCTTTTGACGTCATCCCATGTTTTCTGTTTTGCTCATTGACATAACGGCCACTCTATGGATGTATTTGGAAGAGGGATCCTCCCTCCACACTTTGTTAATTGATGCTAGTACCAACTGATATAGAGAACTGCCCTATGTCTAGAATCCAGAGACTCCGCTGATTGGTTAAATCATAGGGCTCTTTTGCTGATTGATGCTTTCTTTGATTTGTCCTACGTACGAGCCTCTGCAACATATAATTCTGTGTGGAGGTGGGGCTTTTAGTCCTAAATGCAGCTAGGAAGTTGGATGCTACCCTGTATAGCAGATAATCTTAATTCACTTTTCTAACTGTGATAACCCCAGCTTCCTATTCAGGTCTAAAAAAAAATGGGTCACGCTTCCATCTTTTGAATTTCAATTTCTCCATTATACAACGGCTATCAAAAGCAACACTTCAGGGCTGTAAGATACACAATATTCCATTTACTGTTGATGAAAATTAATCAAAACTAAAATTTCACGTCATTACAGTGAAAGCTGGAATACATCACTGAATATTCTGATTAAAATTGAAATAGCTACAAAATACTGGCAACTTTACATTGTGTATGTAATTGCTGCAAATTAAAGACTATTTGTTAAAGTGCTGCATTCTAATTTTCTTTAGTACTCCTATGGCAGAGGAACAATTTCATAATGATGCTATCTTATGCCTATGAATAATACAACATTGTACTGTATTGAAGTCTGTCCTAGTTCAATATTACACAACCATAAATTCATAATTTATTTTCCATTTCGCAAATGGTCCCAATATTGCACAAATGTTAATTCATAATTTGTTTGACATTTCTCCTTCGGTATTTAATATTACCCTGACATAATTTATTTTTATTTCTTCTATCAGCATTTTAGAAAACTGATTCAGTTGTTGCAGTTAACATTGCTACGTTATTGTGTTAGAGTACGAAGACACGAAGCAAGGAAAACTGTGGGTAGAGGGTCTTCACCTTAATGCAAGAAAGTCTAGCGCCACCCTCATGAAAACAGTAAAATGTAATCATATCACTTAAGAATCATATGATATGTATCCAATGTGTCCACCAAAGGCGTGATGTTACCTAGAAAAATTGCAAGTAGTCACTTAATTACTTATTGTAATCTACTCAACGTGTGTCATAGTTTAGCTGTGTTCACATCCTACCTAACCATATAACAATTTATGAGGGTTGAACCTGTGCATAAGTTAAAGATTAGATGGTAAATGTTAAATGCTACTATGCCATTACTAGAAAAATATACAACTTCAAAAGAAATCCTTTGATAGGCCTATTATGGCTGAATAAGCACATCATCCTGCAGTTCACAATTATTTACCAAATACGTCAACGGCACTGGTACTAAGTTTTCTGATATCACATGCTTTTCTTGAAAATGGCACCCCAAATGAAGACTCATCCAAAGCATAATACTTTCAGCAAGATCTGTTTTGTACATCCATGATCAGAGCAAACGGGGCAATATTGAGGCAAGCAACTTTCTTAATCACAATAACATGTCCACGAATCATGCAGTCAGATACCATTGGTCAGTGACATAGACATTCTATGTTCTGCTCAGTGGCATCACCTCATACAAATGCACTCTTTCAGGCTTATTGTTTATAATAAAATATGCCATGTGTATCCTGCATGGGGATCCAATGGGGCAACACGGAGGCAAACAATAACCCACACATTCAAAACTGTGATGAAATATAACAACTTGTCCTTACTAATAGAAACTCTTAACTGTTGGGATAAGTACTCAAATCCAATACAGAAGACAAACTAAATATTTGAAAAATGTGGGGAGGCGGCAAGAGATTATCCTAAAGTACAACAAAAGGCATAAAATTAGTGGCCATTCTCAGGTATCCATGAATGCTTACCTTGCTTTCTCTGTCTAATACAGATGTTGAAAAGAGTCTTCCAAAAGCAGAATTGTGGCCGGAGTTAATTAAATAGAGAATGCCAGAAATGGTCATTTCACCTAGAAGATGCATGCATCCTAAGGAGTTAGACTATCATTGTGCCCATAATCTAAAACGTCATCCATATCCTGTTAGGCACTATTGACATGACTTCCACATCGAGAGTGCTCAAAACAGGGTTCTGACACTGGAGAAGCAGCTATTGTGTGCTGTTCTAGTGCCCCCCTCCATCACACCCACTTGGGTTGAGCACGAGTATCTCCCCATCCAGTCCAGGGGGTGTGGCTGTCCTGAAACTAAAGCGATCATGGCCGTGATGCGAAAACACCAGTTGCAGGAGTCACACCCAGGAAACAGTTTCCTGGTTTCTCTGTGAGAAACACACTTGTTCTCTGCTCTCACAGGTAACTGTGCTCAAAGGGAGGTGTGGCTGGAATGATGAGAAGCATAGCTTTTTGATGATAAATCTCTTGCCGCAGCTTTCTAGGGATATCTCTCTGGGCCTATAGAGAACCAGGCAATCACAGTGGGATGTGATCACCTGGACACAAGAAATTAATTTTGAGGGGGAATGCCCCCAGGGTCATTGGCCTTTCCTCCCCTCATGAAGAAATTCAGTCTTTCTGCCTCTCCAAGGGAGGGGGGTGTTTACCCCAATCTTTCCCCAGTAGCATACAGCTCACTAGCCATTAGGGATGTAAAATATAAAATGCAAATAATAATATGCAAATATTTATTAAAGGTTCACGATTCAAACAACACCTGACAGTATATGGCATTATAACTGACAAATAAACAGTCCATAAACATAGGGCCCGATTCACAGAACTAACTTAAGACAAAATCTTAAACTTACTACTTTTGGTATTCACAGAATGCACTTACTACTTTTGGTATTCACAGAATGGATTTACGACTGCTAACTTTACGTCCGCACTCGGGCCGGAGATTCCGGCCCGGAGGTGGAGATTCCGGCCCGGAGGTGGGACTTCCGGCCCGGAGGTGGGACTTCCAGCCCGGAGGTGGGGATTCCGGCCCAGAGGTGGGGATTCCGGCTGGTGGTGGAGATTTAGCCATGGCCGAAATCTCCACCTCCGGGCCGGAATCCTCACCTCTTCCATGGATGATACATGGAAGATGAACGCCTGACATTGAGTGCCCTCGAGGGACAGAACAGTCCAGGACTCCAGGGCCCCTGGACTCCCAGTAGTGGGCACGAGCGGGGCCAACTGACACCCCCGCAAGCTGCACCAAGGACTAACTAGGCTGCACCCGGGGGATCACAGGGTGCATTCCTTGCAGCCGAATACAGCCACATTGCTTGTGGCAATTTACAGGAGAGAGGCGGGATGGTCTCAAATGTCAAGGTCAAGGGCATGGCCACTTACCTCCCTTGACACTCCTGGGCTCTCAGGCTCTCTCTCCGCCTCTCTGCCTCTCTGCCCCACTGCCTTGTACCTCAGTGAACCTCAGTAGGCTACCGGACAGTTCACACCGTATCAACCACCAACAACTTGGTTGAAATACAGTCAATACAGACCGAGCCGGGCCGGCTGAAAATCAGGCCCAAATCCGGGAGCTCAAAGTCTCGGGGCGGTTATAATTGTTTGCACAGCTCGGCTCGGTTCTGTTCCTCTCGGGCTAGTATTAGATGTTTTTCAAGCATATTTAATTAATAAATGACTGTTTTTCTGCTCATCTTTTAATTGTACAAGGAGTGTCAAGGGAGGTAAGTGGCCATGCCCTTGACCTGGACATTTGAGTTTCCCGTCAAGGATGCTTAGCCCAGCCACACCAGTAGGGTACCATTTTCATTGAAAGAAGTGCAAATTCTGGGTGGTAGAACATTTTTGTATCCCCCAGTCTCAGAAACATTTATCACATGAACATGTTTTAGCCAATGTTTGTGTTTTGCAAGGCTTTCTGATTAAAATATAATATTGTGGGATCTGTATGCATCACAACACCCCAGACTCTTCTGGGTGTCAAGATTTCAGAAATTTGACACCAAATTTCACAGCTACCCAGGTTGTAAACAAAAAGCATTGATTTTGCTAGGTAAAAAATGATGTCTCCAGAGTGCATTTTCAGGCTTTTTCTGTCACAGGTACTAGACCAAGAAACACAAATGGTGTACAAATTTTAATGGGTGACATGTGGGAACATTTATAATTACCAATCAGATTTCTCTGCATTCATGGCTTCTGAATGTAGGTCAGTGTGGAAGAAACGAGGCATTTTGCAAAATTCTATCTCAATCACATATTAGTACAAGGAATCCCAAATTCAGAGGTGTACAAATAACCCCAGTTCCTAAACTCAGCATCTTGTGTACGTTGTTTTTGGAAAACCTTGAGGGGCTCACACTAATGACCCTTTGCTGAATTGAGAATGTCTAGTTTTTCAAAATGTATAGCCTTCTGGAGTCGCCCATGAGTTTTACATCTGTTTCCATCACAAACTGCATATAGCTTGAAACCACAAAAATGAAAAAAAAATTGATCAACTCATAGAATAATGCAAAATCTGTGGTAAAAATGCTTTTTTGAAACACGTCTCATTGTTGCTTGAAAGCTGGGAAGATTGTGATCCTAACACATCAGACCTTTAGTTGATCGTCACAATTTTAGAAACAAAAATGTGCTTACATGCACATCATGTTTTTTCCAAAGGAAACAATTTAGCTCTATTTTGGCAATTATTTCAAGTCTACAAACCCTGGGTACTTTTAGACTTTACAGAATGTTGGAAACCAAACTAAATGCCATGTGTTAATGATTGCAACACAAAGTATAGGTGTTTTTTTAAAGTGTGAATTTTCTGTGTTGATTACATTTCTCGAGCCATCCTAGGTCAGCAGCAAGATATGTAATGAATAACCTGATTTAGCTGCACATTCTTTCAAAATAAGCACCATCTTATTGTGTATCTGTATTGAAGGATATCTGGCTTGACACCCTTCTAAATTATGTTGCTTTACATTAATAACTAGACAGTAGCTGTTTACTTAATCTGAAAACATTATCCATAACTTAAAACATATAACAAATTTTGAACTAGACACATATCATTAAGAAATTTGAACACAAAGGCATACATGTTTATGACCAGTTGCTAATTGTAAGTAGATAAAATGTCTTGAGCCATCCTAGATCGGCTAACAGTTATGCAGGAGCCTTGGTGTATGTGAAGCATAGCGTAGTTAAACCATACAAGTTCTCAAAGTAAATAAGTGCCATCATGTGTCAGTGTCATTGTAATGAGTGAGGAACATACTTTCCAGTATTAGTCTAAAAAATACTGCATGTGTTCGGATCACTGACAAAATATCGAAGGTAAAAAAATCAACCTACAAAAATATCGGAGCAAAAATATCGACGTCAAGAATATCGGCATTCTATCTACAACATGGTAAGTACAAAAATATCGAAAATAAAATATAGATGTCAAAAATATCGTTATTAAAAATATCGGGGTTTTTTTAGTTAAAAAAAATGTAAAATAAACAAAATAATACTTACAAATAAAATAAACATAATGAAATATTTTTTATAATGTTTAAAATGAATTATTAATATATATAATTTAATAAAATATTAATTAAACATATACATATAATATATTATATATATATACTTACTTAGGTGCCGATTCCGATCCTGTAAAACCCGGGTACTAATGGTCGTATGGAGCGTATTCTCCGTACGACCCGTACCCGGGAAATCCTCCTTACAAAGCAGCAAGTACGATTCGTACAGAAATACCAATTCCGTACGAATCGTAAAAAACTACATGCGGCTAAAAAATACCCACAATTCTGATCCGGGACATCGCGTACGTGATGTCTGGACGGAGTCAGGCAGCATTTTATGGACCAGCAAGTACGATTCGTGCCTACGTCACTCCGCACGGCTCATTTTTTACGGCAGCCAAAAACTCCCGAGAAATTGAGGACGACCCGAAGAAGGAGCACGGTACACGATGGACAGCCATTGACCCCATCCTACATGTCATCCCGGCCCTCCTAGCCTACGACCTGGTGCACCGAAAACGCCGCGCACACCGCAGAAGGTCAGAACACACCCAGGGGCAAAGGGGGGGGCGAGGGGCAGGAACCATAAACTCTACCTAATTTAAAAAATACCATATTCTGAGCATACATTACCTCCAGGGTCTGGTCACTTCGGGGGGCGTGTCCACCAATACCTGCGTCCCGCAATAATGGCAGTGGGCGTGTACGCGTACCTGTCACCACTACAATGGTGGTACGGGCCGTACCCACGCTCACCATTGCGTACCCTTACATCACCAATGCAATGGTGGTACGGGCCGTCCCCACGCTCTGAGGGCGTGGGTACGGCACGTACCCCTACATCACCACTACAATGGTGGTACGGGCCATACCCATGCTCTGAGGACGTGGGTACGGCCCGTACCACCATTGTAGTGGTGATGTAGGGGTACGCGTGGTACGGGCTGTACCCACGCTCTGAGGGTGTGGGTACGGCGCGTACCCCTACATCACCACTACAATGGTGGTACGGCCCGTACCACCATTGTAGTGGTGATGTAGGGGTACGCATGGTACGGACCGTACCCACGCTCTGAGGGTGTGGGTACGGCCCGTACCACCATTGTAGTGGTGATGTAGGGGTACGCGCCGTACCCACGCCCTCAGAGCGTGGGTACGGCCCGTACCACGCGTACCCCTATATCACCACTACAATGGTGGTACGGGCCGTACCCACGCTCTGAGGGCGTGGTACGGCACGTACCCCTAGATCACCAATACAATGGTGGTACGGGACGTACCCACGCTCTGAGGGCGTGGGTATGGCGCGTACCCCTACATCACCACTACAATGATGGTTCGGGCCGTACCCACTCTCTGAGGGCGTGGGTACGGCCCGTACCACGCGTACCCCTACATCACCACTACAATGGTGGTACAGGCCATACCCACACCCTCAGAGCGTGGGTACCGCGCGTACCCCTACATCACCACTACAATGGTGGTACAGGCCATACCCACGCTCTGAGGGCGTGGGTACGGCGCGTATCCCTACATCACCAATACAATGGTGGTACGGGCCGTACCCATGCTCTGAGGGCGTGGGTACGGCCCGTACCACCATTGTAGTGGTGATGTAGGGGTATGCGTGGTACGGACCATACCCACGCTCAGAGAGCGTGGGTACGGCACGTACCCCTACATCACCACTACAATGGTGGTACGGGCCGTACCCACGCTCTGGGGGCGTGGGTACGGCCTGTACCACGCATACCCCTACATCACCACTACAATGGTGGTACGGGCCGTACCCACGCCCTCGGAGCGTGGGTACGGCGCGTACCTCTACATCACCACTACAATGGTGGTACGGGCCGTACCCACGCTCTGAGGGCGTGGGTACGGCGCGTAACCCTACATCACCACTATAATGGTGGTACGGGCCGTACCCACGCCCTCAGAGCATGGGTACGGTCCGTACCACCATTGTAGTGGTGATGTAGGGGTACGCGTGGTACGGACCGTACCCAACCTATGAATGCGGGGGTACAGACCGCATCACCCGTACCCCAAGGGCACCAGTACATTTGTGATACAAGGTGTACACTCGCCACAAATGTTGGCTTAGGGCCTGGTGCAGCATATAACCAGTATATTGGGGTGTGTTCATGGCCAGGACAGCAGTGTACTGCACCAAGGGTGCGGGTGGGTGGGTGTCTGCCTAGGATTCCCAGCAGTGGACAAAGACATGTGAGGTGTGGGTGCAGAGGAATACCAGCAGTGGACAGAGACATGTGAGGCATGGGTGCAGAGGAATACCAGCAGGGGACAGAGACATGTGAGGGGTGGGTGCCTATAACTCCCACCAGTGGACAGAGACATGTGAGGGGTGGGTGCCTATGACTCCCAGAAGTGGACAGAGACATGTGAGGGGTGGGTGCCTATCACTCCCAGCAGTCGACAGAGACATTAGGGTGAGTGCCTATCACTCCCAGCAGTGGACAGAGACATGGGAGGGGTGGGTGCAGAGGACTCCCAGCAGTGGACAGAGACATGGGGGTGGGTGCCTATCACTCCCAGCAGTGGACAGAGACATGTGAGGGGTGGGTGCCTATCACTGCAAGCAGTGGACAGAGACATGTGAGGGGTGGGTGCAGAGGACTCCCAGCAGTGGACAGAGACATGGGGGTGGGTGCCTAACACTCCCAGCAGTGGACAGAGACATGTGAGGGGTGGGTGCAGAGGACTCCCAGCAGTGGACAGAGACATGTGAGGGGTGGGTGCCTATCACTCCCAGCAGTGGACAGAGACATGGGGGTGGGTGCCTATCACTCCCAGCAGTGGACGAGACATGTGAGGGGTGGGTGCAGAGGACTCCCAGCAGTGGACAGAGACATGGGGGTGGGTGCCTATCACTCCCAGCAGTGGACAGAGACATGTGAGGGGTGGGTGCCTTTCACTCCCAGCATTGGACAGAGACATGTGAGGGGTGGGTGCCTATCACTGCATGCAGTGGACAGAGACATGTGAGGGGTGGGTGCAGAGGACTCCCAGCAGTGGACAGAGACATGTGAGAGGTGGGTGCCTATAACTCCCACCAGTGGACAGAGACATGTGAGGGGTGGGTGCCTATGACTCCCAGCAGTGGACAGAGACATGTGAGGGGTGGGTGCCTATCACTCCCAGCAGTAGACAGAGACATGGGGGTGGCTGCCTATCACTCCCAGCAGTGGACAGAGACATGTGAGAGGTGGGTGCAGAGGACTCCCAGCAGTGGACAGAGACATGGGGGTGGGTGCCTATCACTCCCAGCAGTGGACAGAGACATGTGAGGGGTGGGTGCCTATCACTCACAGCAGTGGACAGAGATATGTGAGGGGTGGGTGCAGAGGACTCCCAGCAGTGGACAGAGACATGGGGGTGGGTGCCTATCACTCCCAGCAATGGACAGAAACATGTGAGTGGTGGGTGCAGAGGACTCCCAGCAGTGGACAGAGATATGTGAGGGGTGGGTGCCTATCTCTCCCAGCAGTGGACAGAGACATGGGGTGGGTGCCTATCACTCCCAGCAGTGGACAGAGACATGTGAGGGGTGGGTGCAGAGGACTCCCAGCAGTGGACAGAGACATGGGGGTGGGTGCCTATCACTCCCAGCAGTGGGCAGAGACATTTGAGGGGTGGGTGCCTATCACTCCCAGCAGTGGACAGAGACATGTGAGGGGTGGGTGCACATCACTCCCAGCAGTGGACAGAGACATGTGAGGGGTGGGTGCATATCACTCCCAGCAGTGGACAGAGACATGTGAGGGGTGGGTGCACATCACTCCCAGCAGTGGACAGAGACATGTGAGAGGTGGGTGCCTATCACTCCCAGCAGTGGACAGAGACATGTGAGGGGTGGGTGCCTATCACTCCCAGCAGTAGACAGAGACATGTGAGGGGTGGGTGCCTATCACTCCCAGCAGTCATCAGAGACATGGGGGTGGGTGCCTATCACTCCCAGCAGTGGACAGAGACATGTGAGGGGTGGGTGCAGAGGAATACCAGCAGTGGACAGAGACATGGGGGTGGGTGCCTATCACTCCCAGCAGTGGACAGAGACATGTGAGGGGTGGGTGCCTATCACTCCCAGCAGTGGACAGAGACATGTGAGGGGTGGGTGCCTATCACTGCAAGCAGTGGACAGAGACATGTGAGGGGTGGGTGCAGAGGACTCCCAGCAGTGGACAGAGACATGGGGGTGGGTGCCTATCACTCCCATCAGTGGACAGAGACATGTGAGGGGTGGGTGCAGAGGACTCCCAGCAGTGGACAGAGACATGGGGGTGGGTGCCTATCACTCCCAGCAGTGGACAGAGACATGTGAGGGGTGGGTGCCTGTCACTCCCATCAGTGGACAGAGACATGTGAGGGGTGGGTGCAGAGGACTCCCAGCAGTGGACAGAGACATGGGGGTGGGTGCCTATCACTCCCAGCAGTGGACAGAGACATGTGAGGGGTGGGTGCCTGTCACTCCCAGCAGTGGACAGAGATATGTGAGGGGTGGGTGCAGAGGACTCCCAGCAGTGGACAGAGACATGTGAGGGTTGGGTGCCTATCCCTCCCAGCAGTGGACAGAGGCATGGGGGTGTGTACATCATTAGCAGATGACCACAACTCCATGGGTGAATGTACGCATCTCTAATTTTCGACTATGTTGATAGTGTCATACCAACACATCACTGACAGCAGTGTCCCACTCCCATGAGGATGGATGTCTTTCCCCCACTGCATGACACACCACATGTGGGTGTGAGGACAAATGACACATGCATACCCACCCCTGGCAGATGCAGCACAATACACACACACAGATCATGCCACAAGACTGTATAGTCATGTCAATGCCTACTAAACTAAGAGAGCCAAAGGGAACACACACTGTCACGCACATCCCAGGACTGATAGGAATGAACAGGTGCTGGCACAGCCACCAAGTTGTTTTCTCTCATGGAAGGAATAGAGTGGAGTTCCCACAGATACAATGCCCACAATTGTGAGTCAGGTGCCCAAATACCCTGCAGAACAAGTACCATATGTGTGCTAGGCTGGGATTACACACATGCATAGTGCGGAAAAGGGACAATTTCTCCATGAAGGCATGGCAACATACTCAATACACAAGTACAGTGACTAGCAAGGATGGCACAGACGATGCAGCCGGAGACATTGCTGAGCAGGCAAGGCCATAGTTGAAGGGATCCGTCACCAACAAAGGAAATGTAGACACAGGTCAGCACAACAATTGTGCAACTCTCTGCAGGGAAGATGTCAGGTGCCACAGAGGAAGGAACGCTCCTTGGGACAATGTCTCCAAACACAAATAGCACACACGACCAAAGATTATTTGCAGAGACCTTGTGATGGCACGCAGCAGATACCATGGTCCACCCCATGAGCATCAGACTACAACATTTCCCTGAAACATTACACATTACCACAACCCCAACTCCTGGAGCATCAGCACCAACATCAATACCTGAGATGCAATAGTGTTCAAAGTAAAAAGAAAATGCTTTATTCAGCATTAAATGAAAAATAATTAAAGGACACTATTTACAAAGGCCAATGGCCAGTCCAGATCAGAAGTCCTTGGAGGGGACACATGGCCACGCGTCTCCCCTAGCTTGTCTGCACATTAGAACCCTCAGGTTCGTCGACTGGGGGGGGGGGCATCATGTGGGGAAGGACCAGGCACCGCAGGGACAGGAGGTGTAAGGGTAGGTGTGGTGGGTGCAGGGCTGGACGCCTCCACCACAGGGGGTGGGGCAGCGCCAAAGGTGGAGGTGAGCTCGGCACTGCACACTTCTGCCAGGGCGTCCAGAGTAACCCCTGCACCCGAAGAAACCACAGGCACAAAGGAGGGGGGGTCAGAGGGATGGGGTGCAGCACTACTGGGGGAGGGGGTGGACAGGAGGGGACTCAACCCCCCTACCCGTGGAGTGCCTTGCCCGTTTGTGGGCTGGTGAGCCAGTGGGGCTGAGGCCCAGCACAGCCAAGTAGCTCTCTTTGTCAGACTGTGTGGCAGGGGAGCCAAGGGGAGTGCCTTTGGAGGGACTGGATAGTGAGGCATGCGGACTCAGACTGTGGCTGTGTGTATGCCTGTGTGCCCCAGACCCAGTGGGTGTGCCTTTACCCCCCTGAGTGTGCGTGCCAGGAGGTGTGCTCCTGCCCTTACGTGTTTGTGTGCTGCCTGTGTCTGGTGGGGTGCATGCTTGGGAATGTCTAGGTGTGCATGGGACAGGCACGGGAGTGGGAAGTGTGGATGGTGCAGGGGTAGGGGGGGGACGAAGCGCTGCAGGAGACTCACTGCTGCCATCAGTGAAGAGTCCATGGACCTCAGCAACATCTGTTGGTCAGACATCGCTGCTGACATGCCCTCCATGAACGACACCATCTGTGTCAGCAGTGTGGTGTGGCCATGGAGGACATTCAGCATCGATATCTGGCCAACCTGCAACTGCCGCCGAATGTCCACAGACTCTGCACTGAGGGCAGCAGGGGGGACAGGGGCAGGGGGTGCGGTGCCTGGCACGAAGGAGACATGGTGGTGCCCTGCACGGACAGAAGGGACCGGAGCAACTGGGAGGACGGTGATGGGAATGGAGGAGGCGGTGACAGATGTTGTGCTGCTGCCAGGTGTTGTAGCAGCCTCCGCCCCCTCAAGGAGTTCAGCCTCGGACCCGTCAGCATCGTAGTCGGTGTCGCCACCAGACAGGTCCTCCGCCTGACTCCCCTCGCCCTCCGTGCCACTTGCTCCCACAGACTCGCCAGCAGTGGTGGCACCGGTGCTGGATCCCTCCTCCAGGTCCGTGCAGGTGTCTCCCTCGGTGTCCTCCGATGATGCTGTGGGCAAGGTGAAGATGCAGTAAATAATCAGTCACTGTATACATCTGACACCTGAGTCCAAACAAAATATGTCACAGTGCATGTCAGGAAATGCATCATGAGTAACATCTAGAATACTCCGCATATATGTAAGCCCTGCACTCCCCAGTTGGTTGACCCACCATGCCACTTGGAAACAAGGAAAATTAGGACACAACAGCAAATAACTTGATATCGAATTAAACTGAGAAGCTAGTGTCTGGGAACAGTTGAGCACACCAAGACTATGAAGGCATGCCACCTCTTGTTCACTGTGAATGAAACAGTATTGGTGCACCCAAGGCCAAATAACAGACCTCAATGCTGAAGGTGTCCCCACACTCAGAGACCTGTGAGTACTTTGGAAACCCAAACGAAATATATTGTGATCCCTTGGGAATAACAACCCTTTATACAATCTCCATGTTTAGAATGTGTGAATGTGCCACTTTGTGAACAGAACACACATGTGTAATAATAATCTTTATTTAGATATAACACATATCTTTAAAAGAGTTTACAAGATTCACAGTTAAAAAGAAACCAACTGTTTTAAAATACAATACACTGTTATATGTTACACTGGCTATAAAAATACAACATAAGTATTAAAACAAGGCAGTGTTCTGTGGAATAGGATTAGATGTATTGATCTATCACTTTGCAGAGCATGATAAACAATTCATTTCTTCTTCTCTAAAATTTTTGTTAACAAATCCTGTTTTGCGTAAAGTTACGATATACTTGTTGAATAAAAGTTATTAAACCCAGGTTTAAGTCTTTGTTTTCAGGGTTCAGAGCCACAATAATGGCTTGCCTGCATGTCCGAACACCCATCCTATTCCACTCTACTTTAAGTTTACACCTGCGTTGCGAGTTAAAAGCTGGGCAGAGACAAACTACATGTAGCAGGGTTTCGGCCGTCTTGCCGCACCCTCTGCAGATAACGTTTTCCGCCATACGTCGCCAGGGGGGCAGATCTTGCAAAAAGCGCCAGTCACCCATCCTGATTGCCATAAAGCTGCGTTTTAAGTACAGTGAATATGTGCAAGACAGATAAGATGCAGGGGCTAGCCGTCTGTAAGAATTTACAAGAGCCCAAGCATGACTGCGTTTGGTGAAGAGGGCCTTATCCATTATGAGAGAACTCATTCTCACACATTTTTTGATGGCAGTTTTGAATGCTGCCCGGCTGGGGTTGAGGACCCATAGCTCGCTCGCCGACATTTGACAAATGTAATCCTTGAAAAGACAACCAAACGTACCGCCAGGGTTTTTCTGGGTAATTTCCAACCAGACCAAAGATTCTAGTGTGCCTAAGTCTGCTTGTCGCAGTTTGTGGCAGAGAACACACATGTGCCTGTATAGAAGAAGTCACAAAATGAGGTGCACACAAAACTATATTTACACAGTCATTGTATGAGCTGCCAGCCTTATTCAAATAAGCCACTGTTAGGAAGAAATGGGGTTTCAGTAAGTACATATACATGGCACCACGGCAGTCTGGATGACTTGACACTCGTAAGTTGGTATCAGCAACAACCAAGGACTTACCCAAATGCAACCACACTGTGGGAACATGTATATGTATAATCTGAAAACAAGTGCCATTCGAACTGTGCCTTCCTTCAAAATGTGCTAGTGTGTCCCCTTAAAGTGTAAAGGTGGTTTCTTGTGCACTTCCTTGGGAGACATCTGTCATGCAGGCACATTATTGTCCTTCACAACAAAACATCAAAGTCAAACATTGAAAACATTGAGACATGTTGACAAGTGTAGTGAGTGCCAAGGTACAAGACTACTTGACTAACAGCTTGAATCATGCCACCTGTCACATGGCCATCCGTACCATGATGACACAGTTGGCAACACATCTGACCTACTGCCTGTCATGTGGAGTGGCACACATGTCCAAACACAGGACAATGCATAAGCTAATGGGCCTGCAATTGTGTCGGAATAAGGAGCACCTGCACTGAGGAGACACCCTCATGGGAACCAAGGATGTCCACACAGATGTCAGCAAACAAAGACCAAACTACGTAGCATCTGGACCACACACTGGTGCCAAAAATGGATGAGCAGTAACCATGTATTTTAACTTTTGACACATGCTGCAAAGCACAAACATTAAACCCTGCACAACATGACTGGGTCACTGCATGTTGAGTGTCTGTCCAGACAATTATCACACACAGGTCAGACCTGGCAAGGAGACATAAGGTTTGGACATGTAGGCTTTGCCCGCACAAACCCCCCATATCTGAGACAATGTGATTGAGACAGATCAAGAAGTTACATCTCTTAATCTGGGTTTACTAAAATGTACATCAAGATCTCCTAAATGTACTCCACATCACCTCGTGAGGCTGCCAACACATATTTGTGACAAACAACCATCAACAGATAGTTGTACATAGACACACAGGCACTGCCCAGTGTGAGGGTGCACAAGCCAAATAGGGTCACCCTGTACAGTGGACACATGTAGCACACTTTACATAAATACAAATGAGGCCAGGGAACATTGCCACAGAGGCCAACCTATGCTGAACACACAGAGAATGGGCACAGTGTTGGATGACACACATGATTCCGAGGCAAGGGTGTCTCAGGGGACTGTAGTGGGCACACTGCTCCATGGTCCTGGATTGATCTGACTGTAACATGAGCAACCGTCCCATCACTATGCATATCTCCAACTCGTGCACCTCATCTCTGAGGCCACAAAATCAGTCATGCATGCTGCAAGTCTGTTAATTTGAATCCTCACAGTCCTATGTTGAGACTCAGCATCAGTGCCAACAAATATGGACCCTCAAATGACTGAACAGGACAGGACACAGGCAAGGTACCAACACATGTCACAGACCACCCCCACACATGATGCAGAAAGCAAGCAATGTGCATGTGGATTAACTGGCAGCCTAGATTACCATGTGCAATAGTGTTTACACACAGACCAGGGAACACATGTCAAGGAGGGGAAGAGAGGAAGAACAGCACCAGTTGACTTGGGGGAAAAGGATATGCACTGCACATATAAATCCTGGCAGTGTATCCAGGTGACTGAGAACTTCCAAAAGCTGGTGACACACAACAAACACACATGTACCTACCCCCTTCCTGCTGCTGCATCTCCTGTAACCACCTATCCATGTCAGGGAAGACCACCGCCAGGACACGCTTCATCTGGTGGGTCAGGCGTCGGCGCCCGCCGTGGGGGCGTGGGAGTGAGTCCTTCAGCAGGGCCCAGGCAATCCTCCGGATCCAGCACCGGATGTCCTGCCACCATTTTCTCACTTGTGCTAGGCGCCGACTGCGACCCTCCACCAATCTCACGGCCCTGACGGCCTGCTTCCAGTCTCCCCCTTGGCGTAGGCAGTTACCTGTGAGGATGACAAAGTGAGACAACATCACTACACCTGCTCCATGTCAGAGAGACACACATTTGAACATCCTTGAAATGTTGAACAGGGCATAGGATGCTGCCAAGGAATTGCATCTTAGTCATATGGACATTGGCCTCTGTGGAAGCCCCAATGCACTACATGGCATGTAAAGTACACAGGTGGCATGAGGGGTGAGACACACTCCATGAACATGGCACACACTGTGCATCACAAGAGACACCAGGCTGATGGACAGCACCTCCAAGCAGTTACATGCCCCAGGCCACTGACGCAACCTCAGCAGAGTACACAGACACACACAGGCACAGATCTATCACATGCCATTGGCAACAGTGGATACAAACCTCACTCTGCACATGTGCCACTTGCCTGTGGGGGGTGACAGGTGTGGGTCTAGCTCAGCAAGTCAGACACACAGCACCGCTTACTTCTCACATCAGATGGGTAGAGCTGTTGCCTCCTCCATGCAGCTGTGGTGCAACACTTCACATAGACACTCACCAACATGACAAGGAACATTCACACACACACACACATGTCCAGGGGGCGTACACATCACTTGGACACTCTCACCACAGCTCCACTCAACTCAGACACATCTGTGGGAACAGTCACCTGTCACACCAGGGGGACCACTGAATCACCTCAGGACAATAGACAAAAAATGCCACAAAGGATTTGCCAGGCTGAATGTGTCATGCACTATGCAGTGAATGTCACAGTAAGCACAATGCAAGTGAGGAGTGCACACATGAACTACATCATGCTCTGCATGGGAGACATAAGCCAATACCAGCCCCGGGGACCCACTCTAAACAACATTGCATGTCTGGCACACCTGGACACAATGCCAGAAGTGACAGTCACAAAAAAGGTGCACAGTCAAAGCTAGAGGAGTCAGCACTCACCTGCTCCCCTGGTCTCCCATAAAGGCTGGGGTACTGTGGGAGGATGACATCAAGCAATGCCTCATTCTCCTAATGGTGAAAGGCTGGGCCCTCTCCACAGACCTTGACATGGTGCCAGAGGAAGCACAGACAGCAGCAGTGGTGTCGACTGAAAGGTTGTGCAGGCAAGTGCCCTCTCATGGGTTCAGCCTGACTTATATCTGCCTTGCTGGGGGTCTTTCATTTACAGGAGTACAGAGTGATTGGTCAGACTCATTTGCATCCTACGTTTCCTCCAATCCCTTTAAACATACACCAGTGACAGCATTTGCATGGTTCAAAATAGCAGCATCATGTCAAGTCAACAACCACTTTGCAACAATGTATTTTGTGGCCAACTGACTTTTCAAGGCCACCTTGAACAGAAAACTCGGTATCCATGACAACCAGCATCCCTTATGTGTTACCTATGTAATTTTCAAATCTCCACACAGGTACGGTGCATTTCACACGTACGCGTAGGCACTGGGAGTACACGTACGTGAACTGAGGTAGTACATGTACATGTACTACCAGTGCCTACACGTATGTGTACACGTACATGTAGGCACTGGTAGTACACGTACATGTACTATCTCAGTACACGTACGTGTACAACTAGTGCGTACACGTACGTGTACTACCTCAGTACACGTACATGTACTCCCAGTGCCTACGTGTACGTGTACTGAGGTAGTACACGTACGTGTACTACCTCAGTACACATACGTGTACAACTAGTGCGTACACGTACGTGTACTACTTCAGTACACGTAAGTGTACTCCCAGTGCCTACGCATACGTGTACTGAGGTAGTACACCAGTGCCTACACGTACGTATACACGTACGTGTAGGCAATGGTAGTACACGTACAACTAGTGTACAACTAGTGCGTACACGTACGTGTACACGTATGTGTACTACCTCACTACACGTACGTGTACAACTAGTGCCTACACGTACGTCTACTACCCCAGTACACGTACGTGTACGCCCTAGTTGTACACGTACGTGTACCAGTTCGTGTACGCACTAGTGGTACACATACGTGTACTACCTCAGTACACGTACGTGTACAATTAGTGCCTACACGGACGTGTACTACCTCAGTACACATACGTGTACAACTAGTGTACAACTAGTGAGTACACGTACGTGTACACGTATGTGTACTACCTCACTACACGTATGTGTACAACTAGTGCCTACACGTACGTGTACTAACCCAGTACAGGTACGTGTATGCCCTAGTTGTACACGTACGTGTACCAGTACGTGTACGCACTAGTTGTACACATACGTGTACTACCCCAGTACACGTATGTGTACGCCCTAGTTGTACACGTACGTGTATCAGTACGTGTACGCACTAGTTGTACACATGCGTGTACTACCCCAGTACACGTACGTGTATGCCCTAGTTGTACACGTTTGTGTACCAGTACGTGTAGGCACTAGTTGTACATGTACGTGTACTACCCCAGTACACGTACATGTAGGCACTAGTTGTACACGTATGTGTACCAGTACGTGTACGCACTAGTCGTACATGTACGTGTACTACCAGTGCCTACACGTATGTGTACACGTACGTGTAGGCACTGGTAGTACACGTACATGTACTACCTCAGTACACGTACATGTACAACTAGTGCGTGCATGTACGTGTACTACCTCAGTACACGTACATGTACTCACAGTGCCTACGTGTACGTGTACTGAGGTAGTACACGTACATGTACTACTTCAGTACACGTACGTGTACTCCCAGTGCCTAGGCGTACGTGTACTGAGGTAGTACACCAGTGCCTACACGTATGTATACACGTACGTGTAGGCACTGGTAGTACACGTAGGTGTACTACCTCAGTACGGATACGCGTACAACTAGTGTACAACTAGTGCGTACACATACGTGTACACGTATGTGTACTACCTCACTACACATACGTGTACAACTAGTGCCTACATGTATGAGTACTACCCCAGTACATGTATGTGTTCGCCCTAGTTGTACACGTATGTGTACCAGTACGTGTACGCACTAGTTGTACACATATGTGTACTACCTCAGTACACGTACATGTACAACTAGTGCGTACACGGACGTGTACTACCTCAGTACACGTACGTGTACAACTAGTGTACAACTAGTGAGTACACGTACGTGTACACATATGTGTACTACCTCACTACACGTATGTGTACAACTAGTGCCTACACGTACGTGTACTACCCCAGTACACGTACGTGTATGACCTAGTTGTACACGTACGTGTACCAGTACGTGTACGCACTAGTTGTACACATATGTGTACTACCCCAGTACACGTATGTGTACGCCCTAGTTGTACACGTACGTGTACCAGTACGTGTATGCACTAGTTGTACACATACGTGTACTACCCCAGTACACGTACGTGTATGCCCTAGTTGTACACGTATGTGTACCAGTACGTGTAGGCACTAGTTGTACACGTACGTGTACCAGTATGCGTACGCACTAGTTGTACACGTACGTGTACTACCCCAGTACACGTACATGTAGGTACTAGTTGTACACGTACGTGTACCAGTACGTGTACGCACTAGTCGTACACGTACGTGTACTACCAGTGCCTACACTTATGTGTACACGTACGTGTAGGCACTGGTAGTACACGTACATGTACTACCTCAGTACACGTACATGTACAACTAGTGCGTACACGTACGTGAACTACCTCAGTACACGTACATGTACTCACAGTGCCTACGTGTACGTGTGCTGAGGTAGTACACGTACATGTACTACCTCAGTACACGTATATGTACAACTAGTGCGTACACATATGTGTACTACCTCAGTACACGTACATGTACTCACAGTGCCTACGTGTACGTGTACTGAGGTAGTACACGTACATGTACTACCTCAGTACACATACGTGTACTCCCAGTGCCTAGGCGTACGTGTACTGAGGTAGTACACCAGTGCCTACACGTATGTATACACGTACGTGTAGGCACTGGTAGTACCTCAGTACGGCTACGCGTACAACTAGTGTACAACTAGTGCATACACATACGTGTACACGTATGTGTACTACCTCACTACACGTACATGTACAACTAGTGCCTACACGTACGTGTACTAGCCCAGTACACGAACGTGTTCGCCCTAGTTGTACACGTACATGTACCAGTACGTGTACGCAATAGTTGTACACATACGTGTACTACCCCAGTACACGTATTTGTACGCCCTAGTTGTACACGTATGTGTACCAGTACGTGTAGGCACTAGTTGTACACGTACGTGTACCAGTACGCGTACGCACTAGTTGTACACGTACGTGTACTACCCCAGTACACGTATGTGTAGGCACTAGTTGTACACGTACGTGTACTACCAGTGCCTACACGTATGTGTACACGTACGTGTAGGCACTGGTAGTACACGAACATGTACTACCTCAGTACACGTACGTGTACAACTAGTGCCTACACGTATGTGTACTACCTCAGTACACGTACATGTACTCCCAGTGCCTATGTGTACATGTACTGAGGTAGTACATGTACGTGTACTACCTCAGTACACATATGTGTACAACTACTGCGTACATGTACGTGTACTACCTCTGTACACATATGTGTACTCCCAGTGCCTACACATACGTGTACTGAGGTGGTACACCAGTGCCTACACGTACGTATACACGTACGTGTAGGCACTGGTAGTACACGTACGTGTACTACCTCAGTACGGGTACGTGTACAACTAGTGTACAACTAGTGCATACACGTACGTGTACATGTATGTGTACTACCTCACTACACGTACGTGTACAACTAGTGCCTACACATACGTGTACTACCCCAGTACACATACGTGTATGCCCTAGTTGTACACATATGTGTACCAGTACGTGTACGCACTAGTTGTACACATATGTGTACTACCCCAGTACACGTACGTGTACACCCTAGTTGTACACATATGTGTACCAGTACGTGTAGGCACTAGTTGTACACGTACGTGTACCAGTATGCGTATGCACTAGTCGTACACGTACATGTACTACCCCAGTACACGTACGTGTACGCCCTAGTTGTACACGTACGTGTACTAAGGCAGTACACATACGTGTGTATGGCCCGTAACACGCGTGCTCCTACAGCACCACTACTATAGTGATACAGACCGTACCCACGCCCTCAGAGCGTGTGTACGGTGCGTTTCATATGCTTACACTGGTGATAGGGGGCACACACGAAATCCATGGAGGTCTCAGACTCGCACAATGCTGTACATCAAGTCATTGTCATTTATGTCCTTCATGTGCAGGGCCTAGGTGTGTCAGGCAGTGATGTTGCACATGTCTCCTCATGTTTGAGCACAATAGATGTGTGATGACCTGTGTACACATGTCATGTGTGATGTGGCACTATGTGGCACACTTCCCCTTCGCACTTTGCACATGCGTGCATGTATTCCAAATGTGTCAAGCACAGCATCACTGGTATGGCACAGTCACCAACACCCGCAACTGTCACCTGATGCCAGGGACAGGGACACTAATAACTGACATAGAATGACCAGTGTGCCACGATGTGACTATGTCATGTGTGTGTCATGTGTTCCCATGAGCTGGCAGTTGGTGTCCTGTCAACTGCATCTGCTGTTGCTGCATCCAACATGTGACGGTGTGTAGATGGGCATGGCACACATCTACACACACCATGCCACATGTGGAATCCCACGTAACATGTGTCTGTATGCGTTGAACATGGGATTTTGACATGAGGACATATCTGCGCTGTCTCAATGTCTGTGTTTTCAGTTTTCCCATGTACCCCTTCATCGCAATGTGTGTGATCTGTACATTTGACCTTCCATGTGACCTGTGCGTCTAGCTTGCCGTCAGCTGTCTGTATGAGATAACATCCTTCAAATGCAGATATGTGGATGTATGTCACTCCTGTGATGTCTATGGCTGTTCACTTACACTGGCCCACAGCTCGTTTCAGGGCATGTCATGTAGACTTGCCAATCAACGGTTGTATCTGGCTTTTTGTAGGAGTATCACCTGGCTGGTATACGTGTCCTGGATGTATTGCACAGACCAGACCCTGTATTAAGCAGATGTGTATTAGCAGTTGAGCATGTGCTCACTTCATTGACATTGATGTTGTTATGTTCTCACTCTTCGTTATTCATTCCAATTTTCTGCAGGGCACCGCCTCTCCCCCGACCAATGCCAGACTTGGCTGCCATGAGGGAACGTGACTGCATAAGACGTTACCGCATCTCTCAACAGTTGATTGAGGACTTGACCGCGAAGCTGGCACCACACCTGCAACCGCGACACAGGTATCGTACAGCGCTGACCCCCAAGATGAAGGTGATGGCAGCCCTAAATTTTTTTGCCACCGGTACGTTTCAATTCGCCATAGCTGATGTCGGTGGCATGTCTCAGACGATGTTCAGCCGTGTCCTGCATGATGTTTTAGAAGCCATGTTGGAGCACCTGGATGAATTCATCCATTTTCCGACTCCTGAGCAGTTGACAGGTGTCAAGGGTGATTTCTATGCCCTGGGAGGGATGCCCCATGTAATTGGGTCCATTGATGGGGCACATGTGGCTTTGGTACCACCATAGGCACAGGAGGTAGCCTATCGCAACCGTAAACATTACCACTCTATTAATGCCCTTGTGCTGTGTCTTGCTAACATGCTGATTTCCCATGTCTGTGCACGTTTCCCAGGGTCAGCACACGATGCCTACATCATGAGGCGTAGCAGGGTGCCACAAATGATGCTGCAGCTGCACAACGAACGAGCATGTCTTGTTGGTGGGTATACTCTGTTTGTCCTGTGTGTTGCGGTATCTTTGTATCTTACGGCATCTCCTGACCCACTTCTTCACATGATGTTTCCATGCAGGGGACTCTGGCTATCCCAACATGCCATGGCTGATGACGCCTCTCCGCAACCCAAGATCAGCTGCAGATCACCGATATAATAATGCACACGGGCAGACCAGGCGAGTGATTGAGAGAACGTTTGGCCTCCTGAAGAGCCAATTCCGGTGCCTTCACAAGACAGGTGGGTCCCTCCCATATGCACCGGCAAAGGTCTGCAACATCTTCCTCGTGTGCTGCATGCTGCACAACATGGCAGAGGAGAAGGCAGTACCACTCATCCTGGATCCGGATGAGCTGGAACATCCACCCGTGGAGGATGAAGGGCTTGGTCACGAGGCAAGTGAGGAGGAGGAGGAGGAGGACATCTGGAGTCAGCTCATATGCAACTTCTTCTCATGATGGTGAATCACTGGGTCTGAGTGTGCACGCTTGGAGCCTTGTGTGGCAGGTGTTGCAATGTGTGTTTCCAGCTGACTGTATGCTAAGTGACTTAGAGGTGTGTTCTGATGTGTCACTCGGGTGATGATGTAATTCCACACATTTTAGCTGAGACACTAAATTTTGAATTAGCATGGTGACAACATTATTCATGTAGAGTAAATGACCATGCATGCGGATAACAATATTTTCGCTGTCTCCTTGTGTGTCTGTCATTCCCAGGGTCTTGCGCATGTTGTCTGCTCGTGTCATCGTTGGCCTCCTGATATTCCTCATGAGAATTGCAACGTGTGCTGAATCAGCGTTCCATGCACGAACATGTTGAAAAAACATTTTGGGTAAGGATTGCAGCAATGCATTTTGGGGGTGTTACGTGTTTTGAATGTGTGGGGACTGCTCCTGTGCATGTTGTGTTACCATGCATACATGTCGACTCACCATGGGGCACATGACATGTAGCATGACTCCCATGAATTGATAGTCACCCTTCATGACATTCATCTGTAATGGTTTGTGGATTCTGAGGAAGGCATCATTGTGTGTAAAACTTCACTCAGACACATACAGGATGCTACGGGTGGACATAGTATGGGGCATCCCCATAGGAGGCTCACTGGGGAATTGCAGCCTCTCTGTGTGCAGCAGGGGGTGTTTGGCCCACCTCCTTCACTTGTGTGCCAGTTCATTTAGATTTACAACATCTATGTTGTGAAGGGGGTGTCCAGTGTAGGTCCCACATGTTCAGCCAAATTACCTGTGAGTCTGTTCATATTGATGCATTTCCCTTAGTGTGAGCCTGAGTAATAAAGGTGTTCCTCACACTCCAAGGTGACTCATCTCTCTCAATGCAGGTCTCTTGCCACTTTGCATGCGGCATCTCTGGCATAATTGTCAAAGATAGTGCACATGAGTCTATATGTAGTTTAGCAACATGCGTGCAGTTCTTCATGGATTCGAATCGGTATTGTGCATGAAGTCCATGGTTGTGTATGTATTTGGGCATGTTGGTCCCCACAACGGGCCATCAACACCTGCTGAGGGTGTGTCTCCTGTGCGCAGCTCGGCCTTCTGTTTCCTGATCCCGTGCCAGTCATCTTTGGTGATTGTGCATCCATTTTCTCGGAGTGTGCCATGGGTGACCGGACACTCCTTCCTTTACATACGCCTGTTGCAGTTGTCCTTTCTGACATCCTTGTCTTTGTGTGCAACTCTTGGCATACTTTCCAGGGCATGGTGCCTGCTGCTGCAGCCCCTGCAGCAAGGGCCCACAAAGTAGCGGGATTCGGCAACACACACGCCTCAAAGATGCTCCTCCCTGCCTCACTCCACCCATTCATTTGGCTGTCATCATTTTGTCTGTGCCACTGTTGCGGCCACGCGGTGCCAAAGGCAGGACCGTCAGCACATGCAACGTGCACATTGCACGACCCTCATGTCCTTGCATGACCCACATCACACTACAGTCTGATGTTGTAGCCACCCTCCAAGCAATGTCTATCCAAAACTTAACCGCCTGCTCTCAGGCATACCCTAACCACACACACAACACCTTTGCTTGCTGAGTGTGCAACTCCAACTGCCTACACAGCGCTGCCCCGCCTTCCAGGCCCTGTCACACCAACCAGATCATGTCCCTCCTGCTCCACACAGGCTCCCTCCACCAGCAAGGCCATGGGAGTGGGACTCAAGTCTTCAGCATGTGGTATAGTGGTGTCATCTGGCACATGGCCCAGGGATCATCTCTCAGCATGTCAATCTTCAATGTGTCCAGGACCCCCCTCTCCACCGTCACATGCGCACACAACCTCCACATCATGTCATATGCCAATGAAACCCAGGTGCTCCTCAGCCTCACCAAAGACGCAGCCATTGCCAGTTTCAACATTCAAGAAGGCATGAGGTCCGTGGATGAATGGCTGAACATCAGCCACCTGAGGCTGGACTTGTACAGGACTGAGGTAATCATCTGAGGATTGTCCCCTTACAGCTGGCTCAACTCCTTGTGTCCCACCCACAGGGGCCCTACACAAGCACCCAGTGACCACGCACACAAGATGGTGTGCATCATGGATTTGTCATTCACATTTGCCATGCAAATCACCAGCATCTGTACCTCATGCTGCAACACCCTCTGCAGTATGCACATGATCTTCAGATAGATCCACTCCAAGGAAAGACAGACCATCCCCCAGGTCCACAACACCAGCCGTGTCAACTACTGCCCCGCCCGCTACTGAGCAAGTACATCCAAACTCACGGGAAACTTGTCCACATCCAGGGTGCATCTGCACAAGTCAGCTTCAACATCCCGTACACTATCAACATCACCGTCCACCTGAGATAGCTGCAAGGGATCACTGTGTGCTGCAGGATGACCTTCACACTCCTCACACACACTCAGGAGGCAGTCAACAACCCCGTACCCCAAAATCAACCTTGTACGTCTGTCATCCAAGACCCCGTTGGCCCAACTCTATGCATCCGAACTTGGCCTGGACAACATTCTTCACATCCACAACACTCCAGCATGAAGGAGATGGTTCTCACGCCTGGACAAACATACCTGGGACTCCCTCCCTGGGAACCTCCACATGAGCCATGACCTCTAGGCCTTCTTCATCCTCTTCCTGGTTGGTGTGTCTGCACAGTATTTCAAGCCCCCCCCTCAGCAGCTTGAGGCCATCACGGGTGAGTATTGGGATCCCAGGCTGTATCGGATGATACATTGTGACCCATGTGTGTCCTGTACCGGTCTCAGATCCCAGGGTATGGATGGCTGAAGTTAGTTCGACACTAAGGCATAGTTTGAAATTTACACACACGTATGTTGTGGACTAATGCAGAATGACAGCAACATCTCATGACAAATAAATAGTTTTATTGTCGGTGGGGTGCGTGTCTTGGTAGAAAAAATAAGGGGTGCTCTACCGGGTGCATAGACTCCAAAGTTCACAGGGGGAGATGGGATCCTTGGCATTTGAAGTCATCAGAGTCCAGACCACAGTGTTGGTCATCATTGGTGAGACTGTGACCAGCAAGTTCATGTGGCAGAGAATGTCAGTCAATGATGTGCTGCTGTTGCGCATGAAGGCCAGGTGCCAGGTCAGGTGACCTGGGAGATGTGGATGGTCCGCTGCCTCTCACGGTCTTTTCTGTGGACGACTCACCTTCCTCCGGGGACCCTCAGATGCAGGCTTTGACGATGTTTGGGACACTCCGTCGGACTAATCCTCATCCTCCTCCCTCCCTGTGGCTGGTGCTGGTCTGCGCCTGGTGTCACAGGGAGGGTTGTCCATGTTGTCGACGATCCCACGGAGTGAATGGCTCATGTCCCTTTGCACCGCCAGGAGCTCAGCCAATCTTGCCTCCATCCGTCCTTGGTGTTGTTGTTGACTGGCGATTTGCTCGGCCTGCTGATTCTTAATGTCTGTGAGGGTCGCCACTACCTGACTGATGGCCCTGGTGTCACGCTGGTATGCCTCCATGATGTTGCGTACGTGTGACATACCGGTCCCTTCAGCTGTCTGGTCAGGTTCTCGCTTCCGCCTGCCTCCACTCCCACCACCCCTGCCCACACGAGCCTGGCCTGCCGTTGTGGGCACATCGGGTCTACGGGACCCCTGAGGGATGGCAGTGTCGGTGTTGGCTGCCTCCTCCTGGGTGCCCGGCAAACCTTGTCACTCCAGGTCAGACTGGCTCAGTTGTTCAGTGTGGGCAGGGCTCCTGGGTGTCTCCTGGGATGTGGCAGTAATGGGGGAGGTGGTTGGCACAGATGTACCTGAAGCAGGTGCTGCAGGGGCTTGGACACCAGAGGGGCCAGGTGGGTTGGGGTCATCCGCGGAGTGTTGTGAGGTGTCGCTGCCAGTGGGATCAGGTTCCTCCTGAGCCTGGGACTGTGGTACTTCCCCCAAATTGTTGGGGGCGATCCGTGATGTTGCCCTGTGTGTGAGAGAGAGACAATGTTAATGCTGTTTTATGCGACATCCATGTTTCATACATATTCTAGTTGCCACAGTTCCTCAAGGTAGTTGTATGTGCCAAACATTCACATCAATGTTCACTTGTGGATGGGTATGTTGCAGGGGACTGATTGAAATGTTCTCCAGGGTGTTTGACATGTCGAATTTGGGCATGGATGCTTTTTTGGCTGTGGCTTGATCTTGTTGTGTCACATGTCCATTGTGAGAGTGGGTGACTCCATTGGCTGCCCCGGGGTTGTGTGCTTGTGTAAGGGGTGACTGATCATCCCTCAGCCCGACGCTGTTCAACATCCACATGGCCCCCCTCACACAAGTGGCCCGCCACTACAACCTCAAAACATCTCCTACGCCAACGACACCCAGCTCATCCTCTCCCTCACCAAGGACCCTCACACCGCCAAAACCAACATCCACGAGGGTCTGAGGGCCATCGCCGACTGGATGCGGAGCGGCCATCTGAAACAGAACTCGGACAAGACAGAGGTCCTCATCCTGGGACCCACACCCTCAGCCTGGGATGACTCCTGGTGGCCGATCGCTCTGGGGACATCACCGACACCCACCAAACACGCATGCAACCTAGGATTGATCCTCGCATCCTCCCTCTCCATGTCCAAGCAGGTCAATGCCGTCTCCTCCTCCTGCTACGACACCCTACGCACGCTCCGCTGGATCTACTGGTGGATCCCGACCTAAACAAGTAGAACAGTGACACAGGCCCTCGTCAGCAGCTGACTGGACTACGCCCCCCTCAACAGCCAAATCACCCCCCTCCTGAGTGACCTGCACAGGCTCCACATCGACAAGAGGATCACCTTTAAGCTCCTCACCCACGTACACAAGGCACTCCACACCGCCGGACAAGCCTACCTGCACATCAGACTCAGCTTCTACACCCCCACCCGCCAGCTCCGCTCCGGCATCCTCGCCCTCGCAGCTGTCCCCCGCATCCAACGTACGCCCGCCTGCAGCAGATCCTTCTCCTACCTCGCCGCAAAGACCTGGAACACCCTCCCAACCCACCTACGACTGACCCAAGACCTACTTGCCTTCAGAAGACTCCTCAAGACCTGGCTCTTCGAGCAGTGGTGGAACCCCCCCCCCCTCAGCGCCTTGAGACCCTGACAGGTAAGTAGCGCGCCTTACAAGTACCCTGATCGATTGTTGATTGATTGATGGTGCCTGCTGGTGGGTGTGGTGTGATTTGGCAGTGGGTCTCCCAGGTGATGTATCTGTCCCCCATGGCGCATGCTGCCATGTCAGTGAGTGTGAGTTCCTGTCCTAGATATCTGAGCTTGTTGTGTTTGTGTTCGAGTTTGCAGTTGTCACAGAAGGGCCTTGTGCTACCTACAGCAGGGCCAAGTGTCAGCTACCTTGTCAGTACTTTGCCAGGCCCTGTGCATTGTGCATGGTGCATGGGTATGTACCTGGCCCATATGGGCTGGGGGCAATGGTGTCTGTTTCTGAGTTGTACAATATGTTTAGTGATCCCCACCCTCCCAGCATCCTGGACATCCTGTCTTGGGTTTGTGGTTTGTGTAGGCTGGGACATGGCATGGCCTTGCTTTGTGAATGGGGCACACTGATGTTAGTGACATGAGCGTTGTTTTTGAGTGTGGTTGTGTCCGGTGGGGGCTTGGGGGTAGGTGAGTGCATTTGCTGTAGTTGGGGTGTGGATGCCATTCCCCCCATGTTATGTAAGTTGTTTGTGTACTCACCAGGCTCTCGAACTCCTTCGACTCCGTGTACTCCCACCGGCAGAAGCAGGACCATCACCTTCTCCTCCCAGGGATGGTAATGTACCAGTCTGCGGGGCAGCCCACCTCCTGTGATGTTACTCTGGGCGTAGTCCTCGTTCATTTTGCGCTTGACTGCCCTCTGCAGATCGCACCACCTGGCTTCACATTCATTCCTGGACCTTCTGATGGGCACAACAGCATTCACCCGATCGACGATCCTCTGCCACATGCGTTTTTTTTCGGCTATGCGGGTCTGTCTGACCAATGTTCCAAAGAGCTGTGGCTCGACTCTGATGACTTCATTGACAAGGATGACCAGCTCCTCCCTTGTGAACTTTGGATTCTTTTCTGTGGGCATGGTATGGGGTGTGGGTGTGGATGGTTGTGGGTGTGTTGGTGTGAATGTGTAGGTGTGTGTGTATGTGTCGAGGGGGTATGAGTGAAGGAGGTTGTGTGAAGGTGTGTAAGTTAAGGTGCATGGGTGCAGTTGTTTGTGTGTGATGTCTGTCAGCAGTGGGTCTGTTGCAAAGGCTCATGGTTTGTGAGTGTGGGCCCTTTTTATTGGTCCATTTGTGGGTGTGGCTGGGTTTGAACTTTTGGTGGGTGTGTTATAAGAGGTGGTTGTGAGTTTGGGCCTCTGTTTGCCAGTTTGGATGTGCCAGGTCAGTCTTTTAGATGTTTTTTGTCCTGTAGACGTGTTTTGTGGTGTTGTGCGAGTCCAATTGACCCTCCTTGTGCTGTTTTACAGTGTCCTGGTTCAGTACGAGTCATTTTCGCGTATGTAAGGTGCGTACATACGCTATGTTCTTGTACAGTGATCACATTTGCAATGCTGTTGTACGAATCATACATACGCGATGCTGGGGTACGGTGTTGGGGTACGGTGCGTGCAAGTACGGGGCTGAGGTGGGGGTACGGGCGTACATACACGGGTGCTGATGTGGGGAGTACGGCGCGTACATATGTGGGTGCTGGGGTACGGTGCGTACATACACGGGTGCTGGGGTGGGGGGTACGGCACATACATACGCGGGTGCTGGGGTGGGGGGTACGGCGAGTACATGCGCGGGTGCTGGGGTATGGTGCATACATACATGGGTGCTGGGGTCGGGGGTACGGCGCATACATACGCAGGTGCTGGGGTACGGCGCATACATACGCGGGTGCTGGGGTGGGGGGTACGGCGCGAACATGCGCGGGTGCTGGGGTGGGGGTACGGCGTGTACATATGTGGGTGCTGGGGTAAGGCGCATACATACGCGGGTGCTGGGGTGGGGGGTACGGCGCGGACATGCGCGGGTGGGGTGGGGGGCCGTATGACTCCTACTCCGGGCCCAAGTGTACCCGGGGTAGGGGTCGTACAAAGATCGCTCCGTACGGGATGTTTTCCATACGCTTGTGTCTTCGGGACGCCGATACGGATCGGACTTGTGCGCTCGGACTTCAGTTTTACGACTCGTACATAAAACTGTCCAGGGACGTCTCGTAGAATTTTCCCGACACGATTCGTATGTATTTTTACAGTACGAATCGTACTTCGCCGTTTGTACGGGACTTGTACGACTCGTACGTTAAAAAAATACGGATACGAGTCGTACGGTAATTTTTTTTCCCGGATCGGAATCGGCACCTTAATAATTAGTTTTAATAACTATTTTAATAACTTATAAATTATTTAAAAATATTATAAATTACCAATACATCTATACACATAAAACAATAACATGAATAGAAATTAAATAATTACGTATAACAAATTAATAAAATTACATTTAATTTGAATATTTTTAAAATTAATTATATATTACATTAGCTAAAATAATACAAAAAATATTAAATAGCAGAGAGAATAAAGCTACTACTCCAACTCCAAAAAAAACAACAGTAAGGAAAATGTTGGATAGCGTAGGGCTAAAAATTACTATTACCACTCCAGGGAGTGTAACAGTAGGGAAAGTGTTGGATAATGTAGAGGTATAAATTGCTATTCCCACTCCAGGGATTGCAACAGTAAGGAAAGTGTTGGATAGCGTAGGGGTAAAAATGACTATTCCAACTCCAAAGAGTGCAACAGTAGGGAAAGTGTTGGATAGCGTAGGGGTAAAAATGACTATTCCAACTCCAGAGAGTGCAACAGTAGGGAAAGTGTTGGATAGCGTAAGAGTAAAAATTACTATTCCCACTCCAGAGAGTGCAACAGTAGGGAAAGTGTTGGATTGCGTAGGGGTAAAAATTACTATTCCCACTCCAGACAGTGCAACAGTAGGGAAAGTGTTGGATAGCGTAGGGGTAAATATTACTATTTCAACTCCAGAGAGTGCAACAGTAGAGAAAGTGTTGGATAGCGTAGGGGTAAAAATACTATTCCCACTACAGAGAGTGCAACAGTAGGGAAAGTGTTGGATAGCGTAGGGGTAAAAATTACTATTCCAACTCCAGAGAGTGCAACAGTAGGGAAAGTGTTGGATAGTGTAGGGGTAAAAATTACTATTCCCACTCCAGAGAGTGCAACAGTAGGGAAAGTGTTGGATAGCGTAGGGCTAAAAATTACTATTCCAACTCCAGAGAATGCAACAGTAGGGAAAGTGTTGGATAGCGTAAGGGTAAAATTTACTATTCCAACTCCAGAGAGTGCAACAGTAGGGAAAGTGTTGGATAGCGTAGGGGTAAAAATTACTATTCCAACTCCAGAGAGTGCAACAGTAGTGAAAGTGTTGGATAGCGTAGAAGTTAAAAATAACATATTTATAAATGAAATAATTATTTCAAATAATTATTTATTTAATTATTAAATAACTCTAAATTATTTACAAATACCAATAAATAATTATTAAAAACACAACTACCAATGAATAATTATTTAACAATAAATTAATAATAAATACCAATAAATAATAATTCATAAACAATAATTACCACATAATAAATATTGAACTATACAATATTTTTCATATAAAAAAACATACTAATTATTAATAGTAATTACCAAATAAAAATATTGAACAATTAAATATTTTTCATACCAAAAAAAATAATTATTCAACATTAATTACCAATTAATAATTACTTATTAATATAGTAATTAGAAATATCAATGCATACTATTTGATCATATGTAATTACCAATTGATGATTAATAAACAATAAATTAGGTTTCGTTACCAACATATTATAATTTCAAATATTTATCAATTAATAATTAATGTCCAATAAATTAATGATCAATACCCAACAACAAATTTAATAATTACTTAATTAGATTTCAATTACTTCCAACACGATTCCCCTATAAACGCACAACACACTCCAATAATAAAATAATACACTTAACATAATTATCAATTAATCATTTAATAAAAACTAATTACCAATTAATACAAATTGATTACCAATTAATACTTAATTAACAATAATATAATTATCAATACCAATAAATGAAAATAAATTATTACTTAATTACAATTAAATTACTTCCCACCCTATTCCCCTATAAACCCACAACCCGCTACAGAACTTAAACACTAAAATTAATTAAAATTAATTTATAATTCCTAAAAATGTATAGTTAATTTCATATAATTAAATTACTTCCCACCCTATTCCCCTATAAACCCACAACCCGCTACGGTACTAAAACACAAAATTGACTTAAAAAAACATTATTAACATATAAAAATTGTATACATATATTTTAAAACCAGTGGAACACTTAACAAAAAACATATAACACATACATATTATATACATATTAAAATACATAACAATAATATAAATATCGATATTAGTAACATCAATATTAGTAACATCGATATATTTGATATCGATATTACTAACTTCGATATTACTAACATCAATATAAAAAAAATCGATATTACTTACCTTAGGGTCGATATTCTGTCCATAGATATTCTTAACATCGATATTCTGTCCCTTCGATATTGTCAACTCGATATTAGTGTAGGTCGAAATTTTATTTTCAATATTTTGACTGCTCACCCATGTGTTAATTGAATCCTTTAATATCAAACATTACACGTAATGTTGGAATGTTTGGATATTGATAGAGGTATCAGCTATTTAGCAAACCGCTTGTGAAATAATGCATTTTCGCTGCTGTTTACTTGCCCCCTCCCTAAATAGCAGAAATTATTTACTATTTGGCCAGCTGCTTTGAAAATAGAAGAGAAACATCACTGTTTTTCCGCGGATGGCTTAACAGTAGAGATTCTGTACTATTTGGGCAGCAGCCATTTAAATAGCAAAGGAACTTCACTATTTATGCAGCTGCTCTCTAAATAGCGGAGTTTATGTACAGATTGGCCAGACGCCATGCAAATAGCAAATAACTGTTAACAATTGACCCAGTTTGTGGCTAACTAAGAGATATTATGTGCTGCCTGGACAGTGGTCAAGAATATAGCAAAGACACTTTACTCATTACCCAGCTGCTGTCAAAACAGTAAACATAATGGACAATTTGACCAGCAGCCATGAAACTAGCAAATGCACTTTATTAGTTTCCTTTTTGCTGGTTAAAGAGCTGGAAGTATGTACTATTTAGCTGATCATCTGGAAAATCCTAAAGAGATTTCACTATTTACCTAGCTGCTGCTAAATAGCAGAAATGATTTACTGTTTGGTCGGTGGCCTTGCATATAGCAAAGAAACATCATTATTAAATTAGTGGCTGACTGAACAGCAAACACTATGCACAACTTGACCAGTAGCCATTCGAATAGCAGAAAATCTTCACTATTTACACGGCTGCTGTTTAAACAGCTTACATTTTTGTTATTATTCTTAAAACAGATTTCAACTTGTGCTTATCAACATGTAGAACTACAAACAAAGAGTGAACACAATTGGCACCCATCTCCTTATGCAAGTTATGGCCCTGCTGTTTTTTTATTTCATTCGTAAAAAGTGGTTGGAAATTGCACACAGACATTTCACAAATAGAATAGTTCTTTTCAAACCGACCTATCCAGTATTTGGTTGGCTCACAAAATACTGATTTACAGGGGGTTGCAGGAGACGGATATATGACGATGCAACGCAAACAAACACAACGCACACCATTACATCACACTCCTCACATCGCACACACCGTTACATCGCATTCATTCACCACGCAAAACATTACATTACACTCCGCCCTCACATGCATGCAAAAGACCTTTACAATGCACACAAAGACCACGCATTGAATCACACCGCAAAATTCCCCCTAATGGCCCCCCAAACACAGTACAACGCCCTGACAATTCCCTCAACCCTAAGGCATAAACAGTAAAGGCAAAACAGTACCATACACTAACATTAACCCTAAGCCCTAACCCTAAAGCCCAAAACACTACCATATACGACTCCTAACCCTAAGCCCTAACTCTAAAGCCTAAAACACTACCATATACTACTATTAACCCTAAGCCCTAACCCTAAAGCCTAAAACACTACCATATACTACTATTAACCCTAAGCCCTAAAGCCTAAAACCCTCCCCTAAACTCTAAAACAGTCCCCTCCACTACACTCCCCACCAATTACCCTAAACCCTAAAACATTACGAGTACAGCATCGTCCTTACCTGTCTCTCGTCATGGTTCCAGTGTTGTCTCTTCGCCGTCCGTGTCCCGGAGCCTGCGTTCTAAAAGCACCCGCGATGTAATGGCAGCTGCGATGTAATGTCGTGCGTAGTGAACACACGCGCCGTAATGTAAACGCATGCGATGTGGCTCATGCGTTGCAATGGTCGTTCACCCAGGAGACTTGCCTACTTAATATTCAAAGCCAGGTGGTAATTTGTTACCTTCTGTGATTGGCTCTAATCACAAGAGCACACTACCAACCTTAAGGCTGCATTTTAAACCTGAAAGCTTCTCTTTATTTAAATGCGGTCTGTGTTCCTTAAAGGAACTAGTGCTGCTCCAAAAAAAAAGAAAACTCGAGGGGAATAGGTCCTTTGGACCACTGCCCTCTCTGTCATGAGGCTGCCAACATGATTCCCAAAGGGAAAGGAATCCTAGGGGAACCCCTTTACCTTTGCAAAATAGTTACAATCCCAACTCGGGGGTCAGTAGCTTATATGGTTTGTGAGCACAATTGCAGTCGTAACCTATAGATAAGTTCCTTTCTAAATTAGAAAGGAATTAGAATTGGAAACCCCTTCTACCACTCCACCCTATTTGCAATTTAGAAATTATTGGAAAAGTCATTTATGAGTTGAAAGATTTTTTCTCTCATAAAAGGACTCTTTTACATATGATAATCACTTTTGAGGTCACAAACCCTGTGATTTTGCAGTACGAGGCCATTAGTGCTGCAAATGGCTTGGATGCAAGCATTAGCTCATAAAGAGTTCTTTTATGGATCTGTCTCATGCTCCACACATTCTCCTTCTCCTTTAAGTTTACCTGCAGAGATGGCTAATAATAAAGTTGATTAGAAAGATTTCAAGAATAGGTGAAGCAGTTTACTCTTTTACAGCTATGTACTCGCTCTTACTCACAAAACCCAGGGTAAGTACCAGGGCCAAATGTAGGATTACCACCAAGCTCATGTTAACAGAACACCTCTTTTTCAGCATCAAATCAGTGCTTTCTGGAATTATCCATTCTGCTTCAGTTAAATTAAACAAATTAGACTAAAACACCCAAAAACAATAATTTGTAAAAGCGGAGGTTAGAACATTACACAATCTGATATTTAGGGTGATCTTACCAAAATAGAAACAATTGCATAGGGTCCTTATGAAGTCACGAAACCAGAATAACCTAGAGGCTTCTTTCCAATGAAAACGCTTTAACTGAATTAGAGTTTGCTGGATGAACTTAACTCCATCGGTGTGGTGGAGAACAATACCTCTGCCACCCCAAGGGATCTCCTCTAGCCAAGTTGAGAGGTGTCTGTCAGCCCTGTAGATAACCCTCTACATAGAACTACTGCCATGGCTGTTCCTGTCAGTGCAGGAAAATTCTTACAGACAGTATTGGCAGACATGAAGGCCGGCCAGCTAGCAAACTCTTTAAAAGTTTTCTGTTTGTCAAAAGCAAGCTCCCAAAGCAGAATTTTGTTTTTTTAAAAATAAAAGTTAATAGCCCTAACACACTTGGGGGCCGATTCCAATCCTGGAAAAAGGCTGTACGAATCGTTGTACGGAGCGTTTTCTCCGTACAACTCGTACCCGGTAAACTTTCCTTACAACCTAGGAAGTACGATTCGTACAGAAAGTCTCTTTCCGTATGAATCGTACAAAAGACCGTACGGGTAAAAAAAACAACGATTCGGATCCGGAACAGCCTGTACGTGACGTCCGGACGTATTTAAGCAGCGGTTTCCGGCCCAGCAAGTACGATTCGTCCCTACGGCACTCCGTACGGCTCTTTTCTTACGGGAGCCAAACACAGCCATAAAAGCAGAGTCCTACAAACGGAGCCCCGGTACGCGACGTACACGCCATGAACAGGCATGCACCCCCATGCGTTGTGTATGTACGGTGCGTACCCCAACATTGCGTATGTATGGTGCATACCCCAACATTGCATATGTACGGTGCGTACCCCAACATTGCGAATGTACGGTGTGTACATACGCGATGTTGTTGTAAGGCGCGTACATATGCATGGGGGGGCCTGTACGACTCGTACCCCTGTACGACTCGCACCCCGGGAACATCTTTTCCCGGGATATGAATCGTACAAAGTTCACTTCGTAGCGGGTAAAGTCATTCCCCGTGTACGGGACGTTTTCCGTATGATTCGTAATTCAGAAAGCCGGTCCGGATCGTACTTGTATGGTCGGACTGTATTTTTGCGATTCGTACGGAAAAGTGTCCGGGTCCGTCTCGTACAACTTTTCCCGATCCGATTCATACGGATCGGGCCGATCCGTATGTATTTTTCCCGTACGAATCGTACTTCACGGGTCGGACGGGACTTGTAGGATTCGTACGGAAATAATTACGGATACGAGTCGTACGGAAAAAAAAAATACAGGATCGGAATCGACCCCTTGGTGTTTTCTCTCAGGGATTGTTTGACATAATTTTTTTTCTCTATCTCTTATAGTCAGATTTTTCTCCCAAAAGGGGCAATGATGAAAAGTCCTTCTGTTGATGGCCCATACTCCATCAGGCCATTGGAGAGATTATTCCTTTGAAGGAGAGAACAAGCCCAGGAATGAGACAATCATTAATTGAACTGATTGTCATTGGAATATGAATGAATATTCTTAATAAACTAAAAAAAGACATATATGCATCAAAGACACAACAAAGAAAACAGACAGAGATACTTTAATCATTGATTTTATTACAAATATTGAACGAAATAAGACACTGAATAAATAGAGATTTTTTTACCTCCATTCTTGTGACTTCCTGATCAATCATTTTACAGTTCCACTTTTTTACTCATTTCCAGAAAGAGAATATGGATCCACTGTTTAGGCTTCAGAACTGAGCTGGGGTGATTCTCTTTCAAATGTTATTTTCAGTCTGTAGCTCAGACACAGCCTTTGTGCTAGGTGGTAGCTGTCACAGAAGTAGCAATAGTGCTGGTGCCAAATAGGAGTATCCAAAACAAGGACACAATGAAAAGGGAGATCTATGCACCTGTCTGTCATCCGCCTTCCTGAGCAGTCATCAGGCACAGACAAATGCGCAGGCCCAGCTTAGAATATTGCATTTAACAAGAGAAACTTCTGCCCTACCCCACATTACTACTATTTACCATTGTCCTCACACAGGAAGAACTAATCAGCAGCTCTTTGCTAACAAGAAACTTGCAGAATTTCGGTGGGTAGTCTTTTCTCCATGCTCCCTCACTTCAGTTCCGGATCTCTACCCCCCAGCCACAGGAATGCAGTCAATACAGATCCACTGTCTAGGGAAGCTGTGTCTACTCTCTATCATGTGCCATGCTGAACCAGGGGCCATCCAAAATATATCCCACTGGTCCCAGCATTTAGACTTTCATTACACAAGAAGTCTTATTACTGCATACTTGCTACAGATCCATTGCACATCCACACACATAAAATGTTTAGGAAAAGTTCTGGGAGTCACATAGACCACTCTACCAATCTTTGTAAATAGGGCCTATTTGTTGGCCTTCCAAACATGTCCACTACATATGTATCTCCACCACCCTTCATCTAGTCTTTAGAGTTTTTCAGACCACTCATTTGCTTCAGAAGCTATCATTGCTGGACTTGATTCCCAGTCCTAGGATAATCCGGCAATCAAAGCCCTTTGGTACACTGTATCCCTGTGTGGACCATCTTAGACCATGTATCCGGAGCTTTCCTCATCCCCTCTTCTGCTCATCAGGGCCTCATTATGCTTTTAAGCTCCCATTTGCTGATTGCCATATCCTTTGCTCCCCCTTCTTGTTTGCCATTAACCATTTTGGTAACTTCATCATCTGAGTTTTCTAGACCATTTGTGACATTGTTCACAAACCACACTCTTTGTCATCCATCTACCTGTCTACCCATCTGCCACGTCTCAGCCCCCTGACCTCTTTTTCACCTTCAGACTACTGAGCCAGCATCAGGCATCATCTGCTATCACTCAGAGGCCCTAGAGTAACTGTCCTGGCTTTTTATTGACTTTGCATGTTCTGATTTTACAGCAAATACTTATTTGTGTTATGACAAAGGTGGGGGTTGCTAGGGGCTGGGCACACAAGAAGAATAAATAAGGGATATCTTAATGCATGTGACCTAGAATCACATAGGGGTCCTCCTGATACAGGTGTTCATCCTTTTCCACAGGTCCTTTAATGATGTTTTGGTATTCCTTTCCCCTACTGGACTTATTCCATGTCCTAATTTTTGGGTACTTTTGGTCCTCCTGGTTCTCATCCTAGCCCCAATCTGACTGGTTCTGGTCACCCTGGTACTGTATGCTGAATCTAGTGCATCTGGTTCTAGCACTTCCTGACCTTGGGCTTCCTGGTCCTACCTCTGGTCCTTCCTTGTATTAGCCCTTTCCAGTTCTCCTGTTCCTGGCACTACTGATTGTTCCCACTCTGATCCTACTTGTCTCCACCTAACCCTGGTTTTCTGGTGTTCCTAAGCCTGGCACTCCTCGTCTTCCTTATTTTAGTCATCCTGATTCTCCTTAAACTGGTCCCTGTCCTAGCAGTCCACCCGGTACTGTGTCCACTGGTCATCTTGGTTTTGCCCTGGTAACATTGTTTTTGTTTGTCCTGGTCCCCCTCATCCTCGCCATTCTGGTCCTGGTCCTCCTGCTCTCCTTTGTGCTCCCAATCATTTATAGCCTTACTGTATTTAGTCCTAATCCTCCTGGTGGTGGTTGCGCTACTCCTTGTCCTTGTGGTTCTATATCAACTAGCCATGGTTCTTCTTTTCTGCTCCTCCTCATCCTGGCTATCCTGTTTCTCATGTTCCTGGCCATCCGGTTCCTAACCCTGTTCCTGGCCCTACGGACTGAGGTCACCCTGTCCTGATATCCCTAGGCCTGATTCACAAAGGTACACTTACACTTTTGTGTAAATTTGCTACTTTTAGGTATTCACAAAGGTAAGCTTAGACCAAAAATCCAAGTTTATGACTTTCAGTATGTATACAAAGGCTATTGAGAAAATTGATTTCTCGTGCCCAAAGGGTAGAGAGGATATAGGTCAGAGTAACACCTCCCAGTATAAATAGTTACACAAATAATTTTACTCCAACTAACCATACAATGGTCATTATTGTTACATGTAGATGGAATGATATGATGAACAGGGGAACTTATAACTTCACCACTAGGTGAGCAAGGAAGCAATTCCTTTTGATTTAGGTACCCTCACACACCCTAGTGGTGTCATGCTTCATCATCGGGTCACCCCGACGCCTAAAAGTCGGGGTGGGCTCGACCACAGTGTTGGGAGCGCTTTGAAGAAATTGCAGACCAGGGAGGCTATAAGATAAAAAACCTCAGGCAGATCCCCAGTTTCCCTTTATTTTTTGGGTCTGTCTGGGTTGATTAAAAATAATAAGAGTAGGGGTATATATAGGAGTATTATGGTCCTATGACCCTAGTGCATGACACCACTAGGGTGTGTGAGGGTACCTAAATCAAAAGGAATTGCTTCCTTGCTCACCTAGTGGTGAAGTTATAAGTTCCCCTGTTCATCATATCATTCCATCTACATGTAACAATAATGACCATTGTATGGTTAGTTGGAGTAAAATTATTTGTGTAACTATGACTTTCAGTATTCACAAAAGGCATTTACGAGTAGTATCTTTAAGTCGGCAGTCAAGTGGATTCTCCACCCGAATGAGGAGATTCCACTCTGTGTGCAGAGACTCCACTCTGGGTGCAAAGAGTACACTCCGGGTTAGGAATCTGTGGATGCAAAGATACTACTCGTAAATGTCTTTTATGAATACCGAAAGTCGTAAACTTAGCCTTTTGGTCGAAGTTTACCTTTGTGGTTATTATAAACGTTGTCTTTTGGCCATCCTGGCCCTTCTTGGTTCCCCCAGTCTTGC
Organism: Triturus cristatus; assembly: GCF_964204655.1. Lineage (NCBI taxonomy): Eukaryota > Metazoa > Chordata > Amphibia > Caudata > Salamandridae > Triturus > Triturus cristatus. The sequence goes on along the minus strand of NC_140587.1, from coordinate 731,163,110 downwards.
CCCATCTGGCACTGTTCCTTTTGGCTCCTCTTGACCCTGGTCACCGCACCGTGTCCTGGTTCTTTTCACCATGAACCTCTTAGTTCTGTTAACTTAGGTCCTGGTCCTGCAGACCTTCATGGTCTATTTGAACTCTTGTAGCTTTGCCATTTTCATTTTTGTTTTTCTGTTTGGTTCAACCTGGTTCTACTCTATCTTTTTCTTGTTTTCTTGGCCCTGCTAGCAATGCAGTCATAGGCCCTGGCACCCTTGATACAGGTTTTTCTTGTTTGGGTCCTCCTGAGGCTGGCTATTTTAGTCTGGTCCTCCTGGCCACCATTGTCTATTCCTCTTGGTCTTCCAGACTATGTTTGACTTGCTTACATCATATCTTCTTCACCCTGGCTCTGCTACATGAGAATATGTCTCTATATCACGCTGAGCTAGGTTCAGCTAGGTCCTGATTTCATGGCCATTTTAACCCTGCTTCTGGTCCTCCTTGTATTGATCCTTTTAGTTCACCTAGTCTGCCTTGCTCTGGTCTCCTGTGAGTCTTCCTAGCCCCTGTCTTGCTTATCCTGGTCTCTTGGTCCTAATGGTCGTTGCCCTCCTGGCCCTGTTCTTAATAGTACTCTTCGATCTGGTTGTGGTCCTCGTCCTCATTCTCCTTGTCCTCATGCCTTTGCAATATCTTGTCCTGGACAACAACAGATAATCCTAGTCTTGCCTAGTTCTGATGTTCCATGACCGCTGGTTCATTATAGCATTAGGACTTCCTAGTCCTGGTCTATCTGGTTGTCTGTCCCATGTACTCCTGCCTCTAGTCCACTGGATCTCTTCCATCAGTCCTCCTGGTCCTGCTTCCCTGATTGATCAAGTCCCATAGCTTCCTGTTTGTAATCCTACTGCTACTGGTCCCCCTAATCAATGCAGTTGTGCTCCTAGCTCTGCTACTTCTTTTGTGGGTCTTCCTCTATTGGGTTATGATGCTGGTGTCACTGGCCTTGGTTTCCATAGCTCCCCAGATCCCCCAGTCCTGCTGCCCCATCCTAGTCATAATAATACCCTGTTGTCCTGGTTTCCCTGTTTTACGTTGTTTGTCCATCTAACCCTGGCCACCTCTAACATGATCATCCTAGTAATGGTGTTTGACATCCTCATCTGGTACTGGTCCTGCTAATTCCATGTTGAGGGTCACCCTGGTTCATGCAGTCCTTGTCACCCTGGTTTAGCATCCTTCCGAATTTGACCTTCATGCACCTTCTGATGCTGATCTCACTGGGCCTGGACTTCCTGGCCCTTTATATTCCTCCTCATCCTGCTGATCTAACGCCTACTGGTCCTGCTGGCCCTGGTTCCTTTCAGTCGTGGTATTCTCAATACTAGACTATTTTCACTTGGCCCCTTGGTCCTCCTAAATCTGATCTCTCTGGTCTTGTTCCTTCTGTCTCTTTTTTCCGTTGGTCGCTTGGTACTGGTCCTTTTTGGTCTGTCCACCTGGGTCTGTTACTCCTGGCCATCCTTATCTCTCTAGTCCATGTTGGAGTGTTTTGGCCCTGCTTGTCATTATCGGCCAACCAAGCCCTTCTGTTCCTTCTACAGCTGGTCCTTCTGTTCTATAGTGTCCTTGTCCACTGGGTCCTGATTACTCTCTTCCACATCCTCCTGACCCTCATGATCCTTCTCGCCCTAGTCTTAGTACCCCTAGTCCTATTTCTCCTTGTCTTTTTTTCCTCATCTATTTGTACCTTTTTCTTTCTGGGATTGGTACCCCTGATTCTCAAGTATTAAGTCTCCTTGAACCTGGCTCTTCTTGTCTTGGCCATCATGGCTCTGCTCGTCAAAGGCCTTCATGTGTTCCACAACCTGACTCTTATCATTGTACTAGTCATCATTTTCCTCATACTTGTCCTACACCAACCCCCTCACAATGACCTTTGTCAGGTATTGACTCCAAGCCTGTCACCCAGATTTCTTTTGCTGAGACTGCACTGTCAAGGACAGAAATGAGACTCAGTAGATGCAGGGCCTCACACACTTAAAACAACACTTAACATGTAGACAACACAACTCCAGGGGCTGTATCATATATATAGCGCAATGTTCCTCTTTCCACCACGGTGCACCTTTCAAAAGGTGCACCGGGTGCAAACAAGGAAAGTACACCCTATTATGCAGAATACCCTGCCCCAGGGCAGCAGAGAACTTGTGCAATACAAAGTGGCTGCCAACTGCACTTTCGAGAGGGGAGAGAGATCCCCTTTCAGGCTGGGCAGTTCATGATTGCACCCACCTGCAGGGGGATATCTCGGGAGTAACTCCTTTAGGCTGAGCACTGAAAGTGCACCACCTTTTTGCGGTGCATTTTTAGTGCACCGCTTAAAGGCATGACTGCCTCTGTGCCTGCATCCATAGTACAGTGCAGGTGCAGAGTCAAAGTGATACCATCATATTCATGAGGCCACGCTCTCAAACATATGAGGGGACACCCTCTCATGATAGTGCTGGTGTTACATGTGCACTATTACAGAAGGGGACACACAAGCATCTGCAGCCCCTTCTGTAATACCATTGTGCCCCAGGGCAACTGAAGCGGGAGCACACTCCTATTGCGCCCCGGGGCACAATGTATAATATGGCCCCAGTTAGACACCACCCAGGATACATTGGGTAGGTGTCTAAAATGTCAGTGTGGCTGGTGGGATCACTCATGACATAGGGGCCTGTAAGTATCTCTGTCTGAAACCCATTTTGCTGGTTGAATGGTATGAAATAGTGGGGTTAGTCCACAGGCAGCTGAGAGAATTGACACTTTTCCTGTGAATTACTTAGAGGGATTGCTTACCTGCCTCTTGCTTTTATTTCCAGAAGCCTCATTCCTTTGTCTCTCTCAATATTCTACTGGAAGTGGCCCAAAGCACTGTGCCCAAAGCACCAATTACTTTAAGTGCCCCTCCCTCTGTGGCCCACACCCCACCTATCTCTCTGCATTCCTTGCTTGATGCTGCATGTCGACTGCTGCTGTGTTGCCAGGTCTGAAATACTAAGCATGCACAATCTTCCTTAAAACAAAGCCTATAATTAGTACAAGCCTTTCACATGAAGCCCAACATAAGCCCTTTCCTCCAAAATTATCAAAAGGAAGACCATGAAGATAAAAAAAATTATGTATTTTCACAAGTGAAGAAAACATTTACATAACCTGCACCAAAACCATGCTCATTATTCTTTGCAGACAACCAAATACTCCTAGAGAGCAGCTCAAAATTTCTGTGTGCCATATCCTGAAGCATAACACTTGGGTCTGAGAAAAAAACAAAGAAGCTGAAGCACCCAACAGAAATTTTGATTCCTACATTGCTTATTTTAATATTAAATAATGTAAATGTGTTTGTTCAAAATTGACTTTACTGTTTTGTGATCTGTACACAAGCTTAGTTCATACATTTACTTTTGTACATACTATTATGCTTTTGTATATGATCTAAATTTCAAATGCTTCACGCATGTGGCATCCCCATTACAAGTCGACCGCCACCCTACAATTGGCTGGAGTTCCATTTTTCTTCATGTGTATCTAAATTAAGACCTTATTCACACTATTTACCTGGCTGCCAATTAAATAGTACATCATCTCCACTATTTACAGCGAGGCAAGTGAAACAGTGAAGTTTCAGATATTTAGGCGGCCACTGGCTAAATAGCAGAGAATATATACTATTTTGCCAGCTGCAGGTTAAATAGCAAAGATTATGCACTATTAGGTTGGCAAACGGAAAAATAACCCTTTCAACTGCTATATAGAACAGTGTTTTACAATATATAGTTCATAGAATTTACTAAGCTAAATTTGATCCAGTGTTTCAAGGGAGAGTATCCATCTTTACTTATATTTCTTGATTCAAAATTAAATGACGTGCTAGATAATAAAAGCAATACAATGATTATCTGAAACGAGACATAGTAACATTTCTTTTCTAGATTAATAGTAAATCGACAGACGATTGCAAAGGACTGAATGTCACAATTGTGATGTTCAAAAATTGAGCCACAGCAGTGTGATATTGATAAATACGGTCCACTTACACATTGTCTTTAGACCCACAACCCTATGATGTGAACATTCTATTATTTGCACTTGTGATGTACATATCATACAAAATCTATATGTTTCCTTGTATGTGTTGAGTCCCTTGTATACTGCTCTCAGTTTGTCATAAGACAAGCTCTCTGTTTCCTCCCCAAAATCATGTAAATGCATGAGAATTAAAATTGACTTGCCCATTACAGGCCATGCAATTATGTGCAGCTAATTAGTATTTTTGAATTATTGTTATTAACTGCCCTCTTATGCTTTTGTGTTCTCAATTGCAATAGTCGAATAAGGTTTTTGACATATATTAAGATTGCTGTTGCTCATAGTTCCTTAAACCACATATACACTATTACAATCAATTAAATAGTTCACTTAGTGGGTCATTATGATGGCGGGCGGATCGCCACCGCCAGCTCGGCGGTGGCGATCCGCCCGCCATCCTAACTTGATTTACCTCCGCCATATTATTATGGCGGGGGTATCGCACAAACGGAAAGTCCGTCTGCCGCTTTTCTGCTGGTTGGCAATCGTTACGATTACCGGCCAGGCCGACTTGGTCACTAATATGGTGATGGTGACTACCAGGCACCGTCATCCATATTAGGATGGTTGCGGTAACTGGCCTTTCCATGGTGGCAATGCCGCCATAGAAAGGCTGGTAAGGATGTGCTGTGGGAGCCCATTGCAGGCCCTTAGGGGGTGGGGGGTGCACTCGGGAGGTACCCATGTTAATCCCCCTGCATTCCCATGCACAAGGTGGCAGGCACCACGCGGTGCCTGCCACGTTGTGCATGCGAATGCACAACATGTGAATTTGGCAGTGCGGTGGGTGCTGCAATGTCAAATATGCAGAATGCATCCTAATCAGCGGTGCGGGTCTGCCGCACGTCTGGCGGCCGGTCCCAACACCGCGAGCATGGCGGGCGGGCTGTCTGCCCGCCATCCTAATGGGCCCCTTAATATTTGCATACTGTACTGTAGCTAAATTACTATGTTTTATTAAGACCCGTGGCACATAGGTTGTATTGCTGCATGTAATGAAGCTCTTATGGGGTTCAGGCAACCAGCTAACAAGCTGTTTTATGGGTAGTAGTGTTGTGTAGCTCCTTTGGGATTGGTGTCCAGACTGATTCCAGACACCCACACTGGGTATGTTTGCCTGTATCCAGCTAGCTCCCAGTGCCACTAGAAACCCCTCTTACCAAGGAAAGAATAGATCTTGGCAACTATTGGATAAAGTCGACCTCATTACCTGAGGTTAGAGACAGTGGGACCCAGTCTTTGTCTCGAGATGGACACCCCGCGAGGAATGTCAGACCACTGCGAGCTGGAGTGTCTGAATGCAGGAATCTCAGTGTCGTGCATCAGTGTGTCAGCATGGAAGTCCTTTTTCTCCTCTCCCTACGTCAGCAAAGATGTGGTGTTTATATACCCTAAGTGGTACCCTGAGTGTTGGACAGGCCACACAGAGGGCTGGCTCCCCCCCCCGCACGACAGGGCCCGAGCTCCGGCCCACCCGGCATACCCCCGTGACAAGCCCCTGTACTCCGTCTCCCGACGGACCCTCTGCCCTCGGACCCCTACTCATCACGGGGTCCAGCCCCACCGGCTTCCCCGGCCAGGTCAAGCCGCCATCTTGGGCCCTGCACCACGCGGCCGCGTGGCCTCACCTCGACCCTAACCCCGGGCCTGGCCGGCCCCGACATCCCGGCACCACCATCCCCCCAGGAGGTGAGCGGACCACTTGGCAGGTCAATGGGAGAACGAAGCGTCAAGAGCTCTTCCCCCGCCAGGTGCCGATCGCCTCCAGCCGCCCCCAGGCGCTGGCTCCACCCCCTGCTGGGTGTCTGGACACCTTCGTCCCGGACCCTCCGACCTCCAAGTGCGAGGGTCCGGACATCAAAGGGCACCAGCCCTATAACTAAGACAGCTCCGGAGCAGGAAGGCAGTTGTATCCTGGAGTCGAGAGACACCGAGTGAACTCAACCCTGACGGTCTACTGGCGCTGCCGTAGCCCGCTCTTGTGAACCATCGTCCTGCCTGCTGGCGCTGCCGCGGCCTTCTGCAACCTTCATCTTCCTGGGACCTGCTGGCGCTGCCGCGGCCCGTTGTACCGACCATCCTCACCGGGACCTGCTGGCGCTGCCGCGGCCCTCTGCAACCTTCATCTTCCTGGGACCTGCTGGCGCTGCCGCGGCCCGTTGTAACGACCATCCTCACCGGGACCTGCTGGCGCTGCCGCGGACCGTTCATCTTCCAGGGACCTGCTGGCGCTGCCGCGGCCCGTTGTATCGACCATCCACCCGGGACCTGCTGGCGCTGCCGCGGCCCATACCCCCTAACCACCAAGCTCGAGGATTGTGAGCTCATCACCATCTCATCCGAATTACCTGATTGGTAAATAGACTGTCCCGCTACCCCCTTCCCTACCTTACGAGACTCTAATCGAGGGGACCCCTGAGTCCAGACCTCCTTGTACCATTTTACCGTACCTTAAATAAGTGCCTATAAAGATCACTGAACCTTACCCGTGTGTGATATCTGTCTGTGGGGGGGAAGTTACTTGTCTGTACGATCGCTGGAGACGGCTCTCCCCGGAGACCTCTCCTCCTGACCCCGGCCGACCCTCCCGGTCCATCTACCTTTTCTAACATTGGTGGCCAGCGGCGCGATCCGAATCAACGCGTAATCGTACAGAGAGTAGCTCACCCCACGACAAAGCACGATGTCGACCAAAGATAGCAGCTCCACCGAGAAGTTCCAAATGGAGAAACTAGAGGAGTACAACCACCGCGAACTGAGACAATTTTGCATAGAACTTGGCATTGCTACCACTGGCCTGAGTACCAAGGATGACCTAAAGCACGCCCTTGAGTCGTGGACAGAAACGGGGGTCGCAAGACCCTCCGACCAAAGCAGCGTCACACCAGACCAAAACAGCGTTACACCAGAGGGGAACGCCACGACTCCCGAGGAACGGGGAACGGGCCTCTCACCGGAGGAGATACGAGAAAGAGACAGAGTCAGACTGCACGAATTAGAGATGGCACGACTCAAGATGGATGGGGAGCTCAAGTTAGCTGAACAGAAACTCAACCTCGAGCATATGCGGATTCGAGAGGAGCGAGAAGAAAAACAGAGACAGAGAGAGCTGGAAGAGAAAAAGATAACGCTCGAGCACGAGCGCCAATTGGCAGAGATAGAACTGCGCAAACAGCATAAGGACTTGGGGGTGCCTGAAAGACCACACACCCCGGGACCAACTGAGAAAAAAGTTCACATCCCCAAGGATGTGGTCCGCGAGTATGTCCGAGGAGACGACATACAACAATGGTTTAAGGCCTATGAGATCGCAATGACCTCCCACCGGATCGACCGGAGTGATTGGGGAGCCGGACTTTGGGGGAGATTTATCAACGAGGGTCGCGATGCCCTGCTGCAGCTCCCCGATCACCAAATGTCGTCCTACGACCACATGAAGGCTGCCCTCCTCACCCGCTACGGCCTCACGCCCGAGATGTACCGCCAGAGGTTCAGGGATTGCACCCGGATCCCAGGTACCACTTGGGTGGAATACGTGAACTATTTCAGCCGGGCCTTCGAGGGTTGGATCAAGGGAAGTCAGGTCGCCACCTACGAACAGCTCTTCAACCTCATGGTATGGGAACACCTGTCAAACAACTGCTTCGTCGAGCTCCGGCAGCATCTACTCGACAGTAAGCTGACTGACCCCCGGCAGCTCGCCGCCGAAGCTGACCGGTGGGAGAGCACCCGAGTGGGCCGGAAAGGGCCACACGACCAGAACAGAAGCAACCAAGGCCAGCACCGTCCTCGGGGAGGAGGAGGAGGCCAGGGGCGGGGGAGAGACGCCTTGCCAGCAACAACCGTGGCCAGCACCCCGCCGCCGGCCGGCCGGGGCAACCCCCCGTTGCGGCCTGGGTACCGAGCCAACGTCACGTGCCACAGATGCCAGCGACTAGGCCACTACGCCAACGATCCGAACTGCCCGCTGAACCAAACGCCCAAACCCCGCCAGGTAGCTGCCGCTGCCCTGGGGGAGGAGCAGTCGTTGGAGGGTCCCGAGGAGTGTGAGCCGGACCAGCAAGGGTGGGAACCGGCCGCCATGGTCCTGGCATGCTTAGGGGGAAGAGACATGGTTCCGCGGGCTCCCCTACCCGCCAACACCAGGAAATACGGTCAGTGGGTGACCATTAATGGACAGAGAGCTGAGGCCTTGCGCGACACCGGCGCCAGCGTGACGGCCGTCCGCTGTCACCTGGTGAAGCCCGAGCAGATCTTGCCGAACATTCTCTGCCCCGTCCGCTCGGCAGATAACTCTGAAAGCATGTGCAAGATGGCCTGCGTCCCGTTTGAATGGGGAGGGGTCTCCGGCCTACTGAAAGTGACGGTCCGGGACGATGCCCCCGTGGACTGCCTCCTGGGGAATGACCTCGAGAGTTCCCCGTGGGCCACCGTCGAGAGAAGAGAGCACTTGGGGATGCTGGGCCTCCCGGACTGGGCCTGCATAACCACCCGATCCATGGCCGGCCGGGCCGCCCCCCGATCAGAAGAAACCGAATGGCCGGCACCTCCGCCCCCGGTTGCCCCCGTAGAGGACAACGGCGAGGCCGACCTCCCAGACCCGGCCCCCGAAGAAAACGCGCAACCCCAGGACCTTCCGGATCTGGCTCAGTGGCGGCAAGAAGGGGGGCCCACCCAAGAACAGTTCCGCCAGGAGCAAAAGACCTGTCCCTCCCTCGAGGGACTTCGCCAACAAGCCAGCACCCAAGCCGCCGGGGACACCACCGGAACCCACTGGGTCTACTGGGATAACGACCTGCTCTACAGCGAGCAAAGAATCGCCGAGCTGGGGGCCAGTCGAGTTCTGGTGGTACCGCTCCGCTTCCGAGACTTTCTACTCACCCTAGCCCACGATGTCCCCCTGGCTGGGCACCTGGGCCAAGATAAAACGTACAGTCGACTGGTGACCCACTTTTTCTGGCCAAAAATGAGGAATGACGTCCTGAACCACTGCCGATCGTGCCCCACATGCCAAGCAAGCGGGAAGAGTGGCCGGAAGCTTAAGGCTCCTCTACAACCCTTCCCGGTGGTCACCACCCCGTTCGAGAGGGTGGGGATAAACATTGTGGGGCCGCTGGACCCTCGCACGGCACAAGGACACAGGTTCATCTTGGTACTAGTGGACCATGCCACCCGCTATCCCGAGGCGGTGCCCCTACGGACCGTGACCGCTCCAGTGGTTGGCCGGGCCCTGATGGGGATCTTCTCCCGGGTAGGCTTCCCCCGAGAAGTCGTCAGCGACCGAGGTACGAACTTCATATCGAAATACATGAAGTCCCTCTGGCAACAATGCGGGGTCACATACAGATTCACGACCCCCTATCACCCCCAAGGAAACGGACTAGTGGAGCGGTTCAACCGCACTCTCAAAGGGATGATTGGGGGATTGGAAGAGCCTCTCCGTCGCCAGTGGGATGTACTGCTCCCGTGCCTCCTCTTCGCCTACCGAGAAGTACCCCAGAAGTCCCTCGGCTTTAGCCCCTTTGAACTCCTATACGGACACCCTGTGCGAGGGCCCCTCAGCCTCGTGAAGGAGGGCTGGGAGTTGGCCCCCCTAACGACCCCTCCAGACGTCTTCAAATACCTCCTGGCCTTACGAAACCAGACCCGGCGCTTCAGGGAGATTGCCAAGGCGAACCTCGAGGCCAGCCAGGAAGACATGAAGAGGTGGTATGACCACAATGCCTCCTCCGTGGAATTCGAGCCGGGGCAGCAAGTATGGGTAATGTCCCCCACCGAACCGTGTGCCCTGCAAGATAAGTGGACGGGGCCCTTCAAAGTGGTCGAGCGCAAAAGCCCCGTCACTTATCTCATCGACATGGGGTCCACCCGGAACCCCCTGCGGGTCCTCCACACCAACCGGCTCAAACCGCACTTTGTGCGCTCCGAACTAAGCCTCCTGATGGCGACCGACAGTGGTACAGAAGAAGACTCCGAGCCTCTCCCGGATCTCTTAAAGACTCAGGAGAAGGACGGCTCCGTGGATGGGGTCCGGCTCTCCGACGCCCTCACTTCGGAGCAACGCCAGGACTGCCGGGACCTCCTGCTGCAGTTCGCTGCCCTGTTCTCACTCACCCCCGGGGTCACCCCTTGGTGTTTGCACGACGTAGACACCGGGGACAGTCCCCCTGTCCGGCACCGGGCCTACCGCGTACCAGATCGGGTACGGGCCTGCATACAGGAGGAAGTGGCCAAGATGCTCACGATCGGGGTCATCGAGCCCTCGGACAGTCCCTGGGCCAGTCCGGTTGTATTAGTTCCCAAGGCCGCTGCCCCCGGCACCGCCCCTGAACTGAGATTCTGCGTCGACTACCGGGGCTTGAACGCTGTCACCCGGACCGACGCTCATCCCATCCCCCGAGCAGACGAGCTGATCGACCGGCTGGGGGCCGCCCGCTACCTTAGTATCTTCGACCTGACGGCGGGCTACTGGCAGATCGGCCTCACACCCAGGGCTCAGGAACGGTCAGCCTTCTCCACCCCCGATGGCCACTATCAATTTAAGGTCATGCCCTTTGGCATGAAGAATGCCCCCGCCACATTCCAACGTCTTGTGAACCAGGTCTTGGCAGGGCTCGAAGAATTCAGCGCTGCCTACCTGGACGATATCGCTGTATACAGCCGCCACTGGTCCGACCACCTCCGTCACCTCCAAGAGGTCCTCCAAGCCCTCCAGCGGGCCGGCCTCACCATTAAAGCCGGCAAGTGCCAAATTGGCCAAGGGTCTGTGACCTACCTGGGGCACCAAGTGGGAAGCGGGCTGGTGGCCCCACTACAATTTAAGATTGCTGCCATCCAGTCCTGGCAGCCCCCCGTCACCCAGACCGAGGTCCGAGCCTTCTTGGGGCTCACCGGCTACTACCGGCGGTTCGTGAAGGACTACGGCAGCATCGTGGGGCCCCTCACGGGACTCACATCCAAGAATCAACCGAAGCGGGTCCACTGGACTCCTGAGTGTCAAGCGGCCTTCGAGGAGCTGAAGGCCGCCCTGTGCACCGCCCCGGTGCTCCAGGCCCCCGATTACAGTCGGGAATTTGTAGTACAGACCGACGCCTCCGACCACGGCATCGGGGCCGTCCTCTCTCAGCTGAACCCCGAAGGTCATGACCAGCCGGTGGCCTTCATCAGTCGACGTCTCCTGGCCCGAGAACAGCGTTGGAGCACAATCGAGAGGGAGGCATTTGCAGTAGTGTGGGCCCTCAAAAAGCTCCGGCCCTATCTCTTCGGTACCCACTTCCGGGTACAAACCGACCATCGACCCCTGCAATGGCTGATGCAGATGCGGGGGGAGAACCCAAAACTCTTGCGCTGGTCCATTTCCCTGCAGGGAATGGACTTCACTGTGGAGCACCGGCCAGGCCAAGACCACGCCAACGCGGACGGCCTGTCCCGCTTTTTCCGCCTCGACGAAGAGAGTCCCCAAGGAGATGGGTGACTCTCCCCGCCTTCAGCTGGGGGGGACGCATGTTGGACAGGCCACACAGAGGGCTGGCTCCCCCCCCCGCACGACAGGGCCCGAGCTCCGGCCCACCCGGCATACCCCCGTGACAAGCCCCTGTACTCCGTCTCCCGACGGACCCTCTGCCCTCGGACCCCTACTCATCACGGGGTCCAGCCCCACCGGCTTCCCCGGCCAGGTCAAGCCGCCATCTTGGGCCCTGCACCACGCGGCCGCGTGGCCTCACCTCGACCCTAACCCCGGGCCTGGCCGGCCCCGACATCCCGGCACCACCATCCCCCCAGGAGGTGAGCGGACCACTTGGCAGGTCAATGGGAGAACGAAGCGTCAAGAGCTCTTCCCCCGCCAGGTGCCGATCGCCTCCAGCCGCCCCCAGGCGCTGGCTCCACCCCCTGCTGGGTGTCTGGACACCTTCGTCCCGGACCCTCCGACCTCCAAGTGCGAGGGTCCGGACATCAAAGGGCACCAGCCCTATAACTAAGACAGCTCCGGAGCAGGAAGGCAGTTGTATCCTGGAGTCGAGAGACACCGAGTGAACTCAACCCTGACGGTCTACTGGCGCTGCCGTAGCCCGCTCTTGTGAACCATCGTCCTGCCTGCTGGCGCTGCCGCGGCCTTCTGCAACCTTCATCTTCCTGGGACCTGCTGGCGCTGCCGCGGCCCGTTGTACCGACCATCCTCACCGGGACCTGCTGGCGCTGCCGCGGCCCTCTGCAACCTTCATCTTCCTGGGACCTGCTGGCGCTGCCGCGGCCCGTTGTAACGACCATCCTCACCGGGACCTGCTGGCGCTGCCGCGGACCGTTCATCTTCCAGGGACCTGCTGGCGCTGCCGCGGCCCGTTGTATCGACCATCCACCCGGGACCTGCTGGCGCTGCCGCGGCCCATACCCCCTAACCACCAAGCTCGAGGATTGTGAGCTCATCACCATCTCATCCGAATTACCTGATTGGTAAATAGACTGTCCCGCTACCCCCTTCCCTACCTTACGAGACTCTAATCGAGGGGACCCCTGAGTCCAGACCTCCTTGTACCATTTTACCGTACCTTAAATAAGTGCCTATAAAGATCACTGAACCTTACCCGTGTGTGATATCTGTCTGTGGGGGGGAAGTTACTTGTCTGTACGATCGCTGGAGACGGCTCTCCCCGGAGACCTCTCCTCCTGACCCCGGCCGACCCTCCCGGTCCATCTACCTTTTCTAACACTGAGGGGATCTACCTTGCTGTGTCATGTCGGACTAGGATGACGGAAGGAATGACACTTACACATAGTTATTATGCATGAGATGGTAGTCCTGCTGAGATTCCAAGAATCCTCAGGCATAATGAATGAGGCTACTTTTGGAGAAAACCCACGTCCTGTAAGCAGTACCGTAACTAGGTAAAAGTTCAGTACCATGAAACGTTATGTAGTTTAATGGCATGGAAAATATAGGTTAAAGGTTTGGTTACTACCATAGCCTATATCGGGGCACCTGTATGAAACACAACATCCACTTCTCATCCAACTGGACGACATACCAAAAATGTAAATGTACTTCTAGATAGTGTACGTAAGCAACTATGAGAGTCTGAAAGCCAAGCTGTTCAGTAAAAAGAAAAAGTGTTAATTGGTTTTAAAATAACAAAATTAGTTGTTTTGAAAAAGGCCACATTTTTCCCAGCACACAATGAGCCAAATGTTTACGTGTCCTGGCTGGGAGACGCAACATCACTGTTGCCTGCCATCACAGATGAGGGTCCCTGCAACACCTCACAGATCAGGTCATTTGTGCACAGATGGTCTTGTGTATTGCCCAAAGCTGATGCTGGGGAAGCCTGTGTGACATCCAATGCCTGAGTGTTTGTAGAGGAGCCTGTCTCTGTTCCAAAAGGAGCTGAAGCATCCTGTAGAGTCTCTAAAAATGCAGACATCAACATGGGAATACACTGAGGACAAAGCAGCACATGGGCCGTTATCGGGTCCAGTAAAGCATCCACGTCCGGTGGTGCAACTGATGGAAGTGTTAGACAGGGATCCAACATGCATTCTTGTCCGCAGAACAAGCATTGGAGGACAGGCAAAACACAGTCAATCCAGACTGGTAGAAACAATAGGAACCATCGCTTAGTTCTCGAAGTCGAGGTGTGCCCAGATGGAGCACCATGCGATTACGGTATTGGCACTCCAAGAGCATTTTTTCCATCTCCTTGGTGACTGTGCCCAGGACATCCATTGCGTCAATCAGGATTCCTGCTATCAGTAATAGGAATAGTGGAAGTCCTTCAAAAAAGCATCCAAATACGGAGTGAATGAAGGCTGGAATCACTCCAAATACTGTCTGAAAGGTGCTTAACTGTCCAGAACCTATGGTCTTAAATAGGGGTACTATACCCATCGTATCAGACATGTTAAATATATGTTGTACCACATCTGTGAAATGGAAAGGGCAGTTTGTCCGTACAAGTGCTTGTATCTCAGCTGAGGACCATGCAACACGAAGATCAAAAGTCTCTCAGGCGAAGGTTAAGGGCACGGTTTTCTGTAGAAGTATAGCTTTTATTTGGCTCAGAGTATCAAACCGTATAAAGGAAACATTCAACAAAGGACATAAAAGCACTTCCCTGACTCTGTGGGTAGGTGGAAGCAATACTTGAATACAACATCGCTTCATCTCTGCCTGCCTGTTGTTGTTCTAGGCACTACTGAAACTATAAAGTTGTGACCGGTGATGTTATATGGCCATGCATTGACCATTCTGTGGATGGTGACTGCCACAGTGAAAGGTAATTGATATAGTTTTTCAATATGCAACATTGTATATTTTGCTCCCCTTTGTGCCATTTTATCTGCTTCTTAGTTAGATTGTATGCAGAGAACAAGGAGGTACTGTTGATAAATCAATAAGGCACATAATCCGAATGCAATGAATAACACGGATCACAAAATGTGTGGTGTTTAAACGTGTGTGTAGGTGTTTGGAAGCTATCATGTCAGCTTGTAGGGAACAAAGGATATCTGTGTGTTCCTGTGTCCAATGCCTAACTGAAAAATCAGGTCTTATTAGGTTCTGGAAAGGTTTCACTTTTTCTGCGTAATCTAAAATGTATGCTCTTTCAAAATGTAAGAATCCCAATATGGATTGTAAGTTTTTCAATGATTTAGGGGGTTGGAGCAGCACACATAAAAAAAAGCTGCCAGGCTTTTTCCTTCACTTGAAAGCTCATATTCCCAAAATTGGTGGCCTCTTTTTGATTTGTTTAAATTGAATTTGTAGCCCTCAGAGGCAAACCCCAAAATTATGTTGCTCACCCTATTCAAATGATCCATTAAATCATCATCCATCAGATAAATATAATCTACGTAGGACAATGCCTCTTTATCCAAATTCTGAAGTAACTCTGTTACTCTAGCTGAGAACAACCCAGGGTTTTTCTTATACCCTTGGGGGAGTTGACAAAATTGATGCTGAGAACTGAGTGCTGAGAATGCTGTCAAATATCTGCTATCAGGTACACTATTTTGGCAGAAAAATCCATTTGAGATATCTAGTGTTGTTTTGTAATTTTTCCACACATTGTTATTCATTAATGCAGCACTATGTGCATTCTGTACTGCAAAACATTTAGGGGTCACGTCCGACCAGTGAAGTATGATTCGTACGGGAAAAAGTACATACGGATTGGCCCGATCCGTACGAATCGTTGCGGGAAAAGTTGTACGAGACGGACCCGGACACTTTTTCGTACAAATCATAAAAATACAGTCTGAGCGTACAAGTACGATCCGGACCGGCTTTCCGATTTACGATTCGTACGGAAAACGTCCCGTACATGGGGAATGACTTGTACATATGCAATGTCGGTGTATGCACCGTGCATACGCATGTTGTTGTATGCACCAATGTTGTATTACGCACCGTACATATGCAATGGCGGTGTATGCACCGTACATACGCAATGTTGTTGTACACACCAATGTTGTAGTACGCATCGTACATAGCAATGTCGGTGTACGCACCATACATACGCAATGGCGGTGTACGCACCGTACATAGCAATGGCGGTGTAGGCACCGCACATAGCAATGGCAATGGCGGTGTACGCACCGTACACATGCAATGGCGGTGTACGCACCGTACATAGCAATGGTGGTGTACGCACCGTACATAGCAATGGCGGTGTACGCACCGTACATAGCAATGGCGGTGTACGCACCGTACATAGCAATGGCGGTGTACGCACCGTACATAGCAATGACGGTGTATGCACCGTACATATGCAATGGCGGTGTACGCACCATACATAGCAATGGCAGTGTACGCACCGTACATAGCAATGGTGGTGTACGCACCGTACATATGCAATGGCGGTGTACGCACCGTACATAGCAATGTCCGTGTACGCACCGTACATACATAACGCATGGGGGTGTGTGCCTGTACAACTCGTATCCCTGTACCGTACTGAACCACGGACACTGTAAAACAGCACAAGGAGGGTCTATTCGACTCGCACAACACCACAAAACACGTCTACAGTGCACAAAAAATTGAAATGACTGACCTGGACACATCCAAACAGGCAAACAGAGGGGCGAACTCACAACCACCTCTTATAACACACCCACCAAAAATTCAAACTGAGGCCCACCCACAAATGGACCAATAAAAAGGGCCCACACACACAAACCATGAGCCTTTGCAACAGACTCACTGCAGCTAGAGAGCACACACCAACAACTGCACCCATCCACCTTAACATATACACGTTCACACAACCTCCTTCACACATACCCCCTCTTCACATTCAGACCCACACCGTCACATTCAGACCCACAGCCATCCACACCCTCACCCCACACCATGCCCACAGACAAGAATCCAAAGTTCACAAGGGAAGAGCTGGAGATCCTTGTCAATGAAGTCATCAGAGTCGAGCCACAGGTGTTTGGAACATTGGTCAGACAGACCAGCATAGTTGAAAAATCACGCCTGTGGCAGAGGATCGTCGATAGAGTGAATGCTGTTGCACCCACCAGAAGGACCAGGAATGAATGCCAAGCCAGGTGGTACAATCTGCGGAGGGCGGTCAAGCGCTAAATGAATGATGACTACACCCAGAGCAACATCACTGGAGGTGGTGCGCCCCGCTGACCAGTACATTTCCATCCCTGGGAGGAGAAGGTGATGGCCCTGCTTCCGCCGGTGGGAGTACATGGACTGCAAGGAGTTCCAGAGCCTGGTGAGTACACAAACAACTTACGCAACATGGGGGTAATGACATCCACACCCCAACTACACCAAATGCACGCAACTACCCCCAAGCCCTCACCAGCCAGAACCACAGTAAAAAATAACGCTAATGCCACTAACATGTGTATGCTCCATTGAGAAAGCAAGGCCATGCTATGTCCCATGCTACACGAAGTAGCAACCCAAGAATGGATGTCCGGTATGCTGGGAGGGTGGGTGGCACAAAACACATTGTTGAACTCCAAATCAGACACAATTGCCCTCATCCCATATGGCCCAGGTACATACCCATGCACCATGCGCAATGCACAGGGATTGGGAAAGTACTGACAAGATAGCTCACACTCGGCCCGGGTGTAGGCAGCACAAGGCCCAACTGTGACCAGTGCAAACACAAACACCAAGACAACAAGGTCAGATATCTAGCACAGGAATGCACACTCACTGTCATGGCAGCATGCTCCATGGGGGACAGCTATATCACCTGGGAGCCCCAGTGCCAAATCACACTACACCCACCAGCAGGCCCTGTCACACACACCCCTTGGATTTACCCACTGTCACAATGGACATGTAACACAACAACACCAATACATAGCCAAAGAAGCATCCAAGCCAAAAATCGACATGTCAAAGACTCAGGAGAACATATCAATCTGTCCCCCGCAACATACCCATCCACAAGTGAACATTGAGGAGAATGCTAGGCACATACAACTATCTGGAGGAACAGTGCCAACTTGAATGTGTATGATACATGCATGTTGCATGAAACAGCATTAACATTGTCTGTCTCTCACACACAGGGCAACATGATGATTCTACCCCAACAATGGGGTGAAGATTCACAGTCCATGGCCCGGGAGGAACCCAATCCCAACGGCATCGACGCCTCTCAACACTCCACGGATGACCCCGACCGACCTGGACCCTCTAGTGTCCAAGCCCCTGCAGGACCTGGTTCAGGACCATCTGTGCCAACCACCACCCCCATTCCTGCCACATCCCAGGAGACACTGAGGAGCCCTGCCTGCAGTGAACAACTGGGCCAGTCTGACCAGGAGGGACAAGGAGCGCCGGGCATCCAGGAGAAGGCAGACAACACCGCCACTGCCATCCCTCAGGGGTCCCGTAGACCCGATGTGCCCACAATGGCAGGCCAGGCTTGTGTGGGCAGGGGTGGTGGGAGTGGATGCAGGTGGAGGCGAGAACCTGACCAGCCAGCTGAAGGGACCGGTATCTCACACATACACAACATCATGGATGCATACCGGCGTGACACCAGGGAGTTCAGCCAGGTAGTGGTGACCCTCACAGAGATGAAGAACCAGCAGGCTGAGCAACACGCCAGTCAACAAGAACACCAAGGACGGATGGAGGCAAGACTGGCTGAGCTCCTGGCGGTGCAAAGGGACATAAACCATTCACTCCGTCGGATCGCCGACAACAAGGGTAACCCTCCCTGTGCCACCAGGCGAAGACCACCACCAGCCACAGGGAGGGAGGAGGAGGAGGATTTGTCCGACGGAGCGTCCCAAGCATCGTCAAGGCCTGCATCTGAGGGTCCCCTGAGGAAGTTGGGTCGTCCATCGAAAAGACCGTGAGATTCAGCGGCACATCCACTTCTCCCACGTCACCTGGCCTGGCACCTGGCCTTCATGTGCGACAGCATCACTTCATTGACTGACATCATCTGCCACATGGACCTGCTGGTCACCGTCTGACTAATGATGCCAAACACTGTGGTCTGGACTCTGATGACTTCAAATGGCAAGGATTCCATCTACCCCTGTGAACTTTGGATTCTATGGTCCCTGCATTGCACCTTTGTCAGTGCACAAATCACGCCACAGAGCTACAATTAAATAATTAATACGTCAAATTTTATGTTGCAGTCATTTAGTCCACAACATATGTGTGGGGATATGTCAAAGTATGCCTGAGTGTGGAACTAACTCCAGCCATCCATACACTTGGATCGGAGTCTGGTCGAGGACACACATGTGTCTCAATGTATCACCAAATACAGACATGGAGCCCAATACTCACCCGTGATGGCCTCAAGCTGCTGAGGGGGGGCTTGCAATACTGCTCAGACAGACCAATTGGGAAGAGTATCATGAAGGTGTAGAGGTCATGGGTCATGTTGATGTGCCCGGGGAGGGAGTCCCAGGTCTGTTTGACAAGGTGGGAGAACTATCTCCTGCATGCAGTTTTTATGTGGATGTGATGAATGGTGGCCAGGGCAAGGTGGGCTGCATGGAGTTGGGCCAGCGGGGTGTTGGATGACAGACGTCCAAGGTTTGTTTTGGGTCTGGGGTTGTGGACTGCCTCCTGAGTGTGGTTGAGAAGTCTGAAGTTGATCCTGCAGCAGACAATGAGCAATTCTAGCTATGTCAGGTGGACGGTGATGTGGCTGGGGCTGGGGATGTTGAAGATGAGGTGTGCGGATGCACCCTGGATGTGAACAAGTTCTCCTGCAGTTTTGCTGTTGTTCTACGTAGAGGTCGGTGCTGTAGTTGAGCCGGCTGGTGTCGCGGACCTGGGGGACGGTCTGTCTTGCCTTGTAGTGGATCTATCTGTGGATCATTTGCAGCATCGGAGGGTGTTGCATCATGAGGTACAGATGGTGGTGAGTTGCATGGTAATTGTGAGCGATGGGTCCATGATGAACACCAGCTTGCGTGCGTGGCCACTGGGTGCTGGTGCGGTTCCCAGACCAGTGGGACACAAGGAGTTGACCCAGCCGTAAGGGGACAATCCTCAGATGATGACCTCAGTCCTGTCCAAGTCCAGCCTCAGCTCGCTGATATTCAGCCATTCGTCAACAGATCTCATGCCTTCTTGAAGGTTGGATCTGGCAATGGCTGGCTCTTTGGTGAGTTTGAGGAGCAGCTGGGTGTCAATGCCATTCGAGATGATGATGAGGTTGTGTGTGCATGTGATGGTGGAGAGGGGGGTCATGGAGACATTGAAGATCGTCACGCTGAGAGAAGAGCCCAGGGGCATGTGCCACATGACCCCAGTGTACTACATGCTGCAGGGTGGAGGCCGACTCCCTGGGCCTTGCTGGTGAGCTACTTTCTGATTTAATCCTGGGCGCCCCTGTGGATACCAGTGTTGGAGATGTGTGAGCTGACAGTGTGGTAGCACATGGTGTACAATGCCGTTGAGAGGTCAATGGGGGTGGGCTCACCATTCTTGAGCAGGGCAAAGTTGTCATTGGTGGTGGCAATGATGACGGTTGCAGTGGTGTGATTACTGTGGAATATGGTCTGGTGCTGGTTGCCTGGAGCTGGTTGCATGGAGGAAATTTGTGAGTTGCTTGTTGAGTGTCTTCCGGATGACATTTGCTGGGTAGGGAAGCAGGGTGATGTACCAGGAGATCCTGCGGTAATGCTGTCCGTTGTTTAAGAAGGGCCTGGGTCTCTGCATGCCTCCAGGACCCATGGAATGTGGCTAACTCAAAGGAGACATTCATGACGCACTGGACGTGGGCTTCAAGGATGGGGAATGATGTGGTTGAGATGTTGTGTGGGAAGGGGCCTGATGGAGAGCCAGAGTGGATGGTGCACATGAGCCAGGTGGTGTACTTGCTGCTGACGGGAGTCCAGAACCTGAAGGGGGTTTGTCCTGCGGATAATAGTGCTGTCTGCCTCTGTGTGCCAAGGCTGTTGTGTATGGCCATGAGCTAGCAGTGGTACAAAGTTGCAAGGGATGTGATCTGCCTTGCAAGGGTGGGGTGTCCTGGATGGAGATCTGCTGTCAGTTCACTCACAATGCTGATGAGCTCCTTGATGTCGTGTGTTTTGGTGTCTCGGCACTATCTGAAGGATCTCCACTTGTCCTTGCTGATGATATGGTGATAGCTGTGTGTGGTCTTTTCCAGGCCTGTAAGGTAAATGATGGCTCTTTGTGTTGCAAGGTTTGCACAAGAGTCCGGCTAGGTCTGTAGGAGTCCAGTAGGTCTGCCTTGTCCCAGGTGCCTTAACTTTTGTTGTGCTTCACAGGAACGTCCGTCAATGTGGCAAGATTGTTGGCTCGGTTGCTGATCCAGTGCGTGAGGTTTCAGGGTGTTGCATTGGTGTTGTTTTGAGTGTCCCACACAGCTTGTCTGTGGTGACTTACATCAAGCATCTTTGGGGGATCGTTAGCGGGGTGTGGGGCAGTGTGTTGCTTGTCGGAGACGTCGATTAAAATGTAGATGGACCAATGATGGATGGTGGTGTGGTTCTACGTGTTGATGGCTTAGCGCAATTGTGGATGTAGGCCTGGAGATCTGTAGATGAGTGTTACTCTGAGGGTTGCCAGGGAGTTGCTGAAAACCCTGATTTGTGACTCTGAGGCTGTACTTCTGAATAAATTGCAATTCATCCTCCGGGATTGTTGGTGCCGTCCCTGCGTGTGATCTTGTATCCGTCAGAGATGGCAATGAAGAAGTCGTGTGCTGAGGATGCTTATGTCCAGGTTACTGTCATGAAGGTGATGTGTGGGGCTGTTGTGTTGAGGAGGTAACAGAGTCCAATGGCATGCTGGTGGACGGAGCAGGTGTGAAGTAAGAGGCACATGACCTGGTTGTTCTGACAGGGTCTGGTAGGCTGGGCAGTGCTGTGTAGGCAGTTGGAGTTGCACACTCAGCATTCGAAGGTGTCGTGTGTGCGCTTAGGGGTTGCCTGATAGCAGGTGGATGATTGTCTGGAGGACATTGCTTGCAGGTTGGCTGCAGCATGAGCCTGTTGTCAGACGTGGGTCATGCAAAGACCAGAGGCTCATGCACTCTGCACGTTGCAGGCGCAGGCGGTCCTGCCTTTGGCACGGTGTTGGCGCTACAGTGGCACAGACAAGCTGCTGGCTGCATTAAGAATGGGTGGAGGGGGGAAGGGAGGAGCATTTTGGAGGCGTGTGGGTTGCAGAATCAGGGCACTCGGTGGGGCGGTGCCACAGGTGAGGCAGCAGCAGGTGGAAGGGGTGAGAAACTAAACAAAAAGTAGCACACAAAGACAAGGAGGTCAGAAAGGCACAGTGCAACAGGTGTATGTAAAGGAAGGAGTGTCAGGTAACTCATGGGTCCCTACGAGAAAATGTATGACCAATCACCAAAAATGACAGTCACAGGGTCAGGCAACAAAATGCAGAGCTGTGCACAGGAGACACACCATCAGCATGTGTTCACGTCCCGTTGTGGGGAGCAACCTGCACAAATACATACACAACCAGGGACTTCATGCACAATAGATATTATTAGCCATGAAGAACTGCATGCATGTTGCCGAAGTACACATACACATATGCTCAATATTTGACAAGTAGGCCATAGATGACGCATGCAAACTGGCAAGAGAGCTGCAGTGACAGAGATGAGGCACTTTGGATTGTGCTGAACACCTTTATTCCACATACACACACAAGGGGAAATGCATCCATGTGAACAGACTCACAGGTCAGTTGACAGAACATGTGGGACATACGCTGGACCCCCCCTTCACGACACGGATGATGTCAATCCCAATGAACTGGCACACAAGTTACGGGGATGAGCCAAACACATCCTGCTGCACACGGAGAGGCTGCAATTCCCCATAGAGCCTGTTGTTGTGATGTCCCACACTATGTCCACCCGTAGCATCCGCAATGTTTCAGAGGCAAGGTTTACACACATTGATGCCTTCATCAGACGCCACACTCCACTACAGATGACTGTCAAGAAGGGGGACTATCATGTCATGGGAGTGATGCTACATGTTATATGCTCCATGGTGAGAAGATATGTATGCATGGGACCACAACATGCACAGAAGCAGTCCCACACATTTCCAACCCGTACCACCACCAAAAAGCCTTGCTGCAATCCTTACCCAAACTGACATTTCCACATGTCCATGCATGTAACGCTGATTCAGCACACGTTGCAATCCTCATGAAGAATGGCAGGAGGACAACGATGACACGAGCAGACAACATGCACAAAAACCTGAGAATGACAGACACACAAGAAGTCCCCTAAAACAATTCTCACCGCACACATGGACATTTACAAAACATGAACAGTGTTGGACACATGTAAATTTCAAAGAAAGTCTCTCCGCAAAACTGTGTGGCATTACATCATCACTCGAGTGACACATCAGAACACACATCAAAGTCACTTTGCATTCAGTCAGCTGGACACACGCATTGCAGCACATGCCACTCAATGCTTCAAGCTTGCACACTCATACCCAGTGACTCACCATTATGAGAAGAAGTTGCATATGAGCTGACTCCGGATATCATCCTCCTCCTCCTCCTCATCACTAGCCTCGTGAGCAAGCCCTTGATCCTCCACGGGTGGATGTTCCTGCTCATCCGTATCCAGGATGAGTGGCACTGCCTTCTCAACTGCCATGTTGTGCAGCATGCAGCACACAAGGAAGATTCGGCAGACCTTCTCCAGGGCATAAGGGAGGGACCCGCCTGTCTTGTCCAGGCACCGGAATTGGCTCCTCAAGAGTCCAAACGTCCTCTCAATCACTCACCTGGTCTGCCTGTGTGCATTGTTGTACCGGTGATCTGCAGCTGTTCTTGGGATGCGGAGAGGTGTCAACAGCCATGGCATGTTGGGATAGCCAGAGTCCCCTACATGGAAACATCATGTAAAAAAGTGGGTCAGGAGATGCCGTAAGAGCCAAAGATACCGCAACACACAGGACAAACAGAGTATACCCACCAACAAGACATGCTCGTTCGTTGTGCAGCCGCAGCATCATTTGTGGCACCCTGCTATGCCTCATGATGTAGGCATCGTGTGCTGATCCTGGAAAACGTGCACAGACATGGCAAATCAGCATGTTAGCAAGACACACCACAAGGGCATTAATCGAGTGGTAATGTTTTCTACTGCAATAGGCTTGTTCCTGTGCCTGTGGTGGTACCAAAGCCACATGTGTACCATCAATGGACCCAATTACATGGGGCATCCCTCCCAGGGCATAGACATCACCCTTGACATCTGTCATCTCCTCAGGAATAGGAAATTGGATGAATTCATCAAGGTGCTCCAACATGGCTGCTAAAACATCATGCAGGACACGGCTGAACATTGTCAGTGACATGCCACCAACATCAGCTATGGTGAATTGAAACGTACCTGTGGCAAAAAAATGTAGGGCTGCCATCACCTTCATCTTGGGGGTCAGTGCAGTAGGATATCTGTGTCGCGGTTGCAGGTGTGGTGCCAGCTTGTCTGTCAAGTCCTCAATCAACTTGCGGGTAGCGGTCCGTGGTGGGGGTTCAGCTGGGCGCTGACGTGGGGTGGGGGAGGGGCAGGGTGGGGGGTAGTAAACTACGGATTATGGCTGATTAGAGGTAAGTAAACATTTAAATACATAAAACGAATTTCGTTGTGTGCGCCGCATCGCATTTGGCGATGCTGCGCGCGCAACGAAATTCGTTTTATTGCACAAAAAGCCAGATACACCTGTTGATTGTCAAGTCTACATGATATGCCCTGAAATGAGTTGGTGGCCAGTCTGAGTGAAGAGCCACAGATATCACCGGAGTGACACTCAACCACATAGCTGCATTGGAAGGATGTCATCTCATCCACACAGCTGACTGCAAGGCACATGCACAGGTCACATGGAATGTCAAATGTACATATCAAACACATTGCCATAAAGGGGTACACGTGACTAGAGAAAGACACAGCCATTGAGACAACGCAGACATGTATGACTGGAAAAATATGATGTCCAATGAACACAGACCCTACAGCGGTGGGAATCCACATGTGGCATGGTGTGCGTAGATGTGTTCCATGCCCATCTCCACACAGACCCATGTTGGATGCACCAACAGCAGATGCAGTTGACGGAACACTGACATCCAGCTCATGGGAACACTGGTGTGGAGAGGTGTGGCTCACTGGTTAGAGGCGGCAAACCCGTAGGCAGAGAATCGACCAAGGACCAGGGTTCAATTCCCGACGCGGCAGGGTCGTGGACCAGGGTCAAAACGGACTTGATAATTCTCGCCTCGGTACCTACTCTAACCAGGAACACACTCGGCAACTCTGGGCATTAAGCTTGCCTCATCTCTACAACGGCCCCCCACAGACGCCGGGGATGCCTGGTTTCACCTTGGAGATACCCAGAAAGGGACCATCTCACAGGGATAGCCAGGATGGGTTCCCCAGCGGTCTACAGCGCCGGGACGCCCCGTTGCTGGGGCAGCTGTGCGCTTTACAAGTCTACAACATTTACATTTATTTACATTTACATAGTCACAAAGTGACATGTCAGTTGATAGAGTGTCCCTGTCCCTGGCATCAGGAGACATGTGCGGGTGTTGATGACTGTGCCATCCCACTGCTGCTGTGCATGACACAGTTAGACTACAGACACACATGTGGCAAGTGTCAAGGTAATGTGTGCCACATAGTGCCCCACCACACATGACATGTGTCCACAGGTTATCACACATCAATTGTGCAACTAGATGAGATGACCTGTGCAATATCACTGGCTGCCACACCTAGGGCCTGCACATGACAGTATGCAATGACAAGTACTTGATGGACATCCTTGTGCCACTCGTAGCCCTCCATTCCTGGCATGTGTGCGCCTGTATTACCATTGTGAGCGTGTGAAACGCACCGTACACCCGCAATCATGGCGTGTGTACGCTTCGTTTCACCATTGTACTTGTGCCGTAGGGGTACGTGTGAAACGCACCGTACACCCGCTATCATCGCGTGTGTACGCTTTGTTTCACCATTGTACTTGTGCCGTAGGGGTACATGTGAAACGCACCGTACACCTGCTATCATCGAGTGTGTACGCTTCGTTTCATCATTTTACTTGTGCCGTAGGGGTACGTGTGAAACGCACCGTACCTGTGTGTGGATTTCACAATTACATAGGGGACACATAAAGGACAGGTATTAGGCCCTAAATGCATGCTGGTTGTTATGGAGACAGAGTTTTCAGTTGAAAAGTGTCGATCATGTGTCCTGGAACAGTCAGTTGGCCACAAAATACAATGGATTCGAATGGAGTCTGACCAATCACTATGTGCTCCTCTAAATTAATGCCCCTCAGCAAGACAGATATAAGGTAGCCAGAACCCATGAGAGGGCACTTGCCTGTCGACCACACTGCTGCTGTCTCTGCTTCCTCTGGACCATGTCACGTACTGTGGAGAGGGCCCAGCCATTCACCCAGGAGGAGAATGAGGCCTTGCTGGACTGCCTCCTCCCACAGTACACCAAGCTGTATGGGAGACCAGGGGAGCAGGTGAGTGCTGAGTCCACTACCTTAGCCTATGCACCTTTTGTGTGACTGTCAATATTGTGTCCAGGTGGGACAGACATGCAATGTTGTTTAGAGTGGGTCCCGGGGGGGGGGCATGCTGATGTCTCTCATGCAGAGCATGATGTAGTTCCTGTGTGCACTCCTCACTTGCATTGTGCTTACTGTGACTTTCACTGCATAGTGCATGACACTTTCAGCCTGGCAAATCCTTGGTGGCTTTTTTTCCTATTGTCCTGAGGTGATTCAGTGGTCCCCCCAGTGTGACAGGTGACTGTACCCACAGATGTGTATGAGTTGAGTGGACCTGTGGTGAGAGTGCCCAAATGATTTGTACGACCTCATGGACATTGATGTGTGTGAATGTTCCTTGTCATGTGGGTGAGGGTCTATGTGAAGTGTTGCACCACAGCTGCATGGAGGAGGCAACAGATCAACCCATCTGATGTGACAAGTGTCTGACTTGCAGAGCTAGCACGACACCTGTGACACCCCACTGGCAAGTGGCACATGTGCAGAGTGAGGGTTGTATCCGCTGTTGTCAATGACAGGCGAGTGATCTGTGCTTGGGTGTGTCTGTCTAGTATGCTGATGGTGCATCAGTGGAGTGGGACATGTGACTGCTTGGCATGTGCTGGCCTTCAGCCTGCTGTTGCATGTGCTGCACAGTATGTGGCATGATCAGTGAGTGTGTCGCACCCCTCATGCCAACCTGTTGACTTTCAATGCCATGTAGTGCATTGGGGCTTGCACACAGGCCAATTTCTTATTGTGTATGATGTAATTCCTGTCTGCAGCCTATGCCCTGTTCAACATTTCTATGATGTTCAAATGTGTGTCTCTGGGACATGGAGCAGGTGTATTGATGCTGTGTCACTTTGTCATCCTGACAGGTAACTGCCTACGAGAAGGGGGTGATCTGGAAAAACATCATCAGGGCCGTGAGATCTGAGGGGGAGCGTAGCCCCCCACATGAGACTTGTCCTGGCGGTGGTATTCCCTGAGCTCGATAGGCAGTTACAGGAGAGACTGCAGCAAGGAGGGGGTAGGTACATGGCTGTTTGTCGTGTTATGTGTCGCCAGCTTTTGGAAGTGCTCTCTAGCCTGGATACACTCCCAGAGTTTATATGTGCAGTGCATTTTCTGTTCCCCAATGTCACCTGGTGCTCTTTTTCATCCCTTCCCCTCCTTGACATGTGTCCCCTGGCCTGTGTGTAATCACATTTGCACATGGTCATCTAGGGTGCCAGTAAATCTAAGTGCACATTGCTTTCTGCATCATGTTGGAGGGCGGTATGTGACTTGTGTTGGTACCTTGCCTGTGCCATGACCTGTTCACTATGTTGGGGGTCCATATTTGTTGTCACTGATGATGATTCTCAACATAGGAGTGTGAGGTTTCAACTGAACACCCTTGCAGCATGCAAGACCAATGTTGTGGCCTCAGACATGATGTGCATGAGTGGGAGATATGCATATTGCCATGACGGTTGAGCATGGTAAAGTCAGCTCATTCCAGAGACCACGGAGCAGTGTGCCCACTACAGTCCCCTAAGACACCCTGGCCTCCTAATCATGTGTGTCATCCAACACTGTGCACATTCTCTGTGGGTTCAGCATAGGTCTGCCTCTGTGGCATTGTTCTCTGGCCTAGTTAGTATTTTGCAGATGTGTGCTACATGTGTCCACTGGACAGGGATGCACCATTTTGCTTGTGCATACTCACACTGGGCAGTGCCTGTGTGGCTATTCACAACAATCTGTTGATGGTTGTTTGTCACAAATATGTGTTGCCAGCCCCACGAGGTGATGTTGTTTAAATGAAGCTATTTTTCCAGCACAGTTATTGTAACCCTGAATAAGAGGTGTCACTTCTTGATCTGTATCAATCACATTGACTCAGGTGCGGGAGAGGCATACATGTGCAACTCTGATTTTTCACTGCCAGGTCTGACTTGTGTGTGAAACTTGGCTGTACAAAGAATCACCGTGCAGTGCCCCTGTGATGCTGGCCAGTGCTTAATGTTCGTGCTTTGCAGCCTGTGTCAGTTTTTAAAAAACATGATTCCTGCTCATACATTTTTTGCACCTGTGTGTGGTTCAGATGCAACGCAGTTTGGAATTTGTGTGTTGACATCTGTGTGTACATTCTGGCTTGCCATGAGGGTGTCCCCACAGTACAGCTAGGCATTTTTTCAACCAAATTGCAGTCCCATTAGCTTATGCATTGTCTGGGTGTGGACATGTGTGCCGCTCAAGATGACAGGCAGTAGGTCATATGTGTAGAAAACTGTGTAATCAGGTAACGGATGGCCATGTGACAACTGACGTAATTCAAGTTGTTACTCTAAAAAAATTGTACCTTTGCACTCACAGCACTTGTCAACAGTTCTTCATGTTTTAAATGTGGAAATTTGATGATTTGTGTTAAGAACACTGATGTGCCTGCATGAAAAATGTCTCCCAAGGAAGTGCACACCAAACGACATTTCCACTTTCATGGAACACACTGGCACATTTAAAAAGAAGGCACTGTTCTAATGAGACTGTTTTTCAGATTATACATATACATGTTCACCCAGTGTTGTGGAATTTGGGTAAGTCCTTGGTTGTTGGTGATACCAACTTACGAGTGTCAAGTCATCAAGACCTCCGTGGGCCCATGTATATGTACTTTCTGCAACACCATTTCTTTCTAACAGTGGCTTCTTTAAAGAAGACTGCCAGCTTCTTCAATGACTGGGTAAATGTAGTTTTGTGTGCACCTCCTTGGGAGCCATCTTTTATGAAGACACATGTGTGTTCTGTTCACATAATGGCACATTCCCACATTCTGACCATGTCGATTGTGTAAAGTATTGTGATTCCCAAGGGACCAACATTTTTTCGTTTTGTGTTCCAATGTACTTACAGGTCTCTGAGTGTGGGGACACCTTTGGTATTGAGGTGTGTTAGTTTGCCTTGGGTGCACCACTACTGTTTCTTTCAGGGTAAACAAGAGGTGGCATGGCTTCATTGTATTGCTGTGCTCACCGGTTCACAGACACTAGCTTCTCAGTGTATTCCTCATTCAAGTTGTGGCCTTTTGTGTTCTTTTTTTCCTGGTGTCCAAGTGGCATAGTGGGTCTACCAACTGGGCAGTACAGGGCTTACATATGTGCGGAGTTATCTAGCTGTTACTCATGTTGCATTGCCTGATATGCACTGTGACCAATTGTTCTTGTGCTCATGTGTCAGATGTATACAGGTGACTGATGCATTTCTGTTTGTTCTCCTTGCCCACAGCATCATCATCTGCAACCGAGGGAGAAACCTGCATGAACCTGGAGGAGGGACCCAGCGACAGTGCCACCAGTGCTGTGGATTCAAAAGGACCCAGTGGCATGGAGGGCGAGGGGAGTCAGTCGGAGGACCTGTCTGGAGGCGAGAGCAGCTACGACGCCGACGGGTCGGAGGCTGACATCCTTGAGGAGGCAGAGGCTGCAACACCAACTGGCAGCATCCCCACATCTGTCCCCGCCTCCTCCATTACCATCTCCGCCCTCCCAGTTGCTCCCGTCCCTTCTGTCTGTGCAGAGGCCCACCATGTCTCTTTTGGCCCAGGCACCGCACCCCCTGCCCCTGTCACCCCTGCTGCCCTCAGTGAAGAGTCTGTGGACATACTGCGGCAGTTGCAGGTTGGGCAGGCATCGGTGCTGAATGTCCTCCATGGACAAACTAAACTGCTCACACAGATGGTGTCGTTCATGGAGGGCATGTCAGCAACGATGTCTGACCAACGCAGGTTTCTGTGGTCCATGGACTCTTCCCTGATGGCAGCAGTTTCTCTCCTGCAGCGCTCCGTCCCCCCTCTACCCCGGACCCATCCACACTGCCCTCTCCCATGCCTGCCCAACGCACACCCAGACAGTCACGGGCACGCATCCCACCAGACACATCCAGCACACCCCCAAGTAAGGCACAGCACACACCTCCTGGCACGCACACTCAGGGGGATGTAGGCACACCCACAGGGTCTGGGGGCAGACGACATACACGCAGCCACAGTCACAGTCCGCAGTCCTCACAACCCTGTTCCTCGAAAAACCACTCCCCTTAGCTCCCCTGCCAAACTCTCACCCAAGGAGATCTATATGTGTGGGCTGGACCTCGCCCCCACTGAGCCACCACCCCACAAGCGGGCGAGGAAGTCCCCGGGCACGGGAGTTGAGTCCCCCACCATGTCCACCCCCTCCCCCAAGAGCGCTGCACCCCATCCCTCACCCACCACACCCTCTGTTGACCCTGGGGAATCCTCAGGTGCATGGGTTTGGATGGAGGCACTGGCAGCAGTGTGCTGCGCTGGACTCGCCTCCACCTTCGGCGCTGCCCCGCCCCCTGTGGTGGAGACATCCCCCCTGCACCCGCAACACCTACCCTTCCCCCTCCTGTCCCTGGTCCTGCCACAGATGATGCCCCCCCTCCGGTCGACAAACCTTGAGGTTCCTTTGTGCAGGCAAGGAAGGGGTGGACGCGGTCCCCTATGTCCACCCTTGGACTTGAGAAATGGACTGGCCATTGGCCTTTGTACATAGTCTCTTTTTGATTAATTTTTTTTGGTGCTGAATAAAGCCTTTTCTTTTACTTTCAACACTATTTCATTTCAGGTACTTGATGTTGGTGATGAGGCTCATGGAGTTGGTGTTCTGGTAATGTGTTAGGGTTCTGAGAAATGTTTTTGTATGATGGTCATGAGGTGGACCATGGTATCTGTGTGCCATCACAATGTCTCTGCAAAGAATCATTGGTAGTGTGTGTTCTTTTTGTTTGGAGACATTGTCCCAAGGAGTGTTCCTTCTTCTGTGGCACCTGACATCTTCCCTGCAAACAGTTGCACAATTGTTGTGCTGACCTGTGTCAACATTTCCTTTGTTGGTGAGGGATGCCTTCAACAATGGCCATGCCTGCCACCGATGTCTCCTGCTGAATCGTCTGTGCCATCCTTGCTAGTCACTGTACTTGTGTTTTGGGTATGTAGGAATGCCTTCAGGGACAAATTGGCCCTTTTCAGCACTATGCATGTGTGTAATCTCAGCCTACCACACAAATGGTACTTGTTATGCAGGGTATTTGGGCACCTGACTGACAATTGTGGGCATTGTATCTAGTGGAATATAACCCTATTGCTTCCATGAGAGACAACATCTTGGTGGCTGGTCCAGCACCTGAACATTCCTATCACTCCTGGGATGTGCGTGACAGTGTGTGTTCCCTTTGGCTATCTTAGTTTTGTTTGCAGTTACATGACTATACAGTCTGTTGGCATGCAATCAGGGTGTGTATTGTGCTGCATCTGCCATGGGTGGGTATGCATGTGTTATATGTCCTCACACCCACATGTGGTGTGTAATGCAGTGTGTGAAATACATCCATCCTCCTGGGAGTGGGACACTGCTGTCAGTGATGTGTTGTAATAGCACTAAAATCATAGTCCAAAGTTAGGGATGTGTCCATACCACCATCTAGGTGTGGTCATCTGATAATGATGTACACCCCCCATATCTCTGTCCACTGCTGGGAGTCCTCTGCACCCACCCCTCACATCTCTGTCCACTGCTGGGAGTCCTCTGCACCCATCCCTCATATGTCTGGACACTGCTGGTAGTCATATGCACCCACCCCTCATATGTCTGGACACTGCTGGGAGTCCTCTGCACCCACCCCTCATATTGCAGGTCACTGCTGGGAGTCCTCTGCACCCACCCCTCATATTGCAGGCCACTGCTGGTAGTCATATGCCCCCACCCCCATATCTCTTTCCACTGCTGGAAGTCATATGCACCCACCCCTCATATGTCTGGACACTGCTGGGAGTCCTCTGCACCCACCCCTCACATCTCTGTCCACTGCTGGGAGTCCTCTGCACCCACCCCTCACATCTCTGTCCACTGCTGGGAGTCCTCTGCACCCACCCCTCATATTGCAGGCCACTGCTGGGAGTCATATGCACCCACCCTTTATATTGCAGGCCACTGCTGGGAGTCCTCTGCACCCACCCCTCACATCTCTGTCCACTGCTGGGAGTCCTCTGCAACCACGCCTCATATTGCAGGCCACTGCTGGGAGTCATATGCACCCACCCCTCATATTGCAGGCCACTGCTGGGAGTCCTCTGCACCCACCCCTCACATCTCTGTCCACTGCTGGGAGTCCTCTGCACCCACCCCTCATATTGCAGGCCACTGCTGGTAGTCATATGCACCCACCCCTCATATGTCAGGACACTTCTGGGAGTCCTCTGCACCCACCCCTAATATTGCAGGCCACTGCTGGGAGTCATATGCACCCACCCCTCATATTGCAGGCCACTGCTGGTAGTCATATGCACCCACCCCTCATATGTCTGGACACTGCTGGGAGTCCTCTGCACCCACCCCTCATATGTCTGGACACTGCTGGGAGTCCTCTGCACCCACCCCTCATATGTCTGGACACTGCTGGTAGTCATATGCACCCACCCCTCATATGTCTGGACACTGCTGGGAGTCATCTGCACCTACCCACTCACCCCCTTGGAGGAGTACACTGCTGGCCTGGACCTACACACACACCAATATGAAGGTAACATGCTGGGCCAGTCCTCTAAGCCCACATTCCTGGCGTGTGTATGCCTCGTATCGCAAATGTACTGGTGCTGTAACGGGGTACGTGTGACACGCACCGTACCCACGCATTCATTGCATGTGTACGGTCTGTATCACTGTTCTACTGTGCCGTAGGGGTACGTGTGACACGCACAGTACCCATTCATTCATTGCGTGTGTCCGGACCGTATCACTGTTCTACTGTGCCGTAGGGGTACCTGTGGTACGCACCGTACCCACGCATTCATTGCGTGTGTACGGTTTGTATCACTGTTCTACTGTGCCGTAGGGGTACGTGTGGTACGCCCCATACCCAGGCATTCATTGCGTGTGTACGGTCCGTATCACTGTTCTAATGGTGCCGTAGGGGTATGTGTGCAACGCACCTTACACGTCCACTTCCGTTGTTGCGGTACGCAGGTGTTGCTGGCCACGCCCCCCCAAGTGACCAGACCCTGATGGTAATGTATGGCCTCCATATTATAGGTTTGGCTTTGAGTATGGGGTTTGTTTCGTGCCCCTCCCCCCCACCCTGGCCCCTGGGTGTTGTTCTCACCTTCTGCGGCATGAGCGTCGGGTGCGGTGCACCAGGTCGTAGGCCAAGAGGACCGGGATGACACGTACGATGGGGTTCATGGCGTGTACATCGCGTACCGGGGCTCTGTTGCATACCGGTTTGCGTCAGACTCTGCTTTTCCGGCTGTGTTTGACTCCAGTAAAAAAAATAGCTGTACGGAGTGACGTAGGGACGAATCATACTTGCTGGGCCGGAAACCGCTGCCTGAATACGTCCGGACATCGCATACAGGCTGTTCCGGATCAGAATCGTAGTTTTTTTTTACCCGTACAGTCTTTTGAATAGGCCTGGACCAAAATTGCGATAATTTGTCATTTTCGCGTTCCGCGGAAATCGCGAAAATGTCAAAATTTCCGCATTACACAGCTTAGCGATAATTTGTTTCTTGCTCGCGCTGTAAAAAAATACATTCTTGAGTGCGCGCGATCGCCTTACCTGAATCCCCGCGTTCGCTGACAAGTTTTCCCGAGATATTGGATTGTTGGTAGCCATTTTGCGCTGTCTCGCAACAGTTTGCGCTTGCATTGTCGCACGATGACGTCATTTGTTGCGCGAACACGTCATTCTTCTCGTGTTCATGCACCGCACGAGTATGAGAAGATTGAGATCTCGAACACGTCATTCTACATCGCGAGCGAGAGGGTGAGGACGTGGGCACGTCTATTCGAACGCGAACAGGAGAAAGAGACCCCGAACACGTCATATCCAACGCGACAGGGACGAAGAGAACGCGATCATGTCATTTTCGACACGCTGGCGGAAGTAATGTGAAGCTCGAGAACTCTAGGATCAGAGCAGGTAGCCACAGCTTTATTAATCTAGTGTTTTCTGTGTGGTCTGTTGAATTTAGACTTCATTTAGGGCATGGATGGCATTGGATTGAGTTGGGGAAGTGTGCTTTTTGGGGGTGGCCTTTCTGATGTTGGGCCTGGCCATGTGGCCGGTGGCCATTTTGAAGCCTAGGCCTGCAAGCTTGCCTGGCCTTGTCCGCCAACAGGCCTGCTTTCATCCACTAGGATCAGAGCAGGTAGCCACAGCTTTATTAATCTAGTGTTTTCTGTGTGGTCTGTTGAATTTAGACTTCATTTAGGGCATGGATGGCATTGGATTCAGTTGGGGAAATGTGCTTTTTGGGGGTGGCCTTTCTGATGTTGGTTGTCTAAAAGACATGCTTTTGTTGTATGTGTCTGGTCACTGGTGTGTTGTTGGTGTGCAATGCATGCACCCTGCAGACCTTCTTGGGGCCTGTGAATGTTCGTATTTACATTTTGTTGCATTAAAAAGGCAGAGCAGTGTGCTTTAGCATGCATCCTGTACCTGGCTTTTATAGGCCTTTTGTCAGCTCCTGGTGTTCTGTTCTCCAGGCCCCCGGCTTGTTTGTGATTTGTGAGTGTCCATGTGGGTGGTGGCCTTTTTTGGTGTTTGAACTGGGAGTTATTAGTGTCCTGCTTTTGCCATAGGCCTGCATGATTTTCCTATTGGCTATTTGGCTTACTGCTTCCATCCATCCACCCCCTTTGCCACCAGCAGTTCCATGGATGCTGAGATGCTCAAATAATTTAATGGCAAATAGGGTCCACCTCACTTCCATTACATTTGTATTTTGGTGGTTATTATTAACTTTTGTATCCTTACTGAGAGTGTAGTGTGTGGCTGTACACAGTAGTATAACATAGCCCTAGTTAAAAAAAAAGTCATAAATGGCTAGACTATCTTTTGTTTGCACTAGTACAGAACTAAGTAACTGAACCACAACAACAAATGCAACATTTCACTGATGTTCTTCTCCTGGCTTATTTGCTTTTAGGTGCACAAAAGACAGAGTAGGAGGTGTCATCAGCATCACCCGGCTACCCGTTGTACTGCCAGCCAGACAGAAGTCCTGCTGCGCATCACGTCCACGTGTGACCAGAACTTGTTGTGCATCTGCATCCTGCCTGACATCTGAAGAAGATGGCCCCAAAGAAAGGTTTCAGGTCCAGTACCAAGAAAGTTGCCGGTGAGAAGAAGGAACAGAAAAAGGAAGTGCCATTAACCACGACTGGTGGTGTGCCGGCCAATGTTTGTTTTGGCACCCAAAAAGTTACGCCTGCAGCAGCGTTGTCCGGGAACTAAGCTGGGAGCAGCACAGCGGTCCAACCACACCAACCTAGGCACAAGGGCTTTAGTGTCGCAGAGGTAGCCAGTCTACTAACGAGCAGCGATGTTGAAGAAATGTCATTACCGCAAAGTAGTACACAATCAAGTTCAACGCAGGCGCAAACTCAGCAGATCAGTGTGCAGCCGCAACAAGAACAGCAGCAGCCGCCGCAACAAGAACTGCAGCAGGTGCCGCAACAAGAACAGCAGCAGCCGCCGCAACAAGAACAGCAGCAGCCGCCGCAACAAGAACAGCAGCAGCCGCCGCAAAAAGAACAGCAGCAGCCGCCGCAACAAGAACAGCAGCAGCCGCCGCAACTAGAACAGCAGCGGGCGCCGCAGCCCACCATAGTAGTTGTTGCTCCTGACGTAGGAGCATTTCAGGAAATCGAGCTTCCTGCAGACAAAGTGGAGCAAAGTGAAACCACTGTTTCAGAAGATCTATTGTCTTCCAGACCACCAGCAAGGAAAAGGAGGCTTAGTCCATCATCTTCTTCTTCGAGCCCCGCTTCTGATGATCGTGATGCCACTTGGCTCCCACCAGCTCAGTCTGAGAGTGATATACGCCACAAGACAATGCTTCTGAAAAGGAAGGTCCCAGAAAAACTTAGAGTTATGGAGGTAGATGTAGAAGAGGGGGGTGATGATGTTGATGAAGACGAGCCAGTCATCACGCACATTACTCCCGCCCCAAAGGGATTGGAGACCAACATTCTCACCCTATCCAGAAAGGCTGCTACTGAGCGGGATGTAGCACGGATATCACCAACACAGGTTACACCACCACTACCTCCAGCTGCCATATTTTCCAAGGCCCGGCAGGGACCTACATCCAGCTCAACCATCTCAGTAGGTAGTGGTAGTAAAAGTCACAGTCTAGGTGCACAGGGTCACATTTCAAGCACCCCCTCCAGTTCATTTGGTGTTGGAAGTGGCACATCCAGCAGTGCCAGAAAGTTCTCCTCCCCAGTTTGGGACTTCTTTTCTGTTAGCGCCAAGGAGGAGAACATTTCTATATGCTCAATTTGTCGGCATGGTGTTCGGCGTGGTCAGCTTGGTACAAACTATGGTACCGGAGGACAAGCAAGTCATCTAAGAATACACCACACTATCGTGTGGGATGATCACCTACTTAAGTTAAAAGAAAGTAGAAAAACTCAACCCATTGAAGTTGGTCAGGATGAATCAGAGAGCGATATTATTGCGGTGGCAGGTGAAGAAGAGGGAGGCATTTCTAGCCCTGTCCCCAGTAGTGCAGTGGTAACGCCCACATCCTCCTCAGTAACATCAGAGTGGCACCGCAGTAAGAGCCATACTCAGAGTCTGGGTGAGACACCAAGGCGACCGGCGAGTACCTCAATGAGACAATCTGTGTCGTTGAGCCGTAGTGGGTTAATGAAAACAGCACCACTAAGGAAAGTAAGCCAGCCTACCATTGAGAGCATGTTTAGGTTGGAGGGGCAGTTCCAACGCAACCACCCAACGGCACGATTGTACAATGCGAAGCTGGCTAAAATGTTAGCGCTGGACCTTCTTCCTTTTTCATTTGTGGAAGGGTTGGGTTTCCTTGAATTTGTGTCTGCCATCTGCCCGAAATGGAAAGTTCCCAGCCGGTCCTATTTCGCACGAATTGCTGTTCCGGCACTACATCATGATGTGCTGGAATTGGTTGGACAAGCTTTGCAGCAGAGTGCTGTGCACAATATCCACCTGACAACAGACATGTGGAGCAGTTGCCAAACCACAGATTACATGTGCATCACTGCACACTGGATCTCATTTGTGGGGGTTAGAAATAAACTATCTGCACGAGGTGTTGTTGACAAAGCTGCGACTTTTGAAGGTACTCGGAAACATGCAACTGTAGCCATGTTCGCCATGGAGAAATCTCATACGGCTGAAAACATTTTACACGAGTTTCGCAGCAAGGTTTTGGAATGGCTGCGGCCCAGAGGGCTTGGTATTGGTTTTGTTGCCACAGACAATGGCAGTAATGTACTTAAGGCCATGGAACTTGGTTCCTATTTCAGGGTTCTGTGTTTGGCGCACTGCATAAACATTATAGTTCAAGACTTTCTGAAAAAAGAATCCATAGTCAGCAATTTACTGGCCATCCGCCGAAGAATATGCACTCATTTCAGCCATTCTTTTAAAGCTCGGAAGCAGCTGAGGATCATCCAACGTGAACTTAGGATGCCAGTCAAGGCACTCATCCAGGAGGTGGCAACAAGTTGGAACTTAACGTATTACATGCTTGATCGTCTGTACGAACAGCACAGGTCACTCCATGAATATGTCTGGTACAGAAGCAGGGATGCTAGTGTTAGAGGCATGAACCTTGAGAGGGATCAATGGACCCTAATTAAATGCCTGACTGAGATGCTGTGTCCTTTTGAGGTCTTCACACGTGAAGTCAGCAAGGAGGACTGTACAATGGGCCAAGCTATCCCATTATTGCAAATGCTAGAGCATGAGCTGAATAATGTGTCTGAATCATACAAAGGTGTAGAGGACAGAAGGCAAGCCCATGACTTGGCGGAGAGCTTATCCCGGTGCTTAGCTGAAAATGTAAGGATACAAAATAAAATTTTGTCACAAGAACATTACATTTGTGCCACAATTCTGGATCCACGTGCAAAATTAGGACTACTGAAGACATTCTTTGCTTTTTCCGACATTGATGTAGCCCGCTACAAAAGTTGTATAGCTGAAGCAGCCAGTAAATTGGAAAAGGAAGGGCTGCTAATTAAAAGCCCGAAAGATCAACCCACAACAAGTACTGAAGCAGGCCATGCAGGATCAAGTGCAACTTCGTCAGCTGAGGGCAGTGCGTTTGGCTCACAATCACAACACTCACCTTCACTATCGACTACAGAAACAATAACTGGATCATTAGGCCGAGTACAATCATTATCATTACAGGATTGGCATGTAAAGATAGGCCTTTGTAAGCACAGTGCTGATGCACAGAAAAAACAGCACGAAAGCTTACCAGCAGCAACCCTGAACTTGGAGCGGATGGTCCAGGCCTATCTGGACGACCCAACAGAGGTGTACGTTGATCAAAACCCATTGCAGTATTGGTATAGGAAAAGGTCTGAATGGCCACAGCTCAGCAGGCTGTCGATAAGCTATCTGGCTTGCCCTGTCGCAAGTGTCTCTTCCGAACGTGTTTTCAGTGCCGCTGGCTCCATTGTAACATTGAGAAGGACCAGTCTATCAAAATGAATCAGCACTTCATACCACCAAATTACACAATACATGAATCAACGGAGGAAGATGAGGACGGAAGTATTGTGTCAGATGATTACCTACTACTGGCTGAACCCCCAGAGTTTGAGGACGAGCTATACTTCCCTGACAATTAGGCTCGCACTTACTGTCTTCCTCCCTTTTTTCCCCCTTTGTTTATGTGTCTGTATTTCCGGTTATAAACTTGTGAATCACAACAAATCCATTACCACCGTCTTCTACTCTTCTAATTTAATATACAAGTTTCAGGTGTCTGCTATTTGACAGTACAGTCCTCCGAATCCAGCTCCTCCACTCCATCATACTGAATCTCCTGTTCAATTCCATTTCCCTCATGAATGATGATTGGATGATGGTAACAACAAATTCAAACTTTCCTAGTCCTTCCAAAAGAAGTGGAGCATGAATCAGATGACTACTATAGCTATCCTCCTTTCAGAGCCGAGAGAGACTGGCCATTAACTGAAAATAAGATGGAACAGGTAATGATTGATGCCATGCATTGGACGCAGAGTCGCAGACTGAATGATTTAGATTTTGTTGTGTTTGTTGTGAATGAATTTATGTAATTGTGCACTGCCACTAATCAACTTTCTACAGAACACACTAAACTTAACTCAAGGTGAATTCAATTTTCCCCTTCTTGCAAATAAGAAATTTGTACTTCTCCTGCAGCTTGGTGATACATTGCTTTTAATTCAATACAGGAAGGGCACTCACTCAATCTGCGCAATGAGTATGATTGACAAAACAGACCCGTCCATCATGATGATGGCGAAATAGACGGCCCGTTAACTTAAGATGAGAAGGAACAGGTAATGATGACAATTAATGGCATGCATTGGACACCTGACTCTGAGCGATTGGTCTTTGTGTTTCCGTTGTTTGTTTGTTGTGCACAAAGTGATGTCAAAGTGTACTAGTAATCTATCTTTCTGTACACAATAAAGAATGACTCAAGTCAGTAATATTTATATTTCTACGCTTGTTGTGTCATAAAAATTTTACTTATAC
Source organism: Triturus cristatus (assembly GCF_964204655.1). NCBI lineage: Eukaryota > Metazoa > Chordata > Amphibia > Caudata > Salamandridae > Triturus > Triturus cristatus. The sequence continues at coordinate 731,123,365 of NC_140587.1, read as the reverse complement.
TGCAGGCCGATCTTCACAGTCAGTCAGTAAAAGTATCGGAGATGATGATGAAGTCAGGAGGACGTTTCATGAGTGGCATAAAACGGAAAAGCATAAAGGTAAACACGCCAACAACAACCACAGCAGACACAAATATCTGTGTAGAAGTGCAATAGAGTGTAGCGGTGGGATGACTGCAGTGCATTGATTTTACTAACTGAAACTGTAAAATGCAATGTTTGGATTGGATAATGTGCTTTGCGTTTGTCCAACTCTTTGAGAGAAAAAAAGGACTCTAAACTGTTAACGTAGGATGTGCTACTGCTAAGCACTGTGGGCCTGCTCTCTCCTGTTACTGTTGAAGGTCAATGCTGTAAACAGACTAGAGTAGTAGAGATGATGCATACATGCCACCTCGGAAAGTGTTCTTGTTGCACTACACCATCACTTGTGCATTTGTTTTAACTTTCTTTCTCAATATCCCCTTTGGTTTTCCATCTACAATTACAGGCCGGGCCTTGCCCTAAACTTTGTAAAACTTTACAATGCATATTAATTACCTTACCAATAAATCACCTTTTTTTTTCCAGCCGGGCAGTGGCGAGTGGCGAGGCGACACATCCAAGATTGATGGACGAGAGGAGCAAGAGGAATGCCGAGATGCAAATCCAGTCCACATTTTTGACCAGGATAACACAGTAACAGTATCCACTTTTATCTTCTTTTAAATAATTTGATTAATATTTTGTATACAATCTTTACAACAGTGTGTTCTTGGAGTTGTTATTATCATCATGAGGTTTGCTCTGTGTTTACGATTCTTCCCTACCAATATTTAAAATTTCTATTTGCTATCTGTAAAAGTATTAAGGCCAGAACAGAACAAGAACTAGAAGTGTATGTAATCCGGGTCTCTCATCATCATGCATGCATTGCCTTTTTCTCCCTTAACATATGGATATGGTAGTCTTCAATGATTGTCGTTTGTTCGTCTATGTATGCATACTGTTTTTCTATGTCAAACCTTTCCCAAAAACCCCCTTCCCATCCATTCAACAAACCCTAACCCTCTTCCCCAGGGCTGTGTGACTTATTGTCGAGGTGTAACTAAATTAAATGTACACCAATACTTAATCACACACTTGCTGGGGCGGATGTGGTGAAAGCAACACTACTTCAATTTCAAGGCAGAGCGATGATCTTCTTCTGCTTGCCCACCCATGAGTAGGATATTTCAGAGGTTATTTTATTTAACAAAGGGACACATACCTCAGCATGAATTGCCGGCATTGATTGGATTTGGTTGTTCTCATTCCTCATATACAGCACTAACTGTTAGGCTGTAGGCCTAGTCAAGTGACTCGACACAACTATAGTTTGTAACTCTGTCTAGTAGGCTATCCCAAACCACCATTCTGTTTTTTTGTCAAATATTTGAGAATATTATTGTTGCTCGGTAAGTTCTGTACTGTACTTCATTCAACTACTCCTCTAACAGTCTCTCAAAGGCGATTGACTGTCTCCTTTTCTTTTTTTGCAAATGCTGCTGCCCTGCCAGTGTCTACTACTACTACTATGCTACCACCACCACCACCCCAATCATGGCATGTATGAAAAAGGAAACCATCTTCTCCATGCAGCCAGTGCTATGCCACAGTTGGACATAAACATCAAGCACCGGTAAGAGAGAAGTTTGGGGGAGGCAGAATTAATAATGGACATGTTGTCAATGATTTCATTTTCACACACCAGTACAAAGAATGCATAGACTACAGGACAGACTGAAAGTACTAGAAGGACCAGTCAATGAGTGAGGTGTGTCGCATCTATCTGTTTGTGTCTAATACAGTCAGCCAATTATTGAAATCAAACACAGGCTATGGGCGGCTTTGCACCAGCAAGGAAACAGTGTGATGTAAAACAGTTACCCCACCTACAAAACATTAACAACATTGCATGTAACATAGAAAAATATATTTAATTTACCCTAACAAAAATAAACTAAACCCACAAAAGCTGACCCACCCCTCCCTAACCCCAACCAATGTCCATAGAAGTCTGTAACGCCCAAACAAGTTCCCACCCACCCACCCAAACAAGAATTAAAAAAGGGGCAGAACAGGATGACAGGGACTAAGTGGTGGGGCGGGACTCAAGGAGGACACGCATCTAGCGCATCTCACCCTCTAAACGGGCGACTCAGCATCTAAGGGCGCGGCAGTTGCAGCCACAGTGGGGGGGGCACCGGAGATGGCACGGTGGTGGCGGGCAGCCGCCAGACGGTGGCGCCGTATCGCTGGAGGGCGGTGGATGGGCCCGGGCCACTGGAGGAGGCTTCAATATTTGCAGCCGCAGTCTTCTCCTCCTCCTCGGCTAAGACCACCAGCCGCCGGTATTCTCGCTGATTGCCTCCAGCTTCCGGCACCGTGCCTTGGTGGCCAACTCCTTCCGATTTTGTTTCGGAGTAGCTGTGTATCAAAAAGAAAAAAACAAGACAATTGTAAAATATACTCTTAGAAAAACAGTAGGACAAGGTAATTATTTATACACATAGTGGCATGGTAGAGTAGCACTATAAAATAAAGAACAGTAGTACATAACATTTTAAATGTCGCCCATCCTTCTTCCTTCCACCCGTCTTTCACTTTTTAGTTGAACAGTGCACCAGGTGCTCTTCTCCATAAAACTTTCAAAGCGGAGTTGAAATCAGATAGATGAGGCCATTGGTCTCAATACTCCCGCTCTTATGCCAATTGAAGGGAATTTCACTCTTCAAACGTCCCCTACAACTGATACTTACTTATGACATCGGATAGCGGGCGGACTTTGTCCGCCCGCCATCCTCATGCTAAAAAGGGTGGGGGTCCCATGGGGACAATTAATTAGGATGATGCACCCGGCACAGTGGCGGGTGCATCCTGTTTTTTTTTACATTCTGGTTGGCTTTGCTGAAAGCAATGCTAAAATGTTGTGCTGCTTTTCCAAGCACAACATGACGGGCCCCGCACGGAGCCTGTCACTTTTTGCTTTGAAAGGCGGGGGGTACCATAGCATAGGTAGGTACCCTCCATGGAGGCACCCAAGCATACTCTGCAATGTCTGCATGCCTTTCCGTGGCGGACGGCAATGCCTCCACGCAAAGGCATTCCAAAATGCAGATTATATGGCTGGCGGTGTGTTCAGAGAGACACCACCGACATATTGAACCCTTTTCCGCCTGGTCGACATGTGGGGGGTCTGAATATTTTCTACAGGGATGGCGGGAGGTTTGCCCCTGCGGTGTCAGCAGTGAATTCCAGCCGGCCCGGCGGGGGCAATACGCCCACCATCCTAATGGGGCCCTAAGTCACAACTGTACAGTATACATATACATACAATACACCCTTGCAGTGAGTGTACTGTCAAGTTCAACAATAGTTAAGGATTATGAATCTAACTTACCACCGCCTGCCACTGGTGCTGCCACTCCCCCTACCGCTCCATCGTCGGTATCGGCAGCAACTGCCGCATCCTCGCCCTCCACGTCGCCTTGTTCGCTGGCCTCGGCAATGGTGTTCGGTAGTGCACCTAGAAAACATTACACATTTATTAGGCGTCATATACACCTCCCCCCTATTGATCAGTAGCAAGGTTGAAAAATTAGTTAATACTAACATACATCACTAGTACACATCAGATAGTAGTAGAGTAGACACTAATAGTTATATATGATAATTGTAGCCTTTGCTTAATTAGCCCTAGCCATGCTACCATTTTACCTTTGTGTCTTTTATTTTTGCACATGTGACGTTACCTTGCAGCTTCTTAAGACACCTTTGAGCCCACATAACCTGCCTCACACTGCTACTGTCTAGTTATCGCGCTGCGTACAAGCGGTCAACAAACATTAACAAGCCACTTTTTTAGGAAGTACTGGTGTACTACTGTTACTGTTAGTCCATATTGCTTATCCATAAATGCGACACTTTTTGGCACGGCTGAGAAATGTTTGCAAGTTGCAATATACTAACGCACACCATATCATTTTTTCGCATTACAGACGCAAGATTCCCTTCTACGAACCAGAGCTTCTGAATGATGCAACAACTACCAGTACTAGGTTCTTCTAAGGTGAGGGGTCCCTTCACTCACATCTTCATTTATAAATTTATATAAACTAAATTCCTAGGGGATGGTGGTGCTGCCTTCCACCACTGTTCAGTTATCATGATTTAATTCCCAACTGTATAAGTGTAACAATGTATATTGTTTTAATGTTATTGATTTTCCGGTTGGTGCTGCATTTATAAGAAAACAGTGTACAGACCTTCTCAAATTGAAATAAACATTTTGAACTTACATAGACTTGGTGGTATTTGGTGTGGACTAACTTACACGAGTGAGCAAATTAAAGTAAGGGTGTGCATGTGAATTGCATCCACGACTGAGAGGTTGGGTGTGTTATGTTCTGGGTTGTCTACTTGTTGGGTATCTTGGGGGGAGGGTTCCGAGACCTAATAGTAATGACAAGACAGTACTATAATCAAGCAGTGGAATTGTGGTGGGTGCGGAATTTCTGATTGAGGTGTGCAAGGAAGGTCCAACCTACCATCACCAACATCCTATTTTCTGGTGCAAATGTCTGTGTATGTGCAAGATCCCTACAACAGTAATATGTCCTATAGGGTATCATAACAAAATAGTACTAAATCTGGTAGGGCTGTTGTTGCTGTGAATTTTCAAAGCCTCAAGATCAATAAGAGTAAAAGTAGTACAAGACGACCACCCAACGGATTGGACTCAATGGCTCGAGCTACTGGTGAAGATGAGTTTTATATTACAACTTTTCACAAAGAGTGGCACTGGCCAACTGGGCAAGACTAGCTACTACAGTACAGATAGACTGATAGTATGTAGTAGTAGTAGTACTCATAGCGGAGGCAGGGATAAGATTTTTGAAACCGTACAGATCGAAGGATAATTGGTGGTAAAAAAATAGCATTTGGAAACAAACAATAGTTCGGGAAAAATATGGGGCAGTAAAAGTTATGGAATAAGAAATATTATTAAAAACAAGAAGACTTACTGGGGCCAGCAGAGGAGCCCTCAGCGGTGTCCTCCTGGTGGTGTTCTGAGTGTCCCGCCGACTGCCCAGTCCCTGTCGGTTTGCCCCTGGGTGCTGATGCACAGGAAAGATATAAGAAAGAGACAAACATTGATGGATGGTGTCAAACAAATACAATATTTTTCAACAACGGTCAAAAAACACTTATGTAAACAACAATTGCAATAACTAAATTGACCGATCTCATCTGGTCAACAAGTAATATCGTGGAATTCGCAGTTCGACTACTTAAGTTACTATTTACCAACAGTAATCCAGTCTTCCATTCTGATTCCAGAATACTAAGTTACAACTAAGCCTAAGTACAACGTACCACCCAACCTAGCCCACCTATTCTAGGCATGCCAATTGTACATTAAGTATGCATTTCCACTGTATTCCTCAACAATGCATATGGTCAAATCATGGAGGACACATGAACATGACTACATTTTTTGTATACACCAAATTTGGGTTTGATTGATTGATGCTGATCTGCTAGTGCTAAGTAACTGCTAAGCCTACCACCACTCATTGAACAAACTAGAAAAGGTTCTAATAAAGACTGCCGTACTAGCAGCACATCACGTAACTGAGTGAGGGGGCATCACACATACCACTAACAAATTAGAAGCTCATACAAAGTACCTAAACCTAAGTATCAATCCGCCCCTATCTGTTAGTGACAGGACAAAGTAAGGAGTGGACTAGAGTCACTGTAGCATTCCGTAACTTAATTTTTCTAAAATAAACTCGTAAAGAATCATGCTAAGCAAGCGCAAACGCAAAGCTGCAAACAAGTAAGATTAGTAGTAGCGCAGAAGAGCACCTGTGTCAAAAAAAATCACAGACTTTTAAATGTAATTAACCTGGAATGTAAGCAGCAACATTCTAGCTGGTTCGAAGAAAAAAAAGATATTCGCAATATATAACACAGAGCAGAAGAACAGACACAAAGTAGTAATAATTAAATAGGTACTCACCAAGCCCCGGGACCTCCACTCCTAGCAGGTCCAGCAGGTCCTGCTCACGTCCAAGATGTCGGACCACCGGTGCGTCAGCTGCGCCTGGGTGCGCGGGACACCAGAGAAGCGCGACACTGCCCGGCGCACCTTCCCCCACCGCTGCCGACGCTCCCGGAGGCCGTACCCGGACCCAGGCCTGCCACCTGCTGCCAGGGTTGAGGGGAGGTGGCGCTGCACAAAGAAAATTAATGCAGCCAACTCCACCTCCCCAAATAAGGCCCGTGCCTGCACCCCTTGTGGGCACCGCCTTCCGCAAGGAAGGCGGTCGCGGCTCTGGCTGCGCCGGCGAACAGCCCTACCCTTGGACATGGTTCTGGGGACGGGGCGGGAAAGAAAAGGTAAAATAAATAAAGGAGTAAAGGAAATAAATAGCAGGCAATAGAAAGAGAAAAAGTCGCTAAAAAACAAAAAAAAAGTAGACAAAAACCAAAAATATAGAAGCAGGAAAATAGTTAGAGAAGTAATAAGTAATAAAGATCCAAAAAAAGTGGCTATAAACAATGGATTGAAAAGATTTTGGGAGGATTCAAAATCAGGCCCCAGAACCATGCAATAGAGTGAAAAACAAGATGGCCGCGCCCATTGCGACCACGTGCGCAAGTTCGCGCGATATTTTCTCCCCGAGCAAGCAAAAAGCAACACGATCAAGTAAAAGCTGGCACGAACAGGAAATATCGACCGCGAACATGCATTGCGTGACCCGGAACAGTAAGTAAGCATCACGAGAGGGCGGGACAAGTGAAAACAAGATGGCCGCGCCCGTGAGCAACCGCATGGGTAAGTTGGCGGCCCGCGATCACGCAAAAAATACCGCGAACAGGCGGGAAAAAAACTTCCGCGTCTTCGCGATATTTCCGGCGTGTTTGCGGAGATTTTCAGCATTTTCGCGATAATTTGCGAAAGTTAATTTTGCAAATTCCGCCCACCCCTACTTTTGAACGATTCATACGGAAATGGGCTTTCTGTACGAATCGTACTTCCTAGGTTGTAGGGACAGTTTACCGGGTACGAGTCGTACGGATAAAACGCTCCGTACGACGAATCGTACAGCCTTTTTCCAGGATTGGAATCGGCCCCTCAGTGCAAGTGTTCAGATGTCTGTAGTCTTAAACTAGACGGTATGAATTATCTGGTTTCCTTAAGGAAACAAAAGATTATTCATTGAAGAGGTGCAAGTTTCATTTACACCCTTGTATTCAAGTTCATCTAATATTTCCCTGACCTGTTTTTTTGTCTTCTTGTTTTATTGGGTACTGTCTCTGTGGAATTGGAGTAGTTTTTACTGGGATTACATAGTGAGATGACTCAGCAGGCCACCCAACATAGTGTCGATATAATGCTGGAGCAAGTGCTACTGCCCACTCCTGCACGTATGAATGTTTTAGGTATACTGAAACGAGGTCAGAGAAAGCTGGTAAAATTATTGTTTCTCCCTTTGGGCACTCCATAACAATTTCAGGAGGCCAATTTTTTTCAGCCAATAGGATGTCATTTCCATAGGTCAGGTTCTTCCAAAAGAGTCCTTTAATTTTCCTGGGTTAGTCCCCCTCCATTTGGAGTGTTATTTCATGTAACCTATGTGGGACACTTACACTCGTATCAGGTGTTTCCACCATGATATGTTCATTCAACTCCGCTGTCACCAGAAATTCCATAAGGTTCTGGCAAGCTATTGTTACTTCTGCTACACTGTCTAGCATCGTCAGAGCCCATTCCACATTCAGAAGTTGAGTCCTCAGAATTCTGGGCATGTCTAACTTTGAGACCTGCTATCTTCTTCTTTTTAAATTGAGGTTATGATTTTGGTTTCTCTTCTTTTTTGGAAGTATACTCTGAAGCACGTTGCCTGTCTCTGGACTTTGTAAGCTCTTATTCTCTGTTTTCCGAGTGTCCTTCTCTCTTGGAGTTTTTTGATGTACTCTGAAAGGAACAAGAGGAACGTGTATCAGTATCCTAATATCTGTCAGGTTTTTTAATGTTATCACGGTTATACCTCCTTTCAGAGGGTTCCTGTTTAGGAGACCTACTCCTGGATTGTGACCTATTCTGCCTATTCTTTTGTTTTTTATTATTATCCCATTTCTTCTTAGAAGAATCAGGTGCTTGCTTGGTGTTCTGTTTTTCAGGACCACCCATGAGTTGAAGTTTTGTTGCTTTAGCTCCCAAGCTATCTCTACCTAATTCGGCATAGGTGTCCTCGATAATTTTAGAAAATTCACACTCCTGTTGTGAAGGAGTAAAATCCCTCAGGCGTTGGCGTATTGCCACTGCTGCTGACCCCCCCCCCCCCTTTTAAGTTTGCTAATATAATAGTAGATACCTGGGCAAAATGTCCTAACAATTTTATCCCTAAGTTCAGAGCCGTTTCTACTCCATACTCATTCTGTATTTGTCTCAATACAACTAGTATTGCTACTATTGAAGGGATATCATGAGTTCTGGTAAATATGGCAGAGAAAACTGTATCTTAAGATGCAAAATCCCCTCTCTGGGGAGGTATCCCCATTGGCAGGCACATCGTTAGCATCCTGTGTTTTTCTTGAGGGTTTGTGTGAGGAAACACTGCCAACAACTGTGTTAATTTTTTTAGCTATCCAGAATGGCATTTGCTCACATTTAGTGGGCATTTTACCCATAACTGCATGTAGAGTTTGTGGTCTTATTTTAGTTGTAGATCCCAGAATTTGTCTTGCTGGAGGAGCCCTTTCTGGCTAAAGTGTGTGTGTTCTCATCACCAACAGTATGAGGTTTCTGTAAAGTTTTTTTTTTCTCTATCTGAAGTGGACGGAAGTCTGCTACTGGCATTGTGTCAATGTCTGGATGCGGTATGTAAGCTGCTAGGACTGGCGAAGTTGCTCCATCTCTTCTGAGCAGACTGAGTCTCACTTTTTTTTTAATGTGGGAGGGCACCTTTAAACCAGTTCATGTGCTCCTGGTAGGTGAGTGGAATTTCAATGTCCTCATATGGATAGTATTTGTCTGGTGTTTCATCTTCAGTGTAAGAATAAAATGTATTTGTGCGTGCATCTGCTTGTGGGAATTTAACACATGAATAGAATACCTCTGTTCTATATGATTTGTGTGCCTCAATCATGGATGTTACTGTTCCACCCCTAGCTGTGACTCCATAGTCTGCTAGTTTTAAAGTAAGGGCAGTTCTGACATTTTCTGAAATATTTATTTCACCTTCTTGTTCTTCCTCCCTTGCTGCAGATGCACGTTGTGCTTGCACAGCGGCATCTTCGTCAGCCATTATTGAAAAAGAGCGAGTTTCAAGGAAACTGATATAACGTTTTATGCACAATCAGGTCTTGTTTGTCCTTCAAGCTTGATAAACCTTGGGCTGGCAGGTAAGCCTGATGTCCTGCTGGTGATGATCATGTTGCCCCTCCCCCTTCCTCTTTCCTCGGCTTCCGGGATGCTTAGACCACAGCAGCTCGCAGCCAGGCTGTTGTGAGGCGTGCACTGCAACATGGGCATCATCATCGTGTGTAGCGGCTTGGAGGCAGCGGGGGATGCATAGGACACCTGCTGCACCCCCGCAGTGATCTGTCTGTTCTGTCTTCAGACACAAGGTATCGGTGGCAAGGGTTGCAGGACCAATGAGGGGCCACGGAGGGAGCCGGCTGAAGCTGTCAGAGGTCTCCCAAGGTGGGGACCAATGGAGCTGGATGTCAGCGGAACACGCTGGCAAGAACCGCTGAGTTCTTAAAGAGCTTGAGGAGTTGAGAGGACTGTGAGCCAGATCTGTGAGTATGGAGTAAGGATGCAGGCACTGCATTACTGTCACCAAGGCTGTAGAGGCACGGTAGGACTTAATTCTAGTAATTCTGCGAGCTGCTTTATTTTATAGATTCTTCATAAACTCTCAAGAGTACCAGCGCTTTGTTTATTTACAGTACGTGCAGGCTGGAACATTTTCTGGCAGACTGTTAGTTGCTTGATAGCTCCTCTTAAGCTGCCACTTGTGTGGTTCTTGGGCAGCTTGGCAGCAAATAAGTGACTCTGTGCCTCGATTGGGATTATTGACAACAAGGTGTCCTACGTGATCTATGTGGAACAGTGAATATATAACTCACGCAAGCAAAGATAATTAAGGGCTTGGAAGGTGAGCTATGCGTCAGATGGTTTTGAGAGGGGCAACAGCACGAGCAGGATCTCCAGCCGCAGCCCCCGCTTCTCCATTGTGTGCACAGAAAGCTAGACGTCAAACAGACGTCAAGCAGCGCAGGCCTGTATCTTGGCAGCTAGGAGAGGAAGAATTGTTCAGAAAACTAGGGGAGACATAAACTCTACGAGCTCACAAGTGGCTATTCTGTCTCTGAAGTTCTCTTCTACGCTATCCGACTCCCCTGGAACATCTTCAGCCTCACTGGAGCTCTCACCAGAATTGAGATCTGAGGGCAAAGGCAGGGTCATAGGGGCAGTGGTAGTGGAGTCTAGTGCGCAAGGATCTGTTGCGACAGGTAATAGGAGGTAATAGGTAACAGGTAATAGGAGCTCAGAAGTGGTTAATCCTCCTAAGGAACGCCCGGTATTCTCTATAAATAATTAAATTAATAGAATGGCTAATTTGGCTAATATGGCTAGCACGGTTCCCGCAGTGGATAAGATATTTCCTGATGAAACTGCCCCTGTAATTGAGGAGAAAGGTGCTGCCGCCACCATAGGTACTGTGGCTCCTTTAGGAAAAGAAGGAGAGACCTTTCTTGAAAAAAGTTCAGAGGATCAAGCTCAATCAAGGCAGCTGGTAGGGTCTACACAAAGGGTAACGCTGGAGATGGCAAGACGCCATTCCAGGATAAGTGAGGACCTGGGGTCGCTAGTGTTGGGGGGGGGCAAACATTGATACTGCTTCTGCTATGGACCAGTCTTCAGTTGTCCCGATGGATCAGATGCAGCAGCTCTTTGAGACCATTCTGGGGGAAATCCACAACTGCAAGACCTCGCAAGCTCAGGAACCCTCTTTATTGCACCAACGTCTAGATAAAATTGAAACCATGGTACAGCAGATACCTGAGAGATTTAAAGAGCTGGAGCAGCGGGTATCTGATATTGAGGATCGATCTGCATTATGGGACTCTGACATTGTTTCTCTCTAGAAGAAGTTTCAGGCCTCCCAGAATAAGATGGATAAGATGGAGAACTATGCAAGTCGCTCAAATTTGCATTTCACAGGGATTCCAGAAGATAGTGAACGCATGGATGGTCAATCCAGTCCAGTGGCTTATATTGAATCAATAATCAGAGACCATTTGCTGGAGAAGGCACCTGAATACCTTACAGTAGTGCGGGCCCATAGAGTTCCCTTTCAGAAAATTCCAGGGGCTAAGTATCCCAGGACAATGATTGTGACCTTCTTGGATTATCGTATTAGAGAGGCAGTACTATCAAAGGTAATTCAGAAGAGACAGATTGTTCTACCCAGCGGGGGCCGAGTACGAGTATTCTCTGATATGTCGGCAGCAGCAGCATGGAGACGGAAGGACTTTGTTGGAATGCTGAGCCAATTCAAGAGTGCAGACGCCCAGGCCTCTATTGCGCAGCAGACCAAATTTAGAGTTCTATGTAAAGGAAGGTTCCATCTATGTTTTTCTCTTGAAGAATGCCATGATCTACTACAGAAGATTGTTCAAGTTAATAAAATAAAAGAGACTTAAGTAGACTCAATTAGACTTATGTAGACTTAAGCAGAGTTTTTCTGTATATAACAATTAGCTTATTGAGAGAATTGTTTGATATTTTTTTCCCTTCCTGCTATGCATTTTGGCACTTTGGCACTTTAGGTATTTTTAACTATCTTTGAAGGTCACTTTGTTTGCAGGTACCTATTGCCATGTTGTACTGTACTCTCCTTTAAGGGGGGGAGATGAATTGTAATGCACTTTACAGGGCACTTTATATGGGCTACCCCTTTTTCATAATGTGTGTTGAGGTAGTAAATTGCAGTTTTTGCACTATCATTGCATTTGTGGCAGTAAGCTTATAGCTGACGTTGTTTGAATGGCACTTTGCACATTGCACTTTACCTTCTTTGGTACTGGCACTTTATATGGTCTACCCCTTTTTCACAATGAGTATCGAGGTAGTAAATTGCAGTTTTTGCACTAATGATCATTGCATTTGCTGCAGTAGGCTAATAGCTAATATTTTTGTATGGCACTTTGCACATCACACTTTACCTTTTTCTGGTACTGCGTTTTTTTTCGTGCACTAATGAATCTTTTATATTGTACTGCATATGTCGCACTTTTTGTTGCATTTCTTGTTGTTTTTGGGGGGGTTCTCTTTTTTTTCTCTCTGTACTTTTGCATTGCGTTCCTCTTAAGCTGATATCAGTTACTATGAAAGTAAGTTACGGGATTCCTGAGGCAAGGTATATACTTTATATATCCTGGGGTTAATATAATTGATATTTCTTTTTAATAGAGGTGAAGGGGGAGGACGTGCTCCCGGGTGCCAAGTCAAGGCATCTTGTTGTTGGAGGGAGGCTGTGGTGGTGAGGGAAGGACAACCTCACTCCACAGACAGTTTGGGGTGGGCAGAGGGCAGGGGGAAGAGGGGTGTAGCAATAAAAAAATGAGCATATAGTTAGCAGGCAGACTAGGAATTTTGGGCCGTTGGGCAACACGATTAAACTTGGAGGCCAAGTTGAAATTGGCAGTGTTTCTGTTACCAAGGGGCTCTACATTATTTTATTGAGAGAGCTGGCACAAATTAAAGATAGTTGGAAGAGAGAATAATAGTTTTTTTGTTTAAAATGCTATGTTTGATCTAAGCGATGGCACAATTGCTGAAGGTCATTTCATGTAATGTGAATGGCTTCTTGAAAGCACAAAAAAGAGGATCAATGTTAAAATGGCTAGAATCTGTCTCCCCTCAGGTGCTTTTCTTGCAGGAGACGCATCTCATATCTAACTCCCCCAACTTTACTCTCCCCAAGAAATATGCCCACGCATACTTTGCCTCGGCCCAGGCGACAGTGCAAGGAGTGGGTATTCTTTTATATTCGGAGTTGGATTGGGAGGTGGGTAAGGTGATTCGGGATGAGGGAGCTAGGTGGTTATGGATAGAAGTTTTAGTTAATGGAATAGCTGTCATCCTGCTTAATTATTATGGCCCAATTGGCAACGTCTGTGCGGCCCTGGAATAGGTATATGACCTGCTGGTGGGTGCGCAGGGGCTTATAATTATCGGGGGAGATTTTAACGTAATACAAGATCTCAGTTTTGATACCTCAAACAAGGGAAAAAAGCATTTAAAACCTAAAACAGACAGGTTCTTAAAAATTATTAAAGAGGTCCTTGCTTTATTGGACCCATGGAGGGTAGACCATCCAGGTGCCACTGAAAAGTTTTTTTCTGCTTGAGGAAATTGCTGGAAGTAAAACTGCCATCAAAAGGTGTACAAGGAAAGCCAGCATATCGAGAAACTTTTAGCTTGGTCCACAAAAACGCAAATGAGCAAACAGTCCATTTCATAAATTAGAAATCCGAGTACTAGGTGCCTGGTGAATGATAAAGACGGAATTGCCAACGTTTTTATATCACATTTCAGCAAGATATATGCGGAAGTCCAGACTGACCCTCGAGCTCTTGCAGATTATTTTACGACACTTCACCTGCCTAAAGTCAGTGAGGAGGACTGTATGCTTTTGAGGGAACCGATTACAATCACAGAACTAAGTTAAATCGTTAAACAAATGGCAAATGTGAAGCCGAGTGGCAATGATGGGATCCCTATTGAAGTATATTAGCTTTTTTTAAAATGAACTCTCCCCTCTCTTGGTATCACTTTTCAACCAAGTTCTGTCTGGAATGGTAGTTTCAGACAGATTTAAGGATTCAGTGATGATCTCAATTCTAAAGAAGGATAAGGACCCTAAATAGCCAAGTTCTTATCGCCCTATAAGTCTACTAAATGTAGACTATAAGCTTCTCATGAAAATCTTGGAAAATAGAATTGCGGGCTGCGCGCAGTGCTTGGTACATGCAGATCAAACAGGGTTTTTGTCTGGGAGATATATGGCTGCGAATACGTTTTATCTGATTCAAGCTAACGACTATTTTTCTCCTACAAAGGAGGCTGCGGCCATTTTAATGATGGACGCAGAAAAAGCATTCGACCTGGTGGATTGGCAGTTCCTCTTCTTTATTTTGGGAGAGTTTGGCTTTCCACACCATCTGATCGAGATGCTGGAGAGAATCTATAGGGGAGCCATTTAAAAAATTATTGTAAACTCTGAGGAGGCGGGAGATGTAGTAATAAGGCGGGGTACTAGGCAGGGATGCCCACTCTCCCCCTTCTGTTCTCACTCTTTATTGAGCCATTAACGATAAAAATCCGCTCTAACATACTAATCCAAGCCCCCCTATTGGAAACGGACAAAATAAAGCTGTTTGCTGATGATCTGATCCTGTACCTGAATCCAGAGAAATCAAACATTATGAGAGCATTGGGAGAAATCCAGGCATTTACAGAATTAGGGGGTTACAGGTTTAATCAATCTAAAAAGGAGCTTCTTCTATTTAATCCACCAGGAATAGAGCTGCCAGAAGGGCTGGAATTTGTACCTCTTAAACCCATTAAATATCTGGGCCTGTATGTGACAGTGGACTTACTCCAACTTTATCACCTGAATTCTGTCAGAACACTTGACAAAATAAAACGTCTGTTAGAAAGATGGGCATTATTGCCCTTGTCAATAATAGTTCAAGTCTCTCTGATAAAAATGTTGATTCTTCCTTTGTTGTTATTTTTATTTTTAAATCTTCCTTTAAAGATTCCAATCTCGTATTTTAATGAAGTCGAGAAGGTGTTTCGAGAGTTTATCTGGGCTAACAAAAAATCTCTAATTAAGCTATCTTTTTTACAATTGGATGTAGAACAGGGAGGGCTTGCAGTACCTCATTTAGCTACTTATTACCAAGCTGCATTACTTAGCTTAACAACTCAGCTTCTGTCCCCTTTTTTGAAGTTTGATAATTGTTTGTTTAATCGTATGCTACGGGAGAGTGCTATTAAGTTACCAGCTTTCTTGCACACTGCAAAGTTACCAAAAAGAACAAGATATAAGGTTGTGAATATAATATTAAGTCGTATTCAGCGATTCAACAAAAATTATAATAGTCCATCATGCCATGCATATTCCTCTCTTTAAGACTGTGAGGTATAGGGCCTCAAACTCCCACAAACGGCGGTACAGCTTTATATTCTGTTGGGTTTTTGTAATTTGGGCGACTTTTATAATGGTAATAATCAAATGACGTGGTAGACTTTTGTAACACAATTTGAAATGTGCCGTGACGTCTGGCTAAGTTTAAGGCAGAGTTCATGTTTTCTCAGGACTAACTTCAGAGGAATCAGTGAGAGTACTAGAGTAATTTTGAAAGCTGCCTTTGAGTCAAACTTATTGGGCATTGGCAACTGGTATAAGGTATTACGTCAGGAGAAGAACAAGAACCTCATTGAATTAATGCTCCCAAATATTGCTCAGGAAACTAACTGTAGGTTTAGTAGACAGGAATGGCTACGAGTCTGTGAGCTTGGCCACAGGGCATTGAGAGCGGCCAATTTTCAAAGAATGTCTTTCCTTTCTAGATGGGTGGCCTATTACACTCCCTCCAGGCTCCATAAATGGTTCCCCATGCTACCGAATGATTGTTTCAGATGCAATCTGCCAGAGGCAGGGGACTGGACACATATATTTTTCACTTGTCCGAGATTACAACACTTTTGGGGGGAGGTTTGTAGGTTTATTAGTACATGTGTTTTATTAGATATCCTTTCATGTGCATCGTTGATGCTATTTGGCTTCTCTTTTGTAATTGATCAGCTCTCATTATACGAGCAATTTTTCGTTTCCCTAGCCATAGCAGTAGCCAGATCTTTAATTCAAGAGAATTGGAGAGCTCAGAAAATACCGACAATGGCCCAGTGGCTACACAAGTTGGAGAGGACTTACAAATTTGAGGAGGCCTATGCGAAGAGGATAGGGGCGGTGCAGAGATTTGGGATGACATGGAAGGGCTATGTTTCAATCACACACATAAGTAATGCCATGTGACTTATCTATGGGGAATTTCCAGGCGAAGACTGTAATCATACAAGTTATCAAGCTAGGGGTCATATGCTTTCACAGATTTGATGTTTAGAATATTGGTATTGTACATCATGTAAAATGGGGCATGAATTTACGTCTTCTTTTACTGTACATTTTAAGTGTGAGACTCAAAATGCAATAGGTTTTATCATCTTTGCCTCTTAGTATATTTTGTATATCATATTTATCATGTATTAATGTATTATGAAAATTGTTAAACTTAGTGTCTATGTATTATATGTGATTGGAGAGTCTGAAAATTTGTCTGTAATATGATTGTTGTCTACGCTCAATAAAAAATAAAAAATAAAGCTTGATAAACCTATAGCCAATACATAGGATATGCCTACTCAGCTGTTGAGAATTGTTCCCTCCCCACTCCAGACGTCTCTGGAAAAATGTGAGTGGGGTCTCTGAGATTAGTACAACTGAACTACTCAGATTTGACCATTAAGTAAGTACTAAACCAACGTTGGTGGAGCCATGTTGTGTAGCTTCCATAGATCTATATAGGATCTGTGCGTTTAGACAACATAGACTGTGGGATTGGTGTCCAGACTGATTCCGGTCACCCCACCGGGTATTTACGCCTGTATAAAAGCTAGCTCACAGTGCCACTAGAAACCCCTCTTACCAAGGGGAGAATAGTTCTTGGCAACTATCAAACATGACAACTCTGTCCCATCAGGGATTTTGGAAACTGTACAGTACTTTTCGCTGAGTCACTCGTGCTCACTTTGTTTCAGAGAGATACACAGAATAAACGGTGGGGATGTTTTCAATCGGCATTTATTGAACCAGCGCCATTCCAGTGTAAAATAGGTGTGCTGAAACAACCATTAGACAGAAACAGATATAAATAATAATAAGCACTCACAAAGTAAAAGGATGTGAGATTTCTACGATAGTGCTAAAACAATTAATACAGGCAGGTATATAAATGCATGACAGAAATAATGCGTACTCCTGCGATGCAACCACCATTTAGATGTACCTAAGTGTACCTATTATGTACATAGGTGTAGAGCCAAGAATCCCACTAGGATAAAATCGACCCCATTACGTGAAGTGAGAGACTGTGGGACCCCGTCTTGGTCATGAGATGGACAGGCCGTGAGGAATGTCAGACCGGTGCGAGCTGGAGTGTCTGCATGCAGAAACCTCAGTGACTTGCGTCAGTGTGTTGGCATGGAAGTCCTTTTTCTCCTCTTCCTGCCTCAGCAAAGATATGGTGTTTATATACCCAAAGTGGTACCCTCAGGGGATCTACCTTGCTGTATCATGTTTGACTATGATGACGGAAGGAATGACCCTTATACATAGTTATTATGCAGAGGATGGCAGTCCTGCTGAGATTCCAAGAATCCTCATGCATAATGAATGAGGCTACTTTTCGGAGAAAAAAAACATGTCCTGTAAGCAGTACTGTAACTAGGTAAAAGGTCAGTACCAAAAACCATTATGTAGTGTAATGGCAGGGAAAATATAGGTGAAAGTTTTGGTTACTACCTTAGCCTCTATCGGGGCACCTGTATGAAACATAACAGTAGGTAGCTTGGAATTATACATTTCCTGTTGATAAATTCCTTGTGATATGTGATTTGGAGTTGTTTGGAATTAAATCCTCAAGACCAGGGGTCCCTTTTAATCAAGCCTATACATGTCTTGACACATATAGTTATATACCATAATAATGGTCAATTACATTTGTGTTTACGGTCTCCTGGACTTGGTTAGCATATACAATCATGTAATGTTTTCGATTTGGGATTCAGCTTTCAACTGGGTGTTATTCATGTATCCTTTTATACTTTAAGTGCATTTTTAAATATATGAAAGTGGACTCAAATGTGTAGTTTTCGCTGCAATTCCTGTGAATGCACATTATCTCACTGCAAGGGATTCTATTAACTAATGAAATATGATAGGCACTGCTCGCATTCAGTGCACAATCTATAGCAGTTTCTTTTTGACAACTTAGTGCCATCAGCTGGATATTATTGACTATAGTATAGAGTTCAACATCCAGAAAGGGCACTCTTTGTTCATCCCTAGTCATTGTTCATCTGATATTGAACTAGGTTCTCAATGTACTAAAAACTGATCCCAAAAAGCTGCCTTCAGTTTGAAACCAGTATTTTTGCGACCAGTAAGGAGCTGTGCAAACCAACCTATGTATAAACAGGTCACTCCACAAAATTCTGAATCGGATTGAGTCACAATCTGACCTATCTAAATATTATTCACTGTGTGCGTCACAAATTGTGACTCAATATTATTGGTCACAGTCACATGGATGGTGGCCTGCAAGGGTCAGCAGACCACCATGCCTGTGATTAAATAAAGTTGTTTTTTTAAAGCAGTCATTTTCCTTAAAGGACCATTGCCTACTCACTAGAAATATTTACACAATTCACAAAGGGTAATGGGTCCAAAGGGAATCCTTTGCATTTTGCACATGATTTACTACATGGGGTTGGTAGCTTTTCATGGATTGAAACCAAAATTCTGCTTGCAAACCATTGATACATATGTTATCAATTAACAAATTACCTAAAACATGCTCTTCCCAAATTGCAAATCGCTATCCATTCTCAATCACCATTTTAGGAGATCTCGACAATTTACTGACTTCAGAAATGCGATTCATACACATAGAAAATCTTTTTTGAGTCACAAACATTCCTATGTTGTGATTTTCAGCCTCTGGGGCTGGAAAACAGATTAGTACATTAGGCTGATTATATCTGGATCCTCATCAGAGAAGATAACTCTAAAGATATTCCCAATTAGAATTAAATTGAAAGGGTATGCTTTTCAAATCTCTTTTCAAGCTTTTAAAAGATGTAATTCTCATAATAAAGTGGTAATGGATTCTAGTCTCTGGACCACATCTAGAGAAATCCTGGTTGAATTATTTTTTTATTTCTTTAATGACTGAATTCCTGGAACTGAGATTCTGCTTTCTGTACTGTACAAAAAGTATGTGGGATGTTATATTTGACTATAACACAGCTAAGATTGATTTTTGTTACAGATATATGAACAATGCATGCAACCTAGTAAAGACTCGAATGGAGGCCAACATTGGGATGAAGTTGTCAGATTATCTGGCACTTGATATCGGGTGAGCTGCATTACTTAAGGATGTTTTTAAAGGCAGATGTGAATTCACAAAATTCTTCATAGGAACTGATATCAGAGAAATGTTGTTGGTTTAAACTTTGCATATGACGTACACATGTGCAAGTGGAGAATTAACAGACAAAAGAACCTTGTTGCTCAGTTAGGGGTAAAAACTAGCTCCAACCCAAGTAATCCACATTATTGCAGATTTTGAATTTTAGAGTAATACGATTATATGGCAGCAACACCAAGACCGGGTCATTCAACAGATTCGGTGCTGCTCCACACTACTGAAACTCTAAAGTTTGCCCTAGATCAGGGCAAGGATGCAGTACTGATTCTGTTGGACCTATCGGCCGCATTTGACCCGATCACTCACAATATTCTGAGAGAAAGGCTTGCGAATAGTGGCATTGCCAACAAGGATCTGGCCTGGCTAATATCCTTTTTGGAAAACAGTCGTCAAATACTAACACTTGGCACTTACAAATCAACAGAAAAAAGTTTCTATCAGGGGTCCCACAGGTCTCGTTCCTGAGCCTAACTCTATTTAATCTATATATGATACGGTTGCTCACTTTGATGGCCACATTCAATATCGAATCCATTCCATACATGGATGACACACAGCTAATTCTCACCCTCAACTAAAATTCCACAACAGCTGAAGAGACATCATTGTCTAGCTGCAGTTATGGACTGGATGAAACTCAACCATCTCAAATGTAACAGCCAAAAAAACGAACTAATGCTTGGAAAATTTAATCTCTTCATGCCCAAACAGTGGTGACCGCCGAACATGACTTCATCTCCCAACACAGTACATACTGTGGGGAATTTAGGGATCAAGTTCGATTCCACACTATCCTTCCACAAGCAAGCCCTTGCTGTGGCAGACAGGTGTTTCTACAATATAAAAATCATCAGAAAATTCCTGGATCTATTTCCTGTTACTGCTAGGAAAACAGTTACAGCGGCATTAATCCTGTCACGTCTGGATTACTGCAACAGTCTGTATGCAGGAGCAAAAAAGGCTGTTCTGAAAAGATTACAGGTAGTCCAGAATGCGGCAGCTAGGCTGGTACTCAAACTACTTACGGGTTTTTCTTCAGCAGCAGCACTCAGAACCCTTCACTGGCCACCCATAGACAAAAAGATTATTTTCAAAAATGTAACAATCATCTACAAGGCCACCAGGGCAATGGGACCAAAATACCTAAGGTCCAGAATCAGACCCTATATCACCCAACGCCTCTTGCGGTCATCCGCGGAAAATGTTTTAGCATCCCCACCTTCAATCTGATATCTAGAGGAGGTAAGGCAATGGCTGTCCTAGGAACGAAAGCCTGGAACACCTTGCCCACTCAGTTGAGACTTAGACAATCTGAAACTATGTTTAAAAAACTTCTAAAAACCTGGATCTTTGCTGCCTCAGACCACACCGTGCTATCTCTCATCTGATCCCTATTTTTACCCATGTGTTAGCTAAGCCTTTTCCCCACCTCAGATTTCCAATTTCTCTCCACTAGCGCCAAGATGATCCTAGGAATGAACATTGCTCTTTATAAATAAACTCATTCATTCATTCATTCAAAAAGCATCTTAAGAATTCTAATGATGGTGGATGCATATATTCCTTTAATCAAGAGAGGGAGGGAGAAGCAGAGATTTGTTCGGCTTCTGTAAGGTATAATCAATATCAAAGAAGAATGAATCACATGTTCTGTGTAATACCAAGGTCTCTGGTTCTCATAGTTTGGAGACCCTCATTCACATTTAACAAAAAGTGCAGTATATGTTGGTTGTCCTCTCTGTTTGTTACGTGAAAAGCATCATCATTGCATCTTTTTATTCACTTTAGTGTTCAGTTCTACAAAGTGATATACTTTACTCCAACTTGAGGGAGACCATCTGATTTTCCAAAAGTTGTGATTAGAAAGTGTGAGGGCGTGTTTGGAGCGTGGTTAAAATGACCTCCTGTCCTCAGTGTGGTCTTTCATTTATCAAGGATGGAGTAAGATTAAAAGAGTAAATGGTGCTGTGGTGGAGGGGTTACTGTTCCACCACACCTAGTGAAAATTCATGATTGGTCGACATGTTTTGGCCCTTTGATGCCCCTACGGGTCTGTGGGCCTTCTTCAGGACTAGGCTGTAACTGGCTAACTCGCTGTAGCGTGTTGAGAGTAAGTTGGTCACTTACCCTTCTTCCTCAATGAGCCCACTCGCTCATCTTCATATGTAAGTTATACATGCATCTTTTGTCTATACCATGGAGAGGAAAAGACAGTGTAGACAAAACAATAGATACATTTCATACTAAGTATTGATGCCTAACAAAATTTGGAGAGATGCTGTTTTTTGTACAAAGAAATATATGGGTGCTACTGGGAGCTAGACAAGTCTACATTAAAAAAGTGGGGAGGGTGTGTTCATTTCTCTTTTCTGAACCGTAGGGCATTTTTTGGTAGATGCTCACCTTCTATGTGGAAATTAAAAAAATAGTATTCAATTGTTGCTCATATTCACAGTGGTGTTGGGTGGACTATAGGCCAGTTACGTGCTTCTAAAATAATATGTAGTGTGAATTCTAATCATTAATCGTTTAGTGGGATGTGAGGCTGCTACAAGTATACAAGGACGTGGCTCAAAACACTCATTAGTGCGCAGTGCTAATGAAGGCCTCTCTTATTTGAAGCGGTAGGAAGTATTAAAGGGTCGCTTTCCTTAAGTGCAACAACTATGATGTTCTGGTATTCAGTTGACTCTCATACTCCTAGTAGTATAAATAGGAGTATTGGCCAAATAATTCTATAAAGGTTGCTTTCTCTTTTAGTCGACCTGTTAGAATGGGATTTCTCTGGAAAATGTATTTCAGCGCAGTGCTGGTTGCATAAAAACCTGTATTGACACATGAATGTTATTTTGAGAATGTTGTTCTCATCAATTGCATCTGTAAGCGGTGTTGGAATGTCACTATGTGTATAGGCATGGGTTAAGTATTAGTATCTAACTGGCGCATGCTTGAGATCTTGGCTGTTCATATTGATTGCTGTGGTATTATCGCAGAAAACTATGCGTTCCTGAGTTCTAAAGGTTGGTGGTGTGTATGTGGTTGCTGCAAGGCGTGCCCTTTGGGAGAAAGAGAAATGGAAGGGAAATACCTTGTCATGGAAATGGTTATGCTCCTACAGGGACGGGCAGAGGGACTTGGTCTGTTCAGAATAACAGAGGTCAGTTAGGATGAGTGTTAGTTTAAGGCACGGAAAGAAGATCTGGGTTCTTTGTTAAAGTCCTACCTTTGCAAAGTCATGTCTGCACTTGTGCTGACTCCGTCTTTCGTGCCCCGGTTACGCGGGCAGGAAGTTAATGCTATTTGTAGCTTGTGGTTAGTGTAAAAAATGGTTGGCATAGTTGAAAGACTCTATCACTTGACTTCAGGCCATATAAAAACTTTAAAATGTTTAATTCGGGCATGGTTGCTCCTAATTATGGAAAGAGATGGGTTATATACTTTCTTTAGAAAAAATTAAATATAGAGATTTTTTGAAAAACGAAGTCTGTAAATATCATGGTGGCAGCTTTAACCACATTTATAGTTCTAGCTATAATGCTCAGATGTGATGTTGGGTAGCTTAAGAGATAATGGTGCCGATCACGATCCGGTAAAAAAAAGGCCCGTCCGACTCGTATCCGGTCTTTTTACCGTACGAATCGTACAAGTGCCGTACAAACTGGCAATGACGATTCGCATGGTAAACAGTCCATACGAACCGCCTTGGGAATTATTCCCCACACGTCCTCGGGTCGGAAAATGTGTCCGACACGTCCTCGGACGATTTACCGTACAAATGTGAAAAGTGAAGTCCGACCGAGGAATCACGATCCAACCCGTGCGTCCGATCTTACAACCGTATGGTAAAAACACCGTCCGCACCGAACTCCCATAGCAACCATGGAGACATGTGCCCGCATACGCGCCCAACACTCCCCCAGCACCCATACGTTCGAGTCGTACTCCCCGTGTATGTACACCCCCCCTGTATGTACACCCGTGTACGTGTCGAACCCCCACCCGTGTATGTACACCCATGTACGTTCGAGTAGTACCCCCACCCGTGTACGTGTCGTACCACCGTGTATGTACACCCCTGTACATGTCATACCACCGTGTATGTACACCCCAGTACGTTCCAGTCCTACCCCCACCCCTGTACGTGTCGTACCACCGTGTATGTACACCCCTGTACGTTCGAGTCGTACCCCCACCCCTGTACGTGTCGTACCACCGTGTATGTACACCCCTGTACGTTCGAGTCGTACCCCCACCCGTGTACGTGTCGTACCACCATGTATGTACACCCCTGTACGTTCGTGTCCTACCCCCACCCGTGTACGTGTCGTACCACCGTGTATGTACACCCCTGTACGTTCGAGTCCTACCCCCACCCGTGTACGTGTCGTACCACCGTGTATGTACACCCCTGTACATGTCGTACCACCGTGTATGTACACCCCAGTACGTTCGAGTCCTACCCCCACCCCTGTACGTGTCGTACCACCGTGTATGTACACCCCTGTACGTTCGAGTAGTACCCCCACCCGTGTACGTGTCGTACCACCGTGTATGTACACCCCTGTACGTTCGAGTCCTACCCCCACCCGTGTACGTGTCGTACCACCGTGTATGTACACCCCTGTATGTTCGAGTCCTACCCCCACCCGTGTACGTGTCGTACCACTGTGTATGTACACCCCTGTACGTGTCGTACCACCATGTATGTACACCCCAGTACGTTCGAGTCCTACCCCCACCCCTGTACGTTTCGTACCACCGTGTATGTACACCCCTGTACGTTCGAGTCGTACCCCCACCCCTGTACGTGTTGTACCACCGTGTATGTACACCCCTGTACATTCGAGTAGTACCCCCACCCGTGTACGTGTTGTACCACCGTGTATGTACACCCCTGTACGTTCGAGTCCTACCCCCACCCGTGTACGTGTCGTACCACCGTGTATGTACACCCCTGTACGTTCGAGTCCTACCCCCACCCGTGTACGTGTCGTACCACTGTGTATGTACACCCCTGTACGTTCGAGTCGTACCCCCACCCGTGTACGTGTCGTACCACCGTGTATGTACACCCCTGTACGTTCGAGTCCTACCACCACCCCTGTACGTGTCGTACCACCGTGTATGTATACCCCTGTATGTTCGAGTAGTACCCCCACCCATGTACGTGTCGTACCACCATGTATGTACACCCCTGTACGTTCGAGTCCTACCCCCACCCGTGTACGTGTCGTACCACCGTGTATGTACACCCCTGTACGTTCGAGTCCTACCCCCACCCGTGTACGTGTCTTACCACCATGTATGTACACCCCTGTACGTTCGAGTCCTACCCCCACCCGTGTACGTGTCGTACCACCGTGTATGTACACCCCTGTACGTTCGAGTCCTACCCCCACCCGTGTACGTGTCGTACCACCGTGTATGTACACCCCTGTACGTTCGAGTCCTACCCCCACCCGTGTCCTTGTCGTACCACCGTGTATGTACACCCCTGTACGTTCGAGTCCTACCCCCACCCGTGTACGTGTCGTACCACCGTGTATGTACACCCCTGTACGTGTCGTACCACCGTGTATGTACACCCCAGTACGTGTCGTACCCCCTCGTGTATGTACACCCGTGTACGTGTCGAAGCCCCACGCGTGTATGTACACCCCTGTACATGTCGTACCCCCGTGTACCTACACCCGTGTACGTCAGAGTCGTACCCCCACCCGCGTATGCATGGAGCGTACCCCCACCACAACATCCTAAGGACGTAGCGCACCCCAGGCCCCAACATCACAACCGAATGTACGACTCGTACCAAGCCACACACAAGGACAGCACTGTACAACAAAATGGGCCATGTACACACCGTATACACGCCAAAAAACGCACGTACACAACCAGGACAAACCAAAACGACACAAGAATACACCATTCGAATGGCACAAAGCCACAAAACATGTCCAACAACTACCAAAACAACACATTCACTGACCTGCAACTGCCAAAAACAAACAGAGGCCCAAAACACCACCACTCCTTATAACACACCCACCCAAACTTCAAACACAGCCACACCCACCAATGGACAAATAAAAAGGGCCCACACACACAAACCATGAGCCTTTGCAACAGACTCACTTCTGCCAGACCCCACAGACAACCTACAGCACCAAACTAGAAGCTTCACCACACCTTACACTTGCACACCTTCACACAACCACCTTCACAAACACCCCCTCATCACATTCACAAACACACCTGCACAACCACACCCACACACCCACAACCATCCACACCCACCCCCCCCACCATTCACACCCACACCCCTCACCATGCCCACTAATAAGAATCCAAAGTTCAGTAACCGAGAGTTGGAGGTCCTTGTCGATGAAATCCTCAGAGTCGAGCCACAGCTCTTTGGAACATTGGTCAGACAGACCAGCATTTCAGAAAAAACAGCCATGTGGCAGACCATCGTCGATGCTGTGAATTCTGTTGCGGACACCAGAAGGAACAAGCAGGAATGCCAAGCCAGGTGGTACGATCTGCGGAGGAGGGTCCGAGCCAAGATGACGGATGAACACAACCAGGCCAACGTCACTGGAGGAGGGCCGTCCCGCAGACCCGTACACTACCATCCCTGGGTGGAGAGGGTGATGGCCATACTGCCGGTGGAGGCAGTCGCAGGATTAGGAGGACTCCGAGATCCGGGTGAGTACACAAACAACGCACCTCACATGGGGGGAACGTCATCCACAACCAAACTCACAAACAGGCACGCAACCACCCCAAGCTATCGCATGACTCAACCACACTCCATGAACACGCACATGCCACTGGCACCACCATGCCCCATGCACCCAGCTGGACAATGTCAAGTCACAGGCCACAGAAGACACCAACACATGACACGGTAACCCGGATGGCAGGCCCAAAAAATCACATAGTGCAACTCAGAAGCAGACAACAATGCCCTCTGCCCATATGGCCTAGGTCACAGCCAGACAAACAGTGTGTCCCCACACAGGAAAGACTCGCCAGCAAATGGCGGACGCCTTGCATTAACACATGGGGGTGAAGGCACTGTTTTGCACATGACAGCAGCTAATGAACAGCCAACATTGTGAAAGAGTGGCAGCACACACCACCACAGCAGCAGCGCAGAGACACACACTACACCCAATAGGTGCCTGGAGATCAGAAACAAACTCACATCAAAAAGCCAAGGGCCATTCAAAGATCTGCTAACAGTGTGTGCCCAGGAAGCTGGGCTGAGGTGACAGAGGGTGACACACAGAGGGAGGGAGAGGGGGACAGAGAGGGAGGGAGAGGGGGACAGAGAGGGAGGGAGACACAGGGAGACGGACAGAGGGAGGAGGCTGACACACAGAGGGAGGGAGAGGGGGACAGAGAGGGAGGGAGACACAGGGACACGGACAGAGGGAGGAGGCTGACACACGGAGGGAGGGAGAGGGGGACAGAGAGGGAGGGAGACACAGGGAGACGGACAGAGGGAGGAGGCTGACACACAGAGGGATGGAGAGGGGGACAGAGAGGGAGGGAGACACAGGGAGACGGACAGAGGGAGGAGGCTGACACATAGACGGAGGGAGAGGGGGACAGAGAGGGAGGGAGACACAGGGAGAGCAAATCAGCCATGTGGTGTGTGGGAATGTCTGCTCGTCAGCAGGTGGACTGTGTGCATGTAGACAAGGGTGGCCAGTGCCAGCACCCCCCTCTCCTCCATGGCAAAACACAGGGCCATGTCACAACCTGTGCACGAGCACAACAACAGCTACCTGCATCATATAAGTGTGTGTAACTACTTCATGTGCCCACGTACAGTGCAACACGGAAGGCGCCAATGCACGGCTCGCCACACCTGCCCACTCCACTGCTGACTGCAGTCACACTTGACGCAGCAAGTAAGACTGTGCCACACATAGTTAAAGGCGCCAAAGCTGTGCCCAAGGGACACACCCATGCACAAGTGCACTGTGAGTGGAATGCAAGACAGATCCAAATTCCCAGAGGAAATGTTCCAACTTTGAAACTGATGAAACATGGATGTTGCATGGACCAAAATTAACATTGTCTCTCTCACACACAGGTCAACCTCGTGGTTCACCCCCCAACACTGGGGGGGAAGACTCACAGGACCCGGCTCTGCAGGAGGCCGATCCCACCGGCAGCGACGACTCTCACCACTCTGTGGATGACCCCGACCAACCTGGCCCCTCTGGTGTCCAACGACCTGCAGCACCTGCGTCAGGTACAACGGGGCCAACCACCACCCCCACTCCTGCCACATCCCAGGAGACACCCAGGATCCCTGCCCCCACCACCACAAAGCAGCCAGGCTGGCCAGGAGGGACACGGTGTCCCGGGCACCCAGGAGGAGGCAGGCGACAACGCCAATGCCACCCCTCAGGGGTCCCGGAGACCCGATGTGCCCACAAGGGCAGGCCAGGTGCAAGTGGGCAGGGGTGGTGGGAGTGGAGGACGGCGGAGGCGCCAGCCTGACCAGTTGGCTGGGGATCCAGTATATTCCCATGTCCGAAACATCCTGGACACATACCGGCAGGACACCACGGGCCTGGCCCAGGTTGTGTCCGTCCTCGAGGGGATCAAGACCCAGCAGGCCCAGCAACATGCGGAGCTACATGCCTGTCTACTGCAACACCAACGGAGGATGGAGGACGGACAGGCTGAGCTCGTGACGGTGTACACGGGAATTCACGATACACTCCGTCGGATGGCCGACAACATGGGCAACCCTCCCTGTGCCAGAAGGCGTAGAACATCACCACCCACAGGGAGGGATCAGGAGGAGGAGGAGGAAACATCCGATGGAGCATCCCAAACATCGTCACGGCCTGCTTCTGAGGGTCCCCGCAGGAGGGCGGGTCGTCCACAGAAAAGACCATGAGGGTCGGCGCTACAGCACCATCTCCCAGGACACCTGGCCTGGCACCTGGCCCACTGGAGCAACAGCAGCACAGCATCAAAAGACATTCTCTGCCACATGGCCTTGCTGGTCACTGTCTGACCAATGTTGAAAAAGACTGTGGCATGGACTCTGAGGATTTCAAATGGCAAGGACACCAACTCCCCTACTGAACTTTGGATTCCAAACACCCGGAAAGCCCCTCATGTCATACCCCCCCCCACTAAAATAAAAAGTCACACCATGAAGAGAAGATGCCTGCTGGTTGCATCATTACCTTACATGTGTCTTGTAAAGTCTAAACATGCCTGAGTTCTCTTTTGACTTCAACCATCCACACCCTGGGGCCTGAGTCTGGCACAGGACACACGGGTCACAGTGTATTAGGCAAGACAGACATAGAGCACCATACACACCCGTGATGGGCCCAGCCAGCTGAGGGGGTGGCCGCACAACCGTGCTGACAGACATATTGAGTACAGCAACAGTCATGCGCAGAGGTCAGGGATCATGTCCAGTGTCCTGGGGGGCACCCAGGTATGTGTAGACAGGTGGCAGAACCATGTCCTGCAAGCTTGAGTCCGGTGGATGCAGATAATGGGGGCCTGGCCAACGTTGGATGCATGGGGATGGCACATGTCACAATACCCACACAGTCATGGACATCATGCACATTACACAGTCTCATCCCACACACACAGCTTGCATCTTGCTACTCGACACATAGACACATAGCCACTATCAGTGAAAACCATGCCAGACATGCAGGATGCACCGTGGCAACATACCAGCAATGACTGAGAAGAGGCACCTTGGAGGCATAGGGACACCTTTATTAGTCATGTTTTCGGGATTGCAGAGGCAACTTGAAGTACATATGAACACTTCATGTGGAGTAACATGTGGGTCCAACACTGGCACCGCTCTTCTGCAGCACAAATGCGTAATAGCCATGGAACTGGCACACAAGTGTCGGCTAACAGCTAAACAACCACAGCTGCTCACGGAGAGCCTGCCATACACCATTGATCCGCTGATGTGGAAGTCCCACAGCATGTCAAGCCAATGCAAACCGTATGTGTCCGAGGGCAGTGTTACACACATTGATGCCATCATCACAATCCACTATCCCATCACTGATGACTGTCAACAAGTCTGACCATCTATTCAGGTGTACCCAGCTGCATGTCATGTGTACCATGGTGATGCAACATGGCTGCAGAGGAACCAAACATCGACAGGGGCAGTGTGCATACATCGTGAACAACTGCCACACCAATACACCCCTGATGCATCCCTTACCCTAAGGAGACTTCCAAACGTGTCCGTGCCTGTAACGCTGAGTCAGCACACGATGACGTGTCCATGAGGAATAGCAGTGCCACAACAATGCAAGCAGCAGACGGCATGCGCAAGTACCTGGGGAAGAGAGACACACAAGAAGTCAGCCACAAAAAGCACAGCCACTTGCATGTGCATTCACTCGACACATGTATGGATGACAACATGCTAGGTCACAATTATGACTGGGGAAATACAACCATCACTGGCACCATCACTCCAGTGACACACCCACACACACCTCTGACTCACGTGCCATACATGCAGGTGGAGACACACATCACAACACATGCCACACGGGGACCAATGCGTGCACACTCAGACACTGGTACTCACCACTAAGCAAAAAAGTCGCGTATGAGCCGAGTCCGGATGTCCTCTTGCGGCTCCACATCCTCCACATCACTAGCCCCATTGCCAAGCCCTTCGTCCTCCACGGGTGGATGGTCCTGGTCATCTTGATCCAGGATGAGTGGCACAGCTTTCTCAACTGCCATGTTGTGCAGCATGCAGCAGACCATGAAGATTTTGCAGACCTTCGCCGGGGCATATGGGAGTGCGCCGCCGGTCTTGTGTAGGCACCTGAATCGGCACTTCAGCAGGCCAAACGTCCTCTCTATCACTCGCCTTGTCCGGCCATGGGCGTTGTTGTAGCGGAGCTGGGCCGGCGTGATGGGGTTGCGGAGAGGTGTGATCAGCCATGGCATGTTGGGATAGCCAGCGTCCCCTACATGGGAAGCACATGGACATCGTTAGAACAGGAGAAGCAGTCATGCTGGAAGTCTACGCAAAATACAGGACAGACAGACTGTACCCACCAACAACACATGCTCGTTCGTTGCGCAGCCGCGTCATCATTTCAGGCATCCTGCTACGCCTCATGATGTAGGCATCGTGTGCTGATCCTGGAAAACGAGCACAGACATGTGAAATCACCATGTTGGACAGACACACCACAAGGGCATTGATGGAGTGGTAGTGCTTGCGATTCCGGTACGCTACCTCCTGTGCGTGTGGTGGTACCAAAGCAACATGTGTCCCATCTATGGACCCAATGACATGGGGCATCCCTCCCAGGGCATAGAATCCACGCTTGACCCCAGTCAACATTTCAGGGGTAGGAAAATGTATGAAGTCATCCAGGTGAATCAACATGGCCTCTAAGAAATCATGCAGCACACGGCAGAACATGCTCTGGGACATGCCACCAACATGAGCTATGGTATTTTGAAAGGTACCCGTGGCTAGAAAATGTAGGGCTGCCATTACCTTCAGCTTCAGTGCCGTAGGATACCTGTGCAGCGGTTGCAGGTGTGGTGCCAGTCTCGCCGTCAAATCCAGAATCAACCGCTGGGGGAAGCGGTAGCACCGGATACAATCATTCTCCCGCATGGCAGCCAAGTCCGGAATTGGTCGGGGGAGAGGCGGCGCTCTGCAGTAATTTGGAAGTGACAAGGAAGAGTGAGTGCACCACAACAACAAATAATTTGTCCTGAGCACATGTTAATCTGTCTATACACATATGCGACATACGGAGTCAGGTATGTGCCACATGCCCTGGACACGTATGGCTGGCAGGTGACACTCCTACCAAGACCCAGCTACACACGGAGATTGAGAACCTCCACATGCCATGGCATGGGATTAGCTGTGTCCCAGTGCAAGTGAACAGCCAGACGCAAGACAGGAGTGACATACACCCACACATCAGCAGAAGTAGGATGTCGATTGCAGAGACTGGTAGCGGAACACTAGAGCCACAGGTCACATGACATTACACTAGGACAGCCCACACACCTTGCCATGAAGGTGCACATGTCATGACTCACCACACATTCATAGAGAGGATGCAGACATGTCCTTGTTACGCTACTCCGTGTCCCATGCATACATACGCACCTCACATCCGATACCACATGTGGCATGGTGTGCGGAACAGTGTGCCATGGCCATCTACACACAGACACATGTTGGTTGCTGCAACGGCTGCAGCTTTTGAGGGTGCTCAAACATCTACCTAATGTGAACCCCCCACACATACATGACATAGTCACAATGTGCACCGTGGGTAGTGACATGTCAGGTGTGGTAACCCCTGTACCGGGCCTCAGGGGACACTTCCGTGTGTTGGTGTCTGTGCCATGCCAGTGACGCTCATGCCAAGTGTGCAGTACGACATGCACACATGTCAAAGGAGTCAAGGGCATGCCTGGCACACATTGCACCGTCACACATTACATATGTACACATCTCATCATACATCTGGTGCCTTCTCCACTCAGGAGTATTGTGCCACATCACAGCCTTTCACACCTGTGCCCCACACATGTAGTACTGCCCAGACAATGCCTTGATGTCCATCCATGGACAAGTATGTCAGCCCTATTCCTTCCTGTGTGCTGCCTGTCACCACTGTGATGTGTGAAAAACACCGTACTTCTGCTAAGAGGGCCTGTGTACCTTCCCGTATCACTATGGGAGTGCTGCCGTATGTGTACCCATCGTGATGGTGAGCGTACAGGCATGTGTACGGTCCGTACCACTACGAGTACGCATACGCAAGAACACCCATAGTGGTACGGCCCGTACACGCGTGCCTACGTTCACTTTCACTATGGGTGTCCTCGCGTATGCGTACTCGTAGTGGTACGGCCCGTACACACGCCTGTACGCTCCCTATCACTATGGGTGTCCTCGCATATGCGTACTCGTAGTGGTACGGCCCGTACACACGCCTGTACGCTCCCTATCACTATGGGTGTCCTCGTGTATGCGTACTCGTAGTGGTACGGCCCGTACACACGCCTGTACGCTCCCTATCACTATGGGTGTCCTCGCATATGCGTACTCGTAGTGGTACGGCCCGTACACACGCCTGTACGCTTCCTCTCAATATGGGTGTCCTCGCGTATGCGTACTCGTAGTGGTACGGCCCGTACACACGCCTGTATGCTCCCTATCACTATGGGTGTCCTCGCGTATGCGTACACGTAGTGATAGTGAGCGTACAGGCGTGTGTACGGGCCGTACCACTACGAGTACGCATACGCGAGGACACCCATAGTGATAGGGAGCGTACAGGCGTGTGTACGGGCCGTACCACTACGAGTACGCATACGCGAGGACACCCATAGTGATAGGGAGCGTACAGGCGTGTGTACGGGCCGTTCCACTACGAGTACGCATACGCGAGGACACCCATAGTGATAGTGAACATACACACGCGTGTACGGGCCGTTGCTATGCATTTGGGGTGCCCTAGGGCCCCGGAATGCACCGTACCTGTGTGTGAAGCTCAAAATTACATAGGGGACACATGAGGGACAAGTATTAAGGCCTACATGCATGCTGGTTGTCATGGAGACCAAGTTTAAACTTTGATTTTGTTCTGGAAGGTGCACAGCAGAAGTCAGTTGGAATTAATCTACTTTGTTGCAATGTGTTTGTGGGGTTGACATCATGCTGAAGAAAAAAACAGAATAAGAAGCCACTGACTGCTAGGTTTGAAGGGATTGGAGGAAACATAGGATGCAAATGTGAGTGACCAATCACTCTGCACTCCTGTGCATGAAATGGGCCAGCAAGGCAGATATAAGGCAGCCAGGTCCCATGAGGGAGCACTTGCCTGCACATCTCTGTATTCCACGACCCAGCTGCTGCTACTGATTCCCTGGAACCATGTCAAGGGCTGTGGAGAGGTCACAGCCATTCACCCTGGAGGAGAACATGGCTTTGGTGGATGTGATCCTCCCACAGTACCCCATGCTGTATGGGCGACCAGGTTATCAGGTGAGTGCAGTGTCCACTGGCACAGACTGTGTCCCTTTTTTGTGACTGTGACTTCTGCCATTGTGTCCAGGTGTGACACACATGCTATGTACTGTAGGGGGGGTGCCAGGGGGGGGAATGCCTGCTGTCTCCCAGCAGTGCCCAGAGACAGGAGGGGTGTGTGCAGAGTCCCCCCAGCAGTGCCCAGAGACAGGAGGGGTGGGTGCCTATCACTCCCAGCAGTGCCCAGAGACAGGAGGGGTGGGTGCCTATCACTCCCAGCAGTGCCCAGAGACAGGAGGGGTGGGTGCAGAGTCCCCCCAGCAGTGCCGAGAGACAGGAGGGGTTGGTGCCTATCACTCCCAGCAGTGCCCAGACAGGAGGGGTGGGTGCCTATCACTCCCAGCAGTGCCCAGAGACAGGAGGGGTGGGTGCAGAGTCCCCCCAGCAGTGCCGAGAGACAGGAGGGGTGGGTGCCTTTCACTCCCAGCAGTGCCCAGAGACAGGAGGGGTGGGTGCCTATCACTCCCAGCAGTGCCCAGAGACAGGAGGGGTGGGTGCCTATCACTCCCAGCAGTGCCCAGAGACAGGAGGGGTGGGTGCCTATCACTCCCAGCAGTGCCGAGAGACAGGAGGGGTGGGTACAGAGTCCCCCCAGCAGTGCCGAGAGACAGGAGGGGTGGGTGCCTATCACTCCCAGCAGTGCCCAGAGACAGGAGGGGTGGGTGCCTATCACTCCCAGCAGTGCCCAGAGACAGGAGGGGTGGGTGCCTATCACTCCCAGCAGTGCCCGGAGACAGGAGGGGTGGGTGTGATGCACAGTGTAAGCCTGGATCATTGATTGTGTAGTTGCCCTCATTCCACCTGTGTCCTTTCAATGGCACGTACTGCTTTTGGCCTTCCCCAGAGGATCATGTCCCTATGACAAAGGTGCAATGCGTTGGATGCATACTATGCCTTGTTGTAAACAGCAAATTTGTTCTAATTTGTGTCTCTGTGACATGTGTCAGGTGTATTGATGCAGTGTCACTTGTTCATCCTCACAGGTAGACGCCTCTGCCAAGGAGCACATATGGCTGACCGCCGTCAGCGCCGTGAGGAGTGCGGATGGTCGGAAGCGGCGCCTGTCCCAGGTGAGGAAACGCTGGCAGGATATCCGGTGCTGGACACGGAGGATCGCACGGGTCCTGCTGGGGGACTCACCTGAGAGCCATAAGAACCGCGGGCGCCACCGTCTCTCCCACATCCACAATCGTGTGCTGGCGGTGGTCTTTCCAGACTTGGACAGGCGCCTACAGGAGATGCAGCAGCAGGAAGGGGGTAGGTACATGTGTGTTTGTTGTGTTTCACCAGCATTTGTACGTACACTGTTCCATGGATACACTGCCAGGGTTTTATGGTGCTGTGCAGATCCCACAGTATTGCAGTGCTCTCCTGCCTCCCTTCCCCTCCTTGCAATGTGTTCCCTGGTCTGTGTGTAGTCACTCCGTCACAAGGTTATGTAGCCTGGCACCTTCTCCAAGTGTACTATGCCTGCAGCATCATGTGTGGGGGTGGCGTGTAACAGGTTTTGGGACCTTGCCTGTGCCCTGTCCAGTTCTGGACTTGTGGGTTCCATGTCAGTTGGCACTAATGCTGAGTCCAGACATGGGAGTTAATCTCTCAAGTGCGAGGCCTTCCAGCACGCATGTCCTATGTGGTGGCCTGTGACATGATGTGCATGAGTGTGCGGTATGCATAGTGCAGGGATGTTAGCGTGTGTTGCAGTCATTCCCATTCAGGAGCATGGAGTTGTGTGGCCACTACTGTCCCCAGGGGAATCTTTTCCTAGGTATCATGTGTGTAATCCGAAAATGTCGACACTCTCTGTGTCTACAGCATAGGTTGTGCTCTGTGCCATTGTCCCCTGGCACCATGTATATTGACGTGAAATGTAGTACAAGTGTCCACTGTCCAGCCTGACCTGATTTTCCAAGTACATACTCACGGTGGCCATTGCCTGTGTGTCTTGTTACAATCATCTGATGATGCCCATTTGTACATGATTATTTGGACAGGCGCACCTTGGGTATTTTGTGTGCAATATTGAATTTTTGCATCCCATGTGTATTTCACCCAGACTAAGAGATGTACGTGCTTCCTGTGTCTCCAAAGAATTGTCTCATGTAGGGGGTGGGTGGTGCGGGCATGGCCTACATGTCAAGACCTGATATCTCCTTGCTAGGACTGGCCAGTGTGTGATGTTTGTCTGGACATACACTCAAGGTGCAGTGTGCCAGTCAGGGTGGGCATGTTATCAGTATTACCTATGCTGCATGTGCCTCTAGTTCCTGGATATGGTCCCTGCTCATCCCTATTTCCTGCCACGCTGTGTGGTGCAGATGCAGTGCTGGATTGTCCCCAGTGCCTTGCTCCTCAGTCAAAATTCCATGTCATCTCATTTGCTATTGTGTCATGCTCTCCATAGTTTTTCCGTGGCATGGTGGGTCAAACAACTGTGTCTTGCAGGGCCTACATATGTACCTTGTTTGGTAGTTGTAACTCTTCTTTTGTTTCAGGCTATGCACTGTAACCTAAGTAGATTGGACTCATGTGACATATGTATACAGGTGTATGATTAATTTCTGTCTCTTCACCCTGCCCACAGCATCGTCGGGGGACACGGAGGGAGACATGGACACAGACGGCGCAGAGGGACCGAGCACCAGTGCCAGCGGTGACATCGTGGCTGGCACATCGAGTGGGACTGAGGCGGAGGAGAGTGAAGCCGGGGACCTGTCGACTGGCACAACAGAGTATGAAGCTGACGGGTCCGAGGATGATCTCTCCGAGTGGGCGGTGGCTGCACCACCATCTGACAGCAGCCCTACATCTCGCACCGCCCCCTCCATTGGCATCAGCCACCTCCCACGTGCCCGTGTCCCTTCCCAGCGTGCCCAGTCACCGCATGTCTCCTTCCTGCCAGGCACCGCACCCCCTGCCCCTGTCTCCACTGCTGCTGCCAATGCCAAGTCTGTGGACATCCAGCGGCAGTTGCAGGTTGGTCAGACTGCGATCTTTAATGTCCTCCATGCCCACAGCCAGGTCCTCAACAACATGGAGGCATACTTGGAGGGCATTCATTCATCGCAGGCTGACCAACGCAACTTGCTGAGGTCCATAGACTCGACACTGACTGCAGCAGTGGGTCTCCTGCAGCGCTACGTCCTACCCCCTACCCCTGCCCCTTCCACACTTCCCACTCCCATGCCTGTCCCACATACACCCAGACGTCAGCATGCACCCACCACAACAGACACAGGCACCACACCAGCAGGGAAGGTCCGCCGCACACCTCCTGACACGCACACACATGGTATAGTAGGCACACCCACTGGGTTAGGGGGCAAACGTGTGACACGCAGCCAGAGTGGGAGTCCGCATTCCACCCAATCCACTCCCTCCAAATCCCCTCCCCTCAGCTCTCCTGGCCACATCTCCTCCCAAGACTCCTTTATGGCCGCTCTGTCCCTGAGCCCCACAGTGACACCACCAC
Organism: Triturus cristatus; assembly: GCF_964204655.1. Lineage (NCBI taxonomy): Eukaryota > Metazoa > Chordata > Amphibia > Caudata > Salamandridae > Triturus > Triturus cristatus. The sequence goes on along the minus strand of NC_140587.1, from coordinate 731,086,392 downwards.
GCAAGCGGTCAAGGAAGTCCACGGTCAGGGTGCTTGAGTCCCCCCCCCCTGTCCATACCCTCCCCCAGTGGTGCTGCGACCCATCCCTCTGACCCCCCCTCCTTGGGGCCTGTGGTTCCTTCGGGTGCAGGGGAGTCCCTGGAGGACCTTGCTAAGGTGTGCAGCGCGCTCCTAGAATCCACCTTTGGCCCTGCCCCACCCCCTGTGGTGGAGTCCTCCATCCCTGCACCCACGTCGCCTACCCTTCGCCCTCCTGTCCCTGCGGTGCCTGTTCCTTCCCCCCCACATGATGCCCTCACCCCTGTGAATGACGACGGAATGTAACTGTGCAGGCAAGCTAGGGGACACGCATCCCACTGTGTCCCCCATCCAGCTGTGACTCATGGACTGCCCTATGGGCTTTGTAAATATTGAACTTTCTACTAACACACTATTTAAGATCATGCTGATTAAAGCCATTTTTGTTTCCTTTGAACACTACTGCTTTTCTGATGTTGCTGATTTTGGGTGGTAATCATGTGTTGGGTGTGTGGGAAATGTAGTAGTGTGCTGGTCATAGGGGGACCCTGGTATCTGTGTGCCATCACACGGTGTTAGCTAGGTTTCTCTGTCCATGTACGCAGTTGCTGCATGGTGAAATTGTCCCAAGGTGTATTCCTTCCTCTGTGTACCCTGACATCTTCCCTGCAGGGTGTTCCCAATATGTGGTGCTGAGCTGTGTCTACATCAGCTGGGTGTGTGAAGGACTCCTTCAACTTTGCACATGCATGCTGAGCGATGTCTCCACCTGCATCATTCGTGGCATCCTTGGTAGTCATAGTACTTGTGTGTGTGGACTATTGACATGACTTCATGTGGACATGTTTTCTTTTCGGCGCTATGCATGCGTATACTCCCAGCCTCGCACACATGTGGTACATGTACTGCAGGGTCTTTGTGCACCTGACTGACATTTGTGGGCATGGTATCTGTGGCTACTCCACCCTTTGCGTTCCATGGGCACTGCTGGGAGTGTTAGGCACCCACCCCTCCTGTCTCTGGGCACTGCTGGGGGGACTCTGCACACACCCCTCCTGTCTCTGGGCACTGCTGGGAGGACTCTGCACCCACCCCTCCTGTCTCTGGGCACTGCTGGGAGTGATAGGCACCCACCCCTCCTGTCTCTGGGCACTGCTGGGGGGACTCTGCACACACCCCTCCTGTCTCTGGGCACTGCAGGGGGGACTCTGCACACACCCCTCCTGTCTCTGGGCACTGCTGGGAGGACTCTGCACCCACCCCTCCTGTCTCTGGGCACTGCTGGGAGTGATAGGCACCCACCCCTCCTGTCTCTGGGCACTGCTGGGGGGACTCTGCACCCACCCCTCCTGTCTCTGGGCACTGCTGGGAGTGATAGGCACCCACCCCTCCTGTCTCTGGGCACTGCTGGGGGGACTCTGCACAAACCCCTCCTGTGTCTGGGCACTGCTGGGAGTGATAGGCACCCACCGCTCCTGTCTCTGGGCACTGCTGGGAGGACTCTGCACCCACCCCTCCAGTCTCTGGGCACTGCTGGGAGTGATAGGCACCCACCCCTCCTGTCTCTGGGCACTGCTGGGAGGACTCTGCACCCACCCCTCCTGTCTCTGGGCACTGCTGGGAGTGATAGGCACCCACCCCTCCTGTCTCTGGGCACTGCTGGGAGGACTCTGCACCCACCCCTCCTGTCTCTGGGCACTGCTGGGAGTGATAGGCACCCACCTCTCCTGTCTCTGGGCACTGCTGGGAGGACTCTGCACCCACCCCTCCTGTCTCTGGGCACTGCTGGGAGTGATAGGCACCCACCCCTCCTGTCTCTGGGCACTGCTGGGGGGACTCTGCACACACCCCTCCTGTCTCTGGGCACTGCTGGGAGGACTCTGCACCCACCCCTCCTGTCTCTGGGCACTGCTGGGAGTGATAGGCACCCACCCCTCCTATCTCTGGGCACTGCTGGGGGGACTCTGCACACACCCCTCCTGTCTCTGGGCACTGCTGGGAGGACTCTGCACCCACCACTCCTGTCTCTGGGCACTGCTGGGGGGACTCTGCACCCACCCCTCCTGTCTCTGGGCACTGCTGGGGGGACTCTGCACACACCCCTCCTGTCTCTGGGCACTGCTGGGAGTGATAGGCACCCACCCATCCTGTCTCTGGGCACTGCTGCGGGGACTCTGCACCCACCCCTCCTGTCTCTGGGCACTGCTGGGAGGACTCTGCACCCACCCCTCCTGTCTCTGGGCACTGCTGGAGGGACTCTGCTCACACCCCTCCTGTCTCTGGGCACTGCTGGGAGTGATAGGCACCCACCCCTCCTGTCTCTGGGCACTGCTGGGGGGACTCTGCACCCACCCCTCCTGTCTCTGGGCACTGCTGGGAGTGATAGGCACCCGCCCCTCCTGTCTCTGGGCACTGCTGGGAGGAATCTGCACCCACCCCTCCTGTCTCTGGGCACTGCTGGGAGTGATAGGCACCCACCCCTCCTGTCTCTGGGCACTGCTGGGAGGACTCTGAACCCACCCCTCCTGTCTCTGGGCACTGCTGGGAGTGATAGGCACCCACCCCTCCTGTCTCTGGGCACTGCTGGGGGGACTCTGCACACACCCCTCCTGTCTCTGGGCACTGCTGGGATGACTCTGCACCCACCCCTCCTGTCTCTGGGCACTGCTGGGAGTGATAGGCACCCACCCCTCCTGTCTCTGGGCACTGCTGGGGGGACTCTGCACACACCCCTCCTGTCTCTGGGCACTGCTGGGAGGACTCTGCACCCACCCCTCCTGTCTCTGGGCACTGCTGGGGGGACTCTGCACCCACCCCTCCTGTCTCTGGGCACTGCTGGGGGACTCTGCACACACCCCTCCTGTCTCTGGGCACTGCTGGGAGTGATAGGCACCCACCCCTCCTGTCTCTGGGCACTGCTGGGGGGACTCTGCACCCACCCCTCCTGTCTCTGGGCACTGCTGGGAGGACTCTGCACCCACCCCTCCTGTCTCTGGGCACTGCTGGGGGGACTCTGCACACACCCCTCCTGTCTCTGGGCACTGCTGGGAGTGATAGGCACCCACCCCTCCTGTCTCTGGGCACTGCTGGGGGGACTCTGCACACACCCCTCCTGTCTCTGGGCACTGCTGGGAGTGATAGGCACCCACCCCTCATATGTCTGGGCACTGCTGGGGGGACTCTGCACACACCCCTCCTAATTCACAATATGTACGCTTCGAACATACACGGGTGTGGGTTCGCTCCATGCATACGCGGGTGAGGGTACGGGTCGTACTTACACTGTTGGGGTGGGGGGTTCGCTCCATGCATATGCGGGTGAGGGTACGTGTGGTACTTACACTGTTGGGGTGGGGGGTACGCTCCATACGTACGCGGGTGGGGGTACGTGTCGTACTTACACTGTTGGGGTGGGGGGTACGCTCCATGCATACGCGGGTGAGGGTACGGGTCGTACTTACACTGTTGGGGTGGGGGGTTCGCTCCATGCATACGTGGGTGAGGGTACGGGTCGTACTTACACTGTTGGGGTGGGGGGTACGCTCCATGCGTATGCGGGTGAGGGTACAGGTCGTACTTACACTGTTGGGGTGGGGGGTACGCTCCGTACGTACGCGGGTGGGGGTACGTGTCGTACTTACACTGTTGGGGTGGGGGGTATGATCCGTACGTACGCGGGTGGGGGTACGTGTCGTACTTACACTGTTGGGGTGGGGGGTACGCTCCGTACGTACGTGGGTGGGGGTACGTGTCGTACTTACACTGTTGGGGTGGGGGGTACGCTCCGTACGTACGCGGGTGGGGGTACGTGTCGTACTTACACTGTTGGGGTGGGGGATACGCTCTGTACGTACGTGGGTGGGGGTACGTGTCGTACTTACACTGTTGGGGTGGGGGGTACACTCCGTACGTACGTGGGTGGGGGTACGTGTCGTACTTACACTGTTGGGGTGGGGGGTACGCTCCATGCATACGCGGGTGGGGGTACGGTCCGTACATTGCCCTACCCACGCTGTGGAATGCTTGTGCGGGCCGTCCCCAGGCCTTTGCCACATGGGTACGTGCCGTCCCGCAATTGTTGGGGTGACGTAGGTGTGGGTGTGGGCGTGGTACGACTCGTACCCACGCATGGTTCTGTTGCCGGTTCGCGTCGTGAAGAACTTCCGTTGTGGCGGTCGCTGGCTTGGCTGGACACGCCCCCACCCCCTCGTAGTGACCAGGGCCTGAGGGTCAGGTATGTCCAGGGCATGTGTGCTGTGTGACTTGGGTGGGGGTTATGTGTCCTGCCCCTGCCCCCCCCCCTTTGCCCATGGGTGTTGTTCTGACCTCTGCGGCGTCTGCGTCATAACCTGTAGAGGAGGTCGACTGCTATGAGGGCCGGGATGACACGTAGGTTCGGGTCCATGTCTGTCCGTCGCGTACAGGTCCTCCTTGTTCGCGTCGTCCTGTCTATCCGTCGCGTACGGGTCCTCCTTGTTCGCGTCGTCCTGATTTCCCGGCAGTTTTTGGCAGCCGGAAAATATTCACCGTGCGGGATGACGTCGGTGCGAATCGTAATTCCTGGTTCGTGAATGGCAGGCTGCGTGCGTCCCGACGTCACGTCGGCGCTTTCCCAGATCGCATTTGTACGTTTGTTTTGTTCGGTCAGGGTTTTGTACGATTCGTACGGGAAAGGTGTTTCCGTGCAAATCGTAATTCCATGTTTGTATATTTTGACGACCGAGTACGCGTCGGACGGGGAATGTGCTCCGTCCGACGGTTCGTACCCGGTTTTTACCGGATCGTAATCGGCACCAAAGTGTTTTTAGAGAGGAAATCTACATCTAGAGTTCTCCTTTGTGGTCCTCCGTCGACAGTTTTAATAGAGCTTATGTTTCATACTTCATGTTCAGCGCATAATTCAGAGCCATGGTATATTATTGTTCAGGCCTCGATCGTAAGTGTTCGGACGGTATACCCACCGTTGTTCCTTCTCAAAAAGGATGTGTTCTGCATTGTAATTCTTTGTGGTCAATGTTTCTAAAATGACCCAATTAATGTTCTCTGTAGTGTGTTTTTGATTTAGATAATGTGTGCTCCTTCTGGTGGTGGATTTACCGCACTTGCTGTTGCTCTGGTGTTCACAAATTCTATGTTTTTCCTTGCAGCAGGTCATTCCAATGTATTTTAGATGACATGGACAGGTTATCATGTAGATGACATGGGTGGTATTACAATTTGTGTGTTGTCTGAGAGTCCATTCAAAATTGTCACTTAATTGTAGGCTCTTGGTGATATTCGTGAGATTACAAACAGAACAGGACCGCATGGATAATGTCCAATTATCGTTGTTATATTCCATGTGTTGATTACTGACTCCATTTGGGGCCATGAAGGTGGGGGTCTGGTATGGATTAGTAGATCACAAATGTTTTTCCATCTCTTGTTGGCGAATCTGGGTTTTGGCCACTTAAAGGTTCCTGAAGTCAAAATGCACCAGTGTTTATTTATCGTCTTCTTTACTGTGTTCATGACTGTGCTGTAGGTTGTTACACACGTTAGGATGCCTATGTTTCTCTCTCTGCTTGTCGTTTCTAGGAAGTTATGCCTATATTGATGTCTTACGCTTTTCTGGCATTTCTGTACAATTTTGTCAGGGTAATCTCTCACTTACATTTTTTGGGCTCAGGCCTTTGGCTTGTTCCTTGTAGTCATGTATGTTGTTGCAATTACGCCCGATGCATAAGAATTGGTTATATGGGCGGTTTTCTCCCAGAGGGCAAATAAGCATGCAAAATGCGTGGTCATTTTACCACAAGTTATGCCTAGCCAATAAGCAGCACAGCATTGTAAAAGTTCAAAAACAAACATAAGGTCAACCAGTGATAGAAGTGGCAGATTGTTTGTGTACTGTCACTGCATTGTTATTATAATGGTTTTTGTTAGACGGCGACCTCAGAGGAGCCCGGGAAGGGAGTCCTGACTACCCTGAGATCCACCCCCAAGTATCGTAGCCGGGCACTGGCGGGGGACTCCTCAGGAGGAGAAGTCTCGTATCGAGGATCGTACTTCGGGCACCACACGACACAGAAACAACACACCGTGCGTTCTCAGGAACCAATCTTTATCAAATAGGTTAGCACTGCAAATATGTACAAGGAGAGCACGGGCTCAATGAGTCTCGGAAGGGATAGGGGGTAGCGGGACAGTCTTTGGTACAAAAGTTCAAGGTAAGGATGTACCCGGCGCACAGCTCACAATCCTCGAGCTGGGGGGTAGGCTGGTTGTCGTGGGGTCCGGCGGGACCAGTGGAGTCTGTGGAAGCCGCGAGTCACTCAGCGGGCTCAGGTACAAGTTCGGAGGTCTTACGATCTGCAGGGAGCCGCGAGTCACTCAGCAGGGCTCAGGTACAAGTTCGGAGGTCTTACGAGCTTCGGGGAGCCGCGAGTCACTCAGCAGGGCTCAGGTACAAGTTCGGAGGTCTTACGATCTTCGGGGAGCCGCGAGTCACTCAGCAGGGCTCAGGTACAAGTTCGGAGGTCTTACGATCTTCGGGGAGCCGCGAGTCACTCAGCAGGGCTCAGGTAGTTCTAAGTTCCAGGAGCCGCGACCGCGTCAGCAGGCTCTCGTTGTTCCAGCGTCGAATCTGCCGGACAGTCCCAGAGCACCCCTTGTTATAGGTCGACCCCTCTTTGATGTCCGGAGTCTGTCCAGGCAGGGGTCTTGTCACCTGGGGGTCGCTTGTCGGGGTTTTCCTGCCATTGTCTTGTGATCTTTTCATGGCCGGGTCGGGAGGAGTCCCAGACACCCAGCAGGCGTGGAGCCAGCCTTCAGGGAGGCCGGAGGGCCGATCGAAACCCATCGTCCCAGGGGAGTTCAGAGGTGCGATAGAAACTGCTCCTCCCTCTCTCACCCCTGGAAGCATGATGTCCTCCAGCCGGAGTGGCGCCTCTAGGCCCGGGTCGCGCTGGGGCCGGGCGGCCATCTTGGTGCATGAAGTGGGCACGCGGGCCCGGGGTGGCCGAAAGGAGAGAGGCCATGGACGAGGATGTCCGGGTCGAGTGCGTGTGTTCTGGTGGAGAGGCTTGGTGAGGCCGGGGGATTGGGGCTGCCAGCACCAGGTTAGGTGGTGTGGGGACCAGTAGAGCCATGTTATGAGGCCGGGTCCAACAGTTTTTAACGAGATGGGGCCCGATTCACAAAGGTAAATTGAGAGGAAAGTCAAACTTTGCGACTTGCGGTATTCACAAAGGGCATTTATGAGTAGTAAATTTCCTTTTTGAATACCAAAAGTCCTAAAGTTCGGCTTTTGTCTCAGTTTACCTTTGTAAATCGGAGCTAGGATATTCAACTCTTTCTGAAATTGGAGCAGTGCTGTGGGTGGCCTGGTGGATACAGGGATGTTGTTCCAGAACGTGGGTGCAAAGATGGAAAAGGCCTGCTTCCTTGTTTATATACTTTCTAATAGTCTGCAGCCTGACGGTGTCCTGGATGAGAATGTTCAGGCATTTTTAGCTTGTCTGCGGGGTGCTGATTATGATGGCTTTGTAAATTATGCAGCTGCTTTTGGAGATAGTGTTGTCTGAGAGGGGAGCCAAAAGAGTGCCATCAAGATGGAGGTGAATTGATCATATTTCTTCAGGCCCTGAATAAGACATGCTTCAGCATGTAGAATGGCCTTAACGGGTGCCAGTGTGGAGTCCAGGCGGACATGGAGCAGTTACTTCCATCCTAACACAAGAAAACCAGGACTTCAAAAGCAGTTCTGAATAAAATTTCTTGAAGACACAGTTTCAATTTCTGTAGAATATGGTGCAAGGCTTACTTTGTGTTTTTTTCCTGATGTATTCCTTGAGGGTAAGGTTGGTGTCCAGGGTTCATCCAAGTGACTTGACATTGATTGAAAGTTGTCGATCTGAGCCTTTAAGGAATATGTTATTGAGCCAGGTTTGTACTGTTTCTTTTTTATTGTTCTCATTAAATACCAGGAATTCTGTCTTGGTTAGCTTTCACTTTAGGTTGGTGCAAGACATCCAGGTCTGGATGCTGTGCAAGCAGTGTTTGAGGGGTTGGATGTCTGAAGCTGGGGAGACTTTCAAGGAGAGTTGTGTATCAATAGCATATTGGAGAATGTTGATGCATTGAGCACAATACCATACAACTCCAGTAGAGATTTAAGATGACAGGGGATAGCGTGGAGCCCCGGGGGTTCTGCAGGTAATAGAACTCTTTTGAACTTGGAAGTACTCATATGTATAAAGTAGGATTAGATGGAAAGGTGGGAGAAGTGTCAGTAGTGGACTCAGGGGGGGCATATGAAGGTAGTATAGTCAAGTGTGTTGAAGGCAAGGTGGGATGGTCAACTGTGTTGAAGGTAGCTGAGAGGACCAGCAGTGCCAAGAGGTAAGAATGATCTTCATCTGTGGTCCGTACATTATTGTCTACAATCTGTAAGGCAGCTTTCTGCTGCAGCACGGAGATTTGTGCAAGACATAATACTATACCAAGTGGTAATATAATGTCACTATGCTATTACTTTATCTGAAAATTCTGGATGATTTAACCCTTGCCCGATTTTAAACTGATCAAAATATATTCATGCCTGTTAACACTAGCACCTATTAGTTGATAAGTGCAAAATTGCCCTCATTCCAGGTTTTTTGTAAGTATTTCCACCATGTAATGATTGTTGGTGCAAATGTGCATAAAAATGACATTAATTTGGACAAATTGGACCTAAACATGTTTCTGAAATATGTTATGTCTTATTTAGTCCACAAGTACTAATCAGGTGCAAAAAACATACAAAACCTGATTCAGATTTTATTTTCATTGCATTCATTAGTATTGAGGCCCTTTTTGTTCTCTTTGAAACAACCCAGTTAAAATCTACTTTACCAGTGGCATACCAAGGTGGCCAGTGATGGAAGCAAAATGCCCCCTTTTTACTTTGGCTTGGAACAAAATACAGCGAGAAGTGGAGTACAGCGAGCCACTAAAATTCAATATGCCCCGTTGCGGGAGCACCTGCTGCCCTATTACCCTATTAGTAGCTAGGAACCTTCAACTTGACGTACAGTGCCTTTATCATAGCTCATTGATTTTTTTAAATATCACAAAATAAGCAACGAAGAGAAACATTTTCGCATTAAAATGAAGACTGTTGACTTTTATAATACTTATAAAAATACACCCCACAAAGCTAATTTAAGATGAATCACAAACTTATTAAGTATTAATATTTTTTTGAGTAGGTGGATACTCATAGAAATGCATTTCTTGGTAGTAAGTTTTATTATATTATGCTGCACAAACTCTTCACCGTGAATTTATGTAAATCACTAGCTTCCAGTGCACCAAGGGGAATGTACTTCATGCTATAACTTAAATACTAATGAAATCAACTGAAAATGATAGTCATTAGTCAACTTGCCTTGATAGGGGCCCCTGTGGACTGATATAAATTTATCATTAGAAATGGATTCCCTTAGAGACTACAATGAGCTTTTTATCCTTCTACAAAGCATATTTAAGTATGACATTTTATGGTTTAATTTGTATATTCCTTATAACGTCAAATATGTTTGCCTTTCCTTAATCTTTTTTAGACGTTAAACGACTTCTGACGTTTGTGAATACTTTAAAATATGAATACATTAAGCATATCTATCTATCTATCTATCTATCTATCTATCTATCTATCTATCTATCTATCTATCTATCTATCTATCTATCTATCTATCTATCTATCTATCTATCTATCTATCTATCTATCTATCTATCTATCTATCTATCTATCTATCTATACTATATTCACTGAAAAAAGGAGACCAGAACGTTAGAGTTAGGCTCTCATTTCCCTCATAGAAAACTAGTGAAATTCATCAGTTCTAATTACCTTAGCTAACTATAACTTACACCCCTCAATACACTGCTTATGACCCCACATTTTACATTACGCATGACTATCTATCTATCTATCTATCTATCTATCTATCTATCTATCTATCTATCTATCTATCTATCTATCTATCTATCTATCTATCTATCTATCTATCTATCTATCTATCTATCTATCTATCTATCTATCTATCTATCTATCTATCTATCTATCTATCTATCTATCTATTTGTCTGTCTGGCTGACTTTCTGTATGTGTATCTATAGCTTCTGCCCCCACAATTCACTGCTTACAGTTATGGCCTCACATTTTATATTACACCTGACAAGGTCAGTGGCATCACTAATGACACAACTGATGACATCTCAAACGACATCACTGATGACATCATCAGTGATTGTGAGTGTTTCTTAAGAGTCATTAAGTATTGAAATATATACTAAGGTGCTACAAAAGTTAAATTAGTATACCTTGCATACTACTGAATGATATTATTTAAAAGATATATTATGTGAGTCACTTTGTTGTGTGTATCCGTGAGTGAGTGGGTGTGTGAGCGCCTGTATGGATGTGAGAGTGGGTGTGTGAGTATCTCTATGGGTGAATAAGTAGTTGTGTGTATAGCTGTATGGGTGAATAAGTGGGTGTGTGAGTTCCTGTATGGGTGAGTGAGTGGCTGTGTGAGTAGCTGTATTGGTAAGGAAATGGGTGTGAGTGGCTGTATGTATGAGTAAGGGGCTGTGTGACTAGGTTTATGGGTAAGTGACTGGCTGTATGTGTGAGTGAGTAGGTGTGTGACTGGCTTTGTGGATGGTATTATCAGTGATGTCATTTGAGATGTCATCAGTGATGCCACTGACCATGTGATGAGTGTTGATATAAGTGAGGTCAAAAGTAATCCATTGTGGGGGCATAATTTATAGTTAGCTGAGGTAACTATAACTGCTCGATTTCATTGGTTTTCTACTAGTGAAATGAGAACCTTAATATAATATCCGTATAACCTTTTTTATCAGTGACTTTCTAAGATTTTTTATTCTATTTCCTAACTATAACATCCTTGGAACCTGTGTTTTTTAAATTAATTTCTAAGTGTTTTTAAATTCTATTTCCTAACTATAATGTCCCTGCAACCTTTGGTTTTCTCTGTGAATTTTCAATTTTTTAAAAACTTTATTTCCTAATTGTTACCTGTACACTTTAAGATTGGATGTGCGAGTGGCTGTATAGGTCAGTGAGTGGGTGTATGAGTAACTGTATGGGTCTGTGAGCAAATGTGTAAGTGTCCGTGAGGGTCTAAGAGTGGGTGTGTGAGGGTCTGTGTAGGTTTGTGAGTGGTTGTGTAAGTGGCTGTATCCATCTGTGAGTGGTGGTGTGAGTGGCTATATCGGTCCATGAGTGGATATGTGAGTGACTGAGTGGGTCTGTGAATGGGTGTGTGAGTGCATGTGTGGGTCTGTGACTGGGTCTGTGAGTGTGTGAGTGAGGGCTGTGAAGGTCTCTGAGTTGGGGTGTGAGTGCTATGGATTTTGTACATTTGCATATTTAGGGTATTTTAAAGGGTAAATCATGGACTCTGCTCTTACCAGGAGATGACAGTCACTACAGAGCAGATTGCGCTCCAAAAGATCAACTTAATTATTTTATTTGAAAGGTTTTACAAAGGGAGAACATGACCCGACAGGGCATCGGATCGCTGTAGACAAAGTATGTAAGATGAACAGGTAAAGGTAACAAATTAATATATGTAGGTATTAAGCCTGGGTGTTGAACTACGCTCCGTTCGCGGAGCTTTCAAAGTTTAGGTAACTTCGCGATTCGCGTAGAGCGCGAAGTTGCAGATTGCTACGCAATCTAGCGTGTAGCGTAGTAGTTTTGCTTCCTCGCGCGCTCAATATTCATTCTCGCGCGTGCGGTAATGTCTTACCGTGATTCTGTGATCGCCAACTTGCTTTTCTGTCCGTTCGCAAGCGCCACAAAATTTGTAATATGGCTGCCCAAGCCCGCGAGAGTGTGCGAACGCAAACACGTCATTCGGGCGCGCAAGCTGACTTCCGGCGGCTGTCTTGGTAAGATCGCCATCCCAAACATGCACAAACTACAATCTGGCAAAGAATATCTCTCGAGCTTCATAAAACCTTCTCTAAAATGATCATTTTGCTCAGAAAAACTGTTGTGATTTTGATTTTGCTGTAGTCTTTTGAGTAAGAAGGATTCCTTTAAATTTTTTAACTCTTTTTAACTCTTTTTTTCAAGAGGAAGGAAGTGCCCCTGAGTCTACAACTTCCTGTTCCTGTCCAGCAGGCTCCTCCCAGTGCTTTGTGCATGTGCTGTTCACTTTCATTTGGATTTGGAGCTGGAAGGATCACTTTTTGTGTCTGTCTGCTGCATCATACCATTGGATTGGATTTATTTGAGGACTTTATGATTTGAGATTTAATTTACTACAAGTAAGTTGGAGAATTGGTGTGTTTGTTTCATTGGGGCTTGTTTGTACCTACATTTTTCTGGGATTTTCATTGTTTTTAAAAATTATTGTTGTGGCGGGTGGCCTGTACTTTCAATAGGGGCCTAGTTGTTTTTCTCTGCAACTTCAGCCAGTAGGGTACCCATGGGTCCATGTTTCGTGGTGTCTGTAGAATTTCAACATCATGTAGGGCATGGATGGCATAGGATTGAAATGCTAAATGTGGCTGTGGTGTATTTCACTGTTTGTGGGTGTTTGTGTGAAATACCTTTGTTGGATGTGTGTGCTTGATGTGTAACTTCTTTCCAATCCTTTCGTAGCCCTGTTGATTTTCATTTTTGTATTAAAGCTGTGTTGTTTAGCAGGCCTCCTTGGTCCGGTCATATATTATAGGCCTGCTTCAGTTCATTGTTTTCCATGGCCTGTTGTGACTGTGAGTGCCCATGTGGCTTGTGGCAATTTTGTGGTGGTAGTTTAGTAGTGTGTGCTTCTTTTTCCATAAAGGCCTGCATTTCTTTTCTTTGTTCCCCTTGGCTTATGCTTGTTGTTGTTGTGTCCTCCTGGCCATGTGTGTGGCGGCCATTTTGTGAAGGCAGGCATTGTGCTTTTGCCATAGGCTTACATTGACTGTTCTAAGCTTGTGGCCTAGTCTGCCAGTAGGCCCAGAGGTAGTCAGCCTCAAATCTTTGGTGCGATATTTAAATTTACAGTTTGTGTTGTCTGTTGATTTTTTTTTACACCATGGATGGCTTTGGATTTCATTGCAAAAGGTGTTTTTTGGGGTGGAATAGCAGTTTTTGGGTGTGTGTTAAATAAATAGGGCTTTTCAGCCAGTACGTAACCCTAGGGATTCAGCTCGCGTACTTTCGGTAACTCTGCACAGCGCGACAACGAGGACTTACAGTTTTCGTCATGGTCGCGCTCTCAATATAAGTGTTCGCGCACGCGATAAAGCCTTTTTGTACAGTTTGCGATCCTGAACACGCAGCATTTGCAAGCTGGCAAACAATATCTCGCGAGCAACATAAATCCTTCTCGAAAACGCTGAATTTGTGCATTTTGCTAAAAAAACTCCTCAGGTTGTCATTCTGCTGTAGTTTTGGAGCACGGAGAAGCTTTTATTTTTAAAAAAATATTTTTAGGAGAGGAAGTAAGTCCCACAGAGACTACAACTTGCTGTTCCTGTCCTTTGTAATCACTTTTTTGTTATTAATATTGTGGTGGGTGGCCTGAGCATATGTGTTTGTCGGCCATTTTCTGAAGGCAGGCATTGTGCTTTTGCCATAGGCTTACATTGACTGTCTTCCATTTCTTGTAGTTGTGGGTGTGTAACGGCCATTTTGTGGAGCCATCCAAGCAGTGTGCTTGCTTTTGCCATTCTGTTCCAAGCTTGTGGCCTAGTCTGCCAGTACACCCAGAGGTAGTCATCCTCAAATCTTTGGTGCATTATTTAAATTTACATTTTGTGTTGTCTGTTGATTTTTTTTTACACCATGGATGGCTTTGGATTTCATTGCAAAAGGTGTTTTTTGGGGTGGAATAGCAGTTTTTGGGTGTGTGTTAAAAAAATAGGGCTATTCAGCCAGTACGTAACCCTAGGGATTCAGCTCGCGTACTTTCGGTAACTCTGCACAGCGCGACAATGAGGACTTACAGTTTTCGTAATTTTCGCGCTCTCAATATAAGTGTTCGCGCACGCGATAAAGCCTTTTTGTACAGTTTACGATCCTGAACATGCAGCATTTGCAATCTGGCAAACAATATCTCGCGAGCAACATAAATCCTTCTCGAAAACGCTGAATTTGTGCATTTTGCTAAAAAAACTCCTCAGGTTGTCATTCTGCTGTAGTTTTGGAGCACGGAGAAGCTTTTAATTTTTTTAAAATATTTTTAGGAGAGGAAATAAGTCCCACAGAGACTACAACTTCCTGTTCCTGTCCTTTGTAATTACTTTTTTGTTATTAATATTGTGGTGGGTGGCCTGAGCATGTGTGTGGCGGCCATTTTGTGAAGGCAGGCATTGTGCTTTTGCCATAGGCTTACATTGACTGTCTTCCATTTCTTGTTGTTGTGTAGCGGCCATTTTGTGGAGCCATCCAAGCAGTGTGCTTGCTTTTGCCATTCTGTTCCAAGCTTGTGGCCTAATCTGCCAGTACGCCCAGAGGTAGTCATCCTCAAATCTTTGGTGCATTATTTAAATTTACATTTTGTGTTGTCTGTTGAATTATTTTTTTACACCATGGATGGCTTTGGATTTCATTGCAAAAGGTGTTTTTTGGGGTGGAATAGTAGTTTTTGGGTGTGTGTTAAAATAAATAGGGCTTTTCTGCCAGTAGGTAACCCTAGGGATTCAGCTCGCGCACTTTCGGTAACTCTGCACAGCGCAACAACGCAGACTTACAGTTTTTGTCATTTTTCGCGCTCTCAATATGCGTGTTCGTGCACGCGATAAAGCCTTTTTGTACAGTTCCCGATCCTGAACATGCGGCATTTGCAATCTGGCAAACAATATCACGCGAGCAACATAAATTCTTCTCAAAAACGCTGATTTTGTGCATTTTGCTAAAAAAACTCCTCAGGTTGTCATTCTGCTGTAGTTTTGGAGCACGAAGTCACTTTTATTTTTTCAAAAATATTTTTAGGAGAGGAAGTAACTCCCACAGACACTACAACTTCCTGTTCCTGTCCTTTGTTAACACTTTTTTGTTATTATTGTGGTGGGTGGCCTGAGCATGTGTGGCGGCCATTTTGTAGAGGCAGGCATTGTGCTTATGCAATAAGCCTGCATTGTCTGTCTTGTATTCCTGACCTTTTCTTGTTTTTGTGAGTGGCCTGGCCATGTGGTGGCGGCCATTTTGTGGTACCAGCCACTGTGCTTTTTCCATAGGCCTCCAAGCTTGTGTCCTAGTCGTACAGTAGGCCCAGGGGTACTACTCATCAATCATCACAGGTGCATGGAATTTAAACAACTATTTTTGTGTTGTGCGTTAAATTTCAACATCATGTATGGCTTTGGATTGAATTGTAATATGTGGGATTTACTTTTTTTCGGGGGTACATTTCACTTTTTGGGTGTTGTAAATAAATGCCTTTAGTTTTTATGTGTATATGTTCGTTGTTGTTGCTCCCTGATGCTGCATCCATCCCATAACACTACATTTATGTTTTTGTTCTTTGCTATTCTTCTTCCTGAGTGTACACAGTACAGGTACACCAGGAGCCCTGGCCTTGTCAGTCTCTTAAATGGCTATACTGTTGTTGTTCACTGACTTCATAAAATTTAATAATTGTGACCACCCACCAGACACTAAGAAGTTATATATTATATTATTGATCTTTTTACTGATGTTCTTCTGGCTTTTTTGCTTTTAGGTGCAGAAAAGACAGAGGAGGTGTGTCATCATCATCGACCGTTGTGGTGCCAGACCGACGTCCTGCTGCTGTACACGACGTGACGTGTGAGTGGCCTGACCAGGCATCTCTGCAACTTGTGCAACTGAGTGCTGTTTTGACATCTGAAGAAGATGCCCCCAAAGAAAGCATGTAGCAGGTCCTCCGGTGCCAAGAAAGTTGCCATGGAGAAGAAGGAACAGAAGAAGAAGGAAGTGTTACTTAAGTCTGGCGTGCCTCCCAAAACCGTTTTTGGGACACCAAAAATGACACCTGCAGCAGCGGTGTCGGGGGGCCAAGCTGGGGGCAGCACCTCCACATCAGTGGGCCCAACCCACCAACCCAGGCCCAAGCAGATGAGTGTGGAAGAGGTAGCCAGCCTTATGGTGGAAAGCAGTGATGCTGAGCCTGAACTAAACTTATCGCTATCTCAAAGTAGTACACAATCAACGCAGGAGGGAACACAGCAGATAAGTGGTCAACAGCCGCAACCACCGCCCGCAATAGTAGCTGTAGTTCCTCCCGAAGTAGGGGCAGTTCAGGAAATTGAGCCTCATGCAGAGGAAGAAGAGGAAGCCACTCCTTTAGAAGTTCCATTGGCTTCCAAATCCCCAGCAAGGAAAAGGAGGGTTAGTACATCAAGTTCTTCACCAAGCCCCCCTTCTGATGATCTAGATGCCACATGGAAGCCACAAACTGAGTCTGAGAGGGAAACACGTCACAAGAGCAGGCATGGAAAAAGGAAGGTTCCAGAAAGCCTTACACTTATGGAGGTTGATGTAGAAGAGCAGGATGATGATGATGATGAAGATGAGCCAGTCATCACGAACATCACTCCCGGGCCTGAGGAGATGGAGACCAACATTTTTACACTATCCAAAATGGCTGCGAGGGATGTAGCACGCACACCTTCAACACACGTAATACCAACACGACCTCCAGCTTACTTATTTACATTAGCAAAGGGCGGGCAGCGTCCTACATCCAGCACAAGCACCACCTCAGCAGAAGTAGGTAGTGGTACTGCACATAGTCAAATTCAACACACACCCTCCAGTTCATCCAGCATTGGAAGTGGGAGTGGCACCTCCAGCAGGAGACAAAAGTTAAGCTCCCCGGTGTGGGACTTCTTTGCGGTTAGCGGAAAGGAGGAGAACATTGCTATATGCTCCGTTTGTCATACCTCTGTTAGTCGTGGTAAGCTTGGTACAAACTATGGTACCGGAGGCCAAATGACCCATCTGAAAAAACACCACGCAATCCACTGGGAGGAGCACCTTAGTCGCATTGAAAACGGGAGCCATTGCTGTTGGGCATAAACGAGTAGAAAGTCCGCTCACGGTGGAACAGGAAGAAGAGGGAGTCATTCTCTGTGGTAGTGGTACACAAAGTAGCCGTGTCCCCAGCACTGCAGTGGTAACGCCCACATCCTCAGCCACATCTCATTGGCACAAGAGTAAGAGTCAGCCAGAGACACCAAGAGTACTGCTGGCCCAAAAAGTGCCACGGTGACCGCAGGAAGGAATACCATGCAGCCTACCATTCTTAGCAAGTTTACTAGGCCGGAGGGGCAGTACGAATGCAACCACCCAATAGCACGTTTGTACAATGCGAAGCTGGCTAAAATGTTAGCACTGGACCTTCTCCCTTTTTCTTTTGTTGAAGGGGTGGGTTTTCTTGAATTTGTGACCACCATCTGCCCAAAACGGAAAGTTCCCAGCCGCTACTATTTCGCAAGAGTTGCTGTTCCAGCACTACATCACGACGTGCTGGAATTGCTTGGAAAAGCCTTAAAACAGAGTGCTGTTCAGAGTATACACCTGACAACAGACATGTGGACCAGTTGCCAAGCCACTAATTGCGTGTGCATCACTGCACACTGGGTCTCTTTTTCGGGTGTTAAAGATAAGATATCTGACGGTGTTGTTGACACCGCTGAGATTTTTAAAGACACTCGCAAACATGCAACTGTATCCATGTTTGCTATGGAGAAATCTCATACTGCTGCAAACATTTTGGATGACTTTAACAGCAAGGTGTCTGAGTGGCTTCGACCAAGAGGGCTTACCATTGGTTTTGTTGCCACGGACAATGGTAGTAATGTAGTTAGGGCCATGAAAGATGGTGGCTATTTCAGGGTCCCATGTTTGTCACACTGCATTAACATTGTTGTTCAAGACTTTCTGAAAAATGAAAGCAAAGTCAGCAGCTTACTGACCACCTGCAGAAGAATATGCACACATTTCAACCATTCTTTTAAAGCCCGGAAGCAGCTAAGGGTCATTCAACGTGAGCATAAAATGCCAGTCAAAGCACTCATCCAGGAGGTGCCAACACGTTGGAACTCAACGTATTACATGCTTGAGCGTCTGTTTGAGCAGTACATACCACTTAATGCTTATGTCATGAAAAGGTCAGGAGAGCCTACTGTGAAAGGCATGACCGTTGAGATGTCCCAATGGGATCTCGTCAAATGCCTGACAGAGATGCTACTTCCTTTTGAGGTCTTCACACGTGAAGTGAGCAGGGAAGACTGTACTATGGGCCAAGCTATCCCATTGTTGTACATGCTAGAGCAAGAGCTGAAGGAGGTGTCAGAAATGGACGCAGGTGTAGATGACAAATTAGATGCATGTTATTTGGCAGACACCTTAGTCGCTCACTTATCTGACAATACAAGGATTCAAAATAACATTGTGTCACATCCACATTACATTACTGCCTCAATTTTGGATCCACGTTACAAATTATTGCTGCGTAGTAATGAAGTAATTCCTTTTTCAGAAGTGGATGTTGCCAAGTACAAAACTTTGATAGCTGAGAAAGCCACTGACTTTGAAAATGAACGGATCTTAATTAGAGGCCCGCCCCCCCAGGGCAGAAAAAGTACTGCAGGGTACCCAGAGTCAAGCTCTACTTCAGAGGCTGAGAGCAGTGCGTTTGCCTCCCGGCAGTCAACAACACTGCCAGCAATAACATCAACAGCACCAACAGGATCATCAGGCACATTTAAAAAAACGGCAGGTGATTGGTTTCTACGGAAAGGGTTTTGTACGTCCATGACTGATGCAAAGGCAAAAGAGGCCAAGCAAATCGGACCACCCCTGGATGACACAACAGAGGTCTTCATGGAGCAAAGCCCATTGGTGTATTGGTATGGGAAAAGAAGTCAATGGCCAGTGCTCAGCAGGCTGGCGATAAAGTATGTGGCTTGCCCTGTTGCAAGTGTCTCTTCAGAGCGTGTTCTCAGTGCTGCTGGTGCCATTGTTACTGTCAAAAGGACCAGTCTCTCGCCCAAAAGCATTGAGAGGTTAACCATGATCAAAATGAATCAACACTTTATACCACCGGAGTACAAAATACGTGAATCACAGCAGGAAGAGGAGAGCTACTTCGATGACATAAGTAGTGGGTTGTTAGACGTACTTCTGTCCAAACCACCAGAGTTTGAGGATGAGCTCCTCTTCCCTGACAACTAGGCTTTCAAATTGTTCTCCCTTCCTTTATTTGTGTGTGACTGTGTATCTGTTTTTCTGGTTCAAAATCTAATCACAACAAATCCATCAACAGTCCCCTCTTTTTATTTCCCTATTGGAGTTGCACGTCTGTGCATAACTGTCCACTCCACTCCTCAGGGTCCTGCTCCATCTTCCTTACTCTCCCTAAATACATTTCAAGCAAGCCAGACATTGGATGGAGATGGAGAATAGTACAATACATGTTGCCTCTAACAGTCCCTCCATAAGAAGTGAAACGTGACTCCAGCTATATTCCGTTTTTTTTCCAAGCCGAAAGAAACTCATCACTGACTGTCAGAAGGCTAGGCAGGCATCAGATCTGACAGCCAAAGAGAACAGCAAGACAGGTAATGAGTGATTATTGTGAATGATGGCATGCATTGCATTAGATGCTGGCTGACTACGAATGAATGTGCATGAAGTAGAACTATACTAGTTTATCGACAAAGTAAAAGTGACTCAGGTGAGGTGACAGTTAATGTTTCCTTGTTGTTTAATAACCACATTGTACTCCTACCACTGCAGGTGCCGGCCAATATCCGTTGCAATTTTGTATTATGGAATATATTATAAACTTAATCAGTCACTACAGACTGAGTTGGTGTTGGAGAACACGTACCACACGGTCATCATCATGATGCTGCTGAGCATACTATCTTTGCACACAGTCAGTCAGTTGGATCGGAGACAATTGATGGAATAACTGTGTTTCATGGGCTGACTTAAAAGGTAAACAGTTTGAACAAGAACCACAGCAGACCTAGGCTAGATGTCTGTGTAGTGGTGTGGACTGGAGTAGAGTGTAGTGGTATGAGGGACAGTGGTGCATTGATTTAGTCACTTCATTTGGAAAATGCTATGTTGCTGCAGTGCATATGACATTTGACTGGCTCGGTCAAAATGTAAGTAAGGGGTAGAGTGTCTGGCCTGTGCCACGGTTCTCCTGTTCTGTGGCTGTGCTGGCTCCTGAGTCCTGTCCCGTTGTTGTTGTAGCTTAATGCTGTAGAGTAGACACTATGTATCCTATCCAAGCTGCCTCAGTCTGAAAGTGTTCTCTCCAGAGTCTTGTCTTCTCTTCTTGCACTCCACTGTAATTGAGTTTATTGTTTTAAATGCAGTAATTTTTCAATACCCCGTTTGTTTTTCCATCTACAATTACAGGCCGGCCTTAAACCTGTGCTATAGTGGGAGAAACAACTCACACTTACCTTACCATTCCGCATCAGGCAGGCAGTGGTATCCAAGATTGATGTGCGGAGTGTCCATGGAAGGGAGGACCAAGAGGAATGACGAGAATGATGCAACTCAACATTTGGACCAGGATAATACAGTAACTTTAGTATCATTCATCATTCGTCTTTAAATTTATTTGATTCCTTTTTTCTCTTCAATCATTACGACTGTGTGTTGTGGTTTGTTTGGTAATTGATCCCTACAACTATTTTTACATTTCCTTTGCTAGCTTGAAAAATAAAAGTAAGCCCGGTACAGCATGTAATTTGATTCGGTCTGAGCTCTGAGGGCGGCAGACAGGCAAGGCAAATTTCATATTAATAATTTCTTCCCTGTACTGTCTCATTGGGTAATATTAGTTAGTAAGTACAACTCATTATCATTAACCATCAAGTTCTCTTCCTCAGCATGCATGCATTTGCTTTTTCTCACTTTATACTTTGATTTCTTTGATAATGGATCATGGTCGTCTTACAAGATTGTGTTTTTTACTTTTGTTGTGTCCATGCATACTGTCTGTTTTTCTTTCTCAAACCCTTCCCAAAACCCCACTTCCCATCCATTTATCAATCCCTAACCCCCTTCCCCCGGGCTGTGTGATTTATATTGAGGTGTGATGTGACTACATTAAATGTACACCAACAATTGATCACACGCTTGCTGGGGCAGATGTGGTGAAAGCAACACTAATTGAATTTCAACTAAGGCAGGGCAAGGATCTTCTTCTGCTTGCCCACCCATGCTGTAGTTTACTTTGTTCTACTACTCCTCCCACAGTCTCTCAGTCAAGTGACTTTCTCTTTCTTTTTTCAAATGCTATTGCCAGTGTCTACTACTACCACCACAATAATGGCATCTTCTCCGTTCATTTGGGAAACCAACCATGCAGCCATCAGTGTGCCGAACTTCATCATCAATCACAGGTAAGATAAGTTTGGTGGGAGGTATGGACTAGGAGGAGAGACTGACAGTACTATTATGACAATTAAAAATAACTCAGTGAGGGGTACTGCATCTATCAGTTTGTGTGTTACAAAATCGGCAGATCTTTTAAATCAAACACTGGCTGTGGGCATGCAGCAGCACGGAAACAAAGTAACAAACCATGTAACTTAGATTGAATTCGGAAAACAGTAACCCACCACAAAACATTAACATCGTATAAGTAAATAGTATAAAATTTAATATCCCTAACAAAAATAAACTATCCCACTCTGACCTAACCCATCCCCCTCCCTAACCCCAACCAATGTCCACAACGAAACGAAAGTCCAAGAGTCCCAATGTTCGAATGAATCCCCAACGCCCAAAAACCCACCCACCAACAAAAGGAATTAAAAAAGGGGCAAATGACAAGGTCCTCTATAGTCGGCAGGCCTTCAGGTGTTTGTCCACCAGGATTTGTACCCGCTCCTCTAGGTTCTCCTCTAAGCGTGCCATCCGGCGGAGCAGCTGGCGGCAAAATACCCTGCAGTTACATGCAGGGTGGGGGGCAGCAGTGGTTGAGATGGAGGCGCGGCGGCAGACGGCTGCCGGACCGCGGCACCGTGAAACTAGAGGCAGGGCCTGACTGGGGCCCGGGGCATTGGAGGAGGCTGCAGCTGCAGCTGCCTTCTCCTCCTCCTCCGCCTGAGCCACCAGCCAGCGATATTCTTCGCAAATGGCCTCCAGTTTATGGCGCCGGGCCCTGGCGGCCAACTCCTTCCGAGATGGTTTTGGTGTGGATGTGGAAGGAGTATCTATATCAAGAAAGTAAAAGAACATGTTGTAGCCAATACTCTTAGCAAAACAGAAACACTAAAATCATTCAACACATAGTGTCACAGTATCACTAGCAAGCACAATTCATAACATTTGTGATTTGGTGGTAAGTATCTCTACTCCTACTTCCTTGGACTCTAACATTTGTGGGAGTTTCCGACATTATAATCATACTATGTACTCCGGTACACCAGTCGTGTTGTTCTAATCTTTAGTTTAGCGCAATTACATAACCTTGTTGTAGCCGGCATGCCCGCTCAGTCAGCTAAGCTTGCACCCAAGAGAAACAGATATGAGCCACATGATGCAGACTCACGTTAGTTGTATTTACTACTACTGTCTGCAGGTGGGGAAGCTCATATTTTTGTATGACGCCTTACGGCCGGTGGCACTGGCCATACTCTGTCTGTTACATGAGGGCAAATGAACAATTTCACTTACACCCTGCCCTGGGTACTACAAAAAGGCTGATTATTTATCTGATCCAATGATCATTGCTTATATTCATATTATAGATGGTAATACAACATCAGGTCAGTAGCGATCGGTGGTGGGAGTGCTGCCGGGCGGTGACGTGGGAAGGTGCAGGGTGGGGATAGTAAACTATGGATTAAGGACAATCACAGGTAATTAAACAATACATTAAAAATTGTTGCACGCACTGCATCACATTCGGCGGTGCAGTGCGCACAATAAAAATAATTTTATTTATTTTTATGTTGATTACCTATATTTGGCCGTAATACACAGTTTACTCGCCAGTGCCACCCACCCTGCCCCTCCCCATGTCACCGCCCGCCAGCACTCCCACCACCAACCGCTACTGCAGAGGGTACTTTGCTTTCATTGATTGTGTAACCAATAACCATAAACAACAGATAGGCCTGCAAAACTACTGCAAGTCTACTGTATTCTGATAATACTACCTATAGGCTATATTCCCCTACGCTTTGCTACTGTGGCGCAGTTTCTTTTACATTTTCTTCAAAGTAAGAATCTCCAATGACACTTTCCACCTATACTGTCTATTGATGATAGTACATCCAGGCATACATCCATTAAAGTAAACGTTTATCCTTCTTTTTTATATATCTCATACTTAGTTGGTTTCACCGACAACCACCCATGCTTCCGCTCCTTCCTTGCTTGCCTTGGCTTTTAGTTTGAATTTGAACCAAACACCGCTGATTCTTGCTATCTAGCACTATCCACCATACTGTGTCACCCACCCAGGCAGGCATTCTCTTTCACCTTCCACCCATCCTTCAACAACCCATGCATCTGATCTGATTACTATCAGCCACCTATGCATGCTTCCAACAACATGTCCTTCTCTGCCAGTCAGTCATATTATTTATCTCGCCCGTCCTTCCACCCTTAGTTCTTTCCCTCTTTGTTCAACACATCCATCAAGGTCATCTTTTCTGAGTTTATCTTCTCCATAAAACCTTCACAGCTGATTTTGGAGTCAAATAGAAGAGGCCATTGTTTACTCAACTCACGCTGCTAATGCTAAGTAAAGGGTGTCTTCTTCAACCATTGTATAATGTTCACTACAACTTAATAAGTCGCACAGTACAGTGAAATAGTGAACACACTTCCATCTAGTAGTAATGTCAAGAAGTAATGAATATAACTTACCGCCGCCGGCCACGGCTGCTGGCTCCCCCCTGTCTCTCCTGCAGGTGCCGCCAGTTCTCCTGCCCCCTTTGGAATGGCCGCATCGCCGCTGGCCCCGCCGGCACTGGTGGATGGTAGTGTGCCTAGAAAAAAACATCACAAATTTTTAGATGCCTGGAAACCTCCCCCTATTTTATTAGTGTTCACTTGGAACATTGAAAAAAAAGTTAATCCAACATACATCAGCACTAGACAGTAAGTACAGTCAGTAGACAGACACTAGTAGTGATATGGTTCCTAGGGTCATCTAGTCCTACTCTACTCTTTTGAAAGTTAGCCTGAGCCATGTGTAACCCTTTTAGATTCATCATGTCGACTACTACTCTTTTGGCGCATATTTAATTATACCTGCCAGCTTATTGACATGTGCAGTAGACGCCTTTGAGGCCACTTGACTGTTGCGTACAAGTGAAGAGG
Source organism: Triturus cristatus (assembly GCF_964204655.1). Classification (NCBI taxonomy): domain Eukaryota; kingdom Metazoa; phylum Chordata; class Amphibia; order Caudata; family Salamandridae; genus Triturus; species Triturus cristatus. The sequence goes on along the minus strand of NC_140587.1, from coordinate 731,062,028 downwards.
TCGAAAAACAACCCACTTATTGAGTTTATTTAGTCCATATTGCTCAGCCATCACATACATGTTACACTTTTTGCCATGACTGCAAAATGGTTGCATTCACCAGTATACTATCTAACGGCTAACGCGCAGCATTTTTCTCATATAATAGGCAGAAGATTCCCTTCTACAAACCAAAGATTTACAGAGCTTATTATGATGCAAGATGATGTAACCAGTATTTCTACGTTCTACGGTGAGGGGTCTTCCAGAATTCAAAAGATCTTGGCTCTTGTTCTTGTTGTCATGCACTTGTAAATGTTGTAAATGTTTACTGTTTTAATCTTAGGCATTTTGCTGGCTCATTGACTATGGCTGTAGTAAATTAAATTTCATATTAACGTTTTACAGAGTTTGTTACTTTTTTCAAATACACCTTTTGAACTTACACATAGACTCTGTGGTATTTGGTGTGGTGGGTGTACTTACACAAGTGAGTGAGCAAAAGGGTGTTATTATGTTCTGGGTTGTCTGTCTCAGTCATCATCAACATTGTGTATCTTCTTCATGGGGGGAGTCGGGAGTGGGACCCTAATGTGAGACACTATAGCTAGTCGGTCAGGGGATCGTGGGTTCTTCGGACTGAGGTGTGATCATCACCAACATCCTATTTTGTTGTGCATAGTTCTGTATGTGGCTCTGCAGAATCACTAGACAATAGTAGTATCATGTACTATCCGATCAAAAATACTAGTCAAATATCTGGTTGGCCATTTTGTTTGTGGTAATTGACAAAGCCTCAACATTGAGAAGACTAGAAGAGGACAACCCAAAGGACAGCAGGACACAGTGGCTAGAGCTATTGGTCAATCAGAGTTTTATTATTTCAAAGAAAACCTTCAATACAGAGTGGGCAACTGTGCAAACTTCGCTACAGACAAAGTAATATTAGTAACAGTAGTAGTACAGTTAGTCATAGCAGAGGCATTTAGAAGCAACTTAGTTAGAGGCAGGGATAAACAGAATTTGGAAACAGATAGTCATTTCATTTCATAAGGCTTTATTCGGTACATTTAACAAGACCATAAAAGCACAGCATAAAATATAAAACAGAGTCATGGGCAAAATATACAACAATATTAAAAAGTTAAAAAAGCATACTTTTCCTTGCATTAATTGATTTAAGAAGAAAGGTAGCTGTATAAAAACAAACATCGGGATGATGTAGATTAAAAAGCAAGCTCATACAGTCATGTATTGATCTAACTCCAAATTTTGCAAATAAGGGTTTCAGATAAGCAATCCGCAGATGTTTATACAACTGACAAAGCAAAAGAAAGTGCACAGTGCTTTGGGGGGTAGTATTGTCACATGGACAGGGGCCAACAGGATGTAGGTACTGAGAGGGGAAAGCAACAAGATTGTGGGCTATTCCGGTTCTAAATCTGGCCAACACAAACCGATGTGACTTCCAGCTCACTTGTAACAAATACGGTTGGAGACCTACAAATTCATTTAGATCGTAATAAAGAACACAGGAAGAAAGTTCCAAACTGTTTTGTAACCTCCTGGTGGAGAGCTGTTGTAAAAAGCAGTGCTTAAGTTCTGCTTTAGACAACTCATTGGCCCCACAATGATCCACCATGATATTAATATTAAAGATCTCATGAAAACTATACACGATATACTTTAACCATGGGATCTTCAGATGATGGTCCAGAGAGAGGCAGTCAGAAATAATAGCTCTACATAATGAGGTCTCTTCTTTTATCCAGATGGAACGCCATAGCAACAGAGGCCTAAGGAGGATCAGATCGGCAAGATGGTAAATACCCAATTCGTTATGCACTAGAACATTGGAAACAGAGCTTGGCAAACACAAAAGTCTCTTCAGAAAAAGATTCTCCTCGACCTGAAGAGATCCCGCCGGGGCATAGCCCCAAATGCCACCTCCGTATAAGGCAATCGAAACACAGCGGGACTGAAAGATTTTAAGCATATCCTGAACCCGCCTGTCTCCAAGTTTCGTGGCCATGGAAAAAATTCCATGAGCACTCCTCGCCATCTTGGCCCTGACATTCTTATGTTCATTAACCCAAATATTTTTATTTGAAAAAGTGACCCCCAAGTATGAGAAATTATCAACAGCCTGAACTTTCTGTCCCTCTATAAAGAAGGAAGACTGAGTCTTTTTGTTCCTACGCCCACATACCATAACATAGGTTTTGGATTTATTTATCACTAACTTTCTACTTGTGATAAATTGAGAAAAGCCGTCCATCAATCGCTGAAGGCCATTTGGGGTACGTGAAATTAGGACCGCGTCATCCGCGTATAATAACACAGGGACTGAGTCCCTATTGATTTTGGGGGCGTCCACTGCCAAAGATTTAAGAAAAAGATCAATCTCATTAATAAAAAGTGTAAATAGCAGTGACGCCAACACACATCCCTGCCTAATTCCACGTCCAATTTCGAAGTTAGTGGTACATTCCCCGTTGGGACCGTAACGGACACAAGCACGTAATTTGGCATAAAGACGTGCTAAGAAGAACACAATGCCCTCAGGTGCCCCGATTTCAATAAGATTTGCCCAGAGAATGCCATGGTCCACCAGGTCAAAGGCACTACTCAAATCCGCAAAGCAGAGATAAATAGTGCCAGTCTTTGCCAGGGTATATTTACCGATGAGCAGGTCTAAACAGATAGTCAAGGTCATAGAAGTAAGCTTTTGTAAAAAATAGAATTAGAAAGTGAAACCATAATTTATAGTTCGGAAAAAAAAAGATGCAGTAAAAGTTAGGGAAATCTAAATGTCAATAAAACCACTGGAGGACTTACTGGGGCCAGCAGCAGGAGCCTCGGTAGAGGAGAAGTCCTGTGGTTCCCCCACCGGCTCCGACCCCGTCTTCTTGCCCCTGGGTGGTGCTGATGATCATGTAAAATATAATAAAGAAAGAGACAAACATTAAGGAGTGCTGTGAAACAAATAATAATAAATCATTTGGAAAAATAAGTCAAACAACAATTTAGGAAACAACAATTGCAATAAAATTGACCTATCTAATCAGATGGATCGACTACTGGCTTCTTCCTGCATTCACGGATCGTCTACTTATTTATGAACACTCCAGTGTTCCATAATCATTCTGATTACAATACGAAGCCTAGTAAGTACCACTTGACCTACACCACGTATTCCAGACGGGCCAATTGTTCACTAAGTCTGCATTTCCATTTTTTTCAGCCATCAAATGCATAGATGAGATGGAGGACACATGCATACATTTGTGCATACATACATACAACAAATTGTGGGTTGGTTGCATGATTCTGATCTAGCTCTGCTTCTGACTGACCATGTTAAGCCTACCACTCACTAAACAAAGTACAAAAGGTTTTACGGAGGACTGGGGTAAGCAGCACTCAGTGACAGAGGAGGCGTCACCCAGACCGCATAAAACAATTATGAACTAATACTAACAAACTAAACCTAGTATCCAATATCCATCCACCACTATTTCACAGTAGGACAATGGAAGGACTAGAGTCTCTCTAGCATATCGCATTACCTAACTTCAGTTCTGTAAAATAAACTCTTACATAATCAGCACAAGCTAGCGCAAACTAAGTTGCAAACAAGTAAGAGTACCACCGAGAACCTGGGTCCTTAAATCAAAGAAGATTTTGCTTTTTGGAACGTAATTTTCCAGCAACGCTTGGCACGCAGCAGTAATCTTGTTGTTCGTCAAATTTAATTTATACACAATAAGTTACTCACCAAGCCCGACGACCTCGACACCTAGCAGGTCCAACAGGTCAGGCTCCCGGTCCAGGATGTCGGACCACCGGTGGGCTAGAAGATTGTGGGTGCGCCGGACCCCAGAGCACCGGAACACTGCCCGGCGCACCTTCGCCCACCGACGGTGCCGCTCCTGGGTAGCATACCCGGAACCGGGCCTGCTGCCTGCTGCCAAGGTCAAGGGGAGGTGGCGCTGGATGAAAAAAACAAGGGCGGCCACCTCCTCCTCCCCAAACAGTTGCCGGGCCTGCACCCCTGCAGGACGCATTCTGCCGCAAGGCAGGCGGACCTTGCCTGCTGCTTCTGCAGGTCCCTTGCCCTTGGCACTAGCTGTGCCCTTGGCCATGGTTCTGGGGTGGGTGGGAGGCGGACATGAAAAGTTAGACGGGGAAAAGAAAGTTAGGTGGAAAAAGAAAGAAAGAACTTTATAAAAGTAAAAACAAACACTGTAAAAGTAGAAATATAATGCAAAATACAAAGAGATAGATAGATGATAACTAAAAAAAGTCAGAAAAAATGCTTTAAAGACAAAGGGTTCCAAAGATAAAGGGAGGATAGAAAAGTAGGCCCAGAACCATAGCATAGAGTGAAAAACAAGATGGCCGCGCCCATTCGCGACCGCGTGGGTAAGTTCGCGTGATATTTCTCACGAACATGCACTATTCATCGCGAACAAGTAAAATGCGCTGCCGAACACGTCAATGCACATCGCGAACACGCTATCCGGGACCCGGAACAGGAAATAAGGCATCGCGAGCAGGTAGGACAATTGAAAAACAAGATGGCCGCTCCCATTGGCGACCGCATGGGTAAGATCGTGAGATATTATCCATGAGCATGCAAACAGCTCCCCGAACACGCTCACCGCGCTCCCGAACAAGAAAAAGCCATCGCGAACGGGCGCACCAAGCAACTACGCAAGCTTGCGAAGCTACGCGTAGCTCACGTAGTGCAAGTACATTTTCGCGAAGCTTCGCGAAGCGCGACTACGTGAACTACGCCCAGGGTTAGTAGGTATTCAGTGAGTAGAAAAGTACAAATCAGGCAATAGTATGCATCAAACATTACAAATGCATCATTGGACACTAGAAACACAACTGTAGCCCAGGGATTAGAGTTAGTTTGAGTAGCTTCAGGTCTACTTTTGCAGGTAGATGCTCAAGAGCAACCATTTCACTTCGTGGCACTCGAGGGGGTAGCCCTGATTTCAGGAGGAAGAGCATTCCAAATTCTTAAAGCAAGACCAGAGAAGGCTCGGTTATACGTTCACTTCCTATTGAATTTTTGTCGCTTCAGCTATTGGTTATTGAAGCTTCTTATGGTTTGATTCAATCTGGATGGTTACAATTTTTTTGCCAGGTCAACTGAAGTGATGTACTGAATTGTTTTGTGTGTCAAGCAGGCTATCTTGAGACAAATCCTTGCTTTGAAGCACAGCCAATTGAGTTGAATTTAGTCTGGTGGGATGTACTCACATTTTCTTGAACCTATGATGAGTCTGGCATCAGAGTTCAGAGTGGACTTTAGAGGGGCCAGTCTAGCTTTGGAAAGTATAGCCAGGGTCGTAATTTTGTAATCTAAGCAGGAGATAATTAGGAATTGGGCAGCAAGCTTCATGTCATCAGGAGGTAGGAAGCGTTTGATTTTTCTTAAAGTTTTGAGTTGGTCATTAGCTCCTCTACATGTTGCGCTGATGTGGTCTTGCATGTTCAGCTGTTTGCCTAATGATCTAGTAGAATACACAACATGTGGGGTGCAACTGAGGGCCGTTAGTTGTTTCAGCCAGTCCTGAATGGGTGTTGAATGATTGTGTGGGGAAACCAGTAGGAATTTGTTTTTCAGATCATTAGGATAAGGTGATTGTGAGTTAATCAGTATTGAGTTTACAGAAGTACAGAGTTAAGAGTGCAACAAAGCATTCACCTCCATTAAGGATTTTATATAGTTTTTCCAAATGGAATACAAGAGGAAACACACTTCCTTTCTGAAGGCCAAGAAGTTAGGATCCTTTGTGCTTTACTGAAGTGGAGCTAAAGCTGGAGCACTTGCTATATTAATAATTGTAAGTGCATCCCATTAAGGTTTAAATTCTGTGAAATGAGCATCATGGCCAGAAAGGAACATCAGTTTTTTCAAAGAAGAATTCACACTTTGGCCAAAACTGGAATACTTTCTACTGGTTAATTATCAAGTGCTACCTGGTCGGGTAAATGTCTAGTGCATAAGCTGTACTACAGCTATGTAAAGGACCACAAGGTAATGTCTGTAGTGACCTTGTGTGCTTGTAGTTTTAGCAATGTGATTCTTCCTGCAGCATCTTTATCCACAAATTTGTCATAACCTAAAGCCTCTTCAAGAGAAGATGATGAGAGTACACAGAGGTGAATCTCCACCAAACAGGGGTACTTCCCCTTTACTATATGAAATAACTGGTTCTTTATTTGGTGGAGATGTCCATGTATTCCTCTGCATCAAGAGCCCATCACCAAAGTCTGTGGGAAACATGGTCAGGGGTCTTTTGGTAAATGTCCATCAATGTGGGAAAAGGAGGGAAGACCTTTGCATACTACTATGAGAAACGGAACAGGGCCAGAGAGCTGATGTTTTTAGACATTTGCATACTTAAGGAAATTTCAAGAGCGAGCCAAGGTCTTCCTCTTTATATTTTTAGAAAGGGAGGAGGCTGTGCTGCCCCCAGGCTGATTTTGGCCCTGGAGACCCCATCTTCCGGGGCGAAGCTGAAATTAAATATTGAATTTTTGTCGCTTCAGCTATTGGTTATTGAAGCTTCTTATGGTTTGATTCAATCTGGATGGTTACAATTTTTTTGCCAGGTCAACTGAAGTGATGTACTGAATTGTTTTGTGTGTCAAGCAGGCTATCTTGAGACAAATCCTTGCTTTGAAGCACAGCCAATTGAGTTGAATTAAGTCTGGTGGGATGTACTCACATTTTCTTGAACCTATGATGAGTCTGGCATCAGAGTTCAGAGTGGACTTTAGAGGGGCCAGTCTAGCTTTGGAAAGTATAGCCAGGGTCGTAATTTTGTAATCTAAGCGGGAGATAATTAGGAATTGGGCAGCAAGCTTCATGTCATCAGGAGGTAGGAAGCGTTTGATTTTTCTTAAAGTTTTGAGTTGGTCATTAGCTCCTCTACATGTTGCGCTGATGTGGTCTTGCATGTTCAGGTGTTTGCCTAATGATCTAGTAGAATACACAACATGTGGGGTGCAACTGAGGGCCGTTAGTTGTTTCAGCCAGTCCTGAATGGGTGTTGAATGATTGTGTGGGGAAACCAGTAGGAATTTGTTTTTCAGATCATTAGGATAAGGTGATTGTGAGTTAATCAGTATTGAGTTTACAGAAGTACAGAGTTAAGAGTGCAACAAAGCATTCACCTCCATTAAGGATTTTATATAGTTTTTCCAAATGGAATACAAGAGGAAACACACTTCCTTTCTGAAGGCCAAGAAGTTAGGATCCTTTGTGCTTTACTGAAGTGGAGCTAAAGCTGGAGCACTTGCTATATTTATAATTGTAAGTGCATCCCATTAAGGTTTAAATTCTGTGAAATGAGCATCATGGCCAGAAAGGAACATCAGTTTTTTCAAAGAAGAATTCACACTTTGGCCAAAACTGGAATACTTTCTACTGGTTAATTATCAAGTGCTACCTGGTCGGGTAAATGTCTAGTGCATAAGCTGTACTACAGCTATGTAAAGGACCACAAGGTAATGTCTGTAGTGACCTTGTGTGCTTGTAGTTTTAGCAATGTGATTCTTCCTGCAGCATCTTTATCCACAAATTTGTCATAACCTAAAGCCTCTTCAAGAGAAGATGATGAGAGTACACAGAGGTGAATCTCCACCAAACAGGGGTACTTCCCCTTTACTATATGAAATAACTGGTTCTTTATTTGGTGGAGATGTCCATGTATTCCTCTGCATCAAGAGCCCATCACCAAAGTCTGTGGGAAACATGGTCAGGGGTCTTTTGGTAAATGTCCATCAATGTGGGAAAAGGAGGGAAGACCTTTGCATACTACTATGAGAAACGGAACAGGGCCAGAGAGCTGATGTTTTTAGACATTTGCATACTTAAGGAAATTTCAAGAGCGAGCCAAGGTCTTCCTCTTTATATTTTTAGAAAGGGAGGAGGCTGTGCTGCCCCCAGGCTGATTTTGGCCCTGGAGACCCCATCTTCCGGGGCGCAGCTGAAATTAAATAGGGGGTGGGGAAGCACAGCCCCCCTCCCCGGGACGATTTTGACTTCGGGGCCTGGCTAAAATACATGGGTGGAGGTGGGCCATGCAACCCCACTCCCCAGGCTGATTTTGGCTCTGGGGACCCGATCCCCCAGGACCTAGTCAAAAAAATAATGGAGGAGGGGCCCATGCTGCCCCCTTCCCAGGGCTCATTTTGGCCCCAGGGACCCCATTTTCTGGGGCCCATCCTTGTCAGGCTGGGTGTCCTGGAGCCCACCCAGGACACCCAGTCTGCACCGTTGGGGTCTGCAGGGGAGTCTTACTTTCCCCAGTGGTCTCTGCTGGCTCCCTGCCTCAAGAGGGATCTGGCATTGCTCCTGCTCACAACGAGCTGCTAAAAATGCAGCTCCCTGTGTGTGAGACCAATACTTTTGCCTGGTTCCCTGCCCACTTGACACATGTTGGCCCTGGGAAGGTGGTGGTCCCTGGGACTACTAAAAGCCCTAGGAGGTGGATCTGTGTGGCCCCACCTTTTTTTAAAACCCCAGGGAGGTGGTGGTACTTGGGACCCGGGTGGTCCGTGCAGCCCTCCTATATGTATATGTATCCACCATGGAGGTGGTGGTCCTGGGGCATAAAAATGCCCTTGAATGGGGGCCACGTGCATCACCTCCATTTTTTAAATAAAAATATGCATGCCTCCTGGACCTGGCCCATCTGGGGACTATAGTGTAAAAGGTTTTTTTTTGCTGTGGATTCGCAGAAGTGCATTTTTTCCATGGCTGGGTACTGGGGGACCCCAGGACCAGAGCTAGGTGGTGAGGGTATTCCCACCCTACTCCGTTTTATTTTTTTAAAATTTTGGGAGGATATACATATCTTGCCAACTGGCGGTTGACAATAGATGGTTATAAATAGTACATAGTTTCAATAGAAAAAGTGTTTTTGATTTGCTGGTATCTTTGGCACCGGTTGACGAATCTTCATTAACTTTTCTCTAAAAGGTTTCAAGGTAAGTTCTGTTGTTCATGAGAAGTTTTGGGGTGATTCGTTAAGTGGGGACCAAGACAATGGGGTCTCAAAAAGTATGTTTCCACATTTTAATTTCCATGGACGCATAGTCGGGCCTACAGCCCGAACCGCTGGACAGAATTACACCAAATTTGGCAGAAAGTTAGATGTTGTTACACAGATTGATGTTCTTGTTATGTGGTGTAAATCCATTCAGTAGTTTTTGACACATTTAGGAGGAAAATGTTAGTGATATCTCTGGCTGTGGAGATTTCGTGACAATTTTGTGAATTATTGCGAATGCGCACACCAACAGATTTCCTTCGATTGGGTGGACACAATCTGAACAAAATGTTGTGGCAGACATAGATCCGGAATGGTTCCTGGGGCTGAACATTTGTGTGTAAGCTAACATAAGTCATCAGGGTAGAGGTACGAATGGGCGTGTTGGTAAGATAAGTTATGTGTGCAAAATGTTTTCTTTTTATCACATGCGATATTTGCGGTGATGCCGTGGTCACCTGTGCAGCCCCTAGTGTACCTTCGCGGGGACATTGTAACTAACGATGCATCACGAATGTATCACTCTCTTTCTCTCTCTCTCTCTCTCTCTCTCTCTCTCTCTCTCTCTCTCTCTCTATCTATCTATATATATATATGCAAAGAACTTCGTCTGCTGCTCCCAATCTGCAGGAAAAGACGAACACGGACCCAAAAGGATATAGTGCCAGGTGATTTTTTATTTCATTCGTGCACCTCGCACCATCATGACGCGTTTCGGCCTCAACACGGAGGCCTTGATCACATGAATATAATATAAATATAAATGTATCTCAATGAATTCCGCTCGTTTTACGCACTTCATCCTGGCCAAAAGCAGATGTGGACCCAAGGTAGACAAGTATATATATATATATATGTACACACACTTTCCAATAGTTTTACATATACCCTCGTTTTTTCATGGTCCCATCACATTGCATTTATGACTCTGACTTCTATGCGAGATATTTGCTCAAGAACTGCTGCTTTTCTACGGGACCGCCTTGTTGCATTATGGGATAGGTAGTCCTGTTGGGACATTAGCACGCACTGGGAGGCGGACACTTAAGTCTTGCAGTTACAAACTATGCACAGTTTGGCCCCGGGGCGCGGTTCCCGTTACTATGTCCAATTGCTTCTTAAGGACTCAGTTTTGATTAATACATGTGGAGCAAGACAGCAATGAACATTGTTCCGAGAGTAGAGGTCAGAGGTCAGATACCGGCGGACAGCTGACTAGCGCTGCAAAACATTCTGGGGGTGAAAGTTGTCTTTATTTAATCATTCAGTGACAGATAGCAGCAAGTCGATTTTAGTATTTTAATACAATTTGTGTCAGATACAGGCGATACATTATGAGAGATCGGCGCCGCATGTTGAAAGCAAACAACACTCCCATTAAGGAAGGTGACACATATAGATTTTGCGTATGCCTATCCAACATTTTGAATGCAATTAGAACTATGGTAAATCATGTAGCCGGAGTATAAGCACTGTGCTAACTGCATATTACTATATGTTTTACCTGTCATAGTGTTTGTAGATCCAAACTCACATGGGGTTGATTTCTATGCTGTTTGTTGAATAGTATTTCTTCTATGTTTTACAGTGCCTTGAGTGGGATGGGCTGTTTAAACTAATTTTGCAATGGTGCCAATTAGGTTGACAAAGGCTTCTGCGAAGCCGAAACGCGTCTCTCATATCTCTGGGTTTAGGGTGACCTGAGATAATGAAAGAAGCTGTATCCTTACAGCCTTGAGTCCGTGCCTTCTCCTTTGGATGTTTCTGAGGTAGCAGGACTGTTTGTTCATTCAAATTCAGCGTTAGCGGTCGTCAACGCTTCTCACGGAGTGCCGGTTGGTTGTGGCTCTCCCCTGTGACCAAAACGTTTTGGAAGAGTATGGAAGTGCTAGAGGGTGAGCCCCCAGTAAGGCTGCCAGGAAAAGGATCAAGGATGACTGCAGTGGGAGACCAAGATCCCGTAGTGGGGCGGTTTTGCCGACTGCCAGCATGGGGTCGCATTTCCACAGCAAGAAATGCCTTGCCCAGGAGACTGGCACTTTCTGGTAACCGGGCACCGCAGACGCCAATGCCGAAGCAGTGAGGACTGTTTGGCATATACAAATGTTTTTATACAATTGGTCCCCTTCAACGCTGAGTTTGCATCTGGGTTGATTCTACACTCAGTGCTGCCTATCTTTCAAGACATTGATATTTTGAGACTTTCACCTTGGTTTTTTCATGGTCCTATCACATTACATTTATGACTCTGACTTCTATGCGAGATATTTGCTCAAGAACTGCTGCTTTTCTACGGGACCGCCTTGTTGCATTATGGGATAGGTAGTCCTGTTGGGACATCAGCACGCGCAGGGAAGCAGACACTTAAGTCTTGCAGTTACAAACTATGCACAGTTTGGCCCGGGTACGCAGTTCCCGTTACTATGTCCGATTGCTTCTTAAAGACTCAGTCCGGATTAATACATGTGGAGCAAGGCAGCAATGAACATTGTAGAGGTCAGAGGTCGGATACCGGCGGACAGCTGACTGGCGCTGCAAAACATTCTGGGGTGAAAGTTGTCTTTATTTAATCATTCAGTGACAGATAGCAGCAAGTAGATTTTAGTATTTTAATACAATTTGTGTCAGATATAGGCAATACATTATGAGAGATTGGTGCCACATGTTGAAAGCAAACAACATTTCCATTAAGGAAGGTGACACATATAGATTTTGCGTATGCATATCCAACATTTTGAATACAATTAGAACTATGATGAATCATGTAGGCGGAGTACAAGCACTGTGCTGACTGCTTATTACTATATGTTTTACCTGTCATAGTGTTTGTAGATCCAAAACTCACATGGGGTTGATTTCCATGCTGTTTGCTGGATAGTACTTCATCTATGTTTTACATTGCCTTGAGTGGGATGGGCTATTTCAACTAATTTTGTAATGGAGCCAATTACATTGACAAAGGCTTATGCGAAGCCGAAACGCGTCTCTCGTATCTCTGGGTTAAGGGTGACCTGAGATAATAAAAGAAGCCATTTCCTTACAGCCTTGAGTCTGTGTCTTCTCCTTTGAATGTTTCTGAGGTAGCAGGACTGTTTGTTCATATATATATGTGATCAAGGTCCGCAGAGGACTGAAACGCGTAATGGCTGACATTAAAATGCAACTCTAAGCACATCGGTGGGAGGCGAAAAGCAGTCCTTCTGATATATTACCTACTGGCGGTCGCCAGTAGGTAGTTATAGTTAGGATCTATTTTCCATAGGAAATTCACAACATTCTATTCCTAATAACTTTGGCGCCGGTTGACGATTCTTCGAAAAAGTTTCAAAACTCGTGGGGCGCTCCGGTCCGCTCCTATCTTGAAAGTTTCGGGGTGATTCGGCAAGCAGGGGCCGAGAAAAAAGGGGGGTCCCAAAACATGTTTTCCCCATGCAATTGTCCCGAACTGCTGAACGGAATTACATCAAATTTGGCAAAAAGGTAGCCCTTGGTTCAGAAAGATCCCTTTTTGTTAGATGGTGTAAATTCGTTCAGTAGTTACTGAGAAAATCAAAGTAAAAAAAGTTTCGATATCTATGGCCGCGGAGCATCCACGCACCCTGCAGATTAGGATCCGCGCACCTTGTAGATTAGGATCCGCGCACCCTGCCGATCACGAACTTCATTCTAATTGGTTGTGAACACTATAAACGAGGAACTGTTGGCAGCCATCTTGTGCCTCAGTAGAAACGAGCCACAAGATGACAGTAAAATGAAGACAGAAAACAAGAAGAGGGGGCAGTGTTGAAACACCTTGACCCCGTAGGTCTGCTTAGGGGGTCATATAAGGAATCTTTTTTTTAAAATGCCATGATGCACGCAGGGTGCGCGGATCCAGCTGTGAAAATGAAAAAAACAAAGTGCAGGCTCCCGCGCTTCATTTAAATAAAGCCCCTGGGTGGGCTAGGTTCCGGGGCAGGAAAGCAAAAAGTGTGGGGGGAGGCCCAATCCCCCACACTGGCCCGGGGACCGCCAGACCCCGGGGCATTGATTTTTAAGTGGGGGGGCATCCAATACCCCCCTCAAGCCCCAGTAACGGCCACCCCTGGGGCTTTTATTGAAATATTTTCAGTAGGGCTCATGGCCACCCCACTGCCTCGGGGACCGCCACCCCTGGGGCATTTATTTTTAAGATAAGGGGGGCATCCAAGCCTCCCCTCAAGTATCGGGGACCGCCACCCTCTGGGGCTTTTATTTTAAATATTTTCGGGGGGCCATGTACCCCGGGGACCGCCACCCCCGGGGCTTTGTAATTGTTGGGAGGGGGGCAGCATGGCCCCCCTCCTGGAGCCCTCGATGGCCCTGGGGACCACCACCCCCCAGGGCCGGCTCCTGCAGTGTCCTGGGGTGCCTGCCCCCGGGACACTGCTGTTTGCTATGGGAGGGTGGGAGCCTCGCGGCTCCCGCTCTCCCATAGCAAACTTTGCTTTGGTATTTGGAAGAGAGAGCAGGAAACCTGCTCTCTCTTCCAAATACCAAAGCTGAATTGCTTTTCCACATGGGGAGCTGCATGTCAGCAGCTCCCCATGTGGAAAAGCAATGCCGGCTCCCGGAGGACACGGGAAGCTGGCGGCACCGTGGGGGCTGGTCCCCATCATACTGTATAGGCCCCGGGGGATGGGGTCTCCGGGGAGAATAGAAATTAGTGGTAGGAGCCAATTTGTTTTTACGGAAAAATTTGGAGTCGCGACTCCAGCGCGGTGCTCAGCGTGGCCCTCTGGTGTGAATACGCTGGGTGCGCGACTCCCAGCGTGGTCCCCTGGTGTGAACACGCTGGGTGTGAGACTCCCAGCATGGCCCCTGGTGTAAACGCACTGGGTGCGCGACTCCAAAATGTGCTGGGTGTGTGACTCCTAGCAAAAACAAATGTAATATTTTTTAATATAAATCTATGTTATATGTTTGGATCTTGGGTGGCTCTAAAAAGAGCCCTTGTGTTTTTTGTGAGATTTTGGTACCTGCAAGTAAGTACCTATGCAGAGTCTAAAGTTATTGAGAAAGACTCTGTTACCCTCTTCTGTGAAATGTATGAGCGCAACCATTTCAATCGTTGTTGGAGCATCTTTGGCGAGATATCTCTGTGCTTACCTCTTGTCACTCTCATGCAATTCTTCAATCAACCAACCAGCAATATGTTCTTATTCTATCAGTCTACCAATACCTAAGCACTTATGGCGCAGATTTAGAAGCACCCTGTACCAACAATACGTCACTTTTTGTAACATACTGATGGCGCCAGACACTCCTTCATATTTACAAGGAGAGCAAAAGGCATCCTGTAGCTTTTCTTCTCCTTCTAAATATGACCTCTTCATACACGTCACTTTGCATTGAAATGGTGTTTCATAGGTGTTGCTGTGGAGAGGGAAGCATAGAGTTGTAACATATTTATGTACATATGTCGCATCCCTGTGCTTCGGAAGTACCACAGCACAGTGCAGCTAAAGAGCTTACACTGTCACGCTGCAGCACTTCCTTATAGTTCTGCACATATACATTCACCATACACTACTAATACATTCTTTCAGTCAATTATGCTCTACACATACATTCAACCAAACTTTCACACATTATGATACAAATATAGTTCTTTTTTTAACCAGAGAAGTTAGTTCTGAAAATACCTTTTTTTTCCCCTCTTTTTTGCTTTTATAATTTTTTTGTATTTTTCTGAACAATTTTGTAATTTTTTTGGTGTTTTTTAAAAAAATGTTTAAAAAAGAATGAAAAAAACAGGAAACTTCAGGAATTATGTGGCATTCCAAAAAAACAAAGCAAACAAAAAACTAGCAACGATGGTTCCATTGTGCAGCACAAACTGCTTCGACAGACTGCTCCCCAAAAGAAATAAGTTTGTTGCACTTCATGCAGTGCTGTTTAAGAAAAGCAAATTCAGGGCGTATCTCGGGTGGTGATGCAGATGTTGATGCTTCAGAAGTACTAGGTACTGCAGGTGAAGGGTTCCTTTCAAGCTCTTCTACACTCCTCCTGAGCCAGATTTACCGGATGTAGGGTCTTTAGGTGTTTATACATGGAAGCAGTACCACAAGAATATTTCTTTTCGGCACTACCTCTAGATAAGACTCGCTGACAAATCCGGCAGGTGACCTTAGTGGCATTTACTTTCTTCTGCCCTTCTGGAATACTGAAGAATTTCTATACCACCGACTCTGGCCTTTGAGGACGTGGAGCTTCTGGCAAAAATTCTTCTTTAGAATAATGTTCCTCTTCCTCTTGCTGCTGTCCTGTAGCCATGTTCTTTTTTTTAAAAAAACACCAAAAACAAATGGTGAAATTAGGGTTCGTCAATGCACAGAGATGACTCTCCAAAGATGCTTAAAGAAGAATGATTGAAATGGGTGGGATCCTTCAATAGTTACAATGGGAAATGTTATGAACCAATCAAATCTTTTTTTTTCAGGTCACATGGGCTCCGCGCACCCTGCGCACATGCAGCACGCATCCTATGCGACTTCGCGAAATTGCATTTAAAAGTAATATAAGTTTATTACAAGTACAAATATATTATTTTTACCTTACCTTAGATATAATGTCTTGCCCTAATATGTAAATTAAAGACATACATATATCATTTTAGACATAAAAAAACTTTGCGGGAGTCACGCACCCACCGTGCCAAACATGTATATGATGTCACGCGGAACCCGTGATGTCATCAGTGATGTCACTGACCATGTAATGAATGATGTAATATGTGACATCAACAGCAGTGCATTGTGGGCACGTGAGTTATAGTCAGCAGAACTAACTATAATGGAGGAATTTCAATGGTTTTTTACGAGTGAAATGTCCAGCTAACTATAACATGTGTGAAACCTATGGTTTTTTCAGTGAATTTGCAAGGTTTTTTAAATGCTAATTCCTAACTATAACGTGTGTGAAACCTACGGTTTTTTAAGTGAATTTGCAAGGTTTTTTAAATGCTAATTTCTAACTATAACGTGTGTGAAACCTATGTTTTTTTTAGTGAATTTGTAAGGTTTTTTAAATGCTAATTTATGTTTGTATTATTATATTTTTTATATATTTATTTTACAATAAACTACCTATGTATATAGTTATAGATTGACTATATCCTGTAATATGGAATGGCTCATGTTGGACCTGTCAGCCCTAGGGTGGTCTCCCCTTCCATTTTTGATCGTGCCTCATTTTTTCCACCCTCATTTTTATGTTGGACTAGGTCTCCGGGCGCCTTTTCATTGCCAATCAGTGTTAAGGTGCAGGTGCTCCCTTCTCCCAAGATGGCTGCCACAGGCCCCTGCTACTGCAGAGTGGTCTTTCATAGTAGCACCCTAGCTGCCAGGAGCTGGCTGAAACCCCACAACAATGTTGCGACTCCAGCCCGCCTTTTCGTCCCATAGGTAGAGTGGGGAAGCTCCTGGAATGTGCTGGAACCTTCTAGAAGGGAGGTGTGGTTTTTCTTTTGCCGCCTTGGCCAGAGGTCACCTGATCTAGGGCTACTTAAGTGAGGGAGGGAACTTTTTGTGGGGAGTTGGCCAGTGGGGTGAAGCAGAGCTGGAAGAATACACCAGGAGTTTAGGCGGTAGGGCCTAGCCAGGGACTTATGCCTCTGAGAGTGACAGGATTTAGGTGCTGCCTCTTAAGTGAGTGAGGGACCCTGTGAAACCCACTGATCTTGCCCAGCAGTAGGAGGACCCAGAGAACCTCTGCCCAGCCTGACTAGGAAGGACCTAGTCGCCTTCTCCATCCCTACCCCCCTGTAACAGAACCCCTTTAAGGGCGCCAGATACATCTGCGCCAACAAGACTTCATCTAACATCTGAGAACAGAGACTTATATGCCAAGCATTGAGACTGCGTGTCCAGATTGAACTCTAACCTTATATGCCAAGCACTGAGACTGCATGTCCAGATTGAACTCTAAACTTATATGCGAAGCACTGAGACTGCGTGCCCAGACTGACCCCTGAAGCCGTATGCAAAGCAGATTGAAGAGCCACCGGGGATCGACCAGGTATTAGCGCTGTGACCCCTGCGCTCCCTGACCTGGCCTGGGACCCCTGGCAGCGTGCTCCGCTGAGCGCGGAACCCCCATCCTTAACTTGAGCACCCCCCTGTGACGTGGAAGCCAGCGCGCTCACCGCCGCGGCCCGGAGGCCGGAAGAAGTGCCCTGCAGAGTCGCGAGGCCCGTGAGAAGCCCGGGGCCCCGCCGCTGCCGTCGCAGCTGTGTGAGAAGGTGCGCGAGGCCTGGGGCCGAGTTCCCCATCGTCGCTGGAGCGGACGCCGTCGGACGCCGAGAACGAGGTAAGCCCGGAGGCTGGGATTGTCCCCGGTGCGCCCCCTACTGGTCGGGAGCCACACCGCACCCTCAGCCCGGGTTCCCTGTCCGTGGGAGTTCCCCCTATCAACGCGACAGAGAGACCCCGCCGAGGGATCCCTCCCTGGTGTCCCCCGTGACTGTATTGACGCGTGGTGCCCTACGAACTGCACCGGAGCCGAGAGACTCGCTCCTCCAGTCCCGGGCACTCCCCACTAAAAGCTCCGTGAGGCGCATTGACTCTCCTACCCCGTATTGAAGTACTCAGTGTCTGTAATTACGAGTAGCGCTCTGTTGCTCCTGTGCCATATTGAAGTGCTAAATGTCAGTAATTACGAGTAGCGCTCCGTTATTCATGTGCCCTATTGAAGCGCTACGTGCTATCGATTACGAGTAGCGCTCTGTTATTCATGTGCCCTATTGAAGCGCTACGTGCTGTTGATTACGAGTCGCGCTCTGTTATTCATGTGCCATATCGAAGTGTTACGTGCTATTGATTACGAGTAGCGCTCTGTTATTCATGTGCCATATTGAAGTGTTACGTGCTATTGATTACGAGTAGCGCTCTGTTATTCATATTTCATATTGAAGTGCTACGTGCTATTGATTACGAGTAGCGCTCTGTTATTCGCGCCCATATTGAAATGCTAAGTGCGATTGATTACGAATAGTGCTCTGTTATTCATGTTCCATATTGAAGTGCTAAATGTCCTTGATTACGAGTAGCTCTCTGTGCTAGATGCCCCGTTCTGAGGTCGTCACCGATTAGCGCGCCTAGCGCTATAATCACCCCCCGTCAGGCGCTACAGGAAAGTGAAGCGCGCGAGTGCATATAGGTGAATGGTGATTATATCTCAGGCAGTACTGATATGTCATGAATTGCAGTTATGGTATGATCAACATTTATAACTCCTGACTGATCTGTATATCGCTAGGAATTGTGTTATCTGCTTCTGAAATGTACTGCTACCTCATGAACTGCATCTAACGTGATCTACTTGGATAAACTTGAGTATTTACATAACTCCTCCAGTGTGGCGTCACTTATTGTGTGTGTTCCTCGTCCCATGTGAGGTGCGTGTTGTATGGTTGCTTTACACACAGACCTTTGGTGGCCTGACCGCTCGTGTCACGTTACCGCCCCATAGGGCCTGGAGACCCCAGGTCCTACATTGGTGGCAGCGGTGGGATCCTTAGGACCTGTGACCATACAGCACCCTTCCGTGAGGCGGAGGGCGCCACAATTAAACGCCTAATTATTCCAGAGCTCTGAAACCATTGATTGCTGCATTGTTATTTCCACTGTCCAGGTTGAGAGTGCAAGGAGCCTGGTTAGCTGATAACTGTTACCTATACCCTAGGAATTTTTCTCCTTAGTGTCTAGGTCCCCACCTGCCAGAATGGAATTCCGGTTAGCTGGCCTCTAGGGGTACACTGTGAAGCAACTAAGGGAGTTCGGGCAGGGGATGGGGGTGCCTGGGATGCAGAAGGCCAAAGGACCGGAACTCCGCACCGCCATTAGGGCATGGGTAGAAGCCCACCCAGAAGGGAGAGGGGATGAGGGACAGGAGGCACCAGATGCACCTCAGGAGGAGAGCGCCCAAGAAGTGATCGACATATTGAATGTAGATGTGTCTGAAAATGTGCCCCCAGGGAGACGTTCTGGGGCCAGTAGTAGGACAGGGTCGAGGAGGAGCACGTCTCCAGAGGAGTACGAGGACAGGAGGGAAGAGAGGCAGTTAAGGTGGGAGCTGGCCAAGTTAGAACAAGAGAAAGAAAGGGAATTGGCCAGAGTGGAACAGGAAAGAGAGAATAGGAGATGGGCAATGGAGGAAAAGAAGCTGGCGCACGAGCTTCAGCTAAAAGAGCTGGAGCTACGCGCCCTCCAATTGAACGCGTCCAATAAGGACAATGGTGGCAGCATACCTAAGGAACCTCAAGAGTCAAAGTTCTACCTACCTAAAGAGGTAATTGCCAATTACACAGTGGGGGACGACATCATGAAATGGTTGGAGGCATACGAGGTAGCCTTGACGGCCCATGGGGTACCTGAGAGTAATTGGGGAGGTGGTTTATACCGGTATATACCTCCCATTGTTAGGGACACCCTGCTATATTTGGCCAAGGCGGATCAGGTAAGGTATGCCCCCATGAAAGAGGCCTTGTTAAAAAAGTTTGGTCTCAACCCCGAGAGGTACAGGCAAAAGTTTTGTGGCAGCCATAAGCTGTCCACACAGACATGGGTAGATTTTTTTGATTATGCGAGGAAGGCACTAGATGGTTGGGTGCGTGGCAGCGAGGTGCAGGACTACCAAGGGTTGTACGATCTTTTTCTAAGGGAGCACCTCTTGGATAAGAGTTTTCCAGAGCTGCGCCAACATCTGGTGGACCGCAAGTTGATGCATCCCCGTGAGCTTGCGGAGGAGGCAGATATTTGGGTGAGCACCTGGGTGTCTCACAAGGGCCCAGGGGAAGATGGCTCGAAAGGCGGACAGGGTTTCCCCCAGAAGAAAGAGGGGGGAGATAAAAAGGTGGAGTTCTCGAAAGGTCCCCAAAATAAGTTTGGGAAGGGAGTAGGAACCCCACCCCCGTCCAATTCCACAAGACCCACTTACCCTGACAGGAGTCAGCAGCCTAGGATTGTGCGGTGCTACGAGTGTGGGGAGATTGGACACTACAGGGGAGATCCCAAGTGTCGCAAGCGACCACCAGCCCCAACGGGCGGGAGAAGTCCCGGGGTGAGTAGTATAGCGCTTGGGGTGGAACTGCCCTTAGATAGGGAAGGGGAGTGGACAGGCCTGACGCTGGTTTCACTCGGGGATAGAGAGGTGGTCCCCGTAGTGGCCCTGCCCCCGAACACTGCTAAATATCAGCAGAGGGTGAGAATTAATGGGGAGGAGGTGGAAGCTCTGAGAGACACAGGGGCCAGCATGACCACTGTTGTGCGGCGGCTGGTATCCCCAGACCAAGTAGTCCCCGAGGAGTTCCATCCGGCCGTATTGGCTGACAGCAGTATGAGTCACTATCCAGTGGCTTGTGTTCCATTTGAGTGGGGAGGAGTCAAAGGCCTACTGAGAGTTGCTGTGAGCCCTGCCTTGCCTGTGGGGTGTTTGCTAGGGAACGACCTGGAGCACACCAAGTGGAAAGATGTCGAGTTTCACACTCACACCGAGATGCTGGGATTACCAGGGTGGACTTGCGTGAGCACGCGGCCCATGGCTGCCTGGCATTGAACTCACCCTGGGTTGGAGCCTGGAATCATGGCCCAACCCAAAGCCAAACATGGAAAGAAGAAGGTGGTAGAGGACATGCCCCTTGAGATGGATGGGGAGGCCGCAGAGGTGCCCCCGGAGTCCGCGGAGGTAGATGTCGTTCCTGTGGAGGACTTGCCGACCCTTGCTGACTGGCATGTGGAAGGAGGTCCTACCCGGGAGGAATTTTGTCAGGCACAAAGGGCGTGCCCCACGCTTGAAGGCATGTGGCGGCAGGCCGAAGCCCAAGTGGCCAGTCAGGAACTGGGAGGTTATCACATGTATTGGGAGGATGGTCTCCTATACAGTGAGCCCAGGGTGCCGGTACATGGATCTTCGAGGGCCATAGTGGTCCCCCAATGTTACCGGGCCTTCCTGCTGGAGTTAGCGCACGAGATACCCTTCGCCGGACACCTGGGTCAGGACAAAACCTTTGCACGGTTGGTCCCCCATTTCTATTGGCCTAGGATGAGGATTGCCTCAGACACCTTTTGTAAGACCTGCAAGTCTTGTCAGGCCAGTGGCAAGACTGGGACTAAGTTGAAGGTCCCGTTGGAACCGCTCCCCGTGGTCGGGACCCCTTTTGAGAGGGTCGGTATCGATATTGTTGGGCCATTGGACCCTCCGACCGCAGCGGGACACCGGTTCATCTTGGTTTTGGTGGACCACGCCACAAGGTACCCAGAGGCTAGTCCTCTGAGGACCATCACTGCACCGGTGGTGGCGCGGGCACTGTTGGGGATTTTTAGCCGAGTGGGATTCCCGAAGGTCGTGGTGTCAGACAGGGGCACGAATTTCATGTCGGCCTACATGCAGGCCATGTGGAAGGAGTGTGGGGTGACCTACCGGTTCTCCAATCCTTACCATCCCCAGACTAACAGACTTGTAGAGCGCTTCAATAAGACATTGAAGGGGATGATCCGAAGCCTACCAGAGGGCTTGAGGCGTAAATGGGACGTCCTCCTCCCCTGCTTGTTATTCTCCTATCGGGGGGTACCGCAGAAGGGAGTCGGGTTTAGTCCGTTTGAGTTGCTCTATGGCCATCCCGTTAGGGGTCCCCTCAGTTTAGTGAAAGAGGGGTGGGAGAAGACTTCACAGAAGCTTCCCCGTGACATTGTCAGCTACATGCTGGCGTTCCGCAGCCAGATGGCCAAGCTGTGGAAGGCAGCCACAGAGAACCTGGAGGCTAGCCAGACCGTGATGAAGGAGTGGTATGACCACAACGCTCGGACGGTCGAGTTAGACGTTAGACAGAAGGTGTGGGTTATGGAACCTGGGGAGCTTTGTGCCCTCCAGGACAGGTGGACTGGCCCGTTCGACATTGTGGAGCGGCGAGGCCAGACCACGTACGTAGTCGATATGAAAACCCCCCGTCAGCCCCTCAGGGTGCTCCACGTCAACCGCCTGAAGCCGCACCATGAGCGATCAGAGCTTGCTCTCCTTATGGTGACGGAAGGGAGCGAAGAGGAAGAGAGTGAGGCTCTTCCTGACCTTCTAGCGGTACAAGAGAAGGATGGTTCGGTGGAAGGTGTAGTCCTCTCCCCATCCTTGACCCCAGAGCAACAGAGGGACTGTCGCCATGTCCTGGGACAGTTCGCCTCGTTGTTCTCCCTCACGCCTGGAATCACTCATTTGTGTACCCATGATGTGGACACAGGGGACAGCCCCCCGGTGAAGAACAAGTCTTACCGTCTCTCTGACCGAGTGAAGGATAGCATCCAGCGTGAGGTGACAAAGATGCTGGAGCTGGGGGTGATAGAACCTTCCAGCAGCCCGTGGGCTAGTCCAGTGGTGTTGGTGCCGAAAGCGGCCCCACCGGGTACGACACCGGAGCTTCGGTTCTGTGTGGACTACCGGGGGGTTGAACTCTGTCACGAAGACAGATGCTCATCACCCCATCCCCCGTGCAGATGAGCTGGTGGACCGGCTGGGAGCAGCCCGGTACCTCAGCACCATTGATCTGACATCCGGATATTGGCAGATTGCCATGGCCGATGGAGCAAGGGAGAAGACAGCATTCTCCACCCCCGAGGGCCACTACCAGTTTCGAGTGATGCCCTTTGGGCTCAAAAATGCTCCGGCCACATTCCAGCGGTTAGTGAATCAGGTGCTATCTGGCCTGGAGTCCTTCTCAGAAGCCTACCTGGATGACATAGCTGTCTTCAGTGGCACCTGGGAGGACCATCTGAAACACCTCCAGGAGGTATTGCAGGCGCTGCAAAGCGCTGGCTTAACAATTAAAGCCAGCAAGTGCCAGATTGGACAGGGATCTGTCGTGTACCTGGGACACCTGGTGGGCGGAGGTAAGGTGCACCCCTCCAGGCCAAAATAGAGGCCATCTTGGCTTGGGAGCCCCCCAAGACCCAAACAGAGGTCCGAGCTTTCCTCGGCCTCACTGGGTATTACCGCCGGTTCGTCAAGGGATATGGTACCATCGTAGCCCCCTTGACGGAATTGACCTCAAAGAAACAACCTCGCAAGGTCATATGGACAGCTGCATGCCAAGAAGCCTTTGACACGCTGAAACAGGCGATGTGTACCGCTCCAGTACTAGCAACACCAGATTTCAGCAAGGAATTTATTGTACAGACAGACGCCTCAGAGCACGGCATAGGTGCGGTGCTCTCGCAACTCAATACCGAGGGCCAAGATCAACCAGTGGCCTTCATATCCAGAAGACTCCTCCCTCGGGAACGGCGATGGAGCACCATTGAGAGAGAAGCCTTCGCGGTGGTCTGGGCTCTGAAGAAGTTGAGGCCATATCTCTTTGGCACTCACTTCCTTATTCAGACCGACCACCGGCCCCTTCGCTGGCTCATGCAGATGAGAGGCGAAAACCCCAAGTTGTTGAGGTGGTCCATTTCCCTACAGGGGATGGACTTTCGGGTGGAACATCGGCCCGGAGTTGACCACGCCAATGCTGACGGTCTCTCCAGGTTTTTCCGCCTTAGTGATGAGAACTCCCTAGAGGTTGAGTAGCTCTCCCCTCTTTCGGCTGGGGGGGACGCATGTTGGACCTGTCAGCCCTAGGGTGGTCTCCCCTTCCATTTTTGATCGTGCCTCATTTTTTCCACCCTCATTTTTATGTTGGACTAGGTCTCCGGGCGCCTTTTCATTGCCAATCAGTGTTAAGGTGCAGGTGCTCCCTTCTCCCAAGATGGCTGCCACAGGCCCCTTCTACTGCAGTGTGGTCTTTCATAGTAGCACCCTAGCTGCCAGGAGCTGGCTGGAACCCCACAAAAATGTTGCGACTCCAGCCTGCCTTTTTGTCCCATAGGTAGAGTGGGGAAGCTCCTGGAATGTGCTGGAACCTTCTAGAAGGGAGGTGTGGTTTTTATTTTGCCGCCTTGGCCAGAGGTCACCTGACCTAGGGCTACTTAAGTGAGGGAGGGAACTTTTTGTGGGGAGTTGGCCAGTGGGGCGAAGCAGAGCTGGAAGAATCCACCAGGAGTGTAGGCGGTAGGGCCTAGCCAGGGACTTATGCCTCTGAGAGTGACAGGATTTAGGTGCTGCCTCTTAAGTGAGTGAGGGACCCTGTGAAACCCACTGATCTTGCCCAGCAGTAGGAGGACCCAGAGAACCTCTGCCCAGCCTGACTAGGAAGGACCTAGTCGCCTTCTCCATCCCTACCCCCATGTAACAGAACCCCTTTAAGGGCGCCAGATACATCTGCGCCAACAAGACTTCATCTAACATCTGAGAACAGAGACTTATATGCCAAGCACTGAGACTGTGTGTCCAGATTGAACTCTAACCTTATATGCCAAGCACTGAGACTGCGTGTCCAGATTGAACTCTAAACTTATATGCGAAGCGCTGAGACTGCGTGCCCAGACTGACCCCTGAAGCCGTATGCAAAGCAGATTGAAGAGCCACCGGGGATCGACCAGGTATTAGCGCTGGGACCCCTGCGCTCCCTGACCTGGCCTGGGACCCCCGGCAGCGTGCTCCGCTGAGCGCGAAACCCCCATCCTTAACTTGAGCACCCCCCTGTGATGTGGAAGCCAGCGCGCTCACCGCCATGGCCCGGAGGCCGGAAGAAGTGCCCTGCAGAGTCGTGAGGCCCGTGAGAAGCCCGGGGCCCCGCCGCTGCCGTCGCAGCTGTGTGAGAAGGTGCGCGAGGCCTGGGGCCGAGTTCCCCATCGTCGCTGGAGCGGACGCTGTCGGACGCCGAGAACGAGGTAAGCCCGGAAGCTGGGATTGTCCCCGGTGCACCCCCTACTGGTCGGGAGCCACACCGCACCCTCAGCCCGGGTTCCATCTCCGTGGGAGTTCCCCCTATCAACGCGACAGAGAGACCCCGCTGAGGGATCCCTCCCTGGTGTCCCCCGTGACTGTATTGACGCGTGGTGCCCTACGAACTGCACCGGAGCCGAGAGACTCGCTCCTCCAGTCCCGGGCACTCCCCGCTAAAAGCTCCGTGAGGCGCATTGATTCTCCTACCCCGTATTGAAGTACTCAGTGTCCGTAATTACGAGTAGCGCTCTGTTGCTCCTGTGCCATATTGAAGTGCTAAATGTCAGTAATTACGAGTAGCGCTCCGTTATTCATGTGCCCTATTAAAGCGCTACGTGCTATCGATTACGAGTAGCGCTCTGTTATTCATGTGCCCTATTGAAGCGCTACGTGCTGTTGATTACGAGTCGCGCTCTGTTATTCATGTGCCATATCGAAGTGTTACGTGCTATTGATTACGAGTAGCGCTCTGTTATTCATGTGCCATATTGAAGTGTTACGTGCTATTGATTACGAGTAGTGCTCTGTTATTCATATTTCATATTGAAGTGCTTCGTGCTATTGATTACGAGTAGCGCTCTGTTATTCGCGCCCATATTGAAATGCTAAGTGCGATTGATTACGAATAGCGCTCTGTTATTCATGTTCCATATTGAAGTGCTAAATGTCCTTGATTACGAGTAGCTCTCTGTGCTAGATGCCCCATTCTGAGGTCGTCACCGATTAGCGCGCCTAGTGCTATAATCACCCCCCCTCAGGCGCTACAGGAAAGTGAAGCGCGCGAGTGCATATAGGTGAATGGTGATTATATCTCAGGCAGTACTGATATGTCATGAATTGCAGTTATGGTATGATCAATATTTATAACTCCTGACTGATCTGTATATCGCTAGGAATTGTGTTATCTGCTTCTGAAATTTACTGCTACCTCATGAACTGCATCTAACGTGATCTACTTGGATAAACTTGAGTATTTACATAAATCCCCCAGTGTGGCGTCACCTATTGTGTGTGTTCCTCGTCCAATGTGAGGTGCGTGTTGTATGGTTGCTTTACACACAGACCTTTGGTGGCCCGACCGCTTATGTCACATTACCGCCCCATAGGGCCTGGAAACCCCAGGTCCTACAGCTCAGCTCTTTTTTTTAAAATTTGGATAAAGTTGAACAGCATAGTTAATATCTTCTATAAATTTATAAGCAATTAGGGCTGTACCTTCGACTAAAGGACGTTTTGGGACTCCCCTTTTTTCTCAGCCCCCGCTTGACGAATCACCCCGAGACTTTCAGGGTAGGAGCTGAGCGGAGCGCCCTATTAGTTTTGAAAATTTCACGAAGATAAGTCAACCAGCGGCAAAGTTATTCAAAATAGAATTTTCAGATTTCCTATGGGACCTCAGTCCTAACTATAACTATCTACTGGCGACCGCCAGTAGATAATATATATATATATATATATATACACATTCACTGAAAAAAACATAGGTTTCAGGGGCTTTATAGTTAGGAATTGGCATTTAAAAAACCTTAAAAATTCACTGAAAAAACCATAGGTTTCAGGGGCATTATAGTTAGCTGGGCATTTCCCTCATGCAAAACCCTCGAAATTCACATTATAGTTAGTTCAGCTAACTATAACTCACGCCCTCGCAATGCACTGCTGATGACGTCACATATTACATCACTCATGACATGGTCAGTGACATCACTGATGACATCTCAAATGACATCACTGATGACATCACTGATGACGTCATCCAGTGAGTCTGTGTTTCTGTAAAGTTTTAATATGTTTAATATATATATTGAAAGGCCTGTTGAAGAATGAGTGGGTGTACAAGTGTGTGGTTTATTCAGTGAATTTCAAAGGTTTTTTAAATGCTAATTCCTGTCTATAACTTATCTCTAAAGATATCATGAAAAGCATTCTTTTTTAAAAGT
The DNA here is from genome assembly GCF_964204655.1 of Triturus cristatus. Lineage (NCBI taxonomy): Eukaryota > Metazoa > Chordata > Amphibia > Caudata > Salamandridae > Triturus > Triturus cristatus. The sequence goes on along the minus strand of NC_140587.1, from coordinate 731,035,204 downwards.
AGGGTGCACATTAGTTTTGTGGAAAAGCATCTTTGTGATTGGTTAAGAAAAAGCAGTTTCAACGTGGAGTACATATCATAGGATAAAATTTGCTCAGATCAACCACACCTGCTACTTGCATTTGGAAGGCACTGTTGGAACTTAAAACAATCATCAACTTTTAACCTTCACGTGTCGTTAAATATTCAAGAAAATGTTACAAAAAAATATCGTTAAATTTTAAAAAATTGATGAACTTTTAACCTGCACGTGTTGTAGAATGTTCTAGAAAGTGTGTTGATAGAATACGTTGCACTTCTGACTTCTATGTGTTGTTGAATATTTAAAAAACGGTTCATATGGAAAATTAAAAAGAAACCAATAGAGAAGTTTTCAAACCTAAAAGAATCAAGGAGCTATTCTAATCTATTGTTTACATGTATTTATGTGTGCAGCAACAAAATTATAGGCACAACAGCACTAGGAAGAGGAAGAAGCAGGGAGTGGGGGGAGGGGGGAGATGGGCAGATTGGCACACATGCACAATTAAGTACAACACACATATAGACTAACAATGTCCAAAATGAAACACCAACAAGGAGCACAAGTCACACAACCCGCCAACATCACACCACTGAACGAGCATAGAAGTGAAAACCACGCTGCATTCATTCAGGATGTGTACAAAGGCCAGTCGTTGGTGTTGTGGGATGTCTGCGACCGTGGTCATCATGGATGAGATGCCCAGCATGGTGCACATGGTCGAGTTCACTGTGTTATGTTGCCAAACGGCTGCTCCTCCCTCCCACAAGCCCCCACACTTTTGTACGGTGAGCTGTTGTATCTCGTGGACTCGTACGGCATGCCATTGTAATGCCTATTTGCGCATGTCCTGCTACATTCCAACTACAACATCACAGTGCCGTTTGGAGGTGGTGCATGCCACTTTACAACATCGACTGCTGCAGCTCTTGCAACAGGCCACACCAGAACACAGAGACACACTTACCGCACTTCCTGTACACAGACATGTCCAAGACACCCCGTTCCCCTTGCCGGATAGGCACATCCCTGCACTGACCTGTGAACCCCAGACCAGCACACGCCAGTTGTGCATGCAGGAGGATGCGTACATAGCTACACATCCAGGCTCACTGCCAACGCTGAGGTGACAGCACACTGTGATGTTGCAGGGCTCGTGCCTATCATGCTAAGACAATGACCACAGTGACACACTTACTAAGATATGGGTTTGGGGGGCATTGGTGGTCCTGGAGTTGTTGCGATGAGTCTTCTGGCCCTCATGGGTATCCCTGTATCATGCTCATTGACTCTATGGCACCTGTGGGTGTTCTGGTGTGGCTCTTGGCTGTGTTCCCTTTCATGGTGCAGGTAGTTGTCCTGCTTAACACCAGCAAAAAGCAGGTGTAAAATCCCTGGTGCTAACGTGTCTTATCGCCGGAATTTGCTTTGCATTGCAATTGCTGTGAAAGTTGTGATGTGATTTTTTTGGTGGGCAGAACAATATACGAACTGAGCAGTGTATCTCGTCAAGATCCAGCACCTAACGCACTATTCCCAATCAATATAAATACAATGAGATTTCTTAATAGATTTTGTGTGTACACTGTAAGTGCAGCCAATACCTCAGTGCAATACAATACAGGATTTTAGTATTTAGAATAAATCGCAAACGTGCACCTCATGTCTTTTTGCACGGGAACGGCTACTCTCTATTGCATTCTCAGCACTTTAACGGAAGTAAAGTTCAGAAAAATCTAACACACTATTCAGAAGTTGGTGCAAACTGCAGATATCACTAGTATTCCAGCGATAAGTGCCCCAAAATTTAACACCATGGTGGACTCCATCAAATAACAGTAATAAGAACAAGAAAGAGTCACACAACACTTAAGAGAACAACCAAAAACATTATTAAATTTTTTTACAAACTTTATTTTTTATAATAATAAATATATAAACGTTAAACTATTTTCAATCTTTATATTTTTATTAACATAAATATAAACAATAAACTAATAAACAAAATGTAACAAACATAATACAAAACAACAAAGCGGAACACTCCTGTGGGAACCACGGATGTCGATGACAGACCTGCAAAATCAAAAAGATTGTTAAAAAAAAACAACATGGTATTCTTAACAAAATACCACAAGAAACAAATTGCAGATATATAAAATGTATACAGCTAACAAAATTGTGTAAGTTTAACTTACAAAAACTGTAATTATTGCCGCTTTAAAATATTTACCGAATCTGAGGAATTGTTTTTGCAGAAGGCACCACGCCCACAACGTTTTCCTTCAGTGGTGTGGAAATTTTTTACTTTTCCCAAGGGACAAACAAAGATCAATGCCACCTTGGTCACGTGCAAGATTTGCAAAAGAGTTCTGTTGCGAGGGGATCCTAACAAGAAATACTCATACGGCACGGCAAGTATGATGAAACACCGAAGGACCCTTCATCCAAACAATCTTGCACGAGAAGAGTGCAAACAGATGCCCTAAGGTCTACCTCACTAAAAGACTACATGCTAACTGACTAAAGGATTACAGTACTATAAGGAGACACACTGGGTGAGTGACAGGGTGTTTGCTAGAAGAGTATGAATACTAACTAGGGAATTCAAGGTGTGAAACACAACTGTGTAGGTGATTAGAGGACTGCATCAATACTGCATAGGCATTTAAAGGAGTCCATGTGCTAAGGCCTGCCTCACTGCATGACTACTTGGGTACTGACTGAATGATTAGACTACAACAAAGAGAGTGCCTATGTGAATTAATTAGTGCTAGGCTTTTCGCACAGGGATCGGATTAGTACTTGGTACTGAATGACTCACTAGAGGAGTGCAAAGGCAGTCACAAGTGCTGGACTGTATGGATACTGACTAGGAAATTGAAAGTGTGAAAGACAAGTATCTAGGTGGTTAGAAGACTGCATGCATAGTGCATAGGGGTTTGAAGCAGTCCATGTGCTAAGGCCTGGCTCAGTGTATGAATACTTAGGCACTGACTGAATGATTAGAGAACTGCAAAGATAGTATCTTGGTGAATTTATAAGTGTTTGGGTTTTAGCACAGTGAATGGATTAGTACATGATGCTGAATGGGTCAGTAGAGGACTGCAAAGGGAGTGACAGGGTATTTCCTGAAAGTGTATGGATACTGACTAGGGAATTGAAGATAAGAAAGACAATTGTGTAGGTGGTTAGAGGACTGCATGTATAGTGGATAACGGTTTGAAGCAGTCCATATACTAAGGCCTGGGTCACTGAATGAGTACTTGGGTACTGACTGAATGATTAGAGTACTACAAGGAGAGTGCCTGGGAGAATTTATTAGGGTTTGGCGCAGTGAATGGATTAGTACATTATGCTGAATGGGTCACTAGAGGAGTGCAAATGGACTGACAGGGTGTTTGCTGGAAGTGAACGGATACTGACTGGGGAATTGAAGGAGTGAAAGACAAGTGTGTAGGTGCTTAGAGGACTGCATGCATAGTGGATAGGGGTTTGAAGAAGTCCATATGCAAGGACCTGGCTCTGTGCATGAATACTTAGGCAGTGACTGAATCATTAGAGTACTGGAAAGAGAGTGTCAGGGTGAATTTATAAGTGTTTGGGTTTTGGCACAGTGAATGGATTAGTACATGCTGTTGAATGGGTCTCTAGAGGACTGCAAAGGAAGTGACAGGATGTTTCCTGGAAGTGTATGGATACTGACTAGGGAATTGACGGTGTAAAAGACAAGTGTATAGTATGTTAGAACACTACATGCATACTGCATAGACATTTGAAGCAGTCTATTTGGTACTTAGATTCTGACTAAATAATCAGACTACTTCTAGGACAGTGCTTAGATAAAACTTTAAAATTTTCAGTTCTGCCACAGTGAACAGAATAGTACATGGTACTACACCTTAGTGTCAAACCCTGACTCATTTTATCAATGCATAAGCAAAGACTAGCTTCTAATGCTACTAAAACTTGACAACATAACAGGTTTTAAATTAGTTATCTGTCAGCAAATACACGATGTTACCAAATTCCTCTCTCACAGTGGTTCTCAAATGCACACAGACTCACAGTGTGATTCTACACAACAACCACTATACCTAGAAGTTTACCAAAAATCATTCACTACTGTGAAAGTGGTAAGTGAACTGCACACAATCTTCATATTTCAGGACTGCACTTTTATGTCAAAGCCTGACTCATATAATCAAAGCATAAGCAAAGACTGGCTTCTAATTCTACTAAAACTTCACAACATGACCGGTTTTAAAACAGGTATATGTCAGCAAATACACGATGTTACCAAATGCTTCTCTCACAATCCTTACCCAAAAGCACACAGACTCACAGTGCGATTTTAGACAAGCAACACTATCCTAGGAGTTTACCAAAACTTATTCACTACTCTGGAAGAGTTAATGGTACTGCACACAATCTACGGGCCCGATTCACAGAACAAACTTAAGACTAAATCCTAAACTTAGTACCAATCTGGTATTCACAGAATGCACCTAGTACTTCTGGTATTCACAGAATGAACTTACTACTTTTGCTATTCACAAAATGAACTTAGGACTTTTGCTATTCACAGAATCCATTTACGACCACTAAACTTACGTCCGCACTCGGGCCGGAATTTCCGCCCCCGGAGCGGAATTTCCGGCCCCGGAGCGGAAAGTCCGCACGCGGTCCGGAAAGTCTGCTCCGGACGCGGAATATCCGCTCCCGGGCCGGAAACTCCGGCCTCGGGCCGGAAATCCTGCTCCCGGGCCGGAAATCCTGCTCCCGGGCCGGAACATCAGAATTGGGACCAGACTACATTAACTGTTGCCATTGATCATGTGTGCCAAGGGGAAACACCTGTTCAAGTCCCAACCATCCCCCACCATGCATCAGCTGATGCACTCCAGCCAATCCCAGCCAACAGCTCCAGTTAGCCATCATGTTGCTAGTGCCTACCATCCCCCACCATGATCCAGCTGAAGCCAATTAACACTCATTGACCAGCAGCAAAAAACATTTAAAAGCAGCACACAGTGAAGGAACAGGTTTGGCCACACACAGTTTGTATTTGCAAGCAGAGACCGGCTAAGAAAAATGGAGCTCCTGAAGAGAAAGAGGAACTATACAGCAGAGGAGACCACCATGCTTGTGGAGTTCATTGTCAGGCACCACAAACGCCTCTATGGACTCCCACCCTACTGCACCAGTGGGACCCAGAAGGCAGCCCTGTGGCAGCACTTAGCCACTGCTGTCACAGCATTGGGGGAGGAGAGGCGCACTGTCCAGGACCTTAAAAAAAAATGGCAGGATGAGCGGCTGAGGGTAAAGGAGAAATACTCCAGGATGGAATTACAACGGATCCTCCCAGCCGCACACTCTGGACCACGCATCCGCCTCACCACACAGGAGGAGGACATCCTGACAACCATACACCCCCACTTGGTCCATGGGCTGCCTGTCAGTGATGTCCGCTACGTGGTACCAGGTTAGTGGGATGAAAAGATAAAGTGCATGAATAGAATGTCTGTGTTGCACTGTCAGTGTGAATAAGGAAGTAGTCCAAAGTGTATAAATTAATCCGTCAGTCAGAGACTCCTGTGTCACCCTCTGTATGTAGCACTACAAGTCCCACAATCCTTAGCGATGGAAATGGCAAATCCCTCCCCCACTTCTGAAAACATGGCCACTGTCCAGTTGCATTAATACACCAGCCCGCTAAGTAGCAATTGACAAATAACAGCAGAGATGCGCCAGTAACAATCCCACACCCAATCCAACTCTTGTGCAACCGCGGATGCGTCACATTTACAATGCGGTGCACTGTGGCGCTGGGATAGACAGATGGTTGTCGCAACTGATGGCATTAGGGGGATGCTCTGCTGGAGTAGTGTTGCAAGTGTGACGCAACTCCAACTATGTCCATGGACCGCCTACACCTAACGTTCAGGGCAACTCATTACAGGTTCCTCAAGCTGGTTTAAGTTTGCATGGCAACACCCTATGAAAAGTGACTACGTGAAATGCCGTCAATTACAATGCATCACTTGTACGAGGCATAACCAAATAAACACACACCCTGCCTACATCACAGCTGATGCATGTTTAATGTTGCGCAGGACCGCACACCGTGAGGCATTCCCATAGATGCATAACATTGTGAATAAGTCTAAATGTGTCACCTGTATTACCCCACCGCTGTGTCACAGAAGTGACGCAACTGCGGTGTAAATGTATTACAAGGGGCGTGGAAACATGCCACTAAATCTCAAAGAAGTAAATCACCCCGTGCAAGCTTAAAGCACAAAGCAGAAGGTGAGAGAACCATCTGGTCCAAAAGTCAGACACCTATTCTGTTGTACATTTCCCACCCTGCCACGCCACTACGACCCCAATGCACCACTGCTCCTACCTGCCCAGTCAGCAGCAGTACTGCATAACACTGTTAGCATGCAGAAGAAATGGGGAAATCACAGAAATGTTCCACAAGCACATATTCCAGATGTTTAGTTTTCTCTCTTCTCACCCATTGACACATTCAGCCAGAGCACAGACAACTGCCGCAGCAGAGGTCCCTGCATCGACTGGGAGGCATCGCCACCATACACCCTCACCGACTGGTAAGTCAAAGTGGCCAGGAGATGGTCAAAATGCATACATTGCCAGGAGTGACCGAGGGACATGTAGTGCCCACATATGAAAGTCAACCAGAGATGTACAAATAGCTGCATTACTATTGGAGTAGTTAATGGACATCCACCTTTAGCTAATTATAATTGTGAACAGCTGAAGACAATATATTACATGTCTTGGCTCATCAAACCTTCGTAGTTGCGGAACACGAAGTTATGTGGGAGCAATCATGATATTACGTATAACACACTAATGCAACGCTGGTGCCCACAACTGCTTGTGCTCATCCTTTGTGCCAGAAATCTAGTGCATCACATGTGGCTGCCGGAATGTTAAGTAGCAAAACACACTTATCATTGTAGGTACAACGAGGTCCTCCCAAAATCAAAGACACACACTGACTTCTGCTACAAGGTTGGATGTGACATCTGTTCAGGGCCCACACACTGTTCCCGTGCTGGACCAAGGGAGGGGAACCCAAGAATATATCAGGCTGACTGCTCATGAAATGTGCCTTTCACGTCCGCCGTATGTTGCATGTGTATTACAACACTGTTGTTCTGCATCACAATATGCTCACATATGGCATTTGAACCCATGCAAGATCAGACCCTGGTGGCTAATGAAAGGATGACACAAAATGTATGCCAAGTGAGTGCAGAATGGACATTCAATAGTACCATGAGTCATATGAAGTGACCAAAACACAACTGGCTTGCAATTCAATGATAGGAAACACCATGATGAAAATAGCATGGCTGAGGCCAACACTGATGCCAGTAGTGTACCTTTGAGATTAATGTAGGGGCTGCTAAGGTGAATCTTCATGCAGTTACACCTGCTAAATGACTAGGCAGAAGTGCAACACGCTAATCCAGTGCAGGCAGAAGGCATCAAAGCCTCTCAGCCTATCCGCAATGTGTGAGTATAAACCAAATGTTACATTCTGCTTGCCTCCTCTCCTACTGTATTCACATGTATAGGTGAGTGTTTGACAAAAGAGGTTTGGATGTCTGCTGTACAAGACACCAATCGTCGTCAGCTAAGTAGTACCATGATCTGGGAAATAGAGTACGCAAAGGGAGGACACTCAAAGGATGGACATAAGACATCTGTGTTCTCTCATACAAATATGTGTGACTTCATGCGTGGGGAAGCACAAATGAGCAACATCATGTCCCTGACTATTGTAAATCTCACACATGAAACCCTTTCTGACTTGACAACAAACAACATGAGACTCTGGAAATATGTAAGTCTGATTGGCAAAGGTGATAGCAGTGTAATGGGGAGGAATCCGGGTCATTTTATCCCTTCCTATCAGTAATCTTCTCATACATGTGTGTCTGTTGATGTGTCATCTGATTGATGTCACTGCTGTGTGGAGGGAACGGCTGGCAACTGCTGCATGTGAGCAGGTGCCCAAATGTAAAGTTCAGGAGCTAAACATGCTGCACATAGTTCTGGATTACCCACAAATGGTCATTGAGAATGAAATGTTGGCTCAGAGCTACCATCTGTTGTTGCAAAATATAGACCTGTATGTCTTATCACAGCTGCTGACCGTATTACACCCCAGCGGCATGCACCATCCCGGGGACTGAATGACATCCAACCCTCGCGCAGCCGTCCTTCAGCTAATTCTAGCATGAGGTGTCTGTTGATGTGTCATCTTATTGATGTCACTGCTGTGTGGAGGGAACGGCTGGCAACTGCTGCATGTGAGCAGGTGCCCAAATGTAATGTTCAGGAGCTAAACATGCTGCACATAGTTCTGGATTACCCACAAATGGTCATTGAGAATGACATGTTGGCTCAGAGCTACCATCTGTTGTTGCAAAATATAGACCTGTATGTCTTATCACAGCTGCTGACCGGATTACACCCCAGCAGCATGCACCATCCCGGGGACTGAATGACATCCAACCCTCGCGCAGCCGTCCTTCAGGTAATTCTAGCATGAGGTGTCTGTTGATGTGTCATCTTCTTGATGTCACTGCTGTGTGGAGGGAACGGCTGGCAACTGCTGCATGTGAGCAGGTGCCCAAATGTAATGTTCAGGAGCTAAACATGCTGCACATAGTTCTGGATTACCCACAAATAGTCATTGTGAATGACATGTTGGCTCAGAGCTACCATCTGTGGTTGCAAAATATAGACCTGTATGTCTTATCACAGCTGCTGACCGGATTACACCCCAGCAGCGTGCACCATCCCGGGGACTGAATGACATCCTGGCTGCTGCAGTTCGACCCCCGCGCACCCGTCCTTCAGGTAATTCTGGCATGAGGTGTGTCACTGGCTTCGACTCCAAAGCCATGACAGAGATCCCGATTCCCCTCTGCATGTAATCAGCAGTTGTTGTGTACAAAGTGAAATACAAATCAGGAGTGTCATGTGCCTGTCTGACAATTGGTGATGCAGATAATTGAGAATGTTGTCACTTCCCTCTACAGCTGCTGGTTCAGGGACAGCTAGGCCCGTGAGGAGACAGGTCCAGCAGGTGACACTAGGGGGGAACACCAAGGGACAGAGAGTTGTGGCTGGAGCTGGTGAGTTTGCCTGTATCTGTGTAACACCTCAGTGCTATGGTGTGAGCTGTCATTTGTGGTGGTACCCTACACAGGTCACATGATCCTCATCTGTTGATGCAAAGTACAGTTGATACAAACCCTTGTGTTGCACCACATGTCATACCAGGTCAATCCCTAATACGGTTACAAACTCTGTTCCAGGGGATGCAGATGACGAGGATGACAGGCCTATGACCAGTGCGGGCCGACGTGGAATCAGAGGGGAGAATCCCCTGATCCTCCAAGCTGTGATGTCGGCTGCAAGCACTGCTCAGGAGGAGGAGGAAGAATTTCCTGAGGACCTCTACTTGGTGGATGATGAGGACTACATGTCTGACGATGAAGATGCCAATGCGCGATATCGTGCCAGATTGGCTAAATCGGTCAGGGCATCAACTCCTCTGCCAAGCAACGTCCCTCCGCCTCCTCCCAGGCATACCATGGCCTGTCCCCAGACTTGAGCAAACCAGCCACAGCACACACGCATCACAACACAGACATCACTCCCTCACAGTCCTCACGTCCAGGACCAACATGGTGGTTCCCCTACCCACTCTTCCCTAGACAGTGTATCCCTGCCATCCTCTCCACCATCTGGGGGTAGTACCAGCCCTGTTGTGCTGCTGGAATCCCCTGGGCACCATTCACCTGCCCACAGGCTCCCACCTCCCACCCCACCCCCTGCCGTAGGACCTGCACATCCCATCCATGGCAGACAGCTGCAGAGAGGGCCTGCACCTGGCTGTGATGACCAGTGGGAGCAGGACTTCTTCCAACAGCAGAGCGATGTGAGGCAGGACATTAGTGCCATAGGGGCTACCCTGTCCGCCATGTCGGACTCCCTGCAGGACATGGTCCACTTCCCTCAGGCGGTGGAGAGGCTGAGCCAAGTGTTGGATAGGATGGATAGGACTTGGCAGGACATGTCCAGAAATATGCGAGACATGCTATCCATCCAGAGGGAAGAGAGTGCAAGACACCATGCCTTGGCCATGAAGATGATGGAGGGCATATTGAGAGTGAGCCAACCTTTCCCTTCACGGTCAACGCAGGGAGGGGAGCCATCATATCTGCCCACAGGACAGCACATCCCCACACCTGTACCAACTGCACACCAACACAGCAAAGGGAGACATCCACACCAGCGGCCTGAACTGGCACTCCCAACACCACCACCTGTACAGTCACTCCCGCCACCTGCACAACCACCACCACCTGTACAGTCACTCCCGCCACCTGCACAACCACCACCACCTGTACAGTCACTCCCGCCACCTGCACAACCACCACCACCTGTACAGTCACTCCCGCCACCTGCACAACCACCACCACCTGTACAGTCACTCCCGCCACCTGCACAACCACCACCACCACCTGTACAGTCACTCCCGCCACCTGCACAACCACCACCACCAACTGTACAGTCACTCCCGCCACCTGCACAACCACCACCACCTGTACAGTCACTCCCGCCACCTGCACAACCACCACCACCACCTGTACAGTCACTCCCGCCACCTGCACAACCACCACCACCACCTGTACTGGCACTCCCACCACGTGCACAACCTGCCCTTGTCCAGGCACAACCATCAAGTGTGCATACACCATCTGCCCCAGCACATGTGGATGACCCTGGACAGTCCCTTGGACAGTACCCACCTCCACGTAGGCGGCGAGCCAGACCTGAGCACTCGGAGCGGTCATCCCCCCCTAAATTGCGGCGTCGCACTCACCAGTGACAGGAACCCAGGACAATGTGATCACGTGATTGTGTGTGCACCAAATAAACACCTACCAAAAATAAAAATCTGTTGTGTATCATGTCCTGTGTAACGTTGCAGGTGGCCTCGAGATGTGAGAAGGTATGTGTGTGTGTGACACAGTTACAAGTGTAACCCATCATTGCAACCAGCCATTATGTGCATAGCAGATGACTCACCAAATATGTGTCCATATTCAGAACCAGACATTCAGAATGAAGTCAAACAAGTGGAAGTTATTAGTATTCCGAATTGTATTTTAAGAAGGTACAAAAGAACAACCGTCCGTTTGGAAGGGAGAAAGGAAAACAAATGATGATCTTAATGCAGAGGGAGATGGGAACCTGGATTGGGGTGGGGCAAAAAAAATATAACACGTCAGGGAGCGTCAGGGAAAACAGTCTATTTACAAGGGGAAAATTAAATAATTGTTCACGTCAAAAGTCAAGTGTCCTTCTGGTCATCCTCTAGGACCACAATGTCCAGATCCTCAGAGTCCGATGCAGGCACACGTCTGGCGGGTGCAGGAACAGGCACCACTTGGGTTCGTGCCACACGAGGAGTACGGGGGGAAACAGTGTGGGCCAACGGACAGGGGGAGACATTGACAGTGGTATGGGAAGGGATTGGGGAGACAACAGACGAGATGGCTGCGGTCAGTGAATTGATGCTGGTGGTGAGGGAGGCCATTGTTCGGAGCATGTCCTCTCGCATCATGCATACCTCCATAAACACTTGTAGCTGGATGCGAGCGGACATGTCTGGCTGACCCTCACACATCCACATCAAGTCCACTGGCACAGCCACAGGAGGAACAACACCGGGAGGGGCCTGGGGGAAAAAGGAGGGATGTGGTGCCTGAGGTCCGGAGCCAATGATGTTGGGGAGCAGGCGGCTACGATGAGGGGGACTGGTTGCAGGGGATGCAGCTGGGTCCCCCAATGGAATGGGGAACTCTAGAGGTAGGGAGTGGCTGATGGCAGGCCCAGATTGTTTGTTGGCCTGCCCCGAGGACACCTTTTCAGGGACCACAGGTGAAGAGTCCTGAGGAGAGTAGCTCCCCAACACCTCATGGTCCGAGGTGTCGTGTTCACCCACTCCCGATTCAATGTCTGCAGCCTTCACCCGGGATGTGGCACCAGCATCAGGGTGTCCCTTGTCAGTCCGGGTGGGCGCAATCCCCTTGCCTCTTGATGTTGAGGGTCCCTCCTCATCCTCCTCTTCCTCGCTGGTGGAAAGAGGGTGTAGCCGCCGCCGCACTGGTGGCCTCTTGCTCCGGACCTGGTCCTGCTGCCCTTCTGTTTCGCCAGCTGTGCCTGCTGAAATGTAAGCAAAATCCGAATGTTATGTTTGTGTCATGCAGGACGAGACACATTCATAGGAGCCAAGGTCAGACTTATTTTCCTCTGATCACACTCAATAGTTGTCAGTGTCTATGAGCTGACATTACGTGTATGTTCACCGTCATTTACTGGATTGAGTCTGACATGGCCATCTCACGTGGCTGTGTGTGGCTCACACAACTGTATTGGCCAACCCTCAACCTGGCATTCTGGTGATCTGTGTGTCCTGCCACAGCTACATGTGCAGGTTCCAAAAGCAGTCCACCAATGGAGAACATGAAGTCCCGAATCTCAGATTATGGCCATTCATAGGGAGTCGCAGCTATTGAAGGTCTGGACAAGTGTCATCTGCTTTGTAGCATTGTATGGGACACGACAAGTGGCGAATGTGGGTCACACATGCACTGAGGCTCTGGCCTATTTCTGTAGCTAAATTGTGAGTCTAGCCTTTGGCTGTCCCCACACATGTACTGACAATCCAGTGGCACATATTGGCTTTGGTGACTGATATGGTAATGCAGTACACCGCTGAACACTGGGGGAATTTAGTGACAGCTACCTGTACATGTGAAATGTGAAACAGGCCACTGAGGCTGAGACGTCTGTCAGTGGACACCCCTTGCAAATTTAGAAGCGCTTAAGAGTGATGCAAGGATGTCAAAGTCTGTCTTGACTCCATGGCACATGATGTTTTGTCACAATTGGAACCCAAACTCTAAAAATGCAATGCAAGTCATAGCATCCAATACCCTTTGGCCTGCCATGCGCACACTGGACAGTGTCTGTACCATTGCTCATCCAATGCACACATGATTTCCTAGTGCAAATTGTAGTGGTGCGGGAAGAGCTGATTTCAGTACAAATGCACAATTATGGCTCATTTAGCCAGTTGTCATGACGAGACTCCAACTCCCAAAATGCACTCTGCCCTGTACAGTCCATATGCCACAGTGTGCCTTTTTACGCTTGGTGACTGCTGCATGGACACGGAATCTGTGAATGGAGGCATCGGACACACAATGGTACAGCACTGTTTCACTCACATCATACTCCCAGACACATTTAGCATATGATGCACTTACCATGTCCCTGCTGCTCATGCTCCTCCAGCTGAGCATGGAGGGTCGGCCAAGCTGATCGCAGGACCCTCCTGTACAGTGGGGATAGGCGAGGATGATGCACATGGTGCTGGGAAGACTGGCCCACCAGCTCCTCAGCCTTGTGCCGGGCCCACCGTTTTAGGTCCTCCCAGCGCTTGCGGCATGCCCTCGCACTCCTGGTGTGGACTCCCACTGCACTGCAGCGTTCGGCGATGTTGGCCCACAGCCTGGCCCAGGCTGCATTGCTCAGCTGGTGTTCAGGGTCCCCATATAGCTGAGAAAATTTGGCCAGCACCCCCTCAGCCAAGATGTCCAACTCACTTTCAGTGAAAGGGGGTGCCTTCTCTTCGTAACCCTCAGCCATTATGGGGATAATAAGAAGGATGAGAGCAGCAGGATGTCAGAGGATCTGTCTGTGATAGAGGATGACTCAGAATGAACACAAAATGGCTGCCAACTATTTCCTGTGATGTATTTCCTGCCTCCCACTTCCTGTAAAACATTTCCTGAATGAAATTATGTGTTCCGGGTCATTTTCGGAGTTTACGGCCCGTGAGCGCAGTTTCCGGTTCCGGAGCGGGGTGTCCGCACACGGGCCGTACGCTCCATAATCGGAGCGTCCGCACTCGAGCCGTACACTCCGTAATCGGAGCTTCCGCTTTTTGGCCGCAAACTCCGAAAATGACCCGGAACATATAATTCCATACAGGAAATGTTTGACAGGGAGTGGGAGGCAGCAAATACATCACAGGAAATAGTTGCCTGCCATTTTGTATTCATCCAGATCCATCCACAATCTGGAATCACATCTACTGCCATCCTGCTGTTCTGTTGTGGATAAAAAAGAAAAGACAGTGCATGTGAGAAATATTTAAATGTGACAAGAGGGTGAAGAGACCATTTCAAGACATTTCTGCAGTTTCTGTTTGAGTTTCTCATGCTTTGCATTATGGTACATGTAGTCCATATTAGGTGCTCATTTGCAGAGTTGTGTGATGTGTTCCGGAACATTGTGTTTGAGAAGTGTGGATATATCACAGACACATGGGGGCAGACTTACGGCTTCTGGCGCATCTTTGCTAATCAGCAGAGATGCGTCAGAAGAGTTGCGATGCATCTGCCCACCAGTGCGCCAACACAGATGCGCCGCATTGACAATTCGGTGCACCGTGCTGCTCGGATGTGCAGATGCGTGACGCATCCCCCGTTGGAAAGGCAGCGCATTGCTGGAGTTGCGTCGCATGCACAACGCAGCTCCAGCAAGGCTCGGGGTGCCCTATCCCTATGATGCTGCGTCAATCCTTACGCCTGCTTCAAGCAGGCTGAGGGTTTTGACGCAGCATGGCCTTAAAAGTGACTGAGTGAAATATTGTAGATTTCAGCCAGCCACTTTTATGAGGCGTTCCTGCGCCGGAAGCCCCCCCCCCCCTGCGCCAGAACGCCTACATGTGGCGCAAGCCTTTACAACGTGACGCATCTCCCAGATGCGTCATATAGTACATACCCCGCAGCATGGCGCTGGCTTTGCACCGCCGCTGCATCACGAAAGTGACGCAACGGCAGCGTGAAAGGGTCGCAAGTCCCACATTAATCTGCCCCATGGTGTCTGATTGACCCATTGCATCACTCACGTTGTGGGCGCATCATTTGTGGGGGAGTCACATCTGTTGATGGCACAGGGCCGACAATGCTATGGTTATGGCCTTTTCTGATTAAGAGACCCATCATCATGAGGTCCGGCTGTGTCTCTCAGTACATGTATCATCTTGCATCTGCGGCTATAGATTCTTTCGGGACATCCACTACACTGATCGCTGACATGGGCACATGTGCTGATGCAGGCTCAACCTTTTGACTACTGTCAAGAGCTGTGATTAACATGCAGTTAGTGTGGGTTGCAAAGTTGCCTCAGGAAGGAATTTATTGACACAGTCGTGTATATCCAAGTTTCATCATTGGCAACAGACAGCAATCCACATTTAGTCTATTCCACTACAGTTTTTGCTCATGTGAAAAACGTGGCAACAAGCTGCTCACGGACTTGCATGCCCTGACCTTGGTTATGTGCCATGGCCCGGTTTCCCAGATTCATAGGTAGCCGAGGTTCCAGCGGTATCTGTAAGCCATGCGTTAAGGCAATGTTGTGCAAGACACAACAGGCTAAAATGATCTTGCACACTACTTCTGGGGAGTACTGCAGCACCCCCCCTGTACGGTCGAGACATCTGAATCGCGACTTCAACAGACCAAAAGTGCGCTCTATGATGGCTCGAGTCCGTATGTGTGCCCTATTGTACCTACGCTGTGGTACAGTGTCTGCACGCCTGTAAGGGGTGAGGAGATGTGGGGTGAGTGCATACCCAGCGTCACCTGAGTAGAGGGGAAAGGGCAGTTGGTTAGATTTCCCTCTTTGACTTGCACAGGACATGATCTATACTGTATTACATGCATTGTCAGGTGGGCCCTGTATCTAGCTTTATGATTCTTATAGTACAATGGTTAATGTTGGGGGGCATTCAGACATTTCAAAAACACATATTCCTCCTTTCTAACGCTTGGTACTTACCCAGTAGCCACATGTTGCCAAATTCTTCCGCAGCCATCCGCCGGGCAAGAGGTGACATGCGGAATATGAAGCTGTCATGGGTACTGCCGGGGAACACCGCATGCACATCAATGAACCTCCCTCTGGCATCACAGACAGCTTGCACGTTGATGGAATGCCATCGGTGTCTGTTGCAGAAGATGTGTGCAATGTGGCGGGGTGGCTGAAGGGCCACATGGGTACAGTCAATTGCACCCAGCACACGTGGAAATTGTGCAATGCGAAAGAAATCTCGTGCTGCCCTTTGTCTCAGGGCCAGTGTCGGTGGCATATGTATGTGGTGGTGGGCTCTTGCAGTGATGCATCGCAGTACCTGATGCAGGCACCGCGACTGGCTCGCCTGGGATATGCCCACATGGTCACTGGAGACCCTTTGGAATGAGCCAGTGGCGAAGAAATGGAGCGCTGATAGGATCTTTGGCTATGCTGGTATTGCATGTGAGCAGCAGGTCACGGAGTCAAGTTCCTGCTCCCACTCACATACCATATCCAAGATGATTTTTGGAGGGAAACGGTACCTGGCCCTTATATCTTGACTGGACATTCCAAATAAGTTGATCCTCTGTCTGAAGATCCTCTCTGCTCTGGCTCTCCTCCTCCTCCTCCTCAAGTGGTTTTGCTGCATGGCAAGGGGCAGTGCAACAAACACATTCAGTGACATGTTGAAAGGTTTTGTGTGTGTCTGCTCTGCAGTTATACGTGCTGCCGAGCTAGGATTGGCTGGAGTGTGTCAGCTGATGCATGGTGGGGGATGGTTGGGACTTGAACAGGTGTTTCCCCTTGGCTCACATGATCAATGGCAACAGTTATTGTAGTCTGGTCCCAATTCTGATGTTCTGGCCCGGGAGCGGGATTTCCAGCCCGAGGCCGGAGTTTCCGGCCCGGGAGCGGATATTCCGCGTCCGGAGCGGACTTTCCGGCCCGCGTGCGGACTTTCCGCTCCGGGGCCGGAAATTCCGCTCCAGGGGTGGAAATTCCGGCCCGAGTGCGGACGTAAGTTTAGTGGTCGTAAATGGATTCTGTGAATAGCAAAAGTCCTAAGTTCATTTTGTGAATGGCAAAAGTAGTAAGTTCATTCTGTGAATACCAGAAGTACTAGGTGCATTCTGTGAATACCAGATTGGTACTAAGTTTAGGATTTAGTCTTACATTTGTTCTGTGAATCGGGCCCTACATATTTAAGTACACCACATCAGTGTCAAAGCATGACTCATTTAATCAACGCATAAGCAAAGACTGGAGTCTAATCCTACTTAAACTTCACAACATGACAGGTTTTAAAACAGTTATCTGTCAGCAAATACATGATGTTACCAAATGCTTCTCTCACAGTGATCCCAAATACACACTAACTCACAGTGTGATTCTAGACAAGCACCATTATCTCTATGAGTTTACCAAAACTCCTTCACTACAGTGCAAGTGGTAAGGGAACTGCACATAATCTACATATTTCACTATTGCAATTTACTGTCAATGCCTGACTCATATAATGAAAGCATAAGCCATAACTGTCTTCTAATGCTACTAAAACTTGACAACATAACATGTTTTACAACACGTATCTGTCAGCAAATACACAATGTTACCCAACACTTCTCTCACAGTGGTTCCCAAATGCACACAGACTCACAGTGTGATTCTAGACAAACAACACTATCCCTAGGAGTTTACCAAAACTCATTCACTACAGTGGAAGTGGTAAAGGAACTGCATACAATCTACATATTTTACGACTACAGTTTAATCTCAATGCCTGACTAATTTAATCAACCCATAATCAAAGACTGGCTTCTAATGCCACTGAAACTTCACAACAATACAGGTTTTAAAGCAGTTATCTGTGAGCAAATACACAATGTTACCAAATGCTTCTCTCACAATCCTTACCCAAATGCACACAGACTCACAGTGTTATTTTAGACAAGCAACACTATCCTAACACTTTACCAAAACTCATTCACTACTGTGGAAGGGGTAAGGGGACTGCACACAATCTACATATTTAAGTACAGCACATCAGTGTCAAGGCATGACTCATTTAATCAACATATAAGCAAAGAGTGGATTTTAATGCTACTAAAACTTCACAACATGACAGATTTTAAAACAGTTATCTGTCAACAAATACATGATGTTACCAAATGATTCTCTCACTGTTGTTCAAATGCACACAGACTCACGGTGTGATTCTAGACAAGCACCACTATCCCTATGAGTTTACCAAAACTCATTCACTACTCTGGAAGAGTTAATGGTACTGCACACAATCTACATATTTAAGTACACCACATCAGTGTCAAAGCATGACTCATGTAATCAACGCATAAGCAAAGACTGGATTCTAATCCTACTAAAACTTCACAACATGACAGGTTTTAAAACAGGTATATGTCAGCAAATACACAATGTTACCAAATGCTTCTCTCACAATCCTTACCCAAATGCATACAGACTCACAGTGTGATTTTAGACAAGCAACACTATCCTAGGAGTTTACCAAAACACATTCACTACTCTGGAAGAGTTAATGGTACTGCACACAATCTACATATTTAAGTACACCACATCAGTGTCAAAGCATGACTCATTTAATTAACGCATAAGCAAAGACTGGATTCTAATCCTACTAAAACTTCACAACATGACAGGTTTTAAAACAGTTATCTGTCAGCAAATACATGATGTTACCAAATGCTTCTCTCACAGTGATCCCAAATACACACTAACTCACAGTGTGATTCTAGACAAGCACCACTATCCCTATGAGTTTACCCAAACTCATTCACGACAATGCAAGTGGTAAGCGAACTGCACACAATCTACATATTTCACAACTGCAATTTACTGTCAATGCCTGACTCATATAATAAAAGCATAAGCCATAACTGTCTTCTAATGCTAATAAAACTTGACAACATGACATGTTTTATAACACTTATCTGTCAGCAAATACACGATCTTACTAAACACTTCTCTCACAGTGGTTCCCAAATGCACACAGACTCACAGTGTGATTATAGACAAACAACACTATCCCTAGGAGTTTACCAAAACTCATTACTATGTCAGTAAATACACGATGTTACCAAATGCTTCTCTCACAATCCTTACCCAAATGCACACAGACTCACAGTGTGATTTTAGACAATCAACACTATCCTAGGACTTTACCAAAAATCATTCACTACTGTAGAAGGGGTAAAGGGACTGCACACAATCTACATATTTAAGTACAGCACATCAGTGTCAAAGCATGACTCATTTAATCAACATATAAGCAAAGACTGGATTCTAATGCTACTAAAACTTCACAACATGACAGATTTTAAAACAGTTATCTGTCAGCAAATACATGATTTTACCAAATGATTCTCTCACACTGATCCCAAATACACACTAACTCACAGTGTGATTCTAGACAAGCACCACTATCCCTATCAGTTTACCAAAACTCATCCACTACAGTGCAAGTGGTAAGGGAACTGCACACAATCTACATATTTCAGGACTGCACTTTTATGTCAAAGCCTGACTCATTTAATGAAAGCATAAGCCATAACTGTCTTCTAATGCTAGTAAAACTTGACAACATAACATGTTTTAAAACAGTTATCTGTCAGAAAATACACGATGTTACCAAATGCTTCTCTCACAGTGGTTCCCAAATGCACACAGACTCACTGTGTGATTCTAGATAAACAACACTATCCCTTGCACTATATCAAAACATATTTCTTCATCTAGAAGTAGTACTACATTTTAATATAGAAATATAACATAACTCATTTCACAAATTCATAAACAATGACTGGTTTCTAATTCTACCAAAATATAAAAACTGCACAGTTATCTGTCTACAAACTAATGAAAAATATAAATGCCTATCACAGATTGGTTACTACATGCACACACATTGTAGAGAAAAAAAGTACTCCCTACACTTTAGCAGGGAAAATACA
Source organism: Triturus cristatus (assembly GCF_964204655.1). Lineage (NCBI taxonomy): Eukaryota > Metazoa > Chordata > Amphibia > Caudata > Salamandridae > Triturus > Triturus cristatus. The sequence goes on along the minus strand of NC_140587.1, from coordinate 731,015,207 downwards.
TTAGTCTGATTAAAATAGTCTACATACATCCCCTCACAATTAAATAACTCATCTTTCAAGTTCTTTTGTAGATTAAGGAGTATATCAATCACTCACCATATTTTCTTGTACAGAATCTCTGCACTGTGCACCTCTCAGCAAAAGCAAAGAATGAAAAAGTTTCCCTTTCATTTTCCACACATATACATATAAACATCAAATCACAATCCTTCGCACATAAACTCAAAAGCAAACACACATTTCTATTGGTTAAACATTTCAACCCTTTCCAACTGAAATACATTTCAACCCTTCCCCAATCTGCCTTCTGCCTGTTACCATAGAAACAGGTCATGGAACACTGCACTGAGCTCACGGGTCACAAGTTCAGCACACAATGTTCCTACACAAGACAGGAAGTGTGCTTGACTTTTCAACATATCAGCTTATCATATATAATGTTCCTTACAATCTGTTTTTGTTAACCAATAACAATCATACCTTTAAAAAACAAAAATATACACCCTACCTTTCAGTGCAGAAAGTTGTTATACAACCAATGATTTCTTGTCATTTTTCAAAAAACGTTGCCGTGGATCCGAGCACCCACCGCAAGAGAATCCGTGCATCCAACACGATAGGATGCGCGCACCGTGCGCGCATTTCGCCGCTTTTTTTTTAAAAAAAGGGGGGCCCCAAGGGGTCCTTCTGGGACCCCCTAAGCACCTGTAGAGGGTCAGAGTATTTCCACTCTGCCCCCTTTATATGTTTTACGCACTTATTCCCCTTGCTTCTTCAGCCTCGCTTATACCGAGACAGAAAATGGCCGCCAACAGTTCCTGGTTTCGAATGTAGAGGGATGCTCGACAGCCAATTAGCATTCAGCGCGCGATCGGGAGGGTGCGCGCTCTGTTCGGGGAGGGTCGCTTACAGTGCGGGTAGGATCTGCGGATCCTCCCCGGCCATAGATATCACTAACTTTTTTACCCAAATTTTCTCAGGAACTACTGAACAGATTCACACCAAATATGCAAAAGGCACGAGTCCGAACTGAGGACTACCTCTTTGGCAAATTTGGTGTCATTCCGTTCAGCGGTTCGGGCTGTAGCTGCGACAACAGATCCTATGGGAAATTGCATGGGGAAAACGCGTTTTGGGACCCCCCTTTTTTCTCGGCCCCCGCTTGACGAATCACCACAAAACTTTCAGGGGTGGAGCGGAGCTGGGCAAAAGTTTGGAGATTCATCAATCAGAGCCAAAGAAATTCCCAATAGAATGTTGCGGATTTCCCATGGAAAATAGGTCCTAACTATAACTATCTACTGGCGACCGCCAGTAGATAATATATATAATATATATTACTTACTGGCAGTCGCCAGTAGGTAGTTATAGTTAGAACCTAGTTTCCATAGGAAAAGCATTTTTTGATTTGCTAATAACTTTGGCGTCGTTTGACGAATCTCTGTGAACTTCACCCATAAAAAGGTCTATCCAGGTCAGCTCATATCCTGAAAGTTTGGGGGTGATTCGTGAAGCAGGGGCTGAGAAAAATGTTTGCGATGAGCTACAGCGCCGGGACACTTCCGTTGGAAGTAGCTGTCGCGCTTTATAAATATTAATAATAATAATAATAATAATACAGCCCGAACTGCTGAACGGAATTACCACAAATTTGGCACTAATGGCGAGTGCCACTAATGGCCCCGGGGACCCCATCACCCGGGGCCTCGCCATCTTATTGGGGACCATGGGGGGGTCCCAATCCCCCCAAGGTCCCAGCTGGCTCCCCGCTTCCTGCGGGAGCCGGCATTGCTTTTCCACATGGGGAGCAGCTAACATGCTGCTCCCCATGTGGAAAAGCAATCGTCTTTGCTTCATTGAAGCAAGAGCAGGTTTCCCTGCTCTCGCTTCAATGAAGCAAAGCAGTTTGCAATGGCAGGGTGGGAGCCGCGAGGCTCCCGCCCTGCCATTGCAAACAGCAGTGTCCCGGGGGTGGGCACCCCGGGACACCGCAGGATCCGGCCCTGAGGGGTGGCGGTCCCCAGGGCCATCGTTGGCTCCAGGAGGGGGGCCCCCTCCCACTTAATTTTAAGCCAAGGGGGGTGGTGGTCCCCGGGGCTTGGAGGTCCATAACGGACCCCCTATTTTAAATAATTAGTGCCCCGGGGAGGTGGCGGTCCCCGGGCGTGTGAGGGGTGCTTGAGCCCCCCCACACTTTTTTTTTTCTAAACAAACATGCCCCGGGGGGTGGCGGTCCCCGGGGCTGCGGGGGCCATGAGCCCCCCGCATACATTAAATTAAAGCCCCGGGGGTGGCGGTCCCCGGGGCTTTGGGGGCCTTTGAGCCCCCCACCCATTTATAATGAAGCCCCGGTGGGTGGCGGTCCCTGGGGCTGCGGAGGGGCCGTGAGCCCCCCGCATATTCAATCTTGGAGCCCCAGGGGGTGGCGGTCCTCGGGGCAGTGTGGGGGGGATTGGGACCCCCCACACTTTTTTTTTAAATTATGCCCCCGGGATTTGGCCCCCGGGGGCAAAACAGAATATTCAGCGTGGGAGGCCGCGCTGCATGTTTTTTTTATTTTCGGCTGAAATTCGCACTGGGTGCGCGAATCTCGGCGATTAAAAAAAATACATGTTTTTTTCACTAAATTTTCCAAACTTTAGGCCAGCTCCGGTCCGCTCCTATCCTGAAAGTTTCATGGTGATTCGTCAAGCGGGGGCGGAGAAAAAAGGGGGTCCCAAAACGCATTTTCCCCATGCAATTTCCCATAGGACCTTTTGACGCAGCTACAGCACGAACTGCTGAACGGAATTACACCAAATTTGCCAAAGAGGTAGTCCTCAGTTCAAACTCGTGCCTTTTGCTTAAATGGTGTAAATCCGTTCAGTAGTTCCTGAGAAAATTACAGTTAAATGTACATATATATCTATGGCCTCCCTATGTGCACCCTGAGCGCACCCTCTGCGAACCGTGCGTGCACCCTCCCGATCACGCGCTAATTGGCTGTCAAGTGTCTGTCAACATTCGAAACCAGGAACTGTTGGCAGCCATTTTGTGCCTCGGTAGAAGCGAGGCTGAGGAAGTAAGGGAAATAAGTGAGTGAAAGATGTAAAGGGGGCAGGGTAGAAATACTCTGACCCTCTAGTGTTGCTTAGGGGGTCCCAGAAGGACACCCCTGGGTCCCCTTTTTTTTTAAACGTCAATCCGGATTTGGATCCGGCTGTAAAAAAAAAACCGAAGCGCGGGCTTTCGCACTTCCTTAATAATTAGCCCCCGGGGTGCAAAAACCCTGGGGCAAAATGCGTAAAAAGTTAAAAGGGGGGCCCAGGGGGGCCCCCAGCCCCGGGGACCGCTACCCCCGGGGCTACAAAATAAATAGGGTGGGGGCCTGAACGCCCCCCCAAGCCCCAGGGACCACCAACCCCCAGGGCTTTATTTTTTGAGGGAGGGGGGCTGCGTGGCCCCCCTCCTGGAGCATTCGATGGCTCTGGGGACCACCACCCCTCAGGGCCAGCTCCTACAGTGTCCTGGGGTGCCCACCCCCAGGACACTGTTGTTTGCTATGAGAGGACTGGAGTCTCCCGCTCTCCCATAGTAAACTTCGTTTGGATTTTGAAAGAGAGAGCATGGAAACTTGCTCTCTCTTTCAAAATCCAAACATATTGCTTTTCCACACGGGGAGCTGCATGTCAGCAGCTCCCCATGTGGAACAGCAATGACGGCTCACGAAGGACGCGGGGAGCCGGCTGGGACCGTGGGGGCGTTGTGGCTCCCTCCACGGTCCCCAACGTGTTTTTATAAGCCCCGGGGGATGGGGTCCCCGAGGATAATAAAAATTAATGATAGGGGCTATTTTTTTTTTACAGTAAAAAGAGTCGTGCATCCTAACACGTTGGGTGCACGATTTCTCTCGCGTAGGGTGCGCGGTTAATAGCGCGTTGGGTGCGCGATTCCAAGGAAAAAGGAACATTATATATTATAAGCTGATATGTTGAAAAGTCAAGCACACTTCCAGTTTTGATTAGCAACATTGTGTGCTGAACTTGAAAATGACAATTTTTAATGTATTAATTGTTATACTGATTTTTTTTATACTGATTTACTACATTTTTTAACTATTTATTTTTAGATATTTTTTTTAATTACATTATAATTACATTATACATTACAATATAAAATATACTTTCTCAGAATGAATTACTTTAGTTTAAATACTTGGCAAATAGGCAACAGACTTTTAAGTACAGTAGTTACAGTTGTTGCAATGGGTAACACAATTTCAAACACAAAGCAACATTGAGCTCAATGTGAATTTCTAGTTAAATGCAATTAGTTACTTAATGGATTACTTTTCTAACCACAGGACTGGATCCTAGATTCAGTCCTTGGACATCTCCTGTAAACCGTTGAGTAAAAGGGCTTTGGTTACAGTAGTAATTTTTAAGGAATATTATTGTATTTTAAAACTTGACACTTAAAAACGTTTTCCCATAGAATCACCAATGTTATCCTATGGCAGAAAATTCACTTAGCAGGTAAGTAGTGTTATCGTTACTTTTTCTTACTCAGTGGTGTATCCTGGATCCAGCCTCCTGTAAACAGTTGAAAGAATGTGTTTAAGTCATACAGACGATTTTTTAGGAGTATTTTTAGTTTGTGAAAATAGACACTTAGAAAATTTTCGGGTGAAAACCACACAATGGATTCCTATGGAAGGAAATACAAGTTACTGGTAAGTACGCTTAGAATTACTTTTCAGGGTCTGTGCTGGGCTAAAAGATGCAGCCCTGGGTTCTCTCCTGATAACAGGTGAGTAAATCGGAATTCGTAGTTCAACCGATTTTAGAAGAATATTTGTACAATGGTGAAGGAAGGGGGAGGGGCCTGATGTGACGTGTGCAAACACGCCCTGTGGCACGTTTTAAGTTGGGGAATTAATTCCTCTTCAATCCTGAGGTCCCCTGGGGGCCAACTAGCCCACCAGGTACCTCCAGTATGCGCCAGGGAGCTGCATTGCAGAGAGTTATTCAGAGGCCACGCCCCTTTCTACAACACTCTGCAACACAGCTCTCTGGCACTTACTGGAGGTACCTGGTGGGCTAGTTGGTCCCCAGGGACCCTCAGGATTGAAGAGGAATTAATTCCCCAACTTAAAACGCGCCACAGTGCGTGTTTGCACAGATATCACCTCAGGCCCCGCCCCCTACCTTTACCACTGTGCAAACGCGCCCCGTGGGCTGTTTTAAGTTGGGGGATTAAGTCCCCTTGAATCCTGAGGTCACAGTCGGCCAACTAGCCCACCAGGTACCTCCAGTATGCGCCAGGGAGCTGCGTTGCAGAGAGGTGTTCAGAGGCCACACCCCTTTTTACAATACTCTGCAACCCAGCTCCGTGGCGCTTAGTGGAGGTACCTGGTGGGCTAGTTGTCCCCTAGGGGATCTCTGGATTGAAGAGGAATGAATTCCCCAACTTAAAACGCGCCACAGGGCGTGTTTGCCCAGTATCACCTCAGGCCCCGCCCCCTACCTTCACCACAGTGCAAACGCACCCCGTGGCACGTTTTAAGTTGGGAGATTAAGTCCCCTTGAATCCTGAGGTCCCCTGGCGGCCAACTAGCCCACCAGGTACCTCCAGTAAGCGCCAGGGAGCTGCGATGCAGAAACGTGTAAAAAGGGGCGTGGCCTCATTACACCTCTCTGCAACGCAGCCCCCTGGCACACACTGGAGGTGCCTGGTGGGCTAGTTGGCCCCCAGGGACCCCCCAATATTGAAGGGGAATTTGTTCCCCCTCTGCAAACGTGCCAGGGGGCGCGTTTGCAGAGAGATGAAAGGAGGGGGCGTGGCCTCCTCCCCGATCCCATTTAAAAAAAAAAAATGTTTTTTTAAGAAGGGGGGGCAGTGTAGCTCCCCTTCTTTTTCTTATTGTTTGGCCCTGGGGACCCCATCCCCCAGGGCCTGCCCCCAATTTGTATTTTTTCATTAAAAAAAAAAATTGGGAAGGGGGCCGCGTGGCCTTGCCCCCATCCTGTGTCTCGTTTAGGCCCCGGGGACCCCATCCCCCGGGGACATTTTTTGAATTATTTATTTTTAGGAGGGGGGCCGCGTGGCCCCCCTCCTGCGCCACTACTGGCCCCGGAGACCCCATCCCCCGGGGCCTGGCCATCTCATTGGGGACCATGGGGGGGGTCCCAATCCCCCAACAGGTCCCAGCCCGCTTCCTGCGGGAGCCGGCATTGCTTTTCCACATGGGGAGCAGCTAACATGCTACTCCCCATGCTGGGTGCGGGGAGGGTCCGCGGATCCTCCTCGGCCATAGATATATATGTATTTTTAACTGTAATTTTCTCAGGAACCACTGAACGGATTTACACCATTTAAGCAAAAGGCACAAGTCTGAACTGAGGACTACCTCTTTGCCAAATTTGGTGTAATTCCGTTCAGCAGTTCGGGCTCTAGCTGCGACAACAGGTCCTATGGGAAATTGCATGGGGAAAACGCGTTTTGGGACTCCCCTTTTTTCTCAGCCCCCGCTTGACGAATCACCGCACAACTTTCAGGGTAGGAGCGGAGCGGAGCTGGCCAAAAGTTTGGAAAATTTTGCGAAGATTTGTCAATCGGCGCCAACGTTATTCCAAATAGAATGTTCCGGATTTCCTATGGAAAATAGGTCCTAACTATAACTATCTACTAGCGACCGCCAGTAGAAAATATATATATATATATTACCAACTGGCGGTCGCCAGTAGGTAGTTATAGTTATGACCTATTTTCCATAGGAAATCCGCAACATTCTATTCCCAATAAGTCTGGCGCCGGTTGATGAATCTTCACGAAATTTTCCAAACTTTAGGTCCGCTCCTATCCTGAAAGTTTCGTGGTGATTCGTCAAGCGGGGGCCGAGAAAAAAGGGGGGTCCCAAAACGCATTTTCCCCATGCAATTTCCCATAGGACCTTTTGACGCAGCTACAGCACGAACTGCTGAACGGAATTACACCAAATTTGCCAAAGAGGTTGTCCTCAGTTCAGACTCGTGCCTTTTGCTTAAATGGTGTATATCCATTCAGTAGTTCCTGAGAAAATTACAGTTAAAAGTACATATATACCTATGGCCTTGGAGGATCCGTGCACCCTATGCGCACCCTGAGCGCATCCTCTGCGAACCATGCGTGCACCCTCCCGATCACGTGCTAATTGGCTGTCAAGTGTCTGTCAACATTCGAAACCAGGAACTGTTGGCAGCCATTTTGTGCCTCGGTAGAAGCGAGGCTGAGGAAGTAAGGGAAATAAGTGTGTGAAAGATGTAAAGGGGGCAGGGTAGAAATACTCTGACCCTCTAGTGTTGCTTAGGGGGTCCCAGAAGGACACCCCTGGGCCCCCTTTTATTTTTTTTAAACATCAATCTGGATTTTGATCCGGCCGTAAAAAAGAAAACCGAAGCGCGGGCTTTCGCGCTTCCTTAATAATTAGCCCCCGGGGTGCCAAATCCCGGGGGCAAAATGCGTAAAAATTTAAAAGGGGAGCCCACGGGGGACAGCCCCGGTGACCGCTACCCCCCGGGGCTACAAAATAAATAGGGTGGGGGGCTGAATGGCCCCCCCCAAGCCCCAGGGACCACCGACCCCAAGGGCTTTATTTTTTGAGGGAGGGGGGCTGCGTGGCCCCCCTCCTGGAGCATTTGAGGGCCCTCGGGACCACCACCCCCCAGGGCCGTCTCCTACAGTGTCCTGGGGTGCCCACCCCCAGGACACTGTTGTTTGCTATGAGAGGGCTGGAGTCTCCTGCTCTCCTATAGTAAACTTTGTTTGGATTTTGAAAGAGAGAGCAGGGAAACCTGGTCTCTCTTTCAAAATCCAAACATATTGCTTTTCCACACGGGGAGCTGCATGTCAGCAGCTCCCCATGTGGAAAAACAATGCCGGCTGCTGAAGGACGCGGGGAGCCGGCTGGGACCGTGGGGGCATTGGGGCTCCCTCCACGGTCCCCAACATTTTTTATAAGCCCCGGGTGATGGGGTCCCCGAGGATAATAAAAATTAGTGATAGGGGCTATTTTTTTTTTTTTACTGTAAAATTAGGAGTCGTGCATCCTAACGCGTTGGGTGCACGATTTCTCTCGCGTAGGGTGTGCGGTTCCTAGCGCGTTGGGTGCGCGACTCCAAGCAAAAAAAAAATGAAATTATTTGGAGATAAACATCAAGCTTAAGTGTTTGGTTCTGGAGTGGCTCTAAAAAGAGCTGTTGTGTTCATTGAGAGTTTTTGGTACTCATAAGTAAGTACCTATACAGTCTAAAGTTGTTGAGGAAGACTCTGTTTCCCTCATCAGTAAAGTGTACTCCATCTCTCCTATACATCTCTTGCATTTGAAAGCGCAGATTGTTATTGTAAATGGACCCCATTCTATAGTCTCGGAGAAAAGCAGAAACAGATTTATTCACATGTTTCCTAGCTTTCTCAATCTGTGGACAAAAATGATTGGACTAGTTCCATTTCTGCCTTTGGCATATGTTAGAATACACAAAGGCAGTTTTGCGAAAAAGATAAATAAATTCTGCAAAGGTGTCCTTCATAAGCATTTCCAGACCTACCCCAGTCAAAGTGCCTAGGTCATTGCCACCACAGTGCACTATTATGAGGTCAGGGTGTTGGAGATGCATAAAGGCTTTTACCAATGGCATCAATTGGTGCCACTTTAACCTTCTCTGTCCAATCCATTTAATGTTTACATTTGGCAAACCTAGGTCTTTGTGAATGTCTTTGTTTTCTGCATACCTTTGGCTCCAGAAAATATAGCTGTGCCCCACAATCCACTCTAAGCATCTTGAAGGGAGGTCTGGATGCACTCAGATGGTCTCTGTAAATAAAATGGCAGTTTGAAAAGTAAGATTTTTCTAAAATGGTGGCTAAAATGCAGTTTTGAAAAAAGACAAGAAATCATTGGTTGTTTGACAACCTTCTACACTGAAAACTAGGGTGCATGTTTCTGTTTTTTAAACGCATGATTCTTATTGGTTAACAAAAACTGATTGAAAGGAACATTATATATTATAAGCTGATATGTTGAAAAGTCAAGCACGCTTGCTGTTTTGATTAGCAACATTGTGTGCTGAACTTGAAAATGACAATTTTTAATGTATTAATTGTTATACTGATTTTTTTTATACTGATTTACTACATGTTTTAAACTATTCATTTTTAGATATTTTTTGTAATTACATTATAATTACATTATACATTACAATACAAAATATACTGTCTCAGAATGAATTACTTTTAGTTTAAATACTTGGCAAATAGGCAACAGACTTTGAAGTACAGTAGTTACAGTTGTTGCAATGGGCAACACAATTTCAAACACAAAGCAACATTGAGCTCAATGTGAATTTCTATTTAAATGCAATTAGTTACTTTATGGATTACTTTTCTAACCACAGGTACTGTTTTTTATCTACAATATTATTGACAGTGTGTGTGCATGTAGAAACTATTCTGTGATAAGCATTTGTGTTTTTCATGTGTTTGCAGACAGATAACTGTGCTGTTTTTATTTTTTGGTAGAATTAGAAACCAGTCATTGTTTATGTATTTGCAAAATGAGTCATGTTTCTTCACTAAAATGTAGTACTTCTTCTAGATTAAGAAATGTGTTTTGGTACAGTGCAAGGTATAGTGTTGTTTGTCTACAATCACACTGTGAGTCTGTGTGCATTTGGGCAATTATTGTGAGAAAAGCATTTGGTAACATCATTATTTGCTTGCAGATTACTGCTTTAAAATTTGGTTTGTTGTCAAGTTTGAGTAGCATTAGAGGCCAGTCATTGCTTATGGAATTGCAAAATGAGTCAGGCTTTCACAGTAGTGTGCAGTATTGAAATATGTAGAATGTGTGCAGTCACCTTACCCCTTCCACAGTAGTGAATGACTTTTGGTAAATTCCTAGAGATAGTGCTGCTTGTCTAGAATCACACTGTGAGTCTGTGTGCATTTGCGTAAGCATTGTGAGAGAGGCATTTGGTAACATCGTCTATTTGCTGACAGATAACTGTTTTAAAACCTTTCATGTTGTCAAGTTTTAGTAGCATTAGAAGCCAGTCTTTGCTTATGCATTGATAAAATGAGTCAGGCTTTGACACTAAAGTGCAGTACTGAAATATGTAGATTGTGTGCAGTCCCCTTACCCCTTCCAGAGTAGTGAATGAGTTTTGGTAAAGTCCAAGGGATAGTGTTGCTTGTCTAGAATCACACTGTGAGTCTGTGTGCATTTAGGAACCACTGTGAGAGCAGCATTTGGGTACTTCATATCTTTGCATACACATAACTGCTTAAAAACCTTTCCTGTTTTCAAGTTTTGGTAGAATTAGAAGCCAGTCATTGCTTATGTATTCAGAAAATGAGTCAGGCTCCTACACTAACATGCAGTACTAAAATATGTAGATTGTATGCAGTCCCCTTCCCCCTTCCAGAGAAGTGAATGAGTTTTGGTAAACTCCTACGGGTAGTGTTGCTTGTCTAGAATCACACTGTGAGTCTGTGTGCATTTGGGTAAGCATTGTGAGAGAAGCATCTGGTAACAACCTTTCCTGTTCTCAAGTTTAGGTAGAATTAGAAGCCAGTCATTGCTTATGTATTCACCCAGGAACTCTCCTTGCAATACTGTAAACATTCAGTTAATATCCAAGTAGTAATGAAGTGAGGCAGGCATTAGCACATGGATTGATTCAAACGCCTATCCACTATGCATGCAGTTCTCTAACCATCTACACACTTGTCTTTCACACCTTCAATTCCCCAGTCAGTATCCATACACTTTTAGCAAACACCCTGTCACTCTCGTTACACTCCTCTAGTGACCCATTCAGCACCATGCACTAATCCATTCACTGCGCCAAAACCCAAACACTTATAAATTCACCAAGGCACTCTCCTTGCAGTACTCTAATCATTCAGTCAGTACCCAAGTACTCGTGCACTGAGCCAGGCCTTAGCACATGAACTGGTTCAAACGCCTATCCACTATGCATGCAGTCCTTTAACCACCTACACACTTGTCTTTCACACCTTCAATTCCTCAGTCAGTATCTATACACTCCATTAAACACCCTGTCACTCCCCTTGCACCCCTCTAGTGACCCATTCAGCACCATGTACTAATCCATTGACTGTACCAAAACCCAACCACTTATAAATTCACCAAGGCACTCTCCTTGTAGTACTCTAATGATTCAGTCAGTACCCAGGTACTTATGTATTGACCCCGGACTTAGCACATGGACTACTTCAAACGTCTATCCACTATGCATGCTTGCCTCTAACCACCTACACAATTGTCTTTCACACCTTCAATTGCCCAGTCAGTATCAATATATTCAAATAAACACCCTGTCACTCCCCTTGCACACCTCCAGTGATTCATCCAGCACCATGTACTAATCTATTCACTGCGCCAAAACCCAAAAACTTAAAAGATTCATCCAGGCACTCTCTTTGCAGTACTCTAATGATTCAGTCAGTAGCCAGGTACTCATGCAGTGAACCAGGCCTTAGGGCATGGACTGCTTCAAACGTCTGTCCAGTATGCATGCAGGCCTCGAACCACCTACACACTTGTCTTCATACCCCAGTCAGTATTCATACAGTTCCCGCAAACATCCTGTCACTCCCCTTATACTTCTCCAGTGACCCATTCAGCACCATGTACTAATCCCTTTACTGCACCAAAAGCCAAACACTTATAAATTCACCGAGGCACTCTCCTTGTAGTACTCTAATGATTCAGTCAGTACCCAGGTACTTATGTAGTGAACCCGTCATTAGCACATGGACTACTTCATACATCTATCCACTATGCATGCAGGCCTCTAACCACCTACACAATTGTGTTTCACACCTTCAATTGCCCAGTCAGGATCTATATACTCCAATAAACACCCTGTCATTCCCCTCGCACACCTCCAGTGACTCATCCAGCACCATGTACTAATCTTTTCACTGCGCCAAAACCCCAAAACGTAAAAGATTCATCTAGGCACTCTCCTTGCAGTACTCTAATGATTCAGTCAGTACCCAGGTACTTATGCAGTGACCCACGCCTTAGCCCATGGAGTGCTTCAAACGTCGGTCCAGTATGCATGCAAGCCTCTAGTCACCTACACACTTGTCTTTCACTTCTTCAATTAACTAGTCAGTATCTATAAACTCCAGTAAACATTCTTCAGTCCACTTGCACACCTCTAGTGACTCATCTGGCACTATGTAGTAATCGATTCACTGCACCAAAACACAAAAACTTAAAAACGTTAACCCAGTAACACTCTCCTTGCAGTAGTGTAATGATTCAGTCAGTACCCAGGTAATCGTGCAGTGTCTGAGGTCTTAGCTCATGGACTGTTTAAACGTCTATCCACTATGCATGCAGGCCTTTAGTCACCTACACACTTGTCTTTCACTTCTTTCTCAATTAACTAGTCAGTATCTATATACTTCAATAAACACCCTGTCACTCATCTTGCACTCCTCCAGTGACTGATCCAGTACCATGTACTAATCTATTCACTGTGCTAAAACCTAAAAACTTAAAAGATTCACCCTGGAAGTCTCCTAGCAGTAGTTTAATGATTCAGTCAGTACGCAGGTACTCATGCAGTGAACCATGCATTACCACATGGACTGCTTCAAAGGTCTATCCAGTATGCATGGAGGCTTCTAACCTGCGATACACTTGTCTTTAACAGCTTGAATTCCCCAGTCAGTATCCATGTACTTCCAGCAAACACCCTGTCACTCCCCTTGCAGTCTTCCAGTGACTTATTCAGCACCATGTAGTAATGCATTCACTGCTCCAAAACTGAAACACTTATAAATTCACCCAGGCACTCTTCTTGCAATAGTCTAATCATTCAGTCAGTACCCAAGTACTAATGGAGTGAGGCAGGCCTTAGCACATGGATTGATTCAAACGCGTATCCACTATGCATGGAGGCCTCTAACTACCAACACAGTTGTCTTTCAGATCTTCAATTTTCCAGTCAGTATCTATAAACTCCAATAAACACCCTGTCACTTCAATTGCACACCTCCAATGACTCATTTGGCACTAAGTACTAATCTATTTACTGCGCCAAATCCCAAAAACGTAACAAGAATCACCCAGACACTCTCCTTGCAGTACTCTAATGATTCAGTCAGTACCCAGGTAGTTTTGCAGTGATCCAGGTGTTACACCATGGACTGTTTCAAACGTCTATCCACTATGCATGCAGGTCTCTAACCACCTACACAATTGTCTTTCACACCTTCAATTGCCCATTCAGTATCTATATACTCCAATAAACACCCTGTCCCTCCCCTTGCACACCTCCAGTGATTCATCCAGCACCATGCACTAATCTATTCACTGCGCCAAAACCCAAAAACTTAAAAGATTCATCCAGGCACTCTCTTTGCAGTACTCTAATGATTCAGTCAGTACCCAGGTACTCATGCAGTGACCCAGGCCTTAGGTCATGGACTGTTTCAAACGTCTGTCCAGTATGCATGCAGGCCTCTAACCACCTACACACTTGTCTTTCACACCTTCAATACCCCAGTCAGTATTCATACAGTTCCCGCAAACACCCTGTTACTCCCATTATACGTCTCCAGTGACTCATTCAGCACCATGTACTAATGTATTTACTGCGCCAAAAAACAAATACTTATAAATTCATCCAGGCACTCTCCTTGCCATACTCAAAACATTCAGTCAGTATCCAAGTACTAATGGAGTGAGACAGGCCTTAGCACATGGATTGATTCAAACGCCTATCCACTATCCATGTAGGTCTCTAATCACCTACACACTTGTCTTTCACACCATCAATATCCCAGTCAGTATCCATACACTTCTAGCAAACACCCTGTCACTCACCCAGTGTCTCTCCTTATAGTACTGTAATCATTCAGTCAGTTAGCATGTAGTCTTTCAGTGAGGCAGGCTTTAGGGCATGAACTGCTTCAAAGTAGTATGTACTATGCATGTAGTGTTTTAACCATCGTCACACTTGTGCTTCAGGGCTATAATTTCTTAGTTAGTATTTATATAAAATGTGTTTGTACAGTAATAGAAAAGTATACATTTTAAAGTTATTTATATACATTTATTTGTGATTATTTTTTACAGATACTGTTTTTCACCATTAAAATAGAGAAATCATGGAACAGAAAAAAAAGAGAAAGAAAAGAACAGAGAAAGGAGAGTTACTTGAAGAAAAATCAACCACAAGTATTGAATGAACAACATAATGTGGAAAAAATCTTCTGGTAAGATCACAAAGCAATTTATAAAAAATGTCTGTAGGACCAGACAGAATGTATAGAATGCTGAAACCTCTGAGAATGCTTCAACTAGAAAAAATATTCAAAATAATAGGAAAAGCAAAAAAGAAAATGGACAGTCAAAGGAGATGAAGTATGGTAAAAGAAGGCAAAATCAGTATAAGGAAATACGCAAAAAAATATTTTACAAGAGAGTAGTACATAATTTGCTGAAAGATATGAAGAAATATAAAAAGAGAGCTCTATTTTATTATAAGAAGAAGCATATTGAGACCATTGTTGAAAAGGCTTTTGAAGTAAAAAGGAAACTATTCATTTTAGTATTAAACAGAATTCGATCACTAGATAAACCAATCCATTTAATGAAGGCCAAAAGTAGGAGGAAAAGAGTATTTAATAGAACACATTTTTGTGATTTTTTTGGGAGAATGGAAACACAGTTCCCGTTCAGAGCCTTTCTTTAATGAAGAGAGTTATTTACAGAGCAATAATTTATTGCATGCAGTTGACACCAGTGGTCGAGGTTATGAGGTTAGAGATGGTTGTCCAATTGACAAAGAGAAAATGGTTGAAAGAAATGCAGAAGAAGTGATAGCTTATGAAGTTCTAGGGAGACGTCCTAAACACCCTGGTGCCGATCACGATCCGGTAAAAAATTCCCCCGTGCGACTCGTATCGGGTCTTTTTACCGTACGAATCGTACAAGTGCCGTACGAACTGGCAATCACGATTCGCATGGTAAAAAGTCCATACGAACCGCACTGGGAATCATTCCCCACACGTCCTCGGGTCGGAAAATGTGTCCGACACGTCCTCGGACGATTTACCTTACAAACGTGAAAAGCCAAGTCCGACCGAGGAATCACGATCCATCCCGTGCGTCCGAGGTTACAACCGTATGGAAAAAACACCGTCCGCACCGAACTCCTACAGCAACCATGGAGACATGTGCCCGCATACGCGCCCAACACTCCCCCCAGCCCCCGTACGTCCGACACGTACCCCCCGTATATGTATACCCCCACCCGTCTATGTACACCCCAGTACGTTCCAGTCGTACCCCCACCCCAGTACGTGTCGTACCACCGTCAATGTACACCCCCCTACCCCTGTATGTGTCGTACCACCGTCTATGTACACCCCAGTACGTTCCAGTCGTACCCCCACCCCAGTACGTGTCGTACCACCGTGAACCTACACCCCAGTACGTTCGAGCCCCACCCCCACCCCAGTACGTGTCATAGCCCCGTCTACCCACACCCCAGTATGTTCCAGTCGTACCCCCACCCCAGTACGTGTCGTACCACCGTGAACCTACACCCCAGTACGTTCGAGCCCCACCCCCACCCCAGTACGTGTCATACCCCCGTGTACCCACACCCCAGTACGTTCCAGTCGTACCCCCACCCCAGTACGTGTCGTACCACCGTCAACGTACACCCCCCCACCCCTGTACGTGTCGTACCACCGTCTATGTACACCCCAGTACGTTCCAGTCGTACCCCCACCCCAGTACGTGTCGTACCACCGTGTACCTACACCCCAGTACGTTCGAGCCACACCCCCACCCCAGTACGTGTCATACCCCCCGTGTACCTACACCCCAGTACGTTCCAGTCGTACCCCCACCCCTGGACGTGTCGTACCCCCCGTGTACCTACACCCCAGTACGTTCGAGCCCCACCCCCACCCCAGTACGTGTCATACCCCCCGTGTACCTACACCCCAGTACGTTCCAGTCGTACCCCCACCCCAGTACGTGTCGTACCACCGTCAATGTACACCCCCCCACCCCAGTACGTGTCGTACCACCGTGAACCTACACCCCAGTACGTTCGAGCCCCACCCCCACCCCAGTACGTGTCATACCCCCCGTGTACCCACACCCCAGTACGTTCCAGTCGTACCCCCACCCCAGTACGTGTCGTACCACCGTCAATGTACACCCCCCACCCCAGTACGTGTCGTACCACCGTGAACCTACACCCCAGTACGTTCGAGCCCCACCCCCACCCCAGTACGTGTCATACCCCCCGTGTACCCACACCCCAGTACGTTCCAGTCGTACCCCCACCCCTGGACGTGTCGTACCACCGTGAACCTACACCCCAGTACGTTCGAGTCGTACCCCCACCCCAGTACGTGTCGTACCACCGTGAACCTACACCCCAGTACGTTCGAGCCACACCCCCACCCCAGTACGTGTCATACCCCCCGTGTACCTACACCCCAGTACGTTCGAGCCACACCCCCACCCCAGTACGTGTCATACCCCCCGTGTACCTACACCCCAGTACGTTCCTGGCGCACCCCCAACACAACCTCCTAAGTACGGAGCGCACCCCATGCCCCAACATCACAACCGCATGTACGAGTCGTACAAAGCCACACACAAGGACATAATCGTACAACCAAATGGCCCATGTACACACCGTACACACGCTCAAAACGCACGTACACAACAAGGACAAAACAAAACAACACAAGAATACACCATTCGAAAGGCACACAGCCACTAAACATGGCCAACAACCACTAAAATAACACAATCACTGACCTGCAACTGTCAAAAACAAACAGAGGCCCAATACACCACCACTCCTTATAACACACCCACCCAAAATTCAAACACTGCCACACCCACCCATGGACCAATAAAAAGGGCCCACACACACAAACCATGAGCCTTTGCAACAGACTCACTGCTGCCAGACACCACAGAACCAGACTACAAGCTACACCACACCTTACACTTGCACACCTTCACACGACCACCCTCACAAACACCCTCTCATCACATTCACACACACACACAACCATCCACACCCCCCCCAACATCCACACACCCCCCACACCCACACCATCCCCACCCACACCCCTCACCATGCCCACTACCAAGAATCCAAAGTTCAGTCACCGAGAGTTGGAGGTCCTTGTTGATCAAATCCTCAGAGTTGAGCCACAGATCTTTGGAACATTGGTCAGAAGCACCAGCCAGGCAGCCAAAACAGCCATGTGGCAGACCATCGTCGATGCTGTGAATGCCGTTGCGGACACCAGGAGGACCAAGCAGGATTGCCAGAACAGGTGGTACGATCTGCGGAGGAGGGTCAGAGCCAAGAGGCAGGAGGAACACGACCAGGCCAACGCCACCGGAGGAGGGCCCTCCCGCAGACCCGTACAGTACCATCCCTGGGAGGAGAGGGTGATGGCCATACTGCCGGTGGAGGCAGTTGAAGGAGTAGAAGGACTCCGAGACCCGGGTGAGTACACAAACAACGCACCTCACATGGGGGGAACTGCAACCACAACCAAAATTACTAACAGGCACGCAACCACCACAAGCCATAGCATGACTCAACCACACTCCATGAGCAGGCACATGCCACTGCTGCCACCATGCCCCATGCACCCAGCTGGACAATGTCAAGTCACAGGCCACAGAAGACAACAACACATGACACGGTAACCCGGATGGCGGGAGGCTGGGCACCAAAAATCACATAGTGCGACTCCAAAGCAGACAACAATGCCCTCTGCCCATATGGCCTAGGTCACAGCCAGACAAACACTGTGTCCCAACACAGGAATGACTTGCCAGCAAATGGCGGACGCCTTGCATCAACACATGGGGGTGAAGGCACTGTTTTGCACATGACAGCAGCTAATGAACAGCCAACATTGTGAAAGAGTGGCAGCACACACCACCGCAGCAGCAGCGCACAGACACACAGCTGACAAAATGGGTGCCTGGAGATCAGAAACAAACTCACATCAACAGGCCAAGGGCCACTCAAAGATCTGCCAACAGTGTGTGCCCAGGAAGCTGGGCCAAGGTGACAGAGGGTGACACACGGAGGGAGGGAGAGGGGGACAGAGAGGGAGGGAGAGGGGGACAGAGGGAGGGAGAGGGGGACAGAGATGGAGGGAGAGGGGGACAGAGAGGGAGGGAGAGGGGGACAGAGAGGGAGGGAGACGGACAGAGGGAGGAGGCTGACACACGGAGGGAGGGAGAGGGGGACAGAGAGGGAGGGAGAGGGGGACAGAGAGGTAGGGAGAGGGGGACACAGAGGGAGGGAGAGGGGGACTGAGAGGGAGGGAGAGGGGGACAGAGATGGAGGGAGAGGGGGACAGAGAGGGAGGGAGAGGGGGACAGAGAGGGAGGGAGACACAGGAAGATGGACAGAGGGAGGAGGCTGACACACAGAGGGAGGGAGAGGGGGACAGAGAGGGAGGGAGAGGGGGACAGAGAAGGAGGGAGACACAGGGAGAGCAAATCAGTCCTTTGGTGTGTGGGAATGTCTGCTCGTCAGCAGGTGGACTGCGTGCATGTAGACAAGGGTGGCCAGTGCCAGAACCCCCCCTCTTCATCATGGCAAAACGCAGGGCCATGTCACAACCTGTACACGAGCACAAGGACAGCCACCTGCATCATATAAGTGTGTGGATCCACTCCATGTGCACATGTACAGTGCTACAAGGAAGGCGCAAATGCATGGCTCGCCACACATGCACACTCCACTGCTGACTGCAGTCACACTTGACGCAGCAAGTAAGACTGTGCCACACATAGTTAAAGGGGCCAAATTGGTGCCCAAGGGACACACCCATGCACAAGTGCACTGTGAGTGGAATGCAAGACAGATCCTAATTCCAAGAGGAAATGTGCCAACTTTGTAACGGATGAAACATGGATGTTGCATGGACCAAAATTAACATTTTCTCTCTCACACACAGGTCAACGTCGTGCTGCACCCCCCAACACTGGGGGGGAACACTCACAGGACCCGGATCTGCAGGAGACCGATCCCACCGGCAGCGACCACTCTCACCACTCTGCGGACGACCCCGACCGACCTGGCCCCTCTGGTGTCCAACCACCTGCAGCACCTGCGTCAGGTACAACCGTGCCAACCACCACCCCCACTCCTGCCACATCCCAGGAGACACCCAGGATCCCTGCCCCAACACCACAATGCAGCCAGGCTCGCCAGGAGGGACACGGTGTCCCGGGCACCCAGGAGGAGGCAGGCGACAACGCCAATGCCACCCCTCAGGGGTCCCGGAGACCCGATGTTCCCACAAGTGCAGGCCAGACGCAAGTGGGCAGGGGTGGTGGGAGTGGAGGACGGCGGAGGCGCGAGCCTGACCAGTTGGCTGGGGATCCGGTATTTTCCCATGTCCGTAACATCCTGGACTCATACCGGCAGGACACCACGGGCATGGCCCAGGTTGTGTCCGTCCTCGAGGGGATCAAGGTCCAGCAGGCCCAGCAACATGCGGAGCTAATAGCCTGTCTACAGGTACACCAACGGAGGATGGAGGACAGACAGGCTGAGCAAGTGACGGCGTCCCAGGGGATTCACGCTGAACTCAGTCGGATGGCCGACACCATGGCCGACCCTCCCTGTGCCAGAAGGCGGAGAACATCACCACCCACAGGGAGGGATCATGAGGAGGAGGAGGAAACATCCGACGGAGCATCCCAGACGTCGTCACGGCCTGCTGCTGAGGTTCCCCGCAGGAAGCCGGGTCGTCCACGGAAAGGACCGTGAGGGTGGCTGCTACATCACCATCTCCCAGGACACCTGGCCTGGCACCTGGCCCACTGGAGCAACAGCATCACAGCATCAAGAGACATTCTCTGCCACATGGCCCTGCTGGTCACTGGCTGACCAATGTTGACAAAGACTGTGGCATGGACTCTGAGGATTTCCAATGGCAAGGACACCAACTCCCCTACTGAACTTTGGATTCCCTAATCCCGGAAAGCCCCTCACTTTGTCCCCCCCCCCCCATAATAAATCACACTATTAAGAGTAGATGCCTGCTGGTAGCATTATTACCTAACATGTGTCTTGTACAGTCTAAACATGCCTGAGTCATCTGTTCACTTCAACCATCCACACCCTGGGGCCTGAGTCTGGCACAGGACACATGGGTCACAGTTTATTAGGCAAGACAGACATGGAGCACCATACACACCCGTGATGGGCACAACCAGCTGAGGGGGTGGCCGAACAACCGTGCTGACAGACACATTGAGTACAGCAACAGTCATGCGCAGAGGTCAGGGATCCTGGCCCGTGTCCTGGGGGGCACCCAGGTATGTGTAGACAGGTGGCAGAACCATGTCCTGCAAGCTTGAGTCCGGTGGATGCAGAGAATGGGGTCATGGACAACGTTGGATGCATGGGGATGGCACATGTCACAATACCCACACAGTCATGGACATCATGCCCAATACACAGTCTCAGCACACACACACAGCTTGCATCTTGCCACTCGACACATTGACACAGAGCCACAATCAGGGAATACCATGCCAGACATGCAGGATGCACCGTGCCAACACACCAGCATTGACTGAGAAGAGGCACCTTGGAGGCATAGGGACACCTTTATTAGTCATGTTTTTGGGATTGCAGAGGCAACTTGAAGTACACATGAACACATCATGTGGAGTAACATGTGGCTCCAACACTGGCACCCCCCTTCTGCAGCACAAATGCGTGATAGCCATGGAACTGGCACACAAGCGTCGGCTAACAGCTAAACACCCACAGCTGTTCATGGAGAGCCTGCCATACACCATACATCCGCTGATGTGGAAGTCCCACGCCATGTCAAGACAATGTTAACCGTATGTGTCCGAGGGCAGTGTCACACACATTGATGCCATCATCACAATCCACTATCCCATCACTGATGACTGACAACCAGGCAGCCCATCTATTCAGGTGTACCCAGCTGCATGTCGTGTCCCATGGGGATGCCACATGTCTGCAGAGGAACCAAACCCCGACCGGGGCAGTGTGCACACATCGTGAACAACTGCCACACCCAATACACCCCAGATGCATCCCTTACCCCATGGAGACTTCCAAACGTGTCCGTGCCTGTAACGCTGAGTCAGCCCACGATGTCATGTCCATGAGGAATAGCAGTGCCACAACAATGCAACCAGCAAACGGCATGCGCAGGTACCTGGGGAAGAGAGACACACAAGAAGTCAGCCACAAAAAGCACAGCCACTTGCATGTGCAGTTACTCGACACATGTATGGATGACAACATGCTAGGTCACAATTATGACTGGGGAAATACTACCATCACTGCCACCATCACTCCAGTGACACACCCACACACACCTCTGACCCACGTGCCATACATGCAGGTGGAGACACACATCACAACGCATGCCACACGGGGACCAATGCGTGCACACTCAGACCCTGGTACTCACCACTAAGCAAAGAAGTCGCGTATGAGCCGAGTCCGGATGTCCTCTTGCGGCTCCACATCCTCCACATCACTAGCCCCATTGCCAAGCCCTTCGTCCTCCACGGGTGGATGGTCCTCGTCATGTTGATTCAGGATGAGTGGCACAGCTCTTTCAACTGCCATGTTGTGCAGCATGCAGCAGACCATGAAGATCTTGCAGACCTTCGCCGGGGCATAAGGGAGTGCACCGCCGGTCTTGTGGAGGCACCGGAATCGGCTCTTCAGCATGCCAAACGTCCTCTCTATCACTCGCCTTGTCCGGCCATGGGCGGTGTTATAGCGGAGCCGGGCCGGCGTGATGGGGTTGCGGAGAGGTGTCAGCAGCCAAGGCATGTTGGGATAGCCAGCGTCCCCTACATGGGAAGCACATGGACATCGTTAGAACTGGTGTAGCGGTCGTGCTGGTCGGCTATACAGAATACAGGACAGACAGACTGTACCCACCAACAACACATGCCCGTTCGTTGCGCAGCTGCATCATCATATCAGGCATCCCGCTACGCCTCATGATGTAGGCATCGTGTGCTGATCCTGGGAAATGAGCACAGACATGTGAAATCACCATATTGGACAGACACACCACAAGGGCATTGATGGAGTGGTAGTGCTTCCGATTGCGGTACGCCACCTCCCGTGCGTGTGGTGGTACCAAACCTACATATGTCCCATCTATGGACCCAATGACATGGGGCATCCCTCCCAGGGCATAGAATCCACGCTTGACCTCAGTCATCTGTTCAGGGGTTGGGAACTTGATGAAGTCATCCAGGTGAATCAACATGGCCTCCAAGAAATCATGCAGCACACCGCTGAACATGCTCTGGGACATGCCACCAACATGAGCTATGGTATTTTGGAAGGTACCCGTGGCCAGAAAATGTAGGGCAGCCATTACCTTCAGCTGGGGTGTCAGTGCCGTAGGATACCTGTGCTGCGGTTGCAGGTGTGGTTCCAGTCTCGCCGTCAGCTCCAGAATCAACGGTTGGGTGAAGCGGTAGAGCCGGATCCTGTCATTCTCCTGCATGGTAGCCAAGTCTGGAATTCTTCGGGCAACAGGAGGCGCTCTGCAGTAATTTGGAAGTGACGAGGAAGAGTGAGTGCACTACGAGAACAACTCATGTCTACTGAGCACATGTAAATCTGGCAATACACACATGCCACATAGGGAGTCAGGCATGTGCCACATGCCCAGGACACGTATGGATGCAAGGTGACACTCCTTCCAAGACCCAGCTACACACGGTGATTGAGAACCTCCCCATGCCACGCCATGGAAATAGCTGTGTCCCAGTGCAAGTGCACTGCCCGACGCAAGACAGGAGTGACATACACCCACACATCAGCAGAAGTGTGATGCCGATTGCAGAGACTGGTAGCGGAACACTGGAGCCACAGGTCACATGACATTACACTAGTCCAGCCCACACACCTTGCCATGAAGGTGCACATGTCATGACTCACCACACATTCCTTGTGAGTTTGCTGACATGGCCTTGTCACGCTACTCCGTGTCCCATGCATACATGTGCACCTCACATCCGATAACACATGTGGCATGGTGTTGGGAACAGTGTGCAATGACAATCTACACACAGCCACATGTTGGTTGCTGCAACGGCTGCAGCTTTTGAGGGTGCTACAACATCAACCTGATGTAAATCCCGGACACATATATGACATAGTCACATTGTGCACTGTGGGTAGTGACAAGTCATGTGTCATGACCCCTGTACCGGGCATCATGGGACACTTCCGTGTGTTGGTGTCCGTGCCATGCCAGTGACGCTCACCCCAAGTGCGCAGTCCCACATGCACACATGTCAAAGGAGTCAAGGGCATGCCTGGCACACATTGCACCCTCACACAGTACACATGTACACATCTCATCATACATCTGGTGCCTTCTCCACTCAGGAGGCATGTTCCACATCACAGCCTGTGACACCTGTGCCCCACACATGTAGTAATGCACAGACGATGCCTTGATGTCCATTCCTGGACAAGTATGTCCATCCATGGACAAGTATGTCCGCCCTATTCCTACATGTGTGTCGCCTATCACCACAGTGATGTGTAAAAACCGCCGTACTGCTGCTGAGAGGGCCTGTGCATGTTCCCAAATCACTGTGGGAGTGCTGCCGTATGTGTACCCATCGTGATGGCGAGCGTACAGGCATTTGTACGGTCCGTAGCACTACGGGTACGCATACGCGTGCAGACCCATAGTGATAGTGAGCGTAGATGCGTGTGTACGGCCCTATCACTATGGGTCTGCACGCGTATGCGTACCCGTAGTGGTACGGACCGTACACACGCATGTACGCTCACTATCACTATGGGTCTGCACGCGTATGCGTACTCGTAGTGATAGTGAGCGTACATGCGAGTGTACGGCCCGTACCACTACGAGTACGCATACGCGTGCAGACCCATAGTGATGGAGAGCGTAGGCATGCATGTACGGGCCGTTGCCATGCATTTGGGGTGCCCTAGGGCCCCGAAACGCACCGTACCTGTGTGTGATGCTCCAATTACATAGGGGACAAGTATTAAGGCCTACATGCATGCTGGTTGTCATGGAGACCAAGTTCAAAATTCGAAATTGTTCTGGAAGGTGCACAGCAGAAGTCAGTTGGAATTCTTCTACTTTGTTGCAATGTGTTTGTGGGGCTGACATCATGCAGGAGAATGAAACCGATAGAGAACCCACAGACTGCTAGGTTTGAAGGGATTGGTGGAAACATAGGATGCAAATGTGAGTGACCAATCACTCTGTACTCCTGTGCATGAGACTGGGCAGAAGGGCACATATAAGGCAGCCAGGTCCCATGAGGGAGCACTTGCCTGCACATCTTTGCATTCGTCGACCCAGCTGCTGCTACTGATTCCCTGGAACCATGTCAAGGGCTGTGGAGAGGACACAGCCATTCACCCTGGAGGAGAACATGGCTCTGCTGGATGTGATCCTCCCACAGTACTCCATGCTGTATGGGCGACCAGGGTATCAGGTGAGTGCATAGGCCACTGCCACAGACTGTCCCTATGTTGTGACTGTGACTTCTGCCATTGCGTCCAGGTGTAACACACATGCCATGTACTGTCGGGGGGGTCCCAGGGGGGGATGCCTGATGTCTCCCAGCAGTTCCCTGAGACAGGAGGGGTGGGGGCCTATCACTCCCAGCAGTGCCCTGAGACAGGAGGGGTGGGGGCCTATCACTCACAGCAGTGCCCTGGACAGGAGGGGTGGGGGCCTATCACTCACAGCAGTGCCCTGAGACAGGAGGGGTGGGGGCCTATCACTCACAGCAGTGCCCTGAGACAGGAGGGGTGGGGGCCTATCACTCACAGCAGTGCCCTGAGACAGGAGGGGTGGGTGTGATGCACAGTGTGAGCCTTGATCATTGATTGTGACATTGCCATCATTCCACCTGTGTACCCACTGTGGCACGTACAGCTTTTTCCCTCACCAGGGGATGATGTCCCTATGACAAAGGTGCAATGCGTTGGCTGCATGACATGCCTTGTTGTAACCAGCTAATTTGTACCCATATGTCTATCTGTGACATGTGGCTGGTGTATTGATGTGGTGTCACTTGTTCCTCCTCACAGGTAGGCGCCACTGCCAAGGAGCAGATCTGGCTGACCGCCGTCAGTGCCGTGAGGGGTGTGGATGGTCGGAGGCGGAGCCTGCCCCAGGTGAGAAAACGCTGGCAGGATATCCGGTGCTGGACGCGGAGGATTGCACGGCTCCTGCTGGGGGACTCACCTGAGAGCCACAAGAACCGCAGCCGCCGCCGTCTGAGCCACCTCCACAGGCGTGTGCTGCCGGTGGTCTTTCCAGACCTGGAGAGGCGCTTACAGGCGATGCAGCAGCCGGAAGGGGGTAGGTACATGTGTGTTTGTTGTGTGTCACCGGCATTTGTAAGGGCACAGTAGCATGAATTCACTGGCAGGGTTTAAAGGTGCTGTGCTGATCCTGTTTGCCCCAGTATAGCGCTGTGCCCCTGCCACCCTTCCCCTCCTTGCAATGTGTTCCCTGGTCTGTGTGTAGTCACTCCTTCACAAGGTGATGTAGGCTGGCGCTTTGTCCACGAGAACAATGACTGTAGCATCATGTGTGGGGGTGGTGTGTAACAGGTTGTGGGACCTTGCCTGTGCACTGTCAAGTTCACTGCATGTGGGTTCCATGTCAGTTGGCACTGATGCTGACTCCAGACATGGGAGTTGGTCTCTCATGTGTCATGCCTTACAGCGCGCATGTCCTATGTAGTGGCCTGTGACATGATGTGCATGAGTGTGCGATACACATAGTGCAGGGATGGTGACGTGTGTTGCAGTCATTAACATTCAGTAGCATGTAGTTGCGTGCCCACTACTGTCCCCTGGGGCACCTTTTCCTCAGTGGTGTATGTGTCATCATAAACGTGGACAATCTCAGTGTCTACAGCGTAGGTTGTGCTCTGTGCCATTGTCCCCTGTCACCATGTATATAGACGTACTATTTTGTACAGGTGTCCACTGTGCAGCCTGACCTGATTGTCCTTCTTCATACTCACAGTTGCCAGTGCCTGTGTGTCTTGTTATACTCATCTGAGGATGGGCACTGGTACCTCATTATTTGTACAGGCGCACCTTGGCTGTTTGGCGTACACTCTTGCTTTTTGCCTGCCCCTGTGTGTATCAGCCAGACTATGAGATGTTGGTGCCACCTGTGTCTCAACAATTTGCCTCGTGTAGGGTCTTGTTGGTGCGGGCAATGCCTATGTGTCAAATCCTGATTTCTACTTGCTGGGTCTGGGCAGTGTGTGATGTGTCTGGACACACACGCAATGTGCAGTGACCGAGTCATGTTGGGCATGTTTTCAGCATTACCTATGCAGCATGTGTCTCAAGTTCATGGATATGGTCCCTGGTCATCGGTATTTTCGCCAACGCTGTGTGGTGCAGATGCAGTGCTGGATTGTCCCCAGGGCCTGGGTGCTCTGTCAGACTCCGTTTCCTGTGTTTAGCTATTGTCTCATGCTCTCCATGGTATTTCAGTGGCATGGTGGCTCAACCAACTGTGTGTTTCATGCCCTACATCGGTACCTTGTTTAGTAGATGTTAGGGATCTTCCTTTTCAGGCTATGCAGTGTTACCTATGTCGATTGTACTCATGTGACTGATGTGTACAGCTGTCTGATTAATTTATGTCTCTCCACCCTGCCCACAGCATCGTCGGGGGACACAGAGGGAGACATGGACACAGGCAAGGCGGAGGGACCGAGCACCAGTGCCAGCCGTGACATCGGGGCTGGCACATCGAGTGGGACAGAGGTGGAGGATAGTGCGGCCGAGGACCTGTCGACTGGCACGTCAGAATACGAAGCTGACAGGTCCGAGGAGGATGTCTCCGAGTGGGCGGTGGCTGCACCAGCAGCTGACAGCCGAACAACACCTCGCACCGCCCCCTCAGTTCCCACCAGCCGCCTCCCACTTGCTCGTGTCCCTTCCCAGCGTGCCCGGTCACAGCATGTCTCCTTCCTGCCAGGCACCGCACCCCCTGCCCCTGTCTCCACTGCTGCCGCCAATGCAGAGTCTGTGGACATCCAGCGGCAACTGCAGGTTGGTCAGGCTGCGATCCTTAATGTCCTCCATGCCCACGGCAAAACCCTCACCAACATCGAGGCTTTCTTGGAGGGCATTCATTCATCGCAGGCTGACCAACGCAACTTGCTGAGGTCCATCGACTCCACACTGACTGCAGCAGTGGGTCTCCTGCAGCGCGACCTCCCCCCACCTACCCCTGCCCCATCCACACTTCCCACTCCCATGCCTGTCCCACGTACACCCAGACGTCGGCATGCACCCACATCAACGGACACGGGCACCACACCAGCAGGGAAGGTCCACTGCACTCCTCCTGACACGCACACACAGGGTGAGGTAGGCACACCCACTGGGTCGGGGGGCAAATGTGTGACACGCAGCCATAGTGGGAGTCCGCATTCCACCCAGTCCACTCCCTCCAAATCCCCTCCCCTCAGCTCTCCTGGCCACATCTCCCCCAAGGACTCCTTCATGGCCGCTCTGTCCCTGAGCCCCACAGTTACACCACCACGCAAGCGGTCAAGGAGGTCCCCGGTCAGGGTGGTTGAGTCTCCCCCCCTGTCTCCACCCTTCCCCGGTGGCGCTGCGACCCATCCCTCTGACCCCCCCCCCTCCTTGGGGCCTGAGGTCCCTTCGGGTGCAGGGGACTACCTGGAGGACCTTGCAAAGGTGTGTAGTGCCATCCTGGCCTCCGCCTTTGGCACTGACCCACCCCCTGTGGTGGAGTCCTCCATCCCTGCACCCACAACGCCGCCCCTTTGCCCTGATGTCCCTGCGGTGCCTGTTGCTTCCCCCCCCCCTGATGCCCTCACCAGTGTGGAAGACGATGCCATTTGACTGTGCAGGCAAGGTAGGGGACACGCATCCCACTGTGTCCCCCATCCAGCTGAGAATCATTGACTGCCCTATGGGCTTTGTGGAGATTGAACTGCCTGCGATCCACGGACATTGTGCTCATGCTGAATAAAGCTTAATTTTGTTTTCATTATCACACTACTGCTATGCTGGTATTGGTGTTGGTGGGGCTGCTACATGGTTTTGGGTGGTGTGTAAGGGTTTGGGTGTGTGGGATATGTAGTAGTGTACTGCTCATTGGTGGGACCCTGGGATCTGTGTGCCATCACAAGGTGTTGGCTAACTTTCTTTGTTCATGTAAGCAGTTACTGCATGGTGCACTTGTCCCAGGGTGTATTCCTTCCTCTGTGTACCCAGCTTTCTTCCCTGCAGAGTGTTCCCAATGTTTAGCGCAGAGCTGTGTCTACATGAGCTGTGTGTGACGGAGCCCTTCTACTTTGGCCATGCATGCAGGGCCATGTCTCCACCTGCAACAATCGTGGCATCCTTGATGATCACTGTACTTGTGTGTGGAGTCTGTTGACATGAGTTCATGGGGACATGTTCCCTTGTAGCCAGTATGCATGTGGATAATTCTGGCCTCACACACATGTGTTACACCCCTCCTGTCTCAGGGCACAGCTGGGAGGACTCCACACCCACCCCTCCTGTCTCAGGGCACTGCTGGGAGTGATAGGCCCCCACCCCTCCTGTCTCAGGGCACTGCTGGGAGGACTCCACACCCACCCCTCCTGTCTCAGGGCACTGCTGGGAGTGATAGGCACCCGCCCCTCCTGTCTCAGGGCACTGCTGGGAGGACTCTGCACACACCCCTCCTGTTTCAGGGCACTGCAGGGAGTGATAGGCACCCACCCCTCCTGTCTCAGGGCACTGCTGGGAGGACTCTGCACACACCCCTCCTGTCGCAGGGCACTGCTGGGAGGACTCCACACCCACCCCTCCTGTCTCAGGGCACTGCTGGGAGTGATAGGTACCCACCCCTCCTGTCTCAGGGCACTGCTGGGAGTGATAGGCAACCACCCCTCCTGTCTCAGGGCACTGCTGGGTGGACTCTGCACACACACCTCCGATTTCAGGATATGTACGCTTGGCACATACACGGTGGGGGTACGCTCAATGCATTCGAGGTGAGGGACGGTACGAGTCTACTTACACTGGTGTGGTGGGGGTACGCTCCATGCATACGCGGGTGAGGGTACGGGTCGAACTTACACTGTTGGGATGGGGGTACGCTCCGTACGTCCGCGGGTGGGGGTACGGGTCGTACTTACACTGTTGGCATGGGGGGTACGCTCCTTGCATACGCGGGTGGGGGTACGGGTCGTACTTACACTGTTGGGCTGGGGGGTACGCTCCTTGCATTCGCGGGTGGGGGTACGGGTCGTACTTACACTGTTGGCATGGGGGGTACGCTCCTTGCATACGCGGGTGGGGGTACGGGTCGTACTTACACTGTTGGGCTGGGGGGTACGCTCCTTGCATTCGCGGGTGGGGGTACGGGTCGTACTTACGCTGTTGGGCTGGGGGGTACACTCCTTGCATTCGCGGGTGGGGGTACGGGTCGTACTTACACTGTTGGGCTGGGGGGTACGCTCCTTGCATTCGCGGGTGGGGGTACGGGTCGTACTTACACTGTTGGGGTGGGGGTACGGTCCGTGAGTCCGCGGGTGGGGGTTCGAGTCGTACTTGCACTGTTGGCATGGGAGGTACGCTCCATGCATACGCGGGTGGGGGTACGGGTCGTACTTACACTGTTGGGCTGGGGGGTATGCTCCTTGCATTCGCGGGTGGGGGTACGGGTCGTACTTACACTGTTGGCATGGGGGGTACGCTCCTTGCATACGCGGGTGGGGGTACGGGTCGTACTTACACTGTTGGGCTGGGGGGTACGCTCCTTGCATTCGCGGGTGGGGGTACGGGTCGTACTTACGCTGTTGGGCTGGGGGGTACGCTCCTTGCATTCGCGGGTGGGGGTACGGGTCGTAATTACACTGTTGGGCTGGGGGGTACGCTCCTTGCATTCGCGGGTGGGGGTACGGGTCGTACTTACACTGTTGGGGTGGGGGTACGGTCCGTGAGTCCGCGGGTGGGGGTTCGAGTCGTACTTACACTGTTGGCATGGGGGGTACGCTCCATGCATACGCGGGTGAGGGTATGGGTCGAACTTACACTGTTGGGGTGGGGGTACGGTCCGTGAGTCCGCGGGTGGGGGTTCGAGTCGTACTTACACTGTTGGCATGGGGGGTACGCTCCATGCATACGCGGGTGAGGGTACGGGTCGAACTTACACTGTTGGGGTGGGGGTACGCTCCGTACGTCCGCGGGTGGGGGTACGGGTCGTACTTACACTGTTGGCATGGGGGGTACGCTCCTTGCATACGCGGGTGGGGGTACGGGTCGTACTTACACTGTTGGGCTGGGGGGTACGCTCCTTGTATTCGCGGGTGGGGGTACGGGTCGTACTTACACTGTTGGCATGGGGGGTACGCTCCTTGCATACACGGGTGGGGGTACGGGTCGTACTTACACTGTTGGGCTGGGGGGTAGGCTCCTTGCATTCGCGGGTGGGGGTACGGGTCGTACTTACGCTGTTGGGCTGGGGGGTACGCTCCTTGCATTCGCGGGTGGGGGTACGGGTCGTACTTACACTGTTGGGCTGGGGGGTACGCTCCTTGCATTCGCGGGTGGGGGTACGGGTCGTACTTACACTGTTGGGGTGGGGGTACGGTCCGTGAGTCCGCGGGTGGGGGTTCGAGTCGTACTTGCACTGTTGGCATGGGGGGTACGCTCCATGCATACGCGGGTGGGGGTACGGGTCGTACTTACACTGTTGGGCTGGGGGTACGCTCCTTGCATTCGCGGGTGGGGGTACGGGTCGTACTTACACTGTTGGCATGGGGGGTACGCTCCTTGCATACGCGGGTGGGGGTACGGGTCGTACTTACACTGTTGGGCTGGGGGGTACGCTCCTTGCATTCGCGGGTGGGGGTGCGGGTCGTACTTACGCTGTTGGGCTGGGGGGTACGCTCCTTGCATTCGCGGGTGGGGGTACGGGTCGTAATTACACTGTTGGGCTGGGGGGTACGCTCCTTGCATTCGCGGGTGGGGGTACGGGTCGTACTTACACTGTTGGGGTGGGGGTACGGTCCGTGAGTCCGCGGGTGGGGGTTCGAGTCGTACTTACACTGTTGGCATGGGGGGTACGCTCCATGCATACGCGGGTGAGGGTACGGGTCAAACTTACACTGTTGGGGTGGGGGTACGGTCCGTGAGTCCGCGGGTGGGGGTTCGAGTCGTACTTACACTGTTGGCATGGGGGTACGCTCCATGCATACGCGGGTGAGGGTACGGGTCGAACTTACACTTTTGGGGTGGGGGTACGCTCCGTACGTCCGCGGGTGGGGGTACGGGTCGTACTTACACTGTTGGCATGGGGGTACGCTCCTTGCATTCGCGGGTGGGGGTACGGGTCGTACTTACACTGTTGGCATGGGGGGTACGCTCCTTGCATACGCGGGTGGGGGTACGGGTCGTACTTACACTGTTGGGCTGGGGGGTACGCTCCTTGCATTCGCGGGTGGGGGTACGGGTCGTACTTACGCTGTTGGGCTGGGGGGTACGCTCCTTGCATTCGCGGGTGGGGGTACGGGTCGTACTTACATTGTTGGGCTGGGGGGTACGCTCCTTGCATTCGCGGGTGGGGGTACGGGTCGTACTTACACTGTTGGGGTGGGGGTACGGTCCGTGAGTCCGCGGGTGGGGGTTCGAGTCGTACTTGCACTGTTGGCATGGGGGGTACGCTCCATGCATACGCGGGTGGGGGTACGGGTCGAACTTACACTGTTGGGGTGGGGGTACGGTCCGTACGTCCGCGGGTGGGGGTACGGGTCATACTAACACTGTTGGCATGGGGGGTACGCTCCTTGCATACGCGGGTGGGGGTACGGGTCGTACTTACACTGTTGGGCTGGGGGGTACGCTCCTTGCATACGCGGCTGAGGGTTCGCGTCGTACTTGCACTGTTGGCATGGGGGGTACGCTCCATGCATACGCGGGTGGGGGTACGGGTCGTACTTGCACTGTTGGGCTGGGGGTACGCTCCTTGCATACGGGGTGGGGGTAGGGTCCGTACATATCCGTCCCCACGCTATGTGATGTTTGTGCGGCCCGTACCCAGGCCTTTGCCACGTGGGTGCGATCCGTCCTGCCATTGTTGGGGTGACGTGTGTGGGCGTGTTCCGACTCGTACCCATGCTCTTCAGGCGTGGGTACGGGACGTACCTGTCTGGTTGTGTTGCCGGTTCGCGTGGTGACGGACTTCCGTTGTGGCGGTCGCTGGCTTATCAGGACACGCCCCCACCCCCTCGTGGTGACCAGGGCATGGGAGTCAGGTATGTCCAGGCCATGTGTGGTGTGTGACTTATGTGGTTGTTTTGTGGCCTGCCCTGGTCCTGCCACCCCCACCCCACCCCACTTTCCCCCCTCCCTTAGTTATTCTGACCTTCTGCGGCGTCTGCGTCGTAACCTGTAGAGGAGGTGTACTGCTATGAGGGCAGGGATGACTCGTAGGTTCGGGTCCATGTCTGTCCGTCGCGTACTGGTACTCCTTGCTCGCGTCGTCCTGTTGCGTACGGGTCCTCCTTGATCGCGTCGTCCTGTCGCGTACGGGTCCTCCTTGGTGGCGTCGTCCTGTGTGTCCGTCACGTACTGGTCCTCCTTGTTCGCGTCGTCGTCTGTCCGTCGCGTACTGGTGGTCCTTGTTCACGTCGTCCTGATTTCCCGGCAGTTTTTGGCTGCCGCAAAATATTCACCGTGCGGGGTGACGTCGGTGCGAATCGTGATTCCTGGGTCGTGAATGGCTGGCTGCGAGCGTCCCGACGTCAGGTCGGCGCTTTCCCGGATCGCATTGGTAGGTGTTTTTTTGTTCGGTCGGGCTTTTTTACGATTCGTACAGTAATGGTGTACCCGTGCGAATCGTAATTCCTTGTTTGTGAAAATTGACAACCGGGTACGCGTCGGGCGGAGATTGTGCTCCGTCCGACGGTTCGTACCCGGTTTTTGCAGGATCGTGATCGGCACCCCTGTGTACACTTGGGATTGTAGTAGTATTTGTAGTGTACGACAAGAATCTATTGATAAATTATGTGGAATTTTACGATCATATAGTAAAAAAAGTGTTAAACAAAAGATTAAGGTGTTGCAAGGACTAGACCCTTGCAGAGTGAGAAACAATACTGGTTTGCAAGGTCATTCATTCTCTGGCTTGTCTTTCTAGGAAAGTTTGTCAAAGTGTTTTTCACTATTTCAGGATGTTGGCAGTACATCATACTGAAATGCGGAAGTTAGTGAGAAGATTGTATTATGCAAAAAGTCCAGCACTAAAATTAAATGAGTTGAACAGTGCACTTTTGCGTGGGTCAGTATCAGATCTGAAGAAGGTTTGTGATGATATTGAGTTTTGTTACTTTGGTCCTCAGCAAGAGAGTGCAGAAACTGACACATTAGTAGAACAAAATGTTGAAGACAATGTAGAACCCGTGATTACAAAAAATTTGGAAGATCAAATCAAAAAGTTTAAGGTAATTTCAGGTGAAAGACCAAATGTTTCTTGTATTTGTTGTCGGCAAAGTCACTATAAAAATCAGACTAGGGGTGTCAATCTGTATTTAAAAAGTGAAAAAGAAAATGATGATAAGTGGAAGGAATTTGCAACTTATTTGTTGGTTGAGGATTGTTTTGATTTGGGATCTGAGCAGTGTATTTGCAAATATTGTTAAAACAAATTAGATGAGAATAAACTGCCTGCTAGAGCTGTTCGTAATAATCTAGAGTTGGTTGCTATTCCTCCAGAGCTGATAGATTTAAATACGTATGAGTCTATTCTCATTCAATGTGTGCACCCGTTTCAGGCTATTGTTCGTATGGAGCCTAAAACAGGTAAATTACCTCCATCAGAGTTGCAAAGAGGATTGAAAGTAAGAGTTGTGTATTTACCGTTAGATTTAAAGAAAAACATTGTAACTATTGGTGTAGACCATGCAGAAAATGAACCACTAGTCATTCTAGTTAATTCTGGCAAGAGTTAGTGGATGTTAGAAAAGTGCAAAAGACATCATTGTATCTGATAAAAAATAATGATTACTATAGAAATGTGTTTGTAGGAGAAGAAGAAATAGATTTAGCAGAAGATACTGAAACATTAAGTGGACAAATTGAAAAAGTGGACATGTCCAGATGTGAAGAAATCTATGAACATTACAGTGTACATCCACTTCATTCC
The DNA here is from genome assembly GCF_964204655.1 of Triturus cristatus. Classification (NCBI taxonomy): domain Eukaryota; kingdom Metazoa; phylum Chordata; class Amphibia; order Caudata; family Salamandridae; genus Triturus; species Triturus cristatus. Next base: position 730,980,911 of record NC_140587.1, on the reverse strand, counting down.
AAAGAGGTGATGGGGACTACGACTGAGTTGTTCCAAATGAAAAAAGTAAGAGGAAGTCCCATGAGTGTATGGTACGAGAGCTTGGAAGCTCGTTGTTTCCCGCAGTTGTTTCCAACAGGAAAAGGTGGACGGTATGATGAACGTCCTGTGCAGATTCCTGCATCTGAATATCGGACAACAAGATTATATGCTGAAGATCCAAGATTTCGACAATGTATCCCTTATATGTTTCATCTTCTGTTTGAAAGTGACTTGTCTGGACTTTCATATGCAGTAAATCACATTTTAAAAACTGGAATGCACCTGCAAAATGTAACTGCAAAGGATTGTATGGATAAAGTGCATCAGAGAGATGATCATTTAGAATCTCAGTTGATTACTCTGATGGCATGTCAGCGTGGGATTAATGAATATTGGTACCGTCGTCATGGAGAACTGAAATGTATGCTACGGAACTTAGGAACTCCTACATAGTTTGTTACACTAAGCTGTGCTGAGTATGCTTGCTATGATTTACTTGAATTTCTTCGAGAGGCAAATTCCAATATAAAAAATATTGAATACAAGACACCTGGAGAATTATGCTCTTTGGATCCTGTTAATGTGTGCAGATATTTCAATCATAGATTTGAAGCTATGATGTCTTTCATCTGCAATAAAAAAAATCCTCCTCTTGGAGAAGTTGTGGATTTCTTTTGGAAAAAGGAGTATCAAGCAAGAGGTGCTCCTCATATACATATGTTGTTATGGATCAAGGACGCCCCCAAATTTGGAACAGATTCAGATGATACTGTTTTGTCTTTCATTGAAGATTATGCCAAATGTGCTGTACCCAATAGCAGAGAAGATAAAAACTTAAAACAACAAGTCTTATGATGCCAAAGCCATAGGTGTGGAAAATACTGTCGACGAAAGTACAAGTCAAAGGATATGTTCTGTACCAAATGTCATTTTGGATTTCCACGTCCTGTATTATCCAAAGGAAGAGTGAACAGTTTTATGTCAGCTATGCGACATACCATCACAAGAAAGTCTCTGAAAAATACCTACAACTTAAGAAGAAGCGAAGAATCAAAATACATAAATGACTACAATCCAGTTACTTTATCCATGTGGAACGCTAACATGGATATTCAGTATGTTGCGGACAATTCCATTGCTGTTGCTCGATATGTAACGTCCTACATTACTAAATCAGAAAAGACTGAATTGAAAGAAATGTGGGAAGAGATTTCTCACGAGAAGACTCTAAGTAAGAAATTATACAGTTTCAGTTTGAAGATGTTATCACATCGTGAAATTGGAGCATATGAATGCTCAGATCGGTTATCATCTGCAAGTCTATACTCCAAAAGTAGAAGAATCATGTGGGTGAGTCTAGGTCTTGCAGTAATGCGAAATCGGGTACTGAAATCTGTTCAAGAAATTGAATATTTAGCAGAAAAAGAACCAGAGAGTACAGATATTTTGAAAACTAATATGTTGGACACATATTACCCAAACAGAAGTCATCATCTTGAGAACATGTGTCTCTATGAAGTGCTGCAAAACTACACTTTTAAACGGAATACTACAGAGAACATCAATGATGGAAAATATGCAGTGATTGGTTCCGAAGGATGTTTGGTGAAACAAAGGAAAGGTAATATAATTAATCACAGGAAACTGAGTTGCGACACTGCTGATAAAAGGGAATTTTACTATTTAGCCTTTTTGCAAATGTTCAAACCATGGCGTTCAGAACTGGAATTACTTGGAGATTTTCAGAGCTATGAAGATTCATTTAATGAGGTGCCTGCCACACTGTACAGGGATGTTTAAAAACTTACATTTTTCAATGGTAGCATATGATGCGGGTGATTTCGCCCACTGCACAACTTTCCATTGAAAAATTGAAATTTCCGACCGCACCATGTCGCATCCTAATTGTGCGGTCGGAACTGTCAACCTGAGATCGGTCGATTCTCAATCTGCAGCAAAAGCGGTCAGGGGCAACTCTGACGACATCGTAATCAGGGCCCTAGACATTTACCATGAAACTTACATACACATGCAATTACACCTTATATAGGGACTGAGACATTAATTCATTTATCTTCTAAAGAACTGATACTTTTCAAGCTAATATCTAAAGAAGTACAGTTTAGCCTTTGCCTATAGTCCTAATGTTAGGCCAACCTTTACATTTAAATGTCCTATAGAGTACATAGAGTTTTGTTGTACTGTATCTAAGGTTACTTTTAAGGCAGTTGCACACACACATAAAAAACTTAAAATTTACTAACAGTTCCATGCAGTACCTTAGTGATACATTTAGAGAACTATAGAGGTTAGAAAGAGAGATATTCATTTACAGAGAAACTTACATGCATATGCAATGACAGCTGCAGATACAAAGTGAGAGATTTATTCATATATATGCTAAACAAATGGACTCTTTCGAGTCTTACATGCAGAGAAGTAGACCTTTTATATCGTTTTGGGCCTTGTACAATTTAACTCCATGTGCTTAGAAATAAGGGAGGTAGTTGAACACAATACTGACTAACAAACCCAATAGGCAAACCATGCAGGCCATCGTATTCTCTTTTAGAGAACCAGTGAGGTGAGACATTGTAGTGAAGTTGCAGGAAACTGGATGAGCTTGAAGACGTTTAGTTAGATGGCTACATGGATGTGAAGCCAGAAAAAAGCAAACCATCTCCACCAGACACAGCTTCAAGCATTCCATTTAAAACATTCTAATGTCCCCTGGCAAGAGGGGACATTCTAGACAGTCCTATAATTACACAGTAGAAGAATATGTTTGAAAAGATGTACGCAAGGCATTTACTACATACTAAACATCTTCCCTTCTTCCCCCCAAAAAAGGTTACATATGGTTATGTAACTCATTGAGGACCTGCAATATCCGTATAATGTACAGAAGGGGTACTTTATGCCATATATTGTCACTACTTTTTTCTACTGATAGTCTGTGCTTTATGTCTCAAATGTAGTCCTGTGTTGCTTAAAGATCATGAAAAACCTCTTCATGTAGAGCTGGAGAAGGACGGAAAAGATAATTTTGGTATTCTCTTTGCTGTTAATGAATGTCTGTGTTAAGTTGTTTGTTATATGTATTAAATTCTGTAGACACGTTAAACAGCAGAACTATTTCAAATTCAACAGCCTCAATGAGTATTTATACAATAAAAATCATTTTATGGATGATTGGAATAGAGACAAACTTGCTTCTTGCAGGTGTCAGCATGTCGTGCCATTATTATTAGCCTTGTGATTTGCATCTTCTTTTCAAGCAGCTCTTTCTGAACAGCAAGCATGCGGATTGAAATCATTAGCAAAATGTAATTTGATAAAGTCTCACATATGTGCCTTATCTAGCCATGCTGTGAGACAGAAGTAGAAGGGCACATCCCCAACTCCTAGCTGTAATGTATTTCTTAGTTCTGCATTGAGCCTCTAACTGGTGCTTTACTTTACATCATTTACTATCAAAGCTTTCCCTATTTTAATTAAATATTTGTGTCATAAAGATGCCACGAAGGAGCCCATGTGGATACCTGTTTTAGCTTATTGAAAGGCCCTGCTTGACATCCATTATTACTTCAATACTTCAAAGTCCATAATGCAACTAACATTGTTTAGAGTGTTGACTACAAGACTCTAAGTAGTCCAGATCAGGCCATTCATGTTCTATGTGGTCTTGTTATCCTTACACCAACCATATGCCAATTTTAAAAATCATATTCATCTTGTTTAAAGTTGGACATTGTGGGATCAATTTCCATTCTACACAGCTTTAACTTTCCAAATTAGTTTTGAGTTTGTTCACATTCTATAGAAATGTGAAGGACCTAAGATTGATGGAGCAGGATTTTCGCCGAAAGAAAACCTGCTCGAATTGACACCCCCATAATACATACTAACAGTGTGCAGTGGAGACTCACATACAAATCACATGAAAACCTGTGGGAAAATGCTTTGCACATGCGTGCACTAATGTAAACTAATGCATGAAAGAACTAAGCCGCATGTTGCAATGCGGTTAGAAAGAAATAAGAAAAAATGCATGACTAGGCCGTGTTACGCATTTTTGCATCTTTCTTTTAAAATAATAATAATAAATAATGCCACTTTTGCCTAAAGCTTATGCTAGGAAAACATTAACATGGGATAGTGCGAAGGTGATTGGTAAACAGTGAAAAGTGCATTACCATGTAATTAATTAATGCTTTTGTTCTATTTGCCATAGTGAGCCAAATGGGTCTCCATTTCTCTTAAATTGGCATGACAGATGAGGGGCTGGAGAGTGGGCAAAGATGACCTGACAAAGCAGACAGAAGCACTGAGCGCTGCAGAAAAGAATAAAAGTCCAAGGTTGTTCAGCTCAAAGAACATTGTACGGCTGCCAAAGAAAGAAACTGGTCGTGGGACTCAAGACTTCTTCCACGGATGTTGCTGAGAAATAGGTTTGAAAATAGTGAATTGTTACAAGTATTGATTTAAACGAACGAGTCAAATATGATGTAATGAGAGAGGATGTAGAACAATGAGCATGCAGAATTCTGAATGGGAACCTGGTGATGTGACAGACCCCCTCCCAAACCAGCAAATGAACATTCACATTTTGAGAATTGTATCAACTGATGTGAGACGGACATGTAGGTTATAGGGTATAACTGGGGCACCTTTGGGGGTGCGGTCAGTTAGAGAAAGAGAAGAGAGTAGAGAGAGGGAGATTCGCTGCTGTCCGTCGGTTAGCAGAGAGGCCTAGCTGTTCCTGTCCTTGTCCCGTTCCTGTCCCTGAAATTTTTGTTCCCTGGTTCTATTTCAGGGGACCCCCACTACCTCCTTGGCCAGGGGGTGGTATTTCACTGATCCTTGAATTAGTGTTATCCTCCTGACTCGTACTATGCATAATTATTTGCAAATGTATTTTGTCTATGAAACGTATGTCTCTTCATCTATCCCCTCCATCATATGTATATTGTTTCACATTATTTTGCTGAAACTTATGTCTCTTCTTCTATCCACTCCTTCATATGTATGTTGTTCATTGATGATGAGTATGACACTGTTTTCATTTGCTGATGTTTTCTCTCCCTCTTGTGAAAATTCATTGTTTGCATTTGTAACTCGTATGCAATGAGCATTTGTTAATTTTTACAACAATTTGAGATAAACTTTATAAATCTTACTGAGAGTTTGTGATTATTTAGCTAACTAGATAGTTAATTAGATAGTACTATTATTACCATCAGCTCTTCAACTAATTGGTCCTGTGACCAAGAGGAACGAAAGTTGATATACATGTTTAGTTATGCATTTAGAAATGTTAGTCATGAACCTGTGAAGGAAACTAATTTGACGTCATTAAAACTTGACTTCCAGCGCATCAGGGATTTGGGTGAATGTGTATGGGCCATTATTGTGTGATGTTATTGAGTAGTGATCCCTGATTAGGTGTCTAGGTGCTGGATCAGTTAGTAACAGTCAATCTTTTTTGTGTGATTAATTAAAAGAATTACAAAAATATATATTAAGTGTCTAATAATGAATCCTGATTAAAAACAAGACACTCAGGCAAATTACTTGGAGAGGCAGATTAATTCTGTTTATTACAAGAGTTAAATAAAAGTAGTGGGGGGGTCAAATTTTGTTATAAAATGTAGGATTGGTTGGTCCATTATTATACTAACAACAGGAAAAATCATACCCAAGCAAAACAACCGGCAGAACACATCTAGTGGCACTGACAAAGTCCGGCCAATTGGAGTAAACCACAGCAGCAGAGATGTACCATAACTCTACTCCACTGACTAATCAGCTTAGTGACCACCAACAGAGAGAACTTTCAATCATGATGATATATTCTACATCAAAATCAGTTGGAAAGTACAAATGAAAGCTCACTATAGAGAGGAGGTTCCTTCCAGAGAATTCTGTGGAGTCAGAACATGTGATCCAAGACTTGCTAGCATAAGGATTTTTTCCGCTAGCCCCACCGAACAACCAGCCTTAGATCCACCCAATACCAACTGGTTGTCTTTTTGAAGCTTAAGTATTGGGAGAGTTCTTATCAGGTGTGAGTTGCTTGGTGACTAGTGAGTTCTGATGCTGATGCAGTGATAGTGCAATACAAATCCTGTCTCAAGGATGTTTCCACTGTAGGTGTTGAACAGCAATGTCTAACCCTAGTTCTTGAAAGGTGATGCCTAATCTAATTGTTTCCATCTGTGTATTTCCTTATTCCTAGATGTATCTCCATCCTTCTATTACTAACACAAGCGCTACTTACGCTAAAGTACGTCTCACACCAAGTCTCCGCTTTCTTTAATGCATGATTTCTAACTATATCATCTCCTTCCCCGACAATGAGCAGCTCATTCCTTACCAGGGGTCTCAAAACGTTTCTCTAATGAGAGCTACTTATCATCAATGAAAGTAGTCCCTAGCTACTAATGGTTTTGATCATTGTTGTATTAGTGACCACATCAGATATGACCACAATGGTAACCACATCTTGCAGGTTTATAGTAGAGAATACGCAAATGTATGTCACAATATTGAGTGACAAAATACCCTGAGCCAAAGGTTGGTGTCAAGAATACTGCATATGTATCATGGAAGTATTATACATTCATAGCTCCATTTTCGCTCACCTTGAAGAGATATATAATTGATAGATATAAATATACCTTCAAGATGAGGTGCTATAAATGTATATATAACTGTACCAGTCTTTATGTGCACTCACCTTCATGATGTTTTAGTTGTCAATCTCCTGGATACATTATATTTGGCAGGACAATATTTAAAACTTAATATTATGATAAAACTCTCACTGCTCTAACGTGTAAGAAGGAGATATCAATACCAATCTTGGGAAAAGCTTTGTCAATATAAAATGCCTCCACATGACTAAGGAAAGAACAGCCATATCATCAAGTGGCCATTGGTACAAATCAAATTCTAACAGCTATAAATCTCCCAAACACATAATAAACTATCATTCAAAGAACAGCTTTAATAATGTTTTGGATTTTCAACCATTTTGTTTTCAAACATCAATACTCTCTCAAAATACTCATTTTTCCTATAATATATGGTCTTTTTGTTTTTGGATAAAACACTACAGGAACAGCTTATATTTTTCACACACTGGGTTTGACTGATAGAGAGTGGGCCTTGCAAAGTGACAAAGTGACAAATCTCCATGTGGCTTTGTAAAACTGAGACTGGAGACAAGTGGTCATGTTGCAAAATCCGCAAACTGTGACAGTGTGCGTTTGTGAGTAAGCGCATGGCTCTGGCATTGGTTAGCCTGGCAGCCACAATAAGGGTCTGGAGCTGTATAGTGCTGCCTTATTCAATGTGGCTAGACCCTCTGAATACATACTGCGCTGGAATGCAGTTCTTGGAGCTACTACCAGGGTACTGCTGATCTACAAGTAGCTCCCAAGCTACCTGTTGGAGATCCCTGTTCCATACAAAGCTCTTGCACAGTAGCAAGTGAATGGGCTTGGATTACTTCCTGTTATATATAGGGCATAAAGGAACATCTAGGAAATTCATTCTCAGAAGCTGAAATAAGAATCTTAAAACCAAGTCATGAGGCAAATCATTAAACAAACAGTAGCGATAAAGGGCCTGATTTTCAAATATTTTGTGCACCTTGTTTCTAATTAGCCGGTCAGAGAAATCTGTAAATACAGTTCCAGAAAATAGCGGTCAAAATTTTAGAAGTTCAGAGTTTGAAAGAGAAAGAGGAAATGTCAGCGCGGAATGGCTATTCAAAATGCATGAACATTCACATATTTAGAAGCTCGTGGGTATTCACACACACATTCGATATCCATTCCAACACATGAAACACCTTGAAATCTATTGTATATAACGATTAGATGAAGTTCCCAAGGCGGCAAAAAATAGAAAACACAAACATTTTTGGGTGAAGTAAAAGGAAATATATTCTTAATGTTCTAAAGCACTTATTCCAGAAACTCATGAACTGCGTTTCACAGTGAAACCACTGACTAACCAAGATAGTTATGATTTCTTTTTAAGATTTTTTTAACTTCTTAAATGTAGAAAAGCCATGCACTGAGGCTCCTAATTCGTAGATTTGAAGCTTTTCATAAAACGTTTATACGCTCCTGAATATTCAGCATCTCATTATGTGCTAAAAGCTTTTCTGACTAATTCACCAACATCTTGCCTCGTTTGAATACATTCTCCACCCACAAAGTAGAATTTCATACTGTACCACTTGTGGTCATGAAAAGCAAAATTAGATGAGGGGTAGATGTTCTCAACTTGTATAAAAACTGAACAGGTGAAAAGTACTTTAAAAAAATAGGACTAGTGATTTTAGAATGTAATATTTCTCTATGCAAATGTTAGCGACGTAATATATCATAAACATCATAAACTCCAAATATTCATATATACTTTAGAGTGATGAAAATCCAAAACGTGTGGGAACTCATCATAATGTAGAGGTTTGGGCTGGAACGAGGAATAGAGCTAATACATCATGATGATAGCATATGTGAAATAGATGTTATGTTATGTTTAATTGTAGAGCGTGCCTATCACCCTGTGGGTATTGTGGTGCTTTGGAGTGGGAGGTGCTGCTTTTGTTGGAGTGTATAAGAAGAGCCAAGTTTTCAGTTTCTTCTGGAATTCTAGTAGTGAGATGGTAGCTCTAATGTGAAGGAGTATCATTACAGATCTAGGCATGAGAAGCCGCGACTGCAGGCTCTCACACTTACGATGCGCAGGACGGAGACAAACTGCTGGTGGATTGATGGTGTTTGGTGAGGGTGTGATGGCTGATGCTGTTGTTCAGGCAGATGGGACCATGATTGGGCAGTGCATTGTATGTATGAACCGGGTGCACTTGTGCATGGGGAGCCAGTGGAGGTCCTTGTTGTGAGTGGATATGTGGGTGCAAGGTGAGAGGTTGAATGGGAGTCTGGAAACTGAATTCATGATGATCTGGAGAATCTTTATAAGTTTGGCAGAGATTGTGCTGTAGAGTGTTGCCCATAGTCTAGCTTCCTGATGATTAGAGCTTGGGTGGTAGTTCAATGAGTGTTGAGAGGAGGCCATCTGAAGATCTTACTGAGGATCTTGACTGTGTGGAAGCAGAAGGAGGTGACTGAGTTGACTTGGCTGGACATCGAAATTTGGTTGTCGATCTTGATCCTCAGATATCTTGCTTGGCTGGACAGGATGGCTGTTGGCCCCAGTTCCGATGGCCAACAGGTCGAGTACAAGAGTACAAGAGTGTGGTATCTGACATACAATCGATAAACTTGCTTGTGTGTTGGCTGTGTTCTTGTATAAGACGGAGATTAATTGTGTGGCACTGAAATAAGGGATGATGTTGAGACCATGGGTTCAGATAATGTTGGTGAGTGGGGACATGCAGACATTGAAGAGCGTGGGGCTGAGAGATGATCTCTGGGAGATGCCGCAGATCAAATTGGAGGGTTAACTTGGCAGACCTTTTGTGGTCAGCCTGTGAGGAAGAATCTGATCCATAAAAGGTCTGATCCATGAAACCCTGTCACTTGGAGAAGTTGGATGAGGAATGGGTGGTAGACAGTGTTGAGAGCCACAGACATGTGAAGGAGGATAAGAGTTGCAATGTCAATTTGGTCCATGATGATCTGCATGTTGGGGGCAGTCTCAGTGCTGTGGTTAGGTTTGAATCCTGATTGGGATGAGCCCAGGAGGTGTTTGTTGTTGAGGTATTTTGCAAGTCTCTTGTTGATGAGTTTCTCCAATATCTTTGCTGGGTGGGGTAGTAGAGAGAAGGATCTTTAGTTTCCCGGGGAATTTGGATCTGGTGTTGAATTTTAAGTAAAGGCTGGAGGGTGACATGTATCCAGGCATCTGGGAAGGTGGCAGGGGTGAGTGAGCCATTGAGGGCTATGGTAAGGGTAGTGCCAATGGGCTTGAAACCTTCAGAGAAGGTGACATGAGTGCAATTGTCTGAGGGAGCTCCTGAGTGGATGGAGCACATGTTGGTTGCTGTTTCTTTGAGGGTAGGGGTGGGCCAGTTGTTCAGGGCAGTTCCAGTGTGTTGTCATAATTGTTTTGGAGAGCTGCCAAGTGTAGAGGTCTGGTTGGGGTACAAAGTTGTAGATCGGGCTTATCTTGTTGTGGTAATTAAGGGCAACCTGTGAGGAGAGCTTCTGAGAGGGGTTGATGGTCATTGAACTGGCAGAGGGGGAGGTGTATTCCTTCACTATGGAGAAGATTTCCTTTGAGGTATTTGTGCTGTTGTTGATCTGCTTATTTAGGGATGAGCGCTCGGAGGCTTTGAGTTGCTCGTTGCCTGTTTGTGGTTGAGTCTTCAGCAGTGCTCCAGCTGTTTGCAAAGGTGTTCGATGAGCCGTAGGTTGTCGGTGTGCCAACTTACTTGAAGTCTAATCCTCGAGGGTGACATGGTTTTGAGCGGGACTAAGGCTACTGTGCAGGAGGTGATCCTGTAGTTGAAGTGGTCAATGGATCAGGTGAGTTCATCTTAGAGCATCTGAAGGTGTTTTAGATGTTTGATGGTCCAGGTTTCCTCAGAGATTGCCTTCCAGTTATGTCGGGTGATTTTGGTTGGAGAGGGTCGTTGTTAGTGGTTTAGCAGTATGTTGAAGCATACGAGGGAGGCCAGGTGAAAGGTTGGGCTTGTCCACCATGACGTTGGTGAGGTTGTTGAAAATAGGGTCTAGCAGATAGCTGGCGGTTTGGATGGGGTCTTTCTCTTGTTGGGTGAGTCAGAGTGTGTTCAGGTTTTCTAGGAGGTTGGTGGTGTTTGGAATGTCAAGGTCTTCCTGCAGGAATTTGAGGCTGCTGGAGAGAGTGAAATACCTAAAGTTGAGCATGAGGGGTGATGGTGTCTACAATGGTGTTCCTGAAGTTAGCTCTAGGTCGGGGAGCCCGCTAGAGCAGGGCTTCTCCCAGAGTGGTGTTGTTCGACATGCTGAGTTTGAATACTGCATGTTCCAGTTGGTCACAGGAGTTGGATCAGGTGAGGGATTATTGAATGCATTCATTATTGATTATTGTGATGTTTCCTCAAGGTTTGGTGACTATGTTGAGCCTTCAAGGTTTGGTGACTATGTTGAGCCTTGTGATCTTGGAAACTTGGGGGATGGCTGTCACAATGTCTGTGGCTGTCGTCGGTCTTAGCAAGGTCTAGGTGAGGTAGAATAGTGCTGAGGAGAGGTTTCATAGGCTGTCCCAGATTTTGATTCCATGTTTAGTAAGCAAATGAGTTTTCAGGAGGGTGCAGGCAAATGTAGGAAGGGGGTGTATGTTTCTGTGTTGCAAGAGGCCCTTGTGCAAGTGTGGTGAGGGAGTATGGATCAGAGGGTGTTGGGGGTGCCAGAGCAGTATGGCAGGCAGTACAGAAGAATACACTGTGGGAGCTGACCAGTGTGGCTAGGCACCAGTACATGGAGAGGCGTTCAGGGATAAGGAGATGTGGAGAGCTGCAGTGAGGTAGTGTCTGGGCATGCTGGTTAAGTGGTAGACCAGGATTCTTGGGGCTGGCCACAGGCCAGCTGTGCACATCTGCTGCATGTTCATAGTGTGGCCACCATTAAAAGGTCCGGGTAATGGGGAGGAGATCCTGGTGCAGCGGTTTGGACTGGGCAGGGTCAAAACTTGCGGCAGTAGAAAGCTGGAGACAGCAGCAAGAAGGAGCAGGTAAGAACGCTGCACGGGGGTGCACCAAGGCAGGAAAAAGGTAATTAAGGTGATAAGGAGCGAAAAGGAGGATGAGAGGAAAAGACAAATGTGAATGTGAAAAAAGAGGCAAAAGGTGAGAACAGAGAGTCAAATTCAGCAAAAATTAAAAAAAATGTAAGAATGAGAGAGGAAGTGAAGAGTGGAGTGTTTGAGAAAAAGAGGGACAAAGAGGAGCGGCAAAAGTAACAGCAAAGAGAGAGGTAAAGTGAAAGTGAGAGACTGAGTGAGGAGTGAAGAGAATGAGAAAAAGCACAAAGAGGCAAGTGCTCAGATGCAAAAGTGCAATAAAGGAGGCAGCAGAAGAAGCAGTTGGGAGGCTGAAGGGCCTCCAGCAGAAGCAACACAGTGACGCATGGTCTGAAAAGGCTGCTCCTAGTTGGGGGGCCAAGACAATTTGGTAACGCAGCCACACAGGGCCAGGTAATGCATTCTCTATGGCTGGTCAAAGTTGCGGGTGCCGTAATCTGTGGGGGTGGAGATACTGGGATGATGGTCAATGCTGGGTGGAGCACAGAGTGGCAACGATAATGAATCTAAATTGAGAGTGAGAGATAAAGTAAAGAGCAGAGAGAGTGAGAAGAAGCACAATGAGGCAAGTGCTAAGAGTAGTAAACAGGCAGAGGTTAAAACGAGGCAGCAGATGAAACAGATGGGAGGTTGCGGAGCCTCTGTCTGAGGCAACAGACTTATGCAAGGTCCAAAGGGTCGGGCCTAGCCACATGACGAAGGCAGTCAGGTAAGGCAGTCAGACATGGCCAGGAATTTCTTCTCAAATATACACCAGAAACCAATTCTATTGCCTCTACATTAACATAGTCACACCTTGAAATGACAGCAATAGTTTTAATGATAAACTTTCCAGCTTGGCTCTTATACTAGTAGTGGACAGCAACAACACATATTGTGCCATTAACTTTAAAGGAAACACTGCCAGCACTTTTAGACAACAGAGCTCCTATATTGCAATGTGTAGGAAGCTGGGTTTATGTTGCAGTAACCCCCCACTTTTGGCCAGACTACTGATGCACTTTGACTTGATGTGCCCGGGGTCCCTGCCAATCAGGTTCCCAGGGCCTTTGTTCTTTCCCAAAACTCTATCTTGTACCCCCAATTGGCACCTCTCTGGCCACATGTCAGTCCCTTGTAAAAGGTACCATGGGTACCAAGGGCACTGTAGCCAGGTAAGGCCTCTAAGGGCTGCAGCACTTATTGTGCCACCCTTATAGTCGACATGGCACACATCCCTGTGTGCCATGGCTACAAAAACAACTGTCTTGGCATAGGTCAGCCACCCCTCTAGCTGGGTGCACTCTACCAGTGGTGAGGGTACAGGAGCATGAGCCCTGTACCCCTCCAGTGTCTAGACCAATTCTTAGACAGTGTAAGTGCAGTAATGTCATTAAAAGTATATGGTGCTAGGAGTTTGTCATTATGAACTCCACAGCACCATACTGGCTTTACTGAAAACTGGGAAGTTTGCTATCAAACTTCTCAGCACAATAAACCCACACTGACCCCAGTGTGGTATTTAATGAAAAATGCACTCAGAAGGCATCTTAGAGATGCCACCTGAAAAACTACCAGCCTCTGGTGGGTTCCCTGACAGGTACAATCCAGCCTGCCACCACGAGACATGTTTCTGGACCCCTGGGGTGTGAGCCTTCACTCTTTGAGCCCAGAAACAAAGGAGCTTATTGATGAGCTCCTGCGTCACTTTTGCATCGCCGTTGTGTCACGCAGCAGTGGCGTAACAAATAAGCCATGTTGCACCCTATTACCAAAGTGACGCATCTAAGCAGATGCGTCACTTTATTAAAGCCCTGCGCTACATTATACCTGTGTCAGGTATAATGTATGCAGGGTGAGAGTTCCCCCACAAAAATCCTTGTAGAAGTGGCGCAGAGAAATCTATGAGATTTCACTGCCACCTCTAGGACGTTAATGAGTCAATATCTTACGCCTGCCTTACTGCAGGCATAAGACTGACGCAGGCCCTTTCACATGGGGCTTGCCCCATGTGAAAGGACACATTGCTGGAGTAGTGTCTCTTTTCAGACACACCCCAGCAATCCGTCACTTTTGCGCTGACAGATATGTCAGTAATACTGACGTATCTGTCATTCCTTGCTACATGATGCATCATACAGTAAATATGACTCATCCATCATGTCACAAGGAGGGCGCAGTGAAAACGGTTGCATCACTGTTTACATGCAGTGATGCAACAGTTTTCATAAATGAGGCCCAAAGCCTTTCCTGGGTGGAGGTGGTCACACCTCCCCCAGGCAAAGAAGAACCATATGTGGCAGGGGAGCCATCTGTGGCAGGGAAGCGGCCTAACTGCTTTTTGTAACGTGACGTCCAGCCTCTCCTGCTATCAGGAGCAGGCCCCGTTCCTGTCTCCCCTCATTTTCGGCAGGAAGACAGGTGGGAAAAATTAGCACAGTCCAGAAGGTGTCCCCACCTCTGCCAACCCCACCCATCTGGTGGGGGAGGCGAGGGGAAGCCCACTCTTCAGTGCCCGCCATCTTGCAGATAGCAGGTACTCTCCAATCAGGATTAGGGATTGTGCCAACTCCCCCACGTGGTTTGAGCACATCAAGGGTGTAGTCACCCTATGGTCAGCATCCCATTGGCTACTGTCCTCAAGAACCCTAAAATGCCCCCTAAATTCAGTATTTATGGGGCAGCCCTGAACCAAGAAGACAGATTCCTGCAACCTACAATGAAGAAGGATGAAAGAAGATGCCCAGTAGAGGAGACTGCAGAGAACAACTGACTTATCCCCAGCCCTACTGGACCGTCTGCAGTTTCCAGATGTCCTGCACCAAAAGTCACCATGTCCTGCAGCCAGCAACCTTTAGAACCCCTGGGAGGACTGACTGCCTTCCACAAAGACCAGATCCCCTGTGAACAGCAGCTCTGTTTAAAAGAAACAGCCAAGAAAGACTCAGAGCCTGCTGAGTACAAAGAAACCTGATGCCTGGAACCACCACTGCACCCGACGCCTACGGCTTGAGTCCAAGTAGCCCACCAGGCCCAGTGAGGTTCCACAGCATGCCAGAGTCCGAGTCCACTATGGGTTGACCCCTCAAGGACTCCCTGATGTTGCCTACAGCCTCTGCAGAAAGAACCCCCCAACCGCAAGTCACCCAGTAGGTGAAATCCAACCTCAAAAGACATCCCTCCATCCAGCCGCCCTGCACCCTGGAGAAGGGAACCCGAGGTGCACCTACGTCCCCGAGCCCTCTAACTTACCTGGCCAGTTGTTGGTTCCTCCCGAACGTCTTCCTGGACCGAGCCTGCAGCTAGAAACCAAAACGTGAAATCCTCATTGAAAACAACAGAGCACCCGACGCCAAAACTAGACCCTGCCGCCCCTGTGCCGCTATGGGTGCACTTTGTGTGCTAACTCGGATGCCCCATTGCCCTGAGCCGAACACCAGGAGCTTTCCTCCCACAACCTTGTGGCCTGCTCATGAGGAGCAACCAACCGGTGGCCCCCTATCCCCCATTGGATAACATTGGGCCTCAGCAATCTGCACCCGGCCGCCCTAGTGCCGCTGAGGGTGCCTCTGAGAGTATATCCTTGACCATCAGGGAACCCTGGTTCTAACCCCAGAAAACCAACTCCCAAACCCAAGTACCTACCTTGAAACTGATAACTTCATTTCCTCCCATAGGAATGCATTGACTGCTTTCTTGTGAAAATTGTTCTAAGTGTGGAGTTGGTTTTGTTTAAGAACTTGAAAAACTGAAATCATCTAAAACTGCTTTACTTACATTTTCTCTAGGAAATGTCCCTGTGTGACATCTATGTACATCACACGAGTAGAAAAAGTAACTTAACAAGTAATCTAAAATGTGCACAGTAATCTGTAAAGTAATCAAAATGTATTTCGAACTGTTGACTTATCTGTAATTCAACCAAATGCATTTGAACCTGCATTCAAATGTAAATCACTGCATACAATTTCGCAAAATATTATTTCACTTACCTATACCAGGCTTGGCTTGTTTCTAGAAATAAAATAACTCAATAACATTTTTGTTACAAACAAATTGGTCTGAGTTCAATCTTTGAGTGTGTGAGATCATTTCTTGCCTGAATGTGCACAACAAATGCTTAACACTACCCACTGATAAACCCTTACTACTCACCCACACTACCACACATAGAGAGTAAGGTGCTATCTACTTTTACCTCTGCCTACCTTTGGGGTTCCTCTGGACTCTGTGCACACTATACTTCATTTTGGTATAGTATATACAGAGCCAGCTTCATACACAATGGACACCACACAGGGCCGAAATACTTGTGAAAGGCACACCTATCGTGTCACATTGGTTCTGCTATTTTGTTACATTTTTAGAGGACATGTATCTTTACTGCAGGAATATTTCACCATTGTTTCACTGTACCAGCGAATATCTGCTGGGTAAATCACCAAAATATCATTGAAAAAATGTCATGGCATACAAATATAGTTTCAGAATTCTTGTGAAGTCAAAAAATGGTGGGACAAAATATAAAAGGCAAACAAAATAATTTTTAAGATACTGTTTTTAATATATCATTGTGTGTAACATAGTTTTATTTAATAAAGTTGGTTTAACTAGTCATATGAAACTCCTTTAAATAATTTGATAAACATTTGTTTCTATATCATTATAAAGTGTTAGTGTTACAATAATATTTGTATCTGCTTTTAGTACAGTTTTTAATATAGAATTTTTTGTTTAGTAGTGGGTTCTTGTG
This sequence comes from Triturus cristatus, assembly GCF_964204655.1. Lineage (NCBI taxonomy): Eukaryota > Metazoa > Chordata > Amphibia > Caudata > Salamandridae > Triturus > Triturus cristatus. The sequence goes on along the minus strand of NC_140587.1, from coordinate 730,964,392 downwards.
GTTGTAGGGGAATGGGGGTTTGGTCAGTAATAATGGCAAACCATAAAGATGTGAGCCCAATGTGATAGATTGCTCTTCACTGTGCAGATAACTTAAGTTTACAGGCTGAGGTATGCAACAATGTGCAATAGCTGTAGCCAAATTGTTTGTTGGTGCACTGCATTCTGTACAGGCCTGGTGTGAGTCGCTTACTATCATACGTTTTTTTTTTTGCATCTTCCCAAACAAGATTTGCAGGAGCACCCATTTAATTTGCTCCCCAGCAGATGTTTCACCCACATGCCATAGTGACTGAATATGCAAGATGAACCATGAACAGGATAGAGTGATCTTTTTTTCCACATACTACTCCTAAATATTTTAAGAAAAGGTTCTGAAAGTCCAGATTTGGCTACGAGTTCACAGTTTTGAAACGTATACCCATCTTTCAAAGAGGGACCCTACAAACTCAGAAGCATGCCAAGATGAAATTAAGTGTGTTGCCATAAATATGACAAAACATAAGTCAAACATTTAATTAGGAATTATCATGAGCTTTCACTTGAAATGAAATGTTAACAAAACAGCCATTAGCATAAGAGTGTTTTTCTACAAATTCTCTTTTTATATATTTAAGCCTCAAGTAAAAGAACATTTTCCAATGTGCATTGAATGAAGGATGAGATCTCTTCGGTTCTCAGTGACTCAGATCCAGTGTTGTGCTACTGTTTGCCAGCAGTATTTTTCCATAATTGCAGCGGATGTATGAGCTTATATGATAAAAATGAAGCATCTCATATGCTAATGAAACTCAAGATTATTTCACTGTGAATACCCTGAATCATAATTAGCGATCACAGGCTCTCAAGATGTGAAGACATTTATTACATCCTCTTTTCCTGCCCTTGTTCAATTCTTTACTCATCATGTAAATGTGCCAGTTTATCTCTGGTGTTCACCACTGCCACGCTGATTTCTCTTTCCATTATTGCTCGAGAACCTTGTGTTGGAACTGACCATTTTTTTGTGATGCACCCCCATTTTTTTGCCTTGAATATTTTTCACATGCTGTAGACCTCAGGGCACTTTATCTCTGTTAACCAGTGGTAAAAAACCCGTGCCCACTCTTTGAACATGATGAAATTGGTATACCCCTAATGGGTATTTTAAACATACATCTTCGTCTCTAGTGTATAGTACAAAATGTACTCGGGGTTTGTAAGTTAACAGTCACACTAGTGATAGTGGCGGTGGAAACATGACTGCAGGCATACTGTTTGCAGCCAGGCTTTTCAGTTTTTAAACCACAAATCTGACCAGTTAATATAATCCCTTTTGACAGGTCAAAACCTTCTTTTAAATACTAGTAAATCACCACTAAGTAGTCTTTATTGCCCGTATGGCAGGGTGCATGCTATCTAAATGTAGGACATGTAAAGGTTTAATGTTACACGTCAGTAAGTTGAAAAAGCCCAAAAAGCGATTTTCACTGTAGCAATGCTGTCTGTTTCATAGGAAAGTATTAGGATGTAGTATTACATTTAATAATGTCATCTTTAGCTAGAAAACAGCTGCAATTCTCAGCCTTGGACTTTTTGTAAAATCTATTAAAACCCAATTCACTGGGAAAGTCAGATTTTTAATTAATATTTTGAAAAGCTACTTTAAGAAAGTTACCTTTTCCATGCCTAAAGCTCCAAGAGGCCCATTTGCATGATCTCCAACTGTCACCTAGCAGATAAATAGCCCCCTTGATGGGGCTTGAAAACTGCACCCAGAGCAGGACAAAGACCCTTGGGTATAGGGCAGTGTATCTGTTCTTCTGGCAGGATGACCATCTGGACTGTTCCTAGGAGCTTTAAAAAACTCCAAAGAGGCCTACCTTGTCACAGGCAAATGTTAGTTGACACCTGGGCAGGGCCCTCCTTTGTTCCCCCAGTCAGGTATGCACCAATCCCAGTGACCACAGAGAAGGAGCTGTTCATTTCCCTCACCACATCTCTGGGCTGAGCACACAAGCTTTGGACAGGGTAAAGAAGGGTTCTGTCATTGTGGTTTTAGGAATAGAGAGGCACTAGGGATTTGTATGCACTAGGTCAACAGGGAAGGCGTCAGAGTTATGCCTGGGAAGCTTTATCTTATTGATTAGAGAGGATAAAACTGATCCAGTGAAGGTGCTTTGCCGCTGGATGAAAGATTCTTGTTGTACCCAGCCACAAAGAGCCCTCTTGGTCACAGTCTGCAGCCTTGCCCTGCTGGAGGAATTTGAGCTAAAAGAGAGTGACTAAGTCCAAAGGTAGAAATCCTCACTGAGTGAAGGTTCCCAATGTATCTGGACAGTGAGAGATCATCCTTTGGCCCAATCTCCAAATTTATCCCACACTAAGCTTTCCCTCCAGAAGTCAATAGCTTCACCAGGACCTTATCTCGTGGTTATTCATTGTCGTGGAGCTCTCGTCTGCCACAGTCTGCTGCCTTGCCCCATTGAGGATTTTTTACTTCCATTTCAGAGACTGAGGGGCTTATTTAGGAGCCCCTTTGAGTTGCTTTTGCACCACGCAACATGGTGCAAGAATGACACCACTGAAAAATTAGATTTATGAAGCTACACAAGGCCACCTTGCGGTGTCCTGTGTGGCTTCATAAATCTTGAGTAATGTAATGCGTGCAAACCACTGTGGTGCATTACTTTGCACCTGGGAGGCGGTTCCATGGGTGTTGCATTGGTGTTCCCACATAACATGCATGGATTTTGGTGAATTTCCAGATTTACAAGAACTTGTAACCCTGGGAATGCAAGAAAAAGATACGCCTCCACAGGAGAAGGGTAATCAGAAGAAATATCTTTATTTCTCCTTGATTTTTCCTCTTTCTATGTGTGCCGCATTCTATAGCACACACAGAAATAGGAAACTGCCTCTCATGATTTATTTTGTTCAGGACGGTGCCCCTTCATGCACAAAAACAATCCTGCATGCAATGCAGACACCTTTACACCATGGTGCAAGTGAGCCTGCATTGGTGATAGGCAGCCCACTGTGCGCCAGCACAGTGGAAAGGACAGGAATAAGTCATATTCTTTTAAATATGGCACATTCTTGCCCTTACCCTGTCATGCAGTGCAGCGCAGCAAGGTGACCAGCTACGATGCAGTTGCTTGACTTAGCGAGTCCAAAGGTGAAACTTCCCACCAGGTCAAAACTGGTTTCTGTATCTGACCTGGGCTCCATTGGGATTGGCCTTAACTTGTACCTAGGTACTGGTCAAGCGAAACAAGATGACCGCAATTGAACCATAACACTTTTTCACGCTACTTTTACATTTAACTTTAAAAATTCATAAATCTAGGTTCCCTTAATGTATGTTGTCATTTTGGGGGCAAATTTACTCTATTTTTTTAAATTGGTTTGGGATGTTTGTTGTGTTGCATTTTGACTTTATTACCAGTTTTGTACTGCATAAATATGGTACACATTGCCTCTAAGTTAAGTCTGTCTGCTCTGTACCCTAGCTACCAGGGGTTGAGCTCTGGGTTATTTAACAGCCTTAGTGGTTCACCCTGACTATGGTTGTGGTTATTACTTGAGGTGCATACATACCCCCTCAACAAATATCCCAATTTCTAACATCTCACAGAAATATCTTCCCTAATCTAACCCATTCCCGTATGGTTTTTGCACCCTTTTACTGCTAAGGGCTGTTGAATGTTGTGTGATCACTTCCCGACTTTAAGGACTACATTTTGAGAGTTCCAAGGGCTCCTCTTTCGCAAAAAACCTTGTGCATTGGGAGGACTATTTATTTCATCCATTGGAGTACTGTGGCTTCCCTGGTGCATGTGACTAGGGGGAAATGTTGGCTTCAACACTCCTATTATTGCACACAGCTGCAGAGGTACTGAGTTACTTTTACTCAGTGCAAGTTTAAATTTTGCATTGACCACATCCTCCTTCTGTGCAGGCAGCTGCAGCATGCCACTGCTTTATCCATAACGGCTAGATAAAGAAGCCCGCTGAATATTTACAATCACAGCTGCAAGTTAGTGCCACTTTAATCTACATGGCCTAACTGCTTCATTTTGATGGTTGCAGCAGTACCACTTTTTGCTGTGCATTGCGTCCGACCAGACCTGAACTTCTTAAGAGTTGCTCCTCTTGATGATTTATAAACAGATGGCCAAAACGGTATGATATACCTATTGTTTTCTTCTGTGACTCTTCCTAGCATGCTGGTTTTGGATGGACATCACAGAGTCTCACACTACACATCTTTTACGTGTAGGCTTAGGATCCACCCTCGTTACTTTTCTTTACTCATAGGGAAGAAAAGGGTTAAGATTCTCTCTTTCTTCTCTCTTTGTGAGTCCTTTTAGGCATCACTGAATATTTTATTCAGGAAAGTAACTGGTCTACTAGGTATTTGGAGCCTACTGTATACATGGAGATAGGTGGCTCCTTGTTCCTTGCCAATGATTCGGTTGACCTAGCGATTACCCTCAGGGAAAACAGTCTCAGTAATCCTGCCATGTTTCTCCATTTCTCTCTATGGAGAGGTATCTTAATGGAGTCTGCAACAGGAGACATATGTGTTGCACTCTTCCTGTTTCTGAAAGAGATCTTCAGGAGTGCTTAAATCTCTGTCTGAGGTTTATAACTGCTAGAATAGGGGAAATCCCCTTGCCCAGTTTTCTTCTCCATCATCAGCAGCATCCTACTTCTCAGTCTCTTCTCTTGCTCTTCTTCTTCTTGAGCATCTCCAGATTATAAGAAAGAAGAGTTGGGCTTTTCTGGCGACTCCTCTGCCTCAAGGGAAAATACATTCTGAAGGAGAATCTAAAACCAGTGATATCTTATCTCTTCTCCAACCTCCAGCTGCTTGTTGAGAAATATGAACCTGGAACAAGAGGTGAACAGTGTTGGCTACAGGAGAATTACAAGCACCTAATTCCTGTAAAACCTGCAGTGTGAGCCTTATTTAGTGGCTGATGGCTCTGTCCCAAGAGTAAGGAACTTGCTTTGATTACCCTAAACCAAGAGTCTTGACAACAGTCACCAGCAGCGTGGGTTGGTGGCTATTTTAGACAACCAGTCAGTGCAGGGTCTCTGGTGCAGAACAGAACAGATCATCCACTGTAAGGTAACTATTGGCTGCCTGTGGGACAGTACAATTATATTGCAGCTCAGCTAAGGGGGAGATCCTTAGCGGTATGCACAGGCAAGTGAGTAACGGTGTCCTGTTTAAACCATCAGTTCAAGACATGCTCCAGTGCCTTGAATCACATAACCTAGCAGATTTGTACGTGGGCAGAAGACAATCTTCTGTGTCTCAGGCCCTGGTGTCCTGAATTCCAAGGAAGACTACATCAGCACATTGTTTCTGTGCTTCCTGGACATTGTCCTCAGCCTGCTGATATTTAGGGAGGTATGTGAAAAATAGGGAGTCTCTCTAAGTGATCTATTTGCAATCCACCTGAACTCAAAGTTGTCACATTTCTACTTGAGATACCATGAGAAGCAAGGTGTGGACACAGAGGCCTTGACCAGTCCTTGGCCGGTCAGCCTTCTCTATTCTTTACCTCCAATCCCATTAACTCCGAGGGTCCTTGCAAAACTCCATAGGAAGTCAGCGACGATGAGTATGGTCCTCGCAATAAAACAGGAATGGCATCTTCTTCTATCCCCGTCTCCTCTGAGTCATCCTCTTCTACTCCTAGAAACACTATCTCAATTAAAAGGATTGGTTTGGAGATTGAGAGGGAGGGGTTGTTAAATAAGGGTATCTCTTTAGCTACATCCAGCTCCCTTCGGTCATTCAGAAGGAAGCCAAATAATAGGAAGTATGACCATCATTGGGTTTGATTTGATTCTTGGTGAAGGCATACGTATTTGCCCCCAAGTTTCAGCATCTACTCCTGGCAAACTTCACTTCCTCCAAGAGGGCTCTGATAAGGGATTAGCTGTCTTGCTGTGACAAAGGTGCTGCCTGCCAAAATTAGATATGTCCATTGTCCCAGCAGACATATAGAACCTTGACAGAAACCGCCTTCATGGTAGTTCCAGTCAATGCATTGTATAGATGACTGACACATCTGTTAACAATTTCAATTATACTGAAAACATAATTCCATATCTTAATATAAAATTCTTCTACACACACATTTTAAAAACTTATTGTAAAACATTAATAAAATAGATGTAAAAAATGTATACAATTTGTAACAATACATTCATTTGGTGGGCTTTTGAAAAAGGCAATCACATCAGTGGTGTGAGAAAGGTTATATCTAACAACAATAGGTTTTATAAAATGCTTTCTAGCCTCGGCTACCTCCTTATTGGAACATAAACTAAAATCCTGTATTAAATCCTGAGTTCCATAATTACATGTGTCACATGCCCCACTATCTTCATCTAGGTGACTCCAACTTTTTGTCTAAGCTTTTAGAGGGAGTATACCTAGTTGCAGCTTAATGATGCATCTTCTGATACTATGCTCCAAAATAAAACTTATATATTTTTGAGAGATTTTAAACTCGATAGTAGAGGTAAACATTTATAATGAGATAGTTGAAGGCTGTGTGCCTTATCAAGCTCATTGCTCAATCGGGGAGTCATATTTTTCAAAAAGTGCTCCAGGTGTACTGGGGATCAGGATTGAAGGATGGCTTCTGTGCACTGAACATATTCTAAAGTTATCTTAAACTTTGTTTGAAAAGTATCATGCTTTTTCCCTGGCTTAAACATTTTGTGTTTTAGTAAGGTCCTTAAAGAGCCTCATTTAGCATGTAATAATTTAAAAGCTCATCTGATTATGTTTTATATAGATACAATGGTTCTGTCGGGGAATTTTCAATTGCTTTAGAGTGTTTACAGTATATATACATTACATGTAACACATATCCATAAATTAGGAAAAACAGAAGGAAAATAAAACACACCCAAGCGAAATTTCAATCGGTATTTTTTTTTTTAAAAAAGGAATTGGCTGTATGGCAAGTTGTCCCTGAGGCATCTGGGATGATGTGAATCATATTTCAGGATGGTGTTTCACACATTAGGTTTGGTGTAGAGTGTGGTGAATAGTCTTCCATCCTCATTTTGTATTGTTATGTCCAAGAAATTGATGGCCTGATTGTTATGAGACATAGTGAATTGTACATCAGTGGTACGTGCATTATTGTCTACGCTTGAAGTTATTACATCCTTGGGAGTGTCTAAAGCCACATTATCACCCCATAGATCAAATCATATCAATTTCTGCTGGACTAAGAAGCCCAACGCACGTGCAGTGATTCTTGACATTCTGCGCAGGGAAGCACTACTACCACATAGAACATCAATTTATTTAATGCTCTTATAAACACACACCCTTAAATTAGCCTTTCATTTTAACTCCATAGGCTACATACCTACCCCACTGTCCCGAGGAAGACCCGCCGTGACGCTTATTAAATATTGCGCTTTACACAGAGTCGAAACGTCGATGCATACTATGAGTCTACACAACGTCTCAGTTCACAAATTAACTTATACAGGATCATGAAGCATATGTGAACAATCATATGGACATAATCAAAAATTGTACCCTCCCCAAAAATCTTTTTTGATTTCTCTATCTGTCATATACTAAGTGTATCGTCTGTATTTACCACTACATGTCACTCCTTCTTCACAAGTCTTTCAATTGTATCACTGTAGCCTAGTTTATTCGTTATTCCTTTTTTTTTAAAATACCGATTGAAATTTCGCCTGGGTGTGTTTTATTTTCCTTCCCTTTTTCCTAATTTATGGATATGTGTTACATGTAATGTATATATACTGTGAACACTCTAAAGCAATTGAAAATTCCCTGCCAGAACCATTGTATCTATATAATACGTATACCCAGGTTCTGAGGGACACCGGGTCACCCCATTATTTTTTGTAAACATCTGTTTATGTTGGCTAGAGCTATTGAGAAAGCACTCAACAATGGTGAAGTCTAAACGAAGGATCTGTACTGGAACAGCCTGACTCAATGAAATTATGTGCCGTAATAATTTGCCTTCACTGTTGTTCAGTACATATAATCTAGTTATGGGAATCTACTCTGTTGCATAGGTTATAGTTGGCAGAATTTTAGCCCTATAGACTTCTAAGAGAGCTTGAAAGTGATTCTTGCATGAGTAGGTGTAGAATTTCCTTAGTCTGTTTGTATGTGCTACTGCTTTTTGGCTCATCTGATGTAGGTGGGACTGGACCTTTAGGGTTTGTGGAAAAACCCTCCTGAAATAGGTATATGCTTTTGTGATCGCAATTGTTCTATCACCTAATTTTCATTTATATTGGGAATGATGTTTCCTACCCCTAAATGGAAATACCTTGGTTTTAGAAATATCCACTTGGAGATGGTTCATTTCTGAATATTTTGTGAGGGTATCTATATGTCCCTGTAAGCCCAATGGGGAAAGATCAAAAAGTACCACATCGTCAGCATACATTAGCACGTATATATTTTCTGAAGCTACTTTAGCAGGAAAATTATTTACATTTTGGAAAATCTCAGGTAGATCGCTTATATAAAGTGAGAACAAAAGGGGAGTTAATAGACAGCCCTTCTTTAGACCATTCTTCGGGATATCTTGTGAGTCAGGCCTTTGTCTGCTCCCATCTGGACTATACACCATGTTGAAGTGTGTAGGGCTACTGTCAGTCTCAAAAGTGAAGCCGGCATCCCTATTTCCTTTAGTTTCCTCCAGAGAGATGGTCTGTCGACCCTATTAAAAGCTGTAGAGAAATTGACAAAAAGGCTATATATTACTTGAGATTTAGATGGGACATATTTATCAATAATTGGTTGTAGAATCCATATATTGTCAATCAGAGAATGATTGGGACGAAAGCTCGATTGGAACTTTGGGATAATGCCCCTTGAAAAAGCCCACTATTTTAAATGTTCAAGAATACTTGCAGTGAATATTTTTCCTGTTGTTTCCAGAAGGGCAATTTGCAGATAATTTCTGGGATTAAGTTGAGTACCCTATCTCGGTATTGTAATGATGATACTCCCAGTCCATGCATATGGAATTTGGGCCGTAGCATGGCAATGTCCGAAAAGGGGTGCCAAAAACATGCTCCACCTTACCGGGTTGCTTTACAGGATTTTTATTGGTATCATGTCTGGACCAATGGCTGCGGAAATTCTCTCTTTCTTGATATATAGCTCTAATTTGTTTGACTGAGAGAGAAGGTAAAGGCTGTATACTCCCATTGAAAGGTCTCATATTAGGAGTTTTCCTACAGCCAGAATGCCCTATATTCAATTTATAAAGATCTAGAAGGTAGCTTTACCACTTGGTCTCTGACACCGGCGTTGCTTTTATAGACTTAAGGCTTCCCGTTCCTTTGGCAATCAAATGCCAAAATTGTTCAGTATTACTTTTAGTAGCAGCCACATGTAAATTCATCTAGTGTTTATCTGAGAAAGGTCTATATTTTTCCTTCATAAGTCTTTGTAGCTTTTTTTCAGACTGTCTATTTCTGCTTTTCTTGTGCTTGAGAATGTAATAAATTGCTGTCTAATAAATAGATTCCTTCTTTTAGAGATATTCTCCCCTCCAGTGACCTTCTGAACTTTGAGGGAAGGGTTATGTAAAGAGACCTTCTTTTTTAACTTGTTAGTAATGGATACGAGAGTTTGATCAAAATGCTTGATTTGAATAAGGGTACTATCTGACAGCAATAGCTGTTGAGAAGATATTACTTAATTAATTTTATTAATAATTGCTGTTTCCAGATTATTAGACCCTGTTTAGAGTCTAAACTCGTCTCAGGGAGCTGCCATAGAGAAGTTGAAGAGAGGTTTAGATTGAGATTCAGGTGGAGTAGTGCATGATCACTATCCGGTGTGAAATGGGAAACCAGATAATTAAATTTTTGGAATAACACTGGGTTACATATTATATGGTCAAGGATAGAGCTGCTATAAACTCCTTTTCTTGTGTAGCTTGAAGGCATGTCCCTGTCTAACCTTCCATTTATGATTACTGCACTGATTCCAGTTGCTAATTCAAGTAGGATTTCCCCTCGTTTATCGACTTTAATATTATATGCAAAAATTGGAGTTGGTACAGACCAGGCATCTTCTTCACCTTTATTTCTACAAAGTTTTATTGCGTGGTTCGAAATGTTTGCATTAAAGTTCCCTGTAATGAGGACTTGATATCCACGAAACAAATCTGATATGAGACTATCTGATCAAATATTTTTTATCAACATATGTTTAAACTCAGAGCCGGGAGGGAAATAGATATTTGAGGGAAATATGGGATCAGTATCTGGAGGATTTTTGTTCAGTGTATTTATCCTTATGCGTTGGACATTATTACTGCCTACATCAATTCTTTCAAAATTCCACTTTATGACTTTCGTCAGTAGGATCACCAGACCCCCTTTTGCATGACCTCGTTTTGTTCTTATTGTTGGTATTTCAAGCGAGAAATAATCTTCTTGGTTAAAATTTCCAAGGGACCAGGTTTCCTGAAGGCAAACCATTGCTGGCGAACTCTAAAGAAGACGGAGTACTTTTTCGATTCAAAGCCTGCAATGTTTCATGAAAAAAAGTTGATGGTTCTAGTGAAAGAAGAATCTCCGCTAAAAAGGGAGTTTAATGCCGAGTCTCTGACTATTTGTGTTTAGATTGTCCGCAAGCCAAGACCAGGGGTTATCCTTGTTTAATTTTGTAGTTCCAAGATGATTATGGTTCCATATCGATCTTTCCCCATGCGTTTTGCAGATTGTTAGCTTATCAGCTTGTGGGTCCAATGATGTTTTTGAAGACTTATTTTGGTAAAGAGTCAGTGAAATATAAAATATAGAGAGGATCCCCTTCTGATGATAATTGTTCTTTCGACAAAGCCTGGGTCCCTCAACAAAAATTAAAAAAGAACGCAGTAATCAGATCAACTTCTGCAGTTCTAGGTTTTGCGAAACGCTTGGGGGCAAAACCAATGGAGGCCATTTTAAAAATATATTCCTCCAAGTGCTTGGCCATAGCGGGATATGGCTCCGCGATCTGGGGATATAAACCCCAACCAGATCTCCAGGTAGCTGAAAATAGTTTTCTGCGGAATCTACTCTCATTACCCCAATCTGCCCCCATTTTCTCTCTGCATCAGGAATTAGGTCTGGGCTATTTATCTGATACCCTGAGCATGGCTCCGTTACTCTGCTGGCTCGGAGTTTGGCTTAACCCAGACCTGAGTCTAAATCACGAGATACTTAGAGATTGTGTTAAACTAGATAGAGTTGATAAGATTAACTGGTTGGTATATGTCAAAACTATGTTCGCCAAATTGGGACGTCAGGAGTTATATGACCATCCGGAAAACATCAGGAAGGATGATTTGAAATGGGTAAAAAGCAATTTTATAAAACTAAAGACTATGGAAAGGGAAGGGATTGAAATACAAAAACCTTTGGTGAGGGCTCATTCCCTATTAAAAACTACTTTGCTAATAGAACCCTATCTGCTTATAGTCACTAAACCATTTCATCGCTGGCTTCTGACCAGACTGCGATTCAATTTACTACACTTTATTTTGGGGGATTATCCAACCTGGTCGAAACCCGAGGATGCTGGGTTATGCTCCTGTGATAACTACTCCATCCAAGATACTCTACATTTTGTATTATTCTGTAAACACTATACGGGGGCCCGCAAGAAGTTCTTGGTTCCCTTGCTTAGACAGAAGGGTTTCTTCCAGGCCAAACCCGCCCTACTATATTTACAAATGCTACCCAATACATATGAAACTTTTTGTATAGCGTCTTTTCTTGTGGCCGCAGTTAGGGTGAAGGGTAGGATGATAGCCAGTAGGACCTTGTCGATTGATTAAAAAATGGCATGCACTTATGGCAAGGTTTTCCTTATGTGATTTTCTATGTTTATGCACTATGGCTTCTGTATTATGAATTATTTTTATAGTTGGTTTTATGATGATTGTAAATAGTGTTATTTATTGTATTTTGTATGTATATATGAATGTATATGTTGTGTGCTCTTTTATGATTTTAATTAATCGAATAAAGTGGAATGAAATGAAATGACAAAGCCTGCAAAGTCTTTTGTCTAACTCCCACCATGCTGAATCCATACTTATGGAGGGTTTCTCTCTCATTTAAGATAATAGCAGGGATCACCCCAGACCAAAAACCAACTTGCACTGTAAAGATGTCAGCCTTATCTGGGAAAGAAAGTAATTTTAATTCAGATGATGAAAGCGTTTGGAGTTGAGGGAGTGTATGACTGAGATTAAGTACCCTTTTCCAATTTAAAGGGTCATTTCCTACAGGAAAATTATCGTATAGCTCTAAAGTTAAATATACTTCTTGCGTTTGGCCTTTACCTCCTGTCATAGCATTTGTTTCAAGAGCAAGACCAGCCTGCTCAGGATTGCTTACGGGCTTTTGAAAACCTTTATTGTGAAGTTGATAGCCAGAGGATTTCATTGTCTTATTGATACTGCCTGTAAAGATGAGGGAGAAAGTCCCTTTGCATCGTTGTTGTCGATGTTACTTAACATGTCCACCGATAAATTTTTACCTTCTGTCTGTGTGTCTGAGCCAAGCCAGTCTCTTTGGGAGAACATTATGTTGCGAGGTTTCGCTTTCGCAAATCTGCGTTTAAACCTTTTCCTTCTACTTTTTGTGCTTTAGATTTGTAGACTTGCAATTTTCCTTGCTTGTTTTCCAAGATTACGTTTTGGGGATTTTTTAATGAAGCCTCACTTGTTTCTCCAGTTGACCTCACTGGTTGTTGGGGAAAAAATTCCGTAGTGGGTTTCTGAAGATCCTGGGTAATCTCCGGTGTTATTTTGTGAGTAAAGATTGGGTAATATTTAGGATTTACAGTTAATGGGCTACTTTTGTTCTGTGCCTCAAATAGCTTTTTTGAAGAATAGATGATGTTCACTTGTCCTTTGTATTTATTTTGTATTTTGTTATTTTTACTATTTGTTTGCATCCCCCTCATTATTATACGCGACAATAAATCTCCATTTTCCTCTATTTGACATTTATTTTCCATTCGTTGATATGATTTCTTTTTGTAATTTTGCTTTGCATCTGAGGATATTTGAATTTTTTTCTGGTCTGACAGAAGGTGGAGGACTGCTGAGTGAGTTTCCAAGATGTGATAGGAGGTTGCTGTTGATTTTCCTAATAATGCCAGGATTGCTTCAAGAATACTTTGCAAAGAAAACAGTGAATCCGCAATGGATGCTCAATTTTTTTGGATATCTGCAGACAATAAGAGCGGAAAGTCAGGAGAGAGAGATAGATTATCATCAACATCCTAAGGATTAGAAGGTGCTCTATTAAACAATTGTAATGTCTCCCTTGGTATTTTTACAGGCGAGCGATGATTGCACAGCTCAAATTTATGTCTGGGAGAGTGAAATCTATTACAGGTGTAGATATTATTGCAATAGTCACGATTGTTTGTGAGAATTGTTTCTGAGGAGCCATTGCCTCTGGACATGAATTTAACTGTCCTTTAATACCAACGTTCTGATCATTTGCAAGTCTGAAGTGTTTTTCATGGTTTCCATCAGGCCTCTATGATCTTCTTGAATAAATATTTCTTGAATCTTTTTTGAAGGTGGAGAGCATAGAGTTTTTGTGTTTTACTTCTTCTCTGTGATTGAACTTTGCCTACTATTTTCATATACATTGTTCTACTTTGTAATTTCCTGTAGGCCATAACTTCACCATAAACTTATGGAGGGGGATCCGACAAAACTCTATTAATGGATTTTCCATTTCCTTTATTTAGGTAAGTTGTATGAGCTCCACCTTGTAAGAAATGATTGCTGAGGCTGAATACTGGTCCCTGGATATCTGGCAGAGGATTGACTGCTCCTTCTTCTGTATCCTGTAGATAGGATCCCCAGATGTTTTACTACTAGGTGCCCTCACCTGTAAAGCAAGCCGTGGGGCAGGACCCGCAACACTAGCTTCTCCATTCTTCTTTTGCGTTGCTCTTAAATTTGTGGACAGACCCCTGCAGCAGTTGCAGCCTCTTTATGCCTATTCACTCCTCTGATGCCGGCATACTCTTGTGGGAAAGTAACAGTATGGCGTGAATCAAACAAGACAAATCACAGCCCCCACTTGTGGCCTTTGTGACCTACGGGGCTGAGGCCACGATTATAACCACTTGATAAATAACCACCCGACCAGGGTTCACCGCTTGGCCCATTGGGCCCACTTCGCCTTCAAAACAAGAATAGGACCCCCAGAAATTGATGACCCTAAGCAAGACACAGTCCCTGCTCCCAGCCTTTCTATCCTGCTGGGCTATGGCTGCAGATTAAGTCCTCTTTGTCCACTTTATTGATTGCAGCTTGGCCGCCCACCTTCTTGTTTCTTTGGGGCCATAGCACCCCGCAGGGTTGTCGGGTTCCTTCTCACACCTGGCAGTCGAGCCTCCTGGCCCACCCCAAAGAGCATGTTCTGGCCACCAGGAGCCTGTGATGGACCACTACAATACAGCCAGCACTCTGCACAACTATGTCGGTACCGCCTGGTACTTCCCTGTCCATATGCCCTAGACCAAGTCCTCCGCCGCCCCCACCACAGACCCCTGTGGCGTAACAGGAAAGGGCAAAGGTTGGGCAACAGTCGGATGGCCGGGTTCAGCACAAGTTCAAATGCGGTCATCAGTGCGGTCGCAGCAGCCCGATCCAGCACCAGCAGCAATCGGCGGAGCACGTTAACAACAGCACGTCAGTCCTTCCACCACAGTTAACATGACAGAGCCTTATAGCAAACTTACGTTGTTTTTTTTTCCATTCGAACATTAAAGTCCAAAGTGTGATTTAGAAAAAAAAAACAATGCTCCCCTCTACCTGGGAGTTTCCTCCCATGGTGATAGGGACATTGAGCACCTTTCAATTCCCCATACTGCCAGGGTTTTTGTGGCGATGACGTGCTTTGAAAATTGGATGTAGGTCCTCCGATTTAAATTAGGTGGGTGGATATCTTGTCAAACCTCTGATGGCGCAACTGTGTTATGCTTTCAAGCCATTGGTACATTAAATTGTGACCTCAAAATTGGAGTATCCCCCCTATTTGAAATTTCTACGAGATCGGAAAAGCACTTTTAACAAACAAAAAGACAGTTCTGACTTGTGCATTGATACGTTAGAAAAAAGTATGATACTGCTGCAAGTACTGTGTTTTTGTGAATCACAAGCTCTATGATCACAAATAACTTTTCAAATAACTTTGTACATTAGATCTAGAATGCAGAAGCATGATCCAAGAAAACATGAATTCCTCACTGAAGGAGCAGGGTGTTAGATTTTTGGAATGCCTCAATTGTTGGATTGCAGTTTTTAAGTATATGGTTGTATTTCCAATTGGACTGTGCCAAAAGAAGAATTAATATGTGCTTCTTTCAAAAATATAAAACGGTAGAAAAACATAAAACAAGGTACTGGTCTTGCATTAAATCTGGAATGCGCACCGCATGTGACGCACTTTTCAGGCAAGGATCACTTGTGGTAGTCTTGCTGAATTGCAATTGTTCACACGTTTCCTGTGAAAGTGCAGTTCCACGGCATCTGGTAAACAAAAACAAAAGGCCCCATCAAGGAACAGTAAATCACTGTGCCATTTTGAGGCAAATGGTAATTACACATTCAGGTAAAACATTTACAAAGTCCAAAATCAATATTTACTCATTGATAGATGATGACTGTACCTGCACCCAGTGGTGTACCACAAAATGAAAGGGTCCCATGCAGAATGTGACGAGGGGCTCGTGAGTCTCTCATATATCATAGATACTCATTGTCCTTGGGCTGAATGGCCCTCCCCCATGAATGTTTAGGGCCAGGGAAGGATTGGGTTCCATGGTGTTAGCCTCCGCACTTCTGAAACGCAAGGCTGCACCATATTTACAAGAATGTGGTGCAGCCTTGCATTTCCCCCTGCAATGGCGCTAAGTTAGCGCCAACGCAGGCACCATAGTGCAATGGTGTCTGCATGCAGGGGATGATTGTTTATGCGTAGGAAGGTGTCCCTTTCTGCACATAAACAATCCTAAAATGCCATGTTGCTTCATGCAGCACACATGAAAGTGACAAAATGGCAATTTTTTAAAGGTTTGTTTATGTACATACAGGAAGGGACACCTTCCTGTACATAAACAAACCATGGCATTTTGCTTTTTCCATGTGTGCTGCACAAGGGAGCACACATGGAAAAAGCAAAAACGAGGAGAAATAATGCATTTTTCCTTGTTTCACCAACTTGATACCAGGATTTACCTTATCTTAATTGTGCTGCTGCCTCCACTGTTCATCACCCTTGTACATAGGGGCAGCGTCAAAATAAATGGGTGTTGTAGTGGAACGCCCATCGCAACACCCTCTGCCCACCCTTTTCACGCTAACCATAACTTAAAGTGGTTTAACACTGCTTTGTACATAAGGCGCAGACCCTATTGCCACCACAACGTCAGGAAAAGTGACGTTGTGGTGGTGATAGGGGCTGGTACATATGCCCCTCAGTTTACTCTAATTCCAGTTTAGGTACAAGGGAGGAATGAATAACTTGCAAGAGTTGGGGGTTTATCCCTAGGGTAACACGTATACATGATGATAAGATAATGCATTAGATTTAGAGAGAACGGTATGCCGTAATGTTGTTTAACGATGCACGAGTAACCTGAAGAGAAACCTTTAGACTGAAACAGATTGATAAATGTTCAGTGCCTTTCCTGCAGTGAACACGATTGTAAGGCAAAATGACATTTAAGGAAAATGAATTGTCTGGGCCAGCCGCATGTACTAAAATCATTCTCCGTCCAGGAGCATACATTGTTTAGAGTGTGAATTCCAAAATGATGAGAAGTGAATAAAGAGATTGGTCCATGATTAGTGAAATTTTTATGGGTGAAGGGGCCGCTTTACTAAAGTAACACCCAACGCAGCGCAACAAGCAAAAATGCTGTGCTGGGTTGCGTGGCAGGGAGGCAGGAGGAGACCACCCCACCTACAGAGACATGGCTCTCTCCTCCTAGTGCCCATGCAGACTTTTGCTTTGGTGAATGCGAGAGTCTAGCATAGGTTTTGTGCTGGAAGGGTTGCCTTCCAGTGCAAATCACTGTGATTAGACAACTTTTAAAACGTTTCCTACTTTGTATGTGTGCTGTACAGTGCAGCACACATTGCAAAGTCCGAAAAGAAAGTATACATGCAAACATTGCTTTCAAATAGTCTTAATTTTTTATGCAAAACCCTGTCTCACATTATCGGTAAATAGAGTTTGGTGTCAAAAAGCTAGTGTGGTTGCCCGTAAACACCCATGTAACACCTCCAGGTCAAAACAGAAAGAAAATAATAAATAAAAAAATGCATGCTGGTTTGCATCACTTTTGTGATGCAAACACAGCGCAAAATGCTGGTATATCTGCTCCGAAGAGTCTACGCCCTTTATGGCTCAAGCAATCCAGACAGTTTCATAGTGCATACATTTCCATACCATACAGTCATCCATTCAAGATAATTATTTCAATAAATTAACCTGAACAGCCACGATTTTTCACTGGGTGGCTGTGCAAAGCCTGACTGGAGAGAAATGAACGCAATACATTTCTCTGTGCTCAGACTGAAGAAACAAAATGATGCAATGCTCGGAATCCTTTGTGGTTGGTCCAAATGGCATAACATGCAGTACCGCTTTGGCCCAAAGAAGTGTTAATGATGAATTCCTAGCTTAGAGTTAAGGGTGCTTCTGCATAATAGTCTCATATCTTTCATTCTTCTGGTTTCGCTGGGGGCTCTCGCTGTTATCTGCCCTGCCCTCATGACAATCCTTGAAGTGAGTCACTCATAAGTACTTTAGACTTTTTCTCTTTGCTGGGTGGATATTGCTACCTACATACCTTTTGTTGTAAGGACAAATGACTACCAAATGTGGCAGAAATTCACATATTTTGCATAATTATGCAAATCTTCAGCAAAATTATGCGACCTGCAAATGTGTGCAAAAAGACTTGTATTCTCTTGATCTTGTCTTTTTGTGGCAATTATTTACAGTCAATGGCACATTTGCTCTAAATGTTGTACCATGAATAGCATGTTTTTATGCTAAATTTCATAATTGTATTATTTCGGGAATTTCCTGTAAAAAGCATAATGTGAACTTTTTGAAATTGCTTGAATTTTGAAACCAAAATTTAAATTGCATTCAGGCCTAATGATTACATATACTACACAGTCTGAACTTCATTTCTCGATACTTTTGTGCGTACGCTTATGCGCTAATATATATTCATTAATGCTGGTGCTGGATTTGCTTACTGTGCAGTTATTAAACTGAAAAGATCTTAATGACATGCCAGATCTCCTTTTTAATACTTGAAAGCTTGTATTTTATTAGTTTGTCCTTAGGTGAGCTGTTTACTAATAGGTAACACAAGAATTAGGGTAAATATCACTTCCAATAACATTTTTGGATCTTAGAATATTCAAACATTTGTGTAACAATCAGCCTATGACATGAGATTGTGTGATTGGGATATAGTCATGGTTAGGTCACAGCTTTCTTTGAAAATTATTTTTTTCTATTCTTAATAACTCTGGTGCTGTTCAACAAATCAGAAGAAACTTTTTAAAAAAATACAATTATGTTAGGTTCTTAAGGGCATGTTTCTTGCTGGTCCGTCAAGCGGGAGGGATAGCAATAGTGGGAGGTGGGGTCCTAAAAGTGACATAATATATTTGAACTCTCAAAGGATTCTTTGCTCCGCGATACTGAAAAAGATAAATGACTGATTTATACCAAATTTGGCATGGAAATGCATGGGTGCTGAATATCGAGTGGAGTATATTATACATTAATAATAAAATTATTAAAAATGTATAAAATATTGAGAACAAAAATATCTTCCAGTAAGAATGTATACATTTTCTATACTGAACTCCACATATGTACTCTGAAGATAGATATTTACAAGTTACATATATGTGGAGTTAATAATAATAAATCTATAGTTGCATATAGGCATTTATCTGCCAACACTTTAGTTTTCAATATTTTGGCTATGATATTACGGTACAATGATATTCCCTACAACCGCATGTAGAACTCAAGTAAGTACCTTTGCTTGATTTGGTGTGAATCTGTTCAGTAGTTTTTGAGAAATTAGCATATAAAAAAGCCTTCTAGTATGAGCATGAAGAGGTTACATATTTGAGATATCTGGACTTTTAAACCATGGATCCTTTGTGAATTCAAAATGCTATAGAGGACTTGCAAAGTCAATTAAAAATAAAGAGCCCACCATTTTACGAGGCAACATTTCACCAATTGTGCATTTCAAATTCAATCACTGCGCTGTCACAGCAAACTTTCTGCTCCAGTCGCCATGACAAGAGGAAGAAAAAGAGCATAAAGGGGCAGCGGGAGGGGCCCCACACACCAATATATAACTATTTTTGAAAACTTCAAGATTTGGGAATTCTTTTCCAGCTCTCAATAATGATCATTCCCAGAGTTTGTGGGAACCAGGCAGCCTCCAGGGTTTGTGAATCCAGCATAGGATTTGCAAAATCCAGACAAAAATGGAAACACATGTATTCAGTGCACTACATTTGCACTTAGCCAACAGTGATGACCACATGTGCCAGGTTGAGAGCAGGGCTTGGCTACAGTCCAGTTCCTTCTGCCAACCAATCCTGAACACAGCCAAAGGCCCTATACAGTGGTGGGGCTGGCTACACACAACATAGTGCCTTAATGGTTGTGGTTAATCCCGGCACTGCATGGCTGAAGTCTGTGTGCAGAAGAGTTGGCCTCCTACAGAGGGTTACAGCTGATGGCAAAATGGAGTGGGGTTGAAGATCCGCAGAGGGAGGGTAATAGAATTTTCCAAGCACAGAAGTGACTGGCTGCTCATGGTTGGTTAAGCACAAGGAACTATCGCCCGTGGTATATGATAAAATCACTGAAAAAAAAGCAAAGGTTAAAGTGAAGTTACGGGTAGCTTTGGATATAAGACATTAATATATGTTTAAATAAAAACTTTAGAAATAAACTTTAAACAACCACAGTCAATGCGCAGATATGGTTACACATTGAAATTAAAAAAAAAAATGAAATTTACAACTTGTGGTTAGTACCTCAATCCATAACTTTCAGAGCACAGATGCAAAAAGTAACTAGTACTCCACATTTCAATACTGAGGACCTCACAATGTGTATGCCAATAAATAACAGTAGACAAAAGCAGAACGACACATACTCAAACCAATAAATGATACTGCATTCAAGATCAGGCGAGGTCATGAGCATTTCATTTGGTGTGCAAATGAATTATGATTTGCATGGCTGTTTTTCAAACTATGGTTTTTGGCCCTAATCATAATTTGCAAATTTCACTGGTTTGGGGTTTTAATTCGTAACCATAACTGCACTGTTTTAAGTGAATTTCTAAGGTTTTAATATATTATACACTTTAAAATGTACCTGAAATATAATGACTATTGGAATGTTATGCAACTCCTTCATGACTGCTGCTGCTGATGTTGTAACTTGCAACACTCTGAACATCTGATCATTTTGTTTTTCAGCGTTTTAAATAGCGCAAACTTGACCCAAAGGTATCAGGTATCCAATACCTTCGGGTCGAGTTTGCGCTATATAAATCTGAAAAAAAAGAGAGATTTCCAATTGATAACGTTAGTAGGGGTAGGATCATGCCTACCATAAAACCTGTGGTATGCTCTTTGATCATGTAATGAAATAATCAACAAAGATTTCTACTCAGCTTGTTCATTGTAAAGTGTAGTGGGGTGTCACAGTCATAATAGTGGATTCCAGGCTGCTACAGACGATGGCAAATGCAATGGGCCATTTATTGCTGTAAATCCATGTTTACAGCCAAAAAGTGTACCACTTATGCCTGTGGGGAATCCTCAAAAGCAGGAATCACGATTTTACTACTGCATAATTGGATTCAATTACTGCATATAACTATGTAGAAGTAAACACCCCGCAAAGTGATAGAGAGTTGTAGGAACAAAGACTGGTTTTATTTTAAGAGTGTTTGAATGCTCACAATTTGGTGTGTTAGTAGTTATTTACAAACTCCTCTCTGACGCTTTACCACCCTGGAAATAGACAGCTGCAATCTAGCAAAGTGTTCAAGTAATTCTCTTATCAGGGAATGAAAAAAATGCACTTGCAAGAGGGTGATATTTCAGCAATGCAGGGTTGTACATTGGTACAAAACGACATTCAGGACATAGGAGATGGAACCCGACATTCCTTGCAGTACACCCTGTAAGCTGTGGTTAGCAGAACCTTTCAGGTTTCCTCTTGGAAATTTTTGTAATCTTCTAAAAAGTCACACTCTTACTCCCTTGCACAGGAGAAAATTGATAACTATTCTGTAAATACAGCCAATCGCAACTTAGTTGTAGTAGAATTTGTAGCCCACAAACCCAGGCCTAGATTTGTTAACACGAATACTAATATTTGACACAAGAAAGCTCTGCAACCAAAGTCACTGCGCTTCCTTGCAAAAGGTGAGAGAGATAAGATAAGATAATCCTTTATTTGCGTGATTAGTCAAAATCATTGCAACAGTTCATATATTAAAAAAAAATCATAGGTAAATAGACAGGGAATCGGATTATCTGATTTCACATGCGCTTTAGTTCACATATAAATTCAAAAAGAGGTTGATGAAAATGTTCAGAGTAACATCACTAGTGTATAAATCAGATGCCAATTCTGTGTGCTAAGTCGCAGATCCGGATGGGAAAAAAGTGCAAGTTCTGTGTTCCAGGATCGCAGATGGAAGGCTTTCCAGCACAATTGAGACCCAGAGATTGAAGTCGTTTTTTTGGTTTGTGGCTTGATTGGGTCCAAATCCCTGGCTGCGGGAAGGTAAAGTGCAAATTCTATGTGCCAAATAGAATAAAGTGCAAGCTCTGTGTGTAGAAATAGCAGATAGAGGAACTTCCAGTGTAATTAAAACCTGTAGCTCATCGGTTGCAATGTTATTAGAGACCTCATCCTCCCAAGAGCGCTTTTGAGGTCAATCAATTCGGAGAATCCAAAGTGGGCATGGTTCTATTGTGGGCACCGCTTTGGGCTTCCAGGGACCTTCTAGTGCAGCTAGAGATCGGCATTTACTGCTAAAACTCAGCTATTGCATTTTTTATTATTGCCCCTTCTGTGTGAGATCACTTTTAGGATTGTTTAATCATGTCGTTAAAGCAACCATTTGTTGACTAGTTTGTCTTTTAATTCTTGTGTACACAGCGGTTAGAAATTTTACTAAGCAGCAGCTCAATTGGACGTCCTCACCAGAGAAGCTTGCTAGCACTGCTTATCTGCAGGTCCGTATGTTTTCTTATTGAAGAGTGGTCTGAGTAGGGTCGGGCGCTCCCATAGTATTTCCCTACAGATGGTTAGGAGGTGCAGAATATCCTCCTCCCCTGCTCCACAGAGACGACAGGTTTCAGGCTTCGGCAGGCGTAGCCACGGCGGCAGGTGGTGCACAGATGGTAATATACCTAGGCAGAGTCTTAGGAACTTCTCTTTGGTGGTTTTAGAAAAGCCGGTGTGGAGTGGGGTGAGGCTTTGCCGTATGACTGTATGGTGAACCAACTGTGTGTGCTCGCTTTGACAATGTAGCATTGTCTAGTATCAGGGATTCTTTTTTAACAGTTTTGTTAGATATTTTTTTTTAAACTTGCATAGGTCCCCGATGTCTCCCAGAGATATCGTAGGCCTAGTTGGTCGAGTGAGCTTACCAGATAATGTCTGTCTGTCTGTCTGATAAGTATCCCTCCCAAACATATCTGAGCTGTTGAGTATGGTGGCAGGGGCTAAAATTTTTAGTACTATTGACCTGACGTCAGCGTATCATCAAATACTGCTTGATGAGTCTTCTAAAGATTTGACAGTGTTCGTTACGCCTTTTGGGACATTCAGGTTTATAAGACTTCCATTTGGGCTGGTTTCTGCCGCTTCTGTATTTCAACGGGTCATGGAGAAGGTATTGGTCAATTTACCTGGTATTTGTGTATATCAGGACGATATTTTGGTGTATGGTTCTGATGTGTCTGAGCATGGGAAGAGAGTTAGACAAGTGCTAGGTAGACTTGCTGCCCACAACCTGATCATTAAATGGGAAAAATGCAAATTTGGCTGTGTAAAGATTGACTATTTGGGACATACCATAAGTGCGGATGGTGTGGTTCCAAAAGCCGATCTGGTAAATACTATTAAAGATCTGATGGCTCCAACTTCTAAGGAAGAATTAATGCGCTTTCTCGGCATGGCCGAATATTACAACAAATTCATAAAGAATTTTGCTGAAGTCACATACAACATAAGGAATCTTCTTAAAAAGGGTGTGAGATTTTGTTGGGATGAATCTTGTGAGAAGGAGTTTTCTGGCACATGCATCAACAATGCCATTTGCGATTCCTTAATAGCGAAAAATAAGGATTCGCTAATAAGGAATAGCAAAAGGCTATGCATGTAGAAATCGCTTACAAAATAGCGATTTCTAAACATTCCTTAATTGCTACCCGCAAATTGCGAGTCGCAATTAAGGAATACCTCCCCATTGATTACTATGGGCCTAGAGGCCCATAGGAATGAATGGGAAGACTTTCTCAATTTGCTAATCTCAATTAGAGAATCGCAAATTGCTCATGCTATTTCAAGGGTGCCAGGGTGTCAAAAAGACACCCTGTTGCACCCCTGAAATCTGCATATGAATACATCTTGCACACACACATGCCCCAAGGGCATGTGTGTGTGTAAAATGGAACTTTGAAAAATGCACTTTAGTGCATTTTTCAAAGTATTTGCAAATTACCATGAAGTTCAACTTCATGGTAATTTGCTCCCCCTATTAGCGAAATCTTTAACTTTCATGCATTGCATTTAAGGAATCTCAATTTGGGATTCCTTAAATGCAATAGCAATTTAAGGAATCGCAATTTAGAGATTCCTTAAATTGCGATTTTTGCATTTGGGATGATGCATCTCAAATGCAAAAATCCCAGTCGCAAAGGGGCAGATTCTGAGAATCTGCCCGTTTGCGACTGGTTTTTGCTTTGATGCATGTGGGCCATTGTGAGTTAAAACAAAGGTTACAAAATGCACCGAATCTTCGAAATTTTGATCCCACCAAAACATCTATTATTTCTACTGATGCAAGTTTAAAAGGGCTTGGTGCGGTCTTGTATCAAGGGGGTACTGCTCCTGAGAACACCATCATGTTTATTTTGAGAAGTCTGAAAGGGGCTGAAGCCAGATATTCAGTTATTGAGCGAGAAGCTTTGGCAGTTTATTGGGCTGTTAAAAAGTTCAAAAAGTTTTTGTGGGGTACATCTTTTGTTGTAAAAACTGACTATAAACCGCTGTGTGAGGTGTTAACTAGCAAAGGCATTGATTCAATATCGCCGCGAATTTCAAAATGGGTTGTTGGTTTGCAAGGATTTGACTTTGTTGTCAAGTATGTTCCTGGTAGTGAAAATCTTGTGGCAGATACGCTTTCAAGATTGGTACCGACGGTTGAACCAGAGTTATTGGACTCTCAGATGGATGTTGACTTTAGTAATTCTCAGGACTTTGTTTGTGGGGCAGATTATGAGGTGATTTCTCACGAACGGTGGCTAGATGCTTGCAAAGCTGATGCTTCCATCCAAGAGGTGTTGAGTCTAATTTGTAATGGTTGGCATCACAAGGAACAGGGTGGTTCTTCAGTGAAAGATTTTTGGTCAGTGAAGGATCAACTTTCTTGTTGTGATGGTTTATTGTTGAGGGGCCATAGATTAGTACCACCCATATCTCTAAGAAAAGAATTACTAAATTTAGCTCATGAGGCGCACTTGGGTATATCCAAGACGAAAGAAAGGGTACGTTCTAGTTATTGGTGGCCAGGTATAGATATTCAAGTTGAACATTTAGTTAGAGAGGGTGTTCAATGTACTCTCAGTGAGACTTAAGACTAGAACTCAACCCATGGAAAAAAGATCTCGTCCTAGTGGTCCGTGAAAAGATATAGCCTTGGACATTCTAGGACCTGTGCATGGGGATGGTTCGGACACTTTTGTTATTGTAATCATGGATTTGTTTTCTAGGTGGCCTGAGATATTTTGTGTTAGGAATGTAAACACAGTAACTGTTATTGATTGCTTAAAGAAGCTCATTGCTAAGGAGGGTATTCCTGAAACTATTCTAACCAATAATGGGGTTCAACTGGTTTCTGGTGACATGGAAAATTTTCTTAGTGGGTGTGGAATTGTGCATAAAAAGTGTGCGTTGTATCATCCAGAGTCAAATGGCACTGTGGAAAGATTTAACAGAGTTCTCAAAGATACTATCTCTTTAGCAAAACAAAATGGGTTTGATTGGAAAGAAGAAATATCAAAAAGGGTTTGCATATATCGTTTTGCTCCTCACACTACAACGGGGAAATCTCCTTTCCTTTTGTTTCGGGGAAGGAATCCTGATACTTTCCTAGAGTCTCCTTGGGTAAACAAATTTCTCTCGGTGAATGGGGGGATTAACGACGACGACACTTCTTGGAAGAACAAGGAAGATTTGAAGTGTCTAAAAAGCAAAGAAAACTATGATGCTAGACATGCTGTCAAAGCAACAAAAGTTTTGGTTGGTGACATGGTTAGGATTAAAAAACCTGGGTTTTGTGTTGCTGGTTCTAAATATTCCAAACCCATCAAAGTGATAAAAGTTTTTGATAATGCAATAAGAACTGTTGATCACAGGGTGTGGAATTTGAGTCGTGTTGCTGTATGCAATAAGAATGATGATGCATATTTTTCTCAAGATTTGTCTAGAAAGAAAACTGTTCCTCAAGTCATAATGAGACCTAGCAGAGTTTCACGCACTCCATTTTATCTGAAGGATTACGTTGTGTGATGTTTGATTATTCATTGTATATTTATGCAATATGTAAAGGAGGGAGATATGTTGTAATATGCTAATATGGGTGATGTCACTCATGACATATTGATGAGGTGTTGGTGTTCTAGAGTGAACTCATCATGAGCTGGTGAGAAGAATGTTGTGGTGAAGAATGTTGTGGAGATCTGGTGATGGACCTGTTGGCAGTTGGATGGATGAGCTGTATTACCTGCATCTTCAATTAAACCTTTATTTATGACTACATATGGATTCTGGATCTTCATTCAACCCATGAAGTGTACTTTTTAACAACATGCCTCTTTAGCTTGCAGTTCTTTCCATATGTAGGCTTTTAGTGTTTCTGGCTCCCCCTTTCTGATTTTGTACCAGCTTTTGATATATGCTCCTTTTACGGGCCGGCTCTTGTCTCTGTATCCCAAACTCTAATCTCAATTGTCTGGGGAATGTGTATCTTGGTACCCCATAAAAAGTGAGAGATAGGATAGGGTGCATTTTTTTCTCTCCAAGAGCTGGCACACTTTTGGCTGCCATGTGGTAATGCACACACCCTTGCTTCATTGTGCAAGGGTGTGTGTGCTCTCTAAAGCATAGGTTATGTACTGGAAGGTGACCTTTTGAGTACAAAAAACATCCTTTAACATTTTCCCACTTTGTGTATGTGCTGTACAATGTTATGAGGAAACACGGGAACCAAAATAAAGTCAACCAGGGACCTTGGGAATTGAGCTATTATTGAGAACAGTGGTCCCTAGAGACACAAAAATAGAAACAAGGGAATGAATATAGACCCAATCAGTACTATATTTGTTATATTTGTAAGACTTGTCCAGCTGGGCAGGGGTCTAATATTTAATATTTTAAATCCAATTAAAACAATAAAAATTAAAACAATATAAAACAAAAATT
Source organism: Triturus cristatus (assembly GCF_964204655.1). NCBI lineage: Eukaryota > Metazoa > Chordata > Amphibia > Caudata > Salamandridae > Triturus > Triturus cristatus. The sequence goes on along the minus strand of NC_140587.1, from coordinate 730,937,543 downwards.
CCAAGAGGGACACAAGCCTGCATCCTACTAAAACTAAACAGGACAAACAATAGGACACACAAAAAGGCTCAGGCAAAGCTGTAGGTTTGTTACATATAAAATTCTCAATGTGACAAATACATTGCAAAAGAACACCTTTACACATTAAATGGCAATTCAGAGCAGTGTATAAGGCTTTTTAGAGTGTCGACGGCGTTTCGATCCATATAAAAAATAAATGGATCATCATCAGGACATTTAAGATAAGCATGCCTGTGTACAATTGCCTTTAATGACTGTGATACAATTGGAGAGAAGAGAAGGGGGGAGGAAATACAAAAAATTAAAATAGACCACCAAACCAGGTACACACATTAACAGGAAATAACAGTCTAGTCGTTTCTATGTTTAAAGTTAACAACACTCCATGCAAATTACAACCAAGTAGTATCATTATTGGGCAAGGATAGAATTGGTGTGCTTCACAAAATAACATAATTAATATAGTGTGACCGCGTGAATAATATAGTGATATGCAACGCATGAACTCATGAATAGGTCTAAAGTTTTTGGAAAAGCCAGTGTTAGGAAACTTACTTAAGGGGTGCATTAAGTGAGCTTGGCGGCGAGCGGACAGAATAAAAGGGGACACATACGCGTTATCGAGTCTCGCGTAGATATATGTAGAGGAGAGGCTGATGATACCATCAGCAAACTGACAGACCTGTAAAAAATAAGTGAATTTGAACTATGGAGAAAGGGAGTGGTGTCACACAGGGTCCTGCAGAAGGGACAAAAGTGCGCTTACCATGAGAATTCAAGGTGAAGCATCGGAAGAACCAAGACCGCTTAGGACGTCAAAGGCGATGGCGCTGTGTGTGCAGAATTGCCCTGTTAAACAAGGCAGCATTTAATGGGAGAACAAGGAAGGTGTGTAAATTTAAATAAATTTGGCCACCTAAAGGGATAAAGGAGGGAAAACTTACCCATCCGATAATGGGAAACGCTTGGTGTCGGTGTCAGTTTTTAAACACCAAATCACCACGCACTCCAAATATTTATACTTTGCCAAAAGAATATAAACATCAAGAAACCCCCCCGGGCAGCCCAATAGTTTCAGGTTGCGCTCAATTTTGGAGACGTTGGGACAATATGTTGATTACTTCATCAGGGACTTTGTCCCACATACTGAATGTCACATTCGTGACAACATGGCCATGATCAACATCATAGAAAATCATCCCTAAGACCCCATTAGGGATACTTTGTGTACTTTGGATGTAGAATCCTTGTACACAAATATTCCCCAAATTGACTCCCTACTTGTGATGGAAAGCATTGTCAATGAACGGCCTCATCCTCATGCTGGCCCCACGAATTTCATACTCCAACTCTTAGCGAGATCTGCCTCACTAGGAATTCTTTCGTATTTGATGATCAGTATTATCAACAGGTGAAGGGCACATCAATGGGGGCCGTTTTCGCCCCCAACTTAGCTATACTATACATGGATTCCCTTGAAAAAGACTGCATTCTGTCATCTTTTAATCCATTCCAAACTGGTATTATTAAGTGGAAGAGATACATAGATGACATTTTCATGATTTAGCAAGACACTGAAACGACCCTACACTTATTTCCCCATTGGCTTAACAACAATTGGGACGGTCTTAAATTTACATTGACACACAACAATGTCTCTAACCCATTCCTAGATCTCAATATCCTTCATAAACATGGGGTACTAATTACCAGCCTCTTTTTCAAACCTACCGAGCGCGATACATTATTAAGATAGGACAGCCACCATCCCTGTGCGCTCAGAGACTCTTTAACCTACTCCCAGTTCCTCCAGATTAGGAAGAACTGTTCACTCAAAGAAGATTATTTCCATGAGGCAAAAGTGCTCAGTAACAAATTGACTAGCAGAGGGGATCCGCGCAGGTTAGTCCGTAACGCCAGGAAAAGAGCCTTGTATTGCCCTCGAGATGTCCTGCTCGAACCTAAAGAAAAACTGTGTCAAAATCGCTTGGTTTGCGTTACAACCTTTTCCGGGTTTCTAACATCATTCGCAAAACCATTAATAAGAATTGGGGGTTCTAAATGCTTGCACGTCCTATGTTTGCTTTCAAGAAAAATAAAAATATTAAAGATGACCTTTTGCGGGCAGCCTTACCTAACTCTAAGCCCTTAAGCACCCTCAATGATCACTGGGGCCTAGCACCTCTCACTGGGCACGCTAAATGTGGAAACTGTATTGTATGCAACCTTACCATTGCATGTAAAGAATTAATTTTTGAAAAAACGAAAATCTAACTAAAATCGTTCTCAAATTGTAACACATGCAATGTGGTGTGTGCTACTTTATGTCCATGTAAGAGAATCTATATTGGACAGACTACTCAAAAAATATGCCTCAGGATCTGCCAACACCGGAGTAGAATACGATGCAAAACACAGAATGCCCCCCTTGTTCAACATTTTCAAGAAACAGGCCATACTGAGAATGACATACGCTGGACAGTTATAAGTGCGGTCAAGCCATCCCCAAGAGGCGGGACATTTCCAAACTACTGAATAAGTAAGAATTAAAAAGGATCTTGAAGACTACAGGTCTTAATCGGCTTAAAGATTGGACCACACTCATGTAAAGCATGATGTAATTCTATTCTGAGTTAATTTCATTCAAGAATAACCTACTTGAAACCAGTGTATATTAGCAATGTAGCCATGACTTCTCTATATCTGTGTCATTCTTTTTCCGCAGTAATTCTCCACTCACAGTAAAAATCAAACTCAAGGCTAAGGCCTCTCTCCCTGCACGACCACAATTAATTTTCTCTCACCCCTTAGTCACATATGCTCTAGATATGGACTGCCTTTCCTTGCGCCTCGATATTCTATACGCTGCATGCGCACACATTAGTTGAGTAATCTTACTCAGTAGCTTATGTACCTAGTCTCTTCTATTCTATTTCTATTCCATCTCTCTTCTATCTCCTTGTCATATCCCTTTTTCCTTCTCTTGCGGTATGTATTCTCCTCATATACGTAGCTAGCTCACTACCCGCTTTATTATGACCGCCAAATCCATCCTCCCCAGTCCTTCTTCTATTGCATACCCAGATACCACATGACTGATTTTGACAAATCACGGACCACCTACGGGTCCTTAAACTCAGCCGGTTGAAGTCTCTTCCTTCTCGCACCCCGGAAGCCGTCATACTTTGCCTGCCACTGAGGTAAGCGCTCTCTCCCCCCTCCAACCGTACTTAGCAACATGGGATTATTCAGTATTTGGTTGACACCTCGCTTCCCTTACAGGCTTCTATTTCCTTCGGACCCCTGAGCACGCGGCTGCGGCTCCCCCTATTTTTAACACAGAAACAACACCGAGCGTTTCCCTTCATCGGATGGGTAAGCATTCCCTCCCTTTTCCCTTTAGGTGGGCACATTTTTAAATGTACACACCTTCCTTGTTCTCCCATTTAATGCTGCCTTGTTTAACAGGGCAATTCTGCACACACCGCGCCATCGCCTTTGACGCCCTAAGCGGTCTGGGTTCTTCCGACACTTCACCTTGAATTTTCATGGTGAGCACCCTTTTGTCCCTTCTGCAGGACCTTGTGTGACAACACTCCCTTTCTCCATAGTTCAAATTCACTTTTTTTTACAGGTCTGTCAGTTCGCTGAAGGTATCATCAGCCTCTCCTCTACCTATATCTACGCGAGACTCGCTAACGCGTATGTGTCCCCTTTTATTCTGTCCGCTCGCCACCAAGCTCAGTTAATGCACCCCTTAAGTAAGTTTTCTAGCAGACACTGGCTTTTCCAAAAACTTTAGATCTATTCACGCGTTCATGCGTTGCATGTCACTATATTATTCACATTGTCAAGCGTTTGGTCACACTATATTAATTATGGTATTTCGTGCAGCATGTCTTTTACCTCATTGCCCAATAATGATACTACTTGGTTGTAATTTGCACGGAGCGTTGTTAACTTTAAACATAGAAATAACTAGTCTGTTATTTCCTTTTAATGTGTGTACCTGGTTTGGTGCTCTCTGTTTTGTATTTCCTCCCCCTCTCTTCTCTCCAATTGTATCACAGTCATTACAGGCAATTGAACACAGGCATGCTTATCTTAAATGTCCTGATGATGATCCATTTATTGTTTATATGGATCGAAACGCCGTTGACACTCTAAAACGCCTTATACACTGCTCTGAATTGCCATTTAATGTGTAAAGGTGTTCTTTTGCGATTTGTTTGTCACATTGAGAATTTTATGTGTAACAAACCTACAGCTTTGCCTGAGCCTTGTTGTGTCTCCTATTGTTTGTTCTGTTTAGTCTTAGTAGGATGCAGGTTTGTGTCCCACTTGGAATTTATTGTTTATATTGTTTTCATTGGATTTAAAATATTAAATATTAGACCCCTTCCCGGCTGGACAAGTTGAACAAATATAGTACTGATTGGGTCTATATTCATTCTCTTGTTCCTATTATGGTTTCTCTAGGTACCACTGTGCTGTACAATGTGGCACAAATGGAAGGTTGGTAAAAACAGAAAAATGAAAACATTTCTCCTCCATCTGTCTGCCTTAGGGAAGCATAAGGTTTTGTTGCAAATCCCTGTCTCCGAGAGTTAGTATATAGGAATTTTAATCAAAACCGAAGGGTGGCTTACTATGGAATACCTTGCAAACTAATTCCTGGTTTGAGTCGGATAGTAAATCGCACCCCAACACTCTGCTCCAGGAGTGCGACGGAAAAGTCATGCAAAGCTGGCACAAACCATTGGTAAATCTAGACCCAAAGTTTATATAGAGGGAAATCTATTCTCTAAAGCCCCTTGAACGCATGGGTGTATATGGGGAACTTTCCCACATTAAATTCACTTCTGCTGAAACCCTTATTTAAAGTACATTTAAATATGGATTTAGAAAGTCAAATATTGTTGGAAATTCTTTGACTAGCTGCACAAATATGAAAATGTATGACTATATGGGTGTTCCTATCAATCCCACAGGTCACTCCACATGGCTCTCCATTGGGTGCTCCCATCTTGCCACTTAACTATATACAGGTCTAAGGTACTCCCATCCACTGTACTGACATTCCGTAGTGTAAGTTAAATGTATCCTGAATATTTCAGTAGAGTCTAAAAATCTGAAATGGTGCCTTTCAATTTAGCATATAAATTACACATTCCTGCACACAAGTGCATAAAGGATTTTCGAATACCATTAAGGGGCATATTTATGGAATTGGTGGTGCAAGGCAGCACAGGGAAATGGCAGAAAAGCTCCATATTTATTAACCCTGGGCGTAGTTCGCGAAGTAGCACTTCGCGAAGCTACGCATTGTGCAGTTCGCACTACGCGAGCTACGCGTAGCACTTTGCGAACTGCGTAGTACCTTGTTCGCACTGTGCCAGATGTCGTTTTCAATGATTGCACAGTGCGGACAAGCAACCGGCACTGTGCAATAATTGAAAATGGCATCTTGCACAGTGCGAGCTGTAGTTTTCTGCTGCTCGAGTAGATTTTTACTCAAGCGGCAGCTTTCTCAACGCAAACTGGTAGTTTCTCATCGCAAGCGGTCGCGAGCATACGCGACCACTCGCAATGAGAAACCTGACCTCCTCGCGTTGGGAATCTCGCCGGGAGGTTTATTTTCCATGCTCGCGATCGCCAACTTGATGTTGCTGATCGCGAACAAGGAAAAAGTCTCGCCGGGATGTCATTTTGCTTGCTCGCGGTCGCCAACTTGACATTGAGGACCGCGAGCAAGCAAAAAATGACCGCAGCACTACGCAACACTACGCTACACGTGTTCGCACTGTGCTACGTGCAGTTCGCGTAGTGCAAAGTAGCGCGAACTTCGCAAACTACGCGAGCGTAGCATAGTGCTTTGCCCAGGCTTAATATTTATCCAATACGGTGCAATCCTGTCCTTTCCCCCTGCACTGTCACCATTTCGGCAGCCTAGCGCCTAGCGCCAACCCAAGAATGGGCACCTTCCTGCACAAAAACAATCCATATAGGCATATTCCTCTTTCTATGCGTGCTGCAGAATGCAGCAGTCATAGAAAGGGGAAAAAATGAGGAGAAATATAGATATTTCTCCTTGTTATGTCTCACCTCAGGAGGCACAAGATTTTGGCGCATTCCCAGCTTTACAAGTCCTTGTAATCTGGGAATGTTTCAAAAACCATGGTGGGAGTTGCATGCGAACACCCACCACAAAGCCCATGGAACGCCTTGCACAGAGTAAGGCAACGGAGCGATTTGCCATACCTTGAGAGTGGCTTTGCGTAGCATCATAGATATGATTTTGTGGTTTGCACCAGCATTGTGACACAAATGGTGATGCTACGGTGGCACAAGGGGCTCATAAATATGCCCCTGAGGGGCTTATTTACAAGCCCCTTGCGCCGCTGGTGCTGCACTTTTAATATGTTAAAAAGTGACGCGCCGGCACTGCAAGGGGCTTGTAAATAAGCCCCTAAGTGTATAAAGGGTTTTTGACTAGGCCCATTGCTAATAACACTGTGATTAACAAATTACCGTCACCTGGTTCAGTCCTATATTACAGGTGAAAAGTAAAAGCACTTTAATCAACAGCATTAATGGATTAAGTACACAGACCGAGATGCACTTGTTCCAGGGGCCATTAATGTTTTAAGCAGAATACCGAAGAATGGGAGAGGCAGGATAGATGAACACTATTATACCTGAGTCGTTGGCTCTCCTCCTTATGGAAAAAGCTTCGTGCATGTAAAAGTAAAAACGCAAGTATGGATTGTCGTGTGACACAGCTTACAATCGTAAACATAAGCTACTAAACACATTTTCTGATCCACCGCTGCTTCTTGGCTTACTGGATGTCAAATGGAATCAGTTAAATGAGCAAGGACATTTTCCGTGAAATTGATTTTTTCAGTCTTTAGAATCCTTGAAATCACTCAAAGTCCTTGTTGCTTTGCAGGTTACCCATTAATCTTTATAGGGGACTATTGACAATGCAGGTTGCTGCTTTACTGCTTTCCGGGTGCCGAGCAGATATAAACAAAGCACAGAGTTGTGCGGTTTGTTTCTAATTCCACAGAATCCGAGTGAGGCCTTTAGATTGAACAGAAAATAATATTTTAAGGATTTGTCGAGGCAGCGACCTCAATTACAGCGAAAGTGCTTCAGTCTCGGACACAGCCAGTGCCATGGAAAGATCCTGTCTTTGAATTACCACCTCTTGCTTGAACATTCCCTGTAATTGTCTACTTTGAAATGCAATCATGTTCTGATTCAAAGTTGGTTGAGCATTTTTCCTATCGCTGCCTCGTCTTCAGCAGTGGAAGTCAAAAGATGGTAGGTCTGGAAAAAATGATTTTTAAGGTGGGTGTAGCAAAGTGGTCCAAATTTCACAGGACCCCTCTTACAGGGAAACCGAAAGGCAATCAATGTAATAGCAGGAACAAAAAGCAGCTAGCAAAGGACAAAGGTCACAGCGTGACATCTTTTATTTCTGAACTCAGGGGGATCGGTAATTGGCAGCAACAGCTCAGTGAAGGTTGCACTCTCTGCCGCGTGGGCAAGAAATCGCGTTGGATTTCAGAAAAGCGGTTTTAAAAGTATAGACGCGGTTCTTCAAAGTAGTCAATATTCACAGCAACACAGGCAAATGATCAAATGTATCATTTTATCAAAACTTATTTCCTATTACCATGACTGATTGAACATCCCTTGCCTCAGGTCTCACAGTAAGCAAATTAAGCTACATTGTATTAAACATGTTATGTTAAGCTTTTCATGCATTCTATTAAAAGAGGTGCATTGTACACCTAAAACCATTCCCTTCTTCACTAAGTTTGACTTTGTATCAAAGACCACATCCTGGACCATTTAGAAACAGGAAGAGCTGGGACGTTTCTCTTCAGTTAAGTGATGTTTAGTTAATTTTGTTTACTGGGCGTATAAACTTTTAACAATAGCCAAAAGGCTCTAAACTGCGCAAGAAAACACTGCCTAAAGTAATGTGGGGCGTATCAGCAACGAGGCGACAAAAAATTATCGCTGCTTTTGCGTCCGTTTTCGGACGAAAAGAGGCGATAATTTTATCGCCTAATCAGCGAGGTCACGCTATCGCGTGAACCCTTGCATTAGCGCCTGTATTCTGAACGCCCAGCTTTGCATCTCTAATGAGATGCAAAGTGGGCGTTCCTGCCCTGACATAACTGGAGAAATGTCTCTAAGCGACATTTCTCCAATTATCAAGGGGCACGCTAACCTGCAGAGTGACAAGCAAAGTAGCGATAACCTCTGTTATCGCTACTTTCCTTACGCCTGCTTCAAGACTGACTTAGCCATGATATCCTATGTAAGGTGGATATCATGGCTAAGTATGCCTTTCCCTATCATCAACCTATCGACAAACTTTGTGAGATTATCGCTGCATTTACAGCGATAATCTCACATTTGGCAGTAAGCGCTTGGAATTTTATCGCTTTTGAAATAAGCGTTGCTAATAGCACGCTATCTCAGTGATAAAATTCCACGTTACCCGCCGATAATTATCCTAGCGCTAAGTGCGCTTAGCGATAATTATCGCCGGTCCTTGATGATATGCCCCGTGAGCCCTACAGGCTAAAGAACTCCTGTCATTGTGTGACATTCTGATAGCTAAATGCAAAATCATTGAATGTCTGCCAAACGCTCGATAATGAAAAGTAATGGAAGGAGTTTCCGTAGGGTGGCTGCCTGTGCAGAAAAACTGGGTCCACTTATTTGGGACACCAAGAGTGAATCACTGATGTTTTGACTGTTTCTGGTCATAGGGTCCAAATTTATGCACAGAATGTATTATGCCCAGCTGTAAGGCTGGACCTTCTTTTTACCAGTCCCCGTGGGCACTGTATTGAACTTAAGGCCCGATTTAGAGCTTGGCAGGTGGGGTTTTAGTATATCAGGGTGATGAAGTAATGTACTCCGCTGCCCTGAAGTAGTCCCTGCCTGCCAAATATTAGGATGTCCGCTGGCCCAGGAGACTTCTCCAGCACTGGCAGCAACTGACATCATGGAGCAGCATAGCAGATTGCACAGCAAACTCACAATTTTTTGTTTTAAAACAGTAAGTCAAAGTGGGAATTTGTTTTGGAAAATTAAAATAAATGACTCCTCACCATGAGATTTCTCTCCCATAACAAGGCGGACATTTTGCAGTTTTAACTGCCTCTTACCACCAGGTGTTCGCCCATGATAAATTGGGTAGTTGGACACATGTTCAAACTTTTGATAGCTCTTACTCTGTTGAGCGACTGAAGGTTTATGTTGATGACAGAGATGGAGTAGTCTCTGCCATCAACGTAATGAAAGTACAGATGACTCTAAGGTCCTTATTTTGAGTTTAGCTGTCTAATGGACCGCCAAAACCATGGTGGTGGTGAAGTTACTGCTGCACCGGTGGCCCGACCACTATATAACAAGTTGGGCAGTTGGACCGCAGTTGGACCGCTGTAAGACCACCAGGGATCATGGATCCCTGGCGGTCTTACAGCGGTCTGATGGCCCAAAAATACTGGCTGTGCCGCTGTGGCACTGCCAAGCATATTAGGAGTTTCCTCACCACCAGTTTTCATGGTGGTGAGCCTACCATGAAAAGTGTGGTGGTAAGGAAACAAAGAAGGCCCTATAAGGCTCCCTGATTCCTCTGCATGCAGGGGGTACATGGGATGCCCCCTTGTTTGCATGCACCCCCTCTTGACAGTCCATGCCATGCAGGAATGTGAAATGGAGATCCCATTGCAGTGCCTAGCTAAGGCTCACGTATGAGCCTTAGCACTACACTGCTATGGGCCAGCAGTCACAGGACCGCGCAACCTGGATTCCTGTCGAAATCCAGCAGGTGGTCGCAATATGGCTTTGGAAGTGTAGCAGCGGGACACTGGTGTGGTGGCCCGCTGCCACACCACCAAAGTCATAATATGGCGTCTATGAGGTGGGAAAATCTGCCGTTTGGTGCAGAGGGTACTCTGCTGCTGTTGAGATGGAGTTCCCTCTCCGCCAAACTCTAAATTGGGATGTTAGTGACTTGTTCCATGGCTACCATGTGTGGTTATTTAAGCACAGGTCAGATGTGTTCTCACTTTGGAATTGTGCCAGTTCTCTAGGCCATCCATTCCGTAAGCTTGGCTTTAAATAGCTTGAAATTATGCAATAAGGTTCATAGGCATAATCGATTAGCAACAGTAGTACATACATTGACATCTGTGTTCTACAAATACTAATGAGATAGAAGGAGACCATTTTATATTATATTCAAATGAAAAATCCCTGCCATTATTGTCACTACTGCTTGATTTCTCATTTGTAGTGAACCATCGTGCAGGGCCATTACAAAATATCAGAAACAATTCTCACCAGGCTTATTAGTATACAGTCCTGAATAATAGTAATTAAACAGAGTACCCGAGCAGATGGCATTGCATTTGTGAAATCAGTACTTAATTTGTGCAGGTGTTTGCAGGTAATGATTCAGGTCTCATTTGAGGATGAGGACTTATTTTTCTTCTTCAGACTTTGATCAGTGAGATAATATCCCAGTGTACAGGTGATATTTTAAGCTTGGTAAAGGAGGCAGTTAGCAGGGCACCTATGTTTATAACCACTATAGACAAAACGGGAATATGTTCTTTCCAAGCTCAAATGTGACTGATAGAATCAAGTTATTTGCCTAAATATTTACATGTGTAAAAGCTTAACCCGGTGTTGGAAAATGGCCTTCCATGAATTGTCTCCCCAAACTTTTAGTCTTCCTTCTCCCCTTTTTCTGATTTTGTTTTTGTTGGCAGTAGAACTTTGAGCACTTTTCTACTGCTAACCAGTGCTAAAGTGCATGTGGTCTCTCTTCTAAACATGATAACATTGGCTCATACCAAATTGGTATATTTAATTTACTTATAAGTCCCTGGTAAAAGTGCACTAAATGTGCCCAGGGCCTTTAAAGTAAATGCTACTAGTAGGCCCGCAGCACTGATTAAGCCACCCACTTTAGTAGCCCCTTAACCATGCCTCAAGCCTGCCGCTACAGAGCCTGTGTGCGTGGTTTTAAACTGCCATGTCGACCTGGCAATTTAACCATTTGCCAGGCCTCAATCTTCCTTTTTGAAACATGTAAGCAACCCCTTAGCTAGGCACCGGACAGCCCAAGGGCAGGGTGTAGTGCATTTAAAAAGTAGGACATTTATTTTTAAGTTCTACATGTCGTGGTAGTAAAAACAACTCTTAAATCTGTTCCTCACTTCTAAAAGGCCGATCTCCTCAAGAGGCTAACATTGAGATTATCTTCATACATTTTATAAGTGTAATTTCCAGTTGAGAAGATCTAATACTTTCAGGTCTGGTGGCTCTGGAATCACAATGTGAAGCCACAATTTATGCTGAAGTTCGGATTTAAATTGCAATTCTAAAAATGGCACTTTTAGAAAGTTAGCATTATCTTAATTTTTCCATGTGGTCCCTGCAACCTGTCTATGATTATTCTGGGGTGGGTGACGTCAATGGCACAACTGGGTGTAAGTACTAGACCGCTGACACCACAAGCTCAGTACACCTCTGGACCTGAGGATACCCTGCCAAGAAGGAGGACTGCTGTACTGAAGGACTGCCACTCTGCTGGACTGCTGGTCTGAAGAACTTACTTCCTGCTATGTTGACTTGCTGCCTGCTACCCTTTTCCCCTGGGTGAGAAGGACTGTACCTGTAGCTGTTGTCACCAGAGCCCAGAAGGACTTCAAGGTCTAGCTGGCTAGTATCCTGATCCAAAGTCTGGGGGATATAACAGACTTCAACTCACCCTGATCTTACACATAGGACCATTGGAAGTGGGCCTGCAGTGTTCTGCAACAGCACCGATGCAATCTCTGCTGGGAGAGCAGAGTTGACGCATCACCACTATTGCGGGAGAAGTACCGGCGTAACACTCTCAGGACCATTGCATTGCCATCGGAACCACCACATCAGAATCACTGCATCACGACCACTGTAGAGAGATGGTTGATGCATCCCCTTAACTGTGTGGAGAATCCCAGCACATCAACTTTAGAACCATCGCATCTCTGAACCTCTTCATCATGTTCAGAACTGGTGCACCGGCTTCAGAACCATTGCATCTTGGAACTGACGCATCATCTTCAGAACCAGCTCAGCACTATTTTTGCGTGGAGACAGTTGACACATCATCTTAAATGCATGTTTGACAATGACACATCTCTCAGCTGCACTCTGTATCTTCACTGGACCAGGATGAAGGTACTTTTGTTGACGTGGCATGACGGGGTCCCTGTGTCCGGTCAACGCTGCATTGCTGTCAGCCTGAAACATTGTCTTTGCCCTTATCCAGTGTGACCACATATCCCAAATAGCCACTTATTCCTTATAAGTGTTATTTTCCCATTTAAACTTTAAAAATTCATATCTTGGCTTCTACTTATTGATTTTATTTTTATAAACTGGTATGGTGTCTTCTTGTGGTGTTTTCACCCTGTTACTGTTTAAAGTGTTGCGCAAAAACATTAGACATTGCCTCTTAAGTTAAGACTGACTGCTCTTTGCCAAGCTACAGGAGGGAGAGCGCAGGATATGTTATGGTGTGTTGTGACTTTCCCTGACTTGTATTGTGGTTCCTGCATGAACAAGTTGCATATTTCTGCCAATCAGAAACCCCATTTCTAATACCCAGCCATTGGTTCAGTTTTAAAAGGCAGTGTAGAATTAATGCCTTATCATGAGAAATTGGGTAGTTGGTTGAGAGGATTGAAACCCTACTCAAGCATCAGCCACAGTCCTTGCCAGGGTGAGCCACAAAATTAGGGGTGGGCCGAATTTGCACAAATTTACTTTTGCAAATTATCGCGAAAATGTTAAGAATCTCCGCAAACAAGCGGAAATATTGCGATGATGCGGAAGTTTTTTTCCTGCCTGTTCGGGGTATATCGGGAAAACTTGTCGGCGAACGCGGGGATTCAGGTAAGGCGAGAATGTATTATTTTACAGCGCGAGCAAGAAACAAATTATCGCTAAGCTGCGGAATGCGGAAATTTTGACATTTGCGCGCTCTCCGTGGAATGCGAAAATGTCAAATTATCGCAATTTCCGCGAGCGGAACGGAAATTTAGCCCAGGCCTACACAAAATGTCACTAAATTACCCTGCAATTAAGCCTCTAGTAGCTTGGCACAAACGCGGTGAGCTGGACTTAGAGGTAATGTGCAAAGTATTAATGCAACACTTAACGGTTATAAAGTGAAATTAACAACACAAAAAAAATGTTACACAAATTTCGAAAAATGGAATACAATTGTATAAATTATTTGACACCAAAACAACAAAAATCCAATCATTAGAACCAGATATCAGCAATTTTAACATTTTTAAATGGTAGACTTTAAGCCATGTCTTATACTGTCACTTTAGGGAATAGTACAAAGGGTGCTGCAGTTCACTGGTGACATTTAAAATACAGGCCCTGGGTACAGTTTATGTCATGTCCCGGGGACTTGTAGGAAAGTTAAATAGGCAATTAGGTGTATACCAGTCTCATCATATTAAAAGGAAGAGCACATGCACTTTACGACTGTGCTGAGAGTTCTTCACATAGCTAAAGCAGATAGGGCAAAAATCAGGGGTACACGGCACAAAAGGTGGTCATTTCCTACAACCAAAAAAATAGGTCACTTATATACATATAGGGTTGTCAGGAAATGGTCCCATCTAGTTGTAAGGCCCTGTCTAGGGAAGAAAAAACCTTACTTGGGTTACTAGGATCCTCACCCACGGTTTCATCAGTGACATGCATGTTTCACAGGGTGACATTTTGACAAATATGAATGGTTTGCAATGATACAGTGAAGTTTTAGATTTCTTTACCCAGCTTCCTGGATGATAAAAGAATCACTCATTAAACATAAGTAAGCATGCATAAATGTGTGCCCATGATGTGTTGTTTGATAATAACTTGTGAACAACAAACCATTAGCAGCTCTCCATGAAAGACTGTGTAAGGATATGATCATAAAGAAGGCCTACTGACACTTATAGGCAATTCCTTTGGCTGTAACATGAAGATCATGGACACTAGGGACATTATTATCTACAAGTCTTCAACTAGGTACAGACCAGTGCCACTGATGTTTTAATCTAGTCAGGGTAACCCCAAACACAGTAACTCTTGATTTATACTCTAGATAATTATATTAGCCCATTTGATCCCTACAATATCAAAGTGCTCCCTATACAAGGTTGAGCACACTCTCTGAGTGAGGGTTCACATGCTGAAGCATGCCGAGGACAAAACAATTGGTTGAGGGGTCCTATATAACCCCATCCTTGAAAAGGGCCTTGCAACCAGTCCAAATAATTTCCTGGTAGCTCTGTATGTATAAGGTTGACTTACATTGTGGATTGGTGTATCATTAAGGGGTCGATTCCGATCCTGGACTTTTTTTTCCCATACGACTCGTATCAGTATTTTTTTACGTACAAATCGTACAAGTCCCGTACAAACGGCGAAGTACGATTCGTACGTGGAAAATACATACGAATAGCCTCGGGAAAAGTCTACGAGACGTCCCCGAACAGGTTTACTTACAACTCGTAAAACTGAAGTCCGAGCGCGCAAGTACGATCCGTACCGCCCGTCCGACAACAGAAGCGCATGGAAAAGGCCCCATACGGATCGAACTTTGTACGAGCCCTACCCCGAGTACACTTGTGCCCGGGGTACGAGTCGTATCCCCCACCCCCGTATGTACAGACCGTACCCCCACCCCCCCTCCAGACGCTTCATGTCATCATGATATCTGCTCTGACCTTCCTCTAACTGTACATCTGCTCTCTTTCTCTTCTCTCCCTGTCTCACTGTGCACACTGATATCCCTTAAAGATCAAGTATAGGAATACCACACAAAGGGCTATTGTCAAAAGGAGTTTAAAAATAGCACCCAAAATTCCACTTTCCAAACATCCAAACCACCTCCCTATCGAAGCAAACCCATTTCCAATAGCTTCCTAAGCACCTGTCATTTCTAACTTTTATAAAATCTTTTGTAAACCCGGATATGTTCTTAATATATTTCTCCAGATTCTTACTCTCATCTGGAATATAATTATTGCATTGCTGAACCTTCAACATCCGCATACTCTGCCTTCATTTGCAAGCAAAAGGTCTTACACAAGTCGGTTCTGCAAAACAATAGACCTTATCGCAACCATCTCAATATTTGCAAGCAATAGGAAATTTGCAGTACTAGTAGCCAATATGTCCACAACGTTAAACAGCTTTCAAATTTTTAGACCATTCAGAATCACCCATACAGCTGGGATTATAGCACCAAAAATATTTGCTACTACACCACATTTGGTTCTGGATTTCTTTTCCCATACATGATCATTACTATGTTCAACGTAATAAATCTTGGGTAAAATAATGCCAAGATAACAGGTACCATGCCATCCATGCCATTCATGTGGCAAGTTGAAATAGGCATTTTGTCCACATATAAAACAGACTTCAGGAATCACAGAATTCTGTCCCTCCAAGAAATTAGACTTTTCCCTCTCACTTTAAAAGTGTGTTTACATTCACTCTTCCCTAGAAATAAAGGATCTGTGTAATTCTGATCAACATGGAAACACAATGTTCCCTTGTATTTCAAATCTAAAACTGAAGCAGGTACATTTCCTTTTTCCTAATGTTCAATTTTTTTACTTCTCCACTTATAATTTTTGAAATTCTGATTCATTTGCGTTTGAGATTTTAGGTCTCTCCATCCATCCTTAATCAAATCCCAAAAATTATTTTCCACATCTGACATCAAGCAAGTCAGAAATATGTATTTCTGCATACGCAGTGTCTAATGACTTATTCAAATGTTTGATTAGGGGGACTTGTGGAAGAACTAGGTGTCTTTTTTCCTTACAGTCCATAAAGTGTCTTTTATAATAAATGGTTCAAGCTCATTCACTAGTAGTTCCAACATGAAATGCTTCAGTTCATCAGCTAGCATAGAAAACTCATTTGTATCCCAAAAGGGATATTCAGCCAATTCTAAGATAAGATGTCTCAATGCATTCAGTCTCATCAACAAAGGAAGTTCAAAGGTTAGATCAAACTGGAGATCAAGTTCCCAAAGTTACTGTTGAACTTTCACAGTGATCCCAAAATTCCCAGAACTCATTCTCACTGTCAATTGCAAGAAAGTATGTCCATTCAATGTGATAAGTACCTTTGACAGGGCCCTTTATGTAGATTCAACCTCCTGAATGTTGTCTCTTCTCCTCTTTCACTAAGTCTGAATCCTACATGTCTGGGATATCTGGGAGATTACTTTCTGCCTGCAAGACCAGTCCTCTCCTCTCCTCTCCTGCCTTCTTGGACAACGTTCTTCTGCTGTCCCTTGCAGTTCTCAAGCAATAGGTCCTTCATCAGGGTCTGAGTCTACCTCTGTTACGACCACTGGATTAGCCTCTCCTTCACCAGTTTCATCATTCAGCTCTCCAGAACCCTCCTCAGGCTGATCAAGTGCTATTTCATTTTCTGACTGTTCCCCTACAACTTGACTAGCCTGCATGGAACCCTGTGAGTATGAGCAACATGAATCCAATTAGGGAGACCATCGCATTTCACAGGAGTTGAAGTTAAGGCTCCAAACACAATTTCTATATGTGCTTCTTCACCACCACCAAGTCTCCAAGACCTAGGTCATGGCACTGCTACTGATGTGGTTGGGCTGTAGCAGCTTCAACCTTATGCGAAACAGAATGCAACATGTCAATTAATCACTGCAGTAATCCAAAATCTAATAATTAGTAATGTTTTTTGCAGGTACAGCCGTCATTCTCATTGCCTTTCCCATGATGATCTCATGGGAAGACAGTCCTGTCCTATGATCAAGTGTGCTGTGCAAACTCATCAACATTAACAGCAAAGCATACAGCCATTTCAAAGATGTAGAAGCACACACTTTGGCAAGTCTTGATTTCAGTATCCCGCTGACCTGCTCCACCAGCCCTGAAGCCTCAGGTCAGTAACTACAATGCAGTCTCTCTTCAACTTTCAAGACAGCACATAGCATTCTCAGTGCTTCTTTATCGAAGTGCGTTCCTTGGTCCAAATGCAAGAAGTCGGGAAGCCGAAACCTGGTATTAACACCCTCAACAACAACTTTGCTACTGTGACACAATCATTTATTCTTGTGGGATATGCCTCAACCCATCATGAAAAGATGCACACAACAATCAATACATACCTCAACCCATCGCACACAGGCATCTCAATGAAGTCCATCTGCATCCTATTGAAAGAACCTCCAAACCTCCTTAAGTTGCTCAATGTCACTTCAGTTCTTTTCCCCACATTATTCTGTTGACACACAACACACTGGTGACATAGTGCTTCCGCCATCAATCTAAACTTGTTTGGTGAAACAATATGACCATGGCATCCCTCCCAACATTAGTAGAACCATGAGAAGGTGAGCGCAAGGTAAGAGGTTTTATTATTTTTTAATTTAATTTTACCTATCCTGTCATCTGTTGACTTCCCCCCATCCTGACCCCCACCACTCTTACCAGTGCTGGCGGCGCGTGCTGTCCCATGCACCCAATCTTCCTCCCCGCTCAGGCACCATCAAGAGGATTGATCGATGCCAAGATTTTCACTTGTCTCAAACATAAGAAATTGTTGGTAAGGATTGTTACTCTGGAAAGCATTCTGTTTCGAATTTGGGACCTGATTCAAAGAAAATCTGGGTACATTTACAGCTTGCTTTGGCATCGGAGGTTGGGGAACCTAGATCACTGGAGCTTGTGGCATGTTAAAATTCTGAGATCTAGTTTGATGTACATTCTGTTGCTGCATAGAATTACTGTTCTGAGGTAGTACAATCCCTGGATTCTGACCCTGATTTGCGAGATTTAGATGATATTGTCGCTTCCAATGCCCCATCCTATTATAGTAGTGGCATGGATTAATCTTTTTTAATGTTGCTACATCAATTCCAGTACTCTACCTTGTGAGTAAGTTCCTCTCTAGACAGCCTTCACTTGTACCACCATCAACTTCTCCTTTAACATTTTCTGCCTCATCTCAATCTCATTGTTGTAGTATCTAGTATACCGCAAAATCTCATCACCTGACTTATTCTGCCAACAAATCAGATGCTGCTGAATCATTATATTAATCTCAGGCCTCAATCCTGTCACAAACCTGGACACAAAGGGGTCGATTCCGATCCTGCATAAACCGGGTACGAACCGTCGGACGGAGCGTTTTCTCCGTCCGACCCGTACCCGGTAGAAATACCTTACAAACATGCAAGTATGATTCGTACGCAAACACCATTTGCGTATGATTC
The DNA here is from genome assembly GCF_964204655.1 of Triturus cristatus. Classification (NCBI taxonomy): domain Eukaryota; kingdom Metazoa; phylum Chordata; class Amphibia; order Caudata; family Salamandridae; genus Triturus; species Triturus cristatus. The sequence goes on along the minus strand of NC_140587.1, from coordinate 730,919,152 downwards.
GTAAGAAACACCGACCCAACAAAAAATACCCACAATTCTGATCCGTGACACCGCGGACGTTTCGTCCGGACGGAGTCAGGCAGCGTTTCATGAACCAGCAAGTACGATTCGTACCGACGTCACTCCGCACGGACAATATTTTACGGGAGCCAAAAACTGCTGGGAAATCAGGACGACGTGCACAAGGAGCACCTGTACGCGACGGACAGCCATGGACCCCAACCTACATGTCATCCCGGCCTTCATTGCATTCCACCTGGTGTACAGGAACCGACGCAGACGCCGCAGAAGGTCAGAACAACACCCAGGGTCAAAGGGGGGGGCAGGGGCAGGAAACATAACCCCCACCCAAGTCCAAAATCAAACATGTCCCGTACATACCTGACCACCAGGGTCTGTTCACTTCGGGGGTGGGGGCGTCTCCACCAAGGCCTGCGTCCGCCACAACGGAAGTCAACATGGACGCGAACCGGCAACACAACAATTGTGGTACGCACCGTACCCACGCCTAAAGAGCGTGGGTAAGGGTCGTACCACGCCCACCCCTACATCACCCCAACAATGGCGGTACGGCCCCTACCTACATCCCAAAGGCATGGGTACGGGCCGTACCGCCATTCTTGGGATGACGTAGGGGTGGGCGTGGTACGACCCGTACCCACGTCCTAAAGGCATGGGTACGATGCGTACCCCTACGGCACCCCAACAATGGCGGTACGGCCCATACCCACGCCCCCAGAGCGTGGGTACGGCCCGTACCACGCGTACCCCTATGTCACCGGCACAATGGTGGTACGGCCCGTACCCATGTCCCACAGGCATGGGTACGGCCCGTACCACCATTGCAGTGGTGATGTAGGGGTACGCCTGGTACGAGCCGTACCCACGTCCCAAAGGCATGGGTACGGTGCATACCCCTATGTCACTGCAACAATGGTGGTACGGCCCGTACCCACGCCCCCAGAGCGTGTGTACGGCCGTAGCACGCGTACCCCTACGTCACCCCAACAATGCGGGTACGACCCATACCCATGCCTCAAGGACGTGGGTACGGCACGTACCAAGCATACCCCTACATCACCACTGCAATGGTGGTACGGGCCATACCCAGGCCATAGGACGTGGGTACGGGTCCTACCATGCCAGTGTACAGATACAGAGGGGTGTGTGGGCATCAGCCCCAGCAGTGCCCAGACATATGAGGGGTGGGTGCCTATCACTACCAGCAGTGCCCTGACATAGGAGGGGTGGGTGCAGAGTCCTCCCAGCAGTGCCCAGACATAGGAGGGTTGGGTGCAGAGTCCCCCCAGCAGTGCCCAGTGATAGGAGGGGTGGGTGCAGAGTCCCCCCAGCAGTGCCCAGACATAGGAGGGGTGGGTGCAGAGTCCCCCCTGCAGTGCCCAGACATAGGAGGGGTGGGTGCAGAGTCCCCCCAGCAGTGCCCAGAGATAGGAGGGGTGGGTGCAGAGTCCTCCCAGCAGTGCCCAGACATAGGAGGGGTGGGTGCCTATCACTCCCAGCAGTGCCCAGACATAGGAGGGGTGGGGGTCTATCACTCCCAGCAGTGCCCAGACATAGGAGGGGTGGGTGCAGAGTCCTCCCAGCAGTGCCCAGACATAGGAGGGGTGGGTGCAGAGTCCCCCCAGCAGTGCCCAGTGATAGGAGGGGTGGGTGCAGAGTCCCTCCAGCAGTGCCCTGACATAGGAGGGGTGGGTGCAGAGTCCCCCCAGCAGTACCCAGACATAGGAGGGGTGGGTGCAGAGTCCCCCCAGCAGTGCCCAGAGATAGGAGCGGTGGGTGCAGAGTCCTCCCAGCAGTGCCCATACATAGGAGGGGTGGGTGCCTATCACTCCCAGCAGTGCCCAGATATAGGAGGGGTGAGTGCCTATCACTCCCAGCAGTGCCCAGACATAGGAGGGGTGGGTGCAGAGTCCTCCCAGCAGTGCCCAGACATAGGAGGGGTGGGTGCAGAGTCGCCCCAGCAGTGCCCAGTGATAGGAGGGGTGGGTGCAGAGTCCCCCCAGCAGTGCCCAGACATAGGAGGGGTGGGTGCAGAGTCCCCCCTGCAGTGCCCAGACATAGGAGGGGTGGGTGCAGAGTCCCCCCAGCAGTGCCCAGAGATAGGAGGGGTGGGTGCAGAGTCCTCCCAGCAGTGCCCAGACATAGGAGGGGTGGGTGCCTATCACTCCCAGCAGTGCCCAGACATAGGAGGGGTGGGGGTCTATCACTCCCAGCAGTGCCCAGACATAGGAGGGGTGGGTGCAGAGTCCTCCCAGCAGTGCCCAGACATAGGAGGGGTGGGTGCAGAGTCCCCCCAGCAGTGCCCAGTGATAGGAGGGGTGGGTGCAGAGTCCCTCCAGCAGTGCCCTGACATAGGAGGGGTGGGTGCAGAGTCCCCCCAGCAGTACCCAGACATAGGAGGGGTGGGTGCAGAGTCCCCCCAGCAGTGCCCAGAGATAGGAGCGGTGGGTGCAGAGTCCTCCCAGCAGTGCCCATACATAGGAGGGGTGGGTGCCTATCACTCCCAGCAGTGCCCAGATATAGGAGGGGTGAGTGCCTATCACTCCCAGCAGTGCCCAGACATAGGAGGGGTGGGTGCAGAGTCCTCCCAGCAGTGCCCAGACATAGGAGGGGTGGGTGCAGAGTCGCCCCAGCAGTGCCCAGTGATAGGAGGGGTGGGTGCAGAGTCCCCCTAGCAGTGCCCAGACATAGGAGGGGTGGGTGCAGAGTCCCCCCAGCAGTGCCCAGAGATAGGAGGGGTGGGTGTAGAGTCCCCCCAGCAGTGCCCAGACATAGGAGGGGTGGGTGCCTATCACTCCCAGCAGTACCCAGACATAGGAGGGGTGGGTGCATATCACTCCCAGCAGTGCCCAGACATAAGAGGGGTGGGTGCCTATCACTCCCAGCAGTGCCCAGACATAGGAGGGGTGGGTGCAGAGTCCCCCCAGCAGTGCCCAGTGATAGGAGGGGTGGGTGCAGAGTCCCCCCAGCAGTGCCCAGACATAGGAGGGGTGGGTGCAGAGTCCCCCCAGCAGTGTCCAGGCATAGGAGGGGTCGGTGCAGAGTCCCCCCAGCAGTGCCCAGAGATAGGAGGGGTGGGTGCCTATCACTCCCAGCAGTACCCAGAGATAGGAGGGGTGGGTGCAGAGTCCCCCCAGCAGTGCCCAGACATAGGAGGGATGGGTGCAGAGTCCCCCCAGCAGTGCCCAGACATAGGAGGGGTGGGTGCCTATCACTCCCAGCAGTGCCCAGACATAGGAGGGGTGGGTGCCTATCACTCCCAGCAGTGCCCAGACATATGACACATGCATACCCACCCCTGGTGCTGGCAGCACAATACACACAATGAGATCATTCAACAAGACTGTATACTCATGTGCCACCCTACTAAACTAAGAGACCCAAAGGGACCACACACTGTCACGCACATTCCAGGACTGATAGGAATGTACAGGTGCTGGGGCAGCCAACAAGTTGGTGCCTACTATGGAAGGAAAAGGGTGGAGTACCCACAGATACAATGCCCACAATTTTCAGTCAGGTGACCAAAGACCCTGCAGACCACGCAACACATGTGTGCGAGGCTGGGAGTACACACATGCATAGGGCGTAAAAGGGAACATGTCCACATGAAGTCATGTCAATATACTCCATACACTAGTACAGTGACCACCAAGGATGCCACAAATGATGCAGGTGGAGACATTGCTGAGCAGGCATGGCCAAAGTTGGAGGATCCGTCACACACCCAGGATATGTAGACACAGCTCAGCACAACAATTGGGAAACAGCCTGCAGGGAAGATGTCAGGGTCCAAAGAGGAAGGAACACACCTTGGGACAATATCACCATACAGTAAGAGCACACATGACCAAAGATTATTTGCAGAGCCCTTGTGATGGCACACAGATACCAGGGTCCACCCCATGAGCAGCACACTACAACATTTCCCAGACACCTAACACATTATCACCCCCCCAAATCATGGAGCAGCACCACCAACAGCAAGTCCAGGAAAGCATTAGTGTGCAAAAGAAGAAAAAAAATGCTTTATTCAGCAGAAAATAATATTTGCTAAATGAATGTCCAGAGTATAGAGGGCCCATAGGCCAGGCCATGTGAAAAGTCCTGGTGGGGGACACTTAGGGACGTGTCTCCCCTAGCTTGCCTGCACAGTTCACATGTCCATTTCATCCACAGAAGGGGGGGCATAATGGGGGGGAAGGACCAGGCACCGCAGGGACAGGAGGGGCAAGGGTAGGTGTTGTGGGTGCAGGGAGGGACGACTCCACCACAGGGGGTGGGGCAGTGCCAAAGGTGGTGGTGAGGATGGCGCTGCATACAGTGGCAAGGTCTCTCAGCATCTCCCCTGCACCCGAATGAACCACAGGCCCCAAGGAGGGGGGGGTCGGAGGGATGGGTTGCAGCACAACTGGGGAGGGTGTGGACAGGGGGGGACTCAACTCCCCTGCCCGGGGACTCTCTCGACCGCTTGCGGGGTGGTGTCACACTGGGGCTGAGGGACAGACTGGCCATGAAGGACTCCTTGTCCGACTGTTGGGCAGGGGAGCTAAGGGGAGTGGTTTTGGAGGAAGTGGGTCTTGAGGAATGTGGACTCCCACTCTGGCTGCGTGGCTGCCGTTTGCCCCCAGACCCAGTGGGTGTGCCTACTTCCCCCTGTGTGTGCATGACTGGAGGAGTGCGCTTTGCCTTCCCTGGTGGTGTGCTGCCTGTGTCTGGTGGGGTGCGTGCATGGTAACGTCTGGGTGTGCGTGGGACAGGCATGGGAGTAGGAAGTGTGGATGGTGCAGGGGTAGGGGGGACGGAGCGCTGCTGGAAATCCACTGCTGCAGTCAGTGTGGAGTCTATGGACTTCAGCAACATCCGTTGATCAGACATCGCTGCTGACATGGCTTCCATGTATGACTGCATCTGTGTTAGCAGTGTGGTGTGGCCATGGAGGACAGTAAGCATCGATGCCTGACCAACCTGCAACTGCCGCAGAATATCCACAGACTCGGCATTGACGCAGCAGGGGAGACAGGGGCAGGGGGTGCGGTGCCTGGCACGAAGGAGACCTGTTGGCGCCTAGCACGGTGGGAAGGGACCCGAGCAGGTGGGAGGCGGGTGATGGGAATTGAGGGGGCGGCGGCAGATGGAGTGCTGCTCTCAGCTCTGGTAGCTGCGTCCGCCCTCTCAGGGAGCTCAGCCTCGGACCCGTCAGCGTCATAGTCGGTGGTGGGACTGGACAGGTCCTCCGCCGCACTCCCCTCCGCCTGCGTGCCACTCGCTGAGCCAGACACGCCAGCACTGGTGGCACCGCTGCTGGATCCCTCCTCAATTTCCGTGCCAGTGTCTCCCTCGGTTTCCCCCGACGATGCTGTGGGCAAGGTGAAGAGACAGGAAATAATCAGACACCTGTATACATATGACACATGATTCAAAACTACATAGGTCACAGTGCATAGCATGAAAAGCAACATGAGTAACATCTACAATACTACGCACATATGAAGGCCCTGCACCACACAGTTGGTTGACCCACCATGCCACTGAGAAACAATGGAGAGCATGACACAACAGCAAAGAACTTGAAATCAAATTAGACTGAGGAGCTAGACTCTGGGGACAGTCGAGTACAGCATCTGGACCACACACCGTAGCCAAAAAAGGGAACCATGTCTTGTAACTTTTGGCACATGCTGCTTAGCAAATACATTTAACCCTGCTCAACATGACTGGGTCACTGCATGTTGAGTGTATGTTCAGACAATCATCATACACAGGCCAGACCTGGCAAGGACACATACGGTTTGGACATGTAGGCCTTTCCCGCACAAACCCCCCCCTACCTGAGACAATGTGAGTGACACAGAGGAAGTACTTACACCTCTTACTCAGGGATTACTAAAATGCCCTTCAATAAATCCTGAATGTACACGAACTAACCTTCCTGCGCCTGTCCACACATAAAATTGACAAGCAACCATCATCAGATAGTTGTACCAGTACACGCATGTGTTGGGTCCGTACCACTATGGTTGTGTCGCCGTAGGCGTACGCCATAGTGGTACGGACCCTACACACGCGTGAACGGACCGTATCACCATGGCGTACGCCTACGGCTGCACTACCATAGTGGTACGGACCCTACACACGCGTGTACGGACCGTATCACCATGGCCTACGCCTACGGCGACACAACCATAGTGGTCCGGACCCTACACACGCGTGTACGGACCCTATCACCATGGCGTATGCCTACGGCTGCACTACCATAGTGGTACGGACCCTACACACGCATGTACGGACCGTATCACCATGGCGTACACCTACAGCGACACAACCATAGTGGTACGGACCCTACACACGCCCTCAGAGCGTGTGTATGGTGCATTTCACACCTTACATTGGTGACAGGCGGCACACAGAAAAGGAATTGAGCTGTCATACTTAGCCGAGGCTGGAAATCAAGTTATTGTCAGTGCAGTCCTACATGACTCGGGCCTAGGTGTGTCAGGCTGTGATGTGGCACAAATCTCCTCATGTTTGAACCCAGTAGATGTGTGATGAGCTGTGTACACATGTCATGTGTCTCAAGCTGCACTATGTGCCACACATCCCCTTCACACCTTTGACATGTGTGCATGTAGTACAGACTTGTTGAGCACTGCGTCACTGGCATGGCACAGTCGCCAACACCCGCAACTGTCCCCTGATGCCAGGTACACGGATAATGACACCTGACATGTGACTACCGGCTTTGCACGATGTGAGTATGTCATGTGTGTGTCATGTGTTCCCATAAGCTTGCTGTTGGTGTTCCATCAAATGCATCTGCAGTTGCTGCATCCAACATGTGCATGTGTGTGGATGGGCATGGCAAACTATTATGCACACCAGGACACATGTGGAATCAGATGTAACGTGTGTATGTATGCATCGAACATGGACTTGCGAGACAAGGACATATCTGCGCAGTATCAATGTATGTGTGATCAGTTTTGACATGTACCCCTTCATGGCAAGGTGTGTGGTCTGTCCTTATTTCAGGGACATGTCACCTGTGCCTCTAGTGTTCCACAACCTGTCTGTATGATAAACATCCTTCTCCTGCACACATGTGGATGTCTGTCACTCCTGTAATGCGTCTGCCTGTTTACTTACACTGGCCCACAGCTAGTCTCATGCCATGTCATGTTGAGCTTGTGAATCCACGTTTGTAGATGGCTCTTGGTAGGAGTGTCACTTGCCTGACATACGTGTCCAGGATATATTGCACAGACCTGACTGTGCATGTAGCATATGTGTATTGGCTGTTCAACATGTGCTCAGTACATTGACAGTGTTGTTGTACTGTACTCACTCTTCGTTGTCCCTTCCAAATTCCTGCAGGGCTCCGCCTCTCCCCCGACCAATCCCAGACTTGGCTGCCCTGAGGGAATGTGACTGTATACGCCGCTACCGCTTCACCCAACGGTTGATTCTGAACTTGACAGCAAGGCTGGCACCACACCTCCAACCGCTACACAGGTATCCTACTGCACTGACACCCAAGATGAAGGTGATGGCAGCCCTACATTTCTTTGCCACGGGTACGTTCCAACAAACCATTGCTCTTGTTGGTTGCATGTCCCAAACCATGTTCAGCCGTGTCCTGCATGATTTTTTAGAGGCCATCTTGATTCACCTGGATGAGTTTATACATTTACCAACTCCTGAGCAGTTGACAGGTGTCAAGGGTGACTTCTATGCCCTGGGAGGGATGCCCCATGTCATTGGGTCTATTGATGGGACACATGTGGCTTTGGTACCACCACAGGCACAGGAGGTAGCCTATAGGAACAGGAAACATTACCACTCCATTAATGCCCTTGTGGTGTGTCTTGCTAACATGGTGATTTCCCATGTCTGTGCTCGTTTTCCAGGTTCATCACACGATGCCTACATCATGAGGCGTAGCAGGGTGCCTGAAATGATGCTGCAGCTGCGCAACGAACGAGCATGTCTTGTTGGTGGGTATACTCTGTTACTCCTGTATTTAGCGTCATCTTTCTGTCTTACTGCTTCTCCTGACCCACTTCTGTCCATGATGTTTCCATGTAGGGGACTCTGGCTATCCCAACATGCCATGGCTGATCACACCTCTCCGCAACCCCAGAACGGCTGCCGATCACCGGTACAACAACGCCCATGGGCAGACCTGGCGAGTGATAGAGAGGACCTTTGGCCTCCTGAAGAGCCGATTCCGGTGCCTCGACAAGACCGGCGGCGCACTCCAATATGCACCGGTGAAGGTCTGCAAAATCTTCCTTTTGTGCTGCATGCTGCACAACATGGCAGTGAACAAAGCTGTGCCACTCATCCTGGATCCGGATGATCAGGAACATCCACCCGTGGAGGACGAGGGGCTTGGTGACGAGGCAAGTGATGTTGAGGAGGAGGAGGAAGAGGACATCCGGAGTCGGCTCATACGCAACTTCTTTGCTTAGTGATGAGTTGCAGTGTCTGGGTGTGCACGCATTGAGCCTTGTGTGGCATGTGTTGCAATGTGTGGGTCCATCTGCATGTATGGCAAGTGAGTCAGAGGTGTGTTTGGATGTGTCACTCGAGTGATGGTGTAATGACTGTATGTCTTACCTGAGACACTATTTTCAACTAGCATGTTGACAACCTTATACATGTCGAGTACATGCCCATGCATGCGGATGTACTTCTTTTGGCTCACTTCTTGTGTGTCTCTCATCCCCAGGTATTTGCGCATGCTGTCTGCTGGTGGCATTGTTGTGCTCCTGCTATTCCTCATGAATACAGCAACTTGTGCTGAATCAGCGTAACATGCACAGACATGTCGAAAAATCACCTTAGGGTAAGGGATGCACCACGGCTTTTTGGGTGTGCTATGTGTTTGGAATGTGTGTGCACTGCTCCTGTTCATGTTTGGTTACTTTGCATACATGTAGAATCACCATGGGTCACATGACATGGAGCTGGATTCACCTGAATTGATAGTCACACTTGGTGACAGTCATCTGTACTGTGATTGTGGATTGTGATGAAGGCATCAATGTGTGTAACACTGCCCTCGGACACATACGGGATGCAGCGGCTTGACATAGTGTGGGACATCCCCATTAGTGGTTCAATGGTGAATTGCAGCCTCTCCTTGAGCAGCACGGGGTGTTTGCCTCACACCTGTCACTTGTGTGCCAGTTCTATGGGTTTCCTGCATCTGTGGTGCAAAGGGAGGTGCCAGTGTAGGTTCCACATGTTCATCCACATGACCTGTGCATCTGTTAATATAGATGCATTTGCCTTCCGGCAAACATGACTATTAAAGGTGTCCCTCAGCCTCCAAGGTGCCTCATCTCTGTCAATGCAGGTCTCTTGCCACTGTGCATGCGGCATGTCTGGCATAGTTGTCACAGATTGTGCATACGAGTCTATGTGTAGAGTAGCAAGATGCAAGCTGTTTGTCAGGGATTATGATATGTATTGTGCACGATGTACATGGTTGTGTAGGTATTTTGCCATCTCAGTCCCCACAACGGCCACTTTGCTGCATGTGCATCCATTGTCTGTGTGTGTGCCATGTTGAACCAGACACTCCTCCCTTCTCATACACCTTTTGCAGTAGTCCTTTCTGACATGCTTGCGTTAGTGTGCAACTTGTGGCATGGTTTCCAGGACATGGCGCCTGCTGCTGCAGGCCCTGCAGCAAGGGCACACAGAGTTTCTAGATTTGCCCTCCCACACACCCCCCTTCCTCCCTCCACCCATTCATTTTGGTGTAATCTGCTTGTGTGTGACACAGTTGCGGTGGCAAAGGCTGGACCGTCTGCACATGCCACGTGCACATTGCACGTGCCTCATGTCCTTGCATGTGCCACATCACGCTACACCATGATGTTGAGGCCACCCACCAAGCAATGTCCATCCAATACATCTGTTGCATGCACTCAGGCATGCACTCATCACCCACACAACACCTTTGCATAATGAGTGTGCAACTCCAACTGCCTACACAGCGCTGGCACGCCTTCCAGGCCCTGTCACACCATCCAGGTCATGTCCCTCCTACTCCCCACCAGCTCTGTACCCCAACAAGGCCATGGGAGTGGTACTCCAGGCCTCTGCATGTAGTATGGTGTCGTTGTGGGACACATGGCACAGGTATCATGTCTCAGCGTGTCAGTCTACAATGTGTCCAGGATACCCCTCTACACCATGACATGCGCACTGCATCTCATCATCATCTGGTGTCCCATTGACAGGCAGGTGCTCCTCACCCTCCCCAAAGATGCAGTCCTTGCCAGTTCCCATATTGAATAATGCATGGTATCCATTGGCAGATGGCTGCACGTTGGCCACCTGATGCTGGACTTGTACACGACTGAGGTGTTCATCTGCGGATTGTCCCCTTACAGCTGGGTCAACTGCTTGTGTCCCACCCGCAAGGGCCCTGCACAGGCACACAGTGTCCATGGACACGAGCTGGTGTGCATCATGGAAAGCTTGCCCACATGTGCTATTCTGATCACCAGCATCTGTACCTCAGGCCTCAGCACACTCTGCATTATGTACAAGGTCCACTGTTCGATCCACCTCAAGGCAAGACAGACCTCCCCCAGGTCAACTTCGACATCCATGTCCAATCCTACCCTGCACTCTAGGGAGAAGTACCTTACAACTCCCATGACACTTGTCCACATCTAGGGTGCATCTGCACAGCTCTGCTTCAACATCCGGCAACCCAGCCACATCCCTGTCCAACAGGGATGACGGCAATGGATCACTGTCATCTGCAGGATGACCTTCACAATCCACGTCCACACTCAGGATGCAGCCCACGACCACGCCCCCAACACAACCATGTGGCACTGTCATCCAAGACCCCATTGTGCCATCTCCATGCATCCAACCTTGGCCTGGCCACCATTCTCCACATCCACCTGACTCCTGCTTGCAGGACATAGTTCTCCCACCTGGCTACACATACCTGGGACTCCCACCCAGGACACTCCACATGATCCCTGACCTCTGCGCATGACTGTTGCTCTTCAAAATAGGTCAGTCCGCACAGTTGTGCAGGCACCCCCTCAGCTGGTTGGGCCCATCACTGGTAAGTATGGTGCTCCATGTCTGTATTGGATGATACATTGTGACCCATGTGTATCCTGTGCCAGACTCCAGGGTATGCATGGTTGGAGTTACTTCAAAACTCAGGCATGTTTTGACTTGCAAACACACACATGTAGTGGAATAATGCTAAATGACGGCATCATCTTGTGATTTGTAATGTTTTTATTGGTGGTGGGGTATGTGTGTGGGGGGATGCAATTAGGTGCTGTACCGGGGGTATAGAATCCAAAGTTCACAGGGGAAGATGGTATCCTTGCCATTGGAAGTCATCAGAGTCCATGACACAGTCTTTGTCAACATTGGTCAGACAGTGACCAGCAAGTCCATGTTGCAGAGAATGTCATAGGATGAGGTACTGCTGTTGCGCCAGGGGGACAGGTGCCAGGCCAGGTGACCTAGGAGATGGTGATGGTCCGCTGACTCTCACGGTCTTTTGCGTGGACGACTCACCTTCCTCCGGGGACCCTCAGATGCAGGCCTTGACGATGCTGGGGACGCTCCATCAGATGAATCCTCATCCTCCTCCCTCCCTGTGTCTGGTGCTGGTCTACGCCTGGTGGCACAGGGAGGGTTTGCCAGGCTTTGGGCGATCTGACAAAGTGATTGGCTCACGTCCTTGTGCACCGCCAGGAGCTCAGCCAGTCTTGCCTCGATCCGTCCTTGGTGTTGTTGATGACTGGCATGATGCTCGACCTGCAGGTTCTTAACCTCATCGAGGGTCCCCTGCATCTCGGAGAGTGTTGACACGACCTGGTCGATGCCTCTGGTGTCACGCCGGTATGTGTCCAGGATGTTGCGGACGTGTGACATAACTGGGTCCTCAGCTGCCTGGTCAGGCTCGTGCCTCCGCTGTCCTCCACTCCCACCACCCCTGCCCACTTGAGCCTGGCCTGCCCTTGTGGGCACGTCGGGTCTCCGGGACCCCTGAGGGATGGCATTTTCGAGGTCGCCTGCCTCCTCCTGGGTGCCCGGGAGCCCTCGTCCCTCCTGGTCAGACTGGCTGTGTTGTGTGCGAGCAGGGCTCCTGTGTGCATCCTGGGATGTGGCAGGAATGGGGGTGGTGGTTGGCACAGTTGTACCTGACGCAGGTGCTGCAGGTGCTTGGGCACCAGAGGGGCCAGGTTGGTCGGGGTCATCCACGGTGTGGTGAGAGTCGTCACTGCCGGTGGGATCATTGTCACGCCGAGCCGGGTCCTGTGTGTCTTCCCCCCCAGTGTTGGGGGGAGATCGACGACGTTGCCCTGTGTGTGAGAGAGAGAGAATGTTAATGGTGTTTCATGCGTCATCCATGTTTCATACACATTCAAGTTGGCACAGTTGCTCTGGGTAGTTGGATATGTCTAGCATTCCTCTCACAGTGCACTTGTGGACGGGTATGTTGCGGGGGTCAGATTGATATGTACTCCTGGTTATTTGGCCTGTCTAATGAGTGTTGGGATGCTTATTTGGCTATGGATTGGTCTTGTTGTGTCACATATCCATTGTGGGAGTGCAAATTTGCGTTGTGTGGGACCGGCCTCGTGGCGTGGACCCCCCCTGACCATTAGTCCCTCCAACCCGACTCATGCCACCCCCCCCTGATCCCTGGTTATAGACCTCCGGCCACCATGTCCCGATGTTCCGATGGCCGACCCAGGGCCCCAGCGAAACCTAGACCTTAGACGCGCCATGCCCGGCCAAGGGAGAGGGAACCCCCCCAAGCAAGACAGGGAGGAGTAGTCTCTGTCGCACCTCTGACCTCCTCTCAATGGAGGGTTTCGATCGCCCTCCGGGCCCCCAGGGAGCTGGCTCCCCGCATGCTGGGTGTCTGGAGTCCCTCCCGGCCCTACTTCAAAGGATCAAAGAGTCGAGTGACAGGAAATCCCAACACACCGCCCCCCTATGCCAAGACCCCTCTCTGTGAGGACGCTTGACTTCAAAGGGAAGAAGGCGTTTAACAGAGGGTGCTGAGGGGACTGGGGGAGAGAAGACCTGGAACTACGAGGGCCCTGCGGACCTGGTCGAGGCTCGACGAAACCTGAAGGAAAGACGCTACCCGATCCTTGGAAACCACCTGAGCCCTGCTGACGCCGTCGCGGCTCCCGAGAACACTAAGAACACTGGAGCCCTGCTGAGAGACTCGCGGCTTCCCCCGACCCTAAGACCATCGAAGCCTGCTGAGTGACTCGCGGTTCCCACCAACTCAAGCCTGGTTGAGCCTGCCGAGTGAATTGCGGCTCCCCGAAGATCACCCGATCGACAGTTCCTTCCCGCCAGAGCCCTGCGGACGTGGTCGCGGCTCGAGAGCACAGTGGTCCGGCTGGACCCGAGACTGCACCGTGTCCCCCGGCTCGAGGATTGAGGATACTCGGCAGTGACTCTGAACCAAGAACTGTCCCGCTACCCCAACCCCCCTGTGCAAGAATTACCAAGCTTATTGTACCGACCAAAGACTACCTTGCGGATCATGAAGGTCCAACGATTCTTAGATAAAGATCTCAGTCTACTGAAACCTACTGTGTGGTGTCTCTTTGTCACGTAGTGCAAGCTCAGCGCGTGCGAGCCCAAGTACGAGACCTCCCTTCCTGAAGGGGCCTCACAGCCGGTGCTCAGCCTGGTTCTGGGAGAGGCGGGTCACAGGGTGGTCAGGAACGTGTTCTGTAACCCCCCTGGGATAGCCCTTCCAACATGTTGGCTGCCCCGGGGGTGTGTGCTTGTGTAAGGGGGGGGTGTGACCGGGCATGCTGTTGGGTGTGGTGTGATTTGTCATTGGGTCTACCAGGTGATGTATCTATCCCCTCATGGTGCCTGCTGGCATAACAGTGACCCTCCTCCCTCCCTCTGTCTGTCTCCCTCTGTCTCCCTCCCTCTCTCTCCCTCTCCCTCCGTCTGTCTGTCACCCTCTGTTGCCCTCTGTCACCCTCTGTCTCACTCCCTCTCCCTCCCTCTGTCTGTCACCCTCTGTCGCCCTCTGTCGCCCTCACTCTCGCTCCCTCTCCCTCCCTCTGTCTGTCGCCCTCTGTCTCCCTCTCTCTCTCTCCCTCTCCCTCCGTCTGTCCATCACCCTCTGTCACCCTCTGTCTCCCTCCCTCTCCCTCCCTCTGTCTGTCGCCCTCTGTCGCCCTCTGTCTCCCTCCCTCTCTCTCCCTCTCCCTCCGTCTGTCTGTCACCCTCTGTCGCCCTCTGTCTCCCTCTGTCTCCCTCCCTCTCCCTCCCTCTGTCTGTCGCCCTTTGTCTCCCTCCCTCTCTCTCCCTCTCCCTCCGTCTGTCTGTCACCCTCTGTCGCCCTCTGTCTCTCTCCCTCTCCCTCCCTCTGTCTGTCGTCCTCTGTCGCCCTCTGTCTCCCTCCCTCTCTCTCCCTCCGTCTGTCTGTCACCCTCTGTCGCCCTCTGTCTCCCTCCCTCCCTCTCCCTCCCTCTGTCTGTCGCCCTCTGTCACCCTCTGTCTCCCTCCCTCTCTCTCCCTCTCCCTCCCTCTGTCTGTCACCCTCTGTCGCCCTCTGTCGCCCTCACTCTCGCTCCCTCTCCCTCCCTCTGTCTGTCGCCCTCTGTCTCCCTCTCTCTCTCTCCCTCTCCCTCCGTCTGTCCGTCACCCTCTGTCACCCTCTGTCTCCCTCCCTCTCCCTCCCTCTGTCTGTCGCCCTCTGTCGCCCTCTGTCTCCCTCCCTCTCTCTCCCTCTCCCTCCGTCTGTCTGTCACCCTCTGTCGCCCTCTGTCTCCCTCTGTCTCCCTCCCTCTCCCTCTCCCTCCATCTGTCTGTCACCCTCTGTCGCCCTCTGTCACCCTCTGTCTCCTTCCCTCTCCCTCCCTCTGTCTGTCGCCCTCTGTCTCCCTCCCTCTCTCTCCCTCTCCCTCCGTCTGTCTGTCACCCTCTGTCGCCCTCTGTCTCTCTCCCTCTCCCTCCCTCTGTCTGTCGTCCTCTGTCGCCCTCTGTCTCCCTCCCTCTCTCTCCCTCCGTCTGTCTGTCACCCTCTGTCGCCCTCTGTCTCCCTCCCTCCCTCTCCCTCCCTCTGTCTGTCGCCCTCTGTCACCCTCTGTCTCCCTCCCTCTCTCTCCCTCTCCCTCCGTCTGTCTGTCACCCTCTGTCGCCCTCTGTCCCCCTCTGTCTCCCTCCCTCTCCCTCCGTCTGTCTGTCACCCTCTGTCGCCTGAAGTAATCTAATTAGTAATCCCAAGGGTCACACTTACCAGTGGCCCGCAATATCAAGTCAATAATAAGCAGTTGGCAACGTAGAAGGTTCAAACGTTTATTGGCCACAACAGAACTCTACATAGAGGAGCCTCATCGAACCTCACCCATCAGGTGCGCCGAGGAAGACTGCTGGCTCCTTGACAAGATCACACTTATATACATAACAGATTCAGCATACAAAGCATGGTAAGTGGAAAAACACCAGTTAGCCCTAGAGCTCCTAAATGAGCTCATACCATCTGCCCGTATAAGGTTACTATCGCCTTCAGAGAAGGTCGGCCGGGTGACTCCCTTTCGTCTCGGGCACAGAGGAATTTCGCTTAGTACTCCCTACTGCAGATGTGACCTTGGGCCTTGGCCATGAATACAATTCACCCTGTCTCTAGGCTGGTACGAGCTAAATCATACAGACTGTGGGTAGAGAGAGAGACACATGATCTGAGGCACGACTGTTCATGATCCAAGATGGCCACAGTATGGCTTTTCGGCCCTTTCTATCATGCAAGACACGGAGACCAAATGGGTTACTTTATAAAGCAGTTCTCGATGCATATGGAGTAGAGGTACAGCCTAAGATACATTATGCTCACTTCATATATTTGACTCGAATCCCACAGAACGGCCCTTTTTAGCATAATGTAGCTATCCATCAAGCTATTCTTCGAAAATACCCTCGTCTATCTGCATTATGTCATGTATTTCTTTCTGCGCTAGCTGAGCGCTCACCCTAGCGGAGTTTGCTTCAGGCTTAGGGAGAGCAAGACGAACTTGGGCAGCACAATAGGAGCAGCAAGCGGGCCCACATTGGATGCAAATGCAACAAGTAAAAAGGAAACCCCCTATTCCTAGGAGGACCATGAATATTTTCCAACCCCAGGTGGTAAGGAGACCCCAGAACCACCCTGAAAGGGACCAGGTACCTGTCTCTGTATGGATTTCAGATGCTAATCGATGCAGCTTCTGAATGGCCAAATGAACCGAGGGGGCGGAGTCAGGTATATACACACAGCAGGAGCTGCCGATCACTCTGCACGCTCCTCCGCGATCAGCTAGGATAACGTCCAAAACAAGACAGTTTTGGAGCTTCACGAGTCAAGTCGCTTGAAGCTCAACTGTGATATTAGTTAATATCCCAGCAGTGGTGTTCACCACTCCCTCTACTACCCTAGACAATCTTCTAACTTCTTTACTGGTCAAAATGGGTCCCCACATAGGCAGGACTCCTTTTATGATATTAACAAAATGTTGGGCGGGGGTATCAGTCTGATCGGTAGCGTCTCCATCAGAGTTTCCTGAGTCTAAACTCCGTCTATTTAATGAGTGGGACCTGTGGTAGTCCGAAGGTGCTACATAAACAGGAGGGTAAAGGAAGGATAAGTAACATTTACCTGA
Source organism: Triturus cristatus (assembly GCF_964204655.1). Taxonomy (NCBI): domain Eukaryota; kingdom Metazoa; phylum Chordata; class Amphibia; order Caudata; family Salamandridae; genus Triturus; species Triturus cristatus. The sequence goes on along the minus strand of NC_140587.1, from coordinate 730,902,449 downwards.
CCATCCTCTGGGGAGCCAGGTATAAGCATTTTCTCCACACACAAAATATACATTCGAAGGAGGGACTATAGGCGGGCTACTAGAGGTTTGTAAGCTATAGGTATAGTTACATTTACTAACTCCGACAGATAGATGGCCAGTACCATGTATGCAAAAGGAGGACGAGGTGTTCAGCACAGGGACCGGAATGATCCTATCATTCGATACATTTCTTTCCTGGAAATATCTGAAATATTCGGTAAAGTTGAAGGACACAAAATCTAATACTTCGTCCCTCAGCCAGGTGTCCTTTTCATGTTCCATATACACATTCATGCAAGCGGTAGGATCCAGGGTACCATCCGTACCCTCAGCATTCGGGGTGAATCCCTAATGCTTTTCTATATAAGCCAGGATTAGTTTGTAATCCTTCTCGGAGAATCGGTGCTCGTCCACAGTTTAATGTTCATACATCATTGACAATAATTTAAACCAAGCTTCACAACTGCCTAAATATGACAAGGGCATTGAAATGAACAGGTCATGCTTGTGCATTACAGACGGAAGGAGGCCACATACCCAACAATTCGTGACATTCGTTGACTTTTGAGTCTGATGTAACATTTCAATAAAAGCATTATTCACATATGTCTGGCGATGCCTCTCTTTATGTGGCGCGAAAGTCTGAAAGTGGTGCTCCCCAGGAGCGGGGGTGGTAGTTATCAGAGTGTGTACAGGATGACGAAATTCTAGATAGATGAATATTCCTAAACATAGCATTAATGCAACAACTATTATGGCAATAAAAACAATCTTAACACGCAAACTTCAAGTCGAAAACATTGGTAGGTGTGAATACAAAGGGCGGTGCACTATGGGACGTTCTTCTTCAGGGACAAAACGAGCAAAAGGGTACATTCTCACTAAAAGTCCAGATATAACCTCGGGAAAAAGGGGGGTTTTCTACAAGCAGTCCAACCTGCCGGAGGGTGCTTCTTTCCTGTGTCTGTATCTGAGCCTCACAGGCAGACTCCTATTGTTCCATAAAACCCAAAAAGAATAAAGGCACAAAACTTCTCGCGTCGGAGTTGCACTTGACACAACTCTTGTTGGAAAGAAACTCCACCTGGGCCCCTACCAACTGATCAATGTCTCTATCTTCTTTCTGAACAGAGCGTTATCAAAAGTTCCGTGCTCTCAACTAGTTCAGTCCAGTGTTTTTACCTTTTTCCCAAGGTTTTACTCAGACCTTCATTCTCATTCTCTAGGCTGAACCTGGGATCTTTGCTTTGTGTCGGGGCCGCAGGTTGTAGCGAACATGACCCGGTATTTCAGGATTAATGAAAAGAACAGGCACAGTGGGGTCAGGTAAAGGACTGGGTGTGTGACTTTTTCTGTCACATATTGCATTCCCCGGCGTCTAATTACCTGTCGCAGATATCGCCGAACTCACGACACCATCCACTTGCCCATCCGTTTCTCCTTGGGCTTCTGGGGAGGGTGACTTTTCGGTGGGTTTATCACTTCCGTGCCTTAACGCCTCACCTTGGTCCTGCAGGTCATCTGGCAAGGGAAGTGGAACTCTTTTCAGGTGGGAGACGTGGATCCAATGCCGCTTCCCTTCAACTTTTACCGCCGTCCTTGTAGCCAGGAGCACTTGAAAGGGCTTGGTCCAGCGTGGATCTAGACTCGATTTCCGTTGGTAGTTCTGAACCAAGACCCACTGTCCAGGCTCCAGGCTGTGTCCAGGACCCTCTGGCAGAGGCTGCAGTACTGCTGATATCTGTTGATGAATGGAACGGAGATCTTTAGTTAATGCATAAAGGTAATCCGCCAACATAGGATATTCAATATCCCTAAAAGATTTTGGTCGCGGTATGCCCCATACATTGGCGGGTCTACCAAATATCACCTCATACGGTGATATCCCGCTCTGTGAGTGGGGAGTAGTTCTTACAGACAGTAAGGCCAGGGGTAAGAGGTCAGGCCATTTTAGTCCCGTTGTTTCCTGTAGCTTAGCTAATTTTAGTTTTAAGATGCCATTATATTTTTCCGCCAACCCCGCTGATTGGGGATGACGGGCAGCATGGAACTTCTGCTTTATTGACAGGCCCTTGCAAACATGTTCAACAAGGTCAGCATTGAAATGTTTCCCATTGTCACTCCAGATCACCCGTGGTAACCCATAGCGGGGAAAGAATTCCTTTACTAGGGCCTTCGCGGTGGCTAGGGCAGTATTTTCCTTGGTAGGGTACGCCTCTACCCATTTGCTAAACGTGCAAACCACTACCAAGACATATTTTAGATTATTAACCCGCTCAAACTGAATAAAATCCATTTGCAATACCTCGAAAGGTAGGGTGGGGGGCGCGAAGGTACCAGTCAGAACAGGGATACTCCCTCCTGGATTATGCTGTAGGCAAATCATGCAATTCTGGACTAGTTGCTTTGCAGTCCTATGGATGTTGGTATTATACCACACAGGATCTAATGTTGCGCAAATACCCTGAATCCCCACATGTGTGGGACCGTGTGCCATGGACACGACAGCATTCAAAAATGCATTCGGCAGCAGCCATCTACATCTTTCTGATAGATCAATCCAACATCCATTGTCATCTAGCTTCCCTATCTGTTCTTGCCAGTGCATTAGTTCTTCAGGGGTTGCTTCTAATTGCAATTCTCTCACACTGTCTATAGTATTATTGAATGTCTCTGTTTCTATCATCCCTTTAGGCAGGCTTGTTACAAACATGGAGGTGGTATTGGATTGGGCAGTTTCTTTAGCGATTCTGTCCGCAAAGGAGTTTCCCTTACCTACATCATCAACTACTGCTTTATGGGCACTACATTTAACGACAGCTATGGCTTGGGGCAAGGTCAGGGCGGCTAAAAACCTCAAGACCAGCTGTCCATTCTTTATTTTCTGACCATGGGATGTAAGGAAAGTTCTCTCAGCCCACAATCTCCCAAAGCTATGTGCTACACCAAAAGCGTACTGGCTATCGGTGTAGACATTTATCCTTAACCATTCGCCCAATTCACAAGCCCTTAGTAGTACAACTAACTCAGCAGCCTGGGCCGATCGATAAGGTACCTTGGCCGTCTCAACTACTGTCTGCAGTGTGGTGATCGCATAAGCAGCGGTCGTGGTGCCGTTGGGTAACCTAAAACATGAGCCATCGACATACAATTTCCCTTGAGGGTCAGATAAAGGGATGTCTGTTAAATCTATCCTCCCCTTTGTTTCTTCCTCTGTCCGGAAGATGCAATCATGTATATCTTGACTATGGTCTTCCAAAGGGAGAGGTAGTAACGTAGCAGGATTCAAAGTGACACATCGTTTGATAGTGATATGTGGTGCAAACAGGGTCAATTCATACCCCGTAAGACGCGCACTAGTTAAGTGTTGCGTCTGCGTCCTGTTCAGTAATACGTCCACAGCGTGAGGCACCATCACTGTCAGGTCCGTATTCAGGACGAGCTCTTCCGATTGTCGGATCGCCACAGCAACCGCAGCCGTGGCTCTCAGACAACTGGGAAGTGCCCTGGCGACATTATCCAATACCGCCGAAAAGTATGCACAAGGTCTTTGCTTACCAACAAATCCTTGTGTTAACACTGAAAGCGAGCAACCGTCCACCTCATGCACATAGAGTACAAAAGGCTTCCGGTAATCAGAGGTGCCAAGCACGGGAGCAGAGCAAAGAGCAGATTTCAAAGAAACAAAAGCATTCTGACATTCAGCTGTCCAAGGTAAAGGCTCATGCACATCTTTAGTCGTTAAATGCAAGAAAGGCTTAGTCAATGGGGAATAGTTAGGGATCCATTGGCGACAGTAAGAAGTTATGCCAAGCAGAGCGGGGACATCACGTTGCGTGCAAGGTACAGGCATGTTAGATATGGTTATGATACGATCAGGAGTCAGTCGTCTTCCCTCCTTCGACAGGAGATGACCGAGATAGGTCACCTCCGGTCGACAATCTTGAAATTTGGACAACAAGACTTTGTTACCGTGGGCTGCCAAGTGCTGTAACAACGCAGTCGTCGCTGTCCGGCAACCCTGCTCGGTATCCGAGGCCACAAGGAGATCATCCACGTATTGTACCAGAAGGTTACCGGGTGGCAAGGTTAATGTATCTAGTAACGTTTTGAGCGCCTGGCTGTAAATACTCGGGCTTTCTGTATAGCCCTGGGGGCCGCGACAAAATCTGAAGCTGCGGCCTCCTAATGAGAAGCCGAAAAGATAGCGGCTATCTTGATGAATGGGAATGCTAAAGAAAGCATTTTTCAAATCAATGACAGAGAAAAATCTGGCAGTCGGGGGGATCATTGTCAAGATAGTAGTGATATCAGGCACTACGGGATATTGGGGTACCACAATCTTGTTGATTTCCTGGAGATCAATCACAAAACGATAGGTGTCAGCATAATCAGGGCTTTGATCTATCGGGCTCGTTTAAGAATAGGAAGAATAGGGCTATTGCACGTGTTAGAAGCTGTCTCTTCCACCACCCCGGTGCGAATCAAATCAAGAACGATGGACAGTAATGCTCGTTCCCCAGCAGGAGCAATCTTATACTGCGGAACCCTGGGTAACCGGGCATTTTGTTTCAAGGCGATCGAAACGGGTGGTATGTTCAACAAACCCACGTCAGTATCTCCGGTAGCCCAAAGACTCTCGGGAATCTGTGCAAGCTCAGGGGGCAGAGTGTCTGTTTTGGAGAAACATTGTGCCGAAGGAGGGAGGGGTTTCTTAATCGTCAAATAAACACCGTCTGGAGTGCAATAGATGCGGGCATACAGCCTCTTCAGTATATCCATCCCCAAGAGATTCTCCCCACACTGCGAAATCAGAAGGAAGGGTGAATCAATTGAAATCGGGCCCAAAGTAAGAGAAAGAGGTTGGGAGATGGGGCTTACCACTGGAGTTCCAGAGAAACCTACAGACACATTATTCTGGCCAGACAGAGCTGCCCCAGGGACAAGGACATGTGAAATAGAACTATTCATAGCCCCTGTGTCAACTAGAAACTTACCTGATGTATCCATCAAACGAGCATGTACATAAGGTCCGTTCTGATCTATCGGAATTGACACACGTCCCCCACTCTGTCCTCGGCTCTCCTATGCCTCACAATAGCCAGCCGAGTCGGTACTCACACAACCTTCATTGTAATACTGTTTCCCCTGACCATTGTCAAAATAATTCTGACTATTCTCACCTTGCCCGGCACCTTCCTGTCTCATACGTCCACCTCGATAACCACCAGCACGACCTCTCCCTTGGCCCCTCGGAACACCGTTCTGTGCCTGCAACAACGGACACTGAGCTCGCCAGTGCCCCTCCTGCTTACAGAATGCACACTGATTTATTCCCAAATCTGTTCGTCCTCCACCCTGTCCGGACCCCGCCCCTCGTGGGGCGAAGTTCTGCGTGCCTCGACCCCTCCCTCGACCTCTTTCAACTTGCTGTAACAGGACCCGAGTCTTCAGCTCCTTCGATCTCTTTTCCGTTTTTTCCTTACTCTCGTTCTCTCGATGCTCATAGTATTGAGCCATACTTAGGATAGTCGAAGGGGTAGATGTAGTCCAGGTGCTCTCCGCAGCCTGAAGCCGGGCTGATATCTCGGGTAATAGGTTAGTTACAAACCTATTAACAAACAAGCGTATACCACCCTCCTTAGACAGATCTTGCGCGCTGAAATCAATAAAAACCCCCTCGAACCTTGTAAAGAAATCAGACACATTCTCATCCTTCTTCTGTTTGCACGCCGTCAGTTTGTCCCAATCTACTTTCCTGGGAGGGATTAGGGAATGCATGTAAGTTATTATTTTCTCCGGTAAAGTCAATATTTCCGTTCTGGGCTTATCTCCTGGCTTACGATCCCTATCCCAGTCTCTCAATTGCTCCCACGTTCCCCCAAATTCCATCACGTGGTCTTGGTCATGTACCTGCCGCCATATGTCCACGGGCACTAATAGAGCAAAAAATAGCTCAATATCAGCCAGTGTCATCACCGCCGAGGAGGCGGCTTCAGTGAGTTCCTTATAGTATGCTGTAGGATTCTTCCTAGGGTCTGGCAACTGAGTTTTCAATGAAAGGGCCTCACTATGTTTCCATGGAGTGTATACCCATTGCTCCTGAAAATGAGCGTCTGCTCTTGGGCGGGTAACCGCTCCCTGTGCGTCTACTATCTCAGTTACTTCTGGGTGGTAAATGGGGTGCACCTCACGCATTGGGAACTGCTGTACCCCTGCAGGACTAGCAGCGTGCAAGCGTATTCTGTAACTAACCAGAGTTTTCACATTCCCATATACCGCTTCTGGGCTTAGCTGAGATTTGTGTGCCTGGGTATGAATACCATATAGTATAGTCGGAGCCCTTTCCCCTTTATAAGCTTGTTCCCACAATGAGATGAGGCGGTCAGCCATATGGGCTAACGCGTGCTGTTGGATCACTGGTTCATAATCTTGCATGGTGTTCCATATGTCGGATAGAGTATAAATAGATTGCCGCATCCACTGAGACGCCTGTACTGCAATGGCCCCCTTTTCCTCTGTTCCTAAAGCTGATCTGGTGAACAGTTTTCTGCCATCTAACAGACCGGACGGATGTACTGGAGTCGAAACAGCTGCAAAAGGAGTTGCACTCGTGGAAGAGGAGGTCAAGGCAGAGGGAGAATGCATGACCCCTGGCGACAACTGGGGAGCCCCAGCTGTCGTGGCTGACAATAAATTAGGCAATAAGGCCATAATTTCAGAAACAGAGGAAGACAGCCGAGAACGATCAGTGACAGGTGCGAGGGAGGGAGGCTGAGGCGCCGATGCAACCGGGGTTGCTGCGGAGGTGCCTAGAACCGGCGTAGGGGAGACTGTCCCTGTCCCAGCCAATATACTAGCTGCCGCTACCTCCGGGTGTAACCTTTGTGGGACATAAGGAGGCGGTGGCCGCATGTCCAACAAGTCTTCTATTTCATCCTCTGCATTAGGTCGAGCCACATAACTTTTATCAACCTTCAGTCTAAAGTCCCGATTCAAACAATCTATTCCTTTTTCTACCCTAGCTCTGTCATAGGCTACAGCCTTCTGAGTTATGGTCTGCCCAGCCTTAGCCCTTGCTAGCTTCTCCCCCTTCATCCGTCTTTGTTTGGCTTCTTTCTGCCAGGCGTTTAAGGCATCAAACATAGATTGCCTACTGCGTCTGGAAAATAGTTGTTCTTGTAGAAAGGCAATTTTCTTTTCATCAAATGAACCAGTATTTGGCCACTGCAACTCGTCATTCCCTTTGGTATACTTATGCCACAAGGTGTTAAACAATATGGGGGCAATTCCATGTTTTACATACATGAAATGGCTAGGGCTGCCCTCTGGAGGAGCGGGTTGACTCTCAGTCAAACGAGAGTCACTTGTCCGGCAACAACAACCAAAACAATTCAGTTTACTGAAACACGACATGTTGGTTAGTGAACAGACACAGATAACATATAACACACATGTTAGACCCGGCCTCGTGGCATGGCCATCCCTGTCCCCGCACCACATATCCTGACCCATGCACCTCATGCAGCCCCCGAGCACACGGCCTAGCCGATACTTCTCACCAGAACACATACACACCCGACCCGAACTTCCCCGTCCGTGGCCTTCCTCTTTTCGGCCACACCGGGCCCGCGTGCCCACTTCATGCACCAAGATGGCCGCCCGGCCCCAGCGCGACCCTGGCCTAGAGGCGCCACTCCGGCTGGAGGACATCGCGCTCCCATTGGGATGAGAGAGGGAGGAGCAGTTTCCATCGCACCTCTGAGCTCCCCTGGGAAGGTGGGTTTCGATCGGCCCTCCGGCCTCCCCGAGGGCTGGCTCCACGCCTGCTGGGTGTCTGGGACTCCTCCCAACCCGGCCCTGAAAGGATCAAAAGACAATGGCAGGAAACCCCGACAAGCGACCCCCAGGTGACAAGACCCCTGCCTGCACAGACTCCGTACATCAAAGAGGAGTCGACCTATAACAAAGGGTGCTCTGGGACTATCCGGCAGATTCGCCTTTGGAAACACCTGAGCCCTGCTGAAGATCGTAAGACCTCCGAACTTGTGCTTGAGCCCTGCTGAGTGACTCGCGGCTCCCTGAAGATTGTAAGACCTCCAAACTTGTGCTCGAGCCCTGCTGAGTGACTCGCGGCTCCCTGAAGATCGTAAGACCTCCGAACTTGTGCTTGAGCCCTGCTGAGTGACTCGCGGCTCCCTGAAGATCGTAAGACCTCCGAACTTGTGCTTGAGCCCTGCTGAGTGACTCGCGGCTCCCACAGACTCTCCTGGATAAAGATTTGTTCTTAAGAACTCACGGTGTGGCGTCTCTTTGTCGTGTGGTGACGAGTGTACGATCCTAGATACGAGATTCCTCCCCTGAGGAGTCTCCCGCCAGTGCCCGGCTACGATACCTCGAGGGTTGATCTCAGGATAGTCAGGGCCCCCTCCGGGCTCCTCTGAGGTCACCTTCTAACATTGGTGGCAAGCGACGGGATTCGGGCCCATAATCTAGAGATCGTACCGTGAACGGCTGACGCACTACCGACAAAGATGGCAGAAGGAAACGCCATGATTCTCACAGAAAACGACACCAGTACCGTGTTCCAGGCGGAACAACTGGAAGAGTACACGCACAGAGAACTGAAGCAATTCTGCAAAGAACTAAAAATCGCTACCACTGGTCTCAACACCAAAGAAGATATGCAGAAGGCACTGAAAGCTTGGGTGGATTCTGGAGCCCCCCGCCCAGAAGGAGCGGTGGAGCCCCACGACGAAGCTGGACCCTCCCAAGGAGAACGCAGCAGCAACCAGGTGCGAAGCTTCGTACCAGACGGGGGCCTATCCCCGGAGGAACTCGCAGACAGAGAGAGAAGTCGCCATCACAAACTCGAATTGGCCAAAACTTAAAATCGAGGGCGAGTTGAAATTAGCCGAGAAAAAGCTAGCAGTAAAACAGATGCGAGTACAAGGAGAACTAGAAGAGAAGAAACTCCAACGGGAACACGAAGGAAGGAGACTCCAACTGGAGCACGAATGCAGCTTGAAGGAAATCGAGCTAAAAGCAAAAAGCAAAGAAGCGCGGCCCCCGGGAAACCGAGAGGCGGCCTCCCCGGTGGAGCAGAAGGTCCACATTCCCAAGGATGTGGTCAAAGAATATTACAAAAACGATGACATCCAACAGTGGTTCAGGGCATACGAGGTCGCCATGACCTCCCATCGGGTCCCGCAGAAGGATTGTGGGGCCGGGTTGTGGGGACGATTTCTGACAGAAGGGAGAGACGCCCTGCTCGACCTACCAACCTCCATGCAGATCTCCTACAACCACATGAAAGAGGCCCTCCTCACAAGGTACGGCCTCACCCCGGAGATGTACCGCCAGCGGTTCCGGGACTGCAGGAAGATCCCGGGCACCACCTGGGTGGAGTATGTGAACTTCTTCAGCCGTGCATTCGATGGGTGGATCAAGGGCAGCAAGGTAACCACCCTAGAAGAACTAACCGACCTCATGTTGTGGGAACACCTGGCTGCAAACTGCTTTGTGGAACTACGCCAGCATCTGCTCGACAGCAAGCTCACGGATCCGAGAAAGCTGGCTGTCGAGGCGGATCGCTGGACCAATACCCGGGTCTCCCGGGGCCCCGTAGGAGAGTACCCCCGAGCCAGTCAGGGACCACCCCGCCAGAGAGGGGGGGGGGGACCAGGGAGGGCAGAGAGAGTCCCAGTCCAGTCCCCTGAAAACCCAACCTCCGCCTTTCCCGGCGCCCCCACCAGCTGTATCCGGCCCACCCGTGAGGCGGGGGCACCGGGTGACCATCACTTGTTTCCGTTGTCAGAAGCCCGGGCATTACGCCAACGACCCTGAATGCCCCATGGCCCCACACATCACCCCGACAGCACCCCCCGCTAGACAGATAGCCAATGTAGCACTGGGGGAGGAGGTTGAGGAGACCATAGAGTGGGAACCCGCCGCCATGGCCCTAGCATCATTAGGAGATAGAGAAATGGTCCCTGGAAGCCTCCTGCCCTCCAACACGAAGAAATATGGGCAGCTCGTAACGATCAATGGCCACCAAGTAGAGGCCTTCGTGACACCGGGGCCAGCATCACCGTTTTCCTCAGTCATTTAGTCAACGAAGACCAGGTCCTCCCCAACGTCTTTTGCCCGGTAATTTCTGCTGACAATACGGAAAGTCTGTGTAAGGTAGCCCTGGTGCCTTTTGAATGGGGAGGGGTGGTCGGTAAACTGAAAGTCGCAGTGAGAACCTCCCAGCCAGTCGACTGTCTCCTGGGGAACGACCTGGAAAGTTCCCCCTGGAAACAAGTCGAGCGCAAGACCCACCTAGGGATGATGGGTCTCCCTGAGTGGGTGTGCGCCACCACCCGATCTATGGCAGCCCGACTGACCCCCCTTGGGGAAGTCGAAGGCACCCCGACCACAGAAGACAGGATGGTCCCCGCCGAGGGTCCCCACATCCCCCCACAAGGAGGGTCGGTCGCCAGCGACGAACCCCCACCTTCCGACTCCGCACAGGTCACCGAGTTAGGCGATCTGCCCGAGTTGGCCCAGTGGCGCCACGAGGGGGGCCCCTCCCGAGATCAGATCTGCCGGGAGCAAGCTACCTGTCCTTCCCTGGTCGGGCCCCGGCAACAAGTAGCGGCCCAGGCCACGGGCGACCAAACTGGAACGCACCGGGTGTATTGGGAAAATGACCTTTTGTACAGCGAGCAGAAGTCGGTGGAGCTAGGGTCCGCCCGGGTGCTGGTGGTACCCCTACGCTTCCGAGACCTCCTCCTGGGCTTGGCCCACGACGTCCCCCTCGCAGGCCACTTGGGCCAGGACAAAACCTACAGTCGCCTCGTGACTCACTTCTACTGGCCCAGAATGAAAGCGGATGCAGAAGCCCACTGCAAATCCTGTCCCACGTGCCAGGCTAGTGGGAAGAGCGGAGGAAAGCGCAAGGCTCCCCTCCAACCCTTCCCTGTCGTCAGTACCCCTTTTGAACGGGTCGGGATCGACATCGTGGGGGCCCCCGGACCCCCCAACCTCCCAAGGTCACCGCTTTATCCTCGTCCTGGTGGATCATGCCACCCGATACCCTGAGGCCATACCCCTGCGCACCGTCACAGCCCCCTTGGTGGGCCGGGCGTTGATCGGAATCTTTTCCCTTATGGGTTTTCCCCGCGAGGTCGTGAGCGATCGCGGTACGAACTTCATCTCCAAATACATGACGTCCCTGTGGCAACAATGTGGAGTGTCCTATAAGTTCACCACCCCGTACCACCCCCAAGGAAATGGCCTGGTAGAGCGGTTTAACCGGTCTCTTAAGGGGATGATCGTGGGCCTGGAAGAGCCACTCCGGCGTAAGTTGGACGTCCTGCTCCCCTGCCTCCTGTTCGCCTACCGGGAAGTCCCCCAGAAATCCTTGGGGTTCAGCCTCTTCGAGTTACTCTACGGGCACCCCGTCCGGGGGCCCCTCAGCCTGGTCAAGGAAGGGTGGGAGGCGGCGCCCCGAGGCCCCCCCCGAGATGTGTTCCGATACGTCCGGACCCTCCGAAACCAGACTAGGAAGTTCCGAGAGCTGGCCGAGGCCAACCTGGAGGAGAGCCAGGAAGAGATGAAGCGCTGGTACGACCAGAATGCCACTCTGGTCGAGTTCCACCTGGGCCAGCAGGTATGGGTCCTGGCCCCCGTGAAACCTTGCGCCCTCCAGGATAAGTGGACCGGGCCCTTCAAAGTGATTGAGCGGAAGAGCCAGGTCACGTACTTGGTGGACGTCCAGTCACCACGGGACCCCCTCCGGGTCCTTCACGTGAACCGCCTCAAGCCTCACTTTGTGCGGATGGAACTGAGCCTCCTGCTGGCCACCGATGACGGGGCCGAGGAGGAGTCGGATCCCCTCCCTGATCTCCTGTGTACCAAAGAGAAGGATGGCTCCGTAGAGGGAGTGAACCTCTCCCCACCCCTCACTTCCCAGCAACGTGAGGATTGCCACCAGCTCCTAGGGCAGTTTTCCAACCTATTCTCTCTGGTCCCCCAAGTCACCGACTGGTGTGTCCATGACGTGGACACCGGAGACAGCCCACCGGTGAAACACCGAGCCTACCGAGTCCCTGATCGGGTCCAGTCCTGCATTCAAGCCGAGGTCTCGAAGATGTTGACCTTGGGAGTGATCGAACCCTCAGACAGTCCCTGGGCCAGCCCCGTGTTCCTGGTCCCGAAAGCAGCTGCCCCCGGTGTCGCCCCAAAACTCCGCTTCTGCGTGGACTACCGGGGACTCAATGAAGTCACCCGAGCCGATGCCCACCCCATTCCCCGAGCCGACGAGCTCATTGACCGACTCGGGGCTGCTCGGTTCCTCAGCACATTCGATCTCACCTGCGGCTATTGGCAAATTGCGCTCACAGAAGGAGCGGTCCGCCTTCTGCACCCCGGATGGGCACTATCGCTTTCGCCTGATGCCCTTCGGGATGAAAAATGCCCCGGCCACCTTTCAGCGACTGGTAAATAGAGTCCTGGCCGGGCTGGAACAGTTCAGCGCTGCCTATCTAGACGATATCGCAGTTTTCAGTTCCGAATGGAGTGAGCACCTCCAGCACCTCCGGAGGGTGCTAACCGCCCTGCGCCAGGCAGGCCTCACCGTGAAAGCCAGCAAGTGCCAGATTGGGCAAGGTTCGGTAGTCTACCTGGGGCACCAGGTCGGGAGCGGCCGGGTCGCCCCTCTACAGCCCAAGATCGACGCCATCCTAGCCTGGGAACCACCCACTACCCAAACGGAGGTCTGAGCCTTCCTGGGCCTGACGGGCTACTACCGGAGATTCATCTGGGGGTACGGCAGCCTGGTCGGTCCCCTCACGGAACTCACGTCCAAGAAACAACCCAAGAAAGTGCAGTGGACCTCTGCCTGCCAAGAGGCGTTCGATGCCCTGAAAGCGGCCATGTGCATTGCCCCCGTCCTCCAGGCCCTCAACTACTCCAAGGAGTTTGTGGTACAAACGGATGCCTCCGAGCATGGGATTGGGGCCGTCCTGTCCCAGGTGAATGACCAAGGCCTAGACCAGCCCGTAGCCTTCCTCAGCCGAAGGCTGTTGCCCAGAGAACAGAGATGGAGCACCATCGAGCGCGAGGCGTTCGCCGTAGTCTGGGCCCTCAAGAAGTTACGCCCTTATCTGTTCGGCACCCATTTCAAAGTCCAAACCGACCATCGCCCCTTGCGATGGCTCATGCAGATGCGAGGAGAAAACCCCAAACTACTGCGGTGGTCAATCTCCCTCCAGGGGATGGATTTCACCGTGGAACATCGCCCTGGTACTGACCACGCCAACGCCGATGGCCTCTCCCGGTTCTTCCGACCTCAGCGAAGAGAACCCCCAAGAAGATGGGTAGTTCTCTCCGGCTTTCAGCTGGGGGGGGACGCGTGTTAGACCGGGCCTCGTGGCATGGCCATCCCTGTCCCCGCACCACATATCCTGACCCATGCACCTCATGCAGCCCCCGAGCACACGGCCTAGCCGATCCTTCCCACCAGAACACACACACACCCGACCCGGACTTCCCCGTCCGTGGCCTTCCCCGTCCGTGGCCTTCCCCGTCCGTGGCCTTCCTCCTTTCGGCCACACCGGGCCCGCGTGCCCACTTCATGCACCAAGATGGCCGCCCGGCCCCAGCGCGACCCTGGCCTAGAGGCGCCACTCCGGCTGGAGGACATCGCGCTCCCATTGGGATGAGAGAGGGAGGAGCAGTTTCCATCGCACCTCTGAGCTCCCCTGGGAAGGTGGGTTTCAATCGGCCCTCCGCCCTCCCCGAGGGCTGGCTCCACGCCTGCTGGGTGTCTGGGACTCCTCCCAACCCGGCCCTGAAAGGATCAAAAGACAATGGCAGGAAACCCCGACAAGCGACCCCCAGGTGACAAGACCCCTGCCTGCACAGACTCCGGACATCAAAGAGGAGTCGACCTATAACAAGGGGTGCTCTGGGACTATCCGGCAGATTCGCCTTTGGAAACACCTGAGCCCTGCTGAGTGACTCGCGGCTCCCTGAAGATCGTAAGACCTCCGAACTTGTGCTTGAGCCCTGCTGAGTGACTCGCGGCTCCCTGAAGATCGTAAGACCTCCGAACTTGTGCTCGAGCCCTGCTGAGTGACTCGCGGCTCCCTGAAGATTGTAAGACCTCCGAACTTGTGCTTGAGCCCTGCTGAGTGACTCGCGGCTCCCTGAAGATCGTAAGACCTCCGAACTTGCGCTTGAGCCCTGCTGAGTGACTCGCGGCTCCCACAGACTCTCCTGGTCCCGCCGGACCCCGACGACGACAAGCATATCCCCCAGCTCGAGGATTGTGAGCTGTGCGCCGGGTACGCCCCTGCATTTGATCCATATCCCCAAAGACTGTCCTGCTACCTCCTACCCCCCCCGAGACTCTGTGAGCCCGTGCTCTACCTGTATATATTTGCCTTGCTGATCATAAAGATCCTACGAATCTGATTTGATAAAGATTTGTTCTTAAGAACTCACGGTGTGGCGTTTCTTTGTGGTAAATATTTCGTTACCGGTACTATTTTTTATGCGGTAAAGTCTATAAGAATAACTCAGTAAATATAAGAGGCAGAATCTGTGGTATTAGAGGTTTTAAAAGGGCTTTATTCCTATACAAAGGAAGACAATTCGAATTGTGGGCCTTCTATTCCATCACCACGAAAGTTCAGGAAGGAAGGGAGCATATATTATTGACAGTTAAGCAGTTTTATAGAAAATACATTACAGTGAAACAAATGCAAGAGGCGTGACAGCTGATAAGAGGTGCATACGTAGCTAATAGAGGGCGTAATTCAAGAAACGTCATTAAACATGATGTCACAGGTGGGTGGATCCATAGAAGAATCCTGCAATGTCAGCAGAAATGTTTGGCAAAGATGCGCGCGCAGCCGCATGACGTGTGATTGACGTGCAACTAGAGGGTGCAGGGGACTTGACATTTAGCTCTACATGTGGAGACAGAAGTCTGGGGTTATGTCAACCTAATCCCATATCATATCTAATATCCTATATTGAAAGAACTGTGTTATCCAAAAGGAGAGGTCTCTTGGGATAGAATCTTATTCTATACTGACTATACTGACTGTTAGTGCGTGTACAAGCGTCTAAGTGTCTACACTAGATGCGAGGGGGTAGGAATATTCCATGGTAACGGGGCTATGAATTACTAGCATGAGGACAGCGAGGCCTTGCCCCTTTGCATGGTAGCTGGAGGAATGTTTACCTAAACTACTAGACAAGAATGCATCGGATGAGGAGCGAAGGAGATAATCTCGAAGGTGAAATACAGTTTTTGGCAGGCGACAGGCTGGATCAGGCACCGTTAGCCGCGCAAGGAGTAAGACAAAGTTCATGGTCACAGATGCAGGCTCAGACTGGAGCTTTCAGAGGCAGAAGGCAGGAAAAGGCTTGATGACAGAATTCGGGCCTACTCGCCTGAATCTGTGAAATGTGGAAAGTGAACCATATAAAGTCGGTGGCCTTTCATACTTAGGAATGGAATATCTGACCCATTCACGGCGGGTCTGAAAGAGGACATATTGACGGTGGACGCACATATATTTGCGTCTTCAAAACTGGAGCAGGAGGGAACATACATGTATTTGTAGCATGCACATGGAGCCGTTGGGGTCTACGATAGGGGACATAACTGATCACAAAATTCATATTTCCTCATTCCCTCCTTGTCCCCTTCGGACCCTTAGGAGATATCGATCTTCATCAATCCATCGATCTGTTCATATAGCATCATTTGTTCTTCTTTATTCTTCCGGGATCTTGAACGAAAACGTGGAGGTGGGATACACGATGTGGCACACAGACCACAAATTGCTGGCCCACATTGTAGACATAAGCAGCAACTGAATAGTATGAGAAAGCCAATACCTAGGAAGGATAGTATTCTCCATCCCCAGGCTGACAACACGCCCCAGAACCAACCGGACCAAGTCCAGGTGCCTGGACTCTGGTGTATCTGGCTTACAATCTTATGAAGGCGAGTTATGGCCTTATATACTGACGGCGAATTTTCTGGTATGAAAATGCAACAACTTGATCCGATGACCCTACAAGCTCCGCCCCTATCGGCCAGGATGACGTCAAGGACAAGACGATTTTGAAGCACAACAATCCGCATAGCAGACTGCTCTTCTGTTAAATTGCCTAAGGCGGAAATAGTCTCGTTCACTACTGCTTCAAGTGTTCTGGTTAATCTACGTATCAGCTTACTATTAGTGACTGTACCTATATAGGGAAAGAAACCTTTATTGAAATCTGTGTATTTCTCCCATGCTGTTTCAGTGTAATCGACAATTGGGAGATCTCTCTGTTGTCTATTGTGTACTAAATGGGTATTTCTATGATAATCAGGAGGAGCTAGGAAAACAGGTGGCAGAAGGAATGCTATGTAACAGGTACCATCCCAATCTAAAGGTAGACATATATATGCGGTCTTGCCACATATGAAGTAGGAATGATGGGAAGCTCTAAATGTAGACTTGCCTTGATCACTGAATTTTATTACAGTGGTGCATTTACTGTGGCCCATGTGTATGGAACCATTCTTTTTTATACATAATTCCCCTTTTACTGGGAATACTGACATGGCGGGCAAGATTGGTGTAGCTTCAGATTCAACGTTCAGGATCATGAGGTTAAGTGTAAAGTTACCTAATCCATATACTTCATTTTCTAGATCAGTTCCTGTTCTTTTGGGGAGTCCCTCCTTGTTAGGGTAGCAGACTTTAAGTAAAACTAGGTTCAGGTTTCCCCATACCCAGTTGTCTTGATAAACTGCGGAATTTGAATCTAGGGAATTAATCAAACTAAACCATGCTCCACAGGAGCCATTGTGTGTGAACGGATAGGGAAAGAGGGGCAAAACTCCCTTATAGTTCTGATAGGGAGGGAGTCGGCCACATATCCAACAATTTGTGGCATTGCTGGTTTGATGGGAATGATGTAGCATACTAATGAATGTGTTGTTGCGCAGCGCAAATCTATAGGACAACTCATGCGGAGGAAATTCACTAAAAGAATGTTCTGCAGTTATATTATAAGCACGTTTAAGAATAGGGTAATACATATGCAATAGTACGCTGAAAACAATGATCAGAAGACTTAGAAAAAACAAAATTAATAATGTTACTGTACAGTGACTACGAAGTGATTTACAATACGCATGCTTTTTCAGCTGCATTTGCTTATTTCTTTCTCTATTCCGGTCTAGAGGATACATGTCAGAGACAAATTCAACCGATTCACCTTGGAGAGGACTTAAACAATCAAATTGTCTGACTTATTAGACCTCAATTTTAGTTTATAAATTTCTGAGTTCGATTGCTCAACCAAGGGGAGCTTTGAGTCTGTCTGTGAGGGAATACAGGGTTGAGTGTCTACATTGGATGGTAGTCCATAAAATTTCTTGATATGACTCGAGTGCAACCACCCTTTTCTTCCCTCGATTTTCACGGCTGTCCTTGTGGTGAGTAGAACCAACTTCGGTGACTTCCACCTAGGATCCAGTTGGGTCTTCCGGTCAAAGTTCCTGACCAGCACCAGGTCACCAGGGACCACGTCATGGGGCTTCACCTCAGTATTGTCGGGAAAAGCTGCGGATACCTGTGAACGACAAGATTGTAGTGCAGACATCAAGGAAGCCAGGTAATCTGTCAGCATATTACAGTCAACGTCAGTGATTTTACGAGGTATAGGCGTCCCCCACATATTTGGTGGTCTACCGAAGATCACCTCATACGGGGATAGCCCTGTTCGAGAATGTGCTACCATTCTCATGTAAAAGAGCGCAACTGGTAAGGCTACTATCCAATCGACTCCTTTTTCTCTACATATTTTGGACAATCTAATTTTCAAAGTTTGATTATGGCGTTCTACGAGACCTGCTGCCTCGGGATGTCGGACACAGTGAAATTTCCATTGATAGCCTAATAGAAGGGAAACGTGTTTCATTAGTTCGGATGAGAACGGCTGGCCGTTATCTGAGTAGACAGCACGTGGTAAACTGTACCGTGGGAAGAATTCTCGAACTAACTGTTTGGCAGTAGTCGGGGCAGTGTAATCTGAAACCGGGTATGCTTCTGTCCAACGGGAAAGAGCACAGACAACTACGAGAACATATTTGAATCCTCGACATCGTTCCATCTGGATATAATCCATCTGGAGGACTTCAAAAGCATGATCGGGAGTTTGAAATCCACCCTGCTCTACGGGGATGCTTTTACCTGGATTAAACTGACAACATATCATACAGGTACGAACCTTTTGTTTAGCTGCGGCTCGCAAGTGCTTGTTGAACCAAATGTGTTGAATACTGTCTAGCATAGCTTTTTCTCCTAGGTGCGCTGGACTATGTATTGTGTTAATGATGACTTGGACCATAGAGTCGGGAAGAAACCATATAGATTTTTCCTTCGTCATCCATCCTTGATCCGTTTGGATCCCTCCTAATTCAGTCCATTTCTTTATTTCTTCTGGTGTAACATGTGTCTGTATGTCAATTACATCAAGGGCGGGATCCTTAACTGTCATGCAATGTGTTGACGTCGGAACTATTGTCTTTGTCATGTCAGTTGTGTGAGTCTGATTCTGAGCAGTCTGTTTAGCTGTTCTGTCAGCTAGGTCATTACCCTGAGAAATGATATCGGTAACTTTTGTATGGGCTTTGCATTTCATAATCGATATTGTAGTAGGTAGATGAATCGCGTCTAATAGGGTTTGAATGAGGGGTCCGTGTTGGATGTGGGCACCGTGAGAAGTTAAATAACCTCTCTCTCGCCACAGTACGCCGAAGTCATGGACGACTCCGAATGCATAACGTGAATCTGTGTATATGTTGACTTTCTTATTTTTGGCTTGAATACAGGCTTGTGTTAGAGCGATGAGCTCTGCTGCTTGAGCTGACAAAGTATCAATACAATTTGTTTCAATAACTTCAGTGTCTGTTGTGACTGCGTAAGCAGCCACTAACTCTCCTGTACTTGTTCTCATACATGACCCATCTACATACAATGTGAAGTCTGGATCTGACAAAGGGATATCTGTCAAGTCTTGTCTGGGTTTCGTCGTGATAGTAATAACTTCGACACAATCATGTGCCAATGGATCTGTTCCGCCCACTGGTAACAGTGTGGCAGGATTTAACGTATTACAACGTCTGATTTCTATGTGTGGCTGAAATAATGTTAGTTCGTAACCAGTGAGTCTCGCTATAGTCAAGTGTTGTGTTTGTGTGCGGTTCAAGAGAACCTCTACTGCATGTGGTACTTGTACTGTCAATTGATGTCCTAACACTATGGCATCGCTTTGTCTGATTGCTAAAGCTGTTGCTGCCACCGATTTCAGGCACGCAGGAAGAGCCTGAGCTACTGGATCTAATGTACTAGAGAAATAAGCACATGGTTTGTGTGATCCTGCTTGTTCCTGAGTGAGTACTGACAATGCAGTACCTTCGCGTTCTGTAACAAAGAGTGTAAACTGTTTACTGTAACATGGTGTTGCTAGGACAGGTGCTTGGCATAAAGCTTTCTTTAAGCTTTCAAAGGCGTGTGTATGTTCTTGAGTCCAAGGGAGGACAGTCGATGTGGCTGCCTCCTGTGTTGTTAACTGGATGAGTGGTTTTACTAGAAATGCATATTGAGGGATCCACTGCCTACAGTATGAAGTGAGGCCTATAAAAGCCCGTACCTCCTTTTGTGTCTTGGGTGGTGGCATATTAGCAATTAACTGGATGCGGTCGGGTGTAAGCTGCCTTCCCTCCTTGGACAGCGAGTGCCCAAGGTAAACAACTCGCTGGACACAGAATTGCAGCTTAGAAGGGGACACCTTGTGCCCCTTGTCGGCCAGAAATTTTAAAACCGTCAGTGACGCTTTTTCACATTCATGTTCACTTCGGGCGGTGATCAGCAGGTCATCGACATATTGAAGCAAGGCAGTGTTAACTGGCATGTGGATACTGTCGAGTTCTCGTTTCAGTGCTTGGCTATAGATGCTGGGGCTTTCTGTAAATCCTTGAGGTGCGCGTGTGAATTTAAAACTTCGTCCATTTAAACTGAATCCGAACGAATATTGACTTTCCGGATCTATTGGGACGCTAAAGAAAGCATTTTTTAGATCAATTACAGTGAAGAACGTTGCTTCTGAGTCAATAGCTGTTAGTAATGACGAGATATCTGGGACCACAGGGTATTGTGGTACAATACATTTATTTAATTCGCGCAGATCAATAACTAATCGATATACTGGTGGTGCTTTTGGATCCGTTCTTTTAAGAATCGGAATTATCGGAGAATTACATACATTGGAGTCAGTTTCGACAACCACTCCTTGTGTAATGAGCTCGTCAATGATTTGCAGCAAAGCCACAACAGCATCGGGTGGTAACTTGTATTGTCGTATTCGTGGTAGTATTACTCCTGTTTTTAATGTGACACGATATGGTGTAATGTTCATGCAACCGACATCAGTGGGGCCTTGTGCCCATAAATGTGTAGGTAAATTCTGTAGTCGGTGATCCATGTCTCTGGATACGTAGTGACCTTTAAAGTCACGTAGAAATAGTCGTACTCCTTCCGGAGAACAACATATTATGGCTCCTAGAGCTTTCAATGTTTTTATACCTAACAAGTTTTCTGGACATGATTTAGTAAGCAATAGATCTGTAGTTCGTGTCAATGGACCGACTGTAAGTGGAAGAGGTTGTGTTACGTCATTAATTATAGGTTTTCCTGAGAATCCAAGGGAAATATTCTGTGAGCCTGAGAGGGGTGCCCCTGGAACTTCACTACGTCTTATAGTTGTTCTGCTTGCCCCTGTATCAAGTAAAAACTTTCTGTCTTCCCCTAATAGTTCACTATGTACATAAGGTCCCTCTTGGTCTACAGGAACCTCAATAAGGGGTAAGCCAACTTCCCTCTCTAGGCTATCTCATGAGTATCGCTGATAATCGGGATAATCTGCTTGTGCATACTGATACATCTGTTGTGTTGTTGCTTGTGTTGCAGCAATAGGCTGCGCTTGTGGTGGTGCTACGATCTGTTGTGGAGCTGCCTGTTGCGGAGCTAGCTGTTGCGGAGCTAACCTAGGTTGTGCATGCTGAGGGATTTGTTGTTGGTTCTGATCCTGTCTAGGTGGACGTGGTCTCTCATGTGTTCTACCTGTAGCAATATTATGTTTCAGGACTGGACAATCGTGTATATAATGACCTGGTTGTTTACAATAATTGCATGTCCCTTTCGTAGGACCTGCGGAATCACCCTTTTGATGACTATCGGCTGGAACTGACTGTGCAACAAGCATTTTCCTTTTTGTATCTTTCATACGTCTTTGTTCGTGTTCTTGTTCCTCTCTAATTCTATTGTGGTGATATTGTAACATCTGGAGCATCTGTGATGGGGTATTACCTTGCCAGGTACTTTCGAATTTCAATACTCTATTCTTAACTTGTAGCAGAGAATTTTCAACTAATTTTGTCACAAACAGATGTGGATATGACTCACTACTGGCTTTTATGCCACTATTTATACCAAAACATTTTTCAAATCGGGAATAGAAATCACTAGTGTCTTCATCTGGTTTTTGTTTACAGGCTGAGATTGCACCCCAGTCTTCCTTTTTCGTAGTTAATAAACGTGGCAATACCTGTATTAGTAATCCTGCTAGTGCTGTAGTCTTTTCCCCAAGCCCTGCTCCTGCAGCTCGGGCCTTTTCTTCGTTTTCTAATGCTGTCCAATCTATCTTTTGGTCTCCCACCTCCCATTCTTTTTCTTTGAGTTTTTCATAAACACCGGCGGGTAATAGGACTTTTAATATTTTCATAATATCGGGGTAGGTATACTCTCCCATGAGTAACATGTCCTTTATTTCACGGTGGAAACCTGCTGGGTCCTTGTCATGGCTGGGTACTACTTTCTTCATTTCTAATAATTCCAATTTAGTTATAGGCGTGTACACAAATACGCGTGTAAAATTATCACCGGCACCTCTAATTGGGTGCACTTCGCGTAACGGGTTCTGTCTATCTATGTGATACATTTTTCTTCCCATGATGGGAACTGGAACGTGTTCTGGGCACACGAAATTTAAATATTGGTTTCGGGATCCTAGAATTTCCTTAATCAAATCAGTACCTGACCCTCTCCATATATTCGTGAGTAGTTCTGTCAATATGTCAGGTAAGGGTCCTGGATCGGAGTGTTGGCTTTTATATAATATAAGGAGGTGTTGAATCATGTATATACTAGCTAAACGCTGTTCATATGGGTCTAGATTCAGAAACGTGTGTGCAAGTACATCATCATTGTATTCGCCGGGACTGTCAGCCCATTGTACTGCTGACCTGGCTAATTCTTGTTCGTCCATGGAATCGAGCATGTGGTACCCCCTTCGATCTCGGAGTAATTTATCAGCGGCTTGGAATAAGTGTTCAGGGGATTTTGTATTTAGCCTAGGGTTTGGAAAATGTCTATTATATTCTGGACGTATTGGACGTACCGGATCATTAAAACCTCTGGTATTATTATGGGGTTTTCCTCTACTTACATAAGCTATTGTTTCTACTTGCTCTGACTCTTGCTCCTCCTCCTCTCTGTTTAGGTCAGCGGCGTCTACCTCTAATCTTTCTTCGTGTATTCGTTCTACTTCTTTGCGGATCTTTCGGTACATGGCGACTATACATAACTGTTTATCATGTCTCCCTTCTGATATATTCTGGCCCCAAGTGACAAGTTTTTGCATTTCTTCCGGATTTATCCCAGGCCGGTCTTGATTTCTGATTACACAGTTTATGAGGAAACGTAACAGTTGTCCCTGTACCTCCGCTTTCTGGTACTCCATGGCTCTGCTAATACTTTCAGGGCCTCGCCCTGACTGGACAAAGTGATATATATTTTCTAAATGTGTAGTCATTCCTGGTAGCTTCGTTAAATATATTGCAGCTCGTCGAATACGTAATGATGACAGCAACATTTTGTCCCGTTTACCGGGCACAGGGTCATATCTACAATCTACTAGAAGTTCCTTAAGCATGTCGGGGTTTGCTAGTTTGGGCGTACGTTGGTGTGCTAATTCTCTAAGGGAAAATTTATTTCCTCTGGGTGGCGTAGAAAAAATGTCTGTCGTACCTCCTGTAGCACCGTCTGGGGTGCTGGACGTAAAAGGATTTGTTGAAGGTGAGACAGAGATTGTAGATGCGGGAAAAACTGTAGAGACGGACGGGCCTGTTGGAACTTGTGTAGGAGTTTGTAGTTGCGGGGGTACAGACGTATGCTCTTGGTGTTGAACACCATCGGCAAGCGATGTGGGTGGTATGGCATTAGCATACTCGGGAGCTGCGTCATCTAAATAGGAGGAAAGAAAAACGTCCTTTGCTATTTTGGGATGTGATTTGGGATGTGCTTTTATCGGAAACAATGGAGGTGGCAAGTCTTTTGGTATTTCCTGAGTAGCCTTAGGTAACCCTTCGACCAGAAGTGGATACATACAATTCATAAGGGCGTTTCTTTGTCTATCTACTTGTTCTGAGTTTACTCGAGTACCTTCCTCAAGTAATAGATTTTCTCGAGTTTTATTTGAATTCTCTCTACCTTTCTCTTCCTGTCTGTGTGCTTTTTCCGTACGTCTGTATGATTCTTTACGCCATAATTCAATGGCATCTTTCTGTGACTGTCTGGCTTTCTTTTTCCATAATTCTTCTTCTACTCTCATGATGCAATCTGCATCCCAGGTCCCCGTTGCGGGCCATCTCTGACTCTCTGGTAATTCCTTGGTGTAGTCCACCCATAAATCAAGAAATAATACGGCATCTAGACCATGCTTATGATACATAAAGTATCCTGGAGTGTCCCTAGGTGGAATGGGAACGGCTTCTTCGAGTACACCTTTTCTAGTTTTGATCTGTCTTAGTTTCGAAAAGAGCGGCATTTTTAGACCTTATTACTAGAACACACTTTATACAAGAA
Organism: Triturus cristatus; assembly: GCF_964204655.1. Taxonomy (NCBI): domain Eukaryota; kingdom Metazoa; phylum Chordata; class Amphibia; order Caudata; family Salamandridae; genus Triturus; species Triturus cristatus. The sequence continues at coordinate 730,878,441 of NC_140587.1, read as the reverse complement.
AACACAATAATGAACAGTCATTCACACCACAATATATAGAACGTAATTAAAACATTTAACGCTTAACAGTTTTAACGAACAATGATAACTAATAGAAAACTAGTTACTGACATTATACTGACACTAGATAATACTTATTTATATGCGAAACATACTATATATACTGCTAAACAGTACAGATACACTGCTAAAACAGTGCAGACCGGATTTGTGTACCCAAACCCGTCTTGACCGGCACAGACTATGTGCACGTAAAATGCCTCCCCGGTAATGGTACTCACCGGGTAGCTCGGAACGGAAGGCCTCGGAACGGAACTGAAACTGGACCGGACTGGACTCGACTCGGCTGGACTCGAAACTTCGGAACCTGGTGGGACTCTGTATACCTCGGATCTTGCTCTCTCAGCTAGGCTCTGGTCGGGATACTTCGCACTTCTCACCGCCTCGTCTGGGTGTTGATCGCAGCCTCAGTCGTCCCTGCTTGGCCGGAGGGAGATACAGGAAATCCTGCGGGTACGCGTTTTTGTCCGTTCAGCTGTGGCAGGAGACCGGGCCTGCAACGCACCGCCGGCGCGTGAGATGAGAAAGTGTCCCTGTTCGGGCGCCAATTTATGTGGTAAATATTTCGTTACCGGTACTATTTTTTATGCGGTAAAGTCTATAAGAATAACTCAGTAAATATAAGAGGCAGAATCCGTGGTATTAGAGGTTTTAAAAGGGCTTTATTCCTATACAAAGGAAGACAATTCGAATTGTGGGCCTTCTATTCCATCACCACGAAAGTTCAGGAAGGAAGGGAGCATATATTATTGACAGTTAAGCAGTTTTATAGAAAATACATTACAGTGAAACAAATGCAAGAGGCGTGACAGCTGATAAGAGGTGCATACGTAGCTAATAGAGGGCGTAATTCAAGAAACGTCATTAAACATGATGTCACAGGTGGGTGGATCCATAGAAGAATCCTGCAATGTCAGCAGAAATGTTTGGCAAAGATGCGCGCGCAGCCGCATGACGTGTGATTGACGTGCAACTAGAGGGTGCAGGGGACTTGACATTTAGCTCTACATGTGGAGACAGAAGTCTGGGGTTATGTCAACCTAATCCCATATCATATCTAATATCCTATATTGAAAGAACTGTGTTATCCAAAAGGAGAGGTCTCTTGGGATAGAATCTTATTCTATACTGACTATACTGACTGTTAGTGCGTGTACAAGCGTCTAAGTGTCTACACTAGATGCGAGGGGGTAGGAATATTCCATGGTAACGGGGCTATGATTACTTGCATGAGGATAGCGAGGCCTTGCCCCTTTGCATGGTAGCTGGAGGAATGTTTACCTAAACTACTAGACAAGAATGCATCGGATGAGGAGCGAAGGAGATAATCTCGAAGGTGAAATACAGTTTTTGGCAGGCGACAGGCTGGATCAGGCACCGTTAGCCGCGCAAGGAGTAAGACAAAGTTCATGGTCACAGATGCAGGCTCAGACTGGAGCTTTCAGAGGCAGAAGGCAGGAAAAGGCTTGATGACAGAATTCGGGCCTACTCGCCTGAATCTGTGAAATGTGGAAAGTGAACCATATAAAGTCGGTGGCCTTTCATACTTAGGAATGGAATATCTGACCCATTCATGGCGGGTCTGAAAGAGGACATATTGACGGTGGACGCACATATATTTGCGTCTTCAAAACTGGAGCAGGAGGGAACATACATGTACTTGTAGCATGCACATGGAGCCGTTGGGGTCTACGATAGGGGACATAACTGATCACAAAATTCATATTTCCTCAGTGTGGTGCCGAGTGTACGATCCTAGATATGAGATTCCTCCCCTGAGGAGTCTCCCGCCAGTGCCCGGCTACGATACCTCGAAGGTTGGTCTCAGGATAGTCAGGGCCCCCTCCGGGCTCCTCTGAGGTCGCCTTCTAACAACACTTTATATTACAGATAACATATATGTCGACATTCTTCTCTGCAGTTCAACCTATACAAACTTGATGCATCCAAACAAACGAACCGAGCCCGTTGACTCCCGTTCGTGGAGAATTATTCAAAAGGTTCAACAAAATCACAACAGGCCATCTTCCGTCAAACTGGCAAGAGGCCGTCAGACAGGGTAACCACGAACTGGACTACGGACCATCCCATGACCTCCCTGGTTCACCTCTGAGACTGTTCTGATGTAGTCCAAGCCGTACTTCAGACATGTCTCATGGCTACCCAGTTATAGCCATAGGCTTTTCCGAGTGCAATCCGGCCGTGTATTACTCACAGGTAACAACTAGGCATCTGATCAGTATCTCGAAATATCACAAAAGATCCGCGGAGTCTCTACAGTCAGTCCCTACCGGACCAACCTGCAAGATCTCCGTAATTCTCCTAGGCTACTCACGACCCCTCAAATCAAATACAGTCAACTGTTCCAAATGCACCGCTTAACAGCGTGTGCTCCAAACCAATGCACCGTTCAACAGCGCAGGCTTCAAATCAGACAAAAATGCTTCAAACAAACAAATTACTCACCGGGTGCACCCAGGTACGAATGTCCGTTCTCCGCTGCCAACCTCCTACAATCAACACGGTCAGCTCCTGGGTTAAGCCGGCAGGACCCCGGTGAAGGGTCGCTAGCAGCAGAGGGTATCCCGTTCAGAAGCACGGAGCAGACTCGAACTCCCCTCCGCCCAACCGGCCAAGATGCCCCCAATCCTCTCACCCGAATACGGGGAAGGAAAGACCCTATCACGGGGTCCCTTCGTGGTCGCCAACTGAAGTAATCTAATTAGTAATCCCAAGGGCCACACTTACCAGTGGCCCGCAATATCAAGTCAATAATAAGCAGTTGGCAACGTAGAAGATTCAAACGTTTATTGGCCACAACAGAACTCTACATAGAGGAGCCTCATCGAACCTCACCCATCAGGTGCGCCGAGGAAGACTGCTGGCTCCTTGACAAGATCACACTTATATACATAACAGATTCAGCATACAAAGCATGGTAAGTGGAAAAACACCAGTTAGCCCTAGAGCTCCTAAATGAGCTCATACCATCTGCCCGTATAAGGTTACTATCTCCTTCAGAGAAGGTCGGCCGGGTGACTCCCTTTCGTTTCGGGCACAGAGGAATTTCGCTTAGTACTCCCTACTGCAGATGTGACCTTGGGCCTCGGCCATAAATACAATTCACCCTGTCTCTAGGCTGGTACGAGCTAAATCATACAGACGGTGGGTAGAGAGAGAGACATGTGATCTGAGGCACGACTGTTCATGATCCAAGATGGCCACAGTATGGCTTTTCGGCCCTTTCTATCATGCAAGACACGGAGACCAAATGGGTTACTTTATAAAGCAGTTCTCGATGCATATGGAGTAGAGGTACAGCCTAAGATACATTATGCTTACTTCATATATTTGACTCGAATCCCACACGCCCTCTGTCGCCCTCTGTCTCCCTCCCTCTCCCTCCCTCCGTTTGTCGCCCTCTGTCGCCCTCCCTCTCTCTCCCTCTCCCTCCCTCTGTCTGTTGCCCTCTGTCTCCCTCCCTCTCTCTCCCTCTCCCTCCGTCTGTCTGTCACCCTCTGTCGCCCTCTGTCTCCCTCCCTCTCCCTCCCTCTGTCTGTCGCCCTCTGTCGCCCTCTATCTCCCTCCCTCTCTCTCCCTCTCCCTCCGTCTGTCTGTCACCCTCTGTCGCCCTCTGTCTCCCTCCCTCTCCCTCCCTCTGTCTGTCGCCCTCTGACTCCCTCCCTCTCCCTCTGTCTGTCTGTCACCCTCTGTCGCCCTCTGTCTCCCTCTGTCTCCCTCCCTCTCCCTCTCCCTCCGTCTGTCTGTCACCATCTGTCGCCCTCTGTCGCCCTCTGTCTCCCTCCCTCTCCCTCCCTCTGTCTGTCACCCTCTGTCTCCCTCCCTCTCTCTCCCTCTCCCTCTCCCTCCGTCTGTCTGTCACCCTCTGTCGCCCTCTGTCTCCCTCCCTCTCCCTCCCTCTCCCTCCCTCTGTCTGTCACCCTCCGTCGCCCTCTGTCTCCCTCCCTCTCTCTCCCTCTCCCTCCATCTGTCTGTCACCCTCTGTCACCCTTTGTCTCCCTCCCTCTGTCTGTCGCCCTCTGTCTCCCTCCCTCTCTCTCCCTCCGTCTGTCTGTCACCCGCTGTCGCCCTCTGTCTCCCTCTGTCTCCCTCCCTCTCCCTCCGTCTGTCTGTCACCCTCTGTCGCCCTCTGTCGCCCTCTGTCTCCCTCCCTCTCCCTCCCTCTGTCTGTCGCCCTCTGTCTCCCTCTGTCTCCCTCGCTCTCCCTCTCCCTCCGTCTGTCTGTCACCCTCTGTTGCCCTCTGTCGCCCTCCCTCTCTCTCCCTCTCCCTCCCTCTGTCTGTCGCCCTCTGTCGCCCTCCCTCTCTCTCCCTCTCCCTCCGTCTGTCTGTCTGTCACCTTCTGTCGCCCTCTGTCTCCCTCTGTCTCCCTCCCTCTCCCTCCGTCTGTCTGTCACCCTCTGAGCCCTCTGTCGCCCTCCCTCTCTCTCCCTCTCTTTCCGTCTGTCTGTCTGTCACCCTCTGTCGCCCTCTGTCGCCCTCTGTCTCCCTCCCTCTCTCTCCCTCTCCCTCCGTCTGTCTGTCACCCTCTGTCGCCCTCTGTCTCCCTCTGTCTCCCTCCCTCTCCCTCTCCCTCCGTCTGTCTGTCACCCTCTGTCGCCCTCTGTCGCCCTCTCCCTCCGTCTGTCTGTCACCCTCTGTCACCTCAGCCCAGCTTCCTGGGCACACACACTTTGCAGGTATTTCAAAGGCATTTGGCTTGTTCATGTGGCTTTGTATAGAATCTCCCGGACCCCATTGGGCAGAGTGTCTCTGAGTCTGCGCTGCAGCGGCGGTGTGTGCTGACACTCTTTCACAGTGTTGCCTCTTCATTGGCTGCTGTTATGTGCGAATTGGGCCTTCATACCCATGTCATCCTGCGACGCGGCCGCCATTTGCAGGTGACACAGTACAGTGTCGGGACACACTGTTTGTATAGCTCTGCCCTAGGCCATAAGGGCTGAGGGCATTGGTGTCTGCTTCTGAGTTGCACAATGTGACTTTGGAGGCCCCCCTCCTGGCATCACGGACATCCTGTCTTGTGTTGGTTTTTTGTGTGGCCTGTGACTTGGCATGGCCTTGCTTGGTGCATGGGGCATGGAGCCGATAGTGGCATGTGCGTGTTGTTGGAATGTGGTTGCGTCCAGTGATGGCTTTGGGGTAGTTGCGTGCATTATCAGGAGTTGGGTTGTGGATGCGGTTCCCCCCATGTGGGGTGATTTGTTTGTGTACTCACCAGGCTCGGCGGGTCCTTCTAGTCCGTGTACTCCCACCGGCGGCAGCGTGCGTATCACCTTCTCCTCCCAGGGATGGTAGTGTACCGGTCTGCGGGGCGGCCCACCTCCAGTGATTTGGCCTGGTTGTGTTTGTCGGTCATTTTGCGGTGGACCGTCCTCCGCAGATCGTACCACCTGGCTTGGCATTCATGCCTGGTCCTTCGGATGGGCGCAACAGCATTCACCCTCTCGATGATCCTCTGCCACATGGCTGATTTTTCTGATATGCTGGTCTGTCTGACCAATGTTCCAAAGAACTGTGGCTCGACTCTGATGATTTCATTGACAAGGATCTCCAGCTCCGCTGTTGTGAACTTTGGATTCCTGTCTGTGGGCATGGTGTGGGGTGTGGGTGTGGATGGTTGTGGGTGTGTGTGTGTGGTTGTGAAGGTGTGTGTGTGAATGTGATGAGGGGGTGTTTGTGAAGATGGTTGTGTGAAGGTGTGCAAGAGTAAGGTGTAGTAATGGTTGAAGTCTGGTGCTGTGGGTTGTCTATGGGGTCTGGCAGCAGTGGGTCTGATGCAAAAGCTCATGGTTTGTGTGTGTGGGCCCTTTTTATTGGTCCATTTGTGGGTGTGGCTGTGTTTGAACTTTGGGTGGGTGTGTTATAAGGGGTGGTTGTGTTTTGGGCCTCTGTTTACCTGTTTGGCTGTTGCAGGTCAGTGTATTGGGTGTCTTTGGGCTTGTTGGACGTGTTTTGTGGTGTTGTGCGATTCGAATTCACTCTCCTTGTGGTGTTTTGCAGTGTCCTGGTTCAGTATGTGTGTTTTTCGCGTCTGTGCGGTGCGTACATCGGCCATGTTGTTGTACAGTGCTCACATTTGCTATGGCTTGGTATGACTCGTACATGCGCATGGCTGGGTGAGGGTCCTGGTGTCGGGGCCTCGGGTAGGGTGCGTACAGGCACGGGCAGGGTGTGGGGGCCTGGGGGTACATGCCGTACATACGTGAACCCAGGGTACGACGCGTACATGGGGGGGGCTGGGGGTACGGCGCGTACATACCGGGTGCTGGGCATACGGTGTGTGCCCCTACCCCCATATGGACGGTGCGTACCCCCACCTCCGTATGGACGGTGTGTACCCCCAGCCCCCGTATGTAAGCACCGTCCCCCAGCACATACCCCCAGCCCCCCGTATGTACGCGCAGTACCTCCAGCACCCGTATGTATGTGCCGTACACCCGCCCCCCCTATGTACGTGCAGTACTCCCAGCCCCTCCCTATGGACAGTGCGTACCCCCACCCCACCCTGTAGGTACGGAGCGAACCCCCCGTAGGTATGGAGCGTACCACCACCCCCGTCGGTACACTGTGAACCCCCAGCGCTACGCGCTGGGGGTCCGCACCGTACATGGGGGGTACGCTCCGTACCTACGGGGGGGTGGGGTTAGCTCCATACCTACGGGGTGGGGTGGGGGTATGCTCCGTACCTACGGGGTGGGGTGGGGGTATGGCACGGACATGGGGGGGTGCTGGGGTACGGCACGTACGTGGGGGGGTGGGGTGGGGGGGTGTTCGGGGCGTATGCGGGCACATATTTGGACGTCTCCATAGTTGCTATGGGAGTTCGCACCGTACGGTGTTTTTTACATACGGTTGTGCATTCGGACGGACGTGACGGATCGTACTTGCGCGCTCGGACTTCAGTCCCGATTCGTAGGTAAAACTGTCCGGGGACGTGTCGGACACTATTTCCGACCCGAGGACGTGTGGGGGAATTTTCCCAATGCGATTCGTATGGATTTTTTCACATACGAATCGTACTTGCCAGTTTGTACGGGACTTGTACGATTCGTACGGTAAAAAAAATGGATACGATTCGTACGGGGGAAATTTTTGACGGATCGGAATCGGCCCCAAAATGTCCCATGTCTTTAGGTTTTGATGTGTTCATTCCAGTGTACTGTTTAAATGCTGAACAATATCTCATAATACTCATGAATAGTATCCTTAAGTTCTTGGGCCGTTCAATCAATCTTAACCAGATCAATATCCTAGACTTCAACCACGCCATCAATTGATCATATTTCCTCATCACTTTAGCTGAAAGACCACGAGTCACAGAGTCTCTTGTCTGTTTTCTGCTTGGCACTATATAGCTATTTTACCAGGCCATTCATAACTCACTTGGGACCACAATGTCAAACAAGGTATTCAGACCAGTCCACAAAACCTTTGAAATGTTCAACTTGTTTGTACCACTCCACAGGCTATTCTCTCAATGTAGGGAATTCATTTGTAAATGACGTAAGATCACTCCTACTCCAAGGTACATATATGTAACTTCTGCTATGTACCTGCTGTAATGGAAAGCTAGTAGCTCCCATTCCACCCTCTCCAGGAGGAGGCAGCTCTCCGATCATTTTCTTGGGAGTTATCTTTTTTGACCATTTAAATTCCCATTTCTCTAAATCACTCCAAATGCGAATGCTGTGGATAAATTCACAAATGTGTAGCTATATCCCTAGTATTTTCATATGTTATGTATCCTGGTCACTATGAACAAGTCTTTGACTCTTCTGTAAGGCTATTGTCTGCTCCAGAACTACCTCATATTTCTGGGGTTAATTCAGATAATTTATCATGTGCTTGTTTTGCCCTCCTACTAACATCCTCATGAACAAAAGTTCATCCTGCTGATATGATTCTACTTGATCCAATGCAAGACAGCCACTTATCATTTCATCCAATTCCAACTTCAATTGTATGACATCCACCAAGTTTACTTTCAAGAAGAGTTCCCTTACTCATTTCTTTACTCCCACTCTCATTAGAAGTAGCATTAAGAGCTTTCAAAAAGTCTTCCAATTCCTGGAAATTAAGGCCAGAATGTACCATTGAAGCTTTAGATATTACCTTAACCTCTGGGGTATTGCTATGCATATTTAAAGGTGATTCCAAGGTAAGTGAACCCAGATCCGGTAAACCTGGGAACGTCCTCAAAGGTCCAAATCCAGTTTGATTCACATATAGGTCTGTGTTTGCACCACAAGGAGAACCTGCATTAATTGGATTTAAAGAACAAACTCTCCCTCCTTCCAACTCCTAGGGGTAATTTCTGCTACCTGTTGTTGAGCGGGAACAGCTGAATTTTGATTCGGAACCAGGCTTATATATTGAAACCCCTGGTCCAATGGTAACAGGATCTGTAAGTGCATCTGTAACTGTACAACCAATAGAGGTCCCCGGAATGCAAGTCCCTGCATTTCCTCCCATCATATTTTGATTCAATGTGGTAGTCTCCATTACTATCTGGTCCTTCTGCACAGGAGAAACCCCTATCATACCAGGAATCAGGCCTACAGGTGCAGTGGGCAATTCAGTATTTCCCCTGTAGTCTCTCTCCTACCCTCTCTATTCAAATATCATTATACAGAGGTGGTTGCAAGGACCTTAATATGTTTAAGAGACTATCACTAATATCACTATCACTGTTTTCATCTTTCTCTCCAGATTCTCTTGGTTTATCCTTCTTTCTCTTTTTTTCCCTCTTTTCAATTCTCCATTTTGCAATGATGGGTATAATTGTTCTCCCTCTATCATGTCAGTTCTCCACATTTCTTCTCTGCAACCCACCTCGCATCCGCATACATATTTCACTTGTCCCTGATATCTCTCTTTTTCTCTTGCATGAGCCACAAGCTCCCAAGTTTTGAGCACTACAAATTGTTTTGGTCTAGGTTGTGGTTTCATCTAATAAAGAATTCTCCTAAAACTTTCAAGAATTCTCAAATTAAATGTACCATGATGTGGAAACGCCAGATCACCTTCTTTGTCAGTGATCTTGTGCCATTGTTCTAGTAAAATACATGTGTGTAACCCTACATTTATTGCCATATAATGACCTGTGGTATCTTCGGGCAGGGCTTCTTTCCCGCTCTAATATCTGAACAACTCCCCTAAATAAATCATGTAAAACTATAAAGCATTTAATTTTCAATTAAGATTTGTTTGGACAGAAAAAACAACAATTTTGCGTAAACATCGTTTCCAGATTAACCAATAACAGTGCAGCACCTTGTGTCGTAGACAGCCAATAACAGTGCGGCTTCACACAACTGACCTATCTCAGTGCGACACGCTGTGATGACAATCTCGCTCCTCACAGCAGCTCAACCTCCTTTACAATTTTCATGCACACACTCTTTCCAACAATACTCCTGCAACCAAACACAATTCAATGGCAGCAAATAACAATTGTCTGATTTACTAAAGGATAAACAGAAACCAAATACACATTCAAATGAAACGTCCTCCTGCAGGAAATCATTGTGATCAATGCAGCTTTCCTCTGCTTAAAAGGTTCACCACACTAATCGTACCTCACGTTTACACAAAAAATAAATGTCCCTATCTCAATTGGGCTGTCGATGATGTCTCATGACAAACTCCACAAAATCTCAGCAGACAATTACAATACAATGTCTTCTACACTTTTTAAATCATCCAAGGAACTTGGGCCATGTAGAATCCTGATAATAACTTCTCCACAATAAGCGCTATACTTACACTTCATCTAATATATTACCACATCATATCACACAATCTCCACCAGACACCACACAATTACCACAACACCGCAAGCTATGCATAAGCCTTTTGCACACTACCCTATTGAAATTCACTTCTCTGCTGTTACAATATGCTCTAGAACCACTGGAATATCACCAACATCAATTCTCCAAGTTGAAACATGGGCACTAGGGATTACAATTGATCTAGACTAATCTAAAGTAACAGTTTTCTAACCCCTCTGCTTGAGGTACTAACCAACCTTGATATGCTACCATCTGAGAAGGCTCTGGGCCGCTTCTTCAAATTTAACTCTGGTCAATAGACCTTTGTAGTAGCCTGAGAGGAAGAGAGTTTTAATGACAACCTAAAAATCCAAGTACAGTGAGGTCATAAGGACCATACATTGAAAGTGGGAATCAGTGATTTGAAGCTAAAAGATTTATTACAAACTCAAAGCCAAACTAATAAAAATCAATCTGAAGAACATAGTGTAAAAATAAAGAATTATCAAAATGTCTAACCATATTGGTCCTGAACAACAAAGAACATATAGGAATCTCTTTCACCGCAGTGTTTAAGATGAGGACAAGAACTTGATGACTGGATGAATAATTGCGATCTTTCTCGTCATACATGGAAAATATTTGTAGCATATAATAACCCTACACTAACCTATAAGTAGAGAAAACCCTATTTAGTCAAGGAAGCAAAAATGTGTCAGCATCAGAACCAGTGTAGACGTTCTATAATTGGAGTCATGCACCGCATAAAGCCACATAATCAAAGATGTCAAGAAAGCACTATACCTCTACAAGTCTAAAGGGAATCAGATGGAACCCAAGGTGGGTTCACTAATTTAAATGTACAAAGAACATTTGAGAAAACGTGACCTCATTCACATCATAATATGTTTTCCAATTCAGAGGATAAAACTTGGCACCTTGAACACTACTCCCGTATTCCAGTCTCCAATTCCAAAGCGGCCTTAGCTTCCTCCTTTCGTCCGATAGTACAGACTGGTATCACTCCCTTTGTTCTTTCCATCAAAATCATTCAGCCTTTCCCAACTCTTCCTTGCCTCACTATCTCTGAAATACAGTGTGACATTAACGAACTAACTTAGTTTGCATCTGCAAAGGAGAAAAACATGCAGAAAAACAATTTTGACGTTAGTATGAACTATTTCGACTGTAGGCATAAGGCTTACAATCAGGCTAACTTGAAATTTTCTCTTTAAACACAGAAGTTCTACAACCTACATATAATCCATTAAATAAGTCTTTAATAATGAATCAAGCTATATTGTGCTCTGCTCCTATATGTATGTACCTATATATAGGTGTCCTAATTATGCACATGTATATGTAATTCTTCCTGAGGATTAATGCACTCTCTCAGTTACTTTCTTATTAAGGTATGAACATATTTCTCTTCATTTTCTTTTTAGACTTTCTCTTTGTTGTCCACTCATTATTTATTATTATTTTTGTTTTAGCTAATGCACACAAACTTTTGTTACTAAAGCTCTACTCGATGTACACAACATTTTACAGTCTTGGATTGCATGTTTTCTTGATTAATGTTTTTTATATATTGACTCTTGTAGCTCCATTAAGGATATTATTTATCCTTCGTTTCCACGCTGTGCTCCGCAAACCTGTGGATACACCTGCCCACTTCAGGCCACCGTAGTATGGAACCTCCCTGTTCCAAGCCTCAGTTTGACCTGCCAGGCTTGTTTTGAGGAAAGAGCTAACACCTTGCTTTGCCTGTGGTACAGGTGTCAAGAACCAAGATCTGTTAAAGCGGTGTTTATGGTGGACTGTCTTTATAGCACTATTTTTTTATAAGAACCATTGAACCTTTTGGAATTATGGTTGCAGATTGTGAAATGCTATGTTATGAATGTATTGGTTGGAAAGTTGCAATGGTTTTAATTAATCTCACAAAAAAGTATTCATTTATTTATAGTCTTCCTGAAATGTCAATTTGGTGGATAGCAGAAATGAGGAGTCTTTGAGTACAGGAACATCCTTTGTCTCTTTTCCTGATCAGTGTCAGCTGTGGCTGTTAAAAACAAGTGCACACTGCTCATTCCTCTTTGTGCATCTGTTCTGGATGTTTCAGGCTTCAGAAAACTATGTTGTGAGAATAATCAATTAAGACAAAGGCTGGAATAAAGCCTGAGAAGGACTCTTGAAAAGGGAACTGGCCCAAACCATGACCCCAGAGTAACCAGATGACCACTGCACAAGCAGTGCTCATGTCTGTCTAACAGCAATTTATCAGAGGTGATGGGTAATCACCTGGAGTAGGATCTGGAGGAATAACTGCCTAATTTGTACTGCAAGGCCAAGAAGTCTTGCCTGAGCTAGAGGGAAGGAGCAGGCTTACCCTGCAGGAGGAGCTACTGGTTGGTGTGGATAATGTTGTTAACCCTGGTGCTGTGATTCATGCACTAGAAACTCAAAACCCATGAGACAAGCGTGCTTTAGATAGAAGCCAGTTCCTTCGGAGAAAACACAGCACTCCCAAAGCATGCACAAGTGGTATGCACTGTTGTCCCTATTATCACAGCCATGACGTTTGCTAAAGTATGCCTGATTGGATTGCCCATTTGAAGCTAAGATCAGCATTGCCCAGTGACACCTGCTGTGTTTCAGTGATCGTGTTTGCTGTGATTGCAGCACTTCTGAACTCTGTCTCTACCGCCCCAAAGAAAAAACCTGCTAAGCTGTGCTATCCTCTCCTGAAAAAACTCACCATCTGAGTGGCTAACTTGGCAGTACCCCCAGGCATAAGGAATGAATTATGCCACTCTGAAGCATGAGACTGTCATCTCGAAAAACTCTGTTGAGAGGCATCACATGGCAACCTTGGCAATGAAGATCCAAGAAACTGATCCGACTTTGCCTCCATGCCCTACGAGACATCTTGAAGGTGTGGCATTGCCACCCTAGCCCCGCTCCCACCTGGAAAATAAGAGTGTGAGGTCACCATAACCCAGGTAGAGCCTACTTTGACTATCCTCAGGACTCCCCAGAGTAGAGACATTGATCTCCCCAGGGCCGCAAGACTCGTCTGCTCCCAAGAACCACCTGAGCTCAGAAGAAGGCCACCACCAAAAGCCAGCCTCTTCTGCCACTGCCCTTGATGACTTTTTGAATGGCCTGCACCCATCCAGCCCCAGCAGTTATGCCACATACCAGGACCACAGCTTAGCACATCTTTGCTGTACCTTCCGGCAAGCAGGAGGCCAATTGTAGCCCTCCATCATCAAAAGAGACATGTGAGAGACTATTTGGGCTATCAAACCTGTAGACACTGTGTGCTAGGGGAAGGAGGGGCACTGAGCTTGTCTTAGAAACTATGGAACTTAGCCCAGAACTTTAGAGTAGATGGTGAATTTAGATTTCGCAGGAGGGGCCACACTTTGAAGCCCATTAAACTCACACCCGCATATAGTGTATTTATGACATTAGTGTGCACTGTGTCATATTGTGACTTACTATATCACAAAGTACTTGTCTTTTCTTAAATGTGAAGCACTGGACAGGACAATACTGCTATTGTGCTACTTGTGTATTGTCGAATGCTGAGCCTTTCTACCCCCACGCTGACTTCCCTGAGAAACCTCTGACTGCCAACCATCACTACCACTGTCATGAACTGAAGGGGTAGCACTTAGCACAATTTGCAAAGCTATAATAATACAGGCCCTCGGCAGTAAAGTCCAACAATCCCAGTCCCCATGGCTCTGTCCAAGTGGTCCAACTCTGCCCTGTGCCCTCCCCCAATAGGGTCTGACTGCTCGGCTCAAGTAAAATTACTGAGGCATCTTCTTCTACCAAAATATCATCATGAGAAGGTTTGGAGTCAGACAATAGGTTGCACACGATTCTGTTCTTGCTAACGTACCTCACATTATCAGGGTGAAGGAAAGGCCATTCTGCTTGTAATCAAGGTTTGCGCAATACCTGCTGGGATGGGTGGACTGGGGGTAGTTCTCTGAACAGTGAGACAGAAGACGTTTAGGGGAATACACAGCAGGCCTTCAAAGTTGCAGAAAACGTACTTTACTTACAACCCAGGAAATGGCAAAGCTTTAATTATTAATTCTCGCTCTCAATCCCATGTTTGTGTCCGATTATTAGTGTTGACTACTTCACTCTAGCCTATAATATCTCCCAGAACATGTGTGACACTCTTCTTTGCCTTGAAAGTGATCGAAATTCCAGTTGCTGTGTGTGTGTTTTACTGCCTTCAGTAGGGGCACATTGGTTGTGGACATCAAGTAAAATGTTACGATGAAAAGTCCAACTACATCTTGGAATTGGGAATTTGCATCTGTTGGTTTCACTTTGAAATTTAATTTACCCACCAAAATGCTTTTGTTTTCTTCTCTGGTGATTCATCATCATCATCATTTTTTATTGTTTGATTACTTAAAATCTTTACAACCCCCCCCCCCACCACCACCCCCCGGAACAGATAAAATATTACAATGAACTAAAACCGTAATGTTCTGAGTAAAATCCACATCACTTATCAGCAAGATTTAAGTTTAAAAACGCTTACATTAGCAACTGTAACTTAAAACGACAGAAGAATGAGAAAAAAAACGCTGGGGATGCTGGTGATCTCGTTAAACTATTGTTTTGGATCTCCCTCAGCTTGCCGTAAAAGTCTGCTGACTAGATTCATGTATTTAATTCCACGGCATGTCAGTATAGTCGATGTACCCTCTAGCCAGCAAATCACCGCTTGCCTACTGGAGCGAATGTTCAGCTCATTGAAAATAGATTTCAAGTGTAGTCTCCTTTGGTCTAAAACGGTGGTACAGGCACATATTAGGTGGATTAAAGTTTCCTTTTTATAACCACATAGTCTGCAGGACTCTGTTTTAAATGGCGTTTTCCATTGTGGGTATAAATCCTTAGCCTCATGCACACCCATTCGATACTTTAAAAAGCTTATTTTTAACTGCGAGTTAAAATGGGTGGATAAATATGGTTGTGGCCTCAAAAGTCTGTAGGAGTTTATAACTGTCCACCCGTGCCGCCGCTTGGAGAGCGCTTGTTTGTCAGCACACAAGGATTTCTTTTTAGCTGCGCTATTTACTATTTTGCCAAAGCTTCCTCTGTCCAACCCGTTGGCCCATGCTGCTTGTAAGTCCATCTCGGCCAAGGACTCTCTCAGAAAGCTTCCCCAGGAGTTTGGTGTTAATAAATCCCCCTGGAGCTTAATTTCTTCCCAGCATAAGCTATTCAAGGTATCCGGGTCAGAAGAGCGGAGCGTATGGCAAAGTTTATTAAAGCAGCTCATTCCTCGGAAATTCTGGTGCTGGAGGCCGAATTCCAGTCTGACCTGGGAGGGCGAGGCAGATTTAGGCAAATCGAAAACTGCTTTATAGATCTTTGTCTACAGTATATTCAGTAAAAGCACTTCTTTGCCGCACCAAGGAGCCAGGCCGTAGGACAAACAAGGTTGTATTTGGGCGGCCATTACTTTAAGCAGATGAGAGAAGTTTGGGCAGTCCATCTTTTTGCGTAGTAATTTATATGCATAAATTAATGACTGTGCCTTTGCTTTTAGTACCAGTTTATGTTCTTTATGGGTTGCACCCTGCCCAATCGTTACGTCCAGATATTTGTATGAGCTAACTTCCTCAACAGTTGCCCCCTTAGCCGTCCATTTGAACTTAAGTTTCTTGCGATCCACTAGGCGCACTATTTTTGTTTTCTCTTTATTTAGCTCCAATTTTTCCTTGTCCAAGTAGGCTACAAGATTGTTTATTGATCTCTGTAGGCCGATGGGAGTTTGGCTCAATAGAACTATATCCTCCGCATATTGTAATATGGCAATTGGCTCGTTGACCATTTTCGGGGGGTGTGACTCTGGTTTTTCAATGTAAGGTGCGATGTCGCATAAAAACAGATTGAATAGACTGGGGGCTAAAACACAACCTTGTTTTAAACCGCTTTGCGTCTGAATACTTGCAGTTGTACTCAACCCGTCGCACAACTTAACTCTTGCCCAGGTATCCGTATGCAAGGCAATTATGGCGTTGAGCATTGTGGTTGGCAGGCCCCATTCTTTAAGTTTCTTCCATAGCTGGCTCCTGCTCACTCTGTCGAATGCAGATTTGATGTCAATAAAGCAGGTGAACAGCCCGAGATCCCTTTTTTGGGCTTTTTCTGTTAAAAGAGCAAGGGTTACAAGATTAGTTATAGTACCTATACCTTGCCTGAAACCTGTCTGCAACTTGAGGATTATGTTTTTTTCCTCCATCCAACATTTCAACTGCGTTAACAGGCACGAGGCATACAATTTTGCTTCCACGTCGATCAGTGAAATTAGTCTATAATTTCCAGGCTTACAGTGGTCTCCCTTTTTGAATATGGGGTGGATGATGCTCCCCCTCCAAGAAGCCGGGATATTAGATTGGTTATAAATCCCACTGAAAAGTGGAGTAAGGTATGAGGACCAAAACTCTGGGTCATTCTTAAAGAAGGCGTTAGGGATACCATTGGGGCCAGCCGCTCCCTCGGGTTTGAGTTTCCGTATAAGCACTCTTAGCTCGTTCCCATTTGTCAAGGTGTTTATCCCGCAAATGGTTGGCGCTGTTTCTAATGAGCTATCTTCCACGTGTACTGGGATGATAGAGTCTTTTGTTACTTTTTGAACTTGGTCTTCCCCAAGGGACCCTCCGACAGGTCCCGTCCCTGCCTTATTGTACAATGATTGCACATGTTTGGTCCGGATGTCTGCTCCAATTCCTGCTTCTTGCAGCAGTTTTGGGCCAGTTGACAACATATTGATTATGCCCCAAAACTCGCTGCTGTTGGGCTTTTTACTAGCGGATAATAATTTCAGCCAAATGGATCCTCTATGCGCTATTTTTGCCTTCCACAGGTTCCTCCTGTAGGTGCACCTCAATGCTTCGTTTTTTCTATTTTAAATCCCATTTTTCCTGCTTGTAATAGCAGTTGCACTTCTCTTGCAATTGCTCTTTTTTGTTTTCTGAGGGCTTGATTGAACCAGGGATCTTTTCTGGTCACCGTTCTTGGGGTACGACCCAGGGAAGCCGGGAATTTATGAACTAGGAGATGAGCCAATTGCTCCCAAGATTTAACACAATCCTTTTCTTCTTTACGGCCCTGTTTAGCCACGAAAACCTTAACTGTCTCTTGTATGGCTTGGGGTACAACTCCCCGCCATTTTAGCTTTCGGAGATTACATTTTTTTGGCAGTTGTAAGATTGATTTAATTTTTTGTGCAAAATTGACTTTTTTGGTCATGTTTAGAACGAGAGGCAAATGGTCGCTTTCGGCCCTTGGAATAATACTGAGTTGATTAATTTGTGGGAGCAGGTTATTACTAGTGATTATAAAGTCTATCGTTGAGGAAGTTTTTCAACTTAAGTATGTTGCGGCTGCTGGGTCGGCCCCGTGACTTTTCCGGTCCAAATTGTCAAGTCAAGTGTGTCTAGGTTATTCACAAATGCTCTTGTTCCCTGGGTGGCTTTTCTTTTACTTCCCCACTGTTTAGCTAAAAGGTTGCTGTTAAAGTCTCCTGAGATCAATAATTGACAGTTCTCATGGCTTCTCTGCGTTGATGTTATTAATTTAGTTAGGGTTGTGTATTTTCCCTTCTGCTCTTTTCTTTCTGGGTGGATATAAACATTGAAAAGTAGAAGTTGCCAGTTTGTTTCATTGGGTGTCTGATTACTACTTAGTTTGGTCATTTGGATCCAGTTGACCCCAGAATCTAATATTTCCGTTACCCAGTTAAGTTTATGTGAAATTACCGTTGATAGGCCCCCTCTCGCATGTCCAAAACGTGAGTATCTTTCTGCCATACAGTGATGATCTATGAATCCTGGAATTGGACTTGCAACCAAATTCCAGGTTTCCTGGAGCAGGATAATATCGTGTTGAATCAAAAATGATTTTGTTTCTTGGTCTTGCCCCGTATTGTTAAATCCGTGGATATTCCACGAACAGAGCGAGATGTTGACTTTACACGTGACTTCCGCTTTATTGGCCGTCCTCCTCTCTGATTTATTGCTTAACTTTGCTTGATTAGGGATGCTTATTGTTTAGTATTCCGGGCACCCAGGACCAGTCCCTAGATTCCTGTGAGCTGTCCTCGGTAATGTCGGGGCTTTCTCTTGTATCATTTCTGTTGTTTCTGGAGGGAGCTGTTGGGGAGTTGGCATGTGCTCCACGTACACATGTTAGATGGCTTTTCCCTGATCTATTTACTTCATTTGGGTTTTTAAGAAGAGGGTGCGGGTACCTTGGGCGTTCGTAAGCCTTTAACATGATTCCCCATGCTCCAAACCTTCCGCTCGTTGATATGATTTTTTTCACCAGGTCCTTTGAGGTCCAGGTTGTCAGGGTCTCTTCTATTCCCGACCCAGTTGTTTTTATGAATTCAACCGCGGTCAGGTCGCTGGAGCGGGTACCTTTTAATTCTGGGATTTCGTTAAACAGCCTCAGGAGATTTCCTCTGTTTAGCATATCTTGTGTTCCCTTTGATAAATATTCTGGTATGAACGATAGTTTCAGTTCAAACTCGTCCGGTTGAAAGTTCTCAGTATGCGAGAGGGGATCTTTTTCCTTTCTTCTGCCTTCCGTTGTTAGGGTAAATGAGGTGTTTTTTTCGTGTTGTGAGACACGCACGGAGGGATCCGAAGATGTTGCCTTTGTACTCAGTTTCGATGTTCCGGGGCTTTTGTGAAATGTTTTCCTTTGTTGCGACTCTCGTTGATCCTGGTTGAGAAATTTGCATAAGCGAGACTTTCCCCTTATTGTTACTGCGATTGGTTTTGACTCGTTTTCGGGCTTGTGCGGTGTTGGCTGAGCCAACATCTTCGTCGGTAGAAGGTTATGATTTTCCGGTACTAACTCTTTATTTCTTTCGTCTTGTTGTAAATCGCCTTGTTGAATGCTCCAACTTTTGCCTCTCCCCGGGATATTACTTCCCGAAGAATACGAGAACTTTTCTTGACCTGCTCCTTTATTACCTCCTGTTTTTCCTCCTAGGCCTTGGGCTATCGAGGTGTCTTTTTGAGCTCTTTTGTCCTTAGGGTGGGGGTTCCCAGCCCCTAGTGTAATATGAGGAGAGGTTTGGGGTGAGAAAGAGTGACTAGAGCCCTGTTGCTTTTGATTGAACAGCTGGTAGTCTTGAGATTGGTCACTTATGGGGCAAACCGCCCGGAGCGGGGAGAGAGTCTTCTTTTTCTTTTCCCTGGATGATTTT
This sequence comes from Triturus cristatus, assembly GCF_964204655.1. NCBI lineage: Eukaryota > Metazoa > Chordata > Amphibia > Caudata > Salamandridae > Triturus > Triturus cristatus. The sequence goes on along the minus strand of NC_140587.1, from coordinate 730,859,323 downwards.
ACTGTAAACAACGGGAATAGATTTTCCGTTGCAAGGCTAGATTGTTTGTTGTGTTTAGGCCGAGCCTTTCTTGCGCGTTTTCTTTCCCTTTTTGTTGGTTTAACAACCTCAAGTACTTGTTTAACGGGGCTCTCTGGGGCGTTTGATAGATTGGATTGGGGCTCGATCTCTGTTTTTACTAATTCGACGTTGATATCGCTTGATTCTTGTGTTATTTTTTTAGTTTGAGTTGCACGTTTCTCTTGAACGACGCTTTTTTGGGGGGAATTTGTAAAATTCTTGCTGGTGCATGATGATTTTACTACCCCTAGGACGTCTTTTAAAATTTCGGGAAGGGATACGAGTTTCTCTATTATTGGGCTGCAACAGCAGGTTGACTTATTTTTATTTGTGAGTCTTTGTTGCTCCGGATTTTCTCTTCCTGAAAGGAGGGTGGTTATTAAATCTAATTTGGTGTTTATACCTGAAATATGATTGGCAATAAGATTTACAAGGTCAATTTGAACGTCCATTTTGTCTGATTGATAGTTTATACCCTTATGGCTTGTTCAAGGGTCTGAATCAAGGTTTGCACCCACTGCGTATGGGGGTGATCTTCAAAATGCTGCGCTGATGCCTCTGGCCCGAGATCTGATCCACTTTCGGATGAAATTGTTATTGGTAAAAAAAGGTTTAGACCTTTAGGTTGTTGTTTAATCATTGTGGAGAAATGACTAATCTCCACTAATTCTGGGACCTGGAGATTTTTTATGCCCGGTGGGCTTGATGGTGTGGATGAAACAAGCATAGATCTCCTTTGTGGATTTTTTTTACTTGAACCTGGGCTAAAACAGACGTTGACCTGGTGATTAGATTCTAATAATTCCAGGATTTCAGTCAAATTTGACTCATTTATGTCAGAAAGAGATTTGCTGCTCACTGAATCCTTGGGCACTATGTTTGCTGCAAGTTCAATTGGATTTATTTTTCCGTGTTTGAGCCATTTAATATCAGATTGGCCTGCTTCCTTAGGGCTAAGTAGTTGCCTACCGACCTTTAAGGCCTCAATGGTGGAAACTCCATTTGGTGCTGCTTTAGTAAGAGTGCAACTGAAATTTGAATTTTCACGCTCCTTGTTTCCCCCAGTGTGGGTCTCAGGCGACTCCGCGGGGTCTACAATAGTATTTATCTTTGTTCCGCTCTTGATAGAGATGTTGGCAGGTGCTTCAGATTTTGCTGTAAAAGCTGTGGCGGAAGATATAGAGGCTGCCTGGTGCACCTGAGCTGTTATTGTCGCAGATTTCTTTGAGCCTAGGCAGCCCGTGTTTGTTCCCACAAGTGGATCCTTTGGTAATGCGTTAGTGGGGTTTACAGGAGACCACAGAGCAATAGTTTCTAATTTATCTGGCTATATTGGGCTTGGTAACTGAAACGATTCTTTTGAGGGGGCGTATATTGCCGCCATTGGATCTTTTAAGAAAAATAATTTTCGAATCCCTGTTTGGTTATTCGGCTTTAACAGTTGTACTGTTGTAGGTGTGGATGCTGGAGCAGAGTTTTCTGTTGAAAATTTATCGGGTTTTTTAAGCTCCAGTTTTGTCTATATGTGTTGACTAAAAATATTAATCCATAATTATTAATTATTTGTTTTGTGTGAAGGTTTTAATTAATCAATCTGATTAACAAGAGAAATTACATGTGGGAAAGCATATATGTTGCTTAATAATAATGTGCAGGTTTTATTAAATGAATGTTGCTAAGTGTTGTTTGTTTTAAGCACAAAACGTTTTTGAAATAACGTGTACTAATGCTTAAATATGTTGCAGATGGCTAGTTAATTACATACACATAAGGGTATTAGTGGGGATTAACACTGTTTAATCATTGCGATGATGTAGTAACGTTGTTTGTATTTCTTTCGATTAAGATGGTTCATTTTGGCCTAAAACAAGATGGCTGCCGTTTACAGCCTGTATTCGAGTGATCGAATTTTGATGAGAGGGCCTTGCTGAACATGGTCGAGAGTCACCTGACCACAGAAACTCTGGTCTTAAGTCCCAGGGATCCGTAAGGTTTGCCGTTAAAGCTTATCACGGGAGGAGTAATAGGTATTCTCTGAGCTTGTCTGAAGGACTGGGCAGAGGTAAGCGCTGCTTGGTTAATGTGTGTTATAATTCTGTAGTGGGACAGACTGTTCGCTGTTCTCGGGAAAAGCAGGATTCTGTGTGTATGTACTACATTTTCTTGTATGAAAGTGTGTGAATGTATGAGCATTTAGTTGATTGTAAGACTCTTTGGAGCAGTCCTAGAGGAAACAGTTAATGGATGCATGTTAGAAGGGCAGTGTAGAGGAATGTGCTACTGTGTCAACGAGAGTATTAATTCCGTAATGAAGCAGAAGTGAGCGCTGTTTCAGGGAAAGACGGGATTCTTGTGAAATAGATTTTCTTTACTATTCTATGGTTAGAGAAGCAGACAATGGAGATGTTTATATGTTGTAACTAATAGATTTTGTAAAATTTGACACGAAGTCTACTGAGAGGATTTTGTAAAGGAGGGGTAGACGAGTGACAGGAGACAGGAGCAGGAGCGACTGCAGCAACTGTTGACGTCATACATACCGCGCTCTGATTGGATAGTGAATCAGAATAGTGCTCGCGCTGGGATTCGTGCGTTGGTGTGAGCCGCGCAAGGATTGGAAGGTACAAGGTGACGTAGATGCCCCAGGATTGGTGCGTTGGTGTGAGTCGCGCTGTTGTTGGATAAAATATTGTACTGTACAGTGAGATTACGGAAGGGATTAGAAAGTTTTGGTAAACGCATAAATGTATTACCAAGAAGAGAAAAAGAAGAAATCCTTGTTCTGAAAAATAAAGAGATGGTTTGACAAGGATAAAGATGTTAAAACAAAAGAAGGTGAATTGTTACCTCCAACGAAAACGCCTGCATCCTTTATGGTTGCGAGATATGGGTATCATACCTGTATATGGTTGGAGAATTGGGCTAGGTATACTAAGGAAGATGGTGTCTTAGCTTTCCCAGAACATGGTTCATTTAATCTGGCCGTGTTGAGAAATTTGCGGGAGAAAATGATGGGTCTAGAGCCTAGACCAAGGCCGACACAGTTTGAGGCTTTGGTGGAATGGGAAGAGGAAGTACATGAGCGAGAAAAACAGAGGTCTGGAGGCAATTATAGGTACATGTTTGGGAGGAAACATGATCGTGAAACTCATCATGATCGAATGAGGAGATGGCGAGATGCTAGTATGTCAGAGGGATTATATCCTATGAGAACAGTTGACGAGAAGGAAGAAAGGAAGGGTACGGAGAAGGTTCCTGAGGCAGAAGTGAGAAGATATGGAGTTAGCGATTATGAGGATGAGGTCTTGAATGACATGATTTACAAGAGACCACCTCCATATAGACCAGAACCAGAAGAGAGCACACCAGTTGTTTCTCCGATAAGAGATACATTGCGTATCATTGAGACAGAAGTTGTGACACCTGAATTAAGTAGTGGTAACCCTTTTAGAGAAAAAGAGGGAGAGAAAAGATGTGGTGATGAGAATACGAGAGAATTAGCGAGAACTACATCAGAACTGACTGAAAAGATTAGGGAACTAACGAAGAATCTAAAAGCTGTTACGGTGCCTGTAACCATAGGCCCGGTTATGCCTGTTTTTGATAAACAGAGGATGGGTGAAAATGGTTTGGTGGTTCCATATGTTGGGAATAAGATAACAGGTTTGGCTGGTCCCTCAGGAGATTCAGGAAAAAGGACAGAAGGTAATGATGATTTGAGACAATCCAGACGTGACACATGCAGTAGAGGATTAGAGGTACAGTTTAATTCGAGATTGGATACTAGTGATGCTAGTTGTTCAGGGATGCCAATTTTAGAACCACAAAGGATGCCAGAAAAGGTGGTTCCAGTGAAAAGAACTACTGAAATAACAGCTGAAGATTTGAATGATTGGAGGAGAGTCCTTCAAAAGAGGGATAAAGATTCCCAGGCAATTGATGTGGCCAAGTTACGCATGGAATTAGAGGAGCTTGTTGTAGGGACAGTTCCTACAGACATTCTAAAAAATCATCATGATGGAGAATTGTTATTCATGTGTAAAAACATTACTTGGAGAGCTAAAAATACGCATGACAGGTTAAGAGCAACAGCGAGTGAGCAAGGAGTTGACATTGATAAGGTGAAAGCATTGCAGAGGTCTTACAGGATGGATTTTACAGACAAGGATATTGAAAATTTGAATGGTAATGGTAGAACAGGACAGATTAAAGAGATGATCGCCTTATTGCGAAAATGGGGTGACGTAGAAAAGTGGAAGGATAGGTGGTATAAGATAAGGGAAGAATCAGTGGACAGGACTTATTCAGCATTTCCTGTGAGAGAAAAAGAGAAAACAGTGGATGCTTATACTATGAGAGAAATACCTGGAGGAGGATATGTACATGTTCCATGGACCAGACAGGATATTTTATCATTTACGAATGACTTCCCTCGACTGAGAGAAAAGCCCGTCGAGTGGTATAGGCAGGTAGACAGGTTTGTGAAATTGTCAAAAGTGCTGTGGATTGACCTGAAAAGTCTGTTTGATATAATAGTTCCAGCAGATTTGTGGGCTGAGTGTAAAATAGTTGTAAGTTGGCCTACTGAGGAATATCCAAGAGATCAGCGAACAGGAGCACCAGATCCAGAGGTAATGAGGAAGTATGATCAGGTGATTGTATACCTGAAAAGTAAAGTCCCTCCAAAAGAGACAGACTGGGTTAAGATAGATCGAACACATCAGGAAGCAAAAGAATCAGTTCATGCTTTTTATGAGATGCTGATACTGGCTTTTAAACAATTCAGTGGGGATGAGCACCTGGGTGACAAAGATTTGAGTCATGTTGTATACAGATTTGTATATGGCCTGAGACCGGAGATTAGTGAGAGAATTCGTGAGCATACAGTGGATTGGCAGAGTAAGAAAATAGATGAAATTCTGAGACATGCAAAGTACTTCAGTGACGAAATTGAAGCAAAACAGAGAAAGCTGAAAGAGAAAGCAATGTGGGCACAAGTGAAGGTTGCGGAGAGACAAGAAGCACAGTTGGTGGAACAGGCAAATAATCCAGGGAATAGGCCCAGATATGCAGGGAAAGGAAAGGGGAATCTTGAGGAAGCGAAGAAGAAGTTCCCTTGTCACAACTGTGGCCAACTGGGACATTGGAGATCTGAATGTACCAATCCACCATTAGTGAATAACGAGAGTAAAACCTTAAATCAACAGGTGCAGAACGAGGGGAATAATCAACAGCAGCAACAACAGAAGGTTGTGAGACAGCAGAGCCAAGAGCCAAAACCGCCCTTGCCGCAGAGTAGAGGGTCACAAAAGTACAATCAGGATTCGGGATTCTACAATGAGGAGCAGGTAAACAAATCAAGGCGTTCTAACCAGGTACAACAGTATTTGTTAAAGAATGAAGGGAGTGAGTCTGAAGGTGATTATTGACGTTGCCGAGGAGAGGAGGAAGAGTGCATACTTGGTGCAACTCTAGAAATAGACCAGGCAGGACCATTTGTAGATGGGAAAATAAATGAAGAAAGTGTTACTTTTTTAGTAGACACAGGTGCGACAAGATCAACTGTCAGGTCAGCAGATATTAGAAATCTTCCTCTCTCGGATGAAGCAATCCAAGTAGTTGGTGTAGCAAATACACAAATCAAGACACGACTTACTGAACCAGTAAGGGTACAAATAGGGAAATCTTCGGAAATGCACAGATTTGTAGTCTGTGACACTAGTCCAGTGAACTTGTTGGGCAGGGATCTGCTATGTAAAATGAACTGTACAATTTTTTGTACTCCGGATGGAATAGCTTTTGAAACACAAGATGAAGATGTTTTGTACCGAATGACTCTAGATAATAGAGAAAGTGAGATGCTTGGTGCATATGCTGTGTTTAATCCAGAGGATTTGCCTCAAGAGCTGAGAGACACAGTGAAAAAGACAGTTTGGGATTTTACTGGAGAGGATGTGGGATTGATGAATAATGTAGATCCTGTGAAAATTTCAGTGAAAGAGGGAATTACTTATCCTAACATTCCTCAGTACAAAATGACACCAGAAATAATTGAAGGAATAACTCCTATAATTGAGAAAATGATTCAGCAAGGAGTTTTGAGAGAACTACTGAGTAGTCCGTGTAATTCACCAATAATGGGGCTAAAGAAACCTAATGGGAAGTTCAGGATTGTACAGGATTTGAGAAAAGTTAACAAAATTGTGGTGGCATGTTGTCCTATCCGTCAGTGATTTTGTATCAGATTCCACATGATGCTGAGTGGTACACAGTGATTGATTTGTGTCATGCTTTCTTTTCAATTCCATTGCATCATGACAGCCAGCCGATTTTTGCATTTAGGTTTGGCCAGCGTATTTTAGCATGGTGTCGAATCCCACAGGGGTATAGAGAGAGTCCTTCGATATTCAATCAGTTATTGAAAAAGTCATTGGAGAGTTTGATCATGCCTGAAAGCTCAGTACTAGTGCAATATATTGATGACCTACTCGTGGCATCAAAGACACGAGAAGCTTGTGAAGTAGATACCATAGCTTTACTGAATCATCTGGCAGATGGAGGGTTAAAGGTATCTCCAGCCAAATTGCAATTTTGCAAGAAAAAGGTGCATTATCTTGGACACAATATTGGAAAGGGTCTGAGAAAAGTGACTGATGACAGGATCAGAATTATCAGAGAAAGGAAAGCCCCAAAGACCCAGAGAGAAGTGAGGATGTTTCTGGGGATGGTGGGTTATTGTCGTCAGTGGATAATTAATTTTTCCCTGATAGCAAAGCCACTGATTAAACTGACAAAAAGTGAGATGAAAGACCCATTGGAACTAGATGGAGAACAAATGGCAGCATTTGAGGAGTTGAAGAGCAGAATGTGGAAGCCCCTGCTTTAGGTATGCCAGACTATGAAAAGGAGTTTGAGTTGTACTGCAGTGAGAGAAATGGATGTGCACTTTCAGTGTTAATTCAGAAACATGGATTACTAAGAAGGCCTATTGCGTACTTCTCACTTGACCCTGTAGCTGTGGGTTTACCAGGTTGTCTGAAATCTGTAGCTGCAACATGTAAAAGTCTGGAACAGAGTGAAGGAATCATAATGGGATATCCTGTAAGGGTATTCGTACCTCATAATGTGGCAATTCTTTTGACAAGAAGCAGAACTCAGTATATGTCACATAGGCGGCTGACTAAATATGAGAAAGTCATTCTGGGAGCATCAAATGTGACTCTTGAGAGATGTGTGAATGTGAATCCAGCAACATTATTGCCAGATAATGAAGGTGTGGGTATAAAGACAGAAGATGATCACAATTGTTTGGATGTGCTGGATTACTGTACAAAACCGAGACCAGACATAAGAGATCTTCCATTGCCTGAGAGTGATCATGTGCTGTTTGTGGATGGATCATGTCTGAGAAATGATGATGGTGTACTGAGTGCAGCATATGCAGTGTGCAAGGTTTCAGAAGTTATGGAAGCATCGCCATTGAAAGGAGTGAAATCTGCACAAGTTGCTGAATTGGTGGCATTGACGAAAGCTTGTGAAATTGGGAAAGATCTGAGAGTGACTGTAATGACTGATAGTCAGTATGGATTTGGAGTTGTGCATGATTTTGGCCAGCTTTGGCTACAGAGAGGTTTCTTGACGTCGAGTGGGACTCCAATAAAGAATGCTGAGGTGATTGGAAAATTGCTTGAGGCGATACAGCTGCCTAAAGAATTAGCAGTTGTAAAATGTGCTGCTCATGGACAAGGAGATGATTTTGTGACAATTGGAAACCGATTCGCAAACGACATTGCACAGTATTGTGCTAAAAATAATCACTCGATTAATAGGGAACTAGAAGGGGAAATGTCTTTTTGTTCTGTGATGTTTACTAATGTCCTAGAAACGTGGGATGAGGTGAAGCAGTTGCAGGATGAGGCAGGAAAGGAAGAAAAGAAAGACTGGATCAAGGCAGGTTGTGCCCCAAGAGAAACAGATCATGTTTGGATCTATAGAGATCTATAGAGATGGTAGACCAGTCATGCCAAATTTTATGTTGTCAGCAATGGCAAGGATGTATCATGGCCAGGGACATTTGGGAAGGGATGCGATGATCAGGTCTTTTAAACAGACTTGGTACAATGCAAAGTTCAGAACGATTGCAGAAAGCATTTGTCAAAGATGTTTAATTTGTCAGCAATTTAACACTGGGAAAAAGACAGTGGTGAGTCTAGGAACAATAGGCAGAGAAGGTGGTCCTTTTACCAGAATGCAGATTGATTTCATTGAAATGCCACAAGTGAACAGATTGAGGTATGTTCTAGTGGTAGTCTGTTTGTTCTCAAGATGGGTGGAGGCCTATCCGACTTGGAGAAATGATGGAATAACAGTGGCAAAGTTACTGTTAAGAGAGTTGATTCCTAGGTACGGATTTCCAGTAATGATTGAGTCTGATAGAGGTGGACACTTCTATAATGAGCTCATGAGTTTGATTTGTGAAGCATTGGGCATACAGCAGAAGCTACATTGTGCTTACAGACCAGAGGCTTCTGGTGTTGTGGAACAAATAAATGGCACAATTAAGAACAGGATTGGTAAGATGTGTTTAGCCACTGGAATGAAATGGCCTGATGTCTTGCCTCTAGTGCTAATGACTATTAGATCTACTCCTGATAGAACTACTGGTTTGAGTCCACATGAGATTTTGATGGGACGTGCAATGCGTCATGCATTTGTACCTGTCAATAAGTTGATGACAATAACTGATGACATGATTCTGGATTACTGTAAAGGCCTGGCTGACGCAGTTCATTCTGTGTTTCACCAGGTTGGAGAAGACGCTACTACACTTGAGAAGAAGCAAGCTCATGATCTGAGTCCAGGGGACTGGGTAAGGATTAAAGTGCACAGAAGAAGAAATTGCTTGGTTCCAAGGTGGGGAAGACCAAGACAAGTCATTCTGACTACGACAACTGCAGTGAAGTGTGCTGGTGTGAAAAACTGGGTACATGCAAGTCATACTCTGAGAGTTCCAAACCCAAAAGATGGGACTGGTAAAGAGTATTTTGAAGAGTCAGATTCCAGTGATGATGAAGAAACAGAACCAGTAAGGAGAAATCAAAATTCTGGAAGAGCTGAAGGAGAAAGAGAGTCAGGTGATTCTTTCTTTCCAGGAGAAGCTTCAAGAGAATCATTGAGAGTTTCAAAAGGGAGATCAGATTCTGTGAGAGAGCCTGAAGTTCCAACAAGCAGTGGAGAAAAAAGAAGAGAAAAGAGCAGTTCCACAGAGATTACTCCTGAATCAGATGAGGAGGTTGAAATTCCACTTGAGATTACACTTGAAGAAGTAGGGTCAGAAGAAGTTAGAGAGGGACAGATTGCGGAAGACCCCCGAGGAGGTGTAGGGAATATTCCTGATAAGCTAGGTGAAGGGACAAGTAGACAGCAAGAAGATTGCGTGTCGGAGACCCGAGGAGGGAAAGAAATAGGGAAGTCTCAAACAGTGGTGATAAAGAGTGTGGAGCGAAAGAAAACTACTGAAGAACAAGAGGCATATGAAACAGAATCGGATGAAAGTGAGAATGAGAAATCAGAGGGTCGAGTTCTGAGAAAGAGAACTTGGATTGGAGAAAGAAATAATAAAGAAACAAGACCAAAGAAGGTTGTAAGAGGAGATCTTTGGCCTAACAACAGAGTAAAGAAGCTGAGATACAGACTGATAAGAGCGAATACATCGAAAGCTGAACAAGTGAATGAGGTGTCGAGTCAAAATGAAGTGAAGAAAAAGGAGCAAAAGAAATCAAAAGAACCCGAGGAGATAAAGAGAATTAGAAGACCCAACCAAAAGTACAGATCACCGGAATGGTCTTATGTAGCACTGTCTGAAGGAGAAGAAGAAGAAACAGTGAATCAAGACAATCCGGAGGGGATCTTGAGAAAAGTGGTTGAGGAAAAGGAAAAATCTGTTGGAATCTTAAAAGTTATCCTGACTGACATTGGAGAAGAGTCGGATGCACAGGATGTTGTTGATGATCTGATACAATTTGATGTTGCTGAAGACGAAGTGAAGAGTGATGAATATCCAAATTGAGTGAACTGAGGAAATCACTTGGTGAAAAGTGAAAAGGAGAAAGTCTGAAATTTAGCTGTTTGAAGTAATCCAGAAATAAAGGATAGCAGTAGTGGAGTAGTAGAGGCTAAGTCAAAAGACACGGTCAAAGTAGTAAAATGGCTAACATAGAAAATAATCAAAGTAGATGTGCCTTTTTGAAAAGATGGTGTAGAATGTGCTGTTGCTGTACTGGATTGATAATGCTACTATGGGGTGTTTTAGCTTTATTAGTTACATTTAGAGTTACAATAGGTACATTTGAGATACATACTGAGAATGAGACTAATGTAGAAAATAATTCACAAAAAGTAGTCCCAACTAGAATTAGTAATACTTACATGCATAAAGATAGGTCAATTAATGATTTTTCTAGTAATGTTTTTTCAAAATTGCTATATGAATATGTGAAGACAATGGAAGTAAGGGATTGCTACGTATGTATGCAGTTACCTGCATCCGTTTCAGAGGGTGTTACTTATCACCATTTACCAGCTACGTATGGAATTTCTTGTAGTGTGTTAAGTAGTGTTTTTTATTTGTTAGGGAAAATAGATTATGTGATGTCTAACAAAGATAATATTTTTGGGCAATTGTCTATGAACAAAAGGCTGAATCCAGCTAAAGAAGCTAACATTTTTGGTGAGATTTTTATTGAAAAAGAAGAATTAACATTAGATTACATTTTTAAGAACAATTTAACTTGTAGTTTGAAAGAAGAGGAGAAGGCTTTCCTAAACATGGTACAGGAAAGGAGAATGAGCATGCATGAAAAGGCAGGGAAATACAAAGTGAGTGAGACAATTTGGGACATTGAGATGGGGAAAGAATTGAGAAATGGGGCTAGTCCAACGTTAGCTCTAGATGCACCACAGAAGGGTAAACTATGCATTACAAGGAAGAAATCCCAATATGATACATATTTTGTTGGGACTAGTGAGTGTCATGATACATACTTCATTGCGACAGGATGGGGTTTCAAAGGAGGAGAGGATCCAGTTTTCCCAGGAGTGTATTATGTTTGTGGGAACAAGGCTTATTATAGGTTGCCTGACCATTGGTATGGCACGTGTTATGTGGGCCTGGTCTTTCCAAAGATTTTTCATATAGATAGAATAGAAGATGTAGAACATATTAATTTACTAACACGATTTAAGAGAGAAACTTGGTCAGAAATAGTTGGTGATATCTTTGGAGCTTTAATTCCAGCAGTGGGAATTTCTTTAAATGCATATGGAATTCGGAAATTGTCAACAGTGGTGGATCGCTTATCGACAAGTACCGCTGGAGGGTTTCTTTTGGTAAATACGGAGATGATTGCCGTACGTGCCATGTCTATGCAAAATCGACTTGCCCTTGATATTTTATTGGCCAAGGAGGGTGGAGTTTGTGGAATGCTGAAAGTTCAACATTGTTGCACTTACATTCCTGACGAAAGCAAAGACCTGAAGGTCTATATCAAAAATATTACTGATTTGCATGAAGAATTAGTACCACTGGAAGCTGAAAGTATCTGGACCAAAATAGCTAATAAGATAGTTGCTGTTAAGAGTTTTATTGCAAAAATAGGTTGTACTATTATAGGTAAGATATTGTTTCCTTTGACCTGTGTAATTGTTGCTTTATTGATACTAAGATTGGGGTGTTTGTGTTGTAAAAACAGGGGAGGGAAAAATAAATTAATCAAAAGAAATATTGAAAAGGGAAATAAAAGGTCAAAAAGAGATCCACAAGAAATAGAATTAGAAGAATTGAGGGAGAGTGTTTACTTGGAGACGAAGAGGGATGATGAAAGAGAGTCTGGTGTGTAGTGTTGTGAAAAAGAAAAAGACATTTCCAATTTCTCCTAAAATGGGACTAAATTTGACTAAAATTTTTTTTTTTTTGGGTTGTTGGGTTGGATTGCTGGAGCAGAGTTTTCTGTTGAAAATTTATCGGGTTTTTTAAGCTCCAGTTTTGTCTATATGTGTTGACTAAAAATATTAATCCATAATTATTAATTATTTGTTTTGTGTGAAGATTTTAATTAATCAATCTGATTAACAAGAGAAATTACATGTGGGAAAGCATATATGTTGCTTAATAATAATGTGCAGGTTTTATTAAATGAATGTTGCTAAGTGTTGTTTGTTTTAAGCACAAAACGTTTTTGAAATAACGTGTACTAATGCTTAAATATGTTGCAGATGGCTAGTTAATTACATACACATAAGGGTATTAGTGGGGATTAACACTGTTTAATCATTGCGATGATGTAGTAACGTTGTTTGTATTTCTTTCGATTAAGATGGTTCGTTTTGGCCTAAAACAAGATGGCTGCCGTTTACAGCCTGTATTCGAGTGATCGAATTTTGATGAGAGGGCCTTGCTGAACATGGTCGAGAGTCACCTGACCACAGCCTTCGCCTGGTTTAAAAGTTTTCCGTGAGGACAGCAGTTCTGGGCGTATGTCCAAGTGCCTTGGACAAGGATAAGGCCACAATGAACAATGACAATGCTGCGGTGGCTATGCTAGAGATATCAAGGAAGAGCGGCTTCGAAAGAAACATTTGTAAACTCGAGTTTCCTTCTTCCGTCTTTTTATTTTTGTGATTTTTCTGAGCGGAGATTTTCCAAATGTAGCGATGCTACATCCTTTCCTGCTCGCTCTGCTCAGCGGCTCAACGGAAATTCAGAACATTGTATGTTGCTATTATTTTGTAATTTTTATTATAAATATACTAGACTAGAGAGGGTCCGTGGTCATTGCATTTGGATTTTTGAGGCTACTTCTTTCTAAACTTGCGTTGGTGAGGATCGATGCTGTGAGGACGGCGACTTGGGAGACTTCTACTAAGAGACCTGTCCTGACCCATTTATGACATTTAGCTAGAATAGGTAACTATGAGAATAATGATTTTATTTTGATTGCCTTTCCATTTGAACTAATTTTAGATAAAGTACCATAATTTTAATTACAGTGTTGGTGGTTATTTCTTGTCAATTATTGAGTACTCTATTGTGATTATTGTTGTTTAAATCATGACTCAAGACAGTATCAATTTGGTCTCATTGACCTCGTTGTAGATGTAGGGTGTTTAGGAGGTGTTTTCTCCCATGGTTGATACAGGTAGAGTAATCTGAGTGTATGTTAGTGAAATGGGCCCAAGTGTATGGTGAGTGTATGTGCGTGTATCTGTGAAATTACTCTATCCGTGGAAGTAGGGAGAATTTATATGCCCTGATCTGCACCATGGACACTGAGATCAGCCTCTCCCTTTGTCCTGCTCCGTTTACTGATTTATTATGTAGAGAGTCCTCCTCTATTACTGAGTTAGATTTTAAATTTTTGGCTTTTTGTTTTGTTTTTTTGCCTTGTTTCTTGCCAATCACCACTTGTCGGACTGTCCCAGATCTCATTTGGGCAACCCTGCCCTAGGCCCAACAGAGGGCTCTGTAAACGGGTTTGCTTTTTTTTTTTTCTTGCTTTTTTTGTTGGGAGGTTACGCTTTCTCATAAACCCCTAGGGGACTTTGACCGTGGGGCCACTTTGGCAATGAGCGCTGGGCGAGTGTATTTCTGTCACGGTCCGTTTCCCCCACAGAACACACTGGGCGGCACCCAAATTCACTCTGCCGGCACAGAGAACCGCTGCGTGTGTCCCTCGCCTTCTCCCCTGCGCCCCCGCTCACCGCCTCCACTGCTCCCTGAATCGGCTTGGCGCAGCGCAGCAGTCCCGCAGGGGCACAGGCAGGCAGGGGCACAGGCAGGCGGTCTGGCGGTCCTTTCTGGCGGCCCTTCCGGCGGGCTCGAATCCGTCAGCAGCAGCTCCACCAGCACCAGCTGCTTCGCGGGCTTACACGGCTCCTCCTCCTCCTCACACAGCGGCAAAGGATTGTGAGACACCTACAGGAAAAACTCCTACCCCACCAGCTCGTTTCAATACTCAATATCCAGTATAAGTCCAGGGGTCAGCGGAATCAGCGGAATCGTACAATTTGCGGTGCTGCTTTGTGCTGCAATGCTGCTCTAACCATGAGTGGCACACATTGTTTTTGCGCAGCTCCTCGGTGCTCCTTTTAATCACGAGCAGCTCGATACAGCAACAGCAACCTATTTCATCAGCCTCTGGATATTTGGCGGCTCCCTACCACCCGTGGGCGTCTTAATAATAATAGGGTTAGGCGTAGGCTGAGCAGAGTGTTGGTGGGGCCGGGACCGGGACTAAGCTGTGAGAAGGGGGGCGGAGGGGCGGTTAGCGGTTGGCTTTAGCGAATGGCCCCGCTGGTTTCTCCGCTCCGCTCATGCTCACACTCACCCGCAGGCGCTCACAGCCGCTCGCAGCCGCAACCGCAGCCGCAGCCGCAACCGCAGCTGCAGCCTCTCACAGCACGTCGACCGGCTCGGCTTCCGTTCCGTTCCTTTGCCCTTTGCCCTGCTCCACCGATGGTCCATAATTCGCACGGCTCCCACACCTGGAGCTCTGCTCTGCTCTGCTCTACTCTGCTCTCCGCTCTCCGCTCCCTTGCACCACGTGGTGATTCATATTTCAATGACTAAAAAATGTTTACCTCAATTATCCCAATTAAAATGATTGGATCTATTATTGTATTTGGTCAACCGAAGATTAACCAGTGAAGGCAAATTAAATCTCTCATGATCCCAACCTGCTAATTTCTTTTCAAGTCATCATATACGTCTCTTGTGATTGCTTAGATCAGAAACTGCATTGATGCTGCAGTACTTAACAAGATACGATTGGGCGTCTTTCTGTTGTTGTTTAGTAAAAAACAGGCCTCATTTAGAGGTTTGCCTCTTTTAACTTTCAAAGTATTGAAATTTGATAAAATGCACCGCATGGTCAGGGCCACTAGAATTATGTGGCAGGAGAGGGCTATGCACAAGGTTTTAGTAAATTAAGCAGCAAGAAAAGGCAAATTATGCAGCATAGTACGGCACATTTTGTAATAGTATTGCTTCATAATGTGATCATTTTTAAACTTGGTAATGCTTTCTCGGCATTGGTTGCACCTCATTAGTACCAGTTTAACACCCAAAGATAGCAATAAGTAAGGGAGAGACGACCAGTCCGGTTTTGCAAAGGGCCTTCCAGCACATGTCAACATTTGGAGCTGAATTTGTTTGTAACTTTAGAAACATTTGAGCTAAAAACAATGGGCAGATTTACAAGCCCCTTGCGTCACCTTTAACATGGGAAAGGTGACGCAAAAGTGGGGCAAGGGACTTGTAAAGCTGCCCCACTGTTTTTTTATTTGTTAAAATTTGCAGATTAAGCGGCAGACAGTTTATGTGGCAAATGCGGAAAATCTATAATTATGCAAAAACCGCCTCACAATCGTATAATTACAGTAGCCTTGCATATAGGAAATTAACATGATGACTCTTATCCTAAATAGGGACCTGATGTAGAGTTTGGGGAATGGGTCCCTGCATTACAAGTCTATTATATCCTTTACCATTGTGACGGTGTAACCCGTGCACAAAACTACTAAATCTGGCCCTTACAATTTGCATAAATTCACATTTCCATATTAGTTTGCCAGAAATCTGTTTTTTCGTGCTATGAACTCTCTAAAGATTGAGCAGCAAATTCCTGTGCGATGTTCAGTAAAGAAAAATAGATGGTGCGATAAAGAGACTGGCAGGTCGAAAAAACAATTGGCTCCAATTTCTGTGTTATTTATGTGAACACGCTGTTCTGGCCTGTGTTTTTACTTCTGAAGCATTATTGGTATCAAACCTTCACGATTAGCTCTGGGATTTGCGGTCCCCTAAACATGAATCTATCCATAAAGAAAACCTCTACAGTACGATTGTGCACTTTAGTCAGAAAATGCAGAGAGTAAACTAAATGTAACATCAATGACACACTTCTCAGATTGTTTCTTTATATAATATAATGCTGTTTCTCTGCACATTTCCTTATCTTAAGTGTTCATTTTATCAGCGAACTCTTGACTTGTTAAAGCGGTGCCCTTCATAGGCATCTCGCCTACAGGGAATTTATAAAGGCAGGTCACATGACTATATCATAGGGATTACAAAGATGGTGCCGGCCAAATCTAGGCAGCATATTTACAATGAAATGTTAGAGCACAGAGCTGCGCCAAATTTGGCAGCACCACATTCTGACGTTTCCAAAACGCAGGGATGTGCCGTATTTACAACAATATGGCACACCCCTGTGCTGTGCCTTGTGCGGGTGCTAATATTTGCTGCGTATCGCCAAAGCAGGAACCCTTGCACCATAGTGCAGGGGTGCCTGCGTTACAGGCAGCCACAGCCCGTGCAGGTAAGTGCGGTAGGGTGGGGCGGGTTAGGAGGGGGGAAGTTGACAGATGCCAAAATAGGGAAAATTAAATGAATAAATAGGTCCTATTGCATCGTCTGTTGACTTCACCCCACATCCCGCACCCCTCCACAGCGCTTACCTGCACCGGCCACGGCTGGTTGCAGGGTTTATTGAGTATAGCATGTTACAACGCATGCGAATACATTGCATGCTATTACAATGCGGTTGTTACAACAACCGCGTTGTTAGTACGCAATGCCTTTACATCGCAGGTCATTACAACGACTTGCTGTAGGGGGCGCGCTGGACTTAGGAATAGTATTATTTACTATTTCTACTCCAGTTTGCCCAGCAGCAGGGAAGGTGTTAGATTTTATATCCAATACCTTTGCGCCCCCTACAGCAAGTCGTTATAATGAGTTGCGATGTACAGGTATTGCGTACTAACAACGTGGTCGTTGTAATGACCGTGTTGTAATAACACTGCATTGTGGAAACAGAGTTGTAAATGCTGTTTCCCCGAAGATTGATTGTGTACATGAGGGGACACCTTCCTGCACGTAAACAATCCATAATGGCAATTTGTTACTTCTATGTGTGCTGAAGAAAGCAGCACCCAAAGAAGTAGAAAATCCTCATTATTCAATGACTTTTTATATGAAGGGAGGGACACGTTCCTGCACATAAACAATCATTAATGGCATTTTGCTCCTTCTATGTATGCTGCACACAGAAAAAGCGAAAACGAGGAGAAATAAAAGTATTTCTCCTCGTTTCACCATTCTGATGCCTGCTCTTGCATGGCGTTAGTTTTTGGCACTGCCTCAGATTTACACCTCCTTGTAAATCTGGGACAGTGTCAAAAAGCAATGGGTGTTGCGGTGGAATGCCCACATCAACACCCATTGCACGCCTATTTCACACTAAGTGATGCGTGTAAAGGGGTCTTATTTTCAAGGCGGCATTAAAATACTAAAAAGTGACTTAACGCCGCATTGTAAATAGGGAGAAGGGCATACCGCCACCAGAACATCATTAAAAGTGATGTTCTGGTTGTGATACCTCCTTGTAAATATGCCCATAGGTGTCACTGTTCAGACATCAAGTGCCATCTCATGGAGGTGTGCACTCCTGTAGGACACAGCTTTCTGCCTGTTTCTATGAGACTGCACTGTTTAAAAGGCATACATTTAACTCGCATTTCTCAGAGTATTTGGAGGAGCTGCAGAAACACATTTCAGAAACAGTGAGCAGTTGTTGCCTCTCTGTCTTTCCGAGCAGTGCTGCATGCAGGTCATGCACTTACTCAGGGAAATTGAGAGTTAAATGCAAGCATTTTGGACAGCTATGCCTTGACTGGGTGCACACATTAATGACTTCACCTCAAGTTTTAAGTAACTGGACCCCAGACACTCATCAATGGAGTGCACAGCAGTTTGCATAAGAAGGCAAAGAGGATGCACCACAATAAGGAGGGATGGGAACAAGTGGAGTACGTGAAACTGATGAGGAGGAAGATGGTACCAGATGGAGCTGCAACTTGCAAAAGAGGAAAAAGACCAATGAGTATATAAAATATGGATTGCTCCCATTTTCAGGAAACTGAGAGTCAGGTTTAAATCCCAAACCTGCTGCAATCACTGGATGACAGATCTGTGAGGAAGAGGAAACGCTTTTGCAAATACCCAAACGGGATCAGAACTTGCTTTTTTGAATCTTATCATGAGTGGCCTGTTCTTTCCGAAACCTGTGTAAACTACTGCAAGTTTACACTAATTACCCTAACAAATAAAATTATCCCCAGATAAATACAGACAGAAAAATGCAAGCATAACGATTTTAGTGTGTGAATTTGGATCGGAAGGCCAGAGGCTGCAGAATGAGATCTGTCCCATCATAATAGATAAAGTCAAAGGAATTAATTTCAAGGACCTCTTGTATATGCTAGCAAAACTTTCCTAATATCATCAAGCTTTGTGTGCATTGTACCTTATGGATAAAGGCCCGTAACATTTCCTGTCCCTTAGGATTGTTAAATGGATGTCTCTTAATCTTAGAACTTTTATGCATTATTTCTCTTTAAAAAAAAACATTAATGGCCTTGATATATTGCAACAATTTCTTACAATGGCTCCTGAAGATTCAGGTGGAAGCTCTCTAAATCATTGCTAAGATATGTGAAAATGTGTGGAAATATTTACAATTTTCTCTAATTCTTAAGAAATAAGTAAATTACGAGGTGGCTTTGTAAAGGCGGCTCTATCATCGCAAGCAATTTTAATTGTATTTATATAGCTCTTACTAACTCTGATAAGGCATCAAATTGCTTTTTGGTGAGTTGCACTCTACTCCAGCACCCAAATGATTAGTGGTTAATTAGTATTGGGAAATATAATTAATTTGAGTGGAGAACATATGAGACCTATGAGTCCATTAGTTGGATTGAAAAGGAGAATGGAGGGATAGAAGAGGAAATAATCTAGAAAGTGTTTATTGGGAGATCATTGTAGCAGTAGGAGGTTTCGGATAAGTAAAGGAGAGATGGAGGAAGGAAGAGTCTCTAGAAATGGATTAGAGAGATCATAGTTGTTACATGAGGAGTCAGATGAGTTGAACAAGAGATACACGAGGGAAGAATTTAGAAAGGGTTGTTTGGGAGATCTTAGTGGTAAATTGAGGTTTGGGGTGATGCAAGGAGGAATAAAGGAGGCAAAAGTCTAGAAAGGGTTATTTCGGAGATCATAGTAGTAGAATGAGGTTTGGGATGAGTCAGAGAGTGGAGGTAGAGGGTATATTAAGAGACGTATAGGGTTAAACATAGAGTAGTGCATTGGAGAGAATCAAATGTGTTTTTTAATATATTTATTTTTGTACAGTAGGAGAAAAGTAATTCATATATAGATATATAACTACATGGAAGGTATACATGTAAAAGGCAGGTAATATATTAATATTTAAGTTGTATTTAATAAACTCAGACTTTCAAGTGTTGCTGTACTTTAAGCTAATTTATTTGTGTGTATGTTCTTGTTTATTTTTTTTCAATAATTCAGTAGTGAAGCAATTGTAGATAGTTATAATAAAGTTGTCATATTGTGATAGATATATGAAAACTATGCAGTGACCTACATACATGTTAAGCATAGAATAATATAACCAGATGTAAACAAATATGTAAATCAGCAGACCGTAATAAAATCTATATATTTATAAACATAATTATTATACATATTTATACATACATGTCTAGATACATACATATAACCAGATGAAACGCTTATATACACAGGGATATGCTGTACATTTGTGTTTGAGTTTGGTGGTGATGTCGGGAAGAGACAACTCTTGAGTAGTGTTAGACCTGGAACCTTGGCGTGGGTCTCCCTTCCATTCTTTGCTGTTGCCTCATGTGTTTTTGCTGGTGTTACATGCTTTGGGCACTGTGTCACTGCTGTCCAGTGCCACAGTGCAAGTGCTCCCTATTGCAAATTGATGTATGGATTAGTGATTTCATGATTGGCTGGTTTGGTTTACCTGTCAGGCCCTAGTACAGTGCACCAGGAGTGCCAATGGCTGGTAATCCAAATGCTGCTGGTGGGCTTGAAGCATTGGTTGTGCCACCCACAGAAGCAGCCTGTAAAAGTGTGTCTAAGGCTTGCCATTGCAGAGCCTGTGTGCAGTTTGGTACTGCCATGCTGACTGGACAAGTGCACTCACTTGCCAGTCCCTAAACATTCCCTTTTCTTCATATCAGACACCCCTATGGTAGGCCCAAGGGCAGGGTGCATTGTAAGTATAAGGAAGGACATGCCCTGGTGTGTGTGGCATGCCCTAATAGTGAATTACAGCATTTTCGTTTTTCACTATTGCAAGGCTAGCTGTTCCCCATAGGCCAGAATGGGCAGTTTGATTATTACATCTTATAATCCTAACTAACTCAGGGAACATGGTGGAAATTCGAGTTAAGCATGCCTGAACTCAGAATGATAAAATACATCTTTTAGTGAAGTTGGTTTTAACATTCTGTGTTTGAAAATACCACTTTTAGAAAGTAGGTATTTTCTTGTCTAACCATCCAAACCTGCCTCTGCTAGGCTGTGTATTCCTTGTCTGGAGTTTGAGTGACAGGGGCTGGGGGATTCCAGGAGACAGGGTAATTCAGCACAGGGCTGAATAGAGAGGTCTGCATCTAGATGGTTGCACCTGGGACCTGAATAGGGATGTGCCTTCCCTCCACAATGCTGGCTCCACCTCCTGTGGTGCGTCTGATGTCCCTGCCCTGCACTCTGAAAGAAAAGAAGGAGTCATGTCAACATAGTGCTCCAGGACTGACCAGAACTGGTTTGGACTAGGCAAAGGCCTTTCTGCCTTCAGAGAACAAAGAGAAACTGGGTATAAATATTGGGACCCAAACCCAAGAACTTTAGATCACTTTGGGGAAACAAGAAGAAACCTTTGCTGAGGAGCGGAACCAGAGAGACTGAGGAGAGACTATCCCTTGAGGGATTGGCCTGCAGTGGTTGCCTGACTGCCAAAGAGAGGAGAGAAGGAAATTTGGTTACTTTATTCAACTTGTGAAGGATCTCCAATGGCTTGAGAAAAGAGCTTGCCTCCTGCTGAAGTCTCAGGGACAACAGACTTCACCCACCAGCTCCCAAAGAGTTCTTTGGAAGTGCCTGCTGTTTTGCGAGGCTTTCTGAGGGACTGCGTGTCGCAAGGAGCTGGAAGCGTGACTCACGAGCAAGAAGCGTGTCACAGCACTGTCACTGTCGCTTCACAACGAGAAAGCACCTCGCCTCGCCTGAGAAGAGGACCGACGTCACAGCAGACGCCGCCACATCACAGGGAAGTGTGTTGCAGGGCCTGTCGCGGCTCACATCGTTGTCGAAGCAACTTGCATCACCAGAGAAGAGGATCGACATTGCATCAGATGCCGCCGCATCACCGGGAAGTGTGTCGCAGGGTCTGTCGGGGCTTGCATCATTGCCAGAGCGTCCTGCACCAGCGGGGAAGAGGATCTACGTCGCAGCAGCCGCCGCCGCATCACCGAGACGCGTGTCGCAGGGCCTGTTGCGGTCCGAATCGTGTTGCATCAAGAAAAGACGCCATCTTTTTTTCTTTGCACCGGATCTGCATCACATCGCCACGGAAGCGCAGTAAGAAACCAACGCATCACCTACCCTTGCAGCGAAGAACCGACGCATCCCCTATGCAGCAGTAGGGACCTGATGCATCACCGTTCTTGCGTGTAAGGAACCAACGCATCACCTTCCCTGCAACACTTTTTTTGCATTGCGTTATGCATCTTAAGGTACATTGAACTCAAAGTGTCGCATTTTAAACATCTAAAGAGAACTAAGCTAATTCTACCATTTTAAGTGCAGTATTGTGGATTTTTGTTGTTTTGTGGTCTTGTGATAAGTCTATATAAAGAATACTTATTTTTGATATAAAACTTGTGTGGTGTCCATCTGTAGTGTTGTCACTTGATTACTGTATGTGTTCACAAATGCTTTACACACTGCCTCCGAGATAAGCCTGTCTGCTCGTGCCAAGCTACCAAGGGGGTGAGCAGAGGTTATTTTAGGAGTGTACGCCCTTACCCTGACTAGACGCAAGGGTCCCTATTTGTCAAAGGTGCCTACCTCTGCCAAATAGAGACCCCCACATCTAACATTGATGATCAGCGGTGAGGATTTGGACTTGCATTTGTGACTCATGTACAGTGATTGGTGAACACTACTAGTGAGTGCAGGCCAAAACACGACCACATACTTTTGGTAGATTGTTTTTTCTGGGACTGTCTATTTTTGCAAAGAACTGCCAAGTTTAACCACCATGGAGAAAACAGCATCCATAGCATCTGTTGATTGTGATTGGGAAGAGGAGAAACTGGAATGCTACACTGTTACCCAGCTCAAGCACTTCTGCAGGAGGTTCAAAGTTTCTATGACCGGTATCTCCAGAAAAGAGTAGTTACAGAAGGCGCTGATGGCCTGGTTTGAAGCAAGGAGCACTCCTGAGGATGTGGAGGGGCAGATAATGCAGATGAGCTGTTAGAGGGGCCACTGGGTCACATGGGAGACTCAGCCAAGAGTGACCAGGGTCCCCAGCAGAAGAGTGGGGGGGACAAGGGTAAACAGAGGGAGTTCCAAAGAAGGCCCCAAAGTAGTCCCCAAGGGAACCAAGGGAAAGGTTCCCAGCCTCCCCCCCCAGAAACCATCAGGGGCCCGACATGTCCAACTGTTCAAGGGGGACCCCTGAAGTGCTACAAGTGTGGAGACCTGGGTCATAAGGCAAATGATCCCAGGTGCCGCCAGTTTGGAAAGACAGCACCCCTTGGTGCAGCCCCCGGCAGATGGCTAGTGTAGTCCTGGGTGAGGAGATGGGTGCCCAAGGTGGGTAGGGTCCCGCAGAGATGTTTTTGTCTCTTTAGGAGACTGTGAGGTGGTCTCCAGGACCCAACTGCCTGACAACACTAAGAAATACAGCAAGTGGGTGACCATCAATGGCCATAGAGTGGAGGCTCTTAGAGATACAGGAGCCAGTGTGACAGCTGTCAAGTGTCACCTGGTATATCAAGAGCAGGTTGTCCCCAATGCATTCTATCCAGTTGTTGCTGTTGACAACACAGAGATCCCCTGCAAGGTTGCTCAGGTTCCCTTTGAGTAGGGGGGTCTCTGGTACTCTTCAAGTAGCTGTGAGGCCCGCCATGCCTGTTGACTGTTTGTTAGGGAACGATCTGGAGAGCTCACCTTGGGCGAAGGTGGAGCGAAGTGCTCATATGGAAATGTTGGTTCTGCCTGACTGGGCGTGTGTCATCACACGGTCCATGGTAGCCAGTAGGGGTTCTCTAGAGGACCTGGAGCCTGAGAGGGGGGCCCAGGTGCCTGCCTCAGAGAGAAGACGTGGGGCACAGTAAACTGGCCCCCGAAGTTCCCAGAGCCCAGGAGGAGGTAGACCCTGAGGGGGATGCCCTGGAGCCTACTGGGGAACAGGTAGCTGAACTGGGAGAACTGTCTGAGCTGACCCATTGGCAGCAAGAAGGAGGACCCCCCAGGGAGGAGTTATGTGAGGAGCAGAGCAAGTGCCCTTCTCTTGTGGGTCTGCGGCAGCAGGCTGCAGACCAGGCAGCAGGTGATCAGTCTGGGTCACATTGGATCTACTGGGAGAATGGTCTCTTGTATTCTGAGCCTAAGGTTGCTGAGCCTGAGTCAGCCCGTGTGCTGGTGGTACCCCAGCGCTTCAGAGCCTTCCTACTGGGGCTGGCTCATGATGTGCCATTGGCAGGATATTTGGGGCAGGACAAGACCTTTGAGAGGCTTGTCACCCACTTTTATTGACCCCAAATGCACAAGAGATCAGACACTCATTGCAGGACATGTCAGACTTGCCAGGCAAGTGGAAAGAGTGGGAAGAAGCAAAAGGCTCCTCTCTAGCCATTCCCTGTGGTCAGCACCCCCTTTGAACGGGTGGGTATTGACATTGTGGGGCAACTGGACCCCAAGACAGCAATGGGCAACAGGTTCATCCTGGTCTTGGTGGCCATGCCACCCAGTACCCGGAAGCCATACCTCCGAGGTGGGACGGGAATTTTCTCACGAGTAGGATTCCCTAGAGAGATGGTGTCTGACCGAGGTACCAACTTCATTTCTAAGTATATGAAGTCCCTGTGTCAGGAGTGTGGGATAACCTACAAGTTTACCATTCCTTTCCACCCCCAAGGAAATGGGTTGGTTTAAAGGTTCAACCGAACCCTAAAAGGCATGATTATGGGTCTTGAGGAACCTATGAGGCGTAAGTGGGATGCCCTATTACCATGCCTGCTCTTTGCTTACCGTGAGGTGTCACAGAAATCTCTAGGGTTCAGTCCCTTTGAGCTTCTCTATGGCCACCCCGTGAGAGGACCTCTCAGTCTGGTCAAGGAAGGACTGGCGTAATCTCCCAGAAAACCTCCCCAGGATGTATATAGCTACATGCTGGCCTTCAGGAACTAGTCTAGGTGTTTCAGGCAAATTAGTAAACAGTAATTTGCAGAACAAGAGAAACATGATAATTTGGATTCTTCTTGCAAGATAGGTCTTTTTTTTTTTATTCTGATTGGTGCCTTGAGTCCCATTGTCACTCAGCCTTTGGCGCTATAGGTGATGATCCGCAGTGCCAAATGCTAATGACAGGTAAAGGGAGGGCAGCCATACCAATTAAACTTACCATATTTTTGAGGACATCACAAATATATCAACTATAACTACAGACTAAGTCGTTTTTAAGTGATCTTGCCTTTCTGAATGTAATAAGGGGGTTGGACGGAAGATCCTACCCTATAATGTTGTCAGTCTGCAGAATATGCCAATTTCTTTTCATGATTCTTCTCACATCCCTAGCATTTCTAGAAAAGGTCCTTAATGCACTTCTGTTCTCATCCTGAGAGGATTCATTTTCTGTCACCTCAGATTCAGAAGTCAGAGGTGCTTTCACCACTTTCTGTGCTGGTCTCTTCGCATCACTCAGAAGCTCCTTCCTAGGATTATCGAACTTTTTGGCGAAGGTTAAAACCCTCCCCTGTGCATAGTCATCTTCGTCACGATCGAATTTACTTTGTTTACGTGACTTGATCTTTTCTTTGTAAACTTTCAGGTGTTTCTTCATTTGTTCCTTACCCTCAGTGATCTTCGTTTGATCCTCCTCCCCTTTCAACATCTCTTCCATATTTTCAATATCACGCAATGCCTTATCGCGATCGTTCCATGCGAATTTAACCAGAATCCGCAGCATTCCTCTGCATGATTCCGCGGTATGCTCAGCACATTCATCTAATAATAGGGGATCCGGGGACTCATAGGCCGGTACAGTGTATATCCTAAGTCCTCTGGGCACTCTATTCACTTCAATGTAATTCTGTAGTGAGGTTCCTTCCCACTACTTTCTGATCTCGCGCTCGTACAGCCATTCGAGCGCAGTGCATTGGGTCATGATATTAGATTTAGTCACGTTCCCTTCATCTCGGCTAGAGTCCCCTCTCTCCTCCTTTTTCTTGAACATCGCCGAGGCTGCCTCCCGGCACTCCGATTCACAAAACATCATACAGTCAAATATCCGTATCAATACGAGACTTTTCCGTGTTAAGCTCCCCCTCGCCTTGTCCAAGTTGAAAAGCAAGCAAGAATCTCCAGCCGGGTCTTACCCGGACTTCACCTGCTACTCTCTCTTGCAGGCGCGTGCATATCCTGGCACTGATGTCCGTCAATGTTATCCTCGTTCAA
Source organism: Triturus cristatus (assembly GCF_964204655.1). Taxonomy (NCBI): domain Eukaryota; kingdom Metazoa; phylum Chordata; class Amphibia; order Caudata; family Salamandridae; genus Triturus; species Triturus cristatus. The sequence continues at coordinate 730,833,621 of NC_140587.1, read as the reverse complement.
CTTGTCCGGTGCTCCTCACATTCCAATTACTGCTCCAAAACACCAAACGGGTGCACTCGAAGGCGGGTGCTTCTCAGTGCGGGGGTGTACCCGCATCTCAATTAACGCTGCAACTCATCTCCTCACAATAGACTTCTCTGGAGAAAGAAAGCACTCGCGGGGGGTCGTTTCCGTGATTTTATTAACTAAACTTTTACACGTTGACAAAAACAAACAGACGCGTTTCGGTAACAACCTTTCTCTATGTTTACCGAAGCGCCAACGAGCCATGATTTTTAAACATCAGTATATTACATAGACATCAAAAAGGGACTATCAAAAATAACAAAGTTCCTTCGCATTTCTAACTCAAGAAACAGTAGTACTCAAACATATGAGTGCAAAACAAACACATCAAAGGTAATATATTAAACCAATTAAACCCTCTAATGGGTGATGTGTGGGAACTAGCACCATTTCAGAAAAATGTTTCTTGAGTTGTCTGTATATTTATTAGACATTTCAAGATGGCACAAACTATGTGGAGGAAATGCGAAGGAACTTCGTTATTTTCGATAGTCCCTTTTTGATGTCTATGTAATTGACTGATGTTTAAAAATCATGGCTCGTTGACGCTTCGGTAAACATAGAGAAAGGTTATTACCGAAACGCGTCTGTTTGTTTTTGTCAACGTGTAAAAGTTTCCGGTTAATAAAATCACGGAAACGGCCCCCGCGAGTGCTTTCTTTCTCCAGAGAAGTCTATTGTGAGGAGGAGAGTTGCAGCGTTAATTGAGATGCGGGTACACCCCCGCACACAGAGTAGTAATATAAAATATAATATCTAAATTTACTTAAGAATATTAATAAATAATTAATATAATAATTTATAAAATGTTAGGGGCATATTATCAAGGACGGCATAAAAATTATCGCCGGTTTAGCGGCAGAAAACTGCCGCCAAAGCACCGATAATGGGCTTGATAACATGCCATGGAGAATTCCAATAGAAGTCCATGTTCTGTACATGGGCTTCTATTGGAATTCTCCAGGGCATATTATCAAGGCCATTTTATCAAGCCCGTTTTGTGCCACTAAACCGGCGATCATTTTTAACGCCGTCCTTGATAATATGCCCCGTAGAAACATATTAAAAATTAATAATATATATATATATATATATATACACATACATACATATACCAGTAAAATAAAAATAAATATAATAAATTAAAATACTAAAATATTGTTATTCATTTACAATTACATTTTGCACTCCATTAACAGCAACAGTAGGGAAAATATTGCATAGCAGAGGGAATAAAATTACTATTCCCACTCCAGTGAGTGCAACAGTAGGGAAAGTGCTGGATAGCGGACTGGAATAATTTACTATTCCCACTCCAGGGAGTGCAACAGTAAGAAAAGTGTTGGATAGCGTAGGGGAATAATTTACTAAACCCACTCCAGCAGGTAGAACTGTAGGGAAAGTGTTGGATAGCAGACTGGAATAATTTACTATTCCCACTCCAGAGTGTGCAACAGTAGGGAAAGTTTTGGATAGCGGAGGTGAATAATTTACTATTCTCACTCCAAAGAGTGCTTTAGTAGAGAAAGTGTTGGATAGCGGAGGCGTAAAAATTACTATTCCCACTCCAGAGAGTGCAAAATTAGGGAAAGAGTTGGATAGCGGAGGGGAATAATTTACTATTCCACTCCAGCAGGTAGAACAGTATGGAAAGTGTTGGCTAGCGGAGGGGAATAATTTACTATTCCTACTCTAGGGAGTGCAACAGTAGGTTAAGTGATGGATAGTGGAGGGGTAACAATTACTATTCCCACTCCAGTGAGTGCAACAGTAGGGAAAGTGTTGGATAGCGGATAGGAATAATTTACTATTCCTACTCCAGGGAATGCAACAGTAGAGAAAGTATTGGATAGCGGAGGGGTAACAATTACTATTCCCACTCCAGCACGTGCAACAGTAGGGAAAGTGTTGGATAGCAGAGGGGATAAAATTGCTATTCCCACTCCAGCATGTGCAACAATAGGGAAAGTGTTGGATAGCGGGGAGGAATAATTTTCTATTCCCACGCCAGCGAGTGCAACAGTAGGGAAAGTGTTGGATTGCATATTTACTATTCCCACTCAAGCAAAATATGTAAAGTTAATTAATAAACAATTAATTAATAAAAAAATTGCCTCCCACTATATTCCCCTATAAATGACACCACCAATGTTGTAAAACATAACACTATTAACATATTTATTTAATAATTAATTAATTAATTAATTAAAATTAACAAGCAATTTAAAAACAATCAATAATAATTTAATTCACACAAATAACAGTATAAAACAACTGAAAATAAATTCTATCATAAAAACATTTAAAACATGTATTGAAATACATTTCTCCTCAGCCTACTACCCTATCAAACCTCAACCCGATCTTAAGAAAATGACACAAATAACATCAATTAATAATTATTAATAACCAATTAATGCATATTTAACAATATACTATTTACTACAATTCACAATATAAAATTTAAAATACATAAATATTAAATAATTAAAAATATAAATAAATTAATTATTATTAAATTACTTCCCACCCTACTCCCCTATAAACTCATAACCTGCTCCTAAAAAAGTAACACAATTTACGTATTTACCAATTAATTATTAATTATTAACAAACAATTAACAACTAATTAATAATACATTATCTACCACAATTAACAACTTAAAATCCTAAATACTCAATTATCAATAATACAAATTATTAATTAATGAATTATAATAAAATTACTTCCCCTCTATTCCCCTATAAACCCACAATCCACTCCTAAAAAAATACCACAATTAAAATATTTACCAAATAATTGTGAATAATTAACAACCAGTTAATAACTAATTGGTAATAAATTAATTACCATAATTAACAATATCAAATATGAAATATATAAATAATAACAAATAAAAAAAAAAAAATTAATTAATTATAATTAAATTACTTCCCACCCAATTCCCCTATAAACCCACAACCCCCTATGGAATAAAAAAGCAAAATTTAATTAAAAACAATTATTAACTTCTAAAAATTATTATTACTTTTATTATAATTTAATTACTTCCCACCCTATTCCCCTATAAACCCACAAACTGCTACAGAACTAAAATGCAAAATGTTTTTAAAAATAATTAATAACTCCTAAAAATGTAATACATATAGTAAAAAAAATACAATACTTAAACAAAAATATAGAACACCTACATTTAAAGTACATACTAAAATACATAACATTAATACTACTAACATTATTAACACCGAAATTTCTACAAATGATATTAATGACTTCAATTTTAACAAAAGCAATCTTTATTTTCTTAAAGTCAATATTCTGGTCCACGATATTCATGCAGTCGATATTCTGTCACTTCGACATTTCGAACTCAATATTATGTCTGTGCACCAGTTTAGGCATGGAGTACTCCCACTGCGTGCTTTCAAAAACAAATGGTGACATACAGCTTGGTGCCGAGATTGCCGTCTGGTGAGGAGTTCCGGCCGGGAGCTCCAGGGCACAGAGATTGCAGTTTTGTCTTAAATCCCCCTTATTCCACGTCATTTTTCCCGTATCCTGACTGCGGACATCAAGACGACATGGCTGATGCCCGGTGGAGCCGCTTGGTTCGGCAATAGAGAAGTCTGGCCCGGGTTTCTCCCGCAGCCATCACCGACCCAGCCGGATATTGGGGCATGGCATTCCTAGTCCCTTTGCTGCTGTTTTTCCCTTTACTGCCTCCCTCGGAACGAATTGCCACGGATTGCTGACAATTGAACCAGCCTTGGCGCAGCTCTGGCATTATCGGGATACTCCGGATGGCGGCTGATGGATCTGGGGTGGGATTCCACTCTTCCAGACCGTCCCCTTATCCTCTGGGTCAGGAGTAGCAGTCTGCCCCGATGCTTGATCACCTGCAGCGATGAGCTGTATCAAGGGTGAGTGCCACGGCGCTGTTGGTCCGGTGGACCCGAATTCCTGCCTGCAATCTTCCGATCTAGGGGCGGCTCGCTCTCCCAGTCCCCTCTGCTGCCTCGCTGCCTCCCTTATGCTGGCGATCTACTTGGGTGTGCTTCGCCTCAGTTCCGACTTCTGGGACCCATGAGTCCTTTCCAGGTATGGGGGTGCGGGATCTCCGCCATGCGGATTGTTGACATTGATGCCACCATAGTCCTGAGCCTCTGCACGCCTTCTACAGCCTCCCGCCCGCCGTTGGTTTTGTGGCTGCGTCCCCCCCAACTCTTCTCAATTAAATCCTGCTCTCTGGTTCTTCTTTCTGGATTTTTGACTTTTGTGCATCCCGCCATTTTGTTGTTTGTCTCCATTGATACCCACGACCCGGACCCACCATCTTGTTTGACCTCTGTCCGTTCCCCCTTCCGTCCGGTCTCCCCCTGATGATCCTCAAACGTTTTTCTCCTTTTTTCTGGTCTGCCTTAACCCCATCCCCCTCTGGTTCCCTCCTCTCCCCTCACCTTCTCTCAGAAAACTATTCTTGTCCCCCTCTACCTTCTCTACCCCATGATTTTTCCACTTACTTTGTGATGACTGTGCAACAAATGTTTAAATTACTGTACCTTGTAACTCGCTATTTTTGTTCCTTATGTAAAGCGCTCTGATACCTCCGGGTTTAGCCAGCGCTATATAAAATACAAATAAATAAAATAAATTCATTCATTAATGAGCGGGCTCACAAATTTTGGGTTGCCCAGCTTGTAATAACGCAGCAGAGACAGAATACCATGTACTTTTTTTCTGCCCAGGATACAAGAAGGCGAGACAACGATGGCTGATCCGGCTATGTAGAAACCTGGGAACCAGGTTCTAGGATACCAGGCTTCTAGGATACTGAAATATGATACTCGTCTCCCTGTTGTACTTTCGGTATCGTGCTGTTCATTCTCTATGTGGTGCACATGCAGAGCTCTCTTGAAGTTGACCCCCATGGATTTTGGCTGATTATTTTACAATATTTTTTAATGGACTTTGGATGTCTTTTAACTTGTATGTAAATATTTCTGACCTTTTTCCCAGTTCTTTTTTATTATATTATTGATGTATATTCGGTTTTATGAATACTGTACATGTGTGTAAAATCCCCAATAAGCAGAATGGTACTGTTTGGGCTAGGGCGTATGCTCATGTGAACATTTTTTTATATGATAGGAACAAGCACTTTACAAAAAGCTATCGTAATGGGGGGCCGGTAGGGTGAGCCCATGCTTACGAGGACTACTTTGTGCTTTCCTTAGCTTGTTAATGTTTTCTTGATTGCACATATATTACACATGCACTTTAATGAGCTTATTGGGTTTGGGCTGGTCGAAATATAGATTGCCTTCATGTAATACTCACGTGAAGCACAAGCATTCTTGCGAGTCGAATGGATTTCCTTTTTATTATTTCATCCTCGAATCGAATGAAATGTATTGTATTACATATATACTTTTATGGTCTTATTGGCCGAAATAAAGTTTTCTGAACTGAACTGAAATATTTACGTTTCAGAATTGTGTATAGAGAAGCACAAAAAAGAAAGTTGTATGAAAAAGACAGATACAGAGGCAGAGTTTATGTTGATAACATGTATGGCTGTGTTGCTGATCAGGAACAGTGAACCCAAGCATTGTCTACAAAGCCAATGTTTTTTTTTTGTCATCATTTGTGCAAATGTTATTTGCTTTTGTCAGTTTGTATGTTCTGTGTGAACTGTTCATGTAGCAGTTAGTCTGGACTATGATACATTTTTAGAAACCTCTTCTTTCATCACAGCTGCTGGAGAGATGAAATCAGCATTTTGTAAACCATGAGAAGAGTATGTCTGCTGGCAATGTATTGTGCACATGAGTTCTGTTCAGATGTCTCCCTGTAGTAATGTTTCTAGTCTCCTTAGATGCACTTGCTCGAACACAGCGTGCTCTCCACGTTAGCCTCAACCTGTCAAACTTTTTCTTATCCCATTCTTTAATATCGTTGTCTTTGAAGCAGACGTTCTCTCTGCACCCGAGGCGTGCTCTGTGGCCGTCCTTTTTCCATCAACCCTTCATTGGCACAAAATGACCCTAAGACTGTTCTGCTTCAGTTGTCTGAAGGAGGCGAGGACTGAGTATAAGAAGGGGCGTACTATAGAGTATGAGCAAAGCATGTGTGATGAGCCTACAGAGAGGCATGAGCAGACTGTGCAGCTGAATAGGACCCTGCGTTAGTGGATTATTCAGGCCATGTGCCACAGCAGTCCCCTGGAATTGACTGACCAGCACATGTTTGCTCTCTGTAGATGTTCATACTTTGGGATACATGGCATGCCCAGAAGGAGTTTAAGTGTCACGTCAAATCGGCAATATCTCCCCAATGAAACGTGAAGAGATCAACAAAAGTTCTGGGGGGGGGGGGTAGGCTATATTTGTAAATAAATATAGAAAGGAAGCTCAGCCTTCATATTTGGCTAATTTTCAGACTGACTATGTTTTGGTGTTTGCTAAGATAAGTTGGGAGAGTTAGAGAGTGTGGTGTACGCCACTAGAGGAAACACAAGAAGGTTGAATCATAGAATCAGTGGAGTGACTCCCTGAAATACTTTCGGTAGCCATTGCCCAGAACATAGGGGCTACATTTGTTCAGAGACCTAAAGAGACTGGGAGAGTCCATGAGGGGCTGGTGGCACACAACTTGACAAGGCAGGAGCAGACATGTTGGGTGCCCCCCACATGTAACTTGCGCTGCACTGCTTCGCCAGCAATACTGTCCTTGCCTTCTACATCAAATGATGGAGCAAACTCAGCATGGGAATGGCTGGTCTTTCAAAGACACGGGCATGTCGAGTTGGGTATGTCTATGACTCTTACCTGGCTTACCAATCTTTTAGAGGCTCAAAGTTGTTTTGACTGATATATATCGGACTCTGCCTCACTAGCATTTCAATGAATGGATAAGGTCTGTGACAGACAGCAGTGCAACTTATTACTCCAGTGGAGGTACCCCTGCCTACGCAGTGGCTGGGATTCTGTCTCCTGTAGCATGTGTTTGTGTCTTGGCCACTCTGTGGTCCCTGATCCAGCTCCCTCCTCACTGCCCATTTATGCAGCAAGTCTCCCGACTCTGCTGATCGTGTCCCTCTGCTTCCCCTGCCTGTTTAGCCCATTGTATTGTACTATTTAATTGCTTATATTGTGTAATTTTATTTTTTATTTACTGTTGTTAATTATTTCTCTTATCTCCATTTGTTCTTCTGTATTTTGTTTCTGCTGTTCTGTATTGTTTTTTGAGCAGCCCACCTCGCCGCTCGGGCTTCTCTTTTCCATTTTGCCGCTTCCCATCACACACCTCCTCCCAGAACCTACTTAATGGAGGCTGCAGCATGACCATGCCATTGGCCTGCTGAAGGCACGGCAAAGGCAAGCCTGTCTATGCACTTCTATGCCTGGACCATGCCAAGTGCTAGGAACACTGGCCCTCCTGCTACATGCAGATATACCGCTGACGAACTCCAAGTTCTGAATCCCAGACTCTGCAGCAGCAACTGCTGCCACAATTCTCCACAATCAACAGTACAGCCTTTTACCTTCTGGCACTGTCTCTTCTTCTGCACCACAGAATCACCTGTATGGATAACAGCCACCATCAATCCAACCACGCCGAATAAGACTGCCTCAGAACTACTCAATGCATTGTCACTCTGCAAGCATGCCACTGAGATCTGGGTCATCATAACTTCCCTCACCTCAACATCATCTTTCTCATTGAGACCTGGCTCAACCCCCTTTCTGCTCCCTACTAAGCTGCAGCTACTCCCAACAGCTATAAGATAGCACACAGGGACAGCAACAACAAACATGAAGGCAGAATTGCCATCATCCACAAAGAAACCATCCGCTGCAGCACCACCACAGATGACACCACCCCGATCATGGAATACCTCAAATTCCAACTGTAAAACGACAGCAGAAATATCATCAGATGCACCCTCACCTACAGACCTCCAGGACCACGCCCCAGTTTCTGCAACGCCATCCCTGACTTTATCGCCTCATTCATCATTGATTCCAAACACTACATCTTTGCCTGAGATCTCAATTTCCACCTCAACAACACCCACACCGCCAACTTTCTCAAAAGCATGAACAACATCGGCCTCAACCAACTAGTCACCAACCCCACACACAACGCAAGACATACGCTTGACTCCATCTTCACGGCCAGCTATAGTGTCATGCACAGTCATGTCCCAGATCTCACATGCACAGACTACGAAATTTGTCCACTTCACCATCAAAGGATCTCCAGAAACCACCACCTCACACTACAGCGGGAACAAAGTGTACTGATGCCCTCAACACTTCCCACACTGACACCACCACCAACCTAGAACAGGCTGTCAAGACTAATCTGCCTGGATCACCACCTGCGCTGGCAGAGTCTCCCCCGCCAGGCTCTCCATACCCCAGAGATCCACCCAAGAGGCCAGTTGGTTCACCACAGAACTGAGATCCTTGAAATGCAACCACAAGCGACTAGAAAGGAAATGGCACACCAGAAAGGATCTCACAGAACAAGCTACCTTGAAGACAACCCTCAACCAATGAAACTGACTCCTGAAAGACACGAAAAGGAGCGCCCTGGCTGAGTGAATCAAAGCAAGTTCTAACCACTGCAAAATACTCTTCAACATTGCCAGAAAGTTCTCCAACCCCTCAGCCACCAAAAACATCATCAACCCTTCCCAGGAACTTTGCGTCACCGTGGCAGACTTCTTCAACAATAATATCTCCACCATCTACAAAAACGTTAAACCCTAACCGACCCCCTCCAATCTCTAAAGCCTCCTTACCCCCACAGATACAAAACCTGGCCACCTATTCACTGACCTGGACCAGCTCACACCATAGAGAACACCACAGCCATCATGAACTCCATCAAATCAGGAGCACCCACAGACCCCTGTACCCACAACATTTTCAACCTCAGGAGAAAAAAGATGAGCAGCGAGCTTCCCTCCATTTTCAAGGCATCCTTCACCATACTCACCTTCCCCAAAGAATAGAAACACACAGAAGACAAACCTGGTCTAAAAAACACATCTGCACTAAAGAACTACCGCCCCTTCTCTCTGCACCCATTTTCTGCCAACTGTCAACTTATGGAACACCTGGAGAACAACAACGTGCTGGACACCTCTCAATCTGAATTCCACACCAACCACAGTACCGAGACCTCCCTGATCGCTGCCAGAGACAACATCAGAACCCTCCTTGACTAAGGAGAAATGGCAGCCCTGATCCGCCTCAACCTCTCAGCAGCATTTGACACTGTGTACCACCACACCCTTATCAGGAGGCTTCATCACATTGGAATGCAAGGAGATGACCTCAAATGGATCGTCGCCTTCCTCACCGGAAGAAACCAGAGAATCCACCTAGGACTTCGAAACCCAAGAGCATCAGTCGTGGCGTCCATCAAGGCACATCCCCCTGTCCCACATGGTTCAACACCTACTTCACCCCCCTGATGAACATCGTCAGAACCCATGGACTAAACATCATACCCTACACAGACGACTCCCAGCTCATCATCTCCCTATCAGAAGACACCTCCACCACAAAGGCCAACTTCCACAGGTGTATGACAAGCATTGCTGTCTGGATGAAAAACAACTGCCTAAAGCTCAACACAGACACAACAGAAGTGCTGATCTTCAGGAACAAAACCTTCCCGTGGAACGACTTGTGGTGGCCCTCCCAATTAAGACTTTCACCCACTATGAAAGACCATGCCCACAACCTTGGCATTATCCTAAACAGCAAGCTCACCATGAAATGACAGATCAATGCAGTCTCTTCTGCCTACTTCTTCACTCTTCATAGGCTTTGGAAAAATCTTCAAATGGCTCCTCATCAATGCTAAATGAACCATCATTCAAACCCTAGACACCAGCTGGCTGAGATTCAGCAATGCTCTCTACATAGGAATGATCACTCACCTGCTGAAGAGACTGGAGACCATGGAAAACTCAGTGGCCAGACATATCCATGACCTCCCCAAACGGACCCACATCACCCCCACCTCAAGAAGTTCCACTGGCTCCCCATTCAGAAGAGATGCCAAATTAAGATGCGGATCCACACTTACAAAGCCCTTCACAATAAAGGACCAGCATACATCAACACCTACGCAAACCTCCATCAACCCTCCAGGCACCTGCGTTCCAGCCTTCCTCTTCCTTGCTCAACCTCGCTTCCGCTGAAGCAACAGTGGAGGACTTACCTTCCCTACCTTGCTGGTAAATCCTGGAACAGCCTTCCATTTCACCTCTGGATCTAATCTCTGTTGTGGAATTCAGGAAGGGACTCAAGACATGGTTGATCATCTCCTCGCGGGTGATTAGCCGTGCTTTACAAATCCTGATTGATTGATTGATTGACCTAAGCTGGGCTATCTGACTGTATTAATGTCTGACAGATGCTGCTTGGAATAACTGCTACGAGTCTTTAAACAATAGTGCACAGGGACTCAATCAGATGAGTGTTGTCTAGTCTCATGAAACACATTTGTCCTCACCGGTGTAGGATGCTACTGACACTGAAAAAGAAAGTGTGATGGATTTTAGGGTGCAGAGGACTTTGCAGTGGTGGGATTGCCACATGGCTGACCAGGGACAGATGGAGTGAGACTCTGTGTCATCCACTGTCCTGATATTTTTTACACCAGCACATGACCCACAATCACATCCAGCACAGTAACTTAGAGAGCCACTTCACACCGCTGCTAATTTAGCACACTCACATCACAAGTCTTCTCTGCAATCATTTCTCATGCTTATCTGTTACTTCGTACTGTATTTATGCCACACAAAGAATGACAAACTAAATTAACCTTAACATCTAACTTCCATATTTCTGCATTTTCAGGTTGTTCTGCTGAGATGTTTTTTTTAACCCATATTACAGGTTTTGGTTGAGAACTCGCATATGGTGAATTCATATAATGTAAACCTTTAACAGGTGGCACTCTGATGGTGTTAGTTCACCAGGCAAGCTGTCATCTCCTTAACCTGCAACAACCCCTTGTTGCCTGTATTGGAACAGAAATGTAGTGCCTCTGTAGTTTTAATTTCCCTGTGCTGCAACTGTAGCTTTGTCAGTATCACCAAGCTCAGCTGCCCAAGGCATTCTGCAAACATACATAAATCTTAAACACATATCCCTAACTATTTTCATGTACTGAGACATAGACCTTCTACAATGAAAACAAATCTCATCTTGCAATCTCACCTGCACTTAAAGAACTGAAGCCCACATATCTCTGAAAAGGGAATTAGCATTGAGCTGGCAAACACCCCATAATCCAAGCTGGCACCAATCAGGACAGTTTCATATACATATATCTATTTTACCCTGCTGAGCCTTGTGCTGTAAACCCCAAATATTTAAAAACGTACAATTAGGAATTACAAAAAAGCTTCAATTCCAAGAGGAAGTGGCAGCACAGTGTGGTGTTTTTGGAGTAAAACCACGTAGCCCTCTCATACACTTATGATGGGACCACTGGTGCAACCAGCTCGGTGGTCATCACCACAATCTGATAGTTGATAGAACCTAAATTATGTGGTGGTCAGTCATCATCCTGAAGGTGAGTAGGTGAGTTGGGTGTACTTGGCAATCATGGGTGATAATGAAACTCATTGGAGCATTAGCAGCTTTATACTTGGCAAGGTACCCAGTGGCTCCGATTTCGATGCTCTCCCTAGTTTGTTCATGCATGTTAATCAGTAATGTTTAATATTTTTGCCTCCTATGTGCATCAAACCTATTGGCCATCTACTGCCAGTTCTGCCATCTCTCCTTCAGCCTGGCACCCCTTTCCAGGGCTATCAATATTCTAGTATTGAAAGAAGAATACATTTCATTGCCCTCTTGCATATTGCTAACAGACACCCTAGATTTCTGGGTGCAAGAATAGTTTAAAGTATTGAAAAATACATCAATTTCACAGTCCCATTGATTCGCTTTGAAGTGCAGTTTCAGATGTTATGCATGAAACAATTTTTCAGTTTTTGCTTTTGTGTTGTGTTCCTTTCTGCAGGGGGCTTTGGCTTGCAGCACAGGATGAACTTTTCCTACAAGGAGCGGGGTCAGTACTGATTTGCATAAGAAGGGCTCCTATCTAAAGAAGAGCACTGGGTAAAACTCAACAGGTTGAAATGACACCCAGAGTGATTGCCAGTGGTTTAGACTATTTGCAAGCATTTCTTACATCACCTTGTGTCCGTGTGTGCGTTTTTTTTCTAACCAACAGTCATACTTATGATCATAAAAGGCAAAAACGCAAATCAAAAAATGCAACATGATATTTACACAAAAAAAAAGAAAAATACAGAACTAACTAGTTTCACACATGAAATGTGGGGGCATATTAGCAAGGGCTGGCGATATAATTATCGCTGCTTTAGCGCCCGTTTTCGGGCGATAAGCGGCGATAATTATATCCCAATATCATCAAGGACATGCTAGCGCGTGTTTCTTTGATGTAGAGCCCGTTTTTTCACAGCCCCCCTCGCATCGCTAATGAGATGCAAAGAAGGCGTGGCTGTTAAAACAACACATGAAAATATCGCGATATTAAGAAGGAGGTGCAGCGATAAAAAATCACGCTACCTCGACCTTAACGCTGGAATTTACAGTTTGTTAAATTCCAGACTAAGGCAATGGTAGGTGGATTATGCTGATACAACCACCGGGTTGTATCAGCAATGTTATCGCTGTTTTCCATGGAACATCGCTGGAAAACCAGCGATGCTCCATAGTAAACACCGCTATCGCTGAAATAAGATCGCCATAGCGCTATGTATTGTTAATATAGCATTATCATGGCGATAATTTTCAGCAATAGCCGGCGATAATATTTCTACCGCTATGTTGGGCCAGCGATAATTATCACTGGCCCTTCTTAATATGCCGTGGTCTTTTGGAAAGGCAAGGCCTGATTTAGAGTTTGGTGGATGGGTTACTCCATCACAAATGTTATGGATTCCCACCCACCATGCATTATATCCACTGGCACTTTTAATGCAGCAGATGGGCTATCTGCCACATTTGTGACAGAGTAACCATTCCACTGAACTCTAAATTCGGCCCATGTTTAATTGTGCCTTTCTGGACAAAGGAGAAACAGCAGCCCTCATCCTTCTCGACCTCTCAGCGGCGTTCGACACCGCACCCCAATACGCAGACTCCATGACGCAGGGATCCAAGACAAGGCCCTCAACTGGATCCGCTCCTTCCTCTCCGGCAGAACCCAGCAGGTCAGGCTTCCCTCTTTCCTCTCGGACCCTACACCTATCACCTGCGGAGTCCCCCAGGGGTTCTCCCTCAGCCCTACGCTCTTCAACGTCTACATGGCTCTGCTCGCCCCCATCGTCAGAACCTACGGACTCAACATTGTGTCATACGCAGATGACACCCAACTCATCCACCTCTCCCTATCCAATGAACCCAACACCGCCAGACACAACTTTCGAGAAGGCATGGAAGCCGTTGCCAAATGGATGAAAAACAACTGCCTACAACTAAACACCAACAAAATGGAAGTACTCATCATGGGCCCAGATGCCCAGAATAACACCTGGTGGCCCCCCACCCTCAGAAGCCTGCCCACCCCCACGGACCATGCATACAACCTGGGAATCATCCTGGACTCAGATCTCAAAATGGACCGCCAGATCAACTCCGTCTCGTCCTCCTGCTTCCACACCCTCCATCTCCTACGTAAGACCTTCAAATGGATCCCCCTCGAACACAGAAAGACCGTCACTCACGCCCCGGTCTCCAGCAAGCTCGACTACGGCAATGCACTCTATGCTGGAATAAACAAAAACCTCACCTGCAAGCTACCGAACATCCAAAATGCCGCCGCAAGACTGGTCCTCAACCTGCCAAGACACTGCCACATCTCCCAGCACCTGCGCACACTCCACTGGCTCCTCATCGAAGCTAGAGTCACCTTCAAGATGCTAACCCATGCTCACAAGGCCCTCCTTGACACCCGACCAGCATACCTGAATAGACAACTCAAATTCCACGCACCCCAAAGGACCCTACGATCATCCCAGCTCTCCTACGCCATGGTCCCCCGCACCAGAAAGACCAGATCGGGAGGCCAGAGCCTGGAACGACCTTCCACTCCACCTCAGACAGATAACATCGCTCCCCATCTTCACAAGAAACCTCAAAACCTGGCTCTTCGACAGACCCCCTCCTTGATGGACTGGAACCTGCAAAACCCCCCACACCCCCCAGCGCCTTGAGACCCTTATGGGTGAGTAGTCGCGCTTAACAAACACCTGATTTGAATTTGATTTGACGTATTAAGGGATCTGACAAAATGTTTAATGTCTTTGTATTTGCAATGGCAATTTTCAGCCTATTTTAGGTAATGGAAGTAAAACCATCCGAGTTGTCCACATGACTTCTCTTGTTGAAGGTTGAGTTTTATGTGTTAGATGCAGATGGATGATTAACTGGATTCTCCTAGTTTTCATGATTTCATTGGAGAATGGACTGGTAAGTTCACTACACGAGAATTCTGCAATGAAGGAGGGGCATTCTGTAGCTTAATTGCTGTATGATATAAAGAGCTTCCTTCAATTTTTTTTTAGCACATGCAAGATTTGATCACAGGAATGACACTTTAACTTGGCATGTGATCCAATTTTTAAAATTGCTTGTTCGGTTTGAGTTTGAGGATGTTGGTTAAAATAGGAAATGTTTTCTTTTTTCAAGTGATATGCTTTTTTTGCATCTTATTGACATTATCATTTTACAAGTTAGAGGTAAGCTTGGAGTTTTGATTTTCATGATAGCAGTGTCTAATTTGTTCAGTATGACTAGAATCTCCTTTTCACATCACTTCACTAATGTGGCGAGGTATTCAACAATATCTTCTAGAGGTTTTTGACTAAAGAAGTGGGAGATGAGGGCTTTTTTGTTAATGCGTTTGAAGTTTCAAGAGTATACCACTTCAGTTTCTGCTGTGGCATATAGAGGGGTAAACACTTGGGGATGAAGAAGTCATCTGAACTTTCCAATTAAATGGGGTGTGAGACTTGAAAGAGGTCCTTTTTCAAATAGAGCAGGTCCAATGTTGCCCTTTTTAGGTCGAGCCTGGGCAGCACATGCGCTGCTCTTCGAGCCAGGCTGTATTGGAGTATGTACTTGAAGCCCGCCCACTCTCCGCCCATATTTGTCATTGGCTTGAGTCATTGTCCTTCATAAATGCTGGCTTCTGATTTGTTATTAGGCTTGTTTGTCCCTCCTTAGTACTGCCTTGTCTTCATTTGTAACCTCCAATGAGGACTGGCCCTTTTACTTAAGTTGTTACACGGTATGTCTTCAGTCTAGAAGCACTAATCTCTTTAAGGAGTTTCTCTTACTGCAGGAAGGTAGAAGGGTCTCTCATGCACATTTGTGTCCACTGGCTTGTTTATTTAACTCGTAGAAAATGGGGAGCTCTTCAGGGGCCAAGGGAGATATAAGGGGCAACTCAGCAATGCCTTCAATAATTTGGAATGCAATAGGTCACGCATTTGCGAGAGTTTAAGCTACTGGCATTGTAAAAACCAAAACATGAATAAAAGGCATTGTCATTTACAATGTCAATAGCTCAAACTAGTGTAAATGCGAGACCTAATACATTGCAGATGCTTGTTTGTGACATGCAATATTGAAATAGTGTTTTGGCAAGTAAGAAGAGTTTGAGTACAGATGAGTGAGTATTAATGGCATTTTTCCAATGGAAATTGAAGTCTCCCAGAAAAATATAGTCACACAAATAGATAGTAGGTCCATGCTCTATTAAAAAAATTCTTCTGAAAGTCTTTTCTGATGCTAGTTGAGTTGTATGGATTGCTAGCTCTCATAAGTTTGTGTCTCATCTTTGTGAGTTTGGAGAGACGTTTAGTGAGTTAGATACTTTAAGGCCCATTCACAAAGGTAACTTAGTGAGTAAACCTACATGTGTAAAGTTACTCTTACACTTATGAGTAATTTTAATACTTTTGATTATTCACCACTTATGAGTGTAAAGTTACTCAAATGTGTAGACTTGTATGTCCCCACCCACTAAAGTAGGGTGCGGAGTCAGTAAATACGTCAAATCCAACTATAAAGTCACTACTAGTATTGACTATACAACTGTATTTTATGTTTTGCACACTTGGCAGAGACCTCTGTAATCAGGGCGGAGGTTTCCTCATGGTAAAGTATAGGCAAATTCATGAATTGTTTTTACAAAATATATCTATATATATTTTTATGATAAATATTAATATTAAATAATGTTCTGTTTTTTTAACTAGAATTTGTTGAAAATCTTACTAAACTGTTAACTAGATTTTAAATGAAATGGTTAATAAATGTAAGAATATTTAATTACAAAATAACTATTTTATAATATGTTTTAAAAAATGTAAACCCATCCAAAGTAACATGTTCATACATAGATACTGGGCATTACGCAGTATTAATAGTTAAGTATGAAATTATTTAATTTCGTTTATTTTTTAAAAGAATTGTTACATTTATTTTTAGATTGAAAGAGGTAGCTAAATAATTCAAAAATAGAAAAATATCTATTATTAATTTTTATTATATTTTTTACCAATAAAAAAATGTTATATATATTTGTTTAACAAATTAAATGTGCTAATTTCTTCCTTCCTCTTTATTGTGTATGGGAGGGTGTTGCAGTACCAATATTTGGCCAGGCGCGATGCTGGACTTGCTTTGGCTCTGAGTGGCAATACATTTACAACTGTTTTGGGTCCGTTTTGGCTTTAGTAACCATAGAAGTGCCGTTTGTGAATAGGAGTGGGCTTATTCTTTTTTTGGGTGGGTCTCTTCTCTCTCTAAACCCTTTCTTTCTTCTCCCTAACCCCCTTTTTCCAGCCACTCTTCCTGTCCCTCTCACATTTACTACTAAAACATATACCTAATTTGTTGGGAGATCTCCATAGTTGGGGGATCTCAGTATTAAAAAGAGAAGGAAGATGGTGGGGAACACCTTCTCATGTAAGTTTATGAATATTTTAGTATGTTAGTAAAACTATTGTATTCTACTAAACATACTACAAAATGTAGTTTGTAAATAGGCCTCTTTGCGTTTGAATGATTCCTTGTATATGAGAGCAGATTTGGATGTGGTGCTAAAAGGTAATAACTTTCACTTTTTGAAAGTGCCATTTATGTGATGGGCTGGGGTGTGGTTTACTAGTGTGAGAGCAAGTGATATTTCTGACATTATTAGGTACAAAGACATGGAAGACTTTGTTTGGGTCATCTTGTTCTTAAGATCTTGGGATTGGAGTATGGGTTGAAGTCTGGATTTTGAAGTGAAACAGTGTTGTGCTGAGTTTGGAGTACGTGAGGACAATCAGGGATGCTGGGATAGGCATATGTGTAAAAGGTCATGTGATGGATGTGTTAGATGTGCAAATTAAGAAGAGTTCCAAGAAGTAGTTTTTGTTTTTAATGTGAAGGAGACACATTGCAATTGCGTTCTGGGTGGCTTGAATTTACTTAATTAGGCACACTACTAAAACACCTAATAATTCTATATTTTTTTTCTACTAAACAGGCAGTCACAAATGCAGTTACTTTGCAGGCACTAGGTGGGGTCATGAATTCAATGGTGCAGAAAGTGCCGTTACCCTGGGACCCAAAGCTCTAGAATCCCCTCTAAACACAAAATATTGCTATATTTCACTACTAAACAGGAAGTCACAAATGCAGTTATCTTGCAGGCAATAGGGTCATGTTTTGAATTGTGCAGCAGGTGCAGTTGTTCTGCTAATAAAATAGCATTTTTTATGTGTCATTTGTTTGACGCTTATAATAGTTTTTTTTCTGTGTCATGTTTTTGTTGTTGGCGTATTATGTAACGTAAACCCGAACAGCCGCGGTCGGTAGTAGGAGTTCCTGCAAGGCCGTGACATGGGGAGGGGGAGGGGCAGGGTGTGGGGTAGTAAACTATGGATTACGGAGGTTTACAGGTAAGTAAACATATAAATTAATAAAACGAATTTCGTTGCCTGCACTGCATCGCATTTGGCGATGCAGTGCACGCAACGAAATTCCTTTTATTAATTTATATGTTTACTTACCTGTAAACCTCCGTAATCCATAGTTTACTACCCCCCACCCTGCCCCTCCCCCTCCCCACATCACCGCCCTGCAGGAACTCCTACTACCGACCGCGGCTGAACCCGAACAAAGTGATTGCAGTGCTTTACATGAGCATACTCCGTGGTGCTCTGAAGAGATGTTTTAACGTCCTTCATCCAGTGGGACAGTTTCTATATAACATTACAGCGCCAGACAACTACAGCAGAGTCTTGGATTATAAATACGGTCATTTGCCTGTTCTTAAAGTATTTCTCGAGGTTTGTGATTGCAGCCTGTGCCTTCTACTGAAGTAAAGGGAGGTTGTATAGTTTCAAGACCAGTGAATGTGAAAATTTCAGCTGCTGGGCATTGTTGTTGCATTGTGTCAAAGTTTGTCTTTATGACAAAGCATGTTTGGTGACTATATGGGATTTGTGTTGCTGGTCTTTTTTTGGATGATATCTGTTATTTTTGAATACTTTAAAATAAAAAAACTGTTTTTGCTTCTTTGATGTGAGTTCTCCATTTTAGAACAGAGAGCATTTAGCTTAGTAAGCAAGTATGTGGTAAGACTGGCTTATTTCAGACTGGCCTTTACTGTGCTGATTGTATTGTCCTAGCACAAAAACATTTTATTTTATTTTCTGTATTTTCTGTTGCCCATTTGAGTAAGCAATTTGGTAATCTTTCGATCCTCTGTAAACTGAAGCAGGAGTTATTTCCTAATAGTGAGAATTTTGCTGTTCGTCTTTCCATGAATGTAATATGCATTCATTTTCATTTGCATACATTTAAAGTGTGGTATATTAGCATAATAATTGCTACAAAGGATTTGAGTTGTCTAAAGTAATTTAAAGCGCCTCCTGCATTGTCGCTGTTATATAATATAAAGAACACCAACTGAAACGATCACACATTCTTAAAACAGGTGAAGTGCAGTTATTAAGCAAGGACGAGGGTAATGATTTCAATGGCACAGCAGGTGAATTGGCACCAAGGATCCCTTCATAGCCGGCCCTTCATTGCTACATCTCTGCCACATCTCTGCCCGGGGACTCAATCCCCCATTACTCTTTGCACCTGGAGGCACCAACGTGAATCCTGTGCGCCAGGAGATGCATAAAGCTAGCATGGGGCTCTCAGGGCTCCTGCAGTGCGGGACACACGCGGGCTTGCCCGGGTGAAACCCAGGCCAAGGGCAGGCCCGTCTGCATCCGACACTGCCAGGAAGAGGCGGGGAAGGGCCACCCCCTTTGGTTGCTGCTGCTAGATGTTTGGACTCCACTATTTCTCCCTCCTCAATAGCTGGTATAGGGTGATTGGACTGCCCCTTGCTGGAGAATGATATTGAAACTCAACCTTTTCCCTTTTTTGATTGTGATTGTGTGCCCCTGCATCTTCCAGTGACAATTTAAACTTGGTAGTGGGACACTAAAATTGGGACATTAAAATCTGTGGGTGGGTTTTGAGAGGGTGGTTGTGTGTTCCTCCTAAACAGCTTTTTCTAGGGCACCAGGGATGAACAGAGGCACTGAGGGCACACTGAGAGATGGGTAAAAGAAAAGGCCAGGATAGGGCTCAGGTATGGATTACCCCAGCAAAAAGGTCCTCTGGTGCTGTCTGTCATGAGACAATGGAACAGATAAAGTCAATTCTGATAGAATGTCATGAAATAGTCCATTCCTGCCCACCCTGTCTCTCCTCCCTGCCAGGTAGTCCCACTAATCATGACAATAACCCTCGAGTTTCAATGTCCGTCTCACCCGAACCACCACCAGTAAAAAAACCTGCAAAGCTAATCCCACAGATATTTTAAAAACACACTAAAAAAATTGAGCAAGAGTCTGGTTAATAGGCCCCCTGACCTGGAACACAGTCCTGTTGCCCTCCTATCCAGTGATGAGTCAAGGAATTCTCCTGTTGCAGCGTATGTTACTCAAGTTGAGTGTCATAATAGATTTGATGTTCTTCAAATGAGGAAGCTAGGAATCTAGGGGTTGGCATAGTTGAATTTGAGGGAATTTGCAAAATTCCTGCAAGTGAGATACAGGCCCTGAAATCATGAATTGAGTCATTGAGAGATGAGGTTACCGCACTTAGAGTGGAGGTTGTCAGCTTAACAGAGAGGGTGTATTGTGGGAATGTGGCCCCATTAGAGACCCCGATAGCTCTCCCAACCACGGCCGAAAAGGATGTTGAAGATAGGTGCCTAGGACTCCGTAGCTTGGGTAACGTCAGACCATCACACAATTTTGTCGCAACTAGGCTCTCACATCTACCCCCCTCTGCACTAGAGATCATCGTTCCTGTGATACATTTATTTAAATTACAGAAAATCTGCGAGGTGTCAGCCAAGGCAGGGATGGGCGCAGGATCATAGATAGAGGCGAGGTCACCTTAAATGAAGGGTGCACCACCAAACTAGACCAGGGGGGCAGTTGGGAAAGGGGGTAGTGAGGGGTGGTGTCTATACTAGATCCAGCGAACAGGGTAACCAAGCTGTGGTTTACCTCACAGAGGTTCCCAAACCCTCTATAGTTGGACATGAAGATCAGGACTCACTCAAAAACAAGGTCATTCACTGGTTTAGGTCCATTGGACACTGTTACTCAATCATTACAGATGATATTAAGTTTGTAAAAAGACTGCCCCTTCCAGGGTCATCATGGGATACGATCGTTGACAGTTTCTTTGATAAGGATATGGTCACTGGACTACTGTTGATTGATTCTCACACGATTTCCCCTGTGAATTCCCTCATTTCCATCAGAAATAGACCCCCAGTAAGACCAGACTTAGTAGAACTCTTCACATGAAATATGGGTGAGTGGAGAGGTCAAAGATGACTTAGCCCTAGAATGCCACCAGACAGAAAATTAGGGTCTTTAGGATCATCACCAAACCCGCTCCTACAAGAAGCCCCACCCTCTCTAGGACAGGCATCCATTCTTGAGGCCCATTGCGAGTCAACCACTGTGGATACAAGCAGGGCCAGGGCTTCCATCTTTCCTGGTATTGCAGGAGGGGGGATTCCGCCGATCTCTCCATAAGGGTTGTTGTTTGGAATATGGCAGGGATTTCTAAGCTATTAGCTGACCCAGAATGGTGCTCCTTTGTGGACTCCCATGTTGTGATTTTATTTCAGGAAACTTGGATTTTGTACACTCCACAAAGAAGTGGGTTTTCTGCCTTTGGTGTTAATACCACTAGGAAAGAGATGGGTAGACCCTCAGGAGGTTTAGCAGTCTGGATCAAAACTGTACTGGGGTCCAAGGTCAAGCTCCTCCACGTTGAATCGCAGGATATATTAGCATTTGAGCTGATTCTTTACAATTGTTGGAAAATCAGGATTTTAAATGTATATAACAGTGTGGTGCAGGGTTCAGAGGAAACCAACATGATCCGCATCGTAGACCATGCCCTGTCCCAATTCTCAAATAATGTTCCTGTATTAGTGGCGGGTGATTTTAACTGCACCTTTGAACCCCTTGCTCTCACCCCACCACATTTGACTGAGGAGTGGGACCGTGAGTGGCATATTCCACAGTTAGATCTCCCTACAGTCAGGTGGACAAAGAGAGGAAGCCAGGTGTTGGCTCTTACTTTGCAGCATGATCTGAGAGCCACAAATGGGAGTGGTCAAAAGAACTGACAGCGACCATAATGCCATTGACCTCACCGTTATCAATCAGGGCACTTGAGAGTCTAACATCAGGGGTAGTCCTGACCTGGGTGTCCATTCTATTTCGAATAATCAGAGATCAAATAAATGGGACTGGGTGGAGGAACATCCGGGAGCCCTTGATGCAGTAAAAGGCAAAGTTCGTCTGGAATTAGAGGAGTTAGCCAAACATCCTACTAACCATGTTGTGAAGATTCTGGGACCCCACCACGAGTCACTATGCAATGAGATTAGGGACATGCTAAGTCAACTGCGTAAAGTCCAAAAGGATGTGGGAAATTGCACACATCTGAGGGTTGATTCCCAGGTTGCTTGGTACAATCAGAAATGCAGGAATGTGAAGGGGGCGCTTGTACGGGCAGTAAAACTGAAAGCACACCTGGAGGTAGCGGTATGTAGAGCCAAGTATAGGCAGGTAATGGAGACAGCCGAGAAGAACTGGGAGGGTTCCTTGTTGTCCACCCTACAGAGGGTGTTAACAGCCAAAGACTCCAAGACTTTCTGTAGCAAAGCAGCATACTGGCTCATGGGTAACAAGTTGGTCCTGGAATTTACAGTTCAGCCTGAGGAGTGGGTGGCGCACTATGGCTCGCTTTATGAATCAGATGAAGTTAGCGTCAGGTGGGGGGAGGTCCTCGGTGGAGTGGGTGATGCTCTGTTTTTTTCCACAGAGGAAAGGTAAGCAGCAATTTGCTTGTGTGTCCCAGCCCATGCCCCCAGCCCTGATAGAATTCCTAATGATCTGTACAGAGAGGACATAACTCTTTGGGACTCTTATATAAATGTGCTTACTAACTCTATTACAGCTGGTGCTGCTCTTCCCCCTTTATGGAATATAGCAGAAATAGTCCCCATCTAAAAGAAGGGGGACAGAGCCAAACCGGCCAGCTACAGGCCCATAAGCCTTATAGATTCCCTAAAGCAGGGCTCGAAAAATCATAGAAAATGCAATAGACCTGCAGGTCTAGTAACCTACAAACTCTCCTCGACCCAACTGAAATGCACTTCACATCTAATCTGAAAGCTGAGCAAATATGACATGTTAACAAGATTTAAAAGCATTTTTATTGCTCATTTACTTTGTGAGCAATAAAGATGCCTTTAAATCTTGCTATCTTGTCACGTCTCCCCTGTTTTCAGAGGCAGAGGTCAAGTGTCAGTTTGTATTCCTACTCGCCAGTAAGGGCGAGTAAGATCTAAAAAAAGCTCGTCCTGAATTAATCTGACTCGCAAATGCGAGCGGTCGAGTGAATTTTTGGAGCCCTGTAAAGAAAGGTTTTTGTAAACAGATTTTAGGTAGGATCCAGGATTGGATCTTAGAGTACTGAATTCGGAGTGATTATCAAGTGGACTTCCATGCAAAAATTAGTACTCTAGATCAGGCTTTTTGCCTCCTCTGTATTTATTGGAAGGAAACTGCTGTTAAGGGAGGGAAGCTTTATGTGGCCTTTGTTGATCTACGGTCTGAGTTCAACCTAGTCCCCCGAGCTAGCCTTTGGAGAATTTTAAAAGAGATGGGTTTGCTGGGAAACTTTTTAGATGTTTTAATTAGATTACACTCATTTAACACAGCACAGGTCAGGTGGGGGAGAACAATCAAGTTATGGAAACCTTCCCAGTCCAATGAGTGAGACAGAGATGTGTGTTAGCTGCCACACTTTGTACTCTTTTTATTAATGGGGTGGTTGACTTTTTAGATAGAGATGTGTGTGATACCCCTAACATCGGCATAAGAAGAGCACCTGCCCTTCTTTTTGCCGATAATACCCCCCTAATTTCTAAATCCCCACAGGGTCTACAATAACTCTTAAATTGCTTCACAAGGTTCTGTGATGAGTGGGGCTAGGTGCTAAATGAGGCCAAAACTAAATATATGATCTTCACTAGAGGAACGGCCAAACCTTCCAAAAGACCCGTGCTTCTTGGTGGTAGTAAATTGGAGCAAGTTGATGTCTTTGATTATTTAGGTATCCGTTTGACTACATCAATACACTAGGCCGCCCACATAGAGAAAGTTAAATTGTTACTTATTCAACAGACTACTCACATTAGTAAAATTCACAGAAAAACCTTGTCCAGGCAAGTTGCACCAGCTTTGGAAATCTACAACATCAAGGTTCTAGGGGGTGCCCTTCATGGAGCAGACCGTTGAGACACAGGCAATACAAACTGTCTGTCTAGTATCGAAGAACTCCCTCTACTTGGATCTTGCCCAGAGACAGCTGGCCCACAAGCTGAATTACAAATTACTTATGTTTTGGTACAGGCTGTGGTCCGTGGAAGAGCTTGCATCTTATTGTGAGGCTCTAACTGGCCTTCTGAAACTCCCCCAGGTAACCTCGATCCCTTGGTTGAGCTTTTTGAGAGATTTATTGAGGAGGCTTCGGATGGAGGCATTCTGGTCAAATCCGGAAAGTCTGCCCTAATTCCTTGGGCTAGGCTTAAAGCTATTTTCTGAGAATCTTCACTCGAAAAGGACCTGGAAAAACCTGAGGGTAGTTTGACTCATGAATTCCTTAATTTTAAATTCGTCCCCGCCTTGAGGATACCACCGATGAAATTGTTCCCCCTCTGGCACGTAAACTATTCTTAAAGTTCCGCTACAAGACCTTACCCACAAAATTGTTTTGTACTAAGTGGCGCTGTAATGCTTTTAATGATGATCTTTGTCCCTCCTGCAAAGCCTGTCCAGAATCCATTGTGCACTTACTTTTTTTCTGCCCACACAATACATCCCTGAGGAAAAAATTCTGTTATTTAGAATGGTTGGTCCTGGCCATTACCTTGAGGTGCTGAAAATATTGAGCACTGACACGTGCAGTGTAATAGTTTATGGCTTCGCCAGATATCGGTATGCATTATGGATTAAGTGTTCCAAATGTATTGTATGAAGTACTGAATTTTGGACCTGTTTTTATTCTTCCTGCTTTTAAACTATTTTATGGCTCGTATGTCTTTTACAACATAAAAATGAAATTGTCTTTTTTATACTCTGTATTTTGCTCTTGTGATGTGTACTTTTTAAGATCTTTGTGATCGAAATAAAGTTATATATGAGGATTATGATGATAACAAATGACTTGAAAATAAATACAGTATTTGTTACAACATACAAACGTCAAAGTATATAGATCAATAATTGAAAATATCACAGTTTACTGGTTAAATAAAGAAAAAATGTAAACCATGACAATGCAAGTGCAAATATTTACTATATGCTCATTTTTGTTTCAGAGTTTATGTTAATGTTTGAGTTTTTTCTCAATAATAAAAAAAGTGCAGTGCAAAATATATTGTAAGAGAAACCTGTAATAAAAAAATCTTGCACATCTCAATAAAACAATAAACTCACTTTCAGAGTGTTTCTTTCACTTATATTGCACAACTGCTCGAATGCTCATTTGAAAATGTTAAAGTTAATTTTCATTTGTTTTTCTTATCAATGGACAGTATATAAACAACACCTTTTCATCTAGTTTTCATGATCTTGTTGTTTTGGATTTTCAAGAACAACGCTTATGCTGTACTTGTATGGCTTTTCAGATACCCTTTACCTATTCTCCCCACAGCTGCACCACTTTCAAGGCTACTTATCAGGTACTTTTTTTTATCTTTGCCCTCCACCATTTACCTAATCTTCCTACTTTATAACACCACTAGTAACAGCACAATATATTTTGCGTTTGTGTACATAAACAAGTTATACCACAAAACAGGCTATCTGTAATTCACATTGTACAACTACTCAGCAAGCTACAACTTAAAAAATGAAAGCTTATTTTTAATCACATAGATGAAACCTAATGTAGTTACTAATGCTTGTTTTATTTAGCCTGAGTGGACAATTTATTGGAAAGGGTGTAGGATTCTTGCGTGCACCCAGATGGGCTGGGGCTTTGGGCACTAAGAGCATTCAGAAAAGGTCTAAGTCTGTTGAGAGATGAAGCGAGTTACTGGGAGTCTAGGATAGGCTGGAGAAAAAGTTGTTTACGGCTTTATCCTCCCGACCAATGTGGTTCAGACTGTTGTTGAAATGCACAGTCGTGGAACCTGATAGAAGACTTGGTAGGCCAGAACACAACTACCCCATCAAGTTTGATTATGAATCACAAGGCAACAAAACAGGGCAACTCTTTTTAACATTTTGCTTGAACCCAACTAAATAATAAAATGGAACAGTCTAATAGGCTCAAATACCCTCATTCTCTCCCTTATAGATATTCATAATTGGATTATGTTAGAAATGGGATTTCTGGTTGGCTAAGGCTTGCGCCAAAGCCAGGCAGAAACCACCACTCTAGTCAGGGCAAGGAAGTTACACGCCAAAGATAACCCCTGCTCACCCCCTTGGTAGCTTGGCACGAGCAGTCAGGCTTATCCCGGAGGCAATGTGTAAAGCATTTGCGCACGCACACAGCAACAACATCCCGGGCCCACCACAAAGGAAACTCCACACCAGGTTATATATAAAAATAGCCTTTGTATTATCATAACACATTAGAATAGTGAACACATATTATACATCGTGCCACCTGGCACTAGGTCATATTTACAAGGGATTATTTACACCTGACAGGGCCCACTGGATCACTGTCAGTACCGTCACAAAGTGAACTTAGTAAATGTAGAATTTAGCATAAACATAGAACACAACCAGTACTACTGGTAATCACTGCACTTAGCATCAGCCTGTAACATAAACTACCTTATGCACAGTATCACATTAGGCGCCAAACGCATTGTACGCCAACCTCATCAGTATAACCACATTATACAATTCTCTCACAAGTCTAAACACATTAGACCCTAACCTCCTAAGTATAACTACATTAGGGGCATGAATCACACAGTGGAACATAATCTCACTAGCATAAACCATGATATACAAAACAACCTCATAATCATAAAAGACCACATTTAGAGGTATAACACAGGGTGCGTAAAACATACTACGTGAATTACATTTCCTAGCACCAAAATCACATTAGGGCCTGGCGCCCTAATAACCTAATAGTCCCAAAAATCAGGGCGCGCTGCCTATGCAGCGAAAGTCAAGGGTGCGCCACTGCGCAAACCTAATTGTAGCAGCTGCCCACTACTTGCTGGGCAGCTGGGAGAGTGTGGGGCAAAGGAGTGCATCTCACTCCTAACTTCGCAAGACCCCAAAAGAACTGTGCGCCTAAACGGTGCAGCTGCCCACTACTTGCTGGGCAGCTGTGACTCAGGTAAGGCCTGGCACCACTGTGCCTTTAGAACAAATATGCCAAGCATTGGAGCCACACGGGGCTCTGTAAATAAATCATGCGCAAACCAGCACATGCCCCCAAGAGTTGTGGAGGGGAAAACAAATGTGCGCTGGTCAGCTGGGGCTCTCTCAACAATCATGCCCTCATTGGAGCCACCAAGGCTCTGTAAGATATGCCCCTGTTGGAGCCACACGGGGCTCCTGAAAACAACCATGCTCCCGCCTCATGGGAGCGCACTGGCTCCTTAACAAAGGTGCCCTCCGTTGGAGCCACATGGGGCTTGACACAACAGTGACCCACGTTGGAGCGGCCCGCTCTCCTGGCGGGACCGCTCAGACCCTGCCTCTCCCCACCCGGACTCCCTTTGTAGAACTCATTGGCTGGGGGAGACAAGAGAGGACTCCTGTGTCAGTGGCGGCAGCACTTCTCTCCCGCACTGTGCCTCGAGCCCCCTCCGCCTTTCGTCTCCACTGGTTGGCTCCCGCGGGGCTCTCCCTCAGCAATGGGAGCCCCGCACCGGCAGGCGCCCTCGCATTTCCTTTGGGGCAGCTTTCTCAGGTGGCGGCAGCGGCGTGCACGGGACTTCCCTCTCAAAACCGGAAGTTCCGCCCGCCGCCAGGCACATCGTTGCCTGACTTCCGCCCGGTCCGCGACTCGGGCCGCGGCGGAGATTTTTAGCTCGGTAAGGTGGGGTAGGCTCCCTCATAAGGCCAAATACGAAGCGGGGTGGGCACCCGTAATTGAATAAAAATAAGCGGGGTGGGCACCCGCAAGGCCGGCATCACAGGGGAATCCCTCAGCTGGGGATTCTCTCTCTCTCCCTGGAAGCAGCGCGGCGTTGGCAGCCCCAGCTCCTCTTCCTGGGGAAATTAGAGGACACAGAGCACAGCGCTCCCAGGGTGCCAAAAGGTTGCAGGAGTCCTGGGGCAAAGAAAATAAAGCCAAAAGGGTCCCAGAAGTCTTCAAGGTATCCAGGGGCTGGGCAGGGCCCAGGGAGGCAAGCCTTCTCCTGGGCCCCAGCAGCAGCATGCCCCTGGAAGTTTCAAGTCAAAAACAAGAACATTTTTATCGGGTTACAGCCCTTCTATTTATATCAGCAAATCCTTTGTTTTACAACTGTAGGGCAAGGGGAGAACCAGATACAACTGGTTCAGGAGCGCTTGAGCACTTTGTTTTGCTCAGCTCCTCTCTTCTATTCACAGGACAGGCCAGGGACATCAGACGCACCACAGGGGGTGGAGCCAGCATTGTGAAGGGAAGGCCCAGCCCTATTCAGGTACCAGGTGCAACTCCTCCCTCCCATCTACATGCAGATCTCTCCATTCACCACCGGGCAGACTCACCCTGGCTCCTGGAATTCCCCAGCCCTCTCAGCTCCTGTCAATCGCAAGCCAGACAGGCAATTCACATCATACAGCACACAGACATGACAACTTCTAGTAGTGGCCCTTCTCCTATAGTTATAATAAATCAGCGCACATCATTGCACAGCATTTATTCTTACGAGTTCGCACCTATGAAACTTGACCCTGCACTCCTCTCACATCAGGAACTACCATGGACACACATATCCCCCATGCATTCCTATGGGAGGGAAGGCCTATCTCACCACATGCACTCTGAGAGCGCACGCACTTTATACTGGGCCACAGTGCTAAAGTGCGCAGAGGCCACAAATCACTACCAATATGTCAGAGCTTAAAGCAAAAAGTTCAGGGGTGAACCTGCCAGAAGGGCCAAGTCCAGCAGATAACAAACATGAAAATAATGCTAAATTGTTAAATGAAAGGAACCTCCAGTCAAGTGGCCTACTAAACTCAAGAACCTGGGCATCAAACCAAAAATGATCACCTTAGATAAATCCATTGACTTTAAAGCAGATAATCTACTCCACCTTCAAATATATGTTAAAAAGATGAGATGAGTTAATCTAAAACTTTTTCTTAGCATCAAGACATTCCTACCAAAACACAACCTAAAATGGGCATTAAAGACCTAGGGCCTGATTTAGATCTCGATGAAGGGGTTACTCAGTCACAAAGGTGACAGATATCCCGTCCGCCAAAATATAAATCCCATTGGATACAACCGGATTTATGTTTTGGTGAATGAGATATCCATCACCATTGTGACAGAGTAAAACATCCCCCGAGATCTAAAACAGGCCCCTAGTTATTTCAGGTATAGACAATGAAAATGCACTACTGACCATGCTGCCTACATTTCACTTACCTCCCCTCAAACCACCAAAGCAATCCTCCCTTTCGTAGCATATCTAGTTGACAACACAAAGAGATCTCTGTGCATCACACCACTTCTTTCATGAGTGGGTTGTTTTCCATGGACTATCCCATATATTTAAGGTAGCATGCATCACCAATAAGGAGAGTTTCATGTAGAAACATGAAAGTCTGACTCAAAAACTTCAGTTTTGTGCAGAAATAGAACTTTGAATATCACACTGCTCAAGCTGAAAACTCAGAGATACAGAAAGTCTTCTATCCTGAAACAATCATATCATGAAAATGTGCTAAAGCTCTGGAATGCAATAGCAAGACATATCAGACATATTCAATGACTACTTTTTAAAGGGACTCTAAATGACATCTCTAATCTGTACTCAACTTGTGTAGCTTAACTTCTCAAACCCGCATTACAAAGGTTCTGATATCATTCTGAAGACTTAAGCTCTTGCTTTTACAACCTATTTTTTTGTTTCACATTTCTGTGATACCGTCTGAAAGTAATCTGCCACCATAAGCTGAGAGGCTTGACACACTATACCCAGAACCTCATTAAATACTTAAATAAATTCCCAGTATAGTACAAGCAGTGGCTTGGGTCTACTCCTTTTCATCTGCCTGAAACCACCAAAATGAGTACTAATGGTAATGGTTTTCCAGATGAACCTGTGACAATTGAAATTGAGAGGCCCCACCCTGACCTGGCCACATTAATACGTTAACCCCTCCGGTGCTCATGACGGAATGGTTCCGTCATGAGCACCAGTGCTACTGTGCTCATTACGGAACCATTCCGCCATGAGCACTATATCCCTCTGTTGCAAACAGCAGAGGGATTTCCTTTTTTTGGGGGGGCCTCGGGAGGTGGCGAAGAGCTTTCACAACCTCCCAAGGCCCTTCGCTAATTTTCAATGTAATGATGATCGTGCTCATGTCGCGCTGTCGTCATTACATTGAAAACTAAACTGAAACTTAGTTTGAGTTTCAATGTTTTGGTGCTCGTGGGGCTATCTCAGCCCCCCGAGCATCAAAACACTTGGGAGAGGTATCGTTGGAAAGGGGAGAATCTCCCCTTTTCCAATGGTACCCTCCTCTAGGGATTGCCCGAGGCTGGCAATCCCCAAGCAGGGATCCTCCCACTAGCCACCAGGGAGGGGGGAGTGGCTGCTTGGGCAAGGGCCTTTGCTCCCCCCATTAAATTCTGCCAGACAGCCTTTCTGACCCCCTGGGGGGCAACAACAGGGATTTCTTTTATAGGACAGGTGTGGGGGATGCCCAGAATGGACATGCCAATGCCCCCACCCTACCCCCCCAAAGAAGGCAGAAGACTTTCTGCCCCCATGAGGCAGATGTGGGCAATAGCCCCTGATATGCCCCCTGGGGGCAGAAAGCCCACTAGGACCCAGGGATTTTTTTTATACATACGTGGGGGTAGGGGCTGCCCAAAATGGGCCTGTCAATCCCCCACCCAAAACAAAAATGCTACAGTCTTTCTGCCCCCCCCAGGTGGCAAATGGGGCAATAGCCCCTTATCTGCCCCCCCGGAGGGCAGAAATCCCACTAGGCACCAGGGACTTTTTTTCTCCAAAGTTAATGGTGGGGCTGCCCAGAATGGGCATGCCAATGCCTCCACCCCCCAAAATAAATGCCACAGTCTTTCTGCCCCCCCCCCCCAGGAGGCAGATGGGGCAGTAGCTCCTGATCTGCCCTCTGGGGGGCAGAAAGCCCACAAGGCACCAGGGATTTTTTTTATATACATAGGGGTGGGGGCTGCCCTAGAATGGGCATGCCAATGCCCCTACCCCAAAACATTACCACAGTCTTTCTGACTTAAGGGACACCCAGGGGAATCCAGGATGGGGTGACTTGTGTTGTGTGTCTCTCACTAGGTTTCTCTGACTTTGGGGAATGCAAGGTGGGGGGAATTGTGTGGATACACACAGATTCCAGAACTTTCCATCACAGAAATATGAGGACATTTTTTTTTTTTTTTACAAAGTTTGAGGTTTGCAAGGGATTCTGGGTAGGAGAGCCTAGTGGGAGCCACACAAGTCACCCCATCCTGCATTCCCATGGGTGTCTAGTTTTCAAAAATGTATAGGTTTGCTAGGTTTCCCTAGGTGCTGGAAGAGCTAGGGTTCAAAATCTACAGGTAGGTACTTTGCAAAAAAAGGGTAATTTTTCACTGTTAAAATGTGGTATGTCTATCTTGCATTTTGCTCCATTTCCTGTCACGGACACTAGGCCTACCCACACAAGTGAGGTATCATTTTGATTGGAAGACTTTGGGGGATGTAGGGTGGGTGAAATATTGTGGATCCACGCAGATTCCAGAACTTTCCATCTCAGAAATGTGAGGAAAATGTGTTTTTCGTTTTTTTTTTACAAAGTTTGACATTTGCAAGGGATCCTGGGTAAGAGAACCTGGTGAAAGCCACACAGCTCACACCATCCTGGATTCTCCTCGGTGTCTAGTTTTAACACATTTATAGGTTTCCCTAGGCGACGGCAGAGCAGGAGTTCAAAATCTACAAATAGGCACCTTACAAAACAAGCATTGGCATAGCCAATAGGTCTCGCCTTTGGGACCTTATAAGTGGTTAGTCATGGAGCACATTATCGTGGGTGTTGTGCCACCATGGATTAAAGCATTGTCAGGCTTATCTGCACCACATTTGCATTTGATGTTAAAAATGTCCACCAACACTGACCTGGGTCACTGCACTGAAGAAGGTGGGTGGGCAAAGTCCTGGAAGGGACCAGTGCAGGCTAATAGTGGAGCCTTTTGACTTTCTTCCTAGGGAGGACAAAGTTACAGCTCTAGCTTTTTGATGCTTGCACCTCCACTTTGCACCCCAACACAGTGCACACACCATACTGCTCTTACAGCTGAAACCTACTCTTTACGACGGAGAGATAAGTGGCGACTTGTTTGCGTTACTCTTTGGAATTATCATGTGTTATTACTAGAGTCAAAGCAAGTATAATCCATCTGAGGTCAAAGGTCATTCCAGATTCATCAAGAGGATCTGGAACCAAGATTTCGTACTCAGCCATGAAGCTCTGTTTTCATTCCACAGCTGGGTGCAATAGCCCGGTGAACTCAGCAGATCGTGAAACTTTCAGTTCGGACTGAATCCGGATATTTCCGACTCCACATTTTATCCATCAGAGGCTCTGGACGACGCATCATCTGTAAATAAATGTATTGTGTATTTATGAACCACGTCTGCAAGGTAGGTCATTTTCACTGTGTAGTCAAATGTTACCACCCCACAGTTAAGCGCCAAGAGGCGCTCAACTGTCCCCATTACAAGAACTCCAGAGCAAGCATAGCTTCAAGGCTCACACAAACACAAAACAAAATGTACCTCAAATATGCAGAGATTCAAATAAAAGGTAAAAAGCTCGGCATACAACTGTATTGAGATTTGCACCAAATGTTGAATATAAGGTCGAAATTTGATCTGAACAGGTACCCAGCATTCTAGGCATTTTTATTCTCTGTGATCTTTTGCAAACCACACAACTCCTTTTCAAGCACTTTATCGAGGGATTTCTCCACAAGACAACCTTCAGCCAGGCGATTTTAGTGTGCAAAGTTTTATTGCAGAACATTTTGCTTTTAGCTTCAATGACTCTAGGCTTCTCCGGCTCCATGCATTGCCGCTGCAGACTCTTCAGAGGAGGCGATTCTGCCGCCCTTTATCTTATGCCATGATAATGAGCCGATGAGATGCGCTACTCTGTGGAGAGGTGGCCGGCGTGGAAGGGGGGAGCAAGTGCGATAAAACAGTAAAATATGAGATGTCCAGCCAATAATAAAGTATCATATCGTGGATTATAAAGCAATAGCAAATATATTATCTATTCAGAAAAATTGCCTGAGAAAAAGACATTACTTTCATAGTTAGAAATGTTGGTACAACAGCAGGATTTTCAGCTTTTGTTTAAAGTTAACATATGAGAAATGTTATTTATTTATGTGGAATTTTATATAGCGCGGGCATGGCCCGAAATCAGCGCTCTTTAAACCAACATTAGCAGGATAACAAGTGTAAAGCACGTGACAGTTACGATAATTGCTTTCAGACATTTGCATGGGATACGATCGTTGACAGTTTCTTTGATAAGGATATGGTCACTGGACTACTGTTGATTGATTCTCACACGATTTCCCCTGTGAATTCCCTCATTTCCATCAGAAATAGACCCCCAGTAAGACCAGACTTAGTAGAACTCTTCACATGAAATATGGGTGAGTGGAGAGGTCAAAGATGACTTAGCCCTAGAATGCCACCAGACAGAAAATTAGGGTCTTTAGGATCATCACCAAACCCGCTCCTACAAGAAGCCCCACCCTCTCTAGGACTGGCATCCATTCTTGAGGCCCATTGCGAGTCAACCACTGTGGATACAAGCAGGGCCAGGGCTTCCATCTTTCCTGGTATTGCAGGAGGGGGGATTCCGCCGATCTCTCCATAAGGTTGTTGTTTGGAATATGGCAGGGATTTCTAAGCTATTAGCTGACCCAGAATGGTGCTCCTTTGTGGACTCCCATGTTGTGATTTTATTTCAGGAAACTTGGATTTTGTACACTCCACAAAGAAGTGGGTTTTCTGCCTTTGGTGTTAATACCACTAGGAAAGAGATGGGTAGACCCTCAGGAGGTTTAGCAGTCTGGATCAAAACTGTACTGGGGTCCAAGGTCAAGCTCCTCCACGTTGAATCGCAGGATATATTAGCATTTGAGCTGATTCTTTACAATTGTTGGAAAATCAGGATTTTAAATGTATATAACAGTGTGGTGCAGGGTTCAGAGGAAACCAACATGATCCGCATCGTAGATCATGCCCTGTCCCAATTCTCAAATAATGTTCCTGTATTAGTGGCGGGTGATTTTAACTGCACCTTTGAACCCCTTGCTCTCACCCCACCACATTTGACTGAGGAGTGGGACCATGAGTGGCATATTCCACAGTTAGATCTCCCTACAGTCAGGTGGACAAAGAGAGGAAGCCAGGTGTTGGCTCTTACTTTGCAGCATGATCTGAGAGCCACAAATGGGAGTGGTCAAAAGAACTGACAGCGACCATAATGCCATTGACCTCACCGTTATCAATCAGGGCACTTGAGAGTCTAACATCAGGGGTAGTCCTGACCTGGGTGTCCATTCTATTTCGAATAATCAGAGATCAAATAAATGGGACTGGGTGGAGGAACATCCGGGAGCTCTTGATGCAGTAAAAGGCAAAGTTCGTCTGGAATTAGAGGAGTTAGCCAAACATCCTACTAACCATGTTGTGAAGATTCTGGGACCCCACCACGAGTCACTATGCAATGAGATTAGGGACATGCTAAGTCAACTGCGTAAAGTCCAAAAGGATGTGGGAAATTGCACACATCTGAGGGTTGATTCCCAGGTTGCTTGGTACAATCAGAAATGCAGGAATGTGAAGGGGGCGCTTGTACGGGCAGTAAAACTGAAAGCACACCTGGAGGTAGCGGTATGTAGAGCCAAGTATAGGCAGGTAATGGAGACAGCCGAGAAGAACTGGGAGGGTTCCTTGTTGTCCACCCTACAGAGGGTGTTAACAGCCAAAGACTCCAAGACTTTCTGTAGCAAAGCAGCATACTGGCTCATGGGTAACAAGTTGGTCCTGGAATTTACAGTTCAGCCTGAGGAGTGGGTGGCGCACTATGGCTCGCTTTATGAATCAGATGAAGTTAGTGTCAGGTGGGGGGAGGTCCTCGGTGGAGTGGGTGATGCTCTGTTTTTTTCCACAGAGGAAAGGTAAGCAGCAATTTGCTTGTGTGTCCCAGCCCATGCCCCCAGCCCTGATAGAATTCCTAATGATCTGTACAGAGAGGACATAACTCTTTGGGACTCTTATATAAATGTGCTTACTAACTCTATTACAGCTGGTGCTGCTCTTCCCCCTTCATGGAATATAGCAGAAATAGTCCCCATCTAAAAGAAGGGGGACAGAGCCAAACCGGCCAGCTACAGGCCCATAAGCCTTATAGATTCCCTAAAGCAGGGCTCGAAAAATCATAGAAAATGCAATAGACCTGCAGGTCTAGTAACCTACAAACTCTCCTCGACCCAACTGAAATGCACTTCACATCTAATCTGAAAGCTGAGCAAATATGACATGTTAACAAGATTTAAAAGCATTTTTATTGCTCATTTACTTTGTGAGCAATAAAGATGCCTTTAAATCTTGCTATCTTGTCACGTCTCCCCTGTTTTCAGAGGCAGAGGTCAAGTGTCAGTTTGTATTCCTACTCGCCAGTAAGGGCGAGTAGGATCTAAAAAAAGCTCGTCCTGAATTAATCTGACTCGCAAATGCGAGCGGTCGAGTGAATTTTTGGAGCCCTGTAAAGAAAGGTTTTTGTAAACAGATTTTAGGTAGGATCCAGGATTGGATCTTAGAGTACTGAATTCGGAGTGATTATCAAGTGGACTTCCATGCAAAAATTAGTACTCTAGATCAGGCTTTTTGCCTCCTCTGTATTTATTGGAAGGAAACTGCTGTTAAGGGAGGGAAGCTTTATGTGGCCTTTGTTGATCTACGGTCTGAGTTCAACCTAGTCCCCCGAGCTAGCCTTTGGAGAATTTTAAAAGAGATGGGTTTGCTGGGAAACTTTTTAGATGTTTTAATTAGATTACACTCATTTAACACAGCACAGGTCAGGTGGGGGAGAACAATCAAGTTATGGAAACCTTCCCAGTCCAATGAGTGAGACAGAGATGTGTGTTAGCTGCCACACTTTGTACTCTTTTTATTAATGGGGTGGTTGACTTTTTAGATAGAGATGTGTGTGATACCCCTAACATCGGCATAAGAAGAGCACCTGCCCTTCTTTTTGCCGATAATACCCCCCTAATTTCTAAATCCCCACAGGGTCTACAATAACTCTTAAATTGCTTCACAAGGTTCTTTGATGAGTGGGGCTAGGTGCTAAATGAGGCCAAAACTAAATATATGATCTTCACTAGAGGAACGGCCAAACCTTCCAAAAGACCCGTGCTTCTTGGTGGTAGTAAATTGGAGCAAGTTGATGTCTTTGATTATTTAGGTATCCGTTTGACTACATCAATACACTAGGCCGCCCACATAGAGAAAGTTAAATTGTTACTTATTCAACAGACTACTCACATTAGTAAAATTCACAGAAAAACCTTGTCCAGGCAAGTTGCACCAGCTTTGGAAATCTACAACATCAAGGTTCTAGGGGGTGCCCTTCATGGAGCAGACCGTTGAGACACAGGCAATACAAACTGTCTGTCTAGTATCGAAGAACTCCCTCTACTTGGATCTTGCCCAGAGACAGCTGGCCCACAAGCTGAATTACAAATTACTTATGTTTTGGTACAGGCTGTGGTCCGTGGAAGAGCTTGCATCTTATTGTGAGGCTCTAACTGGCCTTCTGAAACTCCCCCAGGTAACCTCGATCCCTTGGTTGAGCTTTTTGAGAGATTTATTGAGGAGGCTTCGGATGGAGGCATTCTGGTCAAATCCGGAAAGTCTGCCCTAATTACTTGGGCTAGGCTTAAAGCTATTTTCTGAGAATCTTCACTCGAAAAGGACCTGGAAAAACCTGAGGGTAGTTTGACTCATGAATTCCTTAATTTTAAATTCGTCCCCGCCTTGAGGATACCACCGATGAAATTGTTCCCCCTCTGGCACGTAAACTATTCTTAAAGTTCCGCTACAAGACCTTACCCACAAAATTGTTTTGTACTAAGTGGCGCTGTAATGCTTTTAATGATGATCTTTGTCCCTCCTGCAAAGCCTGTCCAGAATCCATTGTGCACTTACTTTTTTTCTGCCCACACAATACATCCCTGAGGAAAAAATTCTGTTATTTAGAATGGTTGGTCCTGGCCATTACCTTGAGGTGCTGAAAATATTGAGCACTGACACGTGCAGTGTAATAGTTTATGGCTTCGCCAGATATCGGTATGCATTATGGATTAAGTGTTCCAAATGTATTGTATGAAGTACTGAATTTTGGACCTGTTTTTATTCTTCCTGCTTTTAAACTATTTTATGGCTCGTATGTCTTTTACAACATAAAAATGAAATTGTCTTTTTTATACTCTGTATTTTGCTCTTGTGATGTGTACTTTTTAAGATCTTTGTGATCGAAATAAAGTTATATATGAGGATTATGATGATAACAAATGACTTGAAAATAAATACAGTATTTGTTACAACATACAAACGTCAAAGTATATAGATCAATAATTGAAAATATCACAGTTTACTGGTTAAATAAAGAAAAAATGTAAACCATGACAATGCAAGTGCAAATATTTACTATATGCTCATTTTTGTTTCAGAGTTTATGTTAATGTTTGAGTTTTTTCTCAATAATAAAAAAAGTGCAGTGCAAAATATATTGTAAGAGAAACCTGTAATAAAAAAATCTTGCACATCTCAATAAAACAATAAACTCACTTTCAGAGTGTTTCTTTCACTTATATTGCACAACTGCTCGAATGCTCATTTGAAAATGTTAAAGTTAATTTTCATTTGTTTTTCTTATCAATGGACAGTATATAAACAACACCTTTTCATCTAGTTTTCATGATCTTGTTGTTTTGGATTTTCAAGAACAACGCTTATGCTGTACTTGTATGGCTTTTCAGATACCCTTTACCTATTCTCCCCACAGCTGCACCACTTTCAAGGCTACTTATCAGGTACTTTTTTTTATCTTTGCCCTCCACCATTTACCTAATCTTCCTACTTTATAACACCACTAGTAACAGCACAATATATTTTGCGTTTGTGTACATAAACAAGTTATACCACAAAACAGGCTATCTGTAATTCACATTGTACAACTACTCAGCAAGCTACAACTTAAAAAATGAAAGCTTATTTTTAATCACATAGATGAAACCTAATGCAGTTACTAATGCTTGTTTTATTTAGCCTGAGTGGACAATTTATTGGAAAGGGTGTAGGATTCTTGCGTGCACCCAGATGGGCTGGGGCTTTGGGCACTAAGAGCATTCAGAAAAGGTCTAAGTCTGTTGAGAGATGAAGCGAGTTACTGGGAGTCTAGGATAGGCTGGAGAAAAAGTTGTTTACGGCTTTATCCTCCCGACCAATGTGGTTCAGACTGTTGTTGAAATGCACAGTCGTGGAACCTGATAGAAGACTTGGTAGGCCAGAACACAACTACCCCATCAAGTTTGATTATGAACCACAAGGCAACAAAACAGGGCAACTCTTTTTAACATTTTGCTTGAACCCAACTAAATAATAAAATGGAACAGTCTAATAGGCTCAAATACCCTCATTCTCTCCCTTATAGATATTCATAATTGGATTATGTTAGAAATGGGATTTCTGGTTGGCTAAGGCTTGCGCCAAAGCCAGGCAGAAACCACCACTCTAGTCAGGGCAAGGAAGTTACACGCCAAAGATAACCCCTGCTCACCCCCTTGGTAGCTTGGCACGAGCAGTCAGGCTTATCCCGGAGGCAATGTGTAAAGCATTTGCGCACGCACACAGCAACAACATCCCGGGCCCACCACAAAGGAAACTCCACACCAGGTTATATATAAAAATAGCCTTTGTATTATCATAACACATTAGAATAGTGAACACATATTATACATCGTGCCACCTGGCACTAGGTCATATTTACAAGGGATTATTTACACCTGACAGGGCCCACTGGATCACTGTCAGTACCGTCACAAAGTGAACTTAGTAAATGTAGAATTTAGCATAAACATAGAACACAACC
Source organism: Triturus cristatus (assembly GCF_964204655.1). NCBI lineage: Eukaryota > Metazoa > Chordata > Amphibia > Caudata > Salamandridae > Triturus > Triturus cristatus. The sequence goes on along the minus strand of NC_140587.1, from coordinate 730,794,478 downwards.
AGTACTACTGGTAATCACTGCACTTAGCATCAGCCTGTAACATAAACTACCTTATGCACAGTATCACATTAGGCGCCAAACGCATTGTACGCCAACCTCATCAGTATAACCACATTATACAATTCTCTCACAAGTCTAAACACATTAGACCCTAACCTCCTAAGTATAACTACATTAGGGGCATGAATCACACAGTGGAACATAATCTCACTAGCATAAACCATGATATACAAAACAACCTCATAATCATAAAAGACCACATTTAGAGGTATAACACAGGGTGCGTAAAACATACTACGTGAATTACATTTCCTAGCACCAAAATCACATTAGGGCCAGGCGCCCTAATAACCTAATAGTCCCAAAAATCAGGGCGCGCTGCCTATGCAGCGAAAGTCAAGGGTGCGCCACTGCGCAAACCTAATTGTAGCAGCTGCCCACTACTTGCTGGGCAGCTGGGAGAGTGTGGGGCAAAGGAGTGCATCTCACTCCTTACTTCGCAAGACCCCAAAAGAACTGTGCGCCTAAACGGTGCAGCTGCCCACTACTTGCTGGGCAGCTGTGACTCAGGTAAGGCCTGGCACCACTGTGCCTTTAGAACAAATATGCCAAGCATTGGAGCCACACGGGGCTCTGTAAATAAATCATGCGCAAACCAGCACATGCCCCCAAGAGTTGTGGAGGGGAAAACAAATGTGCGCTGGTCAGCTGGGGCTCTCTCAACAATCATGCCCTCATTGGAGCCACCAAGGCTCTGTAAGATATGCCCCTGTTGGAGCCACACGGGGCTCCTGAAAACAACCATGCTCCCGCCTCATGGGAGCGCACTGGCTCCTTAACAAAGGTGCCCTCCGTTGGAGCCACATGGGGCTTGACACAACAGTGACCCACGTTGGAGCGGCCCGCTCTCCTGGCGGGACCGCTCAGACCCTGCCTCTCCCCACCCGGACTCCCTTTGTAGAACTCATTGGCTGGGGGAGACAAGAGAGGACTCCTGTGTCAGTGGCGGCAGCACTTCTCTCCCGCACTGTGCCTCGAGCCCCCTCCGCCTTTCGTCTCCACTGGTTGGCTCCCGCGGGGCTCTCCCTCAGCAATGGGAGCCCCGCACCGGCAGGCGCCCTCGCATTTCCTTTGGGGCAGCTTTCTCAGGTGGCGGCAGCGGCGTGCACGGGACTTCCCTCTCAAAACCGGAAGTTCCGCCCGCCGCCAGGCACATCGTTGCCTGACTTCCGCCCGGTCCGCGACTCGGGCCGCGGCGGAGATTTTTAGCTCGGTAAGGTGGGGTAGGCTCCCTCATAAGGCCAAATACGAAGCGGGGTGGGCACCCGTAATTGAATAAAAATAAGCGGGGTGGGCACCCGCAAGGCCGGCATCACAGGGGAATCCCTCAGCTGGGGATTCTCTCTCTCTCCCTGGAAGCAGCGCGGCGTTGGCAGCCCCAGCTCCTCTTCCTGGGGAAATTAGAGGACACAGAGCACAGCGCTCCCAGGGTGCCAAAAGGTTGCAGGAGTCCTGGGGCAAAGAAAATAAAGCCAAAAGGGTCCCAGAAGTCTTCAAGGTATCCAGGGGCTGGGCAGGGCCCAGGGAGGCAAGCCTTCTCCTGGGCCCCAGCAGCAGCATGCCCCTGGAAGTTTCAAGTCAAAAACAAGAACATTTTTATCGGGTTACAGCCCTTCTATTTATATCAGCAAATCCTTTGTTTTACAACTGTAGGGCAAGGGGAGAACCAGATACAACTGGTTCAGGAGCGCTTGAGCACTTTGTTTTGCTCAGCTCCTCTCTTCTATTCACAGGACAGGCCAGGGACATCAGACGCACCACAGGGGGTGGAGCCAGCATTGTGAAGGGAAGGCCCAGCCCTATTCAGGTACCAGGTGCAACTCCTCCCTCCCATCTACATGCAGATCTCTCCATTCACCACCGGGCAGACTCACCCTGGCTCCTGGAATTCCCCAGCCCTCTCAGCTCCTGTCAATCGCAAGCCAGACAGGCAATTCACATCATACAGCACACAGACATGACAACTTCTAGTAGTGGCCCTTCTCCTATAGTTATAATAAATCAGCGCACATCATTGCACAGCATTTATTCTTACGAGTTTGCACCTATGAAACTTGACCCTGCACTCCTCTCACATCAGGAACTACCATGGACACACATATCCCCCATGCATTCCTATGGGAGGGAAGGCCTATCTCACCACATGCACTCTGAGAGCGCACGCACTTTATACTGGGCCACAGTGCTAAAGTGCGCAGAGGCCACAAATCACTACCAATATGTCAGAGCTTAAAGCAAAAAGTTCAGGGGTGAACCTGCCAGAAGGGCCAAGTCCAGCAGATAACAAACATGAAAATAATGCTAAATTGTTAAATGAAAGGAACCTCCAGTCAAGTGGCCTACTAAACTCAAGAACCTGGGCATCAAACCAAAAATGATCACCTTAGATAAATCCATTGACTTTAAAGCAGATAATCTACTCCACCTTCAAATATATGTTAAAAAGATGAGATGAGTTAATCTAAAACTTTTTCTTAGCATCAAGACATTCCTACCAAAACACAACCTAAAATGGGCATTAAAGACCTAGGGCCTGATTTAGATCTCGATGAAGGGGTTACTCAGTCACAAAGGTGACAGATATCCCGTCCGCCAAAATATAAATCCCATTGGATACAACCGGATTTATGTTTTGGTGAATGAGATATCCATCACCATTGTGACAGAGTAAAACATCCCCCGAGATCTAAAACAGGCCCCTAGTTATTTCAGGTATAGACAATGAAAATGCACTACTGACCATGCTGCCTACATTTCACTTACCTCCCCTCAAACCACCAAAGCAGTCCTCCCTTTCGTAGCATATCTAGTTGACAACACAAAGAGATCTCTGTGCATCACACCACTTCTTTCATGAGTGGGTTGTTTTCCATGGACTATCCCATATATTTAAGGTAGCATGCATCACCAATAAGGAGAGTTTCATGTAGAAACATGAAAGTCTGACTCAAAAACTTCAGTTTTGTGCAGAAATAGAACTTTGAATATCACACTGCTCAAGCTGAAAACTCAGAGATACAGAAAGTCTTCTATCCTGAAACAATCATATCATGAAAATGTGCTAAAGCTCTGGAATGCAATAGCAAGACATATCAGACATATTCAGTGACTACTTTTTAAAGGGACTCTAAATGACATCTCTAATCTGTACTCAACTTGTGTAGCTTAACTTCTCAAACCCGCATTACAAAGGTTCTGATATCATTCTGAAGACTTAAGCTCTTGCTTTTACAACCTATTTTTTTGTTTCACATTTCTGTGATACCGTCTGAAAGTAATCTGCCACCATAAGCTGAGAGGCTTGACACACTATACCCAGAACCTCATTAAATACTTAAATAAATTCCCAGTATAGTACAAGCAGTGGCTTGGGTCTACTCCTTTTCATCTGCCTGAAACCACCAAAATGAGTACTAATGGTAATGGTTTTCCAGATGAACCTGTGACAATTGAAATTGAGAGGCCCCACCCTGACCTGGCCACATTAATACGTTAACCCCTCCGGTGCTCATGACGGAATGGTTCCGTCATGAGCACCAGTGCTACTGTGCTCATTACGGAACCATTCCGCCATGAGCACTATATCCCTCTGTTGCAAACAGCAGAGGGATTTCCTTTTTTTGGGGGGGCCTCGGGAGGTGGCGAAGAGCTTTCACAACCTCCCAAGGCCCTTCGCTAATTTTCAATGTAATGATGATCGTGCTCATGTCGCGCTGTCGTCATTACATTGAAAACTAAACTGAAACTTAGTTTGAGTTTCAATGTTTTGGTGCTCGTGGGGCTATCTCAGCCCCCCGAGCATCAAAACACTTGGGAGAGGTATCGTTGGAAAGGGGAGAATCTCCCCTTTTCCAATGGTACCCTCCTCTAGGGATTGCCCGAGGCTGGCAATCCCCAAGCAGGGATCCTCCCACTAGCCACCAGGGAGGGGGGAGTGGCTGCTTGGGCAAGGGCCTTTGCTCCCCCCATTAAATTCTGCCAGACAGCCTTTCTGACCCCCTGGGGGGCAACAACAGGGATTTCTTTTATAGGACAGGTGTGGGGGATGCCCAGAATGGACATGCCAATGCCCCCACCCTACCCCCCCAAAGAAGGCAGAAGACTTTCTGCCCCCATGAGGCAGATGTGGGCAATAGCCCCTGATATGCCCCCTGGGGGCAGAAAGCCCACTAGGACCCAGGGATTTTTTTTATACATACGTGGGGGTAGGGGCTGCCCAAAATGGGCCTGTCAATCCCCCACCCAAAACAAAAATGCTACAGTCTTTCTGCCCCCCCCAGGTGGCAAATGGGGCAATAGCCCCTTATCTGCCCCCCCGGAGGGCAGAAATCCCACTAGGCACCAGGGACTTTTTTTCTCCAAAGTTAATGGTGGGGCTGCCCAGAATGGGCATGCCAATGCCTCCACCCCCCAAAATAAATGCCACAGTCTTTCTGCCCCCCCCCCCAGGAGGCAGATGGGGCAGTAGCTCCTGATCTGCCCTCTGGGGGGCAGAAAGCCCACAAGGCACCAGGGATTTTTTTTATATACATAGGGGTGGGGGCTGCCCTAGAATGGGCATGCCAATGCCCCTACCCCAAAACATTACCACAGTCTTTCTGACTTAAGGGACACCCAGGGGAATCCAGGATGGGGTGACTTGTGTTGTGTGTCTCTCACTAGGTTTCTCTGACTTTGGGGAATGCAAGGTGGGGGGAATTGTGTGGATACACACAGATTCCAGAACTTTCCATCACAGAAATATGAGGACATTTTTTTTTTTTTTACAAAGTTTGAGGTTTGCAAGGGATTCTGGGTAGGAGAGCCTAGTGGGAGCCACACAAGTCACCCCATCCTGCATTCCCATGGGTGTCTAGTTTTCAAAAATGTATAGGTTTGCTAGGTTTCCCTAGGTGCTGGAAGAGCTAGGGTTCAAAATCTACAGGTAGGTACTTTGCAAAAAAAGGGTATTTTTGCATTTTGCTCCATTTCCTGTCACGGACACTAGGCCTACCCACACAAGTGAGGTATCATTTTGATTGGAAGACTTTGGGGGATGTAGGGTGGGTGAAATATTGTGGATCCACGCAGATTCCAGAACTTTCCATCTCAGAAATGTGAGGAAAATGTGTTTTTCGTTTTTTTTTTACAAAGTTTGACATTTGCAAGGGATCCTGGGTAAGAGAACCTGGTGAAAGCCACACAGCTCACACCATCCTGGATTCTCCTCGGTGTCTAGTTTTAACACATTTATAGGTTTCCCTAGGCGACGGCAGAGCAGGAGTTCAAAATCTACAAATAGGCACCTTACAAAACAAGCATTGGCATAGCCAATAGGTCTCGCCTTTGGGACCTTATAAGTGGTTAGTCATGGAGCACATTATCGTGGGTGTTGTGCCACCATGGATTAAAGCATTGTCAGGCTTATCTGCACCACATTTGCATTTGATGTTAAAAATGTCCACCAACACTGACCTGGGTCACTGCACTGAAGAAGGTGGGTGGGCAAAGTCCTGGAAGGGACCAGTGCAGGCTAATAGTGGAGCCTTTTGACTTTCTTCCTAGGGAGGACAAAGTTACAGCTCTAGCTTTTTGATGCTTGCACCTCCACTTTGCACCCCAACACAGTGCACACACCATACTGCTCTTACAGCTGAAACCTACTCTTTACGACGGAGAGATAAGTGGTGACTTGTTTGCGTTACTCTTTGGAATTATCATGTGTTATTACTAGAGTCCAAGCAAGTATAATCCATCTGAGGTCAAAGGTCATTCCAGATTCATCAAGAGGATCTGGAACCAAGATTTCGTACTCAGCCATGAAGCTCTGTTTTCATTCCACAGCTGGGTGCAATAGCCTGGTGAACTCAGTAGATCGTGAAACTTTCAGTTCGGACTGAATCCGGATATTTCCGACTCCACATTTTATCCATCAGAGGCTCTGGACGACGCATCATCTGTAAATAAATGTATTGTGTATTTATGAACCACGTCTGCAAGGTAGGTCATTTTCACTGTGTAGTCAAATGTTACCACCCCACAGTTAAGCGCCAAGAGGCGCTCAACTGTCCCCATTACAAGAACTCCAGAGCAAGCATAGCTTCAAGGCTCACACAAACACAAAACAAAATGTACCTCAAATATGCAGAGATTCAAATAAAAGGTAAAAAGCTCGGCATACAACTGTATTGAGATTTGCACCAAATGTTGAATATAAGGTCGAAATTTGATCTGAACAGGTACCCAGCATTCTAGGCATTTTTATTCTCTGTGATCTTTTGCAAACCACACAACTCCTTTTCAAGCACTTTATCGAGGGATTTCTCCACAAGACAACCTTCAGCCAGGCGATTTTAGTGTGCAAAGTTTTATTGCAGAACATTTTGCTTTTAGCTTCAATGACTCTAGGCTTCTCCGGCTCCATGCATTGCCGCTGCAGACTCTTCAGAGGAGGCGATTCTGCCGCCCTTTATCTTATGCCATGATAATGAGCCGATGAGATGCGCTACTCTATGGAGAGGTGGCCGGCGTGGAAGGGGGGAGCAAGTGCGATAAAACAGTAAAATATGAGATGTCCAGCCAATAATAAAGTATCATATCGTGGATTATAAAGCAATAGCAAATATATTATCTATTCAGAAAAATTGCCTGAGAAAAAGACATTACTTTCATAGTTAGAAATGTTGGTACAACAGCAGGATTTTCAGCTTTTGTTTAAAGTTAACATATGAGAAATGTTATTTATTTATGTGGAATTTTATATAGCGCGGGCATGGCCCGAAATCAGCGCTCTTTAAACCAACATTAGCAGGATAACAAGTGTAAAGCACGTGACAGTTACGATAATTGCTTTCAGACATTTGCATGGGATACGATCGTTGACAGTTTCTTTGATAAGGATATGGTCACTGGACTACTGTTGATTGATTCTCACACGATTTCCCCTGTGAATTCCCTCATTTCCATCAGAAATAGACCCCCAGTAAGACCAGACTTAGTAGAACTCTTCACATGAAATATGGGTGAGTGGAGAGGTCAAAGATGACTTAGCCCTAGAATGCCACCAGACAGAAAATTAGGGTCTTTAGGATCATCACCAAACCCGCTCCTACAAGAAGCCCCACCCTCTCTAGGACTGGCATCCATTCTTGAGGCCCATTGCGAGTCAACCACTGTGGATACAAGCAGGGCCAGGGCTTCCATCTTTCCTGGTATTGCAGGAGGGGGGATTCCGCCGATCTCTCCATAAGGTTGTTGTTTGGAATATGGCAGGGATTTCTAAGCTATTAGCTGACCCAGAATGGTGCTCCTTTGTGGACTCCCATGTTGTGATTTTATTTCAGGAAACTTGGATTTTGTACACTCCACAAAGAAGTGGGTTTTCTGCCTTTGGTGTTAATACCACTAGGAAAGAGATGGGTAGACCCTCAGGAGGTTTAGCAGTCTGGATCAAAACTGTACTGGGGTCCAAGGTCAAGCTCCTCCACGTTGAATCGCAGGATATATTAGCATTTGAGCTGATTCTTTACAATTGTTGGAAAATCAGGATTTTAAATGTATATAACAGTGTGGTGCAGGGTTCAGAGGAAACCAACATGATCCGCATCGTAGATCATGCCCTGTCCCAATTCTCAAATAATGTTCCTGTATTAGTGGCGGGTGATTTTAACTGCACCTTTGAACCCCTTGCTCTCACCCCACCACATTTGACTGAGGAGTGGGACCATGAGTGGCATATTCCACAGTTAGATCTCCCTACAGTCAGGTGGACAAAGAGAGGAAGCCAGGTGTTGGCTCTTACTTTGCAGCATGATCTGAGAGCCACAAATGGGAGTGGTCAAAAGAACTGACAGCGACCATAATGCCATTGACCTCACCGTTATCAATCAGGGCACTTGAGAGTCTAACATCAGGGGTAGTCCTGACCTGGGTGTCCATTCTATTTCGAATAATCAGAGATCAAATAAATGGGACTGGGTGGAGGAACATCCGGGAGCCCTTGATGCAGTAAAAGGCAAAGTTCGTCTGGAATTAGAGGAGTTAGCCAAACATCCTACTAACCATGTTGTGAAGATTCTGGGACCCCACCACGAGTCACTATGCAATGAGATTAGGGACATGCTAAGTCAACTGCGTAAAGTCCAAAAGGATGTGGGAAATTGCACACATCTGAGGGTTGATTCGCAGGTTGCTTGGTACAATCAGAAATGCAGGAATGTGAAGGGGGCGCTTGTACGGGCAGTAAAACTGAAAGCACACCTGGAGGTAGCGGTATGTAGAGCCAAGTATAGGCAGGTAATGGAGACAGCCGAGAAGAACTGGGAGGGTTCCTTGTTGTCCACCCTACAGAGGGTGTTAACAGCCAAAGACTCCAAGACTTTCTGTAGCAAAGCAGCATACTGGCTCATGGGTAACAAGTTGGTCCTGGAATTTACAGTTCAGCCTGAGGAGTGGGTGGCGCACTATGGCTCGCTTTATGAATCAGATGAAGTTAGTGTCAGGTGGGGGGAGGTCCTCGGTGGAGTGGGTGATGCTCTGTTTTTTTCCACAGAGGAAAGGTAAGCAGCAATTTGCTTGTGTGTCCCAGCCCATGCCCCCAGCCCTGATAGAATTCCTAATGATCTGTACAGAGAGGACATAACTCTTTGGGACTCTTATATAAATGTGCTTACTAACTCTATTACAGCTGGTGCTGCTCTTCCCCCTTCATGGAATATAGCAGAAATAGTCCCCATCTAAAAGAAGGGGGACAGAGCCAAACCGGCCAGCTACAGGCCCATAAGCCTTATAGATTCCCTAAAGCAGGGCTCGAAAAATCATAGAAAATGCAATAGACCTGCAGGTCTAGTAACCTACAAACTCTCCTCGACCCAACTGAAATGCACTTCACATCTAATCTGAAAGCTGAGCAAATATGACATGTTAACAAGATTTAAAAGCATTTTTATTGCTCATTTACTTTGTGAGCAATAAAGATGCCTTTAAATCTTGCTATCTTGTCACGTCTCCCCTGTTTTCAGAGGCAGAGGTCAAGTGTCAGTTTGTATTCCTACTCGCCAGTAAGGGCGAGTAGGATCTAAAAAAAGCTCGTCCTGAATTAATCTGACTCGCAAATGCGAGCGGTCGAGAGAATTTTTGGAGCCCTGTAAAGAAAGGTTTTTGTAAACAGATTTTAGGTAGGATCCAGGATTGGATCTTAGAGTACTGAATTCGGAGTGATTATCAAGTGGACTTCCATGCAAAAATTAGTACTCTAGATCAGGCTTTTTGCCTCCTCTGTATTTATTGGAAGGAAACTGCTGTTAAGGGAGGGAAGCTTTATGTGGCCTTTGTTGATCTACGGTCTGAGTTCAACCTAGTCCCCCGAGCTAGCCTTTGGAGAATTTTAAAAGAGATGGGTTTGCTGGGAAACTTTTTAGATGTTTTAATTAGATTACACTCATTTAACACAGCACAGGTCAGGTGGGGGAGAACAATCAAGTTATGGAAACCTTCCCAGTCCAATGAGTGAGACAGAGATGTGTGTTAGCTGCCACACTTTGTACTCTTTTTATTAATGGGGTGGTTGACTTTTTAGATAGAGATGTGTGTGATACCCCTAACATCGGCATAAGAAGAGCACCTGCCCTTCTTTTTGCCGATAATACCCCCCTAATTTCTAAATCCCCACAGGGTCTACAATAACTCTTAAATTGCTTCACAAGGTTCTGTGATGAGTGGGGCTAGGTGCTAAATGAGGCCAAAACTAAATATATGATCTTCACTAGAGGAACGGCCAAACCTTCCAAAAGACCCGTGCTTCTTGGTGGTAGTAAATTGGAGCAAGTTGATGTCTTTGATTATTTAGGTATCCGTTTGACTACATCAATACACTAGGCCGCCCACATAGAGAAAGTTAAATTGTTACTTATTCAACAGACTACTCACATTAGTAAAATTCACAGAAAAACCTTGTCCAGGCAAGTTGCACCAGCTTTGGAAATCTACAACATCAAGGTTCTAGGGGGTGCCCTTCATGGAGCAGACCGTTGAGACACAGGCAATACAAACTGTCTGTCTAGTATCGAAGAACTCCCTCTACTTGGATCTTGCCCAGAGACAGCTGGCCCACAAGCTGAATTACAAATTACTTATGTTTTGGTACAGGCTGTGGTCCGTGGAAGAGCTTGCATCTTATTGTGAGGCTCTAACTGGCCTTCTGAAACTCCCCCAGGTAACCTCGATCCCTTGGTTGAGCTTTTTGAGAGATTTATTGAGGAGGCTTCGGATGGAGGCATTCTGGTCAAATCCGGAAAGTCTGCCCTAATTCCTTGGGCTAGGCTTAAAGCTATTTTCTGAGAATCTTCACTCGAAAAGGACCTGGAAAAACCTGAGGGTAGTTTGACTCATGAATTCCTTAATTTTAAATTCGTCCCCGCCTTGAGGATACCACCGATGAAATTGTTCCCCCTCTGGCACGTAAACTATTCTTAAAGTTCCGCTACAAGACCTTACCCACAAAATTGTTTTGTACTAAGTGGCGCTGTAATGCTTTTAATGATGATCTTTGTCCCTCCTGCAAAGCCTGTCCAGAATCCATTGTGCACTTACTTTTTTTCTGCCCACACAATACATCCCTGAGGAAAAAATTCTGTTATTTAGAATGGTTGGCCCTGGCCATTACCTTGAGGTGCTGAAAATATTGAGCACTGACACGTGCAGTGTAATAGTTTATGGCTTCGCCAGATATCGGTATGCATTATGGATTAAGTGTTCCAAATGTATTGTATGAAGTACTGAATTTTCGACCTGTTTTTATTCTTCCTGCTTTTAAACTATTTTATGGCTCGTATGTCTTTTACAACATAAAAATGAAATTGTCTTTTTTATACTCTGTATTTTGCTCTTGTGATGTGTACTTTTTAAGATCTTTGTGATCGAAATAAAGTTATATATGAGGATTATGATGATAACAAATGACTTGAAAATAAATACAGTATTTGTTACAACATACAAACGTCAAAGTATATAGATCAATAATTGAAAATATCACAGTTTACTGGTTAAATAAAGAAAAAATGTAAACCATGACAATGCAAGTGCAAATATTTACTATATGCTCATTTTTGTTTCAGAGTTTATGTTAATGTTTGAGTTTTTTCTCAATAATAAAAAAAGTGCAGTGCAAAATATATTGTAAGAGAAACCTGTAATAAAAAAATCTTGCACATCTCAATAAAACAATAAACTCACTTTCAGAGTGTTTCTTTCACTTATATTGCACAACTGCTCGAATGCTCATTTGAAAATGTTAAAGTTAATTTTCATTTGTTTTTCTTATCAATGGACAGTATATAAACAACACCTTTTCATCTAGTTTTCATGATCTTGTTGTTTTGGATTTTCAAGAACAACGCTTATGCTGTACTTGTATGGCTTTTCAGATACCCTTTACCTATTCTCCCCACAGCTGCACCACTTTCAAGGCTACTTATCAGGTACTTTTTTTTATCTTTGCCCTCCACCATTTACCTAATCTTCCTACTTTATAACACCACTAGTAACAGCACAATATATTTTGCGTTTGTGTACATAAACAAGTTATACCACAAAACAGGCTATCTGTAATTCACATTGTACAACTACTCAGCAAGCTACAACTTAAAAAATGAAAGCTTATTTTTAATCACATAGATGAAACCTAATGCAGTTACTAATGCTTGTTTTATTTAGCCTGAGTGGACAATTTATTGGAAAGGGTGTAGGATTCTTGCGTGCACCCAGATGGGCTGGGGCTTTGGGCACTAAGAGCATTCAGAAAAGGTCTAAGTCTGTTGAGAGATGAAGCGAGTTACTGGGAGTCTAGGATAGGCTGGAGAAAAAGTTGTTTACGGCTTTATCCTCCCGACCAATGTGGTTCAGACTGTTGTTGAAATGCACAGTCGTGGAACCTGATAGAAGACTTGGTAGGCCAGAACACAACTACCCCATCAAGTTTGATTATGAACCACAAGGCAACAAAACAGGGTAACTCTTTTTAACATTTTGCTTGAACCCAACTAAATAACAAAATGGAACAGTCTAATAGGCTCAAATACCCTCATTCTCTCCCTTATAGATATTCATAATTGGATTATGTTAGAAATGGGATTTCTGGTTGGCTAAGGCTTGCGCCAAAGCCAGGCAGAAACCACCACTCTAGTCAGGGCAAGGAAGTTACACGCCAAAGATAACCCCTGCTCACCCCCTTGGTAGCTTGGCACGAGCAGTCAGGCTTATCCCGGAGGCAATGTGTAAAGCATTTGCGCACGCACACAGCAACAACATCCCGGGCCCACCACAAAGGAAACTCCACACCAGGTTATATATAAAAATAGCCTTTGTATTATCATAACACATTAGAATAGTGAACACATATTATACATCGTGCCACCTGGCACTAGGTCATATTTACAAGGGATTATTTACACCTGACAGGGCCCACTGGATCACTGTCAGTACCGTCACAAAGTGAACTTAGTAAATGTAGAATTTAGCATAAACATAGAACACAACCAGTACTACTGGTAATCACTGCACTTAGCATCAGCCTGTAACATAAACTACCTTATGCACAGTATCACATTAGGCGCCAAACGCATTGTACGCCAACCTCATCAGTATAACCACATTATACAATTCTCTCACAAGTCTAAACACATTAGACCCTAACCTCCTAAGTATAACTACATTAGGGGCATGAATCACACAGTGGAACATAATCTCACTAGCATAAACCATGATATACAAAACAACCTCATAATCATAAAAGACCACATTTAGAGGTATAACATAGGGTGCGTAAAACATACTACGTGAATTACATTTCCTAGCACCAAAATCACATTAGGGCCTGGCGCCCTAATAACCTAATAGTCCCAAAAATCAGGGCGCGCAGCCTATGCAGCGAAAGTCAAGGGTGCGCCACTGCGCAAACCTAATTGTAGCAGCTGCCCACTACTTGCTGGGCAGCTGGGAGAGTGTGGGGCAAAGGAGTGCATCTCACTCCTAACTTCGCAAGACTCCAAAAGAACTGAGCGCCTAAACGGTGCAGCTGCCCACTACTTGCTGGGCAGCTGTGACTCAGGTAAGGCCTGGCACCACTGTGCCTTTAGAACAAATATGCCAAGCATTGGAGCCACACGGGGCTCTGTAAATAAATCATGCGCAAACCAGCACATGCCCCCAAGAGTTGTGGAGGGGAAAACAAATGTGCGCTGGTCAGCTGGGGCTCTCTCAACAATCATGCCCTCATTGGAGCCACCAAGGCTCTGTAAGATATGCCCCTGTTGGAGCCACACGGGGCTCCTGAAAACAACCATGCTCCCGCCTCATGGGAGCGCACTGGCTCCTTAACAAAGGTGCCCTCCGTTGGAGCCACATGGGGCTTGACACAACTGTGACCCACGTTGGAGCGGCCCGCTCTCCTGGCGGGACCGCTCAGACCCTGCCTCTCCCCACCCGGACTCCCTTTGTAGAACTCATTGGCTGGGGGAGACAAGAGAGGACTCCTGTGTCAGTGGCGGCAGCACTTCTCTCCCGCACTGTGCCTCGAGCCCCCTCCGCCTTTCGTCTCCACTGGTTGGCTCCCGCGGGGCTCTCCCTCAGCAATGGGAGCCCCGCACCGGCAGGCGCCCTCGCATTTCCTTTGGGGCAGCTTTCTCAGGTGGCGGCAGCGGCGTGCACGGGACTTCCCTCTCAAAACCGGAAGTTCCGCCCGCCGCCAGGCACATCGTTGCCTGACTTCCGCCCGGTCCGCGACTCGGGCCGCGGCGGAGATTTTTAGCTCGGTAAGGAGGGGTAGGCTCCCTCATAAGGCCAAATACGAAGCGGGGTGGGCACCCGTAATTGAATAAAAATAAGCGGGGTGGGCACCCGCAAGGCCGGCATCACAGGGGAATCCCTCAGCTGGGGATTCTCTCTCTCTCCCTGGAAGCAGCGCGGCGCTGCGCAGCCCCAGCTCCTCTTCCTGGGGAAATTAGAGGACACAGAGCACAGCGCTCCCAGGGTGCCAAAAGGTTGCAGGAGTCCTGGGGCAAAGAAAATAAAGCCAAAAGGGTCCCAGAAGTCTTCAAGGTATCCAGGGGCTGGGCAGGGCAGGGCCCAGGGAGGCAAGCCTTCTCCTGGGCCCCAGCAGCAGCACGCCCCTGGAAGTTTCAAGTCAAAAACAAGAACATTTTTATCGGGTTACAGCCCTTCTATTTATATCAGCAAATCCTTTGTTTTACAACTGTAGGGCAAGGGGAGAACCAGATACAACTGGTTCAGGAGCGCTTGAGCACTTTGTTTTGCTCAGCTCCTCTCTTCTATTCACAGGACAGGCCAGGGACATCAGACGCACCACAGGGGGTGGAGCCAGCATTGTGAAGGGAAGGCCCAGCCCTATTCAGGTACCAGGTGCAACTCCTCTCTCCCATCTACATGCAGATCTCTCCATTCACCACCGGGCAGACTCACCCTGGCTCCTGGAATTCCCCAGCCCTCTCAGCTCCTGTCAATCGCAAGCCAGACAGGCAATTCACATCATACAGCACACAGACATGACAACTTCTAGTAGTGGCCCTTCTCCTATAGTTATAATAAATCAGCGCACATCATTGCACAGCATTTATTCTTACGAGTTCGCGCCTACGAAACTTGACCCTGCACTCCTCTCACATCAGGAACTACCATGGACACACATATCCCCCATGCATTCCTATGGGAGGGAAGGCCTATCTCACCACATGCACTCTGAGAGCGCACGCACTTTATACTGGGCCACAGTGCTAAAGTGCGCAGAGGCCACAAATCACTACCAATATGTCAGAGCTTAAGGCAAAAAGTTCAGGGGTGAACCTGCCAGAAGGGCCAAGTCCAGCAGATAACAAACATGAAAATAATGCTAAATTGTTAAATGAAAGGAACCTCCAGTCAAGTGGCCTACTAAACTCAAGAACCTGGGCATCAAACCAAAAATGATCACCTTAGATAAATCCATTGACTTCAAAGCAGATAATCTACTCCACCTTCAAATATATGTTAAAAAAAAGAGATGAGTTAATCTAAAACTTTTTCTTAGCATCAAGACATTCCTACCAAAACACAACCTAAAATGGGCATTAAAGACCTAGGGCCTGATTTAGATCTCGATGAAGGGGTTACTCAGTCACAAAGGTGACAGATATCCCGTCCGCCAAAATATAAATCCCATTGGATACAACCGGATTTATGTTTTGGTGAATGAGATATCCATCACCATTGTGACAGAGTAAAACATCCCCCGAGATCTAAAACAGGCCCCTAGTTATTTCAGGTATAGACAATGAAAATGCACTACTGACCATGCTGCCTACATTTCACTTACCTCCCCTCAAACCATCAAAGCAATCCTCCCTTTCGTAGCATATCTAGTTGACAACACAAAGAGATCTCTGTGCATCACACCACTTCTTTCATGAGTGGGTTGTTTTCCATGGACTGTCCCATATATTTAAGGTAGCATGCATCACCAATAAGGAGAGTTTCATGTAGAAAAATGAAAGTCTGACTCAAAAACTTCAGTTTTGTGCAGAAATAGAACTTTGAATATAACACTGCTCAAGCTGAAAACTCAGAGATACAGAAAGTCTTCTATCCTGAAACAATCATATCATGAAAATGTGCTAAAGCTCTGGAATGCAATAGCAAGACATATCAGACATATTCAGTGACTACTTTTTAAAGGGACTCTAAATGACATCTCTAATCTGTACTCAACTTGTGTAGCTTAACTTCTCAAACCCGCATTACAAAGGTTCTGATATCATTCTGAAGACTTAAGCTCTTGCTTTTACAACCTATTTTTTTGTTTCACATTTCTGTGATACCGTCTGAAAGTAATCTGCCACCATAAGCTGAGAGGCTTGACACACTATACCCAGAACCTCATTAAATACTTAAATAAATTCCCAGTATAGTACAAGCAGTGGCTTGGGTCTACTCCTTTTCATCTGCCTGAAACCACCAAAATGAGTACTAATGGTAATGGTTTTCCAGATGAACCTGTGACAATTGAAATTGAGAGGCCCCACCCTGACCTGGCCACATTAATACGTTAACCCCTCCGGTGCTCATGACGGAATGGTTCCGTCATGAGCACCAGTGCTACTGTGCTCATTACGGAACCATTCCGCCATGAGCACTATATCCCTCTGTTGCAAACAGCAGAGGGATTTCCTTTTTTTGGGGGGGCCTCGGGAGGTGGCGAAGAGCTTTCACAACCTCCCAAGGCCCTTCGCTAATTTTCAATGTAATGATGATCGTGCTCATGTCGCGCTGTCGTCATTACATTGAAAACTAAACTGAAACTTAGTTTGAGTTTCAATGTTTTGGTGCTCGTGGGGCTATCTCAGCCCCCCGAGCATCAAAACACTTGGGAGAGGTATCGTTGGAAAGGGGAGAATCTCCCCTTTTCCAATGGTACCCTCCTCTAGGGATTGCCCGAGGCTGGCAATCCCCAAGCAGGGATCCTCCCACTAGCCACCAGGGAGGGGGGAGTGGCTGCTTGGGCAAGGGCCTTTGCTCCCCCCATTAAATTCTGCCAGACAGCCTTTCTGACCCCCTGGGGGGCAACAACAGGGATTTCTTTTATAGGACAGGTGTGGGGGATGCCCAGAATGGACATGCCAATGCCCCCACCCTACCCCCCCAAAGAAGGCAGAAGACTTTCTGCCCCCATGAGGCAGATGTGGGCAATAGCCCCTGATATGCCCCCTGGGGGCAGAAAGCCCACTAGGACCCAGGGATTTTTTTTATACATACGTGGGGGTAGGGGCTGCCCAAAATGGGCCTGTCAATCCCCCACCCAAAACAAAAATGCTACAGTCTTTCTGCCCCCCCCAGGTGGCAGATGGGGCAATAGCCCCTTATCTGCCCCCCCGGAGGGCAGAAATCCCACTAGGCACCAGGGACTTTTTTTCTCCAAAGTTAATGGTGGGGCTGCCCAGAATGGGCATGCCAATGCCTCCACCCCCCAAAATAAATGCCACAGTCTTTCTGCCCCCCCCCCCCCAGGAGGCAGATGAGGCAGTAGCTCCTGATCTGCCCTCTGGGGGGCAGAAAGCCCACAAGGCACCAGGGATTTTTTTTATATACATAGGGGTGGGGGCTGCCCTAGAATGGGCATGCCAATGCCCCTACCCCAAAACATTACCACAGTCTTTCTGACTTAAGGGACACCCAGGGGAATCCAGGATGGGGTGACTTGTGTTGTGTGTCTCTCACTAGGTTTCTCTGACTTTGGGGAATGCAAGGTGGGGGGAATTGTGTGGATACACACAGATTCCAGAACTTTCCATCACAGAAATATGAGGAATTTTTTTTTTTTTTTACAAAGTTTGAGGTTTGCAAGGGATTCTGGGTAGGAGAGCCTAGTGGGAGCCACACAAGTCACCCCATCCTGCATTCCCATGGGTGCCTAGTTTTCAAAAATGTATAGGTTTGCTAGGTTTCCCTAGGTGCTGGAAGAGCTAGGGTTCAAAATCTACAGGTAGGTACTTTGCAAAAAAAGGGTAATTTTTCACTGTTAAAATGTGGTATGTCTATCTTGCATTTTGCTCCATTTCCTGTCACGGACACTAGGCCTACCCACACAAGTGAGGTATCATTTTGATTGGAAGACTTTGGGGGATGTAGGGTGGGTGAAATATTGTGGATCCACGCAGATTCCAGAACTTTCCATCTCAGAAATGTGAGGAAAATGTGTTTTTCGTTTTTTTTTTACAAAGTTTGACATTTGCAAGGGATCCTGGGTAAGAGAACCTGGTGAAAGCCACACAGCTCACACCAACCTTGGATTCTCCTGGGTGTCTAGTTTTAACACATTTATAGGTTTGCTAGGTTTCCCTAGGTGACGGCAGAGCAGGAGTTCAAAATCTACAAATAGGCACCTTACAAAACAAGCATTGGCATAGCCAATAGGTCTCGCCTTTGGGACCTTATAAGTGGTAAGTCATGGAGCACATTATCGTGGGTGTTGTGCCACCATGGATTAAAGCATTGTCAGGCTTATCTGCACCACTTTTGCATTTGACGTTAAAAATATCCACCAACACTGACCTGGGTCACTGCACTGAAGTAGGTGGGTGGGCAAGTCCTGGATGGGACCAGTGCAGGCTAATAGTGGAGCCTTTTGACTTTCTTCCTAGGGAGGACAAAGTTACAGCTCTAGCTTTTTGATGCTTGCACCTCCACTTTGCACCCCAACACAGTGCACACACCATACTGCTCTTACAGCTGAAACCTACTCTTTATGACGGAGAGATAAGTGGCGACTTGTTTGCGTCAAAGCAGGTATAATCCATCTGAGGTCAAAGGTCATTCCAGATTCATCAAGAGGATCTGGAACCAAGATTTCGTACTCAGCCATGAAGCTCTGTTTTCATTCCACAGCTGGGTGCAATAGCCCGGTGAACTCAGCAGATCGTGAAACTTTCAGTTCGGACTGAATCCGGATATTTCCGACTCCACATTTTATCCATCAGAGGCTCTGGACGACGCATCATCTGTAAATAAATGTATTGTGTATTTATGAACCACGTCTGCAAGGTAGGTCATTTTCACTGTGTAGTCAAATGTTACCACCCCACAGTTAAGCGCCAAGAGGCGCTCAACTGTCCCCATTACAAGAACTCCAGAGCAAGCATAGCTTCAAGGCTCACACAAACACAAAACAAAATGTACCTCAAATATGCAGAGATTCAAATAAAAGGTAAAAAGCTCGGCATACAACTGTATTGAGATTTGCACCAAATGTTGAATATAAGGTCGAAATTTGATCTGAACAGGTACCCAGCATTCTAGGCATTTTTATTCTCTGTGATCGTTTGCAAACCACAACTCCTTTTCAAGCACTTTATCGAGGGATTTCTCCACAAGACAACCTTCGGCCAGGCGATTTTAGTGTGCAAAGTTTTATTGCAGAACATTATGCTCTTAGCTTCAATGACTCCAGGCTTCCCCGGCTCCATGCATTGCCGCTGCAGACTCTTCTGAGGAGCCGATTCTGCCGCCCTTTATCTTAAGCCATGATAATGACCCGATGAGATGCGCTACTCTGTGGAGAGGTGGCCGGCGTGGAAGGGGGGAGCAAGTGCGATAAAACAGTAAAATATGAGATGTCCAGCCAATAATAAAGTATCATATCGTGGATTATAAAGCAATAGCGAATATATTATCTATTCAGAAAAATTGCCTGAGAAAAAGACATTACTTTTATAGTTAGAAATGTTGGTACAACAGCAGGATTTTCAGCTTTTCTTTAAAGTTAACATATGAGAAATGTTATTTATTTATGTGGAATTTTATATAGCGCGGGTATGGCCCGAAATCAGCGCTCTTTAAACCAACATTAGCAGGATAACAAGTGTACAGCACGTGACAGTTACGATAATTACATTCAGACATTTGCATTGGTAGATGCGGCCAGGACAACTGAGGCAGATTGGTCAGCAGTCGTACATAGGGGCATATTATCAAGCATGTTATTGCAACTTTAGCGCACCTCTCCGGCGCTAAAGCGACACATTTTTTAACGGACTATCAACAAGGCCAGGCTAACATGCATTAGCGCATGTTAACCTGCGATAGCAGCCTATCTTGAAACGCAGCGATAAATATCGCTAATTATATGCATAGTAGGCGTTCCCTACATGAACTGCATTCAGAAAGTCGCTATCACAACTTCGCCGTATTAGCAACACGGCCCAGGACCCACGAAGCGATCAAAAATGCCGTGCTAGGCGCGGTTATCGCTTGGATCTAACACTTATTTGAAACCTGACTTACCCGTCCTGTGAATGGAAGGTGGATTGGATGGTTAAGTCCACACATGACTATCATCAAGCTGTTCACTATCGCTGCATGATTATCGCTGGAATTCCAACGGTAATGCAGCTTATCGCCTTCTTTCGCTGGTTTTGGCATCGCCTGTCAGCAAAGCGTTGCTAATACGCCGCTAACACTGCGATGTAAACCAGCGATAGACGGCGATAAGAGAAAACGCCCTAAGCGCGCATTGCGATAATTATCGCAATCTGTTGTTAATATGCCCCATAGTTCAAGAATAGTGCGAAAGTCCGGTGGGGTGGAGTTCCACACTGTTGGTGCACTTTCTATCTCCTTAAAACCTGGTGTTTCAAGGAGAAGGTTGCATTGTCTGAGGGTCATTTTCTTGGCAATGTATCAGGAGGTGAGTGGGGGTCCCAATAACAGGGATGTATGCATGACGCTGCAAGTTCAGAGAACCTACTTGTCTATATAGGAATCCACTCCAAAGAGATCAGGATTGGTGAGGAGTGCTTGACATTTCTTGTGTTCATAGTAAGCCTGGCAGCAAATTGGACCTAGATGCAATTTTGGAATTTCCAATAAACATTTCTATAGTCCAATTTTGATGGTATGCGGCATTGTACACCATGGTGAAAATATGTACCCACAGCAAAATGTTTGGATCACAAGGGAAGTACCAACCCTTTAATTATACACGATGGTGCAGATTTACAAGAAAGTGACGCATCTGTAGAGATGCGTCACTTTCCCTGCGCCAACATGCCAAATCCTTGCGTCACCATGGATGCGCCATATTTACAATACGGTGCACCATGGTGCAATGATTGACAGATGCGTCAGAAATTCTGACGCATCTGTTGACGGAAAAGTCACGCATTGCTGGAGTTGTGTCGCAAGCACGACGCAACTTCAGCAATACTCAGGGGCGCCCTATACCTAACATGCTGCGTCACTCCTTACGCCTGCTTCAAGCAGGCGCAGGGTTTTGACGCAGCATGGACGTAAAAGTGACCCACTTTAAGGGGCTTCCTGCGACGGAACGCCCACCCTGTATACATTAAACTTGACGCAGGTTTAATGTGGCGCAGGGCTTCACAACATGAAGCATCTCCCTAGATGCGTCACGTTGTAAATGGGCCGCAACTTTTACGCTGCCGCTGCGTCACAAAAGTGACGCAACAACAGTGCAAAATTGACGCAAGGGGCTTGTAAATCTGCCCCTAAGACTTTGGCATGAAGCCCCACTACACAGAAAATTTTGCACCGCCTTACATTTCTTCTGAAAAGATACTAGCATCTACTAATCTACTACGCAAGCGCCGATTTCCCTTCCATCAAGCCCCCATCATTATTATTGCCTAATCTGACACCCTCTTTCTGTGCTATGTAAATGTCTACACATGAAATCGGTAATCATGCATCGGGGTCAGATATCTCTTGCTTTGGACACTGCTTTACTACCCCTTCAGGCTAGACCGGTCCTCTATTCATACCTTTGCTAAACAAATTAATAATTATTAACTCACTTTGTTAATATGCTGCATGTGGAAGCCACCAGGTAATCACCTCTGAATCCTTCTTATTGTAATTCAGCAGTTGGCTGTTACCTCTTTTCATAGATCACTGATCATAATTACCTAGTATTAATATATTTTGCAAAATAAATGAGTAAATTGCATGCAGTTCTTTCTTGAGCCACATGACTAATCGCATTGATACAAAATTAACCACGAACCTTGAGTTTTGGAGAAGCGAAATACCAGCTGTAAGGAGCCTCAATGCCTTGTCAGGAGCAGTAAGCGCTATATACATCTAATGACAATAGCTACTGTTAGTCCTTCGTTACTTGACTAGTGCTAGACATGGAAGGAAGATGATGAAGATTCTCGGCTATTCCCTATATCCATACTGTCCAGTGTCCAGGTCCGTAGCGAATGCAGACCCACTTTTGGAACTTCTGGACATGCACTATTTTACTACTATGACACTCATCCCCATCGCTACTTGCCGTTTAGAAGGACAGGCCAATGGAAAACTCTTAATAGGATCCAATGTCTTTCAGCGTTAAATGGTGATTTTATCAACTTTAAATATTAGTCTAATAGAACCTCTATTGTAGTTAACTCTGTGTATTGTGTTTTGTTGTGAAATGTGTGTCATGTGCAATGTATAAGACTGGCTGAGCTGGGACCTTGGAAATGTCTGTTGGTGGAAACTGTCAAACTACCTATTCTTGTGCAGCTAAAGATTCACTTGGTACCTACTACGCTTATCTTGTCGGACAAGTTAGTTGTACAGCACAGAACCTTCCATTCTACACAATCTTTTTTCATTAATAGGTATTTTTTTCGAGCATTGGAAGGTTTAAATCTCCTGCTATTCCTGCGTGCCGTGCATCCCTATGGGCGCAAATCAGCTGCATGTACTCAATCCCTTGAGCTTTTCCCGGCTTCAGGTCAATTAATAATCATCAACAGACAGGAGTCTCTGTGGGGTGTTGATAAAAGTGTCATGTGATGCTGTTATTGCTGCGCGAGTTTAGGGGAACTGGCTCCCTGCCCAGGGGAGGGAGCGATGAAATGGTGGCTGCTCCCTGGGAACCAGGTTGGCAGGCGCGCGCTGGGCACGGCTCGCAACGGTCTCACCTTACAATGAAACGGGAGCTGAGGAAGCACAAACACGGAGCTCGGCAAACACCTGAGAAGGCTGCCCCGCCCTTCCTGCCTCTCGCTCACTCTTAAAGGCGCAGGCCGCGTTTATGGAAATAAAAGAACAAGCCCGGACGCGCAGCCGCGGCCACAAAGTGAACGCAACGCGACAGATGGCACACAGCGCGCCCCTGCTCGTAACCGCAAGAGTAGGCCGTGGGCGGATACATGCAGACGCCTTTGACCAATTGCGTGATGTCTTTTATAGAAAGACACACGCAAAGACCAATGAAAATAATGAAAACAAATAAACACACGCACGAGCGTGTGAAAAGCCCAGAGCGATTCCGAGAAGTCGTTTTCATAGTGCAGCGCATGCGCCCTGCACTAGGCTGGACCTAAAAAGGGTTGGTTTTCACTGTACAAATGTGGTGTGTCCATGTTGCGTTTGCGCCGTTTCCTGTTGTGTGCAATAGGCCAACCCACACAAGTGAGGTACCATTTTTATTGGAAGACTTTGGGAAATGCAGGGTGGGTGGAATTTTGTGGATCCATGCAGATTCCAGAACTTTAATTCTCAGAAATGTGAGGAATTTTCTTTTTTACAGAGTTTGAGGTTTACAAGGGATTCTGGGTAAGAGAACCTGTTGAGAGACACACACGTCACCCCATCCTGGTTTCCCCTGTGTGTCTTCTTTTTAAAAATGTATAGATTTGCTAGGTTTCCTTAGGTGGTGGCAGAGCTAGTGTACAAAATCTATAGCTATGCACTTTGCAAAAAAAGGGTCATTTTTCACTGTAAAAATGTAGTGTGTTCATGTTACATTTTCCACCGTTTCCTCTCGCGGGCACCAGGCCTATCCACGCAAGTCGGGTACCATGTTTATTGGAAGACTTTGGGGAATGCAGGGTGGGTGGAATTTTGTAGATTCACGCAGATCCAGAACTTTCATTCTCAGAAAAGTGTGAGGTTTTCAAGGGATTCTGGGTAAGAGAGCCTAGTGAAAGCCACACAAGTCACCCCATCCTGGATTACCCTGGGTGACTATATTTAAAAAAATGTATAGGCTTGCTAGGTTTCCCTAGGTGCTGGCTGAGCTAGGGTTCAAAATCTACAGGTAGGCACTTTGCAAAAAAAGGGTAATTTTTCACTGTAAAAATGTGGTGTGTCAATGTTGGGTTTTGCGGCGTTTCCTGTCGTGGTCACTAGGCCTACCCACACAAGTGAGATATCATTTTCATCAAAAGACTTTGGGGAATGCAAGGTGGATGGAATTTTGTGGATCCACGCATATTCCAGAACTTTCCACCACAGAAATGTGAGGAAAATTAGTTTTTTTACAAAGTTTGAGGTTTGCAAGGTATTCTGGGTAAGAGAACCTGGTGAGAGCCACACGAGCCACCCTGTCCCGGATTTCCCTGGGTGTCTAGTTTTCAAAAATGTATAGGTTTGCTAGGTTTCCCTAGGTGCCGGCAGAGCTAGGGTTCAAAATCTACTGGTAGGCACTTTGCAAAAAAAGTGCAATTTTTCACTGTAAAAATGTGGTGTGTCCACGTTTCGTTTTGGGCCGTTTCCTGCTGTGGTGACTAGGCCTACCCACATAAGTGAGGTACCATTTTTATGGGGAGACTTAGGGGAACATTTCTGCCTTCCAAACGTAAGACAATGTGTAAAGAAGAAATCACTTTGAAAAATGTCATATAATTAACATGCTAGTATGGGCACCCACAATTTCGGAGATGTGCAAATAGCTACTGTTTCTAAATTCTATATTTTGTTCCCATTTCAGAAATACATAGGTGTCTTTCATACCGATTTTTCACTGTTTATATTTTCCCAAATGAATTGCTATATTCCCGGTATACCATAAAAAAACATTGCAAGATGCTTCTCAATTATTGGCTCTGGGTTTGTCTGATTATTGGTGAACCTGCAAGTCCTATATATGCCCACAACCTGAAGGGTCCAGCGGATGTAATGGTATATTGCTTTAAAAAATCTGTCTTACTTAAAATAAGTTAAAGTTGAAAACGTTGGCACAAATGGCTGTTTTTTTCAACTCATTTACAATTTTTCCTATTTTCAATTGTTAGTTTCTATTAAAAAACCTTGAATGAGCTACACAAATGACTCCTTGCTGAATTCAAAATGTTGTCTACTTTTTTTAAATGTATAGCTTTTCAGGTTCCACAAGAAATAGCAACAATAGGCTATGTCTCAGTAAAATGCCAAAACTGTGTAAAAATATTTGGTTTTCTGACTAAAATCAGTCCCTGAAACCTGGGAAGATGGTGAGTTCAGCACCACAAACCCTTTGTTGATACCATTTGCAGGGAAAAAAACAGACGCTTTCATCTGCAGCACTTTTTTCCTCCCCCCCCCCAAAAAAAGCAATATGTGCCTGTATTTTGGCTAATTTCTGGGTCCCCTCCAAGGGAATCAACAAATGCCCTGTGCATATACAAAAACAAAAAAGATAAAATAAAGAATCATAGAAAGAAAATCTTGAAGCAACTTGTGGACTCCGATTGATTTACGCAAACAAACGGTGGAAGCCAGCTTCACTGGTTTAGAAATCATTAAGTGTGCCTCGGCAAGTGCGTGACAAGGGAATCAACAAACCCTGGGTACCAATTAAATTTACATGGTGTTGGAAGTAAAAGATGCAAATTTGGCATGGATACCTTATGTGGTCAAAAAAGTTACAGGGTCCTAAGCGTGAACTATCCCAAATAGCCAAAAGAAAGGCTTAGAACAGGGGGAGGGAAAGGCCTAGCAGCGAAGGGGTTAAGGACCTCTGAGTGGTTGATTCTTCAATCACCTTAACTGGGCTAAAGTACTAGATTGCAACCGTTTCTCTGATTATATATTATGTTAGAAAGTCTGATATTTTGGAAAACACACTTAATGGAGGAACACTGTTTTGATTTTATTTTGTCTTAGGAATGTTGACTTTTGGTTATACCAGCAGGTGCATGTGCGAGTGCTCACAATGCCATGACAAAGCTGCCTTGAGGCACAGTATGTTTTAGAAATGATACTTTATAATAGTCCTGGCTTTCTGCCAAGAGCACTTACCATATTGGGGAGCCCCTTATGCCACCGGTGCGTCACTTTTTGTGACGCATGGGAGGTGTAAAATATGCACCACACTGCGACATATTTACAAATATGTGTCACTCTGTAAACCCTGCGCTCCATTATACCTGCATCAGATATAATGTATGCTGGGTGGAGGTTCCCCTGCAAAAATGAGTTGTAGAAGTGGCGCAGTGGAATCTATCAGATTGCACTACGCTACTTCTAGGACGCCATTGCGCCAAATCATTCCGCCTGCCTCATAACAGGCATAAGACTGACGCAGGCCCTTTCACATGGGACACATTATTGGAGTTGCGTCTGTTTTGCGACACACTTCAGCAATGCACAATTACTGCACCAACAGATACGTCAGGAATACTGACATATCTGAGGACTCCTTGTGACATGGAGCGCCGTACAGTAAATACGGAGCATCCAAGGTTTTGCAAAGAGGGCGCGCTGAAAAGTGTGGCATCGCTGGTTTCACGCAGCGATGTAACACTTTTCATAAATGAACCCTGTGTATTTTATGGCAGTTACTGTGAACACACATAGCACAAATGAGGATCACTTGAGAAGCTCATGCATTAAATTACTATAACTACTTTTTTAGTAAAGCTTACACTTACAAGACTATTAAAAAATTTAATGTATTTATTGTAATTAGGGTTTTCATTTATTTCTGATTTCATTCATTAGTATTCTTTCCCGAACTGTGACGTGTGCATTTTATTTTTATTTTTTTTAAATGTTGGTGCAATAATGATGCCAAAGAGAACTAACATTGAGCCCTGCTCCCCATGTTACTCTCTGGATTATCACTTCCTGTGATGCCACAAAATATGTAAATTAGAGTTGTCTCACTTTTCTCTTTTCCTCCTATGGTTTCTGATGTGACCAGCCCAGAGGCACTCATCATAAGGGATCGACTCTAGTCAGAGTATTTTATCCAGCCATGTATTTTCCTGTCCATTCTGCTTCATGTAGATGTGTCTTTCCCTCATAAATGTGATGCTACAAGTAGCTGAATGCACAGTAAGATCAAGGCTTGCTAAAATTCCAGGTGACGCTCTCTTCAACCCTGCAGCTCTCTGCTTCACTCCAAGTCTTTCTCATGCACCACGCGTCTCCCAAATGCACCATTTGATTCCACCCGCATTGTGCACCTCCGTAACATCCCTGCTGCTTCCTCATTCACCACCTGCAATATGCTTCTCCTATATGCATCCCTAATACAAACCTCTGTGAAGTGAACCTCTGTGTTCACCCTCAGTACTACTAGGCTCCAAAACACACCATGTAGCTAACTCCTACAACAGATCACCATGTCGACCATGTGTGAATAGCTTCTGCATTTACGCTACTCTCTCCTGAACCACAAGCCTCCTTCTTCCATCTCCTGCATCACAAATACCACTGTGGTTGGCTGCTTGGTTCCCTCCTGCACTTTGAACATTCTACTGCTCCTGCTTGCAGCCAAGCACCACTGGACTCTATTCTAGTCCAGGACCACCCTTCAGAATCCTATTTTCACGAAGTATGCTTTATTACTCTCTATACCCACCATGCTGCACCATTGTGCATTTGGATCGCAGGAGGTATCATGTAGATAATGCCAAAATGACAGAACGGCATAACAGTAACATAAGGTGTATTCATAAAGCGCACATTCACCTAAGGGTATCTTGACACTGAATTACAGATGTTTATTGTTACCCAAATCAATGTTACTCATTTTATCAACCTCAGAAGGATGAAAGGATGAGTTTACCCACTGGAATTAGAAATTGTGACCGGGAGGTCTATCACCGACCCCTATACTGGACACATTTGTACAGTTAGCATCCAGACCTGACAATACAAACTATGTACATTTGTAGAGCACAACGTTCATCACCAAGGAGGTCTCTTGCCTTTGCTGACACGTAACAAATGTTAATTGTTAGCCAACCCAATAGTACTAATTTTATCAGCATCAGAAGGATGAAACACTATATGGGGCCATTTGGATTCAAACCTAGGTCAATGGGATCAAGCCTAGATCACTGGAGTGAATGCATTAACCCACTAAGGGGCATATTATCAAGCACGGCGTTAAAATTATCGCCGCTTTAGCGGCAGAAAACTACAGCTAAAGCGACGATAATGGGCTTGATAATATGCCGCAGAGAATTCCAATAGAAGCCCATGTTGACACCAGAACATGGGCTTCTATGGGGATTCTCAAGGGCATATTATCAAGCCCATTGTCGCTGCTTTAACGGCAGTTTTCTGGCGCTAAAGCGGCGATAATTTTAACGCCGTTTCTTGATAATATGCCCCTGAGTCATCAGACTGGGCATAGCTACTGTTCATATAATGCTTATGTGTATTCTCTAAAAAGAGCTTGCACTGTCATTGCTTCTCTTTTTTTTGTAGCGGGTTGCATTAGTACATTTGCACATATTACGCTACTAGTGTGCTTGATTCTGTTGAGGTGGATAAGGCTGCCTTATTCACGCTCTTGTTCTAACGGCCCTTACAGGGACACTTTCATCACCCACGATGTGGTTACTTGTTTTTGGGAAAGAAAAGTTGCACAATTAACTGTGGGTTTTGCAGTTCCCTTGTAATTTCTCGTGCTTTTGGGGGTCCTTTGTTACAAAGACGAGGCACATCAGGTGCTGAGTCTGTCCTATCGCACAAACACACCTCTAACAGGAATTAGGGCACGTTCAATTCATACACGGGGGATGTCCTGCCTCAGGGTGTTATGGATGCTGCCGTTCAAAGTCCAGCCTGCACTTCACGCATTTTATGTTTTATTTTATAAACGTTTTGATTACTATAACCCACAGTTTCGAATTAGCTCCATTTTGTTTTTAAAAATGCAATCTTTAAAAATTAGGAATCAAAATACCAATTTTATGGACATAAATTATTTTAAGATCGTTATGAATATGTGTTTACTTCAGGAAAGAAAGCAGCTGCCAACTTAGTTAGAAACACATTCTTTAATTTGTATGTATCACACTATGGATATACTCAAATATAAAAAAAAATAACATTGTACCAATCAATGTTGCTTTAAATGTACATTTTTAAATAAGATTGCTTTGCATGTAATCTCCGACTTTTTGCCAGTAACACACTTTTCTTTCCTCGACTGCCATACTTTTCTGCCAATAATATTGTCTTTTCACATAGACGTCACTGACATAGAATGCTATATTAACTGTTTCCCAGAAACAGTGAGGAAACGTTACTACAGACTTAGAGCCGGCTTGGTTGTTAAAGGCCCTGAATCCAGGTTATAGGCCCAAGCCGCAGGCGAGGGCCTATAACGGCAGATAGGGGTTTAAATAACCGGTATAGCCCGAGGAAGAAGGGCTATGAGTATATTAGGACATAAAACCCACCAAGGTTAGAATGTTCTAAATTAAAAAGGGAGAAACATGAAGACAAACATTGGAATGTTGGAGCTCTGCCATTATACCAGCCGTTATAAGCCTGGAGCTACTTCATGGCCTTCAACAAACCTCTCAACATTTAAATGTTCTAAAAATAGTTACATTACCTTCCAGATATTTGTGGAGAAGTCAAGTCGCGTTTTAGGATACTGGCTGGTATACTTCGTCTTCTGTTGTTATCTTTTTGAGGCCCACTGATGTATGACTCATTTCTGTACAGTTAAATAACTTTTATTAATAATTGTTATGTTTCAAAATGTGTACTGTGAAAAAAGTATACATACCGACTGAAAGGCTACATGAATGATATATCCACCTAGACTCCAATTATCAAGCTATTTTTTCCAACACAAATGTATTTCACATGTGTATCAGCAGCAAAGAATATTAGGCGATCTGAGTTTCTCTGATGAGCTTTTTGAAAGTGGTACACTGTGGAGTAATGGGCATCTCCAGGTTTTATAGCATCTAGAATTTCTACGACTTTCAATTCTAAAAGGTTAATGATCTTCCTGCAGATAGCTTGGGACAACTACTCATAACGATCTGTGCATTGACGTTAGATAACCAATTTAATTAATGAAGATTTGGACACAATATGTATAAAATGAAGAATTTTACATGTTCTGCTATATATGTCACGTTTTTCAAATCACTGATATGCTTGCTGGCAATGTGGCAACATTTGAAATGCCAACAGTAATAAGGCCCTTAAATTATAATGGTAGTCATGTGTTTCATTGATTGTGAAACCTGTTAACAGTTGTAATTCGCGATTTAGACAATTCCCAACCTTTAATTGCTCGGATTAAAAGTACATATGTGTTGATTGTCATTCTCACTTTTAGTGGCATAACACAAAATGGTGGGTACCCGTGCAGAATGTGATAAGGGCCCTAGTATCCCATATATCATAGATATTCAATGGCCTGTAAGTGAGAAGGGACCCCTTGAAGGGTTGGTGCCACCTGTGCCGCAGGGGCTGCAGGGCCCTGTATTACACCCCTGTTTAGTTTTGAGGTTTTGTTACATTGTTGCAGAATTAGTCTGTAAATCTACAGATTTCAAATTGGACTCATAATAGTAACATGTAATCCCTTTTCATAATTTGCATTCTTAAGCTGTTTCTTTTAAACATTTGTTCTCTACCCCTCTTTCTAATGAGCAAATCACTGCGCTTTCCGACTCAAACTGCTTGTTTATCCAACTGATGTCCAACTATTTCTCTCCAATCTCTACTCTTGCCTTTTTTCTTTTACAAAATCGTTTTAGTGGAAAAAACAGTGATGCCACTTCCTGTGCAGATGGATGATGGGAAACAAAGTGGTTTTGCCTAGCTTCTTGTTTTAAAGATGGATTTGGTCGAAAACCAGTGTTGTCACTTCCTTTGCAGATGGATGATGAGAAACAAAGTCATCTTACCTGGCTTTTTCTTTTAAAGATGAGTTTGATGGGAAATACCAGATGTCAATTCTGGTTCAGATATATCTTGGGAAAAGCAACCATACAAGGTGGAGCAGTATCTTGTAGTGCCCAACCCTCTATGTGCAACTTATATACTCTATGTGTGCTTAACTGCATTTTAATAGTCAATACTGATAAGTTGGCTGTATATTTACTTTAATGAGAGCCACAAGTATATTTAGTTGAATTATAATAAATGTAGTCATCGTGGAAGAAAATATATACTTCCTTTAAATAGCATTCAAAATAATCATTTTTGCTAACCTATTATTTGGAATCTGCTTTGTTGGCCTGAATATAATTAAGACTTAGTGCACGTTACGATTCTAACATCTTTTGCAAGTGTCTTGTTTTTTCTCCTCTGCAGATTCCTTACCAATGTACTTGCTAAGTTAGAATAGACTTTTTGTTCAATGTGTTAAGCAAGGAGGGACTGATCCTTTTAATTATCATTTGGCCTCAGATATGGAGACTCGGAGGGTAGGAGAAACCATCCTGAACCAGGCAGACCGGACTGATGCTACATTCAATGTCTTACAGATTACCTTTGTTGGGAGCTGAGAAACTAGGGAGTGTATCTGCACCCTGAGAACACTGTTTTCTGAGTGGTTTGTTCAGTGGAAGATGATAAGGAAAAGCCTTTAAGAATCTTCTTCCATGATTTAATTGTGTGCTCCTTGGAATACTAGAACAGACAATATATTGACTCTTTCTGAGAGAAGACTTCGTCTTGACTCTGCTGCTATTGCTTTTCCATGCCCAGAGTGTTAAGCTTCATGCTGGAATAGTCAAACTCTTTTCATTGTACCTTAAATCTGGTTATTCTGATGATAACACCGTCCTTAAAGAATTTCCCATTGCCACTTTCAATATTTTATTTAGAATAGGGGAGTTACTTTATGGAACCTATACTGATCTTATTTTGTTTGCTGTGTGTGATATGTTTTCTTCAATTCTGCGGATTGATTTAATTTGTAATCTGAATCTATCATTTCTATGTAGCTACATTCATTTCACTGTACAAGAGAGGTATTGTCAATGTTAACTCCTTTCTTACATTTCAAGCAAACAAACATTGGTCCACACAAACGGGGGGGGGCATTTTGTTGGATGACTTGCTGCAGATCGGCGTATATAAATTCTCCCTACTTCCACGGACAGAGTAAATCCACAGTCGCACGCACATACACTCATCATACGCTAGGGCCCATCACACTAAAATTCATACTATTACTCTGTCCACACTGTATATAGGAGGAAAACCTA
Source organism: Triturus cristatus (assembly GCF_964204655.1). Lineage (NCBI taxonomy): Eukaryota > Metazoa > Chordata > Amphibia > Caudata > Salamandridae > Triturus > Triturus cristatus. Next base: position 730,762,703 of record NC_140587.1, on the reverse strand, counting down.
AACCAATCTGCATCTAAATGAGGTCAATGCGACCATAAAGACACTGTCCTGAGTCATGATTTTAAACATAGGAAATACATTTGAAACTCAATAAATGACAAAGAAATAACCACCTGACACTGGAATTCAAACAAATGGTTGTTTATCTAAATTAGTTCAAATGAAAGTCAATCAATAGCAAAATCATTATTCTCATAGTTACCTATTCTAGCTAAATGGGAAACTGCTGCAGATCGGCGTATATAAATTCTCCCTACTTCCACGGACAGAGTAAATCCACAGTCGCACGCACATACACTCATCATACGCTAGGGCCCATCACACTAAAATTCATACTATTACTCTGTCCACACTGTATATAGGAGGAAAACCTAAACCAATCTGCATCTAAATGAGGTCAATGCGACTATAAAGATACTGTCCTGAGTCATGATTTTAAACATAGGAAATACATTTGAAACTCAATAAATGACAAAGAAATAACCACCCGACACTGGAATTCAAACAAATGGTTGTTTATCTAAATTAGTTCAAATGAAAGTCAATCAATAGCAAAATCATTATTCTCATAGTTACCTATTCTAGCTAAATGGGTCAGGACAGGTCTCTCGGTAAAGTCTCTCGAGCTGCCGTCCTCAGCATAGGTTCAGGAAGAAGTGGCCTCAAAATCCAAAATGCAATGACCACGGACCCTCTCTAGACTAGTATATTTATAGCAAAACTAACGAAAATAAAGTTACAAACAAATTCTGAATGTCCGTTGAGCCGCTGAGCAGAGCGAGCAGGAAAGGATGTCACTTGGTAACATTTAGAAAACCTCCGCTCAGGAAAAATCACAAAAATAAAAACACGGAAGAAGGAAACTCGAGTTTGCAAGCGATACATTTATGAATGCTCTTCCTTGGTACCATAGCAGAGCCACCGCAAGTTTATCAATGTTCATTGTGGCTTTATTCTTTTCCAAGGGCAATTGGAAGCATGCCCGGAGCTGCTGTCCTCACGGAAACTTTTAAATCAGACAGAGGCTGTGGTCAGGTGACTTTCAACCATGTTCAGCAAGGCCTCTCGTCACATCTCAATCACTCGAGTGCAGGCTGTAAATTGCAGCCATCTTTGTTTAGGCCAAAACGGACCATCTTAATTAAAAGAAACACAAAACAACGTTACCACATCATAATGATTATACAGTGTTAATCCCCACTAATACCCTTATGTGTATGTAATTACCTAGCCGTCTGCAACACAAAGAAGCATTAGCACACGTTATTTTAAAAGCGCAAACTTGAAACAAATAGCACTTTTGCGATACACATTTAATTAAATTGCACATATTATTATTAAGCAACATATATGCATTCCCACGTGTAGTTTCTCTCATTAGTAATGTTGGTTAATTTAGACCTTCAACAAAACAAATAATTAATGATTATAAATTAGTAATTTTAAACATAACATATAGACAAAACTGGAGCTTAAAACTCGATACATTTTCAACAGAAAACTCTGCTCCAGCAGACTCACCAAGTGAATATGAGAAACCCAGCTCTGTCAATCAGTACATTGAAAAAATCATTTTTGCCATTCCAAATTCAAAATCCAACCATTTGTGACCACAAAAATATCTTGTACATCTGGCCCTTCATGTTTCTTCACTGCCCATTTTCAGATTTGAAAGAGGTTCATTACTCTGAATTAATACCTTTCTTGGATTAGTAGATGAGTTCCAATGGGAACTCACCTCAAACCTTTTAGTTCCAAAGTGTTTTTAAAGTTTTAATTTCAGACATAACTTATATAGATTTTTTAGGTGATAAACATTATAGTCATTTAGATGACTAAAAGAGTGACCCAGTTTAAACACACATGATTCCTGCTGCGAATATGTTTAGATAGATTATAGCTACCTCACTCTCTACCACTTTGGCCAACAATTGATTCAACCTGATTTGCATCCCTCTTGTTTATTTACTTTTGTTTTTATTTATTTCTTCTTCCCTTTCAAAATGTCTGGGAGGTCCAAACGATGCTTGTCTTTTCATTGTTGTCCATTCCTTTCGGTCCTGAAGCTAAAATACGAGAATTTGGAGAGTTCTCAAAGTTACTTGGATCAGTGCCACTATTTTACAAGCTAATTGCATACAACATGATGCTTTTTGTTTTTTCTTTGACCTGGGTTTTGAGAATACAACTTTTGTGGGAAAGTACACACTCAAATTTCATACTCTCTTTGCTTGAATGTTCTTCACTGTAAGAACATGACTTATAAATGTGGCGGGGCTGTTCTTTGCAATTGAAACACTGCCCTTCTCAAGTGGTAATTCCAAAATCATTTCTGGTCCAACACTCAAGTACAGTTAATAAGCCTGGACTCAATCACTAGTAGCTGTGGCACAGAGCAGACAGGCTTAACGTAAGTATGTAAAAGTATTTTGCAGTATCAAAACACTTAAAAAGTCATAAAACAGCAAAATAAACACTCCACAACCAATTTTTTAAAATAGAGAAAGTATAATGAGAAAAATCAACACAAAAATGACCACAATTCAATGAGGGGAGCCAGAGATGTGAATTGTATCATTTTAAGGCAAAAGCACCAAAGAAAATGCAAGGTGCAAATCAGAAGTCACTGTTACCCATTGAACAGGATCTAGACATGATTTCAGGCTGACCACAATGGAGCAGATACCTAGAGCAGTCAGTGCCAGTCAAAGATTGCACCTTCTGTCTTAGGGCCTGATTTTGGTCTTAAGATACACAGATGATGGACGGAATGCAGAGTAAATCAAACATTCTACCCCAGTCAATAGATCTGGGTTAAATCCTTTGTTCTTTTGCTCACCATGCCACCCCAGTTTAGACCCAGCCATATGCATATCAGTCTTGACCCTGTGCCTCATGGGAACAGTCCTGACCGAACTGCCAATCCAGGTCCTCTCTGGACCAGAAACAAGCATCCTGGGACTGGTGACCACAGGCACAGTGTCAAGACTGTGTTGCATATGGTTGGGTCTGAACTGGGTTGGCAAGGTGAGCAAAAGAACGATGGATATACCATCCTGCCCCACACAGAGCCTCTCAATATATTTGAAGTAACCAGTAACAAGAATCATGGGACCGATTTCAGGGCATAACCACTCATCAGCCAGGCTAGCCTGAGTCCATTGGCACAGTGAGCCCGGGACCCACGTCTGGGGATACCCAACACACTTAGGGTGAGAAAGCAAAAGACACACAGATGATGGACGGAATGCAGAGTAAATCAAACATTCTCCCCAGTCAATAGATCTGTTTTAAATCCATCGTTCTTTTGCTCACTATGCCACCCCAGTTTAGACCCATCCTTATGCAAATCAGTGTCGACCCTGTGCCTCATGGGAACAGTCCTGACCAAACTGCCAATCCAGGTCCTCTCTGGACCAGAAACAAGCATCCTGGGACCGGTGACCACAGGCACATTGTCAAGACGGTTTTGCATGTGGTTGGGTCTAAACTGGGGTGGCAAGGGGAGCAAAAGAATGATGGATATACCATTCTGCCCCACACCGAGCCTCTCAAATATATTTGGAGATGTCCTATTTGAGATAGACTGGGACTACCAGACACCCAGGGCCCGATTCACAGAACTAACTTAAGACAAAATCCTAAACTTACTACCATTTTGAGTTTGAGTTTAAAGTTTGAGTTTAAAAGCACTTTTAAAGCGCACGTATACCGGCGGTTTCTTGGCGCTGTAGCTAGTGGGGACTGAGGGTTAAGAGCAGGGAGAGAGGAATGGGCAATTATTCAAAGAATTTTGTGAATAGGTAGGTTTTCAGACTTTTACGGAATTGGGGATAAAGGGTGATGGCACGAAGATGAAGGGGAAGGGAATTCCAAAGGATTGGTGCTAGAATGGCAAATTTGGAGCCGCCCCACTTCTTTCTCCGGAAGCGAGGGATGGTGAGGAGGGACTGAGAAGAAGAACGTAGGTCCCTAGAGGGGACATAGGGAACAATCTCAGAGGAGATGAAAGCAGGTGCCAGGTCCAATCGGGCCAGGAAAGTGATGGAAGCGAGTTTGAATTGAATTCTAGCCCGCACTGGGAGCCAGTGGAGAGATTTCAGGAGTGGGGTGGAGTGGTGGAATTTGGGGAGGTTGAAGGCTAGGCGGGCCGCCTGGTTTTGGATCTGTTGTAGGCGGCGCAAACTGTATGCAGGAATACCGGCATACAGAGCGTTCCCGTAGTCCAGGCGGGACACCACCATGGCCAGAATAATAAGTTTGAGAGCGGAAAAAGTAAAGAAACGGGACACCTTGCGGATAGTACGCAGTGAAAGGAAAGAAGAAGATACCACAGAGCTAACCTGGGAGTGGAGGGTGAGTTGGGAATTGAGCTTGATGCCTAGTGTTTTAACAGAGGAGGAGGGGACAGGAGGAGAACCAAAAGAGGGAGGCCAGCAAAGAGAGGACCAGGGGCTGGATGAGCCGCCCGTCAATACCAACTTGGTTTTGTCCGGGTTAAGTTTGAGGTGATTGTGGCCCATCCAGTCCCTGATGTGAAGCATAACAGTTTGAAAGTTGAGGACAGCAGAAGGAGAGGAAAGATCAAAGACCTTTCCTCTCCTTTTCGTATTCACAGAAGGCACTTACTCATTTTGGTATTCACAGGAGGCACTTACTCATTTCGGTATTCACAGAAGTTAGGAGTCCTAAAGTTAGGACTCCTAACTTCTGTGAATACCGAAGTGAGTAAGTGTCTTCTGTGAATACCAAAATGAGTAAGTGCATTCTGTGAATACGAAAATGGTAGTAAGTTTAGGATTTTGTCCTAAGTTAGTTCTGTGAATCGGGCCCCCAGAAATGTAGTGATGGAGTGCTGCAAATGGGCTCTTACTCAGAACGTGTTTGTATTTGAAGGAATTTTATATCTACAACAACACTGGACCAGCATGTCTTCCCACTGATGGGGCGAGCCTGTGTGACATGATAGTACATACTAACCCCCGAAAAAGACCCACAGATAGAACACAAACACAGGGTGTTATGTCACTCATCAAGGGCCACAGCCCATGTGGAGGCTGCAGTGTTTGCCCTTTGACAAAATTAACATTAACTGTTTCCTTCAATAATAACATGACATGGGAACTAAGACAATTCACAAACTGCAGCACACAATGGGTAGTATACCTGTTAACTTGCCCCTGCAATCTACACTATGTAGGAGGGATGACAAGCAAAATAAGTACCAAGATCGGTGAACATAGAAGCAACCTGAGATGTGGCCATGCAACCACAAAAATGTCGACCCACAACATTGAGAAAAGACACACTTCACAGGACTTCCGATGGGTGATCCTGGAGCATATGAGTGGCACGATGACTTGTGAATGTAAACTCTTTGAAAAGGAACAGCATTGGTTGTTCAGACTCAAAACACATACACAGGGTCTTAACAATAACATACAATGAGGCCAATTTACACAATGACCAATGATGTTAGTTTGACAGAACGAGTCAATACACCTGAAACTGTTTTTCGGATGCATTTTTTGAATGTTCTGTACCTCTCATCACTAATGCAGTATGGTTCTAATCCCTCCCATCTAGTTTTGCACAGTAATATTATGACAAGATTGAAATATAAGAGCGTCATATCATATATAAATATAAAAAAGGCCAGAGCTGTAACAGTAGACTGAAATGTCTGAGCGCCATATCAGATAAAATACAAGGATAGCCAGAGCAGCAATAGACTGAATAACTAAACAAACATACCAGTGTACTAACCGTGCATAATACGGATCATTATGGATACATAATGGAACCAACATTTTTCATTTCTCGGAGGTGTTAAAAATTGTGAATATGTACTCCCCTGGTACTATTAGCCAGATTAACCAATCATATTGGAAGTATTTAGTAATAAATCAAACTTCTCCTAAGCTCCCAAATGTGGAGGCATAAATTGCATGCAGAAACGGGTGAACTCGTGCCCGACCTGCATCAGAACACAAGTAGGATACCTAATCAGCCCTTGGAACACAGAAGTAGTTCCAATGACGGACGCCATCTTGGGTTTGCAGTCTAGACTTTTTCAACTCAAGCACACTACAGCGGTTCGTCTCCTATAATGTGCATTCCTGATAAAACCTTCCACTGTCAGAAAAGATGACAAGAGGAGGGCCCCAGGCTGTAAGATTCTAGGTCATTGCACAAGGATGCAACATTGACGAAGTAAGTAGAGCAGAGACGTCCAGCATCACAGATGTTTACTGCCTAAAACAAGCCTGATACCTGACATATCAGGATATTATCCTGTTTTTATTTTTATAGTGTGTGACTACAGGTTCACCTCTCAGCCGGAGGACCTATGATGCCAGAATGATGCATTATATATGTATGTGATGTTTTTAATTGTGTGTTGTGCCCTATGTGTGCATTGCTATTCACAAGGCTCATTTGGTTCCACTAGAAGTTCCTACCTCAAACAAAGTTTTCACTATAGTTATTCAAAGTGAGGTGATCACATTGAAGCACACAGTCATTATGGCACATACAAATGACCATTTTAAAACATTGTAATTTATCATGTGTCCCCTGGCAGTCTACCTCTTCTATTGTGTCTTTGCAAAACCATAAGCAGTAACATCAAGAAGGTGCTGCATGAATTTTTTTGTTTTAGCATGCAGTGTGCGTCCTGGTATTATGAAACAACAGAAGTGGTATCAGGGAGTTAGTTTCCTTAGTCCTAAAGAAAAGCCTTGGAGACATCTTGAAACATATTGACCTTTGAGAAATTTAGGCACATTATAACCTACCCTTTCTTATTGCCCCTGTTTTTATTCATAGTGACTAGAAGCCTGAATAAATAGTAATTTGCCAACAGGGCAGGTATTTTTAATATCCCACTTTCTACACAATACACACACCCCCACTCATATATTTTGTCATTGATACACATCTTTAAAAGCTGGAAAGTGCTCCCATGTAACAAGCAGGACGAAGCCCACCTCTATCCTCACCGGAGCGGGATTGACCCGATGATGAAGCATGTCACCAAGGGGTAACCCTCGTGGGTGAGGGTTATCCAAGAAAACCCAGTGTTTTCTTCACCATAGAGAGTTAGTTCATACTAAGTGTAGGGCTCTTTTTGATTTTGTTATATTTGATAGGAGGACGAATCCCAATGAGCCGGTCTCCTCTTTCTCCCCCTTTGTTTGATCAGAAAAGACCTTTGAAATCTGTCAGTTTTCCTTGAAAGGTTGTAGATGATGTACCTAATAAAGAAGCTTACCTCTGTATGCGGTGCTTTTCTTTGGACTTTTAGATTTCCCTACAGGACAATTATGGAATAAGCAATGGATATAGCATGGTCAGTGTGAAAGCTTGCTGAGTAGACTATATTAGATAATGCCACATGTAAACTTGCTAAGTGTGGTAATAGGGTATTATGGAAACCTCCAATGTGCACTTAGATCCCATTAGAAATTGGTCTGGCACCCTACCAATGTGTCAGAAGGTTACCAGATTGTGCAATAAAATGCCATGGTAACTTCCAAAGCATTCTTTGGTAGAACACTGTACTCTCCCCTCTAGCCCTAGAAAATGATCTTTGTCTCTGACTATATTGGGAGCAATATTAATTAACTGTCTCCATCTGTATTAATTACAAAGTCTATAGTTAAAACCCTCTACCTTCTCTGGGGTTTGAGCAATGCTTCTGGCAAAACATGCTTTAAATATATAAATAATTTTATTGCACATCAAAGAATATAGGTCTTTCCCACCATTTGAACTGACACACAATTTTGGTCATTGCTCACAAAAGATTGGGGACCCTTAGCCTGGTGGATTTGACAACATGTGCTAAAGACCACAGGTGACATTTAACTTCTTATGCCATTGGGGTATTTGTTTGCACCATATTCTTTGGCTTTACTGACATATTAAATATCCTCATTGGGGATTAGACATTTTTAGACATTTTTGCCCTGTTTTAGAAGTCAGAGCACATACACTGGGGACTGGACATCAGTGCACCAGGATACAGAGTTTCCAAGGCATCTATGAGATTAAACAGGAATAAATAAGTACATAATATCGAGATTAAAACAAAAATTAAGAAACATGAACAAAACCATTAAAACTAACATATTGTTAGCTAAAGTGCTGCTAAAATCATATTAAAATATATATAAAAATATATATATTATTTTAATATGTCAAAAAACAATGTTCAAAAACAACACTCACTCAGGGTGATTCAGAAGTATATTAAATTGTCAACTAGTAACCTATCACGCGTTCATAATTTAGACTGCATTATTAATAAAAAATATTGTATAAAAAATGAAAATATATATATATATGCTCCATGCCCATTGTTTAACAGAGGCCGCCCTGAAGAGTTGGGGGCTCCGTGTACTTGGAGAACTGTTTGTGATGTTTAATTCTCGGAGCATGACTCACTCTCGGTCACCCGCCTACCAAGGATTGCCAAGTGGTGAAAGGGTGTCTGATGTTGGAAGGGAGTCGGGAGAGATGACCTCTCTTTCAGACCGTTCTGAGAGATAAGCGTTTTTTCAGAGGCTGCAATACCAACAAGCATTATGCATTTAAGCAAAGCCACGGACCAGATACATTAACCCCCTTACGAACAGTGCAGGTAATTGAACTTTGAAAATAATGCACAAAGCGGAGTATAAAGTTTTATTGTGAAATCAAACAACTAATTGAAAATTACCTTGCATCATGGAAAATGAAGTTTTACTTATGGTCATGTGACTTTTAATTGAAATTGGCGCGCACGACGCACTTTGCTGCTATGGTGTTTCCTCCCGTGAACAAGGCTCACGCCGAAACGCGTAGGGGACATGGAAACTTGCGCTGTCACCTGTGAAATAAATGCTTCATCCCGGAAATGGGCCTCTGAGTTTTGTTTGCTGCTGGCATTTGATGGGCTGCTCCATGCCCATTGTTTAACAGAGGCCGCCCTGAAGAGTTGGGGGCTCCGTGTACTTGGAGAACTGTTTGTGATATATATATATATATATTACCTACTGGCGGTCGCCAGTAGGTAGTTATAGTTAGGACCACGTTTCCATAGGAAAACCGCAACATTTTATTTTGAATAACTTTGGCGCCGGTCGACGAATCCTCGCGAATCAAAATAGGTGGGGCGCTACGCTCCGCTCCTACCCTGAAAGTCTCGGGGGGATTCGTCAAGCGGGGGCTGAGATAAAAGGGGGGTCCCAAAACGCGTTTTTCCCATGCATTTTCCCATAGGACCTTTAGACAGGGCTACAGCCCGAACGGCTGAACAGAATTACTAGAAATTTGGCAGAGAGGTAGTCCTCAGGTCAAGGAAGTGCCTTTTGTAGGTTTGGTGTAAATCTGTTCAGTAGATTCTGAGAAAATAGCCTTTAAATCAATATATATATCTGAGCCAGCTTACGGTGCGCTTACGGTACGCTTACATTACGCGTACGGTGGCGTGCGCGAGCGTGATTCTGATTGGCTCTTAGATCTTAGTAAACATTCTAATCGGCCGAAACCAGGAAGCGGCGGCCGCCATTTTCTCTCTCGCACTGAGAGTGATTTTTAAAATATAAAGCCCAAAAACATGTAAAGGGGCTGTTTAGACAGCTCCCACACACATAGCCATGTTGAGGGTGTCCCCAAAGATCCCCCAAGCCCAAAAACGGAATTTTTATTTTTTGGGTAATTTCGCCGATTACGCTTACCGTACGTGTACGGTAAAATTTTTTTAAAAAAAAAAAATTACCCACACTCTCTCCACCCCGTGTGCAATTGGTGCCCGCAGGGCATAAATTGTGCATGGTTTATAAGAGCTGAGATAAACTAAAATATTAAAAAACAAAATAATAAAAAAAAAATTATCCACACTCTCTCCACCCCGTGTGCAAATGGTGCCCGAAGGGCACCATTTGTGCATGGCTTATAAAACAAATGAAAAATTAAAATATTATCTTTCAAAACGAAGTGCATCATATGTCCTCCATGTGCGCACGGTGCGCGAAGCGCATCATGCGTACATGGCCCATCTAGCATAACGTGGGCACGCGGTGCGCGTAGCGCACCGCGTGCCCACCGTGCGTGCACGGCACTAACTGCGTAAAGTGGGCGCGCAGTGCGCGAAGCGCACCGCGTGCTCACTGTGCGCGCACGGTGCGCGCACGGAACGAACTGCGTTAAGTGGGCGCGCACGCCACGAATGGCGTAAAGTAACTTAGCATTTAAAAAACCGTACAAATTCACTGAAAAAACCATAGGTTTCACACACGTTATAGTTAGGAATTAGCATTTAAAAAACCTTGCAAATTCACTGAAAAAACCATAGGTTTCACACATGTTATAGTTAGCGGAAATTTTACTGATAAAAAACCAATGAAATTCTCCCGTTATAGTTAGTGCAGGCAACTATAACTCACGCGACCGCAATCTTCTGCTGATGACATATGTGTCTTTATGAAAAAAAAATATTTGTAATATATGTATAGCTAAAAATGTATGGAAGAAGACATGGGCAAATAAGTGTCTAAATACAGTATTAGCATCAGCAGAGGATTGCGGTCGCGTGAGTTATAGTTGCCTGCACTAACTATAACGGGGGAATTTCATTGGTTTTTTATCAGTAAAATTTCCGCTAACTATAACATGTGTGAAACCTATGGTTTTTTCAGTGAATATATATATATATATATATATATATATATATATATATATATATATATATATATGTATTGATACTGGTAAAATGATGAAAGTGTACTTACACTAAATAATATAATACATGACAATAGAAATAGAAAAAATAAAAGCTATTGTTTAAAAAGTGTTGTGAACAATATAATATATAAATGACTATTCAAAACCTTACAAAAATGCATATGCAAAAATAATTTTGTTTTATGATTACAAACTTCAAAAAAGTGTACTTAAAAATAAGACATGTATAAACGTTAATACAAATTGTTACAGTAAACTGTGTTTATTGGTTTAGTTAAAATATATGTAAAATATTAAATATTTGAAAATCATTTTAAGAAGGTTTACATTATGACAAAATAAAATAAGACTGTATAACTCCAAACAAACAACAAAACAAAACAAATATTATTTATGTAAAATATATTAAGGGCCTCATTTATGAGAAGTGACGCATCGCTGCGTGAAAGCAGCGATGCGTCACTTCTCAGTGCACCCTCTTTGCGACATGATGGATGCGTCATATTTACTGTATGACGCATCATGTCGCAAGGAGTTACAGATACGTCAGTATTTCTGACGTATCTGTAGGCGCAAAAGTGACGCATTGCTGGAGTGTATCACCAAAGTGATGCAATTCCAGCAATGTGTCCTTTCACATGGGGCAAGCCCCATGTAAAAGGCCAGCATCAGTCTTACGCCTGCTGTGAGGCAAGCGTAAGATTTTGACACATTTGCACCCTAGAAGTGGCGCAGTAAAATCTCGTAAATTTCACTGCGTCACTTCTAAGAGGCTTACTTACGTGGGAACGCCCACCCTGCATACATTATACCTGACGTAGGTATAATGTAGCGCAGGGGTTTACAAAGTGACGCATCTGCTTAGATGCGTCACTTTGTAAATAGGGTGCAACAGGAGGCATGTTTTACGCTACAGATGCGTCACAAAAAGTGACGCAACGGAAGCGCAAAACTGTCGCAAGGCCTCATAAATAAGGCCCTAAATATTTTCACTTCTAACTTAATTACAATATGACAAATTTTAGACTTTTTGGAGTTAGAATTATTGTTCAAACTCGAAACCACAAGGGGGAATTGGTGGACTTTGGGGACTCAGATTTACGATTTTAACTGCAAACTTAACCACATTGGGGAACATTTTTGATTCGGGAGGACATAACCCCTTTGGGGAAAGTGTTGTACTTTGGGGGGCAGGTGTCAGATTTACTCTTTCCACTGCAAGTGTTGGACTTTGGAATGACCTGATTAACTACTCCCACTCCAAACCTAAGTACATTTTGTGAAAATGTTGCGCTTTGGGGGGTTAGGTTTACTATTTTCTCTCTAAACCTAACCACTTTACGGTGTTCATGTTTGCAATTCCCACAACAAACCTAACCACAGTGGGTAAAGGATTGCGTTTAACATTCACAGTCCAAACTTAACCACTGTTTAAAAATATATATTTTAACAAAAATACACTTTAAAAAACCCAATTTCTCTCAATTGTGCATACTTACTAACACAGTACAATAGATTTACAAAATTGAAACAATGAGTGGCAATGTAACTAAAATGACAAATTATTAAAGAGGTTTTCAAAAATGATTTGCAAACAAATAACATTTAAATAATAAAGATAAATTAAAAAACAAAATGTCAAAACCTAAATTGACAATTTATAATCAACTTCTAAAAATGTTAGTTATTTCATGTATTTAATAATTAAGAAAAACAAAAACAATTACTGCATATAATGTTAAAAACAAAAACATAAAAAATAAAAACTCTTCCCACCCAGTATCCTTACTACAACCCCATTCTAGAACTTTAAAAATAAACATAATATACATTATACTTTTTTTTAAAGCGTGCACAATAGCTAACTCAAAAAACATAAAATAAATATTAATATATGTAACATTATATAAAAACACATTATTACATACAGCTATCCTTACATCAGTAAAAATTATATCCTTACCTGTGATTAAAAAATACCACGATATGAAAAACAATATGAAATTAATCACTGACCATATTTTTATATGATATTAAGGTTTGTTCACAGTTCAAACACCAGCAATAACAGCTAGGAAACAATTAGGGTGATCACCCAAAAGGAGGGATTTTGTAATATTAACCTTTTTGCCTTTGTTTTCCCTTGTAAAAGCAGTAGATTTTTCTCCATAGTTGTAAATGCTGATATATCTCTTGCTCTCGATTTTCATGTCTAAACACGGTTTTCAATAAATGCATGAAGACATTGGCAGAGTGCCCTCCAAATATTTTGCAATTTAGGCTCTTCATCCTTATCTATAGGCATTGGTAAGAATCCATAAAGCGTGTGGATGGCAATTCATGTTACAATAGTTTAAATGTGTTGTGCATTCCCACCACATTATTAATTCAACTTTGCTGCTTTGTTTTCAAACAATTTAATTTGGTATGCATTTTTTGCATAATTACAACTTTGTATTCTAAAACACCAAAGCTGTTTGTGCTAGTTTACTCTCTAATAATTAAATTGGTGTTTATCAGAATTCAGTAACTGATTTACGAAATTCAAGTCCCACACAAATGCAATATTTGTGCAGCATCTGTGGCAGGACCCATGTTTTTGCACTTTTTATTTTTGCACTGCAAACTTCACAGTGCTTCTCTCAGAGAGCAAGGTTGCAATGAGATGAACATTCCATGTCTCATTAATATTAATGAGAGGGGATTCCATGTGTGAATCCTTTTGATGCAGGGATGAAGGCCTGTGAGATATGGAACCAGAAAATCATGGACCAGCATCATCTGAGAAAAAAATGGTTTCCTAAATATAGATACTGAAATATTCATTTGGCGTTAATAGACAATCAAAACTAAATTGAGGAATATTTTTGTAAACAATATTTAGGCCACAATATTTATTCCAGACAATATTTTTGATATTGCTATTCTGACATAAAACCAAGAGGGACAGTAGATTTCGTATCTGCATTCACATTTTTAGAAGGCTAATATTGTAGCCATTACTAATCGACGGCTTTGCAAACCCTTTGATGAACAGGAGCTGGAAAGATTACCGAAATCCGGCATAATGCAAATGAACACAGCAGGAGCAATCAGCAGTCTTCTGGATCACTGTCTGCTTCCACAATACGACAATTACAAAGTGGAAGCTTTCCATTTTGCAAATGGATATCACCCTGTTTGAGGTGTTAGTACTCATCCAGACCCAGTTGTATCAAACTTTCACCCAACAGAACGCAGTAAGACACCTTGCTGAGCTGCAATGTTCTGTGTGAAAGGAAGAGGGTAGAAATACATCATATTTCAAATTAAATGTTGCATTCCTGTCCTCTCTTTGCACTGGTGCAATGAGCCATGGCGCAAGGGTGCTTGCATTGTAGGCAGGATTATTATATTTGATTTGAATTGAATTGATTATTATATGCACATAGGTACACTTTGCTGCACAAAAAAATCCTCTGAGACTTGTTCCTCTTTCTATGTGTGCTGCAAAATATAACACATATAGAAAGAGGAAAAAACAAAGACATATTCCTCCTCGTTATGCATCCCCTGAGAAAGCCTAGCATTTTGATGCATTACTAGGTATGCCACTTCATGGTAATTTTGGGAATGCACCCTAATCCATAGGTGGATGCATGCAAACACCCATGCTCCACCCATGGCGTACCTCTGTGGCACAGAGTAATGCAAGGCAGTGACTAGCGCTGGTGTGCCTTACTCCAGATTTACCAAGCACCACACGGCCACCCAAGGTGGCGGTGTGTGTGATAAATCTGACTTTAGTGATGTGTTGCATCTTGCGTTACATTGTGTGATGCGAGTGTAAATCAACACTATGATAACTCTGCCCCTCAATCTTTAGCGACTGCCATTGAAAACTACTCCATTTCACTGCAGTTTGCAAAGAGCTATGAATCTCAAAAACATGTATATGAACTCATTTTATTCACCCCTTCACAATAACCCATTGTTATGTTCGCAAAAGTACAGAAATAAAATTAGAAACTGTTGCAGTGTTTCTCCACAGTGTCAACAAACATTCTATTGACTGAAAGAAGCACTGAATTCTTCAACACTATGGTGTGTGGGTTGCAGCAAGGAGCAGAACATACAGTTCACTGTCCACTGTCTAGTACCTCAGATCACTGCACTCAGCTGATATTAGCGAGCCCTCTCTGTGTGCAGGTATGTGTATGTGTGTGCATGAAATATCCTTGCACTAAATCCCTTCCTATACATTTTGTGTCACACGTTTGAGAAGACCACCACTGTGTGTGATGAAAGCTTGGACTGTTAATGCCCTTTTGGGAACGGCACACATCTCCAAGCATTTGTAATGGGAGAGACTGCATATACAATGCCCATTGCATTACGATCTACAGCAATCTATGAAAATATTTAAAAAATATTCAGCGCAAAATAATTGCCATTGCCAAGGCTCATTTTTCTATAATGCTTCATTCTGCACTCATCCCGTTTTCTAAGTGATGTAAATAAGAGGGTATTTCTCACATAAAGTGAGCAGTGAACATTTTAATTTGAGGTGTGATCTCAGCCACAGTGTTAGGCTGACAGGAGACTTAAATAGTTGAAGTCCTGTGGCAGCAATATTTTACCAAATTAGACAGTGGTATATATTTGTTTGCATTGGAAATGTAAAGAAATGGGCTGCTTTTGCTGGAAACAAAGCAGCAGTTGTTGGTTTCTCTGTGGAAATGACAGAACATAAAACAAAATCAAAACGGAAAACAGTAAAACATAATGAGAACATAGTCACAAAAAACAAAATGAATGACAGCCACAACCAAATGCAACACAGCAAATACATAAAAAAAATTCTTGTAACACATTACCACCAGAACATATATATTTTCATAAGATAAATCATAAAAGAACATGTAATAGCTCCTGTTGATAAAGCTTTGTGATCAGGCCGCAGGAGGTACTATTACCTAATGTAATATTGCCCTGGGAAGGATAGAAGGCTGTGTGACTTGGCAGGATACGAATATCTGACTTTCTGATTGCCGAGGATGTCAGCGGGAATTGCTAAAATCCATACCAGATTTTGAAGGCAATTTTCGTGAAAATTCCGTTGTAGCAGGACTGGACTCACAAAACACTCTTCAGTTCTCTTCAATACAAATAATTTCAGAAAAATGTACCGTCCAGATACAAATCTTTCTTCTTTTTCAGTAAAGGTAAAAATACTACAAAAAAGAAAAGGAAACATGACCTTTATGGTCTCTTCTAAAGCTGCTAACCCCTAGGTCCATTTCACAAACTTTTTTTTTATAGAAGTCGGAAAAGTATGCGCAGCGCGAATCCAATCGAATATTCTTTATTCAGCTACATGTGAGCCATAAAAGTACAGCAGTACATAAAATACAAGCATAGATTTAAACTGTGGTTACAAGCAATATACATTCATATTAAATATTATGTCCCTCATAAATAAATACATAATCAAATCTCATTTCCATAACCTTTTCTGATCTTAAAGGCTAACCGAACAAAATTAATTACACCCAAACATATACTTTCCGTGGGGAGCTACTACATTAAAATCACAGCCTCTTTGTGACTCAGAGTAATTAAAGTTTTCGAAACAGGGATAAGAAAAAGTTCCGTGGAGTACTACATAATGTGCAAAATACCCATGTATGTTAAGTGCTTTGAATCAGTACATTGTCACAAGGACAGTGGGGAGACATGACGACCAGGTACCTGCAACAAGTAACGCAAACAGAAAATACGTTCGGGCAGATTTACAAGAAAGTGACGCATCTGTAGAGATGCATCACTTTCCCTGCACCACCATGCAAAACCCTTCCGTCACCATGGATGCGCCGTATTTACAATACGGCTCACCATGGCGCAAGGATTGACAGATGTGTCAGAAATTCTGACGCATCTGTTGACGGAAAAGTCACGCATTGCTGGAGTTGTGTCGCAAGCACGATGAAACTCCAGCAATGCGTGTTGCGGCCTATTCCCAATACACTGCGTCACTCCTCACGCCTGCTTGAAGCAGGCGTAAGGTTTTGATGCAGTGGCGTCCTAAAAGTCACGCAGTGAAATCTTGTAGATTTCACTGCGTCACTTTTACGAGGCTTTCCTGCGTGGGAACGCTTACTCTGCATCCATTATAACTGATGCAGGTATAATGTCACGTAGGGCTTTACAAAGTGACGCATCTCCCTAGATGCGTCACGTTGTAAATGGGCTGCAACTTTTAAGCCACCGTTGCATCACAAAAGTGATGCAACGACAGCTCAAAAGTGATGCAACTGGCTTTTAAATCTGCCCCGTTATGTTCAGCCAAAGGAGGGTGAGATAAAATCCGAACAGTGCATTTCCAACATCCAATAAATAAGGTGCTGTGTTTTCTTGATAAAAACCAAAGCGGAATAGTTCGTTCCTGCTGGTCTGCTCAACACCTTCCCCAGACGTTTATCACATTATAATTGTAAAACATGTCCCAGTGGCCGCTCCTCCCCTAAGCACTCAGACCAATCACAACACTTCATTGTAGCATTGAGATTGGCTCAAGGCAGCCTGTGATCCTGGATGCTACCTATTGCTGGGCGGGACAGGAAAATGACAAGGACGGAGGTTGGAGGACGGAGGTGAGGATGCAGCCGGCCATTAAAGGTAAGTCATTGTTTTATAACATTCTTATGCCCAACACAACCCCCGTCCGGTAGCAGCCGCTACTGTCTAGTCTGTGTTTGACTGACCCATCATCATCTAGCTGCTCTAATAACTCTGGGTCCCCAGCTTCACAAAAGTTTGTTTCACATACTTAAGCCAAGAAATAGCTATGGCATTCTCCAGTGCTAAACAGTCCTTGATATGAACTTTCAGATGGGACGTTTCCGCTTTAGCCCCAAATTGAGACCCACGGCAGGATCGGACAACATTATATGAAATCACTAATGTAAGGTACATCGGCTCCACATGACGAAGTTAAGTGTGGCTTTTGGGACCACTAGCATCAACCGGGAATAACACATTTTCCACTTTCTGGTGGTAAACAGAATTAACAGACCTCCAAACTCCTGTCCATAACAACCCACAGAAGAGCTTTTTGCTATGTAAACATAAAGTATGCGCTGAATTGTGTTTTTTCTCCTAGCTTAGCAGCAAATCTATGAACTGCTTCGGATGCTCTCAGCATTTGTGTTCTAATATTAAGGAGATGTCTCCATTGTAAGGATGCAGTGAATGGTAAACCCAGATAAGTGAAATAAAATACCCTTTCAAGCTTTGTGTGATTTAATCTTGGTCCCCCTGGGCCCATAGGTCATAAAATAGGATTTGAAGAGATTCATTTTCAGGTACAAATTCCTCATAAAATGGGTGAAAGAGCAAATCATAGATTGTAAGCCATTTGTCGTCCTTGACAGTAGCAGTGCATTGTCTGTATAATAATACTAGGACATGCCGATTCCCAAGCTGTGGGCAGTCTGTACCTCTGCCAATTGAAGTTTTTTTTGAACCATTAATATGAAAAAAAAAAAAAGGTGCCAGAACGCACCCTTGATTTACCAAGCTCAACAGCTCTCTTTTGCCCACAAATGCCCTGTTTAAAGCACAGGCCCTTGCCTGCGTTTCCTGGAGTAATCTTCTTAAAATGACAATTAAAGGTATCTCCATCCCTGCGGATTCCATCGGTGACCAGAGGTTCAACAAATTCACCACGTCAAAGATGCATGTTAGGTCCTCGAAACTCATGTGCATAGATCCCTTCTTAACCTTAGTGTGTTTCTCTGTTATCCAAAGAATATTAAGGCATTGGTCCACCTTGCGGAGACCTGGACGAAAATCATATTGTACATCCCAACTCTCCAATCCCATAAACTAAACTCTGCCTAGATTTTAAGCAGTGAAATTGCGCATTAGCAAGCGAGGAGGTTCCTCTCTACTTTTTTTTATAAATCAGCACCATGATTGCTTCAGACCAGGGGGAAGGGGAACTACAATGATAGCAGCCCAAATAGCATTTGTCAGCAATGGAGCCCACAAGGGAATGTTACTTTCAAAAATATCAACTGGTACTCCATTTGGGCCCGGGTCTTTGCCTGATAGAGAAGCTAGCAATGAAATTGTACCTGCTGTACCTAAATGGAGTGGGACAACTGCTCTAACCCTTCTCCTTTGGCCAACAGATTGAGACAAATCAGCCCTTGAGCAACTTTCTAAGAGTTAAAAACTACTCAAAGGTGCACTACCCATTTATCTGATAGAATTACTGTCTCTGGAGAGGACAGGGTCAAGTTACGGAAATAAGGAGCGTTCACCACTCGCCAAAATGATCCAGTGTCTTCCTATTTGTCTATCTCTTCCAGGTCATCTCAAGCTTTTTCTTTGCTTTACTTCTTCCATTTATTTAACACCTGTTTATAATTAGCTCTCCACAAATATCAGCAGAAGCCTTTGGGACTTCATTAAGGGTCATTAAGAGTTGTGTATGGGCCTTGGTACAGTGTTGGTTAAACCAACCCTGTCAATTATTCATAAGCTGAGATGTACTCGTCATATTGTGTCTAATAGACTCATTGAGTGACTGGAAGGCAGATATAATTTCATTAGGCTCATCTTTGGTGCTCAAACAACTCTCTATAACACCCCTGTGGTGTTACACTAGATCAAATGAAAAGCTATTGGTGTCAGTTGCTCCTCGTTTAATCTGAACACATTGAATGTTTGTGTATTTTATCAATAGGCCAAACTTATAATTTCATTTCCTTGCTGCATGGATATGATTTGAGAGTGGGTTGTGATCACTATGGCAAGTAATTATAACATTAAAGTTAGACATCATGGTAGTTAAGGAAGAAGAAAATAAAATCAAATCAATAATGCCACCTTCCACTTTCCCTATAAAGATTGGCAATGAATGGCTGTCTGTGTCCTTCTGAGCTAACCCACCAAAGGATACATTACCCCTATGACCCTCGTCCTCGTCCCAGTCATTGCGGTATAAGGTGATGTAACCTCGCAACAGGAAACAAAGAACAGGAGGATCCTAGAAAGCCAGACCCACCCACCCAACCTGGGTGCCATAAAGAGGGCGTACATTCCTGGCCCCTCCTGCTTTTGTTTCCTGCAACATGGACGGGGATGTGGAAGTCCGTGCTGGTCTGGGGCTGTGCATGCTGTGGGGCCTGCTTAGCTTTCCTGCTGGGCTGGAGGGGTAGTGGGCCTCCGTCGTGGGAAGATCAAGACTCAAACTGCACAGGTATGTCTGGCGGCTACAGGCCCGATGGCATCTTTCCCACATGTTGGGTTCTTGGATTTGGCCATTATTTTTTGCACAACATCTGGTATCTGGGGTAAGGACAGGGTATATCAGCCACATACATGCAGGAGGGGTCAGATGTTCGCGCATGTGAACTGTTTGCTGCACTATCCGCTTGCTTAGGATTCCCGATACATATATGGGGATTCTTAATCAAAAGCATGCGCATCCTTTCCCTTTCATGATGCGCATGCACAGGCTTTCCCGTTTGGTTGTCTCTCTGAGGTCATTTGAGGAGCCCGTGGCAAGATGGTGGTGAGTATTGTGGTTTCCTACATTTGTGTTCTTGTGGGTAGTAGTCCTGGGCAAGCATCTTGAAGAGCGGAAGCATGCTTCTCCCTCTTAGGCCTCAGCTTCTTCTTCAGGCAGTTCTCCTGTTTCCAAATGAAGAAGGAAGCTGGAGACGCTAAATGAGGGGGACATTCGGAGGAGAGTACTGGAGACTCTGGCTGCTTTTAAAGGGAAGTCTCCTCCCTCTGCCAAACCTGAACATGATGCTGAGTAGCTATCCTTGTCTGAGGTCTCTGATTCGTCTGAGGAAGTTCCTGTCCTCTGTGACTTCAAGGGGGAAATATATTGCAAAGGACATGCTTGGGTTCTTGTTAACCCATATTAGGGAGAATATGGGTTTTCTGCCACTTGACAAGCCTGCTTTATGATTAATCAGTTCTGCGGCAATTCCAGAAGCCGTTCTGTACAGGCCTTCCTCTCCATCAGTTTGTGAAGGACGTGATCCGGCAGGAATGGAGGGACCCGGACAAGATTATGTTGTTGAGATTTATGGCCAAATTATATCCTCTGGAGGATATGGCCTCTGAGTTGCCAGATAATGTCCACAGTGCTTCCGTGGTGGCCAGCCTGGTGGGTCACCATTCCACCGCAGAAGAAAACATTTTGAAGGATCAAGTAGATAAGAAGGTGGATTGTGCTTTGTGGAAGGTTTTCTCTGGCTCTCATGTGGCTATGAGGGCGGGAATTTATGGTACATGCACTGCGCTGTCCTTGATTACCGACTTCAAAGCCCTGTTTGCTGCTATTCAGCCTGGCAGTGATTGCCTCCCATTGTTGGAAGGTCTCGAGCGACAGATTGAATTGCTCTCTGATATTTCCTTTCATGTGGTCAGATCTGCAGGATTGGCAGGGGATGCTTCTATTGCTGCAAGACGGAACCTCTATTTGAAGGGCTGGAACACCGACGCTGCACAACGTCTTGTGGCTCTTAAAATGCCATTTGAGGGTTTAGGTCTCTTTGGAGTCAGTCTGGAACATTGCCTACATTGAGTCTTTAAGGAAAGAAATCACTTCTCTTCTTTTCAGCATCACGCTTCAAAGGGGGCGTCCTTTTCTTCTAAGTTTAGATCCTCATTTCGTCAACTCACATGATGACAGCAGGATTCTGCTCAGTCAAACATGTTTTAGCCTAGCCTAGATTTTCCTTAAGATGGTTTAAGAAAGGTAAGTCGGACCTGAACCCAAAAGATCAGCGCTCCTGACTACGCCGAGATGGAGACCTCTGTATTACTGTTTGGTGGCAGGATTCAACGATTTGCTTATCAGTGGCACCACCTTACCATGGATCAGTGGGTTCTCCATGTGATATGCAGTGGTTATCTGATAGACTTCTAGTCTCCTCCAGTGTCTATGGGGACCATTCATACTCCATTGCCTCAACTTCCAGTCAAGAGGACGGCCTTACTGGAGGGGATTTCACTGATTTAGGAGTAGGGTGTGATTATTCCTTTCCTCAAGGAGGAGCGTGGTCAAGGAGTCTATTCTCTGGTCTTCCTGTTTCTAAAAGCATCAGGATTTTCACCTGGTCATCGATCTGAAGCAACTCAACTCTTTCATTCGGGACATAAAATTCAGGATGGAAACCCTTCAACGTAGTATCCCTCCGAATCCATTCAGCCACTTTATGAGGACCTTGAATCTTATGGATCCATACCTATCCATGCCTACCTGAACACCAATTCCTGAGATATGCAGTGGGAGACCGCCATTGGCGGTTATCTCTATAGCACTCTCATTTAGAGTCGGCTCCAAGGGTCTTCACCAAAATGATGGCTCCAGTGGCTGCTCAAGTACATCTTCTGAGGATCCCAGTTGATGACTGGCTCCTCCATGCTCAGAGTCTGGACCCGATCGGTCACTTCTAGTATCAAACGAGGATGGTTCTCTCAGAACCGCTTTAGGGAGAGTTTTCCTGCCTGAGAAAAGGATCCTGCATTTACAAACTGCTGTGCGGGATTTAGTTTCCAGTGTTCAAGTTCCAGCGAGGCTTTGGTTGGAGGTTCAGGGGTACCTGGTTGCCACAATTCTGCAATAACTTAGCAGACTCATTCCAACAAAAGGTTAAACAGGTCTTTGATGCTTTCCGGCCACAATCTTCGTTGCCCCACGAGTATCTAGCTGATAGCCTCAGCCCTCACTCAAATTCTGATGGCTCCACTATACCTATTTTTCCCTCCTTTTCACCCATCACACTAGAGCAAATCATTAAATTAATCACTCTAGTAAAGTCCGGGTTTCCCCTCGGCCCTGTCCACCAAGAATTCTTCAGGCAGTTCCCGAGATCAGAGCCTCTTCACTGCTGCCCATCTTTAAAGGTATGATCTCCTCAGGGCACTTTCCCATGGAATGGAAGAAAGCTTCCATCTTGCCACCCCTGAAAAAATCCAATCCGGATCCTGGTGACCCCTTGAATTACAGACCCATCTCCAGGTTGCCTTTCCCAGCAAAAATAATAGAAAGATTTTTAAATGAAGAACGATCCAAGTTTATGTTGGAAGGTCACATCTTGGACCCTGAACAATTTGGATTCTGGGCCCATCATAGCACCGAGTTAGCACTACTATCAGCCACGGAGGAGCTTAGGCAAACACTTGATAAGGGGGGGAGTGCAGTTCTTATCCTTTTGGATCTCTCCGCGGCGTTTGACACGGTCAACCGTGATGTGTTGGTTGACTGCCTCGCTTCGCTGGGAATCAGGCATAAGGTGCTCCTCCTGCTTTACTCCTTCATTTCTAAATGATCTCAAAAGGTGGCTAATGATGCCTTTGTTTCCCCGGCTTTCTCACTCCCATGCAGAGTTCCACAGGGTTTGTTGTTGAGCCCCACTCTTTTTAACCTTTACGTTATCCCCGGGCCAAGTTAATAAGAAGCTATGGTTTCACTCTGGTGTCCTATGCAGATGGAACGCAGATTATAGTATCAATCAATAGCTCATCTGCCAACACTACATCTCGGTTCCATGACTGCATGGGCCACATAGGCAATTGGATGCAGTATAAATGCCTAAAACTTACCTCATCAAAAACTGAAGTTATGCTCTTAGGCAACTCTCCCCTGATTTGGTCAGATAGCTGCTGGCCTTCTCATGTGGCCTCCCTTCCGACACCAGCAAACAAAGTAAAAAGCCTCAGGGTCCTCTTTGACTCAAAACTGTCATTTGATACTCAGATTAATCAAACCACCTCCGCTTGTTTTTTATTCTGAAAACTGTGAAAAAGGTACTCCCGTTCATCCCTTTTGAGTTAAGGAAAACAGTGTTCACTGCATTAATTGCATCTAGGCTGGACTACTGTAATGCCTTATTTACTAGTGCAACCAAGCGCAGCATACACAAACAACAGATGACCCAAAATGCTGCTGCAAGAGTCCTGTTTGGTCTTTCCTGCTTTGACTCGGTCTCTGGTGCTCTCACAAAGTTACACTGATTGCTCATTAGCAAACGTGTTCAATTCAAAGCGCTGTGTTTAGCTTTCAAAGACAAACATGGCCTTGGCCTGAGGCAGCTGTCGCAGTACTTTCAATCCTACATTCCAGCCAGATCACTCAGATCGTCAGAAAGTGGTAAGATGATCATTCCCAAGGCACACAAAGTAAAATGGGGAGGAAAAAGCTTTGTCTACACCATCACCAAACTTTGTGACTCCCTTCCCATTTCCCTAAAAAAGAATCTAATCTGCTTAAATTCAGGAAGGCCCTAAAAACCTGGCTATTTTAATTCACCTCTTCCACAGTATTTCTGCCTGTATGCTTGTTTTCAAAACCTAGACACGTTCGGGTATATGTAGCGCTATATAAATCCTTCATTTCATTTCATTTCACATTGCATACAGTTCAATGGGCAAGGCTTCACCCCACCATCTTCTGTGGAATTTGCACAGACATTGGTCGGCAGCACATCATTCCTTGGACAAATTGGTTCCTCTGTCTCAGGCAGTGTGGCACAGTCTTCTTTGCTGGTTGGACATAGGGAATCTCACCAAAGGTGTCTTGATGCATCTAGACCCCTCTAGTCCTGACTACAGATGCCAGCAAGTTGGGCTGGGGTGCTACTCTTCTGGACAGGTCGTGCCAGTTCAAGTGGTCCTTCCTGGATCAGCGCAATTCTTCAAACTGGAGGGAATTGATGGCGATCTTTCGCGCACTGAAATGTTTCCATCTTTATCGGAAGAATATACTAATAAAGACAGACAACACAGTGGCAGTCTCCTACATCAATCATCAAGGGAGCACTCGCTCAGCCTCCCTCAATATGACTGCAACACAGTTGAACTCTTGGGCGGAGACCAACTTCTTGCATCTCTCAGCAGGCCGCATCAGGGGTTCTGACAGGAGATTCCAGATGTCACAGGATCTGACCCTATCCAGATCAATGTTTTGGGAGATTTGCAAGCAGTTCAACAGGCCTTATCTGAACCTCTTTTCAGCCAAGGACTATGCTCAGCTGTGCAGAGTTTTGCTCCATGTTCCTGGAACAAGCTACTTTCAGATTTACAAGAAAGTGACGCATCTGTAGAGATGCATCACTTTCCCTGCACCACCATGCAAAACCCTTCCGTCACCATGGATGCGCCGTATTTACAATACGGCTCACCATGGCGCAAGGATTGACAGATGTGTCAGAAATTCTGACGCATCTGTTGACGGAAAAGTCACGCATTGCTGGAGTTGTGTCGCAAGCACGATGAAACTCCAGCAATGCGTGTTGCGGCCTATTCCCAATACACTGCGTCACTCCTCACGCCTGCTTGAAGCAGGCATAAGGTTTTGATGCAGTGGCGTCCTAAAAGTCACGCAGTGAAATCTTGTAGATTTCACTGCGTCACTTTTACGAGGCTTTCCTGCGTGGGAACGCTTACTCTGCATACATTATAACTGATGCAGGTATAATGTCACGCAGGGCTTTACAAAGTGACGCATCTCCCTAGATGCGTCACGTTGTAAATGGGCTGCAACTTTTAAGCCACCGTTGCATCACAAAAGTGATGCAACGACGGCTCAAAAGTGATGCAACTGGCTTTTAAATCTGCCCCGTTATGTTCAGCCAAAGGAGGGTGAGATAAAATCCGAACTGTGCATTTCCAACATCCAATAAATAAGGTGCTGTGTTTTCTTGATAAAAACCAAAGCGGAATAGTTCGTTCCTGCTGGTCTGCTCAACACCTTCCCCAGACGTTTATCACATTATAATTGTAAAACATGTCCCAGTGGCCGCTCCTCCCCTAAGCACTCAGACCAATCACAACACTTCATTGTAGCATTGAGATTGGCTCAAGGCAGCCTGTGAGCCTGGATGCTACCTATTGCTGGGCGGGACAGGAAAATGACAAGGACGGAGGTTGGAGGACGGAGGTGAGGATGCAGCCGGCCATTAAAGGTAAGTCATTGTTTTATAACATTCTTATGCCCAACACAACCCCCGTCCGGTAGCAGCCGCTACTGTCTAGTCTGTGTTTGACTGACCCATCATCATCTAGCTGCTCTAATAACTCTGGGTCCCCAGCTTCACAAAAGTTTGTTTCACATACTTAAGCCAAGAAATAGCTATGGCATTCTCCAGTGCTAAACAGTCCTTGATATGAACTTTCAGATGGGACGTTTCCGCTTTAGCCCCAAATTGAGACCCACGGCAGGATCGGACAACATTATATGAAATCACTAATGTAAGGTACATCGGCTCCACATGACGAAGTTAAGTGTGGCTTTTGGGACCACTAGCATCAACCGGGAATAACACATTTTCCACTTTCTGGTGGTAAACAGAATTAACATACCTCCAAACTCCTGTCCATAACAACCCACAGAAGAGCTTTTTGCTATGTAAACATAAAGTATGCGCTGAATTGTGTTTTTTCTCCTAGCTTAGCAGCAAATCTATGAACTGCTTCGGATGCTCTCAGCATTTGTGTTCTAATATTAAGGAGATGTCTCCATTGTAAGGATGCAGTGAATGGTAAACCCAGATAAGTGAAATAAAATACCCTTTCAAGCTTTGTGTGATTTAATCTTGGTCCCCCTGGGCCCATAGGTCATAAAATAGGATTTGAAGAGATTAATTTTCAGGTACAAATTCCTCATAAAATTGGTGAAAGAGCAAATCATAGATTGTAAGCCATTTGTCGTCCTTGACAGTAGCAGTGCATTGTCTGTATAATAATACTAGGACATGCCGATTCCCAAGCTGTGGGCAGTCTGCACCTCTGCCAATTGAAGTTTTTTTTGAACCATTAATATGAAAAAAAAAAAAGGTGCCAGAACGCACCCTTGACTTACCAAGCTCAACAGCTCTCTTTTGCCCACAAATGCCCTGTTTAAAGCACAGGCCCTTGCCTGCGTTTCCTGGAGTAATCTTCTTAAAATGACAATTAAAGGTATCTCCATCCCTGCGGATTCCATCGGTGACCAGAGGTTCAACAAATTCACCACGTCAAAGATGCATGTTAGGTCCTCGAAACTCATGTGCATAGATCCCTTCTTAACCTTAGTGTGTTTCTCTGTTATCCAAAGAATATTAAGGCATTGGTCCACCTTGCGGAGACCTGGACGAAAATCATATTGTACATCCCAACTCTCCAATCCCATAAACTAAACTCTGCCTAGATTTTAAGCAGTGAAATTGCGCATTAGCAAGCGAGGAGGTTCCTCTCTACTTTTTTTTATAAATCAGCACCATGATTGCTTCAGACCAGGGGGAAGGGGAACTACAATGATAGCAGCCCAAATAGCATTTGTCAGCAATGGAGCCCACAAGGGAATGTTACTTTCAAAAATATCAACTGGTACTCCATTTGGGCCCGGGTCTTTGCCTGATAGAGAAGCTAGCAATGAAATTGTACCTGCTGTACCTAAATGGAGTGGGACAACTGCTCTAACCCTTCTCCTTTGGCCAACAGATTGAGACAAATCAGCCCTTGAGCAACTTTCTAAGAGTTAAAAACTACTCAAAGGTGCAATACCCATTTATCTGATAGAATTACTGTCTCTGGAGAGGACAGGGTCAAGTTACGGAAATAAGGAGCGTTCACCACTCGCCAAAATGATCCAGTGTCTTCCTATTTGTCTATCTCTTCCAGGTCATCTCAAGCTTTTTCTTTGCTTTACTTCTTCCATTTATTTAACACCTGTTTATAATTAGCTCTCCACAAATATCAGCAGAAGCCTTTGGGACTTCATTAAGGGTCATTAAGAGTTGTGTATGGGCCTTGGTACAGTGTTGGTTAAACCAACCCTGTCAATTATTCATAAGCTGAGATGTACTCGTCATATTGTGTCTAATAGACTCATTGAGTGACTGGAAGGCAGATATAATTTCATTAGGCTCATCTTTGGTGCTCAAACAACTCTCTATAACACCCCTGTGGTGTGACACTAGATCAAATGAAAAGCTATTGGTGTCAGTTGCTCCTCGTTTAATCTGAACACATTGAATGTTTGTGTATTTTATCAATAGGCCAAACTCATAATTTCATTTCCTTGCTGCATGGATATGATTTGAGAGTGGGTTGTGATCACTATGGCAAGTAATTATAACATTAAAGTTAGACATCATGGTAGTTAAGGAAGAAGAAAATAAAATAAAATCAATAATGCCACCTTCCCCTTTCCCTATAAAGATTGGCAATGAATGGCTGTCTGTGTCCTTCTGAGCTAACCCACCAAAGGATACATTACCCCTATGACCCTCGTCCTCGTCCCAGTCATTGCGGTATAAGTTGATGTAACCTCGCAACAGGAAACAAAGAACAGGAGGATCCTAGAAAGCCAGACCCACCCACCCAACCTGGGTGCCATAAAGAGGGCGTACATTCCTGGCCCCTCCTGCTTTTGTTTCCTGCAACATGGACGGGGATGTGGAAGTCCGTGCTGGTCTGGGGCTGTGCATGCTGTGGGGCCTGCTTAGCTTTCCTGCTGGGCTGGAGGGGTAGTGGGCCTCCGTCGTGGGAAGATCGCGACTCAGACTGCACAGGTATGTCTGGCGGCTACAGGCCCGATGGCATCTTTCCCACATGTTGGGTTCTTGGATTTGGCCATTATTTTTTGCACAACATCTGGTATCTGGGGTAAGGACAGGGTATATCAGCCACATACATGCAGGAGGGGTCAGATGTTCGCGCATGTGAACTGTTTGCTGCACTATCCGCTTGCTTAGGAATCCCGATACATATATGGGGATTCTTAATCAAAAGCATGCGCATCCTTTCCCTTTCATGATGCGCATGCACAGGCTTTCCCGTTTGGTTGTCTCTCTGAGGTCATTTGAGGAGCCCGAATGGTGGTGAGTATTGTGGTTTCCTACATTTGTGTTCTTGTGGGTAGTAGTCCTGGGCAAGCATCTTGAAGAGCGGAAGCATGCTTCTCCCTCTTAGGCCTCAGCTTCTTCTTCAGGCAGTTCTCCTGTTTCCAAATGAAGAAGGAAGCTGGAGGCGCTAAATGAGAGGGACATTCGGAGGAGAGTACTGGAGACTCTGGCTGCTTTTAAAGGGAAGTCTCCTCCCTCTGCCAAACCTGAACATGATGCTGAGTAGCTATCCTTGTCTGAGGTCTCTGATTCGTCTGAGGAAGTTCCTGTCCCCTGTGACTTCAAGGGGGAAATATATTGCAAAGGACATGCTTGGGGTCTTGTTAACCCATATTAGGGAGAATATGGGTTTTCTGCCACTTGCCAAGCCTGCTTTATGATTAATCAGTTCTGCGGCAATTCCAGAAGCCGTTCTGTACAGGCCTTCCTCTCCATCAGTTTGTGAAGGACGTGATCCGGCAGGAATGGAGGGACCCGGACAAGATTATGTTGTTGAGATTTATGGCCAAATTATATCCTCTGGAGGATATGGCCTCTGAGTTGCCAGATAATGTCCACAGTGCTTCCGTGGTGGCCAGCCTGGTGGGTCACCCTTCCACCGCAGAAGAAAACATTTTGAAGGATCAAGTAGATAAGAAGGTGGATTGTGCTTTGTGGAAGGTTTTCTCTGGCTCTCATGTGGCTATGAGGGCGGGAATTTATGGTACATGAACTGCGCTGTCCTTGATTACCGACTTCAAAGCCCTGTTTGCTGCTATTCAGCCTGGCAGTGACTGCCTCCCATTGTTGGAAGGTCTCGAGCGACAGATTGAATTGCTCTCTGATATTTCCTTTCATGTGGTCAGATCTGCAGGATTGGCAGGGGATGCTTCTATTGCTGCAAGACGGAACCTCTATTTGAAGGGCTGGAACACCGACGCTGCACAACGTCTTGTGGCTCTTAAAATGCCATTTGAGGGTTTAGGTCTCTTTGGAGTCAGTCTGGAACATTGCCTACATTGAGTCTTTAAGGAAAGAAATCACTTCTCTTCTTTTCAGCATCACGCTTCAAAGGGGGCGTCCTTTTCTTCTAAGTTTAGATCCTCATTTCGTCAACTCACATGATGACAGCAGGATTCTGCTCAGTCAAACATGTTTCAGCCTAGATTTTCCTTAAGATGGTTTAAGAAAGGTAAGTCGGACCTGAACCCAAAAGATCAGCGCTCCTGACTACGCCGAGATGGAGACCTCTGTATTACTGTTTGGTGGCAGGATTCAACGATTTGCTTATCAGTGGCACCACCTGACCATGGATCAGTGGGTTCTCCATGTGATATGCAGTGGTTATCTGATAGACTTTTAGTCTCCTCCAGTGTCTATGGGGACCATTCATACTCCATTGCCTCAACTTCCAGTCAAGAGGACGGCCTTACTGGAGGGGATTTCACTGATTTAGGAGTAGGGTGTGATTATTCCTTTCCTCAAGGAGGAGCGTGGTCAAGGAGTCTATTCTCTGGTCTTCCTGTTTCTAAAAGCATCAGGATTTTCACCTGGTCATCGATCTGAAGCAACTCAACTCTTTCATTCGGGACATAAAATTCAGGATGGAAACCCTTCAACGTAGTATCCCTCCGAATCCATTCAGCCACTTTATGAGGACCTTGAATCTTATGGATCCATACCTATCCATGCCTACCTGAACACCAATTCCTGAGATATGCAGTGGGAGACCGCCATTGGCGGTTATCTCTATAGCACTCTCATTTAGAGTCGGCTCCAAGGGTCTTCACCAAAATGATGGCTCCAGTGGCTGCTCAAGTACATCTTCTGAGGATCCCAGTTGATGACTGGCTCCTCCATGCTCAGAGTCTGGACCCGATCGGTCACTTCTAGTATCAAACGAGGATGGTTCTCTCAGAACCGCTTTAGGGAGAGTTTTCCTGCCTGAGAAAAGGATCCTGCATTTACAAACTGCTGTGCGGGATTTAGTTTCCAGTGTTCAAGTTCCAGCGAGGCTTTGGTTGGAGATTCAGGGGTACCTGGTTGGCACAATTCTGCAATAACTTAGCAGACTCATTCTAACAAAAGGTTAAACAGGTCTTTGATGCTTTCCGGCCACAATCTTCGTTGCCCCACGAGTATCTAGCTGATAGCCTCAGCCCTCACTCAAATTCTGATGGCTCCACTATACCTATTTTTCCCTCCTTTTCACCCATCACACTAGAGCAAATCATTAAATTAATCACTCTAGTAAAGTCCGGGTTTCCCCTCGGCCCTGTCCACCAAGAATTCTTCAGGCAGTTCCCGAGATCAGAGCCTCTTCACTGCTGCCCATCTTTAAACGTATGATCTCCTCAGGGCACTTTCCCATGGAATGGAAGAAAGCTTCCATCTTGCCACCCCTGAAAAAATCCAATCCGGATCCTAGTGACCCCTTGAATTACAGACCCATCTCCAGGTTGCCTTTCCCAGCAAAAATAATAGAAAGATTTTTAAATGAAGAACGATCCAAGTTTATGTTGGAAGGTCACATCTTGGACCCTGAACAATTTGGATTCTGGGCCCATCATAGCACCGAGTTAGCACTACTATCAGCCACGGAGGAGCTTAGGCAAACACTTGATAAGGGGGGGAGTGCAGTTCTTATCCTTTTGGATCTCTCCGCGGCGTTTGACACGGTCAACCGTGATGTGTTGGTTGACTGCCTCGCTTCGCTGGGAATCAGGCATAAGGCGCTCCTCCTGCTTTACTCCTTCATTTCTAAATGATCTCAAAAGGTGGCTAATGATGCCTTTGTTTCCCTGGCTTTCTCACTCCCATGCAGAGTTCCACAGGGTTTGTTGTTGAGCCCCACTCTTTTTAACCTTTACGTTATCCCCGGGCCAAGTTAATAAGAAGCTATGGTTTCACTCTGGTGTCCTATGCAGATGGAACGCAGATTATAGTATCAATCAATAGCTCATCTGCCAACACTGCATCTCAGTTCCATGACTGCATGGGCCACATGGGCAATTGGATGCAGTATAAATGCCTAAAACTTACCTCATCAAAAACTGAAGTTATGCTCTTAGGCAACTCTCCCCTGATTTGGTCAGATAGCTGCTGGCCTTCTCATGTGGCCCCCCTTCCGACACCAGCAAACAAAGTAAAAAGCCTCAGGGTCCTCTTTGACTCAAAACTGTCATTTGATACTCAGATTAATCAAACCACCTCCGCTTGTTTTTTATTCTGAAAACTGTGAAAAAGGTACTCCCGTTCATCCCTTTTGAGTTAAGGAAAACAGTGTTCACTGCATTAATTGCATCTAGGCTGGACTACTGTAATGCCTTATTTACTAGTGCAACCAAGCGCAGCATACACAAACAACAGATGACCCAAAATGCTGCTGCAAGAGTCCTGTTTGGTCTTTCCTGCTTTGACTCGGTCTCTGGTGCTCTCACAAAGTTACACTGATTGCTCATTAGCAAACGTGTTCAATTCAAAGCGCTGTGTATAGCTTTCAAAGACAAACATGGCCTTGGCCTGAGGCAGCTGTCGCAGTACTTTCAATCCTACATTCCAGCCAGATCACTCAGATCGTCAGAAAGTGGTAAGATGATCATTCCCAAGGCACACAAAGTAAAATGGGGAGGAAAAAGCTTTGTCTACACCATCACCAAACTTTGGAACTCCCTTCCCATTTCCCTAAAAAAGAATCTAATCCGCTTAAATTCAGGAAGGCCCTAAAAACCTGGCTATTTTAATTCACCTCTTCCACGGTATTTCTGCCTGTATGCTTGTTTTCAAAACCTAGACACGTTCGGGTATATGTAGCGCTATATAAATCCTTCATTTCATTTCATTTCACATTGCATACAGTTCAATGGGCAAGGCTTCACCCCACCATCTTCTGTGGAATTTGCACAGACATTGGTCGGCAGCACATCATTCCTTGGACAAATTGGTTCCTCTGTCTCAGGCAGTGTGGCACAGTCTTCTTTGCTGGTTGGACATAGGGAATCTCACCAAAGGTGTCTTGATGCATCTAGACCCCTCTAGTCCTGACTACAGATGCCAGCAAGTTGGGCTGGGGTCCTACTCTTCTGGACAGGTCGTGCCAGTTCAAGTGGTCCTTCCTGGATCAGCGCAATTCTTCAAACTGGAGGGAATTGATGGCGATCTTTCGCGCACTGAAATGTTTCCATCTTTATCAGAAGAATATACTAATAAAGACAGACAACACAGTGGCAGTCTCCTACATCAATCATCAAGGGAGCACTCGCTCAGCCTCCCTCAATATGACTGCAACACAGTTGAACTCTTGGTCGGAGACCAACTTCTTGCATCTCTCAGCAGGCCGCATCAGGGGTTCTGACAGGAGATTCCAGATGTCACAGGATCTGACCCTATCCAGATCAATGTTTTGGGAGATTTGCAAGCAGTTCAACAGGCCTTATCTGAACCTCTTTTCAGCCAAGGACTATGCTCAGCTGTGCAGAGTTTTGCTCCATGTTCCTGGAACAAGCTACTTGGGGAGTGGAAGCTTTGGTGGTGAAGTGGCCGGAACATCATCTCTATGCGTTCCCTCCTTTTCCATCAATTCCGAGGGTTCTCTCCAAGTTCCAGCAGGAGGAAGGGTAAATTATACTGGTGGTCCCCTACTGGCCACGGAGATCCTCCTTTGCGCTCCAACAGTCCCTGACTCTTCTTCCTCCTTGGGTCATACCGATATCCCCATCTCCCCTCAGACCTTCAGCCCCTACATTCTGGCTACGCCTTACTCTGTCAGTTTGGAGGTTGAGAAGTCTGATCTCCTAGCAAAGGGTCTTTCTCATGCCATGGTGAAGGTAATTCAACACTTTAGATGGCCTTCCACTTTGAAATCCTATTCAAAGCACTGGAAGTCTTTTGACACTTGGTGGTCTGCTCGTTCTTTTTCTGCACCTTCCTGTAGTTTGGCTCTTGTTTTGCACTTCTTGCTGGATGAGTTTAACTTGAATCTTTCCCTTTCCACTTTAAAGACTCAATAGTTTGCTATAAATGCTTATCGGACCTTTACTGAACCTTCTTCTGTGGTACAATCTCTGATTTTTAGACTATTCGAGAGCTTTCCTGTGGTGAGGCCACCGAAAGCCCACTTTCTCCTGCTTGGGATTTCCTGCTGTCTTATGGGCTTTACAGTTCTATCCCTTCGAACCTCTAGATACGGTAGACTTGAAGTTTCCCCCCTATAAGGTGCTTTTTCTAGTGGCAATCACATCAGCCAGGAAAATTGGGGATTTTGGTGCTTTAAAATTCTGTCCTCCTGTTCTTTGTTTTCTGGAGGATGGTATTTGTCTGAAACCTGATCATGCCTTTGTTCTCAAGGTTAACTCCATCTATTATAGGTCCCAAGAGATTATTCTTCCTTATTTCTTTTCCTCTTCCGTGGAGGAACGTTTGCTCTTTGTGCTTTACGCTAAAAGGGCTCTTTTGTGTATGTCTCTAGGTCTCAGCAATTCAGGAAAACTGATTCCTTGTTCATAACATTTGGTCAGTGCAAGAGAAGCGTGAAGGCATCCTCTATGACTTTGAGTAGATGGATTAAATCAGCTGTGTCCCTGGCCCTGCAAGATAAGACAGGGGTTCTTCCGGTTCAAGGAGCATCCACGAGGTGAATGGCCGCTTCCTGGGCACTGGTTCAGGGAGTCTCTATACAGGAGATCTGTAGGGCAGCTACCTAGTCCCCAGAACATACTTTTTGCAAGCATTATCGACTGAATAATGTTTCTGGTTTGCAGTTGAGCTTGGGTGAAGGGGTTCTGAACTCTGCATTATGATTCTTTCTTTGTGTTGTTTGTTCATCTAGTAAAATGATGGTGTTGCATTAATACCATGTTTCCTTCCTTTAGGTCATCAAAGGACTTTCAGCTTTGGTATACCTCATGTCGTAATGACTGGGACGAGGACGAGGGGTGTAGGGATAATGCCTCGGTTACTTCCCAGTAATCTTCATTACCCTTAGTTAATCTCGTCCTTCTCACAGTCATTACACCCCACCCACCCTCCTTCCGGTCAGTCCTTTGACGGAGGCTTAGATATTGGCCGGAGGAGCCAGGAGTACCAGCCCCCTTTATGGCACCCAGGTTGGGTGGTTGGGGCTGGCTTTCTAGGATGTCATGTTCATTGTTTCCTGTTGCGAGGTGACGTCACCTTGTGTCGTAATGACCGTGACGAGGACGAGATGGACTAAGGGCAATAAAATGTACTGGTAAGTAACTGGGGCATTGCATTTCATGATGACACTATTTAAAAAGTACCCATATAGATCACAGTTAAAATTAGACTGGCCCTCCCCATTCGTGTCTGAGGGACCAGAATCTCTTTTGCTGGGGCATTTGCGTACTGTAATATTGAAGTCTCCCATCCATAAAATTGGGACTCATGCAGGTTCCTCCGCTGTTTATCAGTGTTGTGCTCCAGCCCTTCGACTATTGTGCTAACGGTCAAAGATGCAGTGATAAAAATGTACTATAAAAATGTGTTCACCCTGTGAATTTTTGTGGGGTGACGTGCATAACAAGTTCAGAGTAAGATTGGCACAGTTAACCCACAGTAGGACAGGCTCTTTTCTTATTGGCTTGTACAGCATAAGCATACATTGAACCAAAACCATTAATATGGCAGCAAATCCTATCAAACTCATATATAAAAGAAAGCCAATCATGTGTTTTTGGCTTTGCTCATGATAAAAGGTGAATCTTCAATCACAAAGCGCATTTACTTCTAAAATATGTATTGATTTGCTCCATTATTGTATTTCAGAAATATCCCCTGGAGCATACATGGTTTTCTAGTCAATTTATTGATTTCCATATGTGCTCCTGCTCCTTCATGTGCACATTAGCGGATTGTTGACAAAGAAGACAATCTGCTTAAGTGCTCATGACAGAAATGTGTATTTGAACTTTCTTTGTTTTAGTTTTTATTTTATTTCTTTCACTTGTCGAAAACCCTTTCGCTTATGCACGCTTCTCTTTCCCACCTAGGAAAATCCACTCTAGTCATGCCTTCAGCAGGTGTAGTTATTGCTGTGAAAAGGCGACCTAAATATTTGTGAATAGCACCAAACATATCTGTTTGGTGAGTGTTCACTGCTTCGTGTAGCCAACTCCTATAATACCAGAATATCTACTTTGAATATCATCTGACATAAACATCCAGCCCTAAATGTTGCCCCATTGGCGATGATAATAGAAAATCTTTTCCTTAAAACAATATGTTTATAAATAATCTGGCTTATTAATGAGAGCCCTATGTCAATTTTGCGCCACGTAAAGTGGTGCATTTGTGATGTAGGGCTCTCATAAAGATTTACGAAGCCACCCAATGCCACCCTGCATGGCTTTAAGTGGCCTCATAAATCATGAGTAAGGCACACAGCGCAAATCACAGTGCCACCTTGCTCTGCGCCCCGGAGACGTTCCACTGGAATTGCGGTGGGTTTTCCCATGCAAAACCCATGGGGGCATATTTACAATAACTGGCGCATCCCTGCATATCAGCAGGGATGCGCCAGTTATTGGGCGCCACAGCTCCGCCACCATGGATGCGCCGCATTTAAAATGCGGTGCACCATGGGGCAAAAACGGCACAGATGCGTGACGCATCTGTGCCGTAAAAGTGGCGCATTGCTGGAGTTGCGTCGCAAGCGCGACACAGCTCCAGCAATGCTCTGGAGGGCCCGATCTTGCTAATGCTGCGTCACTCCTTATGCCTGCCTCAGGCAGGCGCAGGGTTTTGACGCAGCATGGGCCTAAAAGTGACTGAGTGAAATCTTGTAGATTTCACTCCGCCACTTTTAGGAGGCGTTCCGGCGCCGGAACACCCCCCGCCCCCTGTGCAGGAACGCCTACATGTGGCGCAGGGCTTTACAACGTGACGCATCTCCCAGATGCGTCACGTTGTCAGTAACCCGCACTGTGGTGCAGGTTTTGCGCCGCCGCTGCGTCACAAAAGTGACGCAACGGCGGCGTAAATGAGGCGCAAGGGGCTTGTAAATCTGCCCCATGGTATTTGACGCTGCCCAAATTTACAAAATGATATAAACCTGGGAAAGCACCAAATCTATATTCCTCCCGACGTGAGTCGTAATGAGGAGAAATATGTATGTTTCTCCTCGTTTTCCTCTTTCCATGAGTGCTGCATTCTGCAGAACACAAATGAAAGAGGAAACACCTTGTTTGATTGTTTTTGTGCAGGAAGGGACCCCTTGTCTGCAGTGGAGGCACCCTTGCAACATGTTGGAACGGTGCCTACATTGGTGCTAGGTTGTCAAAATGGCACCAGCACACACAGAAAAGACAGGAATGCACAATATTGCTTAAATACAGTGCATTCCTGCCTCTTCCCTTTGGTGTAGGGCAGTGCAGCAAGGCCCAATGCCAAAATAACATAAACAAGGCCCTATATTTAGGACAAGATATTTATGTCAGGTGATTTTTTTTAATTGTAGAATAGTTTAACATAGAACCCATGGGAATGAACTCTGATCCTA
The DNA here is from genome assembly GCF_964204655.1 of Triturus cristatus. Lineage (NCBI taxonomy): Eukaryota > Metazoa > Chordata > Amphibia > Caudata > Salamandridae > Triturus > Triturus cristatus. The sequence goes on along the minus strand of NC_140587.1, from coordinate 730,725,587 downwards.
ATATACATGTGTGCATGCCCATAGATTTGTTGGGTACCTAAGAGCCATTCATGTGCAAAAAATATGGAAAGACTGTTAATCGGTACAGATCTCTCCTATTTGTCTGATTCCGTTTTTTCTTCTCTTTTCTTTTAATTGGGGAATTCATTTTGGGGTTTTCGTAGTGCATAATTCTTCTCTAGTGCTTTGGGTGTTCAGTATACTGCTCTGCAGGCACAGTTGTTTGCCTTAAATAAATAATAGCATAAATGTTTTAAAGTATTCATAATTTTCAGCGTGACAATAATTCTGCTTTAATTCATGTTTGACTCACTCTTCTTATGAATAAATCATTATTGTTTGGTGAAGGCTGCAAGTTTAATCATTTGAAAATAAATATATTCTGAACAACTTTGATAAGTATTTGAACAGTCACTTTTCAATACAGTCGATTATAACTTGCTTTGTGGAAGATATTCATGGTTTTAACACATGTATGACTGGCATTTCTCATCCTCCTTACCTTTCTCTTGGCTGCATTGGCTTAAAAGATCAAAGGTGTTTGTCTGAGTCCTTAAACATGTTATGGAACTAAAGCTGCCACAGGCTGGCCAATAAAAGTGTCCCCATTAGTACAAAGGTATTTGCAACATTGCTTAGTTTGCAAAAGAAATAAGTGCCAAGGCCCTCGTCAGGAGGCTACTGCAGCTTGTACCACCCATTGCCCTTGCCAGCGCTGCCAATAACAGTACCAACACAATTACTACCCCTCACTATCCTACAAGTACTACAATTCCGACTAATCCAGCCCCCAAAGCTATAAAAATAGCTTGGGCACCAGGTTTTAGTCATTTTTAATGTAAATTGAAGTAATAAACAGCAGTTGTTGTACTCATCTCTAAATTAGACAAACAGCACCGCTATGTGGCATACTTTCATTAGTGTTGTTGTTGACAATTAATTTCCGGTGATGAGTCCCGGAAATCAGCGGCTCAAATTAAGCACTGCTTTGTAAGTATGTCAAGTGGCCAGCCTAAGTGTTATTTTAGGAGGGGCCTTCACCTTCTTTTGCAATGCGGTATCAGCTTGAGTTACATCACTCTTTTACATGGCGATACCCTTGGCAGAACCACTACGCATATAAAATGGCCCTACTGTACAAAGAACGTCTTTTCATTTTATTATCAATTTTTTAATTGCAGACAGCCAGTTGCTTTCACTTTTAAGGTCTTATCCTCAAACAGTGTTTGATGTTATTGGGCAAACCTATTGTTTTGGAAAAACATTTCGTTTTGGGTCAGCTTATGATTGGATTGCTTTGTTGCCTATCTCATTTGTCTCCTCTTAATGTAATGGCTTTCACCCCTGTTCATGAGTTTGTCCTACCCAGGAGCATTTCGGTCTCACAGCCTTTTAATTGAATAACATGTATCCTTATGCTGCTAACAGGGGCTGCAGTCAGGGTACTACTTTTTTCCTTATACTTTAAGCATTCCATTTTAGCGCATGTGTTTTAATGTTCTCTCCCTCAATGCTACTTTTGTTCATGTTCCCTGCTCCCTCTCTCTCTGGGCCCAAATCAGAAAGGGAAAATTACTGTTTTGTGTAAGTTTACTCTTTTTCGCTATTCACAAACAAACAATTTAATAGTGACTTTGTGACTGCAGACATTCCGCAGTCAGAGCAGAGAATTCAACACATGAAAAGACAGGACAGGCGAATCTTTTTATGTGCAGAGATCTCCGTCCGACTGCAGATTCTAAGCAGTTGTAATGATACAAATAAATGTGTTTTCAATCCCGAGAAAGAGTAATGTTAGACACAAGTGTAAATTTACCTTTGCTAATCGGGCCTCTTCCATGTTTCTTCCCCTCACCCCCAGCTCATTCGTTGCTTCCTCCACCCATCCCCTTCCTGCTCTTTTCTATTATTTCCTCCAACTCTGTTCCTTTGTTGCTGCCATGCACCTCCCCACTTGGCATCTCCTTACCCTGTCCCTCTCCCACTTGATTTTATTTTATTTTTGTACTTTTGGTGCCTGCTGTGTTATTGGCAGGTGTCCCTCTTAAAATGTTTTGACCATTTCTAGATGGCTGCGTGTAAGTGCACATGTGCAAACATGCATGCTGTACACCTAGAAATGGGTTTGCATTATTTTAAGCAACCAATTCAAAGAAAGCCACATAAATGTCCACTAACCAACCACAGTCGTCTTTGAACTCAATGTACTAAAATATTACAAATACATTCAAAGATAGCCACTATAATTGCGCACATCCACAGCAGCCAACTTTTGATGCATTTGTAATATCTCAATAAATCCTGATTCAAGATGGCTGCCACCAATACATAGACATTCACAGTGTCTATCTAACCCACAAGAAAGCATTGGGAAAGCTGTGTATTGTCTTTGCTTTTGCTTTTTTATATGTGGGTTAAACAAAATTCTCTAACTGCAGTAGACATCAGTATAGCTGTGATTCAGATGTGCTTTAAATTGAAAATAAATGTGCATTTGTTTGCTCAAAACGTTGGTGCCGTTTGACAAATGTGTAGGAAATGTTGCACCTGCTTTGATCTTCCAAGCATGTTTTGACATGCCAGGTTTTGTACAGGTCACGTCAGTTGGGGAAATAGGGATGGAGGAGGATTCACTAAAGAAATTGGGGGGCCAGATTTACCACCTACTCACGTAGCGCTGTGCAGCAGCTACAAATGCTGCGTTTCGTGAAATGGAGAGAGGAGGAGAGAACCATAGTTACAGAAATATGGCACTATATTCCCCTTTCCCTAGCGCTAGCACTTAAATCAGCTGCCATGCGGCACGGAGATACCTTTGTGCCATAGTGCACTGGTGTCTCCTTCCAGTACAAAATATTATGCATAGACTAACTTTAACCCTTTTCCCTCTTTGTATGCACGTTGTAAAGTTCAGCACATGTACCAAGTCGGAAGAAGAAATGAAAGCATTTTTCGTTAGTTACGTCTACTTCAAAAGGGTGCAGTTTTCTGACGCTAAACTCTGTCTACTTTATTTAATAAATAGGGTTTTAAGTCAGAAACCTTGGGTGGTTGCATGGGAACGCCATGCTCAAACCGATGGTATGCCCCCCTTGATGCTATGTAATGCAAAGCAGTACTATGCGCTGCTTTGCATTACTTTCACGTTATTTCTAAAGCTAAACAAGTTTAGTGCTGGAAAGTAAATCGAAAAAAAAGATTTTATGATGATTTGAGTCACTTTTGTGATGCATTCATGGCTTAAAATCTTAGTAAATCTACCCAAAGTGTTTTAAATTTCTATGGGAATTGTTGCTCTTCACTGCTGTAAAAACCTCTCAATAGATTTACAAAAAATATAGCATGATCGTAAAGCTTTACTCAGAAAGCGGACTTTTTGTAAACTGGAGTAAATATGTTAAGAAGTTTTTGGGAAACCAGCGTTGCAAAAAGTTAATGGTTGGGCTTTGAAGGGTTATATCTGTTGTGGCAGCCCTTAATCAATGCCAGACACCAAAGCCTACATCTTGAAAAGAAGTGCCGGGAAGGTGCAAAGGAAGAAGCACACCATCCCCTAACACATGGGAAGATGTAGGGAATACGAATGGACAGATTGTGTCCTTGATTCTTGTCGCACGGTTTCCATATCCATGCCAAGTTCATAGATCTGGATACGGGCCGTATTTGTTAAGTACATTTATTTTTGCTTTTTGTGCAATCTTTAAAAAAAGTGAAAAAGAGAAAAAAGGCATGGCTATTGACATTCGAAGACAATGTGCAGTGAGTGCTAGCACAGAGATGGTTCTAAGTTCTGTGGTCATGCCACTATGTGCACCCCTGAAGGCTGTTCACAATTGTCACCTGTAGGATAAGTAAGGCGTGGCTGGAGGACAGTTCCTGTGCTGTGAACACACTATACATGGCTGAAGGCCAGATGCAGCAGGCCCAGAGGCACATGGGCTGGAGCAGGGCAAGGTTGCAAGACACGCCTTGTGTCCTGAAGCAGCTCTGTTTGGTGGAAGGCAATGCACAGTGCGTTCGGAAGAATGGTGGCTGGCAGAAGGCCTGACTGCAAGCGAGGCACTGCACCCAGAGCCTGTTGCGCACTTCCAAAGAGCAAATACAGTGGTCTTGTGGCACAGGGGCGGGTTCAGGGCCCGGTTTCAGACTGGGTCCTCTACCTAGTTCCATCTGCCAAAATGGTATGTGCAGTTGTCTCATAGGTGCTGTGTTGTATCAGTGCCTGGCCTAAAGTGAGGATCTTTACCCTGAATCCTTTTCACGCGAATGAAGTCTATGTGCAGTGGGCTCTCTTGCAGGGCAACTGTTATGGATATTGTTAGTCAGAACCCACTGCATTCATCCAAACACTAGAGAGAAGGAAGCTGGAGCATGGCTTTGCTGTAAGTCAGGTTTGCAACCTGATCACATTGAGCACATTGGAGGATTGCCCAATTCAACAGGAAAACTGAATAACTATAGATTAACCTAATATTACAAGGAGTCTGAAGTGCCATTCTCAACTTGATAGCTTTCACCACATCTAGAACCTGTCACAAAAGACTGTTAAAAAGGCTATAGTTATTTCATTGTCCAGTAGAATGATGCACTATTCAAAGAATTGTGGCCAGCAAACCCAGACAGGGTGCAATACACACTATTATTGAACCCAATTAAATACAGTTCTACAATGTGCATGTACCTTAATTGGGTTGTATTCTGAAACTCGTAGATAGATCTGAGAGAACATTAATGCTGCATTTGTAAATATACTTAACAGTGGATATGCTATGAGGACCTGCACATCGTTCAGTATACGCAGTGATGCAATAAATTGTTCTTAACAGTTGTATTGGGTGCTAGCAAATCACCACATACTCATCCACCACGAGTAATAGTCATCTCCAAGAATCACGAATTTCAAAGATGTTAAAATTTGTCAAAAAGGCAATGCAGCACACCCCAAAAGTAACATGCACCCCTAAATCAATCTTATCTCCGGGTGTAGTCCATTATGTGTAAATATCATTCAAAAAACACAATCGATATCCGTTCTTGATATAACAGGATATGTTATATTTATTCATTAGTGATCATACAGGTGTCCAATTTTCACAGCGCAGCCGACGCGCGTTTCGCCCAACGGGCTTTCTCAAGGCTGCATATATACAAAAAGAAAAAAAGAGAAACATAGCCTCTAATATTCTGTATAAACAGATATGTAACCAATATTATTAACTATGTAGCGAGTTCAAAGCAAATTCATTATTTTTTAATATACAAACAACATCAAAGACCTATCATCTGGTCCAACAAGTTAAAAGCATGGCTCCAGGGGAAAGTGCCCCCCAAGAAGAATGATCCCCTAGATAGGGTGATTTATAGAGAGATAGATCCCGAAAGGTTCCCCAGATGGATAGAACGTAAATATACGAAAAACAACTGAGTGACTCAATCCTGTATCCTTGATTTACCCAATTTAATCATGTGCATGCAACCGATATAAACAGTGAGTGTTAAAAAGGAGGTGCCCATGTTGAGTACCAAATCAGCAAAAAAGGCATACCCGTGAAGTGCTCCGGGTAGAGTTATAAGAGGTGATAAGGTCTCACCTTGTGAAGTACAATGTCTCGTTCGTGTTTGATGTGAAAAGCTTGAAAAATCTGTAATAAAAATGTGCCGAATATACAAGCTAGTAATCAACTGACATGGTATCTACCACATCGTATATTGAGGCGTTAGGTATTGCTTACCTACTCTCAACCGAATGGTCACGTATATTTCACATGAAGTACCACAGGTTAGAAATTATCGGCGTTGTCAGTAGCTGTAATGTTAAGAGCGATGAGAAGGACCAGGATCCGTCCCCTCTGAAACAAGTGTATGGTAAAGACAAGTATTCACTGAAGTGTTCCGTACATATCATTTCCGCAAAGAAAATAAATAGTGCGTAAGTATCCTAAATTAAGTATTCAAACGAAAGTGACTTAATGTTAAGTCTAATGGTGGTTGTAGCGTCAACAATGTTCATTTGTTCATACGTATTATTGGTTGTTATAGTCCTTCGGTTTTCCTTGTGCGTTTAAAGAGACGGCGCGTTATATAGAACATACCATCGCACCTATTACGCGCAATGCCTCAAATGTTTCATTATTGTTTCCAAGCAGCATCTGAACTATAAGTGTCAAACAGGAAAAGCGCGAGAGTATATCAGTGGTCATTAAAGCACGCTTAGTTCCACTACATTAAAGTTACGAAAATCGTAACATGGACAAACCAGTGTCACACTCACCTTGATATTGTAACTAGTTCTCCCACAGTGTCTGGGCGTTTGGAATCTGAGTGCTTCCCGCCATAGTAAGAAATGTACGCGGAGCGTAAGGTCATAGAGATAGAAAGTGGACTAACGAAATACGTAGTCAAAGTTGGTTTCTATGAACTGGCGGCCATCTTAAAACGATCGAATATGTAAGTTGTGTCTTAAATTTGTCGTTACCTAGAAATGTCCCAAATCTCTTAAATGAGACCGCGATTGTAAAGTATTATAAATAAACTTTTTTTAGGGCAAATAAAAACCGAACCTTATATCCAAAGTGATGTTAGATAGGCGAGAAGTCCTAATGTTATGTAACAGATATTTACAGATCAGAAATAGAAAGGACAGAAAGTAGTAGGTCATATGGAATAGGAATCCTGGAACCACAACATGTATCGAAAATACTGTTCTGTAAAGCATAAACGCCAAATAATCTTTTGTGGCTTAGTTAGTACATATTCCATTGTAATCATTGACAATCAATATACATATCAGTTGCATTTTGTCCCAGAACAGAAAATTGTGGTTATCTCTCATGGTACATATAACATTGGATTATAAAAATTCAAATAATTCCTTATCAATGTTGATACCGTGTTCAACTGCTCTAAGGGAGATAATCCATTTACATTCATTCTGTCTTAAGAAACTTACTCTATTGCCACCTCTCTGATGTGGCAGTATAACCTCAAGGCCATGAAAAGTTATCCTGATCAGTTCTGTTTGGTTGTGTAAAGTGTTGAAATGTGAGGCTAAAGGATATTGGGTATTGTTGTTTCTGATGGCCCTTAGATGCTCTTGTATCCGTTCCTTTAGTGGTCTGATGGTACTGCCTACGTAAATTTTCCCACATATACAAATAATACAGTAGATGACAAATTTCGTGTTACAGTTAATAAAATCATTAACTGTATAGATTTTTTTCAGAATTGTATTTGAAGGTGGTTGTCCTGTTTAGCGCAAAGGGGCAAACATTGCAGGTCCCACATTTAAAAAACCCCTTGGGTTTAGCTGGTAACCATGTCCTTTGAGAAGTTTTTGAGATAAAACTGGGGCATAAAGATTGTCTCAGAGTATTGCCCCTGGCAAAAGTAATGTTAGGTCTAGATCCTACCGCCTCCAGAATCTTTTCATCATCTGTTAATAAATGCCAGTGTCTTTTGAGAATTTTAAATATTTCAGCACTGGCATTGGAGTACGGTGTAATGAACCTAATGATTTTTGTGCTACCTGGCCTTTTGTTGGTTTTCGTACGGCCCTTCAGCAAGTCTGTTCTTGTCATACTGTTTATGCTGTTGCGTGCCTTTCGGATATCTCCTGCTTTATATCCTCTGGCCAAAAATCGTTGTTCAACTGTGTTTAATTCATTCTCCAAAATCTGTGTATCACTACAATTTCTTTTGATACGGATCATCTCCCCCAAAGGAATTGCTTTGATTTGTGAAGGTGGATGTGCGCTAGTGGCATGCAAAACTGCGTTGCATGCCGTATCCTTTCTGTACGGACGTGATTTCAGTTTGTCCTTATCCACTATGATTGTAATGTCGAGAAAATTGATATGTGTAGTACTTTCGGTTTTGGTGAAAGTTAAATTGAAGGGATTATTATTAAAATACTGAAAGAATTCTTCTAACATTGCCTTTGTACCTGACCAAAACATAAGTATATCATCTATGTAACGGCCTAAAAATAGGACATTTTCCGTTAGTGTACTAGGGCCCTTCTTCCAAAGATGATTAAGTTTGAAATAGCCCATATAGAGATTGGCAAATGAGGGCGAAAATTTCGCCCCCATTGCCACACCTCTGATTTGGCGGTACCAAGCGTCATTGTGAATGAAAATGTTGTTTTTCAACACCAATTCTATTAGTTCGAGTATCATGACCGTATGTTCTAGAAATTGTATAGACCTGGATTCTAAAAAATATTGTGCTGCCAGGATTCCCATGTCCATGGGTATACTTGTGTAGAGGGAACACACATCCAGAGTGACAAGATAGTGTCCCTCTACCCAGTCTACATCCGAAATCTTACTTAGCACATCTGTAGTGTCCTTTATGAACGATGGTAAGTTCACTACCAATGGTTGTAAATATGAATCAATATATTCTGAGATCCGCTCAGTTGGTGATCCGATTCCCGAAATGATTGGCCTGCCCGGGGGGAAGGGTTCATTTATATGTATTTTGGGTAAAACGTACATGCACGGTATGGTTGGTGTGTCATTGTAAAGATATTTAAATTCGATATCTGAGATCAAACATTTGTCTTTCCAATACCGTAACATATTGCATATAAGTTCTTTGGTAGTGTTGAGTGGATTGTGGTCTAAAAGTTGGTATGTCATATCGTCATTTAGTTGCCTGTTTATTTCAGCCATGTAGTCAGATTTATTCATGAGTACAACATTACCTCCCTTGTCAGCCTCTCGGATGACAAGGGAGGAATCATTTTTAAGTTTGAACAAAGCCTGTTTTTCCTCCCTTGAAATGTTTACTGGGTGATGTATTTTCTTCAAAAGATATTTGTCTTCTAATTTGTATAGATCATGAAAAATGTTGTGCTGGAATTTGTCTATCAGATTATGACTTGGCAATTGTGGTGTAAATCTAGATTTGTGTCTCAGCCCACTGTCGGAGCTAGCAAATGTATCCAAGTCTAGATCCATTGCTACGTCTTGTAGTGATGGAGTACTGTCACTATCATCAATTGATAGCAGTAATTGAACATCTTTGATGTCCCTAATTGATGGTAGATTTTCTGAATAAGTAACATTATCAATTGTACTAGACAGTTGTTGTTTATCTTGAAAGTATTTAAACAGTTTGATCTTTCTAACAAATTTTAAAAAAAGACCGTGTCCAGGTCTTCAAATGACGGAAAAATATTTTGACAATTGAAAATGGCCAATTTTGAGGACAACAGAGATGCGTTGCTAGAAGATCTTTTTAGTAACGAAACAATTTCAGGTCAAGCAAATACCAAATCAACTGGAAAAGAAGGAATGAGACTAAAATTCATTAGATTAGAGAGGTTGAAACATCAGGAAATCTCCAGGTGGTGGGACGCAACAATCTTACGTAAATACATAGAAAAAGGACAGGTACCTAGGGGTCTCCGAATTCTTATTTTTCAGTCATTTGAAGACCTGGACAGGGGTCATCTTAAAGAATGGGAAAAATAACTTTTCAACTCATCGGTTGGAATGATGGAGATTTTGATCAAGGATGCTGAACTCAAACGTAGTAAAATCATTGTAGAGATCACAAAATTGGAAGAGGAAATTCAAGAATTAAACTTACCTGAAGTGAGGGATAAAAACCTAGCAATCCTCAAAGAAGTACTATATAAACACCAGTTATATCTAAAGGACAAAAAATCTCAGAAAATAAGGAGGGATGAAAGAGACTATAAACAGGGAAGGGTCTATACCTTCGCCAAAAAGTTCGACAATGTTGGAATGGACGTGAATTCGGTTGGTTCTGGACATCTCCCCCGACCAACCGACACGGCCAGTACCTCAGACACGTCCAGTATCAGTAGTGTCACTAGCAGTGAATCATTGAATATACAAACACGGGTGGAGGGGGCCACATCTGATCCCTTTTTTTTAGAACTACAACGTTTCAGGAAAGGGAACAAGCAGACATACAGAAAAGATATGGGCCAAAAAAGGCAAGAAGGGGAAAAACCAGTCACAGGCGGACAAGAAAGAACAGGGGTGACCACGAGATCAAGTGTACGCAACCAAAAGAACTGACAAATGCTGTAAATACCATACGCAATGACACTGTGAATGTTGTTAATCTTTCGGATCATGTGCTTAATGAACATGAAATTAAAATTTTGAGCAAAGGACTGAGTTTCTGTCCCAGTGCTGTTCCAAACTTTACATCCTTACATGTGAGTTGTTTTAAATTTGTTAGAAAGATCAAACTGTTTAAATACTTTCAAGATAAACAACAACTGTCTAGTACAATTGATAATGTTACTTATTCAGAAAATCTACCATCAATTAGGGACATCAAAGATGTTCAATTACTGCTATCAATTGATGATAGTGACAGTACTCCATCACTACAAGACGTAGCAATGGATCTAGACTTCGATACATTTGCTAGCTCCGACAGTGGGCTGAGACACAAATCTAGATTTACACCACAATTGCCAAGTCATAATCTAATAGACAAATTCCAGCACAACATTTTTCATGATCTATACAAATTAGAAGACAAATATCTTTTGAAGAAAATACATCACCCAGTAAACATTTCAAGGGAGGAAAAACAGGCTTTGTTCAAACTTAAAAATGATTCCTCCCTTGTCATCCGAGAGGCTGACAAGGGAGGTAATGTTGTACTCATGAATAAATCTGACTACATGGCTGAAATAAACAGGCAACTAAATGACGATATGACATACCAACTTTTAGACCACAATCCACTCAACACTACCAAAGAACTTATATGCAATACGTTACGGTATTGGAAAGACAAATGTTTGATCTCAGATATCGAATTTAGATATCTTTACAATGACACACCAACCATACCGTGCATGTACGTTTTACCCAAAATACATAAAAATGAACCCTTCCCCCCGGGCAGGCCAATCATTTCGGGAATCGGATCACCAACTGAGCGGATCTCAGAATATATTGATTCATATTTACAACCATTGGTAGTGAACTTACCATCGTTCATAAAGGACACTACAGATGTGCTAAGTAAGATTTCGGATGTAGACTGGGTAGAGGGACACTATCTTGTCACTCTGGATGTGTGTTCCCTCTACACAAGTATACCCATGGACATGGGAATCCTGGCAGCACAATATTTTTTAGAATCCAGGTCCATACAATTTCTAGAACATACGGTCATGATACTCGAACTAATAGAATTGGTGTTGAAAAACAACATTTTCATTCACAATGACGCTTGGTACCGCCAAATCAGAGGTGTGGCAATGGGGGCGAAATTTTCGCCCTCATTTGCCAATCTCTATATGGGCTATTTCGAACTTAATCATCTTTGGAAGAAGGGCCCTAGTACACTAACGGAAAATGTCCTATTTTTAGGCCGTTACATAGATGATATACTTATGTTTTGGTCAGGTACAAAGGCAATGTTAGAAGAATTCTTTCAGTATTTTAATAATAATCCCTTCAATTTAACTTTCACCAAAACCGAAAGTACTACACATATCAATTTTCTCGACATTACAATCATAGTGGATAAGGACAAACTGAAATCACGTCCGTACAGAAAGGATACGGCATGCAACGCAGTTTTGCATGCCACTAGCGCACATCCACCTTCACAAATCAAAGCAATTCCTTTGGGGGAGATGATCCGTATCAAAAGAAATTGTAGTGATACACAGATTTTGGAGAATGAATTAAACACAGTTGAACAACGATTTTTGGCCAGAGGATATAAAGCAGGAGATATCCGAAAGGCACGCAACAGCATAAACAGTATGACAAGAACAGACTTGCTGAAGGGCCGTACGAAAACCAACAAAAGGCCAGGTAGCACAAAAATCATTAGGTTCATTACACCGTACTCCAATGCCAGTGCTGAAATATTTAAAATTCTCAAAAGACACTGGCATTTATTAACAGATGATGAAAAGATTCTGGAGGCGGTAGGATCTAGACCTAACATTACTTTTGCCAGGGGCAATACTCTGAGACAATCTTTATGCCCCAGTTTTATCTCAAAAACTTCTCAAAGGACATGGTTACCAGCTAAACCCAAGGGGTTTTTTAAATGTGGGACCTGCAATGTTTGCCCCTTTGCGCTAAACAGGACAACCACCTTCAAATACAATTCTGAAAAAATCTATACAGTTAATGATTTTATTAACTGTAACACGAAATTTGTCATCTACTGTATTATTTGTATATGTGGGAAAATTTACGTAGGCAGTACCATCAGACCACTAAAGGAACGGATACAAGAGCATCTAAGGGCCATCAGAAACAACAATACCCAATATCCGTTAGCCTCACATTTCAACACTTTACACAACCAAACAGAACTGATCAGGATAACTTTTCATGGCCTTGAGGTTATACTGCCACATCAGAGAGGTGGCAATAGAGTAAGTTTCTTAAGACAGAATGAATGTAAATGGATTATCTCCCTTAGAGCAGTTGAACACGGTATCAACATTGATAAGGAATTATTTGAATTTTTATAATCCAATGTTATATGTACCATGAGAGATAACCACAATTTTCTGTTCTGGGACAAAATGCAACTGATATGTATATTGATTGTCAATGATTACAATGGAATATGTACTAACTAAGCCACAAAAGATTATTTGGCGTTTATGCTTTACAGAACAGTATTTTCGATACATGTTGTGGTTCCAGGATTCCTATTCCATATGACCTACTACTATCTGTCCTTTCTATTTCTGATCTGTAAATATCTGTTACATAACATTAGGACTTCTCGCCTATCTAACATCACTTTGGATATAAGGTTCAGTTTTTATTTGCCCTAAAAAAAGTTTATTTATAATACTTTACAATCGCGGTCTCATTTAAGAGATTTGGGACATTTCTAGGTAACGACAAATTTAAGACACAACTTACATATTCGATCGTTTTAAGATGGCCGCCAGTTCATAGAAACCAACTTTGACTACGTATTTCGTTAGTCCACTTTCTATCTCTATGACCTTACGCTCCGCGTACATTTCTAACAATGGCGGGAAGCACTCAGATTCCAAACGCCCAGACACTGTGGGAGAACTAGTTACAATATCAAGGTGAGTGTGACACTGGTTTGTCCATGTTACGATTTTCGTAACTTTAATGTAGTGGAACTAAGCGTGCTTTAATGACCACTGATATACTCTCGCGCTTTTCCTGTTTGAAACTTATAGTTCAGATGCTGCTTGGAAACAATAATGAAACATTTGAGGCATTGCGCGTAATAGGTGCGATGCTATGTTCTATATAACACGCCGTCTCTTTAAACGCACAAGGAAAACCGAAGGACTATAACAACCAATAATACGTATGAACAAATGAACATTGTTGACGCTACGACCACCATTAGACTTAACATTAAGTCACTTTCGTTTGAATACTTAATTTAGGATACTTACGCGCTATTTATTTTCTTTGCGGAAATGATATGTACGGAACACTTCAGTGAATACTTGTCTTCACCATACACTTGTTTCAGAGGGGACGGATCCTGGTCCTTCTCATCGCTCTTAACATTACAGCTACTGACAACGCCGATAATTTCTAACCTGTGGTACTTCATGTGAAATATACGTGACCATTCGGTTGAGAGTAGGTAAGCAATACCTAACGCCTCAATATACGATGTGGTAGATACCATGTCAGTTGATTACTAGCTTGTATATTCGGCACATTTTTATTACAGATTTTTCAAGCTTTTCACATCAAACACGAACGAGACATTGTACTTTACAAGGTGAGACCTTATCACCTCTTATAACTCTACCCGGAGCACTTCACGGGTATGCCTTTTTTGCTGATTTGGTACTCAACATGGGCACCTCCTTTTTAACACTCACTGTTTATATCGGTTGCATGCACATGATTAAATTGGGTAAATCAAGTATACAGGATTGAGTCACTCAGTTGTTTTTCGTATATTTACGTTCTATCCATCTGGGGAACCTTTTGGGATCTATCTCTCTATAAATCACCCTATCTAGGGGATCATTCTTCTTGGGGGGCACTTTCCCCTGGAGCCATGCTTTTAACTTGTTGGACCAGATGATAGGTCTTTGATGTTGTTTGTATATTAAAAAATAATGAATTTGCTTTGAACTCGCTACATAGTTAATAATATTGGTTACATATCTGTTTATACAGAATATTAGATGCTATGTTTCTCTTTTTTTCTTTTTGTATATATGCAGCCTTGAGAAAGCCCGTTGGGTGAAACGCGCGTCGGCTGCGCTGTGAAAATTGGACACCTGTATGATCACTAATGAATAAATATAACATATCCAGTTATATCAAGAACGGATATCGATTGTGTTTTTTGAATGATATTTACACATAATGGACTACACCCGGAGATAAGATTGATTTAGGGGTGCATGTTACTTTTGGGGTGTGCTGCATTGCCTTTTTGACAAATTAATGCTGCATTTCACCACCTCCTGAGCATTTAATTGAGCTTTTGATTATTCTTAGAGGAATTTCTTGAAAGGAATACAGGGGAGAATGTTCTATGGTAATAATGAAATTCTGCATTACCCCCAGGTCCCTTATGTCCTCGCCTTATTCATTTACACATCCCAACAGAAAAAAAGAGCTGAGGCATGCTGGGACCCTAATACTGCCCCTCCCACCGGGAGTACATAAGCAGTACTTACCCAGCATCCAGTCTGTTCTTTTTTTCTGTCTGTCGACAGAAGGGACGTGGTTTTGCTGGTGCTGCTTCTGCTGGGCTGGAGTGGTCTTTCTTTTCTCCTCCCCCTGCCCTGTTGCCTGGCTGTGAGGGCGGGGGAAATCTTCTGGTCCGCCTCCTGGCCTGCCGGGCTTGATGGGTTGCGGGCCTGTTCGTGGCCGTATCTGCCCCCTGTGGCTCTTTGCGCCTAGTAGGTCTGTGGGCGCCCTGGCGTTCACAGTTGGTGGAGTCTGCTGGTTTCTGCTGCTTGATTCCAGGGTTCGCGTGCCGCTGCTCTGATTTTCTCCGGCCGGCCCTTTGCGGTCTCCCGGTTGCTTCCGGGTCACGTGCGCGTGTTCCTGGGGCCGGGCCAGGTGGAAGGCATGCTGCGTTTGGTGGTCTCCTGGCGTTCCTGGTTTTGATGGGCCCGCCGGGTCGGATCGCTGGGGCTGTTGGAGGGGGGCTGTCTTTCTGGTGGCATCTCGGCCCCCTCTCTGGGTGAGTACCGCGTAGCGGTCTTCCTTTTCTTTGGAAGGAGAGTTACTGTGGCCTCATGGTGTCGCTTCATGCTGTGCTTTCACAGGTGGCGCCTCGTCCAGTGTGCTGTGTCGCAAGGACCAGGGAACATACCCTGAGCCATTTTCTTCTGATTTCGGCACTGTGTAGTTTACTGCTCTCGGACTCGTTTTCCCTGGAGTGCTGTTCTCTCTGCCGCCTGCCTTCGCATTTGGGAGCCAGAGGCTGTGGCTCAATGGCTGCATTATGTGGCTTTGGTGTGACGGCCCCCTACGCTGCTGGGGTTTGTATCCCACCGCCGGCTCCTTCTTTCACACGGTTTGATGTTCATTTTCCTGCACCGTTGAGTTGGATATCAATGTACATCTGTTCTTCAGCACCTTGAGACCCCTGGGTGATAATTGCGCTTTGCATCTACCAGTGTTCTGTTGTGTCATGCAATGTTTCAGTCTGTCTGTTTCTGCACATGTATGGTTATGTACTTCTGTCTTGTTTTGCCTACTGCTGCATTGTTGGGCTGCGGTGGCTCCTGGGGATGCCGGGATTTGAGCCCGGGACCTCATGCTTCTGCTGCATGCGCTCTCGCTCTGAGCTACCTCCCTGTCGGTGCCCTCCCGGCTTCCCTGTGTGCTGGCGCTGTGCTGTTGCTCTTCACTTTGGCTGCCCTGCTCCGGTGTTGTTGGGGTGCGTGGCTCCTTGCGACGCCTTCTGTCCGATTGCCTGCTGTGTGTCCGGGTCCTTCTCCTACTGCCGGGGTTTGTGCCTGTGACAGTGGGGCACTCCTTCTGGCTACTGCCTCTGAGTCTGCTGGTTTCTTCGGGGTGTGGCCTTGCCACTTGAATACCTGTTTTGGTGCTGGGTTTCCGGGTTGGGGCCTGGTGTCGGCTAACTGTGCCTTCAGCTGGCTCTGCTTGGGGTGTGTCCTGTTGGGGCCTCGAGGGGGGCTTGCTGTGGTCTCTGGGCTCCGGTGTCTGCTGATTTGGTCAGTTTCGCCTTGTTTGGGCTGTGCTTCTGTGGGTGCGAATTCTGCTTCCACCGCTCCTCTCGGGGGGAGTCCTGTCGAGGCTGCTCTCCTCCTCCGTCTTGGTTTGCATGCTGCCGGCTCTTTCCCTCGCCCTGCTCTGGGCTTGCTCTGCCCGGTTCGAGTGCGCCCTTGGTTAAGGGTGTGCCCCCTGTGCCTGCGGCTGCTCCGGGCTCCGTCCCCCTCCTGGGCTGTGTGGTCTGGGGGGGTGGTCGCGGTTTTTCCCCTGGTTGCTGGTGACCCTAGGTCGGGTGGCTTGCGTAGGGTGGCCCGCCGCTGCCTCTTCCTCTTTCCCGGCTCTTCTGCATCTTTCTTTTCGGGTCTTGTTGGGGGGTTCTCCTCTCCGTTGGGATCGTTTGCTGCTTCTCTGGGCTGTTGGCATTCGCTCTTCTATTTGGGGGCCTGTATCGGGTTGGCGTGGGTTCCTGTCGCCTCTGTGGTGGATGGTTCCTTTTTTTGCAGGCTCGGTCTGTGCTCGTTCCTGGGGTTCCCTGTGTTGCTGGGGTCTCCCTGTCTGCTTGCACCTTCTCCTCTGCTGCGACTGTGTCGGGTCACCTTTCGCTTCCTCGGCGGTGGCCTGTTGGGGTGCGCTTCTGGTCCCCTCTCCTTTGGGTTCCTCCACGGCTCCCTGCCCCTGGTAGGTGGTGAGTCGCTGTTCCTGCTCCTTGAGCGGCTGCAGGGGGGGGTCCTGTTGCCTCCCCTGGGTTCCTGTTGGTCCTGCCTCGGGTTTCCCCGCTTTTCTTGCTGCCCCTCTGATGCCCTGCTTTTCGGGGTGTCACAGGTGTCGTGGCCTTGCCTTGGGTGTGTTGGGTCTGTCTGTCTGTCCGCCCCTTTTTGGGTGGCCTTCCCTCCACTGCGGGCTGGCTGTTGTGTTGCGGCCTCTGCTCTGCTGTGGGTTCGGGGTGTTCTCCTTTGCTTCGGCATGGTTGGTTGGGGTTTGGTGCGTGGGGTCTCCTGATTCCTGGCTTTGTTCCTCCCGTTCCTTGGGCTGCGTCTGGTTCCTCTTGTGGCTTCCTGGTGTTGTGCCTGGGGCTCTCTGGGGCTCTCTGCCTCCTCTGCCTGCGCCTGGGGCTTCGGGTGCTTGTCCCGGGGCCTTCTGTGTGCTTGGGTTGCTTCTGGGGTCTGGCTGCTTTTGTTTTTTGTTTGCTCCTACCCTGGCTCTCCCTTGTCTTGCCTTTAGCTTGCTTCCGGGGTTTCCTGCCCGCCTGGTCTTGCCGCTGTTTTTGCCTGGTTTGTTCCTGGTTGTGGCTGGTGGTGCCAGGTGGGGGCTTCTCTGTCTGGTTTGGTTGGGCACCTGCTCTTCCTTTCCTTGGCTTCCCCCCTGGGTTGTGTTCCAGTGGCGGTTCCCCTTTTGGTTCCTGGGGTTCGTGCGCTGCTGTTTGTTCCTGGCTGTGTGTCTGCTGGGGCTTTCCGCTCCTGCATGGTTTTGTGTGGCTGTTGGTCGCCTTTTTGGGCTCTGCGTCATTGCCTGGGCTCTCTTTTGTGTCCTGGCGGGGCGCTGTGCGGTTGTGGCCACATCCTGGTGAGTCCTTCGGGGCCTTCTCCTGCCGGCGGTTCTCTTCCTGGGCTTGTTTCGCCTGTGTTGGGGCCTGTTTGGGGTCCTGTGACTCCGGGTTTGCCGGGTTCCTGCTGGTTCGGGGTGGCCTTGGGCTGTGCCTCCTTGGCTTTGTGGCTGTGCTGTCGTTTTAGGCCTGCTCTTTGGTGTGTTTTGCTGGGCGTTCCTTGTTCTGGTATCCTGGCTCGCTTCCCCGGGCTTTGTTCCCGGTGTGTGTCTGTTTGGGTGCCTTCCCGCCCCTCTCTGGTTGGGGTGCGGTTCTGTTGTGCTCTTGCCCCTGTGGGGTCCTCCTTCCTGGCTGCGGGTTGTCTGGGGTTTTCCTGCTGCTTGTCCCTCTGCTTCTTTGCGGCTTCCGCTTTGGCGGTTTCCTCTGTTTCTTTTCCGGCCTTTTGTGTGGTCCGGCGGTAGTGTGCTGGGGGTCCTCTGTTCCTCCCTGCCGTTTGCTTTGGCCTCGGCACTGCGTGGGCTCCTTCCGGGGTTTGGTTGGGCCTGCGGGTCCTCCTGCATCGTTGGGTTGCTTGGCCTTGTTCCTGGCTTCCTGGCTCCTTTTGGCGTTTGTTGCCCTGGTTTGTGCTGTTTTCTTAGCTCCTCTCCGGTGTGGCTGGGCTTGGGCCTTGGGGCCTTTTGGTCTGGGTGCTGTGCGCCCTGGGGACGTTTCTTTTTCGGCTGCTCCTGGCCTTGCTGCGTGCTTGGCCTGAGTGTGGGTTGCTGAGCGGTCCTCTGCCATGTTGGCGCCTGTTTTTGTCTGCCCTCTGTGGTTCGGTGGGTTCCTGCCTGGTTGTTTCCTGGTTTGGGGGCTGCTGGGTGATCCCGGTTGCTCTGGCCTTCTTTCCTGCCCTGTTCTCCCTCCCTTTTGGGGTTGGGGGTTTTCTGGGGGTTGTGGCCGGTGGCTCTGTCCCCGCCCTTGTTGGGCTTGTTCGTTGTTGGTTTCCGGTCTTGTTGGCCTCTCCTTGCTGGTCGGCTGTCGGCTGGTTCTTTCTGGGTGCGTCTCTGGCCTGTGGTCTTTGGGTTGGCCTCCTCCTCCCTGTTGTTCTAGGTTTGGTGACCTTCCCATTTGGGCTGGTGGCCTCCTTCCCGGTGGAGTTTTTTTTGGACTCCGGGGGCGTTCGGTTTTCTTCCCCTTGCCTGTCTTTCTGTTTGGTTGGGGTCTTGCTCCTGTCCGGACCCTGCTCTAGGCTCTCTGGGGCTGGGTCGTTCGTTTTTGGTGGGGTGGGCCAGTTTCTGGCCTGTGCTCTCCTCCTTCCTTGTTGGTCTGGGTGCTTGTGCCTGCGTTCTGTTAGCCAGTCTTGGCTTCTTTCTTTGGCCTTCTTCGGGGTGGTCGCGGTTTGCTCTGTGTCTTTGTGGCTGGTGTGTCTTATGTGCCTTCCCGGTGGTTCTGGGCTGGGCGGCGTTGTCCGGTGGGTTGCTTGGCCGTGTCCTTTGGGTCTTGGATCCGGTTGCCCTGTCTCCGGTTTCTCTGGTTGACGGCCTCCTTGTTGGGGCTCTGGCCTTCTGTTTTTTGGGTTGTATCCGGTCCTGTTCTGGGTTTCGGGCCGGTTATTTCCTGCGGGTCCCTTTTCCTCCTTCTCGGTGCTCCCTTGGGTTGCTGCTTTGGTTGTGGTTTCCTGGGTGTGCTTGTGGGTGCGGAAGGCCGGTTTTCTGCTTTGGTATTCTCCAATGTGTAAATGAATGGGACAAGGACATAAGGGACCTGGGGGTAATGTTCTATTACTTACCAGTAATCTTCATTACTCCAGGTCCCGTTGTCCTCGTCCCATTCATGCACCCCTCCATCACTCCCGGGTAGCCGGCCTTCCTGTCTGGGCTTGGTTGTACAGATGGGATGCTGGGTAAGTACTGCTTATGTACTCCCGGTGGGAGGGGCAGTATTAGGGTCCCAGCATGCCTCTGCTCTTTTTCTCTGTTGGGAGATGGTTATCTCCAATGTGTAAATGAGTGGGACAAAGACAACCGGACCTGGAGTAATGAAGATTACCGGTAAGTAATAGAACATTACTATGCTGTGTCTACTTTCTTGCACAAACAAAGATAAGTATGGAAACAGCTCCACAAACGTACTCTCAGAGACCAAAAATGTAATCAACATATTCCTCCAAATAAAATAATTTCTATCCCTCAAAGAACTGATAAGAAGTAATTAAGTTGCAGGTCGATTCCAATGAAAGTAGTTTAATTGAAGGGGTTGATATGTTTCTAGGTATTATGGCAAATTTCTATATTAGAAGTCATAAACCTTAGTAGTCGATTATTTGAAATAAAAAAGATGTAGTCAAAATAACAACACTTAAGCATGAGAATTGCACCAACCACATAACACTAATGGCATCCTAAAACCCTTGAAAGAATAATATAACATTAAATAAAAGTGATCTCGAAGCTTTCAATAAAATATTTATTTATGGACTTTCACACATCTACATACAGATTTCTCAATCCCATCTCAGAAGCAGTACTCATCCATGACAAGCTCTAAATCATGAAAAAAGAAAAACCTCTGGACCCTGACAGAATAAAAAGAAATATATATTTCCCGTTGCATTCACCTCATAGCAATCTTTTCTCCTGCCTCCAATATCGTAGTGCCCACTACTTACGTTTTTCTGATGTAATCAGTTGTCCTAATTCCAAAAATCAGAAAACATGCTCCAACATATTGATCGATTTCTTTAATACACGTATATCAAAAAAGAATGTTCATTCCCTAACAATAATGCTGGTGATGAAAGGTCTAGAGCAATCGTTTATTTAGCAGCTTCAGAACAAAGCTAATGCTGATCAAATCAAAGCTGGTTAATGTCCAAACAAACCAATACTGCGCCCTTCCTGCGGAAACCTTGCAGTGGTGTCCATTTTTTTAAAATTCCAGCATTAGATTTCTGCTTTTGAAATTATGAGCAAACAGTAAAATTGAAGGAATCAGAACGCAAAATATTACAGTTTGATATTACAGAGCCCTAAAACATTGGAGCAGGGGCACCTCACAACCCTTTAAGGGTTAAGTTAAGCATGCACCTATGTTGGGGCATATTAACAAGCAGCAGCGATAATTATCGCTGGCCGCTCGTAGCGAGAAAAATGTTATCGCTGGCTATCGCAGGAAATTATCGCTATGCAGCGTTGTATTAACAACGCATAGCGCAATGGCGATAATTTCCCAGCGATAGCAATGTTTTCCATGGAACATCGCTGGTTTTCCTGCGATGTTCCATGGAAAACGGCGATAACCTTTGCTGATACGACCCTGTGGTTGTATCAGCATAATCCACCCCCAATGGTAAGTATAGCTAAGTCTGCATTTTAGCAGACACTAGTTTTTGGAGAAGACAGCTGTTTTCTCCAAAAAATAACGTCTGCTAAAAT
Organism: Triturus cristatus; assembly: GCF_964204655.1. Classification (NCBI taxonomy): domain Eukaryota; kingdom Metazoa; phylum Chordata; class Amphibia; order Caudata; family Salamandridae; genus Triturus; species Triturus cristatus. Next base: position 730,704,447 of record NC_140587.1, on the reverse strand, counting down.
ACGTGAGCAAACTTGTAAATATTGCGATGTGTACGTCAGTGATATTTACAAGGTTGTACTGCCCAGTGACGCCCACTTTGCATCTCATTAGAGATGCAAAGGGAGGCGTCGGGTAAAAGGGTGCTAACATGCGCTAATGCATGTTATCACCCTCTTGTAAATAGGGCGATATTTTGATCTCCGCTTTTTTGGCTTTAAAAGCCAAAAAAGCGGAGATATGGCCCTTGTAAATATGCCCCGTAGTTTATTAAACTAGATGCGTGCCGTCCGAGTGGCAGAGTATAACGGATCAAGTGGTGCTCAAGCTCACTGCAGAGTAATGGCCACTGAGTTTCACAATAAGTGAGTGCACAACAGAAATATCAACTCGACTTCCCGAGCTGGCAACATTTTTGCTCTGATACGAAGCCTTTCAAGACTCAATTCTATTAGTTAATTGGTAAGTGCTGTATCAGCAGACTTTCAGTTGCTACTTTGGTTACTCATACAGGAATTCTAAATAAACAATTCTACTTGTTTGCCTACTCGTCCATGAAACTCACTTTCTGCACTGGTCCATATATTATTTCCACAGTGCAAGACCTAATCATAGTATCTAGAATCTACAATGAATTGAATTCAAAACATGTAAAGTTTACCAACTTGAACAAAGGTTTATCTAAAAGAGTAGAAAAGGCCATACTACTGCCAATATATGAAAATATAATCAAATGATCCCTTAACTTGACAAGTAAGATATTTCCAACTTGCCTAATAAGAAACTTAGAAACAAAACGATATGTTCAGGTTAAGTACCAAAATTATACCCTCTTAACTTCCTGCACCCAGTCCAATAGCAGCTAAGTGGCTACAAGGAATTCAGTCATATAACAGTGTCAGCCTTATAGACAAAAAATTGAAACTACCATGACATTGGCCACTAACAGAATATTGAACTATCTGAAGAAATGTGACCCAACATGTGAGTGAAGGTTATTAAATGCTCAACATCAGCTTCCATGAACAACATTATGTTTACAACATTATGTTTACTATCACCTATAGAGACATCTGGTTTGTAAAACGCTGTGCGAAGCAGGTCTGGCAGAGTAGTAGAAATGTTGGACATGCAGCACTGAAGTTTGGGCATAAGAACTCATGCTATTCCTTTATGAGCGGGAATACAACTGCCCCTTCTTCTTCCATCCCATGATTATTTCAATACCATCACTCGCCACTCTCCTACATCAACCAAATTGTGACTTTAGAGGCATTCATGTGAGCACGCGATAATAAGTATGCCTTCCTTTAAATCCACCTGTACACATCGTTACCACAGTGGAAATGTCAATGATAACATTTGGGAAAGAGGTTTTAGCACATAGCATTATTGCACAAGGAATATAGCAGACAGTTTGTAGCACCACTGTAGATGGCAAGCACGAACTAAAGTGATACTTTCCAGTTAATGATCCCATCAATTGCAAGTATCAAGGAGAAAAGAAGAACAGCATAAATTACCCATGAAACCCTCTTCTACACAAAAGCAAAAAAATGTACCATTCCACAATGTCACAAAATCAACATATAAACATGTACATGTTACAAGTTTGTATTGATTTGAAATTGGTTTAGCATTTTGCATACCTCTTGCAGTTGCTAAAGTGCTTAGTTTATGAACACAAATACAAATGGAAAAGATTTTGACCAAACATAATTATATCATCAACAACTTACATTTGCAATAAGACTTCCGACAACCAGAACATACTCATCCTACATACAGGTGCCATCGACTACACACAAATATCAGTAGCTCTAGTGCTCTGCTAGTACCATAAGAGACTCTCCATATATGTTTTTCAGGCTGTGTGCCAGACTCTTGCATTGGGGGAGCAGACATGGTGGAAAGAGACCAGATTGTGTGGAGCTCAAGAAGCATTACCAGTCAATAGGCATAGCAGAAATCCTGGGACTATGGACTATCAGCACAACAAAACATTAGGTTGAAGTGATAGAGTACCAATTGTGACTTCCAATGTCCTAAAGTAATGGCTATATTACCATCATATCTGCCCTAAGCAAGGAGCCAGAGATCAACATAGGAATACAGACAGCCATATCAGCCCCATTAAAAGTTCTTAAAATAATGCATTTCTGTGTTGCGGGCTCATTCCTGTGATGTTTCAGTTGCCATAACACATACTTGCTCTAAAAAAGTCTGTTCAAGATCATGGTACATTGTTGAATATTGTGGAACATTACATAATTTTTCCAACTTACTTACAGTCAGTTAATGCTCTAAATGAAAAGTGTCATGCTACTGTGAAGTTCTTGAATGTGTTTGGAGCTTTTATTAGCAACTACATCCTTCTTTTCACTCCAAACGCTGGGAGATTTTTTAAAACCCAAACATGGCAGACGAGAGTGGGACTGGTAAGCAGCAGGAAGCTTGTTAACCCAACAGGTCTCAGAAAGACAAAGTGAAATAACTTAGCGGTTATAAAACAAAAGTGTTCTAACTGCGTTACGTAGCATATTTACGATGTTGAGACCACTTTAGGAACTCCACGACCTAAACCAGCTGCCTACATTATTTGAAATTCAAATTGAGGGCTGCACCCAGAAGTGACTATTTCTAAAGGCAGCAGAAGCTCAGAAACCAATTAGCTGTGACTAGCAGCATTGGAGAAAAAACAACAAGGACAAAGTCAAGTGCAGCCATTTTGATCCTTATTCTGCAATCTGCCTGCTGAGTCACCTGCTATGAGAGCTATACAGGCGATACTTCTTATACATTATATACACCAGAGAAGCTCCCAACTTCTGGTCCTATTCAGTCTTCATGAGCAAAACCTTTTTCGGAAGATGGTGGCCACAAAAAAAAAAATGATCCAATAAATAAAGGACAGTATTGAAACATTAATACTACATCAGCAAACATAGAATGAACACAAATGAGAGGGGGATGGAGTGGGGGATTACATGAGAGAGGCACTAATCTTCCTGGAGTGCTCACTAAAACATACTTCCTATGAACAGAGGAACCAAGAAGTGACTCCAAGTTTCAGTTGTCTGACTTCCCGTTGGAGCAACGGGGCCACAACAAGCTTCAAGAGACTTTTAGTTGCTTTCTAAAATACCAGTGCCGTCTGGAATTGACTTAGTCCTTTTTGCCTTTGTGGGAGTGAGTTCAGAGTAATGCCCCTTGATGCTGGAACCCTTTGTTGTGGTCAAATTGTATTCTTCCCTGCCTAACTGCAAGTTTCACCAGCTTCTATGCCATGCATCAATGCTGACATCCTTTGCTTAGTGACAAGCTCTTTTTCTCTAGAAAACTAAGTCAGAAGGTAAACTTTCCACCAAGACGAACCTGGCCCATGTATCTGGCCAGCTGTCCATCAAGGTCGGCCTTAACTTTTGACTTTGACCTGGTCTAACATGATCAGATAACCACAGTTGGCGCCTTTTGCTTTTTGGAACTATTTTTCATTCAAACTTTAAAAATCTGTATCTCTGTTTCCACTCAAAGGATTTTTCTTCTTTTTGTGTGTGTCATTTCATTGATTAAAATATTCTTTATTTTTCTAAATTGGCTTGGGATTTTTTTTGTGTTGTATTTTCACTTTATTTATTTTTTTAGTACTGCATAAATACATTGAGCCATATGTATCAAGCAAATTTGCGATCGCAAACGCCGAAATTCGCTGAATTTCGGCGTTTGCGATCGCAATTTTGCTAAGTGGTATGTATGAAGGCAAATCTGCGTGCAAAATAAGGAATCGCAAAATTTGCGATTCCTTATTTTGCAATTGCATTTAAGGAATCTCAAATTTTGCGATTCCTTAAATGCAATGTAAGAAGCACCAAAAAAGTGCAATTTGGCCTTAAGGAATCGCAAATTACCACCAACTATAGGTTGGTGGTAATTTGCGATTTCTTTCAAAAATGCAAATTTTTGCATTTTTCAAAGTGGAATGTGGCGCACACACATGCCCTTAGGACATGTATGTGTGCCTCATGTGCACCCATGCTCATTTCAGGGGTGCAACAGGGTGTCCTTTTGACACTCTAGCACACTCGAAATTGCATTCTCAATTTGCGATTCTCTAATTGAGAATCGCAAATTGAGAATGTCTTCCCATTCATTCCTATGGGCCTCGAGGCCCATAGGAATGAATGGGGAGGTATTCCTTAATTGAGAATTGCAATTTGCAATTCGCAATTAAGGAACATGTAGGATTCGCAAAATGTATTGCAAATCCTACATACATAGCGTTTTGCGATTCTCAAATAGCGAATCCCAGAAATTTCGCTATTTGAGAATCGCAAAACCTAACATTGATACTATTGGCCCATTGTCTCTAAAGGTAGGGCTGATTTTTCTAAGTGACATCTAATAGATAGTTGAAGACAAGTTTACTTTATGACATTTGTAGTCACGCTGGAAAGGATTGTGCTTAATATTTGAAGTGGGTTTTCACCCCCTTCAAATAATACCCCGATTTCTTACATAGTGCTACTAAGCATGGAATGGCCTTTCAAAGCATCAGTCAGGCAGTGCAATCTGTACAGACAGAAAAATGCATGCTCACCAGTGTACAACACACATTGACGATGAGCTGGGATGTACTTTTGGAGTAATATTTCACATTTTCTCACATTTACTCCTATGACAGGCATGGAAAAGGGGTGGATTGCCAAAGGGCACATTTTTTTACTTTCATGAGCAGTAAACTTAGTGAGTGATAGTTATCGGTTTATAAGCCTCAAGAAAAGCCAAGAAACAGACTGAGCCTCTTTTGAAAGCAAAATGTTGCTTCTACGAAAGCCAAGAACATGATTGCTAATCAAGTGCTATGTGGTTTAGATTTGAGCGACGCCTTCCAATTTCAATGAGCAAACCCTAGATCACCACTTCCATTTTCAACTCAGTAAGAGTTTTAAAGTATTCATTGGCCATTCTGGCTTTTCCCAACTCTCTGATGTCAAAACATGTACTGCAAAATTACAAATACTACTATTTGTAGTTTAATATGACTTTCAAACTAGTTATACAATGTGATTTCTGTTAATTCATATGAAACCAAACAATAAGACCATTTCACACTGCATAGCCTAACAATGGCTCAAGCCATGCAGTGTGGTGACTCTCAGATCGATTAAAATAATTAATGACAAATGCTGCAAGATGAGCTGATGTATTGTGAGAAAACCCCAAAAATAAAAATCACTTTTATTAATAACTCTAATTTGATCCACATTTGGCACAATTGTGATTCTGTGACCTTCTGTTACATAATTGCAAACTATAAACCAAGTAAAGTAAAACAGTACATGATTCCTCTGGCCAGCATCGTCAAAACCCATGGACTCAACATCATTTCCTACACTGATGACACACAACACATCCTCTCCCTCTCTGAAGACACCACCAACACCAAGACCAACTTCCTAAACTTCATGACAGATGTCACCAACTGGATGAAGGTCAACTGCCTGAAGCTCACTGGAATCAAGCTATCATGGCTGAAGAGGGGTGAATGTTTTGCTAATGTGTAACATTCCGTCTATCATCTTGTGTGTTTTGCTGTTCGCCCTATGTGGGAAGGGTATGCCCAGACGTGGGTCCCGTGCTCACTACACCACTGGAGTCAAGCTATCCTGGCTGAAGAGGGGTGAAACCCCGAAACCGTTCCTAGGATGCTTGATTCCGGCCCAGGGAAGACATGGCTTGGCAGTTCGGGTTGGACTGTTCCCATGAGGCACAGGGTCAAGACTGATTTGCATATGGCTATGTCTGAACTGGGGTGGTGTGGTGATCAAAATAACGATGGATTAGACCCAGATCTGTGACTGGGGGTGAATGTTTTGCCAATGTGCAACATTCCGTCCATCATCTTGTGTATTTTGAAGCTCGACATAGACAAGACAGAGGTACTGATTATCAGAAACAAATTCTCCCCATGGGATGCATCCTGATGGTCCTCTAAACCGTAACCTACTCCTACCCCCCTATCCATGCTAGAAACCTACGCATCATCCACAACAACAAGCTAACCATGGCAACTCAGATCAACTCTGTCTCCTCCTCCTGCTTCTTCATCCTCTGCATGGAAAGATATTGAAACGACTACCCTAAAACTCAAGATGCACCATCACTTAAGCTCTCATCTCCAGTTGCCTGGACTATGGCAATGCTTTCTATGGAGGGAACTGACGACTACGCACCCATATAGAATGCCACAGTCAGACTCAACCTGGATCTCCCTAGACAAATCCACATCACCCCCCACCTCAAGGAACTCCACTGACTCTCAGTACAGAAAGGATACCAGTTCAAGCTTCTAACCCAAGCTTACAAGGCCTTGCACAACTGTGGTGCAGCCTACCTAAACCACCGTCGGAACTGTCATCAGCCCACCAGACACCTTCTCCGCTTCCTTCTCACTAACCCTTGCCCCGCCATTCGTCTTAGCAGTTGTGGAGGTCGCACCTTCTCCTACCCAGCATTGAAGACATTGAATGAGCTACCCTTTCATCTCCGGACCACCTCATCTCTCCCAGAGCTTCAATAGCCCCGGAAGCCCTCGCTATTCGGCTATTGCCAGCACCTTAATACCCTCACGAGTGGCAGGTCATGCTCTACAAATCTACTGGTTGATTGACTGAGTGATTGATAAAAGACCAATGCAAATTTTGAATTTTTAGTACTATAGCAAGGGCCATTTTCGAAAGTTTGAAGTTACATTGTGGCGTTGGTCTAAGGGACCCCTTCTCCTTTGTGAATCAATATCACCCCAACTTGGGAGTCGGTAACTCATCAATGGTTTGCGATCAGAGTAACAGTCACAAACCATTCATACTTGGACTGTAGAAAAATTGATTCAAAATGTCATTTGGATTGTGCCTCATGTTGAATAACTACTTTTTAAAGCCTCAATGTGACCAAAATTATGCTATTGGTTTGCAATTTGGAAGTAACACCAAAAGGACACCCTTAATTTCTTAATCTGTTTTGTGAAGCAAAAAACACTTTTTTGAATTGCTAAATTGGTTTGGAATATAAGAGAAAGTGATTAAGCAGTCTCAAACCCTATAATTTAGCTATTGGCATGGTTTGTGACAGCTAAATCGCTGAGTATATCTGGCCAGGTTTCAAAATTGAAAAGATGGGAGGTACAATTATACAAGAAACGTACATGTGGTCAAAAAATGAGATATCAAAAATAGCAGATAAATAATGGGGTTCAGTGAAGGGAAGATGTGCCCAGCATGTTTTAATATTTTCCTGGCTATTTGCTCTTTGGTTTAGCAAAGAATATTTGTGGAGTTCTTTTGCTTTTATTATTGGGAAAGCTCGGACACACCCATGGTCAGCGTTAGGAGTCATACGTGGCAGGTGAAATAGACAAAAAATATACAACCATATGGAAAAGTTGCAAAAAAGATGAGTCTTCGTTGCACAACGCAATAAGATGTGGTCAGAATTAACAAAAAAGAGAAGTACCAAGCAGGTCTGTAGTTAAGAGCTAAGGACCTGCAAATCTGTACTCCCCAACCGCCCAGTGAGCAGATTTGAACAGAAATCTTCAGAAGATGAAAGACACAAAATATAAGGGGCCTTGCAAGAGCATAAGAATTTATAGGACTTGAATAAAAGGATGTATCTTGTCTATAAATACTGCGTTGAACTGTACTAATGGGCATATGTACGAAAGGAAAAATTAGTCGCAAACGCTTCGAATCGCTAAAAACAGCGTTTGCGACTGATTTTTCGCAATTCCATATGTATGACACACTTCCACACAAAAAACTAAGATATCGCTAAATTAGCGATTTCTTAGGCTGCGAAACATTCAAACTGCGATTTTCCTTGCGAATCCTTAATTTGCGATTTCTTAGCTTAGCGAAAATCGCAAACAAGAAATCGCAAACTAAGAAATCGCAAGCGCATGTAAGAAAAAATCGCAAATTGCGATTTCACGTAATTTGCAATTTAAGAAATCGCAATTAACACCAATTGCTTGCAGGTGATAAACTGGTGCAAGGTACATAAACCACCCCATAATGCAACAGACCCACCCACAATGGCAGCAATGTTCGTGATAGCCGGGAGGCTGCGTATTCGGGCCCTTGCTCAGAGGAGAATGAGACAGGAACGTATATTCAGGCTGCGCATCACTCTGTTCCAGCACACTGAAGAGGACATCTATAACAAGTACAGACTGCACCCACAGACCATAATGGACCTGATTGAGGAGCTGAAACCCTACTTGGAGCACCCTACACGCAGGACACAAACAATTCCCACACATGTGCAGGTCCTGTGCTCCCTGCACCTCCTGGCGTCAGGGAGTTTTCAACGGGTAATAGCAGAGGTTGGTGGGGTGTCACAGAGTGCACTGTCGCGTTTCTTCCATGCCTTCCTAGATGCAACGCTGCAGAGGCTCTCACATCACATTTACTTCCCCACCACCCAACAGGCATTACAGCAAACAAAACTGGACTTCTACCAGATTGCACGTTTCCCCCACGTCATTGGCTGCATTGACGGGACCCATGTGGCCATCACACCCCCAGCAGCAACTGAATATGTCTACAGGAATCGGAAATGCTACCATTCCCTCAATATACAGATTGTGTGCAACGCTAAGTATCTCATCACAGACATCGTACCCAAATACCCCGGCAGTACACATGACTCTTTCATCTTCAGACACAGTGGAATACACAGACGTCTGAGTGCTGGAGAGTTTGGGGAGGGGTACCTGCTAGGTAAATACATGTCACACATCAATACATCCACTACATCACTTGAAGGGGGGGACATTGACTTACCTATTGTGTTTGTCCATGCAGGTGACAGTGCCTATGCAGTGCGCGACTTCATCCTGACCCCATATCTGGATCCTGCAAATGCAAGTGAGAGGAGCTACAACAGGGCACACAGATCTACACGCTGTGTCATTGAGCGAACCGTTGGAATCCTGAAGAGCCGCTTCAGGTGCCTGCATAAAAGTGGAGGCGCACTGCAATACAGCCCTGAGACCTGCTGTAAAATCGTGGCAAGCTGTGCAATGCTACATAACATGGCAATGAGGAAAGGCACCACAATTGATGTGACCGATACAGACACATCGGATGACGAGCGCCCTGCTCCTCCTGCCAGACCTGCAGCAGGAGTTGGGGCAGCTGCTGGACGCCAGAGATGGACAGATATCACACACAACTACTTCTAGGTGAGTAATGATGTAATGAGACAACAAAGCCTGATGATGTGTCAAGTGTTTAATCACACTTCACATGAAAGAAATAGTAGCTGTCCCCAGCACATGTTGTGCACACAGTGCAGGTAAGGCACAAGTAATTGTGCAAACAGCATTTTCGGGTTAATGCACCCGTGTTGCAGTGAGTGTCCCCGCAGATGTTCACCTCCTTCGGTGACGTCCAGGCTGAGTGCCCCCCATGGTGTTCCCTCGGCCTGCACCCTGTCTGCCACTGCGGCGTCTTTCCCCTGGCAAGGTGGGAGTGAGGCTGCTGCGACTTGAGGTGTCCTCACTCTCGGCAGAGGCCATTAGTGCGCTGCCACCAGCATTGGCTGTCTGCAGCTGCACCACAGCAGTGGTTACCTGCGCAAGCCCTCGGGCAATATCCTGGCAGCAATGTGCCATGTCGACCTGCATTGTTACGCTTCTGCATGTGAGGGTGCTGGTGGTGGTGCAGAGGCAGTTCACGGCCTTTGTGTAAGTGTGTAGGCGTGCATTGGAACGTCGGCCAGCCCTGTCATTGGCAGCTTGGGTGTGCCTCAAAGTGGCACAGAGCTCATGGATTGTCCCTGCCATGTTCTTCTGGTCCTTGTGTATGCGGCATAGCTGCCGATTAACTGACCGCAGTGCTTTGCTTTGCAGGCGCTGTTCCTGCAGCATGCTCTGTTCCAGGCCCGAGAACACGGACCCTTCTGCTTCAGTCGCAGTGCTGCTCCTGGGCCTTGATCTGGATGTCTCCTGTGGTCTTATCCTTGCCGTTTGTGTGTCATGACTGGGCGTATGTGACACACCCTGACTCCCCTCTCTCCTGTCGGTGTCATCCCCTGTGGCAGGGAATTCGTCCTCAAATGGAGGCAGTGGGGGCACATGTGCGCGCTTCCTGCGCTGGATTGGCTGCTGCTCTGTGTCATCGCTGGAGTCCGCAGGGTCTGCAGGCTCCTCTCCCTCTGCGCTGTCTTCTTGTGCCATGCCATGTGCTGTGGATGTAAAGGGGACTACATGAGTTTGTGTTATTGTCTGCATGCGGCAATCAATAAAGTTACAACTATTTTTTGGCTAACCTCTGACACTGTATCATTCACTTATCCCCAACCCACATGTAGCATTTAATTTCGTTAGTGTCATGGACACACAGTCAGACACAGAACTACGAGTCCCATGATGCATTGCTGGGTGTGCTGTAAGACCTGGCCTGGATTGACATTTTGGGAGTTTACTATGCGCATTTGGGGAAGTGTGCAAGGGATGGGGAGGAGTGCAGATTGATTTTGCATGCATCTTACCTTGACTGCTGGATGCAGGGTTGGAGCTGTCTATGTCAGCCACACCACCAACGCTCTCAGGCAGGAGAGTAGACTCCACGAGCTCCTCATGGGGGGTTGGTTGCTCTGCAGTGGATGGTCCTCCTCCAGTCTGATTGGCATCCTTCAGTCTGGCTGCCACCCTCTCCTTGGACCTCTGGCGCATGTTGTACCACCGCTTGCGCAGCTCTTCGATGGTACATGTGGTGACTCCCACTGCATTCACCTTACTCTGTATTTCTAGCCAGATTTTCCTCTTCCTGGCCTCTGGGACACGCAGTGCCTTCTTGCCGAAGAGGAGCTCATGGCTGCAGACCATCTCCTCAATGAGGACCTCCTGCTCCTTTTCAGAAAACTTATGTTTTCTTTTCCTTTTCTCTGCATCCTTGCCCTGCTGATGTTTGGTGGAATCCATTGCTGGTTGCACTCTCCTGGGATGCCTCCTCACACTCCCCAAGCAGCCTCTGGGTGTGGCTCAGGTGAGCAGGTGCAGGAAATCACTCCAGTTTCTTGTTTGTGATGTCATCAGGGTGCACCTGGCTTGCAGATTCCCGTTTTTGCGATTTCTTAATTTGCGAATTTCACTATTAAGAAATCGCAAAGCGGGTGTCTGAGAATTATTTGCGAGTTTTAAGGAATCGCAAATGATTAGCGATTAATTTTTTACATCCCGTTTAGCGAATCTGAATTTGCGAATTGCAAAATATCGCAAATTAGGATTCGCTAAACGGGAGTTTGATACATATGCCCCTTAGAAGTGACCTAAAGAGAATATGCTGTTTCTCTAGGAACCAGAGTAACCAGGCGCTTGTCACGGATACATGATACAACCTATGCAGCTTATACACCCGTGTCATAGCCATGTTCAGAATTCCCTGAAGCTTGAATATCACTCACACAGAACGGCCAAGATAAAGGGTTTTGCCCTACACCCAGCGCAAGCGAATTGCAGCACAAATGACCATGGCGCTGTGCTCATCAGCAGGGATAAAAAGCAGAACTTTGTTCTAAAGCTGGACCTGCAGAAAACACGGCCCCGTAGTCCTTCAAACACCGGGACATCAAATGACAGGTCTAAATCGATAAAGATGTCCAGATTTCTTCCCTCAGAAACAGAGACTGACAAGTCCAGGTCATCTGGATAGGTCATTTATTTAAAGTTCAGTTTCGAAATGTGCCCGTGCACAGAGAGAGATATTTGTGGTTCAAGTGCTCCATGACAACTGTCATATAAAGAGTGAACACAGACTTCCTCAATAATTAGCAAACTGTAGCTGCATTGAACAACTAGTTCCGGAACGCCTGTCGAAGGCCCTGCTTTTAACTTTATAAAACCTTTGAACTTACATCAGGGTGCGAATAATGCTCAGATTTCTGATTGGTGAAATAGTCACAAAAGGGTACTAAGTAAAGTAAAATGGGCCTTTGAAATTGGGCTTGGGTGATGCACAGGCAGACGTTGAAATGTGCTTCCATAGCATACATGATACACCTGGAGCAGATTTCTGACTTTTAAGGTATCACAAAAAATTGGAGATGAACGTGAAGAAATCCACACCCTTCAACTGGCATTGTTTTTCGCATGTGTAAAATTACAAGATAAATATACACCGAGTAAAATTGCTGCCAGTGGAAAAGTGCAATATATGTGCATATCTAATTTTACTTTCTTTTGGTTTTCCCTCAGGAAACGTTTTCCTAGAGAGGAACAGCTTCACCCATGCCTAACTGAAAATTGGGGGTGTTGTCTCACCATGTCTACCCAGGAAATCCATATGTTCCTGCCATTGACTGCAGTCAATGTGCCCGCATTTCCAGGGTAGACTCTAAGCACATTTCCTAGATAGAAACTAAGGGCAAGGGCAATGTGTAAATTCTGCTGTACTGGTGGAAATTCTGATTTCAAGAATGAAGGAGGAGTTTCACTGAATCTCATTCTGTACATCAGCACTTGGAATTGGCACCTTGACTTAATTTTACAAAATGCTTTGAGAATCGAGCTCATTGTGTGTTTTACTAATGGTTCATTCGATGTATTTATTCCTGCGTATTGTGGATAGCCCACTAGATCTCAGAGCTTATCAAAGTACTGAGCTTGAAAGAAACATTTTCAGGAAGGGAAGAAAACTACAAAAACTTAAGAATGTATATTCAATTGGATGTATATACGAAACATCTCAGCCCTAACAATTTGCATACTCCTTGTCACATTTCTCACACAATTCAATGGTTGAAAGTTTTTATTAAGGAAATGATCTTGTCGCTGGATATGCTATGTATGCACATGCATGTGATGTATACATGAGCTGACAGCAATTAAGACAGGTATTTTGTGGATTGATGCTTGCCATGAATGTGCATTCCTATGTATTTGTTGGCACGGAATGGCCTGGGAGATGTCATGGAGTGATTCTTTTTTCATAGTGAGTATGTCTGCTTTTCTCAAGGTGGTTCATCAGTACGATAGGTGAACACTTGAGTAATTGCTGGAATTTTCACTGCGACAGGCAAAACAAAATTGTGGCTCCTTAAGTGCTCCCCATATGTTAAAAGAGACGTATGGAAGTGTCTGGACTTTAAATGCTTCAGACATATGTGGCATTGTGGGGTGATATTGAGTCTATACTTGTCAATCTCAACACATACTGAATGGCTCAAGGTAACCTTAAATCCTATGAGAATGACCAGGAAGTATGTATTCTTTCATGTTGAGAAGAAGGGGAGTGGGGTGGGGGGCGGTAGAGGAAGTTCTTGAAGACTGAAGGAAAAAGTACATTGTTGACCTTGCATTGCATAGGTGTTGGTCAAGCCATTAGACAATGGTCTATAATGTCTTATTAGTCAACATGGGGCTGTAAGAGATGGTAGAGGTGCGAGTGGACAACAAAAGGTTACGTGCAAAAAGACTCATTTGTCATGGCGTCGTTGAACATTACCCCCAGGTCCCTCCGTCCTCGACACCGTCATGGACAAGTGAGATCTACTATCTCACTGACAGAAAAAAGAACGAAGGAATGCTGGACCTACCCTCCCCCTCCCACTGGGAGTACTTAAGGAGTACCGTCCCAGCATTCCTCCTGTTCTTTTTTCTGTCATCCTGACAGTGTGAGGACGCGGCAGGAGCGTGGGCGCTCCTGCCTTCTTTCTGGATGTAGCGTTGTGGCTGCTGGGTCTTACCTGGTGCCGGCGGCCCTTCGCTGTTGGCCTCTCCCTCCCTGCTGGGCTTGGGGGGAGTGGCGCGGGCCTCTTCGTTTTCCGGACCTCGCGGCGGTGTAATACCGCGTTGGTTCTCTCCTGGCCCGATGGCCGCCTCTCCCGGCCTGCTGGGCTTGCTGGGGGGCGCGGCCGCGCTGCTCCTCTGGATTGGTTGGAGCTGATTCCCCGTCCGGATGTGGTCATGCCTGACTTCCGGTTTTTGAGCGTGGGGACGGAAGTCAGGCGCCTCGAGGTTGCCGGCTTTGGGGAAACTCGTTTAAAAACGAGCGTTTGGGGTGAGTACCGCATAGCGGTTGTTATCTCTGGTGATTTTGCTGTTGTTGGTGTGTTCTTATGATGGGAAAGCATTCCAGGAAAAGACATCACCGGGAGAGGTCTTCCTCTTCCTCCAGTGCTTCCAGGTCTCCCTCTCCTGCCAGGTCCAGGCGCCGTGATACTGGTGCTGATGCGCATATTAAGCGCTTGATCAGGGAGACTTTGACTGAGATGGGTGATGCTGGATCCCGTCGCAGGTGTCCTGCTCCTGTTTCTTCGGACTCTAGTGGCGATGAGTCTGCGGGTTTGGGAGATGAGGAGTTAAAAGGCAAATATGTGGACAAGGAGACTATGTCCGCGATTGTGCAGCATGTTAGAGAGAACATGGGGTTCCCTGACGGAGACGCGCCTAGTACCTCTAGGGGCCCTTTGTTGCGACAATTTCAGAGTGCTGCCACTGTCGATGTACCTGTCCATCCCTTCATCAGGGATGTTTTGAAGCGCGAGTGGGCTGATCCAGATCGCATCCTGATTCCGCGATTCATGACTAAACTCTATCCTCTGCAGGATATGGCTACTGAACTGCCTGATTCGATTCCTATTGACTCGTTTGTGGCTAGTTTGGTGGGGCGTACTTCCCTTGCTGAGGATGCTGTACTGAAGGATCCGGTTGACAAGAAGGCGGATGTGGCGCTCCGTAAAGTGTATTCTGGTTCCCACCTGGCCTTACGGGCAGGCATCTACGGGACTTATGTGTCTCAGTCACTGTTGTCTGACCTGAAGTCCCTCTATCAGTCTATGGATAATGCCACGGACTGTTCTGGTTTGCTGGAGCAGATTGAGCGTCAGGTGGAACTACTATCTGATGTCTCCTTTGACGTTGTGCGTGGGCACTTCATGTGTACCCTCGACCTTCAGGATGCGTACTACCATGTCTCGATCCATCCTCGGTCCCGCAGGTTTCTGAGGTTTTGTGTTCAGGGACGTCATTTCCAGTTCTTGGTCTTGCCGTTCGGTCTCCGGTCGGCGCCACGGGTGTTTACAAAGGTGGTGGCGCCTTTGGTCGCGTGGCTTCATCTCCAAGGGGTGATGGTTTACCCCTATTTAGACGACTGGTTGATCCCTGCTCCATCTCGGGTCCTGTTGCTGGAGGCCAGGGAGGTGGTGTGCTCGGCATTGCGGGCCCATGGTTTCGTGATCAACTTGCCCAAGTGTCAACTGACTCCGTCTCAGGACATGGTTTTTATTGGGGCCCGATTCCGTTCGGATCTGAACCGTGTGTTCCTCCCCGAACCTCGGGTGACGACGTTGGTGTCCCTTGCTCATCGTTTCTGGTTGGGGGGAGCCTTTCCGGTGCGCCTTTGGTTGCGTCTTATGGGTCTGATGGCGGCGACTGTTTTTACAGTAGCATGGGCGCGGTTTCATCTGCGCCCCCTTTGGGTGTACCTTCTGTCTCTTTGGGATCCCCGGTCCCTCGCTTTGGAGATTCTCATTCCTGTGTCTCCAGTGGTCCTCCCGGTTCTTCTTTGGTGGTCTGGGGGGGGTCATCTGTCTTTAGGTCCGCCCCTGCAGTCTTCTCCTTCTCTGGTCTTGACTTCGGATGCCAGCGCCTTGGGTTGGGAGGCGACCTTGGGGTCTCGGTCCCTTCAAGGTCGTTGGTCCCTCCTGGAGAGCCGCCGGTCATCCAACTGGAGAGAGCTCACGGCGGTGTCCCGGGCTGTGATGGGTTTCCGAGCTCTGTTGCTCGATCGGAACGTGTTGGTGCGGTCCGACAATATGGTGACGGTGGCCTATCTGAATCATCAAGGGGGGATTCGTTCGGCGTCTTTGAATGCGGTAGTGGTGCCCCTGTTTTGTTGGGCGGAGGGCCATCTGCTGTCTCTGACGGCGGTTCATCTTCGGGGAGTGGACAACTTTGTGGCGGATGCCCTGAGTCGGTGCTTTCCGGATTCTCTGGAGTTGTCTCTCACCCCGGTTGCGTTTCGGCTTGTGTGCGGGAGGTTTGGGCGTCCCTTTCTGGACCTCTTTGCCTCCCGGCACAATGCTCAGCTCCCTCGGTTTTGCTCCCGGTTTCTGCAGGAGGGTTGCTGGGGGGTGGACGCTCTGTCTCTCCCGTGGCCGTCGCGTCTCCTCTATGCCTTCCCCCCCCTGGCGCTGGTTCCCAGGTTTCTGGCCCGGTTGTGTCACGAGGATCGGGAGGTGGTGGCGGTGCTACCGTTTTGGCCTCGGAGGTCTTGGTTTCCGACGGTGCGGCTTTTGGCGGTGCAGGGTCCTTGGTTTCTTCCCCTGTCTCCGTCTCCTCTGCGGTCTTCCCCGTGCCTGTCTCTTCTCCGGTTGCGGTTGTCGGTATGGAGGTTGAAAGGCAGGGTTGGCGAAGGCGCGGTTTTCCGGAACATTTAGCGATGGCTCTTCAGCGTTCCTGACGGCCTTCTACCCTTAAGGCTTATGATGGGCATTGGGGTAATTTTGATCGCTGGTGTTCTGCGTTGGGTGTCTCCCCTTTGTTCTGTACCGTGCTGGTTGTCCTTCAATTTTTGTGGGAAGGTTTCGAGAAGGGTTTGGCTGTTTCTACGCTGCGTGCCCAGTGGGCCGCTGTTCGGGCTTTTCGTTCCCCATGGGGGAATCTTTCAGATGTTGAAGATTTGGTTTCTCGTCTTCTTCGCAGTTTTACTGTTTCCCGGCCTGTGCCTCGCCCTTCTTTTCCCCTGTGGGACTTGCCTTTGGTCCTGCGGGTTTTGGTCGGTCCTCCTTTTGAGCCCTTGGATACGGTGGATTTAAAGTTTCTCACCCTCAAGGTGGTTTTCCTGGTGGCTGTCACCTCTGCTCGACGTCTTGGGGAGTTGGGGGCCTTGATGGCACGTGCTCCCTTTCTGTCTTTCACGGAGGGTGGGGTAGTCCTCCGCCTGGATTCTTCCTTTGTGCCGAAGGTTTCTTCGCAATTTCACAGGTGCCAGGAGTTGGTGTTGCCCTCCCTGGGCTCTGTCTTGGATTCTCCCGGTGGTCCCCGGTGGTCTTTGTTGGATGTGTGCAGGGCTCTGCGCATTTATCTTGACCGCACTGCGGGATTTCGCAAGTCGGACTCCCTTTTTGTCTCCTTTGGTGTGGCTTCTCTGGGGTGTAAGGCTTCTTCTGTGTCCATCGGCCGTTGGCTGAAGCAAGCCATTTCCTTGGCCTACTCTCTGTCTGGTTCTCCTCCTCCTTTGGGGGTTCAGGGTCGTTCTACGAGAGGGGTGGCTGCTTCTTGGGCGGAGGTTCGGGGTGTTCCTCTCTCTGAGATTTGCAGGGCTGCCACGTGGGCCTCTTCTAATACCTTCATCAGGCATTATCGACTCCTCAATCTTTTGGGGGATGATGGAGGTTTTGCATTGGGGGTGTTGAGCTCTGTTCGCTCCTAAATGTTTTTTTCTGCTTTATTTCCAATAAATCTCTGGGTTTGTTTGCTATCCTAGTGGTTTGTTGTGTTTTCTGGTATGAATGCCGGTGTTTGCTTTGGTATTTCTCACTTGTCCATGACGGTGTCGAGGACGGAGGGACCTGGGGGTAATGTCCTATTACTTACCGGTAATCTTCATTACTCCGGGTCCCGTAGTCCTCGACACCGTCATGACTTCCCTCCCTCCCTCCCTGTCTGCCGGCCTTCATTGGTGCTTGGTATTTCAGGAGGAATGCTGGGACGGTACTCCTTAAGTACTCCCAGTGGGAGGGGGAGGGTAGGTCCAGCATTCCTTCGTTCTTTTTTCTGTCAGTGAGATAGTAGATCTCACTTGTCCATGACGGTGTCGAGAACTACGGGACCCGGAGTAATGAAGATTACCGGTAAGTAATAGGACATTAGTGTTGTCAGCCAAGACAGCACGCCTGGAAGTCGCTGACAGGCATAAGGCGTCCAGGGCGGGTTGAAAGTGCTTTGCAGATGTTGGCCATCGGTGCACCTATGGGACCTCACCTGGAAAAAAATGGATTTAGACATTGCTGGTCATTTCCTACAGTCATTGGGCAGCCACTGCAGGTCCTACCATGGGTCTGGAGTCAAGTGAGTTCAGCAGAGTCAAGAAGTACTGGAAGCAGCACCTGCAACTGCTACTGGGAGTTTGGGGATCCTGGTCCTATTTAGGATGTATCTCCCTCGATGAAGTAAGATGAGAAACCTACTATGGAAGTATCTTATGGTTTACTGTAAGCTGATGCAGGCATTCATTCATTTCAAATCTATTTGTAAGTAAATGCAAACACTTTGAGAACAAAGGGAAGGTGTTTACATGTAAAAAGTATGTCAACCACGCAGAGCACCTATACAGGGATTTAGGGTCCTGATGTGTGAAATAGCATTTACACCGTGCATTAAATTGGAGCAGTGCGGCGGTAACTAATTCCATGCAATATCCTGTGCCTTTATGTATGAAGACAAAACACCGACGACACTGAATTCATAAAGTGCTGCCTAAAAATAGCCGAATTCGACTGTAACAGAGAGAATCTCCGTGGACAGGGGGCCCTTTGCAAATGAAGTGTAAAGTTCAGAACCTTGTATTTCTGCGCAATGGAAACAGCTTCCTCATTAATTCTGATACGAGATGGAAGATGAAAATTTAAGGAACAAAGAAAGAGGCTTAATTATATTCTGTGCCGCGCGCCTGAGCTAGAGACTCTCCCCTGCACTGAATGAAAGCGGCTGGCGCTTCGATGGCGGCGCTCACAATGAGACAGATGTACAGTTCTGCGATTTCAAGCAAGAGCGACATGAATGCGGGCCTGTGTGAGCATGTCTGTCTGTAGAAAATGTGACAGTTTGAAAATCCTATCCGCGGACCTTGAGAGAAATATCTGACTGAAATTTTTCACAACGGATTTGGAGGAAAGAAATACAAAGAACGGTTTCCTTTGTGCCATTAATGTCTGGAAAGATGCGGGGCTGCTGACTTGATGGCATTTTCATAAACATATTCTAGTTATCAGATTGAAATGGAATAATTCCCCCTTCAGCTGTCAAAAAATACCTTGCAAAAAGGGCTTGGAGGTGTTTGTGTTATTTATAACTCATGACTGTTGCAGGACATCTGCTTCCTGAGCATACCTCTGGATCAGAAGTGAGGGGAGAGGCCTAACGGCTACAGCGATCGACCTCAAAGCGGGTTCGAGTCTCAGCAGAGATGCGCAACATCCTGTGATTCTGGGCAAATCACTTAGGGGCAGATTTACAAGCTCCTTGTGCCTCTTTTACGCCGCCGCTGAGTAACTTTTGTGACGCAGCGGCGGCGCAAAGCCAGCGTCATGGTGCGGGGTACTTACAACGTGACGCATCTGGGAGATGCATCACGTTGTAAAGCCCTGCGCCACATGTAGGCGTTCCGGCGCAGGGGGGGGGCGTTCCGGTGCAGGAACGCCTCCTAAAAGTGGCTGAGTGAAATCTACAAGATTTCACTCAGCCACTTTTAAGGCCATGCAGCGTCAAAACCCTGCGCCTGCTTGAAGCAGGCGTAAAGATTGACGCAGCATTTTAAAGATAGGGTACCCCCGGGCCTTGCTGGAGCTGCGCCCCACTTGCTACGCAACTCCAGCAATGCGCCGCCTTTACGGCAGCAGATGCGTCACGCATCTGTCCATTTTTGCCCCATGGTGCGCCGCATTGTAAATGCGGCGCATCCATGGTGGCGGAGCCGTGAGGCACAATAACTGGCGCATCCCTGCTGATATGAATGATGCGCCAGTTATTGTTAATCTGCCCCTGTATCTCCCCGAGCCTAACAAAAAAAAAATATGAATGCGTCTGTCTGTAATGCAACTGGTGCTCATGTAAAGCACTCTGATACCTTCCGGTGGAGTTCCTTCTACATAAAACTCGGGGGGAAAAAGTGCTTGCAAAACAAGCATGTGAACAGCTTAAAACAGTGCCAACAAGTCTGGCTTATAACTGAAAGTGTCTCTTCTGTCACTGGTGAGATGAGGCACTCAATGAGTCATCATCCATGCACCCATGCCACTCATCCTCCCACTTACTGTTCCACACTGAAACAGACTCAGAAAATCAAGAACCAAATGGAAGAGACAACATGCTGCCACCTAAATTTTCGATAAATCAATCGGGGATTTGTAAAGTGCGGCTACTCACCCGCGAGTGTCTTAAGGCACAGGGCGGGGTGTGTTCTGCTGGACCATCTGGTGTTGAGGTTCATTCGAAGAGCCAGGTCTTGAGGTACTTCATGAACTGGGTCAATGATTTCGGATTACCTGAGGTGGAGGAGTAGAGTATTCGAGGTTTTGGCTGCAAGGTAGACGAAGGATCTTACTCCGGTTCTGGTCTTGTGGATTCATGGGACAGAGGCCAGGGCGAGTTGAGAACAGAGTTGTCTGGCGGGTGTGTGGAAAGCAAGGCAGTGGTTCAGATATTCTGGTAGTACATCGTGGAGGGCCTTGTAGGCATGTGTGAGGAGCATGAAGGTGATTCTCTTGTTGATAGGGAGCCAGTGGAGTTGTTGGAGGTTTTTTGTCATGCGGCTGCGGCGAGGGATGTCGAGGACCAGTCTGGATGCAGCATTTTGGACGTTCTGTAGTTTCCTGAGCTATTTCCTGGTGACGCTAGCATAGAGTGCATTGCCATAGTCAAGTCTACTGGTGATGAGGGTGTGGGTGACCATCTTTTTGGATTCTGTGGGGAGCCATCTGAAAGTCTTTTGAAGCAGGTGGAGTGTTTGGAAACAGAATCAGGATATTGTGTTGACTATGTGGGTCATAGAGAGCAAGGAATCCAGTATGATGCCGAGGTTGCTTGCATGGTCCGTAGGGGTGGGTGGGGATCCTAGTGTGGCAGGCCACCAGAAGTCATCTCAGGCTGAGGGGGTGGGTCCCAGGATGAGTACTTCGGTCTTGTTCAAGTTGATGTTGAATTTTGCACGCATATGCTTGCATTACAAAATTTAAATTAAAGCTAACCATCTTACAAAGGTATTGTGCACAATGTTGTGTTGTTTTAATGTTCCAGTTAACTATCATGTTTAGAAGCAACTTGTTGGCTGTCTTGGAACAGTAAAAACAATGATACCCTATGTACAATATCATTTCAAGGTGGCCGCTCAGTAGACATTGCACTGTGTACTCATCTTCAAACGCTCAAGTGTTTAGCGTATCACTATTGTGTTGATCCAAGGTGGCCAAAATGACCCTTCTATACATGATGGACATTTTGGAACAGAAAATCAATGACACACTATGAAGAATGTGGTCAGAAGGTGGCAGACCAGTTTAGAAATAGTGGCTGCACAGAGTGTGGCACACTGAAGTTGAAATGACTGGCAAGCCAGCGACCTGGTAGGATTGATCATCATTATCATCAACAACTTTATTCTGTAAAAACAAAACCATAAAAGTCATGAAAGTACATTAAAAAACATAACCACAGATGATAGCAATACCTTAAACAGAGGACATGGTATTCCTTAAACCAACAGCACCACTTAAGAAGCAGGCAACATGCCAATAGGCACAGGAATCATTTTACGGCTGTAAATACAACAATGCTGGTCTGCTTAGGTAAAATGAATTCCTATCAAGACAGGTTTTAAAAAGCTTTTACGCAAATGTAGGTACGAAGTGCAAATCAACATAAAGTGCAATGTATCCTGGTTGGATGTAGAGTCACGTAGGCTGGGGGCACAATCAGCATCACTAATCCAATGTTTAGGGATACGAAACAAAGGACAAACATGTTCAATCTTAATCAAGTTAATAAATAGGATGAGTGTTTGACATCTCACATAAAAGGTATGGTGCAGTAGACATTTAGTAGGGTGTGAGATCTCACAGATGATTTGATCACTGCACGGTTTTCCCTCACTTCCTGTTTCTGAGAGATGAAGGCCTTTTTAACCCAATCTATGTCTGTTTTCACAATTCTGGCAGGATTAAAACACAAGTCAGGACAGTCCAGCTTGGTCACACCCCCTTGAACATACCTAAGGCAAGAAATCCTGAGAGCATAGTTGAGTTTCATACAGTCCCTAAAATCATTCTATTAATCGCAGACTCAGGCTTAAGCCATTGCAGTCAACCATAATAACAAAGGCCTTACATGGATAATGTCTGATATAAAGCCTTGCCCCAATTCCTCATGGGCAATAAACATAGGTCGGCTTTCTGGGACCAAGATATAGATTTTCAGTAATTTGAATGCGAGTGACGTTAGCATAACCCCAGATATCACTGCCCTACACTGCAATAGCAACACAATTTGCTTTATTTATCTCGATAATAGCAGCCGCACATATATGCCCCAGTCTACTGGCAAAAATCAACAAGCATTGGCATAGCCAGTAGGTCTCGCTTTTGGGACCTTATAAGTATTTAGTTATGCAGCACAATATCCTTGGTGCAACAACATCAACTGTTGCATGGCTAAACACTTATAAGGTCCCAAAGGCGAGACCTATTGGCTATGCCAATGCTTGTTTAATGTAGTTATTATTCAGGTAAATACATTGCCTAACCTCTCAAAGTGCTCCTAAAACCAGCTTTTTGGGCTGTGTGTTTTTGCCTCTTGCGGAGTAAACCTAATTCTGTTTTGCAAAGAAAACAACAAAAAAAACTGGAACTTTCACCATTTGCTGCTCTCAAATGCAAGTTGATTACCGATTGAACTGTTGGACATGCTGCTAGCTGTTGCTAATTTTAAAGGAAAGGGGAACTGCAACAGTGCTTCTGCATACATTTACTGCTTTTCAATGAGGATATTTTTGTAATACCTTCATGTTCTTGTTTTATCGTGTTAATGTAATGTATCAATTTAGTTCAGTTTAGAATTTAGTTTTCTCCATTCTATATCACTAGTTTACAATTATATTATATTATTGTGTTTCACCATGGTGAGGGCAGGCATGTCTCATCCATCCATGTTTTCAAATTAAAACAGGTGGCAATCGCTTTGCCCCTCCAGACAGAGGCACTCCCCAATGCAAATCAGTACTGAGATGTCCTTCGTGGAAACAGTCCATACCAAACCTTGGTCATCTCAACCTCCTGCCCTACAGCCCACCTCTCCACCCTCGTCCCGAATCTGATTGACTAAGATACACACCCCTGTCTGTCACACGACCAGCAGTGTGAAAGATGAGAATATTTGACGACCAGCAGCGTGAGCGATTATATATATCCTATCATGACCAGGAATGAGACGACAAATACAGCCTGGCAGAGTGAGGGTTGGTATTATCACATGGCCAACACTGTCAGTGATGTGAATACTGCACGGCCAGCTATAAGATTAGAATATTAGTGGGCCAGCGGGATGAGATATAAGAATGAGGGTTGGTATTATCACACGGCCAACAATGTTGGTGATGTGAATATCACACGGCCAACTATGAGAGATGACAATATTAATGTACCAACGGTGTGACAGATAAGAATATCTAATAACCAGCAGAAATGAGGGGTGAAAATTTCACACGGCCAGCTCCGACATAGGAATATTACAGGGTCAGCAGTTTTTCAAATGAGAACATCCCATAACCAGCGGATGTGAGGGGCGAGAATATCAAATGACCTGAGAATCTCACAGGACAAGCAGAATGAGGAATAGGAAAATCAGATGACAGGCAGTAGCATCGCCACGTAGAATGGATGGACACTATTTTATTTATGTAGAACTCTACACAGAGTTAATAAATTCTCCTCATTGACTGGTGCATGTATCCTCGTACCCAGCAGCTCTCAGAGCGGGGGCGCGCTTTGGTCATTTCCGGTATGTGACAGAATGTCAGACAAGCCCCGGGTGGCAGGCTGAGTACCCACACACCAGGTGTCCGTATCACCCCGGAGGATGTGCAATCTACCTGCGTGGAGGTGTGAATGTGCTGCTGATCTGTGGGCGAGGAAGAAACCGAACACACTGGTTTTTTGGGATGGAATTCTTTGTATACTTTCTGTAGAAACAGAAAAGCAGAGGGTGCAAGGTAATGTGACGGTTGTCCGCTTTCGGATATTTCAAATTGTTATACTTGGAATGTGTTTCATTTGCCAATTTGTGTACTTCTCTAGAAAAAAGACGTTATTTCGTGTGAACAATTTGTAGAAACAGAAAAGCAGAGGGTGCAAGGTAATGTGACGGTTGTCCGCTTTCGGATATTTCAAATTGTTACACTTGGAATGTGTTTCATTTGCCAATTTGTGTACTTCTCTAGAAAAAAGACATTATTTCGTGTGAACAATGAAAATAAGACAAGCATTGGCAGCGCGATCGTAAACGCACGGGCGCGAAAGTGAAAGTGATCGCGTTCGCAATCAAGCGCGGCGAGTGATGCCCTTAATGAGCATGAGGAGGAAAGCCTCTGCTCGTAAGCGTGCTCCCGCGCACATGCACTGTAGCTCTAGGCCGGCCATGGCAGCATTTTTTTAAGCCCTCACAAAAAGTCTCGCCAGACCAGCGCATGCGCTGGGTCAGGCGAGACCTAAAAATAGGAGCAATGCTCCTGGTAAAAGCATGTCTCCTGGCCTTGATCAGGGTTAACCAGCTAATAGAACTGTCAAATAATTTGCCAAGGAAGGTGAATGTATTTAATTTGCTAAAGTCACTACCATTAGACATATGAGTTCTACTTTTGGTTGATTTAGGACCCACTATTGTTGGATGGGACTTTATGAAATTAGCACCCAAGTCCAAACTGTCCATATAAGAAACAAAGGTATCTGGTAAAAACCGCAACCCTTAGGCTGTTCAAGAGACGGAAACAATGTCACCAGCATAAAGAAGTGCAGGCAGTGGTCAACACCCTACAATAGGCATGTTCACCTCCCACCAATCAACACCTTTTCTAGCTTGTTCACATTCAAGGTGAATGAAAAGGGAGTCAGACTACAACCTTGGCAAACTCCTTGTCTAAGTGAAAAGTGCTCAGTCCATTCCATCTTTTTGCCAAACCTTACAGAACCAGATAAGTTAAATGTAAATCATGCAAAAAAAAAAATTTTAATCCCCATATCCATAAGTCACATTTTATCTCTATTCACTCGATCTAACGCAGATGACAAGTCCATAATGGCCAGATATAGAGCTCCAGATTTACATTCTATGTATTTGGTTCTAAGAATATACAGATTCAAGCATCAATCCACAGTCCCTCTACCAGGGTGAAAGCCATACTGTAGTTCAGAAAGAACATGGCTCTCGCTAGCCCAGGACATCAACTTAGAAAGGACCAGTCTCCCTATAATCTTTCACCAGCAAATCTGTCAGTGAAAAATGGCGATAACAAAGAGGATGGCTCCTATAGCCTTTTTAAAAGACCGGAACAATCACCGAGTTAGCCTAGGCTTTTGGGAGATTATGTCTGAGAGTCGCATTAATATGGATTGCCAAAAACAGAGGCCAAAGAGCGACTCCAAAGAGCCAAGGAGATTTTTAAGTCCTCCTTTTCCAACAGGTTATAATTGCCCTCTGGAGAAATCAGTGCTCCCCACCGATCAAGCAGGCACACTTCAACCTGAGTGAGAACTTCTCCAACATATACTCCTTAGAGCTAGTGACCTCAATGGCCTTCATATGAGTCGCTTCTCTAGTTTCAACCATTGGACAACTCACATTTCATTATTTCCCTTGCACAATTTTGCCTCTCTCACAGCTTAAACGTGTTGAGCCTCATAAATTATTTTATGTATTATTTTTATTTTCCTTATTTCAGATTAACCTCAGCTACCATATCCAATTTCATAAGTCCTCCAATGGATCTTGTTCTATGCTGAAAGGGACTGGAATATTTATGGGATGAGCGATTAACGTATGAGGACCTGGAATAGATAGTCGTTAGCATTTAATAAAAGAAACAATCTCTCCTGTATAATTCCCCACTCTTAATTAGTTGAACCTCAAATCAATTTTGAATTTAGCCACAACAAAATAAATGAAGCACAATCAGCAGAATATTTTGTCACAATATATTTCTGTTAGGTATCAAAGGATTAGCACATAGCCTTAATTTCAAATTAGATTAAATTTATTAAGCATTCGTCAATTCTGCAAGGTTCAGAATAGAGAGACGGATATCTTCCTCAGCAGAGTGAGATTTCATTGAATCTAGAATAGTGAATGAGCAGGACATCAGCTGAATCTCATACCAACCGTCTAGGAAAGTTCAGCCAATACTGAATGACCAGTTCCAGTTCTTAGACAGAATCGTCTGCCTCTGTCTGCACTGCGGCGTGAATACCACAGCTGCTCTGTAATGAACCCTTTCAGCCGCAAAGGTTCCACTATGATAGCATACAAGCCGGCAGCAAACGCAGCATTTCGTCATAGTTCCTGCTGTTTTTGGAAGTCCAAATCATCAGTCTCTGTACCGCAAGATGGGCAGAGGGGAAACTCCCCTTAGTTCAAACTTTAGGCAATTATACTCCATCGATTCCTGGTTTACACTCCTTGACATCACCAAATTTGTCAGACCACTCTGTCCCATTGGTCGCCCTCAATCAGATGAGATGATGTAGGAAGTAAAAGTAGACAAATCCAGAAGAATTAAGTAATCCATTTGCTCACAATTTCCTTAGAACCATTGTAGTTTTGTCATATGATCGTTTGTTGCATTTAGAAAGTAGGCAGGTTCATGCTGTCATCTCTTGTCAGTCTATTCCAAGCATTGCTCTAGGAAGTAACACTTTTGTTGCACGTCTAGTCAAGTAAGCTACAAACGTGAAAGAGGACGATTAAGTGTTAGAACAAAAGTGGAAACTTCACAAAAAGTCCCCATAGGCCTCAGACTATTCAGTTCATAAGTGCATATTAGGAAAGGAAGCAAAGTTTGAGGCCTTCATGAAATACAGCTCACGCACAGAGAATTTGTGCTAAAATATGAATCTCACATTACATAGAACAGTGCATTAATTCTTCAGTTAAACATCACTTCATTATAAATAGAAATTATTTCATGTAAGTATAGGGTACTCATACAATTTTAACACCCACTATCAGTTTATATCTAATTTTTTAAGTTTCTTTGCACGTTATAAATTAATACATCATAGAGGATTTGAAAGCATACTTGAAATTAACCTTTACGAAGTGCATATCATAACATAACCTTGTGCGATATCTACTTCTCTTGTTTATGTCAGTGCTCACGTTACACATTCTAGTGTTATTATCTAGTATCCTAAAACATATAGCAGCTTTATTCTTATATAGAAATTTTCTGTGTTATTGTTTATTTACCACATTGATCCTAGCATAAGTGCACATTTCACAAAAATGTCAAATTTCACATCAGCTTATTGACTAGGTGGTATCATCTATCTACGTCTAACATTCTGCATGCTTTTACATGAAGTATCTAAATCATAACTTTATTTGTGTGTTTCTTGAAACATGGAAACCTAATACACACTATGACATTATCATGTAAATTAGTGTCACAATCCATTTGCTGTGCATATGTGTTGTAAATAGGTGAATGACAACATCTCTGCTCCATCACCACCATTGGTCAATCGATAGCCCCATCCACTGATGAGCCTTTGTGAATCAACCTACCAACCTGACACACTGAATGTAGCCGCTCTGTAGACACGGGGGGGGGAACCCATTTCATACACAACTCCCTTCGAGAGTCTTACCCACTTCCTGCCAGAAGGGTTGTATACCAAGACACTGCAAAAACATGTGTACATCATCTGCCATCTACAGGCCACATTTATTGTACCTCTTCCTCCCTGGTTACCCAGCTTTGACAGCCTTTTCCAATGCACCACGTCAGGGTAAACAATTGATTCTTGCTTAAAGATGCGGGTTTAAACATTTCATGTATAATGCAAATTGATAATTGCCAGCAGTTTGTTAACTGCAACACAGGCAAGTCCCTTCTCCATAACTCCTCTGGCACAGCCTCCAATATCGCGCAGTATCTTTTCACCAACTGTTTCTTTTTGGGGAGCTATATTTTAGCTGATGCTTTACAAGTCCTTCACACTTCTGCCCCCTTACACATGCCCAGATAGACAACAGATAGAATTAAAACCTGGACAACCTATCCCTTCTCAGCAAAATAGCTCCCAAAGATAACAGTCTTCCTTCCTGGATAGGTTGTCGCCATCTGTCTATCCTAGCATCCCTCAAGGTCATTACTAAACTATCCCACAGACAATCCAGGGCTCTTGGAGAGTTCCAGATAGTGGAAAATTCACTGGGAATTGGTATCCCTAGAATCCGTCTAATTTGTGCACAAAGTCTAATTCATACTCAGGATTTTCAGCTTCACCTTCATGAAGAATGACATCCCCAAACTTGTAAAGAAAGTATATGTCTCCCTGATGAAAGATTTTTAACACTTCTAGAAACAGAAGACATATCTGTGATTGGTCCGGACCCTGTAGCAAGATTTTATTATGTTTCCACTGTTAGTCTCAACAATAAAGATGGACATCTGCAGCTGCTATACCTCCCTTCTCCTGCGGAGTTGTTTCCAGACAATTCTAGCCCCTCTAGCGGCCCAGATGAAACTACTCACTACCCCCTGCAGCTTACTAAACCTCTCTGTTTTAAATGTGGGGGGAATCGCATTAAAGAGGAAAGTAAACTTGGGTAATATTGACATCTTTACTATATTGGATCTCTCAAAGAATGTCAAAGGGAGATTCATCCATGTTCTTAAGAGTCTTTCCATTTCCATCATAATTTTATAAAAATTAATTTGTGCCATCCTATCCTGGTCTTGCATGATATGTACACCAAAATCCCTTATCTCAGTTAATAGAGGGCTATCACATGGAAATGTCCATGACAACATTTCTGTTTTTGAAGTGTTCTCCAAATAGCCCAAAACTTGGCCCAATTTCTCCATTGTCTGCTGTAGATAAGGGTATGAGTACTCTAAATTTAAAGTATATACCATCATGTCATCTGTGTATAACACAATCTTCCTTTCCCATCCATTGCATACAAATGGCACAATGCCTAGGTTCTCCCTCATGCTTTTGCCAACGGCTCTATATATAAATTAAATAATAAGGGAAACAACAGGGATCCCTGTAGTGTACCTCTTTGTATTTTAGCCTATCTGGTCACCGCCCATTTAGAGCAATTCTCACCACTGACTTTCTGTATATTGACTGGACTGTTGTCAAATGTCTTAGCAGAATCCAACGTTAATCCTGATAATGGTAGCTTCCATACTGTCACCATACCTACTGCTTCCACCAGCCAATGTGTCAACTTTTGTAGCTGCCATCCCCGATGAAGCCCATTTGGTCCTCATACACTATATCTCCAATCACTTGGTTGAATCCCTTTTCTAGAATGTAAGTCTAGATTGTATGATCACAGTTCTGAATATATATCGGCTTATAAGATTCACTAAGTTTTGGGTCCTTATTTGGCTTTAAAATCACGCCTATTATAGCTTCATCCCAAGATAGAAGGGAGTACTTTGCCTAGAAAAGATGTCCTCAACCATTCTCGCAAATTCCGTGAGTATACAACTCAATAGGAGGCCATCAGGGCCTGATGTTTGCCTTTTTTACTTCTGTGAATACTTACTTCACCTCAGTTTGTCAAATCTCCTGATTTAGGACAACTTAGTTCAGTGTAAAGCTTCGGAAGTGAGGCCTCACTTAACCAATCTTCAATCTGGCCTTTCAATACCTCTGACTCCTCCGTATACAGTTCTTGGTAAAAAGTAAAAATATCATGTTCTATTTCTCCCTCATTCATGTACTATCTTCCAGTTCTCTTATCTTCCATCCCCCTGATCAGGTCCCTTGGATTGCTCACCTTTGTATTCCAGGCTAGAGGTTTTCCACTGCCTCCCCAATGCCGAAAGGGAGCTAATTCACGTACTTCCCATCTTTTACGCTAGATGTCCTCAATATATTCTGCTAGATCTTCCCTTGCGTCTCACAGCCTGCTATTTATGGTAATCCCCTCCTGTGCCCCACCCTGAGACTCCTTCGCTCCAACTGTAGCCTGGTAATTCTCTCCTCAAAATATCAATGTTTATTCCTTGTCCCTTTGTTCTTGCACGCAGCTATACTCATGATCCTACTTCTTATGAATGTCTTAAAAGAATCACAAACTATGTGGGGGTGATCCTATCCCTCATTTATCTCAAAGAACCACTCTGTATATGCTCTCAACTGATATACCACCATCTGATCAAGCAGTAGCCTCCAAACTAAAGTCCATCTTGGGGGTCCTGGTCCCTCTCTTAGGTACATCTCAAGCATGATAGCTGAGTGGTTTGACAAGTGTTCAGACAGATGAACCACCTCTTTTACTTTGTTAGTGTTTTTAACATCAACCAGTAAAAAGCAATTCTGGAGAAGTTACATTATTTCTGATTATGAAAGATACATTCTTTCACTCTACCAACCCTTTGTCTCCACGCATCACAAAGACCTAGGTCCTTAATCATAAGCCTAACTTGTGCTTGCAGCTTAGGGAAATTAACCTTTTTCCTTAAAGTGGATTTATCTACTGTGGGATCAAGCAGAATATTAAATTCCCTCCTATATTTATCAGTGGTATGACTTGTAGTATGTGAAAGTATAAAGCCTGGAGCCGGCCAAGGTCATCTATATTTGGGCCATAAAAAGCAACAATACCATACCAAGAAGCATAAATTAAAACGTTGGCTATTAACCATCACCCACCACTATCTGCTGTATACTCTTCCCATGGTCACCTGAATAGATGTTTTGATGAAAATAGCCACCCCCTTCGTGCAACACACCTTGTCCATGCAAGCAAACCCCCAATCCATCTCAGCATACTCAGCATTTTATCACCCTCCTTCCTGAACCGATGCATGTCTTGCATTATTACAACTTGAGCATCGAATTGCTATAAGTACTCTATGATCCTTCTCCGCCTATTTATTACTCTGAGTGCATTCACATTCCTAGACAAAACTCATAGAGGGTGTTGCTTATTACTGCCTGTCATTTTTCTTTTATCCTTATTACTTAGGTATCTAAGGTGTCTCTCTCGGTGTCCAACCAACAACAGTTTGGTCTCATACTTGTCCTCACGTCCTGATGCAACTAAGGAATGTTTTATTTTTCCCCTAATGCTCGCCACCCTAAGCCTCACCAAATCCACACCTTACCCCAAACCTCCACCACCCAACCCTCCCTGGGGAACCTTCCCTGATTTCCTTAAGGGAATTTCAGTAATACCCATTCAAGCCCCTTCTCTAGTTCTAATCTAAACCTTATGTGACTTTATTCTCTTAATTATACTCTCAACCTAATCGGGCTCTATTATATTGTGAATACAGGTATTCCACATAACTTTAGGTGTGCTTGAGAATCTAAGCTGAGCAGTGGCTCCCAGTTTCTTAGATTTTTAATATACTTTCCCAGCTCCCACTGCCAATCCTTAGTAGCTCTTGAGATGTCTGATCTAAACCTAAGGATAGGTCATCTGCCTGCAAACTGCTTAATTTCAAAGCCGCTGACAAGATCTGCTATTTTAGTAAGTATGTCTTGAAGTTAAGCAAGATCTTCCTTGCACCCTATGTGAATTTCTTCTGAATGGATCTCGATGCACCCTCTGTATGTCAGAGGCAAGATCTACATTGTGGTCAAGAGATGATTAGGTTAATCACAAACTCCCTGAAATTATCATCTTCCATCCGTTCTGGGAGATTCAGTAACCTTAAATTGTTGCGCCAAGTGTTGTATTCCAGCGTTTCCAGTTTCTCCCAGATTTCTCTACCTCTCGTTATCAATGGCCAAATCTCTTTGCAATTAACCTCGACCTTGCCCCTTAACTCCTCCAATGAATCCTCCAAGGCTTTCATCCTTTGCATTAGCATGTATATTTTTACTTCCAAGACTTCACAAGCACCCTGGATACCCTTCTAATTTTTAATTTGACTTATTCCATTAGTTCAGTCAACATCTCCTCTATACTGCTCTGTGGTGCGTTGGATTCAGGAGTACTGTCCTTTTTGCTGTGCATTGGGTGCCTCCTTCCTGATCGATCTCTAAGTGCTCCTCAGCTAGTACCTGGATTCTACTTCACTCCATGCTACTGCCCTAGCTACTGCAGTTCTTCCAACATTATGCATTTCTTCACCACCCCTACCCCTACCTCCATTGTACTGTTACTCTGTTGCCTAAGCTTCAACTGTTCATGTGGGGGATCTGCTTCTTTATATGCCTCCTTCGCAGACTGAACCCTAAACTACGACCTCAATGAGGAAGTAGTTCTGTAAAAATGTTTTGCCTGCCCTGCAGATCCTACCATAGTCCCCACATCTCCATGGCATAATCTAGTAATTCTGTGTCTACTTTCACCAAGGGCATGTGCAAACAGAGTCTGGGCTAACTCTGAGACTTGTCCGCTGTTGAAAGAGTTTGTACTAATGGCAACAATGATATTATGTTGAATGAACAGTGGTTGGCATTAACTCTTCTTCGCCCCAACCTCCTAGAGACACTTGCGGAGTTACCCTGCTTTACTCTCCCCATTCCCTAGAGAATATTTACCTCTTACATCACTTGACACACCATTCAACCCTGCGGAGTAAAATGACCTCTTTCCTCAGGTCTTTTTCTGCCTTTTGAGTGGTGACTCCAGTTCTTTCTCATTGCTGCCTCCTGAGTCAGACCGCCTTGCTGAATATATGTGCCTGCCAGGCCCTTCTTCTTTTTACGCAAGCGAAAGGCTTGTCACCGCAGATGTAGCCACCAACTTGTGCTGACGCTGCCTGCAATACCCCCGAGAGAGATCCTAGCCAAAGCCTGGTGATCTCTACTGAGTCCTGCCACTGCTTCCCTCCAAATAGCCCCGCCGCCACACACCTCCACTGGAAACCCTTGATTTCTGCAACAGTACTCCAGAACATCTGCTTGCCGCAAAATCTTCTCTTCCCAGCCTTCACCTGTAGGTAAGTCCTACGTGTCTATATTCTGCCTCATACAGCCTCCTACAACCCGAGTCATGAGCACTAGAGGAGAGCTCCCATCCGGCTTGTCAAGCTGGCCACCATGTTTCCCAAGGGCCAGAGGCTTTGTTATTAGGGAGCCCATTAATAGCATCTCTTACCTCTTCCCAACCAAAAGCTAGGTCAAAATGACGAATCGTCATCAGAAAAGCCTGGATCGCTGATTCAAGTGAGGCAGAACTAAAAGACCTCAAAATGCCTTATCCAAGAATCAACCGGAATGTGTGATGAAAGCAAAGAACCTGAATCATGCCTAAAGAACGGGTGATTAACTATCTTCTAGTTTTTAGCAATATCCACGCAAGTGTGAACCTCAATCAGTGCTTATCAGGTTTCCAACTTCAAGAATCTTTTCGCTTGTGTCACCGCCGATTTGTAGGAATAACAGAAACAGGCAACATTAGGTCTGTCATAAGCTTGTGATGTGACAAAGAGCAGATCAAACAATCTGTTAGGAGCAGACAAAGATTGGTTGGCAGATATAAGGGAAGACCTGACCTTATCATAAATCACATTAAAAGAATGAAACAGATGCCTATCCGACAGACTATCATCAAGGCAAGCAAACAATGCATCATAACAGGTGAAAAATGATTTGTGATAAAAGGTGTCAGCATAATTTCCTGACCATGTGACTCTGAACCCTTGGTCCTGAGTGATCTCAGACCCAAGTACAAAAGATAATGTGGAAACCATAATAGAAGCCAAGGATAATGAAGCAGACAGTGGGTTGTGATCACTCCGTGAATCCCAGTGGGCTTTCTAATTAAGAACGGAGGGAAGCAAGGGAGAAGACACAAAAATAAAGTCTATCACCATACAAACGACATCTCACTGTAAAAGTGGGTGTGGCCACATTATGTCGAGGTTCAGCATAATTTTCCCCAAGTAATGAAAAATTTAAATCATACAGTGTGTTTATTAGTTCACCCGTGGTAGAATGAGGGAAGCGTTAGTCTGTGAGGATTGAGGAGAGGGAATTTGCCTTGTACGACAACTGACAATTATGATACAGATGCAAACTAAAATCATCCAGCAAAATGAATGGAGTGTAAGACCCAACAGAATGCAAATCCTCTTCCAAGACGCTTCTTAGATAATTGACATTATCAACAGTATATTGAGTACTATTAGCATTACAGAAATTAATAACAAGCAGCCTGCAAGATTTAGAAACCATGTTGAGATTTACAATTTAAGTTGTGGGCTACAATTACCAAAAGTCTTCCCTTAACCCTTCTTGAAAGTGAAAACCAAACTGGAGCACCAAATCAGCAGTAGCCTTCTACAAAGTGACTATTACTGACTTCCGAAGTTTCCTGCAGACAAATAATGATATTTTCAGACAAAAGCCACTGTTTAATAACATTCCTTTTACCCACTATCCCAGAAATGTTCTAGCACAAAATGTCATGGGAGGTGGAGGACCCCTCTATGTTGGGCAGAACCTCCAAACTAGTGACCAGGCAGTTGAAGAGGAAGTAGGCAGTCTGTCTTTGCCATGCAGGTTTCTCAGTGTTTAAAAAGAGTTACTGGTGTGGTTGTTAAAAGGTTCCATGATCTGTCGTTGAGCACTAGAAAAAGTGATAGAGGCTGGCTGAAATGGGGAAGCACCAATGAACTGGGCTGTAAATGCCTTTAAAAGAAGTCCAAAGGAAGGGGTACAATCCCAATGAGAGTTCCCTCATTCCCTCTTTATAAGCAATTTCTCCTAGCAGATGACCAACAAATGACACCATGTTAGAATGTACCTCTATGAAATCACCAACAAAGGTTTTGGAAGCCTTGCCCAGCTAGTTAACTTTTTGCACTATGATAATACAGCTGAACTGATATGGCCTGTAACCCAAATGTCCTTCAAGTAATGTACAACCTTGTTTCTAAGCTGGATTGAATCCTCTTTATCCCCCCGAAGAGTTGAAACATTGGCCAATAATATCACAATAGAGTTGCATTAAGTGGTGAGTGTAAAGGACAGTGAAAAGTAACCAAATCTGCACCATGCACACCCATGTCAACAGTGGAGCTCTCCGTGATAAGAGTTGTACAGCTCCTATTGTTTAGACTACTAACCAGTGGGTGTCAAGGGAAATCCTAGCGCTACCCACAAGAATACACAATTTATATCGATGAACAAATATGTTAACTGCGGTGCTTTTCAACTTGAGGTTAAAACACCCAAAACCCCAAATACAACCTTAGGTTGATTTCAGTATTTTCTAATGTTGTAGCACACGCCCAATTAAATAATTGCAGTATAATGGCAATAGCAATGACAAAAAAATAATAAAATAATAATTTGTGTGGGCTTAACCTAACGACACTTGAACGTCAAGCACTAAGGACTTTAGTGGAAGACCCCAATCTAATTATCAGAAAGGCAGATAAGGGGGGCAATATTGTGGTGACGAACAAGACAGATTTTGATTGTGAGATATATTCTCAACTGAATAATGTAGAATGTTATCAAAGAATATTGTATAATCCCATGTTCTCTCTGTTAACAAGGATTAATGGGTTGTTACAAAAATGGCATGATGAGTGTCTTCTAGATGAAGATGAATTCCTATATTTGAGAGTGAACCGTCCACGGTATCCCTGCCTGTACACGTTGCCTAAAATTCATAAGGACCTCCCTTTTCCACCAGGGAGGCCAATTGTGGCAGGAATCGGGGGACCTACAGAGCGACTGTCTCAGTTTGTTGATCTATTTCTACAGCCAATAGTAGTGAATTTGCCATCATATATTAAGGACACAAAGCATATTCTGAATGTACTTGGAGATATTACATGGGAATCGGGTATGTGGCTGGTAACACTGGATGTGGTATCGCTATATACTACCATACGAAATTAATTAGGAATCAAAGCGGTGGAACATTTTCTCACAAAAACACCAGCGAGTCAATGGGGACACACCCAAATGTTATTAGCTATGACTGAATTGATATTGTCTAATAACTACTTTCTTTTTAATGCAGAATGGTTTAGGCAAACCCAAGGACTAGCAATGGGTTCTATATTTTCTCCAGCATATGCAAATCTATTCATGGGATGGATGGAGGAAATGGTGATATGGGGTCCATCAGGCAGACATTGGAATGATGATATTCTCTATTGGGGACAATACATTGATGATTGTTTGATGATTTGGACGGGAACGGAAAACAAATTACGAGAGTTCCTTTGTTATCTGAACAGTAATGACATGAATATAAGATTTACATCATGTATCAGCTCCACTAAAGTAGTGTTTTTGGATGTAGAGTTATCTATACAAAACGATAAGATTTGCAGCAACATGTACCGGAAACCTACATCATGTAATGCTATCTTGCATGCTGACAGTGCGCACCCCCGGCATCAGATTAGGGCAATCCCTTATGGAGAAATGTTAAAGGTACGTCGTAATTGTAGTGATGAAAATCACTTTAAAATATGTGTTGAAGACATGGAGAGAAGGTTTATCCAAAGAGGTTATGGTAAAGAGGATCTTAGTGTAGCGAAACAGAGGGCATTCAAGATAAAGCGCTCATCCACCTTGAAACCTAGCAAAGTAAAAACACTAGTATCACCGCCCATCAGGATGATTACTGGATATACACCTATAAGTAGAATTTTATACAAAAGTATGTTCAAGCATTGGCACATTCTCAAAGCGGATAAGACACTACGGGAATTTCTTTCGGATAAGCCTCAGATTACCTTTTGAAGAGGCAGGACATTAGGTACGATTTTGAGTCCAAGCTACCCATCAGATGTGAATAAAGAACAATGGCTGACACAGTTTAGTAAAGGTTTTTTTTAAATGTGGCCATTGTGGAATGTGTAAATATGCAAAGGATAAAACGAAACAATTCAAGGTGAATGGAGAACAAACATTTGATATTGCGACTAATATTAATTGTAACACAAAGTATGTAGTTTATTTGATTTTGTGTAAATGTGAGAAGATATATGTGGGCAGCACAATACGGGCTCTTAAGGACCGTATAAGTGAGCATTGGAGAGCAGTTAAGAATAATGATGTGAGGTATCCCATTGCAGAGCATGTTCATAATTGTACAGCACAAAGCACACACAAATCTTTTCAATTTTTTGGCATAGAACATGTTAAAATGGAACCACGTGGTGGGAATAGAGAACTTATACTGCGGAGGCATGAGGTGAGGTGGATCATGTGCTTGAGGGCCGTGGAAGAGGGTCTGAATTATGACCGAGAGCTACAGTACTTCTTAGGATAGTAGACAATGAGGTTGATTAATTTGGTTACTGATCATTAGTGAATATTCAGTTATTGGGAAACAATGAGGAACAAGGTTGTAAATGATACTAATAGAGTTTTGGTTAACCCCTTCAATGCAATCTTTTTACTTCATTTTATTTTTATATGAAAAAAAAAATTGTTTGAGTTTTTGGCTCATGCATAATCTATATGGGAGAGGAATCGACTGAAACAGATATTGAGTCTGAGTATGTAAATTTGCGTGACTGAGGAGCGCATGAATTCATAAGGGAGGTACAAAGCAAAGTAAATTCTATTATAGATTCAGGGCGAAACTGAGACATGTTTGAATACCAGCTTAAGATGGCACCCACTATGAGTAAAGGAGTTACTTTTTATAGTACCGACGTAAGATGACGCCCATTTGAGGCGAATCAGACATGAGTTACCTCGTCGTTGTTTAAGATTTCAAAAGAGTAGACAGGAATGATTTAATTGATAAGTAAGGTGCATAAGAAAAAGAATCTCGTTATAGATTTGGGCGAAACCAAGATATGTGTGAATACCAGTAAAAGAATAGCGCCCGTCATGATTAAGAGGGTTACTTTATGTGATACCGACTTAAGATGGCGCCCGTTTTAGGTGAACCTGACAGGAGTCACCTCATCGGTTTTTGTGATTACAAAAGAGTAGACGGGATTATAGACAACGCCTACGCGTTCCTGTATCCGGGGGCGAGAGCGTTTCAAAGGTAAGTGGGAGAGGAGCCTTAGAAGTTTCACGTAGGATAGTTTTAAAGGATATGAGTTTTGGACAATAAGGATATCTTAGTATTTTATTTATAGATCCCCGCACTTCAGGGAACTTTGGCGAAATTATATTTGGTGTACGAGAACTAAATATATCGACACATGTAACGTGGACATTAGGATTGTAGTCGACCATATGAAATACGGAGCAAAGGTGCAAATTTTGCACTGGGCCACATGGAAAGACTAACCAAGGTAAGACAAGTCTTTATTGAGTAACTTGTCGACGGGATGAACTTTAAGAACCACGAGGTCAGGTATAGTGATTTAAGTTTACACAAATTTTTGTATTTCATTTATAGGTTAGCGTCATCATTTTCATATTGTGGGAGTTTGGTAGCAAGGCACTGAGGATGTCATTATAGGCGACAAGGCACGTAAGTGGCATGGAAATTTTCTGTTGATAGAGTCAGCCTATGCCTCATGTGCTCCGCAGATAATATTAATGTCCCGCACTTTTCATATTGTTTTAGGTGCTCAAATACAAGAATTAAGGTACGAACGTTTATTTAGGGTTCCATCTGAGTAGCATGCGCCTCACTATTTGGTGACGGTGGTCAATGTAGGGTGAATATAATTTAGACACTCTATTTGTTTCATGGAGATTGGTGATAACTATACATGTGAATTTTTGGAATGATAAGGTATTAATATGTTGAAACACGGGACACAGACTGTCTTATGTTGTGGAGCATTTCCTTCTGCACGTGGATTATATGTGGGCTGACATAAATGAAACAATAGATTTTGTACTCCAATTGTATTATTCTGTTACTTCCAGCCCTGAGGAAGTCGTATGGGTTAATCCCTTAGCGACGAAACGCGTTGGGGAGTGGAAGATTTTTTGAAATATGAGAAATGTGAAGACTCTACTCTGAAAATAAAGAAGAAGAGAAGCCCACATGAATTATTATTTTATAATTTTTTTGTCATTGCTATTGCCATTATACTGCAATAATTTAATTGGGCATGTGCTACAACATTAGAAAAAACTCCTATTGTTTATTCTGGGCTCAAGACCAAGAGTTCCAGCCTCAGGACCATACAGCTGCCTCACACCAGAATTAACCAGGCATCCGATACTTGATAAAGCTCTGCTATGGCCTGTATGCAGTTCCTAGGCAGTTTTGGAGTGCATAGGCATCACTGAAGGACACATGCCAGCTGTCAAGGTCACTACAGACACAATGAATGCTTTTGGAGTATTGTTAAACAAGTCAGCAACAACGGATACGGTTGAAAGCGACTCCTCAATCTTAGTAAATCTCTCATTGCATAGCATGATTGATTTAACAATAAGTGATTCTTAGTTCTTTAGATAAGTGTTAAATGAAGTATCCAGAGGTAAACATTTTTTACTTGAATTTTTATGTCTACCAGAAGGTTCTTTCTGAATCCCAATAGCCCACTGTTTCATTTTCTTTGCTATTCGGAGTAGTGGCAGATGTGGCAACAACAGAAATGGAGTGTCAAGGTTGATGTACTTCAGCTTCAAATATACAGTTATTGCTGGAAGATGGTTAACCAGGAATAGGGGCAATAGTACAGTTCACCTCGGATTTTGACAATTGTATTGTAATTGCATTTATATAGCGCTTACTACCCCTGATGAGGTGTTGAAACTCTTTTTCGGCAAGAAGTACGCTACTCCAAAACCCATAAAGGATTAGTGGTGAATTAGTATAGTATAGTGAAAAATAGATCATTTGATGGGTGGCTATGTTAGTCAGTTATTTGAATTGAGAAGGAAAGTGGAGCGATAGAGGAGGAAAAAAAGGTTTGCATTTATATGGCACTTGCTAACCCTGATGAGGTGTTGAAGTGCTTTTTTCAGTGAGTAGCACACTACTCCGGAGCCCATGAAGGATTAGGGGTGAATTAGTATATTGAAATATAAAAGTAATTTGAGTGATGGATATGTTGGTCAGTGATTTGGATAGAGAAGGATAGTGGAAAGATAGGAGAGGGAAAATAGTTTGCATTTATGCAGCACTTGCTACCCCTGATGAGGCGTTGAAGCGCTTTTTCAGCGAGTAGCATGCTATTCAGGAACAATTAAAGGATTTGTGGTAAATTAGTATAGTGAAATATGGAAGCAGTTTGAGTGGTGGATATGTTAGTGAGTTATGTGGATTGAGAAGGAAGAGGGAAGGTTCCCTCATGTTAGAATCCCTGAGAGCACTGGAAACGTTAGTCACAGTTCTTTAGTCACAGTGATGATTTCATTGGTAATGGCCCCTAATGAAGAGGTTAAAAAAACTAAAATGTTGGGCGACCTTCCTAACCCATTTCTGGGCATTAGGCGCGGGAGAAGATTTGCGCTTACCCATGTTGTGGAAGGTCAGCATGAAAAGTCAGGAAAGATGGCCAGGTCTGGTCTTAATCAGGCTCAGACAGGCCCGCTCTTGGTCCAGTCTTTGCCTGGGTACGTCTCAAGCTGCTGGACTTTATGCTCCAATTTAATTCTACTACCTCCAGGTACCTGCAAAATTCTGGGTCATGTAGTCCAGGCCCACGTCATCATGCAGGAGCAAAAATAAAGTGTGCCTGTGCTGCAGGGCTTCAGGCTCAAATTGATGACTCCTGCCTCCAGGTGCTTGCTGAATTCTGGGTCATGTAGTCCAGGCCCACGCCATTATGCAGGAGCAAAGAGTAAGTGCATCCCATATTGCGGGGCTTCAGGTTCCAATTTATATCTCTAGTCTCCAAGTGCCTGTTGTTCTTGCCCTCACCATCAATCAGGAGCAGAGAGAAAGTGCATCCAACTGTTTGTGGAGCTGAAGGGTGCTGTTAAAAGAAAAAAAGAAGAATATGAATTAAAAGGCACCGTTTATAGGAAAGAAAACAAAAATAAAGGACTGCCCACCACTCAAGACACAGAAGCGCACACCTATTTTCAGACAGATATTCAGAGTGTACTGGAAAAATGTTGCTACTCAAAGAGCAATGGAGCCAATGGGAGAAATACTCTAACCCACTGCCCCATCAGTTTGCACTCATTTTGTTTTATACAAATTTTATTGACTGTTACAAATTCAATCAAAATTAACGTGCAAATACATTTGCTTTTAGGATACATACAGTATGATGTAATGTACTATCATTATAAGCGATACAAATATAATAACTGAAGACACATTGGAAAGACCTTCCACCCACCACCCAAGAGCTTATCATTAATCAGTTTGTAGTCATGCTGAGAAGCAGAATGTGAATGGCACTTGAACAGAAAAACCCTAATCTCCTCTATGTGTTGAAAAGTTTGTAGAGTTTTTGAATATGTTTTTTAATGCAAATGCTTGTCAGACAACTACGCTTGCCGGGGTCTACCAAGGATTATCATAGCACACATCTTATGCTCCCAGGATTCATGAAAGGAAACAACCAACCACAAAACCTGTGAAATTTCTGTACAACAAAATGTCCACCTAGAAGACTTAACACAGTGCAATATAAATTCACCCTTAAATGTCTATTGGCTTTAACAT
Source organism: Triturus cristatus (assembly GCF_964204655.1). NCBI lineage: Eukaryota > Metazoa > Chordata > Amphibia > Caudata > Salamandridae > Triturus > Triturus cristatus. Next base: position 730,662,982 of record NC_140587.1, on the reverse strand, counting down.
GTGATGTTCATGATGAATAGGCAAGGTCCATTTCTTTTGTTGTAATTTTTCATAATAAAGAGATCAGACCTAAGGCATCTAATATAATATTACCTAACGAAACAATCAGGCTGATACCCTTTATCAGTGGCTCATCACCATAATCAATGCAGTCGACTATAGTGAGCACAAGTTTTCCGACAAGGTAAACATCAAGTGTACAATCATAAAATTAGAAATTTGTACCAAATTAGAGGTGTCAAATCAACATGCAACTCTTTGTAAAAGAGGCTAGCAAGTATTCTCACACTGAAAATAATATAAGCCCACTGTTTAGTCAAAGAGGTAACCAAAACCAGGCCCCTGATCTATAACAGTAATCTATGAGAGTCCATATGATGCAATATCTCTCACTAGGCAGTATAACGATAATCCAGTATTAACCGGGCCTACATACTTTCCACAATAAATCAATGAAGACTATAGCCTTTACCACTGAATTGTCACTAAAAAAATCTAAGGCCTTGTGTTTTGAGCATAAGCATTGCCTCAAATCATCCCTCCACATATAGTAATGGAATTAATTACAAATATGTACACAACTACAGCTGGCAAAACAATATGCAACCATTCCTAAAACAGTATAAAAAGATTCTCAAAGTGCCTATCTTCTACACCTATGGTTTGTCTCAAGGCTTAACTAACACGAGAACCCTTCCTTACTGTGGTCATTTGTGTGGTTCCTCTTAACAAAATACATATCTACAAGCTTTAAAAGAATATATTAACATGCCATGCTTAAAGGCCTTTTGGCCTTAACATATGCTTTTCTCAATCAATAAGTCCAGCCTACCGCCTTTATTGTAGCAAACAGATCAGGCCAATAGCCTTAACTAATGGTTTGTCTTCATAGGAATCTTAGTCCCGCTGTATAGAATACAAGGCTAAAAGTGCAATACAGGCACCCCTTTTCAGTGAAAGCACACAATGTCTGCTCAATGAAAATTTGTACTCAAGCAAATCAGTATTTGGATGAGGCCAAAGCCACTTTGTCAGCAGTCATAAAATTAGAAATATGTAAAAAATCACAGATGCCAAAAACATATACAACCCTTCCTAAAGCAACATAACATGAATTCTCAAAACAAAGTGCAAATCTCCTATCCCTCGTATTTGTCAGAGGGGTAAACGGGCAGCAAAACTCTTACCTGCTATAGTAAAGTGTGACATTGAAAGGTAACAAAAATACCTATTTACAATCTTAAGATAGTGTAATGAAAATTCACCTTGAAAGGCCTATTTGGGTTTAACATATGGGTTTCACAATGATTGAGTCAAGTTTAATGCCTTTGTCATAACTTTAAACAATAAATAAATCAGCCTTGATCAATGACATGTCAACATAACCAACTCAATTTTGACATGTTGAGCATATGCTTTCCCATTAGGCAAAAGGTACAATACAAGCACCCTTTACCAGTGGAAACCCAACTTCTGTCTATTCAAAATTTGTGCTCAAGGTAACTAAATTATGGCAGAGTCAAAGCCCCTTCTCTGTAGAGCTTTTAAAGTTCATTATGTCTTGGTCACGGGTCTGGCAAACGATGTGCATCCACGTCATGCCTAATAATGACAGCTCTAAAAAGACTGACCTTCCAATTATAGTTGCATAATTGCTTCCATATGCACTACCTCCCTCATATGCGCTCCTCATACCAGTTCTATATAAACCCCTCCTGCCCACCGCTATGCCTGTCTTACATGCCTCTGTGGACAAATTTGCTGTTGCCATTCTGAACACTGTTTTGTCTTAAACATTGTTTTTGATTAAACTTTGTATTCTGTATAGATCCTTGGTGTCCTGCTTTTTCTTGGTGTTTTGGCACATTGAGATCCTCCCTACTGTAAGGACTGTGACAAGGAGGACATATGCGTGAGTAGTGTGTCACTTCTTACTGGTAAGCCTCATTACCTTGATTAAGGTTCTCCTCATCCCAGTCTTGTTCCCTCCCTCCCTGCTGCTATGGTTGTGTTTGGTCTTGTTACTAAGAGGCATTGCGGAGGTGGGAGGGGGTTTATAAAGTTAAATTAGAGAAAATGACTAGCGTTCTAGATGTCCTGTCTGGATCACCTCACTTCTGTAAGGACTGGAACGAGGAGGACCGTAATCAGGGTAATGAAGATTACCAGTTACAACACATTCCTTCTCTCAGTTCGCTTGCACGTGTGAATGACACCAAATTGGGAATGTGCTAAGAACACTTAGGGGCAGATTTACAAGAAAGTGACGCATCTACAGAGATGCGTCACTTTCCTTGCGCCACCATGGATGCGCCGTATTTACAATACGGTGCACCATGGCAGAAGGATTGACAGATGCGTCAGAAATTCTGACGCATCTGTTGGGGCAAAAGTCAAGCATTGCTGGAGTCGTGTCGCAAGCACGACGCAACTCCAGCAATGCATTTTGTGGCCTATTCCCACTACACTGCGTCATGCCTTACGCCTGCTTCAAGCAGGCATAAGGTTTTGACGCAGTGGCGTCCTAAAAGTGACGCAGTGAAATCTTGTAGATTATACCTGACGCAGGTATAATGTGACGCAGGGCTTTACAACGTGATGCATCTCCCTAGTTGCGTCATGTTGTAAATAGGGAGCATTGTTTGCGCCGCTGTTGCGTAAAAAAAAGTGACGCAATGGCGGCGCAAAGAGGCGCAAGGGGCTTGTAAATCTGCCCCTTAAGGTTCAAGTAGATATGCTGGAATTTTTTTAGATTAACTTTGGGTGCATTTTACTGACCTTATTTTCCCCACTTCTAACTTCACTTGGAGTATCTCAGCAACACCGGACGGTGCAGTGCAAACAGGAGGCGGGGACATTCAATGTCACCTTTACAGTCACCAGGTACTTCAATGCTCGCGTAAGCCATGAGGGTTCGTCTTTAACATGGGTAGGAACTAGGGCTGGTCAAAGTAAACAAGTATTTCTCTGCAAACTTCATGTTCTTCGCGGCGAATATGCAAGGTCATTAGGTCTACACAAGCCGGGCTGTTGTTTGAGAATTGGAACTTTATACAATGCTTTTCTATTGTAAGTGCTTCCTTTTCAACGGTTATTCAAGTGTAAACATTTCCCGTAGCTTCCTTATGCAAGCGTCTACTGTGAGACAACTGAGAGGAAAAAGAATGTTAAGTACGCGCTTGTGTACAATATGCTAGCAGAATAATAGAGCTTCTTAGCACATGGTGCTACCTGGGCAAGGAGCCACATGCCAGAATTTCTTTTTTTATTCTCATTGCTTTGAATGATAGACTAGTCAATAGCGGTGTCTATAAAGAGCTTGCAAAGTGCCCAGTTTTTCTTTTTTCTTTTCACTCACCCTTCTGCTGCTGGAGTTTTCTTGTGCTTCGTCCATCACCTGACTCGCGTTGTGCTGACCGTTTTTTGCTTTTATTTTTTCTTTAATCTCTGTTTATTGTTACAGATTTTTTTTAATTTCTGTTTATTTGTGGTTTTGCTGTTATTAAACCATTACTTTTTGATCATTCATTCTTTTTATTATGCTCAGTGCTCAACATGGCAGAGCACACCGAATCCCATCAACTCCACACTCTCTTCATTCACTTTTCATAAGGGTGTAGTAAGAGCGCTACAATTCGTAGCATACACAATACTTCCCATATACTAGCACCATGTGACAAGCCTGAGAACGACTTCTTCTCTAAGAGGGTAGGCACGCTGGGTAGTTGTTTAAAAAGGCATGTGCCAGAAAACGAGTGTTGCACGCTTCTTGTGCCTCGGGTACTCGACTGGTCGCATCTCCTCTGCAAGAAGTGGGGCCCCATGTATCACCACGGGCTAGAAGTAGAACATTCATGCATAGAAATACAACAGCTATGAATAGCCCCCACCAATGTATGTGCAATAGTGAGACAGACATATAAGGACTGTCTGTGGTTGATCAAGCTACGAAGAACGACATCCAGTTTTAGTATACATCTCTCTGATGGGGAAATGTAGGAGTGCTGTGACTGGAGTTATTTTTGGGGTTAGCTAGATTTGAATGAGCTGTGGGAGGGATTCTAGGGTTGGGCCGAAGGGTGAGGGATGTTTGTAAATATACGAATACACAGCTGTTTTTATTGAATCATAGAATCAGTTTGTGCCCCATAAGTGCTAATTTTCTAAATCTAAATCCATTCAGAACAATACACATGTCCTTGCTTGCAAATAGGACAGGGGGAGCAAACTATGTATGTCCTGATGATGGGACACAGTGTAGCAAGAAATCTGAATTAGAGCCTGCGGTCACCAGATAAGCGATGCCAGGATGAGATGAAGGGATGGTTTGAGTACAAGGGGCCAAGACCTCTTCAAGTGTGGGGTGCACTGGAAGGCCTGGTCAGTGAACAAACGTTGCTGCAGGGGCAAGAAAGGCTCGGAGCATAGTAGAGGACTGGCAATTGTTGGCAGCCCATGCATTGGAGTAGAATGAATCATTTCCTGGTTTTGCAAAAAGCTGTTGAAACTGTCCATCTTTTTTTCTATAAACGCTTATGGACTTTGAACTTTTAAAAGGAATTGTGAATGCAAGATTCTGAATACTTCACAAATCCACACCTCTACTCTACTCAGGAACAACAAACAAGCTCCTGAGACGACTACAACGAATCCAGAACGCCTCGGCCCGACTCATCCTCAACGTCCCCCGCCGCAGCCACATCACACCCCACCTGAGAGGCTTGCACTGGCTCCCCGTCAACAAAAGGATCCCCTTCAAACTCCTCATCCACGCACACAAAGCACTACACAACACTGGACCCACTTACCTCAACAACCGACTCACCTTCCACACCCCCACCCGAAGCCTCCGCTCAGCCAACCTCGCCCTCGCCACAGTCCCTCGCATCCGGAAAACCACCGGCGGCGGCAGATCCTTCTCCTACCTCGCCGCCAAGACCTGGAACACTCCCCCTACCAGCCTACGACAGACCCAGGACCTGCTGGCCTTCAGAAGACATCTCAAGACCTGGCTCTTCGATCAGTAGCGCCCCTCCCCCCAGCGCCTTGAGACCCTCACGGGTATGTAGTGCGCTTTACAAATGCAGTGATTGATTGATTGATTAGGCATTTGGAATCATTTAATGTATTCTTTTAAATCAATTGAGAAACCCAACTAAAGGAATTATTCAACAAAGGGTCCAACATTTTTCCTAGCAAAATATTTTAGAAACCTCTCTGGATGTGGCAGTTTGACTTTATTTTGTGTTCTCTGTCTGGGGATACTCTAAGAAGCCACTTTTGCTTACAAGAAATAATCAGAAAGAATAGTAATTTTGTCAAATTGGCTCTGCAGTTTTCACATGGAGAGGCACTTTAACCTGAATGCATCAGACTGTAAAAGCATGGCTAAAATGTTTGAGGCTTTTCTAAAGTAGGACTTTTCTCCCATAAAACTGCTACTTTGAAAACATTGAGACGTGAACATGAATTAGATTGAAATTTGAAACTCTAAAAGTGCCAATATACATTTCAATAATATGTACTATTACCAAGAATTATCACTATTATACCTGCATGGTTCATTTGAATACGACTTGAAATATTCAACTAAAGGTGTTTCTTTCTTTTTTGTTGTTTTCTTGATATTAGTAAGAAAGCCCAACTTACATTTCTAAGTAAGTAAGTACTTGATTGTATGATTACTTAAAAGCTTTACAATTCCATCAAAGCACCAGAAGAAACACAGGAAGAAAATAAAAACACAGACCGATGGGTCTCTAATAAAACCAGGCAACATAAACAAAGATACATTTAGTTTAGAAGAAAATAAAACAATACATCACATAGGGTTTAAACATAGCGGGGTGTGAGAAGTTGGCCTGGCATGTGCTGGTCACTAGTTATAGTGGCCACCTTGCACCAGTCCAATTCGACTCTTATGGTAGATAGGTTTAAGACAACCTTTTAAAGAAAGCTATCCTAGTGGTAGCTGTGGAGAGCAGCCTTCAGGCTAAGTCTCAGAGGAATGTAAAGCAGCTTGTTTTACCTTATAATCTCTTGAATAACCAAATGAAAGGACACCACACAGGTATATATATCAAATATATATGTATTTATTACTAGACACACTCTACTAATCTCTTTATGAGATTAGAAACCAGGTACACATTCAAATGTCAACGTTTCACAATAAATTAAGCACAAATATGGCTGGAGCCCTAGGGGCGTACCAGACCATATACTAAGAAAGTGGTATAAGATGTCGACTTGCAAAATGACAAGGCCTTGGGCCTGGGGAATCGCTGGGGCTTCACTACTGCAGTGTTAGCAGGTAAGTAACAGGTCCACGGGAGACGCGTGCAGTGTGTGAACACAGCCGCGGGTTCCCTATTGATAATAATGGAGCAAGTCGTGGTTTGATTTTTAAAGTTTTAGGGTACTTCGAGGAAGTCTACAAGCAAGCCACTTACAAGGTAAGTAATTCGAGGGCCAACACACACTAGGGCACCGGAGTGCACGAGTTACCTCACCCAGGGAAGCCGGGTGCATAGGTGTCTTTTGGTGTCGGGTAGCGTCGCTGTTTTCTATGGAGACCAAAGAAGACTTGCTGCTTTCGTCGACTGAAAAAGTGTTCGGTGGAATCCGAAGGTGGATTCAAGATGCAGAAGACCTGAAAATTGAGGGGACAGTGTTCAAGGTCACTTGCCAGTGACCGGTGGCCAGCAAGATGGATGACCACAGATGTCGCATCGATTCAGGTCGTCGATGGTGTTTTGACTCTTCGCTCACGAGGTCCAGGAGGGATCGACGATGACTAGCAGCTGGATTTGGAATGTCCCACAACGTCTGCAGCTGATGGCAGTACTGGCAACCGGATTGGAGCCAACAAGCCTTGGCAACTGCAAGTCTTGTGTGGACTGAAGAAAGTCGATGGTGCAGACCAGCAAGGTCTGAAGGACTCACTCAGCAAAGCTGAGTGAGGGCAGGCCTGGAGCAACCAGGGGAGCCCTTTAAGTTGGTGAGAAAGTCTTTGGGGGACCCACTAGCCAATGGGCAAGTGATTGTGAAGATGTCTCCTCAGGAAATGCTTCACAGAAGCCCACGGTCACTCGGGATGGGGTAGGCAGCTGATTTTTGGTGCAAGACCTGCTGGAAGCTTGGGCCACAGATGGTCCAATGCACAAGTTCTTAGAATGTTGTTTAGGGTTTGCACTCGACAATAGTGCACAGTCCCCTGGTATTGCTGTTCCTCATCACTCGTGGGGTCCACTCGCCACAGCTCTGCTGAGGACTCACAATGGCCATTGAGAAGTCAGGAAATCTACTTCCAGGGCAGCAGGGACTTCGAACTCCGGCGGGAGCGGGAAAGTTTGCAACCGTTGATTAAGGTTTTTGGTGCCTGCCAAGCAGGGGAGTCACTCCTTGACTCCAAGGGAGATTCTTCTGTCTTCCAAAGGTAGTGGAACATCGAAGGGCCAGGATTCTTCTTTGTAGAGCGTCATCCAGGGTTATCTGAATTGAATTGGCAATGCTTGCTATCTTATAGTGAAGATAGGGGAGGGACTAGCTCTATGACCACTCCTCTAGGAGGGTCAGGATAGGGGGTGGTTACACCCACCTCCCTTTGTCCAGTTTCGCACCAGAGCAGGGACAGGTAGCCCCTGAACCGGTTTGAGCTGGCATATGCACAGAGGAGCCTATTGCTCTCCCAGTGCAGGACTTCAAAGCACTCTAAGAGTGCACCCACCCAGCTCCAATACACTAAATCGTGTCTGGGAGATGGTGACACCTCCCTGTGACAGGATGCCTTTTGTTGGGCCTCCTCCACTGCGAGTTTCAGTCAGCAGCAGGAGGGCAGCCCAGTGTCTGTGCTGGTGGCATCCATTTTGTGATGCCAGGGCTCTATAGGATTTCTGTCGTTTAGTATAGTGGGTACATGTCATCCCCTCTAGAAGGGTGGGATCATACTCCCACACCAGTTACTGGTGTAGGGGTATGATTCCAAGTTGTTTGACACCAAACACAACATGTTTTGATGCATTCATTCCAAAGTTAGCATTTACCGGGAGGTTATAATGCACTTAAGAGTATATGGTTTAACCGCATCCACAAACAGCTATAGAGAATAGACTCTGCTAGCTGCAGAGGGGTCCTGCTCATGCAGAGGCACCCCCTCACATAGTAAACCAAGCACCCTGCCCTCAGGATTGATAGGGCCTGCCATAGGGGTGGCTGATAGGTTTATATGTGTGTGTATGGTGAGATATAGGAACCTATACCTCAGTGAGGAGTGCTAACACTACCTCACACAGGCTGCAGTAGCAGGCCTATGGTGTCAGAATGAGAATGCTTCCCAGGGGTGGCATAATACATGCTGCAGCCCCTGGTAGGCCTGTGAAGTACCAATGCCCTAGGTACCTAAGGTACCATATACTAGGGGCTCATAAGGTACCACAGTATCCAATCACTAGTGCATCTAATATGCACACCAAGTTGTTTTAGAGAGAACAGAGAGACTGGGGCCCTGATTAGCAGTGACCCAGCCAAACTAGGCCAGAAACCAGTGCATACATCAGAAAAAAAGTGGGGGCAAGATCCTACTCTCCTACACAGGGTTTATTTATAAGCCCTTGCGCCACCCTTACCGCACTTTTCCCATGTTAAAAATGACGCAAAAGTGCGCAAGGGGCTTGTACATCTGCCCCAGCGTAAGTAAACATTTCATATGTGATTTGGGATACAGGCCTAATATTCAAAGTGCAAAGTGTTAGTTAGTCAAATCTTGTGGAGTAGCTGAAGACAGAGCCCAAAAAAAGACCAGCTGCCAAAGCCGCTAGACTGCAATTAGGCAAAGGGGGACACAAAGCAACACTTTGGAATTTAAACACACAGCAGGGATAGACATTTCAGATATAATTTCAGAGTGCAAAGTGTTGAGCAGTCAAGGCTTAAGAATGAGCCAAGGGCCAGCAGCATGAGAAACCAGGGTGCAAACTTGCTAAGGTGACATGTACAGAACCACCAAAGACCAACTGCATGAGTTGCAAGAGTGCAATTGAGCTTGCACATTCTGTGATTCTGGGCAAATCACTTAATCTCCTCTTGCCTACCAAAAAAATGAATGTGTCCTTGTGTAACGTAACTGGTGGTTATGTAAAGTGCTCCACTACCTTCGGGTCGAGTTTGCGCTATATAAACCTGCAAAAAAATAATAATAATAATAATGAATCACAACAGAATTATTAAACGTTAAAACGCAGGAGGGGTAGATATTTCAGATTTAATTTCAAAATGCAAAGTGCTGAGTTGTCAATGCTTATCCACTAACTCAAGACAGACATGAGTAACCATGGTACAGATTTCCAGAGGTGACACGTGCAAAACCAACAATTATTGTAAATGAGCATTTCTCTCAAAGTGAAAATTCCTGGGTTTGACAGAGTGCAATGTGCGCAATCGCAAAAATATAACAATTGTAATCAAGCTTTGAAAAAGTGGAAGAAGCCAAGTTTTCGAACCATTCACTAAAGTGACAGATGCTACCGCAAGAGCAAATGCAAACAGGCATTACTTTCAATGTGCATGATGCCCAGTTGGGTATCGATTTCAACTAACATCTTGCCTATGAGTACACTTATAAGTCAGCATCTCTTTCAGGGCCAAGTGCAAGTGTAAACAAACCTAGCATATTGATTACAAGGGGAAGATTGAGCAATGTTTATGAGCAGACAAGTCTTTCAAAGTACAACAAGCCAGGTTATCAAGCCATATCAATTCAATGGTGTTCTTAAGTTCCTACATAAAGCTATCAAGTGATTGTCCCAACATCTCACAAAGGCTTTCCAGCTGTAGCAAGAAAATTGCCGATTTGTGCTAGTCCCATTGGGAAGTCAACTATATAGATGTATGTCACTCACTCTTTTCATATTCTCATACCATATTGCAGGAAAATTGCCATTAGATAAATTCGCCTCTGAGGGAGCAATACTGGGCAACAGAATAGAATGTGCGACACCTATTTCAAAGGATGTAGACACAGCCTGCAGTGTCCCTAGCCTATGGGAATGCCCTTACAGTGGGACCTGTATTCCCACATAGGTAGTGTTAGAAGCCTAGTCAGTAGGATGTTCTTTAGAGCTTATCTTCCCAAGGCTGCTTTCAGATATAGCTGGCAAGTAGTGCCTTCATGTGATGTATCGATCCTCACTGCTCCAGGGATGTTTCTGATTTCACTGATGGCTTGTTCCCTTGCCCTGCTCTTTTAAGGTTCTCTTTAGGTGCTGGGTTGTTGAAAGTGGGTCGATTAGATACTCTGAGGTCAAGTTCAGTGAGTCTCTAGCACTGCCACGGTACCTTGACCAGGTACTCTTTTTGTCCTGAAATATCCCAAGCAGGGTACCATTAAGTCTGCATCTGTCCTGGCCACATGATGATGATATTTAATTAAATCTTTTTCGCATTTGATGTCCATTTTCACTAGGCCAAACTCTAGGCGGTTCAATGTGCATCTGGTTGTTTTGGGGAGGTTGAATACTTTCCTGTATGCAGCTGTGTGACTGTGCTCTAATAGCTCTGTGAGAATACCGGGGTACACGAGGTGTCCATGACTTATGGTGGGTAAAAGTTTCACCTGCGTTACTCTTTGGATCCCCTCCGCGGAATGACTCTAGAAATTGGGATATAATTAGTTTGTGCAAATGTGGTTTTGGCAGCTTTTTCTATCAGGGCCTGATTATGCAAGAAGGATTTGCCGGTGTCAGACAATCAGATGCTGAGGTAATTGTATTTGCAGGTTGTACTTATCTTTAAGGGGCCCAACTGCCATTTCAGCTGATGTTTCTAGGTTCTATTGCAAAAGACCAGGACTATGGTTTTTACAGCATTTGCATTCAGCGCATTCTTAGTATTGTATGAATAAAGTATGACAAGGGCCCTCTTCATCCTAATTCCTATAGCAGCACGTCACTTTCATACTGAATGACAGGTAGTTTGGTATGGCCTAAATTAGTTGGGAAGCTATTTATTTTCACCATCTCTGCGCCTAAGTTCACGGTATATAGATTGAACAAGGTGGGAGCGGTGACGCATAGGTTTGAGATAACTTAGTCCGGACCCAGATGTCAGTGTATAATGCTGTGATAGCTGCAGGGAGTTGCCTTGATATTCCCCATTCCAAGAGTTTGCTCCAGAGGGTGTTCCGGTCAATTCCATCAAAGATTGCATTATAATTGACAAAACAGGCATAAAGCGGGGCATGGATGATTCAATAGCCTAGGTCCCCTGGTAGGAAAGAACTTTCATATTGTCCATAGTAGTGGGGTTCACCCTCAACCCAGTCTAATATTGTGGGATGATGTTGTTCTTATTATTTCAGACCTCCAGCTCATGTAGGAGCACCTTCGCTAAGGCCTTACATCTAGTAGGCCTATTAACCTTTGATTTTCAGGTGAAGTGTTGGTCCCTTTTTTATGAATAGGATTCAAGACGGAGCCTTTCCATGATTAGGGGATGGCAGAATATAAAATAAATTTGTTAAACAGGCTGCAAATGTAGGGTGCCCAAAAAGCCCAGTCTTCCTTAAAGACGCCCCCAGGTAGGTCGTTTGGGTCGGGAGCACCAACATTCTGGATGATCTTCAAGATGCTTAGCATATTGTTTTCAGAGACTACACTTGGATTCTCCTCCAAGCCTTCTAGGGCATTAACAAGTGAGTTCTTGATGGCTGCCTTTGTTTTGCCAGCACCTACATAAAGGTTTGATACGTGAGCGGCCCATTTGTCGGCTGGGTCAGTGTTCTCCTTGCCAGTGTTTGTGCTCCCCCGGACTTGCTAGGTGCTAGCAGGGAGTATATGTATTTTCACTCCTCTTCTAGATGTTTTTTCTCTAGTGCCCAGACTAATCTTTTATGGGTTTTTTTCGGCTTTAAGCTTGTTTTCCGTATTAGAGGCCATCCCTCTTCTATGAAGGAGCTCTGCGAGGCAACATATCCTTATGCTCTCCTTGAACTCTTTGCTCACAAAATGAGGAGAGAGCCTTCCTTGTATGGGCACTCTATGTTGAATTTTATGCTTATAAGATGTTAGAGCTGTGTTTAGCTTTGTTATTATTGTCCCCCAATGTTTCTCAGCAAGGTTCAATTTGTGGTCCAAGGCTGGTAGAATGATGGCTAATTTAAATCTAGAATACCTACCTTTGCAAACCGGGCCCCATTTGACTCTTTTTTGTTAATGGGTGACATTAGTTGGTAGTAGTTCCCCAGCCAGTTTGTGTCTTATGTGTATCATTGCGCTCACAGTAACCACAATAGATAGTGGATGGTGCTCACTTCTGGTTCTATGTTGGACGAGGTACCTCTCACATCCTCTTAGCATAAGAAGAAGTAGTCCAATGTTGATCTATTTTTGAAAATTGGCCTTGGTTTGTCCTTCCCAATGCCTTTTTGATTGGCCGAGCCAAGCTTCGATTCACTAATGCAAACTTCTAATATGTTTTGGGATCCATCCCTGCAGTATTCTCCTAGTTGACACATGTTTGGTGTATTAAAGTCTCCTGACACTATGCACTCATGTCCTGGATGCTCATAGAGAACAGTTTTTATCAGGTTGGTGATATTCCTGAAGTTCTCACTTTTCACATCCCTGTTTGGATTGACCTGCAGGTTTACCATCATAATGGAAATGGATATTCCATCCATTGCTAGGCATTTATGTTTGAGGGCCTGCACTTCACAGGAGGAGTTGCAAATACAGTGTTTTGTAGGAGGAGAGTAGTCCCATTGGTCTCCCAAACAGATTTTTCTTTTGAGCTACAGTGTGACTTGCATGGTAACTTGGAATGGAGATAGGCATCGTCGAACACCTTACTTGCAAGCATAAGATGTCACAAGTGTACAGATATTCCATGGTAACTGTATTGCCCATTAGCGAGTTTAACCCTGCTACAATCCAACGTATTACCTTAATTGTGGCTCTAAGTGTCTTTTCGTTTTTTGCGTTCGTGTTAGGTATGAACTGGACCCTTTGATACAAGGGCTGCCGGTAACCAGGCCCAGTCGTACTGGTCAATAGGACGGATATTGGTATGTTCAATTGGCACTCTGGTGGGGAAGCTATCCCATTTGTCATTTGTCAGTTGTACTGTGATCTTTTATTCCCAATACTACTGTGTTATTTGCTTTGTTCTTCGCAATATGCTGCCTAGCACCTTATTCTGCACCAAAGCGTGTTGCCTTTTTGACTGGATGTGAGGATATTTTTCCATCGGTGGCTTTCTGATAAGAATACCCCACTCCTTGAATTGCTTGGTTTCTGAAATTATATTTTTGGTGTCTGTGTTATCTGACCACTCTGTCAGTATGGATTCTCTATAACTGATACAGGAATTATCTTTAAATTTCACTGATATCAGGTGCGCCGATGTAAGATAGGATAGTGAAAGTATGTTATTCAAAAGATGTAAAATGTTGGTCCTATTTAAATTATCCCATGGCCCTCTCAATTTGAATTCTGGGGTAAAAATCAGTGCTGCTGATTTATATACTGGGGGATGTTCAACTTTGCCCTTACTGACATTAAGACATGGATGTAACAAGTTACCACCTTTTTAGGTCTCGCCTAAGCAGTGCGCATGCACTGCATAGAAAAGAGACCTCATGAAAACGATTCAACTTTGCAGGCAAAATCGTGCACGCGTTGCATTGCTTTCAATGCAACGCGTGCATGCTTGTTGATTCCCTTGTGGGAGCAAGCAGCGCCATATGTTAGCAATTAATGCGCTTGCTCCCGCAACGGAAACGCTGCCTGCTCTCGGCCACACTTCTCCCCCACCCCCTACTTGTTTGCAATTCTTTTTGGTCTGCTTTCCATTTCTCTTCCACCGCTTTATTCTGTCTTTTATTCAACTGTTTATCTATCGTCCATGCATGCTTCCTGTGTCTGCTTTCTCTATCCGTTTATGTTGCTACTCACCCTTAGTTTAATTTGCTTTGATTGTTTGTAATTAGGTGTATGGTTCGGCTTCTCTTATTATATTCTCTCCCATCAAGTGTCTTTCCGTCATAATCCAGCTTTGTATTAAACATGAAAATAAAATAAAGGAAACCAATATTTAGGTTCCACTCACCCGTCTCGTGTTTCAAGCACATCTCTCTTCTAGCTCTTAAAATCTAAAATGCTGTCTTTACATCTCTTTGCTCAGCTACCACTCTGTTCACATTCCACATCCTCTTAAAACATGACATAGATTTCTTTGACTTTCACTCGTAGCTCAATGATGCTTCATGTTTTGAACTTTCTACTTTTTTGTGCTCCATCTTTGTCATTATTACCAAGCAGTCTGGCAAAAGTGTTTTACAAATCAAAAGAAATCAAACTGAGAACAAATGCATGTCAGTTCTTTTTTCGGCTGTCTGATCCTGCAATGAACGGATTGGAAGCATTTAGATCTTTTGACATCTGGGCATTAAATCCAGATTTAAGAAAGGTTGTTCGGTTTATCGGGGAACAAGTTGTTGAATCTCTGACAGCTAGTTGTAGGCATGGCTGGATATGGTTAATGGAAAAATGGTTCCAAAAGATCCCTGACACACTGCCGATCAGAAAGCGAACACCAAATAAAGAAAGGACACTCTAGTGTATGGTTTGGGAAAGATGGAATGCATAGAGAGCGTGTGGCCTAACGGGCTAGGGTGGTCGCTTTCAAATCTGGGGAAAAATACTGTGCCTAATAAAAACAAGCATTGGCATAGCCAATAGGTCTCGCTTGTGGGACCTTATAAGTATTTAGTTATGCAGCACAATATCCTTGGTGCAACAACATTAACTGTTGCATGGTTAAACACTTATAAGGTCCCAAAGGCCAGACCTATTGGCTATGCCAATGCTTGTTCTTCTTGCATTGGTCCGTAGGTGTTATGATCTAAAATCCTGTTCAATCTGTTGTGTCTCCACCTACTTAGTTGTGCTGGTCCATTGCATGTCTTTTTGGTGTTTTGATGCTACCTCCCTGAGTGTTGTAATTTGTTGATCATTTGTGCAAGAATTCTCATGCTTCTCGTTGTGGGGTTTAATGTGAGGAGATCTAGGTCCCTGAAGCAGCTCAACCACCCTGGTTGCATTGTCCCATTATGTGTCAGTTTGATGTTCTGTCAACCTAGTCATTTCAGATTGTATTGCAGTTAACAGTGTTATCTCATGTTGTTCCTTGAAAGTTTAGCATGTTTTCAGCTGAGTGTTAAGCACCATGTGATGCAAAGGCTGGGTGTAATTTTCGTTTTGTTGTTGTGCCTCTAGGAGCAAAACCAGTCCAGTGCTTGGCCATGCAAGAATACTTTCAGCAATTTACATGAAATGTTTTTGTCTTGAAGAAACTGTTTAGGTGATTTTTGTGTCGCTGTTTTTGGTTGAAAGATCTGGTGAACCTCAGTCCCTCTGCACTGCAGTCATTGTCCTGCCCCTCTCCCATTCACTGGGGTATTTGACGCTTGAAGCTGAGTAAAAAGTTGCTTTTTTACTATTGTGAATAAGCGTATCTTTTCTTTTGCTGTTTTTCAAAGATGTGCTTGTATTTTACTTTTGTCATCGTGAAAGAGGTGCTTGGGCGTTTGCGACTTCTGGCGTGGTATCTCTTGCATGATTAATTGACAATGGCCTGTCAACTCTGTTCTTGGCATGGCTAACATTATTCAGTGCCTGCTCCTCTTTTTGTATGCACTTAATTCTCTCAATCCTCATGTTTGTGAGTGAGGTTATGTTGACCAGTTGTGCCTTCTTGCTGTGGTCACTTTGCCAATCAGTGCATGTGGGCCCTTGATTTTTGTTGACCAGTTGTGGGTGGATTCGAGTGCAGGAATTTTCACCTTGCATAGTGCCTATCTGAGTGCTTTTGTAATGGTTTATAGGTGTGGATATTATTTGTGTGGATAATAGCTCCGGCAGTGTGGTTAGCTTACCAAATATGGCATTGTCAGCTGTGGTGTCTTGACCCTTGTGTTTGTTTGCCCTTAGGTCTAACTTCTTATTGACCGTCGCCAACATCTTGTCAAGTGTCAACAATCTGTGAGGGACCATTTGCATTAGATCCACTTGAATTTCTAGGCTGTGAGACTGCCAAGTGTGGGCATTTACTGCCACCCGAAGGGAGGAGTTGATAGTGTTTATAATGGTATCGGGGACTTCATCGCTGGTTAAGATGGAGCTTGGGGTGTAAACCGCTTAAATATTGGGCCACATAGTCCCCTGTGTTCGACTTCCATATTAGTAGTGAAGTACTCCATACCAGCTGAATATGGTGCACAAATTTGTTGTTGAGAAGTATGGGGGTAGTGCAGAGTCCATTGTGCCATCCTGGGTCTTCCCAGGGGGAAGGAGCAGTTCTGATTGAGTCTCTTGGTTTCAGGATTGTAGGAGATGTCATGCTGGTGGTTGGCTGGGTGATGAACCATCGCCTCTACTAACATTTTCTGCCTTTTTTTTAGATTTGTAGAGTTGGTTCCATCTGGGTCATCTGTCTGTGAGTTAGATGTGAAGATAGCTGCATTTGATCTAATTTTTTTAATAATTGGAGCCTGAGCTTGTGTATTATCCTTTGGGCTTATATGCTCAGTGACCATAGTTGATGAGATTGCTATGACCTATGTGCCTAATGAGGGTGTGCTTGGGATGTGGAGATTTATTATGCATTTTCTTTTTCCCATCACAATCTCTGCCAGCTCTACCATCTCTCACAATTATTTATTCTTCAAGGATGATGCTGGCTAACCTTTCAGAAATGGTCTTGCCTCAGCGCTTCTGGCTCTAATTGCCAAGTAGTTTTCCCCATACCTGACCTTATCCATGTAAAATACTTTTGAATGGGATTTTTAGTTGTAGCCAAGCCATGTGATTGGGCTGATGTACCCTACTTTCCCATCTCCAGCCTGAGGCAATCCTCTTGCTGAGTTGCAAGCCATTGTTGTTGGCCTTACTATGGGCCTTACTGTAAATCTCAGTGCTGCGTTTCTCTGTTCTCTTCATGACCTGGCAAGGAAGAACAGCATGGCACAGCTGCTGTTCCTTCTATCAATTTCACACCTCGGAAACAAACATATTTCTACCTATGGTTACCAGCCGCGGCCCAGGGACATATATGCTCTATTTCCTTCTTGTTTCTGTAAGAAGATCATGGCATTTGGTAATATGAGTCTGACTCAGCTTGGCCAGTAAAACCTTTGTGAGGCTGAGCCTTCGCTCCGTTATTCTATTATTCACATTGGAGCACAGTGTGGCAGGGAGGGAAGCACAATAGGTTGGCGTCCTTTCGTCACACAGAAGAGACGATCTGAGAGCAATGGCCCACAACACGTCACATCCTTCTGATAAGGTGGGAAGTGGGTGATTTACGCAACTCCCTAAGAGAGGGGCAGAAGCACACTTAAGCTGCACCAAGGGGCTGGAGGGGGCAATCAAGTTGGTGAGAGGGGAACACAGCAAGCAGCAGCAGAGTTGACTAACCTGACTGTGGAACAGTGCCTTTAATCACCAGCTGCGTATGCTTCCAGCAGCTGCCCTTTTTTCTAGCTGTGATGACAGCCTCTCTCCATCGTGTCATACCAATAGTCCAATACACTGTGGCAGCCTTTCTATCTCAGCCATTGGTCTCCTGGGACTTTTTATAAACTTTTGCCACCCCCGGATCCTAATTCTGCTGGGTTGCGCTTTTGACTCTGCTCTCATTTTCTTTCTCTCTCACCCACAGAGGTGGAAAGATCACACTGGGTGGAGTCAGAGTCTCGGAGAACACCCCTCGTTATGCTCTACCCGCCTTATTCCTCCCAGCCAGGTGATCTGGCCTGCAATGACCCTAGATTCTAGCCAGATGGTGCTGCTCTGAGGAAATGCCAGTGAACTCTGCTCCACCGGTAGTCAGCTGAGTTTTTTTAGCCGAACTATGCACTTCAAGTTGAGTGACAAGAACTCTGTGAACTCTGCCAGTTTAGTGGTATTCGCCGCATACCCCCATATGAACCTGGAGTCCGGGCCGGTTGCGGTTGAAGGTGGCCGATTGGCTTTCACGGTTGAGTCGGTTCTCTTATGGAGCATTTTTCTAAAGATACTCCAAACTTCTCCAAAACTTCTGGAACTTCTTCCTGGAGGTCCTCTTGAGGGTCCAATGAGTCCAAAACACAATCCAAGAGTGTGAAAGCTTTGAACTGGTCTTCGAAAGTTTGGGACCACTAATCCCACGATTCACATGGACAAAGCCCTATAAATTCACTGGACGTGCTCCAGGCAGGGGGATCTTGGTGGTGGTGTTCCAAGTGAGCTCTGATAACCTGTAGCTTGCAAGGAATCCACTCTTTAATCATTCTGAAGCAGGGATGTAGTTTCAGATAATGCAGCAGGCGCAGTCAGTCAGAACGCCAGGCCTGGTGGTGCAAATCAAGTTTCCAGCTTTGCAAACCTTCTTCTTCTCTTAGTTTCAAACAGGAGGTCTGAGAGGCTCTGCTCCTCTCACATATGTTTTAAGTGTTCTCTGGGGTCAACTAGGAGAGTATTCCTGTCCAATGAGGTGCAAGGCAACACCCCAGAGCATGACCACTTCCTTCAAAGTGTGGCATAATCTTCTCCTGGAAAGCACTTTTCCTCCAAAATTCAGTATGGCTTAATTCTCAGCAGAGGAGTAAGAACTACTTAAATCATTTCCATAACTCTCCGCCCTTACATCTGCAGATTCCTGCCTTAAGCCTGCTATCCACCTGGGTCATACGGGATGTGGGTAAATGGCCCTGGCATTTCCTGTCTGTCCTATTCCTCCTTTGAAGCTTCATGCTTTATGGCCCCTCCATCATGCTTTGGCATTCCTGTGTGTCAGAACTCTCTCCAACAGATAGCCTCTCCCAGGGTGAGCCACTTATGACGTCATCAAAGCAGCCTGGCTAATCCTGTTAACTCTGACCAATCAGGGAAGACCACAAGAAGGCTGAATGTTCGCTTACAAATAGGAAAGTCTTATAACAGTTTTTTGTATACTTTAGGATACATTCAACAATGACATATTGTTGGATTTCGATACCATTCTCCTAAGACCTCGAATTGTATTTAATACCTAGCAATATTTATGCATTCATAAACTTTTGCCATGTTATCCTATTGGGCTAGGCATCTACAATGCGGAAACTGAACTGTGCAATTTCTCTATCATCAGGGCATGTAAAACATATTTTATAAGGCCCTTGCTTATTATTACATGAACCTCCACCCCTCGGATGCCTAGGGGAGACTGTGGGGGTCTTGAATATGCAAAAATAGTGTTGATCCTCACTCCACAGTGCTCCTAGTACGAAATTCGATTTTGGGAGACACTTTACTACGATGGGAAACGTGAAATGTGCAATTTCTCTATTTCCAGGGCACATAAAACATCTTTTATGAGGGCCCTCCTTACAATTACATGACCCCCACTCATGGGACATCTAAGGTAGACCCTGGAAGGTGCCTAAAATGCCACAATAGTGTAGGTTGCCCCTACCGACAAATACGAGTTTGGGCACACTTTACATTCAAAAGCAGTGCTGCAACACAGGGCTGCTTTAAAATTACATTAGGCTGTTAGCAGTGCACACATGCACGTGCCACAAAGGCTGATGGCTTCTCAACTGCCATTCCCTATTATTACTAAGAACTTAGAGGTAGGTGTAATCCCCCTGCCATATTATCTACTAAGAGCTTATAGGGTAGGTCATGCCAATTATAGGTGTACCATACACATAGTGCCCTAGTGAATGTGTGTGTTTTTACTGTGTTTTCAACATAGCACTGGCCCTGGACTGTTAGACAGAGCCCAGGGACAGTCAGAGTCAGTTACCACCAGTACTAGTCAGCAAAAAATGGGGGTGCACAGGGCACTCAGGATGAATTTGCAACAGCAAGTATTTTAAAGCATGACATTATGCAGTGTTTTTTTCACTTATTCTTAAGAAACCATTTATTCCTTAAAGAAGGGTTCCATTAATTCACTGGGTAGAGATATTATAATGTTTGAAGATGTGCTTCTGACATTGTCATGTTCATTAATTCATTTTGTATTCCCTGCAGTTTTATTCTTAAAATCAAAAATACAATAGGTACTCTGGGCAATATTTCTTAAGTTACAAACTGAGGGCCTCATTTATGAGAGACTTGCATCACATATACACCATGCAAGGTGATACATGCATGATTCAACCCTCCAAGTCAGTTGTTTGAAGTCTCCAAAGCCACTTTGAAAGCCTCTGAGTGGCTTAAAAATCTGGAGTAACGCATCGCAGTG
This sequence comes from Triturus cristatus, assembly GCF_964204655.1. Classification (NCBI taxonomy): domain Eukaryota; kingdom Metazoa; phylum Chordata; class Amphibia; order Caudata; family Salamandridae; genus Triturus; species Triturus cristatus. The sequence continues at coordinate 730,642,714 of NC_140587.1, read as the reverse complement.
CAAATCCCTGTGGTTGCGTTACTCTGCCCTGAACTGGCATTCCATGGGTATAGAGTGGGTGTTCCCATGCAACTCCCATGGATTTTGATGCATCCCCAGTTTTATAAGAACTTGTGGATGCACCAAAAATGTACACCTTCCAAGTGGGGGAATAACAAGGGAAACTATCTATATTCTTCCTTCTTTCTTCCTCTTTCTCTGTGTGATGCATTCTGCTCACACATAGAAAGATGAAAATACCTCCCAGGATTTGTCCTGTGCAGGAAGGTGCCCCTTGCAATCATGCATGGAATACAGGCACCCTTGAATCATGGTGCAAAGGTGACTGCATTGGCGCTAGGCTGCCAAAAGGGCACCAGCACAAGGGAAAGAACAGGAATGCATTGTAATGTCTTAAATGTGGTGCATTCTTGCTCTTTCCCTGTCGTGCCTCGCAGCAAGGTGACTTGCTGCAGAGCATGAATACCTCATACATTAGGCCCTAAGGGTATACTTAAAAAGTCATTCCCAGGGGCTATATTGCCACTAATTGAATTACAGGGAGTTGGGCCTATTTTGCATTTAAGTAAAATGGGCGCTGTTATGAAATGTGTTCTTTGCAGTAGGAAATGCAACCTGTAAATAAGTTCTGGATTTCTGAAAGAAAGTAGTTATTACAGAGCATCAGTCTGGCAAATTTTGAACATTGATATGATAGGAAATTAGGTACATTGCTTCAAAAACTCATGCTTTGTCTGGATAGTGGTGGGCTCTGTGCCATACAAATACTGCTAAAACTAGCTCTAATTACACCACTTACGCTGATTTTCTAATTTTTGTTCTGTCACTGCAAGCAGGAGCATGTGGTCTTTTGTCCTCTGCAGTGCTCCCTGATGACAGGAAGGGTACTGTCAAGTGCATGGCAAATAAGGGACCTAAAATAATTGTTATTACACATTTTCAGTTATTTGTACATTTGATGTATGGCCATTTGGGCACTATGTTTTAATAAAGTCAGGAAGTCCTTAGTGGAGGCCTTTTGTTTTTCTGTCTAGTTGGAGACCAATTCTGAATAGATCCGTGCTAACTTTGAGATCGGCTTCCAAAATGGAGGCCTCAGATAAATGTGCAATTATATCAATAGTTATCATTACTCTGATAGGTATTCTGCTTGCCTGTTTAATTAAATAAAGACTCCTTTATTGTATACATGAGTGGAGGAGCATTTAAAAAACTTGAGAATATTTTTTTTAAGTAATGTGCCAAGCTAATTGGTCAATACACAAATTTCATTCATAATTGTACTAGGCAATAATACTTAAATGTGTGAATATACTTAGACACTGCCATATAAAAGTTAATAGAAATAAGAAATGATCGATCAACGTGATTAGAAAAGTAAGACAGTGGGGATTAGCCCTGATGATGGTAAGGTAAATTTCTGATTGAAACAAGCCCTGCTCCAGCAGGAATTCCACAATGTTAAATTGAGTCAGTAGATGTGCATTCCTTTCTTTGCTTTAGTACCAAAAGAAGCATGATTTTAAAAAACCACAATCAGGACTACAGATATATGCCTGCCATGTGGAGAAACTTAAACAATCTGGTGTGGTTTGTGAAGGTAGAACTATCTTAGTTTAACCTGTAGTTATGTAACCATATATATATTCACTTAAAAAACCATAGGTTTCACACATGTTATAGTTAGGTGGACATTTCACTCGTAAAAAAACAATGAAATTCCCCCGTTATAGTTAGTTATAGTTATAGTGGAGTGAAATGTCCACCTAACTATAACATGTGTGAAACCTATGGTTTTTTAAGTGAATTTGCAAGGTTTTTTAAATGCTAATTCCTAACTATAACGTGTGTGAAACCTATGGTTTTTTCAGGGAATTTGTATGGTTTTTTAAATGCTAAGTTATGTATTTATTATTATATTTTTTATATATTTATTTTACAATAAACTACGTATTAACATTTTAATTTTTTTGGTTTTTCACCGTGCGCGCACGGTGCGCGCACCCCGCGATTTTTTTAAAAAAAATAAAATGTTTTTTTCTGCCTTCGGGGTCCTTCAGAGACCCCCTGACAAAGGCTAGGGGGTCAGGAACTCTCTACCCTGCCCCCTTTCAACGTTCGCCACATTCCTTTTTCACTCTCACACTCAAAACAAACAAAATGGTGGCCGACACTTCCTGATTTCGACCGATTCGAACGTTGACTGACATGTAACCACCAATCAGAATTACGCTCGCGCACGTTAGGGTGCGCGCACGGTGCGCACACGTGAGCGGCTATAGATATTTATGTACTTTAACTGCAATTTTCTCAGGAACTACTGAACAGATTGACTCCATATATGCAAAAGGCACATCCCTGACCTGAGGACTACCTCTTTGCCAAATTTCAAGTAATTCTGTTCAGCCGTTCGGGCTGTACCTTCGACTAAAGGTCCTATGGGAAAATGCATGGGGAAAACGCGTTTTGGGACCCCCCTTTTTTTTCGGCCCCGCTTGATGAATCCCCCCAAGACTTTCAGGGTAGGAGCTGAGCGGAGCGCCCCATTAGTTTTGAAAATTTCGCGAGGATTCGTCAACCGGCGCCAAAGTTATTCAAAATAGAATTTTGAGATTTCCTATGGAAACACGGTCCTAACTATAACTATCTACTGGCGACCGCCAGTAGATAATATATATCGGTGTTGTTTAAATTCTGTAATGTCTCACAGAATACTGTTCCAGCTTCTACAAAATGATTCAGTGCATTAATTAGTTGATGCTAATATGCGTGGCAGAGCAGTAGTATTGTTGTACTCCTTCCCATTCCTTTTATTATCCCAACAGGATATTTCCTGTGTTTTTTACAATGTCTAAAGAATATTGTCAAATGGCTCATATTCTGTACTTCAGTCTCACATTGCCTTTAACATATACGGCATCCTTGCCTCTTCAGGAATTTAGTTTTCCTGTACTATTTGTTTTTTAAGAATTAACTTATTAATGCACAGCTCTTCCTTAGCAAACAATGCTTATGAAAGTGATGTGAGAAGGACCTGTGTCTATATGATAACTATTGTACAAGCTTATCTAGATAGTCGTATATTTGATTTCCACACTGTTAACACATACCAGAAAAAACCTGCTTACTGCCAATTGAAGCAAGAATCTATGTATTGAAAAGTGTACAATAATTTATATTTTCTGCGTAATTATACTTCTCTCAGTTTTTATTTCAGTTATCATTAAGAAATTGAATTAACAATTGAGGTGTGCCTCTTGGGACTGAGGTGCAGAGACAAAACACACAGAGCCTACCCCCACTTCAGTGAACTGGGGCTCCTCTTAGGCAAGCGCTTGAGAACTTGGGCTTGGAAGTCTCCTACCCCCCCCTGCGGTTAATGCTTGGGGATGCCCCATGCAGGCCTCGGCTCAACCTGAGAGCGTCACTCTACGCCGAGAAGGCACGCAAGGCCATCGGAAGTGCCTGCCCCCTTGCAGCCTGTTGGGAAACTATATTAGCCGATTTCCTTGTTGCCTTCTAACCCGATGGTGACTTGCCTGAAGATGACGGGGCTGACACATCCACAGCGAGGCATCAGACTAACACCCCCGACAAGCCCCACCTCATCACATCACTGGTAATTTCCAGGCCGTTTCTCTGATGTTTTTCCCTCTTCCCTTTTTTCTGCCACGGACTAGTTATTACTGATGTTAATCTTTGTTGAGTTTTCTGTTTCTGATTTATGTGAAGCTCAAATCTTGTGCTACTTTAATCTAGTTTTTATGCTGCTGACACTGCACATGTAAGTGTAATGAGCTCACACTGTATGACTTGCATCCTATTGCTCATTCGTTGTGTAAGTACCCAACCTGAAAAAAATCAAAATCGATCAAAAGTTTCAAACAAAAAAAAGAAACAAACCGATTTCAGAAATTCAGATGGTATATTTTGATCATCAGTGTGAATTATCCGTGAAAAGTTATTTGCCATCTTCTAATCGTGACTCGATATGCCACCGTTTAGGGTAAAAAAGAAGAGAATTCAGGGGCATATCACCAACAAAGGGGCATATTAACAAGGAACAGGAAAAATTAACGTTAAGAGCGCTTAGCGTTAATTTTTTACCGCCCGCCATCGCTGGAGAATATCGCCTGGTTATCGCGTTATTAACAACGCTAACTGCCTAGGCGATAACAAATCCATCAATAGCGGCATTTTGGGAGGTTATCGCTGATAATGCAGCAATAAAACTACAAGGATAGGGATATCCTTGTTGATAGCCCATGGTGGACTTAGCCATGTAGTCCACCTCCCATTGGATTACATGGCTAAGTCTGAAAATTAGCAGATGTAAAAAAGAAGCGTTAACCGTGGTTAGCGCTGCTTTTTTTGTCTCTAACAGGGTTAGCGTGAAGCTTGATAATAGGAGAAATGTTCTCCTATTATTTTGCTCTGGAACGCCCACTTTGCATCTCATTAGAGTTGCAAAGGGAAGTGTAGTGAAAAAGGGTGCTAACATGCGATTTTGCATGTTAGCACCCTGTTGTTGATAGGGCGATATTTCTATCTCCACTTCTTTGGCTTTTAAAGCCAAAAAAAGAGATAAAGCCCTTGTTAATATGCCCCAAACTGCGATAACATCGCAGAGCGCACATAGTGCAAATTTGTATAACTCCGGCTATCGCTGGAATTAATTGCCGAGATAACGCGTTATTATCAACTCTTATCTCCATGGCGATAAAAATTCCAGTGATAGCGGCGTAAATGAGGGAACATCGCTGGAAATCCAGCGATGCAACTACAGCGCTAAGGGAATCCTTGTTAATAGGGAGATGTGGATTTAGGCTTAAAATCCACCTCCCATTATAAATATAGCTAAGTCTGACATTTTGCAGACGTTAGCTGATGGCGATAACCGCGGTGTGCGCCGATTTTTATGTCGGTATGGGTATCAGGGTCCGGCTTGATGATACCGCGATGTGCGGTTAGCGACTTTTCCAGGGTTGTTTTCAGAGGGAACGCCTAGGGAACGCCTTCTTTGCATGTCATTAGCGATTATTATCACTGACATGCAAAGCGGCAATGACACGGGCGCTATTGCCAGTAAGCCGTTGCTAACAGCTGTTAGCGACAGCTTGCTGATAGGGCGATAAAAATATCGCCACTTTAGCGGCAAAAAGTGCCGCTAAAGTGTCGATATTACCCTTGATGATATGCCTATCACTTTCTATAAACTTTAGAACATACACATCGTGTCCCATTAGATGATGACTTTCTGACAAGGAGAATGATATTTGATTATGGTGAGTCATGTAAAATACATATATTGAGATATCTTTCTGTTCTTTGAAGCAGAACCTTTGAAATGGAATTACTGTAGGCAAAGCCTATTGACAATCAGATAAGTAACATAGATGGTCACCATGACATTCACATCAAAAGGTCAATAGTTTTTATTTAGAGGATTATTGACTCATGGCATGCCTTTATGCGGAAACAACAATGTGCATTTCTTTATTCCACTTAGCGCAGAAAATGAATGTTCCATTGCCATTGCCAAGGATACCGACAAACTCAAATGGATTCATTGTACTATAGCATACTGAGATGTTTCAGAAATACAAAATAATTAGACAAATGGCATGAGCCATTCATGGAACCAGAAAAAGAAATACCTCAAAGGAACACAGAGGAAATATATCAAAAACACTGAAATTATTAGTACATATCTTGCTTCATCTAAATGTAATACATGCTTTACACATTTTATAGGTCATTCTTCACCGTGAGTGTGATTTAAAACACATCTCCCTAATGGATAAGGAGAGAAAATGAGACTAATTGACTGATGTTTGGGCGTGAATGTACAAGGCTCCTGTTGCTATGCAAACAGAGTAAATGTGAAAAGTCCCCACAATCAGAAAGGTCACTTGCACATTTGGGAAAGACTTGCTGAGATGTGCTTTCTTGCTGCACCAGATTTCTGCTGAACATATGCCAGAGGGCGCATGCATGGTCAGCCACAGTAATAGTTCATCTGTGACAAGGTTGCAGTGTACTGCTTTAGAACTCCATCTAAAAGAGTCAGATATGCTGGACGATGCCTAAGGAAACAGCAGCTTTTATACACAGTTTAAAACAAAAACAAAAACAACATTTACACGTTTTAATTGAGTAAAACACATTAAGTAAAATGTTATACTACTAGGCAGTGTTAATATGGGGAAATACGATATCAATGCACATCATGATATATCAGGCACATGCATCATCATAGGGTTTTGCGATTCCTTAATAGCGATTATTAAGGAATCGCAATTAAGGAATAGCAAAACCCTATGCATGTAGGAATCGCTAAAGAAATAGCGATTCCCACAAATTCCTTAATTGTGACTAGCAAATTGCGAGTCGCAATTAAGGAATGTCTTCCCATTCATTCCTATGGGCCTCCAGGCCCATAGGAATGAATTAGAGATTGCGGGAGCAATTTGCGAGTACCAGTAGGTACTCGCAAATTGCTCCCGCAATTTCGATGGTGCAAGGGTGTCAAAATGACACCCTATTGCACCCATGTATGTTCACTCTGCACAAATGTTGCATACACACATGCTCTAAGGGCATGTGTGTGGGCAACATGAAACTTAGAAAAATGCAAATAAGTGCATTTTTCTGAGTTTTCGCAAATTACCATGAGGTCCAGCCTCATGGTAATTTGCTGACGCTAATAGCGAAATCGCTATTTTTTAAACTGTAATGCATTGCATTTAAGGAATCTCAATTAGGGATTCCTTAAATGCAATCGCTATTTAAGGAATCCCAATTTTGAGATTCCTTAAATAGTGATTTTTGCATTTGGGATGATGCATCCCAAATACAAAAATACCGGTCGCAAAGGGGCAGATTCTGAGAATCTGCCCGTTTGCGACCGGTTTTGTGCTTGATGCATGTGCCTGTATATCCCTATAACAACAAACTCACATCACTGTTCTCTAATTCAACCATGATGGCCTCCCCCTCAACCCTAAGTCAGATGTACAAGGTCAGGCAGGCCCTGCGACCTAGGCATAAAGCAACTGATTGACAGATCACAGGTGGGGTGACACATAACCCATAGACAAACACGCAAGCAGGAAAACAGAGATCAATCCCACAGATAGGCACCGACACCACAATGGTCTTTATAGACTGGCCCCAATAAACACCTTTGACCGGAGGGGTGCATGTTCCCAAAATACCATAAAGTCAGACACCACACTAAGGGGCTGATTACGATTGTGCAAGGCTCGTCACTGCCAGCCACGCGGTAGCGGTCCTTCCGCAATCGTACCATGATATTCCCCCCACCACATTACGGTGGCAGAGAGTATCGCGCTCGGACCGTGGCAGACGGAAAGACCGCCTGCAACTGTACCGCCAAAAGCAATCATACAGATTGCCTGGCAGACAGTCCAGGGAGCATAAAATGGTGGAGGTGCCTAGCAGGCACCGTCCACCAAATTTTAATACTGGCTATTGCAGGACTTTCCACCATGGAAAGACTAGTGTGGATTTGTTATGGGGCCTGTTGTGGGCTCCCATGTGTTGGGAGAGGTGAGGGTGCACTTGGAGGGTATCTATGGTACCCCCTACATTTCACAGCACTACAAGGCAGGCACAATGTGGTGCCTGCCACGTAGTGCAGTGATATGCACACCATGGCATTTTGACATTTGGGGGGGTGCTGCTGTCAGCAGCACCCACCACAATGTAAAAGAGCAAGATCCGACCGCCATGGTGGTGGACGCATCCTGATCGGATGGTTCCCTCTCCAACTCTCTCTACACCCTAGAGGCACCCAATCACTTATGGATGGCCTCTAGTTCAGAGACCCTCTTTTCAAGAGCGATTCTTTTATGATGCTACATACGGTTCTCATCCGCTGGATGACCAATGAGTACTCCTCGGCTGACCAGCTTCATTGCCTCCCACATTAAGGCTAGTCAAGTTACCCCATTGTCATTAAGTGCTAGATAACCCTTAAGAACCTTCCAGATTGCAGTTACTGTATGGGGGACTGGAGCATGGTCCCACGAAGCCGCCAACCCGAAGGTTGAGAAGCAGAGGGAGGCGTGCAGAGCATCAGAATAATAGGCACATGATCTGAGAGGGAGCGGGGCTCAATAGTAGTGTAAACCACTCAATCTAGCAAAGCAGGTGAGGCCAGAAAATGATCGATTTGGGCATATGTCTTGTTAGCTGTGTAAAGAAGGTATAGCCCCTTTCCCCCGGGTGGCGCAAATGCCACAAGTCGTACAAACCACATTCGGATACCCTCGGACGAGGATGCTCCTGTCTGGCCGGATCTCTGCCCAGAGCGGTCCATTCCAGAGTCCATCACTAAATTGATATTGCCCTCCACCACCACAGCCACATCCAGGGACTAGAGGACCTTAGCCAGAGAATCAATCAGGAAGGGATCTTGGAGCTCGTTAGGTGCATAAAGGGTAGCAAGTGTGCAGTGATTGGTGCCCACCCACAGCCAAAGGGCCAAGAGACGACCCTTAACCTCTTCTACTGTCCGGTGGTGTTCAACACCAATCCAGGGAAGTGTTTAGAGAAGAGAATGGCAACCTCACTGTAGTAATAAACCAGGAATAGGGGTAAATAGAAGTACTTTATTAGTGAGGCTATACAGTAGACAGGAGCCTTCTCAGCTCATCCCAACCATTCTCTGAATAACAACAAAATGTTCAAAAAAGGCACATTCTGTTGCATGGCCTCACTGCCCAGAAACATAAGAATCTTTGGGAGAGAATGGTGTTAAATAACCAACAAACAATTCTACTCCCAGCACTATATATCCTCCCTTGTAATAATAATTAAATTAAAAAAAAAGGAGAACAATAGTCATCAAAATTACAATACAGAGTGATACACAACTTTACTCATGAAACCTACTGGGAGTGACCCTGGTCCTGGAGCTTCTCATGAGAACATCTCCTTTGGACACTCGACTTCCCTCAGCATCTTTGCTGTGACTGGGTACTGAGCCACCCACTGCACCACCACACTCACCCTTCATCCTGACTTTTACCTTGACAATTTTACTAAGATTCTACCAATGCCCTCCTTCCATCTGAACAGCATTAATCCCCACCTTTATAACAGTGGTCAGTGCACTAAATTTGTTTTTACCTTTCCTCGCCTGAACAGGTAACTTAAGGCGAACCATGTCGCTCACCGTCAAAGGAACAGTTTTAGCCCCCTTTTTTCAATCATACCAGCATTTCTGTCTGACTGGAGTTCTTAACACATTCTCCTTCACAATCCCCATAAGACTCAAGACATCAGAATCTGATTTCAGCCACTGACTCATCCACCCTGGCCTAAAGCTTGTATTCGCTCTCCTCCCTCTCAACAATTCGAAAAGATCTTGGTGGGAGAATGTGGCGTAGTTCTGTAAAACCACAGCATGGCATCCAAAGACTTACCAACATCATGGTTCCCTGTCTTAGCCCACCTAACACACTCATTTGCAACTCTGTTCATCCTCTCCACAAGGCCATTTGTTTGTTGGTGGTACAGGTAACTCCTCACAAGCTTTACACCACATGCATCAAGAAATCCATGTAGCTCTCTACTCACAAGTTGAGTACCATTATCAGAGACAAGAACATCTGGGAATCCTTCCCTCATACTTTTTTCAAAAGCAACACCAAATTTGATGCATTTGGTTCTTTGACCAACTTGATCTTTGGTCACTTGGATGCATAGTCCATCAAAACTAAAATATGCCTTAAACCACCAAGCAGGGAATCAATGAGTCCCTTAATATCGATCCCTAATTTAATCCATGGAACAGAGGGACAGTCAATGGGAAGTAGGGGAGGAGTTGTTATTTTCAAACTTTATCTGCAAATCCACACCCTACACAATTCTCAACTACCTCATTTATCTCGGTATCCATCCCAGGCCACCAAAATGCTTTACGGATGTGACGTTTTGCGAGGCTTGCACCCATATGACCCTCGTGAGCCTTAGAGATGATGATCGGCCTGATGTAATGAGGAGGGATAAGTTTGGCAGAATGCAACAACATTCCATCTTCCAAGGAAATCTCAATTTTCAACTTTTCAATAAGGTTGTAAGGGAGGGGATAACACCCTCTCTCTGGGTCAACCCTTCTTGACACAATCACAAACCTGTTGAAACAACACATCATCCTTCAACGCATTCCTTCAGTCTTCCTCCAAATCCACACTGAGTACAGTTATCTCCATCTCAGCCACAAAACAATCTTCAGTGTTCTCATCACACAATTCATGAAAGTCCAAACCTTCACTTTCGTCACATCCCAGAGAAAAACGGGAAAGGAAACTGGCCCTACCATTCTTTCCACGAGTAATGTGTGATACATTAAATTGATACTGCATCAACCTAAAGACCATCCTCACAATCCTAGGAGTACAGCATTTGCCAGAACCAGCACCAAGAATGTTAACTAAAGGCTTGTGATCTGTCCTCAGGCAGAACCGTCTACCCCATACATATGGATAAATCTTTTCTACCCCACAGGCAAGCTAGTAGCTCCTTCTCAATGATGGAGTACTGCAGTTCTGCAACTCTAAGTACACTTGAAGCATAACCCACAGTGTCTTCTTTGTCTGGTTCTCTGTCTGGCATCTACGGTAATTCAATAGGATGCTCAGGATCAAAAGGCTTAAGAGCTCTACTCTTACGTAGACACAACTTGACTTGCTCAAACAACAGAAGCACACTCACTAGACCACTCAGACTTTACCCCTTTTTTGAGCAAATTACTGATTGGACGTACAAGAGTGACAAAATCAGGAACAAAGCGTGAGTAACACTCAAAAACTACTTACAACAATTTGACACCTGTCTTGTCACAGGTTGTGGCAGCACTAACAATGGCTTCAATAAACCCTTGTCTGGGCCTGATTCCCTCTCGCGCAATAAGATGAGCCAGGTATTCAACTTCCTCACACAGGAATTTACATTTCTTGGTCTTGAGAACTACTCCATGTTTCTCAAAAATATACAACACAGTGTAAAGTAGCGTCATGAGATTGAATACTTTTAGAATCGATTAAAACATTATCTGAAAGTCTAACACACCCTCCACTGCACTCAACATGTTCTGCATGACCCTGTAAAATACAGATGCAGTAGACGTGAACTCAAAAGGCATGCGTTTATACTGGAAAGTTCCTAGAGGGAAAACAAATGCTATCAATGGACACAAATAAGGGTGTAATTTAATTTGATGATAGGCACTGTCCAAATCAAGTTTAAAAGCAAATCTAGCTCCCTTGAAACAAGCAAACAGGTCACAAATTTTGGGTAACGGATGTGAGTCAACCCAGATTTATTGTTGAGTTACCTCAAATCTACACACACACACATAATTATCTACACCTCTTAAACACCACTACAAGTGGAGACAACCACAGCGCAGATTCAGTAGGTTTAATAATACCTTTGTCGAAGAAAGACCTAAGCTACTTGTTAAAATCTTCCCTCACACTGAAAGGAATCCCCCTTAACTTGTGTTTTATAGGGAAAACACCTTCCTTCACTATAATCTTGTGCTTGAAACCCCAAATGTTCCCTAATTCTTTACTGAACACAGAGTAAAAAACATTTTTCCACTTTTGCCCCTGCATCATCACAATCAACCACCATGACCTGTTCTTTGGCACCTGATCTCAGCACCATCCCAAACAGCCCCTGATGGAATCAACCTAATAGGTTTAAACCCTTAACTGCAACATAAACCATACCCCTGATCTTTCTCTCTTTTAACATGAGTAATTCGTCGATGTAACCAAGAAGCTCAATCTTGCGTCCCTCATAAGAAACTGGAGAGTGGTCCGGCGGGGTCAGCTCTCGATCACACCATGTTTTCTCAAACAAATTCTGCGTGATCATCAGAATTCTAGCACAAGAATCAACCAATTGTTTGAGAACTTCCCCTCCAACACGCACTCCAACAAGGGGGTCGACACAACACGATGGGTCACCAACTACAGGTTCGCTTTCTTCAGAAGAGGAGATCATTTTTAAATCTGTGACCACAGAAATGACTTCAGAGTCAGACTCATCATCAGACTCCAACACATGCCACAGTTTTCTTTAATTTTTTTCCTTTTCAAACATACTTTGGCAAAATGTCCTGTTGTTCTGCAATAGTTGCACACAACATTGGCAGCCAGATACCTGCCCCCTTTGGGATGTGGTGCATTCCCACAGTGTTGTTGGAGGTGGAACTTTCACTATCACCTTTATCCTTAACATTAGTGACCATATTATTGCAAACATTTTTTATTCCTGTTAGACCTTGCATATCTTGGCGTGATTACCCCTGACTTTACACCTCTACCACCTTTGCATTTAGATGCTTTGGGTACTTTGCCACTGCTGATCAGTGTCAAAATACAGGAGTTCTCTATGTAAAATGTTTGGTGATTGGTTGGCCATGATTGGTATGTTTGCCTTACCAGTAAAAGTCCTCAGTGATGTGCACTGTGTGTGCAAGGGCTAGTAATGCAAAGGAGCGCAGAAAAGGGAACTCAGGCCTTCAGTGTAGGGCCTGCGTGCAGAATGCTAAATTAGCATGTTGTACTGACAAGTGCAACCATTTGTCAGGCCTGACTTTCCCTTTTACATACACATGGGGCACCCCTGTGGTAGGTCTCAGGTAATCTCTGGGCAGGGTGCAGTGTAGGTAAAAGGCAGAACATAAACTAAGGTGTGTGTTATGTTCTGGCAGTGAAAAACTCTCCATTTCTTTTTTCACTGCTGAAAGGCCATTCTGCCCATAGGACAGAATGGGGGAGGCTGGGTGTTGTGTTTTGTAGCCTAGTTTCCTGTCAGTTTATAATGGAGAGGTGAAGTTTGATTTGTGTGAACTCACAGTGTCATAATGCATCTTTCTGTAAAGGTGGTAGCTCACTTTGTGTTTGTAAACCCCTCTTTTAGAAAGTGGCTGATTTTTGTGCTCTGCGCATTTCTGTATGTTCCTAAAATGTGACTTGTCTGTCTGGAATTGAAAGGTGAGAGAAGCTGGGAGAGGTCTTGACCCAGGGAGGGGTTGAGATAGCACCAGGCTGCCCTGCATCTGGAGAGTAAGGGGAGGAGAAGCCCGGGAGGTAAAAAGGCCTGGGCTGGTGCTATAAACCAATTGACCCATCTCCTGCTGAGTGATTCAACGATTTCAATGCTCTTAGCCACTTTCATGGTCTCCTCTAGTAAGGGATTACCCATTGCTAGCAGCTTTTGTCTAATCTGCTTGTCTCTGCAATGGCACACAAATAGATCCCTAATAAGTTGGTCAGTAAAACCCTCAAATTGGCAAACAGATGCCAGTCCCTGCAACACAGATATATAATCATCCACGTCTTCTCCATCAAGTTGTTTTCTCTTGAAAAACTTGTGTCTTAAAACCATGAGGCTCGGCTGTTTGTCAAACCTACTCTTAAGTCTCAGAGCAGCATCATGATATTCATCCACATTGTCACCATCCTCATGCATCAAATCAGGTACATGTTTAAATGTAGACCTCCCTTTAAACCCCAAGGAATGAAGTAGTAAACACTTTTTCCATTCGGCACCAAATCTCAAAACTCCTATTTCTCCAAGATAAGTTCCAAAAGCTTCAAACCACACCTCCCAACTAACAGGTGGGTCACCAGGTTTATCCAAGAAGGAAAGAGAAGGTGTGACTGCTTGCATGGTGCACATAACGTGAAACTGTACCTTCCTAAATCAAACATTTTAAAATAAAACGAATGCTCAATTGAAACAAAGTTAGAGTAGATACATCAGGTGTATTTTGCTGAAAAAAGTAAGCGTAAGAAGAGGCAAAACTCTTAAAATAAAACTATGATATAGCGTCCTTGACACATTAACAAAATAGTAAAAACAACAAAACTTAAAAATGAAATGTGTTAAATTACCGTGAACCACACAACAAGGTATGAGCTGGTTACCACTTCTAGACAATCCTGTGAGACACGGGTGTGCGAATCACCGTGATCTGACAGAACGATTGAGTTTATTCTCAGCAGCTGTGAGAAATGCAATAGCATGAAGGATATTATGACCGGGTAGCATGTGTCACACTGAAGAAGTGTTTCAATGCCCTCAGAAACACAAACATAAAGCATCGATTAGTACCTGTGAAGCTCCAAGGAAGACAGAAACAGAACACATCACCGTGGAGCATTACTATGGTAATGAAACAACAATAAACATGCAGCGTCACGGAAAAGACACGTAGAACGGTGCTCAGCTTATTGGTGGTCTGAAAGAAGATGAAGAACGTAATATGTCATAGAGGGACGTTGCTGAGGCAGTGTTGTTAGGTCCCACATAGGTTTGTGCGTGAGAACACAACATCACAGAAAACCCTGGTGACATCGCGGCAGACAAAGATCGCCGAATATCCAGGTACAGGGCAACGAAGACAAGAAAATTCACAAATTTCACAGGTTTCCAGATTACACAGCAAAACACAGTGGACAAAGGAGCACCGCAGAAGAAAAAAAAAGCTGGAAAGACTCACCGTGTGGCACTCCCGTAATTCAAGTTTGGTTGATGGGGTCCTCACAGAGCAGGAACTCTCTCAAATCAAATGTTGTCGCTGGGCTCTGCACACCATTGGAATTCCCCCGAGAGCATGCAAAGCTCTCAAACCTCAAAGGCACAGCAGCTTGAAAACAAGGAGATGATGGCAGCAGAATTTTAAGATCTTCTCACATGTGGTGTCACAGTCTAGCCATGTAGCCAGATTGTCACCAAGAATTTTGTCATAATAAAGCAGAAACAGGGGTAAGCAGAAGTACTTTTATTAGCGAGGCTAAACAGTAGACCGGAGCCTTCTCAGCCCACTCCAACCATTCTCTGAATAACAACAAAAGATTAGAAACAGGCATATTCCACTGCATGACATCACTGCAGAGAAGCATAAGAAATTTAGGGGTGGGCGGAATTTGCGTAATTGCGTCACGCAAATCTCCGCGAAACGGTAAAAAATCTCCGCGAACACGCAGAAATTCCGCGAACACGCGGAATTGCTTGTTCGCGATGCTTTTTTCCTGTTCACAATCGCTGTTTGAGTGCTCGGGGAGAAATATCTCGCGAACACGCATTTTGAGAACGCGAACAAGCAAAAATTTCGCGAAGTCGCGGAAAGCAGAATTTTGGGCAATTTCGCGTTCTCCGCGGAACACCCAATTACCCAAATTCCGCAAATTCCGTGAGCGGAACGGAATTTACCGCCCAGGCCTAATAAGAATCTCTGAGAGAGAATGGTGTAAGAGAACCAACAAACACATTCTACTCCTAGTAATGCACCTGCCTTCCTTAGTGGTACCGGAGGGCCAGTATTACTGTGAGAATTGCCTGGTTTGCATCCTATGGACATCTTTGGGCAGCAATTGGGTCTCCTGTTGGAGACAAATGTCCCCACTCACATTTTCAAGCAATGATAGGATGGCTGATCTCTTTGTTGGGTTGTTTAGACCTCGAACATTGAGGCTTAGCAATTTAATCTCTATAGTAATTAGGTGGAGGACAGTCACTAGGAACTGGCCGCCTCCTTAACCAGGCCAGTGGAGGGGAATCGATGTGCCATCTCACCATGTTGGGCAAGAACCACCATCCCTGGAACCCTCATATGTGTGTACATGCGTGTTGGAAGGAAGACACCCTAATAAAGCCCAAAAGCCCAACAATAAATAACAATCACATGGTATAGGTAAATAGTCCATTAAGTGTTGTAACATGGAAGTGCAGGTGATAACATTAGGCACATCCATCAACGAAGCCCTCCTGGGTCCAGTCGCCTGCGCTCTAAATTCCTTCCACCATGTTCAGACCATTGTGTTATCCCCCAAGATGGAAAATCCAGAGTTATCCATTCTATCTCCCTACAAGGAGCGAAGCAGAGCTGCACACTCCCGTGCAATGGTATCCAAGTTGGGGCAATGATCCACTGGGTTGAATTATGGCACGTCCCGCGCCGGTTCTGTCTAGCCAGCTGGTCTCGTGCTGGGGCGGACTGTGACCCCTGTTGCGTGACATCAATGGTTAGGACTTTGCAAGCCTCTGTCAAAAAGCATGGTTCGTAAGTCTTACCATCTAGCTGGAATGTAAGGCAGAAGGGGTGACCCCAAGAGTAAGGCGTGCCAGTGTTCCTCCGATGAGCCATGACTGGGTGAAAGTCCCATCTATTTTATAGAGTGATCGCTGCTCGATACTGGTACAGCTGGCCCTGAAACTGCAATGGCTGGGCATCACAAGCTTTATGTAGGATTGATTCTTTAAGTTTAAAATCATGGTCACAGACCAGGATGTCAGCTGAAGATTGCTTCACTGCACGTGGTGGCCCCACTCGGTGGCATCTGTGGAGTTTGATTTCTTCCTCCGCCGGGGTGCCCAAAATCAAATGGAACAAGGCCTGAACATGCTCCTCCAGATCTGAGCCTTCTGTGGCAGTCGGAACCCCCGTATACAAATGCTATTTCTCCTGGACCTGTTTTCAAGGTCCTCCGCAAGTGCCTGCAGGTCAATCGGCTGTTCTTGGAGAATGATTACTTCCTGCTAAAGACTCTTGATCTCTTCATCTCTAGCTTCGGCACTGTTCTCCAAGGCCGCCACCCACCCCCCCACCTCGTTCACTTCTCTACGTACCTCTCTCAAATCCAAGGAGAGGTCCTTCTTCATTGCTTGTAGATCATCACGCCGGGAGGTGAATAGGGATTCCAAAAATATGTGGGTAACAGGGCTTTTAGGGGCTTCACCATTGCCCCCAGGTCTCGGCTCAGCTGATTCAGATTTCTTTCTGGAGGTCTCCCCAGCGGTCTTGAGAAGCATGTCTCGTAGGGTGTGGTCCTTCTTGGATTTAGAAGAGGCCATTTCATGGGGCACTCCAAGGGAGTCTTCTATGCCCAGAGAAGGCAGGCCCTAGCCCTAAGGATGGGCCAAGGGGTCCCAGTTGCTAGGCCCAAGAAGAGAAGTCAAATCAAGGACTCAGACACACAATTAATGCTTTTTGGGAGTCACCTGCATCAGAGGAGCCAGGCCTGCCTGATCACTCACCCTCATTAGGCCAAATGTAGAGTCTAATCCGTCACTGCATCCCCTGGTTCCTCAACTGGGGTGACAGGCGAGAGGCATCTCCAAACCTTCATGCCCCTGCGCTGTCACTGGGGTAGCCAAGCATTCCTTCCACACCCAGCACCTCAACACACTGGTTATTGGTATCCCATCAGGGTTGTCGGCCCAACGTTGTCGTGTGGAGGCCTACGGACCCTTACCACATCCAGACCGGGCCCCAAGAAGAGGGCCATCATTCAACCAGGGCCACTGGGGCAGCAGGCTCAGGCCACTGCAATCTGTCCTCGCACTGGGGTTAGGTGTACTGTTCACTCACACAAAGCCTGTCCTGGGCTTCGCTGCAAGTGTAGACCGCTGCCTGTTGCAAGGAATCAAGTGGACCTCAGCAAATGAGATGCCTGGTGGAGAGAATCCTGGAAGCCTCTGCCCGTCTTGCCCCACAATCAGGACGGATCCAGAATCACCTTCAGCCCGCGTGGGGGGGACAGGTCTGGGCCGCAAACTAAAGCTGGCCGGAGCACTCTCTGCTCCAACCAGGGAGAGACTCCTCTACGCAGTCTTTAGTTTCCAGGTCTGCCCCCTCAGCAGAGCCCCGGTCGGCTGCAGATGTCTTCAGCAAGTCTCTGCATTCCAGAGTCGGCCCCCTAGGAGAACAGAGTCAGGAGCCTCTGGCTGCAGTGGACGCTCCTGCCGCCACTGTCTCAACTTACCAGCAGGCACAGCCCCCTACCGAGTTCCCAAGTCCTCAGCCGGGCTCCCATCGCAGATGTCCGGTCCAAAGGATCTCCAGGCACGGCCTCACAGGTCTCCAGCTGCACTGTGATACAGGTCCAGTCAATCAGTGCTCCAGCACAAGGAAGTCCGCTCCGCTGCTTCACCTGGTCTCTGTTGGGGCTCCCAGGTCTCCCTGGGTTCTGGACCAGACAGCTGCTGTCCCGGCTTGTTCCAAGGAGTTTAGGCAAGGTAGATGGGGCTATGCGAAATTGCTTTAGACGCTGTGAGGACGGAGCGACAGGCAAACACGTCCACTCATGCTGCCATCTTGGCCACATCACCCACTGAAGGTTTTTCAGTTGAGGATGAACAGAGGCTTTCTTCCAGCAAATTGCAAGTAACCGGAATCAAATACAAGTTGGAAGATATATGTTAAAACCAGGGCAATGGTATCTGTGACAAGGGCATAGATCCTTGGTAGGCAGGGGTCACAGGGAGCCTGATCTTGCAACTTTGACCAATCTAGCACCTGTATCGGTGGTCGGAGGTGTAAAAACCGCAAAACTGGAAGCTGCTGAGGTATTGTTAAGAGGAATATGATAGCCATTGGATGGAGTATGTTTAATGGAAAAGGTATTAAATATTTTTTTGACTTTGTTAAAGAAAAAGCTGACAACCTCATTGCAAAAGGACTGGCTAGAATTGGTGGATTTTGTGTTGAGGTTCATCATGAGTTTAGTGATTGTTTTGAAAAGTTGAATTCTTGGCTTATTCAATTTTGTGGGTAAAGTAGGCAATTTTTGTTGTAAAAATGTAGGTTTTGTCAATGGCTAAGCAGCACTTATACTTGACTGTTTCAGCCTCATTATAACCAAAGCACCATTTTATCTCTTGCATTCTGCAGCTCTGTATAAGGTATTCCAGGTCTGTGGTGAACTGGAGGCAGAAGCCTTAATCTTTTGGAATTGGCTGACTTTGGAGGTTCCAAGAAAAGAGAGCCTGACCGTACTCAATAAAGTATATTGGGCATCAGCCATATGGGGATCCCCAGCAAGGGAGGGGAGAAACTGTTAGGCAAGAGGCTAGGTTGACTGCATCGATTTTCTGCCAAGCACGGGTAGTGATTAAGTGAGGGGTGGCTTGAGGAGGATAGAGAGGCATATTGCTGGAGATGTAGAACATAATGGCAGTATGGTCCAACCACACTAATGGAAGGGAGCTTGTGATGATTAAGGAGGGATTATTAGTAAAATTGCCATCTAATGTGTGCCACGCTGAGTGAGTGGGACCAGTAACCAATTGTGCAAGGCCCAAGGCTGACATAGTCAGGCCGAGGAGTTTGGGCCTGCTGAGGCCTCCAGGTAAAACTTAATGTCACCAAGCACTGTATATTCATTATTTATTTATGAGTTTTTTATAGCACCTAAATCACCCCCGAAGAGGTATCTCTGCGCTGTGGAAACGCAGGAGTAAGCTGACACAAAGCGTCTAAAGCAGAACAGTTTTCAGAAGCCTTCTGAATTGGAGATGATCCGGACATTGCCTCAACGGAGTGGGAAGCTGATTCCAATACAGCGGAGCGAGGTGCGAAAAAGCTTTCCCACCCATCCTAGATTTCTTAACCCATGGAACCACAAGGAGGGATTTTGTTCCCGAGAGTAGATCCCTAGTGGGAATGTAATGATTGAATTTCTCGGCGAGGTAGGCAGGGCCCATGTCATACACCCCGTTATGGAAGGTGCAACAGGTTTTAAACTTAATGCGTTTACGCACCGGGAGCCAGTGAAGCTGTTGGAGAAGAGGAAGAGAGGCGGTTCTTGAGGGGGACATTTAGGACCAGACCTGCTGCGGTATTCTGGACTACCTGCAGACGGCCTAACGAAGACTCATTAGCTGATAGCAGCAGAGCGTTGCAGTAATCCAGCCTGCATAATATCAAAGCCTGGATGAGGGTTTTCCGTGTAGAGTCTGGGAGGAAAGGCAAAATTCGCCTCAACAAACTGAACACATGGCAACAGGTACCAACAGTGTGGGTAACATGATCCTTCATAGTCAGTGCCTGATCTAGGCGTACACCTAGATTTTGTACGACAGTCTTAGGCACAGAATGTTGTCCTCTAACAGGCTACTGAAGTCTGTTAGCATGGGAGCTGTGTGGGCAGTAAACCAGAGTGCCTCTAACAGGTTGCAATTTGGAAACCATGATGTTGAAGTAGAGTCATCACCCTTTTTGACTGGTCTGTCAAGCTGAATGATATCATAGACCCTCAGAATAGCTTCCAGAATTTCAGGGTCAGATGCAGAGTCTGCCCAGGTTTCAGCGATGAAAGCTAGAGAGAGGTTGTGAGATTCCATGAAAAGGTGATAGCCTATTCTTTGCTGTAGCAAGAATCTTGCATTAAGAGGCACATACGTCAGATGGGTATTATCAACTGGGTAGGGTGACTAAAATGCGGCAGAATCATTAGTAGGATAGCCCCAGGTGGGAAATGGTGATCCCAGGAAGGGGATTTCATGTGTCCTAGCTGAGTAGTCGAAGGACACCCACTGAGGTCCACACAGTTATCTTTTATGATATATTATGTGTGAAGGATGACCTCTCTACAAATGCTGTTTATTTTATTTTGATTACTTGATACAGGCAACTACATGCTTCCTGAGCCTTTTTTGTTTTTCCCCATTATGTGAGTTCATGGATACAGGTTTGTGTCCCACTGTAATTAATTCACATGTTTCGTTTATCTCTTGTATTTGCATATTAAATTGCCCTTATCTGGCTGAATAACGGCCAAAATATAGTACCGATTGGGTCTATATTTATTCTTCTTGTATTATTTGCTTGTTCAGTGACCACTGTCTCCTAAAATAAGTTAAACATTCAAGGTCCCTGACCGATCCAAATTTGGGTTCACCTGTCTTCTACACTATGCATTTCAACCTGCGACATTCCAAAAAAGACATCTAATTTGCCCCATAATGATTCAGAATATTAACATAAATGTATAATTTTCCTAACAAAATATAGTTTCCAATATATAACCTTTATTGGTCCTAACAGATTCAAGTAGAGCCACTCCTTCATTCTGGCTGTAGATTGCCATGTTAATGCCACCAACAATTACGTCCCCTTTGCTTTTTTCAACAAGTGAACCCTCCCTACCCCCCATGATCCTCTGTGCCCAATGGAAAGAATCACCCCACCAGTGCTGCTGATGGATAGACAACAGCCAAGAGACAACCCACCTGGAGCGCCACCACACTTCCATAAATAAATCCTGTGCCACAGTGTGAATGTGTCATTACAGAGGAAAAAGAGTAGAAGAGAGAAGAAAAAGAAAAGAGGGGGAGAGAGAAAAGAACAATTTGAAACATCACTAGCTTATACAAAGATACCTTTCACCAAGACCTGTGCCAAACACTAAAGTACTTATAAAAAGCATTGGCAATTCATTTATTTATTTATTTAGGGGCCTCCTGTTGAAGAACCAGAACCTTTTGGGCCTGGCGGCGCAGGGTACGCCTTAATCTCCTGGCTTCTCCTGCTCAGCTACACAGAGACACGGGACACTCTGTTAGGCGTTAGAAGATCAGATTTATTAGCTGCAGCTAGTACAGTTATCCCAGAAGTACACAAGGTAGGTTCTCAGGAGACTGCCACTTCACTCTGTGGCCCACAATCTTATTTAGCATATTGGTAACATATACATTAACCAAATATACACCCAGAACCTACAAGAAAGAGCCAATAAGGAAAGTTGGAAAACAGGACAGAACCAATAGGAGAGATTTGAAAACAAAAGTGTCAGATGACTCGAAGAAACCTCTCCTCCAACTGTGTTTGTCACCCCTCCCTCAAACTAATTCATTAACGGATTCGTAACTAACTTGCAGGTGGCGAGATACGTTTGTGTGTGTTGGAGGACAGTTGTGAAACGAGAGAATGCTAGCAGAGGACAGTGAAGGCCAGACGATAAGATAAAGTCAGAGAAGAATAGTGTGAACCAACAGATAGTTGAGATGGGGATTGGGAAAACCAGACAGGGATTGGTGTACTCGGCCAAACCTAACACCAGCTTTGCAAATAGAGGCAGAAGGGCTATTTTAACATGAAGCTGCAGAAAAGGCAGAATAGACTTTGTTCGCCGTGCTGCCTGAGTGATGGCAACACAAAATGGCGGCGGAGCACAAAATGGCGGGTCGATTCGATCGCGATCGGAAATCGAAGTTCCTCAGACCCTCCTTTTGCCAGAACTCAGGCAAGATAGACTCATGTTAATCTGAGTCAATGTTGATAGCCATGAGGTCATCGAGCTGTTGCTGTAACATCATTCTTATGTTTTCTGTTCTTGGTGATTTGGGTTTAGGGATGCACATAGCAGCACATAGGTCACAAATGGCGGGACCACAGTGCATACAAAGGCAACAGGAGAAAATAATGGTCAAAATTATTCCAAGAAATGTCATTGCTTTCCAACCCCATTTGGACAGTCCCCAAAACCACTCCGAAAAGGACCAATCTCCTTCATCCTGATGAATCGACTCAGAGATTGTATGCAACTTGGAGATAGCTTGGTATACTGTCGGAGCGTCATTAGGTATGAAAATACAGCAACTTGACCCGATCAATTTGCACACTCCACAACGATCTGCAAGAACAAAATCTAAGGCAACTCGATTTTGTAAGGTCATAAGACGGTCCGCCTGTAGTTCTGCCATGATGTTACTTAAGGCTCCTACAGTGATGTCTATTGTGGTCTATACGACACGGACCAATTGACTTATATTTCTGCTTTTGGCCATTGGACTCCAAAAAGGAAGAAATCCTTTGAGGAAATCTCCTCCCTCTTGTCCTGCTGTGTCCTTCGAATCAATAATTCCTCTGCCGTATCTATTTCGATGATGATTTGCGGAAGCGGTGTAGGTAGGGGGAAGAAGGAAAGCTATATAGCAAGTACCGGAGAAACCCGTTGGCAACCACGTATAAGCCCTATTATAACAAATGAAATATGTGCCTTGAGACGGCACTAGAGGAGGCAAGTTTTGAGAGGAGTAGACATATTTGTGGGAACAGCTATTTCTTTGTATAGTGTCAGCAGACTGACCATTTATCTGTAAACAGAAATTGCCCTGATGTGGTATAGTCCAAATCGGTGAAGACTTTCCTTTTTTAACTTTATCACTAAGGCTAGTGACATATTGGGTGACGTTCCAGTTAGTGTACGCTTTCCTTTCGTCAATGGAAATCTTACTATTTTCCATGATTTTAGCCATAGCTACCATTCCCTTAATTAATGAGCTATGACTAAAATCTTGACCACCAATATATGAATTAACGGGTCGTTTGAATTTGCTTTGGTAGCCATTGGAGAAAATAACAAAATAAGCCCAAGCAGAACCCTCATAAGAAAACGGGAGAACTAAATATGGCATTCCTTTCTCTGTGGTATGTGGCATAAGTCCACACACCCAACAGTCAGTCATATTGACCACTAATTGATGTTGATGTAACAACTGGACAAAGGAATTGTTATAATATTCAGTTCTTCTAATGAGTTCATATTGAGGAAGGGTATGAAAGAGATGTGGAGAAACAGAAGAAGAAGACAAAGAGGAAGAAGGAGAGACAACTTTTTGCTGCAGAGCATAAATAATCCAACCTATAAACGCCAAAGCAATACACAATAATATAATAATACATAAGGTTATATTAAAACGACTGTACATTAATTTACAGGATTCTTTCTTCATTTCATCCTTTCTCTCTCTTTTGCCTAGTGTAGTTTCCATCTTTCTAATGGATGCTCACGGCAATCTTCTTCGATCACTCAATTATGATTATCTGCAAGTCCTGCAGGCCTATTGCTACTACTCAGGTCACAATCAAGACTCCTACCATGACCCTGCAACCGGGACAGAATACTACACAAGAGAGAAAAATCTTAAGTGTTCTTTGGTCTAGGTCTCAAATTATATTGTTCTTTGTTTTGTACAGTTTGGTCGTGGAACAATGTTCGTGGATTGGTCGTATCTAAGTGACGATGTGATGGTACTGCTTCCTGTAGAATGTCGTCGTCCTCTTTTTCAGACAATGTTCCATTCAGGCGTGCATCACTAAAGGGCACGAATCGTGGGACTTTTTCACTTTCTGAGTCACCAACACCTCTACGAACCCACTGATCGAAAGGTAGAGGTAAAGGCACTTTCTTACAATGCACGCCGTGAATCCAATTTTTCTTTCCTTCGACTTTGACTGCTGTTCTCGTGGTTAATAGTACCAACCGAGGCTCCTTCCACCTGGGCTCCAAATTTCTCGTACTTTGGAAATTCTTGGTGCAGACCCAGTCACCTGGTCAGATGGAATGACCTGGGTCTGTGGAAGCCTCTGGTAAAGCACTCTGAACCTGTTGATGGAGAACACGCAATTTAGTCGTAAGATCATGCAAGTAGTCAATCAACATTGGATATGGCAAGTCTGAGTATTTCTTAGGGTGAGAGACTCCCCATACATTAGCCGGGCGTCCAAAAACCACTTCATAAGAGCTAAGTCCCAAACGAGAGTGTACTGCAGTTCTGGTGGACAGCAGAGCCAGGGGCAAAGCATCGGGCCAATTGAGTCCTGTACTAGCCTGAACATTTGCTAGTTTTAACTTTAAGGTTCCGTTGTAACATTCTACTAAACCCGCTGACTGTGGCTGATTTGCCGCATGAAACTTTTGCTTGATACCAAGACCTGCACAAACTTTTTGCATGACTTGGCACACAAATTCGCTCCCATTGTCACTCCAGACAGTGCGCGGCAAACCAAACCTGGGGAAAAATTCTTTTAGTAGAACTTTAGCTGTGGATAAGGCTGTGTTGTCTTTTAGAGGGTATGCTTCTATCCATCTTGAAAAGGCGCATACTACCACCAGAACGTATTTAAGGTTGTTGCATCACTCCATATGTATATAATCGATTTGCAACACCTCAAATGGATATGTGGGAGGAGCAAAGTGACCTGCTGGAGTTGGGGTTCCCTTTCCTGGGTTGTACATTAAACAAACAATACAATGTTTTACTATATTGTCTGCACATTTCGGGATCTCTTCGTTTTGCCACACTGGAGCCAAAAGCTTGCATATACCTTTTGCACTTAAGTGGGCTGGACCATGCGCCATAGTGACCACTGGAAGTACATAGGCATCCGGCAACAGCCAACGTTGGTGCTCGGACAATTCCACCCAACAACCCATCTCATCCAACATTCCTGTACTTTCTCTCCACTTGCTCAACTCTTTCTCTGTAGCCTCTTTCTGAATCGCTCTTACACTTTCCACTGTATCCTCATACATTCCTCTCTCTCTAACCCAATTCGCAGGACCCGCCACATACATTCGACTTGTAACATCTCTCGCTGTCTTTTTCGCTACTTCATCTGCAAATGCATTTCCTCGGCCAACATCATCTGTAATCTTTTTGTGCGCACTACACTTCACAATTGCTATTTGGGTGGGTAAGGCAAGTGATTCAAGGAGATCAGTCACTAACTGACCATGTTGTATTTTGGTGCCATGTGAAGTGAGAAATCCCCTTTCCTTCCAAAGACGCCCAAAATTAAACGCTACACCAAAGGCATACTGTCTGTCGGTATACACGTTCACTCTCTTCCCTTTTGACAATACACATGCTCTCATTAATGCTATCAATTCTGCTGCTTCAGCTGAATTATGTCTGATACGTGCAGTTTCCACAACTGTATGCAAGGTAGTTACAGCATAGGCTGAAACTGTATCTCCATTAGGCATTTTAAAACAAGAACCGTCTACCCATAGAGTTCCATCCGGATTCTCTAATGGTGTGTCTTTCAAGTCAATTCTTCCTTTTGTCTCTTCCTCAGTATGAAAGAAACAATCATGTTGCTCCTCAACACTTTTCTCATCTGGAAGGGGCAACAGAGTGGCTGGATTTAGCGTATTACATCGTTTGATGTGTACGTGACTAGCCAAAAGCGTCAGCTCGTATCCAGTTAGACGAGCACTCGTAAGATGCTGCGTTTTCGTTCTCTTTAGTAAGGTATCCACTGCATGTGGCACCATGACAATGAGAGTGTTATCCAACACTACTCCAGCAGACTGTCGAATAGAAATTGCTGCTGCTGCTGTCGCTTTGAGGCAACTGGGCAATGCTTTAGCTACTGGGTCTAACGTAGCTGAAAAATGGGCACATGGCCGCTGTTTGTCCCCAAATTGCTGTGTTAAAACTGACAACGCACAACCTTCTCTCTCGTGAACATAGAGCGTAAAAGGTTTACTGTAATCAGGAGTACCCAATACAGGAGCAGAACACAGAGCAGTACGTAAGTCGGTAAAACTCTTTTGGCACTCATCAGTCCCTGGAAGGGGCTGAGACGTATCTTTTAAAGTGAGTCCCAACAAAGGCTTGGCTATCAGAGAGAAGTTAGGGATCCACTGTCTACAATAAGAGGTGATACCCAGAAAGGCACGTACCTCTCTTTGTGTGGATGGCACAGACATTTGCTTAATCGCCTGAATTCGTTCTGGTGTTAATCGTCGTCCCTCCTTTGATAGGAGATGACCCAAATAGGTAACCTCTCTACGAACGTATTGTAATTTTGAAGGTGAAACCTTATGATTCAGATCAAACAGATGGCGTAACAATGCAACAGTCAAATTTTTGCAAATATCTTCTGAATCGGCAACAATCAACAAGTCATCCATATATTGGATAAGAGCAGCACCAGACGGCAAATGAAAAGCATCAAGATGACATTTTAAAGCTTGACTGTAAATGGAGGGACTTTCAATTCAATTCAATTCAAATGATCTTTATTCGGATATATTTAAAAACATCCATAAAAGTACATATAAATCACATCATTCATCCCTATAAACAATGGGAACTACATCAAATAGCTATAATATGTGCAAAAGGGGCCGATATGGGTGCAAATAGCAATGTGCAAATAGTACAAAGATACTACAGGCTTAACAGACCATGTTCATTTCGCTCAACATCAGGCGGAAAAAGATAAAAATCAATTGGCTCAAAAATTTACATCCATTAAAATATGTATAAAACATGATAATCATCCAGATGAACAATAAAAACAAACATTATTAATCATAGCATGTATAGAGGAACACCCATTGTGCAAAGATGCAATGTGCAAATAATGCAACCTATCAGGTCATATTCATTAAGGTGTGCAAGCACCCATTGTGCAAAAATGCAATGTGCAAATAGTGAAAAATAGTAATGCAACCTATCAAGCCGTGTTCATTGAAGCGCGGGAACGGACAGCAGTTTGAAGAAAACGACTAACTCTAAAGATTACATCGTCAGTGCTTAATATCAGTAAATCTCTAAAAGCTGCATTAAAATCTGTCAGAGCACTGACTCTAAAATAGGGGATTAGGAAGTGTTTGGTATATTTTACATAAAAACCACAAAACAATGTAAAATGTAACAAACTTTGTTTTCCACCTTGGTTACAGGGGCAGTTTAAATTTCCCAAATTATGGATATAACCTAAGGGGAAACAAAGTAAATTTACCACACTTCCATCCCTGAACCGAAACAGCAAGCTCCTATTCCATCTACCCAATTTCTTGCGCAAGTAACCATGGGGCATATTATGTGGCCTACCACAAGGTTCTTGAATGGGGATGTACCTAAGGATAGCTGGCTTTACAAATTCAATAGTTTCTCTATTCGCTCGGTACAGGTCGTATAAAGCCCTTTTTACTATATTCTTATGCGAGCAACGAGCAGTCTATTGTTTGGGGTGCTGAAAAAAGGTGCCCCATTTCCACGCTTACTAAACTCTTCTGTACCGCCTTAAGCCAAGGAATATGATTGGCCCGCTCACTTTTTAGGCAATCTGAAATGATATCACGGGTCAAGGAGGCAGCAGGGTTTCGCCAAATTTTTAACCAGGACAAAGCGGGTCTTGATTTTATAAAATCCTCTATATAGAGGAGATTCAATTCTCTGTGGCACACATAGGAGGGGGCCGAAATGACCCCCCCCCCCAGGGCCTTCCTGCAGAATTTATTCTCTTCTGTCTGGATATGAGTGCAATTTGAATATCCCCACACCTCGGCACCATAAGTTCCCGTAGGTAGGCACTGGGTCTTATAAATTTGTAAGAGTGGTGGAATGACCTCAGCATGCTTTGGTTGACGTAGGGTAATTATAGAATTGATAGCTTTACCCAGTTTATTCCTCCCTCTGGCAACATGAGGTTGCCAGGATCCAAAGTCAGAAAACAACAGGCCTAAATAAGGAAAAGTGCAAGTGCTATTTAAAACATTATTCCCTGACATAATAAGACAAATTTTGTGTTTTCTTGGGCCGCAAGACATTATGTAGGACTTTTTAAAATTTGTACATAAGTCGAGATCGGCCATATAAAAAACGAAGCCTGAGATTAAAGTGCGCAGTGCATTGGGTGTTCGACCTATAAGGACCGCGTCATCCGCATAGAGAAGTGCAGGAAGAGGTTTACCATTGACGAGCGGGACGTCGGTAGTTAATTTGCCCAAAGATGTGCTTAATTCATTTATGTATAAAATAAAAAGCAGGGGGGCTAGGACACAACCTTGTCTTACCCCCCTGCCAATTAAAATCTCGCCCGAAACCTCACCATCATTATTAATTCGAACACAAGCTTTTAAATCGCTATGTAAATGGGCCAAAAAGTGGACCAAGGGTTCATCTAAACCGTATCTCAGCAGGGCTGTCCATAAACGGGAACGGTTAACAAAATCAAAAGCGGAGCTTAAATCCATAAAACCTAGATAAGGTGGAGATTTTTTAGCTACAGCATATTTAGCTAATACTAAATTTAGGTTTAAGCATTGCTCCACCGTCCCTACGTTGCTTCTGAAGCCTAGCTGGCATGGATGTAAAATCGTGTTTTCTTCAGCCCAATTACTGATTTTATTAAAAATGACCCTGCCCAAAATCTTCATTGTGTTATCAATTAATGATATTGGACGATAGCTGCCAGGGTCAAGTCTGCTACCTTTTTTAAAAATGGGTACTATAGTGCTTTTGGACCAGGAATCAGGCAGTGAGGTATTTGATAGATTATTAAAAACATTGCACAGTAGGGGTGACCAGAAGTCAGGCTCTGATTTGATTAGGTCAATGGATAATCCATCAGGGCCCGGAGCTTTGTTTCCTGCGCTTTGAGAAATTGCATCCTCCACCTCCATTATAGAAATATTCGGTAACTTGAGTGGCTGAGGATTTGCCATAAAAGGGGTCGGTGCCATATAAATATTTGAGAAGTGCTCCACCCACACACTCCCTAATATACTACAGTTTATGGGGGTGATGTTGGAGCCGATCGATCTCAGGTTCTTAACCTCGCTCCAAAACCCAGCAACATCCTTCGTTGCTGCTGTACGTACAAGGGATTCCCAATGGGTTTTTAAAAGCTCTTCAGATCGTAATTTTAAGGTGCGTTTATATCTAGACCTCAGGGTCCTCACCAGTAACTGATCTGGTGGATCAGCTTTAAGGGCAGCTCTTAATTCCCTATTTGCTCTGGAGCAAGAGTTGTCAAACCATCTTGGGTTTTTGTTGATGTTAATTAAAGCTGGCTTGGATATCTCCTTTTTATAGTCTTACACAGCCCCGTGAATGCTTCCACAATAGCATATCCGGGGCTATCGGAGGATAGACAGGTAGATACTAATAAGGGATGAGATTTTATGACACGAGCTAACACCCCCTTATTATCAATCCCCTTCCAGACCACCCTAAGTTTGTCTGTCGACACAGCTAGATTTTTAGCCCCTATTTCTCTCCGGTTCGTCATTTTATTAATAAATTTAAAACAGGATAAGATCGGATGGTGGTCACTATATACAGTCCTAACAACTGTGGCTTCTAATAAAAGATCCACGAGCGGGGAGGTTATAAATACGTAGTCAATTGTGGATGCACTCCCACGCCCGAAATAAGTGGCCACGGGACATTTATTTACGGCAGTAAATGGAGGGACTTTCACAATAGCCTTGAGGTGCGCGCTTAAACCGGAAGCTTCGGCCTCCAAGAGAGAAGCCAAAAATGTCCCTACTCTCTTCTGCAATGGGAATACTAAAGAAGGCATTCTTTAGATCGATAACAGAAAACCAAGTCGCTGTGGAAGGTATCATTGTCAACAAAGCAGTGATATCTGATACTACGGGAAACTGCGGCACAACAATTTTGGTTACCTCCCGGAGATCAATCACAAAACGATATACAGGTGGCTGAGAAGGATCAGTGCGTTTAAGAACAGGAAGAATAGGACTATTGCATATGTTACCTCTCGTTTCCTCAACTACACCCTTCTGAATCAACTCATGAATGATTTCTAAAAGCGCTTTTTCACCTTCAGTAGAAATTCCATACTGCGGAATACGCGGTAATTCAACATTGGGCTTAAGAGTGACAACATAAGGTGGAATCTCAAGACAACCCACATCGTTCGGTCCCGTGGCCCAAAGCGTTGCTGGAAGAGAAAGCAATTCAGGTGGAAACTGATCTTTGGACAAATACATTGGAGAAATCAATTTCTGTCCTAAAGTAAGATGTACACCAGAAGGAGAACAATATATCGTAGCATGCATTCTTTTCAATAGGTCCAAACCCAACAGATTCTCACCGCAACCATTCGTCAAAAGAAGTGGAGCTTCCAAATCATAAGGGCCAATTGAAATAGGCAAAGGGCAAGAAACTGGATTGCGAACAGGGGCGCCAGAAAATCCTACAGAAACATTCGTTAAGCCAGACAAAGGTGCCCCAGGGAGTTTAGAATGAATGATAGAACTTCTCATTGCCCCAGTATCTAGAAGAAATGGCTCTAAAACACCCATTGTAGTGACGTTAACATAAGGTCCATTCTGGTCTACTGGAACCGACACAACTCCCTTACTTTGTCCATGGCTGTCCTAGTTGGCATGAAGACTTTAATTTCCGTTTTCAATATAATGATCTTCATTGTAGTACTGAGTAGACCTAACATTTTGCTGATCAAAGTAGTTCATGGAATTGGGAGAAGGAAGGGCACGCTGTTCTAGAGTCAACACACCTCGACCTCTACCTCTGTTTGCTGACTGGAGGCCAGCACGACCTCGTGAAGCAGATAATGCTCCATTGCGCTGCAATAAAACTGGACAACTATTCTTAAAATGACCTTCCTCTCTACAATAGGCACATTGATTAGGTCCTAACAAAGGTAGCGGAATGTATGGCTCAGGTTTTTGATACAACCTCTGAAACTGCGGAGGCTGTTGAAATTGAGGCTGAACATGACGAGGAGGATAAACTTGTTGCAAGAGAACCTTTGTTTTTAGTTCTTTTGTCTTTTTCTCTTGCTTCTCTTTTTCTTCTTTATCTCTATTTTCATAGTATTGTGCAGTAGCCAATATCTGGGCAGAAGAAGAAACAGCCCATGAACTTTCAGAATCTTTCAAATTGTGTGACAGCTCGGGAAGCAAATTAAATACGAATTTGTCCACAAATAATCGCTGTCCACCCTCTGTAGCCATATCTTGACCACTGTGATTGATAAATGTCTCCTCGAAATGAGTAAAGAAATCAGAGACACTTTCATCTTTCTTTTGTTTGCATGCTGCTAGTTTATCCCAATTAACTCTCAATGCAGGCATCATAGTTTTCATTAATGTAATAATCCTACCAGGTAGTTCTGAAATCAATGCTTCAGACTTTGCACCACCCACTTGTTTGCATGCTGCTAGTTTATCCCAATTAACTCTCAATGCAGGCATCATAGTTTTCATTAATGTAATAATCCTACCAGGGAGTTCTGAAATCAATGCTTCAGACTTTGCACCACCCACTTGGTCTCTATCTGTGGCAATTATAACATCCCAAGTGGCTCCTAATTCCTGTGCGTGATTCTCCTTACGAATCTTAGCCCATATTGTCTGTGGGACTACATTTCCCATTAACATATCGATATATGCTAAATTCATGATGCAAGCATCAACTGTCTGTGATAATTCTTTATAATAACCCGCAGGGTTTTTACGAGGATCCGGTAGAGTCTGCTTAAGGGCCAAAACTTCAGATCGTTTCCATGGAACATGTACCCATATACGTTGGAAATGAGCAGGAATAACTGGATTAGCACCTACTGCTGCAACCTCTTCCTTCCATACTGGAGGAACCTCTCTCATGGGATAATTTTTCAGTGTTAGCCTAACCGACGGATCGGAATCAAGGAAAGCCTGAGAGGACAATAAGGATCTATAAGAAATAAGTGTCCTTACAGCTTTCTCAACCTTAGAACCCACCACAAGTCCTTTATCAAAATCAGTCTGAACATCTAACAGATCTTGTGGGATCGGACCCGAATTCACACCTTCCCATTCTTTAATGAGAGTATCGCACATTGCATTAAAAACATATCTTTGCGTAGGCGCATTCCATTGTGAAAAAGTAGAAATAATATCGGGCACACTGTATTGAGGACCCTTTTTGATCCATTTACGTGCGAGAGAGTCTAACCTTTCTCGTTCTTCAAAATCTGAGAACTGACTGCGAGATTGTCTTCGAGCAAAAGCCGGAGACACATTTAAAGCTCCAAAGAAAGGAGATAGAATACCAGTGACGGTGTCTGTGAGACGCTTACGCACAGACGGAGAATTAGACATAAGAATTGGAGACAAAGTATTAGGAGAGCTGACAGGAGGAGAACCGATAATTGCAGGAGGAGCAGAAGGCAAAGGAGATCTAAGATCAGGAGATGAGGGCAAAGAAGTTGAAGTTAACGGTAAAACTGGCAGAGGCGGTAATACTGGAAGAGGCAAATGCGGAAGAGCCGGAACAGGCGGAGGTACCTCTGGCGGTTGAACAGGCTGTAGCAATTGGGGTGCATTGGCACTTTGTGCATAGGGCGGAGGCAACCTCAATAAATGGGACATTAGGGGATCTTCTTCTATATCTTTCTTATTTTCGGAAGGGGAAACAGGCAACACCGGATAGTATTTATCTATCGCCATGCGATGCTGTCTCTCTGAAATTTCAGTTGTTTTGTCAATTTCATCATCTTTGAATTGTTGGGCACCCTGTATAATTGTCATACCCTGTGCTTTCCTATCTCGTTTTGCTTGCTTAATTTCTTTCTGTTTGGCTTCCTTACGCCAAAGGCGGAAAGAGTCAAACATTGCCGGCCGGGCTTTTCTTTTGAATAGAACTGCTTCTAAATTATCTAGCACATCAGGATCAAAGCTACCATTTTCTGGCCATTTTAGAACACCATCTTTCTTCGTGTATCGGGTCCATGCCTCGTTAAAGGCAATGGGGCCAATACCATGTTTCGAATAGAGCTCATATGTGGGTGTTCCAACCGAAGGAATCGGACAAGAGTCCTCAAGTCGGGAATCCCTATTACAACCAAAGCAGCAAAATTTTCCAAACTTAGTCAGACCAGGCATCTTGTGATTTCACCGGACTGTTCACAAACTTCAAGGGGGTAAAACTCAGTTTACGCAGCACAAATGCACTTACCCTCGGGTTCAGCTATTGCAATAGTCGAATCTAAGGACCACAAAGAAACAAAGGACAAAAATTGTGGGCTCGACCCACAAAAATACTTAACTAAGGACGTCTTCTTACACCAACAGAGGCCCGTCTATCGTCTCGCCTTACCATACATCATCAAAGGAAGGGCCAAGGCAGGACGGCAGTAAGGGCAGTGGTCGTCAGTAGCCGTCAGGAAGGAGTAACCACGCTGCAAAAGACCTTCAGGCCACTTTCGACATACAGGGGTCGCTTAACGTGGCTCGCGAATCCTCCGGAATTTTCTTGCGGGGCTCCTCACGAACTTCAGGCAGAACTGGTACCACTGAAACCGCCCCACGTTGGGTGCCAGTTGAACAACCAGAACCTTTTGGGCCTGGCGGCGCAGGGTACGCCTTAATCTCCTGGGTTCTCCTGCTCAGCTACACAGAGACATGGGACACTCTGTTAGGCGTTAGAAGATCATATTTATTAGCTGCAGCTAGTACAGTTAACCCAGAAGTACACAAGGTAGGTTCTCAGGAGAATGCCACTTCACTCTGTGGCGCACAATCTTATATAGCATATAGGTAACATATACATTAACCAAATATACACCCAGAACATACAACAAAGAGCCAATAAGGAAAGTTGGAAAACAGGAAAGAACCAATAGGAGAGATTTGAAAACAAAAGTGTCAGATGAATCGAAGAAACCTCTCCTCCAACTGTGTTTGTCACCCCCCTCAAACTAATTCATTAACGGATTCGTAACTAACTTGCAGGTGGCGAGATACATTTGTGTGTGTTGGAGAACAGTTGTGAAACGAGAGAATGCTAGCAGAGGACAGTGAAGGCCAGACGATAAGATAAAGTCAGAGAAGAATAGTGTGAACCAACAGATAGTTGAGATGGGGATTAGGAAAACCAGACAGGGATTAGTGTACTCGGCCAAACCTAACACCAGCTTTGCAAATAGAGGCAGAAGGGCTATTTTAACATGAAGCTGCAGAAAAGGCAGAATAGACTTTGTTCGCCGTGCTGCCTGCGTGATGGCAACACAAAATGGCGGCGGAGCACAAAATGGCGGGTCGATTCGATCGCGATCAGAAATTGAAGTTCCTCACTGTTGCCACTGAGTAAGAGCCTGCTGAGCCTCCAACTTCATATAAAACAACTGAGAATGTCCATCTTTAATAATTTTTAGGCGGGCAGGCTCCTGTAAAAAGATTGTGCCCCTGCAGTTTTTAGTGGGCCAATAAGTTGGTGTAGTTTCCAACGCCTGTCCATAGTATTCTTGCAAAGATCTGCTCCACCAAAAATAGAGAAAGAGCCAACTTCTATTGGAGAAGTGGGTCGAGCTTTGATGGATATTGCCTGCCTTAGAAGGAAATTCCAAGAGACGCCCAGAATTGGCAGAAGGTATCGCTTAGCAGGGTTGTTTGAAACCACTGGTAGTCTATTAGCTTGTGGTACCTGGCAGTCCCAATCCCTGTCAAATCAGGAAAAAACCTTTTGAAGTAGCTATACCACAAATATATGAGGATCAGTTCCTTCCTTACCCTCTGGGGCCCCAAAAAGCCTGAGATTGTTACAGTGTTGTCGATTTTCCAAATCCTTAACTTTTCCTGGCAGGAACGTGAGCTGGGCCTCATGTGCTTCTGTAGTTTTAACTGATCTAGATGCATAATCCTCTGTGTCGGCAACCCGCTGCTGAACCTCCATGATGTCTGATGTAAGTGATGCAACCTTGCATTTTACTTTTGCATGAGACTGCTGGATTGAAATCCTGTCAGCCCTAGCATGCGCAAAATGTTCCTGCGCTTCTGCTCTTTGTGCTTGTAGTGCTTGAAGGATCATTGAAAGTGGGGGCTTAAAAGAGGTGGAAGTAGTCGCTCAATGTTACCGGTTTAGGCGAGGGAAGCAAGGGAGGAGGAGCCAGATGGAATTAGCGATTCAGCATGAATAGAAGAGTCTTTTATCACTATAATAGATGAGTCATGACCACTATGCATTGGATCAGATCCACTTCCTGGTCCCAATCCAAAGAGCCGGGATATCAGGTTTTTAACTTCACCCTTTGCTGTAACTGTGCCAAGCTTCACATCTACAGTCTTGCAAACAAGCCTTATGGTCAATTCGCCTTTTGAAATCCCTAGTGATTTTAGCTCTATTTTTCTTTTACCAGGAGGTGAGGTCGCAGACTCAGCAAATAGATTCATATCATCAATAGCAGGAGTAGTAGTGTCATTATTGCTGCTACTGGACGTGGAAGAGTCAAGGACAGAAAGAGGAGGTACCGCTGTGCTCTCCTGTGGAGGTGATGGGATCTCAGGATTGTTTAGATTGTTTTCAATCATATATGCCAAGGCTCTCATCTCATCTGACCTGGCACCTACCCCGAGATCTGCAAAAGGTGGAAATTCCATGCTGATGTTAAGCCTTTTGGAGACCTGCTTCTGAGATACATCTAATATACCTAGTAGCCCTTGATGAGGCTGAGGGATTGTGAACTGATCACTAGTACATGCAGCATTTTGTTCCGCCAAGCATCCGTGAGAAATGGTGGACCCCCAATCTTATTCAGCTTATTCAGCTTGGCTTGAATGTTCATGCAAGATAGTGCTCCCTTTTGGCGAGTGAGACTGAGTGCTGCAAAGTATTGAAAAGAGTGCAGCAGTTTGGTTCTGGTATCCCTTCCTGATCCTCAATAACACATCTACCATTTGAGTCTCTGGCGATGAACCCACAGTCCCCCCCAGAATTAGGTAATTCAATAGCTTTACCTCACTGCAATAATTTCAAAATTGGTCGCCAACTCGGAAAGAGGCTCCTTACGTTGTTGCGTTCCTCAGGCTGGGGAGCTGACCATCATCTGCGTTGGAGACCAGCCCGTCTGTATTGGATGCTGTCATCGTAGAACAAGGAGGAGCACATCCGCTCTTCTGCGTGCTTGTCTTCAGCGGGGCCATTGCGTTAGTTGAAACAGTAGCAGGTTTAGGAGCAAGCGGAGACCAACAGAAAGTAGAGGCCCAAAAGTCAATAAGCCAACGCCGAGTGAATATCCAGGACTGCCGCAGGGTCTCAATTATCAGTCCCAGCATCTGGTAAGTCTGAGAAGCAGGAAATCTTTTTTTGCTCATAATGTCCTAGTTTTTTAAATGTTGTATTTATGTATACTTAACATCACTATGGGCATCCATCATATCATAAGATTTTTCCCCTCCGCTTTTCCGCTAAGTTCCAGTTATGTAGGGCAAGAGCAGGAGAGCAGCTAGGCTGTGAGCTCTCAGCTGCGGAGTCAGTCCGCCATCTTCCTTCCACTCCAAGGTCACCTTTACTATAGTAAGCACAAGAGGAAAGGTGAGGTTGGTTTAGTCTATTGAACTGCTGGGTGTGACACAAATGGTATGCTTGTCTCTGGGTGTGATACAGAGAACACTTGCATCGCTGGGCGTGACACACATGGTACGTGTGGGTGTGATATGTGGACCAATTGGACCGCTTGGTGAGACACATATCATAGACTTAATCAGTGCCTGTGATACTGATCTGACTGTTTAATACTGGTCTGTGGATGTGGTCTGATGGCTAGATAGCCGACTTTGGAGCTGGGAAATCAAGGTTTGAGCCTCGGGGTCGCATCCACATCCTGTGATTCTGGGCGAATCACTTAATCTCCCCGTGCCTACCATAAAAAATGAATGTGCCCTTGTGTAACGCAACCGGTGCTCATGTAAAGCGCTCCAATACCTTTGGGTCGAGTTTGCGCTATGTAAAATCTGCCAAAATAAAAATACAGGGATGGGGGCCTCATAGCTTTGCCCGCTGTGCGTGACGCAGATGGTGCACATACGCTCTGGGTGTGATATAGAGCCAGCATCTCAATATCAACTATTTAGTCTAAAGGAGTTTTCGTAGTGCTATTGGTTTCTTAACACTGGTGGTATCTGAAAGAAGTGAGAGGTGTTATTCTCTTGGACAGCCTGGAGTGACACATGACCCCTGGATGTGATATAGGGTGTACTTTGGATGTTAGGGATTCATTTTGACCTTGGAGATTAAGGTGTAGCATGTGCTTGCCTACAACTTACAAATACCCCACCTGCAGTTCCAGGGGTAGCGTGCTGGGGAATGCTAATCCTCATCGCGTTTCTAATTGCAGGAAAGGAAAGACTTCATTTTCTTTAAATAACCCTCACACACTCTAGTAGTGTCATGCTTCATCATCAGGTGCACCCTGACTCATAAAGGTCAGGGTGGGCTCAACTGTCTTCCAGAGAGCTCTTAGAAGAAAAAGACCACTGGGCATAGCTAAAGATACAAATTTCCTCAACTGCTCCAAGGTTTTCCTTTATTGCCGGAGTAGTCGAGATGTTAAAACTAAAAATTGCAAGGGGTGTTTAGGATGTTATTGTCTTATGATTCTTGTCCAACATGTTTCAGCCCTACTATAAGGGCCTAGATAGGTACAGGACTTTCGTCAGGGTGATACTACTCACCTCTCTAGTATGTTTAGGTCATTGCGCTATTTTGTATATTTGATGCACGCAAGCTAGTGCATGCTTGGACAGTATACTTGCCCTTTTCTTCTTTCGGAATCCAGGGCCATATTATTTCCGATAGTCATAATATTTCTTTTTATGACATCCCACGTGTTAACTTCAATCACACCGTGAAGGTTCTAACTAGTGCACGCTACTTTTGTTGTGATACTGAAACCTTCATGTTGTCCTCCCATTGTTCAGTAAAGGAGTACATATGTGTGTGCCCCAAAATTCTTTCTGTATCATACACAATACCATTCTCCTCAATTTAGGAAGAGAAATTTGTGTGACAAACATATTTTGCGTTATATCATTCTTAATAGCCTTAATAATTCATTTGTGCTCATTTTTTGCAAACAAACTCCCGTGTCAAAACAGAGCTCTATATCCGATTTATGTATGTAATTTTCTGAAGACAAATAAACCATTAGGTACATCCTTACTTCATACTCACAGGCATCACTACCAAACTTTGAAAATAACTCAAACATTCACACACTCACTCACTTTTGCTGGGTTCCTTGTTTGTCTGGAGCAGTCGGGAAGGGTCGCCCTGTACTCACACTCTTTGGCTTTATCAGCGGTTTATTGAAAGAAAGGATTGACATGAGTATGGCTTCTATAGAGGAAATCTAAGCATGGCAAAAATTCAGCATGACCTGACAGACCAACAGCAAGTCTCACTTTGTCGTGAGTCCTACCCTGCCTTGTCACCTTTTCGGTTCTGCATTTTCCGGCTAGTGATTACCAAACACGGTGAAGTATGTGATTTTGTAAGCCATTTCAATCACAGCTGTTTCCGATCAGCTTTGTTCCTACCCATCCTGTTTAGGCCTAATTTCTATGATGTAGAACTACCATAACTCTGGAGAGTCATGGGACTAGTGTTTCTTTGTGTATCAATGCAATGTCCATGACATGTCATGGTGATTTTTGTTGATCAAGTGCTCTATAACCCTATTCCCTACTTGTATATGCCCATATTCCTATTTAATATTGTAGACTGTAGGAAATACTCATCTTCTATTTCTGGAGTCTAAACAAACATCTATTTTTTTATGTAATATTTCAAGTGTGTTATTTGCAGTTCGTGTCAGCTGTGATTACAGGTCCAAGGGTGGGAGGGCACTGAGATGATTACTAGGAGTTGGAATATCATGTTTTTCTCCAATTTAATCAGTCTGTTAGCCATTCCCGATGGTAAAGCATGACACTACTAGAGTGTGTGAGGGTTATTTTAAAGAAAAGGAAATATTTCCTTTCCCGCATTTAGAAACACTGTGTCATAGTGAGGACTAGCATTCTCAGCACGCTGCACCTGGAACTGCGGGTGGGATACTTGTAAGTTGTGTGCATGTACAGATAGGCCAAGAAGGGCCTGTAGTTGCCAACGTATTCCTCCTTATCCAATTAAATTGTTGCTGTCTTTGTCCCAGAGCCGATAGTGATAGATTATCCAGCTCACATAGTCATGTGTACCTCACAGAGCCTGCCCTAGGGCTAACATTTTTTTGACAAAGTCATAATTGTTTCTTTCCATCACTTTTTATCTTTAACTTCTATTATGGTTGTCAATTGATGCATATTCCTTGATGGTGTGGTGCTGATAAATTATTGCAACTGTGTTCTATGTTGAATTTTATGTCCAGTTAACGATTGTATGTGCATATGAAAAAATCGTAATGTATTCACATTTTACTGATGCGGTTGCTAAAAAACTATTCATAATGTTTTGAATTAACCATTGCACTTTCTTACATGTTATTATTCAGTTGTGTTGTTTTATGTAGTAAGTTTGTTTGATGCATCTTTGTCCTAAACTGAGCTCAAAGTAAAAGTAATTATAATAACTGGCCTAAGCCCATGTATGTAGTCTTTCCCCATGAAAAGAGTAGGATTTAAGCTTATTTAACAAAAAAAAGCTAGAAGTCTAAAAGTGCACTAAATCCCTTAAAAAGCTTTGCATCCATCACGGAGTTGCCTTTAAATAACATGCAAACTAGATTCCCCATGTGCACTAAAAAGAGAGATACATTTAATTGTGAACGGCACGCAC
Organism: Triturus cristatus; assembly: GCF_964204655.1. Lineage (NCBI taxonomy): Eukaryota > Metazoa > Chordata > Amphibia > Caudata > Salamandridae > Triturus > Triturus cristatus. Next base: position 730,602,775 of record NC_140587.1, on the reverse strand, counting down.
ACACTAAAACATGCCCTTTCCTCTGGTCCAAGGAGGGAACCTTCGACACCAACATACTCGAAACACGAGGATGCACATTCAGACCAAATACGGAGGAAAGAAAAAGACTAAAAGAGTGGCACTGTTAGAGCTGTGGACCATCTTCAACATGGTCCAGATCTACAATTCTACCACAAAATTTGCAATCAAGGCAGCCACACCTCCCCCACCATACACCAGCGCAGAGGTGCTCTCTCTAATACCGTCCATCCTAGCCATTCCTGCACCAGGTTAAATCAACCAACCGGTTGAAGGTGCCAGAAGTCCCCCCCACCAGGAAGAGAGCCAACTGATCTAGGATTGGAAGGTTGCAAGATCAACAAACCTCAGTGATTGAAGTCACACCCAGGGGCGTAGCTAGAGCTTGTGGCGCCCGGGGCTATCCCTCAGATTGCGGCCCCTGGGGGGGGGGGGCGCTGGGAAAAAGGACGGCGAGCACTTGAGAGGTCAGAGAGACCCGTAGTATCGCTGCTAATAGTTACCTCGATCATGCAAGTTACATGCACATACATGATACGGTCCTAGGCTACACAGTTGAATACACCGGTGACCGGCAGTACAAAGGAGAAAACACAGACTGCATGATCTATCTGGTGACTCAGAAAAACCGCACGGCAATGGTGCCAAGTCTAACATGTGTCCCCTCCAGCTGAAATGTGGGGAGAACTACCCGCCCTCTTTGGAGTTCTCTTCACTAAGGCGGAAAAATCTGGACAGACCATCAGCATTGGCATGTTCTGTACCAGGGCGGTGTCCCACGATGAAGTCCATCCCCTGTAGGGAAATGGACCACCTCAACAGCTTTGGATTCTCACCCCTCATCTGTATCAACCATCTGAGGGGCCTGTGGTCTGTCTGAACCCAGAAGTGAGTCTCAAACAAGCATTGTCTCAACTTCTTCAGCGCCCTGACCACAGCAAATGCCTCACGCTCAATCGCACTCCACCTCTGTTCCCGTGGAAGCAACCTCCTACTAATGAAGGCTACAGGTTGGTCTAGCCCCTCCTCATTCATCTGTGAAAGCACAGCCCCCACACCATGCTCTGAAGCATCTGTCTGCACAATGAATTCTCTTGAGAAGTTGGGAGCCTGAAGCACGGGCGTCGTGCACATGGCAGATTTCAGGGCATCAAAAGCTTTCTGGCAGGCGTCAGTCCAGTTCACTTTCTTGGGCTGCTTGCTGGAAGTCAGCTCTGTCAAGGGTGCAACAATGCTGCCATACCCCTTGACAAACCTCCTGTAATACCCTGTGAGTCCTAAAAAGGCTCTCACCTCTGTCTCTGTCTTGGGGGGGTTTCCAAGCCAGTATGGTATCAATTTTGGGCTGAAGGGGCGCCACCTGGCCGCTCCCCATCTGGTGTCCCAAAAGCAGATCATACAATATATAGATGACATTCAACTTTCTAGCGAAAATATGCAGTCACATGCAGAACGTCTGCACCAAGTTCTACAGGCTATTCAGAAGGGATGTTTGAAGGTGAACCCCAAAAAGGCACAGATTGTGCAGACACAGGTAACATTCTTAGGGTTAGAAATATTCCCTGAGTGAAAGCACATAGGTCAAAGCAGACTAGGGATGATACAACCTAAGTCCCTTCCACATACCATGCACTCATTACAGAGCCTTTTAGGAGTTATGGGATTCTCGAGATCCTGCACCTCAATTTTTGCTAAGGTTGGAGCCCCCTTGTACGATTTGCTAAGATACAGAGACTGGAACTGGACAGTGAGAACATTGCCGGAAGCACTTGTTGAAGCCCCTTCATAGGAAAGCATAGACATCACATTGCCATTCTATATTTGGCCGATGGTCACAGAAAATTCAATTGCATGCATTCTGTCCAGATGTATTGAAACAAACACATCCCTGTAGCTTTTGTCTCTCAGTTGATGGAAATGGTTGAAGTGAAATACTCTTTGTGAAAAAACAGTCTTGCATATGTACTGGGCGATTTAGACATTCCAGTGCATGATTACAGGATCAGACATCATCGAAACACACCATACACTCACTGCTGAAGGTGTTGCTTAATGGTGCGAGCAGCTAAATGGATAGCAGGCCTTAGCAATAACTCCATACACACAGAACATGTTATACCCAGTGACCCCAATTGATAATAATACCCATTGTGGGCCAGACACATGAGTGTGTCATTGAAGCAAAAGGAGACACTATACCCAGTGTTTAGAAACCTCCCTCAAGATAAAGTTCATATTGTCAAGGAGGTGCTGGAGTGTTTGTTCAATATCCTAGTGCACCAAATGGGACTGCACACACAATTCAGAGACAAACTGGTAACAGATCAGGGCAACTTGCAGAAGTGGTAGCAATGCTACTACCCCTAGAACATGAAACCCAGCATTACCAGTGTGTGCTATGATTGATGTCATTGTTGCTTCTGACTTTGTTTTCCGAGGGTGTGTGTTATACCTGAATCGGTGGAAACAAAACAACTTTAGAGGAACAGATGGTTCTACTGTGAAATGTTCCGATATATGGCAGACAAGTGATTCCGTAACTTGTTTGCTTATACAAGAAAACATTGTAAAAATCAGTGCACACAAGAAAACAGGCCCCTTTACAATAGGTAATGATTGTGCTGACTGATCAGCTAGCAAAGGGAGCATACCTCGAAAATGCCCCTATATTCATAGAACAACAACGTACACATGTGACACGTGCCCAGGCAGCATCAGACCAGACGATACGTGACAGCTTTCAACATCTCAGGACTGCACAAAACAAAACGATTCCCAGCACTGTGCAAGAGCTAAAACAAATACCTGGGTTTGGGTTCTTGCTTTTTGGCACATGGAATAATATGGTGAAAAAAGGATTCCTCTGTACTGTATATAAGGAAGACGCTGCTATGACAATGTCAAATGCGGAGTGAAAGATGTGCAAAATGTCGTACCCAGCATAGAACACAAAACATTTTATTAAATGTGTTTTAATAACTTGCCTTTTTGAAGACCTCGATAGATTCCAGGGGGGCCTGCAGAAGCGTTGTGAACGCCAGTGCCATCATTCAATTTGCGGCAAAACGGCCAGCACGGAGGCGCGCACCTTCCTCAAAACTCCCGGCCCTCTCCAGCAGCAGCAGGATGTGGCGTCCGCAGCAGTTCCTCCCGTGCGATTCTTGCACTTTAAAAACCGGGGCCGCGCGTGCGCCGCACTAGTGGCCCGTTGCGGCGGCCTTTATTATTTATTTGGGGACACTGACTTAGTGAGTGACCCCAAATAAATTATAAAGGCAGTTGCAACGGGTCACCAGTTGCATGCGGCCGCCGCCCACTAAATAGTGCCGCCTGGGGCGGTCCGCCCCCACCGCCCCCCCCTAGCTACGCCACTGGTCACACCCCAGCTCTGGGCTAGAATCCCCTGAAGTTCGACCCCCCATCCATCATACACAACCCATCGAGCCCCAGTGGCAAAGGGAGCAGACACTCTAACCCGTCCAGTAAGACAACCTCAGGTGAGTGGGAGAGCATAATGGATTCAGACAGCGACACCCCAAATCGGGGTAGTGAAAGGGATCTGAGCCCTCGAAGATCTAACATCAAGGATATCCACTGCCAGTCTCAAGCACAGGGCAAGTACAGACTGACCCAGAGAGAGATAATAGCAAGAGACAATGGTGGAGACTTTGCCCACCTGTTCTGTGACCTACAAGCAGAATGGACTAAGGAGGGGAAATGATTTGGCCAGTTATGGCCTAAGGGGGGGCAGGAGGTCATTTGAGCTAGAGGACATAGCTATGGCAGAGGATTGCTTCAGATATGGGATTCACCCGACATGCAGCAATGCCTCGAAAGGTGGAAGAGAAAACAAGTTGAGAAAAGAATGCAAACAAGAGTAATTAGAAAGAAGTCGGATCTGGACCAGGACAACCCTACAATATCCCTGAACAGGGAGCAGGCAATCCTGGTCAAAACAGTTGTAGCCACAATGGCGCAGAAGGTGACGTCAACAGTGAAGGTGCCACTGCAGAGATTAAGGAAGGATCTAGCAGTGCCAACTGGATTTGAGGAAGCTGTGCAGAAAGAACCCCCAAGCCCAGGACCACATCCTCCCCTACCATCACAGACCCCGTTAAGCAGCAGTGCCAATGCGGGTCAGCCCCATACTTATCGGGCAAACAAGATATCCCCACTCTCATGTGTCCTGTGCTATTGGTAACCCAATGAGGAACCCACCATGATGATATTGATAAATAGTACACCCTACAGCTTCCTGATAGACACATGAGCAACATGTCTAAAAGAAGGGATCAGTCCCCTGTCCAAAGATTCCATGAATATGCAAGGGTTCTTGGGGGCAGTCATAAGGGTTTCCTTCACGAAACCTCTAGAGTTAGACGTGGGAGGCACCCATGTGAAGGGGCAGCTATTATATCACCCTCGTTCTCGGCTAATCATCTAGGTACAGACCTAATGGCCAAACTAAATATGACCATTCATTTCTCATAGGACAGGACACTGGCATGCTCTACACCTGGGTTTCCCTGAACAAGGCTCATGTCCTTAATCTGCCCACATTGCACACTCAGACCGGCAAGCGCAATGCCGGCTGACTGGCTAGCTTTCACCAATGCCGCTCTCACTCTCATTGCTAACGTACAATAGCTGCTAGGTTGGAAGGTTCAATTGCCTCATGAATTCATGTTCACTCGGAAGGTCACCACGATGTGGGACATCAAGTGGAAACACTGCTCTGCTTGGAGGCAGTGGAGATACAGCCCAGATACGGGGTCCTGTTGGCAACCAACCAAGTAATTGAGGTGTGGGCATGCAGCATCTTCATCGCACCCGGCCTACGGGAGCCTTCTGTCATACTAACTACCATGCCCACAGATGCCCACTACTTTTCTGTGATAGGCATAAAAAATGCATTTTTTAGCATTCTACTGCACTCTGACAGTCAGTACCTGACTGCATTCACCTTCTGAGGGGCTCAGCTGCTATTCCAGACACTGCCTCAGAGGTACTGTGAGTCCCCCAGTATCTTTTACAGGATACTGAGGAAGGACCTCGCCAACTTTCAAAACAGCAGCACCCTTACACAGTATGCTGATGATATCCGGGTATGCATTCCCTCTGAGGACCTGTGCTGCCAAGAGACGATAGCCCTCCTAATTGCACTTGCCACGAAAGGGTACAAAGTAGAAAAGGGAAAAGTGCAGGACCTACAAGAGGAGGTTGCTTATCTGGGCCAACTAATCACAGCAGCTGACTCTATCATTGCAATGCCACCACCAGAGACAAAAAAGGAATGCAAAGGTTTTTAGGACTATGCAGTTATGTGCAACAGTGGGTCTTTGACTAAAGCATGCTCATTGTTCCATTTCTCTAACATGGACACCTGAAATGTACAAGACTTTTCACTAACTCCCCTTTGTTGGGGATACCCAACATAAGAATCACATAGCATATTACAGTGGGCTCTTGGACTCAGTCATACAGGATCATTTTCCGTGCAAACAAGCATTGGTAGCAGTGGTCATTGCCATAGACAAAGCACCTACATCCTAATTCGGGCAATGCTAACACTGTATGCCAAACTGTCTGTGTTTGCAATCATAGAGAAGAGCAAGTGAACACTGCCTACGCAATGGGTGTTGGGCTATGAGCTGTTCCTCTCGAGGCCATCCCTATAAATAGTATGGTGCCATCTGGTAAACCAAGCTTCCTTTTCAGTGCACAAAGTCAAGGAGGAAGAGGAGACCCATGACTGTACAACCCACACCACGAGGGGATCAGCCAGGCAGAGGAGGATCCCATTCCAGACAGTTATGCATTATTCATCGATGGATCCTCCACAATAGACCAAGAATTAGGTGTAATGACGTTTCTTTTTTTTAAAATTGAACAATCAGACTAACAGGTTAGTGACAGTGAGCCTTTCCTGTGAGGAAGTTTTAAAGTTTTTTAGAAAAATCTCCTCAGATGTCTTCAAAATACAGTTAATTGTTCAGAGCAAGTCAGGTCTGTTTGTGTTTATATATTGTTGAGTGGGGGGCGATCTGACTGTTTACCCCCTGGTGCTCCTTTTGTGTTCCGGAAGTAGAGCATTAATCTGTTCCCCTGCCTGCTGTCATGTGAGCAGGGAAACAGGCAAATTGCTTTCACACACTGGGGGCAATATGGTTAGCAGCTCCCTGTGTGTGAAAGCAATGCCGCTCCTGCATGAGACAGGGAGCCGTCAGGTACCATGGGGGCCTTCAGGCTCCCCACAGTCCCAATGCAGACTGGGTGCCCTAGTGGCACCCAGAGAACCATGGCAAGGCTCCAGGGGATGGTGTCCCCGGGGCCAACATTGTCCCAGGGAGAGGGCAGAGTGGCTACTTCCCCCATTTGGTAATGGCAGGACCGGGGGAAGGGACCAATTTGCCCGCATCTCTATTCATAAATGAAAGGCCAGGGCCGTATACATCCGTGGAAGGGGGGGGGTCACGTGCCCGCGTCCTCCATTAAAAAATTACAAAATAAAGTGTCGGGCCTTTGGGGATGGGATTGTACAAGTGAAATGTGGGCCTAACTATAATGTATCTGTAACCTTTGCTTTTTATCAATGAATTTCCAAGGTTTTTTTATTCTATTTACTAACAATAATGTCCCTGGAACCTCTTTTTTTTTAAAAGTGAATTTCTAAGGCTGTTTAAATTCAGTTTCCTAATTATAATGTCCCTGTAACCTTTGTTTTTTTACTAGGCCTGGGTGAAAAATTATGCTCCGCTTGCTGTGTTTGCAGAATTCGGCAACTCTGCATTTCCAGAGAACGCAGAGCTACTGATAAACTCTGCACTGCCCAACTGAACAGAATTTGTATTCCATTGGTACGCTCATTACATCATTTCACGCGTGTGGGGAGCACGACGAGACTTGACATATGATCACAACCAGCCAGGCAACCCTCAGCAGCTAAGGGGAGTTGAACCCGAACCAGTAGTGTGCCAGGAGACCCCTTTGCAGAGTGGTTAAGAAAGGGGATAGGGCCTCCGACGATTTCTCAGCAATCCTACTGTGGAGCGCAGACTTGTCACAACAATAGGGGTTCTTGGCCCCCACCGACCATTACACCTGCATAATGTTTGACTCATTTATGTATTCCTCTATGTCACTCATTCTCATTTGTTTCAGAGGATTAACAACAAGTTGTTGAGATAAGTATGTTGCGATAAGTATGCTCTGGTTTCACGGAAACATTGCAAAGATCGTGTGTTTTTCAAAAAGTGTAAAACACATATATACACATATTTTAAACAATGTTTGGCAATAGGTGTTTACTAACATGCTTCTTAAACCTATATTTCTGTATTCAATTAAAATAAAAAATGTAAAATTGTATTTTCTGTTTTTACGGTGATGCTGGGAGTCGTGATGACTTCGGTAGTTGTGACTGACCCATCTGTCCCAGGAGAGAGTTCCCAGTGAGGTAGAGAAGCTTTCACCCCAAATAGCTCCTGAGCTGAGGCGTTTTGGCATCTACTGCCTGGACTGCAGAAGAGCACTTACCGCTAGAGAGAAGTCCATTAATGCCACGCAACACAAACATTTTTTTGCACTATTCGTTTGAAGGTTATTCCAATTTTTTCTCTCCCCTCATTGCCATTTTGTTTGAATAAAAATGAAAATAAAAAAAAATACAAAATCATAAAAAACATAGTTCTTCATGAAAGAAGAAAAAAAAGGTTCTTGTCCGAACTACATTTTTTTGGATATTTTTCAAAATATATTTTTATTGGCATTTCGCAAACTTCAATCAGTTGAATACCATTAGGAAAAAAAAATCAGGTACATACAAGAAAAGAACGACAAACCAAAAGGGAGACAAAAGCATAATATCTCTGCTGTCATTGTCTACACTCAAAGGAGTTAGCTCCACCCATGTTGACTCAATTCGCCACTGATGTCTTTAGGGAGTCGTTCGATACCAGTTCACCATGTGCTTGCCCGTACGTAAGTCGAGTCATAATATGCCATTAATAACGTACAAATGCAACCAATACATAAAAAGAAAGAGAGAAAGAAAAAATAAAATAGAAACAAACAACGGGTAACTAATGCAGAGGAATGGTGTGAGCACTTGGATATGCTAATGTCTAGTAGGGTCAGGAACAGTCGCGACCCGCAAAGGAAAGGCTGGGTTTGGGAAGGGGTCCCCTCATCGTCAATATCCTACTACTTTGATGGTCCTACCCGTGGAAGGGCATGGGCCAGATCTGTCCAATCTCACTCCTTACATCAGGTATTTGAAGTCCTCAATGACCTTGGCCTGATCGCCTGGGACTCGCTATTTGTCGTGACAAACGAACTGACTCACCCTCATCACTGCCAGACCCTGCAGGCCCCTCCCATGCCACTAGTACTTCCTGCCATTGTTGAGCCATCAGAAGCTTCCTCATCACCTTGGTCTCTTCCCACACCAAAGCTCTGCCCTCTGCTCCCTCCCAAGCAAGGACATCCCGATTCCAAACCGAAATCAGTGGGGCCCTCCAAGATTTCCACTCCATCGCAATCCTGCATTTAGCCAAGCCCAACGCAAGGTCAATCCAGTGGTTCCAAACTTTGCGTTTAGGTGGTCTGGGGAGAAGACCCAGCAGACACGTGTGAGGGGTTAAGGCCAACTCTTTCCCGATCACATCCTTGATCTTATCCAACACCACCTCCCAATAGGGCGTATCTCCTGGCAGCTCCAAGTCATATGGATAAAATCAGCATCCGGGTGTGCACACCTGGGGCAGGGTCTCCCTTCTCCTCTGTATGTCACATTGAGCTAATGCGACATCATACAGGTCATGTGTGTATAGTTAAATTGTATATACTTCAGTCGGGTGTTCTGGGAGACTTTGTTAGAATATCACAAAACTTTATGCCACACTGTGTCTGTGAGGACCCTATCCCCCATCGAGTCCCAACGTGTTCGTAATCTATCCAGTGGGCCAGTTGAGGCCTCCACCAATGCCACGTTAAGCCATTTCACGAGATGCCCCTCCATCCCAAGGGTGAGTATCGCATGTAGGATAGGGTGTTTAACAGGCTCCTCCCCTCCAGTGCCCCATAGCTGCACAAAAGCTTGCGTCAACGCCTCATAGCGCAGGAACTGGCCCGGGGGAAGTCCACTATCTTCCATCAGGTCTGCAAAAGGGATCAGAGCTTTGTCGAAGTAACAATCCCCTGCAGTATCCAGACCAGCATCCAACCATTTTGCCAGTTGGGCGGCCATAAAAACAGATTGAGGGTCCCCGTGTGGAAGACCCACTAAGGGAATCAAGGGGGAGTATCATACTGGGTGATGCCGTTAGCTACAGCACCGTTTCCTCGTCTGGAAGGCCGTGCGCTGCAAAAGAGGCCAGGAGGGGACGGATGTAGGCGGCAGTAGGATTTTCGCCATCGCTAGGCCATGACTAGATACTGGATCTGCTAGGCACGTTCCCTCCTCGTTCACACCCTCCAGCCATTGTGACAACCATTGTAATTGGGCGGCCAGCATAAAAAATTCAAAATTTGGCACCCTAAGGCTTTCTTCTGAGACAGGGCACTGCAGGGTCTGCAGGAGCACTCGCAGGTGACCACTACCCCAGACCAAGAGCCGTAGGAGGGCGTGCCGAGGCTTAAACCAGCTGCTCGGCATCAGGACCGGGAGGTTCACAAAAAAATAGAGAAGCCGAGGCAACATTACCATCTTGGATAGCGTAATTCGGCCATGATGGCCAATTGCAAAGAATTCCAAAAATGAAAGCAAGAACGGAGAGAGCGCAACATCTTACCCAGGTTCCCATCTTTTAAATCATCCAGGTCTTGGAAAATTTGTATGCCCAGATATTTGAATGTACGCTGTGCCCAGAGGATATCATGTGGTAGCTCCTCCAGTCTGGGTAAGGGCTTGGCTATGGGAAATAGATAGGTCTTAGTTTTATTGACCCTGAGGCCCGACAGGGCAGCAAAATCACCAAGGATCTGCAAGGCCATGGCGCCCCCCCCAACTGCCTCCATAAGATACAGCAACAAGTCATCAGCGTACAAAGAAATGCGATGACAACGTCCACCCAAAGTCAATCCCATCCCGCCCCCAGCCCAGTCGGAACCGCTCCACTAAGGACTCCGCGGTTATGGCAAACAGGAGCGGGGAAAGCCCATACGACGCATCACCTCAAACAGGTACTCCCAACTCACCGTGTCAAATGCTTTCTCTAGATCTACCGATAACACCGCCGCTTGCTGCAGGGCCTGGGCATCCGTGTGGTAAAGCACGGAGTAGAGCCTACAGATATTATAGGAGGTACTGCGAGTGGGGATATCCCATTTTGGTCGGGGTGAATCAGAGATTTCATGTGCGGAAGCAAACTACCCGCCAATACTTTACTTAGAATCTTTGAAGTCTAGGTTCAGCATGGAGAGTGGCCGATAGTCTCTTCCTCCCGCATCGGGTTCTTTGGACATGGGGAGCGGGATCACTAATGCTGTTTGGGTGGATTTTGGCAAGCCACCCCCACCCTCATAAGTTTCTGCATACAGCGTAGCCAAATGTGGCGCTAAGACGTCAACAAACCGCTGATAAAATTCGTCCGGGAGGCCGTCAGGCCCAGGCGTCTTACCGTGCACCAATGCAGCTATAGCGGCCCTAACTTCTTGCACCGAGACCGGCCCTCCCAGGTCATCCTGATCATCTTCCTCAAGCACGCGGAATTGCTGAGGAGCTAGGAAGTCACATACGTCGGACAGAGGGGCTGCAGCAGGGGCCTCATACAGACACTCATAGTATCGCAAAAAAGTATCATTAATAACATCAGGGTCATGCACAGTATCTCCCGTGTCTAAGTCAAGCCATGTGACAAGGGTGCCACCATCTCAGGGCTAATTAAACGTGCTAACAAGTGGCCCACCCATCCTCCCTCCCTTTGCACCATGTCCAGATAGTCCTTATAATTATAACATTGCAATCTCCCCAGTGCTTCATTGTATTGTGCCCGCACTTTGTGTAAGGACTGTAAGGCTGTGTCCTCTATACCCTACAAACCAAACGATGGATAGTCCCCTCCAAGTCCAATAATTTGTGCTTAACTTTATGCGCCCCACATGCCTGCGCCATACAGTAACCCCGTACCACAACCTTAAACGCCTCCCACTCAATCTGTGGGGAGGAGGCAGTATGGGCATTATTAGCGAAGGTTAGGGGCATAAATACTGCCTAGGGTCACCTCCCGCCCAGACAACCGACTTGCCAACAGGACGTACCTCCCCTCCTAATCCAGCCATGTACGTTCAGGTGAGAAAGGGACTCCAGGTTTCACCCACATTAAGACCCCTCTGGTGAAGGCTGAGAAGGTGGTCACAAAGACCTGCCCCCGCCACCTCCTCCACACCCTCCCAGCCTCCTCGGCATTGAGATCCACCTCCTGAAGAAAGGCGATGTGCACATTTCTACATCGAAGGTAAGAGTATATGTTATGACGCTTGGCCATCATTCCAATTCCACGGATGTTCTACGTGAGGAACCTCACAGTATCTTGTGTACCCATAGTTTTCATGGGAACCGTTTCAAGAGTGACATAAGGGAGCCCCCCACCCATGTCCCAATGTATGTGCCACCACCCTCCTCCGCAAACAACAAATCAAACAAAAAAGAGGAAAACAGTAACTAAAAAACCCACATTAAGAACAACTCCCCAAGCCCAGGACAGCCCGACAACGGTCAGTTGCCTAAACAATATATAGAACATGACCCTTAGTGAGGCCTTACACTGGTAAGGTTCCCAAGGGGGGCAGGCAATAAGAGCAGAGGACAACATAGTTGTAGCGCTCAAACCGTCCTGGTTGCGCCAGCCCCAGAGAGCAGTTCAGCAACTCCCGTAGTGCGCCAGCCATCACATCAGAGTACCTCAGATAACTTAATTAGCTGTGCGTGGCATCACCACCGGCATCTTCACACTGTCGCTGCGGGATGAGCCTGAGTCAATGTCCCCTGTATCTTTCGAGGAAAGGGCTGCAGCTTCAGAGGTAGGGTTCCTGCCCTGCATCAGTGCCTCCACTGCCTGCAGAGCCTCCGCCTTCTCTCTCTCGGTTTGGGAAGAGGACAGTTTCTTGGGGGCTCCCCTCCGGGAGCGTCTCCTGGCTGGAGTGCTTCCCAAGCTCTGCTGGTTTCCTCAGTTCGGCTCTTGAGCCTGTAGGCTGGGAGGCCCTGGTCTTATAGGCCTCAATCCAGTCCCAGGCCTCGCCTGGGTTCCCACAGAAGTGGGCGGTGCCGTCCAATATGATCCGTAATCGAGCCGGGAACATCAGAAAATACAGCAGACCCTCTTCCTTCAGGGCCCTTTTAACCTCCAGGAAGAAGGACTGCCTCTTTTGCACCTCCAGGGTGTAGTCCAGGAAAAGGGAAACCTTACTGTTATCAACCGTATAGGGACCCTCTGTGTGTGCCTTCCGTAACAGTAAATCCCTATCCCAGAAATGGAGCAAGCGGGTCACCACCAGTCTCGGGGGGTGCCCAGGCGCTGGGGACCTGGACGAGAACCTGAGGGCCCTCTCAAGAGTGTAGAAAGGCGATAGGCCCTCAGGCACCACCACAGAGCGCAGCCAGTGCTCCAGATAGGCCACCATGTTGTTCCTCTTGATTCCCTCTGGCAGGCCCAAAATCCGGACATTGTTCCGGCGGTTGCGCCCCTCTGCATCTTCAGCTCTTCATTCCAAGACACTCACCCTGTCCGAGAGGGCTCCCACCCCCTGCTCCAGGGCCGTTTGTGCAGGTGCCATCTCAGTAATGCTGACTTCTGCTCTCTTCACCCTCTCAGAGAGCTTCTTATGCTCCTCTCATAGGAGTCCCAGCCCTACTGCCACCTTGCTGATGTCTTGGTGAAGGGTGGCTTTTGTGTCCACAATGGCCTCCAATATCTTGCCCAATTGCTGCTGTATGGGGTCTTCCACAGTTGATTGTAATTAATAATGGGCACTGTCGTCTGGGTCCTGCGCAGCCCCAGCCTTCCGATTTTGGGGCTTGCCCATGGTGCTAATCCACCTCCCACCGGAGGGCCACGCCCGAGATGGGAGCCAAGCAAGCAGCTGGCGCTGTAAATCCCCATCACGCACCCGATACCAGGCACAGTCCTCCCAAGTAGATTACCACACTGAACCCAAAGTAGTGCTCTACTGCAGATCTCGGTAAATTGGACCCCTAAGTAGTCACGAGCTATACCCAACTTCTGTCAGGTCCAGTCTTGTGTCTTCACACCGGGCTCAGTCCAGACTCCTCCGGGCAATGAGCATCCCCTGCCACTCACAGACCAACTCAGTGCACCCTTATTCGCTATCACCACGGGGCAGTGAACAGCGAGTCACACCAGCACCCCAGGAGGTGAGCATGCTGCAGCGCAAATTCCCCCTTCGGCACAGACCAACTACCTCGCCATCCAATTCACTCACATACATTGGTGGGGCCCATAACACCAATATACTCTCGGTTGACCTGTTTTCTGAGGGAAAATACGTTTCTCAACACTGGCATGAGAGGAATACATATACTTTACCCTAAACACATTGACCTAAGATATTCCTCCCATACAGAGGTAGATCATTTAGTTGAATTGGTAATTGATGATTAACCTATTTGCTCTATTACTTTTCTCTTAATCTTCTTTTTCAAATAATCGACACAACACATTTGTCAATTAATCAATTATTCTTTATCTAAGAAATATTGAAAGAAATGTTAGAAATCATCATTTGCATTTCAGAGCATCATATTTACCTATTCTGGCTAAAGTCGTCCTCTAAGTCAGTCAGTCAAAGAGAATTTATTCAGCAAAGTTTAGGCGGCAATTCAGTCTCTCATAGATTCAGGATAACAGCTGTCCAGCAGTGTCACTGTCCTCTCCGTCAGCATAACGTCAGGAAATCGAGTTCGTCAAAGAAGAGCGAGAGCTAATAGCTCAATTCCCTACCTACTTTTATAATGAAAATAATAACAAAAAGTATCAAGATTGGGGTTTAGAGAGTTCTTATTGGTCAATCTTGACTTGCGATGAACAGTTCTCAGGGTGTCTAATAATGAAGTCATCCAACTTGCTTAAATCAAGCATTGTCCTTTCTTTTGGATTGGTTCCCGGAACGACCTTGGAGGGTACATGTTCTCCCGGGGTCTGGTCCAGGCCACTGTTGCTGGCGGTGACGCATGGGCACTTCACCCAGCTTCACCCAGAACCTCGTGTTGTCAGGGCAGTCACGTTTAACGTCTCGTTCAGCCATCTTGTATAGGCCGAAATGGTCAACTTAAGCAAAAGCAACACAAAAACGTAATTAAAAGATAGAAATGACTAATAAAATGTTATCCCCTTACTAATACCCATATGTGTGTGTATTTATCTTGCAGAAGCAACACTCAGAGCGGTTTATACTCACTGAATAAAGCACAAATCACAAATACATCACTTAAAGCAACATATAACATATAATATTCTAATTTTCTACTATTAATATGCATACACAAGTTAATTCACAATTAATATAGTCATGCAAAGTGCAATTCCCACGTGTAATTCTCTTGTTAATATAGTTTGTGAGTTATCACTTCAAACAAATTAATAATATTACAATTAATTGATTATTCGGATTAATATAAACATGCAGAATGGGGGGGTATACAAAATGTTGTACTACCCGCTCCAGCAAGCACATGAGTCAGGTAGCCCCGGGCAAACCCCGCAGTTAAGGGACACCAGCGAGGCCCTCAGTGTCCCAAGCTTCCAGCCAGAATGGACCCCCTGGGCCACACCCACTCAAAGGAGGACTCCGCCACTGATCTCAGTCACTACCACTGCAAAGGAAGAAGCCTGGGGCCAGCAACCAATCAGTGGCCTATGAGCCCTGATATAGGCCCCGAACACGAGCGCCAAGTCTCCGCAGCTATTCCAGGCAGGCTCAGCACTCGGGCCGGGGGGGTCACCGCTTCCCCGTCGCACCATCCACAGCACTAGCCTAGGCCCCAGCTTTCCGCCAGCCCGCAGGGGCCACCTATGCACCGCTGACCCACACTGTTAGGACCGCAACTTTGACCGCCTACCTGCTCACAGAGCGCAGGCCGCATGGAGGAGCCAGACCAGCTCCCCACACAGGAGCAGTCACTCACTGGCCAACAACATGTCAGCCACCTCTTGGGGCAAGCGGCCGATGCTCCAAGCTCCCTCACTCATGCAGGGAGCGCCCAGGTGCCAAGGCAAACTCCCAGTGTCACTGCCCCCTTAGGCGCTGGTTGCGGGCATCCTTCATTCCCCCACTGCAGGGGACTCACGCCAGGTGCACGAGCCCCGACCAGGTTCCGTGCAGTGTTCAGCCGCAATACCAATGGTCCACTGCAGTTGCTCTGATAGCCTCGCCAGGGTGGCCGATGTAACGCCAATCCATGCCATCAGTGGCAAAGCAGGGGATTCAGGCTCATAGACAGACCACCAGCCGCAGTGAAAAACATTTGCCGCTTACCCCCACTCAGCTGGCTCTCATGGGTCGTGATCTTGTCTGCTGCATCCCTGAGCAACCAGCAATAGGCAGTAGGCGTCACTGAGCAGGCAGCTGAGGCTTCAACCTTTTGCAGGTGTGTAGAGAGGTGACCAGGTGCCGAATCGGTCCTCCAGTATCACCACACCATTAGGCACTAGTCACAGGTGGCCTCTGATTTCCAGCTGTAAGGGCCTCATGCCAGGTGCACGAGCCCCGACCAGGTGCCGTGCACTGTGTATGCGCAGCACGCACTCCCCACTGGGGCCGCCGGTGTATCACCAGTCCACTCCGGTCACAGCCGGGCAATGCTCCCAGGTCGCACCCGAAGCATGGGCCGCAAAAAGAAGCAGGCCCTGCTCTCTTCCTCTCAGCAGTCACTCGCGGGCTGCTATCTTGCCAGTCGCCCTCGGGAGCCGGCGATCCAGGTTTCCGATCTCCCACTTCAGTTCAGGGAGTCACAGCTGCACCGAAGCGAGCCTCTGGCCTCTACACACCGTTTGCGAGTGTTCCCTGGTCTCCCGCCTCAGATTTCATGTAGATAAGTACCGGGGCCGGCGCGGAACTCCGAGCTCACACGTCTACCATGCTCGGCTCCTTGGCCACACCCCTCTCGTCTGAACTACATTTTACTGTTAAAAAAGATAAAGCGTGCTGAATGGGTGAGTGAGTAGCTGTGTGATGTGCTGTATAGGTTAGGTACTGGTTATGTGAGTGGTGGTGAATGTGTGTGAGTAGCTGTCTGAGTGAGTGTGTGGCTGTCTAAATGCGTGCATGGGTGAGTGGCTGTATTACTTGCTGTATTGGTGAGCGAGTGGTTGTGTAAATGACTGTTTGGTGAAGAGACTAGCTCTGCCGGTGTCAGTATGGGTGAGTGACTGCCTTTGTGAGTGGCTGTATGGATAAGTGAGTGTCTGTGTGAATGATTGCATCAGTGAGTGTCTAAGTGTCTGTACCAGTGGCTGTACAAGTGACTGAGTGTTTGTCTGAGTGGCTAGATGGGTGAGAGACTGGGTGTGTGAGATGGGTGGATGGTTTATTGTGTGCATGTGTGACTGGCTGTTTTATTGAGTGTCTGCTGAGTGGTTGTTTGGATGAGTAAGTGAGTTTCTGTGTGAGTGGGTAGCAGAGTGGTTGTGTAAGTGGTTGTACAGGTAAGTGAGTATCGGTGTGAGTAGCTGTGTGAGTGAGTGTGTATGTGAGTGGTTGTATCAGTGAGTATCTGTGTGAGTGCATGTATGGGTAAGTAAGTGTGTGGCTGCGGGAGTAGGTGTATGGCTAAATGAGTGGGTGTGTGAGTAGCTGTGTAGGTGAGTGAGAGGGTTTGTGAGTAGCTATGTGGATGACTGAGTGAGTCACTGTACAGATAAGTGATTGGTTACATGAGTGGTTGTGTGGATAAGTGAATGTGTGTGAGTAGCTTTGTGGGTGAGTAAGTAGCAGTGTATGGCTAAGTGTCTATCTTAGTGGCTGTATGGGCGAGTGAGTGAGTATATGAGTGCTTGTATGAGTAACCTGTAACTGGTTGTGTAAGTGCCTGTATGAATATATGCCTCAATGATAGAGTGAGTTGTGTGTTAAATGATTTTAAATCTACTTTATAACATTGAAAGTTTTGATTATGAAATAGGCAAAACAAACTAATAGGAAGTTACTGCAAGAACACTTTTGTTAAAAAAGTGTTTCCTTATATACGTCTAACCACTATGTTTGTGGTTGAAAAAGTGTTTTGACACATCTAATGATGATCAACTACAGTCACTAAAGATAAAGAAAACATGAAGATATATTAGTATTTGATCTTCAAAATTATAGAATCATAGCAACATACTTTGGGCCATATTCTCAAGGAGCTATCGCCAAGTTATCAGCACTTTATCGCTTCCAAAGTTGCGATAAATTCATCGCCCCATTCACAAGCTGGTGCAAACAGCCTTTATCACCAGTTTTCCGGCGATAGCATCCTCAAAAAACGTCGGCACAGATGACCCCAGCAACTATCGCTAATGAGATGCAGAGTAGGCATTCCTGAGCAAAAAGCCGCAACAACACAACTCCACAACATTCTCAACGCCCAGCCACATCTGCGATAAGATAACAAAACAGGCGCTAAGGCGCAGTAGCACCACAAAACTAACACCTGCTCCGACCTGGTGTAAAGTCGGAAGTCAACCGGCACCAGACAAGGGAGCACAGCCCAAAGCCAAACATGAAAAACAACAGATACACCCGGGCAACTGAACATGCAGCCCGGAGCCCCAATAGGGCAACAACACCCACTGTCACCACACCCAGGACACCACCACCCCCCCGAAATCCCCCCAGACCACCAGGGAGGCAGCATGGACAAAGACAGCAGACCCAGAGGAAACGCACCAGCCTCAAAGACTCAACATCAGAAGATGCCATTGCCCACTATAGGCTCAAAAGGACAACCATCCTCCGCATCCTGACCATCATCACCCAACAGGCTGACGGCACCAACACAGCTGACAACAAACATCCCACCCCACACAAAGCTGCTGGCTGTGATGCACCTGTTGGCCTCTGGTACCCCTCAACCAACACCCGCCAGAGTCGGAGGAGTCTCACAGCCAGCCGCATCCATGTCCCTCACACCTGTTCTGGATGCCATCCTCAGCCTGGTACCCCAGTATCTATGCGTCCACCACAATACGCAGGATCTGCTGGAGACCACGCAAGGACCATATGGCAAAGCTTGATGCATGCACGTGTTAGGGGCAATCCACAGCACACATGACCTACTTGTGCCCCCTGGTGACACAGCACACAATCACCGTAACAGAAAGCACATGCATTGCTTCAATGTGCAGGGAATAGTGGACCACCAGGGACTCTTCACCAATGTCGTCTCCAACTACCCAGCCAGTGTGCATAATTCCTTCATCCTCAGACATTCCATCATCAACCAGCGCTACCAGGATGGCACCAAGGGAAATGCACAGCCCCTTGGCAAGTTCCAAATGAATACCCCACACACCTTAACTCCACAACCATGCAACTCATAACTCTGGCAATGCACACGTCACAAAATCACATACAACATTCAAAACAACATGCCCACCCACCAGACATGACAGAACAACTTACAATGTTAACCTGGGCAAGCCGTGAACATGAGCCATCATCAGAGGCACGGCACCTCAGCCACACAATAGCGGAATGTGGGATGAGGTGGGAACCAAGCATGTGTGAAGGAGGCAGGAGAACCATGATTGGGAAAGTACACAATGCCAAGAATGGCGATGATGTGCTGGACAGACAGTATGCAGAACACACCCATTTCCATGGCGACATACACCGCTGGTGTATGGAGTGTAGTGGACAGTGGACGCAACCATGTCACCCCAGCCAGCATGGAAATGTTGCCTGTTACATACCACCTGTAAGTGTGAGTGGAGTGGGATGGCACAGAGTACGCCAGGCCAGTGTAGGGGTGTGAATAAAAATCATGTAGCCCTGGGCGTGGTCCTCTTTCGGAATGCCCAACATCCCTGCCAGGGCGGCACCTCTCACCTCACCACAAGGCCGATGCCGTCCTCGTGAGCGCAGTTGCCTGTGATCCTGTGCACCTGCCGTACCCCGGCCCGCTGGACTCCGAACCCGTCAGGCCCGCCCCTGAGCAGCCAGGCCACACTGATCACCTGCGGACACCGACATGTTGCAAGGAGGGCCCACCACTTGCCGTCGCAAGCTCCAAGCCTGAGGCCCGCAACCCTGGCAGCCTCTCAGAACATCACGGCCTCCACGACACAGGCCCGCTTTACTTCTTTCTTGTTGACATACTCTACTGCTGCACTCGGCCTACTCTATGGTCAAGTAGGTCACACATTTCATACTAGCTAAATATTTACATTGCCAATACTACCCAGAGAATTTCTTGTTTCATTATGCACAAGTATTTTGAAAACAGGTTGTATTTTTATGGGGGTCAGTTGCACTAGGTCAACAAATATAATGAGATGTCTCCCTCCAAAGCGCACATCAAAGTTTGTTCTCAATATCTGCTGCATTCTTAAGTGCATGAAGGCAAACATTGAATGGAAACAATACTTCCCCCATCAAGGATTAAAAGCTTCAGTTTCTTTAACACTCTTGACACCTCATGGCACGCTTCACCAGATACTTTCTGGTATTCCTGTCTATTGACATGTTCAACAGGTAGCATTAGTAGATGGTTTAAAGTACTTCCTTGAATGTTTTGTGCAGCTAATCCTGTTGGTGGTGTTACTACACATGACAAGTTTGATTCTGTAATCTTCTGTAGATACCGTCTGAGAACTTTAATTAAAGATTTTTCCAGTGCCAGCTTGACCACTGATACATAGTAATATTTCTTTGTTCGAAGAACAAGTATATTGTTTCCTTTCATCGAGCAATCCATGCTCAATTTTATCTTTACCTTGGTTATAAATTTCTTTTTTTTCATTGTTGAGTTGTTCTACTAAGTCTTTGAAATACACACTTTCCACTCTTGCTTGCTGCATCACAGTCTCCACCTCACTCATTTCTGTTTCATTTTGGATTATTGGTTCTCCCAGAGGATCTTAACTTGCTAGTGCCGAACTTTGGCTTCTTGGAGAACTCTCCCTGGCTATCTCAGCAGCGTTGATTTCTTCCTGTTCAATCTCATCTTTCAACATTTTCAGGTGGGTTGGAAAGACTGAGCACACAATACTGTCTTTTACAGTGTTAAAAGAGTCTTTATAACAGGCATAGTGCCCAAGTAATTCTGATTCTGCATACCACAGCTTGAACAGCTGCAAAAGTGGCAAGTAAAAAAATTATGTTTGCTCGGCGGTTTGACAACTAAGCTTTCTATGATTAATTAGATTTCCTTAATTGTGTCTGACCAAACAACTGTCACATCCACATACTGCATATCTTCTTTCTTCTACGTTTTCACTTGTGTTACTTCTGTATGTATAGTAATAAAGTACTTCATAGAGACACACATTTGTAAGATGAGGACTTCTTCTTGGATATAGTACATCCACCATGTTCATTTTCAGAAGTTCTGTACTTTCTGGTTCAAATTCTGCAAGAGACTGCATCTCTGGGTAAGACTTTAGTACTTTATTTTGAGTGCTTGCAAGGCCTAGGCTTACCCATACAATCCCTCTTGACTTGGATAACTCACTAGCCAAGCTCAACCTGTCCGAGCATTCATAGGATCCTATTCCTCTGAGGGGAAGCAAGATGTGGAATGCAAATATGGATCTACAATTTGTTTCAGACAACTCTTTTGCTCTTGCTTTCTAAATGACTTCATATATAATGAAACCAGAGAAGCTGAAGCTGCACAATTTCTTGGTAAGAATCTTTTCTGTGAAACAAATCTTCCCACATCTCTTTCATCTCTATCTTCTCTGGTTTCATTATATATGAAGTGATTTAGAAAGCAAGAGAAAAAGAGTTGTCTTAAACAAATTGTGGATCCATATTTGCATTCCACATCTTCAGAATGACCGGGTTGTAGTCATTGATATTATTGGAAGCATCTGTTCTTCTCAAGTTGTACACATTTTTTGGTTATTTCTGCATTAGGCTAAGTTTCACTGCAGACAAAAGGCTGTTCACTCTTCCTTCTGAGATGACAGGTTGTAGGAATACAAAACAACATCTCATGAAAAATGTCCTTTGCATTTGCATTTTTGACTACAGTACTTCCCACATTTGAGAGTTTTAATCCATATTACGTGTTGTTTCAAGGGCTTGTCAGCCCTATTTTTTGGGATGGTGCAAGTCACATACTATTGTGTGAAGCACAAGACAGACTCACCAGTGTCTCTTCCAGTGTCCTCTGTTCACTAGTGACAGTGATGCAGTTTGTCCCACATTGTTGTCAATGTTGATTAGGTCAATGTTATGTGTCTGTGCACTGCATTGTGTGAGAGTCACCCCTACCTAGTACACCCTGATACTTTTTCAAGATTGATCTTTTTAGGAAGGGTGGATTGCATGGTTCCACACCTTGCTGTTGGCAATACAACATGATTGTTGTTGTGCCATGATTATGCCTATCCCACTGTTTCTGGGTTGATGTAATGTGCCACATTATATGGGCAGGGAGGTATGCTTGATTTGCCGTGATACAGACAGTGTAAATACTTGTTCATTTTGTTAAGTCAAAGTGAGTGGTGACATCTTAATGGTTGTATGTGGATCTGCAGGTATGGTACAACTTTGTTTTTACAGCCCCTCATCCCTTTCACCCAGTGAACCTTTCACTTATGTTAGTTTCCAATGGTGAGATGTCACAAGCCTGAGGAAATATGGGTCTTGGTCACAGTTGTGACACTTGTGCATTGTTGGCCAGCAGCTGCCTTTCTTACATCAGGGGTTGTATGGACACGAGGATGTGACAGAGTTTGACCTGCTCCCTTAAGGATGAACTCCACACTCAGCCACTTCAGTGACCGTGGCCTGCACCATGTTAACATTTGAATGGGGCAGGCATGCATTTCATCATGCACTGTAACTTGCCTTGTCATTGTGGCTCACAGACAGGCAGTTTTGCTGGATAGTGCACATGTGCATGGGTTTGATGCGAGAATGTTTATGTGTGAGGAGGGACCCCTTCAGGCACATTGGCAATGATGGACTAATTGCTGTTTCTATATGTGCTGCACAATGCAGTACACATGTACAAAAAAATAGCTTTGGCTATCATGATTTCTTTTGTGTGCATGTCGTCCATCATGCTTTCCTTTGCACGCATCGTTTACTGCCCTCCTGTTGGCTTAACCATTTTGAGGATGGTGCAGCGTGACTTTATATTGTTGTTGTAGGCTCTAGAGGCAGTAACAACACACATTACCCTCAACCAGTGGTTAATTTGTGAAAAAATAAGTACCAGGGCTCTCGTCAGGAACCTGCCCATTGCTCCTATTAGCCCCACCTAGAACCGAACCACCTACTAATCATGAAACCGTACAAGTGGATGTGGCGTAACAGCCAGAGCTGCTTTGGCGCTGGGGAACCAGGTTTGAGTCTCGGCAGGGACACTCAGCATACTGTGATTCTGGGCAAATCAATTAATCTCCCTGTGCTTACAACAAATTAATGTGTCCTTGTGTAATATAACTGACGCTCATGTAAAGCACTCCAATACCTTTGGGTTGAGTTTGTGCTATAAGTAATGGTGTTGACGATTAAGTGCCGGCGCTTAGCACCGGAAACCACCGGCTCAAATTAAGCACTGCCCTCAACGTTGACAGCACGTGTGGTGTGTAAGTGGACCTAGATTTTAGGGCTGTGGATTTCAAAAGGCTTATTTGTGGTGCTCAGTCCCTATCAGCCCCCCAACATCACATCAGCTGCAATTGGCAGGGTGATGTGTGTTTGGGTATATGCTACGCAGATGGTCACATGGATGATGAATGCTGTCCTGTTTCAGATTATTGGATGCCAGGGTTTGTGTGCAGATTGTAGCAGACATGGCTGCACATTTGTTCACTGACACTGTTGACTTTGCCAAAATACTTGTTTCCATGCAGATCAAGGAGTAATGGGCAACTCACACCAGCACTATTGTGGAATACTGTTTTTGGTATGACACATATGTACACTTGAGAGTAGAGGAGTGCATTTTGCCCTAAGGGAGATGGTGCCATTTAGCAATGTGACATTCATTGGTGCTACATTTCTATTCTTGCTTGGTGTCATACTTGACTTGTCATACTTCTTTACAGGGACTTTTTACTTCTGTGAGTATCGTACACAGATAATACATGTAGTAAAACATTATGGTGACACATTCCGGATATGTGTAGTCCATTTACTGTATTGTAGAAGGCATGACAACTTTGCACAATGGTGCATGTGTGCTGACATCGCGTTCACAGTGCATCCTCACATTGTCATCAGAGAGATGCAGCCCTGTGCAGACAAATTGTATATGTGTGGTGACGAGGCAAGGGGGCCATTTTGACACCCTGCCACATCTCCAGGCAATGTGCCCCTTTGCTCTTTCATATTGCCCTTATATTGTGTTTTGATATAAATCTTTGGATATATTTTGAATTACTTTTCTGTGTAGATGTTCAAGTCTGTGACCCCACCAATATGTGTCTTGCAATATATTTGTTGACTAGGGTGATATGCATCTATACCCCCAGGGACAACTGTATCTGGGACAAGATTTGAAGTCATTGTGGGTGTGCACTGGTAGATATTTCATTGGGCATGAGTGACATTGGGCCCATCCCCCCCAGCCTCTGGTAGTTACTCACCCTGTTGTTGATGTGGCTGGTCATGTTCAGCACTATCCTGTCCCTGAACTCTAAATTCCAACTCCTCGCGGATACCTTCAGACACCTGTTCCTCCAACGCATTAAGCTCCTCCGGTGGCGGTGGACTCCCACTTACGGTCTGTAGTGCTGCCTTGCGATTGGTCAACAGTTTCTCCTTGGTCTTGCGCTTAGCATTATGCCAGCACTTCTTGCCGTTATTTACTGTCCTCCTCACCTCTCCGACAGCATTCACCTTGGCTGTGATGGACTGCCATGTTGCATTTTTGGTTCCCAATGACACAGTAGAGCTGATAAAGAGCTGGTGTTGTTTCTCTTTCACCTCCACAACCAGGACCTGGTTTTCCTGGTGGCTGAACATGGTTTTCCTCTTCCCCTTGCCCTTCTCCTGGGTCTCTGGCTGGTCCTCCTGGCTGTTTGGTGGGTTGTTGTCTACTGCACTACTGGGTCCACCTTCCTCCATGGTTCATCAGTATTTTTTGTTTGTTTGTGATACTTGGCGGGTGTTTTGTAGGTGCTTTTCCCACATAACGTGAAAAAAAGTGGCGTCACGGTAATTGCTCACAACGGAAGGTGGCACGGAAACTAGCTGTTACCGGAACCAGAGCTGGGGTAGGAACACGGCTAGTTGCTGTTCCGCCTTCCATTGTGAGCAACGAGGTACTCTGTTGAAAAGCTCCCGTCAGCCTAGACCTACTAATTAAGGTGTCACAGAACACTAGGTTAATCGGACCTGGTGTTCACATGCAAAGCTAGTAACTACTGCATCTCGCCATTTCCTGAACCAGCATTGCGGTAGTGTTAGAGTTGAGATACTTTCTCTAATTACCCTTGGTCCTGACTAATTGCCACTAGACCCATTAGGGGCTGCTAAAGGCAAGAAACATGTCGACCTTCTGCACCACATATGCGCTTTAGGACCATTGCTTCCAGTTAGGGCTTCCTGTTTTTAGTTAGGTTAGTGCACCCTGAGAATAAAGATTCGGCAATAGGGTTGCCCTAGACCTATTTTAAAACACCATCTCGCACTCACTACACTACCTAGTCCACACACCCACATGCACCTAACGGCTTCACAAAAAAAAGATCTCCACTAAAGTGCCCCTTTAGGGGTACCTATCGGGCATTGCAAAGACGGCCCGATGAAGAGCAGGCCCAATGATGAAGCATAACATCCTTCAGGGTGTGTGATGGCTTTTCTTCACAGACCTGAACACTCCAACCCACACTTAGGAACTGCACACCAGTCAGTTATAATAAAAAAATCTTTTGCCAGGCCTAAAGATTCCTCATAGGGCAGGGTGTGTAGTATTTAAAAAGCAGTACATAAGTATTTAAGTTGTACATCTCCTGGCAGGAAAAACTAAAAAAAAATTGTTTACTGTCATAAGGTTATCTCTCCCTTAGACTAACACTGGGTTACCTTATTCCACTTAGTAAGTGATAATGTCAGGTTGGGACCTGACAGAGATATGGTGTTTAGACTCAAATGACTTGTACTTTAAAATCTTCTTTAGCGGTAAAGTCAGATTTTATGTTACTATACTGAAACTGCCACTTTTAGTGCCTTTCTGGCATGTGGCCAGGTTCACCTGACTGAATGTATCTTCTGTGGTGTTTTGTGTATTTTTTGGGGCATGGAGACAAAAGGGCCTTAGGTGTGGGGCAAGATGCTGCTCTCCTGCATAAGGAGTTGGACTCAGTCTTCCTGAGCTTTAAAGGGTGATCTCAAGGATTGCTCACTCGCTTCCTGACTTCTAATGGTTGCCCACCCTGCCAATGACAAATGCAGCTCAAACATAGGGCAGACTTCCCTTTGTCACCCTAGACAGGCTGGAGCAAAATGTAGGAAAAGGGAAGGTTAGAGAAAGGAGGCATCCCCCACCCATAGGCTGGCAGTGGGGACAAAAGTGCCACCTTTGGAACCTCTGATCAGAATGCTCCTGAACCTGTGGAAGACGCAGGAGAAGGTCTGTCTTGCTGTCTGAAGAAGGAATATTGGACTTGTCTGTCTTGAAACCGAAAGTGACTTCAGGGGTCAGTTGGATGGCCTCCTATTTGAGCTACAGAGACAAAACAATCTTTTAGAGACCTCCCTGCAACTCCCTAACTGACCAGCACCAACTGGCCCTTCCTGGACCTGTTAAGCACTGCTGCTGGCCTCTGCTGGAGTGAGTCCTGATACCCAGAAGGTGGCCCCCAGGTCGTTGATCCTTGGCTGAAATCTGAGTATACTCCTCCTGAAAAAAAGGTGATGTTTTTGGCTACTCCTGACCTCTTTGGGACGGGAATAGATAGCCCGCAGCGACCACAAACGTGAACTTCCAGAGGGACCTACGCTTCATACCAACAGTGACCATCCTCGACAACCATCAACATGAAACTCTAGCAACGACCGGCACTTTGCGCTACAACTGTTACCGTTCGCAATGCCTGACCTGCTCCTTGTGCCGAGATTGACCACCTTGCAGCCCCCACCAATGCGAACAGCAGCTCCTTGCGCAGACTTGAGATCGTAACTCTTCAGTGGGATGAACCTGTTTCCTGTCTTCAATGTGCGCTTCATCTCCTTAGGCCTAAACTTGTAACTTTCCATGATCCAGTGCCACCAGATAACAGTGAGCGGTGGTTTGTGCTTTATGGTGCTATTTTCACCTAAAACTTTACAATTATGGTTCTACTGGTTCTACACCTTGCCTCTACATTAAGCCAGTTTGCTTTGTGCCAAGCTACCGGAGTGTCAAACACAGGTTTATTTGGTGACTTTTGTGATTCACCCTGGCGATGACAGTGTTTATTATTTGAGTGGTGTTTCTACCCCTCTCAACAAATAAAACAATTTCTAGCAGAGACACAACAAACATTAATTGAAAATATGCGCACACAGTGAAGAGCTCTCAGTATGTCTTCATCATTCAGAAGGCAATGTTACATTTTACCCTGAAAAAGTCTGATGGAGCAGGGTTTTTGCGAAATAAAACCTTCTCGGATTGAACTCCTCATTGTGTGAATTATTAACAAAATGGTTTGAACAGCGGAAAACTTAAAAGGGGTAAAAAGGAAAAATGCGTAAGTGCGTGCTGGGGAATGTTAGTGTAGGCCACAAATGCACATGATTAATGCAGAAAATAACAGCCAAAAAGATGTGAGTTTCTTTTCACTAACTGTTCGAAATTAATGTGCAGAGCATAAAAAAATGCAAGCAAAAGCATTCATAGAACATTTAAAAGTGGAGTTTTATAAAATAACATTGATAATCACACTTGTATTTGTTTTTCCTAGAGCGCATTTTACTGCTATGCAGAGAAGGGATCAAGAGTGTTTTAGGTTTAGTTTGCTTATTAGAATGTACAATGAAAATATGTAATCTGTCCTTTGTGAGTTCCTGATGATGGCTAAGGTTGTGTAGAGGACACAATGAACATTTTGAATGGAACTGCCTTGCCGAGTGGAGTATATTGATATTTTTATACCAAATATGGATACATTTGCGAGATGGAGCCACAAAAGCAGCGATATCTGTATTTTATCTGCCGAAAGTTGATGATGTGAGCTGTTAGAGACAAAGGAACTGTTGAAAAGTTAGGCGCATCAGGATTGGAGTGATCAGACATTCCTCATTTTGAACCAATGAGATTTGAGAATTTTATGTGTACTGATACATGAGGGGTTGGACCTTTAGTGAATATAAGTTATAACTATTAGTAGTAAGAGGGTGGTGGCTAGGGCATGTTTTCCCTAATTTGCGAGAGGAGAGAGCTGTGTTGTTGTTTCCTCATTTTTGGCTGGCTGTTGTTCTGCTTATCCTGACACTTTGACTTTGCTCCTCAATTCTTCTAGGGGCTGCCCATCTTACTCTCATGGCCAGAGGGTAGCTTTCTAGATTTCTATTACTTTACGTGATAGGTTAGCATGATATTCTGAATCTTGCATAAATCTTGTTTGCAATGTCTTTATCCTTTTGTTTCTATGCCTATCCACTCTCTCATTGCGCTGATATTTGAGATGTACTACCGTAATTTATCTCATTACTGTTCTCTTGTGTGATGATCTATGATTCAAGCTGTATTTTACTCGATGAGTAATCACTTTATTTTAGATAAAGCATATTGATTCATGAACAGAGTTAGTCTTTATTAGTGTCATTTCTTCTTTGGATATCTGATATTATTTGCCAATCCCTGACCACTATCAAAGATTCATCGAAGAAGGAAGAGGTATTATGAGCACATTGGTAAGATTGGTTTAGACACATGCAGCGTGAAAGGGACTGTTAGGTATTAAATTGGGTCCAGATGATAGACATTTTTCAGTCCCTAAACACTGGTTCAAGTCTAATGGTGAACAAAAATCAAATTTAATAATTAAGCATCGGAAAATAATACAAACATGTTTGTAAGGTAATTGTGAACATAGTTTCTTCATGAATGCAGTTGAACAGTCACTTAAAAAGCTTACTGTGTTTTGCCTGAAAGACTACTACAAATTAGCCACTTATTCTTGCTCTCTTTCCTTCGGTGACTGTGATTAGCTATTTAATTTGGCACAAGGTTTGGCCTGCTGGAGGTCAATACAACCACTTCAAAAGCCATGGTGGTGGTTGTGATGCAGACTATATTCCAAGAAAGAAGGAGTGAGAAGTGATATAGAGTTTGCTAACCTCTCAAACATCTAAACATATAAAACAACAGGTAGAAACCCCTAAGGTGCATTGACTATCTCTCCATACCAACCCAAAGGGATTACCCTATGGTATTAAAAGAAATCTCACCTACTAGGATTCCAAGTGGCATGCTTCATCATTGAGTCCTTATCCAGATACCTAGTTTCTCCAAGGGAGAGCTGTGATTATTGGATGGGATTCTAAATGCAAAATTGCCTAGGGTGTCCCGAGGATAAATTATATTTTCAAAGGGCACACTGACGGAGTTAAAAACAGGTAGGGATGTATTTAGGAAATGTGTATTCTCTGTATCCCTGGGTCAACATGTTTCAGCCAATGTTTCACTGGGCAAGCTGCCTTTCGCCATGACCTTGCAAAGGGTGGGCAGAGCTTACGAAGTTGCAATATGCGGAATTCCACTGAGTTGCATAAAAACTTCCGAAGAATTCCGCGCAGTTCTGGAAGCAGGTGAACTTGCTCCACTCGCCTACCTCTACTCTTTCTTCATGTCTCCCTCCCACCGCCAATGTTTCTTTCCTCCCTAAGGTCAACTGCCCAACACCACTTCGGCATACCGTGTTGTACTTTCCGGCTAGTGCAGTAAGTTCATCACAGTAGAGCTCACACAGAACCAGAAGCTCAAGCCAGTGTGTGGTCATGTGGGGATGCATTGTTGTGAAGGGTGGGTTCTCTCAGGAGCTGGTCACTGCCAGTACAGGAGCTACAGTGAGCTGAGCTACTTCAGGACTGGAGTGGCAGCAACAAGCACACTGATACAGACGGGGAGTGCCGGAACCCTGCCCTCTGCTCTTGCACAGAGGTGGCAGTGCGCGGCCAGGGGTGCAGTGAGGGCGACTGAAGCTTTATAGTTACGGGTGGCACCCGGAGGAGATAAACAAATGACAGAGGCCCTGCACTTTCCAGCTCTTGGTGGCTACCTGACAAACACACACACACTGCAGGTTGTTGCTCTTATTCCAGCTGCTGGCCATGCATTCACAGAGCCACATAAAAATGTACTGCACATACATGGGGTATGAATTTTTTTGAACAGTATTTGTATTTTAAAGGGTTTGCCATGTCTTCTTCTTACCTTCCAGCCCTCCAACTCTGCCCCTGTCAAGCCACTTTCTCTGCTGAAGGATGAAGTATGGGTTGGCCCTCTCTGTGAACCACAAAGGGTGACGCTGCTGGTGTCAGAGGAACACCCACATCAGTACCCCAAGGTGAAGTGCCACCTAGCCAGTCTCACTCAGCTTATAATGAACAGAAGCAATGCCACAGGTGCCGAGCATCCTCCGTGTGACCACAAACACAGCAACAAGGTGCTCAACAGTGCTTGAGGTAGAGATGCTGTGTTGAAGAAGCAGGGATCGCAGGCAGCAGAGGGAGTCAGGGCCAGGCTGCAAACACAGGGACATCAGCTCAGCAGCAGCATAAAGAGAGGGAGAAGGAGGTGGGCAAAAGAGCAGGGAAGGGCAAGCTTAATTGTGGGCGATGGGGGCAAACTCCAATGTGCGTCAGAAGAGGAGTTTTTTTGCTTAACTGTGTGCTCTGAGCGGAGTGCAGAGTCACTAAATTCACAAACTCCATCCACAGAGCAGAGTTAGCCGCCCACCCTTGCACTGTTAATATCCTATTTGTGTGCATTCAATTGTGAAACTTCCATTCACCATACTCATACATTCCAACCCATTTGGTCTCTGTGCTTGCATTTCTCCAAATGCAGGGCAAAGAGGAATGAAATAGGTTCATGACTGGGAAGTAGCCTGTGATGAAATTTTAACTACAAGATCCACCTGCCTCCTTACCCTCATGAAGATGTAACTAGGACGCTAATAAAGAAATGCAAACATAGAGTCCAAATGGGTTGCTATGTATGGCATATATGAGTGGGCAGTCTGCGGGTCCAGGGGCCTAACAATATCTATACCCACCATCTTAAAGGGGATTCCCACTATGGGGAAAGGAAGCAGGTGGCCCTTCTACTTTGACCCGACTTCCCACTGGGACAGAACCTGAAGAATGTTTCTGAGGTCATTCTTATCTGGGACCAATAAAAGTGGGTCACCAATCTGCTCCAGATGTTCTTCCAGGGGTACGTCAGAAGCCAGAACCAGTAGAAAGGTCATGTAGCACTTGGGAACCACAAACACATGCGCTGCTTCTGGCTCAGGAGCCTTAGACTCACTGTACAGGAGATCATTCTCCCAATAGATCAGGTGAATACTACAATTGTCGCCAGCTGCCTGGGCCACAGCATGCCACCTTAGACCATCAGGAGTAGGGCATTCCCTCTTCACTTTGCAAAATTCTGCCCAGGACGGCCGCCCCTTTGTTTTGCTATCCCACCAACTTGGGTAGGTCCCCCAGGGCAGCAATGGCTTCCCCTATAGGTTTTGGGCATCACCCTCATGCTCAGCCCCTCAGACTGTGGTAATATCGGAGACTTTCAAAATACGTGGGTCATTTTTTGAGGCTCCAAGGCCTTTTGACTTCCCTTTTGGACTGCCATGGACTGCATGGTTAGGCACACCCACTCAGGCAACCTTATCATCTCCAAGTCGGACCAGAGCCCCTCCTCTTTCCAATCCACAGGTATGATTGGACTCAGCTTTTTCTTAAGGAACCTGAGACCTCCCAATTCGAAGGGAAACAGAGCCACAATATAGTGACTTCCGTAGTTGTTACCTTTCACAACTTATTGTACTACATTAGGGAGTATCTGCTCAGAGGACACCAGGTGACACCTAACAGTAGTCATAGTGTACCCTGTGTCTCGCTGAGCCTTCACCCTCTGTACACTAATAGTGGGTATAATTTCTCTGTCACCTAGGGACACTAGGGTAAGCTTTGCACTCTCCCCACACTAACTGCCGAATCATCCTCACAAAATCACTACACTTGCAATCCCTGGTGGCTGCTCACCAGTGGGGTTTGCTGCCTTTTTGGGCAGATGGTATCCTCTTAACATGCCCACACCTGTAGCACTTCTAGCACTTAGGTGAAAGGTGACCTGAGGGTTTCTTCCGATGGGAAGCACTTTTCTTCTGGCCAGGATGGTACTGGGAATTCATTCACTGACAACTCTTCTAGAGGCCTTGAGACAATACTTTGTTTTTTTGTTCTCCATCCTCCTTCTTATGGTGGGGACCCTTTCCACCCTTTTGGTTATCCTTCCAGGTACCTTATTGGATACTCTAGTTCTGACCCTGAGATCTGCTTCCATGCAAGCTCCTTGAGTGCAGTGAGCTTAGTATCTCTCAGATGATGGCACAATTCTGTAAAGAAATTATTGAACATGTGCTCTTTTAAAATCCTGATAAACCACTGATGGAAGCACTCACGTTGATGCCTCTCACCAAACCATTCATTGTTTTACCAGAGTATTCCCAAAAATCCACCCAAACCTGGTTTGACCATTTCCGTCTGTCCCTGAAATATAATCTATACTTCTTAGGAGTGAGACCAAACTTGTTGACAGTAGCTGCCTTCATGGGAACATAGGGCATCTATTCAGCTATTCATCTACATCTAAGGCCTACAAGGTATCCTTCCCGACATTTGACATAGACTTCCTGAGACTAGCCCCCCCATTCTTCTCTTGGACACTATGCATATTCTGAACTACCTCATATGGAGCAAACCACTTGTCAAAATCATCCACCACCACATAACGAGGCACCGGGGGCATATTTATGGGGATTGTGCTGCACCACATTACCTTGTTGTGCTACACGGAAACGGCAGGAATGCCGCTTCAGCAGCCTAGTGCCAATATAGGAACCCTTCCATCATGGTGCAAGGGTAGCTGTGCTGTAGGTAAGGTCGTTTTTGTGCAGGAAGGTGCACGTTCCTGCACAAACACAATTCATAGAGACATTTTCCTCTTTCTATGTGTGCTGCACAATGCAGTACACATAGAGATAAAAACAAGGAGAAATACAAATATTTCTCCTTGTTACACCTCACATTGGAAAGCATATCTTTTGGGCGCATTCCAAGGTTTAGCAGGTTTGGTAAATCTGGGAATACATCAAAAACCATGGGAGTTGCATGGGAACACCCACTGCAATGCACATGGAACACCTCCCTTGTGCAGAGCAATGCAAAACAGAGTCAATTTATTACATGTTTATGAAGCCTTTCAAAGCCACCTAAAGTGGCCTTACATGGCTTCATAAATATGACTTGGAGCTTGGCATCATGCAAGTACCACATCGTGTGGTGCAAGCATGACACAAAGCCCTTGTAAATATACCCCAGTCTTTAAGGATGGTTCCCCGTCTGTCTCCAATGGACACTGTGATGTTGCTGCTGTCATTGCTGCTGAATCCTATGAGTTGTTTAGCTTTTAGGTCAAAGCTCTCTCATAGTCAGTTCAGTTCAGTTCATTTATTTGTTTCGAAGGTTAAAAACCATCATGAAAATACATAATAATCATAATATGTAATCACAAAAATAACATTCTGAGCAACGTAACAATTGTTAAAAAGTAGACAGAGAAAAAGTTATCCAAATAAAAAAGTTAGGTTTTTGTAAAAGATAAAAACCTGTGAGCAACAGTGATACAAGACCCCGTATTATAATAATATTTCCCGTACCTCCCTAACCCACCCTTCATCATTCCCTTGTGTTTCTCAATTTAAAAGCAATTTTGAGGAAACTTATAACAGCGAGTAAGGTTCGCGTTTCCGCAGCTCTTTGCAAGAACAATAAGGCAGGTTTAGCATGGATAATATTTGAGTCCTTTAAGACATCCACTAAAAATCTTTGGCGCGGTGTTTTATAAAAAGGACACAATAATACAAAATGAAGGGTGTCCTGCGGAGACCTATTGTCGCAGCCGCAGGCACCCTTCTGCTCAATTGTTTGAGTGAAACCTGATGGATAAGCTAAAATATGATGCAACAAATTGAGCCTAAAACGAGTCATTAAAAACCTCTCGTGCTGACTGTACAATAAAAAGAGGTATGGTTCCATGCCAGCTTGATTAGAGACAAGGGAGTGGGCAACTGCCGAGGATTTAGCTAAATCCAACTCCTTCCTCCTGCCATTAAATTTGTCCAACAATAAGCTTTGAACGTAGTGTCTGGAATATATGTCCACCCTGGAGGGGTCCAGGAATAGCATTTGTTCATCAATATCCCCCAAAGTGTCTTTAACATATTTCAGCCATGGGATTTGAAGGCATTTCTCTTTCGACAAGCAATCCTGGATGATCTGTCTGGATAGTCCTGCATTTGGATTTGTCCAAATTTTGAGCCAGGCCAGTATAGGTCTCAGTCTGATAATGTCAGCAATATATGTGATTCCCAGCTCTTCATGAGTAATTGCTGCAGTGATGCTTGGCGGAAGTTTTAACAGTTTTTTTAAAAATTTGTCTTCCTCACTTTGAATTAGTTGTGCCTCTCTGCAGCCCCACACTTCTGCTCCGTAGATGGTCTTGGAAATACTAACTGATCTATACAAAGTCATCACCTGTTCTGGTGACCAACGACCCATTCGACGTGCAAAGCTCAGTATAGCCCCATTAGCTGACACTAGTCTCCTTGCCCTCTCCTCAATCAGCGGGACGAAGTTTAACTTATCGTCAAATAAAAGGCCCAGGTATGGGAATGTTTTAACAGTGTCCAGGACCTGATCCCCCAGTTTGAATACAAATTTCTTTCGTGGTTTCTTCCCCGCTATCATAATGAATGATTTTTTCATGTTGA
This sequence comes from Triturus cristatus, assembly GCF_964204655.1. Classification (NCBI taxonomy): domain Eukaryota; kingdom Metazoa; phylum Chordata; class Amphibia; order Caudata; family Salamandridae; genus Triturus; species Triturus cristatus. Next base: position 730,568,597 of record NC_140587.1, on the reverse strand, counting down.
CGGAGAGATCCAAATTCCTCATGAAATCCGCGAAACCCTTGATTAAAAGTTGCAGACCAACAGCTGTTCGGGCTAGGAGCACCGCGTCATCGGCGTACAAAAGTACTGGCAGATGACGCGTGCCCACCTTAGGGCAGTCAGTTCCCAGTGCAACGAGGTCATTCTCCAGGCCATTTATGTAGAGGGAAAACAAGAATGGCGCCAGGATACACCCCTGCCTCACCCCGCCCGAGCACGGGAAGGGATCAGTGCTCACCCCCCCGCACTGTAGCGGACCTTGGCAGTGGTGTTCCAATGTAGCTCCCTTAAGATGTTAATGAGATCCAGGTCAATGCCTAGGTTAGACATAAGTATCCAGAGTTTGGCTCTGTTGACATTGTCAAAAGCTGCTGCTAAGTCCATAAACCCCATATACATGGTGCCTTCAGACGTCTTGGTATACTTAGCAGTGATCAGGTATAGGTTATGGCATTGGTCGGTGGTTGACCTGCCTGTTCTGAACCCATACTGGGTGTCCACCAGGGTGTTATTGGTGTCAGTCCAATCTATTAGTCGATTGAGGAGTGCCCTTCCTAGTACCTTGGCGGAGACGTCAATGAGCGAGATTGGTCGATAACACTGCGGGCTGTCCCTACAGCCTTTTTTGTAAATAGGGACAATCACCGCAGTGGACCATGATCTCGGCAGACCCGTTTTAATTGCTGCATTCAAAACTCTTGTTACCATTGGGACCCATAGCTCAGTGTTGCTAAGAAAAAGATCCGGGGGGGGTCCCGTCCGGGCCCGGGGCTTTGTTGCGTGTTAGACCTAAAATTGCTTTGCGAACTTCATCCAAAGATAGTTCAAATTTATCTGCCCTTGGTCCCCTCCATATTCCATCACCAGTGTCTATCTCCTGTTGATTATACAGGGATTTGAAATGAGCAATCCAGTGTTCTGGTAAGATGTTAGAGCTGATGACTGGAGAGTTTGAGTCGTGGAAGCAAGGTCTATTTATAATTTTCCAGAACTGGGCATAGTCTTTGTTCTCACCAGCCTCCCTTAGGTCTGCCCATACTTCTTTTTGAAGGGTCCCTTTCCTGATCTTTAATTGATTTTTGTAGTTTTTTCTGCAGCGAGCAATTTCTACCTTGTCCCTTGGGGTTTTTTTCAGGCTCAGTTTTAGATCTCTTAGCGCTTTGGAACAGGTAGAATCAAACCATCTTGGCGTAGATGACTGCATTGCGGGCTTCTTGATTGTTAGGAGTCTCTCGATTATTTTAGTCAAGTTCTCAAACGCCTCTACTACTCCTTTGTCCTCTGAGGTGTGTTCTAAACAGGTCTCTATGTGGGCTTTCCCTTCATCCACTAATTTGACATAAAATTCCTGGGGGTTGATCACTGACCACCTTAAGCGTCTTCCTTGGTCTACTGGTTGAATTTCAGATTGGTGAATCAACCCTGGGTCTTTTTTAGTTAAATCATTCCCTTTGAGTTCTATTATAATGGGATTATGATCACTGAAGGGGCTCCACTCTGTCCAGATATTTAAGAACTGATCTCTTGCGCTAGCTGAGATCGTTATGTAATCTATTATAGACCCCCCCCCCCTCTGCCCTTAAATGTTGGTGTTAGGGATTCGCCTACATTGAGAGCAGCTAAGTCCATGACATGACTGAGGGCAAAGTCTTCTAATAACTTCATCAAAGTTGTTCCCTCTTTGCAATGAGAAAAGTGGGGGCCCTTTTCTAATGGGCAAGCTGACCAGTCAGGGGTTGGAAGGAGTAATTTGGGGCATAAATGACAATTAAAATCACCCATTAACAGAACAGTTGGTTCTGGCCCCTTCGTCCTTTGCTCTAGTTCCTCATTTAGTCTACCTTCCAGCTCCGCTAATATTGGGAATTTCCCTTCCACTGGGCCGGAGTTATAAAAGTTTACTAACAGTAGACTCTCCCCCTTGTGGAGAAGTCTAACTGTTTGTATGTTGTCTGAGGAACAATCTGGGTAAGACCAGGTACCTTTCAGGTCTAAGTCCACATAGACTACTAGGCCTCCTTTTGCCCTACCCGAGTTTGTTCCTTGTGCGGGTCTAAAAAAACACTTGTAGCCCTCCAATTGACATGGGCCTGAATCCTTTGCCCAAGTTTCTTGGAGTGCTATGACATGGAAGGATTTTATAAATTCTACCCATTCCTTACTTTTAAATTTGACTTCCAACCCTGCAATATTCCAAGAAAGGATGGTCAAACCCTCCATCTTGTCCTTGCCTTTTGTTGTGGGAGTCAAAGTTAAACTGTCCTCCCCAGCTATAGGTAGATCGATATTGGGTGAATTGGTTCCCCTCTGCCTCCGAGGTAAGTCCAATCTCCCAGATTGGGTACTTTCCTCAGTCCCACATGTGCCCCATAAGTCTAGGCCAGAGCAACCACTGGTAGCCAGGCTTACTACACTAGTGATTTCTGTGGGTGTGAGTCAATCAATATCTTCTACTGATTGAAATGGGGCAAATCTATTTGTCCATTGTGCGCGATCTCTGGGGGGATAGGGCTGTTCAGGGCGGCTTGCTAGTCTCGGTCTATGTGGGCGCTGCGCTCTAACCCGCGTCCACCCTCCCTCGTCACCCCCATAATTATTATTCCTGGATCTAGGGTAAAAATACCCGAGTGGGAGTGCACAAATGGTACTTGTTTGGTTCCTATTGGAGTTCTTCAGAATGTACTCAGCCAGACTAGTGTCCGTGAAGTGTGCAACTATGCAATCACCTCTAATGTCTTTATTCCTTCCCCCAATCCAGCTTGCCCTTCTTACACTTGCTATCTCTCCTCTATCCCCCATGCTTAAGGGTCTATGGATATTCAGCCACTTGGAAATTTTGGTGAGCAGTTGATAATGGGTTTCTCTCTCATTAGGCCTAATTTCCGGGACCCCTGCAAAAATAACTACAAAAGGACACTCCTCGGGGGGGAGATCTATGTGTGGAGCGTTGTTGTTATAAAAGGGATCAGGGTCTGTATAACAGTTATTATAATTCCCTTCCCTCTGGGTACGATCGTCCTGTCTCCATTGCATTAAAGGTTGAGGGATCGGTTTCTCTCTTTGTGTATTACTTACACCTTGATTGTGTCTTCCTCTGGAGTTATCGTTAGTACCCCCTTTGGGGTTTTGGGCAATTTTGGGGGCCTCATGAACCTGGACTATTTCTTGGTGGGAGTGACTAACACAATTGTTATTTTGTGCTCTCATTGAGTCTGCCTTATCATTTGTGGTTACCTCAGTTGATTGGGGTAGAGCAAGTGGAGTTTTAGTAAGTGTGTGCTCTAGGGCTTTAGATAGTTTGGTGAGCTCACACATTATTTTATCCACCTTACTTATAATAGGCTTTAATTGTGTCGTGATGAAAGATTCTAGCTGTATTTTCAAATCCAAAACTACCGTGTCAATCCACCCTGGTGGTGCGGGTTCTACTTGAGAGTCATTTGCTGCTATTGTGTGCTCTTGGGTACATGATAGAGAATTGTCTCTTGGTAGTTCTTTCCACTGTCTCTGATGTCCCTTATTTCTCCCCAATCGCTTCCTTTTTTTCCTAATGGTCATATCATTAAGCTCAGAGGTTTCTAAGCCTGCGGTTTGTGCACTGGGGACATCCTCTATATCATTGGTTGTTTGGGATACACTACCCTGAGTATTTGGGCTATCTACTATTAAGACATCTCTAGAGGGTGTTTGAATGATGGCGTTAAGGTTAGGCGAGGAGGATAAACTCCTTTCCATGCGTTCAATTTCGCCAGTCACTTTCTTTAGCATTAAGTCGATTGTAGTTGGTTTCTTCCCACTTGCAAGGGCGCCCTCCTTTGTAGTTTCCCCCCGAGTTGGTTTAGGGGTGGGTTTTTTGTTTGATTTATTCCCAGCAGAGCGAGTGTTGGGGTGAGTAGACATAATTCCCCTGAGGTCAAGGGTAAAACTGCTATTTTTCAAAGGGATTCAGTACCCTGTCCAACTTCCCTGCGCAAACAGGTAATGCAATACCTGGGTCTCTTCTCCGATGCAAGCGCTGGGGCCAAGGGGGGTTGCCCGTCCCGTCCCTCGTCGTCCCCGGACGGCCACAGACGGCCCGCCCTCTGCCCAGGCTCCGCCTGGCGCCGTCCGCGCGCGTCCGCGACGCGGAGGGATCTGTCTATTTTTAAGCGCCTCCGTTCGCGCCAAGCAGGAAGTGGGCGGCGATCTCCCAGGGCAGGCTGGGAGCTGTAGTCTCGACCCCGCTCCGCGGCCGAGCGATGTCAGCTGCTCGCCGTCGGGGTAGACCACAGCGTCAGGAGCCCAGCCGCGCCCGAATGCCCAGTGAAGTCGGTGGAGCAAGGAGAGGCAAGAAGATCAGGTAGACTGCGAGCCCCCTCGCAGCGCGTCCCCACCGGTCTGGTCTTTAGCGTTCCTCTCTCATAGTCACTTCATGAGCCAGTAAGGTTTTCTTTTCCTCCAAAGCCCTCTTTGTGGCCCCCTCCTCTCTGGCAGCTTCCAATTTCAGCTTGGCTCGCCACAGCTTGAACTGTCTCTCAGCTCTCTTGTACTCCAGTTTTGCAGGGAACACGTTGTTTGAACACACACTGCTCCTGGCAGAGGACCTTGCTCATCGAGGCAGGTTTTCCTCCTCTCGCTGCAGCAGCTCGGAGTCTGTTGCAATGTCATCTCCTTCCTCATCCTGATCCTTGTCATCCACATCCAGTTCCTCCTTCTCAGGGTCATTAGCCTCTAGCTCTCTTGTTGCAGCATGCATCTTGTAGACCTCCTCAAAGGCTCTTTCTCTTAACTGAAATTTCACTTTTATTGCCTCTTTCTCCAAAGTTAGCCCTATTTCCTTTTCAGGTCACCTTCATCTCTGCCATCTTAAGGATATCAAATTCAAAGCAAGCTTTATTCGGTGCAAGAAACATCACCATAAAAGCATTTTTTTTAAAGGAAAGACAACCATTGGAATTAAAAAAGATAAAAATAATGTACAAACAGTTTCTAAAAAGTAAAAGATCACAATCGATAAATTGATCAGGTACAATGCAAATTTAAGGATATCAATGCTGCCAAGCTCCAACGTCATTTTTCAAGCAGGTATCACAGGGGGCCAAATGTGATGCAGGAATTACATTTCGGAAAACAAAATATTTGTGCAATCAAGGAGTCTTTAAAAAGAAACCATCCTGATGTCAGTCTATTATTAGGAATTTTCAGTGGTGCACAAATCACTGAGTGGGACTACACAAGTACAGGATCCCACCAGTCAGCACCAATGTAAGAATTTGAGTTATTTGTTGAGAGATGTGGAAGCCCAGCTCAAATAATACACAGAATCCTTGTCAGGGTGAACCAGAAAAGTCACTACATCAACCTGTGCATAATCCTTCAGTAGCTTTACACAATAGCAGCCAGACTTAATTTAGAGGCAATATGTAAAGCATTTATGCAGCTCCAAATGGTAATATAGTGAAAACACAACACAAGAGAAATCCCAATAAAAAATATAGTAAAAATTCATACAGAAAATGACACAAAAACAACAAAAATCCAGCGGAACTAGAAATATGAGTTTTAAACTTTTTAGTGAAAATAGCACCAAGGAGGAAGCACTATTTGTGGTCATCTGGCTGCACTGGACTGGGGGAAAGTCACAAGGTCCGATACAGGACCAGATTAGTCTGACTGAAGAGTTACCTTCTTAAGTCTGGCATGAAGAGTGCCTTTCTCATTGGTAAAGGCCGCAAGGAGGAGGCTGACAGCGTGAGTCAGTCATTGTGGATGTTGTTGCTGTAGTGCGAAGAGCCAGTCAGTTGTCATAGATGGTCATTGCTGTACTGCAAAGAAGTGAACATCACTAGAGCTTTACGTTGGCAATTGCAATTGTCTATCGCTGTAGGTAAAAAGGGCAGGTCTTGTTTGTCAGTTATTGCGGCCAGTCACTGTCTGAGCAAAAAGCAGGTCCTATTGTAGCTTTGTGTTGGTGGTCGTCACGGGCAGTCAATGCTCAGCAGAAAGAGGTTTCTTTGCAGTTGCAAGGAGCACAACACTTTTGTCTCCTCACCTTTTCTTCAGGAGGAGTTCCCACTGATGCCAGTCATGGGTCCAGGACATCGGGGTCCCTCTTGGGCATCAGGACTCACACCAGCAGAGTATATATTTGTAAAGCAAGGGGCAGCACAGTAACCCCGGGACCTTGATAGTATAATGAAAAAGGAAACAATGGTCCCTGAAGGGGGATGTGCAAACCTCAACTGCCACCGTAAACTACTGAATAACCATCAGATGATTGGTTTTACTAGAACACATTCAATTTTATTCCAGCACAAATTATTTATAATATAAGTAAGGTGAACTCATTGAGATTTATTATAATGTAAATTTTAAATTGAAGCAGGGTCTCCCAAAAAAAGCAACGGCATAGTGAGTGTGAGGTAAGTGAGTGAGCACTGCTATACAATATATACATCAATAGTGACTGTGGAGGATGCACAATTGTTTAATCTAGACTCTAATATAGAGTTGCAGGCTCCTGGATTACATATACACAGTACACTCCTCTAGTATTGTTTTCACAGGGTCCTCATCAGAATGGTGAATGGGAAACACCCATTGAGAAAAAACATATATGAATGAATGAATAAATAATGCAATTTATAAAATGAACAAATGCCCGGAGGCTTCTTGACGCTATACATATATATCAATTGGTTTTAGTGATAGTGATAGACAGCTCATGTATACATTTAACATTGAATTGGGAGGGAACCTACCCATTGGATCGTGCTTATGCAGTAAATGCCAAATTTTTAATTTGTGAATGGATTCACAAATCCTAGGTCATGAAACCCAGATTAAAATGCACAAACATTACTGGCTACTTTGTGGTTATAATGCAAATTGGTACAAGACACAACTGTGTCTACAGGTGATTATTATTCAATTAGGTCTAGGACTCACCTAAAAACAGATAAAAGTCTCCTATAAATATTGGAGAGTTTGGTAGTGTCATGTGGCCACATTAGGCCTGGGCCTAATGTTTTACATGCTCAAATTTAAAGTTGACATCTTTTTCTTGAATGTTGACATTTGACACACATTTGCTTGCATGCTCGTATGGGTAATGTTCCATGGAAAAACTTTGCTTACATTTACACATCTTTATAGGCATATTATCAGAGTCTTGAGTATTTTGTACAGAAAGTAAAGTTCACAGCAAAATATTAGTTGTTTATTATTGATTGTTTGGTATAACGACAGCCTGACTGGCACTTCAGCATAGCAACATGGGTGAAGGTGATTTTATAAATGGCATCACTACTTTTTTTAGTTAGGGAAGCATTTCTCAGAGAGTGTTATGGTCGTCCCATTTCAGAATTCCAGAACAGCTGAATCCTTTTTACCTCCTGAGAAGTATTGCGCCCAGCTCTACACAAAGACAGGCTCCCAGAAGAATCACACCCACAGGTAACTGGAGAGTTAGATCCCCCTATGGGGATTCTGGCAGATTCACCCACCCTAGGTACACTAGGATAGGGAGCGCTAGGGAGGAGCACAAATATAACTGTACTTTTATGCAAGCGTATATTCTATATAACAGCACAATGGTGGAACTGTTCATTTTCTTTACCATTCTCATGATGCTGATTACTCTGGTCTGTTTCCTTCTATTGATTATTGCAGCACACATATTTTACACATGAATTTTTACTTCAATAAATATTAAAATGCCAATTTGAGTATTTCTTGTGTGTCTCACTTTGGTCATGCGTGAGTCACCAAAGGAAAGGGTTCTAAATCTGTTTCCATGATTTCCTTGGGAAGTCAGGGTTTTCATGTTCTGAGGTTGCACATACCACCTGTTACCTTGCTAGTTTAGGGATACAGATGGTGCACTGTGAGCTAGTCAGGACTCAGACCAACATATCCTGATGGCGTGCATAGAATCAGTTTTGCACTTTTGATGTTTATGTTGTCCAACACAGTTTTACTGAGAAATTATGAACCGTACGACAGTAGGAGAAGGGTCAATTAATGGTCCAACAACTGTAGAACAAATACCAGAGATGTAAGTTGACTTCTTAATGGTACTAAAAAAAGAAAGGAAAGTTAATGACTGTGCGTCTCTAGTCCGTGGATAGATAAGAACTGGATGGTCTAGAAGTACAGACTCAACGCACAGTGAAACACAAGCATCCTGTGGGTGGTATTCTTGCAAAAATCGGGATAAGGTATCAGAGAAGGTACCCTTTGACAAGGAAAAGAGAAATACATGAACTGGGTAACGATAAAGTATGTGACTGAAGTATGATTACACCATGGAAATAAATCTCACACTTTGGGCCAGATTTACAAGCCCCTTGTACCACTTTTGCTTCACTTTTCCCATGTTAAAAGTGACGCAAATGTGGCGCAAAGGGCTTGTAAATCTGCCCCTTTGTGTGCTGCAACTCATGCCAAAAGGTCCTATATTTTGGGGAGACCATAAAGTAAATGATGTGAGTACCTCCAATGTGTGGTTAACTCGCCTGGATTATAAAAAAATTGGTGGCACTCTATTGTTTGTTTTCCAAGCATATTACCCACTGTATATTTGGGTTTTACTGTGTGGTGAGTCTGTACTCTGTACTTCTAGACAATCCAGTCGTTATCTATCCACAAACTAGTAACGCACAATCTTTAATCCTCCTCTCTTTTTCAGTACCATTAGGAAGTCAACTTACATCTCTGGCACTTGTTCCACAATCGACAATCATAACCCTCCTCTCTATTTCAGTACTATTAAGAAGTCAACTTACATCTCTGGTACTTGTTCCACAGTCATTGGACCATTAAGGGACCTTCTCCCACCTAATTCTTCAGTATTTATAGTAGACTTTTGTCTGTTGTTTGGCGAGTCCTAGAACAAATTGGAAAATAATCATGCGTAGACTCGGCCGTGTCTTGTACCAATTTGCATTATAATCACAAACTAGCCAGTAATGTTTGTATGTTTTAATCAAGGTTTTGTGATCTATGTGCAATGGATCCATTCCAGAATGTAATGTTTGACATTTACACCAGGAGCACTATTCAATGGGTAAGTTTCCTCCTAATTTAATGTTAAATTTATATAAGAGTTGTCTATCACAATTGATTTGTGTTTTCCCTCCCATATTTGTTTCCCATTCTCTGTACTGCTGATGACCCTGTACAAACAACTCTAGTGGGTTGAAATGTTGACTCAACAATAGTTTACTGTGTATATGTAGTTCAGGAGGCTGCAACTCTATATTAAAGTCTAGATTAATCAAGTGTGCATCCTCTACATTCACTATTGATGTATATATTGCATAGCATTAGCACACTTATCCATCACTTACCTCACACTCACTGTGCTGTTGCATCATTTGGGAAACATTTCCTAAATTTCAATTGTTCATGATATCAGAGCTCAATGAGTTCACCTTCCTACGGTTATAAATAATTTGTATTGGAATAAAGTTGAGTGTGTTCTAGTAAAACCAATCCACTGATGGTTAGTCAATAGTTTACAGTGGAAGTTGAGGTTTACATTTCCCCCATCAAGGAGCATTGTTTCCTTTATCAATCTTGCAGGTCCAGTGGTTCTGGTCTGCTAGGCTGTTGCAGGAAAGCCCCCGAAAGCTTGTTGTGACCCTGTCGATCATACAGGAGGTCAGCCAACTGACCATTGGTGTCCCTCCGAGTAGCCTGTGTTTTAGGAAATCAGGTCCAGTTTTCATTCTTCAGTCAGCAAGGCAATCCGTCTTCCTCAGACAGCAGGGAAGCCCTCCTTCTGAATCATTCACAGATTCAGGAAGGTTCTGACGAGAGGTTCTGAAGGTTCCGCATTCATACTCAATACAACATAGAGGATCGATCTCTAGAGCAATATAAAATAAATATATGCAGATTAAAAAATAAAAACCTAGACTCAACACCACAAAAGCCAGCGACAACCACAAACTTTGATTTGCAATGATATATGGTTAGATATATAGTATTACTATTGTAGAAAGGAAGTGAATATCAGAGGAGCTACGCACATTATTTTCTTTTCTAAAGAAAGTAGAACTATTTCAAGAGTGTGGTTGTTTACACAGCAAGCTAGCAAAGGGACATAAAGTTCTATTTTAGATATGTGCAAAGATTGAAAGAGAAATGTCAATTAAGGCTATCCAAAAGTCCCAGGTATTAACTACCAAAATATATTTCACAATGTGAAACTTTGTTTATGCATGATCACCCTCTGCTTAGAACAGTAATTGTGGTTAACTCCTGCTAATTTTCTAACAGCACAAGGACTATTAGGATAATAGCACAATTTTCTCTAATCTCACCGAACACAGGAATAAAACATGTCCACTGCCTTGGTGCGCTTTATGCTCCAGTCTCTGAATATATACTAGAAACAAACAGTAGCTAGTGCACACATTCTAAGTAAGTTCAGCCATTTATACATGCTGCCCATAAAATGTACGAATATGTTAGGTGGGCAGCATACAGAAATGTGAAACTTAAATAACACAACAGGTATGGTGTCTTGCATGTTGTTTCTCAATTTGTTATCAGGCTTACTTCAGAATTTCAAAAGAGTAAACTTATTACATGTTTTAAATTGCATAAAGTTAGAAACAAATCTACACAGTACACTCAAAATTAAAAGTGTCAAACCATGTTCCATAAAGTGCCAGTATTTTATGGCAAACAATTGAGTAATATAACATCCACCCAAACATCAAGTGAAAAAAACTGTCTGCCAGAAGGTAATAGGTATATGCGTTTTTCAAACAACAAGGAACAGAAAATGTGAATCTGAAATATTACAAAAGTGTAAAAATGCCAACAAAACAACATCTTCCTGCGTACTTTCCCGTGTAACATCTCTTTAAGACATCTATGACCTTTATTATTAAAAAAATATTTTTGGGGAATGTGCCTTTAAGTATCCAACGGCGATGTAGTTAACAAGGGGGACCCGATAAAGGTAGCATTCATCGTCTTGTTGAGACTCTATTGAGCTTGCATCATCAAACGGACAGCCATTGCTGCTGCCGCCCGCCCTCCGCTCCAGACGCGGATTGACTTTTACCTATTGAGCCAAAAACACCCAAGCTCAGTTTCAAATTGAAGTAGCCATCGCAGCTGCCGCCCACTTCCCGCACCTCACGCAGACGATCGCGTCTGACCCCTCGATCGGAACACACTCCTAGGTGTTCCTACGGCATTGTATTTATACCAGGCAATTTTTTCTTAATTTTGAGTCCTGATGATGATCCCACTGTACTAGGAGCTAGGGATCGAAACGTCGACTTTCTAGAACAGTACCACATTGTATCCACTGTGAAAATGTATTGTGGTTTCTGTTGGTCTGAGCTTACTTAAGTCGATTATTGTATTGTAAGCCCCCATGTTTGCTCCCAAAGCCTTTTGCCTGCCATTTCTTTCTACTTTTATCTGACTTTCTTTTCTTTTGGTGAAAACTTGGTACAGGATTGTGCCCTTGTTTCATCACTCTTCACTATCCTATTTTCAAACTTTGTGAAATTCAAGAATAAATGTTCCTTTGTCCGGCTGGACACTGGAGGAATACACATAGGTCTCATTGAAGTCTATGCTGAAACAAGTTACCTTAATTTAGATTATGCTAAGGACCATTGTTCTTAAAATATTTAAGTATCCAACAACACTATTGCTTGTCAGTTATTTAATTTTAAAACATAGTTTAAGCAACTTTCTATCCTGTACTATAGGCAAAAAGGTAAAATGGAAATATTTGTTTCGTTTGAAAACAAAAAATACCTCAAAATATGAAATGCAACGGAAAGTGACAGAAAAGACTTTACAACATATTGCATTGTTATTGTTTTAAAACAAAGACCATAGTAAATCATTGTTAATTGTAAAAACAAAACAAAAACACGGAGGGGGATGGCTAGTGCACTCCCAAACAACCATAATTTGGTGAATACAAATATTTTGTTCAATTAAAGGCAATTTTAGCAAGCAATTATCATGATATGCAAATTTGGAACGAAAACACAAATCACACACCTTTCGTGGCAGTATGGGATATATTTTGAAAAATACAAAGTCACTGGGAATTTGCACTTTAAATATCAAGGTAAACATACAGGCCCATATTTATCAAGGATTTGCAATGCAGTTATGTCATGCACGAGGGTTCAAGGGCGACGCAAATCCTCAATGAGATTTACCAAGTCATGCAAGTCCACCTTGCATGGTCCTGCATTGCTTGATAAATCTAGAGTAATGCAAGGAATGTAAATTGCTGGCTTGCATTAGTCTGCGGCTGGGAGCTGTGCCATGGGTGGAGCGTGGGTATTACCATGCATCCATGCATGCATTCTGACACATTCCCAGATTTACTAACACCTGACAATGTGTTCGAATTGTACGCATCTCCACCAGAGGTTCAACAAGAAGAAATATCTTCCTTTTAAGTGTGCTGCATTGTGCTGCACACATAGAAAGAGGAAAGTGCCTCTGAGGATTCTTTTTGTGCAAGCAGGTGTTCCTTCCTGCACAAAACCTTCCTGTCTACAATGCAGGCAACCTTGCACCATGGTGCAAGGGTACCTGCTTTGGCATCAGGCAGCATTTTGGGTGCCAGTACAGGTAGAGAGCAGGAGTACATCATATAATGTTCCTGCCCTCACCCTTTAACGCAGGGCAATGAAGCAAGGTGGCTTGCTTCATTGCGTTGCCTGAAATATTGATAAATATGGGTCCTAGTGTTTTCAACGGCGAAAGATCTGCTGGTGTCGGCTTAGGCATAGAGCCACAATTGTCACACACTGGTTTTAGCTTAAGACTCTCATGTACCAGGAAAGCCCTACTGAGCAAGGATGCAATTCAGGTTGAAATTAGCAATAAAATCAGATAAATGTCTCTCTTGGACCACACTATCATTCTCCAATTTCACAACATTCATCCATTTGTAAGAGCACCACAGTGGCAGGACAGACTGTAGTGCTGTCTGTAAGATTGTTTTTTTATTGTTATTGACAATGGATTAATAGTGAGCGAATAAACTGTGTTGTAATTTTTGCAAAATGATGTACCAATGGGGGATGTTTTTACTGTGAGTACAGTGGACTAGGCCAATTTTACTCATTTAAGGTATACTTTCTTTATGTGTGATCATTTCTTCTTATTTTAATCTGTCATCCTCTGCCAAGGTGCTCTTTGTGAACAATTAACACTAATCAAATGTCTCATTAGAAACATGTCAAGATTCAGAGTTGACTTTTTTAGAGAAGCATTGACAACACCAAACTGTTTAACTTTTTGTATAGAAATTGTGATAACACATACTTGTTCATGTCCAGAAAGATAATTATACCTACCTTACCTTATCCTTTTACACACAGATCAATACACCTGCAGACTTACACCCACACACATCAGCAGAAATGTGCATAGACTCCTTGACATGGAGTTACCTCTACAGGCAGTCTTTTAAGAGGTTTTGTGGTATGTCATAGTCCATTACATTGATCACTGGTATGTATGGCATTTTAAGGCCATGCCATAAAACTAGAGGTGACAGGAGAGAACAAAGGCTAAAACAAAAAAGAGGGAATGAGGAACGAGCCTTTTTTTTAATGGAATCATCGTTCACAAATGTAACAGTAGTTATTTATGCAAAAGAAAGAACATGTCTTCATCGGACATACACATCAAGGTAGTACTCATTGAGAGTTAATCTTTAAAGTTTTTGCTAACAGATTCAAATTTGAGATGAAGTCAAAATTGGCTTCAAAACCTATTAAGCCTTTTGCTTTAAAGAAATCGCTAGTAATTGTTACTGATATGCTGAAAAAGCGTTGAACAAGGAAATAATTAATACAACTACAGAAAAAATAAACTTTTGTCCAGCAAGAGAGTCAAAACAAACTAACAAAATAAATGTTCAAAGAAAAAATTATTCAACACTATTCAAAAAGGGCCAGAGGTTGTGGTGCAAGTGTAAGTGTCTGATGAAGACAATTCTATAGCCCCAGGGCAGCAAATAGAGAATCCATATTAAAAGTTTCTGCCTTCCTTACTAAAGGAATGTAGAAACAGAATATTGATTAGATAAGATTGTTGCAAAGGCCTCTGGAGGTTTGCAATGTCATGGCAAGGTTAGAGGATTGTTAGAAGAAGTAGGACTAATAAGGAAGGCAAGTCAGCGTATGCTAAATTTGCTCTTGAATGCTACCCAAACCACTGTTGCGTGAGCCGACATGATATCTATTTAGATCGTCTGTTGAGGGTAGTACCACTCTCTATGGAAAGAGAGCATGTTTAAGAAGTAGAGGAAGTCTCAAGTTTTCACCATCAACACAAAACAGTACAAGTAATTGCATTGCAGTCTAGAAAACAAAAACCTGAGGTTAGAACATATGTGTACTAATCCCGATACCACCGCCCATCTCTTTAATAGAATACGGACGGCCTTTGCTAAATTAATTTGGGCTGGAAAGCAAGCTCGTATCAGCTTGCACACCATGACACTCCTTTAAACAGCGGGTGGCTTTGCAGTCCCTGACATGTACATATACTATCTATGTGCCCAGGCACAATACGCCTACTATTGGTATCACCCAGTAAAATACCTCCCACACCTGGCGGTAGAGGATGGAGACGCGGATCCGATACCTCTATCACAAATACTGCAGCATACACGAACACATCTTACATCAGCGGAAATCAATACGATACGCACTACATCGCAAGCATGGCAGCGCATCTGTCAACTAGCGAATAACACTCCGTTATATGCACCGAACTTACCGCTGGCGCACCACCCTGCTATATCTGTCACACAAGAACAAAAGAGTATGAGGATGCTAGAGCAGGTGGGAATAAGGCAGATGGGTGATCTATATCCCGATGGAGCCTTTATTACAACTGATGAGCTGTCCTATGTCCGAAATCAATCGCTGCTCTTTAGATTCACCTATCACAGGCTCAGAGCGGCCATAAGGGAATTCTATCCATCTTTCCCCGGAGAGCCCCATAGTCTTCAACCATTACAAACGTTGATAAATGCGACTACACACTCCAACTTAACATCAATACTATATAAAATGGTGCAAACAGAAATAGCATGGGATACTTATAAAGCACGAGATAGATGGAATAAATTATTAGACACTCCATTAACCGATGAAGAATGGGTTACATGTTGCACGCTCACTACATTACTCACAGCTAACGGAAATCTCCGCATTATACATTTTAAATACATACATCAAGCATATTACACCCCAGCTAAACTCTATAGGTATGGAATGTAAAAGATGCGGTAGTGATCAGGCTGATTTCATACATCTTTCATGTGCTTGTCATAAGATACAGAAATTTTGGGAAGCGGTAACTTGCCAGTTAGGAATGATGGTGCTGGGCACTCTACTGTGTGAACCCTGACTATGCCTCTTAGGCCTTAATATACCAGCAAGATAAAAAAAAAAGAAACTGATAGCCATTATGTTGTTGCTGGCAAAACGCAGAATTGCAATGCACTGGGACGGTAAGACATCCCCCACTCTCACCAGCTGGATTGTGGATGCTGTTTATTGTAGGGATACATTTGCAATGTATGCAGAAGAGCTGCCAACAAACTCTAGGCCCTCGGACATTTGGGAACCTTTGACAGGATATCTGTGTGAACGTCAGGATCTCCTTCCAAAAAAGAAATAGCTTGTGTCAGGTTGTTGGGATTGATGCGCTGTGTTGGATTGGACAATTATGTGATGTTGGGAGGCATGCATTGTTTGATCGGGCACTAAGTTGTAACTATATGGTCATTACTGTGTAAATTGTCAGAACATTCAATAAAGTTTTAAAATAAAAAAAATAAAAAATAAATAAAAAGCAAAATGTCAGGGGGAACCACGCCAAGGATGCCAGGTCTAACAAGAACTGATTCCGAGCCCCAAGGACCCTCCACGAACACTAGGGCAGATCAAACTTGTTAGTGCCAGCAATCACTCACAAAGTAAAAGAAAAAGAAAATGAAGGAGAAACTGTAAGGAGCAATATGCAAGAGCTTAAAAAAAAAGGCAAAAGTCAAGCAAAAGTCCTCCAATCATCAACTATCACACAGCTCCTGAAAGCACCAAACAAGAAAAGCCCACTTTTGCTTGCAGTTGACCTCACTATATGACAAACAACCTCCGCTAAAGAAATAGACCAGCTGTTTTTCTATGGCCAATATAAACCCATCTAAAGAAAAGGAGACAAGAACAAGCATGTAATTTTATGTTAGCATCCCTCCCACTGTCTAAGAAAGTCCTTTGCTTTCTCAGGATCTTGACAGAAAAATGTTTGTTCTTGATAAAAGATCTGACAATTTGCTGGTGCCAGCAAGGCTACTATTGCCCAAGTTTCTGAAAGGATGGAATCAACTCTTTCAGCCTGCACTGTTGTTTCACTGGCTGATGGCAGGAGTCGCACCAGACAAAAAACAACCTTAAGCACCTTGATAGGACTATGGGGATGCTCCAGCTCAACAATTAGCTGTTCAAACGTGAAGTTTCCCAGATAAATAAGAATGACACAAGGATTTTGAGATGTGTGACTCTTGTCAGGCATTCGAAAGGAAACCCTATGATCCCTCTGAACTTGACAATAAATGTCCCAATCACCCAATTGAGGAAAGGCTTGCTTAAAAAGATGAACCACCTACTTTCTTGGGTCATCACCCTCATTCGCCTCCAGTATGGCAAGTACCCCAAGGTTGTTTCTCTGCATACGATACTCCATGTCTCCGACCATATGGCCTCTCTTCCTAAATTTGACTACATGTCGGCCCACTTGAGTTTGAAATGTCTTGGTTGACTCCAGTAAACTTGCAGATTGGGTCTCAAAATTGTTCAAGTGACTAAAGTATATCCATATTCTTTGACATTTTCTTGATTGTGATACAATGATGTTATCCATATAGAGTCTTTCCTAAATTCCTCTCTATGCAACTGTAAAAGTTCACAAATGGAGGTGAGTGAAGGGGCCACCTTCTATCCTCTTTCATCCTTTTTTATTGGCTACTGAGTTAAATTCTTACTCCACAAAAAAAAGAAAAAAAAAGAACATTATTGTACTACTGTGTGCCTGCATAATTACATTTTACTAAAGCAGGAGCCAGACAAATCCTCCAAAATCAAGTCTTTCTACTAGACATTGAGAGATAGATTAAATTGAATGTTTAATCTGCCCTTAAATGCAACTGCATAACATTTCAGATTTCTGCCTTCAGGCATCAATTTTTATTAGGTAGTTCTAGTTCTTCAGAAAGACAATATTACTACATGTTGTGTTTGTGATAAGGTGGTAAGTTTGACATGAAAACCAGTGTTGAATTGAATTTGTGAGCAGTCTTGCAATGCCAGATGTGCTGGATAGAAGGGGGCAATGAGTAAACCTTTTTTTTCCGGCCCCTTTGATCATGTCAGGGCCAAAACATTGACATACACTTAGCATTTCAACCTGGCCCATCTGGTAGTGCCAAGCTGCCAAACTGTCTGAAATTCCAGGATAACATTGTGAACAGCTCTTGTGAACATCTCTTTCCAATCTATCTAAGCTTCAGTAATGGCTGTAGGGTTAACCTAGAACAGTGACAGTTAAAATGATCAGTAATGAAGGTCCTCCTTTTGTAGACAGATCTGAGTGTTCCATACCCATACTAGCATTACGTTCAATGCACTCAGAGTACATTGGGTCCTTGAAGAAATTTGGTTAAGAATGATCTCATGGTAATGGTAATGATGTGGAGCCCTGCCTCACTATAGCATCGAGTGATGCCCCACTGAAGGATTTTGAGAAACGTCAAATTGACAAAATCCGAAATAAATTCTTTGAGGTGGGGGAGTTAGAAAATCTATTGCAGCTGCGAAATGACCCTAATAGCTGTACATGCCACCTTTATTTCACTCTGACCTTTTGACTCCAAAACCAGCAGTTTCAGTGGGAGCTCCATGATGACATATCTGACATTACATGACACACCCCAACTTCAGACTTGGATCTTGCCCGCTGGAAGATTTTGACTTTCACTTATAGTGTAAGCTATGAGGTAAGAACTTTGTTGTGGATGAACTGCTTGATATGGTAATTCACTTTATATGTCAGGGTATCTTCAGGCAGGGTAAATATTTGGGTTCCTGAGCCGACAGCAGGAAAGGGGGCACTGCAATCCATCTATTGGATTTGTCATGTTACTTTTGCTACAGCTCGATTTTCATCCATGGAATTACCACAGAAAAAAACAATGATTTTTTAAAACATTTTGGGGTATTTCTTCAAAAGTGCAAAATATACCCAGTGGTTTCACAATGCTAGTGATACAAGACACTTGAGTATGAGATGAAAACAAATTTAGCACAACAAAAGACCTTAGGAGCCTTTCTGAAGATAATGTATTGGTCGTGTCTGCTTTAATAGTTGTTCCAAAATGTTGAACCAAGAAATCTGAATTAGTGACCTCCCACATGCTCTAGATTAGCTGATGGTACTTGAAGTAATAGCAAGCATATAGAATTCTCAGAGGGGAGGGTGGCTTCAAAGAAGGATTAAGCAAGACTCCAGATTTTGGAAAGGTTTATGGGTTAAGCAGGGACATTTAAACTGAACCCTTTGCTCCATTTGCAACAAATTTTTAGGCAATCCTTAAAGGCCTGGTTATATTTCTCAGATGACAGATGATATGAACTCTGGCATTCTGTACTCTGAAACTTTTGCATGGTAGAAACTGACTGACACAAATATAAGCAGTTGCAGTAATCTAATCTGGATATCACACAGACATGCAAATAATTAGGAAAAAATGGAGGAACCTTTTCATAATTTCCAATCCAAACAAATTTACACAGTAAACTGCATTTATTTATAGAATACTTTTGGGGGGTCAAAGAGATGCATAATGATATTGCATTAGTGACCGGAGGAGGTACTGTTACCAGACAGCTAAGTATGGAAATCCTTTTTTAATTTGTTTCTGTATAATTGACTGAAGTATGAATGATGGGATAATTTTAATGTTTGTTTTGCTGAATTATTGCAATATCAAACAAAGAAAAAAAATCTCTGCACAGTATGGACTTGTATACAAATAGCTCTTAAGGTATCACTGTTTATGGGTGCTCATCATGCATAGCTTCTTATCTGGACCCCATTATGTCCATTATATCATACAGTCATCAATACCAAAACTATCCAAAAATCTTAGTCATCGAACAGGATGAGTACATTTTAAATGCACAAAAAGGGCTCATTTACACTGTGGCTTGTGCTGCGGCCCTTTCTTTGGCTACAGCACAAGCCACAGTGTAAATGAGCACCTTCCAACTGCCACCACGACAGACATATTGTAATTGGGTGGTCGGCACTAAATGTTTCTTTTTAAACCTCCACAGTATTGTGGCCTGGTTCATGAGCAGAGCGTGCCAAAGCTCCAGCCACCAATTTACTTCGCTGCTTCTGGACTTGAATGTTACTTTCAAAATTAAGATTCCTTTTAAAAGTAATTCGCAAGTATTTATATTGTATCACATACTCTACTTGTTGGTTAATCTGTCATCATTTCTGATTGAGTGCTTACTTCCCATTTCTTGAGAAAACCATAGTTCTATTTATTTGCTACATTTACTAGCAATTCATTCTTGGTACAGTATTTGTCCAATGCATTTAGTAGTCTTTGCATGTCAGCAAGTGTAGGATCCATTAGAAATGTATCTTCTGTGTTTCAAATGCCCATTTCTGCAGGGTCACACCTACTAATCAGTGTTGAAGTGCTTGTGCTCTCTGCTTAAAATATGTTAGAGTTTGCTCATACCGAATTGGCATGTTTAATTCACTTATAAGTCCCTAGTACAGTTCAATATATGTGCCATGGGCCCGTTAATTAAATGCTACTAGTGGAACTGCAGCACTCATTTTGCCACTCACATAAGTATCCCTTTAGCCATGTCTCAGCCTGCCACTGCAGAGCCTGTGTGTGTATTTTAAACTGCCACTTCGACCTGCATTCTGTTGTACTGTCACTCTGTAGGAGCTGCTGCCTTGCTGTGCTGACCTGACCTGCTGACTGCTGCCCCCTTGCCTTTTTTGAACCCAGGACCCCAGAGTTACTCAAAGGACTTGTTTTCTGCACTCCTGTTCTGAGCCTTAGGAACATAACAGGATCCCCACAGCTCCTGAACCCGTCTTCAATGATTTCCTGATGTGCCTCTCAGGTCCTGGACACTTGGTGTAGTTCTCGAGCTCTTAAAGTAAAGCTTTGAGGTTCTTTGCCTCCATGAATGGGCCCATTCACACTGAGACTGTGCTACTTGTACGAGAAATCAGCACAAGCTGCCACAAGTTCATCTGTTCACACAGCAAGCATCAACTGCCCGCCTGATCACAACCATGAGACTCCAATCTGGCAGTCTGAAATACCCCGCTGACCATCACCAGCAACGTTCTCCTTGCTCCCATTGAACTTCTCCCACATGAACGAGACTCTTGGCACAAAACCTGAGAAGGTAAAACTTCAGTGGGACTTATCTAGGACTGTATCAACCCACGCTCCATTGTAGTCAGCCTGACTTTTTGACTTTGACCCAGTCTGGAGGGACCAGATTGCTGTGGTTGGCGCTTTCTGTTTCTAGGTGATATTTTACAGTTTATTCTATAAAAATACAGAACTTGGTTTCTACTGGTTGAGTTTTTGTTATTTTTTTATTAGCTTTTGCTCCATTTTCCTAACATCTTATGTAAAGATGGTTGCTGAATTGGAGCTCAATCAGCAAGCTCCCGGGCTCGGGTTCACAGATCTGTGAATATCCCTGACTATGGCCTGCCATCCAACCCTCTACTACATATCACTGTAACAAAGACCACATTGGGAAGCATTGGAAAGAAACTGGTTTTGCTTAAGTGTATGATCCTGAAGATTTTCCCTTATGCTGCTCGTACACCCAGGGGACCCATTTTGTATCCACTCCTGGCAGACTACTTTCACAACTTCTACAGAAGCTGTTCGCTTACACCCTATTACAGCACTCTTGTGCTTGTCTCATCTTCCTGTTTATGAGCCATTTATTTGCAACCAAATGTATGCACATTGGCGCAAACCACAATGCAGCTAAATAATTTAAGTACTAACAATAGCTTGGTGTCACAGTGGGGCCGCAATGCGTTCATGATCAAATACCTCTCTAACCTATTGAAAAATACACCCAAGAGCTATAAACAGAAAGTGCTCAAACAATACCCAGAAACTATTGTATCCAATGCCTACATTTATGTAGCAAAAGGAGTCGTGGTTAATTATTTGATCTTCTTCACCAGAAGAAGAGCCCAGTGGAGGAGAGCTATTACCTCAATGCTTCGGATCAACTCATCTTAGAAAATCCCACATGGTGTAGAAATCTCCACAAAACCTTCATCGGCCTTCAAGGCTGAAGCAACCATCTCCTTTTACAACAATGGGAATGTTCTCAAACAAGCATCTGACTGGAATCTATAGAGGCTTGACGACATAAACTTGAAGATTAAAAATACAGTATTGAACTTTGCCCCTACTGACTTCACAAGTCACGGTCTCTTCTACCACTGAAAGACTGAAACACAGCCATCATCCAGTCCCTCCCCTACATGATCTCCTATGCCTCCACGCGACCTTTCTCTCTACTTTAACACTGAAACAATCGCTGTTGGTCATAGATCAACTTTTCAAAGCAGAGAGGAGTTGGCCTAACAGCTAGGGCGGTCAAACTCAAATCTGGGGAACTGGGTTTGAGTCTCGGAAATTACGCTGAACAGCCTGTGATTCTGGGCAAATCACTCCATCTCCCCGTGCCTAAACCAAAAATGAATGTGTGTTCTCATGTAAAATAACTGGTGCTATGTAAAGCGCTCTGATACCCGATTCGGGTCAAGTTTGCACTATATATGCCCTTTCCCCACAATTCACTTATCGGATATGCCCGTTCCGTTAGGCCACAGTAGGGTAGGAACTAATGCCAACTGTACCCCCCTCCTTTATCCCATTTATGATCCAATTGACTAGCCAGTGGACCTCCCTGACCACCAACCTGCTCCCATTGCCCACCCAACATTACATGAGGCCCCTCGCTGGCACATCTATGAGACTTCCTCCTACCCCTTTTTCAGTTATCAATTCTAGTATAACTTCAGCTAGCCTTCATCCTCTGTTCACTGGACCTATTACAATCCTTACCTCTTACGACCCTTCCATTGTGTTGAATACTCCCCCCTCTCGGTCCAAACCACAATTGGGATGTATGACGTTACAACGCACACTTTTACAACGCATGCACTTACAATGCATTTTTTACAACGCATAATCCATTACAACGCATGACATTACAACGCATGACACTACAACGCATTTTTAAAAACTACCTTTACAACGCATTTCCATTACAACGCATAATACCTTTACAACGCATACCATTACAACGCATAATATTACATTGCATTTAAGGTAAGTATTAGATAGTATAGGGGTAAAAGTTACTTTTGTAACTCCAGGGGGTGCAACAGTAGGGTAAGTGTTGGATAGTATAGGGGTAAAAATTACTATTCTAACTCCAGGGGGTGCAACAGTAGGGTAAGTGTTGGATAGTGTAGTGTAATATTATGCGTTGTAATGGTATGCGTTGTAATGGTAGTATGCGTTGTAATGGAATGCGTTGTAAAGGTAGTTTTTAAAAATGCGTTGTAGTGTCATGCGTTGTAATGTCATGCGTTGTAATGGATTATGCGTTGTAAAAAATGCGTTGTAAAGGTAGTGTGTTGTAAAAGTTGCGTTGTAAAGGTTGTTCCCCCCACAATTGTCTCCGTTCACTATACAGCACCATACGCCCATCTATATTGCTGACCCTCCTTCCATTGAGGACAAACTAGCTGATCTCAATCAAGACCTTCAGCTAGTTAAAGCCAATCTCCCGAACCTTTCACACAATATCTCTGAACTTGAGAAGATTTCAATTCCCAAACTGACCGCTCGGTTTGTAACAACCGCAACCTCCACACTATATTCCACCCACTAGGAGAAGGCTGAAACACTCCTGGCATAGGACATCAATCATTGAGAACTCACTGATCTCTCACTGGAGATCTAGGACTCATCCCAATACCTCCTCCAGACCCCAGAGGGCTAGAGAGCATTTATCTGAGGCTGACATTCATTCCCTGCTGTCATCATCCACCACTACGTATAATCAGAAGGGGGGATGTCAGAGCTGGTTATTTATTGAGGTCCTGTTCCTGTGCTCCTAGGCGTGTCAATATACATCAGAAGGGAACAGTTCCTCTCTTGGGGCCTAAGTAGAGAGTATCAATGGCTTTCTACATGATTATAAATGGTATCTGAGGAGATCTGAAGTTCAGATCATAAGGCCCTCACACACCTGTTAGGGTGTCATGCTTCATCATTGGGCGCTCCTCATCGGACCGGCGCTGCAATGTCCAACGGGCCTGGTGGCATCTTTATCGGAGATCTTCTGATCTGAGAAACGCCGTTTTGTGAGTGAGGTGTGTGGGCCTATTAGAAAACAATGTCTTCTGATATGTGACGTACGGAGGACTAGATGGTCCAAAAGGTGAACGGTGCAAGTAGTTCACCGTGTGTGCCGAGTAAATAGCGGCAGTGGGAAGTCTTAAGGAGGTTGTCCAATTGTGACGCTCCGGAGGAATCACAAGTGTATGTTTATCGTGCGCTGTTGGTGCGGGGTTGAGGATGGGTCCAGAGATCTAGTATATTATTTAAATAAATATTATACTAGATCTCTGGGCCCATCATCCGTACGTCTCTTCCGTTGGGAATTATGCATTATAGAGGTGTCCACACTAACAGTACTATTACCATCATCAACACGGGTTAAATCCCCATGGGCAGCTGGGAAATTGCTCTCACTCCCCGTCAAGACTTGCACCACCATGCTTGATATATACTTGAGGCATGCTTATTACGAGTTTATATTCATTTGTCTATATCTTTATTATGTACTCATCAATAATTTGTTGTTGTTCTCTTTGATATTGCTATGCTCCCATGTATGCCTTAATACCAGCTTACTCATTGTTACTTAGTGAACCCGTTCAAGTGGTCGGGTCGTCTTTCCTTATCTATGAGGCCTTCCACCCCACTCCTGGGAGGTAAGAAATGTGTTTGTCCTTCTGACTCACTCTTTTCTTGACATATCACTGAACTCACTACATGTGTCATAGAAGTAATTCTGTAATGTTTTTTAATGTTTTTTAATTTTTGGACCCAGCGTTAGTTCTGACAAACTTTTGACCTTTTATTTCCCTAACTAATTGTTACTAGAGGAGACCGGCTATCTTCTGTTTGTCAGTATGGTGTTATAGCGGTTTTTGATTATACTGGATAGCTCCACCTCTATCAGTTTCTGATGGTATCTATATTTCCCCCCCTCTTCTTTTCCTTTTTTTGTCCCCTATTCAGGTGGAACTTCAGGAAGGTGAGGAAAGGCACAACTTAAGACTTGCTGAGACATCACAGAGAACCCCTTCCTCTTTAGCACACCTTAAACCTGATGTTGACAAGAGGCTCTTACAACAAACTCATCTGAAGGTCAAATGCAGATTACTTTGGCGTGCGAGTTGACAATGCTAAAAACAGACCCAAAAAAATATGCGAAATTGTCAAACAATAAATGATTTGCAAATCTAACCACCATTCAGTAGTCAATAGGTCACTGCCCAGTAGAGCTGAATTCTCCACCAATTTCATTGAAAAGCCGAAGAAGATTCAATCAGAACTGCAACTTGCTTTACAGCGCCTACTAAGCCACGCCCAGCATTGACTCCTCCCAGTGCAGCCCTTGGTAAGATCCTCTCTTACTGGTTACACTGTAAGAAGAAAATGCTACTTGGAATGCCTTCAAACTTCCTGATGAAGACAAGATACTTAAACCAAAAGAATCAATACATCCCTCCACCCACTTTATTGATCCTCTGCCTGACAAGCTCACCAAAGATCTTAGATAATCCATACTTCCACTTTGGAGTCAGATTGCAATGGCTTTTCTCTCACAGGACATGATTTCTGATTGCCCAAAGATAAATCAAATCGCCCCTATCCTAAAAATACTTATGATGACCTGTCAGACCTTAACAATTTCCATCAAATTCCTAACCGCCAAACACTAGCAAAATTACTTGAGAAATGCATACACCTGCTACTTTGCAACTACTTAGATCAGTTTCTGCTCCTTCACCTGTGCCAATCCGGCTTCAAAACGGGGCATAGCACCAAAATAGCCCTAACTCACACCAAAGATGATGCCCTTATACTGCTTGATCAGAAAAATCCATGCCTGCTAATACTTCTTGATCTCTCCTCTGTGTTCGACATGGTCAAACAAAACAGCATGATTGACCTTTTGAGTGAAGAATGGAGCTATCCGGTCCAATTCCAAATTGGTTTGCCTTGTTTCTACATAAAAGGGCACAAAGAATCAAAGTCAACCAAACCCTTTCTGAAATTACTCAAGTCTCGATTGGAGTGCGCCAAGGTTCTACTCTCTCACTCTTGTTCTTAAACTTGTTCATGGAACCTCTCACCCAAATTCTGAAGCAATCAAACATTCGCTGTCACATGTACGCTGAAGACAGACAATTATACCTGAAAATCTCCTGACCTGAAGATATTAAAACTCTCAACTGCACCCTACTGAAAACCCAACATTGTTTTACCCACAATCACCTTATGCTCAACACACTAAAAATGGAATTCCTCTTGATTGCCCCTCACAATCACTCTGCCCCCATAGAAGAATGGCTGAAACATCCTACAGCTCTCAACTGCACCTTCCACTTTATTGACTCCACTAGATCACTAGGTAGAAGGTTGTACAAATACTTGAATATGCAAGATCATATCAGTGAAACAAGCAGGGGAGCCAACTTCCAACTAAACACACTAAAGAAACTCAAACCAATTTTCCCCCCGATGACTTTCAATTAGCATTCCAATCTCTAGTCATCTCCCATCTAGACTATGGGAGTACAACTCTTGCAGGCTTACCCAAAGTTAGACTGGCGCAGCTAAGGTCCACACTGACCTCAGCTGCTAGGCTCATCACTAGATCCAGAAAAACTGACCACATCACACCAGACCTAATACTTCTACAATGGTTACCGTTTGAAGCAAGGATCCAGCTAAAGATAGCCTGCATGACACACAAGACCCCTCACCATAATACCTCTGTATACCTGGCTAATAAAGTTGAACTATCGGGTGGTTGTAGTGCCTCAAGAAGCGCTAACTCCCTACTGTTGAAACAACAGAAGTTAAACAACAAGAAAACCTACAAACACTCCTCCAATTTAGCCCCAAGAATGTGGAACTCTGCCACCTGAAATCAGGTCAAACCCCACAATTACCTCCTTCAAACAAGAAATAAAAATTATTATGCTAAATACATTCCTTCAAAAAAAGCCTGCTAGCCCCTCAACTCGACTATTTTCCAATGTGCAGTTCCGTATTGAATTTTCCATTCACCTGTTAAATTGTAGCTGTAATGCTGCTTGCTTATTCCTTATTGCATCTCTACCTGTATGTACAACTTGTCTGCTATTTGTACTACTATTTATATTTGCACAGTGCTCTGATACCCAGATGGGTCATGTTTGCAATATATAAAACTCCTCAAATAAATCAATAAACCTGGTGTGGGAACTTTTTAGGTGTCACTTTCACAGTTTTACTGTTTGAAGTGTTGCTCAAATACTTGACACATTGCCTCCAAGTTAAGCCTTACTGCTCTGTGCCAAACTACGAGAGAGTGAGCACAGGTTGCTTTTGAGTTTGCTTTCGACTTACCCTGACTAGGATTGTGGTTATTGCTTGACCAGGGCTCACACCCCAGTTAGCCAGTAACACAATTTCTAACAGTCTGCATAAAATACATATGGGATTTGTTCCTGTGCCAGCTTTGGTGGAAACTTCCAGAACCCCTTTAGATTTTTGGGAAAGTCATCAGTATATATTGAAAATTAGAGGGAGGCAAGCATGCAAACCAGCCTTCACCCATTTGGTTTTTCAATCTTCCTGGACAATGCACCATTGCTGGCCAACTTCACTTGCATCCAGGATCCTTCATATAATTGGCCAATCAGTTACAATATCACTCGATTGATGGTATCAAAATAGGTCATTTGCATTCATTCATTTTTTTTTAAAACATACCTATTTACCAGACGCTTTAATTTGAAACAGCCATCAATGGTTAAAAGACCCTTCCTGAACCCTAGTTGCATCCATGGGAGCATATTAGCCTTTTCCACCCATTCCTCCAGGTATTTTATTAGTAGTTTCACATACATTTTGCTTGGTTTTTATAGCAAAGCTGTAACTTGGTATTAATTGGGCAGGTTTTGTGGTCCTTTAGTAGGCAATTGGAACCTTATACTGCCTCTCCAAGTCTCCAGCATTCTGTGTATTGTTAATACTACTTCGTACAGGGGCATAGTAGTTTGACCCTACAAGTTTGAGTTCAACTATATTACTTGGGCTGAAAGGCCATCTAATCCTTCAGCTCTTGCTGTTTTAATGTCTTTAATAATTTTTCAATTACTTTCACAGGTGTTATCCAGTGTACTTGTGAGTTAAATCCCATATCAACTGTTTTTGCAATTAGTGGCTGTTTTCAGATCAGTATAGTTTTTTTTGCTTAGCACAATACACATAATTTTATACTTGACCCAAAGTTCCTCAACAGGTTTACCATCCCCTTTGCCTTTGTTACTAGCGTTTTACCTATTCGATCCCAAAAGGTCTTAGGTTGATTATACCAGAGAACTACAATTGCCTCTATCCATCTCTTATCTTTTTCAGGCCAAATAGCTCTTCTGATCTCTCTTTGATGTAGTTTCCTATATTGCTTCATTCTCGGGCCCTTGTAGTTTTATCCAGCTTAAAGCTTCTCCAATGCTCTTATTTAATTTAGTCCTCACTTTATCTTTGTCTGTTTTCAAGCCTTTTGATTTTGCTTAGTGGTATTGTGAGCAGCAAATTCTCTTATATTTTCTATTAAGTTTTCATAATTCTCAAGGTTCTCTTGTGACGTATGATCTACACATCTGAATAACATGTCACCTAATAGCATCTTACTTTGTTTTTTTTTATTTTTAAATTTGGTTCACCAAACTATCCTTCTTTGGTTCTTACAACAAAAATGTTGACTGCTAACCCAAAGTATCTCTAGTATTGGCAAGGTGGTACATTATCAATTAAAGTGGTTTACAATAACTTCCTCCCTGAACCACAACTTCCTTATCAATTTCAAGCAAAAAATATCCTGATGATATCACAGCATAATTAATAAAAAAAGGCTGTCCTGCCATTATGAATGGTATAGTTTGCCGGTTAATCAGTAATTTTTCTGGCATTTACTATAGTCATTATTAATCTTTTTATGGTCCAATCTAATTGTCTCAGACAAATGCTTTTACCATGGCACTGTATTTGGCATGGTACACCCAAAGCTTTTTCTCCTGCAAGTTGCACGTCATTATCTTTTTCAGATGATGGAATATTTACAAAGTCCCAGGAGCAATTTTCGTGCAGAGGGATGTGTAAAAATGATTATTTCACGTAATGGAGATACGTTGCCTAATTGTTTCCTTTGTTGTTTATTACTTTAAACATTAATGTTCACTCTAATAATTTCTCTAGTAATAGTTGTTATCTTATAGGACCCTTTCCTCCTGACATTGCCTCTGTTACAAAACCAGATAACTCCATAAAAACCCTCTCGCTCTTGCTTGAGCAGTTGTTCCCCCGCTTTGGATTTCTTCAGGTCCAATAGATCTTTGATGTTGTTTTAGAGAAGATCAGAAGCTATGCATCACATAAATTATAATTACAATCACTAATCTACTTTCAGAAATAATGAGAGTTTTTAATGAGTTAAAGGGGTTATTAAATCAAACCTTTTAGTAGTTCATCTTTATTGCAGGTTACATATTATCGTCTATTTGTAATACATATTCTTGGTTAAACTACTTTCCCATGAACAATTTTCATCTCTCTCTTATTCTAATGATAAACATGACTATTGGTTAGCAGCGATCATTGTTTATAAAGAAACGTTTGCGGAATTACGTGAAAACATTTAAGCAACTATTATTCATTATAAATAATATGTTCATGAAAAGGTCAGGATACAAACATTTTATGCTCATTTAGCACATCTAGTCAGGCAATGTTACTTCAGTCATTTGAGGCCTGATATGAGTATATATGGTTGCCTACTACAATTTTTGCATTTTCTAAACTCATTAAAGCTTACACATTAAGTTTGAACATTATTATAAACTGCACTAATTACTAGATAGTATAACAAATACTACCCTACTCCAAGGGCTAGATGGACGACCCTTTTGCGACCGCAAACGGGAGAACCTCCCATTTGCGGACGTAAAAAAGGGTAAGAGAATGTACAAATGCTATTTTGCGAGTCACTGACTCACAAAATAGCATTTGCCACTCTCGCTATTAGGAAGGGGCGCCCCTTCCTAATAGCCAGTCAGCATGCTATGTACTAGTGTTTTTCAACCACATTTGCAGCAGCAAAACACTCACAGTTTATCACCTACTTCAAGTAGGTGGTAAACTACTCGCAAAGGGGAAGGGGTCCTCAGAGAACCCCTTCTCCTTTGTGAGTATGTTCGAAAATATTTTTTAAGAGACCACTGCCGGCCCTTAAAAAAATGAAACTGAAAAGTTTAATTTTTCTTTTTTAAATGCACCCCGTTTTCCTTTAAGGAAAACGGGCTGCATTTGAAAAAAAAACTGCTTTATAAATAAAGCAATCCCAGACATGGTGGTCTGCTGAGCCCAGCAGGCCTCCATCCCAGGTAGAGCCTGTCATTCCCAATGGGCTCACAAATTGCGAGAGGCTCATTAATATTCATGAGCCTGCAAATTTGCGATCCCATTGGGAACTGCAAGTAGTGTTAAACACACTGTTGTACATGCAAAATAGCGCATCACAATTGCGAGTTGCAAATGACCCTTAATGTCCCTTTGTACAGCTACTAGTTTGATCAATCCTCCAACATTATATCTAACTGTACCCTCTCTGCCTTCTTGATCCTGTTAGGATTGCATTTTTGCTTCCCCAGGTTTCTTATAGCAACACTATCATAATTTCATTTCCTCTCAATTTCTCTTTTAGATAGTTCTCATTTCTTTTAAAGGCAGCTATATTCCACAACAGTAGGTGAGTATCCTTAAAATCAGGAACGGCACTGTTCAGTGATTACGGGACCAGAGTTAATTGCATATACAATCTAGTTCCAGTCTTGTTTTTTTAGCCCCATAGGTCCTTGTACAGTGTATGTATAGTCATCTTTCAGAGCCAGTTTTAGGTATAATTATTTACTCATCCACAAACTTTTGTTGGTTACTATGAAAGTATGGGTGGATACTTGAGGTTATATCTTCCTTATTGTCCAATGTTGTCTGGTCAATAATCGACCAGTACACTGATAATCATACCAATTATCCTCTCATAATTCATATATATCAAAGCCTTAACATCTTACCTCATCGGTTGCTTTGAAGACTATCTCCACCACTGTTCTTGAAAGGAACTGTACCATAGCTTTAGGCCAATCAATTGTGTGGTCAATTTTATTGGCAGAGATAAAAGCACTATATTCCTGGATGCTGCTTTTGACAGATTCTGTGCCGCATTAAAAATTGACAGAATTTTAGCCCTGTATAAAAATGAATTTTGGATGCAATTTACAAATATATCCACTATTCATACATTCAACAATTCTGAACCCTCAATTGTGTGTTAGTATTGCTTCCATCTATTACAGACACATTTTCTGGTATGTTAACACTTCAAACTTCTTTTTCTCCAAGATCATACTGAGTATGTGTCACTTCAGTATAAGCTGATTGGTCATCTAAACTCTCCGCACAAGTTTCACAACTTCCTCTGTATCTGTGTTTGACTGCATGTTAACCTACCACGTTTTGACCCCCTTTGTGGTTCTCACAAGATCTTTTTTTGCTTAGTTTCCTTATATCCTTATATCCTTATAACTACCGTCTAATTTGGTTGAGCTCACTGAGGTACTGTCATTTAAAATAAGATATCAGTTTGCTTCTCCCAGACATCATTTAGATGCCATAGCTTTTGACCTTTCTTTGTGATTTTCCTCTTCTCTCTTTATTTTTATTTTTATGCAGTACTTTGTTATATCCTGCCTTTGAATTAATGTTTCTCCTACGTTACTTAGCTGCTCAGCCAATGTGAGTTTTCCGAGTGGAATTTTGGTGTGAGGGAGATGCATGGAATGTTTGGGTGCCTGCGTGGCGAGGTGTGAAAGTTGAAGATAGGCTGAGCAACAGGCAGGCTGCTCCTGGTGTGGCTGCTTTACATGGATGCTAACCTGTAACTACGACCCAATAAAGAAACTACAAAGATACTCCTCTGCTACGTCTTGTACATCACAACATAACTTTGGTGATGATTTGGAGACAGACCCAGTCATGACTAATGGTCTTACTAAAGAGGAAGATGAAACAGAAAAGAAGAGTGTGCAACTGAAGAAACAATACAGACTATGAAACATGAAGAAACAGGAGTAAACTACTGAGGGCACAAGGTAACAGACAGGTATATACAGCAACAAAGAACGCCCTGCAGCCCCACTAGTGTCCTTTACATTGAACAGCTCCTGGGCATAATTCATTTGTTTTAAGGATTGGTATCTACAGAGACAACTTGTGTGATCTTAAGCCCTTGCAGCATGTTGATCTAAGGAACGCCCTGCCACCTTTGACAGCAGTATTTAGTCATGTGAGATTGATCAAATTTTAACAAGCTCAACAACTTAGACAATCAAACTTTTCCATAACCATGGATGTATGTGCTTAAAATGGGATATCTCTGCACACTGTGCCATCGCTTTTTCAAGCCTTTCATTTAGGGAATGTGTCTACACACTTTGGTTTGGGACCATAGCGCTTCATTGGGATGTTTCAGCGTGTTTTAAAACTACAGGCAATTATACACCATTTTACTCTATAAGATCTCAGGACCCGGCGGACTTAGGTGGCCATCAGAGTTGAGACATTTTTATTATGGCGTTCTTTCTATTGGCTGTGATTTTTACAAGCTGTCGACAGTTGAACCGCTGCTGTGCAGTTTGAACACGGAGGCACGAGCCGGTATGTGCACATGCAGCCTACCTGCTCCATGCGGTCGCTTGAAGGTGCTCAAAAGAGTTCTGCTATGTAGGTATTGCTTGGCAGCAGTGGGAGATGCCCAGGGATGTTTTTGTGCACTTTTCAAACGGTAGCCACCCGCACTGTCATGTACGTCAAGAGGCGGATCTCCATTTTATTTCTTGATGTTCCATGCTGGCCGCTGTCTAACACTGGAGGCCAGTGTCACCATGTGCCTCAGCTGGCTTAGCACACACTACTTCAGGGAATCGGAGGATTAGGTGTTGGACGCAGGAAGACATCCAGGTAACAAATGGTATCCACCTTTAGCTGAGTGTCAGTAGGCTTTGGTGGATGCTTTGGATGTTATTTCAGGATAATTTTTGCTTACATTAAAATGGTAATGGAATTTAGTTTTTTTTAGAAAAACCTGGCATAGAAAAATGTTGTCTGAGTACGCTTAAACTTTGAGAAAAGAGTTGCCCACGATGAAAGACGAGATACAAACCATAGAAAGTAAAACTAACATTAACTTCACTGTGCCCTGAATTCAGCAAGTGTTGGTGGGATGGTGACATCCGCCAGATGTCCAAAGGCAACTCTCATTTCTCCTGTGGTCAAGGATCACTCCTTTACCTCTTGTGGTCTAGATTATAGAATGTGCATGGCCTTTACATAAATTAATTTATTAATCAGTATGCTGCAAAGCCGCAGCATAGTCAAAAAGTTTGGAATAGTTTGAAATGGGACTGCCCTACATTTTTCTTTCTCAGCATTGTCAAATGATTTATTAGTCAGTTGTTTAAGTCTTCTAGTTTCCTAATTATCTACCTATATTAGAGTTTATGAAGCGCTGTGCTACACATTCTACCATTTTATTTTGGTGATTTTGGTCACAGTTATACAGCCCCCTGTTCACAATGCCTGTGAGGTTGTTACTCTCACTTTACATATCTATTCTTGTGATACATAGCTGCATAGCACCCCACATATCCTACATGGGATTGTTTTATGGGCATTGTTTGCACATTTTCTTATGTTTCTTGTCTTTGCACATGCTTACATTAGGGTGGTCTTATGGCTTTAGTGGGTGGTCGTCACCACTCTTGGTTTGATGGAACACACCCTTTCTGGAGGGATCACTATATAGGTGAATTTTCTCTATATCTGCATTACACGTTACTCTTCCTTACATGTCAGGTGTATTTATGGGTCTTATTCCCATTTATATTAGTTTCTGACCCTTACATGTGGGGTGGGTCAATGGATGTTAGTCCCATTTACACAGTTTACCTTAAAACCCTCACTATGTCTTTATGGCTTACAGTCCCATTTCTGCTGGTTTTTTACCCTTACATGAGGGGTGTCAAGATGGGTTGTAGTTTAATTTTCACAGTGTACATTTTTAGGTCTCGCTAGCGTAGGCTGCGGGCATGCGCAGTCTTGCTGGCGAGATTTAATGACATGGGTATTTTCTGTAAGGGGCATTAAGCCCCGCCCCTCTTTTCCATTGGGCGGCGTCACCGTTTATGCTAAATGGTGGCGGGCCATTGGAAAAGAGCTGTTGGTGACGTATTTGCTCGGCTTTCTGAGCCGTCCTATTTGGACGGGCTCGTCTGCCTTCCTTTTGTCGTGAAAGGTTTCTTATCTTTATGGGGCCAAACACATGGCCCCATAAAGACAAGAAACCTTTTGGCAGGCGAAGCCGTCCAAGTGGGACGGCAGAAAAAGCAGAGCAAAGACTCATGGTGAGCGCTTGTTTATTGGCGTGTGCTCGTGTGTCTTATGGGGCCCTGGACTTTGGATTGTCAGAGTGCATTTCCGTGGACTTCTCAGTGTGTGTATGAGCTCATGCGTGCAGGAGATGCACCATCTGTTTTCTCCATCTTCAGGGACTCACCCACCCACCACATACACACACACAACTGACCCGGACTCACAGCCAAGGCAAGCGGCATCGCGAGTATATAAACATTAACAATGAAGCCCCCTGGGCCCCAGTAGAGGAGCGCTGAGCACAGCAGCAACGCACCTACCGGCCGCGACTCCTCCCAGCTGTCGGCTGCCTCCGGTGCTTTTGTGTCCTCCCCCATGGGTACACCCGGCATGTCTCGCACTGCGGGTCCTCAGTCCCCAGCCAGCGAGATCCAGTGGCGTCAGACAGGAAGAGATTGTCAAGACTTTGACTGCTCTGAATCCTGGCCTGGTGTTGCTACCTGCAGGCGTCGCAAAAGCCCGTCACAGCACCCGACGACCACAGAAGCCCCAGGAAGCGGTCCTATTAGCCGCAGACACCGCTGGCAGCACGACAACACCAGCACCTGCAGCCTGAGCCAGCCCTGCCCCAACCGCCCTCCCGCCCCTTCTTCCCTCTCCCTGCTGCACTCACAGCTCAGCTCTCCCGCCGCCCCCAGAGCCGGAGCTGCCAAGTTATAGAGCTCTCAGTCTCACATAGCAGGACTGGCCCCATCTCCCAACCTCCCATAGCTGCTCTGGCCGCATCTGCTGATGAAGAGGATAACTCTTCATTCTTACTTGGGGACCGGGCTAGTGCCTCACACTGAAAGACGTGTTTTCAATTCGCATAAAATGGGCGAAGCAGGTAGCTCGGGTTTGGGAAACGTATTCCGAAATAAGAGTACGTTCTCAGGATGGAGTTGCCATATGGAGCCAATACAGGGTAAATTAGTAATAATTGGAGAGGGGGAGGTGTTTCGTCACCCATCTACGCCCTCATTCTGTTCTCAAAGCGTTACATATAAGCACACACTTAAACATGCTTCCTTGGGGCTGTTGCAGCTCCTCCATTTAGGTAAGATTATATTTCTTCTGGCAGCAGAATACCCTCCAAAAAGGTCGAAAAATCGGCCTCCGAGTAAGTGAAACCACCATGAGGGTTTTTGGTGTTATTATTAAACCGATCACAGAGAGCTGCGGTGGCTTCTGTGGGCACCTTCGAGAGCCCGGTATTTTCGCTGCTTTGTCTGGTTTGTTGCATTGCAGCAGCTGACGCTGTTTTTCACCCCTTTCCATTCTCAATCGATACGCACGAAGCAGAAAACCCCTTCATCGCCTAGGAAAACCCTCGCAACCCCCCAGCCTTCCCTTGCAGGACTGCGATAATGTGGTGGGTGGAGGTGGAAGGGTGAAATTCTATTTTTTTCACGTTATTGTGCGTGATGGAGGCTGAAACCTGGCAGAGCATCGCTTCTGAATCACGGGGGATGTTCCCATAGCTGTTTTATGAGCAAAACCGGCTCTTGAATTTTGGTGCAAGACTCCGTGAAGAATATGCCATGGGATCCTGCTTGCTCTCAGGCTCTGCTGCTGCATTTATGATTTGCCAACATTGCTGCAGGCCCCAGACTTTCACGTGAGGCATATGGCCAAGTGGGGCTGGAGGAGGGTTACAGAAAATTGCACTTTCCGCATTATGGGGCATATTAGCAAGACCGGTGATAAAATTATCACCATTTTAGTGGCAGGAAACTGCCACTAGACAGCGATAATAGCCTTGCTAATATGCGTTATAGAATTCCAATAGAAGCCCAGGTTAGAAGGCAGGACATCTAACCTGGGCTTCTATTGGAATTCTATAACGCATATTAGCAAAACCATAGATAATTTGATGGCCGGTCTTGCTAATATGCCCCTATGTATTTCATGCGCGCTTAGACTTGGGGTCATCCTTTGTATGGAAGATTAATAGGACAAGTCGTTTAGAATGGAACCCTATATATGTATACAAATGATTCACAGGGTAGGCTCCTTTCCTGCCACACATTACCTCACCATTGCTCAATAACTAGCTTTAATCTTCCTTAAAGTTGGATTTTATTTTGTCCAAGGCCAAGGTTAATGAGATAGATGGCCTTGGGGTACCGGGAGCCCTAACTCCGCCTCAATTGGTCAGAATTACAGTCTGTCCTGCTCTGCCGCATGCAGTACTTAAAGTTCAAGGCTTATATTTGATAATTTTAAATTGTAGTTTTCTTCATTTTTAAATTGTAGTTTTGTTTACCAGAGTCAGCAAGATGTAAACATTTTAGGTTTATGATTACTCCTCATTTAAGTTACCCGTACGACCAAGTCCAACTTTGTGGTTGCGCGATATGTATTTTTGAAGGACCCTGGCACGTTGTTAGACAGGCTGGAAGGATATCTTTGGTAAACGGAGCTCACCGGCAGCAGTATTAGCCTGTGGAGATCGTGACAAGCGCTCCCCTGTCCTTTCAGTAGCTGTTGTGTCGCATGCCTTCTCCCACAGCCTGACTGCACTGGTTGTTCACCAGCTGCTAGGATCCATGCTGCCGTGGCTGCTAGTTCGAGTGCTTGGTCTGCAGCTCTTTTTTTCAAAGTAGCTCCTAATGTACACTTTTGAAGATTATTTTAATGGCAGGTCTATTGTCGAAGTGTGCCTAGGGTTTTACGTGGGGTGCGTCCTTCCGCTTCTCAGACCTAGCAGTAATTAACAAGCATTTGCAATGCTTAAAAACATAAAAGGCATTGTTATTTTACAATGTCAATAGCTCAAACTCGTGTCAATGCGAGACCTATTGCATTGCAAATGCTTGTTATTCCTTACATTAGGAATCCCTGGATGGAGTACAGTCCTTCTGTGTCTACACTTTTAGTCAGCTGTCGATTTTCTTTTAATGTTTTTGCAAACATTGGTTCAACAGTTTAATTGTTTTTATAATGGTGGAGGATGGGTGATATTTCTTATGTATCTATGTTTTCATCCTCTCTGTTTTCATAATTGTTCAGTCCCTCGTGAGATGCTGTATTTTACTTTGCATCCTTGGGTTAAGAGCTATTTTCTTCATGGGGATATTTTTGTGTATAATTGTTCCCACTTAGGTGCCGATTCCGATCCGTGAAAAAAATTTACCGTCCGACTCGTATCCGTATTTTTTTACGTACGAATCGTACAAGTACCGTACAAACTGCGGAGTACGATTCGTACGTGAAAAATACATACGAATTGCGTCGGGAAAATGGTCCGAGAGGGAGCCGTAAATTTTTACGTTCGAATAGCGTCGGTAAAAGTGTCCGACAGGGAGCCGGACATTTTTACGTGCAAATCGTAAAACAGAAGTCTGAGCGTGCAAGTACGATCCGTACCGCCCGTCCGAATACACAACCGCATGTAAAATGCCCCGTACGGAGCGAACGCTGTAGCCTACATGTACACGGGTAAACTTGTGCCCGGATACGAGTCGTACAGCCCCCCTCACACCGCACATGTCAGCACCGTACCCCCGTATGTCAGCACCGTACCCGCCCTCCCCACCGTACTCAAACACCGTAGCACAGCCCCGCACCTGTACACGCCGCACCCCAGGCCTGTCTCCCAGCACCGCACCTGTATGCCCCATACCCCAGGACCGTACCCCAGCCCCCCACCTGTAAGCGCCGCACCCCAGGCCCATCTCCCAGCCCGCACCTGTATGCCCCGTACCCCAGGACCTTACCCCAGTCCCCCACCTGTACGCGCTGCACCCCAGGCCCGTCTCCCAGCCCTGTACCTGTACGCACCGTACCCCAACACCGTAGCACACTCCCGCACCTGTACGCACCGTACCCTAACACTGTAGCACATCCCGCACCTGTACGCACCGTACCCCAACACCGTAGCACAGCACCGCACCTTTACGCACCGTACCCCAACAACATAGCACATCCCCGCACCAGTACGCACCGTACCCCAACACCCTAGCACATCCCCGCACCTGTACGCACCGTACCCCAACACCGTAGCACAGCCCCGCACCTGTACACACCGTACCCCAACACTGTAGCACATCCCCGCACCTGTATGCACCGTACCCCAACACCGTAGCACAGCACCGCACCTGTACGCACCATACCCCAACACCGTAGCACATCCCCGCACCAGTATGCACCGTACCCCAACACCCTAGCACATCCCCGCACCTGTACGCACCGTACCCCAACACCATAGCACAGCCCCACACCTGTACACACAGTACGGCAACACCACCATAGTGCTACGGGCCCTACACATGCGGGTACGGCCCATAGCACGATGGCGTACCCCTAAGGCAACACTGCCATAGTGCTACGGGCCCTACACACGCGGGTACGGCCCGTAGCACGATGGCGTACGCCTACGGAAACACTGCCATAGTGCTACGGGCCCAACACACGCGGGTATGGCCCTTAGCACGATGGCGTACGCCTACGGCAACTCTGCCATAGGGATACGGGCCCTACATACGCAGGTACGGCCCGTAGCATGATGCCGTACGCCTACGGCAACACTGCCATAGTGCTACGGGCCCTACACACGCGGGTACGGCCCGTAGCACTATGGCGTACGCCTACGGCAACACTGCCATAGGGATACGGACCCTACACACGCGTGTACGGCCCGTATCACTGGAGTAGTGGTGCCCTAGGGGTACGTGTGGAACGCACGGTACCTGTGTGTGGATTGTGGAATTACATAGGGGACACATGAGGGACAAGTATAAGGGCCTAAATGCATGCTGGTTGTCATGGAGACAGAGTTTCCAGTTCAAAATTTTTCATCAGGTGGCCAGCAAAAGTCGGTTGT
Organism: Triturus cristatus; assembly: GCF_964204655.1. NCBI lineage: Eukaryota > Metazoa > Chordata > Amphibia > Caudata > Salamandridae > Triturus > Triturus cristatus. Next base: position 730,529,796 of record NC_140587.1, on the reverse strand, counting down.
AGACAATATACTATGTTGCAAAGTGGTTGTTGATTTGACATCATGCTCAAATTTTGAACCATGCAAAGGCCCTCACTGGGGTAGGTTTAAAGGGATTGGAGGAAACGTAGGATGCAAATGAGATTGACCAACCACTCTGTACTCCTGTAAATGAAACAGCCCAGCAAGGCAGATATAAGGCAGCCAGGACCCATGAGAGAGCACTTGCCTGCAACACCTTTCATTCCACACCACTGCTGCTGCTTGTGATTCCTCTGGCACCATGTCCAGGTCTGTGGAGAGGGCCCAGCCTTTTACCCAAGAGGAGAATGAGGCGTTGCTGAACGTCATCCTCCCACAGCACCTCTGCCTGTATGGTAGACCAGGGGAGCAGGTGAGTGCTGACTCCACTAGCTTTGACTGTGCCCCTTTTTTGTGTCTGTCACTTCTGGCATTGTGTCCAGGTGTGACAGACATGCAATGTTGTTCATGGTGGGTCCCAGGGGGGGAATGCCTTATGTCTTCCATACAGAGCATGATGTGGTTCATATCTGCACTCCTCACTTGCATTGTGCTCACTGTGACTATCACTGCATGGTGCATGCCACATTCAGCCTGGCTAATCCTCTGGGGAATGTTGTTTCTATAGTCCTGATTTGATTCTGTGGTTCCCCCAGTGTGACAAGTGACTGTACCCACAGATGTGTGTGAGTTGAGTGTACCTGTGGAGAGAGTGTCCAAATGATGTGTACGGGCCCTGGACATTGGTGTGTGTGTAAGTCCCCTGTCATGTGGGTGAGTGTCTATGTGGAGTGTTGCACCCCAGCTGCATGGAGGATGCATATGCCCTACCCATCTGATGTGAGCAGGGAGCCGTGCTGTGTGTCTGACGTGCGAGCTAGCCCCAAACCTGTGACACCCCCCAGTCAAGTGGCACATGTGTAGAGTGAGGTTTTTACCTGCAGTTGCCAATGGCAGATGATTGGCCTGTGCCTGTGTGTGTCTGTGTACTCCGCTGAGGTTGCGTGAGTGGCCTGGGGCATGTGACTGCTTTGAGGTGCTGTCCATGATCCTGGTGTTGCTTGTGATGCACAGTGTGAGCCATGATCAGTGATTGTGTCGCACCCCTCATGCCACCTGTGTACTTTCAATGCCACGTAGTGCTTTTGGCCTTCCCCAGAGGATAATGTCCCTATGACAAAGGTGCAATGAGTTGGCTGCATACTATGCCCTGTTCAAACAAGCCAAATTGTTCTAATGTGTGTCTCTGTGACATGGAGCAGGTGTATTGATGTTGTCTCACTTTGTCATCCTCACAGGTAGCCGCCTACGCCAAGGGGGAGATATGGAAGCGGGCCATCAGGGCCGTGAGGTCAGTGGAGGGTCGCAGTCGGCACCTGGCCCAGGTGAGGAAACGCTGGCAGGACATCCGGTGCTGGACCAGGAGGATCTCCCGGGTCCTGCTGGGGGACTCACCTGCACACAAACACGGCGGGCGCCGTCGCCTGACCCACCAAATGAAGCGTGTCCTGGCGGTGGTCTTCCCTGACATGGATAGGCGGCTACAGGAGAAGCAGCAGCAGCAAGTGGGTAGGTACATGTGTGTTTCTTGTGAGTCACCAGCTTTTGGAATTGCTCAGTCGCCTGGATACACTGCCAGGGTTTATATGTGCAGTGCATATCCTGCTCCCCCAAGTCACCCGGTGCTGTTCTTCCTCCCTTCCCCTCCTTGACATGTGTTCCCTGGTCTGTGTGTAGTCACACTTTCACAAGGTAATCTAGGCTGCCAGTTAATCCAAGTGCCCAAAGCTTGCAGCATCATGTGTGGGGGTGGTCTGTGACATGTGTTGGGACCTTGCCTCTGCCCTGTCCAGTTCAGTCATTTTGGGGTCCATGATTGTTGGCACTGATGCTGAGTCTCAACATAGGAGTGTGAGGCTTGAAATGAACAGACTTGCAGCATTCATGACTGATGTTGTGGCCTCAGACATGATGTGCATGAGGGGGAGATATGCATAGTGGGGGGACGGTTGCTCCTGTTGCAGTCAGATCTATCCAGGACCATGGAGCAGTGTGGCCACTACAGTCCCCTGAGACACCTTTTCCTAGGAATCATGTGTGTCATCCAACACTGTGGACATTCTCTGTGTCTTCAGCATAGGTTGGGCTCTGTGGCATTTTACCCTGGCCTCATTTGTATTTACGTAAAGTGTGCTACATGTGTCCACTGAGCAGGGTGACCCAATGTGGCTTGTGCATACTCACTGTGGCCAGTGTCTGTGTGTCTCGGTACAACTATCTGATGATGGTTGTTTGTCAATAATATGTGTGGTCAGCCCCACGAGGTGTAGTTAGAGTGCACTTTGGATTTCATGAAGCCCATTTTTGTGATCCCAGATGAAGAGGTGTAAGTCCTTCCTCTATCTCAATCACATAGTCTCAGGTAGGGGGGGGGGGGTTGTGCGGCCAAGGCCTACATGTCTAAACCTTATGTCTCCTTTCCAGGTCTGGCCTGTGTGTGATGACAGTCTGTACAGACACTCAACAAGTATTGACCCAGTCATGTTGTGCAGGGTTTAATGTTTGTGCTTTGCAGCATGTGTCTAAAGTTTAAAGACATGGTTTCTGCTCATCCTTTTTTGGCAACGGTGTGTGGTCCAGATGCTGTGCTCGACTGTCCACAGACACTTGCTTCTCTGTATAATTCGATATCAAGTTATTTGCTGTTGTGTCATTCTCTCCATTGTTTCCAAGTGGCATGGTGGGTCAACCAACTGTGTAGTGCAGGGCCTACATATGTGCGTAGTATTGTAGATGTTACTCATGATGCTTTTCATGCTATGCACTGTGACCTATGTAGTTTGGACTCATGTGTCATATGTATACAGGTGTTTGATTATTTCCTGTCTCTTCACCTTACCCACAGCATCGTCGGGGGACACCGAGGGAGACACTGGCACGGACGTGGAGGAGGGATCCAGCACCGGTGCCACCAGTGCTGGAGAGTCTGGCCCAGCAAGTGGCACGGAGGGCGAGGGGAGTCAGGCGGAGGACCTGTCCAGTCCCAACACCGACTATGACGCTGACGGGTCCGAGGCTGAGCTCCCAGAGGGGGCGGAGGCTGCTCCCACAGCTGAAAGCAGCACTCCATCTCTCGCCACCCCCTCCATTCCCATCACCGCCCTCCCACTTGCTCAGGTCCCTTCTGTCCGTGCTAGGTGACAACATGTCTCCTTCGTGCCAGGCACCGCACCCCCTGCCCCTGTCCCCCCTGCTTCTGTCAATGCTGAGTCTGTGGACATCCTGCGGCAGTTGCAGGTTGGTCAGACATCTCTGCTTAATGTCCTCCATGGCCACACCAGACTGTTGACACAGATGGTGTCGTACATGGAGGGCATGTCAGCAGCGATGTCTGACCAACGGATGTTGCTGAGGTCCATGGACTCGTCACTGACGGCATCAGTGGGTCTCCTGCAGCGCTCCGTCCCCCCCTACCCCTGCACCATCCACACTTCCCACTCCCATGCCTGTCCCAAGCACACCCAGATATTCACATGCACGCACCCCACCAGACACAGGCAGCACACCAACAGGGAAGGCCAAGCGTACACCTCCTGTCACGCACACACAGGGGGAAGTAGGCACACCCACTGGGTCGGGGGAAACGGCAGACACGCAGCCACAGTGGGAGTCCGCAGTCCTCATGACCCACTTCCTCCAAAACCACTCCCCTTAGCTCCCCTGCCCAACAGTCAAACAAAGAGTCCTTCATTGCCAGTCTGTCCCTCAGCCCCAGTGTGACACCACCCCGCAAGCGGTCGAGGAAGTCCCCGGGCAGGGGAGTTGAGTCCCCCCCGTCCACACCCTTCCCCAGTAGCGCTGCAACCCATCCCTCCGAGCCCCCCCCTCCTTGGGGCCTGTGGTTCCTTCGGGTGCAGGGGAGCCGCTGGAAGACATTGCGACCGTCTGCAGCGCCATCCTAACCACCACCTTTGGCGCTGGCCCACCCCCTGTGGTGGAGTTGTCCGTCCCTGCACCCACAACACCTACCCTTGACCCTCCTGTCCCTGCGGTGCCTGGTCCTTCCCCCCCACATGATGCCCCCCACTGTGGATGAAAAGGAACTCTGAACTGTGCAGGCAAGCTAGGGGAGACGCATCCCAATGTGTCCCCCCCCAGGAGTTCACATATGGACTGGCCTCTGGGCCTTGTATATAGTGTACATTTCAATTAAAATATTTTTTTTATGCTGAATAAAGCATTTTGTTTTTCATTTGCACACTAATGCTTTTCTGGTATTGCTGTTGGTGCTGCTGCTCCATGAGTTGGGGTGGTGATAATGTGTTAGGTGTCTGGGAAATGTTGTAGTGTGCTGCTCATGGGGTGGACCCTGGTATCTGCGTGCCATCACAAGGTCTCTGCAAATAATCTTTGGTCATGTAAGCACTTACTGTATGGTGACATTGTCCCAAAGAGTTTTCCTTCCTCTGTTGCACCTGAAATCTTCCCTGCAGGGTGTTTCCCAATTGTTGTGCTGACCTGTGTCTACATTTCCTTGGTGTGTGACGGATCCCTTCAACTTTGGCCATGCCTGCTGAGCAATGTCTCCGCCTGCATCGTCTGTGCCATCCTTGGTAGTCACTGTACTTGTGTATGGAGTATGTTGCCATGGCTTCATGTGGACATGGTCCCTTTTCCGCACTATGCATGTGTGTACTCCCAGCCTAGCACACATGTTTTACTTGTTCTGCAGGGTATTTGGAAACCTGACTGACAATTGTGGGCATTGTATCTGTGGGTACTCCACCCTTTTCCTTCCATGGGAGGCAACAACTTGTTGGCTGCCCCAGCACCTGTACATTCCTATCAGTCCTGGAATGTGCGTGACAGTGTGTGTTCCCTTAGGCTCTCTTATTTTAGTAGGGTTTAACATGAGTATACAGTCTTGTTGCATGATCTCAGTGTGTGTATTGTGCTGCCACCGCCACGGGTGGGTATGCATGTGTCATTTGTCATCACATCCACATGTGGTGTGTCATGCAGTGGGGGAAGGACATCCATCCTCATGGGAGTGGGACACTGCTGTCAGTGATGTGTTGACATGGCACTCTCAACATAGTCGCACATTGTGGATGCCTTCATGCACCCATGGAGTTTTGGTCATCGGAGGATGATGTACACACCCCCATGTCTCTCTCCACTGCTGGGAGTCCTCTGCACCCACCCCTCATATGTCTGGGCACTGCTGGGAGTGATAGGCACCCACCCCTCATATGTCTGGGCACTGCTGGGAGTGATAGGCACCCACCCCTCATATGTCTGGGCAGTGCTGGGAGTGATAGACACCCACCCCTCATATGTCTGGGCACTGCTGGGAGTCCTCTGCACCTACCCCTCATATGTCTGGGCACAGCTGGGAGTGATAGGCACCCACCCCTCATATGTATGGGCACTGCTGGGAGTGATAGGCACCCACCCCTCATATATCTGGCCACTGCTGGGAGTGATAGGCACCCACCTCTCATATGTCTGGGCAGTGCTGGGAGTGATAGGCACCCTCCCCTCATATGTCTGGGCACTGCTGGGAGTGATAGGCACCCATCCCTCATATGTCTGGGCACTGCTGGGAGTGATAGGCACCCGCCCCTATGTCTCTGTCCACTGATGTGGATCGTAGCACAACACCCACCCACCCGCCTGCACCCTTGGTGCAGTACACTGCTCACCTGGGCATACACCCCCCTCAATATACAGGTCAGATGCTGCACCAGGCCATATCCCATAATTCGTGGCGTGTGTACGCCTTGTATCAATGATGTGCTGGTGCCCTAGGGGTACTCGTGATGCGCTCCGTACCTACGCTCTGAGAACATGTGTACAGGTCGTACCACGCGTACCCCTACGTCACCCCAAGAATGGTGGTACGGCCCGTACCCAGGCCTTAAGAGCGTGGGTACGGGTCGCACCACGCATACCCCTACATCACCCCAAGAATGGTGGTATGGCCCGTACCCAGGCCTTCAGAGCGTGGGTACGGGTCGCACCACGCGTACCCCTACGTCACCCCAAGAATGGTGGTATGGCCCGTACCCAGGCCTTTAGAACGTGGGTACGGGCCGTACCGCCATTGTTGGGGTGACGTAGGGGTACGCGTGGTGCGACCCATAACCACGCTCTGGATGCCTGGGTATGGGCCGTACCCCCAATGTTGGGGTGCCGTAGGGGTACGGGCGGTCCCCAGGCCTTCAGAGCGTAGGTACGGGTCGCACCACGCGTACCCCTACGTCACCCCAACAATGGCAGTACGGCCCGTACCCACGTTCTAAAGGCCTGTGTACGGGCCGTACCACCATTCTTGGGGTGACGTAGGGGTACGCGTGGTGCGACCCGTACCCACGCTCTGAAGGCCTGGGTACGGGCCATACCTCCAATGTTGGTGTGCCGTAGGGGTACGGCCCATACCCAGGCCTTCAGAGCGTGGGTATGGGTCGCACCACGCGTACCCCTATGTCACCCCAAGAATGGTGGTACGGCCCATACCCAGGCCTTTAGAACGTGGGTACGGGCCGTACCGCGTTTTTTGGGGTGACGTAGGGGTAGGCGTGGTACGACCCGTACCCACACTCTTAAGGCGTGGGTACCGTGCTTACCACTATTGTTGTGGTGATGGGACGCGTCCACGTCCACTTCCGTTGCGGCGGGACGCAGGGCTTGGTGGACACGCCCCCACCCCCCGAAGTGACCAGACCCTGGAGGTAAGGTATGTACAGGGCATGTTTACTTGTTAACTTGGGTGGGGGTTATGTTTCCTGCCCCAGCCCCCCACCTTTGCCCCTGGGTGTTGTTCTGACCTTCTGCCACATCTGCGTCGGTTCCTGTGCACCAGGTCTTAGGCTATGAGGGCCGGGATGACACGAAGGATGGGGTCCATGGCTGTCCGTCGCATACAGGTGCTCCTTCTTCACGTCGTCCTCAATTTCCCGGCAGTTTTGTCTCCCGTAAAAAATACTACGTGCGGAGTGACGTAGGCACGAATCGTACTTGCTGGTTCGTAAAACGCTGCCTGACTCTGTCCGGACGTGACGTAGGCGATGTCCCAGATCAGAATTGTGGGTATTTTTTAGCCGGTCGGTGTTTTGTACGACTCGTACGGAAATGGCATTTCTGTACGAATCGTACTTGCGGGTTTGTAAGGTGGTTTTCCCGGGTACGAGTCGGACGAAGAATACGCTCCGTACGACCATTCGTACCCTGGTTTTACAGGATCAGAATCGGCACCCAAGTATTGTTTATTTTAGTTTCCATTTAAAAGCGAGAGGATATGCTATATTCTGCCTTTGTATTAATGTTCCTCCTATGTTACCTAGCTCCTAGCTACTCAGTTATTGGAGTGTTGGTGTGATGTAGTTGCATGGAATGTTTGGGTGCTTGTGTGGTGAGGTGTGACAGTTGAAAATGGGGTGAGCAGCAAGCAGGCTGCTTCTGGTAAGGCTTCTTTACATGGATGCTAACCTGTAACTCAGATCTGATAAAGAAACTAAAAAGATACACCTCGGCTACGTCTTATCACAACATACTTCTATTGTTTTTTGCTGTGGAAAATCAGGAAGAATGGTTTTACTCCTGAGGCCCCACTTTTACCTACTGATTTAACAGTTATTTCTTAGTCTTTTGGGTCAGCTAAGTCAACATGGTTGAGCTCTTCCTTGTTTCTTAGTATGTCTTTCTTATCAGACATTGCATCATTTATTATCAATGGTCTCTCTGGACTGATAATATTAGATAAACAGTATATGGGCATGATTTAGGCTTTGGTGGAGAGGATACTCTGACGCAAACGGGACGGAGTACCCTCTGCTCCAAAGTGAGGTTCTGCCTGCCTCATTTAGAATTGTGCAGAACTTAAGTATGCAGATGGTAGAGACTACTCCATCTCCACTGTCTACATTCAACTCCAATTGCTGTAGGAGTAAGGGTCATCGGACATTTTGCCATGTGTCTGCCCCCACTATTTTGAGTGGGTGTTTTTGAATCTCACATACCACTTTACAAAAAATGTGGCAGTATGTGAAAGCAAAAATTTTAAATGACACCCATGCCATGGGAGAAAACTTCCATGTTGATGGAGCTCATTGATTTTTTTGTATTTATCCAAAAAATCTGGCTTTTGGATTTTGTTTTTGAAAATAAAAACCAAATGTTGAAAGTTTGATGTATGGTGCCATCTTGTTGACCGAGCAATCTGCCCAACTTTCAATGAATTTACAGGAACCTCCATGAAGGTGGTTCCTGGAAATGCAAGTGATATCCCCTGACCATCTCGAAATTTGGTGGGTGGAAAACCCTTGCCACAGCAGAATAAAGGACTAGTCCATGGCAATGATACATACTGCATCAAAGTCTGATTCAGGCCCTGTGTACCTGTTTGGGCCATTTTGTAAATTCTATTACAAATCAGGAAATTTCTGCTGCAAACAGACTGGGAAATTTGTCTTCTTTAACAAATGTATTAACAATTGTTTTATTACCCTTAGACTTTTTTGTCCTGATATCTATGGGATGTTCCAAGATTCCTGACGTCATCTTCATATTATGTTTGGAATTTTTCACTATCCTTTTTAATACAATTTAAATAAATTCCAGTGTATGTTGGATTGCAACCATCATTGTGGAACCTGACATTTGGTTGATTCCTATATATCTCCTGAATCCTCATCCCTAGCGGGTGGAGTCCACCATCATCCTAGTCGATACTGATATTTTCAACTGAGGTGTTGAAATGAAATTGTAGCACTATGAAGTCAAATTTTTGATGAGGGCCGCTTTTAGGGAATCCCTTGTTGGAGCCTCTTTGTGATAGTATTGGTTCTCACATATGTCTCCCATTAGGGGAGCTTTGGTTCTCAGTGTTATTCGATTATTGGTTTCTCAGGGTATATGTAAGTAAACTTTTTTTGGGCATTGCTGACGGCTTAGTCTTTAATTTGGTTCTCCCATTTTTCACTGTCCTATCTTTTACTATCCCCACTCTGAGTCTTCAATACTGAGCCCTTATCTTCCGTGTATCTCTTTTTCAATATGGTCAAGACATTGATGTTTGTTCCAGTATCCAATAAGTTGTCAGTTGAGTTCGAGTTCTCTTTGATTTAGTGGTAAGGCTTCTAGGTTTTTGTTTAGCCACAGTCTATAGCTGTTTAACTATTGGCTTTACCTATATTTTATATAGTCTGAGGTCTGCGTGTATTTCCTTAAACACTCCTTTTAGCTGCAACTGTATGCTGTTCCTAGGCTGCTGGTTTAACCCTATATAGTCTTTTAATAGACAGAATACCATGTCCTAATAGTTTCTACATAACGTAGAAGATACTTCAGACCTATAGCACTCTTCTGTTTCTCACCAAACCTAAATCACCCATAAACTGCAATGATGCCACCCAGCCTCACTAGAGCACAAGTACATTGCCACATGATCCAAGAACTCTTCACCCTCATCGACCTCAAAGCATCCTCCCCTTAACTCATTACTACTCATGTGAGCTGCGGAAGGCCCACGAGGCCAGGTTTGTCACAGTGGCAGAGCTTAGCATGAGCACACCAGACTCTTCTGTACTTCCCCGGGTAATTCTATGCTCCATGTGAGCCCAGGCACTCTCATGCGTTTCCTGAGTCTCCTGGGTGCTCTCAGGCAGTGTACTCATTTAATTCCTCCCACTCAATGTCTCAAGCCAGTTTAACTGGGTCTGTCACCTGAAGCGCTGGGCCTCTAAGCTCCTACGGCTGCAAAGATCCGAGCCCAACAAACTGCCCTCTCTGCAGGTTTCCTACTGAGCACCCATACCAACATCCATATCCACAGCTATCTGCAGAGCCACAATCAAACCATCCCTCCTCCTCTCTCTCAATCGTTGCTCTCAGTGCATTGCTTCTGTGTTACCGCTTCCTGCTACAAAGTAAGTGAGTGCATATTTTGTTTGAATTTCCTCAACCGTGGCATAAAACTAATTACACTTGTATGCAAAATACTAACAAAAGTAATAATTTGTACATAAAGGCTCAAATCACTTTAAATTGTATGACATTTGTGTCTCTTTTTCGTAGTTATGCAATAAAGATCAACCACGTTTTCTAGAAAAAGAAAACTCTCAACTTTACACACCCCTAAAAAGAAGGGTAGGGTGAATTACAAATGGGCACCATAAGGCAGGGTTTGTAGTGACATAAGTTAAAAGACATGTAATTAATTTTGTTTATGCCCCTGAAGGATATAGGCAGAAGAATCTATGAATGACATAAATAGTTGTTTTTCCTGGTTGCTGTATCAAGCACAAAGATTGTCTTGGATCGATCCTATAATTATAAAAAAGTACAGAACAACAGGACTTTGGATGCCTCTGATTTATTTCACTTCTGGTAACAATTGCTAATTTAAATAAAGTTCTTTGCTTTCTGAACTCAGAAGATCAAAAATGCGTTCCACAATCTGAGCAGAATGTAAAGAATCTGCAAACTATTGCAATCCAAGGACATGCAGGAAAATTGTGGCTTAATTTTATTTGATCATCACACATATAAGAAGGGGAGGGAGGTACTACTCGTTTTCCATCCTCCCTATCGTAAGCGCAATCCCCACAAAAGGTGGGGAAGGAGGAAGAGGTCGGTGTCTGAGAAACCACCCAATCTGGAAAAATGTAAGGTTTAAGTGTGATAACATAATCCCTTATGCAATATTTACCTGTGCTGTTTACCTTTTGTTCACCCTTGAGTGGTGGGACAGTGTCATGTAGTGACAGCACACTTTGTATGTGACGCCATGGGATCTCTGTTATACAGCCGATGTGCATACGTGATTAATGTGAATTGGGGGGATAGATTCCCTTTAAATCGAACAAGACACACACACACACACATACACGTGTTACCATCCTTGTAGGGACTATGTGTGAATACCTGCCTAGTGGGGACTAACCTTTCCTAATGTTTTTAAAATACACTAATAACAGAAAAATGTTAAGAAAAAATTCATGATACAGGATCCTGCTTCAAATTTGCAAATATATTGTTATTTAACCGTGCGCACAGCAACATCCTTGTGGGGACTTGAACACGTGCTACCATCCTTGTGGGGACCTAGTCCGTAACACTATTTGTGAATGAATCCAGTTGAAGGCACACAGCTAAATGTTTATTTTATCAACAATATACACAAACAACATTATAATCTATTCATATATGAATTGGGGTATACATTAAAGACAGATTCTGTTAATGTGCCAGAAAATATCATATCACGCTTAAAGAAAGACACTTAAAGCTGTATTTAACCTATTTATTAGTGCTTAAAATCTTAGGAGATAAGGGAACTAACACATAAAGAAATTAACATATGGAACTAAGGAATATGGTCAAGTGGAACCCACAGCTTGATTAGCTGCTAACATGTTTGCCAAAATAGATGTTCAAGTCCCCAAAGAGATAGTGGGTGAAGATCATTGTGTTTAAGTCTCCATAGAAATATTGTGTACATTCAAAGCTTAACTTCCATTATAAAGAGTGTGAAGCTAACGATCTTCAAGTCCACACTGAGGTTGGGTGCAATTATATGAATGTTCAAGTCCCCCCAGAGATGGTGTTATTATAGCGATGTTTAAGTCCCCACAGAGATAGTGTGTTATCATAGAGATGTTCAAGTCCCCACAGAGATGGTGTGTTATTAAAGTGATGTTCAAGTCCCCACAAAGATATTGTGTTATTACAGTGTTGTTTAAGTCCCCACAAAGATAGTGCATGAAGGTGATGCTGTTTAAGTCCTCATTAAAATAGGGCACAATTCCCAAAGGTAAACTTAGACAAAAAGTCTAACTTTACTACTTTTCAGTATTCACAAAGGTAAATTTAGACCAAAAGTCTAACTTTACTACTTTTCAATATTCACAAAGCCCCATACAGAGAATGTGAAGCTGATGATGTTCAAGTCGAAGCAAACACAAGGAGATGATGGACAGAGTGCTGAAACCTTTCAGTCACCAGTCACTCACCCCCAGTCACAGATCTGGGTTGAAACCATCATCGTTCTTTAGCTCACTTCATCACCCCAGTTCAAACCCAGCTAAATGCAAATCAGCCTTGACCCTGTGCCTCGTGGCACCCCCTGGTGCTCCAAGTCAAAACAGAGTTTGCGTTTGAATACAGGAATGCTCAAGCCCCCACAGAGATGGTATGTTTTATAGTGATGTTCAAGTCCCCACCACGATAGTGTTTTATTATAGTTTTTTCAAACCCCAAAAAGATAGTGTATTATTATAGCGATGTTAAAGTCCCTACAGAGATAGTGTATGAAGACGATTGTGTTTAAGTCATCATTAAAATAGGGCCCAATTCACAATGTAAACTTAGACAAAAAATCTAACTTTTCTACTTTTCAGTTTCACAAATGTAAACTTAGACCAAAAGTCTGACTTGACTAATTTTCAGTATTCCAAAGCCCCATAAAGAGAATGCAAAGCTGATGATGCTCAAGCCAAAACACAGCTTGCGTTTGATTACAGGAATGTTCAAGTCCACACTGATATGGTGTGTGACTATAGTATTACTGCGGTCACCAAAGAGAATGTGTTTGATTATAGACATGCCCAGGTCCCCACAGAGATAGTGTGTGATTATAGAGATGTCCAGGTCCCCACAGAGATATTGTGTGATTATAGATATGCTCAGGTCCCCACAGAGATAGTGTGTGATTTTAGAGATGTCGAGGTCCCCACAGAGATAGTGTGTGATTATAGACATGCCCAGGTCCCCACAGAGATAGTGTGTGATTATAGAGATGTCCAGGTCCCCACAGAGATAGTGTGTGATTATAGATATGCCCAGGTCCCCACTGAGATAGTGTGTGATTATAGACACACCCACGTCCCCACAGATATAGTATGTGATTTTAGAGATGTCGAGGTCCCCACAGAGATAGTGTGTGATTATAGACATGCCCAGGTCCCCACAGAGATGGTGTGTGATTATAGAGATGTCCTTGTCCCCACAGAGATGGTGTGTGACTATAGTATTACCACGGTTGCCAAAGAGAATGTGTGTGATCAGAGACATTTTGAGAAATACATATTCATGCTGAATCAATAAAAATTAGGTGGAAGAGATGTGCAATGTTAGGCCAAGGAAGTTAAGACAGAGGCAGGTTCAGATTAATGCTTTGTTGAAAGACAAATGTGCCATTATCTTTGTCCCAAATACTCAAAGTCTGTTTTTACCCTTTTAAGATTTACTCCACTCATGGATATTCTCCAGGTATGATTTTTGCAGATTGATGGTTATATAATCTGTTTTGGAGGAGTTTGTCCCCAGTCTACTCTCTATGCACATCAGCAAAAAGTATTCAATTAAAAGTTGTAACCCTCTGAGGGTTTTTGAGGCAAGCAGTGTATCTTTCGCAAACAATAAGAGAGAGAATTTGCTATCTGCATGTATTGGAGATGCATTAGCACGAACTATGCAACTAGATCATATAAATAAAAGGAAAATAATGGAGTAGGGGCGTGGTCTGGCCACGCAGGAAGATGGCCGCCTGACGAGTGAGCTCCGTCACGGGATGGACCCTTAACGGATATTTCCTACCTCACAGCGGCTTTGGAGTCTTCTTCTTGTGCCCTGCGACAGCCGGAAGGTGGTGGGCATGATTTGGGCGAGTTTTCGACGATGTGACGGCGAAGCTTCCCTGGTGTTGACTGCCTCGATGACAGGGTTGTGTGGAGCTGCGTGTCTGGCGGGGCCTGTCTGACGTATCTACTCAGGCTGCCTCTTCTTCCTCCTCAAGCCGCGCCTCTGTTGCGAAGAACGCCTGCCCCCATGAAGCCGCGCCTCTGTTGCTGCTGAAAAGCGCTTGCTTCCTTATGGAGCCGCGCCTTCGTTGCTGACGACGGGCGCCCGCCTCCTCATGAGGCCGCGCCTTCGCTGCTCCTGACAAGTATCTATCTCCTCATGAAACCGCGCCTTTCTCAAATTGCCTGCTGTAATGTTTCTTTTCAGGAATGTCGCCTGACAGGAGTCAGCATTTTTGACGTGTCGACGCTCAGCTACTGGTAGGATTACTTCCTTCTATAATCCCGTTGTGGCACTTATATCGCTCATCTCATCCAGTCAATGATCAGGTCAGCAATTAATTTGCGATTCATCACGCTAAACTGTTCTTCCAAGCTGAACTTCTTTGCTACAGTCACAGTTTCGCGCCTTTTGACTTTGGTTACAGCCGACGCTTCATGGCCTCTTTTAGCGTAGTCTATATGTCTTGTACAAGAGTGTGCTTTTTTCCAAATGCCATTATATAGTGCTCAGGTCAACTCCTTCAGTTAGGCTGTGCTTTTTCTGCTTTGACTATGATTACCTTGCATTCTACAGCCTTGTTCATCTTGCTGTGCATGTAGCTGTGCTTACTATTATTATCATAATCGCGCATATGATGTTTCATTTTATCTTACCTCTATTTACATGCCTTTGAATATAGCGGCAGTTGTTATCATATTAACAAGTGTAAGTAGTGGGGGTCATTAAGCAATGATGTACATTTTACTGTTTAGAAATGCATTATAAGTTTCTTTTAGCTTATTAATGTCATACATATACAGTCACTAAGTGTTTCTTTTGCATGTCTTGGTATTCTTCTGCAACCACATATAAGCATTCCTCAACAGCAAGACGGCTTTACGTACTTTCAAAGTTTTTATCAAGCATTCTCCTCAAATGTCTGCCTCTAAGCAAGGAAACAAGGCTTCTAAACCACTTCTTTTTGCAGAAGCCCTCAAGCAGTCCACCAATATGCCAACAAAAGGCAATGCCTCCTCTCCTTCCGCTTCACCTCAGGCTTCGGCCTCTAATGGTGGGCAGGTGTCGGCGGCAGCTTTGCAACGTATCCTGCACGAAATTTCCGAGGTTAGTCGTCGATTAGATGACATGCACCTTACAATTACATCACTAGCTGAGGAGACTAAATCAATTAAGACAGAAATTACCAACTTTCATACGAAGTTTGAATCCCTTGATTCTAGAGTTCTGGCAGTGGAGAATCGATTGGAATCTCTTCCAAATCAAGACCGGGACCTTTTACTCTTCCATAGTAAACTCATTGATTTGGAAGACAGAAGTAGGAGAGACAACATCCGTTTTTTTGGCTTTCCAGAGCGCATTGAAGGGCAGAGTTCCAGTGCATTTTTGTGTCGTATACTCCCAAAGCTAACTGGTATTCCTTTCAATCCACCTCTGGAGATACAACGGGCTCATAGAATTGGTCCTCCACGTGATGATCCTGCCGCACGCCCACGACCGATTATTGCCTGTCTTCTTCGTCATGAACAAACAAGACAAATATTATCTGCGGCTCGGCTTCAAGGCTCCTTTTCTTTTGAAGGTCATCGCATTTTTATGGCAGCTGATTTCTCCAAGGAAACTAACGAGCGGCGGAAAGCCTTTCTCTCCATGCGACCTCAACTACGTCAATTAGGTATCAAATATGGCCTATTTGACCCAGCACGCTTTCGCGTTACCAAAGATGGAGTTTCTAAGGACTTTTTTGACCCCGAGCATCTTCAGCAATTCCTGGACCGTCTTCATCCTCAAGAAATGGAGGTTCTCACAACACCCTCACAGCAAGTTCAGCCCCATTCATCCTCTAAGTCTTCCACTACATTGCCAGATCGCAACAGGCGCCCTCCTAGCAGCCCCCGACCTCGGGGTAGGGATCTTGAACGTCTTCATCGCTCACAAGAAGATAGGAAATCTGCAATACAATCGGTTTCGGTTGCTACATTTTCACAAGATCTGCAGAGAGACAAGTCACGTTCTCCTCTTAAAACTCCTTCGGATGCGGACTGAATAACTCTCTCACTTATGGAAGTTGCTGACCTTAATACTATTGGCAGTTAACTATAGACTCTCTTTTCTTGAGAAGTCTTATTTCTATTGTTAATTATTTACCACATTTCTCACATGTTTTGCTGTTCTTATAATATCTGCTTGTCCTTTTTTACCTCTTTCTTCCTAGCTTTCTACCTTATTTCTTTTCTCCTTCAGTCTGCTTACTGTTATTTCTCTGCCTAATAATATCACTCTTTCTTCTTCTTATATTCATTGCTTCTCCTGTTACAATTTATTGCTTAAATATTTCTTACTAATTTTGCATTTACTTGGGCGCCTTGGCGTCTAATGGTTTAATTACAGTTTTATTATTCTATTTGCACGATTGCATGTTGGTCTATGTTTATTTATACACGCATTGTATGCTTTATGATATTAGGTTACTTTACATTTAATTATTACTAGACTCCCCCCTCTAAGCAATATTGCTTCTGAATCTCTATTTTGCTCTTTCTACCTTTTTATCGTACCTAGGTTCTTTTTCACAATGTTTTTCTGGGCTTTCCTTCTATACCATTGCTACTCTCCTAATCTTTTCTCTTTTCTGTGGGGTCTTTTCCCGTGGCGGTGCTCTAGTGCGCCCAGACCCGCGGATAACAGTCTACGGTCTCTTGATCTCTCTTTGCTTTTACCCAATATTTTAAAGTTTTCCTTATTATTGTATCACCTCTCTAAATTTCATCTCCCTTTTTCTTCTTTTATTATTCTTCTGATCGCTTCTTTCATGTATTCCATTTAAATCAAAGTTTCGTTTCCATTTATTTTATTTTTGTTTCCCCTTCTTTTTGTCACTTCTTTTCTTTTTCCTTTGTTTGGTTCAGCACGTTGTTTTGTGTTTCATTCCCCTGTCTCTGATATTTGCGTTGTTCTAATATGGCAAAAACACACTCTCTTAATGCAATTACTTGGAATGTACATGGTCTCACACATTACATAAAACGGAAGAAGGTTCTTTCCTATCTTCAGACTAAGCATGTAGATGTAGCCTTGCTTCAGGAGACCCATTTGGATGCTCTAGAGTCAGACAAACTTTGTAGAGACTGGGTGGGTAAGGTTATACATAGCAGCATTCAACAGGATGAATCCACGGACGCAGGTCCCCTTCGCAAGTGTGGAGTTGCAATTCTTCTTCGCAAGTCCCTTCCGGTCACTGTCTCTAAAACATGGTCAGATGTAAATGGCCGCTACGTTTTTGCTAAACTTAAAATTGGTGATTCTCACGTCTGTGTAGGATCTGTATATGCCCCTACGGGTACCAAGAAAACATTCTTTCTTCAATTATCCCGCTTGTTGCTCGAAATTAATGCATCGCAATATTTGATTGGTGGAGACTGGAATGTGACGCAAGATTCTATTCTAGATAAAACTGGTCTACTAGATAGGGGCAATGCTTCAGATAGAGCTTTGCTAGGTGACATTATCTCAGATATGGGGTTGGTTGACCATTGGCGTATCAGTCACCCAACGGATAAGGAATATACTTTCTTTTCGTCGACTCATGGTACGTTCTCTCGTCTTGACTACTTCCTCATCTCACAGAATGCAGTTAAGTTGGTCACGGATTCCTGTATTCTGGAAGCGGCATTGTCTGACCACTCACCGGTTCTCCTTTCCCTAGAACTGGGACTTTCTAGTCCTGGACGTAAGCCCTGGCGAATGAATATCCAACGCCACAGAACTCCTGTTGGTAAATCCCAACTACAGTCACACCTTCAAACTTATCTTTCTAATAATCAGGGATCCGTGACCTCCAGCAGGACTCTTTGGGCTGCAGCTAAGGCTACTTTAAGGGGACAATTAATGCGTGATGCAGCAATCGCTAATAAGCAAAATGCGAGGAAACAAGTGGAGCTCGAACATGACATACAAACCTATTCTCGCCTATATATCACTTCTCCGTCCTTACAAAATCGTAAACTGCTTGAACAAGCCCGAATGGCCTTAAACAGTCTTTTTACATCTAAGGCAGAATACGCCTTACAGAAAATGAAAGGTCGACACTACGAGCAAGGAGAAAAGGCGGGAAGGTTATTAGCCGCACAGTTGCGTCAAAGGGAGGCATCTATGGCCATCCCGGCCATCAGATCTGCGCAAGGACACTTATGCACAAAACCTCAAGACATTGTCAATGAGTTCGCCTCCTTTTATGAATCCCTCTATACTTCTGATAATCGAATGGATTCGGATAAGATGACGGCATTTCTTGCGAAGGTGCATCTCCCTTCTCTTTCAGCGGATGGTAAGGCCATCCTTGAGGGTGAAATAACTAGGGATGAGGTTTCCAGTGCGATCGCTGCCCTGCCCTATCACAAGGCCCCTGGTGAGGATGGGTTTCCTCCTGAATTCTATCGTTGGGCAGGTCTCAATATTATTGACACTCTACATGCCGCATTCCAGGAGGCGGATGCTGCATCTTCATTGGGTCCCCTTTCTAACAAAGCTATTATTGTTGTGCTACCAAAGCCAGGCAAAGACCCCCAGCTTTGCAGTAGTTATCGTCCCATTTCCCTGTTGAACTCTGATATTAAAATCCTGGCTAGTATCCTTGCGTCTCGTTTACGTAAAGTCTTGCCTTCTTTGATACACCATTCCCAAGTAGGCTTTGTACCGGGACGCTCTTCCCGCAACCATTTGCGTTCTCTGGCCCATGCACTGTGGTCGGCTCAACATCTCACAGATGATGCGTTAGCCCTCTCACTTGACGCAGAAAAAGCGTTTGATCGCATCGAATGGAATTATCTTTTCACGGTCATGGAAAAATTTGGCTTAGGTACAAAATTTATTGATAAAGTACGTTTACTTTATAACCATCCTTCTGCTCAAGTGAATTGTGGTGGATTTCTATCTGATTCCTTTACAATTAGGAGAGGGACACGCCAAGGTTGTCCACTATCCCCCCTTCTGTTTCTTTTGGCTATGGAACCTTTAGCTGCTACCATCCGTCAATCTGATGAAGTTTCTGGTATTCCCCTCCCTATTGGACATTCCAAAATATACCTGTACGCTGATGATATTTTACTTACTCTTACTCGTCTTCCTCGGTCGATCCCCTCTCTTCTTCAAATTATTAATGATTTCTCTTCCTTTTCAGGTTATAAGATTAATTGGGACAAAAGTGAGGCTTTACCTATTTCTAACGGTACCACAAAAGCAGCCATCTTTGGTTTTCCTTTTCATTGGCAGTCCTCACGCCTCAAATATTTGGGTGTCCTAGTTAATAAAGGGTTACAAAACTTGTCTCCTCTTATCTCCCAAATGCGTCGGGATTTTGATAAATGGAAGGCTTTGGGTCTTTCTCTCTGGGGTAGGGCTCAGGCTGTTAAAATGGTTACTCTTCCGAGATTCATTTACATTCTGGGCATGCTTCCCCTACAGATTCCCTTATCCTTACTCCGGTCAGTAGACGCCCAGATTAAAACCTTCATTTGGGGTACTGCTAAGCCGCGTCTTGCCATAACCAAGTTGAAGGCTCATCAGTTATCAGGCGGCATTGGTCTTCCATCCATTGAACACTACTCTTTGGCGTTACATATTTCCCAACTCTCATATTTTTTACCCGGTATTAAAGACTTGCCACAATGGGTCCAAATAGAACGACATCTTCTATCCTCGGAATCGAATCTTACTCCTTTGTATGGTAGTGGCACTAGTCGTCTTGACCCGAAGAATCCGATATTATCTGCCATGCATAAATCCTGGCAGAGAAGTCATAGGTTGCTAGGTTCGAATCCAAGAATTCACATTAAGGCCCCCCTATGGAATAATTCGGGCATTCGTATCAATGGTCGTATGTTATCCTGGCCTGATTGGCGTGCTGCAGGTATCCTATATCCGGATCAGCTTCTACATGATGGGGATTTTAAGCCATTCTCTCAGCTAAGGGTAGAATTTGATCTTCCCCTACATCATTCTTCTAAATACCTTCAGCTCCAGCAATGTCTGAAGACCCATATGGGATCACCGCCATGGCTACTACAAGATTCCCCTATTTTATCCTATTTGCACATTTGGGGGCAATTTAAAGGTGTTACCTCCGGTATATACAAAATTTTATCGTCCCATCTTTTCTCTAAATCTCTTTCACACGATCTTCAGCGTAAATGGCAAGCTCGCCTCTCAATTTCCTTTTCCAACACCGAATGGGATTTGATTCTAGAGAATTTGAACAAGGGAGCTCGTGAATCAAGGCTCAAATTTTGTCTTTTCAAAATACTACACGATTGGCATTGGTCTCCAGTCAAATTGCACAAAGCTGGTCTTCTTTCCCATTCTAACTGCTGGAGATGTACCAATTCAGGTTGCGATATTACTCATATCATTTGTGAATGCCCTAGTATCCAATCCTATTGGGCTTACATTGGTAATACTTTGAATTCCACTATGCCCCTAAAATTGCCACTTACACCAACTAACATTCTCCTGCATGACTTACGCCACTCCCCAAAGCTCTCGAAACCACAACTTCGTCTTTTTCATACCTCACTTGCTACTGCTAAAATATGTATCCTGCGTCATTGGAAATCATCTTTGCCTCCCTCTCAGGAAGATTGGTTGGTAGCGATGATTCAGACTGCCTCACATGAACGCACTATCTATAACCTTCAGGATCAAGCTGACACCTTTCTCCGAATTTGGTCTCCATTTCTTAAATCAAATACAGCTAGTTCCCCTGCTTCTACTTCTACCCAAACACATTAATCAGCTTTTACCCTCTCTTGTCCTTTGTTTATTTCTTTTCTTTTCTTTGCCTTCTGTATCCTCTGCTTTATTCGTTGTAGTGTTCTTCTGTCTTTATCTAATTACTTTCTCTTTGTTCTTTCTATCTATATTTCCCGCATTTCCATTGTCTAAGCTTTTTCCCTTTTCCTCTCCTTATAGGTCATGTCTTTATAATGTATCATCCTATGCCTTGACTTCATTATTACTTCAATTAGTATTTATCTATTTAAATGCATATTTATATCTTATTTATATCATATTTATTCATATGTATATTTCAGCATTGTTTCTTTCAACATGGATCTATTTTCTCTTCATTTTCAGTTGTCTATGCTTTGATGTACTTGTTTTATAAAAATTCAATAAAAAATTTCAACAAAAAGAAAATAATGGAGTAAGCATGTATCTCTGCCGGTTGTATGATGTTACCACGCATGCTATTACAACGCATGCATTTACAACGCATTTTTTACAACGCATAGTCATTCACAACGAATGTTTTCACAATGCAAACCAATACATCGCAAATATGTAAAATGCATTGAAAAAGACATTACAATGCAAGACAATAGTACGCATGCCATTACAGCTCATATGTCGATTTTTTTTTTATGTCAAATACCTCCAGGCATGGGATACAGGGAAAATAGGGGTTTTGGGTGGGGAAGTAAATTAAAATGTGAAAAGAAACTGTACATATTTTTTTTTAAGTACTCGCTATTAAAATTAATACTCGGGTATTCATTTGAATACTCAAGTATTTCTCGAGTATTACATTTCAGGAAAAATAAATTTACGGTTATAAAATAAATCTGTTTGAATATTAAATATCAAATACATAGAATATAGCAATAATAGCAATAGCAATAATTACGAAGTGCCCACAAAAAAAAGTATAAAACGCAGTAAGCAGAAAGGTAAACATGAAGCCCACCATTTTAACAGCTAAACTCATTTGGAAGTTCTACAACAGTTTCCATTACATTCTATCTTCTCACGAGAACACAAAATGGAGGAGAAAACAGACACAATCCAAAGTAACGAGCATAAATGTAAGCGCAAATTAAATTACACGTTTACACATGAAAAAAGAGTGAAAAAAAACATGAACACAGTAAACATTTTTGTGAAAATTATGGCGGTAGACGAAAAAAGATATAAAAGGAGCCAGCCTCCATTTTGAAAGCAGTGGTCAACTGACTACCAGCTAGAGCACACGCTTATTTGCCTACCTCCCACAGAGAGAGATACAGTGACTTTGACATAGCGAAAGTGCCTCAGAAATACACAAAGGTGCCGATTCCGATCCGGCAAAACCCGGGTACAAATGGTCGTACGGAGCGTTTTTCCCGTCCTACTCGTACCCGGGAAAAAAACCTTACAAACTCGCAAGTACGATTCGCACAGAAAGACCATATCCGTACAAGTCGTAAAAAACACCGACCGGCAAAAAATACATACAAATCTGATTCTGGACAGCGCATATGCGACGTCCGGACGGAGTCAGGCAGCGTTTCACGGACCAGCAAGTACGATTCGTGCCGACGTCACTCCGCACGTTGCATTTTTTACGGGAGCCAAAAACTGCTGGGAAATTGAGGGCGACGTGAACAAGGAGCACCGGTACGCGACGGACAGTGATGGACCCCAACCTACGCGTCATCCCGGCCCTCATAGCCTACGACCTCGTGTTCCGAAACCGACGCAGACGCCGCAGAAGGTCAGAACAACCCCCAAGGGCAAAGGGGTGTGTGTGTGTGTGTGTGTGCAAGGGGCAGGAAACACAACCCACACCCCACAAAAAAACAAAGATATCCTGCACAACAATCCCCTCCATGGTCTGGTCACTTCGGGGGGCGTGTCCACCAATCCCACGTCCTGCCACAACGGAAGTGGACGTGGACGCGTACCCGTCACCACCACAATGGTGGTATGGGACGTACCCATGCCCCTCAGAGTGTGGGTACGGGCCGTACCACGCCTACCCCTACATCACACCAACAATGGCGGTACGGCCCGTACCCACGTCCCAAAGGCGGGGTGCTGTAGGGGTACGGGCCATACCCAGGCCATCTGCGCGTGGGTACGGCTCGTACCACGACAGTGGACAGATACATAGGGGTGGGTGCCTATCACTCCCAGCAGTGCCCAGACAAATGAGGGGTGGGTGCCTATCACTCCCAGCAGTGCCCAGACAAATGAGGGGTGGGTGTAGAGGACCCCCAGCAGTGGACAGAGACATGGGGGTGTGTACATCATCCTCCGATGAGCAAAACTCCATGGGTGCATGAAGGCATCCACAATGTGCGACAATGTTGAGAGTGCCATGACAACACATCACTGACAGCAGTGTCCCACTCCCATGATGATGGATGTCCTTCCCCCACTGCATGACACACCACATGTGGGTGTGATGACAAATTACACATGCGTATCCACCCCTGGCGGAGGCAGCACAATACACACACTGAGATCATGCAACAAGACTGTATCCTCATGTTAAACACCACTAAACTAAGAGAGCCTAAGGGAACACACACTGCCACCCACATTACAGGACTGATAGGAATGTACAGGTGCTGGGTCAGCCAACAAGTGGTTGCCTCCCATGGAAGGAAAAGGGTGGAGTACACACAGATACAATGCCCACAATTGTCAGTCAGGTGCCCAAATACACTGCAGAACAAGTACCATATGTGTGTGAGGCAGGGAGTACACACATGCATAGTGCGGAAAAGTGAAAATGTCCACATGAAGTCATATGAATATACTCCATACACAAGTACAGTGTCCAGCAAGGATGCCACAAACGATGCAGGTGGAGACATTGCAGAGCATGCATGCCCAAAGTTGAAGGGATGTGTCACACACCGAGGAAATGTTGACACAGCTCAGCACAACAATTGGGAAACACCCTGCAGGGAAGAAGTCAGGTGCCACAGAGGAAGGAACACACCTTGGGACAATGTCACCATGCAGTAAGAGCCAACATGACCTAAGAACATATGCAGACACCATGTGACGGCATGCAGATACCAGGGTCCACCCCATGAGCAGCACACTACAACATTTCCCAGACACCCAACACAATATCACCACCCCAACTCAGGGAGCAGCAGCACCAACAGCAATACCAGAAAAGCAATAGTGTGCAAACGAAAAAAAATAAACCACATTCAGCGTATCTTAGAAAATTAGCTACAGTACACCATTCACCAAGCCCATAGGCCACGCCAGATGCGAAGTCCTGGGGGAGGGACACATTGGACGCGTCTCCCCTAGCTTACCTGCACAGTTCACTGTTCCATATCATCCACAGAAGGGGGGGCATCATGTGGGGGGGAAGAACCAGGCACCGCAGGGACAGGAGGGGCACGGGTAGGTGTCGTGGGTGCAGGGACGGACGACTTCACCACAGGGGGTGGGGCCGCGCCAAAGGAGGAGGTCAGCATGGCGCAGCACACGCCAGCAAGCTCTTCCAGTGTCTCCCCTGCACCCGAAGGAACCACAGGCCCCAAGGAGGGGGGGTCAGAGGGATGGGTTGCAGCGCAACTGGGGGAGGGTGTGGACAGGGGGGGACTAAACTACCATGCCCGGGGAATCCCTCAAACGCTTGCGGGGTGGTGTCACACTGGGGCTGAGGGACAGACTGGCCATGAAGGACTCCTTGTCCGACTGTTGGGCAGGAGAGCCAAGGGGAGTGGTTTTGGAGGTAGTGGGTCGTGAGGCCTGCGGACTCCTACTGTGACGGCGTGGCTGCTGTTTTCCCCCCTGTGTGTGCGTGACAGGAGGTGTGCGCCTGGCCGTCCCTGGTGGTGTGCTGCCTGTGTCTGGTGGGGTGCGTGCATGGGGACGTCTGGGTGTGTATGGGACAGACATGGGAGTGGGAAGTGCGGATGATGCCTGGGTAGGGGGGGACGGAGCGCTGCAGGAGACCCACTGCTGCCGTCAGTGACGAGTCCATGGACCTCAGCAACGTCCGTTGGTCAGACATCGCTGATGACATGCCCTCCATGTACGACACCATCCGTGTCAGCAGTCTGGTGTGGCCATGGAGGACACGCAGCAGCGATGTCTGACCAACCTGCAACTGGCGCTGAATGTCCAAAGACCCTGCATTGACGGCAGCAGGTGAGACAGGGGCAGGGGGTGCGGTGCCTGGCACGAAGGAGATATGTTTGGTGTACCACAAACTCCCCACAGAACCCAGAACCCCTTATCCGACTAGCTTAGTGTCCCATTCGTTAGCCGAGGTTGAGCTCGGCGGTCCCAATGTATAGACAACCCCGAACAAGCGACTTACAACATTCTCAGGAATGGTGGGAATCAGAAATACCTTTTCGACATTATTCTCAGATCAGTCCACAACAGAATAGACAAAGACACGGTAAAGTTGAAAGAGTTCATTCAATGAACCTCGCGTCCTAAGATGCAGTACTGTGGCTAACATAAGCAATATCAATATCATAGACAATGAAAGGAGCAATCATAAGAAAATGACAGTGGAAACAGCAACCTTCCTGTCGCCAGTAAACTAATAGTAGTATCATTAGACTAATAGAAGGTCACTAGGCTTGAATGGGGGACCCCCCACCGTACAGATCAGCTCAGTGGAATCACATCACAGGATCAGCTAGTCTCTTCTCCAGCGATAGTTCTCCATCACAATGAGACTAAAACGTGCTGCACTGCAATATGAAAAGCACTTGTCTACCAGGTATCTGCAGCTGCGTGCATGTAATGGCTAAATAGTGGGACGATCAACCTGCACACAACAACATGCACCGTCTAGTCACCCAGACTGGTTGTGTACACAATGTACAGTACAAGCTCGCTGCTCACTGTAAAGGATGTCAAACAACAGACAGTTCTCATGTGAAGCAAACTCGAGTAGGCATTTTTCCATTAATAATACGCAACAACAGTGTCGCGTGCAAATGCAGCAAAATTGGCAAGATGGCGTTCTAACAACTAACGCGGTGGTGCTAACTTAGCATTGTACATAGGGAGATAGTAATCTTCACTACACCCCCCCTTGTTCGTACCACTAACCACTAGGGGCGCAAATGCAAGAACGCAGAGTTCAAGTTCGATAGAACGGAACCAAGGGCATGAACTGGAAGTCCATAGAAGGTAAGCAAAAAAGTCAGAAAAGTAATTTCAATCATAAACGATGTTGCATGGAAATTAACCATGTAAAAGGGGAAAAAATACAACATCGATGGAGGCACCATGAAATGAGCAGGGCAAAAGTCAATCCATCAAGGTATAAGCACAATACGTTGCAACAGCTTCCAAGAGGAAATCATTTGAACGTTCCGCAAAATTATCTGCCTTCCAGTTCAGCAGGGGGAAAGAACACACGTGTTCCTCAACAATCGGGGCATCCAGCACCATTTGTGGACAACTTGTGGGTACATCAAGATAACTTCTGGATAAGAATTCTGTTGCAGCCGTTACGATGTCCCAATTCCCTAGGACTCCATGTGCTGCAGCACAGGCCATGATCCTGACGCCAGAACAGTCCGACTCATGAGCCACTAAGGGGCTCATCAGTCGATCATAATCCGGGGCAGGAGACACCAAGTTAGACAGGCACAAATCCAGAGCCCATTCGAATGGACAATCTAGGCAATGAAGACAGGTTGCAAGCAGGTAAAGAAGGGAAACCGGAAGGACAATCCATAGGCAATGCTTAAGGTCGCCAGCGGCAGAGTGCCGTAGAATTCAAGCATCTGTTTCCGAAGATGGAGCAGCCGGGGCATGCTGTCTTGTAACGCAAGTTGTGCAGCCATAGCGTAGTACGCAGATCAATAATAGCACCCCAGCTACGAGGGCGAGAAGCAAAGGAAAACCTCCAAAGACGCTAGAAAAAATTGAATGATTAAATGCGGGGATCACACCAAACATAGTGTGGAAGGAGGTCACGAGGCCGGAGCCCACAATTTTGAAAAAATCAGCCAGGCCACTTGTTGACGAGGCATGAAAGATAGTCCGAATCAGAGTCCCAAAATGTAGTGGGAGAACAGTGTTCAAAAGCGCTTGCACCTCTGTGCGCGTGTTAGCTACATAAAGGACAAATGTTTCTCGGGATGAAGTCAACACAACTTGTTTTTGAGACAATAGAGCCCTTATTCTGCTCATCTTTTTGAACTCTGCTTTCAAGGTTGGAATGGAAGGCCAGATGGATACATCGAGCCAGCCATGCGGGGGTGGGAAAAGGACGTTATTACAGAAAACCACTCGTAGTGATACAGTGACGATGTGAGGAATTCCCACCAGCATCCCACAGCAAGCTTCATCATTGAATAGCACATAACTACAGTTAGCAAGCAGCGTACAAGATGGTGTCACAACTGGCACACAAATCCCTTTCAGGATACAAGTTAAATTATGAGCGTGTAAATTACAAGCACCATGCAATTGTATGTGCCTACACACTACAGAATCATCCGGAGTGGAAGTGCACCCTTCACCTTTTAAATACACCTCCTTGCCGTCTCTCACGCACCTGTTGTCGCCTAGCACGGACACAAGGGACCCGAGCAAGTGGGAGGGCGGGGATGGGAATGGAGGGTGCGGCGAGAGATGGAGTGCTGCTTTCAGCTCTGGGAGCAGTCTCCGTCCCCTCTGGGAGCTCTGCCTCGGACCCGTCAACGTCATAGTCGGTGTTGGGACTGGACAGGTCCTCCGCCTGACTCTCCTCGGCCTCCGTGCCACTTGCTGGGCCAGACTCCCCAGCACTGGTGGCCCCCGTGCTGGATCCCTCCCCCACGTCCTGCCAGTGTTTCCCACGGTTTCCCCCGACGATGCTGTGGGCAAGGTGAAGAGACAGGAAATGATCAGACACCTGTATACATATGACACATGAGTCCAAACTACATAGGTCACAGTGCATAGCATGAACAGCAACATGAGTAACATCTACAATACTACAAACATATGTAGGCCCTGCACCACACAGTTGGTTGACCCACTATGCCACTGGGAAACAATGGGGAGCATGACACAACAGCAAATTACTTGATATCAATTTATACAGCGGAGCTAGTCTCTGGGGACAGTCGAGCACTGCATCACTGGCATGGCACAGTCACCTACACCCGCAACTGTCCCCTGATGCCAGGTACACGGATAATGACACCTGACATGTAACTACCGGCGTTGCACGATGTGACTATGTCATGTGTGTGATGTGTTCCCATGAGCTTGCTGTAGTTGTTCCGTGACATGCATCTGCAGTTGCTGCATCCAACATGTGTCTGCGTGTTGATGGGCATGGCACACTATTACGCACACCAGGCCACATGTGGAATCAGACATAACGTGTGTATTTATGCATCGCACATGGACTTGCGAGACAAGGACATATCTGTGTAGTCTCAATGTATGTGTGATCAGTCTTGACATGTACCCCTTCATGGCAAGGTGTGTGGACTGTACTATTTCAAGGACATGTGACCTGTGCCTCTAGTGTTACGCAACCTGTCTGTATGTTATGTTATGTTATGTTATGTTAAAATGAATTTGTATAGCGCACGTACACCCGGAGGTTTCATGGCGCTTAATTGTCATGATAGAGCGCAGAGGACAAACTAGTTGCATGAGAGTGCAAACAGCTGTGTTTTCAAGGCCTTTCTGAAGCTCAAAAGATTGTTTTGCATATGGATATCAAGAGGTAACGAGTTCCATAAGCCAGCTGCAAGGTACGAGAATCTGCACCCTCCCTGGCGTTTTCGTTTAATGGTTGGAGTTGCAAGTAGCATGAGGTTGCCAGACCGTAGAGAGCTACGTGGTATGTATTTAGTTATCAAGTTACTGAGAAATTTAGGGCTTTTAAAATGTAGAGATTTGAAGAGGAGGCAACCAATCTTGAAGGCTGCCCGTTGAGCAATAGGAAGCCAGTGTAGTTTAGCCAGTAAAGGGCTAGCAGAGTGCCATTTAGGTTGCTTAAATATCAATCTGGCTGCCTGGTTCTGTATCATTTGAAGACGTTTAAGCAGGAATAAAGGTAGACCAAAGTAGATAGAATTACTAAAATCAAGACGCAAAAGTACAAGAGAGATCACCGCCTGAATGAGAGCAGAGGGGGTGAGAAGATGGGCATTTTTTTTGAGTTTTCACAGCTGAAAAGCACATGAGGAAACTACGGCCGCCACTTGTCCCCTAAGTGAGAGGTCAGCGTTCAAAATCACTCCAAGGCTTTTTACAGATGGAGAGGGGGAGGGAGGTAGACCGAGATTATTAGGCCAAAATTGTGGGCACCACATGGTTGCGCTAGTGCCTGGCAAGATAAGCTCAGTCTTGCCAGGGTTACGTTTGAGGTGGCTTGAAAGTCAGAGGCTGAGTTTGGCCCATCCAATGTAAAAATAAGCTGGAGGTCATCTGCATAGTTAAATGTTGCGACCTTCATCTTTTTTAAGGAGCTAATAAGGGGTCTAAGGTAAAGATTAAATAAAAGGGGGGAGAGTGATGGTGATGAACCCTGAGGCACTCCTCAGGAAGTAGCCATCTTAGAGGCGGTGAATGTGCCTAGTCGAACTGCCTGAGAACTGTCTTGAAGAAAGGATTTAATCCAATTGTAAGCTGAGCCTTGAATGCCTGCTTGTTTTACACGGGATAACAAGATGTGATGATCCACCGTGTCAAATGCGGCTGACAGATCTAAGAGGATAAGGGCCTGGTGAGTGCCCTTATCTGCATTTGCTCGCAGGGTATCCAACACGGCAAGGATGACTGTCTCCGTGGAGTGTGCGGGGCGGAACCCGGCTTGATTTGGTTCCAAGAACTCAGACTGTTCAATGAAGTTTGTGAGGGTTTTAGTGACGAGGGCCTCAATAATTTTTGCTAAAAAAGGAAGCAAGGAGATCGGGCGATAGTTGGAATGGTTCAGGGGATCAGCCCCTGTTTTTGTTTAATAGTGGAACCACTATTGCATTCTTAAAGGCAGATGGAACCTTACCTTGGGTGAGAGATTCATTTAAGAAGGGGAGAACAACATAGGGAAAGACAGATAAGACCTCTTTTAAGATGTAAGGGGGACAACAATCGTTAGGTGACCCAGACTTAACTCGGACCAGTAGTTCAGAAAAAGACTGAGTACATAAAGTCGGAAAATGGTCCAGAGTAGAAGTATTAGTTATGACTAGGTCGGTGAGGTCAGAGCAACAGGTGACAGGAATACTAGCTTTTATTGTGGAGATTTTATCCAAAAAGAAAGAGTTTAGAGAACTACAAAACTCCTGAGTAGATGGCTGTTCTGGGTGAACTCTATCAGAGTTACACAGATCATTGATAATGGAGAAGATCTCCTTAGATTTATTTTGAGCATTAAGAATTATGGCGGAGAAATATGCAGCTTTGGCTTCACGAATAGTCTTTTT
Source organism: Triturus cristatus (assembly GCF_964204655.1). Classification (NCBI taxonomy): domain Eukaryota; kingdom Metazoa; phylum Chordata; class Amphibia; order Caudata; family Salamandridae; genus Triturus; species Triturus cristatus. Next base: position 730,499,803 of record NC_140587.1, on the reverse strand, counting down.
ATAGTCATTGCGGGCTTGCGGGCTGCAAAAAACTGCAATTTATTCTCCAGAGTATAATGCGATCTCCATTTTCTCTCCTTTTGCCTCAGCTCCAGTTTCTGTTTCCTAAGCTCCGAGGAAAACCATTTATGAGCGTCGGAGTGTCGGGAACGGGAGAATTTAGTAAGGGGGGCATGGGAGTTGCAAGCTTTTAATAACCAATTAGAGATGGCAGAGTTCATAACATCAACATCCGAGTGGAGAGGGGGACAGGATTTGGCCAAAGTATCAAGAAAAGCGTGTTTATCAATGGAGCTCCATTTCCTTGATAAGCCGCCATCTTTTGAGGTAGTCTTAGGAGAGGTAGTAACAGTGAGCGTGAAGTCAATAAGATGATGATCAGACCAGATGCAGGGTGAAATAGTGAGCGCAGTCAGAGCAAGATTTGAAGTCCATATTTGATCCAAAATGTGGCCTTTGACATGGGGAGGTGTAGAAACATTTTGGGTGAAGTTCAGACTAACAAGCAGTTCTGATAGTTCTACAGCATGGGGCCGACCACGAGCGTCATTGAACCAATAATTCAAATCGCCAACTAGCATAATGCTAGCGTAGTTGGTGAAGAGGTTGGCCATTTGTTCACAGAGGACCAAGGGGAAAGTGGGCATGGCAGAAAGGGGTTGATATAGTAACACTAGAGCGATAGAGCAGGAAGCGGCTTCCAATCTAATCACTAAATTCTCCACTTCAGGAAGGATCAAAGGACTAAGAGCGGTGAAGACATAATTCTTGTTGATAAATGCAGCCACTCCGCCACCATATTTTCCCTGGGGACGATTAGCAGCCAGAATATAGTAATCCGAAGGGAGGGAAGCTAAGATATCAGGTAACGACTCCTGGGTGAGCCAGGTCTCAGTAAGCAGAAGAATATCTGGCTGCTCAAGGCTGAGTAACAGAAATATGTCAGTTTGATGTTTCACTAGTGAACGAGTATTAAGATAGAGTATGCGTAGCATGGTCGGGGATCTAGATCCAAGGAGACTAGTAGTGGTGGATTGAGGGCTATAGGCAGGGAAGGAGCGGTGATCAGGAGAATGCGCATAGATGTTATGCTCTATAAGAAGCTTTTTAGTAGATTGAGTTATAGGTGGATAGAGCTTGGCGAATGAGCGCAAATAAGGCAAAGAATACGTGGTGAGAAGATCAGGGTTTGTGGCCCCGAGGCCCATCAGGGCGCGGACGGACGCAGACGGGCTTGCCTTTGGCACGCCTTCGGTGCGCCGCCGGCACGCTGGCTGCGCGCGTCCGCTGCGCTCCCGCGTTGCCACGGGCATTTAAGACAGAAGTCCCGCCCACTAGCTCCACCTCCTTGCACCTGATTGGCTAAGGCTAGGGGAGGGGAGTGTAGGGGGAGACAAACAAAGTGAAATTGGCAGACCGCCGTCAGAGGATTGAATCAGCAATTCTTTTTAAGAATAGCGTTTCAGGTAGGTTTTAAAATTGCAGGTTACAACAGGATGCAAGTGGCTTATCCTCGCGACAACACAAGACAATTCCCAGCTCCCGCGCTAAACCACGAGCATTTAGGACAGAAGCCCCGCCCACTAGCTCCACCGCCTTGCACCTGATTGGCTAAGGCCAGGGGAGGGGAATGTAGGGGGAGACAAACAAAGTGAAATTGGCAGACCGCCGTCAGAGGATGAAATCAGCAATTCTTTTTAAAAATAGCATTTCAGGTAGGTTTTAAAATTGTAGGTTACAACAGGATGCAAGCGGCTTATCCGCGCGACAACACAAGACAATTCCCAGCTCCCGCGCTAAACCACAAGCATTTAGGACAGAAGCCCCGCCCACTAGCTCCACCTCCTTGCACCTGATTGGCTAAGGCCAGGGGAGGGGAGTGTAGGGGGAGACAAACAAAGTGAAATTGGCAGACCGCCGTCAGAGGATTAAATCAGCAATTCTTTTTAAAAATAGCGTTTCAGGTAGGTTTTAAAATTGCAGGTTACAACAGGATGCAAGCGGCTAATCCGCGCGACAACACAAGACAATTCCCAGCTCCCACGCTAAACCACGAGCATTTAGGACAGAAGCCCCGCCCACTAGCTCCACCGCCTTGCACCTGATTGGCTAAGGCCAGGGGAGGGGAGTGTAGGGGGAGACAAACAAAGTGAAACTGGCAGACTGCCGTCAGAGGATTAAATCAGCAATTCTTTTTAAACATAGCGTTTCAGGTAGGTTTTAAAATTGCAGGTTACAACAGGATGCAAGCGGCTTATCCGCGCGACAACACAAGACAATTCCCAGCTCCCGCGCTAAACCGCGAGCATTTAGGACAGAAGCCCCGCCCACTAGCTCCACCTCCTTGCACCTGATTGGCTAAGGCCAGGGGAGGGGAGTGTAGGGGGAGACAAACAAAGTGAAATTGGCAGACCGCCGTCAGAGGATTAAATCAGCAATTCTTTTTAAAAATAGCGTTTCAGGTAGGTTTTAAAATTGCAGGTTACAACAGGATGCAAGCGGCTTATCCGCGCGACAACACAAGACAATTCCCAGGTCCCGCGCTAAACCACGAGCATTTAGGACAGAAGCCCTGCCCACTAGCTCCACCTCCTTGCACCTGATTGGCTAAGGCCAGGGGAGGGGAGTGTAGGGGGAGACAAACAAAGTGAAATTGGCAGACCGCCGTCAGAGGATTAAATCAGCTATTTTTTTTTTAAATAGCGTTTCAGGTAGGTTTTAAAATTGCAGGTTACAACAGGATGCAAGCGGCTTATCTGCGCAACAACACAAGACAATTCCCAGCTCCCGCTCTAAACCACGAGCATTTAGGACAGAAGCCCCGCCAACTAGCTCCACCTCCTTGCACCTGATTGGCTAAGGCCAGGGGAGGGGAGAGTAGGGGGAGACAAACAAAGTGAAATTGGCAGACAGCCATCAGAGGATTAAATCAGCAATTCTTTTTAAAAATAGCGTTTCAGGTAGGTTTTAAAATTGCAGGTTACAACAGGATGCAACCGGCTTATCCACGCGACAACACAAGACAATTCCCAGCTCCCGCGCTAAACCACGAGCATTTAGGACAGAAGCCCCGCCCACTAGCGCCACCTCCTTGCACCTGATTGGCTAAGGCCAGGGGGGTGAGTGTAGGGGGAGACAAACAAAGTGAAATTGGCAGACCGCCGTCAGAGGATTAAATCAGCAATTCTTTCTTGTATGATAAAACATCCTTCTTCTGCACATATGTGGATGTCTGTCACTCCTGTAATGCGTCTGCCTGTTCACTTACACTGGCCCACTGCTAGTTTCATGGCATGTCATGTTGACCTTGAGCACCCACGTGTGTGGCTGACTCTTGGTAGGAGTATCACCTGGCTGGCATACGTGTCCTGGATGCATTGCACCGAACAGACACTGTATGTAGCATATGTGTATTAGCTGTTGAACATGTGCTCAGTTCATTGACATTGGTGTAGTGCTGTCCTCAATCTTTGTTATTCCTTCCAAATTTCTTCAGGGCACCGCCTATCCCCCGACCAATGCCAGACTTGGCTGCCATGAGGGAACGTGACTGTATACGCCACTCCCGCTTCTCCCAACCGTTGATTGACAACTTAACCGCAAGGCTGGCACCACACCTCCAACCGTTACACAGGTATCCTACTGCACTGACACCCAAGATGAAGGTGATGGCAGCCCTACATTTCTTTGCCACGGGTACGTTTCAATTGACCATAGCTGATGTAGGTGGCATGTCCCAGACCATGTTCAGCCGTGTCCTGCATGATGTGTTAGAGGCCATGTTGGTACACCTGGATGAATTTATACATTTTCCAACTCGTGAGCAGTTGACAGGTGTCAAGGGTGAGTTCTATGCCCTGGGAGGGATGCCCCATGTCATTGGGGCCATTGATGGGACACATGTGGCTTTGGTACCACCACAGGCACAGGAGGTAGCCTTTTGTAACCGCAAACATTACCACTCCATCAATGCCCATGTGGTATGTCTTGCTAACATGCTGATATCCCATGTCTGTTCCCATTTTCCAGGATCAGCACACGATGCCTACATCATGAGGCATAGCAGGGTGCCTGAAATAATGCTGCAGCTGTGCAACGAACGTGCATGTCTTGTTGGTGGGTATACTCTGTTAGTCCTGTATTTTGAGGTACCTTAATATCTTACTGCTTCTCCTGACCCACTTCTGTCCATGATGTTTCCATGTAGGGGACTCTGGCTATCCCAACATGCCATGGCTGATGACGCCTCTCCGCAACCCCAGAACAGCCGCAGAACACTGGTAGAACGACACCCATGGGCAGACGAGGCGCGTGATTGAGAGGACGTTTGGACTCCTGAAGAGCAGATTCCGGTGCCTCCACAAGACCGGCGGCGCCCTCCCATATGCCCCGGTGAAGGTCTGCAAAATCTTCCTTGTGTGCTGCATGCTGCACAACATGGCAGTGGAGAAGGCCGTGCCACTCATCCTGGATCCGGATGAGCAAGATCATCCACCCGTGGAGGATGAAGGGCTTTGGCACGGGGCAAGTGAGGATGAGGAGGAGGATGAGGATGAGGACATCCGGAGTCAGCTTATCCGCAACTTCTTCTCATGATGGTGAGTCCCTGTGTCTGAGTGTGCACGCTTAGAGCCTTGTGTGGCATGTGTTGCAATGTGTGTGTCGAGCTGACTGTGTGCTAAGTGACTTGGAGGTGTGTTCTGATGTGTCATTCAGGTGATGATGTCATTCCACAAATTTTTGCGGGAACACAAAATGCATTCATAGCATGGTGACGACATCATTCCTGTAGAGTACATGTACATGTCTGCGGATTACTAGCTCTTCGCTGACTTGTTGTGTGTCTGTCCTCCCCAGGTTTCTGCGGCTGTCATCTGCTCATGTCATCATTGCCCTCCTGCTATTCCTCATGAGTATTGCAACGTGTGCTGGATCAAAGTTACATGCACAGACATGGTGAAAAGTCATTTTGGGTAAGGAGTGCAGCAAGGCGTTTTGTGGGTGGTACGTGTTTGTGATATGTGGGGACTGCTCCTGTGCATGTTGTGTTACCATGCATACATGTCGACTCACCATGGGCCACATGACGTGTTGCATGGCTCCCATGAATTGATAGTCACCCTTCCTGACAGTCATCTGTCATGGATTGTGGATTCTGATGAAGGCATCAATGTGTGTATAACGTCCCTCAGGAACATACGGGATGCTAATGGTGGACATGGTGTGGGACATCCCCATATGAGGCTCAATGGGGAATAGTAGACTCTCCGTGTGCAACAAGGGGTGTTAGGCTCAACCCCTTCACTTGTGTGCCAGCTCATTGGGATTCACCACATCTGTGTGTTGAAGGGGGTGTCCAGTGCAGGTCACACAGGGTCAGCAAAATGACCTGTGAGTCTGTTCCAATTGATGCATTTCCCTTAGTGTGAGGCTGAGTAATAAAGGTGTTCGTCACACTCCATGGTGCCTCATCTCTGTCAATGCAGGTCTCTTGCCACTTTGCATGCGGCCTCTCTGGCATACTTGTTGTAGATGATGCATAGGAGTCCATGTGTAGTTTAGCGACATGCATGCAGTTGCTCATGGATTAGGCTCCCTATTGCCCATGAAGTACATGGTCGTGTATGTTTTTTAGCAAGGTCGACCACACAATGGGCCATCAACAGCTGCTGAGGGTGTGTCTCCTGTGCGCAGGTCAGCCTTCAGTTTCCTGATCCGGTGTAATGGCTCTTTGGTGATTGTGCATGCATTGTCTCTGGGTGTGCCATGTGACACTGGACACTCCTTACTTTACACACGCGCCTGTTGCAGTTGTCCTTCTGACATCCGAGTCTTTGTGTGCAAAATGGGGCATTTTGCAGGGACATGCCGCCTGCTGCTGCGGGCCCTGCACAAGCACCCAGTGGCCACACACACAAGATGGTGTGCATCATGTTTGGGCCGCTCACATATGCCATGCTAGTCCACAGCATCTGGACCTCATGCTGCAACGCCCTCTGCATGATGCACATGATCCACAGATAGCTCCACTCCAAGTAAAGACACACCATCCCCCAGGTCCATGACAACATCCGTCTCATATACTGCCCTGCCCTCTACGGAGCAAGTACATCCAAACTCCAAGGACACTGGTGCACTTCCAGGGTGCATCTGCACACCTCAGCTTCAACACCCTGCGCCCCAGCCACCTCACCGTCCAGCATTGATAGCTGCAATGGATCACTGTCTGCTGCAGGATGACCTCCACACTCCCCACCCACACTCAGGAGGCAGTCCACAAACCCGACCCCACACCAACCTTATACGTCTGTCATCCTAGATCCTGTTGAGCCATCTCCATGCATCCAACCTTGCCCTGGCCACCGTTCTTCACATCCACCGTACTCCGGCATACAGGACTTTGTTCTCCCACCTGGCCACACTTACCTGGGACTCCCTCCCCGGGTACCTCCACATGAGCCATGACCTCTACGCCTTGACGATAATCTCCCAAATAGGTCTGTCCGCATTGTTTAGCAAGCACCCCCTCAGCAGCCAGAGGCCATCACAGGTGAATGTTGTGCTCCATGCCTACATTTAATGATACCTTGTGACCCATGTGTGTCCTGTACCAGACTCTGATCCAAGGGTATGGATGGCTGGAGTTAGTTCAACACTCAGGCATAGTTAGACATTTCCACACACATATGTCGTTGAATAATGCCAAATGACAGCAACATCTCATGTGAAGAACAATGAGATTTTATTTTTGGTGGGATGAGTCTTTTGGTAGATGTGCTAAGGTGCTCTACCTGGTGCATAGAATCCAAAGTTCACAGGGGGAGATGGCATCCTTGTCAGTTGGAGTCATCAGAGTCCAGACCACAGTGTTGGTCATCATTGGTCTGACTGTGACCAGCAAGTCCATGTGGCAGAGAATGTCATTGGATGAGGTGCTGCTGTTGCGCCAGAGGGCCAGGTGCCAGGCCAGGTGATCTGGGAGATGTGGATGGTCCGCTGACTCTCACGGTCTTTTCCGTGGACGACCCACCTTCCTCCGGGGACCCTCAGATACAGGCCTTGACGATGCTGGGGACGCTCAGTCAGATGAATCCTCCTCCTTCTCCCTCCCTGTGTCTGGTGCTGGTCTACGCCTGGTGGTACAGGGAGGGTTTGCCAGGCTTTGGGCGATCTGACGAAGTGTTTGGCTCACGTCCCTGTGCAGCGCCAGGAGCTCAGCCAGTCTTACCTCCATCCATCCTTGGTGTTGTTGATGACTGGCATGATGCTCGACCTGCAGGTCCTTAATCTCATCGAGGGTCCCCTGCATCCCGGAAAGTCTGCACACGACCTGGTCGATGCCTCTGGTGTCACGCCGGTATGAGTCCAGGATGTTGCGTATGTGTGACATACTGGTGTCCTGAGCTGGCTGGTCAGGCTCTCGCCTCTGCCTGCCTCCACTCCCACCACCCCTGCCCACACGAGCCTGGCCTGCCATTGTGGGCACATCGGGTCTACGGGACCCCTGAGGGATGACATTTGCGGGGTTGTCTGCGTCATCCTGGGTGCCCAGAGAACCTTGTCCCTCCTGCTCAGACTGGCTGTGTTGTTCAGTGCGTTACTACAAACAATTGATGGACGGAATGCTGACAATGCAGACATTCTCCCCCAGTCAAGAGATTTGGGTTAAATCCATCGTTCTTTTGCCCACTACACCACCCCAGTTTAGACATGGCCATATGCAAATCAGTCTTGACCCTGTGCCTCATGGGAACAGTCCAGCCCGAACTGCCAAGCCATGTATTCCCTGGACCGGAATCAAGCATCCTAGGACCGGTTTCTGGCTATCAGCCGTCATCAGCCAGGATAGCTTGACTCCAGTGGCGTAGTGAGCACGGGTCCCACGTCTGGGAATACCCATCCCACTTAGGGCGAAAAGCGTTACAACAAACAATTGATGGACGGAATGCTGACAATGCAGACATTCTCCCCCGGTCAAGAGATCTGGGTTAAATCCATCGTTCTTTTGCCCACTACACCACCCCAGTTTAGACATGGCCATATGCAAATCAGTCTTGACCCTGTGCCTCATGGGAACAGTCCAGCCCGAACTGCCAAGCCATGTATTCCCTGGACCGGAATCAAGCATCCTAGGACCGGTTTCTGGCTATCAGCCGTCATCAGCCAGGATAGCTTGACTCCAGTGGCGTAGTGAGCACGGGTCCCACGTCTGGGAATACCCATCCCACTTAGGGCGAAAAGCGTTACAACAAACAATTGATGGACGGAATGCTGACAATGCAGACATTCTCCCCCGGTCAAGAGATCTGGGTTAAATCCATCGTTCTTTTGCCCACTACACCACCCCAGTTTAGACATGGCCATATGCAAATCAGTCTTGACCCTGTGCCTCATGGGAACAGTCCAGCCCGAACTGCCAAGCCATGTCTTCCCTGGACCGGAATCAAGCATCCTAGGACCGGTTTCTGGCTATCAGCCGTCATCAGCCAGGATAGCTTGACTCCAGTGGCGTAGTGAGCACGGGTCCCACGTCTGGGAATACCCATCCCACTTAGGGCGAAAAGCGTTACAATAAACAATTGATGGACGGAATGCTGACAATGCAGACATTCTCCCCCAGTCAAGAGATCTGGGTTAAATCCATCGTTCTTTTGCCCACTACACCACCCCAGTTTAGATATGGACATATGCAAATCAGTCTTGACCCTGTGCCTCATGGGAACAGTCCAGCCCGAACTGCCAAGCCATGTCTTCCCTGGACCGGAATCAAGCATCCTAGGACCGGTTTCTGGCTATCAGCCGTCATCAGCCAGGATAGCTTGACTCCAGTGACGTAGTGAGCACGGGTCCCACGTCTGGGAATACCCATCCCACTTAGGGCGAAAAGCGTTACAACAAACAATTGATGGACGGAATGCTGACAATGCAGACATTCTCCCCCAGTCAAGAGATCTGGGTTAAATCCATCGTTCTTTTGCCCACTACACCACCCCAGTTTAGACATGGCCATATGCAAATCAGTCTTGACCCTGTGCCTCATGGGAACAGTCCAGCCCGAACTGCCAAGCCATGTCTTCCCTGGACCGGAATCAAGCATCCTAGGACCGGTTTCTGGCTATCAGCCGTCATCAGCCAGGATAGCTTGACTCCAGTGGCGTAGTGAGCACGGGTCCCACGTCTGGGAATACCCATCCCACTTAGGGCGAAAAGCGTTACAACAAACAATTGATGGACGGAATGCTGACAATGCAGACATTCTCCCCCAGTAAAGAGATCTGGGTTAAATCCATCGTTCTTTTGCCCACTACACCACCCCAGTTTAGACATGGCCATATGCAAATCAGTCTTGACCCTGTGCCTCATGGGAACAGTCCAGCCCGAACTGCCAAGCCATGTCTTCCCTGGACCGGAATCAAGCATCCTAGGACCGGTTTCTGGCTATCAGCCGTCATCAGCCAGGATAGCTTGACTCCAGTGGCATAGTGAGCACGGGTCCCACGTCTGGGAATACCCATCCCACTTAGGGCGAAAAGCGTTACAACAAACAATTGATGGACGGAATGCTGACAATGCAGACATTCTCCCCCAGTCAAGAGATCTGGGTTAAATCCATTGTTCTTTTGCCCACTACACCACCCCAGTTTAGACATGGCCATATGCAAATCAGTCTTGACCCTGTGCCTCACGGGAACAGTCCAGCCCGAACTGCCAAGCCATGTCTTCCCTGGACCGGAATCAAGCATCCTAGGACCGGTTTCTGGCTATCAGCCGTCATCAGCCAGGATAGCTTGACTCCAGTGGCGTAGTGAGCACGGGTCCCACGTCTGGGAATACCCATCCCACTTAGGGCGAAAAGCGTTACAACAAACAATTGATGGACGGAATGCTGACAATGCAGACATTCTCCCCCAGTCAAGAGATCTGGGTTAAATCCATCGTTCTTTTGCCCACTACACCACCCCAGTTTAGACATGGCCATATGCAAATCAGTCTTGACCCTGTGCCTCATGGGAACAGTCCAGCCCGAACTGCCAAGCCATGTCTTCCCTGGACCGGATTCAAGCATACTAGGACCGGTTTCTGGCTATCAGCCGTCATCAGCCAGGATAGCTTGACTCCAGTGGCGTAGTGAGCACGGGTCCCATGTCTGGGAATACCCATCCCACTTAGGGCGAAAAGCATTACAACAAACAATTGATGGACGGAATGCTGACAATGCAGACATTCTCCCCCAGTCAAGAGATCTGGGTTAAATCCATCGTTCTTTTGCCCGCTACACAACCCCAGTTTAGACATGGCCATATGCAAATCAGTCTTGACCCTGTGCCTCATGGGAACAGTCCAGCCCGAACTGCCAAGCCATGTCTTCCCTGGACCGGAATCAAGCATCCTAGGACCGGTTTCTGGCTATCAGCCGTCATCAGCCAGGATAGCTTGACTCCAGTGGCGTAGTGAGCACGGGTCCCACGTCTGGAAATACCCATCCCACTTAGGGCGAAAAGCGTTACAACAAACAATTGATGGACGGAATGCTGACAATGCAGATATTCTCCCTCAGTAAAGAGATCTGGGTTAAATCCATCGTTCTTTTGCCCACTACACCACCCCAGTTTAGACATGGCCATATGCAAATCAGTCTTGACCCTGTGCCTCATGGGAACAGTCCAGCCCGAACTGCCAAGCCATGTCTTCCCTGGACCGGAATCAAGCATCCTAGGACCGGTTTCTGGCTATCAGCCGTCATCAGCCAGGATAGCTTGACTCCAGTGGCGTAGTGAGCACGGGTCCCACGTCTGGGAATACCCATCCCACTTAGGGCGAAAAGCGTTACAACAAACAATTGATGGACGGAATGCTGACAATGCAGACATTCTCCCCCAGCCAAGAGATCTGGGTTAAATCCATTGTTCTTTTGCCCACTACACCACCCCAGTTTAGACATGGCCATGTGCAAATCAGTCTTGACCCTGTGCTTCATGGGAACAGTCCAGCCCGAACTGCCAAGCCATGTCTTCCCTGGACCGGAATCAAGCATCCTAGGACCGGTTTCTGGCTATCAGCCGTCATCAGCCAGGATAGCTTGACTCCAGTGGCGTAGTGAGCACGGGTCCCACGTCTGGGAATACCCATCCCACTTAGGGCGAAAAGCGTTACAACAAACAATTGATGGACGGAATGCTGACAATGCAGACATTCTCCCCCAGTCAAGAGATCTGGGTTAAATCCATCGTTCTTTTGCCCACTACACCACCCCAGTTTAGACATGGCCATATGCAAATCAGTCTTGACCCTGTGCCTCATGGGAACAGTCCAGCCCGAACTGCCAAGCCATGTCTTCCCTGGACCGGATTCAAGCATCCTAGGACCGGTTTCTGGCTATCAGCCGTCATCAGCCAGGATAGCTTGACTCCAGTGGCGTAGTGAGCACGGGTCCCACGTCTGGGAATACCCATCCCACTTAGGGCGAAAAGCGTTACAACAAACAATTGATGGACGGAATGCTGACAATGCAGACATTCTCCCCCAGTCAAGAGATCTGGGTTAAATCCATCGTTCTTTTGCCCACTACACCACCCCAGTTTAGACATGGCCACATGCAAATCAGTCTTGACCCTGTGCCTCATGGGAACAGTCCAGCCCGAACTGCCAAGCCATGTCTTCCCTGGACTGGAATCAAGCATCCTAGGACTGGTTTCTGGCTATCAGCCGTCATCAGCCAGGATAGCTTGACCCCTGTGGCGTAGTGAGCACGGGTCCCACGTCTGGGAATACCCATCCCACTTAGGGCGAAAAGCGTTACAACAAACAATTGATGGACGGAATGCTGACAATGCAGACATTCTCCCCCAGTCAAGAGATCTGGGTTAACTCCATCGTTCTTTTGCCCACTACACCACCCCAGTTTAGACATTGCCATATGCAAATCAGTCTTGACCCTGTGCCTCATGGGAACAGTCCAGCTCGAACTGCCAAGCCATGTCTTCTCTGGACCGGAATCAAGCATCCTAGGACCGGTTTCTGGCTATCAGCCGTCATCAGCCAGGATAGCTTGACTCCAGTGGCGTAGTGAGCACGGGTCCCACGTCTGGGAATACCCATCCCACTTAGGGCGAAAAGCATTACAACAAACAATTGATGGATGGAATGCTGACAATGCAGACATTCTCCCCCAGTCAATAGATCTGGATTAAATCCATCGTTCTTTTGCCCACTACACCACCCCAGTTTAGACATGGCCATATGCAAATCAGTCTTGACCCTGTGCCTCATGGGAACAGTCCAGCCCGAACTGCCAAGCCATGTCTTCCCTGGACCGGAATCAAGCATCCTAGGACCGGTTTCTGGCTATCAGCCGTCATCAGCCAGGATAGCTTGACTCCAGTGGCGTAGTGAGCACGGGTCCCACGTCTGGGAATACCCAACCCACTTAGGGCGAAAAGCGTTACAACAAAAAATTGATGGACGGAATGCTGACAATGCAGACATTCTCCCCCAGTCAAGAGATCTGGGTTAAATCCATCGTTCTTTTGCCCACTACACCACCCCAGTTTAGACATGGCCATATGCAAATCAGTCTTGACCCTGTGCCTCATGGGAACAGTCCAGCCCGAACTGCCAAGCCATGTCTTCCCTGGACCGGAATCAAGCATCCTAGGACCAGTTTCTGGCTATCAGCCGTCATCAGCCAGGATAGCTTGACTCCAGTGGCGTAGTGAGCACGGGTCCCACGTCTGGGAATACTCATCCCACTTAGGGCGAAAAGCGTTACAACAAACAATTGATGGACGGAATGCTGACAATGCAGACATTCTCCCCCAGTCAAGAGATCTGGGTTAAATCCATCGTTCTTTTGCCCACTACACCACCCCAGTTTAGACATGGCCATATGTAAATCAGTCTTGACCCTGTGCCTCATGGGAATAGTCCAGCCCGAACTGCCAAGCCATGTCTTCCCTGGACCGGAATCAAGCATCCTAGGACCGGTTTCTGGCTATCAGCCGTCATCAGCCAGGATAGCTTGACTCCAGTGGCGTAGTGAGCACGGGTCCCACGTCTGGGAATACCCATCCCACTTAGGGCGAAAAGCGTTACAACAAACAATTGATGGACGGAATGCTGACAATGCAGACATTCTCCCCCAGTCAAGAGATCTGGGTTAAATCCATCGTTCTTTTGCCCACTACACCACCCCAGTTTAGACATGGCCATATGCAAATCAGTCTTGACCCTGTGCCTCATGGGAACAGTCCAGCCCGAACTGCCAAGCCATGTCTTCCCTGGACCGGAATCAAGCATCCTAGGACCGGTTTCTGGCTATCAGCCAGGATAGCTTGACTCCAGTGGCGTAGTGAGCACGGGTCCCACGTCTGGGAATACCCATCCCACTTAGGGCGAAAAGCGTTACAACAAACAATTGATGGACGGAATGCTGACAATGCTGACATTCTCCCCTAGTCAAGAGATCTGGGTTAAATCCATCGTTCTTTTGCCCACTACACCACCCCAGTTTAGACATGGCCATATGCAAATCAGTCTTGACCCTGTGCCTCATGGGAACAGTCCAGCCCGAACTGCCAAGCCATGTCTTCCCTGGACCGGAATCAAGCATCCTAGGACCGGTTTCTGGCTATCAGCCGTCATCAGCCAGGATAGCTTGACTCCATTGGCGTAGTGAGCACGGGTCCCACGTCTGGGAATACCCATCCCACTTAGGGCGAAAAGCGTTACAACAAACAATTGATGGACGGAATGCTGACAATGCAGACATTCTCCCCCAGTCAAGAGATCTGGGTTAAATCCATCGTTCTTTTGCCCACTACACCACCCCAGTTTAGACATGGCCATATGCAAATCAGTCTTGACCCTGTGCCTCATGGGAACAGTCCAGCCCGAACTGCCAAGCCATGTCTTCCCTGGACTGGAATCAAGCATCCTAGGACCGGTTTCTGGCTATCAGCCGTCATCAGCCAGGATAGCTTGACTCCAGTGGTGTAGTGAGCACGGGTCCCACGTCTGGGAATACCCATCCCACTTAGGGCGAAAAGCGTTACAACAAACAATTGATGGACGGAATGCTGACAATGCAGACATTCTCCCCCAGTCAAGAGATCTGGGTTAAATCCATCGTTCTTTTGCCCACTACACCACCCCAGTTTAGACATGGCCATATGCAAATCAGTCTTGACCCTGTGCCTCATGGGAACAGTCCAGCCCGAACTGCCAAGCCATGTCTTCCCTGGACCGGAATCAAGCATCCTAGGACCGGTTTCTGGCTATCAGCCGTCATCAGCCAGGATAGCTTGACTCCAGTGGCGTAGTGAGCACGGGTCCCACGTCTGGGAATACCCATCCCACTTAGGGCGAAAAGCGTTACAACAAACAATTGATGGACGGAATGCTGACAATGCAGACATTCTCCCCCAGTCAAGAGATCTGGGTTAAATCCATCGTTCTTTTGCCCACTACACCACCCCAGTTTAGACATGGCCATATGCAAATCAGTCTTGACCCTGTGCCTCATGGGAACAGTCCAGCCCGAACTGCCAAGCCATGTCTTCCCTGGACCGGAATCAAGCATCCTAGGACCGGTTTCTGGCTATCAGCCGTCATCAGCCAGGATAGCTTGACTCCAGTGGCGTAGTGAGCACGGGTCCCACGTCTGGGAATACCCATCCCACTTAGGGCGAAAAGCGTTACAACAAACAATTGATGGACGGAATGCTGACAATGCAGACATTCTCCCCCAGTCAAGAGATCTGGGTTAAATCCATCGTTCTTTTGCCCACTACACCACCCCAGTTTAGACATGGCCACATGCAAATCAGTCTTCACCCTGTGCCTCATGGGAACAGTCCAGCCCGAACTGCCAAGCCATGTCTTCCCTGGACTGGAATCAAGCATCCTAGGACTGGTTTCTGGCTATCAGCCGTCATCAGCCAGGATAGCTTGACTCCAGTGGCGTAGTGAGCACGGGTCCCACGTCTGGGAATACCCATCCCACTTAGGGCGAAAAGCGTTACAACAAACAATTGATGGACGGAATGCTGACAATGCAGACATTCTCCCCCAGTCAAGAGATCTGGGTTAAATCCATCGTTCTTTTGCCCACTACACCACCCCAGTTTAGACATTGCCATATGCAAATCAGTCTTGACCCTGTGCCTCATGGGAACAGTCCAGCTCGAACTGCCAAGCCATGTCTTCTCTGGACCGGAATCAAGCATCCTAGGACCGGTTTCTGGCTATCAGCCGTCATCAGCCAGGATAGCTTGACTCCAGTGGCGTAGTGAGCACGGGTCCCACGTCTGGGAATACCCATCCCACTTAGGGCGAAAAGCATTACAACAAACAATTGATGGATGGAATGCTGACAATGCAGACATTCTCCCCCAGTCAATAGATCTGGATTAAATCCATCGTTCTTTTGCCCACTACACCACCCCAGTTTAGACATGGCCATATGCAAATCAGTCTTGACCCTGTGCCTCATGGGAACAGTCCAGCCCGAACTGCCAAGCCATGTCTTCCCTGGACCGGAATCAAGCATCCTAGGACCGGTTTCTGGCTATCAGCCGTCATCAGCCAGGATAGCTTGACTCCAGTGGCGTAGTGAGCACGGGTCCCACGTCTGGGAATACCCAACCCACTTAGGGCGAAAAGCGTTACAACAAAAAATTGATGGACGGAATGCTGACAATGCAGACATTCTCCCCCAGTCAAGAGATCTGGGTTAAATCCATCGTTCTTTTGCCCACTACACCACCCCAGTTTAGACATGGCCATATGCAAATCAGTCTTGACCCTGTGCCTCATGGGAACAGTCCAGCCCGAACTGCCAAGCCATGTCTTCCCTGGACCGGAATCAAGCATCCTAGGACCAGTTTCTGGCTATCAGCCGTCATCAGCCAGGATAGCTTGACTCCAGTGGCGTAGTGAGCACGGGTCCCACGTCTGGGAATACTCATCCCACTTAGGGCGAAAAGCGTTACAACAAACAATTGATGGACGGAATGCTGACAATGCAGACATTCTCCCCCAGTCAAGAGATCTGGGTTAAATCCATCGTTCTTTTGCCCACTACACCACCCCAGTTTAGACATGGCCATATGTAAATCAGTCTTGACCCTGTGCCTCATGGGAATAGTCCAGCCCGAACTGCCAAGCCATGTCTTCCCTGGACCGGAATCAAGCATCCTAGGACCGGTTTCTGGCTATCAGCCGTCATCAGCCAGGATAGCTTGACTCCAGTGGCGTAGTGAGCACGGGTCCCACGTCTGGGAATACCCATCCCACTTAGGGCGAAAAGCGTTACAACAAACAATTGATGGACGGAATGCTGACAATGCAGACATTCTCCCCCAGTCAAGAGATCTGGGTTAAATCCATTGTTCTTTTGCCCACTACACCACCCCAGTTTAGACATGGCCATATGCAAATCAGTCTTGACCCTGTGCCTCATGGGAACAGTCCAGCCCGAACTGCCAAGCCATGTCTTCCCTGGACCGGAATCAAGCATCCTAGGACCGGTTTCTGGCTATCAGCCAGGATAGCTTGACTCCAGTGGCGTAGTGAGCACGGGTCCCACGTCTGGGAATACCCATCCCACTTAGGGCGAAAAGCGTTACAACAAACAATTGATGGACGGAATGCTGACAATGCTGACATTCTCCCCTAGTCAAGAGATCTGGGTTAAATCCATCGTTCTTTTGCCCACTACACCACCCCAGTTTAGACATGGCCATATGCAAATCAGTCTTGACCCTGTGCCTCATGGGAACAGTCCAGCCCGAACTGCCAAGCCATGTCTTCCCTGGACCGGAATCAAGCATCCTAGGACCGGTTTCTGGCTATCAGCCGTCATCAGCCAGGATAGCTTGACTCCATTGGCGTAGTGAGCACGGGTCCCACGTCTGGGAATACCCATCCCACTTAGGGCGAAAAGCGTTACAACAAACAATTGATGGACGGAATGCTGACAATGCAGACATTCTCCCCCAGTCAAGAGATCTGGGTTAAATCCATCGTTCTTTTGCCCACTACACCACCCCAGTTTAGACATGGCCATATGCAAATCAGTCTTGACCCTGTGCCTCATGGGAACAGTCCAGCCCGAACTGCCAAGCCATGTCTTCCCTGGACTGGAATCAAGCATCCTAGGACCGGTTTCTGGCTATCAGCCGTCATCAGCCAGGATAGCTTGACTCCAGTGGTGTAGTGAGCACGGGTCCCACGTCTGGGAATACCCATCCCACTTAGGGCGAAAAGCGTTACAACAAACAATTGATGGACGGAATGCTGACAATGCAGACATTCTCCCCCAGTCAAGAGATCTGGGTTAAATCCATCGTTCTTTTGCCCACTACACCACCCCAGTTTAGACATGGCCATATGCAAATCAGTCTTGACCCTGTGCCTCATGGGAACAGTCCAGCCCGAACTGCCAAGCCATGTCTTCCCTGGACCGGAATCAAGCATCCTAGGACCGGTTTCTGGCTATCAGCCGTCATCAGCCAGGATAGCTTGACTCCAGTGGCGTAGTGAGCACGGGTCCCACGTCTGGGAATACCCATCCCACTTAGGGCGAAAAGCGTTACAACAAACAATTGATGGACGGAATGCTGACAATGCAGACATTCTCCCCCAGTCAAGAGATCTGGGTTAAATCCATCGTTCTTTTGCCCACTACACCACCCCAGTTTAGACATGGCCATATGCAAATCAGTCTTGACCCTGTGCCTCATGGGAACAGTCCAGCCCGAACTGCCAAGCCATGTCTTCCCTGGACCGGAATCAAGCATCCTAGGACCGGTTTCTGGCTATCAGCCGTCATCAGCCAGGATAGCTTGACTCCAGTGGCGTAGTGAGCACGGGTCCCACGTCTGGGAATACCCATCCCACTTAGGGCGAAAAGCGCTACAACAAACAATTGATGGACGGAATGCTGACAATGCAGACATTCTCCCCCAGTCAAGAGATCTGGGTTAAATTCATCATTCTTTTGCCCACTACACCACCCCAGTTTAGACATTGCCATATGCAAATCAGTCTTGACCCTGTGCCTCATGGGAACAGTCCAGCCCGAACTGCCAAGCCATGTCTTCCCTGGACCGGAATCAAGCATCCTAGGACCGGTTTCTGGCTATCAGCCGTCATCAGCCAGGATAGCTTGACTCCAGTGGCGTAGTGAGCACGGGTCCCACGTCTGGGAATACCCATCCCACTTTGGGCAAAAAGCGTTACAACAAACAATTGATGGACGGAATGCTGACAATGCAGACATTCTCCCCCAGTCAAGAGATCTGGGTTAAATCCATCGTTCTTTTGCCCACTACACAACCCCAGTTTAGACATGGCCGTATGCAAATCAGTCTTGACCCTGTGCCTCATGGGAACAGTCCAGCCCGAACTGCCAAGCCATGTCTTCCCTGGACCGGAATCAAGCATCCTAGGACCGGTTTCTGGCTATCAGCCGTCATCAGCCAGGATAGCTTGACTCCAGTGGCGTAGTGAGGACGGGTCCCACGTCTGGGAATACCCATCCCACTTAGGGCGAAAAGCGTTACAACAAACAATTGATGGACGGAATGCTGACAATGCAGACATTCTCCCCCAGTCAAGAGATCTGGGTTAAATCCATCGTTCTTTTGCCCACTACACCACCCCAGTTTAGACATGGCCATATGCAAATAAGTCTTGACCCTGTGCCTCATGGGAACAGTCCAGCCCGAACTGCCAAGCCATGTCTTCCCTGGACCAGAATCAAGCATCCTAGGACCGGTTTCTGGCTATCAGCCGTCATCAGCCAGGATAGCTTGACTCCAGTGGCGTAGTGAGCACGGGTCCCACGTCTGGGAATACCCATCCCACTTAGGGCGAAAAGCATTACAACAAACAATTGATGGACGGAATGCTGACAATGCAGACATTCTCCCCCAGTCAAGAGATCTGGGTTAAATCCATCGTTCTTTTGCCCACTACACCACCCCAGTTTAGACATGGCCATATGCAAATCAGGCTTGACCCTGTGCCTCATGGGAACAGTCCAGCCCGAACTGCCAAGCTATGTCTTCCCTGGACCGGAATCAAGCATCCTAGGACCGGTTTCTGGCTATCAGCCGTCATCAGCCAGGATAGCTTGACTCCAGTGGCGTAGTGAGCACGGGTCCCACGTCTGGGAATACCCATCCCACTTACGGTGAAAAGCATTACAACAAACAATTGATGGACGGAATGCTGACAATGCAGACATTCTCCCCCAGTCAAGAGATCTGGGTTAAATCCATCGTTCTTTTGCCCACTACACCACCCCAGTTAAGACATGGCCATATGCAAATCAGTCTTGACCCTGTGCCTCTTGGGAACAGTCCAGCCCGAACTGCCAAGCTATGTCTTCCCTGGACCGGAATCAAGCATCCTAGGACCGGTTTCTGGCTATCAGCCGTCATCAGCCAGGATAGCTTGACTCCAGTGGCGTAGTGAGCACGGGTCCCACGTCTGGGAATACCCATCCCACTTAGGGCGAAAAGCGTTACAACAAACAATTGATGGACGGAATGCTGACAATGCAGACATTCTCCCCCAGTCAAGAGATCTGGGTTAAATCCATCGTTCTTTTGCCCACTACACAACCCCAGTTTAGACATGGCCGTATGCAAATCAGTCTTGACCCTGTGCCTCATGGGAACAGTCCAGCCCGAACTGCCAAGCCATGTCTTCCCTGGACCGGAATCAAGCATCCTAGGACCGGTTTCTGGCTATCAGCCGTCATCAGCTAGGATAGCTTGACTCCAGTGGCGTAGTGAGCACGGGTCCCACGTCTGGGAATACCCATCCCACTTAGGGCGAAAAGCGTTACAACAAACAATTGATGGACGGAATGCTGACAATGCAGACATTCTCCCCCAGTCAAGAGATCTGGGTTAAATCCATCGTTCTTTTGCCCACTACACCACCCCAGTTTAGACATGGCCATATGCAAATCAGTCTTGACCCTGTGCCTCATGGGAACAGTCCAGCCCGAACTGCCAAGCCATGTCTTCCCTGGACCAGAATCAAGCATCCTAGGACCGGTTTCTGGCTATCAGCCGTCATCAGCCAGGATAGTTTGACTCCAGTGGCGTAGTGAGCACGGGTCCCACGTCTGGGAATACCCATCCCACTTAGGGCGAAAAGCATTACAACAAACAATTGATGGACGGAATGCTGACAATGCAGACATTCTCCCCCAGTCAAGAGATCTGGGTTAAATCCATCGTTCTTTTGCCCACTACACCACCCCAGTTTAGACATGGCCATATGTAAATCAGTCTTGACCCTGTGCCTCATGGGAATAGTCCAGCCCGAACTGCCAAGCCATGTCTTCCCTGGACCGGAATCAAGCATCCTAGGACCGGTTTCTGGCTATCAGCCGTCATCAGCCAGGATAGCTTGACTCCAGTGGCGTAGTGAGCACGGGTCCCACGTCTGGGAATACCCATCCCACTTAGGGCGAAAAGCGTTACAACAAACAATTGATGGACGGAATGCTGACAATGCAGACATTCTCCCCCAGTCAAGAGATCTGGGTTAAATCCATCGTTCTTTTGCCCACTACACCACCCCAGTTTAGACATGGCCATATGCAAATCAGTCTTGACCCTGTGCCTCATGGGAACAGTCCAGCCCGAACTGCCAAGCCATGTCTTCCCTGGACCGGAATCAAGCATCCTAGGACCGGTTTCTGGCTATCAGCCAGGATAGCTTGACTCCAGTGGCGTAGTGAGCACGGGTCCCACGTCTGGGAAAACCCATCCCACTTAGGGCGAAAAGCGTTACAACAAACAATTGATGGACGGAATGCTGACAATGCTGACATTCTCCCCTAGTCAAGAGATCTGGGTTAAATCCATCGTTCTTTTGCCCACTACACCACCCCAGTTTAGACATGGCCATATGCAAATCAGTCTTGACCCTGTGCCTCATGGGAACAGTCCAGCCCGAACTGCCAAGCCATGTCTTCCCTGGACCGGAATCAAGCATCCTAGGACCGGTTTCTGGCTATCAGCCGTCATCAGCCAGGATAGCTTGACTCCATTGGCGTAGTGAGCACGGGTCCCACGTCTGGGAATACCCATCCCACTTAGGGCGAAAAGCGTTACAACAAACAATTGATGGACGGAATGCTGACAATGCAGACATTCTCCCCCAGTCAAGAGATCTGGGTTAAATCCATCGTTCTTTTGCCCACTACACCACCCCAGTTTAGACATGGCCATATGCAAATCAGTCTTGACCCTGTGCCTCATGGGAACAGTCCAGCCCGAACTGCCAAGCCATGTCTTCCCTGGACTGGAATCAAGCATCCTAGGACCGGTTTCTGGCTATCAGCCGTCATCAGCCAGGATAGCTTGACTCCAGTGGTGTAGTGAGCACGGGTCCCACGTCTGGGAATACCCATCCCACTTAGGGCGAAAAGCGTTACAACAAACAATTGATGGACGGAATGCTGACAATGCAGACATTCTCCCCCAGTCAAGAGATCTGGGTTAAATCCATCGTTCTTTTGCCCACTACACCACCCCAGTTTAGACATGGCCATATGCAAATCAGTCTTGACCCTGTGCCTCATGGGAACAGTCCAGCCCGAACTGCCAAGCCATGTCTTCCCTGGACCGGAATCAAGCATCCTAGGACCGGTTTCTGGCAATCAGCCGTCATCAGCCAGGATAGCTTGACTCCAGTGGCGTAGTGAGCACGGGTCCCACGTCTGGGAATACCCATCCCACTTAGGGCGAAAAGCGTTACAACAAACAATTGATGGACGGAATGCTGACAATGCAGACATTCTCCCCCAGTCAAGAGATCTGGGTTAAATCCATCGTTCTTTTGCCCACTACACCACCCCAGTTTAGAGACATGGCCATATGCAAATCAGTCTTGACCCTGTGCCTCATGGGAACAGTCCAGCCCGAACTGCCAAGCCATGTCTTCCCTCGACCGGAATCAAGCATCCTAGGACCGGTTTCTGGCTATCAGCCGTCATCAGCCAGGATAGCTTGACTCCAGTGGCGTAGTGAGCACGGGTCCCACGTCTGGGAATACCCATCCCACTTAGGGCGAAAAGCGCTACAACAAACAATTGATGGACGGAATGCTGACAATGCAGACATTCTCCCCCAGTCAAGAGATCTGGGTTAAATTCATCATTCTTTTGCCCACTACACCACCCCAGTTTAGACATTGCCATATGCAAATCAGTCTTGACCCTGTGCCTCATGGGAACAGTCCAGCCCGAACTGCCAAGCCATGTCTTCCCTGGACCGGAATCAAGCATCCTAGGACCGGTTTCTGGCTATCAGCCGTCATCAGCCAGGATAGCTTGACTCCAGTGGCGTAGTGAGCACGGGTCCCACGTCTGGGAATACCCATCCCACTTTGGGCAAAAAGCGTTACAACAAACAATTGATGGACGGAATGCTGACAATGCAGACATTCTCCCCCAGTCAAGAGATCTGGGTTAAATCCATCGTTCTTTTGCCCACTACACCACCCCAGTTTAGACATGGCCATATGCAAATCAGTCTTGACCCTGTGCCTCATGGGAACAGTCCAGCCCGAACTGCCAAGCTATGTCTTCCCTGGACCGGAATCGAGCATCCTAGGACCGGTTTCTGGCTATCAGCCGTCATCAGCCAGGATAGCTTGACTCCAGTGCCGTAGTGAGCACGGGTCCCACGTCTGGGAATACCCATCCCACTTAGGGCGAAAAGCGTTACAACAAACAATTGATGGACGGAATGCTGACAATGCAGACATTCTCCCCCAGTCAAGAGATCTGGGTTAAATCCATCGTTCTTTTGCCCACTACACAACCCCAGTTTAGACATGGCCGTATGCAAATCAGTCTTGACCCTGTGCCTCATGGGAACAGTCCAGCCCGAACTGCCAAGCCATGTCTTCCCTGGACCGGAATCAAGCATCCTAGGACCGGTTTCTGGCTATCAGCCGTCATCAGCCAGGATAGCTTGACTCCAGTGGCGTAGTGAGCACGGGTCCCACGTCTGGGAATACCCATCCCACTTAGGGCGAAAAGCGTTACAACAAACAATTGATGGACGGAATGCTGACAATGCAGACATTCTCCCCCAGTCAAGAGATCTGGGTTAAATCCATCGTTCTTTTGCCCACTACACCACCCCAGTTTAGACATGGCCATATGCAAATCAGTCTTGACCCTGTGCCTCATGGGAACAGTCCAGCCCGAACTGCCAAGCCATGTCTTCCCTGGACCAGAATCAAGCATCCTAGGACCGGTTTCTGGCTATCAGCCGTCATCAGCCAGGATAGCTTGACTCCAGTGGCGTAGTGAGCACGGGTCCCACGTCTGGGAATACCCATCCCACTTAGGGCGAAAAGCATTACAACAAACAATTGATGGACGGAATGCTGACAATGCAGACATTCTCCCCCAGTCAAGAGATCTGGGTTAAATCCATCGTTCTTTTGCCCACTACACCACCCCAGTTTAGACATGGCCATATGCAAATCAGGCTTGACCCTGTGCCTCATGGGAACAGTCCAGCCCGAACTGCCAAGCTATGTCTTCCCTGGACCGGAATCAAGCATCCTAGGACCGGTTTCTGGCTATCAGCCGTCATCAGCCAGGATAGCTTGACTCCAGTGGCGTAGTGAGCACGGGTCCCACGTCTGGGAATACCCATCCCACTTACGGTGAAAAGCATTACAACAAACAATTGATGGACGGAATGCTGACAATGCAGACATTCTCCCCCAGTCAAGAGATCTGGGTTAAATCCATCGTTCTTTTGCCCACTACACCACCCCAGTTAAGACATGGCCATATGCAAATCAGTCTTGACCCTGTGCCTCATGGGAACAGTCCAGCCCGAACTGCCAAGCTATGTCTTCCCTGGACCGGAATCAAGCATCCTAGGACCGGTTTCTGGCTATCAGCCGTCATCAGCCAGGATAGCTTGACTCCAGTGGCGTAGTGAGCACGGGTCCCACGTCTGGGAATACCCATCCCACTTAGGGCGAAAAGCGTTACAACAAACAATTGATGGACGGAATGCTGACAATGCAGACATTCTCCCCCAGTCAAGAGATCTGGGTTAAATCCATCGTTCTTTTGCCCACTACACAACCCCAGTTTAGACATGGCCGTATGCAAATCAGTCTTGACCCTGTGCCTCATGGGAACAGTCCAGCCCGAACTGCCAAGCCATGTCTTCCCTGGACCGGAATCAAGCATCCTAGGACCGGTTTCTGGCTATCAGCCGTCATCAGCTAGGATAGCTTGACTCCAGTGGCGTAGTGAGCACGGGTCCCACGTCTGGGAATACCCATCCCACTTAGGGCGAAAAGCGTTACAACAAACAATTGATGGACGGAATGCTGACAATGCAGACATTCTCCCCCAGTCAAGAGATCTGGGTTAAATCCATCGTTCTTTTGCCCACTACACCACCCCAGTTTAGACATGGCCATATGCAAATCAGTCTTGACCCTGTGCCTCATGGGAACAGTCCAGCCCGAACTGCCAAGCCATGTCTTCCCTGGACCAGAATCAAGCATCCTAGGACCGGTTTCTGGCTATCAGCCGTCATCAGCCAGGATAGTTTGACTCCAGTGGCGTAGTGAGCACGGGTCCCACGTCTGGGAATACCCATCCCACTTAGGGCGAAAAGCATTACAACAAACAATTGATGGACGGAATGCTGACAATGCAGACATTCTCCCCCAGTCAAGAGATCTGGGTTAAATCCATCGTTCTTTTGCCCACTACACCACCCCAGTTTAGACATGGCCATATGCAAATCAGTCTTGACCCTGTGCCTCATGGGAACAGTCCAGTCCGAACTGCCAAGCTATGTCTTCCCTGGACCGGAATCAAGCATCCTAGGACCGGTTTCTGGCTATCAGCCGTCATCAGCCAGGATAGCTTGACTCCAGTGGCGTAGTGAGCACGGGTCCCACGTCTGGGAATACCCATCCCACTTACGGTGAAAAGCATTACAACAAACAATTGATGGACGGAATGCTGACAATGCAGACATTCTCCCCCAGTCAAGAGATCTGGGTTAAATCCATCGTTCTTTTGCCCACTACACCACCCCAGTTTAGACATGGCCATATGCAAATCAGTCTTGACCCTGTGCCTCATGGGAACAGTCCAGCCTGAACTGCCAAGCCATGTCTTCCCTGGACCGGAATCAAGCATCCTAGGACCGGTTTCTGGCTATCAGCCGTCATCAGCCAGGATAGCTTGACTCCAGTGGCGTAGTGAGCACGGGTCCCACGTCTGGGAATACCCATCCCACTTAGGGCGAAAAGCGTTACAACAAACAATTGATGGACGGAATGCTGACAATGCAGACATTCTCCCCCAGTCAAGAGATCTGGGTTAAATCCATCGTTCTTTTGCCCACTACACCACCCCAGTTTAGACATGGCCATATGCAAATCAGTCTTGACCCTGTGCCTCATGGGAACAGTCCAGCCCAAAAAAAAAAAAAATTCTAATTTTTTCACAATTTTTTGGGGTCAACAAAGACCATTTTTTTAAAAATATAAAAAGTAAGTGCCCAAAAAAGAAAAAGGTTTAAAATCTTCGTCACACTCCAGTGTGTAAACCATAAATTATTTTTCTCCATATCCGAATCCATGTAACTCCAAATTTTTTTGCCATTCTTTCCAATGTTTCAAAATCCATATAGCAAACCATGGACAACATAATCCCAAAAAACACGATGTAGTCAACGAAAAATAATCCTCTTTCTCCTTCCGGTTTCCCAAATCAATCCAAGTGCCGAAAGTCGATCTTTTCCTTTTTTCATTTTTTTCAGAATAATTCAATTTTAACATTTTTTTAATCAAAATTTATAACAAAGAATAGAGAACCTTTCAGTAGCCAATTTAATTAACTTTCCAAAATTGCATCGGTAAACACGTGACCCGACGTGGGCATACGCTGACAACATAGTTATTGTAAAGTAACGTAAAACACCTTTAACACATTTATACAATGTAGAAACCTCCCTCGTCTCTCCTTTCAATAAATGTCACACATGCACTATATATTTAAAGTATTTAAAAGTCTCTTACCTGAACGCAAGTCTACCTTCCTTCTGCTCTGTCCGGAGACGATCCTCAAAATGGCTGTCTTCAAGTTTTACGTTTACGCGTCAACGTCATCTGGAGCAACAAAAAAGAAAAACTGACAATTTCTTTCTTCATTAAGTATACATTACTGTAAATTTTTTATATGCATTTTAAATAACTTAAATCATTCTGTTTATATATTGCAAAAATAGAAATCATTTTAAAACACGTTTATGTTTTTTTATCTAAATTAACAAAATAAAATACGCAAACAAGCGTTATCTATTTGCCATTATTTAAATATTTATTAAAATTCAATGTACAACCTTTTTTCATGTTTAATTTGCAGTTTAACTTTTCTTACCTTTTAGCTGCTCCAACATGCTTCTACTGTGTCCCACGATCCTTCAAAAATGAACAGGAATCAAGTAGACGCAGCTACGTCATAGGTTAATATAGAAATAAATGAAGGACATTTTTCACCATTGACATCCATGTAAAAACGTGCGAAAATACATCTTTTATACATTTTTTAATATTGAACTCAATATAATATTATTAATAAATATTATTATTCTTGTTTATATCATCCCAAAATAATATCATAAATATTTCATGACTTTAAGTCAAATTTTCTGTGGTAAACATTTAATTTTAAAAATTATTTTTCACTTTATTAATCCTAGAATATTTAAAAAATAGCTTTTTAAGTGCAAACATTTTATTTCATTATTTTACAAAAACTTTTGGTGTAAAAAAATATAATAGAATTATTACTTGCTTCTGAATAATTTTTTTAAAATATTTTTATGAATGTATTTCTAATTTAATTTTACCCCAAAGAGTAGGGTAAGTGCTGGATAGTGTAGGGGTATTATTTACTATTCTAACTCCAGGGGGGTGCAACAGTAGGGTAAGTGCAGGATAGTGTAGGAGTATTAATGACCATTCTAACTCCAGGGGGGTGCAACAGTAGGTTAAGTGCTGGATAGTGTAGGAGTATTAATGACTATTCTAACTCCAGGGGGGTGCAACAGTAGGGTAAGTGCTGGATAGTGTAGGGGTATTAATTACTATTCTTACTCCAAGGGGGTGCAACAGTAGGGTAAGTGCTGGATAGTGTAAGGGTATTAATTACTATTCTAACTCCAAAGGGGTGCAACACTAGGGTAAGTCCAGGATAGTGTAGGAGTATTAATTACTATTCTAACTCCATGGGGGTTCAACAGCAGGGTAAGTGCTGGTTAGTGTAGGAGTATTAATTACTTTTCTAACTCCAGGTAGGTGCAACAGTAGGGTAAATGCTGGATAGTGTACAAGTATGAATTACTATTCGAACTCCAGGGGGGTGCAACAGTAGGGTAAGTGCTGGATAGTGTAGGGGTATTTATTACTTTTCTAACCCCATGGGGGTGCAACAGTAGGATAAGTGCTGGTTAGTGAATGAGTAATAATTAGTATTCTAACTCTAGGTGGGGGTAGAAGAGTAGAGTAAGTTCAGTAATATTTTTTTTTTACACATAAATAAAAATGAGTAATTTTAATACCCTGTTTTTTTTTTTACATATTTAAACAACTTACATGATTTCTAATATATCCAAATGATGATAAATCAGTAATTTCACAATTCAGAGTATAAATATTAATACCCAATTACTTATTTTTTTCAAAGTATATTTATATTTACTTTCATTAACAAAAATATTTCTAAAAAAACATACATAAGTAATAGTAGTATTAATATTAAAACTATGAAATTATAGAAATACATGCTTTAAACTACTTAAATAATCTAGAGTACTTACCCAAAATTGCGTTGTAATGGCATGCGATGTAATTACATAAGCGTTGTGATGGCATGCGTAGAAATAACATGCGTTGTAATAGACTTCGCGTTGTAAAAGTTGCGTTGAAATAGCTTTGCGTTGTAATACCCACGTTGTGATGGCTGTTTCCCATCCCTGCCGCAAGCCTTTATTCATGGTGATACATTCTGCCAGTCAACCCTGACTAGCCCTCCACACCTGGGCATAACTGTCATTGAGTAGGCAGAATAATATTGATATTTTACTTGGGACCCCCATTCTCTCCAAAACTGACCAGAGTTGTGTTCGTGGGACTAGCTCAAATGCAGATTTTAAGTTCCAAAACGTTACACCACCCTATTATACTCTGCAACACATCACTCCACTATACAACACTCTACTCCACTGCTACACTCTATTCCACTTCATGCCACTCTACAACACTCTACTCCACTCTATGCCACTATACAAAACTATACTCCACTCTATACAACTCCAGCTAGGCCAATCCACACCTCTTTACTTCACTGTACTCAATGAGACACTACTGCACTCTACTTCATTGTACTTCACTACTCCACTCTATACCACTTATGCCACTCCACTTGACCACATTCTATGCCACTTTACTCTACCACAATGTACAACACTCTACTCTACTGTAGCCACTCCACTCTACAGCACTCTCCTCCAATGTAGTCAACTCTTCTCTATTCCACACTACCACACTATACAACACTCCACTCTACAGCACCACACTTTGTCACTCCACTCTATGACAGTCCACTGTATGACACTTTCCCCCGGTTAACTCTACGCCACTACACTGTACGACAGGCAACTCTATGGCGCCAAACTCCACTCTAATGTACGACATGCCACTCCACTCTTCTCTGCGGCATGACACTCTATGCCACTCCATCTAAACCTCTATGTTACACACCACTCTACGCCACTCCACTGTTCTCTACTCCACTGTACGCTATTCCACTCTATGCCACTCTACTCTATAACACTCTACTCCACTGCATGGTACTCCACTCTACAACGCCCCACTCTAAGACACTCCATTGTACGACAGAGCACTGTATAACACTCTCCTCCAACCTACTCTACGCCACAGTGGCACCAGAGATGAAGGAGGTGAAAATCTCCCTGCAGTCTAGTCCAAGCCCAAGCATGGAGCATAAGGAAGCAGCTATTATTAGTGCAGCAGGTACAGTGGAACTGGGCAGGGTGAAGAGCCAACAAAAGCCTGATCTTGAAATTAGGACTTAGGGCGCTGCTACTGTATTGTATTGTACAGTAATTCATGTGGGGTGCCGAAGCACATTTTTAGGCAGGTAGCATGCTAAACCATGAGGGAGTGTGGGGCTGGCAGAGGATGTATTTATTATCATTCTATGTGGGAAGTGTTTTGATTTCATGGGTGAGTGACCAGAGAGGTGCTCTTTTCTTGTCTTGGGGCATAGTGCGTATGAACGGAGCAGGATCCGTGAGAGATCGGCACGCAAATTATAATATAGTTAGACCTAAAATAAATAGGTAGCACTTGTCTAGTCAGGTGGACAGCAGAGTGATGTGTGCAAATACACTATAGGGATACCCAGGGAAAGCCTAGTAATCCTTTTGGCAATGTCTGCAAGGCAGAGATCCTGTCAAGTGTGTAAAATGATAGCGTGTACACAATTTGGTTAGTTTATTTCTGTTCAATTATGCAAATGTTCAGGAAAATTATGCGAAATCATATAAAATTACGCAAATGCAAAATACATTATTTAGTACTATATTTGAGCACAAAATGAGTTTTGCAATTTTGCAGTAAAAACATAGCAAGTAAAAACATAAGTGACATAAGGAAAAGACTCTCATATTCTGGACATTTGTATGAGTCCCATGCATTTGTGATAAACTTTTGCCACAAATGCCACATACCTATGTGAGGTGGCACTGGAATTTTTATATCAAATCAAAATTCTTTATTCCATTCAAAAAATCATCAAACCTTATAAAACAAATCTTTTTACATATTGTAATTTACATTCATCTAAATATAAACCAAAAACGTGTTTTATTTACAAGAGTCTAAAATGCAAGACATATATACTGTTTATATTTTCTCCTTTTAGTCTTGACCCCTATTGCACATGATTTCATCAGAGTTCTTGCCAATACAGGACAAAGATAACTATGCAATTAGCGTGAGCGGACCAATTTGGGCTCCGCTACTGCTGGAATTGTTTGATGATTCAATCTAAATCCATTAAAAAGTTATTAATAAATACAAAACTCTAAAAATCAATTTTTTAAAACTTTTTAAACCTTAAGCCCATTCATATCTCTTATATGACTGACAGCTAACAATAATGTACTAACGCCAAATACAATAAGTTGGCCACTGTCAGATTTTAAAATTCTAAGCGACTCATAGGGGCCGATTCCGATCTCAGTGGGAAGGGCACTGAATCGGGTTCGGCCGAAGCGGATCCGATTCCAATGCTTTTTTTCCGACCGATCCGTACACGGGTCCAGACGACGAAGTACGATGCAATGATGCGCGAATTCTCCAACCGACTTGTTCCCGGCTCCGACCCGATCCGTCCAACTTGGTCACATGCAAACCGACGCGCGCAATGGAGACGATTCTCAACCAAACGAGTACAATGCTCGAATCGGACAGCTCAACCGAGTCGGAGTGTCCGGCTCGCAAAAGCTCCTGGAGTCGGACTTCGGGGGTCCGCGTCGGACCCCCCCAAAGCCCGCAGCTGTATGACTCGCACACAGGGGGAGACCCATGGGTCTCCCCCACACAGGTATGTACGACGTGGATGGCACTGACGCGTACCCACTGACCCACTGTAGGGGGTGCACTTGTTCGAGACGTACCCATTCAGTCAATGGGAGCGCATGTACGCGTCGTACAACTGGCTCCTATTTACTTCTATGCGAGTCCGACAAAACCGAGTCCGACAGCATACGTGCGTATCGTACTCGCTCGGTCAGACTGTAGGGGTCTGGCTTGGTCTGAAAACACTCCTGATCCGACTCGGTCGGAGTGCTTTCTGACCCGAATCGGAATCGGCACCTAAGTAGCTCCTGATGTCCAAACTTCTGCACAGGGGCTTAATCCACTTATGTCTGGGGGTAGCATATACTGCGCAAAAGAAAAGAACATGCTCAATATCCTCATTAGCACTTAATGTACACAGTGAGCATTTAGGATCACTAGCCATCAGTTGAGGTGTTGCCCATTTAGCTGTAAAAGAGTTGACTTGTAATATCTCATACCTAAATTTCATATATAGAGACTTTGCCAGTTGTGGTTCAATCTCATCTAAAAAGGGCTCAAAGCTCGGGGTCAGTTTAAAAGCCAAATATTGAGTAGTCAGTCTTCCCAACTCAGGATTTAAAGTGACTGTGCGCTATGAATTCCCAGTATATAGATTTGATCTCTCTCTTTGAATCAGGGGTCAGCAAGCTCGGGGTTGCCCAGTAGCAGCTCAAACCTAAGTTGGTGAGCCATTTACGGATGTGGGCCAACCAGGGAAGAGTGACAAATACATCCAAATGCAGTAGCTCCCTCAAGGTCTGCCTGTAAGTCTCTAATTCCTCGGTTGTCCAAATCTGATCCAATAGGCCAATAGCCTCCATACAGCAATATATCCTATTCTTTTTATCCCAATATCATGTGTAAGAGAGATCATCGGGGTATTTTTGGGCACAACGTGTAAGCATTCTCATGATTTTGTTTTCCCCCCAATGATGAGAGGCTGAAGATTTGCTCCTCCCCATAGCTCAGATCCATAAAGTGTAGCTGATTGAGCTCTAGCTTTATAAACTTCTAATGCAGGAGTAATGGCCTTTGATGAGGTGGAGTGCTGTTTCTTCACTACAGGAATAGAGTTCTGCATTAGGATTGTATTTGGCTTATTTATGGAATTTTTAAAACCAGTGTAGCATGAAATTCTAGAAATTGCATGACTCAAGCAGCTTATTTTAATTTCAACTGGGTTTCAATGCCAAATTGTAATGATGGGAGTTGGTGCTATGAGAAGTAGCCATCCGCTTTTTTTTTTAAAGGAGGAGATACTGCCTACTAATGTGCAATTATATGTCATTGATGATAGAGATGTGAAAAAAACAGTGTGTATGCGTTATTGGGTGACAAGAGAATTTTTAAGGTTTAGAGTGGTTGTGGGTTTTTAGGGGGCAAGGGACATTTTATAGTTGAGGGTGGGTATGGGCTTTTCAGTGATAAGGACTTTTTAGGGTTTAGGGTAGTTATGGGTTTTTGGTCATGAGGTTTAGGGTGGGTATGTGTTATTGGGTGGCAAGGGAATCTCTGGGGATCAGGGTGTGTATAGGTTTTTGGTGGTAAGGTATTTTTTAGTGTTTAGGGTAAGTCTAGTTTTTTAGGTGCTTAGGGCTTTTTTAAGGCTTAGAGTGGGTATGTCTTTTTGGGTGACACAGGAATTTGTAGGGTTTAGGGTGGGGATTGGTTTTTTGGTGGTAAGGGACTTTTTATGTTTTAGGTTGGGTATGGGTTTTCAGGTGATATGGGCTTTTTAGGTTTTAGGGTGCATATGAGTTTTTGGGTGGCAAGGGACTTTCTAGGGTGTATGGTGGGTATGGAGTTTTGGGTGGTAAGGTATTTTTTTAGGGTATAGGGTGAGCATAGGGTTTTAGGTGATAAGGGATTTTTTAGGGTATAGGGTGGATATGGGTTTTTGGGTGGCGAGGGAATTTTTAGCATTTTGGGCCGGTATGGGTTTTTGGGTGGCAAGAGAATACTTCAGGTTTAGAGTGGCTGTAGGTTTTAAGGGGCAAGGGAAATGTTATGGTTTAGGTTAGGTATGGGTTTTTCAATTATACGGAATTTTTAGGGTTTAGGGTGGTTATGGGTTTTTGGGTTGTGAGGTTTGTCTTAGGGTTTAGGGTGGTTGTGAGTCTTTGGGTGGCAATGGAACTTTTAGGGTTTAGGGTGAGTATGGGTCTTTGGTGGTAAGGTATTTTTTTAGGGTTTAGGGTGAGTATAGTTTTTTAGGTGGGAAGGGCTTTTTTTTAAGGGTTAAAGGTAGGTATGGGTTTTTGGGCGGCATGGGAATTTGTAGGGTTTAGGGTTTGTATGGGTTTTTATGTGGTAGGGGATTTTTTATGTTTTAGGGTGGGTGTGGGTTTTTAGGTTATATGGGATTTCTTAGGGTTTACGGTGGGTATGGGTTTAGGGTGGCAAGGACATTTTGAGGTTTAGGTTAGGTATGGGTTTTTGGGTGTGAAGAACATTTTTAGGGTTCAGGGTGGGTATGGATTTTTGGGTGGTAAGTTATTGTTTAGGGTGGGTATCGGTGTTTAGGTGGCAACTGCATTTTTTAGATTTAGGGTGCTATTGGGTATTTGGGCGGAAAGGGATTTTTAGGGTTTAGGGTGGAAATGGGTTTTTTGGGTGGCAAGGTTATTTTTATCGATTGGGATGGGTGTGAGATTTTGGTGGGAAGGAATTTTGTAGGGTTTACAGTGTGTATGGGTTATTGGGTGGCAAGAGAGTTTTTAAGGTTTAGGGTAGGTGTGGGTTTTTGGGGGGCAAGGGAATTTCTGGGGTTTAGGGTGGGTATAGGTTTTGGTGGTAAGGGCTTTTTTAGGGTTTAGGGCGGGCATGGCTTTTTGGCAGCACATGAATTTGTAGGGTTTAGGATGGGGATGGGTTTTTGGGTGGTAGGAGATGTTTTAGGTTTTAGAGTGCATATGGGATCTTGGGTGGCAAAGGATTTTCTAGGGTTTAGGGTGGGTATGGGTTTTTGGGTGGCAAGAGAATTTTTAAGGTTTAGAGTGGGTGTGGGTTTTTGGGGCAAAGGAAATTTTAGGGGTTAGGTTGGGTATGGGTTACTCAATGATAAGGATTTCTTTAGAGTTTAGGGTGGGTATAGGTTTTTGGGTGGCAATGGAACTTCTATGGTTTAGGGTGGGTATGGGTTTTTGGTGGTAAGATATGTTTTAGGGTTTAGGGTGAGTATAGTTTTTTCGGTGATAAGGGCTTTTTTAGGGTTAAAGGTGGGTAAGGGATTTTGGGCGGCATAGGAATTTTTAGGGTTTAGGGTGGGTATGGGTTTGTGTGTGGTAGGGGATTTTTAATGTTTTAGGGTGGGTATGGGTTTTTTGGTGATAATGAATTTTTAGGATTTAGGGTGGTCATGGGGTTTTGGTTGTGAGGTTTAGGGTGGGTATGTGTTTTGGGGTGGCAAGGAAATTCCTGGGGTTTAGGGTGGGTATATGTTGTTGGTGGTAAGGGCTTTTTTAGGGTTTATGGTGGGTATGGATTTTTGGACAGCACAGGAATTTGTAGGGTTTAAGGTGGGGATGGGTTTTTGGGTGGCAAGGGAATTTTTGTTGGGTTTAGGGTGGGCATGGGTTTTTGGGTGCTAAGGGATTTTTGGGGTTTTAAGGTGCATATGGATTTTTGGGTGGCAAGGGACTTTCTAGGGTTTAGGGTGGGTATGGGTTTTTGGGTGGCAAAATAATTTTTTATGGTTTAGGGTGGGTATGGGTTTTTGGGTGGCGAGGGAATTTTTAGCATTTAGGGCCGTATGGTTTTTGGGTGGCAAGAGAATATTTCAGTTTTAGAGTGGGTGTAGGTTTTAAGGGGGCAAGGGAAATTTTATGGTTTAGGTTGGTTATGGGTTTTTCAATTATAAGGAATTTTTAGGGTTTAGGGTGGTTGTGGTTTTGTGGGTGGCAATGGCACTTCTAAGGTTTATGGTGGGTATGGGTTTTTGGTGGTAAGGTATTTTTTAGGGTTTAGGGTGAGTATAGTTGTGTAGGTGATAAGGGCTTTTTTAGGGTTAAAGGTGGGTAAGGGCTTTTGGGCAGCATGGGAATTTTGTAGGGTATAGGGTGGTTATGGGTTTTTGTGTGGTAGGGGATTTTTAATGCTTAGGGTGGGTATCGGTTTTTTGTTGATAATGATTTTTTTGTGTTTAGGGTGGTCATGGGTTTTTGGTTGTGAGGTTTAGGGTGGGTATGTTTTTTTGGATGGCAAGGGGATTTCTGGGGTTTAGGGTGGGTATAGGTTTTTGGTGGTAAGGGCTTTTTTAGAGTTTAGGGTGAGTATAGGGTTTTAGATGATAAGGGCTTTTTAAGGGGTTAGGGTGGGTATGGGTTTTTGGGTGGTGAGGGAATTTTTTGCATTTAAGGCCGGTATGGGTTTTTGGGTGGCAAGAGAATATTTCAGGTTTAGAGTGGGTGTAGGTTTTAAGGGGGCAAAGGAAATTTTAGGGTTTAGGTTGGGTATGGGTTTTTTAATTGTAAAAATTGACACAGATGTTCCTGAAGCCATTTTTTATCATTTTGAAGACTTTGACTTGTGGGGACCTGGGTTCAAGTCCCCACAGTGCAATCAAGTCCCCACAGCGTGAGTGTGTTATCACACCCAAGTCCCCACAAGGATAGTAACACAAACCCCCCCACACACACACACATATATATATATATCACTGAAAAAACCATAGGTTTCAGGCCTGATATAGTTAGAAATTAGCATTTAAAAAAACCTTAGATATTCACTGAAAAAACAATAGGTTTTAGGGGTGTTATAGTTAGCTGGACATTTCACTCGAACAAAACCATTGAAATTCCTCCGATATAGTTAGCTGTACTAACTACATCTTGCACGCCCGCAATCCACTGCTGATGATGTCACATATTACATCATTCATGACATGGCCAGTGACATCACTGATGACATCTCAAATAACATCACTGATGACTTCATCCAGTGAATGTGGTTTGGTTCGTTATTTAAATATGTATTATATATATAGCAATTTGCATTGAAGAATGAGTGGATATATAAATATAAATATCTGGATGGAGGATTTAGTAGCAGTGTGATTGACTGTTTACTTGACTAATTTATAGTGTCTCACTAAATATATTGGATAGTGACTAAACTGTGTGAATATCTGTATCACTTTGTCAGTTTTTGTGTAAACTGCTGCACTAGTTGGTTACTAGCTACGTGAAAGTCTATATCATTTATTGATTAGTTAACTGAGTATTTGTATGGGAGAGTGAATGTGTGTGTGGTCCGGTGGGGGGTGTGTGACTGCCCAAAGATGTGTGAATAGTTGATTCAGTAGGTATATGAAGTTAAAACTACATGTTTTAACAGTTGTTTGGGTGAGTGAATATCTTTATGGGTGTGGCGATGAGCAAATATATGTCCCAATGGTACATGTCCAACAAACTAGAAAAATAAAAGCCATTGTATGTGTCAGTTTTTGTATATAAATACGTATACATAAGACTCAGTGATTGTATGAGTGACTGTATGGCTAACTGTATAGTTGTAATAGTGATTTTAAAACACACTAAGTATGATCTATTATCTATATGAATAGATGAAGCAGTGTTTTTATAAGTGTATAGCTAAGTAAAAGTAAGTATGATCCATTGTTTGCATAAGTGAGTAGGATGACTTCATAAGTGATTAGGATGTGTGCTGGTGTGTAATGTCGATATAGGTGTAAAGGTATATTTGATAGTGTTCTATTGATCATTGACAGCATGTATGAGTGAATCTATAGGTAAGTGATTAGATGTGTGTATAGATCTAGGAATCACTGAGTGGGTGTTTAGAAACTTGTATTGGTGTGTCAATGGTTTTAAATCTGGCACTCTCTATTTTACAGTGAGTGATGAAAGGTTATACTAGTGTATGATGAGGTGTATCTGATTGTCACGTGGATGATGTCATCAGTGATGTCAGCAGTGATGTCATTTGAGATGTCATCAGTGATGTCACTGACCATGTCATGAATGATGTAATATGTGACATCATCAGAAGTGGATTGCGGGCGCGCGAGATGTAGTTAATACAACTGACTATATCAGAGGAATTTCAATGGTTTTGTTCGAGTGAAATATCCAGCTAACTATAACACCCCTAAAACCTATTGTTTTTCAGTGAATTTCTAAGGTTTTTTAAATGCTAATTCCTAACTATATCAGGCCTGAAAGCTATGTTTTTTTCAGTGAATTTCAAAGGTTTTTTAAATGCTAATTCCTAACTATATCAGGCCTGAAACCTATGGTTTTTTCAGCGAATTTCAAAGGTTTTGTAAATGACAATTTTTAATGTATTGTTATACTGATTTTTTTTATACTGATTTACTACATTGTTTAAACTGTTTATTTTTAGATATTTTATTTTTTTAATTACATTATACATTACAATACAAAATTTAATTTCTCAGAATGAATTACTTTAGTTTAAATACTTTGCAAATAGGCAATAGACTTTTAAGTACAGTAGTTACAGTTGTTGCAATGGGCAACATAATTTCAAACACAATGCAACATTGAGCTCAATGGGAATTTCTAGTCAAATGCAATTAGTTACTTTATGGATTACTTTTCTAACCACAGGACTGGATGCTAGATTCAGTCCTTGGACATCGCCTGTAAACAGTTGAGTAAAAGCGTTTTGTTATAGTAGTGATTTTTAAGCATTATTATTGTATTTTAAAAGTAGACAGAAAACTTTTCACATAGAATCACCAATGTTATCCTATGGCAGAAAATTCACTTAGCAGGTAAGTAGTGTTATCATTACTTTTTCTTACTTAGTGGTGGATCCTGGACCCAGCACAGGTAAATCTCCTGTAAACAGTTGAAAGAATGTGTTTAAGTCATACAGACGATTTTTTGGGAATATTTTTAGTTTGTGAAAAGAGACACTTAGAAACTTTTCTACTTAAAAGCACACAATGGATTCCTATGGAAGGAAATACAAGTTACTGGTAAATATGCTTAGAATTACTTTTCAGGGTCAGTGCTTGTCTAAAAGATGTAGCCCTGGGTTCTCCCCTGATAATAGGTGAGTAAATCGGAATTCGTAGTTCGGCTGATTTTAGAGGAATATTTGTATAATGGCAAAGGAAGGGGGCGGGGCCTGAGGTGACATGTGCAAATTCCTCTTCAATCCTGCGGTCCCCTGGGGGCCAACTAGCCCACCAGGTACCTCCAGTATGCGTCAGGGAGCTGCATTGCAGAGAGGTGTTCACGCAGGTCCGTGGCGCTTCCTGGAGGTACCTGATGGGCTAGTTGGCCCCTAGGGGACCTCTCGATTGAAGAGGAATGAATTCTCCAACTTAAAATGCACCACAGGGCGTGTTTGCACAGTATCCCCTCAGGCCCCGCCCCCTACCTTCACCACTATGCAAACGCTCCCCGTGGTGCGTTTTAAGTTCGGGGATTAAGTCCCCTTGAATCCTAAGGTCCTCTAGCAGCCAACTAGGCCACCAGGTACCTCCAGTAAGCACCACGGAGCTGCTTTACAGAGAGGTGTAAAAAGGAGGGTGGCCTCATTACACCTCTCTGCAACGCAGCCCCCTGGGGTCCCCTTTTTTTTAAACGGTGCAATGCGTGCACAGTGCGCGCATCCTATTGCGTTGGGTGCACGGATTCTCTCGCGTTGGGGGCGCGGATCCAAGGAATTTTTTGGGGAAAAAAGACAAGAAATCATTGGTTGTATGACTACTTTCTACACTGAAAGGTAGGGTGTATATTTCAGTTTTTTAAAGGTATGATTCTTATTGGTTGACAAAAACAGATTGTAAGGAACATTAAATATGATAAGCTGATATGTTGAAAAGTCAAGCACACTTCCTGTCTTGTGTAGCAACATTGTGTGCTGAACTTGTGACTTGTGTGCTCAGTGCAGTGTTCCATGAGCTGTTTCTATGGTAACAGGTAGAAGGCAGATTGGGGGAAGGGTTGAAATGTATTTCAGTTGGAAAGGGTTGAAATGTTTAACCAATAGAAATGTGGTTGCTTTTGAGTTTATGTGTGAAGGATTGTGATTTGATGTTTACATGTATATGTGTGGAAAATGAAAGGGAAACTTTTCCATTATTTCTTTTTGCTGAGAGGTGCACAGTGCAGAGATTCTGTAAAAGAAAATATGGTGAGTGACTGATATACTTCTTAAGCTACAAAACAACTTGAAAGGTGAGTTATTTAATTGTGAAGGGATGTATGTAGACTATTTTGATTTTAATAAGACTAATGTTTTTCTCCTGCTAAAGTGTAGAGAGTACTTTTTTTCTCTACAATCTTATTGACAGTGTGTGTGCATGTAGAAACCATTCTGTGATATGCATTTGTGTTTTTCATGTGTTTGCAGACAGATAACTGTGCTGCTTTTATTTTTTGGTAGAATTAGAAACCAGTTATTGTTTATGAATTTGTGAAATGAGTTATGTTATGTTTCTATACTAAAATGTAGTACTTCTTCTAGATGAAGAAATGTGTTTTGGTATAGTGTAAGGGATAGTGTTGTTTGTCTAGAATCACACAGTGAGTATGTGTGCATTTGGGAACCACTGTGAGAGAAGCATTTGTTAACATCGTGTATTTGCTGACAGATAACTGTTTTAAAACCTGTCATGTTGTCAAGTTTTAGTAGTATTAGAAGCCAGTCTTTGCTTATGCATTGATAAAATAAGTCATGCTTTGAGACTAATGTGCTGTACTTTAATATGTAGATTGTGTGTAGTCTCCTTACCCCTTGCACAGTAGTGAATGAGTTTTGGTAAGCTGCTAGGGATAGTGTTGCTTGTCTAAAATCACACTATGAGTCTGTGTACATTTGGGTAAGGATTGTGAGAGAAGCATTTGGTAACATAGTGTATTTGATGACAGATAACTGTTTTAAAATTGGTCATGTTGTCAAGTTTCAGTAGCTTTAGAAGCTATTCTTTGCTTATGCATTGATAAAATGAGTCAGGGTTTGACACTAAAGTGCAGCACCATGTACTATTCTCTTCACTGTGCCAGAACTGAAAATGTAAAAGTTTTACCCAGGCAATAACCTAGCAGTAGTCTGATGATTTAGTCAATTTCCAAGTACTCATGTTGTGAACCATACATTACCACATAGATTGTTTCAAATGTCTATGCAGTATGCATGCAGTCTTCTAACATACTATACACTTGTCTTTCACATTTTCAATTCGCTAGTCAGTATCCATACACTTCCAGGAAACACCCTGTAACTCCCTTTGTAGTCCTCTAGTGACCCAGTCAGCATCATGTACTAATCCATTCACTGTGCCAAACCCCAAACACTTATAAATTCACCAAGATACTATCTTTTGGAGTACTCTAATCATTCAGTCAGTGCCTAAGTATTCATGCACTGAGCCAGGCCTTAGCACATGGACTGCTTCAAACCCCTATCCACTATGTATTCAGTCTTCTAACCACCTAGACACTTGTCTTTCACACTTTCAATTTCCTAGTCAGTATCCATACAGTCCAGCAAACATCCTGCCACTCACTTTGCACTCCTCTAGTGACCCATTCAGTACAAAGTCCTAATCCATTCCCTGTGCGAAAAGCCTACCACTTATAAATTCACCTAGGCATTCTCCTTGCTGTACTCTAATCATTCAGTCAGTACCCAAGTAGTCATGCAGTAAGCCAGGCCTTAGCACATGGACTGCTTTAAATGCCTATGCAGTATGGATGCAGTCCTCTAATCACCTACACAGTTGTCTTTCACACCTTCAATTCCC
The DNA here is from genome assembly GCF_964204655.1 of Triturus cristatus. Taxonomy (NCBI): domain Eukaryota; kingdom Metazoa; phylum Chordata; class Amphibia; order Caudata; family Salamandridae; genus Triturus; species Triturus cristatus. Next base: position 730,459,326 of record NC_140587.1, on the reverse strand, counting down.
TAGTTAGTATTCATACACTTCTAGCAAACACCCTGTCACTCAGCCAGTGTGTCTCCTTACAGTACTGTAATCATTTAGTCAGTTAGCATGTAGTCTTTTAGTGAGGTAGGCTTTAGGGCATTTGCTGAGAGAAGTATGTGGTAATATCGTGTATTTGCTGACAGATAACTGTTTTAAAATCTGTCTTGTTGTCAAGTTTTAGTAGCGTTAGAAGGCAGTTTTTACTTATGCTTTGAATAAATGAGTCAGGTTTTGACACAAGAGTGCAGTCCTGAAATATGTAGATTGTGTGCAGTTCCCTTACCACTTGCACTGTAGTGAATGAGTTTTGGTAAACTCCTAGGGATAGTGGTGCTTGTCTAGAATCACACTGTGAGTTAGTGTGTATTTGGGAACCACTGTGAGAGAAGCATTTGGTAACATTGTGTATTTTCTGACAGATAACTTTTTTAAAACCTGTCATGTTGTCAAGTTTTAGTAGAATTAGAAGCCAGTTTTGGATTATGCTTTTATTAAATGAGTCAGGCTTTGACAGAAAAGTGCAGTCCTGAAGTATGTAGATCGTGTGCAGTTCCCTTATCAGTTCCACAGTAGTGAATGTTTTTTGGTAAAGTCCTAGGTATAGTGGTTGTTGTCTAGAATCACACTGTGAGTCTGTGTACATTTGGAAACCACTGTGAGAGAAGCATTTGGCAGCATTGTGTATTTCTTAGCAGATAACTCTTTTAAAACCTGTCATGTTGTCAAGTTTTAGTAGCATTAGAAGCCAGTCTTTGCTTATGCGTTGATTAAATGAGTCATGCTTTGACACTAATGTGCTGTACTTAAATATGTAGATTGTGTGCAGTACCATTACCTCTTCTAGACTAGTGAATGAGTTTTGGTAAACTGCTAGGGATAGTGTTGCTTGTCTAAAATCACACTGTGAGTCTGTGTACATTTGGATAAGGATTGTGAGAGAAGCATTTGGTAACATAGTGTATTTGATGACAGATAACTGTTTTAAAATCGATCATGTTGTCAAGTTTTAGTAGCTTTAGAAGCTATTCTTTGCTTATGCATTGATAAAATGAATCAGGGTTTGACACTAAAGTGCAGCACCATGTACTATCCTCTTCACTGTGCCAGAACTGAAAATTTAAAAGTTTTACCCAGGCACTAACCTAGCAGTAGTCTGATGATTTGGTCAGTTTCCAAGTACTCATGTTGTGAACCATACATTACCACATAGATTGTTTCAAATGTCTATGCAGTATGCATGCAGTCTTCTAACATACTATACACTTGTCTTTCACATTTTCAAATCGCTAGTCAGTATCCATACACTTCCAGGAAACACCCTGTAACTCCCTTTGCAGACCTCTAGTGACCCATTCAGCATTATGTACTAATCCATTCACTGTGCCAAAACCCAAGCACTTAGAAATTCACCAAGATACTATCTTTGGAGTACTCTAATCATTCAGTCAGTGCCTAAGTATTCATGCACTGAGCCAGGCCTTAGCACACGGACTGCTTCAAACCTCTATCCACTATGTATGCAGTCTTCTAACCACCTATAAACTTGTCTTTCACACTTTCAATTCCCTAGTTAGTATCCATACAGTCCAGCAAACATCCTGTCACTCCCTTTGCACTCCTCTAGTGACCCATTCAGTACCAAGTACTAATCCATTCCCTGTGTGAAAAGCCTACCACTTATAAATTCACCTAGGCACTCTCCTTGCTGTACTCTAATCATTCAGTCATTATCCAAGTAGTCATGCAGTGACCCAGGCCTTAGCACATGGACTGCTTTAAATGCCTATGCAGTATGGATGCAGTCCTCTAATCACCTACACAGTTGTCTTTCACACCTTCAATTCCCTAGTTTGTATTCATACACTTCTAGCAAACACCCTGTCACTCACCCAGTGTGTCTCCTTATAGTATTGTAATCATTTAGTCAGTTAGCATGTAGTCTTTTAGTGAGGTAGGCTTTAGGGCATGAACTGCTTCAAAGTAGTATGCACTATGCATGTAGTGTTTTAACCATCGTCACACTTGTGGTACAGGGCTATAGTTTCTTAGTCAGTTTTTATATAAAATGTGTTTGTACAGTAATGTAATAGTATAAATTTGAAAGTTATTAATATACATTTATTTGTGATTCTTTTTTACAGATATAGAACAGGAGTGTTTCTCATCTGTTTGCACTCTTCTCGTGCAAGATTGTTTGGATGAAGGGTCCTTCGGTGTTTCATCATACTTGCTGTGCCGCCCGAGTATTTTTTGTTAGGATCCCCTCGTAACAGAACTCTTTTGCAAATCTTGCGTGTGACGAAGGTGGCATTTGTCTTTGTTTGCCCCTCAAGAAAAGTAGAACATTTCCACACCACTGAAGGAAAACGTTGTGGGCGTGGTGCATCCTCCAAAAATTCATCCTTAGATTCGGTGAATATTTAAAGCGACAACATTTACAGTTTTTGTAAGTTAAACTTACAAAATTTTGTTAGCTGTATGCATTTTATATATCTGTGATTTGTATCTTGTTTTTTTTTTTGGGAGAATAGCATGTTGTTGTTTTTTTAACAATCTTTGAGATTGTTTTTTTTTTGCCTGCTGTTAAGTGATGAGTACGATTGAAATCACTATTTTTAGTGAAATTTAATATATTCTGAGAACAGCAAAAAAGGCAAAAAAATTACTTTTTGGAAATTATGCTGTGTTGTAAATAATTTATTATTACATGCTATATTTTTTTTTCCTTTTCTTTCACAGATCCACATTTTAAAATAAGCCATTTTTTTGAATTTAGATTGGAATGAAATTGTGAAAACAATGTGTCCCATTTTTTATTCCAATTACTGTGAAGGTAAGTTTAACTAACTCTCAATATGCAGAATGAGGAGGTCTGCAAGAAGGTACAAAGCTGTAACATGTTTCTAAAAACACTCTGTTTATACCTTTGTAGTTTTGAAATCTGACCATAATCAGATATCATTTGACCTGCAAAACAAGAGATTTGAGGGGTTCATAATATTTCCTATTTTAGCTATTGAAGGACCACAATCATTCTTCTTTGAACATCTTTGCAGACAAAACTCTGTGCTTACCTTTTATCATTCGCAAGGAATTATAAAAATGGAAATATGTCACTTTTTGTAACATAGTTATTGTGTAAGATACTCTTTCATATTTACAAAGAGAGGAAAAGGCACTCTGTGCACTTTTTATACTCCATGTAAATACAACCTCATCATGCAGACCACTTTGTGTTGAAAGGGTGTTCTATAAGTGTTGTTGTGCATGATGGCACTTAATACTCATAGAACAAGACACATGTCTAGATTTCTCAGAAATCATAAATCTCGATATGTGTGTGAATGGTGCACCATTCTAAAATTGGTGTAGGAAAGCATAACAAGGAGAATTGTTTTAATTTCTCCACATTTTTATATCTTCAATGCATGCTGACATGTTCAGCATACATTGAAGGAGAAAAATGCATTTTCTCATTGTTTTTGTGAAGGAAGGTGTGTCTTCCTGTAGAAAAACAAACAGCACACGACACAGATATCCTTGCACTATGGTGCAAGGGTGCCTGTGTCACCACATGGCTGCAGTTTAAGCAGCCGTGCAGACAGAAGCATAGATTTGCAACATATTTATGTACATATGTTGCATCCCTGTGCTTCGGAAGTACTACAGTACACTGAGGTTACTGTGTGATGCTGCAGCACTTCCTCATAGTTCTGCACTTATACATTCACCATACGCTACTAATGCATTCATTCAGTCAATTACGTACTACAAATACATTCATCTAAACTAACACTATCAAAGAAATTTAGCTCTTTTTTTAAATCAGGAAAGTTAGTTCTTACAAGAACTTTTTTTTTCTTCTTCTTTTATAATTTTTTGGGGGTTTTCTGAACAATTTGTAATTTTTTTTGGTTTTTCTGCAAAAAAAACAACAACAAAAAACAGGAGAAACCAAACAATGAACTTCAGGGAACAATAAAAAAATAATAACAAAAATAGCAAATGTGACTTTCTTGCCGGCGGCAGATCAGATCGATCGACTGCTCACCATAGAACAAAGTCTTATTGCACTTAGTGCAGAGCACTTTTAAAAATTGAAATTGAGGACGGATGTCCAGGTTTGGGCTGATGGATGCACTCTTGATGTGCTCGGCTGCGATGAGGTGGAAGGCGCAGGAGCAGGAGTGTTTCTCATCCGTTTGAACTCTTGTCGTGCAAGATTTTTTGGATGAAGGCTCCTCAGGTGCTTCATCATTCTTGCCGTGCCGCACGAGTATTTCTTGTTAGGGGATCCCCTCGTGACAGCACTCTTTTGCAAATCTTGCACGTGACCAAGGTGGCATTGGTCTTATTCTGCCCCTCGGGAAAAGTAAAAAATGTCCACACCACTGAAGAAAAACGTTCTTTGGGTGGTGCCTCCTCCAAAAATTCATCCTCAGAAGTATGAGGAGATGCAGGTGATGCCTGCTGCCCTGAAGCCATTTTTGGTTGAAAAAAGTTAGAGCTAAGTGTAAACTTAGTCTAAAATATCTTCTTCTCCCCAAAGAGATGGTGCTCTAAAGAAGGTCAAAGAAGAATAATTGAAATGGGTGGGGTCTTTCAATAGTTAGAAGAGGAAGTGTAATGAACCAATTAAATCTCTTTTTTTGCAGGTCACATGGGATCCGCGCACCCTGCGCTTACGCAGCACGCACCCAGTGCACATCCGTGAAATTGAATTAAAAAAAATTATAGGATTAGATGTAAAAATATATTAGATTTAAGACTAGTTCAGAGTTCGTCTTCAATTAATATTCACATGAAATACATATATATGTTTTTTTAAATGTTAAATATTTCGCGGGATCCGCGCACCTACCACGTCATAGACGCAGATGATGCATCGCGGAAGCGCGTAAACGTCGCGTTACGTACATCGAACGTGTCGCCTATAGGCTGGGAGTCGTGTACCGGTTGCATCGCGATCGCGCACTAAACACGTACCCAACGCTTACCATGCGCGGATGTTATCGCGTAGGGATCAAAAACGGTGCGCATAGGGTGCGCGGATCCAAAAACATGGGGAAAAAATATATAAAATAAAGTTTTGAACATTTAGTTAACAAAATATGTTTGAAAAACCCATTAAGTTCAAATATTTTTTAATTTTTAAAAGAATTAATTGAAAAAGTAAGTTTAAAAAATGGTGATAAAAAAGTATTTTAAAAAAAACCTAATTAATGAAATTGAGACACTGTATTTGAAAAATAAAGAAATCCTATCAAAATCATTAAACATGATATCTTCAGAGATAAGTTAAAGATAGGAATTAGCATTTACAAAACCTTTGAAATTCACTGAAAAAACCATACGTTTCATGCACGTTATAGTTAGGAATTGGTATTTAAAAAACCTTTGAAATTCACTGAAAAAAACAAAGGTTTCAGGGGCGTTATAGTTAGGAATTGGCATTTAAAAAACCTTGGAAATTCACTGAAAAAAACATAGGTTTCAGGGGTGTTATAGTTAGCTGGACATTTCCCTCGTACAAAACCCTAGAAATTCCCCTGTTATAGTTAGTTCAGCTAACTATAACTCGCGCCCCCGCAATGCACTGCTGATGATGTCACATATTACACATATTACATCACTCATGACATGGTCAGTGACATCACTCATGACATCACTGATGACATCTCAAATGACATCACTGATGACATCACTGATGACGTCATCCAGTGACTGTGTGTTTCTGTAAAGTTTAAATATGTTTTATATATTTATAGTGAAAGGCCTGTGGAAGAATGAGTGGGTGTACAAGTGTGTGAATGGATGATTTTCTAGGTGCGTAACTGACTCTATAAGTGAGTCATTAAATGTATCTTACTGCAGACTAGTGACTAAACTGTGTGAATGTCTGTATGTGTCTGTCTGTTGGTGTATAAGTTGCTGCATGGTTTTGTGAATAGCTATATGAGTGTCTATATGGGTTATTGATTGGTTGTTTGACTATCTGTATGGGTGCCTGAGTGTTTGTGGGGATAGGGTGTGTGTGACTCTGTGCATAGATGTGTGAGTGGGTGATTCTATGGGTGCATGGTTTTTAGAGTGCATCTGTGATGAACTGTATGGTTGAGTGAGTGTATGTATGGGTGTGTTAGGGATTGAATGTATATCTCAGTGGTACGTGTGTGACTAACTACATATGTGAAAGGCAGTATATATGCGTGTAAGAGTATATAGGTGGGTATATGTGAGAGTGTGTGATTGTGAGAGTGGCTGTATGGATGAGTGTGTGCCTGTATCAATGATTGTATAAGAGTGTAAGAATGCAGTACTATTTTTATGAGTAAGTGAACTTGAGTGTGTATAACTGCATAGGTGAGTAAATGGGAGTGTGATTAATTATTTGCATGACTGACTAGGTGTGAGAGTACCTCTATGGATGATTGGTGGTATGTGAGTGTCTATGTAGGTGTATACATGCATATGATAGTCTTGTACGGAGTGACTGTAAGTATGAGTGACTGTACAGGTGAATGAGTGGAGGTGTATGTAGACCTAAGAGTTAATGAGTGGGTATGTAGTTATTGGTATTGGAGTATCTATGGTTTTGAGAATGGACGTCTGAAATTTTGAGTTGGCGTATCAACGGTTAAATTAGGGTGTGAGAAGATGCAGTAATTTATCACATGGATGACGTCATCAGTGATGTCATCAGTGATGTCATTTGAGATGTCATCAGTGATGTCATCAGTGATGTCACTGGCCATGTCATGAGTGATGTAATATGTGACATCAACAGCAGTGCATTGCGGGGGCGCGAGTTATAGTTAGCTGAACTAACTATAACAGGGGAATTTCTAGGGTTTTGTATGAGGGAAATGTCCAGCTAACTATAACACCCCTGAAACCAATGTTTTTTTCAGTGAATATATATATATATATATATATATATATATATATATATATATATATATATATATATATTATATATATAAATTCACTGGAAAAAACATCGTTTTCAGGGACTTTAAAGCTAGCAGTCAGCATTTAAAAAACCTTAGATATTCACAGACCACATCCACCAGGGCATGGCCACATATTTCTATTCATTTGTTACTATTTTTAATGGAGGGGGGCCATTCAGCCCCCCCTCCTGAGGCCTTTATCTGCCCCGGGGGGCCCATATCCCCAGGGCATTGCCTCATTTTAAAATTAAAAAAATGAAATATGTGGGAGGGGGAATATGTGGCCCCCCTTCCCTAGGCCACTTTTGGCCCCGGGGCCGGCCCAATTGTTGGGGACCGCGTGGGGAGACCCAATGCCCCCACGGTCCTTGAAGCTTCCCGTCTCCTGTGGGAGCAGGCATTGCTTTTGGGCAGAGGAAGCTGCTAACATGCATCTCCCTTTGCCCAAAAGCAATTCTGATTTGCTTTGTGGAAGCAAGAGCAGGTTTTCTGCTCTAGGTTCCATGAAGTAAAGCAGAAGTTTGCCATGACAGGAGGCAGCAGTGCTCCTGCCACTGCAAACTGCAATGTCCAGGGGGTGGGCACCCCGGGACATTGCTGGAGCTGGCCTGTAGGGCACCATAGGGGGGCTGTGCATCCCCCTCCAACAGACTTAAAACCACGGAGAGGTGGTGTTCCCCAGGGCCGGGGGTCCACTACAGACCCCCTTATTTAATTTGGTGGCACGAGGCCCCCACATAATTTCACTAATGCCGTGGGGTGGTGGTTTTCCCCAGGGCAGTGTAGTGGGTAGGAGCCCCCCATGCATAAATTATAAAAGCCCCAGGGAGGTGGTGGTCCCCGGGGCTGCGGGGGGGGGCACATGCCCCCGTATAATATTAATGATGCCCCAGGGGGGTGGCGGTCCCTGGGGCTGCGGGGGCCTTCGGGGGCCCCTGAATATATTTTACTTATTGCCCCAGGGACCTGGCCCACCCAGGGGCTGATTAAAATGAAGTGGGGGACACTGCTGGGTACACGAATCCTGCAGTTTTAAAAAACAAAATGCTTTTTGAGGGCCTGGGGGTTCCTGTAGGGTCAGGGTGTTTCTACCCGGCCCTCTACTCTTTTTTTAATCATTTTATTCCCTTTTTTCTTGTGACTCAGTGTCACAAGATGGCTGCCAACACTTCTTGGTTTGGAGTGTTGACAGCCAATCAAAATGAAGCTCGTGATCTGGAGAGTTTGCTGATCCACCGCTGCCACCAGATATCAATATATTTTTTTTTTATTTCTCAGGAACTACTGAATGGATTTACACCATTTAAAGCAAAGAGTGCACTCTGGACCAAGAGCTTCTTCTCTGCCAAATTTGGTGTAATTCCGTTCAGCAGTTCGGGCTGTAGCCACAACAAAAGTTTCCTATGGAAATTAACATGGAGAAAATGCGTTTTGGGACTCCCCTTTTTTCTCGCCCCCACCCTACAAATCACATCAAAACTTTCAAAACAGAAGATGACTGGAGTGCCCCATTAGTTTTGAAAATTTCGCAAAGATTCGTCAAACAGCACCATATATATATATTTCATCAATTCAGTCTGTCAGTAGTCTGAACTTCTCACAGTTGGTGCTGGCGTTGAGGGTAGACTGTCCCTCGCATACATTTTTCAACAAACATTTAAACAGGCTGCACTCCAGGAGAGTAGATTTCTTCAATACAATTTATTTCATAGATGCAATTATCACCATAACCACCAACAACGCATTTCAATCAAAAAGGTCTTGCTCACGGTAATATGAGTCCCTCATCACTTTTTCTATTTATATTTGCCCCCATTTTAGCTTATTAGGAGGCATTGTGGGAGTTTTATTTATTTATGGTTTTTATAGAGCGCGACACTCATCCCAAGGGATATCACGGCGCTATGTACCAAAGAAACTACCGCTGACGTGTGCTGAGATCATTGAGGGTTGGGGAAGAGATAGGTTTTTAATTTTCTTCGAAACTGAAGGTGGTTCGTGGGATGTCTAAGGTCAGAAGGTAGTTCGTTCCAGCTTTTTGCCGCTAGATATGAAAAGGAGCGACCACCTGTTCTGGCCTTGTAGATACGTTTCGTCTTAGCCAGGGCCAATTGACAGGAGCGTAAGTTCCTGTTGGGTACGTAGAATTCAATTTTTCCATGAAGAATTGAGGGGCCGGTCTTGTGTAAGGCCCGGTAGGCATGGTTAAGCAGTTTAAAAGCAGCCCGCTGACGCATCGGAAGCCAATGAAGTTTGGTTAGGCAATCCGATGCAGAGTCGCGATAGCCTTTATTACAGATGAGTTTGGCCGCCAGATTTTGCAGAACCTGCAGACGGGAAAATAGAGATTCGTTCATCCCTACGAACAGCGCATTGCCATAGTCCAGACGACTAACCAATAGGGCCTGTGTCACTGAACGTCTGCAATCTAGGGGAATCCAGGGAAATATCCTAGCAAGGAGTTTCAATATGGCAAAGCCCTTGCCAAAAAGGGATCGAACGTGGTCTTTCATGGATAGTGTGTCGTCCATGATAATACCTAGATTCCTAGCATGTTGTTTTGGGGTGGGGGCCACTCCCAGTGAGGGTGGCCACCAGGTATCATCCCACATACGTTTGGCGCCTCCGAACAGAAGAATCTCTGTTTTGCCTGCATTCAGCTTTAAACAGTGATCATGCATCCATCGTGCCATTTCAGAGAGACAGTCGTGTAGATTGCTTTTGCAGGATTCTGGTCTTTCATCCATCGTCACCATCAACTGCGTATCATCCGCATAAGAGCAGATCCCAATACCCCACTTCCTTCCAATGTCCGTAAAAGATGATATATAGACATTGAAAAGGGTGGGGCTCAGAGAGGCGCCCTGAGGAACCCCGCAGTTGATGTGATTGGGGCTTGAGTGGAATTGGCCCATGTGTACTGCCTGGGTGCGGTTGCTCAGGAAGGAATGTATCCATTTCCGCGCTGTAGATTGGACTCCTTTATCCTGGAGTATATTCAGCAGACATTTGTGTGATACCGTGTCAAACGCCGCTGACAGATCCAGCAGTATCAGTGCTACTGCTCCACCTTGATCGGTGGAGGATCTGATACTGTCTGATACTGCCAGCAGCGTTGTCTCGGTGCTGTTATTGGCTCTAAAGCCAGTCTGGGAGATGTCTAGAAGGGAATTGTCTTCCAGGTATTTAGCCAGTTGTTTATTTACCAATTTCTCCAAAGCCTTGGAGAGGTAGGGGAGCTGGGAAATTGGTCTGTAATTTTCAGGATTGAAAATATCGGACCCAGCTTTTTTCAATAGTGGGGTCACGGAGGCGTGCTTCCAGGCAGCGGGAAAAGTGGCAGTGGTGAGTGATTTATTAAAGAGTCGAGTGATCACAGGACAAAGTGTAGACGCGTTTTCTGCAAACACAAAGTGAGGACAGGAATCTGAGGGTGAGCCTGATTTAACCGTGTTTAAGACTGCTAGAACCTCAGCTTCTGAGAATGGTGCAAAGCTGGTTAGCCGAGGTGTGTTTCCTGGGTCTGATAAGGTTAAAGATGTTTCTGGAGACATCATGATTTTGGATAAATTATCTGAGTTGTTATGGGTATCTTGAGGGGTAAAGGAAGAGTATATTTTCTTAATTTTATCAGAAAAGAAAATATTAATACGCTCACAAGCCTCAGCCGAAGGAGCGAGGGTTTGTGAAGTGCTAGGTGGTTTACTAAGCTCCTTCACTATCCTGAACAACTCTTTCGCTGAGTTGTTATTTTCTTGGATGCGCTTGGTAAAGTAATCCTTTTTTGTGTTTTTAATTGCAAGAATATACTGTTTTCGTTTGTGAACGTAGGTTAGTTTTGTTTCATTGTCCTTAGATTGTCTCCATAAGTGTTCCTTTTTTTGGCATTCCTTTTTGAGGTTTTTTAAATAAGGGGTATACCATTTCTCTGTTGAAGGTTTTTTCTTGGATTCCCGTATTGGGGCTAATTTATTTAAGGTTTGTGAAATTTCGGCCTCCAGTAGGGCAGCATCATCGCAAACAGATGAATTTTCCGGTGATTTGACGTTGGCCACTTGGAAGTGTTTCTCAAAGCTGGATTCATTGATCAGCTTCCAGGCTCGTTTGGAAATGTAAGAAGCAACCTTGGGTTTCGGAGGTTTGGCGAGAAGACCCAGTGAAAAGGTAATAAGGAAATGGTCTGTCCAGGGCAAAGGTTTGATCTCTCTTCTGCTGGTGGATTCAAAATTAGTAAAAAGCAAATCTAGCGTATGGCCAGCTATGTGAGTGGGGCCCACTACCCACTGTTTAAGATTGAGAATACCCATGTCGTATTCAAACTGGGAGACGATCGGAGAGTCAGTATTTTCGTAATGGATATTGAAGTCGCCAATTATTAAATAATTTTTGTGTGTCAAACAAAGTGGCGATAATTGATTCAGTAGTTTGGCACCGAGAGTAGCTTGTTGTCCGGGAGGGTTGTAAATAACGGCACCAGCTAGGATAGTAAAACCCTTGTGAAGTACTTTAAAGGGCAGGATCTGATGTTCAATGTGGACAGTTGTGGGTTCCACTAGGCATGTTAGTTGTTCCTTGAATATCACAGCAACTCCCCCACCTCTTTTCCCAAGTCTGTCTTGTGAAATGATTTTATAATTGGGGGGGAGTGCATTAGCTAAATCTGGGGCATTAGCCTCGGATAACCAGGTCTCAGTAATGAAAACTAGGTCCGGGGCTTTTGTTATGAGTAGATCCCAGATATCCAGGGCATGCTTGGGTAGAGATCTAGCATTAAAATACAAACAATTCAGAGTCATATGGTTTCCGTCATGATTAGCATGGTTTCTAGATGAAGTTGGATCCATGCTGGACCAACGACAGGCGCGGCAAGAAAATGGTCCATACGAAAGTCCTGGCCCCATTTTAGTACATAGGTGTGAATTTATGCCCTTGCTACTGTCGTGCAACGCTAGCAAATCGCTACTAGAGTAGCGAGTGGGTATGGACGCTGCTGGATCCGGACCGGCAGGGGGGGTAGCCCCTAGTCCCGGTCGGTCACGGACGGGCGCAGACGGGCTTGCCTTTGGCGCGCCTTCGGCGCGCCAGCGGCGCGCCCGCTGCGCAAGTCCGCTGCGCGTCCGGCCCAGGCACATATTTTATAAGGGGAGGGAGGGGGCTTTGTCCTCGTGTCGGTGGGAGTTGTCGTTTTTATTTCACAATCACCGGAATATTGCCCATTTTTTTTTCTCTTCTCTCATTTCTCATTATACCCAGTACCTATTGATGTCATAAGACTAGTACGTGTTTCTGGGTGTCGGTTTTCAGATTGAGCTGAATGGTTCTATTAGACTTCATTAATCATAGGGAATTATCTCTCTCTCAATTACAAATATTATCTTATATATTATGTATTTCTATGCATGATGGTGACACTCAAAAGGGGTAGTTTCCTTTAGGAAATGAGACCATTTCATTTTGTTGGATAAAGTGGTCATCATTATCAGGGGAAAATGAGAGACAGAAGGCAAAGATAGCATTATGGCTCAGGTTTATAGACGACCTATGTGTAATACGGAATGGAACCACTGAAGAATTTCTTGAATACTTTGAGATTCTGAACAATAACGAGGTAGGCCTAAAATTCCCCTACAACATGAGTATGGAGGACATACAATTTTTGGATGTAACAGTCCATATAGAAAATAACCAGATTCAAACTAAGGTATATAGAAAACAAACATCAACTAACAGCATCTGTCTGTTTATATGTATTTTACTGCAGGGATCCCAACACATATTTGTTTGTATTGTCTTACCCTCCCTTAGCTCCATCCCAGGCATTGGCCTGCACAGGGATGTTGTAGCATAGCAGCCCTATGATGAAACATGCCACTATCTAGTAAGTGAGCGAATATTTTTTATAAAACGTATGTTTTTCCAGCTAGGGGTGTTTTTCACTTAAACCAACTTCTTCCTCCTTTTCCTCTTTTTGTGGCTATTAATTTTATTTGATGTCATCAGCATTTTTTGTATGGTCACCTCTTATAGGAAAAATGCAAAAAGTGGCGAATTCAACTGTTTCTAGACCCAGATCTAGGCATATAATTCGATGTCTTATGAGAGTAAGATTATTTTTGCTAGGCTTTTGATCCTGTGTAGGAAATTTGGAATTAGACCTCAACTTCATCCATAAACAATAGAATTCATCCCTATTTTCTTCGCAGTATTGTGCTCTCATGACTGGTAATGTTCATTCCCATACACTCAACAAATCACCACTGAATCCACACAGTGTTTCCTTCATAGTGTTGGTGTCTCTCTGATCCTCAGGGATGGGCATTCTCCCACCCACCTATTGTCTTTTATAGTTTAAAGGTTTCCACTTTTCCATTTTTACAGTGTTAACCAAACAGAAAACTGAATAGTCTTGGATTTCATGGTGCTAATTACAATGCAGTATTTCACCTCATCATCTTGGAACCATTTTTCCTATTTGAAATTAAAACTCAAAAATTGACATGCATTGGAATAATCAATAGGTCAACAACTTACTAAAATGCACTAGCACAGAGGAAATAGCACATGAAGATTGTGTCTCATTCAATCAATCAGGGGAATTGTAAGCGCGCTACTCACCCGTGAAGGTCTCAAGGCTCTGGGGGGGAGGGGGTGAACCGATCCCTATCAGTCGAAATGCCAGGTCTTGAGCATCTTCCTGAAGATGTTTAGGGAGGGGCGCGTCTGATGTTGAGCGGGAGCTCATTCCAGGTCTTGGCTGTGAAGTAGGAGAAGGTTGTTCCACCTGTTCTGGCTCTGCTGCTGTGCGGGGTTTCGGCGAGCGCGAGGTCGGCGGATCGGAGGTTTCTCTTGGGTACATGGAAGGAGACTCTCTTGTTGAGGTATTGGGGTCCGGTGTTGTGGAGGCATTTGTAGGCGTGGGCGAGTATCTTGAAAGTTATTTTCTTCTCAACAGAGAGCCAGTGGAGGTTCCATAGGTGTTGGGTGGTGCGTTCATGTTGAGGAATGTTGAGGACGAGTCTGGCTGCGATGTTCTGTATGGTCTGGAGCTTGCGGAGCAGAGGCTTGTTGATCCCGGCATTGAGTCTGCTGGTTATGAGTGCGTGGGTCATGGCCTTCCTTGATTCGGGGGATCCACTTGAAAGTCTTTCGGAGGATTTGGAGGGTGTTGAAACAGCTGGAGGTGACGGCGTTGACCTGTCAGGTCATGGAGAGGGAGGAGTTGATTACGATGCTGAGGTTTTGGGTGTGGTTCGAGGGTGTGGGCGGACTGCCGAGGGCCATAGGCCACCAGGTGTTGTCCCATGCTGAGGGGGAGGGGCCAAGGATGAGGACTTCTGTCTTCTTCGAGTTGAGCTTCAGGCAGTTTCTGCTAATCCAGAATGCGACGTCCTTCATTACTTCCTGGATGTTGAGTCTGGTGGTGATTGGGTCCTTGGTGAGGGAGAGGAGGAGCTGGGTGTCATCGGCGTAGGATACTATGCTGAGGCTATGCTGTCTGACGATGGCGGGGAGGGGGGCCATGTAGATGTTGAAGAGGGTGGGGCTGAGCGATGATCCTTGGGGCACTCCGCAGTTGATTTCCAGGGGTTCCTAGAGGAAAGGTGGTAGTCTGATTCTTTGTGTTCTGCCGGTGAGGAACGAGTGGATCCAGTCGAGGGCGGTTCCTTGTGTGCCAGAGGCATGTAGTCTGGCAGTGAGTGTGCGGTTAGAGACGGTGTCGAACGCTGCAGAGAGGTCGCTTAGGATCAAGTACGCGGTGTGTCCTTGGTCGAGGAGGGTGGGAATATTGTCTGCGGTGGTGAGTAGAGCGGTTTCGGTGCTGTGGTTGCTGCGGAATCTGGATTGGGAGGGGTCAATGATGGAGTGTTCTTCGATGAATTTGGTTAGTTGTGCATTGACGGTCATGCAGTGACTTTGGCCGCGAATGGTATGGTTCAAGCTATGGACCAATGATCAACCCTCACATTGAAATTATAAAACCTAAAATCCTATATCGATTTTCCCACTTACAACTATGTGGGATCTTGGGAAAAGAAGGTCTCCCAAAGCGTAGAGTTTTATTTCTAGAAATTGAAGTGCCTAGTAATGCAACAAGCAGGAAAGTCTGGGTATTCCAATCTGTGTGAAACATTGTCACAGCACACAAGAAAGACTGCAAAGATAAGAGCATAGTGCAGATTGAAATTATAAGGTAGAAGCATCACATTCAAGGCATAAATATGGAACAGATAAATAACCAGGTTTTCAAGATGTGCTTAATGCTAGTGTTTTGGCTATTCCAATAGGACATTAAGGTCTGATTTATGTATTAGTCGATATGGTTCCGCTCTCACTTTATTGATGATTTCACCGCCCACTTACTTGGTGGTCTGCCCTCTCTATTTAGATGTTAGAGTCCATCGATGAAAGACCGTGCAAGTGTCACCAACTCCGCCAGGAATTTTCACCCGCATTGACAGCACCATAGGCAGAAGCTGCAGTCAGCAGGAGTCCAGCCAAGATTACCATGACCAATCACGATGTGCCTTTTCGTCGTGGAAACTGTGGCAAGGATACTTTTTACTTGTTGTGGGTAGTGGTATTGTTAATAGGTAATATGCGCTTGTGGTTGCCGTAAATGGTTTTGCATTTATGCTAACTGATACTTGACGAGTGCTTGGGTATACCTTTTGTGGCAAGGATACTTATGCAAACACAAGGAGATGATGGACGGAGCACTGAAAATTTCAGACACTCACCCCCAGTCACAGATTTGGGTTTAATCCTTCACCGTTCTTTAGCTCACTTTGCCACCTCAATTCAGACTCAGATATATGCAAATCATTCTTGACCCTGTGCCTCATGGGAACAGTCCAGCCCGAACTGCCAAGCCAGGTCTTCCCTGAACCAGAAACAAGCATCCTGGGACCAGTTATGGGGTAACATCCCTCATCAGCCAGGCTAGCTTGAATCCAGTGACAGGGTGAGCAAGCGACCCATGCCTGGGCATACCCTGCTAGTTTAGGATGAACAAACAAACACAAGGAGATGATGGACGGAGTGCTGAAACTTTTCAGACACCCACCCCCAGTCGCAGATCTGGGTTGAATCCATCATCCTTCTTTAGCTCACTTTGCCACCTCAGTTCAGACCCAGATATACGCAAATCAGTCTAGACCCTGTGCCTCATGGGAACAGTCCAGCCCAAACTGTCAAGCAAGGTCTTTCCTTAACCAGAAACAAGCATCCTAGGACCGGTTTCAGGGTAACACCCCTCATCAGCCAGGCTTGCTTGATCCCAGTGGCAAAGTGAGCAAGGGACCCACATTTGGTCATACCCTGTCAACTTAGGCTGAACAATGCAAACACAAGGAAATGATGGATGGAGTGCTGAAACTTTTCAGACACTCACCCCCAGTCAAGGATACTACCTCCTTTGAGTTTGTGGAATCAAAGGAAATGAGGTAGAATCTTACTTTTCTGTATTCACTTCCATTTTTGTCTTGAACCCTATTGCCCAGGTCGTCCTTTTGCTGATACTACATGACAACAAGGCTAATCAACTCCGTTGTCGCCTGGATCTAAGGTAGGATTATTTTAAAATTGCCTTACTATGAATAGTGTGTATTGATAATTGTTTTAGTCTCATGTATTTTTACACTGCTCTTACATGCATTTTTTTAATGTGTAATGCATTAGTGTACACTTTACAACTCATCAAGGTAAAATGAACACATCTGTATTGATCCTTAAAAACATGTATGTTGCTCAGTTGACTGTGGGTGTTGTGTTTGTGGTGCCTGTGGGTGTTCATTCAGTAGTGTGTGTGTGTGTGTGTTATTTGTGTGCCATGCAATATGTAAGAAAATGAGAATAACATATTACCTACATATATTTTAAAAGCAAACATCACATATATGTGTATTGACACATAAACCAGTCTCCACTCCAGCAGGGACTCAGTCCGTCAGCCTATTGCTGCTATGACAATGCGAGCACAACGGGGATAAACCCGGTGACTTGACAATAATTGAGTACTGTAAGCCAGCACAGGGGTTTGCTGCCTCGACGAGGCATGAGCACCAGTTATGTTACACACTTACACAAGATTTGCAGCCTTATTCTGAAAATGAACACAATTATTTTGAAAACAGAAGAATTCTTAACCCGTTCCCCGCTCATGATGGAACCACTCCGTCATGAGCCACGGGTGCGCTGTGCTCATGACGGAGTGGTTCCATCATGCTGCGGCTGTTGGCGGCCGCTCCTCCCACGCGGCGCTAATTCCCCGCCTGTGCGGGCGATTAGCGCAGTGGGTGGAGTCATGACGGAACCACGCCGTCATGAGCACAGCTCACCCGTGACTCATGACGGCGTGGTTCCGTCATGAGCACAGCGGCGCCGTCAACCCCCCCAAACCCCCCCAGCGCTGCGGCGGAATTTGCGCCGCAGCGAACGGGTTAAAGAGCAAATCTTTTGCACAACAAATTTGTAAATTCTGGAATTGTTAAAAAACGGAACAGAAATCACTCGAAATGAGTCGATTTTGCTGAAGAGCCTGCAAATGTATTTATCATTGTGCTACAAAACAATATAATTATTTCTTCTTGTGTTAAAAATTTCCTGGTAGGTTGTAATTGTACTACACAAGTCACCAGGCCACTAATTCCTCTGTTTTCACTTCGGAAGATTGAACAACAAATTCAAAAGCTATTATGACATTTCATGACGAGTTCAGGGATAAATTCTCATTGCTGTGCAGGCCTGTTTACCCAGGGATCAGAATTTCGACTAATAATCACACCCTCTCAGTTTTCCCCTGATAAATTTCAGCAGGTCAGACTTATCGAAATTCATCAAGGGAAATAGCAAGGAAAAAAGGAAAAACATATCGGGCCCGATTCACAGAACTAACTTAAGACAAAATCCTAAACTTACTACCATTTTGGTATTCACAGAAGGCACTTACTCATTTTGGTATTCACAGAAGGCACTTACTCATTTCGGTATTCACAGAAGTTAGGAGTCCTAACTTTAGGACTCCTAAATGCCTTCTGTGAATACCGAAAGTCTTAAAATTAGGATATTTCTCAGTTTAGTAGTAGTATAGTTAGGACTCCTAACTTTAGGACTCCTAAATGCCTTCTGTGAATACCGAAAGTCTTAAAATTAGGATTTTTCTCAATTTAGTAGTCCTAAGTCTAAACTAGGCATTTAGGAGTCCTAAAGGTAGGAGTCCTAACTATACTACTACTAAACTGAGAAAAATCCTAATTTTTAGGCTTTTGGTATTCACAGAAGGCATTTAGGAGTCCTAAAGTTAGGAGTCCTAAACTTAGGACTACTAAATTGAGAAAAATCCTAATTTTAAGACTTTCGGTATTCACAGAAGGCATTTAGTAGTCCTAAAGTTAGGAGTCCTAACTATACTACTACTAAACTGAGAAAAATCCTAATTTTAAGACTTTCGGTATTCACAGAAGGCATTTAGGAGTCCTAAAGTTAGGACTCCTAACTTCTGTGAATACCGAAATGAGTAAGTGCCTTCTGTGAATACCAAAATGAGTAAGTGCCTTCTGTGAATACCAAAATGGTAGTAAGTTTAGGATTTTGTCTTAAGTTAGTTCTGTGAATCGGGCCCAGGGTTTTTATAGCTTTTAATACTTCTCTGTTTTTTGGTGGGGATATAGGTGGGCAAGTTGTTAAGTGGGTGGGGTGTTAATGTTTAGTATTTGTTATTAACCAAACTTTACAAAATACTAAATATATAAATATTTGTTTAGGTTATAATTTATAGGTAGTTTGTGTATAGGTGTAGTTCATGTTTGTCTCATGTGCAGATGTGTATTAAGAGGTGTGGTGGTTGATGTTTCATCTGTATGTTGTGGTAGATATGTAGAGTAGGAAAAGTTAAGGTTGCTCACACATTCTCCCTAGCAACATTTTGTTGTCACGTCACTATTGTTTTCTGACCAGTATGCATGGAAGTATCCTCCACCTTGGCAACATTTGCATTCAGTCTGCCATTGACTGATTTCTAATTGTAGCACTTCATGCATGTTACAGTGGGAAACTACTTGCTATTTTAGATGCACATAGGGATCACATAAACTATTTCACATGGACTGTGCACATTTTTCCATGGGTCAATGAAACACAATTTTGTTTAAATGTTAGTTGGTGTTTTTAGAATTAGTACATCCACCATGGTGTACTTAGGCCAATCATGACCAGAAATATAACACACAAGTTCTGGTATGTGGTTTTATTGACATGTGAACCAAGGAACAAGTGGCAGTCCATGGGGCAACAACCCCAACATAGTTTGTGAGCCATTGGCTCTCCTGACAGAGTTCATGGGGGATCCATGTTATGGGACATGAGGAGTAGAGGAGTGTTCCAGTGAGGAGGCAGATCAATTTGCCATTAGGGAAAATGGCCACATAGACAGTCCACAAATGGGTGAGATCAACAGGTGGGAAAGCAAAGGGAGGATGATACCAATTGCAAAGTACACTGGCATGGCCATAAGCACAGGTAAATTGGGAAACTGGCCATGTGGCACAGAGAAATGCTACCAAACAGATTTTGGTGGAAAGAGGGGAAGTCCACATCCTTTGATGTGTGTGGGGCTTTCCGTGAGATGGGTATTGTGGGTGCCGGTGGCGACAGAGGCACACACACATACTGGGCTGAAGATGTGGATCCCCTGTCCCCTGCAGCTACCTGTGCCCAGATTGCAGTGAGCAGAGTCCAGGAAGTGGTAAGGAGGCAGAGCAGTGCTGTGTCTTTCCTAAAAAAAGTTAAAAAACGATTTTCCCTACCTGTGATTGCATCACCTTATTTTTTTCTTTCTAAATTCTTTACCTGTCTTTGCCTGTGTTTTTTACAGATTAAAATGGTAGTTTTAACCTGCCATTGATTGCATAATTTATCCCATGTTTTTGTGTTTAAACTTGTAGTTTTTCCTGCCCGTAACTGCTTCCATTTAACCTGTTGGATTGTGGGATTTGCAGTCCAAACTCTGTAGTTTTTCCCACTCATTCCCTGTGACTATCAGTTTTTCCCTCCAAATGTCTCCTTTACTCTGAGCTAAGAACTGTATGTTAAGCAGTGCACCCCCAGCGACCTTTTTGTGTGGAATGAGCCTGTCTGACTCCTAGGAGATTTCTGAATAGGGGAGCAGCTTCCAACTCCCTGGCCAGCAAACCTTGTTAGAGGTAGCTGAGACCTTATATAGTCTGATATTGTTTGGTACATGTGTACACTGATTGGTGATTGTTTCTGATGTTTCTATTGGATTAGGGTCAGTGTCCTCATCGGTTAGGTATTTGAGGCTTCTGATTGGTTTCTGGGTCAGTGATTCAATCAATGTAGGGTTGGGACTAGGGCTAGAGTTGGGATTTCTATTGGAAGTAGGGACTAGGGCTTCCTGTGTTATTGGTGGTTGGGACTAGGGTTGGGGCTAGGGCTAGGGTTAGGCCTTTAATTGGAAGTAGGAACTAGGGCTTCTGGTGTTATTGGTTGCTGGACTAGGTGTGGGACTAAGAGTAGAGTTAGGCTTTCTATTGGAAGTAGGGACTAGGGCTTCCTGTGCCATTGGTTGCTTGGACTAGAGTTGGGACTACTGGTAGTGCTAGGGCCTCTATTAGACGTAGAGATCAGGGTTTTTTAAACTGATTAGGCGCCTGGACTAGGGCTGAGATTGGCTGTAAGGTCCTGGTCTCCTATTGGTTCTAGATTTTAGGGCCAGTGTTGTGATTGGATAGTGTAAGGAGTAGGGTTCCCATTGGCTGAAGGGGTCACCTGACTACTAGGGCTATGAATGGCCAAGGCTTAGGGCGTCTCAGCCCGGACGTCAAGGCTAAGGGTGGAGAGGACAAGGGTGAGTGCCTGTTTGAGCCTGTGGAGAGGACAAGGGTGAGTGCCTGTTTGAGCCTGTGGAGAGGAGAAGGGTGAGTGCCTGTTTGAGCCTGTTCGAGACTGGTCGGGACCTGGGCCAGAAATGCTACCCATTTTCCCATTCATTAATACCCATCCTATGTATATGTCCCTCTGTATATAAGCATTAATTTCACTATAGATATGTACCTATAATTGTGTATTACTTTGTATAAACATGTAGAATAATTGTGTTGTTATACAAACAAAAAAAACAAAAAGAAAATATATTTTATAAATTCTTTACCTGTCTTTGCCTGTGTTTTTTACAGATTAAAATGGTAGTTTTAACCTGCCATTGATTGCATAATTTATCCCATGTTTTTGTGTTTAAACTTGTAGTTTTTCCTGCCCGTAACTGCTTCCATTTAACCTGTTGGATTGTGGGATTTGCAGTCCAAACTCTGTAGTTTTTCCCACTCATTCCCTGTGACTATCAGTTTTTCCCTCCAAATGTCTCCTTTACTCTGAGCTAAGAACTGTATGTTAAGCAGTGCACCCCCAGCGACCTTTTTGTGTTAACAAGTGAGTTAAACCAGCCCCCCCTCCTTTACCTCCTGAGACAGCAATAATCTGCTGTAAGCTGTTTAAACTGTGTTTAATAGGAACTGTGCACTTCGTTTTTTGGCCAGGAGAGGGAGTAAAGCCTTATACAAATAGTGTTGCTGGAGGACAAGTTTGTCAGGGGCTTACCAAAGTGTGGAATGAGCCTGTCTGACTCCTAGGAGATTTCTGAATAGGGGAGCAGCTTCCAACTCCCTGGCCAGCAAACCTTGTTAGAGGTAGCTGAGACCTTATATAGTCTGATATTGTTTGGTACATGTGTACACTGATTGGTGATTGTTTCTGATGTTTCTATTGGATTAGGGTCAGTGTCCTCATCGGTTAGGTATTTGAGGCTTCTGATTGGTTTCTGGGTCAGTGATTCAATCAATGTAGGGTTGGGACTAGGGCTAGAGTTGGGATTTCTATTGGAAGTAGGGACTAGGGCTTCCTGTGTTATTGGTGGTTGGGACTAGGGTTGGGGCTAGGGCTAGGGTTAGGCCTTTAATTGGAAGTAGGAACTAGGGCTTCTGGTGTTATTGGTTGCTGGACTAGGTGTGGGACTAAGAGTAGGGTTAGGCTTTCTATTGGAAGTAGGGACTAGGGCTTCCTGTGCCATTGGTTGCTTGGACTAGAGTTGGGACTACTGGTAGTGCTAGGGCCTCTATTAGACGTAGAGATCAGGGTTTTTTAAACTGATTAGGCGCCTGGACTAGGGCTGAGATTGGCTGTAAGGTCCTGGTCTCCTATTGGTTCTAGATTTTAGGGCCAGTGTTGTGATTGGATAGTGTAAGGAGTAGGGTTCCCATTGGCTGAAGGGGTCACCTGACTACTAGGGCTATGAATGGCCAAGGCTTAGGGCGTCTCAGCCCGGACGTCAAGGCTAAGGGTGGAGAGGACAAGGGTGAGTGCCTGTTTGAGCCTGTGGAGAGGAGAAGGGTGAGTGCCTGTTTGAGCCTGTTCGAGACTGGTCGGGACCTGGGCCAGAAATGCTACCCATTTTCCCATTCATTAATACCCATCCTATGTATATGTCCCTCTGTATATAAGCATTAATTTCACTATAGATATGTACCTATAATTGTGTATTACTTTGTATAAACATGTAGAATAATTGTGTTGTTATACAAACAAAAAAAACAAAAAGAAAATATATTTTTCGTCTACATGTACTTGCTTCCAGTGTGCATCTATGTACCTCCATGTACTTGGATCTGTGTGTCTGTTACTTTTCTCCTGAAAAAGCATATCCAATGCCCTACCCTATTTCTCATCCTGTACCTCTATCAGTATCTTTAATCTGCATATACTTACCTCCTTTATGCATCTATACACTCTCAATGTACTTGTGGATCTATATATTTATCACTTATTTTTAATTTAGCATTTCCAATGCACTATCCTATTTCTCAGCCTATACTTCTCTCAATATATCTTCTAGCCCAACTTTCTGACTCATCTCAAACTTCTTTCTACTACTCTTTCCAATGCACTACCATATCTCTCACCCTATACATCTATCATTACATCCTCTACACCCACTCTCTCATTTGTCCCAAACCCCATACCACTACTATGTTCCCGAAAATAACCCTTTCTTGACTCTCTCCTACTCCACCCCTCCTCATCTGACACATCTTTTACTATACCGATCCCCCACAACAAACCTTTCTAAACTCTTCCCTCTGACTCCTCCCCTCCAAAAACCCTTTTTACTCATCCAAAAGCCTCCTCCTACTGCTTTGACCTAAAAAAAGAAATCCTTCACTCTTCTATCCCTCCACTATTCTTTTCAATCAAAATAACAGACTAACATGTTCACTTTTCTAATTCCACATTCCACTATACTAATTCACCACTAACCCTTTACGGGTTCCAGAGGAACATGCTGCTCGCCAACAAAGCATTTTAACACCTCATCAGGGTTACAAGCGCTATATAAATGCAAACCTTTCTCCCTTTTTTACCCCTCCCCAACCCTTCTCAATCCAGATAACTGACTAACATATCCACCACTCAAATTACTTCATATTTCCCTATACTAATTTTCAACACTAATCTTTTATGGGTTCCGGAGTAGCCTGCTACTCGCTAGAAAAGTGCTTCAACACCCCATCAGGGGTAACATGCGCTATATGAATGCAAACCTTTCTTTCCCTTCTATCCCTCCGCAATCCTTCTCACTCCAAATAACTGACTAATATTCACCAATCAAATTACTTTCATATTTTCACCATACTAATTCATCACTAATCCTTTATGGGCTTCCGGAGTAGCGTGCTACTCACCAAAAAAAGCGCTTCAACACCCCATCAGGGGTAAGAAGCGCTATATAAATACAAACCTCTTTTCCTCTTCTATCCTTCTGCTATCCTTCCGAATCCAAATAACTGACTTACATATCCACCACTTAAAATTTACTTGCATGTTTCACTATACTAATTCAACACTAATCCTCTATGGGTTGCGGAGTAGCATGCTACTCGCCGAAAAGTGCTTTGACGCCTCGTCAGGGGTAGTAGGTGCTATACAAATGCAATTACAATACAATACAATATAATTTCTCTGCGCCAACAAGTGAAGCAGCATAGCACTAAGAAGGGCCTTCTGGTTTGCCAGCACAGTGACAACATTGCGTTGTAAAAATCACATTGTTGCTATCTAGGAGTCATTCTTCTGCTCCATGGACTCCAGTTTGTTATGGATTGCCCCCAACTGGCTCGCAACCTCACTGATGTTACTTCGGTAGGGCAGTTGTTCATGCATCTGCCTTATGACACCAGCGTTGTCAGCCAGGCACTGTTCCAAGCCATGGAGCCCAGGGTAGGTGCCTCTTATGGCATAACGTTGTGTTCTTATTGGGGCTGAGGCACCTAGGATGCTCTCCATGATCTCCATCCCTGCCCACACAGCATCTACCAGATCCCACTTCACTCCTACCGCACAATGTTGGAATTCATCCAGGACAGGGACCGGATCAGGAGTTGTTGGTACATCATCTACAATGAAATAGATATATGTTGTTGTTAATCTATGTTAAATTGTGACATGAGTAATCTGGTTTATATTCCGACTTCCTACTAATTCCACGTCATGCCAATATTGATGCTTAGTCCATCTGTTCCTCATAGGTTAGAGGCCAAGTTGCAGAGTAATAGCCTTTCAGATGGCAGTATTTCTGCATTGTTCACACGACCACTATGTGACAGGGCTGAAGTGTTATGTCATGACACATGCTGCAACACAGTTACACGGCTCGCTGGCCATGCCATTCCTGCACATGTGATATGAGGTACAGTCCACCTCTGCCTTGGTGATTAGCTTTCTTTTTCATGATACCTATACTGATAGTGTTTTGACGTATTAACACCACTACTGCACACATTGCACCTAGTTCCCTGAGTGCCTGCATTCCCTGTGACCAGTACTTAGTCCACAGCTCCTGTGAAGGTAAAGTGGGTTTGCTCATGTATTAGATATGATCCTGCAGTTTGCCTTTCACTGTACACCACGGCACTCTGCCTTGTTTTGCTGTCTTGCTTGCACATTGTGCCTTCATGTGGCCAAGGGTTCAGTTTTTCACACATATCCTGCACACCTCTACTCAGCTTCCAACCTTGCTACACTGCAGAAATATGTGAGAGCATGTACTTAATGTGGGTTTTCTATTTGTGTTTACTCATATAATTTCATAGCACACACACTTGGCTCCATATTAGTGGACAGTGGGCACTGTGTAGCAACTCTGAGGGGATGGACCCAGTCATACTAAGTAGATTTCTAACACTGACACTCTCATGTGCCTACAACACCAACAATATGCATGTCCATATCCAATGGACTGACGTGGCTGTCTGTTTCTGAGGGCTATCGTATGAGCTGTTGCCCACATGGTAGTTGTGCTGGGATTGGTGACTTGTATCTACCCAGGTTTGCCACAAACTGTTCACATCTACCTCAGCCTCATACCATCTGTGACCTAGCTAGTTCATCCTATACCTTGACCGAACTCTGTTTCATATCCTCCAGCTTTGACATATGAGGCATGGTGAGAAATAGTCTGAATTGCCTTCAGACTTCCTCCTGCCATGTGCTACATTATCACCCAGTGCCACATCACATGTAGGATGTGCTTCCACAAGGGTCTTTTCTCTGACATCCCTTCCCAGCAACAACACAAGTGTGAGACTGTCAGACATAGCAGAGCATGTGTCTTGGTTGGGCTACTTTGCAGTACACATATCCTTTCTCACATTCTTGCCATGCAATGTCCCCCCATTCAGACACAGTAGCAGTTTGACATGCTCAGCCAGCACCTACAATGCACTACACTACCAAGGGCCCATCAGGGCCACACACTATCTTTTGTTTCAACATACATGGTCCTCTGATGTGTATCACTTGCATTCACCCCTACACCAAATATGGTTTTGGTAATGACAGGAATTTGACAGGTCCCTACCAGAGGAACTGTGTGATCTCACCCCCACGTCGGGACTGCTGCGTACTATGTAGTATCATGCAGTTTACTATACTATACATGTGACTCTTTGCATGTTCCTGTGTGTTAATCCTTCACATGCCCCACAACTGACCCCCCTTTCAGGTGTGCAGTTTCTCCTCTCACAATTCCAGTGCATTCCACTGTGTGCATGGGCCCATGTTAGACACAGCGGCATCAAGATGCAAGGTGGCCTGCATTGTAACTGTCTGGTTGGGCAGGGTTAATATGTCCATGCATGATGTGCAGTTATATTCCTCATTTATAAGTTTTGGATGCAGGGCAGCTCAGTGCAGCAAGTCACTTTGCTTTACAGTGCAGCCCTGAGTCAAAAGGAAAGGTCATGAATGCACAGTATCAATGAATTACAGCACATTCCTGTAATATCTGCCTGTCGTGGTGCACAAACTGATGCCTAGCGTCAATGCAGGCATCATTGTAACCTGGTGCAAGGGTGTATGCATTGTTGCCAGGATTGTTTTTGTGCAGCAGGTGTGTTATTATCTTTATATGTGTGTTGTAGAATGCAGCAAACACAGGAAAAGGAAAAACGAGGGGAAATAAAGTTATTTATCCTGGTTATGCCTCCCCATTCCCAGGTTTACAGAGTCTTGTAAATCTGGAAATATATCAAAACCCATGGGTGTTGTGTGAGAAAACCCACCACAGTGCCCATGAATTGCCTCCTTGATGTAGTATATGGCAAAGCAGTGATTTGCACTTCCTTGCCTCACTCCATTTCTATGAGGCCATGCAAAGCCATGCAGGGTGGCTTTGCCTCACCTTATGGATGGATGTGATTGAGAGGCCTGTGCCACCACAGCATCATAAAAAGTGACGCTCCGGCGGCACCGGCCTCTTGTAAATGAATGCAAAAAGAACTATTGATGGACAGAATGCAGAACAATGTCATACATTCACCCCAGTACAGAGACCTGGGCCTAAATCCATAGTTTTTTTGCTCACCATGCCATTCCAGTTTGGACCCAGCCATATGTAAATCAGTCTTGACCCTGTGCCCAATGGGAACAGTCCAGCCCAAACTGCCAGGCCAGGTCCTCCCTGGACTGGAAACAAGCATCCTAGGACCGGTTTCGGGGTTTCACCCCTCTTCAGCCAGAATAGCTTTATTCCAGTGGCATGGAGAGCACGGGACTCACGTCTGAGCATACCCGTCACACTCGGGGTGACAAATGTAAAAACAACTATTGATGGACAGAATGCAGAACAATGTCAGACATTCACCCCAGTAGAGAGATCTGGGCCTAAATCCATCGTTTTTTTGCTCACCATGCCATTCCAGTTTGGACCCAGCCATATGCAAATCAGTCTTGACCCTGTGCCCAATGGGAACAGTCCAGCCCGAACTGCCAGGCCAGATCCTCCCTGGACTGGAAACAAGCATCCTAGGACCAGTTTAGGGTTTTCACCCCTCTTCAGCGAGAATAGCTTGATTTCAGTGGCATGGAGTGCACGGGACTCACGTCTTAGCATACCCATCCCACTTGGGGTGACAAATGCAAAAAGAACTTGTAAATGAAGTCCAAAGTTTATTGCTTAGTATTGTGGAACTTGTAGTTCTGGTGACTCATGTTATACATTCCACTACAAGTACCAATATGCAAAGGTGAACCTGGACTGGTGCCATGCTTCACACATGGAAGGAATAAACGTGAGGGAGCCGAACTGAGCTGTGCTGCATGTGACTGGGCAGTGTAACTTACATTTATGCGATATTTAATGGAACTTGACCCAGATTCCTGCCCGTACCCTGCATATAGCGCAGTGGAGCCCTGGGACCTAGCGAGCTGCACTGCACAAAATAACCTTTTTTCCCACACACCCCCTTATCACAACTTACCCTGTAGGTCTTGTTGTTACTCATTACCCGCACTATCTTGTCCTAGAACTCCTGCGCCCAACTCCTCTGGGATGACAGATGCCACCCTCTCCTCCAAGGCATCCAGCTCTTTCTGGGGCACTGGGTTTCAACCTACTATTGCATGGCTGCCTTCAGGATGTTTGCTAGGTTCTCCTTTGTCCTGCACTTATAGTCATGCCAGAGCTTCTTGCAGTCGGTGACGGTCCTCTTGGCTTGTCTAACGCTGTTGTTCTTGGCCACTCTAGACTGCCAAATGGCTTCTTTCTTTCCTCTAGGCAACTTGAGGTGACAAATAGCTGAGGCTGGTGTTCTGTCACCTCAGTGATCAAGATTTCATTTTCCTCCTCGCTGAATCTGCACTTTCTCTTCCTCTTCCTCTAGGAGTCTGTCTGGACATCCTGGCTAGTGCTGGGGTTGTTAGGGTTGATGTCTTGGTTGCTGCTCTGGTCTTCTTGCTCTCTGGCTGCCATTTGTGAAGTTTACAAATGTTTTTCTTTCAAAAGCATAATTTTTTCTATGTTTATTGACGCTTCACTAACAGAAAAGTGATGCAATGATGGTTGGTGTCACGTTGTGTGCCGCTCACTAGCCTTAAGTCAGTTTGTATCCAATGCATCAGTTTCCTCTACAACATCACACCTGTGGCAGCATCATTTTTTTATGCTGCCTGGTCCTTACACCATTGTGTGCCATACCGCAAATATGGGCCATTCATGGCATTTAATAATGACGGAGCGAACGATAAGTCATTTTGACTCGTCACTCACCCAAGGCAGCACTACGCCAGTTCTTGTAAATGAGACCCTAAGTTCCTTTCAGCTAAGCAAAGGTTATCATTCGTCACAGAGTGCTAGCACTGTCTGGACTGAGAATGTTTTGAGCAGAGGTCCTGCTCCTCAGCAGAATGTTGACAACGAACTACGATTCCCAGCATATCACAAACTTTTACATAGCGGTGAGATATGACAGCCATCTTCAATTTCCTGTATTTCTTCGTTCGTGGCTCACAATGCCACATGCTGGGAAATGTTACTGCAGCCAGGACCTTGCTATATTGGTCTCGGATTTCCCTTACCAAGACTTATTGGGGTATATTATCAAGAAACGGCGTTAAAGTGATCGCCGGTTTAGCGGCAGAAAACTGCCGCTAAAGCGGCGATAATGGGCTTGATAATATGCCTTTGTGAATTCCAATAGAAGTCCATGTTCTGGTGTGAACATGGGCTTCTATTGGAATTCTCACGGGCATATTATCAAGCCCATTATCGCCGCTTTAGCGGCAGTTTTCTGCCGCTAATGCGGCAATAATTTTAACCCTGCCCTTGATAGTATGCCCCACTGCTTCTTAAGGATTTAGTTTGATGAACATTACAAATATAAGAGATATTCCGAAAAATTGTCTTGAACTATTCTCTTGAACATTTATCTGAATTCTTCGAAGACTGTAGTGACTACTTGCATTAAGGTTTCTGGTGACCGAACAAGAAAAATTCTTAAGTTGGTCTAAATTATGTATATATGATTGTCATGCACAACAATTAGCGTTTTGGACCCCACATACAAATTGCTAAGCATAGAGAATGACAAGATATCTGAAGAACATTTTGTTTTGCTAGGATTCAAGTTGCTTTTTCAAAGGGAAATGGCAAAATGTAGCCTATAGATATTAGTACAGTTAAAGGACTGCTTAATATGTAATTACTTTATGATGGACAACAGAGGGAAAAATGTGGCAGAAGAAATAACACAAAAACACAGGAAAACATCTCGTTCCGTCCAGACCTATAATTCGAGAACAATTTCTCAAGCGAGTGGAGATGCTCCTGCCAGAACATCTGCGCTCTAAGATAGAAGCCAATAGTTGGAACGTAATAACCAGACCGTTTCAGGCGATAAACATTGCAATATAATGGGCGCTTAAAATAGTATAGAATTACGGGGCATATTAACAAGGGCCGGCAATAAATATTGCAAAGTGCACTTAGCGCTTGCTTATTTATCGCCAGCTATCTCTGGAATTTATCGCCCGGTTAGCGCGTTATCAACAACGCGCATCGCCAAGGCGATAAAAATTCCAGAGATAGTGTGGATATCGCCGTTTTCCATGGTGGAAAACGGCGATATCCTAGATGATAGGGCCTGTGGTCTTAGCCACAGAATCCACCCCGCATGTTAAGTATGCCTTAGTCAGGAATTTTACAGACGTTAAATTCCTGCGTTACGGCATACTTAACGCGATTTAAATAATCGCTACCCTTCCTTGTTAATATCGCGAAGCTGCCTTTGCGATATTTTCCCTGGTTGGTTTCACAGCCACGCCTACTTTGCATCTCATTACATTAGCGATGCAAAGTTAGGCGTGCAGGAAACAGGCGCTAAGTCAGCAAAACACGCGATAGCGTGTCTTTGCTGATAAGGCGATAAAATGATCGCCGCTTTTCGGCCGAAAACGGCCGCAAAAGCGGCGATAATTTTATAGCGCCGCCTTGTTAATATGCCCACAAATTTCCTTACACAGATGTCACAGCTCGACAGGTTGTTCGTTGTTCTAAAAAAAAATCTGAAAAACTGGAAACTACAGGAAATGCCAATTCATTGATTATAAAAAACATTTACATTTTTTACTAAAGCTAAATATCTACGCAAACGTCTTCACCATCATATAGTAATCTGCTTTTATTGTAGCCTTTTTTAACTTAAATTACTCTGTCAATCTAAATACTTTTGTTATCACAATGGAAGATTGCACATTCCTCCAGATTTCCTGTACTCTTCCGCTGAGTGTGTCTTTCCTGCTATTCTGATCACAAGTACCCGATTGATCAGCACCAAGGGACCCTCGCAGCGACAGTCACAAGTTTCTAGCCATGCACCTGAAGCCACCTGCAAAACTGTCTTAAGAGGCATTTCTCCATGCACAATACTGTCCATATTGGACAATTGTACTTATGGGTAATGGTTTATTATAGGGGCAATGGCACGCTTTAATATTTAATTTCTCCATGTCAGAATGTTTTCCCAGAGATAAACACTTCTCCAACCACGCCAAATTTGTGGTTGTTTTCCCCTTTCCACACTGCAAAGAGTTTTGCTTCAAATCTTGACACAAGTCAATGTCCAAAAGTTTCCAATATGCTAATTTGTAGAAGAAAGTTTGTGAATATCGATAATCCTTACATGTCTTTTGGTGTTCCCAAACTTTCCATGATAAGCCTCACAATGGAAGGCTCACTACGCACCCCTAATGTTGGATTTACTTGTGTACAGTATTACACAATAGTAGATTAACAATGCACATGAGTAAATAAGTATACACATTCAAAGTACATTTAATGAGTACCGTGCGCATACACATATGAGTCATTTGCAAGTGTAAATTAAACTCTCAAAAGCAAATAGCTTTGGGAATTTTGGCCCTCAGGCGACATTGTTAAAGAAATTAGTGAATGTGACCTTGGTGCTTTATGACCTTCTATTGTGCATGGATTTGCTCACTTCAGGAAGTCATAAAACGTTTTCAGGTTGCTGCTTGAAACTTGTTAGAGTTGTAGCTTTCTTGGCATAATCATGAGTTTCTTTTTTATTTCTTAAGGAAAAATACTTTCCCAGTTGACAAATTTTCGGTGATGTTCCCTTTCACTTCTCAATCTGACAAACGATTTTCCCCACCCCTGACAGAATCAAATCTCTAACCATTTTCAGGGTGGGATGTTAATGAAAATAGTTTATGACTAACCACAAACATGTAAACCTTGGAATGTGTACAGGTTTTCTAGGGCATTTTTCACTGGAAAGCCTACTTCCATACCACCAGAGTAGATTTAATGACAGAGAAATCACTTTGTCAGGAAATGCAATTACCAATGAGTTAGACCTGGCATCCTTAGTGTGGTCTCCCCCAGACGGTTTTGCTAGTTCCTCCTGTTTTTGCTGATTCCTTTTGTTGGCATTAGGACTCTGAGCACTTTACCACTGCTAACCACTGTTAAACTGCATGTGCTTCTCCCCCAAACATGATGACATTGGCGTTTACCTGATTGGCATAATTAATGCAGTGACAAGTCCCTTGTAAAGCGGTATACCATATGCCCAGGGCCTCTACTCCAAATGCTACTAGTGGGTCTGCCACACTAATTGTATCACCCACATAAGTAGCCTTTCAAATCTGTACCAGGCCTGCCACTGCAGTGCCTGTGTGTGCAGTTTACTAGCACTTTGACTTCACATTTAAAACTACTTGCCAAGCCTTAAACTCCCCTTTTATTTTATATGTCACCCCTAAGGTAGGCCCTAAGTAACACTAAGTTCAGGCAGCCATGTAAGTAAAAGGTAGGACGTCTGTGTTTAATCTTTACATATCCTGGTAGTGACAAACCCCCAAATTCATTTTTTTTACCACTGTGAGGCCTACCCCTCTGATAGGTTAGCATTGGGAATTCCTTAATACACTTTTAAGCTGTAATTCCTGATCAGAGAGGAGTGGCTTCTTCCTGTTTCATATCTTTGGAATGGTAATGATATCTTGCAATGGGGGCCTTACCCACTGGTAAAGCAGTGGGTGAAGATACCATTCCACTTGAGTTTTATAAAACATTCAGGGATGTTTTGACTCCAGTCTTTCTTGAACTGATTAATGAGATACTTGATGGAGGTGACTCCCCTCCCTCGTGGAACAAAACTAATATCATTGTTTTTCCTAAAAAAAGGAAACCACCCGATAATTTGAGCTCATATAGACCAATATCCCTTATTAATTCAGATGCCAATATTTTTTCAAAGCTTTTGGCATCCCGCTTAGCTCCTCTGATTCATTTGTTAGTTTCAGAGGAACAGCATGGCTTCATTCCTGGTAGGGATACTGCTGCACATATAAATACTGCTATAGCCGCGTTTGATATTGCCAACCATTTGGATCAGCGAATTGGTATGCTGATGTTAGACGCCGAGAAAGCCTTCGATCGGGTGGCCTGGGGTTCTTTGTGGTGTACAATGGTTTCTTTTGGTCTCGGTCGGAGGTTTGTCTCGGCGGTTCAGAAACTTTATTGCAAACCTACCGCCGTAATTAAGTATAGCGGTTTTGCTTCAACTTCTTTTAGTATTTTTCAGGGTACGCGGCAAGGTTGCCCGCTTTCTCCTTTATTATTTGCGTTGTATATTGAGCCCTTTATTAGACACCTTCTTCACAATAAGCTTATTTCACCGTTTTTTTTTTAATGGTATCTCTCTAAAAGTCACTGCTTATGCAGACGACATCGCTGTCTTTTCCACAAGGCCAGCAGAAGCTATTGTAGTGATAACCCAAGAGGCGCAACGGTTTGGGTCTTTCTCTGGATACAAACTTAATTTAAATAAGACACAGTCAATTCTTAATTTTACACCGATAGCAGCCCCATCTTCGTTAGGTATTACAGCATCGGCTATGTATTTAGGTGTGTGTCTCAGTTCTCGTACTGATGACCTCTTCGAATTAAATTATATACCGCTGTTGAAAAAGGTTACTATCGACTTTCGTAGGTGGCATAGGCTACCACTGACCATTATCGGGAGGTGTAATATAGTTAAGATGAATATACTTCTTAAATTTCTCTATTTCTTCCGCGCCATCCCATTAAAAATTCCGGCGACTTTTTTTAAGCGATTGGATAGTGTTATCAGAAGCTTTATCTGGGGTTATCGGAGAGCGAGAAGAGCTCTTAGATATATTAAGCTGTCTTTTGAGCAAGGTGGTTTTAAACTTCCGGATTTTCGAACCTATTTCTGGGCTGCCTTTATTAGTCGGATTCAGTGTTTACTTAAGGGACCTGATGCGGGTAAACCTTGGCTCGCGTATCAGCTGGCTTATGGCTCAAACACGGGATTTTTACTACATCATATGCTAGACCCGAACTACAACAAGAGAGTTCGATTTAAGATCATTCGGCATATTTTTCATATCTGGCAGGACATATGCAAAAAAAATTATTTGCCGGAATGGCATGAATTTATCTGCCTATGGGGTAATCCGAGGTTCCCTGGTATTTTTTCTGATTCAGTTGGGCGAAGCTGGCAACAACAGGGTATTACACTGTTGGGGCATCTATACGATGAATACGGCTTTAAGTCCTTCCAATCTTTGACAGAGAAATTCGGGGTAACCCATAACTCATTTTTTAAATACCTACAAATTAGGAATGCTTTATGCAGGGGGAAGGCCTGTCGGCTCTCTCCCCTACAACAGAGGTTCTTCGGCTAATTTTTAAAAATGGGGGGCGAGGTCTCATAGGGAGAGCATATCGATGCTTTATAGACGTATCAGACGATGATGTTATACAGGTTATAGTTACATTGAATAGTATGTTTGATATTGAGGTGACTCCTGATGAGGTTTCAGAAGCATTGGCTAGAATTAGTTCCTCTGTCACTTCAATTAACCTAAAAGTGCAACAACATCGTATCCTGTTTATGCTGTACTATACTCCAAAGGTCATTTCTAAATGGGCCGCCTTGCATAACTCTTTTAAGTCCTATTGCCCTAACTGTAATGAATTTGCCGTGGATCTACGTCACATGTTTGTTACATGCTCTAAGCGTGCTGATTTCTGGCATAAGGTTGCTCAGGAGCTGAGTAAGATAATAGGTAAAAATATAGTACTATCTGAGAAAGAAATCTTACTAGGGTCATTGTCGGACACAGGTAATGTCTCAAATTCTTTGGTGTCAATTTTTATTGCATGTGCCCGTTTGAGTATCGCTAGGGTATGGATAGAAAAATCTAGTCCTAATATCACTGAATTTTGGTTACTATTGAGGGGGGTTTATGAAATGGAATTGGCACTTGCTATAGCAAGGGTATTGCGTTTGATGGTTAAATTTGACAGGCTTTGGTCCAGCCTTCAGTGGGGTTAATAGCATATATTTAAGTTTTGTTTGTTATGATATCTTTTCTGTGTTTAGTGTTTACACTCATCTGTAGCTATTGTAACTATTGTATGATTTGGGATGATAATATGATATGTCATGTATATTTTCTACCTGTGTCTTGCGACCAATACAAATTTATTAAAAAAAAACAAAAAAAAAAAAACAGGAATGGTAATGATACATCCTCTTTACAGGTGAAGTTGGATTTAACAATAATGCTTTAAAAGTGACACTTATCGAAAGCTGACATTCTTGTGCACTTACTGATCTGTGTGCCTGACAGTCTGTCTCCAATACACATCTGGGGTGGGTGACAGCTACACTTGGTGCTATACTTTTATACTTTGTGAATTTCCCATTAGACAGCCACAACACAGGAAGGATAGGTGTGTCCATCTCATACATCTGCATTCTGATGGCCTTGCCTGGGCTGGATGGAAGGTAGGAACTAACATTTCACTTGAGCAGGCATTGTCCTATCCCCACACAAAAGACGGATTACCCCCGACAGAGAGCCTGACGAACATGATTGTGTTGAAGGGGATACTTGTGCACTTCAGAGAGCTGCTTTGAAGTCAGCCCCACATCAACGGCTCTTTTGGATATAAGGACTAGGTCTCTGAACCCCTAAAATCACACACTACTTAACTGGTGTGACGCTTAAAGGACCCTACTGGACTGCTGATATGGAAGGTCTGCTTTTCTGTGTGCTGCCCTGCTGCCTGCTGCTCTCTGCTGCTGAAGGAGAGCTGGACTCTGCCTTCACTCCAAGTGATCTAAATGGGCTTGTTTCTCTTGCCGCCTCTTGCTTGACACTCAAGGATATAGAGTCCCTACCCCTGCTACTGTGCCTGGCTCCTTGGAATTGGCACAGATACTTGCAACATTGATTTCAAAGCACATCCTGTCTGTGTTTAGCAGAACCGGAGCATTGACCCAGTTGTGTGTGTAAAATTGGTGAATCACCGTGGAACCAGCGTTTTTCCTCCAGAGAACACCGCATCTGACATCGTATTGCCGCCATTGCAGGTTTCTGGATTGACGAATCCAGCGCATCTCTCAACGCCTCTCAATTCTGGCACCCTTCTTCGAAATAGACTCATCGCCTTCACTGTGAAAGGTACTTTGTTCATTGGGCCTGTGTGGGTCATGTAGCTGGCCGGCACTCCACCATGTTCAGCCCTAACTTTTACTTTTCCCCAGTCCAGCACGGCCTAAAGTAACCTTTTTAGCACTACTTGCTTTGAAGCACTTTACTGCATTTATCTCAACTTCTATACTCTTATGAGTATTCACAAAGGTAAGTTACTACTAGTAAAGTTAGACATTTGGTCTAAGTTTACCTTAGTGAATACCCAAACATAGTAAACTTACACAAAAGTGTACGTTTACTTTTGTGATCCGGGCCAATAGTGGGTAGTTGAAGGCATGCAGTTGAGCAAAAGTAGGTGTAAGCATACCCTAAAACAAGCTTTTTGACATGTGTCTTATGCAGAAGAGTGGAAACTTTTCTTAAACTTTCTTAGTCATTTCTGATTAAACATTGCTGGCGTCTTTAAAGAAACCGTATAAGACACTACTGTTCAGATGTTTTCATTAGTACAAATCATCCTGCTGTCAGATTAAAATCCAAATATGCAACAGCATTCAAAGTGTTGACAATAAGGTCCACTTCACATTCACGCTGTAATTAAGCAGAGAGGTATTTTATTGTCAGTAAATACATACCCGCTAGCATGTTTCCAGAAACCGGTGAATAGGGAAGTAGCATAAGTGGAATTCTTGGAAAGGGTTACAGTAAAAAAGCAAAATGATTGTCTGCTGAAATGCATGTAGGCCACTGCCAAAAACACTCTCTTTTACTAAAGTCACGTACAAGAAACAAAAGATACGAATCAAAAGATACTTCTGTCTCATAAACTACAGAAATAAATACAGAGTATGAGATACATAGTTCACAAAGACCGGCTAATGGCAGGAGTACAGTCACTTTTGATTTTGAAAACTTGTCCTTCATTTAAAGGCAAATGAAATGCACGTTTATAAGAATGATCATTTTCAGATGCATTGTTGGGGGATAATCAAAATAAAATCTCAGTAGAATTACTACTCCATCTAAAAAAACATTATATTATATCCATATAAAATGATTAAAAAAATATCTATATATAATATTTGGGGGCATATCAGCAACACCCGGCGATAAT
This sequence comes from Triturus cristatus, assembly GCF_964204655.1. Classification (NCBI taxonomy): domain Eukaryota; kingdom Metazoa; phylum Chordata; class Amphibia; order Caudata; family Salamandridae; genus Triturus; species Triturus cristatus. The sequence continues at coordinate 730,422,399 of NC_140587.1, read as the reverse complement.
TATTGCTCAGCGCTCTTAGCTAGAGGATAATTATCGCCGGGTAACGTGGATTTTTATCGCTGAGATAGCGTGCTATTAGCAACGCTTATCTCCTCAGCGATAAAAAACCTCACGCTAACTGCCTAACGTGAGATTATCACTGGAACCCCAGTGATAATCTCACGCAATGTGGCTTTAGCTTGCTGATAGGGACTCACAAACTTAGCCATGATATCCACCCTCCATAGGATATCATGGCTAAGTCAGTCCTGAAGCAGGCGTAAGGAAAGTAGTGATAACAGGGGTTATTGCTACTTTTCCTGACGCTATGCTTCACAGCGTGGGGCTTGATGACAGGAGAAATGTCGCTTAGCGACATTTCTCCTGTCATGTTAGGTCAGGAACGCCCACTTTGCATCTCATTAGAGATGCAAAGCTGGGCGTAAAGAATCCCCACGCTAAAGCAAGGTGTCACGCGTTAGCGTGGCCTTGCTAATATAGCGATAAAATTAATGCTGCTTTTCGGCCGAAAACGGCCGCAAAAGCGGCAATAATTTTTTATCGCCTGCTTGTAAATATGCACAGAGTTGGTGGCACCATATTGAAGGGAGTATAGGGATTAAACCTCTGCCTTAAATATGTACTCTGCCATTGTGTAATCAAGACTTAGTTCCAAATGTGTAACCTACTTGTCCGCTGTGTATGCCGGTGAAGTGCGTCACCGGGAAGGAGTACTGCGGGCCTTGCTCGTGGAGGCCAGGATTGTCTGAGGAGGCTGCCAAGGTCGAGGGCCTCATGCATGGAGCTAGCCCAGGCATGTGGTGGGCACTCTTGGAGACACGCCGGTGCCGGCAGGTGAGCAGTGAGGCCTGGATGCGCATGGGTGGCGTTGGCCTCGTGACGGGGTGAGAGGCGCCACCCTGGCAGACACGTTGGCCATTCCGGAAGAGAACCACGCCCAGGGCTACATGCTTTTTATTCACACCCCTATGCTAGCCTGGCTTACGCCGGGCAAGCTCACCCCACACACGCTTACAGGTGGATGTAACAAGCTACATTTCTGTGATCTTTCCCACTGGCTGGGGTGACATGGTTGCGTCCACTGTCCACAACACTACCAATACCAGCATTACATGTCGACATGGACATGTCTGAGGTCTGCATACTGTAGTCTGTCCAGCACATCCACGCCACACTTGGCAATGTGTGCATTCTCATTCATGGGTCACTCGCCTCCTTTGCACATGCCTGGTTGCCGCCTACCTCCACATTCCGCTGGTGTGTGCCTGATGTGCCATGCCGTTGGTGGCTGCGGTACATGGCTAGCCCAGGTTGCCACAGTAAGTTGTGCTATCAGGTTTGGTGGGTGGGCATGTTGTTTGGCATGTTGTATGTGGGTTTGTAACGTGTGTATTGCCAGAGTTGTGAGTTGCATGATTGTGGATTGGAGGTGTGTCTTGTGATCATTTGGTACTTACCAACAAGCACTCCATTTCCGTAGGTGCCATCCTCGAAGCGCCGGTTGATGATGGACTGTTGGATGATGTATGAGTCATGCACACTGCCTGGGTAGTTGGCGACGACATTGGTGAAGAGTCCCCGGTGGTCCACTATTGCCTGCACATTGAAGGAATGTGTGTGCTTTCTGTTGTGGTAATTGTGTGCAGTGTCGGAAGGAGGCACAAGTAGGACATGTGTGCAGTCAATTGCCCCCAACATGTGCGGGAACCCAGCTATGGCGTAGAATCTTTGCTTGGTCTCCAGCTGTTCCTGTGCAGTGTAGGGGAAGTATAGGTACTGGGGTACCAAGCTGATGATGGCATCCAGGACAAGTTTGAGGAGCTTTGATAGGGCTGCCTGTGAGACTCCTCCTTGTTTGGAATGTCCCAGTGGCCAACAGGTGCAGCACAGCCATTAGCTTTGTCTGTGGAGGGATGTTGGTTGTCCGCTGTGTTGGTACCATCAGCCTGTGGGCAATGATGTACAGGATGCAGAGGATGGTTGTCCTTTTGAGCCTATAGTGGGCAATGACATACTCTGGTGTTAAGTCTGTGAGGCTGGTGCATTTCCTGAAGGTCCGCTGTCTTTGTCTGCACTGTCTCTGTGGTGGTCTGGGGGCGTGGCAGTGGGGGTGGCGGTCCTGGGAGTGGGAGTTGAGGCCCTGTTGGGGCTCCGAGCTGCATGATGAGTAGCTCCATGACATCCGTTGTTCTTCAGGTGTGGCTCTGGGCTGGGCTCCCTTTATGCTGCAGGTTGTCGTCTGGCTTTGCACCAGGTCGGAGCAGGTGTTAATTTCCTGCAGCTAATGCGCCTTATCACATGTTTTGTGTTCTTATCGCCGATCTGCCTGTCGCGTTGTGAATGTTGCGGAATGGTGTTGTCCGTGGTTTGCTCGGGAACGCCTACTCTGCATCTCATTAGCGATAGTTGCTGGTGTCATCTGTGGCAATTTTTTTTCAGGATGCTATCACAGGAAAACTGGTGGTATCGGCTGTTAGCACCAGCTTGTGAATGGGGCGGTATATTTATCGCGACTTTGGCTGCGCCTAAGTGCCGGTAACTCGGCGATAGCTCCTTGAGAATATGGCCCTTAGACCCTTAGGGCCCGATTCACAGAACTAACTTAAGACAAAATCCTAAACTTACTACTTCTGGTATTCACAGAAGGCATTTAGTAGCAGTAAATTTAGGATTTTGTCTTAAGTCTGTCTTAAGTTTGTCTTAAGACTGTCTTAAGTCTGTCTTAAATATGTCTTAAGTCTGTCTTAAGTCTGTCTTAAGTCAAACTTAAGTCAAACTTAAGACAAAATCCTAACTTTACTACTACTAAATGCCTTCTGTGAATACCAAAATTAGTAGGACAGACTTAAGACAGACTTAAGACAAACGTAGGACAGACTTAAGACAGACTTAAGACAGACTTAAGACAGACTTAAGACAAACTTAAGACAAACTTAGGACAGACTTAAGACAGACTTAAGACAGAATCCTAACTTTACTACTACTAAATGCCTTCTGAGAATACCAAAAGTAGTAAGTTTAGCATTTTGTCTTAAGTTAGTTCTGTGAATCGAGCCCACAGTGCATAGCTATTTCATATGGAAGAGAAAGCATGTTTGAAACTATGAATAATAATAATAGAATTTCTAGTGCATAATAAAACGCATCAAAAAAGCTATTATATATTTGATGCAAAAGTATATTAGAATCAGTCAGGAAGTCATTTAAAAAAATAAAATAAGGCAGAGTAGCCCAGAATGTGTAGAAATCTGCAGAGAGAATCATACTGTTCTAAAATTGACCTAAGGAATGCAAAAAATAAATATGTTGCCATAAATATCATGGCTGCAGGGTCCTTACAGCAGGCATTGTGACATCAAAACTCTGCTGTGGTAATGTATTACAGTTGAGTCACAAGTCCTCTATTGTAAAGAAATTAGAGGTGGGTTTTATACACATTTTACTGTGAGTGAATGATCTCTCATTCCTAAGGCTAGTGCACAACAGCAAAGATCCATAGCCGGGCTCCATTCAGGAGACCGAAGAGGATCTTGTGAAACAAGTGTCTCCTAGAGTCATTTACTTCATTGCTGCAGAAAAAAAACATTTATGTCCTATCGATTGAATCATTTTCCGCTTTTACAGAAAAGCTATATTTGGTGGCAAGCTATTTGTTGGTGCAGTAGAATCTATGTACTCTTTCTTTACAAGCAGTGTAGCACAAAGCGAAACTTCCGAAAAGAACAGCTGGAAAATAACCTAAAGGAAGCAGAGCTCATTAAACAAAGGTTAGTCCTGGTATGATACAAGGAAGGTGGCAGTGGGCTCAGCTGAGTGCAATTTTTCTGCAGGTCTTAGGACACTGAATCCAATAGCAGCAGACGCCATTACAGAGAGCACCTGAACGTGCGGCTTCAAGACAGAAACGTTTGGCCACCCTCGAAACTTTAGGGTTCGCCTTTTGTGTTATGCTTTGGGTGCATGAAATGCTGAAAACAGCCTGCAGCCTATTGTCAAGGTAGCGCAAATTATTTTCTAACACAACATGACAGCTCCATGCAACAAAGAAATGAAGCAACTGCGGCAAAACTGATTTTGTTTAAGGAAATTAAAAAAAACATTGAAAGAACATTGTCCAGGACCTTGGGACTTCTTCATACTTTAAAACAAATAGAAGTGAACAACGAAAAACGTACACAATGAAGCAGATGAGAATCGACTGAGAGAAGGGGCGGTTTTGCAGGAACACATTGTTGGCTTCCTGTTGATGTGTTTGTGGAAGATTTCATGATTTCACGAAATATTGCACAACATGTCTCATTATTTGATACTCAAAATGAATCACCATATCTCAAAATTTGGAATAACAAGAGAAATGTTATGGAGGAGAGGTTACGTTCTAATTTAAACTATTGTTTCTGTTTTTGTTCATTCTTTGCTAATGTACCTCGTCTAATAATTGCAGAGCTGCGAATTAGTGCTAATTCAAAGTTGAATTTATTTAAAATGATACATTGATCTATTGTGCAACTTAACCTGGTATTGATTTGTGTATATTTTTGTATTACGTTTGACAAATAAATGATTCTTTGCAAATGCGTAACATACACTGAAATATGAAATAATGAAATTATATTTTGACACACTTTTACGCTTGGGCATTTCGCTCCCTATTTTTTTTTTAGGTAGGCCTTTATGTACCGCTACTTTATAAAGAAATCATGTTTATCAAGAAATTAACCAAATACACTTTTGGCTATGAGTGGGTCAGCAGATATTTTTCATTGCTGATCCTGACGGATTTTGCTTTAACACACTCCATTTGTATGGAGAAATAACGAAAAGATTAGTAGCAAATGTATTAGCATCTTCCCTCTGCATGTGCTACGCCTAGTGGCTTCTTTTGCACTGGTGTTGTGCTGAGGGAATGTTGTGTCCTATTCCCCTGTGCCGCTTTCAGTTCTTTATTCAAAGGTATTTCGTGATCGTGTGTGTAGTCACTTATATCTTAAATAGCTTCTAGCGACATGCACATTTTAATGTAAGCCGACGATGTAGCAATCATGGATCTTACTCTGGTAGGCTTACAAAGAAACCTCAATGCCCTAAACCAGTATGCTAAAGAAAATTTTCTTATACCGAATACCTCTAAAACTAAAGTTCTTCTATTTAGAGGGAGAAAGCACTATCTTCACCATAACTGGACATTAGATGGGAAACCATTAGAGATTGTTAAGGAATATGTTTACTTAGGGAGAATTTTTACACAGATCTTACAAAATTCGTCCCATCCCGGGCATATCAGCCTAAAGGCTGAAGCCTACATCGGGGGGATATTGAAATTTTACACCTCCTCAAGTAACAGCCATTTTGCACCCATTCTTGAGGTCTACTGGTCAAAAATACCACCAATGTTCAAATACACCGTGGAATATATTCCGATCAAGGCATGGTATTGACTAAATGTAAAAGGAGGGATGTTTTTACGTAAACTGCTAAGAGTCAATCAGTCAGTCCCTGTCCAAGCAATGCGCCTTGACTTATACATAATCAGCACATATGCAAAAGCTATCACAAATACACTTCACTGGACCTATAATCTTTTACATGCAGACCAACGGTCCATAAGCCATATTTCCAAATTGGAGACTTTTAGAGAGGAGGCACCCCACCATACTTTTAACAAGAACTTAAGTATTGCACTAACTCTGTCTGGCTGCACGATTGCACTTTTGAAATGTATGACCTCTTCACATCTGATGCTTTATCTAAAGAACGTGACCCCAAGAATAAGCTTTATGTCTGATGTAGACCACTGTTCTCGGCTAAAACACTTTGCACACCTCTTAGACAGTCTACAATATAAAACTCTGCAACAATACATACGTTTCTCATTAGAGCATAGGGTCCGGCGTAACATCATTTTAATGAGGCGGGGGATTCTTCCCTTAAAGACCCAGGAGCATATTCTCAAGGAGTCATCGCCGAGTTATCAGCACTTTATCGCAGCCAAAGTCGCAATAAAGTTTATCGCCCCATTCACAAGCTGGTGCTAACAGCCGATATCACCAGTTTTCTGGCAATAGCATCCTCAAAAAACATCACCACGGATGACACCGGCAACTATCGCTAATGAGATGCAGTGTAGGCGCTCCCGAGCAAAAAGCCACGACAACACCACACTGCAACATTCTCAATGACCAGCCAGATAGGCGATAAGATCACACTACATGCGATAAGGCGCGTTAGCAGCAGGAAATTAACACCTGCTCTGACCTGGTGCAAAGTGGGAGGACAACCTGCAGCCCAGATCCACACATGAAGAACAACAGATGCCATGGAGCTACTCATCATGCAGCTCGAAGCCCCAACAGGGCCACAACACCCACTGCCACCACCCCCAGGACCACCAACCCCCGACCCCCACCGCTCCCCCGGACCACCACAGAGGCAGCGCAGACAAAGACAGCAGACCTTCAGGAAACGCACCAGCCTCACAGACTTAACACCAGAGTATGTCATTGCCCACTACAGGCTCAAAAGGACAACCATCCTCCGCATCCTGAACATCATTGCCCACAGGCTGATGGCACCAACACAGCGGACAACCAACATCCCTCCACAAACAAAGATGCTGGCTGTGCTGCACCTGGTGGTCTCTGGGACATTCCAACCAAAAACCGTCAGAGTCGGAGAAGTCTCACAGCCAGCCCTATCCAAGTTCCACAAATCTGTCCTGGATGCCATCCTCAGCTTGGTACCCCAGTACCTATACTTCCCCCATACTGCGCAGGAACAGCAGGAGACCATGCAAGGTTTCTACGACATAGCTGCATTCCCGCAAGTGTTGGTTCAATTGACAGCACACATGTCCTACTTGTGCCCCTGCCGACACTGCACACAATTACTGTAACAGAAAGCACACGCATTCCATCAATGTGCAGGCAATAGTGGACCACCGGGGACTCTTCACCAATGTCGTTCCCAACTACCCAGGCAGTGTGCATGACATCTTCCGACTGTCCATCATCACCCGGTGCTTCCAGGATGGCACCTACGGACATGCAGTGCTCGTTAGTAAGTACCAAATGAACACACCACACACCTCCAATCCACAATCATGCAACTCACAACTCTGGCTATACACACGTTACAAACCCACATACAATATACCAAACAACATGCCCACTCACCATACATGACAGCACAACTTACTGTGGCAACCTGGGCTAGCCATGTACATGATCCACCAATGGCATGGCACATCAGCCACACACCAGGGGAAAGTGGAGGTAGGTGGCAACCAGGCATGTGCGAAGGAGGCAAGTGACCCTTGAATGAGAATGCACACATTGCCAAGTGTGGCGTGGATGTGCTGGACAAACTGTAGTATGCAGACCACAGACATATCCACATTGACATATAATGCTGGTGTTGGTAGTGTTGTGGATAGAGGACCCAACCATGTCACCCAAGCCAGTGGGGAAGATCATGGAAATGTAGCTTGTTATGTCCCCCCAGTAAGCATGTGCGGAGTGGGCTTGCCCGGCATACGCCAGGCTAGTGTAGGGGTGTGAATAAAACATGTAGCCCTGGGCGTAGTTTTCTTCCGCAATGGCCAATGTGTCTGCCAGGGCGGCGCCTCTCACCCCGCCACGAGGCTGATGCCGTGTGCGGATGTGCCTGCGATCCTGGGAACCTGCCGCAGCCCAGGCCGCTGGTCCCAGAACCAGTGTCTTCCGCCTCTGTGCATTCCAGGCCTCACTGCTCACCTGCCGACACCAGGGTGTCTCCAAGAGTACCCACCACGTGCCTGTGCGACCTATAAGCAGGGGGCCGTGACCTTGGCAGCCCCTCAGACCATCACAGCCTCCGCGAGCAAGGCCCGCAGTACTCATTTCCTGTTGACGCTCTCCACCGGCATACACAGCAGACAAGTAGGTTACACATTTGGAACTGAGTCTTGATTACATGATAGTAGAGTGCATATTCATGGCATCGTTTAAATCCCTATACTCCCTCGATGTGGTGCCACCAACCCTGTGCATAGCATTCCGACAACATGTGTCTGTGGGCCCCTGAGGACTTCTACCTTAGGCTTACACACCGGTCCAGCTGGCCTCAGACAAATCCAATCCAGTCCATCCCAGGCAGGACACGCCATTGTCGCAGGGTGTACACCCACTCAGCTTTGGTGCCCCCACCTCCGTCAACCAGGAATCTTCTCCACATGCCATTCCAACATGTGTGTTAGAGATCCGAAGGAGCTGGCTGCACAGCGGTTGACCCGCGCTGACCGCTGCCTATGGCACACACTGTGGTAGAGTACGGTCGAGTAGGACTTGGGACTGAGTCTTAATTTGTTCATTGCAGAGTTAATATAATTGTACAGGCCTCATCGCAGACTGCATCCCCTCACAGCTCTGGTGCCACTGACTCTGTGCCACGGGAGTCGTGGGCACTTTCCCATTGAACTTTGTTGGCATCTGAGTCTATGGCCAGAGGGTTGTCTACATCATGTAGCTGATACTGGCATAGTGGGAAAAAGGAGACTGTAGCATTCAACTCCTCCATAATGCCTGTTTCTGCTTGCTTCTGCCCTCTGTATCATGCCCTGGATGGACACCTTCCACTGTCCCCCGTAACACTCCGTGACATTCTCCTTGGTCATTAACGAGGACCCCCTCAGCTTTTGTGGCCCTATCTCAGTGCACCACAAGTCACCGTCCCTTGCGGGTGTGCCTCTGCCGGCCGCAGGGCATCCGGGGCCACTAACTCTGTGCAGCTCACGTCGTGGACCCTTGCTGTTTGTACTTTGAACTTCTGATTTTCTGATCACTGTTGTAGTTGTTTTGCTAGCACAAACCAACCCCTGAGGGGTTGCTTACACTATCCAACACCCATTCAGCACTGGCGTCACTGGACGTGTGACCCTGGCAATAAAAGCTGCCGGGCGCACGTCCCCGTAGCCAGTTCCACCAATTATCTCAGTGTGTCCGTGTGGTCATTATGTATGCATGAGGGCCTGGGCCATTCCACATCACATTGTGCTGTGTGCAGCGTGTGAAACCTTGTCACCTCAGGCATTGTGGTAGACCTGGGACATGTAGCAGTTTTGGACCCCCCTTTGAGTGTAAGTGAGTGGACCAGTGTATGGCAGTACGGTGTAGGGGTGTGGTCATTCGACACATGGCTCTGGGCGTGGTTGAGTTTAGGCCTTCACAAACAGGTAACTGATGCGTGTGTCTCTGGTGTAGAGTTTGCCCCACCCATCACGCAATGTACAATGTTGCTATGTAGCATGCCCACGGAGTGTGGCCTCGGCCGAGGGGTACATGAGGATGGGCAAGCACGCCGGGGCTCATACTTCCCAACAGCTGTGTGTCGCTATTTCCGCAGCAGAAGCCAAAGGTCTACCCTCAACCGCAGGGCGAGTTCAGCCAGGCATGGACTCAACATCTGTGTCCGCCTTGTCCTTACTATAGGCCTACACACACGTGGCCACCCTTCTTCAGCGCACATCATTGTGTCATGGTCAGGCTTGTGGACATGCGAAGACGGGCATGAGAATGGTGTGCCGTAGGTGTGCAAGTGATGCATCCGCGCTGCGCACACTAGTGAATAGGCTCGGGGGAGGGAGGATCAGCAGTGTGGCTACGTAATACACATTGATGCTGATCATTTGCAACAAACAGTACATGTCATACAGGAATCACAAAGTCACACATATCACACACCAATGAACCAGTGAACCTGCCAACACATCATGCAGAACCAACTATTGACTTATGTCTCTCTGCACTGTCACAGGTGACCAAGGTTCTGCACTCTGTGCTTGGATGATGACATCCCTCCGAGCCCCAAACACACAGGCCCAGAGGCAGTACAATATGGCCCACAAACACACTAGGGGCATCGTGGAAAGCACATTTGGCGTGTTGAAGTCACGTTTCAGGTGCCTGGATGTCACAGGTGGAAGGCTCCTGTACAGTCCAGACATCGTGTACAAGCTGATCGTTGCATGTTGTGTGTTGCACAACATATATGTATGCAGCAAGGCACCATGGATACCAGTTCCAGAGGCACTGGACGATGATGATGAAGATGAGGCAGGTGGACCACACCCCACTGCAGCCGCAGCAGGAATAGCCCGCAGGGACACCATCAATGCAAATTTCTTCAGATGAGCACGTCACATTGTGACAGTCCTTGGCAATCATGGGACAGTACAGAATAACCACAGGCACAGCATGTGCAAATAAATGCATTCCAAAATGACATTCCCTAAGTGCATGTCACTCATCTGTTCGGGCACATCACTCAAATGTGAGTGTGAAATGTGTTGATAACGATTCTATGATGTGTTCATGGATGGTGGGTGTGTCACCTCTGTGCAGGGGGCTGTTTGGACTGTGTGTGTCACAGTTAGTAGGGTATCCCACTCTTTGGCGTTTCACATGTGTCCAACATCATTCCATTTTTGCTGCCATTTGTAACCTACAGGTGACAACAGGGTTCCTTTTGGGATCAGTTATGTACCACCATAATGCAGGGATGCTCCCTGTGACTCAAGTCCCACAACATGGGCAACATGCACGTAAGTGGGAGTCACATTCAACCACGCTGTCATAATTGTTTGATCATGGCAATAACACGTCTGTGTACAGGAAGGGTTGCTTGTCCCTCTGCAATGTGAAGTGGAGATGTGGTTTCACTGTATGTTCCATGCATGTGTCTTCATTGGCGCAGTTTACAGGCAGACTGCATGTCAATGTACATTGTGACTGTGAGGAGATGCCTATGTGATGCGGGACAATGGTCATTTGTTCTACGCGTCACGGATGTGGGGTTGTGCACGTACATTGTCATCTCACCGTTTTTGTACTCTGCTTTTATGGTGCCTTTTCACGCATGACACATAGGAATTGCAGGCCCATTGCTGGTTATCACTGATTTTTTTATCGCTATTGGCCTCATTGCAGCTTTTTTTGCATTCGTGTTTAGCATTTTTGCGGCGTCACATTGACTTTATCGCGGACATTTGACGCGTTATCGTGAGCCTATCGCATGGTACCACTGGCTTGTGAATACCACTTTACCACAGTGTTAATTTCCAGCGATAGACTGCGATGTGAAGAGTTGCGTTAGGCTAATGTTGTGATGAATATCACACGTTCTTGAGAATATCCCCCCCAGACTTTTAAATAGGATACATCGGAAAGTTCCACAGAAATTTGTGATTTATGTAGCGGAGGATGGCAGGATTTCTACATGTGTTATTAGTCTGTCCAAATTCAACTTCGGTAGAGGCCCGGCGCTGACATATGAAGCCTATGTTTTAGACATAATCTTTGCTCTGCAAAATGTTTAATTGAGTTTTTTAAATCTCCGCTTGATGAATTTGCTTGTTATAACCTGTATAAATGTTTAAAAAACTTTTTTAAACTGTTTTAATGTCTGAATAGTATAACTGTATTACTATCTTTTTATCATGTATTTGTTGACCTCAAGGTGTACTTCAAATTTAATAAATTCAAATTCAAATATAGTCACGACTAATAACTGCACTAAAATCACACAGAAGTTGTATTGCTGTGTTTCATTAAAAGTTAAATTGGATAGGCTGTCAGTCTATCACACATGCACTAAGGTTTTACAGTAAGTTATGCATGCAATTGAATATAATTGTGCAAAATGCAATGTATTTATTGACTTCAACAAGTTTAAATATTAATTTGAATAACTATTCCCCTAAATATACTCACTATATATTGACAAAACGTTTTTCTAAGGATAGTTGAAATCATTCCACATTTTCAACGGGATGTTGCACCAAATAATAAAAATATGTTATTGTCTTAGAAAGACTCACATTGAGGCGTTTCTGTAGTGACAGCTTTTCATGTTCTAGATGCATCTGAAGTTGCACTGGGCCTCAGAAAACAAAAACTGTGCAGCCTCCTATTCGACATTCTCTGACCTTCACTATTGTTAGCCCTCTTGCGCTTTCCGGCACCCACGTCTATTCATTCACCAGGGAGCCCTGATGGTGCCAGTCACAGCCCTCCCTCTTGTTGCAGAAACAAAATTATTAAAGTGCCTATTGCTGGAAAATTAGTCTACCTCTGCTTCACAGATCCGATATACAGAGGTTGACAATTAGGAGTGTGAAAATTTGTAAATGCAAAGCTTGCAACATTTTTTTTTTAAAACAAGCATTGGCAATTCCAGTTGGTCTGTCTTACAGCATAGTAGTCACTGGTGAGTTTAGGCTCTGAGGGGCACATTTACAATAAAATGTCGGAGCACGGAATTGCGCCACATTTGGCAGCAGTGCACTCCGATATTTTCAAATGCAGGGATGATCCGTATTCACAAGAATATTGTTCATGCCTGTATTTCACCTAGCGTTGGTGCAAAAGAAGCTGCATAGCACCAGCGCAGGCACCCTGCCGCCATGTGCAAGGGTGCCTGCTGTGCATTTACGATTGTTTATGTGCAGGAAAGGACACAGTCCTTCACACACAAAAATCAATGATGCCGATTTGCACCTTCTATGTGTGCTGCAGAATGCAGCACACATGGAAAGAGTAAATAAAGAGGAGAAATGTTGTATCAGTATTCGAATGCCTGGTATTGCAATGAGCTAGTTTTTGGCGCTGCTTCAGACTTGTAAATCTGGGGCAGCGTCAAAAAGCAATGGCAGTTGCGGCTGAAAGAAGCATATTTACAAGGTGGCGTTAAGCCAGGCAAAGTGGCTTGGCGCCACCTTGTAAATATGGAAGATGGCACTGCGCCACAAGAGCGTCAAAAAAAGTGACACACCAGTGGCAGTGAGGGCTGATAAATATGCTCCTTAGAGGCTTATTTATGAAAGGCCTGCACCGCTGGAGCATCACTTTTTTTATGCTTCGGCGATGCAAACCTCTCAATCATATCTATGAGGCGACGCAAAGCCACTCTGCCTGGCTTTCTATGGCCTCATAGATATGGTGTAAGACAAAGCAGCGCAAGTCGCTGCCTTGCCTTACCTTGTCTCAAGGCAGAGATCCTTGGGTTTTGCGGTGGGTGTTCCCACACAACACCATGGATTTTGACGCTGCCCCAAATTTACTTAATCACGTAAACCTGGGGCAACACTAAAAATGTATGCCTCCCCCAGAGCAGGTGTAACAAGGAGAAATATTTCCATTGATCCTCGTTTTGTCACGTTTGTTGTATTATACAGCACACATGGATAGAGGAAATTGCCTTTCAGGATTGTTTTTGTGCAGGAAGGTGACATTGGCGCTAGGCAGCAAATTGTGCACAAGCACATGGTGAAAGGACAGGTATACACTGTATTTCATAAAAATACATTCCTACCCTTTCACATTGGCGTAGGGCGCCCCTGTGCTGGCGCACAATTTACTGCCATCTATGAGGACATGAATAGCCACGCAGGGTGGCTTTGTGTGGCATCACAAATATGATTGAGAGGTCTGCACCACCGAAGCACCGAAGCATCACAACAAGTGACGCTCTGGCGGTGCAGGCCTCTTGTAAATAAGTCCCTTCGTACCTCAACATAAATACACTTTGCCTCCTATTTGTGCACCCATTTGTCTATTCATCCACTCAGTGATGCATTTTTGTATTCACCCCTCAACCGTTAGCAATAAAAGCACACAAGTATATGCAAGATAAATCAAAAGAATAAAATGAGTTAAAGGAAGGATGCTACTGCATAAATGTAGCATGCATATGCTTGCATTAAAAAATAAGTTAAAACAGTCAAGTTTCCATCTTGAGATTGTTTTGCACATAGTCTATCTACAGTGTAATACCAGTTAACCCTTAAAGGCCTATTTCATTTAACATGCATTTCATAATAAGTCAAGCTTTCTGCATTTGACATACTATTTCACATTAAACAGATCAGACCTAGGGCTTCTGACATGACCTTTTCCAATTAACTAGCTAGGCGTAGTGCGTTTGTTAAAGGATTGCCATCATAGTCAACTCAGGCATACTATATTGAACATAACCTTTTCCACAAGGCATACAGTTATCCAATTACAGATGTGTACACAATTACAGTTGGCAATGAATTATTCAAGCCTCCTAAGGGAGCCTAAAAAGAATCAACACAGTGCAATACTAATACCCTTAACCTTGTACAGCAGTCTGCGAAATTACATGTAACTAAATACCCATCAACAGGCTTTAACAGTGGATTAGCAGTCCAGCCTTAAATGTTGATTGACTTTAATGCATGCTTTTCACAATGAAAAGGCAGGCCTACTACCTTTGTCATATTATGTCTTTAAAAAAGATCAATCTTGACCATTGGCTTGTCATGAACACCATCTCAGGCCTATTGCAATGAACATACTCCTTTCCACAAGGGAAAAGTCGCAATATAAGACCTCTTTTTCAGTGGAAACACATGCCTTTTGCCAAATCACAACTTTGTACAGGAAGATAAACATCAACATGTATTTCGAGCTTAGGACGACAGTACTGTCTTGAATGCCTAAAAATCTTTTTTCTGGTGATTACAAAAGCTTCATTATCAAGCCAGACCTAAATAAGAAGAAGAGAGCATCATTGGCCCTTTGCAGCAGTCACAAACTGTTCATTCCAGGGTACACAAGAATCCTCAGCTGGGCTGCCACCATCACCTGTAAGAGACAGAGTCCCCATTCCTTGAATATCCATTGACCTATGCACCTACCATCACATGAACACTGGTTACAAAATCCTCAAGAGCCCAGAGGAAGATTCCCCCTCCTGATTACACAGTGGCCCATCCTCAAGCTATGCAGAGCTCGGGACCTTACTCCCTTCCCGAGCATCAGACCCTACTGCATTACCTGTCTGGTCAGTGTCCCAATCCCCCATCATGCCCGAGAGGAAGTGACAATTTATTACTGTAACGATGTGCTGCCCCTGATGGATGGGACATCCTGTGACAGGACAATAGCTGAGCTATGTGGGTGGGAAAACCTTGTTTTGGGGCATTTGGGAAGCTTTGTGAAACTTTGTGAAACTATGTAGGCAAAGGCAAAGTCTTTGACAGTCCCTCAACAAATGTCAATATTACATTCAATGTGAAATAACTCCTTTCTTATTTGAGTCATGTTCCAAAGAGTTCCAAAGCATATGAATGTACACTCTCTGTGAATGACTGCAGTTATTTAGTCTACTGAATTCGCATTGGAATATTAGTGCAGAGAGGTAGATTTAAGTTGCTGGTGGAATGTACTAGATGAGAGATTTTGAAAATGCGATATGATTGTTTCACTAGGCTTTCTGGATTTGCTCCTAACGTCTTCAGTAATAGAAACCAGTTGACAACATTCAGTTCTGATTTGATGTGGTGATTTGTGTGTTTAAAATATTCTCGAGAAGGCCAACATAATGCAATAATTTAGGCTCCCTTGATAAGGAATTGTGTCAACCTAAGTTAATTGAGAATTCTGCAAGAGAGGACGCATTTTCTGAAACTGGGAGAGATACATATTTACTCCCTTTATTTTACCTTTTATTTGATGGATGAATGAGTATCCAAAGATTCATAGTCATCTGAAAGGTCTTGAGGTGCTCCCTGGCCTGGACCTGGGTTCACAAGGATACCAACAGTTCCACCAAATGAAAGAGAGGCAGAGTATTGTGCTCCAAGGGTTTGAGTTTTTGCACTATTCAGTCTAATTGGATTTATAGCGTTCTTCCAGTTTTGGATGCATTCTAGGCATGTTGGAATTAGATTGGTTCTCTGAGTCTTTTTTCAAACTGATTAAAATGTGGTGTTCCTGTGTAAAGTTTTTAATGCATTTTATGCAGCCATACTAGAATTTGAAGGAGAGAAGGCTGATGTCTGAGAGATATAACAGATTGACCAACAAAACAGGATTCTGTTGATAACATTAATATTTGCTGGCTGCGATTACATAGGTAAGAGGTAATCCAGCTGATGACATTGACATATATTCTGAAGTAATATTTCAGTCCATTCAGCAATATGCAGTGTACTAGGGTGTGTTAAGCATAGAGAAATTGAGCAGGCTCATGCTGCTTGGTGTCCTCCATCAAGCTACATGATATGGTAATCTCTAATATGAGCCAATGTATATTCTATCCTTTTCATTGGACAGATTCTAGATAGCAAACATCAAAAATCTATTTTTGTGCAACATATTCCTATAGGTATCCATTAATATTCTTTCTAGAAACTAACTGAAGATCGGCAGATTGGAAATTGTTCATTAGACTGCCATCACAAGAATGTCTGCCATTGTGTAGGAGAAAGGAAATGAAAATAGGTTATCATAATGGCCATGTTGTTTATTAGACTGCCATCACCAGAACTTCTGCAAGTGTGTAGGAGAAAGGAAATGAAAAAAGGTTATCATAATGGCCATGTTGTTAACCATGGATGAGAAAAGTGCCCCTTGCTTGTAGCCTAATGAGGTTTGACAGTTATACTGGGTGCTTTAATTCTGAAGCCCACCTGATCCTCTCTTACATTATTACAAATCTGAAGTTGGTGAAGAATGATTGGAGTGGAGGAAAGAGGGATGTGTAAGCAGATGGTTGTGGGTAGGTTAATATGTCATCACAATTCTTTATACATGTTACGTAAAAAATCCTTGGCAAGTACACACACTATTGTGGCTTGTCACATGAAGTGTTTTTGGCTCCTAGATTTTTCTAAATTCCCTGAAGATGTTGACGATTGCCTTCAGCCTGGGTCATCACACTTTTGCTGCTTTGCACCCTTGCCCCATTCAACACTCAGCTGAAGTATGGTGCTGCACCTGTTTATCACAAATGTGTGGCAAGTGTTATCTAGATCAATTTTTCATGTTGTTGCCTTATTTCCTTTGTATTATTTTGATGCCCTCATTCCCCATCTTGCTGCAATGTGAAACAATAGAAGATTTGAAGCTACTTTCACCACTGATAACTTCCCACTATTTCACACACCACTGTATTTGATTGCGCTGTATGTGCCCACTCTGAAATACAAATCAATTGTGTTTCTTCAGACTCCAGTCTATGTCTGGAAAATGCTGATTTTCACATATGATGCATTAACCATAAAACATTGTTTGTGGGTCTAAGTTTTGAGATGATGCAGACATGCATTACAATGGAAAGGTTATGAAGAGCGGTGGTCAGATTTTCTTGCTTACAAACTTTTGTGATGTTTGTGAAGTTCCTCAGTGTATTGGTGGCTATGCTCATGAAAATATATCCACACAGGTGAGATGGAAAATATGTACATGCATTTTCTCTGCAAGTTAATCTTTTCCAGGTTTTTACATAATGGTTTCAGAAAAATAAGTCATTACTTTCCACCCTTGTGGTTAAGACATTTATATCTAAGTATATCATAATGCATTTCACACATTTTTAGTCTATGACTAAGCAGGATAATTGCAGATCTTTGTTTGCTGTGAATATTCACTTTTGCAAACAACAGACATAACCTACACTTTTGTCCCTTTCAGAAACCACCCAGTGTCACACTGTTGGTGCATGTAGGAAAATTAGATTTCAGCTATGTCCGTATTTGGCTTTATTCTTAAGCGTAGTGCTTTGAAATTAGAACTTTGACCATCTAAAATTATAGCAGCATTTGGACCAAATGTATAACTATTCTGGATTTCACAAAGGATATTCAGGATTCTCAAGGAACTCTGTGACAGTTGATTTCTTTTATAAAGAAGATTAAGAGTCCAGTAATAAGCTCATACTCAGTTTTTCTCGATTAAACCATCCTATAATAGATTTGCCTTTGACAGCAATATAACTTTACCCATAGTCCTTCTTCCTTTGAAATGTATTTTGCACCCAAAATAGCCCCTAAATCTATCGTATCACCTGAATAACTGCTAGGACACATAGTAATAGGTTCCAATGTTCTCTTACACCAGTGTTTTACAAATTCATCCATGCTTAGAATTGTGTATCATGCACACAAGTCCACAACGATTATTACTGCAATTCCATCAAGAGTTCACAGGCAAACCCTTACTGGAAATATTTTCTCTCATACTATTCACACATAGAACAACACCATCAATCCCATATACAAAATGCCTCCGTTCTTCACTCCTATCCATAACACAATTTACACCTTTCAATTGTTCCCTGCACATTCATGCAAAATGACCTTTATTCTTACATAGACTACATAGTTTATCAACTGCCGGACATTGTGGTCTCATTAAGGACCCCATTCTGCCTCATCCAATAACTTTACACTGGCTTGGAATACGTTTATCTGCACATCCCTTTCAATGGGAGGCTCCCCTAATCCTGATTAAATGGTGGTGGAGCTGGTGCAATATAAATACTAGTATGAACCTGTAGTGAGGAGGTCCACGCAGGTAGGTTGAAATTCAAGATGTTTTATTCATTAAGATAACAAGTAGTAAAGTTCAGAACATCAAGTAGTTAAGTTGTAAATCAGAGCCCCACCAGGAGCAGCCTGTCTTCTGCTCAGCCCATGTCCAACTATCACTTCACCTCTCTGTGTCCCAACATGTCGAGGCTCATCAGACTCCAACATTCTATTGAGTCAGAGCACAGGCACTGGCTGAGCTGGGGTGGAAAAATTCCTTACATAACAAATGCAGGATACTACAGAACCCCTCGTCACAATATCAACAATGCCAATCATTTATCAATAATGGACAAAATGCACACAAGTAGCGTTTTCTGATGATAACAATCTGCTTGTAATAAATGACTACCCATACTAAAGTAACAGATAAAACAAAAATGCAACATTTATGGTATCTTCATCTCCGAATGCAAGCACCAATGATAGAAAGTAAAGTACTACACTGTTGTGTTCAATGAGTCATTCAGGCAGTTCAAAAATAGGTGTTCCCAACACCAAATGTAGGCACAATAGATGTTCATCACATGAAAATAGTGCTTTAATCATGGTGCCTTAATTACAGCCTCATGAAACAGTACCAGAAAATGGTAATACGAATATTAAACATCAAATGCACGATGTTAGATTCCTTGAAAAATTGCAAATTTAGACATATATCCTAATTTACAACTACAGGAAAATTATTACAATTTTCTGCACTTTCAACGCATTTTATAAGCACAGTATTCTAACAACCCTGATTTCAAGAATAGAATTTTGAAATTTGCAAACTTTAAGTACCCCCATTATGGGTTGAACAGAATATTATCCCAGAATTGGTGTTTCAGCACCAATTCTGCATGTATTTCCATGGAATTTCACCCAGACATTTCAACTGCTTTTTACAGTCAAATATGGAAATGTTTGTCTGAGAAGCTAGAGTCCTCCCATGTACCTGCAAACCTGATGTGACTCACTGGTAACTCCTTTTACCGGCTCCATCATCATTAGGAAGCTGTTTGTCACAAGAGCCAACATGGTAATTTTGCACATCTAAGTTCCACCTGGGTGTAAAAAATGCTTTGTGAAAGGGATCCCTGACACTTCTTCCAGCCTTGAGGCCATTACACCTTCATTCAAAGAGGATCATAGTGCAATGAGCTGTCTTTTTTAACTTAATTTCAGCAGGTTTTTATTAAGGATTTTTTTACAAAGCACATAACAAAAAAGCAGTACAAGGTCTGGTTTATAACAAAGCATATAATAGGAAAGGAATATACTGGGCCCTAAAAGAATCCCATTGTCACTGGATGAAGAATATAAGGAAGGGAAAGAAAGGGGAGAGTTGAGGAAAAGGGAAATAATAGGAAGAAGAGAGAGTCATCATCAAGTAAGAATAAGTGCATTGCCATGGTGGCCCAGTTGAGACCAGAACATGAGAAGGAAGTCTTTACATGTTTGATTACAATCACAAAGGTTTGTTTTACTCCAGGTAAAAATCCAGGCTATTCCACAATAAACTGGAGGAAGGGGTATTGAAGGTATTGCTATGTAAGGTGCTATCAGTACTCCTAATATAACAAACCCATGACTACTAGGTGTGATGTGAAATATTATAGTTCTTCTATCCCAAAAGATTTGTTTTGATGCCTATTGTGAGCAGTAGGTCTAATAAATGCAAGTACCGTTTTTTGAGGTCAGCTTTTGTTATGATCATTGAGGGGGACCAGAGAAATAATTATATGACTGAGGTTGAAGTAAGTACATAAAATCATGTTAAAGGTGTGCTTGTTATGTTTGCAGTATGCATGAAGATATTTGCAGTAAGAAATAGGATGCTCAAGGTCTCCAACTGCTTCTTTCCAGTGCCAGCACAGGTCCAATCCAGTTAACCCTAACTTATGCATTCTCCGTAGAGTCCAGAAGGATCTGTAGATTTTCCAATATCTGCTCTGAGAGATTAAAGGAGAGATTTTACAGCGAGGAATATTGTCTGATATTTGGTCAAAAATAGACTGTGATGGTGGATGGATATTATTAGTTTTGCATGATTCTGACCATTTACCCTTAATATGATGAACGACTGTGTTTGTGAATTTTATCATGGGTTTGTATATTGCATAGGCAATATGACCTTTGATGTGGATGGATTCTCAAAATTTCATGCAGTCCGAAGCATGTATAGTCCAAGAATTGGATTTTTAATTTCTCTGACAGCTTGGTGAAAGAGAGAAGCAATTTAGAGTGAACTAGATTATTGAGGAGTAGTACACCTGATTCTGCCCATGATTTCTAGAAATTGTGTTAGAGGTCTATTTTAACATGTGGATAGAACCAAAGAGAAGAAACCTATGATTTTTACAGTCTATACGCAAAACATTTGTTGAGTGATTTCACCACTAAGATGGTGTCTTTTAGAATTGGGTAGGGATGAGGAACAATCAGATTGAGTAGGTTTACCAAAGATAGTGGTTTAACAAGGTCTACTTCAATGTCGAGCAAAGGAGGACAATTGGGTAATTTGAATTTATCCAGTGGGTAGCTTGTCTGGCAAGGAATTGTTAGTGAATAAAATGTGGTTTTCTCATTTTATATTTGAACTTTTTAGTTTTAAGCATGCATAGTAAAATAAATGCTTTTTTGTCTTTCCAAATGAAGTTTGAGCTCAATTTAACAATAGTTTTGTGGAGGTGTCCGATAATCGTAATGGAAGCACTCCAAAGATAAAATTAACTTGGGGAGACATCATCAATTTAATTGTTGCTACACGTCCTCACCAAGTGATGAATTTTGGTGAACAGGCTTCTTACAAGGATTTAATTTTGGAAAATAGAACAGATGCAGTATCGATTCTTGTTTTCTCCAGGTATTTTTAAAATTCCATCCCCAACTATTACAGGCAAGATTGTTGCCATTTCAGATTACAGAACTGGGTTAAATGAGGTAAACATAGTACGTTAAGTGGAAACGTTTCTGGTTTTTTTCTTTTGAGTGAGTATAAAGACGTGGATTAATATTGCTTGATTAAATCTAATATTTCAGGAATTATAGATGGCATTGAGTAGCAACTCTATATTAAGTATGAAAAGAAGCAGAGATACGAAGCATTCTTGTCTAGTCCCATGATGTAGTAGGAATGGTTTTGAATCTGTCCATCTATGTTAATGCAAGTTGAAGGTTTATTGTAAAGAAACATTGACATACCGATGAAGCCTAGGCCTAAATTAAAAGCAAACAAAACAGCTCTCTGGAATGGCCAGGAGACCTTATCAAAGACCTTTTTAGCATCAAGCACCATGGCCATAGAAGGGGAAGGAAGTTAATGTATTTTCTCGATACTTTGATTAAACAGATGTATATTGTCTGCAGCGAGTCTACCCTTTATGGAGCAAGTTCCAGTTCATGCTATTTGATATTAGACTTTAGTTCTGCCATTCTCTTGTTTGGGTTCCTGTTCTTCACCACCAAGATAGCCAAGATTTCACCTCTAATGGTAGCCTTCTCTGCATCCCAGATAATTTCAGGGGAGAGGTCCTGGGTACTGTTATCTTGAAATAAATTATTCAGAGCAGTGTGTATGTGTTTCTTTGCCGCAGGGTCTTCTAGAGTAGAATTGCTCAGTCTCCACATTTTGTTCTAGGACGAGGGCATGACAGCCCTATGATAAAAGATATACAGGCACGGTCAGAAATGACAATATGTTCAATAGTGGGGTTGCAGACAAAGGGAACAAGGTTGATGCTAGTGAGTAAGAAGCTAATTCTTTTTTTGGAGTAGTGTGGGAGGGAGCAAAAAGTGAATTCACTTCCGCAAGGATTATATAACAACGAGGGATCTATTAAATTATTGTCTTCGCACATTTTTCACATTTGTAAATGAGCCTTCTGTGGTTTGTAAATGCTAGTAGACAATCTGTCATGGGAGATTAAAGTCCCTACCTAAGATTATATAAGAATCTTGTGCAGGTCATAGATTTGTTTATTAAGCTCTACCCAGAAAGCAGGATCAATATTTGTGACGGTGTATATGTTGACAATATAAGTGGATACATGGTCTATGGTGAGGCAGTTAATGAGCCATCTACCATTTTTATCTTGTGAGATGTTGTTCTAAGTACCTTTCATTTTTTTAGACACAAGAGTAATGACACCTTTTTTCTTATTCTTAGCTGGGGAGCAGGTACTATATTGGACCGAAGAGTGTTGTGTACTGTGTGCCTCTATAGTGCCTGCTCTCATTTCTTGCAATAGAACTATGTCACCATGGAGTAAATATATAGTGTAAGGATCAAATGCACAGTGTTGGTCAGATAGGAGAGAAAAAGATAAAGGTGTGAGAAGAAAATAAGAGCACAATAGTACGATTGACCATGCACAGAAAAAAATACATATAGAAAAATCCATTAAACTCCCATCCCCCCAACCCCAAAGAAGATATGTGTAATATTGGAGGCCTTGAAAAGGCATACCTAGTAATGGCTCAGCATCACTGAGATATCACAACAGGAAGAATATTAGCCTCATGCTTTAAATAGAAACATAACATTAGAGCTATTGAGTGGAAAAATAGGGTCATTATCTGGCAAGGCCATCAACATTAGAGCAACTAGTATAACTATAAGTAGTATTCCAGCATCTTTTTAAAGATAGGGTAAGGTGTGTACGGATTTCATAGAACGGTGGCTACAATTTTATTACCATTGTATCACAAGTGACAGTTGTAATAAAAGAAGTATGATGACATAGAGCTATTGTTAGGTAGATATTGTGGTTACAGAAGGAGTCAAGGTGTGGCAAAAAGACAAAGTAGAGGTGGCATAAACGGGATGGATGGAATAGATATCATGAAAATAGACCAATAATAGCCAGCATAAGCATAACAGCATCATATGATAGAGCATTATAGATTCATTGTAGACTCAACAAGAAAACTGTGAAAAGTGGAATGTTCATGGTAGATAAAATTGAGATCTTATTTTTCTCTATTTTTGTTTTCTCCTCTCAGGTAATACCAAAATGTCCCTATTGACTATAAACAAAAGAGGACTAAATTTATGATATATAATTCAGGACATTTAATGCTGTAGTAGCACAGCAACTTCCATATGATGCCACAACACGCAGGAGGTGGGAAAACATCATAATCTCTTGAGTACTAATAAGATAGGATTTATCTCAATATCATTATAATATAATATAATATAATATAATATAATATAATATAATATAATATAATATAAAATATCATACCAAGTATTATGTCTTGTGGAAAGCGATGCAGTATTCTGCTTCATTTTACAAGTTTTCTTGAAGACCAAAAATCCTCAAGTTGCCTCTTCTATTCCTGTCTTTGAGCTCTGTAACTTCTTTCTCAAGAGAGATGAGTTTCTTTGCCATGAAGTCGGATTTTTTATTCAGACTAGTCTGGATGTCTTCTGTTTCCCTGATTCACACGTCTGTCTCCTGTCGTCTATTAGCCAGGATTTTGAGATTGTTTCTCAAGTGCAACTATTCTGTTTGAAGAGTTTCTATATTCGATTTTGAGCACTGAATGAGATCATGGCTAGAGTTCAGTTTCTGTAAGATAATGTCCATATTGCTAGAGTTGTCTGCTTTCCCTTTGATCTGAGTCTCTGGAAGCGGGTGGGTCCTGTTTTGTATGATTTAGACCTACTTTCTGGTCTTTTGTATCCTTGGTATGCTTGCTATATTTTTGATATGCCATATTGAGTTGAAAGATAGGCAAAGGTCACTTATTCTGTGGTTTGTCAACTTAGCAATTCACCAATACTAAGATCTGCACAAGAGGGGGGATCACCACAGACAAAAGGTTTGGTATTGGGAATGCCCAGTAATGAAGCCCTAGTGCATAAGGAACAGATTGTTTGTGGGTTTAATTATAGGTCAGATGTGTTCATCCGCTGTGCTCCATAGTTTCCCTTTAAAATCAGATAAAGTGCTGAAAAGTCACCAGGCTGTGTGGACATGAGATTGAAAGTGCCAGTAAAACTGAAAGAGGATTGATAGTGGGCCATCGGGATGCAACATCTCGGTGAAGAGCGCAGGGCCTGAAAATGGAAGAATGCAGTGGAAAGCAGCATGGAGCAGCAGAGATAGGTATTACAATACATTTCCTGTGCCTCACTCTGATAAATATGCACATTCAGGAAGAAGCACAGAAGGTTTGAAGTAGATTCCTGATTCTAAATATTGAATTGTAGGCCACATTGTTGTTCAGCGATTAGGTGGCAGTAGTGGACAAATATCACTGCCTATGGGCAGGATGAGTGTTCAGGCCGTTTAATCAAGGGAAGTGGATTGCATGGCTGTGTGTTGTAGGAGTCTTCCAAGACTATAGTGTGAGAGAAATCATCATTCATACGCGTTCTCAATGCAGAGCTCTGGTCCTAGGTGGCTATTTCCTGCAGGCACAAGCCACACCCCATTACGTTTTATTTGTAAAGCTAGAAAATGTTACAAGCTTTGATGTGCTGTTACCTCCATTTTGTTCACTTTAAGAGGTGTTAATTTCATTTCTGTCAATGAGGATTCCTGTTCTGAAGTGAAGACTCTGGCATATTGAAAGGAGGATTATATCATGTATGATATAGTTGTGCCTGGTGAAAAACTCATGTTTAACTAGTGTTACCTACTCTAAATACCACTACTGTTATCAGTGGCGGCTGGCGGAGTTTGAAAGTGTTGGGTTTTAGGACCAATTGATTAAATTGAGTGAGTGAGCTGGGCTTTTCAACTGGGTTTTAGAAGGGATTCTCATGCTGGGAATATTTTCACCTTAATGGGAAATCGTGCATTTTCCAGCATAGTTTCTTTAAAGAAATTGTCCCCAAAAAATAGTTCTTACAGTCTTTTTAAAAACAAATGGGAAAATTAATTGATTATTTAGTACAATTGTTGATTTGCCAATCAAGTCTGACCTTCCCAAGGATTTGGACACAGCGCTGGAAAACTTGGAATCTCCACCTCTAGTGTAAAATAAGATGGAGACAGAGGAGCCCATTTAATGAATTTGAATTGCACAACATTAAACTAGAAAACGTGGAATCAACCCAGAGAACTTCCTTATTTCATTATGCTTCTTTTTCTTTATAATTACATTAACTGAAGATGTGCACCATGCAAAAACCTTTCTTGTGGATACATTAATAGACTTTAATGTTGGCCCATCTATGATAACAACCTAGGCCACATTTAAGGTGCACTATATCGCACTAGCTTCTAGTTCTTTATTGTCATCATCGTCAGTGTATAAATATATTATGTTTAAAAATATCCTTTTAGTGGCTGAATTGCACCATGTAAAACCAAGGAAATTGCCTTATTTCACTTTACCTCTTTGTTCTTTATCATGCCACCAAATGTGAAGATAAAGGATAAAGTAGCAGAGAGAAATGAGGCAACTACCTAAAGTCATACAATTTGGTCAAGCAGGAAGTCAGGATTGATAGGGTATCTTAGAATACTTCAGGATGCATGCTGAACTAAAGCCTCTCATGCACTTTTTAATATAATAAAATATTGTTCCATCTAGCATCACATCATAGGCCACATGAAAGGTGCAAATGATAAACCACTTTCTCCCGTTGTTCACTGGTGTTGTCGTCCGGTTGATAGAGTGAGAAGCAAAACGGTTCATATTTAGAAGCTATCACTTCTTATATATGCCACACATTGTAGCATACAGTCCAATGCACTAAAAATGAAATGCTTCTGCATGTTGAAGAAATACAGCATTTCTTTACCATACAGAACGTTTCAATTTAGTGCTTTAAATTGTTATGCTGCCTGTGGCAGTAGTTTAATAATTTAATGCACTACCCTTAAATACTGTAGTTCATCTCAAATGTGTTGATGGCTCAGCCGATGGTCAACAGCTTAATAGGCTGCAACCTAAAGAAGCACAAATTACAACCCATGTTTACTTTAATCACCAGTCCCAGAAAAATGTATGCCTTGGAGATCAACAAAAAATAAACTGAATGCCAAACTATAGGAGTTCCTTGATTGGAAAAGACTAAGAATTGCAATGATATGATGATTAGGGTCCTATTGTGTAGAGTTACCAGAAGACCACTGCCAATAAACTTACATTCCCGTCCGCTCTATATAATATAGATGATACAATCTCTGCTTACAGGACTTAACCAATGTAATGGTGTATCTTTTGCAAATGGTTTGTAAGATAGTTGAACACCGGAGATGATAGAGATGAACAAAGAGAAGAAAGAGAGGGAAACATTGCAGGTCAAAGCTCATCTACCAACGCGTGCTTATTTTTGCTATGATAGGCCTGTGAAACACTTCACCTCTAATCAGGGTTGGGCCACGGTGGAGGGAGGCAGGCTAACCGGAGTACAGGTAACCAACACCTAATCAGGTAACCAAAACTTATTCAGGTAGGGCAGGTTTACTCTTTCACAGCAGCATTATGTTACTCATGACGGTCCCTGAAAAATGACAATGCATACTTTCCAGTGTACAATTTTAAGCATTGTTTCTTTTCTTTGGTGTTTTAGTGCATTTGGTCACTTCGTTTCCTATTTTTTTCTCAGTAGGTTTCAGCCCAGGAAGGTTAGCTCATCAAATCATGCTCTGTGATGAATGGAAAAGGGTAGGAAGACTGCCAGTGATTGATTTCTGGCCTCACACATGGATGCAGCCAGCAACGCCCGAGACAGTGATGCAGGCAGCATCACCGCCCTACATTTGACATAGCCAGAGACTTCCATGGCACTGAAGGCTTGTAGAAAAGGTAAGCCTTGCTTCATGGTTCACATGTGCAGTATGTTGATGGAGCAGCTCAAAATTGCCCACACTTTACATGTCACACAGCTTTCTGGTTTAACAACCTAATGTAACTGTTGCACTTGACATCATTATTCAAGAATGCATTCATTGTAGGATTAGTACATTTACTGACACAATGTGCTTATCATAATTGATTGATTAATTACTTGAAGTCTTAATGAAGTAAATCATCTTAATTTAGTAGAGAATGCAGTGACTATAAAGATGAAATTTGACTTTCATAATGTGTGCCTTGATACATTAAAGAACACTTATGGCTTAGATAACTGGATAAAAATCATTCTCATATATGTAGAATGTCATTACACTAGAAACAATAAAATGTTTAGGTAACGTGTGCATTAATATATCAAATATTTGGTTTAAATGTAGTTCTTAGTGACCCTGACACTAATATTTTAAAGACACTGAATGTTACATTCAATGTGAAACTAGAGCACTAGAATCTTGTATTTATTTCTGTTTAAATGTGCACATGCATATTAAATGTGCACCGTTGAGTTAATGCTTTAACTTGTCCAAAGTAGGCCTGTATTTCACCATACAGTCTAAACGCTGTTTTACATTTTCGGCAAAAGTGACATTTCCTGCAGGTATTCACATGCATTGTTAGTTGTAGAATTGATACATTACTGTACAAGAGATATGGAAAAAGTCTGAGAAGACCTTGATGAAGGGACATGGGGAACCAGAATGTTAAATGAAAGACCTAGTGAGCAAGTGTTGCCATTTACCTTGTGTGTGAGAAGTAGATGTCTTTCCCATGTCCAGTGTGAGATAACTTGGGCAAAGGACAATGGACCCCTGACTATGCAAACAAAGGGGCTGTTACCTAGAGGACTTTGGGTGTTATAATACAGTGTTCAATCTGTGTGAGCTCAGAACTCTTCCAGATGACTTTCTAACATCATTGCACAGATTTTTCTCCGGAATGCTTAGAGAATATTACCTGATTTTGAAAGGTTTAAACCTCTATGCTTTCTTTGATTCTACTCTACGTGTGGCTTAGGCTAATACTTACTCTCTGACCCACAGAAGACTCTTCACGGAGCTTCTGAGATGCTGACACCTTCCTTACTTATTTTTTCCTTGCTTAATTTTAAATTCCATTATGGAAATTCCTGACTGAGACTCTTCAGATTTTTCCACCACCATTTAGCAGGAACCCCATCCTAGATTTATTCATGCATAGACAACAGATCATTTTGACTATTCTCTGAGCATCAAGTGTGACTATTTATCTTTTGTATTGCCGTAACTAATTGCTTGTCGGCCGTATAGTGGTTCGCCTTAATTCCTTTTGCAGGCTAGGACTGCCTGTGGCTATTCTGTATTTCTATTGCATGGCTTTTAGAGTTGTGATTTGAACTTGATTTTGCAATTGTAATAAACCTTCTTAAATGTAGGGAGCTGGCTCTCTATATAGTGCACTAAAATCAAGTGCACTGTTCAGAGAGTCCAGTGAGAACCAAATTGGTATACAGAGACAAAAGTAGATAATACAAATTCTCTATTTGTGGTATTGTGGGTGTGCACTTAGGTTTAATAGAGGGTAGTGCTAAGCATTTGTTGTAATCACTGAGGCAATAAATGATGTACGCACTCAAGAATAAATCCGAGACCAATTTGTAAAAATAACATGGATTTTTATAAATTTTTGGAGCTGAAGAACTTTGTCTACAGTAAGTACTTTTTAAGAAATGAATTTTCAAAGTTCGCACAATCACTTTTGTGCGCAATTGCCCACCATTGAAATCAAAGAGAAGAAATAAGAAAATTCAAATAAAATCACATAGTTTGATCTCCATGTTCACCTTCTGGATTTAGATACGTGGCAAGGCCAGGCCCAATGTTCCATCAGTAGATTCTCCGGAGTGTCCTAAATTCAGCTGGGAGCAGGGTGCTGAGGTCGTAGGTAGCTGATGCGCTATGAGGAAGGGGTCACTTGAAAACACACTGCACATATGGACTTAAAATTAAGTCAGAGGGGTCTCACTCAAGAAAGCCAGTCGCAAGGGCCACAGGACCATGGGAGCAATGCTGGATTGTCATTACAAAGGCTGGTCGGGTAGAGTGTAGAACATATAGGTCAGTCAGGTGGTATGTGCTAAGATGTCCTCGCTGTCAGGAGCAGACAGTTGTAGCGGTGAATCCGGTGTAAGGGTTCTCGACATCCCTCAATGGGTGCTTGCTTCCTGAGCACCTGGAGTCCAGAGTGCACTCTTCATCTCGATGTATGCTGCAGGGGTCTGGTAACCCGGATGTTAGCATGGCACTGCTCTGGTAGATCCTGGTGTCTTCACACTTAGTGGGTAGACAGATTTGATCTTCCGAAGCTGGTGTCCCACTTTTGGTGTGGGTGCTGTGTTGGAGTTACCAGGGAACAGCAAGTTGATAAAACTAAATTTTGTGGTTAGGTGTGTGCGGCTTCAGGATAGTGTACCTCCACTCCAATGAAGTTCTTTGGCAATTTGTTGAATGCTGGAGGGTCTCCAGGGTTCTTGGAGGCCTCACATTTGCAGGACTAGACAGCACACCAAGATTGTCAAGTCCTTAAGGCAGGAGGCATGGTTTGGCACCCAAATTCTGCAGCAGGGTTTCAGTTCTCAGGTCAACAGCTCCTCTGTGTCCCCGTCTTCTTTGTGTCCATCGAATCACAGCTGTAAGGTCCAGAGAAGCCACCTAAATACTAAGGGGCAGATTTACAAGCCCCTGCGTCACTTTTGCTCCGTCGTTGCGTCACTTATGTGACGCAGCAGCAGCCTAAAAGTTGCGGCCCATTTACAACATGACGCATCTAGGGAGATGTGTCACGTTGTGAAGCCCTGCGCCACATTAAACCTGCGTCAGGTTTAATGTATGCAGGGTGGGCGTTCCGTTGCAGGAAGCCCCATAAAAGTGACTCAGTGAAATATACAAGATTTCACTGAGTCACTTTTACGTCCATGCTGCGACAAAACCCTGCGCCTGCTTGAAGCAGGCGTAAGGAGTGACGCAGCATGTTAGGCATAGGGCACCCCTGAGCATTGCTAGAGTTGTGTCATGCTTGCGACACGACTCCAGCAATGCGTGACTTTTCCGTCAACAGATGCGTCAGAATTTCTGACGCATCTGTCAATCCTTGCGCCATGGTGCGCCGTATTGTAAATACGGCGCATCCATGGTGACGTAAGGATTTGGAATGCTGGCACAGGGAAAGTGACGCATCTCTACAGATGCGTCACCTTTTTGTAAATCTGCCCCTACATGTAAAGTCATGAAAGGGAGTGGCAGGTAATAGCTAATTGGCTACCTATCTTCAGTTGAAGTACTGGGTATTTTAGTCCCAGCGGTGCAGGGGCACACACCCTATGACTTCTGGGTTCACCCTGTTCCAGACCTACAGAAACACAGAGTCTTCTGGGTGAAGTCAAAGATTCGTTTATTGGCTGCAGACCAATTACAGGTATCCTAGAAGTACAACAGCTTGTATGTTCTCAGGAGACTGATGAAAAATCATAGGAACGGACTTCATCTTAAATACCCTTTTTCTTGCCTCAAGCATACATTCCTAGGTTTATGACACGGCCATTACAAGTATACATTACAAACGAAAAAGCAGAGTCATGATGACCATCCCACATTCCAGTTCGGCCAGCCCACAATGATTTACACAGTAAGGTTCAGATCTCACATCGGATGTCAATAGACCCCCCAATAAACATGAGCATCTCCTGTTTTGGGAAACAAGTCATAAAGCAGGAACAAGCAGGTGTGAAAGAGATTAGCCGGAGGCTTGTGTAGAATGAAAGGGTTTTATGACGGGTCAAGCCCTGATGCTAATCACAGGTGGACGGAGGAAGGGGAGCTCGTGAGACCAGTTTGACCCGGGGCAGCAGAGCCAGCTGCCCAGGTCACAGAGAAGTCAAAGGAGAAGCCCATGTACTGTGAGCCCCGTATTTACTCCATTATAGCCTATGTGAGGGCAATGACAAGATGGCCACTGCTTCCAAAATGGAACCCGCGTAGTGAAGCAGAATAGCGTGTACACAGTGCATTCATAGCTAGAACGATATATAAAGCACTCGTACATGCCGCATTTACCATTTGCGGTTTGCTAATACCAAGATAGACAAGGGCAGGGCCCTGTTCCCTACGCGGTCACAGAGATTAAAGTACGACACAGTGTGCCTACATTCCTCAAGAGACCACTTCCAGTGGGAAGGGGCACTACCCTAGCCCTGATAGGCTAATTCCTGACATTTCAAGATGGAACAATTGGAAAAGTTGTGTTTACAACACCTGCCCCACCTTAGGGGTAGTGCTGGCTGAATGTGGACACACATCATCATCTAACTAATTTTCCCACATGTCCTCCCACCAAATGTGGAGCAGGAAAGGGGGTTTGCATCCTTCACTATCTGGAGATGCATGGGTCGCATTTCAAAGGCAGCATCACCTTTGAAGCTTTCTGCTTTGGAAGACACTCCTTGCCTGGAGGAGCTGTGCACTCTGCACAGAGCAGGCTTTGTTCCTGGCCCCTGAGAGAGCTGGCTTCCATGTCTAATTGTGTCAGGCTGGCTAAGACTAGTCAGAGACAACTGCAGTGCTTGATAGGTTTTCAGGGGACCCTGTAAGGTGTCTTCTGTGTGCATTTCTTAATACATCCAACACTGGCATTAGTGATGAATTATTAAGCTGAGATATATGGTACTAAACATCTTAGGTACAGTGGAGCCATCATGGAGCTAGG
The DNA here is from genome assembly GCF_964204655.1 of Triturus cristatus. Taxonomy (NCBI): domain Eukaryota; kingdom Metazoa; phylum Chordata; class Amphibia; order Caudata; family Salamandridae; genus Triturus; species Triturus cristatus. Next base: position 730,390,487 of record NC_140587.1, on the reverse strand, counting down.
AAACTCGCAATGACAAGTGTCCAGCCCATGCACTCTTTCTCGCTTCCCGGTGCACTTTCAGTATCCAAGAATGGCTCAGATATTGCAGGATCATATCGGCTCATGCAGATATGTCCACACATGGGGGATAGTGCACCGAGCCCTAGCGCTATAAGGCCTGCAGTAAGGGTGACTTACCTATTCCTCATGCAGTGTATGGGGGCTTGGCACACAAGGATATTTTATTTGTGAAGACTGTCATTTGGAACCTGGCATCACAGCTGAAAAAAGTATATGAACACCTCAACAAATCATGAACATGAATGCGTATACACTCAAACATCTGTAAAGTACTTTTATACTTGTAATTTATTTTAATGGTTAACATCCCATGCTTTCTTTGTGTGTTGTTGTATATAAACAATGAGATTACCAGAAGTACATATCTTAGCATTCACAGCAACATAACAAAACAGTTTGAAAAAATAATAGTAACATTGCTAATTTTCCTCATTGGTCAATGATTCTCTCAAGAAATTCTTCTGCAAGCCGAATGCATTTCAGGAATCACATCCCTTCTTCAGGGGCCACTGCAAACTGTAATCAACAAATACACTGGTATCAGTGTTCACTATCATACAGAGAGGGGGTACTAGTGCAAGTTTTATGAAAAAAGATGCAGATTACACCTGAAATAGTGCAACTGTGAGAAAAGAAGGGGATAGCCAGTTCTAACATTCCTTCACCCACCGCAAAAAGTAATGATCTAAAGGGTGCCCAATAAATATTTGCTGTGATAGTGATGTAAATATGAGACCAATCTAGAGAAAAAATGGTGAAAATGAAGTGCCTGCCTCAAGCTTTTAGTACACGATAATGAATTGAAAAAAATAATTGATAATAAAAATAGCAGGTATCCACCAAGGTTCTCCAAGAATAGTGTGACATTCTAACATGCTGTGCAGTTAGTACAAAAAACTGAGCTATTAACTAAACAGATTGAGGATGATCAAAAAAGACTTACGTACGAAATGAGCAAATATTAAAATCGCGGAAGAAATGAGAAGTTCAAAAAATCATGACCAGTTTTCTCCTCACCAAGAAATGCAGCCTGCAGTGGCAGTTTGCATGATCTTGGTGAGGGGTCTCTGGGATGGCACCATTTGGGCTGCAGCCTTAGAGGACCCTCTTCATTACCAATGCCCCAGGTACCATGGGTACCATTTTCTAGGGACTTACAGGGGTTGCTGAAGTTGTGTCAATTGTGGGACAGTTGTAGGGAAAGAACACTGGTACTGGGGACCTGGTGAGCATGGACCCGGTACACCTCAGTCAAAGTTGGAATAAAGTGGGGGGTACTGCAACAAGAACCCATTTTCCCACACAAGCCTACAGGCCAGGAGCCTCAGCCAAACCTAGGAGGATCTTCCTAGTCAGTCAGGTGAGGAAGAATAGGAAAACGGGTTGGATTTGTGCAGGGCCTACTCTGCCTTACATCCTCCTGTCCAGGCCAGTCCCTTTGGGGAGCTGACCAGCCTCAACGGTCTCAGGGCCCAATTTAAAATGTCCTTTGTCTATTTCTCTAGTATCCTCACCCAATCTTTTTGATTTGGGATCAGATGTGTCCATCTCTACTAATTCTAACTTAGTCAGGGAAACCCCCAGCTTACCCAAATAGGTTGCCCAAAGCTTGAGTAAATCCACCATGACTAATAGGGTCAGGGGGGCTAACCTACTACTTATAATGGGGTCAGACCACCATGCTAAGAACAGGGCAGCCATGAAGGCTACCACCCAGCAGAGGCCACTGACAACTGTCATTGCCCAGAACCTTTAGCTCTTCAATGAAAGATGAAGGAACAACTCTGCATGTTTCTCGGGGTTCACGTTGTCTGTCTGCTGCTGTAAAGAGGGGGGGTTACTACCTTCTCAAGTACACACACTCCTTCCACCCTCTGTTCTGTCAGCTGAGGACCCACCAACTCAAGCTGAACAGCTGCCTGCCCAGTGAGGACTTCTTGTGAGACAGGTGAGGCTGCACCAGTGCCAATTTGGGAGTGTTCCCCTATTTTGGTAGTACTTCACTGGTTTTCTGTAACTGTGGCTAAACGTTGCCCACCTGTCCTACACTTTCTCTTGCTCTTTTTCTTTTGGGACTTACCTGCACTAGCTGCAGGTTCGCCCCCTCCCAAAATCCTTGGGTGAGGACTGGCACCAGAGACCAGTTCCTCTATTTGGCTCAGACCAAACTCTGGGTGGTCATTACCAAGGAAACAGTCATGGGGGTGGTCTTTACTGGCTACCACCCATCTCAAACTAAGGTACATAGCTATTTCTAGGGGCACTACAGGCACAGGCCTAAAAGTGTCCTCCCCTGGGATGACCCTTACTATTTTTGTCTCACCTGGGATATACTGGTTGGAGAGAACTAACCTGTCATGCACAACAGCGTGTCTCTTAGGTATGTGGCTGGGATTCCATTTACCAGTAGGTGGTGGAAGTGTTTACTTCCCTCTTGTGTCTTCAGCTCACATTTTGGGCCCATTTCCCAGCTAAATGCTAAAAGGATGTCCTTATCTGAAGAATCGCCCTCAAAGTCTACACTAGCAACTCCTGGAGTTACACTAGGGGTTTTAATTTGCAGGCAGCAAGGGTCCTTGGCTAGGTGCCATGTCTTGTTGCAGGTAAGGCACCAGGTCCTCTTGGGGTGCCAGTTCTTACCCTGGTACCCATTTTTGTTTTGTGAGGTATCTCGGCCCCACCCTCTTGAATAGGTTTTCGGGGGCCTACAGAGGACTCCTTACTTTTATCTTTTTCTCCAGATGGTCCACTTTCTTTTCTTGGAGGGGGCACTTCTTGGTATATTTCTTTTGGTCTGCCCTCCCATGTCTAGTTTTGGAAACTCTAGTTCTTACCCAATGTTCAGCTGTCTTCTCCAACTCCTGTGGAGAGACTGTCCCCAGGTCCACCAGGCATTGATGAAACTTACCCTGCACACAATTACTTAAAAGATGCACTTTCATTACTAAATTATAAAGCCCATCATAATCATTCACACTGTTTTCAACCAACCACCTAGTGTTTTCACTGAAAAATCAACAAAATCAACCCAAGACTGACCAGGGTTTTTTTGCAGTCTCCCTGAATTTGATCCCGTATTCTTCAGTGGTGAGTCCAAAGCCCGCAATCAGGGTTATAAGAATCAGCATCTTCCTCATACAATGTCAGGAGTCTATCCCTCAATTTACCTGAGAGAGGGTCCCACAAGAGAGAACCCCAATTTTGTTTGGCTACCTTTCTGCTAATGCAGGCTCTCTGAAAAGCAGTAAACCATTTGGTGATGTCATCACCCTCTGTACATTCAGGAACAACTCTTTTGGAGAGTTTTGAGTCAATATATTCCTCTCTCTCCCTAGGTATTATGATATTGCAGCCTCCACAGATAGGTCCTAGACCCATCTCTTTTCATTGCTTCTCTGTGTCCAGGAGTTAAGCATCTAAGTTCAACCTCCTGGCCAATCTCTCTAGGGAAAGCTCATCCTCTGAGGGAGCTTCCTCATCTGAGGGAGGGGACCAGTCCATCACCTTAGCATTTCTTTTCCTGTGTGAAGAGTCTCTGGTGACTCTTCTTCATCCACTGAGTGATCCCTCTCATCTTCTGCCAAAAGTTTCATAAGCTTATCTTTGGTAGTATGAGCTCCAGTGTTAATACCATAACCCCTACAGAAGGCCCATAGCTGGGAGTATGACAACTCGATGTATGACATCAGGTCCAGCTCCTGTACTTGCTTCTATAGGTTAGACATTATTTCACCAAAGTTGGGACATTTTTTAAAGGTAAAAACCTTAACACTTTTCTTTTGTCCTAAATAGAGTAAGATTTTAAAACTATAATCACTGGATTCAGGGACTAACCCAAGGTTAATTCAAATGTTTGGGTAAAATTGGGCAATCGAAAAATATAACTGGCTAAAGGCAATTTCTGGATTTATTCTCAAGGTCGCTTATTGACAGAGTCAAAAGAAAAGTCGTAGACCCCACCGCTGATCCACCAATATAGGAAGCTGGCTATCTATGTAGTGCACTATAACAACATACTGTGGTGATGTGATGTTGATGAGGTTATCGTGATGTCACATGGAATGTTTAAAGGGTACACTGTGTAGAGAGTCCAGTGAGACCCAGATTGGTATACAGAGGCAAAAGTAGATAATACTAACACTCTGTGGGGCATATTTACAAGCTCCCTATTGCCACCGGAGCGTCACGTTTTTTTACCCTCCGGTGGTGTAGCACCATTTTCCTTATTTACAAGGTGGTGCAAAGCTACTTAGCATGGCTTAACGCCACCTTGTAAATATCCCACTTTCCGCTGCACTCTTCTGTGGCAAAGGGGCGTGCAATGGGTGTTGCTGTGGATGTTCCACCAAAACACCCAATGCTTTTTGACGCTGCCCCAGATTTACAACGAGGTGTAAATGTGTGGCACACCAAAACAGAATGCAATGCAAGAGCAGGCATTAGAATGCCGCATGCGGGAAATGCTTTTATTTTTCTGAATTTTTGCTTCCTCTGCAGCACACATAGAAAGAGCAAAAAGCCATCAATGATTGTTTATGTGCAGGAAGGTGTCCTAGAGCAGTGGCCAGGAGCAGGGTGCTGAGGTCATTGGTAGCTAGTGTGCTCCATGGAAGGGGGTCACTTGAAAACACACTTCACAAAGGGACTTAAAGGTAAAATTCGGGATCAGGCCTTCAGTTTCAGGGTCAGCAGCTCTTCTATGTGCATATCTTCTTTTTGTCCATCAAACCCCAATTGCAAGGTCCAGGGATGAAACCAAAATACTACATTTAGGGGTGTTAAAGGGAGTGACTGATAGTAGCCAATGGGATACCTGCCTTCTGGGTGTTTATACCCCTTAAGTGACAACCTCCTGTGGAAATGGGCACTACCCTAGCCCTAATAGGTTAATTCCTGCCATCCCAAGATGAGGGAATTGGAAACGTCAGGCTCAAATACCAGCCCCACCTTAGGGGTGGTGCTGGCTGAATGTGGGCACATATCCTCCTCCTCATCTAATTAATTTTCCCACGTGTCCTCCCACCAAATGTGGAGCAGGAACGGGGGTTGGCATCCTCCACTATCTAGAGATGACTGGGTCACATATCAGAGGCAGCATCACCTTTGAAGCTTCCCGCCTTTGAAGGCCATCGTGACCTAGAGGAGGTATGAAGCACCTCATTCCAGAGCAGGGTTTGTTCCTGGCCTCTGAGAGTGCTGGCTCTCACCCCATGACATTAGAAACATGTCTGGTAGTTGTAGGCTGGCTGAGACTAGTCAGATATCTCATTAGTGCTTAGTAGGTTTTCAGTGTACAATTCAAGGTGTCGCCTGTGTGCATTTATTAATAAATCCAACACTGGCATCTGTGAGGATTTATTAAGATGAGATATTTGGTACCAAACATCTTAGGGTAAAGTGAAGACATCATGGAGCTAAGAAACTCGTAATGATAAGTATATAGCCCATGTACTCTCCATGGCATCCAGGTGCACTTACAATATTCAAGAATGGCTCAGATATTGCAGGGTCATATCTGCTCATGCAGATATGTCCACACATGGGGTATAGTGAACCCTGCTTTAGGGCTATAAGGCCTGGAGTAGATGTGACTTGCTATACCTCATGCAGTGTATGGGGGTATGTCAACTCTTTAGTTTTCTCTACACCAATACATGCAGCCTGCAGTGGCAGTTTGCATGATCATGGTGCGGAGTTTTTCAGGTGTCACAATGTGGGCTGCAGTCTAGAACACCCTCTTCAGTACCAATGCCCTAGGTACCAGAAGTACCAGTTACCAGGGATTTACAGGGGTTGCTGAAGTTGGGCCAATTGTGCTGCAGTTTTAGGGAAAGAACCCTGGTACTGGCGATACAGCATTGTGATTGGTCTGGGTGCCGTGGTTCAGTGCTCAGATGGTGAATGGGACCCTGCATATGCTCCCCACCCAGGATATAATGCAACCTTGGAGGAGCACATTAATGCGCACTTAGGAGGGTGCCACCACTCCTCCCCCCTGCACTGCCAATCCCCGCTCCACAAAACTGCCTCAGCACGAAAAAATAAAATGACAACATTGCGTTATTATAATTTAATTTTTTTATTTTTTGCTGTGCTGAAAGGCAGTGGGGTGAACCTCGTCCACATTAGCCAACGAGCCGCCACTGTACAAATTCCATGGACCATTAATTACTCTCATTTGAAATTGCTATCTATTGAGAATGCTGCTTTTTAGTTTACTTGTTTTTCTTTCAGCTGAAAAGGGCCACAAAGGGATCTAGTGAATACAGTGCAAAACTGCCCTCCCACATCAAAAACTTGTTCGAATTAAACAACATAAAGTGAATTAATAGCTCAATCAATGTTTATTTTTCACAATATTTTTCCTATTATGCCATAGTAAGCATTTCCACATATTCCAGTCCCTACCATACGGCTATATCTAAACCAGATTCCGAAATGAGTCTGGAAGTTGGTCTTTGTAGGTGAGAATGAAATTATGAATTAGGTAGAATTTCAAGGTAGAAGGGTCTTTTAGAATCCTGTTAAGATAGAGATCACATGACAAGTATTGAAGAAAAGGCCATTAACTTTGACGCATTGATACACACACAGCCCAGAAGAACGCAGTATTGAAGAATGAGGACCACCAATTTACAATGCTAAGCAGTTTACTCCAACTGTTGATATATGACCATTGTCTTGACCTAGTGAGATAAGGGATCCTATCAAGACTGCTGTAAAGTAACGTATACATGCCTTCCCCAAAGGCAAATATCAAAGCTGAGAGATAGTTAACAAGGCTGAGAGTATGATGGAAAACTCAAATGCCTATCACTAGGTTTGAAAGTGCTTCATTAATACTCAATTGAGAAAACATGCAATTAAACTGCGTTTGCCTTTCCAGGGGACATGATCACAATAAAATATACAATCCCCTATATAATAACCCAGTAAAAATGTGCCGGCAGTCCAAGCTATCTTCGCTTGCCAGAAATCAGACAAAATAAAAAAACACATTGTTGTTTCTATGCCTTTTCTAAGGTGCTCATTTGAAGCTTAGAAGCTCACCAGCAAAAACACTAGGATAGCAGACACCCCATCTCTTCACATGGCCAAAAGAAACGATTGTTATTTTTTTTTTATTATGACGGCCAGGTCCCACAAATGAAAAACTGAGTCAGAGGGCCCATCCTAAATAGGGCTGACCTTGTGAAGCTGTAAAGCCAGTGGCCAATGGCTGATGGGCTGCAGCAAAAGGTCTGCGGAGCTGAGAAACTGATGGATTTCCCACCTCCAAATCTTTCAATTCTTAAGCTAATAGAAGTCCATTTACTTTTATCTTTGCATTGGAAGAAAATATGCTGCTGGCCAATCTCTCTTAATCTATATTTATATCATCATCAGCAGGAGGACCTGACCAAATCATGCAAACTTAGGGCCTCATTATGATGGCGGTGGGACTGCCACCGTCAGGCCTTCGCCATTGGACCATACAAGGACAGATGGTCGGCGGGCGTAGAGACTCTCTGACACTAATTTCAAGTAGCCTGTTGGACGGACTGTAATACCTACAATGGTGGCTGTACCTGCTCAGACACTGCCATGGACATTACAATGTCAGTTTCCGCCATCCGTTTTATGGTGGTTAACCCGCCATGAAAAGGCAGGCGGAAAGTGACTTAAGGGCCCATAGCAGGCCCCCTTTTCCCCTAGACCTCTGTCATGGGCCCTGGGAGGCACCTATGGCCCCCTAAACATCCCTGCATCATGTGGCAGGCACCGCAGAGTTACGTCAGATGTGGTTTTTTTGTACTGCGGCGAGTGCTGCAGCTCGCAGCGCACACCGCAATACAAAAGATACACATTGTGACCGTCTTGAAGGTGTTCACATCCTAATACCGATGTGGGACCGCCGACAGCTAGTCAGGCGATCCTGTTCCCTATGGGATTGTGGTCAGACTTAAGTTGGACTGCCATCATAATGAGGCCCTATAATTCACAGAAAATAGGTTGGGATATTTATATTGCTATTAAAGTCAGCATTCCAACGATGGATCAAGTGCCAAAATATTGAGATTTTATTTTTCAAATAAATTCATTTACAAGCCAACCAATACAAAGCAAACTAAATAAACCCACACACACTCTTTTCCCTCCAGCCTGCATCCTTTTCTTTTCAATCCTCTATGCTTACATAAAACATTCCACATTTAAAAAGTGGACTCACTTATGAGAAGACCGAAATTCGAAGAACAGGGACAATAATGTCATTCAGAGTGCTGTGCTTTTCGCATTTAATAACAATACTGCCCAACTCAATGACATTAGTTGTAAAAACATCTGAAAATAAAGCTTTTCAAGAACTCAAACGTATACCACACAGATAGCATACAACATGTTAGCCGCAGGCGCAGAACCGACTGACCAATTTCTCAGCATTGGACCTTGTGCTCTGCAGACTACACAATGATTGTATTATATTGTAATTGCATTTATATAATGCTTACTACCCATGACAAGGCATTAAAGCACTTTTTCAGCATGTGGCATGCTACTACGGAACCCATAAAGTAATTTGAGTGGTGGATCTCTACAATAGGTGCATTAGGGAAATGAGCTTCCTCACTCAGATCTGAAACTATGTACTGCAAGTTGCAACTATTGCTATACAGAAGGCACATTAACATTGTTGTTCAATTGCATGAAAGTGGTAACACAATGCATGTAGGTCTTTTTGCTCTGAAGGATGAATGCAAGCATCTGAAGGCTCAAGTTCGATTTAACATTCGTCATTGTAATAACATACATCATTTTTTTTGTTGACACACCCGGTGGAATATGCTTGACACTGGCAGTGTGAATTAAAATTCAATATCTATAGTGGAATGGATTTTAAATAATTAAAGTCTTCTCTGGTTGTCTCAGCTTCACTAGTGATTCATTCAGCATTTTGACATGCTACCATTCATAAGAAATGTGGAGCTCTTGAATGATTATGGAAAAATACTATGCATGTACGTCATGTGCAAAGACACCAATACTGTAGTAAGCTATGCCACCAGCATAGTTCTCACAAGGGTTCATGCCTGAAAAGCCTTCTATGCTCCTGATGTTCATCATAGTAAAACTTGCTTCTGAATTAGTATGAGGTAGAGATCGATTCAGCATGTTTTTAAATCTGGAATATGTACAGTCACTGCGGTGAAACACTCAAGGACAGTGAGACTCCAATAACAATGAAGATGACAACTTCTGCTGTTTGCACAAACCACTGTTTGTACAGAAGTCAAAATTATGAGTTTGTGAAGTTTACCATCCCTGGTCTTTACTGCAAGCTGAAATGTCTGCAGCTCCAACATTTTCTCCAAGTACATACCTGCTAATGCCTAAAGAGTGAAAAAAAACAGAAAATAGCAGGATACATAGGTTTAGGACAAGAAACAACGTTTGTAAGCTGTAATACGTGATAGTTATCACACTCATTAAATATCAAATCCCTAGATTTGAGATTTGAATGGGTGTATTAAACATAGAATTCCCCCACTGGGGCACTCTTAATTATGCCATAAATACTGTGAGATACCCCTCAAACTAAGGGAAGAGGGTTATATAAAGGAAAAGTCCTCATAATTCATCTTGATAAATGATTCTAGACACACACTCACTCAAACAAAATTACATCAATTAATTGAATTCAATACCAAGATAATTAAAAAAAAAACATACAGGGCTCCAATTGTGTTATATTAAAATTCATACATTTAAAAATCTTATTAAATAAAGCTGCAAATGCACCAACATGACAAATGCACTCTTAATAAGGGACAGAGTGCTGGCTGTTTGAATCATTACAGACATTCCTAGAATCAGCTCTTACACTCTCAAGTGTTGGACAGATAGCTTTTCTCTTTGTAGCAGGCCTCAAAGTAATGTTTCCTTTACATTCACAGGTCACCTTAATTCCAAATCATTTTAATTTTCTTTGAGTTCTATTCAGGAAATTTAGCCAGTTTAATCGTTATTGGATTTGAACTATGCATCCTGGACCCAGTCCCAACTGTTTGTTTACTGGATGGCTCAAGCTGTAGGTGATAAGGTGTAAGTAACAAGGACTCCCTGAATATAAGACAATGAAATTCCTAGGACAGGGTAAAACACAGTGCAATAATAACTTCCTAGGCAATTGTGTCAGCATATATGGTAAAATCTATAATGTGTCCAAAAAGTGTAGCCAAAAACAATGTTTAAAAATTCCACAGTGATTTTTATCATTGGAATAATTCTTATGAAGTGAGAAAATGTATTTTAAATAAAAAGCAAATCAACAACAAAGTTATATACAATGTAAGCATTCAATGAAATAGTATATTTCAAATTACAATAATAAGACAAAATAAAACAATATAGTGGCCATATGGTTATCTTCTACGCGCGTTTCGGCGAAAAGTAGGCCTTCGTCAGGAAAAGCCACTGCTCCTGTGAATTAAAAAGCAAGTACTTAAGATAGTATTTACATGTATGATTGTTGTTTTTATACATTTTTTTGCAATACAAATTCAGCTACATAGCGGAGTGGACACATTGCATGAATAAAAACTGATTTAAAAGCATAAAATAACTTTACATACAATGAAATTGAGTTGGGATTGTGCATATCTGTGATGTACTATTATTTGATGGACATCGATACAACATCTATATTAGGCCGATAACTGAGAAAGAGAGAGAAGGAGTGAAAAAGTATGAACAGTAGATAATAGAGGTCTGAGTGTAAAAGAAAAAGACCAGGATATTTAAGTGATTGAGACCATAAAAATGTAAAGGGTAGAAACAATTGAGAGTTCACTATAAACAATGACATCATGAATAAATAGAAATGAATCATAAATGGGGCTTGCTTAAGGTCGCGGCTTGATGGGCAAATGAGAGATCAAGTGGCAAACGAGAATAAAAGATAACCTATAATGATAGAGTACAAAGTATAAGGAGAATGATAGTGACAAAAAAGGTAGGCAAAAGTATAGGAAGTTTTAATAAGGTACGTGATATTAGGTGTGGTCTAACTGATATTGGGATATCGCAATAAGTTTGTAAAAAATGATGAAGCAGATGAACGAGGATGGTCAAAGTACCTGCAGGGATGGTAAAGTACATTTATATGAACCCTGGTGATCCTGCCAGCTAAAACTCTTAACTATGATAATTTCGGGGCATATTATCAAGCACAGTGTTAAAATTATCTCCACTTTAGCGTCAGATAACTGCCGCTAAAGCGGCGATAATGGGCTTGATAATATGCCGCAGAGAATTCCCATAGAAGCCCATGTTGACACCAGGCTTCTATGGGAATTCTCAAGGGCATATTATCAAACCCATTATCGCCGCTATAGCGGCAGTTTTCTGCCGCTAAAGCGGCGATAATTTTAACGCTGTGTCTGGATAATATGCCCCCAAGTGTTTGAGACTGTGGATTTTGACTTTTGGTGCCACTAGAAGACACTGTGTTCTAGTTCATTTCAGTACCTAGCCCCCTTTTGTTGACTGTAGACCCTATGAGTCCCTAAGTGGTCACCTTCTGGACTGTGTCATATGTGCATACAAGCTCCTAGATTCCCAAAATAATTGATAGCTGGACATCTATAATGTGCTGTGAAAATATTGGATGCACTGTGAATCCTTGTATTGAAATTGGGTTAGACCAAGTCCAGTTTGGACTGATGATCTTGAGCTTTATTACATTTTCCAGGATCTGAGACACACATAGATTATTTAGTCTTGCATTCAGGCATGTGCAGAAACTAGGTCAGAGGGCAGGCATTTCACATCAACAAGTATACTTGCAACATCCAGTCTGGTACCTATGCCACAACAAGTCAGATTAGTAAACAAATGTCATAGTAAAATCTTCAAGTCAGTTTAAAACTTGGAGCCACTGATGAAGCCAATTCACAGATTTGTACATTGAGTAACATTGGCTATTTGGTACCATTATGATAGTTTATAATGCACATTCTGTAGAATTTCTATAATTTTGGATTGGATCTCAGCTGTGGAATTTGGTAGGACGTTCTGTTGTTTGGTGTGCATCTGTATTTTAAGTGTTCTTCTCTCCTCAGAAAATACCTTGGGCCTGATTTAGAGTTAGGTAATAGTGAAAATTCTTCCAGTTTGGTGAGAGGGGGCTAAATACCAGTGGAATCCACTGGAGGAATACCCTCAGCATTAGATCCATATGGTGGACAGCATTTGATTCTACTCCTGACATAGCATTTCCAAAAGACAGTGAATGCTTTTCTGTTACCACTCATCTTTAAATTGGACCCCTGCCCATTTTCTTCTTTCTTGTTCGTATCATTTCTTTTTGGGGGTTATTAAATCATCATGCATGATCCACAAGTTGATCATTTGTAGGTAAACACTGAAAACTGGTAGAGAGAACAGTAAATTCAGTTTAGTAACCAACCTGTTACATGTTATGCAATGGCCATCATAGGAGGCTCCAAAAAATCGAATATGCAAACAAACAAACAGTTCACCCAGACTTAACTCACTCAATATCTTTGGGTGAAGGCAGTCTTAAAGTAAAGGGAAGAGGGATATCAGACAAAGAAAAGTAGGTGTGTACCCATCGTGCTTATGAGGTTAAGAGAAGGAAAAACCACTGGAATGAAAGGGAACCATACACCCTCAAATACAGGGGTTTAATCCATGAAACAATGATTTATTCACATGAGGCAGTCATTGCCTTATGCATCCTAGCACTGTGTCTACCCACCGATTTGTATGGTTCTCAAGATCTACCACTTCCAGCATGAAGAAAAAGCAGCGCTGTTGATAGCTGTAGAGCAAGGTCATTGCAAGTTTTCAAAGTACCTGTGACCTGTTGCCAACATGTTTGTAAAGAGGGGCAGGACTATATCATATGTTCAGTGTCACCTGTCGGATGATTACATCTCCAGCAGACCACCGTGAGAACCAAAGTAGCTGCCTGTAATCTTTGCAGATGATCTGTTATGTGTGTCAAGAATCTCAAACCACTCTGCATCAGAGTATTCTTTACCAAGCCTTTCTTGCCATTTCTCCAAAGAAAAAGAGAGCGAAGGTCTTCCGGTAATACTTTATACAATCTGGAGATGAGGTCCTTGAAGGACCTCCAGTTTTGTGGATTATAATGGACAGCTGATGCAAGTAGTGGAGCATCCAAAGGCAATTTGACGCTTTGTAATAATATTTCGATGGGAGAAATGTCCATAGTTGGTCACCACCAGATAGAATTCCTCTTGCAGATCTTTATAGGGCTTTAGGCCATCTGTGTAGCAGAGCTGCCCCACAGTATGAATGCCATGATCCGCCCAATCTTTCCAAAGTATTGTTTGCCCATACATTTTAATGGATTTATTGTTCCAAATTGGGCCTGTATCCTGAAGATTGGCATGGATGTTCAATAGTCAATATGCAGCCTCTCAAAAGCAGACTGATTCCCAAAGAATGGTGTTCTCCCTCCCTACAAATGTTGCAGAAGCTTTGTAAGGTGCATCACATATGGTCATTCCTTTGTGGATGTGACACTCTTACAACGAATAAGGCTTATTCTTTCTAGAATCACACACGCCCACATCCGACATCTTTTCTCCAGGCCGTGAGATTCCAGGACACCGGGAAACGCTCACATGTTATCACTAACCGCCAATTATTCCAATTAAGTACCCGCGATCCACCTATATAGACGACGCCCGCTCCCTGCCATTTCTACATTCGGGAGGACCGGGAGCGGACGTATAGGTTTCGGGACGCATCCATCAGATGTCACAGTAAGAGTGTGCTTGAACTGAAAGACTAGAGAGTGTGTGGATATATGTACATATGTGTATGCTCATTCAACCATGAGATTTGTATAGATTACTGCTCAGTTCGTTTTGGGAGATTTCTCTCCAACCTACAAACGCTGTCATGAAATTTGTGGTTTTCTTATGTTCTCTTTTACAGAGGAGACAAAAACTGTGGACTCCTTCCGCCCCTTCCCCCATGGGACATATTGTCCATTTAACTAGGGTAAGACTGGTGGCAGCATCGCCTGCCACCATCCTCATAGTTTCACACAAGTGTACACAATTAGAGTGCCACCAAGTCACGTACACACCACTTTTTTCACGCTTAGAAATCAATGCATGCATTGTCTTTCTTCCTTTTTTTCCTTACAGGTACTAATGACCCAGCGAGTTACATTAATCATTATCTCCCATACTTTTATTTCAGGCTTCAACTTTGGAAGCAGTTATAATACGGTGAAGTGTGACCAACGCCACACTCACAAAGTGGTAAAATCATACCAACATTTGGTAAGAACGGAGCCCTTTTTCTCATCTCTAGGTCCTGATGAATGCCATGGACCCAATTGGGCCACTTGGGCAGAAACATGTCGACCATCCACTAGACGGTAGGGGACAATAACCACCCCAATTACCGTCACATTCACATTTTAATATCATATAGTTTTCATTTCACATTAAAAACGCCTCTGACTACTATAATGATTTTTAATCCCACTCACATATCCACGGGCCCCCACTTAGTCACTTAGAAGTGCATCCTTGTCGTCAAGTGTATGCCCGCCCTCCATCAAATGAAGGTTTTGGAGGGCGAGGACTGGTCAATGATGAAGCATGACACCAGGTGGTGTGTGAGACCAGTCCGTAACTTTTTGTGAGATGCCCACACTCACGACGTTCTTGTAACTCATTTGGGTTATCACACTAGGAGCAGCTCTTTTGTGATAAACACTTAATATTGGAGGCCGCTAGCTCCTAGAACCCCACGCCTCTTGTTCCCCCCCTCCACACATCCAGTGGAACAATCTTGTGATTAGACACTCTATTGGCACACAGTCACGGGGTTCCCATATTCTGTAATGGAAGTAGTCCAAATGCGCCAAGTGGTGTTCTTTGTAGTAAAGCAACATACCCGGTAAACAGAGCCACTCCGGTATCTGCTTGCAACCTACTCAGTTTGAGTCGCAATATCTGATCATCCCACACATAGTCATTGATACGTTTGCTGAGTTTATGAAACAGATATGCCTGGATATTGGCCACCCAAAAAAATTACCAAAGAGAGGCGCTGCTACCATATTCATTGGCTGTATACGACCCCCAATGAAAATTTTAAAGTTAGCAACTGTTCTATGTGCTGCCTGCGCTAAGCCTTTGCCGATCATAATGCTCAGTTATTTAATGATAGTGGAGACCCATTTAATGGCAGACCCTCTAGTACAGTTGCTGGTGTTGCTCTGTTAAGGGGGAAAGCCTCACTTTTGTCCCAAGAAAAATGATCAAATACGATGATTGTACATAGTAGACGAGGTATGGAGGGTTCTATATTGGTAAACAGAAGTAGAATATAATCTGTGTGTAAGAGGAGCTGTATTTCCCCAGCCCATGTTAATGCCAGAGATGGTAGTGGATGCATGTAGTTTTACTGCCCAGGGTTCAAGCGCCAATAGGAAAAGAAGACGTGATGGGAGAGCCTTGCTGGGTACTGGGTAGTACTGGAAACAGTTGAGACTGAATCAGATTACAAGTGATAGTTGCCATGGAAGAGCGGTAAAGAAGAATAACCTTTTGGAGAAAACATCAATTGAAACCTGTTCTCTGTAAAGCTTGAAACAAGTAAGGTCGTGTGAACCTTTTGAATGCCTTCCTGGCATCTAGGGATTTTGGGATATCTTTTTCTGATCGTTGGTGGCCTGCCATACATTATTTGAAACATATCTCATGTGGTTGTAAGGTGAGGGCTTTTGTGCAAAGCCCAACTCAGACCTGTGTATTAAGGATGGAATATACTTCCTCAGGCAAATAGGCAGCACCTTCACTAGTACTGTCAGATCAGTATTCATAAGAGAGATGGGGCGGATATTGCCACATTGAAGAAGGTATTTATAGGGCTTAGGGAAGAGTACAATTTTAGCTATTTTGAATTCCTGTAGTACAGAATCTGATTCACACATTTCCTTATAGACTTTTGCCAGTAACAGAATTACAATCTACTCATTAATTTTGTAGTATTAAATAGGAAGACCATCCTCCTTGAGATTTTTTCTGGTGGGAACGCTTTTTACGGCATCCCAAATCTCATCTTTGGTAATGTCATTCTGTAGTACTACAGCTGAGTCATTCATGAGGCAAGAAAGAGGAGGGTGTCAAAAAACGCAGATTCCTTAACAGTTGTCTCTGCTTCAGCCGCAAATGAGAGTAGCCATTTAAAGAAGGACTCAAACTCCCCTGCATGTACTAATGGCTGGAATACAGCCTTAGGGCTCCTCTTGTTTCAGTTGTTTTAAAAAAGGGGACAGCTTTTTCTCTAAACTCGTAATGCTACTGTTTGATCCATCCCAATGCTTTCTCTGCCAGTGAGGTGAAAATTGTGTTGAGATACATTTTGGCTTGTGCAAGGATTTGAAAAGTATCTGTTGACGGATTTTGCCAGTATTGAGCTGACAAGTGGCTGATACGTTATTCCAGTTGGCACCTCATCTCCGTGTACAATATAGGATGGATGTGGAACTCCATCATGAGCTGGACACACATGTAGACTTTGCTGGCAGCCCACAGGGTTTATGAAGATTCAACCGAGCGCTTATTCATTGACATGTAGGTGTGAAGGTGTTGTGTCAGCTTCTGTTTTGCCTCTGTGTCTTGAAATTTCTTGACCAGCCGCCTCCACCTACCCTGTGGCATTTGAGTAATTCCCAGTTCCAGGTCTTGTTATAAATGAAAAAGAGAATGTTCAGAGAGGCCATTATCAAAAATCTCTCAGGAGACTAATTTGGGGGAGAGTGATGGTGCTGTTAGAAAAACTCAATCCTGGACTACGTGCCGTCAAGAGCTAATAAAACGTAAATGTTCTGTCCCTAGAGTGCAGGAGGTGTCAAGGGTCCATCAGAGCATGGTCCGCTAAAGGTCCTGTTGTTGTCTCCAATGTGCCTGTTCTATCTAGGATTTAGTCCTGTGTTAAGTTTTCAATTCACCCTTAAGATAAGGTGAGTATGTCCAAGTTCCACCAATACTGTGTGTAGTCTGGAAAGGAATGTGAGTTTGCAACCATTGGGGGCATAAATGCTTCCTATCATAACCTGAAAGGTTTGAGATTTATGTTTTGCAAAAACATAACCTTGTTCTGTGTTCTTCCCAGTGGCACTTTTGTGAGCCATCACTTGTTTTTGAATTAATATAGCAGTACCCCATTTCTGAGGCGTGGGACCAATGGCAAAACCAACCTTACCAAAATCAATCATGCTGCAGCTCGGAGGATTCTGTGGCAGACAAATGGGTTTCCTGTAGTAAGGCCACATTAGGAGATTTAGTCGCTAAGTATGCCAATATCTTTTTCCTTTTGATGTAGCTGTTGAGTCTGCTCACATTCAATAACACAATTAATGTTTAAACATATAGGGGTGATGGTGGGCCAGTAAGCCGGTCTTTAATCTTAAAGGGAGTTACAATCCAAGGGGAACCGTCAGTGTCTGGGAGTAGTACTCAGTGGTACATAGGTACTAGTGATGCAGATAGAAACAATTGGAGCTAGGAGTTGTAACCTTTAGTCAGGGCTGTACAGTGTCCTGTCGTACTTTAATATTCGGGACCGCGTAGGGGACAGGGCCCTACCCCTGTCTATCTTGGTATTAACAAACCGCAAATGGTAAATGCGGCATGTACAAGTGCTTTATATATCGTTCTAGCTATGAATGCACTGTGTACACGTTATTCTGCTTCACTACGCGGGTTCCATTTTGGAAGCAGTGGCCATCTTGTCATTGCCCTCACATAGGCTATAATGGAGTAAATACGGGCCTCACAGTAGATGGGCTTCCCCTCTGACTTCTCTGTGACCTGGGCAGCTGGCTCTGCTGCCCCGGGTCAAACTGGTCTCACGAGCTCCCCTTCCTCCGTCCACCTGTGATTAGCATCAGGGCTTGACCCGTCATAAAACCCTTTCATTCTACACAATCCTCCGGCTAATCTCTTTCACACCTGCTTGTTCCTGCTTTATGACTTGTTTCCCAAAACAGGAGATGCTCATGTTTATTGGGGGGTCTATTGACATCCGATGTGGGATCTGAACCTTACTGTGTAAATCATTGTGGGCTGGCCGAACTGGAATGTGGGATGGTCATCATGACTCTGCCTTTTCTTTGTAATGTACACTTGTATATTGCTGTATCATAAAACCTAGGAATGTATGCTTGAGGCAAGGAAAAGGGTATTCAAGATGATGTCCGTGCCTATGATTTTCAGCAGTCTCCTGAGAACATACACGCTGTTGTACTTCTAGGATACCTGTCATTGGTCTGCAGCCAATAAACGATTCTTTGACTTCACCCAGAAGACTCTGTGTTTCTGTAGGTCTGGTACAGGGTGAACCCAGAAGTCATAGGGTGTGTGCCCCTGCACCGCTGGGTCTAAAATACCCAGTACTTCAGTTTGGCGCCCAACTCGGGACGATTTCAGCGGTACCAGTCCAAGCCAGAGGTTCGTGAGGAGCTTCGTGTGGAAATTCCGGAGGAAGGCCGCCACTTCATCGACCCCTGCATGTCGACGTGGTCCGAAAGTCTTTTCTGCGAGGTTCTCCGCGTCCCGACGGCTACGAAGGACTGCTGCCCTGATTAATCGACCTGTTTTGGACCCTTGACGAATCTGAGAGAGCGAAACAATCGAGAGAGTCTTCTGGTGACGCCATCGATCAGCAATATTCAGTTAAGTATAAGTGGAGCGTCTCCTATTTGTTTTTGGTATCCTTCGGGATCGTTTGATTTGGTAATTTGGTACTTTGGAGTTTGCAAACGCCAAAACCAGAGGACTCGTGTATTCACGAGAATATCGTAATCGATAATCCTTTGACGTTTGGATCTAGACTAGTGAGCAAAGATGCCTGGTTCTGGACTATTTGGTAGATTATTCTGTTTGGGTTGTGGAAAAGATTTCCAGCTAGAGGAATCATGTCCGGTTCCTCCGGTTGGAACTCCAACTTATGAGCTCTATGTAAAACATGGCGTAGGCCCCATTGCATATAACGAAGTATGGATCCACTACACCAGGAAAGATGGTGTTTTAAAATGGCCCCAAAATGGTAGTTTTGATACCGATATTTTAGATAATCTGGAAATTAAATTGTTTAAGAAGAAAGCCCGGCCGGCGATGTTTGACTCTTTCCGCTTATGGCGAAAGGAAGCCAAACAAAAGGAAATTAAGTTAGCGAAAAAGAATAAGAGAGAGAAAGGTATGACAGTAATGCAAGCAGCTGTACAATTTAAAGACAAATGAAGAGGAGCAGATGAGTGAGCAATTGCATAGGCAGCGCAAGTTAGGGATTGACAAATGTTACCCAGCTTTACCACATTCTAAGCAGAATGGGTTAGAAGAAAAGGAGAAAGATCCCCTGATGTCACATTTGTTGAGTTCGCCACCCCCGTATGCTCAAAATGCCACGGCGCCTCCCCAGCTTGTAAATATGCCACCTCCAGTGAATATACTGCAAGCCTTGCCGCAACCGCCAGTTGCTTTGCAGCCGGCTCTTATCCATGTAGCGCAGCCCTCTCAAGGGCCGCCAGTTGTGCTTCCAACTGCCCCCGCACTTCCTGCGACTTTGCCTAATACAGCAGCTGCCTCCCCTGACACTCTTCCTTCCACCACTCCAGTACCTGTCTCTACATCCTCTTTTCTTCCCTCTGTTTTTCCCCCTGTTCTCGCCTCAGCTTCTCCTTCAGCGCGACAGCGCTTAGCTAATGTGGTTACTACATTAATGTCTCCTCTCTTTGAGTCATCTGGTGCGACTCCTGGTTTACAGCGTAAGCAATTGCGTAGCCAATTGCCTAACCCCGATGAGAAAAAGGTAATAGATAACATGGCGCGTAGATGGATTGTTTTTCCTTCACTGTATGATGTGGAATCAGTTGTCAACGTTTTCCATCAGTGGGATGCCCCAAAACAGAGATATGTGTTCGAGAAAATGTGCAAAATTCTCTGTGAAGAATTGGAGGATAGTGGTAAAAATCTGAACCCGCAGGAGTTGTGTAGAGTGAGGTTCGATTTTGGAACTGGTATAATTGTGGACCGCGGAGTAGATAAAGCAGTTGCGGTTGTATTGTCCTTTAGGAATGATGATTGCCAACAGTCATTGTTTGAACAAGATGTCCTTGTGGGGAAAAAGGTAAAAGCACGACAATACCCTATGAGAGAAGTTCCCCCGGTATGGAAGGAAGCGGTTGCAGCTGCCGGTGGTAACCCCGCTGTGGCAGCGTATTTCCAGCGTGTTTGGGTGCATGTTCCATGGAAGCGCTCTGAGGTGTTAGCGCTTAAGCAGTCCTTGCCTGATCCCCGTAAAAACCCAGCAGGTTATTATAAAGAGTTGTCGCAGACGGCAGGGTCATGCATTATGAATCTGGCCGACATAGACATGTTGTTTGGTAATGTTGTTCCACAGCCTCTATGGGGATCAATTCGTAATGTAGATCACAATGCAGAACTAGGGGATACATGGGCTAACATTGTTGCTGCTGATGCTAGACAAACGGGTGGTGCGAAACCAGAACCTTTAGTAGCTGAACTGCCTGGTAGAATCATTACGTATATGAAGACAATAATGCCTGCGATGCGCGTAAATTGGGACAAGTTATCTGCATGCAAGCAGAAGAAAGATGAGACAGTGTCAGACTTCTTTACTAGGTTTGAAGAAACGTTTATTGACCACAGTGGGCAGGATATGAGTACTGAGGGTGGCCAACGGTTATTTGTGGATAAGTTTGTGCAGAATTTACTTCCTGACCTGTGTAAAAAGTTAAAAGATTCAGAAAGTTCTTGGGCTGTTTCTTCTTCAGCGCAAATACTGGCTACTGCACAGTATTATGAAAATAGAGATAAAGACGAGAAAGATAGAACAGAAAAGAAAACGAAGGAACTAAAGACAAAGGTCCTTTTACAGCAGGCCTATCCGCCACGTGGAGGTCAGAATAATTATAGGCAACCCCAAGGTGTCTATCACCAACCCCAACAGTTTCAAAACAATCAGCAAATGAATGGGTATTACCAACCACGTGTCCCTGTAGGTCCCAACCAATGTTCATACTGCAAAGAGGAAGGTCATTTTAAATACAGTTGCCCTAAATTGATGCAGCGTAACGGCAATATGTATGGCGCCAGAGGTAGGGGTGGTCAGCAAGCTCCTAGAGGCAGAGGGCGTGGAAGTGTTCCCCAGAACGCGCGTCCTCTGCCGCCTCAAAATACCATCAATAGCTTTGATCAGCAAGCTAACGCGATTAGTAATACGGCCCAGTATTATAATAATGATTATTATGCAGAGGACGGTGATGCAGAAAGTAATGATTACTAGGACAGCCATAGACAGAGAGAGGGAGTTGTTTCAGTGCCAGTGGATCAGAGTGGACCGTATGTTGAGGTAACTACAGCAAATGTAACGGAGCCTTTTCTGCTAGACACTGGTGCTGCAAAGAGTTCAATCATGCATTCAAAACTCCCTGGCGCACCTTTGTCTGGCGATATAAATGTTTCAGTAGGTTTTTCTGGCGCCCCAGTTAGGAACCCGATTTCTAGTCCCATGTCACTTTCTGTTGGACCTTGTGAGCTGAAAGCACCCCTGATTCTGACAACAGGTTGTGGTGAGAATTTGCTGGGATTAGATTTGTTGAAAAGATTGCATGCTACACTGTACAGTTCTCCTTCAGGAGTACAACTTACATTAGGCAAGAAAGTGATTTCCCCAATGTACTTGTCTAAAAACACAATGCCGCCTGAATTGTCATCCCTTCCGGATGCCCTTTGGGCTACTGGTCCCAATGATGTGGGCCTCTTGGAGATACCGCCATATGTGGTGACTTTAAAGGCTAATGTCAGACTGCCACGTATTCCCCAGTACAAGATCTCTAATGAAGGGCAGAAAGCATTGTTAGACATTGTCAGCGACTTGATTAATAAGGGTGTGATTGAAGAGACAAGAGGCAACGTTTGCAATAGTCCGATTTTACCTGTCTTAAAACGAACGGATCCTTCACAGCCACCTGTTTACAGATTTGTGATCGATCTCAGAGAGGTTAATAAGATTGTTGTGCCACAGTTTCCGGTTGTCCCTGATATACCTGCCTTGTTAACGATGATTCCAGCCTCTGCTGCATGGTTTTCAGTGATTGATTTAAAGAATGCTTTCTTTAGTATCCCAATTGCAGAAGAGAGCAGAGACATTTTTGGTTTTAGTCTGGGAGGCCGAAGCTTCCGCTTCAAACGCGCTCCCCAGGGCTACTGTGAAAGTCCATCAATATATAGTCAAGCTTTGAAAGCGCAGCTTGATGCACTTGTTTTACCTAGTGGCGCTATCCTGATTCAGTACGTGGACGATTTACTGATCGCTGCGGATACTGAAAAGATTTGTAAAGAAGCCACATTGTCACTGTTGCGCCATTTATCTGCTTTCCATCACAAAGTGTCTCTCTCTAAGCTGCAATATTGTCGACAAGAAGTGACCTACTTAGGTCATCTCTTATCGAAGGAGGGAAGGAAACTGACCCCAGAAAGAATTCAAGCCATTGCACAGTTGAGTGTGCCAAAAACACAGAGAGATGTGCGTGCTTTCTTGGGCATCACTTCATACTGTAGGCATTGGATCCCTAGTTTTTCTTTATTGGCAAAACCTTTAGTAGCCTTAACATGCAAAGACACACCGAATCCTATCCCATGGTCTGAAGAGTGCCAGAAGAGTTTTGTGGAATTGCGCAATGCATTATGTTCGGCTCCTGTGTTGGGTACCCCTGACTACAGTAAGCCTTTTACATTGTATGTTCACGAGAAAGATGGTTGTGCGTTATCAGTGTTAACACAGCCTTTTGGCGACAGACCGCGCCCATGCGCATATTTCTCATCAACCTTGGACCCTGTAGCGAGGGCATTGCCAAGCTGTCTGAGAGCGACAGCTGCTGCAGCGATGTCTATCCAACAATCTGCTTGTTTGGTAATGGACAATACATTGATTGTTATGGTTCCACACGCTGTAGACACATTATTAAATAGGACCAAGACACAACATTTGACTAGTGCGCGATTATCAGGTTATGAGCTTACACTGTTAGCAAATCACATACACATAAAGAGATGCAATACGCTGAATCCAGCTACATTGTTGCCAATTCCAGCAGACTCAGATGAGATTGAGCAACATGACTGTCTGTTCAGAACAGAAGAAGAGACGAAAGGGAGAGTAGATCTAAAAGATACTCCCCTGACTGAGTGTGATGGCACTTTATGGGTAGATGGTTCATGTTTCAAGCTCCCTAATGGTGACACGACTGCTGCATATGCTATCACGACTTTACATACGGTCGTGGAAACTGCACGAGTGCCACATAATTCGGCCCAAGCAGCGAAATTAATCGCCCTCACGAGAGCATGCATGTTGTCTGAAGGAATGAGAGTGAATATATACACAGATAGTCAGTACGCCTTTGGCGTGGCTCATAATTTTGGGCG
Organism: Triturus cristatus; assembly: GCF_964204655.1. Taxonomy (NCBI): domain Eukaryota; kingdom Metazoa; phylum Chordata; class Amphibia; order Caudata; family Salamandridae; genus Triturus; species Triturus cristatus. The sequence continues at coordinate 730,366,920 of NC_140587.1, read as the reverse complement.
ACTGTGGAAGGAGCGTGGGTTCCTGACGTCGCATGGAGCTAAAATTCAGAATGGCAAGTTGGTGAATGATCTCCTTGAGTCACTGACCCTACCGTTGCAAGTTGCGATCATGAAATGCAGTGCGCACAGGAAAGTCACAGATGATGTTGGACGTGGGAATGCGTTTGCTGATGAGACCGCGAAAGAAACAGCACAGAATGTGAAGACTAGAATGTATGTTGCAGGCCCCGCAAGATGGGTTAATGATGTGGGAATGTGTGAGAACACAATAGAGAGTGTGAAGTCGCTTCAAGCTGAAGCCACAGAGGAAGAGTTAAGCAAGTGGAGAGAAAGTATGGGTAAGTTGGATGAGAATGGTTGTTGGATTGATCTGACAGAACATAGGCGATGGTTGTTGCCTGATGCATATGTGCTTCCAGTGGTTACTATGGCACATGGAATGGCACATATCAGTACGAAAGGTATATGCAAGTTGTTGGCTCCAGTATGGCAGAATGCTGGGATTCCCAAGTGTGCAGAGAATGTGGTCAAGAATTGCATAGTATGCTTGAAGTACAACCCTGGTAGGGGAACCCCAACTCCAGCTGGTCACTTTGCACCCCCATCATGTCCATTTGAAGTTTTGCAGCTGGACTTTATTCACATGGAAAGATGCAACAACCTGAAATATGTACTGGTGGTTGTTTGTGCTTTCTCAAAATGGATAGAGGCTTATCCTCTGAAAGATAACACTGCCCTATCCACAGCCAAAGCCCTTGTGAAGGAATTTTTCCCTAGGTTTGGGATGCCAAGAATGGTGTGGTGTGATAATGGAAGTGAGTTTGTGGGTAAAGTGATGAAGAATGTATGTGAAGGGCTAGGGATAAAGCAGAAGTTCCATGCTGCAAATCACCCCCAATCAGCTGGACTAGTAGAGCGCTACAATGGAGCCTTAACGCTCAAGCTGGCCAAAATTCAGGCGAGCACCGGTCTTAAATGGCCTGATGCTCTGCCTTTAGCACTCCTGTCCACCAGAATGACCATACACTCACGAGTGGGACTTAGTCCTTACGAGGTTGTTTTTGGCCGTCCGGCCAACGTATGGGGTGTACCGAGGCCTACGAAGTTCAGTGAGATAGAGCATCCAGTACTGCTCGATTACCTGTATGATTTGACTGTTAAACTGCGTGTTTTGCACCAACAGGTACATGATACTCTTCCCCAAGCTTCTGAACCTCCTGGACACCCTATCAACCCTGGTACGTGGGTGCTAGTCCGAAATTTCCAGCGCAAGAGCAACGACGAGCCTCGCTGGATCGGCCCTCATCTTGTTCTTCTTTCAACAAGATCAGCAGTGCGAGTGAAAGGGAAGAAACACTGGATCCATGGTACCCACTGTAAAGTAGTCCCCTTGCCTCTGCCATATGACCAGTGGGTCAAGGAGGGTATCGCCGACTCTGAGACAGACACTGTACCTCGTTTTGTACCATTCAGTGACGCACGCATAAAAGGCACAGTTTCAGACCAAGAGAGTGACAATATTCTGCAGGAAGCTGTGCCACCATCAAATCGACTGGACACCACTGAGCCTGAACTTTTGTTTCAAGACCAAACAGCACCTGGCCGTCTCCGCTATAATTTGAGACCTAGGCCCATGGACAAATAAAGATTTCCTCACTATTTCCTTTTTAACATTTTTTGCTCTCCCATCTGAAGGACTTTCTTGATTTTTGTTTTTCGAACCACCATCCGGGTTCTGCCGCAGGGTCGCGGTGCCAAGACTTTGGGGTACAGGCCGAAGACTCTAGGTCAACGGTTCTGGTTGGTCTAGGACGTTTCCCTGGACTGACAGGCGTACTCCTTAGCAGAAGACACTCAGCCACCGCGAGCGGCCCGAGTAGAGGATGGAGTTTTTTAAGATGGAGAGACCGATTGAGGAAATGAACTTTAACGCAAGGATATGTAAAATTATGAAAAGTAAATGTTTTGTATTTTTGTGCCTTTTTACACTGTGTAGTATCACAATGTTTATTGTAGGATTTGTGTTTTTCTCCGCTCAAAAGCCCATTACACCCACTGAACAGCCCATACCGCTTTCTACTGCCTCCTCTCACTCTTTTCACCCTTTGCCTGAGCACGAACAGACCAGACGATCAGAGTTCGTAAATAACTCGTTTATCCAGCTCTTGCACCAGCACCAACTAGTAATGAATACGACCAATTGCTGGGTGTGTGGGTTAAAGCCACATACCATTAACAAGGGTATTCCCTATTTGGTGCTGCCCTTTAGTTACAATGGATCGTCATGGGCATTCCAGACCATGTTTCTTTATGCTCTAGATACGTACTCCCCTCGCCAACCGCGTTCCATCAGACCTATCACCAATAATAAGGCTTTGATGAAAGGAGTTGCCGATATGAGTAGAGATATTGATGCATACTCATCCATTCCCAAAGAAGAGTTGAGACCTTATGTAGGATGGAACGCGACGGGGTATAGTATTAGTCTGGGTGAAAGACAGCGAAAAATCTCATCTCCAATCTGGGTCGTACCCCACATGGGTCGGTTCTGCTTACAGGGTAATGGTCAGAATCCTAGAGCTCAACTGGGAAGAAGTGACTGTACTGAAACGTACACCTTCCCGTCACAGTTTTCCCCTGCGTTTTTGGCTGCCAAGGGCACATATTTCATCTGTAACGACCGAGCATATACATGGCTGCCCCATGATTTCTCGGGCACATGTTATATTGCGAACTTGCTACCGCCGACATTTACTGCCGCCTCTGACTATCACAAGACCAGAGTTGTGAGAGGTGTGATTAGTAAGGAGGATACTGCCGGTCAGGAAGCGGGAGACTTCTTCTTGGGTTTCCTGCCGTTTTGGGGACCTATGGTCAATAGTAGGAACCTGAGACAGCTGACACGTGTGGTTGAATCCACTGTCAATGTAACGGCTGGTGCCCTTGGTAATCTGACGGCTGAGCTCCAAGCGGATCGCCTTATGACTTTGCAGAACTGCATGGTTCTAGACGTTATTCTTGCAGACCGCGGTGGGGTATGCAAGGTCATCCAATCCAGTTGTTGCATTTTCATACCAGATAACGCTCCAACAGTATATCAAGCCATCTCCAAACTCCATAAAATATCTGAATCCATACACGTGGATAAGGGAGACTGGTCACTGGTGGGGTGGTCCTGGGAATTGATATCTGCCTGGGGTTGGAAAGTTCTGATGGTCATTGGAATGATCTTAGCCATTCTTTTCCTGTTCTGTCTGTGTATACAGTGTGCTCCTGCGATATGTGGCCTCTGTGCTACCTTATGTGTAAGGAAACCTGTATCGAGGGACGAGCTAAGTAATAGGATGATGCTACAGCAACATCTCCATGACTTTGTGAATATTGACCTAGACTCGGATTAAGATGAGTATAGTGATTGCCTATGTAAGGGCAAAAGGAGGGTCTGTCGTACTTTAATATTCGGGACCGCGTAGGGGACAGGGCCCTACCCCTGTCTATCTTGGTATTAACAAACCGCAAATGGTAAATGCGGCATGTACAAGTGCTTTATATATCGTTCTAGCTATGAATGCACTGTGTACACGTTATTCTGCTTCACTACGCGGGTTCCATTTTGGAAGCAGTGGCCATCTTGTCATTGCCCTCACATAGGCTATAATGGAGTAAATACGGGCCTCACAGTAGATGGGCTTCCCCTCTGACTTCTCTGTGACCTGGGCAGCTGGCTCTGCTGCCCCGGGTCAAACTGGTCTCACGAGCTCCCCTTCCTCCGTCCACCTGTGATTAGCATCAGGGCTTGACCCGTCATAAAACCCTTTCATTCTACACAATCCTCCGGCTAATCTCTTTCACACCTGCTTGTTCCTGCTTTATGACTTGTTTCCCAAAACAGGAGATGCTCATGTTTATTGGGGGGTCTATTGACATCCGATGTGGGATCTGAACCTTACTGTGTAAATCATTGTGGGCTGGCCGAACTGGAATGTGGGATGGTCATCATGACTCTGCCTTTTCTTTGTAATGTACACTTGTATATTGCCGTATCATAAAACCTAGGAATGTATGCTTGAGGCAAGGAAAAGGGTATTTAAGATGATGTCCGTGCTTATGATTTTCAGCAGTCTCCTGAGAACATACACGCTGTTGTACTTCTAGGATACCTGTCATTGGTCTGCAGCCAATAAACGATTCTTTGACTTCACCCAGAAGACTCTGTGTTTCTGTAGGTCTGGAACAGGGTGAACCCAGAAGTCATAGGGTGTGTGCCCCTGCACCGCTGGGTCTAAAATACCCAGTACTTCAGTCCCTCGGTCCTAGGATCAATCTTGTGTCAAGGGCATAGTTTAATTGTCAGTTATCCTTCTAGAGGGGTTTGTATGTCAATCTAGATGTTACTCAATCATGTACAGGGTGTGTGAGGGCCCACATTGTTTATTTAGCTTCTGTGTGGTTACAGTGACCTGCAGGGTACTTGTTTCTCACACCGTTATTCGCATGCAGTCTCACACTGCACTGGACACTTGTCGTATATCCACTATCAGAGGGTGCCCTTGGTGTAATCCCCATTGCCTGTTGAGTTCATGTTTCTAGGAAGGATTCCAGAACTTCTGAGTCAGTAAATTCTCAGGTCTTGACGTTCACTGTAACAATCCTTGTAACGATCAATTAGATCATACTAAAAGTCCTTGAGCATCAGGATTGGTCCGAGAGACTTGGATCTCTTTCTAAGGAGATTAGTCAACTGAGAGAAATTAGCCGTCAGGGTGACTAGGTCCCCATTGTATTGGAAAGCTCCATTATAACAAAAAACTTGGAGAATAGTTTGGACTTTACCATGGTGTAAATTACATGTAATAATGTGTCTGGGGTTATCTGGGGTGGATTCCCATTGTACTCACAGCCTTTGTTCCCTTCTGAGACTCTAGGGGATAATTGAACGTAGATGCAAAGAGCTCTGGCAACCATTTAGCCTCCTTCTCTGGGGACATTGTATATGCAAAGATTATCACACTGGCAGCGGACGTCCAGCTCCACTTCTTTGCAATGGAGATTCCAAATACCTGCACCCCAGTCCAGTATGAAGTTACCCCGTTGCACCACATCAGTCAGTCTGCTGTTTACACACTCAAGTTGTGTCTCAGAGGTAATGAGATCCGTCCGAAGACTTTTAATTTCTTTAGTGGTTTCCAGTGTTTGTTGCTCCATACTGGTGAGAGAACGTTTTATAGCTTTCGATTCCAACAATATAATTTTCAGGAACCAGACGCCATGTCTGCTTACTAACCTGGTGCAAGAAATTGCTGTTGTCCCAAAAGAGATTCTGAAAAAAGCAGTTGAAGAATTGCCTTGTTACCAGGAATTAAGAGGTAGGGCCGAATGTAGTGTCCAAAACCACAATGGGAGGGCTAAGGGTAGCGTGGCCCCCTTCTTACAATAACTGTTACTGTAAAGTGCAGCATTTTGATGCAAAGTTCTGTCCAGTGCACAGTTAGTCAAGCAAATGGGTGTGACTGAAAGAGAGTGTGCACATTTTGTCCACCATGTGGCATTGTTGCGCCTCCTGCAAAGTTATGGAGTCCCAATAAATCCATGATGGTGGCACCTTGTGGGGTTGATGACATCATTAGGAGGCCCTGGGACCAAATCAAGATTGCTGCCAAGGTGAGCTTGATACTGTGGGGACCAAGAAGACCAACTGGCATGGTAAAAAGAGATACAATAGCAAAATCATTGCCGTGGAATGCTTCCACACTTCAGCACAGTCAGGCCATCTCTTCAAGTCCCTGTTTGGGTGATGTTGGTGAACCACTATAGTGTGAAGAGTTGGCTTACTGGGAATATTGACACTACTCCCTGCAGCACCAGGACCAATTTGTGCACCTCACATTATGGTGAGCTGCTGGAGCTGCCAATGTCCAAGTTCGGACTGCTTGTGAGCTGGTAGGTCTCAGGGGATTGCATTGCTAGCGCCCCTCACACACCACCATGCCGTTCCCCAGCCTCAGGCAGCATTATAAGTGGCATGCACCATCAACCCACCAGAGGGCTGGAGACACCAGGGTTAAAAATAGTTTCAGGTTAGGAGTAATAAGGCTCGAACAGCCGAGCTCTTTTACCAAACTGCCATTTTGCTTGGGTCTTGACTCTGTTCCCACCCAGGCTCATTTACAAGACGCTCTTTTTACAGGACATTGATGGGGTCTTTTACAGCCTGATGGCCCACAAGGTCAGCTGAGGCAATGGCCTTCTTTTTGCTGGTAGAGAGCCACCCTCCAAAAATGTGTGGATTTTAGGCTGCAATTCTGAAGACAGAACTGCAGCAACTTCTTAAAGGTAGTAATCCTTTGCTGAGTAGGTGTAATATTTAAAATGCCTACTTGGCAAAGTATTTTGCCCTGCAAGAATAAACTCCTAAAAGTTGCTTGCAGAACAAAATAGCAACAACCATCACAAGCAGGGATGTTTTTCTCTTCATGTAGGGTCAATCGTCGGATTTCTCTACTTGGGAACTCCATCTCCTGGTTGTCCTAGGTAAGGAAAAAGAGTCAGTGTCGCCCTGTCCTTAATAGGACAGGGCGAAATTAATCCTGTCCCAGAAGTCACATTTTGGACATACAGCAGGGTCAAGGGTTTATGTCGGAGACGACAGCTGAAGCTCCACCAGAGCAAATCCATCACTTCTCCCAACTATAAATAGAGTGGGGAACCACAGGCCGAACAGAAAAGAACATCAGCCACTTTATGGCAGATGCATGTGTCACCAAACGCAAAACGACCTCCACGGTTTTTAAATTGTATTTACTTATGTCAAATAGTATACGATATTAATGCAGTTCACCACCACCTGGAGTAAGCCTTAACTGCTAAATCCAATACCCTTGAAAAGTGATGCTTGCAAAAGAAATAACTTGATTATCTTCACAAAGTGCAATAGTCACAGAGGAACTGACAGATCATGAATCCACTGTGTATCTAAAAGACCTACTGTCAATATCTACAGCCCCTGGCAGATGCACCTGCCATGGGAGACCTCACACCTGCTCTCACCCATTCTCACACTGACTTCCTTCTTCATCTACCTTCCTGCTTCATGCTAGACAATTGGCTGCAGTTCTAAAGCTCTGACTATACTGATTGCTGACAGATAGCTCCACATCTGAGAGAAGGGTGCAGCATGATATAGGTCACGTAACAAAGCAATGCTACACTGAAAGATATTACTTCATGGTACAAGTGCTGCTGTAAACGAGGAACATCCAATATGTGTAGGAAGGTAACTCAGGTTAAATCAAAGGGAATCTCCATAAAGTGAGTGGTGACACTATTGAAACCACATCTTTAAATGTCATCCTGCGGAGCTGTTGCAAAAGATTGATATGTTTGCTATTGACTGACCCAGAGCACAGGTGACAAATATCTTTGCACCCTTCGGCCTGTAAAAATCAGCAGTTTTGTTAACTTATTAATTGGTGCAAATTGTGTTTTTCGTCCTGGCAAGTAGGTCCCAAACTCAATTTCTTGCACCGGTCAGTTAGGGCCTCATTTATGGCATTTTGGGTAGGGCAAGGAAGCAAGGCACCTTGCTGAACTGCCCTCCGCCAAAGTGAAAGGGCATGAATGCACCGTATTTAAGCAATATAGTACATTCCTGTCTTTTCTGTCTGCGCTAGTGCTGATTTGGCAGCCTAGCGCCAACATAGGCAGCCTTGCACCATGGAGCAAGAGTGCATCCATTGAACGCAGGATTGTTTTTGTGCTGGAAGGGGTAACTTCCTGTACAAAAACAATTCTACAAGGTGTTTTCCTCTTTCTATGTTTGCTGCAGAATACAACACACAACCAAAGAGGAAAACATGAGGCGGAATGATCATATTTCTCCACATTACGCCTCACCTCAGGATGGGTGCAGATTTGATACTTCCCAAGGTTTACATCACTTTGTAAATCTGGGGCAGCATCAAATTCTATGTGTGTTGCATGGGAAACGCCACTGCAACACACATGGAGCACCTCCTGGGTGCAGAGTAAGGCGATGCAGTGATTTTTACTGCTTAGCCTTAGTCATGATTTATGAAGATACTCATAGCTGCGCAGGGTGGCTTTACTTGGCTTCATAAATCTTTATTAGAGCCCAGTGTCATGCATGTACCACTTTATGTGGTGCATAAGTGATGCAGATCTCTCATATATATGCCCCTCAGTGTATCTGTTGGAGAAAAATGTAACTGAGCTAGCCTGGCACTATGCAATCAGCAATCAGTATGACAAGATGCTACATAAAACATGTGTTAAAGGAAAGACAAAAAATGGTAGAAACAATCTGATAAGGTAAGCAGCCTTAAAACTGTCCTTGGATACATGGTATATTTGTAACAGTGCAAAGAAGGCAAAGTGAGTTACAGAAATGCACTATATCACTTTTCTGTACAAAAACAATCCATGGCATTTTGTTTTTTCCATGTGTGCTGCACAAGGCAGCACACATGGAAAAAGCAAAAACGAGGTGAAATAGTGCATTTCTCCTCGTTTCACCAATTTAAGACCAGATTTCACCTGGTCTTAATTCTGGCGCTGCCTCCTATAAACGACACCCTGGTACATAGGAGGCAGTGTCAAAATCAATGGGTGTTGTGGTGGAACGCACACCCCAAAAACCCACTGCCCACCCCTTTCACGCTAACCATAGCTTGAATGGGGGCTTTATTTACAAGGCAGCGTTAAGCGTTAACGCTGCCTTGTAAATAAGGCTAAGCCCATATCGCCACCACAACGGTGGTAAAAGTGGCGTTGTGGTGGCGATAGGGGCTTGTACATATGCCCGAGATATCATACAGATTTAACGTGAGAATTCAGGAACTCTTCTCTTGCAGTTTTTCATCCACCAATGAATCCTTAGAAAACAGCAACCGGAGCTCTACAGGCAGTCTAGGCACTGGTCACCAATCCTATTCCCATGACAGCCTTTGTACTCACAACATATTAACGATTTTCTACTCAATTAAGAAATTCTTATCTGACTCATTAAGTGTACTACGCGTTTTGACATCTGATCCTGACACAAGGGCTCCTTAATCATTCTGTTGGCTGCTGATTTCAGTGCTGCTAATTCTCTTTGACAGCAGACGAGTTGGCCTCTTGCCATGCTTAGTTGGGATGAAATGGACACCTGCTGCAAGATCATTTCCTATTTAATATTGCCCTGGCTGTGTCACGTAAAGTGAGCGCAGGAAGTGCTAATTTAAGACAGGCCTCTGCCTCAGTTTTGAGCTTACTGCCGTCTTAATAGTACAAGAGCCGTGTTTCACTACTTAAGACAGTGATAGATGGTTGATTGCTGTGGCAACTTTAAAGTAATGTGCTGCTTTTGGTGGTAAATGTAGCAGCATTTGTTGGCATCTTTAAAGTACAGAACACAATACAATATTATAATACAAATTAAAATAACAGCATCAACAGAACATAGCATGACAAAACAAACATAATGCAGTGCTTTAACCACAGTGCAGCACAATAGTCACAATAATATAATGCATAGTAAAAACAAAACAGCACAAAAACTACTGAACACATCACCACCTCATCAAAATCCAACACAGCAAAAATGCACAGATGATCTCATACTACCGCCTCCAGAAACTTGCATTCATTATATGGAAGCAAAAGTCGGTTGCACCTAGCACATCCTTAACGTAGCACCAATGAATGTAAGAGCACGTTTGTGATTCGGCTTCGGTCTCTTTCTGCATTTCAGCTAAATACAATTGCAACAGTATATTCACGAGAACGTGTGCTAAACATCACAAAAAAATGCTAATGCAACTTTACACATCGCAGCCTATCACGGGAAAATAACCCTGTGTCAACGTGGAATTCACAACAAGGTGGTACCATGCGATAGCCTGCCGAAACCGCAGCCAATGTCTGCGATACGACCACCTCAACGGAGATAAAAACACAAACCTCAACCCAAAAAAACATGTGATGGGCTAAAGCGCGATTAGGAAATCAGTGATAAGCAGCGCCAGGCCTGCAATACACACATCGCAGGCGGGAATAATCACTATAAAAGTAGAAAAGGCACTCAGATACTGACAAACATGCAAGCACCATGGAGGTACCCAGAGCAGGCGCGGAGGACGAGCGCTACCCCACCAGCACCCTGGACGACCAGCCCGGGACCTCAGGGACAGGGAAGTGCAAGGACAAGAAGAGGAAGACAAAGTTCAGTCCGCAGGAAAACAGGATCCTAGTCACGGAGGTGATGGAACACCATCAACAACTGTTCGTCACCCCCAACGTTTTATTGGGCACCAAAAAGGGAATATGGCAGGACATCGTGTACAAGGTGAATGCCGCGGGAAAGCACAAGAGGTCAATGGACGAGGCCAAGAAGCGATGGATTGACATCAAGCGCAAGACCAAGGAAAACCTCGCAGCCAATCAGAAGGCAGCAATGCAGACTGGAGGTGGGGGCCCAGCGCCACAGCGAGAGCTGGATGACATAGAGGAGCTGGTGTCGACAGTCATCAGTGTGGAGACTGTGGCCGGAGTCGGGGGACGGGACACTGCTCGACAGGAAAATACACAACCGCAACAGGGTGAGTGACCACCAGGTACTGGGGGGACAGGTGGAGATGGCCACAAAGGCACACATGCACAATCAAGCAGAGCACAGTGCACACCCACAATGACTCTGCGTCATGGTCCTGATCTAGAGTCTGTCACAATGTACAATGCCATGCTGTATGAATGTCAACATGTTTCAAGCAGCTACATACATGTGGACACATTGGAATACACCATCTACCTTTAACATTGCAGGGGCACCATCAACACCTCCTGCCGAGCAGTCCCAGCCACTCTTCACTGATGACGAGGATGACACCTCCAGCATCGACACCCAAGTCCTCCAAGACATCATTGACATCATCCGCAACTCACCTCCAGGATCAGGGCAGCCCAGCTGCATCGAGGAGACCCCACCCAACACCCAAACTACCCAGCAGGAGGCACCCACAGCCCCGGCAGTCTCCCAAGACCCCCAGGAACAACACATGGCCTTCCAGCGCCGTGTGCTGGAGGGCCAGAGGGAGATGGCTGAGCAGGTGTGGGTGGGGTCCGCCATCATGGCTACCAAACAGGACGCCATCTATGGGTGTCTAGGTGCCATCAGGGACCAGCTCCAGTCTCTAACGGACACCCACAGCCCGCTTCATGGTCTCCAACGAGCCCTGACTGACATTACTGGAGTCATGATGCGGAGAGAAGAACACCTGTCCGCTCAGAGTGGCTCCAGCAATGCCAGTCATGAGCTAGCACACATGCGGAGGCTCATGAAGGACATGGTGTGGATGGGGGCGGAAAGAATGTCAGCCACCGCTGCACATCAGCGAAATGTAGCTGGGATCTACCATGCCCTGCAGATCCTCATCATGGCATTGCTGCCACAAGGTGTGGTAATGATGAATGCTGCTGCCCCCACACCATCCACATATCCGTTCCCTGGTGTGTCAGTGCCTCCAAGTGCGGCAGGCATATACACTCTGGCACCTGATGTGTCACTGCTACACAGTGCAGCCAACAATCCTCCTCTGGACCCTGATGTGTCAGTAGCACACAGTGCCGCAGCCGGTACTGCAACACCCACAGGTGGGGCAGAGCACACATCCGAGGACGTGGAAGGGTTTTAGTTCAGAAGGAGGCACTAGCATTCATTTTTGCCACCTGGCCTGTTTCTGCTTGGTGACACACATGGTCCCATGACCTTCCACTGACCCCCGATACACTCCGCTGCACTAACCTTGGATCGCGACATGGACTGCCATATCCTGTTTGATGACCAATGACACAGCGACCAGACTGCGGACTGTACACTTCCTCTTCCGCAGTACTGGTCCAGCGCGGATGGACTCTGGCTGGCCCTCCACGGGCCAATATTGTGAAGTGTGCTTGGCATGGCCCTGTACCGCTCCAGCTGCAAAACTCCACTGGATTTGCAATAAACATCCAGTAATGCACTGCTGTCTCATGTCTTTCATCATTCATGTATGAATGTGTGGATGAATGTAGGGACAGTGAATCCCCTTACGTCAATGATGCTCATCTAGTGGAATGCCAGTCACAGTGTGCTACATTGCCTGTTGTGTTCCGGGTGCTGTGGACACTACAACAGGGACACATGCATTAGTGACTTCCTTGTCTGGACATGGACTGAACCACGCCCAAGTCATTGTTGCAAGCCCTGGGCTGGAATGGCATACGTCAGGCCAGACCACTCCACTTACGCTCCGAGGGGGGGACCCACACAGCTACCTGTCACAGGCATACTCACTGGTGGTGTGCAGGTCACTGGTCTAGTTGGCAGCATGTCACAGCCACTTCCTTAGGGTAGGTTTGCACACACACCACACCCATCCAGCACAGGCATCACAGGCCATGTGACCCCACAAATATAAGGGCCCGACAACGTCACATTCCCCTCTGCCGGTGGTGACTGGATGACGGACGCTCCACGGTTCTCAATCACAAAGTGTCGATGAGTTGTTGCGCACAGGGTTGGTGGCACCCGAAGCCTTGTGGCCGTCACAGGCCTACCACCATGTGGCGCTGACTGGCGTTGCACAGAGTTAGTGGCACCCGAAGCCTTGTGGCCTTCACAGGCCTACCACCATGTGGCGCTGACTGGTGTATCGCGGGAATACTGGCATTGTCTTCAGTTTGCGCCAGCTTGTGAATGGGGTGTTAAATCTATCTCCGCTTTTGCTGCGTTAAGGTGGAGATAAATTGGAGATAGGTCCTTGTGAATATCCCCCCATGTTTTTTGCAGGTCATTGCCTCATATTTCTATGTGAAAGCTTGTCAATTACTTACCAGGAAACAAATTTGACTGCTGTCCTTAAGTGCAGTTGAACAGTTGACCGACTGAAGAACGGTTTAAACCTTGTGTTGTTCATCATTTATTGCAGCATACTCTAAATGGATAGTTTTCACTCAAGTAAATTACATGATTGCAGAAGAGTGAACCTTTGCAAAAAAAAAAAAGAACTACCACTGATGTATTTTGATGCTGAATTCCCTCCATAAACACACATCATATCTCAGGTTTCTATCATGTTGGTTCAGGAAAAGAGGGGCAAAGTGAATGACTGGAAATAGCTGATGTTTGAAATTGGGTTTCTGGTTGGCAGAAGTAGGCGCCCTGTCCAAGCAGGGACCATAATCCTAGTCAGGGGAAATCACAGCAAAACCTAAAAATCCTATGCTCACTTTTTGGTAGCTTGCCACAAAGCAGTCAGAATTAACTTTAGAGGCAATGTATAAAGTATTTGTGCAACACTTCATACAATGACAAAATGAAAACACCATAATAATACTCCACGCCAGGTAAGAAAAATAGAGTATATTTTATAAATCAAACAAAACCAAAATGACAAAAATCCAATGAGTACAAGAGATATCAATTGTTAAAGAATAAATGTCAAAATAGGGCTTAGAAGCAACATGCTCTTAAAAAGGGTACCTGGTCACGCCAGATCGGGGAAAAGTTAAAAGTTCAGGCTTACCACAATGGAGCACGAGCCAGATATAGACACCCACTCGGGCCCGCTGAAACAAAGCACCTTGATCAGGGATGCACCATCTTTGACGAGGATGAGTGGTGCAGAAAAGGCAATGCGTTGGTGTTGAGCCCCGCAATGGACGAGATGCATCAACTTTCTCCACACACCTGGGTGATGTGTCAGTTTTGAGTATGAGCGCTTGCTCCAGATGTGAAACGCTGCTTCTGCTCTCGCAGTTGTGATGCATCGATGCTGAAGGCCATGCGCTGGTTCAGAGGATGATGCATTAGGGTCAGCTTTGCATAACAACGAGAAAGTACTGGTCTGAGGGCAATGCGCAGGGTCCGCTCCCCACAAAGACAAGGATACACTGGTTTTGACTCATGCAAAGGCAAAGATGCATAATTTCTGATGGGGATGTGTGGGTTTGGGATGGTGAAGTACCTTAGACCCCGCTTCCAAGGGTCCAGGACTGTGTTGGCACCATTTGGCAGGGCACATTCACAGCTTGCTGAGTCCAGGCGCAGATACATATGGTTCTATTCTTTGATATCCCTGAGACTTGGGAGCAGTAGGCAAGCCAGGAAGCCCTTAGAGTCACTCTGGGTTCAAGTTATGCAGTTCCCACCTAGGCAGGGGAACAGCAGGACAGCAGCTCTTCTTCCCGTCAGAGTAGTCATTGGTCCAGAAGTGTACTAAAGTCATGGTATCAGAGAATCAGTACTTTATATCCAGTGGTGCATTTGAAGTGGAGGAGACTGAAAAGAAAGCTTTTTAGTGCACAGAGGTTCTCCCTTCCTGCCCTGGCTCCAGGCAGACTACAGGGAGGTAATCAATCCTTTGTGTGGGTACAGGACACAGCCCTTCCAGGTTTAAGTGTCATCTCCTCCCTCCCATCCTGCTCAAGAAACTGAAGCCAGGAAAGCATGCCTATCTGCATGCAGATGACTCAGGCACACGTATCCTTCCTTTGTGTGTGACTTTCTAGAGGGAATGCAGAAAGCCAGCTGTCACCTACCCCAGACAAGTATTCTAGAGACAGGCAAAAGGCACCAAATGGCTGAAGTAAGTAAAAGCCAACTTCCTAAAAGTGGTATTTACTAAACAGGAATTTAAAATACAACTTCACCATAAGTTGTGATTTTAAATTGTGAGTTCTGTGACAGCAAACTTGTAAAAGCCTATCACTTCACAATTGGGGATTGCATTAAAAAAATATAATAAGGTAATCCCAATATTGCCATATGGCAGAGATAGGCCTTGCAGTAGTGAGAAAAAAGGAAGTGGGGAGTTTTTCACTATCAGGACATGTAAAACTTAAAATTACATGTCCTACCTTTTAAATTCATGACACCCTGCCCTGTGGGTAAACAGGGCCTACCTTAGGGGCGACCTGCATGTATGAAAAGGGAAGGTTTAGGCCTGGCAACAGGTTTAGCTTGCCAGGTCAAAGTGGCAGTGTCACTGCACACACAGGTTCTGCGATGGCAGGCCTGAGATGTGGTTAGAGGGATACTTCAGAGGATGGCACAAGCAGTGCTGCCGGCTCACTAGAAGCATTTAATCTATAGGCCCTGGGCACACGTATTGCAATTTACTAGGGACTTATAAGTAAATTAAATATGCAATTGAGTATGAGCCAATGTTATCATGTTTAGGGGAGAGACCACATACACTTTAGCACTGGTTAGGAGTGGTAAAGTGGTCAGAGTTCTAATGTCAGCTAAAACGAGATCGGAAAAAAGAGTAGGAGGAAGGCAAAACATTTGGGTGGCCCTGCAGAAAGTACTATTTACAACAACTGACAATTTCTTTAATCTCCATCAAAGAACGTTTGAGGTCAAAAAAATTAAAATTTGAGAATGTCTCACTACCTAATGTGCTATAATGTTCACGGATGTGTGTTGATGGCCGGGTGTACACTAGCAACTATAGATAATGACAATTTAATGTTCAGCATTTACAGACCACACGCCTGTGTAGAAGAAAGAAATATAAGGCTCCCCAGTGAAGGACTGGGTTTTTCTAAGACCCAGCGGTGCCAGGGAACAACACCTGAAACCTTCGTGGGTTACCTGTTCTGGCGTACCAAACACAGAGACACGGGACACTTCCAGCGGCATCAGAGATCAGAGTTTATTTTACTGCAGGGATACAGAGGTCACAAGAAGTACACAGCGTGTAGGTTCTCGGAGACTGCTTCAATTTGCAAAAGTGGATCGCTCCTTTTATACACGTTTTTCCCATAGCCCAATATAGTGAACAAAGATTACAACTCAGTTCCCACAATAAACTTCAAAAAGGGTCGCGTTCATGTTTCAGGAGGCCGGAACATGATTACCACAGTATTGCCAGTTCCCAACTGTAAAAGCATATAAAACACATTCCATCCTGATCGTAAACACATTAGGAGAAGGGACAAAAACAGATGCAAAGGAAGAACAAGGATGCACAACAGGTTAAAGAAGAGTGTTAGGAGTAATAAAGGACACTTGATAACGGGATCAGAGATACCGTGTCTAATGTATGCATGGCTGAAACAATAGACCGGCACGGCAAGATGAACCTCGAGCGGGGCCATCTGCCTTCGTCGTGTCGTTTCCCTCATCATAAAAGTCATACTCAAAGGAACACGTGTCTCTCGCATAAGCTTGAGAGTCCCAGGGTCACGAAGCGGACAAAAGTACGTTCGCTGGCTACTTGAGGGCAAGAAACAAAATGGATACCGTATCTAAAATGGAACCCGAGGGTTCAGATGAATAAACCCAAAAATAAGACGAACCATACGTGGTTGCGTAGCGAAACTGCGTACACCCACTATACTCGTCATTTGCGGTTCGTAGATACCCAACTCATCCATATTCGTCACCACTCAAAAGTGTTGTTCCGTCCCACACGGAACCTCAGACGCTCCTTTTGCCCTCATGTAGGCAAGCACTAGTCAAGATCAGAATCTACTTCAATATTCATCAGGTCGTTCAGTTGCTGCTGGAACATCATTCTATTCATCAACGTCTCCTTGGTAACAGATGGTCGTCTTATACACGTTGTAGCACATAGGCCACATAAGGCAGGACGACACTGTACACAAAGACAACACGTGAACAGAAACGTTACAACAACCCCTACGATCATCAGAATCTTCCAACCCCAAGTTGACATCAGGCCCCAAAACCATCCTAGGAGCGTCCAATTACCTTCGTCCACGTGTATGGACTCGGAGATCTTGTGCAACTTCGAGATAGCTTGGTACACAGTTGGAGCATTGTCAGGAATATAAATGCAACAACTCGAATGGATAACTTTACACACACCACCTCTATCTGCGAGAACAACATCTAGAACCATACGGTTCTGTAACGTCATGAGTCTATCCGCCTGAAGTTCAGCTGTGAGATTACCGAGGGCACTTGCAGTAATATTAGCAGTCGACTCTACTACACGTGTCAGTTGTCTTAAGTTCCTACTATTAACCATAGGTCCCCAAAACGGCAGGAAACCCTTAAAGAAGTCTCCTGCTTCTTGACCGGCAGTATCCTCTTTGCTAATAACACCTCTCACAACTCTAGTTTTGTGATAATCTGAGGCGACAGTGAAAGTCGGTGGTAGAAGATTCGCAATATAACAGGTACCCGAAAAATCACGGGGTAACCATGTATATGCGCGTTCATAACATACAAAATAAGTGCCCTTGGCGGTCAGAAAAACAGGGGAAGAGAGCATCGGCAAAACATACATATCAGTGCAAGCACTGTTCCCAAGTTGTGCTCTCGGATTTCGACCCAAACCTTTCAAGCAGAAATTACCGAGGTGTGGTACAATCCATATTGGGGACGAGCTCTTAAGCTGTCTATCACCCACTTACGTACTATACTCAGCCTCACGCAGATCCTTGTACGCCTGTACCTCCTCACTTGGGATAAGCGATGCATCAAAAACATCTCTATCTAAATCCGCTATCGCTATCGCCAAAGGTTTGTGATACGGCCCAGGACCAAAATTGGCAGAACGTGGCTCTCGACTGGGGTAGGAATCTAGTGCACTACGGAACATAGTTTGGAATGCTCGAGCCGAACCCTGGGAGCTGTAGGGAAGAACCAAATACGGAATACCCCTATCCATGGTATGTGGCATTAACCCACACACCCAACAATTGGTAGTGTTCATCACCAACTGATGCTGATGTAGAAGTTGAACAAAGGAGTTGTTCATGAACTCCGCACGTCTAACCTGTTCATGTTGAGGCAGAGGATGAAAAGAATGTGGGGAAACAGTGGTGAGGGAGCTTAGTTTAGGAGAAAGGGTAGGTGATACAGAGGGTAATAACAACTGTACTCCAAAATATACTCCACCCACCAATAACATAGATACGATCAGGAACAGTAGGAACAGTAGGAACACCTGAAACAAAAAACATTTTGTACATACAACTTTTCTTAATTCTGATCTCTGCGCCGACATCCTTTCTGCTTCCAATAGCTTAGAGAATGCCATCCTCTACAAACCGTCCGTGACGTACTTGACGCACTCCGTTCTGAGAAGCGATTATCAATCCCCAGGAGTTCCCAGGAATCGACAAAAGTAACCGACCTAGCGTCAGAAACCTGCTAAACAGAAAGGAGTACCCACACGGCCCTACGGTGACCCGGATGGAGAGGTTTCCTCGCAAAAAAAACTCAAATCACAAATCTCTTAGCCGCGGGACAGCACATAAAAACTCAAAAAGAAAGGATATAATTGTCCATAATGTTCATAACACCAAAAAAAAAACAAATATATATAACTAATTTTTATTAGTCCTTGAACGAAGAAAATATCGGCTTCTTCCAGGTTGAGTTTGCTCTACAAACAATTGTTCAGCTGGCGCAACAGTGTTCGATGAAATGGACAACGAGTCAGACCTTTGGTTCTCTGCTACCGATGACTCTTCATGTGGGTCTGGCAGTGACAAATCATTGCCCCTGGGTTGAGCGTCGCTAAACGGCACAAAGTGCAAAGGAGTCTCAGTTTCTGTTGCCGAAATCCCAGTCCTCACCCAACCATCCGTTGGTAAGGGGATCGGCACCTTCTTCGTGTGACTGGCGTGTACCCAATTCTTCCTGCCCTCCAGTCGAACCGCAGTCCTCGTCGTCAATAAGACTTGGAAGGGTCCTACAAATCTTGGCTCCAAGTTACGCTTTCGACCAAAATTTCGGGTAACGACCCAGTCCCCTGGCCGGAGCTGGTGTCCAGGACCCTCTGTCTGCGCCGGTAGAGCTTCAAAGACCTGTTGATGGATTAACCGTAGTTTAGTGGTCAAATCATGCAAGTAATCAATTAACATTGGATACTCAAGACTATCAAAGGCCCTTGGTCTCGGAACCCCCCAAATATTCGCAGGGCGGCCGAACACAATCTCATATGGGCTAAGCCCTACTCGAGAGTGTACGGTCGCTCTGGTCGATAGGAGGGCCAGAGGCAAGGCATCAGGCCACGATAAACCAGTCGTAGCTTGAATCTTGGCGAGTTTCAGTTTCAGGGTACCATTGTACCCTTCAACCAAACCCGCTGCCTGAGGATGATTAGCACTATGGAATTTCTGACAAATTCCAAGGCCCTTACACACACTCTGCATTACACTTCCCACAAACTCACTCCCATTATCCGACCATACAATCCGTGGCATTCCGTACCGAGGAAAGTATTCCTTCAGCAGGATTTTTGCTGTGGACAGGGCAGTGTTATCCTTAAGAGGATAGGCCTCAATCCATCTGGAGAACGCACAAACCACAACCAAAACATACTTTAGGTTATTGCATCTCTCCATATGGATAAAGTCCAGCTGGATAACCTCAAAGGGACAAACAGGAGGAGCAAAATGACCAGGTGGAGTGGGGGTACCCTTGCCAGGATTGTGCATCAAACACACCATACAATTCCTAACCACTCTCTCGGCACATTTAGCAATACCCTCATTTCTCCATACAGGGGACAAGAACCTGCATATGCCTTTCGCACTGATATGTGCCAACCCATGAGCCATCGTCACAACAGCTAATACATACGCATCTGGTAACATCCACCTCTGACATTCCGTCAGGTCAACCCAACATCCATACATATCCAACTTTCCCGTACTTTCTTTCCACTTAGTCTTCTCAGCTTTGGTAGCCTCGTTCTGAATTGCTTTCACACTCTCAATAGTATTTTCACACATACCAGTCTCTGTCGGCCACCTTACTGAACTCGTGACATACATTCGGGTCGCAAGATCCTTAGCCGTTTCCTTAGCAATCTCATCCGCAAATGCATTACCACGACCGACATCGTCCGTCACTTTCCGATGTGCACTACATTTAACAATTGCCACTTGTTTAGGCAGTGTAAGTGCATCCAAAAGGTCATTCACGAGCTGTCCATGCTGGATCTTCGTACCATGCGATGTCATAAATCCTCTTTCTCTCCACAATCTTCCAAAGTTATGCGCAACACCGAATGCATACTGACTGTCGGTAAACACATTCACTCGCTTTCCTTTAGACAAAAGGCACGCTCTTGTTAATGCGATCAACTCTGCAGCTTGTGCTGAATTCTGATTCAATCTCGCAGTTTCCACAATCGTGCTCAACGTTACTACAGCATACGCAGTCGTCACATCACCATTCGGCAATTTAAAGCACGACCCATCCACATACAAGGTACCATCGGGATCTGTCAAGGGAGTGTTTTTCAGGTCCACACGACCTTTTGTTTCCTCCTCAGTTCGTAAATAACAATCATGTGGTGGCACATCATCTGATTCCATATTAATCGGCAACAATGTCGCTGGATTCAGTACATTACAACGTTTGATCTGTATATGACTTGCCAAAAGGGTCAGCTCGTACCCAGACAACCTTGCACTCGTCAGATGTTGAGTCTTTGTCCGATTCAAGAGAGTATCAACTGCATGCGGAACCATCACCATGAGCATATTATCCATAACAAGACCTGCGGACTGTCGTATAGACGCCGCTGCTGCCGCTGTCGCCCTCAAGCAACTTGGCAACGCTCTAGCTACCGGGTCTAAGGTCGAGGAAAAATATGCACACGGGCGCTGCTTGTCGCCAAATTGTTGCGTTAAAACACTCAACGCACAACCTTCCCTCTCGTGAACGTATAATGTGAATGGCTTACTATAATCAGGAGTACCAAACACGGGAGCCGAACACAGCGCATCACGTAGTTCAGAAAAACTTTTCTGACATTCCTCCGTCCACGGCAAAGGAGTCGAAACATCCTTGCACGTGAGAGCTATCAATGGCTTCGCTAACAGTGAAAAGTTCGGAATCCACTGTCTGCAGTACGACGTGATACCCAAAAAGGCACGCACATCTCTCTGAGTTGTTGGCACAGTCATTCGAGCAATTGCTGCGATTCTTTCAGGGGTCAACCTTCTTCCCGCCTTTGACAATAAGTGACCTAAGTAGGTAACTTCTTGACAACAATATTGCAATTTAGAAGGTGACACTTTGTGGTGTAAGTCACAGAGATGCTGCAACAGTGACACAGTAGCAGTCTTGCAAATTTGTTCAGTATCTGCGGCTACCAACAGATCGTCAACGTACTGAATCAAAGCCGCACCAGTCGGCAGTACAAATGCATCCAGTTGACTCTTAAGAGCTTGGCTGTAGATCGATGGACTCTCACAATAGCCTTGAGGTGCGCGTTTGAACCGGAAACTGCGACCTCCTAACGAAAATCCGAACAAATCACGACTTTCCTCAGCAATCGGAATGCTAAAGAACGCATTCTTCAGATCTATTACCGAGAACCATGATGCAGAGGCTGGAATCAGAGTCAGCAAAGCTGTAATATCTGGAACCACAGGAAACTGTGGGACAACAATTTTATTGACTTCCCGTAAGTCGATAACTAGACGGTACACGGGAGGCTTGGACGGATCAGTTCGTTTCAGAATAGGCAACACGGGACTATTACACACGTTACCTCGTGTCTCCTCGATAACATCTTTACCGATCAGATCGTAAATGATCGCTAATAGTGCTCGTTCACCATCAAGAGAAATTCGATACTGTGGTATGCGTGGTAAGCGCGCATCAACTTTCAATTGAACAACATAAGGTGGGATATCCAACAGGCCCACATCATTGGGACCTGTTGCCCACAAAGAAGCTGGAAGAGAACTCAATTCCGGTGGGAGCTTATCGATCGATAGATACATAGGGGAAATCACATTCTCACCCAACGTGAGCTCCACACCCGTAGGAGAGCAGTACAAAGTCGCATGTAACCTCTTCAACAAATCCAAACCCAAAAGATTCTCACCACAACCAGTAGTCAAAATCAAAGGAGCTTCTAGCTCATGAGACCCAATCGTAAGTGGCAAGGGGCTAGAAACTGGATTGCTAACGGAGGCGCCAGAGAATCCAACGGAAACATTCGTTAAGCCAGACAAAGGCGCGCCAGGGAGTTTCGAATGCATAATGGAACTTTTTGCTGCACCAGTGTCCAACAGAAAAGGCTCGACGATACCCAATGTAGCTACGTCAACATAAGGCCCTCTCTGATCAACCGGAACTGATACTTCTCCCTTCCTTCGTCTATGGCTGTCCTAGTAGATACCATCCATATCAACATCACGCTCAACGTAACAGTCATCCACATGATACTGTGCAGATCTACCGGACGATGGTTCACGTCGATCGAAACAATTCTGCGAGTCTGAGGAAGTGGCAAAACGCTCGGCCTGACTCTGAGTAACTCCACGACCTCTACCACGTGAAGCTTGTTGAGGACCACCACGTCCTCCTCGAGCTGACACACCATTATTCCTATCACGGAGAACCGGACAATTAAACTTCAAATGGCCCTCCCCTCGACAGTACGCACATTGATTGTATCCCAACACAAAACGGGGTGCGGGAGAGTCATTTCGCGTCTGCGATCTAGAGAACTGTGATTGCGATCTATTTGGCTGTTGCGAATCATTAAAATTCGAGCGCGGAGGATACGCTTGCTGCAATAAGACCTTAGTTTTAAGATCCTTTGTTTTCTTATCTGCACGTTCACTTTCCTCCTTTTCCCTATTTTCGTAATATTGGGCCGTAGCCAATATTTGAGCAGTGGTAGAAACGGCCCACGAACTCTCAGAATTTTTTAACTTATTACTAAGTTCGGGCAACAAGTTCGACACAAACTTATCAACAAACAGCCGCTGACCACCCTCTGAGCCCATGTCCTGGCCACTATGATCGACAAATGCTTCCTCAAATCTCGTAAAGAAGTCGGAGACGCTTTCATCCCTCTTTTGCTTGCACGCGGACAGCTTGTCCCAATTAACGCGCATCGCTGGCATAAGCGTTTTCATGAGGGTAATAATCCTCTGGGGCAATGCCACAATAAGCTGCTCAGGCTTAGCCCCACCGACTTGCTGAGCATCTGCCGCTGTAAGGGCAGCCCAGTCACCGCCTAACTCAGCCGCGTGATTCTCGTGACGAATTTTCGCCCAAATCGGCTGAGGCACTACATTGCCAAACAACATATCAATATCAGCTAGATTCATAACAGTAGCATCCACCAATTGGGACAACTCCTTATAATAACCTGCTGGATTTTTACGGGGATCAGGCAAAGTTTGCTTCACCTGTAAGACTTCCGATCTTTTCCAAGGGAGGTGTATCCACACTCTCTGAAAACGGCCTGGGACAGCAGGGTTAGCATTAGGATCGCCTGGCATCCATACTGGGGGAACTTCCCGCATCGGATATTGACCAGGTTGCGCCATCCATGCTGCCGTCTCCTCCTTAAACAATGCTCGAGGTTGCACTGTACATCGAAAGGATAACAAACGTTCTAGAGCTTCTCGAACTTTGTCACCTACAATCACACCAGTTGTGAACCGATGCTGGAGCTCAGAAACCTCAGACGGTACAGTATCTACCACATCGTGATCCCACTCCTCCTTCAACGATTTACACAATTCCTCAAACACGAATCGTTGAGTGGGCGCATTAAACTGAGAAAATGTGTCAAACACTACACGCGAAGGATATTTAACAGGATTACGAATCCATTTACGTGCCATTTTTACCAGCGATTCGCGTTCTCTATCGTCAGGAAGCTGGCTGCGCCTCTGAGCGACACCTTAAAGAGTCGAGCCGAGTATTGGCCCAAAAAGCGGAGAATAAAGAGAAGCAACAGCAGTCAAGAGACGACTACGAACAGAAGGAGAAGAGGAAGAAGATCCAGGCGCGGCGACAGTAGGGGTAGAGACAATAGAAGTTGACGCGGCACCAGGAGTAGCAGGAACAACAGACTGAGGAGGGACATGAAAAGGCGCAGTAGGAAGAGAAGCCGGTAAAAGAGGAGGAACGATCTGTGGCACAAGGGGATTCGGGAGAGCGGGAGGAACAGCGGGCTGACCAGCACCCGCCAAAACAGCAGGTGGAGGAAGAGGTAGAATCACAGGACCCAGAGTATCGGGAGCATAGGGGGGTGGTGATTTCAACAGATAAGACAATAGCGAATCCTCTACCGCTTCTTCTCCTGACTTATCATTGTTAGGCGGTAGCACCGGATAACACTTATCCACCGCCATATGATGAAGTCGAGCACTAACTTCCTGCTCTTTCTCATCTTTGTCTCGCTGATACTGTTCAGCATCTCGCATCACCGCGATAACGCCTTCTCTTTTACTTTTCTTACTCTGCTTGATTTCTTTCTGCTTGGCCTCTTTCCGCCACAACCGGAAGGAATCAAACATGGCCGGCCTAGCCTTCTTTTTAAACAGTTTAGCTTCCAAATGATCTAAAACGGCAGTTTCAAAACTACCATGAGATGGCCAACTAAGAACGCCATCATTTTTAGTGTAGCGGACCCAATATTCATTATACACGATAGGACCTACGCCATGGCGACTATAGAGCTCATAAATCGGAGTTCCAACCGGAGGTATCGGGCATGAATCCTCCAGCCGGGAATCCATTCTGCAACATTTAAGAAACCCAAACAAAGTACTACGGCTAGGCATCGCGCACACTAACCGAATTTACAAACTTCAAGGGCTATCGAATTTACGATATCCTCGCAAACAGTTTGCGAGACCCTCGGTTTTTGGCAATTGCAATCGTCAAATAAAACCCAACAACTAAGAACCACAAATGCTATGGTACCATGTAAACAACAAAGGAACACAGGGAGCGACCCACAAATACTTAACTGAAAGAACAATGGCGTCACCAGGAAGGCCCGTCTATCGTCTCGCCGTACAAAGGACTACGCCAGGCGCCAAAAACAGGTCGACAGTCAGGGCATCAGTCCGTCGCAGCCGTCAGGAGGCGGGGATCTTCGCGGGAAAAGACGTCGGGCCACTTATTTCGACAACTGGATCGATGAAGCGGGGTGCACCTTCCCTCGGAGATTTCACACGAAGTTCCTCACGATCGTCGGGCTTTGGACCGGTACCGCTGATGTCGCCCCACGTTGGGCGCCAACTGAAGGACTGGGTTTTTCTAAGACCCAGCGGTGCCAGGGAACAACACCTGAAACCTTCGTGGGTTACCTGTTCTGGCGTACCAAACACAGAGACACGGGACACTTCCAGCGGCGTCAGAGATCAGAGTTTATTTTACTGCAGGGATACAGAGGTCACAAGAAGTACACAGCGTGTAGGTTCTCGGAGACTGCTTCAATTTGCAAAAGTGGATCGCTCCTTTTATACACGTTTTTCCCATAGCCCAATATAGTGAACAAAGATTACAACTCAGTTCCCACAATAAACTTCAAAAAGGGTCGCGTTCATGTTTCAGGAGGCCGGAACATGATTACCACAGTATTGCCAGTTCCCAACTGTAAAAGCATATAAAACACATTCCATCCTGATCGTAAACACATTAGGAGAAGGGACAAAAACAGATGCAAAGGAAGAACAAGGATGCACAACAGGTTAAAGAAGAGTGTTAGGAGTAATAAAGGAAACTTGATAACGGGATCAGAGATACCGTGTCTAATGTATGCATGGCTGAAACAATAGACCGGCACGGCAAGATGAACCTCGAGCGGGGCCATCTGCCTTCGTCGTGTCGTTTCCCTCATCATAAAAGTCATACTCAAAGGAACACGTGTCTCTCGCATAAGCTTGAGAGTCCCAGGGTCACGAAGCGGACAAAAGTACGTTCGCTGGCTACTTGAGGGCAAGAAACAAAATGGATACCGTATCTAAAATGGAACCCGAGGGTTCAGATGAATAAACCCAAAAATAAGACGAACCATACGTGGTTGCGTAGCGAAACTGCGTACACCCACTATACTCGTCATTTGCGGTTCGTAGATACCCAACTCATCCATATTCGTCACCACTCAAAAGTGTCGTTCTGTCCCACACGGAACCTCACCAGCATATTTAAAACACAAAAAAGTTAATGTGGTTTTTTAAATGAGCAACGAGAAAACCCTCACTTGCCATTTCAGGAGCGCATTCACAAATTTAAAACAATCCATGTACAAAATGATTTGTCATCCAAAGAAGAGAGTTGGCTGTAAACAGATTCACCACATACAAACCATTTATCGTTTATCTAACAGCTGTGTTCTTTATCGCTAGAAAACGCTCTAGCAAGGATGGTTTGGCTCTGTGTCTGGTGCTCGGTGCACAATTTAGTCATAGATGCTAACATTTGCCCTTCAAGTGTCTCCTCCTAAATCACTGATGCTGTACCAGTACCACAGGCACACCATACTCGCATGGCAGAAAAGGGGTTCGTGAATTGGGCCCCTGATGCCAACGATGGACCACTATTACGACAGGGAAAAGCAAAATGTAATTTGAAATGCCAGCAGAATGTCAAGGAGGGAGCACCAGCATGTTCTGGGTTTCCCAGACTGTTGCCCACTATATATGGAGGGGCAGATTTACAAACCCCTTGCATGACATTTGCGCTCCAGTTGCGTCACTTTTATGACGCAGCCGCGGCGTAAACGGTGCAGCCCATTTACAGCGTGACGCATCTAGGGAGAGGCGTCACGTTGTAAAGCCTTGCATCACATTATATCTGCGTCAGGTATAATGTATGCAGGGTGGGTGTTACCACGCAAAAAGCCATGTAGAACTGATGCAGTGAAATCTACATGATTTCACTGCATCACTCTACGCCTTCACTGTGTCAAAATCCCTATGCCTGCTCAGACCAGGCGTAAGGAATGAT
This sequence comes from Triturus cristatus, assembly GCF_964204655.1. NCBI lineage: Eukaryota > Metazoa > Chordata > Amphibia > Caudata > Salamandridae > Triturus > Triturus cristatus. Next base: position 730,340,177 of record NC_140587.1, on the reverse strand, counting down.
GCAGGGCTTTTTGAATGGGACTTGCCCATCTATTGTGGTGCATTGCTGGACTGCGTCACTTTCATGAGCAACTCCAGCAATTTGTCACTTTTGCGGCAACAGATGCGTCAGAATTTTTGAAGCATCTGTTAATCCTTGCACCATGAAGCACTGTATTGTAAATACAGCGCATCCATAGTGGCACAAGGACATTCAACGCTGACGCAAGGCAACTGACGCATCTATGCAGATGCATCAGTTCCTTGTAAATCTGCCCCCTAGTATGGTGTTCCATTATGCTAAGGAAAGAAATCTTGTTGGCATGAATGCTAATATTATGTCATTCACGGGCCACAATTGTGCCAGTGATAGACATGATGTTGCCAAGAATCCCCACTTAGTGGATTTCATTACATGGAGCGTCATCATTTTTCCAAGGGGATCCACTATATGTGAAGGTGTGACCTCTTGTATGCAGGCAATAAACAGAATGGCACCAGGAATACCCACTCTATGCCAAGGCTGGGCCAGCAGTACCCCAGGAATACCCAGAATGTTAAAAAAATGATTATGGGACGGGTGTGCGAAATGACACATTATTATCTAAAATATGAATCTGTCATTTGGTGCTATAAATTAGTACAAAATGTGCCCTCACATTCATTTTTGACTAAAGGACGCGTTTTGACATTAAACATAGTGTCTAAATCCAGTTGCTCTGAACAACGGCCACTTGTTTTCTTGCTCTGCTGTTGCTCACATTGGTCCTATGGTAACGTTTTGCAACAAACTGCAGCATAAACACATAATGCAGCGCAATGGCATCATTTTGGGAATTCTGTGTATCAAGCATTTTTTTTAACTGTATTTTATTGATTTTGCATAAAACATACAGTGCAAATGATCTGATCCGCATACATCTTCACATCAAACAATGTACAAAAGGTTGTCAATCAGCAACACAATGAGACCGATATAAGAGATAGAGAACATAATAATGGATCCCACATTGACGCAGTCGGTCTGCCGGAATAAACGCTACAAAACATGGCCAACCCGCGTTCACTTATAATCAGAGGGAATGGATCACTTGTAGCTGGCACCAGGGTTCGGGTGGTTGTTTCCGATATTTGGTAAAAAACCCTCATACACGTAAGGCAGTTCGTGGGCGGTATATCTTGGTTCTCCGACTTGATATCTAAATACGTGACAGCATCATCATTGGGTTTTTCCCATGCTTCCTCCAACCCGGAGGGAACCACTGAATGTTCCAGTAGTGATCAGGGAAAAAAATTAAAAAAAGTGAGAAGTGCTCAAGTGAAGTGATTGGTTATGATAAAAAATTCCTCAGGCTACCTATATTCAATTTGTTTTTTATTCTATTAGGTGCAGGGAAAAAGTTAAAAACAGCTAATTTCAGAGTGGACAAGTAATGAATCCGCTGCAGTGTTAATCTAAGTGGTCGGTCGACATGTTTCAGCCCCTAGAGTGCCCAGGAGGGTCGGGGGCTTTCTTCAGGACCTCAGGTGAAAATAAAGTGAGATTGGGATATTGTCCAATGTCAAGTGGAAGTTCCAATACTATTCACAAGAACTTCAACAAGGATAATACCTTCGGTACTCCGATTTTGAACTCCGCACGGTGAACAAGTCAGCGGTATTGCGCGATTCCGGTGCAGCCACGACTTGTGCTGGCACTGTCTTCCTGTTCACTCCAGTGCATCAGAGCTGCTGTCAATCCCCAAAGCATTACCCTCCTAAAACCTAAAAAGTAACTGAGCCTATAGCATTATCTCATCAGCTGCTCCCTCATTTGTACGTGACATTTTTAAGTGTTGTTCCTCCATAGCACCCCACTCCATTAGGTCCTTCAACCAAAGTTCCCAAGCTGGGGCCCTCGAACGCAAACACCAAATAGCCACTCGGCGCTTCGCCAACATTAATGCGAATTGAGCCAATTTATAAGGGATTTTTCTACTCTTTGAGCTGGTTACCCCTCCCAGCACACAAGAAGCACGTAGTATTCTAGTAATTAGCAGGCTGTGTAACAAGCATAGCGTGAAATTCCAGAAATTACGCAAATTTGTCTAGCGGAAGTTATATTGTGTCACAGCCTCACTTTGATATTAAGATCAAGTTTTAGGTAGAATGCTTGGAAATGTCTAGGTCATTGACAATCCATGTGGGCTGAATACCAATCAATGTGTTTTCCCAACTGTATACCTCGACATTGGGAGCAACTCTATGCAAATCATTGTTGGCCATGCTACATAGTAAATGTCCATTAGAAAAAATATTGGGGCGACCCGGTGTCCCTCAGAACCTGGGTATAAGTATTAAGTCAAGAGAATGGTTCTGTCGGGACCCGACAGAACCATTCTCTTGACATAGTAAAAGTCCAGCATGAATTGCAGGTCATGTACCCTCTAAATAAGAACCCAAAAAACCCTTGACCCACTTCAGCCTTGTTGGGTCTCATCAAAGAGGTACATGTTGGATCCAATGGCACATCGAGCACTGGCCTCAGAAATTCAGACTGTTCCCAAAAGAGTCGTGAAATTTCAAGAGTCTGTCACAACTTAGCCACAGCTAGCCAAAATTATAATAGAAATGCCACATTTAGGTCAAGGATGGGCCATTATTATACCAGGGAGAGCAGGAATGTTACTAAGAATGTCCACTATATATAAAGAACGTGACAGTAGTATGCCAGGAGTAACCTGAATGTTGTCAAGAACCCACACAATGGTTAAAGCCATTGGTTTGCCATGGAATTTCCACATGTGTTTGAGAGCATGTCCATAGCATGTCAAATATGGGCTACTATAATAACCAGAACATTGCTAAGAATATCCACTGGTGGGCTAATAACACAGTATGGTTAGGCAAAATGTCACTAAGAATATATAGATAATATGCCAGGATTGCACCCCTACTATACCATAGGCAGACAAGCTGTCACAAAGAAAACCCTCTGAAGTCAAAGATTGCCCAGTATTATGCCAGGAATATCCAGAAAAATGAAAATAATTCCTACTTTCTATCATGAGTGGGCTACTATTGGACCACAGATATCCAGAATAGTGCCAAGAATTCTCACTTTATATCGAGGATTAGGACTATTTTGCCACTGACTGCCAGAATCCACATTTTGTCAATAAGGGGCCACTAGTATACCAGGGATAGCCAGATTGTCTACAAGAATGTAAACTACATGTCAAGGAGGGAACACAATTGAACGAAGGTTAGGGAGATGGCTGCAGAGAATAACAAAAAAGTATGAGTACTATTGTGCTAAGGACAGTGCGAATGTGGGGGCATATCAACAAGGGCTTTATCTCTGCTTTTTTGGCTTTAAAAGCCAAAAAAGCAGAGATAAAACTAGCGCCCTATCAACAACAGGGTGCTAACACGCAAATTTGCATGTTAGCACCCGTTTACTCTACGCTTCCCCTTGCATCTCTAATGAGATGCAAAGGGGGCGTTCCAGAGTAAAATAATAGGAGAAATTTCGCTAAGCGACATTTCTCCTATTATCAAGAATGTCGCTAACCCTGTTAGAGACAAAAAAAGCAGCGCTAACCGCGGTTAACGCTGCTTTTTTACGTCTGCTAATTTTCAGACTTAGCCATGATATCCTATGGAAGGAGGATATCATGGCTAAGTTTGCCTGTCCCTATCAACAAGGTAACATGTGATTATCGCTGGGTTTCCAGCGATAATCTCACGTTAGCCTGTTAGCGTGTAGATTTTTATCGCTATTGAGATAAGCGTTGCTAATAGCACGCTATCTCAGCGATAAAAGTTCATGCTAGCCGACGATAATTATCCTCACGCTAAGAGCGCTGAGCGATAATTATCGCCGGTTGTTGTTGATATGCCCCATAGTTATCACAATATCCAATGATCATCTTAGATCTGCCAACCACCCATCTTGTTCCTTTCCCTGGTGACTAATGCAAGCAGCCAGATATACATACACAAAGATGGCTTGCATATGCTTGCTTACTCACACCCATTTACACACTGCCGTTCTGCCCCTGTCACAATTACACCTACACATTTTTCTGTCAGCCAGCAGTATTGCTCCTGGTTGGACAGCTTCATATCTTGTCCATGTCATGCAGGTGGCAAGGAGTGGGATGCGGACGGAAGCAGCTGGGGTCTTAGTACCAAGTACACATGGTGCTCGGCCTTCCCAGGACTCAATTAGCAGCTGTGTGCCTTGTGAACCCTGAGGAGACCACGCTTCTAGAAAGAGTGAGCCAGGGCTCAGCAGGAAGAGGACTGGCTGAGAGGCCTTTGATGCAGGAGACAGGCCAGGTGCAGCTGGATATCAGAGGCTGTAGTGAGTGGTGAGGGCAACAATGTCCTCATCTCATTGGCTGACCCTTTGAAGGGGCAGCCAAAGATAGGAGGAGCAAGCGCCAAGGTCTTTGATGAATTGTTGTCAAGGCTCGATGGTGATACTTTTTTACCCTGAGGCAATCGAAAAGGGCCTTTTGAGCATTGGCTGCCTGCTCTCACCACTGCCTAACAGACACACAAACGGCAGTGTAAGATTGGAATGATATTTAACTTACTCATCCTCCCATTCCCATTATATACATTTACACTGCACAACTGCAATTCAAATTTGCCTCCTCCATAGCAACAGATCTGTTTACTAATTTCTGCCTCCTGCCTCAAATTGGAGTCGCGAGGCCTTGTCCCAAGTGACCTCTCTGACTGAGTCTCTCGTGCAGCACGAGAAGGTTCACCCTGGCCATATTTTGGTCCCACTTTTCATTAAGTTGGATATTTAGTATAAACAATCTTTGTTTTCCATTTTAAAATATGTGGCAAAGAGGCAGAATTTGTATAGCAGAAATTGTTGTTCTTCTGTTGCTGCCATCTATTGAACATTGCAACTTTTAGTATACAAATGGCAGTGGAGTCCGTTCCTGCTACGCGAGCCTTTGCTAGCTTAGTCAGTCATTTGATCCACCAGTCGGACTGTATATGTAAGAGGATTGCCCAAACACATCTTGCACAGTCCCTGCTGTGTGTTCTTGCTTCTTCTCATGCTTGTTGTGCCCTGCGAGACACGTTCTAGTGTCTCTACAGACACAGCGTTAGTATCCACTCCCCTACGGAGTGGGCACACTTGCACCCCACACGCATCCCTCACAGGCGTCACAAGTGACGTGAGCCTGCTAATAAAAGGGCCCGGGTGCACGTGCTCGAGGCCAGTTGAGTAACCTTTCTAACGGTGTGTGTGTCAGTCCTTTGCCAGTATGTGGGCCTAGAGCCCACAACACCACAATGCTCAGCAATGTTTGCTGAGTTGATTTCCGGCTTAGGCACAATAAAAAGGTATCATAATAGACAGATATTCGGGAAAAACCGGGACTTTTAAAAGCAAGAGACTCGACAGTGTGCATTATTGTTTGAATGTTGCAAACGGAAGCACCAATTGATGAAATGGCTTTTCAACTCAGGTGGAGTACAGAAAACACTGACTTTGAACTACCCTAGATGCTTGCAGGCTGTTCAGCCAGGTTCACACTGTGAATGATATCTATTTTTGAAGACTCCACAAATGCTTAATTGAGAAAAAAGAACGATTTTGCAGTCTCACAGTACTGGTTAAGCATGACTCTACGTTATATATTTAAAATGCTTCTCAAATTTTACCAATCGAGTGGGAGGAAGTTTATCAACACTTTAGGAAGCAATAATTACTAAATTTAACACTGCCTCCTGGTTTTTGGATAAACAACTTTTCGAATCACACAAAGTAATACACAAATTAAAATCAGAATCTTATTATTAGCGTTTATCTTCCACATCACGCTGTCTTCGAAATAAATAACTGTCTGTAATAGAAAATTGCACACGATAACGCCTTAAATTGGATCTAAATTGTGGTAAATTAAATGTTCCTATTAACGCTAAATAGGGAATAAGGAGCACAGTTCCGCATTATGACAGCTGATTACTGAATTCCTAATTTTATTACGTACATAGCATGTTGAAAATTAATTGTTAGTCATTCCTATTCAGTAATGTTCAGAAAAACAGAAAGTATAAAAAAAATCTCATAATTCTAAATCATTCACTCGTTGACACCTTTATCTCGACATCAGAGTGTTTTTTCTGCTTTTAATGTGTTATTTGACAAGCATAATCTGTGGCATTTTAAAATATCAAAGAACATTTAATAGTTCTTTCTGATGCAAATTTTATTTGATATTTTCTCTGAGTAAGACAATATGTTATGAACATCTAGTCTTCTTTCAGTTTTCCTTTGAATAAAGCTTTATGTTTGGTGACTATTTTACTATGTAGGTGTGCTTCATTTTATCCTAACGGATTCAAATTAAGCAGCCAGCACTTTTAAATTATGGTCGTGTTTATAATTACAGCAACATTGAAATTCATAATAAATTAACATATGCATAATGATCATGCATGCTGGTGTATCCCATTAATGAACGATCTTTAGTTTTGAACTATTGCTTATTAACCATAACGGCATATACTAAAATTACTAGGCATACAATAACAAGCTCAGATTATCTCGTGGATTTGAATACATCCTAAACTGAAGAAGATAAACTGAAGTCTTCTTTCCGGACCCCTCACCATACCAGCTTATGCTGGGAGCAACTTATCAGAGTAGCTTTTATACCAGCCCGTGCGTCCTTTTTTCCCCACATTAAAAGTGACGCACACACGGCGCAAGGGGCTTTTAAATAAGTCCCAAAATTTCCTATATAGAGTTTTGTGTTCGTTGTTAGCTTTACAGGTATTTATGCAATAATAGATGCAAGACGACTTTGATGAAATTTTTTTTTTTTTAAATGTTACCCTATAGTATCAAATTTTTCAGACTGTTGCACATGCACAAAAGTTGTACAATGGTAAAATGGATATTTGTCTCCGTTGAGACTGCTGTTTGGGACAATTGCTGAACCTGACCCCTCGCTATGCAATGAAAAAATCACAGTGAAACAGCATTTTAGTAATGTAACCACTTAAACTGAAATGGGGGGCGCAAGAGAGCCAGGCAGAAGGATGGCTGCTGCTTAGTGAACCTCTGCTGTCTCTACCCCCATGCGGTCAACCCCCCATGCAGAGATTACGAGAGGCACAAAATCAGCCTCAAACTCTCTTGGCTGACCACGCCAGAGGGCCCTAGGTGACACCGCTTACCCACAACCTTTGGCGTGGCCACAGACAAGACACTTGGAGAGTGTTGGACTGCATTGAACCCAAGTGAGTGCCTCTGGCCACGAAATTGCCACTGGGGGTGACTCCCACTGAACCTTCGCTGCTGCGGTGAGGGGTGTGGCAGCGGAACAGACGAGGCTGGGGTCTGCTGTGTAGTAGAGACCATGCCGAAGGGACCGGGTGACACAGAACCTTGTGGGTGCCTCTGGCCCTGGGCCTGCCACTGAAGGGGATTTGCAAGGCTCTTTACTTGCCGGATGGTGAGGCCCTTGAATGGAGCTTATCCTCAGCCCTAAGGCTGGGGGCTGCAGTGTGGTGTGTAGTGATGGGCTGGTTCCGTGTGAGGTGGGGGGAATTGTGGCCTGAGTGTAAGGCTCACCCCCGCATGTACTACCATTCTACCAGCTTGATGTCGATGGTTGCAGGGAGAGAAGACAGGCATACAGCAGATGTACCAGCATCTTCCGGTGAGGCCCCTTTAACCATATTGTTGACCAGCACAGCAGTATGAGGTCAGCAGAATAAAGTAATGGGGAGAGCATTGCAGCAAGCTGTGCTGAGAGCCTATCCAAGTTGCCTGCAACAACCCACCCCGTATTTGAGGTGCCTGCATAGGGAGAGCAATATGTGTAAAGGTAGGAGAGCTCTGCACAACATAAGCCAGCAGTGCAGGAATAGCAGCTGGGCTGATGAGGAGGGTCCGGCTTCATAAGTAATGGATAGCGGAGGATTCCACTAGGTGTGTATGAGAGCCAGCGAAGCCACGGCAGTGATCGCCAACTGCCTGATGAACAACTAGCATACAGTGTTTAGCGTGGTGCTGCCGGCCGGTGTGTGGCATCCTGCCGTGGAGCCTGTGGCATCCCAACAGCAGTGGGGAAGGAGAGGCGGAAATGCCATGGGAGAGTTCCCAGCCCCCAGCAGTGCATTCTTGGTCAGAAGGTCGGAGGGCCTGAGGAACTACTGCAATCCAGCGAGTGAGTGGAGTGGCATGAGGTGACTCCCGACAGCAGAGAGAGCTGCTGCATGGATGGACAACATGGAGGCTCCCCATAGGCAGCTCCATCCCCACACAGCCCATGATGTCAGAGAGGGTGACGCAGAGGGGCGCTAGTAAATAAAGGAGATTAGAGTGGCGGTCGGCCACAAAGAAATACATGTCAGAAAGGCCAGGAGGCCAAAGGACTACCCTCACAATACCGAGGCCTGGTGTGCCCTCCCACACAGCCCGAAAGGAAAAGATACTCAAAGTGCAGGAGAGGAGGTGCAGCTGCCCTGCGGAGGGCCCCACTGAGTGCGGGACCTAGTGGCTGCCTTTGGCAATAGGGGCCCCTCCCGCAGGTGGGACGAGTGTGTAACCAGTGGGAGTGCTGCGAGCAGCATGAGGGACCCAATGAGAATGGCCTGCAGACCACATGGAAGAAGTGTGGTTGTGTAAGGCACTGTGGCTGAGGGAAAAAAAGAAATGAAAGCAAACGCTGGTGAAATGAGTAGAATCGTGCATTAATGGACATTTTTAATTGTATGTGAAGGAAAGACAGCTAAGATCCAGAGTGGGAGTGGAAGGGTGCCTCTGAATTTAGTGAAGTAGCAGCCCAGGTAAAGTCGGGCAAAGGGCCATGTTTGTAGAGATGGCAACCCTTACTCCTCAGTGCTCGAAGGAGGATGGTAACAAAAATACTTTTTGCCTGGGAGATATAGCATGGTCTGCAGTGTGCAAGACTGAGGTGGCTGGTATGTGAAGAAGCAGGAGCTAACTGGTGGTGTCAAGCGAGCCATGAAGGGAACCTTAACTGGAAAGGATGCTGGGGTTGGTGAGGAGGAATGCAGTGACACCTAGTGGCCATGGGTGGTCAAGCAGCAGTAAGTACAACAGTAGTTACTGCACCTGGATGGAAGGTGTGGTACAGAGCAACAGCCCCATGCAACAAGTCCCCCGAAGGACTGAAAAAAGTGTGCGGCATGCGCACCCAGTGGTGAAAGGACTCCACCACAAGTGGAGGGCTTGAGGGCGCAAGATGTCAGAAGTAGGAGTACCCTCAAGTGACGGATGGAGGGCGTACAGTTGGAAGCATTCCAAAGACCGGATCAGAAAATAGGACTGTACGGGCTGGAGCCTGAGGATGAGAGCCCTGCCTGGAAGAGAGTCTACATTGTCACAGGGAGTGACAGACCATGCAAAGCCTACCTGAGTTCGAGGCTGAAGAGTGCCACAGTGGCATAGCCTTAAGATGCAATGAGGACGCTCTCAAGAGAAGATGACCTGCAAGAGGTCAAAGCCGAAGACCTGTGAGAGGTAGGAGCAGATGATCTGCTAGAGGTCAAAGGAGATTACCCGAGAGATGTCAGAGAGATGACCTGCGAAAGGTCAGAGAAGATGACCTGCTAGAGGGCAGACAAGATTTTACCTAAAGTTGAAGGAAGAAGACCTAGGATAGGTCATGAAATGGAGAAGGTCATGACGAGAGGTCTGATCACTGCATGAGATGAAAGCATTGTCCTAGGGGTAGGACATGGTCAGGGAGATCCGTGTAAGTGCACATCACATGGAGAGGCCTGGTCAGAAAAGGAGAAGAGTAAGACTAGATGGGACCGGACCGTGCCATGAAGTGAAGTGTAAGAAGAGGTAAAGGAAAAAGTGTGGCACTAAGCCACAGCGTGATGAGTTTAAATAAAGAAAGAAGAGACAAGTGTGTGCTTAGACATCTGGCACACCGCAAGGTACAGAAGACGACTGAGTGCAAGAACATCGGGAGTGAAGCATAGTACCTATGTAACATCTGTGGCACTATGAGAGGCTGGCTGTTTAGAAGTCTTTGGTTACACCAAGCAAACTGAGGTAATTCAGTTTCTGATCCCGTTCGTATTTAGCCACCATTTTGTGTCTTTCTGCCTTTTTGTGTTGCCCTCACTCAGGCAGCACGGTGAATAAAGAGTTGTTTTTTCCTCATCCTACTGCAACGTGTCAAATAACCTCCTGCTTCTGTTTATAGCTGGTGTCAGGGTCCGGCCGACTCCACTAATCCTCGTCTGGTCTGACTGATCCCTGTTTCAACTATCTGTTGGTTCGCACCATTCTTTCCTGACTTTATCGTATCCTCTGGCCTTCGCTATTCTTTACTCATATTCTCTCATTTCACAACTGTCCTCTAGGCCATACAAATGTGTCATGCCACCTGCAAGTCGACTTATAAACACTACCACTGATTATCTTGTGGGGAAGGGTGACAAACACTGTTGAGAGAGGGGCTTATTTGAGTTACTTAATATCTTGTTTTCACATTCTTCTCATTGGTTGACCCTGTATGCATTGGGAGTGTTCTTTGTGAATATGTATGTTATAAAAGATTGTGCGCCACGAAGTAATGTGGCAGTCTCCTAAGAACATACCGAGTGTACTTCTGGGACAACTGTACTTAGCTGCAGCTAATAAATCCTATCTTCTACGCCTAACGGAGTGCAACGTGTCTCTGTAAGACAAAGCAGGTAAAATCAGGAGATTGAGGCGTACCCTGCGCCACCAGGCCCATAAGGTCTAGGTTCTTCAAATTGGCGCCCGAACGTGGGCCGGCTTCAGAGGTAGCAGTTCTTGCCCGAGGATCGTGAGGAGCCCCGCAGGACAATTCTGGAGGAATCGCGAACCACGTCAAGCGACCCCTGTATATCGAAGTGGTCTTTTGCAGCGCGGTTTCTCCTCTCTGACGGCTGCTGATGACTGCTGCCCTGACTGCCGCCCTGCTTTGGTCCCTTTGATGATGTTTGGTATCGCGAGACATTAGACGGACCTCTGTTGGCGTAAGAAGACACTTAGTTAAGTATTGGTGGGTAGCTCCCACTATTTTTGTTTTGATTTGGGTCTTTGATTCGGCTATTGCAAAAGCCGAAGCCGAGGGGTGAGTACGTTTGTGCTATAGTATTTGATTTAACCCCTTGATGTTTGTAAACAGTCCAGTGAAATAACGATGCCTGGTCTGAATAAGTTTAAGAAATTCTGTTGCTTTGGTTGTAATAGGGATTCCCGGCTGGAGGACTCTTGTCCGATTCCTCCGGTTGGAACTCCCTCCTATGAGCTTTATTAAAAACATGGTGTCAGCCCCATCGCCTTTAATAAGGCATAGATCCGATACACGAAGAACGATGGCGTTCTACAGTGGCCACTAAATGGTAGTTTTGAGCCTGACATATTAGACAATTTGGAAGCGATATTGTTAAAAAAACAAGCCCGGCCGGCAATGTTTGACTCTTTTCGCCTCTGGCGTAAGGAAGCCAAGCAGAAAGAAATTAAGCAGGCAAAACGAGATAAGAAAGCACAACATATGACGATTATACAGGCTGCCCAGCAGTTTAAAGATAATAAGATTGATAATGCAACGGAAATTTCAGAGAGACAGCATCGTATGGCAATAGATAGATGCTATCCGGTGTTGCCTAATTCCACTTCTGATAAAAGTAAGCACCTGGAGGAAGACCCTTTGATGTCTCACCTATTGAGATTGCCTCCACCCTATGTACAAGGTGCTAATGCACCCCGTTGTTAGAACCTGTTCAGCTACCTGTAGCCCACCCCACCTGTTCCGGTTCTTCCACAATTGCCTCCTCCGGTATTGCCACCCCCACCTCTCGTGCCATCGATTCCTTTGTCTCCATCTCCTGAACCTCAATCTTCTTTGCCTTCGGCTCCCCTTATAACTGCCAGTTCCTCTCCTGTATCACCTAATACCTTGTCCCCTGTCCTTATGTCTAATTCTCCTACTGTGCGCAAACGAATATCTGGTTTCTTGTCCCCTTTCTTTGAGACTCTGAACATGTCTCCGGCTTTTTCTCGAAGACAGTCTCGTAGTCAACTTCCAGGTTCCGAAGAACGGGTGGTATTGGACTCTCTCGCTCGCAAATGGATCGAGAAGGGTCCCCAATATAGTGTGAAAGATATCATGGCCACCTTTCATCAGTGGGAGGCGCCCACGCAGAGATATGTATTTAATGTTATGTGTGACACTCTCGCTAAAGAATGGGAGGATATGGATTTGGGTTTACTTCCCCAGGGTTTGTTGGATGTTCAGGCTAATTTCGATAAAGGACTCATTGTGGGTTCTAAGGTTGAGGACGCTGTAAGGACACTTGTTACTTTTAGGTCGTTATTTTATTCACAAACTTTTCTTGATTCTGATCCTGCTGTTCGGCAGACATTGAAACATTACCCAATGAGAGAGGTTCCTCCGATATGGCGGGAAGAGGTTGCGCAAGCAGGTAATAATCCAGCTATTCCCGCTCACTTCCAGCGAATATGGGTATATGTGCCCTGGAAGAGATCTGATGTTTTGGCCCTCAAACAGTCTTTACCGGATCCCCGTAAAAACCCTGCTGGTTATTATAAAGAATTGTCTCAGACTGTTGATGCCTGTATTCTGAACTTAGCGGATATTGACATGCTGATGGGAAATGTAGTCCCACAAGCGTTATGGACTCGGATTCGAAGAGAGGATCACGTTCAAGAATTGGGTGGTACATGGGATGCTATAACTGCCTCGGATAGAGCACAAGTAGGTGGTGCTAAGCCTGATGTTTTGATCACAGAACTCCCTGGTAGGGTTATTACTTTAATGAAAACAATGATGCCCGCCTTATGAGTTAATTGGGATAAATTAGCCGCGTGTAAACAGAAGAAAGATGAGAGTGTCTCTGATTTCTTCACTCGTTTTGAGGAGACGTTTATTGATCACAGTGGTCAGGACATGACTACGGAGGGTGGACAGCGATTATTTGTAGATAAATTCGTATTCAATTTGCTCCCCGAGTTGTCACGTAAGTTAAAAGACTATGAAAGTTCATGGGCTGTTTCTTCTTCGGCTCAGATATTGGCTACTGCTCAATATTACGAAAACAGGGACAAAGAGGAAAAAGACAAGCAAGAGAAAAAGACTAAAGAATTAAAAACAAAGGTTCTTCTGCAACAAGCTTATCCTCCTCGCTCTGCTCAGCGCCAGTTTCAACAGCCTCTCCAGTTTCAGAGGGTGTTTCAAAAACCTGAGCCCTATATTCCGCGGCCTTTTTTTAGGTCCCAACCAATGCGCCTATTGTAGGGAGGAAGGTCATTTTAAGAATAGCTGCCCGGTTTTATTACAGCGTAATGGAGGACTATCTACTCCACAAGGTCGTGGTGGTTCCCAGTTAGCGCCCATGAGTAGAGGTCGAGGTATGTCGCCCCAGACACAGCGTTCCCCTCCGCCTCCACATTCTATGAACTACTTTGATCAACAAAATACTCAGTCTACACAGTATTACAATGATGATTACTATGTTGAAGGTGAGAATGACGGTCTTCACGCTAACTAGGACAGCCATAGACAAAGTAAGGGAGTTGTATCGATTCCAGTAGATCAGACTGGGCCTTATGTTAATGTCACTACAATGGGTGTTTCAGAGCCATTTCTTTTAGATACTGGTGCGATGAGAAGTTCTATTATTCACTCCAAACTCCCTGGAGCACCTTTGTCTGGCTTAACAAACGTATCCGTAGGATTTTATGGCGCCCCACTTCATAGCCCGGTCTCTTTTCCTCTGCCTATTTCAATTGGTCCTTATGATTTGGAAGCTCCGCTTCTTCTAACGACTGGTTGCGGCGAAAATCTGTTGAGTTTGGATTTATTGAAAAGACTGCATGCAACGATATATTGTTCTCCTTCTGGTGTACATCTCGTTTTGGGGCAGAAACTGACTTTCCCAATGTATTTGTTTAAAGATCAATTTCCACCTGAATTGCTCTCTCTCCCTGCAACACTTTGGGCTACGGGTCCAAATGATGTTGGTTGTCTTGAGATCCCACCCTATGTTATTACCCTCAAGCCCAATGCTAGATTGCCACGCATCCCTCAATACAAAATTCCCAATGATGGTGAAAGAGCACTTTTTGCTATTATTTATGATTTGGTTCAGAAGGGTGTGGTCGAGGAGACAAGGGGAAATGTATGCAATAGTCCTGTTCTTCCGGTTCTTAAACGCACTGATCCTTCTCAGCCTCCTGTTTATCGCTTTGTTATTGATCTCCTGGAGGTTAATAAAATTGTTGTACCACAGTTTCCTGTTGTTCCAGATATCACTGCTCTGTTAACTATGATACCTGCCTCGGCAGCTTGGTTTTCTGTTATCGATCTGAAAAATGCTTTCTTCAGCATCCCCATTGCTGAAGAGAGTAGGGATATTTTTGGCTTCTCTTTAGGAGGCCGAAGTTTCCGGTTCAAGCGCGCACCCCAAGGCTATTGTGAAAGTCCCTCCATCTATAGCAAAGCTCTGAAATGCCAGCTTGATGCTTTTCCTTTGCCACCAGGTGCTACCCTTATTCAGTATGTGGATGATTTATTAATTGCTGCTGATTCAGAGGATATTTGCAAAAACGTGACTATTGCACTATTGCGTCACTTGTCTGACCTTCACCATAAGGTTTCACCTTCTAAATTACAATATGCCCGCCAAGAGGTTACCTATCTAGGTCATCTCTTGTCGAAGGAGGGAAGGCGACTGACCCCAGACCGTATTCATGGCTCTCCACCCGTCCACACAGCCCGCACCTTCACGCTTAGCCGGATCCTTGCAAGCTCCCCAGGTTATTCGCGTTACCATACGCCTTGCCGCGGAACTATCGGCTACCTACCACGTTGTCGATATCCGGGCTCCCGCCCCACAGCTGCATTGTTTTCCGAACGCTTCCATACGCACGTTCCGGCTCCCTCGGAACTTCAATTGTATGCAAGAATTGGCCTGACTCGCACTTGACGACCCTTTACTCCTCCCATTGGCTCAACGTCAATTTGGTTCACTTCTCCGCCACCTCGGATTCTCAACATCCTTCGAGTCCCGGCCTCCGTTATTGATGTATGTGATGTTACCTGACGGGCCATTTTTCTCCTCCCATCGTCTAATCGCAATTCTGGCTCAATTTCCCGCCTCCACGGATTCCTGAACATTCCACGAGTCCCGGACTTCAACACTAACCTTCGCAATTGATTTACGTGACGCTTCTGCGCATCACACACCACCCAGTGTGGATCAATTTCTTCCCGCTCCGGGCACTGCTACCTCCCAGGCAAATAATTGTCATTCTCCTGTCCTGAAGAGATCCCACCACTCGCTAAGGGATCGAAACGTCGTCGACAACCATTTCTAAACTCCATTGTATCGCAAATTGAAATGTCAGAGTATGAAATGTCTTACTGACTTTTTGTTAACAACTACCTTCGAGCACCAAAAAGTCACCTTTTAAATCACTTGCCTGGGTACCGGAAATCGGTTGATTTCCTATTACCCTGCCACCAACTCACTCACTGTTTTACTTTTTCTCACTATTTACTGTAATTTACTAGTATTTTCTGCATTGTCTTCAAACATAAAACCCAATTTTTCATTGTACTAATTGTGGCATCTTAACTTACTCTAATTGAATGGGACCACTGTTACTTTATAAAAACCCAGACCGTATTCAAGCAATTGCACAAATGTCTGTGCCATCCTCACAAAGAGAAGTGCATGCCTTTCTGGGCATTACCTCTTATTGTAGACAGTGGATTCCAAATTTTTCTTTGTTGGCTAAACCTTTGTTGGCACTCACTTTGAAAGACACACCCCAACCCCTTCCTTGGACTGATGAATGTCAGAAGAGTTTTTCTGATTTAGCGTGCTGCTCTGTGCTCTGCTCCTGTGTTGGGTACCCCGGATTACAGTAAGCCCTTCACGCTCTATGTCCATGAAAGAGAGGGTTGCGCGTTGTCAGTCTTAACACAACGATTTGGAGACAAGCAGCGGCTATGGGCCTACTTTTCGGCTACATTAGATCCAGTAGCCAAGGCATTGCCTAGTTGTCTTAAAGCTACAGCAGCAGCAGCAATTTCTATTCGTCAATCTGCTGGAATGGTGCTTGATTACACTCTTATTGTCATGGTACCACATGCAGTGGATACCTTGCTAAATAGGACAAAAACGCAGCATCTTACAAGCGCTCGCTTGTCTGGGTATGAACTGACGCTCTTGGCTAGTCACGTGCACATCAAACGATGTAACACTTTAAATCCAGCCACATTGTTACCTCTTCCAGAAGAGAAAGGTATTCAGGAACAACATGATTATTTTCTCCGTAATGAGGAGGAGACAAAAGGTAGGATTGATTTGAAAGATACACCACTAATGGACCCGGATGGGATCCTATGGGTGGATGGCTCTTGTTTAAAACTCCCTAATGGTGAAACAACTTCAGCTTACGCTGTTACCACCTTGCATACAATTGTGGAGACAGCACGCATCAGACATAATTCAGCTCAGGCGGCTGAACTGATGGCTTTGACCAGAGCATGTGTGTTATCAAAGGGGAAGAGAGTGAATGTATATACCGACAGCCAGTATGTGTTTGGTGTGGCACATAGCTTTGGACGTTTGTGGAAGGAAAGAGGATTCTTTACCTCCCACGGTACCAAAATACAGCATGGTCAGTTGGTAACTGATCTTCTTGAGTCACTTGCTTTGCCTACCCAGATAGCAATCATAAAGTGTAGTGCGCATAAGAGTATTACTGATGATGTTGGTCGTGGGAATGCTTTTGCGGATGAGGTAGTGAAAGAAACAGCCAGAGATGCTATGAGTCGCATGTATGTTGTGGGCCCTGCAAATTGGGTCAAGGAAAAAGGAATGTGTGAGGATACAATAGAAAGTGTGAGATCGATTCAAGGAGAGGCTACAGAGAAAGAGTTGAGTAAGTGGAAAGAGAGTACAGGAATGTTAGACGCGATGGGATGTTGGATAGAATTGTCAGAACATCAGCGTTGGCTGTTACCAGATGCCTATGTACTGCCTGTATTTGCTATGGCACATGGTGCAGCCCACATCAGTGCTATAGAAATATGTAAGCTTCTGGCTCCAGTGTGGCTGAACGAAGGGATTCCAAAATGTGCAGATAATTTAGTGAAGCATTGTATCGTTTGCTTGATGCATAATCCAGGAAAGGGAACCCCAACTCCAGCAGGTCATTTTTCTCCCTCAACATATCCTTTTGAGGTGTTGCAAATTGATTATATTCACATGGAACAATGCAACAATCTCAAATATGTTTTGGTGGTGGTGTGTGCCTTCTCCAGATGGATAGAGGCCTACCCCCTGAAAGACAACACTGCTTTGTCCACTGCCAAAGTTCTTCTAAAAGAGTTCTTCCCTAGGTTTGGTTTGCCGCGCATTGTCTGGAGTGACAATGGAAGTGAATTTGTGGGCCAAATTATGAAAAAGGTGTGTGCCGGTCTCGGTATCGTCCAGAAATTCCATGCGGCGAACCATCCCCAATCAGCGGGTTTGGTAGAGTGCTATAACGGCACTCTCAAACTTAAGCTTGCAAAGGTACAGGCTAGCACGGGACTTGCCTGGTCCGATGCTTTACCTTTGGCTCTCCTATCCACTAGAACAGCTGTACATTCTCGTTTGGGACTCAGCCCATACGAGGTTGATTTTGGGCGCCCGGCTAATGTTTGGGGAGTCCCTCGCCCTAAAAAGTATTCTGACATACAGTATCCAATGCTGATTGATTATTTGCATAACCTTACCACTAAATTCCGTGTTCTCCACCAACAGGTTCGAGACGCTTTACCAGAGGCCTCCACAGACCCAGGTCATTCTATCCAACCGGGAGACTGGGTCTGTGTGAAAACTTTTCAGAGGACAAGGAATTTGGAGCCTCGTTGGAGGGCGCCTCGACAGGTTCTTCTAGTCACACGTACAGCAGTGAAGGTCGAAGGGAAAAATAACTGGATCCATGGCGTACACTGCAAAAAGGTGCTCTTGCCCTTGCCTTTTGACCAGTGGGTCCGTAAGGGTGTAGGTGATTCTGAGGGCGAAAGGGTCCCTCGGTTTGTACCTTTCAGTAGTGCACACCTAGATGGAGCTCGGTCTGAAAAAGAAGATGATGACGTTTTACTAGAAGCAGTACCACCACATCTTCGATTGAACACTACAGATCCACAGACACTATTTCAGGACCAAACTGTGCTGAACAGAACTCAATATAATTTAAGGGTTAGACTGGTCAAGGACACTTGAAATTTTAATCTCTTTTATGACATGTATCATCTGTCCAGGTTGCAGGGTCACGGTAGGAGTCTTGGTTCGTGACCTGTATAGTGGCTAGGCCCCCAGGACTTGCAGTGTCATAGGACGGCTAATAATCACAGCCAAGTGAGTAAGGAAGATTGCCGTGAGCAACAATTTTAGAGGATGGATGTCAAATTGGGAAAGAATAATAAGAAGGAAGAGATGAAAAAGAAATATTGTAAATTAATGTACAGTCAATGTGGCATAACATTGTGTGTTCTTATGTTTTCTAGTATCTTATTGGCTTGTATAGGTTGGATTGTTCATGTTATACAGCACAAATCTGTTCCTACTTCTATTTCTTTGTCTTTTCATTCTACTATCTCCCCACATCAATTATATACGCTTCCCCAACATGAACTAATCAGGAGAACAGAATATTTTAACAATTCATTTGTCCAGTTATTGCACCATCACCAATTGGTAGTCAACACAACCGACTGTTGGGTGTGTGGACTTATACCTCATACCACAGAAAAAGGGATGCCATATTTAGCCCTTCTATTTTCCTATGAAGGTTCCGCTTGGGCCTATTTTGTAATGTTTTCAAATGCATATCAGAACCGATTTAGACGTCCAGCTGGTTCATATGGTAGTGGACAAGATTTTAGTCATAGTTCTCTGATAAAAGGAATAGTGGCTATTGCTAGAATCGTGGAGAATGGTAAGATTCCCGTTGATGAGAAACAGGCATACGATGCTTGGAACGTGACTCGTTACGCCACTAGCCTTACAGATAGGAGTAGGCAGGGAAAATCTCCACCAATTTGGACTGTGCCTCATCGAGGTAACTTTTGTTTACAAATAAATGGCCAGACTACTGACACTGGACAAGGAAAGAGTGTTTGTTCCCATACGTACATTCACACATCTCAGAATTCACCACCGTTAGTGCCATCCCAGGGCACATATTTTGTCTGCCACAATAGAGCCTACACGTGGCTACCGACGGATTTTTCAGGAACATGCTATATAGCCTTTCTTCTCCCCCGTACTTATACTGCTCCTTCGGGACATCACAGAAACAGATATGGCAGAGGGATTATTGATTCTAAAGACACGGCAGGACAAGAGGGATGTGATTTCCTTAAAGGATTTCTTCCTTTTTGGGGCCCAATGGCCAACAGTAGAAACATGAGACAATTGATTCGTGTTGTTGAGACTACCATATATGTCACTGTGGGAGCCTTGAGCAATCTCACAGCTGAACTTCAGGCGGATCGTCTCATGACATTGCAGAACCGGATTGCTTTGGATGTTATTCTTGCAGATCGTGGTGGAGTTTGTAAATTGATCGGACCTAGCTGTTGCATTTATATACCTGACGACGCCCCTACAGTATACCAAGCCATCTCCAAATTACATGTGATCTCCGAGTCGATTCATCAGGACGAAGGAGATTGGTCTTTGTTGGAATGGTTTTGGGGATTACTGTCCAAATGGGGATGGAAGGTATTAACATTCCTTGGAGTGATTTTGGCCATCATTTTTTCCTGTTGTGTCTGTATGCAGTGTGGCCCCGCCATCTGTGGTCTTTGTGCCACTATGTGTGTCCCAAGGCCTGTGCCACGGAAGACGGAGAACATTAAAATGATGTTGCAGCAAACAGCTTGATGACCTCATGGCCATTGACGTCGACTCAGATTAAAATGATTCTGTGTGTCTTGCCTGAGTAATGGCAAAAGGAGGGTCTGAGGTAATTCAGTTTCCGATCCTGTTCGTATTTAGCCACCATTTTGTGTCTTTCTGCCATTTTGTGTTGCCCTCACTCAGGCGGCACGGTGAACGAAGAGTTGTTTTTTCCTCATCCTACTGCAACGTGTCAAATAACCTCCTGCCTCTGTTTATAGCTGGTGTCAGGGTCCGGCCGACTCCACTAATCCTCGTCTGGTCTGACTGATCCCTGTTTCAACTATCTATTGGTTCGCACCATTCTTTCCTGACTTGATCTTATCCTCTGGCCTTCGCTATTCTTTACTCGTATTCTCTCATTTCACAACTGTCCTCTAGGCCATACAAATGTGTCATGCCACCTGCAAGTCGACTTATAAACACTACCACTGATTAACTTGTGGGGAAGGGTGACAAACACTGTTGGGAGAGGGGCTTATTTGAGTTACTTAATCTCTTGTTTTCACATTCTTCTCATTGGTTGACCCTGTATGCATTGGGAGTGTTCTTTGTGAATATGTATGTTATAAAAGATTGTGCGTCACAAAGTAAAGTGTTAGTCTCCTAAGGACATACTGAGTGTACTTCTGGGACAACTGTACTTAGCTGAAGCTAATAGATCCTATCTTCTACGCCTAACGGAGTGCAACGTGTCTCTGTAAGACAAAGCAGGTGAACTCAGGAGATTAAGGCGTACCCTGCGCCGCCAGGCCCATAAGGTCTAGGTTCTTCAAAACCTGGAGCCTACATATGAGAGCAAGCTGGAACATTGGTACCATCCACCTTTGGGGTCGCACAGGAGACTGGCTTGGTGTCCTGTTCGGACGTCCTGAGTGACCTCGGATGTGTGGTCTAGAAGAGGATCTGACCACTCCACACCAGACTGTGGTGACCCAGGGGCAAGGGCCTCAGGAATTACTGGTGAGAGTGGGGTCCCAAAACAAGAGATGAGTCTACAGCAGCTCCCCAGCAGGCCCCATGAAGATGAAGATATTGTGTTGTAAGCTGGTTCCTCCAAAGACCATCCTATCCTTGCTGGTGCACCAGAGTCCAGATGGCAGGAGTAGTCCGATCCAGAAACAACTGCCCTCCAGGTGGATCATGAGACTTGAAGGTGGGACTCGTATTGCTTCCTCCACTAACCTAGAGCATGGCATTGGAGTGACACGGCGAAGTACACCCAGTCCAGTGCATGCCTGGTGAAGAGGACCTCAGGGACATACTATGATAGGGGAACACCCGTTAGAGGGGCATCCTGGTGAGAGAAGGATGTCTGTAATTATGCCACCATTCTGCAGCTGAAAGTGCTGCTGCCTCTGTAGAAGACTCAACAACAATCAGGATCTCATCCGTCATCGCAGGTTTGAGGTTTATGGAGCCAGGATGTATTTGTGAAAACGAAACATCTTCCATATTCACTATGACTCCACATGCACCGTCCCCGTAAACTGTGCATATAGATGTTGGTTGTGAACTTCCATGTCAGGAGTCCAGGGAGGTCCGGATGCCCAGTGCACCCCTGAACTGTGCCAAGTAGAACTGGTGATCCTAGCTGCATTTGTACCATTGTCTTGTTCTGGATGCAGCTGAATAGACTCAGTGAAAGTTTTCTGTTATTGTTTTATTCTCTCCTACAGGCTGGACTTGTTGTTCCAGTTTAAATAAAGTTTGAGAGGGATGTAGTGATGGGCTGGTCACTGTTCTATTGTTTTCTGTGCCAGCCATTGCCCGCACTCATCCAACACAGGCGTCACAGGACATGTGATCCTGGCAATATAAGGGACCAGGTGCATGTGCACTGGGTCAGTTCCAGTAACTAGATACTAGTTTCTGTGTCATCATTCTATGTGCATGAGGGCCTAGGCGCCCGCCACATTGCATGCTGTAGGGGTGTAGTGACGGGCTGGTCACTGTTCTATTGTTTTCTGTGCCAGCCATTCCCCGCACCCATCCAACACAGGCATCACAG
Organism: Triturus cristatus; assembly: GCF_964204655.1. NCBI lineage: Eukaryota > Metazoa > Chordata > Amphibia > Caudata > Salamandridae > Triturus > Triturus cristatus. The sequence goes on along the minus strand of NC_140587.1, from coordinate 730,318,226 downwards.
GACATGTGATCCTGGCAATATAAGGGACCAGGTGCATGTGCATTGGGTCAGTTCCAGTAACTATATCCTAGTGTCTGTGTCATCATTCTATGTGCATGAGGGCCTAGGCGCATGCGCATGGCTCACGGCTCCCGATTCTTTTGTGCTGACAACAGTTTTTTGTAGTGTATAAAATATCAGATTGATAATTTTTTACCCCCATCCTATTGGTATTGGCCTGTGCTCTGTGTTTGGCACTTTCGAAATGTGCTTTATTTACTGAGATCGAATGCAGTAGGAAATGATATCAACATCTTTTGAGGATTGGATTTTGCCCATTTCCTCAATAAGCAATTATCCATATTTTTGAGCTGCTGCACACCTTTTAAGGTTAAAATTATTTGTTTATTTTCTTCCTCGAATAACCTTGTGATGAGCATAATTTATGCTCCCACCTTAGTTCCTTGATTGTACTAAAAAATTAACATATTTTGAGATGGGAATATCTGTGCATGGAATATGGGCATGTTACACTGCCCTGAATGCCCATCTATAAGTGGAATTGGTATCCTGAATTTAATTTTTGACCTGGCATCAGGCTAATCTAGCTTGAGAGCAGGTAAAGGTCTCTCCCTGAATGGGGGAGATTTAGGACCTATCCTGTGCCTTGGAGGGGAGCATCAGGCTTGCTCTAATAGTAAATGGTGGGCTTCTAGTAGTGCTTTGAATTAATTATATAAAGCAGGTTGGTAGCATACCGTGTTTTGTGATTTGCAGTGTAGTCAGAACTTTTCATTTGCATCTGTTAGAATGTTATCTACTGACCTTTCTTGTGTAAAGGTCCTCTGTTATGTGAAACCCAGACCCCAGTAGTGCTGACATCCTGTGTGCATGTCAAGTGCGTGTGCATCTACAATGATCTTGTGACATAAGTACAGATGTAGGACTCTATGCGTTTCTGAGTCTAAGTACTAAGGCCAGTGGGCTCCATTTTGGATGACCCTACTTTTAGCATGGCACAAGATGAAGGGTGTAGATAGCTTCTCTAAAAAGTGGAAAAGTGTTGCTTATATTCTTGTAGCTGAAGGGTGGAGACCCAAACACTGAAGTAGGAAGGATGGAGACAGGGTGACTTTTACAAATTCCACGAAGACTTTCTTAGCAAGGTCCTGCTCCTGATGATTACATTTTCCTGAATGCTGCCATTTGGTAGACTGCAACCCAGAGTTAGACTCTAGGGAATCTAACTGTGCTAGCTTTGCTGAAGTAAAAACTACTTTGAGAGTTTTTTACTGCTCTGACATGTAAAACCTAAGTACATATGTCTTACTTTTAAAAAACCCTGCATCCTACCTCATGAGACAATAGGATCTACCTTAGGGATGACTTATAGCTATTAAAAAGGAAGGATTAGGTCTGGTACAACAGGCTGCGGTGGTAGGCCTGAGACATATTATACAGTCCTGCTTTAGTGGGTGCCACAACGAGTGCTGCAGCCACCTTCTAGCGTTTATATACAGGCTCTGGGTACATGTAGGACCATTTGTTAAGGACTTATAATTACATTAAATGTGGCAGTCTGGGGTATTCCAATTGTAGCATGTCAGGAAAGGAGAACACAAGCACGTTTTAGTTAGCAGGAGTAAAGTGTAGATTCCTAATGGGTTCAGAACAATTTAGGGTAGTGAAGCAAACATCTGCAGAATACCGCACACAAGAAAGTAATTTCCAAACGTTTGCCTGGGAAAAGAAAATAAGTTCCCAAATGTTACAAAGGAAAGGAAGCAGGAAATAGGCCCTAAAATAAAGAGATCCCCAAAATCAAGAGCATTCACTTGAATGGTAGGTAATGGGTCATTGAGAGCTGTAGTAGGTCTTGCCCTGGATGGATAAGGGAGAACATTCAGACAACAGAGATTTCCAAGTAACCTCAAAGTGAGCGAGTAAAGAAGATTCAAGAAGAGAAAGGGAAATAGGAGTAAAACGCGGGTAGCCTTTAGGGAAAGAAGGAAAGTACCACAGATATATGAAATTTCTGGTGTAAAGTACAAAACCGTGTAATCAGCAATGTGCAAGAGAAGAGGAGTCAGGATATTGAGGGGGATAGGAAAATAGTTAACAAGTGTAATGTGAAATGATGTGAAATAACACCCCCATAACAGAAATTTGGTCCAGGTCTAAAGAGACTACAGAAATAGAAGCTCATATAAATCATAAAATCAATGAGAATTTCTAGGGGAGCATAGTTGCATGATTAGAGACCAGTAAATTGACGTTACCCAATACAAATAAAGATGAATGTGTCCAGTATGCAAAATAGGACAGCATCCGCACCCTCAAAGAACAAAGGGGCATATTATCATGACAGGCGATAAAATTATCGCTGCTTTAGCAGCAGAAAAGTGCCGCTAAAACGGCGATAATGGGCTTGATAATATGCTCTATGGAATTCCAATTGAAGCCCATGTTAGATGTGAAGGACATCTGACCTGAGCTTCAATTGGAATTCCATAGAGCATATTATCAAGCCCATTATCGCCGTTTTAGCTGCAGTTTTCTGCCGCTAAAGCGGCGCTAATTTTATCGCCTGTCTTGATAATATGCCCCAAAGTTGGTGGCCCTGACTGGTGATAATTAATGAAAAAGGCACCTGAGTTAAAATGGAATATAAACGATGAGCTAGGTTAAAAAAGTGCAGTAGTTTGAATAGCAATATATTGAGGGTAATACAGAAAGCCAACCCCACTGCCCTCCAGAGCAAGCCAAGGTGAATGGGAGAAAAGTGATAAAATTGTAGACAGTGCAGCGGAGATGGTAAGATCAAGCACGTACAGCCAAGTCTCAGTGATGCATACTAATTATAACCAGGCCTGGGTAGAGGTAATAAAAACCTCAGCGAAATTCCATGCAACATGGCGAACAGGTGGAAAAATACTTGTCCCGTTCTTCGGGCTGTTTTTTAACGCCTATAGTACATTTCATGCTGAAAATCAGCGCAAACAGCACCACAAGATGCACATGAGCACAGCCATTTTGTTGTGCCTGTTTCTCTGCTGTTCCCTGCATGGTGCTGGGCCTTTTTCTACGGATGTAATCCTCCGCCTATTCCACTCATCCATATTTGCTTATTTTTTATCAGTGTGTGTCTTTCTGTATGTGTATTTTATGTTTTTGTCCTTTTTTTAATTTAAAAAACGTGATTTTTTTGTACTTTTTTGTTTTCTCTTTCTTCCTTGTGTTCAAATTCCTGAGTTCTTCCTTTCTGCTTTGTTTTATTCTACTTCTTTTTTTTTCTCCTGGCCCTATGGCAGAGCAACGGGCAGCTCAGGGATGTAGCCCGCCCTATTTATAGAGAGGTGGAGGTGGCTGTACTGTTTTTTTTGTCCAGCACCACCTCCCCTCCATGCTGGCAGCAGACGGCAGGCCTGGGAGAGGGAACACCCTCCTGTAGGGTTGACTGCTGTGGTTTAGAGTGTACCATTGCGTGCGCTGTAGCACAGGTGTGCAGCACACCACACAGCAGCTGACACACCACTGAGCAAATCGAATTGATTAGGAACAGGACCTGCTAGGTGTCAAGGTTGTGGAGATCAGTAAGTAATTATTTTTTGTTTTCTAAAAATGCTATTTTTTGGGCCAAATATCATGTTGCTCACACTCACAGGTAAGTTAAGTTTACATTACGAATAATATATGATCCAGCTTGAGCTAGCCGAATGCTCGGTCCTACCTACTCGTACTCGGCGCTCATTTGGGCTGATTACTTAAGAAGTGATGCAGACTCCTCTTTCCTGTCACTAAGATTGTAGTATATCAGGGAGTTAGCATTCTCTGTGCTTTTCTTTGTGAAGCTAATACAGTCCCAATCTCCAAATGATGTGTAGTATGCATTGAAATGTGAGACTAAGTTGGTCCATCAACGGGGGTGGAGAAGCAAAGTTTATTTGTTGCAGTGCATCAGAAGTTCAAAATGTAATTCAGGTTTAGGTAATTAGGAATAGGGCTTAGGTGTAGGAAATTAGGAATAGGGCAATAGGCTATGAGATTTAGAAAAGTACGATGATACTGAGTCTTGCTGTCAAAATATATTGTTGAAGATTAACTGTACCACTAACCTATTTTCTTTTGTCAAAGGGCCAGATGTACGACCATTAAGTTTAACGATTCGCAAATTGCACACATTTGAGACTCGCTAAACTTAATACAACAGTGTCTCTGACACTGTTTGCGATTCGCAATGGGGTCGCAAATTGCATGCCTCATGAATATTAATGAGGCAGTCATAATTTGCACCCCTATTGGGAATGGCTAGCACTCCCAGGGAAAGTTGCCTGATGGGGTCAGTAGACCACCATGTCTGGGACTGCTTTTGAATAAAGCAGTTTTTTTTTTAAATGCAGCCCATTTTCCTTAAAGGAAAACAGGATGCATTTTAAAAAGAACAATTCAACTTTTCAGTTTCATTTTTTAAGAGCAGGCAGTGGTCCCTAAATATTTGCGCAACCATTCGCAAAGGGGAAAGGGCACCTGGGGACCCCTTCCAGTTTGCGAGTGGTTTACCACCTACTTGATGTAGGTGGTAAACTACGAGTATTCTGGGGCCGCAAATGAAGTTACAAAACAACAGTACATGGCATGGTGATGCCCCTTCCTAATAGTGATAGTCACAAATGCTATTTTGCTTGTTAGTGACAAGCAAAATAGCATTTGTACATGCCTGGAACCATTTTTGAGGTCGCAAACAGGCCGATCACCGTTTTGCGGCCGCAAATATGGGTTGTACATCTGGCCCAAAGTTCTGTTTATCTGTTTTATGCATACATTAACATTGGCAAATGCATACATTTCAAATCCCACCATAATCCAGATCCGCTAATTCAGTGAATAGTTGTCGGACTTTGGGAGATGTTTCTCATGGAACAATACAGATTCTATTCCCGGTGCTGTAAAGTTTGCAAATCACATAAATAACATTCCTCCCGCTCAAAGTCAGCATAGAACCACACCCAAAAAAGAGGTAAGCAAGAAGAAACAATTTAGGTACCTGTGTGACTCATCTGCTGAAACATTAAAAGAGTATTTCAGGTGATGGGAGGGGAAAATACAGAGACTAATAGGGAGCCCCCATTGTTTACCAATTTAAAATAGGAAGAGGTGGAAAGCTCTCATATGAGTATGGAAGGCACACAGGGGCAAACCTATGGAAAGCTAAGACACAAAGGAGCCCCAAATGAATTCAAATTGTTTTTCTAAATATCCATAAATATGTCAGCCATTCTTTCCATCATGATAGCATTCCACAACCTGACATGCCATTGAGACAATGATGACACCCGCTTTTTCTTCCATGCCACCACTAGGGCTAGTTTAGCTGCACTGAGACACAACCAGAGTATGGCCCTGTCACCTTTGGTTTTGCACTTAAGGATATCATTCCATAAACCTAGTAATGCAAAACCCTGATTGTCTGGAATTGGTTACCCCACAATCTCTTTGATTTGAGCAAGTATTTCAGTCCAGAATGGACGAACGGTCAAGCAGTCCCACCAGATGTGCTGAAAGTTGCCAAGTAGGCAATACCCCCTCAAACAGAGATGAGAAGTGGTTTTGAAGATTTTATTTCAGTTTAGTGTGGTGGGGATATCAATCAAACAGTTTTTTATAATAGAATTCTCGCATGCCTATAGAATGGTTAAACCGTGGAATATCTCTCCAGAGACTGCCCCAACTAGCCTCCAGAATGTACCTTCCAAGGACCTGCTCCCAAAAGCACTTTTATTGGGGTTGTGGAGAACGAATGATGGATAGCAGAAGGGAATATAATATAATATGTAAATGCAACCCTTAGAGGTCTCTTCCGTTCACGCAAAACATTTGATGGGAGCCAGCTCCCTAGTGGCCACCTCCCAATTGTTGGGGTAGAGTATCAAGTGTTTTAGTTGTGTGTAGAGTTAGTGTTCTGAGGTGGGGAGGTGAAAGTCTTCTGACAATGCTCAAAAGGCTGTTGAGACAGAATATCGAGTTGGAAATGTCAACTTACACAAATACCGAGTTGGAAATATCGTGATTCAGAAATATCGACAGAAAGAATATCGTGGTCAAGAATATCGAATATAAAGTAAGAAATATCGTTTTTAAAAAGGAATGTTCAAGAACTCAGCACACAAATATGCTAATGGAGATGGTTGAACTTTGCCTGACAAACAACATCTTTCTCTTTAACCATCAGGTATTTGCCCAAATGTGCGGGACCGCCATGGGTGTTCCGTTTTCTCCTAGCTATTCCAACCTCAATATGGGCTGGTGGGAGAAGTTCATAGCTTGGAGTGAGAATGATAAATACACTACAAAGATTAAACTCTGGCTAAGATATATAGACAATCTCTTTCTAATATGGAATGCAGGCATTGATGAGTTCAAGGCATACTTTGAAATCCTAACTAACAACAGTGTGCGATTGAAATTCACCTGCAATATGAGCAGAATGCAAATCCAATTCCTTGATGTAACCGTTTATATGGACAATAATCAAATCCACAAAAAAGTCTATTGAAAGCCAACATCTACTAACAGTATACTGCACAGTCCCAGCTTCCATCCAGCTTAATTGAAAAAAGTATCCCATAAAGGGACTTTATTAGAATGAGAAGAAACTGCTCATATGATACAGTGGTGGAAGAGAGCTTTCACGAGACCGAACAAAGATTCATGAAAAGAGGTTACAAATCCAGAGATGTTAAACAGGGGCAAGAATGGGCAAGACTGATGTCTCGTGCCAGCACTCTCGAAACAAAGACAAGGAAATGAAAATCAACAAACAGAATGGGATAACAAGGAGGATTTTGACCTATAGCAAGGAAAGGTATAAAATTGTAAATATTCTCAAAAAATGCTGGAACATCCTCGCCAAAGATCTAGACATTGGAAACAAGATAGGTACGAGACCAATGGTAACCTACTGCAAAGTACCCTCACTAAAAGACAAACTAGTAAAAAGCCATTTTACCACCAACAAACAAACTAACTGGCTTATGAAACAACAAACGGGCTTTGTACACTGTGACAAATACAATGCTTGCAGAATTGGTAAAAATATGAAGGAGTTCAAGGACTTCAGAGGAAGAACATTCAATATCGGTGAGAGAATAACATGTGAAACCTTCTATGTTGTCTATATCATCGAATGCACATGCAGTTTACGCTACATAGGGAGTATGACTTGTCCCCTAAAGAAAAGAATCCTAGAGTATCTCAGAGCGATTCAAAACAAGGATATGACTTATGCAATCTCCAAACATTTACATACTCAGCATATTACTAACTGGCAGGACATCAAGTACTTTGGCATTGCAATAGTCCCCAAGAGAGAGAGAGGAGGCAATTGAACCCTAAAACTGAGAAGACTTGAATCAAGACTGATCATCAGATTCAGAACAAAGACTCCGCATGGTCTAAATGTGGACGAAGAGTTATACATTCATCAATAAGTGATCATTGGAGGCAAGTCAATGAATTAAAATGGCACTATGCCAGTAAACTCTAACATATAACCATGATACTAAACAATGGATAACACCATCAACACCATGAAAGAAAAATGCATCTATTTAACATCAAGTAAGGAAATTAATGAACTGTTCTCAAACATAGAGATTGACATTAATTAATATGGACAATGCCATAATCATTGATCAATGACATGCCTGTGATTCAATTTCAAAATACTTTATTCGGTTTTGAAATAAACCATAAAAGTTGCACACTCCATATAAAAATTTAAAATCATACATTTCATGACAAAAAAGGCCGTTTTAACCAATCCAATAAAAACTGAGAAATATATATACATCATGATCAATAATACAAAAGATGGGGGAAAAGAGGACAACCAGTAACCGGGCACACGACTTCATAGATGGTAATTGGTGGGATGCCAACTGATGTTAGGGGTTTGTTAGTTCTCCATACAATTTCTTGATCTCATTGAGGATTTCAGAAAACCTACTACAAATGGAATACATTCTGGTTTCAACATTTGTAGATAAAAAAGAGCTGGGTGGACCTGAGTAAAATTCAACTTTTTTAAAAGGGGCATTAAAAATAATCTGCGAGGTACTTCATAGAAGTTACAAAAAAACATAAAGTGCAGCAAATCCTGAGGAGACACTCTGTCGCAGCCACGTGACGGGATGCTAACACCTGGCCTCTACAGCTCCCTTTTGGTACAGCAAAAAAATAATCCAAACGGAACCTGATCAATAAAAACCGCTCATGGGTCGACAGGGGCCACAAAAGATATGGCTCAATAGATGGAGTAGTTTTAAGCATCACAAATTTGCGGACGCTGGGTTTACACAATTCTACCCTATCTCTGCCAAGCTTTTTCAGGGGAGTAAAAGTCTTATTTACAAATTCCACATCCACTGCGGTAATAAGATCAGGTTTTAGAAAAAGATCCGGTCGCCCCAGCTCCTCAAAACTATCCTTTATATATTTTAACCAAGGAATGCGTAACATGTGGTCAAGGCTCAAAACTTCTTTCAGAATCTGATGGTTAAGAACTAAGTCTTTGTTTAACCAGCAGTTGAGCCAAAACAGCAAAGGGCGCATGGCCAAAATATCACAAATGAATGGCAACTCTGTTTCTTCGTGTACCACCAAGTTTGGTGTTCCTCTAGGCACCCAAAGAAGTTGTTTTAAGAAGGTGTTCTCCACCACCTATAAAACATCTGTTGCTGCATAGCCCCATAATTCGCTCCCATAGCTGGTGATAGCGACACTTTTGGCCTGGTATATTTTCAACATTGCCGCAATAGGGCGCTTATCCACCTTTGCAGCAAAGTTGAAAATAGCTGGGTTCGCCCTTATAACCTTACCCTTCTTTCTCTGGATAAGGGTCCCCCAGTCCAAGTGATCGTGTAATAAAACACCCAGGTATGAGAATGTTGTGGTCAAAGGCACTTTCTCGCCACCCACTTTGAAGGGGTACTGCTTCATTGGCTGTGTCCCGACCTGCATAATATAAGATTTAGAGTTGTTAATAGCTAGGTCACGATCGGCCATGAAGGTCCGAAAGGCATCGAGCAGGGTCTGGGGGCCCCTTGCCGTCCTGGCAATGAGTACCGCGTAGTCTGCATATAGCAGGATGGGTAATCCTCGTCGCCCCACATAAGGGAAATCAGCCCCTGTTTCTACCAAGGTCTTATCCAAGTCGTTGATATGTAAATTAAATAGAAATGGGTCCAGAATACATCCCTGTCGTTCTCCCCTTTCAATTTTAAAGTCCCTAGAAACCAGAAGATTCTGGGCAAATCTGATGTTGGCCTTGGTGTCCCTATGCAGGTCCCCCAGGAAGTCGACAAAGCCGTCCTCCACCCCCATGGCCCTCATGGATTGCCACAGTTTCCCCCGATTGATGCAGTCAAAGGCGGAGGAAAGATCCATGAAGGCCATGTAGATCGTACATTGGCGGGCAACCGTATACTTCCCCAGGATCATACATCGGTTAAGGCATTGGGCTAGAGTAGAATGCCCTGGTCGGAACCCATATTGAATATCAGAGACAATCTTATTCTTTTCCGCCCAAGAGCCTAATCTGTTCAATAAAACCCGGCCCACAACCTTGAGCCACGGAATCAATGAGGGAGATCGGTCTATAACACAAAGGGCTATTACGATCGCCCTTCTTGAAAACCGGTACAATTGTTGAGGTCCCCCAGGACTCTGGACATCGGGCCCTGGCTGCTGCGTTAAGCACGGCCACCAGAACCAGAGCCCAAAAAGGTGGGTTTAATTTAAAAAGACTCAGAGGGATGCCATCCGGAACCTGGAGCCTTGTTACACGACAGCCCTGAAATGCCTTTCTCCACATCTTTCTGCACAAATCTTACTGAGACATTAGTTGAACTCTGGTTTGGGCTTGTTGTTGATCTGTAGCACTTTTAAAAATGGATTTAAAGTGAGACACCCATTCATCTTCTGTTATAATAGTGCCTACTTCTCCGGCCCCAGTCTTCTCAAATAAGGGTCGATTAATAATACCCCAGAGCCTAGAGCTACTGCCTAATGTACTTGGCTCCAGTAATTCTCGCCACGTTGCTTTCTTTAGTTCACCCTTACGGGTGGCCAGTGCCCGTTTATACTTGAGACGGAGGGCACGAATCAGAGTTCGGTCTCTCGGGGTAGCTTTTAAGGCTTCCTTTAAATCTGTAGCAGCTTTGGAACATAAAGTATCAAACCATCTGGGGTCACAAGACACCGTCCTATGAGAGGGGGCGCTTAACAATGCCCCTATCTTACAAGTAATACCCTCAAATGCCTTGAGAACACCCCTAGGGAGGGAGCAAGGAGACACACAGGATGCTATTTCAGCTGCGCATAACACTTGTACCTTGCCATAAAATAGGTCCGGGGCTACCTTGGACCATTTTAGGCGGCGCCTTCCATCCGTAGGTCTCAGCGTGCCTGGCACTATCACTCTGGCATGACTTGTCAACAAACCTCCTCCCAGGTACACACAAATGGGGTTGTGATCACTGAATACACTATCCACAATTGTAAACCCCCGGAGGTTAGACTGAAGCCCAGCTGAGATCAAAATATAATCTATAAAAGAACCGTCACTCCGTCCTTTAAAAGACGGGATGGACTGTTTACTAAGGGGGGCAGAAAAAGACATTGATGGTATCAGGTCGAATTCATTAAGTATATTATTAAGTGCGTCCCCCTGAACCGAATGCTCAAAGTGAAAGCCCGCATCCTAGCACATCCCAATTCTCTCATACAAGTGGTTTTGGGATCACCACAAGGGTGGACTTTAAAGTCCCCCGCCACCATAAGTCTATGTGCAATAGGACCACAGGACTGCCTAATTTGGCAGCTCAACTAGGTAATCTTACACTCCCCCTGTGCATACACTGCGTTGTAAAAATTAATGATACCCATGCTATCATTTCCTCTCCTCAGGACGATAGCTTGAAGGTCTCTATAGGCAGTGGGGAGTTGCTGAATCCTACAGTTCAGGGCCAACGCTATAAATATAACCAAACCACCCCTTGCTCTACCACAAACGGGGACGCAGGGACAAAGAAAGCTTTATATCCCTCCAAAAATAGGTTACAGTTCACCAGCCAAGTCTCCTGGAAACAAATCACAGAGAATTGCCTGATGAACTGCACCCACGAAGGATCCTGAAACTTCCCCGCCATACCTGCAATGTTCCATGGCAGGACATTATAGGCGTCTAATTTGGTAATCGCCCCTTGAAGTACAACTGGTGACGACACCTGCTGCTGAGGGCTAGGCGTCCCAGACAGCTCCGTACTACCGGGCGCAACACTACAGGTGAGAGGACAAGGGGACTCCTGTTGATGGAGTAAGCCTCCTATGGGCTCTAAGTTCTTGTGCAGTCAATCGCACTCGTCCAACCTTGAAAGAGCTGAGAATCGATTTGATAGCTCCAGCCGAGGGGTAGGGTAATGCCCAGCCGAACGGGGCATCCCCCCAAAAGATTGAAAATGGCTACCCCCTGAAGCCTCCAAAGGTCTTTGAATCCACCTATTACTTGGCATACTTAGATTGTGGCGCCTTATGTGGTCTGCCTTGTAGAAAAAATCCAGAGGCAGAATCTGAATACCAGAATCCCTGGGAGTCAGTTCAAGATAAACATCCCGAAAGATTTTCTCCACAAGGAATGAACTATTAAAATTCACAATAATACAATCACCCCCTCTGGATTTCCTCAAGCTACCTATCCAGCCCACACGGCTAACCATGATGATATTGCGTGCCACCATTGGGCCCACAGAGGTATTGCTCAATAGCCAATGAGTAACCTTGTTCTTAAGTTGAGTGATATCCTCCTGGAAGCCTTGTGTAAGTGGAGGGACATTCCCCAAAATTACTACCAGTGGTGCGGATTGGGGTGGAAGATTGATAATCGCTAAATTCTGAGGGACATTGGTTGAGTATCCCTGCAACTCTGCCGAGCTTTTTCCTGATCTATAAATAGCTTGGCCCTGGTGATTTGTAGGAAAAACCCTATTAGATACCTGCCTAGCACTTGTACCATCAGCCAGCCCCCCCTAGCTCTCTTGGAGACACATTTTCACCACAGGACTGGGCTCCGCTAGAAGATCGAGAATACGCGGCTAGAATCAAAGGCTCCCGGGTGTAATGCTGGGGGAAATCCTGGATTAAAGTGGCTCAGTGTGAAAGGGGAGGGAAAGGTGGCCCACTCTGCACTTCTAAGAACTTCGCCCCATACCTTAATTGTTGGTTTGGTGGGTGTGCTCAAATATGCATTGAGTGGGCGATCAGATTTTGGTTTCCACAATCTATCCCATATATATCTGCCTTCCACTGCACTGTCCATGTGTAACCAGTGCTTATTGGATGCACATACGGACCATACGGAGATAACGTGGAAATAAGACACCTTATAGTATAGATGGAAATACAAAAGACTGAATCCACCTACGTCTTTTGATAGTCTTAACATTTTTGGAATACATGTGCTCTGGGATTATGTCTTATGAAGCACGTTACTAGGCAGCGTATGAATAAGAGGTAACCATGGTCTAGGTCAACAGGGAGGCTCTGACATAGATATAGAAACCTCGACAGGACCGTCATTTTTATGCTGTGAATACACCCATGCCATGAAATATATATGGGAGCCCAGCATTTGTGGTCTGCCTTAAGCTGCTGTAGGAGTGGTGGATAATTGGCTCTGAGAAGTTCTAAGACTCTGGGGGTGATTTTAATACACAAATAGGTAATCTCCTTCTTAGCCCACTGAAAGGGGGTGGAGTCCACCATGTTTTCCATGTCAGGAGTAGTGAACGTAAGGTTTAGAATGAAGGATTTGTTTAAGTTTATACAAAATCCAGCCACCCCTTCATAAATCTGTAGGGCCGCTTGGAGGGCATCCAGTGAGGACTGTGGTGAAGTCAAGGTCAACAGCACATCATCTGCAAAGAGGTAAATTTTATGGTCAATTGAGTCAAAGAGGAGGCCCCAATTGGTGGGCATGGAACAAATTTAGTTGCCAGGGTTTCCATGCTAAGGGCAAATAAAAGGAGAAAGAGGGGACACATCTGAGGTGTCTCCATCTTAAGTGGAAAGAAGTCTGAACCAACCCTGTTGACGAGTACTTTTGAGCTTGGGGAAGTATAATTTGCCCGAATCATGGCAATAAATTGGTCTTCAAAGCCAAACCATCTAAAGGTATGGAATAGGAAATGTCAATCCACTCATTTGAATGCTTTCTCTGCATCAAACACTAGTAACACAGCCAGTATCTTCTTTTTAGTTGCTTCTTCAACCAAGTGGATTACCCTTCAAAAGTTATCATGTGTCTGCCAGCCTTTGATGAAGCCTGATTGATCTGGGTGGATAAGGTCAGGCATCAAATCCTCTAGTCTGGAGGCCAATATCTTTGTGTAAATCTTGGCATCAAAGTTTAGCAGTGCTATGGGGAGACATGAGCCACAGGAGGGGGGATTGTTACCTGCTTTAGGAATGATTGAGACAATTACCTCATTTGTCATGGGTGTGACCGCCCCTGATTGGGTCACGCAGCTAAAGATCATAACCAGAGGAGGTGTGATGTCAGAGCTAAATGTTTTATCAAATAGAGCCATATAACCCTCTGGCCCGGCAACTTATGGGGCTTCAAGGTGAGGATGGTGCCCCTAAATTTATCTGCACTAATGGTTTCACTCAGTATCTCATTTTGGGCTCTGTCACTTGAGGAGCTTCCACACTTTCTAGATAGTTCGATTTGTTCTGGTCACTCATGGGGTGGCAGCGTATAGCTGCTCATAGAACCTGCCAAAAGTTCGGGCCTTCTCCAAGTCAGAGACTGCAAGATTGTAATCTTCCCTCACTACATCCTCAATGTACTCCTTCTCCCGTTTTATTTGAAGTTGTCTAGCCAGATGGGACCCTACTTTGTCACCCTGCTCAGAGAATGTGCGTTTAAGATGTAGGCGAGTGAATTCTGCCCTGTTGGTATATATCGCTGTAAGCTTGCCTCTGAGAGCTTTGACTTTCCATTGTAGTGCTAATGTCAGTTGTTTTCATGTGTCTGCTCAGCCGTTTGAAGCTCTGCTTCGAGAGTTACTCTTTCATTCATTCTTTGTTTATTAAGTGCTGAAATCGGAGCAATGTATTTCCTGCCTTGAACGTGCCCCAAGTATTAGAGGGGTTAGTGTCCTAGTGGGGATTCTATTGAAAAAAGTCCCTGATAGGTTTGCGACGAGCATCCCTGAGGAGGTGATCTCTGGAGATGGAGGTAATAAAGAACCAGCGATGGAGTTTCGATGGTGGGGCACCCAATCCATGGTTAACAGTAGTTGGGTGTGATCAAAGAGGGCGATTGGGTGGAATGAAGCTGTGAGTAGGGATGGCATAAGCGATTGGCTGATGAAGCCGTAATCCAATCTGCAGTATGTGTGGTGAGAATGTGAGAATAATGTGTAGTCCCTAGTTGTAGGATGTAGAGTTTCTGTAGGCATCGATTAGACCCAAAGACTGCATTTCTTGTTTTAGGGTTTTGGGGAAACTCCCTATAGGGGATTTGTGTGGGTGGGACCTATTCATGTCAGGATCCAATGTGAGGTGAAAATCACCCAGCCCGATTATTTCTCCTTCTGCAAAGCCTCACAATAAAGCCAAGAGTGTCTGCCTGAAGGGAACTTGATTAACATTAGGGACGAACACCGAGGCAAAGGTGCACAACTGTCCAGCAAGGTGCCAATTCACCAAAATAATTCTCCCCTCCTAATCAGATTTGTATTCTTCTGGAGTAAATCTTAATGAGGAGTGGAAGAAAAGGACCACCCTATTATTTTTCTTGGCCACTGAGGATTTATACATGATAGGGTAGGCTTTATGCTGAAACCTATGATCTTCACCCCATTTGAGTATCTTGCAGAGCTATTATGTCATTTAAATGATCGATCAAATATTTCTACAATTTGTGATGGTTTGTGGGTAAATTAAGGCCTTAACATTCCACAAGAGTGTAGTGATCACGATAGAGAATCAATGAGCGTGTAGTCTGCTGCTTTGATCTGCATAACACTGCATTCTGGATCCATCCCTCTCTCTGCCCCCCCTGAAAATATAGCAGTGTATATCACATGGTCCTCCACCCCTCTGCCCTCCCCCATCTCACCACAAAGCCACTTGTATCAGTAAACTAAACGACTGGAAATCCAGAAAAAAAAGTGGGACAACGTGTCCCCAAACAAGTAAATTCTTAGCTGAGATACATTGTCTGTCGGGCACATGTTCAAAAACAGCTAATTCTATACAGTAGAAGTTTATTATGTTCAAGGTGCTTGATGACACATTGGTTATACCTTAAGGGAGCAAGTCTAACAAATTATGATCTCATGAATTACTCTCAGTCATTCTTGAACCCCTAAGGGAGAAGGGGTTAGAAGATATAAGATGTGAACATATTATAATGTGTCTTCTAAGTGAGCCACAGGCCTCCGTCAAAATGCGGAGGCTCTGCTGAGTATAGAACAAATATGGAAGAGAGAAAAAATTGTAGAACCCCTCAAAGTTTTCTCGGAGTTTGGAGCATTACTGCGAGAGCAACTGTCTCTTTTTTGCATTTCCGGAATGGCTCTTGCTCAGGGTCCCTGCGGCATATCCATGTTGTTGATCTTCAGGAAGTGGCATAACAAAGATTACCACTGAGACTTTGGTGATATAATGAGTCTTGTTCTGATATTTAAACACTAAGCCAAAAGGGTATGCCCATCTATATCTGATGTTGTCTTGCCTTCATTTTTCTGTGATGGGCCGCAGTTGTCTACAGGCCAAAGTTGCTGAAGCTATATCTTGAAAAATAGAGCACATGGCGCACTGAAAGGCGGTATAGTTTTTTATCTGTGTTCTTTGAAGGCTCGCTTCCTTCACCTTGAAGGAGTGTTGTTTAACTAGGACATCCCAAGGTCAGCGGCTTCCTCCTGATCCCTAGGGGCCCCTTCGATGGGCTCTGTCGATCTTGATCTTCATGCAGTCTTCCCTGAGCACCTCTGCAAACAGACCCACCACATAGGCCTCAAGGTCTGAAAGGTCTACCCCCTCTTCCAGGTTACGGATGTGTATTTTGTCACATCTTGAACTGTTTTCGAGATCCTCACTTTTCAATAACAAGGGGAGGCAGTTGGATGATTCTTTCATTAGGCCTATTCATCTGTCCAGCTCTTGGACACTGGTCTCAAGGCCGAGTGTGCGAGAGCTCACTGAGTCAATATTGTATTGGAGCACGGTGAGTCTGGTATTAATGTCTGTCCTACTTGAAGCTTGGTGAGCCTGGTATTAATGTCTGACCTGAGTAGTTCCAGGGACGCATTCAGATCTGCTTTTAACTCCTCTCGAAGTTCTCACTTGAATTCTTTAAAAGAGGAGGAGAAGGTCTTCCTTCGTGAGTGCCATGACTATCTTTTGAATCCCCCTGGGCCAAAACTACAAAGTCTTTGCATCTGCCCTCAGTGAGGGTCGCCCCTGCATCGTACACTGCCCCTGCACGAGTAGCTCCACATCACCATTGTCCTCCATGGGGGCCGCTCACCTTGTAGTTCCAGGCTCATGTTGGGGCACCTCAAATGTGTAGAGAGGACGACAGCACAGTGACAGGAGCCCGTCTCTCAGCAGCAGGCAAACATGTGAAGGGCCTCAGCTCCTCATCCATGTGACTGCCTCTGCCCCGCCAATCCGCCGCCATCAGTCTCATTGGGACACCAAAGCACCACCTCTCACAGCCACACAGAGAGAAGGTGTCCGCTGTTCCAGCTAGGGCAATAATTGCTCACGCACCTCGATTTGTCATAATTTTGCATCAGAGTTTGTGTGGATCATGTCCACTGGGATAGCCTGGTAGGTCACACATCCAATCCATTGTTTTTGTCTTCTTTATTTCTTACACCAGCACCCAGGGGCAAGAGGACATCACAGCTGGGCGAGGAGGCTGCCATCACCAGCACTCTGGCAAATGGTCCTGCTGGCTCGAATAAGTCCTATTATTATTATTTCCCTAACTTTTACCTCTCCCCACTAATAGAATAAATTGCCTTGTTCATTTTTTTGTACTGTCTCTTTTTTCTCAACTCCTCTATCTATTGTTTGGTAAATTTTTGTTATCCCTACATTATCCTTTTTTCTGCATTTCATGTTTATGTAGCTGACTTCCTCCTGTCTGTAGCTTTCTTCTGCTTTTTTAGTAAGCTTTCCCTCTCCGATCATTGGTCTTGTGGTACTGTAGGACTAAGAGAACATATTTTTGGTACTGTGAATATCTCAGGCTAAAGTAAGCTGTTATTAACCACACATGTTTGTTGAGAAGGCTTTCTTGCTCATGTTCAAACAGTCAAAATGAGAAAGTAGCCATGATAATGGACTCCCCCAGTGTTGTGTTATCGCTAAATTATACAGTATATCAGCAGTTTTCATGACAGTTCAGCATGGCAAGAAAGTATGCAAGCCCATTGCATGTGCCAACCAAGAATGAATATCCTTCATTGACCATTTCACCCCTTCATTGCGCTTCAATGAGTTAGAGTCATCATAGCTTTGTCCCTCCATTACAAAAAGGTTTTGATTAGTTTGACTACCTGTCTTTTCTAACATATCAACCAAATAACCTCCCAAAGTGACAATAGAAGATACTGCTAACTGAAATGGAGTGAGGTATTGGTGTTGTTCTTTGATCAAAAGTAACAATATTTACTTAGGAGGCGAATCTGGTATGTAAAAGGTGTCATTTCTTTTCTAGCCTCACAGAACATCTGTGCCGGGGCCAGCAGCACCAGTGTGATGGAGGAAGCCCAGGAGGTTGTAGAGGGAGGAGTTCCAGCTGTGGTAGGGACAGGTGGTGGTAAGTCACACTGTTTGCTTATTGACAAATTAAGTATACTGTATTTGTTCAGCGAGGCAGATATCCCACCCATCATCATTCATCACCTCTCTGCCCAATGCATGGAAAGACCCGTGACCTAACTGCAGCATGATTCAATTTGGTAATGCAGTGTTGGCTTTGCAATGTGCATTTGCTCCAGGTAATGTAGCATTACAATGTTTTCAATGCATTACAAACCAAAATCAAGTTGTGTTTCCCAGGGACCACTAAGTCACCTAATACTAGTACTTCTCTCCATTATGCTTTCCTAAGTTCTGACCCAGCCTACCAAAAAATGTAAAAATCCATTCCTTTCTATGTGCCACATTTTCTGGCTAAGTGATTTATGTAAATTTATTTCATGGCATCCATGATGGATTTGCACCTATTCAAATGCTTCCATTATGTCAATCGTCAGCTACAGTGACTGCCTAAACAAAAGCTTAGCATGTGATGATCAGCGACACCTCATCATTCTATAGCAAAACTTCAACATACCTTAATCCCTCTAACTTACCTTGCAATAAAGTGACTGTCCTTATTGCCAAGCGAAAGTATTTTTTGAAAACAATTTGTGGTGGAGTGAGAGGTAAGGGAGTAATATGGGGGGAACAACCTTTACAACGCAACTTTTACAACGCACTACCATTACAACGAAACTGTTACAACGCGAGTGCATTGACAACGCAGGACATTACAACACAAGTCTTTACATCGACTTGTACTAGATGGCGTGCTAACATTACAAATAGTGTAGTTTACTATCCCAACACCTTCCCTACTGTTACGTGGACTAGAGTTGGAATAGTAAATTACACTTTTTTAATATTAGCACGCCATCTAGTGCAAGTCGATGTAAAGACTTGCGTTGTAATGTCCTGCGTTGTCAATGCACTCGCGTTGTAAAACTTTAGTTGTAACAGCATGCGTTGTAACAGCATGCGTTGTAACGTCATACATCCGTAATATGGGAATAACTGCCTGATGTAGATTTTGGCAGATGGGATCCTCTGTGACGTACTTGCCAAATAAAATATATTTCACGTTACCTTCCTTGTACTGAAGTGCATCATTTTTTCCACTCTCTAGTTCAACCAGACAGGATATCCCCATTTATACATAACATGTGCGATGTAGTATTATTACTATTCATGTGCCTCTTTGGAGTCAGTGTAGAATTGAAAGGCAGCCGAGAAGAGTAGGGCCTTAGAATGAAAGTAACATACTAAATTGTTTATTACAGCTGCCCCAGCTGCAGACTGCAGAGAGTAGCAGACCTGACACTAGCATGCCTCCATTAATGTTACACAACAAGAATACAATTAATTGTGCTGCATATATGCCTTGCTCATTAATGAGGCGTAATATTTTGTTTGGCAGACAAAGTGCCTAATTGATGGCATTTTGGCATAGGTCAGCGTAGCAAGGCACATTGTGGCACTGGCCTACGCCAAAGTGAAAGGGCAGATATACACTGTTTTTAAGCGATACGGTGCATTCCTGTTCTTTCTGCCTGTGCTGGTACCGTCTCAGCCGCCTAGGGCCAATGTAGGCACCCTTGAAACATGGTGCAAGGGTGCCTCTGTTGCAGGCAGGATTGTTTATGTACAGGAAGGGGCATCTTCATGCATAAAAACAATCCTAAGAGGTGTTTTCTTCTTTCTATGTGTGTTGCAGAATGCAGAACACATGGAAAGATGAAAAAACAAGGAGAAATGAAATAATTTCTCCTTGTTGCACCTCACCTCAGAAGGCTTACAGATTTGGTCCTTACCTAGGTTTAATGTTTTTGTAAATCTGTCAAAAACAACAAGGAAGTGTCAATACTGATAATCCATTTAGTTTTTACTTTAGTTTGTGCCTAGAACAAATCTAATTATCTGGTGAACAATACATAAGGTCAGCGCGTTTCGAGACCACTTGATCGTGCTGGGCAGATAACAACTACCAACTCTGTATGTAAAGTTGCAGATGTTGTCCAAATGGATAAAACCAAACTCGGAAATGGTTTAGGACGTATGCGCAAAGATGAAGTGAAGACAGGCTTCAGAAGCAGACTCTAAAAAGGTTATCGTAAGCCACACGCTTTGCGGAACGATTTAATTTTCGAAAAATTTCACTGTCTCTGCGTTTATTCAAGGCAACGCCGTTTAACTACGAAAGTTGTACAGTTCTATACAGCATTATTGGATTCATTTCCATTTGGACAACATCTGCAACTTTACATACAGAGTTGGTAGTTGTTATCTGCCCAGCTCGATTTTTACGAGGTTTTCCCCGCGTTAAGAGTTATCTTGATCCTGAAGAGAGCCCCATATCAAGTGGACTCGAAACAAGTCGACCTTATGTATTGTTCACCAGACAATCTTAGGGCTAATGCATATACCAGTTTTGTGTATTATGATTTATAGTGAATAAATTGACAATGATGTGATTTGTGCATTATAACAGATTATTGTTTGTATTAGGTGATGTTTGGTGTTGACCCCTGGCATTTGAATTTGAAAAATATTACGGCCAGGCTTTTTTCTGAGTGTGACTGTAGTTTAGTATGGGTTATAAATGTGGATTGATTGTGACATGAAAGTAGGAAGTGAGACTTTCGGAATGGGTGTAGTGATTTGATGAATTTTTTGAGTGTTTTTTATAGATATTGGTTTGATGTTTTTCAAATAATGAAGTAATTTGGAACCTCAAATTGTTAAATTAGTTTAAATAAAATTAAAATTAAGCAAAAGATCGCTCAAGGTTGCTGTAGATTTGTTCTAGGCACTAACTAAAGTAAAATCTAAATGGATTATCAGTATTGGCACTTCCATGGTGTTTTTGTTTGAATAGGCTCAGCCTTACTGATTGGAGCCTGGATCCTGTATGTGTTTCTTTGTAAATCTGGGGCAGCATCAAATTCCATCAGTGTTGGGTGTGAAAACCCACTACAGTGCCTCTGGAATGACTCCCAGGCACAGAGTAAGGTGAAGCAGCAATTTGTCCTCCTGTGTCACCTTACTCATGATTTATGAGGCCACTCAAAGCCACACAGGGTGGCCTATTGTGGCTTCATACATCTTTCTGACAGCCCTGCATCATGCCTGTACCACTTTATGTGGTGCAAATGTGATGCAGGGCTTTCATGAATAAGCCCAACAGTGTCTGTTCAGTTTTTACTATGAGTCCAGTTAAACGAAAACAATCACTTTTATTCTGGTGGTATTCTGGCTTGATTGCTTGCAGTCAGTGCTTTATGTGGTGAATGTGTTGTGAAAACTTGGCCCTGTGATTAATCACATCAAAAATCCCAAAGGCCCAAGGGGACCAGCTATGTTATGCTACTGTGCTACTAAATAAACAAGCGTTTACAGTGAGCATTATTTACAATTTGTCTTTTTCTTTCTTGATATAGCACCAGCGGATGGAGGTCATCCCTGCTGAGTATCGCCAACTGGTGGCTTTTGAGGAGGAGGAGGAGGCAGAGGCATGTCCTACTGCGCCCAGTATCTCCAGCCAGCACCAGCGGCAGTTGTGATACACCACTGCTGCTACCCTCCTCATCATCATCCAGTTACCACCTCCTCTACTGCATCATACGGGAGCTGCTGTGATTCGCACCACATTCACACCCACATAATTCCCCCTTACACCCTTTTTTAATATATTTTCTTTGGTGGGAGGAACATTTGTTGTGGGTGGATAAGATGGGAATTGGGAAGGGCAGTAGGGACAGTTTTGGTCTTACTTTGGACATTGGTTGGGGCAATTTATTTATTTGTTTGGGGAGAAGGGTCGTCAGTTGCGTGTGAAGAAGGTGGGTTTTATTTGTCAAAAAAGTATATTGGAATTGTTTATTCATATGGTATTTGTCTTTGCACTGCTTTTAGCACAGCCTTTGTTTTTTTAAATTGACAGGAAGCTTCCCTCTGAACAGGTACATAACTGTACATCGACTTTTCTCCCAGACTTTTTTTTTCTAGATTGATATAGCTACTCCTGCCTGTCCACCATCACGTCAGGAGTTAGCTGCCTGGTTGTGGCACCACTGGATCAAGGTCATCCATGTTGAATATCTTTGGAGGAGGAGGCTGAGGCATGTGCCACTGCACTCAGTACCTCTAGCCAGCTGGCAGCAGTTGAGATACACCACTGCTGCCCCCATCATCATCTAGTGACTGCCTCCTCCACTGCATCATACAGGAGCTGCCATGAGGTGCCATGCATCCACACCCACATAGATGCCTACCAGGGCCTTTTTTTTTAAATGGGGGTGGGCAGGGAATTTGTTGTGGGTAGAGAGGATGGGAATTGGGAAGAGCAGGTGGGGAAATTTTGGAATTTTGGAAGTTGGGTGGGATGATTTATTTATATGTTTAGGTAAAAGGGAGGGTCTGCTGTAGGTGGAAAGGGTGGGTTTTATTAATGTGGTTTTTGTCTTTGCACTGCTTTTAGTGCAGCCTGTTTTTTTTTAATAGATAAAAAGCTGCCCTCAGAACAGGCATATAACTCGACTTTCCCCCCAGCCTTTACCAAGCTGATTCTGAATTCCCTTGTCATACAATTATTTACTTGCTTGGGTAGTTACTTTATTTATACCCAAAGAGTACTCTGCTAACAGACTGGGAACAACACAGACTAGGTCTGTCTTATTAATTGAGGATGTTAATGTTTGCCACTTTTGCAGTACCAAGCCATTTTTTAAAGTGTATGTGGCAGTTAGTTATACCCTTGCCCTACTTTCCTATGTAACTATTTTGACCACAAGGGGGGGTATGTCTAATCCTGTATTGCCTACAAATTACATACATAAAACAAATCTTAATCTTCAGTAGAAGTTACTAACTAAACTAGCTCATTTCACTTCTTATTTCAATTACCTAACCAGATGAAGCTGAGGCTGCTACCTCTCTCAATCTTCCAAAACCTTATTGCAAGGTTTGTCAAATTACCTACTTAATAGGGGCAGTAGCAGTAGGAGGCTAGCAAGCTCACATGGAAGACATCACAAGCGAGGTCCCACTCCCACCTATGTGAACTCCAACTGTAGTATTAATGAGAAGGATTATCCATCACAGGCAAATTGATTGAAAGAAAACACAGATGAGTGGGTTCTTTATATCATAACTTTTCAAAGACTGAGACCAGACTACTACCACGACACAAAGAAGACCTGATATGAAGACTAGCAATAGTAACATCTGAGAAATGGGGTGCTATTTAATTAATTTATAAAAACAATTAAAACTAAATGTATGGAATCCTCAATTCATGAGGAGTGCACTCAGGAAAGGAGAAGGTAGAGCATCTAAGCAGTACAAGACCTGAATGATGATGTTGATGAATGCTGTTACCCAACTTACTCACCCACCCTTTAATGGGTGGGTGAGTAAGTTGGGTTGGTGTGGGCTATTGCTCAGGTAAGAGAAGATCCCGCAGCAAGTTGGTGTCCCTTTCACCATGTCCGCCCCACCAAGCATGTGATCCATTTAAGGTGTAAATTCGTAAGTCACACCTCAATCTTTCACACAGCCTGGGGAAAGAGAGTTAGGGGTTTGATGAATGGATGGTAACAGCAAGTTAGCAAAAGTTGTGGCCAAGACAAACACTTCATCATGACGATGAGCAGCATATCATCATCATCATCAAATCCATTGGAGATGAAAGTGAAAGAATGACACAAATCAGCAAAATGCATTGCAAACAGTCCTTCAGCCCCAGATGCCTAAGTTATATCTAAATTTTCTGTCATTTAGTTTTGAAAAATACAAATTATGTAGGTGCGAACCAACACAGTCCTAAAATTTATGATTGCTAAATGAAAAATGTTACTGTATATAAATGCCAAAGTAGGCGATGCATCTGCATTCTTCTCGGAATGTCCATCTTGGGTGGCTGCCTGAACTGGTCCAGCAAGATAAGCAGGAGTGTTCGCGTCAGATTGCGAAAGTTTTGACATTTTTGCGCTCTCCGCAGAACGCAAAAATGTCAAAATTATCGCATATTCCGCGAGCGGAACGAAATTTCCGCCCAGGCCTACTTTTTCCCACGAAAGCAACACATTGGCAGTCTTGTAAATGAAATGATCTTTACTAGGGCATTCCTTTTAGGGAAGGAAAAAAGAAGGATAGATATTGGACAGAGGCAGGAATAGTCTCCAATGACCTTGAAGGGAATGGGGAGACTTCTTCAGTGCTCACTGGTCCAACTCTAATCCAGCCATATATGTACCAAGTGGTCGGGCTACATAAATAAGACACAAAATATGTAATGTTCCTCTACATATATACATTTTTCTTTTTTGGCAAACCCGTTTGACGATAATCTGAAAGTTCTATGGTGGCATACTCAATCAGGTAAATGGAGTTCTGCCTTATGTGGTTCCCCCAGAAGTTGGTCATCTAATGTACTAGAGTCTGATTAATGGCCCATATCCTCCTTCTTCTCCTGTGGTATTTTAAGAAGAATGCAATTGTGTGATATGAAGTGTGGTTGATTTAATCATGGTCCAATTTTGAGGCAAGAGACTGGTCCCTCACACTGTGAAAACTACATCATCTCCATTGAACACATGCTTGGCAGACACACTGGCTATCGGACAAGCCAAATACTTTTTGCTAGCCTGCTGAGCTCTGGTCATCAGTGCATCTTTACATACAAATAGACCAATGGGTTTTGATCCACGTCATCTTTTGGGTCATCTAGATATTCTTGGAACATCCTCTGAATGGCCACTTGCCCTGCCACTTGAAACCAAGCCATTGCAGACGTTGGGTCTGATTCTTCTGTTGCTGTTGTGGATGTTGGTGCTCTTGCTGTTGGAGTTGGCTGCTCTGAGACAACAGCACTGCCCTCTCTGGAGGTTGAAGGCTGTATGCTAGAATATTTGCACTGGACTCTAACTTAGGTCTCTTGCTTGCTCAATGATCTACGTCATTTGTAGTGAAACATCCCCTTCTGAAAAAAGAAGAAAAGAGTTCAGTATTTTTTGTATCCTGGATCAAGTATTGTGGCAAAGATGTACACTTTGTACAGCACGATGTCTCTTTGCAACCTCCAAGTGAAGGATTACGCTCTCAATTAACTCATGCACTTCTCTGTTCACACCGGCAAACTTTTATGACACCTCCTTTAGCTGGTCCTGTAGTAGATGCAACAATGGGATAGGTGGGCTCATCGTACTGTTCTTCTTGCTTACTTCCCGTGTGAAAACCTCAAAAAGAAATTGCATCTGTGTCAGGCATTTGACTAGGCCCGATTTGTCCACCTTCATGATCATATTTTTCCCTGTTCTATCCCCTCTTCTTTGAATGACATAGTCATTGATTGGTTTGTACTGCTCAAACAGATATAGCAACATGTAATTGGTCGAGTTCTAGCGTGTTGGTACCTCCTGTATGAGGGTTTCAACTAGTACTCTATTACCAGGCTGAATGATCCTCATCTGCTTCCGGGCTTTAAAAGAATGACTGAAATGAGTGCAAATACATTTTTCTGCAGGTAGTCAGATTGTTGCTAAATATGTCTTTAGAAAGTCCTGCAAAATCAGGTTGATGCAATGCACAAGACACTGGACCCTATAATAGTCAACATCTGTTTTGGTCTTAAGTATATTAATACCATTGTCTGTGGAAACAAATCCAGTTCTGAGACCTCTGGGTTACAGCCATTCAATCCCCTTGCTTTTAAAGTCTTCCAATATGTTTGCAGCTGTATGGGATATCTCTATGTCAAACATCACTACTGTTACACGCCGCCAAACACCCTTAAATGTTTCTTCAGTGCTGAGACCTGAAGATAGCAGTTGCCTATATGCAGTGATATACATGTAATCAGTTGCTTGACATCTGGCCCACATGTCTGTCATCAGGTGGATTGTATCAAAAGCACTGTCTGCAAAGCTTGTCCAACCAATTGCAGCCCATCTTGATGGGGTGCTGGAACAGCGACTCTGGCAAAATAGGTTTGACCGGGAACCTTCCATTTCGATTGGCACCATAAAGCCTAAAAATTCCACTCCTTCTACAAAAGAAAAAGGGAGACGTTCCAGCACTAATATTCTAACCAGCTTCCCATTGTACAAATGTGCCATTGGGTGGTTCTCTTCGTAGAAGCCCTCCTGTCTAAATATGCCCACAATAGTTGCCTGAATTTTCTTTCCTTTGTAGTACCACTGAGACAGGTGACTTTCGGAGAAATCCAGGAGATGCTAAACTTAATATATGTCTTGGGGCAATCACCGTATGCTATGGTGTTTCCAGCTGGCTCTTGTGCCCTTTTGACGTTGTTGATGTGATGTAGGTGATACTGGCACCCTGCTGAGGACAGGGTTGCTTTGCGTAAAGCTGTCACCCTCTTTTTCCGCATCACTTCCCACCATGGTCGGAGCTGATTCCACTCTCTAATCACCACCACTACCAGCAGCAATTGTTTTAAGGTGCTTCTCCCACCGGATTGCATGATGTTTTTTCATATAGGTCATTTGACCTCCAATACCAAGGTGTGAACCAGACTTTCTTTGAGGAATACTCGTGTGGAAAATGGAGAATATTACAATGTTATCCTCCTACTTTCTAATCACTAAGAAGTCTCAAACTGGGGAAAGAACTTTTTTAGTATGCCCCTGATGCCACTGCCAGTGTCCGGAGAACTGGAAGCAGGTGAGTGTTTCTACAATTGCCTGTCTTCAGTGCATAGTTCGACTGAGGTAGTGGTGGATGCAGGCCGCAGTGGGGACCTTACAAATATGGAAGCAGGTGGTGGTGGTGGTACCATTGCCACATCCTTCAGAGCAGGTTAAATAGGAGGAGTAATGTCCTCTGAGCCAGGTTCCATGGCAATGACAGGCTTGTCCTCCTCATCCCCTTCCATAATTCTAAGGCTTTCATTAACTTTTTTTTACCTTGTCTCTCGTGGTCCAATCCATATTCAGATCATCAGAAGGGGGACTTGGAGAAGGTGTTGGAGTTCCCTTTCTACTCCTTGCTGGAGATTAGGAAGCCAATGGTTCAAGAAGAGTTTCATCTTGCTCAGCAGGAAGCTCAACTTCCTGTTCTGCACCTACTTTTTGAAGATCTATTGCTGCGAGCAGCTCCTATTGTCCACTTTGCTCAGTTTCCTTTAATGATTGGGTACTAGTTTGCGGCTGGGACATATCTAATTCAGAAGCACTAGTTTTAGCCATGATTGCAGTGTCTGCCTCACTGAGAGATAAGGGCTTGGGTTTGGGCTTAGGTTTGGTTGGTGCCGTCATTGATGCAGGAGTGATACTCCCAGTTTGCGGCTTGGAGGACGGTGCAGCAGGAACACAAACTGTATTGAAAAAGGAGGAGGGCGACAAGCCAGTGGTGGTAATCTGCCACTTCTTCTCCTCACCAGCCACTTTCTTGGCAGCATCTTTTTTTGGAGCCATCTTCAAGCTCTGTCAGTTGGCACTTAGCTGCATAAGCAGATGAGAGGAGGACTCACATGTTGTGGTGATGTCACTTTGTACCGCCCTTTTGTCTTGCAGTACTATGGGTGATGTCTCTTGTGCACCTAAAAGTAAACAAGCAAGAAAAACATTTAGTGAAACGTGGCTTTTTGCACTTTGTTATTCATAGTACAGACAATATAATTTAGTGTGGTTAGCCTAAATCCTTAACAATAGTGTGTCCATTCCAAAGTAAAACCACACCACCATAACATATTATTTCAATCAGGATAACAACATACAGATGTATCTGTTTGCTTTATGTTCATTTAAGGGGAGACACCTGTAGGAGGCAGGGTGGTGCAGGGCGAAAAGGAGTAATCCTTAAACAACTTATGCCAGTGTGCACCTATAATTGGCAGGGGGCCAGGGAAAAATTGAGTAATCCTTAAAAAGTAAATGCTGGTGTGTGTCTATGAAAGGCAGGGGGTCAATGGGAAAATGGGTAATGATAATCCTTAAAAAAATTAATGCTGGTGTGTGACAGGCGCCTATGACAGGCAGGGGGTGGAGGCAAAATGCAAAAAAAATATTTAAAAAATGTGAAAAGAATTAAAACATTTGTAAATAAATACACTAGAAAATACATAACGAAATGTAATATACAAATTATAAGTACTGGTGTACTAGGGGACTATGTGAAACTCACTGGGAGGTAAGTAGGTGCAGAGGAAAAATGGGAAAAAAATCTTTTTTAAACACTGTTTATTTATGCCTACTCTACAATGATCCTCAAGCACATTAAAGAAAAAGGCATAGCCCTCTTCGATCAGTCTCCCTAGAAAATGTATTTTTTTTATCCTCATTTGCCTCAGACCTCAGTTGACGAAGAGTAGGATGTCTATTACTGTTACTCGGCTTTAAGGAGACGTAGGCATCAAGAGTGAAACCGGGAGACAACACCCACCTACCGGTAGATGACAATCCCACAGAGTGTCACTGTCCCCCTTTCTGAATAAAGGGGATGGTCTCACTCTCTTCTGATAAACTTTAACCGAGGACTGTTTATGTTGGCCAGCTGGATGTGGAAACTACAGGAAAGACCCAACACAGTCAGAGAGCATCCATGGAGGCTTAATCATAGGATCCAAATGATTATTATTGAAAAATAAAAAATAACACTAAGACCACTTTAATAAACAATCCCATGCTGCTTTTTTCCTACTACTATGCAGTCTGTCCAGATCAGTCTTAGAGGTCTTATACAAGGAGGATAGCCATTCTATGTGTGTGGGGGGTGTGACACAACTACCCACTTCTTACAAATATCTCTCCTAGCCAACAGTATTGCGTAGAAGAGGAACCCCCTAGCAGGACCTGTTACTTCGCTAGCTATGCAAAATATGACCAAGGGGAGAGGAATGAGACAGGGATTCCAAGGATGTCTCTTATAGTTTCCCCAACTCTCCCACATTATTCGGTTATCACGCGGCAATCATTAAACATGTGAATGTCTGAGGCATTTACTAGACCACACTTATTGCAGCTAACTGGGGGGCCCTTTGCTATTTCAGACAGTCTTGATGGAGATAAATAAGGCCTGTGGGAGGTGAAATAATGATTCCTTCTAAGCCAGGCTGGTTTTACATTAGCATCTAAGGTATTGAAGGAAGTTTGCCACAAGTCTTCCCACTGTGCATCTGGCATAGAAGCTCCCCATAGTTCTTCAGCAAGTTTAAAATCTCCATCAATGGCATTCTCTATAGACCAGTAAAAGAAGGAGACCTCTTTCCTCCCCACCGGCCTCGACACTAGTTGCTCCTCCAAGATGTTTCCGATGCCTATAGGTTTTTAAGATTCTGGGACCAACACTGCAACTGTAGATATTTGAACCCGGACATACCTCCCTCTAGTCTACTGTGGAGTGATAACCAAGGTCTTAAAGAGCCATCAGAAGCCAAATCCCTCTATACATTCAAACCGGCTGTCCTAAGTGGTGTGGCTAATTTATCTTTCAGACAATCTGGAACCCCTGGTGAATCTCACAGGGGAGCCATACTCGAGTAGTAGTTTAGGTCAGTACAGTGTTTGATTCTAGCCCATATACGGGCCATCCCCAGCAAAACTTTCAACCTGATCTTTTTAAAAAACCTCTGGTCACTATATTTGAAAAGAAATCCCTCCTTGGGGAGATCCCCTCCTTTTAGCATGGCAGAGAACATGGCCCCCTGTCCCTGTATGATCTGGAGTTTTTAACAGCATTCTTGCATGTGATAACTGAAAAGCCCAAGCGTAGTACTGCATATTCTGAAGTGTAAGGTCCCCCTTCTCCCTCCTGCGCCTAAGCTTCTTCTAAGTTATCATCGTTTCCCTTTAAGCCCAGAAAAATGAATTAATTGCTTGCTGAAGTTTATCGATCCCCTGTTTATCAAAGTGTAAAGGAATGGTGTTGAAAAGAAAAGTGATTTTCGGAAGTATGGCCATTTTGATCAAATGAATCCTGCACAGAATAGTCAATGGGAGATGGGCCCATAATTTCATAACCTTCTGGCATTCTCTGGATACGTTGGCAAGTTTAATCCCTGAGATCTTATCTATATTCTGGACAACCCTGACCCCCAAATATCTTATTTCACTTGTGGTTTGATGCTGACAGTCTGGCAAGTTCCACACCATGATCTCTGTCTTTCCAGCATTAACCTCATTGCCAGAAACCTGCCCGAAGTCTTGTGCCAACCTGATAACCTGAGGAAAAGACTTCTCCAAATCGGAACAGAGGATCAGAACATCATCCGCATACAGAGCTACCTTCCTCTCCCACGCTCCAAACCTAAAAGATGAGATGCCCGGCTTGTCTCTCAAACGCTGAGCAAAGGGCTTGATATACAGGTCAAAGAGGAGCGGGGAGAGGGGTGATTTGAAAGGGCTAGTCAGTTTGCCATTGACTAAGAGTCTCGCCGAGGGATTGTGATAAATAAGCTGAATAACTCGAAAGAATTTCACACCAAAATTAAACTTATCCATTACTGCAGAGAAGGAATACCCAATTAACCCTATCAAAGGCGTTGGTAGCATCGAGTGTCATTGCTGCAATAGGTAGTGAGAAGGTCGAGGCCAGATCAATAGCACCAATAAAATCGAAAGTAAGATCAGATAGATTCCTACCCCTCACAAAACCCTTCTGATTGGGGTGCAGTAGTCCACCGGCTACTGCTCCCAGCCTGTCTGCTAAGATCCTCGCGAAGACCTTGTAGTCTGTATTTAAAAGTGAAATGGGTCTATAAGACCCACATTCCACCGGATTTGTCCCTGGTTTCAAAAACAGTGAGATAGTGGCTTCTCCCCATGAAGCGGGAAGTTTAACACCTTCAGATAGTATCTCATTAAAAAGTGCTGTCATGGTCAGGACTACTGCCTCCCCCAAGGATCTATACAGTTCGGCTGGGGGCCATGCAGCCTTCCCTCCCTTACAGGCTAAGATTGCCTTCCTGACCTCTTGCTGGGATATATCTAGCTCCAGATTTTCTTGCTGAGAAGAGTTCAAGGAGGCAAGCCTACTTCCACTTAACCACTCCCTTACACTAGTTTTATCAACTACATTGTCTTCTTCATATAGGTCGTGAAAGAAGGCAAAAAAGTCATCCCCAATCTCTTCATCGGTGGATACCGAGGTGCTATCCTCGCTGTCTATTTGCTTTATTACATTTTGAGTCCTATCAGCCTTAACCTTCCATGCCAAACTTTTGCTGGCCCCCTCTCCATATCCAAAATGGGCAAGCTTACTAGCTTCCCTTCTTTGTGTGATCCTTGACTGAATAATGATGTCCAGCTGATCTTTCAGACTACCTAATTTCACCAGATAATCTTGGCAGTTAGTGGGGACCGTTTCCTTGTTTTAACTCAACTCCATTGCCTTCATCTCAGACTCTGTTTGCACCACCCCCTCCCTGTAATTCCTGTTCTTATAGCAAACCCTGCTAGTGAACATACCTCTTATAAAAGCCTTCCAGGCCTCCTATACCACAGAGATCTCGGCTGAACCAACATTCGTATTAAAGAAAGACTCTGGTTCCTAAGATAAGTACTTAACTTGAGGTTAATCAAGAAGTAGAGAACAATCAAATGTCCATACCCTTGATTGCTCTTTCCCTGCCAGGACTAAATCCATCCATATAGCCACACGGTCAGACAAATGTGGAGTCGAGTAGCCCATTTCCTTGATTTTGCCCCTCAAGTCATAGCTAACCAATATGTAGTCAATTCTGGACTTATGGCAATACTTGTTGTTATAAAAAGAGACACCTAGTTGAGAGCCCGATCTCTCTCTCCACACCTCACACAGTCCCATCTGTGCAATCATCGTTTGGAGATACATCTGGGATTTAGACGATGTGTTCGCTCTGCTACTTGAGACTTATCTAGAAAAGGCTTAAAGACTATATTAAAATTATAATTTGCTCTGGAAATTCCAAAAGATTTGAAAATATAGTTTTCAGCAAGGAAGGATCATCTTGGTTCGGGCCATAATAGCCCACCACTGTTATCAGAAAACCTAAAATAGACAGTTTAGCGATGACACACCTGCCATCTGGGCCTACCATTGAATTTAATACCCGAGCCTTTGTTGTATTTTAATCAGAATAGCTACACCCCTAATGTTAGTACTCTAATTGGAGCTAATAAGGTGTTCGACCCATTTTATTCTTCCGAAAATTCCAGAAAATTCCTCCTTTAAAAGATGAGTCTCCTGCAGAATAATGATCTCTGCGGGAGAATCTTTAAGATACTGCAGAATCTTCCCTCTCCTAGTTTTTACTTGCAAGCCGTTAATCTTCCAGGATAAAAAAACTGAATACTACTCATGGCGGTTTAAACACCAGAACCTTTAGCATGCTACATCTCCCAAAGTACCAATCCGAGACTAAACATAACAAACATAACAGATGTGAATTGATCGGACTGAAAGACGAATGAGGATTTTTTTTCTTTTTTACCCCTATGCTCCCCACCCTGTGCTCCCGCCTTTCCCTGTAGAAGCTCCTACCCCTACTCTCCCTCCTGGAGAACCCTACCCCCATTTACCTGGACTAAAAGTCCAGATTCTGCTAAACAGGGCACCTATTTAGTCCCTCTGGGGCAGATTTACAAGCCCCTTGCGCCACTTTTGCGCCACTTTTTCCATGTTAAAAGTAACGCAAAAGTGGCGCAAGGGGCTTGTAAATCTACCCCTCTATGCTCAGAATACTACACAAAGAAAGGGCAAAAGACCGAGGCCCAAAAGAGAGACCCTGTCTCCAGTTTTCTTTAAATTAGCTTCTGGATGCAATCCCATAAGCTGAGGCTTAGCTATAGTTAACTGATAAGTCAGTGTATCATATCTATTTCTCTGATGTCTGATCTCTCAGGAATCTTTAAGCCTAAAGTAAGATTGAAACCACCCCCGAGAGCCCCGGAGAACCTTGTGCAGTGAGTATGTGAATCTCCGTTACTAAACTATTTTATGGCCTTGCCAAGGCTTTCCAGAAGCTCATCTGCCTCCTGGACAGATTTCAAGTTGTACATCTTATTATTGTATATGATTCTCAAAAGTGCAGGGAACTTCAACTGGGCAACCGCACTAAGTTTCTTAAAATCGTCAATTTTCCTGCCCAGCTCCCATTGTCTGTCCAACGTGGCACGGGCCAGATCGGAGCGAATTCCGAAGGAAATATCCCTGGGTTTCAAGGACTTTTGCTTCAGGGTGCAATTTAGGATCTTTCCCTTCAGGGAAAATGTGAGAAAGTTTATGAGAATCTTCCTTGGTTTGGATAGATTAAGAAGTTTCCTGAAGGGGTCCCTATGAATCCTCTGTATATCCTTCTTCAAGTCCTCCTCCGATTCTTCTATCTGAACGGAATCTTTTATAAGGGTCACAATAAAGGACTTGATGTCATCTCCTTCTCTCCCTTCCGGGACATTCAAAAGACGTAAATTGTTTCTCCGTGAATTGTTTTCTAACATCTCAAGCCTGTCCAGGAGCTATACCTCCTCTTTCTTCAGTTGTGCGATTTCTGATCTAGCGACTCCCAAGTCGTCCTTAATTTCTCCAACTGAGTTTTCTAAGGCCACTGTCCTGGAGTTTAGGAGATCGACTTTCTTCTCCAGCGATCCACAAAACAGCTGGATCTCCCCTTGATTTGCTTCGGAGATAGAAAACTGCTTCCTGATATCCACAGATAAAGAAGAAAAGAGAGCCTCCATAGAAGCTGCTGAAGCCCCAGCAATTCACTGCTCCTCCGAGACTGTACCTCGCTCTGTGCTGTCATTGTCCGCCCTAATTTGACAGACTGGGGTTATCTCTTGCAAGGCGTCATTGTTTGTGTCCAAGGCCCTGATTTAGGCCGATCCAGTAGCTACCAAAGCCATTTCAGGATAGGACTGTAAAGCGGGAGAGGGACCATCCGATGCCTCTGTCCTGCCTTGGGAGGGTACTAACTCCAGCTGCCCCTTTGAACCCTTTCTCAAAGTCTCCCCTTGTTTAACCACATCCAACACTAATGGCTGTACTTTAAAATAGGACCGCAGAAACGGTGTAATCTTGATCTTAGAATCCGAGGATTCATTTTTGGCTCTTACTGACTTAATACTCCTGCCTTTAACCTCACAATGCTGAAAGGTGGAGTAGCCGCTATCAGCGACTATATCTGGGGTCATGCTATCTTTTTTCTCTTCCCCCTGATTTACGCTGTTGCTTGTACCAAATTTTCCTTCTTGGAGATTTATTAATTTTACTGGCAAGCTGTGCCTTCTCCGCCCCACCACCTCCTCTCTTTCCTCTCCTGCTACCTGTTATTGAAAGCCCTGTGGGGGCAGTGTTATTACTAGAAATGCTGGTAGGACTTACTCCCCCTCTGCGCCTCCTGTTCCAATTGTTTAAACTCCCCCTGTAGCTGTGGCTGTATAGGTATAAGCACTAACTTGCCCCCCTCCGTGGACAACATGGCACTTACTGGCACTGCGGCCCCCCCTGCTTGCCCCCCTGCACCTGTTTTTCTTGGCTGTTGTGCAATGATTGTCGTTGTCCTAGCTGCTGCGGCTGCAATTGTAGCAGGAATGGCCAGGGTCTTTTCTCTTCCGGAGGCAGAAGAACACTCAACTGCTTTGAAGATCAGCCCTCTGCAATACCGGTGAAAGACGTCCTGTGCTGCCTCTACCAGTGTCGGCCCGGAGGATCCCGCAAGCCGCTCCGCTGCGGCCCCTCCTCAGCTCCAGTGCGTCAGCAGACCAGCGCGGTAAATCAAAAAACTCGCCACCACACATCCCACGGGGTAAAGAAAGCAAAAGACAGACTTCAGCCCAAGAACGCCAGGAAAGAGAATCAGCAAACGGAGGGTAACGTGGAAAAAGACACCGCAGGTCTCAGCCTTGCCTACCTCAGAATTCGGGACGTGAGTGCCTCCAGTACCAAGTGACTGCTCAGCTAGCGGCCGCCATGTTCTCCTCTCTAGAAAATGGTTTTGAAAACTGAAAAAAAAGCATTTACTACACTGGCTGGCTGCACACAATTGCCACCAGCCTCATAGTCAAACAACAGCAACAAGCAAGGAGGCATGGGCTGAACAAAGAACACATACACGCTTATGACAAAAGCACACTGGCTGGCTACACAAAATGGCCACTGGTCACATGGTCAAACATCAATAACTAGCAAGGAGGCATGGTGGACACAACAAAGAACACATGCAGGCCAATGGCAAAAACACACTAGCTAGCTACACAAAATGACCACCAGCCACATTGTCAAAAAGCAAGGAGATAGGCATGGACAACAAAGAACACATGCAGACCTATGGCAAAACCACACTGCTTGCTGCAAAAGATGGCCACCGGCCACATGGTCAAACAACAACAAGAAGCAAGGGGGCATTGACACAATATAGAGCACATACTGGCCTATGGCAAAAGCACACTGGCTGGCTACACAAAGTGGCTTCCAGCCACATGGTGAAACAACAAGCAGGGAGGCCTGGAGAAAAAAGAACACATGCAGGCCTATGGACACTGACTACACATAATGGCCACCGGCCACATGGCATGGAGAGTAAAGACCAATGGTGGCCTATAGCAAACACACACGGAAAACGGGCCAGACAAAGGAGGCATTTTAAACAATGAAGAAAGCATTACCATTAAATCAGCAATGCCAAAGTGAAAATTAAGTGAGCTATAAAAATTTTATAACAGCACACATTCTCTCATGACATCAAATATTACCGCACCAAAATACACTTTTTGCAACAAAAAAAACAAGAACTACAATAAAAGGAAATCCCACATTTGTATTTAATTCAATGCCATCCATGAAATCCACTAAATGAAGTTTTTAAAACAACATATGCCACAGAAACATTTGTTCCATCTACCCAATAACTAGTGATGGCTGGATAGCCAGGTGGCAGACTAGGACTCATAGTAAAATAAATAAATAGTGAAAATTTAACACACATGGAGAAAATATAACTAGGCCCCTACTGCAACCTTAGGCCATCCACCACAACCATAATCACATTTAAAAATTGAATAAAAGTACATGTAAATACTGGTGCATGCCCTCTATTAAACAAACAGCACCCTTTTACAGAGGTTTTTGAATGTACTTGCAATGACACAAAAACAAAAGGGTATATTCACAAGGACCTATCGCTGAGTTATCGGCACTTTATCGCAGCCAAAGTCGCAATAAATGTATCGCCCCATTAACAAGCTGGTGCAAACAGCCCATACCACCAGTTTTCCAGCAAAAGCATCCACAAAAAACATCACCACAGATGACCCCGGAAACTATCGCTAATGAGATGCAGAGTAGGCGTTCCCAAGCAAAAAGCCGCGACAACACCACTCTGCAACATTCTCATCGACCAGCCAGATCAGTGATAAAATATCAAAACATGCAATAAGGTGTGTTAGCAGCAGGAAATTAACACCTGCTCAGACCTGGTGCAAAGTCGGACAACAACCGGCAACAGAAAAGGGAGCCCAGCCAACAGCCACACCTGAAGACCAACAGATGACAATGAGACACTGATCATGCAGCTCGGAGTCCCAAACAGGACACAACACCCACTGCCACCACCCCCAGGACCGCCACCCCGGACCACCAGAGGGGCAGCGTGGACAAAGACAGCGGACCCTCAGGAAATGCACCAGCCTCACAGACCTAACACCAGACAATGTCATTGCCCACTACAGGCTCAATAGGACAACCATCCTACGCATCCTGACCATCATTGCCCACAGGCTGATGGTACCAACACAGCGGACAACCAACCTCCCACCTGAGACAAAGCTGCTGGCTGTGCTGCACCTGATGGCCTCTGGTACCTCCCAACCAACAACCGCCAGAGTCGGATGAGTCTCACAGCCAGCCCCATCCAAGTTCCTCACACCTGTCCTGGATGCCATCATCAGCTTGGTACCCCAGTACCCATACGCCCCCCACAATGTGCAGGAACAGCTGGAGGCCAAGCAAGGACTATACGCCATAGGTGGATTCCTGCACGTGTTGGGGGCAATTGACTGCACAGATGTCCTACTTGTGCCCCCTGCCGACACTGCACATAATTACCGCAACAGAAAGAACACGCATTCCATCAATGTGCAGGCAACAGTGGACCACAGGGGACTCTTCACCCATGTCGTCGCCAACTAGCCAGGCAATGTGCATGATTCCTTCATCTTCCGACTATCATCAACCAGCGCTTCCAGGATGGCATCCATGGGAATGCACTGCTCGTTAGGAAGTACCAAATTAACATAACACACACCTCAACTCCACAATCATGCAACTCACAACTCTGGCAATGCACATGTTACAAAATCACATACAACATGCCAAACAACATACCTACCCACCAGACATGACAGCACAACTTACTGTGGCAACCTGGGCTCGCCATGTACATGAGCCTTCAAAGGCATAGCACCTCAGCCACACAATAGCGGAATGTGGGGAGAGGTGGGAACCAGGCATGTGCGAAGGAGGCAAGTGACCCATGAATGAGAATGTACACAATTTTAATTGTGGTGGAGATGTGCGGGACAGACTGCAGTATGCAGACCACAGACATATCCATGTCTACATGCACTGCTGGTGTTTGAAGTGTAGTGGACAGTGGACCCAACTAAGTCACCCCAGATAGTGGGGAATATCGCAGAAATGTAGCTTGTGACATCCCCCCTGTAAGCTTGTGTGGAGTGGGCTGGCCCGGCATATACGCCAGGCCACGTAGGGGTGTGAATAAAAAGCACGGAGCTCTGGGCATGGTTCTTTCCAGAATGCCCAACGTGTTGGCCAGGGTGGTGCCTCCCACCCCACCACGACACCGTGAGCAGTGTTGCCTGAGATCCTGTGCGTTTGCTGCACCCCAGGCGGCTGGTCCGCAAGCCCGTCTTGCCCCTCCTGCGCAGCCAAGCCTCACTGCTAACATGTCGACACTGGCATGTGTCAAAGAGGACCCAACACATGCCGGCGCAAGCTCCAAGCCCGAGGCCCGCAACCTTGGCAGCCTTCTCAGAGC
Source organism: Triturus cristatus (assembly GCF_964204655.1). Classification (NCBI taxonomy): domain Eukaryota; kingdom Metazoa; phylum Chordata; class Amphibia; order Caudata; family Salamandridae; genus Triturus; species Triturus cristatus. Next base: position 730,280,377 of record NC_140587.1, on the reverse strand, counting down.
ATCACAGCCTCTGCAACACAGGCCCGCTGTACTCCTTTCTCGTTGACTTACTCTACCGCTGCCTCCAGCCTACACTACGGTCAAGTGGGTCACACTTTTGGGACTGAGTCTTGATTATACAATGGCCAAGTACACATAGCAATGCGGAGTTTAAATCTCTATATTCCCTTCGATGTGGTGACACCAAGTCTGTGCAGAGCATCCCAACCACACGTGTCTGTGGGCCCTTGATGACTACGCCTTCGGCCTATACTGCAGTCCAGCAGGCCTCACACCAATCATATCCAGTCCATACCAGGCAGGACACGGCATCGTCGCTGGCTGAACACCAGCTCAGCTCTGGTGCTTCTACCTCCATCAACCACACGTCATCCCCACATGCCATTTCAACGTCGTGTGTTAGAGATCCAGGAGGAGATTGCTGAACAGCTGTTGGCCCGCGCTGACCGCTACCTCCGGCCTACACAGCGGTCAAGTAGGTCACACATGTGGAACTGAGTCTTGATTATGCAATGGCAGAGTACACACTTTATGGTAGATTTTATGTCACTGTACTCCCTTCGATGTGGTGCCACCAACTCTGTGCCTAGCACCCGAAAAACACCTGTCTGTGGTCCCATGCTGACTACTGCCTTCAGCCTACACTGTGGTCGAATAGGTCACACACTTGGAACTGAGTCTTGATTTGTGTATGGCAGAGTTCATATCATTGCACGCATGGAGAGGAGTAAGAGGAAGACGTGGTTCAGTCTGGAGGATCCTCGTTATGGAGGTGATCAAACACTGCCAACAACTGCTCTGGTGTCACTAACTCGCGTCGCAAGCCAACGACACATGGCTGTGGGCCCCTGCTGACTGCTGCCTTGGGCCTACACTGTGGTTGAGTAAGTCACACATTGGGAAATCAGTCTTGATTTATTTATGGCAGTTTTAATATCAGCTCCGGTGCCACTAAGTCTGTTCTCCAGCATCCATGGACACTTTCTGGCTGAACTTTGGTGGCAACTGAGTCTATGGACTGGGGCTTGTCTTCATCATCATGTTGGTGATACTGACTTTGTGGCAAAAATGAGGCTGTAGCATTCCACTCCTCCATTAGCCGCTTCCGGCCGGCTTCTGCCTTCTGCATCATGCCCTGGAGGACACCTTCCACTGTTCCCCGCAACCCTCCGCTACATTCACCTTCGACATCGACAAGGACCCGATCAGCTCGTGTGGCCCTATTCTCACTGCACCGCAAGTCACCGTCCCATGGCGGTGTGCCTGTGCCGGCTGCAGTGTATCCGGGGCCACTAACTCTGTGCAGCTCAAGTCATGGACCCTGTCTGATAGAATATTGGATGGCCTCTGGCTCGATGACTGGGGGTCATCAACACCATGTGTCTGTGGCCCTACGCTGTCCGCTGCCTCCAGTCTCAAGTTTGGTCCAGCAGGGCATACACATAAAATTGTGTCCTGACCTGCCCGGACGTCGCATCACTGCAGGATGCACACGCCACCACCGTGATTTGGAGGTGTCTTACTGCCAGACTATCAGAGTTGCTCACACCTGTCGTGGGTGCCATCATCAGCTTGATACCCTGCTCAGCACTTCAGGTGCCACTAACTCAGTGCAGCACAACTCACGGACCATTCTAGTTGCATATTGGGTGAACACTGCACTTTCTCCAGCTACCACCATGATGCTTCACAGTTGTTTATGTTTTGCTGGTGTTTTCTGTTTCCGCTTTAATTGTGATCACTTTTCAAGTTGTTGCCAGCACCAACAACTCCATGAGGGCTGGCTTACACTCACCCCACACACATCCAGCACAGGTGTCACTGTAAATATGACTCTGGCAATAAAGGTGTCAAGCGCACATGCCCGTAGCCAGTTCAACAAACTATCTGAGTGTGTCCGTGTGCTCATGATGTATGCATTAGGGCCCCAGGCCCTACAACATTACCTTGTGCCATGTACAGCAGACGCAGCCATGTCACCGCAGGCAGCGGGTGAGACCTTGCATTGTAGCTTGGTCGTCCCCCACTCAATACGTAAGAGGAGTGGACTGGGCCGGCGTATGCCAGTCCAGCGTGGGGGTGTGGATGATTGTCCCGTGGCTCTGGGTGTGGCTCAGTACTGGAAATGTACAAAGGCATGTGTCTCTGTCACAGTGTGGGTCTCCTTTGGGGAGTGTAGGTGGTCCCTGATGGGACTTACACACCCACGTATGTATCTAGTTCGGCTTCCATGAGGTAGAACCCCACCTGCACCTGTTCGGCCACCCACATCTGGCAGTCTGACACCTGGCCTTGGAATGTGATGTGTGCTTCAGTGGGCTGCTGGGAGCCAGCCGTGGTAGTGGGAGCATCCAACTGTGTGGTCTGTGCAGGGGTGGGGTATCTCAATGCAGCTGGTCTGCCCTGCTCCTGGAGGTCGATTGCCTAAGATGTCCATGAACTGTTGTAGGGCGTCGGTGTCGGAAGTGTGGAGGTCCTCTTCAGCATCACTGTAGAGTTGTCTGGCCTGCTCGGCTGGAGGTGTTGTTTGTCCCTCTGCAATATGAAGGGGAGATTCTTGTTGACATTGTGTTGGCATGTATGTTGACGCATTGTTTAAGTTCACAGACAGACTGCATAACAATGTATATTGTGACTGTTTGGGAGGAGTGGACTATTTGATGCGGGACAGTGGACATTTGGACTACATGATGTAGGTGAGGTTGTACACATACATTTTCATCTCACAGTTTCTTGCAATGTCAGATGTGATTGGCCATTTTCTATGCACAAGCGGACCCAGCTGTGTTCTCTGTTCTGCAGTGTAAGGTTTGCACTGTGTATCACATTGCCGTCCATGTGGATGTGCTGTCATTGCTTTGTGTGTGTGCTGCATTGTGGGAGAGTCACCCCTGCAGCTGTGATTTTGCTGCCCCTTATCCCTTGGAGGCTGTGTGCCTTTGACTTTTGTGCTTTTAAGGTGCTGTGATGTTGGCAACTTGGGTCATTTGTGCTCTTGGATGGTTTTTGTACTCTTGTGCATTGTTTATCTGCAGATGTACTGTTGACGTCAGTGGTTGTTTGTGCACGTGGATGTTTCAGAGTGTGACCTGTTCCTTTACGGATGTGGTCCACACTCAGCTACCTCAGTGTCGTGGTGTGCACGGTGTCATGGTGATTGTACTCCAGCCATGCTGCTCATCATGTAGTGTCACTTGCATTGTCAGTGTGGCTCACAAATATACATCTTTGCTGTGTTTCGCACGGGTGCATGTGTGTGTTGTGGAATTGGTGATGTGTGGGGTGGGACCCCTTTGGGCACATGGTGGACGGCGGCCTACTTGATGTTTCTATGTGTGCTGCAGTGTGCCACGGGGTTCAGGGACATGACCCAGGGTCATTGTGGGTGTGCGGTGTGCTACACACCGTTGTGCATGTGTGCCATTGTGCCCATCACCCCCGTCCCCCAGTCCCTATTCGTTACTCACCCTGTTGATGTTGTGTCAGGTCATGTCGAGCAGTGTCCGGACTCCCGACTCCTTGCACCGTCTCCACACTGATGACTGTGACCACCATTTGCTCCAGCTCCTCCTGTGGCACAGGACTTCCACCTCCAGTCGCCGTTGCTGCCTTCCTGTTGGCAGCGGGTTTCTGCCTGGTTTGACTTTTCACATCATGCCAGCGCATTTTGACCTCCTCAACACTCCAACTGCATTCACAATGGAATGCCATTTTTCCGTCTGTGTTGCCAATGACACAGTGGAGGTGACGGACAGTTGTTGTTAGTCTTCTGTCACGTGATGACGATCCGGTTGTCATGCGGACTGTACCCCGTCTTCCTCTTCTCCTTGGCCTTCCCCGACCCCGATGTTCCTTGCTGGTGGTCTGTGGGGCTTGTGGGGTTCACATTGACCTGGGCAGTCAGTCTGGGTGCATCCATGTTGCTACGCAGTTTATTTTGTTTTTCTTGTTCTGCCTTTATGGTGCATTTTCCCGCATGACGCGTGGGAATTGCAGGTCTGTCGCTGGTTATCTCTGATTGTTGTATCACGATTGGTCTCATTGCAACTTTTTTCGTGTTCGTGTTTCGCATTTTTGCGGCGTCGTGTTTAGTTTAACGCGGTCATTTGCCGCATTATCGTGGGACTATCGCATGGTGCCGCCGGGTTGAGAATACTACGTTAACACGCCCATGTTTTCCCGCGATAGACTGCGATGTGCAAAGTTGCGTTAAACTAATTTTGCGATGATTATCACACATTCCTGAGAATATCCCCCAAAGTCCTTAAAATCCAATGGCATATATGCAGCAGGATTGGTACACAAAGAGAGGGATCCTTCCACATCGAAATCCAAATGAAAAGCAATCAGGAGATAGACTAAGCACTGGGAGTAGCCTGTTGGGCAGGAAGAGGAAGTTGGAGTGGCTGGGCCACTTCCTTCTTGTTGAAAAAATGGTAAAAGAAAAAAAAAATTCAAACTAAATATCTAACCTGAACGGTCTGTTGGAGTAGAAAACGTCTTTTCGAGTTGATTTAGCTGCTTCTCAAGTAGAGAATCTGCTCAAGAAGCAGCTGTGACCCCTTTCACTCGCCATTTCACAAAAATGATGCCGGAATGCTCTGTGGTGACCAGAAGCCACGCTAGCGGGTGGCAAATCTCACTTGCTAGTAGCTTGCCAGCATATGTTAACACAAGACTTGAGCATGCCAATGGGATTATAATTCAGCCATAACCAGCTGTAATAATTCAGCGGGAACTCTGCGTTACACTTGGAGTGCAGAGTTACTGAATTCCATCAGCTCCGTAAGTGGAATTATAATTCCATCAGGACCTAATTATAACGTTAAAGAAAAGAAAGTGTTGAAATCAGTAATATGTTTGTTCAATAGAGAGCCAAAACTGCAAAGGCCTATCTTGGCAATGGGAGGTAAGAGATTATCAATCAATTGAAGATAAATACCGAAAGCAGTGTCCAAAGTTGCAAGAAAAAACAGATATGTCAGGAATCCTGACATATCTGACCGCGCAAAAGTCATGCATTGCTGGAGTTGTGTCGCAAACATGATGCAACTCCAACAATGCATAGGGTAGGCCCGTGCCTAGGGCACTGCGTCACCCTTACGCCTGCCATGAGGCAGGCATAATGTTTTGACACATTGGCATCCTAGAAGTGTTGCAGTGAAATCTAATAGATTTCACCACAAAACTTCTATGAGGCTTTCTTGCCTACAAACATTATACCTGCATACATTATACCTGATACAGGTATAATATGGCGCAAGACTTTACAAGGTGATGCATCTGCCTAGATGCATCGCTTTGTAAATATGGTGAAACGTGTCACATCGTTTGCGCCGCCACTGCATCACGAAAAGTGACGCAACAGCAGCGTAAAAGTGTTGCATGGCCTTCATAAATAAGGCCCTGGGAGTATATGAATGATTTGTTTTGTGGACCTAAATATACATTTTCATCAGAGATATTATGGAGCCCGTGAGTTAACAGGCAGAGTGGTTAGCCCTAGTCGGCACCTGCCTCAAGCTGACAAGAGTGAAGACACCCTGAAAGACTGGTAATAAATAGTTCTAGGTGGAAGTACGGTGGCGTTCACAATAAACCACTCTGTAGGCATTGACCTCCTGTGTCTGGCCCCAACCCAGGAAACATGTCCTGATGTACAGAAGTACAGGATGTTCAGGGAGGCTAAGGCCGAGGGTAAAATGTAATTTTTGGGTCAGATCCTCATAAGACAGTCGAAAAATAAAATGGCCCAGAAAATTGTTAACCTGCAATGCATCAGTTGCGTACACTTCAAGAATCTGTACATATTCAGACTGAACGCCAGTTGACACTGTCTCTGGGAAGCATGCACTGATGAAGAGGAAGAAGTGGTGGCTGGAGTAGTGAATACCATCAGTAGGTAGTGGACACATAAAGAAGTAACCAGTCACGTGACCCGAAGTCTAGCAGAGCAATCAGATGAAAAGCAATGGCCCAGGGAATCACTAAAGTGTAATGTACCAGGCACAAATGAGGCAGCATTTATGCTGGGATTCTGTGCATGTGCAGAATACCCCTGAGTTGCCACTACCCTCAGGAGTATGCATGAATGTAAAAAACAGCAGGGAACGCAGGTACAGTGTGCGTGATGGTATGCAGTGGACAGATTTGTCATAAGGCTAACGCATAAATGCAAGCCCAATGACTCCTTCTTTTCCACTACTGCAGTGGGAATCACTTTTAATAACACATGGTTTACAATCATACACAGTGGTGATCCTTGCTGTATTCCATCCAATAAGCCAATGGACCTTGCACGTTGAATCTGAGAAATCAGAAGCAAATCATCACATAAATATTATTCGCAATCTCTATCTAAGTTCAGTCAATATCGAGAGTTATTGAAGATTTGAAGTTTTTTTATTTAAAAGTTTAGTATATAGTCTTTGTTAAGTTTTTCTCATATTAGTCTTAGAATAATCAATCTTTTACAGAATTGATAAAGAAATAATGGTTAAATCAAACAAATACAATGCATTAAGCATGTTCCATAAAGGAAGAAAATCCCTATTCTAAAATTGGGGTGAAAAGGAGTCAGTAAGAATATGTGACGAGTTCAAATTCGAAAGAGAGCGAGATTAAGCATAAAGCTCAAATATTAAAAAATTAATAATCAATACAGCAGATTTTCCCATAAAGAGAGGTCCACGAAATTCAGTAGAGTCTCAAAGTAATAAGAAATGTGGCAAGGGAAAATGCTCAATAGCAACCGCAATCAGCAATGGTATCTGGGCAAAGGCAAAAAGGAAAAGGGAATGGCGTATAGAATGAGGTATGGCTTGGTAACCTACTCTAGGAACATGTGCTATTATAAACCATCACAATCAATATTGCAGTTGATGTTGCATCTTCTCCTCTTCTCATCAATCATCTTTCAGAGTTCTTCCTGGGAACAGGTTCACTCTTCGGTTTCTCACATAGCAGATACCATAATGTTCAGACAGCAACCTTCAATTGTGAAACTATGTTGTTTTCAAAATCCAACTACACTTGAGATTTCTTTTCTAAATATCCTTTCCTATGAATGGAACTACATTTCTATCCTTTTAATGGAGCAAATGAGGTGTTAGCTAACAATGGGCTATGAAAAAAGACTAAACCATCCTTGTAGGAAAGTAGGATCTGATTTCATGATTACCCCTACTTTTTGCTGGTGTCCTTCTGTTTTCTGACTAGTCTGACTAGGATCCGGCTAATCAGGTCCCCAGTTACTGTGGTCTCTCCCTAAATTTGACTATGGTAATTACTTTGCTACCTTTCCAATTGGCTACTGGTGTACCCTTCTAAGTCCCTAGTATATGGTACTAAGGTAACCAGGACACAGGTACACCTGGGGTCTTCCATGGGCTGCAGCATATATTATGCCACCCATGAGAGACCACATGAGTTTCGTATTTCTGAGGCCACTGCATTTAAAAACTATAAGTCTACCCTTAGGTAGGCCTTTCAATCCTAAAGGCTAGGTGCTAGGTTATAAGTAACCCTGGGTGTAGTTTGCGTAGTCGCGCTACGCGAGGCTACACAAAGTTGTATAAGCACTACGTGACCTACGCGTGGCTACGCGAGCGTACGTAGTTGCTTGTCCCACCCGTTTGCGAAGCGATTTTCTTGCTGGCGAATGCGTGTTGTGTGTTCGGGATGCTGTTTGCATGCTCGGGAGATAGTATCTTGCGAACTTACCCATGCGGTCGCCTTTGGGTGCGGCCATCTTGCTTTTCACTTGTCCCGCCCTTTCGCGATGCCTTATTTCCTGTTCCGGGTCGCGTATAGCGTGTTTGTGATGCGCATTCCATCTTACGTATTCATCACGCTTTTTGCATGCTCACGGTAAAATAACGCGCAATCTTACCCATGGGCTCGCGATGGGCGCTGCCATCTTGTTTTTTCACTCTATGCTATGGTTCTGGGGCCTGCTTTTCATTCCTCCCTCTACCTTTGCAATCCTTAGGTTTTTACACTGTTTTTCTGATCTTTTTAATTTATTATCTATCCCTCGCTGTCCCTATGTTTATATTTTATATTTTATTTCTACTTTGACTGCGTTTTTTTCACTTTTCTACTGTTTTATATTACTTCCTTCTTTAAGCTCCTACTTCTTCCCATAACTTTATTTTTTCCATCTAAATTTTCTTTTCCGCCTCCCGCTCACCCCAGAACCATGCCTAAGGGTACCAACAGCTCCAAGGGCAAGGTGCCTGCGCCCAAGTGCCACCTGCCTGGCGGCAGACTGCGCCCTACAGGGGTGCAGGCCCGGGAGCTTTACGGTGAGACGGAGGTGGCCGCCCTTGTTTTGTTTGTGCAGTGCCACCTCCCCTTGACCTTGGCAGCAGGCAGCAGGCCTGGCTCCGGGTACCCTACCCAGGAGCATCACCGCTGGTGGGCGAAGGTGTGCCGTGCAGTGTTTCATCAGTCAGGGGTCCGGCGCACCCATAACCAGCTGGCCCGCCGGTGGTCAGACATCTTGGACCGGGAGCGGGACCTGCTGGACCTGCTAGATGTCAAGGTTGTGGGGCTTGGTGAGTAGCTAATATTATATACTAGTAGTATAAGTATTGTTAGTGTATAATTTTTTTGCAAATAGCAAGAATACTGCTACTTACATTGCAGGTAAATTATGGTTCAAAATCTTCTGTGATTGTAGGACACAGGTGCTCGGCGCTACTCTTACTTGTTTTCATCTTTGCGCGTGCTTGGGCTGATTATGTAAGAGTTTACTTAGAGAACTTACGTTAGGTAATGCAATTGCTAGAGAGACTCTAGTCCTTTCTTTGTCCTCCTGTCACTAAGAAGAGATTGTGGTGGATGGATTGATAGGTTTAGTTAGTATTAGTTGGTAATTTTTTAGAGGTCTGCGTGACGCATACTCTCTGTCACTGAGTGCTGCTTACCCCAGTCCTTAGTATAACCTTTTGTAGTTTGTTTAGTGAGTGGTAAGACTTAGCTGTGTCACTAGCAGAACATCTGATGCAACCAACCAACAATTTAGTGTATGCACAAATTCATGCATGTGTCCTCCACCTATGCATTTTTGAGGGCTAAAATTTAAATGCAGACTTAGTGAACAATTGGCCCGTCTGGAATATGTGGGCTAGGTCAGGTGGTACATAGGCTTAGTTAGTATTCTGGAATCAGAATGGAACACTGGATTAGTGTTCATAAATAATAAGCAGACAGTCTGTGAATCCCGCAATACTACTACTAGTCGATCTGATTATATAGGTCAATTTTATTGCAATTGTTGTATCCTAAAATGTTTTTTGAGCGTTTAAAAAAAATATTTTATTTGTTTCACAGTACACCAATCATTAATGTTTGTCTCTTTCTTTAATATATCTTACATGATCAGCACCCAGGGGCAAGAAGACGGAGTCACAGGCGGCGGGACAAGAAGAAGATCAAGATGCCTCCCAGGGCCAGGACCGCTCCTCTACCGAGGTCTCTGCTGCTGGTCCCAGTAAGTCCTCCAGTGGTTAATATTAATAATTATATTTCCCTAACTTTTACTGCACCTTATTTTTTCTGAACTAATATTTCTGTTTCCTAATTCAATTTTTTCCAAATCTTCTTCGATCTAGACTGTTTCTAAATTCTTGTTATCCCTGCCTCTAACTGCCTCTATGAGCCTATGACTCTCTGTACTACTACTATTAGTCTGTCTGCAGCTAAGCTTGCCCAGTTGGCCACTCTTTATTTAAAAGGTTTTAAATAAAACTCAGATTCACCAATAGCTCTAGCCACGGAGTCTAGTCCTTTGGGTTGTCCTCTTCTGGTCTTCTTAACCTTTCTTGAGGCTTTTCGACAATTCCCACCAACAAAATGCCCAACCAGATATTTGACTATTTTTGATAGGATATAGTACATACTACTACTGTTGTGGGGATTCTGCACAGCCACATACAGAACTATGCACAAGAAAATAGGATGTTGGTGATGGGAGGTTGGATCTTCCCCACACCTCAGTCAGAACCCACAATACCCTGACCGACTAGCTATAGTCTCTCATTAGGTCCCCGAACCCCCTCTGAAGATACCCAATGATTAGACAACCCAGAACATAATAACACCCTTTCGCTCACTCACTTGTGTAAGTCCACCACACCAAATACCACAGAGTCTATGTGTAAGTTCAAAAGGTTTATTTTCAACTAACAAGCTCTGTACGTTGTTCTACAATTCAATTCAGTATACTATACGAGCCAGCTCCAACATCGAAATGCATAAGATTAAAACAATAAACATTGTTACAGTCCATCGAAGACAAAAGATCTCTGTGCGAATTCTGGGGGACCCCTCACCTTAGAACGTAGAAGTACTGGTTACATCATAAGCTCTGCAAAGCTCTGGTTCCTAGAAGGGAATCTTCCGCCTGTTATGAGAAAATGGTGTGCGTTAGATAGTATAATGCAAGCATTTCTCAGTCATGCCAAAAAGTGTAGCACGTTATGGCTAAGCAATACAGACTGACCAGAACTCCATAACAAAGTGGCTTGTTTTTCGACCTCTTGTACGCAACGCTCAGACAGTAGCTGTATGAGCCCATGTGGGCTCAAAGGCGTCACTCTTACACAACAAGCTGCGAGGTAACGTCACGTGGGCAAAAGACATGAAGCTAAAATGGTTGCATGGCTCAGGCTAACTTTGCAAAGAGTAGAGTAGACTAGAATGACCCTAGGGACCATAACACTACTAGTGTCTACTCTACTCCAGTACCCGATTTGGACTAGTGATGTATGTTGTATATGATTGTATGTATTAACTTTTTTCCCAATCTTGCTAGTAAAAAAGAATAAATAGGGGGAGGTGTATATATGGCATCTTAATATGTGTAATGTTTTTTCCTGGAGTACTACCGACCACCAGTGCCGGGGCCAGTGGTGATGCGGCCATTCCGGAGGGAGCAGGAGATGCGGCAGCGGCACCTGCAGGAGCTACTACAGGGGGTGAGCCAGCAGCAGCGGGCGGTGGTAAGTTATATTCCTCACTTATTGACATTACACTAGCGGTATGGGTGTACTGTACACTCACTGTACTGTTGAGACTTAGTAAGTATGAAGTTGTCGTGAACATTAGACAACGGTTGAAGAAGACACCCGTTACTTAACAATGGCATTAGCAATAGCATTAGCAGCGTGAGTTGGATAACCAATGGCCTCTTCTATTTGACTCAGCTGTGAAAGTTTTATGGAGTAGACTAAAAGTCAGATCAGATGACCTTGATGGATGTGTTCAACAAAAAGGGAAAGAAGGTTGGAAGGAGGAAGGACGGGCGAGATGTAATATGACTGGCAGAGAAGGATATGTTGGAAGAATGCATAAGTGGCTGATAGGAATCAGATGCATGGGTTGTTAAAGGATGGGTGGAAGGTGAAAGAAAAGATGCCTGCACCGTATGGGAGGATAGGATAGCAAGAATCGTCAGCGGTGTTTGGGTCAAACTCAATGCGAAGGCAAGCAAGGAAGGACGCATGGGTGGTTGTTGGTGAAACAAACTAAGGTTTGTAGAGAGATTAAGAAGAATGATAGATGTTTACTTTGAATGGATGGATGCCTGGATGTAGTCATCATAGATAGCATAGGTGGAGACTGTCACTGGATGCAGACCAGAGAATGTAAAAGAAACCGTGCCACAGTAGCGAAGCCGAGGGGAATATAAGCTGTATTTTCAGAATACTCCCTTTACTCACAGTGGTTTGCAAGCACATCATCTATATATATTGTGTGTGTATGTATGTATGTAGTTATCAGCGTCTTCCTCCGACTCCAAGGACCACTCTCTAGCTATGTTAATTTTACAGCCTGCCATGGGAGTGGCCTATCTGTTGGTTACACAATCAATCAAAACAAAGTACATCATGTCGTCCCATATATAAGCAATGATGATTGGATCAGATATATAATCTGCCTTTTTGTAGTAGTCAGGGTAGGGTGAAAGTGAAATTGAGCAATTGCCCTTGATGTAACAGAGAGAGTATGGCCAGGGCCACCCGTAATAGAAAAATACTAGCTTCCCCACCTGCAGACAGTAGTAAATAGAACTAACGTGAGTCTGCGCCATGACTCGAGTATGTTTGTCATGGGCGAAAGCTGACTGAGCTGGCATGCCGGCTACAACAAGGTTATGTAATTTCGCTAAACGAAAAAGAAAACTGGTGTACTGTGCCATAGTGCTAGTACAATGCCTGAAACTCCCACAAATGTTAGAGGCAGAGGAAGTGGGAGGGCAGATACATACCACAAATGTTATGTATTGTGCTTGCTAGTGCTACTGTTACTATGCCACTATGTGTTGAATTAATTTAATGTTACTGTTTTGCTAAGAGTATTGGTAATAGTCTTTTTTTCTTTCTTGATATAGCTCCTCCAAAACCAACGAGGAAGGAGTTGGCAGCCATGGCCCAGTGCTAAAAGCTGGAGGCCATCTGCACAGAGTACTGGCGGCTGGTGGTTCTGGCGGAGGAGGCGGCAGCAGCAGCAGCTCCAGTGGTATGGCGCCGCGGTCAGGCAGCCGCCCGGCGCCGCACAACAACATCATCCAGCCCTACTGCTGCCACCGCCGTGGATTCAACTGCAGGACATATGCGCGCCGCATGCTCCTCCGGAATGCGCGAATGGAGGAGGAGGTAGAGGAGCTGAGGAAGAGAGTCAATGTCCTGGAGAGGGAAAACCGAAGAGCCTGCCGCTAAAAAGACCCTGTTTGATTGCCCCTTTTTTAATCCTGTTTTTGGTGGGTGGGAATTGGGCGTTGGGCTTTATTATGGACATTGGTTACCGTTGGACTTTATCGTTTTGGACACTGGTTGGGGTTAGGGAGAGGGGTGGGTCAGGTGTTGTGGGATTTTTTACATAGTTTATTTTTGTTAGGGTATTAAATTATATATATTTATACTTTACATACGATGTGGTTAATGTTTTGTGGGTGGGGTTACTGTTTTACGTCACACTGTTTCCTTGCTGCTGCAGGGCCAGAGCCAGTGTTTGATTTAAATAATTGGCTGACTTTGTAAGACACAAACAGATAGATGCGGTACCCCTCACTGAGTGACTTGTCCTACTAGTATGGTCAGTATCTCCTCCTAGTCTACTATTATACCTCACCCAAACATCTTTTCTTACCTGTGATTGATGTTTAAGTTACGCTCAGCGATGGCTGCATGACGATGCAGGTTGGGTTTCCGAAGATAATGCAGTTGCCATGGTTGTGGTGGTAGTAGTAGACACAGGCAGTAGCTTTTACAAAAAAAAGAAAATGAGACAGTCAGTCACCTGAGAGAGACTCTGGGAGGAGTAGTAGAATGAACTAAATAAAAGATAATGGTGGAGGGGATAGTGTTGTGTGTAGATTTAGATTCCGTATATAGGTTTCCCGATTTATGCCCTTATATAGGTACAATTCATATTGCCCCTATTTAGGCATAGAAAATCCAGCCCTTACTTAGGCATTGTCCATGCTAACCAAATACAGGCATGGTCCACGTCACAACGAGCTCTTGGAAAACCAGACTCTTAAGCCTTCAGGAATTTCCCTTGCTTGGATATTGATTTCTCTAAGAACTCATTTATTATGCATGTACATCTATTCCTTAGGGGTTCATTCATGACGTTCCAATGTCCGACTTTTACGTCAATACAGGCATTCCTACACACCTTCAAGGTATAAATATGCCTGCACTTGCCCTGGCAAACCACGGTTCTGGTACGGTCCAGTTCGACTACCTTCTTGCAGTTCGCCACAGCAAGTTCAGAAGGAGCTCGAGTAACCACCTGATGCACTCACCAGACGCTGTCATCCTCCTCTCAGAGAATCCAGCTCCAGTGTTTCTGATTCCCCTTGCGGGGTCTTAGATATCGAGTCCCGGTAAAGACTAAAACTATTGCTAGCTATACTTTAGAAAACAGCACCTACTTCTTACCTCGTACTACACTTAGGTTAGGTACACTGGGGTAGAACTATTTAGAAGCATCAGATGTGTATTCACGTTTTAGCCTGTGTTATTTATGCATGTATTTTATGAATATATGTCATAGCTACAAACCATGCTATTGCAATATTATTTTATCTTACTGCTAACCCTGTACGTATTGTACTTCGCATCCTGTCTCACGATTGTGGCAGTTCATATCTCTTGCATGAGAAATAAGACTGTTCAATAAACCCTTTTTTATTTGAAACACCCGTCTCTCTATTTGTCGGCAACTCTGTAGAAACGAAGCTTGCACAATTGACTGAGTGAAACTGTTATCTATTGTTCCTACGGTTCTGAGATTGTTCCGACTCTAAGGGAAACAAAGTTGTCATGGTTATGCGGTTGTCAGAAACTAATCCCTTCTTGTATATTTGAGAAGTTTCTAGTGACCTCTGAGTTAGCTGGCATACACAGGTAATTAAGTTTAATGTACTTGATAGAGACTTACTGACCTCAGTCCTATGACAAAACTATAGTGTATATTATTCCAATGCGCAGAGCCTATCAGGGATATCGGAACTATACTACATGGCGCCCAACGGTTTGGTAAGGCACTAATTTAACGCTAGATTGTGAAGTAACTCAGTTGTGCTTTTCTCAGAGACCCCTACTCACAATACTCCATAAGACATCTGGAGTGGGTGGTGATAATATCCGCCATAGCTGAGTAGGAAAAAAATCCTATGTATTAACTGTTTGGTTTGTTCAACGTTGAAGGATACAGTGTTCCAAAATATTGTGCACCTTATCTTTGTTCCCTTGAAACTTGCTCTGCAATGTTCATTAAACAATGTCCCAAAATGAGGATAATAACACCAGAACCGGTGGAGCTGTACTCGACGATGTCACGGCAGCTTTTGATTTTACAGGTTTTGATGAAACCGATGAAAATATGAAAATCATCTCTCCAAATTTAAGGAGAGCCATCACTCTAAACCTTATAAAACATGGCCTAACACCAAGAGGTGGTAGAGCAGTTTTTGTGATAAAGGCACATGAATCTCACCAGACAGAGGTATTCTATTCATGGATAGTATTTCCAGAATCAAATATAGTAACTAAAACGTTTCACTTTTACAAAGAAGATGAACCACCGGAGGAATATATTCAGTTCGAGGATATTGAAAAAAAAAACTTACATACTAGGAGCATGATCTCTGGTGTAAAGGCCCCCTAAAACATTACAATCACATTACCAGGCTCGGTCCACTAGGGAGACCAGGAGCAACATGGCCGATTTTAGCCGGCTACACACCTCATCCGGACATTGAAGCAATGTCAAATGTAGAGATACTTAATCAGATAAAAAATGTCATAGAATAACACAGTTAAACCACAACTGTCTGAAAGTCCTGAACAGGCCTTTACTAAAAACAATCCTACCTCTTCTAAAATGAAGTGGGAAAATAACAAACAACATTCAAAAGAGAAAGATTCTCAATCCTGAGGTAGGTCTCCCCAAAAGGAGCCCTCTGAAAGGAGGTATAACCTCAGGAATAGGGATAATTTGAGAAAACCTGACATGGATCAAGATACTGGTACACGTTCCTCTCGTACCTTTCAGATATCATCACAGACATCCGAAAGAAGAGGACGGTCAGAGAACAAAGAAGAACGCGTGAAGTCCAAAGACGATCAACACGTTCAGAAAAACAAACCAAAACCTCAATTCTCCAAAAAGAAAGTAGCAGGTCTGAAGATAAGACATGCCGAAGATTCTGAGAACACAACTCAAGAACGGAGAATGGGCTCAGACAATGTTAAACAGCGCAGCAGAAGTTACAGTAGCTCACCAGAACCTGAAGGGGCTTCTGGAGACAGTAGACTTGAATGAGGACATTCAAGTTGAAACTGTAGATACCAGGGTTAGTTCCCCGCATAGGTTATATGAAATAACACTCCAGATGGAGGGAGACATACCAAGAAAAGTGAAAGCATTCTTTTGGGAGCGACTTTCAAAGGGTTATGATATACTTCTAGCAGAACAAGACTGGCCACCAGAATTTGTCAGGGAGAGCCCGCATGGCGAATACATAATTATGCCAGCCTTCTCCAACGATGTTCCAGTACAGTTAAGATATACCTATGCCAGGAAATGGGCAGTGACCCAGGTCCCAGCATTATATAAGAATCATGTAGGACGGGATGAGGACTCACCTCACCATAAGATCCAGTTAAAAAATCAACCAGCTGCACAAAGGCAGTACCCAGTTAAGCACGAAGCTAAAAACAGGTCAGGGAGATCTTAGATCAACTTGAATACCAAGGGGTGATTGAAACATGCACCTCATCAATGAACAGTCCTTTGTTTCCTGTTTCCAAACGAGACAATACATATCGTCTAGTTTTGGATTACAGACACCTAAAATCTTGTTGTAAAACATTTGCAGTGCAAAATGCACACAGTACAGCATTAATGAATAACAATGTGCGTAAAAAGTACATAACCACATTAGGCATTTCAAATGGTTTCTTTTATAAAAATATTGCACTTGAAAGTAGATATTTGACCGCTTTCTCAATAATGGGGACACATCGTCAATTTTGTCGACTCCCACAGGGGTTCAAAAACAGCCCGGGGTTATTCTCAGCAAGAGTAACAGAGTTACTACAAATTTATGATGACGAGGCATTGTCATATGTCGATGATAAACATCTGACAGACGATGACCTGGACAGACACTTGAACAGGGTGAACACCATTATATTGGGCTTCGTCTCTGAGGGTTACAAATTCAACTTTAAAAAGTCCAGAATTGCCCATCTCAACGTCCTTTTCCTAGGATGTGAACTATCAAGTGAAGCAAAAAGCCTGGCAGCCAACTTTTTAGAAAAGTGTGCGCTGCTCCAACCTCCAAAAATGCTGAAAACCTTACAGTTGATTCTAGGTTTCCTAAATTTTGGAAGAACATACATTTTAAACTACGCAGAAAGGGTTAAACCTCTCTACGAATTAATCAAATTTGATATCAAAGCCACAACTTGGACACAAGAACACACAGAAATTCTGCGTTCACTTCAAACAGACATGTTAGTAACTAAACACGCGTAAATGTTCGCAACTTAGTGATCCGGATCATTTCGGGTCAATGCAGATTCACCTACTTAACTTTTAACAAAGGTGAAAAAGTACCAATTGCGTATAAATAACATTTGTATACGCAAGCAGAAATGAAATTTACATCAACAGCAAAAATTCAGACAGCAGTTCAAACCGCTGAAGCAAAAGAAAGAGCCCTAGCACAGGGGAAATGCATTATGGTCGTGACTCCTGTACCAGCCTTAGAGGCAGTTACTAAAGCTAGCATTCCGAATGCAAAAGCTTTTCGTCCAAGATGGATACAATGGGTTAATTCTCTTGCTGCAACTGATGTTGAATATGTTTTTGATCCTTATTTGAAAACACAAGCATTCCTGCAATACGAACATGAAATTCCTCTGCCTACTGAAATCCTCCCTCTTGACCAGTACGAATTTATAATTTATACTGACGGATCTGCACAACCCGCTACGGAGGGTAAGCAAGCTCATAGTGCAGCATGCGCGATCGTTAAGGGTCGTATGCGCGATGGCAAATTCAGACCAATGGTCACAAAAACACAATCGCTAGGAGATTATACAGCTCAGCGAGCTGAACTACAAGCATTTAAAATGGCACTTGAAAATACAGATCGCGAATTCCCCACACTCATAGTGTGTGATTCTATTTATTGTGTTCAATCATACAATGAATATTTACAGAATTGGCTTTAAAATGGTTTTAAAGATGCAAAAGGTGGCACAATCAAGCATAAAACGCTTTGGGAACAAGTAGTTCAGTTGCGAAACGGACTACAAAACACTCACGTGATCCACACGCTGAGTCATCAATGTGATGGCGTTCACGTTGAAGGGAATTCATTGGCTGATGAAGCCGCGAAAGGGGCTGTGCAAACGGCTTCCGTAGCTGCAATCACTCGTTCAAAAATGAAAATAGACAGTGAAATAACACTGGCTGTCAATGCTTCGAGCAAAGGCAGCGGTGCAGCTTTACCTAAAAAGTTTCCACTCAAATACTCATATATAATTGATTCGAACAGCGTTCCGTTTGCTCGAATCCCTGGAGTGGGGGATAGGGTAATACCAAACATGGGACGAAGAACAGCTTTGATTTAGGAAGCACATCTGGGAGAGGGTCTGACACATCAGGGTATCTCTAAAACAATTTTAAGACTAAAAGAGATGTACTGGTGGCCAGGAATGAATACACTGATTCACATTTGTATCAATGAATGCATAGGCTGCAATAGAGGTCGCAGTACAGAACGCCACCAGGCACCTGTATACAACGTAGCAAGCCCAGTACAGACACCATTGATAGACAGCATTAGGCTATCTACATGCAGCCATCCCTGTGGACGAATGTAGTCCCACAAACACTAAATCAAGGTTCCTTTGGATGTGGCCTCAACGCTCGGCTGACACTTGAACTGTTATAAAAGATTTGCAAGTCTTTACCGGCACATACCCAATTGGCACACTACATTCTGACCAGGGTCCTGCGTTTAGCTCTCGAGCTTACAAAGAAGCCATGGCCAGTTTGGGCGTAGCATTGCAGTATTCTTCTCCATTCCATCCTGAGGGAAATTCTGTTGTGGAAAGAAAAAAACGGAACATAAAGCAGTCTATAACTGCTAGGGTATTAGGTTTGTGTGATGGGTGGGTCAAACATCTTTATGGGGTCCAACGCTCATTAAACAATTTGCCAAGAAGTTCTCTAGGGGTGTCACTCCATATGAAGTCCTATTTGGAACTAGAATGTTGATTCCGGACCTTGACATGAAAGGCACAGTGGTAGAAAATAAAAAGTTGGATATCAAAGATTGTTTGGCTGTTTTACAGGACTTAAATGAACTAAGATCGAAACAAAGCAATGTGGTCTTGAAGCCAACCACCACTGGGGAAAAACCAACCATCCCAGCAAGGCCTGTCAGGATCCCAAAGCTTGGTGATCTAGTCAGAGAAAAGATAGCGGACAAGTAGGAATTTGGGCCTTCTTACAGACAACCAGTACCTGTCCTAGCAATCCACAGATCAAGAACAGTACTACTGCCACCCCTTGCTGGTAAAAAGGCGAAAAGATTTGTGTTCATCGACCTGATCAAACCACACTTTGTGGCCGATACTAAGCAGTAGGCCAAGTGGACTCCGCCAATGTAGCAGACGCACTCTGCTGGCCACAATCCAAAAGGTTCAAACTGAGAGACTCATCACTTTTGAAGATTCTACAGTGAGAAATAAAGGGCTAAGCAACAAAGCTATGGAACTTGTCCCTCTTGAGCCCAAATAACAGTTCGTCCTGATACATTTCTACAACGAACTAACAAGTGATCAACTGGTTCCAGCGATTTCAACGAATCCTGAGGCAATTCCAACCATTGACAGAACTGCTTCTGGCTATTTCATGAACTTTGATACGTTTTCTGAGGATCCCAGCGAACCTCAAACGACGCCAGCACAAAGAACTTTCAAAAAACAAGCAACAGACCTTTTTCATATCCTGAAAAAGACTTATCTGGTTACACCATGGATTGAACTATGGATTGTTTTGAGAATATTCATCTTTCTACTTTGGTTAGCTCTGGTAATAACTCTGGGTATGCTGATTAATGGAAGATATATTCAAATGGACACAGCAAGTAAAAGAGTGAACTTACTTCTCCAGCCACACAAATCATCCCATCGTGAAGAAAGAGACTTGTCAGCAGTGAACATCACAGCGGTTCCTATACCAGATGGTATAGTTTGGGACAGAACTGAATATGACATTTTTAGCTCGTCAGAACATTTGAAGATTCCACACTTATTTAACATTTCATTAAGTGACTTTATTACCTCTAGTACCTTTTCTGATGATTGGGACTTCGAGACTGTTAATAACATGATGTCTGATCTAGAGATGTCTGCAGTATTCACAAATCATGAATATTTAGAGGGTTCATCAGACTATGAACAAATATATTGTTATAAACACTATGGCCATCATTTCTTACATAAAACTGCATCACCTAGAAATATATTTATGTATAAGCAGTGGGAACATTGTCCTTCACCTCCAAAGGGTAGCTCAAAAACTTTTGCAATGAAATGTCCATATTTTTCAAGGTTCAACCTATCAAATCCA
The DNA here is from genome assembly GCF_964204655.1 of Triturus cristatus. Lineage (NCBI taxonomy): Eukaryota > Metazoa > Chordata > Amphibia > Caudata > Salamandridae > Triturus > Triturus cristatus. The sequence continues at coordinate 730,260,208 of NC_140587.1, read as the reverse complement.
GAAACGTTTTATTTTAAGAATGTAAATAAGACAGGAACAAAAAATATGTTAACCAATACGAAACAGATTTATTCTGCAGTCTTTATTGCCCAACTGTCTAGACAGGGTTTCGACTTTTGGAAAGACAACATTGAAACAAAATCTGTCTGGGGCACAAAAGATTGGCAAGTGCAGGGGGTAGAAGCTTTGTTTAGAGCCTGTATCATCCCTGAGCAAATTATGTTTTTGAATGGCACTGTCCAACAAACGTCTTGACTTAGGTTAGCTAAGATCAAAGACATGAACACACCGTCCATACCTGTACCTGCAAGTAATAGCACTACGCGGGGGGAGGTCGACGTACATAATATTTTGCATCACAACAGATCAGATCCAGAATGGAAAAAATGGTTGCTCTGGCCCACAGACACAAACAATTGTCAAGATCGATTCCTGAACAAAATCAGGGTTTCACTATCAATAGGCCAGACCCACGCTATGTTCAAAGACAGCATCCAGGAGTAGTAACAACATACAGTGTAGGGAAACGTTGCCTTGATTGGCTACAGAAAGCTACACTGAAAGATGTAAAGCAACACTTAACTTTACTTCAAGAAGGCGCAGACCTTAGGGAATTCTTGCTAGGACCAAGAAAACCGCGTCAAAAACTTGTCATATATGCCGGTATCTAGCTGCCTATAATGAAGCATGAAAGGTTACCCAGGCAGAGACTGCAGAACGAATACGAGAAATTAATCATATTAATTTAGAGAACACTCTCTCTGTAGTAGACAATGGGTTAACAATTATGTTGTCCAGGATATATTCATTGGACAGCATTGTGTCTTCTGCCATAGACATCCTGGAACAAGACTTGGTCATGTTGCAACATGGTCAGTCTCAGTTACGTCACTGTTTTCAGAATTCAATCTCACTGATAAACAGATCAGACTGGCACAAAGGGGAGCAGACTACACGGTGCTGAGCATTGAAAAACTGAAGAAATTACCATTCATGGTGGCAGAAAAAACAGCTACTGAGTGGATCATACATGGTAAAATTACAATGCCTGTTACAACTTTCCATTTTCAGTGTTGCCTAAAACATATACCAGCAGGCAAATATGAAAGGTTGAGTAAAGGATACATCAAGACATCCTGGGATTTACCTTACACACATAGATGTTGGAGTGGGGAACGTGAAGTGTTTGCTTAGCAGTGAAAACTGTGAGCATGCACCAAGCGGTTCTCTCCTTTGTCAGGGTATTAACTTACACGAGGCCTGTGATGGTTCCACTACAAACTTATCCTGTCACCTGCAAGAGTCACCGGCTGCAGTGATTAATCCAATTTTTGGCCAACTTTCTAATGGGAGTTACAGTCTGTTGAATGATGTGCTGTGGCATATTGCCAGGTATTCCATATCTAGCTATGGTTACATCCAGGGTCACTTGCTGTATGCAAGTCTTGTTTCCACAAATAGACACAGTCAGGGAGTCGCCTTTATGGCCTTCACTGAACATCTCTTCTATACGAATTGATACTCTAATCAGAATGAAAGCCATTCTTTTACAGAAAACAGTGCCACTGACCTCGGCCAAAGAAACCTATGATCTCCAAGTCGCAAGGACTTCTGCCGAGATACATACCCTTTTGTATCCAAACTGCCCTGTACATTCTCAGAAATGTTAGGTCATATCTTTAACATGTTTGATACGAGCGGTATTATATATGTATTTAAGAACGTATGTGCAGGACTGTTAGCACCTTTTCAAGCAGTCCTCGACATATTTCCAAACTTCATGCACTCTGTGTTTGGCGGATTGCCGCTCCTTTTAGCACTCGTTGCAGGGATCCTATTTTTGCTCCTACTGCTACGATATGGCAAGCCAAATCACCAGCGACACCCAATTCACCATGGAGAGAGCTCTATTGGAGATGAAGTGTTGTGAGCGCATCGTTCAAATTTTGGGCTTACCTCATCTACGAGAATTAAACACCATATAGCTTCTGTCATTCAGACCAATATGGCAAGATTGCATTTTACCTGTTCTACGCTGCCTGCTCTGCGGTGAAGAATGTGTGCTAGACATCTGTCTAACACTCCCATCAGTCATGCCTACGGATATCGATACTCTGCTGGACCCGGTAACGGCCCATGCTCTGTGTTGTCCCCAGCGAATGTCTGACAGAATATCGACGGAAAGAAAATCGACCTACAAAAATATCGACACAAAAATATCGATGACAAGAATATCGAGATCCTATCTACAACATGGTAAGTAAAAAAATATCGAAAATAAAATATAGAATGTCAAAAATATCGTTATTAAAAATATAAAGTATTTTGTAGTTAAAAAAAATATGTAAAATAAACCAAATAATAATTATAAATAAAATAAACATAATTAAATATATGTTATAATGTTTAAAATTAATAATTAATATATATAATGTAATAAAACATTAATTAGACATATACATATAATATATAATATATGTACTTACTTAATAATACATTTTCATAATTGTTTTAATAACTTATAACTTGTAAAAAAAATTATAAATTACAAATACATCATACACATAAAACAATAACATGAATAACAATTAAATAATTATATATAACACATTTAAAAAATTACATTTAATTTGAATATTGTTAAAATTAATTATATATTACATTAGCTAAAATAATACAAAAAATATTAAATAGCACCGACAATAAAACTACTACTCCAGCTCCAAAAAAAAACAGTAAAGAAAATGTTGGATAGCGTAGAGCTAAAAATGACTATTTCCCCTCCAGAGAGTGTAACAATAGGGAAAGTGTTGGATAACGTACAGGTATAAATTACTATACCCACTGCAGGGAGTGCAACAGTAAGGAAAGTGTTGAATAGCGTAGGCGTAAAAATGACTATTCCAACTCCACAGAGTGCAACAGTAGGGAAAGTGTTAGATAGCGTAGGGGTAAAAATTACTATTCCCACTCCAGAGAATGCAACAGTAGGGAAAGTGTTGGATAGCGTAGGGGTAAAAATTACTATTCCAACTCCAGAGAGTGCAACAGTAGGGAAAGTGTTGGATAGCGTAGGGGTAAAAATTACTATTCCCACTCCAGAGAGTGCAACAGTAGGGAAAGTGTTGGATAGAAGTAGGGGTAAAAATTACTATTCCCACTCCAGAGAGTACAACAGTAGGGAAAGTGTTGGATAGTGTAGGGGTAAAAATTACTATTCCAACTCCAGAGAGTGCAACAGTAGGGAAAATGTTGGATAGCGAAGGGGAAAAAATTACTATTCCCACTCCAGAGAGTGCAACAGTAGGGAAAGTGTTGGATAGCATAGGGGTACAAATTACTATTCCAACTCCAGAGAGTGCAACAGTAGGGAAAGTGTTGGATAGCGTAAGGGTAAAAATTACTATTCCAACTCCAGAGAGTGCAACAGTAGAGAAAGTGTTGGATAGCGTAGGGGTACAAATTACTATTCCAACTCCAGAGAGTGCAACAGTAGGAAAAGTGTTGGATAGCGTAGGGGTAAAAATTACTATTCCCACTCCAGAGAATGCAACAGTAGGGAAAGTGTTGGATAGCGTAGGGGTAAAAATTACTATTCCAACTCCAGAGAGTGCAACAGTAGGGAAAGTGTTGGATAGCGTAGGGGTAAAAATTACTATTCCCACTCCAGAGAGTGCAACAGTAGGGAAAGTGTTGGATAGCGTAGGGGTAAAAATTACTATTCCCACTCCAGAGAGTACAACAGTAGGGAAAGTGTTGGATAGTGTAGGGGTAAAAATTACTATTCCAACTCCAGAGAGTGCAACAGTAGGGAAAATGTTGGATAGCGAAGGGGAAAAAATTACTATTCCCACTCCAGAGAGTGCAACAGTAGGGAAAGTGTTGGATAGCATAGGGGTACAAATTACTATTCCAACTCCAGAGAGTGCAACAGTAGGGAAAGTGTTGGATAGCGTAAGGGTAAAAATTACTATTCCAACTCCAGAGAGTGCAACAGTAGAGAAAGTGTTGGATAGCGTAGGGGTACAAATTACTATTCCAACTCCAGAGAGTGCAACAGTAGGAAAAGTGTTGGATAGCGTAAGGGTAAAAATTACTATTCCAACTCCAGAGAGTGCAACAGTAGGGAAAGTGTTTGATAGCGTAGGGGTAAAAATTACTCTTCCAACTCCAGAGAGTGCAACAGTAGGGAAATCGTTGGATAGCGTAGGGGTAAAAATTACTATTCCAACTCCAGAGAGTGCAACAGTAGGGAAAGTGTTGGATAGCGTAGGGGTAAAAATTACTATTCCCACTCCAGAGAGTGCAACAGTAGGGAAAGTGTTGGATAGTGTAGGGGTAAAAATTACTATTCCAACTTCACAGAATGCAACAGTAGGGAAAGTGTTGGATAGCGAAGGGGTAAAAATTACTATTCCAACTCCAAAGAGTGCAACAGAAGGGAAAGTGTTGGATAGCGTAGGGGTAAAAATTACTATTCCCACTCCAGAGAGTGCAACAGTAGGGAAAGTGTTGGATAGCGTAGGGGTAAAAATTACTATTCCAACTCCAGAGAATGCAACAGTACGGAAAGTATTGGATAGCGTAGGGATAAAATTTACTATTCCAACTCCAGAGGGTGCAACAGTAGGGAAAGTGTTGGATAGCGTAGAAGTTAAAAATAACATAGTTATAAATAAAATAATTATTTAAAATAATTAGTGATTTAATTATTAAATAACTCAAAATTATTTACAAATACCAATAAATAATTATTACAAACATAACTACAAAAGAATAATTAATTAACAATACATTAATAATAAATACCAATAAATAAGAATTAATAAATATTAATTACCAAATAATAAATATTAAACGATAAAATATTTTTCATAACCAAAAACATATGAATTATTAAAAAGTAAATACCAATAAAAATATATTTAACCATTTAAAAAAATATATACCGCAAAATAATAATGAAACATTAATTACCAATTAAAAAATATTGAACTATTAAATATTTTTCATACGCCAAAATAATAAATATTACACATTAATTACCAATTAATAATTACTTATTAATATATTAATTTGAAATATCAATGCATAATATTTAATTATATTTAATTCACAATTAATGATTAATCAACAATTAATTATTTTTCTTAACCAAAATATTATAATTTAAATATTTACCAATTAATAATTATTGTCCAATTAATTAATTATCAATACCCAACAACTAATTTAATAATTACTTAATTAGATTTCAATTACTTCCAACACTATTCCCCTATAAACGCACGACACATTCCACTAATAAAATAATACACTTAACATAATTATCAATTAATCAACTAATTAAAACTAATTGCCAATTAATAAAAATGAAATACCAATTAATACTTAATTAACAATAATATAATTATCAATACCAATAAATGAAAATGAATTATTAATTAATTACAATTACATTACTTCCCACCCTATTCCCCTATAAACCCACAACCCGCTACAGAACTTAAACGCAAAAAATTATTAAAATCAATTTATAATTCCTAAAAATGTATAATTTATTCCATATAATTAAATTACTTCCCACCCTATTCCCCTTTAAACCCACAACCCGCTACAGAACTTAAACGCAAAAATGTATTAAAATTAATTTATAATTCCTAAAAATGTATAATTAATTCCATATAATTAAATTACTTCCCACCCTATTCCCCTATAAACCCACAACCCGCTATGGTACTAAAACACAAAATTGTATACATATATGTTAAAACCAGTAGAACACTTAACTAAAAACATATAACACATACATATTAAATACATAATAAAATACATACCAATAATTTAAATATCGATATTAGTACCATCAATATTAGTAAAATCGATATATTTGATGTCGATATTACTAACTTCGATATTACTAACATCGATATTAAAATACTTACCTTAGGATCGATATTCTGTCCATAGATATTATTGACATCGATATTCTGTCCCTTCGATATTTAAAACTCGATATTAGTGTAGGTAGATATTTTAGTTTCGATATTTAGGCTGCTCACCGTCCCCAGCGGCTACCAATCCTGATAACAGCATTCATTGAGATCTCACAGATGCAAATTGCTACTGCTGAGGTACGAGACGAAACATCAGGCACGCAGGTAACATCCGATTCGAACATTGCTGATGCAACCAATGCTGAAAGCGATAGTTCGCATCTATTTGCAGTTAATCTTCTGAACGAGATATTCCAACTTTCATCTAAAATGGTAGACAACGTTTTGTCTACAGGAGTAGAAGATTTCACGTTCTCTCCAGGGCCACACACTGACTTTTGATTTAGGCCCATAGTGTTCCGATGAGGCTCTGAATTTGGCCTTCATTCTTTTTCAGACAAGGGACTAACTTTTGAACTTTTTTCCTATGATTAATTTTTGGTTTTCTCCAAATTTTTATTTTTTTTTCTTCATTTTTTGGCACAGTAATCTGCTTATAGTAGAACTATTCATAGAGAACAGATTTCTTTGAAAATCTTCCAGGGACTTTAGGCCACCTTGTCACATCAACAATTGATTTGTGTGAACCTGATATGGAATGGTTTCGGCCCTTTTTTCTGTATTAACGAGCCATTTCATCATGTGTATATATTTCTTGTTCATTCTTTTTAGCATATCCAATGCAGACATATGCTTAGAATGAAATATTGCTTTTAATATGTAGAGCACCTTATGCATAGCAATGGTTTTTAATGCATTTTTAGGACATATGTTTTTAGATATGTTTAGCATGTTTTAGCTGATCATGCGATACTCTCTTTTAGATATGTTTAGTATGTTTGGGATTTAGTAATGTCGTTCATACGAAACTGGAGTGGGTGTTGTGTGTAGATTTAGATTCCGTATATAGGTTTCCCAATTTATGCCCTTATATAGGTACAATTCATATTGCCCTTATTTAGGCATAGAAAATCCATCCCTTATTTAGGCATTGTCCATGCTAACCAAATATAGGCATGGTCTCCTGCATCCTTCAATCCACGTCACAACGAGTTCTTGGAAAACCAGACTCTTAAGCCTTCAGGAATTTCCCTTGCTTGGATATTGATTTCTCCAAGAACTCATTTATTATGCATGAACATCTATTCCTTAGGGGTTCATTCATGACGTTCCGATGCCCGACTTTTACATCAATACAGGCATTCCTAAACACCTTCAAGGTATAAATATCCATTTCGACTGCCTACTTGCGGTTCCCCACAGCAAGTTTGAAAGGAGATCGAGTTCCCGCCTGATGCACTGACCAGACGCTGTCATCCTCCTTGCAGAGAATCCAGCTCCAGTGTTTCTTATTCCCCTTGCGGGGTGTTAGATAACGAGTCCCGGAAAGAGATTCCAACCTCACACATTCTAAAGTAAGGAGCAGACTAGAACTTAGAGAAACTTTTGGCAACTCTTAGCAAAACTAAAACTATAGCTAGCTATACTTTAGAAAACAGCACCTACTTCTTACCTCATACTACACTTAGGTTAGGTACACTGGGGTCGAAATATTTAGAAGCATCAGATGAGTTTTCCCATTTTAGCCTGTGTTATTTATATATGTTTTTTATAAATATATGGCATAGCTACAAACCATGCTATTGCAGTATTATTTTATCTTATTGCTAACCCTGTACGTATTGTACTTCGCATCCTGTCTCACGATTGTAGCAGTTCATATCTCTTGCATGACAAATAAGACTGTTCAATAAACCCTTTTTTATTTGAAACACTCGTCTCTCTATTTCTGTGCAACTCTGTAGAAACGAAGCATGCACGATTGACTGAGTGAAACTGTTATCTATTGTTTCCACACTTCTGAGATTGTTCCGACTCTAAGGGAAACAAAGTTGTCATGTTTATGCGGTTGTCATAAACTAATACCTTCTTGTATATTCGAGAAGTTTCTAGAGACCTCTGAGTTAGCTGGCACAACCAAGTAATTAAGTTCAATGTGCTCGATAGAGACATACTAACCTCAGTCCTATGTCAAAACTATAGTGTATATTATTCCAATGCGCAGAGCCTATCAGGGATATAGGAACTACACTACAATAACCTAGTACAACAAGTTACAAACTGTAGTTGTGTCGAGTCACTCAACTAGGCCTACACTCGACACAAGCGTAACCCTTAGTGCTGTGTGTAATAGGATGCCGGCAATTAATGATGATGGATTAGGTTCCTTTGTTAAAAAAGTTACCTCGCAAATATACTGATCATCATGGGTGGGCAACCAGAAGAAGATCCTCCCCCTGCCTTGAAATTGAATTAGTGTTGATTTCGCCACATTCCCCAAAGCAAGTGTGTGATCAATTATTGGTGTACATTTAATTTAGTCACTCCTCAATAAATCACACAGCCCGGGGAAAGAGGGTTAGGGTTTGAGGAATGGTTGGGAAGGGGGATTTGGGGTAATGTTTGATAAAGAAAAACAGTACGCATGGACAAACAACAAAAGAAAATACAATCTTTGTAGACTACCATATCCATAAATCTGTTAAGGGTGAACAAGGACATGCATGCATGATGAAGATGATAACTTGATGGTTAATGATAAGTAAAACTTACTAACTACTACTAGACAATTAGACAGTGCAGGGCATCAGTATATTAATATTATGCAATTTGCCTTGCCTGTCTGCCCTCATAGAGACATGGATTACATACAGTTTGGGGCCGATTACGATCCGGCAAAAACCGGGTACGAACCGTCGGACGGAGCATATTCTCCGTCCGACGCGTACCCGGTCGTCAAAATTTACAAAAATGGAATTACGATTCGCACGGGAACACCATTTCCGTACGAATCGTAAAAAACCCCGACCGAACAAAATATACCTACAAATTAATGATACCCATGCTATCATTTCCTCTCCTTAGGACGATAGCTTGAAGGTCTCTATAGGCAGTGGGGAGTTGCTGAATCCTACAGTTCAGGGCCAACGCTATAAATATAACCAAACCACCCCTTGCTCTACCACAAACGGGGACGCAGGGACAAAGAAAGCTTTATATCCCTCCAAAAATAGGTTACAGTTCACCAGCCAAGTCTCCTGGAAACAAATCACAGAGAATTGCCTGATGAACTGCACCCACGAAGGATCCTGAAACTTCCCCGCCATACCTGCAATGTTCCATGGCAGGACATTATAGGCGTCTAATTTGGTAATCGCCCCTTGAAGTACAACTGGTGACGACACCTGCTGCTGAGGGCTAGGCGTCCCAGACAGCTCCGTACTACCGGGCGCAACACTACAGGTGAGAGGACAAGGGGACTCCTGTTGATGGAGTAAGCCTCCTATGGGCTCTAAGTTCTTGTGCAGTCAATCGCACTCGTCCAACCTTGAAAGAGCTGAGAATCGATTTGATAGCTCCAGCCGAGGGGTAGGGTAATGCCCAGCCGAACGGGGCATCCCCCCAAAAGATTGAAAATGGCTACCCCCTGAAGCCTCCAAAGGTCTTTGAATCCACCTATTACTTGGCATACTTTGGGCCCGATTCACAGAACTAACTTAGGACGAAATCCTAAACTTACTACTTTTGGTATTCACAGAAGTTAGGATTTTGTCTTAAGTTTGTCTTAAGACAAACTTAAGACAGACTTAAGACAGACTTAAGAAAGACTAAGACAAACTTAAGACAGACTTAAGACAGACTTAAGACAAACTTAAGACAGACTTAAGACAGACTTAAGTTAGGATTTTGTCTTAAGTTTGTCTTAAGTCTGTCTTAAGTCTGTCTTAAGTCTGTCTTAAGTTTGTCTTAAGTCTGTCTTAAGTCTGTCTTAAGTTTGTCTTAAGTCTGTCTTAAGTCTGTCTTAAGTTTGTCTTAAGACAAACTTAAGACAAAATCCTAACTTCTGTGAATACCAAAAGTAGTAAGTTTAGGATTTTGTCTTAAGTTAGTTCTGTGAATCGGCCCCTTAGATTGTGGCGCCTTATGTGGTCTGCCTTGTAGAAAAAATCCAGAGGCAGAATCTGAATACCAGAATCCCTGGGAGTCAGTTCAAGATAAACATCCCGAAAGATTTTCTCCACAAGGAATGAACTATTAAAATTCACAATAATACAATCACCCCCTCTGGATTTCCTCAAGCTACCTATCCAGCCCACACGGCTAACCATGATGATATTGCGTGCCACCATTGGGCCCACAGAGGTATTGCTCAATAGCCAATGAGTAACCTTGTTCTTAAGTTGAGTGATATCCTCCTGGAAGCCTTGTGTAAGTGGAGGGACATTCCCCAAAATTACTACCAGTGGTGCGGATTGGGGTGGAAGATTGATAATCGCTAAATTCTGAGGGACATTGGTTGAGTATCCCTGCAACTCTGCCGAGCTTTTTCCTGATCTATAAATAGCTTGGGTTTGAGTTTAAAAGCACTTTTAAAGCGCACGTATACCGGCGGTTTCTTGGCGCTGTAGCTAGTGGGGACTGAGGATTAAGAAACAGGGGGAAAGGGCTGGGCATTCATTCAAAGGATTTTGTGAAAAGGTAGGTTTTAAGATTTTTACGGAATTGGGGATAGAGGGTGCTGGCACGAAGGTGAAGGGGGAGGGAATTCCAAAGGGTTGGTGCTAGAAAGGCAAATTTGGAGCCGCCCCACTTTTTCCTCCGGAAGCGGGGGATGGTGAGAAGGGACTGAGAGGAAGAACGTAGGTCCCTGGAGGGGACATAGGGAACAATCTCAGAGGAGATGAAGGCAGGTGCTTGGCCCTGGTGATTTGTAGGAAAAACCCTATTAGATACCTGCCTAGCACTTGTACCATCAGCCAGCCCCCCCTAGCTCTCTTGGAGACATATTTTCACCACAGGACTGGGCTCCGCTAGAAGATCGAGAATACGCGGCTAGAATCAAAGGCTCCCGGGTGTAATGCTGGGGGAAATCCTGGATTAAAGTCGCTCAGTGTGAAAGGGGAGGGAAAGGTGGCCCACTCTGCACTTCTAAGAACTTCGCCCCATACCTTAATTGTTGGTTTGGTGGGTGTGCTCAAATATGCATTGAGTGGGCGATCAGATTTTGGTTTCCACAATCTATCCCATATATATCTGCCTTCCACTGCACTGTCCATGTGTAACCAGTGCTTATTGGATGCACATACGGACCATACGGAGATAACGTGGAAATAAGACACCTTATAGTATAGATGGAAATACAAAAGACTGAATCCACCTACGTCTTTTGATAGTCTTAACATTTTTGGAATACATGTGCTCTGGGATTATGTCTTATGAAGCACGTTACTAGGCAGCGTATGAATAAGAGGTAACCATGGTCTAGGTCAACAGGGAGGCTCTGACATAGATATAGAAACCTCGACAGGACCGTCATTTTTATGCTGTGAATACACCCATGCCATGAAATATATATGGGAGCCCAGCATTTGTGGTCTGCCTTAAGCTGCTGTAGGAGTGGTGGATAATTGGCTCTGAGAAGTTCTAAGACTCTGGGGGTGATTTTAATACACAAATAGGTAATCTCCTTCTTAGCCCACTGAAAGGGGGTGGAGTCCACCATGTTTTCCATGTCAGGAGTAGTGAACGTAAGGTTTAGAATGAAGGATTTGTTTAAGTTTATACAAAATCCAGCCACCCCTTCATAAATCTGTAGGGCCGCTTGGAGGGCATCCAGTGAGGACTGTGGTGAAGTCAAGGTCAACAGCACATCATCTGCAAAGAGGTAAATTTTATGGTCAATTGAGTCAAAGAGGAGGCCCCAATTGGTGGGCATGGAACAAATTTAGTTGCCAGGGTTTCCATGCTAAGGGCAAATAAAAGGAGAAAGAGGGGACACATCTGAGGTGTCTCCATCTTAAGTGGAAAGAAGTCTGAACCAACCCTGTTGACGAGTACTTTTGAGCTTGGGGAAGTATAATTTGCCCGAATCATGGCAATAAATTGGTCTTCAAAGCCAAACCATCTAAAGGTATGGAATAGGAAATGTCAATCCACTCATTTGAATGCTTTCTCTGCATCAAACACTAGTAACACAGCCAGTATCTTCTTTTTAGTTGCTTCTTCAACCAAGTGGATTACCCTTCAAAAGTTATCATGTGTCTGCCAGCCTTTGATGAAGCCTGATTGATCTGGGTGGATAAGGTCAGGCATCAAATCCTCTAGTCTGGAGGCCAATATCTTTGTGTAAATCTTGGCATCAAAGTTGAGCAGTGCTATGGGGAGACATGAGCCACAGGAGGGGGGATTGTTACCTGCTTTAGGAATGATTGAGACAATTACCTCATTTGTCATGGGTGTGACCGCCCCTGATTGGGTCACGCAGCTAAAGATCATAACCAGAGGAGGTGTGATGTCAGAGCTAAATGTTTTATCAAATAGAGCCATATAACCCTCTGGCCCGGCAACTTATGGGGCTTCAAGGTGAGGATGGTGCCCCTAAATTTATCTGCACTAATGGTTTCACTCAGTATCTCATTTTGGGCTCTGTCACTTGAGGAGCTTCCACACTTTCTAGATAGTTCGATTTGTTCTGGTCACTCATGGGGTGGCAGCGTATAGCTGCTCATAGAACCTGCCAAAAGTTCGGGCCTTCTCCAAGTCAGAGACTGCAAGATTGTAATCTTCCCTCACTACATCCTCAATGTACTCCTTCTCCCGTTTTATTTGAAGTTGTCTAGCCAGATGGGACCCTACTTTGTCACCCTGCTCAGAGAATGTGCGTTTAAGATGTAGGCGAGTGAATTCTGCCCTGTTGGTATATATCGCTGTAAGCTTGCCTCTGAGAGCTTTGACTTTCCATTGTAGTGCTAATGTCAGTTGTTTTCATGTGTCTGCTCAGCCGTTTGAAGCTCTGCTTCGAGAGTTACTCTTTCATTCATTCTTTGTTTATTAAGTGCTGAAATCGGAGCAATGTATTTCCTGCCTTGAACGTGCCCCAAGTATTAGAGGGGTTAGTGTCCTAGTGGGGATTCTATTGAAAAAAGTCCCTGATAGGTTTGCGACGAGCATCCCTGAGGAGGTGATCTCTGGAGATGGAGGTAATAAAGAACCAGCGATGGAGTTTCGATGGTGGGGCACCCAATCCATGGTTAACAGTAGTTGGGTGTGATCAAAGAGGGCGATTGGGTGGAATGAAGCTGTGAGTAGGGATGGCATAAGCGATTGGCTGATGAAGCCGTAATCCAATCTGCAGTATGTGTGGTGAGAATGTGAGAATAATGTGTAGTCCCTAGTTGTAGGATGTAGAGTTTCTGTAGGCATCGATTAGACCCAAAGACTGCATTTCTTGTTTTAGGGTTTTGGGGAAACTCCCTATAGGGGATTTGTGTGGGTGGGACCTATTCATGTCAGGATCCAATGTGAGGTGAAAATCACCCAGCCCGATTATTTCTCCTTCTGCAAAGCCTCACAATAAAGCCAAGAGTGTCTGCCTGAAGGGAACTTGATTAACATTAGGGACGAACACCGAGGCAAAGGTGCACAACTGTCCAGCAAGGTGCCATTTCACCAAAATAATTCTCCCCTCCTAATCAGATTTGTATTCTTCTGGAGTAAATCTTAATGAGGAGTGGAAGAAAAGGACCACCCTATTATTTTTCTTGGCCACTGAGGATTTATACATGATAGGGTAGGCTTTATGCTGAAACCTATGATCTTCACCCCATTTGAGTATCTTGCAGAGCTATTATGTCATTTAAATGATTGAGCAAATATTTCTACAATTTGTGATGGTTTGTGGGTAAATTAAGGCCTTAACATTCCACAAGAGTGTAGTGATCACGATAGAGAATCAATGAGCGTGTAGTCTGCTGCTTTGATCTGCATAACACTGCATTCTGGATCCATCCCTCTCTCTGCCCCCCCTGAAAATATAGCAGTGTATATCACATGGTCCTCCACCCCTCTGCCCTCCCCCATCTCACCACAAAGCCACTTGTATCAGTAAACTAAACGACTGGAAATCCAGAAAAAAAAGTGGTACAACGTGTCCCCAAACAAGTAAATTCTTAGCTGAGATACATTGTCTGTCGGGCACATGTTCAAAAACAGCTAATTCTATACAGTAGAAGTTTATTATGTTCAAGGTGCTTGATGACACATTGGTTATACCTTAAGGGAGCAAGTCTAACAAATTATGATCTCATGAATTACTCTCAGTCATTCTTGAACCCCTAAGGGAGAAGGGGTTAGAAGATATAAGATGTGAACATATTATAATGTGTCTTCTAAGTGAGCCACAGGCCTCCGTCAAAATGCGGAGGCTCTGCTGAGTATAGAACAAATATGGAAGAGAGAAAAAATTGTAGAACCCCTCAAAGTTTTCTCGGAGTTTGGAGCATTACTGCGAGAGCAACTGTCTCTTTTTTGCATTTCCGGAATGGCTCTTGCTCAGGGTCCCTGCGGCATATCCATGTTGTTGATCTTCAGGAAGTGGCATAACAAAGATTACCACTGAGACTTTGGTGATATAATGAGTCTTGTTCTGATATTTAAACACTAAGCCAAAAGGGTATGCCCATCTATATCTGATGTTGTCTTGCCTTCATTTTTCTGTGATGGGCCGCAGTTGTCTACAGGCCAAAGTTGCTGAAGCTATATCTTGAAAAATAGAGCACATGGCGCACTGAAAGGCGGTATAGTTTTTTATCTGTGTTCTTTGAAGGCTCGCTTCCTTCACCTTGAAGGAGTGTTGTTTAACTAGGACATCCCAAGGTCAGTGGCTTCCTCCTGATCCCTAGGGGCCCCTTCGATGGGCTCTGTCGATCTTGATCTTCATGCAGTCTTCCCTGAGCACCTCTGCAAACAGACCCACCACATAGGCCTCAAGGTCTGAAAGGTCTACCCCCTCTTCCAGGTTACGGATGTGTATTTTGTCACATCTTGACCTGTTTTCGAGATCCTCACATTTCAATAACAAGGCCTGGAGTTGCATGGGGAGGCAGTTGGATGATTCTTTCATTAGGCCTATTCATCTGTCCAGCTCTTGGACACTGGTCTCAAGGCCGAGTGTGCGAGAGCTCACTGAGTCAATATTATATTGGAGCACGGTGAGTCTGGTATTAATGTCTGTCCTACTTGAAGCTTGGTGAGCCTGGTATTAATGTCTGACCTGAGTAGTTCCAGGGACGCATTCAGATCTGCTTTTAACTCCTCTCGAAGTTCTCACTTGAATTCTTTAAAAGAGGAGGAGAAGGTCTTCCTTCGTGAGTGCCATGACTATCTTTTGAATCCCCCTGGGCCAAAACTACAAAGTCTTTGCATCTGCCCTCAGTGAGGGTCGCCCCTGCATCGTACACTGCCCCTGCACGAGTAGCTCCACATCACCATTGTCCTCCATGGGGGCCGCTCACCTTGTAGTTCCAGGCTCATGTTGGGGCACCTCAAATGTGTAGAGAGGACGACAGCACAGTGACAGGAGCCCGTCTCTCAGCAGCAGGCAAACATGTGAAGGGCCTCAGCTCCTCATCCATGTGACTGCCTCTGCCCCGCCAATCCGCCGCCATCAGTCTCATTGGGACACCAAAGCACCACCTCTCACAGCCACACAGAGAGAAGGTGTCCGCTGTTCCAGCTAGGGCAATAATTGCTCACGCACCTCGATTTGTCATAATTTTGCATCAGAGTTTGTGTGGATCATGTCCACTGGGATAGCCTGGTAGGTCACACATCCAATCCATTGTTTTTGTCTTCTTTATTTCTTACACCAGCACCCAGGGGCAAGAGGACATCACAGCTGGGCGAGGAGGCTGCCATCACCAGCACTCTGGCAAATGGTCCTGCTGGCTCGAATAAGTCCTATTATTATTATTTCCCTAACTTTTACCTCTCCCCACTAATAGAATAAATTGCCTTGTTCATTTTTTTGTACTGTCTCTTTTTTCTCAACTCCTCTATCTATTGTTTGGTAAATTTTTGTTATCCCTACATTATCCTTTTTTCTGCATTTCATGTTTATGTAGCTGACTTCCTCCTGTCTGTAGCTTTCTTCTGCTTTTTTAGTAAGCTTTCCCTCTCCGATCATTGGTCTTGTGGTACTGTAGGACTAAGAGAACATATTTTTGGTACTGTGAATATCTCAGGCTAAAGTAAGCTGTTATTAACCACACATGTTTGTTGAGAAGGCTTTCTTGCTCATGTTCAAACAGTCAAAATGAGAAAGTAGCCATGATAATGGACTCCCCCAGTGTTGTGTTATCGCTAAATTATACAGTATATCAGCAGTTTTCATGACAGTTCAGCATGGCAAGAAAGTATGCAAGCCCATTGCATGTGCCAACCAAGACTGAATATCCTTCATTGACCATTTCACCCCTTCATTGCGCTTCAATGAGTTAGAGTCATCATAGCTTTGTCCCTCCATTACAAAAAGGTTTTGATTAGTTTGACTACCTGTCTTTTCTAACATATCAACCAAATAACCTCCCAAAGTGACAATAGAAGATACTGCTAACTGAAATGGAGTGAGGTATTGGTGTTGTTCTTTGATCAAAAGTAACAATATTTACTTAGGAGGCGAATCTGGTATGTAAAAGGTGTCATTTCTTTTCTAGCCTCACAGAACATCTGTGCCGGGGCCAGCAGCACCAGTGTGATGGAGGAAGCCCAGGAGGTTGTAGAGGGAGGAGTTCCAGCTGTGGTAGGGACAGGTGGTGGTAAGTCACACTGTTTGCTTATTGACAAATTAAGTATACTGTATTTGTTCAGCGAGGCAGATATCCCACCCATCATCATTCATCACCTCTCTGCCCAATGCATGGAAAGACCCGTGACCTAACTGCAGCATGATTCAATTTGGTAATGCAGTGTTGGCTTTGCAATGTGCATTTGCTCCAGGTAATGTAGCATTACAATGTTTTCAATGCATTACAAACCAAAATCAAGTTGTGTTTCCCAGGGACCACTAAGTCACCTAATACTAGTACTTCTCTCCATTATGCTTTCCTAAGTTCTGACCCAGCCTACCAAAAAATGTAAAAATCCATTCCTTTCTATGTGCCACATTTTCTGGCTAAGTGATTTATGTAAATTTATTTCATGGCATCCATGATGGATTTGCACCTATTCAAATACTTCCATTATGTCAATCGTCAGCTACAGTGACTGCCTAAACAAAAGCTTAGCATGTGATGATCAGCGACACCTCATCATTCTATAGCAAAACTTCTACATACCTTAATCCCTCTAACTTACCTTGCAATAAAGTGACTGTCCTTATTGCCAAGCGAAAGTATTTTTTGAAAACAATTTGTGGTGGAGTGAGAGGTAAGGGAGTAATATGGGGGGAACAACCTTTACAACGCAACTTTTACAACGCACTACCATTACAACGAAACTGTTACAACGCGAGTGCATTGACAACGCAGGACATAACAACGCAAGTCTTTACATCGACTTGTACTAGATGGCGTGCTAACATTAAAAATAGTGTAGTTTACTATCCCAACACCTTCCCTACTGTTACGTGGACTGGAGTTGGAATAGTAAATTACACTTTTTTAATATTAGCACGCCATCTAGTGCAAGTCGATGTAAAGACTTGCGTTGTAATGTCCTGCGTTGTCAATGCACTCGCGTTGTAAAACTTTAGTTGTAACAGCATGCGTTGTAACAGCATGCGTTGTAACCTCATACATCCGTAATATGGGAATAACTGCCTGATGTAGATTTTGGCAGATGGGATCCTCTGTGACGTACTTGCCAAATAAAATATATTTCACGTTACCTTCCTTGTACTGAAGTGCATCATTTTTTCCACTCTCTAGTTCAACCAGACAGGATATCCCCATTTATACATAACATGTGCGATGTAGTATTATTACTATTCATGTGCCTCTTTGGAGTCAGTGTAGAATTGAAAGGCAGCCGAGAAGAGTAGGGCCTTAGAATTAAAGTAACATACTAAATTGTTTATTACAGCTGCCCCAGCTGCAGACTGCAGAGAGTAGCAGACCTGACACTAGCATGCCTCCATTAATGTTACACAACAAGAATACAATTAATTGTGCTGCATATATGCCTTGCTCATTAATGAGGCGTAATATTTTGTTTGGCAGACAAAGTGCCTAATTGATGGCATTTTGGCATAGGTCAGCGTAGCAAGGCACATTGTGGCACTGGCCTACGCCAAAGTGAAAGGGCAGATATACACTGTTTTTAAGCGATACGGTGCATTCCTGTTCTTTCTGCCTGTGCTGGTACCGTCTCAGCCGCCTAGGGCCAATGTAGGCACCCTTGAAACATGGTGCAAGGGTGCCTCTGTTGCAGGCAGGATTGTTTATGTACAGGAAGGGGCATCTTCATGCATAAAAACAATCCTAAGAGGTGTTTTCTTCTTTCTATGTGTGTTGCAGAATGCAGAACACATGGAAAGATGAAAAAACAAGGAGAAATGAAATAATTTCTCCTTGTTGCACCTCACCTCAGAAGGCTTACAGATTTGGTCCTTACCTAGGTTTAATGTTTTTGTAAATCTGTCAAAAACAACAAGGAAGTGTCAATACTGATAATCCATTTAGTTTTTACTTTAGTTTGTGCCTAGAACAAATCTAATTATCTGGTGAACAATACATAAGGTCAGCGCGTTTCGAGACCACTTGATCGTGCTGGGCAGATAACAACTACCAACTCTGTATGTAAAGTTGCAGATGTTGTCCAAATGGATAAAACCAAACTCGGAAATGGTTTAGGACGTATGCGCAAAGATGAAGTGAAGACAGGCTTCAGAAGCAGACTCTAAAAAGGTTATCGTAAGCCACACGCTTTGCGGAACGATTTAATTTTCAAAAAATTTCACTGTCTCTGCATTTATTCAAGGCAACGCCGTTTAACTACGAAAGTTGTACAGTTCTATACAGCATTATTGGATACATTTCCATTTGGACAACATCTGCAACTTTACATACAGAGTTGGTAGTTGGTAGTTGTTATCTGCCCAGCTCGATTTTTACGAGGTTTTCCCCGCGTTAAGAGTTATCTTGATCCTGAAGAGAGCCCCATATCAAGTGGACTCGAAACAAGTCGACCTTATGTATTGTTCACCAGACAATCTTAGGGCTAATGCATATACCAGTTTTGTGTATTATGATTTATAGTGAATAAATTGACAATGATGTGATTTGTGCATTATAACGGATTATTGTTTGTATTAGGTGATGTTTGGTGTTGACCCCTGGCATTTGAATTTGAAAAATATTACGGCCAGGCTTTTTTCTGAGTGTGACTGTAGTTTAGTATGGGTTATAAATGTGGATTGATTGTGACATGAAAGTAGGAAGTGAGACTTTCGGAATGGGTGTAGTGATTTGATGAATTTTTTGAGTGTTTTTTATAGATATTGGTTTGATGTTTTTCAAATAATGAAGTAATTTGGAACCTCAAATTGTTAAATTAGTTTAAATAAAATTAAAATTAAGCAAAAGATCGCTCAAGGTTGCTGTAGATTTGTTCTAGGCACTAACTAAAGTAAAAACTAAATGGATTATCAGTATTGGCACTTCCATGGTGTTTTTGTTTGAATAGGCTCAGCCTTACTGATTGGAGCCTGGATCCTGTATGTGTTTCTTTGTAAATCTGGGGCAGCATCAAATTCCATCAGTGTTGGGTGTGAAAACCCACTACAGTGCCTCTGGAATGACTCCCAGGCACAGAGTAAGGTGAAGCAGCAATTTGTCCTGTGTCACCTTACTCATGATTTATGAGGCCACTCAAAGCCACACAGGGTGGCCTATTGTGGCTTCATACATCTTTCTGACAGCCCTGCATCATGCCTGTACCACTTTATCTGGTGCAAATGTGATGCAGGGCTTTCATGAATAAGCCCAACAGTGTCTGTTCAGTTTTTACTATGAGTCCAGTTAAACGAAAACAATCACTTTTATTCTGGTGGTATTCTGGCTTGATTGCTTGCAGTCAGTGCTTTATGTGGTGAATGTGTTGTGAAAACTTGGCCCTGTGATTAATCACATCAAAAATCCCAAAGGCCCAAGGGGACCAGCTATGTTATGCTACTGTGCTACTAAATAAACAAGCGTTTACAGTGAGCATTATTTACAATTTGTCTTTTTCTTTCTTGATGTAGCACCAGCGGATGGAGGTCATCCCTGCTGAGTATCGCCAACTGGTGGCTTTTGAGGAGGAGGAGGAGGCAGAGGCATGTCCTACTGCGGCCAGTATCTCCAGCCAGCACCAGCGGCAGTTGTGATACACCACTGCTGCTACCCTCCTCATCATCATCCAGTTACCACCTCCTCTACTGCATCATACGGGAGCTGCCGTGATTCGCACCACATTCACACCCACATAATTCCCCCTTACACCCTTTTTTAATATATTTTCTTTGGTGGGAGGAACATTTGTTGTGGGTGGATAAGATGGGAATTGGGAAGGGCAGTAGGGACAGTTTTGGTCTTACTTTGGACATTGGTTGGGGCAATTTATTTATTTGTTTGGGGAGAAGGGTCGTCAGTTGTGTGTGAAGAAGGTGGGTTTTATTTGTCAAAAAAGTAAATTGGAATTGTTTATTCATATGGTATTTGTCTTTGCACTGCTTTTAGCACAGCCTTTGTTTTTTTAAATTGACAGGAAGCTTCCCTCTGAACAGGTACATAACTGTACATCGACTTTTCTCCCAGACTTTTTTTTTCTAGATTGATATAGTTACTCCTGCCTGTCCACCATCACGTCAGGAGTTAGCTGCCTGGTTGTGGCACCACTGGATCAAGGTCATCCATGTTGAATATCTTTGGAGGAGGAGGCTGAGGCATGTGCCACTGCACTCAGTACCTCTAGCCAGCTGGCAGCAGTTGAGATACACCACTGCTGCCCCCCATCATCATCTAGTGACTGCCTCCTCCACTGCATCATACAGGAGCTGCCATGAGGTGCCATGTATCCACACCCACATAGATGCCTACCAGGGCCTTTTTTTTTAAATGGGGGTGGGCAGGGAATTTGTTGTGGGTAGAGAGGATGGGAATTGGGAAGAGCAGGTGGGGAAATTTTGGAATTTTGGAAGTTGGGTGGGATGATTTATTTATATGTTTAGGTAAAAGGGAGGGTCTGCTGTAGGTGGAAAGGGTGGGTTTTATTAATGTGGTTTTTGTCTTTGCACTGCTTTTAGTGCAGCCTGTTTTTTTTTAATAGATAAAAAGCTGCCCTCAGAACAGGCATATAACTCGACTTTCCCCCCAGCCTTTACCAAGCTGATTCTGAATTCCCTTGTCATACAATTATTTACTTGCTTGGGTAGTTACTTTATTTATACCCAAACAGTACTCTGCTAACAGACTGGGAACAACACAGACTAGGTCTGTCTTATTAATTGAGGATGTTAATGTTTGCCACTTTTGCAGTACCAAGCCACTTTTTAAAGTGTATGTGGCAGTTAGTTATACCCTTGCCCTACTTTCCTATGTAACTATTTTGACCACAAGGGGGGGTATGTCTAATCCTGTATTGCCTACAAATTACATACATAAAACAAATCTTAATCTTCAGTAGAAGTTACTAACTAAACTAGCTCATTTCACTTCTTATTTCAATTACCTAACCAGATGAAGCTGAGGCTGCTACCTCTCTCAATCTTCCAAAACCTTATTGCAAGGTTTGTCAAATTACCTACTTAATAGGGGCAGTAGCAGTAGGAGGCTAGCAAGCTCACATGGAAGACATCACAAGCGAGGTCCCACTCCCACCTATGTGAACTCCAACTGTAGTATTAATGAGAAGGATTATCCATCACAGGCAAATTGATTGAAAGAAAACACAGATGAGTGGGTTCTTTATATCATAACTTTTCAAAGACTGAGACCAGACTACTACCACGACACAAAGAAGACCTGATATGAAGACTAGCAATAGTAACATCTGAGAAGTGGGGTGCTATTTAATTAATTTATAAAAACAATTAAAACTAAATGTATGGAATCCTCAATTCATGAGGAGTGCACTCAGGTAGAAGGTAGAGCATCTAAGCAGTACAAGACCTGAATGATGATGTTGATGAATGCTGTTATATATGACTATGCACCCTTTAATGGGTGGGTGAGTAAGTTGGGTTGGTGTGGGCTATTGCTCAGGTAAGAGAAGATCCCGCAGCAAGTTGGTGTCCCTTTCACCATGTCCGCCCCACCAAGCATGTGATCCATTTAAGGTGTAAATTCGTAAGTCACACCTCAATCTTTCACACAGCCTGGGGAAAGAGAGTTAGGGGTTTGATGAATGGATGGTAACAGCAAGTTAGCAAAAGTTGTGGCCAAGACAAACACTTCATCATGACGATGAGCAGCATATCATCATCATCATCAAATCCATTGTAGATGAAAGTGAAAGAATGACACAAATCAGCAAAATGCATTGCAAACAGTCCTTCAGCCCCAGATGCCTAAGTTATATCTAAATTTTCTGTCATTTAGTTTTGAAAAATACAAATTATGTAGGTGCGAACCAACACAGTCCTAAAATTTATGATTGCTAAATGAAAAATGTTACTGTATATAAATGCCAAAGTAGGCGATGCATCTGCATTCTTCTCGGAATGTCCATCTTGGGTGGCTGCCTGAACTGGTCCAGCAAGATAAGCAGGAGTGTTCGCGTCAGATTGCGAAAGTTTTGACATTTTTGCGCTCTCCGCAGAACGCAAAAATGTCAAAATTATCGCATATTCCGCGAGCGGAACGAAATTTCCGCCCAGGCCTACTTTTTCCCACGAAAGCAACACATTGGCAGTCTTGTAAATGAAATGATCTTTACTAGGGCATTCCTTTTAGGGAAGGAAAAAAGAAGGATAGATATTGGACAGAGGCAGGAATAGTCTCCAATGACCTTGAAGGGAATGGGGAGACTTCTTCAGTGCTCACTGGTCCAACTCTAATCCAGCCATATCTGTACCAAGTGGTCGGGCTACATAAATAAGACACAAAATATGTAATGTTCCTCTACATATATACATTTTTCTTTTTTGGCAAACCCGTTTGACGATAATCTGAAAGTTCTATGGTGGCATACTCAATCAGGTAAATGGAGTTCTGCCTTATGTGGTTCCCCCAGAAGTTGGTCATCTAATGTATTAGAGTCTGATTAATGGCCCATATCCTCCTTCTTCTCCTGTGGTATTTTAAGAAGAATGCAATTGTGTGATATGAAGTGTGGTTGATTTAATCATGGTCCAATTTTGAGGCAAGGGACTGGTCCCTCACACTGTGAAAACTACATCATCTCCATTGAACACTTGCTTGGCAGACCCACTGGCTATCGGACAAGCCAAATACTTTTTGCTAGCCTGCTGAGCTCTGGTCATCAGTGCATCTTTACATACAAATAGACCAATGGGTTTTGATCCACGTCATCTTTTGGGTCATCTAGATATTCTTGGAACATCCTCTGAATGGCCACTTGCCCTGCCACTTGAAACCAAGCCATTGCAGACGTTGGGTCTGATTCTTCTGTTGCTGTTGTGGATGTTGGTGCTCTTGCTGTTGGAGTTGGCTGCTCTGAGACAACAGCACTGCCCTCTCTGGAGGTTGAAGGCTGTATGCTAGAATATTTGCACTGGACTCTAACTTACAGCTGTACTTTTTTTAGGTCTCTTGCTTGCTCAATGATCTACGTCATTTGTAGTGAAACATCCCCTTCTGAAAAAAGAAGAAAAGAGTTCAGTATTTTTTGTATCCTGGATCAAGTATTGTGGCAAAGATGTACACTTTGTACAGCACGATGTCTCTTTGCAACCTCCAAGTGAAGGATTACGCTCTCAATTAACTCATGCACTTCTCTGTTCACACCGGCAAACTTTTATGACACCTTCTTTAGCTGGTCCTGTAGTAGATGCAACAATGGGATAGGTGGGATCATCGTACTGTTCTTCTTGCTTACTTCCCGTGTGAAAACCTCAAAAAGAAATTGCATCTGTGTCAGGCATTTGACTAGGCCCGATTTGTCCACCTTCATGATCATATTTTTCCCTGTTCTATCCCCTCTTCTTTGAATGACATAGTCATTGATTGGTTTGTACTGCTCAAACAGATATAGCAACATGTAATTGGTCGAGTTCTGGCGTGTTGGTACCTCCTGTATGAGGGTTTCAACTAGTACTCTATTACCAGGCTGAATGATCCTCATCTGCTTCCGGGCTTTAAAAGAATGACTGAAATGAGTGCAAATACATTTTTCTGCAGGTAGTCAGATTGTTGCTAAATATGTCTTTAGAAAGTCCTGCAAAATCAGGTTGATGCAATGCACAAGACACTGGACCCTATAATAGTCAACATCTGTTTTGGTCTTAAGTATATTAATACCATTGTCTGTGGCAACAAATCCAGTTCTGAGACCTCTGGGTTACAGCCATTCAATCCCCTTGCTTTTAAAGTCTTCCAATATGTTTGCAGCTGTATGGGATATCTCTATGTCAAACATCACTACTGTTACACGCCGCCAAACACCCTTAAATGTTTCTTCAGTGCTGAGACCTGAAGATAGCAGTTGCCTATATGCAGTGATATACATGTAATCAGTTGCTTGACATCTGGCCCACATGTCTGTCATCAGGTGGATTGTATCAAAAGCACTGTCTGCAAAGCTTGTCCAACCAATTGCAGCCCATCTTGATGGGGTGCTGGAACAGCGACTCTGGCAAAATAGGTTTGACCGGGAACCTTCCATTTCGATTGGCACCATAAAGCCTAAAAATTCCACTCCTTCTACAAAAGAAAAAGGGAGACGTTCCAGCACTAATATTCTAACCAGCTTCCCATTGTACAAATGTGCCATTGGGTGGTTCTCTTCGTAGAAGCCCTCCTGTCTAAATATGCCCACAATAGTTGCCTGAATTTTCTTTCCTTTGTAGTACCACTGAGACAGGTGACTTTCGGAGAAATCCAGGAGATGCTAAACTTAATATATGTCTTGGGGCAATCACCGTATGCTATGGTGTTTCCAGCTAGCTCTTGTGCCATTTTGACGTTGCTGATGTGATGTAGGTGATACTGGCACCCTGCTGAGGACAGGGTTGCTTTGCGTAAAGCTGTCACCCTCTTTTTCCGCATCACTTCCCACCATGGTCGGAGCTGATTCCACTCTCTAATCACCACCACTACCAGCAGCAATTGTTTTAAGGTGCTTCTCCCACCGGATTGCATGATGTTTTTTCATATAGGTCATTTGACCTCCAATACCAAGGTGTGAACCAGACTTTCCTTGAGGAATACTCATGTGGAAAATGGAGAATATTACAATGTTATCCTCCTACTTTCTAATCACTAAGAAGTCTCAAACTGGGGAAATAACTTTTTTAGTATGCCCCTGATGCCACTGCCAGTGTCCGTAGAACTGGAAGCAGGTGAGTGTTTCTACAATTGCCTGTCTTCAGTGCATACTTCGACTGAGGTAGTGGTGGATGCAGGCCGCAGTGGGGACCTTACAAATATGGAAGCAGGTGGTGGTGGTGGTACCATTGCCACATCCTTCAGAGCAGGTTAAATAGGAGGAGTAATGTCCTCTGAGCCAGGGTCCATGGCAATGACAGGCTTGTCCTCCTCATCCCCTTCCATAATTCTAAGGCTTTCATTAACTTTTTTTTACCTTGTCTCTCGTGGTCCAATCCATATTCAGATCATCAGAAGGGGGACTTGGAGAAGGTGTTGGAGTTCCCTTTCTACTCCTTGCTGGAGATTAGGAAGCCAATGGTTCAAGAAGAGTTTCATCTTGCTCAGCAGGAAGCTCAACTTCCTGTTCTGCACCTACTTTTTGAAGATCTATTGCTGCGAGCAGCTCCTATTGTCCACTTTGCTCAGTTTCCTTTAATGATTGGGTACTAGTTTGCGGCTGGGACATATCTAATTCAGAAGCACTAGTTTTAGCCATGATTGCAGTGTCTGCCTCACTGAGAGATAAGGGCTTGGGTTTGGGCTTAGGTTTGGTTGGTGCCGTCATTGATGCAGGAGTGATACTCCCAGTTTGCGGCTTGGAGGACGGTGCAGCAGGAACACAAACTGTATTGAAAAAGGAGGAGGGCGACAAGCCAGTGGTGCTAATCTGCCACTTCTTCTCCTCACCAGCCACTTTCTTGGCAGCATCTTTTTTTGGAGCCATCTTCAAGCTCTGTCAGTTGGCACTTAGCTGCATAAGCAGATGAGAGGAGGACTCACATGTTGTGGTGATGTCACTTTGTACCGCCCTTTTGTCTTGCAGGACTATGGGTGATGTCTCTTGTGCACCTAAAAGTAAACAAGCAAGAAAAACATTTAGTGAAACGTGGCTTTTTGCACTTTGTTATTCATAGTACAGACAATATAATTTAGTGTGGTTAGCCTAAATCCTTAACAATAGTGTGTCCATTCCAAAGTAAAACCACACCACCATAACATATTATTTCAATCAGGATAACAACATACAGATGTATCTGTTTGCTTTATGTTCATTTAAGGGGAGACACCTGTAGCAGGCAGGGTGGTGCAGGGCGAAAAGGAGTAATCCTTAAACAACTTATGCCAGTGTGCACCTATAATTGGCAGGGGGTCCAGGGAAAAATTGAGTAATCCTTAAAAAGTAAATGCTGGTGTGTGTCTATGAAAGGCAGGGGGTCAATGGGAAAATGGGTAATGATAATCCTTAAAAAAATTAATGCTGGTGTGTGACAGGCGCCTATGACAGGCAGGGGGTGGAGGCAAAATGCAAAAAAAATATTTAAAAAATGTGAAAAGAATTAAAACATTTGTAAATAAATACACTAGAAAATACATAACGAAATGTAATATACAAATTATAAGTACTGGTGTACTAGGGGACTATGTGAAACTCACTGGGAGGTAAGTAGGTGCAGAGGAAAAATGGGAAAAAAATCTTTTTTAAACACTGTTTATTTATGCCTACTCTACAATGATCCTCAAGCACATTAAAGAAAAAGGCATAGCCCTCTTCGATCAGTCTCCCTAGAAAATGTATTTTTTTTATCCTCATTTGCCTCAGACCTCAGTTGACGAAGAGTAGGATGTCTATTACTGTTACTCGGCTTTAAGGAGACGTAGGCATCAAGAGTGAAACCGGGAGACAACACCCACCTACCAGTAGATGACAATCCCACAGAGTGTCACTGTCCCCCTTTCTGAATAAAGGGGATGGTCTCACTCTCTTCTGATAAACTTTAACCGAGGACTGTTTATGTTGGCCAGCTGGATGTGGAAACTACAGGAAAGACCCAACACAGTCAGAGAGCATCCATGGAGGCTTAATCATAGGATCCAAATGATTATTATTGAAAAATAAAAAATAACACTAAGACCACTTTAATAAACAATCCCATGCTGCTTTTTTCCTACTACTATGCAGTCTGTCCAGATCAGTCTTAGAGGTCTTATACAAGGAGGATAGCCATTCTATGTGTGTGGGGGGTGTGACACAACTACCCACTTCTTACAAATATCTCTCCTAGCCAACAGTATTGCGTAGAAGAGGAACCCCCTAGCAGGACCTGTTACTTCGCTAGCTATGCAAAATATGACCAAGGGGAGAGGAATGCGACAGGGATTCCAAGGATGTCTGTTATAGTTTCCCCAACTCTCCCCCAGTATTCGGTTATCACGGGGCAATCATTAAACATGTGAATGTCTGAGGCATTTACTAGACCACACTTATTGCAGCTAACTGGGGGGCCCTTTGCTATTTCAGACAGTCTTGATGGAGATAAATAAGCCCTGTGGGAGGTGAAATAATGATTCCTTCTAAGCCAGGCTGGTTTTACATTAGCATCTAAGGTATTGAAGGAAGTTTGCCACAAGTCTTCCCACTGCGCATCTGGCATAGAAGCTCCCCAAAGTTCTTCAGCAAGTTTAAAATCTCCATCAATGGCATTCTCTATAGACCAGTAAAAGAAGGAGACCTCTTTCCTCCCCACCGGCCTCGACACTAGTTGCTCCTCCAAGATGTTGCCGATGCCTATAGGTTTTTAAGATTCTGGGACCAACTCTGCAACTGTAGATATTTGAACCCGGACATACCTCCCTCTAGTCTACTGTGGAGTGATAACCAAGGTCTTAAAGAGCCATCAGAAGCCAAATCCCTCTATACATTCAAACCGGCTGTCCTAAGTGGTGTGGCTAATTTATCTTTCAGACAATCTGGAACCCCTGGTGAATCTCACAGGGGAGCCATACTCGAGTAGTAGTTTAGGTCAGTACAGTGTTTGATTCTAGCCCATATACGGGCCATCCCCAGCAAAACTTTCAACCTGATCTTTTTAAAAAACCTCTGGTCACTATATTTGAAAAGAAATCCCTCCTTGGGGAGATCCCCTCCTTTTAGCATGGCAGAGAACATGGCCCCCGTCCCTGTATGATCTGGAGTTTTTAACAGCATTCTTGCATGTGATAACTGAAAAGCCCAAGCGTAGTACTGCATATTCTGAAGTGTAAGGTCCCCCTTCTCCCTCCTGCGCCTAAGCTTCTTCTAAGTTATCCTCGTTTCCCTATAAGCCCAGAAAAATGAATTAATTGCTTGCTGAAGTTTATCGATCCCCTGTTTATCAAAGTGTAAAGGAATGGTGTTGAAAAGAAAAGTGATTTTCGGTAGTATGGCCATTTTGATCAAATGAATCCTGCACAGAATAGTCAATGGGAGATGGGCCCATAATTTCATAACCTTCTGGCATTCTCTGGATACGTTGGCAAGTTTAATCCCTGAGATCTTATCTATATTCTGGACAACCCTGACCCCCAAATATCTTATTTCACTTGTGGTTTGATGCTGACAGTCTGGCAAGTTCCACACCATGATCTCTGTCTTTCCAGCATTAACCTCATTGCCAGAAACCTGCCCGAAGTCTTGTGCCAACCTGATAACCTGAGGAAAAGACTTCTCCAAATCGGAACAGAGGATCAGAACATCATCCGCATACAGAGCTACCTTCCTCTCCCACGCTCCAAACCTAAAAGATGAGATGCCCGGCTTGTCTCTCAAACGCTGAGCAAAGGGCTTGATATACAGGTCAAAGAGGAGCGGGGAGAGGGGTGATTTGAAAGGGCTAGTCAGTTTGCCATTGACTAAGAGTCTCGCCGAGGGATTGTGATAAATAAGCTGAATAACTCGAAAGAATTTCACACCAAAATTAAACTTATCCATTACTGCAGAGAAGGAATACCCAATTAACCCTATCAAAGGCGTTGGTAGCATCGAGTGTCATTGCTGCAATAGGTAGTGAGAAGGTCGAGGCCAGATCAATAGCACCAATAAAATCGAAAGTAAGATCAGATAGATTCCTACCCCTCACAAAACCCTTCTGATTGGGGTGCAGTAGTCCACCGGCTACTGCTCCCAGCCTGTCTGCTAAGATCCTCGCGAAGACCTTGTAGTCTGTATTTAAAAGTGAAATGGGTCTATAAGACCCACATTCCACCGGATTTGTCCCTGGTTTCAAAAACAGTGAGATAGTGGCTTCTCCCCATGAAGCGGGAAGTTTAACACCTTCAGATAGTATCTCATTAAAAAGTGCTGTCATGGTCAGGACTACTGCCTCCCCCAAGGATCTATACAGTTCGGCTGGGGGCCATGCAGCCTTCCCTCCCTTACAGGCTAAGATTGCCTTCCTGACCTCTTGCTGGGATATATCTAGCTCCAGATTTTCTTGCTGAGAAGAGTTCAAGGAGGCAAGCCTACTTCCACTTAACCACTCCCTTACACTAGTTTTATCAACTACATTGTCTTCTTCATATAGGTCGTGAAAGAAGGCAAAAAAGTCATCCCCAATCTCTTCATCGGTGGATACCGAGGTGCTATCCTCGCTGTCTATTTGCTTTATTACATTTTGAGTCCTATCAGCCTTAACCTTCCATGCCAAACTTTTGCTGGCCCCCTCTCCATATCCAAAATGGGCAAGCTTACTAGCTTCCCTTCTTTGTGTGATCCTTGACTGAATAATGATGTCCAGCTGATCTTTCAGACTACCTAATTTCACCAGATAATCTTGGCAGTTAGTGGGGACCGTTTCCTTGTTTTAACTCAACTCCATTGCCTTCATCTCAGACTCTGTTTGCACCACCCCCTCCCTGTAATTCCTGTTCTTATAGCAAACCCTGCTAGTGAACATACCTCTTATAAAAGCCTTCCAGGCCTCCCATACCACAGAGATCTCGGCTGAACCAACATTCGTATTAAAGAAAGACTCTGGTTCCTAAGATAAGTACTTAACTTGAGGTTAATCAAGAAGTAGAGAACAATCAAATGTCCATACCCTTGTTTGCTCTTTCCCTGCCAGGACTAAATCCATCCATATAGCCACACGGTCAGACAAATGTGGAGTCGAGTAGCCCATTTCCTTGATTTTGCCCCTCAAGTCATAGCTAACCAATATGTAGTCAATTCTGGACTTATGGCAATACTTGTTGTTATAAAAAGAGACACCTAGTTGAGAGCCCGATCTCTCTCTCCACACCTCACACAGTCCCATCTGTGCAATCATCGTTTGGAGATACATCTGGGATTTAGACGATGTGTTCGCTCTGCTACTTGAGACTTATCTAGAAAAGGCTTAAAGACTATATTAAAATTATAATTTGCTCTGGAAATTCCAAAAGATTTGAAAATATAGTTTTCAGCAAGGAAGGATCATCTTGGTTCGGGCCATAATAGCCCACCACTGTTATCAGAAAACCTAAAATAGACAGTTTAGCGATGACACACCTGCCATCTGGGCCTACCATTGAATTTAATACCCGAGCCTTTGTTGTATTTTAATCAGAATAGCTACACCCCTAATGTTAGTACTCTAATTGGAGCTAATAAGGTGTTCGACCCATTTTATTCTTCCGAAAATTCCAGAAAATTCCTCCTTTAAAAGATGAGTCTCCTGCAGAATAATGATCTCTGCGGGAGAATCTTTAAGATACTGCAGAATCTTCCCTCTCCTAGTTTTTACTTGCAAGCCGTTAATCTTCCAGGATAAAAAAACTGAATACTACTCATGGCGGTTTAAACACCAGAACCTTTAGGATGCTACATCTCCCAAAGTACCAATCCCAGACTAAACATAACAAACATAACAGATGTGAATTGATCGGACTGAAAGACGAATGAGGATTTTTTTTCTTTTTTACCCCTATGCTCCCCACCCTGTGCTCCCCCCTTTCCCTGTAGAAGCTCCTACCCCTACTCTCCCTCCTGGAGAACCCTACCCCCATTTACCTGGACTAATAGTCCAGATTCTGCTAAACAGGGCACCTATTTAGTCCCTCTGGGGCAGATTTACAAGCCCCTTGCGCCACTTTTGCGCCACTTTTTCCATGTTAAAAGTAACGCAAAAGTGGCGCAAGGGGCTTGTAAATCTACCCCTCTATGCTCAGAATACTACACAAAGAAAGGGCAAAAGACCGAGGCCCAAAAGAGAGACCCTGTCTCCAGTTTTCTTTAAATTAGCTTCTGGATGCAATCCCATAAGCTGAGGCTTAGCTATAGTTAACTGATAAGTCAGTGTATCATATCTATTTCTCTGATGTCTGATCTCTCAGGAATCTTTAAGCCTAAAGTAAGATTGAAACCACCCCCGAGAGCCCCGGAGAACCTTGTGCAGTGAGTATGTGAATCTCCGTTACTAAACTATTTTATGGCCTTGCCAAGGCTTTCCAGAAGCTCATCTGCCTCCTGGACAGATTTCAAGTTGTACATCTTATTATTGTATATGATTCTCAAAAGTGCAGGGAACTTCAACTGGGCAACCGCACTAAGTTTCTTAAAATCGTCAATTTTCCTGCCCAGCTCCCATTGTCTGTCCAACGTGGCACGGGCCAGATCGGAGCGAATTCCGAAGGAAATATCCCTGGGTTTCAAGGACTTTTGCTTCAGGGTGCAATTTAGGATCTTTCCCTTCAGGGAAAATGTGAGAAAGTTTATGAGAATCTTCCTTGGTTTGGATAGATTAAGAAGTTTCCTGAAGGGGTCCCTATGAATCCTCTGTATATCCTTCTTCAAGTCCTCCTCCGATTCTTCTATCTGAACTGAATCTTTTATAAGGGTCACAATAAAGGACTTGATGTCATCTCCTTCTCTCCCTTCCGGGACATTCAAAAGACGTAAATTGTTTCTCCGTGAATTGTTTTCTAACATCTCAAGCCTGTCCAGGAGCTATACCTCCTCTTTCTTCAGTTGTGCGATTTCTGATCTAGCGACTCCCAAGTCGTCCTTAATTTCTCCAACTGAGTTTTCTAAGGCCACTGTCCTGGAGTTTAGGAGATCGACTTTCTTCTCCAGCGATCCACAAAACAGCTGGATCTCCCCTTGATTTGCTTCGGAGATAGAAAACTGCTTCCTGATATCCACAGATAAAGAAGAAAAGAGAGCCTCCATAGAAGCTGCTGAAGCCCCAGCAATTCACTGCTCCTCCGAGACTGTACCTCGCTCTGGGCTGTCATTGTCCGCCCTAATTTGACAGACTGGGGTTATCTCTTGCAAGGCGTCATTGTTTGTGTCCAAGGCCCTGATTTAGGCCGATCCAGTAGCTACCAAAGCCATTTCAGGATAGGACTGTAAAGCGGGAGAGGGACCATCCGATGCCTCTGTCCTGCCTTGGGAGGGTACTAACTCCAGCTGCCCCTTTGAACCCTTTCTCAAAGTCTCCCCTTGTTTAACCACATCCAACACTAATGGCTGTACTTTAAAATAGGACCGCAGAAACGGTGTAATCTTGATCTTAGAATCCGAGGATTCATTTTTGGCTCTTACTGACTTAATACTCCTGCCTTTAACCTCACAATGCTGAAAGGTGGAGTAGCCGCTATCAGCGACTATATCTGGGGTCATGCTATCTTTTTTCTCTTCCCCCTGATTTACGCTGTTGCTTGTACCAAATTTTCCTTCTTGGAGATTTATTAATTTTACTGGCAAGCTGTGCCTTCTCCGCCCCACCACCTCCTCTCTTTCCTCTCCTGCTACCTGTTATTGAAAGCCCTGTGGGGACAGTGTTATTACTAGAAATGCTGGTAGGACTTACTCCCCCTCTGCGCCTCCTGTTCCAATTGTTTAAACTCCCCCTGTAGCTGTGGCTGTATAGGTATAAGCACTAACTTGCCCCCCTCCGTGGACAACATGGCACTTACTGGCACTGCGGCCCCCCCTGCTTGCCCCCCTGCACCTGTTTTTCTTGGCTGTTGTGCAATGATTGTCGTTGTCCTAGCTGCTGCGGCTGCAATTGTAGCAGGAATGGCCAGGGTCTTTTCTCTTCCGGAGGCAGAAGAACACTCAACTGCTTTGA
Source organism: Triturus cristatus (assembly GCF_964204655.1). NCBI lineage: Eukaryota > Metazoa > Chordata > Amphibia > Caudata > Salamandridae > Triturus > Triturus cristatus. Next base: position 730,226,980 of record NC_140587.1, on the reverse strand, counting down.
AGATCAGCCCTCTGCAATACCGGTGAAAGACGTCCTGTGCTGCCTCTACCAGTGTCGGTCCGGAGGATCCCGCAAGCCGCTCCGCTGCAGCCCCTCCTCAGCTCCAGTGCGTCAGCAGACCAGCGCGGTAAATCAAAAAACTCGCCACCACACATCCCACGGGGTAAAGAAAGCAAAAGACAGACTTCAGCCCAAGAACGCCAGGAAAGAGAATCAGCAAACGGAGGGTAACGTGGAAAAAGACACCGCAGGTCTCAGCCTTGCCTACCTCAGAATTCGGGATGTGAGTGCCTCCAGTACCAAGTGACTGCTCAGCTAGCGGCCGCCATGTTCTCCTCTCTAGAAAATGGTTTTGAAAACTGAAAAAAAAGCATTTACTACACTGGCTGGCTGCACACAATCGCCACCAGCCTCATAGTCAAACAACAGCAACAAGCAAGGAGGCATGGGCTGAACAAAGAACACATACACGCTTATGACAAAAGCACACTGGCTGGCTACACAAAATGGCCACTGGTCACATGGTCAAACATCAATAACTAGCAAGGAGGCATGGTGGACACAACAAAGAACACATGCAGGCCAATGGCAAAAACACACTAGCTAGCTACACAAAATGACCACCAGCCACATTGTCAAAAAGCAAGGAGAGAGGCATGGACAACAAAGAACACATGCAGACCTATGGCAAAACCACACTGCTTGCTGCAAAAGATGGCCACCGGCCACATGGTCAAACAACAACAAGAAGCAAGGGGGCATTGACACAATATAGAGCACATACTGGCCTATGGCAAAAGCACACTGGCTGGCTACACAAAGTGGCTTCCAGCCACATGGTGAAACAACAAGCAGGGAGGCCTGGAGAAAAAAGAACACATGCAGGCCTATGGACACTGACTACACATAATGGCCACCGGCCACATGGCATGGAGAGTAAAGACCAATGGTGGCCTATAGCAAACACACACGGAAAACGGGCCAGACAAAGGAGGCATTTTAAACAATGAAGAAAGCATTACCATTAAATCAGCAATGCCAAAGTGAAAATTAAGTGAGCTATAAAAATTTTATAACAGCACACATTCTCTCATGACATCAAATATTACCGCACCAATATACACTTTTTGCAACAAAAAAAACAAGAACTACAAAAAAAGGAAATCCCACATTTGTATTTAATTCAATGCCATCCATGAAATCCACTAAATGAAGTTTTTAAAACAACATATGCCACAGAAACATTTGTTCCATCTACCCAATAACTAGTGATGGCTGGATAGCCAGGTGGCAGACTAGGACTCATAGTAAAATAAATAAATAGTGAAAATTTAACACACATGGAGAAAATATAACTAGGCCCCTACTGCAACCTTAGGCCATCCACCACAACCATAATCACATTTAAAAATTGAATAAAAGTACATGTAAATACTGGTGCATGCCCTCTATTAAACAAACAGCACCCTTATACAAAGGTTTTTGAATGTACTTGCAATGACACAAAAACAAAAGGGTATATTCACAAGGACCTATCGCCGAGTTATCGGCACTTTATCGCAGCCAAAGTCGCAATAAATGTATCGCCCCATTAACAAGCTGGTGCAAACAGCCCATACCACCAGTTTTCCAGCGAAAGCATCCACAAAAAACATCACCACAGATGACCCCGGAAACTATCGCTAATGAGATGCAGAGTAGGCGTTCCCAAGCAAAAAGCCGCGACAACACCACTCTGCAACATTCTCATCGACCAGCCAGATCGGTGATAAAATATCAAAACATGCAATAAGGTGTGTTAGCAGGAGGAAATTAACACCTGCTCAGACCTGGTGCAAAGTCGGACAACAACCGGCAACAGAAAAGGGAGCCCAGCCCACAGCCACACCTGAAGACCAACAGATGACAATGAGACACTGATCATGCAGCTCGGAGTCCCAAACAGGACACAACACCCACTGCCACCACCCCCAGGACCGCCACCCCGGACCACCAGAGGGGCAGCGTGGACAAAGACAGCGGACCCTCAGGAAATGCACCAGCCTCACAGACCTAACACCAGACAATGTCATTGCCCACTACAGGCTCAAAAGGACAACCATCCTACGCATCCTGACCATCATTGCCCACAGGCTGATGGTACCAACACAGCGGACAACCAACCTCCCACCTGAGACAAAGCTGCTGGCTGTGCTGCACCTGATGGCCTCTGGTACCTCCCAACCAACAACCGCCAGAGTCGGATGAGTCTCACAGCCAGCCCCATCCAAGTTCCTCACACCTGTCCTGGATGCCATCATCAGCTTGGTACCCCAGTACCCATACGCCCCCCACAATGTGCAGGAACAGCTGGAGGCCAAGCAAGGACTATACGCCATAGGTGGATTCCTGCACGTGTTGGGGGCAATTGACTGCACAGATGTCCTACTTGTGCCCCCTGCCGACACTGCACATAATTACCGCAACAGAAAGAACACGCATTCCATCAATGTGCAGGCAACAGTGGACCACAGGGGACTCTTCACCCATGTCGTCGCCAACTAGCCAGGCAATGTGCATGATTCCTTCATCTTCCGACTATCATTTTATTTATTTATTTATTTACGCCACTTTTATAGCGCGACAAATACCCGAAGGTGTCTCGGCGCTGTGGAGCAACTAAAGTTCATCATCCTACCGTCTTCTCACTGGTTAAACAACCATGTTTTCAAAAGCCTACGGAAACTAATCAGATTCGGAGCGGCTTTAATGGCAATTGGCAAGAGGTTCCAAAGTTTTGGAGTGGCCACGAGAAAGCGCCTGTCGCCCCAGGAGACTGATCTTGTACGTGGCACCGGCAAAAGGCTGGTATTGGCCGATCTTAATTGCCTTCTGGGGGTATAGAACTGAAAAGCTTCGATCAGGAATCTGGGTCCAGTGCCATGTATGGCCTTATAAGCAATACAGAGGGCCTTGAATTTAACGCGGCTCTCAACTCTCAGCCAATGAAGCTGACGAATACCAAGGGTGGTAGATTTGCGGCGAGGGATGTTGAGGAGAATCCTAGCAGCCGCGTTCTGAATAGATTGCAGCTTCGTTATGACACGCTTCTGAGTATGGAGGAAGAGAGCGTTCCCATAATCTATTTTTGAGAAGACTAAGGTAGAGACCAGAGTCTTCCCAGCTGACGGAGGGAGATATGGTAGCAGCTTCTTAATCTTTTTCAAGATGTAAAATGAAGATGACACAACCTTATTGATATGGAGGTCAAAGACCAGCTTGTTGTCAAAAATCACTCCCAGATTTCTGGCTTTTTCCACTGGGACAGGTGGATGGCCGAGCTTTTCTGGCCACCAACCGAGGGACCATTCAGGGGAAAGTTTTCCAAAGGTCATGATCTCGGTCTTGTCCGAGTTAAGCCTGAGGCAATTCAAGGCCATCCAAGTACTGACCTCGAGCATAGCTTTCTAGAAGTTGGCTGCTACAGTAAGGCCATCCTTATGGATACCCAGCACCAGCTGGGTATCGTCTGCGTACGATGTTAACTGTATCCCATAGGCCTTTATTATCCTCGCTAAGTCCGCTACATAGATGTTGAAAAGCATAGGACTTAGCGAGGAGCCTTGTGGGACTCCACAAGGGAGTGCAGAGATGGGAGAATAAAAGTCTCCGAGCCTTACTGTCTGGGTACGGTTTGCCAGGAAGGATGAAATAAGATCCTTGGCCCGACCATTTATCCCCAGAGCTGTGACACGGTCGACAAGAGTGACATGGTCGACCGTGTCAAAGGCTGCTGACAGATCCAAAAGGATAAGAACAGCCGCCCCTCCCTGATCCATGATCGTCCTGATCTCATCAGAGGCCTTTATCAAGGCAGTCTCTGTTCCATGCCCTTTCCTGAACCCAAACTGCGTTTTGTCGAGAAGTCATCAACCAGCGCTTCCAGGATGGCATCCATGGGAATGCACTGCTCGTTAGGAAGTACCAAATTAACATAACACACACCTCAACTCCACAATCATGCAACTCACAACTCTGGCAATGCACATGTTACAAAATCACATACAACATGCCAAACAACATACCTACCCACCAGACATGACAGCACAACTTACTGTGGCAACCTGGGCTTGCCATGTACATGAGCCTTCAAAGGCATAGCACCTCAGCCACACAATAGCGGAATGTGGGGAGAGGTGGGAACCAGGCATGTGCGAAGGAGGCAAGTGACCCATGAATGAGAATGTACACAATTTTAATTGTGGTGGAGATGTGCGGGACAGACTGCAGTATGCAGACCACAGACATATCCATGTCTACATCCACTGCTGGTGTTTGAAGTGTAGTGGACAGTGGACCCAACTAAGTCACCCCAGATAGTGGGGAAGATCGCAGAAATGTAGCTTGTGACATCCCCCCTGTAAGCTTGTGTGGAGTGGGCTGGCCCGGCATATACGCCAGGCCACGTAGGGGTGTGAATAAAAAGCACGGAGCTCTGGGCATGGTTCTTTCCAGAATGCCCAACGTGTTGGCCAGGGTGGTGCCTCCCACCCCACCACGACACCGTGAGCAGTGTTGCCTGAGATCCTGTGCGTTTGCTGCACCCCAGGCGGCTGGTCCGCAAGCCCGTCTTGCCCCTCCTGCGCAGCCAAGCCTCACTGCTCACATGTCGACACTGGCATGTGTCAAAGAGGACCCAACACATGCCGGCGCAAGCTCCAAGCCCGAGGCCCGCAACCTTGGCAGCCTTCTCAGAGCATCACAGCCTCTGCAACACAGGCCCGCTGTACTCCTTTCTCGTTGACTTACTCTACCGCTGCCTCCAGCCTACACTACGGTCAAGTGGGTCACACTTTTGGGACTGAGTCTTGATTATAAAATGGCCAAGTACACATAGCAATGCGGAGTTTAAATCTCTATATTCCCTTCGATGTGGTGACATCAAGTCTGTGCAGAGCATCCCAACCACACGTGTCTGTGGGCCCTTGATGACTACGCCTTCGGCCTATACTGCAGTCCAGCAGGCCTCACACCAATCATATCCAGTCCATACCAGGCAGGACACGGCATCGTCGCTGGCTGAACACCAGCTCAGCTCTGGTGCTTCTACCTCCATCAACCACACGTCATCCCCACATGCCATTTCAACGTCGTGTGTTAGAGATCCAGGAGGAGATTGCTGAACAGCTGTTGGCCCGCGCTGACCGCTACCTCCGGCCTACACAGCGGTCAAGTAGGTCACACATGTGGAACTGAGTCTTGATTATGCAATGGCAGAGTACACACTTTATGGTAGATTTTATGTCACTGTACTCCCTTCGATGTGGTGCCACCAACTCTGTGCCTAGCACCCGAAAAACACCTGTCTGTGGTCCCATGCTGACTACTGCCTTCAGCCTACACTGTGGTCGAATAGGTCACACACTTGGAACTGAGTCTTGATTTGTGTATGGCAGAGTTCATATCATTGCACGCATAGAGAGGAGTAAGAGGAAGACGTGGTTCAGTCTGGAGGATCCTCGTTATGGAGGTGATCAAACACTGCTAACAACTGCTCTGGTGTCACGAACTCGCGTCACAAGCCAACGACACATGGCTGTGGGCCCCTGCTGACTGCTGCCTTGGGCCTACACTGTGGTTGAGTAAGTCACACATTGGGAAATCAGTCTTGATTTATTTATGGCAGTTTTAATATCAGCTCCGGTGCCACTAAGTCTGTTCTCCAGCATCCATGGACACTTTCTGGCTGAACTTTGGTGGCAACTGAGTCTATGGACTGGGGCTTGTCTTCATCATCATGTTGGTGATACTGACTTTGTGGCAAAAATGAGGCTGTAGCATTCCACTCCTCCATTAGCCGCTTCCGGCCGGCTTCTGCCTTCTGCATCATGCCCTGGAGGACACCTTCCACTGTTCCCCGCAACCCTCCGCTACATTCACCTTCGACATCGACAAGGACCCGATCAGCTCGTGTGGCCCTATTCTCACTGCACCGCAAGTCACCGTCCCATGGCGGTGTGCCTGTGCCGGCCGCAGTGTATCCGGGGCCACTAACTCTGTGCAGCTCAAGTCATGGACCCTGTCTGATAGAATATTGGATGGCCTCTGGCTCGATGACTGGGGGTCATCAACACCATGTGTCTGTGGCCCTACGCTGTCCGCTGCCTCCAGTCTCAAGTTTGGTCCAGCAGGGCATACACATAAAATTGTGTCCTGACCTGCCCGGACGTCGTATCACTGCAGGATGCACACGCCACCACCGTGATTTGGAGGTGTCTTACTGCCAGACTATCAGAGTTGCTCACACCTGTCGTGGGTGCCATCATCAGCTTGATACCCTGATCAGCACTTCAGGTGCCACTAACTCAGTGCAGCACAACTCACGGACCATTCTAGTTGCATATTGGGTGAACACTGCACTTTCTCCAGCTACCACCATGATGCTTCACAGTTGTTTATGTTTTGCTGGTGTTTTCTGTTTCCGCTTTAATTGTGATCACTTTTCAAGTTGTTGCCAGCACCAACAACTCCATGAGGGCTGGCTTACACTCACCCCACACACATCCAGCACAGGTGTCACTGTAAATATGACTCTGGCAATAAAGGTGTCAAGCGCACATGCCCGTAGCCAGTTCAACAAACTATCTGAGTGTGTCCGTGTGCTCATGATGTATGCATTAGGGCCCCAGGCCCTATAACATTACCTTGTGCCATGTACAGCAGACGCAGCCATGTCACCGCAGGCAGCGGGTGAGACCTTGCATTGTAGCTTGGTCGTCCCCCACTCAATACGTAAGAGGAGTGGACTGGGCCGGCGTATGCCAGTCCAGCGTGGGGGTGTGGATGATTGTCCCGTGGCTCTGGGTGTGGCTCAGTACTGGAAATGTACAAAGGCATGTGTCTCTGTCACAGTGTGGGTCTCCTTTGGGGAGTGTAGGTGGTCCCTGATGGGACTTACACACCCACGTATGTATCTAGTTCGGCTTCCATGAGGTAGAACCCCACCTGCACCTGTTCGGCCACCCACATCTGGCAGTCAGACACCTGGCCTTGGAATGTGATGTGTGCTTCAGTGGGCTGCTGGGAGCCAGCCATGGTAGTGGGAGCATCCAACTGTGTGGTCTGTGCAGGGGTGGGGTATCTCAATGCAGCTGGTCTGCCCTGCTCCTGGAGGTCGATTGCCTAAGATGTCCATGAACTGTTGTAGGGCGTCGGTGTCGGAAGTGTGGAGGTCCTCTTCAGCATCACTGTAGAGTTGTCTGGCCTGCTCGGCTGGAGGTGTTGTTTGTCCCTCTGCAATATGAAGGGGAGATTCTTGTTGACATTGTGTTGGCATGTATGTTGACGCATTGTTTAAGTTCACAGACAGACTGCATAACAATGTATATTGTGACTGTTTGGGAGGAGTGGACTATTTGATGCGGGACAGTGGACATTTGGACTACATGATGTAGGTGAGGTTGTACACATACATTTTCATCTCACAGTTTCTTGCAATGTCAGATGTGATTGGCCATTTTCTATGCACAAGCGGACCCAGCTGTGTTCTCTGTTCTGCAGTGTAAGGTTTGCACTGTGTATCACATTGCCGTCCATGTGGATGTGCTGTCATTGCTTTGTGTGTGTGCTGCATTGTGGGAGAGTCACCCCTGCAGCTGTGATTTTGCTGCCCCTTATCCCTTGGAGGCTGTGTGCCTTTGACTTTTGTGCTTTTAAGGTGCTGTGATGTTGGCAACTTGGGTCATTTGTGCTCTTGGATGGTTTTTGTACTCTTGTGCATTGTTTATCTGCAGATGTACTGTTGACGTCAGTGGTTGTTTGTGCACGTGGATGTTTCAGAGTGTGACCTGTTCCTTTACGGATGTGGTCCACACTCAGCTACCTCAGTGTCGTGGTGTGCACGGTGTCATGGTGATTGTACTCCAGCCATGCTGCTCATCATGTAGTGTCACTTGCATTGTCAGTGTGGCTCACAAATATACATCTTTGCTGTGTTTTGCACGGGTGCATGTGTGTGTTGTGGAATTGGTGATGTGTGGGGTGGGACCCCTTTGGGCACATGGTGGACGGCGGCCTACTTGATGTTTCTATGTGTGCTGCAGTGTGCCACGGGGTTCAGGGACATGACCCAGGGTCATTGTGGGTGTGCGGTGTGCTACACACCGTTGTGCATGTGTGCCATTGTGCCCATCACCCCCGTCCCCCAGTCCCTGTTCGTTACTCACCCTGTTGATGTTGTGTCAGGTCATGTCGAGCAGTGTCCGGACTCCCGACTCCTTGCACCGTCTCCACACTGATGACTGTGACCACCATTTGCTCCAGCTCCTCCTGTGGCACAGGACTTCCACCTCCAGTCGCCGTTGCTGCCTTCCTGTTGGCAGCGGGTTTCTGCCTGGTTTGACTTTTCACATCATGCCAGCGCATTTTGACCTCCTCAACACTCCAACTGCATTCACAATGGAATGCCATTTTTCCGTCTGTGTTGCCAATGACACAGTGGAGGTGACGGACAGTTGTTGTTAGTCTTCTGTCACGTGATGACGATCCGGTTGTCATGCGGACTGTACCCCGTCTTCCTCTTCTCCTTGGCCTTCCCCGACCCCGATGTTCCTTGCTGGTGGTCTGTGGGGCTTGTGGGGTTCACATTGACCTGGGCAGTCAGTCTGGGTGCATCCATGTTGCTACGCAGTTTATTTTGTTTTTCTTGTTCTGCCTTTATGGTGCATTTTCCCGCATGACGCGTGGGAATTGCAGGTCTGTCGCTGGTTATCTCTGATTGTTGTATCACGATTGGTCTCATTGCAACTTTTTTCGTGTTCGTGTTTCGCATTTTTGCGGCGTCGTGTTTAGTTTAACGCGGTCATTTGCCGCATTATCGTGGGACTATCGCATGGTGCCGCCGGGTTGAGAATACTACGTTAACACGCCCATGTTTTCCCGCGATAGACTGCGATGTGCAAAGTTGCGTTAAACTAATTTTGCGATGATTATCACACATTCCTGAGAATATCCCCCAAAGTCCTTAAAATCCAATGGCATATATGCAGCAGGATTGGTACACAAAGAGAGGGATCCTTCCACCTCGAAATCCAAATGAAAAGCAATCAGGAGATAGACTAAGCACTGGGAGTAGCCTGTTGGGCAGGAAGAGGAAGTTGGAGTGGCTGGGCCACTTCCTTCTTGTTGAAAAAATGGTAAAAGAAAAAAAAATTCAAACTAAATATCTAACCTGAACGGTCTGTTGGAGTAGAAAACGTATTTTCGAGTTGATTTAGCTGCTTCTCAAGTAGAGAATCTGCTCAAGAAGCAGCTGTGACCCCTTTCACTCGCCATTTCACAAAAATGATGCCGGAATGCTCTGTGGTGACCAGAAGCCACGCTAGCGGGTGGCAAATCTCACTTGCTAGTAGCTTGCCAGCATATGTTAACACAAGACTTGAGCATGCCAATGGGATTATAATTCAGCCATAACCAGCTGTAATAATTCAGCGGGAACTCTGCGTTACACTTGGAGTGCAGAGTTACTGAATTCCATCAGCTCCGTAAGTGGAATTATAATTCCATCAGGACCTAATTATAACGTTAAAGAAAAGAAAGTGTTGAAATCAGTAATATGTTTGTTCAATAGAGAGCCAAAACTGCAAAGGCCTATCTTGGCAATGGGAGGTAAGAGATTATCAATCAATTGAAGATAAATACCGAAAGCAGTGTCCAAAGTTGCAAGAAAAAACAGATATGTCAGGAATCCTGACATATCTGACCGCGCAAAAGTCATGCATTGCTGGAGTTGTGTCGCAAACATGATGCAACTCCAACAATGCATAGGGTAGGCCCCTGCCTAGGGCACTGCGTCACCCTTACGCCTGCCATGAGGCAGGCATAATGTTTTGACACATTGGCATCCTAGAAGTGTTGCAGTGAAATCTAATAGATTTCACCACAAAACTTCTATGAGGCTTTCTTGCCTACAAACATTATACCTGCATACATTATACCTGATACAGGTATAATATGGCGCAAGACTTTACAAGGTGATGCATCTGCTTAGATGCATCGCTTTGTAAATATGGTGCAACGTGTCACATTGTTTGCGCCGCCACTGCATCACGAAAAGTGACGCAACAGCAGCGTAAAAGTGTTGCATGGCCTTCATAAATAAGGCCCTGGGAGTATTTGAATGATTTGTTTTGTGGACCTAAATATACATTTTCATCAGAGATATTATGGAGCCCGTGAGTTAACAGGCAGAGTGGTTAGCCCTAGTCGGCACCTGCCTCAAGCTGACAAGAGTGAAGACACCCTGAAAGACTGGTAATAAATAGTTCTAGGTGGAAGTACGGTGGCGTTCACAATAAACCACTCTGTAGGCATTGACCTCCTGTGTCTGGCCCCAACCCAGGAAACATGTCCTGATGTACAGAAGTACAGGATGTTCGGGGAGGCTAAGGCCGAGGGTAAAATGTAATTTTTGGGTCAGATCCTCATAAGACAGTCGAAAAATAAAATGGCCCAGAAAATTGTTAACCTGCAATGCATCAGTTGCGTACACTTCAAGAATCTGTACATATTCAGACTGAACGCCAGTTGACACTGTCTCTGGGAAGCATGCACTGATGAAGAGGAAGAAGTGGTGGCTGGAGTAGTGAATACCATCAGTAGGTAGTGGACACATAAAGAAGTAACCAGTCACGTGACCCGAAGTCTAGCAGAGCAATCAGATGAAAAGCAATGGCCCAGGGAATCACTAAAGTGTAATGTACCAGGCACAAATGAGGCAGCATTTATGCTGGGATTCTGTGCATGTGCAGAATACCCCTGAGTTGCCACTACCCTCAGGAGTATGCATGAATGTAAAAAACAGCAGGGAACGCAGGTACAGTGTGCGTGATGGTATGCAGTGGACAGATTTGTCATAAGGCTAACGCATAAATGCAAGCCCAATGACTCCTTCTTTTCCACTACTGCAGTGGGAATCACTTTTAATAACACATGGTTTACAATCATACACAGTGGTGATCCTTGCTGTATTCCATCCAATAAGCCAATGGACCTTGCACGTTGAATCTGAGAAATCAGAAGCAAATCATCACATAAATATTATTCGCAATCTCTATCTAAGTTCAGTCAATATCGAGAGTTATTGAAGATTTGAAGTTTTTTTTATTTAAAAGTTTAGTATATAGTCTTTGTTAAGTTTTTCTCATATTAGTCTTAGAATAATCAATCTTTTACAGAATTGATAAAGAAATAATGGTTAAATCAAACAAATACAATGCATTAAGCATGTTCCATAAAGGAAGAAAATCCCTATTCTAAAATTGGGGTGAAAAGGAGTCAGTAAGAATATGTGACGAGTTCAAATTCGAAAGAGAGCGAGATTAAGCATAAAGCTCAAATATTAAAAAATTAATAATCAATACAGCAGATTTTCCCATAAAGAGAGGTCCACGAAATTCAGTAGAGTCTCAAAGTAATAAGAAATGTGGCAAGGGAAAATGCTCAATAGCAACCGCAATCAGCAATGGTATCTGGGCAAAGGCAAAAAGGAAAAGGGAATGGCGTATAGAATGAGGTATGGCTTGGTAACCTACTCTAGGAACATGTGCTATTATAAACCATCACAATCAATATTGCAGTTCATGTTGCATCTTCTCCTCTTCTCATCAATCATCTTTCAGAGTTCTTCCTGGGAACAGGTTCACTCTTCGGTTTCTCACATAGCAGATACCATAATGTTCAGACAGCAACCTTCAATTGTGCAACTATGTTGTTTTCAAAATCCAACTACACTTGAGATTTCTTTTCTAAATATCCTTTCCTATGAATGGAACTACATTTCTATCCTTTTAATGAAGCAAATGAGGTGTTAGCTAACAATGGGCTATGAAAAAAGACTAAACCATCCTTGTAGGAAACTAGGATCTGATTTCATGATTACCCCTACTTTTTGCTGGTGTCCTTCTGTTTTCTGACTAGTCTGACTAGGATCCGGCTAATCAGGTCCCCAGTTACTGTGGTCTCTCCCTAAATTTGACTATGGTAATTACTTTGCTACCTTTCCAATTGGCTACTGGTGTACCCTTCTAAGTCCCTAGTATATGGTACTAAGGTAACCAGGACATAGGTACACCTGGGGTCTTCCATGGGCTGCAGCATATATTATGCCACCCATGAGAGACCACTCAAACTGTGACTACAGACCTGCCATTGCAGCCTGTGTGAACTAGTGCTAGCACCACTCAAAACAGATATAAGTTTCGTATTTCTGAGGCCACTGCATTTAAAAACTATAAGTCTACCCTTAGGTAGGCCTTTCAATCCTAAAGGCTAGGTGCTAGGTTATAAGTAACCCTGGGTGTAGTTTGCGTAGTCGCGCTACGCGAGGCTACACAAAGTTGTATAAGCACTACGCGACCTACGCGTGGCTACGCGAGCGTACGTAGTTGCTTGTCCCACCCGTTTGCGAAGCGATTTTCTTGCTGGCGAATGCGTGTTGTGTGTTCGGGACGCTGTTTGCATGCTCGGGAGATAGTATCTTGCGAACTTACCCATGCGGTCGCCTATGGGTGCGGCCATCTTGCTTTTCACTTGTCCCGCCCTTTCGCGATGCCTTATTTCCTGTTCCGGGTCGCGTATAGCGTGTTTGTGATGCGCATTCCATCTTACGTATTCATCACGCTTTTTGCATGCTCACGGTAAAATAACGCGCAATCTTACCCATGGGCTCGCGATGGGCGCTGCCATCTTGTTTTTTCACTCTATGCTATGGTTCTGGGGCCTGCTTTTCATTCCTCCCTCTACCTTTGCAATCCTTAGGTTTTTACACTGTTTTTCTGATCTTTTTAATTTATTATCTATCCCTCGCTGTCCCTATGTTTATATTTTATATTTTATTTCTACTTTGACTGCGTTTTTTTCACTTTTCTACTGTTTTATATTACTTCCTTCTTTAAGCTCCTACTTCTTCCCATAACTTTATTTTTTCCATCTAAATTTTCTTTTCCGCCTCCCGCTCACCCCAGAACCATGCCTAAGGGTACCAACAGCTCCAAGGGCAAGGTGCCTGCGACCAAGTGCCACCTGCCTGGCGGCAGACTGCGCCCTACAGGGGTGCAGGCCCGGGAGCTTTACGGTGAGACGGAGGTGGCCGCCCTTGTTTTGTTTGTGCAGTGCCACCTCCCCTTGACCTTGGCAGCAGGCGGCAGGCCTGGCTCCGGGTACCCTACCCAGGAGCGTCACCGCTGGTGGGCGAAGGTGTGCCGTGCAGTGTTTCATCAGTCAGGGGTCCGGCGCACCCATAACCAGCTGGCCCGCCGGTGGTCAGACATCTTGGACCGGGAGCGGGACCTGCTGGACCTGCTAGATGTCGAGGTTGTGGGGCTTGGTGAGTAGCTAATATTATATACTAGTAGTATAAGTATTGTTAGTGTATAATTTTTTTGCAAATAGCAAGAATACTGCTACTTACATTGCAGGTAAATTATGGTTCAAAATCTTCTGTGATTGTAGGACACAGGTGCTCGGCGCTACTCTTACTTGTTTTCATCTTTGCGCGTGCTTGGGCTGATTATGTAAGAGTTTACTTAGAGAACTTACGTTAGGTAATGCAATTGCTAGAGAGACTCTAGTCCTTTCTTTGTCCTCCTGTCACTAAGAAGAGATTGTGGTGGATGGATTGATAGGTTTAGTTAGTATTAGTTGGTAATTTTTTAGAGGTCTGCGTGACGCATACTCTCTGTCACTGAGTGCTGCTTACCCCAGTCCTTAGTATAACCTTTTGTAGTTTGTTTAGTGAGTGGTAAGACTTAGCTGTGTCACTAGCAGAACATCTGATGCAACCAACCAACAATTTAGTGTATGCACAAATTCATGCATGTGTCCTCCACCTATGCATTTTTTAGGGCTAAAATTTAAATGCAGACTTAGTGAACAATTGGCCCGTCTGGAATATGTGGGCTAGGTCAGGTGGTACATAGGCTTAGTTAGTATTCTGGAATCAGAATGGAACACTGGATTAGTGTTCATAAATAATAAGCAGACAGTCTGTGAATCCCGCAATACTACTACTAGTCGATCTGATTATATAGGTCAATTTTATTGCAATTGTTGTATCCTAAAATGTTTTTTGAGCGTTTAAAAAAAATATTTTATTTGTTTCACAGTACACCAATCATTAATGTTTGTCTCTTTCTTTAATATATCTTACATGATCAGCACCCAGGGGCAAGAAGACGGAGTCACAGGCGGCGGGACAAGAAGAAGATCAAGATGCCTCCCAGGGCCAGGACCGCTCCTCTACCGAGGTCTCTGCTGCTGGTCCCAGTAAGTCCTCCAGTGGTTAATATTAATAATTATATTTCCCTAACTTTTACTGCACCTTATTTTTTCTGAACTAATATTTCTGTTTCCTAATTAAATTTTTTCCAAATCTTCTTCGATCTAGACTGTTTCTAAATTCTTGTTATCCCTGCCTCTAACTGCCTCTATGAGCCTATGACTCTCTGTACTACTACTATTAGTCTGTCTGCAGCTAAGCTTGCCCAGTTGGCCACTCTTTATTTAAAAGGTTTTAAATAAAACTCAGATTCACCAATAGCTCTAGCCACGGAGTCTAGTCCTTTGGGTTGTCCTCTTCTGGTCTTCTTAACCTTTCTTGAGGCTTTTCGACAATTCCCACCAACAAAATGCCCAACCAGATATTTGACTATTTTTGATAGGATATAGTACATACTACTACTGTTGTGGGGATTCTGCACAGCCACATACAGAACTATGCACAAGAAAATTGGATGTTGGTGATGGGAGGTTGGATCTTCCCCACACCTCAGTCAGAACCCACAATACCCTGACCGACTAGCTATAGTCTCTCGTTAGGTCCCCGAACCCCCTCTGAAGATACCCAATGATTAGACAACCCAGAACATAATAACACCCTTTCGCTCACTCACTTGTGTAAGTCCACCACACCAAATACCACAGAGTCTATGTGTAAGTTCAAAAGGTTTATTTTCAACTAACAAGCTCTGTACGTTGTTCTACAATTCAATTCAGTATACTATACGAGCCAGCTCCAACATCAAAATGCATAATATTAAAACAATAAACATTGTTACAGTCCATCGAAGACAAAAGATCTCTGTGCGAATTCTGGGGGACCCCTCACCTTAGAACGTAGAAGTACTGGTTACATCATAAGCTCTGCAAAGCTCTGGTTCCTAGAAGGGAATCTTCCGCCTGTTATGAGAAAATGGTGTGCGTTAGATAGTATAATGCAAGCATTTCTCAGTCATGCCAAAAAGTGTAGCACGTTATGGCTAAGCAATACAGACTGACCAGAACTCCATAACAAAGTGGCTTGTTTTTCGACCTCTTGTACGCAACGCTCAGACAGTAGCTGTATGAGCCCATGTGGGCTCAAAGGCGTCACTCTTACACAACAAGCTGCGAGGTAACGTCACGTGGGCAAAAGACATGAAGCTAAAATGGTTGCATGGCTCAGGCTAACTTTGCAAAGAGTAGAGTAGACTAGAATGACCCTAGGGACCATAACACTACTAGTGTCTACTCTACTCCAGTACCCGATTTGGACTAGTGATGTATGTTGTATATGATTGTATGTATTAACTTTTTTCCCAATCTTGCTAGTAAAAAAGAATAAATAGGGGGAGGTGTATATATGGCATCTTAATATGTGTAATGTTTTTTCCTGGAGTACTACCGACCACCAGTGCCGGGGCCAGTGGTGATGCGGCCATTCCGGAGGGAGCAGGAGATGCGGCAGCGGCACCTGCAGGAGCTACTACAGGGGGTGAGCCAGCAGCAGCGGGCGGTGGTAAGTTATATTCCTCACTTATTGACATTACACTAGCGGTATGGGTGTACTGTACACTCACTGTACTGTTGAGACTTAGTAAGTATGAAGTTGTCGTGAACATTAGACAACGGTTGAAGAAGACACCCGTTACTTAACAATGGCATTAGCAATAGCATTAGCAGCGTGAGTTGGATAACCAATGGCCTCTTCTATTTGACTCAGCTGTGAAAGTTTTATGGAGTAGACTAAAAGTCAGATCAGATGACCTTGATGGATGTGTTCAACAAAAAGGGAAAGAAGGTTGGAAGGAGGAAGGACGGGCGAGATGTAATATGACTGGCAGAGAAGGATATGTTGGAAGAATGCATAAGTGGCTGATAGGAATCAGATGCATGGGTTGTTGAAGGATGGGTGGAAGGTGAAAGAAAAGATGCCTGCACCGTATGGGAGGATAGGATAGCAAGAATCGTCAGCGGTGTTTGGGTCAAACTCAATGCGAAGGCAAGCAAGGAAGGACGCATGGGTGGTTGTTGGTGAAACAAACTAAGGTTTGTAGAGAGATTAAGAAGAATGATAGATGTTTACTTTGAATGGATGGATGCCTGGATGTAGTCATCATAGATAGCATAGGTGGAGACTGTCACTGGATGCAGACCAGAGAATGTAAAAGAAACCGTGCCACAGTAGCGAAGCCGAGGGGAATATAAGTTGTATTTTCAGAATACTCCCTTGACTCACAGTGGTTTGCAAGCACATCATCTATATATATTGTGTATGTATGTATGTAGTTATCAGCGTCTTCCTCCGACTCCAAGGACCACTCTCTAGCTATGTTAATTTTACAGCCTGCCATGGGAGTGGCCTATCTGTTGGTTACACAATCAATCAAAACAAAGTACCTCATGTCGTCCCATATATAAGCAATGATGATTGGATCAGATATATAATCTGCCTTTTTGTAGTAGTCAGGGTAGGGTGAAAGTGAAATTGAGCAATTGCCCTTGATGTAACAGAGAGAGTATGGCCAGGGCCACCCGTAATAGATAAATACTAGCTTCCCCACCTGCAGACAGTAGTAAATAGAACTAACGTGAGTCTGCGCCATGACTCGAGTATGTTTGTCATGGGCGAAAGCTGACTGAGCTGGCATGCCGGCTACAACAAGGTTATGTAATTTCGCTAAACGAAAAAGAAAACTGGTGTACTGTGCCATAGTGCTAGTACAATGCCTGAAACTCCCACAAATGTTAGAGGCAGAGGAAGTGGGAGGGCAGATACATACCACAAATGTTATGTATTGTGCTTGCTAGTGCTACTGTTACTATGCCACTATGTGTTGAATTAATTTAGTGTTACTGTTTTGCTAAGAGTATTGGTAATAGTCTTTTTTTCTTTCTTGATATAGCTCCTCCAAAACCAACGAGGAAGGAGTTGGCAGCCATGGCCCAGTGCTAAAAGCTGGAGGCCATCTGCACAGAGTACTGGCGGCTGGTGGTTCTGGCGGAGGAGGCAGCAGCAGCAGCAGCTCCAGTGGTATGGCGCCGCGGTCAGGCAGCCGCCCGGCGCCGCACAACAACATCATCCAGCCCTACTGCTGCCACCGCCGTGGATTCAACTGCAGGGCATATGCGCGCCGCATGCTCCTCCGGAATGCGCGAATGGAGGAGGAGGTAGAGGAGCTGAGGAAGAGAGTCAATGTCCTGGAGAGGGAAAACCGAAGAGCCTGCCGCTAAAAAGACCCTGTTTGATTGCCCCTTTTTTAATCCTGTTTTTGGTGGGTGGGAATTGGGCGTTGGGCTTTATTATGGACATTGGTTACCGTTGGACTTTATCGTTTTGGACACTGGTTGGGGTTAGGGAGAGGGGTGGGTCAGGTGTTGTGGGATTTTTTACATAGTTTATTTTTGTTAGGGTATTAAATTATATATATTTATACTTTACATACGATGTGGTTAATGTTTTGTGGGTGGGGTTACTGTTTTACGTCACACTGTTTCCTTGCTGCTGCAGGGCCACAGCCAGTGTTTGATTTAAATAATTGGCTGATTTTGTAAGACACAAACAGATAGATGCGGTACCCCTCACTGAGTGACTTGTCCTACTAGTATGGTCAGTATCTCCTCCTAGTCTACTATTATACCTCACCCAAACATCTTTTCTTACCTGTGATTGATGTTTAAGTTACGCTCAGCGATGGCTGCATGACGATGCAGGTTGGGTTTCCGAAGATAATGCAGATGCCATGGTTGTGGTGGTAGTAGTAGACACAGGCAGTAGCTTTTACAAAAAAAAGAAAATGAGACAGTCAGTCACCTGAGAGAGACTCTGGGAGGAGTAGTAGAGTGAACTAAATAAAACATAATGGTGGAGGGGATAGTGTTGTGTGTAGATTTAGATTCCGTATATAGGTTTCCCGATTTATGCCCTTATATAGGTACAATTCATATTGCCCCTATTTAGGCATAGAAAATCCAGCCCTTACTTAGGCATTGTCCATGCTAACCAAATACAGGCATGGTCCACGTCACAACGAGTTCTTGGAAAACCAGACTCTTAAGCCTTCAGGAATTTCCCTTGCTTGGATATTGATTTCTCTAAGAACTCATTTATTATGCATGAACATCTATTCCTTAGGGGTTCATTCATGACGTTCCAATGTCCGACTTTTACGTCAATACAGGCATTCCTACACACCTTCAAGGTATAAATATGCCTGCACTTGCCCTGGCAAACCACGGTTCTGGTACGGTCCAGTTCGACTACCTTCTTGCAGTTCGCCACAGCAAGTTCAGAAGGAGCTCGAGTAACCACCTGATGCACTCACCAGACGCTGTCATCCTCCTCTCAGAGAATCCAGCTCCAGTGTTTCTGATTCCCCTTGCGGGGTCTTAGATATCGAGTCCCGGTAAAGACTAAAACTATTGCTAGCTATACTTTAGAAAACAGCACCTACTTCTTACCTCGTACTACACTTAGGTTAGGTACACTGGGGTAGAACTATTTAGAAGCATCAGATGTGTATTCACGTTTTAGCCTGTGTTATTTATGCATGTATTTTATGAATATATGTCATAGCTACAAACCATGCTATTGCAATATTATTGTATCTTACTGCTAACCCTGTACGTATTGTACTTCGCATCCTGTCTCACGATTGTGGCAGTTCATATCTCTTGCATGAGAAATAAGACTGTTCAATAAACCCTTTTTTATTTGAAACACCCGTCTCTCTATTTGTCGGCAACTCTGTAGAAACGAAGCTTGCATAATTGACTGAGTGAAACTGTTATCTATTGTTCCTACGGTTCTGAGATTGTTCCGACTCTAAGGGAAACAAAGTTTTCATGGTTATGCGGTTGTCAGAAACTAATCCCTTCTTGTATATTTGAGAAGTTTCTAGTGACCTCTGAGTTAGCTGGCATACACAGGTAATTAAGTTTAATGTACTTGATAGAGACTTACTGACCTCAGTCCTATGACAAAACTATAGTGTATATTATTCCAATGCGCAGAGCCTATCAGGGATATCGGAACTATACTACATGGCGCCCAACAGTTTGGTAAGGCACTAATTTAACGCTAGATTGTGAAGTAACTCAGTTGTGCTTTTCTCAGAGACCCCTACTCACAATACTCCATAAGACGTCTGGAGTGGGTGGTGATAATATCCGCCATAGCTGAGTAGGAAAAAAATCCTATGTATTAGCTGTTTGGTTTGTTCAACGTTGAAGGATACAGTGTTCCAAAATATTGTGCACCTTATCTTTGTTCCCTTGAAACTTGCTCTGCAATGTTCATTAAACAATGTCCCAAAATGAGGATAATAACACCAGAACCGGTGGAGCTGTACTCGACGATGTCACGGCAGCTTTTGATTTTACAGGTTTTGATGAAACCGATGAAAATATGAAAATCATCTCTCCAAATTTAAGGAGAGCCATCACTCTAAACCTTATAAAACATGGCCTAACACCAAGAGGTGGTAGAGAAGTTTTTGTGATAAAGGCACATGAATCTCACCAGACAGAGGTATTCTATTCATGGATAGTATTTCCAGAATCAAATATAGTAACTAAAACGTTTCACTTTTACAAAGAAGATGAACCACCGGAGGAATATATTCAGTTCGAGGATATTGAAAAAAAAAACTTACATACTAGGAGCATGATCTCTGGTTTAAAGGCCCCCTAAAACATTACAATCACTTTACCAGGCTCGGTCCACTAGGGAGACCAGGAGCAACATGGCCGATTTTAGCCGGCTACACACCTCATCCGGACATTGAAGCAATGTCAAATGTAGAGATACTTAATCAGATAAAAAATGTCATAGAATAACACAGTTAAACCACAACTGTCTGAAAGTCCTGAACAGGCCTTTACTAAAAACAATCCTACCTCTTCTAAAATGAAGTGGGAAAATAACAAACAACATTCAAAAGAGAAAGATTCTCAATCCTGAGGTAGGTCTCCCCAAAAGGAGCCCTCTGAAAGGAGGTATAACCTCAGGAATAGGGATAATTTGAGAAAACCTGACATGTATCAAGATACTGGTACACGTTCCTCTCGTACCTTTCAGATATCATCACAGACATCCGAAAGAAGAGGACGGTCAGAGAACAAAGAAGAACGCGTGAAGTCCAAAGACGATCAACACGTTCAGAAAAACAAACCAAAACCTCAATTCTCCAAAAAGAAAGTAGCAGGTCTGAAGATAAGACATGCCGAAGATTCTGAGAACACAACTCAAGAACGGAGAATGGGCTCAGACAATGTTAAACAGCGCAGCAGAAGTTACAGTAGCTCACCAGAACCTGAAGGGGCTTCTGGAGACAGTAGACTTGAATGAGGACATTCAAGTTGAAACTGTAGATACCAGGGTTAGTTCCCCGCATAGGTTATATGAAATAACAATCCAGATGGAGGGAGACATACCAAGAAAAGTGAAAGCATTCTTTTGGGAGCGACTTTCAAAGGGTTATGATATACTTCTAGCAGAACAAGACTGGCCACCAGAATTTGTCAGGGAGAGCCCGCATGGCGAATACATAATTATGCCAGCCTTCTCCTTTTTTTTTTTTTTTTTTTTGAAATTTTTTATTGAAATCAGGACAGGAGAACGGGACAACACATAATAGCTAGAATAACAGGCAATTAAACACATTGATCAAGTCGAACAGGCAATGGAATACAAAGCATGTATATTCAGATCCGAAACCATATCAGTTGTATCAGAGTCGACTCAATGGCATAAAGAAAAAAAAAAAAAAAAAAAAAAAAAAAAAAAAAAAAACACCCCCCCCCAACCCATAGAAGCCCCCTCAGTCTTTACTTAGAGTTGATGATCCCCAGATTCTATTAGTTTTTTGTAAAAATTTGTGGCCTCGGATCTTAGCTAAAGAAATTTCCATGGTGTGAATTTCTTTGACAAGAAGCCACCACTCCATCACATGTGGAGGGTTGCAAGAGATCCAGGTCCTAGCGATAGTAAGTCTGGCACACCCAATCAGGATATTAATAAGATCAGTTTGTGAGGCTATAGATGGATGATTCAGCAGGGGGATGCCAAGCAAAACATTGGCCAAGCTTATTATGATTGGTTGTGACAAGATCTGCGTAATACCCTGGCTAACTTTAGACCAAAATTCAGTGAGTCGGGGACACATGAACATCATGTGTTCGAGAGTAGCGGCTAGCAGGTCACATTTAGGGCACCTTGTCCGGTCACTGCTGGAACTATTACTAGACCATTTTGAAACTTTTTCCGGAGTATAATATAGCTGAAATATCGTTTTATACTGTTGTATACGTAAGCTGGAAGATTGGACCGAGCGGTTAAAACTAGTAAGTGAAGATGATATCTGATTAGCTGTGATATTCAACCCCAAACGGGAGCTCCATTTATCCGCGATATTCCCGCAGTCGTCCGGTTTGAACGATGTGAGAACTTTATAGCCTAAACTGATGAGTGATCTAACCTTAACAGTGTAAAAGCAATTCCATATATCTGAATCTTCGATTTTAAGTAGCTTTATTTTGCGTATTAAGTAGTCATGTATCTGAATGTATTTAAACTGTGCAACTGAAGGTAATTTGAAGATTACTCTTAGTGACTCAAAGGATAATAGTCCATCATTACCATAAAGGTCACCGAGTGTTTCAATTCCGGCAGCCTTCCACTTATGAAATACACCGTCATGAAATATGTCCGGAAGACCGGGATTCGCCCATAGAGACAGTTTAGGATGAAAAAAAGACGTGTTACATTTGGCTAAAATAAGTTGCCAAATTTTAACCGTGTCTCTGATCGTCTTAAATTTTACCCGCTTGAAGTAGTTTGGGTCAGTAGATTTGGCTAGAAACATATTGGAGTCTTCGCCAAGGGCGAATTGGTAACAGTATATTGTTTGTATGTTACGGATAAACAGGCCACGGAGACGGCTCAAGAAAGCAGAAAAATAATAAACTCTGAAATCGGGGAAGGTCAGGCCACCTTGGTTAAGTGGTAGTTTAAGAAGACTTATTGACCTGCGGGCCTTCTTGTATCCCCAGATGTAGCTGCTGAAGATCCCATCAAGCCGTTTAAAGTATGCATTACTAACAAGAAGAGGTATGGACCTAAATAAATATAAGAATTTTGGTAGTATGTTCATTTTAATTAGGTTGATCCTACCAACCATGCTTAAGGGAACCTTATGCCATTTTTTTAGAGTTGTAGCAGTTTCTTTAAGAAGAGTCTCATAATTAAGTTTGATAATCTCATTAGTGTCTGAAGAAATTTTAATACCAAGGTAAGTGGCTGTTTTGCAAGTCCCTTCTATTTGAATCGATGGTTTATAGTTAAGAATAACTTGTGTTTTATGTGAGTTAAGTTTATAGCCGGAGACTAACCCGAATTTGTTAGCCTCCTCAGTGATTCCCAGTATAGCTAATGGGATATTGGTTGAATAAACCGCAATATCATCGGCATATGCCGTTATTTTTAGTTGTTTCTGACCGTGTATGAAAGGGGTAATTTTAGGATTCGTTTGTAATGCCACGAGAAATGGTTCAAGCGATAGCGCGAAAAGCAAGGGTGATAACGGACACCCTTGCCGAGTGCCACGAGAGATGAAAAAGCTAGAAGAAGTTAGCCCATCATAGCAGAGCGTAGCTGAAGGACGGTTATATAAAGCCTGGAGCCATTTAAGAAATCGGCCATGAAATCCCATTGTGATCATTGTTGACCAGAGAAATCCCCACCCCACTCGGTCAAAGGCTTTTTCAGCGTCCAAGAGAATCATACCGAGTGGGGTGGGTCCAACTCTGGCAACATCGAATGCAGTAATGGCCATATTAATATGGGCAGTAGTATCTCTTCCCATAACAAAGCCATGTTGGTGAGGGGACACCAGAAGAGGGATGAGTGGAGCTAATCGGGAAGCAAGTACCTTGGCAAAAATTTTGGCATCTGCATTGATGAGTGAGATGGGTCGATAGGACCCACATTGATCCGCCGGTTTACCCTTTTTTAAAAAAAAGACCATCCTGGTTGTGTTCCAGGATTTAGGAGCCTCCCCATTTATCCCAACATTACTGATCACATCAGTGAGTAATGGGAGAATTTCCTCCGAGCATTTTTGGTAAATGTCTAGTGGGATAGTGTCCTCTCCAGCAGCTTTTCCTAGGGGTAGTGAAGCAATTGCTTTCCTAATCTCTTGCTCAGTGATGTTTTCAGAGAGCAACTCCTGGTCTTCGATCTGGTTTCCTTTAGTTATGTGAGTATCTAAATATTCTTGTATCTTATTCATATCAGGATGATCCTCTGGAGTGTATAATGTACTATAAAATGCGACGAATTGCTGGAGAATCTGTTCCGGTTGGGTGTAAACCAAGTTGTTTGGGCCCTTAATTTCCTTTATAAGGGTTTTAGATCTGTCATCAGCAATTTTGTATGCCAAAATTTTGCCCACCCTATCCCCATTCTCGTATTGAGATATATGGAATTTTTGCAAACTATTTAGATTTTTCTCCATAAGTCTTGTTTTAATATTGAGCTTAGATGAAGCTAACTTTTGACATATGTCAGAAATATTTGGCACATCCTGTATCAGAGCCTGTGACAGCTGGTTTTCAAGCATAGTTATGGTGTTGCTCAAGGCCGTCCAGCCACGTCTATTTAATGAGTTTTGTTTGAAGACAAACTGTTGTGTAAACCCACGGACACTTGCTTTAACCATATCCCAAACTATACTCAGAGCAGCAGAATTAATATTTATAGCAATGAACTCGCGTAAGTGTGCTTTAAGTTGGGTGATGTAGTCCGTATTAGATAGTAGATGTCTGGGAAAGGTGAATGTCCTAAGTTTCCGATTGGTCCGTGGCGGGGTAAATGATATCACTATTGGATTGTGATCTGATGTGACTCTTGGGCACAGCTCGATGAGGCTATTCTTTATAATATTATCTGATGCCCAAACCATGTCAATTCTTGAGCAGAGTTGATGGGGGGCAGAGTAGTATGTAAAGCCGGCAGTAGAGGGATGTATTGTTCGCCAAACATCTTTTAAATTATGAATACGTCCAAGTTCGATAAGTGCGGCTCGTGAGCGGCGCATCCTCTGAAATGCTCGTTGTCGAGTAGTATCGATATTATAATCCATAATAAGATTGAAGTCCCCCATTATGATAAGTTCCCCACAGGTATCCAATAGTTCAATGTTTAGCCTATCTAGGACAGACGGGTCATCAGTATTCGGCCCATAAAATACACAAAAGGTAAAATTATTGTCATCCCAGAGCACTTGAGCCGTAGCCCAACGGCCAGCTTTATCAACCTTTGTTTTAGTCAATTCTATATTTAGCCTTTTCTGTGCCAAAATAGCGACACCTCTAGTTGGTAAACTACATTCTGAACAAATAAGCACGTCGTATCCTAACTGCCCCAAAAGCTTGCGGTCAGAGTAAATAATATGTGTTTCAGTAAGCAAAACGATCTGTGGCTTGTACAAATTAAGCTCCTCGGAGACAAGCCGTCTCTTGTTCCTGCCATTGAGTCCTGATACATTCCAAACCAAACATCTGATTCTGTGTGTCATTTCAGTCTATTAAAACGCTTTGCCTGTTCTTGATTATACTTTTTCATACTGCATAACAACATCAAATACAAATTATAGTAACAAATAGCCTTCCCCTCCCGCCTGATCATTTTAACATTTTTACCCCCCCCAAACCCACCCCAGAATGACCACCCTTGGGGGTTCAGGTGAGAACCCCTATCCCAAAGAGGAGGGAAACCTCTAATACCCAGCTGCCGGTGGTTGGGCAGCGCAAGAGAGGAGCAGCAGAGGTCAACCTGCTAAACAAAAGTTGGGTCTTACTTTTAAAGCAAATTTAAAGCAATTTAATTACAATTAGTACACCTGAGTTATGTGAGTATAAAAGTGCACGTGCGCCTATCCCCTTTTTTTTTTTTTTTTTTTTTTTTTTTAAATTTTAAATTTTACCCCCTGATTATATATTGAAGGATAATAGGATAGTAGTATAATTAGTAGTATAATTCACAGCTCTAAGGTGTAAAGGTGTTAAGGTGTTAAGGTGTTAATTTCGTTAGAACCTGTTCTGCCTCTTTTTCATCTGTGAATGCATAAGTCCGCCCACCGTGGATGACTTTTAGGCGAGCAGGCTCCTGTAGGAAGGCCTGGCCACCCAGAGCCTTAAATGGATCAATGAGCTGGCGAAGCCTCCAGCGTCTATCCATGGTAGTTTTGCTAAGGTCTGATCTTACAAAGAATGTTACAGAATTAATTGTGACAGGTGAATTGGGCCTAGCTTTGAGTGAGACAGCCTGCCTAAGAAGGAAGTTCCCAAAATAAATCAGAAAAGGACGAGGAAATCTATTCGCCTTGTTAGCTGTGAAAGAAGGGAGTCTATGAACTCTCTGAAGCTGAGAGTCCCAATCCCAATCTGAGAGTTCCGGGAAAGCTTTCTGAAAAAGTGATACCATATACGCCCTAGGGTCAGCCCCTTCCGATCCTTCAGGTATGCCAAAAAGTCTTAGGTTAAGGCGTCTCTGTCTGTTTTCCATATCTTCAACTTTGTCTTGAAGCTTGCCGATCTGTTCTTGATATTGATTAACCACACTCTGATTACAAGCAGTTGTCTCCTCCACATTGGAGACCCTTTGCTGAAGAGATTCAATGTCTTGAACTACCCCTCCCACCTTTTTATTTAAGTCCTGAATGGAATGTTGTATCTTAGCATTGTCCTCTCTGAGTTGGGAAAACTGTAATTGTGTTTCTTTGTGTTGGGCAGATAGGGTCTGCAAGATGATATTGAGGGGAGAGCTATATTTTCCTGATCTATCAGAGTCAAAATCGGAAGATAGTGAGAGGTTTGTATGATCAGAGAGAGGGAGCTCTGGAACAGTAGGGGGCAGAATAGATTGCTCAGGAATAGTAGTATTAGACGTTGAGCTTTTCTCCTGAGTGTCTGTAGTATCAGTATTAGTCAGGCTACTTAAGTCGGTCAGAGAACTGGAGACAGATATACAGGGGTTGGTGAATGCAGGGGCAGGATCAGGAGCAGGAGCAGGAGTGGGAGAGGAAAGTACTGATATATCCATTGGCAAAGGAGGTTGAGGTTGGGATTGAGATTGAGCCATAGGCGTTTCCTTTGTTTGATCTCCCAGCAGAGAGCTAGCACCGGACAGGCGGAGAGCCATCTTCCTTACACTTCCATTGGCTTGTATCCATTTACGTAAAGGGCTATTTTCAGCTATGGGCTTGACTTGCGCGGGCAAAGAAGTAATGACAGCTTTCTGAGTTGCTGAGGGCTTGCCTGCTTTTAGCTTGTTTTTAGCCTTGAACCGACCCTTCTTCCGTGAGGATTTTCTTATAACATTGGCCGGAGAGATGAGAGATGGTTCGGGTTCTTCGTCAGACTCTGCATCGGACTCTGCATCATTATCGTGATTGAAGTCTGAGTTTCCCATATCCTGGGGAATCTCTCCTTCTCCACCTTCTCCACCCAAGACACCTGGGATAAGCAGGGGTAGCTCTGGAAGTTCGTGAATTGAAGATGACACTACGAGGATGGATGGAGAGTGGAGGGCTGTGATTACATCCTCCTCGGCGGTCCCCGGAGTCATAACTGCAGTGATGATTTTGTCTTGGGGAGAAGGAGGCTCAACATCTAGCGACGCACCAGTCAGGCACGCGGGTGAAGCAGGCAGTGGGCCACAAAAAGGAGTATCCCCAGAAGCGGAGAGATGCCCTGAACCCATGTTTTCCCCCAAGGATTCGTTGTTACAGAAAGTAAGTAGTCCCGGTCCCCCAGGCCCCCCTTCACCACTAGGAGATATAGTGGAAGCGACCAAGAGGGAAGGGCGGATCGCGGGCATATTCATATTCATGTTAGCTGAATTAGATATTTTAGATGTTTTAGCCGGATCCATAGGGGGTCGATCAGAACTGCTGCCGCTGCCCGTGTCAGTTCCACCTCCTAGCCCATCTGTAGAGGCGTTATTGTTTGCACGTGAAGCGGGGGCCTGAGCTCGACCAGCCTGGTGGGATGTGTTTCGTCCGGTACGGGCGCCTCGTGCTATCAGCTTAGGAGCCATGGAGGAGTGGTAAAAGAACTTATCCGCGTGCTCCCCCCCCAAATAATAAGAAAAGAGCGCTGAAAGTCTTGAGCTGTGAAAAAGGCGAGTGTCCGTAAGCCAAGGCGCCGTGGGGAGAGCAAGGCGAACTGACCCCAACAGACGCTGGAGTGCCTTGTAAATGAGAAGCATCAGTTGCTCAAAGCTCAGTGTGAACCTGCCCAATCAAGTTGTATCCAAGGTACAGGGCTGTTGTAGTAAGAGAAAGCCCCCCCCGGCTTCAGCAGCTGCAAGCGCCTCCCCTCTCACCTCTCACCTCTATGAGCTCTCACTGTATGAGCCGTAGTCGATGGGAGCACTCTCCTCCGTGTGTAGAGCGCCGCATCAGTCGCGTTTGCTGTGCTAGTTACGTTCTTTGCACCAGATCAGCCGGTAACGATGCTGGCTCCGGTCTTTCTGACTGCTCCTCGGTACGGTATACGGTACTCCCTGAGAGCCCGTGGAGATGAAAGCCCGGCTCAGATCAGGCTCCAAAACTCGCTCGCAGAACCCACTGCTGCGGAAGCCAGGGAAACCAGGACTCTACCCGGAACGAGCCCTCGGAACCGCTAAACTGCAGCTGCCATGGAATGAAGCCGGGAGCCACCAGCAAGCCTGTAGCTGAAGCACTAGCGTACACGTCACGCTCTCCGCACCAAATCAGCCGGCAGCAATACCGGCACCCGAGTCCCGCAGCTCGCAACCGCCACAGCCAGTAGTTTGCACAGTTAGCACGGCTGGCACAGTTAACACGGTGTGAGGGCGCACTCCATCAGACTGTGAACAACAACGTCAGGTTCTTTTTTTGCCGTAGCTTTTTTTTTTTTCTCCATCAACTTAAGACCCGTCTTCCACTGAGGTAGTAGCAGAGACCTCAGCTGCTGCTGCTCCGTGGCGAGTCAGCCCGCCATCTTGACTCCACCTCCCAAATCCCTTCCTATGCCAGCCTTCTCCAACGATGTTCCAGTACAGTTAAGATATACCTATGCCAGGAAATGGGCAGTGACCCAGGTCCCAGCATTATATAAGAATCATGTAGGACGGGATGAGGACTCACCTCACCATAAGATCCAGTTAAAAAATCAACCAGCTGCACAAAGGCAGTACCCAGTTAAGCACGAAGCTAAAAACAGGTCAGGGAGATCTTAGATCAACTTGAATACCAAGGGGTGATTGAAACATGCACCTCATCAATGAACAGTCCTTTGTTTCCTGTTTCCAAACGAGACAATACATATCGTCTAGTTTTGGATTACAGACACCTAAAATCTTGTTGTAAAACATTTGCAGTGCAAAATGCACACAGTACAGCATTAATGAATAACAATGTGCGTAAAAAGTACATAACCACATTAGGCATTTCAAATGGTTTCTTTTATAAAAATATTGCACTTGAAAGTAGATATTTGACCGCTTTCTCAATAATGGGGACACAGCGTCAATTTTGTCGACTCCCACAGGGGTTCAAAAACAGCCCGGGGTTATTCTCAGCAAGAGTAACAGAGTTACTACAAATTTATGATGACGAGGCATTGTCATATGTCGATGATAAACATCTGACAGACGATGACCTGGACAGACACTTGAACAGGGTGAACACCATTATATTGGGCTTCGTCTCTGAGGGTTACAAATTCAACTTTAAAAAGTCCAGAATTGCCCATCTCAACGTCCTTTTCCTAGGATGTCAACTATCAAGTGAAGCAAAAAGCCTGGCAGCCAACTTTTTAGAAAAGTGTGCGCTGCTCCAACCTCCAAAAATGCTGAAAAACTTACAGTTGATTCTAGGTTTCCTAAATTTTGGAAGAACATACATTTTAAACTATGCAGAAAGGGTTAAACCTCTCTACGAATTAATCAAATTTGATATCAAAGCCACAACTTGGACACAAGAACACACAGAAATTCTGCGTTCACTTCAAACAGACATGTTAGTAACTAAACACTTGCAAACAAGCGTAAATGTTCGCAACTTAGTGATCCGGATCATTTCGGGTCAATGCAGATTCACCTACTTAACTATTAACAAAGGTGAAAAAGTACCAATTGCGTATAAATAACATTTGTATACGCAAGCAGAAATGAAATTTACATCAACAGCAAAAATTCAGACAGCAATTCAAACCGCTGAAGCAAAAGAAAGAGCCCTAGCACAGGGGAAACGCATTATGGTCGTGACTCCTGTACCAGCCTTAGAGGCAGTTCCTAAAGCTAGCATTCCGAATGCAAAAGCTTTACGTCCAAGATGGATACAATGGGTTAATTCTCTTGCTGCAACTGATGTTGAATATGTTTTTGATCCTTATTTGAAAACACAAGCATTCCTGCAATACGAACATGAAATTCCTCTGCCTACTGAAATCCTCCCTCTTGACCAGTACGAATTTATAATTTATACTGACGGATCTGCACAACCCGCTACGGAGGGTATGCAAGCTCATAGTGCAGCATGCGCGATCGTTAAGGGTCGTATGCGCGATGGCAAATTCAGACCAATGGTCACAAAAACACAATCGCTAGGAGATTATACAGCTCAGCGAGCTGAACTACAAGCATTTAAAATGGCACTTGAAAATACAGATCGCGAATTCCCCACACTCATAGTGTGTGATTCTATTTATTGTGTTCAATCATACAATGAATATTTACAGAATTGGCTTTAAAATGGTTTTAAAGATGCAAAAGGTGGCACAATCAAGCATAAAACGCTTTGGGAACAAGTAGTTCAGTTGCGAAACGGACTACAAAACACTCACGTGATCCACACGCTGAGTCATCAATGTGATGGCGTTCACGTTGAAGGGAATTCATTGGCTGATGAAGCCGCGAAAGGGGCTGTGCAAACGGCTTCCGTAGCTGCAATCACTCGTTCAAAAATGAAAATAGACAGTGAAATAACACTGGCTGTCAATGCTTCGAGCAAAGGCAGCGGTGCAGCTTTACCTAAAAAGTTTCCACTCAAATACTCATATATAATTGATTCGAACAGCGTTCCGTTTGCTCGAATCCCTGGAGTGGGGGATAGGGTAATACCAAACATGGGACGAAGAACAGCTTTGATTTAGGAAGCACATCTGGGAGAGGGTCTGACACATCAGGGTATCTCTAAAACAATTTTAAGACTAAAAGAGATGTACTGGTGGCCAGGAATGAATACACTGATTCACATTTGTATCAATGAATGCATAGGCTGCAATAGAGATCGCAGTACAGAACGCCACCAGGCACCTGTATACAACGTAGCAAGCCCAGTACAGACACCATTGATAGACAGCATTAGGCTATCTACATGCAGCCATCCCTGTGGATGAATGTAGTCCCACAAACACTAAATCAAGGTTCCTTTGGATGTGGCCTCAACGCTCGGCTGACACTTGAACTGTTATAAAAGATTTGCAAGTCTTTACCGGCACATACCCAATTGGCACACTACATTCTGACCAGGGTCCTGCGTTTAGCTCTCGAGCTTACAAAGAAGCCATGGCCAGTTTGGGCGTAGCATTGCAGTATTCTTCTCCATTCCATCCTGAGGGAAATTCTGTTGTGGAAAGAAAAAAACGGAACATAAAGCAGTCTATAACTGCTAGGGTATTAGGTTTGTGTGATGGGTGGGTCAAACATCTTTATGGGGTCCAACGCTCATTAAACAATTTGCCAAGAAGTTCTCTAGGGGTGTCACTCCATATGAAGTCCTATTTGGAACTAGAATGTTGATTCCGGACCTTGACATGAA
This sequence comes from Triturus cristatus, assembly GCF_964204655.1. NCBI lineage: Eukaryota > Metazoa > Chordata > Amphibia > Caudata > Salamandridae > Triturus > Triturus cristatus. The sequence continues at coordinate 730,195,838 of NC_140587.1, read as the reverse complement.
AGGCACAGTGGTGGAAAATAAAAAGTTGGATATCAAAGATTGTTTGGCTGTTTTACAGGACTTAAATGAACTAAGATCGAAACAAAGCAATGTGGTCTTGAAGCCAACCACCACTGGGGAAAAACCAACCATCCCAGCAAGGCCTGTCAGGATCCCAAAGCTTGGTGATCTAGTCAGAGAAAAGATAGCGGACAAGAAGGAATTTGGGCCTTCTTACAGACAACGAGTACCTGTCCTAGCAATCCACAGATCAAGAACAGTACTACTGCCACCCCTTGCTGGTAAAAAGGCGAAAAGATTTGTGTTCATCGACCTGATCAAACCACACTATGTGGCCGATACTAAGCAGTAGGCCAAGTGGACTCCGCCAATGTAGCAGACGCACTCTGCTGGCCACAATCCAAAAGGTTCAAACTGAGAGACTCATCACTTTTGAAGATTCTACAGTGAGAAATAAAGGGCTAAGCAACAAAGCTATGGAACTTGTCCCTCTTGAGCCCAAATAACAGTTCGTCCTGATACATTTCTACAACGAACTAACAAGTGATCAACTGGTTCCAGCGATTTCAACGAATCCTGAGGCAATTCCAACCATTGACAGAACTGCTTCTGGCTATTTCATGAACTTTGATACGTTTTCTGAGGATCCCAGCGAACCTCAAACGACGCCAGCACAAAGAACTTTCAAAGAACAAGCAACAGACCTTTTTCATATCCTGAAAAAGACTTATCTGGTTACACCATGGATTGAACTATGGATTGTTTTGAGAATATTCATCTTTCTACTTTGGTTAGCTCTGGTAATAACTCTGGGTATGCTGATTAATGGAAGATATATTCAAATGGACACAGCAAGTAAAAGAGTGAACTTACTTCTCCAGCCACACAAATCATCCCATCGTGAAGAAAGAGACTTGTCAGCAGTGAACATCACAGCGGTTCCTATACCAGATGGTATAGTTTGGGACAGAACTGAATATGACATTTTTAGCTCGTCAGAACATTTGAAGATTCCACACTTATTTAACATTTCATTAAGTGACTTTATTACCTCTAGTACCTTTTCTGATGATTGGGATTCGAGACTGTTAATAACATGATGTCTGATCTAGAGATGTCTGCAGTATTCACAAATCATGAATATTTAGAGGGTTCATCAGACTATGAACAAATGTATTGTTATAAACACTATGGCCATCATTTCTTACATAAAACTGCATCACCTAGAAATGTATTTATGTATAAGCAGTGGGAACATTGTCCTTCACCTCCAAAGGGTAGCTCAAAAACTTTTGCAATGAAATGTCCATATTTTTCAAGGTTCAACCTATCAAATCCAGAAACGTTTTATTTTAAGAATGTAAATAAGACAGGAACAAAAAATATGTTAACCAATACGAAACAGATTTATTCTGCAGTCTTTATTGCCCAACTGTCTAGACAGGGTTTCGACTTTTGAAAAGACAACATTGAGACAAAATCTGTCTGGGGCACAAAAGATTGGCAAGTGCAGGGGGTAGAAGCTTTGTTTAGAGCCTGTATCATCCCTCAGCAAAATATGTTTTTGAATGGCACTGTCCAACAAACGTCTTGACTTAGGTTAGCTAAGATCAAAGACATGAACACACCGTCCATACCTGTACCTGCAAGTAATAGCACTACGCGGGGGGAGGTCGACGTACATAATATTTTGCATCACAACAGATCAGATCCAGAATGGAAAAAATGGTTGCTCTGGCCCACAGACACAAACAATTGTCAAGATCGATTCCTGAACAAAATCAGGGTTTCACTATCAATAGGCCAGACCCACGCTATGTTCAAAGACAGCATCCAGGAGTAGTAACAACATACAGTGTAGGGAAACGTTGCCTTGATTGGCTACAGAAAGCTACACTGAAAGATGTAAAGCAACACTTAACTTTACTTCAAGAAGGCGCAGACCTTAGGGAATTCTTGCTAGGACCAAGAAAACCGCGTCAAAAACTTGTCATATATGCCGGTATCTAGCTGCCTATAATGAAGCATGAAAGGTTACCCAGGCAGAGACTGCAGAACGAATACGAGAAATTAATCATATTAATTTAGAGAACACTCTCTCTGTAGTAGACAATGGGTTAACAATTATGTTGTCCAGGATATATTCATTGGACAGCATTGGTGCCGATCACGATCCTGCGAAAACCGGGTACGAACCGTCGGACGGAGCACAATCTCCGCCCGACGTGTACCCGGTCGTCAATTTTCACAAACAAGGAATTACGATTCGCACGGGTACACCATTACCGTACGAATCGTAAAAAAGCCCGACCGAACAAAAAAACACCTACCAATGCGATCCGGGAAAGCGCCGACCTGACGTCGGGACGCTCGCAGCCAGCCATTCACGACCCAGGAATCACGATTCGCACCGACGTCACCCCGCACGGTGAATGTTTTGCGGCAGCCAAAAACTGCCGGGAAATCAGGACGACGCGAACAAGGACCACCAGTACGCGACGGACAGACGACGACGCGAACAAGGAGGACCAGTACGTGACGGACACACAGGACGACGCCACCAAGGAGGACCCGTACGCGACAGGATGACGCGATCAAGGAGGACCCGTACGCGACAGGACGACGCGAGCAAGGAGTACCAGTACGCGACGGACAGACATGGACCCGAACCTACGAGTCATCCCTGCCCTCATAGCAGTACACCTCCTCTACAGGTTACGACGCAGACGCCGCAGAAGGTCAGAATAACTAAGGGAGGGGGGAAAGTGGGGTGGGGTGGGGGTGGCACGACCAGGGCAGGCCACAAAACAACCACATAAGTCACACACCACACATGGCCTGGACATACCTGACTCCCATGCCCTGGTCACCACGAGGGGGTGGGGGCGTGTCCTGATAAGACAGCGACCGCCACAACGGAAGTCCGTCACCACGCGAACCGGCAACACAACCAGACAGGTACGTCCCGTACCCACGCCTGAAGAGCGTGGGTACGAGTCGGACCACGCCCACACACGTCACCCCAACAATGGCGGGACGGATCGCACCCACGTGGCAAAGGCCTGGGTACGGGCCGCACAAACATCACATAGCGTGGGGACGGATATGTACGGACCCTACCCCCACCCCGTATGCAAGGAGCGTACCCCCCAGCCCAACAGTGCAAGTACGACCCGTACCCCCACCCGCGTATGCATGGAGCGTACCCCCCATGCCAACAGTGCAAGTACGACGCGAACCTTCACCCGCGTATGCAAGGAGCGTACCCCCCAGCCCAACAGTGTAAGTACGACCCGTACCCCCACCCGCGTATGCAAGGAGCGTACCCCCCATGCCAACAGTGTTAGTACGACCCGTACCCCCACCCGCGGACGTACGGAGCGTACCCCCACCCCAACAGTGTAAGTTCGACCCGTACCCTCACCCGCGTATGCATGGAGCGTACCCCCCATGCCAACAGTGTAAGTACGACTCGAACCCCCACCCGCGGACTCACGGACCGTACCCCCACCCCAACAGTGTAAGTTCGACCCGTACCCTCACCCGCGTATGCATGGAGCGTACCCCCCATGCCAACAGTGTAAGTACGACTCGAACCCCCACCCGCGGACTCACGGACCGTACCCCCAGCCCAACAGTGTAAGTACGACCCGTACCCCCACCCGCGTATGCAAGGAGCGTACCCCCCATGCCAACAGTGTTAGTACGACCCGTACCCCCACCCGCGGACGTACGGAGCGTACCCCCACCCCAACAGTGTAAGTACGACCCGTACCCCCACCCGTGAATGCAAGGAGCGTACCCCCCAGCCCAACAGCGTAAGTTCGACCCGTACCCTCACCCGCGAATGCAAGGAGCGTACCCCCAGCCCAACAGCGTAAGTACGACCCGTACCCCCACCCGCGAATGCAAGGAGCGTACCCCCCAGCCCAACAGCGTAAGTACGACCCGTACCCCCACCCGCGAATGCAAGGAGCGTACCCCCCAGCCCAACAGCGTAAGTACGACCCGTACCCCCACCCGCGAATGCAAGGAGCGTACCCCCCAGCCCAACAGTGTAAGTACGACCCGTACCCCCACCCGCGAATGCAAGGAGCGTATCCCCCAGCCCAACAGTGTAAGTACGACCCGTACCCCCACCCGCGTATGCAAGGAGCCTACCCCCCATGCCAACAGTGTAAGTACGACCCGTACCCCCACCCGCGGACGTACGGAGCGTACCCCCACCCCAACAGTGTAAGTTCGACCCGTACCCTCACCCGCGTATGCATGGAGCGTACCCCCACCACACCAGTGTAAGTAGACTCGTACCCTCACCTCGAATGCATTGAGCGTACCCCCACCGTGTATGTGCCAAGCGTACATATCCTGAAATCGGAGGTGTGTGTGCAGAGTCCACCCAGCAGTGCCCTGAGACAGGAGGGGTGGTTGCCTATCACTCCCAGCAGTGCCCTGAGACAGGAGGGGTGGGTGCCTATCACTCCCAGCAGTGCCCTGAGACAGGAGGGGTGGGTGTGGAGTCCTCCCAGCTGTGCCCAGAGACAGGAGGGGTGGGTGTGGAGTCCTCCCAGCAGTGCCCTGAGACAGGAGGGGTGTGTGCAGAGTCCTCCCAGCAGTGCCCTGAGACAGGAGGGGTGGGTGCCTATCACTCCCAGCAGTGCCCTGAGACAGGAGGGGTGTGTGCAGAGTCCTCCCAGCAGTGCCCTGAGACAGGAGGGGTGGGTGCCTATCACTCCCAGCAGTGCCCTGAGACAGGAGGGGTGTGTGCAGAGTCCTCCCAGCAGTGCCCTGAGACAGGAGGGGTGGGTGCCTATCACTCCCAGCAGTGCCCTGAGACAGGAGGGGTGTGTGCAGAGTCCTCCCAGCAGTGCCCTGAGACAGGAGGGGTGGGTGCCTATCACTCCCAGCAGTGCCCTGAGACAGGAGGGGTGGGTGTGGAGTCCTCCCACCAGTGCCCTGAGACAGGAGGGGTGTAACACATGTGTGTGAGGCCAGAATTATCCACATGCATACTGGCTACAAGGGAACATGTCCCCATGAACTCATGTCAACAGACTCCACACACAAGTACAGTGATCATCAAGGATGCCACGATTGTTGCAGGTGGAGACATGGCCCTGCATGCATGGCCAAAGTAGAAGGGCTCCGTCACACACACAGCTCATGTAGACACAGCTCTGCGCTAAACATTGGGAACACCCTGCAGGGAAGAAAGCTGGGTACACAGAGGAAGGAATACACCCTGGGACAAGTGCACCATGCAGTAACTGCTTACATGAACAAAGAAAGTTAGCCAACACCTTGTGATGGCACACAGATCCCAGGGTCCCACCAATGAGCAGTACACTACTACATATCCCACACACCCAAACCCTTACACACCACCAAAAACCATGTAGCAGCCCCACCAACACCAATACCAGCATAGCAGTAGTGTGATAATGAAAACAAAATTAAGCTTTATTCAGCATGAGCACAATGTCCGTGGATCGCAGGCAGTTCAATCTTCACAAAGCCCATAGGGCAGTCAATGATTCTCAGCTGGATGGGGGACACAGTGGGATGCGTGTCCCCTACCTTGCCTGCACAGTCAAATGGCATCGTCTTCCACACTGGTGAGGGCATCAGGGGGGGGGGAAGCAACAGGCACCGCAGGGACATCAGGGCAAAGGGGCGGCGTTGTGGGTGCAGGGATGGAGGACTCCACCACAGGGGGTGGGTCAGTGCCAAAGGCGGAGGCCAGGATGGCACTACACACCTTTGCAAGGTCCTCCAGGGAGTCCCCTGCACCCGAAGGGACCTCAGGCCCCAAGGAGGGGGGGGGTCAGAGGGATGGGTCGCAGCGCCACCGGGGGAGGGTGGAGACAGGGGGGGAGACTCAACCACCCTGACCGGGGACCTCCTTGACCGCTTGCGTGGTGGTGTAACTGTGGGGCTCAGGGACAGAGCGGCCATGAAGGAGTCCTTGGGGGAGATGTGGCCAGGAGAGCTGAGGGGAGGGGATTTGGAGGGAGTGGACTGGGTGGAATGCGGACTCCCACTATGGCTGCGTGTCACACGTTTGCCCCCCGACCCAGTGGGTGTGCCTACCTCACCCTGTGTGTGCGTGTCAGGAGGAGTGCGGTGGACCTTCCCTGCTGGTGTGGTGCCCGTGTCCGTTGATGTGGGTGCATGCCGACGTCTGGGTGTACGTGGGACAGGCATGGGAGTGGGAAGTGTGGATGGGGCAGGGGTAGGTGGGGGGAGGTCGCGCTGCAGGAGACCCACTGCTGCAGTCAGTGTGGAGTCGATGGACCTCAGCAAGTTGCGTTGGTCAGCCTGCGATGAATGAATGCCCTCCAAGAAAGCCTCGATGTTGGTGAGGGTTTTGCCGTGGGCATGGAGGACATTAAGGATCGCAGCCTGACCAACCTGCAGTTGCCGCTGGATGTCCACAGACTCTGCATTGGCGGCAGCAGTGGAGACAGGGGCAGGGGGTGCGGTGCCTGGCAGGAAGGAGACATGCTGTGACCGGGCACGCTGGGAAGGGACACGAGCAAGTGGGAGGCGGCTGGTGGGAACTGAGGGGGCGGTGCGAGGTGTTGTTCCGCTGTCAGCTGCTGGTGCAGCCACCGCCCACTCGGAGACATCCTCCTCGGACCTGTCAGCTTCGTATTCTGACGTGCCAGTCGACAGGTCCTTGGCCGCACTATCCTCCACCTCTGTCCCACTCGATGTGCCAGCCCCGATGTCACGGCTGGCACTGGTGCTCGGTCCCTCCGCCTTGCCTGTGTCCATGTCTCCCTCTGTGTCCCCCGACGATGCTGTGGGCAGGGTGGAGAGACAGAAATTAATCAGACAGCTGTACACATCAGTCACATGAGTACAATCGACATAGGTAACACTGCATAGCCTGAAAAGGAAGATCCCTAACATCTACTAAACAAGGTACCGATGTAGGGCATGAAACACACAGTTGGTTGAGCCACCATGCCACTGAAATACCATGGAGAGCATGAGACAATAGCTAAACACAGGAAACGGAGTCTGACATAGCACCCAGGCCCTGGGGACAATCCAGCACTGCATCTGCACCACACAGCGTTGGCGAAAATACCGATGACCAGGGACCATATCCATGAACTTGAGACACATGCTGCATAGGTAATGCTGAAAACATGCCCAACATGACTCGGTCACTGCACATTGCGTGTGTGTCCAGACACATCACACACTGCCCAGACCCAGCAAGTAGAAATCAGGATTTGACACATAGGCATTGCCCGCACCAACAAGACCCTACACGAGGCAAATTGTTGAGACACAGGTGGCACCAACATCTCATAGTCTGGCTGATACACACAGGGGCAGGCAAAAAGCAAGAGTGTACGCCAAACAGCCAAGGTGCGCCTGTACAAATAATGAGGTACCAGTGCCCATCCTCAGATGAGTATAACAAGACACACAGGCACTGGCAACTGTGAGTATGTAGAAGGACAATCAGGTCAGGCTGCACAGTGGACACCTGTACAAAATAGCACGTCTATATACATGGTGACAGGGGACAATGGCACAGAGCACAACCTACGCTGTAGACACTGAGATTGTCCACGTTTATGATGACACATACACCACTGAGGAAAAGGTGCCCCAGGGAACAGTAGTGGGCACGCAACTACATGCTACTGAATGGTAATGACTGCAACACACGTCACCATCCCTGCACTATGTGTATCGCACACTCATGCACATCATGTCACAGGCCACTACATAGGACATGCGCGCTGTAAGGCATGACACATGAGAGACCAACTCCCATGTCTGGAGTCAGCATCAGTGCCAACTGACATGGAACCCACATGCAGTGAACTTGACAGTGCACAGGCAAGGTCCCACAACCTGTTACACACCACCCCCACACATGATGCTACAGTCATTGTTCTCGTGGACAAAGCGCCAGCCTACATCACCTTGTGAAGGAGTGACTACACACAGACCAGGGAACACATTGCAAGGAGGGGAAGGGTGGCAGGGGCACAGCGCTATACTGGGGCAAACAGGATCTGCACAGCACCTTTAAACCCTGCCAGTTAATTCATGCTACTGTGCCCTTACAAATGCCGGTGACACACAACAAACACACATGTACCTACCCCCTTCCGGCTGCTGCATCGCCTGTAAGCGCCTCTCCTGTTCTGGAAAGACCACCGGCAGCACACGCCTGTGGAGGTGGCTCAGACGGCGGCGGCCGCGGTTCTTGTGGCTCTCAGGTGAGTCCCCCAGCAGGAGCCGTGCAATCCTCCGCGTCCAGCACCGGATATCCTGCCAGCGTTTCCTCACCTGGGGCAGGCTCCGCCTCCGACCATCCACACCCCTCACGGCACTGACGGCGGTCAGCCAGATCTGCTCCTTGGCAGTGGCGCCTACCTGTGAGGAGGAACAAGTGACACCACATCAATACACCAGCCACATGTCACAGAGAGACATATGGGTACAAATTAGCTGGTTACAACAAGGCATGTCATGCAGCCAACGCATTGCACCTTTGTCATAGGGACATCATCCCCTGGTGAGGGAAAAAGCAGTACGTGCCACAGTGGGTACACAGGTGGAATGATGGCAATGTCACAATCAATGATCAAGGCTCACACTGTGCATCACACCCACCCCTCCTGTCTCAGGGCACTGCTGTGAGTGATAGGCCCCCACCCCTCCTGTCTCAGGGCACTGCTGGGAGACATCAGGCACCCCCCCCCTGGGACCCCCCCGACAGTACATGGCATGTGTGTTACACCTGGACGCAATGGCAGAAGTCACAGTCACAACATAGGGACAGTCTGTGGCAGTGGCCTATGCACTCACCTGATACCCTGGTCGCCCATACAGCATGGAGTACTGTGGGAGGATCACATCCAGCAGAGCCATGTTCTCCTCCAGGGTGAATGGCTGTGTCCTCTCCACAGCCCTTGACATGGTTCCAGGGAATCAGTAGCAGCAGCTGGGTCGACGAATGCAAAGATGTGCAGGCAAGTGCTCCCTCATGGGACCTGGCTGCCTTATATGTGCCCTTCTGCCCAGTCTCATGCACAGGAGTACAGAGTGATTGGTCACTCACATTTGCATCCTATGTTTCCACCAATCCCTTCAAACCTAGCAGTCTGTGGGTTCTCTATCGGTTTCATTCTCCTGCATGATGTCAGCCCCACAAACACATTGCAACAAAGTAGAAGAATTCCAACTGACTTCTGCTGTGCACCTTCCAGAACAATTTCGAATTTTGAACTTGGTCTCCATGACAACCAGCATGCATGTAGGCCTTAATACTTGTCCCCTATGTAATTTGGAGCATCACACACAGGTACGGTGCGTTTCGGGGCCCTAGGGCACCCCAAATGCATGGCAACGGCCCGTACATGCATGCCTACGCTCTCCATCACTATGGGTCTGCACGCGTATGCGTACCCGTAGTGTTACGGACCGTACACACGCATGTACGCTCTCTATCACTATGGGTCTGCACGCGTATGCGTACCCGTAGTGGTACGGACCGTACACACGCATGTACGCTCTATATCACTATGGGTCTGCACGCGTATGCGTACTCGTAGTGATAGTGAGCGTACATGCGAGTGTACGGTCCGTACCACTAGGGGTACGCATACGCGTGCAGACCCATAGTGATAGTGAGCGTACATGCGTGTGTACGGTCCGTAACACTACGGGTACGCATACGCGTGCAGACCCATAGTGATAGTGAGCGTACATGCGTGTGTACGGTCCGTACCACTACGGGTACGCATACGCGTGCAGACCCATAGTGATAGTGAGCGTAGATGCGAGTGTACGGTCCGTACCACTACGGGTACGCATACGCGTGCAGACCCATAGTGATAGGGCCGTACACACGCATCTACGCTCACTATCACTATGGGTCTGCACGCGTATGCGTACCCGTAGTGGTACGGAACGTACACACGCATCTACGCTCAATATCACTATGGGTCTGCACGCGTATGCGTACCCGTAGTGCTACGGACCGTACAAATGCCTGTACGCTCACCATCACGATGGGTACACATACGGCAGCACTCCCACAGTGATTTGGGAACATGCACAGGCCCTCTCAGCAGCAGTACGGCGGTTTTTACACATCACTGTGGTGATAGGCGACACACATGTAGGAATAGGGCGGACATACTTGTCCATGGATGGACATACTTGTCCAGGAATGGACATCAAGGCATCGTCTGTGCATTACTACATGTGTGGGGCACAGGTGTCACAGGCTGTGATGTGGAACATGCCTCCTGAGTGGAGAAGGCACCAGATGTATGATGAGATGTGTACATGTGTACTGTGTGAGGGTGCAATGTGTGCCAGGCATGCCCTTGACTCCTTTGACATGTGTGCATGTGGGACTGCGCACTTGGGGTGAGCGTCACTGGCATGGCACGGACACCAACACACGGAAGTGTCCCATGATGCCCGGTACAGGGGTCATGACACATGACTTGTCACTACCCACAGTGCACAATGTGACTATGTCATATATGTGTCCGGGATTTACATCAGGTTGATGTTGTAGCACCCTCAAAAGCTGCAGCCGTTGCAGCAACCAACATGTGGCTGTGTGTAGATTGTCATTGCACACTGTTCCCAACACCATGCCACATGTGTTATCGGATGTGAGGTGCACATGTATGCATGGGACACGGAGTAGCGTGACAAGGCCATGTCAGCAAACTCACAAGGAATGTGTGGTGAGTCATGACATGTGCACCTTCATGGCAAGGTGTGTGGGCTGGACTAGTGTAATGTCATGTGACCTGTGGCTCCAGTGTTCCGCTACCAGTCTCTGCAATCGGCATCCCACTTCTGCTGATGTGTGGGTGTATGTCACTCCTGTCTTGCGTCGGGCAGTGCACTTGCACTGGGACACAGCTATTTCCATGGCGTGGCATGGGGAGGTTCTCAATCACCGTGTGTAGCTGGGTCTTGGAAGGAGTGTCACCTTGCATCCATACGTGTCCTGGGCATGTAGCACATGCCTGACTCCCTATGTGGCATGTGTGTATTGCCAGATTTACATGTGCTCAGTAGACATGAGTTGTTCTCGTAGTGCACTCACTCTTCCTTGTCACTTCCAAATTACTGCAGAGCGCCTCCTGTTGCCCGAAGAATTCCAGACTTGGCTACCATGCAGGAGAATGACAGGATCCGGCTCTACCGCTTCACCCAACCGTTGATTCTGGAGCTGACGGCGAGACTGGCACCACACCTGCAACCGCAGCACAGGTATCCTACGGCACTGACACCCCAGCTGAAGGTAATGGCTGCCCTACATTTTCTTGCCACGGGTACCTTCCAAAATACCATAGCTCATGTTGGTGGCATGTCCCAGAGCATGTTCAGCGGTGTGCTGCATGATTTCTTGGAGGCCATGTTGATTCACCTGGATGACTTCATCAAGTTCCCACCCCCTGAACAGATGACTGAGGTCAAGCGTGGATTCTATGCCCTGGGAGGGATGCCCCATGTCATTGGGTCCATAGATGGGACACATGTAGGTTTGGTACCACCACACGCACGGGAGGTGGCGTACCGCAATCGGAAGCACTACCACTCCATCAATGCCCTTGTGGTGTGTCTGTCCAATATGGTGATTTCACATGTCTGTGCTCGTTTCCCAGGATCAGCACACGATGCCTACATCATGAGGCGTAGCGGAATGCCTGATATGATGATGCAGCTGCGCAACGAACGGGCATGTGTTGTTGGTGGGTACAGTCTGTCTGTCCTGTATTCTGTATAGCCGACCAGCACGACCGCTACACCAGTTCTAACGATGTCCATGTGCTTCCCATGTAGGGGACGCTGGCTATCCCAACATGCCTTGGCTGCTGACACCTCTCCGCAACCCCATCACGCCGGCCCAGCTCCGCTATAACACTGCCCATGGCCGGACAAGGCGAGTGATAGAGAGGACGTTTGGCATGCTGAAGAGCCGATTCCGGTGCCTCCACAAGACCGGCGGTGCACTCCCTTATGCCCCGGCGAAGGTCTGCAAGATCTTCATGGTCTGCTGCATGCTGCACAACATGGCAGTTGAAAGAGCTGTGCCACTCATCCTGAATCAACATGACGAGGACCATCCACCCGTGGAGGACGAAGGGCTTGGCAATGGGGCTAGTGATGTGGAGGATGTGGAGCCGCAAGAGGACATCCGGACTCGGCTCATACGTGACTTCTTTGCTTAGTGGTGAGTACCAGGGTCTGAGTGTGCACGCATTGGTCCCCGTGTGGCATGCGTTGTGATGTGTGTCTCCACCTGCATGTATGGCACGTGGGTCAGAGGTGTGTGTGGGTGTGTCACTGGAGTGATGGTGGCAGTGATGGTAGTATTTCCCCAATCATAATTGTGACCTAGCATGTTGTCATCCATACATGTGTCGAGTAACTGCACATGCAAGTGGCTGTGCTTTTTGTGGCTGACTTCTTGTGTGTCTCTCTTCCCCAGGTACCTGCGCATGCCGTTTGCTGGTTGCATTGTTGTGGCACTGCTATTCCTCATGGACATGACATCGTGGGCTGACTCAGCGTTACAGGCACGGACACGTTTGGAAGTCTCCATGGGGTAAGGGATGCATCTGGGGTGTATTGGGTGTGGCAGTTGTTCACGATGTGTGCACACTGCCCCGGTCGGGGTTTGGTTCCTCTGCAGACATGTGGCATCCCCATGGGACACGACATGCAGCTGGGTACACCTGAATAGATGGGCTGCCTGGTTGTCAGTCATCAGTGATGGGATAGTGGATTGTGATGATGGCATCAATGTGTGTGACACTGCCCTCGGACACATACGGTTAACATTGTCTTGACATGGCGTGGGACTTCCACATCAGCGGATCTATGGTGTATGGCAGGCTCTCCGTGAGCAGCTGTGGGTGTTTAGCTGTTAGCCGACGCTTGTGTGCCAGTTCCATGGCTATCACGCATTTGTGCTGCAGAAGGGGGGTGCCAGTGTTGGAGCCACATGTTACTCCACATGATGTGTTCATGTGTACTTCAAGTTGCCTCTGCAATCCCAAAAACATGACTAATAAAGGTGTCCCTATGCCTCCAAGGTGCCTCTTCTCAGTCAATGCTGGTGTGTTGGCACGGTGCATCCTGCATGTCTGGCATGGTATTCCCTGATTGTGGCTATGTGTCAATGTGTCGAGTGGCAAGATGCAAGCTGTGTGTGTGTGCTGAGACTGTGTATTGGGCATGATGTCCATGACTGTGTGGGTATTGTGACATGTGCCATCCCCATGCATCCAACGTTGTCCATGACCCCATTCTCTGCATCCACCGGACTCAAGCTTGCAGGACATGGTTCTGCCACCTGTCTACACATACCTGGGTGCCCCCCAGGACACGGGCCAGGATCCCTGACCTCTGCGCATGACTGTTGCTGTACTCAATGTGTCTGTCAGCACGGTTGTTCGGCCACCCCCTCAGCTGGTTCTGACCATCACGGGTGTGTATGGTGCTCCATGTCTGTCTTGTCTAATAAACTGTGACCCATGTGTCCTGTGCCAGACTCAGGCCCCAGGGTGTGGATGGTTGAAGTGAACAGATGACTCAGGCATGTTTAGACTGTACAAGACACATGTTAGGTAATAATGCTACCAGCAGGCATCTACTCTTAATAGTGTGATTTATTATTGGGGGGGGGGGGACAAAGTGAGGGGCTTTCCGGGATTGGGGAATCCAAAGTTCAGTAGGGGAGTTGGTGTCCTTGCCATTGGAAATCCTCAGAGTCCATGCCACAGTCTTTGTCAACATTGGTCAGCCAGTGACCAGCAGGGCCATGTGGCAGAGAATGTCTCTTGATGCTGTGATGCTGTTGCTCCAGTGGGCCAGGTGCCAGGCCAGGTGTCCTGGGAGATGGTGATGTAGCAGCCACCCTCACGGTCCTTTCCGTGGACGACCCGGCTTCCTGCGGGGAACCTCAGCAGCAGGCCGTGACGACGTCTGGGATGCTCCGTCGGATGTTTCCTCCTCCTCCTCATGATCCCTCCCTGTGGGTGGTGATGTTCTCCGCCTTCTGGCACAGGGAGGGTCGGCCATGGTGTCGGCCATCCGACGGAGTGCAGCGTGAATCCCCTGGGACGCCGTCACTTGCTCAGCCTGTCTGTCCTCCATCCTCCGTTGGTGTACGTGTAGACAGGCTATTAGCTCCGCATGTTGCTGGGCCTGCTGGACCTTGATCCCCTCGAGGACGGACACAACCTGGGCCATGCCCGTGGTGTCCTGCCGGTATGAGTCCAGGATGTTACGGACATGGGAAAATACCGGATCCCCAGCCAACTGGTCAGGCACGCGCCTCCGCCGTCCTCCACTCCCACCACCCCTGCCCACTTGCGTCTGGCCTGCACTTGTGGGAACATCGGGTCTCCGGGACCCCTGAGGGGTGGCATTGGCGTTGTCGCCTGCCTCCTCCTGGGTGCCCGGGACACCGTGTCCCTCCTGGCGAGCCTGGCTGCATTGTGGTGTTGGGGCAGGGATCCTGGGTATCTCCTGGGATGTGGCAGGAGTGGGGGTGGTGGTTGGCACGGTTGTACCTGACGCAGGTGCTGTAGGTGGTTGGACACCAGAGGGGCCAGGTCGGTCGGGGTCGTCCGCAGAGTGGTGAGAGTGGTCGCTGCCGGTGGGATCGGTCTCCTGCAGATCCGGGTCCTGTGAGTGTTCCCCCCAGTGTTGGGGGGTGCAGCACGACGTTGACCTGTGTGTGAGAGAGAAAATGTTAATTTTGATCCATGCAACATCCATGTTTCATCCGTTACAAAGTTGGCACATTTCCTCTTGGAATTAGGATCTGTCTTGCATTCCACTCACAGTGCACTTGTGCATGGGTGTGTCCCTTGGGCACCAATTTGGCCCCTTTAACTATGTGTGGCACAGTCTTACTTGCTGCGTCAAGTGTGACTGCAGTCAGCAGTGGAGTGTGCATGTGTGGCGAGCCATGCATTTGCGCCTTCCTTGTAGCACTGTACATGTGCACATGGAGTGGATCCACACACTTATATGATGCAGGTGGCTGTCCTTGTGCTCGTGTACAGGTTGTGACATGGCCCTGCGTTTTGCCATGATGAAGAGGGGGGTTCTGGCACTGGCCACCCTTGTCTACATGCACGCAGTCCACCTGCTGACGAGCAGACATTCCCACACACCAAAGGACTGATTTGCTCTCCCTGTGTCTCCCTCCTTCTCTGTCCCCCTCTCCCTCCCTCTCTGTCCCCCTCTCCCTCCCTCTCTGTCCCCCTCTCCCTCCCTCTGTGTGTCAGCCTCCTCCCTCTGTCCATCTTCCTGTGTCTCCCTCCCTCTCTGTCCCCCTCTCCCTCCCTCTCTGTCCCCCTCTCCCTCCCTCTGTGTGTCAGCCTCCTCCCTCTGTCCATCTTCCTGTGTCTCCCTCCCTCTCTGTCCCCCTCTCCCTCCCTCTCTGTCCCCCTCTCCCTCCCTCTGTGTGTCAGCCTCCTCCCTCTGTCCGTCTTCCTGTGTCTCCCTCCCTCTCTGTCCCCCTCTCCCTCCCTCTCTGTCCCCCTCTCCCTCCCTCTGTGTGTCAGCCTCCTCCCTCCCTCCGTGTGTCAGCCTCCTCCCTCTGTCCGTCTCCCTCCCTCTCAGTCCCCCTCTCCCTCCCTCTGTGTCCCCCTCTCCCTCCCTCCGTGTGTCACCCTCTGTCACCTTGGCCCAGCTTCCTGGGCACACACTGTTAGCAGATCTTTGAGTGGCCCTTGGCCTGTTGATGTGAGTTTGTTTCTGATCTCCAGGCACCCATTTTGTCTGCTGTGTGTCTGTGCGCTGCTGCTGTGGTGGTGTGTGCTGCCACTCTTTCACAATGTTGGCTGTTCATTAGCTGCTGTCATGTGCAAAACAGTGCCTTCACCCCCATGTGTTGATGCAAGGCGTCCGCCATTTGCTGGCAAGTCATTCCTGTGTTGGGACACAGTGTTTGTCTGGCTGTGACCTAGGCCATATGGGCAGAGGGCATTGTTGTCTGCTTTGGAGTCGCACTATGTGATTTTTGGTGCCCAGCCTCCCGCCATCCGGGTTACCGTGTCATGTGTTGTTGTCTTCTGTGGCCTGTGACTTGACATTGTCCAGCTGGGTGCATGGGGGCATGGTGGCAGCAGTGGCATGTGCCTGCTCATGGAGTGTGGTTGAGTCATGCGATGGCTTGTGGTGGTTGCGTGCCTGTTATTGATTTTGGTTGTGGTTGCAGTTCCCCCCATGTGAGGTGCGTTGTTTGTGTACTCACCCGGGTCTCGGAGTCCTTCTACTCCTTCAACTGCCTCCACCGGCAGTATGGCCATCACCCTCTCCTCCCAGGGATGGTACTGTACGGCTCTGCGGGAGGGCCCTCCTCCGGTGGCGTTGGCCTGGTCGTGTTCCTCCTGCCTCTTGGCTCTGACCCTCCTCCGCAGATCGTACCACCTGTTCTGGCAATCCTGCTTGGTCCTCCTGGTGTCCGCAACAGCATTCACAGCATCGACGATGGTCTGCCACATGGCTGTTTTGGCTGCCTGGCTGGTGCTTCTGACCAATGTTCCAAAGATCTGTGGCTCGACTCTGAGGATTTGATCAACAAGGACCTCCAACTCTCGGTGACTGAACTTTGGATTCTTGGTAGTGGGCATGGTGAGGGGTGTGGGTGGGGATGGTGTGGGTGTGGGGGGTGTGTGGATGTTGGGGGGGGTGTGGATGGTTGTGTGTGTGTGTGAATGTGATGAGAGGGTGTTTGTGAGGGTGGTCATGTGAAGGTGTGCAAGTGTAAGATGTGGTGTAGCTTGTAGTCTGGTTCTGTGGTGTCTGGCAGCAGTGAGTCTGTTGCAAAGGCTCATGGTTTGTGTGTGTGGGCCCTTTTCATTGGTCCATGGGTGGGTGTGGCAGTGTTTGAATTTTGGGTGGGTGTGTTATAAGGAGTGGTGGTGTATTGGGCCTCTGTTTGTTTTTGACAGTTGCAGGTCAGTGATTGTGTTATTTTAGTGGTTGTTGGCCATGTTTAGTGGCTGTGTGCCTTTCGAATGGTGTATTCTTGTGTTGTTTTGTTTTGTCCTTGTTGTGTACGTGCGTTTTGAGCGTGTGTACGGTGTGTACATGGGCCATTTGGTTGAACGATTATGTCCTTGTGTGTGGCTTTGTACGACTCGTACATGCGGTTGTGATGTTGGGGCATGGGGTGCGCTCCGTACTTAGGAGGTTGTGTTGGGGGTGCGCCAGGAACTACTGGGGTGTACATGGACGGTGGTACGACACGTACAGGGGTGGGGGGGTGTACATTGACGGTGGTACGACACGTACAGGGGTGGGGGGGTGTACATTGACGTTGGTACGACAAGTACAGGGGTGGGGGGGTGTACATTGAGGGTGGTACGACACGTACTGGGGTGGGGGTTGGGCTCGAACGTACTGGGGTGTAGGTTCACGGTGGTACGACACGTACTGGGGTGGGGGTACGACTGGAACGTACTGGGGTATACATGGACGGTGGTACGACACGTACAGGGGTGGGGGGTGTACATTGACGGTGGTACGACACGTACTGGGGTGGGGGTACGACTGGAACGTACTGGGGTGTACATGGACGGTGGTACGACACGTACAGGGGTGGGGGGTGTACATTGACGGTGGTACGAAAAGTACAGGGGTGGGGGGGTGTACATTGACATTGGTACGACAAGTACAGGGGTGGGGGGGTGTACATTGAGGGTGGTACGACACGTACTGGGGTGGGGGTGGGGCTCGAACGTACTGGGGTGTAGGTTCACGGTGGTACGACACGTACTGGGGTGGGGGTACGACTGGAACGTACTGGGGTGTACATGGACGGTGGTACGACACGTACTGGGGTGGGGGTGGGGCTCGAACGTACTGGGGTGTAGGTTCACGGTGGTACGACACGTACTGGGGTGGGGGTACGACTGGAACGTACTGGGGTGTACATGGACGGTGGTACGACACGTACAGGGGTGGGGGGGTGTACATTGACGTTGGTACGACACGTACAGGGGTGGGGGGGGTGTACATTGACGGTGGTACGACACGTACTGGGGTGGGGGTGGGGCTCGAACGTACTGGGGTGTAGGTTCACGGTGGTACGACACGTACTGGGGTGGGGGTACGACTGGAACGTACTGGGGTGTACATGGACGGTGGTACGACACGTACAGGGGTGGGGGGGTGTACATTGACGTTGGTACGACAAGTACAGGGGTGGGGGGGTGTACATTGACGGTGGTACGACACGTACTGGGGTGGGGGTGGGGCTCGAACGTACTGGGGTGTAGGTTCACGGTGGTACGACACGTACTGGGGTGGGGGTACGACTGGAACGTACTGGGGTGTACATGGACGGTGGTACGACACGTACAGGGGTGGGGGGGTGTACATTGACGGTGGTACGACACGTACAGGGGTGGGGGGGTGTACATTGACGTTGGTACGACAAGTACAGGGGTGGGGGGGTGTACATTGACGGTGGTACGACACGTACTGGGGTGGGGGTAGGGCTCGAACGTACTGGGGTGTAGGTTCACGGTGGTACGACACGTACTGGGATGGGGGTACGACTGGAACGTACTGGGGTGTACATGGACGGTGGTACGACACGTACTGGGGTGGGGGTGGGGCTCGAACGTACTGGGGTGTAGGTTCACGGTGGTACTGTGGTAAATATTTCGTTACCGGTACTATTTTTTATGCGGTAAAGTCTATTAAGAATAACTCAGTAAATATAAGAGGCAGAATCCGTGGTATTAGAGGTTTTAAAAGGCTTTATTCCTATACAAAGGAATACAATTCGAATTGTAGGCATTCTATTCCATCACCACGAAAGTTCAGGAAGGAAGGGCATACATTATTGACAGATAGGCAGTTTTATAGAAAATACATTACAGTGAAACAGATGCAAGAGGCGTAACAGCTGATAGTGTAGATAAAAGGTGCATACGTAACTAATAGAGGCGGTACATGGGCGTAATTTAATAAATGTCATCATGCATGATGTCACAAGTGGGTGGATCCATAAGAGAATCCTGCAATGTCAGCAGAAATAGTTGGCAGAGATGCGCGCGCAGCCGCATGACGTGTGATTGACGTGCAACTAAAGGGTGAAGGGGACTTGACATTTAGCTCTACATGTGGAGACAGAAGTCTGGGGTTATGTCAACCTAATCCCAAATCATATCTAATATCCTATGTTTAAAGAACTGTGTTATCCAAAAAAGAGGTCTCTTAGGACAGAATCTATTCTATACTGACTATACTGACTGTTAGTGCGTGTACAAGCGTCTAAGTGTCTACACTAGATGCGAGGGGGTAGGAATATTCAATGGTAACGGGGCTATGAATTACTTGCATGAGGGCAGCGAGGCCTGGCCCTGTGCACGGTAGCTGGAGGAATGTTTACCTAAACTACTAGACAGGAATGCATCGGATGAGGAGCGGAGAAGATAATCTTGAAGGTGAAATACAGTTCTTGGCAGGCGACAGGCTGGATCAGGCACCGTTAGCCGCGCAGGGAGTAGGACAAAGTTCATGGACACAGATGCAGGCTCAGACTGGAGCTTTCAGAGGCAGAAGGCAGGAAAAGGCTTGATGACAGAATTCGGGCCTACTCGCCTGAATCTGTAAAATGTGGAAAGTGAACCACATAAAGTCGGTGGCCTTTCATACTTAGGAATGGAATATCTGACCCATTCATGGTGGTTCTGAAAGAGGACATGTTGACGGTGGACGCACATATATTTGCGTCTTCAAAACTGGAGCAGGAGGGAACATACATGTACTTATAGCATGTACATGGAGCCGTTGGGGTCTACGATAGGGGACATAACTGATCACAAAATTCATATTTCCTCATTCCCTCCTTGTCCCCTACGGACCCTCAGGAGATATCGATCTTCATCAATCCATCGATCTGTTCATATAGCATCATTTGTTCTTCTTTCTTCTTCCGGGATCTTGAGCGAAAACTTGGATGTGGGATACACGAGGTGGCACACAGACCACAAATCGCTGGCCCACATTGTAGACATAAGCAGCAACTGAATAGTATGAGAAAGCCAATACCTAGGAAGGATAGGATTCTCCATCCCCAGGCTGACAACACGCCCCAGAACCAACCGGACCAAGTCCAGGTGCCTGGACTCTGGTGTATCTGGCTTACAATCTTATGAAGGCGAGTTATGGCTTTATATACTGACGGTGAATTTTCTGGTATGAAAATGCAGCAACTTGATCCGATGACCCTACAAGCTCCGCCCCTATCGGCCAGGATGACGTCAAGGACAAGACGATTTTGAAGCACAACAATCCGCATAGCAGACTGCTCTTCTGTTAAATTGCCTAAGGCGGAAATAGTTTCGTTCACTACTGCTTCAAGGGTTCTGGTTAATCTACGTATGAGCTTACTATTAGTAACTGTACCTATATAGGGAAAGAAACCTTTATTGAAATCTGTGTATTTTTCCCATGCTGTTTCAGTATAATCGACAATTGGGAGATCTCTCTGCTGTCTATTGTGTACTAAATGGGTATTTCTATGATAATCAGGAGGGGCTAGGAAAACAGGTGGTAGAAGGAATGCTATGTAACAGGTACCATCCCAATCTAAAGGTAGACGTATATATGCGGTCTGGCCACATATAAAGTAGGAATGGCGAGAAGCTCTGAATGTAGACTTGCCTTGATCACTGAATTTTATTACAGTGGTGCATTTACTATGGCCCATGCGTATGGAACCATTCTTTCTTACACATAATTCCCCTTTTACTGGGAATACTGACATGGCGGGCAAGATTGGTGTAGCTTCAGATTCAACGTTCAGGATCATGAGGTTAAGTGTAAAATTACCTAATCCATATACTTCATTTTCTAGATCAGTTCCTGTTCTTTTGGGAAGTCCCTCCTTGTTAGGGTAGCAGACTTTAAGCAAAACTAAGTTCAGGTTTCCCCATACCCAGTTGTCTTGATAAACTGCGGAATTTGAATCTAGGGAATTAATCAAACTAAACCATGCTCCACAGGAGCCATTGTGTGTGAATGGATAGGGAAAGAGGGGCAAAACTCCCTTATAGTTCTGATAGGGAGGGAGTCGGCCACATATCCAACAATTTGTGGCATTGCTGGTTTGATGGGAATGATGTAACATATTAATGAATGTGTTGTTGCGCAGCGCAAATCTATAAGACAATTCATGTGGAGGTAATTCGCTAAAAGAATGTTCTGCAGTTATATTGTAAGCACGCTTAAAAATAGGGTAATACATGTGCAATAGTATGCTGACAATGATGATCAGAAGACTTAGAAAAAACAAAATTAATAATGTTACTGTGCAGTGACTACGAAATGATTTACAATACGCATGCTTCTTGAGCTGCATCTGATGATTTCTTTCTCTATTCCGGTCTAGAGGATACATGTCAGAGACAAATTCAACCGATTCACCTTGGAGAGGACTTAAACAATCAAATTGTCTGACTTACTAGACCTCAATTTTAGTTTGTAAAGTTCTGGTTTTGTTAATTCAGCCAAGGGAAGCTTTGAGTCTGTCTGTGAGGGAATACAGGGTTGAGTATCTACACTGGATGGTAGTCCATAAAATTTCTTGATATGACTCGAGTGCAACCACCCTTTCCGTCCCTCGATTTTCACGGCTGTCCTTGTGGTGAGTAGAACCAACTTCGGTGACTTCCACCTAGGATCCAGTTGGGTCTTCCGGTCAAAATTCCTGACCAGCACCAGGTCCCCAGGAACCACGTCATGGGGCTTCACCTCAGTATTGTCGGGAAAAGCTGCGGATACCTGTGAACGACAAGATTGTAGTGCAGACATCAAGGAAGCCAGGTAATCTGTCCGCATATTACAGTCAACATCAGTGATTTTGCGAGGTATAGGCGTCCCCCACATATTTGGTGGTCTACCGAAGATCACCTCGTACGGGGATAGCCCTGTTCGAGAATGTGCTACCATTCTCATGTAAAAGAGCGCAACTGGTAAGGCTACTATCCAATCGACTCCTTTTTCCCTACATATTTTGGACAATCTAATTTTCAGAGTTTGATTATGGCGTTCCACGAGACCTGCCGCCTCGGGATGTCGGACACAGTGGAATTTCCATTGGTAGCCTAATAAAAGGGAAACGTGTTTCATTAGTTCGGATGAGAACGGCTGGCCGTTATCTGAGTAGACAACACGTGGTAAACCGTACCGTGGGAAGAATTCTCGAACTAACTGTTTGGCAGTAGTCGGGGCAGTGTAATCTGAAACCGGGTATGCTTCTGTCCAACGGGAAAGAGCACAGACAACTACGAGAACATATTTGAATCCTCGACATCGTTCCATCTGGATATAATCCATCTGGAGGACTTCAAAAGCATGATCGGGAGTTTGAAATCCACCCTGTTCTACGGGGATGCTTTTACCTGGATTAAACTGACAACATATCATACAGGTACGAACTTTTTGTTTAGCTGCTGCTCGCAAATGTTTGTTGAACCAAATGTGTTGAATGCTGTCTAGCATAGCTTTTTCTCCTAGGTGCGCTGGACTATGTATAGTGTTAATGATGACTTGGACCATTGAGTCGGGAAGAAACCATATAGATTTTTCCTTCGTCATCCATCCTTGATCTGTTTGGATCCATCCTAATTCAGTCCATTTCTTTATTTCTTCTGGTGTAGCATGTGTCTGTATGTCAATTACATCAAGGGCGGGATCCTTAACTGTCATGCAATGTGTTGGTGTCGGAACTATTGTCTTTGTCGTGTCAGTTGTGTGAGTCTGATTCTGAGCAGTCTGTTTAGCTGTTCTGTCAGCTAGGTCATTACCCTGAGAAATGATATCGGTAACTTTTGTGTGGGCTTTGCATTTCATAATCGATATTGCAGTAGGTAGATGAATCGCGTCTAATAGGGCTTGAATGAGGGGTCCGTGTTGGATGTGGGCACCGTGAGAAGTTAAATAACCTCTCTCTCGCCACAGTACGCCGAAGTCATGGACGACTCCGAATGCATAACGTGAATCTGTGTATATATTGACATTTTTATTTGTGGCTTGAATACAGGCTTGTGTCAGAGCGGTGAGCTCTGCTGCTTGAGCTGACAAAGTGTTAATACAATTTGTTTCAATGACTTCAGTGTCTGTTGTGACTGCGTAAGCGGCCACTAACTCTCCTGTACTTGTTCTCATACATGACCCATCTACATACAATGTCAAGTCTGGATCTGACAAAGGGATATCTGTCAAATCTTGTCTGGGTTTCGTCGTGATAGTAATGACTTCGACACAATCATGTGCCAATGGATCTGTTCCGCCTACTGGTAACAGTGTGGCAGGATTTAACGTATTACAACGTCTGATTTCTATGTGTGGCTGAAACAATGTCAATTCGTAACCGGTGAGTCTCGCTATAGTCAAGTGTTGTGTTTGTGTGCGGTTCAATAGAACCTCTACTGCGTGTGGTACTTGTACTGTCAATTGATGTCCTAGCACTATGGCATCGCTTTGTCTGATTGCTAAAGCTGTTGCTGCCACCGATTTCAGGCACGCTGGAAGTGCCTGAGCTACTGGATCTAATGTACTAGAGAAATAAGCACATGGTTTGTGTGATCCTGCTTGTTCCTGAGTGAGTACTGACAAGGCAGTACCTTCGCGTTCTGTAACAAAGAGTGTAAACTGTTTACTGTAACATGGTGTTGCTAGGACAGGTGCTTGGCATAAAGCTTTCTTTAAGCTTTCAAAAGCGTGTGTATGTTCTGGAGTCCAAGGGAGGACATCGATGTGGCTGCCTCCTGTGTTGTCAACTGGATGAGTGGTTTTGCTAGAAATGCATATTGAGGGATCCACTGCCTACAGTATGAAGTGAGGCCTATAAAAGCCCGCACCTCCTTTTGTGTCTTGGGTGCTGGCATGTTAGCAATTAACTGGATGCGGTCGGATGTAAGCTGCCTTCCCTCCTTGGACAGCGAGTGCCCAACTCGCTGGACACAGAATTGCAGCTTAGAAGGGGACACCTTGTGCCCCTTGTCAGCCAGAAATTTCAAAACCGTCAGTGACGCTGTCTCACATTCAGGTTCGCTTCGGGCGGTGATCAGCAGATCATCGACATATTGAAGCAAGGCAGTGTTAACTGGCATGTGGATACTGTCAAGTTCTCTTTTCAGTGCTTGGCTATAGATGCTGGGGCTTTCTGTAAATCCTTGAGGTGCGCGTGTGAATTTAAAGCTTCGTCCATTTAAACTAAAACCGAACAGATATTGACTTTCCGGATCGATTGGGACACTAAAGAAAGCATTCTTGAGATCAATTACAGTGAAAAACGTTGCTTCTGAGTCAATAGCTTGTATTGTCGCATTCGTGGTAGTACTATTCCTGTTTTCAGTGTAACTCGATATGGTGTAATGTTCATGCAACCAACATCAGTGGGGCCTTGTGCCCATAAATGTGTAGGTAAATTCTGCAGTCGGTGATCCATGTCTCTGGACACGTAGTGACCTTTAAAGTCACGTAAAAATAATCGTACTCCTTCCGGAGAACAACATATTATGGCTCCTAGAGCTTTCAATGTTTTTATGCCTAACAAGTTTTCTGGACATGATTTAGTAAGCAATAAATCTGTAGTACGTGTCAATGGACCGACTGTAAGTGGAAGAGGTTGTGTTACGTCATTGATTATAGGTTTTCCTGAGAATCCAAGGGAAATATTCTGTGAGCCTGAGAGGGGTGCCCCTGGAACTTCACTGCGTCTTATAGTTGTTCTGCTTGCCCCTGTATCAAGTAAAAACTTTCTGTCTTCCCCTAATAGTTCACTATGTACATAAGGTCCCTCTTGGTCTACAGGAACCTCAATAAGGGGTAAGCCTACTTCCCTCTCTAGGCTATCTCATGAGTATCGCTGATAATCGGGATAATCTGTTTGTGCATACTGATACATCTGTTGTGTTGTTGCTTGTGTTGCAGCAATAGGCTGCGCTTGTGGTGGTGCTACGATCTGTTGTGGAGCTGCCTGTTGCGGAGATAGTTGTTGCGGAGCTAACCTAGGTTGTGCATTCTGAGGGATTTGTTGTTGATTCTGAACCTGTCTAGGTGGACGTGGTCTCTCATGCGTTCTACCTGTGGCAATATTATGTTTCAGGACTGGACAATCGTGTATATAATGACCTGGTTGTTTACAATAGTTGCATGTCCCTTTCGCAGGACCTGCGGAATCACCCTTTTGATGACTATCGGCTGGAACTGACTGTGCAACAAGCATTTTCATTTTTGTATCTTTCATACGTCTTTGTTCGTGTTCTTGTTCTTCTCTAATTCTATTGTGGTGATATTGCAACATCTGTAACATCTGTGATGGGGTATTACCTTGCCAGGTACTTTCGAACTTCAATACTCTATTCTTGACTTGTAGCAGAGAATTTTCAACTAATTTTGTCACAAACAGATGTGGATATGACTCACTACTGGCTTTTATGCCACTATTTATACTAAAACATTTTTCAAATCGGGAATAGAAATCACTAGTGTCTTCATCTGGTTTTTGTTTACAGGCTGAGATTGCACCCCAGACTTCCTTTTTCGTAGTTAATAAACGTGGCAGTACCTGTATTAGTAATCCTGCTAGTGCTGTAGTCTTTTCCCCAAGCCCTGCTCCTGCAGCTCTGGCCTTTTCTTCGTTTTCTAATGCTGTCCAATCTATCTTTTGGTCTCCCACCTCCCATTCCTTTTCTTTGAGTTTCTCATAAACACCGGCGGGTAATAGGACTTTTAATATTTTCATAATGTCGGGGTAGGTATACTCTCCTATGAGTAACATGTCTTTTATCTCACGGTGGAAACCTGCTGGATCCTTGTCATGGCTGGGTACTACTTTCTTCATTTCTAATAATTCCAATTTAGTTATAGGCGTGTACACAAACACGCGTGTAAAATTATCACCGGCACCTCTGATTGGGTGTACTTCGCGTAACGGGTTCTGTCTATCTATGTGATACATTTTTCTTCCCATAATGGGAACTGGAACGTGTTCTGGGCATACGAAATTTAAATATTGGTTTCGGGATTCTAGAATTTCCTTAATCAAATCAGTACCTGACCCTCTCCATGTATTCGTGAGTAGTTCTGTCAATATGTCAGGTAAGGGTCCTGGATCGGAGTGTTGGCTTTTATATAATATAAGGAGGTGTTGAATCATGTATATACTAGCTAAACGCTGTTCATATGGGTCAAGATTCAGAAACGTGTGTGCAAGTACATCATCATTGTATTCGCCGGGACTGTCAGCCCATTGTACTGCTGACCTGGCTAATTCTTGTTCGTCCATGGAATCGAGCATGTGGTACCCCCTTCGATCTCGGAGTAATTTGTCAGCGGCTTGGAATAGGTGTTCAGGGGATTTTGTATTTAACATGGGGTTTGGAAAATGTCTATTATATTCTGGACGTATTGGACGTATCGGATCATTAAAGCCTCTAGTATTATTATGGGGTCTT
Source organism: Triturus cristatus (assembly GCF_964204655.1). NCBI lineage: Eukaryota > Metazoa > Chordata > Amphibia > Caudata > Salamandridae > Triturus > Triturus cristatus. The sequence goes on along the minus strand of NC_140587.1, from coordinate 730,169,331 downwards.
CCTCTACCTACATAAGCTATCGTTTCTAATTGCTCTGATTCTTGCTCCTCCTCCTCTTCTGATTCCACTCTGTCTGTTTCTCGTCTTTCTTTATGTATTCGTTCTACTTCCTTGCGGATCTTTCGACACATGGCGATTATACACGCCTGTCTATCATGTTTCTCTTCTGATATGTTCTGACCCCATTTGGCAAGTCTTTGCATGGTATCGTGATCTGCCCCCGGCCTGTCTATATTTCTAATTACACAATTTATGAAAAAACGTAGTAGTTGTCTTTGGACATCCACTTTCTGGTATTCCATAGCTTCGTTAATACTTTCTGGACCTTGCCCTGTTTGGACAAAGCGATATATTTCGTCTAGGTGTTCACCCATTCCTGGTATTGTCATTAAATATAATGTAGCTCGTCTTATACGTAGTGATGATATGAGCAATTTATCCTGTCTACCTGGTACTGGGTCGTATCTACAATCCACAAGCTGTTCTTTAAACATGTCGGATGTCGCTAGCTGGGGTGTACGTTGGAGTGCTAAATCTCTAAGGGTCTGTTTATTTCGCGGCGGTGTGGCAAACATCTCTGTCGTACCTCCTGTAGCACCATCTGAGGTGCTAGGCACGAAAGGATTCGTTGGGCGTAGGATAGAGATTGTAGATGCGGGAAAAACTGTAGAAACGGACGGGCCTGTTGGAACTTGTGTAGGAGTTTGTAGTTGCGGGGATACAGACGGATGCTCTTGGTGTTGAACACCATCGGCAAGCGGTGTGGGTGGTATGGCATTAGCATACTCTGGCGCTGCGTCATCTAAATAGGAGGAAAGGAAAACGTCCTTTGCTGTTTTGGGATGTGTTTTGGGATGTGCTTTTATCGGGAGTAATGGAGGAGTTAAGTCTTTTGGTATTTCCGGAGTGGCCTTAGGTAACCCTTCGGCCAGAAGAGGATACATACCATTCATAAGAGCGTTTCTTTGTCTATCTACTTGTTCTGATTTTACTAGGGTACCTTCCTCAAGTAATAGATTTTCTCGGGTTTTATTTGAATTCTCTCTACCTTTCTCTTCCTGTCTGAGTGCTTTTTCTGTACGTCTATATGATTCTTTACGCCATAATTCAATGGCATCTTTCTGTGACTGTCTGGCTTTCTTTTTCCATAATTCTTCTTCTACTCTCATGATGCAATCTGCATCCCAGGTCCCCGCTGCGGGCCATCTCTGACTCTCTGGTAATTCTTTGGTGTAGTCCACCCATAAATCAAGAAATAATACGGCATCTAGGCCATGCTTATGATACATAAAGTACCCTGGAGTGTCCCTAGGTGGGATGGGAACAGCTTCTTCGAGTACACCTTTTCTAGTTTTGATCTGTCTTAGTTTCGAAAAGAGCGGCATTTTTAGACCTTATTACTAGAACACACTTTATACAAAAAAAACACAATAATGAACAGTCATTCACACCACAGTATATAGAACGTATTTTAAAACATTTAACACTTAACAGTTTTACGAACAATGATAACTAATAGAAAACTAGTTACTGACATAATACTGACACTAGATAGTACTTATTTATATGCAAGACATACTATATATACTGCTAAACAGTACAGATACACTGCTAAAACAGTGCAGACCGGATTTGTGTACCCAAACCCGTCTTGACCGGCACAGACTATGTGCACGTTAAATGCCTCCCCGGTAATGGTACTCACCGGGTAGCTCGGAACGGAAGGCCTCGGAACGGAACTGAAACTGGACCGGACTGGACTCGACTCGACTGGACTCGGAACTTCGGAACCTGGCGGGTCTCTGTATACCTCGTATCTTGCTCTCTCAGCTAGGCTCTGGTCGGGATACTTCGCACTTCTCACCGCCTCGTCTGGGTGTTGATCGCAGCCTCAGTCGTCCCCGCTTGGCCGGAGGGAGATACAGGAAATCCTGCAGGTACGCAGTTTTTGTCCGTTCAGCTGTGGCAGGAGACCGGGCCTGCAACGCACCGCCGGCGCGTGAGATGAGAAAGTGTCCCTGTTCGGGCGGTATTATATATGTATTTAAGAACGTATGTGCAGGACTGTTAGCACCTTTTCAAGCAGTCCTCGACATATTTCCAAACTTCATGCACTCTGTGTTTGGCGGATTGCCGCTCCTTTTAGCACTCGTTGCAGTTATCCTATTTTTGCTCCTACTGCTACGATATGGCAAGCCAAATCACCAGCGACACCCAATTCACCATGGAGAGAGCTCTATTGGAGATGAAGTGTTGTGAGCGCATCGTTCAAATTTTGGGCTTACCTCATCTACGAGAATTAAACACCATATGGCTTCTGTCATTCAGACCAATATGGCAAGATTGCATTTTACCTGTTCTACGCTGCCTGCTCTGCGGTGAAGAATGTGTGCTAGACATCTGTCTAACACTCCCATCAGTCATGCCTACGGATATCGATACTCTGCTGGACCCGGTAACGGCCCATGCTCTGTGTTGTCCCCAGCGAATGTCTGACAGAATATCGACGGAAAGAAAATCGACCTACAAAAATATCGACACAAAAATATCGATGACAAGAATATCGAGATCCTATCTACAACATGGTAAGTAAAAAAATATCGAAAATAAAATATAGAATGTCAAAAATATCGTTATTAAAAATATAAAGTATTTTGTAGTTAAAAAAATATGTAAAATAAACCAAATAATACTTATAAATAAAATAAACATAATTAAATATATGTTATAATGTTTAAAATTAATAATTAATATATATAATGTAATAAAACATTAATTAGACATATACATATAATATATAATATATATACTTACTTAATAACACATTTTAATAATTGTTTTAATAACTTATAACTTGTAAAAAAAATTATAAATTACAAATACATCATACACATAAAACAATAACATGAATAACAATTAAATATTTATATATAACACATTTAAAAAATTACATTTAATTTGAATATTGTTAAAATTAATTATATATTACATTAGCTAAAATAATACAAAAAATATTAAATAGCACTGACAATAAAACTACTACTCCAGCTCCAAAAAAAAACAGTAAAGAAAATGTTGGATAGCGTAGAGCTAAAAATGACTATTTCCCCTCCAGAGAGTGTAACAATAGGGAAAGTTTTGGATAACGTACAGGTATAAATTACTATACCCACTGCAGGGAGTGCAACAGTAAGGAAAGTGTTGAATAGCGTAGGCGTAAAAATGACTATTCCAACTCCACAGAGTGCAACAGTAGGGAAAGTGTTGGATAGCGTAGGGGTAAAAATTACTATTCCCACTCCAGAGAGTGCAACAGTAGGGAAAGTGTTGGATAGCGTAGGGGTAAAAATTACTATTCCCACTCCAGAGAGTGCAACAGTAGGGAAAGTGTTGGATAGAAGTAGGGGTAAAAATTACTATTCCCACTCCAGAGAGTGCAACAGTAGGGAAAGTGTTGGATAGTGTAGGGGTAAAAATTACTATTCCAACTCCAGAGAGTGCAACAGTAGGGAAAATGTTGGATAGCGAAGGGGAAAAAATTACTATTCCCACTCCAGAGAGTGCAACAGTAGGGAAAGTGTTGGATAGCATAGGGGTACAAATTACTATTCCAACTCCAGAGAGTGCAACAGTAGGGAAAGTGTTGGATAGCGTAAGGGTAAAAATTACTATTCCAACTCCAGAGAGTGCAACAGTAGAGAAAGTGTTGGATAGCGTAGGGGTACAAATTACTATTCCAACTCCAGAGAGTGCAACAGTAGGAAAAGTGTTGGATAGCGTAAGGGTAAAAATTACTATTCCAACTCCAGAGAGTGCAACAGTAGGGAAAGTGTTGGATAGCGTAGGGGTAAAAATTACTCTTCCAACTCCAGAGAGTGCAACAGTAGGGAAATCGTTGGATAGCGTAGGGGTAAAAATTACTATTCCAACTCCAGAGAGTGCAACAGTAGGGAAAGTGTTGGATAGCGTAGGGGTAAAAATTACTATTCCCACTCCAGAGAGTGCAACAGTAGGGAAAGTGTTGGATAGTGTAGGGGTAAAAATTACTATTCCAACTTCACAGAATGCAACAGTAGGGAAAGTGTTGGATAGCGAAGGGGTAAAAATTACTATTCCAACTCCAAAGAGTGCAACAGAAGGGAAAGTGTTGGATAGCGTAGGGGTAAAAATTACTATTCCCACTCCAGAGAGTGCAACAGTAGGGAAAGTGTTGGATAGCGTAGGGGTAAAAATTACTATTCCAACTCCAGAGAATGCAACAGTACGGAAAGTATTGGATAGCGTAGGGATAAAATTTACTATTCCAACTCCAGAGGGTGCAACAGTAGGGAAAGTGTTGGATAGCGTAGAAGTTAAAAATAACATAGTTATAAATAAAATATTTATTTAAAATAATTAGTGATTTAATTATTAAATAACTCAAAATTATTTACAAATACCAATAAATAATTATTACAAACATAACTACCAAAGAATAATTAATTAACAATACATTAATAATAAATACCAATAAATAATAATTAATAAATATTAATTACCAAATAATAAATATTAAACGATAAAATATTTTTCATAACCAAAAACATATGAATTATTAAAAAGTAAATACCAATTAAAATATATTTAACCATTTAAAAAAATATATACCGCAAAATAATAATGAAATATTAATTACCAATTAAAAAATATTGAACTATTAAATATTTTTCATACGCCAAAATAATAAATATTACACATTAATTACCAATTAATAATTACTTATTAATATATTAATTTGAAATATCAATGCATAATATTTAATTATATTTAATTCACAATTAATGATTAATCAACAATTAATTATTTTTCTTAACCAAAATATTATAATTTAAAATATTTACCAATTAATAATTATTGTCCAATTAATTAATTATCAATACCCAACAACTAATTTAATAATTACTTAATTAGATTTCAATTACTTCCAACACTATTCCCCTATAAACGCACGACACATTCCACTAATAAAATAATACACTTAACATAATTATCAATTAATCAACTAATTAAAACTAATTGCCAATTAATAAAAATGAATTACCAATTAATACTTAATTAACAATAATATAATTATCAATACCAATAAATGAAAATAAATTATTAATTAATTACAATTACATTACTTCCCACCCTATTCCCCTATAAACCCACAACCCGCTACAGAACTTAAACGCAAAAAATTATTAAAATCAATTTATAATTCCTAAAAATGTATAATTTATTCCATATAATTAAATTACTTCCCACCCTATTCCCCTATAAACCCACAACCCGCTACAGAACTTAAATGCAAAAATGTATTAAAATTAATTTATAATTCCTAAAAATGTATAATTAATTCCATATAATTAAATTACTTCCCACCCTATTCCCCTATAAACCCACAACCCGCTACGGTACTAAAACAGAAAATTGACTTAAAAAACCATTGTTAACATATAAAAATTGTATACATATATGTTAAAACCAGTAGAACACTTAACTAAAAACATATAACACATACATATTAAATACATAATAAAATACATACCAATAATATAAATATCGATATTAGTACCATCAATATTAGTAAAATCGATATATTTGATGTCGATATTACTAACTTCGATATTACTAACATCGATATTAAAATACTTACCTTAGGATCGATATTCTGTCCATAGATATTATTGACATCGATATTCTGTCCCTTCGATATTTAAAACTCGATATTAGTGTAGGTAGATATTTTAGTTTCGATATTTTGGCTGCTCACCGTCCCCAGCGGCTACCAATCCTGATAACAGCATTCATTGAGATCTCACAGATGCAAATTGCTACTGCTGAGGTACGAGACGAAACATCAGGCACGCAGGTAACATCCGATTCGAACATTGCTGATGCAACCAATGCTGAAAGCGATAGTTCGCATCTATTTGCAGTTAATCTTCTGAACGAGATATTCCAACTTTCATCTAAAATGGTAGACAACGTTTTGTCTACAGGAGTAGAAGATTTCACATTCTCTCCAGGGCCACACACTGACTTTTGATTTAGGCCCATAGTGTTCCGATGAGACTCTGAATTTGGCCTTCATTCTTTTTCAGACAAGGGACTAACTTTTGAACTTTTTTCCTATGATTAATTTTTGGTTTTCTCCAAATTTTTATTTTTTTTTCTTCATTTTTTGGCACAGTAATCTGCTTATAGTAGAACTATTCATAGAGAACAGATTTCTTTGAAAATCTTCCAGGGACTTTAGGCCACCTTGTCACATCAACAATTGATTTGTGTGAACCTGATATGGAATGGTTTCGGCCCTTTTTTCTGTATTAACGAGCCATTTCATCATGTGTATATATTTCTTGTTCATTCTTTTTAGCATATCCAATGCAGACATATGCTTAGAATGAAATATTGCTTTTAATATGTAGAGCACCTTATGCATAGCAATGGTTTTTAATGCATTTTTAGGACATATGTTTTTAGATATGTTTAGCATATTTTAGCTGATCATGCGATACTCTCTTTTAGATATGTTTAGTATGTTTGGGATTTAGTAATGTCGTTCATACGAAACTGGAGTGGGTGTTGTGTGTAGATTTAGATTCCGTATATAGGTTTCCCAATTTATGCCCTTATATAGGTACAATTCATATTGCCCTTATTTAGGCATAGAAAATCCATCCCTTATTTAGGCATTGTCCATGCTAACCAAATATAGGCATGGTCTCCTGCATCCTTCAATCCACGTCACAACGAGTTCTTGGAAAACCAGACTCTTAAGCCTTCAGGAATTTCCCTTGCTTGGATATTGATTTCTCCAAGAACTCATTTATTATGCATGAACATCTATTCCTTAGGGGTTCATTCATGACGTTCCGATGCCCGACTTTTACGTCAATACAGGCATTCCTAAACACCTTCAAGGTATAAATATCCATTTCGACTGCCTACTTGCGGTTCCCCACAGCAAGTTTGAAAGGAGATCGAGTTCCCGCCTGATGCACTGACCAGACGCTGTCATCCTCCTTGCAGAGAATCCAGCTCCAGTGTTTCTTATTCCCCTTGCGGGGTGTTAGATAACGAGTCCCGGAAAGAGATTCCAACCTCACACATTCTAAAGTAAGGAGCAGACTAGAACTTAGAGAAACTTTTGGCAACTCTTAGCAAAACTAAAACTATAGCTAGCTATACTTTAGAAAACAGCACCTACTTCTTACCTCATACTACACTTAGGTTAGGTACACTGGGGTCGAAATATTTAGAAGCATCAGATGAGTTTTCCCATTTTAGCCTGTGTTATTTATATATGTTTTTTATAAATATATGGCATAGCTACAAACCATGCTATTGCAGTATTATTTTATCTTATTGCTAACCCTGTACGTATTGTACTTCGCATCCTGTCTCACGATTGTAGCAGTTCATATCTCTTGCATGACAAATAAGACTGTTCAATAAACCCTTTTTTATTTGAAACACTCGTCTCTCTATTTCTGTGCAACTCTGTAGAAACGAAGCATGCACGATTGACTGAGTGAAACTGTTATCTATTGTTTCCACACTTCTGAGATTGTTCCGACTCTAAGGGAAACAAAGTTGTCATGTTTATGCGGTTGTCATAAACTAATACCTTCTTGTATATTCGAGAAGTATCTAGAGACCTCTGAGTTAGCTGGCACAACCAAGTAATTAAGTTCAATGTGCTCGATAGAGACATACTAACCTTAGTCCTATGTCAAAACTATAGTGTATATTATTCCAATGCGCAGAGCCTATCAGGGATATAGGAACTACACTACAATAACCTAGTACAACAAGTTACAAACTGTAGTTGTGTCGAGTCACTCAACTAGGCCTACACTCGACACAAGCGTAACCCTTAGTGCTGTGTGTAATAGGATGCCGGCAATTAATGATGATGGATTAGGTTCCTTTGTTAAAAAAGTTACCTCGCAAATATACTGATCATCATGGGTGGGCAACCAGAAGAAGATCCTCCCCCTGCCTTGAAATTGAATTAGTGTTGATTTCGCCACATTCCCCAAAGCAAGTGTGTGATCAATTATTGGTGTACATTTAATTTAGTCACTCCTCAATAAATCACACAGCCCGGGGAAAGAGGGTTAGGGTTTGAGGAATGGTTGGGAAAGGGGATTTGGGGTAATGTTTGATAAAGAAAAACAGTACGCATGGACAAACAACAAAAGAAAATACAATCTTTGTAGACTACCATATCCATAAATCTGTTAAGGGTGAACAAGGACATGCATGCATGATGAAGATGATAACTTGATGGTTAATGATAAGTAAAACTTACTAACTACTACTAGACAATTAGACAGTGCAGGGCATCAGTATATTAATATTATGCAATTTGCCTTGCCTGTCTGCCCTCATAGAGACATGGATTACATACAGTTTGGGGCCGATTACGATCCGGCAAAAACCGGGTACGAACCGTCGGACGGAGCATATTCTCCGTCCGACGCGTACCCGGTCGTCAAAATTTACAAACATGGAATTACGATTCGCACGGGAACACCATTTCCGTACGAATCGTAAAAAACCCCGACCGAACAAAATATACCTACAAATGCGATCCGGGAAAGCGCCGACCTGACGTCGGGACGCTCGCAGCCTGCCATTCACGAACCAGGAATTACGATTCGCACCGACGTCATCCCGCACGGTGAATATTTTCTGGCTGCCAAAAACTGCCGGGAAATCGGGACGACGCGAACAAGGACCACCAGTACGCGACGGACAGACAGGACGACGCGAACAAGGAGGACCAGTACGCGACAGGACGACGCGAACAAGGAGTACCAGTACGCGACGGACAGACAGGACGACGCGATCAAGGAGGACCAGTACGCGACGGACAGACAGGACGACGCGAACAAGGAGGACCCGTACGCGACGGATAGACATGGACCCGAACCTACGTGTAATCCCGGCCCTCATAGCAGTCGACCTCCTCTACAGGTTCCAACGCAGACGCCGCAGAAGGTCAGAACAACTAAGGGAGGGGGGAAAGTGGGGTGGGGTGGGGTGGCAGGACCAGGGTAGGCCACAAACCCCCCACCAAAGTCACACAGCACACATGCCCAGGACATACCTGACTCCCATGCCCTGGTCACTACGAGGGGGTGGGGGCGTGTCCAGCTAAGCCAGCGACCGCCACAACGGAAGTCCGTCACGACGCGAACCGGCAACACAACCAGACCGGTACGTCCCGTACCCACGCCTGAAGAGCGTGGGTACGAGTCGTACCACGTCCACACCCACGTCACCCCAACAATGGCGGGACGGCTCGTACCCACGTGGCAAAGGCCTGGGGACGGCCCGCACAAGCATCACATAGCGTGGGGACGGATATGTACGGACCCCACCCCCACCCCGTATGCATGGAGCGTACCCCCACCCCAACAGTGTAAGTACGACCCGTACCCACACCCGCGTACGTATGGAGCGTACCCCCACCCCAACAGTGTAAGTACGACCCGTACCCCCACCCGCGTACGTATGGAGCGTACCCCCACCCCAACAGTGTAAGTACGACCCGTACCCCCATCCGCGTACGTATGGAGCGTACCCCCACCCCAACAGTGTAAGTACGACCCGTACCCACACCCGCGTACGTATGGAGCGTACCCCCACCCCAACAGTGTAAGTACGACCCGTACCAACACCCGCGTACGTATGGAGCGTACCCCCACCCCAACAGTGTAAGTACAACTCGTACCCCCACCCGCGTACGTATGGAGCGTACCCCCACCCCAACAGTGTAAGTACGACCCGTACCCCCACCCGCGTACGTATGGAGCATACCCCCACCCCAACAGTGTAAGTACGACCCGTACCCACACCCGCGTACGTATGGAGCGTACCCCCACCCCAACAGTGTAAGTATGACCCGTACCCCCACCCGTGTACGTATGGAGCGTACCCCCACCCCAACAGTGTAAGTACGACCCGTACCCCCACCCGCGTACGTATGGAGCGTACCCCCACCCCAACAGTGTAAGTACGACCCGTACCCACACCCGCGTAAGTATGGCGCGTACCCCCACCCCAACAGTGTAAGTACGACCCATACCCACACCCGCGTACGTATGGAGCGTACCTCCACCCCAACAGTGTAAGTACGACCCGTACCCCCACCCGCGTACGTATGGAGCGTACCCCCACCCCAACAGTGTAAGTAAGACACGTACCCTCACCTCGAATGCATGGAGCGTAGCCCCACCCCAACAGTGTAACTACGACACGTACCCCCAACTCGAATGCATGGAGCGTACCCACATCCGTGTATGTCATGAGCGTACATATTGTGAAATTGGAGAGGTGGGTGCAGAGTCCTCCCAGCAGTGCCCTGAGACAGGAGGGGTGGGTGCAGAGTCCTCCCAGCAGTGCCCTGAGACAGGAGGGGTGGGTGCCTATCACTCCCAGCAGTGCCCTGAGACAGGAGGGGTGGGTGCAGAGTCCTCCCAGCAGTGCCCTGAGACAGGAGGGGTGGGTGCCTATCACTCCCAGCAGTGCCCTGAGACAGGAGGGGTGGGGGCCTATCACTCCCAGCAGTGCCCTGAAACAGGAGGGGTGGGTGCAGAGTCTTCCCAGCAGTGCCCTGAGACAGGAGGGGTGTGTGCAGAGTCCTCCCAGCAGTGCCCTGAGACAGGAGGGGTGGGTGCAGAGTCCTCCCAGCAGTGCCCTGAGACAGGAGGGGTGTGTGCAGAGTCCTCCCAGCAGTGCCCTGAGACAGGAGGGGTGGGTGCAGAGTCCTCCCAGCAGTGCCCTGAGACAGGAGGGGTGTGTGCAGAGTCCTCCCAGCAGTGCCCTGAGACAGGAGGGGTGGGTGCAGAGTCCTCCCAGCAGTGCCCTGAGACAGGAGGGGTGGGTGCAGAGTCCTCCCAGCAGTGCCCTGAGACAGGAGGGGTGTGTGCAGAGTCCTCCCAGCAGTGCCCTGAGACAGGAGGGGTGTGTGCAGAGTCCTCCCAGCAGTGCCCTGAGACAGGAGGGGTGGGTGCCTATCACTCCCAGCAGTGCCCTGAGACAGGAGGGTTGGGGGCCTATCACTCCCAGCAGTGCCCTGAGACAGGAGGGGTGGGTGCAGAGTCCTCCCAGCAGTGCCCTGAGACAGGAGTGGTGTGTGCAGAATCCTCCCAGCAGTGCCCTGAGACAGGAGGGGTGGGTGCAGAGTCCTCCCAGCAGTGCCCTGAGACAGGAGGGGTGGGTGCAGAGTCCTCCCAGCAGTGCCCTGCGACAGGAGGGGTGGGTGCAGAGTCCTCCCAGCAGTGCCCTGAGACAGGAGGGGTGTGTGCAGAGTCCTCCCAGCAGTGCCCTGAGACAGGAGGGGTGTGTGCAGAGTCCTCCCAGCAGTGCCCTGAGACAGGAGGGGTGTGTGCAGAGTCCTCCCAGCAGTGCCCTGAGACAGGAGGGGTGTGTGCAGAGTCCTCCCAGCAGTGCCCTGAGACAGGAGGGGTGGGTGCCTATCACTCCCAGCAGTGCCCTGAGACAGGAGGGGTGGGGGCCTATCACTCCCAGCAGTGCCCTGAGACAGGAGGGGTGGGTGCAGAGTCCTCCCAGCAGTGCCCTGAGACAGGAGGGGTGTGTGCAGAGTCCTCCCAGCTGTGCCCTGAGACAGGAGGGGTGGGTGCAGAGTCCTCCCAGCAGTGCCCTGAGACAGGAGGGGTGGGTGCAGAGTCCTCCCAGCAGTGCCCTGAGACAGGAGGGGTGGGTGCCTAACACTCCCAGCAGTGCCCTGAGACAGGAGGGGTGGGTGCCCATGGAACGCAAAGGGTGGAGTAGTCACAGATACCATGCCCACAAATGTCAGTAAGGTGCACAAAGACCCTGCAGTACATGTACCACATGTGTGCGAGGCTGGGAGTAGCGCAGAAAAGAAAACATGTACACATGAAGTCATGTCAATGAGCCACATACACAAGTACAATGACTACCAAGGATGCCACGAATGATGCAGGTGGAGACATCGCTCAGCATGCATGTGCAAAGGTGAAGGACTATGTCACACACCCAGCTAATGGACACACAGCTCTGTGCTAAAGTCAGGGGACACCCTGCAGGGAAGAAGTCAGGGTACACAGAGGAAGGAATACACCTTGGGACAATTGCAACATGCAGCAACTGCTTACATGAATGGAGAAAGGTAGCTAACACGTGTGATGGCACACAGATCCCAGGGTCCCCCCTATGAGCAGCACACTACTACATTACCCACACACCCAACACATGACAAACACCCACAACCATGTAGCAGCCCCACCAACAGCAATGCCAGCAATGCAGGAGTGTTCCATGGGCAAAAAATAATTAGCTTTATTCAGCATGAGCAAAAAACTAGTATGACGTAAGTCCAATATTAACAAAGGCCATAGGGCAGTCCAGGAGTCCCAGCTGGATGGGGGACACAGTGGGATGCGTGTCCCCTAGCTTGCCTGCACAGTTCCAATCCGTTGTCTTCCACAGGGGTCAGGGCATCATGTGGGGGGGAAGAAACAGGCACCGCAGGGACAGGAGGGTGAAGGGTAGGCGTCGTGGGTGCAGGGATGGAGGACTCCACCACAGGGGGTGGGGCAGGGCCAAAGGCGGAGGCCAGGATCTCGCTGCACACCTTAGCAAGGTCCTCCAGGGACTCCCCTGCACCCGAAGGAACCACAGGCCCCAAGGAGGGGGGGGTCAGAGGGATGGGTCGCAGCGCCACTGGGGGAGGGTGTGGACAGGGGGGGGGACTCAAGCACCCTGACCGGGGACCTCCTTGACCGCTTGCGGGGTGGTGTCACTGTGGGGCTCAGGGACAGAGCGGCCATGAAGGAGTCTTTGGGGGAGATGTGGCCAGGAGAGCTGAGGGGAGGGGATTTGGAGGGAGTGGATTGGGTGGAATGCGGACTCCCACTCTGGCTGCGTGTCACATGTTTGCCCCCCGACCCAGTGGGTGTGCCTACTGCACCCTGTGTGTGCGTGTCAGGAGGTGTGCGGCGGACCTTCCCTGCTGGTGTGGTGCCTGTGTCTGTTGTGGTGGGTGCATGCTTACGTCTGGGTGTATGTGGAACAGGCATGGGAGTGGGAATTGTGGAAGGAGCAGGGGTAGGGGGTGGGACGTAGCGCTGCAGGAGACCCACTGCTGCAGTCAGTGTGGAGTCTATGGACCTCAGCAAGTTGCGTTGGTCAGCCTGCGATGAATGAATGCCCTCCAAGTATGCCTCCATGTTGTTGAGGACCTGGCTGTGGCCATGGAGGACATTAAGGATCGCAGTCTGACCAATCTGCAACTGCCGCTGGATGTCCACAGACTCAGCATTGGCGGCAGCAGTGGAGACAGGGGCAGGGGGTGCGGTGCCTGGCAGGAAGGAGACATGTGGTGACCGGGCACGTTGGGAAGGGACACGAGCACGTGGGAGGCGGCTGATGCCAATGGAGGGGGCGGTGCCAGATGTAGGGCTGCTGTCAGATGGTGGTGCAGCCACCGCCCACTCGGAGAGATCATCCTCGGACCCGTCAGCTTCATACTCTGTTGTGCCAGTCGACAGGTCCCCGGGTTCACTCTCCTCCGCCTCAGTCCCACTCGAAGTGCCAGCCCCGATGTCACCGCTGGCACTGGTGCTCGGTCCCTCCGCGCCGTCTGTGTCCATGTCTCCCTCCGTGTCCCCCGACGATGCTGTGGGCAGGGTGAAGAGACAGAAAGTAATCATACACCTGTATACATATGTCACATGAGTACAATCTACGTAGGTTACAGTGCATAGCCTGAAACAAAGGATGAGTTACAACTACAAAACAAGGTACATACGTAGGCCCTGCAAGACACAGTTGTGTGACCCACCATGCCATGGAAAAACTATGGAGAGCATGACACAATAGCAAATGAGATGACATGCTATTCTGACTGAGGAGCAAGGCCCTGGGGACAATACAGCACTGCATCTGCACCACACAGCGTGGCAGGAAATTGGGATGAGCAGGGACAAAATCCAGGAACTAGAGGCACATGCAGCATAGGTAATACTGATAACATGCCCACCCTGACTGGCACGCTGCACCTTGAGTGTATGTCCAGACAAACATCACACACTGGCCAGTCCGAGCAAGGAGATGACAGGTCTTGACATGTAGGCCATGGCCGCCCCACCCACCCCCTACATGAGACAAATCTGTGGAGACACAGGAAGCACTTACATCTCTTAGTCTGGGTGAAATACACATGGGATGCAATAATTCAAGATTGCACACCAAATACCCAAGGTGCGCCTGTCCAAAGAATCATGTACAAATGGGCATCATCAGATGATTGCTACAAGACACACAGGCAATGGCCACCGTGAGTATGTACTTTGAAAATCAGGTCAGGCTGGACAGTGGACACTTGTAATACATCTCACGTCAAGAAACATGGTGCCAGTGGACAATGGCACAGAGCACAACCTATGCTGTAGACACAGAGATTGTCGACATTCTCGGATTACACACATGATACCTAGGAAAAGATGCCCCTGGGGACAGTAGTGGCCACACAACTCCATGCTCCTGAATGGAAATGACTGCAACACACGCTAACATCCCTGCACTATGCGTAACGCACACTCATGCACATCATGTCACAGGCCACCACATAGGACATGCCTGCTGGAAGGCCTCGCACTCAAGAGATTAACTCCCATGTCTGAAATCAGCATTAGTGCCAACTGACATGGAACCCACAAGTCCAGAACTGGACAGGGCACAGGCAAGGTCACTAAACCTGTTACACACCACCCCCACACATGATGCTGCAGGCATTGTACACTTGGAGAAGGTGTCAGGCTACATAACTTTGTGATGGAGTGACCACACAGAGACCAGGGAACACATTGCAAGGTGGGGAAGGGAGGCAGGAGAGGCCTGCAACACTGTGGGTAACAGGATCTGCACAGCACCATAAACCCTGGAAGTGTATCCATGGAACAGTGCACTTACAAATGCTGGTGAAACACAACAAACACACACATGTACCTACCCCCTTCCGGCTGCTGCATGTCCTGTAGACGCCTGTCCAAGTCAGGAAAGACCACCGCCAGCACACGTTTCTGGATGTGGGAGAGACGGCGGCGCCCGCGGTTCTTGTGGCTCTCAGGTGAGTCCCCCAGCAGGAGCCGTGCGATCCTCCGCGTCCAGCACCGGATATCCTGCCAGCGTTTCCTCACCTGGGACAGGTGCCGCCTCTGACCATCCGCACTCCTCACGGCGCTGACGGCGTCCAGCCATATCTGCTCCTTGGCAGAGGCGTCTACCTGTGAGGATGAACAAGTGACACTACATCAATACACCTTGCACATGTCACGGGGACACAGATCAGAACACATTTGCTGTTTACAACAAGGCATAGTATGCATCCAACGCATTGCACCTTTGTCATAGGGACATGATCCTGTGGGGGAAGGCCAAAAGCAGTACGTGCCATTGAAAGGACACAGGTGGAATGAGGGCAACTACACAATCAATGATCCAGGCTCACACTGTGCATCACACCCACCCCTCCTGTCTCAGGGCACTGCTGGGAGTGTTAGGCACCCACCCCTCCTGTCTCAGGGCACTGCTGGGAGTGATAGGCCCCCACACCTCCTGTCTCAGGGCACTGCTGGGAGGACTCTGCACACACCCCTCCTGTCTCAGGGCACTGCTGGGAGTGATAGGCCCCCACCCCTCCTGTCTCAGGGCACTGCTGGGAGGACTCTGCACACACCCCTCCTGTCTCAGGGCACTGCTGGGAGTGATAGGCCCCCACCCCTCCTGTCTCAGGGCACTGCTGGGAGGACTCTGCACACACCCCTCCTGTCTCAGGGCACTGCTGGGAGTGATAGGCCCCCACCCCTCCTGTCTCAGGGCACTGCTGGGAGGACTCTGCACACACCCCTCCTGTCTCAGGGCACTGCTGGGAGTGATAGGCCCCCACCCCTCCTGTCTCAGGGCACTGCTGGGAGGACTCTGCACACACCCCTCCTGTCTCAGGGCACTGCTGGGAGTGATAGGCCCCCACCCCTCCTGTCTCAGGGCACTGCTGGGAGGACTCTGCACACACCCCTCCTGTCTCACGGCACTGCTGGGAGTGATAGGCCCCCACCCCTCCTGCCTCAGGGCACTGCTGGGAGGACTCTGCACACACCCCTCCTGTCTCAGGGCACTGCTGGGAGTGATAGGCCCCCACCCCTCCTGTCTCAGGGCACTGCTGGGAGACATCAGGCATTCCCCCCCCTGGGACCCCCCCTACAGTACATAGCATGTGTGTCACACCTGGACACAATGGCAGAAGTCACAGCCACTAAAAAGGGACACAGTCTGTGCCAGTGGACACTGAACTCACCTGATAACCTGGTCGCCCATACAGCATGGGGTACCGTGGGAGGATCACATCCACCAAAGCCATGTTCTCATCCAGGGTGAATGGCTTTGACCTCTCCACAGCCCTTGACATGGTTCCAGGGAATCAGTAGCAGCAGCTGGGTCGTGGAATACAAAGATGTGCAGGCAAGTGCTCCCTCATGGGACCTGGCTGCCTTATATCTGCCTTGCTGGCCCATCTCATGCACAGGAGTACAGAGTGATTGGTCACTCACATTTGCATCCTATGTTTCCTCCAATCCCTTCAAACCTAGCAGTCTGTGTGTTCTCTATCGGTTTCATTCTCCTGCATGATGTCAGCTCCACAAACACATTGCAACAAAGTAGATGAATTCCAACTGACTTCTGCTGTGCACCTTCCAGAACAAATTCAAAATTTGAACTTGGTCTCCATGACAACCAGCATGCATGTAGGCCTTAATACTTGTCCCTCATGTGTCCCCTATGTAATTTGGAGCACCCCAAATGCATTGCAACGGCCCGTACACGCGTGCCTACGTTCACTATCACTATGGGTGTCCTCGCGTATGCGTACTCGTAGTGGTACGGGCCGTACACACGCCTGTACGCTCCCTATCACTATGGGTGTCCTCGCGTATGCGTACTCGTAGTGGTACGGGCCGTACACACGCCTGTACGCTCCCTATCACTATGGGTGGCCTCGCGTATGCGTACACGTTGTGATAGTGAGCGTACACGCGTGTGTACGGCCCGTACCACTACGAGTACGCATACGCGAGGCCACCCATAGTGATAGGGAGCGTACAGGCGTGTGTACGGCCCGTACCACTACGAGTACGCATACGCGAGGCCACCCATAGTGATAGGGAGCGTACAGGCGTGTGTACGGCCCGTACCACTACGAGTACGCATACGCGAGGACACCCATAGTGATAGGGAGCGTACAGGCGTGTGTACGGCCCGTACCACTACGAGTACGCATACGCGAGGACACCCATAGTGATAGGGAGCGTACAGGCGTGCGTACGGCCCTACCACTATGGGTGTTCTTGCGTATGCGTACTCGTAGTGGTACGGGCCGTACACATGCCTGTACGCTCGCCATCACGATGGGTACACATACGGCAGCACTCACATAGTGATATGGGAACGTACACAGGCCCTCTTCGCAGCAGTACAGCGGTTTTCACACATCACAGTGGTGACAGGCGGCACACAGGTAGGGATAGGGCGGACATACTTGTCCATGGATGGACATACTTGTCCATGGATGGACATACTTGTCCATAAATGGACATACTTGTCCATTAATTGACATCAAGGCATCGTCTGTGCATTACTACATGTGTGGGGCACAGGTGTGACGGCCTGTGATGTGGAACATTACTCCTGAGTCGAGAAGGCACCAGATGTATGATGAGATGTCTACAGATGTACTGTGTGATGGTGCAATGTGTGCCAGGCATGCCCTTGACTCCTTTGACATGTGTGCATGTCGTACTGCACACTTGGGGTGAGCGTCACTGGCATGGCACGGACACCAACACACGGAAGTGTCCCCTGATGCCCGGTACAGGGGTTACCACACCTGACTTGTCACTACCCACGGTGCACAATGTGACTATGTCATGTATGTGTGAGAGCTTCCCATCAGGTTGATGTTGGAGCACCCTCAAAAGCTGCAGCCATTGCAGCAACCAACATGTGTCTGTGTGTAGATTGACATTGCACACTGTTCCGCACACCATGCCACATGTGGTATCGGATGTAAGGTGCACATGTATGCATGGGACACGGAGTAGCGTGACAAGGACATGTCTGCACCCTCACAATGAATGTGTGGTGAGTCATGACATGTGCACCTTCATGGCAAGGTGTCTGGGCTGTCCTGGTGTCACGTCATGTGACCTGTGGCTCTAGTGTTCCGCTACCAGTCTCTGCAATCGGCATCCTACTTCTGCTGATGTGTGGGCGTATGTCACTCCTGTCTTGCGTCTGGCTGTTCACTTGCACTGGGACACAGCTATTCCCATGGCATGGCATGGGGAGGTTCTCAATCTCCGTGTGTAGATGGGTCTTGGTAGGAGTGTCACCTTGCATCCATATGTGTCCTGGGCATGTAGCACATACCTGACTCCCTATGTAGCATATGTGTATTGACAGATTAACATGTGCTCAGTACATATGAATTGTTGTCGTAGTGCACTCACTCTTCCTTGTCACTTCCAAATTACTGCAGAGCGCCGCCTCTTGCCCGAGCAAATCCGGACTTGGCTGACATGCGGGAGAATGACAGCATCCAGCTCTACCGCTTCCCCCAACCGTTGATTCTGGAGTTGACGGCGAGACTGGCACCACACCTGCAACCGCAGCACAGGTATCCTACGGCACTGACACCCCAGCTGAAGGTAATGGCTGCCCTACATTTTCTTGCCACGGGTACCTTTCAATATACCATAGCTCATGTTGGTGGCATGTCCCAGAGCATGTTCTGCCGTGTGCTGCATGATTTCTTAGAGGCCATGTTGATTCACCTGGATGACTTCATCAAGTTCCCAACCCCTGAACAGTTGACTACGGTCAAGCGTGGATTCTATGCCCTGGGAGTGATGCCCCATGTCATTGGGTCCATAGATGGGACACATGTAGCTTTGGTACCAGCACACGCACGGGAGGTGGCGTACCACAATCGGAAGCACTACCACTCCATCAATGCCCTTGTGGTGTGTCAGTCCAACATGGTGATTTCACATGTCTGTGCTCGTTTTCCAGGATCAGCACACGATGCCTACATCATGAGGCGTAGCAGGATGCCTGAAATGATGATGCAGCTGCGCAACGAAAGAGCATGTGTTGTTGGTGGGTACAGTTTGTCTGTCCTGTATTTTGCATAGCCTACCAGCATGACCGCTTCACCACTTCTAACGATGTCCATGTGCTTCCCATGTAGGGGACGCTGGCTATCCCAACATGCCATGGCTGCTCACACCTCTCCGCAACCCCATCACGCCGGCCCAGCTCCGCTACAACACCGCCCATGGCCGGACAAGGCGAGTGATAGAGAGGACGTTTGGCCTGCTGAAGAGCCGATTTCGGTGCCTCCACAAGACCGGCGGCGCGCTCCCATATGCCCCTGCGAAGGTCTGCAAAATCTTCATGGTCTGCTGCATGCTGCACAACATGGCAGTTGAGAGAGCTGTGCCACTCATCCTGGATCAACATGACGAGGACCATCCACCCGTGGAGGACGAAGGGCTTGGCAATGGGGCTAGTGATGTGGAGGATGTGGAGCCGAAAGAGGACATCTGGACTCGGCTCATACGCGACTTCTTTGCTTAGTGGTGAGTACCAGTGTCTGAGTGTGCACGCATTGGTCCCCGTGTGGCATGTGTTGTGATGTGTGTCTCCACCGGCATGTATGGCACATGAGTCAGAGGTGTGTGTGGGTGTGTCACTGGAGTGATGGTGGCAGTGATGGTTGTATTTCCCCAGTCACAATTGTGACCTAGCATGTTGTCATCCATACATGTGTCGAGTAAATGCACATGCAAGTGGCTGTGCTTTTTGTGGCTGACTTCTTGTGTGTCTCTCTTCCCCAGGTACTTGCGCATGCCGTCTGCTGCTTGCATTGTTGTGGCACTGCTATTCCTCATGGACACGTCATCGTGGGCTGACTCAGCGTTACAGGCACGGACACGTTTGGAAGTCTCCATAGGGTAAGGGATGCATCAGGGGTGTATTGGGTGTGGCAGTTGTTCACGATGTATGCACACTGCCCCTGTCGATGTTTGGTTCCTCTGCAGCCATGTAGCATCACCATGGGACACGACATGCAGCTGTGTACACCTGACTAGATGGTCTGCCTGGTTGACAGTCATCAGTGATGGGATAGTGGATTGTGATGATGGCATCAATGTGTGTGACACTGCCCTCGGACACATACGGTTAGCATTGGCTTGACATGGTGTGGGACTTCCACATCAGCGGATCAATGGTGTATGGCAGTCTCTCCGTGAGCAGCTGTGGGTGTTTAGCTGTTAGCCGACAATTGTGTGCCAGTTCCATGGCTAACACGCATTTGTGCTGCAGAAGGGGGGTGCCAGTGTTGGACCCACATGTTACTCCACAAGATGTGTTCATGTGTACTTCAAGTTGCCTCTGCAATCCCGAACACATGACTAATAAAAGTGTCCCTATGCCTCCAAGGTGCCTCTTCTCCGTCAATGCTGGTGTGTTGCCACGGCGCATCCAGCATGTCTGGCATGGTTTTCCCTGATAGTGGCTATGTGTCGATGTGTCGAGTAGCAAGATGCAAGCTGTGTGTGTGGGCTGAGACTGTGTATTGGGCATGATGTCCATGACTGGGTGGGTATTGTGACATGTGCCATCCCCATGCATCCAACGTTGGCCAGGCCCCCATTCTCTGCATCCACCGGACTCAAGCTTGCAGGACATGGTTCTGCCACCTGTCTACACATACCTGGGTGCCCCCCAGGACCCTGGACATGATCCCTGACCTCTGCGCATGACTGTTGCTGTACTCAATGTGTCTGTCAGCACGGTTGTGCGGCCACCCCCTCAGCTGGTTGGGCCCATCACGGGTGTGTATGGTGCTCCATGTCTGTCTTGACTAATACACTGTGACCCGTGTGTCCTGTGCCAGACTCAGGCCCCAGGGTGTGGATGGTTGGAGTCAAAAGAGAGCTCAGGCATGTTTAGACTTTACAACACACATGTAAGGTAATAATGCAACCAGCAGCCATCTTCTCTTCATGGTGTGAATTTTTATTTGGGGGGGGGGGGATAAAGTGAGGGGCTTTCTGGGAGTTTGGAATCCAAAGTTCAGTAGGGGAGTTGGTGTCCTTGCCATTTGAAATCCTCAGAGTCCATGCCACAGTCTTTGTCAACATTGGTCAGACAGTGACCAGCAGGGCCATGTGGCAGAGAATGTCTCTTGATGCTGTGATGCTGTTGCTCCAGTGGGCCAGGTGCCAGGCCATGTGTCCTGGGAGATGGTGATGTCGCGCCGACCCTCACGGTCTTTTCCGTGGACGACCCGCCCTCCTGCGGGGACCCTCAGAAGCAGGCCGTGACGACATCTGGGATGCTCCATCGGATGTTTCCTCCTCCTCCTCCTGATCCCTCCCTGTGGGTGGTGATGTTCTCCGCCTTCTGGCACAGGGAGGGTCGGTCATGTTGTCGGCCATCCGACGGAGTGTATCGTGAATTCTCGTGTACGCCGTCACGAGCTCAGCCTGTCCGTCCTCCATCCTCCGTTGGTGTTGCAGTAGACAGGCATGTAGCTCCGCATGTTGCTGGGCCTGCTGGGTCTTGATCCCCTCGAGGACAGACACAACCTGGGCCAGGCCCGTGGTGTCCTGCCGGTATGTGTCCAGGATGTTACGGACATGGGAAAATACCGGTTCCCCAGCCAACTGGTCAGGCTCGTGCCTCCGCCGTCCTCCACTCCCACCACCCCTGCCCACTTGCACCTGGCCTGCCCTTGTGGGTACATCGGGTCTCCGGGACCCCTGAGGGGTGGCATTGGCGTTGTCGCCTGCCTCCTCCTGGGTGCCCGGGACACCGTGTCCCTCCTGGCCAGCCTGGCTGCATTGTGGTGGTGGGGCAGGGATCCTGGGTGTCTCCTGGGATGTGGCAGGAGTGGGGGTGGTGGTTGGCACAGTTGTACCTGACGCAGGTGCTGCAGGTGGTTGGACACCAGAGGTGCCAGGTCGGTCGGGGTCGTCCACAGAGTGGTGAGAGTCGTCGCTGCCGGTGGGGTCGGGCTCCCGCAGATCCGGGTCCTGTGAGTCTTCCCCCCAGTGTTGGGGGGTGAACCACGACGTTGACCTGTGTGTGAGAGAGACAATGTTAATTTTGGTCAATGCAACATCCATGTTTCATCAGTTTCAAAGTTGGCACTTTTCCTCTTGGAATTAGGATCTGTCTTGCATTCCACTCACAGTGCACTTGTGCATGGGTGTGTCCCTTGGACACCACTTTGGCCCCTTTAAATATGTGTGGCACAGTCTTACTTGCTGCGTCAAGTGTGACTGCAGTCAGCAGTGGAGTGGGCAGGTGTGGCGAGCCATGCATTGGCGCCTTCCGTGTAGCACTGTACATGGAGTGGATCCACACACTTATATAATGCAGGTAGCTGTCGTTGTGCTCGTGAACAGGTTGTGACATGGGCCTGTGTTTTGCCATGGGGAAGAGGGGGGGTTCTGGCACTGGCCACCCTTGGCTACATGCACGCAGTCTACCTGCTGACGAGCAGACATTCCCACACACCACATGGCTGATTTGCTCTCCCTGTGTCTCCCTCCCTCTGTGTGTCAGCCTCCTCCCTCTGTCTGTGTTCCTGTGTCTCCCTCCCTCTCTGTCCCCCTATCCCTCCCTCCGTGTGTCAGCCTCCTCCCTCTGTCCGTGTCCCTGTGTCTCCCTCCCTCTCTGTCCCCCTCTCCCTCCCTCTGTGTGTCAGCCTCCTCCCTCTGTCCGTGTCCCTGTGTCTCCCTCCCTCTCTGTCCCCCTCTCCCTCCGTCTCTGTCCCCCTCTCCCTCCCTCTCTGTCCCCCTCTCCCTCCCTCTCTGTCCCCCTCTCCCTCCCTCTGTGTGTCACCCTCTGTCACCTCAGCCCAGCTTCCTAGACACACACTTTTTCCAGTCCTTTGAATGGCCCTTGGCTTGTTGCTGTGAGTTTGTTTCTGATCTCCAGGCACCCATTGGGTGTAGTATCTTTGTGTGCGCTGCTGCTGTGGTTGTGTGTGCTGCCACTCTTTCACAGTGTTGGCTGTTCATTAGCTGCTGTCATGTGCAAAACAGTGCCTTCACCCCCATGTGTTGATGCAAGGCATCCGCCATTTGCTGGCGAGTCTTTCCTGTGTGGGGACACACTGTTTGTCTGGCTGTGACCTGGGCCATATGGGCAGTGGGCATTGTTGTCTGCTTCTGAGTTGCGCTATGTGAATTTTGTGGCCCACCCTCCCGCCATCCGGGTTACCGTGTCATGTGTTGGTGTCTGCTGTGGCCTGTGACTTGACATTGTCCAGCTGGGTGCATGGGGCATGGTGGCGGCAGTGGCATGTGCGTGTTCATGGAGTGTGGGTGAGTCATGCGATAGCTTGGGGTGGTTGCGTGCCTGTTTGTGAGTTTGGTTGTGGATGATGTTCCCCCCATGTGAGGTGCGTTGTTTGTGTACTCACCCGGGTCTCGGAGTCCTCCTAATTCTTCGACTGCCTCCACCGGCTGTATGACCATCACCCTCTCCTCCCAGGGCTGGTAGTGTACGGGTCTGCGGGAGGGCCCTCCTCCAGTGGCGTTGGCCTGGTTGTGTTCCTCCAGCATCTTGGCTCGGACCCTCCTCCGCAGATCGTACCACCTGGCTTGGCATTCCTGCCTGGTTCTTCTGGTGTCCGCAACATCATTCACAGCATCGACGATGGTCTGCCACATGGCTGTTTTTGCTGCTATGCTGGTCTGTCTGACCAATGTTCCAAAGAGCTGTGGCTCGACTCTGAGGATTTCATCAACAAGGACCTCCAACTCTCGGTTACTGAACTTTGGATTCTTGTTAGTGGGCATGGTGAGGGGTGTGGGTGTGGATGGTGGGGGGGTGTGGATGGTTGTGGGTGTGTGGGTGTGGTTGTGCAGGTGTGTGTGTGTGAATGTGATGAGGGGGTGTTTGTGAAGGTGGTTGTGTGAAGGTGTGCAAGTGTAAGGTGTGGTGAAGCTTGTAGTATGGTTCTGTGGTGTCTGGCAGCAGTGAGTCTGTTGCAAAGGCTCATGGTTTGTGTGTGTGGGCCCTTTTTATTGGTCCATTGGTGGGTGTGGCTGTGTTTGAAGTTTGGGTGGGTGTGTTATAAGGAGTGGTGGTGTTTTGGGCCTCTGTTTGTTTTTGGCAGTTGCAGGTCAGTGAAGGTGTTTTTGTAGTGTTTGTTGGCCATGTTTAGTGGCTTTGTGCCATTCGTATAGTGTATTCTTGTGTTGTTTTGTTTAGTCCTGGTTGTGTACGTGCGTTTTGAGTGTGTGTACGGTGTGTACATGGGCCATTTGGTTGTACGGTGCTGTCCTTGTGTGTGGCTTGGTACGACTCGTACATGCGGTTGTGATGTTGGGGCCTGGGGTGCGCTCCGTACTTAGGAGGTTGTGTTGGGGGTGCGACGGGAACGTACTGGGGTGTACATTGACGGTGGTACGACACGTACAGGGGTGGGGGTTCGACTCGAACGTACTGGGGTGTACATACATGGGGGTCGGACACGTACAGGGGTGGGGGTTCGACTCGAACGTACTGGGGTGTACATAGACGGTGGTACGACACGTACAGGGGTGGGGGTCCGACTCAAACGTACTGGGGTGTACATACATGGGGGTCAGACACGTACAGGGGTAGGGGTTCGACTCGAACGTACTGGGGTGTACATAGACAGTGGTACGACACGTACGGGGGTGGGGGTACGACTCGAACGTACTGGGGTGTACATACATGGGGGTCGGACACGTACAGGGGTGGGGGTTCGACTCGAACGTACTGGGGTGTACATACATGGGGGTCGGACACGTACAGGGGTGGGGGTTCGACTCGAATGTACTGGGGTGTACATCGACGGTGGTACGACACGTACAGGGGTGGGGGTTCGACTCGACCGTACTGGGGTGTACATAGACGGTGGTACGACACGTACAGGGGTGGGGGTACGACTCGTATGTACTGGGGTGTACATAGACGATGGTACGACACGTACAGGGGTGGGGGTTCGACTCGAACGTACTGGGGTGTACATAGACGGGGGTACGACACTTACAGGGGTGGGGGTACGACTCGTACGTACTGGGGTGTACATAGACGGTGGTACGACACGTACAGGGGTGGGGGTTCGACTCGAACGTATTGGGGTGTACATCGACGGTGGTACGACACGTACAGGGGTGGGGGTCCGACTCGAACGTACTGGGGTGTACATACATGGGGGTCGGACACGTACAGGGGTGGGGGTTCGACTCGAACGTACTGGGGTGTACATACATGGGGGTCGGACACATACAGGGGTGGGGGTTCGACTCGAACGTACTGGGGTGTACATAGATGGTGGTACGACACGTACAGGGGTGGGGGTCCGACTCGAACGTACTGGGGTGTACATACATGGGGGTCGGACACGTACAGGGGTGGGGGATCGACTCGAATGTACTGGGGTGTACATCGACGGTGGTACGACACGTACAGGGGTGGGGGTTCGACTCGAACGTACTGGGGTGTACATAGACGGTGGTACGACACGTACAGGGGTGGGGGTACGACTCGTACGTACTGGGGTGTACATAGACGGTGGTACGACACGTACAGTGGTGGGGGTTCGACTCGAACGTACTGGGGTGTACATAGACGGTGGTACGACACGTACAGGGGTGGGGGTACGACTCGTACGTACTGGGGTGTACATAGACGGTGGTACGACACGTACAGGGGTGGGGGTTCGACTCGAACGTACTGGGGTGTACATCGATGGTGGTACGACACGTACAGGGGTGGGGGTCCGACTCGAACGTACTGGGGTGTACATACATGGGGGTCGGACACGTACAGGGGTGGGGGTTCGACTCGAACGTACTGGGGTGTACATACATGGGGGTCGGACACGTACAGGGGTGGGGGTTCGACTCGAACGTACTGGGGTGTACATAGATGGTGGTACGACACGTACAGGGGTGGGGGTCCGACTCGAACGTACTGGGGTGTACATACATGGGGGTCGGACACGTACAGGGGTGGGGGTTCGACTCGAACGTACTGGGGTGTACATCGACGGTGGTACGACACGTACAGGGGTGGGGGTTCGACTCGAACGTACTGGGGTGTACATAGACGGTGGTACGACACGTACAGGGTTGGGGGTACGACTCGTACGTACTGGGGTGTACATAGATGGTGGTACGACACGTACAGGGGTGGGGGTACGACTCGTACGTACTGGGGTGTACATAGACGGTGGTACGACACGTACAGGGGTGGGGGTTCGACTCGAATGTACTGGGGTGTACATAGACGGTGGTACGACACGTACAGGGGTGGGGGTACGACTCGTACATACTGGGGTGTACATAGACGGTGGTACGACACGTACAGGTGTGGGGGTTCGACTCGAACGTACTGGGGTGTACATCGATGGTGGTACGACATGTACAGGGGTGGGGGTCCGACTCGAACGTACTGGGGTGTACATACATGGGGGTCGGACACGTACAGGGGTGGGGGTTCGACTCGAACGTACTGGGGTGTACATACATGGGGGTCGGACACGTACAGGGGTGGGGGTTCGACTCGAACGTACTGGGGTGTACATAGACGGTGGTACGACACGTACAGGGGTGGGGGTCTGACTCGAACGTACTGGGGTGTACATACATGGGGGTCGGACACGTACAGGGGTGGGGGTTCGACTCGAACGTACTGGGGTGTACATACATGGGGTCGGACACGTACAGGGGTGGGGGTTCGACTCGAATGTACTGGGGTGTACATACACGGGTGGGGGTCTACATACACGGGGGGTATGTCTCGGACGTACGGGGGCGGGGGGGAGTGTTGGGCGCGTATGCGGGCACATGTCTCCATGGTTGCTATGGGAGTTCGGTGCGGACGGTGTTTTTTCCATACGGTTGTAACATCGGACGCACGGGATGGATCGTGATTCCTCGGTCGGACTTCACCTTTCACATTTGTACGGTAAATCGTCCGAGGACGTGTCGGACACATTTTCCGACCCGAGGACGTGTAGGAAATCATTCCCGAAGCGGTTCGTATGGACTTTTTACCATGCGAATCGTGATTGCCAGTTCGTACGGCACTCGTACGATTCGTACGGTAAAAAGACCGGATACGAGTCGCACGGGGAATTTTTTTACCGGATCGTAATTGGCACCTTTGTGTTCTGTTGTACCAGGCTTACTTTTAAAGATAGCAAAGAAAATTTAAAAATGGCTGTATGGATGAATTATAAGCAGAGAGCAAACATAATTAATAATATCAACAACACACTGTAGTAATGATTGAAGACAAAAAATGAATAACATTTTTTAAAAGATGATGAAAGTTGATACTGTTACTGTGTTATCCTGGTCAAAATGGGGAGTTGCATCTCGGAATTCCTCTTGGTTCTCAGTCCCTTACAAGGATGCTCCGTCCATCAATCTTGGGTGACGCCACTGCCTGCCTGGCAGATGTAGATTCATTCGGTAAGTGTGCATAGTTTTTCCAAGTATAGCACAGGGTAAAAGCCGGCCTGTACGTGTAAATGGAAAAACAAATGGGATATTGAAAAATCAATTAATAAAAAAAATGCATCAATTACGGTGGAGTGCAACAAGACAGAGAAGAGAAGAACACTTTCAGACTGAGGCGGCATGGCTACATCATGTCTACTCTGTTTACAGCATTTTAAGCTACAACAACAACAGGACAGAGCAGGCCCACGGCACCGGGCCGTGACAAAATCTCCATTTAGCTTAAATTTTGACAGAGCCAGACTATGAACATATACAGCAACCTAGCATTTTCAAAATCAAGTGACTAAATCAATGCACCACTGTCAGTCATACCACTGCACTCGACTCCACCACTACACGGACAGGTAGGTCTGTTGTGGTTCTTGTTGACTTGTGTTTACCTTTAATGCCACTTCATGAAACGCAGTTATTCCATCAATCATCTCCGATCTTAAGTACTGACTGACTGCAAAGAGTATAGTATGTGGTCATTATGATCATGGTGTCCATGTCCAACTCAGTTTGTAGTGTACTGAGTGAGTCCAGAGTCCATATTCAAATATCCAATGGATCGCCCTGCAGTAGAAGTACAAGTCTTTTTACAGCATTAACCAGAAACAGTTACAGAAGGACACATATACAGCAGCATAGCATTTTCCAAAGTAAGTAACTAGATCTCAACACACGGCTGTCAGTCATACCTCCACCACTACACTTGTGACTGCGTAACTCGACTCCATCACTACACAGACATGTAGGTCTGCTGTGGTTGTTGACTTGACTTATTTAGCTTTTATGCCACTTGATTTGAAATGCCCCGAGTTATTCCATCAATCATCTCCAATCCAACTGACTGACTGCTAAGATAGTATGGTCATCTTATCATCATGGTGTTGTACGTGTTGTCCAACTCCAACTCAGTCTG
This sequence comes from Triturus cristatus, assembly GCF_964204655.1. NCBI lineage: Eukaryota > Metazoa > Chordata > Amphibia > Caudata > Salamandridae > Triturus > Triturus cristatus. The sequence goes on along the minus strand of NC_140587.1, from coordinate 730,140,762 downwards.
TAGGGTACAGAGTACAACCATATTCCATATTAAAAAATGCAACTGATATTGGCCTGCAGTTGTAGGAGTACAATTTGGTTATTAAACAACAAGAAGGGAAACATTGACTTTCACTTGAGTCACTTTTAGTTGGTAGATTAATTACCAGAACAGTTCGACTTCATGCACAATGTCATCAACACAAAAAACAGCAATCACTCTGAGTCTGCATCCAACGCATGTCATCATTACCTGCCTTGCTCTTCTCTTTGGCTGTCAGATGCCTAGTTCTTCTGAGTCTAACAGGTGCGTGCCTCACTATTATTATTCCACATTCCTTTTGAGTGTTAGTCGCTGTTTCGGTTTTCTTATTCATCTGTGGCACTTTGTCACAGTTGAAGTTGGTTCACATGGTCAGCACTGTGAGATGGGCCGCGGCCTGGGTAGCGGTAATTGGTCAATTGAGTTTGCAGAAATGTGACATGTCAGCAAGTTTCTTCAAATAGTCTTGTCTTTCTCTGATGAGCTTTTGATGCCTGCAGACTCGGCGGTAGCCTAGTTCAGACAGTGATGAGTTTTGGCTCAGAAACAAAAGGTGGATAGCTATAGTCATGTTCCACTTCTAATGGAGGGACTGTTAGAGGCAACATTTCTTATACTATCCTCCATCCAATGTCTGGCTTGAGGGAAATGTATTTAGGTTGAGTCAGGAAGATGGAGCAGGACTCTGAGGAGTGGACAGGTAAATGCACAGAGGTGCAACTCCAATATGGAAATAAAAAGAGAAGACGGTGGTGATGGATTTGTTGTGATTCGAACCAGAAAGACAGAGACACACACAAATAAAGGAAGGAAGAAAGAAACAAGTTGAAAGCCTAGTTGTCAGGGAAGAGGAGCTCGTCCTCAAACTCTGGTGGTTCGATCAGAAGTAGGTCATCTAACACAGTACTTCCGTCACCTAAGTTGCTCTCCTCTTTCTGCTGTGATTCAGGTATTTTGTACTCTGGTGGTATAAAGTGCTGATTCATTTTGATCATGGTTAACCTCTCCATGCTTTTGGGCAAGAGACTGGTCCTTTTCACGGTTACAATGGCACCAGCAGCACTGAAAACACGCTCAGAAGAGACACTTGTGACAGGGGAAGCCAGATACTTTATCGCCAGCCTACTGAGCACTGTTCGTTGGCTTCTTTTCCCATACCAATACACCAATGGGTTTCGATCAATGAACACCTCTGTTGTGTCATTCAGATAGGCCTGGACCGTACGCTCAATGCTCAGGGGAGTTCCGATTTGCCTGGCCTCTTTTGCCTGTGCATCAGCACTGGACTTCCCGTACCCATGCCGTAGAAACCAATCAGTTGCTGATTGTAATGTGGCTGGTGATGATCCTGTTCTTGCTGTTGTTGATGTTAGTGGTGTTTTTGGTGACTGTTGGGAGGCAAACACACTGCCCTGAAGTAGAACTTGACTCTGGATGACCAGTAGTACTTGTTCTGGCCTGGGGTGGCTGGCCTGTAATTACCAGCTGTTCGTTTTCGAAGTCAGTGGCATCCTCAGCAATCAATCTTTTGTACTTGGCAACATCCACTTCCGAAAAAGAAATTACTGTCTTACTGTTCAGAAATACTTAGTACTGTGGATCCAAAATTGTGGCAGTAATGTAATGTTGATGTGACACAATGTGATTTTGAATCCTTGTATTTTCAGATAAGCGAATGGCTAAGGAGTCCGACAAATAATATTCATCTTGTTTGTCATCCACACCTGCGAAAATTTCAGACACCTCCTTCAGCTGTTGCTCTAGCATGTGCAACAATGGGATAGTACAGTCTTCCCTGCTGACTTCACTTGTGAAGACCTCAAAAGGAAGTAGCATCTCTGTCAGGCATTTAACGAGGTCCCATTGGCCCATCTCAGCGGTAATGCCTCTCACAGTAGGATCCCCTAATCTTTACATGACATAAGCATTGAGTGGTATGTACTGCTCAAACAGACAATCAAGCATGTAATAAGTTGAGTTCCAACATGTTGGCACCTCCTGGAGGAGTGCTTTGACTGGCATTTATGCTCACGTTGAACGACCCTCAGCTGCTTTCGGGCTTTAAAAGAATGGCTAAAATGGGTGCATATTCTTCTGCAGGTGGCCAGTAAGTTGCTGACTTTGTATTCATTTTTCAGAAAGTCTTGAACAACAATGTTAATGCAGTGTGCCAAACACGGGACCCTGAAGTAGCCACCATCTTTCATGACCCTAACTACATTACTGCCATTGTCCGTGGCAACAAAACCAATGTTAAGCCCTCTTGGGCGCAGCCACTCAAAGACCTTGCTGTTAAACTCATGCAAATGTTTTGCATCAGTATGAGAATTCTCTATGGCAAACATGGCTACAGTTGCATGTTTGCGAGTGGCACGAAAAATCTCATCAGCGTCAACACCAGCAGATATCTTTTCTTTAAACCCCACAAAAGAGATCCAGTTTGCAGTGATGCACATGTAATCAGTGGCTTGGCAATTGGTCCACATGCCTGTTGTCAGGTGGATACTCTGAACAGCACTCTGCTTCAAGGCTTTTCCAAGCAATTCCAGCACGTCGTGATGTAGTGCTAGGACAGCAACTCTGGCGAAATAATAGCGGCTGGGAACCTGCTATTTTGGGCAGATGGCTGTCACAAATTCCATAAAACCCACCCCTTCCACAAAAGAAAAAGGGAGAAGGTCCAGTGCTAACATTTTAGCCAGCTTCGCATTGTACAAACGTGCTATTGGGTGGTTGCGTGCGTACTGCTCCTCTGCCCTAAACATGCTGAGAATAGTAGGCTGCATGGTTTTCCTTTCTGTTAGGTTCAACGACGTACTTTTTTCCATTGTGGTACTCCTTGCTGTCTCAGGCTGACTCTTACTCTTGTGCCACTGAGATGTTGCTGAGGATGTGGGCGATAACACTGCACTGCTGGGGCCAAGGCTACTTTGTGTACCACTACCAGATAGAATGTCTCTCTGTCCTTCCTCTTCCGCCGTGGTCGGATCTTCTACTCGTTTATCCCCTCCAACACCAATGGTTGCAGTATTTATGCCGCGAAGGTGGTCCTCCCAGTCGATCAAGTGGTGTTTTTTCAGATGGGTTATTTGGCCTCCAGTACCATAGTTTGTACCAAGCTTACCCCGACTAACAGAGGTATTACAAATGGAGCATATAGCAAGGTTCTCCTCCTTTTCGCTAACCGTAAAGAAGTCCCAAACTGGGGAGCTTAACTTTTGTCTCCTGCTGGAGGTGCCACTTCCAATGCCGGATGAACTGGGGTATGTGCGTTGAATTTGACTCTGTGCAGTACCACTACCTGCTTCTACTGAGGTGGTGGTTGTGCTGGATGTAGGTCGCTGCCGGGCCTTTGCTAATGCACATATGGAAGCTGTAGGTCGTGTTGGTGTTACCTGTGTTGGAGGTATGCATGCTACATCCCTCGCAGCAATTTTGGATAGGGTAATAATGTTAGTCTCCATCTTCTTGGAGCCGGGAATGATGTTCGTGATGACTGGCTCATCATCATCATCATCCTGCTGTTCTACATCGACCTCCATAAGTGTAAGGCTTTCTGGAACCTTCCTTTTCCCTAGCCTGGTCTTGGGACGTGTCTCCCTCTCATACTCAGTTTGTGGCTTCCAAGTGGCATCTAGATCATCAGAAGAGGTGCTTGGCGAAGAACTTGATGGACTAACCCTCCTTTTCCTTGCTGGGGATTTGGAAGACAACGGATCTTCTGAATGAGTGGCTTCCTCTTCTTCTTCCTCTGCTTGAGGATCAATTTCCTGAACTGCCCCTACTTCGGGAGGAACAACTACTATTGCGGGCGGTGGTTGCAGCTGTTGTTGACCTTGAATCTGCTCTGTTTCCTCCTGCGTTGATTGGGTACTACTTTGAGATAGCGATAAGTTTATCTCAGGCTCACCATCACTGGTTTCCACCATTAGGCTGGCTACCTCTTCCAAACTCATGTGCTTGGGCCTGGGTTGGTGGGTTGGGCCCACTGATGCGGAGCTGCTGCCCCCAGCTTGTTCCCTGGACACCGCTGCTTCAGGCATAATTTTTGGTTTCCCAAAAAAGGTTTTGGGCGGCACACCAGACTTAAGTGTCACTTGCTTCTTCTGCTCCTGCTTCTCAATAGCAATTTTCTTGGTACTGGAGGACCTGGTACCTGCTTTCTTTAGGGCCATCTTCTTCAGATGTCAACAGCACTCAGTTGCACAAGTTGCAGAGATGTCTGGTCAGGTCACACGTCACGTCATGTACAGCATCAGGATCTCTGTCTGGCTGTACAACGGGCGATGATGACACACCTCCTCCTCAGTCTTTTGTGCACCTAAACGCAAAAAAGCCAGAAGAACATCAGTCAAACATGGAATTTGTTGTGTTTAAATTACTACTAGTACAATCAAACAAATATGATATATAATATATTATAACTTAGTGTGTGGTGGTCACAATTATTAAATTTTAGTAACTCAGCGAACAACAACAGTGTAGCCATTTATGAGACTTTGACAACAAGGGCTTTCCTGGTGTACTGTGTACACTCAGGAAGAATAAGAATAGCAAAGAACAAAAACAAAAATACAAATGTAGTGGAGCCTGTTTGGCCTTAATTTGTGCATCACTTGGTATGGATGCAGCATCAGGGAGCTGCAGCTGGCAATGGGGATGGATTTGGAAGCAGTAAGACAAGAGGAACAATGGAAAGACACACAGGCCTGTGTGGCAAAAACAGCACACTACTAACTACCACCTCAAAATGGACCCTGCCACATGGTCACTCACAGGTACAAGGCACGGAAAACAATGAACTCAAGCAGGCCTATATGGCCAGACAAAGGATGCCTGATAAACAACACAGCTTTAATGCAAAAACGAAAATCCACTTGGCTAAAAAGGTTGGAAAGTTACACATCAACCGCAACAACACACACACATGCAAAAAAGGCATTTATTTAACACACCCAAAAAGTGAAATACACCCCAACAAACCCACATTTTGCAATTCAATCCAATGCCATCCATGCCCTAAATGAAATTCAACAAACACCACAGAAACAGTTGTTTCATGCACTCATGAGTACCTCTAGGCCTACTGGCTGAAAAGGCCTAACACACACCCAAAAAGTGAAACCCCCCAAAAAACACATTTTACAATTCGATCCATGCCCTAAATGATGTTTAAATTCAACAGACAACACAAAAATAGTTGTTCCATGTACCCATGATGATTGATGAATACCTCTGGGCCTACTGGCAGTCTAGGTCACAAGCTTGGAGGCCTATGGCAAAAGCACAGTGGATGGTCCCTAAAAATCACCGCCACCACATGGCCAGGCCACCCACAACAAGAAAAGGAAGACAAGATAGACAATGCAGGCCTATGGCAAAAGCACAATGCTTGGCTTCACAAAATGGCCGCCACCCACATGGCCAGGCCACACACATTAACAAGAAAGTGAAGAAAAAGGACAGGACCAGGAAGTTGGAGACTATGGGAAACTTCCTTCCTCTTTAAAAAAATTATAAAAAAAGAAAAGTGACTACTTGCTCAAAAAACTACAGCCAAATGACAACCTGAGGAGTTTTTTTTAGCAACATGAACAAAATCATAATTTTCGAGAAGGTTTTATGTTGCTCGAGAGATATTCTTCATCAGATTGCAAATTCTGCGTGTTCGGCATTGCGATCTTCACAAAAAGTCGTTATCGCGCGTGGGAAAACGCATATTGAGCACGTGATGTGTAAGTCCGCGTTGTCGCGCAGTGCGGAGTTGCCAAAACTCAGTGAGCTGAATGTCCAGTGTTACCTACTGGCTGAAAAGGCCTATTTATTTAAAACACACCAAAAACTGAAATACCAACCCAAAAACCAAATTTAGCAATTCAATCCAATGCCATCCATGCCATAAATTATGTTAAAATTCAACATACAACACAGAAACAATTTTTATGCACCCATGAATGATGACTACCTCTGGGCCTACTGGCAGACTAGGCCACAAGCTTGGAAGTCTATGGCAAAAGCAAGCACACTGTCTTGCTCCACAAAATGACCACCACACATGGCCAGGCCACCCACAATAACAAGAAAGTGAAGACAGACAATGCAGGCCTATGGCAAAAGCACACTGCCTGGATGGCTCCACAAAATGGCCGCTAGCCACTCACAACAAAAAGAAATGGAAGACAGACAATGCAAGCCTATGGCAAAAGCACACTGCCTGCCTTCACAAAATGGCGGCCACCCACATGGCCAGGCCACAACAACAAGAAGCATAAGCCAAGGGGAACAAAGAAAAGACGTGCAGGCCTATATGGAAAAAGCTGCACACTACTAAACTGCCACCACAAAATGGCCCCAAGCCACATGGTCACTCACAGTCACAACAGGCCATGGAAACCAATGAACTCAAGCAGGCCTATATATGACCAGACAAAGGAGACCTGCTAAACAACACAGCTTTAATACAAAAATGCAAAAACCAAATTCCACAGGGCTACAAAAGGTGGGAAAGTTACACAACAAGCACACACACACATCCAACAAAGGTATTTATTTATTAACACACAGCCAAAAAGTGAAATACACCCCAAAAACCACATTTAGCAATTCAATCCAATGCCATCCATGCCCCACATGATGTTTAAATTCAAAAGACACCACAGAAACATGCACCTATGGGTACCTCTCGGCCTACTGGCTGAAATTAGATTCAAAGAAAAACAACTAGGACCCTACTGAAACTCCAGGCCACCCACAACAATACATTTTAAAAACTATGAAAATCCAAAAAACATGTAGGTACAAACAATGCCCCAATCAAACAAACAACAAGTACACCAATTCTCCAACGTAGTTGTAATATCTCAAATCTAAAAGTCCTCAAATCCAATCCAATGATATGATGCAGTAGACAGACACAAAAAGTGATCCTTCCAGCTCCAAATCCAAATCCAAATGAAAGTGAACAGCACATGGACAAAGCACTGGGAGGAGCTTGCTGGACAGGAACATGAAGTTGGAGACTCAGTGGCACTTCCTTCCTCTTGAAAAAAAAAGTAAAAAAAGAAAAAGGACTCCTTGCACAACAAACTACAGCCAAACCACAATCTGAGGAGTTTTTTTAAGCAAAATGATCATTTTCGAGAAGGTTTTATGATGCTCGAGAGATATTCTTCGCCAGATTGCAATTTCTGCATGGTCGGGATTGCGATCTTACCAACACTGCCGCCGGAAGTCAGATGGCGTGTCCGAATGACGTGTTCGCATTTGCACACTCTCGCGGGATTGTGCGGCCAGATTACAAATCTCGTGGCGCACGCGAACGGATAGGAAGGCTCGTCGGCGAACGCAGAATCCTAGTAAGTCTTTACCGCACGCGCAAGAACGCATATTGAGCATGTGAAAAAGAAAAACAGCTACGCTACATTGCAGATTGCGTAGTATTCGGTAACTACGCGTTCTACGCGAACCGTGGAGTTACCAAAACTACGCAAACTCCACAGGCGTAGCGTAGTTCACCGCCCAGGGTTAGTTATAAGTGTGATGTGGCCCTGCATGAGCAGGACACCCTCTACAAACCCAGGAGTCACTTAATCAGGCTTTGTAAGTGCTGTCAGCCATTTCATACCTATAGTGGGCAACAATTCAATTACAAGATGCGGACACTTCCGGTCCCAGACGCTGCGATCATCAATGGCAGACAGCGCACTCGCTGTTTCAGAATAGCCCATGTTGGCTCTATCAGAGGGTCTCTACTCTGGACCTTTTGCTATTCTATAAGCCCTCACCTCTCTTATACAGCTGGGACGGAAGTATAACCAGTCTTGAGTGAAGCACACGCTTGGCTCCACTACTTGGTACTATACTTTGGACCCTCACAAATTTTGGATCACACCCATTTCCTTCGACATGCCGGGACGGAAGTACAACCGGCTTAGATAATCAGGATATCTTTTTGCATTGCCTCATAGCCCTGAAGAAGTCTTGGGGTACTTCCCCAAACGAAACACGTGTTGGCTGGGCAACCGTTCGGCAGTAAAAGAAGAACATAATACTCAAGATTGTTCATCTTGTCTTTATTTTTATCTATTATAAAGTGATTGTTGCATTATCGATTCTAGAGATAAGGAGTACTCACTCTGCACTTTACTCTGACGTGTGCAAAGGCTTGCAGCAATTCAATTACAAGATGTCTAACTGTATTTGGCTGTTCCCAAATTGGTCATGTTTGATATCAAACATGCTGGAATCCTACCCCAACATGAATTCCAGTGTTGGATGTAGGATCCCATGTCCTGGGCAGCTCCCCTAGGGAGCACCCCTGTATTCCCGGAACTAACCTTTTAGGGTCTAATAGCAACTAGTGCTGCTGCAGTGCGGCCAACCTCAGATGCAATTCTGCCCTCCTGCTGCTAAGGTGAGTGAGTAGAGAAAGGTAGAACAATTGGTTTCCTAAACCACCTCGCAGACAATATTTAGTGTATTGAGCTGGGTTGGGGGTGCTTGCCAGTGCTACAAGACTGATTTGAAGGGCACATTTGGTGCCCTCCTTGCATACTCCAGTTGGAACCAGTTCAGGGAGCTGTTAGCTCCCGCTCCGGTGCTAAAATGGAAAAGGGGCTGGCCTCCCCTGTGGCCAGCCCCTCCCCTGGGAGGGATCCCAGTATTGTCCCAACCCTTTCCTTAGGGTACTCAAGGGCTTACCTGTAGGTGGTTCTTCAGATTTGTCAGAGGACAAGATTCAGATCTGAAACCACTACCACTTAATCCTGCCAGTCCTCTGTGTCATCTGTGCTTCATTCAGGTTCTCCTTCAGACCTGTGGGCATCAAAGACACCTAAAGTAATGTCCCTTGAAATGAGGGAGTCACTCCCCGGCATCTACAGGCACCGCAACAAAGCTGACTGGTCTGCTGCTTCTGAGGTCCCAAGGTCAGTATCAGAGGTGGTTGTCCTGCAATTCCCTTGAGGCCTGCACTGTCTTCTCAGCAACTTTTAAGTCACTATCCCTTGTCAGAACCGCTGGAACCGAGCCCCTGTGCACCCCTTTGACTTGCCGTTGCCAAGGGTTGTAAACTCTGTCCTCTAGAGATCTTCAGCCTACAAGAAGCTCCAGCTTCCAGCATCTCTTCCTACCAAGATCTTTTTCCTCACAGTGGCCTCTGCACCGTGGGCCTGCATCCTTGGTGAGCTGCTCAAGGTCCTTTTGCGGCTCCCGTGCCTTTGGCCTGTGGGACCTCTTGAGGGTCTTCTTTGGTTTCAGTGTGCTCCCCTGCTTGCTCAGGACCTGCTCTGACTCTCCTGTATTGAGTGAGTCCCCTGGACCTTGCTGGTCCTGACACTGCATCTTCTTTGATTATCACGTCTGTTGCTGCTGCCAAGGCTTGTTGGTGCTCCCGCCAGATCGCGACCCCTTGGTTCTCGACTTGAGATGTGGGACAGCTCGTGAATGGCTCCTGGTCTTACACAGCATCAGCTGGTCCTCATAGCTGCAGCGACATGGTCAACATCAACTCCCCTGCATCTTCCATCCTCGGTGGTCATTGCATATACTTCTCTTCAAGAATCCCTTCTGGGATTCCATCGGACTCTTTCATCTTCTTTGCCAGTGTCATCTTCACTGATGTCCTCCATTGTGCTCTGCGGCGGTTTCCGACGTCACTTCACACCTATGCACCAGGCTTCCCTAGTGTAGATAGCCTGGTTCCTGGGGAATCCATTGGTGGGGTGACTCTCCAACCTTCCATCTTCCACATGGTTTCTTCAGGGTCCACTGGGAAGGGTCCTTCTTCAAAACTGCAACTGCGAAGTTCCCATTGACTTGCATTGAGTACGTTGCTGTGTTTCCACTCTGCACACAGCCTCCGTGGGGTTCCTGGGTACTTACCTTGGGTGGTTCATTGGGTCCCAGCTCTTCTGAGTCTTCTGGGTCAAGTCTCAACTTTGGTTACGCCTCACATTCCACTTCTTTAGTATATTTTTTTAGCTCCCCTTGGAGAACACTGTGTCTTTGTGCTTACTTACCTGTTTCCTTTTGAAATATTGTGTGTATTGTGTTGATATCTCCAGGTAGGAGATATGCAAATGTGTTAGTGTGTGTGTATAATAAATATAACTATTTTTCTAACTACACTGTATGGTTCTTAATCGTTTAACCTACATTAGTTCTGGTAAAACAATCTGCTTAACACTACTTATGGACTAAGCCTGAAGGCTGCTCTCCATGGCTACCACTTTGAGAGCTTACTATGGTTGTCTAAGACCACTAAAATCACCATAAGGGTTGTCTGGATTAGTGCAAGATGCTTCACTTAAATAAGTGTGCACCATATACTAAGCCAGCCTCCTACAATCCTTAATAATGAAAGAACATTTTCTTCCGGACTTTATCCTTGGGAAATAAGACAAGTATGTTCAAAAGAAAACAAATTCAATTCTTGTGCTACATTAAATGTGATCATTCGACATTATTCTACTAAATATTAAATTCTAAACTGGCATTTTGAACTTTTCTCGGTATGAGAAGAAACCTTTTGCAGAGCCATTTGTAACATTTATTTAATAAAAAGCGTGATCATGAAAAGGTCAAGAACTTAACATTCAAAGAGAGAATCAGCATATTTTAGTCAAACCACTTTTCAGCAAGGCAGCCTTTTAACAGTTTTGAGGTAAATGTAGTATGGCTAGTACTACATTTGCACTTAAAAAAATGTGCATTTTGTTCACTTTAAATCTGTGTGTTAATATTGCACGTCTTTACTATATTAATTTGCGTTTTGCTAAAAAACACTTTCATAATTCACCACAGTGTGACCCACATTAGCATCACACAGTTCACCTATTCAAGCCGATTTTCTGCACCTTGTCAATAAGCGGTGGAGACAGAAACAGATACAGGCAGAAGATGGAAAGCAAAACCATCCCCTTGGAAGCAGAGGCCTACAATTCACTCCACCACCGCAAACCACCAAACCTTGGGTGACAGCAAGCGGTGAGTGATTTGTGATTAATGACAGGCAAGTATCTGATGGGCAGTGGGCAAGTACGGGGAATAATTCCCTCCAAGTCCTCTAGCAATCCATGAAGCAAGCTCCAAACAGGCACACTACACAGCTACTACAGCCATCCTATTGTCTGAATGCGACACAATCCAGCGCTCACACACCAAGCATCGTTCATGAATTCTCCGTAGTGTTATAATAGACCAACGACTTGGAACAAACCATATGCCGCGGGGGTGGACGGAGCATACCAACTGAGGTCAGCAGTATTAACATGGCATACATAGGAAACATATCGTAACAGCAATCATTACCAAAACCTATCCTTTCAAAGAGGCAATGACAACATCTAGGTTTAATATGGCTGCAGCACTCTTTCTATTCAGTTTTTATCGGAGAATAATGGAACAAAGCAACGGCTTTGCCTTTCAACATTCTATGAAAATTAACCTAACAATTTAGAAATAAAAAACAGTAATGTAGGAAATTTGAAGCTGCGAGGTATGAAACGAATACTCCTTATATAAAGTGAAATGGATTCCCAATTATGGTGCAGCACCCAGAAATGCACCTAGAAAAAAATGTGAGCCACGCAAGTTGCAATGCTTTTATGTCTTCGAAACAATGGTTTAAACTGACTGCTTTGGAAGACTCTTCTTCGGAAGAGCAAGCAAAATGATTTTGTTTTAGATCCGAAAATCATTTTGAAAGAGCCCTTGCAGTGCATTTTGCAAAACAAATCAACTATCTACCCAAATGTGAATGTTTGTTGGGAAATCTAGTTCTACGTTGAGCTATGGTTCTTACACCTGATGATGATAAATATTTTATAAAAAACATTTCATGAAACATTTACCAATTTTAGACATAGAAATCTAAACGTGCGCATGGCATGTGTTCAGTGAAGTGACACAGCAGTTGAGACAAGTGAAGTAACAGCACTGTAAAATGGAACTTGAAAGTGTTAGAAAAAGAGAAATTAATTGCTAAATGATTATAATGCTTATTAATAAGTTTCCATACCAAAATCTCTTATGAAAATGATGTATTATTCTTCATTTAAATTGCGATTTAGCATTTTTAAAGCATCATGAATAGATTGTGATATAATTAAGCGATACAATTAGTTGGGAAGCTGATATTTACAAATGTGATAGTAATGACCATATTGATTATAGAAAACAAAAAACTATTTTAGTCAAATTATTTTTCAGAATAATTTACATATATGGATCTCGAAAAATGTGGCAGTAGGCCACAGTTGACGTTAATCAATTTTACTGTAATAGTACATTGGTGAAGCACTACTAATTTTCTCTTATTATGAAATGATCATTTAATTCATTGTATTGATTCTAATTTAGTTTAATTAATTTAAAGCTGACATATGAATTTTGAGGCCTATTAAATGTGTTCTTTCCTAAAGCTGCATTTTTCCCCTTAGCCCAGTACAATGGTCGCTTGATATTGCTGCAAATGTTGTCTTATTTGTTCTGTATGTGTATCATCTTACGTTTAAAGGACACTCTTTTATAAGTTCACTGTGAAATAGTCTGGTGGAAACATGCTTATGGACTCCCACCTCAGTGGACTTAAATTCGATTCCTTTTTGCTTTAGAACCTTTGGATGCTGTTAGAGAAATGAACCATTCTTGTGCCTTTATTGGTGGTAGGAATCTGTAATTTTAAATCGGATGACTATTTTAAAATATCCTCTTTAGATTTGCATCTTTGACTAAATGTGTAGTCTTGTACTTCATGCTCCAATATTCCTGACTGAAATGTATAAGAGATTACTTATTTGTATTGATTTTGGATGATTAATACAATAATCAACCTACATTTTCTGACACTTTCATTGTGTTCTGATGTTCTTTAATTGAACTGTGCTATTTTCCATTTGAATATAAATTTGTTTTAGAGAGAATCAGCAAATCTTTTCAGAGTATCAAGTTCTGCATCTTTTTTTATGTGTTGCTGTAGCAGAGCTCCTAGTTTGCTTAATTTGTGTTAGACTTGACTTTTTTATGAGGTTGGGTTTTCCCATGGCGATACTTTATTTCTATAGCATGGTACTGAGACTGGTGTATTTGAAACTGATCTTGAACTTGTGAGGTGTTCACCAATTAATGGTCCTCTTTGGGTGACTAATGTTGTGATTTTGACCCCCTAATTCCCACCCTTCCTATGGGTGGTGATAGACCCATCAGAGCACCATTGGCCTCTGTGGTAAGAGTAATGCTGCAATCTGTCTAAATGAAGAGGGCCCAGTACAGTTAGAGGGATAAATGAGTAAGTAGGGGAAGTTAGCCATACAATTAAAACTATTATGGTGCGTTCACTGGATCACACCTTTCTCATTTCTGTAAAGAATGTGCATTTAGAAGTGCAAAAGCTCAATATATAAATCATAAGTAGGCAATTGTGAGGGTACAGCCTGAGCTGACTAACTTACTTGCTAATGCTATTAAGTAAGCAAAGCAAAACTGTTACAAATCCAAGGGGGTGATTGGTACTTAATAATTTAGTATTAGATGATGAAGCTTTATTTTCCTTTTTAGTGTTTCATGGTAAGAAAACTTACACTTTTTATTCATTTATTTATTTATATATATAGCGCACTACTACCCGAGGGCGTCTAGGCGCTTGCAGAATGGGCACAACAGAACACACTGAGATGTTAGATTTCTAGTCCTTGGGCGGATTTACAGAGTAAAGACCCATGTCTTCAGTCCCTTCCTAAAGGACAATAGATCAGAAGCATTCTTTAAATAGAATGGTAGCTTATTGCACCATCTAATAGTGATAATAACGAAACTTTTACCACCCCATCTCTGGAGACGGAAGGTAGGCTCTGTCACCAACTTCAGGGAGGCCGATCGAAGTGTACGTGCTGGGGTATGCCATTTGAAGCACTTTATCAGGTAACTAGGGCCTGAATTTTGTAATGCCTTAAAGGCACTACATAAGGCTTTAAACCTGATGTGCTTCTCCATTGGTAGCCAATGCAGAGTGTTGAGAGCACCAACATGTATAGAGAAGTGAGGCTGATACTTTAAATTCAGTATGCTGACTATGTGGTTTAAAAAAAAAGACTCTCCTGCAACATTTTGGTCATGTTTCATTATGGAGTCCTTTATCAAAATATCCTTATCTGGATGGGATCAACCTTAAAGGGAGCTCTTGATATTACAAGTCAGGGGGATCTCACCAAGAAATTATAGTTAAAATTACCTAATGGGAAACCCCAATAATGCCTACTTTTGTGGGTTCCTATGGTAAGATTAAAAAGTGGGGGGATGCATAGCAATAGTGATTACTCCAGCAACAGACATCTGTAGGTCTATATGTTATAGCTGATTTTAGTTGGCCATAGGGGCACACAGCCTACATTTCTAAGAATATGTGCTTTCTGGATTGAGTTAACCTGGGTTACTTCCTGGATTGAGTTAACCAGGGTTACTTCCCTGGAGGGGTTTTAATAAGACTCCATAGTGATCGGGAGAGTTGTTTGACCCCATAGTCAAACTTGAATGTGACCCTCTGCTAACACCTAGGACTCTCCCACCCCTCCATGCTGTAGCCCCTGAGGTCTTAGTGAATTTCTCTGCATACTGGATCAAAGTAGATGGTGAATAGCACCCCATACCCATTGACGCACATCTGAGACAGGTCGATGCAGGACCTTGGCACCCTAGATGACACAGATTGAGCCAAGTCAAAGATGGCTCCTCAAATTCTTGCCATCTCCATGCATCTTCTGCTTATTTAATTGGAATACCTTCATCGAGTAGACTATAGTCCGACTAGACTAAGCTGGATGAAGAAGGGCCTAGACCCGCATTGCCTACAATGTGGAGAGGGACTGGGTACCTTTTGTGTCACAATATTGAAATTATCCGCTATCTAGAAGTACTAAAGCCATGACAAATTGGGATCTGTCCAAAATATTAGAAAGAACAGTTGTGCCAGACCTTAAGATAGCATTGGTAGGCCTGGTGGATGAGTGAAGGAGCTCTAGCCCTATGAGACTATTTGCGACAGTGGGATTCTTAGAGGTGAAGCAAGATATTGCCCAGAATTGGCATATAGAAAGGGTTCCTCCTACAAGAGAATGGGCACACGGAATGGACTATTGTGCAAAAGCAGAAGAACAGGTCTATAAGTTAAGAGGGTGCCCACAGAAGCACCATACTATATGAGGTCAATGGTGGGACTCCCAGCAGGGGATAGAATGTCTGTAGTTACTAACTGTCAAACAGAGGTTTTGTCTCACAATTGTAGCATACTGATCGATACTAAGCTGTGCATTTGCTGTGCATTGCTGTTGTTGTTAACTGCGATAATCTGCATAGCTGTAAAAAAATTATAATTTTTTTTACATTTAAAAATTAATGTAACAATACATTTTATTAAATATAAATAAATTGCTTTAAATTAATGCGGAAAAATATTTTAATAATTATTCATACATAATATATTTTTTCACTTAAAGAGAGAATATATTTTTTAACTAAACCATGAGAAAAAAAGCTTTAATGGAATTTAATATATTGTAAACATTTTAATTTGCAATTAAAATTGAAGATAATTTTCCCTGTTAGATATTGGGTTTCCGGTTGGCAGCGATATACACCCTGTACATGCAGGAACCACAATCCTAGTCAGGGTAAGTCACAAACACATCCTACATTAAACTGTGTTAATCCTCTGGTAGTTTGGCACAGAGCAGTCAGGCTTAACTTAAAAGGCAATGTGTAAAGTATTTGTGCAACACTTCAAACAGTAAAACCGTGACAACATCACACGAGAAGATTCCGCACCTGATTAGAAAAATAGAGCTTAATTTAATTAACAAAACAAGACCACACCAGCAAAACTCCAATAAGTAAAACCGGACATACATTTTTAAACAATCAACTGAAATGTAGTACTTACAAGCATAAAGCCAACCGGGGCAATATGGTTGCGGTAGGCCGTGTCAAATTCAAGAGTTCAGACCAATCGCAATGGCGCGCAGGTCAGATACAGGGACCAGTCCTTGGCCACTGAAAAATACCTTGGTTGCGTTGTCATTGAAAATGAGATGCGGGGTGCAGAGGAGGCGTTGTATCATTGTCGAAGACGATATGCGAAGTGCAGCTGAGGCGATGCTTTGTCGTTGATCCACCAAGAAAGGTGACTCATTGGTTCTGAGTCATGCAACGGCAAGGTGTTGAGAATGGAATCATTGCACCATGCATTCGGTGATGCGTCGGAGTCAATCCTCACAACAGTGGCGATGAGTCTACAGTAGGGGAGATGGGCCGGTTCCAAGTCCTTTACACCGAGGATGATGATTGAATTCTGCTGGAGCAGCACTTTACACCCACTTCCCAGGACCGGATTGGCACCGCTTAGCAGGGCAGACTCACAGATGGCTGAGTCCCAGTGCTGACAGATAAATTGGAAGTCTTTTATGTCCCTTAGATTTCAATCAGGAGGCAAGCGAGCAAGCCCTTCGTGATACTCTGGCTCTGGGCTCAAGTGATGTGTGTCCAGTCCTTCTCATCCAGGCAAGGAGGGCAGCAGGCAGCAGTTCAGCCCCAAAAAAGCAGTTCTTCCAGAGCAGCAGTCCAGCAGAGTGGCAGTCCCTCAGCAGTAGAACAGTCCTTCTTCCTAGCAAAGTATCCTCAGATCCAGAACTGTGTTGAAGTGGTAGGGCAAGAAGTCAATTTCTTATACCCAGTGGTGCCTTTTGAAGTGGCGGAGACTTCAAAGAAGAGCTTTGATGTGCACATATGTTCTCCCCTCCTGCCCTGGCTCCAGACTAACTACAAAGGATTAAGCAGTCCTTTGTGTGTGAACAGCCTATTGAGGTTTGGTTTGTGCGGCTGTGCCCAGCTCCTCCCTCCCATCTTGCTCAGGATGGCCTATTAGGATGTGGATGGTCCATCAAGTCACACCTAAGCTCCCACTATATGTGGCTGTCTAGAGGGAACGTACAAAGTCTAGCTTTCACCCACCCCAGACGTGTACTGAAGACAGGCTGCAGCCTACAGTGCTAAGAGCAGAACAATTACATATTTCAAAAAGGAGCATTATTAAAATTGCAATGATAAATTCAACTTTACTGTTAAAGAGGATTTATCATTACAATTCCAAGGTACTAAACAACCAATTCTAATTGGGAACTAAGGGCCATATGTAGGTAAAACTGAAATTCCGAATTCTTAATACCGAATATTACCGATTCGATATTAAGAATTCGGAATTTCCGATGTAGGTAAAAATTCGGTATTTGTTACCGATTTGGTAAAATTCACACAAAAAAATACCGATTCCTTAACACCGATTGGTATTACCGAATCTGGATTACCGAATCGGTAAATAACGAATCGGTAATTCAGATCACCAGCAATTGAGGAATCAGCCAATCCTGTGCATCCACCCCACCTCCCAACCAGGAAGAGGCCACACCCATGCAGGTGCACTGAATCTGAACCTTCTGGAGAGGCTGGGAGTGCAGAGGAGGACAGAGGAGCCACTAGGAAAACTTTACCTGTGAAACCTGCACAATGTCTGACAAGGAGACAGACAAAGAAGGTGCTGAGAGGAAGAGAAAGTTAAAGTTCAGTGAAAGGGAGCTCCAAGTCCTAATTGAGGACGTGGCCAAACACCATTCGAAGCTGTTTGGCAAACAGTCCCTGCAAGTGGCTGAATCTGCAAAACTAAAGATCTGGCTGGGGATACAGGCACAAGTGAATGCCATACGAGTGGCCACCCGGGAAATAGATCACCTGAAAAAGAGGTGGTATGACATCAGGGGCATCACCAAAAAGAAGAGGGCATAGATAAAAAAACAAGCCAGCCAGACAGGAGGAGGAAGGAACAGGGCGCCTGCACTGACTGCTCTTGAACAGCTGGTGGAGTCCACCATAGAGCCAGGCAGCATATGCGGAACTTGGGATGCAGACAGCTCAGCCAGAGCTGCCAACAAACAAGGTAAGAAGCATGCACACCAATCTGCGCCCCCATTCCCTATCCCCATTCCCAATGAGGCTGTGTGAATCCCCCTCCAGTACAGGTTTTACTAATCACCAGCAATGCATTCTGGGAGATGTAGTCAGTGGAACACGTATCATGACAGTCATCCCATTGAACACCAAGGCATGTGACACACATCAGTGATAAGCAAGCAGAGGACAGAAAGATAGTGTTCCAGGAATGACAATTTATTATTTCTACGTAGGGCTACCAGACTAGTGAGCTAATGTACAATTTATGTCCACAGGCGAGACATCGCGCAGGGCTGCACGAGACAAGGGAGGAAGGGCACCCCGGAAGGAGAGAGCGGAGGAGGCCAGTGCAAGTACTGGGCACACCACATCACCACCGCCAGCATCACCACCACCGCCAGCATCACCACCACCGCCAGCATCACCAACACTGCTAGCATCAACAACACTGCTAGCATCACCAGCAGCAACACCACCGCCAGTGGCAAGACCCAGGAGGCATGCAGTTGCCACTCTACAAGAGATGGAGTCATCCTTGGAAGACCCCAGGGGTGGCGAAATCTCGACTGTGCCAGTGGATGGCAGTAATGCAGGGTCGCAGTCCACCTCAGGGAGTTCGTACACAGGTGCCAGATGCCGCAGGGCCAGGGAACAAAGTCCACCTTTGCAGGGTGAGGACAATGGTGTATTTGCAGGGCTGGAGGCAAACATGGTCAAGGTTCAGCGCCTGCAAGGGAAGGCAATACAGTCTGTACTGTGGCAAATGAGACATCTGAAATGTAGCATGCATAACATTGAGAAGGGCATCAGCACTATAAACTCCACGCTGTCTGAGGGCATGAAGGAGAGGGCGGAGGGCATGAAAGGGATGGCTGAGGGCATGAGGGACATGTTCCAGGCAGTGATGCTGCTGTGCAGCGAACTTGAGGGGGACAGGGTGGCACGGTGCCTCGCAACTGGCACATCTCTACTCTGCAGGCACTCCATGGCCATGCAAGAAGGGATGCAATAGTGCAGCCATGATGTCTCTAGGGGGCTTGTCAAGGTCACAACTGCACTAGAAGTGCTCCTAACAACTCAGGCTGCCAATACTGGTACATGTGATGTGGATGACGCCGAGGAGACTACCAGTCGCAGCAGCATAACGCCCCCTGCAACTGAGACCAGGAAGAGCAGCAGGCGACATGGGGCTGGCACTGGGACCATTGTCAGTGAAGACAGTCTGCTGAGTGAACCCAGCAGTGTCGTGCGTGGCCGCAGGCATTGATGCAGCCCACACTTTGTGTACTCTATTGGGTGACTTAAGCCTTGACAAGCTCTTAGCGTTGTCACAAATAGGACTGGCTAGTTGAGCCCTTTGTGTAGTGGCATAGTGCCCAAAAATAAAACTACGTCATTCAAATGCAACAAGTGGCTGTGTCTCCTTACTTACTCAGAAGTAGTTGCGTGTGATCTCTGACTGTCTTTGTCTCCCATCTGGTGCTGGCGCCACTCCTGCTGCGTTGGGCTCTGGCTCAGCAATTTCATCATCATCATCCTCTGAGTCCGTTAATTCAACTTCTGTGCCTTTCTTAGTGGCAAGGTTGTGCAGCATAGCACAAGTTGCAATGATTTTGCAGCAGATGATGGGTGTGTACTGACGGGCGCCTCCGCTTTTGTGGAGGCAGCGGAACCTGCTTTTCAATAGTCCAAACGTGTGCTCCACTACGTTGCGTGTTGTCTTGTGTGCCACATTGTATTGTCTCTCACTCGGGGTTGATGGGTTTAGGTGGGGAGTGAGGATAAATGACCGCACAGCATAAGCGCTATCACCTAGGTGAGAAAGAGAGTGCCATTAATTCCAAACACAGACACATTAATCTGCTGTATCCATCAGGGTGTGTCACAATGATTTACCTAGCAGGTATCCTTCTCCAAATTCTCCTGCAGCCAGGCATGTGTAGATCCCACTGTTCTGGAACATGGAGGAGTCGTGGGTGCTCCCTGGAAATTTGGCCACAATGTCGGTGATTATGTTGGCTGCATCGCAGGTTACCTGCACATTTATGGAGTGGGTGGATTTTCGGTTTCTGTAGATATACTCAGTGGCTGCAGGCGGGCAGATTGCAATGTGTGTCCCATCAATGCACCCTATGACATGCGGGAACTGTGGCATTTGGTAAAAGTCTGTCTTGGTTTTCAGCAGTTCTGCCTGTGTGTTTGGGAAGCTTATGTAGTGATGCATTCTCTGCATCATGGCGTCCAGGAACTTCTTGAAGAAACAGAACAGGCAACTCTATGACACCCCACCTACCGCAGCTATCACCCCCTGGTAACTGCCAGATGCAAGTAGGTGTAGGCTACAGAGCACCTGCACATGTGGTGGTATGGCGTGCGCCCTTGTTGTTGGATGGTCCAGGAGTGGGTGCAAGTCCCTTATCAGGTCCATGATGGTTTGGGGGTGTAGCCTGTACCTTTCATGGATCTCAGCCTCAGTCAGTTGGAAGAGTGTGATGCGCTGTCTGTAAAAGCGCTCCTCCCGTCTCCAGATTCTCACTCCTGCTGCCTGTAGCCGTAGCCGCCTTGCAATTACATAGAAGGCCGCCATAGTGATCACACTGTTGCATTTTGGGATTGCTTATATACACTTCACCTGATTACCACCTGCTTCCTTCAGTGTTAATTACCGACTCCTAAATACCGAATTTCATGAAATTCGGTATTACCGACTTTTCATACATCTCTTTTATTGTTTTTACCGTTTCTTATTTACCGATTTGGTAAAGTAGGAATCGGTAATTCCGATTCGGTAAGTTAGGAATCGGTAATAAGGAATCGGTATTTACCGATTCCTTATTACTGATTCCTTCCCTACATCGTGCATGCCTATATACCGGTCGGTAACAGTGAAATTTACAGAATTTCACAGTTACCGACCGGTATTTGGCCACCTACATCGGGCCCTTTATCTTATTAGCTGTAACAAGAAATCCCCGATGTTAACCTATTGGAGGGGTAGGCCTCACAATAGTGAAAAATGAATGTGAGATTCTTTCACCACCAGGACGTGTAAAGCTAAAAAATGAATGTCCTACTTTTCGATTATAACAAGCTTGGCAATTATGGGCTAATAAGGCCCTACCTTAGGGCTGACGTGTATGTAAAAAAAGGGGTGATTGGGCTTGGCAAGGGGTTTTAAATGCAAAGTCAACATGACAGTGTAAACTGAACACACATCCTCTGCAGTGGCAGACATCATACATGATACAGAGGGCTGATTTGGTGGGTGTCACAATGATTGCTGCTGATCCACTAGTAGCATTTAAGACCCTTTGCACATGCAGTGCACTTTACTAGGGACTTATAGGTAAATTAAATATGCCAATTGTGGATAAGTCAATCAAACCATGTTTAGGGAGAGAGTATGGGCATTTTAGCACTGGTTAGCAGTGGTAAAGTGTACAGAGTCCTACATCCAACAAAAACAATATCAGCAAAATAGGAGGCAGCAGGTAAAAGGTTTGGGGTAGACCACCTTAAGGCTGTCAGGTGTAACACATGTTCCCCCAGCTGAAAGTGGGGAAAACTGCTCAACCTCCTGGGAGCTCTCATCAATAAGGTGAAAGAACTTGGAGAGACCATCAGCATTAGCATAGTCTGACAAAGGTCTGTGTTCCACCGTAAAGTCCATTCCCTATAGGGAGATGGACTACTTCCCTCTAAATCCCAAACAGGTAACCCAAACAGGTATGGTCTCAGCTTCTTCAGTGCTCGGACCACAACAAAGATTTCCCTTTTGATCACACTCCACCTCTGTTCCCATGGAAGCAACCTCCTAGAAATGAAAACTACAGGGAGGTTTAGGTCCTAATCATCAAGTTGGGAAAGTACTACCCCTATGCCATGCGTTGAGGAATCAGTTTGTACAATGAATCCCCTAAAAAAGTCAGTTTCGTAGAGCACTGGAGCTGTGCACATGACCTGCTTTAGGTAGTCAGATGCTTTCTAGCATGCCTCTGTCTATATCACATTTCTGGGCTGCTTCTTAGAAGTCAACTCAGTCAAGGGGGCAACAATGGTGCCATATGCCGTGATTCACCTCCTGTAATAATCTGTGAGGCATTGGAAGGCTCTCACCTCAGTTTGTGTATTTAGGGGCTCCCACACCATGGTGGTTTTGATCTTGGCCTGGAAGGGCTGTACCTTACCCACCCCCCACCACCAGCTGTCCCAAGTACACCACAGACAGATAAGGCAGGGGCCTTATCTGGCATACTCGTCTTGATAGTCAGTCCTGCATTCTACAGAGCCTGAAGCACTTCCTGCAGGGTGTCCTTTCTGCTGCAACTGCAGACAGGAATGTCATCCATATAAGCAACACTGAAGGCCACAAAGCCAAGCCTCTGGAAGTTGGCTGGGGCATTCTTGAGCCCAAAGGGCATCATTTTAAATTGGTAGTGGCCCTCTAGAGTGGAGTAGGCTGACCTCTCCTTGGCTCCTTCCATTAGGGCAATCTGCCAGTACCCTGAATTAAAGTCAAAAGTACTCAGGAACTGGGCAGCCCCTAATCTGTCAATCAGCTCCCCAGCCCGGGGAATGGGATTTTATTTTATTTTTTGAGTTTTGTATAGCTAGGTACTATATGATGAAAAAATGTTAAGATGGCATGAACCTTCAGTTCCGGGCATTAAGGCAAGTTTAAGTAAAAACAAATCTTATTTGTCAAGGCATTCTACACAAGGAATTATAGCGATGAGTTTAGAATAGCGGCTAGGTAAGATGTAAGCAGAAATGTAAACAATGGCGGAACTTCCTCAGGAAACAGTGATTAAAGAATTGGGGAGAGTCACTCAAGAGGGGCAAGTCAAAAGGATATCAGTTGAAGTTTAATGACTCAAGGTGGGTGGGGAATGCTAAGGATTTAAGGGAGAAATTTGCTCATCAGAAAGGTTTTAGCTTCCGTTTTGAATGTTGTTGTTGAAGAAATTCTTCTGATGCTCGGGGGAGAGAGTTCCAAATTCTTGGTGCAGCTCCGGACAATGCTCTATCAAATGTTTTTTTCTTGCTGAAGCAAGAAGGTTTTAGGAGCAGATTGTCAGAGCTGCTAGGTTGTCTGTTTCCACACAATAGCATACGTTTCTGGGCTAGGTATTGGGGGGGTTTGTAGTGTAAGGCTTTATGAGTGATGCAGGCCATCTTAAGCTGTATTATCGCTTCCCAAGACAGCCAGTTGAGTGCTTCCAGGTGTGGCAAGATGTGGTCAAATTTTCTAGAACCTGTTAAGAGTCTTGCGGCTGTGTGGAGGCAACTTTTAAAGGGGCTGTGGAGATCTTGGGAAGACCCGATAGCGTTGTACATCCGTATTCCATCCTCAAGATGACGAACGCTTGAACTGCAGTTTTGAGGTCCGTGGTCTCGATAAATTGTTTCATTTTTATGAGATAGATGAGGTGAAAGTGGGCATTTTTAGCTAGCATGTTGATGTGTGTTTGCATGTTGAGGTTTATATCCAGAGTGATTCCAAGTGATTTAGTGGAGTCCACTAGGATCAGGTTACAGTTTAGAGCAGTGATCCTCTTGGTCCAGTCCATTAACATTACAGATTTTTTTTTGTGGGGGGGGAATTAGAAGCAATTACGTTTTTTGTGAGTTTACCTTAAGGTAGTTGGCGGTTAGCCAGTGGACGGCCTTTTCAAGAACATGATTCATCAACTTGATTCTTTCCAGGGAGGTGACCTTGATGTACAACTGTGAGGTCATCTGCGTACATATGGAAGGAGATATTCGACTGCTGTAGCAAATCAGTTAGCAGTTCGACATGGAGGTTAAATAGCGCAAGGGATAAAGTAGAGCCTTGTAGTACTCCTAAAAGATTACGAGATGGAGGACATATATTTTTGTTCACCATAAACCTTTGCATTCTGTTTTCCAAGAATGATTTGAACCATTGAAGGATTGTGCCCTATAGCCCCATCCTGTTTTCTAGCCTTTCTAGTATTTTGCCATGATTAACAGTATCGAAGGCGGACGAGAGGTCGAGCAGCACTAGCAGACAAGTTTCCTTCCAGTCAAGTGTGAGTAGGTGTCGTCTACAATGTGTAGCCGTTTCGGTGCTATGTCCAGGTCTAAATCCAGATTGGCAGTCGTCTAGAAGCTTGAAATTTGTGAAGTATTGGTTTAATTGTTGTTGAACCCATTTTTCCAAGACCTTAGCTAGTAAGGGAATGTCGGTTATTGGTCGGAAGATATTTGGGTCAGAGGGGTTATCTGAAGGTTTTTTCAGTATGGGGGTGACTTGACCAATTTTTAGGCAATTCAGGAAGGAGTCTTGCGAGAGAGAAGCATTGATGATTTTGGTCTAGAGAGGGGTGATGATGTGGTAGATAGGAGATAGGCAATTAGAGGAGAGAGGGTCATTGAAGTGGTTGTTGGGTTTGATAGTCAATAAAGTTTTTGTAATATCATTGAGATCATAAAGCTTAAAGGATGACCATAGAGCAATATTGTTGGCCGATGGAAAAGTATTTGGATTAGATCCCTGACTTGATGGTCCTTTGGAATAGCTGAGTTGTTCGCAGCCATCTGAAGCTCATTCTGTAATGTGTTGGCTTTGGCTGTGAAGAAGGAAGAACATTCTTTACTACTTAGCTGAGATTTTGAGGTCAAGCGTGCGGATTTGGCCAGTTTGTGTGATTGTCGTTTTAAGATGTCTAATAGTTTCTTCTGTCTGTTTTTAGCATTGTCAAGTTTCGAGCGAAAGAAGTCTTTTTTAGATTTTAGAATAAGTTTGTTGTAGGAGTTTCTGGATTTTCTTAGCAGTTTGAGATGAGAGGAGGAGGGATGTTGTCTCCATATCCGTTTGGTTAGCCTCAGTTTGCCATAGCAAAAGGGAGCTAAAGGGGAAAAGTAAAAGACTGGGTCATCCCCCACTCAACAGTTTTCCAACAAAAAAGACCCAATCTATTAAGTACAGGACTACTTTAAGCACTGTGTAGAAAAGGGAATTGAGAGGTATCAGTTTGCGCCTTTCTTCGTTAAGGGCTTCGTTGAACCACAGGTTTTTGTCTTTGTTCGGAATTCTTTTGAGTTTAGGTGGGGCTAGGTGGTCAATTTGTTTGGTCATCGTGGAGTTGTAATGATCCGTGAGTTCATTGACATCAGATAAGTTATTGGGGGGAAGGAGTTCTTTCTCGCAGTAGGTAGCTAGATTATCCCAGTTCAGGTTCTTAGTGTCTCCGATCCACTGTCGGGGCATGAGTTGCTTTGTGGAAGGTGTTCTTTTTGTGACGGGTATTTGGATGCTGATAATATGATGATCTGACCAATTGCACGGGATGATCAAGATAGATTCAACAAGTTTTTCTTTAGAGATGATCCAGTCCAGAGTAGCACCTTTGGAATGAGTTGGTAGAGATCGGGCTTAGATCAGGGAACGGTCTGGTAGGAAGAGTTTGACGATATTGACCTGCTTATCAAGGGGGTCATCGCAGTGAAGATTGAAGTCCCCTAGGAATATGTCTCTGTAGTGAGTGGTAGAGTTTGTAGTAATGATTTTCATTTGTTTGATCTATGAATAAGGCGTTTTGACCTGGAGGTGGTAAAATATATGTAGTTTGTAGGGATGGTTATCTGAATATTTTATGGAGAGCCCAAGGTATTTGCAGGCTCCAAGGAGTTCGGCATGAAACCTCAAGATAGGGATGGTGGATTGGTGAATAAAAGCGATACCTCTACCCGTTTTGTAGTCTGTCTAAACTTATAATGTTGTAGTTAGGGGGGACAAGGATGTCTAGGCATGGCGAAGATGATTCGGTAAGCCATGATTCCAGTAGGATGGTGATATCAACTTTATGGTTCAGGATAAGGTCTGCGATGTGAGAGGCGTGTTTTATGGCAGAGCGGCAATTGGGCAGTAGACAGGAGATCTGAGTCTATACGCTTTCAAGAGCAAGGTAATGGCTATCGGGGGTCAAGGTTGCGCTTTGTAGGTTGTTAGGGTTTATCTTTCTGTTATTCGCCTGTGATGTTCCGTTCAGATTATTGGGGACTGGAAGAATGGAGAACTCATCCTTATTAGTGAGGGGACAAGGAGTAGACTCGTAGGAGAGTAGTAAGGTTTGGATTTCAGAGACAGTTAAGTAGTTGTAGTGCTTGCGTGAACAGTATGTCCATTTTGACCGAGGGAGGGGGATGGAGTGAGTGTTGCAGTTGGCTGCCGTTAAAGATAGTTGAAGATGTTCAATTTTTGAGAGAGAATTTCAGAGCGTAGTAGTGTATTTGGATTTCTAAAATAACGTTTTGTAGGTTCTGGTATGTCATGTCCATCTGGGTTCTGAGTGTGTCTAGTTCCGAGTGGTATGAGTGGGAAGGAAGGAGCGGCATGCAAGGAAGGCTGGATTTAGGAATGCTGGGAAGTTTGGTGACTGTGTTTACAGTAAGGTAGGTTTGTGTGATGGGGATGAGCATCAGTCTTGGTGACTGAATTGAGGCCCCGTTACTCAGCACAGAACCTGGGTTCGGGTGTAGTGCCTGGTGGGGCAGATTATGATATCAGTACCACAGGCTGGACCAGGGGTTACTGGAGGGTTCTATCACTCCTATCTCCAACCTCCTTGATGCCTCACCTTGATGCTGTCAATCACTGTGTCAGATAGCCTATAGCACGCCTGGACTACGCGAACGGCCTCTATATCGGCTTACCGGCTTACCTTGTTAGGAGACTCCAAATGGTCCAAAATGAGGGTGCAAGATTAATAAAAACGTGTTCCTTTCTGGCAACATATCTCTCCGCATATTAGAGAATTACATTGGCTTCCGGTAGCTAAAAGAATCAAATTTAAGACCCAAATTATGTAATTCCCTCCCTAATTCCTTGCATCAGATCTCTTCTGAAAAACAATTTAGGATGGCAGTTAAAACAGCATTTTACCCTGGCTTTAATCCTATGTGTCTTGATCGTTGCCTGTCTCCCGTGTGTCAGTTGTCGCTCTAGCGCCGGGACACCTCTTTGGAGGTAGCTGTTCGCGCTCAATAAATGACTGTATTATTATTATTAATTATATTAATAGAATGTATTGGATGCAATCTGCTCTAGGGCCACCAGCTGACTCCTTATCATAGTCATGCTGGCTCCTTGTCCTTCAGAGCCTCAACACTTTGCCCATTAATGGTGACACACTGCCAATACTTTGCAGTATTGGAAGGCATATAGCATTTAGGTACCATCTCTGCTTCACCTAGTGTAACCTCACTGACTCCCCCTCACTGACTGGGAAAAACTCCTCCCAAAGCACTACACTTGCCAACCCTGGTGTCTTACCTCCAGTGGAACGCTGTGCCCTTCCTTCTTTTGGTGGGAACCCTGAACAGTTTTCTGGGGTTACCCCCAGATGCCTTTTTAAACACTCTGGTGCTGACCCAGAGGTCCACCTCTTCAGCAAGTTTCCTGGGGTCAGTCATATTGCTATCAAGTAGGTGTTGGTGTAGCTCTGGGAAACAAATAATGTGCTTGCTCAGAATGAGGGTGAGCAACCCAGTGCAATCATCTACCTTGCTGCCCCTCACCCACCCCTTCAGTGCCTTGCTGGAGTAGTCCAAGAAATCCACCCAGGTCTGTGTAGAGAGTTTGTGGCTACCCCTGAATGTCTGCCTATATCTCTTAGGAGTCAATCCAAATTTCTTGACACAAATAGTTTTCATAGGGGTATGCTGTGTCTGTTCCTATACCTCTAGAGTAAGGAATGTAACCCTCCCCATCGTGGGCATGTACCTCCACAAGGTGCCCCCCAGTACTACTCTGGATCCCTCTTCACCCTTAGAGCCATATCATAAGCTGAGAGCCACTTGTCAATTTTGTCTCCCACCACATAGTAGGGAACCAAACCCTTTGGTGTTCAGACACTTCCCTCTCCATGGCACACTGCAGGTTTGCGGCTTCCTACTGTTAGACTGCCTGCTTGCCTTTGATGTCCAGCTCATTAAGTTTAAACTTATGTGCCATCTTTGTATCCTTCATCCTTAGCTTGGCTAGCTCTAATTCAAGGTTCCTCTCATCTTTCCTGTCCTCCAGCTCCTGTGGGGACAGGCCTCTGGCAAACACACTGCTCCCTGCTTCATCCTGAGCGTCGATGGCCTCCATGTCATCTGCAGGGGTTGAGTTGGGATCTCCTTGAAACTAAGAGCTCTGGTAAGGGTCCTCTCTGTTGTCCTTCACTGATAAGGCTCCATCCTCCTCCTCATTGTTATCCTCCTACTCTGAGGGGTCCTTTCATTTCTGCACTTCCTCAAAAGCCCTCAAGGCTACATGGAGATCCAGCTTGGTAGCCTGACTGTCTACTTTCAGCCACTTCAGTGTGCAGAGTTTTAGCAATCAAGGCATGCTGAGTGTTTCAAAGTTGCAGGCATCCATATCCATGGCACAAAAATTAGTCTTATGTCACTTAAGTTTAGAAAAAAAGCCAATAAAAAAAATTACGTAAGATTTGAAAGAAGTGTAATGGTCTCTAAATGTGCAACAGTAGTGTACACCAAGCCCACTGTATGGCACTGTACAAACACAAGTCCTATCCTCACCACTGATCACCAATGTTAGAAATTGGGTTTCTGGTTGGTAGAGGTATGCACCCTGTTCAAGCATGAACCACATCAGGTTAAGCCTAAAACATACCTTAAATTAACCTGTGTTACCCTCTGCTAGCTTGGCACAGGGATGGAGGGCTTCACTTCAAAGACAATGTGTAAAGTATTTGTGCAATACTTCAGACTGCAAAACAGTTAAAACACCAGACAAAAAGATATCAAACCAGCTAGAAAAATAGTGTTTAATGTAATAAACAAAACAAGACCAAAATGACAAATCTCCAATAAGTATAACCAGAGTTATGAATTTCTAAAGAATAAACTCAAATGTAATGTTTAAAAGCATAAAGTGCAAACCGCGGCTATCTAGTCATGGTTAGACTTTGTTAAATCCAAAAGTTCAGGCTGAATGCGATGAATCTCAGGTCGGATACAGGGACCAGCCTTTGTCCACTGAAAGTACCTTGGTTGCTTCATCGTCAAAGACGAGATGCAGGGTGCAGAGGAGATGATACATCGTCATCGAAGAGGAGATGTGAGGTGCAGGTGAGTAGGCCTGGGCCGTGAACTCGCGGAGTGGAGGAGATGCGTTGGTTCCAAGTCCTTTGCGTTGACAGAGATGTGTGAATTCGGCTGAAGCAGCATTTTAAATCCACTTCCAAGGGTCCAGGACTGGATTGGCATCATGTGGCAAGACAGACTCACAGATGGCAGAGTCCCAGTGCTGAAGCAAATGAGTTGGAAATCTTTTATTTCTCTGAGACTTCAATCAGGAGGCAAGACAGCAAGCCCTCGGAGTCACTCTGGTTCTGGCTTTAAGTGATGTGGGTCCAGCCCTTCACACTCAGTCAAGGAGGGCAGCAGGCAACAGGTCAGCCAGCAAGAAAGTGTGTTTTTTCAGAGCACCAGTCCAGCCGAGTGGCAGTCGTTCAACAGCACAGCAGTCCTTCTTTCTGGAAAGTATTGTCATGTGCAGAAGTGTACTGAAGTGGTAGGGTCAGAAGTCCAATTCTTTTTCCCAGTGATGCCTTTGAAGTGGGGGAGAGTTCAAAGAAGGGGTTTGAAGTGCACAGAGATCCTCGCTTCCAGCCCAAGTTCCAGACTCACTACAGTAAGTTAAGCAGTCTTTTATGTGGAGACAGGATACAGCCTATTCAGTTGTAGGTGTGAGGCTGTGCCCATCTCTGCCTTCCCATTTTGCGCAGCTTGGCCCATTATGCCACACCTAAGCTCCCGTTCTGTGTAGCTGTCTAGAGAGGATGCACAAAGTCCAGCTGTCACCCACCCCAGACGTGTATTGAAGACAGGCTGCAGGCAAATAGGGCTAAGAGCAGAAAAAGGCAATTTTTCTAAAAGTGGTATTTTTTAAAATTGGAATTATGAATTTGACTTTACCATTAGAGAGGATTTTTCATTACAATTCCACCTGTACTCAACATGACAGCTCTACCGCTTTCCAATTAGGAATTAGAGCTTATTAGATGTAACGCTCACAGGAGCTGTGCGATAACCTTGCCCACTTCTTCCACAATATCTCAATCATACCCTGAAACTTCTAGCCCCAACCTACACCTTCAGATTTCCTTGACAGATATGTCCCCACCGTAACCAACACAAGCGACCAAATGGAACATCCTCTCCACCCTGGACACCACCATCACCATGAAATCCAACCACTCAGGAGCTCCCACAGACCCATGCATGCACAACATCTTCAACCTTGGAAACCAAAGGATCAGGCAGGAACTCACCACCCTATTCAACACCTCAATGACCACCGCATCATACCAAAGTAGAAGTAGAGGAAGCTCCATCTCTCACATCGCAGCAAAGACCTGAAACAGCCTCCCCACGCACAGACGGACCATCACCTAACTTCCAGAATTCTGAAATGCTCATCAAGACCTGGCTGTTTGAATAAGGCTCCGGGACTTGCAAGCACCTGGATACCCTATCAGATGATTATCCACACTTTATAAATCCTGAATAATTGATTGAACAAGAAATCCACAATGCTGACCTAAGGGAGGGGTAGGCGTCATAGTATTGAAAAATGAATTTTGGAGTTGTTCACTACCAGTACATATTAAGCTTAAAAGTATGTGTCCTACCTTTTAATTACACTGAACCCTGCCCTGTGGGCTACCTAAGGCCTACATTAGGGGCGACTTAAATGTAATAAAAGGGGAGTTTAAGGCTTGGTAAGGGGTTTTAAATGCCAAGTTGACATGGCAGTGTACACTGCATATGCAGGCTCTACTGTGACACACCGGAGTCATGCTTTAAAGGGTCACTTAAGTGAGTGGCACAATCAGTGTTGCAGGGCCACTAGTAGCACTTAATTTTCAGTCTCTGGGCAAATGTAGTGTACTTTACTAGGGACTTATAGGTAAATTAAATTTGCCATTTGTCAATAAGTCAATAAAACCATGCTTAGGGAGAGAGCACATGCACTTTAGCACTCGTTAGCAGTGGTAAAGAGCCCAGAGTCCTAAAGCCAAGCAAAACAAGATCAAATAAATGGGAGGCAAGCAGGCAAAAGGTTTGGGGGAAGACCACCCTAAGGCTGTCAGGTCTAACAGTGCTGTATACTTTTTAAATTTAGTTCTACATTTAAAGAAACAAAGACATTGTTTACATTAATATTAACTTAAAAATATTTTTCAAAAGACACTTCTAAGTTGAAAAAGCTTTTTTACTTTTCCCTATACTTTACTATGTGGACATCGCTACCCAACTGCAGTGGCTCCCTGTAGTAATGTTTAGCTAAACATAAAACAAATTTATTCAGCTTGGAATAAATTTGCAAAAAACATTATTATTAAATTGAGAGGTTGTCGAGAGAGTGAAGAATGTTTTGAAGTATGGATAGTGTCTCCATTTTCCAGTTTGTTCTTGGGTTAAATTATGTAGTGAATGAGCGATTTCAATCAAAAAGATGCTCAGTTTTTTTATTTTTAAGTAACTGAGGGAGGCGGTCCGGGATTTTTACATCATTGAAATGGTAGATAATCTGTGCATTTTTGATCAAAGTTTAGAATTTTGGTTTGCGATCTATTTAGGCAGAGTGAGCTTTTTCTAATCCAGTACTTCAAATGGTTTGGATGTTTGATGATGTTGTTGTGATCCTCTGAATTGTGATTCAGGCAGTGAATTAGTACTAATCTAGAAGATGAGAAACAGTAGCCCTGATCCTCCTTGACCTCTCAGCAGCATTCAACACAGCCTCTCACCACACCATAATACGCAGACTCCACGATGCAGGGATCTGGGACAAGGCCCACGACTGGATCCACTCCTTCCTCTCCGGCAAAAAAATGCAGTGGGTCAGACTCCCACCTTTCCTCTTGGACCCTACACCTACCACCTGTGGAGACCCTCAGGGGTCCTCCCTCAGCCCCATGCTCTTCAACGTCTACATGGCTCCGCTCGCCCCCATCGTCAGAATCTATGGACTCATCAGTGTGTCATACACAGACAAAACCCAACTCATCCTCTCCTTTTCCAACCAACCCAACACCACCAGACACAACTTTCAAGAAGGCATGGAAGCCATCACCAAATGGATGAAAAACAGCTGCCTACAACTCAACAATGACAAAACAGAAGTACTCATTAACAAGTAAAAAGGAACAGGACGAAAGCAGAACTTTGACATAACTCAAACATCATTGGGAGAAATGATATATGTACGAGCGATTGAGGGGTAATGTGCAGCAGAATGTCATGATTAACCACGTCAAATGCTGAAGAGAGATACTGGAGAATAAAGACTGTTTGTTGGGATATATCAAGTGTGATGAGGAGGCCTTCTGCGAAGTCACTTAGGGCTGATTCCATCCGTCTCAAAAGTCATAACACATATTTGAATTCATGAAGTAGCATATTTTGTTTGAGGCAATATCACAGTTTATTTGTAACTGCTATTTCCTGGAATTTTCAAGGGTGTGCTAATTTGGCAATCCAGTGGTAGTTCGAACGAATTTGAGGATCTAAAGTGGATTTGATTAAGGATGGGAATTGTTTGCATTTTCCAGTTAGTTTAAGACGTTGCCTATTCATATCAAAGGGTTTATCAGAGTCTTAATATCAGAAGAGAAGGCAGGAATTTCTTATTCGTGCAGATTAGAGTTCTTTATTCTACATATTGGAGGTTTTTTTTGTCTTGGAGGGTGTTTTGTTTGCCCATTCCTGACTGATCAGTTTAAATATGGAGAAGGATGCTTTTAGTGATGTAGGATGAATCTTTGCAATTCATACAAAACGTTTAAAAAAACTGCAACAGCTAATCACAGTGTTCATCACAGTGTTGTGGCCTTCAGCACTGAATGTTGTAATACTTCTGGGGTGATCCACTCATGGTAATACTGAAGGTTTCTGTATGTTTGGTAAGGTAGGCTCTCAAAATGGTATTCTGGCAATCCTTCTGTTCCTCTTGTATGAATAAATATAATGTTCTCTGTGGAATTCAGGTCAATATCATTTGAAGGATTGACATTTTCATCTTAAAATTGAGAGTTTATGGATTAATCGAATCGAATATTGGAACCTCTGAGGCACTCTTTGACATTCCTTTATTTTTTTTTTAAAGAATCACCATATCCCGGACAAAGACAAGCACTATCTGTAATTCTACATCATTGTGGGGTGATGATTTATTTCCTGCCACTCTGTAAAATTCATAGAATTGTGAATCATTTACATCTTTGAGTGAAGAAGTATGGATCGATATTTGCTTGTTTCTATTATGTGATTGATGATAATATTAAAGGGTCAAAATTAATCAGAGCAAGTGAGCTTCTGTATATGTTAACCCGTGGCAGTTTTAGTATGGACATCGTTTTCATTAGAGTTGGTAAGTTATTTGGTGCTAATGTTTGTTTTTGGCACTAATTTGTGTAGATATACTGCGAAATTCATAATTCAAGCCACAAATTGCATTTTTTTTACAGGAGTTATACACTGTTGTGGTATTGGAAGAACTTTTCATATTAATGGTTCACCTAACAATTGAACATTATATTCAAGAACAGGTAATTAACAAAATGATATTTCCACCAGTTGTTATTTTGTTTAAATGAAGGACTGGTCTACTTCAAAGTTTTTCCACATTGAAGAAAAATGTATTGTCCTTTTTGCATTATATGTGGTTGGATAGATTTTAATGTCAAAGTGTGTTTTGAAATGTACATTTGAACTTTAAAAACAAGTTTGCCCTTCAAAAGGACATGTGAGAAATGTTTCATAAATGTTGAGGTCACTATAGAAGAAAAGTTAAATAAATCATAGGGCCATCAAAAATTAAATGTTTGGTCTTTTATGTTTGAATTGGGATACAGAATTCGGCACCAAGACACTGTATTTGTTTGCACTTTTAGAAAGCCAGCATTTTCGTACTTTAACAATTCTGTGCCTCTGCCTGTCCCTAGAATACATATATGGGTTGGATGTCAGTTGAGCTTTGTGAATTCACTCTAGACACATACAAAGGGAGCTGAGGTGTGCCCTGCATATTCTGATGGCCAATCACCACACTGATGGGTCTTCCTGAGCTAGAGTGGTGGGAGGAGTTGACACTTACATCTGAAAGAGCTGCCTACCATCCTGTAGTGTGTCTTGAACCAGGGTGAGGAAGGCCGGGGTCTTGTGCACTATTAAAACGTTTCTTTGAAATCTCCCCACTTAAAAGTCTTAAATGAGTATAAGTACTAGACCTCTAAAACCATTGTTAGACCTGGCACTATTGGCGTGGGTCTCCCTTCCATTTTTTGCTGTTGTCTCCTCTGTTTTTGCTGGTGTTAGATGCTCTGGGCGCTGTGTCACTGCCATTCAGTGCCACAGCGCAAATGCTCCCTGTGTAAATATGATATGTAAATTAGAATATCCATGATTGGCTTATTTGGTTTATCTGTTAGTCCCTAGTAGCGTGGCCTGTGTGTGCCCAGGGCTGGTAAACCAAATGCTGCTGGTGGGCCTGCAGCGCTGGTTTGCGCCACCCACAGAAGCAGCTTGTAAAGTGTGTCTCAGACCTGCCATTGCAGAGTTTGTGTGCAGTCCAGAACTGCCATCTTGGCTGTAAAGTGCACCCACTTCCTAGCCCCTGAACCATCCCTTGGCATCATATAAGTCACCCCAATGGTAGGGTGCATTGAATTTGTAAGGTAGGACATGCCTTGGTGTGTGTAGCATGTCCTGGTAGTGAATTACACCCAATTTCATTTTTCACTACTGCAAGGCTACCTGTTCTCCATAGGCCACAATGGGCAGTTTGACTATTACATTTTATAGTCCTAACTGACCCAAGGAACATGGTAGAAACACGAATTTATTATGCCTGAGCTCAGAATATTAAAATACATATTTTAGTAAAGTTTATATTCTGTTTTGAAAATACCACTTTTAGAAAGTAGGTATTTTCTTGCCTAAGCCTTCCAGTGTGCTCTGCTGTTATGTGTATTGGCTGTCTGGTTTTGAAGGGACAGGGCAGGCTGAGTCAGACCTGGGGTGAATAGAGAGATCTGCAGTTGGAGTATGGGGAGGGGTAGCTCCTTGACCTGAATAGGGCTGTGTCTGGAAAGGTGAATGCTGGCTCCACCTCCTACTGTGCGTCTTATGGCAGACCCCCTCTTTCTGAAAGGAAGGATGCAGCCTGGTAAACAAAGTGCTCCGGGACTGAGCAGAACTGGTTCTGGCTGGGTTCAGTGGCTTGTAGCTTTTGAGAACAAAGACTTCTGGGGTATAAATATCTGTGCTGAAACCCCTACAATTTGTATTGCTCCTGGACATCAAGACGAAACTCTGTCTGTGTAACTGAAGGAATCTGCAGGAGGTGACTATCCTTGTGCTTGTGTGCTGATTCTTGGATTGGACTGCAGTGGTTACCATTGGACTTGGAAGAAGAGGGAAAAGGACTTTGAGAGAACTTTTATTAATCTTGCTAAAGCAATCACCCAAGGGCTAGCAGAGAGCTAGCTTCCTGTTGAAGTCTCAGGCCGCTGAGTCGTAGGGGTTTAGGTTTGGATGACCTTTTGGTACATCATATTGGACATTCACTTTGTGGGAGAGCGTGCTCTTTTGCTTTTTAGTTTAGAAACCTCCACAGTCAAACATGGCACTTGAACAGGGATTAGCCTTTGACGAGGAATTAGTCCAAGGAATCTTAGATGGACCCTCATTACTGGGAGAAACAACTTTAAATCAGGTCTTGACCCAGGGTGAAGGATGGGAAACTCTAATAGAGCTTAGGAAAACACATGTAAAATCCATTTTACATGGAGCAGTACTCACTGAATATCTGAGGGCCAATGCTGCACCTAGAGGCTTATTGGTAACCAATGAACCCCTTATCTTCCTGGAAGTTCCGTCTTTCAGGAAGGATTGGGCTTTAATTGCATGGAAATGCACAATAGATTGGTTAGTCCTTATTATAACCACAGCTAAAATAATTGCAGATACACTGCTTATACAGATGCAGAACAGTGAACAGGGACTCAGGGCCAGTGTGGTGTTGGCCACATATAAGAAAATTAGAGGAAACCAATATAGAAATAGGAGACAACAAGGACTACTTATTACAATCTAAGATTTCTAAATTACAGAAGGACCTAAAAAAAATTCAAAAGAAATAAAATTATCCATACACGACAGAAGAATATGTTCAGAGGAAATTGGAAGAAGCTAAGTAAGGACAGCAGGGAGATCGTAGGAGTTCAGATTCCATGAACTCGAATAGTGATGGGAGCGAATTTGACGACAGACCAAGGAGGAGGGGGCGTGGTAGAGGTAGAGGACAGTATCAAGGTCAGGGGTTTAATTTCAACCCTATGTACCAGAATTACCCAGGCCAAGGATTTGGTTGGCTCCCACTGTATCAACCCTATCCACCCATGCAGGGCCCTAACAATATCCAGAATTACCCACAGTTACCTGGTTCCCCTTTTTGAGGCAGAGGCAGTGGCCGGAGCAGGGGGAAACAAAGAGGTACCATGGGGGTCCAGTGGGAGGATCTCAATCAGAGAGTAACTCGGAGCATGACACGGGACCCAATGCCGAGTACCAGCAGGGAGGCAACCTAGTGATGAATCTCACAGATCTCTCTTTAACATCAGCTCAAACAATGGTGCTAAACAAAGGATTGGGCTTTGTCCCTACTAACACCATGAACAGTTTTAGTGTACGCCAGGAACTCTCACATTTTTTCAGAACAGTGAGATTAAATGTTTTCTTCAAAGATCGAGAAGATAGAACTGAAAAGAAAGGGGATACTGATTTCCGTCCCAAATCTACCTTTACTCCTATGAATTCGGTATTACCACAGGAAGTTGTTACTTTCGAGAGAGCAGTGGTCCATGATATAGAGAAACTAGAAAAAAAATCAAAGGTATCCCTACAGGAATATTACAAGAGAAGAAAGGGAAGCCCTAGAAGAATTAAAAAACAATCAAAATGTAACTATAAAGCCTGCCGAGGGTGGAGCTATAGTTATTCAAACAAAAGAAGTGTATGAATAGGAGTGCAGAAGATTATTGAGTGACGAGAGGAATTATAAGATTCTCCAAACCGATCCTACACCAGGATTAAAGCGAGAAATTGGCATTATCAGAGAGGAAGCCCTGAGTAATGACTGGATAACAGATCATGAGGCTGTTTTTTTACTAAAGAAAGATCCTGTTACACCAGCATTCTACACTCTACCAAAAGTACATAAAGTAACCAGACCACCGCCAGGAAGACCTATTGTGGCTGGTATAGGCTCCATACTTGAGCCCTTGTCACAATTTTGTGACTTTTTCTTCAAACCTTTGGTTCAGAGTAGGAGGGCATACCTTAAGGATACAACTGAAGTCCTTAATCTCCTCAGTGACATGGCTTTCAGTCCTGATTAGGAATATTTGGTGGGATTGGACATAAAATCCCTGTATACCAATATTCCGCAACTAGAAACTCTGAGGATAGTGGAGGAACTCTAGCGGGCCTTTATGTTTCCACCTTTGAGCAAAAACATATCTTTGGCTCGGGAAATCCATGGACACATAATATACGGGCTTGGGAACGGTTTATGATGACGTCCTCCTCATTTGGAGGGGTAATGAGGCATCTATAAATGATTTTATGCAATGATTGAATGTAAAAAACCTGCAATTCACCACCACTATCACCAAAGATAGTCTCCCCTTTTTGGATTTAGTTATTTTTCCTAAGGAGGATAAATTGTCAACAAGAGTCCACCATAAACCTACGGATAAGAATGGTCTCCTTCACTTTGGGAGTTTCCATCCTAGATCTTTGAGGGAGAATCTCCCTGGGGCCAGTTCCTCTGGCTTCGCAGGAACTGTTCAGAATCTGATGAATTCAGGGCAGAGGCCACCTGTTTAGCAGGAAAATTAGATGACAGAGGTTACCCGAACCAAATAATC
The DNA here is from genome assembly GCF_964204655.1 of Triturus cristatus. NCBI lineage: Eukaryota > Metazoa > Chordata > Amphibia > Caudata > Salamandridae > Triturus > Triturus cristatus. The sequence continues at coordinate 730,102,774 of NC_140587.1, read as the reverse complement.
AGGAGGGCACGCAAGCAAGCATGGAATTGCCCCAGAGAGGCGTTACTGGACAAAGTTGTGAGACCGACAAGAAACAACACTATTTGTGTCACAACATTTAATACATCTTCTACGGCCGTTAAACAGATCATTCTAAAACATTGGTGTATCTTGTATTCCAGTGGCCTAAAACTTGAGAAACTCCTCTTCTCATTTAGGAGAGGTCAAAACATTAAGGACCAATTGGTACATTCCCGTTCACATAACAGTGGCTCGAGGGGCTCCTCGTGTGGCTGGGCTTCTGACACCTGTCACGGGGCACACCCGGTGTGGTTCATGTGATGTTAATTAATTGACGAAGAATACAAAACAGGTAGATGTGGGCCTGAAATATCCTTGGCAACAGCGAGTACATACGAACTGTAATTCTTCCAATGTTATCTACATGATCAAGTGCCCGTGCGACCTGATTTATGTCATGATGACTTGTAGAAAGGTAAGAGTGGGGGTTATGGAGCGTAGGAGTAATATCCGATGTTCCAGGACTAACACACGCCTCACACTACACTTTGCTGAAAAAGGTCATAGAGTACAGGACATATATTGGACCGTACTTGATAAACCCTCGTTTGCACCATCTACAAGGGATTTATCACAAGCCGTCTTCATACGGGAGCAGAAGTGGGTGTACCGCATTAGGAGCCATGCAATAGGGCTTAACGGTGAAATACTCTGGTCAGCCCTGGGTATAAAATGAATTTGACTTCACTATGTAGTTCTCCCTCCAATGAACACCAATAGACCTGTTTCTATAGGTACTGGATTCAGAAGGGTATTGGGAGCTATGTAATCAACTAGGAACATTCCCATACCAACTGAGTGTGAGTGCTCATGAGTATTATAAAAAGAGTACTCTATTGACTTTCATAATAGCTAGTAGCATTCATGAGACTGGGAATGATAGCCAAGAACAAGCTTCTGATATATACATGGTTTTGGTCTTACCTTTGTTGTTATATTTCACTGAAATTATAAAAAAAATTGGTTTGTTGCCATCAGTAACTTTCAGCATTTGTGTCTTAATATCAAACACCCTCTTTTTTGTTTTTGTTTTGTAGTATTTATCGGATTATTAGTATATAATTTGCACGTAATGTGTGCTGTGGTCTCGATTCGACTCCCGGTTTAGAGTACGTGTAGCCTCTGGATTGTGTGGGTTAGCGGTCTAGATCTTGACGTGGTGCGCGCTTCATCTGACGCACGCACCATGTGATGGGAAGTGGAAGAGATAGTGCAGGCAATACGGACAACCGAGGTACCTACACAGCACCGCGAGAGACGAATTTCGGGTGTGGCGCACCACTCTTGATGAAGTAAGGAGGAGGGGGACATTAGAATTCAGTTGGCCATAGGTTTGGGAAGAATATACCGATAACATATTTCATTTGGAGGCGTATACGTTAGACGTTTGAATGTAAGGATGGGACACTGACCGAGGAAAAGATTTCTACTTAGGTGCGATTATGTTACCCCGCGCTGCTCACGATCATATCCCATAGAGTCCTCCTCATCTAAATTGATGGTGTAGATGTGTGCAGCAAACCGTTTCTCGGTGCCTGTATCATGTAATACGTGCAGATGGGAGTGACACCCCGATAAATATTTTAAACAAAAATAAGGGATGAGTGTTTGGAGTTGTGTGTGGATTTGGATATTATCTTCACTGGAAATCCAACAAAGACGTGAATATTTTGAGCATATTGAACTGATTTCCTTCCTACAGTGTGTGACTACAGAGTGTCGACCTCTACTCCAGTGCCATTTTTAGCTTTCTTCCTAATAAACTCGGTAAGATGTGCGGAGTGTTGTACATTGTGAGACCGAGATTTATTGCACTTATAATTCAGACCTATGAGTACGATATGGGGCAAGGTGCCTCTATATCTTTTATTTTATGTTTGATGGTGTGGAGGTTTTCTTTACTTTCTCTCTTCAGCACGTTGCATCTTATTGAAAAGCATGTCATTAGTTTACAAGGATATGGTTGACAGACTATGTGAGATATATATGCCATTGGAAGGGCCATTGATTGCCCGCAAAGCTATAACGGTGTAATATGTACCATTTATAAGACACCCTGGTAGCGCACATTGGGTGGTTTGCGAATGTACGATATTGTTAGAGAGCACACAACAATAATATTTCTTTGTATTTTGTTGGTGTTTTGGAAACTATTTGATGTTATTGTTTTGTTTTTTATCTTTCAGTTCCAATTGGAAGAGTAAAGTTGCAATTCATTCCAGACTCACAGGTGGAGTATAGCCCATTATAGTGGGCAGTGAGGGTTTTGGAAAAGTAGCATAGGGATCCAACTTGTCCTGATGAATGCCGGATAATAAGTTTTGAACCGGCAGAAACATGTTGACCGCTATGCAGAACGGAGGGGTGGTGAGCACCTAATTTACTCACACCACCATTATCCGATAGGTATCTTTCACATTCCTTTTTAACTCTGACTAGGGAATCTAGGAATAAAATTGTTATAGAGATATCCCATAGCCAGTTTTAAATTCACGATTTATCTGCACTATAGGATCCTGTCTTTTCCTTCTGTCTTTATCACTGTTGTATTGTTTACCCCTCCCTATTGCTCTGCCTCTAGCGTTGGTTTGCGCAGAGGCGTCAGTAGCAGCCCTATGATGAAGCATGCCACAACTTGTTGTAGGTGAGGGCAGTTTTTACAAAGAAAGTGTGCTCTCTTAATCTACTACATTTGCAAACATATATAGGATGACTATTGTTTGCTCTACCTCTTTTTTGTGTTTACATACCATATTTGAGGAGGATGAGGTAGGGTTTTTTCCTTCTCCCCCTTTTTTGTTGTGTGTATTATGTGTAGCACGGCCGCTGAGCCATAGGGGTTTAGGTTTGGATGACCTTTTGATACATCATATTGGACATTCACTTTGTGGGAGAGCGTGTTGTTTTGCTTTTTAGTTTAGATACCTCCACAGTCAAACATGGCACTTGAACAGGGATTAGCCTTTGATGAGGAACTAGTCCAAGGAATCTTAGATGGACCCTCATTACTGGGAGAAACAACTATAAATCAGGTCTTGACCCAGCGTGAAGGATGGGACACTCTAATAGAGCTTAGGAAGACACATGTGAAGGCCATTTTACATGGAGCAGTACTCACTGAATATCAGAGGGCCAATTCTGCAGCTAGAGGCTTATTGGTAACCAATGAACCCCTTATCTTCCTGGAAGATCAGTCTTTCAGGAAGGATTGGGCTTTAATTGCATGGAAATGCACGAGAGATTGGTTAGTCCTCATTATAACAACAGCTAAAAGAATTGCAGATACACTGCTTATACAGATACAGAACAGTGAACAGGGACTCAGGGCCAGTGTGGTGTTGGCCACATATAAGAGAAAATTAGAGGAAACCAATATAGAAATAGGAGACTACAAGGACTACTTATAACAATCTAAGATTTCTAAATGACAGAAGGACCTAAAATAAATTTCAAAAGAAAAAATGTATCCATGCACGACAGAAGCACATGTTCAGAGGAAATTGGAAGAAACTAAGAAAGGACAGCAGGGAGACCGTAGGAGTTCAGATTCCATGAGCTCGAATAGTGATGGGAGCGAATTTGATAACAGACCAAGGAGGAGGGGGCGTGGTAGAGGTAGAGGACAGTATCAAGGTCAGGGGTTTAATTTCAACTCTATGTACCAGAATTACCCAGGCCAAGGATTTGGTTGGCCCCCAATGGATCAACCCTATCCACCCATGCAGGGCCCTAACAATATCCAGAATTTCCCACAATTACCTGGTTCCCCTTTTTTAGTCAGAGGCAGGGGCAGGGGGAAACAAATAGGTACCATGGGGGTCCAGTGGGAGGATCTCAATCAGAGAGTAACTCGGAGCATGGCACGGGACCCAATGCCGAGTACCAGCAGGGAGGCAACCTAGTGATGAATCTCACAGATACCTCTTTGATATCAGCCCAAACAATGGTGCTAAACAAAGGATTGGGCTTTGTCCTTACTAACACCATGGACAGTTTTAGGGTACTCCAGGAACTCTCAGATTTTTTCAGAACAGTGAGATTAAATGTCTTCTTCAAAGATCGAGAAGATAGAACTGAAAAGAAAGGGGATACTGATTTTCGTCCCAAATCTACCTTTAATCCTATGAATTCGGTATTACCACAGGAAGTTGTTACTTTCGAGAGAGCAGTGGTTCATGATATAGATAAACTAGGAAAAAAATCAAAGGTATCCCTACAGGAATATTACAAGAGAAGAAAGGCAAGCCCTAGAAGAATTAAAAAACAATCAAAATGTAACTATAAAGCCCGGCGATAAGGGTGGAGCTATAGTTATTCAAACTAAAGAAGTGTATGAACAGGAGTGCAGAAGGTTATTCAGTGACGAGAGTAATTATAATATTCTCTAAACCGATCCTACACCAGGATTAAAGAGAGAAATTGGCATTATCATAGAGGAAGCCCTGAGTAATGACTGGATAACAGAACATGAGGCTGTTTTTTTTACTAAAGAAAGATCCTGTTACATCAGCATTCTACACTCTACCAAAAGTACATAAAGTAACCAGACCACCACCAGGAAGACCTATTGTGGCTGGTATAGGCTCCATACTCAAGCCCTTGTCATAATTTATTGACTTTTTCTTCAAACCTTTTTGTTCAGAATAGGAGGGCATACCTTAAGGATACAACTGAAGTCCTTAATCTCCTCAGTGACATAGCTTTCAATCCTGATGAGGAATATTTGGTGAGATTGGACATAGAATCCCTGTATACCAATATTCTGCAAATAGAAACTCTGGGGATGGTAGAGGAGCTCTTGTTTGAACTGGACTGGCAATATCAGACCCCTAGACCGTTTATTTTACATCTGGCTGAATTAGCTTTGACAAGGAACTTCTTTGAGTTCAAGGGAGTTCTCTATTTGCAGACCCATGGTACATCAATGGGCAGTGCATTTGCACCGAGTCTAGCGGGCCTTTATGTTTCCACCTTTGAGCAAAAACATATCTTTGGCTCGGGAAATCCATGGACACATAATATACGGGTTTGGAAACAGTTTATAGATGACGTCCTCCTATTTGAAGGGGTAATGAGGCATCTATAAATGATTTTATGCAATGGTTGAATGTAAAAATCCTTTCTTTCACTTCACCACCACTGTCACCAAAGATAGTCTCCCCTTTTTGGATTTGGTTATTTTTCCTAAGGAGGGGAAATTGTCAACAAGAGTCCACCATAAACCTACGGATAAGAATGGTCTCCTTCACTTTGGGAGTTTCCATCCTAGATCTTTGAGGGAGAATCTCCCTGTGGGCCAGTTCCTGCGGCTTCGCAGGAACTGTTCAGAGCCTGATGAATTCAGGGCAGAGGCCACCTGTTTAGCAGGAAAATTAGATGACAGAGGTTACCCGAACCAACTAATCAGGAGGGCATGCAAGCGAGCATGGAATTGCCCCAGAGAGGCGTTACTGGACAAAGTTGTGAGACCGACAAGAAACAACACTATTTCTGTCACAACATTTAATACATCTTCTACGGCCATTAAACGGATCATTCTAAAACATTGGTGTATCTTGAATTCCAGTGGCCTAAAACTTGAGAAACTCCTCTTGTCATTTAGGAGAGGTCAAAACATTAAGGACCAATTGGTACATTCCCGTTCACATAACAGCTCTCGAGGGGCTCCTCGTGTGGCTGGGCATCTGACACTTGTCATGGGGCACACATGGTGTGGTTCATGTGATGTTTGTTCATTGACGAAGAATACAAAAGAGGTAGATGTGGGCCTGAAATATCTTTGGCAACAGCGAGTACATACGAACTGTAATTCTTCCAATGTTATCTACATGATCAAGTGCCCGTGCGACCTGATTTATGTCGGGATGACTTGTAGAAAGGTAAAAGTGAGGATAATGGAGCATAGGAGTAATATCCGATGTTCCAGGACTAACACACGCCTCACACTACACTTTGCTGTGAAAGGGCATACAGTACAGGACATATATTGGACCATACTTGATAAACCCTCGTTTGCACCATCTACGAGAGATTTATCACAAGTCCTCTTCATACGGGAACAGAAGTGGGTGTACCACATTAGGAGCCATGCAATAGGGCTTAACGGTGAAATACTCTGGTCAGCCCTGGGTATAAAATGAATTTGACTTCACTATGTAGTTCTCCCTCCAATGAACACCAATAGACCTGTTTCTATAGGTACTGGATTCAGAAGGGTATTGGGAGCTATGTAATCAACTAGGAACATTCCCATACCAACTGAGTGTGAGTGCTCATGAGTATTATAAAAAGAGTACTCTATTGACTTTCATAATAGCTAGTAGCATTCATGAGACTGGGAATGATAGCCAAGAACAAGCTTCTGATATATACATGGTTTTGGTCTTACCTTTGTTGTTATATTTCACTGAAATTATAAAAAAAATTGGTTTGTTGCCATCAGTAACTTTCAGCATTTGTGTCTTAATATCAAACACCCTCTTTTTTGTTTTTGTTTTGTAGTATTTATCGGATTATTAGTATATAATTTGCACGTAATGTGTGCTGTGGTCTCGATTCGACTCCCGGTTTAGAGTACGTGTAGCCTCTGGATTGTGTGGGTTAGCGGTCTAGATCTTGACGTGGTGCGCGCTTCATCTGACGCACGCACCATGTGATGGGAAGTGGAAGAGATAGTGCAGGCAATACGGACAACCGAGGTACCTACACAGCACCGCGAGAGACGAATTTCGGGTGTGGCGCACCACTCTTGATGAAGTAAGGAGGAGGGGGACATTAGAATTCAGTTGGCCATAGGTTTGGGAAGAATATACCGATAACATATTTCATTTGGAGGCGTATACGTTAGACGTTTGAATGTAAGGATGGGACACTGACCGAGGAAAAGATTTCTACTTAGGTGCGATTATGTTACCCCGCGCTGCTCACGGTCATATCCCATAGAGTCCTCCTCATCTAAATTGATGGTGTAGATGTGTGCAGCAAACCGTTTCTCGGTGCCTGTATCATGTAATACGTGCAGATGGGAGTGACACCCCGATAAATATTTTAAACAAAAATAAGGGATGAGTGTTTGGAGTTGTGTGTGGATATGGATATTATCTTCACTGGAAATCCAACAAAGACGTGAATATTTTGAGCATATTGAACTGATTTCCTTCCTACAGTGTGTGACTACAGAGTGTCGACCTCTACTCCAGTGCCATTTTTAGCTTTCTTCCTAATAAACTCGGTAAGATGTGCGGAGTGTTGTACATTGTGAGACCGAGATTTATTGCACTTATAATTCAGACCTATGAGTACGATATGGGGCAAGGTGCCTCTATATCTTTTATTTTATGTTTGATGGTGTGGAGGTTTTCTTTACTTTCTCTCTTCAGCACGTTGCATCTTATTGAAAAGCATGTCATTAGTTTACAAGGATATGGTTGACAGACTATGTGAGATATATATGCCATTGGAAGGGCCATTGATTGCCCGCAAAGCTATAACGGTGTAATATGTACCATTTATAAGACACCCTGGTAGCACACATTGGGTGGTTTGCGAATGTACGATATTGTTAGAGAGCACACAACAATAATATTTCTTTGTATTTTGTTGGTGTTTTGGAAACTATTTGATGTTATTGTTTTGTTTTTTATCTTTCAGTTCCAATTGGAAGAGTAAAGTTGCAATTCATTCCAGACTCACAGGTGGAGTATAGCCCATTATAGTGGGCAGTGAGGGTTTTGGAAAAGTAGCATAGGGATCCAACTTGTCCTGATGAATGCCGGATAATAAGTTTTGAACCGGCAGAAACATGTTGACCGCTATGCAGAACGGAGGGGTGGTGAGCACCTAATTTACTCACACCACCATTATCCGATAGGTATCTTTCACATTCCTTTTTAACTCTGACTAGGGAATCTAGGAATAAAATTGTTATAGAGATATCCCATAGCCAGTTTTAAATTCACGATTTATCTGCACTATAGGATCCTGTCTTTTCCTTCTGTCTTTATCACTGTTGTATTGTTTACCCCTCCCTATTGCTCTGCCTCTAGCGTTGGTTTGCGCAGAGGCGTCAGTAGCAGCCCTATGATGAAGCATGCCACAACTTGTTGTAGGTGAGGGCAGTTTTTACAAAGAAAGTGTGCTCTCTTAATCTACTACATTTACAAACATATATAGGATGACTATTGTTTGCTCTACCTCTTTTTTGTGTTTACATACCATATTTGAGGAGGATGAGGTAGGGTTTTTTCCTTCTCCCCCTTTTTTGTTGTGTGTATTATGTGTAACACGGCCGCTGAGCCATAGGGGTTTAGGTTTGGATGACCTTTTGATACATCATATTGGACATTCACTTTGTGGGAGAGCGTGTTGTTTTGCTTTTTAGTTTAGATACCTCCACAGTCAAACATGGCACTTGAACAGGGATTAGCCTTTGATGAGGAACTAGTCCAAGGAATCTTAGATGGACCCTCATTACTGGGAGAAACAACTATAAATCAGGTCTTGACCCAGCGTGAAGGATGGGACACTCTAATAGAGCTTAGGAAGACACATGTGAAGGCCATTTTACATGGAGCAGTACTCACTGAATATCAGAGGGCCAATTCTGCAGCTAGAGGCTTATTGGTAACCAATGAACCCCTTATCTTCCTGGAAGATCAGTCTTTCAGGAAGGATTGGGCTTTAATTGCATGGAAATGCACGAGAGATTGGTTAGTCCTCATTATAACAACAGCTAAAAGAATTGCAGATACACTGCTTATACAGATACAGAACAGTGAACAGGGACTCAGGGCCAGTGTGGTGTTGGCCACATATAAGAGAAAATTAGAGGAAACCAATATAGAAATAGGAGACTACAAGGACTACTTATAACAATCTAAGATTTCTAAATGACAGAAGGACCTAAAATAAATTTCAAAAGAAAAAATGTATCCATGCACGACAGAAGCACATGTTCAGAGGAAATTGGAAGAAACTAAGAAAGGACAGCAGGGAGACCGTAGGAGTTCAGATTCCATGAGCTCGAATAGGGATGGGAGCGAATTTGATAACAGACCAAGGAGGAGGGGGCGTGGTAGAGGTAGAGGACAGTATCAAGGTCAGGGGTTTAATTTCAACTCTATGTACCAGAATTACCCAGGCCAAGGATTTGGTTGGCCCCCAATGTATCAACCCTATCCACCCATGCAGGGCCCTAACAATATCCAGAATTTCCCACAATTACCTGGTTCCCCTTTTTTAGTCAGAGGCAGGGGCAGGGGGAAACAAATAGGTACCATGGGGGTCCAGTGGGAGGATCTCAATCAGAGAGTAACTCGGAGCATGGCACGGGACCCAATGCCGAGTACCAGCAGGGAGGCAACCTAGTGATGAATCTCACAGATACCTCTTTGATATCAGCCCAAACAATGGTGCTAAACAAAGGATTGGGCTTTGTCCTTACTAACACCATGGACAGTTTTAGGGTACTCCAGGAACTCTCAGATTTTTTCAGAACAGTGAGATTAAATGTCTTCTTCAAAGATCGAGAAGATAGAACTGAAAAGAAAGGGGATACTGATTTTCGTCCCAAATCTACCTTTAATCCTATGAATTCGGTATTACCACAGGAAGTTGTTACTTTCGAGAGAGCAGTGGTTCATGATATAGATAAACTAGGAAAAAAATCAAAGGTATCCCTACAGGAATATTACAAGAGAAGAAAGGCAAGCCCTAGAAGAATTAAAAAACAATCAAAATGTAACTATAAAGCCCGGCGATAAGGGTGGAGCTATAGTTATTCAAACTAAAGAAGTGTATGAACAGGAGTGCAGAAGGTTATTCAGTGACGAGAGTAATTATAATATTCTCTAAACCGATCCTACACCAGGATTAAAGAGAGAAATTGGCATTATCATAGAGGAAGCCCTGAGTAATGACTGGATAACAGAACATGAGGCTGTTTTTTTTACTAAAGAAAGATCCTGTTACATCAGCATTCTACACTCTACCAAAAGTACATAAAGTAACCAGACCACCACCAGGAAGACCTATTGTGGCTGGTATAGGCTCCATACTCAAGCCCTTGTCATAATTTATTGACTTTTTCTTCAAACCTTTTTGTTCAGAATAGGAGGGCATACCTTAAGGATACAACTGAAGTCCTTAATCTCCTCAGTGACATAGCTTTCAATCCTGATGAGGAATATTTGGTGAGATTGGACATAGAATCCCTGTATACCAATATTCTGCAAATAGAAACTCTGGGGATGGTAGAGGAGCTCTTGTTTGAACTGGACTGGCAATATCAGACCCCTAGACCGTTTATTTTACATCTGGCTGAATTAGCTTTGACAAGGAACTTCTTTGAGTTCAAGGGAGTTCTCTATTTGCAGACCCATGGTACATCAATGGGCAGTGCATTTGCACCGAGTCTAGCGGGCCTTTATGTTTCCACCTTTGAGCAAAAACATATCTTTGGCTCGGGAAATCCATGGACACATAATATACGGGTTTGGAAACAGTTTATAGATGACGTCCTCCTCATTTGGAGGGGTAATGAGGCATCTATAAATGATTTTATGCAATGGTTGAATGTAAAAATCCTTTCTTTCACTTCACCACCACTGTCACCAAAGATAGTCTCCCCTTTTTGGATTTGGTTATTTTTCCTAAGGAGGGGAAATTGTCAACAAGAGTCCACCATAAACCTACGGATAAGAATGGTCTCCTTCACTTTGGGAGTTTCCATCCTAGATCTTTGAGGGAGAATCTCCCTGTGGGCCAGTTCCTGCGGCTTCGCAGGAACTGTTCAGAACCTGATGAATTCAGGGCAGAGGCCACCTGTTTAGCAGGAAAATTAGATGACAGAAGTTACCCGAACCAACTAATCAGGAGGGCATGCAAGCGAGCATGGAATTGCCCCAGAGAGGCGTTACTGGACAAAGTTGTGAGACCGACAAGAAACAACACTATTTCTGTCACAACATTTAATACATCTTCTACGGCCATTAAACGGATCATTCTAAAACATTGGTGTATCTTGAATTCCAGTGGCCTAAAACTTGAGAAACTCCTCTTGTCATTTAGGAGAGGTCAAAACATTAAGGACCAATTGGTACATTCCCGTTCACATAACAGCTCTCGAGGGGCTCCTCGTGTGGCTGGGCATCTGACACTTGTCATGGGGCACACATGGTGTGGTTCATGTGATGTTTGTTCATTGACGAAGAATACAAAAGAGGTAGATGTGGGCCTGAAATATCTTTGGCAACAGCGAGTACATACGAACTGTAATTCTTCCAATGTTATCTACATGATCAAGTGCCCGTGCGACCTGATTTATGTCGGGATGACTTGTAGAAAGGTAAAAGTGAGGATAATGGAGAATAGGAGTAATATCCGATGTTCCAGGACTAACACACGCCTCACACTACACTTTGCTGTGAAAGGGCATACAGTACAGGACATATATTGGACCATACTTGATAAACCCTCGTTTGCACCATCTACGAGAGATTTATCACAAGTCCTCTTCATACGGGAACAGAAGTGGGTGTACCACATTAGGAGCCATGCAATAGGGCTTAACGATAAAATACCGTGGTCAGCCCTGGGTAGAAAATGAATTTGACTTCACTATGTAGGTCTCCCTCCAATGAACACCAATACACCTGTTTCTATAGGGATTGGATTCAGAAGGGTATTGGGAGCTATGTAATCAATTAGAAACATTCCCATACCTACTGAGTGTGAGTGCTCATGAGTATTATAAAAAGAGTACTCTATTGACTTTTATAATAGATAGTAGCATTCATGAGACTGGGAATGATAGCCAAGAACAAGCTTCTTATATATACATGGTTTTGATCTTACCTTGGTTGATATATTTGACTGAAATTATAACAAAAATTGGTTTGCTGCCATCAGTAACTTTCAGCATTTGTGTCTTACTATCAAACACCCCATTTTTTGTTTTTGTTTTGTAGTATTTATCGGGATTATTAGTTTATAATTGGCACGTATTGTGTGCTGTGGTCTCGATTCAACTCCCGGTTTAGAGTACGTGTAGCCTCTGGATTGTGTGGGTTGTGTGCGCGCTTCGTCTGACGCACGCAGCACGTGATGGGAAGCGGAAGAGATATTGCAGGCAATACGGACATCCGAGCTACCTACACGGCACCGCGAGAGACACATTTCGGGTGTGGCGCACCACTCTTGATGAGGTAAGGAGGAGGGGGACATTAGAATTCAGTTGGCCATAGGTTTTGGAAGAATATACCGATAACATATTTCATTTGGAGGCGTATACGTTAGACGTTTGAATGAAAGGATGGGACACAGACCGAGGAAAAGATTTCTACTTGGGTGCGATTATGTTACCCCGCGCTGCTCACGCTCATACCCCATAGAGTCCTCCTCATCTAAATTGATGTTGTAGATGTGTGCAGCACACCGTTTCTCGGTGCCTGTATCATGTAATACGTGCAGCTGGGAGTGACACCCTGATAAATATTTTAAACAAGAATAAGGGATGAGTGTTTGGAGTTGTGTGTGGAATTGCATATTATCTTCACTGGAAATCCAACAAAGTCATGAATATTTTGAGCATATTGAACTGATTTCCTTCCTACAGTGTGTGACTACAGAGGGTCGCCCTCTACTCCAGTGCCATTTTTAGCTTTCTTCTTAATGAACTCGGTAAGATGTGCGGAGTGTTGTACATTGTGAGACCAATATTTATTGCACTTATAATTTAGACCTATGAGTACGATATGGGGCAAGGTGCCTGTTTATCTTTTATTTTATGTTTGATGGTGTGGAGGTTTTCTTTACTTTCTCTCTTCAGCACGTTGCATCTTATTGAAAAGCATGTCATTAGTTTACATGGATATGGTTCACAGACTATGTGAGATATATATACCATTGGAAGGGCCATTGATTGCCCGCAAAGCTATAACGGTGTAATATGTACCATTTATAAGACACCCTGGTCGCACCAATTGGGTGGTTTGCGAATGTGTGAGATTGTTTGAGAGCACACAACAATAATATTTCTGTGTTTTTTATTGGTGTTTTGGAAACTATTTGTTGACAACTGTTGTTATTGTTTTGTTTTTTATCTTTCAGTTCTAATTGGAAGAGTAAAGTTACAAATCACTCCAGACTCACTGGTGGAGTATAGCCCATTATAGTGGGCAGTGAGGGTTTTGGAAAAGTAGCATAGGGATCCAACTTGTCCTGATGAATGCCGGATAATAAGTTTTGAACCGGCAGAAACATGTTGACCGCTATGCAGAACGGAGGGGTGATGAGCACCTAATTTACTCACACCACCATTATCCGATAGGTATCTTTCACATACCTGTTTAACTCTGACTAGGGAATCTAGGAATAAAATTGTTATAGAGATATCCCATAGCCAGTTTTAAATTCACGATTTATCTGCACTATAGGATCCTGTCTTTTCCTTCTGTCTTTATCACTGTTGTATTGTTTACCCCTCCCTATTGCTCCGCCTCTAGCGTTGGTTTGCGCAGAGGCGTCAGTAGCAGCCCTATGATGAAGCATGCCACAACTTGTTGTGGGTGAGGGCAGTTTTTACAAAGAAAGTGTGCTCCCTTAATCTACTACATTTGCAAACATATATAGGACAACTATTGTTTGCTCTACCTCTTTTTTTGTGTTTACATACCATATCTGAGGAGGATGAGGTAGGGTTTTTTCCTTCTCCCCCTTTTTTGTTGTGTGTATTATTTTGAAGTCTCAGGCACATCAGACTTCACCACCAGCCTCCTGATTCCTCCCAGCGAGGATTTCTTTCTGCAGGTGAGGCTCCTGTAAGTTCCAGGGCCTCTAGTTCTACTACAGAGAAGAGAGTGCTGTAATTGTCGCTAACGCACGATTGCGAGCTGCTGCAGTTGAACATCATTGCGCTGCTGCCGCTGAGTGCTCGCAACCAAAGATCATCGCATCGCACGTTTGCGGGCTGCCAAGCACTCGCTAACCATAGATCATCGCATCGAGATCATCGCTTCACGACATCGCAGCGCGGACGCCCGCCATTTTCATCGCATCGCATCAGGATCGTCGCTCCCTGGTGGTGCGCCATTTCTTCGCATCGCAACCTGATCGCACACGCAACAGGATCGTCACATCATCTCTTCCCTCGCAGCAAGGTGTCATCGCATCAACGGCCTAGCGCGCAGAAGTTTGTCGCATTGTCTCCGCACGCATCAGCAGATCGGTGCATCGTCTCCTCCCTCGCGGCAAGGATTCATCGCATCGCCGGCCTCGCGTGCAGAAAATCATCGCTACAGCTTCTTGGTGACATTTTGTTGGTTTTGCTACAGAATCCAGGTACTTTGTAAGTAAAAGGGTCACTGAGACCACTGCTTTGAACTGAACTCCTCTTTGCACACTTTGAACTAATTTTGCAGCATTTCAAGAGTAATCTTATTTTACAGTATTGTGGCTTTTTATCGTTATTGGTCTTGTGTTAAGTCTATATATAAAGATACTTATTTTTTATAACTACTTGTGTGGTGTCCCTTTTTTAGTGTTCCTCACTGTGTTACTGTGTATGGTCATAAATGCTTCACACACTGCCTCTGAGATAAGCCTAGCTGCTCGTGCTACGTTACCACAGGGCTGAGCAGGGGTTATCAAAGGGCGTAGCCCCCTTACTCTGACTTAGGAAGAAGGGTCCCTACTTGGACAGTGGCCAGCCATTGCCAACTAGAGATCCCCATTTCTAATAACCATATATTCAGAACACTTCTGGTCTGAGGACATTCAGCCAGGAAGTAGAGCTGTTGTACTGCCAGGAGGACTGTCACTTTGCTGCTTGATTTGCTGTGTTGGCCTGCTGTCTGCTGTATCTTGCCTGGGAGTCAAGGAATGGACTTTGCTCTCTGCATCCTGCTTCCAAAGTTTCTCCAAGGGCTTGAGTTGTGCTTGTCTTCTGTTGGAGGTATCTGGGCCAGCAAAGACTTCACCTGCAGCACTAGGGTTCCTCTGCTTAGAACCTTACTCTTCCACATGGTGCCAAATCCAGTTCCTGGGCTCTTAGAAGTGGGTTTGCTGTGCTAAAATAGAAGAAACCAGCACCTCAACTTCCAGTCTGACTTTGGAGCTAGCACCGCTCTTCAACACCGCGCTGCTGCCTACTCTGGAGCTGTGATCCCCGATCAGCTCAACAACTACGACTTGCAACGCAGGCAGTGGCGCCACTGCAATGCCTATGAAGATCCACCACAGCTTGAGACTCGAGCACTGTGTAATCGAAGACCATAATACACAACTCTCCACCGCAGCAGCTATGGCCCCATGGTGTGATATCGACACTGCAAAGTTGATGCCTCGTGGCTTGACCTTCAACACTTCATCGCCACTGCACTGCTGCATCACCTCCCCTGTGCCCTGCAACGTCCCTGGGTGTCAGAAGCTCAATGACTCTGCACTGCCACTAGGAACTGACGCCTCACTTGCTTCAGTGATGCCTCACCTCCATTGTGCAACACACCGTTCAGTGCACCAACATGCCAATGACCAGCACAGAAGTAAGGAATCAACACCACCCTGGCCTCAGCAATGCCTCACTTCCCTGGTGCATCGCAAAGTCTTTGTTTTGTAATCGTTTTGAAGGTGCTGGAACCAGGGTCTGTATGACTCCATGGCCGGCCCACTGGCCTCGAACCTTAGGATTCAACTTCATCAAGCATGTCACAATAGCCCCAGTTGGAGCTATTGTGTTTCTAAGTGCTATTATTGCATTTAATATTGAGGAATTCATATCTATAATTGTGTATGTTGGATTTTTGTTGTTTTGGTCTTAATTTACTAAAATACATAATGGCTATTTTTCTAAACTAGTGGCAAGTACGTTTGTGGTGTTTTCACTGTGTTACTGTGAATGTGCATGCACACATACTTTACACATTGCCTCTTTAGTTTAGCCTGACTGCTCTGTGCCAAGCTGCCCGAAGGTGAGCACAGGTAAACTTAGTGTGTACTACACTTACCCTGACTAGAGTGTGGGTCCAACTTGGACAGGATGCAACCCACTGCCAACTAGCGACCCCATTTCTAACATTGGTGGCAGCTGTGTGATAGGACTTATATTTGTGCATGACATACAGTGATTGTTGTACACTACTTCCATATCTCAGACCATAATGTACCAGCGTACTATTTTGTGAATTTTTTCTCTTTTGCAACTTTTGTGAGTTTTTGACATCATGTCTCAGTCTGGAGAGCATCAGCTATTCCTGCAGATGTGAATTTTAGATGGGGAGGTGGAAAACCTTTACAGTTCCTCAGCTCAAAACGTTCTGCATGGATTTCAAATGTTCTTTTAGAGGCCTCACCAAACAGGAGCAGCTGCAAGAGGAGCTTTTGGCCTGGTTGGCTACTAGGGAGGCAGTTGGGCATCTAGAGGATGGGGATGAGGTTGAAGACATGGAGGAACAGGGTCTGTATTTTGATTTGCTTGAGAATCAGGATCTGCCTCGGGGAAGGCGCCCTCCTGTGCAGGGAGTAGTGTTTTCTCTAAAAGTCTGTCCTCAGTGGTGTTGAGGGACAGGCTGGAAGAAAGTAAGCCCAAGTTGAAGCTTACCAAACTCAAAATGGATTTAGAGAAGGATAAATTGGCAATATAGGAGGGAAAGCTGCTTTTAGGTCAAGAGCTGAGCATGAAGGAGCCAGGTTTAAAGGCCATGCCCTGCACATATGGTGGCAGCATATCTTTGGTGCAGTCTGAGGGAAAGGTACAGTTACCCAAAAGTGTGGTGGCTGAATAGTGGGAGACGAGATAGATCAGTGGCTTCAAGGCTATGAGGCAGTTTTACACATGCACAGGGTCCTTGATAGAGATTGGGAGCAGGCTTGTGGAAGCATTTTGCAGTGGAGAGGAGGGAAAGCTGGTTGGTTCTAGTGCCAGAAACCAAGTTAAGGTATCCCAACATGAAGGAAGCCCTGATCAGAAGATATGGTCTGACCCCAGATAGATTCAAGGAGAGGTTTAGGTCTAGTGAGAAACTTGGTTCCCTGACACGGGTAGACTGTGTGGATTCTTTTAGCAGAGCACTGGATGGTTGGGTGAGGGCAGTGAGGTAACAGACAATCAGGAGCTGTGCAATTTGACTGCACAGGAGAACATGTTTAGACTTTTTTTTACAAAGTTGAGCCATCATTTGATTGAAAATAAGCTTGCTGATCCCAGGAAGCTTGCTAAGGAGGCAGACCTCTGGCTCAGCACCAGGGTACAAAATAGGTTGCATGTGGGAGACTCTGCCAAGCGTGAGCAGTTTCCCCAACATAAGAAGCTGCATGTGTGAGACTCTGCCAAGGGTGGGTAGGGTCCCCAACATAAGAAGGAGGGGGGATACAAAAATAGAAGTAAGAAGTTTTCTAAAGGGCACCAAACTAGTTCCCATGGTAAGGATTCCCAGCACCCTTTTGAGAGGAAGAGTTGGTTCCCTTCAGGAAAGCCTTCTGAGAAGGGACCCCTAAAGTGTTTTCCCTGTAGTCTGAAAGGGCACTTCAAGGGCAATCCCAATTGTCCCAAGTAGGATCAGTCCCCAACCGGTGGGCAGCCACTAGGGATGACTAATGTAGGGCTTGGAGAAGAGTTGGTCCCAGGTAGTGGTGGAGAGCCAACTGGGATAACCTTAGTTTTCCTTGGTGTCAGCAAGATGGTCCAGAGGACGCTTATGCCTGACAACACTAGGTAGTACGTGCAGTGGATGACCATCAATGGGAGGAGAGTGAAGGCTCTGAGAAACACAGGAGCCAGCATGAAAATCATCATGTGTCATCTAGTGTCTTCAGAGAAGGTAGTCCCTAATTTGGTCCACCAAGTAGATGCAGTAGACAATAGTGAACGCCAATGTTTGGTGACTCAGGTTCCTTTTGAGTAAGGGGTGTCTCAGGTTCCTTAAGGGTTGCTGTGAGTCCATCCATGCCTGTGGATTGTCTACTGGGCAATGACCTGGAGCATATGACCTGGAAGGAAGTGGAGCTCAGGTCACACTTTGAGATGTTTGGATTGCCTGAGTCGGTGTGCCTTCCTGTACAAAAATAATCACAAGAGGCTTTTTCCTCTTTCTATGCGTGCTGCAGAATTGAGCACACATTGAAAAAGGAAAAATGAGAAGATATAAAGATATCGTTGAGCCTCCCTTACGCCTCCCCTTGGGAGGCACAAGATTTTGGCTCTACCTCCGATTTACGATTTCTGATAAATCTGGGCCAGTGTCAAAATGCCATAGATGTTGCTGGGAACGCCCCAAGCAACACCCATTGCAAGCCCCTTTAATGCAGAAAACTGCGTTAAAAGAGACTGATATTTATCAGGCAGCAATAAGCCAAAAAAGTGGCTTTAGTGCTCCCTGATAAATATCACGCAGGCTTCTTAGCCAGGGAACATCACAAAAAGTGATGTTCTGGTGGCTCAAGGGGCCTCATAAATGAGGCCCAGGATCTCTTACCTCTGATTTCCTGGATTAAAAAAATAGTATATCTGATATTTTTCTGCCTAAGTTATGAGCGCCAAAGGAAAAGTTGGATTGTGCCTATTTGTAGACAGCTAAAATGCAGACACTGTCTCTTGGAGCTACGACTGCTGCAAGCTGGAACTAAAAAATCCGTTGTCTGAGGTGTAGCTAAATACTTTTCACGGAGCTGGATCATAAGAGCTAAGGTGATGTGGCAGCTATGCTCTTGTTTTGGTGTATTTTTACTTTTGTGGCAACTAGAGAAGTTGTCACTCCAATTCACACAGTTCTGTTGGATCCACCAATGCACTTTAATGTCCTAGATTTGCCAACACACGTGATTACTGTTATGGTTTTATTTCGTCCTTTTTAAGGAGTCGTTTCTTCCTGTCTAAACTCCTGCATAATGTTTCCGTATTTTTTTGCTCCTGCTATGTTTGCACGTTGTTTTATGCATTTGAGAATTTATCCTTACTCTATGTAAGTTGTGATCCATTCTGATTTATCCTGATGTGAATTTATACATAATGAATGCACTATTTTACTCAATTTACCTTGTTAAAATGTACATTTTATTTCTATCTGCATTTGCTGTGTACACTTTTATGTTTTTTTAACTGAATAAAGTATTAATTTATGATGATGAAAAGTTGCAGAGGCATGTTGCAGAGCAGTGGATGAAATTGTATAGCAGGTGAACCATATCCCCTCCTTCCTTTTTCCTGAGGCATTTTTGAAGTAAGCATTTCCCTTATACTGCCAACATGGCAACTGGAAAATGTTGATAGATGGAAGTTATTGTGACAAATAACAGTACCAATGTGACGCCATCTGTTCTGGATGAGATATTTATATTTTCAATATGGTAACTCCAGCATAGAGAAAAGTAATGCTGCTCACAAGGAGAATGCAGATAATTCAGCCATAAGGTTTGCTCATGCACACAACTCTTATAGGCACACAATTAATGAAAAGCCATCGTTTAAAGACAAAAATTATGTTGCTTTAGACATGAATATTGATAATTTCTAAATTCATTTTGATTGCGGTATAAACAGTAAAGGGTATGTAGCCAATAGTTCTCCTTGCTGGAGAGTGGTTTTGCCACATCGGTACCTCTCTTAATAACACATCAATGAGATCATTCACAAACTACATTTTGTAGTACGTTTCGTAGTACTACAATAGTACTACTATTAATGTACTAAAAAATGATGTTCTACAATTGTAAATTTCCAATTCCCCTATTCTTGCTTTGTGGAGACCCTCACACAAGTAAGTTTACTATGTTGTAGTTACTTTGGGAAGGACCAGGTGGAGTGATTAAACAAAGGAATGTACTTGCTACAAAAGTGGTTTAGGGAGAAAGGAAAGAGGACTTGAGGGAAGTTAGGGTGGAGTTTATGAAGGGATGTTGTGGGAAGTCCGCATTTTTTGTATGGTCATCCTGGATTTTTTGTTTTATGATGGATCCTATATTTTTGCTGGCTTAAGAACTCTGTGCACTTTACCTCTGCTAACCAGGAGTAAAGTGCCTATGCTCCTCCTTTCAACACTCTGTCAGTCTCCTGTTGCCTCTCCTCAGGCTAAGATCTTGAGGGGCCTAAAAAGTGTAATCCTGTGGTGGACTGTGACCTTAACGACTAAAGTCAGAAGGTAAAACATTTACCCAAGGTAGACCTGGAAGGTGCATCGAATGGACACTCCATCACAGTCAGCACTAAATTGCTCCAAGGTCTCGGTCTACTGTGACCATTGACTATCATTGGTATTTTGAGCTTCTTGGTGCTATTGCTTCTTAAAAACTTCGAGGCAGATTTACAAGCCCCTTGCACCACTTTTGCGTCATTTTTAACATGGGGAAAATGACGCAAAAGTGGCACAAGGGGCTTGTAAATCTGCCCCTTCAAACGTTCATACCTCCAGATCTCCTTAATGATTTTTTGTCGTTTTTCTGTCACTGTGTGTATCACATTTTACTCTATTTTTCTAATATGGTTTGGGATTTGTATTGTTTTACGTTTTGACTTTATTACTGTTTTGGTACTGTATAAACACATTACACATTGCCCAATATTAAGCATTTCTGCTCTGTGTCATTACTGGCAGTGGGTTGAGCTCAGGTTAATTTAGTAACCTTCAGGATTTACCCGGGTAGTCAACCGTGCCAACTAATAACCCAAATTCTTACAGATGTGCATTTACCCACAAAAGTAAAAGCCAATTGCTACTCAAAAACTGCAGTTCTAAAGTTACTATAAACGACAAGGACCGAAAACAGTAGTAAATTACTCCAGTTCATCAACACGTGGCCACCACTGGTACTGCAACATTTTCCCACGGAAATAATTGAGGTTGGGACTAAAACCCCAAACACAAGTATGGTAAAAAAAAATATATTTAAAGAGGTACATATTTTTAACTAAATGCTAAAAAACGAACTAAAAAGAAACATATTTATTATTTGAACATATTTTAATAAGCTTTTTGGAAAAAAATTATGTAACATTATTTTAGATTTAAATGTAATTATATTACTATTAAAGAATTCTACAGATCACTTTTATTAATACTTAATAAAAAAATTACACATTTTCACTTCAAGTATCTTTTTAAAGTTTAAACTTCCCCAAAAACTTTTTAATTTAATATATTCAAAATAATTAATTTTAATTCATTAGTAGTGTTGTGACTTTTTATGTTGTACTGCATTTAAAATATATATATACACAAATAATGTACATTCATATTTTTTTTCAAAGTATTTGCACTAATTTTTTCATATTGAATACACGTTTTTCTTTACTTTTTCCTTGAATGTTACTATAAGGACCTCTCAGATGGAGAATTTCTTACTAATTTTGCATGCAGGGGAATCCTCTTTCCCTGAGGTGCCCCTGATAAGCAATCTTCAAAACTGACCAAATTGCAGGGTATCTCAGAGATTAAATAGATTATGGGTATTGAATAAAAAAAAATTCTTTCATTGGGTTGTTATAATGTCAAGGACTGGACTCAGCAAAGGTCTGTTAGGTTTCCATCTAGATTGCTGAGGAAAGAGAGAATTCTTCCAGTAGCCACATGTAATCCCGCGTTTCATAACAAACATAAAAGGAGTCGTGTCTACTACAGAGGGCCCCAAACAAAATAAAAAACACAAGTGTAAAGACTTGTGTTGCCTTGCGTTACTCCAGATTTACCAAGCCACGCTGGGCCACACGAGGTGGCCTTGCGTGGCTTGATAAACCTCATTATAGGTTTTGTACCGCCCTGCGCCCCCTTGTGTGACACAAGTGTGACCTGAAACCATTGCTAAACATGCACCTAAATCAGAAGGTAAAATCTTAGACTGGGGTGAACCCGTTTTGTGTATCTGACCCACAATCGGTTGTGGTCAGCCTGAAATCTCACTTTGGTCCCAGTCAACTGCGAACAGTGACTGCTTACTGGTGCGTTACCTTTTCTTTGCACTTTTGCCCTACATCCTTAAAAGTTCATATCTCTGGTTCTCCTTATTGGACATTTTGCCATTTTTATGTCATTATTTTATTATTGTTTCTTTGTTTTTCTCTATTGGTTATTTAATTTGATCAAGCTTTTTTTTGAATTTTTAACTGTTTTGTCATGTGTAAATACTTTACATATTATTCTAAGTTAAGCCTGTCTGCTCTGTGCCATAGCTCCTAAGGTTAAAACCTCTTTTAAATTATTGAACTGTGGTTCACCCAAACAGGCTGAGTCATATCCGCCCCAACTAATAATCAATCCACTTTCTTACACCCATTTTGTGTACCTACTCTGGAGCATTTCTTCTTTAACATGTTCTGATTGTGTGACTTGTGTCGTTCCACTGCTGACATTTTTTGCTTTTAGCATACTGTGGGAACACATGCCTTTCTTTCTCTTCTTTATTGCTCCCTTGCCTCTCCCCGCCCTGCTTTATGTATTGTTGTATATTTATATATGTATCTATATTCTTGTTCAGCAATGACCAAATAGCTGCACACTGCTATTGAAAGTTAGGTCTTTCCTATCATTTTATATGATGAGTCTCCGCCACAAGTGCCGAGATTCTGCAGCTGTAAAGATACTACTCGTAAAATGATTTTTTAAATAGGAAAAAATGTGAACTTACACAGAAGAGTAAGCTTACCCTTGTGAATCAGGCCCACGTTGTTTTTGGTGAGGGCACCAGAGCTGTATGTTGCTACTAGCCTCTTGCTTCTGGCTCTTAAGCTTCTCCTCAAACAGCTTGGCTATTGCATTGTCCCCTCTCTTCTCCACTTCCCAAACAATTTTTAATTATGTCTTTTGAAAAGGTACATGTTTTGGCGATGTTCCAGCAGCTGCGCTTTGCTGCACGCTGCTCGCTTCTTTATGCTTTGGTTTGCATACTGTTTTGTACATTTTTAATTAATTTTACAATTAATTTACTATTAATTCCAGAATGCTTGCCAGTGCTTTGAGACACATACGCACTCTTTGGAAGCCTTCTTGGAATGTGTTTTCTTACAGAAAACAGTATTCAGATATTTAAATGGCGTTTTCTCAAAGAAAACCCTTTCCAAAATATCCACTGTGGGTTGCACATGTGTTGTGACATCACCATACATGGCAGGTTCACAAGTGTTGTGACATCAGGATACATTGACTTGCCAAGGCAGCTATTTATTGATTTATTTATTGATGGATTTATTCTGCCTCTTCAAGGTTCAAAAGCAACCATTCAGATAAAGGCTGATAGGGGTGCTGTCCCCCTTGCGATCTTCTTCACAGGTATTTTACTGGTTTCCCTTTTACCTTAATGCATTATTCTTTTGACTGAATATATAGGTCTTGCGAGAGATGAACATCGTTGAATTCTAACAGAGTTCTGCTCATACCCTGCACTGCTGGTTTTCCCTGATGTGGTGCAAATGTCAGCCTCCGCAATAAATAATAATATACCTGCAATGTTGGTCACAAACTTGGCATTAGGGTGTATATTGGACTAGAATCTGATTTTTTTTAAAACATGGCAGAAGAATGTTATCAAGCAAGCATGACGGTCTTTAAATACTCATCATCATCATCAAAAACTTTTATTTCGGTACACAATGACCATAAAAAGTGTGCACATAGCATAAAGAACACATGTGAAAAATCACAATCAACTTAATTAATTCAATCAGTGCATTCTGGAATTCATACGTAGAATACCTAGATAGCACAGGGAGACAGAACATTAAAAATAGTTCATAAAATCAAGAAAAGTTAAAACAGTAAATAAAAAAGTAAAAAAGATTCAAAACTAGCATTGAGTTACCACCACTATTAATACACAGTAATAGTCCAATCGATATTAATAACCAGCAATATAGTTAATTAAACACAATTTCTACGCTTGTGCCACATAGCTGTTAAAAATTGGGAGACAGCAAACACAATACATTCGGATGTGTCAGACTTCAGTATTCTTAGCGCTTGCATACAATAACGAAACCCCATATTTTTGCATTGGGGCAGCAGCCAATATCTCCTGGGTTTAGCATAAGCCGGACAGAAAAAAAAGACGTGAGTCTCCGTTTCTTTCTCATACTCACAGGCTGGGCAATTCATTGGTGCTATAAGTGCCCACTTATAAGTAGGGGCCCAGAGAGGGAGAACACCATGCCTATATTGAACATACAATTTTCTGGCTAGGATGGGGTATATAACGTGCAGAAAAGGCTCAAAAAGATAGCAATCCTTCACAGATAAAAAAGAACAAATGGCCGAACCAGAGGTGGGATTAGATTGAGCTTGAGCGGCCATTTTTTTTTAGAGCCAAAAATAGCTACCAGCATTTGGCGTGAAATTAATTTACATTGACTTTCTGGATCAGCCCACAAGGCAGGAACACCAATTCTCGTCAGTTCATTCTTAATGTAGATGAGCCAAGGGATTTTTTGAGCTCCAGAGAAGGACAATATTTCTTTTAGTTCCTGTCTGTAGCTGGTCAGCTCTCGGGTCACCCAGAGCCTGTGCCAAAACCTAAGGGGTTTTAATGCAAGCTCGTCGTCGATTGACCTAATCCCTAGGTCAAGCCTCAACTGTAAAAGCGGGGTGCTCGATGGAAGTCCGATCAACTGCCGCAGAAATTTATTCTCAACCTTTGTGATAGCAAGCCTATTAGAATGTCCCCAAAGCTCAGCCCCATACATACAAGACCCCCTGGCTTGTGCCTTGTAGACTTCCAACGGAGGACCAATTAGTTTACTAGAAGACTTGCTTAACAATTTGATGATTCCCCCAGAAAGTTGAGCCAGTTTAAGTTGTGTCTTAGTTATCTGGTGTCCCCACATCAAATTTTAATTAACAGTGACTCCCAGATAACCAAAAACAGCTACCCTTTCAAGTCTTGTGTCCCCCAGTTTAGGGTTCGGGCGTGTAGAATGGGGCGGATTAAAAATCATATATTTAGTCCAGAGAATATTTATCTCAAGGCCCCGAAGAGTGCAGAATTCTTCAAAGCTATCAAGTGTTCGCTGGATACCCATGGGTGTCTTAGATCGTAAAAGGGTATCATCAGCGAACAGATAGCAGGCACTCTATTGCCAGCCAACTTGGGAGCGTCATTATCCTGCACTGCATTAAGATGTGCAATAACCCCGTTGACAAAGAGGCAGAACAGGGTCGGTGCAAGCACACATCCCTGTCTTACCCCCCTGCCAACTGGGAACCGTGATGACAGAGAGCCATTCTTCCCGCATCTAACCTGGGCATAATTTGCCTCATGTAATCTCATCAGGACCTCTAATAAGTCAATGGGGATGCCCATCTCGAGGAGTACAGACCAGAGCTTACCCCGTGGCACAAGATCAAAGGCTGCTCGGAGATCCACGAACACCATATAGAGGCTGCCACCCTCTATTTTCACCGTTTTCCAATATAATAGTAGTAATCGGAAAATCTGGTCCACGGTGGAGGTGTTCGCCCGAAACCCGGCCTGGTAAGGACTTAAGATTGCAAACTCCTCCATCCACAATTGAAGACGATCCAAGATGAGTCTTGCAAATAATTTCTGGGAGACATCAATTAGACTTATAGGTCTATAATTAGAGGGTAGGAGAGGAGAACCCTTTTTATATATAGGCACCATCTCTGCACCCATCCATGTGTATGGTACCGGCATACCACCAAGGACCGCGTTGAACAAAATAAGAAGATAAGGACCCCAGACTTTGGGTTCATGCTTAAAAAGATCGCCCGGTAATTTATCGAGACCAGGAGCCTTTCCCGAGGGGAGTTTAGCAATAACATTGCAAACCTCCTCAACCGTAAACTCGGTCACCTCACACTGCATTTTTGCAAAAGATGGGATCATAAATAATTCCGGGTGACCTGGCAAAACCTCAGGAGAATACAGGGCCTGGAAGTGATTTTCCCAGACATCTGCTGCTAAGTTAGAGTCATTGGCCGGGTTTGGTTCACTGCTGCCGGTGTTAATTATGGACCAAAATTTGTGAAAGTCTTTAGTGTCTAGCGCCACTGTTAACGAAGACCACTTTTCGTGCTCCCATTCTTCCCTCGCAGCCTTGGTTAATACTTTATAGTCTGTCCTTCTAACTTTAATTTCATCCCGGTTGTTTGCTTTTACAGCCGACAGTAGTTCCTTTATAGCCTTCCTACATGCAGTGTTATACCACAAACTAGGAAGGGCCCTCTTCCCCTTCTTGGGAACCAAGGGATTGACTATTTCAGCCATATTGGTAACTAATCGCTTGTGGAAAACCTCCAGCTGGCCATAAAAATCTGCAGGCAGAGATGAATCAACAAGAGCTGCAAGATCTTCTAGAAGTGGAATAGCCAAGCTGTAGAGTTTTTCAATTTTACCAGGGTTTTCCAGCAATAGCTGCCATTTAACTCTGTGCCTATCATTTGTTAGAGTTAAATCGCCTGAATTATATTCAGAAGGCAATACACCAATCTTGCTGGCATTAGGTAATGCCATGTCCAGAATCAGGGCGTTGTGGTCACTATCATTTCTAGAAACAACCGCAAAATCTAGAATTCTTGACCATGACCTAACTTCTACCATGATATAGTCGAGGAGAGACATTTGCCCAAATTTATTGTACGTCAATTTTGCAGGGATATCAGAGGAAAAGCGACCATTGCACGCTCGTAGAGAATGGGTTAAAGTCAACGCCATTATCTGTATTGCTAAAGGTGTCCAGACTTTCACCGGGTTTGCCTGCGCCATAGGTAGGACCCCATAAAGGTCTTCTTCCATATGGTCAGTATCGTTAAAGCCTACCAAGGGCTCATATTGGCAGTTCAGGTCACCTCCCAGCAATACATGGATGTTACTTGGTACAGTTGAGATAAAAGTAGTCAGGTCCTCTATAACTTTGGACTCTTTAGCTACACCAACAGGACGAGAGTATACATTAATTAGTGCTATCCTGTAATCATCTGGGAAGACAAGAACAACACACTGGATATCCACAGAGCCTGGATTTAGTATTTTGCACGTACATCCCAAGTGGGAACTAATCCAGATTGTTAAACCCCCCGAGGGGCGACCTCGCCCACCCCACACTGCTGGAACAGAAAATGAAGCGAAACCCACCCAATGCTGTTCCGTGCGGGCCCAGGTCTCTTGGAACAGACAAACATCACAGTCATCCACAAAGGAACCCCATTCAACACTCATCATCTTACTGGTTAAGCCCGCAACATTCCATGAGAGAATTCTAAGTTTTTCCACGTTTCCACCCACACTCCTTCGCAACACCTGCGCTGAGGCGAGCCTACTGCAGTGCGGTTTACCATGTGCCCCATCCAATGGGCAGGATGTTACCGACTCATTGGTATGGAAACTAGTATCTGCGGCATGGATGGTAGTGTGGGTATTACTGTTGGGGGGCTGGTGGATAGAACACTAAGAACCTCTGGGTGGACGCGTTCCAAACACTCCGCAACGTTTCTTGTCCCTTCACTGTGATCTGCTGCCCTGATGCCTGGTTCCTGACTAATACTACACACGTGGTATGGACTCATAGTTGCCCCACCGGCTATCTCCCCACTTTTGGGCTCGCTATTTGTTTGTGGCACCGGAAAAAGCGATGCCAGAGTTACTTCAGTTGCCCCTTTTCTCGATTTGACAATCAGAGGTCGGCCACTAGTAGTAGTAGTCAAAGTCCCACTGGTTAGGCTACCCCTAGTGGTAATTCTACCACTCCCTACAATATTCTGGTTGCAAATACCAATACTCCCTAAGCCACCCTTCTTTTCATACCCGACTATATTTTCAGCTGCAATTGGTAGTTGCGAGCTCTCAAAATACAGTCAGTCAACCAAATCCAGAGGACTGTATCTATTGTTCTGACTAAAAGCTGTATTAGGGGGTGGTTCGCAGTGTCTCCCTCTGCTGTATATACCACCTGTCACTGCCCCTGCAGCATCAATAGCCCGATCAGAGCCCGGGTTAGGTTGCAATTGAGTGGTGGGATAGAAATAGGACAATGGGTGGGACTCAATACCTTCCACAGACCTAGACTGGCCCCATCCACAAACATAGTTCACCATCCAAGTATTCCTAAAATTAATCAAAATACAATCCCCCCTGGTGTCCTTTATCTTATGGCCCACCCATGCTACCCTCCTGACAAACAATACTTCACTGGTTACGTGTGATGGCTTATTGAGCCAGAACGTAACCTTGTTCTTAAGTGATGGGTATGACTCCTCAGTATCATTCCCCAAATGTGGTACACCAGTCAAAACAACTACATACGGATTAGATTCAGGAGGTAAATCAACTCTTGCAAGCGGTATTTTATTATTGCTGTGGGATGATACAGCAGGGTGACGGGTAGTTTCAGGGCGAGATGGAAGTTGGCAGTGCTGACCACTGCCACCGCTAGAGTTTATCGTAGCTTTGCCTGCATTCTTTAATGGTACCGCCCGGCTGGATAATTACTTCGGACCATAGCCGATGGCCGCAATCTCTCCGGATTGATTGCATCATTTGAAGTAGAAGGACAATCAACAGTTAGAGGAGATGGTATTTGGGGCGTTGATTCAGCATTGGAATGACTCTTCCTTCCCACACCCCCACAGTTTTGAGCAGCAGTGTTAGCAATAATTCCCAATTGTTCTTCAATATTTGCCAATCTCTTAATAAGTGGTGACAAGCAGCCAGTAATTAAGCCCCCTAGTTTTTCCAAGAGTACATCATTAAATGTTGGAACTGGAGCCTCTGACTCCATGAGATTCATCGGGCATACTGCAATAGGCTCAGTCTGGGTCCCCACACTCTCCACAAACCCTGCGGTCTCCATTGTCAATTCCCGAGATGTCATTCCTCCCCCATCACACCTTGGTGTTTTAGAGTTTTTAAAGTTGTTTTTCTTAAGCTGGCCACCTTTACAGTTTTTCTTCTTGGCAGCAACCACATTTTTTGGTACTTTCTTACTTCTCGTGGAGGTGGTAGGTATCGGAATCGACTTTGACCTTGTTGCGGTGTTCATCTCTTTCTCTTGAGTTATCCCATCCAGCCCACATTCATCTTTGGCATGGCTATTGGGACCGTCCACCAAAGTTGTGGCGGTTGGTGATACTACCACACAGGGATCTGCATCAGATGTACAAGCGGTCCTTTCATCGTCAAAACAAGGAATTGGCGTAGTTGCGTTCATAATGGGACCCAAGGAGGAACGTTTTGTAAATATTGGCTCAGTGGACAGCCGTCGTTCTGTATCCGCTATTTCACACGCTAGAACACTGGAGGCTTGCGTGATAAATTGATCTAGAGTTCCCATTACGCTCCCACCTTTAGTCAATTTTTTATCCTTGCTGCCCGCTGGAGGCATTACACAGTCAAACAAGTGCAGCTACCTGATTCAAAATAAAAATAGTAGATATTACCGCAGCAGGTTCGGGGAACATGTGCTGGAGCACACGAAAGAGAGTGGGCCCAGCCCAGCCTACTCCAGGGTCGAACGGGCTCAAACGGGCCCGCCCTTGGCCCGGGCTTCACCCGGCGCGCGTCCGCGCGCGTCCCGCGAAGTGGGAGCGGCAAGATGTTTTGTAGCCCCAGACGAGCTGCACAGGTGAGGGAGGTTGAGCAGCACCCAGCCTCCTGGGCAATGAAGTCCTGTCTTTCCCTCACAGGCAAAAGCCGAAGGCGCAGCGGCTCCCGCAAAGAGGAAGCGGCAAGATGTTTTGTAGCCCCAGACGAGCTGCACAGGTGAGGGAGGTTGAGCAGCACACAGCCTCCTGGGCAATGAAGTCCTGTCTTCCCCTCACAGGCAAAAGCCGAAGGCGCAGCGGCTCCCGCGAAGCGGGAGCGGCCGGATGTTTTGTAGCCCCAGACGAGCTGCACAGGTGAGGGAGGTTGAGCAGCACACAGCCTCCTGGGCAATGAAGTCCTGTCTTTCCCTCACAGGCAAAAGCCGAAGGCGCAGCGGCTCCCGCAAAGAGGAAGCGGCAAGATGTTTTGTAGCCCCAGACGAGCTGCACAGGTGAGGGAGGTTGAGCAGCACACAGCCTCCTGGGCAATGAAGTCCTGTCTTCCCCTCACAGGCAAAAGCCGAAGGCGCAGCGGCTCCCGCGAAGCGGGAGCGGCAGGATGTTTTGTAGCCCCAGACGAGCTGCACAGGTGAGGGAGGTTGAGCAGCACTCAGCCTCCTGGGCAATGAAGTCCTGTCTTCCCCTCACAGGCAAAAGCCGAAGGCGCAGCGGCTCCCAAATACAAATACTACTTGTTGTTGGATGGAAGACGATTGCGAGGACTGCACCCACCAAGGGGCTTATTTACAAGCCCCTTGCGTCACTTTTGCGTCGCTTTTTTACCATGTTAAAAATGACACAAGAGGGGTGCTAGGGGCTTGTAAATAAGCCCCCAAGTATTTAGTCCCTAATGTGAGAAAGATTGCCTGGGGGCTGGAGTATGGTAAGAGGCCAACAAATTTTAAAAAAGTAATAATAATTATTGTCGGGGGGTATCTGATATAGCCGGAGACTTAGCTGCCAGGTACACAATTAAGCCAGTTTAATCGTGGCAAAACCATCTCAGTTTACTTGTGTCCAGGGGTGGAAGGTATTTTTTTTCATGATTTTAACTGAGTTTTTATAGCACAACCTTAACCTGAAGGTATCGGGTATCAGAGCGCTTGGCATGAGCACCAGTTGTGTTACATGAGGACACATCCATTTTTTTAGACACAGGGAGAATAAGCAATTTGCCCAGAATCACCGGATGATGCGCGCCGCTGCCAAGACTCAAACGTGGTTCCCCAGCTCCAAGGTCAACCGACCTAGCTATTAGGCCAACTCCTCTCCCCTCGAAATACAGAAAAAGTTTAGAGGGAGGTATAATTGTAAAAAGAAAATCACTTACCTCCTCGCTGCTCTGTTCCACATTGTCTCTCCTCTGGCGAACAGGAAGCAGCCAGGCTCCCCTGATCCAATCACAACTCTGCAATGCAGCGTTGGGATTGGTCTGAGCGCTGTGGTTTGGAGCTCATATTGGAGCTGGGGCCTGGGCATGACATGGCATCCTGTATGTTAAGAAACCATCGCAGTCTGCTGACTCTCCTCTCCCTGGGTGAGGTATTGCAATGCATTTTGTCATGCCCACTGGCATTAACATCTCAGCTGATACGAGTGTCATATGTCAACTTGGGAATTCAAGGGGCAGTGACATAACAAAAGGTGAGGCCCCCCTTGCAAAGTACATGGAGGGGCCCTCCTCCAGAGTCAGTTTGGAGCTTTCAGACCTGGGTAGGTGCTGAGGGGGAACTATTGAGCTCTGGCACCACTCCGCACCAGGGGGGCTGTAGAGCGCTATCTTATGCTACTGTCAATGGGGTCGTAGGTCCATTTAGCCTTCAAATCTAGGTATTCATTCCAGACATCAATATGGTGCCCATTCGTCTTCCCTGTGTCAAGACCGGCAAGCAACCACATTGTCCATTCTTTCACATTTCGTAACCAGTCCGACATGCCAGACACCTCGGTCACCTTCCAGGACATTGCCATGCAGCTTTTTGCCATAACTAGAGCCTGGTTGATGAAGCTCCACAGGAACTTGGTCTTTTTCGTCTGATTTGCTAAGCTCAGCAGGCAAAAGACAGGGACATTAGGGATCAGTAAGCTTGTGATACAGGGCTTCAAGTAGGATTAAAAAAATGGGGGTCTCTCAAAGGAGCGTGGGCTTTGTAACTAAAGGAGTGGCTTAAAAACACCTAAGCTAAAAATCTGTGCTTGGAAAAATGTGTCACCCGACTGGTATTTTGATGTTTCTGTCATTGCATCCAGCTATATAATACAACAAGAAACATTATACCTACAACAATGCAGGACTATTGGCTTTGTCAATGACTATTAGTTGCATAAGATAAATAAGCAACAACTATGGCTTGGTTATTTATAATATTGAAAATGTTTCTTTTGTAAAATGATGAGACACTGAAAGACCTACAAGGAGTCTCTTCGAAGTTACATCAAAGGCAGTAAAGAGTGGTAGTGCTGCAGATGTAAGATTTTTTCTTCACCATGAGGGTGAGGTCAAAAATGGAAAGACCCGTCTCAGCGACTGCTTTGAAGAACTGCCAGTGCTGAGCATTGGCAGAACTAGTCCCACTTAAAGCCCTGCTGTGACATCAGTCAGACTTTGCGTTCCATCATCCCAGTATCTAGACAGCCATACACAGTACCAGACCATGTGGAGGAAATCTGCCTCTGCTATCGCACAGTATGGGCCCTTAGTTTTCACACCTTGGTACATTTGACCTATGTGCTTATGGGTCAAGTACACATGATGCAAGTAATTAAGTTGCATGAGTTTTAGGGGCATATTAACAAGCCAGGCGATATAATTATCGCCGCTTTAGCGGCAGAAAACTGCCGCTAAAACGGCGATAATGGGCTTGATAATATGCTCTGTGGAATTCCAATTGAAGCCCATGTTAGATGTCCTTCACATGCATAAACAATTAACCAGTGGGACTTATTCCATTTCTTGGACACCTCTCAGTGACCTTGAAGGATCCACCATCTAATGTACCACTAAGGGGCTTATTACAATGTCGGGCGGACAAAACCGTCTCAGTGTGAGAACCAGCCCGCACACCTTATCACGATGCAGCCGCACATGGTGTGGTTGCCAACTCCCATTCTTCAATGAGAGCTTGTGCTCTGCGCAAAATCCGCCTGCAGCACAAAGTCCCATTGAGAAATGGGAGTTTTGGGGCAACAGATTCCACTCCCTGTTTGGGGTGCCCCCGCCTTTACGATATCTACTGGTGGGTGATTAGTGAGAGAGGATAGAGGTTTCATACTGGGATTTAAGATATTTTTTTTGACTCCCAAAAAGATTTTCGCAGGGGGGGAAGGGAAATCTCAGTGTTTTTTATATCTCTAGGCGGAACACCCCCCCTGGCTTGCCCCACTGTTTCCCCTGCATTTTCTTATCCCCACTGACCTCATTTTTAAGTTTAGGAGCTCCCTCAGTGGCGGAGGTGGCCTCTTTGGCAGGTTTAATATCCTTAGAGTCCAAGGCAGCAACAGGAGTCTTTTGCTTGGAGCCTCTTCGGGCCCCCCGCATGCTCATAGTGGTCCTGCTATATTCCAGCAACTTCGCTTCACAAGGATCTTTAAGGAAAGCAGTTCAAAGGCCCCAGAGTTCGTTGACCTCACTGAAGACTACGAGGGATACAAGAAGAGCAGAGCACAGAGTCGAAATTTTAAAAACGTGCAGTGTATCCAATGCTTGTTTCACCAGCTTCTTGCAGGCAGAAAGGACGGGCCGATTAGCCCTTGGCCAGGACACACTCTCCAAAACAGACCCCCCCCCTTCCAAGAGGAGCAGCCTCGGTGCTCGCGTTACAGAGCAGTGAACGTAGCGCTCTGGCATCTCTGAGGGCGGCGCAGGACAGCTAGCCGAGCGTTACGCGTCCGGCTTGAGCAGC
Source organism: Triturus cristatus (assembly GCF_964204655.1). NCBI lineage: Eukaryota > Metazoa > Chordata > Amphibia > Caudata > Salamandridae > Triturus > Triturus cristatus. The sequence continues at coordinate 730,069,302 of NC_140587.1, read as the reverse complement.
CGAGCAGCATGAGCTCAGGCCGATTCCATCTTGCTTCTCCATCCACCATACCAGAAAGCGGCTTGGCTGAATTAACAGAGCCTATAGGGGCTCAGGATGGGCCTTCCCTAGTCCCGGTGTCAGTACTCCCACCCGCAGACACTACAACTCTTTTGCCACAGCCTACCCAACAGGCACAGGTACCTGAAAACCTACTCGGCGAGAATAGTACGGAGGCCCTACGGCTCATTTCTGACCCTGACCCCGGCGCAGGGACTAACAAAGTGATCCAAAACCTGATGGTGCCCCCTGGCTTCCAGACTCCCTGGACACCTGAAGCAGGAGGGGAAGATTTCTACTCCGTATCAGACAGTACTCCAAATTCTTCCAACGAAGATCTCTCTGGAGAAGCCAGCGAAGGGCATAGTGAGACCTCACTTCAAAATACAGGCACAGTACAGCGACATAAAAAGTCCACCAGCAAAAGTAAGCGCCGCAGTTAGCTAATATGGGATTACCCCGACTCTCAGGTATCATACCCCCCAGATGAAGACAATTTAAATTCTACTCAGTGGGTCAGTACCAAGAGCCTGCATGCTGAAACGTCTGAACCCTCTTTAGCGTCCATCCTGACCTCCATCAAGGAGTTCCACGAAGAAGTCCGGGCGGACAACTGTATCGCCAAGATTGCTGCCAAAATGTTGCAGGGTGGGCTAAGGCGTCTGAATAAAACTTGCGCAGACATCAGTGATCGGGTTTCAATGGTAGAAACACAAATCGAACATTTGGAAACTGACGCTTTGACCACCAAAGAGCAGGGGGAGTCTAATACTGCCTGCATGATGGATTTGATCACAAAAGTGGTATCCCGGAGGGGAAGGAGGGGGATTACCTCAGGCTCTTCATTGTTAAATTACTAACGGACTCCGTTCCAGACCATTCAGGATGGGATTGGGACTATGAAGTCCAGAGGGCGCACCGATTTCCTTTTCATCAAAAGCGACAACATAGCGTTGCTAACACGTCAGGAGGGCAACCTAGGGTATTTCTTGTTTACTTTGGAAACTTTCGCCTTAGACAGATGATATATGGCCAGGCCCGCTTTAACTCCAAGAAAGGAGCAAATGGTGTAACATTCTTTGCTAAACCAGACTTTTGCCATCAGACCGTTGAACGGAGATGGCGAATGAGACAACTAATCTCCCCTTTTCAACAGCTGGGGGCGGAAGTGTTTCTTATGGTTCCCTCAAGGCTCAAAGTAATCTTAAACGGGAGTACTAAGGTTTTTTTCTCCGAGATTAAAGCAGTGGAGTATTTGGAAGAATTGAAAATCAGGAACAAGTGACATTCGCTCACTCTGTTCAACGAGTGAAACCAGACCTAAGTCGCACTTTTCCTACCTTGATTCTGGCATCATTTTTTCTGTTTGACTTTATTTGTTTACTCGTTTTATTTTCTGCTGTGTGGTTTCTCTACTATTCTATGTTATTATCACATCGTTTCACTTTATCACTTTATTATTGAACACAGTTAAGAAAAAGGGGCATGCGGCCGAACAGATAAACTAGAGCTATAGAATGTATCAATCCGGCGTGGTTGGCAGTCGGGGCTCAAGTTGATTGTCATCATTCAGGCCTTGCCTGATTGCTCGAAGAAGGGGGGGGAGGGGGGAGGGGAGGGAAAGGCACTACAAGAGAAAAGTTCTGCACAGAAAAATTAAGCACAAGTTTTCTAAATCTTTCTTGCACATACACATGTATACCTAAGACACACTTGCTATGGTACAAGATAAGACGTCAGGAGTCTGTAGTGTTATTATTATTCTTTGGTTTCTTTTTTTCTCTAAAAATGGCTAAGTTAAACTCTTTAAGAATTGTCTCTGTTAACATCTGCGGGCTAAACGATCGCTCAAAAAGACAGAATGTGGCGCTTGGACTTCGCTCTTTGGGGGGGATATTAATTGCATACAGGAAACTCATATCGAGGGCTCTCAGAGGCACTTTTTAGACTCTTTGGGTTTTCAAGTCTTGGGGGCCACTACACAGGGTTCCAAAATCAAGGGGGTGGGTATACTGGCTGAAAGAAAACTTTCTATCTTTTCACCCCGGGTCAAGGCTGATTCCTTAGGCAGATGGGTGATTACTGAGTGTCATGTCTCTAATAATCCCCCTTTTACCCTCTGCTCAATTTACAGGAGTAATGTAGATGACCCAGGAGTTATTAATTTGGTTTCTGGGGAACTAGCTCACTGGCCCACCCCCATTGTCCTTTGTGGCGATCTGAATTTGCATTTACCCTCCAACTGGGATAGTGTTAGTCATTGGAAATACAAGGGTAGGAAACCCCTGGTATATCAGGCTTTTATAGATCTTGCGCAGGCACATGGTCTTAGAGATTGTTGGGCAAGTCTGAACCCCTCTCTGCCAGGGTATACATTTTTCTCTGCTCGGCATCACACCCTTGTTAGACTGGATTACTTTTTCCTTTCATCTTCGATCATCAACAACTGCACTATTGAAATGGCCCCACGTTTTATGTCTGACCATAATCCCCTTATCATTAACATTAAAAGTTTAGGGAAAGTTAAAGAGGTTTCTACCTGGAGCTTTGAAATAGCTTTACTACAGGAACGGTTGTATAAAACCCATATGCAAGGATGGCTAGAGGAATTTCTGGGGTTCAATGTTGTCTCCGTCTCTCTTATGACAGTTTGGGAAGCTTTAAAAGCGGGGATCAGGGGCGAGACCCTGGGATTTTCAGTCCGCAAAAATAAAAAAGAGAAAACGGTGATAAACAACTTACAAGGAAAGTTAAGGGTGGCTGAAACTAAGTTGACTCACTGCATTCAAACAGGACAAGATGTCGAGACAGTAAAGAAGGAGGTAGTGCTGGTCAGAGCCGAAATTGGGGCAATTTTTGCTGAAAAAACCGCTGCAAAATGGGCAAGCACCCGGGAGAAAAATTATGAGTGTAGCGACAATATTGGACATCATCTGGCTGTCAGGACCAGGCAACAGGTTTCCTGCAGTGAGATACGCACAATTAAACTCCCATCAGGGGATGAGACCAACAACACAGATCACATACGAAACGGATTCCAGGATTTTTACTCCAAACTTTATACTGAGGAGATTCACGGCCCTAGCGACCTAATCGCTTACGAGACCACCAACTATCTTAGCGAGATCAACCTCAGATCTCTTTCCTTAGAAGATATGAAAAGGTTAGATATAACTCCCACATGGGATGAGATACTGGAATCCCTTAACAGTCTGCCTGACGGGAAAGCTACTAGGCCAGATGGCATCCCAGTAGACTTTTATAAGACTTTCGCTCCACAAATAAAGACAATTCTTACAGAAGTAATAACCTCTATTTTTAATGGGACTTTACCACCAGCATCCTGGTCTATGGCCAGAATAGCTATTTTCCCAAAGAAGGATAAATCTCCAATAGAGATGAGCTCTTATCGACCAATAACGCTCATTAATTGTGACTCAAAGATCTTCTCCAAAGTACTAGCTAATAGAATCTCTTCTGTTGTTGAATCTTTGGTTTCAGAGTGGCAGCACGGGTTTATCCCGAAAAACAGGAACAACTGAACATGTTAGAAGGGCGATTACTCTTTTTGATGCCGCACAGGCTGCTGGAGACCCGATGTCACTTACACTCTTGGACGCTGAGAAAGCCTTTTATCGGGTCTCCTGGCAATTTCTGTGGGCAGTCATAAGGAGAATTGGATTTGGGCCAAAGATAACGCAGGCAGTACAAGCCCTTTATGTAAAACCAAAAGCTTGTGTCTCAGTTAATGGGCAACTAACCAGCCAGTTCGAGATCTCTCGGGGCACCAGGCAAGGTTGCCCATGCTCCCCTTTGCTGTTTGCCCTTTATTTGGACCCCTTCATCAAGCAAATAGAGAGAAATAATGAGATCCTCCGAGTTAACTTGCAAGGTAGCTGTATTAAGATCATGGCTTACGCCGAGGATTTGGCCATCACTTCACCTGATCCTTTAAACACCATAGTGGCTCTTGAAAATGAGGCGCTAAAATTTGGGAGGCTCTCTGGCTATGCCCTGAATCAAAACAAAACCCAAATAATAACAAACAGCCAAGTACTATGGACCGATTATCGAGTTGTTTCCAAAGCCAAACATCTGGGAGTTTCTATATCATCAAATCTGGATGAAATTGTTACAGACAACCTAGCTCCTCTGGCATTACACAGAAAAAAGGCCCTGAAACAAATTAACAACCTACATTTAACCCTTGTTGGCAGATGTAATGTCATAAAAAAAACATACTTTCCCAAACTCTTATATTTCTTTCGCACAATACCTTTGGAATTCAGTAAATCTAATCTGCAAAAATTTCAACAAATATTCACACAGTTTAGCTGGTCTTATTGCCAACCCAGCAAGCTTTGTCTACCAAAAGAGCGAGGGGGTTGGTCTTTTCCTAACATCACTCTTTACTATTGGGCCTCGGTTTTACAATATAGCGCAGAATTGCTAAAAGAAGCTCCACCCCCGCAGACTTTCGGGCTCCCCACGCCTTTTCAGCTATTGTTGGGAGAACAGTCCTGGGGCTGTCTACTTCGGGAAACCACCTACGGATATTACAAAAGGGTGCGATTTAAGACATTACTAAACTCTTTTAAAACCTTTCGCAGCATCCGTAAATTCTTAGGGTTGGGTAGATTTAACTTCTATACTCCCACGCTGAATAATGGCAGCTTGCCTGCTATATTCGGCAGGGCTTACTTCTCAGACTGGCACAAGGCCGGCATATTGAAATTGGGAGACCTCGTTACTTGCGAAGGGGTAGTCCCTTTCTCTGAGTTACTGGTTAAATTTAAACTCAAAAACGAAGACGCATTCAAATACTATTGTGTATTTGACTTTCAGTCTAGGAAGGTAGGGGGGCCCTCTGGTTTTAGGGAAATTGATCTGCTTAATATCTTACGTAAGCCATTAACGCCTCGAATTGGATTATTATACAATATAATAAATAGGCAGACCCCCGACGACCTACAGAACATAGCTGATAAATGGTGCAACAAATTTGACACTTCTAACAGCACTTTTTTTAACTCACTTGCCATCTCACAGAACATTCTAATCTCAGCCAAACTACAGGCGCAACATTTTAAAACTATCTTCTTTTTATATCTCACTCCTAGTAAAATTGTAAAGTGGGGGACTGGCCAAGGTACCCTTTGTCCTAGATGTTTGGAATATGGGGCCAGTTCTATCCATATTTTTTCCACATGCTTAGAACTCTCCACCACTTACGAATTCCGAATACAGGAATTTTTAAGGGAAGTTACAATTCAGCCTATAATATTGAATTCAACTATTATTTTGCTAGGAACGCAGACCGAGACCTCTCAGTTGAAAAGAGATGGTTTAATTTTCATCGCGATGACTGTTTGGAGGCTCTGTGTGGCCTCTTCCTGGCTTGACCCGGAGCCCCCATCGTTTTCACACTGGCTAGCCCGATTTATCGCCACGTATCATCTAGAAATCGCTGTATATGCAAAGAAAGGAAGGAAAGGACGGAAGAAGGGATTAGAGGTTTGGGAAAAATTGACTCTTTGGCTTGCACAGTCAGGATAACTTTACTTCGTCCCGCTCTTCCTTCCTAGTGTTGTGTAAAGTAAATTCTTTTTTTTTTTTCTCATGTAGTTCATATCTTGCTCCTTTTTTTTTTTCTTTACCTCTTAATTGTATGTGCTTCTCTTTTTTCTGGCTCACTGTGTTTTTTCTTTTCTCTTAACCATACGCAATCTCTTTTCTCTTTGAGGGGTGGGGGGATGGCTGCTTTATTGTAATGATTTTCGTAAATTTCTTTTTTTTTCTATTACGTTGGCAAATAAAAAAAATAAAAAAAAGAGAAATGGGAGTTTTTACAGATCCCAGCACTGTGTGGCAGGCACCATGAGGGCCTCAACCGGAGGGCCAGGGGAGAAGGGGGCCCTGCTAGGGGCCCCCAAAGACACTTTCTGACAGCAGTTCAATGTTGGAAAGGCCGGAATGGAACTGCTGTCTGAAAGTGTCATCATTGTACCGCTTTGTTCGCCATAAGTTGGCAGGGTATGCTCAGACGTGAGTCCCTTGCTCACTTTGCCACTGGATTCAAGCAAGCCTGGCTGAAGACGGCTGAAATGCCAGAAATCAGTCCTAGGAAGCTTGTTTCCGGTCCAGTGAAGGCATGGCTTGGCAGTTCGGGCTGGACTGTTCCCATGAGGCAATGGGTCAGACTGATTTGCATATGGCCATGTCTGAACTGGGGTGGCAGAGTGGGCTAAAGAATGGTGATGGATCAAACCCAGATCTCTTGGCTGGGTGTGAGTGTTTGATTGGTTCTGATGCTCCGTCCATCACCACCCCCTTTTGTACCGCTTTGTTCGCCATAAGTTGGCAGGGTATGCTCAGACGTGAGTCCCTTGCTCACTTTGCCACTGGATTCAAGCAAGCCTGGCTGAAGACAGCTGAAATGCCAGAAACCAGTCCTAGGAAGCTTGTTTCCGGTCCAGTGAGGGCATGGCTTTGCAGTTCGGGCTGGTATGTTCCCATAAGGCACAGGGTCAGACTGATTTGCATATGGCCATGTCTGAACTGGGGTGGCAGAGTGGGCTAAAGAATGGTGATGGATCAAACCCAGATCTGTTGACTGGGTGTGAGTGTTTGATTGGTTCTGATGCTACGTCCATCACCACCCCCTTTTGTACCATCATAATCCCGAAGGCAGAAACGCCTTCCTAAAGGGAATATGTGGTCTTTTCGACTGGCCAATGGGCTCCTTCAGCCTGTCGGAACTCAGTCGGTTGCCCTGGCCAGTTTATACTCTTGTCGGGAAAAAATCCTTTAAGCAGTGCAAATCATTTCATCACCACATCTGCCACAAAAGGGAGTACAAAAAGGTTTATTGTACATGCCAGGCTAATTCAGCTGGGAGAGTGATGTGCTATGAGCGAAGCACAAGTCAGTCTCAACTAACATACACTTCGGGTCTACTTCTTATAATACTAATTTTGGCCTAGATCCATATTTAATACAATGTTCACAATAGAAAAAGCTTCCTGCTTTTCAATTATGTACCACCCAGATTACATACATTTATTTAAAGAACAGCTCTTTCCTGTTGTTTGTGACTTCTCATGCCAAACTAACAGACTACAATGGAAAACATTCTTGCTGCTCTGAATTTCCTGTAACATATCCTAGGCAGGACGTTCTCAGCTCGAATACAATGAAGAGGAAAAAACACTTAAACCAAACCGCATTGAGACCTTTTTTTGAAAGCAGGCTGTAGGTTATTACCAGATACAATTGTGCAACTTTAACATGCACGTTTAAACAACATTATACTGTTTTTCTGTCTTTACATAATATTTCACAGTGTGTGGGCACATGACAGATAAAACTGAATAATTAGGTCCTAAATCTAACTTAGGGTTTTGATTCCTTTCACTCTGACCGTCAACATTATAATTGGTCAGAATGTAAACCCACTATGTAGGTAGGAAAGCCTCCAACGAGCGGTCTGAGGCTTTCCAACCTACATCATATTCAGGCCCTAAATTACTTCATCATTTAACATATGTTAAAAACAGGTAGCAGTAGACTGCTTATAGCTTTTGTCAAATACATATAGTTCCAATTTGTAAGCAATGGTATGTGAACAGGGGATAATAGTAAAGGATTTACAAAAGAGGTCTAGGATATAAGTACAGCACTTATCCCTGTCTCGGTAATATCAGTAAATATATGGTATGCAGCATGGCGATGGAGTACCAGCTCGTCTAAGACTATACGTACGATCCGGAAAATAGCGATGACCTAAAAGCTATTAAAAGATACATCCTCCTACATTTAGGATATTCATCAATTTAATTACAGATTAAATAACACCATTGAACACGGTTTAAGAGAGAAAAGCGAGGTAGAACCAGCGAATTGAGAACTATTCAAACACTAATAAGAAAATCATCGGCTGAGCCCTGAAGAAGTCCTTAAACAGGACGAAACGCGTTGGCTACTAGAAGAAAGAATATGAAAATAAAGAACAATTTAAAAACACACAAATTGGATGGACTTGTGTTTTGCATTTGAGTGCGGATCAAAATTTCTTATAGGGGATAATAGTGCAGACAATGTAGTGCTCAAAAGGAGAATATACATTTACAACACATATGACACAAAACATCACTTTGTTTCATAAACCAAGATGAAAAGATTGTACTGCGGTATGTAATTTGTTTTCAAATACACAATATTTCACATATGTACAACAGTGTATTTTCAATTTTGACATATTTTATTAACATAGTTTGTGCAGTGTTGCAGTATTAGCTCCAAAGTACTACGCTATTTACAACAATTAGAAACATTTTAAAGAAATTAAAAAGACACTGTACTATACTATATTTCACAAATATATTCTACTACAGTGACTTTTTAATTTATTACACATTTAATTAAAAAAAAAACATATATATATATATATATATATATGTAATGGACTACCATGGTAATACCTAGAATTCACTGCACTACTTACAAAAATTAATAAATGTAATATGTACAAAGTTAAATAAGAATAATAATACACTAGATTTTAAGGGGAAATACAATGTAGTACACTGTACTTAATATATATTACATATATATATATATAATGTATGTATATATATATACATATATGTTTCAGAAAAGCTCCGTATTGCCGGGGGCCCCCAACCCTGCAGGGCGGGCTCTTGTAACAGAAGCGGAGAATACTGTAAGCATGGGTTTCACCAGAACAAGTAGAGCCCAATTCCGACCTCCATTTAAAGCTGACTTTTATTTGTCAAAAGCGTGGCAGCAATGAAATCACTCATTTATACCTAACATGTTTCAGCTAATCGCCTTGTTCACAGGTGAGTTGTGTTTTCAATCCAAGGGGTCACATGGTCGTTTCACAAGTTCATACCAGCCCCAGAATGCACCACAATAATAGTGTCATGACGTGACATGGTGCAAAATTAATTTGTGCTTAGTAGCATTAGTTTCAAAGCATCAATGTCACAAATATTACTGCGATAGTCCCCTGTTGCAAACTGTTAAAAAAATATAATTTGCAAAGTGCATAGTTGCTGCCACGCTGTAATTATACTTGCTCAAACTGCGGAATCTTCAGAGACAGACTGAGGCCTCTCTCTTCTCCCTTTCCCACTCACAGTGCCATAATTCACCTCGGAAATCCATTGGCTGGCACACAGTCGAGCAGGTCATGCCCCCTCCGTAAAATGTTTCAGAGAAGCTCCATTTTGCCGGGGGCCCCCAACCCTGCAGGGCGGGCTCTTGTAACAGGAGCGGAGAATCCTGTAAGCATGAGTTTCACCAGAATAAGCAGAGCCCAATTCCGACTTCCATTTAAAGCTGACTTTTATTTGTCAAAAGCGTGGCAGCGATAAAATCACTCATTTATACCTAACATGTTTCAGCTAATCGCCTTGTTCACAGGTGAGTGTGTGTTTTCAATCCAAGTGGTCACATGGCCGTTTCACAAGTTCCTACCACCCCCAGAATGCACCACAATGATGGTGTCATGACGTGACATGGTGCAAAATTCATTTGTGCTTAGTAGCGTTATTTTCAAAGCATCAATGTCACGGATATTACTGCCATAGTCCCCTGGTGCACACTGTTAAAAATATATAATTTGCAAAGTGCATAGTTGCTGCCACGCTGTAATTATACTTTCTCAAACTGCGGAATCTTCAGAGACAGACTGAGGCCTCTCTCTTCTCCCTTTCTCGCTCACAGTGCCATAATTCAACTCGGAAATCCAATGGCTGGCACACAGTCGAGCAGGTCATGCCCCCTCCGTAAAATGTTTCAGCTAAGCTCTGTTTTGCCGGGGGCCCCCAACCCTGCAGGGCGGGCTCTTGTAACAGGAGCGGAGAATCCTGTAAGCATGGGTTTCACCAGAACAAGCAGAGCCCAATTCCGACTTCCACTTAAAGCTGACTTTTGTTTGTCAAAAGCGTGGCAGCAATGAAATCACTCATTTATACCTAACATGTTTCAGCTAACCGCCTTGTACACAGGTGAGTGTGTGTTTTCAATCCAAGTGGTCACATGGCCGTTTCACAAGTTCCTACCAGCCCCAGAATGCACCACAATGATGGTGTCATGACGTGACATGGTGCAACATATATATATATATATACATAACAAAATGAAAAAATGAATCCAGTACACTATATTTCCCCTTAAAATACATAACGTGCAGTAGGCATGGTAAATATATTTTGCACTTTAAATTGTGGAAAGGCGAACAAAACGTGCGGTGCCTGCCACCTTGTGCATGCAAATGCAGGGGGCACCATAGGTACCCCCCATGTGCACCCCCCAACACCCTGGGGGCCCCAACAGGCCCCAAAATGCAGAAACCGCATGCCTTTCCATGGCGGCGAAAGGCTGATCTCCTTCATCATCATAATATGGATGGCGGTGTCTTGCAGACACCGCCACCATATTATACACGTTTTCCGCCCAGTCGACTCGTCGACGGGCGGAAAAGCGGTGGACGGTCTTCCCGTCTGCCGCGGACCCCCCAGCCATCCTAATATGGAGGGGGTCATTCTGGCATGGATGGCGGGTGGATCAACCCCGCAAGGCCGGCGGTGGCTACCGCTGTCCCGGCGGGGGCGATCCACCCGTCATCCTAATAGGCCCCTTAGTTGACGTTTTGGGCTTTAAGTCTAATACACTGAATTGATTTTTTTTGTTTTTAAAACACTAAACCCAGAATGCACACTGAGGGCCTCATTATGACTCTTCAGCGGGGACACCTCCATCCAACAGTCGGGAGAATGCCACCAAACCAGCGGCATCCCAACTGCCGCATTACAACTGGCCGTGTTGTGGTGGCGCAGTCATGGCAGTGTCAAGCTGCAGCTCTAGGAAAGAGCTGCAGCTAATGTTGGCCATGCTTAAAATCCTCCTGGTGGTCAGGCACACTGTTTCCCTGCAGGACGGTCTGCAGGAGAAACAGTGTGCACCACCATGCACGGGCATAGGGGCACACACAGCATGCAGCCGGAACATGTCTCCAGGGGACTCTTAACCTGGACACGTTTTCTTCCCAAAACCTGCCTTTCAGCCTCCCTTTTCATGGCAGTGTCCCCACCATGAAATATTCAGTAGAAAGGCAGGAAAACTCCATTGCCGGGCACAATCCACACCGCCGCCGCTGCAGGATCTCAGGTATTGGTGCAGGTAGTGGTCTGGAGACAGTATTTGTGGGGGTCCCAGCGCAAACCTTGTGATTGGGTGCTTGGACCGCCGGAATGTCAATGCGGGTACAGTGGTTCCAGGACCAGAGTACTGGCAATCAGGCCTTTAGTGCAATCAACACAATATTATGGTACTGCAGAAGTTTCACAAACTTTGATAAAATATACCGTGTAATAAAACAAATTGTAATTACCTTTCTACACTTAAGTAAACTGTCTTATCCCTTCCTATACACTTAGATAACAGTATGACACTATATTTAGGGTTAAATACGAGATTGCAGCCAAAGTTTGGTGTAAACAAATGGCTTCCTTTTACGTCTGAAAGTGCAGTCAATAGCCAATGATATGCTGTTTTGTAATCGGCATGCACAACGGTACATCATGATATTACTCTGGTATACTATGGCACAATATCATACTAAGTTTTTATGCCTTATGGCCCTCATTTACAATGATAACCTTATAGTTTTGCATATATCCCATTGTTTCGTCATCAGGGAGGCATTTCAGGGGTAGTATCTTTACGACTGCCTAGCCTACGCAAATAAAAATATAGGACTGTACTATCTTTTTAGGTGCAGATAGTCTGCAGTCCTAAAGACGCGTCTCATAAAATACCTTTCTGAATAGCAAACAATCGTAAACTTCCACAAAAGTGTAACTTTACCTTTCTGAATCAGGGTTTATAACGTTTACTGAAACAATTTAGAATAAATACCAAAAAGGACACTATACAGCACATAATTGATATTTTTGATACATTTCATCTGACTCCATTCAGCAATAATGTACAACACGACACAACACTCCACTCCATTCCACTGTACAAAACACCACTACACTCCATAACACGTCACTCCACTCTACAAGACCCTACTCCACTGTACGATACTCCACTTCACTTGACCATATGCCACACCACTCTATACCACTCCATGCCAATCCCCTCCAGGACATGACATTGCACTCTGTGCCACACTACTCCACACTATCACATGGCACTCTAATGTATGGCATGTTACTCCACTTTACGCTGCACCAGTATACAATATTCCAGATTACTCTACACCACTCAAAGACACTAAACCAGTCGCCACTCTATAACAAGCCTCTTCATTCTAATGTATGACATGCCACTCCATTCTTTGCCACTCCATTGGACAACAAACCACTCCACTCTACGACAGTACACTCCACTGTATGACACTCCATGCCATTCCACTGTATGACACAACATTACACTCTATCCCACTCCATGATACTCTACTACACTTTACGCAACTCTCTGTATGCCACTCCACCCCACAACATGCTACTGCATTCTATGGCATCCCACTCCACTCTATTGCACTCACCTCCACTTTAAGACATTCAACAACACGCTGCTCTATGACACTCCACTGTACTCTACGACATGTGACTAGACTTTACCCAATCCAAATTTCTCTTACACACACCACCCTACTGTACTCCACTCCACGCTATTCCACTCAACTCGATGCCTCTCCACTGTACACTATGACTCTATATGCCACCAGGCTCTATGCGATGAGAGTCTACGTCATGACACTGTACGGTGCAATACTGTACGAAATGACACTATACAACAATCCATTGTGCAGCACTCCACTCTATACCACTCTAGTCTACTCTGCTCTATGACACTCTACTCCACTCTGTGCCACTCTATGATGCTTTACTCCAATCTATGCAACTCTATGCCACTTGATGCCACTTTACTGTACTATGACACATTACTTCATTGTACTCCTCTCTGCTCCACTATTACACTCTATGCCACTCCACTCCACTCCACGCAAACAAAATGTACAATACACCAATCTGTAACACACCACTTGAAATAATCCCTAGCACGTCACTCGACTCTACGACACTCCAGAATACTCCACACCACTGCACTGTACGACACACCACTCTACTGTATGACATGCCACTACACTGTATGCCGTTCTACTGAACACCCCTACTCACTAAGACACTGTATGACATGCCACTCTATGAGGTGCCACTCTACTCTACAAAATGCCACTCGACTCTATGCCACTGCACTTTATTCTATGCCACTCTACTGTATTCTCTCCACTCCATGGCACACTACCCCACTTTCTGCCATTGTACTACATTCTATTCCACTTTACCACTTTCTACTCAACTCCCTCTACACCACTCCATACAGCGCCATTCTACTCTACACCACTACAATCATTTCCACTCTTCTCTACGCCTCTGTACTGTACACTATGACACTATACACCAAGACACCTGATGCCACTCCACTCAATCAAACTTCACTCTACGACTCTCCACTGTACACTGTGACATTGTACGCCATGACACTGATCACCATAACACTTTACGCCACTCCACTGTATGTCTCCCCACTGTAGTCTATGTCACTGTCTGTGATGACACTCTATACCATTTCACTCTACTCTACTCAACTGTACGAGACAGTATCTCAGCCTGAGCCACTGTAAGACACTCCTGTCTACACTGCTCCACTGTACGACACTCTATTCTATGCTAATTCACTCTAAAAGACTCTACTGCGCCTTATGCCACTCTACAACATTGTACTCTACTTTATGACCCTGCTCTCCACTGAAGAACACTCTACTCCACCCTATGCCACTGTTCGATATTTTTCTCCACTCTAAGCTATTCTACGATACTCTACTGCACTCTACAACACTATGCAACTCTATATAATGCTCCACTCTACTTTTATCAACTCTATGACACTGTACTCCATTCTACTCCAATCTACTCCATTTCTCCACTGCACGCCACTACACTATACATCACTCAATGCCATTCAACTCTATCACAGACTATACCATTTCAATCTACCAAACTGTACAACAATCTACTCTACTGTACACCACTGTATTCTACAACACTCTACTACACTGTATGCCACTCCACTGTACTCTACTGTATGATATTGTACAACGATGCACGATATGTCAAACGACTCTTCTTAACGACACGCCACTCCAATTTTTTAACACTGTACTTAAGTTACACTATTCCACTCCACTGTACTAAACTCAATGCCATTGTACTGTATGACACACCACAACATACCTCTCCACTCTGACACTTTACTCCACTCTTTGCTATATCAATCCACTCTACTCCACTCCCCTCTGCCCCACTGTGACACTTTACCCCACTGTAAAGCACTGCACCAAATTGCACACTACGAAACTCCACTTTACCACACTCTACTCCACTGCATTCCACTCCACTCTATAACACTCTACTGCTATATATCACTCTATGACACTCTTCTCCACTATATGCCCTTACACTGTACCCCACTCAGGTACACTGTATGACACTACAACATGACACTACTTTCTTCATGACATTCCGCTCCTCTTTATAACACAGCACTCCACTCTATGACACTCTCCTTCTCTGTGCTTACAGCAAATTCTGCATGTTTCTTTGGGTGAGATATATTCTGTGCCATGTAAAAAGTGGGGTGTCCCAAAACTGTGCCGAATTAACTGTGGAATATAGGAGGCCTAAAGTAGTCCGCCAAATATCAGGATGTTCCTCTGTGGGCTGACATCCACCCCGGCATGAACAGGGATCTTACATCTCTCATCAACAGCCTTCACCAGCTCCCAAAACCAAAGAGATTACCTTATTTATTGGCTTAGGATCTTATAACCTGTCCTCCAATTCCCATTTCTCCTCGCTGACCCAGCTATGCCGAGAACCCCAAGAAGCCAATTGCCAATATTTATACCATGACAATGTGCCAATAGTCTCTGACCTTAAAGCCTCCCATGAAATTACCTCAAAACCTTCCCACAGCTGCCCCTAGTTATTGATGCAAGCCTTAATCAATTGGATACTTAAATAATCCAATGGAAATGAGGGCGTACCCGGGGAATTCCAAACTGGGGTAAACTCCAAACAATATTCGGTTCCATGGATTTTCCTCAACACTACCAAATATCCAAGAAGGCCCCCAGAACTTTCAGCCGGACCTTCTTAAAGTACTTCGATCCCCGAAATTATACAGGAAGACACCCTGACCAAACAAATTTAACAGCCTGCAAAAGTTGTATCCCTGCTAGAGTCATCTGGGCTCACCAAAATCTGTCTGCAGTTCCTAAATTGAGAGGAGAGGAAATATATCAGGACATCTAGAAATGCTACCATACCCTTATCCAACTTTCTTCTTAGCTTCTTCCAACTAAGTCCAGGATTTTTAGATGCCCAAATAAAGCTCCCCAACCTCCCTTGTATCTTATCTAAACTACCCTCAGGAAAAGAGTGTGGAATGTTGTCAAATAAGTAGATCAGCTTAGGGAGGATTGCCATCTTAACTAGAGTTGCCCTTCCATAAAGGATCAAAGGGATGTGCCTCCATCTAGTTAATAAAACCTCAATTTCCTTTCTTACCTTCCTCAGATTATGCTCTTATAACTTGTGCAGAACTGAAATACCCAGATACCTAATATTTTTTTCATAGCTTACCCCTGTGCTTGCTAAATTCCATACCATCACCTCTGTCTTCTTCTTATTTATAGAGTAGTCACAAAAGTCCCCAAATGCTTCAGTTATAACCTCCATGCATCCCACTGTTTTCCATGTGCCCCTCGTATACAAAATGATATTGTCTGCATAAAGACTCAGCTTAAACATATGGTTCTGAGATTCAAAAGGCTCCCTAAAAGCCTACGCCAAAGGCTCTATATACAGATTGAAAAGTAACGGGGATGGCAGGCAACCATAAGGTGTCCCCTTGTGATGTTAACTTTCCTTGTCAAGCTCCCATTAACCAAAATCTGAGCTGAATGTGCCATGTAAAGCCTTGACTGCAGCGATGAACCCTAAGGGGAGAAAAAAATCTCCAGAACCACCTACAAATAAATCCAAACGCCTTGGCTTTGTCAATAGTAACAATAGCCAATTGGTCTGAACTTGTTTTGCTACATTAAGTGCAGATATCAATTGATGTGCCAAATCATGTACCTGTCTACCAGGCACAAAACCCTTCTGATCTGGATTTAGTATCTTACCAATAATCAAGTAGAGTTTCCTGTCTAAGATACTGGCAAAAACCTTACAATCAAGGATTTTTAAAGAGCTAGACCTACTCCCTTACCTCTGGTGCCCTGAAAGTGCTCTTTAAGTATGGATCCTCAAACATTTTATGCAAGCACTCTGCAATCCTATCCGTATCTTCTGACAGCTTACTGTCTCCATCCACTATCCAATTTGAGGACTCAATTTACCTTAGGCGGTTAAGGGCAGTGACTTGAAGGGCTTCATGATTAACCTCCTGGAGGGGGGTCCTGAAGGGTAATCCAGAGTTGGACCTGGAAAGGGAAATACAAAGGATCTATAGAGACCCCTTTAAAAGTGATCAGTGGGTCGAAGTAGACCCAGGAAGATTTTGATCAAATTGTTTTTGTAAAGCATTAAGGAATTAGTTTAGCCTTGACACAAGTGGAAGTTAGTGGGTAAAGGTTTTTCATATAGTATTAGAACAGACATGTGCAGGGCTGCTTATCAGAAGTAGCGGGAGTTTGGCCAGCAGATAGGGGAAATGCATAAGTTGGGAGTTAGTGTCCAGTTTAGGTTTCCAGCATGCTCAGAGTTGTATGGAACAATGAAATGCATAATATCAGGTGAACAGAGCAGGCAGATGACCTCATGGCCAATGAAGAACTTTTTCTTCCCCTGTCTCCAGTCCCTTTTCAATATGTGGCTTTGATCCATCTTAAGGTGTTTTAATTTTTACACTGACTTTTTTTGTCTCTGTTCATGGTAAAGGTGTAGGCTAGGCATTGCAGTATTCAGCCGTTACATATCCTCCTATGATGGGCCCAAATTGACATAGAGGAAATATTATCATTAGAATTTGGGGGGCACCCGGGGGGTGCACTGTGTGTGGTGTATATGTGGGCTAAAACTGAAAAAAAGAAAAAAGGGGGGATTGTAAAAATTGTCCTCATAGCAATAATTGCTGCTCAAGAGTTAGTCTTGTTTTTTTAAATAATAGCCAAATCACTTTCAGCAGCGCAAATGGTTGCAACATAGTGGATAAGAGGGTGGAGACTTCAATAAAATGGGCATGGGGTAAAAGAGATAATTATATTGACATAGAATGTCAACGGTCTCTGGTGTAGAAGGAGACAAAGATTGATCCGCCAGTATTTGAAAGATCCCCAGACCCACATTATAGTTTTACAGGAGACTTTATTTCTGCAGTGGAGTGAAAGTTTTTGTTTTAGCAGTCAAGTGTGGATTCATCAGGTTGTATGCTTTGACCAATCCCTGTTCACCAAGGGTGTAGCTCTAATCATCAGGACAAACACATGTATGAATGTGGTGGAGTTTTGAACTGATTGCTCAGGCTGGTAGATTATTGGTAGGCTGACTTTAGAGCAGTTTAAGTTTAAATGTATGAGTTTTTATGCCCCGAATTTTTATAGCATCTCTCCCTATGTGAATTACGTGAAAATCTGCTGAATATTAACCCTCTCTAGTGATTGGGGGTGCGTTTAATGTCTTTCTAGATGGAGTTTTAGACTGATGAGTGGGGCACACAAAACTAGGAAGTCTTTGAGAAACCTTATGGTAGATTTCAATCTGTGTGACGTGGTTTAAAAAGGCCGGTGCTAAAAAAGAGTATACTTTCTTCACTAATAAATACCAGAGTTCTACTAGGATTGATTATTTCCTAGTAGATTAATCATTAGTAAACAAAGTTAATGAGGTCAGGCATATCCCGGTTCATTGTTCAGATTACACCACTATTTTGTTAGGGGTAAGACTAACATATATGCAGACTACTTCTAGGTGGACAATTAATTGGCTGTTTTTGTTAGATTCTGATATATTGAGTGCATTAAATGAGGGGAGCAGGTGTTTTTCAGTTTGAATCTTGTGTCAGTTCCCCTGACAATAGTATGAGATTCACATAAGGTGGTAGTTTGAGGAATTTTCCGCAAGCAAGGGTTTATAAAATCATGGAAGCTGCATGCTTAGAACAGGTGTTGAAGAAGAGAATGGAGCAATGAAAAACATAACTGTCTTTGTCCTCCTCTGGAGCAGGGGCTGAGGGAGTTAAGAGGAAGCTGAATGAGAAAAGGGTGGCTTATATTCAGGTTACTGAGAGTAGGATTAGAGCAATGTGGTATGCTAGCAAGCTAGCTCATTTTGAGAATGGGGAGAGGAGTGGTAAGTTGTTAGATTGGAAGGCAGGAGTGGACAGAGAGCAAAATCCTGGTGCTGTTTTATGGTTGGCTGAGGCTCCTCTCGAGACAATTGCTAAGTCCTGCCAAAAGCACTCCTTACTTCTCTCATACAGCCCTTACATTGAAGACTACACATCAACACGAGGAATAATAGGATACTTTACAGTGCAGATGTTCATTGTTAATACCATTTTGTAGTAGTTGTCCATGTTGTGCCAATCCGCTTCTGCGTTTTTGCCCCAGCTGCACTGGGACTGGTGGGCATGTTGATTTGTGGTGTGTGCAATTGAAAGTGGATGATGGAGTGGTCAGTCCATATAAACGGTAATGTGGAGTTGCACTGATTCTATTGTTGATGGTAACGATGGGGTGCAGCAAGTATCCTGCAATGTGTGTTGGTTCTGTGACAAGCTGAATTAGTCCAATGTTGTTGAGGTTTTTGGGGAGTGCTGTGGAGCAGAGGGCAGTACTGTCTTCTAGGTGGAAATTGAGATCACTGAGGAGTGAATAGAGTGGGGAACGATGAAGTTGGTGATGAGTTTGGTAAAGAAAGCTTATTGTACCATTGGACAGTAGAAGATAGTTCAATTCAGGGTAAAGTTTTCAGAGATTTGCAGTTTGAAGTGCAGGTATTCTATTAATGGAGTGGTGTTTTCTGAAGATGGTGAGCACTTAAAGGAGTCTTTGTAGACTGCAAGTCCTCCTCCTGGCTTGTGAAGGCCCTTTTTTAATGCGATGATGTAGTTGATTGCGTCTGCCTTGGTGATGTTGACTGCTAATGAGGTGTTGAGGTAGGCTTTCTTGAAGAAGAGGAGATCTGGTTCCTCACTGCTCAGCAGGTCCTAGATTTTGGTCATATTTTTGCTGATTGATCGCGTGTTGAGTAGTATGCATGTGAGTGTTGTGGTGTAGGCTTGCAAAGGCGTGTGGTGTTATGTGGAGATATACGTTGTGTTGCTGGTGCTTGCATAGGTTGTGTGCCTACGTTGCTGCAGTTCAACTGGATGTGGGTGCAGGTAAAAGCACCTTACATGGTGTAGGGTGCAGTGCCACAGCAGTGGGGAGAGTGGCATCCCAGGTCAAGTGACCGGAGTAGTGCTGCAGAGTATCTCTGGTGAGTGATTTGACAAGAGTTACTGCCGCTTGACATAGTCCAGATGTGGACAGTGCAGATGGGCTTGCTTTTGGCAAGCCTTCAGTATGCCAGCGGCATGCCCATTGCTCACACCCCTTGCACTTGCATGCAGTGGCCGCTTTCAAGTAGGTCTGGTTGAGGGGAGAGGTGAGGGGAGACGGTGGGCATGGCTACAGTGATGCAGATATGAAGGAAGAAGCATGAAGGAGACATGGCCTGCACTGGAGCATAGAAGCCTATTGTGTGCCAGTGCAGGGGAAAGCATAGTGATGCATTGAATTGTTGTTAATACGATGCTTCCCTGTGCTTTGAAAATAATGCAGTATGGCACAGCTAAATGGCTCGCGGCGACACGCTGCATCATTTTCTTGACAATGAGGCCCTCAGTATCTTGTTTACATTTGAAAAATACATAGGTTTCATTCATACCCATTTTTCATTGATTAGATTTCACCATATGAATTGTATGGTTGGTGAACAATGAAAAATCATTATAAGCTGCATCTTAGTTGGTGACTCCTGGTATCGCATGTTTTTGCAGAACATACAAATTCTATATAGCCCCATGAGCAGAGGGGGCTATCAGACGTATAGTATTCTGCTTTTGTAAATCAGCCATTTTGCCAAAGATTGTAAGATGGAAAGGTCACCAAGTTTTTCCTACTAATTTTCATTATTTTTTATATTTCAAGTATTAGTTTCTTTGCGAAAACCCTGAGGGATCTCTGCACAAATTACTTCCTTCCAAACTCCAAAATGTGTTTACTTTTCAGAAATGTATAGCTTTTCAGGATCACCCATGGGAATTCACCGGTTTCCAAACCGAAAGGTTGAAACCCAAAAAATAGGAAAAATGCACAACCTCTTGGAAAAATGCAAAAACTGTGGTTACATTTTTTTATGCAACTCTGCACATTCCTGTAAGCAGGGAAGATAGTGGCACTGGCAGAGCAAATCCTTCATTGATTTCATTGTTAGAAAAAGAAAATACACTATTTTGCAGAATCTTCCCACCCCCCAATTAAAAAAACAAACAGAGGTATGTTTTGGCTATTTTCATAGTTGCCTCTAGGGTAATTTACAAATGTTGGGTACCTTTAGAATCCACAATATGCTGATATTGATTCTTTATGTGGGAAAAAAGTTACGAAGGTATAAGCGTGTACTACCACAAATATTTAACCAAAAAAAAGAACTCAGCACTGGAGATAGATACGCCTCAGCAGTTAAGGAGTTGACACAAAATGACAACAGGAAAGCCTAGACGGCGAAAGAAATTGAGGCAAACTAATATCAGGCAGACAGGCAGTACAGTAATTGGTATGCAGCACAACAGAATTAAAATTTAGCGTTCATAGAATAATCTATGGTTCTCTCTCCTATATATTAATAATTTAGAATTCAGAGTCCAGAAGATGGTTAAAGGGTAGGAATCCTAGCAAATCAGGGAATCCCCATAAAGGAAGGTCAAGACAAAAGAAATCAAAATAGGAGAGAGTTAGCATCTCAGCAGCTCAGTCAAGAGTCTTCTTTGGGCTGAGTGTAAGTGTGAGCCTAAGCCGCACTTAAGCAAAAATCAGTGTAAGCATTGGGGCATGAAATCTCTCAAAGTCCATAAAGCTATCAATGTCTCAAGGAAGGAAGGAATCAAGGAAAGGTGTCCGTAGGACTCTGCAAAGACTCAAGATGGGGTCTGGACTGTATCAGGGGACCGTCCTAGTAAATCTGAATAAAGTCCAAGAGGAACGGTATAGTGTAACAGGCAAACGTCCTTTGGCTAACACCCCCTTTGATCACACTATCAGGGGTTCACTGAAATCCACTAATCGTCACACTGTAGAATGCAACATTGCTGGTTTGTACCACACTGGACATGGGAATGACATCCTTCTCTAAAACTCGTGGACAATAGTTCATTCAGTTTGAGCTCTGTTTCTACGTGTACCTTTCGTCAAGTTAGTTTTTTCAGACTTTTGTTACAGCAATGTATCTATTCTAACCTAACAGTGCATGTGAATACCTGCAAGAAATGTTGAGTTAGCAGAAAAATTAAATCAGCTTTATGCAGCATGGTGAAATACAGGGCTACTCATGGTAAGTTCAGCATTAATTTCAATAGTGCACATTTAATATATGTGTGCACATTTTATCACAAATGAATATACATTTCTAATGTATTAAGTTCCACACTACATGTAATATTCAATCAGTCATCATAAAATTCAGTACTAACCATGAATGAGAACTACTTTTAAATCAAACGTATGCAATTTTAATGCATACATTACATAAAATTTATATTGTCTTTAGCACAATGACATTATACATGTATAAGAAAATTATTCATCACAGTATCAGTTTGTTACATGTTATTCACGTGAAGTAGCACACACATTTAGAAAGTCACTTTTCATCTCTGGGGTGAATTCATTTTCTACTAAGTGAAGATTAGTCTCTATTAATCACACTTATTAACAAAAAACATTTGGTGTAAGTAAGTTCTCTAATCCTACAGTGAAGGTACTTTTAATGTATATTGAGAGCAACACTTATATTAATTCATCAACCCATACATGAATCATGTGCTAAGGGCACTTTTATACCGGTTGTTTCTTAAGTGTCAGTGACATGTGATGTGTAAAGGGTGGGCAATCTTTGCGCTGCATCAGGTCTCAGAAACTTACCATATGCCTTGGGCCTGCTTTGGCCAATAGCTGACCCAACAGTTATTTGTACTGTTCTCAAGTAATCTGAAGGCTGCTTCAAAACATCTAAGAGTATTTTTAATAGTGGCAGTAAGGAAATTCTACTGCCAATTATGTTAGTATTAACAATTTCAAAGGGATTGACATAGGAATCTGTTATGTTGTCAGGGAGGCAAGAAGAAAGTGAATGTGGAGAGGTAGGTAGTATCCTGTATTTTATAGTTATTTATATAGCAGTTTCCTTACCCCTTGAAGAGGCTGAAAGAACGTGTGACTCAACAAATGCCCTTGGAACAGCACAGAAAGGTCACATGTGCTCAAATGAACATATTTTGTCTTACATGTTAGTGTACTGTGTGTGAACTCTCTTATGTACTACTGCAATACAAATGTGGCCATCTTGTAGCAATGGCACGGGCACTTTTGGCGGTGATTTCTATGTGTGTCTGAGACTGTGATATGAAGGTTAAAAGGTTATGCATGGATGGACCTGGATAGCAATGCCACCTATAGGTGTCCTGACAACACAGTTTCAGTTGGCATACAGTAAGTAAATGTAAAAGCATGTCTGGAACCACTAGTGAAATCTTTTGCCCCTTGGCCTGCAGGGAGTCATTTCTGGCACAATAGTTGAGGTTCCGTGAGAATCTGACTGACATTTTGGGTATGTTCGAATATGGATGAGTTTGGTATCTACGAACCGCAAATGACGAGTTTAGTGGGTGTACGCGTTTTCGCTACGCTACTATGTATGGTTCGTCTCATTCTTGGGTATGTCCATCTGAACCCTTGAGTTCCATTTTAGATACGACGTCCATTTTGTCTCTTGCCCTCAAGTAGCCAGCGAACGGACACTGTCCGCTTCGTGACCCTGGGATTCCCAAGCTTTCGTGGAGGACACATGTTCCTTTGAAGGTGTCTTTTATGGTGAGAGGGGCTGACACGGCAAAGGCAGATGGCCCCGCTTAAGGCTCATATTGCCATGCCGTTTATTGTTTCAGTCGTGCATACATTAGGCACGAGTCCTTTGATCCTGCAATCAAGTTTCCGTTATTGCTCTCTACACTGTTTTCTAAACTGTTGTATATCCATATCTTTTTCCTTTGCATCTGTTTCTGTCCCTTCCTCTAATTCGTTATGGTCAGAATGGAATGTGCTTAATGTGCTTTTACAGTTGGGAACCGGCAATGCTGCTGTAATTATGTTTCGGGTTTCTGAAAACATGAATGCGACCTTTTTGAAGTTTATTGTGGGAACTGAGTTGTAACCTTTTGTTCGCCATGCTGAGCAATGACGAAAATGTGTATAAAAGGAGCGATCCACTTGTGCAATTCGAAGCAGTCTCTCAGAACCTACACGTTGTGTACTTCTTGCGATTTCTGTATCCCTGCAGTGAATAAATGCTGATCTTTGACGCCGCAGGAAGTGTCCCGTGTCTCTGTGTTTTGTACGCCGGAACAGGTAACCCACGAAGGTTTCAGGTGTTGTCCCCTGCCACCGCTGGGCCTTAGAATAGCCCAGTCCTTCAGTTGGCGCCCAACGTGGGGCGACATCAGCGGTACCGGTCCAAAGCCCGACGATCGTGAGGAACTTCGTGTGAAATCTCCGAGGGAAGGTGCACCCCGCTTCATCGATCCAGTTGTCGAAATAAGTGGCCCGAAGACTTTTCCCGCGAAGATTCTCGCCTCCTGACGGCTGCGATGGACTGATGCCCTGACTGTCGACCTGTTTTGGCGCCTGGCGTAGTCCTTTGTACGGCGAGACGATAGACGGGCCTTCCTGGTGACGCCATTGCTCTTTCAGTTAAGTATTTGTGGGTCGCTCCCAAAGTAGACTTGGTTGTTTGCATGGTTCCATTGCATTTGTGGTTCTTAGTCGTTGGTTCTTAGTTGTTGGGTTTTATTTGACAATTGCAATTGCCAAAACCGAGGGTCTTGCATTTTTTTTGCGAGGACATCGTAATTCGATAGCCCTTGAAGTTTGTAAACTTGGTTAGTGTGCACGATGCCTGGCCGTAGTACTTTGTTTGGTTTCTTTAAATGTTGCAGCACGGATTCCCGACTAGAGGATTCATGTCCGATACCTCCAGTTGGAACTCCAATTTATGAGCTCTATAGTCGCCATGGAGTAGGTCCTATCGTATTTAATGAATATTGGATTCGATATACTAAAAATGATGGTGTTCTTAGTTGGCCACCACATGATAGTTTCGAAACTGCAATATTGGATAATCTTGAAACTAAATTGTTTAAAAAGAAGGCTAGGCCAGCCATGTTTGATTCCTTTTGGTTCTGGCGTAAAGAGGCCAAGCAGAAAGAAATTAAACAGTCTAAGAAAAATAAGAGAGAAGGTGTTATTGCGGTGATGCAAAATGCAGAACAGTATCAGCGAGACAAGGATGAGAAGGAGCAGGAAGTTTCTGCTAGATTGCATCATATGGCGGTGGATAAATGTTATCCGGTTTTACCGTCTAGTCCTGATAAGACGGGAGAAGAAACGGTCGAGGATTCCTTATTGTCTTATCTATTGAAATCACCACATCCCTATGCACCAGATACTGTGGGTCCTGTGATTCCTCCTGCTCCCCAACCTGCTGTCTTGGCGGCTGCTGGACAGCCTGTTGTTCCTCCTGTTCTTCCGAATCCTCTTGTGCCGCAAATTGTTCATCCTCCGCTACCTGCTCTTTTCCCTATTGCTCCTTTGCCTGTACCTCTTCAGCCTATTGTTACTACTACTCTTGCTATCTCGACTACGTCTACTAGTTCTACGGTTACCCCTGATGTAGTTACTCCTGTGCTTCCTTCTTCTTCCCCTTCTGTTCGTAGTCGCATATTTAATGCTGTCGCTAATCTCTATTCTCCGCTTTTTGGGCCGATACTTGTGTCCGATCTTTCTGATGTCTCTCAGAGGCGTAGTCAAATTCCTGATGGTAGAGAACGTGAGTCGTTGGTAAAACTGGCGCGTAAATGGATTAGTTATCCTGCGAAGTACACTTCGCGTATAGTCTTCGAGACATTTTCTCAGTTTAATGAGCCCACACAAAGATTTGTGTACGAGAAAATGTATAAATCTTTGCGAGAAGAGTGGGATACTGATGCGGTAGACAATGTACCGCCCGAGATTACTGAACTTCAGAATCACTTTTCGAGTGGTATGATTGTGGGTAGTAATGTCCGACATGCTTTAGAGCGTCTGTTATCTTTTCGATCTACGGTATCACCTCGAGCATTGTTTAAGGACGAAGCTGAGGAGCGGATGGCACAATCTGGTCAGTATCCTATGCGGGAAGTTTCCCCAGTGTGGATGCCAGGTGATGCTGCTGCTAACCCTGCTATTCCACCACACTTTCAGAGAGTTTGGATACACCTCCCCTGGAAGCGATCGGAAGTTTTGCAGGTGAAGCAAACTTTGCCTGATCCCCGCAAAAATCCGGCAGGTTATTATAAGGAGTTATCCCAACTAGTGGATGCTACTATTATGAACCTTGCCGATATCGACATGTTGTTCGGTAATGTAGTACCTCAACCGATTTGGGCGAAAATCCGCCAAGAGAATCACGTAGCCGAGTTAGGCGGTGATTGGGCTGCTCTTGCTGCGGCTGACGCACGGCAAGTTGGTGGGGCTAAACCTGAACAGCTCATTGAGAATCTGCCCCACTTATGAAGACACTTATGCCGGCAATAAGAGTTAACTGGGATAAACTGTCCGCGTGCAAACAAAAGAAGGACGAGAGTGTCTCCGATTTCTTTACGAGATTTGAGGAGGCATTCATTGATCACAGTGGTCAGGATATGAGCACTGAGGGAGGTCAGCGACTGTTTGTTGATAAATTTGTATCGAATCTGCTGCCTGAACTAAGCAACAAATTGAAGAATTCTGAAAGTTCGTGGGCTGTTTCTACCACTGCTCAAATATTAGCTACGGCCCAATACTACGAAAATAGAGAGAAAGAAGAAAGCGAACGTGCAGATAAGAAAACAAGGGATCTTAAAACTAAGGTCTTATTGCAGCAAGCGTATTCCCCGCGCTCGAATCAAAATAACTCGCAACAGCAAAATGGATTACAGTCGCAGTTTTCTAGGTCACAGTCGCGTACCGACTCCTCTACACCGCGAACTATGTTGGGGTATAATCAATGCGCATATTGTAGGGGTGAGGGTCATCTGAAGTTTAATTGTCCAGTTTTGCGTGACCGAAACAATGGTGTTTCGGCTCGAGGAGGTCGTAGTGGTCCTCAACAAGCATCACGTGGTAGAGGTCGCGGTGTTACTCAGAATCAGAATGAGCGTCTTGCCACTTCAGCAGACTCGCAAAATTGCTTTGATTGGCGCGATTTATTGGCTGGTAGATCTGCACAGTATCATGTGGACGACTATTATGTCGAGCATGATGTTGCTGCTGATGGTCATTATTAGGACAGCCATAGACAAAGAAAGGGAGTGGTATCGGTTCCGGTTGATCAGAGAGGGCCTTACGTTACAGTTGCCACAATGGGCGTAGTTGAGCCTTTTCTGTTGGATACTGGTGCAGCGAAAAGCTCCATCATGCATTCGAAACTCCCTGGCACGCCTTTGTCTGGCTTAACGAATGTTTCCGTTGGATTCTCTGGCGCCCCCGTTAGCAATACAGTTTCTAGCCCGTTGCCGCTTACAATTGGGTCTCGTGAGTTAGAAGCTCCTTTGATTTTGACTACTGGTTGTGGTGAGAATCTTTTGGGCCTGGATTTGTTGAAGCGGTTATATGCAACTTTGTACTGTTCTCCTGCGGGAGTGGAGCTTACGTTGGGTCAGAAAGTGATCTCTCCTATGTATTTGTCGACTGGTAAGCTCCCACCGGAATTGAGTTCTCTTCCTAAGTCTTTGTGGGCGACGGGTCCCAACGACGTGGGCCTGTTGGATATACCGCCTTATGTTGTTCAATTGAAATCAAATGTGCGCTTACCACGCATTCCCCAGTATCGTATCTCTCTTGATGGAGAGCGAGCACTATTAGCGATCATTTACGATTTGATCGATAAGGATGTCATCGAAGAAACTCGGGGTAACGTGTGTAATAGTCCTGTGTTACCTATTTTGAAACAAACTGATCCATCTAAGCCTCCTGTGTATCGTTTTGTTATTGATTTACGGGAGGTAAATAAAATTGTGATTCCACAGTTCCCCGTAGTGCCCGACATTACGGCTTTGCTGACTCTGATTCCAGCTTCTGCATCATGGTTCTCGGTAATCTATCTGAAGAATGCCTTCTTTAGCATTCCAATTGCTGAGGAAAGCAGAGATCTATTTGGTTTTTCGTTAGGTGGTCGCAGTTTCAGGTTTAAACGCGCACCTCAGGGCTACTGTGAGAGTCCATCGATCTATAGTCAAGCGCTTAAGAGCCAACTTGATGCGTTTGTGTTACCGACTGGTGCGGCCTTGATTCAGTATGTTGACGATCTGTTGGTAGCTGCTGACACTGAACAGATTTGCAAAACTGCTACAGTATCACTGTTACAGCATCTATGTGACTTGCAACACAAGGTGTCACCCTCTAAATTGCAATATTGTTGTCAAGAAGTAACCTATCTCGGTCACTTATTGTCAAAGGAGGGAAGAAGGTTGACCCCAGAAAGAATTGCAGCGATTGCTCGAATGACGGTGCCAACAACTCAGAGAGATGTGCGTGCCTTTCTAGGTATCACGTCATACTGCAGACATTGGATCCCAAACTTTTCACTGTTAGCGAAGCCATTGATAGCCCTCACGTGCAAGGATGTTTCGACTCCTTTGCCATGGACGGAAGAATGTCAGAAAAGTTTTTCTGAACTGCGTGACACGTTGTGTTCGGCTCCTGTGTTAGGTACTCCTGATTACAGTAAGCCATTTACACTATACGTTCACGAGAGAGAAGGTTGTGCGTTGAGTGTTTTGACGCAACAATTTGGTGGTAAGCAGCGTCCATGTGCATATTTTTCCTCGACCTTAGACCCGGTAGCTAGAGCGTTGCCGAGTTGCTTGAGGGCGACAGCGGCAGCTGCGGTGTCTATTCGACAATCCGCAGGTCTGGTTATGGATAATATGCTTACAGTGATGGTTCCGCATGCGGTTGACACTCTCCTGAATCGTACAAAAACTCAACATCTGACGAGTGCAAGGTTGTCCGGTTACGAGTTAACACTTTTGGCAAGTCATATACAGATTAAGCGTTGTAATGTGCTGAATCCGGCGACATTGTTGCCGATTAATGTGGAATCAAATGATGTATCACCACATGATTGTTATTTACGAACTGAAGAAGAAACGAAGGGTTGGGTGTACCTGAAAAACACTCCATTGATAGACCCCGATGGCACTTTGTATGTTGATGGTTCATGTTTTAAGTTGCCGAATGGTGATGTGACGACTGCGTATGCTGTAGTGACGTTGAGTACGGTTGTGGAAACTGCGAGATTGAGTCAGAATTCAGCGCAGGCGGCAGAGTTGATTGCGTTAACGAGAGCGTGTGTCTTGTCTAAGGGAAAGCGAGTGAATGTGTTTACTGACAGTCAGTATGCGTTTGGTGTTGCACATAGCTTTGGCCGATTGTGGAGAGAGAGAGGATTTATGACATCGCATGGTACGAAGATCCAACACGGACAGCTTGTGAATGATCTTTTGGATGCACTTACATTGCCTAAACAGGTGGCGATCATTAAATGTAGTGCGCATCGAAAGGTTACGGATGATGTTGGTCGTGGTAATGCATTTGCGGATGAGATTGCTAAGGAAACGGCTAAGAATCTTGCGTCCCGAATGTATGTTACGAGTTCAGTGCGGTGGCCGACGGAGACTGGTATGTGTGAAGACACTGTTGAGAGCGTGAAAGCAATTCAGAACGAGGCCACTAAAACTGAAAAGACCAAGTGGAAAGAAAGTACGGGAAAGTTAGATACCTATGGATGTTGGGTTGACTTGTCAGAATGTCAGAGGTGGATGTTACCGGATGCATATGTGCTAGCCGTTGTGACTATGGCTCACGGCTTGTCACATATTAGCGCGAAAGGTATATGTAAGCTATTGTCTCCTGTATGGAAGAATGATGGTATCGCTAAATGTGCTGAGAGAGTGGTTAAGAATTGTATGGTGTGTTTGATGTACAATCCTGGCAAGGGCACTCCTACTCCACCTGGCCATTTTGCCCCTCCTACATGTCCCTTTGAGGTTATCCAACTGGACTTCATCCATATGGAGAGATGCAATAATCTGAAGTACGTTTTGGTTGTGGTTTGTGCGTTCTCCAGATGGATAGAGGCCTATCCTCTCAAGGATAATACTGCCTTGTCCACTGCGAAAGTCCTACTGAAGGAATACTTTCCTCGGTATGGAATGCCACGGATTGTGTGGTCAGATAATGGAAGTGAGTTTGTGGGAAGTGTGATGCAGAGTGTGTGTAAGGGCCTTGGAATTCGACAGAAATTCTATAGCGCCAATCATCCTCAGGCAGCGGGTTTGGTTGAAGGGTACAATGGTACTCTGAAACTGAAACTTGCAAAGATACAAGCTACGACTGGTTTGTCATGGCCTGATGCTTTGCCTCTGGCTCTCTTGTCAACCAGGGCGACTGTGCACTCTCGAGTAGGGCTTAGCCCATATGAGATTGTGTTCGGCCGCCCTGCAAACATTTGGGGAGTCCCGAGGCCTAAGGCCTTTGATAGCCTTGAGTATCCAATGTTAATTGATTATCTTCATGATCTGACTGCTAAACTGAGGTTAATTCATCAACAGGTCTTTGAAGCTTTACCGGCACAGACAGAGGGTCCTGGACATCGGCTCCAACCGGGTGACTGGGTTGTTACCCGCAATTTTGGCAGAAAACGCAATCTGGAGCCAAGATTTGTGGGCCCTTTTCAAGTGCTGCTGGCAACAAGGACTGCAGTTCGGTTGGAAGGCAGAAAGAACTGGGTGCATGCCACCCATACCAAAAAGGTTTCGATCCCTTCACCAGCAGATAATTGGGTGAGAACTGGTATTGCGACAGCGGAAACTGAGACTCCTCTACGTTACGTGCCGTTTAGCGATGCTCAACCTGTAGTAGACAATTCATTGCAGCCGGACACATCTGTTGAGTCGTCAGTTTTGGAGAACTCAAGGTCTGAATTGTCATCTGATCGATTGAACATTGTTTCACCAGCTGAACAATTATTTGAAGAGCAGACTCGACCTGGAAGATGTCGATATTTTCTTCGTTCACGTGACAAAGACTAATAATTTTTTCTATATTTTCCTTTACTGTTGCCACGAACATTAAGAACCAGTGCGTCCTTCGCTGATTTTTGAGTTTCCTTCTACGTGCATTTTTTTACAGCTAAGGGATTTTTATTAAGTTGGATGTTTGTTTAAGAAAACCTATCATCTGGGTTAACCGTAGGGCCGTGCGGGTACTTCCTACTGTTTAGCAGGTTCCTGATACTAGGTCAGTTACCTTTTGTCGATTCCTGGGAACTCCTGGGGATTGATAATTGCTACTCAGAACGAAGTGCGTCAAGAACGTACGGACGGTTTTTAGAGGATGGCGTTCTCTAAGCTGTTGGAAGTAGAAAGGATGTCGGCGCAAAGATCAAAATTGCATAAGATTGTACGAACGAAATGTTTTTTGTTTCAGGTATTTCTACTGTTTCTGACTGTTTCTATGCTATTGGTGGGCGGAGTGTATTTTGGGATACAGTCGTTATTGCCTTCTGTTTCACCTACCTTTTCTCCTAAACTAAGTTCCATTACTACTGTTTCTCCACATTCCTTTCATCCTCTGCCCCAACATAAGCAGGTTAGACGTGCGGAATTCATGAATAACTCCTTTGTTCAACTCCTACATCAGCATCAGTTGGTGATGAATACTACCAACTGTTGGGTGTGTGGGTTAATGCCACATACCATGGATAGAGGTATTCCGTATTTGGTTCTTCCTTATAGTTCCCAGGGGTCAGCTCGAGCATTCCAAACTATGTTCCGTAGTGCACTAGATTCCTACCCCAGTCGAGAGCCACGTTCCGCGAACTTTGGTCCTGGTCTGTACCACAAGCCTTTGGCGATAGCGATTGCTGATCTCGATCGAGATATTTCTGATGTGTCGCTTATTCCAGATGCAGAGATACAAGCATATAAAGATCTGAGTGAGGCTGAGTATAGTATGTCAGTGGGTGATAGACAGCTCAAGAGCTCGTCTCCAATATGGATCGTACCCCACCTCGGTAATTTCTGCTTGAAAGGTCTTGGTCGAAATCCGAGAGCCCAGCTTGGGGACAGTGCTTGTACTGACACGTACGTTCTACCGATGCTCTCTTCCCCTGTTTTCCTGACTGCCAAGGGTACCTATTTCGTATGTTATGAGCATGCATATACATGGTTGCCCCGTGACTTCTCGGGAACCTGTTATATTGCAAATCTTTTGCCACCGACTCTTACAGTTGCCTCCGACTATCATAAAACTAGAGTTGTGAGAGGCGTTGTCAGCAAAGAAGACACTGCGGGTCAAGAAGCAGGAGACTTCTTTAAGGGTTTCTTGCCGTTTTGGGGACCTATGGTTAATAGTAGGAACCTGAGACAGTTGACCCGTGTGGTAGAATTGACTGCTAACATAACTGCGAGTGCTCTTGGTAATTTAACAGCGGAACTTCAGGTGGATAGACTTATGACGTTGCAGAACCGTATGGTTCTAGATGTTGTTCTTGCAGATAGAGGTGGTGTGTGCAAAGTTATCCATTCGAGCTGTTGCATTTTCATTCCTGACAACGCTCCAACTGTTTACCAAGCCATCTCGAAGTTGCATAAGATCTCCGAGTCCATACACGTGGACGAGGGTAATTGGACGCTTCTAGGATGGTTTTGGGGCCTGATATCAACTTGGGGTTGGAAGATTCTGATGATCATGGGGGTTGTTGTAACGTTTCTGTTCACGTGTTGTCTTTGCGTACAGTGTGGTCCGGCCTTATGTGGCCTCTGTGCTACAACGTGTATAAGACGGCCATCAGTTACCAAGGAGACGTTGATGAATAGAATGATGTTCCAGCAGCAACTGAACGATTTGATGAATATCGAAATCGATTCTTATCTCGACTAGTGCTTGCCTACATGAGGGCAAAAGGAGCGTCTGAGGTTCCGTGAGAATCTGACTGACATTTTGGGTATGTTCGAATATGGATGAGTTTGGTATCTACGAACCGCAAATGACGAGTTTAGTGGGTGTACGCGTTTTCGCTACGCTACTATGTATGGTTCGTCTCATTCTTGGGTATGTCCATCTGAACCAAAAGACCAGTCCTGTGCACACATACAATTCATTGAATCAAAAATTGATATAAGTAAGTACAATGCAACAAAGAAAACATCCATATATGAATTGGAAATTCCGTTTAATAAGCATAACCAGCCGACACGTGTTTCATCGTGGGACGTGTAAACCACGACTCTTCAGGGCTGGAAAAAATACCAGCCCTGAAGAGTCGTGGTTTACACGTCCCACGATGAAACACGTGTCGGCTGGTTATGCTTATTAAACGGAATTTCCAATTCATATATGGATGTTTTCTTTGTTGCATTGTACTTACTTATATCAATTTTTGATTCAATGAATTGTATGTGTGCACAGGACTGGTCTTTTGCTCAGCTTTAGGTCAATTTTATTTGGCCTTTACAATTTGAGGGGTTTAGGGGTCTCCCCTCCCTGTTTTGCACCATACAGATATTGTAGCTTACTGTACCAACGTTTATCCGCAGAGCGCCACAACTTCCTAATTTTTGAATACTCTGTTCTAAAATTTTTGACAATGTCCATCTGAACCCTTGAGTTCCATTTTAGATACGACGTCCATTTTGTCTCTTGCCCTCAAGTAGCCAGCGAACGGACACTGTCCGCTTCGTGACCCTGGGATTCCCAAGCTTTCGTAGAGGACACATGTTCCTTTGAAGGTGTCTTTTATGGTGAGAGGGGCTGACACGGCAAAGGCAGATGGCCCCGCTTAAGGCTCATCTTGCCATGCCGTTTATTGTTTCAGTCGTGCATACATTAGGCACGAGTCCTTTGATCCTGCAATCAAGTTTCCGTTATTGCTCTCTACACTGTTTTCTAAACTGTTGTATATCCATATCTTTTTCCTTTGCATCTGTTTCTGTCCCTTCCTCTAATTCGTTATGGTCAGAATGGAATGTGCTTAATGTGCTTTTACAGTTGGGAACCGGCAATGCTGCTGTAATTATGTTTCGGGTTTCTGAAAACATGAATGCGACCTTTTTGAAGTTTATTGTGGGAACTGAGTTGTAACCTTTTGTTCGCCATGCTGAGCAATGACGAAAATGTGTATAAAAGGAGCGATCCACTTGTGCAATTCGAAGCAGTCTCTCAGAACCTACACGTTGTGTACTTCTTGCGATTTCTGTATCCCTGCAGTGAAAAAATGCTGATCTTTGACGCCGCAGGAAGTGTCCCGTGTCTCTGTGATTTGTACGCCGGAACAGGTAACCCACGAAGGTTTCAGGTGTTGTCCCCTGGCACCGCTGGGCCTTAGAATAGCCCAGTCCTTCATAGTGACTATTCTTAATGTGCTAAACAAGGTCTGCCACCTCACAGCACTTGCACTTGATCTATCCTGTGCTTTCAAGGTCAACTCTAGCTTGTCTCTATTCATAGCTGACATTAGCATAATCAGTTGTTTAATGCACTTGCATGTTATTGAAACTCGTGCTGCTGTACCTTAGGAATGATTTGCTACTTCATCTAACAATCAACTAATGTGGTAACAATTCTGATCAAGTGCAATCTTAGTCTGTTTCCTTTATAGCTGATTTCTGTAAAATGTGTTGTTTTAAAGCACCTGCACTTTAATGAAATATTGTGCTACTGCTCTTATCAATAATTGAACAATGTGCTAAACTAGCCCACTGCATCACTGTACTTGCACTTTATCTATTCTCTGTGCCTTATTTTAAAGTCATAAACATGTAGAGGCATATTCTCAAGGATCTATCGACAAGTTATTGGCACTTTATCTCATCCAAAGTCGCGAAAAATTCATCGCCCTATTCACAAACTGGTGCTAACAGCCGATAACATCAGTTTATCTGCTATAGCAGCCTCAAAAAACATCGCCACGGATGACCTCAGTAACTATCGC
Source organism: Triturus cristatus (assembly GCF_964204655.1). Taxonomy (NCBI): domain Eukaryota; kingdom Metazoa; phylum Chordata; class Amphibia; order Caudata; family Salamandridae; genus Triturus; species Triturus cristatus. Next base: position 730,034,824 of record NC_140587.1, on the reverse strand, counting down.
TAATGAGATGCAGAGTAGACATTCCCGAGCAAAAAGCCGCAACAACACCACACCTCAACATTCTCAACGATCAGCCAGATCTGCGATAAGATCTCAAAACAGGCGATAAGGCGTGTTAGCAGCAGGAAACTAACACCTGGTCTGACCTGGTGCAAAGTTGGACTACAACCTGCACCAGAAAAGGAAGCCTAGCCCAGAGCCACACCTGAGGAACAACAGATGCCATGGAGCCAACGATCATGCAGCTCGGAGCCCCAAGAGGGCCACAACACCAACTGCCACCCATCCCCGGACCACCCCCCACCCCCCTGGACCAAGAGATTGCACATCAACGTCACGAAATCATGAAAAAAATAATTTGCCTGATGCCGCAGAATCACAACAACTAACAGTCATGTGAGTACAGAAAAAGCAGAATCAATCATACACCATTGAAAGTCCAAACAAAATATCACAATCAAATTTGTCTCCAAACAACTATTTGGAAGAGTCATGATTTTAGCGCGGTCATTTGACGCGTTATCGTGGGACTATCGCATGGTGCCGCCGGCTTGAGAATACCACTTGAACACGGAGTTATTTTCCCGCAATGGACTGCGATGTGAAGAGTTGCGTTAAGCTAATTTTGCGATGGTTATCACACGTTCTTGAGAATATCCCCCATAAATGTATATATGTAGTTGACCAAAGTGGTAACTGCAGTATGTGCTTGTATCATCAAAAATGTGCAGTTGTTTTAAATGCTTGAAGTTGACTCTGTATTACTTACAAGAATATGGCCATGCCTATTTGTACTTGCTGTTTTATATTATGAAGGTTTTATATAACCATAAACATTAAAGTATTATTATTAAAGCTGCAGCCTTGTATGCAATATTTTGAAGTATGCTGAATAAGAAAATCTAGGTCCCATTGATCCTTAATAACACCATCACCAACCCCTTCTGTAATCCATGACTAACCATCTAACAATCGTGACTCTTTGGCCCTTCCGTCATTTGATCATTACATGTACCCCTACAATAACCTGTGGAAAAGTGCCTTTATGACATCATAATTGTCAATCAAATGTTTTTACGGAAGGCACCGATTAAAAGGAATTTTTCACCTATCAGCTTTCAAACACTACTTTGCTGATAAAGTCTCCATTATCCTGGTGGGGCTAAAGAATGCACTGACATTTCTGGAGGAAATTTCTGGCGGAGGAGACAAAGGCCAGAGGGTCAGGAGAAGTTGAAAGAGTGTGGTACAATGTTGGGTTCATTAGAGGAAATATTGCATTAGTTCTTTCTTTTGACTAATTTTATGTGCATGTGTCTTTATATGTGAGAGAGTCATAAATAAAAAAAACGGAGGGGTTATTTTGAACTTTTAAAATAAGAGAACCATCCTAAACTGTTTTTTCTCTGTCTATGCCAGCCCCATAATTTACATTTCCTCACCCCAGCTAAGAGGAAGCCACGGATTAACCGCTGCTGGACCTTCTACTGGCTCTGCCGGCAGTCACTGTACGGCAACAGCACATCCTCTAGAGCATCGCTGCCTCTCATACATCAGGAGATTTACCCTATTTAGGGCTGACATCTTACTGCATATTGTCCCTGACTAGGTACACCATGGTCAAGGCAAATCTGGGCAAGAAAGAACGGCCTTCACACGCAGGGCGAAAACTCTTTGCATGCCAGGGCCATTGTTTTTTTGTTTTTTTAGTTTTTCATGTTCAAACTACTACCTTGGGATTTTGTTTCAGGAAAGACCAAAAAAGAATGCCAAGCCGGCCCAAAAATATAGTTCCTGCTTGGAATTCAGTTTTGGCAAAGGCAAAAGTGCTCCTTTTGATTTGAGATAAATTAGACTTTTGAAATTGGAGATAATGCAGTATTTATTTGCTCTAGGAGTTGACCACTATCCAGAAAATCCTCTGAATCACAGACATTTTTGTAAGCCAATGAGCAGTGGAACATAGGGTTGTATGGATTGGGAAACAACCTTTACAACGCAGTCATTACATCGCACTATTTTTACAACGCAGTCATACAACGCAACATCCTTTACATAGCATGCCATTATAACGCAGCCATTACATCGCATGTCACTACAATGCATGTCTTTACAATGCGTCACTACAGCGCATACCATTACACTGCATACCATTACAACGCATAGTTTTTACCCTTACACTATCCAATACTTACCCTACTGTTGCACTCACTGGAGTGGGAATAGTAATGTTTACCCCTACACTATTGAACACTTACCCTACTGTTGCACTCACTGGAGTGGGAATAGTAATTTTTACCCCTACACTATCCAACACTTACCCTACTGTTGCACTCACTGGAGTGGGAATAGTAATTTTTAACCCCACACTATCCAACACTTATCCAACTTTTGCACTCACTGGAGTGGGAATAGTAATTTTTAACCACACACTATCCAACACTTACCTTAAATGCAATGTAATTCTATGCGTTGTAATGGTATGCGTTGAAATGGTATAATGCGATGTAATGGAAAGCGTTCTAAATGTAGTTTCTAAAAATGTGTTGTGATGGCATGTGATGTAAGATCATGCGTTGTAATGGATGTTGCGATGTAAAAACTGTGTTGTAGAGGCATGCGTTGTAAATGTTTGCGTTGTAAAGTCATACATTTGTATAGATTACATGACGAGCACCCAATTTCTTTAACTAAAAAAACCTTCAAATGTCAAACTTTGGGAAAAATCTAATTTTCCTCCTTTTACTTAGAAATTAACTTAATGATGGGGCTAAAAGCAAAAGCTCTCCTATATAATATATTCACATACATGCATCACAAATAACATTAGCCCATGTGTGGGTGGGTTTATCACACTGCTGAGGAAAGATTCAAAACTGCAACCAGGGTAAGGTAGTCAGTGGTGCTGGACAAAGATTGACTTATGTGAAAGTGGCTGACTATAGTATTTGTGACAAGGAGAGCCTACCAAACACAGATATCTTTTAAACTAAAGACTTTAGGTGAACCATAGAGTGGTGCTTTGCATGGCTCTTTCTCCCTGGTTTATTACCCAGAAAGCCCCACATAAGTCAAACTAAGGGTAAAACACATCTCCTGACATTTTTGAGAAGGAAAACCTTAGCACCTGCAGCCATCAGCACATGACCTAAATCTTGCATTGCATCATGACACTCTCCCACTCCCAGAGTCAGCGATGAAGTGAGCGCAAGTTAAGTGGCTTTCTTTTTTTAATTTAAGTTTACCTAGTCGTCAACTGTTGAAACCGTTGAGTCTCCGCCATCCCGCTCCACCACTCTTACCTGCACAGGCAGGTGCCTTATATATACGTATATTTATAAACAAAAAACCTTGCCGTTGCACAGCCAATAGCGCACTCGGAAGTGTGGAGTCAAGTATGAAGTTTCTTTTGTCTATCACCATTGCATACAAACTTAAAGTGGGAAATATCATTATAAAGGACAAGTTGCAATAACAGCAAGAAGCCTTATGAAAGTTATGTGATTCAAAATGCTATGTCAAGATCACCAAGAGAGAATACAGCACGAGTATCCAAGCAGTCAACTGAATATGACTTGGAGAGATAGAGGAATATTGGACCAAGATGAATATCAGTTTTTGAAAGACGAGTATCCTGTGTTTCACACTTTTTATCACATACCAAAAATCCATGAAAACAGCACTAAACCACCTGGACTGCCAATAGTTTCCTCCAAAGGAAGACTGCTAGATAGCACCTCTATTTCCATGGATGCTGTCCTGTGTCCATTTGTCAAATATCTGATTTCTTTTATTAAAGACACCACTGATTTCATAAAGCTGAATGACAATATATCATGGGAAGACAACTTTCTATTTGTGACATCAGACATCACTAGACATACACCAGTATTGACCATCTGCAAGGTTTAGAGGCTGTAAGAATTTTCTTCAAAGAAAGACCTTTAAAATTCCTTGAACATAATGAAATGGTGTTACAACTCATATCATTTTGTCTGCATAATAACATCTTTGTGTTTGGAGACAAGCTGTATTTACAAAAAAAAGGAAAAGCCATGGGCACGTGCTTTGACCCCAGCTACGCAAATCTTTTTGTTGGCTGGTGGAAGAAGCACGTGGCATGGGCTGAGACTAATGAATGATGGGCTCATAAAGTGGCAGTGTGGGCTCAATACATTGATTACATATTTATTGTTTGTTGAGGTTCTCACACAGAAATAGAATACCTTAATGCTCTAAATGCGAATTGTTACAACTTGCAATTTACCAGGCACATTAGTAACTCTGAAGTAGCCTTTTTTGATCTTCTGGTACACGTGGATGGTGAACAACTTATGAACAAATTGTATCGTAAGCCCACAGCAGTCAATGCCACGCCTGTTACATTTTACGAGTCAACACCCTTGTTGTCTAATTAAGAGTATCCCTTATGGAGAGCTACTGCGCATTAAGTGTAATAGCACCACTCATGACATCTATGAGGTTGCTGAAAATGAGGCCCTATGGAGGTTTCCAAAAAAGAGGCTATCCTAGGAAAACATTACAAATGGCTTTGAATAGGGTTGATCAACAGGATAGACAACAATTGTTAATGCAGAGGACTAGAAGAGAAGTCGATGAAGTGAACAGATTAATTCTTACATTCTCGGTAGATTTCCATGATATACAACAATTATAGCTGAACATAGGAACATCTTACGAGCGGATGGAGTAATTGGCCATCTAGTTCCCCCACACCTTAGTATCATCTATAGGAAAAACCCATCATTGAAAGATCTACTTGTGCACAGCCATTTCTCAAATAAAAGCTCAGATAAACCAAGAGTAATGGGCTTCTATCCCTGCATGAAATGTAAAGCATGCAGGAGATATGTTAAAATCAATAACTATCTACTCCTGGGCAGAGAAACCAGGAAGCCCATAACGAAGCTTCTCAATTGTAACACTGATTCTTTTGTCTATGGTTTACTTTGCCCATGCAACTTGTTATACTTTGGCCGTACAGTACATCAAGCTAAGAAGAAAGTACTAGAACATATGCGGGCAATAACTAAACAGGATAGTAGTTTTCCAGTAGCCAGACACTTTGCGTCTCTTCATCAGAGCAACAGTAATCTCCTGAGCTTTTAGTGTATTGATCGAGTGCCCATCCTAGAAAGAAGAGGGGACAGGGTGAGCACTTTACATCAGCTTGAATCCAAATACATTATAGAGCTCAGGACCCAGGTACAACATGGGCTAAATAGTGAAGAAGAATTGTGGTTCCATATAGGTTAGGGATTCAAGGGCCAGATGTACAACCTTATTTTGCATGCGAAAATGGGTTTGCAACCCATGTGCGCGTGCACAATCAAATAGGGCCATGTAAATCCCTATTCAGCAAGTGACAATTTTTTTGCGACTCGCTAAATAGGAATTGTGAGTTGCTATTAGGAAGAGGCATTCAAAGGGCGTCTCTTCCTAGTAGCGAGTCAGAGGCCTATGTAGGAATGTTTTGCGATTGCAATTGCAGTCGCAAAACACTCACAATTTACTGCCCTCTTCAAGAGTGTGGTAAAGCACTCTCAAATGCAGGGGAAACTCTGGCAATTAGAAAATTGCTAAATTACATGGTTGTACATCTAGCCCCAAATGTGTAGTCCAGTATATAAATCTCTCTATGTGGGTTTTTAATGAGCTTTATCCACATCAAGTCTCTTTTTAATGGAATATTAGTAAGGAAAATAGGATTTAAAATAAAACACTTGGTTGAGGTGGCACTTTTGTCGGTTCAGCAAACTAATTTGCTATATGGTCCTTAGGGAGAGTTTGCTGAATTTATACAATACAATATGTAATTAACAGTCTTAAATACTTAGAACTTCCTATAATGGGAGACAAGATCGTCCCAAATTTTAATATACAAGAATCCCCCAGAACTGCCCATTCAGGGCTTAATTAGATTGAATTCACTTACCTATATAGAGCAACTGTGATAGTTTAAAGGGAAGCAGGCAACATAACACAAATACACAAAAACGTATGGCGAATGGTATTGAAAGTACTGCAACGCCAAATGACGTGCACGTCCACGACGATTCACGCGAGCTTGATATTAATATGTTTATAATGAAAATATGTAGTCCCATCTGAGACGGAATTAATGATGAATTAATTATATTTTTTATTAACTTTGACCATTTTAAGATGGCGGGAATGTTTTTCCTCAAGGTTTGTATATATTTTATATTGCAAGTCCATCCTTTATTACAATGATATTTACATTGTTTCTGAATATATTCATGTGGGGTAGTAAAGCACGCTGACATTGACAAAGGCAGACAAGGCAAAAAAGCATTTCTCAGTGATGGTGATAGAATAAAGAAGCTTCATACTTGACTTCAGACTCCTGAGTGCGCTATTGGCTTTGCGACGTCAAGGTTTTTCTTTAATAAAATTGTGCATGGTTTCACCACCATGAGATAGCAGCACAAGAGAGGGGCAGTACGGGTGAGGAGCAGGAGACAGATGAGAGCAATTACCTCACCACCCTGGATTTTCAAGAAGGAAGTTAAAGTCATACTTGTAGAAAAACTTGTGCCATTGCCCATTATAGATCTATTAAAACTGTAATTCACCCTTTTTTATATTGTATTTTATTGTTTTACATCTACGATCTGAAGTAACTGGTGTTCTTTGTTGTATAGTAACCCTCATCAGCGTTCTCTTTGTACAGCACTCTTATATCGTGATGGTCATGTTCGCACTTTATAAACAATATAAATAAATAAAAACTTATCTGTGCCTTCATCCATGTTTTCAACTCCTCAGTGTGATGTTCGCCGCACATGTGTGACTAATTAGCGCGCGACGGACGCAATTAACTAGGGACACAGTGTGTTTGATCAACTGCGTGGTCCCAACTGTTCGAGCCAGGCCACGCCTCTTTATTTATACCTAGCGCGTGATGATGTTGCAGCGTGGAACATCAAATTCCCCCTTCGACTCAGATCAAATACCTCAATAGTAAATTCACTCAAATACATTCATTGATGGGGCCCATAACACCAATACTCACACTCAGTTGATCTGCTTCCCTAGAGGAATAAGCTTCCAAATGCTGACATGAAAGGAATATCTTTACCTAACTCTAAATACGTTGACTTCAACCCTAAGATATTCCCCTCATTAGGAGATGAATCATTTAGTTGTTAAATATGGTTTTAGTGAACACAATCATTATCTATATACTTTACTCATTGATCTATATTTTCTTCTTCAAATAATCGACACAACGCATTTGTCAATTAATCAAATATTCTTTATCTAAGAAATTGCAAATGGTTAGAAATCATCATTAGAACCGCAGGACCTCATATTTACCTAATCTGGCTAAAAGTCGTCCTCTAAGTCAGTCAAGTCATGGAAACTTTAAATTCATCAAAGTCAGGCCGCAATTCAGTCTCTCAAAGATTCAGGATAACAGCTGTCCAGCAGTGTCACCGTCCTCTCCGTCAGCATAACGTCAGGAAATCGAGTTCGTCAAAGAAGAAGAGTTTTTTTTTTAGTTCAATGCCCTACCTACTTTTATAATGAAAATAATGTCAAAAAGTATCAAGATTGGGGTTTTAGAAAGTTCTGATTGGTCGTCTTGGGGTCGAGCGGTAAAGTTCTCACAAAGTCTGCAAAATGAAGTCATCGCACTTGCTGGTTCCGGTTTTAAAACAGTTCATTGTCTTGTCGTTGGCGAAGTTCCCGGAGCAACCTTGACTAGGGCATCTCCTCCTGGGGTCAGAACTAGGCGACTGTTGCTGGCGGTGACGCATGCGCATTTCACCCAGAACCTTGTGTTGTCAGGAGCAGTCAGGTTCAACGTCTCGTTCAGCCATTTTGACTAGGCCGAAATGAGCAACTTAAGCAAAACAAACATACAAACGTAATTAAAACATGGAAATGGCTAATAAAATGTTAAACCCTCACTAGTACCCTTATGTGTAAGTAATTATCTAGCAGAAAGCAACATTCAAAGCGTTTATACTCACTTAATAAAGCACAATTTACAATTACATCACAAAGCCACATGTATCATGGAATATTCTAATTTTCTTCTATTAGTATGCGTACACAAGTTAGTTTACAATTAGTTTAGCCATGCAAAGTGCAATTCCCACGTGTAATTCTTTTGTAAATATAATTGGTAAGTCTTTCACTGCAAACACATTAATAAGATTACTATTAGTTGATTATTCAGATTAATATAGACATGCAGAATGGGGGGGTATACAAAATTTTGAACTACCCGCTCCAGCAACGACACGCGCCAGCACTAACGTAATGCCTCTGAGCGCAGGTAGACTGCAACACTACCCTGCCGGAGGACATTATATTCCTTCCACTGGGGAACCTGGCAGTCCTCTGTCTGGAGTTCCAAACAGCAATGGGGTGCCTCGGTCAGATCCGTCCGGATCTTCCATGGGGATCGTCCCTTGGCCACCATCCATTTCTTCCTCCCTGGGCCGTTGACTTGTTCTTGCATCCGTACTGTCCGGTATCGGCTGGTCAGGAGTTCCGGCATGTACCTTTTTGAAGAAAGATATGTTGCGTGTGATTTCTTTGGTTCCTCTCTGGGCTGTTATCATCGTGCCAGTTTGGCGGATCACTGTCCATGGTCGTTGTTCAAAGGGAAGCCGGAATTTGCTCCCTGGGTACCTGTCTTTGACATAGACCTTGTCCCTTACATGAATGGTCGACGCTTTTGCTCGTCGGTTGACGCTGGCTTGGTCATTGGCACTGGTCCTATTGGCTAGGACCTTTGCGGTGTTGATCTGAGACGGGGTCCATGCTTGCTGTTCCCAGGGCTGCCTCAGTCATGAGATGGGGCGTCAGCCGGTATTCTCTCAGGAAACTGTATATGGCTCTCTCTAAGGGCGCCCCGTCAGCATGCGCAATGCGTATCACCTTGTTGAGAGTGCGCATGACTCTCTCTACTTCCCTGGTTGCTTGGGGCCAGCAGGGGGTCACTTTTCAGTGTTGGATGCCCCAGGCCTTGAGATAGTCTGCAAATTCTTGCCCCTGGAAAGGTGGACCATTATGCGTTCTCACCACCTCGAAGATTCCGTAAGTTGCAATGGTTTTCTTCATTTTGGTAATCACCTCCGTGGCTGTCTGACTTCCCACGATTTCAATCTCGGGGTACTTTATGTAATCATCGATAATCACAAGGGCGTAGCGCCCATCCGGGAGATGCCCAAAGTCAACACTAACACACTCCCATGGCCGTCGGGGGTTGTCCTCAGTGATGACGGGGTGAGGATGATCCGGTTGACCTGATACCTGGCACCATGAGCACATTCTGACTGTGAATGGATGGCCATACACATAGACATGGAAGTGCCGACAGACCCAATGGATGGCAATCGCTTCGTGTTCTATCTGCAAGTAGCGCTGTTCCGTGTCTGCCAGGGAGCAGCTCGCGTATGCGATTGGGGCCCACTCCCCATTGCCTTGTAACTGCGTGAGCAAGGCTCCTAGCCCGTAGGGACTGGCGTCAACGGCGACATTGGTGGGCCGGGCCGGGTTGAAGTATGAAAGTGTGGTGTCTGCCGAAAGGGCTGCTTTGGTGTCCTTAAAAGCTTGATCCTGGTCAGGGCCCCACTGCCATGTGGTGGTGGACTTCATCAGTCCCCTCAGGGGCTTTGTGAGGTTGGATAAGTCCGGGACAAAACGCCCACAGAAGTTTACCATCCCTAGGAAACTCCTTACTTCTGAGATGTTGGAGGGTGCTGGGGCTCCCTGGACATCTCGCACCTTGTCGGGGTCAGGGGCCACTCCTTTGTCGGAAAACGTGTAGCCAAAGAAGCTGATCTTGTTCTTTAAGAACTGGCACTTTTCTTTGTTCAGAGTAAGTCTGGACTCTTTGATCCTTTGGAGAACACTCCGAAGTCGAAGGTCGTCACTTACGTTTAAAACCCCCGGGAGCCCGCTGAGGACTTCACGGATGGTGTTCTGGAACACCTCCACGGCACTCGAGATCCTGAAATTGAGGCGTCGGTATCTCCGGAGGCCGACGTGTGTAGAGAAAGTAGTGATGTATCGAGAGTCCGGGTGTAAGGGCAGTTGGTGATAGCCAGACCGTAGGTCCATCTTTGAAAACCACACTGCGCCATTCAGTTCCCCCAGGATGTCATCAATTGTAGGGGTTAGGTGGCGATCCCTTTTTACAGCGGCGTTTGGGAGGCGCTTGTCGACACAGATGTGGACCTGCCCTGGCTGTTATGGCTTCCGTGCCACTACGATCGGGGATACCCACGGGGTGGGTTCACTGACCTTCTCTATAATCCCTTACTTCTCCAGTGCTTCCAGTTATTCTTCGACCTTCTTTTGCAGGTGGAACCCAATGCGCCTATGCCTCAGTGCCACCGGTTGGACTTACGGGTCAATGTGGAGAGAGACTTATTTCCCTTTCAGGCATCCAATGCCCTTGAAGATGTCTTCAAACTCTTTCATGATGGCCTCTAGTTCCTCCTCTTGTACTGCAAAGGCATAGGAGATCGGTTTCAGCTCTTCTGCTGTCTGTCCGCTTATCAGCATTCCACTTCCTTCTTTGGTCACATACACTATGGTGGGGATCTTGAGGTCCTGGTGCCAAAGCTCTGTTTTGAAACATCCTAGGAGTGGGATGGGTGTTTACTGTCCGTAGGCAAATACCCTAATCTTTGCTTCGCATGAAGGTGGGCATGGGCTTAGTTGGTTTTATACATTGGCAGCCATAAGTTCGATCTAGGCCCCTGTGTCTATGGTGGCTCTCACATCCTGGTGGTGGATCTTGAGTCTGCACCTTGGAAGTCGTTGTCTCTTCCATCATGGTTGGTCTACTATGAATACATAATGGACCGGGTAGTCTCCCGCATCATCATCCATGTCTTCACTGTCTTGTGCTTCGGCCACTGTCTGTGCTGCTTCCTTCCGGGTCTTTGATGACCTGCATACTGCTGCAAAGTGGTTCATCCACCCGCAAGCTGTGCACCGCTTCCCTCTCGCCGGGCAGTCCTGCATGCGATGGAGCATGCCTCCATAGTAGCAACATTGCTTCTTCTTGTCTTGCTATCTTTTCCCTGGGTTTTGGCGTGATTTGGGTCTCACCACGTTCGCCTTCTCCACCACGTTGACTTGTTCCGTCTTGATGGGTCGGTGGAGGGCAGCCTCCATATGGGATGCTCTGGCCTGCGATAGTTCTTTTGACCGGTCCAGGGTGAGGATGTCAGCCAAGGATTAGCCTGACTCCAGAAGGATGTTCACTCTGAGATTGGATGAGTAGCATCCCTGTATTATTTGACCCCGGATGCCATCCTGACGCAGACGCGGTCACACCTCGCAGCACGTGCACTGCCTTCCTCATGGTCGTGGTGGCAGACGCCTGGCCGAGAGTGACGGTGGCGCAGTCAAGCTCCTCCCTTGCATTCTGTGGGTGCTTGGCCTCACTGTGATACCCGCCTCTCCTTTGGTGCTGGGGTACTCACAAGCGTGGGCTCTGACAGAGGGGTGTCAAGAGAAGGCTCCTCGTCCACCCAGGCACTCCCAAGGGCTGCAGGGCCTTCACAGGAGGTAACAGGCTTGCACTGAGCAAACAGCATGCCTGCACAGGTCAGATGGCTCCCACGTGGCTGCACGGCCTGGACCAAAGGCTCAAACCACTCAAGGAATTCAGCACACTAATTGCAGCAATTGGGGCTTGTTACCGCCTCGTCGCCAGTGTGATGTTCGTCGCTCGTGTGTGACTAATTAGAGCGCGGCGGCAATTAACTAGGGACACAGTGTATTTGGTCAACTGCGTGGTCCCAACTGCTCGAGCCGGGCCACGCCTCTTTATTTATACCTAGCGCGTGACGACACGCGCCAGTGCTAATGTAATGCCTCCAAGCGTGGGTAGACTGCAACGCTACCCCGCCGGAGGACATTACACTCAGAATCTATTGTGTTACGGACTATTTTATAGTGTTGAATGACCGGTAAATGTTGCCAAACATGCCATTTCCACAGCAAACTGTTTTAATTCACACAATTGCATAAACTATTTCATTCCATCTCACAACATGTCCCCAGAGACATTAACATCATCTGAGTAAATACTTATACCATCAAACCTTGTTGAAGATATTGTAGAGGGATTTATAGCCAGACGGTGTCACATTGTATATTATCTCTGCAAACTGTACGGTGCATAACGCATTTAATACAAATAGAAAAGAGGGATTCAATTGATTAAATAGTGCAAAAATAGGTATCTTAATCGTTGCATGCTTCATACATATATATGTTTTCATTAACTTCAATTCCCCCATTTTTATCTGAAGCACACTCTTTCAATCTAGTTCACATCCCTTGGAGACATATCTCAAGTAATCATCGCCACCTAAGTGGCCATTTCCTTGACTTATCCTACATGGAGACAAACGCTGTGGCACAATCAATACAGATGAAAAAGGCCATGCTATTGTTATCTCTTCCGACATCTCCTCTCTGTGGTTTTCAGAAGGTTAAAAGGGTCTTTTACTTCTTCTGAAGGGAAGAGAATTGCTTCTCGTGTGAACTTTTTCTCCTTTTTTTTCTCTTCTGAATGTCTTTCCGAAGACCTTTAGACGGCAGGTAAAAATGTAAGGTTTGCTGAGTATTGTGCAGCGTTTCTCTTACTTATCTGCCAAAGGTAATCAAAGTTTATTTTTGAGTTTGAAGAAGCATCTTCTGGGAAGTTCAACAGTACACATTTTCCAATAAAGCGTAAAAAAACCAGAACATGGCTAGTGGCTAATAAGAGATGTTTCCTAATGATAGCTTCTCATTGTTATTACAGATTTCTCAGGACTGGTAAATTATGTTTGTGCTAACAGTGGCTCCAAGGAGCAGAATTCCCCCTGCAGATGTTAGGCTATCTGGCTTTTGACAATGTCCAGACTTTTCAAGCACCGGGCAGGCCTTTGCTTCAGACATTTCCTTTTATTCTTTCAGAACTTTGACCCCTGGAGAACACATATGGCTCAAAGAACACCATGCTTAAACGTACAAAGAGTACCATTGTGCTCCTTCAGCAGCAAGGGCTCGCTGGGTGCATTCTTCTACACACATTTCAATCGTCTCCAATATTGCTTCCTGTGTATTAGGAGGGATTCTCAGAAAAATAACACCGAATACGTGATTTCTTTCAGCCAATTTGAGACCTCAGAACAATACAGGAATTCATTCTGAATCGTGCGAAGACATGAAATGGAGACTTGGAAGCTAGTATTAAGGGAATGGCCTTTTCTGCATTGTGAGAATACATATACATGAACAGGAAGTCATACTCTATGAAATAGTCACTATGGCAGACACAAATGTAGATAGCTTTTCTGAACTGCTCAATTTTCCTTGAGTGGGGTTCAAAATGGGTTAATTTTGCAGTTTATCAATAGATAGTGAGTGCATTTCAGTTTTTAATTTTGGTTATCACTTGTAATTATTGGAAATGTCGGAAGACTGTACCGTCGATGTACGCGCAATGCAATTTCATTTTAGCTACCTCAACAAGAAGAACAAGTGGACGTGTACGATCTTGGGGGCATATCAGCAACAACCGGCGATAATTATCGCTAAGCGCACTTAGCGCTAGGATAATTATCGCAGGCTAACATGGATTTTTATCGCTGAGATAGCGTGCTATTAGCAACGCGTATTTCAAAAGCAATAAAAATCCTAGCGCTAACTGCCAAATGTGAGATTACCGCTGGAAACCCAGTGATAATCTCACGAAGATTGGCGTTAGCTTGATGATAGGGCCTCACATAATTAGCCATGATGTCCACCTTCCATAGGATATCATGGCTAAGTCAGTCCTGAAGCAGGCGTAAGGAAAGTAGCGATAACAGGTGTTATCGCTACTTTTCTTGCCGCTATGCTTCATAGCGTGGGGCTTGATGATAGGAGAAATGTCGATTAGCGACATTTCTCCAGTCATGTCAGGTCAGAAACGCCCTCTTTGCATCCCATTAGAGATGCAAAGCTGGGCGTTAAGAATCCGGGCGCTAAAGCAAAGTTTCATGCGATAGCGTGACCTTGCTGATTAGGCGATAAAATTATTGCTGCTTTTCGCCCGAAAACAGACGCAAAAGCGGCGATAATATTATATCGCCTCGTTGCTGATATGCCCCATAGTAACTGCAGAGCACTTGCTGTAATACATAATGATCTTTCTCTGTTCTATTGTCAGCACATTCAAAACAGGGTTGCATATGAGCTCTGTGGAAAGCTGCTCCTGTTTTCGCCATTTCTGACTCACAAGGTATGTTTTCATGCTTAGCAGATTCGTGTCACGTCACGTGCCCCTCGATAGATGATCTCTGCTGAAGGTGGAGGTTCACCCAAAGTAATCCTTCGAAAGTTTCAAAAGAGATGATGCTCGATTCACAAACATTTGTTACTGGCTGGTGTGACTGACTCTTGTAGTACGCCTGGCTTCCCTCTGAATTTTAGAAGTAAGTGAGAAGTACTCCTGGATTTATTTATAAAGTTTTATATAGCGCGAACAAGATCCCAAAGGATATCAGAGCGCTTTACAAAAGGGTGGACGGTAGGTCAAAAATCCAATATCGACATCAAGTAGGAATACACAATATGAAAAATCGCAAGATTGTCAGACAAATGATACAAAGGAGAGTAACACAATAAACAGGTATATAGCGGGCTACGAGGGGGGCACACAATGCGGTAAAGAAGAGCAGAATCACATGATGGAACAGTGGTTGTAGGATCAATAATTTCAAGCCAGTGGACCTAGCTCAGATTAAGGTAGGAATTTGTCCATTAGGAATCTTTTGGCTTCCAGTTTGAAAGCAGTCATTGAGGAGATTCTGCGCACTTCCGGTGGAAGAGAGTTTCATATCTTTGGGGCCGCACCAGAGAAGGCGATTACTCCCAATATTTCTCCAGCAAGGTAGTAGTACTTCAAGCGTAAGGGCCTCATTAGGAGGCTGTTCAGACCACCAATGACAAGCTGTTGACATCCAGCATAGGGGTCCGACCGCTGCATTAGGATGCAATCTGTCTGACGGCTTTGTTTGGAGTGACTGACCGATGTGTCCGACAGGCTTAAGGAACCCTTTGGGCCATCGGTTGGATCATACCCTACAATAGGGGTGGTGACAGCTCAGGCACCGCCATTGAGATTACAGTGTCCCTTTCCGACAACCTATAATGTATGACTGTCGGAAAGGGACTTTGGTAGCACCTATCAGAGCTCCGTCCCTTGTGGGCCTCTGCTATGAGGCCTGGGAGGCACCTGTGCTGCCCCCCTCAAATATCCATGCCCCAAGTTTCAGGTACCACATGGTGCCTGGCACATACGGCATGGATGTATCAAAACATCGACTTTTCCACTGCGTCTTTTCAAGCCGCAGCACAAGGCACAATGGAAAAGGGGATGTTTGCGATCACCTACACAGTAGTCGCATCTTAATTTGGCAGGTGGAACCGCCAGCTACATGTCGGTCGGTAGCCATCCGACAAGCCGACCGCCATCGTAATTGGGCCCTATGAAACCACAAAACCTTACTTAATCTGGCCCACAATGAGGGTTAATGCCATCCAAGTATTCCTATCATCTTTCAAGTGAATATCTTAGCTTTCATATGCCTTCATCTTTTTTCTGGTGTCATGTTGCTTTGAGATCTTTGTTGTTTCAAGTTTTGTAATGAATCTGCTACATTACAATTGCATCTGGTCCTTGGCTTAATGCTTTTTATATCAAAAAATACACACTTCAATTTGTTTGCTTGTTACATTAGACCTCGGTAACCTGGCACTAACTGCAGCTAGCTTTGCTTCTAAACTGTCTCTTTGAGATAAAATATGAGTTCATCTATTGAATCAAAATCAAAATATACTTTATTCAATGTTTTTTTTTTCACATTAAAAATCATAAAAGTAACATGGTTAAAAGATAATCCGTTCATATATATATATATATATATATATATATATATATATATAATTATTTCCATCTGTTACAGAGATCACAATCACATGTATTGTTGATTGGGTAGACCTATCATCACATGGACATTGGCATAAATCTCTGGTCCAGTCATTTGCCAAAGGAAAGCTAACTTGCCGATGGAAATTAATAAACCTTAGTCTAGTAAGGACATACCTGTCGTATTCATCTATTGAAATTGGCAAATCTCTCTGCACTAGTACATGAGAAAGTATTGGGCCAGTAGAAGGGCGCTGTTGCTACCATCCTTTAACAGTCATGATAGATTCTAAAACAGGAGGTGAAAGTATATGACTATTTGTCTTGTGGAAAAGAAGGTACAATGCACAGCATTTTAAAAACCTGACAGCTCACATGAAGAGGACCAAAGGCTCAGCTGTTCTGAACCTTGCCAAGATCTCCTGCTGCATGAATGACAAGGTGGCTGCTTGGGATTACAGCACTGCTCTCACTGTGTTTCCCACTTGAATATGTGCTGCACTGAGATCAACAATGCTCCTCTAATCAGCACTCACCATTACTTCTGCAAAACAGACTAAGGGCCTTATTCTGATTTTGGCAGCCTTCGTCTGGGATCGCCACCGCAGCTGTCCCAGGAAGATCACTGATCCCGTGGTGCACCCTCCCACCTGATTCCAAGTTGAATTAAGGGTGGGTGGTGCGAATGGCGGGACACAACATGTGCCCCCGGCATGCATCCCCACGGACAGATGCACCCGTTAGGGCCCCCTTACTTGCATTTCTGCCACCCTTTTCATGACGGGCTCCCCGCCATCAAATGAGCAGTGGAAAAGCAGGTCATAATATGCTTGGTGGTGCTGGAATCAGCACCACCAGCATTTACTGTCCTATCCAAAACCACCACCGCTGTGGGATCCTGGATCTCGGTGGAGGTCTTGTAGCGGCCCCATGGCCAACATCGTAATACGGTGTGTGGACTAACTGTGGTGGTGGTCGGATCACCAATATGAGTATGGCTGTCACAGAACTGCCATATTTGTAATAAGAGCCAACATGCTATTTGCGCCAGACCACCAGAAGCGAGGAGTCAACCCCTAACTTTCCTCAGATCGCCCAAGGTGTTGTTAATTCCTTGCAGGCTTCAGGCACACTGCGTTTGAGAATGTGGTGTTCATGGACGACAGATTATTTACTGTGTTGCAGGAATGCCACCACTAGATGGGCAGTGAAGGGACCGTAATCACCCAAAGGAACTATGTAGCAATGTGGTACAATTGGGAACCTCACCCATTTTAGCTGCAGTCTTTTAGAATTGTCCATGACCATAGTGCTCAGATGGATCCCAACGCTCTGAAGCAGAATGGCCTGTTAACAGAAGAGGAAAATTACATCACAGTGCCATTTTTTTAAGCACTATGATTTGCTGAACGGTGCACTGTCCTGCAAACTGAGCGTTGCTGCCAAGTCGGACATGTGCGAGCACATCAACAATATGGTTAATATATTTGGGGTTAAGCAGTGCAAAGCTGTGGGACAGAATATGAAAATAGAAGGTGGGTGCCAAGAACATGGAACTGATTGAGTAAGTTTACTGGGTTGGGCTACTAACAAAATCTTACCGTTAGTTACTACTAAAAATAGTAAAAAGTCCAGCACAACACATGGCCAACCACTGGTACTACAACATTCACCGTGAAAAAATAATTGAGGTAGGGAAATAAAATGTAATTTCATAACAACTAGTATTAAAATCATGCAACAATTTTTTTTTAAATAATTAAATATCTTTAAATTAATTCTATACACTACTTTTAATAATTAATTATGCATAATAAAAATATGTTTTTCTTTTGATGGGAATCTAGTTTTAATTTAAACTTAAAATATAGGTTTAATTTAATTCACTATATTTCCATTAATTAAAGATGTATTAATTGTACTCTAATAAGAAACGGTTGGGCACCAGAGGGTCGGAGGGAGCAAGTTTAGAGACCGCACAGGATTGATTCCCCCATAGAAGTACATATAACACAACAGAAATCCTGGGGTCTAAAGGTAAAGGGAAATAGGTGGTATGTGGGGTGAGGAGAGAAAGCCTAATGTACGTAGTGAAAATGGAGGAAGCTCCAATACCAAGGTCATGTAATCACCGAGGGTAGAACCCCATCACATGGGATTTTCATCCCAAAGAAAATCTCAAAATCTCCCAGGGCAGGCAGCGCCCTTATGTGAGATGTGAGTCCTTTGTGCTATGATTGATATGCACCAAACAATGGAATAAGTCAAAAATGAGCCTAAAGTGAGTGGGGATTGCAGTGCTAGTAGTAGTGAAAAAAGTAGGTGTATTAAAACTAGTGACGGGACGGCCAGAGGACTTCTGTTGGACAATGCCGTCCCGATGTTAGATTAAAAAGAAGTGGGGGCAACACTAATCTAGTCTGATCAATGAAGCAACGTGAAAGAATGTGGTCGACATGTTTCAGCCATAACGCCTGACTAGGCTAGGCTTTCATCAGGACCTAGAAGCTACTGCAGGGAGAAAAACGTGACAAAGGATATGGTATGCACCCTCAACTTGATTGTAGAGTGCAAGTCTCTTCAGCGAAACATACAGCACCTAGATAACAGATAAAGAGGAGACAGTGTGGAAATAGAACCAATATGCTCAGTCATGATAAATAGGAAAAAATGTATAAATATAGACTTGAAGGATGGTCCAACTCACCCGATCAAACTGGGTGGTAAGAGGACCTCCACCTGGCAACCGCTCAGGAAGGAACACCGCTCTGGAATGGAGATGTAAGGACTGGTGAAGGGACTTACAAAAATTGAGCAAGTGTCAAAGAGGTGGGAAAAACAGCTGAAAACTAGGGAGAACTGCCCGGGGCAGAGTCTGCACACAAAATGAGCTCGGTGAGATCATTGTGACAATTAAAACAAGGCTGCAAAAGGGCAGATAGTCAGAGTGATCACGGATAATGCAGATTATTGTACTGTCAATTTTTATTTTGTTTTACATTTAAAATAAATATATAGAAATAATTTAGATTAGTACTAAATTAGAAAATATTTGTATTATTCGAGTTCAATCATTTAAAAAAAAGTTCCCTATAGTTTACCATATGGAGACAACACAGGCTGGGAGAATTCTAGTTTGTGAAGTATATATAGAGAAATAAAAAAGAACGTTTATATAACTTGAAGATAAATATAAACAATATTTTTATGCTAAATATTCATGTGTATTCATTTAATGTATTACTTCTAAACGTAGAACAAATGGTACAGCACTATCAAATTAGTAAATATTTTAAAAAAATGGAAATAAAATAAATTACAATTATATTTCTGAATGTTCAATTAAAAAAACATTCCCTCTGACTGAAAAAAATAATGTGCATTACTAATTATTAAAAATGTTTTACAGAATTACCAAAAATAAATTACATTTTTTAAATACACATTATCATGACACTAATTTAATTCATAACAGATTAATAAAATATTGCATAATTAAATATTAAATATGTGCTGCTTTCATTTATTTTTTAACATTAACTGTATGTATTTATATATATTTTCTATTTTCTATGGCAGCATGTTGTAGTAGCCAGTGGTTGTGTGTGTGTATGTGTGTGTGTGTGTGTGTGTGTGGTGCTGGACTTACTACTTTTTATTAGCAGTAATATACAGTCAGATTTTCTGAATAAGCAAAAAAGTAACAAACTCACTCTGAAGTGTAAATTACTCAAACTTATAAGTTACCTTTATGAAACATGTCTGTTGTAATTAACTCTAAGCATTAGTTTTACAGTGTACTGTCTCTATTTCATTAAAGAGCATTTGACAGATGATTAATACTTTTTTTATTTATTTTAGAAGTTTTATATAGCGCTGGCTGGACCCGGAGGTATCAGAGCTCTTTACATGGGTAGGAAGGAGGTCATAGTAAAGAACAATAAAACTACAGCATGAAAAAACAAATCAACAAATTAGAAACAGCTTAGGTCAACACACATCACACAACAACTATAGAGAGAGCGAAAGCAATATACATCAGTAAAACCAGGAAGTGGGAGATCAGATTTAAGAATGGTGGTGTGAGAAGGGGAAAGGCAAGTGGACAGCATGGGGTGGGAGGTTGAACGAGCAACAGGGAGGAGAGAGGCAAAGGGGAAACTTAGGTGGGAAGGGACGGTAGTGTAAGAGTACTGAGAGAGTTAGAGGAAGAGGGAGGTGGGTAGAAGTGAAATCAGCACCAGTAGAATGTGGCGGTGAGGGGATGGAGGGGTGGGGGAGGAGAGAGTACGTTAGAAATGAAGGGGGGGCCAGAGAGACTGGAAGGGGAAAAGGGCAAGTTTAAGGCTATTAGGTTTTGTATCATGGTGTAGGTTAGACACCCCAAAATTCATTGAGGAAGTGTATTTTGAGTTCTTTTTTGAAGCTGGAGTAGGAGGGGTTACATAGTAGGTCTTTTGGGAGGGCATTCCAGATGATTGGGGCATTGCTGGAAAAGGAGCGGGACTGAGTGGATTTATTTTTTAGTAGGGGAGGGACTAGGAGAAGAGCGTTTGTGCTTCTTAGGGGTCTTGTTTTGCCCGCATTGCAGATTTTGTTGGCGAGGTATGTCAGAGTATTTTGGTGGAGAACTTTGTGTGTAATGCAAGCGGATTTGTAGGCAGACCTGCCTTCGATGGAGAGACATTTAAGGGTTTTGAGGGCAGGGGAGATGTGGTCGAAGCGTTTGCAGTCGGTGATGAGCCTTGCTGCAAGGTTGAGCACAGACTTAAGCAGAGCAAGGTTGATTTTGGGGATTCCGGTGAGGATGCCGTTGCCTCAATCAATACGTGATAGGACAAAAGATTGGACAACTAGTTTAAAATCTTCAGTGGGGATAAAGGGCTTGGTTTTCTTTAGATGACGGAGAGTGAAGAGGGCTCCTTTAGCCGAGTTTTTGATTTGTACATTGAGGGTTAGGTTATTATCAAGGGAGATACCCAGGGATTTTATTGAGTTGGAAAGGGATAGGGAGCAGTTGAGGGCATTGAGGTCAGAGATCCAGGTTTGAAATGGGAGGTGGTTGTTTTTAGGGGAGAAGAGAATGATTTCAGTTTTTTGAGGGTTAAGTTTAAGATGATTTAATTGGAACCAGGATTGAATCTTGGTGAGGGTGTTATTGAGGTGTAAGATGTCGGCGTGGGTTTTGGTTTTATGGTAGAGTTGGGTATCATCGGCATAGAGGTGGTAGTTGATCCCAGCTTGTTTAAGAATGAGGGTGAGGGGTTCCATGAAAAGGTTAAAGAGAGAAGGAGAGAGAATAGATCCTTGAGGAACTCCAAGGGAGACCGGAGTGGGGTTAGATAGGCAGTTGTGAATTTTAATTTGCTATGATCGGTGTTGGAGGTAGGAGACGAACCATTTATGTGTCGTACTATTGAGGCCGAAACGATCTCTGAGAACATTAAGCAGAGCTGTGTGGTTGACCGTATAGAATGCAGCAGAGAGATCAAGTAGGATTAGTAGGCAGATCTCACCATTGTCAAGGAAGTGGTGTATGTCATCGACAATGTTGAGCATAGCAGTTTCGGTGCTGCAGTCTTTCCTAAAGCCAGATTGTAGGGGGTCCAGTAAGTTGAATTTTTCAAAGTGTTTATCTAATTGGAGTAGGACACATTTTTCAAGGGTTTTGAAAAGCAGGGGGAGGTTAGAGATGGGGCGGAGATTGTTAAGGTCATTAGGGTCAGCCATAGGGTTTTTAAGAATTGGGGTGATTTGTCCAAGTTGAAGGGAGGTGGGGACAAAACCCGAGGCCAGGGAGGTATTAATGATAGAGGTCCAAGATGGGGTAATGATATTTTTTAGGTCTTGGACTAGGTTAGAGGGGAGGGGGTCTTTGGTGGGAGGATGGTTTAGGTTTAGAAATGATGTTAAAAACATCACGTTCAGTTACAGGGTGGACATTTTGTTGTGAATTAGGTTGATTGGTTTCAAAAGGAGTGATTATGGGTAAGCGTGGGGAGAGATTATGGGGTTTAATATAGAGGGTGTGTGTAAGAAAAGGTGAGGGTGGGGAAAAGGAGTAAGCTGGGAAGAAGTGTGAATAGTGTGATCAGGGGGTGTGGAGAATGTGGAGAGAGTTATAGAGTGTGATTTAGGGGGTGGTAGGGTTCAGAATTGAGAGGAAGGATAAAATAAAAATCACTTTAAGGAATCCAGTTGCAGCAGTTGTGACCCCTTACTTACTTTTTGGTTTTTCTTGGAACTGTGTTTGCTACTCCCGGTCTTAGAAGTAATAAAGGACAGTGGTTAAAAGAGAAGGTAAACTAGGCATTAAGAGAACTGTTTAGACCTGACTACACATGGCTCATTCTGTCTGCCATAGCTCACAAAAACATACAAATATACATAGAGCCTGGACTTTGGGCCAGTTCCCTCCAAACGGGGCAGGAATTAGGTGTCTTTCCCATTTTGTACTAGCTCAGAGAAGAACTTGGTGGTTATACATTTTGCAGTGTTGATTAGAAAAGGAGTATATCTCCACTACTGCACATATCAGACAAAGTAAAAGTAGATAGCAATCAAATAGTTTGGTATTTAAAGCATCAATCTGAAAAAAATATTATCAAAATATTTCAAAACTAGATGGTGGCATTTAGAATAGAAGTCTCATTTCCAATACATTTTGCAGTTTTCTTATCTTTGTATTGAATGTATGTATGTATCTATGTATGTATGTATATGGTATTTCTATAGCACGAAAAGGCTGAAAAGCAATGTACAGTTTCAAAGACAAGGATAAAGTCAACAAGTGATAGTAGAGGTAGTTGTGTTTTGGGTGGCAAATGCATTGTGATGTACTGTTCTTTTAAGAGGTGAGTCTTCAACACTTTCCTAAATTGGAGCAGCATTGAGTCGATCTGATGGATACTGGGATGTTGTTCCAGAGCTTAGATGCATAGATAAAAAAGGCCTGCCACCTTGTGTTTTTCTTTTTATACTTCTTAGTTTCCAGTCTCATGGTGTCATGAATGCAGGTGTTCTGAGAACCACCAGAGATGGTGAGCTTGTCTTTAAGATAAACTGGAGAGCTGGAAGTTATGGCTTTCAAAATGACACAACTTCTTTTGAAAATGGTGCAGGTGGTCAAGGGTAACCAATAGAGTTCCATCAGAATGGAGGGTGATGTGATTATATTTCGGCAGGCCTTGGATGAGATATGGTTCAGCATAAAGGATATCATTAAGGGGCACCAGTGTGAAGCCTGGGAGGTCATGAAGTAGTGCATTACCACTATTTAAATGCAAAAGAGAATGCAGGCTTGAACAGTAGTTCTATAGTCACCTTCTGGAAGAAACTGTTTTTCTTCCTTTTGAAGAGAAAGATTGTACCAAGCCATCCCTGTTTTTTAACAATGTGTTCCTTGAGGGTGAGGTTGGTGTCCAGGCTCAACTCAAGCAACTTGGCATTCAGTGAAATGTGCGGTTGGAAGTTGCCAAGGTTCATATCATTGATCTAGGTTTTTACTGTTTTCTGCTTGTTTCTCTTGGCAAATAAGAAGAATTCTGCCTTGGTTAGGTTGATCTTCAGATAGGTACTAGACAGCCAGTTCTGTATGATGTGCAGGAGGTGCATGAAGCAGTGGAGACTTTCAAGTAGAGTTGTGTATCATCATCATATCTGCGAATCTTGATGATTTTATCTATCAGTAGAGCACCAAGCAGCTCCACATAGAGGTTGAAGATGACATGAGACCACCTGAAACCCAGTTAGATGGGGGGGAGGTAACATTGCAGGTAATAGGGATCTTTTGGGAGAGAGATGCTTATGCAGTGATGCCAAAGGCATTTCAATGAAAGGAAATTGCACCCCTGTATGATCCAATCCTCAACACATCATAAATATGCAAATTAATCCTGGCATGGTTGCTTTCATTATAGTGCATCGTGAGGGTTACTTATAGCAATGAGACAAAGATGCAGTTGTTCATGCTGAACGGACAATGCAACATTAGCAAATCTGGGCAAAGGTCTCAAGACTAATTGGTTGCATCTAAAATATATTGCAGTTATTTTGGTTCTCATGTTGATATATGTTAGAAATGGGGGCAATGGTTTGCACCTTTGTCCAAATAGGGATTCTTGCTTCTAGTCAGGATAAGAGAATACACTTCTAAAATAACCCCTGCTCACCCCTTTGGTAGCTTGGCATGAGCAGACAGGCTTATCCCAGAGGCAGTGTGTAAAGCATTTGTGAACACATACAGTAACACAGTGAAAACACTACAAAGGGACACCACACCAGTTTAGAAAAATAAGTAATCTTTATGTAAATGAGACCAAACGACAAAAATCCACCGTACAGTATCAAAAATAAGGTTCTTAAATGGTAGAAATAGTTCAGTTCAATGCAAGTTATAAATGCAACACTTTTCCAACAAAGTACCTTAGATTCGTCATGCAAAACAAACAAAAGGGTCGCAGGGAAGGTGATGCATAAGTTCCTTGCTTCGGCGGAGGCGATGCGTCTGACCTTATTGCAGCGCAGGGGAGGCGATGCGTCTGTTCCTTACAGGAGAGGAGGGGATGCGTCTGTTTTTTACCGCGTACCGGTTACAATGCGACAAGATGGCGCCTCGATGCGTGGCGACGGTCCGGTGCGATGCGACAAAATGGTGGCGCGATGCGATGATCCAGACAATACTTGAACGGTTGCAGCTGTACAGCAGGTGCGGCGACGATCTTCTCGGCAATGCGTCGGGACTCAGTGTGGATGCGGAGCGCTTCTTCTCCGTGGCTCAGCAATGCGACGGGACCAGGTGTGGATGCGGCACGTGTCTTCTCCGTGACTTGGTGTTGCATCGGGAATCATGCGGATGCAACACGCTTCTTCCTCGTTCCGTCGATCTTCCAGCTCCCAACAACAAACAGTCTCTAGAGGTCCTAAACAGCAGCAGGCACCTATTTGGAGGTTGGAATTCCCCGCAAGGAAATTTAGTGGAGCTGGGGGTGAAGTCTTTGTGTCCCTGAGACTTCAGAACAGGAGGCAAGCTCAGTTTCAAGCCCTTGGAGATCTTCCTCAAGATGACAAAGCAAAACAGCAAAGTCCTTTTGCTCCTTTCCTGGGCAACAAGTAACCACTGCAGGCCAACCCCAAACAGCAAACAGCACAGGGGCAGAAATCTTCCTTCAGCTTCTCCAGTTCTTCTCCTTGGCACAGGTTCTTCTTGATTTCCCAGAAGGGATCTAAAATTCTGGGTTGTGGGTCCCCATTTTTGTACACACAAATCCTTTGTCTCTTAAGGCAGAGAGTGGCTGTACCCAGCTAAAACCAGTTCTGTCCTCACTGGTGCAGCCTCCTGGCAGGAGGTAGAGACAGCATTGTTGAAAGCAGACCTGGCCCAGGCAGGTTAAAGGAAATCTCCTCCCCCTACTCTAAATTCAACCCAGGTCCCATTCAGCCCAGCCCTGACTCATCAGACTGCTGGAGCCGCAGCCCTCTCCCAGCTCCTGTCACTCACAAGCTAGACATGCAATACACGAACCTAGCAGAGGCACACTGGATGGTAAGGCAAGAAAATACCTACTTTCTAAAAGTGGTATTTTCAAACACAGAATATAAAAATCACCCACACTAAAAGATGCACTTTAATAATCTGAGTTCAGGCACACTAAACTTTTTCTATTTTGTTCCCTCGGTCAGTTATGTTTATAAGATATTATAAGCAAACTGCCCATTCTGGCCTATGGGAATAGATAGCCTTGCAATAGTGAAAATTGGCAGTATTTCACTATCAGGGCATGCCACACATATCAGGGCATGTCCTACCTTTCACATACAATGCACCCTGCCCACAGGGGTACCTTGGTCCTACCTTAGGGGTGACTAACATGCAGAAAAGGGAAGGTCTGGGGACTGGCAAGTGTGTGCACTTGCCAAGATGACATGGCAGTCCCAGACTGCACACAGGCTCTGCAATGGCAGGTCTGAGCCACATTTTACAAGCTGCTCCTGTGGGTGGCACAATCAGTGCTGCAAGCCCAACAGCAGCATTTGATTTACAGGCCCTAGGCACACATGGTGCACTGTACTAGGGTCTGACAAGTAAATCAAATAACTAATCATGGATTCACTAATCCATACAACAATTTACAAAATGGAGCACTTACACTTTGGCACTGAACAGCAGTGGCAAAGTGCCCAAAGCATCTAGACCAGTAAAAAAACAGATGAGGCAACAGCAAAAAATGGAAGGGAGACCCATGCAAATGGTGCCAAGTCTAACAATATCATACATATTTTTTCATATTCGCTACATTGTGCAGCACTTTAAGTTCCATATTTACACTTCATCACCACTCTGCAGCTCACAGTTGCTGCTCCACAAACACAATTTTTTAACTATTACACTTTTTGTGTGCAAGGACTTTTATTTTCTGTATATTCAAAAAGCCTCTTAACAATGCCAATCATGGATCAACACAATGCAGGTAGAAGGTGTAGGAAGCTGGCTTGCCAGATAGTGTACTAAAAGGATGTGTACTGTGTAGAGTCCAGTGAGTCCATAATTGGTTTACAGAGGCAAAAGTAGATAATACTAAAGCTCTATTTGTGATAGTGTGGGTGAGCAGTAAGGCTTATCAGAGGGTAGTGCTAAGCATCTGTTGTACTCAAAGAGGCAATAACTGAGACATACACTCAAGAATAAATCCGAGGCCAATTTGCAAAAATAGTCTCCTACTTTCTATAATTTTTCAGACCAAGAACTTCGTTCTACAGTAAGTAATTTTTAGAATTGGTAAAATCCAATCACATTTATGCGCAATTAGGCACCATTGAAATCAATGAGGAAAACGACAAAAATGCATGTAAAATCATGCAGTTGACTTTCAAGATTCATCTCTTGGATTTCAGGAGTTAGTAAGGCCCGGTTCAATTTTCCACCAGTGTATTCTCTGGAGCATCCCGGATTTGATAGTGCTGATGTGGTTGGTAGCTGGTGCGCTATGGGAGAGGGGGCGACTTGAAAACACACTGCACAAGGGGAATAACAGGTAAGTCCGGGGGGTCCACTCGAGGGCTCAGGTCACAAGGGCCTCAGGATCATGGGAACACAGAAGGATCGTTGTTATTGGGGACGGTCGGGCCAGGTGCAGAGTAGATAGGACAGCCAGGCAGCATGCTTCAAGATGTCCTAGTGGTCAGGAGCAGGAAACTTGGAGAGGGGATTTTGGCACAGCTGAGCCATTCACAACATGGGTCTCAGGGGTCTCAACATCACTCGATGGGTGCTTGCTTCCTGGACAGTTAGAGTCTGAAGGAGACTCTTCGTCTCAGTGCAGGTTACAGGAGGTCCAGTACCCAGGATAATGGTGTGGCACGGCTCTGGTAGGCCCTTATGTCCCCAAAATTGGTGAAGGCAGATCTGACCCTTCAGAGTTAGTGTAATTCTTTTGGTCTGGGTGCTGCATTCAAGTCACCGTGCAGTAGCAAGTTGAGAAGTCCAGAGTCTGCGGTTCAGTGCCTGCTGTGGCATGAAAGCAAATCCTCTACTACTAGGGAGGTTCTTTGGCAACTTGTTGAAGACTGAAGGTGATCTGGTGTTCCTGAAGTCCTCACAGTGGCAAGGCAGCACAATGCGATTGTCGAGTTCTTCAGGCAGCAGGCAGTGTTTGGCACCAATATCCCTGCAACAGGGTTTCAGTTTGTGGGCAGCAGCTTGGTCCATTTTTTCTTTGTGTCCATCGAATATAAAGTTCAAGGTCCAGGGATGCCACCTAAATACTACATTTAGGGGTGTTAAAGGGGGAGACAGGTAGTAGTCAATGGACTACCTAGCTTTATGCTATCTATACACTCAAAGTGACCACTTCCGGTGAGAAGCGGCACTACCCTAGCCCTGTTAGGTTGCTTTCTCAACATCTCAAGATGGTGGATTTTCAAAAGTAGTGTCTACATTGCTTGCCACACCTTAGGGGTGATGCTGGCTGAATATTAACCCTGGGCGTAGTTCGCGAAGTAGCACTTCACAAAGCTACGCAAAGTGCAGTTCGCACTACTCGAGCTACGCGTAGCACTTCGCGAACTGCGTAGTACCTTGTTCGCACTGTGCCAGATGTCGTTTTCAATGATTGCACAGTGCGGACAAGCAACCGGCACTGTGCAATCATTGAAAATGGCATCTTGCACAGTGCGAGCTGTAGTTTTCTGCTGCTCGAGTAGATTTTTACTCAAGCAGCAGCTTTCTCAACGCGAACTGGTAGTTTCTCATCGCGAGCGGTCGCGAGCATACGCGACCACTCGCAATGAGAAACCTGACCTCCTCGCGTTGGGAATCTCGCCGGGAGGTTTATTTTCCATGCTCGCGATCGCCAACTTGATGTTGCTGATCGCGAACAAGGAAAAAGTCTTGCCGGGATGTCATTTTGCTTGCTCGCAGTCGCCAACTTGACGTTGAGGACCGCGAGCAAGCAAAAAATGACCGCAACACTATGCTACGCATATTCGCACTGTGCTAAGTGCAATTCGCGTAGTGCGAAGTAGCGCGAACTTCGCAAACTACGCGAGCGTAGCGGAGTGCTTTGCCCAGGCTTACTGAATATGGACAATCCTCCTCATCTAATTAATTTTCCCGTCTGTCCTCCTACCAAATGTGGAGCAGGACAGGAGGGTCTGCATTTCATACTATCTGAGGAAGCCTGGGTTTCCCTTCAAAGGCAGCATCGCATTTGAAGCTTCCAGCTCTGGAAGACCATTGTGTCCCAGAAAAGGTGTGAAGCACATCGGCACAGAGAAAGCTTTCTTTCAGGCCTCTGAGTGTGCAGGCTCTCACCTCGTGAGGTTAGAAACATGTCTCCTGGTGGCAAGGTGGCTATGACTAGCCAGAAACCACACCAGTGCGTGGTAGGTTTTTAGAGGACACTGTGTTCATTTATTAATAAATCCCAACTGGCATCAGTGAGGATTTATTAAGAGAAGATATTTGGTACCAAACATCTCAGAGTACAGTGAAGCCATCACAGAGCTAGGAAAATGAGCAATGACAAGTATCTAGTCCACGTACTCTTTATGGCTTCCCTGTGCACTTACAATATCCAAGAATGGCTCAGAGATTGTAGGGACATATCTGCTCATGGGATATAGTGCACCTTGGCTTAGGGCTATAAGGCCTGCAGTAGGGGTAACGTACCTATATCTCATTCAGTGTATGAGATCAAAACACACAGGGCTGTGTGTCGTGTCACCTCTTTGGTTTTCTCCTGGTCTGGGCATAGTTAGTGGAGTTTCGCTACACAGAACTCTGCAAAGTGACAAATAAACTCTGCAGAGTTCTGCAAGTGCAGTGCGAACTGCCATTCATGCTGATCTTCCTGCCGCTCAGGTAGAAATTCTACCCGACCGCCAGCTCGCGCTTGCCAACATACTGTTCGGGAGCGGCGAAAAACTCTGCTGCACTACGCAGAGCCGAGGTTTCCGAACTCCGTGAGCTCCGCAGAACGCGGAGTGCACAAAACTCTGTAAACTCTGCGTACGGACCGGAGTTTACTGCCCAGGCCTGGTTTTCTCTACAACAATACATACACCCTGCAATGGCAGTTTGCATACTTTTGTTGAGGGGTCCCTGGGGTAGCACAGCAGGTGCTGCAGCCCGAGAGGACCCTCTGCAATCCCAATGCCTTAGGTACCAGGTGTACCATTTACCTGGGACTTATAAGGTAGCAGAAGTGGTGCCAATTTTGGTACATTTCTTGGACAGGGACCCAGTATAGCCCAGGCAAAGTTTCATCATAAAACAGGCAAAAGTTGGGGGTTACTGCAAGAGACACCCAGTTTCCCACAGGAAGTAGCACACATCTTCATCTTGGCAGACTAAGCTGTACAATTATTAGGATCCCTGCAATGATAGGGAGTGTTGGTACCTGTAAACATATTTGGAAAATAAAATAACTCTTTACAAGCACTATCTAGCACAACACAATTTAAGATTTTTCTCCTGTCTGTTACAAAAGAATCCTAAGAATTCAAAATTATGCAAATATGATATTGCGTAGATTTATTTCAAAGGCTGGTGGATATGCAACTATCCAGGTTTGTCTAAACTGCCTGTGCACACCTATAGGTCTCCACTACCATTCTCTCTCAGGTTTCCACATACTTTAGTTCTACTAAGAAAGTATTTTTAAGGCATCTGGTAATTATGGTACTACAGCCCTTTCAATGAATATAGAGGGACAACTTATCGCAACCTGATTCAACTTTTCTGCTGGCTTCATAGGTGCTTCCTTTAATGAGCTGTGGCACTGCATGCTTTCTGTTAACATCAGAGAAATTTCTTGTACCTACATTAGGTAAGCAAGGCTGGACTGGCCATAGCAGGCATCAGGCGTTTCCCCAGGAGGTTGGAAGGTGGGGGGGCTGGGCACTTTTGTTACAGGGGGCCATTTTTGTAGCAGTGAAGCTGTTTTAAAATTACTGCAGACTTCCTTCTACATCCAACAGTCTTCAGGCAACAATATAAGTGCCAAGATACCCTGGTAATTAACATACCTGCTGCAGAGAGATTTTTCTAGTGGCAGATTTGATTCATCCACGGAATTGAAGATGGTTAATATGCCTGCTGCAAAGAGTGTGTCCTATGTAGATCCCACATCAGTATTTTATATGCATAGCTCAGTGGGTTACTGCATTTGTCATAGAGGTCCTTTTGTCACTGTGTAGTTAATAAGTTGCAAACATAATCTAGGTTAGAAAGTTATGTTTTTTCCCAGTCTAATTTTGCCCAAATCATATCATTTGGGTAGAAATAAATTCTTATTTATAAAGTCAGCCCTAACTACTGCATTACATTCTGAATCCTGAGTCGGTGCTTCCCCAGACCATGCCTACTAGTATGGATGACAAATGAATCCTACATCTTGTAGTCCCCGTTCTCTTATGTAACATTTTCTATACACTGACTTACACACTTATGATTCATTGTCTCTGTATGTGTGTGTGATGTAAAATACTCTCTCACTTTACACTGGTATGAAACGTGCTATAAAACAAATCAAATACATGTGAGCGAGGGGCAAGGAAGAGATGAGAGGCACTGTTGGAGGGTGATAGTGAGGGAATCATTGAAGAGCCCCAATAAAGATTGCTGTATGTTGATGGACTGTGAGGTCTTCATTTATTATGCTTTCAGTCCCGCTCCAAATGCAAACGTGTCTGACACAGCTTGAGTGACTCTCAAATGCAGGCTTGAATTCACCACCTCACTGAAATTTACATGACGTTGTTCACAAGCTTGCCTGGCAGATGCGTTTCAGCTGATTGCCTTCCTCAATGCCAGCTCCAAATGGCCACTTCATCTTCCCAGGGATTTTTTAAATCCTCTTTTGTTGCCTTCCACTGGAGGATGCCGTGTAGTCACAGACAGAGGACTGCTGTTCCAAGTCAGTACTCAATCCACTGCTCCCTGGGATCTCTTCAGACCTCGTGTGCATACACCTTATGTCCAGCCGCAGCAATTGACAGCATGCCGCCTGAATCTGCAAGTTGACTAAGTAGTCCATACTTGTGCACACAATAATGCCCCGGTTTCCATCAGCTGCCAGGCTTCACGGCCATATATATATATATATTCACTGAAAAAACCATAGGTTTCACACATGTTATAGTTAGCTGGACATTTTACTGATAAAAAACCAATGAAATTCCCCCGTTATAGTTACTGTAGGCAACTATAACTCACGCGACCGCAATCCTCTGCTGATGCTAATACTGTATTTAGACACTTATTTGCCCATGTCTTCTTCCATTAAATTTTAGCTATACATATATTACAAATATTTTTTTTTCATAAAGACACATATGTCATCAGCAGAGGATTACGGTCGCGTGAGTTATAGTTGCCTACAGTAACTATAACGGGGGAATTTCATTGGTTTTTTATCAGTAAAATGTCCAGCTAACTATAACATGTGTGAAACCTATGGTTTTTTCAGTGAATTTGTACGGTTTTTTAAATGCTAAGTTACTTTACGCCATTTGTGGCGTGCGCGCCCACTTAACGCATTTCGTTCCATGCGCGCACGGTGCGCTTCGCGCACCGTGCGCGCACAGTGAGCACGCGGTGCGCTTCGCGCACCGCGTGCCCACATTACGCTAGATGGGCCATGAACGCACGATGCGCTTCGCGCACCGTGCGCACATGGAGGACATATGAAGAGCAAACTCTTAAATCTGCTTTTCATTTTTTTTTTTTTTTTTTTTTTACCGTACGCTTACCGTAAGCTTACGGTACGCGTACCCCGTGATTTTTTTTAAAATCAATAAATGTTTTTTTTGTACTTTTCTGTCCTTCTTTGACCCCCTTACAAATGTTAGGGGGTCTGTAACTCTCCTCATTGCCCCCTTTCCTTGTTTTCTCTGTTTTTTTTCTGAGTGAAACACACAAAATGGCGGCCGCCGCTTCCTGGTTTCGGCCGATTCGAATGTTTACTAAGATCTATGGGCCAATCAGAATCTCCTTCGCGCACGCCATGTTTCTTCCGTACGCTTACCGTAAGCTTACCGTACGCGTACCCCGTGATTTTTTTTAAAAATCAATAAATGTTTGTTTTGTACTTTACAGTCCTTCTTTGACCCCCTCACAAATGTAAGGGGGTCTGTAACTCTCCTCATTGCCCCCTTTTCTTGTTTTCACTCTTTTTTTTTCAGAGTGAAACACAGAAAATGGCGGCCGCCGCTTCCTGGTTTCGGCCGATTCGAATGTTTACTAAGATCTAAGAGCCAATCAGAATCGCGCTCGCGCATGCCACCGTACGCTTACCGTAAGCGTACGGTAAGCGTACCGTAAGCGGGCTCAGATATATATATTGATTTAAAGGCTATTTTCTCAGAATCTACTGAACAGATTTACACCAAACCTACAAAAGGCACTTCCTTGACCTAGGGACTACCTCTCTGCCAAATTTTGAGTAATTCTGTTCAGCCGTTCGGGCTGTAGCTCGTTCTAAAGGTCCTATGGAAAAATGCATGGGAAAAACGCGTTTTGGGACCCCCCTTTTATCTCAGCCCCCGCTTGACGGATCCCCCCGAGACTTTCAGGGTAGGAGCGGAGCGTAGCGCCCCACCTATTTTGAGAAATTCGCGAGGATTCGTCGACCGGCGCCAAAGTTATTCAAAATAGAATGTTGAGGTTTTCCTATGGAAACGTGGTCCTAACTATAACTACCTACTGGCGACCGCCAGTAGGTAATATATATATTTATATATATATATATATATATCTATAGCAAACACAATCCTGTCTTTTCACAGACTCTCGCTGCGGCAAAAACAGGTACGGACCACAAAGCGTTGCTGTCATTGTAAAAAAGTGCATTTATTCAGGAAAGATTTCACCCAACAGTCCAATAATTCAGGAAGTGCCTTTCCATGATGTTCTGCGTCTATTGTTCCCATTTTAAACTAATTGCTAATTACTTGTGCATAATTGGGATGTTATAAGTATGGAAAATAGACTATCGCTATATTGTTACAATGACAACCAACCATAAACTATATAACATTACACAGTTAATTTGTTTCTTTTTGGACATGCAACGTTTTACATGTATGCCTCTTTTCTTAAGATCTAATGAAACGCTGCTATCCGCACATTGTGTGTTGTTGTTTCTATTCTACAACTGCATCTACAACATTTG
Organism: Triturus cristatus; assembly: GCF_964204655.1. Taxonomy (NCBI): domain Eukaryota; kingdom Metazoa; phylum Chordata; class Amphibia; order Caudata; family Salamandridae; genus Triturus; species Triturus cristatus. The sequence continues at coordinate 730,001,170 of NC_140587.1, read as the reverse complement.
TCGTGTTATAGGAATTACTGCACTGTTGTTTTCTCATTAATGCCTAATTCAACAGAAAAAACAGCCATAAGACATTGATTCCAAAATAATCATGTATGCGTCGAAAACAATTATGGTTGTTGCGATCAAACAATAAATTATCATTGAGTCTGTTTCCTTATTGCTTAAACCCAATATTTTAAAATGATGAAAAGTGCTTGTGCCAACATTATTGCAACCACCATAAAGTGCTAAGTGCTGTAAAAAGTGCTAAAGTGCTTATGCAAAAAATCTGAACACCCTGATGCCACCATGAAGCCTCATGTACGTTGATAAAGTGGCAGGGCACATTGTAAAAATATTGAGCATACAACATTGAAGTGTTAAAAATGTTAAAAGTGCTAATGCAATATACAATGAAAAAGATGATAGTTGTATACACATTATCATACATTGCAGCTTAGATTTTTAGAAATCACCATTGTATCTACCACAGTCTGAATATTGGGGAGATTTACTGATGACCACCATGTACTTGATAATCTGATAATACGATTAGATGATTGATCACAACCATCAAGCGATGCACCCAATCATGGATTCTTAAAGGAAATTGTGCAAATCCTCACTGGTGTTCAATCCATTTGGCATTTTACTGTCCAGTTCCATTATGAACTGTGATTCCAGTTGTTGCAACAGTTTCTCCTTGTTGCTCCCTATGGGAACTGCCCCTATAACAAAATATTTTAGTTCCCTGATGGTGTTTTGGTGCACTAGCTTGAAATGTCGAGCCAGCGGATAATTAGGGTCGGAATTTACAACCACTCTCAGATGCTGTGGGATTCTATTTTAAACTTGGGGGCAGATTTACAAGCCCCTTGCATCACTTTTGCACCGTTGTTGCAACACTTTTGTGACGCAGCGGCAGCGTAAAAGTTGCGGCCCATTTACAACATGATGCATCTAGGGAGATGCATCATGTTGTGAAGCCCTGCGCCATATTAAACCTGCGTCAGGTTTAATGTATGCTGGGTGGGCGTTCCGTCGCAGGAAGCCCCGTAAAAGTGACACAGTGAAATCTACAAGATTTCACTGACCCACTTTTACGTCCATGCTGTGTCAAAACCCTGCACCTGCTTGAAGCAGGCATAAGGAGTGACACAGCATGTGAGGCATAGGGTACCCCTGAGCATTGCTGGAGTTGCGTCGTGCTTGCGACACAACTCCAGCAATGCATGACTTTTCCGTCAACAGATGCGTCCGAATTTCAGATGCATCTGTCAACCCTTGCGCCATGGTGCGCCATATTGTAAATATGGCGCATCCATGGTGACGCAAGGATTTGGCATGTTGGCGCGGGGAAAGTGACGCATCTCTACAGATGCGTCACTTCCTTGCAAATCTGCCCCTTGAAGTTTAGTACTCCCCAAGTACTCGAGCCCACACAGGCATTCCAATATGTATACTGCATGGTCAGTGCAGCAGTTGTAATGACCTCTGATCTGAACGGTTTTTGTGCTAAATGCAGTCATATATTCTGTCATGTTAACTCCAAATTTACAGGCTCTGCACAAGCTGCATTTGAAGAATCCGGTCTTGGTTGTCAACCAAGTGAGAGCTGGGGTAATCTCAGGACTGCTCCTCACTAGTGCATCCCTCATAGAGGGGGAACGCCTGTTTGTTAACAATGGTTTGTCTGGGAGGATCTGGTTTAGTGTAATATCAGTTAACACTATAGGCCAGTGGGTGTTAATAATTTGCCTAATTTGCAGTTCCTGCTTGCTATACGTTGTGATCATCCTAATCTCTTGTGGAGTCTCCCCAACACTCAATAAAGTAACAGTGGTGGGTATACTGATATCTTTTCTAACTGTTAGACTAGCTTCTCTTGTCTGTGCATTTGCTTTTTGGTTGGCTTTATGTAGATCGGCAAAATGGTAACCCCAAGCAATGCATCTCTCTATTGCCTCTCTCTGGCATTATATATATATATACATATCCTACTGGGGGTCACCAGTAGGTAGTTATAGGAAGGACCATTTTTTTGCTTGGCTATAACTTGCCGTCATTTGACCAATCTTCATGAAATTATCCCCCAAAAAGTGTCAAGGTAGTGTCTGGTTGTCATGAAAAGTTTGGGGTGATTCATGCAGTGGGGACCAAGAATATGGGGCATGAAGTGAGGTTGTGTTTGTAATGTTAATTACCATAGGAACCTTTAGCTACACCTACAGCCCGAACCACTGAATGGACTTACACCAAATTTGGTAGGGAGGTAGATGCCATTTCAAGGAAGAGCCTTTTGCTTATTTGGTGTAAATCCATTCAGTAGTTGTTGAGAAATGTAAGTTTAGTGATATTTCGCAGAGGTTTCGCAATGAATCACAAATGCACTCGCCAAAGGGAATGCTCTGATTGGTTGGACACAACCTGAACAGAAAGTTGCAGCTGCCATTTTATCTATTGGGAATGGTTCTCGGGGCTGAAGATTTGTGTGAAACCCCACATAAGGGGTCAGGGTGGAGATACTCTGACCCCATGGTTGAGAAATTAGGGTGCTAGTGACACAAGTTATGTGTTCAAAATGTATTTTTTTTAATCGTGCACGATATTTGCGATGATGGCGCGTCCACCAGCGTGGCCCCCCATGAAACATCGTGGGGACATCGCAACTATCAACGTCATAGCAAATATTGGTGTAAATATAAAAAATATATCAGTGAATCTTTATAACGCATTATTATAGAGATATTGAGATTCTTATAAATGTTTTATAGAGTTATTTAGATAGTGAGTCATCTAGCTTGATGGTTAGAATTAATTATATAGTTATAACTTGTTTTAATGTGCTGGTGGCTATTGAATTCCTGCTTTTGTTTCCTGTTTTCGCAACGTGTCTAGGGGCATCATGATTACCGATGTGATCGCGATCTCTGGAGTGACCGCAAAAATATAAAATAGGTTTTAGAGAAACCCCTAATGTGTAAAATACTGTAGTATGTGTGGAGATATGTGTTTTAGACTTTGTCTTCGTGACATGCTGAATAGCGGTGAGAAGATAAAATAAGTCTGAAAGATGGTTTTTAAAGAAACTTAGCGGAAAAACATGCTTTGAAAGAAGTATGTATATAATAGTATGTGTAGTGCAATGTTCAGGATGGATTTTTTACATATTATTTTTGGATGTATAAAAGGAAATCGAAAGCAGCCGGGTCATAGAGGACCTCACCACCAGAACTAGTCACTAGCAATATGCAATATTGCCCACCTCAAGAGATCTGCTGCTTGTAGATCACAAATAAACTTTAAACAAATGGTTTGAATGAGAGGCAATATAAGGGCAAGTGTAATCAAATTGTATAGTAATATGTGAACAAAGGATATTTCACAAATTAGTGTATTTCTTTCTCTTCTTTTTATTTTCTGTTGCATTTCATTTAAAGACAGCCAGCCAACGCGTTTCGCCCAAACATGGGCTTCTTCAGGGCAAGAACAATGTAAATGACCAGCGTATTTTCTGGCGTATTAGTAAGATGAGAGCTGAAGACAAATTCTAATGCCTAATGATGTCGCTCATGGTGGAGCAAAGGTCGGTATATATATACGCTGGCGATTCTATTAGATGTCGGTATTAGCCGCATCAAAAAAGATTCGGATCTGTGTCCGTAAATCAGCATCCTGGGGCCAGCACGTATCGTCACTTACCATGTCATGAGTGATGTAATATGTAACATCATCAGCAGTGCATTGCGGGCGCGCAAGTTATAGTTAGCTCAACTATAACAGGCAAATTTCTATGGATTTATATGAGTCAAATGTTCAACTAACTATAACGTCTCTGAAACCTATGTTTTTTTTAGTGAATTTCTAAGGTTTTTTAAATGCTAATTCCTAACTATAATGTCTGTAAAACCTATGTTTTTCTCAGTGAATTTCGAAGGTGTTTTAAATGTTAATTTTATATTTTAATGTTTATAAAACCTATATTTTTTCTATCATATTTTTAAATATTTTGGAACTCTATTATACTTCTTATTTTTAACTTTAAAAATCATATAATGTTTTATATCTTCCCCAAAAAATATGTATATATATATTTTTTGGGGGGAGAAAAATGCACTCCCATAACGGTAGCGTACCAAGCTCCATCACCACACGAATCCTATCCGCCATATTGATAAACTCGTAAAGGATGCACATTTCGTATCCGACGAGTTCATTGCACCGCGTCCCGCGTAACATAAACGCATGAAGTCACCCCAGGTACTACTTTGGTATCCGACGGGTACGCAGTACCAAGCCACGCATTACGTCATGTATGTATGGGGCCGTGCATGCTGCGTGTTGCGTATTCGACGAGTACACACTGCCAGGCCCTGTGTCACGTCACAGACGTATAGTATTGTGCCAGGTACGCCATTCCCTTTTTTTTGTCTCAAAAGTTTATCTAAATAACTTTAAACAGTAAATGAGAGCACGTGAAAATCTAAATTATTTTGAACATTTATATATTTCTAACTATCATAAACTTATATTATGATAAATATATTTTGTCAGATTCGCATCAGGTGCGGCCTCCTTGCGCGCCCGGTGCGCGATTGCCATGTGTCCTTAAAAAAAAGCATTTGATTGGTTCATAACATTTCCCATTGTAACAGTTGTACGACCCCGCCCATTTTACTCATTCTCTCTACAGCGTTTGATGAGAGACAGCTCTTCTGCTTAGAAAGCTTTTTTGAAAAGTGTTTTCCTGTATACACATATCTTATACTACACACAACATGCAGCGATCATCTTGATCAATATTCATGCTCTGTACATTAGCCTTCCATGTGTGATTGCCATGCATCTCAAACGTTCCATCAAAAAACAAATATGTGTTACACAATGCCCCTGGTGTGTGTGTCTGCACATTATTGTGCTGCCTTTCGGCCTGGGTATTGCTGGCTCTAAGGAGCATCATCAGCCACGGGCAGACTGCACATCCTAGATCACATGCCATCTCATTAACGATAGTTTCCGCCCTCCAGACACATGCTCCACTAATCTAAATTGCACACTCTGCGAGGTCAAAACTACAAAAGAAACACACATATTTACACTTCCTGGCCAGGCAGGAACTGAACAACGCCCAAGTCCCCGGAATAATTATTCACACCCCTACGCTGGCCTGGTGTACGCAAGCCCAGCCCACTTTGCGTACGTATAAATAGGATAACCACGACGCCACACGTCCCTCTTCTTCCACACTACCTCAAATGATTTGCCGCATCCACCTCGCATATCACAATGCGCAATAAAAAACAGAAATGGATCCATGAGGTGTACTCCATCCTGCCAATCAACACGGGCTCTAAATTGTGAGCCCTACTGCCTGTCGTCTACGAAAGGGATCCATGAGGTGTACACTCTCCTGGATCAACACTCCATCTGAATTGTGAGCACTGCTGCCCGTAGTGTTTGCTCACACAACAATGACAGCAGGTAAGCAGAGCGGCCTGGGTGCATAGGGCCTCCAATTGAGCACGCTGCGGCGAGAAAGGTGGGGTGCTTCAGCCTAGCTGCGCATGTCCGAACTAACGATATTGCCATGTGTTATAATGTGATCTTTGACCTCATTCAGTCACATCTCTGTCTCATTTTAAGGATCTGCTATACTATAAGGTAGGCCTGAACCTACGGGCAGCGCTACCCTACAGACACCTGTTGAGGGCGGTTCTGCGGGAGGGGTGGGGGGCATCAACCTGAGTGTGCACATGCGAAAAAGCAATGTTGCCGTGCGTAATGATGTGATCTCTGACCTCATTCAGTCACATTGGTCTAATTTTAAGGACCTGCTGGACCGTACTGTAGGCCTGAGCCAGCGGGCAGCACTACCCTACAGACACGTGGCGTTGTCATTTAGGACACTGTAGTGAGCTCCTTACTACGTGCACATGCACACAGGCTCCCGCCACTGCATTACAAGAGCACATTATGCTTCTAGCATGCGCTCTGTTCCTTTCTATGGGAACATTGGCATAACATATTATTATTTAACCTTGTGTATTCTCGTGCACTCCAACTCCTCTTTGAACCACGATTACCACTAACAGTTGGTAGATCGTACTTCAAAAACAAAGGATGCACTCAACTCCTATTTTCTATCAAGCTTGAAATAAACCTTCATGTACCTCAAGACGTTTCCACCATTAAATTATTTCTCCCTTTTCAGACATTCCATTGATTGCCACAAGAAGGGCGGAGCGGGAGCTGACCCCACAATGATGCCCTGGCATTCTGACACCTTCCATCGTGGTATCAAGACACCGTCCCCGACCGGAGACCTAGTCTATCGTACAAACATACCCCGGACTAGGAGCTTGCACCAACACGTCGTGGGACACACCAGTGGTTGGAGGTGAACAGTGAAGCCTCGGTGTGCAAGACCTACAATTGAGCACCGTGCGGGGGAAGGGGTTGGGGTGCAGCACCATGGGTGCACAGGTGCATGCAAGCAATTTTCCCGTAGCTAATAATGTAGGACTATATTATCAAAAAACAGAGATAACATTATCACTAGGGGTGGGCGGAATTTGCGAAATTCCCTTTCGCAAACCATCGCGAAAATGTTGAAAATCTCCGCAAACACGCCAGAAATATCGCGAAGACGCGTACGTTTTTTTTTTACCGCCTGTTCGCTGTATTTTTTGCATGATCGCGGCTCGCCAACTTACCCATGCGGATGCTCACAGGCGTGGCCATCTTGTTTTCACTTGTCCCGCCCGCTCGCGTTTGATATGACGTGCCCGCGTCCTTACGCTCTCGCTCGCTGTGGAGAATGACGTGTTCGAGATCTCAATCGTCTCATACTCTCGGGGAGCATGATCGCGAGAAGAAAGACGTGATCGCGTGACAAATGACGTGATCGCGTGACAAATGACGTTAATGCAGGCGCGAACTGTCGCGAGACAGCGCAAATGGCTACCAACAATCCAAGATCTCGTGGAAAATGCGACCGGATCGGGAAAACTTGTCGTGAACGAGGGGATTCAGGTAAGGCGATCGCGCACACGCGAGAATGTATTTTTTTTCAGCGCGAGCAAGAAAAAAATTACCGGTAAAATGCGGATTGCAGGAATTTTGACATTTTCGCGCTTTCCGCGGAACGCGAAAATGCCAAATTATCACAATTTCCGCGAGCGGAACGGAATTTTTGCCCAGGCCTAAATATCACCACTTTAGCGACAGGAAATTGCCGCTAAAGTGACGATAAGGGGTTGATAATATGCCCTTGTAAATTCCCATAGAAACCCAGGTTCACACTAGAACCTGGGCTTCTAAGGGAATTCACAAGGGCATATTATCAACCCCTTACCGCCGCTTTAGCGGCAGTTTCCTGCTGCTAAAGCGGTGATAATGTTATCGCCCTTCCTTCATAATATGGCCCATAATCTCTGGCCTCATGTATTTAATTTTAAGGACTTGCTGAACCACACTCTTTCTCGCAGAGCCCAGCGTTCTAGACAAATGGGTGACGGAGGGTAAACACTAAGGGCTGGGTGCAATAGGCCGACGCTCTGTCTACTCCTCCCCTTCTTATTTTGACTCTTCCTCCCCTTCTCCCTTTCACCCACTCTCCCTCCCTTCCATTCTCACTATGGTCCTTTCATTCGGACTACCTTTCTTTACCTCTTCCACATGGCACACATACTTATGTTTAATTTTTGTCTTGCATGTCTCCTACCCTGCTTCCACTGGAGTCCAACCCACTTTTTTTATTATACGGTTCTATTAAAGTTATATTTCTATTTATTTCTGTTTTAATAAAGGTTACTTATTTTTTCAAATAAATAACTGTGAATAGGTCTTCTTTTTCTGATGACACTTGTCTATTGTTTATTGTGAAAATCATTTGTTTATAGGAGATTTTAAGGACAACATTATTTAATATTAGAGTGCTCCTACCAAACATAACCTAACTGACTATTAGACAAATGAAGTCTGGGTAATTTTACAACGGCAAGAGTTCTATGAGTGTATCACTTCATAACACCATAAGTACTGCCCGTGTGATTACAGTACAAATAAGGCACTGCCTAGGACCACCGAGGCTTCAGGGACTGCTGAGGCCCACCCTGCATATTTAAATAAAGACTCGGAGTGTGGCGATCCCCAGACTTCAGTTGGCCTTGAACCCCCCGAACTATTAGTAAACAATACCCTGGAAGGTGGCGCTCCCCTAGGCTGCAAAACGTCTCTGTGCCCTTCCGTGCCTAATTTACATGTGACATTAAGATCCCCAGTCCTACAGAGACCCCGCAATATAATAATTGGATTGGCCACGGAACATTACCCACCCACCAGGGCCCTAATTTAAAAGAACGGGTGAGACCCCGCTTTTTTAAATTTTATTTTCTCTCCATTTTTACCATCGACATCCCCTCTATTACAGCGATACAAGGTTTTCCTCCTCTTGCTTCAAGTAGTCGAACAAGTATTTGCTATCACAGGGTGGAAGCCAAGCACCACCCTCTAATAGCAAACAAAAATGTCCAGCAACTGCACACCCCGGGACATTGTATGAGCTGCGCCTGAGAGGTCGCCCTCCCTACTACCATGATGCATTTGTTAGTATAAACGCATACTAACACTACTTACACATGTGTAGTACAGCAACCAGCATGTAGTGAAGAAGCAGAGGAAGTGCAAAATCTAAAAATATAAATCCTACCTGAAGTCGGATAACATAGTTCAATGAGCAGACGACCCTGGCATGAGGAGAAACAGCTACATGAACAAAACGGGTCTTCAGCACAACGCAGCAATTTTGAAATATTGCTGAGTGGTGCCTTCTTTTTGCCTTCTCCCACTCGTCGCCAAATTTATGTAGTGAGGAGGCAGACAGCAGTGAATCCAATAAGTAGATTTCTTACAAGAAAACAAGACACCTGAAACAACCACCAACAGGAGCAGACAGCAAAGCAACCATCTAATCCAGCACCGTGTACAAACTCCGCAAGGTCCCCCTCATGACAGCCCTGCATTCTAACATTACATACTGAGGGCCATATTATCAAGGAACGACGTTAAAATTATCGCCACTTTAGCAGCAGGAAACTGCCGCTAAAACATCGATAATGGGCTTGATAATATGCCGTAGAGAATTCCAATAGAAGCCCATGTTCTCATGTTAACATGGGCTTCTATTGGAATTCTCTACGGCATATTATCAAGCCCATTATCGCCGTTTTAGCTGCAGTTTTCTGCCGCTAAAGTGGCGATAATTTTAACGCCGTTCCTTGATAATATGCCCCTTAGATTCTAGTAGAATTACATACTAACATTCTACTATGACTTACAATGGAATACTACACAGAGTACATGACTTTACAGAAATGAGCTCATAGTTTCATCCACAAGTCTTGCCACCGGTGGGGGTAAGACTTTCGCTTCCCACTCCCTATATTGTATAAACGTAAACTAACACTTCTTCCACACGTATGCTACAGCGCCCAGAGCACATCACTTTACAGCAATGAGCTCACAATTTAGGCTCACGGTTTAATTCCTGAGTCTTCACACCTGTAGGGATGAGTGGTTCGTTTCCCTCTCCCTATATACGATAAATGCATACTAACACTACTTACACACTTTTACTACAGCGGCTAGTATCCTACACCGCCCAGAGCCCATCACTTTACAGCAATCAGCTTGGTTTCATCCCCACACCGGTAGGCATAACTACTTCGCTTCCCACTTCCGGTATACTATCAACACACAGTAGCGGTCAGTAGTTTGCTGCCCACTCCCTGTATGGTATAAACGCCTACTAACACTACTTGCACACGTATGCTACAAACACCAGACCACATCAGTTTACAGCAATGACCTCACGGTTTAGACTCTCGGTTTTATACCCAAGTGTAGCATCATATCATACCACCACCATGCCACTCTGAGCAACACCGCACTTTCAGATCGTTAACAGTGACAACTACCTACTGGCGACCACCAGTAGGTAATCAAGAACAAATTACAATAGTTCCTTGATTCTTTTAGCTTTCAAAAATTCTCTCTATTACTGTCTTTCTACTTTTCCATATAAATAGTTTTTTTAATATTCAAGTACACATCGAAGTCAGATATGCAACGTATTCTATCAACACACTTTCTAGAACATTCTACTACACGTGGAGGTTAAAAGTTCATCAATTTTTTTAAACCTAACAATATTTTTTTGCAACATTTTCTCGAACATTTAACGGCACGTGCAGGTTAAAAGTTCACAATTGTTTTAAGTTCGAACAGTGCCTTCCAAATGCAAGTAGCAGGTGTGGTTGAGTTGAGCAAATTTTATCCTCTAATATGTACTTTAATATGTACGTGCAAACTGCTTTTTCTTAACCAATCACAAACATACTTTTCCACAAAACGAATGTGCACCCTACTTTTAAAAAACAATGCTTTTCATCTCCCAATCAGGTACCATTTTGTATGAGAAAAGAAACTAGTTCCCCATCTTTAAACATATCTCTTATTCTACGAAGGAACTGCATGAGCTACAGACATCTTTCCATACCTTCCAGCCATACCTTCAAAATGCTAGTGTGGATCGTAGGACATAGCTATGTTTTCTGGTGCAAGAGGTATGCAGAACAGAGACGTATTGACTTAGACCTAGGTTTAAAAAATGTGGACATTAAATGGTTTGGACAGAGAGGATTGAAGTGGCACCAATTGTTGCCTTTGGTTAAAACCTGTTTGCATCTCCAACACCCTGACCTCATGATTGTGCACTGTGGTGGAAACGACCTAGGCACATTGACTGGGGTAGATTTGGAAATGCTTATGAAGGACACCTTTGGACAATTGATGTTACTTTTGCCTCAAACTCTCTTTGTATATTCCAATATATTCCAAAGACAGAAGTGGAAATGGTCCAAACAATTTTGATCTCAGATTGAAAAATCTCAGAAAAAAGTCAACAAAGCTGTCTCTGCATACCTCAGAGACCAAAAAATGGGGTCCATATACAACAACAACATACATTTTGATATAGCGGATATAAACAGAAGTGATGGAGTACACTTCACAGATCAGGGAAATTGAGTTTTCCTGAATAACTTGAAGCTGTGCATCTGCACTTATATGTAGCTCAAACTAATGAACACAAGGGCTCTTTTTAGAGCCACCATATAACTTACAACTTAGGCCCCCTATTTTAGGGCCATATAACGCCAACTCCCGCACCCTCGCCAAAATGTATTCTCCGCACAGCTGTGGCGCAGCTTCCAGGCCATCTCACTTTGCAGCACAGACCTCTCACTTTGATCCCCAGCCCTACTCACCCATAGAGGTGAGTAGTTTGCGCTCTACAAATACATATTGATTTACCTTTGCACTCCCTATACAACACCAACTAAGCACCATACACAAGCCACAATGTTCTAAACAAAAGTTCATCCAAGTACCTATAACTACATGCTGACACTACTTGCACAGATGTGGCACAGCGGCCAGAGCACATGACTTCACAGCATATGACACACAGTTTGGGCTCACGCTTTAATCCCCGACTCCGGCAGCAGCTCAGCTTAGTAACATGAGACTCTAGACAATACCTCACATATATTCCGTACCCCAGGACTTTCATACCAGTACGGGTCAGTAGTTCGTCCTAGTAGTTATAAACACATCTGGACTCTACTTCCACAACTGTAGTGCAGCAGCCACGGCACATGAATTCACAGCATAAGACACACAATTTGGGCTCACGCTTTAATCCCCGAGTCCCGCACCAGCTCACCTTACCCGCATCAGACTTTACCTAATACCTCACTTAATTTCCGTAGCCCACCACTTACACACTGGTAAGGGTAAATACTTTGCTTCGTAGCCCCTCTATAGCACACCCTAAACACCCCACAGTGGTTACAGTGCTCCTACCCTCCTATTTCCCACTTTTCCCCCCCTTTTTCCCCCTTTTTTTCACCTTACTGGCTTCAACGGAATCACAAAATGGCAGCCAACACTTCCTAGTTACAACCGCTCGCATCGCTCGCAGCCAATCAGCAACAAGCTCGTGCTCGTAATGCCTCAGCCAATCAGATGGCAGAATTCCCAAATATCGATATCTGTAAATTTCGAAATTTCGACAAAACTACTGAACGTATTCACACCAAATAAACAAAAGCATGCTTTCTATACCAAGACCCTTCTCCCTGCCAAATTTGGGGTAATTCCTTGTCTACAGTTTCCTATTGAAATTAACATGGAGAAAACAAGTTTTGGGACCCCCCTTTTTTCTCGGCCCCCCTTTACGAATCACCCCCAAACTTTCAACATAGGAACTGATCTCAACAAAGAATTAGTTTTGAAAATTTCACAAAGATTCATCAATCAGTGCCAAAGTTACTGCGAACAGAGTGTTGCTATTTTCCTATAGTAACTAGGTCCTAACTATAACTACCTACTGGTGACCGCCAGTAGGTAATATACATATATATATATATATATATATATATATATATATATATATATATATATATATATATATATATATATATATATTCAGTGAAAAAACCATAGGTTTCACACACGTTATAGTTAGGAATTAGCATTTAAAAAACCTTAGAAATTCAGTGAAAAAACCATAGGTTTCACACACGTTATAGTTAGGAATTAGCATTTAAAAAACCTTAGAAATTCAGTGAAAAAACCATAGGTTTCACACATGTTATAGTTAGCTGGACATTTTACTCGTAAAAAACCAATGAAATTGCCCCGTTATAGTTAGTTCAGCTAACTATAACTCGCGCGCCCGCAATGCACTGCTGATGACGTCACATATTACATCACTCATGACATGGTCAGTGACATCACTCATGACATCACTGATGACATCTCAAATGACATCACTGATGACATCATCCTTGTGATAGAGTGGCAGACCTCCTCTTCCCCTAATATAACCTTTGATACACACATTTAAAAATAGAGACTGAAATTTTCAAAAAATGGACATACCAATAACAGTTACAACAACATATTCAGTAATTCTAAGATCCACATACACATCCACTCATTCACCAACAGTCCTATACAGTCACTCATACATGTACTCACTCATCATATGTACTCGTACACCTATACATCCTGTTACACAACACCACTCATCCATAGAGTTACTCACACACATAGTCACTCATGCTAATAAAGAATCAAACATCCATTTACTTGCATATACAGTTATACACACACCACCACACTTACTTCTACAGAAACTTACACATACTTACTCTCTTAAACAATCACTTATAGAAACACATACTTATTCATACAGGAACTCTTTCAATCTCTCACTCTCACATATACTCACTTATATACACCAATAGTCACATATACTAGTTTAAAACATATGTAGTTACTCATAAAGACACCATTGAGACAGTCATTCACTCACTAACACACCCATGCACACACTCATCCACCCATACAGTCCTGCACACATGCTGTCTTCAACACATACAAACAGTGAGTCACTCATTCATGCACCTATGCACTACGTAATACCCCCACCGAACCATACAGACACTCATACTGATACTCAAAAAACCAACTAATAACCTATATAGACACCCATGTAGCTACTCACCAACCCATGCAGCCACTTATACACAAAGTGAGAGACTGATACAGATATATACATATTTAAACATTACTCACTAAAACATGTATTCACTATGATACACTTAATCAGTCAGTTAAACAATCAATTTGTCAAAAACAAATCATCCATTTAGACACTTATATACCCATTTATTCTTCCATCGACCTTGAGATATACATATATAAAACATATTTAATTTTCAGAAAAACCCACATTCACTGGATGATGTCATCAGTGATGTCATCAGTGATGTCATTTGAGATGTCATCAGTGATGTCATGAGTGATGTCACTGACCATGTCATGAGTGATGTAATATGTGACGTCATCAGCAGTGCATTGCGGGCGCGCGAGTTATAGTTAGCTGAACTAACTATAACGGGGCAATTTCATTGGTTTTTTACGAGTAAAATGTCCAGCTAACTATAACATGTGTGAAACCTATGGTTTTTTCACTGAATTTCTAAGGTTTTTTAAATGCTAATTCCTAACTATAACGTGTGTGAAACCTATGGTTTTTTCACTGAATTTCTAAGGTTTTTTAAATGCTAATTCCTAACTATAACGTGTGTGAAACCTATGGTTTTTTCACTGAATTTCTAAGGTTTTTTATATGCTAATTCCTAACTATAACGTGTGTGAAACCTATGGTTTTTTCACTGAATTTCTAAGGTTTTTTAAATGCTAATTCCTAACTATAACGTGTGTGAAACCCATGGTTTTTTCAGTGAATTTGCAAGGTTTTTTAAATGCTAATTCCTAACTATAACGTGTGTGAAACCCATGGTTTTTTCAGTGAATTTGCAAGGTTTTTTAAATGCTAATTTTTTTTTTTCTTCTATTTTTTCTAACATATTTTTATTTTAATTTTCTTACCTTTTATAAAGACTATGATTAAATTTTTAAAATTCTTAAATATGTTTTTTTAATATATTTTTTAAAATAAACATGTAAAATTTATTTGCAGTACTTTTTTTCTATTTTTTTTTTTATTTTTTTAGTACGCGTACCATAAGCTCACGGTAAGCGTACTGTTTACGCAACGTCCGTAATTTTCCTACGCTGCTCGCGTATAGTTACGCAATTTGCGTAGCCGCGCGTACTCCGCGTGGGACGCGTACGCGTGTACGCTACACGCGCACGTTACGCGGAAGTGCCGGGAGTCACTGTTATGCGCATGCGCGCAAGCGCGTGTCTTTTTTACGCGCATGCGCACTTTTGCCGTAAGCGTACCGTAAGCGTACCGTAAGCGTACGGTAGGTCATGTGATCATGAAACACAACTTTTGATTGGTTGAAACTACTTTCAGTTCTAGAACTCTCCTACACCACACCCATTCCCCTCATTTCTGCTTGTGATCCCTTGGGAGAAGGAGCTGGTTTGTCTTTGGGATACGATGGCAGAACAGCAGAGCTCTTCTGAGAGTGAGGCTAGCACTAGCAGCACTGTCTTGAGGCAGAGATCGAGGAAACAAAAGCCCTCTTATGTATGGGATTATTTTACTTTTCCTGAAGGCCAGCAAAAGGTAAATGCACCCTTAGTGACTTGTAAGCTGTGTAAGCGTGTACTTTCTAGAGGTAATCCTAACAGGAAGTATTCCTTTGGGAATCACACCATGAAGAGACACCTCCAGGATGTACACAGAAGGACACATGGTCATCTTTTTGGAGGTAACTCTTCAGAAAGACAAGCCAGTACATCCACAGCAGCTCAGCCTGAACCATCATCTGCAGGGCTGACTCCTTCTTCTGCAGGTCAGGTGAGCCCTTCATCTGTGGGGGGAGAATCTCCTTTTGCTGGCCCTCTGGAAATCAACCCTCGATTTCGGAAGGTTGATATTCGATGCACATTTTGTCAAGATCTAATTTGCTATAGGGAGACCAGTGTTTCCCTAGTGAACAACAAAATAGATCAACACATTTGTCGCTTTGAATAATTTTCCCATGCTTCCTTTCCTCTGTCCCTGCATGAACACAACGGTTCTTTTAAGAGCCAACCTTATCTTTCATCTTTTTTTTACATATGTTTTTAAAAACTTTTTTTTATTCTTGTTTTACCGTACGCGTACGGTGCGCGTACTTTTTTTTTTTTTTTTAAAAACACTAAAAATCAATAAACACATTACAAGGTCCTTGAGAGACTACAATTATTATTATTGACTTACCATACTCACTGAAAAAATATTTATTCATTTGTTTTTTTTAAAAATAGTTTTAAAAATGTTTGTACTTTTCGAAAATTTTCTATATCTATCTGGAAAAAAAGAAAAAAGTATTAATATTTTTAAAACATTTTATAATACAGTACACATATTTACATGGGTGTGTGCTAAGAGTCTGCTTCTTCCCCCAAAAATTCGCTCCCCCTTTCCATCTAATGCAACTGTGAAATCACCAGAGCAATACGCAATAAATCTCTGCCTATAATTCCTCTCTGCACACAGAGTCATGTTTTCACATTAGTCCCAAAACGAAATTTCTTTGCCAATTTGAAAGCACACTTACTGCTCTTTTTTTTTTCGGGGCAAGTGAAAATCACTTTTACAGACTGACACATTATGAAACCACTTTTTTTGATTTTTTTAAATGCACATGTCCAAACTGTTTTTTCAGACCACCACCATGTGTATTCTCGGTGACTGCCTACACTCCAGCAAGGGCAACCAGCCTTAGTGATGCTGAATGTATTTGCATTACAGACTGAAACCTGAAAACCCCACTCGCTTGTAAATACTGTGCATGACTATACATGGCAAGCACATGGGTGTGTGCTAAGACTCTGCTTCTTCCCCCAAAAATTCGCTCCCCCTTTCCATCTAATGCAACTGTGAAATCACCAGAGCAAGACGCAATAAATCTCTGCCTATAATTCCTCTCTGCACACAGAGTCATGTTTTCACATTAGTCCCAAAACGAAATTTCTTTGCCAATTTGAAAGCACACTTACTGCTCTTTTTTTTTTCGGGGCAAGTGAAAATCACTTTTACAGACTGACACATTATGAAACCACCATGTGTAACTACAACAAAAACAATTTCCATTTCTATTATTCATTTCTTAAGTTACCACATACATCCCCTCTCAAACTGTAAACTCACCTTTAAAATTAGTTAGTTGTGAAAGAAATGTGACACTCAAACAGCAGATTATCAGAGCCAGGATCTCTGTTGTGTTCACCTCTCTCCTCTCAGCAGAACCAGATAATGGCAAACTTTCCCTCTATTTTTCCACACATATACTTGTAAGTTTCAAATCTCAGTGCTTCCCCCTTTTTTTCAAATGTAATCACACATTTCTATTGGTTGAAAACCAACCCTTTTCCAAAAGTACCCTTCCCCCAACTTGACTTCTGCCTAGTACCCTTCCCCCAACTTGACTTCTGCCTGCTACCATAGCAACAGCTCATGGAACACTGCTGTGTTGAGTTAGGTCAGAAGTTCGCCAAACAATGTTTCAATTCCACAGAGCAAGAGTGCTTGACTTTTCAAACCTAACAGCAAATCCATAGTACTGTTCTTTGGTTACACATTTTTTTTTACCAATACAAAACATGCTTCTATTAATTTACACATACAGCCTAGTTTTTATTCTAGAATGGTATGAAACAGCCAATCAGTTCTTTTTGTTTTGTAAAAAATATATATGCCTCCATTTCCAAACTGTCTTTCTTTTCATATTGCCATTCTACTGAAAGACACCTCCTGAGTGCATCCAGTTCTCCTTTGAAGATGTTCACAGTGTGGATTGTAGGGCACAGCTATGTCTTCTGGAGTGAAAAGTTTGCAGAGAAAACAGGTATGGTGAGAGACCTTGCTTTGCCAAATGTAGACATTAAATGGATTGGTCAGAGAGGGTTAAAGTGGCACCAATTGATGCCATTGGTGAAATCCTTCATTCAAATCCAACACCCTGACCTCATAATAGTGCACTGTGGTGGCAATGACCTAGGCACTTTGACTGGGGTAGGTCTGGAAATGCTTATGAAGGACACCTTTGCACAACTGTTTACACTTTTCCCTAAAACTGCCTTTGTGTTTTCCAACATATGCCAAAGGCAAAAATGGAACTGGTCCAATCATTTCTGTCCACAGATTGACAAAGCAAGAAAGCACGTCAACAAATCTGTTTCTGCTTTCCTCCGTGACTATGGTATGGGTGCCATTTACCACAACAACTTGCGTTATGACATGCAAGACATTTATAGAGGAGATGGTGTGCACTTCAATGATGAAGGGAACAGAGTCTTCCTCTTGAACCTTAGACTCTGCATCGGTACTTACTTGTAGGTACCACTTAAAAAATGACTTCATAAACACAACAGCTCTTTTTAGAGCTCCCTAATATCTAAACTCTTAAATCTGCTTTTCATTTTTTTTTTTTATTTTTTTTTTTACCGTACGCTTACCGTAAGCTTACCGTACGCGTACCCCGTGATTTTTTTTAAAATCAATAAATGTTTTTTTTGTACTTTTCTGTCCTTCTTTGACCCCCTTACAAATGTTAGGGGGTCTGTAACTCTCCTCATTGCCCCCTTTCCTTGTTTTCACTCTTTTTTTTCAGAGTGAAATACACAAAATGGCGGCCGCCGCTTCCTGGTTTCGACCGATTCGAATGTTTACTAAGATCTAAGAGCCAATCAGAATCGCGCTCGCGCACGCCACCGTACGCTTACCGTAAGCGTACGGTAAGTGTACCGTAAGCGGGCTCAGATATATATATTGATTTAAAGGCTATTTTCTCAGAATCTACTGAACAGATTTACACCAAACCTACAAAAGGCACTTCCTTGACCTAGGGACTACCTCTCTGGCAAATTTTGAGTAATTCTGTTCAGCCGTTCGGGCTGTAGCTCGTTCTAAAGGTCCTATGGAAAAATGCATGGGAAAAACGCGTTTTGGGACCCCCCTTTTATCTCAGCCCCCGCTTGACGGATCCCCCCGAGACTTTCAGGGTAGGAGCGGAGCGTAGCGCCCCACCTATTTTGTGAAATTCGCGAGGATTCGTCGACCGGCGCCAAAGTTATTCAAAATAGAATGTTGAGGTTTTCCTATGGAAACGTGGTCCTAACTATAACTACCTACAGGCGACCGCCAGTAGGTAATATATATATATATATATATATATATATATATATATATATATATATATATATATATGAGTCCAACGCCTCCTCCAACTCAGGAAAAAGCACAGCACACTCCGGAATTTGAGGCAAGGACTTTATTGAAATAAAATGCGCGTAGTGCAGCAGTCCCAACAAACGCTAAGGCAGACGCGTTTCAAGCCTCCAATGGCTCTCATCAGTGCCTGTTCCTGGGTCTTCGCGCTCTCTGTGGTGTTCAACGAGGTGCAGGTGAGTTGAAAACCGCTCCCCTTTGTGATGTCATTACCTTCTCCTCCAATGGGTGACTCACGTTTTCAGCCTGCCTGACTGAAGCATGCTGGTACATGCAGTCCTGAGGGGTGTTTGTTCAGTAACAGAAATACTCCACCATCAAGTGATGTCCCAAAATACTGGATCAGGGCCACACTCCAGATCAAGAGCCCTGCAGGATGACCAAAAGCCTTACACCCGACTCCTTATTCAGGCGAAAATATCATCTCCTCTCTCCCCAAATGCAGTGTATCACACCATGTAGGCAGTCAAAACTGGTCGGGGGGGCTCCGTGTTTTTGCAGTTCATGCAATAATTCCAAGAGAGTTGCTGGTCTTAACACGGTGCACCAGACCGAGAGGGTGTGCTGTTAGTCAGCGACCTGCTGCTGACAAAACATGAGTCCAACGCCTCCTCCAACTCAGGAAAAAGCACAGCACACTCCTGAATTCGAGGCAAGGACTTTATTGAAATAAAATGCGCGTAGTGCAGCAGTCCCAACAAACGCTAAGGCAGACGCGTTTCAAGCCTCCAATGGCTCTCATCAGTGCCTGTTCCTGGGTCTTCGCGCTCTCTGTGGTGTTCAACGAGGTGCAGGTGAGTTGAAAACCGCTCCCCTTAGTGATGTCATTACCTTCTCCTCCAATGGGTGACTCGCGCTTTCAGCCTGCCTGACTGAAGCATGCTGGTACATGCAGTCCTGAGGGGTGTTTGTTCAGTAACAGAAACACTCCACCATCAAGTGATGTCCCAAAATACTGGACCAGGGCCACACTCCAGATCAAGAGCCCTGCAGGATGACCAAAAGCCTTACACCCGACTCCTTATTCAGGCGAAAATATCACCTCCTCTCTCCCCAAATGCAGTGTATCACACCATGTAGGCAGTCAAAACTGGTCGGGGGGGCTCCGTGTTTTTGCAGTTCATGCAATAATTCCAAGAGAGTTGCTGGTCTTAACACGGTGCACCAGACCGAGAGGGTGTGCTGTTAGTCAGCGACCTGCTGCTGACAAAACATGAGTCCAATGCCTCCTCCAACTCAGGAAAAAGCACAGCACACTCCGGAATTCGAGGCAAGGACTTTATTGAAATAAAATGCGCGTAGTGCAGCAGTCCCAACAAACGCTAAGGCAGACGCGTAATGCCTCAGCCAATCAGATGGCAGAATTCCCAAATATCGATATCTGTAAATTTAGAAATTTCTCCAAAACTACTGAACGTATTTACACCAAATAAACAAAAGCATGCTTTCTATACCAAGACACTTCTCCCTGCCAAATTTGGGGTAATTCCGTTTGCCCGTTCGACCTGTAGCCTTGTCTATAGTTTCCTATTGAAATTAACATGGAGAAAACAAGTTTTGGGACCCCCCTTTTTTCTCGGCCCCCCTTTACGAATCACCCCCAAACTTTCAACATAGGAACTGATCTCAACAAAGAATTAGTTTTGAAAATTTCACAAAGATTCATCAATCAGTGCCAAAGTTATTGCGAACAGAGTGTTGCTATTTTCCTATAGTAACTAGCTCCTAACTATAACTACCTACTGGTGACCGCCAGTAGGTAATATATATATATATATTCACTGAAAAAACCATAGGTTTCACACATGTTATAGTTAGCTGGACATTTTACTGATAAAAAACCAATGAAATTCCCCCGTTATAGTTACTGTAGGCAACTATAACTCACGCGACCGTAATCCTCTGCTGATGCTAATACTGTATTTAGACACTTATTTGCCCATGTCTTCTTCCATTAAATTTTAGCTATACATATATTACAAATATTTTTTTTTCATAAAGACACATATGTCATCAGCAGAGGATTACGGTCGCGTGAGTTATAGTTGCCTACAGTAACTATAACGGGGGAATTTCATTGGTTTTTTATCAGTAAAATGTCCAGCTAACTATAACATGTGTGAAACCTATGGTTTTTTCAGTGAATTTGCAAGGTTTTTTAAATGCTAATTCCTAACTATAACGTGTGTGAAACCTATGGTTTTTTCAGTGAATTTGTACGTTTTTTTAAATGCTAAGTTACTTTACGCCATTTGTGGCGTGCGCGCCCACTTAACGCAGTTCGTTCCGTGCGCGCACAGTGAGCACGCGGTGCGCTTCGCGCACCGCGTGCCCACGTTATGCTAGATGGGCCATGAACGCACGATGCGCTTCGCGCACCGTGCGCACATGGAGGTCATATGATGAGCATCGTTGTGACAGGTAAAATATATGTTTTGTTTAGCAATGATGAGCCATGCACAAAAGGTGCCCATAGGGCACCTTTTGCACACGGGGTGGGGAGAATGTGGATATTTTTTTTTTTTTTAATTATTTCTTACCGTACGCGTACGGTAAGCGTAATCGGCGAAATTTTCGAAATAATTAAAATTGCATTTTTTCACTTGGGGGATCGTTGGGGACTCCCTCGACATGGCTAGGTGCTTGGGAGCTGTGTAAACAGCCCCTTTACATGATTTGCACTTTGTTTTTCAACCCCCTGTCAGAGTGCGAGAGAGAAAATGGCGGCCGCCACTTCCTGGTTTCGACCGATTCGAATGTTTACTAAGATCTAAGGGCCAATCAGAATCGCGCTCGCGCACGCCACCGTACGCGTACGGTAAGCGCACCGTAAGCGCACCGTAAGCTGCCACAGATATATATATTGATTTAAAGGCTATTTTCTCAGAATCTACTGAACAGATTTACACCAAACCTACAAAAGGCACTTCCTTGACCTGAGGACTACCTCTCTGCCAAATTTCAAGTAATTCTGTTCAGCCGTTCGGGCTGTAGCTGTGTCTAAAGGTCCTATGGAAAAATGCATGGGAAAAACGCGTTTTGGGAACCCCCTTTTATCTCAGCCCCCGCTTGACGAATCCCCCCGAGACTTTCAGGGTAGGAGCGGAGCGTAGCGCCCCACCTATTTTGAAAAATTCGCGAGGATTCGTCAACCGGCGCCAAAGTTATTCAAAATAGAATGTTGCGGATTTCCTATGGAAACGTGGTCCTAACTATAACTACCTACTGGCGACCGCCAGTAGGTAATATATATATATATATATATATATTGAAAAAAAACATAGGTTTCACACACGTTATAGTTAGGCATCAGCATTTAAAAAACCTTGCAAATTCACTGAAAAAACCATAGGTTTCTCACATGTTATAGTTAGCTGGACATTTCACTCGTACAAAACCATTGAAATTCCCCCGTTATAGTTAGTTCAGCTAACTATAACTTGCGCGCCCGCAATCCACTACTGATGACGTCACATATTACATCACTCATGACATGGTCAGTGACATCACTCATGACATCACTGATGACATCTCAAATATAGTAGGTAGATATAGTTATGACCTATTTTCCATAGGAAATCCGTAACATTCTATTTGGAATAACGTTGGCGCCGATTGATGAATCTTTGCGACATTTTCCAAACTTTTGGCCAGCTCCTGTCCGCTCCTACCCTGAAAATTTCATGGTGATTCGTCGAGCGGGGGCCGAGAAAAAAGGGGGTCCCAAAACGCGTTTTCCCCATGCATTTTCCCATAGGACCTTTAGTCGAAGGTATAGCCCGAACGGCTGAACAGAATTACTTGAAATTTGGCAAAGAGGTAGTCCTCAGGTCAGACATGTGCCTTTTGCATATATTGTGTCAATCTGTTAAGTAGTTCCTGAGAAAATTACAGTTAAAAGCACATAAATATCTATATGTGCGCACCGTGAGCGCACCGTGCCGTGCGCAAGCGTAATTCTGATTGGTGGTTACATGTTAGTCAACATTCGAATCGGTCGAAATCAGGAAGTGTCGGCCACCATTTTGTGTGTTGTGTGTGTGACAGGGAAAAAGAAAGGTGGAGAACGTGAAAAGGGGGCAGGGTAGAGAGTTCCTGACCCCCTAGCCTTTGTCAGGGGGCCCTGAAGGACCCCGAAGGGTGAAAAAAACATTTTATTTTTTTTCAAAAAATCGCGGGGTGCGCGCACCCCCCAGCCGCCATTTTGAGTTTTAGAGGCAGAAGAGAGTTAAAAACACAAGTGGAGAACGTTAAAAGGGGGCAGGGTAGAGAGTTCCTGACCCCTTAGGCCTTCTCAGGGGTCCCGAAAAAAAAAAAAATATTTAAAAAAAATATCGCGGGGTGCGCGCATGTTGCGCGCATGGCGGCAAAAAAAACATTAAAAAAATAGAATTAAAAATCAAGTTTAAGTGTTTAGATGTTGGTTGGCTCTAAAAAGAGCCGTTGTGTTCATTGAGTGTTTTTTGTACCTACAAGTAAGTACCGATGCACAGTCTAAAGTTCAAGAGGAAGACTCTTCTCGGTGGAGAAGTGTGGCTCAATGGTTAGAGCGGCAGACCTCGATGCAGAGCACTGGTCCGGGACCAGGGTTCGATTCCCGTCACGGCAGGGTCTCGGGCTATAAATTCCGCGGACCGGATATTCTCGCCTCAGTGCCTATTCTAATCATGGGTCCCACGCTGCATCTCTGGGCAATAGCTTGCTTAATCTCCACAACAGCCCCAACAGCGCTGGGATGCCTGGCCTCACCATGGGGGTGCCCAGGAGTGGACACCTCACATGGAAAGCCAGGAAGGGTTCCACAGCGGTATGAGTAAAAGCGCCTGGATGCCCCCGTTGGGGGTGGCAGTGCGCTATACAAGTACAAACACATTTACATTCATCTGTGAAATGTACACCGTCTCCTCTTTAAATGCCTTGCATGTTGTAACGCAAGCTGTTGTGGTATATAGAACCCATACCACAGTCTATGAGGAAAGCAGAAACAGACTTATTGACGTGCTTTCTTGCTTTGTCAATCTGCGGACAATATTGGTTGGACCATTTCCACTTTTGCCTTTGGCATATATTAGAATATACAAAGGTAGTTTGTGGAAAAAGTGACATCAATTGCACAAAGGTGTCCTTAACAAGCATTTCCAGACCTACCCCAGTTAAAGTGCCTAGGTCATTTCCACCACAGTGCACAATTATAAGGTCAGGCTGTGGGAGATGTAGAAAGGATTTCACCAAAGGCATTAATTGGTGCCACTTTAACCCTCTCTGACCAATCCATTTAATGTCTACATTTGGCAAAGCAAGGTCTTTCACAATACCTCTTTTTTCTGCATACTTTTCACTCCAGAAGACATAGCTATGACCTACAATCCACACTGTGAACATCTTTCAAGGAGATCTGGATGCACTCAGAAGGTGTCTTTCAGTAGAATGGCAATATAAAAAGAAAGATAGTTGTAAAATGGAGGCTTACATACTTTTTTTTTAATAAAAAGAAATCATTGGCTGTTTCAGACCATTCAACACTAAAAACTAGGCTGTATGTTTCAATTTTTAAAAGCATGTTTTGTACTGGTTCAGAAAAATGTGTTCCCACAGAACAGTACTTTGGATTTGCTCTTAGGTTTGAAAAGTCAAGCACTCTTGCTCTTTGGATTAGAAACATTGTGTGCTGAACTTCTGACCTCTCTGCTCACACCAGTGTTCCACGACCTGTTGCTATGATAGCAGGCAGAAGTCATGTTGGGGGTAGGGATCATTTGGAAAGGGTTGAAATTTGCAACCAATAGAAATGTGTGTTTCCATTTGTAAAAATGTGGGAAGCACTGTGATTTGAAGTTAACATGTATATGTGTGAAAAAAGAGAGGGAAAGTTTGCCATTTACTGGTTCTGGTGAGAGGAGTACAGCTCAGAGATTCTGGCTCTGATAATCTGCTGTGTGAGTGCCACATTTCTTTCTCAACTAACTACTTTTAAAGGTGAGTTATGAATTTGAGAGGGGATGTATGTGGTGCATTTTGATATAAATAATAGAAATGTGATTCTTGTTTTAAAGTTGTGTTTTACATTTTATGTTTTGGAAGATATTTAACTGCCTTGAACTTGTAAGATATTATGGAGTATGTCTTCACCATATGTTAAGGTGTACTGGTATCACCCATGAATACCGTTTTCTGCCTAGAATCACACCATGAGTCTGTGTGCATAAAGGAATTGTTGTCAGAGATTTAATTCGTGTTCGTCTGGTTCTGTAAGACTTGCATTCGTAGGAAAGGGGCAGCTTGTTTTCTTGAAGTGTGATGGCTAGCATTCAGCACAAAGCAATATCTCACAAATGAGAGGCAAATGCTAACACATTTGAAATCAACATGGTAGATTTTCCTTCCACTCCTGCAATGGGTGAGGTAGTTGCTACATGTTACAAACTCCAATTAAAACTTACCACATATGTACTCTTACATACATCTGAGCAGTCTTCATGCAGTTGTGCAAGCGTCCATGCAGATCTCTCTTGCACCTGACAATACACAGTCTCCAGAAGTATGCTCTTAGCACACAGCCAGCTGCTTCTCCTGCACTCTCATGCTTACTATTCAGCACTGTGTGGTATTTCAGATAGCAGTGAGTAACGCTAACACATTCAACATCACCAAGGCTCATTTCCTTTGCTCTAGTCTAATCACTCACCCAGGTTACACATGCTCTTAGTCTCAAGTAGCTGTTAGGACATGTGCTCTTTTCTGCCTCTCTAAACTATAAGGAAAATGTGTCAGGCTGTTACAGTAATTATCATTTGCTCTACCACAGTAGTAAATGTGCTTTCAAATTGCCAATCAAATATCAATTTCTGCCTAGAATCACACCATGAGTCTTTGTGCACAAAGGAATTGTTGTCAGAGATTTAATTTGTGTTGGTCTGGTTCTGCAAGACTTGCATTCGTAGGAGAGGGGCAGCTTGTTTTCTTGAACTGTGATGGCTAGCATTCAGCACAAATCAATATCTCACAAATGAGAGGCAAATGCTAACACATTTGAAATCAACATGGTAGATTTTCCTTACACTCCTGCAATGGGTGAGGTAGATCCTACATGTTCAAAACTCTAATTGACCCTTACCACACATGTACTCTTACATACATCTCTGAAGTCTTCATGCAGTTGTGCAAGCGTCCAAGCAGATCTCTCTTGCACCTGACAATACACAGTCTCCAGAAGCACGCTCTTAGCACACAGCCAGCTGCTTCTCCTGCACTCCCATGCTTACTATTCAGCACTGTGTGGTATTTCAGATAGCAGTGTGTAACGCTAACACATTCAACATCACCAAGGCTCATTTCCTTTGCTCTAGTCTAATCACTCACCCAGGTTACACATGCTCATAGTCTCAACTAGCTGTTAGGACATGTGCTCTTTTCTGCCTCTCTAAACTATAAGGAAAATGTGTCAGGCTGTTACAGTAATTATCACTTGCAAAACCACAGTAGTAAATGTGCTTTCAAATTGCCAATCAAATATCGTTTTCTGCCTAGAATCACACCATGAGTCTGTGTGCACACAGGAATTGTTGTCAGAGATTTAATTTGTGTTGTTCTTGTTCTGTAAGACTTGCATCCGTAGGAAAGGGGCATCTTGTTTTCTTGAACTGTGATGGCTAGCATTCAGCACAAATCAATATCTCACAAATGAGAGGTGTCGTACTTTAATATTCGGGACCGCGTAGGGGACAGGGCCCTACCCTCTCTAACTCTAATTGACCCTTACCACACATGTACTCTTACATACATCTCTGAAGTCTTCATGCAGTTGTGCAAGCGTCCAAGCAGATCTCTCTTGCACCTGACAATACACAGTCTCCAGAAGCACGCTCTTAGCACACAGCCAGCTGCTTCTCCTGCACTCCCATGCTTACTATTCAGCACTGTGTGGTATTTCAGATAGCAGTGTGTAACGCTAACACATTCAACATCACCAAGGCTCATTTCCTTTGCTCTAGTCTAATCACTCACCCAGGTTACACATGCTCATAGTCTCAACTAGCTGTTAGGACATGTGCTCTTTTCTGCCTCTCTAAACTATAAGGAAAATGTGTCAGGCTGTTACAGTAATTATCACTTGCAAAACCACAGTAGTAAATGTGCTTTCAAATTGCCAATCAAATATCGTTTTCTGCCTAGAATCACACCATGAGTCTGTGTGCACACAGGAATTGTTGTCAGAGATTTAATTTGTGTTGTTCTTGTTCTGTAAGACTTGCATCCGTAGGAAAGGGGCATCTTGTTTTCTTGAACTGTGATGGCTAGCATTCAGCACAAATCAATATCTCACAAATGAGAGGTGTCGTACTTTAATATTCGGGACCGCGTAGGGGACAGGGCCCTACCCTCTCTAACTCTAATTGACCCTTACCACACATGTACTCTTACATACATCTCTGAAGTCTTCATGCAGTTGTGCAAGCGTCCAAGCAGATCTCTCTTGCACCTGACAATACACAGTCTCCAGAAGCACGCTCTTAGCACACAGCCAGCTGCTTCTCCTGCACTCCCATGCTTACTATTCAGCACTGTGTGGTATTTCAGATAGCAGTGTGTAACGCTAACACATTCAACATCACCAAGGCTCATTTCCTTTGCTCTAGTCTAATCACTCACCCAGGTTACACATGCTCATAGTCTCAACTAGCTGTTAGGACATGTGCTCTTTTCTGCCTCTCTAAACTATAAGGAAAATGTGTCAGGCTGTTACAGTAATTATCACTTGCAAAACCACAGTAGTAAATGTGCTTTCAAATTGCCAATCAAATATCGTTTTCTGCCTAGAATCACACCATGAGTCTGTGTGCACACAGGAATTGTTGTCAGAGATTTAATTTGTGTTGTTCTTGTTCTGTAAGACTTGCATCCGTAGGAAAGGGGCATCTTGTTTTCTTGAACAGTGATGGCTAGCATTCAGCACAAATCAATATCTCACAAATGAGAGGTGTCGTACTTTAATATTCGGGACCGCGTAGGGGACAGGGCCCTACCCCTGTCTATCTTGGTATTAGCGAACCGCAAATGGTAAATGCGGCATGTACGAGTGCTTTATATACCGTTCTAGCTATGAATGCACTGTGTACACGTTATTCTGCTCCACTACGCGGGTTCCATTTTGGAAGCAGTGGCCATCTTGTCATTGCCCTCACATAGGCTATAATGGAGTAAATACGGGCCTCACAGTACATGGGCTTTCCCTCTGACTTCTCTGTGACCTGGGCAGCTGGCTCTGCTGCCCTGGGTCAAACCGGTCTCACGAGCTCCCCTTCCTCCGTCCACCTGTGATTAGCATCAGGGCTTGACCCGTCATAAAACCCTTTCATTCTACACAATCCCCCGGCTAATCTCTTCCACACCTGCTTGTTCCTGCTTTATGACTTGTTTCCCAAAACAGGAGATGCTCATGTTTATTGGGGGGTCTCTTTACATCAAACGTGGGATCTGAACCTTACTGTGTAAGTCATTGTGGGCTGGCCGAACTGGAATGTGGGATGGTCATCATGACTCTGCTTTTTCGTTTGTAATGTATACCTTTATATGGCCATATCGTAAACCAAGGAATGTGTGCCTGGAGCATGATATTTTGTACTTAAGGAGAAGTCCGTTCCTATGATTTTCAGCAGTCTCCTGAGAACATACACGCTGTTGTACTTCTAGGATACCTGTCATTGGTCTGCAGCCAATAAACGATTCTTTGACTTCACCCAGAAGACTCTATGTTTCTGTAGGTCCGGAACAGGGTGAAACCCAGAAGTCATAGGGTGTGTGCCCCTGCACCGCTGGGTCTAAAATACCCAGTACTTCAGTTTGGCGCCCAACTCGGGACGATTTCAGCGGTACCAGTCCAAGCCAGAGGTTCGTGAGGAGCTTCGTGTGGAAATTCCGGAGGGAGGCCGCCACTTCATCGACCCCTGCATGTCGACGTGGTCCGAAAGTCTTTTCTGCGAGGTTCTCCGCGTCCCGACGGCTACGAAGGACTGCTGCCCTGATTAATCGACCTGTTTTGGACCCTTGACGAGTTTGCTTACTATTCAGCACTGTGTGGTATTTCAGATAGCAGTGAGTAACGCTAACACATTCAACATCACCAAGGCTCATTTCCTTTGCTCTAGTCTAATCACTCACCCAGGTTACACATGCTCTTAGTCTCAAGTAGCTGTTAGGACATGTGCTCTTTTCTGCCTCTCTAAACTATAAGGAAAATGTGTCAGGCTGTTACAGTAATTATCATTTGCTCTACCACAGTAGTAAATGTGCTTTCAAATTGCCAATCAAATATCAATTTCTGCCTAGAATCACACCATGAGTCTTTGTGCACAAAGGAATTGTTGTCAGAGATTTAATTTGTGTTGGTCTGGTTCTGCAAGACTTGCATTCGTAGGAGAGGGGCAGCTTGTTTTCTTGAACTGTGATGGCTAGCATTCAGCACAAATCAATATCTCACAAATGAGAGGTGTTAGACCTGGCACCTTGGCGTGAGTTTCCCTTCCACTTTTTGATGGTGTGCCTCGACTGTTTTGCTGGTGTTGTCCGCTCAGGGCACTGCGCCACGGCTAATCCGTGCCGCAGTGCAAGTGCTCCCTAAGTAAAGTGTACCTGTAATTGATGTCCATGATTGGTTTATTGGATTCACTGTCAGTCCCCAGTAAAGTGCACCAGGGGTGCCAGGGCTTGTGAATGCCAATGCTGCTGGTGGGCTTGCAGCGCTGGTTGCGCCACCCACGGAAGCGGCCTTGTAAAGTGTGTCTAGGGTCTGCCACCGCAGACCCTGTGCGCGGTCCGGGACCGTCGCGCTGACTGCGCAAGTGCCCCCACTTGCCAGTCCCTAAACCTTCCCTTACCTACATATTAGCCACCCCTCTGGTAGGCCCGAGGGCAGGGTGCATTGTAGGCATAAGGTAGGACATGCCCTGATGTGTGTGGCATGTCTTAGTAGTGAATTACAGCCCTTGTCGTTTTTCACTATTGAAGGCTACCTGCTCTCCATAGGCCAGAATGGGCTGCTGGGATCCCGCCAACGCTGTGACCCCAGTGGACTCAGAGAGCATGGTAGAGTGTCAAGTTTGGTATGCCTGAACTCAGAATAATAAAATACTTCTTGTAGTCAAGTTTATTTTAATATCCTGGGTTTGTAAATACTACTTTTAGAAAGTTAGTATTTACTGACCTGACCATCTCAGTCCGCCTCTGCTGTGTGTATGTGTTCTGCCTGGCAACAGTAAGGAGCAGGGTGGGGGAATCCCCAGAGACAGGTTGGCTGCCAGGTGGTGGGTAGAGAGATTACACCTGGATGGGTGGGAGGAGTACACCTTGACTCTTGAATAGACCTGTGCTCTGCCACCACAAAGCCGGCGCCACCCCCTGTGGGGCGGCTGATGTCTCTGCCCTGCTGCTGAAAGGAAAGAGCAGAGTCACAATAACCAAGTGCTCCAGAACTGGACTGAGCCAGGCCTAGGCCCCCTGGCGCTAAAGAACAAAAGAATCATGGTATAAAAATAGGAGCCTGGCTCCTAAGAAATCAGAATCCTGTTTACCACAAAGAACCTCTGCCCGACTAGAAGGAGAAGAAGACGCCGGAGGAGCTGGCCTGCTGCTTGCCTTGCTGAGAGAGGAGAGGAAGAGACTTACTGAAAAGACTTTGCTACTTTGTGCTTGAACATTCTCCAAGGGCTTGATCTGAGCTTGCCCCCTGAACTGAACCCCAGGAACAGTGGGTTCTTTGTGCTTCTTGCTCGTCCTCCAATTCGAGCCGTGTGTGCATCCCGCTGGAAAAGAGACTGCGCCCCTCATCGCCCCTCCTAGGGCCGTGACACTCAGAAGCTCGCCTGCCTCAAACCCGTGAGAGCCCCGCTCCGTCCCGAGCCGCTCTCTGTCCCCGGGCCAGGCCGCCTGCATCCCTGTCACCGCCTGCTACTGGAGCGCGCTGACCGCGCTATCACCCCTCCCGCCGGAAGCCGTCCGACGACTGTGATCTACGCCGGGTCATCCAGCTGCACTGACCGTGCCCTGCGACCCCGCTTCGCTATCCCCGGACATCTCAGGCCGCGCCGCCCCCGCTGTGGAGACCCTCCTGCACCGCCGTGCTAAAGGGTCGCTGGCCGCGCCTGCCTACGTGCCCACACCTGCTGATTGAGGACCCAAGAACACTTCCCAAGCTGAGAGTCGCACCGACCTGTGCCGACTCTCCACATCACGAAAGAAGTTCCAGTATCGGGCTCGGGGCCCGCAACGCCTTATTTCCCCGTTCGCAGGAACCGATCTCTGTGAGTACTGGAACTACAAGTAAAGAGACTACGAACTATCCATTTGGAAACCTACAAACCCAGAACATTTGCCTACTGCATAACCTGGTGGCCTAGCGAAAACGTTATTGGTCTTGTGATAAGTCTGTTGAGATATATATACCTTATTTTTACATAAGGAATCGTATTTTTATATATATCCAAGTCTGGTGTCCGTTTCTGGGGGGATTAATGTATTTACTGTGTGTACAATTGTGAGTGCTTAACCAACAACGCCTGAGGAATCGCCTTGGCTGCTCACGCCACGCACCTAGAGGGTGAGCAAGGGTCATTCGCGAGGGGTTATCCTGCGCCCTGACGTGGAGGAGAGGGTTCCTGCTTGACACAAGGGCAACCTTGCGCCAACCAGAGATCCCCGACTCTAACATTGTTGGCAGCGGTTGGGATTTCGGATTTGCACTTGTAATTTGCATACAGTGAATTATTAATCGCCAGATAGTGAGAGCAGACCAAATAACGCAGCCACAGGTTTGTAATTGTTGAACTTTGTTGAGACATCTGCCATTACTGCAACCATGCCCGGCTCGCACTCCGCTGGAAGAGCACTCTCTGTGATTTCTGGAATAGATGAGGTGGATTGGGAGAGACTGGAAGGCTACACGATGGAGCAATTGAAAGGCTACAGTGTACAATTCAGAGTCCCCCATGCTGGATGCAAGAGGAAGACCCAGTACACCAAGGCGTTGAGAGCCTGGAAGGAGTCACGAGACCTACGGAATGCGGGGGACATCGTTCCACCCGACAACCTTGAGGAACCCAGCAGAGTCCGGTCGCCAGAGGAGCTGGCAGACAGGGCAGCAGACAGGGCGCATGCAATGGAGATGGCAAAGTTGGCAGGACAAATGGAAATGGAAAAGCAGAAGTTGGCCCTGGAGGCACAACAACGCCAAATGGATCATGATATCAGATTGAAGGAGTTGGAGCTGAAGGCGAAAAGTTTGGACACCGCTCCTTCTGGTGGCAGCACTCCACCGGCGCAGGTAGAGTCCAAGGTGTACATCCCCAAAGATGTAGTTAAGGAGTATTTCAGAAAGGATGACATAGGGCAGTGGTTTAGGGCCTACGAGGTGGCCATGTCCTCACACCGGGTCCCTGAGAAAGACTGGGGAGCGGGGTTGTGGGGAAGGTTCCTTGCTGAAGGGCGTGACACACTGTTAGATTTACCCCTAGAAGTCCAGACCTCATACCCCCATATGAAGGAAGCTTTAATGAGCAGGTATGGGTTAACTCCTGAGCTATATCGACAGAAGTTCAGGGAGACCAAGAAGATCCCTGAGAGTACGTATGTGGAATATGTGACCTTTTTCTGCAGAGCGCTGGATGGTTGGGTGAAGGGTAGCAAAGTGAATGATTATCAAGGGCTGCTTGATTTAATTGCATGGGAGCACTTGTCCAGTCAATGTTTTCCTGAGCTACGCCAGCACCTGATAGATAGCAAGCTGTCCAACCCGAGGAAGCTTGCTGAGGAGGCGGACCGCTGGCTCAGCACCAGGGTCCACAAGGGTCAAGTGGGAGACTCCGCCAAAGGTGGGCAGGGTCCCCAGCAGAAGAGTGGGGGGGACAAGGGTAAACAGAAGGGGTTCCAAAAAGGCCCCCAAAGTAATTCCCAAGGGAACCAGCAGAAGGGTTCTCAGCCTCCCCCAACCCCGCAGCAGAACGGGGCCCCGACAGGTAGACCTGTTCCAAAGGGGCCCTTCAATTGTTATAAGTGTGGCGATCCGGGTCACATTGCCTCTGATCCTAAGTGTCGCCTGTTTGGTAAGACCGCGCCCACTGGTGCTCCACCCCGGCAAGTAGCTAGTGTTAACTTTGGGGAGGAAGTAGCAGTCCAGGAGGGTGGGGGTCCCGGGCAGATGACCCTAGTCTCGCTAGGAGACAGTGAGATGGTCCCTGTAACCTACCTGCCCTCTAACACTAAGAAATATGGGCAGGTGGTGACCATCAATGGAAAGAAGGTTGAGGCTCTTAGAGATACAGGAGCCAGCGTGACCTCGGTGAGGCAACACCTGGTGTCTCAAGAGC
The DNA here is from genome assembly GCF_964204655.1 of Triturus cristatus. Classification (NCBI taxonomy): domain Eukaryota; kingdom Metazoa; phylum Chordata; class Amphibia; order Caudata; family Salamandridae; genus Triturus; species Triturus cristatus. The sequence goes on along the minus strand of NC_140587.1, from coordinate 729,968,008 downwards.
AGATTGTACCCAATGCCTACTGTAGGGTTGTCAATGCTGACAACGTAGAGAGTCGTTGTCCAATGGCTCAAGTTCCCTTTGAGTGGGGGGAGGTCTCTGGTACTCTACAAGTCGCTGTGAGAACTGACATGCCTGTAGATTGTCTGCTAGGGAACGACCTGGAGAGTTCCCCTTGGGAAAAGGTGGAGAAGACCACGCATCTGAGGATGGTGGGTCTACCCGACTGGGCGTGCGTGACCACCCGGTCCATGGCAGCCAGTAGGGGTGTTGAGAGGGTCCTGGAGCCTGAGGGAGAGGTCCAGGAACCAGCCTTAGGGAGAAGGCGCAGGAGGCGCGGGAAACCGGCCCCCGAAGTTCCCACGGCCCAGGAGGAAGTAGACCCTGAGGGGGATGCTCTGGAGCCTACCGGGGAACAGATTGCCGAACTGGGAGATCTGCCTGAGCTGACCCATTGGCAGCAAGAAGGAGGTCCCTCCAGGGAGGAATTCTGCAAGGAGCAGAAAGAATGCCCTTCTCTCGTAGGTATGCGGCAACAGGCTGCAGACCAGGCCAATGGTGTTCAGGCCAAAACACACTACGTGTACTGGGAGAGTGACCTCCTGTATTCCGAGCCTAAGGCTGCTGAACCTGGGTCAGCCCGTGTGCTGGTGGTACCCCAGAAGTTCAGAACCTTCCTACTGGGGCTGGCTCACGATGTGCCGTTAGCAGGACATTTGGGGATGGACAAGACCTATGACAGGCTTGTCACCCACTTCTACTGGCCCCAAATGCGTAGGAATTCCGATTCCTACTGCAGAACCTGTCAGACTTGCCAGGCAAGTGGTAAGAGCGGAGGGAAGCACAAGGCTCCTCTGCAACCTTTCCCTGTGGTCGGTACGCCATTCCACCGAGTGGGTATTGACATTGTGGGGCCTCTGGACCCCAAGACAGCCCTGGGCAACAGGTTCATCCTGGTCTTGGTGGACCATGCCACCCGGTACCCTGAAGCCATCCCTCTGAGGACAGTGACGGCCCCCGTGGTGGGACGGGCACTGATGGGAATTTTCTCCCGAGTGGGATTCCCTCTAGAGGTGGTGAGCGACCGGGGGACCAATTTCATATCCACATATATGAAATCCCTGTGGAAGGAGTGTGGGGTAACGTACAAGTTCACCACTCCTTACCATCCCCAAGGAAATGGGTTGGTTGAGAGATTCAACCGAACCCTCAAAGGCATGATCATGGGCCTGGACGGTCCGATGAGGCGTAAGTGGGACGTCCTCTTGCCATGCCTGCTCTTCGCTTACCGAGAGGTGCCACAGAAGTCTCTAGGATTCAGCCCCTTTGAGCTTCTGTATGGTCACCCGGTAAGAGGACCTCTGAGTTTGGTAAAGGAAGGCTGGGAGCAATCTCCCAGGAAACCTCCCCAGAATGTATATAGTTACATGCTGGCCTTCCGAAACCAGACTCGGCGTTTCAGGCAACTTGCTGAGGCAAATCTGGAAGCCAGCCAGGAGGAGATGAAGCGGTGGTACGACCGGAATGCCACTCTGGTAGAGCTTCAACCTGGACAAAAGGTGTGGGTCTTGGCCCCAGTGGAGCCGTGTGCACTTCAGGATAAGTGGACAGGTCCATTTGAGGTTGTGGAGCGCAAAAGTCCTATCACCTACTTGGTGGACATGCAGACTCCCAGGAACCCTTTAAGGGTCCTACATGTTAACCGCCTTAAGCCCCACTTAGAGAGGACCGAAGTGGGCATGCTGCTGGCCACTGATGATGGAATGGAAGAGGAGACCGAGCCTCTTCCTGACCTCTTAGTGGCCTCGGAGAAAGATGGGTCAGTGGATGGAGTTAACCTCTCACCCACCCTGACGCCCGAACAACAGGAAGATTGCCGCCACTTGCTGGGACAATTTTCCGACCGATTCTCCCTGGTTCCTGGTGTCACAGATTGGTGCGTCCATGATGTGGACACAGGAGACAGCTTACCTGTGAAGCACAAGGCTTACAGGGTAACTGACAGGGTCAGAGCTTGCATTAAGGAGGAGGTCTCCAAAATGCTTGCGCTAGGGGTGGTTGAGTCCTCCAGCAGTCCTTGGTCCAGCCCCGTGGTCTTGGTCCCCAAAGCTGCTGCGCCGGGAGCCACACCTGAACTCCGGTTCTGTGTGGACTACAGAGGACTCAATTCAGTCACGAAGACTGACGCGCACCCCATCCCCAGAGCTGATGAGCTCATTGATCGGCTGGGGGCTGCCCGGTTCCTCAGTACGTTTGATTTAACGTCTGGGTACTGGCAGATCGCCTTGACCGATGGGGCCAAAGAGAGGTCAGCATTCTCTACACCAGATGGGCACTTCCAGTTCCGAGTCATGCCATTTGGGATGAAGAATGCCCCTGCCACCTTTCAGAGGTTGGTCAACCAGGTACTGGTTGGGCTGAATGCGTTCAGTGCCGCCTACCTGGATGACATCGCAGTGTTCAGTGCCACCTGGCCGGAACACCTGCGCCACCTCTGGGAAGTGTTGATGGCGCTGCGCCGAGCAGGCCTCACGATCAAGGCAAGCAAGTGCCAGATCGGGCAGGGTTCCGTGGTGTACTTGGGACACCAAGTGGGGAGTGGCAAGGTGGCACCCTTGCAACCCAAAATTGAGACCATCCTGGCTTGGGAACCCCCCAAGACGCAGACCGCAGTGAGGGCCTTCCTGGGGCTCACTGGGTACTACAGGAGGTTTGTCAAGGGCTATGGAACGATCGTTGCCCCCTTGACAGAGCTGACTTCGAAGAAGCAGCCCAGGAACGTGGTTTGGACTGACACCTGTCAAAAAGCTTTCGACACCCTGAAGACTGCCATGTGCACGGCGCCCGTGCTCTTGGCCCCTGACTTCTCCAAGGAATTCCTAGTCCAGACAGACGCTTCAGAGCATGGTGTGGGGGCTGTTCTCTCACAGATGACTGAGGAGGGCTGGGACCAACCCGTAGCCTTCATCAGTAGGAGGTTACTTCCACGGGAAAGTAGGTGGAGTGCAATTGAGCGAGAAGCATTTGCTGTGGTCTGGGCGCTGAAGAAGCTAAGACCCTACTTGTTCGGGTCTCACTTCCGGGTTCAGACGGACCACAGGCCCCTCAGATGGTTGATGCAAATGAGGGGTGAAAACCCGAAGCTGTTGAGGTGGTCCATCTCCCTACAGGGTATGGACTTTACGGTGGAACACCGTCCTGGTACAGATCACGCCAACGCTGACGGTCTGTCCAGGTATTTCCGCCTTAGTGACGAGGAACCCCCTGGGCAAGGGTAGTTCTCCCCACATTTCAGCTGGAGGGGACACGTGTTAGACCTGGCACCTTGGCGTGAGTTTCCCTTCCACTTTTTGATGGTGTGCCTCGACTGTTTTGCTGGTGTTGTCCGCTCAGGGCACTGCGCCACGGCTAATCCGTGCCGCAGTGCAAGTGCTCCCTAAGTAAAGTGTACCTGTAATTGATGTCCATGATTGGTTTATTGGATTCACTGTCAGTCCCCAGTAAAGTGCACCAGGGGTGCCAGGGCTTGTGAATGCCAATGCTGCTGGTGGGCTTGCAGCGCTGGTTGCGCCACCCACGGAAGCGGCCTTGTAAAGTGTGTCTAGGGTCTGCCACCGCAGACCCTGTGCGCGGTCCGGGACCGTCGCGCTGACTGCGCAAGTGCCCCCACTTGCCAGTCCCTAAACCTTCCCTTACCTACATATTAGCCACCCCTCTGGTAGGCCCGAGGGCAGGGTGCATTGTAGGCATAAGGTAGGACATGCCCTGATGTGTGTGGCATGTCTTAGTAGTGAATTACAGCCCTTGTCGTTTTTCACTATTGAAGGCTACCTGCTCTCCATAGGCCAGAATGGGCTGCTGGGATCCCGCCAACGCTGTGACCCCAGTGGACTCAGAGAGCATGGTAGAGTGTCAAGTTTGGTATGCCTGAACTCAGAATAATAAAATACTTCTTGTAGTCAAGTTTATTTTAATATCCTGGGTTTGTAAATACTACTTTTAGAAAGTTAGTATTTACTGACCTGACCATCTCAGTCCGCCTCTGCTGTGTGTATGTGTTCTGCCTGGCAACAGTAAGGAGCAGGGTGGGGGAATCCCCAGAGACAGGTTGGCTGCCAGGTGGTGGGTAGAGAGATTACACCTGGATGGGTGGGAGGAGTACACCTTGACTCTTGAATAGACCTGTGCTCTGCCACCACAAAGCCGGCGCCACCCCCTGTGGGGCGGCTGATGTCTCTGCCCTGCTGCTGAAAGGAAAGAGCAGAGTCACAATAACCAAGTGCTCCAGAACTGGACTGAGCCAGGCCTAGGCCCCCTGGCGCTAAAGAACAAAAGAATCATGGTATAAAAATAGGAGCCTGGCTCCTAAGAAATCAGAATCCTGTTTACCACAAAGAACCTCTGCCCGACTAGAAGGAGAAGAAGACGCCGGAGGAGCTGGCCTGCTGCTTGCCTTGCTGAGAGAGGAGAGGAAGAGACTTACTGAAAAGACTTTGCTACTTTGTGCTTGAACATTCTCCAAGGGCTTGATCTGAGCTTGCCCCCTGAACTGAACCCCAGGAACAGTGGGTTCTTTGTGCTTCTTGCTCGTCCTCCAATTCGAGCCGTGTGTGCATCCCGCTGGAAAAGAGACTGCGCCCCTCATCGCCCCTCCTAGGGCCGTGACACTCAGAAGCTCGCCTGCCTCAAACCCGTGAGAGCCCCGCTCCGTCCCGAGCCGCTCTCTGTCCCCGGGCCAGGCCGCCTGCATCCCTGTCACCGCCTGCTACTGGAGCGCGCTGACCGCGCTATCACCCCTCCCGCCGGAAGCCGTCCGACGACTGTGATCTACGCCGGGTCATCCAGCTGCACTGACCGTGCCCTGCGACCCCGCTTCGCTATCCCCGGACATCTCAGGCCGCGCCGCCCCCGCTGTGGAGACCCTCCTGCACCGCCGTGCTAAAGGGTCGCTGGCCGCGCCTGCCTACGTGCCCACACCTGCTGATTGAGGACCCAAGAACACTTCCCAAGCTGAGAGTCGCACCGACCTGTGCCGACTCTCCACATCACGAAAGAAGTTCCAGTATCGGGCTCGGGGCCCGCAACGCCTTATTTCCCCGTTCGCAGGAACCGATCTCTGTGAGTACTGGAACTACAAGTAAAGAGACTACGAACTATCCATTTGGAAACCTACAAACCCAGAACATTTGCCTACTGCATAACCTGGTGGCCTAGCGAAAACGTTATTGGTCTTGTGATAAGTCTGTTGAGATATATATACCTTATTTTTACATAAAGAATCGTATTTTTATATATATCCAAGTCTGGTGTCCGTTTCTGGGGGGATTAATGTATTTACTGTGTGTACAATTGTGAGTGCTTAACCAACAACGCCTGAGGAATCGCCTTGGCTGCTCACGCCACGCACCTAGAGGGTGAGCAAGGGTCATTCGCGAGGGGTTATCCTGCGCCCTGACGTGGAGGAGAGGGTTCCTGCTTGACACAAGGGCAACCTTGCGCCAACCAGAGATCCCCGACTCTAACAAGAGGCAAATGCTAACACATTTGAAATCAACATGGTAGATTTTCCTTACACTCCTGCAATGGGTGAGGTAGATCCTACATGTTCAAAACTCTAATTGACCCTTACCACACATGTACTCTTACATACATCTCTGAAGTCTTCATGCAGTTGTGCAAGCGTCCAAGCAGATCTCTCTTGCACCTGACAATACACAGTCTCCAGAAGCACGCTCTTAGCACACAGCCAGCTGCTTCTCCTGCACTCCCATGCTTACTATTCAGCACTGTGTGGTATTTCAGATAGCAGTGTGTAACGCTAACACATTCAACATCACCAAGGCTCATTTCCTTTGCTCTAGTCTAATCACTCACCCAGGTTACACATGCTCATAGTCTCAACTAGCTGTTAGGACATGTGCTCTTTTCTGCCTCTCTAAACTATAAGGAAAATGTGTCAGGCTGTTACAGTAATTATCACTTGCAAAACCACAGTAGTAAATGTGCTTTCAAATTGCCAATCAAATATCGTTTTCTGCCTAGAATCACACCATGAGTCTGTGTGCACACAGGAATTGTTGTCAGAGATTTAATTTGTGTTGTTCTTGTTCTGTAAGACTTGCATCCGTAGGAAAGGGGCATCTTGTTTTCTTGAACTGTGATGGCTAGCATTCAGCACAAATCAATATCTCACAAATGAGAGGTGTCGTACTTTAATATTCGGGACCGCGTAGGGGACAGGGCCCTACCCCTGTCTATCTTGGTATTAGCGAACCGCAAATGGTAAATGCGGCATGTACGAGTGCTTTATATACCGTTCTAGCTATGAATGCACTGTGTACACGTTATTCTGCTCCACTACGCGGGTTCCATTTTGGAAGCAGTGGCCATCTTGTCATTGCCCTCACATAGGCTATAATGGAGTAAATACGGGCCTCACAGTACATGGGCTTTCCCTCTGACTTCTCTGTGACCTGGGCAGCTGGCTCTGCTGCCCTGGGTCAAACCGGTCTCACGAGCTCCCCTTCCTCCGTCCACCTGTGATTAGCATCAGGGCTTGACCCGTCATAAAACCCTTTCATTCTACACAATCCCCCGGCTAATCTCTTCCACACCTGCTTGTTCCTGCTTTATGACTTGTTTCCCAAAACAGGAGATGCTCATGTTTATTGGGGGGTCTCTTTACATCAAACGTGGGATCTGAACCTTACTGTGTAAGTCATTGTGGGCTGGCCGAACTGGAATGTGGGATGGTCATCATGACTCTGCTTTTTCGTTTGTAATGTATACCTTTATATGGCCATATCGTAAACCAAGGAATGTGTGCCTGGAGCATGATATTTTGTACTTAAGGAGAAGTCCGTTCCTATGATTTTCAGCAGTCTCCTGAGAACATACACGCTGTTGTACTTCTAGGATACCTGTCATTGGTCTGCAGCCAATAAACGATTCTTTGACTTCACCCAGAAGACTCTGTGTTTCTGTAGGTCCGGAACAGGGTGAAACCCAGAAGTCATAGGGTGTGTGCCCCTGCACCGCTGGGTCTAAAATACCCAGTACTTCAGTTTGGCGCCCAACTCGGGACGATTTCAGCGGTACCAGTCCAAGCCAGAGGTTCGTGAGGAGCTTCGTGTGGAAATTCCGGAGGGAGGCCGCCACTTCATCGACCCCTGCATGTCGACGTGGTCCGAAAGTCTTTTCTGCGAGGTTCTCCGCGTCCCGACGGCTACGAAGGACTGCTGCCCTGATTAATCGACCTGTTTTGGACCCTTGACGAGTTTTGAGAGAGCGAAACAATCGAGAGAGTCTTCTGGTGACGCCATCGATCAGCAATATTCAGTTAAGTATAAGTGGAGCGTCTCCCATTTGTTTTGGTATCCTTCGGGATCATTTGAATTGGTACTTTGGAGTTTGCAAACGCCAAAACCAGAGGACTCGTGTATTCACGAGGCTATCGTAATCGATAATCCTTTGACGTTTGGATCTAGACTAGTGAGCGAAGATGCCTGGTTCTGGACTATTTGGTAGATTATTCTGTTTGGGTTGTGGAAAAGATTTCCAGCTAGAGGAATCATGTCCGGTTCCTCCGGTTGGAACTCCAACTTATGAGCTCTATGTGAAACATGGCGTAGGCCCCATTGCATATAACGAAGTGTGGATCCACTACACCAGGAAAGATGGTGTTTTAAAATGGCCCCAAAATGGTAGTTTTGATACCGATATTTTAGATAATCTGGAAATTAAATTGTTTAAGAAGAAAGCCCGGCCGGCGATGTTTGACTCTTTCCGCTTATGGCGAAAGGAAGCCAAACAGAAGGAAATTAAGTTAGCGAAAAAGAATAAAAGAGAGAGAGGTATGTCAGTAATGCAAGCAGCTGTACAATTTAAAGACAATGAAGAGGAGCAAATGAATGAGCAATTGCACAGGCAGCGTAAGTTAGGGATTGACAAATGTTACCCAGCTTTGCCACATTCTAAGCAGGATGAGTCAGAAGAAAAGGAGAAAGATCCCTTGATGTCACATTTGTTGAGTTCGCCACCCCCGTATGCTCAAACTGCCACGGCGCCTCCCCAGCTTGTAAATATGCCGCCTCCAGTGCATATACTGCAAGCCTTGCCGCAACCGCCAGTTGCTTTGCAGCCAGTTCCTATTCCTGTAGCGCAGCCCTCTCAAGCGCCGCCAGTTGTGCTTCCAACTGCCCCCGCACTTCCTGCGACTTTGCCTAATCCAGTAACTGCCTCCCCTAACACTCTTCCTTCCACCACTCCAGTACCTGTCTCTACATCCTCTTTTCTTCCCTCTGTTTTTCCCCCTGTTCTCGCCTCAGCTTCTCCTTCAGCGCGACAGCGCTTAGCTAATGTGGTTACTACATTAATGTCTCCTCTCTTTGGGTCATCTGGTGCAACTCCTGGTGTACAGCGTAAGCAGTTGCGCAGCCAATTGCCTAACCCCGATGAGAAAAAGGTAATAGATCACATGGCGCGTAGATGGATCGTTTTTCCTTCACTTTATGATGTGGAATCAGTTGTCAACACTTTCCATCAATGGGATGCCCCTAAACAGAGATATGTGTTCGAGAAAATGTGCGAAATTCTCTGTGAAGAATTGGAGGATAGTGGTAAAAATCCGAACCCGCAGGAGTTGTGTAGAGTGAGGTTCGATTTTGGAACTGGTATAATTGTGGACCGCGAAGTAGATAAAGCAGTTGCGGTTGTATTGTCACTTAGGAATGACGATTGCCAACAGTCATTGTTTGAACAAGAGGTCCTCGTGGGGAAAAAGGCAAAAGCGCGACAATACCCCATGAGAGAAGTTCCCCCGGTATGGAAGGAAGCGGTTGCAGCTGTCGGTGGTAACCCCGCTGTGGCAGCGCATTTCCAGCGTGTTTGGGTGCATGTTCCATGGAAGCGCTCTGAAGTATTAGCGCTTAAGCAGTCCTTACCTGATCCCCGTAAGAACCCAGCAGGTTATTATAAACAGTTGTCACAGACGGCAGGGTCATGCATTATGAATCTGGCCGATATAGACATGTTGTTTGGCAATGTTGTTCCACAGCCTCTATGGGGATCAATTCGTAATGTAGATCACAATGCAGAACTAGGGGATACATGGGCCAACATTGTTGCTGCTGATGCTAGACAAACTGGTGGTGCGAAACCAGAACCTTTAGTAGCTGAACTGCCTGGTAGAATCATCACGTATATGAAGACAATAATGCCTGCGATGCGCGTAAATTGGGACAAGTTATCTGCATGCAAGCAGAAGAAAGATGAGACAGTGTCAGACTTCTTTACTAGGTTTGAAGAAACGTTTATTGACCACAGTGGGCAGGATATGAGTACTGAGGGTGGCCAACGGTTATTTGTGGATAAGTTTGTGCAGAATCTACTTCCTGACCTGTGTAAAAAGTTAAAAGATTCAGAGAGTTCCTGGGCTGTTTCTTCTTCAGCGCAAATACTGGCTACTGCACAGTATTATGAAAATAGAGATAAGGACGAGAAAGATAGAACAGAAAAGAAAACGAAGGAATTAAAGACAAAGGTCCTTTTACAGCAGGCCTATCCGCCACGTGGAGGTCAGAATAATTATAGACAACCACAAGGTGTCTATCACCAACCCCAACAGTTTCAGAACAACCAGCAAATGAATGGGTATTATCAACCACGTGTCCCTGTAGGTCCCAACCAATGTTCATACTGCAAAGAGGAAGGTCATTTTAAATATAGTTGCCCTAAATTAATGCAGCGGAACGGTAATATGTATGGCGCAAGAGGTAGGGGTGGTCAGCAAGCTCCTAGAGGCAGAGGGCGTGGAAATGCTCCCCAGAACGCGCGTCCTCTGCCGCCTCAAAGTGCCATCAATAGCTTTGATCAGCAAGTTAAAGCGATTAGTAATACGGCCCAGTATTATAATAATGATTATTATGCAGAGGACGGTGATGCAGAAAGTAATGATTACTAGGACAGCCATAGACAGAGAGAGGGAGTTGTTTCAGTGCCAGTGGATCAGAGTGGACCGTATGTTGAGGTGACGACAGCAAATGTAACGGAGCCTTTTCTGCTAGACACTGGTGCTGCAAAGAGTTCAATCATGCATTCAAAACTCCCTGGCGCACCTTTGTCTGGCGATATAAATGTTTCAGTAGGTTTTTCTGGCGCCCCAGTTAGGAACCCGATTTCCTGTCCCATGTCACTTTCTGTTGGACCTTGCAAGCTGAAAGCACCCCTGATCCTGACAACAGGTTGTGGTGAGAATTTGCTGGGATTAGATTTGTTGAAAAGATTACACGCTACACTGTATTGTTCTCCTTCAGGAGTACAACTTACATTAGGCAAGAAAGTGATTTCCCCAATGTATTTGTCTAAAAACACGATGCCACCTGAATTGTCATCCCTTCCGGATGCCCTTTGGGCTATTGGTCCCAATGACGTGGGCCTCTTAGAGATACCGCCATATGTGGTGACTTTAAAGGCTAATGTCAGACTGCCACGTATTCCCCAGTACAAGATCTCTAATGAAGGGCAGAAAGCATTGTTAGACATTGTCAGCGACTTGATTCATAAGGGTGTGATTGAAGAGACAAGAGGCAACGTTTGCAATAGTCCGATCTTACCTGTCTTAAAACGAACGGATCCTTCACAGCTCCCTGTTTACAGGTTTGTGATTGATCTTAGAGAGGTTAATAAGATTGTTGTGCCACAGTTTCCGGTTGTCCCCGATATAACTGCCTTGTTAACGATGATTCCAGCCTCTGCTGCATGGTTTTCGGTGATCGATTTAAAGAATGCTTTCTTTAGTATCCCAATTGCAGAAGAGAGTAGAGATATTTTTGGGTTTAGTCTGGGAGGCCGAAGCTTCCGCTTCAAACGCGCTCCCCAGGGCTACTGTGAGAGTCCATCCATATACAGTCAGGCTTTGAAAGCGCAGCTTGATGCACTTGTTTTACCTAGTGGCGCTATCCTGATTCAGTACGTGGACGATTTACTGATCGCCGCGGATACTGAGAAGATTTGTAAAGAAGCCACATTATCACTGTTGCGCCATTTATCTGCTTTCCATCACAAAGTCTCTCTCTCTAAGCTGCAATATTGTCGACAAGAAGTGACCTACTTAGGTCATCTCTTATCGAAGGAGGGAAGGAAACTGACCCCAGAAAGAATTCAAGCCATTGCACAGTTGAGTGTGCCAAAAACACAGAGAGAAGTACGTGCTTTCTTGGGCATCACTTCATACTGTAGGCATTGGATCCCTAGTTTTTTTTTATTGGCAAAACCTTTGTTAGCCTTAACATGCAAAGACACACCGAGTCCTATCCCATGGTCTGAAGAGTGCCAGAAAAGTTTTGTGGAATTGCGTAATGCATTATGTTCAGCACCTGTGTTGGGTACCCCCGACTACAGTAAGCCTTTTACATTGTATGTTCACGAGAAAGATGGATGTGCGTTGTCAGTGTTAACACAGCCTTTTGGTGACAGACCACGCCCATGCGCATATTTTTCATCTACCTTGGACCCTGTAGCGAGGGCATTGCCAAGCTGTCTGAGAGCGACAGCTGCTGCAGCGATGTCTATCCGACAATCTGCTGGTTTGGTAATGGACAACACATTGATTGTTATGGTTCCACATGCCGTGGACACATTATTAAATAGAACTAAGACACAACACTTGACTAGTGCACGATTATCGGGCTACGAACTTACACTGTTAGCTAATCACATACACATAAAGAGATGCAATACGCTGAATCCAGCCACATTGTTGCCAATTCCAGCAGACTCAGATGAGATTGAGCAACATGACTGTCTGTTCAGGACAGAAGAAGAGACGAAAGGGAGAGTAGATCTAAAAGATACTCCCCTGACTGAGTGTGATGGCACTTTATGGGTAGATGGGTCCTGTTTCAAGCTCCCTAATGGTGACACGACTGCTGCCTATGCTATCACGACTTTGCACACGGTCGTGGAAACTGCACGAGTGCCACATAATTCGGCCCAAGCAGCAGAATTAATCGCCCTCACGAGAGCATGTGTGTTGTCTGAAGGAATGAGAGTGAACATATACACAGATAGCCAGTACGCCTTTGGCGTGGCTCATAATTTTGGGCGTTTGTGGAAAGAGCGTGGGTTCCTGACGTCACATGGAGCTAAAATTCAGAATGGCAAGTTGGTAAATGATCTCCTTGAGTCACTGACCCTACCGTTGCAAGTTGCGATCATGAAATGCAGTGCGCACAGGAAAGTCACAGATGATGTTGGACGTGGGAATGCGTTTGCTGATGAGACCGCGAGAGAAACAGCACAGAATGTGAAGACTAGAATGTATGTTGCAGGTCCCGCAAGATGGGTTAATGATGTTGAAATGTGTGAGAACACAATAGAGAGTGTGAAGTCGCTTCAAGCTGAAGCCACAGAAGAAGAGTTAAGCAAGTGGAGAGAAAGTATGGGTAAGTTGGATGAGAATGGTTGTTGGATTGATCTGACAGAACATAGGCGATGGTTGTTGCCTGATGCATATGTGCTTCCAGTGGTTACTATGGCACATGGAATGGCACATATCAGTACGAAAGGTATATGCAAGTTGTTGGCTCCAGTATGGCAGAATGCTGGGATTCCCAAGTGTGCAGAGAATGTGGTCAAGAATTGCATAGTATGCTTGAAGTACAACCCTGGTAGGGGAACCCCAACTCCGGCTGGTCACTTTGCACCCCCATCATGTCCATTTGAAGTTTTGCAGCTGGACTTTATTCACATGGAAAGATGCAACAACCTGAAATATGTACTGGTGGTTGTTTGTGCTTTTTCAAAATGGATTGAGGCTTATCCTCTGAAAGATAACACTGCCCTATCCACAGCCAAAGCCCTTGTGAAAGAGTTTTTCCCTAGGTTTGGGATGCCAAGAATGGTGTGGTGTGATAACGGAAGTGAGTTTGTGGGTAAAGTGATGAAAAATGTATGTGAAGGGCTAGGGATAAAGCAGAAGTTCCACGCTGCAAATCACCCCCAATCAGCTGGATTAGTAGAACGCTACAATGGAGCCTTAAAGCTCAAGCTGGCTAAAATCCAGGCGAGCACCGGTCTTAAATGGCCTGACGCTCTACCTCTAGCACTCCTGTCCACCAGAATGACCATACACTCACGAGTGGGACTTAGTCCCTATGAGGTCGTCTTTGGCCGCCCGGCTAATGTATGGGGCGTGCCAAGACCGGCGAAATTTAGTGAAATAGAACATCCAGTACTGCTCGATTACCTGTATGATTTGACGGTTAAACTGCGTGTTTTGCACCAACAGGTACATGATACTCTTCCCCAAGCCTCTGAACCTCCTGGACACCCTATCAACCCTGGCTCGTGGGTCCTGGTCCGGAATTTCCAGCGCAAGAGCAACGACGAGCCTCGCTGGATCGGCCCTCATCTTGTTCTTCTTTCAACAAGATCAGCAGTGCGAGTGAAAGGGAAGAAGCACTGGATTCATGGTACCCACTGCAAAGTAGTCCCCTTGCCTCTGCCATATGACCAGTGGGTCAAGGAGGGTATCGCCGACTCAGAGACAAACATTGTACCTCGTTTTGCACCATTCAGTGACGCACGCTTAAAAGGCACAGTTTCAGACCAAGAGAGTGACAATATTCTGCAGGAAGCTGTGCCACCATCAAATCGATTGGACACCACTGAGCCTGAACTTTTGTTTCAAGACCAAACAGCACCTGGCCGTCTCCGCTATAATTTGAGACCTAGGCCCATGGACAAATAAAGATTTCCTCATTATTTCCCTTTTGACATTTTTGCTCTCCCATCTGAAGGACTTTCTTGATTTTTGTTTTTCGAACCACCATCCGGGTTCTGCCGCAGGGTCGCGGTGCCAAGACTTTGGGGTACAGGCCGAAGACGCTAGGTCGACGGTTCTGGTTGGTCTAGGGCGTTTCCCTGGACTGACAGGCGTACTCTTTAGCAGAAGAAACTCATCCGCCGCGAGCGGCCCGAGTAGAGGATGGAGTTTTTTAAGATGGAGAGACCGATTGAGGAAATGAACTTTAACGCAAGGATGTGTAGAATTGTAAAAAGTAAATGTTTTGTCTTTTTGTGCCTTTTTACACTGTGTAGTATCATAATGTTTATTGTAGGATTTGTGTTTTTCTCCGCTCAAAAGCCCATTGCACCCACTCAACAGCCTATATCTCTTTCTACTGCCTCCTCTCACTCTTTTCACCCTTTGCCTGAGCACGAACAGACCAGACGATCAGAGTTTGTAAATAACTCGTTTATCCAACTCTTGCACCAGCACCAACTAGTAATGAATACGACCAATTGCTGGGTGTGTGGGTTAATGCCACATACCATTAACAAAGGTATTCCCTACCTGGTGCTACCGTACAGTTACAATGGATCGTCATAGGCATTCCAAACCATGTTTCTCTATGCCCTAGATACATACTCCCCTCGCCAACCGCGTTCCATCAGACCTATCACCAATAATAAGGCTTTGATGAAAGGAGTTGCCGATATGAGTAGAGATATTGATGCATACTCATCCATTCCCAAAGAAGAGCTGAGACCTTATGTAGGATGGAACGCGACGGGGTATAGTATTAGTCTGGGTGAAAGACAGCGAAAAATCTCATCTCCAATCTGGGTCATACCCCACATGGGTCGGTTCTGCTTACAGGGTAATGGTCAGAATCCTAGAGCTCAACTGGGAAGAAGTGACTGTACTGAAACGTACACTTTCCCGTCACAGTTTTCCCCTGCGTTTCTAGCTGCCAAGGGCACATATTTCATCTGTAATGACCGAGCATATACATGGCTGCCCCCTGATTTCTCGGGCACATGTTATATTGCGAACTTGCTACCGCCGACATATACTGCCGCCTCTGACTATCACAAGACCAGAGTTGTGAGAGGTGTGATTAGTAAGGAAGATACTGCCGGTCAGGAAGCAGGAGACTTCTTCTTGGGTTTCCTGCCGTTTTGGGGACCTATGGTCAATAGTAGGAACCTGAGACAGCTGACACGTGTGGTTGAATCCACTGTCAATGTAACGGCTGGTGCCCTTAGTAATCTGACAGCTGAGCTCCAAGCGGATCGCCTTATGACTCTGCAGAACCGCATGGTTCTAGACGTTATTCTTGCAGACCGCGGTGGGGTATGCAAGGTCATCCAATCCAGTTGCTGCATTTTCATACCAGATAATGCTCCAACAGTGTATCAAGCCATCTCCAAACTCCATAAAATATCTGAAGCCATACACGTGGATAAGGGAGATTGGTCACTGGTGGGGTGGTTCTGGGAATTGATATCTGCCTGGGGTTGGAAAGTTCTGATGGTCATTGGAATGATCTTAGCCATTCTTTTCCTGTTCTGTCTGTGCATACAGTGTGCTCCTGCGATATGTGGCCTCTGTGCTACCTTATGTGTAAGGAAACCTGTATCGAGGGACGAGCTAAGTAATAGGATGATGCTACAGCAACATCTCCATGACTTTGCGGACATTGACCTAGAC
Organism: Triturus cristatus; assembly: GCF_964204655.1. NCBI lineage: Eukaryota > Metazoa > Chordata > Amphibia > Caudata > Salamandridae > Triturus > Triturus cristatus. The sequence continues at coordinate 729,952,515 of NC_140587.1, read as the reverse complement.
TCGGATTAAGATGAATATAGTAATTGCCTATGTAAGGGCAAAAGGAGGGTCTGTCGTACTCTAATATTCGGGACCGCGTAGGGGACAGGGCCCTACCCCTGTCTATCTTGGTATTAGCGAACCGCAAATGGTAAATGCGGCATGTACGAGTGCTTTATATACCGTTCTAGCTATGAATGCACTGTGTACACGTTATTCTGCTCCACTACGCGGGTTCCATTTTGGAAGCAGTGGCCATCTTGTCATTGCCCTCACATAGGCTATAATGGAGTAAATACGGGCCTCACAGTACATGGGCTTTCCCTCTGACTTCTCTGTGACCTGGGCAGCTGGCTCTGCTGCCCTGGGTCAAACCGGTCTCACGAGCTCCCCTTCCTCCGTCCACCTGTGATTAGCATCAGGGCTTGACCCGTCATAAAACCCTTTCATTCTACACAATCCCCCGGCTAATCTCTTCCACACCTGCTTGTTCCTGCTTTATGACTTGTTTCCCAAAACAGGAGATGCTCATGTTTATTGGGGGGTCTCTTTACATCAAACGTGGGATCTGAACCTTACTGTGTAAATCATTGTGGGCTGGCCGAACTGGAATGTGGGATTGTCATCATGACTCTGCTTTTTCGTTTGTAATGTATACCTTTATATGGCCATATCGTAAACCAAGGAATGTGTGCCTGGAGCATGATATTTTGTACTTAAGGAGAAGTCCGTTCCTATGATTTTCAGCAGTCTCCTGAGAACATACACGCTGTTGTACTTCTAGGATACCTGTCATTGGTCTGCAGCCAATAAACGATTCTTTGACTTCACCCAGAAGACTCTGTGTTTCTGTAGGTCCGGAACAGGGTGAAACCCAGAAGTCATAGGGTGTGTGCCCCTGCACCGCTGGGTCTAAAATACCCAGTACTTCAGAGGCAAATGCTAACACATTTGAAATCAACATGGCAGATTTTCCTTACACTCCTGCAATGGGTGAGGTAGATCCTACATGTTCAAAACTCCAATTGACCTTTACCACACATGTACTCTTACATACATCTCTGCAGTCTTCATGCAGTTGTGCAAGCGTCCATGCAGATCTCTCTTGCACCTGACAATACACAGTCTCCAGAAACACACTTTTAGCACACAGGCAGCTGCTTCTCCTGCACTCCCATGCTAAGTGTTTAGCACTGTGTGGTATTTCAGATAGCAGTGTGTAACGCTAACACATTCAACGTCACCAAGGCTCATTTCCTTTGCTCTAGTCTAATTACTCATCCAGGTTCAACATGCTCATGGTCTCAAGTAGCTGTTAGGACATGTGCTCTTTTCTGCCTCTCTAAACTATAAGGAAAATGTGTCAGGCTGTTACAGTAATTATCATTTTCTCTACCACAGTAGTAAATGTGGTTTGAAATTGCCAATTAAATATTGTTTTCTGCCTAGAATCACACCATTAGTCTGTCTGCACACAGGAATTGTTGTCAGAGATTCAATTTGTGTAGCTTTTATTGTGTAAGACTTGCAGTCGTAGGAAAGGGACAGCTCATATGATACGATTTGAAAAGCTCATAAAAAATAAAGTAATATATTTAAATTACATAAAGGTATTTTTTTTTTAGTTTCTTTCAGGTATTGCTGAACAACACTGAAATAAATTAAAGATGCCTATACAATCAAGAAAGAGAAAAGAACAGCAACAACATCTATATTTGAAGACAACTGGACAACAAAAATTAGTTGAAGAACCTCATGTTGGAAAAAAGAAAAAGTCTTTTGGTAAGCAGACTAAGGATTTTATAAAAAATATACCCAAGCAAAGAAAAATGTAAAAAATATATCCACTACAAATAGTGTTTCAAGTAGAAAACAACAAGACAAACGACAGAATATACTAAATGCTAATGTACAATCAGAAGTAAGAAAGAATGACTTAAAAAGAAAAATAGATTTTAAAAACATTCGTAGAAAAATGTTTCAGAGAAGAGTGATGTTCAATTTGCTAAAGGATGTGAAAAAATATAGGAAGAAAGCCAAATTTTATAAGAAAAAGAAACATATTGAATCAATTGTTGCAAAGGCTTTGGAACTAAAAAGGAAACTATTCATTTTAATTTTGAACAGGATCCGTACATTAGATAAATTAGTGAATGTAATGAAGTCAAAAAGAAAAAGAAAAAGAGAAGTGAAAAAAAAAAACTTTTGTAAAGTGTTCTTAGGAGAATGGAAGCATAGTTCAAGTACTGAACCATTTTTTAATGAAGAGAGTTATCTTTAAAGTAATAGTTTGCTGCATGCAGTTGACACCAGTGGTCGAGCATATGAAGTTAAAGATGGTTGTGTAATGGAAAAGGAGAAAATGGTTCCAAGAAATGAGGAAGAAGTGTTAGCTGATGAGGTTATGGAGAGACGTCCTAAAGCCCCAGTGTACACTTGGAATTGTAGTAGTATTTGTACTGTACAGCAGGAATCTATTGATAAATTACGTGACTTTCTAAGAGAATATAGTAAAAAAAAGCGTTAAACAGAAGATTAAGGTGCTTGAAAGACTAGATCCATGCAGAGTGAGAGAGAATACTGGTTTGCAAGGACATTCTCTGACTTGTCTTTCTAGGAAAGTTTGTCAAAGTATTTTTCACCATTTTAGGATGCTGGCAGTTCGTCATACTGAAATGAGAAAATTTGTGAGAAGATTGTATTTTGCTAAAAGTCCATCACTAAAGTTAAATGAGTTGAATAGTGCTCTGTTCCGTGGATCTGTATCAGGTGTGAAGAAGGTTTGTGAGGATATTGAGTTTTGTTACTTTGGTCCAGAGCAAGAAAGTGCAGGAAATGACACAGTTATTGAAGAAAATGTGGAAGAGAATCACTGTTAGTAAAAATTTTGAAGATCAAATAACAAAATTTACAATCATCTCTAATGAAAGACCAAATATTACTTGTATTTGTTGCTGGAGAAGTCATTATAAAACTCAAACAAGGAATGTTGATCTCGATAAAAAAAGTGAAAAAGAAAATAATTCTAAGTGGAAGGATTTTGCTACATATTTATTTCTGGAAAATTGTTTTGATTTGGGTGAAGATCAGCGTATTTGTAAATACTGTTGTAACAAGTTAGAAGAAAATAAAATGCCAGCTAGAGCTGTACATAATAATTTAGAATTGGTTGATATTCCTGCAGAACTTTCTGATTTAAATACGTATGAGTCTATACTCATTCAATGTGTCCATCCGTTTCAGACTATAGTTCGTATGGAGCCCAAAACAGGTAAATTACCTCCTTCAGATTTGCAAAGAGGTTTAAAAGAAAGAGTTGTCTATTTGCCATTAGATTTGAAAAAAAATATTGAAACAATTGATGCAGATAGTTTGGAAACTGAACCATTAGTTATTCTGGTTAATGGTGTACCTACAAAGAATAAGAAAATTTGGCAGGAGCTGGTAGATGTACGAAAAGTACTAAGAGCAAATTTATATTTGAAAAGAAATAATAAATGGTATGAATCAATTTATATGGATGAAGATGAAGAAGTTTTACTAGCAGACACAGGAATACCAACTGGGCAAATTGAAAAAGTGGATAAGTCAAAAGAAGAAGAAGTTTATGAACATTTCAGCATACATTCCCTTCACTCTAAAGAAGTTATGGGAAACACTATTGATCTGTTTCAGATGAAAAAAGCAAAAAGAACTCCCGTGAGTGTATGGGATGAGAGCTTGGAAGCTCGTTGTTTTTCCCAGTTGTTTCCTACAGGAAAAGGTGGACGATATGATGAACGTCCAGTACAGATTCCTGCTTCAGAGTATCGGACTACAAGATTATATGCAGAAGATCCAAGATTTCGTCAAAGTATTCCTTATTTATTCCATCTTTTATTTGAAAGTGACTTGTCTGCACTATCTTATGCAGTAAATCACATTTTAAAAACTGGAGTATATCTACATAATGTGTCTGCAAAGGATTTTCTGAACAAAGTGCAACAGCGAGATGATCATTTGGAATCTCAATTGATTAATCTGATGGCTTGTCAGCGTGGAACTAATGAATATTGGTACCGATGCCATGGAGAATTGAAATGTATGTTACGGAATTAAGGAACTCCTACATGGTTCCTTACCCTAAGCTGTGCTGAGTACGCTTGGGATGATTTACTGGATTTTCTTAGAGAGGCAAATTTAAATATTGAAAACATCCAATACAAGACAGCAGGAGAATTGTGCTCATTTGATCCGGTTAATGTTTGCAGATATTTCAATCATAGATTTGAGGCTATGATGTCCTTCATCTGGAATAAAAAAAATCCACCTCTTGGAGAAGTATTGGATTTCTTTTGGAGAAAAGAGTACCAAGCAAGAGGTGCTCCTCATATTCATATGCTGTTGTGGATCAAGGATGCCCCAAAATTTGGAACAGATTCTGATGATGCAGTTTTATCTTTTATTGAAGGATATGCAACATGTGCTATACCTAAAAGCACAGAAGAAAAAAACTTAAAAGAACAAGTTTTACATTTCCAAAGTCATCGGTGTGGAAAATACTGTCGACGAAAGTACAAGAGTAAAGATAAATTCTACACAAAATGTCGATTTGGATTTCCACGACCTGTTCTTTCAAAAGGAAGAGTAAACAGTTTTATGTCAGCTGTGCGACATACCATTACAAGAAAATCTCCGAAAAATACCTACAACCTAAGAAGAAAAGAAGAGTCAAAATATATAAATGACTACAACCCAGTCATTTTATCCATGTGGAATGCTAACATGGATATTCAGTATGTAGCTGACAATTCTATTGCTGTTGCTCGGTATGTTACATCTTACATCACTAAATCTGAGAAAACTGAATTTCTCACAAGAAGACTGTCAGTAAAAACCTATACAGTTTCAGTTTAAAGATGTTATCGCATCGAGAAATTGGCTCTTACGAATGCTCAGATAGGTTATCATCTGCAAGTCTGTACTCCAAATCCAGAAGAATAATTACCCAAATTAGGCCTTGCAGAAATGCAAAATCGGGTATTGAAATCTATTCGAGAAATTGAATATTTAGCAGTGTACGAACCAGAAAGTACAGACATTTTAAGAACAAACATGTTGGACACATATTACCCAAAGAGAAGTCATCATCTTGAGAACATGTGTCTCTATGAAGTGCTGCAGAACTACATTTTTAAACGGAATACCACAGAAGACATCAACAATGGAAAATATAAAGTCATTGGTGAGGAAGGATGTTTGGTAAAACAAACAAAGGAAGTTTGATTAATCACAGAAAGCTGAGTTGCGACACTACTGACAAGAAGGAATTTTACTACTTAGCACTTTTACAGTTGTTTAAACCATGGCGTTCAGAGGATGAATTACTTGGACATTTTCAAAGCTATGAAGATTCCTTTAATGCATGCAAAGATAGCATAGAATGCAGTACTTTCACAACTTATGTACAAATGTTAAATGAAGAAATTGAACAAGAAGCAACAATTGCAGCTGAAGTAGCTAGAGACAGTTCTCAAGACAGTCAAAGTTCTGGGACGCTCAGTCAAGATCCTCTAGGACAACCAATCGTAGAAAATGAAGCTGCAATAGCCATGACTGAAGTGGAAACAGCTATGAATCAAGCTCAGGAATATTTAATAAACTTACCAAATTTGGAACAACAACTGAATGATGAACAGCAACAAATTTATGAGGGAGTTACAAAACAAATTGATCATGGATTACTACATGAAAATAAAGAGTGCTCATGCACATCATTTGAACCAATCAGAATGTATGTGAGTGGACAAGCTGGAACTGGAAAAAGTTTCTTAATTAAAGTAATTAGAAGCTACCTACAGAAAAAAACTGATTCAACTTTGTCTTGTGTTGTTACTGCTCCAACTTGGTTAGCAGCATATAACATAAAAGGAATTACCCTCCATCGTTTGCTAATGTTACCAGTAGAGCATGAGAACAAAATACAATACCACAAGCTAACAGGAGAAGCATGTTTTGAAGTTTCAAGAGTATTGAAGAAAATGAAAGTTCTCATTATTGATGAGGTAAGCATGGCATCAAACTTAATGCTTGCCTTTGTGCATTTAAGAATGCAGCAAATTCTAAAGACAGACTATGACGTGTTATTTGGAGGAAAACATGTTATAGTTTTTGGGGATCTACTGCAGCTCACTCCAGTTAAAGGACAACCAGTATTTCATACTCTTACACATGAAGACACGAAAAAGTTGTTAGGAAGTATAGGTAATGTGAATATTTGGACATACTTTGAGTACAAAGAACTCATTACCAATATGCGGCAAGCAAATGATGATGATTATGCAAGTATTCTCAAAGATATCAGAATTGGACTACTCACAGAACATGGCAGAAAAGCTTTACAGAGTCGATTGCTATGTAATTTGTTTCCAACAGAACAAATAGTTCCAGAGAAAATATACAAGAAAATTGCAGGAAAAAATACTGTAATCTGTTTAATGCCAACACTACATGAATGCTCTATATTCAATCAAGAACTTTTGAAATTGGAAAATGAAGAGATTATAAAACTGGAAGCTGTGGATAAAATACAGCATGAAGGAATAACTATTATATTGACAAGCGAATTGACAACTAAATTGGATTCGCTAGAGAAAAACATATTGAAAACAGCTGGTTTAGAAAAGAATCTTTATGTATGTATGAACTGTCGAGTAATTTTAAGACGTAATTTGGATGTAGAAAAAGGTTTAGTGAATGGAGCTATGGGTAAAGTTGTGGGTTTTGTTAATTACCAGAAAAAAGATGGAATTGAATTTTTTAAAATAAAATTTGATCAGATTGAAGAGGTTAAAGACATTAGTCGTTGTTCAGTTTGTTTCTTGCTTGTGAAAGACTTATATGTACGTAGGAAGCAGTTTCCGTTTTCTCTAGCATATGCTGTAACTATTCACAAATCTCAAGGATTAACTGTAGATAGTGCTTTTGTAAACATTGGATCTAGTGTGTTTAAAGAAGGTATGGCATATGTTGCTTTGTCACGCGTGAAAAAAATTTGTGGTTTATTCATGATAGACTTTGATGAGTCAAAAGTTAGTGCTGATGCAAACTGTGTAAAGGAGTATAATAGATTAAGAAGAAGCTATGCTCCTCATTTAGGTCAGTATCCTGTGTTTGAAAAACGTGTTGTTTGTCGGAAAAGGAGAATTGAGAATATCTGTAATGAGGATGTACAGAAGAGTAAACAAATAGAGACTGATGTAATTGCAAGCAAAAAGAAAAAGGACAATGCTGAAGAGGTTGTTGGTTGTCATTTTGAAAATAGCTCGGGTGTCAACTGCTACGCTAATGTAGTGCTGAATGTTGTATTTTATCTTGAAAGTTTGAAAGAGCAGATAATACTAAATCATGAAAAAAGATTCTCTTTTCTGCTGAGTTTCCTTTATGAGAAGCTGAGTAGTGATAAAACTAAAATAGAAAGTGCTTCTGATGTTAGAAATCTTTTAGATGTATGTTCTGGATGTATACAGTTTACAGAAAATGTCCAGCAAGATGCACAGGAATTCTTAATGTATATGCTTATGGTACTGGAAGATGAAGGGGTAGAAATAGAAAATATGTTTGGTCTCTCTTATAAATGGGAACATTGTTGTGAAAACTGTTTGAACACATGCAGCTCTAATGTTGATTCTGAAAGGTTCATATATTTAACATTACCAGAGAGTAAATCAGTGACTTTTAGTAAATTAGTTAAAGATGCAAATCACAACATGGAATGTTCTCAATGTAAATCAGAAATGTTATCAACGTTATTTTTAAAGAAATGTGGACAGTATGTAATTTTAATGATGCAACGTTGTAGAGCTGATGGAACAAAATTGGACACTTTAATAAAGAAGTTTACAGACATCACTGATGACATCTCAAATGACATCACTGATGACATCACTGATGGCATCATCCATTGAGTATGTGTTTCTTAACAATTTTAATATGTTTAATATATAAAGGGAAAGGCCTGTTGAAGAATAAGTGGGTGTACAAGTGTGTGAATGGATGATTTTCTATGTGCGTAACTGACTCTATAAGTGAGTCATTAAATGTATCTTACAGCAGACTAGTGACTAAACTGTGTAAATGTCTGTATGTTTCTGTATGTTGGTGTATAAGTGGCTGCATGGTTTTGTGAATAGCTATATGAGTGTCTATATGAGTCATTGATTGCTTGTCTCATTATCTGTATTGGTTCCTGAGTGTTTGTGTGGGTAGGGTGGGTGTGACTCTATGCATAGATGTGTGAGTGGGTGATTCTATGGGTGTATGGTTTTAAGAGTGCATCTGTGATGGACTGTATGGTTGAGTGAGTGTATGTATGGGTGTGTTAGGGATTGACTGTATATCTCAGTGGTACATTTGTGACTAACTACATATGGAAGGCAGTATATATGCGTGTAAGAGTATATAAGTGGGTAGATGTGAGAGTGTGTGATTGTGAGAGTGACTGTATGGATGAGTGTGTGCTTGTATCAATGATTCTATAAGAGCGTAAGAATGTGGTACTATTTTTATGATTAAGTGAACTTGAGTGTGTATAACCGCATAGGTGAGTAAATGGGAGTGTAATTATTTGCATGACTGACTAGGTGTGAGAGTACCTCTATGGATGATTGGTAGTGTGGGAGTGTCTATATAGGTGTATCAATGCATATGATAGTCTTGTATGGAGTGATTGTAAGTATGAGTGACTGCACAGGTGAATGAGTGGAGGTGTATGTAGACCTAAGAGTTAATAAGTGGGTATGTAGTTATTGGTATTGGAGTATGTATGGTTTTGAGAATGGAACTCTGAAATTTTGAGTCGGTGTATCAAAGGTTATATTAGGGTGTGAGAAGATGTGGTAATTTATCACATGGATGACGTCATCAGTGATGTCATCAGTGATGTCATTTGAGATGTCATCAGTGATGTCATGAGTGATGTCACTGACCATGTCATGAGTGATGTAATATGTGACGTCATTTGCAGTGGATTGCAGGCGCGCGAGTTATAGTTAGCTAAACTAACTATAACGGGGGAATTTCATTGTTTTTTTACGAGTGAAATGTCCAGCTAACTATAACATGTGTGAAACCTATGGTTTTTTCAGTGAATTTGCAAGGTTTTTTAAATGCTAATTCCTAACTATAACGTGTGTGAAACCTATGGTTTTTTCAGTGAATATATATATATATATATATATATATATATCCCACACTTGCAGTCTCCAAAAAATCCGTGTCCACGGAGAATAGAAACCACTCAGATCCAAAGTAAGGCACAATTGTTGTTAATTTATTTCAAAGCCGAGTCTTCACAAATCTGATGCGTTTCGGGCATCCGCCCTTGCTCACAGACAATCAGTTAAATAAAATGAGCCCATTTTATACATTGAGGCTTTCATTTGGCTGCATTTTTTTCACCATTTTCTTTTACACCATGTGACATTTAGGAAGTGAAGACACATTACTCAGAGTTGCATAGTCTGTTTTCCAAACAATTTCATATCAGACCACATTATACATGATTAATAAATTAATAACAGGTTAAAATCCAAAATCATCAAGCGCAAATCAAATATTCAATTTGTATCCATTCTGACAAAACAATTACGTAAAACATATGTAAATATGCATAGTTGTTTGGCATAAAGTGCATGTAATCCATGGTTAGTGTTATAATGGTATCCAGTCTCGATTGACTGTGCAAATAACGCAATGAAGTGCAAATATTATAGAATAAAATTCATTATATCATTGATTTATAAAAACTAATACAAAAGACTTATTTTACAATGTGCAAATTACGCAAAGATGTAAACACCAAAAATTGTGCAAGTAATGCAATATTGTCAATAATTCAGTTTTTTGTAGATATGGATACCAAACCATGGAGGTCAAAATAAGATACGCCTAAAAGCATATAATGCAATTGGCAATATTTGAGTAATAATATTGTTTTATTAAAACGCCTGAATGTTTAAATTCTAAAATATTATAAAACTAAACATTGTGAGTGAACTCACTGTTATTAATTTTATGGTCTGAACAGACACGTCACAGAGTCTATGTCAAGTAAGTGAAGTGAAAAAAACACAATTATGTATCCCTGAATCATGTAATTAAACACACAGGGAAAAATAAAATGTGAATATAAAGAAAAAATGGGAACAATAATAGAAATTCATAATATAATTACGTGGAAGCAGGCAGGGCAATACACTCTAAGGAAATTTAACCATTCATAATACATAATAAGATGTTTAAAGAAACACATGTAAATCCTCCGTTGTATTGAGCCCATTTGGGAATCTGCTATCTAGTTTTAAAATAAATTCCGATTCTAATCTTCTAAGCATTTTGTCACGGTCACCACCTCTCTTAATTTTTGGAACCGAGGCGATTACAAAATAATTGAGGCATTGTAGATTGTTGTTGTGACAAACCTTAAAATGCCTCGCCACCGGATACGATGCATCATTGTTTACAATGGCACGTAAATGCTGAAGAATTCTAACATGTACTGGTTGCCGGGTGCTCCCGACATATCTAAGATCACAAGTACAAGTTAGTACATAGATGGCAAATTCAGTTTTGCAAGTAAAAGATCCACGTATGTCAAATGGATCTGGGCTGAATGGTGTGCAATATTGGTTGGTGTTTTTTCCAAATTTGCACGCTCTACATGTGGAGCAGCGCTTAAACCCCGGCCGGGATCTCAACCACTCTTCTTGTTTTCTAAGCTCAGGAAAATCATGGCAAACATGGGTTCTTAAAGAGGGTCCCCTCCGGTATGTAATTGTTGGCACATCCGGTAATCTAGGTTTTAAGACCAAATCAGTTTTTAATATCGGCCACCGTTCTTGAATAATGGACCTGATTTGTCTCGCCTGTTTGCTGTAGGCTATAATGAGCCTGGGGGTTTGGCTGTTATCTGCAGAATCACTATCAACAGAAATATTAGATGTTGATACAAATAGTGATTCACGAGTTCTGGCTTCTGTTTTACGAACTGCCTCCCTCAAGATTGATTCCCTATAGCCCCTTTGTCTGAACCTTTCCAGAGCTTCAGTTGTACAAATTTTAAGATCATTGGCTTCACTACAAATCCGTTTAAGCCTTAATAATTCTCCTAACGGAATATTATCAATAACATGTCTAGGATGCGCACTGCTGGCATGAAGAGTATTATTGCCAGCAGTGCTTTTTCGATAAAGTTTAGTAGCCAAATGATTCTGGTGTACAAACACTTTAACATCTAAAAATTCAGCTTCACACTCACTGATGGAAGAGGTGAATCTAAGATTTTGCTGATTAATGTTGAGGGAAGTAACAAAATTAGTCGCACTGGCAATATCACCACGCCATAAGATAAAAACATCATCAATAAATCGCATCCAAAGTACCACATGCTCATTGTATACATTGTATACATTGTAATTTCTAGCCTACTGCTGCTTAGGTGCATGTGAGTAAAGATTCAAGTTATCAGTTTGATAGTTTTTGCACTCCATACCCGATTGGGAATTACACTACATTGTAAAAAATCTTTTGTTCCATTTTTGTAGTACTTTTTTAGTAACACTTGATAGTGAAAAACAAGTCCGCAAACATGGCGAGCTTTGATGATAATAGAGACAATTTACTAGAGGAGCTATTTAGTATGAAGACTGATACTAAACATGTGCAGGACAGTAGCTCAGGACAAGAAGGGCTAAAGATGAAATTCATACGCTTAGAGCGTATCAAAAAACAGGAACTCTCACGCTGGTGGGATGCCACCATTCTACAAAGATATCTAGATATCAAACAGGTACCGAGAGGACTAAGAGTGGTGATATTTCCCTCCTTTGATGATCTGGGGGCGGATCTATTACAGGAATGGGAACACCTTATCACGTCCTCCTCAATTGGAATGATAGGGATTCTAATTAGGGATGCCAATATTAAACGAGAGCGACTACTATTGGAAATTAAGGTCTTAGAGGAGGAGATCAAGTCTACCAACCTGCCTGAAGTGATAGAGAAGAACTACAAAATTCTTAAAGGGGTTTTACAAAACCACCAATTATAAATTAAAGACAAAAAGATGCGCAAATTGAAGCGCGATGACAATGACTATCGGTCTGGCCGAGTCTTTACTTATGCTAGCAAATTTGACAACTTGAATATAAATATCCAACAAGAAAGAACTAGTAGACCTGAGACTGAAACTTTGAACAAAGGCACATCTAGTGATACCGACCTTTCCAGTATCACAAGCATTACGAGTGAGGAGTCCAACTGTTCAGAAGAACCATCAACCAGTACAAATAAGGGTCAATCCAATTCCTTTTTTTTAGAGATGGAGAGATTCAGGAAAGGGAACAGACAGAGAAAACAAAATGTGGGCTCAAACTCAAAAAGACAAGAAGAGGGCAAAAAAGAGGACAAAGGGGGAAGCAAGGGCAAAGAAAAAATGACAACAAGATCTGCGTCCAGAACAGTACAGAAATAAATGTTATACAGGATGATGGCAGCAATAATGTCAATGTGATTAACCTTTCTGATCATGTGTTAAATGACAATGAAATAAAAATCTTGAGCAGAGGATTGGGTTTTTGTCCTGCTTCCCTACCTGACTTTACTAAATATCATATTGGTTTATACAGATTTGTTAGAAATTTGAAACTTAAAAAATTTTTTGCTAACAAAAATGAGAATGTGGTAGAACAACATCATGTCAACACACCATGTGAAATAACGGTAGGAGATGCAAAAAATATTCAACTACTCCTTTCTTTAGAACAAATGGAGACACCTGACCCTACTATTAGAGAAATATTAGTTGATCTGGAATTGAACACACAAACTGAGATAGATAGTGGACTTAAACATAGATCACGTTTTACACCACACTTATCGCCAGACAATGTAATCGATATTTTTTCTGATAAAGTCACACATGAACTATACAAACTAGAAGATGACTATCAGAAAAAATTAAAAAATGTAAAACACAATATAAGTAAAGAAGAGAGGGAGGCTCTAAATGGAATCGCACAAAACCCAAATTTAGTGATTAAGGAAGCTGATAAAGGCGGAAACATAGTCCTTCTGAACAGATGTGATTACGTTGCAGAGATTGATAGACAATTGCTGGATCACATATCTTATGAGGAGGTCTTCTCTAATCCAATGAGCATGGTAACCAACTTGATTGAAAGCAAACTACAATTTTGGAACAGTGAGGGACAATTGTCGGACATAGAACGAAAATACTTGTTTAATCCATCACCCACTGCAGCCTGTCTATACATACTACCCAAAGTACACAAAGGGGGAAATTTTCCCCCTGGAAGACCCATCATAGCTGGCATTGGGTCTCCTACAGAAAAGCTGTCTGAATTTATTGACATCTTTCTGCAGCCTCTGGTACAAAACCTACCCGCTTTCCTCAAGGATACAAAGGACTTGCTACGTAAAATGGAAGACTTTGATTGGACTAATGGTCATTTTTTGGTCACCTTAGATGTTAGCTCTTTGTATACATGTATACCTAGAGGTAAGGGCCTAGAAGCAATCCAGCATTTCCTAGACACAAGAGCTGCCACTCTATATGAACACAACAACATGCTTATGGATCTAATATCCTTGGTTCTAGATAACAATTTTTTCTTGCATGAGACTAAATGGTACAGACAAAAGATGGGCGTGGCAATGGGTGCAAAATTTTCACCCTCTTTTGCAAATCTATATATGGGTTTTTATGAACTCATACATGTTTGGAGGGAATGCCCTAATAAGTATAGTGACAACATCATCCTTTGGACCAGATATATAGACGATGTTCTATTGTTCTGGTCTGGAACCGAAATATGTCTATTAGATTTCATTACGTATTTAAATGACAATTCTTTCAATATACGGTTTACACATCACTATGATACCAATAATATTAACTTTCTAGACACCACACTATATGTAATAGGGCAAAAAATCAGATCTAAGATTTTCCGAAAAGAGACAGCTTGCAATGCTGTGCTGCACGCGACCAGCGCACACCCACCAGCACAGATAAAATCAATCCCTTATGGGGAGATGATTAGAACAAGAAGAAATTGTAGCATGGATAATATCTTCTTGGAGGAACTAGACAAATTGGAAAGGAGGTTTAAAGACCGGGGTTATTCTAACCAGGTCTTGACTGCAGCCAAGGATAAACTAGCTAAGGTTAAGAGATCCAACCTACTAGTTAACACCCAACAGAAACAACAGAAAAAGAAAAAGGAAAAATGGGGCAGAGGACCAGCATTGGTAGTCCCTTATAGTGCGGCTACACCGGACATTTATCGCATTCTCAACAAGCACTGGCACATCCTTAAGATGGATAGCACCATAAAAGAGACCATTTCCCAAAAAGCTACCATCATTCACAGCAGGGGAAAGACATTAAAACAATCGCTTTGTCACAGCTACCTTAAACCAATAACTACCACCACTTGGTTACCAGCACCGCCTAACGGTTTCCATAGATGTGGAAAATGCAGCATTTGCCACTTAGCCAAAAACAAATTGTTATCTTTTGAATACAACACCTTAAAGACATACAAAATTCGGGATTTCATGACATGTAATTCGAAGTATGTGGTGTATTGTATTGAATGCTGCTGCGGTAAAATATATATTGGCAGCACAATACGCCCCTTGAAAGAACGCATTCAGGAGCATGTTCGAGCAATTAGAAATAAAAACTGGGACTATCCACTGGCGGTACATTACAATCAGATCCATACACTGGAGGGGAAAATTAATATTCAGTTTCATGGCATCGAAAGTTTAAAAATGTCAAAACGAGGTGGTAACTATACACTACTACTGAGACAGCTGGAAAGCAAATGGTTAATCAGACTCAGAGCCATTGAGTTGGGATTAAACATCGATAAAGAACTATATACCTTTTTATAGTTAAACAAACCAACAAATAAGAGGGCAGGTTCGTTGTCGCCTGACATATGGTATTAACATTGGACAAGATGAACTGACTGCATGTTCCCCCCAGTTCATCTATTCTCTACCTTTATGTAATGAACACTAGACTTTCATGGTCAATTAGATAATAAACCTGACCAGATTTATAGTAGCGGGAGGCACACTTCCTCTTAGAGATTTAGGTGTCAACATGCCCTAGAAGTATCATTCTCACTCAGCAATAACTTTAAAGCACAATTCAGTGAATGAGCAGATTGCAATAGAAGATCTTTGGGTGTTCGTATCCCTGGGATGGGGGGATAGTTGTAATTTGCTGTTTCTTTATTAATCTTTTTTTTTTTTTTTTTAAATAGACTAATGTTGTCCCTATTTAGTGTGCATTGTTAAACACTTTACAAACAATATAAACGTGGCAAATGGTAGAATAGTGTAAACTAAATTACAAATAAGTCCGAAGAAAAGGGGCACATTCAGGTTACACTATGTTTATTTATATACTGTGTAACCATTCCAAAATGGCGCGACCTCCAACATCAAGTGGTTTTGTACCAGTCCTCTTTCGCTTTCCATGAACAATCACGTCACCACGCCGGTACGTGTTTCAATAAAAACAGTGAAAACGATTCTAGGCCAAGTATCGGTACGAGCGTGAAGAATTACGGACACGGGCATTAACTCAGCCGTCAGGTATGTGGATACTGGTCAATTTGTGGCACACGGATGTTAATAGATTATGAAGCAGGGTGAAGACTAGGTAATGAGGGTCACAAAAATAGGTGTCGGGTGAGATTGGGCGTCCGACCGAGACTGGGGATCGGACTTATTCTTATCTGGCATATTTAAGGAATAGAGTGCTTTGCAAAACTGGGAATGTATGCGAGAGTGATTCTATAATGAGGGCCAATTAATGTGAGGTCAGTGCAAAACGACTTATACTAGTTAAAATTACCGCTGTGTTTAGGGCGACGTTTCAGTATGCAATAAAATAGTTTGATTAGTTCTAAAGGGGCCGGTAAAAGTATACAAAGACTAAAAGGTTCTCATAACTTGAAAAATGCCACGTAAATAACCTTAATATAAACGTTTTAAGATAGGAGGACCAGGCCAACAACCCTTTTATTTAAGGAATCATTGTTTTTAGGGGAGAGGCAAACAAATATCCAAGATAATCTAATTTTGAGGCAGCTCAAGAAACAAAAATGTTCATATGCTGATTGTTTAAGATAGGGGTCCTTGGGGATACATTTAAAGATCCACACGATCTATGCCAAAATAGTAACAGGGCTGACAATAATGTTTTGTTATGATGGGTACTAATATGTTATTGTATTGACTAGACACTTCTAATTGATATTGATCCATTGCTTACAACCATTAAAATAACAAAATGAGGATCATTGAAAAATGGGTAGTTGGCGCTTACAGGGACCGCACGTTTGTAACTATGTAATAACTGTACCAATAATGTTGTCTGAAGCCTTGGATATGGCCTTTAATTAGAGAGGAAGAGAATGTTTGTATTTCTGTCTTATGCCATGGGTCTTTCAATATACAGGTTTATCATTACCTGCTGCAAACGGTGATACTCTGGCCGTTAAACAATCAACTACGACTGGAAGAATTGTACAGGTTATAGGAACGATATCCACTATAGATGGGTTGCGGATGTATCTAACAATACGAATCTACCAGTGATAACAGGAGGGACAACACTCCTTACCAAATTAATACATGAAGAAACACTTGTTTCAATAAGGTCAGTTGTGGGTGTTGAACATATGATCACTTGGTGGCCCTATTAAATATGCGCTACACTTGAACCCCAATAAGATCAGGATGTTTCATTTGGTGGTGGCTCTGTACCTTGCAATGCCAAATCTTGGCTCCAAAGTTATAACCTTTTTAAACGAATAGGATGACACTAGCCCCG
The DNA here is from genome assembly GCF_964204655.1 of Triturus cristatus. NCBI lineage: Eukaryota > Metazoa > Chordata > Amphibia > Caudata > Salamandridae > Triturus > Triturus cristatus. Next base: position 729,935,621 of record NC_140587.1, on the reverse strand, counting down.
TATGACGATCGAGTGTCAAGACTGAATAAATTGATAAAATATAAGTTCATGTTGATCAGTCTTCTTAGAATGAGATTTTTAATGCTGTTTTTGCATTTTTAATGATTAAAATAATATATAATAGTATGTGTATGTGTTTTGTAATTGGTATGTCTGTATCTATTTGTTCACAGCCTTGAAAAAGTCCGGATGGACGAAACACGTGTCGGCTGTTATGTCTATGTAATGTCATATGGAAAATACAAGAAAGAAAAATAAATAATGAAAACCGAATTACATTTTGGATCTGTTTGTGGACTTTTGAATTTATATTTACTTTGACTCTGTGAATACATGTTTAACGAATACCTGTGTCTGCCTCAACCGTTTTGTGATTAATGGTGTGACCTTAGTTGAATACCTTTTGGTGTTCCCGACGGGTCAATTGTCCCTCCTAAAAGCAGAGGGGGTACCTGGGTTTGAGAGCACTATAGGATTCCTTTCCAAAGAAATTGGTAATATGTGGATGTGCATGTAATTTCTAGCCTACTGCTGCTTAGGTGCATGTGAGTAAAGGTTCTTGAATAATGGACCTGATTTGTCTCGCCTGTTTGCTGTAGGCTATAATGAGCCTGGGGGTTTGGCTGTTATCTGCAGAATCACTATCAACAGAAATATTAGATGTTGATACAAATAGTGATTCACGAGTTCTGGCTTCTGTTTTACGAACTGCCTCCCTCAAGATTGATTCCCTATAGCCCCTTTGTCTGAACCTTTCCAGAGCTTCAGTTGTACAAATTTTAAGATCATTGGCTTCACTACAAATCCGTTTAAGCCTTAATAATTCTCCTAACGGAATATCATCAATAACATGTCTAGGATGCGCACTGCTGGCATGAAGAGTATTATTGCCAGCAGTGCTTTTTCGATAAAGTTTAGTAGCCAAATGATTCTGGTGTACAAACACTTTAACATCTAAAAATTCAGCTTCACACTCACTGATGGAAGAGGTGAATCTAAGATTTTGCTGATTAATGTTGAGGGAAGTAACAAAATTAGTCGCACTGGCAATATCACCACGCCATAAGATAAAAACATCATCAATAAATCGCATCCAAAGTACCACATGCTCATTGTATACATCATGGTGTGTTAGTCTGAGGACATGCTCCTCCCACCAGCCTACATGTAAACATGCATAGCTGGGAGAGAAGCATGCCCCCATCGCCACACCACGCTTCTGAATGTAAATGTCATTGCCAAATAAGAAAAAGTTGTTATTAAGGCACCAACTGGTAAGTTCCATCAATAATTTGTTATGGTTATAACAATTAATTGGCCTCTTGCCTAGAAAAAATTCCAAAGCTTTAAGCCCAGATGCATGGTCAATACTTGTATAAAGCGACTCGATATCTAAGGTAATAAATAGCATATCATCGCTCCAACCAGCATTCTGGATTTTACCAATGAAGTCCCCAGTGTCTCTGATGTAAGTGGGAAGACCTTTCACCAAATCCTGCAGGAAGTAATCGATATATTCAGTCACATGTTCCGCTACTCCTGCAATCGCAGAAATAATAGGCCTCCCAGGTACTGGAACAACTTGTTTGTGGACCTTGGGTAAAAGATATAATTTTGGTAATAAAGGATGCTCAACATGTAAAAACTCAAATTCCTGTTTGGAAATCATGCCTTCTCTTTTCCATTTCAACAGAAGTTTTTTTAGTACTTCTCTAGCTTCATTAAAATCCTTAATGGTGCTCTTGGAATAGCATGATGGATTATTAAGTTGGTTCATTGCTTCACTGATGTAGGCTCCTTGTGGCCAGATAACCACGTTACCTCCTTTGTCCGCAGTGGCCACAATGATCCTATGATCATCACTCAATTTTTTGGTTAACAATGCATAGTCCTTTTCATGTTGGCTTTTGTATCTTTTTTTATGCTTAATCCTATGGTATAACTTTTTAAGATCATCTACAATTACATCTTGAAAAACATCAATAGAATCCCTAGGCATTGTGGGGATAAATTTTGATTTGGGTTTGAATGGACACAGGTTAGCTCCCAATTGTTCAACCGAGGCCATTCTAAGCTCCTCCTGAGTGGAAGCCATATCAAGATTAATCGTATCATTAGTAGCCAGTTGATGTATTGTCAAAAAGGTGTTGGTGTCTTTCGCATGTAAATTTAAGGGGTTCATTGTAACAACAGTGTTAATGGATGAATCCTTTTCATTCTCATTATGACCCTCCTTAACACAAAAGAACTTTTTTAATTTCAGTTTTCTGATGTATAGATAAATGTCAACTCTTGTTTTTGTATAGTTGAAGTCTGAAACCGGACAGTATGTTAATCCAAGACTTAAAAGTTGTTTCTCGGCTTCAGTAAAGGTGACCGTGGATAAATTTATGATTTCATTATTTGTTAATACTTTTTTCGCCAATATTGCTTTTTTTGGGCCATTTTATGCTTTTTCCGACGGTTACTCCTCCTTTTGTTACATCTTGTTCTTTTTGCTGTTGCGCCTTTTGTGGTGGTTTGGTTCGTGGTCGAAGTGTCTGGAGCCTGTCCGACACTAAAAAATCCACCTCTTCTCCTAAATCTAGAACAATGGCATTGGGGTCCCATGCGCTGCAGCCTTCCTCATCCGACGAAGGCCCACTTGTTAATGATTCAACATCACTTGATTCTTGATTAATATTAGTTGTTTCATTAGGTGTTGCAGAGCTCAACTTTGTTGCACGATCTATGGGCCTTATAGATTTCGTCTGTTGTGACTGTTGCGCAAATTTAGATCTTTTCGCGTTATCGAATTTTTTGGCGAAGGTATAAATACGGCCCTGGGCATAGTCCTCCTTATCACGGGCAAATTTATACACCTTTCGCGCCTTGATCTTGTCTTCCTGTTTAGCAAGCCTTTCATTGATTGATTTGCGCGTTTCAGTAATTAAGGCATTAGGCTCAAATTTTGCCAACAGGTCATTGATTTCTTGAATCTCTCCCATCAGCGCTTCTCTATCGATAACGGCGTATTTAACCAGTATTTGCAATAATTTAGCCGAAGATTCCAAATTAGCATGGCCCCATTCCTTAAGCATATTTGGATTTGGTTTCTCATAACTCGGCGCCAACAGTATTCGAAGCCCTCGAGGCACACGGTTTTCTTCCAAATACATCGTTAAAGACTTGTGTTCCCACCACTTCGACATTTCCTGGTACATGCATTTTTCAAATCTTTTTAACGCCACTTTAATTTGATTTTCATCAGAAATGTCACTTCCACTTTGTTCAGCAATGTTCTTGTTGCCGGAATTGGTCGTAATTTTAGGCAGACTAGAGTAGAGTGCAGCCGCCGCCGCTTCTCTCCCACGAAGAATTTCCTCTGACATAGTGAAACACTCGAATTGCTTAAAAATTATCAAACGCTATTTAGCCTGAGAAAAAACTCGCCTCCAGGCTTCTAACGTTTTGTGCCAAACAACCTCCCCACCGTGTCAATAATTACGGTTTACTCACCGCAAAGGTTACTTTTGTTGCAGTAAGTTGTTTGATGCTGAAAACAAACGCTGCACGTAAATCACCTCCGCCTGGATATATATATACACACATACATATATATATATATATTTCATTGGATGGTGTCAGCATGAAATTGAATAAAATTAGGTAGTGAATTATAGATATTGTTATGCTTTTGACCTACTGGTTCCACTGGGTTGTTCACTGAGCTAAGAGTGTCTTGGGGAACAGAGTGAAAGAGATAGAATTTTTTTTTAAGTTGAGGAGTGATGTCACAATTAATGACGAGAGTGTTGTGTAGTATTTAAGTTTTAAAAAACATGAAGCTAGATATAGGTTTGAACTTCTGGTTTTTTTTGTGATTTCTCCGCGATCATCAAAAAAACATTGCGAACCCACATAGAGAGGAATCTCTTTTTGAAAGGGAAGGAAATGGATAAAAGGTACTAACCATTCACAAGTGGAGATAGGGCAGTCTAAAATGAAAGATATGATTTCATGTGTTGCCTTTATCATGATCACAGAGTGCAAAGAGGTTGCAATTTCATGGTTGCTTTGTATGAGAGTGGTGTACAATTCTTTTGCTTAGTTTTTACAAATCCTAACAGTATCAAAACTATCCTGAAAGAGCTAAAACAACAATATAATCTACAAACTGAATTCACTGGTATGTACATAACTTTTTAATCCTGTAGAAAAATGACATTAGAAATGAAGATGTATATGGGAGTTTGATAAAAAGAAATGAAAAAATATATCAGATGAAATGTATCTATAAGAGGGTATGTGTTTAAGAGGTTAGTGGTGAATGTTTTGGGAAGTAAGAGAAAAATAAATTAGTGCCTCTTTATTGCATTGTATACTTTATTGAAATAGTATAGTATTGTGGAAAGTTGCAATGAGGAACTAAGAATGCTTTAAATGTCTAAACATCATGTGCAGAAGAGATACATCTGTCATTTGCATTCTGGAAGTTGTAGTACCTTTAGTAACATTATTCAACAGGAGTAGTGTAGTCACAAACTAAAGCTGGGAACATGTTGTTTGCCTGTATATGAATTAGAAAGAAGTAATACTTGTTTGGTATGAACTGGGAATGTTGTTTTTAACTTAAATGATCACTTATGCTCAGATGGTGAGATATGGTTCTTGTGGTTGCAGATAGCCACATATATAGTGGGACTTTTGAGGTTACTTAAAGATGCAGAGAGGAATACATTTTTGGAAACATGGCTTGAAGGTGTACATCTATTAAGAAATCGCATATATGTTTACATGATGATGTATGTTGTGTAAGGCTGATGAAAATGTAATGTATATGTTGAAGGTGGTGTTTTTTCTTTAAGCATGGTTTGTTTAAAATTGAGAAGGATTAATGGAACGACCCATGGAGTTCTGATATACTCAGGGAATCATCTAGGCACTACCTGTATCCTCGAAGAATCGGCTAGGTAATATCTATGCACCAATTCAATCACCCAGGGATAGTTCATGTATTCAACCACAAACACATGTTTTTACAAGTTTTAGTGAGGAATGTGTAGTCTTTTAAAACCTTTTGGTGAATTATATATGCAAGCTGTGACACACTCTTTGTATGTAGTTGAACGAATAGTGAGGTATATGCTTTTATAGAGATTAACATGCAGATTGTTATATGCACCATTTACCATAATTTAACTCTTATACATATAAGTAGAACAGTACTGAGATAGTAAATACACCACTTTTCATATTTATAGTGTTGAGATACTGTTGGACTTGTACACTTGGTGCAGACTTTACAAGAATGTAATACATTTGGCTGAGCTATGCTGCATTCCTTTCAAAGCACAGGGATGCGTCATATTTACAACAATATGATGGATCTCTATGCTCAACCCTCTTCTGGAACACAACTGGCTGCCATGTGCCAATGGAGGCACCCTTGCACCACGGTGCAAGGGTACATGTGTAATGGGGATGATTGCTTTGTGCAGGAAGGGAAACCTTCCTATACAAAAACAATTACAAGAGGTATATTTTCCTCTGAATGTGTGCTGCAGAATGCAGAACGCATAGAAACAGGAAAAAAGGAAGAGAAAAAAAAGTATTTCTCATTGTTGCATCTCCCTACACCTCCCCTGGGGTTTGCAACATACAGTGATGTGTCTGTGTTGTATATAATTATTGAGCAGTATGTAACTTGCTCCATTCTGAACAAGAGTAGTGACAACATATTGAGAGAACAAGTTTTGCGATTCAAAAATCGTAGATGCGGAAATACTGTCAGCAAAATACAGAGCAAAAGGGAAATTTTATACAAGATGTTGTTTTGGATTCCCATGACCCGTCATCTCACAAGGAAGAGTCAACAGCCTTTTGTCTGCAGTCAGGCATACAGTTAGAAGGAAATCATCGAAAAAATACATACAACCTAAGAAGAACAGAGGCCTCCAAGTACATTAATGGCTATAATCCTGAGATTCTGAAGATGTGGACTGCAAACATGGATGCACAGTTTGTTGCAGTCAACTTTATTGCTGTTGCTCAGTATGTTACATCTTATATAACAAAGTCAGAGAAAACTAAGATGAAAGAGATGTGCGAGGAGATTTCAGCAGAAAAGAGTCTTATGAAGAAATTGTAGAGTTTTAGTTGGAAAATGCTTTCTCTCAGAGGGATAGGCTCCTATGAATTTGAAGACTGGTTAAGCTCAAGTTTGTTTTCTAAATCTAGAGGAGCTCTATTTGTGAGTTTAGGGCTGGCTAATACTCGTAACAGAGTACTGAAGTCTTTTCCTGAAATTCAATATCTTGCAGAATTTGAGCAGCACAGTACAAATATTCTGAAGAGTAACAAGCTGGATATGTACTATCCAAGAAGAAGTCGTCACCTGGAAAGGATTTGTCTATGAAATACTTCAACATTATACTTTCAGAAGTAATACCAGTGAAATCATGGATGAAGGAAAATGTGCTGTGTCTGGATGTGAAGGATGTTTGGTGAGGCATAACAAAGGAAATTTAATCAACCATTGAAAGCTAAATTGCCAATCTCCAGACAAAAGAGAGTTTTTCTACTTAGCCTTGTTACAGTTGTTTAACTCATGGCGAACTGAAAGTGAGCTACTTGGAGAATTTGACTGTTATGAAGACTCAGTAAATGCTATGAAAGACAGCACTGAGTGCACTGTGCTTCCAGTGTATCTTCAAATGTTGAGAGAAGAGATTGAACAAGAAGAAGCAATTACTACTGAGACAGCAAGAGAGAGTTCTCACAGCAGTCAAAGTTCAGCATCTGGAAGTCAAGATCCTCTTGGACAACCAATCATTGAAAATGATGTTGCAATTGCTAAGAATGAAGTGGAGAATGCTATGCAACAAGTAGGATGGGAAACTATGGATCTTGAACAACTAATGCAGCAATAGAATGCAGATCAGAAAGACATTTTTGAAGCGGTAAATGGTAAAGTAGAAAATGGATTTCTCCATGAGAATAAAAAGTGTTCTACATGTAAACCATTTCTATTGTAAATAAGTGGTCAAGCTGGAACTGGAAAAAGCTTCTTAATTACATTACTGATAAGTTACCTACAGAAGACAACAGTTTCCAATTTGTTGTGTGTAGTCACTGCACCTACAGGCTTAGCTACTCATAATGTTGAAGGATTTACTCTTCATTGATTATTAATGCTGCCTGTTGAACATGACAACAAATTGCAATACAGCAAATTATCTGGTGATGCTTATCATGAAGTGGTAAGAGTATTAAAGAAATTAAAGCTAATAAATATTTATGAGGTCAGTATGATGTCTAACCTAATGCCAGCTTTTATACATTTAAGAATGCAGCAAAAATAAAAACTGACTATGATGTACTTTTTAGACGAAAACACTTAATAGTATTTAGAGACCTGCTACAACTACCTGCCTTAAAAGGACAACATGTATTCAAGAAACTACTTCATACTGAAACAAGGAATTCACTAGGAAGTATTGGAAATGTACAAATTTGGGTAAAATTCAGTACAAAGAGTTAATCCAAGATATGCGCCAAGCATCAGATATGCATTATGCATATATACTAAAGAATATAAGAGTGGAAGTCCTCACAAAAGAGGGAAATACAGTATTACAAACCCCACTCATCAAACACATGTTTCCACGTAATATTTCAGCTGCTGAAGTAATGTATAATTTTAAATGTTGGAGAAGAGCTAGTGAATGGTACAAAGGGGAAAATAAATGAAATTTGTTAATTATCCAAACAGAAATTATGTGGATTACTTAGCCATAAAATTTGATGATAATGCTGAGGTTAAGCAGATTTGTAGATGCGTTGTACGTTTCCTACTTGTGAAAGACTTGTATGTCCAGCAAATGCAGTTCTCAGTGTCTTTAGAATATGCAGTAACTTTTCACAAATCACAAGTTTTACGTGTAGATACAGGTCTTGTTAATATTGATAGTAGTGTATTCAAAGATGGAATATCATATGTTGCTTTGTCGCAAATTAGAACACTGTCTGGTTTATTTCTGATTTGATTTTGATGAGAAGAAAGCAAGTGCTGATGTGAGTTGTGTAATGGAGTATAATCGGTTAAAAGCTCAATATGCTCCTCATTTAAGCAAGTATCCTGTGGTTCAAAAAGCAATACTGTGTCCGAAGTGGAAAATATCAAAACAGTTTATCAGAGTTGAGTAGAAAGATGAACAAAAAGAAAATCGAGAAGTAGGATAGAAATGAAAACTGGAGCACAATGAGGAAATACAAGGCTATCAAGTTGATAATAAATCTGGAGTGAACTGTTATGCAAATGTAATGTTAAATTGACTATATTTGCCTAATTTTACAAATTCTGTTAAAGAAAAGGTAGATAAAAGAATTTCTTCACAACTGTGTACTTTACTTGAAAAATTAAGAAGTGATAGAAGTATTACATTTGGCTACTGGAATAAGAAAAGTCACTGATGACTGTACTGGATCCGAAGTATTTTCTCTAACTCTTCAGCAGGATGCCCAACAATTTCTAGTGGTAATGCTAGGACTTGTTTGGTTTAACTCATAAATGAACTCATAACTGTGAAGATTGTGAGTTTACATCTATCAGTGAAATCAATTCAGAACGATTCTTGTACTTGACATTAGCAGATTTTAAAGCTGTGCAGTTTGAAGATTTAACTACAAATGCCCATCAAGATATGAAATGTCCAGAGTGCAGATCAGAACTTAGGGCAAGATTGTTTTTTCAAACGTATGGAAAATATATCATAGGCATGCTCTGATACAGAGTGGATGGAACTAAATTAGGAACTGAAATTGCAAACTTTAAAGCTGGCTTTATCCATGCACTCACCCAATCATGCAGGCAGTATCCATGCACTCACCTGATCACCCAGACACTATGCATGTGCTCAGACAATCACCAAGGCACTACCCTTGCACTCGTATAATGACCCAGGCACTACCCTTGTACTCATCCAATCACCCAGGTACTATTATTGCACTCATCCAGTCTCCTATGTGCTACCCATGTACTCATACAACCAACCAGGCACTACCCATGCACTAATCCAATCCCAATCACCCAAGCCGTACCCTTGCACTATCCATTTACTAAGGCACTAGCTATACACTCTCCCAATCACCTAGGCACTAACCATGCACTCATCTTATCACCCAGATACTACCCTTGCCTTCATCCATTCACTGAGGCACCACCCATGCACTCATCCACTCACTACTCATATACACATTCATTCACCCAGGCAGTACCCATGCACTCATCCAATTATCCAGACACTACTCATACATTCTTCCAATCACCCAGGCACTATCCATGCACTCACACATTCACTCAGGCACCACCTTTGCACCCATCCATTCACTCAGGCACTACCCATGCACTCATCCATTTACTAAGGCACTATCTATACACTCTCCCAATCACCTACGCACTATCCATGCACTCATCCATTCAGTCTAGCCTTATCCATGTACTCATCCATTCACTCAGGCACTACCCATGCACTCATCCATTCACCCAGGCACTACTGTTGCTCCCATCCATTTACTTAGGCACTATGCATGCGCTCATCCATTCACTCAGGCACTACCCATGCACTCATCCAATGACTTAGCCACTACCCATGCACTCATCCATTTACTGAGGCACTACCTATGACCTCATCCAATCATGCAGGTACTACCCATGCACTTAATCAATCACCCAGGCACTATGCACAATGCATGCACTCACCACATCACCTAGGTACTACCTTGCACTCATCCAGACACTTAGGCATTACCCTCATACTTATTCATTTACTCAGGCACTATCCTTGCACTGATCCATTCACTCACGCACTATCCATGCACTCATCTATTCACCCAGGTACTAACCATGCCCATATCCAATCACCCAAACACTAGCTTTGCACTCATCCATTTGCACAGCCACTACCCATGCACTCATCCATTTACACAAGCATTTCCCATGCACTTATCTAATGACCCAGGCACTATCCATGCACTCACCCACATGCTAATCATGCACTCATCCAATCACCCTGGCACTATGCTTGCACTCATGCATTCAATGAGGTGCTTCTTATGGACTCCCCCAATCACCCAGGAGGTACTTTTGTACTCATCCAGTCACCCATGTGCTATCCACACACATCCATTTATTCAGGCACTACCCACAAAGTCATGCAATCAACCAGGTACTACCCAGGCACTCATCCATTCAAGGAGGTGCTATCCATGCACTCATCCAATCATCCAGGTGCTACTCTTCCACAACTCCAGTCACCCAGGCACTACCCATATACTCATCAAATCACCTAGGCACTATCCATGCACTCATGCAATCACTCATGTACCTACTCACCAACTCATACAGCGACTTACACACCAACTGACAGACTGATAAAGACATTCACACAAATTAGTCACTCACCCATACATTCAATGAGACAGGTGTAATCAGTCATGCACCCACTAAATCATCCATACAGGCACTCATACACCCACTGATTAATCAGTACACCTTAGTGTACATATTTTTAACACTCATAAACTTTTTAGAAACAATCACTGTCACCAGATGATGTAATCAGTGATGTCATTTGAGATGTCACCAATGATGTCATTCGTGATGTCACTGACCATGTCATGAGTGATGTAATATGTGGGGTCATAAGCAGTACATTGTGATGGCCGGAGTTACAGTTACCTCAGCTAACTATAACTGCTGAATTTCTCTGCTTTTGTATGACTGAAATGTCAGCCTAACTATAACGTCCCGGTAACCTTTGTTTTTTTCAGCTAATATATACATATATATCTACACTAACCACAGGCATGGCAAAAATGCACGGCCCCAGGGAATACCACTGTGTTCTGACTGGCTGAATCTTAAAATCTCTCAGGTAACTTAGAGAAGTTCTCTTTGAAATATAAAATCAATGTGATATAGTAACCAAGTCACCCATGAGTGTGCTTTGTAACTCACAGCAGTAGAGACTTGATGTATAAAAATTGTAAATTCTACATGGGAATATATTATATATCCACACAATATTCAGTCACCAAAAGCTGTTTGGCACCCCGATTGTAAACAAAAATCTATTTTTACAATTTTACTTGGGAAAAGGTCAGGATCTTGCTTTTAAATCATTTACTATTTTATCAAAATTCTACTTCAATGGTGAAAGGGAATTTTTGATGTCTGTTTGTGGGAAAGTAACTTTAAAAAAATAACTCTTTCTGTTGCTTGAAAGCCAAGAACAATATAACCAATCCTGCTGGCCTGCCTTCCCTTTGTTCACTTTAGTTAGCATTCCAATAAGGTGTGAAGTACAGTGCTGCCAGAAAATAATACTCCAACTTCTCTAGCGGGGAAACTTGCTGTAATGTAAAACTGACTACTTAGCAGGGGCAAAGCATCTGGAAGGGGACAAAACAGATGGTATAATGAAGGACCAGAGGGGTAGCTGTTTATTTCATATGACAATCTCAATATGGGACCCAAATGAAAGAAGCCTTTCACCTGAAGGATAGCTCAGACATTCTGCTCTGTCCTAAAGAAGAGGGGAACCTGCTCCCAGATGAGGAAGGGGGAACTGTTCATCCTCTCTGCAGGCCTGGGCCAGAGAGGGTACTCCCAGATTCTTAAAGGAGAACTAGACTTCTGACAACATAGTGCATGGAATATGCCACAAACAATAAAAGCTTTGGTATTTGATATGATGAACAATTAAATGATTTAACAAATGAGTTTCTCATTGGTTAAAGTAAATAAATGTAGAGTACGTCTATTTTTTCCAAAAGGCCATATAACGCTCCATGTATGAGTCCCATGAAGCCAAAGAAATAGCTGTGTTGTGTTCTGGATAGCTTTGTGTTAAGGCTGTCATTTCCATGTCTGGTGGTTGAATGAGACCCTGTGTAGTGGGCATTGTTATTTGCCATGACTATGGTTGTGGGTCTCTATTCTTCTCATGTTCACTATAAAAGTATTAAGAATGGAGGATTGTGACAAACTCAATGTTGGAGAGTGGGCCCTGATTTATGGGGATTCGGCGTATGGCCGCCAGCCAAGTTAATAAAGTGAAAGGACAGAAATGCACATTTATGCAATACGGTGCATTTCTATCCTTTCCCCTGTGCTGGCGCTTTCAACAGCGTAGCACCAACACAGGCGCCAATGTACCATGGTGCTGTGTTGTCAGCAGGATTATTTTTATGCCGGAAAGGCCACCTTCCTGCACAGAAACATTCCTAAGAGGCGTTTTCCTCTTTCTATGTGTGCTGCAGAAAACAACACACTTAGAAAGAGGAAAAAACTAGAAGAAATTAAGATTTTTTTTTCCTTATTATGTCTCATCACAGGAGGCATAAGGATTTAGTGCTTCCCAGGTTTACATGCTCTTATAAATCTGGGGCAGAATCAAAATCCATGGGTGTTGAATGGGAAAACACACCATAACACCCATGGAACGACGACCGCCAGCTGAGTAAATCAACGCAGTGATTTGCCCTGCCTTTCCTTACTCCATATCGATAAGCCATTCAAAGCCATGCATAGTAGATTTCCGTGGCCTCATACATTTGAATTTGTGATATGCGCCGCCAGAGCATCTCTAAAAAGTGATGCTCCGTTGGCATAAGGGGCTTGTAAATATGCACTCTAGTGTTCAGCTACGGGCGATGATAATAGAGAATGAGTGATGAAGAGGACTGGGGAGAAAATGCTAGGATACCCAAAAAGGACTAGAGGGTAAGTAAGAGAGAGAAGGGTCCTCTTTAAGTATATTGTTTTCTGTCAGTAGAGGTGTCCACTCTAAGTGTTCTGGTGTGAGGCTAAGGCATCACTGCTCTATCTGCAATTGATGGTTCATATTCTCCTGCTTTTATTTCCCTCATTGATTCGTCTTTAGGTTTAAAGTGGTGGTCACTTATCAGGTTATGGTACATTGTTATGAGTTAATAAGTGAGGTAGCAGCCCCAGTGTGGAGAGAGAATATCGAAGACAGAATATCGAAGGTCACGATACCATTGCCAGAATGCTGTGGAGCAAAATATTGAAAGGTAAGTTGATATAGATTTTCTAAACCCAAGTCAACATTTATGTACCTTGGTGATACATATATATCTTCAGGGTATGAAGAGGTGGAGTGAGCACAAGTAGACCCATACCTCCCTCTGTGAACTTCTTTAATGTTTTGTCCCTCGATATTCTTTTTTTTTTTTATATATTTTTTTATTTTCACCATTGCACAGTTAGCACATTTCATCGCACAATCTCCAATAGTCTTATAACATATTACATATCAAAATGTTTCCATCATAAACAAAATTCATCAAAGCATCCTACTTATTTCAATAAATTGATATCATCTCGAGTTTCTACAACAGATGCCACAAATTCATCCAAAGCTCTCCTAACTTAATCCCTCAATCCCAGGCCCTCTCTCCATCTTATAATGGGGTCCCATATCCTTAACCCCAATCTCCTCCCTTTTCTACCTTTCCGGGCATATATTTATTTTTCCAGATTATAAGTTGATAAAAGGTTAGACAGCCAGACTTGCATTACTGGGGGTTTTTTATCCAGCCAGGCCCTGGCTATGCAGAGCCTATAAACTGCCATTGCGACAAAAATAAACTCCCTCTGGTTAATATTGGTATCTGTGACTATCCCTAACAATATTTCTGGGGGTTTTAAGGTAATCTGGATATTCAGGGAGGCATCGAGGAACTTCTCTATCTCTTTTATCACTGTTTGTATTTGCGGACATACAGCAAATACATGTATTAGGTCTGCATCAGGGGAGCTACATCTTGGGCATGTGATACCTACGCTACCCCCCCATTTTGCTATCTTTGCTGGGGTGAAGTATAGCGAGTAGAGGGTTTTATACTGCTGTGATTGCAGCGGCGCTGAGCAGAGCAGAGTACGCCCTAGGTCCAGTGACTCTTTAAACCAACTAGCCTCACCTGCCAGCTTGTCTGCCCACTTTTCACTATACTTGTCCATATCATCTGAATTTCCTGCTAACAGATTCGCGTAAAAACTCCGAATAGAACAGTCCCCCCCTAGCCTTATTTTCTCCAGTATTTCTACCTTACCAAACCCCACACTCCCACCCTGCTTATTCCCCAGAAAACTTCTTAACTGCAAACATTTAAAAAAATCCCTCCTGTCTAATCCAAATCTGCTCATTAAATCTGTAAATTGAAACACCCCCTCCATACTCCTCACATCCCCAATCTGTACTATCCCCTTCTCCATCCAGCCCGCCATTGTGATATCCCCAAAAATCTGCATTGGGAGGGAGACATTTTTATACAACCTGGTGTACCAATTATATCGGCCCAGGCCAATTTTTTTCATCACGGCATTCCAGATCTTAATTGCGGCTTGGACTGTCCTAAATCTGGTTCTTTTGTAATATGCGAAATCAGTACATTTAAGTAAAGAATTCTCCACCTCCGGTCCCAACACTATAGAGTATATTCTAGATGAATCATTTGATGTTCTAACGTCCAAACCGCCCCCACCTATCAGCCCACGCATATATTGCATTGCAGATGCCCAGTAATATAATCTGAAATCAGGCGCCCCCCAACCTCCTCTCTCTCTAGGCAAAGACATGAAACGATATGCCCTACGGGTCTTGCCATGGGCCCAAATAAATCTATTCAACATATTTTCTAGATCTTTAAACCATTTCACCTCAAACCATAACGGTATTGTCCTATAAAAATACAAAAATGTAGGCAATATTAACATTTTTATAACGTTGGTGCAGCCCACTAATGACAAATGCAGATTGTTCATTCGATCCAGATCCGTCTTAACCTTTAGCATCAAGGGCGCAAGGTTATTCTGTATCAGTGAGTCTAAATCAGCTGTGATTGCAACCCCCAAATATACCGCTGAGTCCACAACTCTTTGATCATTGAAAACAATATGGTGGTTACATACTATTTGAGTTTTGGAACTATTTAGACTGTACCCCGATATTTGCCCAAATCTTTGTGCTTCGGACTCAATTTCCCCTATGGCCATGATGGGATTGGGTGTCAAAATGGCCACGTCGTCGGCATAGGCCAGGGTCTTTACCTCACATCCATTCAATCTTATTGAAAGGATCCTTTCATTGCCCTCCATTTTCCTTATCAATGGATCAAGGTAAAGAGCAAATAGTAATGGGGAACATGGGCAGCCCTGTCTAGTCCCTCTCCCAATCCTAACTACTGCCGATTTACCTCTATTAACTCTAATCCTTCCTGACGGATTCTTATACAGAGTCTGCATTGCGGTTATAAAACTATTCCCCAATCCATTCCACTTTAATGTTTGCCATAGGTATTCCCAGGAGACTCTATCGAACGCCTTTTCGGCATCCAAAAAAAGTGCCACGATAGGGTCCCCCAGGACACCCGCCGCGTCAAAGGTTGTAATCACCTGCCTAATGTGTTGCGTAGTGCCTTTGCCTGGAATTAACCCATGCTGAGTGTGGCTTACTAATCCCTCTATTACCTCTGCAAGCCTTCTTGCTAATATCTTGGAGTACACCTTAGTATCTGCGTTCATCAGTGTAATAGGCCTATATGACCCTGGGAGTGTCGAATTTTTACCTTTTTTTAAGATGACAATGATATCCGCTTCCCCTCATGATTCAGGTATCTTGTCTCCCTTCTGCGCCTCCAACATGACATTAAACATATCAATTCCCATAGCTTGATAAAACACTTTCTAAAACTCCACCGGGAGCTGGTCTGGGCCAGCTGCTTTACCAGAAGGTAACATACTTAATGCCATAAGAAATTCCTCCAGACTAAAGGGGGAATCCAACCTATCCTTTTCTTCCACAGATATACCCGGAGGAATAATATCACTAAGATAGCTTTCAACCTCACTTGTGGTTCCTACCCTGCCCCTGCCCCTGGTATATAGCTCTTCATAAAACTGCCTGAATACTTCCCTTACTTCAGTTGTTTCAGTGACCATAATTCCGTTCCCATCCGTAATCTCCACAATGTCTGATGCTGCTAGTCTCTGTCTGGTACGTACTGCTAATAAGTGGCCTACCTTCTCGCTTAGCTCATAAGCAGCTTCCCTCTTAGTTAGATAATTCTCTGCTGCTTTTTTTGAGATACTTTCTGCCACCTGCGCCCTAAGAGCCACTATTTTTAGCAGATGTTCTTCTATTGGTGCCTTATCTCTTAAATCCTGCGCCAGTTCCTCCTCAACCCTTATCAACTTTTGATAAACTTCCTTGATTTTAAGTTGTGTCCTTTTCTGGGCTGAAAACACATAGCTCATTGTCTCACCCCTTACACCGGCCTTAAAGGCATCCCACACCACTCCCAAGGGAGCCGTACCTTTATTAATCTCCCAATAGGCCCTGATCCATTCAGTCATATAGACCCTGTATCCTTCATCCTTCAAAAGGGCTCTAGCGAATGTCCACTGCGTATCTTTTCGCCGTGCCTGGACCAATCTAATAGTTAAAATCAGAGGACTATGATCCGAAACAATTCGAGGTTGTTTTTCTATTTGTGCCTCTGACAACAAGGGGGTTGAAATCAAGATGGCCGCCGTGAGGTTGTGGTGAGAAGTCGCTCCAGACCTCTCTCCCCTGTGATACCCTGATGGCTGTGGAATAAGGACTATATACCCCTCTTATGGATCTGACTACCTGGCTGCAGGCAGGACTAACCAGGGTCTGTTCAAAATACCCTGCAACTAAAGTACAAATTACCCGGTTATTGCTAAATTTAACTGAGTGGAAAGCTGCGGTTCGAGCACAACTGGCGAGGATGCCGGCACGCTTAACTAAAGCCGACAAGGATAAGAATAAGGAGAAGACAAAAGTGCAACAGGATACGCCAACAAACCAGCAAGGAACGGGTGGCAGAGGCATCCATGCAAATGTAAAAAGAAACAGCAATGATGTACCCCCGGGATTACAACAGCGGGGGCCTGGCGCCATACAGAAAATAATACCCCCGGCTCAAAAGGGGAAGAAAATGGAGAAAGCGGAAAAAGCGGAGAAAGCGGAGAAAGCGGAGAAGGCTGAGGTGTGCTCAAAAGCAGATACAGCGACAGCAGAAAGAATCGATCGACCCCGGCCCGTTCAAGACGCGCATCACTTCACCGAAGATACTTCAACAGTTGCAAGGCAAGGCTTAAGCAAAGGAAAAGAAGCGGCACTAAGGCAGCCTACCTTGATGGAGGCGTTTACATCCAGAAGAAGCTCCCAGCCGGACACGGAGCAAATCGTAAACAGAAACGTCCTCGAGGACGCAACGGCAGACGCTCCCGGTGCGGAGGCAGCGGTCGCTAGGCAACCCCGAGACTTGGCAGCAACACTCGCCAGCAGCTGCAGCGGCAGCGGAGACGGAGGTAATGCAGGAGCCACAGCACTTAAGGTAATGCAGACTACATGCCTCAACAACAGCGGCCTGAAGGAGGCCAAGGGGCCTAGTAATAACTTAATACCAGACACAATCAGAGGGCCATATAGACCCGGGTCAGCTGGAAGCGCGGACATGATGGAGGCGCTAATTCAACTAGAAGCTGAGATGAGCAATAAAAGGGAAAAAGAAATAAATAATGAGGCCAGCAATCTTAGCTTAGCAGGAAAAAGTGCTTCACTGGCTGCAGACAATAAAACTTTGGGACCGGAGAAAAGAGAGGGAGCCTCGTTGGAAGGAGAATGCTTTTTCTCAGTGAATGAAGACACCGATACTACCCAGTCATGCGATGACACCTCAGAGGAGGGGGAGTTAGATGGAGAAACAAGCTCTGGATCAAGTTCATCAATGAAAGAAGCCACGCAGAAAAAGAGAAGGGTAAAGGGTAGAAGGCATGGTGGAGGATTGGAATCACCTACAGTAGGGGGGAAGAAGTTAGACTGGGACTATTCTGCAACGTCGCAAACCTACTTAGAGGAAGGTAACTCCCAGACCTCAGGTAATACCCCCATTCCAGCGCAGTATCTGGCCCCCTTTGATATGATTTGCACCACACTTAAGCAGATGGAAGGGGAAGCAAGGTCAGAAAGTCGAAGGGCTAGGCAAGCCACAAAAAAAATCCATAATACCCTCAGGAAGGTTAATAAACTTTATGAAGGTGTCATCGAGAGAGTGACTGAGGTGGAGGAGCGGACCGGGAAGGATTTCAAACTGGAGCAGGAAAAATTGACTAGCGATTTGCAATGGAAGTTGGAGGATTTTGAAAACCGCCAGAGGCGGAACAACATTCGCATTTTGGGCGTGGCGGAAGGAGCAGAGGGGGATGACATTATGCACTTTGTGGTTAACTTGCTAAGAGGAGCTTTCCCCGAATCACAGTGGGAGTGGGAAAGAGAGATTCAACGAGCCCACAGATTTCTCTTCACCATCAGAAAAGGCCGAGGGGGCGAGGGGCAGGCAGGTCAACATGCATTGCCTAGAGCCATCTTGATATTTGTTGGGAATTACCTGCTCAGGGAGGAAATAATGGATAAGGCTAGACCTGACAGGAAAAGATCCTTTGAGGGAACCACCTTCTTCGCCAGGCCAGATTTTTGCCACGTAACGGTTGAGAGAAGATGGAGACTCAGGCAGCTCATTCAACCTTTCCAGGCCCTAGGTTCCGAGGCGTTTCTCTTATTTCCTGCAAGGCTAAAGGTGGTTACCAGGGGCAGAACAAATATCTTCCTCTCCGAGATTAAGGCCCAACAGTTCTTGGAGGAGATTAAATCACAGAAAGGGGGTTGAGAAACATAGAACTGTTAAAATCTAAGGATTTGGAATGAGATGAAGCGGGGTGTATGCACTGGTAGAGGAAGACGCTAGACTTTGGTATACCGCTGTTTGGACTATTATCAAGGGGACAGCACACACAAAATAGCGAAATAGTTAAGATAAAGACACAGAGGAGGGGTATACGACACACAGGGTTATGGGTGAAGGGGGGAGAGAGGAGCGATCCCCACAAGCTACTGCGGCTACACATAGGTCTTATGGACCTATTTGCCAGTAAAGGGGGGGAGGGGGGTGGGAGACAGAGGGGGGGCAGGGTGGAATTAGGGGGAATAGGGGGTAAAAAGAGGGTTAAAAACGTAAAAAAAGGTGAGGTAGGGTGTAAGAAGCAGCACAGGAAAGCACAGTCCAGCGCGCAGGGAGTTCACATTTTACAGTATGCACTAGACATAAGGAGGAGGATACGCGATAACTATCGGATACATTATCAAAGCAAAGTGTTAGATCGGGTAAGGTATGCAGAGTTGGACAAAACTTATGATGTATTTTAATGACTTGTAGGATTGCTACTATTAATATCTGCGGTCTCAACGATCCGGGTAAAAGACTTAGGGTGGCGGCATTACTTAGGTCACTTAAGTTGGATTTGGTTTGCATCCAAGAAACACACGTTGAAGCCTCTAAGGGTTATCTTATGGACCACCTAGGGTTCGCCGTGCTGGCAAATACTAAGCAAGGGACGAAGCATAGGGGGGTGGCTGTACTAGGGAGATCCACTGATGTAGAGGTGATAAGGAAAACGGAGGACAAATGGGGAAGGTGGGTAATATTGGAAAAAAAATTTAAGGGGGAAAAATGTACCATAGTTTCTGTGCATGGTTCGACAGAAGACGATCTCGAACTTTTCCAATTTCTAGACACTGAGTTGGCACTATGGCCAGAGCCAATTATATGTTGTGGGGACTTCAATATTCATGATCCCAGTAGCTCATTTGTACAGACGGGGAGGGTATATGCAGGGAGAAAAAAGAGAACCCATAGGGCACTGTCAGATATGGTCTCAAATAATTCTTTAGTGGATCCATGGGTTAAGTTGAACCCAGGTATTGATGGTAGTACATTCTATTCGGCCCCCCATAAGATACTCCTTAGACTGGATTACTTTCTGATTTCTGTCCCTCGATATTCTAGTCATCATATTGTGACCCTTTGATATTCCCTACCATAATCACCCATATACTCCAAATATCTCTAGCTGGTGATGAAGCGGGACTTTCTTTGTCTCAACCTTTTGGTGTAATTATTGAATAAACCCTGCCAATGGTCATAAGGACCATTGATGGTCCACAAAGAGAAATGAGGAGCAATCATCCACATAAACAATACATCATTAAATACTTTAAACTCAGCCAATAAAGAGAGCGTGAGTTAAAGGGATTTTATTTTCAAATCTTTCGGTTGTTCATCTATTTATCCATCAGACATAAATCTTTAGATTTCAACATCGAAAGATAATATAATCCATCAATCAATATTTGATTACAAAATAAAACAAAATACTAGTTAAAATCACAGTCAGTATAGTAATAATACAACAAGCATGTTCCCTAAAGGAATCTCCCTAGTCTAAATAAATTGAAATAGTGAGTTAAAAAGTGTCAGTTCACAAACCTACTGAAGATTTCTGATGAGTGAGAGAGAGATCAAAGAGCAAGCATAAAGCCTTTGCAAATCTGACTGGAAATTTATTCACAGTCATAATTCGGATGACATATAGAATTAACCTAAGTAACCTCTCATGTAGAGAAGTCTAAGAGATTGGAGACGAGTGTCTTATCAGAATGTTGGGGAAAGGAGTTCTGCCCTACTCTAGGAGCACACACACTAATAAAAATACACAAATTCTATGTTGCAATGTTATTTTCTTTTTTCATCTTCATCCACCAATAGAATATCAGCAGACCCCCAGGGACAGGTTCACTCCCAATGCTCTCACCAGAGCTTAACAGACTTTCAGACATTATAAAGGTTACAACATTGTTTTCTTGTGGTTCAAAACTTCTTCCTATGAATCAACCTTCCTGTTTTTTTTGTCTCCTCTCGATGAGAACCTCACTATCATCAGAGGGAATGCAAGATGGCGGTCGGCTAAGGCGATCGTTTGCAGCACTATGACCAGCTGAGAGCCTGACATCCCCCCGGTATTGAGGGGAAAGTGC
This sequence comes from Triturus cristatus, assembly GCF_964204655.1. Lineage (NCBI taxonomy): Eukaryota > Metazoa > Chordata > Amphibia > Caudata > Salamandridae > Triturus > Triturus cristatus. Next base: position 729,914,655 of record NC_140587.1, on the reverse strand, counting down.
TACCTGATATATTCATTGCCCTACAAATGCTGCTTGACAAGGAACCTATTGTCTGCACTCCCAAATGTAAAATAGTGTCAGAACAGCAGGAATTGTTACTTGCCTGCCGGAAACTCTACTATGCTCTGGATCGCCCCAACGACTGCTGAACTGGGCTTCATCTACCCACCACGATGAAACAGAAGGCAATTGCTGGTGTGGCGAGAGGAAGGGTGAGTGAGTGTGGCCCTGGTCACAAGTGGATCCCCTGCAGTGGATGCAGCTCCCTTGTTGAGCCACTCTCTAATCGATACAAGGGGAGGAGAGGCTGCTGCCCGGCAGCCTGGACGCCGAGAGCAGACAACGATCCAGACAGAGAATGATCCGGAGAGGAAAGGGAAGGGCGGGACAGTGCCCCAGCAGCGCCTGCCCGGCCCCACTGTAGCGGCGCTCTTCAAGGCAGCCAAACCGCGCTCTAGACATATGGATATGGTGGAACCTGAAGCTGCAGGTAGCAGAGAGGGCTCAGCCTGCAGTGAGCATACTAAGAAAGGCAACGAGGGTGAGGACCAGGATAAAGATGTCCCGAAGATAACGCTGGGGGTTTTGGACAGCCCAGAGACAAAGTCAAAGGTAAACACCTCCATGGCAGTAGTAAACCAGCCAAAACTTTAAATCATACTGACTCCTGGTAATAGGGAAGAGGGTAAAGCTGGGGCAACAAGCAAGGGTAATACAGACAGGGGCAAAGATGGCAAAGATAGTAATATTCAACCCGATATTTAAAAATTCCCTACTGCAAGAGGAGGTGAGGAGGAGCCGAGGAGGAGGTGGTTGTAAAGACTCCCCAACTAAACCCAATAACCCTCCTGTGATAGGGTGGAAAGCATGTTGACAGATGCCAATGTGTAACAAGGAAAGAAGGAAGGACATGAAGGAAACTGATCTAGAGGCATCAGACTGTTTCTTTTCACTATCAGATGAGACCTGCTCTGTAGACGGCTCTGTGTCTCTGTCTGAGACAAGCAAGAGCGAAAGCTTACCAGACACTAGCAGGATGGACTCTGCTGCTACCCTGCATAAAGCTGATAGGAAGACAGGGCAATCAAGTAAAATTAAAACAAAAGAAAAAGACCTGAACTGGGATAATTCGGCATCTAACCAGCTTGTTGGGATTGATGGGGATAAAGCTCCTGACTCTGAGGGCAGCACCACTTCAACATTAGATACTATCCTGCAGTGCATTATGTCACATCGCGAAGAGACAAGGAAAGATAGCCGTCGCTCTCAATCAGCAATCCGCAAGGTACAAGGCACTGTACGGAAAGTTGCGAAGGCATGCAGCAATATCAGTGAACGACTGTCAGACTTGGAGTCTTGAACCAGAGCCCTGGAGGTGGATCTTGCGGGCACCCAGGACCAGACGAAGTTGCACGAGGCCAGGTTGGTTGACATACAATGGAAATTAGAAGATCAGGAAAACCACCAACTTTGGAACAACCTGTGGGTTCTAGGTATTCCTGAGAACAAGGAAGGGGCAGATTTGCACCTCTTTATGGTCGTTTTCCTGGTCTGGAAGGATGGAACTGGGCTCAGGAGATTCAATGCGCCCATCGGGTTTCTCTTACCTTACAGCAGCTAGCAGGGCCAGATACAAAGCCTAAGGCTGTTTTAATTTATTTTGGAAATTACCTTCTTAGGCAGACCATCTTCGAGAAGGCAAGACTGGAAAACAAACATATGGTGGATGACATTGCATTCTTTGTTCAACCTCACTTTTGCCACATTACTGACGAGAGACGTTAGCGACTACACCAGATGATTAGTCTATTTCAGGCAAAGGGGTGCAGGCTTATTTGATAAACCCTGCAAAGATGAAAGTGCCACATCGGGTCTTACCTCGTTTCCTGGAGCCCAGACTGGTGGTCCTGCTGCCTGCCTCATCGTCAGTTGCTCCTGGGTCCCTGACGCTGCGTGTCTCCCCTGCCGCCGCCCCACGCCATCGCGGCCGCAGCAAGTGGAGACTACAGCTCCCAGGGTGCTTTGCTGTTCCTTCCTGCCCTTCTTGCGCCCGGAGGCATAGAAAAACTCAGAGGCTCCCTCGGTGGAGCGGGTGCCACATCGGATCTTACCTCGTTTCCCGGAGCCCAGACTGGTGGTCCTGCTGCCTGCCTCATCGTCAGTTGCTCCTGGGTCCCTGATGCTCCATGTCTCCCCTGCCGCCGCCCCACGCCATCGCGGCAGCAGCAAGGGGAGACTACAGCTCCCAGGGTGCTTTGCTGTTCCTTCCTGCCCTTCTCGCGCCCGGAGGCGTAGAAAAACTCAGAGGCTCCCTCGGTGGAGCGGGTGCCACATCGGATCTTACCTCGTTTCCCGGAGCCCAGACTGGTGGTCCTGCTGCCCGCCTCATCGTCAGTTGCTCCTGGGTCCCTGACGCTGCGTGTCTCCCCTGCCGCTGCCCCACGCCATCGTGGCCGCAGCAAGGGGAGACTACAGCTCCCAGGGTGCTTTGCTGTTCCTTCCTGCCCTTCTCGCGCCCGGAGGCGTAGAAAAACTCAGAGGCTCCCTCCGTGTCGCGGGACGCGCGCGGGCGACGCCGGGCTGAGCCCGGGCAAAGGGCGGGCCCTCTGTAGCCGGGCCGGGCTCACCCCCTTAAAGGTGCTTGTGAACTTATTTGAACATACTAATTCGTGAGCTCCTTTGTTCTGGGTACTTTGCTCTTTTTGCATGTTTTGCACATAGCGAGCTACCTTATATATAGCTGTTAACTCGACCCATAGTCCAACCACAGCGATATTATTATTAACATGGCTGGAGGCGCTAATAAGGGTACCCTAGATAGTTATTTATTTAGGGTCAACTCGGGATTAGAACGGGAATCAATCCTTGCTGAACTGAGGGCAAAGCGCCATAGCTCTATTGAGCTTATTAAAAACACGCCATCCCTTGTGGGTTCTGTGCACTCAGCCACTTCCCCACTTAGGAGTTGCCACTCCCAAAATGCAGTCCTAGATAATTCTAGCAACGATGATCTCTCAATCCTACCACGAAATTTAACCTCCTTACCCGAATTAAATAATGACCAGTCCCCAACTGCTCCACCTCTACTCCTTAATTCAACTCCTGAGCCAGTACTCTCAATTGAGTCACCACCACAAGCTGTTAAGCCTCCACCTCAAAAGGCTAACACACCTAGACAATCCAAATTTTCAGGTCCACCACCTAGTAAAAGGAGAAAGAGAGGTAGTGAGCCGTTAAAGAGAAAAAAAAAGAGCAACCACTCTGATTTGGTTCCAACTGCTAAGGGTCCTGTAACTTGTACTGATAAAACGGTTCCATGATGGAATATCGTTAACATAAATATCGTCAGAAATAAATATCGTCACTAAAATATCGCTTACATTAATATCGTCATCCTATACTTAAACAAGAATTCACACAAATATCGATTTTTTTTTATCGACAACCCTAATATCGTTCACACTAATATCTACAACATAAATATTGACTACTACATTATCGACTTTATTTTAAATATCATTACCTTAGACATTTATATCGACTACACTAACATCGACGACCTATCTGCTTATAGAAATATACAAAAAATATCGTCTTTTTATTACCAACTCGATATGCACGATTATTTTATTTTACTCACTTGTTTTTACTATTTTACTTTACAAAACTATTCACACATATAATTATTTAGTTTTCCTAATACTTATTGATATAAAAATATATAATATATGTTAAAAAAAATTACATTTACTGATACTATCATACACTCCGATGGCCTAAATGTGAAACACATTTCATTATTTTCTACATATAAACTATTTACATATAAAACAAAAAAGCACATATAAAACTTTTTACAATGTACTTTAACAAACAAATAGTGATGCAACAAACTCTTACGAAAATAACGGTTTTCTAATTCGAAATTACGTTCTCGACCAATGATTTTGAAATTTCACTAATTGAACCAATCAAAAGCTACCATTAATTAACTCACTAATATAAAAACAATTATACACTTAACGTAATTTACCACTTTTGGCACAAACTTGGAGAAAAACGGTTACCTTGCTGAGAGAAGAGAATACAAACCTACGACTACAACTACAAAACGTCATACTACACTTCAAGTAAGTAAAATCCCATTGCTTTTTTCATTCGAACTTAGCAAAAAGTAGATAAACTCCCTAATTTAAAAACTGTTCTTCTTTAGAGTGAAAACAAAACATGTTGAACTTATCAACAACGACCAAAAAATTAGATGTAAAAACATTTATAAACTACCTTATCCATGTCTACTTAGATAGCTGATAAAACTTATTTAAACTTGCTAAGTAAATGTACTATTTACTTCATATGTTAACAACTACTATCATCCAAATACTATAAGTAACACAATGATTATTTTTTCCACAGACTCTACAAAATTATTTACCTATCTACAACTACACTACCAACATCTTCTACTACATCAAGTAAGTATAGTCACTGTATGTATAACAATTCTGAAAGTAAAATCAAACACCTATAACACTAAATCATGTCTTTCAATTATTCTTTAACACTACTACAGAACTTAAAAATAAGAAAATTCAGAAAGAGAAATAAGAATAAAAGAATTACCAGTGAAGCCACATAGTAAGTATATGTTCACGCTTTTTCCTGCTCTTATACACATCTCTGTAAATCGTCTTCAATGTTCTTAAAAATACATATATATATTTTCCACAGATCTACCTTAGACATGGCAACTGGAGCTATTTTCATTACTTCGCAAAAAGGAAAACTAATGCTGAACTACATGGGTTACACCTACACCCAAGAAAGAGTAAAAGCGAATAAGACCCATTGGAAATGTAGCAAATATTACTCAAGTGCATGCTATGGTAGAGCAACAACTGTTGATAACAATGTGGTAAATGTACGTGAGCATAACCACCCACCAAATGTAACAGAAGTGGAAGTTAGAGAAGCACTGGAAACATTGAAAGATGCTAGTAAAGGATCACAAGAAACAAGCACTAGTATTTTGAAAAATGTTTTAAGCAAAGTGCCAGAACATGTGACAGGACAGCTACCTTCTATTCCCAACTTAAAAAGATTAATTTCAAAAACTAAACGTGCTTCAGATCCAACTCCACCAACGCCAGAATGTTTTAAGGATATAAAAATATATCCTGAATATACCATTACACATAATGAGGATGAATTCCTAATGTATGACAACCAGAGTCATGACAAACGAGTTTTACTTTTTGCTACTAATAGTAATTTGCAAAAACTTAAATCATGTGAAACATGGATGATGGACGGGACTTTTAAAGTTTGTCCCAAACCTTTCTATCAACTTTACACCATCCATGGGGAATACCAAGATACAAATATCCCTCTAATTTATACTCTGCTGCCAAACAAAACAAATACTACCTACGTTGAACTTTTAACAAAGATCAAAGAATTAACAGATAATTACTATCCTCAAAGAATTATAATTGACTTTGAAATAGCCATGATTCAAGCTATCCTTAAGATATATCCCCATACCTCAATACAAGGTTGTTATTATCACTACAACCAAAGTATATGGAGGCACTTACAAAAATCTACCTTAAGCATTGAATATTGTACAAACAGTCACTTTGCTTATCAAATAAAAAAGTTGATTGCATTGGCATATGTACCAACAACAGAAGTAGCTAAGTACTACAATTTATTAATTGACAGCCCTTTCTACCGCACCAATGAGAAAATACTAACTCCCTTCTTGGACTATTTTGAAGATACCTGGGTTGGAAGATTACATCGTTCAGGCCACCGTAGACAACCTAAATTTCAAATTCCATGGTGGAATGTGTATGCTAGTACAATAGCACAGAAAGCTAAAACTAACAACGCAGTTGAAGGATGGCATAATGCCTTCCAAGCCACTTTAGGAAGAATTCAACCAACACTTCACAAACTAATCCAAAGCATTAAAAAAGAACAAAGCTACCAAGAACTCAGAATAGAGCAATCCCTTTCTAAAATTGGCCCTAAACTAAGTAAACAAACATTAAATATGTACGAATATCTCCAGCAAAAAACTAGACTGTACCCAAGTATAGAAGGTCTAGCATACTTAGACCTAATAGCTAAATCCATCCTTTAAATATAAATTTACCATGTTTAGTAATAATTTACTTTTTATTCTTAAAAAACAAATGAATATTGTAAAATATACATTAATATGTTCAATAGAATTATATATTAATTGTTTATTGTATATTAAAAAATGTTTTTCATTGTTAAATATTTTTCTCAGATGTTAAAAAATGTAAATTTATGTTATGTACATATCGTGATAAAATCAATGTCATAAAAAATATGTAATATATTACATTTTTATAAAAAATATTAAAATTTAATATACTAATGTATGCATAATTGAAACTGTATTTATGTACAAAACTGCAATATAATTTGTTAACAAAAATTATGTTAAATGTTTTATAAAATGTTCAAAATCTTTGCAGTAACAAATTAAACTATGAATAAAAAAAAAGATCTAAAAATTGTTATTTCTTAATTTAGAAACTTGTCATATGTATGTAAAATTTTATAAAAATGTTTTTAATTTATATTGTTGAAATGAATATTACAACATGACATATATTATTCTTATTAAAAATAGTAAATAGATAATGCTGGATAATAAACCATAATAATTAACTATTCTAACTCCAATCCTACGTAAGTCAGGGTAAATGGTGGATAGTAAACCATTATAATTAACTATTCTAACTCCAAACAAAACATAAATCAAGGAAAGTGCTGGATTGTAAACCAAAATAGTTTACTAATCTAACTCCAATCCAACATAAGTCAGGGAAAGTGCTGGATTGTGAACCATAATAATTTACTATTCTAACTCCAATCCAACATAAGTCAGGGAAAATGCTGGATAGTAAACCATAATAAATTACTATTCTAACTCCAAACATAACATAACTCAGGGAAAGTGCTGGATAGTAAACCATAATAAATTACTATTCTAACTCCAATCCAACATAAGTCAGGGAAAGTGCTGGATAGTAAACCATAATAAATTACTATTCTAACTCCAAACATAACATAAGTCAGGGAGAGTGCTGGATAGTAAACCATAATAAATTACTATTCTAACTCCAATCCAAAATAAGTCAGGGAAAGTGCTGGATTGTATACCATAATAATTTACTATTCTAACTCCAATCCAACATAAATCAGGGAAAGTGCTGGATTGTAAACCATAATAATTTACTATTCAAAGTCCAATCCAACATAAGTCAGGGAAAGTGCTGGATAGTAAACCATAATAAATTACTATTCTAACTCCAAACATAACATAAGTCAGGGAAAGTGCTGGATAGTAAACCATAATAAATTACTATTCTAACTCCAAACATAACATAACTCAGGGAAAGTGCTGGATAGTAAACCATAATAAATTACTATTCAAACTCCAATCCAACATAAGTCAGAGAGAGTGCTGGATAGTAAACCATAATAAATTACTATTCAAACTCCAATCCAACATAAGTCAGGGAAAGTGCTGGATAGTAAACCATAATAAATTACTATTCTAACTCCAAACATAACATAAGTCAGAGAGAGTGCTGGATAGTAAACCATAATAAATTACTATTCAAACTCCAATCCAACATAAGTCAGAGAAAGTGCTGGATAGTAAACCATAATAAATTACTATTCTAACTCCAAACATAACATAAGTCAGGGAGAGTGCTGGATAGTAAACCATAATAAATTACTATTCTAACTCCAATCCATCATAAGTCAGGGAAAGTGCTGGATAGTAAACCATAAAAAATTACTATTCTAACTCCAAACATAACATAAGTCAGGGAGAGTGCTGGATATTAAACCATAATAAATTACTATTCTAACTCCAAACATAACATAAGTCAGGGAGAGTGCTGGATAGTAAACCATAATAAATTACTATTCTAATTCCAATCCAACATAAGTCGGGGAAAGTGCTGGATAGTAAACCATAACAAATTACTATTCTAACTCCAATCCAACATAAGTCAGGAAATGTGCAGGTTAGTAAACAATATAAATTTTTCTATCTAAATTATTTTTTATACCCTATTAACTTATAATACCAAAATAACGCTTCTTCAATATTAATTTAATATTTTTTATTAATATTAAAAAATAAATTTCATGTAAAATTTAAAATTTCGAAGTTAAATTTTGATTTCATGATAAATTTCTAATTTATTAATATTTTCTACACTTTTAAAACACGACATTTATAAATTACTACCCACCCTAATCCCCTATAATACCAAAAACCCGCTCCTAACATTTTTTTTGGGAAGTTTAAAATTTAATTACAAATTTAATTTGGTGAACAATTCGAAATTTCTAATTAAAATTTCGATTTCTTAATTATTTTCTAATATTTTTTTATTTTAGAAATTTTGTAAAAACCAAATTTTAAATTACTACCCACCCTTATGCCCTATAATACCAATAACCCGCTCCTAAAAATTTTTTGGGGAATTTTAAAATTTAATTACAAATTTAATTTCGTGAACAAATCGAAATTTCTAATTAAAATTTCGATTTCTTAATTATTTTCTAATATTTTTATATTTTAGAAATTTTGTAAAAACCAAATTTTAAATTACTACCCACCCTTATACCCTATAATACCAATAACCCGCTACTAACATTTTAACAATTCTTTTGTAGAAAATATTTTTTAACACATATACTAGTAGGAGTTTTGTAAGTTTTTTAAAAACATAATACATATTTTTTTATAAATTTTATAACAACTTATATTTTTCTGTCGATATTATATGAAACGACATTTTGATCAACGATACTCTGTTCATCGATATTTTTTCTTGACGATATTTTTGTCATTCTCAAGAAACGATATTTTTTACAAAGATATTTTCTATTACGATATTTTTCACAGTCGATATTCTTACCACGATATTAATGCTAGTCGATATTTTCCCGTCGATATTCTATCTTTATACCGATAAAACATCTCTCCCAGTTACTGCCGTTCCTTGCTTACCAAATGATATATCTATTGCGGAGGTATTGGGTAATGTTGAACAGCTATTTAGATCTCTCATCTTACCTATTCTTGAGAGATTAAAAATAATAGTTAATAGACTTGATAATGTAGAATCGCTAATAGGTAATAACAGGGAATTAATCAAGAATTTTGCAAAGCCAGTGATGGCGCCCCCTATTACTACAGCACCTGTTGTACCGCCCCCCATTGTACCATTTCTAAACTCTATTCCTCAAAATCATCCAAGTATTAACAATCTAAATAATAAAAGCATAGGAAGAGTCATTACCTCTAAATCATTGCAACACTTTACTTCAAATAAAGATAGAGAGTCTCTGAGGTAAGATAACTTAATTCAATCTGGTACAACACGTGATAAAAAAGGTCAAATTCCATCTCCTACTGTAAAGAAACGCAAGGGGCTTAAATTAGAACTGCCACCTGAAGCAGTTCCCCTTGTGGTTGTTCTTGCGGGAGTCCCAGCATTAAAAGAGGGGACAACCGAAGGCTACTCGCAGTTAAAAAACAAAGTTATTCATTGGCTCGGTCAGAATCGCCCTCTTCCTTTGTATATAAATGGCGAAATTTTACATGTACGGCGTCTCTCTTGGTTGGGAAACATACCTAAGAATATAAACGGGGATATTGTTATAATTAATTTCAGAGATCCCAGAGCCGTCAGCCATATTCTTAATTGGCATATGAACAATGCGAGGTCTTTTATTTCTACCTGGGAATTTACTTATTTTTACCCAAGAACTCAAATAGTTCCCACTGCTAATCCAGGGGTTCCACTTTGTAAACAGTCCAATTCTGTCATTTCTCTTGGAAACCGCTATGAGGTTCTAGCAAATCTTTAAGAAGTGGATTGACATAATCACCATAAGGGCTCAATGATAGACATCCAAGAGACTTCTTTTGATTTACCTTCCCCTCCCAATGAGTTAGGAAACTTACCACTAGAAACAAGTGTTGGTATTTGTATTAATCCCCTTATTTCCCTTGATCCTCCTTTATTAACTAACCCCCCGGTTGGCACTGGGGATAATATGGGGAAGCTACTTTCATGGAATATTGCTGGGCTGGCCTCTAAACTGATATATGATGATTGGCTTTGCTTTCTTAATAATTTTGACCTATGTATATTTCACGAGACCTGGCTATGTGAACCATCTTTTGCTCAGGGATATTTGAATTACTCTGTGCCTGCATTAAAAGGTCTAAAGGGGAGACCTATGGGTGGATTAACTATATGGGTCCGTCAGAGTCTAAAGTTAGTTGTCAAAGCCATTGACACCAGACATAGAGACATACAATTAATCAGAATGAACTTAGACAAATTGGGAATGCTTGATATTTACAATGTTTATGTGAGGAGTAACAGGGGAGGGAGATCTGAGGTTTTAGCGGCCTTGGGACGTCTCCTTGATGTTCACTCTCTAAACAATAACATTGTCATTGCGGGTGATTTTAACAGAACATTCGAACCCCTAGTTAGTGAAGACGATTTTCTTGGGGACGAAGAAGATCGGCAATTGGGAGATCCCAAGCTGGAGCTCAAATCGGTTGTGCGTTGGACCGATGATGTGATTAGTTTGAATGCGCTTTGCTATGAAAAGGGCTTAAGAGCTCTAAACGGGAGGACTCGAAGTGATAAAAATGGGTCTAGTATATTTGATAACGGGCTACACAAAAGTAGAATTGACTATGTTTTATGCAGTCTTAAACTATGGCGGTTTATCTGCGACATGAAGGTTGTTTGGAGGAGTGAGAGTGATCACAACCCCCTGTGTGCAGATCACAAATGGTGGTCTTTCACCAACAGGACCATTGGCCCGATTGAGCTTGCCCCTCCTTTGACTGTCCCCACTAATGATATGCGCAGATTAAGGTGGGCGAACATAGTGACCAACCAACTGGCCATTGCTAACATCAGCGGCGAAGTAGATAAAGAAATACTAGCCATTGAGCATATTAATTCATCTAGCACTGGGTTGGCCAGAGTAGTCGAAATACACAACTCCCTCTTTTGTGCAATAAAAAACCACTTCCTTAAGCCTGTGAAAAATAAAGGAAAGAGAGCCCCAAAGCCTGCAAAGTGGTACAATGACCAATGTAGAGATGCTCGACTAGCTCTAGGAACCGCCATAAAGGGGAGGCAGTCTACTGCCATTCGGTTTGCTAGAAAGGAATATAAAGCTAGTATATCAAAGGCAAAGAAAGCCTGGGATGAGCATCATTTGTCTGAGCTAAAGATAGCTAGTGACAGGAATGATTCCAGGTTATTCTGGAGCATCGTTAAGTGGGGAAGTTCGGGTTTACCCGTACCCCCAAATAACAATGTACCGGAAGATGAATGGGTAAAATTCTTTAAAAATCAGTATGCTGACCCAAATAAAGTCATCACAGGGTCAGATATAAGTTTAATTCAATTTAAAGAAAATTTCTTTAGTATCAAAGAGATTATGATGGCCCTCAGCTCAGTGTCTGGTGGACGCGCCCCAGGACTTGATGGTGTCCCAGCTGATGTCTTTATCAATGATAAAGAGCGCTGATGTAAGTATATACATCTTCTTATTAATGCAATTGCGCAGGGCGCAGCGGTACCAACATCTTGGCAGGGTGCGGTAATAATACCCGTGTTCAAGAAAGGCGACCGGTCCCAGCCGGGCAACTATAGACCGATAAGCCTTATTGACACTATCCAAAAGGTTGTGGGGCGCGTGATTGTCAATAGGCTCCTTGACTGGGCCGAGGAGACCAATGCCCTGTCACCCTTCCAGGCAGGATTCCGTCGGTCCACAAGCACGGTGGACCAGGTTTTCCGCTTTACCCTGTTGCAATGGAGGACCGTGGTGCTGGGCGAGGGCAGCTTGTACGCAGCTTTTGTTGATCTGCGGGTTGCCTTCGACCTAGTTCCCCGGACCAAGCTGTGGTTGGTTCTTAAGAACCAGGGTCTACCAGAAGAGTTACTGTCACTAATAATGAGGCTTCATGAAACTAATTTTGCCAAAATTCAGTGGGGGGGACCGGGTTCAGTGACTGTGGATTTTCCAGTTGAACAGGGTGTTCGACAAGGATGTTCAATGGCTCCCATCCTTTTTACATTGTACATCAACGATGTTGTTGCCCGTATGCTCTCTGCACAGGTGGATGCTCCCTCTATAGCTGGCTCAAAAATGCCTATTGTAATGTTTGCAGACGACACGCTTATTTTATCTAAGACTCCAAGCGGTCTGCAGTGTGCTTTGTCTATTTTTGACCAATTTTGTAGGGAGTATGGCTTAGAGCTCAACAGAGCTAAAACTAAACTTATGACTTTTAACCCCCATCATAGCTTTAAATCCAAAATTACTATGAATGGCCGCCCGCTAGAGGTGGTGAATACTTTTACGTACCTAGGACTACACATATCTAGTGAGAAAGGATGGCATCAGCATATAGATATTGCTACACTTAGACATAGCCAATTGTCCGGTGCCATTAGCTCAGAGCACAGAAAATCTTTGACCAAACCAGTAAAACCTGTACTTCAGGTTTACGAAGCGAAGGCTCTAGGCTCTGCACTCTACGGGGCTGAGCTATGGGGCTTCGAGAAGGTGGCTGCACTTCAAACCTCGGAAAATAAATTTTTCCGGGCAATAACCGGTGTCCCTAAAAGTTCTCCTTTGTTGCCCCTTAGATATGACCTGGGTAGAAGAGCAGTCACAGATTTGGTTAGGCTCCGTCCGATTTTGTATTGGCGAAGGCTATGGACGACACCAGTGCTCTCCCACTATGCCGAGGGGTTCCTAGATATTATTAGAATAGATGTATTCCACAAAATTGGGTGGCTTAAATCACTCAAGTTAACTTTGACTGAGCTTGGTTTGTGCTCGCTTTGGGAAGATCCTGTGGGAGCAACTTTTCCATCTGAAAGCACTTTGAAAGAAATTTATTGGGAGATGGTAGCCTCTCGGAATTGGAATAGTTCTAGCGCTGGATCTATGGCTGGAGGATTTCTAGAAGCTAAGATGTATCCTTGCCTGGAACCCTATTGGGATATCATAACTAGACCAGGTGACAGAAAGCTCCTTTTTCAACTAAGAGCAGGTGCACTATCCCTCAGATATTTGGTAGCCAAATGGGAAGGTGGATCCTGTGATAGCTATCCTGCATGTGGCACCACCAAAGAAACTATTGGTCATTTTCTATTTTCTTGTAAAGTCTATCTGGCTCCAAGACGCATTTGGTTATCTCCGATGTGTAAAAACTTGGGGACTACTAGTAGTATTGTTGCTCTGCGTATTATACGCACCAGCACTTTGTCATGGATTGGGCGTGGTCGATTAGACAGAGACTGCTAGTCACTTGACTATTCTCTGTTATGATCCCTTGTCTATATTTCCAACTTGTATTCTTTTAAAAAAAACAAGAAATTTTTAACCAAGATAAATTTCAAACTTTTTATCATTTTTTAACTGTCTAAATGGTATAGCACGCAATTCTTAAATCAGAACTGTCAATCAAGTTAGAAATTGTAAAACATATGTCTTGTATTCTGATATCATGTGGCTGTAAACTTAATTCTATTTTAAAACGTTGTATGAATTTTAATTCTTTTTTTCTGTTGTATGTATTCTGCTTTTATGATTGAAATCTCCAATAAAGCATACTTTGACTTGATATATGGTGATTGGGTTCATTTTTTCACATCAGAGATTGAAGCAAAGGAATATCTGCCCGAACTTGGACGGTTAGAAGAGACGGCAGCCCGAACAGAACAACTGTCTAACAGGCTAGGATTAAGGATCAGCATTAAAGTGGGTACCAGAGGTAGGGTAATAAAGGGGTTTTTCCTGTTTTTTTTCTCTTTTTCTTTTCTGCCCTCTCCTTATTTTCCTTTCTAACAAACTGGCTGCAGGGGGGGGGGGAGTAGGTTTACCACAAATGTGGTTTTCAAGAATAGGGTCTCACTGGTCTTGGTATAGTGCTACCCCATCACTTTCACAGACCCGCGGTCTGGAAGCTTTCATGGATGGGTGGGGGAAAGAAAGGAAGGGAGGGGAGAGGAAGCTTGGGGTGGAGAGTCAGGGGGATATGGGGAGGTAGGGATGGCAAAAGAAGGCAATGGGAGCTTAAAAAATAGGGGAAAAACAGAAAGGGAAAGTAGAAGTAGACGGTTATGCAAGGAATATTAGAGTAACATGGTTAAGTCGAATAACTCTCTTATATAATTATGGCTAAATTGAGTATTTGCTTAATGAATGTGGGAGGGTTAAATGATAGGAAAAAAAGATCAAAAGTATACAAGATATTAAAGGCTATCAACCCAGACATAATTTGTCAGCAAGAAACACACATTCCATGGAGCAACAAAGGCTCCCTACAAATAAGGGGATATGAGCTGGTAGTATGCTCTACTCAGACCTCCGTGAAAGGAGGGGTAGCCATACATATCAAATATAATACAGGAGTAGTAAAACGTACACTAGCGGACAAGTTGGGGCACTGGGCACTAGTCTCATTACCTTCCGGATTGACAATCGGAACCATATATGGATCACATCAGGATAATCCAAAAATTTGGGAAGGTCTAGTGCTGGAGCTAGACTCTTGGTCAGACCCCCTGATAATTTGTGGGGACTTGAATATACATCTAGAAGCTGTTAATGCTGGACTCCAAAGGTATAGTGGAGGAAAAACCCAAGTATACAGATCATTGACTGCCTTTAAGGACAGTAATGGTTTGGTTGATGTCTGGGTAGCTAAGAACTATCCTGATCCTGGTTATACATGCTTCTCCCATCCCCACAAAAAATACGCTTGTTTGGATTATTTCTGGTCATCAGCAAACATGCTTATGAGATTGAGATTAAGAAGCTCCCCAAACTTTTCTCGGATCATAATCCGTTACTCCTAGAAATAACAGGGCAAGGAGTAGATGTGAGGCAGAGTAACTGTTCTTTTGATAGAATGTTGCTAGCCAATGAAGAGTTTCTTGCATATAAGCATTGGGTAACAGAATTTTTTGTACATGAAGCATTATATTGCCTTTCGTGGGGTAGTTTGGGAGTCTTTTAAAGCAGGATAATAATAATAGTGGCACTTGTATAGCACGACAGCTACCTCAACAGAGGTTTCCCGACGCTGTAGCGGAGATCAGGTAGGGTAACTGGGCCAGGCGCTAAACCTGGCTAAAGAGCCAGGTCTTAAGGATCTTCCTGAACTCCAATGCAGTATCCACCAAACGTATGTGTGCTGGCAAGGAGTTCTATAACTTGGCTGTCCTCACTGTGAAAGATCTTCCTCCCATTCGGGACTTTGCCAAACTGGGTACATACAATAGGTGCTGGGAGTTTGCTCATAGAGTACATTTAGGTTGGTATGGGCGCAGCCTGTGTCTGAGATAACTCAGCCCCTTGCTATGTAGCGCACAGTGGGCTAAGGTCAGGGACTTGAAATCAATCCTCTTTGCAACTGGGAGCCAGTGCAGTTGCCTAATATGATGGGAGATATAGTGACAGAACGGTACCCGGCGGATAATTCCTGCTGCCGCATTCTGTACCATCTGAAGTCTATGGATTAGATATTAAGGCAGCCCAAGGTACAGACTGTTCGCATAGTCCAGCTGAGATGTCACTGGAGCAGGGACTACGACCCTGCGACTTTCCTCAGGTATGATTGCAGGAATTTCCTAAGGCTTCTTAGTTCCCAGAGCAGGACAACAAGATATGCTGGACTTGAGGTCCCACTTAATGCCCAAATTCCTTACGGAATTTGCTGGGATTGGGGGAGCGCCCAGTTTCGCTGGCCACCATAGTCCCGCAGACGGGGGAGATCTGACCGAAGAATAAGACCCCCGTCTTATCCACATTCAGTTTAAGTTTGTTCCTATTCATCCAGCATGCAATGTCCTTTAGACACCCTGATAACCTGGCAAACCAGTGCTCACAGCGGTCTTTAAATGAAAACTCCAACTGGATGTTATCTGCGTAAGAGACTGCTTTCACTTGCCAGGTATAAATCATTGTAAAGAGGGACCTAGATAAATATTAAAAATTAGAGGGCTAAGGGCAGAGCCTTGTGGCACACCACACCATAATGGCTTGGGGTCCGACTGATGCCGTTGGAGAAGGACTCTTTGTGATCGATCTGTGAGGTAAGACCGAATCCACGCAAGAGCTGTGACCTGCAGAGTTACCTGTTGGAGTCTGTCCACAAGAATGTGGTGAGTAACCGTGTTTAAGGCCGCCAACAAATCTAAAAGGATCAGCATTGCGGATTCAGCTGCATCTACCGCGCCACCTCCACCAAAGCTGTCTCAGTACTGTAACCTGATCGAAAGCCAGACTGAGTATCCTGTAAGATGTCATTTTTTTCAGACATGGGAGCAAAAAAGCATGCTTCCAAATATCAGGGAAGATCCAGTGAGCCATGGATCTGAAGAGCTTGGGTGGGCAGGGGTCTGACGGGGAATCAGACTTGCATTTTAAGGTTTTGGCCATGGATTCTTGTAGGGTTATAGAGCAGAACTCGGAAAGAGTTCTACCATGTTTAATTTTGTCTGCTAGCTGAGGTACCGCCATATGCTCTCCAGCCTTAAAAAAGGCATACACTTTCCGGATTTTCTCTTCAAAAAAGTTAGAGAGGTCAGTACATATGGAAGGGGAGGGCCAGATCTTTCCCTCAGGAACTGATGGACTGGTGAAGGACTTACGATCCTAAAGATCTCCTTGCTCAAAAACTCCACACTTTCAATGTGCTTGATAAAGAATTCTCTTCTAGCTGCCCTCATCATTATTATTTTTTTTTTTAAATCTTCCTTATATGCTAGCTTGGCCTCTGAGAAGTAATCTTTTCTCCAAAGCTGTTCAAGACTTTTACACCCACTCTTTCAATTCTAAGTTCCGTCAAAAACCAGAGTGCTGATGGAGACTCTCTCACGGTCCTAACTGCTCTCAGAGGGGTCACTGTATCAACAGCAGAGGTAATCCTTGTATTGAACACAATTGCATCCTCATTTGGATTGCCAGTGCTTGGTGTACCACTTGCTAGGAGCATAGGACCCAAGCTGTCTGTTGTAACCTTATTCCAATTCCTTCAAAGCAACCGTCTGTTTGTTTCCCTCTAGATGGATGTTCCCCGAGGTGAATAAGAAAGGGACCATGTAGTGGTCCGTCCATACCAAACATTGAGGGACCTCGGCTCCCATAGTCGGAATGTTGGAGAAGATTAGGTCTAGAGTATGGCCAGCTCTGTGTGTGGGGGCATTTACATGTTGAGTGAGGTTAGTTCCACTAAGAGACATTACTAGCTGAGAGGCCTGTGGGCAAGTGGGATCATCCACATGGAGATTAAAATCACCAAGGGGTATGAAATTGGCGTAATGTAATGATTTCTGAGCAATTAGGTTGCATAGTTCCAGGGCATACATATTTGCACAATCAGGCCGTCTATAAATTAAGAGGCCAGAAAAGCAAAGGGTAGAGGTGGGCTTTATACAGAAATGTAGGCCCTCAATATTTCCGAAAGTATTTAGTTCCGAATTTGAAATGTCCCAGGTTTCCTTCACAATAATAGCTACCCCGCCTCCTCGTTTGTCACCACACCTGTTAGCGCAGATGATACGTAAGCCGGGAGGGATAGCAAGAGTCAAAGCCACGTCTCGGTTAGGAACATCACATCCCAGGTGTTGTCTACCAGGGTTAGCCAAATACCGTTTGCATGTTTGGGAAATGACCTACAGTTGATCAAGCAAGCTCTAACCCCACCACTTGGCGACCCCTGAGCTCTAGGGATCTTATCTCTGCTCTGGGTTGCCCTGTGCCTCCAGATTGAAATTACACTCTTTGCAATGGTAGGACGAGGCATAGTTATTCAGGTCACCCCAAAGAGTTCTCGAGCACCGTTTGCTTCTTAAGGCCAGGAGAGAATCTCGTGATCTAGAGATGCACTTACTGCTACCACTTAGAGCAGCATGGCTGGCGTTGGCTGCGATGCGGACGCGGATGGGCGCAGACGGGCTTGCCTTTGGCGCACCTGCGGCGTGCCCGCTGCACGCATCCACTGCCTGTCGGCGTAGCGGTGCGCATTAAATAGGAGAATGGGAGCAGTCCAAGAAACCTGGACTGCTCACCTTTCAAGATGGCGCCTGTGAATGTCCCTGCTGACGGAGTCAAATGGCGCTCCACTCGGTAAAATGAGAATTACAGTAAACTACTAGCTGCCGTAAAACAAGTGCCCTAAAACAAGTACATTAAAAAAAACAGTGATCTAAAAAACAAATCTCGGAATAATAGTAAGGACCAATTTTACGCCAATGACATGCTTCCCCCCAAGAACGGAGAGTTGACTCACCCTGCACCATGCATCAATCAGCCACCCGCAGCACACAGCTCCAGAGAATAGGTTAAAAACAGTGTGGAGAGCACGTACAGGCCTTAACACAGCCTGACACAGGATTGAGTGTGGGAGGTCAACAGCTATGTGGGCCAGCGACGGAAGCAGCAGAAGGATGAGGTTAACTCATCGATAGAGAGGCTGACACACTTAGAGATAGAACACCTGAACCTGATCAGTAAGGGGGGGCAGAAGGATAAACTAAGGGAGCATACATTGAAATTAGCTATAATACAGGCTGAGATTAATTTGGAGAAAGTGGATCAAATCTATCAAGTTCACAAATAGGAGATGTATGAGTAGGGGGAGTGAGTGGGAAGGTTGCTGGCCCTGCGCTCAAGACAGAAAGGTGTCAGAAATAATACAACTAATATTAAAAATAGCGATGGCCAATATGAGACTAGACCTGCGGAGATTATGGACATTTTTTAGCAATTTTACAAAAACTTATACCAGGCTGACCCCCCTAGCTCTAATATAATGGCTGAAAATGTGAGAAGTCAGAAATTAAAAAGCCTTGATGAAGCAGTGTATCAGGTGGAGGAAGAACTTGCATTAAAAGAAATTATTGATGCTCCCTGCTCCTTACCTTCTGGGAAGGTGGCCGGCCCAGATTAAATCCCCCTAGAGCTATATAAGTTACTCCAACATGAAATGGCTCTGATAATACATTATATTTTTTTGATATATAGTATAATGGGATTCCACCTTCCTCAAGGCAGGGAACGGATATAGTTATATTTGTTTAAAAGGGGAAGCCACCGAATTGCCTGCCTCATACCGTCCTATATCTTTAATTAATTCTGTTGCAAAATATATTCAAACGTTTTAGCCAATTGGCTACGGAGGATTATAGCTACACTCGTCTCAGCATGGAAGCATGGTTCTGTACTGGGTAGGTGGACCAAAGATCATATCAGGTGAGTTATCTCATCATTGGATATAGCTGAAACAACGGGGGTGAGATGGCTGTGATCCTCCTAGATGCTGAAAAAGCATTTGATCTGGTTTCATGGCACTATCTCTTGGGGGTTTTGACGGAGAGAGGGTTTGGCCCCCGACCTATCACCGCGATCCGAGCAATGTACTATAAACCCCATACTCGACCACAAATGATGGGTAATAGATCAGGGAAAATAGAGGTGGCTAGAGGGACAAGACAGGAATGTCCCTGCTCCCCAATTCTCTTTGCTATGTATAAAGACCCAGTTATTAACCAGATTTTACAGAACCAAGCAATAAAACCAGTAATGAGTAACAGGTATGACACCAAGATCTTGGTTTATGTGAATGACATCGCTATTATTACAACTGAACCCAAGAAGACAATTAAAGAGTTCGAAAACATGCCAGAGGAATTTGAGAGAAAATCCAGGTCTGCGGAGCGGAGCTGGCGGGTGGGGGTGTAGAGGCTGAGTTGGCTGTTGAGGTACGTTGGTCCAGTGTTGTGGAGTGAATGTGTGCGTAGGTAAGGAGTTTGAAGGTTATCCTCTTGTTAATAGGGAGCCAGTGTCGGTCGCTCAGGTGGGGTGTGATGTGGCTGTGGCGAGGGATGTCGAGGATCAGGCGTGCAGAGGCATTCTGGATGTGTTGAAGCCGTTTCAGGAGTTTGTCCGGGGCTCCTGCATAGAGTGCGTTTCCGTAGTCCAGTCTACTGCTGATGAGGGCCTGGGTGACCGCCCTTCTTGTTTCGGTGGGGAGCCACTTGAAGATCCTGCGAAGCATGCGGAGGGTTTTGAAGCAGGAGGAGGACATGGCGTTGACCTGCCTCGTCATGGATTGGGTAGAGTCGAGGATGACCCCTAGGTTGCGTGCGTGGTCGGTGGGTGTGGGGGATGTTCCTAGTGTAGTCGGCCCCCAGGAGTCATCCCAGGCCGAGGGGGTGGATCCAAGGATGAGGACCTCCATCTTGTCCGAGTTCAGCTTCAGTCGGCTGTTCCTCATCCAGTCGGTGACGGCCTTCATTCCTTCGTGGAGGTTGGTTTTGGTGATGTTGGGGTCCTTGGCGAGGAAGAGGATCAGCTGGGTTCGTCGGCATAGGAGATGATGTTTAGGTCGTGCCGTCATGCGATGTGGGCGAGTGGTGCCATGTAGACGTTGAACAACGTTGGGCTGAGGGATGAGCCTTGGGGTACGCTGCATAATCTCAGTGGGTTCAGAGCGGAAGGGGGGAGGCGGATGCTTTGTGTTCTGCTGGAGAGGCAGGAGGTGGTCCAGTCCAGGGCCTTCTCTTGGATTCCGGCGTCATAGGGGCGTGTTCGTAGTGTGAGGTTGCAGAACGTGTCGAAGGCGGCTGACAGGTCAAGGAGGATGAGAGCTGCAGTTTCTCCGTTGTCTGGCAGGGACCTGATGTCATCGGTGGCGATGAGGGCAGTTTCAGTGCTGTGGTTGCTGTGGAACCCGGACTGGGACGGGTCCAGGATGCTGTTTTCCTCGAGGAAGCTGGTCAGTTGTTTGTTGGCGGCCTTTTCGATGATCTTCACCGGGAACGGGAGCAGGGAGATGGGTCGAAAGTTCTTGAGGTCCTTGGGGTCTGCATTGGGTTTCTTGAGTAAGGCGTTGCGCTCTGCGTGCTTCCAGCTCTCCAGGAAGGTCGCTGTCTCGAATGAGATGCTGATGCTTTTCCAGAGATGGGGTGCGATGGTGCTGCTGGCTTTGTTGAAGATGTGGTGTGGGGAGGGGTCTTCCGGGGATCCGAAGTGAACGGTGTTCATGATCTTGATGGTGTTGTCGTCGTTGATGTTGGTCTAGGAGATCAGGCGGTTGGTGTGGGTGGTGGTCGTAGGAGCGGGGGTCTCAGTGGTTGCTGGGGTGGTGGCAGCATTGAAGCTGTTGTGGATGTCTGTGATCTTGCGATGTAAGAAGGTGGCCAGCGAGTCGCACAGGTCTTGTGAACGTGGGATGTCATTGGTGTTGGAGCTGGGGTTGGAGAGTTCCTTCACGATGTTGAAGAGCTCTTTGCTGTTGTGTGTGTTGTTGTCTAGGCGGTCTTTGAACGAGGTCCTTTTGGCGGATCTGATGAGGTGGTGGTGTCTGCGGGTGACATTCTTGTGGGCAGTGTAGCTTTCCGGTGTTCGTTCACGGAACAAGGTTTTTTTGAGTTTTCTGCAGGTTTGTTTGGAGACCTGGAGGTCTTCGGTGAACCAGCTGGCTTTCTAGCTAGTGTGGGTGTTGGAGGGCTTCTTGAGGTGGGCGAGGGTGTTGGTGCAGTCGTTGATCCACTGTTTGAGGTTGCGGTTAGCGGTGTCGGGGTCAGTCGGATCTGTGGGTGGGTTCCGGGCGAGGGAGGTGGAAAGCTGGTCTTCGGTGACTTTGTTCCAGCAGCGGCGTGGCATTTGTTGGGTGCGGTGGTGCGTGGTGGGTTTCCGGAAGGTGAAGTGGATGCAGCGGTGATCCGTCCAGTGGAGCTCGGTGGTGTGGTTGAAGGAGACGTGGGAGCTTGCGGAGAAGATGGGGTCAAGCGTGTGGCTGGCAGAGTGGGTGGGTGTCGTGATGAGTTGTCTGGGTCTGAGGTTGGCGATCAGGGTGGAGGAGTTGGTGTCGTTATTGCTCTCGATGTGTAAGTTCAGGTCCCCGAGGAGGATGTAGTCCGTGGAGGCAAGGGCATGTACGCTGACGAGGTCGGTGATGGAGTCGCTGAACTGTGCTCGCGGTCTGGGGGGTCTGTAGATGAGGGTTCCTCTGAGGGTGGTGTTGGGATCGGTGTGGATCTGGAAGTGCAGGTTTTTGGCGGTGCTGAGGGTGTCGTCGGTGTTGGTTGAGACTTTGAGAGTGTTCCTGTGGATGATGGTGATTCCTCCTCCTAATCCATTGGTGCGGTCCCTGTGGGTGATCTTATAGCCTTCCAGGATGGCTATGGCGGTGTCGGGTGCCGAGGAGGGGTTCAACCAGGTCTCCGTCAGGAAGGCGACGTCTGGGGTGTTGGAGTCCAGTAGGTCCCAGAGTTCCACACCGTGTTTGCGTGCAAAGCGGGTGTTGAGAGGGATGCATCTGAGGTGGTTGGGTTCTTTGGAAGGTGGGTTGGCTGGCAGGATGCTGGTGAAGCTGCAGTTTCAGCAGGAGAAGGGTGGCCAGGCAGCAGGTGCATGATCATCCGGCGTTGAGTGCGTGGAGGGTGCTGGAGTCGTAGCAGAGGCGGGCGTCGTGGTGTTCGCAGGGGCCAGGGGTACTGGCGCTGGGCGTGGTCCAGGCACGGACGGGCGCAGATGGGCTTGCCTTAGGCCGCAATATATGGGGAGGAGGGAGGGTGGAGCAGCTG
Source organism: Triturus cristatus (assembly GCF_964204655.1). Taxonomy (NCBI): domain Eukaryota; kingdom Metazoa; phylum Chordata; class Amphibia; order Caudata; family Salamandridae; genus Triturus; species Triturus cristatus. The sequence continues at coordinate 729,891,937 of NC_140587.1, read as the reverse complement.
GGAGGCAGGAGGCGGGAGGTAGGGGCAGCGAACGGACAGTCAGGGGAGCAGGGCCGCAGGGGATGCAGTGGTGGGAATGGGAGCAGTGGACGGCGCGGGGGCAAGGGCACAGAATCATGGGGCACAGGGGAGAAAACGGGGCACAGAGCAAGGAGCACAGAGGAAAAAAATGGGGCACAGAAAAAAACGGGGCACAGAGCAAGGGGCACAGAGGAAAAAAACGGGGCACAGAGCAAGTGGCACAGAGGAAAAACGGGGCACAGAGCAAGTGGCACAGAGGAAGAAACGGGGCACAGGAAAAAACGGGGCACAGAGCAAGTGGCACAGAGGTAAAAAATGGGGCACGGAGCAAGTGACACAGAGGAAAAAAACGGGGCACAGAGCAAGTGGTACAGAGCAAAAACGGGGCACAGAGCAAGTGGCACAGAGGAAAAAACAGGGCAAAGGAAAAAACGGGGAACAGAGCAAGTGGCACAGAGGAAAAAATGGGGCACAGAGCAAGTGGCACAGTGGGAAAAAAGGGGCACAGAGCAAGGGGCACAAAACTTACCTCAGCAGCAGCAGCTGGGGCAGGGTCAGGACACACGAGCGGTGCTGTGCAGAGGGTGAGCGACCTTCCTAATGAGGCTACTGCATTACAATAAATGGGTATCTTGCTCACAGAGGACAGTTTGCCTCTCAGCAATTCAGATTTACCCTCTCTCTATTAACTAGGTATTGGAAAAGAGGCACATTGGGTTTTTATAAGATGACCTGCTTCAAATGCATAAAGGCGGCCTGGTCTGGATGAAGGTTGGCAGATTGCTGAAAATCGCAAGATATAATAGGTATACGCCTTTGTGGCACTCATCGCTCTTTCCGGCTGCAATTTATGATGTAATGGGCAGTAACAGGGAACCTGCTGGAATTGATAGGATAGCAGATCTGTATGACAATGAAGAGATATTCTCATTTGTAGACTTATTACAAGGCTATGTGATAGATAACAGAACACAATTTAAGTATATACCGATTAAGGAATGCCTTATGCGCCAGTCTACTAGATCCCTTAATTTTTTTTAAATTCCAATTTTTAAAATAATTGGCAGAGGCGATAGTAGGATTAGTGACATTTACAGGATCTTAATCGTAAATATGCTATAAGCAAAGGGGTAGTGAATACTGGGTACGGAAATTGCCATCTGGACAAACATCTATAGGGGCTCCCCATACCCCTCTATACTAGATACGGAACATCATTTTTTTTAGTTGTCTGATGAACTAAGGAAGTCAACATATTTGTGGATATATATGTATTTATGTAATAATGTATGAATTATCCCTTCTTTATGCTTTTGTGTCTAATAAAAAAAAAAGAGAATCTCACTATCAGTTGTCTAATACAAAACAAGTGTCCATTCACTAGCTAACAGTAGGCTTCTGATGTTGCAACATCTGTAGCAAAAAAAGAACAACATAATGCACAAAAAACTATTCAATGTGAAAAAAGGCCTTCCCGTAGTAATGCATTATTTTCCATTTAAACTGGCTTCAACAGTTAGGCTAACTTAATTGAGAACTTTATTTATGTGTAGGCCTATAAGATTCAAGTATGGTTACCACCTACAAATTTTCCATTCAACATTAGGCCTGGGCGATGAACTCCACTCCATAAACTTTACGGAGTTTCCCACACTCCGCATTACGCGGAGCTCGTGGAGTTCCCAAAAACTCTGCTTCGCTGGCGGAGCGGAGTTTTTTTCCTCGCTCGCGTTCACCCACATCAAGTTGGCGAGCGCGAAAGGAGAAAATCAACCTTTTGGCGAGAATTTTCCTCGTTCGCGATCGTGAACATCAAATTGGCGAGCGCGAGCATGGCAAATAAATATCCCGGCGATATTTCTCAACGCGGGGTGGTCAGGTTCCTCATTGCGAGTGGTCACGTATGCAAGCGACCCCTCGCGATGACAAACTGCTTGTTCGCGTTGAGAAAGCTGCCTCTTAAGCAAAAATCTACTCGAGCAGCAGAAAAGAGAAAGAAGGGACCGCTTGCGCTGTGCAAGGTGCCATTCGCAATGATTGCACAGTGCAGACAAGCATCCGCGCTGTGCAATCACCACAAACAGTATTTTTCTATGGAACTCCGCTGTTTGAGGAGCTCCGCGTAGTGGGACAGAGTTTTTTTTGCACTTCGCGTAGCTCCACGTAGTGCAACTATGCGAAATCCGCCCAGGGTTATTCAACATATGCTTTAATTAAATGTAAACTTGTGCACAATACTTATATAAGCAAACAAGCAAACAAATGGGGGGCATATTATCAAGCACGGCGTTAAAATTATCGCCGCTTTAGCGGCAGAATACTGCCGCTAAAGCGGCTATAATGGGCTTTGTTAGAAATGAGGGGGCTCTGGTTGACGCAGGTGTGAACCCACAACAAGCAGGGACCCTTTACTTCTTGTCAGGGCGAAGGATGACTCCCCAGAAAAACCCCTGCTCACCCTCTAGGTGCGTGGCGCAAGCAGTCTAGGCTAAGTCTCAGGCGTACACGGTTAAGCAAATGCAATTACACATAGAGTAAACCCCTTTCATGCACCACAAACGGACACCAATCAGGTAGTATATAAAAATAAGCTTTTATGTAGTTTCAGCAGATTCAATTACAAGGCCCAGTAACGTTGAACTGATGGGGCCACAATTCTTAGGAATACGGTAAAGTTCTCTTTGTTACGGAAAGTTTCTTTAGGCGGGCATAAGGTGACTGTAGGCCTCAGCGCACTTCGCTCTGAGGCAGCGCCCAGGAAGCACGCGGCAGATGACAGGGAAATCAGAACGTTGCGGACCCTGGATCCGATGCGAGCTCGCGGTCGAGTTCGTAAGTACAGTACCTTGTTTCTTGATGCAAAGGCGGGTGCGGGATTTCAGCGGCTCTTCGACAGAAGAGCGAGCCGGCGTCCGGGGCTCCCACACTTCACGATGGGTGTCTGATCTTCCGGCTCACGACAAGAGCGGGGTGTTGCAGGTGGCAGGTGAACAAGCGGGGCAGCCGGGCACGCAGATACGTCCGGGCCGTCCGAGGCTTGGAGATGCTCACAACGCCGATTCCGGCGGGAGGGTGAAGGTGCGCAGCGAGCCTTCAACGAGTGAGGTGACAGGGGCAGCCCAGCACAGCGTAGGGGGAGCGGCTCCGATCGAGCGAGGCTCTTCCCAAGGCGGGGGCGGCTAAGCAGTCCTGGTCACGGCTCAGGGAGGGACTGGGCACGAGGGTCACAGCTCCGGCGAGGGAAAGGACACCACAGTCCAGCGGCAGGTGAGTGAAGATCAGGTAGAGCCCAATGGTCCTGGGGCTCAGTTCAGGGGGCAAGCTCAGTTCCAAGCCCTTGGAGATCGTTTTGGAAAAGCACAAGTCTTGAAAGTAAAAGTAAAGTAAAGTCTTCAGCAACAGGTTCTCTTCTCCCCTTTGGCAGCAAGGTCACCACTGCAGGCCAATCCCCTAGGATAGGGACAGTCTTCCTCCTACAGCTTTCCCGGTGCCTCCTCCTCAGGCAGAGATTCTTCTTGGTCAAAAGCGGATCTAGTTTCTCAGGAGCAGGGCTCCTACATTTATACAGCAAATCTTTTGTTCTCCCAGGCCAGGGCGGCCCTTGCCTAGTCCAGTCCGGTTTCTGAGCACTTTGTTTACGCGATGCAGGCTTCTTCTTTCAGAGTGCAGGGCAGAGTCATCAGACGCTCCACAGGGGGCGGAGCCGGCATTGAGGTAGCAGAGCACTGTCCTATTCAGAGCCTAGGAGCACTCCTCCCACCCATCTACCTGTCGATCGTCCTATTCACCACCAGGCTACCTAGCCCTGCCCATCTGGGTTCCCCCAGCCCTGTCACTCACACCAGCCAGACATCAAATACACATCACGCAGAGGCGGGCTGAAATGTTTAGGCAAGCAAAGGCCAGCTTTCTAAAAGCGGCATTTGCAAACCCGGAATATTAAAATAAACCTTACGAAAAGATGTACCTTATTATTCCGAGTTCAGGCATACTAAACTCGATCTTCTACCATGTTCCCTGGGTCGGTTAGGATCATAGGGTGTAACAATCCAAGCCGCCCATACTGGCCTATGAGAACAGGGTAGCCTTGCAGTAGTGAACAACAAAATGGCGGTAATTCACTACCAGGACATGCCACGCATCCAGGCTTGTCCTACCTTAGGCTCACAACGCACCCTGCCCGTGGGCCTACCAGAGGGGTGACTAATATGCAGCTAAGGGAAGGTTTCAGGGACCGGCAAGTGTGGGCACTTGCCAGTCAGCATGTCAGTACCAGACTGCATGCAGGTTCTGCGATGGCAGACCTTAGACATATTTTACCGGCCGCTTCTGTGGGTGGCACAACCCGTGCTGCAAGCCCACCAGCGGTGTTTGCCTTTACATGCCCTGGCGCTCCTGGCGCACTTTACTGGGGTCTGATAGTAAATCAAACAATCCAATCATGGAATCCAACCAACATATACAATTTAAAAAGGGAGCACTCGCACCGCGACACTGGTTGGCAGTGGCACAGCGCGCTGAGCGGCCAACACCATAAAAACACATGAGGCACAGCGACAAAAAGAGGAAGGGAGACTCACGCCAAGGTGCCAGGTCTAACACGTGTCCCCTCCAGCTGAAAAGTGGGGAGAACTACCCTACCCCAGGGAGTTCCTCATCACTAAGGCGGAAAAATCTGGACAGACCGTCAGCATTGGCGTGATCCGTACCAGGGCGATGTTCCACCGTGAAATCCATACCCTGTAGGGAAATGGACCACCTCAACAGCTTTGGATTCTCACCCCTCATATGCATCAACCATCTGAGGGGCCTGTGGTCCGTCTGAACCCGGAAGTGAGACCCAAACAAGTAGGGTCTTATCTTCTTCAGAGCCCAGACCACAGCAAATGCCTCACGCTCAAGAGCACTTTACCTCTGTTCCCGTGGAAGTAACCTCCTGCTAAGAAAGGCTACGGGTTGATCTAGGCCCTCCTCATTAATCTGTGAAAGAACAGCCCCCACACCATGCTCTGAAGCGTCTGTCTGAACGATAAACTCTTTGGAGAAGTTGGGAGCCAAGAGCACGGGCGCCGTGCACATAGCAGTTTTCAAGGCCTCAAAAGCTTTCTGACAGGTGTCAGTCCAAATCACTTTCCTGTGCTGCTTCTTCGAAGTCAGCGCTGTCAAGGGGGCAACCATGTTGCCATACCCCTTGACTGTTGCCATACCCCTTGACAAACCTCCTGTAGTACCCAGTGAGACCTAGGAAGGCTCTCACCTCTGTCTGGGTTTTGGGCGCCTCCCAATTCAGGATGGTTTCTATCTTGGGCTGAAGGACTGCCACCTGGCCACTCCCAACTTGGTGTCCCAAGGACACCACGGAACCCTGCCCGATCTGGCACTTACTCGCCTTGATCGTGAGGCCTGCCTTGCGCAGCGCCATCAACACTTCCCAGAGGTGACGCAAGTGTTCCTCCCAAGTGGAGCTGAACACTGCGATGTCATCCAGGTAGGCTGCACTGAACGAATCTAGCCCAGCCAACACCTGGTTGACCAATCTCTGGAAGGTGGCAGGGGCATTCTTCATCCTAAATGGCATAACCCGGAACTGGTAGTGCCCATCTGGGGTGGAAAATGCTGACCTCTCTTTGGCCCCCTCGGTCAAGGCGATCTGCCAATACCCAGACGTTAAATCAAACGTGCTGAGGTAGTTAGCAGCCCCTAGCCGATCGATGAGCTCATCAGCTCTGGGGATGGGGTGTGCGTCAGTCCTAGTGACTGAATTGAGTCCTCTGTAGTCCACACAGAACCGGAGTTCGGGTGTGGCTCCCGGCGCTGCAGCCTTTGGGACCAAGACCACGGGGCTGGCCCAAGGACTGCTAGAAGACTCAATTACCCCGAGTGCAAACATCTTGGAGACCTCCTCCTTGATGCATGTCCTCACCCTGTCAGTCACCCTGTAGGCCTTGTGCCGCACAGGTGGACTATCCCCAGTGTCCACATCATGGACGCACCAATCAGTGACACCAGGGACCAGGGAAAACAGATCAGAAAATTGTCCCAGCAACTGGCGACAATCATTCTGTTGCTCGGGGGTCAGGGTGGAGGAGAGGATGACACCATCCACTGACCCATCTTGCTCCTTGGCCGACAGGAGGTCAGGAAGAGGTTCTGTCTCCTCTTCCATCCCAGCATCTGTTGCCAAGAGCATGCCCACTTGGGACCTCTCCAAGTGGGGCTTGAGGCGGTTAACATGTAGGACCCGTAAGGGGTTCCTAGGAGACTTCAGGTCCACCACGTAGGTAACAGGACTCTTGCGCTCCACCACCTCAAAGGGACTGGTCCACTTATCCTGGAGCGCACACGGCTCCACGGGGGCCAAGACCCATACTTTCTGCCCAGGCTGAAGCTCTACCAGAGTGGCATTCTGGTCGTACCACCGCTTCATCTCCTCCTGGCTGGCTTCCAGATTTGCCTCAGCAAGTTGCCTGAAACGCCTAGTCTGATTCCTGAAGGCCAGCATGTAGCTATATACATTCTGGGGAGGTTTCCTGGGAGATTGCTCCCAGCCTTCCTTGACCAGACTTAGAGGTCCTCTGACTGGGTGACCATACAGAAGCTCAAAGGGACTGAACCCCAGAGACTTCTGTGGCACCTCACGGTAAGCGAAGAGAAGGCATGGTAAGAGGACGTCCCACTTAGGCCCCCTGGGTCCTTCTAGGCCCATTATCATGCCCTTGAGGGTTCGGTTGAATCTCTCAACCAACCCGTTTCCCTGGGGGTGGTAAGGTGTGGTGAACTTGTAGGTTACACCACACTCTTGCCAAAGAGATTTCATGTACTTGGACATGAAATTGGTACCTCGGTCAGACACCACCTCTAGAGGGAATCCCACTCGGGAGAAAATTCCCATCAGTGCACGTCCCACCACGGGGGCCGTCACTGTCCTCAGAGGAATGGCTTCCGGGTACCGGGTGGCATGGTCCACCAGGACCAGGATAAACCTATTGCCCATCGCTGTTCTGGGGTCCAGTGGCCCTACAATGTCAATCCCCACTCGCTGGAATGGAGTACCGACCACAGGAAATGGCTGGAGTGGAGCCTTCTACTTCCTTTCACTCTTTCCACTTGCCTGGCAAGTCTGGCATGTCCTGCAGTGAGTATCTGAACTCCTGCGCATTTGAGGCCAATAAAAGTGGGTGACAAGCCTTTCAAAGGTCTTGTCCTGCCCCAAATGCCCTGCCAATGGCACATCGTGAGCCAGCCCCAGTAGGAAGGCTCTGAAGTCCTGGGGTACCACCAGCGCACGGGCTGACCCAGGCTCAGCAACCTTAGGCTCTGTATATAGGAGGTCGTTCTCCCAGTAAACGAAATGTGATCCTGACTGATCACCTGCGGCCTGGTCTGCAGCCTGCTGCCGCATACCTATGAGAGAAGGGCACTCCTTCTGTGCCTTGCAAAAGTCTTCCCTGGTGGGACCCCCTTCCTGCTGCTAATGGGTCAGCTCCGGCAGGTCTCCCAGTTCAGCTATCTGTTCCCCTGTAGGCTCCAGGGCATCCCCCTCGAGGTCTGCTTCCTCCTGGACCGTGGGAACTTCAGGGGCCGGCTTCCCGCGCCCCTTGCTCCTTCTCTCTGAGGCCGGTTCCTGGGCCTCCCTCTCAGGCTCCAGGACCTCTTGAGTACCTCTACTGGCTGCCATGGACCGTGTGGTGACACACGCCCAATCCGGCATACCCAACATCTCCAGGTGAGCACTCCGCTCCACCTTAGCCCAAGGTGAGCTCTCCAAATCGTTCCCTAACAAACAGTCTACAGGCATGGCAGGCCTCACAGCTACCTGAAGAGGACCAGAGACCCCCCCCCACTCAAAGGGAACCTGAGCCACCTTGCAGTGCCTCTCTGTGTTGTCAGCGGCAACAACGGGATAGAATGCATTGGGGACCACCTGCTCCTGAGACACCAGGTGACACCTGACAGCTGTCACACTGGCTCCTGTATCTCTAAGAGCCTCCACCCTATGGCCATTTATGGTCACCCACTGCCTGTACTTCTTAGTGTTCTCACGCAGCTGGGTTGGAGGGACCACTTCACGGTCTCCTAGCGAGACCAGGGACATCTCTGCGGGACCCCACCCACCTTGGACATCCCTCTCCTCCCCCAAGGCTACACTAGTCACCTGCCGGGGTGGAGCACCAGTGGGTGCTGGTTTACCAAACAACGGACACTTTACATCAGAGGCAAAAATGCCCCAAATTGTTACACCTGTAACATCTTACGGGCCCCTTCTGAACAGGAGGACCTGTCGGGGCCCCGGTCGGTTTCTGGGGTGGGGGAGGCTGAGAACCCTTCCCTTGGTTCCCTTGGGGACTATTTTGGGGCCCTTTTTGGAACTGCTTCTGTTTACCCCTGTCCCCCCCACTCTTCTGCTGGGGACCCTGCCCACCTTTGGCGGAATCTCCCACGGTACCCTTGTGGACCCTGGTACTGACCCAGCGGTCCGCCTCCTCAGCAAGCTTCCTCGGGTTAGTCAGCCTACTATCTATCAGGTGCTGGCGTAGCTCAGGAAAACAATTACTAGACAAGTGCTCCCATGCCATTAAATCAAGAAGCCCTTGATAATCATCTACCTTACTACCCTTTACCCAACCATCCAGCGCTCTGCAAAAGAAAGTCACATACTCCACATACGTACTATTGGGAATCTTAGTGCAACCCCTGAACCTCTGTCTATATAACTCAGGGGTCAACCCATACCTAGCCATCAATGCTTCCTTCATATGGGCATAAGAATTATGAACATCAGCAGGTAAATCTAACAGTGTTTCCCGCCATTCACTCAGGAACCGTCCCCACAACCCCGCTCCCCAATCTTTCTCAGGGACCCGGTGGGATGACATGGCTACCTCGTAGGCTCTGAACCACTGCCCGATGTCGTCATTCTTGAAGAACTCCTTCACTACATCCTTGGGAATATAAACTCTTGGTTCCGCCGGTACTGGCGGTGTGCTGCCACCAGAGGGATTAAGCTCCAAACTTTTTGCTTTCAGCTCCAGCTCCCTCAGCTTCATGTCATGCTCTAATTGTAGTGTCTTTTCTTCCATGGCTAATCTTTGTTTTTCCATATCCATCTGCCCATGAAGTTTTGCCATCTCCACCTCGTGTGCCCGGGTTGCTGCCCTGTCTGCCAACTCTTCTGGCGACAGGCCTCTGCCAAACTCATGGACACTTTCTGGTGGAACCATTTCCACCTGATTCTCTGGTGCCTTTGACTCATACCAGGCCCTCAGCGCCTTCACGAGTTGGGCCTTGTTTTTTAATCCAGTTTGGGCAATCCTGAACTTGGAGCAAAAACCTTTCAATTCTTCATTGGTATGATTCTGAAGTGCGTCTTCTTCCCAATCTACGTCCTCAAATCCAGAGATTATAGAAGCCGCCCTTCCGGCGAAGAGTGAACCAGGCATGGCTCTAACAACGGAGATTCTTGGCAAAACAAAAACAAATGCTAGTCTTGTGGCTGTGTTACTGGTCTGCTCTCACTACGTGGTGATCAGTGATTCACTATACGCAAACCACAAATGCAAATCCGTAAATCCTCACCGCTGCCACCAATGTTAGAAATGAGGGGGCTCTGGTTGACGCAGGTGTGAACCCACAACAAGCAGGGACCCTTTACTTCTTGTCAGGGCGAAGGATGACTCCCCAGAATAACCCCTGCTCACCCTCTAGGTGCGTGGCGCGAGCAGTCTAGGCTAAGTCTCAGGCGTACACGGTTAAGCAAATGCAATTACACATACAGTAAACCCCTTTCATGCACCACAAACGGACACCAATCAGGTAGTATATAAAAATAAGCTTTTATGTAGTTTCAGCAGATTCAATTACAAGGCCCAGTAACGTTGAACTGATGGGGCCACAATTCTTAGGAATACGGTAAAGTTCTCTTTGTTACGGAAAGTTTCTTTAGGCGGGCACAAGGTGACTGTAGGCCTCAGCGCACTTCGCTCTGAGGCAGCGCCCAGGAAGCACGCGGCAGATGACAGGGAAATCAGAACGTTGCGGACCCTGGATCCGATGCGAGCTCGCGGTCGAGTTCGTAAGTACAGTACCTTGTTTCTTGATGCAAAGGCGGGTGCGGGATTTCAGCGGCTCTTCGACAGAAGAGCGAGGCGGCGTCCGGGGCTCCCACACTTCACGATGGGTGTCTGATCTTCAGGCTCACGACAAGAGCGGGGTGTTGCAGGTGGCAGGTGAACAAGCGGGGCAGCCGGGCACGCAGATACGTCCGGGCCGTCCGAGGCTTGGAGATGCTCACAACGCCGATTCCGGCGGGAGAGTGAAGGTGCGCAGCGAGCCTCCAACGAGCGAGGTGACAGGGGCAGCCCAGCACAGCGTAGGGGGAGCGGCTCCGATCGAGCGAGGCTCTTCCCAAGGCTGGGGCGGCTAAGCAGTCCTGGTCACGGCTCAGGGAGGGACTGGGGCACTAGGGTCACAGCTCCGGTGAGGGAAAGGACACCACAGTCCAGCGGCAGGCGAGTGAAGATCAGGTAGAGCCCAATGGTCCTGGGGCTCAGTTCAGGGGGCAAGCTCAGTTCCAAGCCCTTGGAGATCGTTTTGGAAAAGCACAAGTCTTGAAAGTAAAAGTAAAGTAAAGTCTTCAGCAACAGGTTCTCTTCTCCCCTTTGGCAGCAAGGTCACCACTGCAGGCCAATCCCCCAGGATAGGGACAGTCTTCCTCCTACAGCTTTCCCGGTGCCTCCTCCTCAGGCAGAGATTCTTCTTGGTCAAAAGCGGATCTAGTTTCTCAGGAGCAGGGCTCCTACATTTATACAGCAAATCTTTTGTTCTCCCAGGCCAGGGGGGCCCTTGCCTAGTCCAGTCCGGTTTCTGAGCACTTTGTTTACGCGATGCAGGCTTCTTCTTTCAGAGTGCAGGGCAGAGTCATCAGACGCTCCACAGGGGGCGGAGCCGGCATTGAGGTAGCAGAGCACTGTCCTATTCAGAGCCTAGGAGCACTCCTCCCACCCATCTACCTGTCGATCGTCCTATTCACCACCAGGCTACCTAGCCCTGCCCATCTGGGTTCCCCCAGCCCTGTCACTCACACCAGCCAGACATCAAATACACATCACGCAGAGGCGGGCTGAAATGTTTAGGCAAGCAAAGGCCAGCTTTCTAAAAGCGGCATTTGCAAACCCGGAATATTAAAATAAACCTTACGAAAAGATGTACCTTATTATTCCGAGTTCAGGCATACTAAACTCGATCTTCTACCATGTTCCCTGGGTCGGTTAGGATCATAGGGTGTAACAATCCAAGCCGCCCATACTGGCCTATGAGAACAGGGTAGCCTTGCAGTAGTGAACAACAAAATGGCGGTCATTCACTACCAGGACATGCCACGCATCCAGGCTTGTCCTACCTTAGGCTCACAACGCACCCTGCCCGTGGGCCTACCAGAGGGGTGACTAATATGCAGCTAAGGGAAGGTTTCAGGGACCGGCAAGTGTGGGCACTTGCCAGTCAGCATGTCAGTACCAGACTGCACGCAGGTTCTGCGATGGCAGACCTTAGACATATTTTACCGGCCGCTTCTGTGGGTGGCACAACCCGTGCTGCAAGCCCACCAGCGGTGTTTGCCTTTACATGCCCTGGCGCTCCTGGCACACTTTACTGGGGTCTGATAGTAAATCAAACAATCCAATCATGGAATCCAACCAACATATACAATTTACAAAGGGAGCACTCGCACCGCGACACTGGTTGGCAGTGGCACAGCGCGCTGAGCGGCCAACACCATAAAAACACATGAGGCACAGCGACAAAAAGAGGAAGGGAGACTCACGCCAAGGTGCCAGGACTAACAGGCTTGATAATATGCCACAGAGAATTACAATAGAAGCCCATGTTGACACCAGAACATGGGCTTCTATGGGAATTCTCTGCGGCATATTATCAAGCCCATTATCACCGCTTTAGCGGCAGTTTTCTGCGGCTAAGCCGGCGATAATTTTAATGCCGTTTCTGGATAATATGCCCCGGTATTTGTAAAGTGCTGCTTACCATCTGTGAGGCTATCCAGTCGGTGAGGGTGAGTGGGTTTAGCTGCTTAGAAATTTCTGTGGAATAGCAAGGTTTTTTGGTCATTTCTGAAATCCTGCATGGTGGGGGACATTCGGAGGTGGAGGGGAAGGCAGTTCCAGGACTCAACAGCCAGGTAGGAGAAGGCTCAGCCACCGCTCCTGCTTCTGTGGATGTGGGGCGTGTGGGCTAAGGAGAGGAATGTGGAGCGCAGTGGTCTCACTGATTGGTGGAAATGTACCCTGTGGTTGAGGTAGGCTGGTCCTTTGTTGTGTAGGGCCTTGTAGGTGTGGGTTAGGAGTTTGAACTGCCACGGTTTGCTGATGGGGAGCCAGTGTAGTGCTCTGAGGTGAGGTGTGAGGTGGGTTTTCCTAGGTAGGTCGAGGATGAGCCGGGCTTTTGCGTTATGAATGATCTGTAGACTGTTTAGTAGTTGTGAGGTGATCTCCACATAGAGGGAGTTGCCATATTACAGGCAGCTGGTGGTGAGGCCCTGGGTGACGGTGCATTTGGGGCTAATTGGGAGCCACTTGAAGATTTTCCAGAGCATGCTTAGACTGAGGAAGTAGGAAGATGAGACAGCATTTATCTGCTTCTTCTTAGTGAGGTTTATGTTGAGTATGTTGCCAAGGTTCCTTGTGTGCTCTGTGGATGTGGGTGAGGGGTCAAGTTCACAATAGCAAATACAATTCACTGCAGCACTGGTCAGCGACTTCTATATATCATGTTTGCATATGGTGATCCAAGAGAATTCTGCAATCTCTTCTTCTAGTGTAGGTACTCTCTATATCCTCCAATGTCATGAGATACATAGTTTCACTGTTGTTTGCATTGTTCATGGTTTTCAGACCTATCAAATTGCTTATGTTGTGAAGTAGGCCTGGTTGTGCTGATGCTTGAATTGTGGAAGTTATGTTGGCCATTATTTATTCACAGATTTCCATGCAGTATTGAGTCAGACTTGAGCAGCACCTTCAGATGTAGAGTAGGTCACACCTGGGGCTACTCAGTAACAACAGTTAGAGTAGGGTAGTAAGTGTGCTTGATGTAATCTAAAAGGCATCTGAGAGCAATTGTGAATCACAATAAAGTGTACAAATTTCAGAATTGCCGCACCTAGATATCTTTTAAACTTCTCTAATAACAGTGCCCAGAATCTTTTTGGTAATCTTTGTGCTGTACTGTTTGCCAGTGTTGCCGAAACATTGATAGTGTTGATGCAGAGAAGAGGCACAGTGCTTAGTTTGAGTTCATTGTGTGGGTCTGCACTCATTTTCACTCATCAGACATTTATGAGAGCCAGAAAGGCAAATACACACAAAACAGAAAGACGGAGTAAGAGAAAGATGAAAAAAGTCACAAAGGGAGATCGGCAAGTGTGAGAGACAGGGGCAGGTCTGGTAGTGGATTAAAGAGGCCTGAGGTAGATTTAAGACTACGGAGCCTTGGTATTTGGTGCTCAACATTAAAATGCACCTGCCATAGTCTCTTGAGCAGAACCCTGGGCACAGGCACTCATTCTTTACAAAATTAAGCACTGATAGTTGGTCAATCATAGAATTAAACCGATTTCTTACAATACCATAGTATGCTCCTGATCTCTTAATGAAATGCAGGATATGAAAAATCACCAAGTCTCCTATCTGCAATCTGTATTTCCAACACTATATTGCAAGTACTGGAAACCCATTTTCTAGGTTAATATGAGAGTTGATACATTCTATGAGCATGATCTCCATTTGTTCCCAGATCCTCCAGTATACTCTAAAGTCATTGAAGCACATGCCTGTGTTATGCCATGAGGGTACAGGTTTTGTGAACCGATGATCTATCCCCATTTCTTTGTACCCTTGTTTCCATGCATAGTATATGGCTTATATTATTGACTGAACTTTGTGGCTTGCTGGGGGTTCAAGCATATATAAAGGAGGTAGGTCTTTGACTCCATTTAAGAGAATTTCTTCTAACTGAACCCATAGTTGGGGATGTTCAGTAATGGCAAGTAAGTTTATCAGTTCGGATAACGTGTGCTAGGTAGTAGGTATGCCAGAGGAACATTCATTGGCCTAAAATTGTTACGTGCATGGAGATTGTATGGTTTCATTCTACGGCTGTCAGCGCCATATAAAAATGTTTGCAATACTCTAGAAGGAGCGTTGAATATATATAAAAATTCAGCAATTAAATATTGGAGTCCAAACAGAGAAGATCCTTAAGATGTCTGCTTCATATTCTGTTCCTTATTTTGCATCAAGTCATATCATCAATATCATCCAGCTTGAAAACAGTTAGTGTTTTACACAGCCAACGCGTTTTGTCCGCTTCTGGGACATCATCAGGACTGTAAAGTAAAAATACGAAATCAAAATCCAAAATTTAAAATTAAAAACACAATTACAAAGTAAAGATGAATATTTTACAAAAGTGAGGATGGTGCCATCCGAACAATTTATCTATTTTGGGCTCGGTTCATCAACGATATTTTAATGATATGGAGAGGTACTCAAATTGAGTTATTGGAATATTTCAGTTACTTAAACCAGAATGACTTTAATGTTAGTTTCACCATGAATCATAACATTAACAAAATAGAATTCCTTGATGTGGAATTATTTGTGGATGGTGATTCAATTAGCAGTAAGATGTTCAGACAAAGTGCAGCTACCAATTCCATATTACGAGCTGATAGTTTTCAACCTACAACAGTAACAACAGGAATCCCGTATGGGGAAATGATTTGAGTACGAAGAAACTGCAGCTTGGAGAGGGATTTTAGAACTGAACTGGATAATCTTCAGAAGAGTATAAGGAATAGGGGGTACAAGTAAAAGGGATTTGGAAAACGCTAGAGAAAGAGTGATGAAACTCAAAAGGGAGTTTACTTTGGTTCAGAAGGAGAAAGTAGAGTCTATAGAACAAATTACTTTTGTCACGACTTACTATTCACAGAAAGACAGAATCACCAAAGCTCTAGGGAAGAACTGGAATTTACTAAAGGGAGTATCAGGCTTGTTAGATCTGGTAGGAGATAGACCAGTGGTGACTTATAAAAGAAGTTCCACTATTAAGGAAATGGTAACTAGGAATTATGTTCAACCATCATGAACTGTCAATTCTAATTGGTTGCCACCGCCACCAACAGGCTTCTATGTCTGTGGATCCTGTAATGTTTGTGTTCTGGGCATGAATAAAGTAAAAGATTTCATGTATAATACCCAAAAACGTTATTCTTTCAAAGAATTTATCAATTGCAATAGCAGAGGTGTAATTTATGCACTCATTTGTGCTTGTAACAGAATTTACATTGGTAGTAAATAATAATAATAATAAAACCACTTATAGAGCGCCTGGTTACACTCAAAACGGTGTGTCCCCGTGCTTAAAACATGCTAATGTCCACCTGAAGAGCCAAAGTCCGAGGCTGAATCAGTTCTAGGGAAGAAGACCATTATTCACTAGGGAAAAGGTAAGTTTTCAGCTTTAGTCTAAATCTAGCTTCAGAGGGTTCCATACGCAAGTTGAGAGGCAGATGGTTCCAGTACCTGCTAGCTAGAAGGCGAAAGGAGCTACCTCCCATCCTGGTCCTGCGTACGCGAGGGAGCTGAAATAGCATCGCTCCTGCCGATCTCAGGTTACGGATAGGGCTAAAAGGAATTTGAAAACTAGGGCTCAGGAGCACAGACGCTCAATTATCAATCAGGATATTAGATCACCACTGTATTCACATATTAAGGAACAATATAACACGCAGCAAGAGTTCAGGTTTCATGGTATACAGAAGGTGATTCCTAGTATTAGAGGAGGAGATTGGGAATTGAGGTTCAGACAAGCAGAAGCCAGATGGATCAGTAAGTGTAGATCGGTTTCCTGAGGGTTGAACACTGATAATGAACTTCATTATTTCTTAAACTGATGATCTAGTTGTGTGTATATTTAGTTTTTGGTGCTGATTAAAAATGATTGGGAGGTATTGAGTGCAGTTGCACTTTGTTGTAAATTGTGGTTTCTGGAGTTAGACTGGAATGAAAGTGACTCTTTTTGTGTGGGTTTTTTTGCAGCTGAATGCCTGATAAAGTCAAGGGACTTGGTGGTTTTTTATATGTAATTATATATGCGATGTTGAAATGGTTACAGTGATTTTGAAAATTGTGTAGAATAGCTAGGAGTTGCCATCGGGACTTGTTAGCTCAAGGTCACCCTTCAGGATTTGAGTATACCAGTGGATTGGTTCAGGATGCAAAAGTAAAATAACTACGTTGTTTCAATTCAGCCCAGAAGTGGACTAATGAGGGATTTTACTGAGTGTGGGTATTTAAGCCGTTAGGCAGAGAGGACAATTCTAATAATCTTGAGCGATTGGTATAATTGGGCAGTAGAGAAATCGAGGTTCGATTATTTTTGAGGTACTTGAACTTCGGCACATTAATGATCCTGAGCGATTGGTATAATTGTGCAGTAGAGAAAATGAGGTTTTGATTATTTTTGTGGTACTTGAACTTTGGCACATCAATGATTACTAGCGGAGGAATATGAGTACTTAAAACTTTATATTTTCATCTGGAAATAGGACTATGATTTATCGGATCACAGGAGTTTATTCTTAGCAGCAGGAAGGGTGACAATGAACATATATACGTAATGGTTTGATATCTTTTCACGGATTGGATATAGTTGTTGTTAAACTTCTGTGGATTGGATAAGGAACTGGTTCACTGCATTTCCGGTTACACGGTATCGGAATAGCAGTAAACAGGATAGTGGTTAGGTCAGGGCCATGCTAATGAAGCGGCAGCGGAGCTATTCTAAGTTAACGGCGTCCTGATTGGATGACAGATTTGGTTAGATTTCGTGGGAATGGAGGATAGGGAAGGAAGAAACAAATAGTGTTGCTCGCATGACAATTGGGCGTGGAGAGTTGCTTTGAGTTTATGGCTAGAAACGTTATCGGTGGACTTGTGAGAGAACACCTGGAATTTAAGAATGTGCCGTTCAGTGATTGGTGGATGGGAAAAACAATGTTGCTCGCCGGCGTATTTGACTTGGGGAGTAGTTTTAACTTGTGGGCTAGATACGTCATCGGCGCACTTGAGAGGGAACACCAGGAGGTTAAGAATGTGATGCTCGGCGATTGGTGGGCATTCTCTTGGGTTTTGTTTTGCACAAGTTACTTCTAAAGCGTGTATTTGATTGGGCAATCCGTACTTTAAATTGGAGTTTGGCGGGTTCTTCCATGCATTCCGGATTTATCGGGCCGGACTGAGGACGCCTTTTGATACGTGGGCAGAGATATTTTGAATCGATGCAAGGTATGGAAAGGGGCATTCTCTGGCAGCATAGCATTATTTCAGAAGTTGGGGAGAAAATATGCAGTAGTTAGCAGTGGTTTTTGGTAATTAAATGTATATTCTTTATCTTTGATTTAGATATGCTAGAGGACTGAGAATTTTGCTTAAACGTAAAATAACCTTTTGGAGAATCGAGATTTTTTGGAGAGAAAGATTTAGAAAAGAGGTGAGCACAGTGTGACTTTGATAACATGATTTTATGTGATTGGATTAATACGTTTGAACCTCTCTAGAGAGCTCATTGCTGATATATTGATCTTCCTAACAGATCCTGACAATATGGCAGGAATATAACATAGGATGCTCACTGATGGATAGGATAATATATAGTGGATTCTTCCAAATTGAAGGTGAGAGTTTCAATCTCTAGTTTTCAGTTAGATAATTTGAAGAATAACGCATTTAATCAGCGATTTGAGACATCAAGAGGGGTGGGTTGTGAAAACGATCCCTCTGTGAGATGCCCCATTCTTTCCACGGACTAATTTGAGTCCTGAGTATTATTAGTAAGACCACCCTGAGGGCATTGGTATGTTCTCATTATATGAGGAGGGTGTATTGTATATAATAATGGGGGCATGTGTAGATCAATAATAAATTATGATATGGGGTTTTTGTCATAAGTATGTAATATTCTAGATCTGCTATCCTTTTAAAAAGAATTGTTATGCTTTCTTATTTTATAATAATTAAAATTCAAGCTACTGTTTGCCAACTGCTGTAATTATTTGTAATTATTTGTACTCAGATTGTGAAATAGGCACAGTGAGAGATAAATTGTTCGGATGGCACCATCCTCACTTTTGTAAAATATTCATCTTTACTTTGTAATTGTGTTTTTAATTTTAAATTTTGTATTTTGATTTTGTATTTTTACTTTATAGCCCTGATGATGTCCCAGAAGGGGACGAAATGCGTTGGCTTTGTAAAACACTAACTGTTTTCAAGTTGGATGATATTGATGATATGCTTTGATGCAAAATAAATAACAGAATATGAAGCAGACATCTTAAGGATCTTCTCTGTTTGGACTCCAATATTTAATTGCAGAATTTTTATATATATTCAACGCTCCTTCTAGAGTATTGTAAATGTTTATAAAATTGTGGTTGTGACGGTGGGCAAAGACAAGTAGAGCATTTATATGTAGTATTACCAAGAGGAAAATAATTTAAAGGATTAGCTCTCCAGTACACACAGGGTTTGACCCCCATCGTCTTGCTTTGGTCGATTACCATATAGAGATGCTTTGATATTTTATTAATCCGCGCCAATATTGTGGGTTCTGATGACCAGGGCAATCATTCATAATACACAGTTAAATCAGAGTGCAAGTATCATTTTGTCACCTGTATTCTACCCCACTTTAAGAGGTTCTGTCTAGACCAACGGGCCGTATTGTTTGAGTTTTAGAAATCAAGGGGTCTACAATGTCCATTGCAATCTGCTCAAGACCTACATTCAGCTTTATTCACAGGTATTTTAGACCTCTTGGCACCCAGCCTATGCGATTTTGTCCCATGCTGCCCTTGGTAGTAATCCATGACATTCTTAAGGCTTGTGTCTATAGTGTCTTTCCAAAAGTCTTACCCATGTACAGACAGGAGGCAATAAAGGAAGTAGAGTATATCTGTTTTGTGTTAGTGAGCATATCTTTCTTTGCAGGTGCAAGCTTATAATAATAAGAGGTCAGGTCTGATGTGTTAAACTCGGGAAAATAAGAAAACGTCCATACAAATGTAGCTGAACTACCTTTCGGAGGTGTTGGGCAATGTTCCCATTGATGGTAAGAGAAAACATTATGTGGGCTACTTACTTTGTGCAAGAAATTATGACCATAGTGTTGGTAATAAATCATGGTATCAAAATTAGATATATCATCATACAATTCATTATTTGAAAATGCAGCAAATTGTTCTAGATCAGACAACATAGTATTTACAGTCCCAATCATCAGAGAAAGTACTAGATGTGATGATATCACTAAGGGAAATTTTAAACAAGTGTGGTATTTTTAAAAGTTCAGTAGGACCATGTGCATTATAGGAAACTCTGTCCTAAACTATTCCTTTAGGAACTGGAACTGCTGTAATGTCACTAAGGACAGGTCCCTCTGTTCAAGGTATGATGATGCATGCGGTTTCAGGACCAAGTTCACATGTTATACTACAGAGCGTTCTGAGAGGTAATGCCCATTCAGGAGCAAGACAAAGACAGTCACTAGACCAATCCAAAGGACTAGGAACAGTAGACCCATAGCAATCCAGAGAGAAACAAAGTAATTTTTTTTCAGGTAAAGGTAGAAATCACGAATTAGTTGTTTGTGGGAAACAGGCGGTGGCGGTAACTCGTGTTCACTTGGATTCAATCGAGAAAGTATGAAAAGCGATGAAGTAGCCAGACGCAGTTCAATCTATCTTTGGTAGCTCAGCAGGTTTTGTAGAACTGGCAGATGACTCCTGTCGAGACATATTCGCATAGAGGTCGGTATTAGGCTGAATTGAGATCTGTGTTTCATTTGTAGTTTGTTGCTGTTCAATATCAACAGATACTAGTTCCATTCCATTGTTGGTAACTCTTTCACTTCGTAGAGTAGAGTCTTCAAAGGTTATTGATCTTTCTATCTAAATGTCCTGTATGGTAGTGAGAGTAGATATGGTGCCACTCGGACTACTGAGTATCGGCCACATAGTGTGGTTCGATCAGAACAATTGAGATGAATCTCTTTTCTTTCTAGCCAGCAAGAGGCAGAAGAAGTACTGTTCTTGTTCCTTCGACAGCCAGGACAGGTACAGGCGCTCTGTAAGATGGCCCAAATTAGTTTTTGTCCACAATCTTTTCTCTGACCAGGTCCCCAATCATCGAGACCCAGGCAGGTCTTGCCGGAACAGCTTTCACTTCTCCAGTGGATGTGCGTTTTACTTGGACATTGCTTTGTAATGCCCAAAATTCATTGATTTAATGTAAAACAGCCAAATGATAAGTAATGTCAAATCTGCCACTATGCTGCCACATTTGAGGTCAGGTACCCACATTCTAATCCAACACAGGACTTTGTATGGAGTACGCCCCCTAGGGAACTTCTTGGCATATTGTTAAGTGCCCTCTGGACCCCATATAGGTGATTGACTCAACTGCCACCCGAGCCTAATACCCTAGTTGTTAAGGATTGCTTTAAGTCCAGTTCTTCCTCTCCACAAACAAATTTCCCTTGGGGTGATACAAAGATGAGTATCGCAATGCTACACCCAAACTTCCCATGGCTTCTTTGTAAGCCTGTGAGCTAAACGCAGGGCCACGGTCAGAATGTAATGTGCCAATTGCGTATGTCCTTATAAAGGAGCTGCAGTCATCTAAGTAGACACATGCAAGAGGTCTGTCTGATATCAGTAGTGGTGTTTGCGGTGGACGTGCTACGGTGGAACCTTTCATCTGCTGACAGATGTTGCACTTAAGAATATAATCCTTGGTCTGTTTAGTAAGACCTGGCCACCAATAACGCTACTGCAGTAGTGAAATTGTTGCAGCGAACCTACATTTTCTGAATCCAGACCCTCATGTACAGCTAGAATTAATCCTAATCTGTGATCCATGTTTGGTATTACTCTATCCATCACTCCTGGAATTTTTTTAATATGGAATGTTTTGTGCATCTAACTTGTAGGAGTATATGAGTGGAAAATATTTGGAAAGGCTGAGCTGTTGTGCGTTACGTTCACAGCTATCATTATCTGTCTGTCTATCCTCGTGCAAGAATGAGTGATTGCAGCAACGGCAGCAGCTCGCACTGTCGCCTTGGTGGCTTCATCAGCCAGAGAATTCCTTACAAATTGCACGCCAACACGTTGATGACTGAATGTGTGAACTACATGAGCACGTGGCAAGGCTTTTTTTTGGCCCTGCCACCTGTTCCCAAATCAACTTGTGCTTTAATGTGCACCTTTGGAATCTTAAACCTATTATGGCCCCAATAGTAAAGATATTAATTGTATGACTGGACACAATAAAACAAATCAAACAGAATGAGTGTGGGGAATTCCTGCGCCGTATTTTTTAGTGTCAGTATCAGGGCTTTCAGTTCTGCAAGCTGTGCCGCACAATTTCCTAGA
Source organism: Triturus cristatus (assembly GCF_964204655.1). Lineage (NCBI taxonomy): Eukaryota > Metazoa > Chordata > Amphibia > Caudata > Salamandridae > Triturus > Triturus cristatus. Next base: position 729,870,405 of record NC_140587.1, on the reverse strand, counting down.
GATTGCGACTGTTTATTGCTAGGACCGAACTTGCCATCCCGCATACATCCCACCACAATCGCACATGCTACGCTGTATTGTTGTTTACTTCCTATGGGAGGCTGGGCAGATCCGTCAGTGTGAATGATGTATTCATACTGATCAAGAGCATTAATTCAATTTAATGTAGAACCAACTTTATAGTCTACGTCTGTTGCAGTGAGAGAATTTGCCCATTGTATCCATAGCGGATGCAGTGCTTTTGTATTTGGAATGCTTACTTTGGAAACAGACTCTAAGGTTGGTACTGGAGTCACAAAATGATGCGTTTCCTCCGTGCTAGTGCTCTTTCTCTCACTACAGCAGTTTGTACTGCTGTCAGTATCTTTTCTGTGGATGCAAAACACATTTCAGTGATTGTGTACAAATGTGATTTGTATGTAATGGGTACAGTTTTGCCTTCACTGAAGGTGAGGTAAGTCTATCCTGATTGACCCCCAACTACACTGATCACCAAATTAGTAGTATTGACACATGTGTGAAAGTGTATAGAAGCTATCATGTCAGATTGTATGGAACGGAAACTTTCTGTGTTCCTGTGTCCAATGTTGAACTGAAAAATCAGGTCTGATTAGGTCGTAGAAAGATTTTATCTTTTCTGTGTAATCCAAAATATATGTTCTGCAAAAATTTAGGAAAATGGGTTGTAAACCTTTCAGAGTCCTTGGAGGTCAGAGCATCATACATTTTTCTAACTTTTCCCTTAACTTGATAACTCATATCCCAAAAATAGGACATTGAGGTGGGTAATTTTTGATTTTCTAAAGTTACATTTATAACCCGCAGTGGTGAACCCCAACATTATGTTGTTTACCCTGTGGTGCAAGTGATCCTGTAATTCATTGTCTGTCAGATCAACATAGGACAATGCCTCCTCGTCACAATTTTTGAAGAAACTCTGTTACTCTTGCTCAGAACAACCCGGGGCTATTCTTATACCCTTGGGGCAGTCTACTGAATTAATGTTGAGAGCCTAGGGTGGAGAATACTGTCAAATGTCTGTTTCCAGGCACTATATATTGGAAGAACAATCCATTTGAGATAACTAATATTTTGTATTTCTGCTGCACAATGCAATTCATTAATGCTGTGTGCATTTTGTACTGCAAATGTTTTTGTGCATGTGTTCAAATGCCTGTAGTCTAAAATTAGACGGTATGAATTGTCAGGTTTCATTACATGAAACAAAGGATTATTCATGGAAGAGGTGCAATTCTGATTCACACCTTGGTATTCAAGTTGACTCCCTGACTTGTTTCTTAGCATCATGTTTTATTGGGTACTACCTCTGTGGAGTAGGATTAGTTTTTAAAGGGACTTCATGGTGAGGTGACTTAGCATCCCATCCCTACATGATTGATGTAAAGTGCGGGAGCTAGCGCTAATGCCCATGCCTGCGAGTATGAATGTTTTAGGTATTCTGGAACGAGGTTGGAGAAAGCCGGTAAATATACATCTTCCCCCTTTGGGCACTCGATGACAAACTCAGGCGGCCAATATTTTTCAGCCAAAAGGATATCATACCCATATGTCAAGTTCTCCTAAAAGAGACCTTTCACTTTCCTGGGTATGTCCCCCTCCATTTGGAATGTTATTTCAGGTAAATGTTGTGGGACACTTACCCTTGTATACAAATCAAATCAAATCATAAATTCTTTATTCGGTAACTGTTAGAGTTAACCATAAAAGTTCACATACACAGGTAGAAACAGTTAAAACACCTTAAGAAATATATACATAATATTGTTAAGATCACATCAGGATTGATTTGCGATATTTAAAAAAATTTTTTTTAAAGGCAACAACTGAAGCAATAGTGAATTAATTTTCTAGCAGTTGCAGGGCCAAGAATGCTGGGTGACATTGTCTTATATTAGATCTTTTTAGTACAGGGATAATCCATCTTTTTCTCGGGGTTGAATAAAATTTAAAGAAAAACAATATATGTATCGTCGATTGTGCGGAGACATCATCACACGGGCAATTACTTAAAACTCTCGACCAATCATTTTGTACAGGGAAACTTAAGGACCTATGTAAAATATTCAATCTGGAATATGTTAGCAGAAACCCTTTCGGAATCGTTAGTTATTAATCTGATATACGGTTGAATAGATGAAGTCGCCAGGGCCATATAATATCTTTGAACCGCTAGTTTCTTTAATTCTAATGTGATTCTAATTTCGCCCAAATGGTCCATACAGCTCACTTTTCCTGGACACATTACACATGGTTTGTGGGTCTTTATAATATTCAAGATGGCCTAAATTAGACAAGAACATTTTACATATTCTAGCCATCTTATATGGTTAACCCCATCAATCCCCAGTGCGTCTTTCAGAATATGACGGTTCAAAACGGTCTCTTCTGAGGTCCAAACTCTATGCCACCAAAGGACTGGTTGAATCTAAATTATGTCCTCTAAATATGGCATGCCCAGTTCTTGATGGCATATGTAAGTTGATGTGCTGTCTGGGACTGCCAAGAGAGACCTAATAAACATGTTTTCTGCCAACTGTAGTGGATTTACCCCAGCATAACCCCATATTCCCGCTCCAAAGGTGGCAATAGCCACACATTTAGCTCTATAAATCTGTAGCAGTTCTGCGGGGAGCGTCTACCTAGTTTTCTGCTAAAATTGAATAAAGCAATCGGGGATTTGATAAATAGCAGCCTTCTGGCTTTGATCGCCTGAGACCATGAACCTGATTGATCAAATAAAATCCCTAAATAGGAAAAGGTTTTAGTACATTCTATTGCCTTAGAGTAGATAAAAAGGGTATTAGTCTTCTTTTTTGATCCTGCCCCGCAATTCTTTGCAAAGCTTTTCGTGCAATTAACAGTAAGACCCAGATTTGACATAAAATTAACAAAGGCATTAACCACCCTTTGAAGACCAATCGGTGTGCGGGCCATGAGGACCGCATCATCCGCGTACAGGAGTGCTGAAATGGAACGAGTCGCTGCAACTGGTAAGTCCTTACATTCTCGGACCAATACGGTTTCTAACTCATTTATATATCAAGTGAAAAGGAACAGGTGTAAGATGCACCCTTGTCTAAAACCTCTCATCACTTTAAAGTGCTTTGTGCATTCACCCCCCCCGAACCCTGGCCCTTTCCCCCGAATACAGATGCCTTAAAAATGTAACTATTAAAACATCTGCACCCATCCCCTCTAAAACCGACCACAGCTTATCGTGGATGACACAACCAAATGCCGCTGTTAAGTCGATAAAAGTCAAGTTTAACCTTTCCCTTTTAGCCTTGGTATACTTATCTAATAAAATATGTAAGTTTAGACCCTGTTCTATTGTGCCCATGCACTTGTGAAAACCGTACTGTAAGTCATTTAATATTGATTGTTGTTCCTCCCATAACTGTAGCCTATCTAGCAGGACTCATCCCACAATCTTGATTGTGGAGTCCAACAAAGCAATTGGGCAGTAACAGGCTAGATCTGCCCTGTCCCCTTTTTTAAAAATAAGCACTATTATTGACTCATACCAGGTCGATAAAAAGTCTTGTGAACAACATGCATTAAAAACCTGCGTTAATAATGGTCCCCATAGTGCTACATTCGATTTGAAAAGATCTATAGGGATACCATCGGCACTGCGGCCTTCCCCCCTGGCTCAAGTTAATGCCCTCTTTGACCTCACTAAGAGTGAAATGTAGAGGTAGTTCTTTAAATGTTAAAAGCTACTCAGTATCTGCCACAGTTGCTAAGATATCCTGTTCTTCTAGCAGTGGATTTTTATATAGCTTTGAGAAATGTGATATTCATTCACGTTCAGCGATAGCAATCTCTATGGTAGCTTTATCGCTCTCGGCCAAAAACGGAGCGATCTTTCGTTGTCTTTATTGACCTCATATATTCATTTTTGCCCGTCTAATGTTTTCCTGATTTTTCACTATAGCATGAATGGAATTATTAAGGTTAGAATAAGCCTTAGTGTAATTCTTGTCAAAAAAACCCTCGTTTGTGCTTTCTGATCTTTCTTGCTTTTACATGTAGTGTTTCTTTGACAAAATTTGAGATAACAGAAACGTTTTTTACGATTTCCTGTATTGATGACCTCTCATTTAGGCAAATTAGGAGCATTTCCTTACAGTTTGTCACATCTTTACCAATAGATTCCTCTGTATCCACATATACCCATTTAAGTGCATAACCATTTTGTCTATTCAAGATGATGTTATCCACCGAGTGGGTAGAATTACCTCTGGCATTGAGAACATTATTATCTACCATCACATTGATACTAATTGGGAAGTGATCGCTTAATACAATTTCATGTTTTGTAAAATCCTTGATGCGGGTAGAATATCTACCTGATACTAGTACAAAATATGTGGTTGAAAAGGTAACTTGGCCGTAAAAAGTGGGTCGGAAGGGGACCACAGGAGAACATAAATTGTTAGCAAGACCTATATCGTATGAGAACAAAATATCATTTAAGTGGTCACCAAACAATGTATGGGGGAAATGAGAGAAGCTGGGGCCCTTTTCGTACGTTATGCCGCAAACCCCTTTATCAGCATGCCAATATATGGAAGAATTCAAATCACCGCCCCAGATAAAACAAATCTCTTTAGATGAACAAGATTGTAAATTATGCAATTCCCCACTCACACATCTCAAAATTCCCTCAATCAATCCAGGTAAAGCATTATTATAAAAATTCAATGCAACTATACAAAATGCTCTATCTATATGAAGGCTAATGATTTGGTAATGCTGGTCTGACACATTTAATACTATTTTTCCTATATTTAAATAATTTGAAATATAAGTGCAGAGGCCGCCTTTGGCTCTCCCGTGTGAAGATGGAACTGCCGGGGGGTATAAACGGTTTTATAACCAGTGATATGAATGGGCCCTTCCACCCAAGTTTCTTGCAAGCTGAGAATATCAAACTTTCTCACAAAATCATACCACAAGGTATTCGTCACCTTAGATTTTTTACTCCCGCCACGTTCCAGAACATAAACTGACATTTGTCTTTTCTCCCTGTGCTTTGATTGTTCCCCCTTTCTTTGTTCGGCTCCTTTAATATGTAACCAGGTTGCGTAATATGGGGTGGGGTAGACGCAGCCAAGGTAATCCGAACTGTGTCATTGTTAGTCTCTTCGTTCATTGTTACATCATTACCTTGTGGTGGCATAATATTATTACTGGCTAGAAACGTCCTTGATCCCTCTTTATGGAAGGTCTTCTCTATACTAAAAATGTCACTCTTTGTGGAGACTGCCATTTGTTGTCAATCCACTGACTCAAGATTGGCTAGTGCGTCAAAACGATTGTATGTTGGGAGTTTAAACCAATGCCTATCATGCATGGTTTGTGGTATCCTATTCATAGGGGCAATGTAAGATTTAGGCTGATAGAAATAGCCTAATGGCACTAAGTTAACACCTTGCCCTAAAATGGACTGATTTCTAGCTCAACTCAAGACCAATTGTACCAGACAGGGAGTTTTAAAGGTCAGCACTACGCAGTCTCCCGGTGAACTCTTACATCCGCTGCCCACCCAACTCACTCTCCTGGCCATCTTGAATTGTTCAAATACCCTCTCAGTAAGGCCAGTCCTAACCCCAAGCCAATGTAATGACTTGTTCCTTTTTATCTCCCTTGGTTCAACTAACCCTTTTTGTAATGTGGGAACATTAGTTAATACCACTACATATGGTGTCGCAGCTGGTGGTAAATCCAGGCATATTAAATATCTCTCATCCACGTTATTGTTCCGCTGGCCAGAAACATTAAGGCCATTAGAAACGTTGGAGAGCTTAGGCATAGTTGAAGCTATGGGAGTAGTGGATAAGAACACCGCAGGATTAGCATTGAGAGTATGTTGAGCGGGATTGTATGGTGTGAGTGATAATTCCTCGCGACGGCCAGGGACAGCCTGAGTCGTATGACTCTTCTGGGTGTTGATATAATGGTCATGGTTGCCCATTTGGGCTATTGTTATCCCCTGGTCGGGGGGCTGTGTATTAGCTAAACATTTAAATAACATTTCCTCCAACGATCAGATTCTATGTGTCAAACTGCTTAAACTTTCCCTGAGAAAGGTATCTAAGGCTTCCATTTTGATTATTAGCTTTGCCACCTCATTCTGTGTGCTTGTGTTAGCGCTATCTGTCAACTTTCCTCCATTAACTAATTTATGTTTTATAGAAGGTTTATCCTTCTTAGTAGTCTTTTTTTTAATTCTAGGGGGTCTCCCTATCTATTGTGCCCATTTCCCCTACAATATGTGTAGAAAGGTCTGGGTTTCTGGCTCGCTTGGTCAGCGGTTGTGTATCTGACTCATGGTCACTGCCCGTAATGTTTTCCGATGTATTTATAAAACAGCCATTACTTCCTGGGGTACACCTAAGTGCTACTATGGGTGGAGCAGACCCCTCGCTTGATATATTTACTGAAGCTATATCCCCTCCAGAGCCTAAATGTCCTGGGTTTAAAGCCTCTTCTACTGTTATAATCTGACGCTCAATGGCGCCCACAGCTTCTGTTAAATAGCTAAGCAGGGTCTGGCGAGGATGAGCCCCTGATTGGAGCTGCTTTTTATTTGTTGCACTCAGCATTTTTCTCTTCCCCATAGTTATATTTTCACACAGTAAGTATACATTTCTACCCTCAGACGTCTCCTTGGAGCGGGTTACCAAACCTTGCTGGTTTTAATCAAGTTAGTCCATGAAACGGCTTACCTATTATGTGCTGAGTACAATGATTTTATAATTGGGTTAACATACTCCCTCCTAATTCTAGAAGCACAACTTGTCTCACAGTCACAGTACCTTCAGGTGCAAATTTTAGAGCTGTGGCCCAGTCTAGTCTCTGCCGGTCTATGACAGGCTAAGACGGGCCCGTCTTGGCCCGGTCTTGGCCCGGGACGGGCCCAGGCATGCCCCATACGCGCCCAGCACTGCAGGACCGGCTCCAGGTTAAAGTACCTTTCCGCCTCCTCAAGGGGCCGTGGTCAAAAGTGCGCTGTGCGTGTCTGGGCTAGGGTCCAATGTAAAGCTGCCTGGTGAAGTCTCATTGTTGAGCCATCTCCCGTGCTGTGGGACCGGCTTAAAATACCTTTCCGCCTCCTCAAGGGGCCGTGGTCTAAAAGTGCGCTGTGCGTGGCAGGGCTAGGGTCCAATGTCAAAGTGCCGAGTGCAGTCTCGTTGTAGAGCAGTCTCCCGCCCTGCGGGACCGGCTCCGGCTTAAAGTACCTTTCCGCCTCCTCAAGGGGCCGTGGTCAAAAGTGCGCTGTTTGTGGCAGGGCTAGGGTCCAATGTCAAAGTGCCCGGTGCAGTCTCTTTGTAGAGCGGTCTCACATAATCCAGGAACTTGCCGAAAGGGGGGACTCCAAATACACCCAACACTCTACCAGGCCGCTAGGATTAGTTTCTTTGAGATCTTCCAGGCACTGCAGGGTCCCTCTAGTACCAGGGCTTAGTTGCTATAGACCCAGTCTTCCGTGACAGTAGTGCCTACACCAGGGTACCTCCTACAGTCCCCCATGTGCCTCGCCCATCAGCCACAGACCAATACCGTTCTATACAGTTTTTCTACCTTGATATGTTCATTGAACGCTGTTGTCACCAGAAATTCTATCAGGTTCTGGTGAGCTATTGTTACTTCTGCTGTGTTGCCTAGCATCATCAAAGCACATTCCCCGTTCAGTAGCAGAGTCCTCAGTAGGCTGGGAATTTCTTATTTTAGGGCCAGCTGTCTTCATCTTTTCAAACTGAGGTTTAGTTTTGGGTTGATCTTCTAGTTTGATAATGTATTCTGAAGTGCAATGTGTGTCTCTTGAATTGACTCACTCTTCTGATCTGTATTCTGACCATCCTTCCCTCTCTGAGTTTTTGATGAACCCTGAAAGGAACGAGAGGAACATGTATCAGTATCATGATACTTGTCAGGATTTTTTATATTATCAGGGTTTCTAAGATTATATTTTCTATCACAGGGCACCTGTTGAGGACACCGACCCCGTGATCGTGATGCATTCTGCTTATTGTTTTTTGATTTTTTGTTATCCCATTTCTTCTCAGAAGTATTGGGTGCCTGAATTGAGTTATCCTTTTCAAGATTGTTAATTATTTGTGGTTTTCCAGGTTTAGCCCCCAAGTTATCGCTACCCAGTGAAGCATAGGTTTCTTCAATAATCTTAGGTAGTTCTCACTCATGTTGTGCAGAAGTGAATTCCCTCAGGGATTGGTGTATAGAAACCGCTGCTGCCTCCCATTTTATGTTACCTAACATAATTGTTGATACCTGGAAAACAATTGCCTATCAATTTTCATCCCCAAGTCCAGGGCAGGTTCTTCCTGTACTTATTCTGTATTTGTTTCAATACCTCTGGTATGACTGCCATTAAGGGGGTACCATGAGTTCTGGTGTAAACTGCAACAAAAACTGTACCCCAAAGGGTACAATCCTCTATCGGGAGGAGCTATTCCCATTGGCAAGCAAATTGTCAGTATTCTGTGCATTTCCTGCGATCCCATATGGGGAAATACGGCTTCAAGCTGTGCTATTTTCTTTGCTATTCAGAAGGTATCCGTCCCATAACCGCATTCAGTGCTTGTGGGCTGATTTTTGTCGAAATCCCTTGCGGTTGACCAGCTTGAGTGACCCTTGTAGGGTGACTTGTAAGTGTTCACATTACAAACTGTGTAAGGTTTTCGTACAGTTTTACTATCTCTTTGTAAAGTGTATGTTAGTCTGCTGCTGGCAATGAATCAATCTCTGGCTGTGATGTGCAAGAAGCTAGGATCGGCCAGGTTGTTCCTTCTCTGCCGAGCAGACTGAGTCTCACATTCCTTTGCTGTGGGGGAGGGCGCTTTTAAACCAATTAATATGCTTTTGGTAAGTTAACGGGACTTCTATGTTCCCGTATAGAGAGTATTCTCCAGTTGTCTCATTTGGAATGTAAGAATGAAACAAGTGTGTGCGTGCATCTGCAGGTGGGAATTTGATCCACAAATAGAGTACCTCTGTCCTGAATGCCTCGTGTGCCTTAATCACGAAGGTAACAGTTCTACCTATTGATGGGAGGGCAGAATCTACTAATTTCATACTAAGTGCATGTCTGCAATTATCTGAAATGTTAAGAGCACCTTCCTGTGAAGCTTCCTCTGTACTAGCACCACTCGTACAAGCATTCCCATTGTTAGACATTATGAGAGGAAGTATTAAAAAAGGAGATAAGGTTTCGCACAATGTGGGGAACTATAATCCTTCAATCTAGAACAAACCTACAGTCAAAATATAGGATATACCTACTTAGCTGCGGCGGATTTTCCCTTCCCACTCCAGACGTCTCTGGTAATATGAGATTAGGGGTCTCTGAGAAAACATGACTAAACTACTCAGATTTGACCGTTAAATAAGAACCAAACCAATGTTGGCGGCACCATGTCGTGTAGTTCCTAAAAATAAATAGGATATGCACATTTAGACAACATAAATTAAGGGATTGGTGTCCATACTGATTCCAGACACCCCCAAAGGATATGTCATACACTCTTGGGGACTTATTGCCTTAATTTTATTATCATTTGAATATTAGTATAATATTATTATACCGATATGTAAAGCTCGTGGCTACCCGAAGGGTTTCTCATCACTAGGTAAACTTAGTAGACAGAAAACAAGAAAGAATTAGAAAAGCCACATCTTCAAGAGCTTCCTGAAGAGACCAAGAGATTTACATGATCTCGACGAGGAGAGCAAAGAGTTCCACTGCTTAGAGTACAACTGGAGAAGGACTGACCACCTTGTCAACTCTTGCCAAACCTAGGAATATGACATCAGCACTCATTTATATTTACATGTGTAATTTCATATTTCTTTCTTCATTTATAGACTATTAGTGTTCTTTCCAGACAACTGGAAATAAAATATTCCTTATGCTCTTAAAACTACTTTTCATACAATGTTGGTCCTGTGGAATTTGTACATAAATCACATAAAAGTGAAAACAACTTTTAGCTATTTGAATACTATTGTATGGCTATTTCTCATTGTCAGAATGCAATAGGTCTAGTGATGAACTTAAGGGTGAGTAGAATTGCAAAATGTGTCAACCTTTTTTATTAAAGTAAAATAAACAATCAGGAAAACTACACTGCTTTTCAAAATATTGTTTTTGCAAATAAAATATTGTACTTTCTTAAACAAAAACCCGAATCACAGCCTTAACTAATCTCTCCATTCAGAATAAAGTGGTTTTGTCAGTTAGTTCAATGATTCACTCCATGAAACCATGTTGATGACTGAATGTATGAATATAAAAATATCCCACCATATATTCCACCATAATTATATATTAAATCAGTGACTGCATAAGATATGTATATCTGCAAAGTCTTCTCACCAGTAATTACAGAGTTTCCTTATTCAAGCCTAAAGTGTTCCTGTTCCCGCTCACATTTTTTTCTCTCTGAGAAGTCTCATTGCTCTTTTCCCCAACCCTTGAACACTTATTTCCTGCATGAATCACATGTACTCACTCACACTAGGATCATTTCTACTCTATCTCTCAAACATCTTTTTTCAGAAACTGACAGTTTTTTGTTAGAATGGCAAAGTCTGCATCTATACTCATGGGAAACTCATACTTGCACTCACAAAGATCTGGAGCCGTATCACAAAACATTTTTGTCTAGCGCCATGTCATGTTCTTGATGGTAATTTAAGGCACTGTTTAGTTAAAAAACATAGGGTCATATTCTCAAGGAGCTATCGCTGAGTTAACAGCACTTTATCACAGCCAAAGTCGCAATAAATATATCACCCCATTCACAAGCTGGTGCTAACAGCCCATAGCACCAGTTTACCTGCGATAACAGCCGCAAAAAACATCGCCACAGATGACCCCGGCAACTATCGCTAATGAGATGCAGAGTAGGCGTTCCCGGGCAAAAAGCCGCAACAACACCACTTCGCAACATTCTCAACGACCAGCCACATTGGCGATACAACCACAAAACATGCGATAAGGCGCGTTAGCAGCAGGAAATTAACACCTGATCTGACCTGGTGTAAAGTCGAATGGCAGCCGGCAAGAGAAAAGGAAGCCCAGCCCACAACCACACCTGAAGAACAACAGATGCCATGGAGCTACTCATCATGCAGCTCGGAGCCCCAACAGGCCCACAACACCGACTCTTCACCAATGTCGACGCCAACTACCCAGGCAGTGTGCATGACTCATACATCTTCCGACAGTCCACCATCAACCGGTGCTTCCAGGATGGCACCTACAGAAATGCTCTGCTCATTGGTAAGTACCATATAAACACACCACATACCTCAACTCCACAATTGTGCAACTCACAACTCTGGGAATGCACATGTTACAAACTCACATACAACATGCCAAACAACATGCCCACCTACCATACACGACAGCACAACTTACTGTGGTAACCTGGGCTAGCCATGTACACAAGCCATCACGGCATGGCACCTCAGCCACACAATAGCAGATTGTGGGGAGAGGTGGGAACCAGGCATGTGCAAAAGAGGCAAGTGACCCATTAATAAGCATGTACACAATCCCAAGTGTTGCGTGGATGTTCTGGCCAGACTGCAGTTTGCAGACCACACACATATCCATGTTGACACACACTGTGTATGGAGTGTAGTGGATAGTGGACGCAACCATGTCACCCCAGCCAGTGGGGAAGATCATGGAAATGTAGCTTGTTACGTCCCCCCTGTAAACGTGAGCGGAGTGGGCTGGCCCTGACGTACGCCAGGCCAGCGTAGGGGTGTGAATAAAAAGCATGGAGCTCTGGGCATGGTCCTCTTCCGGAATGCCCAATGTCTCTGCCAGGACAGGGACTCTCGCCCTGCCACGGGCCGACGCCGTCGCCGTGAGCGGTGTTGCCTTCAAACCTGTGGGCCCGATGCACCTTAGGCAGCTGGTGCCCTAACCAGTCTTGCCCGCCCATGTGCACCCAGCCTTCAATGCCCAGCTGCTGACACTGGCGTGTGTCGAAGAGGGCCCACCACATGCCGGTGCAAGCTCCAAGCCCGAGACCCGTGACCTTAGCAGCCTCCTCAGACCATCATGGCCTCCGCGACACAGGCCCGCAGTACTCCCTTCTCGGTGACTTACTCCACCGGCATACACAGCGGACTAGTAGGTCACACATTTGGAACTGAGTCATGCCCTCTACATGGCAGAGTCCATGTCATTGTACAGGCCTCATCGCATACTGCATCCCCTTCCAGCTCTGTTGCCCCTGTGTGTGTGCCCTGAATTTCATAGTCGATATCTGTCTGTACAACTGTGGCGTCTGGGCCCATGGGCTGGAGGTTGTCTTCCTCTACATGTAGCTGATACTAACACAGTGGAAAAGTGGAGTCTGTAGCATTCAACTCCGACAATTTACCTGTTCCTGCTTGCTTCTGCCCTCTGCATCATGCCCTGGAGGGACACCTTCCACTGTCCCCGCAACCCTCAGCGACATTCCCCTTGGACATCGACGAGTACACGCTCAGCTCGCGTGACCCTACCTCAGTGCACTGCAAGTCACCATCCCGTCCCGGCCGCTGTGCATCCGGGGCTACAAACTCTGTACTGCTCAAGTCAGGGAACCATGGTGTCCGTACCTTGTACTGCTGATTGTCTGCTCACTGTTGTGGTTTTTGCCAGCACCAACTAACCCCTGAGTGATGGCTTACACCACCCAACACCCATCCAGCACAGGCGTCACTGGAGATGTGACCCTGGCAATAAAAGGGGCCAGGCGCACGTGCCCGTAGCCAGTCCCAGAAACTCACTCAGTGTGTCCGTGTGGTCATTATATATGCATGTGGGACCGGAGCAATTCCACAGTACATTGTGCTGTGTACAGTGTGCGCAACCATGTCACTGCAGGAAGTGGTGTAGACCTGGGACATGTAACCATGTCGTACCTTCATGTGAGCGTAAGTGGGGTGGACAGGTGTACAACAGTACTGCATAGGGGTGTGGCTCCTCCACATGTGAATCTAGGTATGGTTCAGTGTGGGCCTTGCCAAGGATGTGGCTGATGCGTGTGTCTCTGTCGTAGTGTCTGCGCCACCCGTCACGCAATCGAAAATGTTGCTATGTGGCATGTCCCCGGTGTGCGTGGTCAGCCGAAGGGGTACATGGGGAGGGCATGCCTGCTCAGGGTCAGGGATCACACATGCCAACTGTTATGTGTGTCACTATTAGCACAGATTGAGTCAAAGATGTACCCTCAATGGCATGTTGAGCTCAGCCAGGCAGGTGTTCTACATCTGTGTCAGCACTGTCCTTGCAATGGGCCTACACACACGTGGTCGGCCGCATTCTGCGCAGTATCATCACTGTGTCGTACTCTGGCTTGTAGACATGCGCAGACAGGCATGTCAATGGTGTGCCATAGGGGTGCATGTGATGTAATCAAGCTGCACACACTAGTGAATGTGCTCGGTGGGGGTGCAGCAGTGAGGCTACGTAGTACACAGTGATGCAGCTCATTTGCAACACGCAGTACATGTCATACAGGAATCACAAAGTCACACATATCACACCAATGAACCAGTGAGCCTGCCAACACATCATGCAGTATGTAGTTGTGACTCATGTCTCTCTGCACTGTCACAGGGACAAAGGATATGCACTCTGTGCTTGGATGGTGACACCACTCCGAGCCCCGAACACACAGCCCCAGAGGCAGTACTATTTGGCTCACAAATGCACCAGGGGCATCGTGGAACGCACATTTGCAATGTTGAAGTCATGTTTCTGGTGCCTGGACGTCACAGGTGGTAAGCTCCTGTACAGCCCAGACCTCGTGTGTAAGATGATTGTTGCATGTTGTGTGTTGCACAACATGTGTGTACACAGCAAAGCCCCATGGATACGAGTGCCAGATGCACCGGACGATGATGATGAAGATGAGGCAGGTGGACCACACCCCACTGCAGCCACAGCAGGAATAGCCCATAGGGACTACATCATTGACAATTTCTTCTCTGGTTGATGTCACATTGTGTGGGTCCTTCGCAGTATTAGCACCGTACGTTGGCTGCCACAGGCATTGCATGTGCTAATAAAAGCATTCCGATACACATTCCCTGCGTGCATGTCACTCATCTGTACAGGCACTTCAATCAGACAAGTGTGGGTGTGACATGTTGTGCTGTCAATTGAGGGATTTGTTGATGGATGGTGGGTGTGTCACCTCTGTGCAGTGAGGCTGTTTATGGTGTCACGTATTCTAACTGCCAGTTCTGTGTGTCACAGTTGTTACAGTATCCCATTCTTCGGCGTTTCACATGTGTCCCAAATCATTCCATTTTGGCTGTCATTTGCGGCCTACAGGTGACAACAGGGATGATTTTGTGCTCTGAATTATGCTGCCATGACGCAGGGATGCACCTTGTGACTCAAGTCCACGACATGGGCAACATGTGCGTAAGGGGGAGTCACTGCCCCTACATTAGTCTGTACTTTCATTCTTGTTTGGTCATGGACATGGCACGTCGGTGTGCAGGGGGTGTTATTTGTCCCTCTGCAAGGTGAGGGGGAAAAGCGGTTTCACAGTATATACCATGTTTGCTTCCGCATTGGCGCAGGTTACATACTGATTACATGTCTATGTGCATTTTTGCTCATTTGTGGGGAAATGCCTATCTGATTTGGACAATGGTCATTTGTTCTGCATCACAGCTGTGGGGTTGTGCTCGCAGGTTGTCATCTCACCGTTTGTTCACTCTACTTTTATGTTGCATTTTCCTGCCAGACGCGTGGGATTTGCAGGCCGGTCGCTGGTTTTCGGGGCTTTTTGTACCGCGATTGGCCTCATCGCAACATTTATTGCATTTGCGTTTTGCATTTTTGCGGCGTGGCGTTGATTTTATCGCTGCCATTTTACACATTGTCTGGTGACTATCGCATGGTACCGCCATGTTGTGAATACTTGGTTAACACGGCGTAAGTTACCCGCGATGGACTGCAATGTTGTGGGTTGCGTTAAGTTACTTTTGCGAAGGTTATCACATGTTCTTGAGAATATCCCCCCATCGAACACAGTTTTATGAAAGTAGAATTCTTGAGGTGAGGCTTATGTGTTGTGTGTGCATTGAATAAACAGTTCATGTTCACCACAATACCATCACAGAGTAGTGAGTCCAACACATTGCACAGCAAAATCCTTCTGATGCTTGCACAAGAAGAATATTTCTTTAGAAAATAATTTCAAAATGCAAGTGAAGAGCTTCCCTTTCACCCTGAAATCTTTTTTTATTTACTGTGGCATGCAGCTATGACAACACACTGATTTGGCTGTAAAAAAATTGGGTGCAGTCTGTTTTCACTTCCATCGGTACTTGGGGTGGTAAAACTCTGCCCTGTGTTTTGATCTATGCAGAAGAGGTACTGCTGGAAAAAGCCAATGTTACTTTTCCCACAGTGCCTCTCTCAAGTTGATCCCTGCTTTGTAATCACCCCAGGACAGAGAATCCTAAGCAATTATTCACCCACTAGACACCAGAGAAGGCATTTCTGAAGACAGTAAGCATTCTAGACACCAAGGAAAATAATACAAAAAAGAAGGGTGGTGTGTCTCACTCTGCCTTCAGATCATGCCCCCTAACAGCCCAAAAAGCCTTTCTGCCACACCCTGGGGGAGAGGGGCAGATTGCTCAGTGCATCCTTAATTTTGGGGAGGGCCTAAAATCCCACAAGGCTCCAGAAAAAAGGTTTAAAAAAAAGGTTTGATGGCCTGCCGAAGCACTAGGCTCTGGCTTTGCCACAGAACATGCTCAGCAGTCATTATGGCTGTGCGAATTAGATTGGGAGGTTTACCGGCAACCAGAGATCCCTAATTTTCTGAAACCTAGAAACCCAGGTGAATCCTGACTTTTGTGGATTCCATTGCCTTTTCCTACTCAGAGTGCCATGCAAACGTCGATTTTCAGCTAAAATCATGCATTTTCCACACATTTGTGTGAGGGAAAGTTATAAAAGCTTCAGGAATCCACATAATTTTCACTACACAGCATTTCCCCACATCTTCCATTAAAAACAGTATTCCACTTGTGAGGCTGGGCCTGTACACATGCCAGTAATGGACCAAACAAAGGAGCATGCAAAGGCAGTATTGACTTCATAGGGTCACCGGTTTCATCCGTTCTTGTTTTGCTATATTTTTTGCCAAAAGCAGCATATGCTTCTCAAGTTCCCATAGCAAGCTACAATTTTCCTGTATTGAAGGGGGTAATTTAGCACTGCTCTAGCCAATCAACTGATTAAGACAACAGTCAAATCAAAAATGTGGCAGAGACCTGGGGCCAGATCCCCCAAAAATTTTGACTGGAATATTTCTCATTCCTGGTGGTACATTAAAGCAGTGATTGGAGTAACCCCCTTTTACCACTGTTACAAGAACATATTTCTGGAGATGGTAAAGTGTGCACAGCATGTTTGTGCATATTTGTTGTGTGGCACATAGTAATGTGGTGTTTTCATGTTGTACTCGTGTTTGTTGTGTTGCACCCTGTTTTGACTATTGTATTGCATCATATGATGCCTTGCCTATTGTCTTTTTTGTGTTGTAGTTATTGTGTTAGGTTATCCTGTTTACTTTAGAAATGTCAACAAATGGCATTACATCTATATCCCATTTAAAGTTCCTGTTGCAAGCAACTATTTACCACAATCCAAAATGGTAAAATATTTAGCTCATCAACCATTTAAGACTACAGTCAGCCTGAAAGTGAGACAGAGACAGTTTGTTGGATCAAAAAAACATTTTTGACAGGCGCCATTTCATGAATTTGGTGTTAATTTTAGGCAGTGCTTTCTCCAAACACCTTTTGCTGCTGTTTTGTGCAAAAGAATTCGGGAGATGCAAATGTGTGACAAAAATATTTGTTGTGTGACATTTGTTTGTGATTGAGGTGTCTTCTGTTAATTTTTGTGCTGTTGTTGCTTTGTTCTGCATCACTGAAATGTGATTTGTTGTTGTGTACTGAGGTGGTTGTTTTGTATTTAATTGTGTCTTTTTCATTTTGACGTACCCTGTTCTATTTTAATTGAGATGTTATGTTATTTTGAGTATCTTAGAAATTTCAACAAACGCTTCTACATAACCAGCCATAAGCAGCATATTCCTTGAAAGTTCCTGTGACAAACAACAATTTACTACTGTCCAAGGTCGTAAAATAGCGCTGCTAAAGCTCTTCCACTATTTAAGACTCCAGTCAGACAAAAATGTAGCAGAGACTGGGAGCCAGATCACAAAACATTTTTCACCTGGTGCTATTTCATGTACTGGTGGTACGTTAAGGCAGTGCTTGGTGCAAACATCTTTTACCATTGTATTATGAAAGCCGATTTTTGGTGCTGGTAATATGTGACAAGAATGTTCTGCAAATTTGTAACGTGGCATTTTATTGTGGCAGTAATGTGTTTTGTTGTGTTTTTGTGCCGTCTTTGTGCTTCATTATTGCAATGTGATTTTGGTATGGTATAATGTGGTTGTTGTGGTGCATTCTGTTTCATAGTATTTTTGTGTTATGCCCGGTCATATTTTAATTGTTTTGGTATGTTGCTTTGTGTATTTTATTGTGATATATTCTGCTTCTTACTTTAATTATGTCAACATATGCTGCTACATTTCCAGCCACTAATAATAAAAAAAATATATAAAGTAAATAATGCCTTGGGATAAATCTAGATATAATTAAATGAAGAGATAGTTTAATTATCTCTTCCTAAATACCTTATTTTCGTTGACAAATCTATCTATTTTATTTCAATCCAGAATCAAAGGTAACCCGGCAACAAAAGTATACCGACTAGTGTGTATCAAAAAAGTTCCAGGAGCGCCGGAGCCAGAGCCGAGCCAGAGCCAGAGCCAAGCCGAGCACAGCACAGCTCAGGAGGATTGGATGTCGGTTGTCGGGTATCAGATGACGGACTTGTGAGCTGGTGAGCTTGCCAGGTAACGGATACATCGATCATAGACAGAAGGAAGGCAGAAAGAAGACGCAAGTAAATCTAATCTAATCAAAGCAGATGTGGCTAGCGTGAACTGATATTACGATGATTACGGATGATCGGTTGATGATTGGAATTGCTGTTTTTTTATTGTGAAGGGGGGGAGAGTGTTGGGAAAGAAAAAAATATATACAGAAGGACCTGAAAAAGGACCCGAAAGGACTGTAGTTGCTACAGTAAGAAAGCGCAACTCTATTAGAGAATCGAGAATCGAGAATCGACTGTCGACCTCAAGCGTGCTGGATAATACAACTACAATACAACTACAAGCAAACCTGACATTCTGACTCCCCCACCTACCGCTGGATATGCTCGAGGAACAATCAATACAGTCTATACGATCCCTGCACACTCTCTGGGCCCCGGTAAAGTCACAGTCTTCTTACGGCAACCGGGAGCAGGGATCTCCATATACTCCATACACTCACCGGGCTCAGACGCGGACGCGGAGACAGAAACAGAAGCAGAGCCTACGTGCTGATTCACGCAATCTCCAAAACGGCTTGACAGTCACCATAGCAACAGAGGGAAAAGGCGGAGTAGAAAGGAAAGGGAGAAAAACCTGCAGAAAATCAAAATCTGGCTCCAGTTACGAACAGGAGTTTGAAGTGGCAAGATCAGCTGGGCTGTGCCTCAGAGGGGTAATCAGAGTCTGGGTACTTTGTTACAGGGGTGTGACACAGAAAGAACGACGACTGGACATGACGGGAAGAGATCCAGGAAAAACAGTAAAAGCAGTAAAAGCAGGCAAATTCAAACCACAAGTAGGGGTCGGTCAATCTCTACAGGGGGAACAAACAACACGCCTGGGACCCGAATTACAGCCACAGCTGCAGCTGCAGCTACAGATACAGACTGAGACTGAGCCAGAGCCAGAGCCAGAGTCAGAGCCAGTGCCAGTGCCAGTGCCAGAGCCGAGGCCGGGGCCGGGGCTAGAGCCAGAGCCAGAACCAGAACCAGAGTCCAGACGACCTGAGACACGCGGCGTAAAGAGCAGAAGGGAAAATGATGGTCTGGAAAGGAGGAAAGTAGATGGCAAAGAAGATGGCAAAGAAGATTTAACGATTAAAAGAGCGAAGAGAGTGGAGATTTTAAAAAACATGAAAAGTGCAACCCCCCGGTCTACCGCCGAACAGGCAAAGGACAGACAGACCCTGATAACCAATATGTTTACACCAATACACGGGAGGGAACCAGAAGTCCCTGAAGCTGGATCTGAATCTAGCCATAAGTTATTGGCTCACGAGAGAGGTACCGGCACCGGTGTGGATCAATCGGCCATGGTCATGGAAGGCGGCATTGATATCTCAAAGGGGGCGGACAAAGTTGCATCGGTAAATCCTCTGACACACAAGGAAAAAGACGCGCCCGCCACATCAAAGATATTAAAGACAACACCGATACTACCTATACTACCAGAACTACAAATGAGAAGGAAAGACGAGGATGAGGATGAGGATGAGGATGAAAATGAAGATGAGGATGGCGCGGACCTCCGTACTGGTCCATCAGATGATCCCTTAGCCCTTGACTTTGCCACATCAACTGACGACTCTGAAAGATATGAGACAGGGATCTCTACTTCAAGTAATGGCCATAATCGCAACCATAATAGTACGGACATAATTGCTAAAAACAATGGGATAAGCCGGGAACTAAAACCTGAGGAGAGAGGTAGAAAGCTGAAGAAAAAGAGCAAACGAAAGAGACAGAAAAAAAACAAGCAATGTCGGTCAGAAGGACCCATCGGCAAGGAAAGTGAGAGCGAGAGCGATAGTAACAGAGATTATAGCCCCATATGGAATTATTCATCATCATCACAAATTATCACTACCACTCCCTCTGACCGGACCATGTGCTCACAAAATAACTCAATCACAGAGAGACATTTAAGGGACGAGGTAGGAGATCCCATTAAGAAGAACGAGCCTTCTATGACAGATATCCTGAATTCTATAAAAAGCCTTCATGGAGATATCAAAGCTGATAACAGGAAAAACCAGGACGCAATTCATAAAATACAGACTGAATTGAAGAAAGTGAGCAGTACCTGCACCGAAATATCGGATCGCATGGCCATGGTGGAAGCACGCACTGAGTCCATAGAAAAAGATGTTTCATCCCTTCAATCACAAAGCCAAGAACACGATGGCATTATCAAGGACATCATGCTCAAAATGGAAGATCAGGAAAACAGGGCACGGCGGAACAATTTACGCATACTGGGAATCCCTGAAGGAGTAGAAGGGAATGACCCACGGACGTATATTGTGACACTTCTTAAAGCAACATTCCCAGAGCTGCAAACATGGGAATGGGATCGGGAGATCCAACGGGCACATCGCTTCCCTCTAAACCTCCCAAAACGCCAACAAACATCAGATCAATACCCTCGTGCCATGCTAGTCTACTTTGGTAACTTTTTACTACGCCAATCAATTTTTGATCTTGCAAGACCAAATAACAAGAGGGAATACAATGGTTACTCTTTCTTTAGTCGACCTGACTTTGCCCACACAACAGTGGAACGAAGGTGGCGGATGCGTCAGCTTTTTTCACCATTTCAACAAATAGGTGCGACGGTGTACCTGCAAAACCCAGCACGACTAAAGATTATTATCAATGGCACCACACGCTCATTTAGCTCGGAAATTCAGGCTCAATCATATTTAAAAGAACTAAAAGATGTCCACACGTGTAACCATAAAGACCCAAACAAAGGATGATGATCAGTGACTGAAAAGTACAGAGCTATAAGTAACAATCTTAGAATGGACCTTGTAGATTGTATATCGACATTCTATCAACGTGTAATCATATATATGTAAAGCTGACACTTAAACTTGTAGATATAGCCCAAAAGAATTAGAGGGCTGAGAAAACGATCTATAAAATACATATTTGTACAGATTTAGTTGGGTAGAAGGGGAGCAAGGGGGGGAATGAGACGCGGGCACGCATTTGCACAGACGTCATCATACTGGTTCCTTCGGAACCAGATTGCCACCTTGGGTGGTGGGGGAGAGGTGGGTGGGGGGGGGGGTTCCGGGGGGAGGAGAGCAATCTCAGACAAAATGGGAAGTTAACCTTAAAAAGGGAAGTAATACAAAGGCCTAAAGAGGAACTATACACTCCTACTGGTACAATGGCAATTGCCAATAATTATTTGTGGCGATTTTAATCTGAACCTTCCATGCAACTGGTCAATGGACCCCAGATATACCTATAAGGGTAGGAAACCAAAAGTATATAAGGCCTTCAAAGAGATGTGTCAAACACACGGTCTAATAGACTGTTGGCAAATTAAACATCCAGATGATCCTGGCTTTACTTTTTTTTTCTAATCCCCATCTAAAACACTCCAGATTAGATTATATGCTGATGTCCGGTTCTTTGATAGATAATTGCTTAATAGACAAATTACCAAGAGTCCTGTCAGACCATAACCCCCTAATTCTTAATTTAGAGAAAGGAAAAATGGGTAGGGAGATACAAAAATGGACATTCGAAAGAGCACTGTTGGTGAATAAAGAGTTTTGTCAACATATGAACAGATGGATACCCGAATTTCTGGAGGACAACCTTGGTAGTACCACGATTGAGGTGGTGTGGGATGCCATGAAGGCTGGAATTAGGGGGGAAACCAGTCGGTTTTCATTTAATAACAACAAGAGGGCAAAAAAACATATGGAGAAGCTCCATAATATCCTAGTAAACGCCGAGAAACATTTAACAATGGCAGCACAAATAGGAGAAGATATTGAAAACCAAATAAGACAAGTGGCAATAGCTAAAAATGCTATCATAGATATTTATACCGAGAAAGCAATAACCAAAGCAACGTTAAATAAAGAAGTAGTATATGAACTAAGTGAACAAGTAGGGCATCAACTAGCGGTACAAGCCAGACAAAAAAATTCTGCAAATCTAATAAAAGAAATAAATGATCCAAGTGAAGGACTCACAACGAATATAAACAAAATAAAAAATGCATTTCAAACATACTATCAAGAATTATATAAAGAAGAGGGTAAACTACAAGATAAGATCGATGAATACCTAGATCAACTCCCCATTGCCAGGATAGAACAAGAAGATTTAGATAGTCTTAATTATCTACCAACCTGGGATGAAATACTTCTAACTATGAATAATTTGACTAATGGAAAGGCAGCTGGAATTGATGGAATCCCTACAGAATTTTATGTCACCTTTAGTGCACCCCTAAAGAGAATCTTAACTGATCTATTTATCCATGTCTTTCAAGGTGAACGGCCCCCTGAGTCATGGTCTAACGCAAAAATTGTTGTCTTTTTGAAAAAAAATAAAGAGGCCCAAGAGCTCGGATCATATCGCCCTATCACCCTGATTAATGGCGACTCTAAAATATACTCAAAATTACTAGCTAGTCGCCTAGCTCCGATTATCAGTAAGATTGTGTCCCCCCATCAGCATGGGTTTATTCCCGGAAGATCCACCGTGGATCACATACAAAGAGTAATTACCTTGTTTGACATGGCTGAGGTATCAGGAGACCCTATGGCGCTTATACTGCTGGACGCTGAGAAGGCGTTTGATAGGGTCTCCTGGACCTACCTCTGGTCAGTCTTGTCAAGAGCCGGACTCGGGGCAACATTTATCAAGGCTATTCAAATGATGTATATTAAACCTCAGGGGGTAGTCATGGTAAATGGATCCGCCTCTGAAAAATTTAGTATAACTAGAGGGACAAGACAGGGGTGCCCATGCTCCCCTTTACTATTTGCACTATTTATCGATCCGTTTATTAACAGACTCGAAAATAATATTTTAATCAACCCAATCAAGATAAGAAATATAGAAACTAAAACGCTTGCTTATGCAGACGATATAGCGGTGGTAACAACAAATCCTACAGCTTCTATTCAGGCCATAGAAAGGGAGGCTGAAATGTTTGGCAAGATCTCGGGATACAAACTGAACCAAAACAAAACACAGATAGTACTTAATGATAAACTTAAAATAAACGACAACCGTGTAGTGGATAGCGCCATATATCTAGGGGTTAGTATTACAGCGAAATTAGACAACCTCATTCAAATTAATCTTGACCCATTAATACAACGAATAGATAAAGATTTAAGAAGATTAAATAATCTTCATCTATCCATTATAGGTAGGTGCAACATGATTAAAATGATTTATCTACCTAAATTTCTATATTTATTCAGAACCATCTGTCTTGACTTTCAACCACAATGGTTTAAACGCATTGAAAGTACGTTCTCGCTATTTATCTGGGGATACAAGAGATCACGTAGAACATCTAAATTTTTAACACTACCTAAAGATAGGGGGGGACTTTCTCTGCCTAATATTAAACTATACTATTGGGCAGCTATAATGACATATTGTAGAGAGCTATTATCTATCACCCAAGGAAATGGACCAACTACCGGAATCCCAACACCGCAAGAATTAATACTAGGGGATAGAACTAGGGGGTACTTCTGGCGACACTTATACGACAGCTACTATAAAAAAGTTCGATTTAAAACTCTTCGAGGAATACTCAAAGCATGGAGTAATATTCGTAAAATATTGGGGATCGGAAGGTTTTCATATTATACATTACTATCAGACAACAACAACCTACCTGAACTATTCAAAGATATATATATGAAAAAGTGGATAGAAGCAGGGATTACACACCTGGGCTGTTTCTCTACATCGACAGGTATAAAATCCTTCGAAGAAATTAGAAAAAAATATATGATCAGTTATAGAGATTTTTTCAAATATCTTCAAATCAGGGATTTTATATTAAAGAAAGGTGGTGGCAGATCGAAATTTCAAAAAGTTCAATGCATAGATTTTGTGAATCAAGGAAAGTGGACTAAAATAGGAGAAATATATAATCACCTCCTGGGCCTGTGCCCGGATGATTTGGATAAATATTATATAAAATGGCAGGAAATCTTAGATATGTCGGCCACCACAGTGATTAAATCATTCGAATTTTCACAAACATTATTAATGTCCACTAGACTACAAGCTCAATACTACAAAACATTTTTTTTGTTATATTATACACCCAGTAGAATATCAAAATGGGGGACCGGAAAGGGGACAAGATGCCCTAGGTGCAATCTCTATAAAGCAGATATTGTACATATATTCGCTACATGCCACACCCTACAGGGCCTGATCAAAGATATCTCAGATTTTTTATCGGAAATTCTTGATATCAAAATTGAAATCTCTGTGGGGGAAATTTTGCTGGGTATCGATGATAATAATCGACCGAGTGAAATAAAAGGATTAATATTTGTCTCAATGTCAACTCTAAGATTATGTATAGCCTCGGGATGGTTAGATCCAACACCGCCAGTATTTCAACAATGGCGCTATCGCATGCTAGCGACACATAGCCTGGAATTAGCTATATATAGGAGAAAAGGGAAAAATAAGAGGGCAAAAGGATTAGAGATATGGGATCCTCTAACACAATGGCTAAAATCTTAAAGATACTGAATTAAGTACTTAATATATGTTTGTATGTATATTCCTTTTTTTTTTGTATGTAAATATTATTATAAAGAATTATTTTGCCTGAGAAGGGGGTGGGGGGTGGGTTGGGGTTGTGTCTGTTATAAAATAATAAAGAATTTAAAAAAAAAAAAAAAAAAAAAAAGTATTTTAGATATATATGTATTTGATATCGAATCATTGTACACCAACATACCCCAAGATGAGGCATTGGCAGTAATGAAATACACATTAGACCAACGAGATCGTCCCCATCAGGTCCCTACTGACTTTATAATATCACTAGCCTACTTGTGTTTAAAAAATAATTTCTTTAACTTTAAAGAGAGCTTGTATTTACAAGTTTCCGGAGTGGCAATGGGCTGTAGCTTCTCACCAGAAATAGCTAATTTAGTTATGGCCGAATTCGAGAAGAAATGGATATATGGCGACACCAACCCCTTTAAAAACTATATAGGGCTTTGGTGTCGTTATATAGATGACATATTTATGATCTGGAATGGAGAGGAAATACAACTGATAGATTTTCACAACTGGCTTAATTCAAGGACTGTGGTGTTTAATTTTACCATATCTAAGGATCGGGCAAAAATAAATTTCCTGGATGTATTTGTTCAACAAGATAAAGACCAGCTAGGGGTAAGTCTATATACTAAAACTACAGATCGAAATACCCTTCTACATTTTGCTAGCTGTCATCCTCGCACGTTGAAAGAAAATTTGCCATATGGGCAATTTCTTCGTGTGAGGAGGATTACTTCACTAATGCTGAGAAACTTAAAGACAAACTAATCACACAGGATACCCTAAGAAATTGGTGAAAGGTGCTCTAAAAAGAGCTTGGTACACACCGAGAGAAACTTTGCTGATCCCTAAACAGAAAGATGAAAATATTCCGTTAACATGTGTTCTCACATATGATCCTAAAGCGAATAGAGTTAAAAAAATCATTCAAAAGAATTGGAAGTTAATAGAACATCTAGAAATTGACAAACCACTTTTTGCTTTTAAAAAAGGAAAGAACATCCGACAACAGCTGGTGAGAGCAGCTAGACATACTGAGACAGCAAAAAAAGATTTGAGAAATCTACTTAGTTTACCACCAGTGGTGGGCCATTTTCGTTGTCAGAATTGTTTGGCATGCAATTTAACAGAAAATTCGAAACTGTTAAATATTAATGGTCAGATACACTACCAAAGAGTTTTTTCGAATTGTAACACAAAGAATGCAATATATTGTATAAAGTGCCCATGTAATAAATATTACATAGGTCAAACGACGCAAAAAAACGAATCCTACAACACAAGTCAAGGATCAAATGTAAAGTCCAAGGAGCTCCATTGGTTCACCATTATCGAAATCTAAATCATTCTGAAAATGATTTAAAGTGGTCTGTGTTATGTGTGATTGGAAATGTGGGAAGGGGAGAGCTGCAAATCAAATTGAACAGATTGGAGGCTAGATTAATTGAGAAGTATCATACCACGACAATGGGTCTTAATGACAAAGATGAGATTTGGGCATTATTACAATGATCTGTTTGTCATTTTACTAAATTGGAAGCAATGAGACAAAAACATATAGTCTCCAAAGAGATGACGCTGTATAGTATTTACTATTGTATATAATAGTTCTATGGATGATAAGATTGTAAGGAGTGACTTGTTACTAGTGGTTTATAAGGTACGACTATCACTTAGTTTTTTCTTTCATAACTTTTCTTCAATACTTGTGTTTGATATTTTTTAATATATTTTTTAATATGTGTGGTTGTGTAATACCTACACACTTAGGTGCCGATTACATCCTGGAAAAACCGGGTACGAACCGTCGGTCGGAGCGTTTTCTCCATCCGACTCGTACCCGGTTTTAAAACTTTACAAACATGGAAGTACGATTCGCACGGAAACACCATTTCCGTACGAATCGTAAAAAACACCGACCGACGAAAATATACATACGAATGTGATCCGGGAATGCTCCGACGTGACGTCGGGACGCTTACAGGCAGCGTTTCACGACCCAGGAAGTACGATTCGAACCGACAGCAGTCCGGACGGCAATATTTTCACGGCACCCAAAAAGTGCCGGAAAAGCGAAGTACGCCGCGAAATGACCAGATTAGGGGGCCCGGTACACGCCGTACCCCCCCCAGCCCCCGTTTGTACGCACTGAACCACCCCCCCAGCCCCCGTATGTACACGCCGAACCACCCCCCTAGCCCCCGTATGTACGCGCCGAACCAACCCGTGTATGTACACCCATGTACGTGTCGTACCCCCGTGTATGTACACCCGTGTACGTTCGAGTCGTACACGGGTGTACATACACGGGGGTTACGACTCGAACGTACACGGGTGTACATACACGGGGGTACGACACGTACACGGGTTTACATACACGGGGGGTATGACTCGAATGTACACGGGTGTACATACACGGGGGGTATTACACGTACACGGGTGTACATACACGGGGGCTTCGCCGCGTACATACGGGGGCTGGGGGGGTGGTTAGGCGCGTACATACGGGGGCTGGGGGGGTGGTTAGGCGCGTACATACGGGGGCTGGGGGGGTTAGGCGCGTACATACGGGGGCTGGGGGGGTGGTTAGGCGCGTTTGTGGGCACAAGTCTCCATGGTTGCTATGGGAGTTCGGTGCGGATGGTGTTTTTTCCATACGGTTGTGACTTCGGATGCACGGGATGGATCGTACTTGCGCGGTCGGACTTCACTTTTCACGTTTGTATGGTAAATCGTCCGGGGAAGTGTCGGACACATTTTCCGACCCGAGGTTGTGTGGGGAATTATTCCCAATGCGACTCGTATAGAGTTTTTCCCATGCGAATCGTACTTGGCAGTTTGTACGGCACTTGTACAATTTGTACGGTAAAAAGACCGGATACGAGTCGTACGGGGAAATTTTTTCCAGGATCCTAATCGGCACCTTAGTCTATAGATTAGAATGTGAGGCCATAAGATACTACACCCATTATTTAGTTTTCCACCTTCTTTATTTGGCAGCCAACAATAGTCCTCTTTTTGTGGCTCTTAAAAATATGTCTCTTTATAGAGCCGATGACTCGTTCCTCTGTTTTTAGATTAAATACCCCATTAAATATATCCGTAAGAGTAGAATGTAATTAGATAATACCTATTTTTAAACAACATAGTCGATGTATAGCAGAATTGGCTTTATACTACACTGGCGACTTTATCCATGGCAACAGTCTTTTCTCTGTGTCGATTAGAATACAACTAGTCCATCTTCAATGTTGAGGACCCTCAGTGACATTTTTAGACTCACTTCCGTATCGCGGGCCTTTGAATGAGTAGAGTACGCGGGTGTTTTGAAGAAGTAGAATACGCGGAGTTAGAAGAGAAGAATACCAGGTCTGAGTATAGCGACAACATAAGGTACAATATGCGATATCACAGACTTAAAACAGAAATAGTATTAGAATATGAGAAGTAATTTTTGGCGTCGTGGTTTTATGCATTTTTCTCTTAGTACATTGTGACGATGTCTGAAGAAATTGGTCGGTTACACGAGGATACTTAAAAGATTGTTGAGAGCGATTTGAAAAGACGCAAGTACATACAAGGTACGGACGGAAGTGTAGTAATGATGAATACACCATAGAGATTGAAACAATATGAAAGAATATTAAAATATTGAGGTATAGTTTCTCATGTTTGCCCACTAGAAAGAAACTAGAAGGTGACTAAAAGGAGAAGTGGCTGAGGATATACTCCCTAGACTCTGTGCTGGTACATGCAATCCGTCCCTTACTAAGTAAGTTATAAAAGTGACCAATTGATTGGAGAAGAGTATGAAAAAGTCCTTTCAGATGTATGATATAATAAGATCTGGTCTAATGAATAACGGTTCCTTTGTTTAATCAGGCACAAAAGTGAGGCCAATAAACATATATATATATATATTTTTGATTGTTGAGAAAGATTAGGTTTCAGTATGTAGAGTATTGGTCGAATTTTGTTTTTACTTCAGCTTAGTTTAAAACACGGTTTGCATATCTTTATTAAAAAACACACAACTGTGTTTATTTAAAAATTCACATTTAGGTGGTGTGTATCTAATAATTATTTTGATTCATGATACGTCACTCCAGAGAGAGAAAAATATTGAGGCATTGTGCCTAGTCAAGATGCATTGCGCTTGGTGTTCCTAGGTGTGTGTATATATGAAAATATTAGTAGTTATGTTGTATATATGGACTAAAAAGTGTATTTGGTTTATAGGTTGAATTCCGAAATTGCATATTCAACTGCCCTAGTCCTGAAGAGGCCTGAAATATTGAAGGCTGAAACGCGTCGACATTTAATTTGGAGACACCCATATGAAGTTTAAATGTGACCAAACAGATAAAGAACACTCAATAAGTATATGGTGGAAGAAATAGACAGTTTGGGTTTCTTTAAAAGAGTGATCTTCATTTCAGGAATGTTGGTGTGAAAAATTATTGAAGGCATCCTTATTGATTAGTAGGGCAAAGAGAAAGTTGTAAATTGTAATTTTGAGGTATAAATATGTGTATATATGTATTATTTCTATAAAATGAACGTGAAGTGAAACGTATAATAAATATATATATATAAAAAATACTTTTTTGATACACACTAGTCGGTATACTTTTGTTGCCGGGTTACCTTTGATTCTGGATTGAAATAAAATAGAAAGATTTGTCAACGAAAATAAGGTATTTAGGAAGAGATAATTAAACTATCTCTTCATTTAATTGTATCTAGATTTATCCCAAGGCATTATTTACTTTATATTTTTGGTTTATTTACCCAGATGCCAGAGGGTTAAATGGGTAAACCCCTTTTCTTTTTGAAGAGACATTTCCAGCCACTAGCAGTACTTCAATTTAGAGTTCCTGTAACAAGCAACCATTTACCACGTGTAAAGTGGGAAAATGGAGCTTCTTTTGCTCCGACTATATAGGACACCAGTCAGCCGAACACTGTGGCAGAGACTCTGGGCCTGATTTAGATCTCAGCAGATGGGTTACTCTATCACAACGGTGATAAACATCCTGTCCACCGAAATGTAAATCCCATAGGTTACAATGGGATTTATATTTCAGCAGGCGGGATATCTGTCACCCTTGTGCGGAGTCACCTGTCCATCAAGATCTAAATCAGGCACGCTGTCTTAAGTTAGTACCCTAAATTCCCACGTTTTGTGTGATACTGCCCTGGTTCTTTACTTTGCACTCCCAGTGGTCACTTTATATGATGTGGGCCTAATTCTTAACCCATCGCTCAGAGCGCTCACTTTAAGTAATACAGCTGAGTCTTAAATTAGCATTTGCTGTGCTCACTTTTATGATACAGCCCCTGCTATAGCATTAACAGAGGTTCTATACCATCCATCCCTTTGCTCCTTTCAGCACTTACGCAGCCATTAATTGCACACTTGAAACAGTTTTAATCTTTGCACTCAAATATCCTTACTCACCAGAGCTAAAAAATCTATCCTTTGTGCACGTTTATTGGGATTTTCCACTGTACTCGGATTTGTCTCTTTATTCTACTTGCCTCACACGTTGATTATCTTCAGCGTTTACCCAGCTGTCTTCAGCACTCACAAGTCTCTCATGTTCAGCCTTTACACAACTTTCACAAAGTGCTGCTTCCTAGATCTCACACACCTGTCTATTACAGTACTGACTTAGATGTACTCTACACACTAACTCCACTCTCCTCTCAAGTGCTCAACCTGATCTCCTCTCCAGCTTTCGCAACACGCCTGTTTGCACATTCAGAATGATTCTAGCCAACAATCATCTCTCCCTATAAACTCTCATGTATCCCTCTTCTCAGGAACCTACACAACTTGTTCCCATGTACGTTTTTCCTCTCTTCTGAACTTAAAAGGCTCCCCCTCCAAACACCCACACAGATCTTCCCTATAAAACGTGCACATATATTTTTTGAACAGCACGATTACTTCCCATCCAGAGGTAGATGGTGCATATCCTTGATTGAATTCGGCCCGATACACCCTTACTATGCCACTGCCTCTTCACCACTCACACATCACTTTGTGGCAGATTTACAAGGGCATTGCGCCACAGCAATGTCACTTTTAAAGATGCTCCTGTGGCGCAATGTCCTGTTCCATTTTTACAAAGTGGCGTTGCTGTGGAAGTTCCACCCCAACACCCACTGCTTTTTGACGCTGCTCTGAATTTTCAAGTGTGTGTGTAAATCTAAGGCAGCACCAAAAACTAATGCCATGCAAGAGCAGGTTTTAGAATGGTGAAAAGAGAAGAAATGCTTTTATTTCTCCTCGTCTTTACTTTTTCTATGTGTGCTGCATCCTGCAGTACACATTGAAGGAGCAAAACACCATTAATGATTGTTCATGTGCAGGAAGGCAATCTCAATAACTTGCACAACATTTTTTTTAAATTGCGAGTCGTGGTTTTTCAGCTTCTGCAGACTGCAGCATGTCTTTTTAAGTTTTAAAAGTAAAGTTTATTAAGTAGGAAAAAGGGGAATAACAGGTAGCAGGTTCACAATATAATATAACAATGTACTGAAAACATTTGAACAATAATAAGATAGAACAGGATTTTTTTTTGCAATTATCTGTAGAAAACAGCACAAGAAGGGAAGGGAAAAAGAAAATAGAAAGGCCGAAAAATAAAAGCACTTCTCATGTAATGAAATTAGCATAATTATAAACAGTAGTGGAATTCCAAATATCGCAGAGAACATATTATCAGGGAAACAAAAACAGCAAAGCATAATACTATAGGTATGGAAGCTCTGAGAAGAAAGATAAGATATTCAAGGAGGTTTAGATACTTCCTCAGTAAAGGGTTGATGTCTGAAAGTCTTTTAAACTGAGGAATCTAGAAAAATTGTTACTGGAGACCGGAGAGAATTTTGTTTAATAGTAAGAGACATTGGACAGTATATGGTCTATCTAGTCTATGATTATAACAAACACCATATCACCATGCTTGATGGGAGATATGCAGAACATTCTTCCAATTTTTAGTAATCTGTTGAAATTCAACAGCAATTAATAAGTCTACAATTTGTATATTAAAAGTTCAACAATGCCAATCATCAGAAGGACTACCTAAAAATAACTTAGTAAATGAGAATGGTATATGTGTATGAAAAATAGAGTTAAATTGTTTCCACACTTGTAACTAAAATTGATACGTGGTGGGACATTCAAATAAAATATTTTAATATCAGAAATTGATGCAGAGCAGGACCAACAAGATGATAAAGTGGTGCTAACAAATTTGTGTAAAGAAGCAGGAGTGATTACAAGGTTGTTTATAAATAAAAAAGAACGTTGGATTTGTGTTCGCAGCACGTCATGTCTTGCAAATTTCAAGCCATAATTTGTTCGAGACATCAGCATTTCTAATGATGCATTTTTGGACTAAACGTTAGTGCTGACTCTGAAGTGGCTTGTTTTCCAGAAACTTTACTTCATAAAATAAACAGGGAAATGACACCATTGGCATGTGCATTTCATTAAATAAACACTTTCTTGGGATGAAATTTAGATACTCATGCGTCAAAGTGTAAAAGCCACATTCTGCATTTAAAAGAACATTGTGCATAGGTACAAACAGCCATTTGTACTGCTTTGCCATGGTCCTAGTCTTTATGGTACCGCTAGAACAAGTTACAAAAAAGATAAGAGAGTCTTCAACATCAAGATATGGAGCATGGAGACATTGGGAGGTGTAGCCAAAGAGGAGACTATGTGCAGTGCATGACACATGCCTTAGGCCAAAGGGAACACTTATTGATTAGTCAGCGTCAACAGCTTTTGTACATTTGCGTTGGCATTTAAAGAGAGAATCATTAAAGTTTGTACATGTCAGAAATCGTAGGAAATTGCACAGAAAATAGTCTACACCGTGGCAGAAGGAGATGTGCAATCACACACTGAGTAGGTAGCAGTACAATATAGTGTATGGTTATGAAGCAGTGACATTGAAGGGCTTTGAAGTGTACTCTTAGAATACACCTACTAGGCCAATTCAAATAATTGTCTTCATCGAGAGTCTATATGATGGGTTGTTAAAATCCAACTTAGGGGGTGATCGCAGTGGCGATCTGCCCGCCATCCCAACATGATTTACCTCCGACATATTATCATGGTGCGGGGTACCGCGGCGAATGAAAGTTCGTCCGCCGCTTTTCCGCCGATCTTCAATGGTTACGATTGTCGGCCAGGCGGATCTGGGGCATAATATGGTGGTGGGACCCATCCATATTATGATGCCGGGTTGACAAGGCCTTTCCATGGTGGCGAAGCCACCATGGAAATGCTGGCGGGTATGTGATTTGGGGGCCCATTGTGGGCCCCCAAGGAGGATTGGGGGGTATGGGGTGCACTTGGGGGGTACCCATGGTACCCCCCTGCATACCCATGCACAAGGTGGCAGGCACTTACAGCAGCACACGCCGCAATGTTAGAAATGCGGAATGGCACCACGTATGGCGGACGGTCCCAGCACCGCTAGGATGGCGGGCGGACTGAAGTCCGCCCGCCATCCTAGTGGGCCCCTTAGTCTTAGTATTCGAAAAAGTAAATGCTCAGTGGTCAAGAGTATTGCCTGTCAGGTCTCATACTGGTTCACCTGGGATAAGAATTTAACCTGGCGGATTCCCAAGCAGTCCCACAGAAAATAAATGTTTTGTGTTTTTTTAATGTCCTCAGTCGCAAAATTTTAAACTCAGTATTGGAAATCAAATGAGGTCCATAATGTGGAAAAATGGAGAATAACAATTAAGTGCATAATGCCCCAATAGGAGTGATTTTGTAGAAAGTGGGCATACATGAAAAAATTCAGAGTATCTGGTGACCATTGCATGGAAATATCTGATAGGTTAAGGACATACACCGAGCTGCCAAGGGCTTTTATTCTGTATTTTTTAAGTTAAACTGACGCTTTTCCAACTTTAATCGGATTTGGATTTAGAAGCTGTATCCAAGGAGCCCTATGGTATCACAACCAATTTCTTTAATAATTTGGGATTTGTAAGGGTATAACCCATTTTAATATAAAGTAAAAGAATATGAAATAATTTTAGTGCAACTGTTAATATACTTCCTTTTTTCTACCACTATAAGATATACAAATCAACATACCTGTGAAAAAAGAGAAAGAGAATATGGAGATACAGTCAAAAGACGGATAAACAAACAGGCAAAAAATGATAACCTGGTGCGATCAGGGACCGAGCCAGAAAATTCACAGTGTGAGCAATGCCTGCGGGAATGTCTGGATCAGGAGGCAAAATTAGTGGGACTGGGCATGAAAGAGAGCTTGCAGCAAGAAATATACCGGGGAACTTGTTAAAAACCAGTAGTAGAAATTGTTAACTACAGAATGATTGGGGTATAGCATTGGCAAGAAATCTTTATGAAACCAACAAATAAGTCTACTGGTCTTAAGTTTACCTCTTTGAGTTTGAAAGCATTACAGGAAGCATCATATGCATCACAGTCAGACAGCATGCTAAATAAAATTCTTGAAACTCTTTTTATTACAAAATTATTATAAAAGCCGGAAAGCAGTACTAACTCCTATAAACAAGTTCAATTAGCTTCACAAGTGATCACATCAGATATGCTTCCTGTAATTGCAGTTTCAGAAACTAATCGAAGGGTGGGGGAAATCAAGCAACTACAGACAAACAACAACCTACATCCGAAGTGAACCATGAATGCAAATCAACTCAATAGTAGGCTATCCACTCTCCTCTAAAGCGCATGACCCTTGTATTAATTCTCCTACTCCCATGAGAGAATTACTGAGGAGGAGCAATCTAAAGAGACTCAGAAAGAAACAAAAAATACATCTAAGCTCTATGGTTAGATCACAGATTATGGTGCCAGCATAGAGGACGACCCAGAATAGATGATAATGAACACTCCCGCGATTCTAACTGAAAGGTCAGCCATCATTAATGTTTCTGGGCAGGATTGTACCCCCTGACTTCCTCTCTGTCGTGATTTTTTAAAATTAAATCATTTTGAGCTTTGACATTCCATATCATCACATGTGTCAGAAAATTACCTGTACAATGAAACTTCATAAATACCAACCTAGCTGCCAGCTGTCAAAAGCTGGCATGAAACTGATAACCAGCCATGATGAAAATTCAGAACCTTCCATCAAAACATTATTAAAATATACCCTACAAGGGTTAAAGGATGTCAGAACTGCTAAAGATACATGCAAAATATGGAGAACTTAAAGGAGAAAGTAGATGTTGGGACTGCGAAGTCCCAAACTCCGAGTGCTCAATTGTGAATTTTTGGCATTCTGGGTTTCAGAATTGTGGGGAAAGGTCTTTGAGGAAGCGAAAAAATAGGGAAATTCCACACATGGCAGCCGAACAATAATAGAGCCAATGCAGTAATCATGAATATAGGGGAACCGGTATAGAGTCATAATATCGATGTTTAAATATCGATATGCCATAATATCGATGTTTAAATATCGATGTGACACAATGTCGATGTGCAAGAATATCGTCGACCAGAATAGCGACATGCAGGTAAGAAATATTGTTTTCGTTAATATCGAAGTAAGTAATATCGTTAGTAAAAATATCTTTGTTAATAATATCTAAATGTATTTTAGTGTTCTGTATTTTAGTATATGTGTTAAAAGTTTAGTTTATTTTTCCACTGTATGTTTGAAATTTTTAGAAGTAATTAATTTTATGTTAAGCCATTTTTGTGTATTTAAGTTCCATAGCGGGTTGTAGGTTTATAGGGGAATAGGGTGGGAAGTAATTTAATTATAATATATTTATTAATACATTTTTAGAAATTATTAATTTTTTAAGAAATTATATATTGCGTTTTAGTTCCGTAGCGAGTTGTGGGTTTATAGGGAAATAGGGAGGGAAGTAATTTAATTAAAATTAAATAATTAATAATGTTAATTAATATTTTTGTATTTAATGATTTATATTGTTAATTGTGTTAATGAATTTGTTAATAACTAGTTATTAATTGGTTATTAATAATTAATTGGTAAATATGTTAATTGTGTCATTTTTTTAGGAGCGGGTTGTGGGTTTCGAGGGTATTATTGTGGGAAGTAATTTAATTATAATGAATTAATTAATAATTGTATTTTTCATATTTCCCGCACCCCTGCACCCACCACATTTTCAACAGAGCCGCCGACACCATCGCACCCAGTCTCTGCCACACCATCAACCGCTCCCTGGCCACCGTCTTATTCCCCGACCTCAAAAACTACAGACCCATCTCCCTGCTCCCGTTCCCAGCTAAAGTCATCGAGAAAGCCATCAACATCCATCAACAGCCAACTCGCCGCATTCATCGAAGAGCACAACATCCTCGACTTCTCCCAATCCGGCTTCTGAAAAAAACCACAGTACGGTAACCGCCCTCCTCGCCGCAAAAGACGACATCTGCACCTTACTGGACAAAGGAGAAACAGCAGCCCTCATCCTCCTCGACCTCTCAGCGGTGTTCGACACAGTCTCTCATCGCACCCTATTACGCAGACTCCCCGACGCAGGGATCCAAGACAAGGCCCTCGACTTGATCCGCTCCTTCCTCTCTGGCAGGACGCAGCGGGTCAACCCCTTTTATCTCGAACCCTACACTTACCACCTGTGGAGTCTCCCAGGGGTCCTCCCTCAGCCCTACGCTCTTCAATATCTACATGGCTCCACTCATCCCCATTGTCAGAACCTACGGACTCAACATTGTGTCATATGCAGACAACACCCAACTAATCCTCTCCCTATCCAACGAACCCAACACCGCCAAACACAACTTTCGAGAAGGCATGGAAGCCATTGCCAAATGGATGAAAAACAGCTGCCTACCTCTAAACACCAACAAAACGGAAGTACTCATCATGGGCCCAAACCCAGATGCCTGGAATGACACCTGGTGGCCCCCCGCCCTGGGAAGCCTGCCCACCCCCACGGACCACGCATGCAACCTGGGATTCATCGTGGACTCCGGGTTTAAAATGGACCGCCAGATTAACTCCATCGTGTCCTCCTGCTTCCACACCCTCCGCCTCCTACGTAAGACCTTCAAATGGATCCCCTTCGAACACAGAAAGACCGTCACTCACGCCCTGGTCACCAGCAGGCTCGACTTCGGTAACACACTCTATGCCAGAATAAACAAAAACCTCACCCGCAAGCTACAGAAAATCCAAAACGCCGCCGCAAGACTGGTCCTCAACCTGCCAAGACACTGCCACATCTCCCAGCACCTGCACACACTCCACTGGCTCCCCACGAAGCTAGAGTCACCTTCAAGATGCTAACCCACGCTCACAAGGCCCTCCACGACACCGGACCAGCATACCTGAACAGCCGACTCAAATTCCATGCACCCCAAAGGACCCTACTATCAGCCCAGCTCTCCTACGCCATGGTCCACCGCACCAGAAACACCAGATCGGGAGGCCAGAGCCTGGAATGACCATCCGCTCCACCTCAGACAGACAACATCACCAGGGCCGGACTGGGAACCAAAACCGGCCCTGGCAAAGTGCTCGGCTGGCCCCCCTGGGGCTTGGGGGTGCCACCGAGCTCTTCGCTAGGGCCGGTTTACGGCCTATTTTCTTATGCTGCAAAAACGACCCTGTAACAAAAACGCCCCCCAGGGGCCAAAACCGGCCCCCACCCGTGCGGTGCACCGGGAGATTGCCCGGTGCCCGCTACGGCCAGTCCAACCCTGAACATCGCTCCCCATCTTCGCAAGAAACCTCAAAACCTGGTTCTTCGACAGACCCCCTCCTTGATGGACTGCAACCAACACCCCCACTCCCCAGCTCCTTGAGACCCTTACGGGTGAGTAGTCGCGCTTAACAAACAAACACCTGATATTTAAGTATTTAATATTTTATGTTGTTAATTGTGTTAAATATTTTGTTATTAATTGGATATTAATTACTAATAATTAATTGGTAAATATCCTAATTGTGTTTAATTTTTTTAAGAGTGGGTTGTGGGTTTATAGGGGAGTAGGGTGGGTAGGAATTTAATTATAATTAATTAATTAATAATTTGTATTAATTACTATTTGAGTATTTAATATTTCAGATTGTTAAATGTGTTAAATAATTTGTTGATTATGTATTAATTAATAATTGGTTATTCATTATTAATAGTTAATTGGTAAATATTTTTTTAAGAGCGGGTTGTGGGTTTATAGGGGAGTAGGGTGGGAAGGAAGTTAATTATAATTAATTAATTAATACTTTTTATTAATTACTATTTGTGTATTCAATAATTAATATTGTTAAATGTGTTAAATAATGTGTTAATTATTTATTAATTATGAATTGGTTATTAATTGTTAATAGTTAATTGGTAAATATTTTAATTGTGTCATTTTTTATGAGCGAGTTGTGTATACAGAGGGGAGTAGTGTGGCAAGTAATTAAAAATTAATATAATGCATTTATTGTTATTTTATAGTCTTAATAGTATTAATTAATTTATCACTCATTGTTTTTAATTTTTTGTTTATTGTTGTTAGTTAATTAATCAATTGTTAAGCAATTATGTTAATTGTGTCATGTTTTACAATAGTGGTGTGGTTATTTATAGGGGTATTTGGTGAGAGGTAAATTATTTTTTATTATTTAAGTATTTGTAAATTAATGTTTATTATTTTGCTGGAGTGGAAATAGTAAATTATTCACCTCCGCTATCCAACACTTTCCCTATTTTTGCAAATGTTGGAGTGGGAAAAGTAATTGTATCCCCTCCACAATCCAACACTTTTCCTACTGTTGCACTCTGTTGAGTGGGAATAGTAAATTATTCCCCTCTGCTATCCAACACTTTCCCTACTGTAGCACTTGCTGGAGTGGGAATAGCAATTTTATCCCTTCGGCTATCCAATACTTTCCCTACTGTTGCACTTGTTGGAGTGGGAATAGTATTTTTATCCCCTACGCTATCCCACACTTTCCTTACTGTTGCTATCTGTGGAGTGGGAATAGTAAATTATTCCCCTATGCTATCCAACACTTTCACTACTGTCGCACTTGCTGTAGTGGGAATAGTAAATTATTCCGCTCCGCTATCCAACACTTTTCCTATTGTTGCAATTGTTGGAGTGGGAATAGAAATGTTATCCCCTCCGCTATCCTATACTTTCCCTACTGTTGCACTCCCTAGAGTTGGAATAGTAAATTATTGCCCTCCGCTATCCAACACTTTCCCTACGGTTGCAGCTGCTGGAGTGGGAATAGTAAATTATTCCCATCCGCTATCCAGCACTTTCCCTACTGTTGCACTTGCTGGAGTGGGAATAGTAAATTATTCCCCTCCGCTAGCCAACACTTTCCCTACTGTTGCAATTGCTGGAGTGGGAATAGTAAATTATTCCCCTCCGCTATCAAACACTTTCCCTACTGTTGCACTCCTTCGAGTGGGAATAGTAAATTATTCCCATCCGCTAGCCAACACTTTCCCTACTGTTGCACTTGATGGAGTGGGAATAGTAAATTTTTCTCCTCCGCTAACCAACACTTTCCCTACTGTTGCACTCCTTGGAGTGGGAATAGTAAATTATTCCCATCCACTATCCAGCACTTTTCCTACTGTTGCACTCCTTGGAGTTGGAATAGTAAATTATTCCCATCGCTAGCCAACACTTTCCCTACTGTTGCACTTGATGGAGTGGTGGGTATAGTAAATTATTCCTCTGCGCTATCAAACACTTTCCCTACTGTTGCACTCCCTGGAGTGGAAATAGTAATTTTATCTCCTCCGCTATCCAACACTTTCCCTACTGTTGCACTTGCTGGAGTGGGAAAAGTAAATTATTCCTTTCCGCTATCCAACAGTTTCCCTACTGTTGCACTCCTTAGAGTGGGAATAATAATGTTATGCCCTACGTTATCCAATATTTTCCCTACTGTTTTAATTAATGTAGTGTAAAATGTTGTTTTAAAGATAAATATGTATTTTAATATTTTATTTTATTATGTATAATTAATTTTTATATTTACCTTACAGGTATATCTATATTTATATGTATTTATAATTTTTATTATGTTTGTAATGTTTTATATTTAATA
Source organism: Triturus cristatus (assembly GCF_964204655.1). Lineage (NCBI taxonomy): Eukaryota > Metazoa > Chordata > Amphibia > Caudata > Salamandridae > Triturus > Triturus cristatus. The sequence continues at coordinate 729,830,688 of NC_140587.1, read as the reverse complement.
AAATAATTATTTATTAATATTATTAAGTAAATGTATATATATATATTATATATGTATGTTTAATTTAGTTTTATATTACATTTATTATTTAGAATTTTTATCATTTTGAAATATTTCTAAGTATGTTTTTAATAATTATATGTATTATTTAATTAATTTTATATTATTTCTAAGACATTGAAAAAAACGATATATTTTAAACAACGATATTTTGGTTTTGATATTTTTGTACTTACCTTTGTAGAGATAGGATGTCGATAGTTTGTCCATCGATATTCTTGACACGATATTCTGGTAGGTCGATATTGTTGTCGTCAATATTATGTCAGTGATCAGGGGAACCATCAGGTTCAACTTAAATGAAGGTTGTGTGAAAGAGGCAGCAGTATTTAATGAATTCTTCTCTAATCTGAATACAGAAATTTCCTTTCCTTCTAAAGAATTGATAGAGCTGTTATTTAGAACAAGAATGTACCTTGTATCACAAATGACCGAGGCATTACTCTTGAATCTCCAAATAAAGGTGAAGTGATCATACAGGCAATTTGAAACTTTTCTTTAGGTCACACACCAGGTCCAAATAGAATCTGCTGTGACATGACTTGCTTGAATCTCACTATGTATGCTACACAGAATGCCCTACAAAAACTATGGCTAAAATAATGGATTTTCCTTATTATTTCTGTGACGGAAAGTGCCAGAATCGATGGGGTAGCTATAGGGATCCACAACATTCCCAACATTCCCACGCTCTCTTCTGATAAAAATTGTACCTGACTTGTGTGCCTGGGCCTATCGCCCACGACAGGATAGTCCCCAAAATGCAATTAGAGAGATCAAGATTTTATTTTGACTATTGACCCATTCTGGCATCAGTAACTGTGGTGTTTGGTCCAATGCTGGGCTAACACCCAGGGAAACCAATCAAACCCAGAAATGTCTGAAAACTAAACACCCATGGGAATAGTATCCCACTATGTTTTCTCACCAAGAATGCCCTGAAAATGCCAAACTGCTACTGAAAGCAGGGAATTTCCACACATCTCTTTGCAAAACAATCCTACCAACCAGGGTCCCACATTTCTTCAGCTAAAACAGTACCTTACTTGTGTGGCTGGGCCTACGGCCTGAAATAGGAAAAGGGACTATTTGAAATTAGTGTTGTGTCAATGAGCTCTTCTCATAATTTTGGTCCATTCTATTGATATGTGTTAGATCCACCCACACATGGAAGGCAGAGTTTTAATCAGGAGAAGTGTGGTAATGCAGGGTGATAAGACTTTGCCTGTTGTCTAAACATGCCCAATTTTTCTGTCACATAACAATGGTAAAAATAGCCTTTTTTGCCAATACTTGGATTTTCGCTTGGAACAGCTTAAGATAGAGTAGTTGATCCCATCAATCCACCCACCCTCAATTCACCTGCGTCTCTAGGTTTCAGAAATTCCCATGGTTTGTAGGAATCCCTGTTGCTGGCTGTCTGAGTGCCCAAATAGTGCAGTCAATCACCATGGCAAGTGAGTTGAATTTAGGATTTCATTGGGTATAGTTTTCACATGTGGGCTGGTATAGAGCAGGCAAACCCCTCTATTCTTCTTTCCCTTTTGGGCAGAAATATTGTCTGGTGCCAGAGACCAAAGGCAAGATGGTCCAACACTCACCTTTTCTCAGTTTTTTTGCATGGGGGCGTTGGACTTTCTGATATGCAAAGCGGGTGTCTAACACCCAACTGCCCATCCCAGGGGTGTCAGAAAGCCCACCACACCAGCATGGAAAAAGTGGGAAACACAATGGGGTGTGGGATTTGCCCATCCCGGCACTGCACTACATCCCACACCTCAGAGCACTGGGACAGTCTTTCTGGCAGTCTGACGGAGGGAGAATGGTGGAGTTACCCCCTCACTTTGGGTCCACAAGTCAAAATTGCACACCAAGGGGCTCATTAGTATGCCCGGTAAATGAGACCACCCGCTATGCATGCGGCGGTCCAGCAGTGGCCATTAGGATGCTCCCGCCATACTGGCGCACGCATCCCGCATTCCTGGCATTGCGGCGGGCGGTGCTTTCAGCAGCACCCTCCACAATGTCAGAAATGCATGTTAAGCATGTGCATGCATAACGTGGCAGACACCGTCCGACGCGATCCCCCACCATACTAATATAGCGGGGGAAATGGGTGGCGGGCGGGGAAGGAAGTAGGGCGGATCCCCACCACCATGCAGGCGGTGGCAATCCGCCCTACATCCTGATGGGCCCCTTATATTTTGAATTTCCTGTCACTTACAATGGGGCAAATACTACCCTAGGTCCCATGGCTGTGGGGGACAGAAAGAGTGCTAGAATTTTAGTAGTGGGTGTGTGGCCTGCTGCAGGACACTCCGCCCCCATTTGAAAAAATATCTGACCCTGGCACCAAGTGGCCTTTTTTCCTGCAAAAGAGTGGGGGGAGATTTGGGTAATTCCTCCTATCTACCCATTTGATTGGAAACAGAAACAGCATTGGTGCTTTAGGAGTGGGGATATGGCCCAATGTCTGAACATGCTGGCCCTCATCCCATTTTAAAGCAAAAAAACAAAATCTATCTCTGGTATTCAGTGTGATTTTTGCCCACCGAGGGGCAGATTAGGGTAAATCCTCCAATCTGTCCAGTAGCAAAAGGACTGATGTGGCTATTAAGGTTGGAGGCATAACCCAAAGGCAGAGTGGGTGACCCCCCCCCACTGAATTATTTTTTATAAACTAATACACTTTCTGCCCTACCCAGCCACTCTGGGCGGGCAGACTGTAGTAAGCCCCCAAGCTACTCCATGGGGAGGATACAAAGGGCTGTTACAGCTATTATAGGATGGCACACAGCCCAGTGTCAAAAGGGAACACCTGCACCCCATTATTTTATTTTAATAACAAAATCCATGATATCTGTTGGATTTCCTAACACCTAGAGAATGCAGATTGGGGTAAAACCTCAATCTGCCCCCAGTGGGGCATAACGACTGTTGGAACCCCTAGGATGAAGGGCATAACCTGGTACCAGGGCATATTGACTCCACCCATTCTTGTTTTTTGTAAACGTAATCCTTGGTTGCCAAGGGATTTCAACCTCCTTCCAGGGATGGAGGATTTGGGGTAGCCCACCAATCTGCCCCCTGGGGGCATGAAGACTACTAGAACTGTTAGAGAGTGAAGAAATGGCCTGATGTCCAGTGGGCTCTCTGTCTTCCTGGGATGGAAGATTAGGGATTATCGCCCCCATCTCCCCCAATTAGAAATAAGGACTGTTCGTGCTATTAGAGGGTAGGTACTAAGCCTGATGCTCAGCAGGTCAGCCCCACCCTCTTTTGTTCATAAACATATCATAGACGTATCACTGGTGTGTAGTGGGCTTGTTGTGGACCCAAGGGGGCAGATTTGGGCTAAACCGCCAATTGGTCTTTCATGTATGGCAGAAACACTGTTGGGGCCCATAGGGAGTGGAAAGTGATCTGATGCTAGTGAGGGTGTACTGCATCTCATTTTTTTCTGAGCCATCTCATTTTTTTCTGATACATACATTATTTATGGTATCTAATGGGCGCTCTACCTTTGACGGAGGGCAGATTTGGGTAACCACCCAACCTTTCCCCAATGAAAATTGAAGCACTGTTGGTGCCATTAGGGTGTGGTCAATGTTAAGTTTACAAGGATTCGATGACTGGGTCCTGGGCATCTTTTCAGGGTGGCAGTGATGGAGTGCAGGTTAGATAAAGGCATGTATTTCAGATGGAGGTCAAACTCCCCTAATGGTGCAAAGGTGGATTCTGTGGTTGTGTGAGGCTCCACATTGGTGGCTATCTTGAATATGGGGACCCACTGAGGCCTGGCATTCTGACGGTAAAAGTTGAGAGTAGGGTAAACTTCTAAACTATAAACATTTAAGTCCTCTTGACATGGGAGTCAATTTGCCAGCTTTTCCCACTCTTGCTCTGTATATTCTGGTTCAGTCACTTTTTTTATAACTTAAAATCTTTCAAAGGACATGGCTAGGTGTTGCAGTCAAGCAAGACTCCACAACATGGATATGGGGTTACATTGATAATACAGGAATCTAAGAGTTAATAGCAGAAATCTACAAATAGTATTGCCATTGAGCCCAAGAGGTTAGATCTCTTAAGGCACAAGGAAAACTGGCATAACATATCATCTGTGGAGAAAAGAAAAGCTGACAGTTGCCTCTCACTATTCTCTCTAGCAAGTTACGCTCTGTAGAGTGGGAGAATTGGGAGATAGACAAACCTGTCAGAGAACCTCTCATCTGTAGAAGATGTTTGTGAAACAGAGCCCTGCCCTGGCTCACAGTAGATGGTATTTTACAACATCTAAATAAGTTTTCTGCTGTATTAATCTATAGATCTTTTGTGTCAGAATAATGATAATTATTGGAAAAAACCTCAGCTGTCATTCTATTTTTTTATTTATATTTTTATTGAACAGGCTGGTGAGTAAAACATACATTAATACATGTATTTGTTCACAAAAGGGAAGGAAAGAAAGAAAAGAAAAAAGAAACCAAACAGATAGACAAAGTTAAGCTCAAAGGAGGAGCAGCACTATTCCATGAATGAACCCCAATTCTTTTCGTGTTTCATCAAGGACCGGGTCCCCCTAAGATTGGCTAGTGAAGCCTCCATTGAGTAAATCTCAGTTACCAATGTCCACCAATCCCACACCGATGGTGGATCAGGGCGAGTCCAGGCTCTGGCCAAAGTTAATTTAGCACAAGACATGAGCATTGAAGCCAGAGCATCCTGGGAAGAAGGAGTGGGATTGATATCTAATAGAACAAAGGAGGCGGAGAATAGGGGGAGCTGGGTCGACCTGATTTCAAGAACCTTACGGATGTCTGACCAGTAATCCTTAAGAGTGGGACAAGAGAACAGCATGTGTACCAGATCAGCTGCATGGGCCGAGCATTTGGGGCATTTAGTATGGTCATTCGTAGTGTTGTTAAGAGACCATCTGGAAATGATTTCTGGTGTGTAATATAGCATGCAAGTCGTTCTAAATTGCTGTAGCCTCAGGCTAGAAGAGTGGACACTACTGTTAATATTAGATAGGGAACGTTCTATGTCTTTCGAAGTGACATTTGTGCCTAGCACCCTACCCCATTTGGCAGCTAATTTAGAACAGTCGTTTAGTTTGAAGTTGGTTAAAAGACTATAAGTGTTACTTATTGCTGATTTAGTTGTTGAGGAGTAAAAGTGAGTCCAGATATCGCAGTCTGTAATCTCAAATAGTCGTTTTTTGTTCACCAGATAATCATGTATCTGTCGATGTTTATATCTCATAGATTCCGGGAGGCCATAGAGTAGTTTAAGTGTATTAAAGTCTAAAAAGCCTTGCATGCCGTATAAGTCCCCTAAATGCCTAATACCCCATCTTGCCCAGCTTTGAGCGTTTTGTTCGTTAAAAATTCCCGGAAGACCCGGGTTGCCCCACAACAGTAGTTTTGAATGAAAAAAAGTAGTTTTGCAAAAAATAAGTATGTTAGCCCATATCTTTGCTATATCTCTTGCGGTCTTGAATTTTACTCTTTTAAAGTAATTGGGGTCATTGACTCGTAATAAGAACATATTAGCATCTTGTTTTAACATAAAAGAATGAAAAAAAGATGCTCCACCCTGGTTTAATAACGAACGAATACGAGAAACAAAAGCAGACCAAAAATATAATTTAAAATCGGGAAAATTAAGCCCTCCCAAGTTTATGTTATTTTTCAAAGAATTCAATGACCTCCTCGCTTTTTTATAGCCCCATATAAAGCTGTCATTCTAAAAGCTAAAGCAACTGCTTTAGCTAATGCTTTGGCATGTTTCATCACGCCACCCTACTCTTTTAGCTGAATCTTTATCTATTTTGCGTAAATTCTCTCAGGTTTATAGTTACTTATTCACATTTTGTTACTATATTTTCCTAAATTCTACAATGGCAAGGCATGCAAGTTTTCCTGCATACTTTACAAAACTATTGAGTCTACTGTGGGTAAGCCATTCAGTATACATCAATAGTAACAAGGTCTCACGTGTGTCACCTATATCCTAGTCTCTTTTTTTACAGTAACCTTCAATGATTCGCAATAGAGAGTGTAGAGGGTACACCTGTACAGGCCTTGTGCTGCTCCTTTGGAACACAGAAAATTACCTTTCTGCAGAAGCAGACTAAGGCAACCAATTGTGCTTATTATTGCTTCCTTCCAAGTCAAATCTGTACAAGGCTTGGTGGCCCAGTGCTGCAATCACTACATGTCGACCTGTATCTTTCAGAGAGGGGGCATTTTTCAGTTGTCTGCTTTGTTAAAATGACTACTGTTAAAAAAGAGCTCTAATTAAAATATGGTGATCATGCACACTTTGTTAGCATTACCATTCTAATGGTTAGTTAGCTTTCCAGGCAAAAAGCCAATTACAAAAGGACTCTAATGTATAAGTGTGTTGATGTTGGCATGCAATGAGGCCTGGCTTGTCTGCAACATTAATACATTAGCAGGAAGGCCCTGTCACACACAACAGGAGGAACCAGGTAAACATTGCCTACGTAGTTCCACCTTTGTCAGAAAGCATCTGTATGCTCTCCTGGTCTTTGTCAGACTGGCATCATCCATATGCACAGGATGCAACAGGAGCGATGTTCAGTTCAACCTCTCACAACTTCCACCACTGATCACATATATGAAAACATGAGGGCAGTGGTAGAAGTGAGGAAATAGGAATGGGCTAAGAGAGAAAACAGAGACAAATAAATCCACCAATTTGTGTTCTACTGTTGGCTGGTCAATGAAGTCTGTGCAATGCAGTGAGGTTCTACTAATCAAAAAGACATCTTATTTGTTCTGCCTTTGAGAAATTTCATGCAATTACAATTGTAAATAGACAAACTTGACCCATATCTCTGTGTAACCAACTCTCTGTTCAGTATAGAATAAACAAATCCTAGAAACTAAGGACCTCATGTATATGTTATCAGTCAGCCTAACCTCCACTAAGACGATTACTCTGTCACCCTCACAGAGGTGGCGACCGTCAAATTTTCAATCAACCAATCAAGATTTGTAAAGCTCGGCTGCATCACCCGTGAGGTATCGGTTGAACTTCCAGGTCTTGAGGTCCTTCCTGAACAGCTGGATTCATTTTAAAATGTCTGTAAGCCTGGTGGACAGTTCTAGCATTGACGAGAACTGCTGTCACAAAAGGCTCTGCCATTGCATTGTAACTTTGCCAGACAGTTCCGTCTAACATGACGCAGCTGAATGGCAAAGTTAAAAAGTATATATTTTCAAAAAGTGAATCCCAAATTAGGATTTTCTTTTTAAAAAATAATGGCGACAGCGAGGGAGGCATTGTGCACTCTTTTCAGTACGTCTTAATGCCTTGATTTTCCTGGAGGTGATGGGCATTAAAAAACAGCTATATGTGCGCCAATCTAAATTAGGTCTCAGATGGTGCTTATTACATCAGGCCATCGAAGAAGTGTGACCACTTTGAGATGAGTAGTCTCTGTCATCATCAAACTATGGTATACCTGATTCAAATTGAGATGGGAGAACAATAATTTTGGTGGGGAGGGAACAAACAATCCTCAATGCTCAACTGTTCTCAGTTGGAATCAAGAAGTAAGTTCTGGCTCCTGCAACATTGCAGCAAATTTGCCTAGCAAGTAAATGATCATCCACAAGGTAACTTAATTTCAGGAATCCAAGATAGCTGCTAACTCTCTTGACCATGCAAGAATTCATCTAGCTTAGAATTGCAGGTCATATCTAGTGTGCTACTGCAAAGTGCATCCTCCAGGTGTGTGCCACCTTAGTCAACACAGCACCAGCACTCTGCAATGACTACTGATCTGTCTGTCCTTTGTTGCATTGAGGAGCCAGAAGCACCATCTCGCTGTGCATAAATCCCACAGAGCGGTAAGTAGTACTCCTGGCTCTGCTTCCTGACCGCCTTCAGAAGTCTGAACTTCATGAAATGTGTGTTAATTTCATCCTGGATGTTCTGATTGCTCCCAAACTTTCAGGAGACCCTCTGTGGACAATAGTCGCAGATTCAAGGAGACACAGACTTCTCAACCTCTTCACCCTCAGGGCAACAGCCAAAGGTCCTTCTCCAATAGGCCCTCTTATCCCTTATCTATCTGTTGAATCCACTAGGCTGACTTTCCCGCCCCTTTGAGAACAGCTTAAAAATAATTAGATTTAGGAAAAAATAGGATCCATTTCTTTAGCTAGCCAGTAAGGACAGCCTTACTGCAGCCTTCTTCTCTGTGGCATCTTTAAATTTCAAGCACTGTTCTGCCTTTCAGCCTAGTTTGCAGTGGTATGCTGCAACAGCTGATGTAAAACTGCCCACTCCCGTACTTTAAATACTTCCTCTGCTTTACGCCAAGACCTATTCTAAAGAACAATTCCAAGATGTTGGCAAAACAAAAAAGGTAAAGCCTGCTGGCTTCCTAAACTCACTTATGCAGTGCCAATATAAAGGCAATCTGTATAAATCCCTGAGTTGTGCACCTCACAGGCCACATAAGTATTTTGAAATAATAATATCTCAACAAAAAGTATTTCTCCGTTGGTGCTGGAAAAGTTAGGAACATTGGATTGCTTAGGGGCCTACTTATGAGCCGATTTGCGTTGCTCTTGCACCATGCAATGTGCAAGAGTGACACAAACCTTACATGTGATTTTATAAAGCCACGCAATCCCCATGGCTTTTGATACATTCCCAGATTTACCAGAACTGGTAGACCTGGGAATTCTCCAAACAGATGCTCCTTCTCAGGTGGTACTTAACAAAAAATGGGCAACCCAATAAACCCTTGGAGGCTTGGGTAATCTAAGCGATCAGGTAATAGTGCCTTCAAAGGATTCTTTTGGATATCAATGTCATTAAAAGATGTATGAAATGAATTAACTAGAAGCCCTAATAGCTAGCTTAGAACAAATAAATGTCAAAAATGTATTTATTGATTAAACAATGAATCAAACGCAAAACTGAAATACATTCAGTAAGAAACACAATTCAGCATGGATGTATTCTTCAAAAGGTCAAAATTTATATAAAAAGTTGTATTATATAAAAGGGTACAAACTGCAATTCACATTGAGGCAAAAGTAACTGAAATGATCATTCTTTCATATGTATCTTTCTATCATGAATACTTTTGCCATAACCTATTTCACATATCTAACAACAGGAACAGCATCATTAACTATACAGTGAACATTTCCTGGAAAACTAATCACAAGGAAAATGGATCAAATTGTCGACGTTTCGGTCTTTGTGCTGGAAGCATCTGTAAGACCATCTTCAGGACGCAAGTTCTTATGTGTACTGATGTCCCTTAAAAATTGGGAACCTAATCGTAAGTTCCAAAGTCATACTAGACAGCAACACAAAATTATTTTCTGGTGCGAGGGATCATCAACATATTTTATGATCGTGGAGCTCGATTTAGTATGTACCAGGAGAAGGAATGTTTAAAGTAGCTGGGACCTGAGTCATGTAAGGCCTTGTACGTAAGGCACAGTGCCTTGAATTTGATACGATTATCCACTGAAAGCCAGTGGAGCTTCTTAATGGATGCTGAAACAGGATGACATTTGGGCAGATCAAGAATAAGTCTTGCTGCCTCTGTATTTTGCTTTAGTACTGTTTTTGGAGCTTAGCATACAGTCCGTTACAGTAGTCCAGTTTCGAAAGGATTAGTAAAGAAATTACAGTTTTTCTGGAGGTAAGGGAAATGAAAGGGAGAATCTTCTTGATAATACTCAACATATTGAAACTGGAGGTTTTGTGTATGTATACCAATACATTCATAGTAAGAAGAACTGAAGACCGAAATGGTATATATTTTTTAATTGCTTCTAACCCTGAGGATGGTCTACTTGAATAATATTTCAGGAACGAAAAACGTGTTGGCATCCAGAAGTACTTTTAGAGTTTGTGTTGTAATATAACCATATAATCAATTGAAGATGAATGCAGTGATTATTTTTCCCATATGTCTTTGTAACATTTAAGCAGTCACCTGTTTTCTCTGTAGGTCTCGTAATCTTGTAGGAACAAGATGTGATTGGAAAAGTGAGTTCACAAAACTGAATCCTGTCTAATAATTCAGGTAGAGCCAGTCTTTAGGGGAAAGGGGAAGTGGATTGAGAACAGACAATGATATCCGCTGTTCAGGCTTGTCTTTTTAAGCATAGGTCCTTCACACTGATTCTCCTCTCAGAGAGCTAGTGGCATTGCATGCACATGCATCAAAACAAATGAAATTGTGTAAACTACAAAACTTTTAACACAAGATTCCTATTCCTCCATAAACCAAGCTTACCTAAAACTGTCCTCTCTCCCACCTAGAGTTCAGGTTATGAGGAAACAGCATGGGCCTTCAAAAGTTCTTAGGAAAAACGATTGCTAGTGGAACTATGCGAGACCTTCCTGGGACAATGTCAGTTTTTAAAGTAGTCACCATTAGGAATGCTTTTAATTTCCTTACATATTACAGAAACACTCTGGAAAAATCCTTTATGATAATAAGCAACTGGACACCAGGTTAGAGGCAACAAAAATATGAGAGTCTTTAGTCATCAAAAGAAAAATGAGTCAAATCAATATGACCTTTCTTCGAACAACTAACACAGTCTTTTACGTTGCAGGAACTTCACAATGCAAATGCTGAGGAGCACGAAGAAAATTTCCACGACGGTAAGCACCCATCCAAATAGCACTTGAAGCATATGTCTTACTACCTTTTAAATGCAGTCATCTGTCGGCAAAGGCTTGAGAGTGTGGATAGACATATTTATGTACACATGTGGAGTTGCCCATTCTAATTATTGGTCTTTCACTCCACTTCAAGGGGAACCCTCCTCTCAACCTTGACAACCACCCAGTGAAATCTTGATGGAGAAGGGCCGACAGCAAAAGGCTCTCACTAATTTCTTGAGGCTTGTGGACCGTGTGGGCAGAGGCCATGCCATCATGCTTGAATTTGTCAAGCATCATCTTTCTTTTAGCAACACAGCTAGCTTTGCAACAAGAGTTTTAGATGCACAGGAAGGTGAGCTGGAGTCTCAGATGGAAAGGCTGGGGCGGCTAAACCTTTCAGATAATTCTCAGTTCAGACAACAGAAATGAACACCCTTTCTCAAAATCATAGCTCTGACATTGGTACGATAAACTTAAGATTTGCACTGTTTAAAGCAAGGTCACAAAAACTGAGCCTGCACTTAGTTGCTCAACCTAGATACACAATTGGGTTATTTGAAAATATATTGCCACCTTTGCCACTTGAAAATAACCATCAGCCTTTCTGTTAGGAGCTATGGATGTGGTTACTAATGAAACATGCACATTTTGCACAACTTGCAGTTTCCACTTCTACACATTATGCACTTTGGGCTTAGGCTTTTAAGGCACTCTTTACAACTGACTTATCTAATGATCTACAAGAACACCCACATGTCACAATGATTTGAGTCTGGTATGGCACCACTACTGATCAATAAAGCTGCTTGCCCACCTTGCTGTGATGCTATTGTCCACAAAATTAGGCAGTTGACATGTATGCTAGTGGTGCACTTAAAGTCATATAAGGTAATCAGGGCTTACAATTTGCATGCCACATGCATTTTGGTTCCCACACAGGCATTAGGACCCTGTTAGTAGTCTCTCACAGCCCAGTTTCAAGAAATTGCCAGAGGCTGAGAGTCTGTCATACCTTCCACCCATTAAGCTAATTTTACTCTCTAAGTATGACGAGCGAGCTGAGATGTAGGCCCTGTGGTTGCTTTGCCATTGGATCTACAGTGCATCTGATAATGAGGCACAACATGTTTTGGGTATGCCACTCGAAGGAACAATAACTGAAAATTCCGACTAGACTCTCTGTTAGACCTGACATCCTTTGTGGGGTATCCACCCTGTAGTGTTCTGCGGGACACATTCTAGTGTTCTGACATATGCCCTATGTCACCAGCGACTCCCTGAGGGCTGACTCCATACTCACCCCACACCCATCCATCATAGGTGTCACCGATCAGGTGACCCTGCGAATAAAAGGGGTCAGACACATGTGCCCTGGGCCAGTTTCAGTTACTGCAACCATGCCTCTGTGTCATTATTCTAGCTACATAAGTGCCTAGGGCCCAAGCCACCACCCTCCTCACTTGTTGCCTTCACTCCTCCTGTTTAGCTGATTTTGTTTTTGTTGGCTGTAGGACTGTGCACTTTACCACTGCTAACCATGCTAAAGTGCTTGTGCTCTCTCCTTCAAACATGGTAAACTTGGCCTACACCAAATTACCCCATTTAATTTACTTGCAATTGCCTAGTAAATAGTACTACATGTATGCAGGGTATGTAAATTAAATGCAGCCCTCATTGTGCCACCCACTAAACTAGCCTTTTAAAAACATCTCAGGCTTGCCAAAGCAACCTGTGGTACAGTTTTAAACTGCCATTCCAATCTGGCTAAATAAACGATTTGCTAGGCCTAAACCTTTCTTTCTAAGTCACTCCTAAGGTAGGCCTGCCCTAAAGGCTCATAGGGCATGGTCCACTGTATTTAAAATATAGGATACATATACTTACATTGTACATGTCCTGGTGGTGAAAAACTCCTAAAGTCACTTTTCACTGTTGTAAAGTCTATCTCTCCAAATTGACTAATACTGGGTTACCTTATTACATTTTATATGTGATAACCTTACTTTGGGAGCAGATAGAGATATACTGCTTACATTCAAATGAATTGTAATTTTGAATCATCTTTAATAGTAAACTCAGAAAAGTCACAATTCTAAAAACTCTACTTTTAGAAAGTTCCAGTTTTCTTTTCCTAACCGTTTGTGCCTTCAGCTAGTGTCCCGGGCCACATGGCTCTGGATGGCTCTGCTGTTGGGGTTTGTGTATTACTTCAATAGAGTCACACAAAGAGGGCTTTGCCATGGACAGGGTGGACCTTACTGACAGGATGACTGGAAGGGGCTGTACCCAGCCCCACTTATATTTGAACATACCAAGAAATCTGACTCCAGGCCCAGGTCTTTTATCAGTGCAGAAGGTTTGCAGCCATGACGGGGAAGAACTTTCTAGAACCAGATGTTGGGGTAGGATAGGGAATCCCCCCACACCAAGGCTTGCACCTGGTATAAATATTTCACCACCAGGGCCAGTCTTCAGAACAAGTCTTGCTGCCAAAGGACTGCCCTTCTGCTTGAAGGACCTGCTTAACTTCATCCCAGACTCACCAAAGGGATTCCAAGGGTCAGTTAGTTGACCTCCTCTATGACCTACAAGAACACAGCGAGCTTCAGAGGCCTCCCTGCAACTGACCAGCTGACATGGGGCACTGGATTTGCCTGGACATGCAGATGGACTTGTTTGAGCCCTGCTGCAGGTCTCTGCTGGTGTGAGACCCTGATCTCCAAGAGGTGCCTCCCAAATTGCTGGACTCTTGGCTGGCATTAGAGTGTACTCATCCCTGCTTAACTGAGTGCTCCATCAAATCCAATGCAGTGTAACACAACTCAACGCAGGACTTTGCATCACAGACCCTCGCAGCTCCTGATTGGTGGCCTCATCAGAACCGACACAGCATGAAGCAACTTGCTGCATGACCCCGCATCACAGCCCTCGTAGCTCCTAACCAGGACTAATGCATTGTGACACAACTTGATGCAGGACCTTGCATCACAGTCTTTGCAGGTCCTCATTGAAACTGACACAGCATGACACAACTCAATGCAGGACCTTGCATCGCAGCCCTTGAAGCTCCTCATTGGAACCAATGCGGCGTGATGCAACTTAACACAGCACTTCGTATCTCACTGCGTCGCTCCTGATCAGGACTGATCAGGACCGAAGCCAAGCAATGCAAAAGCTTTACATCAAGATCAGATTAAATGTACTTTGTTGTTCTAGTAAGCCGTAGGTGTAGAGACAGTGATGGCTGCAACGTACATGCATTTACAGCAGCTCTGGATTAACACTAGGCTCTGAGCACAAGTGAGCTCAAGATGTTTAGTTTACCATCCATTTACAGTTAGTAGAACAATCTTTTGAAAACGTTGTCATTTTGCATTACAGCCTGATCAATTGCTTTTTAACCCCTTCAGTGCCACGCCCTTTCCCCCTCCTGTGCCGGGCGTTACATTAGCGGGCGGGGCTCATGACGAGATAGTCTCGTCATGGGCACAGCGCAACCGTGCTCCATGACGAGACTATCTCGTCATGGGCACAGAAGAGGTTAAATGCTAATCCAGAACCACGGTCTTCCAATCCTTGAAGTGTAGAGAGGTAGCCATTATTCTGCAGCAGTACACCCGATGGTTCGTAAACCACCTATTGTTTTCCTGTTCGGGAGGAGCGTACCTAAGCCACCTATTTTTTCCCTGTGTGGGAGGAGCGTTGCACAGCTAACTATTGTTTTTGCTGTCTGGGTTGAAGCACTTTGGACAGAAGCGGCCAATTGTGGTGTCCATGATTAATTGAGGAATGCAAGTTGTATTTTTTTTATATTTCTAGAACCCCATCTAATTTTTAGCTTAAATATTTTGAGGCAGACACAGAAAAGCATACCTAAACCTTTGCAAGAGTCAAAATGCCCCTTGCAAATATGCAACAAAATGTTTTAATATTTTGCGGGTGGAAATGCGCCATTAAAACATTACGTATGTGTTAGTTGCCTGTCATTACCTAATTCTTTCTTCCTTTTCTGCCATTGTCTCTTGCTCTGTGTCGAAACCTGATGAAGAAATTTTATTTTTCAAGTTCCCCAAATTGAGGGCCAGCGCCTACCATCTACAGCCAGCTCTACAGATTAGCTCTCTATGTCAGGTACACAGTTGTGTGCATCTATTTGTGAATAAAAAATCTGCCAAAATATGTGCTTACCAACTTCTAGCCTCATCTCTGAGTGATAATTTTGCCCTTGGGGCTGATGTAGGTAAAATATGAAAATTGTGCTCTGGGAGTCATCGTGTGTATGCACAGAGCTTATTTGTGAAACTTCTGATGTGCAAAATGGGGTTTGATCCTGATCTACACTCATAACACATCTACACCGGAAAATGTATCTTTCTGAAGAACTACAACTCTGTGAATATCTGAAGTTAAACGCTGCGGCTTCGTTTATCTTTTTGTTGTGGTCAACAACATTGTTGATCTATCACATTGCACTGCCATATGTTACACCTAGCTTGAGGGCCACCCACTTGCCCAATCTCACTTGGCAGTACACTGCATTCTCGTTCCTAGCTTTATTACTTTCTCCTATAAAGCGAGAAGAACAGACTGATTGCCTGCTCTCTTAATTTCTTCTTGCAAAAGACAATATGGTCTTTGCACAACACTGTAAAAAATAGGAATGCTGTGAGCACTTACTAATGATTGCACAGGAACACAGAAATGGATTGACTCAACCGAATAAATGCTCCACACTCCTTCTTTGTGTGCAAGGCTCTGATTCACTAATGGCAAAGGCAGACAGAAAAGAAAAGCTTTTAAACTAAGTTTCTCATTAAACTGAAGAAAAGCAGTGGTTTAGGCGTAAATGGATTTGTTTTCTTCTGGACCAATTCATGCTTTAGCAATGTGATGTCTTTTAATTGCAAATTCAGCTCTAAGACGAAACGTAGTCATTAAAAGTGAGCAGCCTGTACCTATTTGCTGAAAAGAAAAGGTACCTTTAACAGAGGAGAACTAATTTGAGACGTAGAATTCTTGCATTAGGGTTGCGACTTAAGAACTCAGTGTGCCTCCATTAAAGTATTGAAAAAGGTGAACAATCATCTCTTCCAGAAATCCATATTTTTAATTGTGAAAAAATAATTTATTTGGCTTTGCTTCAAAAAAAGATGTGAAGATCGAGTGTTGAATCCCGAGCACTGGATGTGTGACATTCAATTAATTGTCACAGAGAAGTAAAGACAACTGCTAGTTTTCAAATTGTCTTTAGGATGTCATTCAATGATTTACAAAAGATTTTGGTTAGAAACTTAACTTAAAGTCACTGATCATTCAGCATCGGCTGCAATGACATCACCAGAGGGTAGATTTAATAAGTGTTTATGCAGCACTGCAAACAAAGTTGCTTTGATGAGTTGTGTGAAAAGGTGAGAGCACAACATCCCCATATCTACTGATATGTGGTGCTGTATTTCTCTCTCTTTTATTACTGGTGCACTTTAGGTACATGTTATGCCTTCCTCCAAGAGGCATACTTTTTTGATGCCACAAACATTTAATATTCAATTAGGATTTGTGGCACAAACCATGGGTGGTTCCATGCCAACAGCCATGTACCACCCGTAGTATGCCTCCTTGATACAATGCAGCTCATACTGATACCTTGTGTTACTTTAGGGCTACACTGCTGCGCAAAACACATTTGTGATGAAAACCCAGATCAAAGTGTTAGTAAATCTGGGCCCAGGCTTCCCTTAAGCTTCTTCATCTTTTCTATGAACAATTACTAATGGGTAGGTAGAAAAGTGCCCTTTTTGTATGGTCACCTCCACACTTTTGCCCCCAGTGCTGATGGTTATGACTCAAAGTGCACTGGAGCCTGCTATACAGACCCCAGTGCCAGTGTTCTTTCCCTAAAATATGAATACATGTCTGCTTAAATTAGGTTCATGGACATTTTTAAGTTTTGAAAATTTGCACATGATGACCTCATAAGTGATAGTCTTTTTTGTATATTATATGTAATTGTCTGTGTATTGTTGTGCATTGTACTTTTTTTTTTTAAAGATAATTTTTATTGGTGTTTAAACACAAAAAGAAAAACCATGCGACAGTCCCGCACAACTTCCCTTGCAGGGGGTACGCATAATAGTAGGGGAGACCAAAGAACGTAGAGAGCATCCGGTTCTCCGACCGTGCCAAGCAACTAGCCATATGGTGACAGAAGGTCCAAAACTAGGCCTGAGATGTGCATTGTACTTTTATGATTTTTATTAATCGAATAAAGTGGATTGAAGATTGAAGATTGAATACATGTGAAATGGTATCCCAAATTGGTAAAGACTTTAACCCTTTTATAAGTCCCTGGTAACTGGTAAGAGTGGTACATAGGGCATAGGAGTTAAAGGGACCACCAGAGCCTGAAGCTCTCATTGTCCACCCTGATCACCCCAAGTAAACAAATGGCAGCAGGCCTGCCATTTCAGACTGCAGGAACAGTGCAACCTGCTCCAACTTGACTTTGCCCTCACCATGAGTGGTAAAGTCACAGCACTATTTTTAATTTATGTAAGTCACCCCTAAGGTAAGCCTCCTGAGCCCAGGAGGCAGGGTGCTTTTTATTAAAAGTGTGGACATATATGTGCAACCTTATATGCCCCTATAATAGCCTACTTCCCTTAGGGGCGGCTATAAGTGTTTAGGGGGACCCTAGGCTAACATGGGCTAGCACCCTGGCACCATGAGGTTAACAGCTCCATTATGGTCCCCCTGAAAAGTGCCCTGTTTGGTAACAAACAACTTGTCTCATCAAACCTGACATGAGTCCCATGTCGGAGTTGATACGCCATACACTCGGGTGGCTACCTACCTTAGAGGTTGCCCACCTAGTAGCCCAGCCTTACCTGTGCCCTGGTTAGTAGCTGATGCTGCCAAAACAGGGATCTGAAAACCTGCCAGGAGGTGTGAACTCTCCCAGGAGTCAGAAGCAAAGGCCTGTCTGAGCAGGAGGTGTCACCTCCCTCTCTGACAGGATCACTAGTGAATTGACACCTCAAGGTGGTGAGCTTCAAAGCTCTCACCACCTCTAATATGGAACCTGCTGCCTCCCAAAGAAGGAAACAGCCAACCCCAGAAACATTTGCATCCAGGCGGGGGTGGGGGAAATTAGGTAGTCAGGAGACGTACACTCCCAGAAAGCTAGTCAAACCTCAAGGTTGGGCTACCTCGTCTGTACAGATGATGATGGATTCTTCCATTTTTAAAAGGGGCAGAATAGAGGGTTTTGGGTAGAAAAGGTGGTACTCACTTTTGAATGTGGTCATCTCAGGTTCAGATTAGCAACTGGGGCTAGTAGCCCATTGGCTATTTGCACCCACACCCTTCACACCCTGAAATCCAGGATATAAGGGCCCCCCTGGTGCCAGAACCTCAAATTTGCTTGAATTGCAACCAAGGACAAAGAAGAGACCAGTGCCTGCGACTTCAGGACCTGCACAAAGAAAAGGGGCGATATTCTGGATCTGTGGCAACCACCCTCCAAACTGTGGTTGTGGAACACACGATTCATCTTGGAGTAGAGATCGGTTCCAAAGGAAAGACATCCTCTCTACAAGCCAAAGGAACCTCTAGAAATTCCTTGAACCAAAGGAATAAGTCCCCTGCAGTTTGCAGGCAAATTGCACTACTGGAACCAAAAAATCATTGACCATTAGACCCACCGAAGGATCACAACCTTTAAATGGTATTGTGCATTGTGGGAAACATAGTCCTGGCCTCTAGCAAGTTTCAGGTGGCTACTGTTTTGCACGGACTCAGGACATCGAAGTAAGCAGTGCTGTGTTTGCTACTATCAAAACTTGTTGTTGGGCAGTTGGACTGCCACTAACTTTGTTCGATGCTGTGTCTCAAGGGAAGCCCGTAGCATCTTCAACCCACCCCCTCATAGGCCTCCTTGTTGAGTTTTCACATCTGTTTCCTCACCAGCACCGTCAAAGGAGCAAATTCAGCACCTGCGGCTCCCGAGTTCAGCACAAGGGAGAGCCAGGAAAATTCTGCACCCAGGCTATAAAAGCCACGGAAAATTCAACTGACTGTTGGAGCCTGGTCCTGGTACCGGTATCACTTTACCCCCAGTGGCTTTCATTGAACTTGACCTGCAAGTGACCGAGTGTCACTAGTGTGTTTTCCCATTGACTTCTATGTTATCGTTTTGAAAGGGTTAAGTGAAATGATTTATTTTTCCACTAAAAATCCTTAACTCTGGTTATACTCATCCGATTGTCTTTGTTTTAGTGTCTAAAATTATAATAAAATATGCTCTATTTTCATAAATTGGTGTCAGATTTCTTTCGAGTCATGTCAGTTACTTATCGTCCATGTTGGTACTCTATAATGCTTAACAGATATTCCTCAAGTAAAACCTGACTGCTCTGTGCCACACAGCCAGGACTGAACTAGGGATTAATGAGTGTGAATCCAAAGGACCTATTTGAGATTAACATGAAGGTATTACGTAATGAAGCCAAACCATCCTCACAGTCTAATACCCCACATTCCTACATGGAAATTATTGAATGGATTAGTTGGTACAAGAATACAAACTAAGCCAATAGTTTTCTGAAATTGTGTTGCATAAGAAGATACCTAATCTCTTAGGTACACAACCCAGTCAGAAAGAGCCAAATCCTTAACCTGTGGCAGAAAGTTGCTTAATCTGTTATACATAAAAAGATATGAACCTAACTTTAGAATGGATTTTGATACATTGTTCCTTTGGTAGGTGGATGAGTCAATTCTCTGATTGCTAGCTCCACAGAAACCAATTTAGTACATTTAAAGATCATCAAAGTGGTCAAAAAGGGATTCAGTTACGAGTCTAACTTTGAAGTCAGTAACTTTTCAATAGTTTAAGGCCAACATTACGCTGAAAGAAGGGTTACCAATTTCCAATTTACACCCATAACACATACCTTCCAAATTGCGAAGCAGTATCCATTTTAACATCCATATAATGATTTGAAGAAACAAAAACTTTCGGTATTGTTAAATAATGGTTTTAGTACATTCCAGACATGGTATTACCAGTTAAAAACCCTCTGCGAATCAGATGGTTTTGTGAGTGTTGAAAACCTATGTACATCTACCCCATATTCTCAAATGTGAATAGCTGAAAATACAACTTAACCGGGTCGGTTGTTCCGTGTGCTATTTGAATTGTCATCAAAAGTGATTTAGTCATAGATATCAACTATGAGGTTTCAGTTTCTGCTGCTTGTGTGTTGCCATTTGGGTTCAATGGAAAAGTCTTTGATACTTATTTTTCCAAGGGCCATGATAGATGGAGCAGGAATAGAAAGTAAACAGCAATTCAAGAACCCTCCTTACTTTCTGTAAATGTTACCTTTTGCTCTTCTCCCAGCTCCTCATTAGCAAATTGAACATTGTTGAGGGGCCACATGTATCACAAAATGTCAACCTTATGATGCCGTCAGGTAAAGTGATATTCCATTCACTACCTTTGGTATTTTGATGACTAGATGTCTATGGACTTATTCGACTGTTTAACTCCATTGTGTAGCCCATTTTAAATATCGGTTTATTTGTGTCCTTGTGTTAGAAAGGGGATTTCTGGTTGGCTAGGGCATGCACCTAAGCCAGGCCGAAATCACCACTCTAGTCAGGGCAAGGAAGTTACACGCTGAAGATTACCCCTGCTCACCCCCTTGGTAGCTTGGCACGAGCAGTCAGGCTTATCCCAGAGTCAATGTGTAAAGTGTTTGCGCAACACACACTCACACAGCAGCGACACACTAGGCACACCACAAAAGAAACTCCACACAAGGTTATACAAAAAATAGCCTTTATATTACTCATAAACACATTAGATCAGAATCACAATATACAATGTGCCAACTGGCACTAGGTAGTACTTTATAGTGGATTATATACATGACAGGGCCAATCAGGCCACTGTGAGAACCATTAGAAACACAAGTAGTAACAATCATCACAACCAGTAACTACTGGTAAAATACTGTACTCAGCATCATCACATTGGGCCTAAACGCATTATGCATCACAATAAGGCCTTACGCCCTCCCAGCACATCAGGTGCTTCACAGGCCACTGGCCTTTCCTCGGGGGCCCATCTGGAACTTCCCCATCAGGCCCTATGTCCACAAAAGTCAGGGCGCTAAATGGGGCAAGGGTGCAACTCACCCATATTCCCCTGCTGCCACCAAGAAATTCCCCTGTTGTTGCAGCTGCCTTCAATCTCGCGGTGCAGCTGTGAAACCCGGCACCACATTGCCACTCAAGCCCCACTCGCTAGGACTCTAAAACAAAATGCCACCACGTTGCAGCTGCCCATGATCTGGCGGTGCAGCTGTGGGACCAATAGTGAGCACCAGCAGTGCCTTGGGAGCCCCTCCTTTCCAGGGCTCCTCTGGGTGCAATTGAAGCCACAAATAGGCACCCGCAACATTGCAGCTGCCCGCGATCTGGAGGTGCAGCTGTGCTGAAAAATCGGCACCCCCAGTGCCTTGGGAGGCCCCTCCTTTCCAGTGCTTCTCTTGGGGGATGAATTTGGCCCAAGTCCTCGCTGGTATCACCAGTGCTCTCCCTTCTGCCCCACTCACTTGGGGCTTCTCCGATGGCTGAATCAGGCCCTCAACAGGCCGCCTGGCAGACCCAGCTCATGAGACGTTTCCTCCTTTCGCCTGGTCTCCTCACTCTGACCAGTGATCTCTGGAGACTCGTTTCTCCCTCTCCGAGGCGGGGGGAGGCGGAAATGGATCCCGCGAGGCTCTGGCTCAGTTGCTTCAGCAGGCCCCATCCACAGTCAGGCAACGGGCACCTAACCTCCGGTTCGTGTTAGCGGCGGCTCTTTGAAGCACAGAAATGCGGGGTATGCTACCGCTTCACCTCCAGGCAGCACGGGGGAATCTCCACGCCAGGATTCCCTCAGAACACTTTGCAGCCCAGCAGCACAGCGCTGCCATGCATCAAGACCCTGGGACAGGCTGGGACAGTGTGGGCCCCCTTCTGGGGCTCCGATCACTACAAGAGGTGAGCGCGGCCCAGGCTGCAGGGCACAAGCGCTCCTCCCATCCTGGCACCAGCAATCAGGATGTAGCGCTCACGAGGCGCTAGGACCCAAGTTTTTTTAGAGGGGCAGAGCTGGGCACAGGCAGGCCAGCACGTAGGGCCTCCCAGGAAACAGCAGCTGGGTCCCACGGCGGTTCCTCCTGACGCCCAGTAGTCCTCCATCCCCTAAGCAGACACAAGTAAGCACACTTTACAAGGGGTCACAGCCCCAATATTTATACCAGGTTGGTCTTTCTTCTGCCCTGGCAGTGGGCTTGGGGATCCAGTCCCAACTGGATCTGGAGGGTTTGGGAGCATTTTTCTTTACAGTGTTCACACCCTCCTTGGTCAAGTTGGGCTCTGCCCTCAGGCACAAGACAGGGGGGCTGAGCCAAAATTGAACCAGGCAGGCACAGACCCATTCAGGGTCACGGGCTACTCCTCCCACTACTCTAAAAGTATATCTGCCTATTCAGCCTAGCCCTGACTCACCCTGCCCCTCTGGAGCCACACACCTCACCAGCCCCTGTCACTCCAGAGTCAGACATGCAATACACATCAGGGAGGCAAAGACACGTAGCACACAGAAATGCCAACTTCTAAAAATGGCATTTCTAAAATCATGATCATAAATCTGCGCACACCATTGTGCAGCATTTATCATCACTATTCCAAACATACTAAACGTGACCACGCTGCTCCTTTCATATCAGGAATTACCACTGAAACACTTATCAGGGAATCTCCAATGCATTCCTATGAGAGGGCAGCCTCACAGGAGTGAGAAACCAAAATGACACTACCAGGCAGTGGCGTAGCTAGAGCTTCTGGCGCCCGGGGCTATCCCTCAGATTGCCGCCCATGGCCAGTAGCAAGGGGCGGGCGGAGCTGGGGAAAAAGGACGGCGAGCAGCGGGGGTGGATTGGCAGGGTTTAAGTTACGACACCACTCTCTACTCCACTGCAGGTGAAAGCAAAGGTCGGAGCTGAGTTTGCTGCGTGCGTCCACCCACTATTCTCAAGGTGAACGCCGTCCACCCTGCCAAGAAGTTGGGCCACACAGAAATATGCTGAACTTGTCCCGGTATCATTTTCAGACTCCTGGACAAGTTACACTCATTGTGAGATCCTCTGCTGGCTTCTTGTGAGGCATAAAATACCCCATTGATTGTACACTGCTCTATCTAATCTTTCTCTCCTCTTTGTATCAGGGATTCACTTTAATAATACAGCACAATGTTAACTTTGCACGCCACAAATAAACATTTGCTGAATGTCCTCAGGAATAAAGTAGCTTCCTTTTGGGACAGGGCCTTCTAATTTGCATTGGCTAGAGAATGACCTTCCCCTATTGTGCATAAAAAAAACTTAAGACTTGTATGTAATCTGTACTGTATCATTTTGATCTATAATTCTCTATGATTTTCCTTGTTTTTATTACACTGTTTTTTCCTATTAAGTTGTTCTATAGTGCCAGGAATCCAAGGTATTCATGCTTGTATTAATAAACCATAGCAGCATAACATCAAATGTGAACTGAGCTCTCGGAGAGCGGCCAGCTGCTGTTTGCTCTCCCAATTCTCAGCTCGCAGTTTTGAACTGAGCACAAAGAGAACTGTGAACAGTTCACAGCTCACTGAGTGCTCAGTTCACAATTGCAATAAGTGTTTTGAAAGAGCTATGGGTTGTTCTCAGCTGAGGAAATCCTGAGGAGGTCATGAGGGAGAGCCCAAGAAGTGTCACTTGCATGATACTCCCACCTCAGAAACCTCCAATTCCCATCAAAGAGACATTACAAAGAAATATACTCTATTTTGAGAACGATAACATTTAGAAAGGGATTTGGAAAGAAAATAATGTGTATTAATGAGCCCTTGTAAGACTAAGGAGAGATAAAGGAGGGCCCTGAAGCAGGCCTGGCATATAAGTAACGATCGGGCGTGCAGTGGCCCACCCGAATGTATCCTTGGCCCACCCGAATAAAAATTCCTGTAACAGGGCCTGTTGGGAAGAAGCACTGTGCGGCAACACGCATGTCATGGGTTCAAATACCGGTAAGGTGGGCAAATCGTTTGAATCTGGGCAGAAGTAACTATCATTCAAGCGCCTTGGGACAATTTTCTGTTTGTGTGCGATATGACGACAGAACATTTGCGGTCATCCAAAAGGTGACTAAACATGGAGCCGAAAAACAATTTCATCCACACACTTTTGCAAACAATCCCCTCTAACCCAGGATAAAAGAGTATCGCGCGCCACAAGGAGAGGCCCTTGCGTATTCCCGCCATTCTACGTTCCACTCCATCCGTTCAGTGGAGAATGGTTTGATTTCTCACAAAAAGTACGCACCGTTATCGCCATTGGCTAAATCTGTGACTTGAGCAACACCTACAGGCTATGTTCAAATTATGACTACGACTGCCATGATTCCAAGCACAAGTTCAAGTGATATGGTCAAATGCTATGTGGCCACACTTCCAGCTTGTCTTGCCTTTTTGGCCGCATTCTAGGAATTGTAGTTGCGTTTTAAACATTGAAAGTATGTGCCAAAAATATTATCTTAATAGCCAAAACTGGTTGGCGGTGTCGCACATGACAGGCACTAGTTGGTACATATACATTTGTACTCTTATAATTTAAAATTTATAACGCCGTACATAACAAGTGTTATTAGTGCACTAGTCAATAAGGAACTCGATTTATCGACCCAGAAGTAAATATAGTGTGGACCCCGACGTGATTAATACTAATCAGCTGCTGATAATACAGACGAGCAGAGAATTGTAGCGCGCTGCAATGATGCATTTTACTCAGATAATGTGCAGATGGCCTGCATTCGTGCAAACATTGATCAGATCAAATGCTCTTTTGGACAAGTTTTGCTGTTTGCTTTTAAGGGAATGGCTCAAGGGGGTTGCTCGTGTCAATATTATGTCAACTGATGAACCAGGGTAAAAAGGGATAACAAATAAATTCCAAGATGCAACCTATGTTCATGAATCATTTTATGCAAAGGTTTTTCAGAAATAAAAACAGAACACAAAATAACAAAACAAAAACTGATTATAAAATTATAGGAAAGAAGGAGAGAAAATATATTGGTTACATTTCTTGTTACGCAAACAAGGCAAATCAGAGAAAATTCAGTATGCCCCACATGCAAAAACCTGTGCGTGCCATGGACTGCTATAACGCCTGGTTGCTCAAACGCTTGAACGCCATTGGCGACGAGGCAGTCACCCACTCTGCTGTTCACATACAGTGGAAGAGCTGCGCGCTCAACAGACAAACAATGAAAACACTTCCTACCCAGTAACACTGTGGTTAAGAGAAAGGAAACAGACCGGACATCCGACCCGTGTGAAATGCAGACAGTGTCTGCAGCAGATCTGTATTTCCCGGCACGAGACTCCTCCACTCAGAAGAGAGCACACGTGGTGGTGTGCGGCGTGCGCGATAGTGTGCATCACCGCTGCAGCGCGGGGCTGGCCAAAAATTATGCCCAGGGCCGTCATTGGTAGCGCTTGATGCTCGCTACAAGATTGATGGCCCTGGGACCACATAAACAGTACGCCGGCGCCGCACCACCACCAAGTTAGGTGGAGGTGGTGCAGAATTTTGTGTGGTGCGGCATTTGGGTGCAAGCAGGTGAGCTTGTACTTACAGTTACACGTGTGGTGTACTGGCTGCTCAGCGACAGCACCAGTGCCACGCAGCTGCCGCTGGCCACCACGAAAATAGTGCTACGCCACTGATTTCACTGCGCCACTTCTACAACTTGACTGCATCACAATCCTTCCGCCTGCTTCAAGCAGGCGTAAGGACTGACGCAGGGCCTTTCACGTGGGACTCGCCCATGGTCAATGGCACATTGCTAGAGTTGCCTCAAGTTTCTGGCACACTCCAGCAATGCGTCATTACTGTGCCAACAGATACGTCAGGATTCCTGATGTATCTGTTGACTACCTGGGACATGGAGCTCCATACAGTAAATACGACGCATCCACTGTGTTGCAAGGAGGGCGCAATGAAAAGTGTTGCATCGCTGTTTTTAACCAGCGATGCCACACTTTTCATAAACGAGGCCCTAAATTATTATCAATGGTTGTTTACAAAATGTACCTAGAAACGCTGCCTTTGTCACAGCTTTCCCCAAAGGAGTGCTGAGGGGGAGCACACAATACCACGTCTAATTACATTCATGTGTGTTTACTTTTCAGCAGTTTTATTGGAGAGCATTTAACACATATTTACTGAAAGTAGCAGTGTCCCTTGCTCACTGTGCTTTAAAATGTGCCATTTCCAATATATTATTACAAACAGTTGTAAATATAGAATAATAACAGTTAAAAAATACTTCAAAATGTGCAACATTCTTTTAAATCTCACCATATTATGTCTTTCATTAAAAGATATTGTGAGGGATCGAAACCCATGCCCATCACCAAGACCCAAGTGTTGTTATTGGGGATCGTGCCCCCCCAAAACACCTACCTCCGGCTACGGGCTTTTTCTGCACCATCTTCCCCTCTGTCTGCACCATCTCTGCCTGCACCATCTCACCATTTGCATGCACCATCTCGCCCTCTGCCTGCACCATCTCGCCCTCTGCCTGCACCATATAACTCTGTCTGCACCATCTCACCCTCTGCCTGTGCCATCTCACCCTCTGCCTGCGCCATCTCACCCTCTGCCTGCGCCATCTTACCCCCTGTCCGCACCATCTCTCTTTGCCTGCAGAAATCTCCCCCTCTGCCTGCACCATATTACTCTCTGACTGAACCATCTCACCCTCTGCCTGCATCATCTCATTGCACCCTCTGCCTGCACCATCTCCCCCTCTGCCTTCACCACCTCCCCTCTGCCTGCACCATCTCACTCTGTGCCTGCACCATCTCACTCTCTGCCTGCACCATCTCACTCTCTGCCTGCACCATCTCTCCCTCTGCCTGCACCATCTCTCCCTCTGTCTGCACCATCTCTCCCTCTGCCTGCACCATCTCACCCTCTGCCTGAACCATCTCACACTCTGCCTGCACCATCTCTCCCTCTGTCTGCGCCACATCACCCTCTGTCTGCGCCACATCACCCTCTGCCTGCACCATCTCCCCTTTGCTTGCACCATCTCCCCCTCTGCTGGCAGCATCTCCCGCTTGCCTGCGCTACATTACCCTCTGCCTGCATCATCTCACTCTTGGCCTGTACCATCTCTCCCTCTGCTGGCACCATCTCACCCTCTTCCTGCACCACGTCCCCCTTCCCTGCACCATCTCGCCCTCTGAGAGCACCATATAACTCTCTGACTGCACCATCTCACCCTCTGCCTGCATCATCTCATCGCACCCTCTGCCTGCACCATCTCCCCCTCTGCCTTCACCACCTCCCCTCTGCCTGCACCATCTCACTCTCTGCCTGCACCATCTCACTCTCTGCCTGCACCATCTCTCCCTCTGCCTGCACCATCTCTCCCTCTGCCTGCTTGCACCATCTCTCCCTCTGCCTGCACCATCTCTCCCTCTGCCTGCACCATCTCACCCTCTGCCTGCACCATCTCACCCTCTGCCTGCACCATCTCTCCCTCTGTCTGCGCCACATCACCCTCTGTCTGCGCCACATCACCCTCTGCCTGCACCATCTCCCCTTTGCTTGCACCATCTCCCCCTCTGCTGGCAGCATCTACCGCTTGCCTGCGCTACATTACCCTCTGCCTGCATCATCTCAATCTTGGCCTGTACCATCTCTCCCTCTGCTGGCACCATCTCACCCTCTTCCTGCACCACGTCCCCCTTCCCTGCACCATCTCGCCCTCTGAGGGCACCGTGTCACCATCTGTCTGCACCAACCCCCCCTGTGCCTGCACCATCTCACCCTCTGCACATCTTCCCCTCTGTCTGCACCATTGAACCCTCGGTCTGCACCATCTCTCCCTCTGCCTGCACCATCTCACCCTCTGCAAATCTAGCCTCTGCCTGCACCATTTTCCCCTCTGCCTGTCCTGTCTCGCCCTCTGCCCTCTGCCTGCTGCACCATCTCACCCCCTGCACATCTCCCCCTCTGCGTGCACCATCTCCCCCTCTGCCTGCACCGCCTCCCCTTGTGTCTGCTTCTCTTGTAACCCTATTACCTTCTATCCACCCCCACCGATGCTTTCTGTCTCCCAGTTCACAGCTCTTCTCAATGTGACGGAAAATAAACTCTTGTGAAATGTGCTTTGAATTCGTGCACGCGATACTAAATGAAAAGTTTAAATAAACAGAGAAGACACACTCACCCTCACCTTCACTCTGCCTTCGAACACACCGCAGGGACTGGGGAGGACTGGTCAGGCTGGGAGCAGGAAGAGTCTAAAACGAGGGGGTTTATGGAGAAGGGAAAGATAGCCATGTAGCTTTGCTTGCAGTAGACACCGCGGGGCTGGCCACAAATTGTTCCCAGGGCCGTCATTGGTAGCGCTTTACGCTCGCTACAAGATTGACGGCCCTGGGACCCACATAAACAGTAAGCCGGGCCCGGCGCCGCACCACCACTAAGTTAGGTGGAGCAGCATTTTGTGTGGTGCGGCATTTGGGTGCAAGCAGGTGCGCTTGCACGTACAGTAACACGTGTGGTGTACTGGCTGCTCAGTGACAGCACCAGTGCCACGCAGCTGCCGCTGGCCGCCCCGAAAATAGTGCCGCCTGGGGCGGACCGCCCCCACCGCCCCCCCCTAGCTACGCCATTGCTACCAGGACATGTCACACACTTAAGGTACATCTTCTACCTTTTACCTACAGTGCACCCTGCCCATAGGGCTAGCTAGGGCCTACCTTAGGGGTGACTGACATGCAGTAAACGTGGGTTCACAGATGTGACAACCACTTTGCGTGCCACGTTACAGCGGCAGTAAACTGCACGCACATGCCCTGCAATGGCAGAGGCGCGGGACAGGTTTGAAAGGCTACTTTGGTGGGTGACACAAGAAGCGCTGCAAGCCCACCAGTAGCATTTAATTTACTGGGCCCCGGTTATATGAGATACCACCTTACTGGGGACAGATAGGTCAATTAAATACGCTAAACAGGTGTAGCCCAATCTTACCATGTTTACCACAGAGAGCACAGGCACTTTACACTGGATAGCAGTGCTAAAGTGCCCAGAGTCCTAAATCCACCAACACCAGGTCAGAAAAAATTGGAAGAAGGCAAAAAGTTCAGAGATGACCCTGCAAAAAGGGCCAAGTCCAACACCTTGCTACTGCATTTTAGCTGTTTCTTCATTTAAAAATGAAAGCTTGTTTTATATTTGTGTCATACCAGCCTTATCTAATCACCACAATTCAAGAATACAAACCCCAGTTCACCCTGTTATTATTTAAATTTCTAGAATAGTTTCTATTACATTAATGAGTAAATGGCTGCAAATAAGTGAACACTTTTGCTCAGTTCCTCCATGGGGCAAGTTTCATAACGTGTGCAGATATTGGATAAAGAGGAGAAAAACATGTCCAAAAGAGAACAAATGTGTCTCTTTTTTTTCATTTTACATGTTATTTTACATGTAAAATTAAATTATGTGTACTGCTCGATTTACCACCCCTTGCAATATATGCACTTTCAGCATATGTAAGAACAGAATTGCATTGCAAGAGCTTGAAAAATTATTTAAAATGCTTTTTTTGTGTTTACTGACTGAAAAAATGTAACAAAACTACTTTTACATATTTATAGAAACTAGGTCGTCTCTCATTACTTCTCCTAACGTACTGGTGACGCCATACCCTAATTGATTCCTTTTCTGGACCCTAAGGGATTCATTTTCTGGAATAGAAGAATCTCCCTTAAAGTCATGAAGAGACGGTGTATAGGCAGAGTTCTGACATAATGCAAAGAAGAACCATAAGAAATGTCAGTGGAGCTGGGAAGTGTGGGGGGCAGACAAGTTGTGAAGCTATTTGTTGCCTATCCAAGCTGCAGCAGATAATTTCAGGAAAGAAGTATGAGGGGCAAAGTTAAAACTCTGTATTTAGTGCTTCCTAATTACATTATTAGCTGCATCACAAAGGAACAGGTCAGGCCCGCTTTTAATTACCTATCTCAATTGTGTGGTCCCCACTAAAGTGGAGGGCCTCAGCCAAAGAGTCCTGGCTGCCCTACTCTTGACATTCATCATGCAAATTATTTTTCTATACAGTTCTCCCTTGTTTCAGAACAAATGGTTGATTCCCACACACTGAGAGCCTGATTCGCAAAGGGCCTGAGAATTGGTGGCAGACAGCCCGCAGTCACGGGGGAGTCTCTGCACTCGGAGCAAAATCTCTGCAATGAGAATTCTTATTATGGAGATTCCGCCCAAGTGCAGAGACTCCCCCATGACTGCAGGGCCTCAGCCATGAGTGTGGAGGCCTTTTGTGAATGAAGCCCTACGTTTATGAAAAAGGGCAAGATTAATGGATAAAATATATGAGGGATGGGGGCAGCCCATAACAGTAGCAGGCACATCAGAGGGACAGGGAGCTGGCAGACAAAGAGTGCTTACTAAATACGCCCCTAACTGCCTTTATTGCCTCAAAGACACATTCTGATTGGCAGATCAGCTCATTTTGTTCCACTTTGGGCACTAAATATAGCTATCTGCCACTCTGTTAATTGGTATCAGAAAGAAGTCTCAAGCAGAATTTCAAAACCATCTGTGAAAAGTAAAGAGACAGTATCCACAGAACAATAAACAATATTGGTTGTCTTTATAATCACATTAGAATAGATAGGGCATACGAGAGAAGACATGTATAATTTTGAAAGTCTGTTAGTATAACCTGTGGGTATTTCTGCAACAGCATCTAAGGTAATCACTGAGAAGAATATGGCAAAGAGTAAGTACTTAACACGCTATACCAGAGCTCTTACGGCATTAAAAAGAAGCATAAATGCCTTTTTGTTTTTGATGTCAGGCTGAAATTAAGACTAAAACATTTGAAGAGAAGTTTGGTGATGCAAGAAAAAAGTGAAATTGATAGTAAACTCTTTTGACTGACTCCCTGATGATTCTTAGACCCAAATATTTTTCAGTTTTTTGCACATGTTCAGACAAAAAAACGCAACACCAAAATAGAATCCTTTTATTTGCCATTGTAAAGACCCACCTTAGTAAACTTTCTCAATAGACTGTGTTAGAATGGTAAAGTCCCTTGCATGGTGACAGATGTGTAACCCTGCCTGAGTGCCCCAGCTGCAAAGATATCTGGATCCCCAATGCTAGTTTTTGCTCTCATAAGCAAACAGAGATTATGCCTGTGCACTATGACATAGGCCTGTCTCACGGGTTTGTGGTCTGGTTCGACTGGGAGAGGCGCCCAAAGCGCTATCCCCATGGTAGAGAATGCTTAGTGCCTTTACGAGGACTTAAGTAGCACAAGTGTTATGGTGGCAGCTTACCGTGTACTGATCAGCAGGAGTGAAGACGCCTTTTTACCTGTGTCACTGGAGTGTGCCCTACAAGTCTACCTATGTAAAGTTCCACTGCTGTGTGCTTAACTCACTCTTGACCTTTATTGTTAGTATGTAGCGCTTTGCAGCACACATGTGGTTGCATGCATGTGCTGGTATATGTGTGCCTGTGAGAGGTACAATACATGAAAGACTATAGGTTCCATTTTGGGAGACCCAGGGCTGACTGGAGGAGCATGAGGAGGTATGAATTTGTGGATTTTTGCATTCCTGAGAGTTGTTTTGGACACACACTGGATGAAGGAAGAGCCAAGTTCCCTGGTACACTTCAAAGGGTGATTTTTGATTCGGAGAGAGAGGTCACTGAAAATGAGACTAGGCACATCTTAGAGAGGAGATAAGGCTTATGAGAGATTCATAAAGAGTAGTGTGGGGTAGGCCTGGGCAAAAATGTAGTTCCGTTCGCGGAAATTGCGATAATTTGACATTTTCGCGTTCCGCGGAGAGCGCGAAAATGTCAAAATTTCCGCTTTCCGCAGCTTGGCGATAATTTGTTTCTTGCTCGCGCTGTAAAATATACATTCTCGCGTGCGCGCAATCGCCTTACCTGAATCCCTGCATTCGCCGACAAGTTTTCTTGATCCGGTCGCGTTCTCCATGAGATGTTGGATTGTTTTTAGCCATTTGCGCTGTCTCGCGACAGTTCACGCCCGCAGTGACATCATGCGTCGCGCGATCACGTCTTTCTTCTCGCGATCATGCACCGCGAGACAACTCAAAACAAGATGGCTGCGCCCGCGAGCAACCACATGGGTAAGTTGGCGACCCGCAACCATGCAGAAAATCTTGCGAACATGCGGGAAAAAAAATTCCGCCTCTTCGCGATATTTCCGCTTGTTTGCGATAATTTTAAACATTTTCGCGATAATTTGCGAAAGTGGATTTCGCAAATTCCACCCACCCCTAGTGTGGGGGCCTTGATAACCCTTTGATGCACAGATTACTGTGGCTGAAATTCAAGTGTGAACCTCTAGTGACTTCCACAGTCTGTTTTGTGGGGCTATCAGATTTGGAGTTGCTCCTGCTCTGACATACTTCAATCTGGAGGAAAGGCAGGGCAGAGGAGTGCGCTCTTCAAAAGGAAGCAAACTCACAATGCAAACTTCAATGACTCAGACACTAAATCACATTTTGTGTGTGGTAATGGATTAAAAGAAGGGGAGCTCAGGGCACCCCAAATTGTCAACTGTCAAGCAGCCTGTCAGGCTTGATGTTGACGAGAAGATGCTCTGCATGTCTTCTACCTGTGACCAGGGGGCTACGGCCTGGTAGTCATCCAGCTGGGTGAGCGGACATTACCCAACAAGCCTGGATCATCAGCACCTGCAAAGACCAGTGTGCCCTGTGAGGGAGAGGAGAGAACTTGGAGGGGGTGAGGTCCAGTGGGGGATCCTTGCAAGTGGATCCCTTTTGTGAGATGTGAAGAAGCAGCTGCCACACTGATCAGGCCATCACCCATGTGCAGATTGAATTTACTGACCCAGTATGCAGAGAGAGCTACAATAAACCTAACTGTTGCTGTACTGATCAGACTGTCGCCTGTGTGCAGGGTAAAGTCAGTAACCCTGAACACTGCCAGTGGCGGCCTCTGTGAATATTGCATTACTGCTCTGCTGATTAGGCCATCACCTGTGTGCGGAGTAAAGTCACTGACCTCAAATGCCAGAAGAGGGCCACCATGAATATTGCGAACTGCCATACCCATTGGGCCATCACGCATGACCAGAGTAAAGCCGGGTACCACGTATGCCAGAGGGAGCCATCGTGAAGATTGCTCTACGGTCGTGCCAATCCAGCTGTCACCTGTGTGTGGAGCTAATTCAATGACCCAGTATGCCAGAGGGGGCCACAGTGAGGATTGCATCACTGCTGTGCGAATCACAATGTTGCCTGTGCGTGGAGCAAAAGTGGTGACCCGGATGCCGAAAGGGGCCGGTGTGAAGAGCAAGGATTGTTGCTTGTTTTGGCCAAAGTCGAGAGGAAAGGATGCCATGAAGACCTGTGTGTGCCCGAACCCTGACTTACGATTGGAACCCAAGCAATTGTCACCCTACCTGTGAGAAGGATCAGAGGAATTTACTGTGTCATCAGAGAGAGCACCGTGGATGACTAGCCCCTGCCCTTGCAAAACCAAGAGTCTTACTCGCCGCCAGCAGCTGCTGCAGATCACCATTTGTTGGAATTTGAAATGTTCCTAGGGACTCTGAGAGAGCAACTCCTGCAGGAACACATAAGACTGATTGCAGGGCTAAAGGGGATCTTGTTCTGCCTCGTAGTGCTTTAGGCGCTGGAACACTTTTGACAGTGGAAGAGAAAGAGTGGCACTCCTGAGACTCAAACTGATAGTGAGTCTAAATCCGCATGTCAATTTTGTGTATGCTGTATTTTACTTTCTGTTCATATGTGAATACTGCTTTTCTCATAAAAGCAACTATTTGACACAGACAATCATTTATTGCTGCTATGGAACACATTTGGTGTTGT
Source organism: Triturus cristatus (assembly GCF_964204655.1). NCBI lineage: Eukaryota > Metazoa > Chordata > Amphibia > Caudata > Salamandridae > Triturus > Triturus cristatus. The sequence goes on along the minus strand of NC_140587.1, from coordinate 729,796,916 downwards.
GGACCTGTGTTCAACCCCTATATTTACCTTTCACCAAGAAGCCTTTCACAGGTCCACTCACACTACTATTGAGAGTCAAGTGCTGAAAGGTCCTTGGCCCTTTTGTTCAGGACCCATCGTAAGTCAGCCCCAGAACATCAAGAGTTAAAAGACTGAACACCCATGGTCGGGACCATTACCTTTTGCTTGCCCCGAGTCCCTCTGAAAGGGGTTCTGACAAACTGCCTTGGTTTGTCTTAAATTTGAATTTATGTCAGCATTTGCATCTAGCCTTAGACATAGGATACCCTATTCTTTGTTGTAAATGTTCTTTATATTTCAATCTTTTTTACTAGATTGTGCTAAGTCATTGTCTTAGTTGTATTTTTTCTCTTTGGTCACAGGTCATTTGAACATGTTTGCTTCTTCTGACTGTTGCTTTGGCTTGCATGGTTATTCTATTGGATTAAACCACACTAGGCCCCACAAAGCTCAGATTATGTACTCCAGAGCCTGAGTTGGTAGCAAGAAAATATCAGGATGCCGGTCAGACTGGCTTCCGCTGTCCTGTTGGAGGGGGTTGATCCACTGTGCTATTCTTAGAAATGGTCGATCCAACCACCAGATTACGATGCATGCATATACAGAGACTTGCGTCCACCAAGGTCTCTCAGACTCTGCCTGGACATTTCGACCATGGTGGTGTTGGAAAGGACCAACGGAGCTAGTCGGAGAGGTAACCGCCTTATGAACTGCATGTTCAATTGCGATCCTCCTTTCAGACGAGCAGACCGTGGCGGTCCAACCACCTCATCTGAGCTGGCGGAAAGGGTGGGATATAAGGCCAAAATGTGCTTAACCTGCTTGATGACCAAAATCGAGACTATTGTGGACACAACTGCCAGTAAGTCTCACAAAAACCTGTGTACATTGAGTCTCTGCAAATCGATGCCCTGCCATGGAAAAGCAGGTGGATAGCTTGGTCAGTATGAGTGGGGGGTGTGAGAAACATGTTTCCAAGTATGCACGCTAGGACATCTTGTCAATTCATATTTCATGAGAAACTCGGCATGAGGGGGGCCTGAAGGAGCAGTGGAAAGGGCGAGTAGTGCGAGTTGTGTAGCAGGGCTTCAAGTGGTCCAGGGTCTGCCAGTGCTTAGCACTAGCAGGTCAAAAAAGCAGATGCAGAGACAGGTCCCATAGGACTTTTCATTTTTGCCCTCACCTTCAAGGTACAAAATAAATTCAACCCTGCAGCAGTGTCACCTTCTACTGCCGGAGATGTAACTGCAACAAAACTCCTAATAGTCCATTCCCTGTCATGTCATGTCAGAACTGAAGCAGTATCATAATACTATGCAAGGAATCCACAGTTGTTTCTGCAATGTCTAATGCAACTAACAACCATTGGCAAATCCAATAGTCCTGCCTTCTTGTAGGTGCAATGTATCAGATACCTAGTTGTTATGCAATGATAGAAGTAGTTATATACCATACATGTGGGACACTTACCAATCACAGATGTATAGATTACGTGCTTGTAAGCCATGCCCTCCTCTAAATCAGCCATGCCCCTGTGAGAGATTCCCCTCAGTACAGTAATCCCACTCAAAGTCCCATTGAAAAAAATAATTAAACATACATTTCACAAAACTGTTCAGGTCCACCATAACAAAGAAGATAGAGAGCATGTGTATGTGTCAATGTGGGCAAGTAAAACATTCTTGGAGAAAATCTTTAGACACTTCACATCACTTGACTGAAAGCACTCCTATCCTACTATGTACTAGAGGATACTTCAATCATGGGGTTGTGAGACGATATACACCCCCCTGGAACCACAAGACCGTGGATAGGGCTAGGGGCTTTGCATCCCTGCTCGAAACATATTTTATGGGCCCCTGTACGCAACATCACTGAATGAATGTTCCCATCACATCTGCAATATGCCCTCTATATCCACATCACTGACAATGTACAGGCACACAAACTCAACATGTTTGCACAGCTCAGAAGCTGGTGTACTGATGTGGGCAATAAACAGTGTCACAAAACAGCACCTTCTCATGACGAACTTAGCAATCTACTTCTGTGACACCCTCACATTGTTCATAAGCTATGTCCTGTTGTGACATCCAACATACATCAGTATGGATGTGTCAGGAAAATGAAACACATCTTCACTGTGAAAGCACTGTAATGGGCCTTCACACATCACCCACATGAAAAATGAAAGTAAGGTAAATGTGATTCCTAAACACCATGGTGACAAACATTCAAAGGCCACAATGTAAAGACTCCCTGCTTATTTGGAATACCCAAACCAGGGGGACTCCTGGAAGGCTACTGGCCAATGCCACAGTCCATATTACACCTGCGTCAAAGTCTCCATGTGCACAGGATCTGAGCATGAGGTATATCAGGGTCGACGAATATTGTCACAAAGTGGCAGGTACATGTGGCAAATCTGTAAATGCAAGTCATTTAAAATAACTCAGCAGCAACAGCAGTTGTCAGACATCTATCAAAGGTATGTGGAAACAACACACATGAAAATAGTTACATGTGCATCCACAGTACCAATTGGGTATGACAATGCAGCACCCCGCATTTGTGGAGAAACAAATTCCTACTTTGCAAACAGTAAACACATATCCATCCATCAGCACAGGAAGTACTGCAAGCCGAAAGACATGGACATTGGCCAAGGCAAGCTGCAATACTTACCTTGGCAGAAAGCACTGAATGCCGTGCCAGCCCAAATTGGAACTCATCCCAAATATAGATCCATTGAACATTGTTGCTAGTCCGCTGTAACATCATAACTTGTCCCAAGGTCTGACTATACTTACCACTGCAGATGGATCAGCTATTATGGTGAAAAAACACAACTATAGTCACACATCCCAAATTATCACAAAATAACAATTAGTATCAGTAGCAATGGCAGGGCAGAGGTGTTCAAAACCATGCTACTGCTTCATTAGACAGAACAAATTGGTCTCTCAAAACAAAGGCCGATGGCCAGTCCAATGATCATTCTGTGGGCCAGCACACTGCTGTGCTACCAAACTTGCCTTTCAGAACACTGCCATCGAAACCTCCCCTTGATGGGGCATCCAGTGGGCAGTCCAGGCACCTCAATGATGTTACTCGGTGGGCTGGGGTTGGGATTGGGAGGGCTGGGATTGTCCTTAGGAGGGCTGGGCTTGGGATTGAGAAGGTTGGGTTGGTCTGTGGGAGGGCTGATCTCTGGATTGGGGGGGTTGTGTTGGTCTATGGGAGGGCTGGTCTCACAATTAAGAGTGCCGGGTTTGTCTATGTGTGGGATCTTGTAACCATGTAGGGTTTTGCTGGGTTTAGGGAGGGGGGAACGGGTGTTGTTTGCTTTTTTTTAGACTTTAAAATTCTGGGTTGGGTGGGGAAGATGTCTTTTGGTTTTGGAAAGGGGTGGCGCCGTTACAGGACATTTTCCTCTTTTTATCTGACGGCCCTGTGTCTTGGCTGGGGTAGTGATGTGTTTAGGAGAGGGTGACGTTGTTTTAGGTATGAGTGGGGTGGGAAAGAAGACCTTCTGGCTTTGGGAGGGGGGCGGGCAGCTGTGTCAGGGAAGAGGTCAAGGGCAACCAGGCAAATTTCTTTGGGAGACTGGGAAGGAGTTAGGACAATGGGTTGGGTTTTGGAGGTAGAGGAATGTGAAGTGAGAGGTGTGCTGTGCATGCATGTCTCTGTATCTGATGTTAGCTTGGCAATGTGTGATATTTATGTGGCAGGTGGTGTTGGTTAGGCCTGGGCCAAAATTCCGTTCCGTTCGCGGAAGTTGCGATATTTTGGCATTCTCGCGTTCCGCGCAAAGCGCGAAAATGTCAAAATTTCCGCATTCCGCAGCTTAGCGATAATTTTTTTCTTGCTCGCGCTGTAAAACAATACATTCTCGCGCGCGCGCGATCGCCTTACCTGAATCCCTGCGTTCTCCGACAAGTTTTCTTGACCCGGTCGCGTTCTCCACGAGATGTTGGATTTTGGTAGCCATTTTGCGCTGTCTCGCGAGAGTTCGCGGCCGCATTCAAGTCATTTTTCACGCGATCACGTCATTTGTCGCGCGATCAGGTCTTTCTTCTCGCGATCATGCACCGCGCGAGTATGAGAAGATTGAGATCTCGAACATGTCATTCTACATCGCGAGCCAGAGAATGAGGACGCGGGCACATGAAATCGAACGCGAACAGGAGAAAGAGACCGCGAACACGTCATATCCAACGCGACAGGGACAAAGAAGAGAACGCGATCATATCGTTTTCGACACGCCGGCGGAAGTAATGTGAAGCTGGAGAACTCAACAACGTAAAATTTACAATTTGGAGAGGAATATCGGCTCTAGCAGCATGAAACCATCTGCAAATACTGATTTTGGATGAAAAGAACTCCTTACATTCACATTTGGCTTTCCTTTTTTGTGCAAGGACTCCAGGAGTCATTTTTTTTTTACAAAGTGGAGAGAGGGAGGAAGTGACACAGATTCTCCAACTTCCTGTTCCTGTCCAGCAGGCTCCTCCCAGTGCTTTGTCCATCTCCTGCTCATTCTGCCTTTGGATTTGGAGCTGGAAAGATCTCTCTTTTTGTCTGCTGCATCATTGCAATTGGATTTCAGGATTTTTGGAATAGGATATTTTACAAGTAAGTGGTTGTTGTGTTTGATTGTGGGCATTGCAGTTGTTGTGTAACTACAATTTATTTTTGATAATTAATTATCATCATTCCTTTTTTTTTTTTTTTATTTATTTTAATTTTGTGGGTTGTAGTAGTAGGCCCGAGCTAGCCATGGGCATGGCCTCATGGGTGTGTGTGTGCATGATGAAGCAACTGTTCCTTTTGTTTTTTGAATATATTTCATTTTCAATCACATTTAGGGCATGGATGGCATTGGATTGAGTTGGGGAAGTGTGTTTTTTGGGGTGGCCTTGCTGATGTTGTTGGGCCTGGACATGTGGCTGGTGGCCATTTTGAGGCCTAGGCCTGCAAGCTTGCCTGGCCTTGTCTGCCAGCAGGCCTGCTTTCATCCACTGCTACCAGAGCAGGTAGCCACAGCTTTAGTAATCTACTGTTTTCTGTGTGCTCTGTTGAATTTAGACATCATTTTGGGCATGGATGCCATTGGATTGAGTTGGGGAAGTGTGTATTTTGGGGTGGCCTTGCTGATGTTGTTGGGGCTCTCCATGTGGCTGGTGGCCATTTTGAGGCCTAGGCCTGCAAGCTTGCCTGGCCTTGTCTGCCAACAGGCCTGCTTTCATCCACTGCTACCAGAGCAGGTAGCCACAGCTTTAGTAATCTACTGTTTTCTGTGTGTTCTGTTGATTTTAGACATCATTTTGGGCATGGATGGCATTGGATTGAGTTGGGGAAGTGTGTATTTTGGGGTGGCCTTGCTGATGTTGTTGGGGCTCGCCATGTGGCTGGTGGCCATTTTGAGGCCTAGGCCTGCAAGCTTGCCTGGCCTTGTCTGCCAGCAGGCCTGCTTTCATCCACTGCTACCAGAGGAGGTAGCCACAGCTTTAGTAATCTACTGTTTTCTGTGTGTTCTGTTGATTTTAGACATCATTTTGGGCATGGATGGCATTGGATTGAGTTGGGGAAGTGTGTATTTTGGGGTGGCCTTGCTGATGTTGTTGGGGCTCTCCATGTGGCTGGTGGCCATTTTGAGGCCTAGGCCTGCAAGCTTGCCTGGCCTTGTCTGCCAGCAGGCCTGCTTTCATCCACTGCTACCAGAGCAGGTAGCCACAGCTTTAGTAATCTACTGTTTTCTGTGTGTTCTGTTGATTTTAGACATCATTTTGGGCATGGATGGCATTGGATTGAGTTGGGGAAGTGTGTATTTTGGGGTGGCCTTGCTGATGTTGTTGGGGCTCGCCATGTGGCTGGTGGCCATTTTGAGGCCTAGGCCTGCAAGCTTGCCTGGCCTTGTCTGCCAGCAGGCCTGCTTTCATCCACTGCTACCAGAGCAGGTAGCCACAGCTTTAGTAATCTACTGTTTTCTGTGTGTTCTGTTGATTTTAGACATCATTTTGGGCATGGATGGCATTGGATTGAGTTGGGGAAGTGTGTATTTTGGGGTGGCCTTGCTGATGTTGTTGGGGCTCGCCATGTGGCTGGTGGCCATTTTGAGGCCTAGGCCTGCAAGCTTGCCTGGCCTTGTCTGCCAGCAGGCCTGCTTTCATCCACTGCTACCAGAGGAGGTAGCCACAGCTTTAGTAATCTACTGTTTTCTGTGTGTTCTGTTGATTTTAGACATCATTTTGGGCATGGATGGCATTGGATTGAGTTGGGGAAGTGTGTATTTTGGGGTGGCCTTGCTGATGTTGTTGGGGCTCGCCATGTGGCTGGTGGCCATTTTGAGGCCTAGGCCTGCAAGCTTGCCTGGCCTTGTCTGCCAGCAGGCCTGCTTTCATCCACTGCTACCAGAGCAGGTAGCCACAGCTTTAGTAATCTACTGTTTTCTGTGTGTTCTGTTGATTTTAGACATCATTTTGGGCATGGATGGCATTGGATTGAGTTGGGGAAGTGTGTATTTTGGGGTGGCCTTGCTGATGTTGTTGGGGCTCTCCATGTGGCTGGTGGCCATTTTGAGGCCTAGGCCTGCAAGCTTGCCTGGCCTTGTCTGCCAGCAGGCCTGCTTTCATCCACTGCTACCAGAGCAGGTAGCCACAGCTTTAGTAATCTACTGTTTTCTGTGTGTTCTGTTGATTTTAGACATCATTTTGGGCATGGATGGCATTGGATTGAGTTGGGGAAGTGTGTATTTGGGGTGGCCTTGCTGATGTTGTTGGGGCTCGCCATGTGGCTGGTGGCCATTTTGAGGCCTAGGCCTGCAAGCTTGCCTGGCCTTGTCTGCCAGCAGGCCTGCTTTCATCCACTGCTACCAGAGCAGGTAGCCACAGCTTTAGTAATCTACTGTTTTCTGTGTGTTCTGTTGATTTTAGACATCATTTTGGGCATGGATGGCATTGGATTGAGTTGGGGAAGTGTGTATTTTGGGGTGGCCTTGCTGATGTTGTTGGGGCTCGCCATGTGGCTGGTGGCCATTTTGAGGCCTAGGCCTGCAAGCTTGCCTGGCCTTGTCTGCCAGCAGGCCTGCTTTCATCCACTGCTACCAGAGCAGGTAGCCACAGCTTTAGTAATCTACTGTTTTCTGTGTGTTCTGTTGATTTTAGACATCATTTTGGGCATGGATGGCATTGGATTGAGTTGGGGAAGTGTGTATTTTGGGGTGGCCTTGCTGATGTTGTTGGGGCTCGCCATGTGGCTGGTGGCCATTTTGAGGCCTAGGCCTGCAAGCTTGCCTGGCCTTGTCTGCCAGCAGGCCTGCTTTCATCCACTGCTACCAGAGCAGGTAGCCACAGCTTTAGTAATCTACTGTTTTCTGTGTGTTCTGTTGATTTTAGACATCATTTTGGGCATGGATGGCATTGGATTGAGTTGGGGAAGTGTGTATTTTGGGGTGGCCTTGCTGATGTTGTTGGGGCTCGCCATGTGGCTGGTGGCCATTTTGAGGCCTAGGCCTGCAAGCTTGCCTGGCCTTGTCTGCCAGCAGGCCTGCTTTCATCCACTGCTACCAGAGCAGGTAGCCACAGCTTTAGTAATCTACTGTTTTCTGTGTGTTCTGTTGATTTTAGACATCATTTTGGGCATGGATGGCATTGGATTGAGTTGGGGAAGTGTGTATTTTGGGGTGGCCTTGCTGATGTTGTTGGGGCTCGCCATGTGGCTGGTGGCCATTTTGAGGCCTAGGCCTGCAAGCTTGCCTGGCCTTGTCTGCCAGCAGGCCTGCTTTCATCCACTGCTACCAGAGCAGGTAGCCACAGCTTTAGTAATCTACTGTTTTCTGTGTGTTCTGTTGATTTTAGACATCATTTTGGGCATGGATGGCATTGGATTGAGTTGGGGAAGTGTGTATTTTGGGGTGGCCTTGCTGATGTTGTTGGGGCTCGCCATGTGGCTGGTGGCCATTTTGAGGCCTAGGCCTGCAAGCTTGCCTGGCCTTGTCTGCCAACAGGCCTGCTTTCATCCACTGCTACCAGAGCAGGTAGCCACAGCTTTAGTAATCTACTGTTTTCTGTGTGTTCTGTTGATTTTAGACATCATTTTGGGCATGGATGGCATTGGATTGAGTTGGGGAAGTGTGTATTTTGGGGTGGCCTTGCTGATGTTGTTGGGGCTCGCCATGTGGCTGGTGGCCATTTTGAGGCCTAGGCCTGCAAGCTTGCCTGGCCTTGTCTGCCAGCAGGCCTGCTTTCATCCACTGCTACCAGAGCAGGTAGCCACAGCTTTAGTAATCTACTGTTTTCTGTGTGTTCTGTTGATTTTAGACATCATTTTGGGCATGGATGGCATTGGATTGAGTTGGGGAAGTGTGTATTTTGGGGTGGCCTTGCTGATGTTGTTGGGGCTCGCCATGTGGCTGGTGGCCATTTTGAGGCCTAGGCCTGCAAGCTTGCCTGGCCTTGTCTGCCAGCAGGCCTGCTTTCATCCACTGCTACCAGAGCAGGTAGCCACAGCTTTAGTAATCTACTGTTTTCTGTGTGTTCTGTTGATTTTAGACATCATTTTGGGCATGGATGGCATTGGATTGAGTTGGGGAAGTGTGTATTTTGGGGTGGCCTTGCTGATGTTGTTGGGGCTCGCCATGTGGCTGGTGGCCATTTTGAGGCCTAGGCCTGCAAGCTTGCCTGGCCTTGTCTGCCAACAGGCCTGCTTTCATCCACTGCTACCAGAGCAGGTAGCCACAGCTTTAGTAATCTACTGTTTTCTGTGTGTTCTGTTGATTTTAGACATCATTTTGGGCATGGATGGCATTGGATTGAGTTGGGGAAGTGTGTATTTTGGGGTGGCCTTGCTGATGTTGTTGGGGCTCGCCATGTGGCTGGTGGCCATTTTGAGGCCTAGGCCTGCAAGCTTGCCTGGCCTTGTCTGCCAGCAGGCCTGCTTTCATCCACTGCTACCAGAGCAGGTAGCCACAGCTTTATTGATCAAGTGTTTTCTATGTGATCTGTTGAATTTTTAGACATCACCTTCCTGAGAGTGTAGTGTGGCTGTACACAGACTCAGTACTAGTAGTATAACATAGCTCTAGTTAAAAAAAAATCATAAATGGCTAGACTATCTTTTGTTTGCACTAGTACAGTACTAAGTAACTGAACCACAAAAACAAATGCAACATTTCACTGATGTTCTTCTCCTGTCTTCTTTGCTTATAGGTGCACAAAAGACAGAGTAGGAGGTGTCATCGGCATCACCTGGCTACCCGTTGTACTGCCAGCCAGACAGAAGTCCTGCTGCGCATCACGCCCACGTGTGACCAGAACTTGTTGTGCATCTGCCTCCTGCCTGACGTCGGAATAAGATGGCCCCAAAGAAAGGTACCAGGTCCAGTACCAAGAAAGTTGCTGGTGAGAAGAAGGAACAGAAAAAGGAAGTGCCATTAACCACGACTGGTGGTGTGCCGGCCAAGGTTTTTTTTGGCACCAAAGCGTTGTCCGGGAACCAAGCTGGGAGCAGCACAGCGGTCCAGCAACCCCACCAACCTAGGCCCAAGGGCTTTACTGTCGCAGAGGTAGCCAGTCTACTAACGGGCAGCGATGTTGAAGAAATGTCATTACCGCAAAGTAGTACACAATCAAGTTCAACGCAGGCGCAAACTCAGCAGATCAGTGTGCAGCCGCCGCAACAAGAACAGCAGCAGCAGCCGGCGCAACCAGAACAGCAGCAGCAGCCGGCGCAACCAGAACAGCAGCAGCAGCCGGCGCAACCAGAACAGCAGCAGCAGCCGGCGCAACCAGAACAGCAGCAGCAGCCGGCGCAACCAGAACAGCAGCAGCAGCCGGCGCAACCAGAACAGCAGCAGCAGCCGGCGCAACCAGAACAGCAGCAGCAGCCGCCGCAACCAGACCAGCAGCAGCAGCCGCCGCAACCAGAACAGCAGCAGCAGCCGCCGCAACCAGAACAGCAGCAGCCGCCACAACAGCCCACCATAGTAGTTGTTGCTCCTGACGTAGGGGCATTTCAGGAAATCGAGCTTCCTGCAGACAAAGCGGAGCGAAGTCAAACCACTGTTTCAGAACATCTATTGTCTTCCAGACCACCAGCAAGGAAAAGGAGGCTTAGTCCATCATCTTCTTCTTCAAGCCCCGCTTCTGATGATCGTGATGACACTTGGGTCCCACCAGCTCGGTCTGAGAGTGAAGTACGCCACAAGACATTGCTTCTGAAAAGGAAGGTCCCAGAAAAACTTAGAGTTATGGAGGTAGATGTAGAAGAGGGGGGTGATGATGTTGATGAAGACGAGCCAGTCATCACGCACATTACTCCCGCCCCAAAGGGATTGGAGACCGACATTCTAACCCTATCCAGAAAGGCTGCTACTGAGCGGGATGTAGCACGGATCTCACCAACACAGGTTACACCACCACTACCTCCAGCTGCCATATTTTCCAAGGCCCGGCAGGGACCTACATCCAGCTCAACCACCTCAGTAGGAAGTGGTAGTAAAAGTCACAGTGTAGGTGGACAGGGTCACATATTTTCAAGGACCCCCTCAAGTTCATCTGGTGTTGAAAGTGGCACATCCAGCAGTGCCAGAAAGTTCTCCTCCCCAGTTTGGGACTTCTTTTCTGTTAGCGCCAAGGAGGAGAACATTGCTATATGCGCAATTTGTCGGCAAGGTGTTCGGCGTGGTAAGCTTGGTACAAACTATGGTACCGGAGGACAAGCAAGTCATCTCAGAATACACCACACTATTGTGTGGGAAGATCACCTACTTAAGTTAAAAGAAAGTAGGAAAACTAAACCCTTTGAAGTTGGTCAGGAATCAGGGAGCGATATTATTGTGGTGGCAGGTGAAGAACAGGGAGGCATTTCTAGCCCTGTCTCCAGTAGTGCAGTCACTGCAGTGGTAACGCCCACATCCTCCTCAGTAACATCAGAGTGGCACCGCAGTAAGAGCCATACTCAGAGTGTGGGTGAGACACCAAGGCGACCGGCGGCGAGTACCTCAATGAGACAATCTGTGTCGTTGAGCCTTAGTGGGTTAATGGCACCACTAAGGAAAGTAAGCCAGCCTACCATTGACAGCATGTTTAGGTTGGAGGGGCAGTTCCAACGCAACCACCCAACGGCACGATTGTACAATGCGAAGCTGGCTAAAATGTTAGCGCTGGACCTTCTTCCTTTTTCATTTGTGGAAGGGGTGGGTTTCCTTGAATTTGTGTCTGCCATCTGCCCGAAATGGAAAGTTCCAAGCCGGTCCTATTTCGCAAGAATTGCTGTTCCGGCACTACATCATGATGTGCTGGAATTGGTTGGACAAGCTTTGCAGAAGAGTGCTGTGCACAATATCCACCTGACAACAGACATGTGGACCAGTTGCCAAGCCACAGATTACATGTGTATCACTGCACACTGGATCTCTTTTGTGGGGGTTAAAGATCAACTATCTGCACGAGGTGTTGTTGACACAGCTGCGATTTTTGAAGGTACTCGGAAACATGCAACTGTAGCCATGTTCGCCATGGAGAAATCTCATACGGCTGAAAACATTTTAGAAGAGTTTCGCACCAAGGTTTTGGAATGGCTGCAGCCCAGAGGGCTTGGTATTGGTTTTGTTGCCACAGACAATGGCAGTAATGTACTTAAGGCCATGGAACTTGGTTCCTATTTCAGGGTTCCGTGTTTGGCACACTGCATAAACATTATAGTGCAAGACTTTCTGAAAAAAGAACCCATAGTAAGCAATTTACTGTCCATCTGCCGAAGAATATGCACTCATTTCAGCCATTCTTTTAAAGCTCGGAAGCAGCTGAGGATCATCCAACGTGACCGTAGGGTGCCAGTCAAGGCACTCATCCAGGAGGTGGCAACACGTTGGAACTCAACGTATTACATGCTTGATCGTCTGTACGAACAGCACAGGTCACTCAATGATTATGTCTGGTACAGAAGCAGTGATGCTAGTGTTAAAGGCATGACCCTTCAGAGGGAGCAATGGACCCTAATTCAATGCCTGACTGAGATGCTGTCTCCTTTTGAGGTCTTCACACGTGAAGTCAGCAAGGAGGACTGTACAATGGGCCAAGCGATCCCATTGTTGCAAATGCTAGAGCATGAGCTGAATAATGTGTCTGAATCCTACAAAGGTGTAGAGGACAGAAGGCAAGCCCATGACTTGGTGGAGAGCTTATCCAGGCGCTTATCAGAAAATGTAAGGATACAAAATAAAATTTTGTCACAAGACCATTACATTTGTGCCACAATTCTGGATCCACGTGCAAAATTAGGACTATTCCGTTCTTTTTCCGACACTGATGTTGCCCGCTACAAAAGTTGTATAGCTGAAGCAGCCATCAAGTTTGAAAACGAAGGGCTGCTAATTAAAAGCCCGCCACATCAACCCACAACAAGTACTGATACTGAAGCAGGCCATGCAGAATCAAGTGCAACTTCGTCGGCTGAGGGCAGTGCGGTTGGCTCACAATCGCAACACTCACCATCACCATCGACTACAAAAACAATAACTGGATCATTCTGCCGAGTACAATCATTATCAGATTGGTATGTAAAGATGGGCTTTAAGCACAGTGCTGATGCACAGAAAAAACAGCACAAAAGCTTACCAGCAGCAACCCTGAACATTGAGCGGATGGTCCAGGCCTATCTGGACGACCAAACAGAGGTGTACGTTGATCAAAACCCAGTGCAGTATTGGTATAGGAAAAGGTCTGAATGGCCACAGCTCAGCAGGCTGGCGATAAGCTATCTGGCTTGCCCTGTCGTAAGTGTCTCTTCCGAACGTGTTTTCAGTGCTGCTGGTTCCATTGTAACCTTGAGAAGGACCAGTCTATCTCCCAAAAACGTAGAGAGGTTAACAATGATCAAAATGAATCAGCACTTCATACCACCGAATTACACAATGCAGGAATCAACAGAGGAAGATGAGGACAGCGGCTCAGGTGATGGAAGTATTGTGTCAGATGATTACCTACTACTGGACGATCCCCAGAGTTTGAGGACGAGCTATACTTCCCTGACAATTAGGCTTGCACTTACTGTCTTCCTCCCTTTTTTCCCCCTTTGTTTGTGTCTGTTGTTCCGGTTATAAACTTGTGAATCGCAACCAATGCATTATCACCGTCTTCTAATCTTCTAATTTAAGATACAAGTTTCAGGTGTCTGCCATTTGACACTACAGTCCTCAGAATCCAGCTCCTCCGCTCGATCATACTGCATCTCCTGGTCAATTCCATTTCCCTCATGAATGATGATTGGATGATGGTAACAACAAATTCAAACTTTCCTCGTCCTTCCAAAACAAGTGGACCATGAATCTGATGACTTCTATAGCTATCCTCCTTCAGAGCCGAGAGAGACTGGCCATTAACTGAAAATAAGATGCAACAGGTAATGATTGATGCCATGCATTGTCCGCAGAAAAGCAGACTGAGTGATGTAGATTTTGTTGTGTGTGTTGCGCATGAATGAATTGATGTAATTGTGCACTGCCACTAATCAACTTTCTACAGAACACACTAGTAATTACTAATTTTCCTCTTCTGGCAAACAAGAAATGTGTACTTCTCTCCTGCATCTTGGTGATACATTGCTTTTAATTCAATACAGGAAGGGCACTCACTCAATCTGCGCAATGCAAATGACTGTGACTTAACAGCACCGTCCATCATGATGATGGCGAAAGAGACGGCCTGCAGCGTTAACGAGATGAGATGCAACAGGTAATGATTGATGCCATGCATTGGCCGCAGAATAGCAGACTGAATGATGTAGATTTTGTGGTGTGTTTCGCATGAATTGATGTAATTGTGCACTGCCACTAATCAACTTTCTACAGAACACACTAGTAATTACTAATTTTCCTCTTCTGGCAAACAAGAAATGTGTACTTCTCCTGCATCTTGGTGATACATTGCTTTTAATTCAATACAGGAAGGGGACTCACTCAATCTGCTGCGCAATGCAAATGACTGTGACTTAAACAGCACCGTCCGTCATGATGATGGCGAAAGAGACGGCCCGTTAACTTAAGATGAGAAGTAACAGGTAATAAATGATGATAATTAATGGCATGCATTGGACACCTGACTCTGAGCTATTGATCTTTGTGTTTGCGTTGTTTGTTGTGCACAAAGTGAATGATGTCAAAGTGTACTAGTGTTAATCTATCTTTCTGTACACAATAAAGAATGACTCAAGTCAGTAATATTTATATTTCTACTCTTGTTGTGTTCTAAAAATTACACTTGTACTGCAGGCCGATCTTCAGTCAGTAGAAGTATCAGAGCTGATGATGAAGTCAGGAGGATGTTTCATGAGTGGCATAAAACGGAAAAGCCTAAAGGTAAACACGTGAACCACAACCACAGCACACCCAAATGTCTGTGTAGAAGTTGAATAGAGTGTAGCGGTGGGATGACTGCAGTGCATTGATTTTACTAACTTTAACTGTAAAATGCTATGTCTGGAATGGATAATGTGCTTTGCGTTTGTCCAACTCTTTGAGAGAAAAAAAAAAAGGACTCTAAAGTGTTAACGTAGGATGTGCTAATGGTAAGCACTGTGGGCCTGATCTCTCCTGTTACTGTTGAAGGTCTATGCTGGAAACAGACTACAGTAGAGATGATGCATATGCATACATGCCACCTCGGAAAGTGTTCTTGTTGCACTACACCATCACTTGTGCATTTGTTTTCACTTTCTTTCTGAATATCCCCTTTGGTTTTCAATCTAAAATTACAGGCCGGGCCTTGTCCAAAACTTTGTAAAACATTACAATGCATATTAATTACCTTACCAATCAATCACCTTTTTATTCCAGCCGGGCAGTGGCGAGTGGTGAGGCGACACACCCAAGATTGATGGACGAGAGGAGCAAGAGGAATGCCGAGATGCAAAAAACCAGTCCACATTTTTGACCAGGATAAGACAGTAACAGTATCCACTTTTCACTTCTTTTAAATAATTTGATTAATATCTTGTATACATTCTTTACAACAGTGTGTTCTTGGAGTTGTTATTATCAATCATCATTACTTTTGCTCTGTGTTTACGATTCTTCACTACCAATATTTAAAATTTCTATTTGCTATCTGTTAAAGTTTTAAGGCCGGAACAGAACAAGAAATAGAAGTGTATGTAATCCGGGTCTCATCATGCATGCATTTCCTTTTTTATACCTTAACATATGGAATGGATATGGTATGGTAGTCTTCAATGATTGTCGTTTGTTTGTCTATGTATGCATACTGTTTTTCTATGTCAAACCTTTCCCAAAATCCCCCTTCCCATCCAATCAACGGACCCTAACCCTCTTCCCCCGGGCTGTGTGACTTATTGTCGAGGTGTAACTAAATTAAATGTACACCAATACTTAATCACACACTTGCTGGGGCGGATGTGGTGAAAGCAACACTACTTCAATTTCAATGCAGAGCGATGATCTTCTTCTGCTTGCCCACCCATGAGTAGGATATTTCACAGGTTATTTTATTTAACAAAGGAACATATACCTCAGCATGAATTGCCGGCATTGATTTGATTTGTTTGTTGTCATTCCTCATATACAGCACTAACTGTTAGACTGTAGGCATAGCCAAGTCGACAAAACTATAGTTTGTAACTCTGTCTAGTAGGCTATCCTCATAATATCCAGCATTGATTTTTTTTGTCAAATATTTGAGCATATAATTGTTGCTCGGTAAATTCTGTGATGTACTTCATTCAACTACTCCTCTAACAGTCTCTCAAAGGCGATTGACTATCTCCTTTTCTTTTTTTGGAAATGCTGCTACCCTGCCAGTGTATACTACTACTATACTACCACCACCACCCCAATCATGGCATGTATGAAAAAGGAAACCATCTTCACCATGCAGCCAGTGCTGTGCCACAGTTGGACATAAACATCAAGCACCGGTAAGAGAGAAGTTTGGGGGAGGCAGAATCAATAATGGACATGTTGTCAATGATGTCAGTTTCAAACACCACTCCAAAGAATGCATAGTAGAACCAGTCAATGAGTGAGGTGTGTCGCATCTATCTGTTTGTCTTATACAGTCAGCAAATTATTGAAATCAAACACACGCTATGGGCGGCCATGCACCAGCAAAGAAACAGTGTGATGTAAAACAGTTACCCCACCTACAAAACATTAACAACATTGCATGTAACATAGAAAAATATATTTAATTGACCCTAACAAATAAACTAAACCCACAAAAGCTGACCCACCCCCCTCCCTAACCCCAACGACTGTCCATAGAAATAGAGAACGCCCAAACGAGTGAGGAAACAAACAGGAATTAAAAAAGGGGCAGTGACAGGGACTAACTGGTGGGGCGGGACTGGAGGAGGACACGAATCTGGTCCTCTAAATGGGCGACGCGGCGTCTAAGGCCGCGGCAGTTGCAACCACAGTGGGGGGGGGCACCGGAGATGGCACGGTGGCGGCGGGCAGCCGCCAGACGGTGGCGCCGTACCGCTGGAGGGCGGTGGCTGGGGCCCGGGGCACTGGAGGAGGCTTCAATTGCTGCTGCACTCTCCTCCTCCTCCTCGGCTAGGACCACCAGCCGCCGGTATTCCTGCTGGATTGCCTCCAGCTTCCGGCGCCGTGCCTTGGCGGCCAACTCCTTCCGGTTGATTTTCGGAGTAGCTGTGTATCAAAAAGAAAAAAACAAGACAATTGTAAAATATAGTCTTAATAAAACAGTAGGACAAGGTAATTATTTATACACATAGTGGCATGGTAGAGTAGCACTATAAAATAAAGCACAGTAGTACATGACATTTTAAATGTCGCCCGTCCTTCTTCCTTCCACCTGTCTTACACTTTTTAGTTGAACAGTGCACCAGGTGCTCTTCTCCATAAAACTTTCAAAGCGGAGTTGAAATCAGATAGATGAGGCCATTGGTTACTCAATACTCTGGCTCCTAGTCCTATACCAATTAAAGGGAATTCTAGTCTTCTAGTTCACTCTTCAAACGTCCCCAAGAACTCATACTTACTTACGACATCGGATAGCGGGCGGACTTTGTCCGCCCGCCATCCGACTGCTAAAAAGGGTGGGGGTCCCGTGGGGACAATTAATTAGGATGATGCGCCCGGCACAGTGGCGGGCGCACCCTGTTATTTTAAATTTAAATTCTGGTTGGCTTTGCTGAAAGCAATGCTAAAATGTTGTGCTGCTTTTCCAAGCACAACATGACGGGCCTCGCACGGAGCCTGTCACGTTTTGCTTTGAAAGTCGGGGGGTACCATAGCATCGGTAGGTACCCTCCATGGGGGCCCCCAAGCATACTCTGCAATGTGTGCATGCCTTTCCGTGGCGGACGGTAATGCCGCCACGCAAAGGCATTCCAAAATGCAGATTATATGGCTGCCGGTGTGGTGAGAGAGACACCACCGCCATATTGAACCCTTTTCCGCCTAGAAATGTCTGAATATTTTCTACAGGGATGGCGGGAGGTTTGCCCCTGCTGTGACGGCAGTGAATTCCAGCCAGCCCGGCGGGGGCAATACGCCCACCATCCTAATGGGGCCCTAATTCACAACTTTACAGTATACATATACATACAGTACACCTTTGCAGTGAGTGTGCTGTCAAGTTCAACAATAGTTAAAGATTATGAATCTAACTTACCACCGCCTGCCACTGGTGCTGCCACTCCCCCTCCGTTGCTATCTGCAACTGCCGCATCCTCGCCCTCTGCGTCGCCTTCGCTGGCCCCAGCAATGGTGGTCGGTAGTGCGCCTAGAAAACATTACACATTTATTAGGCAACATATACACCTCCCCCCTATTGATCAGTAGCAAGGTTGAAAAATGAGTTAATACTAACATAAATCACTAGTACAAATCAGGTAGTAGTAGAGTAGACACTAAGTTATATGATCATTGTAGCATTTGCTTGATTAGCCCTAGCCATGCACATGTGACGTTACCTTTACCTTGCAGCTTCTTAAGACACCTTTGAGCCCACATGACCTGCCTCACACTGCTACTGTCTAGTCTACGCGCTGCGTACAGGCGGTCAACAAACATTAACAAGCCACTTTTTTAGGAAGAACTGGTGTACTACTGTTACTGTTAGTCCATATTGCTTATCCATAGATGCTACACTTTTTGGCACGGCTGAGAAATGCTTGCAAGTTGCAATATACTAACGCACACCATTTCCTTTTTTCGCATTACAGACGCAAGATTCGCTTCTACGAACCAGAGCTTCTGAACGATGCACCAACTACCAGTACTAGGTTCTTCTGAGGTGAGGGGTCCCTTCACTCACATCTTCATTTATAAATGTATATAAACTAAATTGCTATGGGATGGTGGTGCTGCCTTCCACCACTTCAGTTATCATGATTTAATTCCCAACTGTATTAGTGTAACAATGTATTTTGTTTTAATGTTATTGATTTGCCGGTTGGTGCTGCTAAGATAACAGTGTACAGACCTTCTCAAATTGAAATAAAAATTTTAAACTTACATAGACTTTGTGGTATTTGGTGTGGAGTGGACTAACTTACACGATTGAGCAAATTAAAGTAAGGGTGTGCATGTGAATTGCTTCCACGACAGAGGTTGGGTGTGTTAATGTTCTGGGTTGTCTACTTGTTGGTTGTCTTGGGGGGAGGGTTCCGAGACCTAATAGGTATGACAAGACAGTACTATAGTCAAGCAGTGGAATTGTGGTGGGTGCGGAATTTCTGATTGAGGTGTGCAAGGAAGGTCCAACCTACCATCACCAACATCCTATTTTCTGGTGCAAATGTATGTGCAAGATCCCTACAACAGTTGTATGTCCTATAGGGTATCATATCAAAATATTAAGAAATCTGGTAGGGCTGTTGCTGTGAATTTTCAAAGCCTAAACATCAACAAGAGTAAAAAGTAGTACAAGACAACGACCCAACGGATTGTACGAGCTACTGGTGAATATGAGTTTTATATTACAACCTTTCACAAAGAGTGGCACTGGGCAAGACTAGCTACTACAGTACAGACAGACAGACTGATAGTATGTAGTAGTACTCAGTCATCATAGCGGAGGCAGGGATAAGCTTTTTGAAACCGTACAGATCGAAGGATAATTGGTGGTAAAAAAATAGCATTTGGAAACACACTATAGTTCGGGAGAAATGGGGCAGTAAAAGTTATGGAATAAGAAATATTATTAAAAACAAGAAGACTTACTGGGGCCAGCAGAGGAGCCCTCAGCGGTGTCCTCCTCGTGGTGTTCCTGTCCCGCCGACTGCCCAGTCCCTGCCCGTCTGCCCCTGGGTGCTGATGAACAGGAAAGATATAAGAAAGACAAACATTGATGGATGGTGTCAACTTAAGCAAATACAATTTTTTTCAACAACGGTCAAAAAACACTTATGTAAACAATTGCAATAACTACATTGACCGATCTCATCTGGTCAACATGTAATATCGGGGGATTCGCAGTTCGACTACTTAAGTTACTATTTATCAACAGTAATCCATTCTTCCATTCTGATTCCAGAAAACTAAGTTACAAGTAAGCCTAAGTATTAGTACAACCTACCACCCAACCTAGCCCACCTATTCCAGGCATGCCAATTGTACATTAAGTATGCATTTCGACTGTATTCCTCAACAATGTGTATGATCCAATCATGGAGGACACATTAACATGACTACATTTTTTGTATATACACAATTTTGGTTTGATTGATGCTCATCTGCTACTGCTAAGTAACTGCAAAGCCTACCTCCACTCATTGAACAAACTAGAAAGGTTCTAAAGACTGGCGTACTAGCAGCACGTCACGTAACTGAGTGAGGGGGCATCACGCATACCACTAACCAATTAGAAGCTCATACAAAGTACCTAAACCTATGTATCAATCCGCCCCTATCTATTAGTGACAGGACAAAGTAAGGAGTGGACATGAGTCACTGTAGCATTACGTAACTTAATTTCTCTAAAATAAACTCGTAAAGAATCACGCTAAGCAAGAGCAAACGCAAAGCTGCAAACAAGTAAGATTAGTAGTAGCGCAGAAGAGCACCTGTGTCATAATCACAGAAGACTTTTAAACATTATTAACCTGGAATGTATTGCAAGCAGCAACATTCTATCTGGTTGGAAGGAAAAAAAGATATTCGCAATATATAACATAGAGCAGAAGAACAGACACAAAGTTGTAATAATTAAATAGGTACTCACCAAGCCCCGGGACCTCCACTCCTAGCGGGTCCAGCAGGTCCTGCTCACGGTCCAGGATGTCGGACCACCGGTGCGTCAGCTGTGCCTGGGTGCGCCGGACCCCAGAGATGCGAGACACTGCCCGGCGCACCTTCCCCCACCGCTGCCGACGCTCCCGGAGGCCGTACCCGGACCCAGGCCTGCCACCTGCTGCCAGGGTTGAGGGGAGGTGGCGCTGCACAAAGAAAATTAGTGCAGCCAACTCCGCCTCCCCAAATAAGGCCCGTGCATGCACCCCTTGTGGGCGCCGCCTTCCGCAAGGAAGGCGGTCGCGGCTCTGGCTGCGCCGGCGAACAGCCCTGCCCTTGGACATGGTTCTGGGGACGGGGCGGGAAAGAAAAGGTAAAATAAATAAAGGAGTAAAGGAAATAAATAGCAGGCAATACAAAGAGAAAAAGTAGCTAAAAAACAAAAAAAAAGGTACACAAAAACCAAAAATATAGAGGCAGGAAAATAGTTAGAGAAATAATAAGTAATAAAGATCCGAAAAAAGTGGCTATAAACAAAGGATTGAAAAGATTTAGGGAGGATTGAAAATCAGGCCCCAGAACCATGCAATAGAGTGGAAAACAAGATGGCCGCGCCCGTTGCGACCACGTGCGCAAGTTCGCGCGATATTTTCTCCCTGAGCAAGCAAAAAGCAACGCGATCAAGTAAAAGCGATCGCGAACAGGAAATATCGACCGCGAACATGCATTGCGCGACCCGGAACAGGAAGTAAACAACGCCAGAGGGCGGGACAAGTGAAAACAAGATGGCCGCGCCCGTGAGCGACCGCATGGGTAAGTTGGCGACCCGCGAACACGCAAAAAATACCGCGAACAGGCGGCAAAAAACTTCCGCATCTTCGCGATATTTCCGGCGTGTTTGCGGAGATTTTCTGCATTCTCGCGATAATTTGCGGAGGTTAATTCCGCAAATTCCGCCCACCCCTAGTGTTGGTGTAGTGTCTGGGTGTGTGATGTTGGTAGTGGCTGTGTCTGGTGGTGTGGTGTCTGGATATATGTGTATAGTGGCTGTGTCTGGTGGTGTGGTGTCTGGATGTATGTGTGTAGTGGCTGTGTCTGGTGGTGTTGTGTCTGGGTATATGTGTGTAGTGGCTGTGCCTAGTGGTGTGGTGTCTAGTGACTGTATCTTGTGTGTGGTGTCTGGATGTATGTGTGTAGTGGCTTTATCGGAGTGTAGTAT
This sequence comes from Triturus cristatus, assembly GCF_964204655.1. Lineage (NCBI taxonomy): Eukaryota > Metazoa > Chordata > Amphibia > Caudata > Salamandridae > Triturus > Triturus cristatus. The sequence continues at coordinate 729,775,458 of NC_140587.1, read as the reverse complement.
CTGGATGTGTGTGTAGTGGATGTCTGTGGTGCAATGGGTGTGGTGTCTGGGTATATGTCACTGGATGTGGTGGTGAGGGTGGCAAGTGCCTAGTGAGTGGTTGTGTCTTTTTTTATATGTTTCTGTTTGCATGTGCTGCAGGTGGATGTTAAGGTGGGTGTGTGCTGATGTGTGCAAGTGCTTTGGACAGGTAGGGGAATAGGGATTGTGGATGGGGTAGAGGTAGGAGGAAGGGTGAAAAGGTGGAATTAGTGGAAGGCTGCCATGATTGTGGGAGCCAGAGCCTGAAAAGATCTCTGTAGTCCAGACATGTCAGCATGAATGCCTTCCAGGTACAGCATCATCTGCGTTAGCTGGGGGCTTTGCACTTTGATGGTATTCATCTGACCCACAGAGGTCTGTCTCAGGATGTCAATTGTCTCCACACTCAGGGCAGCAGTGGAGGTGAGGTGCCTGGTGCCCAGGTGACGGCTTCCTTGTTAGGGGAGTGGGCCAAGACACTTGGATGGGGAGCAGCAGGAACGGTGGAGATGAAAAAGGTGATGGACTTGGATGTGGTGGAGGTAGGTCCAGCAGGTCCACCACCACCATGGAGTAGCCACTGGAGCTCGACTCTGATGATGACGCTGTGTCATTTGGCTCCTCCGTGGCACTCCCCTCACCCTCTGGGCCACTCGTTCCATCTGTGCCGCTGGCACAATGGAAACCACTGTGACCAGTTGCTTCCCCAATGGTCTCAGCCCTGTCTACTCTGCTGCCCTGGGTTGATGCTGAAATAGTAGAAATAGGTTCATTGCATGTCAGGGACTTATAATTCCTCTGGATCAGTACCCTCAAGAGGCCCACCTACCGGCAGCTCTGACTCTGAGTACAATAACACCAGAGGATCAAAGTGGCCAGACGAGGGGAAGGGAAATAAGGAGGGTACTGCAGGGAGGGAGATCTGGAACAACAGCAATCAATAGTTGAGCTCTAATTCTTAGTCTTGTCCTGTAATTAGATATCATAAAAGTCAGAAAGAGTTCTTTGAAAACGACTTCAAAATTGTCTTTGAAGATTTTCTAGAATCGTAGGGCCCGATTCACAGAACTAACTTAAGACAAAATCCTAAACTTACTACCATTTTGGTATTCACAGAAGACACTTACTCATTTTGGTATTCACAGAAGGCACTTACTCATTTCGGTATTCACAGAAGTTAGGACTCCTAACTTTAGGACTCCTAAATGCCTTCTGTGAATACCGAAAGTCTTAAAGTTAGGATTTTTCTCAGTTTAGGAGTAGTAAAGTTAGGAGTCCTAACTTTACTACTCCTAAACTGAGAAAAATCCTAACTTTAAGACTTTAGGCATTTAGGAGTCCTAAAGTTAGGAGTCCTAACTTTACTACTCCTAAACTGAGAAAAATCCAAACTTTAAGACTTTCGGTATTCACAGAAGGCATTTAGGAGTCCTAAAGTTAGGAGTCCTAACTTTACTACTCCTAAACTGAGAAAAATCCTAACTTTAAGACTTTCGGTAATCACAGAAGGCATTTAGGAGTCCTGAAGTTAGGACTCCTAACTTCTGTGAATACCGATATGAGTAAGTACCTTCTGTGAATACCAAAATGAGTAAGTGTCTTCTGTGAATACCAAAATGGTAGTAAGTTTAGGATTTTGTCTTAAGTTAGTTCTGTGAATCGGGCCCACAATGTCTGTAAATAAGTCATTGAAGACACTTCACAAACTCACACGGTTAAGTAAACTCAGGATATCATAATGTCAAGGTTCTGTTTAGGTCTGTGTATTTCACATCATATGGGCATTCTCTGAAAGCAATCTTAGAGAATTGTCATTCCATGATAACAGAATTAGCTGTACTTTTGTAATATCTTTATGTCAATTCTGTGGTAACATAGTTAGCTGTATTTTTGCAATCATCTATTATTTTTTTATAAGTGTCACCAGATTCGAGAATGACTGTTTGCTCACATATCAATATTCAAAATAATTAGAGTGACTATTTTTGAAGCAACTGTCTTTGCTACAAAGTGTCTTTGAATACGAGTGTGAGAATTTGCCCCAAATCCAAGGATAGCTTAGGAACTGAAGAACCTGTCGTCTCCTACCTTTAGATACTGCTACTGATCAAGGACCGGCAGGAGGAATCTTACCGGGAGCTCCGTAAACGAACACGGGAGATCTTACAGGCAGAGCTGAACTAGAGCGCGAAGCAGGAAGACAACTGCTTTGGGTGTTGTAGCTGGAATGATCCACAGGGCGTGGCGGCTTTTATAGTGGGAGCAAGATTATGGTGGCTGCAACGCGGCAACTTAATGAATAAAGCGAACTTGGCTAAAATCAAAGAAAATATACCAAAAAGGTTACAAAATTAAGAGCAATAAAAATGATAGTGGTATATACAAATCCTGGATGCGCAGATCCACCAGTCTTTTAGCAATAAGGTACACACCCTCAAAATTGTGAACCTTGTACGATTAGCAAATGGAGCTCGGACACACCGCAGTTCTTTAGCAATGGACATCAGTCCTACAATTGCAATTTTCATGAGTATCAAAAGCACACACTGCTTTAGCAATGGATATCAGTCCTGCCATTGCAATTTTGGTGAGTATAAAAAGCGCACACTGTGCTGTATGAGAATTTAAAAGGACACCAAAAACACACTGTGATGCTACACCGTAGCTCGCAGCTACACCGTAGCTCGGAGGATCATGACATTGCAATTGCATGAACACACTGGACAAACAGATCCTAGCACAACACATTACACAGTTGCACAGATAAAGCATACAAGGATGACTACATTGGTTTCAACATTGGCATGAACACATGCATGAATGCTACATGCCTGTGCACAGTCACACATATTGGTGTCATAACCACAGTCTGCGGAAACTGTATGTGTGACCTTGTCCTAAATCCACCCTTATGTGTGTAGCAGGAGATATTATCACCCTGTCAACCTAAGTCCTTGCAGTATACTATCGTTACATGATGCCATCGAATGGGATAATCACATGGAATGCATGACTACCTATCCACACAAGGCCCTGCAAACAGCAAATGGTCAGGTGTCCCTACCCCTCAACATGTAGAATTGCTGGGCAACTGCTACAGCTACTTTGCACCAGTATGTGACTACCAAGAATAAGTTGACATGAAAGTGCTCATCCCACACTGTTCACACTTCCCAAGTAACACTTACCCATTTGTGCACTACCAGATGATGCATTTGAAAACTGTACATGAGCAGCTTTCCTAGGTGGCACATGTAGTGCAGAAGAGTAGAATGGAGACATGTGATGTGAGATTTCAGCACAAAGAGCCACTGTACATGAGTCTGCTGATGCACACCCCCGTCAAGATTGGTTCATGTGAGGACACTTTGTTTTACATTGCAAATGTCAATGCCATTAGAACACTGAAGGTACATGAGGCTTAGGAAATATCTGGTCCATAAAGAGATCTTACTCGTGTCCAAAATGGAAGGGAATTTACTGTACCTTCCTTGTCTTGCAAACACAAATAACAATGTGGTACTGAGTGCTGACACACACAATGACCCCAACATGTCAGCATGTCAGTCCTTGATGCATGTCACCAGCCACTAAAGGAACCTCCACAAATGCACATGTGCATCACACCTAACCGAATACACCCTTCTCAATGGCATGCAAACTCACATTGCCAGATAATACTGGAAGTCTTCCGACCATGTGTGTTATTGCCTCAACTATTTGTTCTGGATAATAAAAATCATCAATGACACCCCTGTCTACACACCCCTTTATGTGGTTACACATCACAAAATACTATTTTCATATAAATATTGACCAACACATACAAATGTGATGGAATCAGAATGAAAACCTTTAAACCCTCAGATCATGTTTGGAACAGTTATACATGTGACAGTACAACACATAAAGGTACACATGGATGGCACCAGTGGTGTGAGCCAGCTCATGATACTATACCTTCCCCACTTACCAAGGGAAAGTAGTGTTCAGTGTCTGCATCCAGAGTACATTGTATGCCATGCCACAATTAATTGGTCTACTGTTGGACTTGGCCCTTTTTCCCTCATTTTTTTCGTTTTTGTAGTGTTAAGGTGCAGGTGTTCCCTTCACCCAAGATGGCTGCCACAGGCCCCTGCTACTGCAGAGTGGCCTGTTTTTGTAGCACCCTAGCTGCCAGGAGCTGGCTGGGACCCGCAACAATGTTGCGATACCAGCCCGCCTTTTTGTCCCATAGTTAGAGTGGGGAAGCTCCTGGAAGAAGCTGGAACCTTCTAGAAGGGAGGTGGGGTTTTACTTTTGCCGCCTTGGCTAGAGGTCACCTGACCTAGGGCTACTTAAGAGAGGGAGGGAAACTTTTGTGGTGAGTTGGCCATTGGGGTGAAGCAGAGCTGGAAGAATCCACCAGGAGTGTAGGCGGTAGGGCCTAGCCAGGAACTTATGCCTCTGAGAGTGACAGGATTTAGATACTGCCTCTTAAGTGAGTGAGGTGCCCTGTGAATCCCACTGATCTTGCCCAGTAGTAGGAGGACCCAGAGACTCTCTGCCAGCCTGACTAGGAAGGACCTAGTCGCCCTCTCCATCCCTACCCCTGTAACAGAACCCCTTAAGGGCGCCAGATACATCTGCGCCAAAAGACTTCATCTGTCAACTGAGAACTGAAACCTAACTTTAAGAACTGAGACTGCATGACAAGAGCGAGCTGTAAGCCTTGAATGCCAGAGCTGAGACTGCGTGTCCAAGCTAACCTATTGAACTAATTACTAAACCGATTGCCAAGCCACCGGGGATCGACCAGGTACTAGCGCTGTAACCCCCGCGCTCCCTGCTCTGGGACCCCCGGCAGCGTGCTCCGCTGAGCACTTTACCCCCTCCTTAATTTGAGCCCCCCCCCCTGCGACGACGAAGTCAGCGCGCTCACCGCCGCGGCCTGGAGGCCTGGAGGAGTGCCCTGCTGTGTCGCGAGGCCCAGGCGAAGCCCGGGGCCCCATCACTGCCGTCGCAGCCGTGTGAGGAGGTGTGCAAGGTCGGAGCCGAGTTCCCCCAACGTCGTGAGGACGGACGCCTGCTGACGCCGAGACAGAGGTAAGCCCGGAGGCCGAGATCCCCCCTGGTGCGCCCCCTGCTGGTCTGGAAACCACACCGCACTTGGCCCGGGTTGTCCCCTCCGTGGGAGTCCCCTCCCCTGCCTGCGCGACGGAGAGACCCCGCCGAGGGATCCTGTCCGTGTCCCCCCTTTGGTAATACTGAGCGCGGTGCTCTGTGAACTGCACCGGAGCATAGGGACCCGCTCCTCAAGTCCGGTCACCATCCCCGCTGGAAGCCGCCCAAAGAACTGACTGACATTACCCTCGTGTGGCGCTTCACGCCACCGACCCTGCTTCCCCAGCCGGAGAGACCGGGACTGCGAGTAACCCACTGTGTTATATGCTCTGCTCGAAAGTAGATTACATGCCAAGGAATGCGAGTAGCGCACTGTGTTATATGCTCTGCTCGAAAGTAGATTACATGCCAAGGAATGCGAGTAGCGCACTGTGTTATATGCTCTGCTCGAAAGTAAATTACATGCCAAGGAATGCGAGTAGCGCACTGTGTTATATGCTCTGCTCGAAAGTAAATTACATGCCAAGGAATGCGAGTAGCGCACTGTGTTATATGCTCTGCTCGAAATTAATTACCTGCCCAGGAACGCGAGTAGCGCACTGTGTTATATGCTCTGCTCAAAGGTAATGATATGCAACTGATTACGAGTAACGCGTTGTGATAACTGTTCTACGCAAACGTTTCCATATGCAACTGATTGCGCGTAGCGCTGTGTTTTGTATGCCTTGCTTCACAGTACTAGGGGCCAGTGGTCACGAGGAGCGCTCAGTTCGACGGGCGCCATGTTGATGAACCCAATGTTCCCCCTTACAAGTAGTGCGCTGTGTTAGACGGCCTGTTCAGGGAAAGACTTTACATAAGCGCGCACAGCGCTAGAATCTCCCGCATTTAACCCGCGGGCGTGGGTACATGAACGAGGTTAGGCACTGCATAGATATCACCAAGAGTGTCGCATGTACTGAACGATGGTATTATGATTCATGTATTACCTTGTTATTTCCTGAACTGCAACTGACCAGCTATACTTGGATAAACTTGAAGTATTTGCATAATTTAAACGGTGTGGCGTCCCTTATTGTGTGTGACTCTAGTCCATGAGAAGCGTGTGGTGTATGGTTGCTTAACACATAGCCCTCTGATTGCCTGACCGGCTCGCGCCACGTTACCGCCCTTAGGGCCTGGTGAACCCAGGTTCCTACATTGGTGGCAGCGGTGGGATCCTTGGGACTTGTGACCATACAGCACCCTTCCTTGAGGCGAAGGGCGCCACAATTAAACGCCTGTTGTGTTCCAAAGCTCTAAAAACATTGATTGCTGCATTGTTAGTCCCACTGTCCAGGTTGAGAGTGCAAGAAGCCTGGTGAGCCGGTAACTGTTGCCTATACCCTAGGAATTTTCTCCTTAGTGTCTAGGTCCCCACCTGCCAGAATGGAATCCCGGTTAGCTGACCTCGAGGGGTACACAGTGAAGCAACTAAGGGAGTTCGCGCAGGAGTTGGGGGTGCCCGGGATGCGGAAGGCTAAAGCGCCAGAACTCCGTACCGCCATTAGGGCATGGGTAGAAGCCCACCCAGAAGGGAGAGGGGATGAGGGACAGGGGGCACCAGATGCACCTCAGGAGGAGAGCGCCCAAGAAGTCCTAGACATTGTAAACATAGAGGAGTCTGAAAATGTGCCCCCAGGGAGACGTTCTGGGGCCAGTAGTAGGACAGGGTCTAGTAGGAGCGCGTCTCCAAAGGAGTATGAGGACAGAAGGGAAGAGAGGCAGTTAAAATGGGAGCTAGCCAAACTGGAACAGGAAAGAGAAAGGGAAAGAGAGAATAAGAAATGGGCAATGGAGGAGAGGAGGATGGCGCACGAGCTTCGGATGAAGGAGTTGGAGCTGCGTGCCCTCCAGATGAATGTGTCCAGTGAGGACACTGGTGGCAGCATACCGGAAGCTCCACAGGAGCTAGAAGTTTATTTACCCCAGGATGACATCACCAGGGTGTCTGAGGAGGCATTGGTGGGTGACCCTGAAGGGGGTGGTGCAGGGATCTCCCAACCCAGCGAGGTGGGAGAAGTGGCAGATAGCCCAGCTAGGTCCCAGGGAGAGAGGGTTGTAGGGCCTCACGACCTATCTATAGGAAGGCGTGAGACAGGGAGGTGTCCCGAGGTGCCCCAACCGCAGTCTCAGGGCCTGGAGAGTTCCGCAAGGGAGCCCCAGGTTGGGAGCCTAGGCTGTCCCGATGGGCCATCCAGTGCAGGGGAGCCCCTAGTGTCAGGAGGACCCAGGGCGACTGTAACCAGCGCTCCTGAGGTTCTGGGGTTGGCCCAGTTGCAGGGTTTAGATCCTGGGCTGGGGTGCCAGGTTCAGGGGTTGCCTGACTTGGCGGGTGGGGCCTCTGCTAACAGGGTCCCCCCGAAATTGACTTCCAGGGGTACTTTTCCCGTTAGGAGGGTGCTGAAATCTGGAAGGGGGTGCAGAGGGAGGAAGGTCTCGCCTCGGGCACCAGCTCGGCCTAAGGGTTTAGACCCTAGGTTGAGGAATCAGTTGAAGGGTCAAGGCCCTGTACTGAGGAGACAGTGGTGGTTTGAGGGTGCCCCGCAGGGTAGGGTGAGGAACCCCAGAAGGAGAGTTAGGGGGAGGAGAGCCTCGCCCCTGAAGGCTGGTCAGCCTAAGGGTGTGAACCCCAGGAGGAAGGACCAGAGGCAGTTTAGGGCTGCAAGGAGGAGGACCGGAGTGGTCAACGGGCACTACAGGCCTGGGGCTACTGCCCCCCACTCCGCGAGATCACCCGGGCCAGAGACATCTGGACGGCCCAGGGGCCGGTCCTGGCCACGACTAGCTAGGGAGCCCCAGTGGGGTGGTTTCGTTGGTCCAGGGAGGTTTGTTAGGGAACCATTGGGTTCCAGAGCGGAGGAGAACCTGCGGGTGCTCCTGTCGTTGCGGGCCTACGTCCACCTTTTCTCGCCCCAAGCAGGGAAGACCATCAAGGCATTGATCGGTCTGCCCTGGCTATTGGCTGGAAGGGGGTTATGTTGGACTTGGCCCTTTTTCCCTCATTTTTTTCGTTTTTGTAGTGTTAAGGTGCAGGTGTTCCCTTCACCCAAGATGGCTGCCACAGGCCCCTGCTACTGCAGAGTGGCCTGTTTTTGTAGCACCCTAGCTGCCAGGAGCTGGCTGGGACCCACAACAATGTTGCGATACCAGCCCGCCTTTTTGTCCCATAGTTAGAGTGGGGAAGCTCCTGGAAGAAGCTGGAACCTTCTAGAAGGGAGGTGGGGTTTTACTTTTGCCGCCTTGGCTAGAGGTCACCTGACCTAGGGCTACTTAAGAGTGGGAGGGAAACTTTTGTGGTGAGTTGGCCATTGGGGTGAAGCAGAGCTGGAGTAATCCACCAGGAGTGTAGGCGGTAGGGCCTAGCCAGGGACTTATGCCTCTGAGAGTGACAGGATTTAGATACTGCCTCTTAAGTGAGTGAGGTGCCCTGTGAATCCCACTGATCTTGCCCAGTAGTAGGAGGACCCAGAGACTCTCTGCCAGCCTGACTAGGAAGGACCTAGTCGCCCTCTCCATCCCTACCCCTGTAACAGAACCCCTTAAGGGCGCCAGATACATCTGCGCCAAAAGACTTCATCTGTCAACTGAGAACTGAAACCTAACTTTAAGAACTGAGACTGCATGACAAGAGCGAGCTGTAAGCCTTGAATGCCAGAGCTGAGACTGCGTGTCCAAGCTAACCTATTGAACTAATTACTAAACCGATTGCCAAGCCACCGGGGATCGACCAGGTACTAGCGTTGTGACCCCCGCGCTCCCTGCTCTGGACTGGGACCCCCGGCAGCGTGCTCCGCTGAGCACTTTACCCCCATCCTTAATTTGAGCCCCCCCCCTGCGATGACGAAGTCAGCGCGCTCACCGCCGCGGCCTGGAGGCCTGGAGGTGTGCCCTGCTGTGTCGCGAGGCCCAGGCGAAGCCCGGGGCCCCGTCGCTGCCGTCGCAGCCGTGTGAGGAGGTGCGCAAGGTCGGGGCCGAGTTCCCCCAACGTCGTGAGGACGGACGCCTGCTGACGCAGAGACGGAGGTAAGCCCGGAGGCCGAGATCCCCCCTGGTGCGGCCCCTGCTGGTCTGGAAACCACACCGCACTTGGCCTGGGTTGTCCCCTCCGTGGGAGTCCCCTCCCCTGCCTGCGCGACGGAGAGACCCCGCCGAGGGATCCTGTCCGTGTCCCCCCTTTGGTAATACTGAGCGCGGTGCTCTGTGAACTGCACCGGAGCATAGGGACCCGCTCCTCAAGTCCGGTCACCCTCCCCGCTGGAAGCCGCCCAAAGAACTGACTGACATTACCCTCGTGTGGCGCTTCACGCCACCGACCCTGCTTCCCCAGCCGGAGAGACCGGGACTGCGAGTAAGCCACTGTGTTATATGCTCTGCTCGAAAGTAGATTACATGCCAAGGAATGCGAGTAGCGCACTGTGTTATATGCTCTGCTTGAAAGTAGATTACATGCCAAGGAATGCGAGTAGCGCACTGTGTTATATGCTCTGCTCGAAAGTAAATTACATGCCAAGGAATGCGAGTAGCGCACTGTGTTATATGCTCTACTCGAAAGTAAATTACATGCCAAGGAATGCGAGTAGCGCACTGTGTTATATGCTCTGCTCGAAATTAATTACCTGCCCAGGAACGCGAGTAGCGCACTGTGTTATATGATCTGCTCGAAGGTAATGATATGCAACTGATTACGAGTAACGCGTTGTGATAACTGTTCTACGCAAACGTTTCCATATGCAACTGATTGCGCGTAGCGCTGTGTTTTGTATGCCTTGCTTCACAGTACTAGGGGCCAGTGGTCACGAGGAGCGCTCAGTTCGATGGGCGCCATGTTGATGAACCCAATGTTCCCCCTTACAAGTAGTGCGCTGTGTTAGACGGCCTGTTCAGGGAAAGACTTTACATAAGCGCGCACAGCGCTAGAATCTCCCGCATTTAACCCGCGGGCGTGGGTACATGAACGAGGTTAGGCACTGCATAGATATCACCAAGAGTGTCGCATGTACTGAACGATGGTATTATGATTCATGTATTACCTTGTTGTTTCCTGAACTGCAACTGACCAGCTATACTTGGATAAACTTGAAGTATTTGCATAATTTAAACGGTGTGGCGTCCCTTATTGTGTGTGACTCTAGTCCATGAGAAGCGTGTGGTGTATGGTTGCTTAACACATAGCCCTCTGATTGCCTGACCGGCTCGCGCCACGTTACCGCCCTTAGGGCCTGGTGAACCCAGGTTCCTACATCTACCATCCCATGAGACACAGTAGTGAGGGAACATCACTTCAGCCACAAGGATGACAAGTGGCCTGTTTGAGACCACTGTCACACATGACATAAAAAGATAATGTAGGTGATCTGCGACAATGGACAGCCATGTGGCTGTTCAACTCTAGAAACTAGTATTTGACTGGACCTTGCTTAGTTCCTGGTCACATGGACAATAGACTATGGTTATCTCCATGCACCTACTACCAGACCTACAATGCAACAACTCTCCCAATGCGTGGGACCCGAGTCACCTACAAGTTTGATTGGGAAATAGTTGCCTGTAACAAATATAGATAATCATGCAGAATGTTTCACTCAGGCCAATACTCACCCCCTCCTAGCTGCTGTTGGTCTCTCAACTACTCATCGAGCTCCTGGTAGGCCACTGCCAGTATGCATGCCAATAGGGGGGGTCAGTGTCTGGCACATGTCCTTTCTGCTTTGGAAGGACAACCCCAGCTGGGCCTCCATGTTCTTCCGTGTCCATCATCTCAGGTCCCCCCACTTTTTCCCTGCAGTGAACACGGCACCGACAAGCAACACCCAGGGACCACACCTTCTGTGTGATGACTTTCCACATGGACACCTTCTGATGGGCGATATAGGTTATCTGCTAGGGTGACATTGAGGTTGTAGACAGCTAGCATAACCATTCATCAATAGTGCACACACTACTTGTGTAATGCGCACATGCTGAGCACCCCAAAACTGTACTACACACTGTTGAAGTCATCTGAGGACTACCATCACTCCTCATCATGCTTATACTGACTGGCCAGCCCACTGACATCACATAGTCCAGTGGCTTCTCCATCCTCTGTGAAAGTGTTGTCGATCATTACATCCGTAAGTTGGATTGGGGGCCAGAGATATTGCTGCCCATGCTGGGTCTACTGGTTGTTCAGGCACAGGTCAGCAAAGATTTTACAGCTGGGATGGGAGGTGTTGTTGTGGCCACAGTGAGACTCACTGGTGCTGTCTGACCAGGCTGACCAGATGTGTCAGGTAGGTCCTCCACGTCCACATGTCCTGTAGATTCTGCATCACTGGAGGCTTGATCCAGGGGTGGAGTTGGAGTCTGCGCTGTGTCTTGACTCGGGCCAGATGTTGTGCCTGATCAATCTGTTTAGACATAGAGTACATCGTTATTGTTCTAAGTGTGGTATCTATATCCACATCATTTGGGACAGTGTTCAGGTCTGGGAGGGACAAAATGGGTGGAGGTTGACAATGTGATTTACCCTTGTTGTGTTTGACATGTTCTCTGGACATTTGGAGATATCCATTACATGAAGCAGTATTGGCATGATCATTTGCTAAGCTGATATGTTTCATTTGGAAATGAGGTATGGACATGCTATCTCCCAATAACTTGAATCCAACATAGTATGGGAAGTCAGGCAGACCACCACCAACAGGCCGCCAATGGCAGTCCGCAGTGGCAGTTCCCAGGGTATTGGTGCAACCACTGGATTATGATGCCGGCGGTTGGAGCGATTTGGGAAGGGGGGGAAACCACAGCCTTCAACAGGGTCAAGGAGCCCATCGGGGTGGCAGTCGGAGCCTAATCCCTACAATGAAGGTGGTGCCCACAGAGGCACTGTCTTAGAGATTAGGATGTCAGTTTCCAAAAGCTTTTTTTATGGAGGTCCGACCACCAGGAAAATGCCATGTGATACCCCCCCAAACATCCATGCACCAATACATCCCTTTTGCTATTGCTGCTTGTGCTGCTGCTCTATTCCGAGTCAAAGCACAAACCGCAATTGAAAAAGGGATGTTTACGACTGCATGCAGAGTAGTCGTATCGTGATTGGGCTGTTGGGACCACCGACTCCTTGTCGGATGGTCTCGAGTCCAGAACAATGGCGGTCGGATGCTTGTCCGACCACCATCATAATAAGGCCCGATATGTTAACCAAAGAAATTTGGTCTAATTAATATGGTAGTGCCGATATATGAATATATTTTTTCATGTCATGAGGCATATTCTTGGAGGTGCTCAAGTAAGTTCTTTGAAATGTTTATATAGAAAATGAGAATTTAAAAATGGAAATAAGATTTGTTTTCATTTGGTGCTCATGTGTAGGTACTATTATCTCTGTATTATAGGCTTGTACAACATTTCAATAGGTCATTGAAGCTTATGAAATTTGTGAATGTCATGTTGAATTTCAGTCGTGGAAAATTTTACACATATGTTTTCCCACAGGAGACTGGTATGAGCAAGTATGCCCTCATGTTTAATTTTCATAAATGATGCTGTAATTGGAATTTTCCGCCAAAATTTTAATTACATGTTTTTTTCAAAAACTATTGTTAAATTTCACACAACAAATTTTGGAAAATTCTATAGGCCTACTAAAATATCCTTCATTGTTGCTGATGACTACTGGTACGCTTTAAAATATGGCCAAATACCAGAAGCTCTGCAGAGAAATTTAAAAGACCTCATCAGATAAATATTGTGCTGTGAATTGAAGTTCCCTAGATATGCTGGTGATAAGAAATCTGAAGCTTTATGGAAGATTTCTCAAATACAACAATAACACTTTTTATTAGTATATGCCTAGGAGTAATGCCAATGACCATCAATTCTTTAAAATCAAGTATAGGTAAATACTAAAAAGTTTTTTTTTTTTATTGAGTTTTAATAGCATGTAATCAGAACATACAGTAATAACATGTAAACCAGCATACAGGTCATGGCACAGCAACATCCTTCATCCAGCATACAATAATTATCTTTATACTCGGATGGCATCTTGCCCGACGTTACCCTACAGTAATAATGTTCACACAGGCTGGTGTGTTTGTGGGTATTGAATCAGGTAAGTCCAGTAGTCCCTTGGTTTGGACCCTGTGGGCAACTCCTCCTCATACGTTTGAAGCGTGTCCCTGCAATAAGTCAAGTCCTGAAGACATTGCCTGACCCTGGGCTCCACCCGGCCACCCCAACAGAGCGACACCCGTCTCTTAGCAATTAGCAATGCAATCAGACAGAATTTGCGCTTGGTGGCCCTTATTCCCGGGAATAGGCCCAGTAGGCATGTATGTGCCGAGCATTCGAGTTGTGTGCCCACCATGGCACTCAATATATGTACCACCCTCTGCCAGTACTCTGCCACCGCCCCACAGTGCCATACCAAGTGTATGAAGTCCGCCGGATCTACCCCGCAGCGCTGACATTTAGCGTTGTCCCTCAGCCCATATTTATAAAGTCTCGCTGGGGTATAGTACGTAAGATGGAGGTATTTGTAATGCAACACGCGCAGGTTCCCATCCGGGGTCAGCATCCCAGTGATTGTACATGCCACCCCCCAGTCCTCCTCCGACAAGGGATTCGCCAGGCAACTGTTCCAGCGTTCCAGCGCCTTATGTGTCGTGTTAGCAATGTCTGTCTGCATCGCCATGTATAATCTAGACACCAATTTAGCGACAGTCGGTGTTGCAATCACCAATTGTAAAGCTCCCAGGGTGGGCGGTTCCTCTGGATGCGTGGGGTACAATTTCTGCAGCGCCCTCTGTAGTCTGTAGTATGTGAATGTAAACAGTGGTGTCTGATTGCTTATGTATGTCAGTTCCTCGTGTGTCTGGAAGGCACCCCCTTCGTATAAGTCCCCCATGGTGGTGATACCAACCCGTTGAAGCAAATCCATGCCAACCTTTTCCTGGGTGACCGAGAGCTCAGGGTGGTGCTGCAGCGATAGGGCAGGCGCATATAGGGGCAGTCTGTGTGCTTTCTCTCCCATGGTTTGCCAAGCACTATTCGTAGTGTCTATCGTGTTTATGTCCCGAGCGTGTAATGGAGGTCGCCTGTGCGTTATAATAGCACTTAGTGGGACAGGGAGTGCGTCCCCTTCCTCGATAGCGGTGTGTGTCAGAAATGGGACCGGGTGGTACCAGTAATGCGCGTATTGAGCTTGTGCGCAAAGATAGTAAAGCAGAAAGTCTGGGACCCTAAATCCCCCCTGGGCGTACGGTGTGTGAGGGAACGCAGTTCTATCCTGGCCTGCTTACCACCCCATATAAGGCGGAGGACCATGGCTGAGATTCTGCGGAACACCGCCGCCGGTGGCCTAATCGTGATATTGTTAAAAAGGTACAGTAGCTTGGGGAGAACGACCATTTTGACAATGGCTATACGATCTGCCAGTGACAATGGCAGTTGGATCCAGCGCCCTATTTTACCTTCTAAGGTCGCAATCGCCCGCCCATAGTTTGTGCGTATCACCACCTCTGGGTCTTGGTGATACCAGACCCCCAAATATCTCACCGGGTCTGACTGCCATTCCAGCGGAAATTCCACTGGGCATGGATCCGTGGTGTCTGTCAATGGTATGATCAACGATTTTGACCAGTTGATAGTGAGACCAGAATGCTGGCCGAACTTTATATATTCTCGCAGTAGGGGGCTGAGGTTCACCTCCGGGTCTCTCACATACAGCGTCATATCGTCGGCATACAGCGAGATATGGAGCGGCCTCTGTGGGAATTGGAGCGCTGAGTAATGGTGTCTCTGTCTGATTTTGCATGCAAGCGGTTCCAGTGCCAACGCAAATAGTAGCGGAGACAGCGGGCAACCTTGCCGCGTGCCTCTCGAGATCTTGATTGGGTCGGATACGTATCTATTAACCTTTATCCGTGCCGCTGGGTCTGTATACAGAAGCGCCACCCCCTGCAGGAAGAGCGGGGGAAAACCCATACGTTGCAGTATGGTATAGAGATAGGGCCATTCAATGGAATCAAAAGCTTTGGCAGCATCAAGGAATATCGCCGCCGCCTTTGTGGTAGGAAGCAGGTAATGTGATAGGGCGAAGAGTGTCCGGGTGTTGTGCGTGGTAGATCTGGACGGGATAAACCCAGATTGATCCGGTAAAATCAATTTGGGCATCAGCGGTTTTAATCGGTTGGCGAGAAGCTTCGCCAGAATCTTAGTGTCCACATTAATAAGAGATAACGGTCGATACGACTCGCATTGCTCCGGGTCTTTGTTCGGTTTCAGTAATGCAATCAGCATGGCCTTGCGCAACGTAGGCGGCAGCCTCTGTTTCTCATGGGCAGCCCCGTACATGTCAACAAGATGAGGCGCCAGTTGGTCCACAAACGCCTTGTAGAATTCACACGTGAACACATCCGGGCCCGGGGCCTTCCCATTCGGCAGTGATTTGATCACCTCCGTCACCTCCTCCTCCGTGATCGGGAGCGATAAATATTCCCTCTGTCTGTCCGACAGCCATGCAACTGCAATGTCTTCCAGGTATTCCTCGATCACCTCTGGGGGCTCTGTGGGGCGTGAGGAGTACAGTGCCGCATAGGTAGCCATAAATTCACCCAATATTCCCTGCATGTCTCGCTTGAGCAACCCTGTGGGGTCCCTCACCTCCCGCACAGTTTGGGGGCGGGATCTCGAGCAGATCCTAGCTGCCAAACACCCGCCAGGTCTACCGCCCTCGCCATACTGTCTCGCAGTCGCGCGTTTGGTGATATATTTAAGCTCATCCTCAGCGTAGGATTGATATTCCGATAGGACCACCCTGATGTCTCCCAGTATCCCCGTGTTGTGTGTCCTCTCGTATTCCGACTCCAGTTCGCGCAATTTAACCTCACGTCGGTGTAGTTGATGTCTAATGTCCTTGAGGATACCCGCAGCGGTACCCAGGCACACCCCTCGGATAGTAGCCTTGAATGCCTCCCACAGGAGCCCCGGGTCATCCACCGTAGGGGTGTTGATGTCGAAATATTCCTTGATGGCCTTATGTATAGTGTCCGTATAAACAGAATCTAGCAGGGCCCGTGCATTAAACCTCCAGCTATAAGGCGGTGGCGTATAATGTGGGATTTGTAAGGACAACAGTACTGGGTTATGGTCCGAGAGTGTGCGTGGCAAATGCGCAATGGACCTCGTCCATAACAATGCCTCGGGCGAGCCCACCCAGTAGTCTAGCCTAGATCAACTACCATGTGCTGCTGAAACGTGTGTGGCTTCCCGGGTCCCCTCGTGTCTGTCCCTCCAAATGTCTGTTAAGTGTCTGTCTACCAATATATCCCTTAGCATACTGAGCGCCTTCTTTTGCGGCTCCGTAGAGCCTTCTGACCTATCAAGCTGATCGTTGAGTGCCAGATTGAAATCCCCCCCCCATATCACAGGAATGTCAGGGAGGTTACCCAGTGTGCGCCATATCGTGTGGTAAAAATCCGGGTCATATGTGTTCAGTAACGCTACGTGTTGCCCTCGTAGTGCCCCTGTGATGAGGACAACCCTCCCTGCATCATCCGTAGTAGTGTCTAACACTTCGAACTGTGTCCCTTTTTTAATCAGTATCAGTACTCCCCTGGAATAAGAGGAGTAGGAGGAGCTTTTTATGACCTCCGCCCATCTTGTACCCACTTGACCTGGGGAGGCCGGCGCAAGGTGCGTTTCTTGTAAGAGAGCAATGTCGACGTGGTGCCTGTCTAGATATGCAAATATCTGCCTAATTTTCTTGGGGTTGTTTAGGCCTCTCACATTCCAGGTCAGTAGATTTAAAGGTGTATCATGTTCTTTCCTCCTAGCCATTGGACTCAGTGCAATTATCAAACAGCAGCCCTATATTACCGCACATCATAGCAGTCAGTAGTAACGTGATCCGAGATATCATACCCCCACATGTAAAGCCGGACTTCAGCCATGTTTCTCGTACACCATAACCTGTAATAAACATCCCAACCTTTGAAGACCCACCCCCCTCCCACTTCAGCAACCCAACCATGCCAAAGCCATACCCTACCCATACAAAACAACAACTAGCAACTTAGAGTGGGGAGCACCCGCTGTGGGGAATCCACCGAGAGCCCAACACTGCATCCAGTGGTATGGATGTGACCAGGCATTCACGTACACATGCTAAGCAGCGCATATGGCACTTCACCCGCTCGTTGAACAGTTCGTGGATCTTGGGGCTCACAACGAGCACCTGTTGCGAGTTAGTCGCCATGTCGTGCATCCCCCCAAGCCAACCAGTGCAACCTTCCAGCACAATAGAGCGTGGGGACAAAGGAGCCTCCGATGTCCATCCCCGCATCCCATCCCTCCCATTGGGGCAATCAAGCAGCGCAGACAGCTGGTCCGCCGGGCAACAGGTGCGGTCCCATCGTTCGCCCCCGGTGCTCGCCGTTCCCGCGCCAGGCAGACAGTTCCAGTTCAATTGGCACAGTTCAGAGAGTCCAAATCCGAATGGGCCGTCGCCTCCCACATCTCCGCCTCAACATGACACAGCCACAGCGCGCCCCTACCCGGACCGGCCAGCGCTCAGTCCCAGCAGGGGTTAGCGGAGCATGTCCCCATAGTAATAAATGCGCAGAGTCTTACCAGTTCTGGACCAATATGACATCCCCGGCAGCTCAGCCCAGGTTCTCGTCCATGTCCGCTTCCTGCCTCTGCTCTGCCTGCCGTCGGTCTCTCCTCTTGCCCACGAGCTTCTTGAGAAACTCCTGAGCCGCTTTCGGCGTCTGCAGAATCGTTTGACGGCCATCTTGGGTTACGCGTAGTGTTGCCGGATAGAGCATGGCATAATCAATGTTCAACTCCCAGAGCCTTTTCTTTGCTGGGTTGAATTCTTTGCGCGCCATTTTAACTGCCATCGTAAAATCCGGGAAGAACTCCAGATTGTTGCCTTGGTACGTGATGGTTCGTTTCTCTCGGGCCAGCCGCAAGATGGTATCGCGATCGCGGTAGTTCAGGATCCGGGCGACGATCACCCGGGGGGTCGTCCCGGCTTTGGGCGCGGGCGAGGGTCCTATGCGCACGTTCCACCACAAAGATAGCCGATAGGTGTTCCATGCCAAACACGCCGCGTATCAGCTCTTCGATATAGGTCTCCATTTTCCCTGTGTTTGTGGACTCTGGAATGCCCGCGACGCGGATGTTATTGCGCCGCGAGCGCGCCTCCAAATCCTCCGACTTGTTGCGGATAACCTCCAGCAGCCTCCCCATCTCGGTGCACTGCTGCTGTGTGCCATGTGATTCGTCCTCCACCGCTGAGATACGTGATTCTACTTCCTCCAGTCGCAATCTGTGGCCATCCAGTTTGGCCGACATGTGGTCCACTCTCTGCGTGATAGTGTCGAGCTTACCGTTGATGTCCTGCAAGCTACGCTGTATGGCCTGCAGCACTCCCTCCATGCCCGCAGACGCGTCCACTGGAATACCCTGCGCCGGCGCTGCCGCGGCCGACTGCTCCTTCGTGGTCTTTTTGCCCTCAAATGGCAGCTTTGATTGCGTTTTATCTGGTTTCCCCATTGTGAGAGCGTACGGGGAGTAGCACACGTCGCAGCCATCAGATCTGGGAGCACACAGCAGTCGCCAGTGGTCAGGAGCCCCCACAAGTTCGAAGAGGATCCTCTGGAAGGCGGGCCGTCACCCGCAACCGCAGTGACAACAGCGACCAAACCCTGGTCCAGCAGCACTCAGCAGCCACGTCAACACCAGGCCAGCGATGTGGCTCAGCGGAGGTATTTCGGCCGCGCTCCACGCCTGTCCACCCACGCGCACTCTATGCGGTCAAAGGGGACCCCCGCCGCGATCGACCATGCACTGTACATGTGTCTCTCACCCTGCACGATCCTCCATCTGTGGCGCCCAAGTGGCCACCAGGGGCGGCGTGGCCGCCGGTAATCCAGCCCCCGGCCAGTGCACCTCAGGTCCTCGTTTGGGGTAGGCCATCCGCCTCACAGTGCCCCCCGGCCCGACTGGGTGATCGGCCCCGGTCGCATGTGCACAGTCCCGCGCCCGCACACCACAGCGCGGATGAGCCGGTGGCGACAGGGTCCGTTGTGTTGTATGATGCCCGTGGCATAGGCATCCGACTCGCCTCTGAGCCGCCCATCAGATATTGGCACTCGCTGGGCCCATGTTCCGCGGGAGCCGCCGTACACCGCTACTCTTCTGCGGCCCAACTGCCGTAGGGCGCCGCCATCTTGGTTGCATCGGACATCGCGTCCGCGGCTTGGGGAATTATGCCGTTTTCACAATGATCGCTCGTCAGCGCCCCTTCTCCGGTGCACGCATTCCGAGCCCTTGCCTTCCGACATCAGTGGTTGGCGGTAGAAGGCAGATGCGAGCCCGCCATCACCTCGTTCCAGCCGTTAATCGAGCCTGGTCGGCGGAGCTGTCTCACGAGGCAGCCATTCCGCTGTGGGCTCTCTAGCGCCCCCCTAAATACTAAAAAGTTACTTTGAGACCCATGGTGCCCCATTAATTATAAGGGTTTCATCATGTCGAACAAATGACACCCAGAGTCCAAATTTACCCTTACATTGACGTTGTTTAATTAGCTTACCCATTATCACTGTAGTCTCGGGGGCGTGACCTGCAGCCTAAGTTGGTGGTTGCATAAACGATGAGCTCTGGGCCAGGCCGTTTCAATCAGGTAATAAATCCTGACCCCGTAGCAGTAGTGTGTCTGGAGAAGCGGCGATCCGTGTCGGACCACGGCAAGATCGTGCTGGCGGAGTTTGGCGAACCGGCGGGGCTCCATGTTCTACCCGGTGGCGGAGATACTGATTGGCAGCACTCAAGGCCTGCAGGCTGGGTGTGGCCCAGGCTTGGTATTGGACTTATCTACCCAGCAAGAGCATCCGGAGGGCTGTGGAATATATCGCTGAGAACAAAGCAGCAAGCGGTGAGGTGCACGACTCCTTCCTCCCCCCCTCCCTGTGGCAGGGCGACTGGTTGATGACGGCAAGCATTTGGGGTCGAAGACGTGCCGTGGGCATAGAGGACAGTGCTGCTGGCAACCCGGAGTGAGCGGCCCGTTCTTCTCCACTCTTCCACTGGCTTTTCTCAACTGGCGGAGCGGAGGAAATACCCGTTGCCACTGCAGACCATACGTTGAGCCCTAAACATACTGCGGGCCTATAGTAGAACACATATTGCCACCACCTTGCCTGGTTCGAAGACATTTGCCACTGAGCAGGCTAGACCCAAGGAGGCGGGTTTTGACAGAGTGAAGGGGGGATTACCCCAATGCACTACTGAAGTGACTGAGCCCCATTAGTGCACGCTATGTACAGGCAGTAGAGGTAATTGGGATACCGACTGGTTTGACTGCCTATTCTGCCTCATTGGGGGTGCTTGTCCTGTCTGCAGTGACGTGTTACCGTAACTGGATGTTGCTAAACCTTGGGTTATCAGGAGTGTGATACTGGGTCAGCTACGCACATGTTCACTGGACTGCCTCTCTTGGTTGGGTGTGGCTCACTAAGCCTACTGCACACTAATGAGCAGGTGAGTGCAATGCAGGGATAGTTGGAATATTACCCTGGTTTTGATTCTGTGCACCCATAGGAGTATACGGTCTCCTGTAGCCCCAGGCGTGGATGAGCACTAATCCTCGCATTCCCCCTCCCTTCTCAGCCCCATGTGGTGACAGACTTGTGTTGTCTTCAAGCCCCTTGTTGGATATTCCTGGCCGCGGCCCTGAGCGAAGGTCTGGGGTGCCTCTTGGGCCAGGGGGATTGCCTGATTCTACAGGATGTGAGTTTAACAACGCACACGGGGATTACTACTGGTGGTGCTTGCCCCCCCTAAATACTTGACTAATGACTCTGGAGCACTGGGCGAGGTGGCGCCCTTTTGCTGACTACTTACTCCTCCTGGGCTGCAGTAGGCCATGGGCAAAAGGAAGACTCGAACCGCCTCGAGGTCGGGCAGAGGAGGAGCTCACTTGCCGCCCTCGGATTCCTCATCTGGCAGATCTCCGCGAATGGAGCCAGAACGCGCATCCGCACCAGCGGGAGACAAACTGGACATGATCCTACAGGAAATTCGGGAATCCCGCACTGCACTTGAGGGTCAGCTGGGTACGATTTCGGTGGAATTGAACTTACTGAAAGATGACAACTGTAAGCTATCTGATAAAGTTAAAAACACTGAGCAACTGCTAGACACAATGGGGCCGAAAATCACTGACCATGATGGTCAATTGAAGGAGATGCACCATCAGATTGAAGACTTGCAAGCCCGCGCTGATGATGTGGAAGGATGGGCGAGGCGGAACAACCTCAGAATTGTGGGTCTGCCTGAGGGGACAGAGCGACCCAACCCGACAATTTACATCGAAGACTGGCTGAAAACTGTAATAGAGCCTTTACCGTTGAGTGAGCTCATCGAGTGCCTGCATGACGACCCCTGCTCGGATCGAACCCGCACCCACTGCTATTGAACTATAAAGGCCAGGACTGGGTCCTGCAGGCAGCAAGGAAGCAGGCCCCATTACTGGTGGAGAATGTGAAAGTGTCTATATTCCCGGACTATACATTAGCCGTGGAACTCAAGGAGAGGGTCCGTGTAGCGGGCTTGCAATTTGCATTGTTTTTCCCGGCCAAGCTCAAGATTCACTATAACCAACGGTCATTGTTCTTCGTCACCCCCGATAGTGCATGGGAGTGGCTCGACCGACACTTCCCTGACGTGCTGCCAGAACGGATATTGGATTAGACGCAGCCAAAATCTCAATGGGTCCACTCTGTCGCCGAAAGGGCATGGTCACACAGAGTGCGGGGACTTCTCCCCCACCCCACCAGCAAGTGATGGAGGGGAGGTGTGAGGCCCTCTGGATAGCCAAGACACTCAGAGTCCCGAGACCAGCGATCAGCACTAGCCCTTCTGAGGGGGCCAACTCGGACTCTGATTCCGGGGGTAGCATGGCCTTATTCCCGTCCGCCTCTACTCATCTCAGTCGGGACCCATTAAGCTGAGCTCACAGGATCTGTTAGAGGGACATTGTCACTAAAAGTACTGGAACTATGATCACTTCTTTCAGCACATTATTACTTGATAAGCATTCACCTATTCCTCACCGGTCTCTATAGCCCAATGTATAGGTGTTGCCACTGCTTACATATGGGAGGAGGGGTAAAAGGGGATCTCATACTAGAATGATGGCCCGGCCCGCCTTGGGCATGTATTCCTTCTGTAGCTCAAGAAACTTGTGTGTTACACACGTGGCATACCCCCACAGGCGAAAGCAAGAGTTCTAAGTGTATGATGTTAACCCAGTTTAGCACGGTTTGGTCGGACGCAGTTCTGTTGTTGGACCCAGTATTGGGGATTGTTTGCATTGGTTTCTTGATTGCCGCATATTCTGATTGAGGATTCAGGGGGCTGGGGTGGGGGGTGGTGGTGGGTTGGGGGCTTTTGGATTTGCAACTCATGATGTTGGTTGAGAAACTGTATAATGTCATATCCCGGAATGTTAGGGGGATGGGGTCGGCCCAGAAGCGGCACAGAATAGTAGTTCAGCTGCATCGTCGCAAGGCTGAAATTGTATGTCTTCAGGAGACGCACCTCTTACCAACAGAAACAAGTAAACTGCAGAGGAGGTGGAGGGGCCAATTTTATGCTACAGTATACTCCGCCTTTTCTAGAGGGGCTACAATATGGATACGGGCAAGAATCCCATTTGCTTATAGCGAATCCTGAATTGATGACCAAGGCAGATATGTCTTGGTCCATGGGACCCTCGATGGTAGACACGTAGTGCTAGGCTCCATCTATGCTCCGAATGTGGATCAGGATGCCTTTCTCTCCAGGTTATCTCGGGTGCTCTCAGACTGGGTACAATACCCATGGTTATTGGGCGGGGACATTACTGCTGTGTTTTATGTACACTGGGACCGCTTCCATCCCCCCTTACCGAAAACCAGCGCTGTGACTCGAGCTGCTGCACAGACTAGGTGGGCACAGGGGTGGAATCTCTTAGATGTCTGGAGATCCCAACACATGAATATGCGGGAATACTCCTTCTACTCCCTCCCACATAATCTACATACCCGATTAGACAAATTTCTTTGTACCATGGATTTATCCTCTACCATACATCGGAGTACATTCCTAGGTAAAACCATCTCTGACCATAATCCTATAGAATTGGCATTGCAATGGGGACGGATTCCTGCACCTATACCAACATGGCGGCAGCCAACCTCTGACATTAGAAGATAGAGTTTTTCGTGCTAAATTAGTGGACACAATCAATACATATTTTACTGAAAATAAAGGCACAGCATCGACAAGATCGGTTGAGTGGGAGGCTTTTAAAATCACAGTACGGGGGTTGCTATGGGAAGCCTGGTAGGGGTCAGAAGAGAGGTGACCAGGGACTTGGTGGACTTGGAAGACAGGCGCTGGAAGTGGCGGCTTAGGAACATGTAATGGGAGCAGAGCGGTTACAGGAGGCTAGGATTAGTTACGCTGAGCTATTAGAGCGGCTCCGGACAGTAGATCTCCATGCATACACGCTGCGTACAAACGCCGAAGCGGATAGGGCTGGCACGCTGCTGGCGCGACTGATTGCTCCCCCATTAACTCCCACTCCCACCTTGGTAATCTATGATGCACACCACACGTTAATAACTTCCCAGAGAGACATAAATAAGACTTTTATACTAATCTATATATGGCACACCCAGCAGAGAGATCGGAAGAGATGGTGCAATTCCTTGCGGAAATAGACCTCCCCAAGGTAGCGGCTGCATCTGCTGAGCTGTTGGCAGCACCGATCACCATAGCAGAGGTCCGGGTTGCAATAAAAGCACTGGCTCGTAATAAAACCCCAGGTTCGGATGGCCCACCTGTGGAATTTTATTCCACAAATGTGGACACATTGGCCCCAAAACTGCTACAATTATATGTCACCTCACTTGAGGAAGGGACACTGCCTCCCACTACTAAGGAGGCAATAGTCACAACCCTCTTGAAACCAGATAAGGCCCCCACTGACCTGGCATCGTACTGACCGTTATCTATACTCAACACGGAATATAAAATCCTAAGTAAAATTTTAGCGTCCAGATTGCTTCCCCTGCTGCCTAAATTAATACACACGGATCAGTATGGTTTTATTTCCAAGCGTAGTACTTCTCTCAATATTCGTCGGTTGCACACCCTGATGCATGCAGTGAAGGGGTCCTTGCCACTGGCCGGATTTCTTGTCCCTCGATATACGGCAAAACTTTGGTATACCCCCCGAATATTGCAAATGGATTCAATTACTCTATACTAACCCCACGGCACACGCCAAGACGGGAACGATCACATTGCCTGCGTATCGTATTTATAGGGGGACTCGCTAAGGTTGCCCTCTGTCACCCCTTTTGTTTGTATTGGCGTTGGAACCGATGGCCCAACGATTGCGACGTGTGATGGCTCCATATGGTATACCGCTACAGACAGTAGTACACTCATTCTTGCTTCACGCGGACGATATGTTGTTGTTTTTTAAAGACCTGGGCATGGATATGCAGCACATAGCCACTGTGTTCTCGCAGTTTGGAGACATCTCTGGTCTACATCTTAGTGCCACAAAATCAGTGGCATACTCCTTCTCCGATACCTACGAGGGGACCCACTTGCAGATTGGTCCATTGCAGTTCCGGGTGGAGCTTACAACTTTCAAATATCTTGGGATACAAATTTATAGGTCCTCTGCTGACACTATTGATGGGAACGTGGAGCGAACTATAAACTCGCTCCACTCACAAGTGTCCTTTTGGACCACCCTGCCTTTGTCGATGGCAGGCCGACTCTCAGTGTCCAAAATGGTCATGCTACCTAGACTCTTATACAATTTCATGAATATCCCTGTAGCCCTACCGGCCTGTATTTTTGGGACACTAAATACTTTGCTAACTTCCTTGCTATGGGGGAATGGAAGACATCAGCTAGCCCTATCCAAGATGCAGCTGCCGGGCACTGCAGGCAGCATTGGGGCACCTGATTTTAAAACATCCTGTATTGTTGGGCAGCTGCAGTGACTGGCGTATTGGTTGGCAGGACATAATTTGTTGGAAATAGGTTATACCCCTGTACATTTGCGGCGAGGGAAGTTGCAGGCGCTGCTGTGTCCTGGGGCCAACAAGATACAAGACCCTCCCATTCTGTTGTCTATTGCTTTGCACTATTGGAAGCAAACTCAAAAATATGCCAAAGTCCCGAACCCATATGCACCCAACATCCCCCTTTGTGGTTTGCCTACCCGCCGCGGTGTGTTGTCTACTGTTCAGGTACGGGACTGGACGCAGGTGGGCACGTCCACGATTGGAGATTTCTTCCTGGGCGGTACTTAGATGCCACATGGGGAATTTGTCCGCACTAATGCAGTGCCGGGAACTCTGTTCCTCACGCATGCCTCGGTCATACACTATGTCCGAAGGTACTGGTTAGTGGCACAGAAGGAACCCCCTACATTTCATTTACTGTGGTCTCTTCACATCATGGGCCATGGGCGCCACCCGGTGCGCTGGTTGTACCACGGGTTGCGTGAACACCTACATGTACCACTATTGCCTCATCGTCAGAATTGGGAACTGGTGCTGGCGAGGGAATAGAAGGATGGGGAATGGAGCGCTGCCTAGAGCATCCCCGACGGGGGTCCCGTAATTTCAGGCTGAAGACAATACAGTTATTAATACTACACAGGGCCTACCTTACACCGCTGGCTATTTACAAGATGTATCCCTCGGCCACTGCACGATGTCCCAGATGCACCCATCAACCTGCTGATTTCACTCATATGTTATTGTCATGCTCTACTCTAGAGTGGTTTTGGTTGAAAGTCACCCAAGGTTTATCTACACGCACGAGCTGTGCCCCTTGGGACACCATGGAGGTGTGCCTGTTAGGCCTCCTGCCACTCCCGAAGAATGCGAAACTGCTACGTCGCTTTACAGGATTAGCTCTGATGCTTGCAAAATGATTAATAACACAGCATTGGAAATCCCGAGCGGAGCCACATGAGGGCAGCTGGAGGGAGGAGGTCATAAGATGGTCAGTAGCAGAAGGGGAGATGCTCCAGCGCGAGGAATACAGGGGTTTGAGGAAAAGACCAATTTCCCTGGACTGGGCTCAGGTAGTTGAGCAGTTTAAAGTGGAAACAGACGATGACGTAGTAGAGGCCCTAGACCCTCTGACACCTTAGATACACTTACCGGACCCCTGCCTCAGTGCCGAATTTGCTGGGAGGTTCCACCCCCCCCCCCCCACCGCCCGGGGGGCATATTGGCTTACCATGAACACGATTGGCTCTCCAGAGTCTGCCCCGGCAGAGACGATCGGGACAGAGCGGCTAAGTTAATAGTTTATAGTTCACAGGGAGGGAAAGTTGCAGGTGGGTGTTGGGGAACGAAACTGAGAATGTACGGAGCTATACGATATATTGTTTATAACAACTTCCTGTGATTAAAAATGATGTTATATGATACTAGCTTGCATACCAAGCAAATGTAATCAACGGTGCATTGGCATGTAGACGCCCATCAATATATGCATGGACTCTGAAAACCCAAAATGAAGACCAATATTGTAATATAATCTAGGTCTTTGATCACTAATAAAATTGTGTTAAAAAAAGCAGAACACTGTAGTCTCTGGTTTTTTGGTTCCTGTTACATATTGGGTTAGAGTGTGGCATCTTCCAAAATCAACAGATGCTCCATTTGTCTGTCTGTTTGTGTGATTCCCACCACCCTTCCCCTCTTTTTGATGTGAGGGGACTGCCATGTTTCTTATTGTGGAGCTTAAGCTGGCGGATCACTGGCAAAATAATGAAACCAAAAATTTCATGATACACAAATATAGTGTCAAAAATATTGATCACAAAAATAATGTTTTTCTATACATATAGTAAGTGTAAAAAATGTGAAAACAAAATTGTTTTAGACTAATATCAAAAAAATATACAATAATACCCTACAAACCCCACAACCCACACCTACAATGTCAATCAATCAATCAATCAGGTGAATTGTAAGTGCGCTACACACCCATGAGGGTCTCAAGGCACGGGGCGGGGGGGTCAGCAGCTCCATTCAGTCGAAAAGCCAGGTCTTGAGTGCCTTCCTGAAAGCGTTCAGGGAGGGTGCACGACTAATGTCGATAGGGAGCTCACTCTAGGTCTTGGCCGCGATGTAGGAGAAGGCCCTTCCACCTGTTCTGGCACTGCAGATTCGTGGGGTTTCAGCAAGGGCGAGGTCGGCAGATCCGAGGTTTCTCTTGGGTACGTGGAAGGATATTCTCTCGTTGAGGTATTGGGGTCCGGTGTTGTGGAGGCATTTGCAGGCGTTGGTGAGTATCGTGAAAGTGACTCTCTTCTCGACGGGGAGCCTGTGGAGGTTGTGTAGGTGCTGGGTGATGTGCTTGTGTTGGGGGATGCCGAGGAAGAGTCTGGCTGCGGAGTTTTGTATGGTCTGGACTTTGTAGAGCAGTGACTTGTTGATTCCAGCATAGAGGGTGTTTCTGTAGTCCAGTCTGTTGTTTATCAGTAGATGGGTGATGGTTTTCCTTGATTCGGGGGGGATCCATTTGAAGGTCTTTCAGAGGATGCGGAACGTGTTGAAACAGCTAGAGGCGACAGCGTTGACCTGTCGGGTCATGGAGAGGGAGGAGTTGAGTACGATGCTAAGGTTTCAGGTGTGGTCAGTGGGGTGGGGGTGCTGCCGTCGGCCACAAGGTGTTGTCCCATGCAGAGGGGGAGGGTCCAAGCGGGAGGACTTCTGTCTTCTCTGAGTTGAGCTTCAGGCAGCTGCTGCTCATCCAGGATGCGGCATCCTTCATTCCTTCCTGGAAGTTGAGTCTGGTGGTGATGGGGTCCTAGGTGAGGGAGAGGATGAGCTGGGTGTGCCTGCGTAGGATACTATGCTGAGTCCGTGGTATCTGACAATGGTGGCGAGGGGGGCCATGTAGATGTTGAAGAGCATGAGGCTGAGAGACGATCCTTGGGGTACTCCGCAGTTTGTTTCTGTGGATTCGGAAAGGAAGGGTGGCAGTCTGATTCTTTGGGTTCTGCCGGTGAGGAATGAGCAGATTCAGTCAAGGGAGGTTCCCTGTATGCTGGCGTCGTGGATTTTGGTGGTGAGTGTGCAGTGGGAGACAGTGTTGAACGCTGCAGAGAGGTCGAGCATGATCAGGGCTGCGGTGTTTCCTTGGTTGAATAGGGTGCGGATGTCATCCATGGCGGCGAGTAGAGCGTCTCGGTCCTGTGGTTACTGCGGAAACCGGATTGGGAGGGGTCGAGGATGGAGTTTTCTTCAAGGAATTTTGTTAGCTGAGCATTGACGATCTTCTCAGTGCTTTTGGCCATGAAGGGGTGGAGGGAGATGGGTCAGTAGTTCTTCAGGTCTGTGGCCACTGAGCAGGCTAGACCCAAGGAGGCGGGTTTTGACAGAGTGAAGGGGGGATTACCCCAATGCACTACTGAAGTGACTGAGCCCCATTAGTGCACGCTATGTACAGGCAGTAGAGGTAATTGGGATACCGACTGGTTTGACTGCTTATTCTGCCTCATTGGGGGTGCTTGTCCTGTCTGCAGTGACGTGTTACCGTAACTGGATGTTGCTAAACCTTGGGTCATCAGGAGTGTGATACTGGGTCAGCTACGCACATGTTCACTGGACTGCCTCTCTTGGTTGGGTGTGGCTCACTAAGCCTACTGCACACTAATGAGCAGGTGAGTGCAATGCAGGGATAGTTGGAATATTACCCTGGTTTTGATTCTGTGCACCCATAGGAGTACACGGTCTCCTGTAGCCCCAGGCGTGGATGAGCACTAATCCTCGCATTCCCCCTCCCTTCTCAGCCCCATGTGGTGACAGACTTGTGTTGTCTTCAAGCCCCTTGTTGGATATTCCTGGCCGCGGCCCTGAGCGAAGGTCTGGGGTGCCTCTTGGGCCAGGGGGATTGCCTGATTGTACAGGATGTGAGTTTAACAACGCACACGGGGATTACTACTGGTGGTGCTTGCCCCCCCTAAACACTTGACTAATGACTCTGGAGCACTGGGCGAGGTGGTGCCCTTTTGCTGACTACTTACTCCTCCTGGGCTGCAGTAGGCCATGGGCAAAAGGAAGACTCGAACCGCCTCGAGGTCGGGCAGAGGAGGAGCTCACTTGCCGCCCTCGGATTCCTCATCTGGCAGATCTCCGCGAATGGAGCCAGAACGCGCATCCGCACCAGCGGGAGACAAACTAGACATGATCCTACAGGAAATTCGGGATTCCCGCACTGCACTTGAGGGTCAGCTGGGTACGATTTCGGTGGAATTGAACTTACTGAAAGATGACAAGTGTAAGCTATCTGATAAAGTTAAAAACACTGAGCAACTGCTAGACACAATGGGGCCGAAAATCACTGACCATGATGGTCAATTGAAGGAGATGCACCATCAGATTGAAGACTTGCAAGCCCGCGCTGATGATGTGGAAGGATGGGCGAGGCGGAACAACCTCAGAATTGTGGGTCTGCCTGAGGGGACAGAGCGACCCAACCCGACGATTTACATCGAAGACTGGCTGAAAACTGTAATAGAGCCTTTACCGTTGAGTGAGCTCATCGAGTGCCTGCATGACGACCCCTGCTCGGATCGAACCCGCACCCACTGCTATTGAACTATAAAGGCCAGGACTGGGTCCTGCAGGCAGCAAGGAAGCAGGCCCCATTACTGGTGGAGAATGTGAAAGTGTCTATATTCCCGGACTATACATTAGCCATGGAACTCAAGGAGAGGGTCCGTGTAGCGGGCTTGCAATTTGCATTGTTTTTCCCGGCCAAGCTCAAGATTCACTATAACCAACGGTCATTGTTCTTCGTCACCCCCGATAGTGCATGGGAGTGGCTCGACCGACACTTCCCTGACGTGCTGCCAGAACGGATATTGGATTAGACGCAGCCAAAATCTCAATGGGTCCACTCTGTCGCCGAAAGGGCATGGTCACACAGAGTGCGGGGACTTCTCCCCCACCCCACCAGCAAGTGATGGAGGGGAGGTGTGAGGCCCTCTGGATAGCCAAGACACTCAGAGTCCCGAGACCAGCGATCAGCACTAGCCCTTCTGAGGGGGCCAACTCGGACTCTGATTCCGGGGGTAGCATGGCCTTATTCCCGTCCGCCTCTACTCATCTCAGTCGGGACCCATTAAGCTGAGCTCACAGGATCTGTTAGAGGGACATTGTCACTAAAAGTACTGGAACTATGATCACTTCTTTCAGCACATTATTACTTGATAAGCATTCACCTATTCCTCACCGGTCTCTATAGCCCAATGTATAGGTGTTGCCACTGCTTACATATGGGAGGAGGGGTAAAAGGGGATCTCATACTAGAATGATGGCCCGGCCCGCCTTGGGCATGTATTCCTTCTGTAGCTCAAGAAACTTGTGTGTTACACACGTGGCATACCCCCACAGGCGAAAGCAAGAGTTCTAAGTGTATGATGTTAACCCAGTTTAGCACAGTTTGGTCGGACGCAGTTCTGTTGTTGGACCCAGTATTGGGGATTGTTTGCATTGGTTTCTTGATTGCCGCATATTCTGATTGAGGATTCAGGGGGCTGGGGTGGGGGGTGGTGGTGGGTTGGGGGCTTTTGGATTTGCAACTCATGATGTTGGTTGAGAAACTGTATAATGTCATATCCCGGAATGTTAGGGGGATGGGGTCGGCCCAGAAGCGGCACAGAATAGTAGTTCAGCTGCATCGTCGCAAGGCTGAAATTGTATGTCTTCAGGAGACGCACCTCTTACCAACAGAAACAAGTAAACTGCAGAGGAGGTGGAGGGGCCAATTTTATGCTACAGTATACTCCGCCTTTTCTAGAGGGGCTACAATATGGATACGGGCAAGAATCCCATTTGCTTATAGCGAATCCTGAATTGATGACCAAGGCAGATATGTCTTGGTCCATGGGACCCTCGATGGTAGACACGTAGTGCTAGGCTCCATCTATGCTCCGAATGTGGATCAGGATGCCTTTCTCTCCAGGTTATCTCGGGTGCTCTCAGACTGGGTACAATACCCATGGTTATTGGGCGGGGACATTACTGCTGTGTTTTATGTACACTGGGACCGCTTCCATCCCCCCTTACTGAAAACCAGCGCTGTGACTCGAGCTGCTGCACAGACTAGGTGGGCACAGGGGTGGAATCTCTTAGATGTCTGGAGATCCCAACACATGAATATGCGGGAATACTCCTTCTACTCCCACCCACATAATCTACATACCCGATTAGACAAATTTCTTTGTACCATGGATTTATCCTCTACCATACATCGGAGTACATTCCTAGGTAAAACCATCTCTGACCATAATCCTATAGAATTGGCATTGCAATGGGGACGGATTCCTGCACCTATACCAACATGGCGGCAGCCAACCTCTGACATTAGAATATAGAGTTTTTCGTGCTAAATTAGTGGACACAATCAATACATATTTTACTGAAAATAAAGGCACAGCATCGACAAGATCGGTTGAGTGGGAGGCTTTTAAAATCACAGTACGGGGGTTGCTATGGGAAGCCTGGTAGGGGTCAGAAGAGAGGTGACCAGGGACTTGGTGGACTTGGAAGACAGGCGCTGGAAGTGGCGGCTTAGGAACATGTAATGGGAGCAGAGCGGTTACAGGAGGCTAGGATTAGTTACGCTGAGCTATTAGAGCGGCTCCGGACAGTAGATGGCCCACCTGTGGAATTTTATTCCACAAATGTGGACACATTGGCCCCAAAACTGCTACAATTATATGTCACCTCACTTGAGGAAGGGACACTGCCTCCCACTACTAAGGAGGCAATAGTCACAACCCTCTTGAAACCAGATAAGGCCCCCACTGACCTGGCATCGTACTGACCGTTATCTATACTCAACACGGAATATAAAATCCTAAGTAAAATTTTAGCGTCCAGATTGCTTCCCCTGCTGCCTAAATTAATACACACGGATCAGTATGGTTTTATTTCCAAGCGTAGTACTTCGCTCAATATTCGTCGGTTGCACACCCTGATGCATGCAGTGAAGGGGTCCTTGCCACTGGCCGGATTTCTTGTCCCTCGATATACGGCAAAACTTTGGTATACCCCCCGAATATTGCAAATGGATTCAATTACTCTATACTAACCCCACGGCCCACGCCAAGACGGGAACGATCCCATTGCCTGCGTATCGTATTTATAGGGGGACTCGCTAAGGTTGCCCTCTGTCACCCCTTTTGTTTGTATTGGCGTTGGAACCGATGGCCCAACGATTGCGACGTGTGATGGCTCCATATGGTATACCGCTACAGACAGTAGTACACTCATTCTTGCTTCACGCGGACGATATGTTGTTGTTTTTTAAAGACCTGGGCATGGATATGCAGCACATAGCCACTGTGTTCTCGCAGTTTGGAGACATCTCTGGTCTACATCTTAGTGCCACAAAATCAGTGGCATACTCCTTCTCCGATACCTACGAGGGGACCCACTTGCAGATTGGTCCATTGCAGTTCCGGGTGGAGCTTACAACTTTCAAATATCTTGGGATACAAATTTATAGGTCCTCTGCTGACACTATTGACGGGAACGTGGAGCGAACTATAAACTCGCTCCACTCACAAGTGTCCTTTTGGACCACCCTGCCTTTGTCGATGGCAGGCCGACTCTCAGTGTCCAAAATGGTCATGCTACCTAGACTCTTATACAATTTCATGAATATCCCTGTAGCCCTACCGGCCTGTATTTTTGGGACACTAAATACTTTGCTAACTTCCTTGCTATGGGGGAATGGAAGACATCAGCTAGCCCTATCCAAGATGCAGCTGCCGGGCACTGCAGGCAGCATTGGGGCACCTGATTTTAAAACATCCTGTATTGTTGGGCAGCTGCAGTGACTGGCGTATTGGTTGGCAGGACATAATTTGTTGGAAATAGGTTATACCCCTGTACATTTGCGGCGAGGGAAGTTGCAGGCGCTGCTGTGTCCTGGGGCCAACAAGATACAAGACCCTCCCATTCTGTTGTCTATTGCTTTGCACTATTGGAAGCAAACTCAAAAATATGCCAAAGTCCCGAACCCATATGCACCCAACATCCCCCTTTGTGGTTTGCCTACCCGCCGCGGTGTGTTGTCTACTGTTCAGGTACGGGACTGGACGCAGGTGGGCACATCCACGATTGGAGATTTCTTCCTGGGCGGTACTTAGATGCCACATGGGGAATTTGTCCGCACTAATGCAGTGCCGGGAACTCTGTTCCTCACGCATGCCTCGGTCATACACTATGTCCGAAGGTACTGGTTAGTGGCACAGAAGGAACCCCCTACATTTCATTTACTGTGGTCTCTTCACATCATGGGCCATGGGCGCCACCTGGTGCGCTGGTTGTACCACGGGTTGCGTGAACACCTACATGTACCACTATTGCCTCATCGTCAGAATTGGGAACTGGTGCTGGCGAGGGAATAGAAGGATGGGGAATGGAGCGCTGCCTAGAGCATCCCCGACGGATGTCCCGTAATTTCAGGCTGAAGACAATACAGTTATTAATACTACACAGGGCCTACCTTACACCGCTGGCTATTTACAAGATGTATCCCTCGGCCACTGCACGATGTCCCAGATGCACCCATCAACCTGCTGATTTCACTCATATGTTATTGTCATGCTCTACTCTAGAGTGGTTTTGGTTGAAAGTCACCCAAGGTTTATCTACACGCACGAGCTGTGCCCCTTGGGACACCATGGAGGTGTGCCTGTTAGGCCTCCTGCCACTCCCGAAGAAGGCGAAACTGCTACGTCGCTTTACAGGATTAGCTCTGATGCTTGCAAAATGATTAATAACACAGCATTGGAAATCCCGAGCGGAGCCACATGAGGGCAGCTGGAGGGAGGAGGTCATAAGATGGTCAGTAGCAGAAGGGGAGATGCTCCAGCGCGAGGAATACAGGGGTTTGAGGAAAAGACCAATTTCCCTGGACTGGGCTCAGGTAGTTGAGCAGTTTAAAGTGGAAACAGACGATGACGTAGTAGAGGCCCTAGACCCTCTGACACCTTAGATACACTTACCGGACCCCTGCCTCAGTGCCGAATTTGCTGGGAGGTTCCACCCCCCCCCCCCCCCACCACCGCCCGGGGGGCATATTGGCTTACCATGAACACGATTGGCTCTCCAGAGTCTGCCCCGGCAGAGACGATCGGGACAGAGCGGCTAAGTTAATAGTTTATAGTTCACAGGGAGGGAAAGTTGCAGGTGGGTGTTGGGGAACGAAACTGAGAATGTACGGAGCTATACGATATATTGTTTATAACAACTTCCTGTGATTAAAAATGATGTTATATGATACTAGCTTGCATACCAAGCAAATGTAATCAACGGTGCATTGGCATGTAGACGCCCATCAATATATGCATGGACTCTGAAAACCCAAAATGAAGACCAATATTGTAATATAATCTAGGTCTTTGATCACTAATAAAATTGTGTTAAAAAAAGCAGAACACTGTAGTCTCTGGTTTTTTGGTTCCTGTTACATATTGGGTTAGAGTGTGGCATCTTCCAAAATCAACAGATGCTCCATTTGTCTGTCTGTTTGTGTGATTCCCACCACCCTTCCCCTCTTTTTGATGTGAGGGGACTGCCATGTTTCTTATTGTGGAGCTTAAGCTGGCGGATCACTGGCAAAATAATGAAACCAAAAATTTCATGATACACAAATATAGTGTCAAAAATATTGATCACAAAAATAATGTTTTTCTATACATATAGTAAGTGTAAAAAATGTGAAAACAAAATTGTTTTACACTAATATCAAAAAAAATATACAATAATACCCTACAAACCCCACAACTCACACCTACAATGTCAATCAATCAATCAATCAATCAGGTGAATTGTAAGTGCGCTACACACCCATGAGGGTCTCAAGGCACGGGGCGGGGGGGTCAGCAGCTCCATTCAGTCGAAAAGCCAGGTCTTGAGTGCCTTCCTGAAAGCGTTCAGGGAGGGTGCACGACTAATGTCGATAGGGAGCTCACTCTAGGTCTTGGCCGCGATGTAGGAGAAGGCCCTTCCACCTGTTCTGGCACTGCAGATTCGTGGGGTTTCAGCAAGGGCGAGGTCGGCAGATCCGAGGTTTCTCTTGGGTACGTGGAAGGATATTCTCTCGTTGAGGTATTGGGGTCCGGTGTTGTGGAGGCATTTGCAGGCGTTGGTGAGTATCGTGAAAGTGACTCTCTTCTCGACGGGGAGCCTGTGGAGGTTGTGTAGGTGCTGGGTGATGTGCTTGTGTTGGGGGATGCCGAGGAAGAGTCTGGCTGCGGAGTTTTGTATGGTCTGGACTTTGTAGAGCAGTGACTTGTTGATTCCAGCATAGAGGGTGTTTCTGTAGTCCAGTCTGCTGTTTATCAGTAGATGGGTGATGGTTTTCCTTGATTCGGGGGGGATCCATTTGAAGGTCTTTCAGAGGATGCGGAACGTGTTGAAACAGCTAGAGGCGACAGCGTTGACCTGTCGGGTCATGGAGAGGGAGGAGTTGAGTACGATGCTAAGGTTTCAGGTGTGGTCAGTGGGGTGGGGGTGCTGCCGTCGGCCACAAGGTGTTGTCCCATGCAGAGGGGGAGGGTCCAAGCGGGAGGACTTCTGTCTTCTCTGAGTTGAGCTTCAGGCAGCTGCTGCTCATCCAGGATGCGTCCTTCATTCCTTCCTGGAAGTTGAGTCTGGTGGTGATGGGGTCCTAGGTGAGGGAGAGGATGAGCTGGGTGTGCCTGCGTAGGATACTATGCTGAGTCCGTGGTGTCTGACAATGGTGGCGAGGGGGGCCATGTAGATGTTGAAGAGCATGGGGCTGAGAGACGATCCTTGGGGTACTCCGCAGTTTGTTTCTGTGGATTCGGAAAGGAAGGGTGGCAGTCTGATTCTTTGGGTTCTGCCGGTGAGGAATGAGCAGATTCAGTCAAGGGAGGTTCCCTGTATGCTGGCGTCGTGGATTTTGGTGGTGAGTGTGCAGTGGGAGACAGTGTTGAACGTTGCAGAGAGGTCGAGCATGATCAGGGCTGCGGTGTTTCCTTGGTTGAATAGGGTGCGGATGTCATCCGTGGCGGCGAGTAGAGCGTCTCGGTCCTGTGGTTACTGCGGAAACCGGATTGGGAGGGGTCGAGGATGGAGTTTTCTTCAAGGAATTTTGTTAGCTGAGCATTGACGATCTTCTCAGTGCTTTTGGCCATGAAGGGGTGGAGGGAGATGGGTCAGTAGTTCTTCAGGTCTGTGGGCTTCTTCAGCAGGGGTCTAACTTCTGCGCATTTCCAGTCATTAGGGAAGGTGCCTGTCTTAAAGGTGGTGTCGATGGAATGTCATAGTTCTGGGGCGATGGTGGTGGTGGCTAAGTGGTAGCTGTGCTGCGGGCAGCGGTTCCCGGAGTGGATGCCCTTCATGGTTGAAGTGGTATCTTTGGTGGTGACTGGGGTCCAGGAGGAGATGGTGGGCTGGCTGGCATTGCTGGGGAGGGTGATGGTTTTGGTGCCCGGTGTCTGGTCATTGAAGTGGTTGTAGGGGTCCTAGATTTTCAGGTGGAAGTAGGATCCAAGCTTGTCGCAGAGGTCCTGGGAGGGGGTGATGTCCGTGATTTCGCTGGGGGGTTTGTGGAATTCCTGGATGATGTTGTAGAGTTGTTGGAGCTGGCGAGCGTCTTGGTTTGGATGAAGGTCCTTTTGGTGGATCTGATGCATTGGTGGTATTCTGTCATGGCATTCTTGTAGGTGCTGCGGTCTTCTTGTGTTTTGCTGTTTATCCAATTGTTGGTGGTAAACCAGGTGGCTTTCCTGGGGCGCTGTCTGTTGGACTTGCGTAGGGGTGCGAGCTTGTCTGCGCAGTTGGAGATCCATCAGTGGAGGTCTTTGGCTGCGCTATTGGGGTCGGCCGAGATAGTGGGGGGGGTATGATTGAGAGTGGAGTTGAGCTGCTCCTCTGTGATTTTGCTCCAGTTCCTTCGTGGGGGTTGCTGTGCTGGTTTGAGGGTGGTGGATTTGTTGACGTGTATGCAGTGGTGATCCATCCAGAGGGATTGCGTGGTGTGGCTGAAGTGGATGCTGTTGCCTCCTGGGAAGATGGGGTCGAGGGTGTGTCCTGCTTTGTGGGTGGGCGAGGTGACGAGCTGTTTCAGGCCCAGGTTGGTTAGCTTGTCCAGGAGGGTGGTGGAGTTGGGAACGCTGAGGTTGTTGAGGTGGAAGTTCAGGTCTACGATGAGTATGTAGTCAATGGAGGCGATGGCGTGGGGGGTGATGAGGTCGGCGATGGTCGCGGCGAACGGGGCGCGTGGTCTGGGGGGTCTGTAAGCAAGGGTGCCACGCAGAATGGTTCTAGGGCTGGTCTGCATCTGGGAGTGGAGGTGTTTGGTGGTGGAGATGGAGTCGGGGTGAAGATGGAGAGTCGCAGGAAGCTCTTGAATGCGATGACGAGTTCTCCACCTGGCAGATAGGGCAGTCTTTCCTCTGGATCTTGTATCCGGTGGGATGGCGGTGGCGATGTCATTGGTCCAGGTTTCTGTAAAGAAAGCTACGTCTGGTGAGAAGGTGTCGAGGAGGTCCCAGATCTCAACGGCGTGTTTGTGCAGGGAGCGCACGTTGAGGAGGATGAACCTCAGGGTTTCAGAGGTGTTGGCGTTGGGGTGCTGATGGTGTTGAATGTCTGGCAGCAGTGGTGGCAAGAGAACTGTGTTCGGCGCGGAGAGCTGGCAGTTGTTGTTCCTCCTGTGATTGGGTGTGAGGAGGGTAGCTGAGTCATAGCGGTGGTTGGTTGGAGATCCAGGGTCTGTGGTGCTGATCGGGTCGCGGACGGGCGCAGACGGGCTCGCCTTCGGTGCTCCAGCAGTGCGCCCACTGTGCGCATCCGCTGTGCAGAGGCTGCCATTAAATAGGGGAGGAGGGCGAGAAGCTCAGCTGGGAGGCGGGAGTGTGAGAGGCAGGGGGGAGGGGCCGCAGGGGAGCAGCGGTGGGTTAATGATAACTATGTAACTTTAAAAATGTATTAATTACACAATTTACATAATTAATAATCAGTTAAATAATTAGTAATAATTAAAAATGAATCATCATTTAATTATAATTAAATTACTTCCCACCCTATACCCCTACAAAATCCACAACCACAACAATCTAAAAATTACAATAAACAATTAAATAAAATGAAAAAATAACTAAATTTGCAAACTATATTAAAGACATCAACAATAAGTACACAAGTAATTTGCAATATACAAAATTAGAACATATATTAAAATATGTCGAAATATTTAAAAAATGATGTAATTAACAACATTTTTGTAAACGATATTAACAAAATAGATATTTATAACAGCGTTATTAACAAAATAAATATTTTTGACATCGATATTACTTACCTTAGAAAATCGATATCCTTGTCAATGAGAATACTGCATGACGATAGAGGTGGATCATAATAATAAAAACTCAATATTTCTGCATCTTTTACTCGATATCGTGTCCGAACACCAAGCTGGCTCTGCCTTTGGAAGCATGATGCTAGCCATTTTCCACAGGTCCACTTGCTCCTGTCTTAATAGAGCCAG
Source organism: Triturus cristatus (assembly GCF_964204655.1). Classification (NCBI taxonomy): domain Eukaryota; kingdom Metazoa; phylum Chordata; class Amphibia; order Caudata; family Salamandridae; genus Triturus; species Triturus cristatus. The sequence continues at coordinate 729,736,662 of NC_140587.1, read as the reverse complement.
AAGGGCCATTATATTTAAGGATAGGGATTCTGAGCCTGTTTGTTCCTATCCTCAGCTAGTTAGACATGTTGGTTACAGAGAGGAAAAAGCAGCAATGACTCCAACGTGCTGGTTGTAAACGTCCAGAGTGTTAGGTGCAATGTTTTTTGTATTTTGTTTTGTAGAAACAAATGTTTACTTTGGGGTTTTGTTTCTGTAAAACAAAACATAGAAAGTGGCCATCATGACACTGACCAGCTGGCATTACATTGTCTCCAAAAGAGCTTCTGCTGTCTTGGTGATACAACTTTCAGTGAAAGTGTAGCTATAAGTATAAAGGGCTGGCCTCTAGTGGGTCAGTGGAGGTATCTCGACAAATTTTAGTTGAGACCTGTGGGCATATTATCAAGATAGGCGATACAATTATCGCCGCTTTAGCGGCAGAAAACTGCCGCTAAAACGGCGATAATGGGCTTGATAATATGCTCTATGGAATTCCAAGTGAAGCCCATGTTAGATGTGAAGGACATCTAACATGGGCTTCAATTGGAATTCCATAGAGCATATTATCAAGCCCATTATCGCCGTTTTAGCGGCAGTTTTCTGCCGCTAAAGCGGCGATAATTGTATCGCCTATCTTGATAATATGCCCCCTAGAGTCTAGACTTGGATGCCTTGTGTTTTATTTCCGAGCAGAGAGTTTTATCTAAATTGGTAACTGTGACTGCCTAGTTGACATGATAAATCTAACTCATAAAGCTGATTTTTAGTAGAAATTGACACTCTTTCATTTAACATACACTTTTAAAATGTAGTAAATGCTTGAATTTATCACAACAAAGTTATGAAATGCATTCCTATCAAGGTGTATGAGACATTCGTCTTTCAACCATTGTATGTATGAATTACATTACGGTGCAAACTTTGTGAATAGAAGATGTGTGAAAAACCATAGCAGAAATAGAAGACAGACTTGTATGCATCCAAAACAGTGCATGACAGATTTTTATTTAGCTAGGGTTCGCTTTCACCCATATATTACACAGAAGTATCATATTCCTTGCAGCTATAACCCCACGCCTTCTATGCAATCACACCACACTAACGAAAATGGGTTAGTTTGGCACAATAATTCCTATCACATTTAACAGAGCATTTTGATCTGAGCAAACCCTCTCTACAGCTTAGGAAATTGATTGCACAGGAGGTGGGATCCACACATACCAATTAATCAAAGTCCTGTTGTGACAGCAGGGTGCACAATCCTTGGAAAAGGAGCCTGACAGCTGCTTCCAGGCTCAAACATCAGAGGACATTTTGTAGATAGAAAAGATGAGATAACGTCGAAGATCCCCAAAGCTGGAGAAAAAACATTTCATTATGTCAGCAGCGGTTTGGGCTTTTCAAAGCCCCATTTACAGAGGTCTATTGTCTGAAATAGCCCCTTGAGCTCTGAAGTAAAGATTCAAATTACTATTGCACCTTCCAGCTACAATAGAACAGATGGTTAAATTCTGTCCTACATCGCTTTGCTGCGTAGCTCCACGTAGTATATAAGTGGGGAATAATGAATACCCCCCTAATTCCATGTTGAACATTTCATTGTGCATTTAGAAGAATGCGGCACATCATTTGTTTGCAATTCTAGAATGTTATGGCCCTTATCCAACGCCAGAAATCAGTTTTTTTCATTTACTGCTAACAAATGTCATAATTTGTCATATTCAGTATGCACTCCCAAACAAATTGCTGTTTCACGCTTAATAGTTTAAAAATAACACCCACTCACAGAACAGCTCGAACAATTAACAGTCTGCCAATGCAGAAATGGAAAGCAAAGGAAGAGTTATAGCTTATAGATTTTTGAAAAAGCCTTGAACGACTTTTCTCACATCATCAAGTGAATGTGCAACAATGTATTGAATATTTTTTAGTCTTACAATTAAATATTTTACAAGGTTTCGTATATGTTATGCTGAGTAGTTACAGGAAAGTTATAAAATGTAATTGACAATCAGTTTGAGAACCTTTAGTTCACTTAGAGGTTTATTTACAAGGACCTTGGACCGCTGTTGCATCACTTTTTGTGACGCTCTGGTGGCAAAGGTTTGCATACTCACATCTATGGCCTCAAAAATATGGTGCAAGGCAATGCAGCACAAATTGCTGAGTTGCCTTACACTGCGTCAGGGAGGTGCTCCAATGGCGTTGCTGTGAGTGTTCCCACGCAAGAACCATTGGTTTTGATGCATTCCCAGATTTACAAGGATCTGTAAACCTGGGAATGCCACAAAACAGCATGCCTCCCTAGGGCAGTCGTAACAAAAAGAAATATGTTTATTCCACCCTTTTTTTTCCTCTTTCTTGTGTGCTGCAGATGCAGCACACATAGAAAGATGGAAACACCTCAATGGTTTGTTTTTGTGCAGGAAGGTGTCCCTTCCTGCACAAAAACAATCCTGCCAACAACGCAGACACCCTTGTGCAAGGGTGCCTGCAGCGGCACTAGGCATGATATTGTGTGCAGGCACTGGCTGTAGTGACAGGAATGCACCGTAACTCGTAAATACAGTGCATTCTGGCCCTTTCAATTTGGCGTAGGGCAGCACAGCAAAAACACTTGCGGCGCTGCTCTAATCCAAAACATTGTAAATGAGGCACTTAATGGATCTACAAAACACTACAATGCATACAGATTACTTCTCTCCCTAACCCCAATCAGCCAAGATGGAAAATGTATGAAAATCGTTCTTTTCTTTTGCATAGTTTTATAAACAATCACAAATGTATGCAAATAAGGTCTCTGGGTTTTCAAATCAAATTTTGTGACACAAATTGCAACAAAATCATGATTTTCACCCAAAAGTGAGAAAGCGTAAATCTTTGCAACCTTCACGCAGTTGTAGCGTTTTGTTTGCCTTCAGGGGGCTGTAAAAGAAACATTGCAAATTTGCACACCCCTAGTAGTCACAGCAGATTAACTCCCACTCTCTGGTGAGAAAGTTTGAAAGCCTGCATAAATTAACGAGTGAGTGGCTGTGTGAAAGTTCCATGACTGAGAGACTATGTTTATGGACTAAGAAATGATGTGAGTTGATAAATGCCTAATTGATACTTTGTGTATGAAATCATAATTTACTGAAAGTGTATGACTTTGAGAACAAGAGTTCTGATTTAGAGTTTACAGTTTAAAGACAGGAGACCTGAATCTTTTAGTGGACGGTCCCTCATTGTCTTCATCAATTGAGAATTTCCTCCAGTGGCCTGGCTGAGGAAGGGCATTATACTACCATCCATATTTAGGGTGGACAGTGTAATGTCATTTTTCAAAATCTGATGGCGAGGGACCTGAAAAAACAAATGATGCCCTCCATGCCGTGGGAGAAAACTCCTAAAGTACGGCGTTCGTGAGTTTTTAGTTTTTCAGAAACAAACTCCCGGTTAAGAGTTTGTTTTTGAAAAAGAAAAAGTTAATCGTTTGAAGGATTGCCATCAAAACCGACAGCAGCAAACCACCAAACTTTATGTACCTAGAAAGGAAACACCATGAAGAAAATGAGAAACTGTAAAGCCTTGCAACCTTCATGCAGTTTCAAAGATAAATGGGCCATTTACTGCAATGGCCAGATGTATCAAAGGGTTTTACCCATTCTGTGTCTATGGGGAAATGTGTTCATACATATGGCCCTATATGATTTTATTTTCAGCATTGCATGACGCTTTTCCACTCCTTTTCCCTCTTACAGTATAATTCCCGGCCCATCAGTAGCTGGGAGAGGGCTTTCTCCGAGGGTAAGGAAGGGGCACTGTCAGAAATTAAAAAAGAGTGACTTGCAGTCACGAGATTGACTCAAAACCAAAAATATGGCTATGTAGGGCAGCGTCTTTGGTTTATTGTGGTGGCATGGGTGTCCAGAGCAGAGTGTGGTTTGCGGATCGCAATCCAAGACAAGGGGTGGGCCTTCCGGCTCACTGTAAGCAGAGAATCAGTTAGGACCAATAACGACATGTATTGACACCTGTCAAACGACTTTCAGTTGGATGGCTTGTCTGCTTTGGTATTAGTTAGTTCACTGGTCTTCTCCCCCCTCTATTTATATTTTGCTCCTTTTTGGTTCTTTCTTGATTTCGCTAAGCATTGCTTTTGTTGTTCCTTCCTGACCCAAGTACCTTTTAGATCCTTTTCTCCTCTAAACCTTCCGAATGCCCTCAAGTGGCTGTTTTCCGGCTTGCTATGTTCCTACCTGCTGACGGCCCTGGTTCACTGTACACTGTTGAATGGAGGCCAGTGAGTTGTAACACAAAAGAGGCGATGTGTGTTAATGCAAGTGTTTTTGCACAACTCATTGTACCTACTTGTGTTAGCAATATTTATAAACTGACAGACATGTACTTGATGGTACCATTTACCTGATCACATTACCATAAGCACCCAACATACTGGAACTGCTGTGTGAAAGAGTAGAGCTGGGCCTCTTTCTCTCTCTATCTCTCTCTCTCAAATCAATTTCCTCTTCTCACTGGGAAATTCCTCGAATGCTAGTATGCGTAGAGCCACATTTCAGGGAGAAGGGAGGATTATTGCTGAACGCACATCGTACTAAGGGGCCTATTATCAAGCACGGCGTTAAAACTATCGCCACTTTAGCGGCAGAAAACTGCAGCTAAAGTGGCGATAATGGGCTTGATAATATGCCGCAGAGAATTCCCATAGAAGCCCATGTTTTGGTGACAACATGGGCTTCTATTGGAATTCTCACGGGCATATTATCAAGCCCATTAAGCACTGCTCAAAACAGACAAATCCATTGCCATCATGAACAAAACCTCATGGAGTTGATGGTCATTACTGCCTGGTGACATTAATGCACATTAATACCATAGGACATGAAACATGAAACAGACACTGTGAGGCAGTTTAAGTACTTGCTGGGGTTAGATTAATATGTACTGGCCTACATTGGTCTGTATTTTTTTTTGTGGTGGTGATTTATTCAAAACCAGTGCTTAATTTGTAAACAAAAGAAGTGCCAGGGCCCTTGCAAGGATACAACTGCATCTTGTACCACCCATTGCTTCCACTAGTACTGCCAGTAACAGTACTATCACTACTAGTCGTCACACTCATACAACTGTGACAGTTCACACTTTAAATGTACATCAAAAGGCCTAATATATGTCGCCCCAGCTATTCTTATAGCTTTTGGGTGGCAGGTATTAGTGATTTTGTTGGACCTGGCCTCGTGGCGTGGTCCTTAACCCCCTGGATTGTGGCCGTTCCCCGCCCCGGCCGTCACGGGCCACCCGTCTGGACTGCACCAAGGCCCTTCACCCGGAGCTGCACGTGGTCGCATACTCCTCGTGGCTCCGCCATCTTGTTGGCATCCACGTCACACCGTGCCCCAGCCGGCGCGACCCCGCTCAACCCGGCCTCGACCCCAGCGAAGCCCCGACATCGAGGCACCACGAACTGGCCAGGGGGTGCCGCAGGAACCATTCATCGCCCCGGCGGAGGACAGTATCGATGGGACCCCCAACTGTCCTCCCCTCTCGAGGTGTGATCACCCTGCAAACTCCCATGGGCCTGGCGCCTCTCCTGCTGGGCGTCTGGCCACCTCCACCCGGCCACTCCGCCCCCTCGGGCGCATAGGTCCGGACATCAAAGGGCTCCAGACCTATATCTGGGGCGACCCCACCACAGCTCGGCAGTTGTATCCCGGAGTCGAGAGCCCTGCTGATCGAATCGCGGCTGACCCTACGGAGACGAACTCTTGCCGGAACCATCACGAGCCCTGCTGACTGCGTCGCGGCTCCCTCTTGTGCACCCTTTCTGAACCACCTGGAACATCGGAGCCCTGCAGACGCTGTCGCGGCCCAACCTCGCTGAAACCTTCCTCGGAGCCCTGCTGACGACGTCGCGGCTCGAGCTGAGCAGAAACCATCTTGAGAGCCCTGCTGATTGAATCGCGGCTCTCCACGAACTGTACGCCAGAGCCCTGCTGACGCCGTCGCGGCTCGACCCCTCCGAGATCGGAGGTCCTCCAGCGTGAGGATAAGAACTGGGCCCCAGGTACCCTCGTACCACATTCCTGCCAAAGACTGTCCCGCTACCCCTACCCTTCCAAAGAGACATTGAGACTTTTGGTGGATCCCTCGATCCCTTCGTGTAAATATTGAACTCGTAACCTTTTATTGATGATAAAGAATTGCTTGTCTTGAGACAACCTCCTTGAGTCCGGTGTGGTGGTGTTACTGTGCTAGTACGGGATAGGAGAAGGATCTCTCAGGAGACTTCTCGGCAGCGCTCGGCTACTTCGTGCAGTGAGAGGGCCCCCCCCTTGGTGGTCTCACCGACTCCTCGGGGTCCGCCTTCCAACATTTGGTGGCCAGCGACGGGATCCGAGCCGAACGCAGTACGTACCAGCCAGTACCCACTAGCTACCCATCCAAACGAATAGCATCATGAGCAGCCAGGAAAACAACGCGACAATGGAGTTCCAGCCCGAACGGCTGGAAGAATATACGCACAAAGAATTAAAACAGTTCTGCAGAGACAAAGGCATTGCAACCACCAGCCTCGGTACCAAGGAAGAGATGCAGAAAGCTCTGAGGGCATGGTTGGAGGCTGGGGCAGGCCCCTCCCAGGAAGAAGGGCCCTTGCCCCTGACGGAGACCACAGCAACCGCACTGACCCCGGCAACCGGAGGAAGAAAGAGCCTAGAAACCGGCCTCTCCGAGGAAGAAATACGAGAGCGGGAAAAGGTCCGGAGCCACGAACTAGAGCTCGCCCGACTGCGACTGGACGGCGAACTCCAGCTGGCAGAAAAGAAACTGGCCCTCGAGCAGCTACGCCTTCAAGAAGAAATAGAAGAGAAGAGACGACACCGGGAGTTGGAGGAAAAGAAACTAACTCTTGAGCACGAGCGCAGTCTCAAGGAGCTCGAGATCAAGGCCAAGAACGGAGGGACCAACACCCCCAGTACTAGAGACACTCTACCGCCCCCCGAGGCCAAGGTGCATATCCCGAAGGAGGTCGTCAAGGAGTATTACAAGAATGACGATATCCAACAATGGTTCAAGGCCTACGAGGTGGCCATGACCTCCCATCGAGTGCCCCGAAAAGACTGGGGCGCAGGCCTGTGGGGGCGATTCCTGAGTGAAGGGCGGGACACGCTGCTCCAGCTACCGGAGGAGGTGATGACCTCCTACGATCACATGAAGGAGGCCCTGCTCACCCGCTACGTGCTAACAGCGGAGATGTACCGCCAGCGGTTCCGAGACTGCAAGAAAATCCCGGGTACCACATGGGTGGAATATGTGGACTTTTTCAGTCGGGCCCTAGAAGGGTGGATCAAAGGCAGCAAAGTAACCACCTACGGGCAACTGGTCGACCTCATCGTCTGGGAACATCTTTCCAACAATTGCTTCGTGGAACTGAGACAGCACCTCCTCGACAGCAAAATGACCGACCCGCGAAAACTTGCCGTCGAGGCCGATCGATGGGTCAACTCCCGGGTCCCCCGGAGCTCAATGGGGGAGTACCAGAGGAACCCCAACGGACCCCCACGCCAGCGCGGTGGGGGGGGAGGGCCGAACAGGAACCGAGACCCTCCCGCTGGGGCCCCCAGGAGCCCCCCTCGAGGGCCACCGCAGCCACATCTCTCCCCGAGCCTAGCGCGAAGGGTGGGCCCGGCCCGACCCGGACCACGGCCACCAGTGACCTGCTATGGCTGCCAACAAACCGGACACTTTGCCAGCGACCCGGCCTGCCCCCTGAACCGAAGAAACGGGGCCGGCGGGCCCCCGCCCCGGCAGCTGACAGCCGCCGCCTTGGGGGGAGAAGAGGAAGAAGAGGCCCTCGACCGAGAAAACACTGAGTGGGAGCCGGCAGCCATGTCCCTGGTCTGCCTGGGTAGCCGAGAGATGGTACCCTGCACCCCCATCCCAACCAACACCCAGAAGTACCGGCAGCAGGTCACGGTCAACGGACAACGGGCCGAAGCCCTTCGCGACACCGGCGCCAGTATCACCGCTGTCCGCTGCCACCTGGTGACCCCTGAACAGATTCTACCGAATGTGCTGTGCCCTGTGCGGACGGCCGACAACAGTGAAAGCCTATGCCAGATGGCCCTGGTCCCCTTCGAGTGGGGAGGGGTGACGGGCCTGCTGAAGGTGACAGTGCGCGACGACGCCCCGGTCGACTGCCTCCTGGGGAACGACTTGGAGAGTTCCCCCTGGGCTCAAGTAGAACGACGAGAGCACCTCCGAATGTTGGGACTGGCTGATTGGGCCTGCGCCATCACCCGGTCCATGACCACCCAGGCCCCCCGCTCATCCTCGACCTCCGGGACTGCCCGACCCGAGGGGCTCACACCCCCTCCCGCCAGCAGCGAGGAGGAGGCGGACACCGACCCCGGGCCCAGCGAATCCTCCCCCGAAGAGATGGCTTCTCCGAGCGCCCTACCAGAGCTGACGCAATGGCAGCATGAAGGGGGCCCCACCCGAGAGCAGTTCCAGCAAGAGCAACAGTCCTGTCCCTCTCTCGAAGGGGTCCGACAGCAGGCGACCGCGCAAGCCAACGGTGACCAGACCGGCACCCACTGGATCTACTGGGCCGAGGGCCTGTTGTACAGTGAACAGAAAGTGGCAGAACTCGGGGCCGGCCGCGTGTTGGTGGTCCCCCTCCGCTTCCGGGAATTCCTTCTCAACCTGGCCCATGATGTGCCCCTCGCCGGACACTTGGGGCAAGACAAAACGTACAGTCGTCTGGTGACCCACTTCTACTGGCCCCGGATGCGGAGAGATGTGGACAACCACTGCCGGTCCTGCCAGACCTGCCAAGCCAGCGGAAAGACGGGGGGTCGGGTCAAGGCCCCCCTCCAGCCCTTTCCCGCCGTCAGCACCCCGTTTGAACGAGTCGGAATCGACATTGTGGGACCCCTGGACCCCCAAACCGCCCTGGGCCACCGCTTCATCCTGGTCCTCGTGGACCACGCCACCAGGTACCCGGAGGCGGTCTCGCTCAGAACTATAACGGCCCCTGTGGTAGGCCGGGCCTTGATGGGGATCTTCTCCCGAGTGGGATTCCCCAGCGAAGTGGTGAGCGACCGTGGCACGAACTTTATCTCCAGGTACATGCGGTCCCTGTGGCAACAATGTGGGGTCACATACAAGTTCACGACCCCATATCACCCTCAGGGGAACGGACTGGTTGAGCGGTTCAACCGAACATTGAAGGGGATGATCCAGGGCCTGGAAGAACCCCTCAGGCGGAAATGGGACGTCCTGCTGCCCTGCCTCCTGTTTGCCTATCGGGAGGTCCCGCAGAAGTCCCTGGGGTTCAGCCCGTTTGAACTATTGTATGGACACCCGGTCCGCGGACCACTCAGCCTGGTCAAGGAGGGCTGGGAGATGAAGCCCCGAGGCGCCCCTCCTGACGTCTACCGATACCTCCTGACCCTCCGAAACCAGACCCGCAAGTTCCGAGCCATAGCCGAAGCCAACCTCGAGGCCAGCCAGGAGGACATGAAGCGGTGGTACGATCGCAACACTTCTACTGTAGAATTCGAGCCAGGTCAGAAAGTATGGGTCATGGCCCCGGTCGAACCCGGCGCCCTCCAGGACAAGTGGACCGGGCCCTTCAAGGTGGTGGAGAAGAAAAGTCCCGTCACCTACCTGGTCGATCTGGAGTCCCCCCGGAACCCCCTCCGGGTCCTACATGCGAACAGGCTAAAACCCCACTTCGCCCGGACCGAACTGAGCCTGCTGCTGGCGACCGACGAGGGGGGCGAGGACGACTCCGAGCCCTTGCCCGACCTCTTGCAATCCGACATTCACGATGGATCGATCGAAGGGGTCCAACTCGCCTCGTCCCTGACCCCGGAGCAGCGCAACGACTGCCAGCGATTACTGCGGGACTACGCAGCCCTCTTCTCTCTCACCCCGGGGGTGACCCACTGGTGCGTCCACGACGTCGACACCGGGGAGAACCCCCCCATACGACACAGAGCCTACCGGGTGCCTGACCGAGTGCGGGCCTGCATCCAGGCCGAAGTAGCGAAGATGCTGGCCCTGGGGGTCATCGAGCCTTCCGACAGCCCGTGGGCCAGCCCTGTCGTCCTGGTGCCCAAGGCCGCAGCTCCCGGTCACCCCCCGGAGTTGCGATTCTGCGTGGACTACCGAGCCCTGAATGTAGTAACCAAGACGGACGCACACCCGATACCCCGGGCCGACGAACTGATCGACCGCCTAGGGGCCGCTCGCTACTTGAGCACGCTGGACCTCACCGCCGGGTACTGGCAAATCCAGCTCACCCCCGGCGCCCAAGAAAGATCCACCTTTTTGACTCCGGATGGGCATTACCACTTTCGGGTGATGCCCTTCGGAATGAAGAACGCCCCGGCCACCTTCCAAAGACTGGTGAACAAGGTTTTGGCCGGGCTTGAGGCCTTCAGCGCGGCCTACTTAGATGACATTGCCGTGTACAGCAACCACTGGGCCGAGCACCTCCTCCACCTGGAGGCCGTCCTGGCCGCCCTCCTGCGGGCCGGGCTCACAATCAAGGCCAGCAAATGCCAAATCGGCCACGGATCCGTGACCTACCTGGGCCATCAAGTGGGGAGCGGGCAGGTGGCCCCCCTCCAAGCGAAGATAGATGCCATCCAGACCTGGGAACCCCCCACTACCCAGACCGCTGTCCGGGCCTTCCTGGGCCTCACCGGATACTACCGGCGGTTTATCCGGGACTATGGGAGCATTGTTGGCCCCCTCACAGAGTTAACGTCCAAAAAACAGCCCAAGAAGGTACACTGGACACCCCGCTGCCAAACAGCCTTCGACACCCTCAAAACGGCCATGTGTACTGCTCCGGTGCTGCAAGCCCCGGACTACCAGAAGGAGTTCGTGGTACAGACGGACGCCTCCGAGTATGGGATCGGGGCCGTCCTCTCCCAAACTGACGAAAGGGGGCTCGACAGACCAGTGGCCTTCATCAGCCGGCGACTACTGCCCCGGGAGCAACGCTGGAGCACTATTGAGTGCGAGGCCTTCGCTGTGGTGTGGGCCCTCAAGAAGCTCCGGCCCTACCTCTTTGGCGCCCACTTCCGGGTCCAGACCGACCACCGGCCCTTGCAATGGTTAATGCGAATGCGGGGCGAGAACCCCAAGCTGCTGCGATGGTCCATCTCGCTACAAGGGATGGACTTTGACGTCGAACACCGGCCCGGCAATGACCACGCCAACGCCGACGGCCTGTCCCGCTTCTTCCGCCTTGACGAGGAGAATCCCCAAGGAGATGGGTGACTCTCCATGCCTTCGGCTGGGGGGGACGCCTGTTGGACCTGGCCTCGTGGCGTGGTCCTTAACCCCCTGGATTGTGGCCGTTCCCCGCCCCGGCCGTCACGGGCCACCCGTCTGGACTGCACCAAGGCCCTTCACCCGGAGCTGCACGTGGTCGCATACTCCTCGTGGCTCCGCCATCTTGTTGGCATCCACGTCGCACCGTGCCCCAGCCGGCGCGACCCCGCTCAACCCGGCCTCGACCCCAGCGAAGCCCCGACATCGAGGCACCACGAACTGGCCAGGGGGTGCCGCAGGAACCATTCATCGCCCCGGCGGAGGACAGTATCGATGGGACCCCCAACTGTCCTCCCCTCTCGAGGTGTGATCACCCTGCAAACTCCCATGGGCCTGGCGCCTCTCCTGCTGGGCGTCTGGCCACCTCCACCCGGCCACTCCGCCCCCTCGGGCGCATAGGTCCGGACATCAAAGGGCTCCAGACCTATATCTGGGGCGACCCCACCACAGCTCGGCAGTTGTATCCCGGAGTCGAGAGCCCTGCTGATCGAATCGCGGCTGACCCTACGGAGACGAACTCTTGCCGGAACCATCACGAGCCCTGCTGACTGCGTCGCGGCTCCCTCTTGTGCACCCTTTCTGAACCACCTGGAACATCGGAGCCCTGCAGACGCTGTCGCGGCCCAACCTCGCTGAAACCTTCCTCGGAGCCCTGCTGACGACGTCGCGGCTCGAGCTGAGCAGAAACCATCTTGAGAGCCCTGCTGATTGAATCGCGGCTCTCCACGAACTGTACGCCAGAGCCCTGCTGACGCCGTCGCGGCTCGACCCCTCCGATATCGGAGGTCCTCCAGCGTGAGGATAAGAACTGGGCCCCAGGTACCCTCGTACCACATTCCTGCCAAAGACTGTCCCGCTACCCCTACCCTTCCAAAGAGACATTGAGACTTTTGGTGGATCCCTCGATCCCTTCGTGTAAATATTGAACTCGTAACCTTTTATTGATGATAAAGAATTGCTTGTCTTGAGACAACCTCCTTGAGTCCGGTGTGGTGGTGTTACTGTGCTAGTACGGAATAGGAGAAGGATCTCTCAGGAGACTTCTCGGCAGCGCTCGGCTACTTCGTGCAGTGAGAGGGCCCCCCCCTTGGTGGTCTCACCGACTCCTCGGGGTCCGCCTTCCAACAGATTTTAATGTGCATTTAATTATTAAACAAGAGCTATTGTGCTCCTCAAAAAAATAAGACAAACACTGCCTCCATGTGGGTGGCTGTCATAAGAGCTGGTGTTGACAATAAAATGTCGGTGTTGAGCACCATAAACCATTCCATCTGAAACTCTATGTAAGACCCCTGGTTCTAAGTAGGTAATCCATTCCAGCCATTACTTCGTTTTTAACCACGAAAACGGTGAAGCAGGTGATTTTGCTGAGAAAACGTCATATTTTGTTTGAACAAGTTCTACTTCTACAAATGTACCGAGCTCGGAAAGATAAGACCTTCGTCTACATGTGAAGTATTTGTGTCCTAAAATGTATTTCCTCAAGTACGGTTTTATAGATAGTTGAGGCACAGGTCTGCGCCTGACAAAATCTAAACGGCTAGCTCTGTCGTGACCATGGATTGAATCTGAATAATCAGCCACAATTAACCAAGCCAGGGTTCGCTCCCAAGATATCTAGAAACAAATTAAAGTAGCGTCGTGTAAATCTGTATTAATCACATTAAAATTCATGATTTTCTCATCCTTGCAGTTTAGTAGTAAAGAAAGAACAAGAAAGCGAAACTATGGGGCAGATTTATATCGGACGTGCGCCTCTTTTACGCCGCCGTTGCGTCACTTTTGTGACGCAGCGGCGGCGTAAACCCTGCGCCATGTGGCGCCCCATTTACATTGTGACGCATCTATGGAGATGCGTCACGGTGTAAAGCCCTGTGCCACATGAAACCTGCGTCAGGTTTCATGTGGGCGTTTCAACTCAGGGGGGGCGTTCCGTCACAGGAACGCCCCTGAAAAGTGACTCAGAGGAATCTATAAGATTTCACTGAGTCACTTTCCCAACGCTGATGCGTCAAAACCCTGCGCCTGCTTGCAGCAGGCGTAAGGCTTGACGCACCATGTTAGGGATAGGAAAGGTTGGAACAGTGCTGGAGTTGCGTCGCGCTTGCGACGCAACTTCAGCACTGCGTCAACCTTACGCCGGCAGATGCGTCACGTATCTGCTTGTCCTTGCGCCGCATTGTAAATGCGGCGCATCTGCGGTGGCGCAAGGGCAAACTTGCGTGACGCATCTTCCCTGGCGCATCCATGCTGATTTGCAGGGATTCGCCAGGGAACATAAATCTGCCCCTATGTCTGGAGGTTAAAACAGAGGAAAACTTCCCAGAGGTGCTGCTGGGAAGCTGTTATCTGAAAGCGCACCACTGTCAACTGTTGTTTATTCAACTGCAGTACCTCAATTGAAATATATGGCTTCTACTGAAATAGCCTTGTTTGTTCTGCCAAAAGTCAGTGGCACTGGCGCATCAATATTCTACTCTGCGTTCTTTACATTTAGTGGTAGATTATGGGGAGTCTCACAAATGTACTTTGATCCCATTTAAATTGCTTTATGCTCACTTTCAAGATAACCATTACCACTGCACTCATCTCCCATTTAAGATTGAATCAAATACATTTTGTTTTATGCTGTTTGCATTATCAGACTGATATATACTTGCATACTTTGAAAATCAGCTTCAGAGAGCACAGTATAATAATTTAGCTTTCTGAAAGTGTCCACAAATCTGTCTCCTTCACCTGTAACTAGGTATAGGAGGAGATATTCCTGTGGTAAAATTACAGTTTATATGCTGGATAAGCCTGAACTCAAATCCTATCTTCCCCACCTGTTGAAATTGTGTGATAATAAAAAATAAATTTGCTTCATTCTGCTTCATATTTCCTAACTGCACATTTGGGAGCATCTGAAATGATTATGTTCTCAATAAGCTGTGGAAAAAACTCCTTCATAGCTTGTATTGATAGGGTATATATGGCTTGATACAAATGTAAAAGAAAACACAACACTCGGGTAGCCAATGGAGTCTAACATGTTTAATGCAGAAATAGCCAATATGCAAGGAAAATAATGAGAGACAATTGCCGTTCAAATGGACCAGAGATTCTGCCCTCAAATAGTTGCAGAATGCAGCACACATAAAAAGAGGAAGTAACAAGGAGAAATAAAAATATTTCTCCTTGTTACGCCTCTGTCAGGTAGATGCACCATTTTGGTGCAAACCCAGATTTACAAGTCTTTGAAAATCTACATTTGCATCAAAATGCATAGGTGGATGCATCGGAATTCCCATGCTCCACCAATGTAATGACTATCGAATGCAAAGTAATGCAAGGCAGCACTATGTGCTGTGTTGTGTTACTTTATATTTACTAAACTATGCAAAGCCAGACAAATTGGTTTTGCTTGGATTAGTTTATTCCAAAAATGATTTTGTGTTGAGGCTGCGCCACAAAAGTGATGCAAGCCTGACACAAAATCATAGTAAATCTAGACTTCAGTGCATTTTACCCCCGGACCAAGAAAGACTTCACTTCACCTCTTGCTCTGAGTTTTCAATCAGTCATGGTCTTTGGGTACCTCAACTTTCATCTGGATGATGCATTTGACCTTAAACCCATCAACAACTTAAACAACCTGAAAATGGTGAGCATCTACCACTTTGTTGAAGGAGCAATCAATCTTGCAGGCCACTTACCTGATCTTACTTTCACCAACTTTTCTCACATTAGAGTGGAGAGGCCCTTACTATCCCTAATATGTACACATTAGGGCACACTTACTATCATTGCACGCAATGAAGCACAGCAAGAAAACTTGCTGCACTGCATTGTGTGAAAGAGAGAGAGCAGAAATGCTGGCACACTTGTAGCTGCCTAGCACCAACGACAGGATGCTTGCACCGTAGTGCAAGGGTGTCTGCGTTATGGGCAGGATTGTGGCTTAGTAAATGAAAAATTAATTTTGCATCAGTGCTGCGCTACAAAAGTGATGCACCTAAACACAAAATCATAGTAAATCTGGGACATAATTTTTTAGACATCTTTATTATACAATTCTTTCAATTTAACACCATGTCTTCACATAATCTTAATTCATGGCAGTGCAGCAGAATCTCCATAGATAGCTAAGACTCAGAGCTTAACAAATTCCCTCCACTTCATTCCACGAGCTGTCTGCTGTCATCTCTAGCGTCCAACACCTGCCTTGCAAATGCAGATAATACCCTTGCCCCATTAAAGACATACTCCACCTCATGACATTC
This sequence comes from Triturus cristatus, assembly GCF_964204655.1. Classification (NCBI taxonomy): domain Eukaryota; kingdom Metazoa; phylum Chordata; class Amphibia; order Caudata; family Salamandridae; genus Triturus; species Triturus cristatus. The sequence continues at coordinate 729,721,063 of NC_140587.1, read as the reverse complement.
TTCCCACACTGGGGGATATCACAAGGCCTCAGGCAGTTTAAGCTCTATTGCAAACACCTTAAGAGTTGCTGGCATATCTCACATAATATGCATGATCAATGCATCTTTAAGTAAGAGCTCCATATTTGTCAGCAGCACCTGAGGCAGACCAGGCCCCCCTTCCTGATGTCCAAGATCCTGGAAATCCCCAATTCCACTTCTGAAATGTACAACATTGTAAAGTAATTTTACAGTCCTTCTGCCTCTTCCTGCTTTATCTCCTCATCCAGGGACCTCTGGTCTGACCTTTCAAGTTACATTTATGATAAGATCAAGCTAATTTTTCTTAATTCTGCACCTAATCCATTCTAGACTGTACTTTATTAGCATGTCCTCTTAGACATCTTTGGCCCAGCCTTACACAGCTTCCGATGGAAAAGGTCATAAGGATCATACAGTCAGTCAAATCTGTCTCCTTCATTGACCCCTGCCTTCAGTACATCCTTGCTCTCATCATGCGGTCATGGCTATCAACTCTTCACCCTTTATAACCTCTCACTGTCGAATTTCATTTACTCAGTAGAATGGAAAAATGCAGTTGCTTAAAAAGCCCTTTTTTGCTGATCCTAAGACCTTGTCCAATTACAGACCTATTTCTTCTCTCCATTGCCCAGACAACGTACTAGAAAAAATAGTTAACCACAAATTCAGCAGCTATTTCAAGTCTCTCCTTCTACTCAGTCCCTCACACCCTGACTTTAGAGCCAATGATGGCATAGAAACTGCTCTTGCACGGAAACATCTCTCATTCTCACTATGGACAACATAGGCTTATCATCAAAAAGAATACTACTGCTGCTTTTACACTATTAGATCGTTTTGCAGGGTTTGATATTTTATCACATACCATTCAACTCAGAAGCCTTTTCAACACAAGTTTATGTCATTCTACTCTTCAATGATTTGGCCTTTTCTCTCTCACCAGTCCCCAATTAGAATGTATCCCACAGTTTCAATCTGATGCTTCCAGTATTTAGTGTGGAGTGCTCCAGGGATCCTCCCTGAGCCCCATATTGTTTCATGTTTATGTGATACTGTTGTTGTCTACCATTAGTTCTTTCAGTTTTAATATTATCTCTTACTACCAAAATACTCAGCGGATCCACTCTTCCTTGAAAGACATTACAATTACACTGAATTATTTCACAAATTGTATGTCTGCGGTTGCCGCCTGGGTGAGTTGTGAGAAAACCTAGCTTGTCCTATTTGGAGAAGGGAGAAACTGAGCTTGTCCTAGTTGGGTGGCCCCCAATCTTGCCCCTTCCCATCAGCCCTCGTGAACTGCCAGAATCCTTGCCATCATTGTTAATATGCTTTTTATGGCTACTCAAGACCTTGTGGTCTGTGCCTGCTGCTTTGACACTATAAGAATTATCAGAAAAAAGTTTGAATGACTATCCAGGAAAGCACAAAAAACAATGATCTAAGCACCCATTGCCAGTAGACACAATCATGAAAATGCACTCCATGCTGACATTTCGGCATACCTTATTGTTAGAAATTGGTTTCTGGTTATCAGAGGTATACACCTTGTCCAAGCAGGAGCCACAATCCTAGTCAGGGTAAGTCTAGTACACATTAAAAGTGTACCTGTGCTCACCCTTTGGTAGCTTGGCACACAGGAGTTATGCTACACTAAGGAGGCAATGTGTAAAATATTGTGCACACACACAGTAACACAGCAAAAACACCACAAAAGCACTCCACACCAGTTTATAATAATAGCTACAATTTATTTGAGTAAAGCAAGACCAAAACAACAAACATCCAGCATGCACAGGTCGGTATATGAAATCAAAATGCAGTGCTTAGACGTCATTAGCTTCAATGGGGCCTATTGGGCCACAATTGACTGGGGCAAATCCAAAAGTTCAGTCAGACCGCGATTGAGCACGAGTCGGATAAAGAAGTCACGCAGACCAGCTGACAGTACCTTGTGGACATTGCTGCTCAGAGACCCTGTGTTGAAATACAGAGGTGATGAGTCATCGCTGAAGGCGATGTGTCAGTTCCGAAGTGAGGCACAGTCACTAATGTGGCGATCTCAAGAGTGCTGTGCGTTAGTCCCGAGCTCACTGTGCCACTGGATTCAAGCTATCCTGGCTGATGAGGGGTGAAACCCCAAAACTGGTCCAAGGATTCTTGTTTCCGGTCCAGTAAGGACCTGGCTTGGCAGTTCGGGCTGGACTGTTCCCATGAGGCACAGGGTCAAGACTGATTTGCATATGGCCAGGTCTAAACTGGGGTGGCATGGTGAACAAAAATGATGAATTTTACCCAGATCTCTTAACTGGGTGTGAATATTTTGATTTGTTCTGCATTCCGTCCATCAACTGTGTGTCTTTAGCTTTCTCACCCTAAGTGCACCGGGTATGCCCTGACGTAGGTCCCGCGCTCACTGTGCCACTGGATTCAAGCTATCCTGGCTGATGGATGAGTGAAACCCCAAAAAACGGTCCTAGGTTACTTGTTTCCGGTCCAGGGAGGACCTGGCTTGGCAGTTCGGGCTGGACTGTTCCCATGAGGCACAGGGTCAGACTGATTTGTATATGGCCATGTCTAAACTGGGGTGGCAGAGTGGGCTAAAGAACGGTGATGGATTAAACCCAGATCAGTTGACTGGGGGTGAGTGCTTGCAATGTTCAACACTCCGTCTATCATTTCCTTTGGTTTTGCTTTGTTCGCAATAAGTTGGCAGGGTATGCTCAGACGTGAGTCCCTTGCTCACTTTGCCACTGGATTCAAGCAAGCCTGGCTGAAGACGGCTGAAATGCCAGAAACCGGTCCTAGGAAGCTTGTTTCCGGTCCAGGGAAGACATGGCTTGGCAGTTCGGGCTGGACTGTTCCCATGAGGCACAGGGTCAGACTGATTTGTATATGGCCATGTCTAAACTGGGGTGGCAGAGTGGGCTAAAGAACGGTGATGGATTAAACCCAGATCAGTTGACTGGGGGTGAGTGCTTGCAATGTTCAACACTCCGTCTATCATTTCCTTTGGTTTTGCTTTGTTCGCAATAAGTTGGCAGGGTATGCTCAGACGTGAGTCCCTTGCTCACTTTGCCAGTGGATTCAAGCATGCCTGGCTGAAGACGGCTGAAATGCCAGAAACCGGTCCTAGGAAGCTTGTTTCCGGTCCAGGGAAGACATGGCTTGGCAGTTCGGGCTGGACTGTTCCCATGAGGCACAGGGTCAGACTGATTTGTATATGGCCATGTCTAAACTGGGGTGGCAGAGTGGGCTAAAGAACGGTGATGGATTAAACCCAGATCAGTTGACTGGGGGTGAGTGCTTGCAATGTTCAACACTCCGTCTATCATTTCCTTTGGTTTTGCTTTGTTCGCAATAAGTTGGCAGGGTATGCTCAGACGTGAGTCCCTTGCTCACTTTGCCACTGGATTCAAGCAAGCCTGGCTGAAGACGGCTGAAATGCCAGAAACCGGTCCTAGGAAGCTTGTTTCCGGTCCAGGGAAGACATGGCTTGGCAGTTCGGGCTGGACTGTTCCCATGAGGCACAGGGTCAGACTGATTTGTATATGGCCATGTCTAAACTGGGGTGGCAGAGTGGGCTAAAGAACGGTGATGGATTAAACCCAGATCAGTTGACTGGGGGTGAGTGCTTGCAATGTTCAACACTCCGTCTATCATTTCCTTTGGTTTTGCTTTGTTCGCAATAAGTTGGCAGGGTATGCTCAGACGTGAGTCCCTTGCTCACTTTGCCACTGGATTCAAGCAAGCCTGGCTGAAGACGGCTGAAATGCCAGAAACCGGTCCTAGGAAGCTTGTTTCCGGTCCAGGGAAGACATGGCTTGGCAGTTCGGGCTGGACTGTTCCCATGAGGCACAGGGTCAGACTGATTTGTATATGGCCATGTCTAAACTGGGGTGGCAGAGTGGGCTAAAGAACGGTGATGGATTAAACCCAGATCAGTTGACTGGGGGTGAGTGCTTGCAATGTTCAACACTCCGTCTATCATTTCCTTTGGTTTTGCTTTGTTCGCAATAAGTTGGCAGGGTATGCTCAGACGTGAGTCCCTTGCTCACTTTGCCACTGGATTCAAGCAAGCCTGGCTGAAGACGGCTGAAATGCCAGAAACCGGTCCTAGGAAGCTTGTTTCCGGTCCAGGGAAGACATGGCTTGGCAGTTCGGGCTGGACTGTTCCCATGAGGCACAGGGTCAGACTGATTTGTATATGGCCATGTCTAAACTGGGGTGGCAGAGTGGGCTAAAGAACGGTGATGGATTAAACCCAGATCAGTTGACTGGGGGTGAGTGCTTGCAATGTTCAACACTCCGTCTATCATTTCCTTTGGTTTTGCTTTGTTCGCAATAAGTTGGCAGGGTATGCTCAGACGTGAGTCCCTTGCTCACTTTGCCACTGGATTCAAGCAAGCCTGGCTGAAGACGGCTGAAATGCCAGAAACCAGTCCTAGGAAGCTTGTTTCCGGTCCAGGGAAGACATGGCTTGGCAGTTCGGGCTGGACTGTTCCCATGAGGCACAGGGTCAGACTGATTTATATATGGCCATGTCTAAACTGGGGTGGCAGAGTGGGCTAAAGAACGGTGATGGATTAAACCCAGATCAGTTGACTGGAGGTGAGTGCTTGCAATGTTCAACACTCCGTCTATCATTTCCTTTGGTTTTGCTTTGTTCGCAATAAGTTGGCAGGGTATGCTCAGACGTGAGTCCCTTGCTCACTTTGCCACTGGATTCAAGCAAGCCTGGCTGAAGACGGCTGAAATGCCAGAAACCGGTCCTAGGAAGCTTGTTTCCGGTCCAGGGAAGACATGGCTTGGCAGTTCGGGCTGGACTGTTCCCATGAGGCACAGGGTCAGACTGATTTGTATATGGCCATGTCTAAACTGGGGTGGCAGAGTGGGCTAAAGAACGGTGATAGATTAAACCCAGATCAGTTGACTGGGGGTGAGTGCTTGCAATGTTCAACACTCCGTCTATCATTTCCTTTGGTTTTGCTTTGTTCGCAATAAGTTGGCAGGGTATGCTCAGACGTGAGTCCCTTGCTCACTTTGCCACTGGATTCAAGCAAGCCTGGCTGAAGACGGCTGAAATGCCAGAAACCGGTCCTAGGAAGCTTGTTTCCGGTCCAGGGAAGACATGGCTTGGCAGTTCGGGCTGGACTGTTCCCATGAGGCACAGGGTCAGACTGATTTGTATATGGCCATGTCTAAACTGGGGTGGCAGAGTGGGCTAAAGAACGGTGATGGATTAAACCCAGATCAGTTGACTGGGGGTGAGTGCTTGCAATGTTCAACACTCCGTCTATCATTTCCTTTGGTTTTGCTTTGTTCGCAATAAGTTGGCAGGGTATGCTCAGACGTGAGTCCCTTGCTCACTTTGCCACTGGATTCAAGCAAGCCTGGCTGAAGACGGCTGAAATGCCAGAAACCGGTCCTATGAAGCTTGTTTCCGGTCCAGGGAAGACATGGCTTGGCAGTTCGGGCTGGACTGTTCCCATGAGGCACAGGGTCAGACTGATTTGTATATGGCCATGTCTAAACTGGGGTGGCAGAGTGGGCTAAAGAACGGTGATGGATTAAACCCAGATCAGTTGACTGGGGGTGAGTGCTTGCAATGTTCAACACTCCGTCTATCATTTCCTTTGGTTTTGCTTTGTTCGCAATAAGTTGGCAGGGTATGCTCAGACGTGAGTCCCTTGCTCACTTTGCCACTGGTTTCAAGCAAGCCTGGCTGAAGACGGCTGAAATGCCAGAAACCGGTCCTAGGACGCTTGTTTCCGGTCCAGGGAAGACATGGCTTGGCAGTTCGGGCTGGACTGTTCCCATGAGGCACAGGGTCAGACTGATTTGTATATGGCCATGTCTAAACTGGGGTGGCAGAGTGGGCTAAAGAACGGTGATGGATTAAACCCAGATCAGTTGACTGGGGGTGAGTGCTTGCAATGTTCAACACTCCGTCTATCATTTCCTTTGGCTTTGCTTTGTTCGCAATAATTTGGCAGGGTATGCTCAGACGTGAGTCCCTTGCTCACTTTGCCACTGGATTCAAGCAAGCCTGGCTGAAGACGGCTGAAATGCCAGAAAACGGTCCTAGGAAGCTTGTTTCCGGTCCAGGGAAGACATGGCTTGGCAGTTCGGACTGGACTGTTCCCATGAGGCACAGGGTCAGACTGATTTGTATATGGCCATGTCTAAACTGGGGTGGCAGAGTGGGCTAAAGAACGGTGATGGATTAAACCCAGATCAGTTGACTGGGGGTGAGTGCTTGCAATGTTCAACACTCCGTCTATCATTTCCTTTGGTTTTGCTTTGTTCGCAATAAGTTGGCAGGGTATGCTCAGACGTGAGTCCCTTGCTCACTTTGCCACTGGATTCAAGCAAGCCTGGCTGAAGACGGCTGAAATGCCAGAAACCGGTCCTAGGAAGCTTGTTTCCGGTCCAGGGAAGACATGGCTTGGCAGTTCGGGCTGGACTGTTCCCATGAGGCACAAGGTCAGACTGATTTGTATATGGCCATGTCTAAACTGGGGTGGCAGAGTGGGCTAAAGAACGGTGATGGATTAAACCCAGATCAGTTGACTGGGGGTGAGTGCTTGCAATGTTCAACACTCCGTCTATCATTTCCTTTGGTTTTGCTATCTTCATCTAAACCAAAACAAGACCAAACGACAAAAATCCACAATACAGTATTAAAAATAAGGCTTTCAAATGGTACACATAGTTCAGTTCAATGCAAGTTGTAAATGCAACACTTTTCTCACAAAGTACCTTGGATGCATCATGCAAACCAAACAATTTGGCCCCAGGGAAGGTGATGAATTGGTTCCTCACACGCAGGAAAGGTTCTGCGTTGGTTCCTTGCTTCGCGGGAGGTGGTGAGTCGGTTCCTTAGTGCAGCGCAGGGAAGGTGATGCATCGGTTCATCACCGGAGAGGAGGTGATGCGTTTGTTGCTTACTGCATGAGGAGATGATGCGTCGGTTTCTTACTGTGTCCTCCAACGATGCAACAGTCTTGGCACCTCGATGTTATGTGTCGATCCGGTATGATGCATGGTTTCGTGCAGCTGCACAGCAGGCTTGCATCAAGATTGGTGTGGTTTTATCGGAATTCGGAGATCATTGCACCCGATGCGTTGTGTGGCAATTTCTTGTGCTGCTTCAGGCACTGCGACGGTTTCTTCAGTGATGCGTCAGAAAAAGGTGCGGATGCGACACGCTTCTTTAATGTAACATCAATTTTCCAGCTCCCAGCGACAAACAGTCTCTAGAAGGCATAAATAGCAGCAGGCACCTCTTTACAGGTTGGAATTCCCAGAAAGGAAACTCAGGCGAGCTGGTGGTGAAGTCTTTGTTTCCTTGAGACTTCAGAACAGGAGGCAAGCTCAGTTTCAAGCCCTTGGAGATCTTTTCTTCAAACAGGTGACAAAGCAAACAGCAAAGTCCTTTTTCTCCTTTCCTTGGCAGAAAGCAGCCACTGCAGGCCAACCCCAGACAGCAAACAACACAGGGGCAGTATTCCTCCTCAGCTTATCTGGCTCCTCTACTTGGCACAGGTTCCTCTTGATTTCCCAGAAGTGATCTAAATGTCTGGGGTCTGGGCCCCTCTTTTTTTACTCAAAAATCCTTTGTTCTCTGAAGACAGACAGTGTCTGTATCCATCCAAAACCAGTTCTGTGGGGCACCTTGCAAGTTTACCACAACCTCCATTGTCAGTGTGAGTCCTGGCTCCAGACACAACACAGGGGGACAGAGCCGTCATTGTGGAAAGCAGGCACAGCCCCATTCAGGGGCAGGTGCTACTCCTCCTACCACTCCAAATGCAGACCTGGCCTATTCAGCCCTGCCCTGACTCATCAGTCTCTCTGCAGCCACTGCTCCTCCCCAGCCCCTGACACTACAAAGCCAGACATGCAATATTCAAACCTAGCAGAGGCATACTGGATGGCTACGCAAATAAATACCTACTTTCTAAAAGTGGCATTTTACAAACACAGAATGTAAAAATCACCCTCACTAAAAGATGTATTTTAACATTCTGAGTTAAGGCATACTATACTTTATGTTTCCACCTCATTCCCAGGGGTAGTTATGTTTATAAGATGTTATAAACAAACTCCCCATTCTATCCTAAGGGAAACAGGCAGCTTTGCAATAGTGAAAAACAAATTGGCAGTAATTCTCTATCAGGGCATGCCACACACACAAGGGCAAATATTTCCTTTCAAATACAATGCACCCTGCCCACAGGGGTACCTTGGGCCTACCTTAGGGGTGACAAATATGTAGAAAAGGGAAGGTTTCACGACTGGCAAATGGGTGCACTTGCCAAGTTGACATGGCAGTACTATACTGCACACAGGTTTTGCAATGGCAGGCCAGAGTTGCATTTTATAGGCTGCTTCCTTGGGTGGCACAATCAGTGCTGCAAGCCCACTAGCAGCATTTGATTTAAAGGCCCTCGGCACGCACAGTGCACTGTACTAGGGTCTGGCTTGTAAATCAAATAGCCAATCATGGAAACACCAATCCATGACACAATTTACAGGCAGAGCATATGCACGTTAGCACTGATCAGCAGTGGTAAAGTTCCCAAAGTCATAAAACCACCAACAACAGGTCAGGGAAAATACAAGAGGAAGGGGAATGACCCTGAAAAAAGGGCCAAGTCCAACAGAATTGCTAAACACAAATTGAAATTCTGTAGCATGTTACTAAATGGTAGTTTGTGCTCTGTACATATGTAAAAGCATTTCTGGGGGGTAACAGTCCAATTCACAGAATCGGGTAGTTTTCGACTGCAAAACTGCTTTTTTGCATATTCCTCTATATCCTAAGGATGTCATGGATTGGCCACTATTATGCTATATTTTATGTCAAAGCAACCATGTTATAATTCAGCAACATTATGGTAAATTTAGGCAGAATTTTAAAAAAAATATCAGCTGTATATCACAACAGTCCACTATAATGCTCTTTATACACTATTTTGCCACCAAAACACCAAACAACCACTATCCTTTCAAGTGTGAGCAACATTTATGCTAGTGGTATAGAAAATGATGAAACCACGACCACCAAGAATAAAGCACACAATATTCATAGATGGACTGCTTGCACATGGTCTAACCACTGGCAACCACTCAGGGTAGCATTCCAAGGCATAATTATTTTGCCCACTATACCACCCCAGATTATACCCAGACATTTGCAAATCAGCCTTGGTCCCACTTCAATAAGAACATTCCAGAACAAACTGATAAGCCAGGCACTCTCTTATTACTGATTACATTCAAGAAATGCAAATAATCAATTTTTTCTCCTGGGAACCCACAGACAGCCTCAACTCCATCCCAACGTCTGACTTTCTTTCAGCACTTCTCTCTGTACTTGTAGCCTTTTCCCTAAGAAGTTCTATTTTCAGGGGCTCTCTTACAACTTTCACCCTTTTACACTTGAGATTGTTGCCTCATTAAAAATATTCAAATGCATATAGACAGCATGAAATCGTTGGTGTAGCAAAAGTACCATCTTTACCCTATGTATATCTGACCCAAGTGTCATACCACATGTTTGTTCTTAAGTACTTCAATAACTTTTGAGTTCCTGTTGCTGTTTGGCCATCGCATATAACAATTGCCTTTCTTAGTGCCATCGACTGTTTTACATTTTTATTAGACTTTTTCTTGCTCAATTTATGGGGAGACTGACTCTCCTCCTCTTCTTCATCTCCGTCTAACAAACTTATCAAAAATTCTGCGCTTTTTACAAAGTTCACCATGATGGAGTCTACCGTGGCATCTTCAATTAAGTCTGGCGCACCCTCACAGTCGCAGTCGATGGTACCAACACTGGCTAATTCAGCCAAAGCTAACCCTTAACAGCTCAAAAAGGATCCTCTATCTCCAGCAAAATCACCTCCACCTGCCTCTCTGACTTACTTTTGGAGGAAATACAGGCCTTGAAACCTTTTATGGAAGAGACAAATTCAAAACTTCAATTTTTGACTAATAGATGGTCCCAACTTGATGAAAGGCTCATTCCGGTGGAGAAGAATGTCTCTTCTGTTCTTATGACTGAATCTAAAGTACATGGCCTTCAATCACAAGTATCTTTTTTACAGAAACATGTTGAAGATTTAGAAAATAGAAATCGTAGGAACAACTTACGCATTTATGGCCTGCCAGAGAACACTGAGGGTGCGGACCCTCTCTCCTTCTTCAGGTCTTTTTTGCCTAAGGTGTTGGGCCTACCTTCAGAACCAGTTCTAAATATTCAACGTGCACACAGATTGGGCCATCAGCATGCTGATACTTCTACTTCCACTCATCCAAGAGGAGTCATTTTGAATTTTTGGGAGTATACAGACCTACTCAAAGTCTTATCAGCCTCTAAAAAATCATCACTTATCTCATGGTTGGGTCACACGCTGTTTTTCTCATAGGACTATGCTAAGAGTACTGCTGACCAACGAAGAGATTTTCTAAAGATGAGACCGGAGCTTCGTGACCTTGGTGCTAGATATGGACTCTTTCGCCCTTACCTTTTCATGGTCACATACAAGCACAAAACAACTACATATGAAGATCCCCTCAAATTTAAACGTTTTCTCAACTTTTGTAAAACTGATACTATGGATACGTCTAGTGCCTCCTCTCACTATGGCTGATTACACTCATTTGATTTTTATTGTTGTACTCTTGATTTCTTGCATTGTTGGATAACATATTTCCCTTTTCTGCTCTACATTATTTCAGCTATTTTTTGCTCTCGTTTTTTCTAATTTTAATATAACCCCATGATGTTAAGTTTATATTTTAACTGTATTCTTTCCTTATAGGTACCCCCATTGTGTGTTCATCTTGTTGTCTCGCGCCCTGTAATGTCCAGTCATATCTGTGCCTCCCTTCGTGAGATCTGGATATGCCGCACTTCCATGTGGTATCACCCTCCCCCATTTTTGGATTTATATAGGTATGTGTTTTTCTCTTTTTGTTTTTCTACTTCAATCTCATGTTTTGTCTCCTCTCATCCTGCATAATTTCTATACTTTTTTGCTATCTCATTTTTCTATCCGGTACTTTATGTATTTCTCTTCTGCATCATCTTCTATCCCCATTTCCTCTGTTACTCATCAAACTAAAGAGTTTTATCTTTCAATTTTTATCTCCCCATTTTTCTTAACTGCTATTACCTCAGTTTTACGGATAACCTCTTCCCTTTTTTCTTCGTCCTCTGCATTTTACCCTCTCCTTTCTTCCCTCTGTTTTTGTGATTCTTTTTCTAACTTCTCATTTCTGATGCTTCCCTTCATTTTTCCAGCTTATACTGGATCTGGTTTCATTCACATTGTTTTTTCTAAAGTTAATTCCTTGTTTACTTACATGGTTCTTTCTTCAAATGTTAGTATACCTTTTTTCATGTATATGCTTTCATGGTTATTTTTTATCAAGGTTACTGTTATATCTGGTCTTCTTTTGCTTGTTCTCTTAATGGTTTTTAGATGTCATTAAATGTTGTTACTTGGAATGTCCGAGGTTTACATTCACCGATTAAAATGCAACGTGTATTATCACATTTGTCTAAACAGAATGTCGATATAGCCATGATTAAGGAAACACACCTCACTGAACCTGAATCCTTGAAATTAAAGAAAGACTGGGTTGGAAATGTTTTCTTTTCTCCAGGTGATGGCAAGCGTAATGGCGTTATCACATTATGTCACAGATCTCTCCATGTTAAACTTGTTTCTCAGGAGACCGACGATATAGGTCGCTGGTTACTTACAGACTTATTGATTGGGAAGACTCCTCTCACTTTATTTAATATATATGCTCCGACTACAGGTGACTGCCTTTTTTGGTCCCATCTTGCAGAAAAACTAATGCAACTCCCTCATGATATGATAACCTGATTTTAGCTGGTGATTGTAACCAAGTCATCGATCCCTTCATAGATCATAACTCCAAGTCCTCTTTTATATCCTCCAAACCTCACAAATCATTTCTACATTCTTTTCAGCAAAGACATTTAGTTGACGCTTGGAGACTGTGCAATCCCACCTTGAGGGAATACACTTTCTTCTCTCCAGTACACAATACACAATCATGCATCAATCAAATTTTCATTGCTCATGACCTTTCTCAATCCCTAAGTTCTTCAGATATTGGCTCTATCCTGATCTCCGATCATGCCCCAGCTTCCGTTTCTCTAGACATTCTCCATAAATCTTCTGCCCCTAGACGCTGGCGTTTTAATAATTCACTACTACTCGATCCAGTCTTTACTTCTTCCTTTACTTCTCTTTTTAATGAATATTTCTCTTTTAACGAATCAGATACCCTTCATTTTTCTGCCATATGGGAAGCCTTCAAGGCGGCTGCACAAGATTTTATCATTAATTACGTCTCCAAGAAACGTCATATTGCCCGAAAAGCCGCCACATTCCAGAAATAAAATCTCTGGAACATCCCTATTACACCTCTAATCAAAGGATTGTTTAAAAGATCCAATAGCTGCCAAACTTCAATTTAATAAAGAGTCTACCAATAATGCTTCCTTGTATTTACTTAAGTCTAGTGAAAAGTTCTATGGCAGTAACAACAAATCAGGGAAATTATAGGCCAATTATCTCATAGTTAAAAAAACAAATGTAATATTGATTTAATCCTTGATGATCAGCAGATACCCAAGTTTGAAGGCTCAGAACTTTTTCAAGAATTTCATACGTTTTATAAATCCTTGTATACACCAGGAACCAACCCTAAAGATGAATGCATCATAGACTATCTCTCTTCCATTACAAACCCCCTGATATTAATTTAGATTTTGACTCATTAGAGCTGGACGTTTCAATGACAGAATTATACAATGCTTTGCGCACTCTCAAGAAGGATAAAGCCCCTTGTCCTGATGGACTCACTGTCTAATTTTTTTCGTATTTTTCCCAACTTCTTCTCCCTAAGCTACATAAACTTTTGACCTCTTTCTTTCAAACAGGTACTGCTTCTGGTTCCTTTTTAGAAGCCCTAATTTGCATCATTCCCAAGGATAATAAGTACCCCCGCTTTGGTAAAAACTATAGACCGATTTCATTGGTAAACATCGATTATTAGATTTTCTCAAAATACTTGGCCATACGATTAGAATCCTTCCTTCCGGATCTTCTAGGTAAAGAGCAATCAGTCTTTGTGAAAGGCCGTTTTCTTACTGATAATACGCACCTGTTCTTCGAAGTTCTCTCGAAATCCTCTCACTCTTCCGAATCTTTAGCTGCCATTGATTTGGATGCGGAAAAAGCCTTCGACAGAGTCTATTGGCCATTCATTTTTTCAACACTTAAATGGTTTGGCTTTGATCCTAAAATTAACACTTTAATTTCTCTCTTATACTCAAATCCTAAAGCAGCTATATTCGTTAATGGCCTTACTTCTTCGTATTTTAATTTGGGCAGATGTGTCCGACAAGGTTGTCCTTTATCTCCCTTTCTGTTTAATTTAGCTTTATAACCTTTTCTGTGTAAACTTCGTCAAAATTCAGATTTTTAGGGTTTTAATTTTGGCAACACGCATGTTAAATTGGCAGCATATGCAGACGACATACTATTGTTCCTGTCTAATCCCATCTCTTCTCTACCCACTTTTCTATCTGAGACTGAGACCTATTCTTCCATATCTGACTATAAATTAAACAATGACAAATTGAAATCTTACCTTTAACTAAATTCACTTTTAAAGAGGACTTTAATATCACCAACTTCAATTGGAATACCAACCATATAAAGTATTTAGGAATATATTTCTCTTTTTCTATTCATTCATCAGTCTCCATCAACTTGGACAAATGCTGTTCAAAGACTTCTTCCCTTATTGACAGATGGCATCCCATGTACCTAACCTGGTGGTGGAGGCTGGATACCATAAAGAGGATGTTATCCCCGATTGTCTTGTTTACTGTATCTAACGTACCAGTTACCATACCCCAAAAGTTTTTCAAAAAGATTAACTCTCTGTTGCCGTCTTTTCTCTGGAATAAGAAGAAGGCACGTATATCATTAGCAAAGCTTACTCGCCCTAAAACAGAAGGTGGGTTTAAATTTCCCGATTTTCCTACTTATCATAAATCTTTTAACCTATGTCAATCATCCCTTTGGCTTACCACTCCCTCATCAGATTCCCCCCTTTGGGTGACGCTTGAACAGTCATATATCGCCCCTTTTTCATTTCTAGAATACCTTTCATTCACCCGGAAACCTCAGACGTTATCTACCCCCATTGTTAAACACACACATAGACTACTAGATTCACTTTTATTGGACAGCTCTTCCAATTGAATTCACTTCTTCAATCCTCCGTTTGGCATAATCATCGCATAATGATTAAAGACAAGCCCATCTATTGGAAGTCCTGGAGTCAAAAGGGCCTCATTTGGGTTCATCAGCTATTTCAGAATGATAAAATTATACCTTGTTCTCAAGCTAAAATTATATTTAACTTTCCTACTTCATTTTTTAATAAGTATCTTTTGCTACAACAAGCTTTGACTTTAGCTGTTCAGAAATCCGTCCCATCCTTAAGTCAATCGAACACTACTTCTATTACCTCTCAAACATTTTTGACTTCAGGACCCAAAGCTTCAGCAATTTATACCTGCCTACGTAAATTGACCACTTTTAGACAAAACCAAAGTGGAATTAGACTGGGAACGGGACCTTCAGGTTGACTGGTCTGTTCAAGTATGGAACAACATTTGGCTTAAAATTAGGAAAACATCCAGAGCAGCTAACACCATGCAGGCACTTTTTTCATATATAATAGGTTATTCCTTTCCCTTTCATTTCTGCACAAGAATAATGCTGAACTCCCCAATACTTGCTGGTCATGCTCATCCATGATTGCTGATTTAAAACATTTGCTTTTTTCCTGTCCATTTGTCCAGGACTTCTGGAAGACTGTTTGGAAACAAATTACCCACATTTTTCATCATAAAGTCCCTTTTTCGTTTGCCAATATTTTTTGGGGCTCTCTTTCTGAACATTGGTCGAGCTGTCCTTTGCATTTGCAGGCTTTGGATTTACTTCAGGGAGTGGTATTTCAGCAGATTACCAAACACTGAAAAAATGTGTCTGACCTGTCCTTCCAGTCTTGGTGGTATGCCGTGCGCTATAACCACAAACTGGATACAGTTTATGTATTCCCAATTTCCTTAGCTCTCAAACATTCGCTTATATGGTCCCCAGTTACGCGTTTTATTGATTTTCATGCTAAACTTTCCTGTGAATGCAAAATCTTGGAACAAGAGGCGTCGAAGTCTCCTTGACATTCTGATCTGTCTTTACATTTAATATTGTTTGTATAGATATTTTGCATTCTGTTTTTGCATTTTAGGTAATTGACCAGATTTGTATTATATTTTTACTTATCTTCTTTATATTGGTAAGATGACCCCTTATCTATGTATTTTTATAGTTTTCAGAAATATAATTTGTATGTATTTTTATTGTATTTCCCCTTCTTTTACCCTTTCCCTTTTTCTTCAATAAACTTTACGCTTTTCAAAACAAAAACAAAAAATAGGTATATCATGGGTTCTCTGTATCTGTATTCTCTTCCTTTGTTATTCTCAGTAGCCATCCTGTAAAAACTATCGATTGGGGTGGTTCTTTAGTTACCTTGTGTGGATTCTGTGTTGTCAATGCATCTTGTGTTGTGTGGTTCAGAGCCTGTCCTGTTAATTTTGGGAGGAGTATTTGGTGTTCACAGGGGGCACTTGTCTGTCTTAGTTTCTAAGGTCGCCAATATGATGTCCTTGTCATTAACTGTGACCCCACCGCATGATTGTCTTTCATGAAAGGTGATGGTTGCATTGTCAGCCGCAGTCCATTTTTTAGGGTACATCAGCCTCACCTGTATAATTAGCGCTTCTTACTCCTACCAGTCCATGATTATCTTGCGCTTGGCAAGGACAAGTCCACAAAGCTGCAAATAGTTGACCTATTTCAAGATCTATGCATGTGGCCAGTTCCTGTGTAGCTTCCAGACGTTTGCCTGATTTTTGCAATGGAATGAGGAAAGGAGTATATGGTGAGACGCTGCGCAATGGTGAAAGCTCTGCCTGTTTTTGAACAGATGTACCCAAATCTTGCTTGGCTATCAGCATACACACAACATACACACTACATTTCTTCCAATAATACCAAGAATAATCTTATAACAGTCACCTGAAAATTCTGTAATATGTTGTTGATCTCGATCCAGCAGAATAACGACACCAGTATAAGTTTCCAAGACGTTTAAAAAAATATATAAGCTTGGTAATTGGCAACTACCATTTACTTGTAAGCTACAAGAATACCCAGAAAACAATTAGATATTGAAGGTGAACAGCTAGTTTTCAAGTAGAAACAATAAATAAT
Source organism: Triturus cristatus (assembly GCF_964204655.1). NCBI lineage: Eukaryota > Metazoa > Chordata > Amphibia > Caudata > Salamandridae > Triturus > Triturus cristatus. The sequence continues at coordinate 729,704,636 of NC_140587.1, read as the reverse complement.
AATTTGTTCTTCCAATCAGAATGAATGTAGAACAATGACCATTTATCTTTTGCTACATGCCGGTCGATAGCTTAATCGGATATGGAGGATCTTATGCATTAACAATAAAACTGCTTTTTGGTGATAATTGATAATAATTATAATAATAATAATACTGCTACTAATAATAATAATATGTCTTCTGTGCTCCACACCAGCAAGAACCTGTTTATCTTGTAGATCACGTAACTTTGTTGCTGTTGCTATGTTCTATATTTATACAAAGCTCCTAGATGCAGATTTAGGTAACAATAACACAACACAGTGCAGCACCCAAAGTTCCTGCACTGTGTGGCATGGCAGGGAGAGAGGAGGAAAGTGGTCAATCTACAGATATATGGCCTGTCCCTAGCACTGGTGCAGAATTTTGCTGCCGAGCATCACATACACCTTTACACCACACTGCAAAGGTGTCCGCTTGAGTCTAGCATACCTTTAGAACTGGAAGGGTACCCTTCCAGTACAAACTAGTATGTTTAGACAATATTTGAACATTTTCTACTTTGTATGTGTGCTGTGCAGTTCAACACACATGGAAAGTCAGAAAAGAAAAGGTGAAATGAAAGCATTTCCTTTTTAATGCCTGTTTCAAGTGGCCTTAAATTTTGGCACAAAACCCTGGCTACTATTGTTAGTAGATACGCTTTTGCATCAAAAAACATGGGTGGTAGAACCGTAATGACCATGTACTACAAATGGAACGCCCCCTGGACGCAGAGTAGTGCAAATCAGTGCTTCGTACTGGTTTGCGTTACCTTTTGTTACAAACCAATGCAAATACCAATTTGCTTTGGTTTGTAAATCCCTCAAAATATTTTGTGTCGGGTTTGCGTTGAAAACGTAATGCAAACATGACGCAAGACATTTCTGAATCAAAGCCTCAGCTCAGACCACAATCATGAAAGTGTTTTCCCTATTAAAATGTATTCTAATTTCTTACTGTGGTAGAGTGGTGAATTCAAATGAATTTTTTATCCTATGCTTTCCACAACGTGCGCCATAGATGCCAATTTAAATGCTTGCTGATAACGTTTGAAAAAAGGACATTTCAGAGCTCAACAACAACAACCGTGTTGGAGATCCATGTACAAATCAAAATAAATATATGACGTCGACTTGAGGAACAGAATCTGTAATTCAACAGCATGAAGTAATTAATATCATGTCAGATAAACACACATGTATGCGAGCACTGTTCATGATGTAAGAACATAATTTTATATGCCTTCATACCTTGAATATTAACCACTGTAAAAATTTTAAAAAAAGTTTTGTAACATTTGAAGATCTGGATATTCAGTTTTAATAAGACACTGAGCTGTCAGCTACCAGAATTCATCCCACCCGCAGGGCGAAATGCTGCAAAAACAGCTAAGACTCCAAACCCCGCAGTGACAACGCTGCAGTGCTTTCTACAATGCTCCTGCAGAGATATCCATGTGAAAAGTCATATGGAACAGATCCTGATCAGATATACCAGTGAATGAAAAACTTATTCCAAAAAATGAAAATATTACAATGTCCTCCGATGCCTTGTAATGCTCACATTTTAGAAAAAATATCTCTTGGTGTGTTTCCCCTGTCTTTTTGCTTTCTGACCTCCTGGTTTTGAATCTGTTTATGCTGGTTTGATGTTTCTGCACACTTTCTCACTGCTGTCCAGTGCTAAAGTGCAAGTGCTCCTATTGTAAATTGTATTATGGATTGGTGTTTCCATGATTGGCATACTTGATTTTCTGGTAAGTCCCTAGTAAAGTGCACTGACAGTGCCAATGCCTGTAAATCAAATGCTGCTAAAGGGCCTGCAGCACTGATTGTGCCACGCACACAAACAGCCTTTCAAAGGGTTCTCAGACCTGCCCCTGCAATGCCTGTGCTCAGTTTCGACTGCCATGTCGACTTCCCAAGTGCATCCACTTGCCAAGCCCTAACCCTACCTATTTTTCATGCAAGTCACCCCCAAGGTAGTCCCAATGTATTTCTATGCACTGGGTGCAGTGTATGTGAAAGGTAGGACATTACAATGTATTTTGTTTTTTACTATTGAAAGGCTATCTATCCTATAGGATAGAATGAGAGTTTAATCATAACATCTTATGAGTATATCTTCCCACTGGGATAGAGAAATTGAGTTTTGTATGCCTGAACTCAGAATGTAGAAATGCATCTTTTAGTAAATATGATTTTTATGTTCTGTGATTGAAAATACCACTTTAAGAAAGTTGATATTTTCTTGCTTAGCCATCCTGTGTGCTTCTACTGGGTTGGGGATTGACTCTCTGACTTTAGGGTGACCAGGGCAGGGGATGTGCATTCTCTTCAGACAGCCACTGGAGGGTTGATGTGTGTCCTGACTCTCCTGAATGAGTCAGGGCTGCAATGAATAGACCTGGGCTGCATTTAGAGTCGTGGAAGGAGATTTCCTTGCACCTGAATAGGCCTGGCCTGTCTTGGGGAAATGCCGTCTCCACCTCCTACCAGGAAGCTGTACTAGAAAGGACTGAACAGGTTTGAGCTGAGCACAGACACTCTTTGCCCAAAAGATCAAAGATAAATTGAGTATAAATATAGGGACCCAGACCCCAGAACTTTAAAATTCACTGGGATCAAGGAACCTGCCAAGGAGAAGAGCTGTAGGAGCTGCCCGGAGGAGTACTGCCCCTTTGCTGTTTTGTTGCTTTGCTGGGTTGGCCTGCAGCTGCTGCTTCTGCCTTGGGCAGTGAAAGGACTGGACTGAACTTTTCTTCACTTGTTGCTGAGTATCTCCAAGGGTTTGAGATACAATTTGCCTCCTGTTCACGAAGTCTCAGGGACAGCAAAGACTTCACTTACCTCTGGGTACCGCCTCTGTGACCAAGTGTCTCAGTTGCAACACAGGGAAACTGCAACCCAATGTCGCCACCAAGGCAGGCAGAGGTTTCGTCACCTGGAGGCACTGCACAGGGCACTGCCGTACTTCGCACCACAACACTGGTCTCACCAACAAAGACCCATGCTGCCACTGAGCTTCTGCTTGCGCCTCATCCTGTGGGCACCGCACTCCGCACCACCTTGCTTCACTCTGCCACCCTGGTCTCACCGTCGATGCCGGTGCCAGCTGATATCACTGCCATGGTCTGGGGGCACCGCTCATAAGCTACACGCAGCTGTCGCCCAGCTATGCCAGCCCCATCGACTGCTGATCCTCGACTGCCACCGATGCTTGTACCTTGACCGTCAGCACCGCAACAAGCACCACCTCGCTTCACACCATATCCCAGGTCTCACCTATGCCACTGGATGACCGCCACTGAGCCACTGCCTGCACCGTGACCTCAGGGAACCACACACTGCATCACTCCACTCACACCACAGCCTCGACGACTGCCGCCGCCGGAATATACTGCTGTGGTCGGCTGGAACAAAAAGGTACAGTTTACGTGTCTCCTACCACTGATGCCTGTCAGCACCGACACGGACGACCAACATGGTTTGGTTGTTTTCAGCACCATGGTAGCACCAGACAGAGCTACCGACTTCAAGGAACTGCATTTTTTAGGTTATTCTTGCAGAGTAAAAATTTTGATTATTGTATGTTGGACTTTTTATCTTGGGTATTTTTTAAACTGGTGTGGTGTTCTTTTGTAGTGTTGTCGCTGTATTACTGTCTGTTAAGTGCAAATGCTTTACACAATGCCTCTGAGATAAGCCTGACTGCTCGTGCCAAGCTACCAAGGGAACAAGTAGGGTTTATTTTAGAAGGGTATGCCCCTTATCCTTACTAGAATGAAGGGTCCCTATTTGGACAAAGGTTCAAATGATAGCTAACTAGAGACCCCCCCTTTCTAACAATAGGTGTGGCATTTTCATGCATTGAAAAACTAATGTTCAAAGACAACATTTTTGTGTTTCTGTGAGAACCTTGGGCCAGCTGTATGAAGAGCAGGTCACAAAAAGTGATCCTAAAATCTCCAGTCACAGAGAGTTGCAAAACAACCGGCCTAAACAATATTTTTTAGGCCGGTCAGTGTTTGCACCCCCCTGCGATTAGCTACAAACACAGGGATGGTGGTCTGCAAGGAATCCCTGTGTCTGCATTCCCAAATTTGAAACGTTTATAAAGTGTTCATGTTCCTTAAAGAAAGCACTGCTGCTTTTACAAAAATAACATCAAGGGAAGCAGGCAGTGGTCCACACAATTCTCAAACGGGAAAGGACCCTTGAGGAGCCCCCCTCCTTTTTGAATCAGTCACAACATCCTGTGGGGTGCCAGAAACTGATCAATGGTTTGCAAACACATGTACTGGATTGAACTCCAATTGTTACATTTGAATTGTTTACAACTGCGTACAACCATGTGCAGCTATGGACATAGTGCTACTTGCGCCTAAAATGGAAAAGTATCCCTCTTAAACACTGAACTCTCTCTTGAGTAATATACGTTGATAATAAAAAGTACTTTTTACATGTAGGACAGAATATTGCACTTGAAATAATGAAGACTCAGGCTTGATTAGGAAGTTGGCGGGCAGGTTACTCCATCACAAATGTGACATTTATCCTGTCTTCCATATTATGGGTCCCATTATTTCAAATGTAACATAATTGAACTTGTTATATGGCGGATGAGATATCTGTCACATTTGTGATGGAGTAACTCCTCCGACAAACTCGTAATCAGGCCCTAAGAAAACAAGAAATCTTGTGCTGTTTTTTACATTTCATATTTCTTTATTCGAGTTGAACAGGCAACAAAACCAAATCAACAGGGAACACCATTCAGTACAGCACAGTGGCAGCTTGTAGAAACCAGTAAAGACATGGGCACACACACAGTATACAGATAGGAGACAGCACAGCAGCGATGCCATTGGCTGGATGATCCGATTTTATTCTCCACTATAAAACAAACCAGATCTCCTTGGGACTAAACTCATAGATACTTTTTTTTAACATCTGCTAACCTCCCACAACTGTATCAATCTGACCAATAAAGAGGAAATTATTTTAGCTATTCATTCGCTTAAACCTCAAAAATCTCCAGAACCAGATGGCATCCCCATGGAATTTTATAAAGTATTCTCGAATATCCTTACTCCCCATTTAAATTATTTATTTTCTAATTTCAGTATATCAGGCAGGGTCACAGGGTCCTTTACTGAAGCCCTAATAATAGTATTACCTAAACCTGTTAAAGATAGGACTAAGGTTTCTGATTATCATCCTCTATCCCTCATAAATCAAGACTGTCTACTTTTTGCAAAAGTTTCAACCCCCAGATTAGCTAACATTTTATCATTAATCATATGCATAGAACAAACAGGCTTCATGAAAAACAGATTTTCCTTTAATAACACCTGACTTTTGTTCCTTGTCATAGACAATATTCCCACCATTATTTACCCTCTGGACTTCTTGCTCTGGATGCTGAAAAAGCATTTGACAAAGTTCATTGGCAATTTTTTCTTCAAACATGATCCTCTTTCAATTTTGGAACTCATTGTTATTAAAATCTTTGTGGCACTAAATTAGTCCCCTACTGCAAGACACTTTATTAATGGTCAGTTTTCTAACTCTTTTTTTTCTGTTTAGAGGAACCCGAAAAGAGTGTCCATTGTCACCCTTTCTGTTTTTTTTAGCCCTTAAACCTTTCCTTTCTAATATTCAAAATTCCTATGAGGTCACAGGTATAGACATTACAAACATTACACTTAATACACCTGCCTATGCAAACGATATTCTGTTTATCTCAGTAATCCAGTTATGTCTATACCTGCGGTTCTCAATATAACACACAAACACTCTGGTATTTCAGGTTGCACTTTAAATCTTAATAAAACAGTATCATTCTTTCCCCTGAATGTACATGGCACATCTAAAGTATTGGATGATACCGATATTATTTGGCAAAAAGAAAAATTTTAATATTTAGGAATGTAATTTTCACATTCTCTTAAACATTCAATTACAGTAAATTGTGATAATGTAATTACTAAAGTTACAGACAAGATTTGCCACCAGTCTCCATTGCATTTATCAGGGTAGGGAAAGTTTCAAAATGGTTCTTAACCCTATTATTTTCTACACTCTGTCCATGATACCTTTACAATTGCCTCTCATGGTTTATAAAAAAACTAGATAGACTTATCACCAAGTTTCTTTGGCAGAACAAATCACCATGTATTTGATATCTCTAAATCAAGCCTTTCAAACGTCATGGGGAATTTGGCTTACAAGATTTATTTAAATACCATAAAGCATTTATTTTAAAGTAGGGTTATTTTTGGTTTACTTGCATTGCTCCTGTCCATTCGCCTAATTGGCTTGTGATGGAGCAACATTTTCTTTCACCATTTCTTTTTCCAACATTATTGTCTACGACTAACTCCAATAAACTCTTCAAGCCATCTTCCATTATCGCCTCTACTGAGTAATTCATATCGGAATTTCGATTAATAATTTTCTTCACAAATTTCAGATTCTACCAAAATACCCTTTGGCATAACCCTAAGATAAAGTCTAATCATACCATCAATTTTATGAAAAAATACTGGTACTTTTTACCTTAATGAAATTTATGATAAAGGAGTTTTGAAGTCATTCTCTGAATTGTAAATTACATTTATGACACCTGATGCAGAAGCCCATAAATATGATATTGTATTTAATGTTATCCTTCATTCCTTTCCAAATATGTCACTTCAACTTACAACCCCTGATTCAGAAATGTGTATTAGAGCTTTTCTGCATCATCTCGCAGGGTCTCAACTAAACTGTCCCCATGATACCAACTTGAACTTTATGACTGAGTAATGGAATACAGAACTTTCTACTGATATCTCCTTAAATGATATGAGACGAATATGGCTCATAAACATATCTGGATTGTTTCTGGTCTGTCCAACACACACTAGTGCATTTATCTTATTTAATTGCTTATGTACTTATATATTATACAAGTCTAAACTTGTAAAACAAAGTTTCTCTAAAACATTTTTTTTTATTGTATAGCAATATTACAGTTTAGGAAAAATGTTTGGAACAATATTGTTAAAATAATACCCATCGTTGATACTGTAACATATAGCATGATTATTTGCAAATCTCATGATTTATCTGTGAATTTGTCAAAACTGCATACTAAACCCTCTGATCTCCTAATCTCTATAACCATCAAATCCATAACGTCTAATTAGAAATCCCCTGAAGCATTGTTGGTACATGCTTGGTTGTCTTATGTTACATTTATTTGGGCTAGTGCCCAATTATCATTTACAGGAACATTAAAAAATAATTCCAAGTGATGATTATATAGCCAAATACATTTAAGATATAAAGGTACCAATTCACAAAGGTAAAGTGATAGAAAAGTCTACCTTTACGACTTTTGGTATTCACAAGGGGCATTTACTACTCGTAAATGCCTATTGTGAATATCAAAAGTTGAACTTTACGATTTTCGGTATTCACAAAGGGCGTTTACGAGTAGTAAATGTTCCTTGTGAATATCGAAAGTCGTAAAGTTAGACTTTCATCTCACTTTACCTATGTGAATAGGGCCCCTATTGCTTATATAGCCGGGTCTATAGGCTGAGTAGACTAATGCATCCGCTGCTGGGGTCTGTGTTTGACCTCATGGTCACAGGTTCAAATCCTGGTGGGTCCACTGAGCCCTTCATCCATCTGAGGTAGATAAAATGAGTTGGGTAACAATAAACATCAGTTATTCAGTGGCAAGATGTCCTGTTAGGGGTGAACATGTGCTTTACAATTACACATGTAATTTCTAATAGGGGTAGTTTGAAGGCTGTCATATTAGAAGTAGCTCTTGTTTGTTCCTTCTTCAATATTTATTTCTATTAAATTCATGACAATCAGATATTTTAGGTATATTTAAAATGCAATAAGTGTATTTTATTGTTCTGGTAATATATACTATATATACCATTAATGTATAGTTTTTGTGTTGTATTTTAACTTTGAAAAACCAATAAAACATTTTGATCTGAAAAAACAAACAACTTGCTCAAATGAGGCCGTGCAATACATGTCTGAAAGCTACACCTCATGTGTGGGAGAGAGGGGTGAGAGCCAATGCCAAAGAATGCAGTTCTTTGCCACAGCAAGCGCTGTGTGGAGCAGTCAGCAGTCATGTCTGTCTGGACAGTGATGGAGAGTACTCAAAGTCATGGAGCAGGATAATGGGTCAGGCTAACAGTACAGGGGTTGCCAGGACCTCGCTCATCGTGGCGCCAACTGCCTCCCAGAAGGGACGGACAGTGGGGCAGTCACCCAGGATATGAAACAGATCACAGTGTGTGTCATCACAGTGCTAACAGCTGGAGTGGGGAGTGGGGCAGCAGTCTCGCCACCCTGAGCTTCACCGGGGTCCAGTGCCAATCATTTAGTGATTTGAAGAAACAAAACTTCATCCTGGCTTCCCTTTTTGATCTTGTACCCCAAGAGCTTCACAAAGCCGGAGATGAGGTCCAGTAGAGTGGGGAGTGAATGGGGAAATCTGAGAGCATGAGCAATATGTCATCTGGGTAGAAATAAATGGTCGATGCCCCACCCAGGGTAGGGATGCAGCCAAAGTCTCGATAGCCAGAGGAAAGAGAAAGGGCGATAAGAGGCAGCCCTGCAGGGTCTCCCTGCGGACCAAGAAAGGTAAGCAGGAAAGTCGTAGACCCACTGGACCTTAGCAATGAAGTCCTTCATGAGGCTGAAACACCGGACTGTTCAAAATTGGTATCCTCACTCAATCCTATCAATAGATTTCTCAGCATCTATGGAGAGGGCCAGGGTGTCCTCGGACAGGTCTTTAGCGTTGGCTAGGGTAAGGAAGTGATTCTGGGATGACCACCTGAGATAAAACCCATCTGGGTGTGATGGAACAGTGTCAGGATCACCACCCGGAGGAGAACTTCCAGTTCCCTTGCCAAGATCTGGATGTCCCCATTGAGCAGAGAAATGGTCCAGGAGCTGCAGCAGAGGGTGGGATCCTTCCTGGGTTTGGGAGGACTGCTATCAGTTCCTTGTTTGAGATAGAGCCAAGGGATCCCATGTGCTCAGCTCAGCATCCCGAAATGCCTCATAAAGGATGACAACTACCTCCTCTGTCGTCCACTTGTAGAACTCCACCAGAAAGCTGTCCTCTCCAGGGCCTTTGTGGTATAGGAGGTTAGAGAAAGCCTGCACTATCTACACCTTGATAATCTCCCCCCAGAGTAGGTCCCTGCCTGACTAGTTAAGGCAAGGGTGATGCACACTGTTGAAAAAGGTGTCCAATCAGGCATGGTCCACTGCCACATCAGGGGTAAATACGTCCCAGCTGAAAGCCGAAAACTCAATCACAATGTCCTGTGGCCAGATGAGGATGGCACCTGCAACAGACCTGATGGCCAAGATAGCCAGCACAGCCTCCTCCTGCACCCCTAGTGGCCTCCCCACCACCCTTCAGCCACTGCAGCACATACTCCACTTTGGAAGTATAATGCTTATTAAGGTCCATACTGGCATTCTCCAGGCAGTGCCAGAGGTGGACAGAGTGGCTTGCTGTATGAAAGTAGGGAAGGGATGCAATGATACCCTCAAAGGTCCTCTGCTGCTCTCCCTTCCATTTGTTGGTGAGGGCAACATCTTTCATCAATTGGCACTGAATTTTCACCTTGACAGTAGCCCACAAAATGCATAACGAGGCGATTGACCTAGAATTATGATTCATGTGTGAGAAGTAGGCCTGGCATATGCTGGTCACTAGTTATAGTGGCCACCTTGCACCAGTCCAATTCGACTCTTATGGTAGATAGGTTTCAATCAATCAATCAATCATAGGCATTTGTATAGCGCACTGCTCACCCGGAGGGTCTCAAGGCGCTGGGGGGGGGGGGGAACGCTACAGCTCGAACAGCCAGGTCTTGAGTTGCTTCCTGAAGGCGAGATGGTCTTGCGTTGTCCGTAGGTGGTTGGGGAGGGAGTTCCATGTCTTGGCTGCCAGGTAGGAGAAGGATTTTCCTCCGGCGGTGGCTCTGCGGATGCGGGGGACGGTGGCGAGAGCAAGGCTGGCAGAGCGGAGCTGGTGGGTGGGCTTGTGGAAGGTCAGGCGGCTGTTGAGGAACTTGGGGCCCAGGTCTTGGAGGGCCTTGTGTGCGTGGGTGAGGAGTCGGAACGTGATTCTTTTGTTGACGGGGAGCCAGTGCAGGTCTCTCAGGTGTCCGGAGATGTGGCTATGTCGGGGGATGTCCAGGATGAGTCGTGCTGAGGCGTTCTGGATCCGTTGGAGTTTCTTCTGGAGTTTGGCGGCGGTGCCGCGTAGAGGGCGTTCCCGTAGTCCAGCCGACTGGTGACGAGGGCCTGGGTGACCGTCTTCCTGGTCTCGTGGGGATCCACCGGAAGATCTTTCGAAGCATGCGCAGGGTGTTGAAGCATGAAGACGAGACGGCATTGACTTGTCTGGTCATCGAGAGGGAGGAGTCCAGGATGAAGCCTAGGTTGCGTGCGTGGTCCGTTGGCTTGGGGGTGGCTCCCAGGGCGGGGATCCACCAGGAGTCGTCCCAGGCGGAGGGTGATGATCCCAGGATGAGGACCTCTGTCTTGTCTGAGTTCAGTTTCAGGCGGCTGTTCTTCATTCATTCGGCGATGTCTTTCATCCCTTCGTGTAGGCCGGCTCTGGCGGCGTCCGGGTCGCTGGTGAGGGAGAGGATCAGCTGGGTGTCGTCGGCGTAGGTGATAATCTTGAGGTTGTGTTGACGTGCGATGGTTGCGAGGGGGCTCATGTAGACGTTGAAGAGGGTGGGGCTGAGCGATGACCCTTGTGGAATGCCGCAGATGACTTTGGTGGCCGCTGACCGGAACGGGGGGAGGCGGACTCTCTGGGTTCTTCTGGCGAGGAATGAGGTGATCCACTCCAGGGCCTTCTCCTGGATGCCGGTGTTGTTCAGGTGCTGTACCAGGGTGCGGTGGCAGACAGTGTTGAATGCTGCGGAGAGGTCCAGGAGGATGAAGGCCGCAGTTTCCCCATTGTCCATTAGGGATCTGATGTCGTCTGTGGCTGCGATGAGGGCGGTCTCCGTGCTGTGGTTGGCTCGGAAGCCGGATTGCGAGTGGTCGAGGGATCTGTTGGTCTCGAGGAAGGCGGCTAGCTGTCTGTTGACGGTCTTCTCGATGACTTTGGCAGGAAACGGGAGAAGCGAGATGGGGCGGTAGTTCTTGAGGTCGGAGGGGTCTGCAGTTGGTTTCTTCAGCAGGGCACTGATCTCGGCGTGTTTCCAGCACTCCGGGAAGGTGGCGGTGTTGAAGGAGGCGTTGATGATGTCGCGGAGGTGGGGTGCGATGATGTGGTCGGCCGTGTTGAAGATGTGGTGTGGGCAGGGGTCCGTAGGGGATCCGGAGTGGATGGTGTTCATTGTGCGTGTTGTGTCTTCGGTGCTGACTGGGGTCCAGGTGCGGAGGGTGGCGGTGGGGGGGATTGGTTCGGTGGTGGGGTTCGTGGTTGGTGGGCCGCAGCTGTTGTGAATGTTGGTGATCTTGTCGTGGAAGAAGGATGCGAGGGAGTCGCAGAGGTCTTGCGAGGGAGTGATGTCATTGTTTCCGGCGTCGGGGTTGGAGAGCTCTTTGACGATGCTGAAGAGTTCCTTGCTGTTGTGGGTGTTGTTGTCCAGTCGTTCCTTGAAGGCTGTCTTCTTTGTGGCGCGGATCAGTTGGTGGTGTTTGCGGGTGGCGTGTTTGAGGGCCGTCATGTTGTCTGTGGTCTGGTTGGTGCGCCAGGTGTTCTCCAGGGAGCGGCAGTTCTTCTTGGAGGTGATGAGCTCGCTGGTGAACCAGGAGGCTTTCTTGCTGCCGCGTCTGCTGGTGGGGTTCTTCTTCAGTGGTGCGAGGGCATCTGCGCAGTTGGTGATCCACTGTGTGAGGTTGTTGGTGGCTTTTTTGGGGTCCGTTGAGCTGGTGCGGGGTTCTGGCTGAAGAAGGTGGTGAGCTGGTCGCCGGTGATCTTGTTCCAGCTCCTGCGGGGGGCTTTTTGAGGGTGGTGGTGGGTCGTTGTTTTACTGAAGCTGAAGTGGACGCAGCTGTGGTCAGTCCACTGGAGATTGGTGGAGTGGCTGAAGGTGACGTATTTGCTGGATGAGAAGACTTGGTCAAGCGTGTGGCTGGCGTAGTGGGTGGGGGTGGTTACCAGTTGCTTGAGTCCGAGGTTGGCCAGGTTGTCCAGCAGAGCAGTGGTGTTGTGGTCCTTGTTGTCCTCCAGGTGGAAGTTGAGATCCCCCAGGAGGATGTAGTCAGTGGAATTGATGGCGTGCGGGCTGACGAAGTCTGTGATGTCTTCGCTGAACTGTGTGCGTGGTCCCGGTGGTCTGTAGACGAGGGTGCCTCTGAGCGTGGTCTTGGGGTCGGTGTGTATCTGGAAGTGGAGGTGTTCGGCGGAGGTGAAGGTGTCATCGGAGTTGGTCGTGATGCGGATGGTGTTCTTGTGGATGATGGCGATGCCTCCTCCTGTCTGGTTGACGCAGTCCTTCCTGGTGATTTTGTAGCCTTCTGGGATGGCGATGGCGACGTCGGGCGCTGATGAGGCGTTCATCCAGGTTTCCGTCAGGAAGGCGATGTCTGGTGCTGTCGAGTCGAGGAGGTTCCAGAGTTCGACGGCATGCCTGTGAACGGAGCGGGTGTTGAGCAGGATGCACATCAGGTGTTTGTTGCTGGGGCTCGGTTTAGCAGGTGCGGTGTTGGGTCGGAGGCCGGTGAAGCGGCAGGTCAGGCAGGTGAAGGGTCCGTGGGTGCGTCTCGGGGTGGCTCGGTAGCAGGCGGTGTTTCGGCCGGCGTTGAGTGTGTGGAGGGTTTTGGCGTCGTAGATGTGCAGGGTGTGCTGGCGAGGGCGAGGACCAGGGGGTCTGGCACTGGGCGCGGTCCAGGCGCGGATGGGCTTACCTTTGGCGCACCTTCGACGCTCAATCGGCGCTCCCGCTGCGCGCGTCCGCTGCGCGGTCGCTCTGGGGGCGTCATAAGTAAGGAGCCGGGAGGGAGGAGCAGCTGGATGGCGGGAGCGGGGCGGCAAATGGAATCACAGGGGGGCGGGGCCGCAGGGAGGCAGCGGCGGGAAATTCCAAGAAGCAGCGGGCAGCTGGAAATTCCCAGGAGCAGCGGGAAATTCCCAGGAGCAGCGGGCAGCGAGCGAAGGAATCTGCAGGCAGGAGGCGGCAAAGGCAGGCAGGAGCGGCAGCAGTGAGTGGGGCGACCAAGCCCTGTGGAGGGCTGAGCGGTCACACTCTGTGGTCCCCTACGGTCCCCTTAAGTAAGGAGCCGGGAGGGAGGAGCAGCTGGGTGGCGGGAGCGGGGCGGCGAATGGAATCACAGGGGGGCGGGGCCGCAGGGAGGCAGCGGCGGGAAATTCCAAGAAGCAGCGGGCAGCGGGAAATTCCCAGGAGGAGCGGGAAATTCCCAGGAGCAGCGGGCAGCGAGCGAAGGAATCTGCAGGCAGGAGGCGACAAAGGCAGGCAGGAGCGGCAGCAGTGTGTGGGGCGACCAAGCCCTGTGGAGGGCTGAGCGGTTTAAGACAACCTTTTAAAGAAAGCTATCCTAGTGGTAGCTGTGGAAAGCAGCCTTCAGTCTAAGTCTCAGAGGAATGTAAAGCAGCTTGTTTTACCTTATAATCTCTTGAATTACGAAATGAAAGGACACCACACAGGTATATATATCAAATATATATGTATTTATTTCTAGACACACTCTACTAATCTCTTTATGAGATTAGAAGTCAGGAACACATTCAAATATCAACGTTTCACAATAAGTTAAGCAAAAATATGTCTGGGGCCCTAGGGGTGTACCAGACCATATACTAAAAAAGAGGTTTAGGAAAGTCGACTTGCAAGGGGACAAGGCCTAGGGCCTGTAGAGTCGCTGGGGCTTCACGAATCCACCCAAGGCAGTTAAGTAAAAGACCCACGGGAGACGCGTGCAGTGTGAGAACAGAGCCGCGGGTTCCCTATTGATTTCAATGGAGCAAGTCGCGGTTGGAGTTTTAAAGTTTTAGGGTACTTTGAGGAAGTCTACAAGCAAGCCACTTACAAGGTAAGTAATTCGAGGGCACCAGAGTGCACGAGTTACCTCACCCAGGGAAGCCGGGGGCATAGGTGTCTTTTGGTGTCAGGTCACGTCGCTGTTTTCTATGGAAGCCAAAGAAGATTTGCTGCTTGCGAAGACTGGAGAAGTGTCCGGTGGAATCCAAGGCTGGATTCAAGATGAAGATGACCTGAAAGCAGAAGGGACAGTGTTCACAGTCACTTGCCAGTGACCCGGGGCCAGGAAGATGGACGCCCACGGATGTTGGGTGATTTCAGGTGATCAAGGGTGTTTTGACTCTTTGCCCACGAGGTCCAGGGGGGATCGATGATGACCAGCAGCTGTATTCGGAGTGTCTCATGACGTCTGCAGCTGACTGAGGTGCCAGCAACCGGATTGGAGCCAACAAGCCTTGGCAAAAGCAAGTCTTGTGAAAAGTGATAATAACTTGTGAACAGTGGTATACTATCAAGGGGAAATGGCGCTCTGAGGGTGAGTTCACTCCCTATCTGATTTCAATCTAATAAGTGTTTAATGGTGCTGAAAGGCGGGGAGAACCACTGACCTTTCCCAATTAATGCAACAACAGTCACATTCTCAATAAACAAAAACAATATCCCCAGCACACATTGTTTGTAATGGGATGACAGCTATAGCAATAGTGTGTCACATAAGAACAAGGAATCTTGGGATGAATATTTTCAAAGTCCTTTATTCTTCTTATTTTGGGCTGCTTGGACTTCTGTATTTTATGAAAAGCAGGTCATACAGGTAATAAGCCAACACGTGTTTCGTCGCCAGCTTGGCAATTAACCCGCGACTTTTTCAAGGCTAGATAAAAATGTAAGATGCATAATCAGTGCACATTTTGATTATGAAGCATATAGTTATATCAGGAAGACCGTTCTTGTGAAAAGTGAATAAAGTCAATGGTGCAGACCAGCAAGGTCTGAGGGACTCACCCAGCGAGGGTGAGTGAGGGCAGGCCTGGAGCAACCAGAAGAGCCCTTTGGTTTGATAAGAAAGTCTTCAGGAGAACCACAAGCCAACAGGCAAGCAAATGCCTTGCGAGGAAATGCTTTACAGGAGCCCACAGTCACTCAGGACAGGGTAGGCCTCTGATTTTTGGTGCACAACCTGCTGGAGGCTTGCGCCACAAATGGTCTAAAGCACAAGTTCATAGAACATCGTGAAGGGGTTGAAATTAACAATAGTGTACGGTACCCAGGTATTGCTGTTTCTCGTCACTCGTGGGGTCCACTCACCTCAGCTCTGCTGGGGACTCACAATGGCCGTCGAGAAGTCAGGAAATCTACTTCTGGGGCTGCAGAGACTTCGGACTCCGGTGGGAGTGGGAAAGCTTGCGACCATTGATTGAAGTTTTTGGTGTCTTCCAAGCAGGGGAGTCACTAATTGACTCCAAGGGAGATTCTTCCGTCTTCCAAAGGTAGTGGAACATCGAAGGACCAGGATTCTTCTTGTAAAGCGTCGTCCAGGGATTTATAACTTGCAATGGCAAGGGTTCCCTAACTTATACTAAAAGGAAGGGAGGGGCTAGCTCCATGACCACTCCTCTGGGAGGGTCAGGGGAGTGGGTGGTTACACCCACTTCCCTTTGTCCTGTTTTGCGCCAGAGCAGGGATAGGTAGCCCCTGAACCGGTTTGAGCTGGCATATGCACAGAGGAGCTTACTGCTCCCCCAGTGCAGGACTTCAAAGCACTCTAGGAGTGCACCCACCCAGCCCCAATACACTAAATCCTGCCCGGAAGGTGGTGACACCTCCCTGTGACAGGATGCCTATTGTTGGGCCTCCTCCACTGTGAGTTTCAGTCAGCAGCAGGAGGGCAGCCCAGTGTCTGTGCTGGTGGCATCGATTTTGTGATGCCAGGGCTCTTTCAGATTTCTACCGTGTTTCCACAGTGGGTACATGTCGTCCCCTCTAGAAGGGTGGGATCATACTCCCACACCAGTTACTGGTGTGGGGTGTGATTCCAAGTTGTTTGACACCAAACACAACATGTTTTGATGCAGTCATTCCAAAGTTAGCATTTACCGGGAGGTTATAATGGACTTAAGAGTATATGGTTTAACCGCATCCACAAACAGCCACAGGGAATAGACCCTGCCAGCTGCAGAGAGGCCCTGCTCAGGCAGAGGCACCCCCTTACATTGTAAACCAAGCACTCTGCCCTCAGTATTGATAGGGCCTGCCTTAGGGGGTGACGGATAGGTTTATATGTGTGTGTATTGTGAGATATAGGAACCTATACCTCAGTGAGGAGTGCTAACACTACCTCACCCAGGCTGCAATAGCAGGCCTGTTGTGTCAGATTTATTCTGCTTCCCAGGGGTGGCATAATACATGCTTCAGCCCCTGGTAGGCCTGTGAAGTACCTATGCCCTTGGTACACAAGGTACCATATACTAGGGGCTCATACGGTACCACAGTATCCAATCACTAATGCATCTAATATGCACTTCATGTCATTTAAGGGAGAAAGCAGATAGGCTGGGGTCCAGGATAGCAGGATCCCAGCCAGACTAGTCAAAAACCATCAAAACACCAGGAAAAAAGTGGGGACAGCCAAGCAGTCAGATTCCACCTTCCTACATCCTGTAAGTGGTAATGTAAGACCGGAGCTGAGTTCTACCCAGGGGAGACTGTTGGTGAGAAATATTAGGATTCCATGACGTGAGGCCTGGGCTAGACAGTCCCAGGTCTAGGGAGGGCAGGATCAGAAAGTGGTTCGAGAGCGTACCATCGAGAAAACATGCATTCCACAACAGGGTGACCACCGGTTGAGAGACTAAGAAGTAATCCAGATTAGATTGGGTGCCATGCACTGGCAAGAGGAAAATTAACTCCCTATCAGCGGGGTGCGAGAGGCACCAAAATCCACAAAACTGTGGTCCGTAACAACGTCCCCCTGGAAAAACCCAGTCTGTATTTATACTTGCATTGAGTTGGCCAGTGCAGTCCAGGACCACATCCTGGTCCAGATTCCAGCCCCCCCCTATAAGTAAGTGGGTAGCATCAATTTCCCTCAGGAGATGGCTGAGCTGCAGGAAGAAAGGGCGTTTGGGCCCCATAAGTGCATAACCAGATCTCACACACCACATCCTGTTTCCCATTCGGAACTTGCAAATTGCGTATTAATCATTTGCGTCGGTCCACGTCTGAAGTTCGGTAAGATGCAGGGATTTTTGCAAGAGGATCACCACGCTGAATTTACGAGGTGGCCCAGATCCGTCAGCCAGAAAGGGTGGGCTGCTGCTGTGGATTACCCTTCCCAATCAGTCATGCTGGAGCTTCTCCAGCTACAGAGGTGAGAGGTAAGTTTCCTAAAGCAGAGACACATCGATTTGCTTGGAATGGAGATACGCTAGTCCTGCCTTGTACTTGATGAAATGTGTGAGGCCATTCACATTCCAGGAGATGGTATGCAGGGATTGGGGTAGCACATTGCAACACTGGCCATCGAAGATTGGTAGGACGAGGACAGGAGGAAGGGAGAATCAATGAGAGGGATGAGAAAAAGAAGGAAAGAGAGGAAAGGAAAGAACAGAGGAGGGAGAGGAGAAGAAAGAAAGAAGAAAGAAAAGGGGAGGTAGAAGAGAAGAAGAGAAGAAGAGAAGAAGAGGGACCCCTGTGTGAGGGTAGGGCCAGGCGGAATAAACGAGGAAGAGACGGAGGCCCAAACAAGGGGCTTAGCAAAGGGCAGAAAGGGGAGGGGAGGGGAAGGGGACCAATGAGCAGGCTGATGAGGAACCTTCGTCTGGTGCCTTGGTAAAACCTTACACTACAGGTCTAAATGTGTGGGCCTGCAAAGCTTTGGATGCCACGCACCGGAGGAAGAAAAAAAGGAAGCCAGCACAGGAGCCACAAAGCCCAAGGAGGTGTCCAATTGAGGCCTGCAAGGAAGGGGCAGTTCAAGGGCATGAGGAGGGCAAGACCAGATTCTGGCATCCCCAGACACTGACGGCCCTTGGAACCAAGCCTCAGGGATTGGCTGAAGTAGTGGGGATGAGAAAATGGTAAGACCCCTCAACCAACCAATCCCCCCAGAACACCCTGAGACCCCACTAGAGTCTGCTGGCAGCCGAGAAGCTATAGCCAGGCCAGGAAACCCTGGGCAGGACAGGAGGAGAGGGATGGGAGCAGGGTGAACAAGGAGTGGATCCCAGGCAGGGGAAACAGAGGAGGAGGAAAATCTTGCCCTGAACTTGAAGATGCAGGAGGGTGCATCAGCTGGGATGGAAGCATGAGGGCCCAGTTGCCAGAGAGTGGAGGAACAAAGACAAATGCAATTGCATTCACTGAAATACCATTGAATGCAATGGAATACATTGGCCAGGCCGGATGGGTAACAAACAATGCCCCGAGTCAGCAACAATCAATAGAGCAAGAGATGCACCAAAATCAGCAAACAGCAAATCAGGATGCATGCATGCACGTAATACTGCTCCATCATCCAGGAAGGCGCCGAGGGCACAGACAGGCAGCAGATCATGGAAAGGGCACCTCAATACTCAGCTAAACCTGGCTTTAGTGGAGAGCAGAACTTATCACGCCCTCGGCCCTGCCTGAACTCTGCAGCTACCCGAATTGCCTTATCCTTGCTGCTCAGGGACCTGCTTGAGGGGTTCTGAAGTCAGTCCTGAATACGGCTTCATCGGGGGTCCCGGTCCTTGTTATCAAAGGGAAGGTGTCAAACCGGCTGAGCAATCGTAGATGACTCCGCATGGGCAGTGTCCATCCCCTGGTCTTTGAGACCCTCAAGAAAAGATCGAAGCTGCTCCGGGTCATGGAAGTCTTAGGACCTGCCGTCTTTTATGACCCACATTTGTGCGGGTTCAAAGAGGCCAAATTTGATGTCAACTTTCCGCAACCAAGGCTGTATGGCAACAAAGGCTTTCCTCATTGTTCTCCCAGTAGAAGTCCGCTGCAACTCGTATCTCGTGCCCCTCAAAATCATACAGGCCTTGGCCTGAAGTCAGGAGTTGATGACCCTGCTCATGGTGGAGTAAGCAGGTGCCGATCTAAAAGATTACCACCTGCTCGATGGTTCACAACATGGTTTTAGAAGCCACCATAGTACGGAAACAGCATTGATGGCTGTATTTAACAACATCCATAATCAAGTGGATGCAAGGCATACCACCTTGCTGGTTCTACTTGATCTCACCGCAGGCTTCGATACCCTAATCCCCGTGGAGGCTGGTGGAGAGATAGGGGCCGAGGGCTCGGCCTTGGGGTTTCTTGCCTCCTTTCTTAGTGAACGTGCACAGATGGTGAAATTTGGCCAATTCTACTCAGCCTCTAAACCCCTGTAGTGTGGTGTCCCTCAGGGCTCCTCCCTGAGCCCAACACTTTTTAATATCTATGTTGCCCCTCTTGCTAAAGTTGTGAGATCCTATGGACTAGAGGTGTTGTCCTATATGGACGACACCCAAATAATGGTGTCCATCTCTCACAGAATCAGGTACTCCGCTCTCAACTTCAGGAACTGTATGCAGGCAGTCTCCACTTTGATGGTGGAAACCTTTTTGAAATTGAATGGTGAGAAGACTGAGGTCCTGATTTTTGGCAGTAAACAGGAGATCTGGTCTGGTGTCCGGATGCTCTCGGCGTCTGTCCCTGCCTGGTATCCCATGGGAAAAACCTTGGGGTCATTGGGGACAATTCACTCTCCCTTAACTTGCAGGTTAGTAGGACCATGTCCACATGTTTCGGGATCATTAGGATCCTCAGAAATCTCCCATTTCCTCTCCTTTGATGCTTGTAAGCAGGCTGTTATTGTCTTGGTAACGTCCAAATTGGACTATTGTAATACCCTTTATTTGGGCATCAATAAAGGCCTAGTGCGACATCTGCAGATTGTGCAGAATGCTGCGGCCAGGCTGGTGATGAACCTACCGAAATTTCATTCAGTCACAGCCTCCATTAAGCTGCTGCACTGGCTACCTTTGGACCGTAGGATCCTCTTCAAAACAATGTGCCTGACTCATGATGCCTATTATGGCTCAGGCCCAGAGGGAATTAAGGCCATTGTCCATCGATATGCTCCCAGCAGGCTGCTTCGGTCCTCAGATAAGAATCTGTTAATTGTATCGAGGTTTAAGAAGGTAAAATGGGGAGGTAGAGCTTTTTCTACTCTGGCTGCCAAACTGTGGAACTCCCTCCCGGAAGAGCTCTCTAGTCAGGGGTCCCTCACTCCCTTCCGCAAAGCCTTAAAGACTTGGCTATTCCAGTTTGAGCACGTCTCTCTGTCTGCACCCCTAGGTCCACAAAAGCGCCTTGACGCCCTTGGGCTAAGTTCGCGCTCTACAAGTTCAATATTCATTTAATTCATTCATTCATTCATGAAGGGCTGCGCCCAGCAAGGTGCTGCCACACATTGTGGGCCAGCCGATGGGCTGATGTATCCCCAGTGGGGGGGGGGGGCAACCGTATGAGGGTGGGGAGGAGTTCCCTCTGCATGTTCCGGAAAGCCAAAGAAGTGGAAGTTGCCCCTTCGGCTCCAGTCTTCTTGAGCCTGCTGTGGATTACCAGAGTTTCGATTCCCAATCCAGGATGTGGTTGAGCTGCTCCTCCACCATCGACAGGTGCTTCTCCATCCCCTCCATACAACCTGTCATTGAAACCGGCAATGTCTGCCTGGATAGATCTCAATTCTGCTGCGAGGTCTGACATCCATGCCATGCAGACAGTGACACAATGCAGTGATTTCATGCAGAATCTGGTCCATAGAAGGTTTCGGAGGTGGGGTGGCCGAGGGAGGGGGTGCAGTCACAGGCCAGGACTGCGAAACAGTCTCCGTGAAGAGAAGGTGTCAGACTGGCTTCCCAGAAGACATTTCCAGCTCTGTAAACTAGAAAAGGGTGCATTACCTCCCAGCTGGTCTGGGGAGGGACCAAAAACCTGAGCAGCTCCCCGCAGACGATACTGTATGAGGCAGGCCATCTTGCCAGGGTGGACAGCGGGCCCAGGTCTTCTAAACTTCAGCAGGCCCAGAAGGCCCCGGGCAAATGGCGCACAGGTGTGCAGTCCCTGTAGCATGCCATGTTGTCCTGGTTTGCAAGCACTCGGTATGGCCACAACTCCAGTCCAGGCAAGGGGGGAAGGGTGGGCAGACTTGAGAAAGGCAAGACTCTGCCCCTGCACCACAGCACCCACTGATGGGCTCATAGGCAGTCCTTTAGACTCTGCAACCCTTTCCGACATTACAGCAGCATCTTCCTGAGACCAGGCGCACTGGGGAGCAGCACCTCTGCCAGTGCATTGCAGACCTCTACAGGAGTGCATAAGCAGCATCAATTGGGGCCCTGGGGCAGCAAGAACAAAAACCTCACCCCTCCGCCAACTCAAAGTCACATCCCGGAGCCTCCCGAAGCAGCGGAGACCTGCACTCAGGTGGCTATTACCTTTGGTGACCATACTCTGCCTCCCCATCCTTGCTATTGTGTAGCCATAGATCTGATTCTAAGTACTATAACAGTGCTAACATGCTAAAGCACTATATTTTCTGTGCGCCTTATATTTTATGGCCAATCTAAGCTGCTGAAAGTGTTTGTAATCACTAGCCTGATATTGCTAACTCGATCCTCACACTTCTTAAGTTACTCATCTACCATGTTACTTTTAAAAGTAAAATATATCTTTTTTTGTGTGCACTGATTTGAGTTTTGGGCGCTGATGTAGGAACTGTTATGAGATTTTAGTTCAAAAGTCACCTGGTTCCAAAGAAATACCAAGGGCCAGACTCCTGAATCAGAAGTAACCACCCAGAGCTTTGGAAAGCAAAATGGTCACTTCTCAAGGACACATGGAGCAGTACCGTGTGCCTGGTACCAGGGCAGAGTCTTACTAGAGTCAGCTAGCCCATGTGTCTGTCTACAGGGTGACTGAAGATTGTTCCTTGACTAGGGCAACATAACTCACTTGATAGGGCATAAAATAATTAAAAGACCTGTATTTCAGAAACAACAGATCACAATTCACAATGTATAGGGTCAGGGGTACCTGCATGTCCAGGGACATTGCACCTGGCTACCCTGCCTGATGAGACAAAGCAGAGAACAATGAACTTGGGGTTCAAATGCAAATACAGCCTGAATTGCTTGACAAATGTGAATGAGGTCAACGGTTCCATACTCTTGGTGATATTTTCCAGCTTCATCCCTGAGTGCATAGTCCAATGGCTGTAGCTTAGGTGTTCCTCGTGGTTCCTGAAGGCAACTGGAAGGCACATACAGGCTTGATGTCAGGACAGGCGGTACAGGGATGATGCTGTAGGTTGCAAAGTTTCCTCTGGCTCCAGGTGGTGCAAACAATGGTATGATGACATTGCTTTGTATCCTGAGCACTAATTTGCCCACTGTAGACCATATATCAACACCTCACAGGTCCTCAAAATGAGCTGAGCTAATGAACCTTCAATGGCAGGTTGGCTCTCCTGTTGGATACAGTCTACATCCTCTTCCACAATAGGCAGGGTCCTGTCTTTGCAGATTAGTCCAAAAGCACTTCAGTCAGGATGGTGGTAAGAATTTCCTTCAGTGGGATATGAAAGTAGCAGTCAGCAAACATCTACCTCTGAATCACAGGCTTTCTCAATAGCACAGTGTGTACATTCTTCCTTGGTTAATAATAGTGTGTATTGGACATTGCATGATCAGTACAGCCCAGATGGTATGTTTGTTTGGTCCCATATGGCACACAACATAACACAGGGTTGAAGATGAGACTCATAGAGGATCTCAGAGGGCTCTGATAGAGAAACTTTAGCAAATTCAAAGAACCAAGATCTGATTCGACCACAAAGAGGAGAACTGCACAAGGAACTAGAAGAAAAACAATGCAAAGGTGTGTGCTCACATTGTTCTCAATCTATTAAAAAGCAAGAACCTTCAGTGCGTTTACAGGGTTATTGAAGTAAATGGGGACAACATGAAAGGAAGTTCAGCAGAGCCACATGGAAGGGTGTCTCGGATTTTTAGAACCATGAAAGGGCCTTTCTGTCCCAATATTTTTCGAAATATAGCTGTAAGGCAGATATTTCAGTAATAATGATTACCACTTTCTGTTACCATATTTTGTAAGATTAGTGTTACTCGCCTGCTGTCTGAACCTGTAACATAAGGTCTCCATAACGTTACGATGAATCAGCCTGTTAAATCTGTATATCTCTGCTATAGTTTCTGTGACTGCAAGATCTGCATCGTTTTTAATCACCCACCTTGCCCCTTCCAATGAGGTTCTCAGTTATAACATAAGATTGCAAATCCAACTTGGGATGGCATGGCAGAAAAATGTAAGTAATTGGTATGTAAAAGTGCAGATACTTGTAGTCAGGGACAAGCCATATGGAACAGCATTGAACCCATTGTGAATAATAGGCCATGTGAAATTGTGTTTTTTGAACTGTAAGTATATCTTATAGTTTCCTAGACATTTTTAAGCAACTTGTGATGCATCGCCCCGCAGGAAGATAGAATATATGGTGGGGGTCCCATGTACACCCCATCCGAGGTCTTTTTTAACATATCAAAAACTTACCCTTAATGTCTTGAGCCTCCCCGGAGAAAATCTTTGCAATTGCAGAGCACTATGCGCTCATCACCTGTTTTTCCTTTTAGGCATGTGTAAATGAGAAAATATTTAAAGGTGTATACCTCAGGCCCTGTTAAGCTTATTGTCTTGATCTTGGGCTCATTATGCTCCTGGTTACCAGCCTAGCCAACTGAAGCATTTTCAGGGAGTCCTCCTACCCTCCAAATGGGCACACTTTGCAGGGAGGTGGTTCCTTGGCTCCCTGCACCTCTTCTTCACCCTTAACTGGCCCCATGTTCCCAGGGCCATCTTGCAGGGCAACTAGGGGGTAGTGGAGTCCAGTTGTTCCCCAAATTATCATCAGGGAGCATAAAGGGGTCCAGCACCACTGGTGCTGGGGAGACCCATCTAGTCCTGAGAGTCAGCTGTAGGCAAAGTCCTTAGTTCATCATGGGCACCTGGTAGCTAATCCTTCCAGCTGTCCATGATTCTAGTGGTGTTGCCATCACGCCAAGGTCTTTCTCCCTGTCTCTGTCTTTTGGAGGGGTTTATTAGTGTGGGTGGAAAGTTCTAGATGCCAGACGTTCTTGGTCAATCTTAGGTTGTCACACCATCCCTCCTCTCCTGTTGCAACCCTCCTGCACAGAGTTCCGGGACAATCCACTATAGCAGAACCCTTCTTCCTCTGGTCACAGTTCCTGTACCCAACCAGAGGTGTGGCTATGATAATTGGCAAGCCCTCCTTGTGGTCACTACCTGCTCTGGGTCAGCTCCCTCTCCCACTGGATTTGGAGTAACGTTGGCTAGTGGTACAAAGGAAGAGGGCAGGACTAGTAGCAGGTTGATCGTCTTGTGACAGTAGGCCCATTGAAGTGTAACTAATACCTCACATCTCACCACAGGGAAGTCATCCAGCTGCCAGGTGACTTTTAAATGCTTTCAAGCTTTAGGTAGAAAAAATGAGAACTTTTTCAAAGTATATGCTGTTCAATAGTTACAGAAAACTTGATTTCATTAGTAAAAAGGATTTTGGATAAGTATAAAAATGAGTCCTTGAATTATTTCTCTAGCTGCCACCAATCCAAGATTTGCATTTATTAAATGTAATAATGTAGCTCAATGTTTTCCTATGGAGTCAGCCAAACTTGTTTCAGTGAAAGTAGCTTTCAGGGAAATTTCACGGACATGTTGAACATAAACTTGTATATGTCTTACTTTTAAATACCATGCACCCTGCCTTTTTTTATGCAGTAAGACTTAATTAGATGTGACTTATAAGTATTTAAAAAAAAAGGTTTAGGTTCATCCAAAGGGGTTATTTTGACAAGTTGAATTTGCAGGGCTTTTAAAATGCGTGCATCCACCAGGCTGCGCATGACAGTAGTCTCTCATGCATAGATCACACATGTGAGCACAAGTGTGTACACAGGTACCCCCAGTAACCAGCCTGTTACACTAGCTAGGCTGCAGTGGCCTTATCTTAACAGAAGGACATTGGCAGTAAACACGCTCAATCAAATTTCCATGAAATTACCATGAATGAGACTCACCCACACTAAAGTTAAAAAAACCTGGGGGCATATTATCAAGAAACAGCAATAAAATTACTGCCGCTTTAGCGGCAGAAAACTGCCTCTAAAGCGGCGATAATGGGCTTGATAATATGCCCTTGAGAATTCCCATAGAAGCCCATATTCTGGTGTCAACATGGGCTTCTATGGGAATTCTCTGCGGCATATTATCAAGCCCATTATCGCCGCTTTAGCGGCAGTTTTCTGCCGCTAAAGCGGCGATAATTTTAACGCAGTGCTTGATAATATGCCCCCTGGTGATCAAAAGCAAAAGAATTCCAGAATACTAAATGGATGGAAACCATTTGCAACACTCCCAATTTTACAATTAGAATTCAAATAGAAATGAGGCTTGGGATGCAGAGAATCAAGCATGAGTTAAATATGTATGGTCCGATGTACGAAATCTCACAAATGAATATTTACAAAGCACCATCTTTACTTAAAACAATTTTTAAGTGTTCAAAATGGCTAAGTATCAATTTCTAGTTTGTGATTCAGTCTAGCTCACAAATTACAAATCTTGAAATGGAAATACTGAATGCTGCTGCAGCTATGGCTTTGTAGCTGAGTCTTGGAGAGGAGAACACTTCACAACCAGTGGAATGCACAAAAACATTGAAATATATTTTAAGCCAGAAGCAACAAGCATTGCCTAGAATGACAACGATTTTGTAAAGGCCTCACTCATCATTCCAGAGGCTGCCAAAACAAACAAATGTAATATATATTCAAGGCCTTTTAAGTACAGTTGTTGTTACCATCCGGACTGTGGTGGAAATCTGCAAACATTGGTAAGGTGTAAAGTCCAGGACCGAGGAGCAAACTGGGATTGATAGGTTTAAAGCAGTACCTGAAGCAGGACCATCATGCAGGAGACTTACACCAAGCCACTGCCTTCACCAATAAAACAATTGATAGAATCAACTTTCCTACCAGAGGCCATGACTCTAGTATGTTCAATAGACACATTTGTATTCATATTGTTACCCCTTAAAAAGTAGTCATTCATCGCGTTTGTATAGCACAAACAATGCCTCATTAGTACTGTAATCCTTGTAGAATAAGGATGAGCATGCATCAATTCAGAACACGTTTTATCAAATGTACAAAAGCCAAATTACAATTCTGTAACCAGTTACAGTATTAAAATTTGGATTTGTGAATCTGTATTTGGATAGGGCATGTTTAGTGACTCCCTTCCTAATACTGATTTTCAGTGGTATATATGAATCGTTTGCGACCAAATTAGGGTCATAAAACATTCATTTTTTACCAACACCTCTGAGGAGGTGCTAACCATTCACAAAGGGGAAGGAGTCTCTATGGGTAACCTTCCCCTTTGTGAATGTTGATACAGCTGTTGTTTAAGAGAAGGCAGTGGTCCAGGGACAGAGCTTGCTGGGCTCAAAAATAGACTCTAGTTAGGTGTGCTCTGTTGACTTCTCTAAGGTCCTTCCACATCCTGATGCGTAAACTCAACAAATTAATCTGTACCCGACTGCTAGCTGCTGGGCAATATTGGTAGCCTTCATATTCGTGGCCAAAGAGCTCCTTGAACACTGCTGTGCTGCAGTAGAGACAGCCCGGGATGACACCGTGGCAGGCCCAATGCATGGGAGGTGCGGTAGCATCAGTGCAGCAGAAGAGAGCCGTACAGTAGATTCCCCCAGTTATTTGCAGTACTCCTGATGGGAACAAACCAGTGGCCCCCTGCGGCTGGACTCTCAAGCCACATTAAGAGTCCGACTGGCTGTCAAAGTGTGGAAGACTACAGGACCTGAGGCCCAGCCTGAAGCTGCCAGCTATGAGACATAAAACAGAGCGGCCCAGATGCTGGACATGGTTAAGTGCAGGAGGGGGCCCACATGTTTCAAGGGCCAGACCTACTCCAGACTGCACTGTTGATTTCTAAGTGACATTTGTAACTGGGTCCTATTGCGAGCGGGTCCCACACAGTGGAGATGAATGGGGACATCCCGGTCACAGACCTGACAATGGCGTAGGAAGAACAGCAATGGTGGCGGACGGCTGAGCAAAATGAGCCCAAACAGTGAACATTGAGAGGGGGTACTGCCACCCCTAGTCGTCCTTCCTAGAACAGCCTCACAATACTCATCAACTGCCACAGTTCCTGAATATGGGGCATTCCCTAGAGGCACCGACAGGTCCTTGTCGCAGGATATCAGACATCACTTTGGGGGGCTCCCCACTCTGACCTTCATCATGGACATTGCTGCAGCACGGTGTGCTGCTCCAGCTCCTCAGACCCTACCTGCTGGTTCTTGACCGAACGTATTTAGAGGGGACAATCAGGCACAGCTATAGCCCAGCCTAGTTGCAATCAGTGAGTGGACAATCCCATGGAGGAATGTTTTTTGCCAGAGAGCTCCATTACACTCCTGGTCTTGTGGCCTTCTTCTGGACCCAGAGCCAGTTAAAGGCAGGTGCCTGCACAGAGACACAGAGTTTCTTGGAACTAGCAGGGTGCTCCTGGATGGTCTGAGCTTGGAAGGGAGATGACCCTCGGTGGTGTGCTGCAGCACTGGTTTGGCAGAATGGGCCAAATGGACAAATCGCAGCCCAAGCTGCAGTTTGTCCTGCAGAAAATACCCAGGGCATGGGATGCGGATATAGCTGCAACAGGCAAAACGAGCAGAGAAGCTAGCGCAGAGGCAGACACAGAACTGAAACAGATCCTAGGAGCTTCACAGCACAGCCTCAGAAAAATAGATGGCAGGATCAACATTTTAAACTTTAGGATGGATCATATGTCAGAAATAATGGACAGGCATGCGGAGCTCTTGCACATGTTGAAGCAGTGTATTTCAGAAGCTGAAGATTAACAAATCACAGTCTTGGCCTCACAAAAGCAAACTCCTACTTGCATTGCTATCAAAATCTGAGGACCTTGAAGCCTACGCCAGCAGGAACAACCTCAGAATCGCGAGCATAGCCGAAACCACCAACATAGATAATATGGAACGTTTTGTATAACAACGTCTTGAGGGTCTGCTGCAGCGTGAGACCTGCTTAGACATCGTCTTGGATAGTACCCACTCTATGAATGCAAATTACAATGCAATACAATACAGTACATATTTGTGATGGAACATGCACACCACACTCTTGTACCTCGACCGATCCCGATGGCCAAGCCTTGACCAATCATTGCAAGGTTGCTGAACTACAGGGAAAGTGATGTTGAACTCCACAAAGCAAGTGAACTCAAAATTCTCGGACAGATTTTACTCAGCAGATGAAGGAAGCAAAGAAAAAATGTATCCCAGCCAAGTGAAAACTGTGCGAACTACAGATGGAATACAACATACTATATTTTGCAAAGCTAAGGGTAATTATTAACAACAAAGCCACAATATGTGTTGACCCGAAGCAGCTTCAGCAATTCCTCAGGCATAGGGAGACTGGGGCGATCTTGAAGCCACTCCCCTAGGTCAGACATCAGGGAAGAAGGTAGCCTGTAGGATATGGAGGAGCAAGCTTGAACCCCAAGTTTGGGAGTTATTTATCTCCCCATCTTGACGTACCTGAGACTGTTCCTCACCAGATGGTCCCATCTTTAGTTATGTCTGTTTGAATGCACACTAGATAGTCGATCCCTTTTATCTCCCCAGTTTTTGAGAACTATATATAGAAATATGTGCAGTAGAATGTGTTACGCATCATCTCAGATGCTGAACTGGATGCCTTGGGGTAAGTGGGACCTAGCCACAATCATATCGTTTCTGAGTGTTCCGCCAAAGAAATTGTGACCCCCACTATATCTAAAGAGTGTGTGATGATTCCCAAGGTCATGGCTGGAATTGTTATATATGTTGTGTAATGTTTAAATGATGGATGCACACGCTATGCTCAGTACGCTGCCTCTAGCAGCTACATGTGACACCCCTATCCGAGCTGAGCAACCTCATTCCCCATGTGTGTACCACATGGTTCTGTTAGTCTGTTCATATGTTGGGATCAGGATGGGTCTGGGGAATGGTTTGCTGTGCCAGTTGCCGGATATCACAGCATAGGAGGGTGTGGGATCATTTTCTACAGCAGTCACTTCTGTCCTGAAAGTGGCTGTGGATATGGTTAGCTAATTGTACACATGTGCTATATCTGTGTAGGGATTTTAATAAATACAGGAAGATTGGCGCTCAGGCTAATTCGCGTAATGTGTACTATGCTTAGAGTATGTGCGGTGCTGCCAGGTCGGGGGAAATACCCTGTAACCCCCGTGATTGTGTGAGTTTGAAAACCCACACGAATAATGAGAATACAGTCCTGGGCACACATAATAGGGTTGTGACAAGGTTCAAAATGTCTCGCTTTGCACGAAATATCTGTGGTTAACACCAGTATGTTATTTAAATGTCTTTAATGAAAGAGAACAACCAGCCAACATGTGTTTTGTCACACATGAGAAGTAACCCGTGACTTCTTCAGGGCTGTGTGGCTATGCGGGATAGTGCTGCGATGTCGTGAGGCCGGTGATAATTTTAGCCCGGCACTGGGGGTTCAAGGAGGACCAATTAAGGGTCCATGTCACGGTTCCAGGTAGCTGGGGGGGGGGGCAAAGTAGCGGGCATCTCCGGGATTGTAAGTATCAAGGGCAGTGTAGCCACTGGTTATATATGGTCCTCCGTGGGAGTATGAAAAGGGCCTGCAGTGACATGTGGGCACGACAGTTGAGGACTCAGGAATATTGCACCATGGGAAATGTATTCAGGTCAATCCAGTGTCTCTGGGAGGTTAAAAAAAGGCGGGTGTGCAGATTTAACGAAGTTATCTCAATTCTGTCCGATTGCCTGGGAGGAGACACTGGTCACGTCTAGTTATCCAGATGCGCAAAGGCCCTTTTCATACTCCCACGGAGGACCATATATAACCAGTGGTGTTGACCTCATATATTTCGTGCAAAGCGAGACATTTCAACCATTGTCACAACCCTATTATGTGTGCCCAGGACTGTATTTTCATTTTAATTGTACACATGTGTCTGTGTGTGTGTGGAAGCATTAAATGATGGAGGAGGATACACAAAGGTCTGCGGTTGGACCTTCACTGCTGCGATTCATCACTTGGAATGTCAGGGGGCTAAATGACTGCAGGAAGTTGGGCATGGTTTTAGCTTATCTACAGAGGCACAAAGTTGATGTCTCAATATTACAAGAAACTCATTTGGTGCCTGCGAATGGAGTGTTATCACAACGCAGAATGCAGGGCCTTTGCTAAGTGGTTGGCTTCACTACACATGCCAGGGGCAACCTAGTCTGTGCCCGCAGGGGCTCGGGTCAATCTGCAGGAAGGTCAATCTGCACAGACCTGGGAAGTGTTAGGTGGTGGTGTGCTGTTGCAAGGATGACTTGATGGTCTTGCTGATGGGAGAATATGGACACATGCTATAGGGAGGCTGAGTGCATGTTCACACATTATTGAATCCATGGCCCACAGGATTTACCTCACATGTGGTTAGAGCAAAATGTGGTGGCTCCACACACATTAGCTCTAGCACTGTTAGGGAGACCAATACAGCACTATTGTACCTTTGATTCTCTAAACATTACGTTCTGCTCCTGGCCGAACTTCCTGGAGGGACAAGCTGGGTCGTGCTTATGCTCTCTTCATTTACCACTATCCTGGTGTTTATGGTTACCATTAGGCCAAGAATGGGAAATGGTTCAGGCATTCAAGGAGTTAGGTAGACACACCATGGGGTACTTCCTCAGTGAGGGTGCGATGTGCAGCTGGGATCAGGTGCTAGACCGCAGTGACAAACCCACCGCTCTTACACAATTAGACTATCACAGAGCATGACATACACTACAGTGACTCTTGGGAGAAGATATCTCGGAGCCCACAGAGATGCCCGCACTGTCCTCTCGTCTTCAAACATCAGCCCCACTTCTTGTAGTGGCGAGACTATATGCCTA
This sequence comes from Triturus cristatus, assembly GCF_964204655.1. Taxonomy (NCBI): domain Eukaryota; kingdom Metazoa; phylum Chordata; class Amphibia; order Caudata; family Salamandridae; genus Triturus; species Triturus cristatus. The sequence goes on along the minus strand of NC_140587.1, from coordinate 729,673,499 downwards.
TGTGCAAGAGGCTCCCAGGCCTGGGGTTACAAGAGTCAGGCTTGAGTGGCAGAGCGATATAGGGATCAACATCAGCGATAATCAATGGCAGTACTGCTGCTCAGTCATGAAGACCATTTAATTGAACAGTAGGCATAGAGATACACACTTTACATTATTTGTCAATAGGGTGAACTATATCCTGCACTACCTAGCTGGCTAAGGGCTATGTGACAGTGCCAGATGTCCATGTTGTGACTTGTGAGGAAAGGGATGCCAGACATGTGCATTTGGCTTGGTTCGGCTCTTGTGTGCAGAATGTTTGGCGGGCAGTATTCCAGAAACTGGATGTCATCTCTGCTGGATCACTGGAACATTAGCCAATTCTAGCGCTGCTGGGGTACAATAGGGAGGTGTGGTTTGAGTTCAGGCAACTGGTGGTGAATGGTTGTTACTTGCCCAACGTAGGATAGCGATGCACTGGGCTTTTCGCCCACTACCATTGCTTAATTGAAAACACCATGATATGGAGTACTTCAGCATGCAGTCTGACACCTACTCTGAATTACTCCCAATATGCAGCCGCTCGAGGGATGTTTGGGGGCCTTACCAAGCTCACTTAAGTGGACTTAGTAGGGAAGAACATATCGAGGGGGAGACGGTGGGTGGGACAGATGAGTAGATAGGGAATGAGGGGTGCATCCTTTCTAAAGCTTTTTATTAGATGTGGCACCTGCACTGCGATGTACATCTATTGGATGGGGTGCCTTCACTGTGATGCACACCTGTTCCACACGCCCTGGGCGCTCCTGTGAACTCTCATCATGTTGACTCTACATCCCTGATGCTGGTCTGATGTAGTATTAATATGGTTATAAGTACAGTGTTGTACAATGTACCTTGCAATTGAATGTCCGCTGGAAAGATGGCCACCCTGTCAACAGGAGTAATGTTTTCCCCTGACTGTATACCTGTTATAATTGTCTCCTCAAACACACCAATGTCATGTGAATCACATAAAGCTGTATGTTTGTTGAAAAATCAAAATAAAGTCTAAAAAAGAGAGACAACCGTATATATATATATATATATATATATATCTTGCTTTATTGAAAAGCAAGCACAGACATGGTGATCTGCTGACCCCAGCAGGCCACCATGAATGTGATGGCTGCAATTCATAATGGGTCACAAATTGCGACCTACCTCAATAATATTCATGAGGTATGTCTATTTGCGACCCCATTTGGAATTGTTAAATTAAACCCAACGGGTTTCATATATTAGGAATAGCAAAACTTTCAGATGGCAGATGGTGTATCCATATTGTATCTGAGTTTTGAAAGACACTTTTTGCCACATTTAACTTGCAGTTTTTTGCAGGGAAAACTGATCATTAAATTAAGTATGTCTCTATTACCAAGAGCAGAGATGAGCCTGTGCCACGTTAGTGCTGCTGACTCAGATGCAAAAAGAGTGTAGCATGGACAAATGCACACTGAAAGTCCTTGCAGGCTATATGCTGCTCTGTGCACTAAAGGTATCTGCAGAATTCAAGCATGTGAAGATGCACAGCATATACACAAGTAGGAAGTAGAGATAGTTCACCTTATTGATGAGGTAGTCAGAAGCCTCGAATACATGAAAAATTACTTTTAAGTTAAATGAAACATTAGGGTAAATGTATATTGCCACTTCACTTTACTGTTAATGTCATAATTACATATTTCTTTATGTGTTAATATGAATATCAATAATTGTTGAGAACAGTTCTGCTAATAGGCTAAAATGTAAGACCATTATTTAGTGAGTATTACATAAAGTTAAAAGTACATTTTTTAACATACATATAAGATTCTGTTCAAGGGCACCGAGTTTTACCTCACTCTCCCTGCGGCATTTCCTACTGCTTGTAATGCCATGGCTCAGCTGTCAAAGACACACTACAAACACTTAAAGCCTCTTCGCTCTCCACTGGTGTTGTTGCTAAACCTTTTCACAGCATTAGCTATCTGAACTACATTCAGCAATTATTTGTCATATCAGTCCAGCATGCTTGTTCTTCTAATGGTAATCCTGCATCCTGCCCTTGGGCTGGGATTCTAGGGTGGGGTTGTTCTCATGTATCAGTCACATCACCACAGGTTCCTTATCATCAGCAGACTCATCACTTACAAGTTCCATTGGCATGCCTCTTCTGATTGCTATGTTGTACAAAATAAAACATGCGGTTATGATTTTGCAACATCAGGGTCATATTTTGGTGCACTCTGATGTCATCTCTTCGGCCTGGCAGACACAAAGATAGGTTTATGTCGCAGGCGCAGTGCTGCAGTGACTAACACACACTATCTGGATAGATATCGGCAGTGGCCACGAGCAGCCAACAGCCCTTTTATTCATACCTTTCAGGTCGAGCCTGACCCTCCGGGTGCATGCGGATACATTGTATAGTAGAGGCCAGGTGACACTCTGCATCCCTGCCAACTTTGAATAAGGTTCCACAATGTCCAACTACCATTAACGGGCAGGGATAGCCTCTCAGCTACTGGCTGGGTGCAGCATTCGGTGAAGATCATACCTCTGATTCCTTGCCCTTTCTTCACTGCTGCTAGCCGGCACAGGGATGGCCCTGTTTACTCTGGTCGGGGCGGAGGCTTCCAAGTCTGCTGGTGAGGGTAACGAACTGCAACCACCAGGAGGGGTGTTGGTGTCCCGAGGTCTCAGAGGCACCTCAGGCCCCAGTGGACTGTGCATGAATGAATTGTCCCTGCTGTCAGCGCCTTTATAGTTAATTTTCCCCATCGGACTAGGCTGACTGGTTGGTTACTTTTTTGAACCACAATATGTTCTTAACAGTGGTTTGGTATCCCCTATGGAAAGTGATAAAAGTCCAGTAAACCTTCACCACCTGCCAGGTTTTGGCTTCGAACTGATTCCAGAACTTTCACCCTGGGTGACTGTCTTTCAAGATCACCTACTTGTAGTCGCAGGACAATGGCACCTCTAGCAAGACTCTGCCAATTCTTTGTGGCCCTTCTCTTCTCTTGTGCAGCTTGGGCAGCCGGCTGCCATTCAGGGCTCATTGGGATAATGTCCCTCATTAGTCTCTAGAACAAGTGGTCTGTCGGTGCAGAGCTGCTGGTACTGTGTGGGATCTGTCTTTAGGCCCGTAGAAATCGATAAAGGCAGGTTTTGGCGTCTTTGCCTTGCTCAAACTCTATTCTGAGAGCCTAGTTTAAAATCTGCATGAACTGTTCGACACACCCATTTACTTGGAACCATTGCAGCCTCACTTTCCAGTGTCGGATCACCAGAGAGGTGAGATGTTCTTGGAATAACTGCCCCTGAAATGGGGGCCCATTGTCTGTCTTCAGCTCTTCTGGCAGGCTTACCAGTGCAAACACCTTCTCCAATCCAGGTATGACTTTGGAGAATGCCATTGACAGCACCACTTCCACTGTCGGGAACTTTGAGTGGAAGTCAATAAGCATGGCCGTGAGGTGGCCATCCAGGAAGCTCCTGAAATCCATACTCACCTTTGACCACAGCTTCAGACTCGGTTATTCCTTGAGCCTGGGTTGAGAAAAATGTGGTTATGGCACAGGAGTGGCAGTTGTGCATCTTCTCTTCCATCTGACAGTTCATCCCGGGAACCCCACTTTGTCTCTCAACCTGGCCTCAGTCTTGACCACACACGGGTGTCCTTGGTGTATCAGGTCAACTACCCGTGCCCATAGGCTTCATGGCACCTCAATCTGCCAGCCTCCGAGGAGCAGACCTTCTTCGATGGCCCTCAGTTCATTAAATACTCGCCACAGCTTGTTCCTTGTTTCTTGCTCTGTATGAATTAGCACCTTGGCTCCATCAAGAAAGTGTTTCCATTGTTTCTTGGAAAGCACTTCTTTGGCATGTGCAAGCCTCCGTTGCTTCCTGTAGCTCCAGTATGGATAAAGCCTTTGGACATGCTTTTCGAGCTACCATCGCTTGAAATTCTCACCCCCTTCATCATCATGCACTTGATGTGGGCCTTCTGGCACTAAAAGGTGCTTGGACAGGTAGTCTGTGGGGTTGTTCGCCCCAAGCAGTAGATCACTACAAAGGAGTACGACTGCAGCTGCACAGCTCCTCGCTTAATCCTCGGGGTGTTAATTAGGCAGATTCTTCAAAAAGAGGGACCAATGGTTTGTGTCGGTGATCACTCTAAATCTTTGCCCACACAAGTATAGGAGGCAATACACGCTCACCTGATGGCTAGCGCTTTCTGATAGATTTTGATATAGCGGTTCTCGGTGTAGGAGAGCGCCCTGCATGGGAAGACAATGGGGACCTATGAACCTTCTGTTTTCTCTTGCATGAGCACTGCTCCCAGTCTTACAGGGCTTGCATCGACACTGAGCTTGGTTCTTCATTGTGCGTAAAAATATGTCATTGTATCATTGTAGAGAAAGGCCTCTTTAAAGTGCCTAAAAGACTTGTCTGCTTGAGTCCCTATTCCCATGGCGTGCCTGCCCTGGTTAGGACCCTCCATGATTCTGATAGGGTGGCCAGGTTTGGGATGAACCTGCTGCAGTATGTTGTTATGCCTAGAAAACTACTGCTCTTCTGTTGTATTCTGTGGATTGGTCACGGTTCAAATGGCCATGAGATTCCTCAGATTCAACCTCAGGCCATCCCTTGAAAATAATTATCCAAAGAACTCGATAGAGTTTCATAGAAAGAGCACTTTTACTGGTGCAGTGTCAGTCCGCACTGTTCCGTCTGCTGCAACATGACTCTCAGCTCCACGTGATGATCTTCAAGGCTCTTGGAAAGAGCAGAATATCATCATTTGCGTTCAGCACCCCAACCATCCCTAAGATGGTGTTTTGGGACACCTTTGTAGCTGACGAGATGCCAAATTGGGCCTCTGGTACCACCTGAGCCTGAAGTGGGTGATATGTGGTGATATAGCGTCTGGCAGGCTCCAGCTCCGGCTAGTGATAGCCCACATTCATATTGAATTCAGAAACCATTTGGTGCAATTCTGGTCTGCCACAATGCCATCCATGGTGGGAGATGTGTCACGCGTGCCGGATGGCCTTGTTCTGGAGCCTCATATTGACACACAGTCTCCTGTCTCCAGGTTTATTGGGCTTGGGCGCAATGACTACTGGGACACCCAGGGTATGACGCCCATGACTTTTTCTATGACCCCTTTTTGCTCCAGGTCCCAGAGTTCCTTTTCCACCTGCTGCTTTAATGAGAAGGGACCCTTTGATTGCACAGCGCCATGGGTGGAATTGCTTTGTTAATGTGCGGGTGGATTTGTTTGCCTTTGAGGCAATCAAGGCCTGTGAATAGTTGCGGAAACTCTTGCATCATAGCTGAAAGATGTGATTTGTGTACCTGCCTTGCAAAAAACATCAGTCCTTGCTAGGTTTGGCACCCCAACAGGACACCAGTCTCTTCCTCCAGGATGTGGAACTTTACTCTGGTGGAGTGGCCTCGGTTCACTAAATCAAATTCCATGGTTCCTTTCAGGAGCAGCAGCTTGGTGCCTCCAGAGGCATAGATCCATGCTTTAGTAGCAGTTAGATTTGGGCACGGGCCACAGCATGATCTTATCGAACTGTACTGAGTCCATGACATTCACAGATGCCCCATTGTCTATTATCGCTGTTATGAAGGTGATCCCAATCACCACAGTACACATGAGAGGGGGACGTTTCCAGGTGCCCTCCCTCCTAGTGAAAGACGCGATGAACATTTCATTGTTCTCTTCATCCTCGATGGGACCACCTTGCGTGCCAGTGTCTGGTGTAGCTTCTGCCCCACTCTCATCAAGAGACAGTTGGCACAGAGCAGAGGATGCCCTGCTCGGGTAACCTCCCCAGGTCGCTTGATGCTCACCTTTACAGGTAAAGTTATTCTTTTTTCTGCAGTTGGAACAGGTGCGCTCTCTTGCAGGGCAGACATTTGGTGTTCAATGCTCCAGACCACAGCTGCCACACCGATTCTCTTGTGACTTTGAGCTGTCAGGCAAGAGGCTAGGTTCCTGACATCTCTGGATCGCGCCAACCCTTTCCTCCTTCACTTTTAGCACTTTCGGGCCACCTCCTAAAGCAGCACTCCTCCCTAGGGCCATAGCCATATCATCTGCCCTCCTGTTGGGCAGCTCATGTGTGTGGGCTAGGACTAGGATTTTGCCCAGGGAGATTTTGGACTGTCTCAAAATGAGGCGTTTGAGGACTGCTGACTTGCTGCCTGGGCACAGATTGCCTGCCATGCTTGGTGCAGTTTAAAACTGTGATAATCAGAATTGAGCTGCGGATCAAAATATCCATTTAGGTCAACTACAGCAGCAACAAAATCATTGTCTCCCCCGTGTTATGCAAGTTCTCAAATAAGTCATACAGCTTTGCCCAACTAAAATGTACCAGCAAAGACCTTTTCACTGCTCCGTCATTTTTTTGCCAGAAGTGCAAAGAAGTGCTGTTGGCATCCGATCTAGTAGTGCCATCTCGGAGTTGCTGTGGCCAGATCAGTTATTTCACTAAATGGTGGTAGCACTGCAACTGAGATGTGTGCGCCTGGGGTTGGAGTCTTCGGTGCCGGGGGTGGTTGTTGATCCATCATCGTGATGGGTGCTGTTGGCTTGTAGGCGTGACCCTTACCCTCTCTTGGACACTGCAGGCATGTATCTTAACCCTCAGTACTTCTAGACTAGGACAACTATAAAGTATTGTTATAGCCATTGCCTCTCACCCTGCAATAAACTCACAGGCAGTATCTCACTGTTATTATTCGTATTTCCACAATCCTTTTCCTCTTATCACAGTAGACCCTTCATTATTGCCTACTGTCCTTGCTGCTTCTACCTTATACTCAATGCACACTCACTGCATACCTAGTTCATTATTGTCTTTCAGTTGTACAGCACCAATTCAAACTGTATCATTGGATACACACGCTCCCCCTTGAAGTATGTGGGCACAGGCCATTTCAGCTCAGCTGGACACTTCCTTCGCACATGGCTGCATTGTCACCTGCACACGGCCTGCTCCCCAGCCACAAGGTGCAGTGATGACAGTTGGCCACAAGGTGGTCCTGCAACAATACTTCTGGTCGATGCCCGATCATCTCACTCTGGGCTGTGCTGTCCCCCACAAGGAATCAGGTATGTGACCGCCAGTGCACAACGCTGGGCATGGGCAGCTCAGAGTGGCCACATGGCCAAGAGCAGCGCTAGACCCCCTTGCAGGCGTACACCTCTGCTACTACCCGAAAGCCGGAGTACACTGTGGCACAAACTCTGCTGGGCTGCTGACATCACAATGTACCTTGCGCAGTGTGGGCAGACCAGCGGCTGCACTCCAGGGGGGATATTCTCAAGAACGTGCGATAATCATCGCCAAAATAGGTTAACACAATTTCACATATCTCCGTCTATCGCGGGGAAATAAATCCGTGTTAACATCGTATTCTCAACATGGTGGTCATATGTGATAGTATCCCGATAACACGTCAAATGTCTGTGATAAAAGTCCTGGGATGGCGATAAAAATCAAAATCCGAACGCAAAAAAAGTTGTGATGGGCCCAACCGCGATGAGAACATCAGTGGTAAGTTGTGCCAGGACTGCAATTCACACACGTCAGGTGGGAAAAATCACTATAAAAGCAGAAAAAAAAAACACCAACAAAAACAAAACGACTGCGAAGCACAATGGAGGTAGCCGGAGCAGGAACAGAGGACTGAGGACGACGACAACCTCACAAGCTTCCTGGAGGACCAGGCAGGGACCTCGGGGTCAGGGAAGGGCAAGGACAAGAAGAAGAGGAAGACGCTGTTCAGTCCGCAGGCAAACAGGATCCTGATAATGGGGGTGATAAAATATCATCTACAACTGTATGTCACCTCCAATGTGTCATTGGCGACAAAAAATGGAATATGGCAGTCCATCGTGGACAAGGTGAATGCAGTCGGAGTGCTGAGGAGGACAATGGAACAGGTCAAGAGGCGCTGGAATGATGTGAAGCGCAAAACCAAGCAGAAACACGGCAACAACCAGAAGGCAGCAATGCAGACTGGAGGTGGGAGTCCAGCGCCACAGGAGGAGCTGGACGAGATGGAAGAAATGGTGTCCACAGTCATCAGTGTGGAGATGGTGGCAGGAGTTGAGGGACCGAACACTGCTTAACAGGAGCTGACACAACAGCAACAGGGTGAGTAACGACCAGGGACTGGGGGGACAGGGGATATGGCCATGATGGCACACATGCACAATTAAGCATAGCACAGTGCACACCCACAATGATTCTGGAGCATGTCCCTCATCCCCTTGGCACACTGCAGCACACCTCGAAACTCCAAGTAGGCCCCCGTCGACTATGTGCTCAGAGCGGCCTCTTCCCACACATCACCAATCTCACAGCAAACCCATGCACATGTGCTGAATCCAGCAAAGCTGCGGGTTCGTGACCCACACTGACAATGCAAGTGACACTGTATGACAATTAGCATGGCTACAGTCCAATGGTGCATGCCACAACACTGAGGTGGCTGAGTGTGGACCACATCGTCAAAGGAGCAGGTCACACTCTGACACATCCACGTGCACAAACAACCCCTGACGTCAACAACACATCTGCTGACAAACCATGCCCAAGAGTCCCAACTCCCAGCAAGAGCCCAATTTACCCAAGTATGCAACAACTCAGCACTGTAGAAGCACAGAATTGAAAGGCACACTACCTGAAAGAGATAAGGGCCAGCAAAATCAGAGCTGCAGGGACGACTCTCCCACAATGCAGCACACACACATAAGAAGCAGAGCACATCAACATTGACAACAATGGTGCATGGCCAACAACTTAGCTGGGAAGCAGCATTTTCCGCGAGCTTCGCTGGCCCTGAACCAAAATCCTGTTCCTCCCCGCTTTTCCAACACTGTGCCAGAGGTCGGAGGGCATGACCAAGCGGTGGTGTGCCCGATAGGGAGTCTTGAGGTGCTTATACAGCAGAAATTGAGACTTCTTCGGCGCGACTTTCAGCGTACGATCTTCCAAGATGGCGGCCGGAGCGGACTGATGGAGGCTGCGGCCTGGAGCTGTGGAGCCATTGTCTTGCGTGCCAGTGGCAGACCTGAGCGAACGTGGGCTGCGGTAGGAGAGACGAGCAATGCAATCCACCCTGACCCTCTGCTGCAGTGGTGCAGCTGGAGATTTGTGGCTGTCCTGAGGGATCCCGCTGATGGCGCAGTGGCGCTGATGCGCACTGGGAGGCGGGGTTCGGAAGAGAGAGGAGCGCCCTTCGCCTGGCAAAAGATGGAGTTCTGCGGCCACGGTGCCCGCTGCTGAGGCCTGCAGGTGCTATCTGGCGCACAATTGGAGCCCGCATGGTGGGACACCCGTTTCCTTGAGTTTCCTGCCAACTTGCAACATGGAGCAGCGGTGAGTGGCGCATAACAACTGAGCGCACACAGCTTTGGCTGCGGTGAGGGAGATTGAGAGTGCTCCTTCGCCACAGTGGCATACCCGGAGGCTGGCGGCTACCTTGCGGGACCCCTCGCTGAAGCCGATGGAGAAGAGGAGGTCAGAGGAGAGGAGGACTCCCTGCGTTGGTGAGTGAGGGGCCTTGAGGCTGCAACAGCCACTATCGCAGCCTGCGGGTGCTGGCGGGGGTGAGGTGGGAGCCCCTGAGGACAGACATCCAGCTCCCTGTATCTTCTGCCCCCCAGTGCTGAGCGACAGGGACTTGAGCATCCCCATATAATACTTAGTGACCCACTTGGGGCACCATTAGCCGGAGTAACTGGATATTTGCTCTTGGCCCCCCCGCAGGGATTTCATCAGACGGTGAGCAAAACGGGGCTGCACCGCCTTCCTGGACCAGGGGTGCAATTTGGAGGAGGGCTTGCATGTGGTGGCATGACTCCTGGGGGTGCGCCCGTTGCCGCTCTCTCGACACCATGCACGGCGGTATCTGAGCCCTTCAGGGTGTGACACAAGAGGATTACTGAGCTCTGATCTCCTGGGTATAATGTGTGGAACAGTGTAGCACCGGAGGCTGAGGTTTACTTGGCCGGGGGTCTACAGTTTTGGGAAGTACCGCCACCCACCTACACTGGGCCACTTGACGTGGTGTAAGTGAAGTTGACTTGGCTGAGGCTTGCTACAACACTGTGGACATAACATTTGTGCGGTGCCGGGTTGCCCCCCCAGGAGCCTAACCTACATGAGACACACGGCATCGGACTGCCAATAGCTCAGCCACGATGGTGAAAGACAAGGAGCCCGAGGCATCCAAACAGGGGAAGTTGGACCAATTTGCGAAGGTTCTTTCTGCACCCGCAGGTGCAGAGGGAGGTTCGGCCCCCCGCCCAGACACGGATTAGATTCTGCAGGCAAACCATGCTTCACGGGAAAGCCTGGAGGGCAAGATGGCGGAGGTGCGGACGGAGGTTTCCTTTCTGCGCAGACCTGCACAAGGTTTCCGAAAGAGTGACCCAAGTTGAAGAAAGTGTCTCGGAGCTCGTGGACAACTCACGGACCACGCGTATAGATGTAACTGAACTTATGGCGACAGTGAACGATGTGGCCTGGAGAGTCAATGACGCCGAAAACAGGGCCCCCAGAAACAACCTGCGATTTATAGGTTTTCCGGACAACGCGGAGCGCTCCGACCCGGGACATTTCCTTTTGACCTTTCTTAAAGATGCCCTTCCAGAGACACAATTCTACTCATGCTTTGTTATAGAAAGAGCGCATAGGATGCCTGGGGTCTGACCACAGCCGGGGGCCACTCTTTGGACGGTGATAGCTCGATTCTTGAATTTTCTGGACAGGAATCTAATACTCAGGGAGTTACGGAAGAAGGGTGAGATCAAATATGAGAACACAAGATTAATGGTGTGCCCTAGGGATCCACTATATGTTGCTGTTTCCTGCCAAATTTAAAGTTATCTTTCAGGGTACTACGCAGTTCTTCCAGACACCAGAAGAGGCACGGTCCTGGAATGAGGAACGGCCTCAAGTGAGGCATGGGTCGCCTTCCCCTGCTCTCTTGCCCGCTAACAAGCAACCAAGTCCCGGCTGGGAGCGGCTTCAAGTAAAGCGAAGTAGACGAATGCTCAAACACCAGACTTCCGTCAGGGCTACGCCGGGGAGATCCCTGAGGCTCAGGGACCAGAAAACTACCATATTGGACTTGGATGACCAAAGAGATCTGGAATGCGAGTTGAGAACTTCTCAGAGGTCCAGTGGCCATGGAGACTCTGACCAATCGGAGAAGCACGACTCCCTGATTTCGGACGACACACACCCTCTTTTTTTGAGAATATTCAACAGCTGGAGGCTTCGGGCCCGGGCACTCTGGGTGGGGACTCTCAACAGCTGCAGTCTTTAAATAATGGCGAGGAGGAATGATGAATTGGGGCCAGACGCCCTCCTAGAGACGCTGTACTATTCCCGAGGCATAGAGGACATTTGGATCCTTTGCCACGAGAGAGGGAAGTATACAGTGGGTTATTATTTTTGTAGTGTTATATAGTTGAGTGAGTGGGGGAGGGGGAGGGCTACAGACCTCTGGGTGGTTTACCTATACCAGTGTTGTCATATTGATGAGTTTGGGGGTGGTGGGGGTACCTCCAGAGTGTGGGGAGAGGGACACAATGGACACTACTAAATGTTCTGGATTATGTGTTCTGCGTAGAGGGGAGTGTAGTTATGTTCGGAAAATTTGCAGGAATACTGACACTGAGGTGAACCGGCATTGCATGAGCGATGTTGGGGGGCTTAGATGGGATCAGGAAGCTCTAGCTTATCTTACACAATGGCTATCGATGGGTACTCAGTGCTGACGTGTAACATCAATGCACTAGGAAATACAATCAAAAGAGGGTTAGTTTCGAACTATATTAAAAGGCTTAAACCAGATATCATACTACTGCAGGAAACTCATCTCATGGGACCACACTGCTCTTTTCTGGGTAGGGGACAATACATCACTCTGGCACACGCGGGGTTTACCAGAGTGTTGAGGGGAGTAGCAATTCTCATCAAAAGGGTCACTCGAAGTTGGGAGGACCCGGAGGTCACATACCTAGCAGTCCAGGGTACTTGGAATCACAAATGTTGGCTAATAGTCAGTGTTTATGCTCCCCCATGCCTCCAGCAGCGTACACTGGATAAATTGTCCGACCTCCTGCTACAATTTGGCCCCGTTACACATCTCATAGGAGGCGACTTCAATGATGTGAGCGATCCTGCCTTGGATCATACACTGACAGGACCAAGGCAGCAGGAGACTACCACATTGGCTAGGTTCCAGGCGGACTTGGGGCTCACTGACCTTTTTAGGCTCCACCATCCATCTACACGTGCATACTCCTACTTTTCTGGTGCCCACAGGGTTTTTTCTATGTTAGACTATCTTTTTGCCCCAGCCTGGTGAGATTGACCAGGTTGAGGAGATGGAAACTTAGCCAGGGGTATCTCGGACCCTTCACCGCTGTATCTGCGGGTGGGGGGAAGACGGAGAAGTCAGGGCACAACATGGAGACTGAACGCTTGGGCATTGAAGGATGAAACGGTTGCTAAAGAAATTGGGGTAGACACTGAACTCTACTTTAAAGAAAATGAAGGCTCCATGCAATCGGCGGTCACTCTCTGGGAGGCTTTGAAGACCATGATACGTGACAGAGCCTAAAATATTATAGCCCACCAAAAAGACGGGAACTTCAAGAGACACTGGCGCTGGAAAGCAGGCTGATAGGACTTGAAAAAGGGAGTGACCCTTCCTCGAGTGAACATACCCTCCATCAAATTGATATTACTAAAAGGGAATACCAGGCACTCGCTACTAAAGAGACTCGGGCGCATCAACTCGCAGTCCAACATAGACTGTATGAGACTGGAGACCGAGCGGGTAAACTGTTTGCGTGGTTGGGCAGGAAGGTACAAGAGTCGCGGTGGGTCTCGTCTATCAAGGAACAGGGCAGTATTTATACCTCGCCCCAGGATATTGTGGAGGCATTTGCCTGATATTTCTCAAAGCTTAAAGCAGGCCAGACGCAAGCCACTGAGATACATATAGCTCAATACCTTGAAGAGGCCGAGCTCCCCTGTCTTGCCCCCGATGAGAAGGATAGACTTGATGAGGATATTACTCTGGCAGAGGTCAAACCCCCACTGGTTGAGTAAAAGCAGGGAAAACCCCGGGTCCTAATGGCCTTCCGGGGGAATTTTTTTAAAGCGTATAGTGCCCTGCTGCCTCCAAACTTACGTAAGATGTTTATGGCCTTTAAAGAGGAAGGGGTACTCCCAGCAGATCTTGGTTGCAGAACGGGTGACATACAAGGCCCAGGGCTGTCCCAAATAGTTCCGCAGAATATGGGCCCCATGGATAAAATATTACGGTCTAGAGGTGGAGAGAGACGAAGAGGGTGGGAGTCCGTGGTTCGAAAGACCCAGGGAAGAGCCTTGACCGATGTACTGTTTGTTCCAAGTATATGTAACCATGAGAACTGTACAAATGCTTCTGATTTCTCCTTGCGCCTAATCCACTCAAATCTATGTGTAGATTCAACCACGATAGACACTTTGTTAAATAATTACCCTACATGGCCAATGTGGAATGCTATGCAATGTGTATTGTGTATTCATGCTTTGTTTCATGTTTTGTTTTATTTGAAAAAAGTAATAAAAATATAATAACAACAATGTGGTACAAACTGCAACACGTCCACAACAGAACAGAGGACAGAACTGCTGCTGCTTGTGTGTAGAAACTGGCCAATCACATTTGGCGTAGCAGGGAAATGTGAGAAGATGATGTACAAGTACAAATACACATCCATGATGTTGCCGAAATGTCCACTGTCCCGCATCAAATAGGCAGCTCCTCCCAAACAGTCACAATGTACATTGTCATGCAGTCTGCATGTAAACTTGTACAATGCGTCAGCATACATGTGAACACAATGTTAAACTGCATCTCCCCTTCACATTGCAGAGAGAGAATCAACACCTCCAACAGCTCATGGACACCCTCGGTGCCCCACCCCCAGAAGCAGGGCAGCCCAGCTCCCTCGAGGAGACCTCACCCCTGCACAGACCATACAGCAGGAAGCACCAACCACCATGGCTGTCTCCCAGGACCCACACGAACAACATATGGCCTTCCAACGCCATGTGTTAGGGTGCCAGGAGAAGATGGCTGATCAGGTGCGGGTGGGGTTCGACCTCATGGCACCCAAACTAGATGCCATACATGGGTTTCTAAGTCCCATCAGGGACCACTTACAGTCCCTAACAGACACCCACAGTCTGCTCCATGCTCTCAAATGAACCATGGATGGCCTCGCTGGAGTCCTGACTCTGAGACAAGGACAAATGTCTAGTCAGAGTGGCTCCAACGGTGCCATCCGGGAGTTGGGACACATGCGGAGGAGCAAGGAGAACACGGAGCGAATGCAGACGGACAGAATGGCTGCCACGGCTGAACACCGGCATGATGTAGCTGGGATCTACCATGCCCTGCAGATCCTTGTCATGGCATTGCTGCCTCAAGGCCTGGTGCAGATGAATGCTGCTGCTGCTTCGACATCCACATCTCCGTCCCGTGATGTGTCAGTGCCAGTGCTGAAGACAGAACACCACCACCCACATGTGAGGCACATGAAACATCAGAGGACAAAGGTGCGGATGATTCTGCCTTACTGGTAAGAAGTAAGCAGTAGCATTCATCTCCACCATATGGCCTGTTTCTGCTTGGTTCTGCCCTCTGCATCATCACCTTCCACTTTCCCCCGATGCACTCTGCGACACTCACCTTAGACCTCGACATGGACTGCCATATTCTGTTTGGTCACCAATGACACAGCTATCAGACTGCGGACTGAACTCTTCCTCTTCTGATGTACTTGGCATTCCCTGAAGAACTCTTGCTGGCCCTCCATGGGCCAACAATGTAAAGTGGGGTTTGCATGGCCCTGTACTGCTCCAGCTACAACACTCCACTGAATGCGCATTAAACATTCAAATTCACACAGATGTGTCATGTCTCTGATCATTCAAGTATGAAAGTATGGATGAATGTAGGCTCAGTGATTCCCCCTTATGTCCGGGTGGCACCGACACTACAACAGAGACACACGCATTAGTCACTTCCTTGTCCAGCCCAGAACTGATCCACGCCCAGAGCCCCGGGGTCATTGCTCACACCTCTATGCTGGACTGGCATACGCCAGGCCAGGCCAGCCCACTCCGCTTACATTTACAAGGGGGTGACGACAACGCTACATGTCCCAGGTCTTCCCTGTAGTGATCTGCTGATCACAGGTCTAGCCCTACCACATCACATTCCCCACTGTCAGAGGTGACATGATGCTGTCCGCACCACGAGACTCAATCATAAAGGGCCCATGACATGCGGTGCACAGAGTTGGTGGCAGCCGAGGCACTTTGGCCAGCACGGGCCTACCGCCACGAGACGGTGACTTGCGGTGCGCAGAGTTGGTGGCGGCCGAGGCACTTTGGCCGGCACGGGCCTACCACCACAAGACGGTGACTTGCGGTGCACTGAGTTAGTGGCACCAGAGCTGAGTGGGTGTGTAGCCTGCGATGGAGCGTAGGCCTTGATACGCCATCCTAACAACCAAGATTTGATTTGAATTGTGAGACCATCTGGACCACAGTGTACGCGGAGGGCAGCAGGCTGAACAGACATGACTCCGCGGCTCGGTGCAGCAGGGTGCGCTGGGGGCCTATGGGGTGGAATCCAGCGATCGGCTGAGGAGGTTGCACCGGCACGTGGTGGGCCCTCTTGGAGACACGCCGGTGGCCGCAGGTGAGCATTGAGACCTGGGTGCACAGGGGCAGGCAGTCATCACTGCGCGGCGGGCCTGTCTGGGGACCAGGGCTCGGGTGCAGCAGGTGCACAGGATCGCGTATGCACCATGGGTCATGGCGGTGCCCTCGTGGCTGGGTGGGGGGAGTGAAGGTGCATGGGTATCAAGCTGATACAAACCGTGATGCTAACAGGTATGAGAAATCCTGCATCATGAGACCGTAACAGAAGTTCCTGTGACCGTAACCTTCATTTTCTTTCCTACGAAGGTTACAACCACACGTACTTCTGTTACGGTCTTTTTGTGCAGGATTTGTCTTTCCTGTAAGCATTCCGATTTGTCCAAGTGCTATACACCGCACCAGATTAGGTTTGTGACTATACGGACACTTGACCTTTTTCACCATTTGTCCAACAGGTTCCTGGATACTGACTTCCGGAGTATGGATTTGTATTGGGGAGTTCCCGCAGCATATACAGTTCCTTGAATCCACACGTTGCCCTGATGAAGTTCCCTGTTGGGCGTTGGCTGTGCTTTTTGGGTTGTTTATTTGTGTATTTGTAATAAAGGACTGTTTTTGCACTACTGTTGACTACTGGACTTCATGACCATGCGCACCCCCATTTCAGTTACTACAATCTTTGATCTGGGGCACAGAGGCATCTGGCAATGGCTGGCGTTGGGGTTGGTTGCTCAGGGACACTACGAATTGGAACTGCCGTGTGGTGCAGATATAGGGGCCCGCCATTCCTATTGTGGACATGCATCCAATACATGTGTGAGGAAGTTTGATAGGGCTGGCCGTGAGACTCCTCTGACTTTGGCAGTAGTTGGTTGGGAGGTACCAGGGGCCAACAGGTGCAGCACAGCCAGCAGCTTTGTCTGTGCAGGGATGTTGGTTTTCTGCTGTGTAGGTACCATCAGCCTGTGGGTAATGTGGGTTAGGATGCGGAGGATGGTTGTGCTTTTGTGCCTGTAGTGGGCAATGACTTCCTCTAGCATTGAGTCTCTGAGGCTGGTGTGTGTTAGGAACGTGCGCTGTTTAGTTCTGCGCTGCCTCGGTGGTAGTCCGGGGTGGGTGTGGTTCTGGGGGGCATGGGGGTGGTGGCGGTGGGTGTTGTGAACCTCTTGGGTCTCCGAGTTGCATGATCAGTGTCTCCATGACATGTGTTGGTCTTCAGATGGTCTTCAGATGGTCTTCAGATGTGGTTCTGGGCTGGGCTCCCTTTCATACTGCAGGTAGTTGTCCTGCTTTACACCAGTAAAAGGCAGGTGTTAAATCCCTGCTGCTAACGCGCCTTATCGCCGTTTTTTGGATCACATCGCAGGTCTGGCTGGTAGTTGAGAATATTGCGAAGTGGTATTTTTGGGTGTTTTTGCACGGGAACCCCTACTCTGCATATCATTAGCATTAGTTGTCGCTCTCATCCGTGTTGATGTTTTTTGCAGGAGCTATCGCTGGAAAACTGGTGATATCGGCAGTTTGCACCAGTTTGAGAATGGGGCGATAATTCTTTCGCCACTTTTGCTGCGCTAAAGTGCAGATAACTTGGCGATAAGTCCTTGAGAATTTGCCCCCAGGTGTTCTCTGCACATGGGTACACCGCTGTCCCTCTTCCTCAGAGTTGTATCCTCGGGCTGGCGGACATGATGATAGGCCTTTGTCGCAGGCGCAGCGCTGCAGTGACTAACATGCACTCTCTGGATAGATATCACCAGTGGCCACGAGCATCCAACAGCCCTTTTATTTATACCTTTCAAGTCCAGCCCGGCCCTCTGGGTGAATTGTATAATAGGCCGGGAAGCACTCTACATCTGACTCTTGTGCAGACAGCCTTCCAACAATCAAAATGCATGCTCTATTATTAATCTGGTTTGCATGTGAGCAGTGTAATACCTTCTTTCCCTAGGTGTTCATGGATATAAGTATGATGTCATCATCCACGGACAGTGGGCTTATGCACTGTAACCTGAAAATAGAACTCAGGTATTTAATTTGTGATCATATTCACAACAAAATCAATTTGCTAAACAGTGTCAGTTACTATAGCCTTATGAAACAACAATCTATCTCCCAGCTCTCCTCCTTTCAGTCTGTTATACAGTGCACAGTAATGAAAGGCATTAGAGTTGTGTGAGCTTCCTGAATACCATACAATAAAGTCACTGATGAGACACGTGGCACTGCATATCATGTCTATATTCATGGAGCCTTAAAAAAAGTGATATGTGGAGGCTTTACCTCACTTCAATTGGTGTACCTACCGAGAACAAGGAGCAGTTCTTCTGTCAGGAAACAATCATTAACCTGCTCATTGAATCTATTTTTATACTAAAACCCTTCCTCAGTTTGTTGAAACAGGACCACCCTCTTGCTGAAAATTGTCTTGTTTTCTTCCTCCTCTAAACTCCTAGAATGCACATACTACTCGCCATAGCATGGTAAGCTGCCATCATGAAAGTTTACTTTCCTTTTTTTGCGACCTTTTATACTCTGCACCTGGTTACCACATGCTTCCACATCAATTGCTTCTGCTTTTTTGAATATTTAGAAATTGTGAATGCTTAGAACATGAGATGTGACTCTGTATTTGGTAATTAGAATTTAAATTTAGAATCATAAATTGAAAATTCTTTAAATGTATACAACTCTGTACAATTTGTGGGAACCTTTCTTTTCTTTTTTATAAATTCTTTTTATTAAACAGTAGAGAGTCAACAATTGTCAGAGACAATAAAAGGGATATTACCGGTCTCAAATATACATACATGGATAGTTACATCATGCACGTATTCTGTGAATCACTCAATTATAACCTTTATGGAGACAACAGATCTTCAAAAGAGAGGGCACAGGGTGGGACAAAATATTGCCACAAAATACATTCCATTTGCTCCATTAGAAGACCACGTTTGGGGATACCTCCATGCGACGTATATAGTTTTTTCTCTGAGCATACACCAGTCCATATTTTCTTTCCAGGTCGCAACTCTAGGCAATAACCCAGAACCACACAACTGGGCTATATTTTGGATCGTCCCAGCCGCGGTATGTACAGTGAATATTTGCATTCACATGGGCCGCCCAGTAGTATTTTTGGACATCTGGGAGTGCTACCCGTCCGTCATACCAACTCAGAGTTAGTTTTTGCAAAACTATGTGGGGTCGGCCATCCCAAAGCAACTCCCTCTGGAGGCCCTCAATCTCTTTGAAGTACCGTGCCGGGACCGGGTCTGGGAAATTTTGGAGCACGTAGAGGTACAGTGGCAGTGACATCATGTTGAACAAGAGCAGCCATACCCAGTAAAGAAAGTGGGAGCACCTTCCAGCTGGCCACATTGCACTTCAGTCTTTGCAGGGGAGGGAGTAGGTTGTGTTCGCAGCAAGTCCATGAGTAGGACGTGATATATGTGCCCAGGTATCAGAAGCCCTCCCTTACTACTTGAATAGGACATCCCGAGGTAGGGGGGGATGGCTCTCCACTGAGGACATACAGCAGGGACTTACTCCAGTTACTCGTGTACCCTGAATATTTCCTGAAATTTGTGAAGATGTTAAGCACTCTATGAAGCGATGCCCTGGGGAACACAAGGTACAACAGGATATCGTCCGCATAGAGAGATATGCGGTCTTCCTATGTTTCCGACCACTTCAATCCTCAAATTATTGGGTCTCTGCGGATCCATGCCGCCAATGGTTCAAGGGTGAGGGTGAAGAGGGCTGGCCTCAACTTACCTCTGGCTGTTGCCTTTTCCTTGTTCGATGGAGGACTGTTGTGTTTGTCTTCAAGCTTAGGTCTCTTGGTGGGCCAAAAATGGATTGACTATGCAGTCATAGTAATTTCCAGTGGCTGAGAATAATTCAAGCACTCAACTCATTCCTTTTTTTTTTCCTCTGTATAGCCCCTACATCCTGTCATTCCCGGGTACACTCTTCCTGTCAAAGGGGTGGGTCGATCTTCTTTGAGGCTGTCTGATTATTGGGCTAGGCTGGATTTCTCAGGAGACATCTGTTTACCGGTTTGGCAGTTTCCTCTGTTTGTCTCCAGCTCTATGCTGGTCTGGTTTTTATGTGCTGTTGGTTCAGTTGTCTGTGGTTCTTATTTCAGCCACATTTCTTCTTCAACTGCTGTGTCGCTTGTTCTTTGGGCGTCTTGTGTTTCTGAGGGTTTTATGTGATGCTGGGTTTAATTATTGGGCCTATTGCACAGACGAGTCATCATTTATTAAGGACTGGGACAAAGAAGGGCTGTGGAGGTAACATGCCAATTACTTACCAGTAATATGTATTAATCTGATTTTCCTGCCTCTTCCCAGGTCGTATGTCCTTCCCAGTGACCCCACTGTCAAAACCCCAAACACCAGTCCTTAAGAATTTCAAAAAAAGCTGTGGGTCCCTGGTATTGGGAAGGACTTGAGAGGCAGGACAAGGTCAAAGATTAATTAAGAATGATTTAAGCTAAGTTTCATGCTTATTCAAAGGATGTGACGAAGTCTCCTTTAGTGAGTACAGGGATGAGGAAAGGTGATCAGATTACCACGTTTCTATTGTTTACCATTTTTTTCAATTATGATACATTATTTGTGAGAAACACTTAATCAGGGTTTTTGCAAGAATGGTTCTTGGCAAAGCCCTTCCTCCATTGAATAATGTATAAAATATAACTTTATTTGAAAACAAAGTAGAAACACACCTTTCTGCAACAAAGTAAAATGCCTCACTTGGATTTGGTTGCAGCAGTAAAATGAGATACATTTTACATGGAATTCCAATTGAAGCTCAGGTTAGATGTCGTTCACATCTAACATGGGCTTCATTTGGAATTCCATAGAGCATATTATCAAGCCCATTATCGCCGTTTTAGCTGCGGTTTTCTGCTGCTAAAGCGTCGATAATATTATCGTCTGTCTTGATAATATGCCCCGTAGTGCGTTTGTTTTTAGCGGATTTTGAATGCATGCTAAATCGGGGGGAAAACCTAAGGATCAACCTTGCACCGTTTTATGACCGTGTGCATTTATGTAGGGGATATATTTAACTCACACTTTCTCAGAGTTAGTGCACGTGCACATTGAACAGCAATTGGCTCTCTTTTTTGGTCCTGCAGTGTCTGAAATGTATACGTTAACTTAAATGTATTCTGCATAGAAGACTTAATTTCAAACAAACAGGTTCACAGCACACATCCTGATGATCCAGGCCCCATTGTATTTGTGGTTGTGCCAGAGCGTTCTCGTGTCCAAATTAGCACAAATCCTTAAGTAAGGTTCAATGGGGGAAATTCTCATGAAGATGTGATAATTATCACAAAATTAGCTTAGCGAAACTTTGCACATCGCAGTCTATTGCGGGAAAACAACCCCGTGTTAACGTTGTATTCTCAACACGGCGGTACCATGCGATAGTCTCACAACAACGTGTCAAATGACCACGTTAAAATTAACGCAAGGCCGAAAAATTGCGAAACATGAACGTGAAAAAAGTTGCGATGTGGCCAATTGCGATACAAAATCAGCGATAACCAGCGACAGGCCTGCAATCCCCACGCGTCATGCGTTAAAATGCACTATAAAAGCACCGAAAAACACAAACAAAATAATTTAAACTGTGTAGCACCATGGAGGAAGCCGGAGCAAGTACAGAGGACAACCAGAACCCCACAAGCCCCCAGGAGGACCATCCTGGGACCTCGGGGTCATGTAAGGGTAAAGAGAAGAAGACGAGGAAGACGAGGTTCAGTCCGCAGGAAAAGAGGAGCATGATCACGGAGGTGATAGAACAACACCAACAACTGTTTGTCACCTCCAACGTGTCATTGGCAAATTAAAATGCAATATGGCCGGACATCCTGGACAAGATGAATGCAGTCGGATTGAGGAGGAGGACAATTGGAGAGGTCAAGAGGCGCTGAAATGATGCGAAGCGCAAAACCAAGAAGAAACTCACTGAGAACCATCAGGCAGCAATGCAGACTGGAGGTGGCAGTCCAGCGGAACACCAGGAGCTGGATGAGATGGAGGAAATGGTGTCCACAGTCATCAGTGGGGAGACGGTGCCAGGAGTTGGGGGTCCGGACACTGCTCGACATGACCTGACACAACAGCACCAGGGTGAGTACCGAACAGGGCCTGGGGGGACGGTGGGAGATCGGCACAATGGCACACATGCACAATTAAGTAGAGCACACTGCACAACCACAATGACTCTGGATCGTGTCCTTCATCCCCTTGGCACACTGCAGCACACATACAAACAGCAAGTAGGCCCACGTCCACTATGGGCACTAAGGGGTTCCTCCCCACACAGCACCAATCTCATAACCAACCCATGCAAACGTGTTAAATCCTGCAAAGGTGCGTGTCTGTGAGCCACACTGACAATGCAAGTGACACTGCATGACGAATAGCATGGCTGCAGTCCAATTATCATGACATTGTGCACGCCACGACACTGAGGTGGCTGAGTGTGGAACACATCTGGAAAAAGCAGGTCACACTATGACACATCCATGTGCTCGAACAACCCCTGACGTCAACAACATATCTGCGGATAAACCATGCCCAAGAGCACTAGATCCGAACAAGAGTCAAAATGACCCAAGTCTGCAACATCTCAGCACCGTAGAAGCACAGAAGTCAAAGGCACACCGCATGAAAGGGATAAGGGGCAGCAAAATCACAGCTGCAGGGGCAACTCTCCCACAATGCAGCACAAACACATAGCAATAACAGCACATCAACATTGACGACAATGTGGTACAAAGTGCAAAACTCTCACCACAGAACTGAGTACATAACTGGTGCCACTTGTGCGTAGAAACTGGCCAATCACATCTGGCATAGCAGGAAACTGTGAGATGATAATGTACATGTACAACTCACATCCGTGATGTAGTTCAAATGTCCACTGTCCCGCATCAAATAGTCAACTCCTCCCAAACAGTCACAATGTACATTGTCATGCAGTTTTTATGTAAACTTGAACAATGCGTCAACATACATGTCAACACAATGTTAAACTGCATCTTCCATTCACATTGCAGAGGGACAATCAACACCTGCTTCAGAGCAGACCCAACAACTCTTCACTGATGACGAAGATGACCTCCCCATCTTCGACACCGACGCCCTCCGACAGCTCATTGCCAGCTATGGCAACACATCTCCAGGAGCAGGGCTGCCCAGTTGCATCGAGGAGACCCCACCCCCTGCACAGACCACACAGCAGGAATCACCCACCACCACGGCTGGCTCCCAGCATCTCACTGAAAAACACATTGCTTTCCAAGGCCAGGTGTGAGACTGCCAGAATGAGGTGGCTGAACAGGTGTGGGTGGGGTTGGACCACATGACAGCCAAACTAGATGACATACGTGGGTGTCTAAGTCACATCAGGAACGACTTACACTCCCTAACAGACACCCACAGTTCGCTCCATGATGTCCAACAATCCATGCCCAGCACCGCTGGAGTCATGCCTCTGAGAGGAGAACAACTGTCTAGTCACAGTGGCCTCAGCGATGTCAGCTGAGAGTTGGCACAGATGCTGAGGACAATGGAGAACATGGAGCGGATGCATGCAGAAAGAATGGCTGCCACGGATGCACACCAGCGAAAAGTTGTTGGTATCTTCCATGCCCTGCAGATCTTCATCATCGCATTGCTGCCACTAAGGCAGTCGCTGATGAATGCTACACACAGATCTCCAGCCCCTGATGTGTCAGTGGCACACAGTGCTGCAGACCAAACATCAGCACCCACATGTCAGACAGATGATATTGAGTTCAAAGATGTGGGTGATTCCACCCGTGTATTAAGAAGGAGCCAGTAGCAATATTCTCTGCCATATGTCCTGTTTCAGCTTGGTTCTGCCCTCGACATGAACTGCCATATTTTGTCTGCTTAACAGTGACACAGCAATTAGACTGCGGACTGTACTCATCCTCTTCCAATGTACTTGTCAATCCCTAAATGACTCTGGCTGGCCCTCCACTGGGCTACAATGTTATGTGGGGCTTGCATGGCCATGTTCTGCTCCAGCTCCGACACTCCATCGAATGTCAGTAAATCATTCAAAATCACACAGATGTGTCATGTCCGTAATCGATCAAGTATGAAAGTATGGATGAATGTAAGGACATTGCTTGCAAAAAAGGTACACCCTGGGAAATGAAAGCAGTGCGCATGTGTCCCCATGACACACAGAGGCAGTGAGATGACTGGGAATGTGTGCACTAGCTGTGGCCTCATTGCTCTGAAACAACAATCGCGCAATTTCACAACTTTGCCCCACACAATGTTAGAAGTTGGGCTGTGTGTGAAATGTCAAAGTAGTTGGCAGGCCTAAAGTCTTGTCCCCCATCACATTAGACAACAGAACATCTCTCTGCATACCTACTCACACTCAACTGGGTGGACACAGCCTGTAGTGATGGATCACATTGATCCACATGGCAAGAAGTTGGACGCCATCATCAACTTGCTGAAGACACGTAAGAGCACAGGTCTATCAGCAACTATCCCAACAACAATGCCTGGCTCACAGAGGTGGAGCTGGCAATAGGGACTCACCCTAAGTGACATGCGTCAGTCCCTCCGTGTGTACGGACAATGCTCATTGAGGCACACAATTTGTCATTCTAATCAACACTCATCACAGTTGAACACTAGTGAAATTGCGTAGAATTAATTAGCATGTGCTTGTCAGTACGAGCAAAACAAGGGCCACAACATGCAGACCAATGCATCAGACACTAACTGGCAGCATTCAGACACGGTACAGTTCCACGTGACAGGCGTTGTGCATGTGCCCGGGATGTTCTGCCCTTGCGTTGGTGGCTCACGTAGAACCAGCACTCTTCTGACCTGCCGCAGTTATGTGGATGATATGCCACAGATTGGAGCCATGATTTGTATGTGTGTGCAACGTTTGGACATATGGGTTGTTCTGTACATAAGTCTCAAGGGCGTTCCAAGCAAGAGTACCTCGAGCAAGGACTTCTGTGTGTGGGGTGTGGACACGTTGGTCTTTCATTAGCGCTGTGCGTAGTGTGGGAGTCGTCATCATCTCCCATTGTATCTCTCTCAGGGGGTGCCTGCCATATGCAACACCAAGGTCGGAGGTGCAGATGTCCTTCCGCCTTGTGTATTGAGACAAAGGTGCTGTCATCCCTAATATTAGTCTGACTACTGCTTGCATTCTGGAAATGTGATGTGGCTTTCGTGCTGAAATTGAGGCTAGGCATGAGGCTTATGGTGCACCAATAGTGATACACACACAACAGTTGGCATGTATGAGCCAAGAGCCAAGAGCCCGTGCGGTCTTGCACTCCTTGTACAGGCCCTTTATGCGCAGCCGCCCTCTGGGTGCATGCGACATTGCAACATTGCGATTGCGGGCCGTGTGGCGCCGACACTGTGACGGGGACACACACATCAGTGGATTTTCTGTCCAGCCCAGAAATGAACCACGCCCAGAGCCCAGGGATAATTTTTCACACCCCTTCGCTGGCCTGGCGTACGCTGAGCCAGCCCACTTGGCTTACATATAAAGGGGTGGGACGATGACGCTACGTATCCCAGTTCTTCCCCACTGCCGGAGGTGACATGGCTGCGTCCGCCTGGCATATCACAGGACTCAATCATAGAGGATCCATGACTTGCTTTTCAAAGACTTGGTGGCACCAGATACACTGGGGCTAGCACGGGCCTACCACCACGGGACGGTGACTTTCAGTGCACTGAGGTAGGGACACCTTAAGTGCTGAGTGGGTGTGCAGCCTGCGATGATGCGCCATCCTGGCGGGCCGGACTGGTGAGGATTTGTGTGCGCCCTGCAGGACCGCAGTGTAGGGCTGAGCCAGAAGCAGCGCGGGCCTACCGCCACATGGCGTTGCCTCGCGGTTCACAGAGTTAGTGGCACCTAAAGAGCTGGGTGGGTGTGCAGCCTGCGATGATGCCGTGTGCACTGATATGATCTCTGCCATTGCGAAATCAAGACCCAGAATCACGTGTGTGACCTGCATGATGTGGAGGCAGCCAAGGTCACGGGCCCCGGGCTTGGAGCTTGCACCGGCATGTGGTGGGCCCTCTTGAAGACACACCGGTGGCAGAAGGTGAGCAGTGAGGCCTGGGTGCGCAGGGGTGGGCAATCACCACCGGGCGGCGGGAGGGGCTGGGGTGCAGCAGCCTGTGTGAGCAGGGGTGGGCAAGCGATGATGGCGTGTGCAATGATATATTCTCTGCCATTCAAAAATCAGGACTATGGACCTGGTGGACTGCAGTGTATACCGGCATGTGGTTGAGACACACCGGTGGCAGCAGGAGAGCAGTGAGGCCTGGGTGCCCAGTGTCAGAACTCCCTCATTCTCATTCTCATTCTCTCTCTCTCTCTCTCTCTCTCTCTCTCTCTCTCATTCTCTTTCTCTCTCTCTCTCCTTCTCTCTCTCTCTCGTTTTCTCTCTCTCTCTCTCTCTCTCTCCCTCTCTTTCTCTCTTTCTCCCTCTCTTCCTTTCTCTCTCTCTCTCTCTCTCTCTCTCTCTCTCTCCCCCTTTCTTGCTCTCTCTGTCCTTTGATGAGTGCATGACACACCTTCTTATC
Organism: Triturus cristatus; assembly: GCF_964204655.1. NCBI lineage: Eukaryota > Metazoa > Chordata > Amphibia > Caudata > Salamandridae > Triturus > Triturus cristatus. Next base: position 729,647,089 of record NC_140587.1, on the reverse strand, counting down.
TTGTATTTTGTCATGCAGGCTGTGACTTACAGATTGTCCATGACTCGGTCAAATAGCTGAGTTTTATTTGAATAAAAAACTGATTGGAAATTCAAAGATGAATGAATGATTCTCCCATTTCTGGCAACACATGAATGTTAATTGTTGTAAATTGTGCGACATCAGGCGAATTCTTTTGTTCATGATTTTGTAAATTTGATGTGAAATATCTTTGTCCTGGGGCGGGCCGGGGGGTGGCGGTGGGTGTTGTGGCCCTCTTGGATGTCCGAGGTGCATGATCAGTAACTCTATGGCATCTGTTGTTCTTCAGGTGTGTCTCTGGGCTGGGCTCCCTTTCATACTGCAGGTAGTCGTCCGCCTTAACACCAGGTAGGAGCAGGTGTTAAATCCCTGCTGCTAATGCGCCTCATCACATGTTTTTGGATCTTATCGCCGATCTGGCTGGTCGTTGAGAATGTTGTGAAGTGGTGTTGTCACGGCTTTTTGCACGGGAATGCCTACTCTGCATCTCATTAGTGTTAGTTGCCAGTGTCATCCGTGGCGATGTTGTTTGCGGCTGCTATCGCAGGAAAACTGATGATATGGGCTGTAAGCACCAGCTTGTGAATAGGGTGATAAATGTATCGCCACTTTGGCTGCGATAAAGTGCCGCTAACTCGGCGATAAGCCCTTGAGAATATGCCCCAATGGTTTTTAGATTTTGGAGGTTCAGGCACCCTGCCTGCCAAATGGTTAGTTCTCCCATTCTATTTAGGGTCGCGCAAACCATTATATTTGCGCTGACCCAGCAGAAACCTTAAAACAACGCCACATTGTTATTGGGCAGTCAGTCTAACTATCTCAGACTGTCCACATTATTATTCATGTTTTTGTATATAAAAACAAAACAAAAAATTACTGGTTTGGGAGTTTGTTTTTGGAAAAACAAAAAACTTTGATGAACAGTCATGTGAAACAAGGAGCCCACTCAGCAAAGCTAGACTGCCCTAAGAGGAACCCTAGTGGCAGCTTCAATGATAGCACACAGTTCTGTGCCAGGCAGGAGAGGATCTCTAAATATGGTGGATGGCTGCCAGCCAGGGTGGCAAAGGTCAACAGATCACACGCCAAACTCTACATTAACCTCAAATCTTTTCTGCAAAGCATGTCTTCTGCTGCACAGTTCATTAGGCTAAATAAAAGGAGTGTGAAGTGTGCAAAATGTTTGCCTCATAGTGCAGAACCCAGGCATCTTAAAACTCTGGATTTCAGGATTACAGTGCAAATTCTTTCTCCCATAGCCGGTTGATCTAGCATATAGTCTGAAACATGTAAATAATTACTTGAATGAACACATTTCAGTGATACAAAAAGTGCGTGTGTTACTTACACTCCTGCTGTGTCTTGCTTGAAAGGGGCAATTCATGATCAGTAAATGGATTATAAGCAAAGTGTTCAAATAATGTTTTAAATATGTTTATTCACAATATGTTCCTAGTGTGTTATGGTTGACTTTCTTCAAAGTTATATATTACCACGCACTCAAAAAGCTGAAATAATCCATAGAGAAGTAACAGACATCGGAGACTTGCTCCATAAAAAATCCAGCAGTCTGATCGAAGTTACACTTTTGTGCTCAATCCCCAAACTATTTTTTTTTCTTGCACTTTAGAAATTTCATTGTTATCGCTGTACCATATTCTCTTGCACCTGGAAAAATGGAAACAAAAGTGTGGGCACATTTTATTTATATTCATAAGTAGAATACTTGTGTATTTTGACAGGCGCACATTGGGACTGGTTTGAAATGCACTAATCTAAAAACATATTGGGGCATATTACCAAGGGCCGACGATACAATAATCGCCTCTTTAGCGTCCGTTTTTCGGGCGCAAAGTTGCGATAATTATATCGCATTATTTACAAGGACACGCTAGCGCATGTTTCCATGACTTTTTCACGTTTTTGACACGCCTTGCCTCGCATCGATAATGAGATGCAAAGTAGGCATGGCTGTAAAAACAACATGGGAAAATATTGCGAAGGCAGCTTTGCGATATTAACAACGAGGCGTAGCGATAATTTAAAATGCGCTAACTCTGCCTTAATTCAGGAATTTAATCTGATCTGTTAAATTCCTGACTAAGGCATACCCAACATGGGAGGTGGTTTGTGGGGCTAAGGCCACAGGGCCTATCATCAAGCTTTTCGCCGTTTTCCATGGAACATCGCTGGAAAACCAGCGATATTCCATGGAAAACCCTGCTATCGCTGGAATATTTATCGCCATAGCGCTAGGCGTTGATAATACAGCACTAGCTTGGTGATATATTCCAGCGATAGCCGGCGATAATTAAAAGCGCTCTAAGCGAGCTCAGCGATAATTATCGCTGGGGCTTGATAATATGCCCCATAGACCGGTGATAGCATATTTCCTTTTCTCGAAGACAAAGACCACTACTAGAGCATTAGAAATAAATGGAGCAACCATTACTGCCAGAGTGGGCAAGCTAAGCAGTTCACAGAAAGAGACGAGCCAAATCGTCTTTGCTGGATAAACAAAATAACGGGCCGAGTCATGAAAAGATTAAACTAATAAATCATGTGAAGGACATCTAACCTGAGCTTCAATTGGAATTCCATAGTGCATATTATCAAGCCCATTATCGCCATTTTAGCGGCAGTTTTCTGCCGCTAAAGCGGCGATAATTTTATCGCCTGCTTGATAATATGCCCCAAAGTTCTTGAAAAAAAACGATGTTAAGTGTAAGGGAAGAAATTATACTATTTAGGTGTTAATATCACTGCCTTCCCCTGACTTAAACATTTAAGAGGAAGGAACTAACATCTCAAGGATGATAAAGACATGATTAACAAAACAAAGAGGGCTCTATTTTCGTGCAGGTCTTTATGCGAACTGCAGCTCAGCTCTGCTGCTGACAGGCTCAACAGAAAAGCATCTTTATAGATGGTGTGCCCTAGTTAACATGCATCTGTTGTTCTTTATCTATCTAGCCTGTAATATGGAGGGAAAAAGCAGTGCCTTGAATGCTATGATGGGCTCTATATTAGCCCAGCAGCCCCCTGTGGACAAGAAATGAGCCAGAGACAGGCATTCAGCCCAAGCCATGCAGGAGCATTGGTTTACTTGTCCACCTCTAACTATTGCAACTCGATAATCTGCTGCCCATTTCAATGCTAATACATCGAAAAAGTCTCTAGTTAGTAATGCTCTCCTATCTTTGGAGGTCGATAAATTAAAAAATAGATTGTTGCCACAGAGCTGGTTGTCTCAAACCAATACTCTAGAAATATGGGTAGCCCATTCTGTCATCCAGCTAAGGATGCAAAAAATTAACTGTGAGAAAATCGGGTTGTTCAGCACACTAACAGAACAGAAATAGGAACTTGATACACATGATTTCATCAAATGAAAGGCAAGCCATTTCACCCACCTGATAGAAACGTGGCTTAATGGCAATTCAGGGATCATTATACATTATTTGTTTGTAAAGGATTCATAGAATATTACACAACACAACGGTGGTGGCTAAGAATAAATAGGTGTAGTATACCTCAGTTGAAATGGCTGCAATTATATGGTCCAAATAAGACCATACACATCCTTCAAGTGTGTAGCTGCAAAATATAAGGTTTGTAGACATAGTACACCGACCCTAACTGATAGAAAGGAAAAGAGCGGGGTTGGGAGACGTAACTCCTCACTGTTAAATATTACTTGGGTTACAAGCATGTATTATATTCTCATCAAGTTACCACTGAAGTCTGCTTTGAGACCAAAAGTGCTTTGTTTGTACATAAAAGTGTATTATCTACTATACCTCCCTGGGAAGTAAGGGACTTCTTGGCCCGATACCCTGAGAGTCAAGTGCAGAAAGGGTTGTACTTGGCCCAGTTTACAGAGCCATTGTAGGATGGACTCCAGGACATCAGTTACAATCCATCTGTCTGCCCTATCACTCTTAGCTGTCTTGTGGCCTCCATACAGGTTCTAGCAATTGGCGGTCACTGGTGGAGATCAGCAAGTTGCAGTTCCAACTGTCTTCAACTGTTCATCTTAGATACAGAGTTACCTACACAGAACAGTAGAGGATACCAGGCTGGTGGGAGTAGAACTTGGCACCCTGTCTTTAGAACAGTTGTAAGATTTGGTAGAGGCCAGTTAGAGAAACTGGGAGGTAGGGAAGAAACTGTGATGAAATCTGGGGAGGGTACCATGTTAGGACTCTTGGAGAGAGTTCTGTGGAGTCGAAATTGCAGATGCTACTGCTGCTGCAGACTGTGCCTTTGACAAAGGACAGGACAGAGGAAAGGGCACACCAAAGCAGTCAACACCCACTACACAAATGTGAAAGGAGCAGACACTAAATCACATCTATGTAATGGGAATGGACTATAAAATGGGAGAATGAGTCCCACAAGCTGTTTATCAGTGTGCACAGAATATAATCAATACTTTGAGCTGCTGCACATCAAACCTAACTGGGAACTGCTAGTTTTCATGCTCGGTCAGGGGCCATCATCCAGTAAATCAACACCACTTGCCTTGAACCTGTAGCACAAGCCCTCTGCCTGCTTGTCAAGGCCAATAGACCCTATGAGTAGGAGGAGTGTGACTGAAGGTTGCAAAGCACAGTAGGGATTGTGTTGGGTGGATCTCATATAGCAAAGTGTGGGACATTTGTAAGGGACCTTTGCAAGAGTGCAGGCCATATGCTCTTCTTTTAGAAAATAGATGACCCCTGCATGCCAGGTGGGGGCCACCGTCAAGTTTAAGGTAGTTGACCTTTCTGTTGAAAGCCAGCGATACCCATATGCCTGATGGGAGCCACCATGACTTTTAGGGCTGTTGCCCTTGCTGGAGCAGGTCAGCATCTCCCCGTATTCCAAGTGGGGACTGCCATGAAGTTTAGGGCCATTCTCTTGGATCATCATGCCAAGAGAACTCCGGCTGAAGAGAGACCTGACTTAGGGCCGTATTTACATCCCAGCAGACAGGTTACTCTGTCACAATGGTGATGGAAATCCTGTCTGCGGATATATAATTCCCATAGTATTTAATCGGATTCAAATTTCGGCGGACAGGATATCCATCACTGTTGTGAGAGAGCAACCCATCCGCCGAGATCTAAATCAGGCCTTTAGAGACCTCCACCTTTGATTACACTTACTGAAGTCAGAGGAAGCTATGGAGGAGACATGCAATACTGCTGCGGGCTTTCTGGATACTGTGGCATCATGATAAGTCATCCACAGAAGACTGCAAGACACAGCGATCCTCCTGTATCAAGAGGTCGAAGCCTGAAATGATGCACCCCAGTCCTCTCTTTACTCTCGGGGTGCCCCAGGTCAAGTAAGACTGTTCTAGGCCATCAGGTCTTCCTGGGACTTGCACAAACCTAGTACATTGTGCTGCCCAAATAAACTCTTGAGGCCAGAACAATGCTTTTTTACATAGTCGCTAGCATGGTCCACATTTGTATTTCACCCCCATCATTGAATGAGGAATAACCATCCCTGTTAAAGGGAAGGGGGGACTTGGTGACACAGCCCAAGATAACGCTCGAGAACAGACCTTAAGAGACTGTGGATACTATTTACTGTGCTGTTGATATACTTTGTGTGCTTGTATTAAAGACTAGTTTTATCACAAAAGTGAGTAATGACTGGACAATCAGTATATTGGAGTTATTGTTCCTATTTTGAGTCTTGCATCTGTGTATGCCTTGCACCTACATACCCCCAACAAGCTTTAGACTGCTCAATCTGGGCTACCACTGAGTGTCAAGTGTTGAATGAGTAGCACTTAGCCCAGTTGTGCAGGATCCATAGCAAGTGGGACCTGGGACAGCAGAAGTACATGGCCTCAATCCACATGGTTGGGCTCAGTAGCTCCCCCCTTCCCCATGACTCTCTGAAAGGGGTTATGACAAGGTAAGATAAGAACGAGAAAGGGAGAGCAAGTAGAGGGAAAGTGTAAATGAAACGCAGGAAAAAGAGACAGAAAAAGGTTTAGACAGGGAGGATAGCCGGAAAGAAGGAAAAGCTCAGGACTTTAACAGAGACAGCTACATCAGTGACTCCAAATCCAACTCTATAGAAGTACCTGTCAATGAGCCAAAAAGGCTTGTAGACAGAAAAGTCAAAATATTATGGCATGGTTTCTGAGTTTTTAGATCACTTGTAGAGTGCAGATTTTGAATGATATGTCTAAGGAAATTACTTAAATGAGACTATTTTCCATAGAAGGAAAGGCTATTATTGGAAAAATATATCAAGTGGATCAAAGCACCTATGAGGGAATGAAGGAAGCTGTGGTCAAATGGTTTGGAGTGAAACCAGATCAGTACATTCAAAGATTCAATGAAAGCAAGGGATTAGATAGAGGTGATGGTTGTGCAAGTGAAACTTAAATTAATTGTGTTGCTTAGTTGGAATTAGAGGGCGAGAGCAATGGGGGCCAAGAATTTGCATGCCCTCAACTAATTGATGGTGACAGAGAGACTCAAAAGGATTGCTCTATGTCCACTTAGGTAATACCTGTTGAACTTGAGAGACAAGAATTCAGAGAAGTTGCAGTGTTGGTTGACCAGTGGTTGATTGACAGGGTTAACAAGGGGCTAGGACAAGATAGCGCTAAGCCTAAAGGGATGAGGTACTCTCAGTACGTTAGTTCCAAACTGTTGGGTAGAAATAGTGCTCAAGCAAGGATCCACAGATGTGCATTTTTGTGAAGACTACCTGGGGCCAAATCATAATGGGTTGAGTACCTGATTTTTGCACATGAGATGTCTAAATGTCAAACATATAACTCTGAATTTCTCCCAGTTAATGCATGAATTGTAAATGAACAAGTCAGAAACAGAGATAGGCAATCCTTGTACATCATTCCCAACTTGTTCTGAATAAAGTTCCTACATTAAATTGCAGAAATTCTGATTTACATGTTTGAAATGCATCCACCTACCACAAAAGAGAAACCGGCGCTGGCCCTAAGTGATGTGCTCTAGGCAATTTTACACCGAATTCCCAGAGCTAATGAGTTAAAGGATTGGCAAGGCGCTGCTTGCTTCATATATATCTTTAATCCAACCTGTGCCTATTGACAAATCGTGTTAGCGCCTAGTGCCAAGGAGAAGACAGTATTTTATATTGTAGAGGAAGGTACCAAATTAGGGTCATACCTTTTGGGCGGAAGATAGCTCCTGCCACTGTTGAACTAGGTAACCTCTAGGCTGGGGTTGTTCTGATTGGTCAACCAGGATATCACTGACATCTTGAGAAATTCATAGGAAGATCTCTTGAGGCACATAGAACAGGTGTTGGTCATTATACAGGGGAAACAACTGACCATCAAGGTAACCAAGTGCCAGGTGGGGCAGTCTTCTGTGGTCTATCATGGGCATCCAGTGGTTAATGGGAGGAATTGCCCATTGGATGACAAGATCCAGTCCGTTTTGGAGTGGGAGGTTAAAAACCACCCATACTCAAGCAAACACGACACATCTTAGGACTCATTGGATATTACAGGAACTTTGTGGACCAAAGTTGCACCCTTTACAGTCATGACATCCAAGAAGCAGTCTAAAAATTGATTTAGAATAGTGAGAGTCAAAAGGCCTTCAAAGACCTGATGATAACAGTACGCAAGGCACATGTGTTCTATACTCCTGACTATGTTCAGCCCTTCATTGTACAGACTGAAGTCACAGAAAAAGGAGTTGGAGCTGTAAATGCTCAACCTAATGGCAAGGTAAGAGAGCATTCAATGACCTTCATCAGCTGTGATCTTTTCCCCAGCTAGCAGAATTAGGCTGCTGCTGAAAAAGAATGTTTTGTATTTTTGTGGACTGTGAGTAGGTTTTGTCTGTACTTGTTTGGTACCATGTTTTTGTCCAGACAGATCATAAGCCACTCAAGTGGTTGATGGCAATGAAGGGTGAGAATCACAATATGCTGCAATGATCTGTCTTGGTACAAGGCCTTCTTATCACACTAGCGCACAAAGTAGAAATGAAGCATGGCAATCCAAATGGATTTTTTCACTGATTTTGCAGATCAGACAACCAGATTTCTTCAACAGTAGGGTAAGGTTCTACATAGTCTAATCTAGGATGGACATCTGTTAGGACAGGAAAATCCCCTGAGTGGTTAACAGATATCTACCTCTGCCCTGAGAGCACAGCTTCATGTAAAATTATTATCCTGAAAGTTATTTTGATCCTGGCCTCACACTCATCTCTTATGTGCTCAGAGGTCTTGACCTGTCCATCGGTAATGCAAGGTCAGGAACCTTTTCTTTGACTTGAAGGAGTTCACAATGTTAGCCTACTATTGTCATGGCCATGGTGTAACACATAAAGAGGTAGTGACAGCGTTTCTAGTATAGTGAATCAGTAGTGTGACCAGACCTTTCTCTCTATGCCAGGAAGAGGTCCGCTTACTGGCTTCTCTAATGCAAAGTGCTACTCTTGTGTGAAACCTAGACACTTGTGCTGAAATCTGGTGTTTATGGTGAATGTGTGTGTGCAGTATGAGTCTGAGTACTGGGGTCAGTTGGATTTATGTTGTATGTCCCTGGTGTTTAACATACCAGAAGATGGAGGATGAGAACAGCTTCCCTAGACAGGGGAAATTAACCGCTGTTATTCCTAAGGATGGAGGGTGGAGAACCAGGCACTGAGGTTAGGAAGATGGTTAAAGTGTTACCTTTAGAAATTTTAAGAAAACCTTGTTCCAGAGGGCTGCTATGTAGTTCTGCCTTTGCTCTACAATTTGGCAGCTGAAGGGGTGAACTGCGAGACTGGAGTTACTGTTGTGAAATGTTCAGACATATCTAAGTAAGGCCTGCCCTTTTGTCTGTCTCTGGTTACTGTTTCTGGAAAGTTGATTACAAGGTGCAGAGATGGCTATGTCACACTTTATTGTGCTCATTGTTTGGATACTTCTGCTTGAAGCCAGCACCATGGTTCCCACTTTGAGGCTCATCACTTTACAGAAATGCTCTCTCTGAGGGACAACCTAAAGGTGACATTTGAAAGAGAACCAACCCAAACTGGTTCTGAAAGCTTAGGTGGTGGATCTACATCCCCTGTCTATAAAATGTCTCTAAAAGTAGGATTGAAAGGGCCCTACATTTTTACAGTCCCAAAATCTTCTTTTACAAAAAAGGAGTGCCCAACATAGTACCCAAAGACTGTTGTGCCTCTACGTATGGTGTCTGACTGATAGCTAATCTCTGAGAGGTAAAGGCACATCACCTAAATGCTGCCCTTCCTGATGCAGGGACTATGATTCTGCTTGAAGTGCCTAAGTCCTGCTGACCTACTGGGTGAGGGAAGGAGTGTGCTGGTCCTGCAGGATGATTAGGCTGCATAGGAGTATAAGCCCAACCTGTTCCTGGCATGTAGAGCACCCAGGAAAATACAACTATTCCTGAGAACAAAGCAGCAGCTAACCCACATGGTGAAGAGGTCTCCCTAGCCTCTGTATAATCAACATTGAGAGTGTTACATAGCAGGTACCACTATGATGCCTGGCAGTCCACTGGGGGCTTGTGCCATTGTCATATGTAAATTAACATTGGTCCTGCTCCAATAGACACATTCCAGTCTGTACAGCCAAGCAATGTCCTCTCCGAACCAGAACACAACCAACCCAAGACCGGTTTCGGCCCAGTGTAACCTATTAGGGTTTAGAACTCTATATTGCACCTTGTTCATTTTCTCCAGGGGTCTTTCATTACGATTACAAACTTTATTTTACACTTGTTTGTTACCACTTTGAGTCACCCATTAGCAATAATTTTGCACTATGTTAAGTCTCCAATTATTTATCCTTTTGGATTTAGCACTTAATAATTAGTGGATATAAAGTCTACAGTGCCAGTAAAACCTGTATTTTAACTGCTTTTAATGTCTTTTGATGGTCCCTTTATAGGAGATTTGATTTTCTACAGGCTTACCTCTGCACTTGCACTTTTCTACAGCCTTCAGTCGGGTTTTGTTTTGTTTTGAGTTGGCTATGAGGAGGTTTTATCTCTTACAGGGAACAACAGACATCATCTTGGGTGGGGTGGGAGCATGTTGCTAAGGGCAATCCAGCCATTGGTCCTAATGCAGCATTTGCCACCATTCCAGCACTGATTTGATTGCTGCGCATCCATAGAGGAGGCGCAGCTACGGTACACAGAAAGCAATACCTTCTATGCTTGACCCACGCTCAGTACCACAACCCCTGGGTCTGTAGCATCAGGTTTTCAGTAAAGAATAACATATTAGTCGAAGGAGCTTCTAGGTTGACAAGACTGAAATAGCTACCAAGCCACATCTAATGAGCTTATATAAGAAGGCATAGTCTGTTATTAAACTATGTAAATCATTTTATGTTTTGCCTGCACAACACTTGCGCTGTGCTTGTGAAGACTTTTGTAAGTAATAAAAATATCTTAAAAGAGGCTTAGAACCCACCCATTACTTACCTCAATTTACCATTGATTTATTCCAATGCCGCTCCAATATTTGTGCTTTTGTCTCCACATCATCTGCTTTCAGTTCCGCTCTTGCTTTGCCATCCTTGCCTGGCGAGGAGCTTGGACAAAGCACGAGTTCCAGTCACTGGCCAGTGCCCTTCCTCTGGCTACTTCACTGTGGTGGTACTTTTCTTTGCATTTCCAAATGAGCACTCCTTACGAGTGCATCTGCAGGCACCTCTTTCTTCACAAACCTAGACTAATAACACCAAACGTCAATGGGGACCATGTTACTAAAGCACATTGAATGAAGGCATTGAGGTGCATGCAAATACTGACCCCCACACACATACACCTTAGTGATATGTCTGCTTGGTGTATGATCCCCGCTGGATCTTTTCTAGGGAACATCCTTTTAAATAAAACCAAAAGTGAAACCTTGTGCTTGTTTTGGCATGTATTAAATGTCTATAAGTTACCTGGGCTACCCTGCAGCTGTGTTTCGTGGGTATTTGAGGTACACTCGCCCACGTCACTTTGACGATTAGTCCCACCCCTGGAAATTCCAGGTACAAATATTTTTTATGTGCACTGGTCTTCTTGTTCTCTGAGCATTTTAGAGTATTTAAGTGTCATCTGTCCATTGATTTTTGGTGGCTGTTAGTAGGTGAGATTCAATTTTTACCTGGGGCTGTTTTCTGTCACTTTTGCACGAGGGTTAACAGTATCACACTTGCATGAAGGAATAAAACAAGAATTGGCAAAGCCAATAGGTTCGGTCTCTGCTAAATTAATTGGTTTTGTCAATATCTTTTAGACATGCCACATAGCAGCACTAGCTTCTATGCAGCATGTCGTAAAGTGAAAAAAAACGCATGACGTGTTCGACGCTGTCCACGTCATAAGTCTTTGAAAATAATTTTCCACCATGTTGTATTGAAAATAATTTTCCACCATGTTGTACAGCAGCTAGCGCTGCTGTGCAACATGTCTACGTGTTTACCACGTCATTATGTTTTTTTTTACTTTAAGACAAGCTGCACAGCAGCTATTGATGCTGACTAACATGTATTAAAAGTATTTACAAAATCATCAGATTTTACCTCTATGAAATCTATTGGTTTTGTCAATGTTTTTTTAGTTATGTTACACAGCAGCATATCTTAAACTATAAAAAAAAAGCTATGACGCTATCAATGCTAGGGGCATCATAGCACATTTTTAAAAACGGTAAGACATGCTGCACAGCAGCTCGTACAGCTGTGTAACATGTCTAAACAAACATTGACAAAACCATCATATTTTGCAGCACATGGGCGAAACCTATTGGCTTTGCCAGTGCTTGTTTGGGAAGCTCCAATAATGATGTCAAGTATAGGAACTATGCATGGTTGTTCAACTAATGTACGATCTTTATCTAAGCACAGGCTCTTGCTGCTGATTGTTCTGACTTTATTGAGGAACATAAACCAGGCATTCTTTTTTTAACAGACCTTGGGTTTCTGAGACCTCTCTGCCTCATATTTCAACACAGCCATTTCCCCAATATATTCTATCCTGCATGAAGATGGACCCAGCTGTAGAGGTTGAGGCCTCATAATCATTTTTCTTTTGCAGAATGTATGCAATAAAAGTCTAGAAGATGGGGTCAACAGAAATCTTTAATTGTTGTTCACAAAATAATCCTATGTACATAATTTCAGGAGCTCTAATCTGTTAACCTAAAGGTCCTCATACTAATTTTAATTTACTGTTGTCTAGTTTGATAGCACTCGATACTGTAAAGCTGGTTATTTCACATGTTTATGTAATTTTAATATACAAATAGATGATTCAACAAACTGTTTTGTGACACTATTTGCTGAGTCTGCATCCGTTCAGAATTCGAGACAGTTGGTAATGAATCCTGCACATAATACGGAACTCACTTTAGATCTTCTTTAATCTTCTATTCACTAATTTAAGCACTCTTACAGTTGATGCCACACTTCCTTTGGACTGACCAAGCCGCAAAAGTCCAGGCTATCAAAACAGCATTAGAGGCCACCAGGCAAACCATTGCACTGGGCCCTGCCTACACAACCACTCACAGGAATGAAAATGTTTAACAAAAAATTTGTGTTAGATTCTGGTCTACATGGGGCCTCCATGCTCATGGGGCCCCTGGGCAACTGCCCAGCATGCCCATGCGTTAAGACAGCACTGCATCAGCCCCCTGCTGAAAAACCTACAGCAGATACTTCTAAACCTTCCAACTTTAGGTCAATATTTCGCTTGCCGCCATCTACCAAGTTTTTCAAAAATAAAGTCAATCGACAGCTGTCCCGTTTCTTGGAAATATATCAGATTTTAAATTACTTTCAATCAGGATTCACGCGCCACTACTGTACAGATAATGCACTGTTGGTAGTCATAGAACATCTGCTTTCTATTTTAGACATTGATGGCCAAGCTGCACTGGTCCTGTTGAAAGTATTTGGAGCTTTCAACGCTATTTTCCATTCCATCCATGTAGAGCCTTTAATTTTGTATGCAAACCTGCTACGTTGTATTAAAAAAATATCTGAGAAAAAATACTGAAATGCAAAATCATTGGCAAAAAACAAACCAGAAACTAAAAATATGGTCTTCCTATAATTATTATATGAGAACAAAATATCGACTGCAATATAGAGGAGATCAATATAATCACAAAATAAGTAAGTATATTGAATTTTTATTAATATGCAATATATAAACTTCCAAAAATGTATTTAGAATTATAAAATAAAAATGGTTACATATAAAAACGCAAATCAGAAATGCATACACACATAAAATAAAAATATATACTTTAAATTAAATGTCAATATATAATCATAGTATATAAATAATTCTAAAAAGAAAAAATAACAATTTAAACAACTAGAAACGATTAACAATAAGTAAAACATCGTATATCAAATAATACAAATATAAACATGCAATAAAATCATTAACAAAATAATGTATTAAAAATAATATTATCTATAAAATACAAAAAAAAAATCTTTAAAACAATTCTTTATAAATTTCAAAACAAGAATTCACATAAAAGTCATACCTCTATGAATCAAATTTGCTATTCACACTTCACTGTAAGCAGCAGTAAGTAACATTTTGACATTTGTGGGGTCAGATGTGCTATTCCCACTGCAACCTAAGCAACAGTAAGGAAAGTGTAAGGTTTTGGAGTGCTCAAATTTACTATTGACATTCCTGAGTAATAAATAGTGGAGAATTTGTTGAAGATTTGTTTAAAAACACACACTTAAAAATATTACCACAAATATATATTTTAGCAAATATTTTAAGAATATATATTTTTGTAACATTACACAATTTATTAAAAATAATAATAAATGAATATTATTATGTTACCAATGACAAATATGTAACAACATTTACAACTAAAAACTTTAAAAAATACATATAAATATAAAACATTTCCCAAAATCCAACTACTACAGAGATTAATCAAAATAATACTTATCAAAATTGACAAAACACATGAGTTTAATAAATGATATTAAAATTAAAAGTTAGCAATTACAGCAAATAAATTCAATTTTTCATTAAAGTCATTTATTAAATAATGTGCAATTAAGATATTCTACATAATTGTCATTCAAATTAACAAATATAAAATATAAAATAAATCATGAACATATATGAATAAATATGAAAATCTTTCCCACCACATTTCCCAACAACCCAACCAACAGATGAACCCAAATAAAATGAAAACTATAATATATTCAACTAAATAAATAATATAAATTATACACAAACAAAATTGCACACACTTACTATTACCAAAATAATGAAAAAGCAATATTATATACAGCTATATAAAAAAAGAAATAAAGTACCTACAATTATACAATATTTTTATCTTCTACATTCTGTCCCACAGTATTTGTATCTGACAATATTTTTTAAATGATATTTTGACAGAACACCATGTGCTGCACTGCCTTAAAATCGCTACACTCTTTTTTGTCTGAGTGATATCAAACAAGCCAGTTAATTCTATGGTCAAACAAATAGTACCTCAAGGAGCATCTTTAAACCCAGCGGGCCTCATGTAGGAAGCCAAATACCGGTCGGTAACGGCCGATTTTCGGTAATTATACCGTTACCGACCGGTATTTTGGCTTTTGAGATGTAGGGGGAGAGTTTCATGATTCGGTATTTACTGAATCGGTAAAATTACCGAATCGGTAATATTACCGATTCGGTAAATTTACCGATTCGGTAAATACCGAACCATGAAATGAGATGTAGGGGGAGTGTGTGGTGGGTGTGGGGATTCGTTATTTACCACCAACTAAAGGTTGGTGGTAAATGACGAATAGGTGAAAAAAAGCATTTTTGTGCACGTTTAAGTGTGCAATGTGGCAGACATACATGCCCTTAGGGCATGTATGTGCGCCACATGTGCACACATGGCCGAATCAGGGGTGCAACAGGGTGTCAATGTGACACCCTGCCACCCTTGCATGTGCTCCCCCATTACCGAATCGGTATTTACCGATTTGGTAATGAGGCATACCTTCCCATCAATGGGAAGGTATGCCTCATTACCGAATCGGTAAATACCGATTCGGTAATTACCGAATTTTTCCGATTCGGTAATATTTACCGACTCATTACCTACATTGCATTTACCACTTCATAAATACCGAATCGGTATGATTCGGTATTTATGAAGTGGTAAATGCCAGCCCACCTACATAAGGCCCAGCATCTTTTAAAGTTTACCTTGCACCCCTGGCACAATCAGTACAGTCATTTGGTTTTTCTGTATTTTCTTACGCACATGGCACAGTTAGTTATATCAATTTCTTATCAGATTTCTTACTCTCAAGAGAGTTTTAAAGAACATCTGCCGGCAGTAGGCAAGTGAATGCATAATAGTTGTTTACTGCTTATTACAAGTAAAAATCAGATTTTTAATTTTAGCTCCTCTATTGACATTTGCTCCCCAGACAGCTGGCTGCCATAACTGGACTCTATCAATGTTCTGTCCATGAAAGCAAATAACTTAGGCATTCTATTTGATCAAGATCTATCCTTTAAATAACAGATCACAGCAGTATCAGCCTCTTACTGTTGCATTATTTAGTCACTTAAGAATTTTTGGACATTGTGCCTTTTTGCAGTTGAAAAACAATGGTCCATGGACTACTCTTGGCTTGCCAAATATTCTGTTCAGAGATTGCAAGTATATTAGAATAAGGCCGCACACATGATTCTGAAAGTACCTGCCCGCGTTTCTATTTCTCCCTGAATGTGTGACTTACATTAGCTTCCTACCTACATAAGGGTTGTTTTAAGGCTCTGGTTCTGACTTACAGACCCTAAGGAAAGAAGAGTGCCAGGCTATTTGCAAAAGCCTTTACAATATTACTCTCCTAGTGGATTTGTAAGATCCAGGGGAGATTGACCAGTGTGTGCTGTAAGAATAAGGAAAGCCAGAACTTCCAAGTGGAATCTGCTATCCATTGATCTACATTTGTCTCCAAAAACAGCAGACTTAAAACAAAACTTAAAACTTGGCTTCTTCAATCAGATTTAGCTATCTGTTTGTTCCTTCTTACAGCAGTCCAAGCAAGGGGATGCCCCTGTTGGAACAACCATTGCACTTTATAACATCATCTATCATTTATTAAATGCTTTCAAAAGAGAAGTCAGTGTTGGCTCAGAATCATTATTATAGACAAATATAGTATGATGCAATTGATAATAGCAAAAATACGATTACTACGGATATAGGAGAACTATATTATATTAATTAATGTTATTCATATTCCAGTTATTAATCAGCTTCATTGAAGCAAAACAACAGAAATGTTTTGCATAACAGTGGAGGATGTGCCACTTAGCAAACAACATATAATATCAATGTGCGATTACTTTATCAACATTAATTGAATTACAGTTCAGAAGAAATATTTAGTTTCATTTCAGTAGAGAGTTCTGGAAATACAGAGAGTGTCTGCAGGTATGTTCTATGCAATATCATAAGTTAACTTCTAAGGACAACACTATAGCCATTTTAAAACCCCTGTATTGTTTTCGGATATCAATGCTCCAGAAGTAAAGATTAAGCCCTGCTGTGCAACCAGGCGGCATTGTATTATCCAGTGCCTCTGTTTCTACCTCTTGACCTATTCCCCTTCTCTGAGTCTACTACTCACCTACCCAATAATTGGGCAAGGTTAGCTGTAGATTCTTCAACGTATGAAAGTTCCCATTTCTCAAGTTTGGTGCAGATTTCAAGGTCATTCCACCTTGACATAAACAGGTTTCTTGGCTATGGGATATCAGTGATGTGTCTGAGGTTTGACCAGTGGGTTTGATGTAGTTACAGCTCACCCTTTGGTTACAAGAGGACTTGTGTTCTCAGTGCATGGGCAATGTATGCAGTTTAAGCTCACTTTGAGATGGCTCGTTCTCAGTTTCTTTAAGGAGTCTAATGGTTGGATAATGGCTATTGCTTATGTGTCATTTGATCCAATCTGGCAGACACCCTTTCTGTGTTTCCCCCAGGCCATAATAGGCTGATGTACATAGTGTTAATTGTAGTGACTGCTGTGATGTTGGGTGTCTGGAGTAGGGGATTAGGGATACCTATTCGTAGGGGGATTATTTCATAATACTGTACGCAAACATATTGTCTAACATAAATATTGTGTCCTGAACAACATTTAAAAAAATGTCCCATTGGGTGTACATTTTTCATTATTTACTTTGATTGGGTAATGATTTTGTGAGCGATATTTAGGATACAATACTTATGTCAAACAAAATTCTGACAGTGCTATTCTGGTACCAATCCTCATAGGCCTTTTCATATTTGGTAGATATATAAAGCTGGGGCAATTGAATTTGTCAGGGGTGTAAGTGTGTGTTTGCAATTGTGTCCATGTGTTTGTTTGTGTGTGTTTGGGTGCGGGCACACTTGTGTGTGATCTGAGGAGGGCAATTTGGTGCTGCTGTGTCGCCATTTTCTGTATGTGTGAGCTTGAGCATGCTGCTTGTTCATGAAGTTGTTGCAAGCAATGTTCTTTTTTTCTAGGTTCCATCAGAGATTGTTGCCCAGACATTTATGAGTTGGCGGCTCAGAAGTGTCTAACTGTAATCTGATTCCATGAAAAAACCTATCATGCAACCATTCGCTTCCTGGGCCACCTGGTGACCTTCATTATAAATCCTACCTATATGACTCTTAATAGACAACAGCATATACAAAACAAAGCAGTCAGGCTAGTCCGGAACTAGAAGAAAAACAATAAAATTGAATGGTCTTTACAGCTCACAGTTAGCAACCAGTGTAAGTAGGGAGCAAAGGAAAGTGCATGCCACAATGCACAAAATATTCTAGTTCGATACACTTCTTAAGAATAGAATACTTTTGATCCATTAAGGGGCAGTGCATCTTTAAGATAATGATCAAAAGATTATAAGACAGGTAAACATGTACATATTCAGCAAGGCATTTGGTTGAGAACCAAGAACCCTGAAACCGCAATGACCAACGAGGAACAGCAGGACCCCAACCAATAGACAGGGCCACCAAAATGCGGCAATTTTGAGGTTGTGGCATTTTCCATATAATTATTGATTTGCCACATAGTCCACCATCCTCTGCTTAATCTGCAAATTTTAACAAAACAAAACAAAAATTTCGAGCTCAAACAGATCAAAAGTTACTAAAAATGACATATGTTTCTGCATGGTGGAAGACCCTTTGCATTCATTGTAAAGGTTTACTGATTCCTTTGCTGTTGCTTATGCTGTATTTTGGTGTTAAACTTTTACTAATGAGGAGACACCTTTCCCCAGACAGTGTTATCCTATGTAAAAATGACAAAATAAGGATGTAGTATTCTCACATAACAGTCCGCATTACACAACATAATTTGCTTTTCTTGCAGCATTATTTATTAAAAAACAAAGTATAACGTGGTCTATCCCTGCCGCATAATTTCAGTAGTCCTGCCAATAGATGATCAACTAAGGCTTCACCTCCTCCTATATTTTCCACTCACTCACAACTGACACCAGTCCAGCTAGATAACAGAGGCACTGTCATTGTGCAGTATATTGTTAATTGTTAGGTATGTACTTCGAAGTGCTAAGATTTCGCCATTAGCACAACATTAAGGGTCAGATATACGAGGCGTTTCCAAGTCCGTAACCAATCGCAAACTCTTTACCTTTTTTAACATTTTCTAACAAGGTATGATTGTGACAACACACATGACATTGATTACATTTAAAACTGGTAACTGGCGTCTGACCTACGACTGCCACTTTAAAAAGGTTCGGTTCAAAACCCTTAAAGGAATTTACTCAGTTTGGTGTAACGTACGTAAATTATTGGGGATCGGTAGATTTTCATATTATACAACTATCTACGGTAACCAAAACCTCCCCCCAATTTTCACAGACTCATGTATGAAACGCTGGGTTACATCAGGAATTAAAAAACTTGGTTTATTTTTTAACATATCTGGGCTTAATACATTCGAAATATTAAAGAATAAATTCCTATTAGAACATCGTGATTTTTACAAATATCTGCAAGTCAGAGATTTTCTGTTGAAAAAAGGGGGTGGTAACTCAGCTTTTCAGACAATACCGATTATAGATATCATTATAAAGAATAATACAATTAAAATTGGTGAAATTTACAACAACTTAATCACTAGTTTGCCTGATGAGAATCAATCTTAATTTCAACTAAACTACTAGCACAATATTACAAGACCTTCTTCCAGCTATATTATACCCCTAAAAAAATAGCAAAATGGAGTTATGGAAAGGGGACGAAATGTCCAAGATGTGCTCTCCCCGAAGCGGACCTAATACACATGTTTGCTACTTGTAATGAACTCTCTGCTATTAGACGGGATATCTCGATCTTTCTCTCAAAAGTTATTAAAAAGATATTGAAATAACACCCGCAGAAATTGTTTTGGGCGCTGTGGGGGATTCCCGACCAATTCAAACAAGGGGATTTAAATTTATTTCAATGTCAATATTGAGAATCTGTCTAGCATCGGCATGGTTAGATTCACAACCACCCTCATTTCATCAATGGCGGGCACGCCTACTTGCTACTTATAGCTTTGAAATCGCAATTTATAAATGTAAGCGTTTGAATAAGAAAAAGAAAGGTCTAGCTATTTGGGATCCACTAAGAACATGGATAGAAGGTATTGAATAATTAAGATCAAATGAAGCTACGCTTTAATCTTCTTTTTGTCCTATTTCTGTTAAATGTATATATTTACAAACCAACTGTAATGCCTGTAACCTGTCGGGTGGGGGGGGGGGACTAGGGTTATGTAAAATAAGTCATAAAAGCTCAATAAAGATTGATAAAAAAAAAAAAAAACTGGTAACAAAGGCTAGGCCAACAACAGGATCTTTTTAAGTTTTTAACCAATGCTTTCTTCTCCCTCTCCCAACAATTCCCTTCTCTGTGGGTGCAATATTACAAGCTGCAGAGACATCATCACCTGCAGCTTGACCATGAGTGTTACCACACTCATGCAATCAATAACAGCGAGGATACTGAGACTCAGAGGGGAATATTCTCAAGAACGTGTGCTAACCATTGCAAAAGTAACTTAAAGCAACCTTCAACATCGCAGTCTATCGCGGGAAATTTACGCCGTGTTAACCAAGTATTCACAACACGGTGGTACCATGCAATAGCCACCAGATAACACGTCAAATGGGCGCGTTAAAATCAACGCCACGCCGCAAAAATGCGAAACACGAACGCAAAAAAAGCTGGGAAAACCAGCAGCAGGCCTGCAAATCTCACGCCTCTGGTGGGAAAATGCACTATAAAAGCTACAAAAACAACACACCAGAAACAATCCAAAGTGCGTAGCAACATGGATACACCCTGACCGAGCGCAGAGGGCAACGCGAACTCCACAAGCCCCACAGACCACCAGCAAGGAACAACGGGCTCGGGGAAGGCCAAGGAGAAGATGGAGAGGAAGACGGGGTGCAGTCCGCAGGAAAACAAGATCAGCGTCACGGAGGTGACAGAACACTACCAGCAACTGACCCACAATCAGACTACCTTGAATGCAGCCGGAGGGTCAAGGATGCCAATGGAGGAGGTCAAGAGGTGCTGGCATGATGTGAAAACCGAAACCAGGCACAAAGCCGCTGACAACAGGAAGGCAGCAACGGCGACAGGAGGTGGGAGTCCTGCACCACAGGAGGAGCTGGAGGAAATGGAGGCCAGTCATCAGGGTGGAGACGGTGCAAGGAGGTGGGAGTACGGTCACAGCTCGAGAGGACCTGACACAATAACAACAACAACCGGGTGAGTAACGCCCAGGGACTGGGGCGACGGGGGAGATGGGCACAACGGCACACATGCACAATTAAGTATAGCACACTGCACACCCACAGGATCTTGTCATCCCCGTGGCACACTGCAGCACACACACATAGCAATAAGAGCACATCCACATTGACGACAATGTGAATGTGGTACAATGTGTAAGGGTGGGCGTAGTTCGCGAAGTAGCACTTCGCGAAGCTACGCAAAGTGAAGTTCGCACTACGCGAGCTACGCGTAGCACTTCGCGAACTGCGAAGTAACATGTTCGCACTGTGCAAGATGTTGTTTTCAATGATTGCACAGTGCGGACAAGCAACCGGCACTGTGTAATCATTGAAAATGGCATCTTGCACAGTGCGAGCTGTAGTTTTCTGCTGCTCGAGTAGATTTTTACTCGAGCTGCAGCTTTCTCAACGCGAACTGGTAGTTTCTCATCGCGAGCGGTCGCGAGCATACGCGACCCCTCGCAATGAGAAACCTGACCTTCTCGCGTTGGGAATCTCGCCGGGAGGTTTATTTTCCATGCTCGCGATCGCGAACAAGGAAAAAGTCTCGCCAGGATGTCATTTTGCTTGCTCGCGGTCGCGAGCAAGCAAAAAATGACCGCAGCACTACGCAACACTACGCTACGCGTGTTCGCACTGTGCTACGTGCAGTTCGCGTAGTGCGAAGTAGCGCGAACTTCGCAAACTACGCGAGCGTAGCGTAGTGCTTCGCCCAGGCCTAACAATGTGCAACCTCAACCCTGCAGAACGGAGGACACAACTGGCTCCACACACACGCAGAAACAGGCCTACTACATCTGACAGAGCTGGAAACTGTGAAATGGAAATGTATGCGTACAACCTCACATCCGTCATGTAGTCCAAATGTACACTGTCCCGCATCTAAATCCTGCGCCTCCAAAACAGTCACAATGTACATGGTCATACAGTCTGCATGTAAACAAGAACAATGCGCCAATATACATGTCAACACAATGTCAACATGCATCTCCCCTTCACATTGCAGAGCATAGAAGACCACACATCAGTGATGCCGGAGAGGACCACCACACCTTCGACACCAATGCCCTACAACAGCCCATGGACATCCCATGCAACCCACCACCATGACCAGGGCAGCCAAGCTACTTAGAGGAGAACCCAGCCTCTGCAACAGACCACACATCATGAAGCACCCACAAGCATGGCTGGCTCACAACCCTTCACCGACCCATTCATGGCACCCCAATGCCAGGTGTCAGAACGCCAAAAGGAGGTGGCCGAACAGGTGCGGGTATGGTCTGAACCCATGGAAGGCGAACTAGATCACATACGTGGGTGTCTATTACCCTTCAGGGACCACCTACATCCCACAAAGGAGACACACACTGCCATAGAGACACATGCAGATGCACATTCCCAGTACAGAACAATGCCTAGGGGCAAGCACATATCAGTTACACACCCACGTTGGCTCTGCGTCGACAGACCAGTCCACTCCCCTTATGAATTGAGTGGGTGTCGACAAAGCTACATGTCCGAGCTCTAACCCGCTGCCTGCGGTGACATGTGTGTGTCCGCTCTACACAGAACAATGTAATGTCGTAGGGCCCAGGGCCCTCATGCATACAACAAGACTGCAGGGACACACACAGATGTTATGTTGAATTGGCTACGGGCACATGCGCCCGGCCCCTTTAATGGCAGGGCCACATGTACAGTGACACCTATGCTGGATGTGTGTGAGGTGAGTATAAGCCAGCCAGCACGGAGTGCTTGGTGCTGGCAACAACTTGAACAGTGGACACCAGTGCAATGGAAACAGAAAACACCTGCATAACAGAGTCAACTTTTGAGCAACATGGAGGGAGCCGGAGCAAGTACAGAGGTCGCCCAACATACAAACAGAAGTGTCCATGAGTTGCAGTGCACTGAGGTTGGGGCACTAGAGATGAGCACGCTCATGTGAAGAACATGTCTAGGATAGTGTTCCTTCAGGTCATTCCTGATGCAGATGTAGTGGGGTGTGTTAGACCTGCATCAACTTCCTCATCAATGTCCCAGGTCTCCCATACTGCCTGAGGTGACATTGCTGCACAACCTCTCCACAGCACAAAACTCAATCAGTAACGGTCCAGGGGTTGCGGTGCACTGAGTCAGTGGCACTGGAGTGCTGAGCAGGGGATCAGGCAGATGATGGCATCCACGACAGGTCTGAGCAACTCCATTAGTCTACCAGTACCACTGTTTTGACAGATGGTGGTTGGAGTTGGCCCTGGTGATGGTGGCGTGTGCCTCCTGCGGTGATGCGACGTCCGGACTGGTCAGGACTCGATTTGATGCGTGAGCCCTGGTGGTTCACAGTTGAGGCCGGAGGCAGCGAACAGCACAGGGCCACATGCACATTCAGACAGGGTCCCTGACTTGAGCTGCGCAGAGTTAGTGGCCCCGGATGCACAGCGGCCAGCACAGGCACACCACCACGGGACGGTGTTTTGCAGTCCACTGAGGTAGGGCCACGCAGACTGAGCGGGTCCTCGTCGATTTCGAAGGTGAATGTGGCAGAGGGTTGCGGGAGACAGTGGAAGCAGCAAATGGAGGAGTGAAAA
Organism: Triturus cristatus; assembly: GCF_964204655.1. Classification (NCBI taxonomy): domain Eukaryota; kingdom Metazoa; phylum Chordata; class Amphibia; order Caudata; family Salamandridae; genus Triturus; species Triturus cristatus. The sequence continues at coordinate 729,623,626 of NC_140587.1, read as the reverse complement.
GTGACAGCCTCGTTGCCACCACAAATTCAGTAACAGCTGCATGAGGATGAAAACTACCCCCTAGTCCATAGACTCAGACGCCACCAATTTACGACCAGAGAGTGTCCATGGCTGTCGGGGAACAGACTTAGTGGCACGGGGGCTGGGAGGGGATGCAGTTTGCGATGATGCTGGTACAATGATATGCACTCCGCCATTGCTAAATCAAGACTCATTCCCAAATGTGTGACCTACTTGTCCGCAGTTTAGGCCGGAGGCAGTGGTCAGCAGTGGGCCACAGACAGCTACGTGTCATAGGCTCGCGATGCACAGAGTTAGTGACACCAGGGCAGTTGCCGGTAGTGTACGATCACCTCCGTAACGATGATCCTATTCCCTCCGGACTGCAACATGTCATCCTCTTACGCCTCTCCTTGCGTGCACTGATATGTACTCTGCCTTTGAATAATCGATGTTCAGTTCCAATTCTGTAACATACTCGAGCGCAGCATAGGCCGAGACCAGTAGTCTGCAGGGGCCCACAGAATCTTGCGGTTGTGATGTACTACTAAGACCTGGTGGCACCACATCGAAGGGTGTATAGTGAAATACACTCAGCCATAATTAATGTGCTCTGCCATGGTGTAATCAAAACTCAGTTCCAAATGTGTGACCTACTTGTCTGCTGTGCATGCCAGTGGAGTACGTCAATGAGAAAGGAGTACTGCGGGCCTGTGTTGCGGAGGCCGTGATGGTCTGAGGTGGCTGCCAAGGTCGCAGGCCTCGGGCTTGGAGTGTGCACCGGCACGTGGTTGGCCCTCTTCAACACACTTCGGTGTCAGCAGGTGGGCATTGAGGTCTGGGTGCGCAGGGGCGGGTAGGATTAGTTCGGGGACCAGCGCCCCAGGGTGTAGCGGGCGCACAGGATCGCTGGCAATACAGCTCACGGCGTCCGCCTCATGGCAGGGTGAGAGGCTCAGCCCTGCCAGAGACGTTGGGCATTCCGGAAAAGGACCACACCCAGAGTTACATGCCTTTTATTCACACCCCTACACTGGCATGGCGTATGCCGGGACAGCCCACTCCGCTCACGCTTACTGGGGGGATGTAATAAGCTACATTTCCGCGATCCTCCCCACTGGCTGGGGTGACATGGTTGTGTCCACTGTCCACTACACTCCAAACACCAGCGGTGTGTGTCGACATGGATATGTGCGTGGTCTGCATACTGCAGTCTGTACAGCACATCCACTCAACACTTGGCATTGAGTACAGTCTCATTCATTGCTCACTGGCCTCCTTCGCACATGTCTGGTCCCCACCTCTTCTAACATTCTGCTATTGTGTGGCTGAGGTGCCATGCCGTTGATGGCTCATGTACATGGCTGGCCCAGGTGCCCACAGTGAGTTGTGCTGTCATGTCTGGTGGCTGTGCAAGTTGAATGTGAGCTTGTGACATGTGCATTTCCTGTGTTGTGTGTTGCATGATTGTGGAGTTGAGGTGTGTGGTGTGTGCATTTGGTATTGGCCAACGAGCAGTAATTTCCGTAGGTGCCATCCTGGTGGCGCAGATTGATGATGGACTGTCGGAAGGTGTAGGAATCATGCACACTAACTGGGTGGTATGTGGCGGCGTTGGCGGAGATTCCCCGGTGGTCCACTTTCGCCTGCACATTGGTGGGATATGTGCACTTTCTGTTGCGCTTATTGTGTGCAGTGTTTCCAGGGGCCACTAGTAGGACATGTGTGCAGTCAATTGCCCCCTGACACGTGCAGGAAGCCAGCTGTGGCGTACACACCTTGCTTGGTCTCTGGCTGTTCCTGCACAGTGTGTGGGAAGTATAGCTAGTGGTGTACCAAGCTGATGGTGTCATCCATGACCGTTGTGAGGGACTTGGATTGGCCTGACTGTGTGACTCCTCCGTCTCAGGCGGATGTTGGTTGGAGGGTACCAGAGGCCAACATGTGCAGCATGGCCAGCAGCTTTGTCTGAGGTGGGATGTTGGTTGCCCGCTGTGTTGGTACCGTCAGCCTGTGGGCAATGGTGGTCAGGATGACGAGGACGGTTGTCCCTTTGAGCATGTAGTGGGCAATGATATTCTCTGGTGTTGGGTCTGTGAGGATGGTGCATTTTTAGAGGGTTGCTGTCTTTGTCTGCGCTGCCTCAGTGTTGGTCCGGGGGGGTGGTGGGTGTCCAAGGGGGTAGTGGTGGTCCTGGGGGTGGTGGCGGTGGGTGCTGGGGCCTTCTTGGGTGTCCGGCCCGCATGTTCAGTGGCTCCATGACATTTGTTGTTCTTCAGGTGTGGCTCTGGGCTGGGCACCCTTTTGTGGTGCAGGCTGCCGTCTGACTTTACACCAGGTCAGAGCAGGTGTTAATTTCCTGCAGCTAACGCACCTTATCGCATGATTTGTGGTCTTTTTGCCGATCTGGCTTGTCGTTGAGAATGTTGCAGAGTGGCGTTGTTGCAGCTTTTGGCACGGGAATGCCTACTCTTCATCTCGTTAGCGATAGTTGCCGGGGTCATCTGTGGGGATGTTTTTCGCTGCTGCAATTGCAGGTAAACTGGTGCTATGGGCTGTTATAACCTGCTTGTGAATGGGGTGATAAATTTATCGCGACTTTGGCTGTGATAAAGTGCTGATAACTCGGCGATGACTCCTTGAAAATATGCCCCAAAGCTTCTTCACTTTTACCACCACCTAATTCTCCAGCAGCTACGTGTGTAGTTTGAATGCTCTCTAAAGCACTGGTTACCTGCAAAAGGCTACATGCAACATCCCCACTAGAGCATCCCATCTCATCCTGCATGCGATCCGAGCGCGTTGATAAAATGGCAGTAGCATGGCCAAGATGGTTAACTGATCTAGTGAAACCATCAATGTGCGACATACATTTGTGATGTCTGTGCCCATGTGAGACAGTTTGCTGTCTCATAACAGAACATAAGTTGGTTACTGCCTCTGTTTAGTTAGCAAAAAATACATTTATGAGATGATCTAAAACTTCTTTGGTGGAAGAGATGTTTTTGTTAATGCCCACTGTTTACTAGCACATTTTATATTTTTAATTTTGTAGGCACTGCACTGCTAACACTAAGATCTCTAAACCATCAAACAAATCAGATGTTTCAGCTCTATCTACAGGTGTAACAGGAGCCAAACTTCTTTTTCTGTAAGCACTGTGACGGCGCTGAAGAAGCCTACTGCCCATTTGTATTGAGGGAAGATGTGTGGTGTATCGGCCAGGACGGCTGACTCCGGAACACGGGGGCTCACGGTTCGATCGCCGGCGGCAGGTTAGCCCAGCACTTTGTAAATGTGGACAATAGCTTGCTTAATCTTCCCTATGGCCCCCAGCGTCAGGACACCGCTCTGGAGGTAGATGTGCCCTTTATAAATCCTGGTATCAAATGTTGGTATGTCCCCTGTAGCACGTCGTGGTGTTTCCCTGTCTGTTGTAGGCCTCTCAGAGTCTCAGGAGAATCTGACAGTAGAGAGACTGGTGGTCTGTGTTTTGAAGAAACAGGTGGTGATGTAGTAAGTGTGGGGTCATTACTCTTCTCCATATTTGATGGACTGTCTGGCTGTGCCTCTGGTTCTGACGTTTGCCCTCTCTGCGATGATACATCTGTGATTCATATAAATGTATGTTACTGTCCTTAACTTTAAAGAAATAGATATTTTTATGTAAAAACAAATATATATTTTCAACTTGTATTTATCAAATACATAAAACTAAAATGTTTTATTTGCCATTTTTAAATGCATATACCATTGTTCTGAAAGTCATAATGTATTTGTAATGGTGCTCTAAAGTATATGTACTACATCTCCCATCATCCAACAGTAAGGTAAATGTAAGTATTGCTCTGAAGTGGGATTTGTGTTTTGAACCTTAAAAATAGTATTGCTTACTAAATAGAAGTTTAAAAGTATGCATGAGTACCTTTAGATTGAAAGGGTGGTGTTGAAGTATCAATGTCAGTGAGACCCACTATGCTCTCAGGCTGTAAAGTGGGCTCGATTACGTTAAGAGGTATTGGTGGTGGCTGGGCAAAAGGTCTTCCGCCTGTTCCACATGCCTCTGATAGCCAGATTGCTACCTTTTCTATTGGAATGCGCATTGTACCATATTTTCCTTATCTCTTCTATGGTAGTTGGGTAACTCCTACAGAGTTTATCTTGTGTCCCCTTCTAAATAGTTTTTTTCTGGCAATCAGGATCCGTCAATATTCTTCCAAAAAAGTTCATGTTTATGAGCTATACACTCTTCAGTGAGAACCTCCAAATACTTCTGACTGAATTTCATTTTTATCTCTCTTCCTTCCCCATCCTTCTCAAGCTCTTTTCTGGACATAATGCAAAATTATGGATATTCCAGAGAGAAATTCCTTCTGTGTTTGCTCTGGAAACAATGACTGCCTTCCTATTTGTTGAACAGGCCTCCACAGATCATGAGTTCAGTGGCAGCTCCTCCACTAAGGCGGAGGAGCGTCACCCCACTGCAAGGAAGCAGCAAAAAAAATAAAAAATCAACTGATAATAACATAATATAATCATTTAATTTTGTCCTCTGCTGCTGCAGCGTGCATGAGGGGGCGGGCGGGGCTGCAGTGCAGGGGAGGAGTAGTAGAACACTCCTGTGCACAATGATGATTCATTGGCCGTTGCAGGCCGCCCAAAACAGTCATCCACACCACTTTTCTCCATGCAGGCTGCATTAAAGCCTCCATGGAGAACATGCCCACCCCTCAAGCACCTGGCTGAGCGCGGTGCCACGGCGCTCAGACCAATCACAAGCCCTGGTGCTTCCTGCTTTCTGTTTCTAACAAGAAGCCAAGAAGAGGACGGGACAGGACACAGACGGGAAGGTAAGTGATATTTTTTTTCTTTACCATTATTAAGTCCCCACATCCCTTCGCCCTCACACGCCGCACTGCTGCTTCTAGGCAACCGTCGCGAATGCATGAGTTAAATCACAATTATTGATTCGATATTGGGGATTCAGTAAATAATGAATGCAAATCATATTGAATCATTAATTTTTGAGGTAGCTGTCTGAAACATAAACACATGCAGGTTCCAAATTGCGATTCAGAATTCATCGCAATTTGTGATTCGGTGTTCTCAAGCTTCGTACATCTGGCCCTAAATTCCGTAATAAACAAATGACTCACATATTGCAGATATGTAGCATGCACATTTAACTTGATGACGCCTGATATTTTTATAATGTCTCCTCAAGTCTAGACACATTGAATACGTTCACACCTTTTGCCGTAGTGCTTTGCTGTAGCTCAGACTTTACAGCTGTTACTATTTGTCTCTGTAACTTATAAATCAATTGCTTTTAAAGTTTCACACTTTTTAAGAAGTTCCAAAGTTCTTCCTAGACTCATACTGACTTATGTCAGCAATTAAAAAGCCTTTGACTTTCTTTAAAGTCAGCATTTTGCTTTTGAAATCTGCAGGTATCATCAGCTTGATAACAGATCCTTATGCACAGAGACGTCTTGATAATGCATGCAGCCACTGGATTCTATTTTTACCCACATAACACAATTCATAAGAAAATTAATATACATGAGGCCTGTGCTGTAGATTTGTATCAACATCTACACAGTCTGAGTTAAATTTGAGTTTGCAATCCTAATGTAATCTTTAAGGTGAACAAGTCAGAGTGCTTAACGCTGGTTGGGAATATTTGCATATCTTATTCAACCATGTCTTTGCAAATCAACCAATACATTTATACAGCTTTGAACTCTTGGTTTATTTAATGGATAATTTAAAGCTAAACTGGCATGGGATGATTTACATATTTGCAATGAGGAGCAGGAGTTTGTTTGGGCAAGCAGAAAGAACCTAGTGCCGCTGCATTTTTCTTCTTATGAATAAGTTATTCAAAATATGTGAATGTTCTTCAACAAAAGTGACATTAAGCCTGGTAAACGAAAAGCGTTCTGACAGCATTATGATATTTTTTACAAGATCAGAATTTCCCAGGCAATTCTTTTTTTATTTACTAGACACATCATATGCTTGGGTGAGTAACACTGTCAAGTGTTTGAAAAGGCTTGTGCCAATGTCTAAGGAATACCAGTGGTTATCGGCTGCCAGTCAGGGCCGGACTGGGGTTCAAAACCGGGCCTGGCAAAGTGCTCCTCCGCCCCCCCCCCCCACCTCCCCCCCGCGGGGGGTTGGGGGTGCTGCCGAGCTCTTTGCCAGGGCCGGTTTTCGGCCGATTTTGTTACAGGGCCGATTTTGCAGCAATGCTGCAAAAACGACCCTGTAACAAAAATGGCCCCCAGGGGGCCAAAACCGGCCCCCACCCATGCGGCGCACCGTGGGATTGCCCAGTGCACGCTACGGCCAGTCCGGCCCCGGGCTGCCTGCACAAGAGAAAAAGTAGATTCCTTGATGGCAGGTCACAAATAATTGGTGCATATTGCGCACCGACATTTTGTGAAACGCGGTACATTTGGTGACATGACTTTTTTATTAAAAAGTTTTGTCTTAAAATGTCCAGTCGCAGGGGTCACAAAACACCTGCCTAATGAATGTTAATTTGCCAGGTCGCTATTTGCTATCCCCTTCCATTGGCTAACGCAGAGGGACTATGAGCTGCACGTAACACCAAACCAAACCATCCCTGTGTTTGCAGTCCCAAACTGTTTTTGTAAAGTAGCTTGTTATATTTAAAGTAACTTTTTCAGCTTTAAAATTATTTCCGGTGTGGGAAGGGGTCACTGGGCAGTGGTTTTCTGTACCACTGCCTGCTCTCCCCAAGGCCATCTGACAAAATTCGTGAAAGAGAAGTCATTGGTGACACTCAAAATTTTGAACTAGTGCAAAATATGGTGCCGATTACGATCCGGTAAAAAAACTCCCCGTACGATTCGTATCCGGTCTTTTTACCGTACGAATCGTACAAGTGCCGTACAAACTGCCAATTACGATTCGCATGGGAAAAAGTCCATACGAATCGCATTGGGAATTATTCCCCACACGTCCTCGGGTCGGAAAATGTGTCCGACACGTCCTCGGACGATTTACCGTACAAATGTGAAAAGTGAAGTCCGACCGCGGAATCACGATCCATCCCGTGCGTCCGATGTTACAACCGTATGGAAAAAACACCGTCCGCACCGAACACCCATAGCAAACATGGAGACATGTGCCCGCATACGCACCGAACACCCCCCCAGCCCCCGTACGTTTGAGTCATACCCCCCATGTATGTACACCCCCACCCGTGTATGTACACCCGTGTACGTTCGTGTCGTACCCCCGTGTATGTACACCCGTGTACGTTCGTGTCGTACCCCCCGTGTATGTACACCCGTGTACGTTCGTGTCGTACCCCCCGTGTATGTACACCCGTGTATGTTCGTGTCGTACCCCCGTGTATGTACACCCGTGTACGTTCGTGTCGTACCCCCGTGTATGTACACCCGTGTACGTGTCGTACCCCCGTGTATGTACACCCGTGTACGTGTCATACCCCCCCGTGTACGTACACCGTGTATGTTCGTGTCGTACCCCCCCTTGTATGTACACCCGTGTATGTTGGAGTCGTACCCCCCGTGTATGTACACCCGTGTACGTTCTTGTCGTACCCCCAGTGTCTGTACACCCGTGTACGTTCGTGTCGTACCCCCGTGTATGTACACCCGTGTACGTGTCGTACCCCCCGTGTATGTACACCCGTGTACGTGTCGTACCCCCTGTGTATGTACAACCATGTACGTGTCGTACCCCCTGTGTATGTACACCCGTGTACGATCGTGTCGTACCCCCACGTGTATGTACACCCGTGTACGTGTCGTACCCCCCGTGTATGTACACCCGTGTACGTTAGAGTCGTACCCCCGTGTATGTACACCCGTGTACGTTAGAGTCGTACCCCCATGTATGTACACCCGTGTACGTTCGTGTCGTACCCCCCGTGTATGTACACCTGTGTACGTGTCATACCCCCCGTGTATGTACACCCGTGTACGTGTCGTACCCCCGTGTATGTACACCCGTGTACGTTACAGTCGTACCCCCACCCGCGTATGCATGGAGCGTACCCCCACCCCAACATTCTAAGTACGGAGCGCACCCCAGGCCCCAACATCACCACCTTCACACAACATCGCGCATGTACGAGTCGTACCAAGCCACACACAAGGACAGCACTGTACAACAAAATGGCCCATGTACACACCGGACACACGCTAAAAACGCACGTACACAACCAGGACAAACCAAAACAACACAAGAATACACCATTCGAATGGCACAAAGCCACAAAACATGTCCAACAACCACTAAAACAACACATTCACTGACCTGCAACTGCCAAAAACCAAAACAGAGGCCCAAAACACAACCACTCCTTATAACACACCCACCCAAAGTTCAAACACAGCCACACCCACCAATGGACCAATAAAAAGGGCCCACACACACAAACCATGAGCCTTTGCAACAGACTCACTGCTGCCAGACCCCACAGACAACCTACAGCACCATACTAGAAGCTTTACCACACCTTACACTTGCACACCTTCACACACACACCTTCACAAACACCCCCTCATCACATTCACACACACACCTGCACAATCACACCCACACACCCCCCCACCATCCACACCCACACCCCTCACCATGCCCACTAACAAGAATCCAAAGTTCACTAGCCGAGAGTTGGAGGTCCTTGTCGATGAAATCCTCAGAGTCGAGCCACAGCTCTTTGGAACATTGGTCAGACAGACCAGCACTTCAGAAAAAACAGCCATGTGGCAGACGATCGTCGATGCTGTGAATGCTGTTGCGGACACCAGAAGGAACAAGCAGGAATGCCAAGCCAGGTGGTACAATCTGCGGAGGAGGGTCCGAGCCAAGATGACCGATGAACACAACCAGGCCAACGTCACTGGAGGAGGGCCGGCCCGCAGACCCGTACACTACCATCCCTGGGAGGAGAGGGTGATGGCCATACTGCCGGTGGTGGCAGCGGACGGAGTAGATGGACTCCGAGAGCCGGATGAGTACACAAACAACTCACCTCACATGGGGGAAACGTCATCCACAACCAAACTCACAAACAAGCACGCAACCACCCTAAGCTATCGCATGACTCAACCACACTCCATGAACACGCACATGCCACTGGTGCCACCATGCCCCATGCACCCAGCTGGTAAATTTCAAGTTACAGGCCACAGTAGACACCAACACATGACACGGTAAGCCGGACGGCGGGATGGTGGGCCCAAAAAATCACATAGTGCAACTCAGAAGCAGACAAGAATGCCCCCTGCCCATATGGCCTAGGTCACAGCCAGACAAACAGTGTGTCCCAACACAGGAATGACTTGCCAGCAAATGGCGGACGCCTTGCATCAACACATGGGGGCGACGGCACGTTCTTGCACATGACAGCAGCTAATGAACAGCCAACACTGTGAAAGAGTGGCAGCACACACCACCACAGCAGCAGTGCAGACACAGACACTACACCCAATGGGTGCCTGGAGATCAGAAACAAACTCACATCAACAATCCAAGGGCCATTCAAAGATCTGCTAACAGTGTGTGCACAGGAAGCTGGGCTGAGGTGACAGAGGGTGACACACAGAGGGAGGGAGAGGGGGACAGAGAGGGAGGGAGACACAGGGAGACGGACAGAGGGAGGAGGCTGACAGACAGAGGGAGGGAGAGGGGGACAGAGAGGGAGGGAGACACAGGGAGACGGACAGAGGGAGGAGGCTGACACACAGAGGGAGGGAGAGGGGGACAGAGAGGGAGGGAGACACAGGGAGACGGACAGAGGGAGGAGGCTGACACACAGAGGGAGGGAGAGGGGGACAGAGAGGGAGGGAGACACAGGGAGACGGACAGAGGGTGGAGGCTGACACACAGAGGGAGGGAGAGGGGGACAGAGAGGGAGGGAGACACAGGGAGACGGACAGAGGGAGGAGGCTGACACACAGAGGGAGGGAGAGGGGAACAGAGAGGGAGGGAGACACAGGGAGACGGACAGAGGGAGGAGGCTGACACACAGAGGGAGGGAGAGGGGGACAGAGAGGGAGGGAGACACAGGGAGACGGACAGAGGGAGGAGGCTGACACACAGAGGGAGGGAGAGGGGGACAGAGAGGGAGCGAGAAAGGGACACACAGGGAGAGCAAATCAGCCTTGTGGTGTGTGGGAATGTCTGCTCGTCAGCAGGTGGACTGCGTGCATGTAGACAAGGGTGGCCAGTGCCAGAACCCCCCCTCTCCTCCATGACAAAACACAGGGCCATGTCACAACCTGTGCACAAGCACAACGACAGCTACCTGCATCATATAAGTGTGTGGAACAACTCCATGTGCCCATGTACAGTGCTACACGGAAGGCGCCAATGCATGGCTCGCCACACCTGCCCACTCCACTGCTGACTGCAGTCACACTTGACGCAGCAAGTAAGACTGTGCCACACATAGGTAAAGTCGCCAAAGCTGTGCCCAAGGGACATACCCATGCACAAGTGCACTGTGAGTGGAATGCAAGACATAACCAAATTCCCAGAGGAAATGTGCCAACTTTGAAAAGAATGACACATGGATGTTGCATGGAACAAAATTAACATTGTCTCTCTCACACACAGGTCAACGTCGTGGATCACCCCCCAACACTGGGGGGGGAAGACTCACAGGACCCGGCTCGGCTGGATGAAGGAGCCACCGGCAGCGAGGACTCTCACCACTCTGTGGACGAACCCGACCCCGACCAACCTGGCCCCTCTGGTGTCCAACGACCTGCAGCACCTGCGTCAGGTACAACTGGGCCAACCACCACCCCCACTCCTGCCACATTCCAGGAGACACCCAGGATCCCTGCCCCACCACCACAATGCAGCCAGGCTGGCCAGGAGGGACACGGTGTCCCGGGCACCCAGGAGGAGGCAGGCAACAATGCCAATGCCACCCCTCAGGGGTCCCGGAGACCCGATGTGCCCACAAGGGCATGCCAGGTGCAAGTGGGCAGGGGTGGTGGGAGTGGAGGACGGCGGAGGCGCGAGCCTGACCAGTTGGCTGGGGAACCGGTATATTCCCATGTCCGAAACATCCTGGACACATACCGGCAGGACACCACGGGCATGGCCCAGGTTGTGTCCATCCTTGAGGAGATCAAGACCCAGCAGGCCCAGCAACATGCGGAGCAACATGCCTGTCTACTGCAACACCAATGGCGGATGGAGGACAGACAGGCTGAGCTCGTGACGGTGTTCACGGGAATTCACAGTACACTCCGTCGGATGGCCGACAACATGGGCAACCCTCCCTGTGCCAACAGGCGTAGAACATCACCACCCACAAGGAGGGATCAGGAGGAGGAAACATCCGATGGAGAATCCCAAACATCGTCACGGCCTGCTTCTGAGGGTCCCCGCAGGAGGGCGGGTCGTCCACGGAAAAGACCGTGAGGGTCGGCGCTACAGCACCATCTCCCAGGACACCTGGCCTGGCACCTGGCCCACTGGAGCAACAGCAGCACAGCATCAAAAGACATTCTCTGCCACATGGACTTGCTGGTCACTGTCTGACCAATGTTGACAAAGACTGTGGCATGGACTCTGAGGATTTCAAATGGCAATGACATCAACTCCCCTAGTGAACTTTGGATTCCACACACCCAGAAAGCCCCTCATGTCAACCCCCCCCCCCAACCAAAATAAAAAGTCACACCATGAAGAGAAGATGCCTACTGGTTGCATTATTACCTTACATGTGTCTTGTAAAGTCTAACCATGCCTGAGTTCTCATTTGACTTCAACCATCCACACCCTGGGGCCTGAGTCTGGCACCGGACACACATGGGTCACAGTGTATTAGGCAAGACAGACATGGAGCACCATACACACCCGTGATGGGCCCAACCAGCTGAGGGGGGGACCGCACAACCGTGCCGACAGACATATTGAGTACAGCGACAGCCATGCGCAGAGGTCAGGGATCATGTGGAGTGTCCTGGGGGGCACCCAGGTATGTGTGGACAGGTGGCAGAACCATGTCCTGCAAGCTTGAGTGAGGTGGATGCAGAGAATGGTGGCCTGGCCAACGTTGGATGCATGGGGATGGCACATGTCACAATACCCACACAGTCATGGACATCATGCACAATACACAGTCTAATCCCACACAAACAGCTTGCATCTTGCTACTCTACACATAGACACATAGCCACTATCACGGTAAACCATGCCAGACATGCCGTATGCCCCATGGCAACACACCAGCATTGACTGAGAAGAGGCACCTTGGAGGCATAGGGACACCTTTATTAGTCATGTATTTGGGATTGCAGAGGCAACTCGCAGTACACATGAACAGGTCATGTGGAGTAACATGTGGGTCCAACACTGGCACCCCCCTTGTGCAGCACAAATGCGTGATAGCCATGGAACTGGCACACAAGTGTCGACTAACAGCTAAACACCCCCTGCTGCTCACGGAGAGCCTGCCATACACCATTGATCCGCTGATGTGGAAGTCCCACACCATGTCAAGCCAATGCAAACCGTATGTGTCCGAGGGCAGTGTAACACACATTAATGCCATCATCACATTCCACAATCCCATCACTGATGACTGTCAACAAGTCTGACCATCTATTCAGGTGTACCCATCTGCATGTCATGTGTACCATGGTGATGCGACATATCTGCAGAGGAACCAAACATCGACAGGGGCAGTGTGCATACATCGTGAACAACTGCCACACCCAATACACCCCTGATGCATCCCTTACCCTAAGGAGACTTCCAAACTTGTCCGTGCGTGTAACGCTGAGTCAGCACACGATGACGTGTCCATGAGGAATAGCAGTGCCACAACAATGCAAGCAGCAGACGGCATGCACAAGTACCTGGGGAAGAGAGACACACAATAAGTCAGCCACAAAAAGCACAGCCACTTGCATGTGCATGTACTCGACACATGTAAGGAGGACAACATGCTAGGTCACAATTATGACTGGGGAAATACACATCACTGGCACCATCACTCGAGTGACACATCCACACACACCTATGACTCACATGGCATACATGCAGATGGACACACACATCGCAACACATGCCACACGGGGACCAATGCGTGCACACACAGACACTGGTACTCACCACTAAGCAAAGAAGTCGCGTATGAGCCGAGTCCGGATGTCCTCTTGCGGCTCCACATCCTCCACATCACTAGCCCCATTGCCAAGCCCTTCGTCCTCCACGGGTGGATGGTCCCGATCATCTTGATCCAGGATGAGTGGCACAGCTTTCTCAACTGCCATATTGTGCAGCATGCAGCAGACCATGAAGATTTTGCAGACCTTCGCCGGGGCATATGGGAGGGCGCCGCCGGTCTTGTGGAGGCATCGGAATCGGCTCTTCAGGAGGCCAAATGTCCTCTCTATCACTCGCCTTGTCCGGCCATGGGCGGTGTTGTAGCGGAGCTGGGCCGGCGTGATGGGGTTGCGGAGAGGTGTGATCAGCCATGGCATGTTGGGATAGCCAGCGTCCCCTACATGGAAAGCACATGGACATAAGTAGGACAGGAGAAACGGTCGTGCTGGAAATCTACGCAAAATACAGGACAGACAAAGTGTACCCACCAACAACACATGCTCGTTCGTTGCGCAGCTGCGTCATCATTTCAGGCACCCTGCTACGCCTCATGATGTAGGCATCGTGTGCTGATCCTGGAAAACGAGCACAGACATGTGAAATCACCATGTTGGGTAGACACACCAAAAGGGCATTGATGGAGTGGTAGTGCTTGCGATTCCTGTACGCTACCTCCTGTGCCTGTGGTGGTACCAAAGCCACATGTGTCCCATCTATGGACCCAATGACATGGGGCATCCCTCCCAGGGCATAGAATCCACGCTTGACCCCAGTCAACATTTCAGGGGTTGGGAAATGGATGAACTCATCCAGGTGAAGCAACATGGCCTCTAAGAAATCATGCAGCACACGGCAGAACATGCTCTGGGACATGCCACCAACATGAGCTATGGTATTTTGAAAGGTACCCGTGGCCAGAAAATGTAGGGCTGCCATTACCTTCAGCTTGGGTGTCAGTGCCGTAGGATACCTGTGCAGCGGTTGCAGGTGTGGTGCCAGTCTCGCCGTCAACTCCAGAATCAACCGTTGGGGGAAGCGGTAGCACCGGATACAGTCATTCTCCCGCATGGCAGCCAAGTCCGGAATTGGTCGGGGAAGAGGCGGCGCTCTGCAGTAATTTGGAAGTGACAAGGAAGAGTGAGTGCACTACAACAAAAATGTATATGTACTTAGCACATGTCGATCTGTCAATACACATATGCGACATACGGAGTCAGGTTTGTGCCACATGCCCTGGACACGTATGGCTGGCAGGTGACACTCCTACCAAGACCCAGCTACACACGGAGATTGTGATCCTCCACATGCCATGGCATGGGATTAGCTGTGTCCCAGTGTAAGTGAACAGCCAGACGCAAGACAGGAGTGACATACATCCACACATCAGCAGAAGTAGGATGTCGATTGCAGAGACTGGTAGTGGAACACTAGAGCCACAGGTCACATGACATTACACTAGGACAGGCCACACACCTTGCCATGAAGGTGTACATGTGATGACTCACCACACATTCATAGAGTGGATGCAGACATGTCCTTGTTACGCTACTCCATGTTCCATGCATACATACGCACCTCACATCCGATACCACATGTGGCCTGGTGTGCGTAACAGTGTGCCATGTCCATCTACACACAGACACATGTTGGTTGCTGCAACAGCTGATGCTTTTGAGGGAGCTCCAACATCAACCTAATGGGAACCCCCCACACATATATGACATGGTCACATCGTGCACCGTGGGTAGTGACATGTCTGGTGTGGTAACCCCTGTACCGGGCATCAGGGGACACTTGCGTGTGTTGTTGACCGTGCCATGCCAGTGACGCTCATCCCAAGTGTGCAGTACGGCATGCACACATGTCAAAGGAATCAAGGGCATGCCTGGCACACATTGCACCGTCACACATAACATCTGTACACATCTCATCATACATCTGGTGCCTTCTCGACTCAGGAGTAAGTTGCCACATCACAGCCTTTCACACCTGTACCCCACACATGTAGTACTGCCCAGACAATGGCTTGGTGTCCATCCATGGACAAGTATGTCAGCCCTATTCCTTCCTGTGTGCTGCCTGTCACCACTGTGATGTGTGAAAGGCACCGTACTTTCGCTAAGAGGGCCTGTGTACATACCCTATGACTATGGGAGTGCTGCCGTATGTGTACCCATAGTGATAGTGAGCGTACGCACGCGTGTACGGTCCGTACCACTATGGGTGTTGTCGCGTATGCGTACTCATAGTGATAGTGAGCGTACAGGCGTGTGTACCGGCCGTACCACTATGAGTACGCATACGCGAGACCACCCATAGTGATAGTGAGCGTACAGGCGTGTGTACGGGCCGTACCACTATGGGTGTTGTCGCGTATGCGTACTCATAGTGATAGTGAGCGTACAGGCGTGTGTACGGGCCGTACCACTATGGGTGTTGTCGCGTATGCGTACTCATAGTGGTACGGCCCGTACACACGCCTGTATGCTCACTATCACTATGAGTACGCATACGCGAGAACACCCATAGTGGTACGGACCGTACACACGCCTGTACGGGCCATTGCTATGCATTTGGGGTGCCCTAGGGCCCCGGAAGGCACCGTACCTGTGTGTGAAGCTCCAAATTACATAGGGGACACATGAGGGACAAGTATAAAGGCCTACATGCATGCTGGTTGTCATGGAGACCAAGTTTAAAGTTTGAATATTTTGAAGCAGGTGCACAGCAGTAGTCAGTTTGAATGAATCTACTTTGTTGCAATGTGCTTCAGGAGTTGACATCATGCTGAAGAAAAAAACCACAATGAGAACCCACTGACTGTGCTAGGTTTGAAGGGATTGGAGGAAACATAGGATGCAAATATGAGTGACCAATCAGTCTGTACTCCTGTGCATGAAACAGGCCAGCAAGGCAGATATAAGGCAGCCAGGTCCCATGAGGGAGCACTTGCCTGCACATCTTTGTATTCCACGACCCAGCTGCTGCTACTGATTCCCTGGAACAATGTCAAGGTCTGTGGAGAGGTCACAGCCCTTCACCCTGGAGGAGAACCTGGCTTTGCTGGATGTGATCCTCCCACAGTACCCCATGCTGTATGGGCGACCAGGGTATCAGGTGAGTGCAGAGTCCACCAGCACAGACTGTGTCCCTTTTTTGTGAGTGTGACTTCTGGCATTGTGTCCAGGTGTGGCACACATGCTATGTACTGTAGGGGGGGTCCCGGGGGGGGGAATGCCTGATGTCTCCCAGCCAGTGCATGCTGTGGTGCATGTCTGCCGTCCTCACTTGCATTGTGTTTACTGTGACAATCACTGCATGGTGCATGCCACATTCTGCCTGTCTTGTCCTCCTGGGAATGTAGCCTCTGCAGTCCTCATGTGATTATGTGGTCAGCCCAGTGTTACAGGTGACTGTACCCACAGATGTGTGTTAGTTCTGTATACCTGTGCTGAGAGTGTCCACATGATGTGTTCGTACCCTGGACATGGGTGTGTGTGTAAGTCCCCTGTCATGTGGGTGGGTGCATATGTGGAGTGTAGCATCCCAGCTGCATGAGGGATGGATATACCCTGGCCATGTAATGTGAGCAGGGAGCAGTGCTGTGTGTCTGACGTGCAGAGCCAGCCCCACACCTGTGAGCCCCCCCTGTCTAGTGGCACATGTGCAGAGTGACGTTAGTCGCAGCATTTGGCAATGGCAGGTGAATGTCCTGTGCCTGTGTGTGTCTGTGTACTCTGCTGCGGTAGCGTCAGTGGCCTGTGGCATGTGACTGCTTAGAGGTGCTGCACATTATCCTGGTCTAGCTTGTGATGCACAGTGTGAGCCTGGATCATTGATTGTGTCGTTGCCCTCATTCCACCTGTGTACTTTCAATGGCACGTACTGCTTTTGCCCTTCCCCAGAGGATCATGTCCCTATGACAAAGGTGCAATGCGTTGGATGCATACTATGCCTTGTTGTAAACAGCACATTTGTTCTAATATGTCTCTCTGTGACATGCGCCTGGTGTATTGATGTAGTGTCACTTGTTCATCCTCACAGGTAGGCGCCTCTGCCAAGAAGCAGATATGGCTGACCGCCGTCAGTGCCGTGAGGAGTGCGGATGGTCGCAAGCGTCGCCTGGCCCAGGTGAGGAAACGCTGGCAGGATATCCGGTGCTGGACGCGGAGGATCGCTCGGGTCCTGCTGGGGGACTCACCTGAGACCCATAAGAACCGGGGGCGCCGCCGTCTGACCCACATCCACAAGCGTGTGCTGGCGGTGGTATTTCCAGACTTGGAGAGGCGCTTACAGGAGAAGCAGCAGCAGGAAGGGGGTAGGTACATGTGTGTTTGTTGTGTGTCACCAGCATTTGTAAGTGCACAGTTGCATGGATACACTGCCAGGGTTTAAAGGTGCTGTGCAGATCCAGTTACCCACAGTATAGCTGTGGTCTCCTGCCTCCCTTCCCCTCCTTGCAATGTGTTCCCTGGTCTGTGTGTAGTCACTCTTTCACAAGGTAATGTAGGCTGGCGCTTTCTCCACGTGAACTATGCCTGTAGCATCATGTGTGGGGGTGGTGTCTAACAGGTTTGGGGACCTTGCCTGTGCCCTGTCCAGTTCATTGCATGTGGGTTCCATGTCAGTTGGCACTGATGCTGAGTCCAGACATGGGTGTTAGTCTCTCAAGTGTCAGGCCTTACAGCGCGCATGTCCTATGTTGTGCCCTGTGACATGATGTGCATGAGTGTGCGATACGCATAGTGCAGGGATGGTGGCGTGTGTTGCAGTTATTCCCATTCAGGACCATGGAGTTGTGTGGCCACTGCTGTCCCCTGGGGCATATGTTCATAGGTGTCATGTGTGTCATCACAAAACGTGGACACTCTCAGTGTCTACAGCATAGGTTGTGCTCTGTGCCATTGTCACCCTGGCGCCATGTCTAATGACGTAAAATGTAGGACAAGTGTCCACTGTGCAGCCTAACCTGATTGTCCTTGTTCATACTCACAGTGGCCAGTGCCTGTGTGTCTTGTTACAATAATCTGATGGTGCCCATTTGGACATGCTTATTTGGACAGGTGCACCTTTGGTATTTGGCGTCCAATCTTGCATTTATGCAGCCCCTGTGTATTTCACCCAGACTAAGAAATGTAAGTGCCACCTGTGTCTCAACAAATTGTCTCATGTAGGGGGTGGTTGGTGCAGGCCAAGCCTACATGTCAAAACCAGAATTCTCCTTGCTAGGTCTGGCCAGTGTGTGATGTTTGTCTGGACATACACTCAAGGTGCAGTGAGCCAGTCATGGTGGGCATGTTTTCAGTATTACCTATGCAGCATGTGCCTCAAGTTCATGGATATGGTCCCTGCTCATCCCTATTTTCGGCAACGCTGTGTGGTGCAGATGCAGTGCTGGATTGTCCCCAGGGCCTGGCTCCTCTGTCAAACTCCATTTCATGTCAATTTCTATTGTGTCATGCTCTCCATGGATTTTCATTGGCATGGTGGGTCAACCAACTGTGTGTTGCATGCCCTACATCTGTACCTTGTTTTGTAGGTGTTAATGATCTTTCTTTTCAGGCTATGCACTGTAACCTATGTAGATTGGACTCATGTGACATATGTATACAGGTGTGTGATTAATTGCTGTCTCTTCACCTTGCCCACAGCATCGTCCGGGGACACAGAGAGAGACATGAGCACAGACGGAGCGGAGGGACCGAGCACCAGTGCCAGCGTTGACATCGTGGCTGGCACATTGAGTGGTACTGAGGCAGGGGAGAGTGAGGCCGAGGACCTGTCCACTGACACGACTGAATATGAAGCTGACGGGTCCGAGGATGATCTCTCCGAGTGGGCGGAGGCTGCACCAGCAGCTGACAGTGGCACAACATCGCACCCCGCTCCCTCCATTGCCATCAGCCGCCTCCCACTTGCTCGTGTCCCTTCCCAGTGTGCCCGGTCACCACATGTCTCCTTCCTGCCAGGCACCGCACCCCCTGCCACTGTCTCCACTGCTGCCGCCAATGCTGAGTCTGTGGACATCCAGCGGCAGTTGCAGGTTGGTCAGGCTGCGATCCTTAATGTCCTCCATGGCCACAGCCAAGTGCTGCACAACATGGAGGCATACTTGGAGGGCATTTTTTCATCGCAGGCTGACCAACGCCAGTTGCTGAGGTCCATAGACTCAACACTGACTGCAGCAGTGGGTCTCCTGCAGCGCTACGTCCCTCCCCCTACCCCTGCCCCATCCACACTTCCCACTCCCATGCCTGTCCCACGTACACCCAGACGTCAGCATGCACCCCCCACAACAGACACAGGCACCACACCAGCAGGGAAGGTCATACGCACACCTCCTGGCACACACACACAGGGTGAAGTAGGCACACCCACTGGGTCGGGGGGCAAACGCAAGTCATGCAGCCAGAGTGGGAGTCCGCATTCCACCCAATCCACTCCCTCCAAATCCCCTCCCCTCAGCTCTCCTGGCCACATATCCGGCAAGGACTCCTTCATGGCCGCTCTGTCCCTGAGCCCCACTGTGACACCACCCCGCAAGCGGTCAAGGGAGTCCCCGGTCAGGGTGGTTGAGTCCCCCCCTGTCCACACCCTCCCCCAGTGGTGCTGCGACCCATCCCTCTGCCCCCCTCCTTGGGGCCTGTGGTTCCTTCGGGTGCAGGGGAGACGCTGGAGGACCTTGCTAAGGTGTGCAGTGAGATCCTGGCCTCCGCCTTTGGCCCTGCCCCACCCCCTGTGGTGGAGTCCTCCATCCCTGCACCCACGACGCCTACCCTTCGACCTCATGTCCCTGCGGAGCCTGGTACTTCCCCCCCACATGATGGCCTCCCCGCTGTGGAAGATGAAGGAGTCTGACTGTGCAGGCAAGCTAGGGGACACGCGTCCCACTGTGTCCCCCATCCAGCTGTGACTCATGGACTGCCCTATGGGCTTTGTAACTATTGAACTTTATCCACACACAAATTTTTTTGTAATGCTGAATAAAGCCAATTTTCTTTTCCTTAGATCACTACTGCTTTTCTGGTATTGCAGTTGGTGGGGCTGCTACATGATTTTGGGAGGTGCACATGTGTTGGGCGTGTGGGAAATGTAGTAGTGTGCTGGTCATAGTGGGGACCCTGGTATCTGTGTGCCATCAAAAGGTGTTAGCTAAGTGTCTTTGTTCATGTAAGCAGTTAATGCATGGTGAAATTGTCCCAAGGTGTGTTCCTTCCTCTGTGTACCCTGACATCTTCCCTGCAGGGTGTTTCCACTATGTGGTGCTGAGCTGTGCCTACATCAGCTGGGGGTGTGACGGACTCCTTCAACTTTGCACGTGCATGCAGAGCGATGTCTCCACCTGCATAATTCGTGGCATCCTTGGTGATCACTGTACTTGTGTATGTAGTCT
Source organism: Triturus cristatus (assembly GCF_964204655.1). Taxonomy (NCBI): domain Eukaryota; kingdom Metazoa; phylum Chordata; class Amphibia; order Caudata; family Salamandridae; genus Triturus; species Triturus cristatus. Next base: position 729,603,099 of record NC_140587.1, on the reverse strand, counting down.
GTTGACATGACTTCATGTGCACATGTTCCCTTTTAGGCTGTATGCATGTGTATACTCCCAGCGTCGCACACATGTGGTACATGTACTGCAGGATCTTTGTGCACCTGACTGACATTTGTGGGCATTGGATCTGTGGGTAGTCCACCCTTTTCTTTGCAGGGGCACTGCTGTGAGTGTTAGGCACCCACCACTCTTGTGACTGGGCACTGCTGGGAGGACTCTGCACACACCCCTCCTGGGTCTGGGCACTGCTGGGAGAACTCTGCACACACCCCTCCTGTGTCTGGGCACTGCTGGTAGTGATAGGCACCCACCACTCCTATGTCTGGGCACTGCTGGGAGGACTCTGCACCCACCCCTCCTGTGTCTGGGCACTGCTGGGAGGACTCTGCACACACCCCTCCTGTGTCTGGGCACTGCTGGGAGTGATAGGCACCCACCACTTCTATGTCTGGGCACTGCTGGGAGGACTCTGCACACACCCCTCCTGTGTCTGGGCACTGCTGGGAGGACTCTGCACACACCCCTCCTGTGTCTGGGCACTGCTGGGAGGACTCTGCACACACCCCTCCTGCGTCTAGGCACTGCTGGGAGGACTCTGCACACACCCCTCCTCTGTCTGGGTACTGCTGGGAGGACTCTGCACCCACCCCTCCTATGTCTGGGCACTGCTGGGAGGACTCTGCACTCACCCCTCCTGTGTCTGGGCACTGCTGGGAGGACTCTGCACACACCCCTCCTGTGTCTGGGCACTGCTGGGAGTGATAGGCACCCACCACTCCTATGTCTGGGCACTGCTGGGAGGACTCTGCACACACCCCTCCTGTGTCTGGGCACTGCTGGGAGGACTCTGCAACCACCACTCCTATGTCTGGGCACTGCTGGGTGGACTCTGCACCCACCCCTCCTATTTCAAGATATGTACGCTTAGAACATACACGGGTGTGGGTTAGCTCCATGCATACGAGGTGGGGGTACGTGTCGTACATACACTGTTGGGGTGGGGGCACGCTCCATACGTACGCGGGTGAGGGTACGGGTCGTACATACACTGTTGGGGTGGGGGTACGCTCCATGCATAAACAGGTGAGGGTACGGGTCGTACTTACACTGTTGGGGTGGGGGCACGCTCCATACGTACGCGGGTGAGGGTACGGGTCGTACATACACGGTTGGGGTGGGGGTACGGTCGTACTTACACTGTTGGGGTGGGGGTACGCTCCATACGTACGCGGATGAGGGTACGGGTCGTACTTACACTGTTGGGGTGGGGGTACGCTCCATACGTACGCGGGTGAGGGTACGGGTCGTACTTACACTGTTGGGGTGGGGGGTACGCTCCATACGTACGCGGATGAGGGTACGGGTCGTACTTACACTGTTGGGGTGGGGGTACGCTCCATACGTACGCGGGTGAGGGTACGGGTCGTACTTACACTGTTGGGGTGGGGGGTACGCTCCATACGTATGCGGATGAGGGTACGGGTCGTACTTACACTGTTGGGGTGGGGGTACGGTCCGTACTTACACTGTTGGGGTGGGGGTACACTCCATACGTACGCGGGTGAGGGTACGGGTCGTACTTACACTGTTGCGGTGGGGGGTACGCTCCATACGTACGCGGGTGGGGGTACGGTCCGTACATATGCGTCCCCACGCTATGTGATGCTTGTGCGGGCCGTACCTAGGCCTTTGCCACGTGGGTACAGCCGTCCCGCCATTGTTGGGATGACGTAGGTGTGGGCGGGTACGACTCGTACCCACGCTATTAAGGCGTGGGTACGGGATGTACCTGTATTGTTGTGTTGCCGGTTCGCGTCGTCAGGCACTTCGGTTGTGGCGGACGCTGGCTTTGCTGGACACGCCCCCAGCCCCTCGTAGTGACCAGTGCCTGGGGGTCAGGTATGTCCAGGGCATGTGTGCTGTGTGACTTTGGTGGGGGTTTTGTGTCCTGCCCCTGCCCCCCCCTTTGCCCCTGGGTGTTGTTCTGACCTTCTGCGGTGTCTGCGTCCGAACCTGTAGAGGAGGTTGACTGCTATGAGGGCCGGGATGACACGTAGGTTAGGGTCCATGTCTGTCCGTCGCGTACAGGTACTCCTTGTTCGCGTCGTCCTGATTTCCCGCCAGTTTTTGGCTGCCGGAAAAAATTCACCGTGCGGGATGACGTCGGTGCGAATCGTGATTCCTGGTTCGTGAATGGCAGGCTGCGTGCGTCCCGACGTCACGTCGGTGCTTTCCCGGATCGCATTTGTATGTTTATTTTCGTCGGTCGGGGTTTTGTACGATTTGTACGGAAATGGAGTTTCCGCGCGAATCGTAATTCCATGTTTGTATATTTTGACGACCGGGTACGCGTCGGACGGAGAATATGCTCCATCCGACGGTCCGTACCCGGTTTTTACAGGATCGTGATCGGCACCTAAGTCTTTGATTTTAAGGCACTGATGGGCATATTTATGAAATAGTTAAGCAGTGCAGCGCAGCAAGTCATCTTGCTATGCCGCAATACGGGGAAAGAGTAGGAATGCACAGTATTTAATGCATAGGGCGTACAAAAACAATCCTGAGACACATTTTCCTCTTTCAATGTGTGCTGCAGCACACATAGAAAGAGGAAATAGCGAGGTGAAATAAAGATATTTCTCCTCATTACATCGCTATAGTGGAGATGTCCATTTTTGGTGCATTCCCAGGTTTACGAGGTCTTGGAAAACTTGGAATGCAACGGGAGTGTGTGGGAACACCAATGCAACACCCATAGAAAACCTTCTCAGCGTAATGGAAAGCAGCGATTTGCACTGTGTTGCTTTACTCCAGATATTTGGAGACACTCAAAGCCAAACAAGGTGGCTTTGCGTGGCTTCAAAAATCTGACTAAAGGTTTGCATCGCTCACACACCAAATTGCGTGGTGTAAGAGCACTGCAAACCAGGTCATAAACGTGGCCCTAGGTGTGTGCTCAATCAATCAATCAATCAATCAATCAATCAATCAATCAATCAGGGGTTTATGAAGCGCTCTACTCACCCGTGAGGGTCTCAAGGTGCTGGGAGCAAGGTGCAGCTCCGGATCAGTCAAAGAGCCAGGTCTTGAGGCTCTTCCTGAAAGTGTGCAGAGTGGGGGATTGTCTGATGTTGACTGGGAGCTCATTCCAGGTCTTTGCTGCGACGTAGGAGAAGGCTCTTCCGCATGCTCTGGTACTGCGGATGTGCCAGGTGTCTGCCAGGGTGAGGTCAGCAGAGCAGAGGTTCCTTTTGGGTACGTGGAAGGAGACTCTTTCATTGAGGTATTTGGGTCCGATGTTGTGGAGGGATTTGTAGGCATGGGTGAGAAGCTTAAAGGTTATTCTCTTTTCGGTGAGGAGCCAGTGGACGTCTCGTAGGTTCTGGGTCATGTGCTCGTGTTGTGGGGTTCCGAGGACGAGTCTGGCTGCAGTGTTCTGAATGGTTTGGAGCTTGTGTAGCAGGGTTTTGTTCATTCCGGCATGGAGGGCGTTATCGTAGTCTAGTCTGCTGGTTATGAGTGCGTGGGTGATGGTCTTTGTGTATACGAGGGGATCCAATTGACGGTCTTGCAGAGGATGCAGAGGGAGTTGAAGTAGGTGGAGGTGACAGCGTTGATCTGGCGAGTCATGGTGAGGGAGGAGTCTAGAATGATGCTGAGGTTTCGTGCTTGGTCTGATGGAGTGGGTGGGTTTCTGAGGGTGGAAGGCCACCAGGTGTTGCCCCAGGTGGTGGAGGAGGGTCCAAGGATGAGGACCTCTGTCTTCGAGTTGAGCTTAAGGCAGCTGTTGTTCATCCATGCTGCAACGTCTTTCATTCCTTCCTGGAAGCTGAGTGTGGTGTCTTCGGGGTTCTTTGTGAGGGAAGTCTACGCAAAATACAGGACAGACAGAGTGTACCCACCAACAACACATGCTCGTTCGTTGCGCAGCTGCGTCATCATTTCAGGCACCCTGCTACGGCTCATGATGTAGGCATCGTGTGCTGATCCTGGAAAACGAGCACAGACATGTGAAATCAACATGTTGGATAGACACACCACAAGGGCATTGATGGAGTGGTAGTGCTTGCGATTCCTGTACGCTACCTCCTGTGCCTGTGGTGGTACCAAAGCCACATGTGTCCCATCTATGGACCCAATGACATGGGGCATCCCTCCCAGGGCATAGAATCCACGCTTGACCCCAGTCAACATTTCAGGGGTTGGGAAATGGATGAACTCATCCAGGTGAAGTAACATGGCCTCTAAGAAATCATGCAGCACACAGCAGAACATGCTCTGGGACATGCCACCAACATGAGCTATGGTATTTTGAAAGGTACCCGTGGCCAGAAAATGTAGGGCTGCCATTACCTTCAGCTTGGGTGTCAGTGCCGTAGGATACCTGTGCAGCGGTTGCAGGTGTGGTGCCAGTCTCGCCGTCAACTCCAGAATCAACCGTTGGGGGAAGCAGTAGCACCGGAAACAGTCATTCTCCCGCATGGCAGCCAAGTCCGGAATTGGTCGGGGAAGAGGCGGCGCTCTGCAGTAATTTGGAAGTGACAAGGAAGAGTGAGTGCACTACAACAACAATTTATATGTACTTAGCACATGTCAATCTGTCAATACACATATGCGACATACGGAGTCAGGTTTGTGCCACATGCCCTGGACACGTATGGCTGGCAGGTGACACTCCTACCAAGACCCAGCTACACACGGAGATTGTGATCCTCCACATGCCATGGCATGGGATTAGCTGTGTCCCAGTGTAAGTGAACAGCCAGACGCAAGACAGGAGTGACATACATCCACACATCAGCAGAAGTAGGATGTCGATTGTAGAGACTGGTAGCGGAACACTAGAGCCACAGGTCACATGACATTACACTAGGACAGGCCACACACCTTGCCATGAAGGTGTACATGTGATGACTCACCACACATTCATAGAGTGGATGCAGACATGTCCTTGTTACGCTACTCCGTGTCCCATGCATACATACGCACCTCACATCCGATACCACATGTGGCCTGGTGTGCGTAACAGTGTGCCATGTCCATCTACACACAGACACATGTTGGTTGCTGCAACAGCTGATGCTTTTGAGGGAGCTCCAACATCAACCTAATGGGAACCCCCCACACATATATGACATAGTCACATCGTGCACCGTGGGTAGTGACATGTCTGGTGTGGTAACCCCTGTACCGGGCATCAGGGGACACTTGCGTGTGTTGTTGACCGTGCCATGCCAGTGACGCTCATCCCAAGTGTGCAGTACGACATGCACACATGTCAAAGGAGTCAAGGGCATGCCTGGCACACATTGCACTGTCACACATAACATCTGTACACATCTCATCATACATCTGGTGCCTTCTCGACTCAGGAGTAAGTTGCCACATCACAGCCTTTCACACCTGTACCCCACACATGTAGTACTGCCCAGACAATGGCTTGGTGTCCATCCATGGACAAGTATGTCAGCCCTATTCCTTCCTGTGTGCTGCCTGTCACCACTGTGATGTGTGAAAGGCACCGTACTTTCGCTAAGAGGGCCTGTGTACATTCCCTATGACTATAGGAGTGCTGCCGTATGTGTACCCATAGTGATAGTGAGCGTACGCACACGTGTACGGTCCGTACCACTATGGGTGTTGTCGCGTATGCGTACTCATAGTGATAGTGAGCGTACAGGCGTGTGTACCGGCCGTACCACTATGAGTACGCATACGCGAGAACACCCATAGTGATAGTGAGCGTACAGGCGTGTGTACGGGCCGTACCACTATGGATGTTGTCGCGTATGCGTACTCATAGTGATAGTGAGCGTACAGGCGTGTGTACGGGCCGTACCACTATGGGTGTTGTCGCGTATGCGTACTCATAGTGGTACGGCCCGTACACACGCCTGTATGCTCACTATCACTATGAGTATGCATACGCGAGAACACCCATAGTGGTACGGACCGTACACACGCCTGTATGGGCCGTTGCTATGCATTTGGGGTGCCCTAGGGCCCCGGAAGGCACCGTACCTGTGTGTGAAGCTCCAAATTACATAGGGAACACATGAGGGACAAGTATAAAGGCCTACATGCATGCTGGTTGTCATGGAGACCAAGTTTAAAGTTTGAATATTTTGAAGCAGGTGCACAGCAGTAGTCAGTTTGAATGAATCTACTTTGTTGCAATGTGCTTCAGGAGTTGACATCATGCTGAAAAAAAAACCACAATGAGAACCCACTGACTGTGCTAGGTTTGAAGGGATTGGAGGAAACATAGGATGCAAATATGAGTGACCAATCAGTCTGTACTCCTGTGCATGAAACAGGCCAGCAAGGCAGATATAAGGCAGCCAGGTCCCATGAGGGAGCACTTGACTGCACATCTTTGTATTCCACGACCCAGCTGCTGCTACTGATTCCCTGGAACCATGTCAAGGTCTGTGGAGAGGTCACAGCCCTTCACCCTGGAGGAGAACCTGGCTTTGCTGGATGTGATCCTCCCACAGTACCCCATGCTGTATGGGCGACCAGGGTATCAGGTGAGTGCAGAGTCCACCAGCACAGACTGTGTCCCTTTTTTGTGAGTGTGACTTCTGGCATTGTGTCCAGGTGTGGCACACATGCTATGTACTGTAGGGGGGGTCCCGGGGGGGAATGCCTGATGTCTCCCAGCCAGTGCATGCTGTGGTGCATGTCTGCCGTCCTCACTTGCATTGTGTTTACTGTGACAATCACTGCATGGTGCATGCCACATTCTGCCTGTCTTGTCCTCCTGGGAATGTAGCCTCTGCAGTCCTCATGTGATTATGTGGTCAGCCCAGTGTTACAGGTGACTGTACCCACAGATGTGTGTTAGTTCTGTGTACCTGTGCTGAGAGTGTCCACATGATGTGTTCGTACCCTGGACATGGGTGTGTGTGTAAGTCCCCTGTCATGTGGGTGGGTGCATATGTGGAGTGTAGCACCCCAGCTGCATGAGGGATGGATATACCCTGGCCATGTGATGTGAGCAGGGAGCAGTGCTGTGTGTCTGACGTGCAGAGCCAGCCCCACACCTGTGAGCCCCCCCTGTCTAGTGGCACATGTGCAGAGTGACGTTAGTCGCAGCATTTGGCAATGGCAGGTGAATGTCCTGTGCCTGTGTGTGTCTGTGTACTCTGCTGCGGTAGCGTCAGTGGCCTGTGGCATGTGACTGCTTAGAGGTGCTGCACATTATCCTGGTCTAGCTTGTGATGCACAGTGTGAGCCTGGATCATTGATTGTGTCGTTGCCCTCATTCCACCTGTGTACTTTCAATGGCACGTACTGCTTTTGCCCTTCCCCAGAGGATCATGTCCCTATGACAAAGGTGCAATGCGTTGGATGTATACTATGCCTTGTTGTAAACAGCACATTTGTTCTAATATGTCTCTCTGTGACATGTGCCTGGTGTATTGATGTAGTGTCACTTGTTCATCCTCACAGGTAGGCGCCTCTGCCAAGAAGCAGATATGGCTGACTGCCGTCAGTGCCGTGAGGAGTGCGGATGGTCGCAAGCGGCGCCTGGCCCAGGTGAGGAAATGCTGGCAGGATATCCAGTGCTGGACGCGGAGGATCGCACGGGTCCTGCTGGGGGACTCACCTGAGACCCATAAGAACCGGGGGCGCTGCCGTCTGACCCACATCCACAAGCGTGTGCTGGCGATGGTATTTCCAGACTTGGAGAGGCGCTTACAGGAGAAGCAGCAGCAGGAAGGGGGAAGGTACATGTGTGTTTGTTGTGTGTCACCAGCATTTGTAATTGCACAGTTGCATGGATACACTGCCAGGGTTTAAAGGTGCTGTGCAGATCCAGTTACCCACAGTATAGCTGTGGTCTCCTGCCTCCCTTCCCCTCCTTGCAATGTGTTCCCTGGTCTGTGTGTAGTCACTCCTTCACAAGGTAATGTAGGCTGGCGCTTTCTCCACGTGAACTATGCCTGTAGCATCATGTGTGGGGGTGGTGTCTAACAGGTTTGGGGACCTTGCCTGTGCCCTGTCCAGTTCAGTGCATGTGGGTTCCATGTCAGTTGGCACTGATGCTGAGTCCAGACATGGGTGTTAGTCTCTCAAGTGTCAGGCCTTACAGCGCGCATGTCCTATGTTGTGGCCTGTGACATGATGTGCATGAGTGTGCGATACGCATAGTGCAGGGATGGTGGCGTGTGTTGCAGTTATTCCCATTCAGGACCATGGAGTTGTGTGGCCACTGCTGTCCCCTGGGGCATATGTTCATAGGTGTCATGTGTGTCATCACAAAACGTGGACACTCTCAGTGTCTACAGCATAGGTTGTGCTCTGTGCCATTGTCCCCTGGCGCCATGTCTAATGACGTAAAATGTAGGACAAGTGTCCACTGTGCAGCCTGACCTGATTGTCCTTGTTCATACTCACAGTGGCCAGTGCCTGTGTGTCTTGTTACAATAATCTGATGGTGCCCATTTGGACATGCTTATTTGGACAGGCGCACCTTTGGTATTTGGCGTCCAATCTTGCATTTATGCAGCCCCTGTGTATTTCACCCAGACTAAGAAATGTAAGTGCCACCTGTGTCTCAACAAATGGTCTCATGTAGGGGGTGGTTGGTGCAGGCCAAGCCTACATGTCAAAACCAGAATTCTCCTTGCTAGGTCTGGCCAGTGTGTGATGTTTGTCTGGACATACACTCAAGGTGCAGTGAGCCAGTCATGGTGGGCATGTTTTCAGTATTACCTATGCAGCATGTGCCTCAAGTTCATGGATATGGTCCCTGCTCATCCCTATTTTCGGCAACGCTGTGTGGTGCAGATGCAGTGCTGGATTGTCCCCAGGGCCTGGCTCCTCTGTCAAACTCCATTTCATGTCACTTTCTATTGTGTCATGCTCTCCATGGATTTTCATTGGCATGGTGGGTCAACCAACTGTGTGTTGCATGCCCTACATCAGTACCTTGTTTTGTAGGTGTTAATGATCTTTCTTTTCAGGCTATGCACTGTAACCTATGTAGATTGGACTCATGTGACATATGTATACAGGTGTGTGATTAATTGCTGTCTCTTCACCTTGCCCACAGCATCGTCGGGGGACACAGAGGGAGACATGAGCACAGACGGAGCGGAGGGACCGAGCACCAGTGCCAGCGTTGACATCATGGCTGGCACATTGAGTGGTACTGAGGCAGGGGAGAGTGAGGCCGAGGACCTGTCCACTGACACGACTGAATATGAAGCTGACGGGTCCGAGGATGATCTCTCCGAGTGGGCGGAGGCTGCACCAGCAGCTGACAGCGGCACAACATCGCACCCCGCCCCCTCCATTGCCATCAGCCGCCTCCCACTTGCTCGTGTCCCTTCCCAGCGTGCCCGGTCACCACATGTCTCCTTCCTGCAAGGCACCACACCCCCTGCCACTGTCTCCACTGCTGCCGCCAATGCTGAGTCTGTGGACATCCAGCGGCAGTTGCAGGTTGGTCAGGCTGCGATCCTTAATGTCCTCCATGGCCACAGCCAAGTGCTGCACAACATGGAGGCATACTTGGAGGGCATTTTTTCATCGCAGGCTGACCATCGCCAGTTGCTGAGGTCCATAGACTCAACACTGACTGCAGCAGTGGGTCTCCTGCAGCGCTACGTCCCTCCCCCTACCCCTGCCCCATCCACACTTCCCACTCCCATGCCTGTCCCACGTACACCCAGACGTCAGCATGCACCCCCCACAACAGACACAGGCACCACACCAGCCGGGAAGGTCATACGCACACCTCCTGGCACACACACACAGGGTGAAGTAGGCCCACCCACTGGGTCGGGGGGCAAACGCAAGTCATGCAGCCAGAGTGGGAGTCCGCATTCCACCCAATCCACTCCCTCCAAATCCCCTCCCCTCTGCTCTCCTGGCCACATATCCGGCAAGGACTCCTTCGTGGCCGCTCTGTCCCTGAGCCCCACTGTGACACCACCCCGCAAGCGGTCAAGGGAGTCCCCGGTCAGGGTGGTTGAGTCCCCCCCTGTCCACACCCTCCCCCAGTGGCGCTGTGACCCATCCCTCCGCCCTCCCTCCTTGGGGCCTGTGGTTCCTTCGGGTGCGGGGGAGACGCTGGAGGACCTTGCTAAGGTGTGCAGTGAGATCCTGGCCTCCGCCTTTGGCCCTGCCCCACCCCCTGTGGTGGAGTCCTCCATCCCTGCACCCACGACGCCTACCCTTCGACCTCATGTCCCTGCGGTGCCTGGTACTTCCCCCCCACATGATGCCCTCCCCGCTGTGGAAGATGAAGGAGTCTGACTGTGCAGGCAAGCTAGGGGACACGCGTCCCACTGTGTCCCCCATCCAGCTGTGACTCATGGACTGCCCTATGGGCTTTGTAAATATTGAACTTTATCCACACACAAATTTTTTTGTACTGCTGAATAAAGCCAATTTTCTTTTCCTTAGATCACTACTGCTTTTCTGGTATTGCAGTTGGTGGGGCTGCTACATGATTTTGGGTGGTGCACATGTGTTGGGTGTGTGGGAAATGTAGTAGTGTGCTGGTCATAGTGGGGACCCTGGTATCTGTGTGCCATCAAAAGGTGTTAGCTAAGTGTCTTTGTTCATGTAAGCAGTTAATGCATGGTGAAATTGTCCCAAGGTGTGTTCCTTCCTCTGTGTACCCTGACATCTTCCCTGCAGGGTGTTTCCACTATGTGGTGCTGAGCTGTGTCTACATCAGCTGGGGGTGTGACGGACTCCTTCAACTTTGCACGTGCATGCAGAGCGATGTCTCCACCTGCATCATTCGTGGCATCCTTGGTGATCACTGTACTTGTGTATGTAGTCTGTTGACATGACTTCATGTGCACATGTTCCCTTTTAGGCTGTATGCATGTGTATACTCCCAGCCTCGCACACATGTGGTACATGTACTGCAGGATCTTTGTGCACCTGACTGACATTTGTGGGCATTGGATCTGTGGGTAGTCCACCCTTTTCTTTGCAGGGGCACTGCTGGTAGTGATAGGCACCCACCACTCCTATGTCTGGGCACTGCTGGGAGGACTCTGCACCCACCCCTCCTGTGTCTGGGCACTGCTGGGAGGACTCTGCACACACCCCTCCTGTGTCTGGGCACTGCTTGGAGTGATAGGCACCCATCACTCCTATGTCTGGGCACTGCTGGGAGGACTCTGCACACACCCCTCCTGTGTCTGGGCACTGCTGGGAGGACTCTGCACACACCCCTCCTGTGTCTGGGCACTGCTGGGAGGACTCTGCACACACCCCTCCTGTGTCTGGGCACTGCTGGGAGGACTCTGCACACACCCCTCCTGCGTCTGGGCACTGCTGGGAGGACTCTGCACACACCCCTCCTGTGTCTGGGCACTGCTGGGAGGACTCTGCACCCACCCCTCCTATGTCTGGGCACTGCTGGGAGGACTCTGCACCCACCCCTCCTGTGTCTGGGCACTGCTGGGAGGACTCTGCACACACCCCTCCTGTGTCTGGGCACTGCTGGGAGTGATAGGCACCCACCACTCCTATGTCTGGGCCCTGCTGGGAGGACTCTGCACACACCCCTCCTGTGTCTGGGCACTGCTGGGAGGACTCTGCAACCACCACTCCTATGTCTGGGCACTGCTGGGTGGACTCTGCACCCACCCCTCCTATTTCAAGATATGTACGCTTAGAACATACACAGGTGTGGGTTAGCTCCATGCATACGAGGTGGAGGTACGTGTCGTACATACACTGTTGGGGTGGGGGCACGCTCCATACGTACGCGGGTGAGGGTACGGGTCGTACATACACTGTTGGGGTGGGGGTACGCTCCATGCATACACAGGTGAGGGTACGGGTCGTACTTACACTGTTGGGGTGGGGGCACGCTCCATACGTACGCGGGTGAGGGTACGGGTCGTACATACACGGTTGGGGTGGGGGTACGGTTCGTACTTACACTGTTGGGGTGGGGGTACGCTCCATACGTACGTGGATGAGGGTACGGGTCGTACTTACACTGTTGGGGTGGGGGTACGCTCCATACGTACGCGGGTGAGGGTACGGGTCGTACTTACACTGTTGGGGTGGGGGGTACGCTCCATACGTACGCGGATGAGGGTACGGGTCATACTTACACTGTTGGGGTGGGGGTACGCTCCATACGTACGCGGGTGAGGGTACGGGTCGTACTTACACTGTTGGGGTGGGGGTACGCTCCATACGTACGCGGATGAGGGTACGGGTCGTACTTACACTGTTGGGGTGGGGGTACGGTCCGTACTTACACTGTTGGGGTGGGGGTACACTCCATACGTACGCGGGTGAGGGTACGGGTCGTACTTACACTGTTGCGGTGGGGGGTACGCTCCATACGTACGCGGGTGGGGGTACGGTCCGTACATATGCGTCCCCACGCTATGTGATGCTTGTGCGGGCCGTACCCTGGCCTTTGCCATGTGGGTACAGCCGTCCCGCCATTGTTGGGATGACGTAGGTGTGGGCGGGGTACGACTCGTACCCACGCTATTAAGGCGTGGGTACGGGATGTACCTGTATTGTTGTGTTGCCGGTTCGCGTCGTCAGGCACTTCGGTTGTGGCGGACGCTGGCTTTGCTGGACACGCCCCCACCCCCTCGTAGTGACCAGTGCCTGGGGGTCAGGTATGTCCAGGGCATGTGTGCTGTGTGACTTTGGTGGGGGTTTTGTGTCCTGCCCCTGCCCCCCCCCCTTTGCCCCTGGGTGTTGTTCTGACCTTCTGCGGTGTCTGCGTCCGAACCTGTAGAGGAGGTCGACTGCTATGAGGGCCGGGATGACACGTAGGTTCGGGTCCATGTCTGTCCGTCGCATACCCGTACTCCTTGTTCGCGTCATCCTGATTTCCCGCCAGTTTTTGGCTGCCGGAAAAAATTCATCGTGCGGGATGACGTCGATGCGAATCGTGATTCCTGGTTCGTGAATGGCAGGCTGCGTGCGTCCCGACGTCACGTCGGCGCTTTCCCGGATCGCATTTGTATGTTTATTTTCGTCGGTCGGGGTTTTGTGCGATTCGTACGGAAATGGAGTTTCCGTGCGAATCGTAATTCCATGTTTGTATATTTTGACGACCGGGTACGCGTCGGACGGAGAATATGCTCCGTCCGACGGTTCGTACCTGGTTTTTACAGGATCGTGATCGGCACCTAAGTCTTTGATTTTAAGGCACTGATGGGCATATTTATGAAATAGTTAAGCAGTGCAGCGCAGCAAGTCATCTTGCTATACCGCAATACGGGGAAAGAGTAGGAATGCGCAGTATTTAATGCATAGGGCGTACAAAAACAATCCTGAGACACATTTTCCTCTTTCAATGTGTGCTGCAGCACACATAGAAAGAGGAAATAGTGAGGTGAAATAAAGATATTTCTCCTCATTACATCGCTATAGTGGAGATGTCCATTTTTGGTGCATTCCCAGGTTTACAAGGTCTTGGAAAACTTGGAATGCAACGGGAGTGTGTGGGAACACCAATGCAACACCCATAGAAAACCTTCTCAGCGTAATGGAAAGCAGCGATTTGCACTGTGTTGCTTTACTCCAGATATTTGGAGACACTCAAAGCCAAACAAGGTGGCTTTGCGTGGCTTCAAAAATCTGACTAAAGGTTTGCATCGCTCACACACCAAATTGCGTGGTGTAAGAGCACTGCAAACCAGGTCATAAACGTGGCCCTAGGTGTGTGCTCAATCAATCAATCAATCAATCAATCAATCAATCAATCAGGGGTTTATGAAGCGCTCTACTCACCCGTGAGGGTCTCAAGGTGCTGGGAGCAAGGTGCAGCTCCGGATCAGTCAAAGAGCCAGGTCTTGAGGCTCTTCCTGAAAGTGTGCAGAGTGGGGGATTGTCTGATGTTGACTGGGAGCTCATTCCAGGTCTTTGCTGCGACGTAGGAGAAGGCTCTTCCGCCTGCTCTGGTACTGCGGATGTGCCAGGTGTCTGCCAGGGTGAGGTCAGCAGAGCAGAGGTTCCTTTTGGGTACGTGGAAGGAGACTCTTTCATTGAGGTATTTGGGTCCGATGTTGTGGAGGGATTTGTAGGCATGGGTGAGAAGCTTAAAGGTTATTCTCTTTTCGGTGAGGAGCCAGTGGACGTCTCGTAAGTTCTGGGTCATGTGCTCGTGTTGTGGGGTTCCGAGGATGAGTCTGGCTGCAGTGTTCTGAATGGTTTGGAGCTTGTGTAGCAGGGTTTTGTTCATTCCGGCATAGAGGGCGTTATCGTAGTCTAGTCTGCTGGTTATGAGTGCGTGGGTGATGGTCTTTGTGTATACGAGGGGATCCAATTGACGGTCTTGCAGAGGATGCAGAGGGAGTTGAAGTAGGTGGAGGTGACAGCGTTGATCTGGCGAGTCATGGTGAGGGAGGAGTCTAGAATGATGCTGAGGTTTCGTGCGTGGTCTGATGGAGTGGGTGGGTTTCTGAGGGTGGAAGGCCACCAGGTGTTGCCCCAGGTGGTGGAGGAGGGTCCAAGGATGAGGACCTCTGTCTTCGAGTTGAGCTTAAGGCAGCTGTTGTTCATCCATGCTGCAACGTCTTTCATTCCTTCCTGGAAGCTGAGTGTGGTGTCTTCGGGGTTCTTTGTGAGGGAGAGGATGAGCTGGGTGCCGTCGGCGTAGGAAACTATGCTGAGCCCATGCTGTCTAACAATGGCAGTGAAGGGGGCCATGTAGATGTTGAAGAGCGTGGGGCTGAGCAAGGATCCTTGGGGTACTCCGCAATTGATCTCTGTGGGTTCGGAGAGGAAGGGTGGGAGTCAGTTCCTTTGGGTTCTGCCGGTGAGGAAGGAGCAGATCCAGTTGAGGGTGGTTCCCCGTATGCCGGCGTCCTGGAGTCTGGCGGCGAGAGTGTGGTTGGAAACAGTGTCGAAGGCTGCGGAGAAGTCTAGTAGGATGAGGATTGCAGTGTGGCCCTGGTTGAGTAGCATGCAGGATGTTATCGGTGGCAGCGAGGAGGGGGGTCTCGGTGTTGTGGTTGCTGCAGAATCCAGACTGGGAGGAGTTGAGGATGGCGCTCTCTTCGATGAAAGTGGTCAACCGGGCATTGACGAATCTCTCAGTGACTTTGGCTGCAAAGGGAAGGAGAGAGAAGGGCCGGTAGTTTTTCAGGTCGGCCGAGGGTTTCCTGAGGAGCGGCTTGACCTCTGCCCGCTTCTAGTGGTCAGGGAAGATGACGGATTCGAAGGGCTCAAAACATTTTCAAAAAGGTTAAAACTCCTGCCTAGAGCATAACTAATTAGGCTGTGGCCCCAAACAATAATGACCTGTTTGGCAACAGCTGCATCTCAATTTGTGCAAAGCCTAAGGCTCAAAACAAACAGAAGGTCTACTAGTGACAGCAGGGCTTTTAGGATGCTGGCATGGGAGAACGATGTCAGACCTCACATATTTACTAAATTTTCCACCTACTATGTTCTTCTCATTGAGTTAAGCATCCGCTCCAGAGATCTGTTTGTCACCTATATGTCATTCATGCCTTAACTGCAGGTGCCCTGTGATCGATGAAAGTTATTACTAACCTGCATAGAATGGATCTATTCTGTGGGTAATCTAAAATGTACTTGCTGCATTCTGTGAGACAGGGAAGCTTGTTTTGCAAGTGCCATGCTATACTATGAGAACGCCAAGCTTGCACTACTGCTGCCCAATTTGTTCCTGTCCTGTGATGGGGAAATATTTTGCTGCTGTTGCCCTAATTGTTTTTGTCCTTTCAAGAAGGAAATATTGCTCTATTTCTGCCCAAGATGTACCTTTTCTATGTCGAAGGGTTTTTTCCTCTGCAGTTACGTGGTTTTATAAAAAAAACAAAGGCTATTTTGATTGCACATATTTAACATACCATATGACCTATGGACTGTGTCACAATATGTGATGTAAGAGATTTACATTCATGTGGAAGGTGCCTTACCACGTAAGGGTAGTTTTCAAGCGTTGAAATATGTTGACAGAAAAGAGAGGCAGGAACTGCTGCTTTACTCTCCCATTTCTAAAGAATTCAGGAATGAAGACTCATTCCCATCAGCTATGGGCATAGATATAGACATCATTAGATTTCCTTTTATCCTTCTCAACAGGAAGTGGAATCAAAGGATTTCCCATTATATACCTGCACATGCAGTGACTTCATAGGATTTCATCCACATGCACAGGAAGTTCCCATCATCTGTCACAGTAAGTAATATAATTCCTCCCCCCAGGACTGATTTAATGCCAAGTTGCAGCACAAACGCACATCGGACGTGTCAATGGCATGCCGAAGGCACACTAAAAGCAGGCCCATCTGTGCCCATCCATAACTGGACCATGCCAATCGCCAGTCACCCAGGTCCTCCACACTACTGTTGCTACCCTGCTGTTATCCCCACACTCTTAAACATGGATGCAGCTCCCCATGCTGCTGTCTCGCCGAACCTCAGAACACAGAGGAAGGGTTCTCCTGTGTTTTCTGCACGTTTTCATGCACCTACCCACACCAAAAACTCATCGCACCCCTACCAAAACTCCCAAAATGCCACTCTCTCACTCACACCAACAGTTACTTGCAACACTCTGGACTCACACGCATGCTCAACACCTGGTCACTCACCAAACACACCACAGAGATGTGGGGCCTGCTGCACGACAACACCCAAAGCCTATGTTTCCTCAAAGAAACCTGACTGAACGCTGCATCGCCACCTGACATCCCCAGAGCGACACCTCGGCGACAGCCAACGTCACTAAGCCGCACTCTCTTCTACGGACCACCTGGACAGTGCACAAACTTCACCAACACCATCATGGACTTTGTCACACCACTCGCTATTGATGCTAGCAATTACATACTACTTGTAAGCCTGAACTTTGGCCTGGCAGACCACGTCGAACCCAACTGAAATGCACTCATTGAAGTCCTGGGAAGCCAGGGCTTCACCAAACAAGTAAAGGGTCCTACCCACATCGCCAGTCACCTCCAGGTTCCTATTTTCACCACCATGGTTTAATTTTTCATATATGGGACACAGAAACTGGCCTGCTGAAAGACTGTATGCATCTTAGTTAAGAGCAGACAATATCAGAGGTGCTAAGACTCAACTGCAGCTCACCTATGTATCTATACTTGTTAACTCTGTATTGTGAGTCACTGTGGATAGGAGAGTGGCTGTGTGACATCACAAAGTATGCACATGCTAAAATAGTTATGTTATCTAACTCCTCATACATGGGGCAGACAGCGGAGGTACGTACACTAGAACGGCTATTTGGATGAACTAGAGGTGAAATCAGATGAAAGGCTGTGAAGAGCGAAAAAAGTAAACAAAGGGCAAGTGTCAATTATAACATGTAGATGAGCATGTTAAGTGGGCTTGGGCCAGTGAACCCCTGCCCTTATTGATGTGTCCCATATCCTTTCACTGATTTCTTGTTTTCCCCTGCAATTCACTCTTCCTGTCTTTTTCTCTGCTGCCACTCGCCCATCGCAGATTTAGTACAGAGCCCAAGATGTGGGTGCATGATGAATGGCATGACTGCAACTAACAACTAAGTTAGACAAAGGAAATGTTTTTTAAGGATTTTAGGAGACGCTGCCACAGGATTCTTATCTCAATCTGCAAATGTAGATGTAGATGTGCCCACTGTTAGAAATTGGGTTTCTAGTTGGCTGGGGTATGCCCCCCGTCCAAGCACGAACCACAATCATTGTCATGGTAAGTCACACACTTGAGATGCAATTTGTAAAATATTTGTGAAACACTACAAAACAGTAAATCAGTTAAAAAAACACCACAAATAGACTTTTCACCAGGTCAAAAGAACAGAGCATAAATGTATTTTTTTTAAAAAGAACAACACACCAAACATTCAATAGGTAGAACTTGAGATATGAATTTATAAAGAATAAACTGTAACATAGTGCTTAGAAGCAATAAGCACTTATTTAGAATATCTGGTTGTGCTGGACTGGGGCAAAAATCAAATGTACAGGCCTGATAGGGGGACCCACTTAGGCCCGCTGAACAAAAGTACCTTGATCCTGCTTCCGACAACATCGAGGGAGATGCGGGTGCTGTCAAGGCAATGCGGTAGTTACGATCCCAAAATTGAAGAAGATGTGTCAGCTTTCTGCAAGCAAAGTCGGTAATGCGCCAGTTCCAAGTGTGATGCACTGATCTCATATGCGATGCATCAGTTCTGTTGGTGTAGCAGAGAATGCATCAGTTCCTAAGGTGATATGCTGGTTTCTGAAGACAGTTCACTGGTTCCAATCCAAGCAAAGGTGAAAACTTAGGCCTCACTTTCAAAGTCTAGGACTGGCATGGCACCACTTGGTAAGGCAGACTCACAGATGGCAGAGTCCCGGTGCAGATAAGATGGATGTCTTCTATGTTCCTGAGACTTCAAATCAGGAGGTAAGCCAGCAAGACCTTGGAGTCACTGGTTCAAGTGATGCAGGTCCAGTCCTTCTAACCCAGGCAGGGGAACAGCAGCCAGCAGAGCAGCACAGCAAGGCAGGAATCCAGCAAAGTAGTAGACAGCAGAGTGGCAGTCCTTCAACAGCACATAAGTCCTTCTTCCTTACAAGGTCTTCACAGTTGCAGAACTGTACTGAAGTGGTGGCGTCAGAGGTCCAGCACCTATACCCAGTTGAAGTGCAGGAGGTACAACTGGGTGTACCTCCCTTCCTGCCCTGGCTCTAGACTCACTGAAGCGGGGTTTGCAACCCTTTGTCTGGGGACAGGACACAACCAGGTATAATTGTGAGGCTGTGCTTAGCTCCTTCCTCCCATCCTGCCCAGGATGGCCTATCGGGATTTGGATGGCCCATCAAGTCATACCTAAGCTCCCTTTGTGTGTGGCTGTCTAGAAGGAATGAACAAACAAAGCTCAGCTATCACCCATCCCAAATGTGCATTCAGAGACAGGAAGAAGGCACAAAATGGCTAAAGCAAGAAAATGCCAGCTTTCTAAATATTTCATTTTTAGAACTGCAATTTAAAATCTGACTTCGGCATAAGTTGTAATTTTAAATTGTGAATCCAGTGACGCTGAACTTGAAAAGTATGTCTCTTCACAACTGGGAATTATACCTAAAAGATGTTATAAGGTAATCCCAATGTTATCCTATGTGAGAGATAGGCCTCACTGTTGTCAAAAATGATTTTAGGAGTTTCTCACAACCAGGGCATGTAAAACTTAAAAAGAACATGCACTGCCTTTTAGATACATTGCACCCTGCCCTCTGGGTTATCCAGGGTCTATCCTAATGGTGACTTAAATGAATAAAAAGGGAAGGAGTAGGCCCGGTAAAAGGTTTGACTTGTCAGGTGGAAATGGCAGTGTGAACTGCACATACAAGCACAGCCATGTTCAGAGGGCTACTTAAGAGGGTGGCACAACGAATGCAGAATGTCCACTAGTAGCATTTAATTTACAGGCCCTGGACACATGTAGTGCACTTTACTAGGGACTTATAAGTGAATTATAAGTGAATTCAAATTCCAAATTGGGGATGTGCAACTTTTACCATGTTTAGGGGAGATAGCACCAGCACTGTAGCATTAGTTTGCATTGGAAATGTGCAGAGACCTAAAGCCATCAAAAGGAGGTCAGAAAAATTGGAGGAGGAAGGCGCAAAGTTGGAGGGAATACCACCCTAAGGCTGTCATGTCTAACATCTACACTGTCTGATGAATGAGTCAGCAGGATTTTATCTGACACACTTCAACTAAGCATCATGCAATGAAAGGTGTTGGATTGAATGCCATCAGTGTGCTAAAGGTGCAATCAAGACAAATCCTCCTGAGCGTAAGTAGGCTGCGATGGAGCTTCATTCAAAAAGGTTCACCTGGCACATTCAGAAAGGACTCAGAGTGAGAAGGAGAGCACCAAAACATAACGTGTAACATACAGGTCAATGATTTGTATGTTATGCAAATAGCGCAGAGGTTGACTGCTTTTGTAGCAGAGATTTTTTTGTTAACTGGAGATAATAAGTTACAATCCTTGTAATATAGCAGAGTGAGTTATGAACCTGCATTAAGGAACTGCATGCAGATTGCAAGAACCTTGTTTTTTCTCCATCTTGCATTAATGTAAGGTTACTAAAAGGTTGCCTTTGGGTAGTGATTAATAAGTATTAGTATACACAACCACCCCCACTCAGTTCTATAGAGTCCACACACATTTTAAATCCTCACTTTCAACCTGATTTATAGTTTGGCGGACAGGTGTTTACTCTGTCAGAGTGATCGAGTAAAGTACTCCTTCACATTAACTGAGTCCCCACCTGACAAATTCTGAGATGCCGCCGGCCGAGTAGACATCTCTAGCTTGGGCAGGAACTTTCACAACGGTTCCTGTCAATGCAGTGTGAATTTGAGTGATGGCTCTGTTAACATGATGGGCCACAAGGCAATCTTCAATTTTCTTTTTCCAAAAACAAATACCCAAAGTCGGATTTTGGGGGGGAAATTAAAAAAATCAATATCCCCTTGCCATGAGAGTTTTCTTCCATGGCAAAAGGAGATTTTGTAGTTTTCACTGCCTCTTACCACCAGGATTTACCTGGCAGTGAAAACTGGCCATGTATTCACCCACTCTAATGGGGTGGGCAGAGACATGGCCAAACCTCTGATGGCCCTTACTTTGTTGGGATATTTGATGTGTAGCTCGGCTGCGGACATGCAGTAGTCTACGCTCTCAATATAGTCAATGTCCACCCAACTCTAAAGGCAAAATTCACACTTGTGGCAGAATCTTCAGAGGCTCTTGGTGAAACGAGCCTTAAGCATGGCAGGCAGACCTTCAATTAGATGGAGAGGGTATTCCATAACCACTGTGATGGCCCACCCTCTCTGCCAAACTCTAAAACTGGCAATTTGTGTTCTCCAGAACTCTTTATAACTCGACTGATAATGCATGTATGCAAAGTAGCTGAACAACAATTAAGTGAAGTACATCATGGTGAGGAGAGATGAGGAGAAAATGTTTGGTCATGTACAATGCGTTTTCTAGATGTGAGGGGTAAATCTGGTGTGAGTGTGGTCGAGGATGTGGGTGTTAAAAGAGGCCTCTTATTGATGGATGAGAGGATTTTAAGGAGAATCTGCTTCTGTGGTCCTCAACATTGAATAAGTGGAGGACAGAAATGGGACCCTTTTGCAGTTGGGTTGTTCTATATTTCACATGCTGAAATAGATAAGGCATGACTCTCATGCTGATGATTTTGAAGTCTGTTTGAACGAGTAAAGTTTGACTTTCCAATGAGAGCTTAGAGAATGCTATATTTCTGATTATTGGGTCAGAAAGATGAGTTCGGAGTCAATTGCAATATAATTCTTTTTTTTTTTTTGTAAAGCTTTTTATTTTTTTTAATTGAGAAACATCAGCGTTTCATAAGTTATTTTTTAATTTATTTTTTATTAAATTGTTTTGTGAGTTTTCAAGGTTTGTATTTGAGACACAGTATTGGTTACAACTTACTTTTTGGAATTGGTGATTAGTAAGAATCCCTGGTTTACAGGATTTGTTTTCAAGTGATGTTTGCAATCGAAACTGCATTAGAATGGGTATACATTGAGGCATTTTTTTCAGTACAATGGTGAATCTTGTTTTCATCCTTTTCAAGGAGAATATTGAGTCGTTACAGCTACAGGTTAAAGAACACTGGGGAGACGGTGGATCCCTGTGGGACACTGTGGTTCACTGGTAACTGCTGGTTTCCTGAGGGAGCCACCTGCATCATTTGGAAGCAACCAGAGAGGTAGTATGGCAAAATACATAAAATAAAGTAGAATGTTTCCCAAATACAACTAAAACTTTCAAGTGGTGATGTTCTGGAAAAATGCAGAATTCTACAACAACCATTATAACTAAAGAACATTTAAAGACTATAGTATCTAAATAAACCAAGCCTTCAAGATTTCTTTCGCTCTGAAGTTGATGTTAAATTTGTTTATTAAATCAGCAAGCATATGCAGATTCCAAGTCCTTGGTTGTGGGTTTTGCAAAGTGAATTAGAACACCATGGAAGCTATTAAATTGACTGTGATGTCTGTAATGAAGTTAGAGATTTCCAGATTGAAGGTAGTGTTCAGTCCCAGATGTATGCAGTCCAGGTTGAAGGTGGTTAGATCAGAGGGAGAGAAGTGGGAGTCACAGATGAAAAGTTCCATATGGGTATAGGAAGAGACCTTTTTTGTTAACTACTGTGAGTGCTCTGCGTTTGTGTGTTGAGTAAGGTGAGAATGTTGTCGACTAAGTTGACAAGGCCATGTACACCCAATGTTATGGGGTTGGGGTGGACCCATAATTTAGCTATGAGAAGTGTATCAAGGAAGTAAGTGACAATAATCTAGACTCTGTGAACAGAATGGTAAATTGAATAATGAGCATTGATGAGTACTATGATAAAGCCCATTATTAAATTAAAAATAATTTTAACAGTTGAATGTGCAATGATTAATATAAAATTCAAATTTGAAATGAGATGCATTTAAAATGTGCAAACTGCAATAGGCCGTCATAGCTATTTGCATAGGACATAGAAAGGCTAAAAAACAAGTTCACTTTAACTAGAAGTAAACCTAATATTGCTGAAATGTGCACAAACCTAATTTAGAAAGTTTGACCTTAAAGTGACATACCTAAAAATATTCATCTTTACTACAGCATTTTCTGGTTTAACAAATCTATTACTTTTCCTAACCAACATTTTGTTGGCAATGACCAAACTTTGTATTTTCTCATGTCTTACATAATGCTTGAATAGAATAGTTGTACATTTGAAACAATAATTCTTGTTCATGTTAAATAAAATGCATAACCTAACAATGACTTTGCAAGTTGATGTTTCTCACTTTTAGCATAGTCCATTGTTTATGCAGTGAAACATTTAATATTTAGAAGGGCAACCTGGTTTGATGTCTATGGGAACTGAGGCTTATGTTTCCAAAATGTAACTACGCAAGAATGTTTGTAGCTAACATAGTAATAAAGCTTTGCAAGCTGCATGTATTTTCATGGGAAAGGAAGAGCTGAACCTGCTCACAGACGAGTGCAGCCATCTGATTGCTTCAGGGAGGAATACGTTTGCTACAATGTCTGCAACATGTATTAATTTCTTTCATATTAATTAAGTTCATTGATTGCCAGGCCTCCAGCTTGTTGCTTGTGAGTGTCCATGTGGCTTGTGGCCTTTTCTGGTGGGAGTTAATATGGGCCTGCATGGTTTTCCTATTGGCTTACTGCTTCCATCCATCCCCTTTGCCTGCAGCATCTCCCTTCCATTACATTTGTATTTTTGTGATTGTTCTTATTCTTTCCTATCCTTCCTGAGAGTGTAGTGTGTGTATACTGTACACAGTAAGTAGTATACCATAGCCCTTGTTGCCAAAGTCTCACAAATGGCTACACGCTATCTTCTATTTTTTTGTTTGTACTAGTAGGAATTGAACCACAACAACAAATGCACCATTTCACTGATGTTCTTCTCCTGGCTTATTTGCTTCTAGGTGCACAAAAAGACACAGGAGGAGGTAACTATCAACATCATCCATTGTACTGCCAGACAGAAGTCCTGCTGAGGACCACATCACGTCCAACTGTGACCACAGACATCTCTGCAACTTGTGCACCTGCGTCCTGTCTGACCTCTGAAGAAAATGGGCCCAAAGAAAGGTACCAGGTCCTCCAGTACCAAGAAAGTTGCCGGTGCGAAGAAGGAACAGAAAGAGCAAGAGGCACTAACCACGACTGGTGTGCCGGCAAATGTGTTTTTTGGGACCAAGAAACACACGCCTGCAGCATCGCTGTCCGGCGGGAACCAAGCTGGAAGCAGCACATCCGCACTAGCGGGCCAACCCCACCAACCTAGGCTCAAGCCCATGAGTGTCGCAGAGGTAGCCAGTCTACTAACGAGCAGTGATGTTGAAATGTCAGTATCACAAAGTAGTACACAATCAACGCATGCGGCAACCCAGCAGATAAGTCTGCAGCAGCAGGCGCAGCCGCAAGAACAGCAGTAGCAGGCCCAGCCGCATGAACAGAAGCAGCAGGCGCAGCCGCAAAAACAGCAGCAGCAGGCGCAGCCGCAATAACAGCAGCAGCATGCGCAGCCGCAAGAACTGCAGCAGCCGCAAGAACCGCAGCAGCCGCAAGAACTGCCACAACAACAGCCCACAATAGTAGTTGTTCCTCCTGAAGTAGGGGCATTTCAGGAAATCGAGCTTCCTGCAGACAAAGAGGGGAAAATCATTGTTTCAGAAGATCCATTGTCTTCCAGACCCCCAGCAAGGAAAAGGAGGGTTATTCCATCATCTTCTTCTTCAAGCCCCGCTTCTGATGATCTTGATGCCACTTGGAAGCCACCAGCTCAGTCTGAGAGTGATACAGGCCACAAGGCAAGGCTAGTGAAAAGGAAGGTTCCAGAAAGCCTTAGAGTTATGGAGGTAGATGTACAAGAGGGAGATGATGATGACGACGAGCCAATCATCACGAACATCACTCCGGCCCAAAGGATATGGAGACCAACATTATTACCCTATCCAAAATGGCTGCAAGGGATGTAGCACGGATACCACCAACACAGGTAACACCACCACGACCTCCAGCTTCCATATTTTCATTTGCAAAGGAAAGGCAGGGACCTACATCCAGCTCAACCACCACCTCAGTAGGTAGTGGTAGAAGGCGCAGTGTAGCTGCTCAGAGTCACATTCCAAGCACACCCTCCAGTTCATCTGGTATTGAAAGTGGCACATCCAGCAGCACCAGGAAGCTCTCCTCCCCAGTTTGGGACTTATTTTTGGTTAGCAGTAAGGAGGAGAACATTGCTATATGCTCAATTTGTCGCCATGCTGTTCGGCGGGGTAAGCTTGGTACAAACTATGGTACCGGAGGCCAAACAAGTCATCTCAAAATAAACCACACTATCGTGTGGGAGGCTCACCTACTTCGCTTAGAACAAAGTAAAACTCAACCCATTGTTGTTGGGCATGAGAATCAGGGGACAATATTATCGCAGTGGAAGGTGATCAAGAGGGAGAAAATTCTATCCCTGTCCCCAGTAGTGTAGTAGTACCGGCCACATCCTCCTCAGCAACGTCTCAGGGGCACCGCAGTAAGAGTCTTAGTCAGGCTGAGACACCAAGGCCACCAAGTAGTACTGCAATGATTATGAAACAAAGTGCGTCATTGAGCCTAACTGGGTTGAAGAAAACTGCACCACAAAGGAAAATAATCCAGACCACCATTGACAGCATGCTTAGGTTGGAGGGGCAGTACCAACGCAACCACCAAACGGCACGGTTGTACAATGCAAAGCTGGCTAAAATGTTAGCACTGGACCTTCTCCCTTTTTCATTTGTGGAAGGGGTGGGTTTCCTTGAATTTGTGTCAACCATCTGCCCTAAATGGAAGGTTCCCAGCTGGTCCTATTTTGCAAGAGTTGCTGTTCCAGCACTACATCATGATGTGCTGGAATTGGTTGGACAAGCTTTGCAGCAGAGTGCTGTTCACAATATCCACCTAACAACAGACACGTGGACCAGTTGCCAAGCCACTGATTACATGTGCATCACTGCACACTGGGTCTCATTTGTGGGGGTTAGAGATAAGCTATCTGAAGGTGCTGTTGACGCAGCTGAGATTTTTAAAGCTACTCGGAAACAAGCAACTGTATCCATGTTCGCCAAGGAGAAATCTCATACTGCTGTAAACATATTGGAAGAGTTTCAGAGCAAGGTTTTTGAATGGCTGCGCCCAAGATGGCTTAAGATTGGTTTTGATTCCACGGATAATGGCAGTAATGTACTTAAGGCCATGGAGCTTGGTTTCTATTTCAGGGTTCCATGTTTGGCGCACAGCATTAACATTATTGTTCAAGACTTTCTGAAAAAAGAAGCCATAGTCAGCAACATATTGACCATCTGCAGAAGAAAAAGCACTAATTTCAGCCATTCTTTTAAAGCTCGGAAGCAGCTGAGGATCATTCAACGTGACTATAGAATGCCAGTCAAAGCACTCGTCCAGGAGGTGGCAACACATTGGAACTCAACTTATTACATGCTTGACCATCTGTTTGAGCAGTACAGGCCAATCAGTAAATATGTCATGCGAAGAGGGGATGCTACTGTGAAAGGCATGAGCCTTCAGATGGACCAATGGTGCCTAGTTAAATGCCTGACTGAGATGCTTCTTCCTTTCGAGGTCTTCACACGTGAAGTCAGCAAGGAGGACTGTACTATGGGCCAAGCTATCCCATTGTTGCAAATGCTAGAGCATCAGCTGAAGGAGGTGTCAGAAGCATACAAAGATGTGGAGGAAAAAAAAGAAGCCTATGAGTTGGCGGAGAGCTTAGCTCGCCGCTTAGCTGACAATACAAGGGCGCAAAGTAAGATTTTGTCACAAAAACATTACATTTGTGCCACAATTCTGGATCCACGGACAAAATGGGCACTGAAGACATTAATTCCTTTTTCAGAAATGGATGTTGCCCGGTACAAAACGTGGATAGATGAGTCAGCGAGTAAGTTGGAAAATGAACGGCTGCTAATTAAAAGCCCGCTAGATAAACCCACAACAAATACTGCAGCAGGGCATCCGGCGTCAAGTTCAACTTGGGAGCCTGAGCGCAGTGTGTTTGGCTCAGAACACTCACCAACACTATCTAAAACAGCAAGAGCTGTATCTTCAGGCCCAGTAAAATCGTTACAGGATTGGTATTTACAGCAAGGCATTGGTAAGTCCAGTGCTGATGCAACAAGAAAAAAGCCCGAAAAAGGTTTTGCACCCCTGAACATTCAGCGAATGGTTCAGGCCTATCTGGATGACCCAACAGAGGTGTACATTGATCAAAACCCATTGAGGTATTGGTATGGGAAAAGGGCCCAATGGCCAGTGCTCAGCAGGTTGGTGATAAACTATCTGGCTTGCCCTGTTGCAAGTGTCTCTTCAGAACGTGTTTCCAGTGCTGCTGGTTCCATTGTAACAGTGAGAAGGACCAGTCTCTCACCCAAAAATATGGAGAGGTTAACAATGATCAAAACGAATCAGCACTTTATACCACCGAATTACACAATACATGAATCAAGGGAGGAAGATGAGGACAGCGGCTCAGGTGATGGAACTGGTGTGTTAGATGATGATTACCTACTTCTGGTTGAACCCCCAGAGTTTGAGGACGAGCTATACTTCCCTGACAATTAGGCTTGCACTTCCAGTTCTTACTGTCTTCCTCACTTATTTTCTTTTATTGGTGTATCTGTCTTTCTGGTTAGAAACTTTGAATCACAACAAATCCATCACCACCGTCGTCTAATTGTTTTATTGCCATATACAAGTTTCGTCTGGCTGCATATCATTCACAGTACACTCCTCAAAATCCTGCTCCTCCATCCTCCTGAATCTCCCTAAATCCATTGCCCTCAAGAAGTCAGATGATGATGATTGGATGATGCAAAATAGAAGAAAAAAAAATATTTCCAAGTCCCTCCACAATAAGTGGAACATGAGTGATGGTAACTACTATAACTATCCTCCTTTGTGATCCGAGAGAGACTGCCCATTAACTAAAGATGAGAAGGAACAGGTACTGAATGATGGCATGCATTGGACGCTGACTGAGTGATTTTGTTGTTGTTTGTTGTGCATGAAGTTACTTCATTGTGTACTTTATGTAATAATCTACACACTAAAAGTAACTCAAGTCCCTTTTCCCTTCTTGTTTTTTTAATACCAAATTTGTACCTCTACTGCAGGCCAATACATTGCATTTTGAATATAGGAAGGGGGCTCACGCGGTACACCCAGACTGAGTTGAACAACACCATCATGATGACCACAGTGACATAGTATCTTCACAGTCACTCAGTACACAGATCGGAGATGATTGATGGAATAAGTCAAACCATTTCATGAGTGGCATATAAGGTAAACAAGTAAACAACAACCACAGCAGACCTAAATGTCTGTGTAGCGGTGGAGTCAAGTGTAGCGGTGGTATGCCTGTGGTAAATTGTAAAATGCTATGTTGCTTTGTCCAACTCTTTCAAAAAATGTACGCTAAATGGAGGATGTGCAAAGGGTGCCGTCACCGTGGGCCTGCTCTGTCCTGTTGGTATTGTAGGTTAATGCTGGAAACAGAGTAGAGATGATGCATCCATGCCGCCTCAGAAAGTGTTCTTGTTGCACTAACATTAACTTTTCCATTTTTTTCAACTTGGTTTCAATCTTAATATCCCTTTTGTTTTTGCATCTACAATTACAGGCCGGGCCTTACCCTGTGCTATATGTGGGAAAACAACAATGCACACCTACCTTACCAATGAATCTACATCTGCCAGGCAGGCAGTGGCGTCACCCAAGATTGATGGACGGAGCATCCATGGAAGGGAGGACCAGCAAGAGGAATGCCGAGATTCAACTCACCATTTGACCCGGATAACACAGTAACAGTATCAATTTTCATCTTTTAAATAATTTGATTCATTTTTTTGTCTACAATCATTACAACAGTGTGTTCTTGTTGTTATTACTATTATTATTAGGTTTGCTCTCTGTCTATAATTCATCCCTACAGATATTTTACAATTTTATTTGCTGTCTGTAAAAGTAAGCCCGGTAACACTGAACACAAACTGTATGTAATCCGGGTCTCTCCTTATCATCAATCACCATGCATGCCTTATTTCCTTTTTCTCCCTTAACATATTGATATGGATATGGTAGTCTACAAAGATTCTGTCGTTTGATGTTTGTCCATGCATACTGTTTTTCTTTCTAAAACCTTTCCCCAAAACCACCCTTCCCAATCATTCAACAAACCCTAACACTCTTCCCCCGGGCTGTGTGACTTATTGAGGTATGACTACATTAAATGTACATCAATAATTTATCACACGCTTGCTGGGGCGGATGTGGCAAAAGTAACAGTACTTCAATTTCAAGGCAGGGTGGGGATCTTCTTCTGCTTGCCCACCTGAGCAGTATATTTGTGAGGTAATTTTTTTACCAAAGGAGCTGGCTAATACATCAGCATTAATTCACGGCATTGATTGGATTCATGAATTTAATTAGTCGTCATCCTCCTACACAGCACTAACATTTACGCTTGTGTCAGTGTGCTGTAGGCCTAGTCAAGTGACTCGACACAACTAGAGTTGCTGTGTCCTACTAGGCTATCTCCACCACCATTATGTTTTGTTGTATTTGGGCATATTATTGTTTGGCAGTAAGTTCTGTTCTGCACTGTACTTCAGGCTACTGACTGTCTCATTTTCTTTTTTGGCAAATGCTGCTGCCAGTGTCTACTACTATCACCACGACAACCATGGCATGTTAGGAATGAAAACAATCATCACCATGCAGCCATCGCTGTGCCCAAGTTCAACATCAAGCAAAGGTAAGAGAGAGAAGTTTGGGGGAGGCATAATTAATAATGGACATGTTTTCACTAATTCACACACCCCTTTGAGTCCAGTTGCAGAGTGCCTAGAGTAGAAGAGACTGACAGTACTAGTAGTAGGACAAGTCACTCAGTGAGGGGTGCTGCATCTATCTGTTTCTGTCTTACAAAGTCATCCAAATATTACTGGCTGTGTGCGGCCCTGCACCAGCAAGGAAAGAAGGATACAGTGTGATGTAAAACAGTAACCCCACCCAGAAAACATTAAGAACATTGTATGTAAACTTAATTAGAAATATATTATTTAATACCCTAACAAAAATAAACTATGTAAAAAGAAATCCCACACCTGACCCACCCCTCTCCCTAACCCCAACCAATGTCCGTAAAGAAAATGTCCAATTGTCCAAAAGAGGAAACCCAACGCCCGGATCCCCCCCCCCCCCCACCCAAGAATAATTAAAAAAAGGGGCAATAAGAACGGGGTCTAAGTTCAGCGGGCTTTTTTCAGGAGGACACGAACGTGCTCCTCCAGGCGGGAAACACGGCGCTTCAATGTGCGGCAGTTGCATCCATAGGGGGGGGGGGCAGCACTAATGGAGGGGCGGTGGGCGGCTGCCAGACGGTGGGGTCGTACCACTGGAGGGCGGTGGCTGGGGTCCAGGGCATTGGAGGAGGCTGCAGCTGCTGCTGCCACCTCCTCCTCCTCCTCTTCCAGGACCACCAGCCGATGATTTTCGTTCTGTATTGCCTCCAGTTTCCAACGCCAGGCCTTGGCTGCCAACTCCTTCCGGTCAGGTTTCCCCTAGGAAGGAGTAGCTATATATGAAGAAGAAAAAACAAGACTATTGTAAAATATACTCTTAGCAAAGCAGTAAGACAAATATTTCTACACGTAGTGTCACGGTAGCACTTGCAAGCACATAACATTTGTGGTATTTAATGTACTATCCTCCCACTTTCTTGGATTTTAACAATCGTGGGAGTTTCAGGCATTCAACCAACCATGCATCTGATTCCTATCAGCCACCAGTATGCATGTTGCATGCATCCCACAAATCCTTCTCTGCCAGTCATAAATCTAAAATCTCGCCCGTCCTTCTTTCTTCCACTCTTCTTTCCCTTTTCGTTCAACCCATCCATCAAGGTCATCTGATCTGACTTTTAGTCTTCTCTATAAAACTTTCACAGCTGAGTTGAAATCATCAGATAGAAGAGGCCATTGGTAACTCAACAACACTCCCTCCGCTAATGCTTTTACTAATGCTAAGTAAAGGGTGTCTTCAACCGTTCACAACAACCTCTAGGCTCTTACTTAGTAAGTCAACTGTACAGTATTATACAGTACTCCCTTGCAGTGAGTATAATGTCAGTAAGTAAGGATTAGGTATCTAACTTACCACCGCCCGCCACTGCTGCTGGCTCACCGCCTGCAGCTCCTCCTGCAACTGCCGCCTCCTCCTCACCTCCGTCAGCAGCCGCGTCGCCTCTGGCCCCGGCACTGGTGTTTGGTAGTGTGCCTTGAAAAAAACATTACACATTTTTTAGGTGTTATATCCACATCCCCCTATTTTTCACTAGCAAGATTGAAAAATGAGTTAATAGTAATACATACATATACAACATACTTCACCAGTACAAATCAGGTTGTAGTAGAGTAGACACTAGTAGTTATATGGTCCCTAGAGTCATTCTAATCTTTGCTTAGTTAGCCCGAGCCATGCTACCATTTTACCTTTGTGTCTTTTATTTTAGCACACGCGTCGTTACCTCGCAGCTGGTTGTATAAAGAGTGACGCCTTTGAGCCCACATGAGCTCATACTGCTACTGTCTAAGCGTTGCGTACAAGGTCAATCAAAACAAGCCACTTTGTTATGGAGTTCTGGTGTTAGTCCATATTGCTTATCCAAAATGCTACACTTTTTGCCACAACTGAGAAATGCTTGCAATATACTAATGCACACCATTTTTCTCCTAACAGACGGAAGATTCCATTCTAAGAACCAGAGCTTTGCAGAGCTTATGATGTAATCAGTACTAGCTTCTTCTAAGGTGAGGGGTCCTCATAATTCGCTCAGATCTTCATTTATAATTTTATCTAAACTATATTCCTATTCCTACAACTGTTCACTTATTTATTAATCCTGATTTGTTTTTTTTCTTCGTTCTATGGACTTGTACTTGTTGTAAGTGTAACTAAGTGCAACAATGTTTATAGCTTTAATCTTATGCATTTTGCTGTTGATTATAGAACAACATACATAGCTTGTCAGTTGCAAATAAAATAATTTTTGAACTTACATAGACTCGGGGGTATTTGGTGTGGATGGACTTACATGACTAAGCAAGCGAAAGCAAGGGTGTGCAAACTGTGCTTGTGCATTGCTTCCACGACTGAGAGGTCGGGAGTGTTATGTTCTGGGTTGTCTACTCATTGGGTATTGGGGGGGTTCAGAGAGCTAATAGTAATAAAACACTATTATAACTAGTCGGGTCAGGGGATTGTGGTGGGTTCTGTTCTGATTGAGGTGTGAGTGTGAGGAAGGTCCAACCTCCCATCACCAACATCCTATTTTCTTGTGCAACTGCAATGTTCTGTATGTGGAAAGTCCCTACAACAGTAGTAGTATGTGCTATCCTATATAAATAGTAAAATCTGGTTGGGCATTTTGTTGGTGGGAATTGTCGAAAAACATCAAGATTAATAAAGCCTCAAACATTAAGAAGAATAGAAGGAGTACAAGAGGACAACCCAAAGGACTGATCAATGGCTAGAGCTACTGGTGAACCTGAGTTTTATTTAAAACCTTTTAAATAAAGAGTGGCCAACTGGGCATGCTTAGATACCGACAGACTTAATAGTAGTAGTACAGAGAGGCATAGCAGAGGCAGTTAGAGGCAGTGATAACAAGAATCTAGAAACAGATAGTCTAGATCGAAGGGTAATTGTTGGTAAAAAATAGCATTAGGAAACGGAAACAATAGTTTGGGAAAAAAATACGGTGCAGTAAAAGTTAGTGAATAAGAATTAATATTAAAAACAGGAAGACTTACTGGGGCCAGCAGAAGAGCCCTTGTTCTGGTCCTCCTGGACTGGAACTGCTCCCGTCTTCTTGCCCCTGGGTGCTGACCATGAAAGATATAAGAAAGGAAGAGACAAACATTGATGATTGGTGTGAAACAAATAAAATATTTTTATAAGACTGTCAAAAAAACATTTGTGTAAACAACAATTGCAATAAAATTGACCTATCTAATCTGGTCGACAAGTAGTATCTGGGGCTTCGCGGACCGACTAGTTATTATTTATCTACACTAATCCAGTGTTCCATTGAGATTACAGAATACTAACTAAGCCTAAGTAGTACGTACCACCTGACCGAGCCCACCTATTCCAGGCGTGCCAATTGTACATTAAGTAAGCATTTCCACTTCTTTTAGTCCTCAAAAAAGCATAAATGGAGGACATATGCCTGTATTTTTGCATACACATAATTGTTGGTTCATTGATGCAGATGTTCTGCTAGTGCTAAGCCTCTTAGCACTCACTGAACAAACTACAAAAGGTTCTACTAAGGACTGGGGTAAGCAGTAGCAGCACTCAGCAGCACGTGACGTAATAGAGGGGGCGTCGTAGACCACTAAAAAATTACAAACTTATAATAAGTAACTAAACCTAAGTATCAATCCACCCCTATCTCTTAGTGACAGGACAAAGGATGGACTACAGTCACTCTAGCATTACCTAACTTAAGTTTTCTAACATAAACTCTTACATAATCACGCAAAACGAGCGCAAACGCAAAGTTGTAAATAACAAGATTAGTAGCGCAGAGCACCAGTGTCATAATAATCACAAAAGACTTTTGAACGTAAATTACCTGTAATGTATGTAAGCAGCAGCATTCTAGCTGGTCGGAAAAAAAATATATTCGGAATATATAACACAGAGCAGAAGAACAGACACAAAGTAGTAATAATTAAATAGCTACTCACCAAGACCCGGCACCTCCACTCCTAGCAGGTCCAGCAGGTCCTGCTCCCGGGCAAGGATATCGGACCACCGGTGCGTCAGCTGGTTCTGGCTGCGCCGGACACCCAAGCAGCGAAACACTGCCTGGCGCACCTTCCCCCACCGCTGCCGACGCTCCCGGATCCCGTATACCCGAACCCAGGCCTGCCGCCTGCTGCCAGGGTTAAGGGGAGGTGGCGCTGCACAAAAAAAAAAAAACAATGCAGCCAACTCCACCTCCCCAAATAAGGCCCGTGCCTGCACCCCTTGTGGGCGCCGCCTTCCGCAAGGAAGGCGGTCGTGGCTCAGGCTGCAATGCCCCCCTGTGGCCCTTTGCCATGGTTCTGGGGTAGGCGGGGTGCGGAAAAGAAAATGTAAAAAATAAAAAGAAATGAAAAAAGCAGGTAATAGAAAAAGAGTGAAAAAGTAGTTAAAAAACACATAAAAAGTAGACAAAAATAAAAAATATAGAGTCAGGAAAATAGAGAGAGAGATAATAAATAAAAAAAGATCAAAAAAAAGTTGGCGAAGTCTCTGCGGGTGATCTTGTAGCCATCTGGGATGGCTATGGCGATGTCGGGTATGGAGGAGTAGTTCAGCAGGAAGGCGACGTCCGGGGATGTTGTCCCAGAGCTCGACGGCGTCTTTGCGTGTGGAGCGGGTGTTCAGTAGTATGCATCGGAGGTGGTTGGGGTCTTTCTTGGTGGGTGGTTCATCGGCTCTGAGGCTGGTGTAGCTGCAGTTCCGGCAGGTGAAGGGACTGTGTGTGTGTTTTGGGGTGGCCTTGAAGCAGGTGTGGGTTCGTCCTGAGTTGAGAGTTTGCAGAGTGCTGGCGTCGTAGTGGCGGTGGTCGTTGTGGCGGGTGCGGGGGCCAGGGGTTCTGGCACTGGGCGTGGTCCAGGCGCGGACAGGCGCAGACGGGCTTGCCTTAGGCACGCCCTTGGCGCACCAGCGGCGCGGCCGCTCAGTGGCCAGCATAAATGGGGAGATGGGAGGGAGGAGCAGCTGGGAGGCGGGAGGCGGGGGCAGTGAATGGGGAGTGGGCAGTCAGGGGGGCGGGGTCGCAGGGGACGCAGCGGAGGGGGCAGTGAGGGACGATGAAGGGAACAGTAGGTAAAAGGGCACAAAAAACAAGGGAAAACGAGTGTCACAGAGGGAAAGAGGGCACAGAAATACAGGAAATACGAGTGGCACAGAAGGCAAAAAGGGCAGAGAAATACAGGAAAAAAAAGAGTGGCACAGAAGGCAAAAAGGGCAGAGAATTACGGGAAAAATGAGTGGCACAGAAGGAAAAAAGGGCAGAGAAATACAGGAAAAACGAGTGTCACAGAAGGGAAGAGGGCACAGAAATACAGGGAAAACGAGTGGCCCAGAAGGCAAAAAGGGCAGAGAAATACAGGAAAAGTGAGTGTCACACAAGGCAAAAATGGCAGAGAAATACAGGAAAAACGAGTGGCACAGAAGGCAAAAATGGCAGAGAAATACAGGAAAAACAAGTGGCACAGAAGGCAAAAAGGGCAGAGAAACACAGGAAAAACGAGTGTGACAGAAAGCAAGAGGGCAGGGAAAAACAGGAAAAACGAGTGGCACAGAAGGCAAAAAGGCAGAGAAATACAGGGGCAGTTGAGAAACAGAAGGCAAAAACGGGCGGAGAGGCACGGGGGCAGCGAGGGGTACAGAAGGAAAAACCGGGCAGAGACACGGGGACAGCGAGGGAAACAGAGGTGGAAAACGGGCACGGACCACGAACAGGCAGCGGGGGAAGACAGAAAAACAGCAGTCACAGACATAACACTGAAATACAGGGAATACAATAAAACAAGAGAGCGCAAGATGAACAAACCTACGGCCTACCACTGGCCACCAGGGATGAGGCGCAGGTGGTAGCCAGTGGGTGGTGGGTGCCTCTAACTTCCTCAGCAACAGCGGCAGCTGGGGCAGGGACACACATGCGGTGCAGTGCGGAGGGGGAGCGACCTACCTGGTGGGGTCAAGCATCGCTCAAAATAATGCCCCCTGCAGCCCTTATGCCTGGACTGGCCTGAGGCTCTTCACAAGTCACCACCGGGCTCACCTCCTTATTCCGCCTGCCCTTCTCACTGCCCTTCTCTCCACTCGCTGCTGCTGCTGCTCCGGTCTGAGGCTCCTTCACCCGAACAGTAGCCCAGCTACCGAAGGGCCAGCCGGGCATTTTTTTGCTGTTGCTCCGCCTCTTCCTCTCCTCACTGTCGGCGGGTCGGGCATGAGAGTCTGCTGCAGGCGTCCCGGTGACTGCTCCGGCATGATCGAGTCCGCCAGAGTCTCTCCACGCAAATTTCGGGCAGCCACTGCTTTGGAGCTGGCGGGGTTCGCTGCTATCTTCGGGGCCATTATTACACCACTTCCAGGATTTTTAAGCGCCAGTTGATCCAGGTATTTCTCCACGGAGAACCTGACTATCCTTAGCCCAATTTTAGTCCAGATCGCCCAGATTCTGCTGCAGAGGAACTGTGATCTAAGCATAAGGGAAGAGGGAGTATTTCACTTGGTAATTTGAGTGGTTCTTTTAAATTCCAGTATCCTTACATGGGGTTCAAATCACAGGACCCGCCACAGTGCTGATGCCGGCCTCCTAAGCGGCCGCCATCTTGCTCCACCTTTCGAGGCTGGTCCTAGTTAGGGTCAATGCTTTTCTCTACTCCTTACCCACCTTCTTGTCCATTCCCTTGTCCTAGACTGATGGTTGTCAGTCGAGTTCAAAGTCAGTCGAGTTTATTGTACAGTTAATTAAAACCTTGACAATCAGGCACTTCATATTGACATTTTATACAAAAAGAGTAAGTCGCCGTTAAAATGCAAAAACAATTAAGATAAAAAATAACCCCAGGATAGTTTTGAGCAGCAAGAAGCAAAGTGCAATGGTGTGCAGATGAAAATGCAAAGTGCATGACCACCATTTGACCTCTACATGGATTAGGGCATATTTCATGCGTATTCCGCGGCATTTGTTTTGAGCAGACAATCAATTCCCTGTAGGTATAATCTAAGCATCAAGTGAAAAAGTGGCCAACCTTGTGAATCAGTTTCTTAACAGCAGGTTGGATGAAATAAAAAGCAAGAAGGCCTAATTATGTAAAGAAAGTGCGAAGTGCAAAAACAGTAATTATTACTTCTGCAAGAGTCTAATAAAAATTATAAATATTCTGCTTATCTTGCAGCAGAGAGAGCTGCTAAGTACAGAGCATCTATTTACAGAAATCGAACTATAATGTAAAACAATGCGTTCATAAAAAAAACGCCGGGTACTTAGGGGAGCTAAGTGCAAAGCAGCTATTTGCAAGGATCTTGCCGTACAGTAAAACAGTGCATACATTAAAAATCATAAGGTATACTGGATAGGTCTAGTACTTAGCAGCAAGTTTATGTGGAGTAGTAGAAAGCAAGAAATGCCTCAGTATATGAGAAAAGTTCAAAGTGCTAAAGCAGCAAATGTTACATCTGCAAGATTCTAATGAAAGTCGTAAGTGGTCGGCCTAAATTGCAGCAGAGAAAGGTGCTAAGTGCAAAACAGCTGTTTGCAGAGATCTTACTATAGGGTAAAACAGCGCCTTCATTAAAGATTGTTGGATACTTAGAGAAGCTAAATGCAAAGCAGCTATTTGCAGAAATCTTGCTATAGAATAAAACAATGCATACATTGGAAATTGTTGGATACTTGGAAAAGAGAAGTTAGTCAGCATAAAATATATCTATATGGAACAGTCTGCCTAGAGCAAGTCCTTTTAAAGTGCATGGTGTGCCAGTCTAACGTTGCTGAAATTCCGATTAAGACAGCAACAACGCCACCAACTCCGCCACCTTGATCGACAACCTCGGCCTCCGACAACTCGTCACTGAACCCACCCACGCCGCCGGCCACACGCTCGACCCCATCTTCTCCACAAGCACCTACGTCACCTTCAACCACACCACCGAACTCCACTGGACCGACCACCACTACATCCACTTCACATTCAAGAAGGCAACCACGCACCACCACACTCAACAACTACCTCGCCGCTGCTGGGGCAAAATCACAGAGAACCAACTGACCTCCGCCCTCGCACTGGACCCTCCAACTGACCCCACTGACCC
Organism: Triturus cristatus; assembly: GCF_964204655.1. NCBI lineage: Eukaryota > Metazoa > Chordata > Amphibia > Caudata > Salamandridae > Triturus > Triturus cristatus. The sequence goes on along the minus strand of NC_140587.1, from coordinate 729,565,592 downwards.
TGACACCGCCGCCCGAAACCTCAGACATTGGATCGAAGACTGCGCCAACACTCTCACCCCGCTAAAGAAGCCCTTGATCAACCACTCCAGCAAGAAAGCCGCCTGGTTCACCGGGGAACTCCAGACCTCCAAACACACATGCCGGATGCTAGAGAAAAAATGGCTCCAAGACCGCACGTCAGACAAGCACGCCGCCCACAAGGACGCCATTCGCAGACACCACCAACTCATCAGAACAACCAAGAGATCATCCTTCAAAACCCGACTGGACAACCACGCACACGACTGCAAAGAGCTCTTCAGCATCGTCAAGGAACTCTCCAACCCCAACGCCAACACCAACGACATCCCGCCCTCGCAAGAACTGTGCGACTCTCTGACCACTTTCTTGCACCGCAAGATCATAAACATCCACGACAGCTTCAACACACCACCAGCCCTAACCACGACTGATCCCACCCCGAACACTACCTGCACCAACCAGCTGACATCATGGGCCCACGTCAACGACGACGAGACACGAAAGATCATGAACTCCATCCACTCTGGATCACCAACAGACCCCTGCCCATACCACGTGTTCAACAAAGCGGACGCAATCATCGCACCCCAACTACGAAGGTCATCAACATCTCCTTCGACTCAGCAACATTCCCGGAAAGCTGGAAGCACGCCGAAATAAACGCCCTCCTCAAGAAGCCCAAGGCGGACCCCAACAACCTCAAGAACTTCCGCCCAAATTCCCGGCGAAGGTCATTGAGAAAATCACCAAAATACAGCTGACCCGCCACCTTGAGGACAACAACATCCTAGACCCATCGCAATCGGGATTCAGACGGAACCACAGCACCGAGACAGCCCTCATCGCCGCCACAGACGACATCCGACACCAACTAGACAATGGCGAAACCTCAGCCCTCATCCTCCTGGACCTATCAGCCACCTTCGACACGGTATGCCACTGCACACTAAGAATACACCTCCAAGAATCCGGAATCCGGGAAAAAGCGCTAGACTGGACCACCTCCTTCCTCCAGAGGGTCCGCCTCCCACCCCACCGTTCCGAAGCTACCAACCTCATCTGCGGCATACCCCAGGACTCACCCCTCAGCCCGACGTTGTTCAACATCTACATGGCCCCCCTCGCACAAGTGGCCCGCCAACACGACCTGAATATCATCTCCTACGCCGACGACACCCAGCTCATCCTCTCCCTCAACAAGGATCCTCACACCGCCAAAACCAACCTCCACGAGGGAATGAAGGCCGTCGCCGACTGGATGAGGAGCTGCCATCTGAAGCTGAACTCAGACAAGACGGAAGTCCTCATCCTCGGCCCCACCCCGTCTGCCTGGGATGACTCCTGGTGGCCAACAACGCTAGGAACAGCACCGACACCCACGGACCACGCACGCAACCTAGGAGTCATCCTCGACTCCTCCCTCTCCATGGCCAAGCAAGTCAGCGCAATATCCTCCTCCTGCTACAACACCCTCCGCATGATCTACAAGTGGATCCCGATCGAAACCAGAAGAACTGTGACCCAAGCCCTCGTCAGCAGCCGGCTGGACTACGGCAACGCACTCTAAGCGGGGATCCCGACCAAACACCTACAATGACTACAACGCATCCAGAACGCCTCGGCCCGCCTAATCCTCAACCTCCCCCGACGCAGCCACATCACCCCCCACCTCAGAGATCTTCACTGGCTCCCCGTCGACAAGAGGATCACCTTCAAGCTCCTCACCCACACCCACAAAGCACTCCACAACTCCGGACCAGCCTACCTGAACAACAGACTCAACTTCTACACCCCCGCCCGCCAGCTCCGCTCCGCCAGCCTCGCCCCACGAATCCAGTGTACCACCTCCGGAGGCAGATCCTTCTGCCTCCGGACCAAGGCCTGGAACACCCTCCCCACCCACTTGCGGAAGACCCAGGACCTGCTCACCTTCAGGAAGCTCCTCAAGACCTGGCTCTTCGAGCAGTAGCAGCAGCAGCAGCCTCCTCCCCACCCCCCCCGCAGCGCCTTGAGACCCTCACGGGTAAGTAGTGCGCTCTACAAGTTCTGTGATTGATTGATTCAGTCGGCATCTTGTGTGGATTGGTTCAAGGTACCATGGTCCATTTGGCTGTATTGCTGTCTGCTAGCTGGTTGGCCTGTCTTTTAATGCTCAGTTCAGCGACGGATAGGGATTTTACCAGGCAACAGCTTAGTCGGACATCCTCACCGAAAAAGCATGCTAACAATGCTTTTCTGCAAGTCCGAATGTGTTTCTTGCTAAAAAGTGGTTTACAGAGGATCTGACGTTCCCGTATGAGAGTCTTGCATATGGTTAGCAATTGCATTGTGTCCTCCTCCCCTCCCAGCAAAGTCGACAGATTGCTGGTTTCGGGGGGCGTAGCCACGGTGGCATGTGATATGCAGATGGTATTATGCCTAGGCAGAGTTTCAGGAACCTCGCTGTGATGGTTCTGGAAAAGCTGGCATGAAGTTAGAGTTACGGTGACGCCTTGCTATAGGACTGCAAGGTAAACCAGCCATGAGTGCGCTCTGTCAGGGCAGCTTTATCCTGTATGAGTGATTCTTTTTTGAGCATGCTATTTACTATTTTTTATAAGCTTGCAAACGTCCTTGGTAGCTCCCAAAGGTCCTGCAGTCCCAGTGGGTTAAGTGAGTTGTCCAGATTGCGTCTGGCTGGGCATGCCTCCTTGGTTTTCAGTTCTTTCCACAGATACGTATTTAGCAAATCTGGTGGACCCCTTTTAATTTTAAACCAGCTTTGATGAATGCCCCTTTATGGGCGAGCTCTTCTCTTTTTATGCAGAACTCCAGCCTTAGTTGTGCAGGGGATGTTTATCCTGGTAGGCCAAAAATCATTCTGACTGCTCTTGCTATTGTACGATCCAGAGTTTCGGCGTCATGGCTTCACTTCCGTAGCTGATTGATAGTATAAGTTTCGCCTGGATCACTCTGGTTAAGGGGAGGAAGTTTGGACCAAAGATGTTGTTTTTAGGTTTCTTAGTGCCACATCGGTCATTATTCCCTTTTTTTAAGGATTCTCATTGAGCTATATAATTCCCTTTGTTATCAAGGATAACTCCCAGGTACTTGTAGTTTTGTACAGCTTCCAGCTTACATGACGCCAGATGGCAATTAAGTTTTGACTTTTTTTGTGCAGGTTCATGCTCAGGATTTTGTTTTTTTCTCTCTTAATGCTGAGATTGTTCTCCTCCGAGTACTGAGATGTAATATCAAGCAGGCACTGTAAACCTACTGGTGTCTGGCTAATGAGCACCAAGTCGTCCATGTAGAATAGATTAGACAACTGAAGACCACCTAACTTGGGAGCATGGAAGTTGCTTCCATTGAGAGAGACAGAAAGCTCCGCCACAAAGAGATTAAAAGGTATTGGGACGAGCATGCAGCCTTGTTTCAAACCTGAGGTTTTTGGGATCTTCTTTGTTAGGTGGTCTCCTGTGCCCAGTTTTACTTGCACCTAGGTGTTGCTGTGTAGGAGGACTAGCTGTTTTAAAAGTAGCAGTGAAATGTTCAGCCTTTTAAATTTTTGCCACAATAAGTTCCTGTTTATGTGGTCAAACACTGATCTATAGTCGATAAAACACAGGTACAACGGCTGTTTTATAGCAAGTGTGGTGTCTATCAATAGTGAGAGGGTCAAGATGTTGGTGGTAGTACCTATATTCTTGCAGAAACCTGTTTGGTTTAACGGGATTGGTGAGATTTCCGCGGCCCAGGACGTTAATTCTTGTAGGAGCAATCCTGCATAATATTTGGCTTCATTTTCAAGCAGTAGCTTTTTGGATTGTTCCTATTGCCTTTTTTGTAGATGACGGAGATGATCGAACCCCTCCATGATGATGGTATCGTTGATGTACGCAAGATTGTTTCAAAAGTTGGTTTTAGTACTGATGCCCAGTATTCCGGGTCTTGTTTGAACAATATGGGTGGGATCCCATTTGGTCCTGGAGCTCCCTCGCACCTGCCTTTGGATATCCTTTTGCAAATTTGTGTAGTCATAATTGTGAAGGGCTGTTCGAGTGATGTATTAGAAGACACTTGAGATGTTGGTGCTTCCCTTTCGGGCAAGAGGTTGTCTGTGTGAAATTGAGTTTCTTGGTCTTTGTTGAAGTGGGTTTGTAGGAAGATTGTCCAAGCCTCTTCTGGTAAATGTGAGTTGATGACTAGGTTTGACGGGTTGGAGAGAGTGTTGATCTTTTGCCAAAATTGCGCACAGTTAATAATTTTGATATCATGCAAGAGTTTAGCCCAGAATGCTTCATCAGCATCTTTTTTGAAGTGCCAGATTAATTTCCTAGGCTTGGATTTGAATTGCCTCCATTCTTGTAAGGCCATGGGATCAAAGTTGCCTTTCTTCAGCCTCCGAAGCACATGGTTTAACAGCGATTTGAGCTTTTTTCAGTTGTGCATTGTTTCCAATGTTGGAGTAGGGGCGTTTGATTTGAGGGTGTTCTGATCTCTTGCTTGGATGAATTCCCTTTTTTACTCCATGTTTGTTTTCCTAGATTTTTTGTAAACGTCTCCCAACTTCGCAGGTTTCAGGATCTGTGACTTGTGCTTCTTCCACAAGTTGTTTTGCGAGGAAGAAGAGGCCTTCCGGGCCATCTGTTTTGCATTTTATTCTCTTCTCGTTGGATGTGTATTCTAGATCAAGTGTGTTTGGTGGAAGAGTTTGCGGTGTGGAAAATGAATCTATTGTAATTTTCTGTGGTAAATGGTTGCTGTATTCTGAGGTTCCAATATGGTAATCCCTTACTTTTGGGAACATACAGCGAGAGGTAAATGTGAAGTCCATTGTTGTACTCACTACTGTATTGTGAAATGTTGCTGTCTGTGGACGTCTCCTGGAAATCTTCCATTTAATGCTCAGAAGCCCAGCTGCTCCAGGGTCGCCAGAAGCCTCTGAGCTATTTTCGTATGTCTCCCACCTGAATTATTGTCTTGTGCTGCTGCATCCCATATGGATGGGTCCTCCTCCATATTGATGTCTTCGGATGTGTTCCTGAACATGTAAAACAAAAGCACAGGTGCACCACACGTTAATTACAAGTTACAAATGTACACAGGTATGATTTATATACAGTTTAGTTCTTGTACAAAGTTTCTTTTTATTCCAAATTTCTTTTCTTAAAATATGGTCATATACATGAACATTTCTACATTGATACAGCCGACGCGTTTCGTCCTACTGGAGGACTTCTTCAGGGCTGTTAATTTAAAAAACAACAATAAATGTATAGACAAAAGAATATACACATAAAACATACAACACATCACTAAATGTACATACATTTAAAAATATTGATCCGTTCAGCTAGGGGTCTATATTTGCAACCTAAGTTCACATAGCAAGCAAACCCCAAGGCAGCAAAGACATAGGTCAAAGACAGACAGACAGACAGTCATTTGGTATATACATATTCTAAAAAGCAATACGTGAACAAAAAACAACTTTTTTCATCCAATTATATTCATATTCACATTGTGTCAATTGAAAAATAACTATCTCAGTGAACAATACAAACAATTTAGTTAGAGGCATTCAAGCTGAGGAAGGGAAAAGACCAGAGGAGAAACAAGAAATTGAGGATCAGAGAGTCGAAAACATCTAATGAGGAGTCAGGGTTTTAGTGAGTTTTAAGGGTTCTATTTTACTGAGGTGTTGCTAATGATTGGCAGAGGTACCCACCATGAAGTAGCATTAAATGGGATGGTCACCATCAGTTCAAAAGATCAACGGAAAATCCAAAACGAAGCTGCAAAGGGAACTACCTATCTTATGTTCCCCCTGTAAGTCACAGTTATGCCAAGATAATTTGAATTTTTATTTTACAAAAAATGAAAAAGATGAGAACAAACAGGGGTAAGCACATTCCATCCAACAATGATGACCAGATCGACAGAGCCAAAAATTTGCCAGTTACCACTCAATGGGAGATAATTACTAAATGAACTTCAATCTATGACGTCAGGTGAGATATCTTTAATAAGAATAGAATCTCAATAAAACGGCGTACATATCATTTGGGGACTTGCAAAACTGCTGATGGATGCTCGATCCATTTACCTAAATGAATAAAGATAACCATAATACCCTTTCTTCGTAAAATCTGCAGAGCCAAAAAAGAAAACTGGTTCACGGAGTTATTTGTGTGATTGCCCCAACACAGAGATAAACAAAAATTACATACTTCTTATTCACTGCGACACGTCTTTACGCAGTCATTCGCCTGATTATTCTTATACAGAGAGAAACATAGGCTACATATTAGTTATTCGCAGCAAAGTGTTGTTTCTAAAAAATTGGATCCTGTATGTGCTATAATTTTTCATCAAGAGTTCTGCTAGTAATATAGGGCTAGTGCTGTACCATTAAGGCCCCCTCCTGTTTAAGACACTAAAACAGTGTCAAGGTATAACGCAGATAAAAGGCTTTTTTCTATTTTTTCTTTTTTCTTTCAATACTTACATCAATATCATATCTCCAGTCCCCAACGGAACCATAAACTGTAAGTTCGTAATTTGTCAGTTCTACTGCAGTATATATATGCAGGGACAATTACCGATAATCTAAAAATAAGGAAGAACATTCAAAATAAATATAAATAGCCCAGCCTCTAGTCAACCGTTTATAGTGAAAAGATGCTTCATTTACCTCAAAAGGATAATAAGCTATGTATGCCAAAAGCTCATAAAATGGCTAATAGTTCCTAGTCACCCTTATTCAATAAATAGTTATGGTATTTGTGCCATATTGGACTCTAAAATATTTTACTTCCACCCGACGTACATCACACAATTGCTGTGCCAAATGTAATACAAACAAATTCTGGACAATAGCAAAATAAAAATAAACGACTCAGATAGGCAGAAAGTTCAAAAGTTACAGCAAACTCCCAAAGTAAACTTTATTAATAAAAAAACGGGGGAGAGGAGGTAGGGAGTCCTGTAACGTAATATTCCCAATCACATATCAGAGCTGTGCACATCATGATCTGTAAGTCAAATAACAGTTCGTGCCCAGGTCAGCTAGATACCAACACCGAAAGACATAGCCCTGATAACAATCAACACGGGACAACATTTGTCTAACGTGCACTTACCAATACCCGAAAATCGGCAAAACTCCGGTGCGCCCAACGTCACGGCAGGAAAAACGAGAGACAAATTACATTCCCGTGCAGATTTAAATGCGCAATATTCCATATTAGGAGGAAGCCTCGATCCAATTCTATGGCGGCCATCTTAAGCTAGTAAAGATGTCTCTGCAAAGCATATAAACCTAAAGCAAGCATGATCTAAACCCGCCAATAGTCCCACACCACTCGGCCTGTCAATATAAGAAAGAAGAAAAACGGGCGCCCAAAGTGATCAGCGGTATGATCTCTAAATATAAAGGACAAAAATTATATTCCAAACCGCCATTATAATCTTCTATTTTAAAGTCCTGGCCATCTTAAAACATGGAAATCGCCAAAAAGTAAATCATGGCATGTTATTGAGTATGTTTTTACAAACTCGTGCACAGCATCAGGTCTTGGCCGGGCGAGTTGTGTGTTCCTGAACATATTTGAATTGAATTCCCCAGTGATGATCAAGCTATTAGTTTGCTGTTCTGTTAAAATTTTCTCTAGTTTCTCCTTCAGCTGCTGGGTGCCTTACGTTTTATAGCCTAGGTGTAATTATAGGTTTATGATGATTATCTTCTAATTTTTAACTTCTCCCTGTAAGGTGATTCTAAGCACTTGCATGGCGTTTGGAGGTGCTAAGCTGTGCGACATAGACTCCATAGCGTAAATGCTCTTCATAGAGCTATATGTGGCAAGGCCTCCCTTACTGTGGCCGAATTTGGCACTCTTTATGGCCGGTAGGGAGAGCAGGTTAAATCCATTTAGTGCTGGTGGCGATTTGCACCAAGATTCCTGGAATGAGACTGTATCAAAACTTTGTAGGTACGATTGCAGTTCCAGGTCCAGAGTCTTATCACCCATGCCGTTGATGTTCCAGGAGCAAAGTTTGAGGGTTTTTTTGATTTTGAGTGCAGGGAGCTTATTATGTCACGGATTTTGGACTTTGGTTTTTATAGTCCTAGATAACCAACTCCACTCTTGCGGGAATGTGCTTTTTGTTGCATTGGTCCTGTGGGTCAACTGGTCTCTGGTTTCTTTGTTCTCTGAACTTTTGCTACACTCTCCACGTAGCACTGAGTATGAATATGTACTCAATTGAGCCTGCCCAAGATCTTTTCGATTTTCTAGAGTGGCGATTAAGGGTTCCTGGCACCTTGGTTTGGCTAAGGGCCGTAGCCTAATGCCCCAGGCATTGAGTTTAGTGTGTTATTTTAAAACTTTGTCTGCTAGCATGGTGTGGCCCAAGCTGTTTTAGTTGCTTCCACTTCCGGTTGATCTGGAGACTCCACAAATTCTATTGACTCTAGGTCGTTGGATTTTATGTTCTTCAAGCTACTGATGGAGTTTAGTAGACGTGGGATGTAGGATGTATCCCCTGTTTAATATGTCGATCCGTCCCTTTGGCTTATACTCGGGATGGAACATGATTATTGTGGACTCCAGATGTGCTGTTTGATCTGTAGGCGGTTCCTGTTTAGCTATTTGGTGTGTCCACTGGCTCTGGGGATTCACTTGTTGTTTTTGTACTGTATGTGTGACTTCCGCTTATCGGAGCTACCTCGAAGTGAAGGTCTGTTATAGACGAGTCCTCTTGTGTGCCTCCTCTGCTTTTGCAGGGTTCGCTCTTAGGGCCAGCTCCACCGCTTATGATTGTTTTAGGGGAGTTGCTTCCTTTTGCTTCTGTCCCCTCCTTCTGGGTTGGGCATTCTGATGGCTCTTGGACACGCTCTGTCTCATCGCCCGCCTGCATTGACTTGTCTCGGGGGTCTTACTTTAGGTCTTTCCCCCAACCATGGCTCTTGACCCTGCAAGGTGATATAGTCTAAGTTAGCTTTTGGTTTCGCCCCTTTCTCCTCTGCTTCCTTCTCTGTTTGGATATTTGCAAGCTAGTTGGTAAAAAAGTCCTCTTCCTCTGTTCTTGTTGGGACCAAACCCTCATTGGGAGAACTTGGTACTGATATCAGATAGTTGTGGCTACGGCTGCTTCTGTTCATCTTTACTTTATTTTGATGCTTTATTTTTCCAGATTGCTACTGCAACTGTATGATCATTTGCTCGTATTACTGAGAATCTGCTGAGTTTAATGAACTACTCTTTATTGGAAGTTCTACTTCTGTAATTTGGCTGATACCTTCATGCTCCTTTGATCTTAAACTTTTTCTTAAGGTTTTATTCCTTGATGGAATGTGCTTGGTGCATTATTTAGCTATTTCTTCTAACCAAACCTTTTATGAGAGTTTCTGTAAACTTACTAAAGATTTACTGACTAATTTGCATAAAAAGGATAAAAATATACTTACTAATCTTTTAATGAGAATAAAGCTTTTTGAAACGTATTCAAACTCTCATCATGGACTGAATTTGGAATTGTATTAGAAATTTAGCTTGTGATGCCGAAATTGCTCTTTGAATCAAAATACAGTGGAAAAGATCCGTCACCTGAGGTGAGAAGAAACCAGTGTGGAAACTGGGCGTAAAACTGTAAGTAACAATAATTGAAAGGTTGAACAATATTTCTTAATTTTGGCCTCAATCCGTGCTATCAACTGCGTACAATGTTATTTCACCTAGCAGCCTGTGGCTTGTGAAGTGTGGCATGTATACTGGGCTGCTAGGGTTGAGTACTGTGAGTAACTGAAACATCTGTTTCATGTGCATGTTGGAGAGAACATGCAAATTGCAATGGCATTTTTTACATGGGCATTTAATAGTGGCTTATCTCAGGTGCAAATTTGTCTGACTCAAGACCTTTTCCAAAAACTGGTTGTGGCAGTGCCTGCACTCAACTGTGGAAGTTATGACATTGACTTTTTTTCTGTAAAGGCTTATTTTGGCCATAGTGTCTTTGTTTTTTTTTATGAATGTGTAATGATGCTTTCACATACATAACATAGTATTTATTTTATGTTCATTACTATGCAGAACAATGGTTGTTCTGTAACCAGGTTCTTGTGTGTGGTGGGTGCGAATGATAACATGCTTTCTTCTTAATGAGTTCAGAATGCAACTGCAACAAGATGCACTCTGATCTTCGTGGAGGAATGACGCACGTATGTGCTTTTTGCTATATTACTGGAATAAAGCTCTTTGGCAACTTAAAGGTATTCCTGTTGGATTTGTTACCTTTGTGCCCACTTTACACATTCTCACCATGTCTTGTTATGAAGACAGAATATCGCAAAGAATAGAACACTCTGTATAATAGGTGCTATTGTTATTGTTAATTTATATTTATATAGCGCCAAATCACCACAGGTCTCTAGGCACACAACAGACCCTAAACCTGGAACTTATTATGCTTCCCAAAACTTCACCTTCCCGGATGAGCCTATCTGAACGCCTGAGTAAACAGGAAGGACTTAAGACCCTTCCTAAATGGAATTAAGGAAGTTTCCCTACGCAGGTTATGCGGGAGCTTATTCAAAAGCTGAGGGATCACAACTGAAAAGTCACGCCCCCCAAGAGTATTTTTATCAAAGCGTGGGCATGCCAGCAGGTTTGCCTTAGCCAATCGGAGACATCATCGTGGAACATATTTCTTCAAACGATCTTTGATGTAACCAGGTGCTGCTCCATGGAGGGCCTTATGTGCAATGCACAACCCCTTGAACTTGACCCTCTGCCTTATTGGAAGCCAGTGCAGTTGTTGTAACAAGGGTGTCACATGTGTCCTTCTCAGGAGTTTCAAAATCAGTTGTGCTGCGTCATTCATTACCACCTGAAGTCTTCCCAGAAGCTTGTCAGGTAGCCCTAAATATACTGCGTTACCGTAGTCCAGGCGTGACTCAATTAAGGCTGTCAACACAGTACGCAAGGTGGTGAAAGACAGCAGCGGTACCAGTCTCCGAAGCTGCCTCAACATAAGACTCATACAGCTTCCCACTACGGAGGTCACCTAATTATTCAATGTCAGCTTAGAGTCTAATCTGATGCCCAGGCTCCTTAACACTGGCATTGGTGTTGGAGTTGTGCCTAGCTCCTGTGGCCAGAAGGCATCAGACGAGGGATTAGCCCCTGTCATGATGGTGAGTACCTCCGTCTTATCGGGGTTCACTTTAAGTGAATTGTTAGTCATCCAATTTGTGGTTAACCTGAGAATATTTTGCTCGTTAGTCTGTGTCCGTGAAGAGCTGTCAATCCTCACGATTAACTGAGTGTCATCGGCATAATTAAACACCTGACTGTCCAGTTTTGCCAAAGCTTCCACCAGTTGCTGGAGATAAATGTTGAAAAGCAGAGGGGATAGCGCAGAGCCCTGCGGAACCCCACAAAGCAGGGCGCCCTTTCTAGATAGGCCTTCCCTCAGTTGTACTCTTTGAGACCGATCCTTCAAGAAAGAGGCGATCCATTGGAGTACTCTGCCAGTGATTCCCAACCGCTGAACACGGGCCAAGAGCTGTGTGTGGTTCACCATGTCGAACGCGACAGAGAGATCCAGAAGGATCAAAGCTGATCATTCCTTCTTATCTGCCGCAAGTCTCAGCTCGTCCAGTACTGAAAGCATTACCAATTCTGTGCTGTTTTGGGCCCTAAAGCCTACTTGTCGGACATGTAACAGCTTATGTGTCTCCAAAAAGGAGGACAGTACTCTGATCACATGCTGCTCAAGTATTTTGGCCAGAAATGGAAGCCTAGATATAGGTCGAAAATGTTTCGGGCTGTTAGCGTCCGCCCCCGCCTTCTTCAACAGTGGGGTCACAATAGCTTCCTTAAATTTGAGAGGAACCTTCCCCAAGGTCAGAGAGAGGTTTACTAGGGAAAGTGTCTCTAGTTCTATCATAAGGAGGGCATTTTTTAACACCTGTGGTGGGCAGGGGTCTTCCGGTGAGCCTGATTTTATTTTTGCCATGAAGGTTGCTAGGCCTTCTGAGTCCAGAGCAGGGAAACCTGATAGCATTCCCTCTTGGCAGTCTGGTTGATCTGGCACACCGAGGGGGCACGAGGTTAAACTAGAGTTCCCGATCTCAATGAGGATGTTTTTAACCTTATCTAAAAAGAAATCCTGCATTTTATTGCAATCCTCTAGATTGGCCACCATCCTCTGTTCTTTTTTCTGGCTCAATTCTTTAAACACGTTGAAGGTCTCTTTCTGAATGTCTGTGGCTTCGCTGATCTTTAATTCGTAGTATGCAGATTTTGTTGCAATAATAGATCTTTTAGAAAGAGCTAATTCTCCTTTATATTCCTCCCTGGCTTTTGGTTCGTATGAGTGTCACCAGTGCCTTTCACATTGGCGGAGGGCCTGTTTTTCCTTTCTCAATTCCACCGAGTACCATGGGGCGCACTTCGCTCTATTCCTTATCTTTTTCCTCCACGCTGGTGCCACTATGTTCATCTCTGTCTCCAACCTATGCATGAATTTCGCATATTCCACCTCTGGGTCCCCAGATAAATTCCCTAGGGGCATGGTCTTGTGCAGTGCCTCCCTCAAACTAACATCTTCTATCTTGTGCCAGTTCTGTACCGTTCTCCATACTATTGGTGAGGGGTTAGGGCAACTAAGCACTGGGATCTCACAGCTGATCAGGTAGTGGTCTGACCAACTACATGGTCTACAATCAGTAAGTGTTGCACCGGGAGATGTAGTCCAAATAAGGTCCAAAATATGGCCCTTCTCGTGAGTGGGGCGCTCCACAATTTGTTTCAGCCCCATCGTGGTCATAACCTCTGCCAGCCTGCTGGTTACCAGATCTCTTGGGGTCAGATCCCAGTGATAGTTAAAATCCCCCATCACTACGATCTTGATCCCCAGGACCTCTGCCCCATCCAGGCACTCTTCTACTATTTTCTCAGTAGACAGCATCTTACGACAAAATATCGCTACTCCCCCCTCTTTTTTTCCCCTGGCGATAGAATGTCAAGACATCATAGTCTGGGGGGAGGGAGGCTACTATGTCAGGCCCTGAGGCATCATCTAGTCATGTTTCTGTTAGGATAAGGATATCTAGTTTGCTCTCCTAATTCGTATGCTATTTTATAATAATGTAATATTACACTATTTCCCACATATTAGTAACACCGAACTGGCTTACAGTTCAAACACTGAATAGAAATGTGTTACAAAACTTCAAAATGTATCATTTCACTGTGTATTCACAAATTATTATAAACTGTTCTCCACCATTTGTCCAAACTTTAAGCCACCTACGAACTCAACAGCATGGTGGTCCCTTATAACATAGTCGCCTCTTGTGAACAATTACATTCACATTCCATCCTCGTCACCAGATGTAAAAAGGCACGAAGGTAACAAATCCAACAGGGATACCTTAAAGTTGGAAAAGAGCTTTATTCCAGTCATAAAGAGGAAAGCACAGGAGTGCGTCTTTCCTCAATGAAGATCAGAGTGCATCTGGTTGCAGCTGTATTCATGTAGTTAGACGAAATGTGAACTAACCTCGCTGAAGCTTTTCCTGTACCATTTTGGAGATGTAATAAAGGTTAATGATCAAGATAGATGTCAAAAGTGCTACCCCATATAAAGGTTTTAAATTTCTCTACCGCCCATGAACAAGCAAGGTTCCCTCTTTCTATGGTGCTGTATTGACTCTCTGCATCAGTCAGAGATCTTGAAGAAAATCCTACAGTGTGCTCTTTGCCAGCAACCCTCTGACATAACACATCACCTAAACCATGTTGGCTGGCATTAACTGATATGAAACATCTTTGACCAGGAGAAAAAGAGTATAGTGCAGCAGCATCAATAATTACTTTTTGATTTAAAAAAAATGAATTATCAGTTTCTTGGTTCAGTATAAAACTGGAATTCTTTTTACATTGTAAAGGAGGGACTGCAATCTGCACTAGCTTGCAACTTACCTGTTGAAGAATTTCTAAAAAAGAAATCTAGTAATACGTAACTACTCCACATCGACTACTGGGATTCACCTTTTAGGCTTCTCAGGAAGAGAGACCCTAAAGGTAATATGTGTCCAGATTGGTTAAAGGAGTTGAAAAAACAGAATGTCCCATGTTTTGCTTGTACTTATAAACAGAAAATGAGAAAGAATGTGTTAATACAACAAAATATAAAAAAACAACACTTTGACCAAAAACACGCAAATGCAAAACAGGATATTATGGTCCGTGATTGGGTCATGTACAAGAAACCCAACAAAGTAAAGAAAGGTGCATCAAAATTTTCATTATCAGAACAGATATTGAAAAATGCGAAATGGTCCCTCTTTTTGGGTAAGAAGGGTTGGTGAAATAGAAGGATGGTTGTTAAGATGTCACCTGAGCAGGCGGCGAAGATTCTGTTAGATAGGAATTTAACTGATGATGACAAAGACAATTGCATTCACTTTATGTTAGGATCACTGTCTGACAATGAGGGAGTCTCTAGAGCATACAATGAGTCTTCTTTTCACATGGTATGTCTACGTACCCCACTTGCAAGTCAACACCATAAAGCACCTTCTTTGCAACAAAATGCTTCTTTGCAACAAAATGTTTTGTGTGAAAATGCATGCTCTGGAAGTTCCAGATCTTCATGCAATTGTTCTTAGCCTACTACGTTTTGAGATTTATATGTGTACTAAGTTTTCTTTAAAGGAAGGAGGAAGATGTAATGATGCATTCACACACATAACATAGTATTTATTTTATGTTCATTACTATGCAAAACATTGGTTGTTCTGTAACCAAGTTCTTGTGTGTGACGGGCGCTAATGAAAACATGTTCATAATTGAATGTATGGCTCATGCGCTGTTTATTCTTACGGGCCCTCCCCTGTATGACTGGAATAAAGCTCCGTTGCAACTTAAAGGTATGCCTGTTGGATCCTTTACCTTTGTGCCTACTTTACAGAAGGATAGGATCTTTATGTCTTTATTAGCTGGTAAAGGATTGGGGGCCTCATTTATGAAAAGTGACGCATCACTGCGTGAAAACAGTGATGCGCCACTTTTCACTGCGCCCTCCCTGCGACTCCAGTGATGCGTCATATTTACAGTATGACGCATCATGTCGCAAGGAGTCACAGATACGTCAGTATTTCTGACGTATCTGTAGGCGTAAAAGTGACGCATCGCTGGAGTGTGTCACAAAAGTGACGCAACTCCAGCAATGTGTCCTTTCACATGGGGCAAGCCCCATGTGAAAGGGCCTGCGTCAGTCTTACGCCTGCTGTGAGGCAGGCGCAAGACATTGACGCATTTGCACACTAGAAGTGGTGCAGTGAAATCTCGTAGATTTCACTGCGTCACTTCTACGACCCTTTTTTGCGTCAAAACGCCCCCCTTGCATACATTATACCTGACGCAGGTATAATGTGGCGCAGGGGTTTACAAAGTGACGCATCTACCTAGATGCGTCACTTTGTAAATATGGCGCAACATGGTGCCACTGGTGCGTCACAAAAAGTGACGCACCGGCGGCGCAAAAGTGACGCAGGGGCTCATAAATGAGCCCCTGGATGTTTACCCTGGGTCGTGATTGGCTGGTGATTGGTGTTTTTTTCACTCTGTGTCCTGATTGGCTCATAGGTAGCTGTTCTTTGTGCTGTGCCCTTACTCACTAGAAGTGCGGATTACATTTTGCGAACTGACTGGCATTTAGTGAGTTGGAACATGCTTTGGTGTCATGATGAACTAGCATGGAGAAAGGAGAAGGGTCAGGTTAAATAAACTACCACTTACAATGATAATGGTCAATTGTTGCAGCTGGTAGTTTTGACTTTCATTTTAGTAAGGGTTCTTGAGGGAGGAATCTCCTTTTTGATTGATTTGGATGTCCTCCTGTGTCCCGAATGACTAATAATCAATGGGAATTTAACTCTGTGTCCTCATTGGCTGGTGAGCAAAAACACTTCTTTCAGTGTCCTGATTGTCTGTGATGGGTGCCTGAACTCTTGCAAATTTAAGATTGAAGCGAGTCCTTTTTTATGTTTATAACAAAGATTTTTTAATCATAGGTTTATAAACTAATCAGAGAAAAAAAGTAAATATTCTTCTTCAGTGTTACTTAAATTTACCACTGCAGTATTATTTTATGCTGGAACGGTCCTGCTTTATCCCGGGGATGACCTGCAGATTGTATATAGCTCATTGAGCTATGTTACTAAAAATATAGTAAGCCTTTTAAAGGTATGCACATCTTGTGGCGGGACTCTTCTATAAAATTCCACCAATTGCCCATCCAGCAGCCGCTGCTGCAGGTAAGAGCGGTGGCGCGGTGGGTCTAGGTGAGGAGTGATTTCGAGAGACGACCACGAGGGAAAATTACATAAATAATTAATTTCCCCTTGTGGTCGTCTCTCGAAATCCCCCCTCACCTGGCCCTACCTCCCCACCACTCTTACCTGCATCGGCTGCGGCTGAGCCCATCCATCAGTTATGTGAAACGCACAGATCACTTATAAAATTGCGGTCCACAATAACAGCATTCCTCACAAACCAGATGAGAAAAGACACCTGTATATATTTCTTCTGCGAAGCTCACTGTTTAGAACAAAAAAATCACCTCACATGGAGCAGAAGAGAACTTGGAGTAGGTCCACTGAATTGAATTACTTTTTGATTGACTGCATCTGGAGCATGTTTAAAACTTAATGTGCTGTGCGAACAAATGATTGTGCCATTCAAATTCCAGGGTAAAAGAAAAAAGCTATTTCATTTTCATGTAGCACTGGCATTTTAAAAGGAACTGAATTATTTGATCAGAAAGCCTATTTCAACTCAAATGAAAGCAGTATTGAAAGTAGAAATCTAAGGATGCACACCTTAAATCTTAAGAATGTGTTCATACCTTCAAACATAAGTAGTTAAGAATAACAAATATTTCTTTGCGTTCCTGAGATAAAATGATTGAGTCTTCACTGTGTGCAAATGCAGATTGACTTTGAGAAAGCCCATATCTGACCTCAGAAAGTGATATATTTTAATATTTAGATTGACAGATGGCTGGCTGCAACGAGAGGCGTCATGCGTGCAGGGGAGTAGTTGAATACGTTATTTCCCCAAAATTGTCAAACAACGGCTTCTCAAAACGATTACTTGTTTCAGTAATGTGATTTATTTGCATCTAATCAAATAAGAATTGAAAACACGAGAAAGGTACCTGTCACAAGAGAAGACATTTAAAGTACACAACATTACAGTGCTGCCATTAATGTAAAAATAAATGCACATTTAAGAAGGTATATAACTGCTCTTATGTCCATCTTTTTGTGAAGCCACATATTGTATTGCCGTTTATAATTCATAAAACAGCTGTTTTACCATAAATATTCTCAAAGATCTTCTTATCTTAATAACTGCATTTTGTAAAAGTTTATTTGACACAATGTTGTTTGCAGTTTCATACAAAACACAGCTTTCAATGGTGATGTATTATTAGTTTTCAATGCTGCTGAATTAGCAAGGACGTCCTTGCAAAAAAACTTGAGATATCATTTCACTCATGATATAAATACTGGCATGCATACTTTTATCCGACATGACAAAAAAAAGTAATATGACAAGTTCTTTACCTCTTGCCTTACAGAAGTAACATATGTACCATAAATGTAAAATCGAATAGCTACTAAGATCGATCCAGTTGTATACTAAAATGTTATATACATAGGGTCTTATTTTATGGGAAAGTCATGCAGTGCAGCACAGCACCGTGCCGAGCTGCATGACAGGGAAAGAGCAGGAAAGATCTCTATCTAAGACAGTACGGTGCCTTCCTGTTCATTCTCTTGCTCTGGTGCCCGTTTGGTAGCCTAGCAGCAGTGCAGGCACCTTTGCACCATGCAGAATGCAGCACACATAGAAAAAGGAAGAAACAAGGAGAAATAGCGATATTTCTCCTCGTTATGCTTCCCCCTGAGAAAGTGTAAGATTTTGGTACATCCCATGGTTTACAAGTTCTTGTAAATCTGGGGATGCGTCAAAATTCAAGAGATTTGCATGGGAACACCCACGCAACGCCCATGGAAAGCCTTCCCAGGGCAGAGTAAAGCAGCGCAGTAATTTGCACTGTGTTGCGTTATTCGACATTTCTGGTTCCACTCGCTAGTGGCTTTGCGTGGCTTCAAACACCTGTCTTAAAGTTTGTGTTGCTCTCACACCTAGCTGTGTGTTGCAACAGTGGCGCAAGTGGCTTCATAAATAGGCCCCACAAAGTCCCAGAGAACAACCATCATATTCCATATATTATAACAAGTTCTAACCCTGTTAATGCTCTAGTTTTGTGCTGCACTTCTCCTGATTTCATAATTTCTGGCAGCTTCAATACGCTTTCATGCACAGGATACTTTCATTGTGAGTCCCCAGGCCAGCATTCTTTATGTTTTTGATGTGAGTGACTTGACTGGAGCTTGGTCGAAGATGATCAATAGTGGCAGGGTACAAACCTTTATGCCTGCACTCTAGGTGCGGAAGATGACCTTTAAGTCTTCCAGTTATGTCTGTCATGTGGAGGGGACTGATCACACTCTGCCTTTACATGAGAGAAGTGGTACCCATGGCTGAGTTTCCCCTTGTCTTTGTAAAGCTTCTACTTGTGGTTCAGCAATGAAACAACTGCAGAACATACAGCTGTCCATCTTTCTGTGATCTCTGTGGTTCCCCGGGAAGGGCCTTCAGACACCCTTTCCTGCACATCACAGGGTAATTCAGGTTTTCCAAGTAACACTATGATATTGGAGACCTGTGCCAGCATAAGTCCACAATCCGGTTCATACCTACTGACTGCCTTTTCTATCCCCATGTGTTCTGCCCAAGATGCTCACACAACTTGTGCTAAAATGCCTCGTTGGGAAATGCATGACATTATATTGAGCCAAAAATGTATATCCTCAAATACACATATAGTACATCATTGGTGCCAGTTTAGACTCCAATGCCCAAGCTCAGCCTAAGATATCTAGGAACCTCCTTCAAAAGCCCAAGTAGAAGCGGCATATGTCCTTTCAGTTTCATATGCACAGATATTGTCTCACTTTCTCATGCAAATGCTCAGATTGCAAATTGCTAATTTAAAGTGCTAGACATAGCTTTAAATGCAAATACGCAAGTCTATTTAGCTGCGGACATATGATGCCCAGGTGCAACAATATCATGCTTAGACAAAGCTTCAAATATAGCCTCTAAGGCCCACTGAACTCTCCCAAGTGCTGGTTCAGTCTTTTACTCCCAATGTAACCTATTATGTGCAGGTATTTCCTGATACACTCAGGCCTTATTTACAAAGGTAAACTTACATATTCATGTAAGTTTACAATTGTTTGCTATTCACAAAGGGATTTAAGAGTAGTATCTTTACAAGTGTGGAGTTTCTACACGTATAAAAATAGGTTTTTTTTGTGTGCGGAGATTCCGCACTTGTAAATATACTACCCCTAAATCCCTTTGTAAATAGTAAATAATCATAAACTTACATGAAAATATAAGTTTACCTTTGTGAATCAGGCCCCAAGTCTCATCTCATAATGAGTGTTGTAGCCTGGTGTGCCCATTAATGAATCATAAGAGCAGGCATAACTTTAAAAATCCCAATGTAATCTAATATACCATGGTCTACTCTTATAATTGTATTGCCATCTCATATGCACAAATGTAGATCTACCTCTCCAATGATGGATGTAAGCCTCAAAGACCAATGAATTTCTTGAATGGGTCAGTTTTGTACTACAGAAAATTGAAAAAAATGATTTAATTTATAAAAG
The DNA here is from genome assembly GCF_964204655.1 of Triturus cristatus. Taxonomy (NCBI): domain Eukaryota; kingdom Metazoa; phylum Chordata; class Amphibia; order Caudata; family Salamandridae; genus Triturus; species Triturus cristatus. The sequence continues at coordinate 729,545,763 of NC_140587.1, read as the reverse complement.
GATCACTACCTATTGATTATCGTCTCTTGGTTCTGGTCTTATTATGGATCTTAAAAGTAGCATGATTTAAGTCCTACTAGAAAGCTGGAAAAGAAGGAGAGCTAGGGAAGGAGTTCCAAAATATACATCTTGCCACTGAAAAAGATCTCCCTTTAATTCATTTTAGTTGGCAGTGCCGATGGAACAGCAGTTTGATCATTTAACAGCGGCCACGTCTGCTGTGTTTGATGGATGTGAGTGGAAGAGACTGTGAGCCATGTTTCTGTGATGAAGTGTCCATTTATGTAGCATTGAGTGATGATGTTAGCTATGCAAGGAAAGCTGCTGAATGCAGATTGAGCACTGATAAGCATCAGCTGGAGAGTTTGATTGACTGATCAATAAATTATTCTGGTAAATCGAATTTGGATGATATACCTGGTGAGTGCAGTTTGTGTAAGTGCCACTTTTGACTGTGAGCATAAGGTCGAGTGTGGTCTATGTGAAGCCCATGCAGTGATAGCTTATTTGAGAGGCAGGGATTCAGGTTGCCAGTACATTGTGGCCCAAACAAATGAAACAATTGTCTTTGTCTACCCTTGACTGAGGAGGCCAGTTTGTTGAGGTGTCCTAGTTACATGTAGAAATTGGGAAGTATATGTTTACTTAAATGTTCTAGGCTTGCATATATGGCAATATGATAGATCCTGAGTAGTACTGTGGTCAGTGAATTAGTTGAGAGTCCTTGTTTCTTTATTTGAAGCATTGTGTTAAAGGTTACCTATTGTGGATACGTATTTCTACCGCCCAATATCTAGAGTGCAGTAACTGTAACATCAAGGAAGACAAAGGACGCTATAGAGCGTGCTTCATAAATGATGATATCCTTCTTTTTTAAGTCCTAGAACAGGAAAAGGAGGTCTTTCTCCATACCAATCCAACAACATGCAATGTTAAAGAGGCCTTCTTTATGCCGATATACAAAAAATATATTGACTTGATTCTTACTTGGTCTCTATAGGTTTATGTCAAACAATAGTGGCAGGATGCACACCATGTATTCTATGTTTATTCTAGTCAGTTTACTCTTCTGAAGTTTAAAACCAATCTCAGCGTGCTCGCTTGCTCCGTGCTCCGCCTCATTGCGCTGCAATATCAAAAGAACACATGGGGACCGCTTCTGGTTCCCATGAAGCTGCACAGCCACATCTCTCGCAAATGAGTCCAATAAATCAAATTTCTGTATATCTCTTCATTTCATCCACTTTTCTTCCATAAACTTTTCTCTTTTACTTTATGTTTCATCAATTCATTGTACTCATTCTTCAGCTTATTCGATAAAATTCATCAAAAACACAATGTTTCCGCATGTCACGATTTAATTAATTTAAAAATCCCCAATGCATTTCGGGATGTACCCTTCATCAGGGGTGTCTAAAATACAAACAATTAAACAACCATCAACACAGTGATATTACTTTCATTAAGCAAAATAAGCTGAAAGCATCTTATAGTCACTAAATTAGTAAATCTAAGAGCTCCTGCAAACCTAAATTCCAACAATTGTTCAAAACACAACCCATATTCTGCCCCCCTGTTTTCCACACCAAAGTATTTGTAGAGCGTAACAGAAACCAGCGGGAATTGAGTAATGTCGTTTCACTCATAAGCAGATGCATATATGTCACGGTAAGTGCGCAGTCATATCGCAGTGCTGATAATTAAATAAGGGCTTGATTGGAGAACACGGGGTCACAGGCTTCAGGTTTTAGGATTATGGGATGTGGAAAACAGGGGGGCAGAATATGGGTTAGGTTTTGAACAATTGTGGAATTGTGTTTTTGATAAACTTTATCGAATAAGCTGAAGAATGAGTAAAATGAATTGATGAAACATAAAGTAAAAGAGAAAAGTTTATGGAAGAAAAGTGGATGAAATGAAGAGATATACAGAAATTTGATTTATTGGACTCATTTGCGAGAGATGTGGCTGTGCATCTTGATGGGAACCAGAAGCGGTCCCCACATGTTCTTTTTTTTTCTTTCTCTATAGGTTTATGCCACTGAAGTTGCTCTTGACTTTTCTGCATGATGTACTGGAGTTTCTCTGTCCTTTCTGCCTTGACTACCGTTCCCACTGTGGTTGCTTTAATTAACCTCCTTCATAACTACACAGAAACTTTATGTGTTTCGAGGCAAACTTTGTGTGCATCTTACTCCCTGCTGCCATACAGTTTTGAGTCAATATGCAATATGTCCAACACCCAGGTCTCATGTGAGGTTTAACCTCTAGTACTTTTCCAGCAGTGTTGCTTTATGATCAATGTCTTTAATATCCCAGCATGCCGGTTTCAAGGATGAAATGCATATAAATGTTGCTCATCAGTCTCATACTGTCAAGAATCGATACCTGAACCTGTTGAAGTCCACGGGAGCAGAAGGCCGAAGTCCTAATGGAGTATAGTTCCCAACTCCCCTACACCTCCGAACCAGAATACACTCTGGACTCAGAAACAGGGGGGGAAAGGGGAATGGGAAAATAACAAGAGAGACTGCCACTCTGGTGCCCTCGCTGTATTCCTCAGGGGAGTATCTGCACCTGCAATGACAAGCACATAATTACTACGTCCAGAAAACCCTTTTGAGAATCTAACAATTTAACACCACATTTAACTTTTCTTTACCTTCCTGAGAGTGGATTTTGCCTCTCTCTATACTGTTAGAAAATCTTATGCAACCTTTCTTACTGGAGTTTAGTAAATAAGCACTTGAATTGACCAGTTGAAACAATCCAAATGAATTAACTGCCTTTCTCCTTCTCTTTTAGGTATTCTTCCTGAAAGGATGCTGACGTGGTGGTTGGTAAGTATAATATATATATATATATTTAATACATACAGTCGAGTTATGATGATTGTAGACTTTAACTCTGCTTGCTGATATGTTTTTTGAAGGTCACTTGACGCCAGAACTAAGTACTATTCTGTTCTAATGCTAAGGCTAAAAACTAACTTAGAAGAATACAGAGCAAGTAGGATTAAAGTCTTTTTTTCCTTATCTCAGTCTTCTCCTTAGTTCTGGAGCAAATCTTTAGTAATATGTCTCTATTAATAATTGGAGATTCTGTCCTTTAGCAATGAATTAACAAACAGTCTATTGCAGGAAAATTCATAAACTTAGTCTGAGCGTTAATCAAAATACTGAATTCCTTCTGAAGATGAAGACTGCCTCACAAAGGGAATGTTCAGCGCCAGAACCGGCGCTGGCTAGAACTGCTTCAAGAAATAAATAACCTCACCAGCAGTAATACGTCTCAGACACAGCCTTAAAACTCCTCACACTCCTCGCTGCTTCAGGAACTCCCAAAATATTCAAGTCTCTGAAGAGAAAATCCAGTCACTGAAGAGCGCAGTACAGAACCTGCCTCCTCTGAAGGTTTGACAGTTGAAGTGCGCAGAGTGGCTGTCAGGCTAAAGAGAGGGAAACACTAGAACGCTAACTACCTGCACCCACCCTCCATGTTGCATGTACTCTGGCAAACAAGCGTCTAGCCACCAATTCTCTCCAAGTATAAGGTGAAAGGGCAAGTCTAGAAACCTTCCCAAACTTATGACCAGGACACCTTAGCACAGAATTATGGAGAATCTGGTCGGACCTGACACATACATTGTCTGTTGACATTGAATTACTGGAGCTGGAACTATGTCAAAGAAAAATGAATTTTTAGCACTGACTCTTGCTTGTCCTTTAGATTTTGAGGAGCTAGTAGATCTGATGTTACAGTTGGATCGCCATCAAGGGAAGCATACAAAAGAAAAAAGATGGGAGGAATGATATTTTTATTTAGTGTTATGAACAAGTGAACAGAAAACAACAAGCTCCATCGCTTGAATCTATTAGGGTATAAACAGTCAGGCCAACTATTACCAGGAAGAAAGAAAGAAAAGAAGATAGAAGATTTTGTGTATTTATTGCGAGACAGACAATTGTTGATCTCAAAACTGTCAAAAGAGACCTCAAAAGTCATGGTTGGAGAATGATTCAAGACACTGCAGAAAGAGTCAAGAATGTTAGTGAATCCCCCTGTACCTAAAACCACAAGAAGCCATAAATGCTCCTCATCCAATCATCCCACATCTCTACATAAATATATCCTTAACCAGGGATTAAAGGGATGGTCATAAATTACCAGCATTAACTTGTTGCTTGTAAACAATTTGTTTTTTCGACTTTGAAAAAGAGAATATGGGAGTGATGTAAAAATATTTTATGGCTGTGACACAAATAAAGGTGCGGATGACTCTATCTTATATCAAGACCATTAACTCATATTATCCCTGACAGCATAATGATTTGTGTGAGATAGCATTCCAATTCAATTCAGTTTGACATAATAGATGCTCCTAAATATTATCAATATTAATTTACATTGGGTCAGCAGTTGTTAAAGAAGCCTAACCTCTATGAATTGATAAAATGGAAGGATTGCTTTGACTTTTCAATTTGATCTATTCACATATTTTACCTAGAGACCCCTTTATTCCCTCATACATAAGGATTTCCTCATGAAGGCAGACAATTAATTAATAGATGTGTTTAATAAAAAGTTGGCTAAGACCCTGCCTCCTCATCCACCCCATGACCAGTAAATAAAGCTTTAAACTGGAACTTACTTTGAAATTGTTTGTACACTGCGATGGAATGGAATCAAACATCTATGGTAATAATAAATATAAATATTTTCCATTGTTAGTCTCCTACCTCCCCAATTTTGTATTTCATTCCAATGAAAGGTGGGGAGATAAGAGCAGATTTTGATAATCATACTTTGACTTATATAGTGATTAAAATGATACTGTCAATCAGTCATTCAGATTTACTGATTAGTTAACAAAACCTGTCATGTTCAGATTCATTCATGATTTAGATCAGAAAATTATGTGATAAAACATTATCCAACTGTAAAAAGATGTCTAAAATGCATTTTCATACATTTGACAGCATTCTGTTTTATCAAAGAGGCATGATTAAAGAAGAGATAATGATGCATCTCCAAATGTCTGGATACCATGTCTAAGGAATTGGGTTATTGGTTCTGAATGATGTAAGTCCTTCCCAAGTAATACGTCCACAACTGTCTTTTTACTGCAGACCAAGCACCCTACTGCGGTACCTTACTCTCACAGGGTAGCCGAGCAGAGCAGTCCATGACCTACTCAGGGGAGGTGATGTGGCTAGCAACACCAGCTCACTGGGATGCAACAGCTCTCAATCAATCATTGTCCATTTAGAGTTGTTTCTTTGAAAAAGGAAAAGTAATTTTATTGCACGTACACACCACAAAATAGTACACATCAAATTCCAAATAAATACAATCAGGTAGATGGAGGTACCTTTGGTCACACCCTCATATCACCTCACAAATTATCCCCTACCTAATCCAGATGCAGAATCACAATGTAAAGGGGTGTAATTAATAAATAAGACAGACCTACTGGCTTTGTCGGTGTGTCTACATATTAATAAAAGCTGCTAAATTTCATGGTTCAACTTTGCTGCACTATTGAAATCAGGGGCAGTTGCAATATTCAAATGTGCTTATTATAATGGTAAATATTGCATTGTACATCACAGCCTGGAATTGACTAGACTGCTAATACAATCATAGGACAACACATGGAGTCCCACACTCCATGGAGTCCCAAGAGTGAAATGTTCCAATTCGAGGAGTACTTGGAACAAAGGTAAACATTCTCCTGGGTGCAGGTATTCAATCCTCTGGGAGAGTTAGGGTCAGTTTATGGCAACATCTTCTGGTGGAGCCCAACAACCTTTGCAGCCCCCTCAACACTTTGGAAATATGTTGGTGCCCCCCCTCCTTGGAGCACCACACACAACAACATGCACATTTTAGCACCTTCAAGGGATACTATGGGAGAGTCCTCACCGGCACCAGTACATTAATCAATGAGCAGCTCTGTTCTCTCTCTGTTTCTTGGTATTTGAAGCCTTGTTCTCCATTCCTTTCTCCTGCGTTGCATTATTTTGGGTACCCCAGTCCCACCTAGTGCAACCATAGCCTACATTTCTATCGGAGGCTGCAGAGAGAATGAGGCCCATGGCCACCGAGACCTTGACCAGCTCACAGCTACGGGGGCTGCTTTGAACCAGCAGCATAAATCTACTCTCCCGTCTGTTCTCTATTGTCCTGCAGGAGGAGAGAATGCAAATGCATCCGCAGGACCGAAAGAAGGTCAAGCCGGGACCCGAAGCATGCCCCTTCTCATTAAAATTCAAAATAACAATGATGTGCCAAACCCAGTGGGTTTCCCCTCACCAATGGTAATCTTCACTGGGCCATGAAGCACCATACACTTCATTCTCTGTCTGGTCTCCACTGAGGACCAGACTGTATCTCAAGCCCAGTAGGGCCTATTTTATGGAAGAGGTGTCATGTTGTTGTTTTTGGTGCACTGTAGCTAACAGGGGCATTCTCCTCAGGAATTGGGCCTCTAAAGGTGCACTTTTTGTGGGGAGCTGAATTTTCAGGCTCCATGTGACAGACCTGTGCTTCACCAGACTCCTGATGTTCTTCTGCTGTTTGTGAGCCCATCTTGTGCAGCCCCCCTGAAGCTAGCCAGCACAAAATCCTCCCTTCCACAGAGCCTCCTAGATTTTTGAAGAGCATGTGTGTCAGTCCAGGGCCAGTACTCAGAAACCCTAAGTGAACCGTCCATATTCGTCCATTCTTACTATTGTTCCTCAGAGGACACAAGAGAGCCAGCAGCACTGGGTCTAGAGAGCCCCAGCCTAGTCCTAGTTTTCAGTTAAGATCAATATCTCATAGTCTATCCTTTCAGGGCCTCAGCTGGCTTCTCTTTACAGATAGGCATTCTTTTGCATTTGTCTCCCCCAGGTCCAATGTCTTCTTATTTGTCTCTCCATTGTGCAGGGGATCTTAAGTGGGTTGGAAAGGTTTAGAAACAAGGCCCCCCAGCCAATCTTAGGATGCCACATCATCACTCCACTCATGTCTCAAATCTCCTGCATGATATTCTGGAAAAATCCCAAATGGCACTTGCAAAATATCATGGAAAGGGCTCCCCCAAGAGCTCTGCCCCTAACTGACACGGCTTCCAACTAAAACTTCAAAGATGAGGTCCTCCTGTGTTGGCTCCAGATGTTTGGCCCTCCTCCTTTCCTCCAGTGCCAATTAAAAGGTTGCACTTCTTCCTTTCCAAGGAACTGGGGCAGGCATGATTCATTGCTCTGTTGTGTGGGGAGGCCTTTGATTCCTCTGCAAGAAAGATGAGTTACTAACATGGCCCAGTAGAGGAAACAAAGACCTGGAATGAGATTCTGAGCTGAGCTAGGGAAATATGACAAACCTTAAAGTGCCATATGTAGTCTGTGCGGGATGTTAGGACCTGTAAGCTCACACCCAGGATGCATATTTATGCTCAGATTGATGCTTTGGTAGATCCTGAAAAGTCTATGTGAAGTGAAATTGTACTTCAGGGCATATTTCACCTAAAATGTATAATACCCTGTAAGCAGCACAGATCTTCAGTAAAAACTTCAGACCTACATTATAAATTTTCCCTCACATAAAAGACCTATCTCAGGTCATTAGTAATCTCTTCAGTGCCAGTTTACCTGTGCGCAGATACCAGGCGGTGCAAGATGGTGGTCTCACATGCACATCCCACACATGTGTGCACTAACCTATTCAAAAGTATTCACTTGTAACAAGCTGAGAGCCTTTTACACTAGTTACGCAGCAGCGACCTTATCTTAAAAGGCGAACAATGCAATAACCATTTTCAATTCAATTATCATGAATTTACAGGGAGCAAGACTCTGGTAGGGAAACTTGCCCCCAGTAAAAGTCCAAAAACTGGGTAGTCAGTTCTGAAAATCTGAACTATCCAGGGAGACTAAATGAGCAGAATCCGTTTGCTACACAATGCATGTGGACTAAATCACATAGCCAAAGATGCCTTTCTTCCAACAGTCCTGGGAACTGAAAATCCTGAACCTGTCTTGTTTATTTGGAAACAAGGTCATTTTCATCTAAATTCTGGAACAGAAACAAGCAAATATCTAAGTATCAATGTCCCATTGCAAAAAGTTTGAGATAGAGGTACCCGCTCTGCTAATCTAGATAGCGGTGGGCATATACATATATGTGTATATACATGTACATGCACACAAGCTCACAAACATACACACACACATATATATATTCACTAAAAAAAACAAAGGTTGCAGGGACGTTATAGTTTGGCTTAGATTTCACTCGCACAAAACCAGAGAAATTCAGCAGTCATAATTTACTGAGCTATTACTCGGGCCCCCACAATGCACTGCTTATGACCTCATATATTTCATCAATCATGACATGGTCAGTCACATCACTGATGACATGTTAAATAACATCACTGATGACATCATCCAGTGACTGTGAGTGTTTTTAGAAAGTGTTAAATATCAATGTGTATTGGTGAATCAGTGGGTGTATGAGTGCATGCATGGATGATTCAGTAGATGTGTGACTGACTGTATAAGTGAGTGTCTCAGTGAATGTATGAGTGAGTGACTGGTTGTGTGAATGTCTTTATCAGACTGTTAGTTGGTGTCCAAGTGGTTGTATGGGTGTGTGAGTGGGTATGTGAGTGGATGTATTCGTGAGTGATTTTTTTGTCTGAGTACCTGTATGGTTGTCTGAGTGGCTGTGTGGGTGGGAGAGAGGGTGTGTGAGTGCCTGTATTGATGCATGAGTGGGTGAGTCAGTGTCTGTATGGGTTAGTGAGTCTGTGTGTGAGGGGCTGTATGGTTGAGTGTGCGTATGGCAGTGTGGGTGAGTAAGTGGATGTGTCAGGCTATATGGGTGAGTAACTGGGTATGTGAAAGGCAGTATTGGTGAGTGATGGAGTATATGACTGACTATATGGGTGAGTGAGTGAATGTGAGCGTGGCTGTTTGGGCAAGTGTGTGCTAGTATCAGTGACTGTATAGGAGAGTGAGTATGTGTTAGTATCTGTATGAGTAAGTGAGTGGGTGTGTGTGCATCTTCATGGGTGAGTAAGTGGCTGTGTGATTGACTGTATGGGTGAGTGACTGGGTATGTGAGTAGCTCTATGGGTGACTGACTCAGTGTGTGAGTGGCTGTATGGGTACATGAGTGGATGTGTACGTAGATCTATGAATCCATGGGTGGGTATGTTAGTACTGGTATGGGTCTGTGAATGGGTTTGTGAATGGTTGTGTGGGAGAAGGAGTGAGTATATGAAAGGTTCAATGGGAGTGTGAGTGGGTGCATCAGTGATTCTGTGGATGATGTCATCAGTGATGTCATTTGGGATGGCATGAGTGATGTCACTGACCACATAATGAGTGATGTAATATGCGAGGTCATAAGCAGTGCATTGTAGAACTGTTGAATTTCACTTTTTTTTTATGAGTGAAATCTGAGCCTCACAATAACGTTCCTGTAACCTTTGGTTTTTTCATGAATGTCTAAGGTTTTTTTTTAATGCTAATTCCTAACTGTAATGTACCTGTAACCTTTGTTTTTTTCAGAGAATTTCTATGTTTTTTTAAGTAGTCATTGTGTTTGCAGAGTGGTGGTGAAAGGGGGCGGGCCTCAGAGCAGTTCTCAGTAATCCTAGTGTGTAGGACTTACAGGAGGTGCCAAGAGGGCTTCTTGGTGTTCAAGGTCCCTCAGGGATGAAGTGGACTTTATTCCCCAACCAGTAGTGCACCAGGAGCCATGTTTTATAAAGTGGTGGAGAAAGGCAGCATGGCCTGCGAGAACCTCCTAGCAATTCCACTATGTGGGCCTTACTGGAGGTAACAGGAGTGGTAGTCGCAGAAAAAACACAATGACGAGAGATTTATACATTTGTAATTGCCATCTGTTCAATGATTTAAGATTAATTGGCTTTTAGAAATTTGTGGATACCATTGGAGTAATATGGCAATCTGATACTCAGGTAATCAAAGTCTGAAACATCCCCATATATGTTGACACTCATATATATCGAACTGCTGAAGGAACTCGAGGGTTAACTTTGGTTTAGAAGAATTAATTTCAAGACCAAATGATCAACAACACTATTGAAGAATATTCAAGTATGGTTTGCAAGCATATAGGTGCTTTAGAAATCAACAACATATCATTCACAAATAAGACTGGATCCGTTTGGCCTTCGAGTGATAGGGGATAGTTTTTGCAGCCCAAAAGATGATCAATGCAGCCATTAATAAAGAGAGATAACTGTGTGGGTGCAATAACACAGCCCTGTCATAATCCCCTGCTAATGGTAATTTGTTAAAATAACTCTCCATTAGTGCCTAGCAAACTTGTGCACAGTTATCAGAATATATCCACATTATTAGTGTGGGAAAATTCAGGAGTACACATTGATCAAAAAGTACTTTCCACAGCTTTGGCCTCAAGACCACATCAAATGCTATCCATAGATCTACAAAGGTAACAAACAATGGCCCAGGATTGAGTCCCACATTTTCCATTTTAGGAAAAGGTAAGGGAAGACTTAATCAGTGGTTCTAAATCCAGCCTGCAAGTGAGTTAGTATTTGTTTTTCCCGCATCAACAATGTCCACCTATCTAATAACAGAATACTAAAAATCTTTTGAATACTGTCAATAGGAGTAATGTAACAATAGATCCAGGGTAAATCACAGCAGCCCTTGTTGTGCATATGGATTATTATTGGACCCTTCCAAGAACTAGGAATCGGTGCACCAGCTGCAATGGGATTGGAAATTGTGCTGCTACATGGGCCCTAAATCACTGGTTGAGATCAAAACAAATCAGGCAGAATCGTATCCAATTGTGGAACCTTCCCTGGGTGTATGGCTTGGATGGCTTTAAATATGGATTCTAAAGAAAAAACTAAAAACTATAATATGACAAAACGTCATGATTCATCCCTGGGTTATCTGCAATTAACTTGAGGCAGATCAATGTAAAGTGAAGTAAAATGTTGAGTGCGTTTGTGTGGTTGCATGAGAACTTCTGGGTTGCTAGTACATAACATCCCCCATGTGTAATAATGTGCTGGTTCCACATGCTCCGCATGCTTAGGAAGATTTTCAAGAGCACCTGGGCAAAGTCCAGGAGAAAGGTCACCCAGGTGTTCATCAGCAGCAAGCTCGACTATGGCAATGCACTTTACGCCAACGCCACCCAGTAATTGCAGAGCATCCAGAACACCTCCACTAGACTTATCCTGGATATCCCCCGCTGCAGCCACATCTCCAGTCACCTGATAGACCTTCCCTGGCTCCTGATCAACAGAATAATCACCTTCAACCTCCTCACGCATGCCTACATAGCCCACCCACCTGGCCCTGGCCACTATCCCATGGATCCCCAAGACCTCGGCCAGAAGTAGATCCTTCTCCTACCCCGCTGCAAAGACCTGAAACTCTCTACCTACATCTCAAGCAATCACCTTCACTGCCTCATTTCAGGAAGCATCTCAAGACCTGGCTCTTCGACTGAACGGCAGAACCCCCCGCAGGTCCTTGAGACTCTAACAGGTGAGTAGCCGCACTCTATAAGAACCATGATTGATAGATGGGTCAAAAGGCCTTTATGTCATTGGAGTGGACAGCTTCTAGTAGATCTTCCTGTAGTCTGTGTTTGCATTTTAATTTGCTAGGCATTTGGGTTGCCTTGTACACTGGCAAAGCCTCAGGTATAAAATAATCATTCAACTATGCACACAAATACGTTGTTATGTACTTCAGACACTAGTGCATGTGTATTAAAAATCTGATTGAAAGAAACGAGCACAGTGATCAGCGACTCATAAATACCAGAAAGAACTGTGGGGGAGGAAATAATGTCTACCAACTTAATGTTTCTTCTATTACTAGAGACCATGATAGAATCTGCACCCAGGTTTGGGGCTCCTATGTGGTCAGTAATCAAATCACCGCTTAGTGCTATTTTCAGAGGTTTGCGATTGCATGCACAGCCATATCAGCCATAAATTGCTAGACAAAAGTCTAATAAAATGTAGTTAATTTATGTCATGTTATTACCACTCTTGAAAGTGGGCTGAGCTCTCCTATCAGATAGCGAGCACACAACACATGCTTGCATGCCCTGTGATAACATCAGAGTAGCTAACTGAAGAACCAGAGTTGCCCCATTCTTTATAACGGGATAAGTTAAGCTAGGTATACCCTTATAGTTATGCTATTCTTTGCAAGGTTGATCATTTGTCCCTAGAGTTCAAAGTTTGTATTGAAATCTTCTGCAATTGTAAGATCAATATTTTCATCCATGATCAAATGGTAGAGTTCCTTAGTATGCCATTGGCAGAATCTGCTGAGGTATTTAAAGACCCCTCTGGAACAGCATGCTTTTGAGCAGCCTGCTTGCTTTTTTTGTTTTGTTTAATGTGATGACAGAGTGTAGGTCTCTCTATTGTCTTTACAGTAAACTGAAAGAAAAATGAGCCAATGGGCTTGTTTTATTTTCACTGCATCAGTGCTCAGGGGGAAATTCTCAGCCCACTGAGCACTGATTGCTGTGGAAGAGATATCGTTGGAAAAGGCAGCCTAACCCCTTTCCAATGCTGCCTATGCCCAGTGGATCTCTGCTTCAGGATCACCACAGGAGAGCGATCTCCAAGCAGGGATCCACCCTCTAGGAACTAAGGATGGGGAAAGCGGTACCTCAGGAAAGGGCTTGTGTTCCCCCAGCACCTTTATATATTTCAGTCTTTTTGACCCCATGGAGGATTAATGGAAGTTATTACCCCTGATATGCCCCAGGAATGCGGAAAGCCCACTAGACACCAGGAAACCTTTTTTTTAAAACAATATAGGGGTGGGGACTGCCCACCATTGGCAGGACCTTGCCCCCACCTCAACGGAATGGTCTTTCTGCCCCCTAGGAGTGGATGGGGTACTTTCCCCAATCTGTCGTGCCCATCTGGATTTTCCACAGGAGCGAAATGTAGGAATAAATGCTAGGTCACCTCACCCACCTTCTTCGCCCAACAGGGTCAAAGCAAAAAAGGGGAGACAAAACAAGGAAAGGAGGAAGGGGTAGAATCCACTGGATCGTCTGTAGGGTATCAGCAAGATGCCTAATGGGAAAAGAAACATAGGTACGTATGTTCTCTTTTACTAACAGATATCTGTATGTATGTATCTCACACTATGATATTATACTTGCCAATATGGTGTTCTTCCTACACAGAGAACATTTACGAATAGAGCGTAAGACACACAAGGTATCTAGAAAAGAAACATTCACTAAATGAATATTTGGACAGCAGAAGTTTAGCCACAAACAAATGATGAAATATAAAACCTACCGACCTAATCTGGAAAAGCTTTTGGAGCTCATTAGACCCATAGGGAAAAAAGATATCTATTCTGCCTGAACATGGGATAAACAAAAAAAACTAATTTCCCATTTCATTAGAAAGATAAGGGTAAAATTAAGGCAAAAGGTGCAGGGTCTGATTAGGAAATTAATGTAAACCAAAGGTGGTTTTCTGATACTGTCTCTTTATATACTTCCTTGTAGAGAGAAGAGACAGGGAGCAATAAGTAGGGAATGGAATACACAACCCTCAACAAACAAGGAACACAACCATTAGATAAGTATGTGAGTGAAACAGAACAAACTCCCCAAACGACGAAACAAGGATTCTTTAGAAGTCTTTCTCCTTCTATTTTACAGAGCCAGACTGCAGGGCAACGAAGAGCTAACTGAGCCACAAGAGAGAACCAAAGGCAACACTTTTGCCAGCCGGGGACTCAAAAACAATTGGAGCACCGGAAGAGCAACCAACGACCCGGAAAGCTTAATAAAAAGCTTGTACATATGCTGCAGTCAATAACAAAAATAGCATGAGTACGACCGTCCATAGGACCGCCACACTTGCGGTGGTGGTCTGACCACCGCCACACTGTGGGCCTGCCACAGTATTAGGATTGTGGTGGTTAAACCGCCACAGGACCGCTGCGTCTGTCGGAGATCCAGGATCCTGCGGCGGTGGCGCAGCAGGCAGGCACAGTAATATGCTGCTGGTGCCACTGCAGCACCGCTGCCCATATTCCGGTTTTCATTTCCACCATCCTTTTCATGGCTGTCATCCTGCCATGAAATGGGTGGCAGACATGGAAGTAAGGGGCCCTAACAGGGTCCCCTGCAGCTTTTGTTCCTGGGGGTGCATGCAGGGGGCACATGTGTGCCCCCCTGGATTTGCACCCCTTTTCCTGCATGTTATGGTATGCACGACATGGTCCATGCCACACTGTACATGAACGTGCTGCAGGCACTGTCATGGTGGCAGTCTGCATATTAGGCTCTACTATGAGCCTAACAGACCACTGCAGTGAGAAAGTCACTGCACTGCCTGCCCGACCTGGATGACACTCATAATCCGGCAGTCGGGCACACTACGGGATTGCTGGTCCTCCTGTCGGTGTGGCAGTGGCGGGCCAGCAGGATGAATGTCAAAATCGTAGTCAGGCCCACAATGGGGATTTCCTGCACAGGACAGAAGTGGACCAAACTGATGAACATATAAATGCTGTCTACATTGCCTTCACACCGGCACCATTTAAGATGTTCCGGTCTGTTAGATAGGCCCACCTTTTCATGTGGGGTGCATGTTTATTGGGAAAATGCAGAAACCCACAATGGCAACATATTTGCTGCTGACTAACTGCCGGAGTTTCAGTTATAGAAACATAAGGAAAAGAGTTTTTCTATCCACACTTTGGTATTTGCAAGCCATTCTGTGTAGGGAGAATCAGTTAATTTATGCAAATAACACCATCCTTGATCTCTTGGTTGTCTAGTTTCAGAATTCCCGCATTCCCTTGGGTAATCTGGCTGGTCAACCACAGACCTAAAAACTGCATTGTACCCCTATGGAATAGATGGAAAATCTAATTTTCCTTTAGTTGCAGTTCAATGTTTGGGGGATTTGGAAAAGGTAGTGGCATCCCCACATACCACATTACACCACAATTAATTTTTTTGGCTCTCTAGTTTTCAGAAATGCTCAGATTGATAGGGAGCTATGGGTACTGGAGAACCTCAGGCTACAATATACAGCCAACCGCTACGGAAATTGAGAGGACGCTTTGTGCTTTTACCACAAGTTTTATATTTGTAGAGCATTCTGGTGGCATACATACAAACCACCTCACCATGGACCCCACTAGTTATCTACTTTTTTTAAAATGTCTGAGATTGGTAGACGTACCTGGATGCCAGCTGATTCCTGACCAAATATTGCAGCTATCCACAAACCTAGCGTGATCGAAATTCTATTGAAAATCTTCATGTTGCCTTGGTGTGTTTTGGGACTTCTCAAATAAGAGACAAAAGCCCACCTTTGCAGCTAGAGAAACATTTTTATAGGGAGACATGTGGAAATGCTGGGTAGTTGGATTTCAGGTGATCTACCCAGATTCCAGAACTACCCTCAGAAACCTGAGGACGTTCTCTGATGTTAGCCAAATTGTGAAGTTTGCAAGACATCTTTAGTAAGAAAAAAGAAGTGAGATCTATGCAAACCATACCACAATGGATGACACTGTGTCCAGTTTTTCAAATATTCTGGGATTAATAGGTGATCTTGGCTGCTGGTAAATCCCAGACCACAGCTGAACTGATCCCAAAAATCGATGACATTCAAATAAAAATTCTTGTCTTTACCATGGTATGTGATGGACATTTCCTGTCCAGTCAAGAGGCCTACTAGCTCTTGTGTAGTACTGTTCTTACCAACACAAGTGTGGGAACACAGAATAGTAAAACTATTGTTTTTCTTTATTGACTTTATCAACATTTTGACTTTCAAACATTAGACATTGTGCACAAAGATCAAGTTTGCAAAACACCCTCAAAATCACCATATTTCATAGCTAAGGGGCCAATTACAATGACGGTCGGAAAGGCTCCGAACGAGATTTGGATTCAGAACCTAAGTTTACGACCGAATCGGATCCATTTGCGACTGACCAATTAGGATGCAAGTAAACCGTTCGGGCTGTCCGATTTGGTTCCGATTGGCATTTGGACAGCAAGAGTCGTTCAGAGCCGAATCATACAACTCAACTCAATGGACAGTTTCCGAATGAGCGATTATGATGGCCAATTCTGACAACCATTCCAAATCGATCTGCCCGACACAAAATGGCTGTTGGAATCTGACTTTGGGGGCCAGTAGCAGGTCCTCTTTCACCCATAGGCCATAGGTTGAGGCCCGTGGACAGTGTGGCAGGCACCATGAGGTACCCCCCACAGGGTGCAAGGTTTTCCCCAAACACCCCTTTTTTCAATGAGAGCCTATGTTTTCGTTCGGAACATAGGCTCCCATTCAAGTCAATGCAAGTCCGACCGAACGATGTTGGGAAGCATCATAATCGGTCGTTCGGACTCTCAGAACGCGTTTCGGTCAGAAACCATTCCGAAACCGATTCGATCGGAAGAGTTTCCCACCGGCATCATAATCGGCCCCTAAGTCTAAAATCAAAGTTGTTCAATTAGTCATGATTCCTTCGTTCAGATTCTTGGGAACATTTCAAAATTGCATACTTTGCATTCATACTCATTTTTAATATATTAGCATTTGCCTTATGCTTTGATGGATTGTTGGCCACAATATATAATAATTATAAGCCGCAGCTTGGTTGATGGCTCTGGGTGTTGCATGTCTTTGAATAGCAAACAAACACTGTACATCCCTGCAACCAGGACAATTTTACAGGAATATCAATATTACATTTTTGTAGACCGTCCTTCAGTGCAAAATGTTAGAGATTAAATCATTGATACCCATTCCCATTTTTCCAAATATACTTTCACTATTTCTTGCTCTCAATGATTGATTTTCGAGGGATAACCATTAGCCAACAACAAATATGACCCTTTTTTAATTCATACTTTTGTCTATATTTTTCAGAACAGTGTTGATTTCAGGGTTCTCCTCTAGTTGTCATACCTCTTTCTCCTACAAATTGGAAATAGGTAGAAACGAAAAAAATAGAAAATATTGACCACTACTTAGTAAACTGCCAAAACTGTGTTGAACAAAAACATTTTTTTAGAACCCAGCCTGTTTCTAAAAGCTCGGAAGAGTAGATCATAACAAGGGAAATCTTTTGTTGGTGCCACTTTTACATGAAAATTATCCCTCTTTACTGCATGACAGATTTCTGCATTTTGGCTAATTTCTTAGTTTTTAAACAATAAACCCTGGAGAGCTTTAGAATCCTGATCATGTGAAAAAAGGCACTAGTTAAACCAGGATCTATTTTGTGGAACATAAGTTTTGAAGGGTTAATAAATGACAGACCCAAATGCCAAAAAAGGGCTTAGCATTCTGTAATGGAAATGGCCAGCAGGGAAGTGGTTAAATGTGTGTTTTGAATGAGTTCATTTTATTTGGAATGATATACCAAATACAGTGTCTATAAGCGCTATCCCCTCTGAGGCTGGCTTACCCCTGCAAAATATTGTCCTCAGTTGAGAACAGCAGATGTTGGCCCAAGTCTCCTGCACACGGCAACTTTGCGCTTGCTTTCCTTCGCATGGACCTCCAGCCCCTTTCCGAGGCCTTGTTAAAAATAAGATCTCTACACTGGACTTAGGTTGCTAACAACCTTACAAATGTCATTCAGATCAATTATCTGGTACCAACATTATTAGCATCTGAAAATATTTTTGACTCCGCGTTAAACAATGTTGATTTACAACTTCATTTATCAGTATATTAATTAATGAAGGTGTTGAGCTCTTTTACATACTCTAACATGCCTTGGTTAATGAAACATACAATTCCCTATTAGTAAAAGTGCAAAGAGGTAATGCAATGTTCTGGTTTTGTTAATAGTATATTAATAGTCTGTGAATATTCCCATTTCATTCCCATTCCCATTTTAGATGTTTTGGGGCAAAATCATGAAGGTATGTAAGAGTACGTAAAATAGTCCTGCTAGAGTACTATTCACTGTATTTGCCCAAAAATGCCTTTGTGACTAGGCTCCCATATGTCAAGTATGGGATTAAAGCAATAAAGTTATTTGCAAATCAAAGATGTTTTGACACCACTTTATACATTACCTCCCTGTTAGATCTGTCTGACACCTGGAACTCTTGTGCTGGGATTAGCTTCACTAACAACCTGCCAAATATCATATAGATGCATTATCTAGCATCAAGGGTATTAGCAAAGAAAACCTTCTTTGATCCTCCTTTTGACTGTACCTGTGACAGATTTGCAAACTCAATATATCAAGAGTAAGCTAAAAATCTATGTTCTGACAAATTTCATACAGATCCATAATATTGCATCAAAATTGGTAGGAAATTAATTATTTTATGACCCTTTTATATTTGATAAGGTTGATTGATCTACATAAAACTTGAATGTCAACAGAAAACTAAACATATTGATTTGCCAAATTGTATGTGGAACCCATTTCTAATTATGCCAAAATGAGGAATCTGAAAATACCAGAAGGCATCTTACCAGGAAAAATATATAACACATTTGGTGCAAAGTAGTCAAACAGTTTTAAAGTTCTAGGCAATTCAACAACAACCTTTTCAACAATGAAGATACCCATAACTTGTAACCATTTAAAAATCACCTATAACATATGTTTGTTACATTAATTTGCCAAAAACAACTGAGAGTATCTATATCAAACCAAGCAAAAGTGCACCTTCTGTAATGTTGTAGTTTCATTTCAGGTCTGGTGTAATTCAGCCATTGGTTTCATCTGTAGTGCCCCTCAAAGATTCCTATTGAAGTTAAAATGGAAAATGCTGCTATTTGACTCCCCCTTTTATCCCTCATCCCAGATGGATCTGAACAAAGCCTGGTATGTCAAATCCAAACAGGATATATTTGTTATTTTAGTACAGTTTCCCCAAGGAATGGCAAAGCTCATAGCAAAACAAAGAATAAAACATCAATGGTGTGCCTGACCTACAAAATGCATGATATATATATATAAATTGTGAACCTTAATTTCTCAAAAACTACTAAGCTGGTTACACCAAATCATAAAAAGCATGCATTACGGACCAAGATCATGCTTTCTCCAAATTTGGTGCAATTCTGTCTGCCGAATCATAAATGAATGAATTAATTAAATAGGAATTTGTTAAGCAATCTGTTCCAGCAGCGGGACATTCTAGTGCTAGTCCAAAGAGTGTAACTACCATCCCATACACAATGCTTAATAATGAGAAAATAGAAAAATAACCCTATAGAACAGAAGAGGCCATCTACATTAAAAAAAAAAGTTACATAAAACCCTGCAAGATTCCACTGAGTTCCACAGTGAGCAAGAGCATGTGGCCATTCAAGTTGTTTTTGCTGCATCTCAAGTAGAAAATCTATTTGAGCTGAAGCAAATTTACTTGACAATCAGCCTTCTGACTGCAACTTCTCATGACCGCCCATGTTAGAAAATCACACTAGGAGATGCCAAATCTCACTCGCACTCCCCAGCTTACAGTTCTGGAGCCTTGCTTGAAAAATGTTCCACCCCACGCCGATTGGCATAATTTGGCAGTAGTTCTGTGTTAAAAGAGTAATGTATGGTTGGCAAATTTGGCCAATTCTGCCGATGTAATTAAACATTCCACACACCCCTAGTCTTAAGATGCTTTCTAAAAGTCGACTCATTTCCCCCTTGTCTCAGCGAAATATTAAGCTGATTCCAAGCTTTAGCTCCCAAAACAGAAAAAGATCTTCCGCTTCTGGTGATCAGTCTTGATTTGAGGATCCTTCAAAGTTTGTTTTGAGTAGATCTTAGGGTCTTTTGAAAGGGCAGAAAGATATTTTATTCCAGTTTGATGGAAACTACCGAAATAAATTTGTCAATGATTTAAACAGGATCCATTTCTTCACTAGCTTCCGCTCATTTATTGTTCACAGCTCCAAGCAGGGAGCACTCCATAATGCCCTGCAAAGGCGTTTAATTATTTCTTTGAGCCTGGTGGTGCCCCTCGAAAAAGCAGGGGCACCACCAAGCATTTTTTTTTATTTATTGGGTGGTGGCAGGAAGGTTTCTAGCCCCTCAGCAACATTTCCTAGCTAATTAAATCCATTATGAAAGGAAAGCTTATCATAATTTTTTAAAGCACTTGCAGCTGGGACTAAATGGTGTTGAGCTGGAGTGCAGGGCCCTCTTTTGGTTGAGTTTAGGACTGCATTTTGTGCAATGAAAAATTGTATAAAAAGACTCAAAGAAATGTTTGTTTATTTAAATAAAACGTTATTAAACTTTTTTAAGACAATCAATTTTAATAAACATTGCATTGTGTGACTTATTTAAATTATAGTTGCTGGTGACATTTTGACAAACATGATAGGGCTGCTTTATATATGTTGATAAGCTTATAAAGCCTTTTATATTTTTGTGCTGTGACCCTTGGTCTAAGTCAGTAAGTCTGCCTTACTTAAAATAACACTGTCATATAATAACATCAGATAGGCATGCAGCCCCTCACCCCGAACCTGAAAAGGCCCATGCATGTTATCTCTCCCCCAGGCCAGCTTATGCACTGTGTCCCAAAGAGCCACCCCTGCAACAAGGTAATTTCCCTGCCCACGAGCGCATGAGCCCTGGTACCCCTGGGCCAATGGCTCAGGGAGATGGGCTGCATGTAGCCTAGGGCCCTAAAGGTTAGGAGAGGGTGGCTGCTCCCCCACTCCCCTTAAATAAAGCAAATGGCCCCAGTGTGGGGTCCCTAGGTCCCTAAGGGCTAGGTGAGCGGGGCCTCACTCCCCTTTTCAAAAAAGTTCCTGGGGAATGGGGTAGCTGGGGACCTAAAGACTCGGGATGTGGGACTGCATGCTCCCCTCCCCATGGAATATAATATGGACCTAGGAGATAGGGTCCTTGTGGCCTGTAAAGGCTTGGGAGGAGGGCCACATGCCCCACCCCCTAAAAAACAATACAACCTTGTTGGGCAGGTGTCCCCAGGGCCTGTAAAGGCCATCTCCTAAGATTAATAAAATAATAAATAATTGCTGGCTTCCACTGGCACCCAGGATGCGTGCTTGCAGAAGAGCCTGAAGGTAATGTTTCCTTGGGCCTCCACGTGGACCCTTGTGGTTGGTTGTGCACAGGCCCTCCATCCATCCCCACACTTGGAATGGATAAATGGCTGCACAGGAACCCTATCCTCCAGGGCTGTAATCAATTACGGGGAAGGGTGGGCATGCACCCTCCCCCCAAGCCTATGCTAGGCCCCAGAGACCCCGTCCCTTGTGCACAACTTTGAAATAATGGGTCAGAGGGTGTGTGGCCCCCCTCTTCGAGGGTCTCTAAGTCGCACCGAAGTCCCAGGGACCCCACCCCCTGGGACCAGCCTTAAAATAGTGGATGGGGGTACTTGGTCCCCTCCCCTAACCTCTGCACAGCCCCGGGTACATCACCCTCTAGGGTTATCTTTAAAATAATGAACAGCGGGCACTTAGCCCCCCTCCCCAAGCCTCTGTGAGGCCCCAGGGACCACATGCCCTGGGACCAGCCTTAATATAGTGCAAAGGGGGTACATGGATCACTCCCCTAACCTCTACACAGCCCCAGGGATACCATCCCTGGGGTCATCTTTAAAATAATAATGAATAGTGGGCACTCAGCCCCCCTGCCTGAGCCTCTGCAAGGCCCCCAGGCCCCCATCTCCAGGGTCATCTTTAAATTGAAGGGCAGGGGGTTCTTAGCTTCCCTCCCCAAGTCTCTCCAAGGCCCCAGGGAGCCCATCCCCCGGGGATCATAAACATAAATGGTGGTGGGGACATGCGGCTATGGGTGTTGTTGTGGGCTAGCAAATTGGGATTGCTAGCCCACACCACATCCCCTGAGTAGGCCTCAGACTGCTCTGCTTCACTATGCTGAGAAAGTCAAGTGCTACAATCAAATTGTTTGTTCCCAGTGTAAAAACAATTGCGCAAGACTCACATCCTTCACAACTAATGACCACATTTAGAATTACCTTTTCATTAACATTACAAATGACACAGCCATAGATACGGTATAGTATATTTGTTTGTGTATGTGTTGTAATTTAAAGATGTGGGGATCATGTTCAAGACTTCTTTTCTGGAGTACATTAAGTATGCAAATCACACACCTATCAGTGGAGATCTCTGTTGCCCCCTTTCCTATCATTTCTGTACAGAGTTCTTTACCATGGAGGTAGAGATCTCTGCACATGCTTGTATACATTTTTGTATTAAACAAGGAAAGGACATGGTGATGGTGGGAAAATGGGGTATAATCACTACAAAACTGGCAGGGTTTAGGAAAACGTATAGAGGGGTTTGTGGAAGGACATTTTAACACAAATCACTGTCAGAATATTGGAAACAAAATTATATGGTGGGAAGAATATTGTGTCAAATATTTCAAGGACCAAAGTATTGAGAATGAAAATACAAATTGGTAAGTATAAATGTACTATTCTTAACTCTAGATCTACGCACCTTGAAGATATATATGAATTGTCAAGGTATATATTGAGTTATAGATAGTAAAACTTTGCTTATCTATAGAAACTTACCTCCACAATATTTTAGTCCTTGATATTCCTGACACAATATTTTGTTCCACAACATTTTTGTTTCTAAACACCACAAACTACACCCTCAAAAGAGCAAGACAATTGCAATTCACAAAATGCACTTCTAAATTCACTACTTCCCTGAGAGTGTAAAAACAGGCCTGAACAAAGTCACACATGGCCATCCGTTGATATTACAATACAATCCCATTGTAAACAGCGGTGGCAGGAAATTAAACAAACACTCCTTAGAGATTAATCTAAAATTGTTTAAATGAGTTAATTAAAATTTTAAATCTGATATACATATATATAATGTCATATTAATGATTCATTTTACTTTTTCATAATACTACCAATAATACAGGTATTAAAATATATAACTTAGAGACAAACGCGTTTTTAAAAATATATCTTTTAAATTAATGAAAACAATATTTAAAATAATAAAACAACAACCTCACAGCTCCAAGTTCAGAAGGAAAGAACCTCTGCTAATAATGCTTAATTCCCTCAGTGAAGATCAGAATTTCACTTCCGGGGGCAAGATGGCGGCCGCTTGAGACCGCAGTGCAGTGAGCTCTGGCCGGTGCTCGTTACTGGGTCTTACAGCCTGATATGTGAAGATTTAACTACATTTTTCAACCTCGTTAACGATCAGGAATGCTCCACGAGGAATCAATTGACAGGGCTGAAATACTGAATAAGAGTCGAGTCTCGATTCTGGCATCAGTAATCGGTCTATCTATAGTCCGATATTTATGCAGCATCGTTAAAAACGCTAAGAGCTATCGCAATCCCCACCTGAGTGATACGGAAATTCAGCAGTCCAGCAGTATGGCTCCGAAGTATGCTCCGAAGAACACAGTCTCTGCGAAGCAGAAAGAGACGAGAGTGACTGGGATGGCCGCCCGAGACACAGCCGAGGCACCAGCTGCAGGAGCACCAGACGGGATTTCATCCAAAGGCTTGAATGTGAGCGGCTCAACCCGGAAGAGCGGACAGACTGTCTCCTCAGTAATCGAGCTCCTACGCGGGATCCCGGCGCGTTCTCTTCCGGGTCGAGGTGAGCAGGGCAAGCCTCACATTCGAGATGCACAGGGCGGCGCTGCAGCGAACGTTGTAACGAACACTGCTCTCAGGGAAACTGACAACAGCACTAATGGGGTCTCCTCAGCCGAGATTAGACGGAACACACATAAACAGACGGTGAGAGGGGGGAAGATCACAGGGCTCCATTGGGGGGGGCTAGTGACGAGTTACAAGTTCTGAGTAAGGCAATAATGAATACGGAAACTGAAGACAGCTCCCATACAATACATACAATACTTACTTCTGAGACTGAAATCGATGCTTGTCTAGTACCCCCCCCCACTCAGCCAAGCGACCCGGGAAGCCAGCAATTGAATCAGGTCCTGGTGTCTGTATCGAAAGATCAGCAATCTGCGCAACTCGGATCTGAAAATCTGAGTGAGGTTAACACAGATAAAGATAGAGATAAGGATAAGGATAAGGAACCTAGTGACTTTTACTCCTTCTCTGATGAGTTGGGATGGTCTACCGACACTGCGTCTAATTTATCTGAGTCCAGCGATGAAGATACTAACATTAGCAAGGTGAGAACTGCTCAGAAATTAGGACCTAGACACAGGAAGAGTCGTCACGACTCAATAGACTTGGCTTGGGATTATACTCCTACTACTGATCTCCCTCCCTCAGAGACAACTGCGATACAATCACAGCAACCCATCTCTGGCACCAATCAACATCAAGAGCAAGATAAGACTGCACCATCGTTAGAAACGATTTTGCTAGCTATAGCTGCCCATAGGGAAGAGACCTCTCACGATGGTCGCAGGGCTCAAGCAGAGCTCCGTAAGGTGCAGGGGGTGGTCCGTAAGCTCTCAAAGAAAATTGACTCCTTCAACGATCGTATGAATGAAATGGAGTCAAGATTGGTGCTCAATGAAATGGAAACTACATCTAATCAGGAGAAGACTGAGGCGCATGATAAAGAACTTTCAGACATGATGTGGAAACTTGAGGACATGGAAAATCGCCAACGGCGAAGTAACCTACGAGTCCTGGGAATTCCCGAAGGAATTGAAGGGGGGGATGTCAGGTCTTTTATGGTCAAATTATTTCAAGACTCCCTCCCGGAGTTATCAACGTGGAAATGGGATATTGAGATACAACGTGCCCACCGGGTACCCCTTAACGTCAGAAGTCCCCCAAAACCCGGAGCGTACCCAAGAGCTGTATTGGTATACTTTGGTAACTTTTTGTTGAGACAGGCGATTTGGGAGAAAGCTAGACCTGAGGCAAAAAAAACTAGCGGTAACATAACGTATTTTGTACACCCTGATTTCTGTCATGTAACGGTTGAGCGGAGGTGGCGTCTCCGCCAACTCATTAGACCATTTCAAGAAAAAAAACTTCAGGCATTCCTGAATAACCCGGCCTGTTTGAAAGTTATTAACGGAAATCAGACGAAGTTTTTTACTTCTGAGATAAAAGCCAAGGAGTATCTGGACACTCTTTAGCGCTGAAAATTTGTTTTTTTTTTTCTCTCCATCTCGCTCTTGGTTAATTAATGCTCTCCCTCTCCCTCTGGTATTCTCCTATCTTCTTGTTGGCTTTAAGCTCTGGAATATGGGGGGGGGGAGTTTGTCTAAAATAAATTTTTTAGGAGGGATATAGATTTAATGGAGAGCACCGGTCAATCACTGCACGTCCATCACTACAGACTCTTACGGAGTCTATTTGCCCAAGTTATGGGGGAGTGGGGGGGGGTGGGTGGAGGGAGGGAGGGTAAGGGGCTTGGGGGTGGGTTGGCATTCAGGGGGGTGAAAATATATAAAAAAAAGCAATTGCAGGTATGAAAATAAAAATGGAAGCAGAGATGGAAATGGAGTTTATGAAATTATTATTCTCAAATCTGGGCATATAGTAAAATTGGACTGGCTAATAGATTCAACGAAGTATGGCTAGCTTAAAATTATGCTCATGGAACATAGCGGGCCTTAATGATAAGGGGAAAAGGGATCGAATGTGGGGAGTGATTTTCCAAAATATGTTTGATATAATCTGTCTGCAAGAGACACATATTCCCTGGGCAGAAAGAAACATACTGAGGGTCCCGGGGTTTGATTTAATGGCGAGTACACCCCATACTACTAGAACAAGAGGTGTAGCTATTTTGGCAAAATCTTTTTTAGGACCGCCTACACGTAAGACAGCTGACCCTCTAGGCCGGTGGGTGATTGTTGAGCTCAAAGCAGGTATCACCATATGTTCTATTTACGCACCTAACCAGGATGACCCATCTTTTTTTACCAATCTAGAATTGGAACTAGCATCCTGGCCCTCTACATTAATTTTTTGTGGCGATTTTAATATTTCTATAACTCACCGGGCCCTGATTCATAATCATGAGCAATTTAAATATGTGGGATATAAACCGAAGGCATATAGAGCCATACTGCAATTAAAAGAAAGTCTAGGCTTAGTGGATGCATGGGTCACGAAACGACATCAGGATCCGGGATATACCCATTTTTCACACCCACATAATAAATATGTCCGTATCGACTATATATGGGTGACAAGTAGTTGGCTCAACGAGGTACAAATAAATAAATCACCAAAAAATATCTCGGACCATAATCCCTTAGTGCTCATATTAAGGACCAATAATATCTTAAGACCCCGGTCAAGTTGGTCCTTCGACAGAAAATTATTAGTTGATAATGACTATCTAGAATATATTAAAGTATGGGCACAAGGATTTATAGATGCTAATCGCTACAGTGCCCCACGGGATGTGGTCTGGGATTGTTTTAAAGCCTCAGTTCGCGGCGAAACAATAAGCTACGTGGCCAGGAAGAGGAAGGAGTTGGTTAGAGCTAACGAGTTGTCTCTCCTAGAACTAGCGAAGAAGGAGGAGAAACATACCGCTATAATAATGCAAGGTGGTGATGGAAGGCAGATTCTAAATGAAATGATGATTCTTAAAATGGCAATTAATAGCAGGTTAACTAAGAGAGCAGCAGAGACTTATCAATCTCATCGCAACGAGATATATGAGGCGGGTGAGATGGTTGGTAAGCAATTAGCTCTCCGCACGAGACAAAAACAATCTTTAAATCAAATTACCAGTATTAAGGCAGACGGCCAAGACCATATAACATCCGAAGCCATTTTAGAAGCATTTAAAAAATACTACCAGAAACTTTACCAAAATGAGGATACGCTGGACTCTTTAAAAATCAAGGACGAATTGGTTAGGTGGGCAGCAGACCAGACGGATAATCCAGGACTAGAAGAGGCCACCATACAAGATCTTGATAGAGACATAACCTTACTAGAGCTACAAACCGCCCTAGCAGAGCTTGCTCCAGGTAAAGCCGCAGGCCCAGATAAAATACCTTTGGAGCTATATAAGATTCTTGGAAATACCATAACACCACTTCTCCTAGATTTATTTATAAGTATTCAGGTACGTGCCACTCCCCCCAGTTCTTGGAGGGAAACGAATATAGTCGTCTTTCCTAAAAAAGACAAACCACCCGATTTAACTACATCGTACCGCCCAATTTCACTTATAAATACAGATTCGAAGCTCTATTCCAAAATTCTGGCTAATCGCCTCGGGGGGATCATCGAGCGTCTGGTTTCCCCATGGCAGCATGGCTTCATTCCGGGTAGGGGCACTACGGATCACATCCGCCGTGCTATTGCCCTGTTTGAGGCCATGGGGGTTTCGGGCGGCCAGATGTCGATGATCCTCCTAGACGCGGAGAAAGCCTTCGATAGGGTTTCATGGGCATTTTTATGGGCGATACTTGAGCAAAATAAAATCGGGCCATGTCTTATGAAATCCATCAAGGCTATGTACTTTATGCCAAGAGCTAGGGTCCTGGCAATGGGTCTTGAGTCTGGCTACTTTGATATATCTCGAGGCACTCGCCAGGGATGTCCATGCTCTCCGATTCTTTTTGCCCTCTATATAAATCCTTTAATTCTGAAACTGTTAAAAGCAGAGTCTATTAAACCTATTATTATTGGCCCTTTTGATACTAAAGTCCTTGCTTACGCTGATGATGTGGCTATAATAACATCCCATCCGACTGAGGCTTTATCTACTATCGAACAGATTACCCAGGGCTTTGGTCGCCTCTCTGGATATTCGCTAAACGGAGATAAAACAATGGTTATCTGCACTCATAACACCCAATTTGCTGACCTAAGTAGAGTTGATAGTGCAATATATTTAGGTGTTCGGATATCCTCAAAAATAGAGGAAATAATTAAAATTAACTATGATCCCCTCCTCCAAAAAATCACGAGCGATCTAAAAAGGATAGATGGTCTTCATCTATCAATTATTGGAAGAGGGAATTTCCTTAAAATGAATATACTACCCAGGGTCTTATATTTATTTCGCGCAATCCCGATATTAGTTGACGATAAAATTATTAAAGCCTTGGAATCCCAGATGGCCAGATTTATCTGGGGTTACGGAAAAATAGGGAGATCAATTCGCTTTCTCTCCTTACCAACAATGAGAGGTGGCCTCTCTGTTCCGAATTTGGGATTTTATTTATGGGCCACTCTGATTCAACAGATGACCTCGTTACTTTTCGTCAAAATCCCAGAAGAAGAAATAGGGGGTAAATGTATACCATCAATCTATGAACTTCTTATAGGAGATAAGGCTAATGGCCTCCTAGTTAAACAGCTGGAACCCTCTTATTATAAGAAAACTAAGTTCAAGATTATATTTAGTGCTTGGACCACCTGGAGGAAAATAATGCGTCATCTTAACATACCTAAATATAACAAATATATTTCTTTGTGGCATTCTACAGTTTTACCATCACACACATATGATATCATGGCTACAAGATGGGAATACTTGGGAGTTATAACACTAGGGGATTTTCTGCTACCAGGCACTACTAATAGTTTTCAAGTGCTGCAACGTAAATTTTCCATTCCGGATAATAATATATTTAAATTCATTCAGATTAACTCAATCTTAAAACTAAGGAGTTCTGACTTCGTCTTGAGTAATATCCCCATATTTGAATGCATGGCTAAATCTACAACCAAGATCGGTACTGTATATACAATATTAGTTGAAAATCAGCAGGATGATCTGGAAAAAATGGAAAGGAGATGGTCTTGCAATCTGAATAATCCCAATGTAGACATTGATATGTCTTTGTATCTTTCAACAAAATTATTTGTTTCATCAAATCTTAAAGCTCAGCTATACAAGACCATATATGATCTCTACTTTACACCGTCGAAGCTTTATTCTTGGGGGAAAAGGGTGAATTCAGAATGCCCATGGTGTGGTAAAAGCGGGGCACACTTACTCCACATGCTCTATGAATGTAATAAACTCGCCCCTCTCAGGGATCTGATAGCTGGCTTTTGGCAGAATGTGTTTGGACACTCAATACCTGAATCCCCCACTCTATATATGCTCGGTTACGATAATACACTCGGGCACACAAAGAGAGAGGAAATCTGTCTCTTTTTAGGGACTGCAATTTATAGGATAATTCTAACAGCCCGCTGGAAGGATACAGACTGCCCCAACTTCCAGGTCTGGCTAGCTAGGTTACTGGCTATGTATAACCAGGAGAAAACTATCTTTGCATGTAAAGGCAAAAAAGCGAGAGCCTTAGGGAATATGATTTGGGAACCGATAGAAACCTGGAAGAATAATAATGCAAATGTATGACTGCAATATGTTTAAATTATATGTACATTAGTTTGATGGATTAATCTTCTTATTTTTCTCCTTAATTGCATCTTGTAGGTATGTATTTTACTTTATATGTCCTATGTTTAACGTAAATTTCCCTCTCTGCAAATAACCATGTAAGTAATTTTTGTAATACCCGCAATAAAAATAAAATATAAAAAAAAAGAATTCCCTCAGTGAAATACTTCCCTATTAAAATATATACCTTTTAAAATTCCGTAAAAATACAAAAACACTGCCATTTAAAGGTAACAAGTGGGAAGTACAGGTACATCCAATGGGCAGTATTTTCCATTGCAACAGATGGTCTAGCCGTTTTACATAATTGTCCATTATGACCCAGTAGACTGCATGTCATAAAAATAAATACTTTCTATGTACTTGCTACCCCTATAACAGAAATACACTTCTCTTTGGTTCCCAAAAACTATTTGAGAATTGCCAAAAGCCTTTCATGGCAATTGAGTTCCATTACATTTTCATAAATTTGACATGGAACTGTATTCCTACATACATAGCTTCCAGATGAATACAAATCACAAGGGATGGTTAAAATGAATATATTATTGCAGACTTGAATTTCAGTACATCCTGATGCTCGTAATCCTGTGGGCCATATGAGCTTGCAGCCTTTGATGGCAGCTGAAGTTTGCACTTCTCCTAACTAAGTGATAGGGCACTCGATTTTTTACTATCTTTTTGTTTGGCAGACTTTGATATAATGCCAGTGCCATGTTCCAACTGTCAGACACAAATTATTATAAAAACAACCTTAATAGAGCAAACTAATTAAGCCTAAGGGGCCTATTATGAATTTGGCGGTCCTAGGACCTAGGCAGCTGCACCGGCGGTCTGACCACCCGGTTATGGCTTGGGCAGTCGGACCACCCTGATGCCACAATATGCTTGGCGGGACCACCACAGTCCTGCCAAGCATATTACAAGTGTCCTTTCCTCCAGGGTTTACAAGGTGCTTCTACCGCATGCACACAGGGGGCATAACATGTGCCTGTGTCCATGCCTATTGACTGCTATTATCATGGCCTGGCTGATGTTCCTTTCCTCAACAGTGTCCCTACCCTAGTCAGCTCACATGACCACACCACTATCATGAGTCCCCAGAGACAAGTAGGCATGAGAACCACTGGAGGGAGTCATGCCACAATACAGTTTTCAATGTATTAACCTGCAGATAATATATGACACAATTAGCATGGGTAGCACCAAAAATCTCAGGTTCATCAAATTTATCTGAAAATATTTCTAGTTTATTAACAGATTGTTTCAAATACAGTTAGGGCTCTATTACGAGTCTGGTGGTCCATGGATCAACAGACTCGTGGTGGCGCGGCAGTGGTGGATCCCACCATCGCTGCATTGGCAGTCTGACTGCCCCATTTGGTCCCTGGGTGGTTGGTCCACCCTGGGACAGCCGTCTCCGCTTGAGAACCGCTATTCCCTGGCATTAGAGCAGTAGGTAAGAGGTTGCAATATGCTTGG
Source organism: Triturus cristatus (assembly GCF_964204655.1). Classification (NCBI taxonomy): domain Eukaryota; kingdom Metazoa; phylum Chordata; class Amphibia; order Caudata; family Salamandridae; genus Triturus; species Triturus cristatus. The sequence goes on along the minus strand of NC_140587.1, from coordinate 729,514,910 downwards.
CGGACCCGCCAAGGAAAGTAGGGCAGGTCAGAGTGTGAGTTAGAAAGTCAGGCAGGCTGAGAAGGGGCAAGAGAAGGAGAGGCAGGGAATGAAAGTACAAAGTACAATGGCAAGCAAAAGAGAGGGAGGCAAGAAATAAAAGAATGGGCAATTCTGAATGACAGAGGGAGGGCAGAGAAAGGGAGATACGCAGCAAGCCAGGCTGAAAGGGAGGAAGGCCAAGATAGGTTAGCATAAAAGGAGAGACTGGAGGAGATAGAAAGAGGGAAGAAAGAAGAGTGTGAAGGAAGGAAATGAATAGGAAAAGAGAGAAGGGGACAGTGAGACAGGAAGTGAAAGAGATGTAGGGATGGAAAGAGAGAGAAACAGTGAAAAAGAGGGAGGAAGCAAGCTTGAGGTAGACAGAAGCAGAGACAAGGAAGCAAAGTTGATGAAAAAGCAGACAGAAAAAGAGGGAGAGAGCAAGAGTGGTTGAAACAGATAATTGGTTGCTGGTTGAACACACTGGTACTTCCTAGGGCTTTTCCAATGTAATATTTCTTGACTTATCAGAAGGATAAAATGGTGTGTGGTTCTAGGAGTGTTAAAAAAAGAGCGATTGTCAGCATCCTGGGTTCTCCTCTTTCACTTCAATGGGAATGGTTTAGGTGGCTGCACTGGTCTTAAGCTGACTACCAGTGTGAAGGACACCTTAGATACATCTTGTCCTTCTTCCCATTAACTACACTTGTTCCTTAAAGTATAACATAACATCAGAAATAAATGTCTCTTGCAGGTATTGTCCTCAACACTCAAGCTGTTTCTATTTATTACATTTCATAAATTCTCCAAGCACTCAATAAGCCAAAATAAGTATCGGTATATGTAGAAATGCCCAATGTCTTTTATTCAGACATCCAGGCTTTCTTTTCACATTGCCTTTGTCAATATTGTTTTCCGTCACAAATATCACTCTTTGCCATCAATACAGCTCCTTGCCAACACGTGTTTCATCTGTTTATGTAAAACAATACTTTATCAGTGTATTACATTAATCTCTATTGTCCTTGTTAATTTGAAGAAATGTTATCTCTTTCGGAGCATCAGAGTATCAAAATAACACTCATCTAAGCGTAATCAGTGTTATAAGGATTAGTCAGTTATTCCGCATATAGGTGGGTAGAGTGCTCCCCACTGTGTTATGTCTCTGTGATGTTCTATTTATTATATGAAATTTCATTTTGACGTTTCCATTATTCTTCAGAAAGGTAGAGTGCACCTAACTGATGTTAGAAGCTACATCTTTCCAGCCAACAAACCCAGCTCTCCTTTGCACTTTATACATTGAAGTCTCTACAATATACAGTTTCCATGAAGGCTCTTTCCAGAGCCAACTTCATATCGTGGGCATGCCTTCTTTTTTCTTTGCAGATGTTTTTTTCTTTTTCTTTACAACTCAATTCTGGATCATAATCCACATTCACTTTGGGTATTTTGTTTTCGCTCTGACCCTAATCTTTATTCACAAGTCTTTCAGTACTTATAATGTACATTTTCTGCTTGTTTCTTGTTTCTAGCATCATTTTGTATGCCCATTCACTCTTCCTACACTCCTTTGCTATGTTCGGAATTCACAATATGCGTTTTTACCTTTTTTGCCTGCCATGAGGAAGTCGCAAAAGAAATATGAGTTGCAATCTTGACATAGGCGTAAACATTCCAAAACATGACCAGATTGTAGAGGCAACCAATAGCAACAATCTCACAGGAAGACATGCCGCGTTTTATAAGCTGCATGTCTTGATCTTCTTTATGTACATGCCAAATAATATACTTTAAACAAAATAGGAATTCTGACAAATATAGCAGACCTGCACACAGCTTTAATTTCTTTTTTTAGATATCACGACCTGTTAACAAGTCATTATAGTTTTTCACTGAAATCTTTACCTCTCTCCTTTTAGCGACTTTCTTGTTCATTTAAATGTTGTTCTCAACCTGTTTGGTCATTTTGTTCACTAATTTACCTTTGACGTTTACAGGCATATCCCTCGTATCCTTGCAGTACATAGTGCTCCAAAAATCTATTAATCCAATGTGCAGATAGGGCGCTGCAATCGCTGCCAGGCATATAGTATGCTTGGGTTACTGGGATCTACTCTTTCCATCCTCTGCTTTAGACAAATATCTGGTCAGGGTTCGCCGCCTTCTTCATCCGCTGCAGATAAGCCAGTCTGCTGCATCAGCAGATGTGCCGGCAGTGGCACTGCCTGATCCACCACAACCTCCAATGCAACTGTAGCAGCATATTGGTTGATGGTGGCTTGTAGAGTAGCATTCACAAGCACACACATTGCAGCAGTTCTTAAACATGCTCGCAACTACTATCTATTTCTTCTACTATTATGTTTTTCCCAAATTATATGACTAGACTTTTTTTGCATGCTTTACATTTTCATTTTTGACTTTCACTTTAGAGGGGATATTTGCTTCCATTTCACACAATGCAGGGCTGCCTCCCTTTCATGCGTTGCATGAAAGGGAGACAGCGGAAATGTTCCCTTACTACTAAGATATGACACATTCTGCTGTCTTCTATCGATGGTGCACTCTGTGCTGACTAGCACCAATATAGGCAGCCTTGCACCAGGCTGCCAGGGTGTCTGCATTACAGACAAGATTGTTTTTGTGAAGAAATGAATCCCTTCCTGAATGAAAACAATCCTTAGAAGCAATTTTGTCTTTCTATCTGTGCTGCAGAAAGCATAGCAACACAAAGTAACAAGGAGAAATACAAATATGTCTTCTCCTTAGGCCAGCTTCAGAGAGGCACAGCTTTTTGGCGCAATTCCAGGTGTATTCACCATAGTATGGTGCCGATTACGATCCTGGAGAAACCGGGTACGAACCGTCGGTCGGAGCGTATTCTCCGTCCGACTCGTACCCGGTTGCAAAACTTTACAAACATGCAAGTACGATTCGCACGGAAACACTATTTCCGTACGAATCGTACAAAACACCAACCGAGGAAAAGAAACACACAAATGACAGTCTACACACACAAGTACAGTGACCACCAAGGATGCCACAAATGATGCAGGTGGAGACATCACACAGCATGCATGTGCAAAGTTGAAGGAGTCCGTCACACCCCCAGCTGATGTAGACACAGCTCAGCACCACATAGTGGAAACACCCTGCAGGGAAGATGTCAGGTTACACAGAGGAAGGAACACACCTTGGGACGATGTCACCATGCAGTAACTGCTTACATGAACAAAGTAATTTAGCCAACAGCTTGTGATGGCACACAGATACCAGGGTCCACCCTATGACCAGCACAAGACTACATTTCCCACACACCCAACACATTATCACCACCCAAAATCATGGAGCTGGTCCACCAACAGCAGCACCAGATAAACAGTAGTGTTCAAAGGAAAAAACAAATTGCTTTATTCAGCAGGATGTAAGTAAAAAGCAACATAAATGTAAATATATACAAGGCCCATAGGGCAGTCCATGACTCCAATCCGGATGGGGGACACAGTGGTACGTGTGTCCCCTAGCTTGCCTGCACAGTCAGACTCCTTTGTCTTCCACAGGGGGGGGGGCATCATGTTGGGGGGAAGGACCAGGCACCACAGGGACAGGAGGGGCAAGGGGAGGTGTTGTGGGTGCAGGGACGGACGACTCCAACACAGGGGGTGGGGCAGCGCCAAAGGTGGATTCGAGCACGGCGCTGCACACTACTGCCAGGTCGCTCAGCGTCTCCCCTGCACCCGAAGGAACCACAGGCCCCAAGGAGGGTGTCACAGGGATGGGTCGCAGCGCTACAGGGGGTGTGTGGACAGGGGGGGGACTCAACTTCCCTGCCGGTGTCCTGCCTCCACCGCTTGCGGGGTGGTGCCACACTGGGGCTGATGGACAGACTGGGCAGGACTGACCCTGTGTCCGACTCTTGGCCAGGAGAGCTGAGGGGAGTGGATTTGGAGGGTGGTGGTCGTGAGGAATGTGGACTCCCACTCTGGCTGCGTGTCTTCCGTTTCCCCCCGACCCAGTGGGTGTGCCTACTTCACCCTGTGTGTGCGTGCCAGGAGGTGTGCGCTTTGCCTTCCCTGCTGGTGTGGTGCCTGTGTCTGGTGGGGTGTGTACATGCTGACGTCTGGGTGTACGTGGGACAGGCATGGGAGTGGGAAGTGTGGATGGGGCATGGGTAGGGGGTGGGACGAAGTGCTGCAGGAGACCCACTGCTGCAGACAGTGTCGAGTCAATAGACCGCAGCAAGTTGCGTTGGTCAGCCTGCGATGCTGAAATGCCCTCCAAGTATGCCTCCATGTTGGTGAGCACTTGGCCGTGGCCATGGAGGACATTAAGCATCGCAGCCTGACCAACCTGCAACTGCCGCAGGATGTCCACAGACTCGGCATTGGCGGCAGCAGTGGATACAGGGGCAGGGAGTGCGGTGCCTGGCAGGAAGGAGACACGTGGTGACCTAGCATGCCAGGAAGGGACACGAGCAAGTGGGAGGCCGGTGATGGCAATGGAGGGGGCGGGGAGAGATGTTGTGCTGCTGTCAGCTGTTGGAGCAGCCTCCGCCCCCTCGGAGTGCTCAGCCTCGGACCCGTCAGCTTCATAATCTGTGGTGGCAGTGGACAGGTCCTCCGGCTCACTCCCCTCGGCCTCAGTTACACTCGATGTGCCAGCTAAGGTGTCACTGCTGGCACTGGTGCCCGGTCCCTCCGCACGGTCCGTGCCGGTGTCTCCATCCGTGTCCCCCGACGATGCTGTGGGCAAGGTGAATAAACAGGAATTAATCAGACACCTGTATACATATGTCACATGAGTCAAATCAACATAGGTTACAGTGCATAGCCTGAAATGAAAGATGAGTAACATCTACAATACAAGGTACATATATAGGCCCTGCAACACACAGTTGGTTCACCCACCATGCCACTGAGAAACTATGGAGAGCATGACACATTTGCAAATGACATGATATGGAATTGGACAGAGGAGCCAGGCTCTGGGGCCAATCCAGCACTGCATCTGCACCACACAGCGTTGCCCTAACTAGGGATGAGCAGGGACCATCTCCATGAACTTGAGGCACATGCTGCAAAGGTAATACTTAAAGACATGCCCAACATGAATGGGACACGGCACCTTGAGTGTATGTCCAGACAAACAGCACACACCAACCACCCCCTACATGAGACAATGTGATGAGACACAGGAAGCACTTGCATCTCTTAGCCTGGGAGAAATACACATGGGCTGCCGGAAACCCATATTGCACCCAAAATACCCCATGTGCGCCTGTACAACGATCTCATTTACAAATGGCCATCATCAGTAATTGTAACAAGACACACAGGCACTGGCCACCATGAGTATGAACGAGGAAAATTGGGTCAGGCTGTACAGTGGACACTTGTAGAACACGTTACGTAAATATACATGGTGCCAGGGGACAATGGCACAGAGCACATCCTATGCTGTAGACACTGAGAGTGTCCACATATTGTGATGACACACATGATACCTAGCAAAGTATGCCCCAGGGGACAGTAGTGGCCAGAATATTCCATGGTCCTGAATGGTAATGACTGCAACACAGGCCACCATCCCTGCACTCTGCGTATCGCACACTCATGCACATCATGTCACAGGCCACAACATAGGACATGCTTGCTGTAAGGCATTACACTTCAGAGACATACTCCAATGTCTGGACTCAGCATCAGTGCCAATTGACATGGACCCCACAAGTACTGTACTGGACAGGGCACAGGCAAGGTGCCAAAACCTGTTACACACCACCCCCACACATGATGCTGCAAGCATTGGTCACGTGGATTAACTGCCAGCCCAGATGACCTTGTGAAAGAGTGACTACACACAGACCAGGGAACACATGGCAAGGAGGGGAAGGGAGGAAGGACAGCACCGCTATACTGTGGGTGACAGGACCTGCACCGCAAAATTAAACACTGGCAGTGTATCCATGCAACTGCGCACTTGCAAATGCTGGTGACACACAACAAACACACATGTACCTACCCCCTTCCTGCTGCTGCTTCTCCCGTAAGCGCCTGTCCATGTCTGGAAAGACCACCGCCAGCACACACTTGTGGATGTGGGTCAGACGGCGACGCCCATGGTTCTTAGGGCCCATAGGTGAGTCCCCCAGCAGGACCCGTGCGATCCTCCGCGTCCAGCGCCGGATATCCTGCCAGCGTTTTCTCACCTGGGCCAGGCGCCGCTTGCGACCATCCGTCCTCCTCACGGCACTGACGGCGTCCCTCCAGATCTGCTCCTTGGCAGCGGCGCCTACCTGTGGGGTTGAAAAAGTGAGACTACATCAATACACCTGCCACATGTCACAGAGACACACATTAGATCAATTTTGCTGGTTTCAACAAGGCATAGTATGCAGCCAAAGCATTGCACCTTTGTCATAGGGACATTTTTCTCTGTGTAATGGCAAATGCACCACGTGCCATTGAAAGTACACAGGTGGCATGAGGGGTACGACACAATAAATGATCCAGACTCACACTGTGCATCAGAAGGTACACCAGGATTATGTGCAGCACCTCAGAGCAGTCACATGCCACAGGCCACTGACGCTACCTCAGCAGAGTACACAGACACACACAGGCACAGGACATTCACCTGCCATTGCCAAATGCAGCTACAAACCTCACTCTGCACATGTGCCACTAGACGGGGGGCTCACAGGTGTGGGGCTGGCTCTGCACGGCAGACACACAGCACTGCTCCCTGCTCACATCAGATGGGCAGGGTATATCCATCCCTCATGCAGCTTGGGTGCTACACTCCACATATGCACCCACCCACATGACAGGGGACTTACACACACACCGATGTCCAGGGTACGAACACATCATGTGGACACTCTCAGCACAGGTACACAGAACTAACACACATCTGTGGGTACAGTCACCTGTCACACTGGGCTGACCACAGAATCACATGTGGACTGTAGAAGCAACATTCCCAGGAGGATTAGACAGGCAGAATGTGGCATGCACCATGCAGTGATTGTCACAGTAAACACAATGCACGTGAGGACGGCAGACATGCACCACAGCATGCTCTGGCTGGGAGACATCAGGCATTCCCCTCCTGGGACCCCCCCTACAATACATTGCATGTGTGTCACACCTGGACACAATGCCAGAAGTCACAGTCACAAAAAAGGGACACAGTCTGTGCTAGTGGACTCTGCACTCACCTGAAACCCTGGTCGCCCATACAGCAGGGGGTACTGTGGGAGGATCACATCCAGCAAAGCCAGATTCTCCTCCAGGGTGAAAGGCTGGGCCCTCTCCACAGACCTTGACATGGTGCCAGGGAATCACGAGCAGCAGCAGTGTCGTAGAATCGAAATATGTGCAGGCAAGTGCTCTCTCATGGGACCTGGCTGCCTTATATCTGCCTTGCTGGCCTGTTTCATGCACAGGAGTACAGAGTGATTGGTCACTCACATTTGCATCCTATGTTTTCTCCAATCCCTTCAAACCTAGCACAGTCAGTGGCTTTGCTCTTTTTTTTTTCGTGAGCATGATGTAAACTCCACAACCACTTTGCAACAAAGTAGATTCATTCAAACCGACTTTTGCTGTGCACCTGCTGAAACTGAAAAAAATTCATACTTTAAACTTGGTCTCCATGACAACCAGCATGCATGTAGGCCTTTATACTTGTCCCTCATGTGTCCCCTATGTAATTTGGAGATTCACACACAGGTACTGTGCGTTCCGGGGCCCTACGGCACCCCAAATGCATAGCAACGGCCCGTACAGGCGTGTGTACGCTCCGTATCACTATGGGTACGCATACGCGAGCACACCCATAGTGATAGTGAGCGTACGTGCATGTGTACGGTCCGTATCACTATGGGTACGCATACGCGCGCACACCCATAGTGATAGTGAGCGTACGCGTGTGTGTACGGTCCGTATCACTATGGGTACGCATACGCGAGCAAACCCATAGTGATACAGACCGTACACACGCGCGTACGCTCACTATCACTATGGGTTTGCTCGCGTATGCGTACCCATAGTGATACGGACCGTACACACGCGTGTACGCTCACTATCACTATGGGTGTGCTCGCGTATGCGTACCCATAGTGATACGGACCGTACACACGCGCGTACGCTCACTATCACTATGGGTTTGCTCGCGTATGCGTACCCATAGTGATACGGACCGTACACACGCGCGTATGCTCACTATCACTATGGGTGTGCTCGCGTATGCGTACCCATAGTGATACGGACCGTACACACGCGTGTACGCTCACTATCACTATGGGTGTGCTCGCGTATGCGTACCCATAGTGATACGGACCGTACACACGCGCGTACGCTCACTATCACTATGGGTAGGCCTACGGCAGCACTCCCATAGTGATAGGGAACGTACACACGCCCTCAGGGCGAATGTACGGTGCCTTACACACATAACAGTGGTGACAGGCAGCACACAGAAAGGAATAGAGCTGACATACTTGTCCATGGATGGACATCAAGGCATTGTCTGGCCAGTACTACATGTGTGGGGCACAGGTGTGAAAGGCTGTGAGGTGGCACATTACTCCTGAGTTGTGAAGGCAATAGATGTATGATAAGATGTGTACAGAAGTTATGTGTGACGGTGCTATATGTGCCAGACATGCCCTTCACTCCACACTTGAGATGAGCGTCACTGGCATGGCACAGTCAACAACACACGCAAGTGTCCCCTGATGCCCGCTACAGGGGTTACCACACCAGACATGTGACTACCCACGGTGCACGATGTGACTATTTCATGTATGTGTGGTGTGTTCACATTAGCTTGATGTTGGTGTTCCCTCAAAAGCATCTGCTGTTGCTGCAACCAACATGTGTCTGTGTGTAGATGGACATGGCACACTGTTACGCACACCAGGCCACATGTGGTATCGGATGTAAGGTGTGTATGTATGCATGGGACACAGGGTAGCGTAACAAGGACCTGTCTGCATCCTCTCAATGTATATGTGGTCAGTCATGACATGTACACCTTCATGGCAAGGTGTGTGGGCTGTCCTAGTGTGATGTCATGTGACCTGTAGCTCTAGTGTTCCGCTACCTGTCTCTGCAATCAACATCCTACTTCTGCTGATATGTTGATGTATGTCACTCCTGTATTGCGTCTGGCTGTTCACTTACACTGGGACACAGCTAGTCCCATGCCATGGGATGTGGAGGTTCACAATCTCCGTGTGTAGCTGGGTCTTGGTAGGAGTGTCACCTGGCAGCCATACGTGTCCAGGGCATGTAGCACATACCTGACTCCCTATGTAGCATATCTGTATTGACAGATTAACATGTGCTCAGTACATATAAATTGTTGTAGTGCACTCACTCTTCCTTGTCACTTCCAAATTACTGCAGAGCGCCGCCTCTTCCCCGACCAATTGATTGAGGAGTTGACGGCAAGGCTGGCACCACACCTGCAACCGCTGCACAGGTATCCTACGGCACTGACACCCAAGCTGAAGGTAATGGCAGCCCTACATTTTCTTGCCACGGGTACCTTTCAATATACCATAGCTCATGTTGGTGGCATGTCCCAGAGCATGTTCAGCTGTGTGCTGCATGATTTTTTAGAGGCCATGTTGCTTCACCTGGATGAGTTCATTCATTTCCCAACTCCTGAACAGTTGACTGGTGTCAAGCGTGGATTCTATGCCCTGGGAGGGATGCCCCATGTCATTGGGTCCATAGATGGGACACATGTGGCTTTGGTACCACCACAGGCACAGGAGGTAGCGTACAGGAATCGCAAGCACTTCCACTCCATCAATGCCCTTGTGGTGTGTCTGTCCAACATGGTGATTTCACATGTCTGTGCTCGTTTTCCAGGATCAGCACACGATGCCTACATCATGAGGCGTAGCAGGGTGCCTGAAATGATGATGCAGCTGCGCAATGAACGAGCATGTGTTGTTGGTGGGTACACTCTGTCTGTCCTGTATTTTGCGTAGACTTCCAGCCCGACCGCTTCTCCTGTCCTACTTATGTCCATGTGGTTTCCATGTAGGGGACGCTGGCTATCCCAACATGCCATGGCTGATCACACCTCTCCGCAACCCCAGCACGCCGGCCCAGCTCCGCTACAACACCGCCCATGGCCGGACAAGGCGAGTGATAGAGAGGACGTTTGGCCTCCTGAAGAGCCGATTCAGGTGCCTACACAAGACTGGCAGCGCCCTCCCATATGCCCCGTTAAAGGTCTGCAAAATCTTCATGGTCTGCTGCATGCTGCACAACATGGCAGTTGAGAAAGCTGTGCCACTCATCCTGGATCAAGATGATCAGGACCATCCACCCGTGGAGGACGAAGGGCTTGGCAATGGGGCTAGTGATGTGGAGGATGTGGTTCCGCAAGAGGACATCTGGAGTCGGCTCATACGCGACTTCTTTGCTTAGTGGTGAGTACCAGTGTCTGAGTGTGCACGCATTGGTCCCCGTGCGGCATGTGTTGCGATGTGTGTGTCCATCTGCATGTATGCCACGTGAGTCAGAGGTGTGTGTGGATGTGTCACTCGAGTGATGGTGCCAGTGATGAGTGTATTTCCCCAATCATAATTGTGACCTAGCATGTTGTCATCCTTACATGTGTCGAGTACATGCACATGCAAGTGGCTGTGCTTTTTGTGGCTGACTTTTTGTGTGTCTCTCATCCCAAGGTACTTGCGCATGCCGTCTGCTGGTTGCATTGTCGTGGCACTGCTATTCCTCATGGACACGTCATTGTGTGCTGACTCAGCGTTACACGCACGGACAAGTTTGGAAGTCTCCTTAGGGTAAGGGATGCATCAGGGGTGTATTGGGTGTGGCAGTTGTTTACGATGTGTGCACACTGCCCCTGTCGATGTTTGGTTCCTCTGCAGACATGTCGCATCACCATGGGACACATTACATGTAGCTGGAAACACCTGAATAGATGGTCAGACTTGTTGACAGAGTGGATCACAGGTCCTGAAAGAACCAGGTTAATAGCTACAGTACAAAGTACTGTTAAGAAACCCTCAATCACGTGTTGGTTCACAGGTGGAATTCTAGCGGTATGTTCGATTATCCGCTACTTGACAACGTGACAGCATCATCATCGGGTTAATGAATGCTTCCTCCACCCGGAGGTAATTCCTCTGGTTTTTTCAGTTGTGATCAGAGAACCGTGTTAGGTGTTTGGTGAAGTGCTATATAGTGAGTGAAAAATAGGGAAATTAAAAGACTCGAAAGAGCCAGTTTATAATTTTAATAAGACTGGATTCGAGTATGTTTAAAAATTACTTATCGTGCACAGAGCAGACTATTTAGGGTCTAGTGCACTAAAAATATGTGTCCAGAAAATAGGTCGACATGTTTCAGCCTTTTGTCATGCCCCGAGGGGTCATATAGGCTTTCATCAGGACCCTAGTGTATGTGTAGGGGACTCTCTAATTGCAAGGAATCTCCCTCGTGAAATAGGTGAGTACCGTTGTTTCACCAAATTGTCTGTGTTCAATTTGAACCTATATCTTAATTGTTCGTTCGGAGGGTTACATCAAATGGGATAGGCTGTGCCCGCTCTGTTCGGCGGCAATACGTGACTTGTTCTGTCACTGCTTTTCTCCACCCTGTGAACCAACACGTGATTGAGGGTTTCTTAACAGTACTTTGTACTGTAGCTATTAACCCTGGTTCTTTCAGGACCTGTGATCCACTCTCCATTGATATTTAAACGTTGAAGACAAAGAAGCTGAGTGGGTCATACCCCTTCTTTCTCCCTCCTTTGATTTATACACACTTGTTGACAGTCATCTGTAATGGGATAGTGGATTGTGATGATGGCATCAATGTGTGTAACACTGCCCTCGGACACATACGGTTTGCATTGGCTTGACATGGTGTGGGACTTCCACATCAGAGGATCAATGGTGTATGGCAGCCTCTCCGTGAGCAGCAGGGGGTGTTTAGCTGTTACCCGACACTTGTGTGCCAGTTCCATGGATATCACGCATTTGTGGTGCAGAAGGGGGGTGCCAGTGTTGGACCCACATGTTAATCCACATGACCTGTGTATGTGTACTCCGAGTTGCCTCTGCATTCCGGAATACATGACTAATAAAGGTGTCCCTATGCCTCCAAGGTGCCTCTTCTCAGTCAATGCTGGTGTGTTGCCACGGTGCATACAGCATGTCTTGCATGGTTTTCAGTGATAGTGGCTATGTGTCTATGTGTAGAGTAGCAAGATGCAAGCTGTTTGTGTGGGATTAGACTCTGTATTGTGCATGATGTCCATGACTGTGTGGGTATTGTGACATGTGCCATCCCCATGCATCCAACGTTGGCCAGGCCACCATTCTCTGCATCCACCTGACTCAAGCTTGCAGGACATGGTTCTGCCACCTGTCTACACTTACCTGGGTGCCCCCCAGGACACTCCACATGATCCCTGACCTCTGTGCATGACTGTTGCTGTACTCAATATGTCTGTCGGCACGGTTGTGCAGCCACCCCCTCAGCTGGTTGGGCCCATCACGGGTGTGTATGGTGCTCCATGTCTGTCTTGCCTAATATATTGTGACCCATGTGTGTCCTGTGCCAGACTCAGGCCCCAGGGTATGGATGGTTGAAGTCATATGAGAACTCAGGCATGGTTAGACTTTACAAGTCACATGTGAGGTAATAATGCAAAATGTAGGCATCATCTCTTTATCGTGTACGTTTTTATTTGTGTTGGGGTACGTGTTGGGGGGGGGGGTATGACAAGAGGGGCTTTCCGGGTGTGTGGAATCCAAAGTTCACTGGGGGAGTTGGTGTCCTTGCCATTGGAAATCATCAGAGTCCATGCCACAGTCTTTGTCAACATTGGTCAGACAGTGACCAGCAAGTCCATGTGGCAGAGAATGTCATTTGCTGATGTGCTGCTGTTGGTCCAGTGGGCCAGGTGCCAGGCCAGGTGTCCTGGGAGATGGTGCTGTTGCGCCGACCCTCACGGTCTTTTCCGTGGACGAACCGCCCTCCTGCGGGAACCCTCAGAAGCAGGCCGTGACGATGTTTGGGATGCTCCGTCGGATGTATCCTCCTCCTCCTGATCCCTCCCTGTGGGTGGTGATGTTCTTCGCCTGGTGGCACAGGGAGGGTTGCCCATGTTGTCAGCTATCCGACGGAGTGAACGGTTAATTCCAGTGAGCACTGTCACGAGCTCAGCCTGTCTGTCCTCCATCCGCCCTTGGTGTCGCAGTTGACAGGCATGTTGCTCCGCATGTTGCTGTGCCTGCTGGGTCTTGATCTCCTTCTGGGTCCCGTTCATCTCGTTGAGGGTGGACACAACCTGGCTCATGCCCGTGGTGTCCTGCCGGTATGTGTCCAGGATGTTTCTTACATGGGAATATACCGGTTCCGCAGCCAACTGGTCAGGCTCGCGCCTCCGCCGTCCTCCACTCCCACCACCCCTGCCCACTTGCACCTGGCCTGCCCTTGTCGGCACATCGGGTCTCCGGGACCCCTGAGGGGTGGCATTTGCGTTGTCGCCTGCCTCCTCCTGGGTGCCCGGTACACCGTGTTCCTCCTGGTCAGCCTGGCTGCGTTATGGTGGTGGGGCAGGGATCCTGGGTGTCTCCTGGGATGTGGCAGGAGTGGGGGTGGTGGTTGGCCCAGTTGTACCTGACGCAGGTGCTGCAGGTGGTTGCACACCAGAGGGGCCAGGTTGGTCGGGGTCGTCCACAGAGTGGTGAGAGTCGTCGCTGCCGGTGGGATCGTCATCCCGCAGAGCCGGGTCCTGTGAGTCTTCCCCCCCAGTGTTGGGGGGTGATCCACGACGTTGACCTGTGTGTGTGAGAGACAATGTTATTATTGTTCCATGCAACATCCATGTTTCATTAGTTTCAAAGTTAGCACATTTCCTCTGGGTATTTGGATATGTCTTGCATTCTACTCACAGTGCACTTGTGCATGAGTATGTCCCTTGGCCACAGCTTTTGAGACTTTACCTATGTGTGACACAGTCTTACTTGCTGCGTCAATTGTGACTGCAGTCAGCAGTGGAGTGAGCAGGTGTGGCGAGCCATGCATTGGTGCCTTCCATGTTGCACTGTACGTGGGCACATGGAGTTGTTCCACACACTTATATAATGCAGGTAGCTGTCGTTGTGCTCATGCACAGGTTGAGACATGGCCCAGTGTTTTGCCATGGAGAAGAGAGGGGGATTCAGGCACTGGCCACCCTTGTCTACATGCACGCAGTCCACCTGCTGATGAGCAGACATTCCCACACCACCCAAGGCTGAATTGGTCTCCCTGTGTATCCCTTTCTCAGTCCCTCTCTGTCCCCCTCTCCCTCCCTCCCTGTGTCAGCCTCCTCCCTCTGTCCGTCTCCCTGTGTCTCCCTCCCTCTCTCTCTCCCTCCCTCTGTGTGTCACCCTCTGTCACCTCAGCCCAGCTTCCTAGGCACACACTTTATGCAGATCTTTGAATGGCCCTTGGCTTGTTCATGTGAGTTTGTTTCTGATCTCCAGGCACCCATTGGGTGTAGTGTCTGTGTCTGCGCTGCTGCTGTGGTGGTGTGTGCTGCCACTCTTTCACAGTGTTGGCTGTTCATTGGCTGCTGTCATGTGCAAAAAGGTGCCTTCACCCCCATGTCTTCATGCAAGGCGTCCGCCATTTGCAGGCAAGTGTTTCCTGTGTGGGGACACACTGTTTGTCTGGCTGTGACCTAGGCCATATGGGCAGAGGGCATTGTTGTCTGCTTCTGAGTTGCACTATGTGATTTTTGAGGCCCACACTCCCGCCATCCGGGTTACCGTGTCTTGTGTTGGTGTTTTCTGTGGCCTGTGACTTGGCATTGTCCAGCTGGGTGCATGGGGCATGGTGGCGCTAGTGGCATGTGCGTGTTTATGGAGTGTGGTTGAGTCATGCGATAGCTTGGGGTGGTTGCGTGCATGATTGTGAGTTTGGTTGTGGATGACGTTCCCCCCATGTGAGGTGAGTTGTATGTGTACTCACCAGGCTCTCGGAGTCCTTCTACTCCGTCCACTGCCACCACCGGCAGTATGGCCATCACCTTCTCCTCCCAGGGATGGTATTGTACGCGTCTGCGGGGCGGCCCTCCTCCAGTGATGTTGGCCTGGTTGTGGTCGTTGGTCATTTTGCGGCGGACCGTCCTCCGCAGATCGTACCACCTGGCTTGGCATTCATGCCTGGTCCTTCTGGTGGACGCAACAGCATTCACAGCATCGACAATCGTCTGCCACATGGCTGTTTTTTCGGAAATGCTGGTCTGTCTGACCAATGTTCCAAAGAGGTGTGGCTCGACTCTGAGGATTTCGTCGACAAGGACCTCCAACTCTTGGCTAGTGAACTTTGGATTCTTGTTAGTGGGCATGGTGAGGGGTGTGGGTGTGGATGGTTGTGGGGGGTGTGGGAGTGGATGGTTGTGGTAGTGTGGGTGTGGTTGTGCAGGTGTGTGTGTGAATGTGATGAGGGGGTGTTTGTGAAGGTGGTTGTGTGAAGGTGTGCAGGTGTAAGGTGTAGTGGAGGTTGTAGTATGGTGCAGTTGTTTCTCGGTGTGGTCTGGCAGCAGTGGGTCTGTTGCAAAGAATCATGGTTTGTGTGTGTTGGGCATATTTATTGGTCCATTGGTGGGTGTGGCTCTGTTTGAACTTTGGGTGGGTGTGTTATAAGGAGTGGTTGTGTTTTGGGCCTCTGTTTGGGAGTTTGGCAGTTGCAGGTCAGTGAATGTGTTGTATTTGTGCTTGTTGGACATGTTTTGTGGCTTTGTGCGATTCGAATGATGGAGTCTTCTTGTGTTGTTTTGCATTGTCCTGGTTGTGTACGTGTGTTTTTAGCATCTTTACGGTGTGTACATCGGCCATTTTGTTGTACAGTGCTGTCCTTGTCTCTGGCTTGGTACGACTCCTACATGCGCGATGTTGGGTGAGGGTGCTGGTTTTGGGGCCTGGGGTGCGCTCCGTACTTAGACTGTTGGGGTGGGGGTACGCTCCATACATACGCGGGTGAGGGTACGGGCCGTACATACACTGTTGGGGTGGGGTACGCTCCATACATACGCGGGTGTGGGTATGGGCCGTACATACACGGTTGGGATGGGGGTACGCTCCATACAAACGCGGGTGTGGGTACGGGCCGTACATACACGGTTGGGGTGGGGGTGCGCTCCATACATACGCGGGTGAGGGTACGGTCCGTACATACACTGTTGGGGTGGGGTTACGCTCCATACATACGCGGGTGAGGGTACAGTCCGTACATACACTGTTGGGGTGGGGTACGCTCCATACATACGCGGGTGTGGGTATGGGCCGTACATACACGGTTGGGGTGGGGGTACGCTCCATACATACACGGGTGTGGGTACGGGCCGTACATACACGGTTGGGGTGGGGGTACGCTCCATACATACGCGGGTGGGGGTACGGGCCGTACGTACACGGGTGTACATACACGGGTGGGGGTTCGACTCGTACGTACACGGGTGTACATACACGGGTGGGGGTTCGACATGTACGTACACGGGTGTACATACACGGGTGGGGGTTCGACACGTACGTACACGGGTGTACATACACGGGTGGGGGTTCGACTCGTACATACGACGGCTGGGGGGGTTGGGCGCGTACATACGGGGGCTGGGGGGGGTGTTGGGCGCGTATGCGGGCTCATGTCTCCATGGTTGCTATTGGAGTTCGGTGCGGACGGTGTTTTTTCCATCCGGTTGTAACATCAGACACATGGGATGGATCGTACTTGCGCGGTCGGACTTGAGTTTTCACATTTGTACGGTAAATCGTCCGGGGACGTGTCGGACACATTTTCCGACCCGAGGACGTGTGGAGAATTATTCCCAATGCGATTCGTATGGACTTTTTCCCATGCGAATCGTAGTTGGCAGTTTGTACGGCACTTGTACGATTCGTACGGTAAAAAGACCGGATACGAGTCGTACGGGGAATTTTTTTCCAGGATCGTAATCGGCACCTTTGTCTGGGATTACATCAAACTCCATCCTCTCACTCGCTCTCATTCTCTATGACTGAGACTGTCCTTCTCCCCATTGTCTCTCTCTCTCATTTTTGTCTTTTGCATTCTGACTTTCTCTTTTTGTCCTTCCTACCCTCGGTCTGTCTGTCTGTATCTATTATTCTGTTAGCCTGCATCTTTCATTCTTTCTCTCTTGGATGGTGTCTCTTTCTCCATGAATCTCTTGCTTTCTTTCTCTTGCTCTCTTTCATGATCTCTCTAACTTTATCACATTCTCTCGCTCTGCCTCCCTGGGCCACATACATCAAGCTAAATACCGGTCGCAAACAGGCCGATTTGCAGGATCGGCCCGTTTGCGACTGGTATTTACCCACTTGGGATGCATCAAGCCCAAAGCCATTCGCAAAATAGGTAATAGCAAAATTTGTCATTACCTATTTTGCAAATGCAGTTCGTGAATCGCAATTTGCCATCTGACTGGCAATTTCCCGCCCACCACATCATGATGGCGGGGGGAATCATTCCGCAAGCGTGGCAGGAGGAAAACCGCCCGCCACGCTTCCGTCACAGGCAATCGTTACGATTGCCTGGCGGAGTGAATGGATGGAGGTGGATGGTGGATGGTGGTGGTGCCTAGCAGGCACCATCCGCCAGATCACGATGCTGGCCTAAGCCAGCCTTTCCATGGTGGGGAAACAGCCATGGAAAGGCTGGCGGAGAATGGATTTGGGGGCCTGTTGCCGGCCCCCTCTGTGTGGGGGAAGGGTAGTGGTGCACTGGGGGGTACCCATGGTACCCCCTGCATTTCCCTGCACAAAGTGGCAGGCACCTTGTGGTGCCTGCCATGTAGTGCAGGAAAAAGCACTACTTGTAATTTTTGCATAGCGAACGGTGCTGCATCCAGCAGCACCATCCGCAATGTTAAGGACCCTGGATGTGCCCACCATAGTGGCGGACGCATCCTAATGAGCTTAGTGGGACTGCCGCCTTACCAGGGGCTGGTCCCAAGCACTGCAAAGATGGCGGGCGGACTCAGCTCTGCCCCCCACCGTAATGACCCCCCTAGTCTTTTCCCTGACTGCCTGCATCCTAATGTGATGGTTGGTCCACAGGCCTGTCTTTTGTTGGGACCACTTCCGACGGCCTGTCGGTGGCAGTCACCCCGATATAGTAATCAGGCCATAGTTTGGTATTTTAATTATAATAATATTTGCTTTAATTTATATGTATTAAACATTGTAATACATTTGTCATTTGTTCATTGAAAAAAATATATATACTTAAATATTTATATTTTTTTATATGTAGTATGATTTTGAAATTCTTTTATTTTGTTGAAGTGAATTAGTCTGTTAGTAATGTTTAGTGGGAGTAGTAAATGTTACCCCTCTGTAATCCACCCTTTTCCTTACTGTTGCAGTGACTAGAGTGAGAATAATAGGTGTTATCCCTCCGCAATCCAACTCTTTCCCTACTGTTGCACTGCGTGGAGTGGGAATAGTAGATTTTACCCCTTGTGAGTCCATCAGTTTGCCTACTGTTGTATAAATTGGAGAGGGAATAGCATATGCGTTATTTGTCAAATTTGATAGTTTACTTTATATTGTTTAAAATTATATTATCATGTTTTTTGTTTATTTGAATTTTTTTAATATGAATACATTGTAAATAAATTGTAATTTTTTATGTTGTTTACAAATGGGTTTGTTTTGTCAATGTGTTATGTTATTGGGTGTATATATACATATATATGTATATATATGGGTTTGGATTAGGGGTGGGCGGAATTTGCGAAATCCACTTTCGCAAATTATCGCGAAAATGTTAAAAATTATCGCAAACAGGCGGAAATATCGCAAAGATGCAGAAGTTTTTTTCCCGCATATTCGCGAGATTTTCTGCATGGTTGCGGCTCGCCAACTTACACAAGCGGTTGCTCGCGGGCGCGGCCATCTTGTTTTCAGTTGTCTCGCAGTGCATGATCGCGAGAAGAAAGACGTGATCGCGCGACGCATGACGTCACTGCGGGCGCGAACTGTCACGAGACAGCGCAAATGGCTAAAAACAATACAACATCTCATGGAGAACGCGACCGGATCAAGAAAACTTGTCGGCGAACGCAGGGATTCAGGTAAGGCGATCGCGCGCGCGCGAGAATGTATTATTTTACAGCGCGAGCAAGAAACAAATTATCGCCAAGCTGCGGAATGCGGAAATTTTTACATTTTCGCGCTTTCCGCGGAACACGAAAATGTCAAATTATCTCAATTTCCGCGAATGGAACGAAATTTCAGCCCAGGCCTAGTGTGGATGTGGGGTAACAAATGCTGACAATAGTGAACAATCAATGAAGTCAAGTGATTCTTTGAAACAGCATAAAAAGCATCGCCCACTGGAGGGAATCATAAGGAGACTGCCGGTTGGAACCACATGCCCCAGAATGCAATATAAAAATGAGCCACTGGAGGTTATAATCATAATTGTAGACATTTGGCTGTGGATACAAGCGGTATGTGAGGTGCAGGCTTAACTTTGATAAAGGTCTATGTTAGACTGAAACGCGTCTGGACTGCCATGCTGTTCCAACAAATATTGAATTAAATTAATTCAGCAAGTTACGTGTGCGGCTCACCTTCTTTCCGTGCGGGGAGAATTGTGTTGATGTTTTGTCGGCGTGGTCCTGCCGAGGAGCGACGCACCACCAACAAGAGAGCCACCATTGCCTGTCTTGGACCGAACTTGCTGCTCGTGAAAACGTATCAGGGTAATAAGGTGCCGCCGAAGACTGGCTTCGGTACTGGACCCGTACCAACCTTGAAAATGGGTTTGGATGTGGGGTAACGAATGCTGACAATAGTGAACAATCAATGAAGTAAAGTGATTCTTTTAAACAGCATAAAAAGCACCGCCCACTGGAGGGAATCATACGGAGACTGCCGGTTGGAATCACATGCCCCAGAATGCAATATAAAAATGAGCCACCGAAGGCTATAATCATAATTGTGGACATTTGGCTGTGGATACAAGCAGTATGTGAGGTGCAGGCTTACCTTTGATAAAGGTCTATGTTAGACTGAAACGTGTAAGGACTGCCATGCTGTTCCAACAAGAATTGAATTAAATTCATTCAGCAAGTTACGTGTGTGGCTCACCTTCTTTCTGTGCGGGGAGAATTGTGTTGATATATATACACACACACACACACACACACACACACACACATATTTTATATTATTACTTTACTTTAAAAAAATACATTATAATATACATTTCAATTATTAGTTTAAATATTACATTTTTTAATTACATGCATGTAAATAAACATATATATGTGTGTGTGTGTGTTTTCGTATTGTAAATAACTATACCAGTTATATTTGTTTTAAAATGAATTAAATATGTTTAATTTGTATTATATTATTTTAATTTTTTTATTTATTTAATATTTACTTGTTATATTCATATATATATATATTTTTACTATATTTTGGACAACGATATTAGTGACCAATATTCTTTATAGTATAGGATGACAATATTTTTGACATTGATATTTATGTCACAATATGTTTGCATGACAACATTTTCATGTTCAATATTTTGTCCGTGAACCAGCTGCAGGCCAGGCTCTGCACCCAAATCTTCTGCAAAACAGCTAAAGGCTGTGCGTAAGAGCAATTGGCTGAAGGAAGGGGGCGTGGCAAAGCCATGTACCAATCATCTGCTGCTGCTAAGTAGGTAGATGCAGGGCCTGGCCTGCACCCAATCTCCGCTTCACACGGCCAAAGGCCATCCACATCCTGTCTTGGAAAGTACATAATGAAAAAAATTATGGTTCTGGCTGAAACTCAAAACAACCACTGAAATTCACCAGTATTGGATACAAGTTCACAAAACAGGACATAACCTTTGCCTTTAGCCCTGTACTTCTCTTCTTTGCACTTTTCTTTGCCTTTTGTAAATCAATATTTTGATAGTGGGTGCAAGTTATGACGTGTTGTGTGCAATCATGCTCATAACTGGTAAACATTAGTGTTTGAGCTAGAACAATAGATCACAGAGAGAGCGAGAGAGAGAGACCCTTACAGGTAAGCTAGTAAATGGGGTTGATTATCTGTGCAGCACAAGTGATATGTTTATGTGCTGCTTTATGTACTGGCATGAATATAGCACAGACTTGGCTAGGAAGCAGCTGAAACTGTACTTTAAGTGGAGGGAGGTGAGGATTACACAAATACATTTCACAATTTTTGGCACATGGAGATTAAGGGGCTCATTACGATGCCGGACGGAAGGCTATCCGTGCTGGTGGCGGAAAACATTCATTTTCCCGCTCCAGTTGCGGTCATTGTGACCACCAAATTTCAATGGTCCCACAAAGGCCATTTCCCGTCTGCCACAGTCTGTCAGGCTCTGCACATTTTTTGCATGCACAAGAGTGGCGGACAGAGCCAATTGAGCAGGACTGACATGCGGGAACACATTCCGTCCGCCAACCAGATTACGATGTTGAAAACAGCCCTTCCCACCGCCGCGTAAAAAACACCACAGTACGGATGGCGGAAATACAACAACGGAGAGGAAGAGCTGAAACAGAAGCCATCTAAACCACCGGAGCCGCCATGGATCCTGTGCCACAGGCCTTGCTGCTGCACCACTTGCGGCACCTCCGGCACATAAGACGTCGCCGAGCTCAACAGCAGGGGTATGTACCAAACATCCCCAAGCATGCAACCCCTGAACACCTACAACTCCCAGCAAGTGTGACGGCACCATGATGAATTTGGCAACCTGACAAATGCAAAGTGCGAGGCCCACCCAATTCCCATCAGTGACCCTCGGTGCCCCTGAAGGCAATTGGGGCCAATGACGAGCCCCACAGTTGCAGAGCGTGCACACCACAATTCCATAATATGTACGCCGCTGAAGGTTCCCATTGGTTGATGGCTCATTTGCGTAGTCTGTGCCACACCGCCGCGGCATGGAAGCTGCATGCGTAACCATGAGTCATTCAATTGGGGCCAATGCCTGACATCGCTGCGGATGCCAGCTATGGCACATGCGCACACATACTGCATTTGCATTGGTGCCCTGCCAATTACATCACACATCACAACTCATTTGCCTGAAGTGATTGGTGCACCCCATGTGTAAAGTTGTGGGCCACGAGGCCTCCATGCATTTCAAGTAACCACACAGACACTGTACATGTATAGGAGAACTGGCCCAGGGCACGTGCGTCCTGCTCTGTTTGTTTGGCAGGGTCACATGTCCACTGATGCCTGTGCTGGGTGGCTGGGGGGGTGAGCCAACCCTCTGGGAGTGGCTGGTACATCCGAACAACTAGAACAGTGACCAGCAGCTGACTACACTGTGACGGAAGGAGAGAGTGGGACCTATGAGCCAAGTCTTAACAAACATGGAATATCCAAGAAAAGGAGAGTGAAATTACATATGTTGTCATGCCTCGTGGCCAGCATGGACTGAAATGAGGGAAGGAGTCATAAAGGACAAAGGTCCCTCGCACTGTACCAATGATTTCTAATGAAACATCCAACCTGTATACCTCGCTTGAATATCCCTTGACATCTGACTGGCGTCTCTTGGCCAGGGGTCGTCTTGTGAAGGGTCAGTGAAGTAGGCAGACAATAAGAGGTGTCCATTGTCTGCAAATCATACATACTTGTAATCCCTTGTACTTCCAACCCACGTACTGGTGTGGTATGCAGTCTACCCAGCTGCCATTGCCGTGTAAATGTACCCACACACGTCCTGAGTCAGTGCGACTCCAGACCAAACGCCCTCATTAATCCAGCCCACCAGTATGGATGACATGTGATTACCACACCTTGTAATCCTCACTGACTTTCGTGACATTCCATGTAGACTGATGTACTCACATACTTGCATGATTGATTGTCTCTGAACAATGTGTGCGTGATGTAAAGTACTGTCACAGCCTACACTGATATCTATAGCGCCATACAACAAATGAGATGCACATGAGCGAGTGTCTATGGAGAGATGAGGTGCGCTGGACGATGGTGGCAGAGAGGTAATCTGAGGAGAAGGGCATGAGTGAGAGTATGAGAAGTGTCACTTGCCTGATACTCCCACCTCAGGAAACCTCCTACTCCCATCAGGAAGACCTTTCATGGAAAAAAAACACTTCTTGAGAGTGATAACATCTACAAAGAGAATGTGGAAGGAAATAATGCGTATCCCTGGCCCTTGTAAAACCAAGGAGAGACAAAGGAGGACCCTGAAGCAGGCCTGGCAAGAGACAAAAGTGACAGATCAGGCACGCAGTGGCCCACCCTAATGCCTCATTGGACCATGCAAATAAAGATTCCCTGAGCCGGCACTGCCTGTTAGGCATCACAAATGTTGATGGGAGCCAATGGTAGTACACACATTGGCCCCGTACCACCACAGGCTAGTGAACACATCTATAGGAACCGCAAATACTATCACTCCATCTATGAGCCAGTGGTATGACAGGCAGAGCAGATCATCTCACACGTGTGTGCAAAGTATCCAGGGTTGGGGCATGTCTGCTACATCTGGCGGGACAGCAACATCACCCCCGCTCCCAACCCACACATGCCCAGTGACAATGACAGTGGTGAGTGAGAAGGCCTTGACCAGCATCAACAGATCATCATCAACTACTTCTGTTGAGTGTGATTTATCAATGAGTGACTATGACTGTGTCTGTGTCTCTTGCTGTTGTCTCACAGACTATGACAAATGTCCATGATATTCCGTACACATAGTGGACTATGCACAGGATTTGAGAGCTTGTGCATACAGGGACTGAGCACCCCTACGCACCCCTCTGCTCAGGACACCATTGCCATACTGACTCACTTGCTCTCCTACTCACTCTGAGGCATTCAAGCGCCTTTACACAAGCAGACAAGTTGAAGACAAGAAACGTTTAAAAATGTGCAGCTTTTACTACAGTGTCAAAGCATGCAACATACATGCCACAACAGGTTGAAAATGCATGAGTACCTAACCAGTAACCAAAGGGACATATTCATTTGACATGGAGCAAGATGTTGCATTAAGAATCCCTCTGGACATAGAACCACGAGCATATCCCCTTACCCCTTGAAGGAAGGAGTTGCATGGGATGTCCCTGGTCTATGGGCTTTGTCAGCAGAACCCATCACTCAGCCCATATATGGTGACATTTACACCACATTTGCTGTGTCGCTCTCATCACTGGATGGATCACCCTCCGAGTGTGGGGCATCTAGCCTGCATTCCCATGTCATCTAAAGGGGACCCTTGCAGCTGTGAAACTTCTTTGAGTCGGGGTGCTATGGCATGAACAGAACAGAATTACAAGGGACATTGCTCTCCAACCATGGACAGAATTTTCAGACAGTACTCCAGGACCGCGCAGAGAACAAGCTCTGCGGACACCTCTCATGTGACAGACATGTACTAAGGACCTTGCAGGGCACAAGTCCTAAACAAAAAGTGGGGGGACTGACCAAGTAAGACAAAATGCAAATGACCTCACAACATCACAACGTAGCGCTATGAAAGTAGTAAAATAGTGCGAGCAACATGATTTGTGCAAATACTGGACACAACTAACCTATCTGACAGTCTGCAGTGTCTGTATTGATATACAGGGACATAACTAAGGCAAAAGCATGCCTCCCTTAAGTACCTGTGAAGAGAAGGCAAGCTGTGTGCCTATGTTTCCCTCTGTGGCATCTACATTCATATGTAAGGTTCAAGGCGGCCCCCATTCAGCATGTACAAACAAAAGGAGGCTGTAGGGCCCCATACTTCTGCATGACTGGAGGTGAAAAAAGGCTTCCTCGCTGCATGCACGTTGCTGCTTGGAATGGAAAGCAGTCTACGTGCAGGTGCTGCTGAAGGTTTACCGGTATCTGGAAAGTAGACCGGGACAAGTAAAGCATATTCCTGTGGTGACCAAAGACCTGGCAGGGGGGACGGCGTCTACCCCGTGCAAAGAGGGAGGGACGACACATACCTGCGTGTACCCCTGACTCGAGCCCTGGGTACTTGCAAAACAACAACGCCATGTAATCTTCATACGCTACAGCTACATAATGGTAGCTGGGCTCAAGTCAGACGACAATGCCCATGACGGTCAGATGACAGCCTCCACTTGCTCAGGTCGGTGGTACCAAGCGAAACAGACTGCAGAGCTCAGCATAGTCCCAGCCAATGCAGACAGGCCTAAAGTCAGAGAGCTGGATAACACATCTTGTCAGTAGGCGTGAAGAAAGAGAAACGAAAAATTGAATTTGCCACCAACTGTTCCTCTTGCTGTAAAGTAGTTACAAATCCAAGAAGGCACAGGCAGCTTCAAAGGCAATCAGTTCCAAAAGACAATCCAATTAATCTTCAGCAAAGAGGACCGTCATCTAATCCAGCAGTATGAAGGAACAGATGTGCTACTCGCACCACGAGGTGGCAAAGAACATCCCATCACAACCTGGGAGAGGTTCGATGAAGGCATTCCACAGGAGCCATTGCGCAAATGCACAGGTGCAGCTGTCAGGCTGCCTGACACATTGAATGGCATCCCACAAACGTGTCTCACCGAAGCAGGTTTGCACGTGCACCTACAAAGGAGTCACCCACAGCTCAGGATCCAGGTCAGCAAAGTATTTATTTGAAAGGCAGACATCCATGTCCCACGCAAACAGACATCTTCTGCAGGAAAAGACAGGTTGCACGCAGGTGAAATTTGCATAGCGGAACGTCAGCCTATAACTGATGCCCAGCACAGCCAATGGGACACATCCAAAGAGGAGCAACTGACCGGGCTCGTCCTGGCCCACTGGACGGTCAGACATGCAGTGAGAGCAATCTCAGAACCAGCGCTCAGCTGTACTGCCAAAGTTATGATCTGTAACCACTAAATTCCATTTGCAAAGTGGAGGAATGACACCCGGTGGTACTCCCGGAAAAGCATGGAAGGAAGGGACAAGGCCAGAGCCCACAAATCTGATAAAAAGTGTGCAGCGGCCTTCAGGGTCAGACGCTATCAATAATTTGTGTGTCTGTTCACCGTGAAAATAGTGGGAGAGCTGTGTTCAGCACTGACTAAATCACGTGGGTCGGTCAAGACACATGGAATTCGAAGGTCTACGGTCCGGTGTGGGAGCAAATACTTGTCTAAAGAGAGGCCCATTGTGCCTGCACACTCATTGAAGTATGCTTTTGCTGTGGGAATGTGAGACCACAAATGACTAACCGCAATCACTTGTGGGGGAGTTAGCAGTACATTGCCACAAAAAGGACACATCGTGCAACCGTTCCCATATACGTGATGCCTGGCCTGTGCACGCAGCTGTAGTGCTCATGCAGGATCAGCTAAGTACGTTTGGTAAATAGATTGGGCGAGGGTATGTTGTCAGGGACTGGTATTCATGTGGTGAAACATGCATAAATCGCACATGTCACATGAAAAGCCCTGTGCAACAGTACTTGAGTGTGTGAATGCGACGATGTCACCATCGTCCACATGACAGGCTGTGGTGTGATGCTGGCTCCTGTGGGCACACTGCTACGGATTTCATTGGTCTGCGCTATGTGATCTGTGACAACTTCCGTCATGTCCATGTTGATGTTATGAGGGGGTGGGGGCACACTGCTTCACCTCCCAGCAAAGTTCATTCCTTAGCATTCTGGTAAATGCAGTTCAGTCATAATGCTTACTTGTCATGTAAATGAGGTGTTTCACCTAAGTTGAACATGGAGTGGTACAGAGACCTGAGTGGATTGTGGCAGCTTCCTCAGCAGACACCGATCACAATGTATCTTGCCTCTACTGATGTAGGATGATAACGCAACAGACATGAGTTGTTTTGTGCCCTGCCACAGGCGGTCCGTTCTTTTAGCTGGAATGCATTGACAGCAGGTACATCGATGTGCGCATGGTCACACTTCTCACTTCTCACTGGTCGAGTAGTTATGGCATTACCTCATGTCAGGTGAGCGTTGTGGGGAAGTGAAATACTTTGAGCATTCTTTTTGTCTCTGGAATTCACTCCTTTGGAGACTCATGTGCAGCAACATCGTTGTAGTGTCATCAGGGCTTTGAGTTGAAGATTTGCCAGTGTTAGATGCAGCCCATAGTTGCTGCTTCTTTAGTTACGGCATTACCTCATGTCAGGTGAGCGTTGTGGGGAAGTTAAATCCTTTGAGCATTCTTTTCGTCTCTGGAATTTACTCCTTTGGAGACTCATGTTCAGCAACGTCGTTGTGGTGTCATCAGGGCTTTGAGTTGAAGATTTGCCAGTGTTAGATGCAGCCCATAGTTGCTGCTTCTTTATCTTATGGCCCTGACAAACATTGACAAGGCCAGTAGTCCGGAGTTGTAGTAGGTATCATGTTACTTGTTGTATCATATGTCTGGGTGCAATGGCAGTGACAAAGAAATGCTAGTGGGGTAGCCCAATCTGCTAAATACAGATTTACATCAGAGGTTTGTAGGCCACGCACTTCATTACATTGGGCAGGCCCCTTTGAGAGACCCCCAAGTTTTTTCATCCCACTTACAGCCCTGGGTACCTACATTGCTCATTAGCGGTGACATGGCTAAAGGGCCAATTTCATATTTACTGATGTTGTATTTCCGAGGACATGTCCTCTGGCACTAACTTGTTCCTCATCCAATTCAGTTAATGCTTGGACATTTGTGTTTTTCCTATGTGTATCTGACTACTATGCCACCACTTCATGCTTTGTTTTGTGTTTTTGGTGCTTACCTCCTGTGGTTTGTGAGGTTTGACAGAGTTTCCATGCATGCATTGTGTTGACCCGAGTCTTTCTGTTCTGAGGCAATGTTACTTGCACATTGGCTTTTTGTGGTCGTTGTCTTGTATTCTGATTCGCAGTTGCATGTGACTTCATCAGTGACACTGTGACTGATGTGGGCTCTCGATGGTTTTAGCTGTATGTGCACTGCCTCCAACCTATGGGGGTTTCCGGAGATGGCAACCGAGTGCAGGATGTGGGGGTCATTTGGATCCATGCTGTTTGTGAGGAGAGACAGAAGGCCTTATGGGAGTTGTGGTCTTGCTGTCAAGGCTCATCATCCTCATCCACAGTGAGATGGCTAGCTACCTGTTGGAAGGCACTGTTGACGGAGTTAGCTTCCACATGGCTGTGAGGTTGGGAGGGTGACTCATGCTGTTTGGGGGGAGGCCAGGATGCATGAGCTGAGCACCTACCTGTGAGGTTGAGCTGATTGAGGAAATGCTGTCCTTGTGATCCATTCATATTGTGAGCGTGCATTCCATATGAGTTTGATGTGGGCGGGCAAATGAGCTCACTTGTTGTGCACAACGGTGCATTGTAGTGTGATGGGAGACATTTGTTAGTACTTACGAGCCTCCACTCCCCCCTCAATTCCTGTGAGACTCTCTTGATGCAATATGGCATGCACCTTCTCCTCCCATTTGGTGAAGGTTAGTGGTGGAATTGGAGGGCCGCCACCAGTTCTCTGGGCCACCGCGTGGTTCCTCTGGGCCTGATACTTGACCCAGCCCTTGAGGTCGCCCCACTGCTTCCTGATGTCACGCACAGTGCTTAGGGTGGTCCCTACGGCATTGCATTTGCTGTGGATCCTTGCCCACATCCGATTCTTGAGTGCAAGTGGGGTTTGTTGTACCAGGTGCCCAGACAAATGTGGTTCTAGCCTGATTATGTCATCTACCATCACTTTCAATTCTGAGTCGGTGAATTTGGGCATTTTCTGGGGGGGCATGGTGCAAATAAATGAGGGGTGCAGGGTGCAAGATGGTGGTGGGGATTTGTGTAGTGTGTGAGGTGTGTGGGTGAGAGTGTTGTTGTGTGGAGACAGGTGGGTGTGATGTTGTGGATTGTGAGTCAATGGTGTCCTGTATCTCTGTCTCGGATTGTGGTGTGCAAAGGATGCTGGTCCAGGAAGGGGTTGGTTTTATACTGTGATATGTGGGTGTGACCTTCATATGTCTCTTCCATGCTGTGCATGGCTTTCCTTACAAGGAGCAAGTTGGGGTGTATCGTTGTGGTGGGTGTGCTGTGATTGAGGGTGGCAGGGAGTACAAGCACACTTCGGGTGTTGTGAAGTTGGTTCTGTCCCCCATTCATTTGGCCTATGTATGTGCGTGGTGGTCGGACGGCGAGCTCGGTCCACCATGCCCGCATTCTCATCGTAATTGGACGTGCTGTCATGACGCAGCGGGAGCGGCCTCCTGAAGCCGTTGTACAGCTTTCCCTGTCCATCGCAGTTGGATTTGCAGCTTTTCCAACCATGGTGGACGGTCTTTGGTGGCATCCATCTGCCGCGGTCTGATTTTGTGTACATTGCATCGTAGTTTGACCAATGGAAAGGTCGCGGATCATGTGTGGGTTTTTTCCAACACCATGGTGGATGGACGGCTTTTCCGTCCGGTATCGTAATCGGGCCCTAAGTAATTTGTATTTATCACTTGTGACCCATCCACTAAAGGGACAGAGGGAGAGGGAGCGAGTTTGCCCAGAGGGCAAGGGACCAACGTTTATGCTCCCCCTTCAATATACTGTTTGAGGTAGAAAAACAAACGGGCCATTCTGTTATCAGTCCCACCTATTGTGGCTTTTTCTCACCTTACAATGTAGGTGCACCTTCACTCAGGAATTATCCCGGCTACTCAAACGTTCCAACATATTTGACCAGCACAATTGTGTGCAAAAAATGAACAGGATAGCCTCACACACCTCCCAGGTGTCAGGCTTCATCATTGGCCATCCCAGGTTCGCCAAAGAATCCTCTAATGGCAAACAAGCCCATGTTAGGGCTGTAGTTCCAATATTGGTAGGAAACTAAGGTGAATAAGAAAGAAAGGGAAAAAAGTGTGTTGGGGCCCCAAAATAAAAATCCCTACTGCCTGTCAGTCACTTATTTTAATTTTTATTCAATGGTGGTGGAGGGATAGTTAAAAACATGAAATATAGGACAATAAAAGCCCTGTTATGGTGCTAGTTGTCCACTAAACTAGGTCAACATGTTTCAGCCCTGTCATGGCCCCATAAGGCGGGAGTCCTGTAGTCACACCTTTGTCAAGGTACTCAATCACTGGATACCTAACGTGTATCCCTGACCGTATTTGACTGTCGTGAGGAGGACAGAGATATTTTCTACAGGCATTGTTTGGGAAGCTTGTGTTATTCTTTAGGAATAGTTACTGTAAGAATAGCCTACATTTTGTTGTGACCTTTAGGCAGGACAAACAAACAGCTCATGAATAAAAATTGTACATCAAGAGCACAAAGAGGAAAAAAGAATGTTCATATGGTATATCTTCCCATACCCACATTACAAATCTTAGTGCAAGACCATCTGACCTTAACAGGAATAGTGTTCTTTCACTTTTGTGTTCAATCAAGAATTCCAAATGGAGGAGCATTCTCTGAACTGAAGCAGAGTTTACTATAATTTTATACATTTGTAGTTTTCAGCAGTTCTCTACATCTAGCTTAAAACTCACTTGGGGTATTACCTTTTTCAGGATTAGTTTTAGTTGGCCAAAGGACCAGGTCAAAAGATATTAGCAAAAACAATCCAGATAAATATAAAACATATTGAAATTAACCCTTGTTTAAAATGCAGTAGTTGGTAGCCCCAAAGAATCAGGGCAGAAAGAGATACACCAAAGGGGCTTGACTGTCTATGTTCCAATTGCATCACTTGTATTTTGACGGTATTGGTCTAATGAGCAGACTCTAGTCAATATTTTGCCTTCTAATGTGTGTAAAAAATGTCATAAATCATACGGTATGTATTCTAATGCATGAATCAAATCCTAATGTATAAATCAGTGAGTTTGGGACGTTTTAACTTTATTAGTTTATGATGAATGTCTAGATGGCATGTACCAAGTGATTTATAAGAAATAATTCAACCTCCCCTGGCGAACCATACTATTCCCAACTTGTTGGTTCATTTGGTATGTATTACTTAGATCATGGAACAATGTGAGAAAATTCTATTTAAATAGGAATAGATTTTTGCACTTTTTACTTTTTACTGCTGCAACAGCCATTTGTATGAGATACATTTTATCCTACTTCCTCTGAATGCCACCAACGTACCCTTCATAACATTGATCTTTAGAGTATAAGTAGTTGCCAAAAAGAATAACTGACCTCTGCCTCATTGTAAACCTTCTAAGGGTAGCGTTGAAAATGATCTACTCCTATGCATACACTAAAATAGACAGAGGACTCAAGCCCAACCTTGGTGAAAAACATTGCAATTGTGTGAAAATTCTGCGAAGATCATGTATGTGTGATGCAAACAATAGGGGCTAGTAAATAGCACTACCTTAATCAATTCTGGGTTTGGAATCTGAAAGACATCCCTCTGTCTGCCCTTAGTAACACCTTACATCAGGTAAAAGTATGGAGGGTGATTATTAACTTTAGACGTCCTGGTGGAATTTTAAATTGGTAGGGCAATTAACCTGGTCAAAAGAGGTTGAGGTCTATAAAAACTGTGCATACCAAATGCCCCTGGCTTCCCTTATCCTTACAGAATGGATTGCCAAACAGCTACATCATAAGTGGCCCATTGCCTGAAAAGTTTGAGGATATTTGTTAACAAAGATCTTGCCAAGTGAATCCAAAAGCGTTAGTTGTCAGTAGGAATTCTGGGGCTTTTGCATGCCCGTTTTATATAAGGGAAAAATAACACTGCCAAGTAATAACTGACAGTATTGTCTGACTTATAGTAGTGGTGAAACAGAGGGCTGAAAGCCTGCCTGAGAGATTGAGAGATCAGGGAATTTTCATCACTTCTACTGGGATCTTGTAGGGCTCTAGTTCATCCGAGTATCTGCCTCAAATAAAGCAGGCTATTTGTTTTGCTATCTGGGACATGTATGAGTGGAGTTATATACAGAGTATTGCCTCTGTAAGAGACAGGCCAGGGAATCATCCTTATTTGCAACATAAAAGTTAGTTAGGCCATCAGTCCAGTCCTGTTGAAGAATTGCAGCTGTTGAGGGCTTATTCTAAGCACCACATGACAATACTATGATACATCTAAATTATTGTATAATATTATCCTTGGTGAGCGCTTCACTTCACGCCAAAGAAAAAAGGGCATGTCCTCTTCTCAGGGGCACAGAGCATCTGGCCTGCTTCTTCCTCCTAATTTGAATCTACCTCATTCAGTCTAATAAATATTTTCCACTTCATATTTTGCATAGTTAAAACAGATGCAAGTTCTTTTGTATGGGAAATTAACATTATAGGAACCAGTAACACAGAAACATTGGACTTTGATAGAAAGTCCAGCTACAGGGAACTAACGGTATAGAGTCAGAAAATAGAGCTGGAAATGTCGACTTGCACTAATATGGACTTTGAAATACAGAGGAACAGAAATATCGACAGCAAGAATATTGTGGTCCAGAATATTGAGTTTAAGGTACAAAATATAGTTTTTTTAAACAAGGAAGTCATTAGTATCGTCTGCAAACATATCGTTGTTAAAAATATGGTTTTTTAGTTAGTGTTATGTGTTTTAGTATGTATTTTAAATGTATGTGCTCTGTTTGTCTAAGTATGGCTTTTGTTTTTTAATATATGTGTTAATTTATTAGTAGTTATTAATTTTATTTTTATTAAATTAAGCGGTTTGTTTCCTAGCTGGTTATGGGTTTATAGGGGAATAGGGTGGGAAGTAATTTAATTATAATAAATTAAATATGAATTTTTATTTATTAGTATTTATTTAATTTAGATTTTATATTGTTAATTGTGAGAATCAATTTATTATTAATTTATTAATAATTGGCTGTTAATTTTTATTAATTAATTAATTGGAAAATATTTTTATTGTGTCATTTTTTTTAGGAGCGGGTTGTGGGTTTATGGGAGAATAGGGTGGGAAGTAATTTAATTAAAATTAAACTATTATTGTTTTTTAAATTAATTAATATTTATTGATTTAATATTTTATACTGTTTATTGTGGAAATAAATTTATTATTAATTATTTAATATTTGTTTTTTAATTATTATTAATTAATTGGTAATTATGTTAATTGTGTCATTCTTTTAGGAATGGGTTGTGGGTTGATAGGTGAGTAGGGTGGGAAGTAATTTAATTTTAATATATTTATTAATATATTTTATATAATATATATTTAATTTTATTTTATAGTGTTAATTGTGGGAATTAATTTATTACTAATTATTTAACATTTGTTTGTTAATTGTTATTAATTAATTATGTTAATTGTGTCATGTTTTTAGGAATGAGTGGTGAGGTTTATAGGGGAATAGGGTGGGAGGTAATTTATTTATAAAAAAATAATTATTTGTTAATTAATGCTAATTAATTCATTACAAATTAAATATGACAATTGTGTAATTAATTTGATGTGTAAGTTATGGAGTTTATAGTAGTAAATGGTGGGAAGTAAAAATGTTTACATTAATTAATGATTTGTGGTTGATTGATATTAATTTATTAATGTAAAATTCATTATGGAAATTGTGTAATTATTTTTAGGTCTGTGTTGTGGTTTTTATTGGGGTAGAGGGTGGAAAATAATTTAGTTTAAATTAATTAATCATTACTTGATCATTAAGACTCATTTATTACTTTATAAATATTTTTGGTAATTGTTTATTTTTATTTTTTGTGGATTTTGGTTCTATAGGGGTATGGTTTGGTTAGTACATTAATTATTATCTGTTTTAATGTGTGTTTTAATTAATACTATTTGTTTAATTGATAATTATTTGTATTAATTATGGAGGTACATTTTTTTATTCAGATGTGTGTTTTAAATTGTGTGGTGTTATGGGGTAGGTACAATAAATATTATATTTATGTAATAGTTAATGTTATTGATGATAAATGCTTTCTATTTTGCAAACATTTTTAAATTGTTAAAAAATTAATCTTTGGATGTAATTTTTAGATATTTTTAACATAATATGTTTGTATTTTTTGAATTTTTTAATATTTTTATATATGTTGTTTTTTAAATTATATTTTGTTTTGTAATTGATTTTTTGTTTGCTTTTACATTTTACTTTTCTTCAGTGAGAATAGTAATTTTTACCCCTCTGCTATCCATTACTTTCCCTACTTCTGCATTTGCAGGAGTGGGAATAGTAATTTATACCCCTCCACAATCCAACACTTTCCCTACTGCTTCATTTGCAGGAGTGGGAATAGTAAGTTATACCCCTCTGCCATCCAACACTTTCCCCACTGTTTAACTCACTGGAGTGGGAACAGTAATTGTTTCCCTTCCGCTATCCAACTCTTTCCCAACTGTTGCCCTCACTGGAGTGGGAATAGTGTTGTTTCCCCTCCGCTATCCAACACTTTCCGTACTGTTGCACTCACTGGAGTGTGAATAGTAATTTTTTCCTCTCCGCCATCCAACACTTTCCCTATTGTTGCACTCACTGGAGTGGGAATAGTAATTTTTTCCTCTCCGCTATCCAACACTTTCCCTACTGTTGCACTCACTGGAGTGGGAATAGTAATTTTCCCCCCTCCGCTATCCAACACTTTCCCTACTCTTGCACTTGGTGGGAATAGTATTTTTTTCCCCTCTTCTATCCAACACATTCCCTACTGTTGCACTCGCTGGAGTGGGAATAGTAATTTTATCCCCTCTGCTATCCAAGACTTTCCCTACTGTTGCACACGCTGGCGTGGGAATAGTAATTTTTATTCCCTACGCTGTCCAACACTTTCCCTACTATTGCACTTGTTGGAGTGGGAATAGTAATTTTTACTTCTACGCTATCCAACACTTTCCCTAATGTTGCACTTGCTGGAGTGGGAACAGTAATTTTTACACCTCCACTCCCTAACACTTTTTCTACTGTTGCCCTCAATGTAGTGCAAAATGCAGGTTTAAAAAATATTGAGGGCCCCATTACGATGGCGGGGGGACCGTAACGGTAAATGGGACGAACCGCCAGAGGTGCGGCGGTCCCGCTAGGCCCATTAGGATGCGACCGCCACCCTGGCGGTTGCACCCCGTATATTTTACATTGCAGCGGGCGGTGCTGTAAGCAGCACCCACCGCAATATGCATGTTGTGCATTGGCATGCACAACGTGACAGGCACCGTGCGGTGCCTGCCACCTTGTGTATACAAATGAAGGAGGGTACCATAGGTACCCCCCAAATGCAGACCCCCACCCCCCCATCCCCGGGGTCCGTAACGGGCTCCCAAAGCGCTTTCCGCCGGCCTTTCCATGGCGGCATTGCCACCATGGAAAGGCCTTTCAAACTGCATATGATTATATGGATCGCCACCATATTGTCTGCCTTTTCCACCCAGCTGGCAATCCGACCAGCGGAAAAGCAGCGGTCTTTCCATCCACCACGATGCCCTTGCAATACTAATGTGGCGGGGTATAGCGGGGGTTACACAGGTGCATTTGGCAGGGAGGTCGGCCCGGAGGTGGCGATCCGCCCGGTATCCTAATAGGCCACTTAGGGGCCGATTCCGATCCTGGAGAAATATTCCCCGTACGAATCGTATCCGGATTTTTTTACGTACAAATTGTACAAGTCCCGTACAAACTGGCAAGTACGATTCGTATGTAAAAAACTCCATACGAATCGCATTGGGAATATACCCCGACACGTCCTCGGGGCGGAAAAAGTGTCCGACACGTCCCCGGACGGTTTTACGTACGACTCGGTAAACCGACGTCCGAACACGCAAGTACGATCTGTCCCGTCCGTCCGAATCCACAACCGTATGGTAAAAACACCGTATGGAGCGAACCTCCATAGCAACCATGGAGACGTCCAAACATGTGCCCGCTTACGCACCGAACACCCCCCCATCCCCCCCGTATGTCTGCGCCGTACCCCCAGCCCCCCCGTATGTCCGCGACGTACCCGCACCCCATCCGTGTATGTACGGTGTGGACCCCCACCCCCGTATGTCCGGTGCAGACCCCCACCCCCGTATGTCCGGTGCGGACCCCCACCCCCGTATGTACGGTGCAAACCCCCCACCCCACCCCCGTATGTACGGTACGGACCCCCACCCCACCCCCGTATGTACGGTGCGGACCCCCACCCCCGTATGTACGGTGCGGACCCCCACCCCCGTATGTATGGTGTGAACCCCCACCCCGCCCCCGTATGTATGGTGCGGACCCCCACCCCACCCCCGTATGTACGGTGCGGACCCCCACCCCACCCCCATATGTACGGTGCGGACCCCACCCCCGTATGTCCGGTGCGGACCCCCACCCCCGTATGTACTGTCAAACCCCCACCCCACCCCCGTATGTACGGTGCGGACCCCCACCCCACCCGCGTATGTATGGTGCGGACCCCCACCCCCGTATGTACAGTGCGGACCCCCACCCCCGTATGTACGGTGCGGACCCCCACCCCCGTATGTCCGGTGCGGACCCCCACCCCACCCCCGTATGTACGGTGCGGACCCCCACCCCCGTATGTCCGGTGCGGATCCCCACCCCCGTATGCACGGTGCGAACCTCCACCCTACCCCCGTATGTACGATACGGACCCCCACCTCACCCCCTTATGTATAGTGCAGACCCCCACCCCTGTATGTCCGGTGTGGACCCCCACCCCACCCCCGTATGTCCGGTGCGGACCCCCACCCCCGTATGTACGGTGCGGACCCCCACCCCACCCCCGTATGTACGGTGCGGACCCCCACCCACGTATGTACGGTGCGGACCCCCACCCCACCCCCGTATGTCCGGTGCGGACCCCCACCCCCGTATGCGCAGGGGGTTCGCACCGTACATACGGGGGTGGGGTGGGGATTCGCACCGTACATACGGGGGTGGGGGTTCGCACCGTACATACGGGGGTAGGGTGGGGTTTCGCACCGTACATACGGGGGTGGGGTGCGGGTACGGCGCGGACATACGGGGGGGCTGGGGGTACGGCGCGGACATACGGGGGGGCTGGGGGTACGGCGCGGACATACAGGGGGCAGGGGGTACGGCGCGGACATATGGGGGGAGCTGGGGGGGTGTTCAACACGTACCGGGCCCCCTTTTCCTCACGCTTCGCGGCGTACTTAGCTTTTCCGGCACTTTTTGTGTGCCGTAAAAATATAGCCGTCCGGAGTGCTGTCGGTACGAATCGTACTTGCTGGTACATAAAAAGCTGCCTAACTCCGTCCGCATGTCGCGTACGCGCCGTCCCGGATCACATTTGTATGTGTTTTTGTGTCGGTCGGTGTTTTGTCCGATTCGTACGGAAATGGTGTTTCTGTACGAATCGTACTTGCATGTTTGTATGGTGTTTTTACCGGGTACGAGTCGGACGGAGAAAGCGCTCCGACCGACGGTTCGTACCCGGTTTCTCCAGGATCGGAATCGGCCCCTTAATATCTATTTTTAATTTGTTTCCGTTAAGGGGCCGATTCCGATGGCCGGTCGGACAACTGTCCGTAGCCTTACCCTGCGACCGACACGTACCCGGAGCCGGTCCGTCCTGTAGAGTAAGTACGATGCGCATAACTGCCAAAAAC
The DNA here is from genome assembly GCF_964204655.1 of Triturus cristatus. NCBI lineage: Eukaryota > Metazoa > Chordata > Amphibia > Caudata > Salamandridae > Triturus > Triturus cristatus. Next base: position 729,477,341 of record NC_140587.1, on the reverse strand, counting down.
ACGACCGACATGTAGGCTGTGAATCAAGACCCATTCTCCGTCCGAGCCGTAACTCCTAAAGAGGAACCGTGTTGCCCGGAAGCAGTATCCATAGCAGTTTCCGGCATGACAAGTACGATGTGTACTTCCTACGCGCCGGACTGGTCGTCACGTACAGCACGTCACAACATCTGGAAAACAAGCATATCAGCTACGATTCGCGCCACAAATCAATACACGGCTACGAGATGGAACAGATTTCAGCGGATACGAGACGGAGCAACAAGCAGCGTGTACGACACAAACACATCGTGAATCCCATCGCACAGCTCATACCAGTACTCTACATCTATGACCGGCTCAGGAACCGACGCCAACGGTGCAGGCGGTAAGTCAGACACCTACTACATAAACAAACAACACGTACCCGCAAAATGGCACACACACACAGGGGATCCACATCCTGGCCACTAACAACAGTCCACTACAGGGGTTGCATGGCCAGCACCACTAACACCCCCACCCATAGGGGTCCTGTTGCCCATCACTACTGCCACCCCCACCCATAGGGACTATGTTGCTCATCACCCCTGCCACCCCCACTCACAGGGGACCTGTTGTTCATCACTACTGCCACCCCCACCCATAGGGACTATGTTGCCCATCACCCCTGCCACCCCCACTCACAGGGGACCTGTTGCCCATCACCCCTGCCACCCCCACTCACAGGGGACCTGTTGCCCATCACCCCTGCCACCCCACCTATAGGGACTATGTTGCCCATCACCTCTGCCACCCCCACTCACAGGGCTTATGTTGCCCATCACCCCTGACACCCCCACTCACAGTGGACCTGTTGCCCATCACCCCTGCCACCCCCAGCCATAGGATGGGTGATGCGCAACACATCCAGCATACGCAAACATCAGGTATATCCGCAAAATACATCCCCCATGACATCATGACAACAGTGTGTAGTCTGTGACAAATGCCCACAACAGTGATTATGGCTACGAGCATACAATGTAAGTAACAGCACATGTGCGACCAACACATGAGTGTGACATACACAAGGCAAGCATCACCATAGCACTGTGGCAATGTAAAAAAAAACACCCCCTCACTGTGTAGAGCAGAAGTTAAGTGGGGGCTCACAAAATGCAGCAGATGTGGAGCATTGTGGTGATGGGGACCAAAACCCCCTCATCACAGTGACCAAAAGGTAAGTGTCATCATGGTCAAAGCTGCAAATAACAACCAGCATGCATGATCCCTGCTCCCAACACATCAAACACTTCTGGGGCAAGCTAGTGGTTGTGTCCCATACACACAGAGATGTGGTGAGGCTAACAGTGCTGTGAAGACATAACACTCTCGGCCATGTGCAGACAAGCACCACACATGGGGGCTGACAATGCATACAGCGAACAATGACACAACAGCAGAAGTGACCATCACCAAGCATGCACACATCTCGAAAACAGACACACCAATCAAAACAACATGTGTAGACTGTAGGTGTCAGCTCACAAACTCACATTCCATGCCAGCAATGGCACCCAACAACCAGGATGAATGTGCACAATGATGTGAAATGACTCACAGGGACAGCAGGCAAAATCACAGAAACTGCACCCAGACAAAGGCCCACAACAGCAATACCAATGCACTGGTGCAGATGCACAAACAGGCAAACTCACGCTGCACATCAGACACAACATGTGTGTGTGTGTGTCACAGTATCCCCAGGCAACTCTACAACACATGAGGGGGGCTGAACCACAGTGACACAGATGTGGACACAGTGCCATACAAAAGTAAACCATCATTGGGACACCCTCAGTGGGCAATCAGGCATTGGGAGATGAGAGGGAGCACAACAGACACATGAGACACAAGCTGGAATCAACACCAACTAACACAGCAAGAGACTGACACACAACACCACTACCCCCAGGGACAAGACAGTGGGGTGACACAAGCATGCATGACACCTCCACTGTGATGACAAAGGCAGATGTCGTACAAACTGGGAAACCCAGACATGTGTCCTGTGCCACAAATGTACTTCACACATACACAAACACAAATCACTCAGCATGGCCCCTCATCCATGGACAAACGTGAGCTAGGGGACCATCCAGGCAAACATTCACATCAGTCCACCATCAACACCACACACCTAAACTGCAACAATGTGTATCTGTGAAGTCCACATGGACAGGTGACATTGCACATGCACCCATGACAAACACAGGAATGTTGCCAGGAACTAAGGTGCACACAAGGACTGTTTACAACCCAGGGCAATGACAGACACACTGCACAGTATGCGGTACATGGCCATGACCTCAAAGCTCATGTAACCTTCAGAATCCCTGCCACAGTCCCAGGACTATGCAGAAGCCAAGGAGGAACACAAGGCACCCATGCTGACACCTGCCAGAATCGCTGCTGTGAACCCCACAAGTGGGAGCAGTCACACACACATACAAATGTCTCAATCACTGAAAACTACCACATAGGGACAACTACATGATATTGTGAACAAACAAGTGCCTTGAGGAACGCTGACTGTGTCCCATCTGTGTCTTCCTCGGCGCACCTGATGGGTGAGGTTCGATGAGGCTCCTCTATGTAGAGTTCTGTTGTGGCCAATAAACGCTTGAACCTTCTACGTTGCCAACTGCTTATTATTGACTTGATATTGCGGGCCACTGGTAAGTGTGGCCCTTGGGATTACTATTAGATTACTTCAGTTGGCGACCACGAAGGGACCCCGTGATAGGGTCTTCTCCTTCCCCGTAAACGGGTGAGAGGATCGGGGGTGTCTTGGCCGGGTGGGCGGAGGGGAGTCAACGTCCGCTCCGCGCTCCCGCTCGGGGTACCCTCTGCTGCTAGTGACCCTTCACCGGGGTCCTACGGGCTTGACCCAGGAGCTGACCGTATTGGTGGTAAGAAGTTGGCAGCGGAGAACGAACATTCGTACCTGGGTGCACCCGGTGAGTAATTTGTTTGTTAGAAGCATGCGCTGTTGAGCGGTGCATTTGTTTGAAGCACGCGCTGTTAAGCGGTGCATTTGGAACAGTTAACTGTGTTTGATTTGAGGGGTCGTAAGTACCCTAGGAGAATTACGGAGGTCTGGCAGGGTGGTCCGGTAGGGACTGACTGTAGAGACTCCGCGGATCTTTTGTGATATTTTGAGATACTGATCAGATGCCTAGTTGTTACCTGTGAGTAATACACGGCCGGATTACACTCGGAAAAGCCTGTGGCTATAACTGGGTAGCCATGAGACATATCTGAAGTATGGCTTGGACTACATCAGAACAGCCTCAGTGGTGAACCAGGGAGGTCATGGGATGGTCCGTAGTCCACTCCGTGGTTACCCCTGTCTGATCGTCTTTGTTGATCCTTTTTGAATAATTCTCCACGAACGGGAGTCGACGGGCTCCGTTCGTTTGTTTGGATGCATCAAATTTGGATAGGTTGAACTGCAGAGAGTAATGTCGACATACATGTTATCTGTGGCATAGAGTCTGTTATATGTTATTTGTGTCTGTCTACTAACCAACATGTCGTGTTTCAGCAAATTGAATTGTTTTGGTTGTTGTTGTCGGACCAGCGACTCTCGGTTGGCCGAGAGTCAGCCTGCCCCACCGGAGGGCAGCCCTAGCCATTTCATGTATGTGAAGCACGGAATCGCCCCTATATTGTTTAACACCCTGTGGCATAAGTATACAAAAAGTAATGAAGAGTTGCAGTGGCCGAAGACTGGTTCCTTTGACGAAAAGAAAGTTGCCTTTCTACAGGAGCAACTATTCTCCAGGCGCAGTAGGCAATCTATGTTTGATGCCTTGAACGCCTGGCAGAAAGAGGCCAAGCAGAGACGGATGAGGGGGGAGAAGCTGGCGAGAGCCAAGGCGGGACAGACAGTAACTCAGAAAGCTGTAGCCTATGACAGGGCAAGGGTAGAGAAAGGAATCGATTGTATGAATCGGGAGTTTAGATTAAAAGTTGATAAAAGTTATGTGGCCCGACCCAATGCAGAGGATGAAATAGAAGACCTGCTGGACATGCGACCACCGCCCCCGTATGTTCCGCAATGGTTGTACCCGGAGGTAACAGCTGCTATTGTATCGGCTGGAGCAAAGGCCGTAGACTCCATGCCGGCGCCAGTTGCCTCTACAGCAACTTCAGTCGCATCGGCGCCACAGCCCCCCTCCCTTGTGCCTGTCATTGATCATTCTCGACTGTCCTCCTCTGTCTCGGAAATTATGGCCTTATTGCCCAATTTGCTGTCGGCTTCAACAGCTGAAGCTCCACAGCTGTCACCGGGGGCCATGTATTCCCCTTCCGCCCTGACCTCCTCTTCCGCGAGTGCAACTCCTTTCACAGCTGTTTCAACTCCAGTACATCCGACCGGTTCATTAGATGGCAGGAAGTTGTTCACTCGATCAGCCTTAGGAACCGAGGAGAAGGAGGTCATTGCAGTCCAGGCATCCCAGTGGATGCGGCAACCTATTTATACCCTGACTGACATATGGAACACCATGCGAGATTATGAACCAGTAATGCAGCAGCACGCGCTGACCCATATGGCCCAACGCCTCATTTCATTGTGGGAACAAGCCTATAAAGGGGAAAGAGCTCCAGCCATACTATATGATATCCACACTCAGGCCCATAAATCTCAGCTAAGTCCAGAAGCAGTGTACGGGAATGTGAACACCCTGGTCAGTTACAGAATGCGCCTGCACGCAGCTAGCCCTGCAGGGGTACAGCAGTTCCCAATGCGTGAGGTGCACCCTATTTATCACCCCGAAGTAACCGAGATAATAGACGCACAAGGGGCGGTTACTCGCCCAAGAGTAGACGCCCGTTTCCAGGAACAATGGGTATATACCCCCTGGAAACGTAGTGAGGTACTTTCATTGAAAACCCAGTTGCCCGACCCCAGAAAGAATCCTACCGCATACTATAAGGAACTTACAGAAGCCGCCTCCTCGGCGGTGATGACACTGGCTGACATCGAGCTATTTTTTGCTCTATTGGTGCCGGTGGACATATGGCGGCAGGTGCATGACCAAGATCATGTAGCTGAGTTTGGGGGAACGTGGGAACAATTAAGAGACTGGGATAGGGATCGTAAGCCAGGGGATAAACCTAGAACTGAGATATTGACTTTGCCGGAGAAAATAATAACCTATATGCAATCCCTAATCCATCCCAGGAAGGTGGATTGGGACAAATTGACTGCAAGCAAGCAGAAGAAGGATGAGAACGTGTCCGACTTCTTTACGAGGTTCGAAGGAGTTTTTATTGATTTTAGCGGACAGGATCTGTCTAAGGAGGGTGGCATACGTTTGTTCGTTAATAGGTTTGTGACTAACCTGTTGCCTGAGATATCAGCCCGACTTCAGGCTGCGGAGAGTACCTTGACTACATCAACCCCCTCGACTATTCCAAATATGGCTCAGTACTATGAGCATCGGGAGAACGAGAGTAAGGAAAAGACGGAAAAGAGATCGAAGGACTTGAAAACTAGGGTCTTGTTACAGCAAGTTGAGAGGGGACGCGGGAGGGGTCGGGGAACACAGAACTTCGCCCCGCGAGGGGCGGGGCTCGGACAGGGTGTAGGACGGACAGATTTAGGCATAAATCAGTGCGCATTCTGTAAACAGGAAGGACACTGGCGAGCTCAGTGTCCGTTGTTGCAGGCGCAGACCGGCGTTCCGAGGGGTCAAGGGAGAGGCCGTGGCAGTGGTCGTCGAGGTGGATATACGAGACAGGAAGAAGTTGGGCACGGTGAGAATAGCCAGAATTGTTTTGACCATGGTCAAGGAAAGCAGTATTATAACGAAGGATGTGTAAGTAACGACTCGGCAGGCTATTCTGAGGCATAGGAGAGCCGAGGACAGAGTGGGGGACACGGGGCAATTCCGATCGATCAAAACGGACCTTACGTACATGCTCGTCTAATGGATGCATCGGGTAAGTTTCTAGTTGACACAGGGGCTATGAATAGTTCCGTTTCACACGCACTTGTCCCGGGGGCTGCTCTGTCTGGCCAGAATAACGTGTCTGTAGGTTTCTCCGCAACTCTTTCTCTTACATTTGGGCCGATTTCAATTGATTCCCCTTTCCTCCTGACTTCGCAATGTGGTGAGAATCTCTTGGGAATGGATATACTGAAGAGGCTGTATGCCCGCATCTATTGCTCTCCAGACGGTGTTTACTTGACTATTAGGAAACCCTTTCTTCCCTCTGCACAATGTTTCTCTAAAACGGACCCTCTGCCCCCTGAACTTGCAAAGATTCCACAGAGCCTTTGGGCTACGGGAGATACTGATTTAGGATTGTTGAGCATACCACCCATTTCGATCACTCTGAAACAAAATGCTCGATTACCCAGAGTTCCGCAGTATAAGATTGCCCCCGCAGGGGAGCGGGCATTACTGTCCATTGTTCACGATTTGATCCGCACGGGGGTGGTGGAAGAGACGGCTTCTAACACGTGCAACAGCCCTATTCTTCCTATTCTTAAACGGGCCCCGATAGATCAGAGTCCTGATTATGCTGATACTTATCGTTTTGTGATTGACCTGCGTGAAATCAATAAGATTGTCGTACCCCAATATCCTGTAGTGCCTGACATCACTACTATCTTGACAATGATTCCCCCGACGGCTAGATTTTTCTCTGTCACTGATTTGAAAAACGCTTTTTTCAGTATTCCCATCCATCAAGATAGCCGTTATCTTTTCGGCTTCTCCTTAGGAGGTCGCAGCTTCAGATTTTGTCGCGCCCCACAGGGCTATACAGAGACTCCTAGTATTTACTAGGCCTGGGCGGTAAATTCCGTTCCGCTCGCGGAATTTGCGGAATTTGCGTAATTTCGCGTTCCGCGGAGAACGCGAAATTGCTCAAAAGTGTGCTTTCCGCGATTTTGCGAAATTTTTGCTTGTTCGCGTTCTCAAAATGCGTGTTCGCGAGATATTTCTCCCCGAGCACGCAAACAGCAATTGTGAACAGGAAAAAAGCATCGCGAACAAGCAATTCCGCGTGTTCGCGGAATTTCTGCGTGTTCGCGGAGATTTTTTACCATTTCGCGGAGATTTGCGTAACGCAATTACGCAAATTCCGCCCACCCCTAGTATTTACAGCCAAGCACTTAAAACGTTGTTGGTCACATTAACCTTGCCATCCGGTAACGTTTTAGTGCAGTGTGTGGACGATCTTCTCGTGGCCTCTGATACTGAGCATGGTTGCCGAATGGCGACGACTGCGTTGTTACAGCACTTGGCAGACCACGGTAATAAAGCTTCATTGTCAAAGTTTCAATATTGTCGACCGGAGGTGACCTATCTCGGTCATCTCCTGTCGAAGGAGGGACGACAGCTAACCCCTGATCGTATTTTGACCATATCTAACATGCCTGTTCTTGCACGCAACGTGATGTCCGCGCTTTGCTTGGCATAACTTCTTACTGTCGCCAATGGATCCCTAACTATTCCTTACTGACTAAACCTTTTCTGCATCTAACGACTAAAGATGTGCATGAACCTTTACCTTGGACAGCTGAATGTCAGAATGCTTTTGTTTCTCTGAAATCTGCTCTTTGCTCTGCCCCTGTGCTTGGCACCCCTGATTACCGGAAGCCTTTTGTACTCTACGTGCATGAGGTGGACGGTTGCTCGCTTTCAGTGTTAACACAAGGATTTGGTGGTAAGCAAAGACCTTGTGCGTACTTTTCGGCGGTATTGGATAATGTCGCCAGGGCACTTCCCAGTTGCCTGAGAGCCACGGCTGCGGTTGCGGTGGCGATCCGACAATCGGAAGGGCTCGTCCTGAATACGGACCTGACAGTAATGGTGCCCCACGCTGTGGACGTATTGTTGAACAGGACACAGACTCAGCACTTAACTAGTGCGCGTCTTACGGGGTACGAATTGACCCTGTTTGCACCACACATCACGATCAAACGATGTGTCACCTTGAACCCTGCTACGTTACTACCCCTCCCTCCGGAGGATCATAGTCAAGATACACATGATTGTATATTTCGGACAGAGGAAGAAACGAAGGGGCGGATAGATTTGACAGATATCCCCTTATCTGACCCGCAAGGGGAATTGTATGTCGATGGCTCATGTTTTCGGTTACCCAATGGCACTACGACCGCTGCTTATGCGATCACCACGTTTAAAACAATAGTTGAGACGGCCAAGGTACCTTATCGATCAGCCCAGGCTGCTGAGTTAGTCGCCCTACTGAGGGCTTGCGAATTGGGTGAAGGGTTGAGGATAAATGTCTACACCGATAGCCAGTATGCTTTCGGCGTAGCACATAGCTTCGGAAGATTGTGGGCAGAGAGAGGTTTCCTTACATCCCATGGTCAGAAGATATAGAATGGTCAGTTGGTATTGAGGTTGTTAGCCGCCCTGACCTTGCCCCAAGCCATAGCCATTGTTAAATGCAGTGCTCATAAAGCAATAGTGGATGATGTAGGTAAGGGTAATTCCTTTGCGGACAGAATCGCTAAAGAAACTGCCCAATCCAATACCACTTCCATGTTCGTAACGAGTTCACATAAGGGGATGATAGAAGCAGAGGCATTCAGTAACACTATAGACAGAGTAAGAGAATTGCAATTAGAAGCCACCCCCGAAGAACTAAAATACTGGCAAGAGCAGATAGGAAAGCTGGATGACAATGGATGCTGGATTGATCTATCAGAAAGGTGCAGGTGGCTGCTGCCGAATGCATTTGTGAATGCAGTCGTGTCCATGGCACACGGTCCTGCACATGTGGGGATTCAAGGTATTTGCACAACACTGGACCCTGTGTGGTATAATACCAACATCCACAGGACTGCGAAGCAACTAGTTCAGAATTGCATGATTTGTCTACAGCATAATCCAGGGGGTAGCATCCCTGTTTTGACTGGTAGCTTTGCGCCACCCACCCTACCTTTTGAGGTGCTACAAATGGAGTTCATTCAGTTTGAACGGGTTAACAATCTTAAATACGTTTTGGTGGTGGTTTGTACGTTTAGCAAGTGGGTGGAGGCGTACCCTACCAAGGAAAATACTGCCCTAGCCACCGCGAAGGCCCTAGTAAAAGAGTTCTTTCCTCGCTATGGGGTACCCCGGGTGATTTGGAGTGACAATGGGAAATATTTCAATGCTGACCTTGTTGAACATGTTTGCAAGGGTCTGGCAATACAGCAGAAGTTTCATGCGGCTCGCCATCCCCAATCAGCAGGATTGGTGGAAAAATGTAATGGGATCCTGAAATTGAAATTGGCTAAGCTGCAGGACACCACAGGTCTAAAATGGCCCGATCTCTTACCTCTGGCTTTACTATCTGTAAGGACCACTCCCCACTGCCGCAGTGGAGTATCACCATATGAAGTGATATTTGGTAGGCCCGCTAATGTATGGGGTGTGCCGTGACCAAAATCCCTTAGAGACATCGAGTACCCTATGTTGGCAGACTACCTTTATGCACTAACTAAAGATCTTCGTTCCATTCACCAACAGATAGCTGCAGTGCTACAGCCTCTGCCGGAGGGTCCCGGACACGGCGTGGAACCTGGACAGTGGGTCCTGGTTCGGAACTACCAATGGAAATCGAGTCTAGACCCATGCTGGACCAAGCCTTTCCAGGTGCTTCTGGCCACGAGGACGGCTGTGAAGGTTGAAGGGAAGCGGCATTGGATCCATGTGACTCATCTAAAGAAGGTCCCGCTTCCCTTGCCGAATGAACAACGGGACCAAAGCGAGGTGTTGAGACACGAAGGCGATAAGTCGACCGAAGAGTCACCTTCCCCGGAAGCCCAAGGAGAAACGGATGGGCGAGCGGAGGGTGTCGTGAGTTCGGCGACATCTGTAAAAGGTAATCAGGCATCTGGGGTTGCAACAGGGGACAGGGAAAGTCATACACTCAATCCTTTACCTGGCCCCACTGTGCCTGTTCTTTTTATGAATCCTGAAACACCGGGTCATGTTCGCTACAACCTGCGGCCCCGGCCGAAAGCAAATATCCCAGGCTCAGGCTAGAGAATAAAGGTGAGAGATCTGAGTAGCCTCTGGGAATAAGTAAAAACACTGGAATGAACCCGTTGAGAGCCTGGAACTTTTTGATATTGCTCTGTTCAGAAAGAAGATAGAGACATTGGTTGACTGGTGGGGGCCCAGGTGGAGTTTTCCTTTCTACAAGAGTTGAGTTTAGTGCAACTCCAACGCGAGAAGTTTTTGTGTTCATTTTCCTTTTTGTGATTGCATGGAACAATAGGAGTCTGCCTGTGAGACTCTATAACGGACACAGGAAAGAAGCACCCTCCGGCAGGTTGGACTGCTTATAGATTTTCTGTTTCCCCGAGCTTATGTTTGGACTTTTAGTGAGAATGTACCCTTTTGCTCGTTTTGTCCCTGAAGAGGAGCGTCCCATAGTACACCGCCCTTTTCATCCACATTTGCCAATGTTTTCTACTTGGAGCTGGCGTGCCAAGATTGTTTTTATTGCTATAATAGTTGTTTCATTAATGTTATGCTTAGGAATGTTCATTTATCTAGAATTCCGCTATCCTGTGCATACCCTGATAGCTACCACCCCCGTCCCCGAGGAGCACCATTTTCAGACTTTTGCCCCGCACAAAGAAAGACACCGCCAGACCTATGTGAATAATGCTTTCATTGAAATGTAGCATCAGACCCACAGTTCAACGAATACCACAAACTGCTGGGTATGTGGGCTCCTCCCCTCAGTAATGCACAAACATGATCTGTTCATTTCAAGGCCGTTGTCTTATTTAGGCAGTTGTGAAGCATGGTTTAGATTTTTGTCGATGATGTATGAACATTATGCAGTTGATGGGCACCGATTTTCAGAAAAGGATTATGATCTGATTCTGGCCTATATAGAAAGACATCAGGGATTCACTCCAAATGCCGAGGGTACGGACGGTACCCATCCCACCGCTTGTATGAATATGTATACGGAACATGAGAATGACACCTGGTTAAGGGATGAAGTATCGGATTTTGTGTCCTTCAACTTTACCGAGTATTTTAGATATTTCCAGGAGCGAAATGTATCAAATGAAAGAATCATCCCGGTCCCCGTATTGAATAGCTCATCCTCCTTTTGCATACATGGTACCGGCCATTTATTTGTTGGTTATAGTAGATGTAACTATACCTATAGATTACAAACCTCTAGCAGCCCTCCTATACTCACTCCCCCGAATGTATATTTTGTGTGTGGAGAAAATGCTTACACTTGGCTTCCCAGAGGATGGTCAGGTAAATGCTACTTATCCTTCTTATATCCCCCTGTTTATATAGCACCTTCTGATTATCACCGATCCCACTCGCTGAATCGACGAAGTTTAGACTCAGTAAAAACTAATGGAGATGCCACTGACCAGACTGATACCCCTGCCCAACATTTTGTTGATATAATAAAAGGGGTTCTGCCTATGTGGGGACCCATTTTAACCAGTAAAGAAATTAGAAGACTGTCCAGGGTAGTAGAGGGAGTAGTAAATACCAACGCTGGGATACTGACCAATATCACAGTCGAGCTTCAAGCGACCCGACTTGTGACACTTCAGAACCGCCTTGTTTTAGATGTTATCCTAGCTGATCGCGGAGGAGCATGTAGAGTGATTGGCAGCTCCTGCTGTGTATATATACCTGACTCCGCCCCCTCAGTCCATCTGGCCATACAGAAGTTACATCGATTGGCATCCGAGATTCACACGGAGACCGGAACCTGGTCTATTTCAGGTCGGTTCTGGGATCTCCTTACCACCTGGGGTTGGAAAATCTTCATGGTCCTTCTAGGAATAGGAGGTGTCCTTTTCACTTGTTGTGTCTGCATCCAATGTGGGCCTGCTTGTTGCTCCTATTGTGCTGCCCAAGTTCGCCTTGCCTTACCTACTCCTAAACCAAATCAGGGTAAGGTAAACGCTCAATAAGTTCAGAAAGAGATACACGACATAATGTAAATAGACGAGGAAATTTTCGAAGAGTAGTCCCATGGATAGCTACATTATGCTAAAAAGGGCCGTTCTGTGGGATTCGGGCCAGAATGTAAAGTTAGCATAACGTATCTTGGGTTGTGTCTCCCTCTATGTGCACTAGAACTGCTTACTAAGATAGCCTATTTCTTATAGTGTCCGGCATGATAGAAAGGGCCGAAAAGCCACAGTTCAGCCATATTGGATTATGACTAGCTATGTCCAGGTCACGTGGTTCTCTCTGAACACCATCTGTATAATTTAGCTCGTACCAGCCTGAAGACAGGGTGAATTGTATTTACGACTGAGGCCCAAGGTCACATCTGCAGTAGGGAGTATCAAGAGACATTCCTCCATGCCCGAGATGAAAGGGAGTCACCCCGCCGACCTTCTCTGAAGAGATAGTAACCTTATGTGTGCAGACGGTATGAGCTCATCCAGGAGCTCTAGGGCTAACTGGTACTTTTCCACTTGCAATGCTTTGTATGCTGAATCTGTAATGTATATAAGTGTGGTTCTGTCAAGGAGCCAGCAGTCTTCCTCGGCGCACCTGATGGGTGAGGTACGATGAGGCTCCTCTATGTAGTGTTCTGTTGTGGCCAATAAACGCTTGAACCTTCTACGTTGCCAACTGTTTATTATTGACTTGATAGTGCGGGCCACTGGTAAGTGTGGCCCTTGGGATTACTATTAGATTACTTCATAACAGTAGTGTGTCATGCATCCACACATCTGGTAGCCCATTGGAAAAGTAGTGGGATGAACCCAGTACCCCTCAGCAAGCATCAACAACAGGAACATATCAAGGGAACCCTGTCTGTGTATGAACAGGGATGTGGACACACACACATGCACATACAACACACACCATGGGCCCAGACCATGTCACTGGACAACACACTAACTTGAGGGGACACAACTCCTGTGGGAGCCCAGCTGTGCCAAACATATTCACTGCAAGTCCCACTCATGTCTGCAGAACACTTGGTCAGTCAGCCATCAGTTACCACACAATGAAGGCTCTGGTCACAACAGCCTGGGTACGGGAGTCTCCCCTAAGTCAGCTGCACATACCCAAAACATATGTCTAGCAAGTTGCACAGAGGACCCAGTTGCTCCTATTAAAATGATGCACACACCTGTAGGGCCAGTAGTGATGAGCACGAAGTATGTGGAAGTGACAATTTGGACAATGGGAAGGCCATCACATGGGCAGGGGTGCCAGCCACAAATGTGACCATGCCAATGAAATGCTCACAGAGAGATATACACAAATAGTTGATCCAGACACACCCAGGTAGCTGCAAAGGATGACATGGATACCCACCAGAATAGGATACATATCTCATGGACCACAGGGGGTACCTCACATCAACACATCAGTATGCAACATTGCAAACCAAGCATTACAGGTGCAAGGGCATGTAAAACATGATGTACAGGTAAATCAAGTTCACAGGGACAAAGAAAAAAGCTTTATTCAGCATATGAAAAGCGAAACGTCTGTTCCAACAAAAGGCCAATGGCCAGTCCATGTCCAAATGGCAAGGAGTGAACTAGACTGACAAATTTAGTATATGAAATGCTAAACGTCTGTGCAACCAAAAGGCCAATGGCCAGTCCATGTCAAAATGGCAAGGAGTGAACTAGAGTGATAAATTCAGTATATGAAATGCTAAACGTCTGTGCAACCAAAAGGTCAATGGCCAGTCCATGTCAAAATGCCAAGGAGTGAACTAGAGTGACAACTGCCACACCTTGCTTGCCTGCACTGCTAAGGACCGGGGTCATCCCCTCGGAGGGGCATACATGGGGGCAGGCCAGGCACCGCAGGGACAGGATGAGGGAGAAGCAGAAGGAGGCAGTGAAGAGGTGGGGGATGCAGGCAAGACACTTGCAACTGCAGTGGAGCTGACTGAAGTGGTGGGTGCTGTCACAACTGTGGGGCACAAGTCAGCTGGGGTGGGTGCCGGCACAACTCCAGTGGGCAGGTCAGATGGAGTGGATTGGCTCACCACTGCAGTGCCCAAGTCAGACGGGGTGGTTGTGGACTCCAAAGCAGTGCCTACATCCATGGGAGCGGAATGGGGGACAGGTGAGGTCGGCAGGGCGGGGGGGGACACGTCCCCACATCAGTGGCACCAACTGTCTGACCAGGTGTGGAGGAGCAAGTGCTAGGGGGGATGGCCTTAGCATTTTGGGGATGGTGCATCTGTGTGTGGGGGAACCCAGGGCAGGGAGTGGCGGGGGAACCTCTGGAGTGGTGGCCTGGGGGATGGAGGACAGAGACTTTGCCTTGGAGCTGCGTGGTGGCGGGGGGTCTTGCTCTTCTTGCGCCGGGAAGACTTGCGGGTGGGCGTCTCGGTCTGACTGTGTCTGGGAGAGGGTGTCCGGGTGTGAGGGGCACTCCCTTCTGTGTGTGGGGACTTCCTCTTCCCCTTGTAATCAGGATCTGCTGGGTCGGTGGGGTAGAGGCCAAGGTCACAGAGGAAGAGCTTCTGGGGGGATGGGGTTGCAGGTGAGGCAAGGGAAGGGGGCTGGGAGGGAGAGGTCTCAGAGGACTGTGGAGTGGTTGTGGATGACTGTGTGTGTGTCAGCAAACCAGCCCCTGTGAGTGTGGAATCAGTCCCCTGCGCTTGCTTGTGTGCACGTCTAGCCCTTGGTTTGGGGGTTTCTGTGCTTGGGACAGGTAGGCTGCTAGGAATCGTGGGTGGTGCAGGGGTAGGAGGGGTGTGGAACTGTTGGAGGAGGGACACTGCTGCTGTCAGGGAGGAGGCCACGGACTGGTTGGTCCTCTGTAGGGCAGACATGCCTGAGGAAATGCCCTCCATGAACGACACCAGTTGTGTCAACAGACCTGTGTGTGCATGTAGGACCTTCAGTATCGACGTCTGCCCTACATGGATCTGTCGAAGTAAGTCCACAGACTCCTCACTCAGGGCAGCAGGGGACACAGGAACAGGGGGTGCGGTGCCTGGCACAAAGGAGACAGGCTCACGAACACGGGAGCCCACAGGGACCTCTGGGATAGGAGCCGATGGGAGGGTGGTGGTGGTGGTGGCGGTGGCAGAGACAGCCTCACTAGCTGGTGTTTGGTGGCTGCTGACACCCGCCTCCACAGGGGAGTCATCCTCAGAGCTGCTGTGGCCTTCAGCTGGGGGGGAAGGTGCTGACGACTCCTCTGTGTGGCTCAACTCGCCCTCCGTGCCACTGGGTTCACCTGACTCCTCTCCTTCTGTCCCTGTAAGGCTCTGTGGCTCCTCCTGGTCCATGGAGCTGTCCCCTCCTGTGGCCGTGGATGTATCTGGATAGGAATAGGAAGTAACAGAACAACATCAGTCACCTGCACCAACTGCACACACCACAGTGAGTACATCACATCACAGGGCAAGCCCTGGCATCAAGGGCACACACAGTTCACATGTCAGATCTCAGGCATTGTGTAAACAATTGACCCACCCATGAAACACACAACAGAGTCACGGGAACTGATGCTGACTGGTACCTGAAACATAGCTGACTTCAGGGACACAGTGCCCTAGTGACACAAGCAACAGACTGTGGGGGCCATACCTGTGGAACAGATGAGGAGGGTGCATCACACAAATGAGGGAACTGATTTTGGGACTACAAGACCTACGTAATGTGGAAGTGTGACCAGGACAAAAGACTGCTATTTGCATGTCAGACATAGTACACAGATCAGGCATGGACTTACCCCCTTCCTGCTGCTGTCTGGCCTTCAGCTGCCAATCCAGGTCCGGGAAGACCACCGCCAGTATCCGGAGCATGTGGGGAGTCAGGGTCCGGTGTCCGCCCCTCCTGCGTGAAGGTGACAGCTTCAGCTGGACTCTAGCTATCCTCCGGGTCCAGCCACGAAGGTCCTGCCACCTCTTCTGGCAGTTGCGGATCCAGCGCTTGTAGACCCCCAGAGAACGAACAGCCAGGGCGATGGTCAGCCAGATCTCCTGCTTCTGGTGGGCATCAACCTGTGAGGATGACAAAGTGAAAAGTACATTAACACTCATGCCCCAGATTTGTGCAGCACACTATTGGATATACATGTCATCATCACAAAGGGAAATAAATTACACAGGTAGTGCAACCATCGGGAATGAAAACTCACATGCATGTCTGACATGTTAACAATACCTGGATAGTTTAAGCTTGCAATAATGCAATTTAGCAGCATGAAAACTATTCATTACATGTACCTACACACTTTGGTGGATGAAAGTAGTCAGTGAGAATGCTTGCCACTGGTGTACACACTGCTAGTACTGCTAGTCAGACAACATGGATGATTAGGAAGGCAGTGGACAGCACACTCACCTGCTCCCCTGGTGTCCCATAGAGCTTTCTGTACTCTGGAAGGAGCCCATCCAGCAGGGCCTGGTTCTCCTCCTCAATGAAGGCTGGGGCCCTCTCCAGTGTACGTGCCATAGCAGGAGCCAGAGGATGTATAGACAGCAGCAGTGGTAGCAGGGATGTGGTCCAGTAGCATGTAGTGCAGGCAAGTGAGCTCCCTGGGGGCCAGCCAGCCTTATATCTGTGCTGCAGAGGCAGACTCTGTGCCATGTGTCCCAAGTGATAGGTCCAACACGGTTGCATCCTATGAATCTGGCCAATCCATTCAAAAGTATGCCTCGTATATGCCTTCCGCATCGTTCAAATCTTTACCTTCATGGAACACTTGAAATTGCAACATTGTTGTAGGCATCCAACTGAATTTCCAGTGCACAACTCGTACAAGTTTTGAATCCGCATCTGTCTCCATGACAGTCCTGAGCCAATGGGTGCGCCCGGCTCATTCAACTGACTGTACAACGCATATTTTGAATATACACATCCACCCGTCTCCATACGATTCAATGGCCAAGGCGTACGCCTGTCTCGGACCATGCCTGTCCGACGCGTATGCATGATAGTCACCCGCGTCGGACCTCATTGTATGCAATGACAATGTGTACGCATGGCTCGGTCATGATCCATGCAATGCGTACGCATTGTCACCCGCGTCGGACCTCATTAGTGTGACTATGAGACAGATGCAACACACATATACTGCCCATGGACACCTGCACACACCTGCCACACTATAGCATTGGCCACACAGTGTCCCATGGCATGTGAGGCTGCATTCACTGGGTGTTTGAGGGGGCCACAGCTGTTTTTTTGTCTGGCACTTTGTGCAGCCACTCCCAGGCTGTGCACGTGTACATGGGGGCAGAGTCCTTTGTGTGTTGTGCACATTAGCACTGTGATGTGCAATTGGACAGTAATGGGCATGAGTGAAGGGCACAGTGTCAGGTTGGATATGTTTAAGACATATCACATACACCCTGAGTCCTGGGGGTGATGGCATGTACATCACAGTGAGACCTGTAGCCCCAATACTGATGTGCACCCACAGTCTGTGTGCATGTTGTGTCTCAGATGTGTCTGATCACATGTTACCAATGGGTGACAGTCTCCACATCCATGTGGCATATGCATCAACCTTGATGGGGTGTGTGTCTAAGAGACGTACCTGTAGGGCCGGTAGGAACAACAGTGGCCACTACCTGTGGGACTTACGCTTGCCTTGTGGTGTGTACATGCTACGCCATGTCCATTGCTGTGTTGATGTGGCAATACAGGGAGCCTGGGTTTCTGCATGGCAAAGATCTGTGATGCTGGGAGACATGAGTCCTCATTTGTCACTGGGGTGGGTATTTTGAACGTTGCAGCAGCACATAGGTTGGGTGACACAGCCAGATGATTAGCCCATTGCACTACATGGCACTCATGTGGACATGTGGAATTGAGATGTGAGGTGGTGGTCTTTTAGGTGACATATGTGTCCATGACCAACAGCACACACCTCAGTACATTGTGTAATGTCATGAACTAGCATGTGATAGTGATCGTGGTCATGGACACATGGGTGGATGTACTGACAATCTTCCTTTGTGCATCTCTGTACTGCAGGGCACCAGCTGTCCATCGTCCGTTCCCAGACCTTGCAACCATGCAGGAACGCGACATCATCAGACGGTACAACTTCACCAGGCCACTGATTGAGGAGTTGGCGGAGCAGTTGGTGCCACATCTGCTACCTGGCCGGACATACCCTACAGCACTGACCCCAGAGGTGAAGGTGATGGCAGCCCTGCACTTCTTTGCTACCAGTACCTTCCAGTACACTGTGGCTACTGCTGGTGGTATGCCACAAACGATGTTTAGTCGGGTGCTACGCGATATCTTGGAGGGGATGTTGCAATTCCTTGACCTGTATATCATGTTCCCGAGCCAAGATAAACTCCCTGAAATTAAGGATGCCGTTTATACACTGGGGAGGATGCCAAACGTCATTGGATCCATTGACGGGACACATGTTGCCCTGATACCACATAAGCAGGCATACCGGAACAGGAAGCACTATCATTCGATCAATGCTCTGGTGGTCTGTCTTGCTGACATGTTGATCACACATGTGTGTGCACGGTTCCCTGGTTCGGCGCACGATGCCTACATTATGAGGAGTAGTCACATTGCAACGCTGATGTCACAGATGCCAGCTCAGCGTGCCTGGCTTGTCGGTGTTTACTGACTGTTTCTCACTGTGTGTGTTTGTCAGTGTTGTATTCCGCACTCCTACAAAACTCAGCTCCTTGTTCATTTTTGTGTGTGTAGGTGACTCTGGATACCCCAATATGCTGTTGTTGCTGACACCCCTCAGGAACCCTGTGACACCAGCCGAGCTGCACTACAATGAGGCACATGGTCGGAGCAGGAGGGTGATTGAGCAGACATTCAGCCTCCTGAAAATCCACTTTCGCTGCCTGGACAAGACCGGAGGGGCCCTCCCATATGAGCCTTCAAAGGTGTGCAAAATAATACTGGTCTGCTGCATGCTACACAACATGGCGGTGCGGAAGGAGGTGCATCTCATCCAGGATAACGATGACGACGACCAACGTCCGGCACCTATGGAGGATCCTGGCCTGGGCCAAGATGCCAGTGATGATGAAGATGATGGTGACGTCCACTCCCAGGTCATCAACAACTTCTTCACCTGAATGTGAGTTTCCAGGGTTGTTATGTGAATGTATGGAGGTAGCCTGGAATGTGTTGAGCCAGCTCTGTTGCTGTCTGAGTGTGTCTGTGTGCCACTTGACTGGATGCGTACTGTGATGTGTCCATTCAGGTGGTGTGTACTAGGGGTGGGCGGAATTTGCGTAATCACGTTACGCAAATCTCCGCGAAACGGTAAAAAATCTCCACGAACACGCAGAAATTCCGCGAACACGCGGAATTGCTTGTTCGCGATGCTTTTTTCCTGTTCACAATCGCTGTTTGCGTGCTCGGGGAGAAATATCTCGCGAACACGCATTTTGAGAACGCGAACAAGCAAAAATTTCGCGAAGACGCGGAAAGCAGAATTTTGGGCAATTTCGCGTTCTCCGCGGAACGCGAAATTACCCAAATTCCGCAAATTCCGCGAGCGGAACGGAATTTACCGCCCAGGCCTAGTGTGTACTCCACAATAGGGTCGTACTGCTAACTAGTGTTTGTGTAGGTGTTTTGCAACATGTTTTGTGCATGTGTATTGCATTTCTCTCCTGTTCGTCTGTGCTTTTGACTGTATCTTGTCTGTCCTTCCCAGGGTCCTTTGCCTGTTGTGTGGTCAACACTGACCCCCAACACCCAGAAGCCAACACCAGTGTGGAAGTTGACAATTCCCATCAACTGATGTACCACACATCACTGGAAGTCCATTCTCCAACACATTGTGAGCGTGTGTCCACTGTAACGTAGAATTACCGTGCAGCTAGTGTGGAATAAACGTGTTGCTGATGTGTAATGAACCTGTGCTACGCTTTGTTATGTGCGTTGCCTGTCTTCCCACATCTGAGTGACATCTGCTTACCTCACCTGTGGACTTGTTGCCACTGACTGTGCTTAGTGTTGTGTCTATGCATGCCAATGTGTTTCAGGTCAACATCATTGTGTGGGATGAGTAACATGGCCATGGTGAGTATGTTTTGTGTTGCCATAGTGGTGTGTCTCCCTCACATGTGTCACATTCCCATGACTCACCTTACGTTGGTCACATTGTTGCAGTATTTGGCATGCACTGTGTTGTGTAGCAGATCGACTTCGCCCTGAACATGACAAGTTGGAATCACAACAGAGGCAAGTATGGTGCACTGGTGAGTTTATTTACAAACATGTGTCAGTGAAGTGCACAGGATGGTGGGTGCTGTACAGTGGTTTGGGAATCCAAAGTTCACATTGGAGTTGGAAGTGCTGGTAGATGAAATGTCCAGAGTAAAGTCCACAGTCGTCTGCTACATTGGCCCAACATGAACCCTCCATGTAATGTGGGTGAGTTGTGTGCAATTGGACAAGGTGAACGGGTTGCGCACAAAGAACATTGTCCAAAACAGGTTTGGAGGCCCTGGTGGATGTGCTGGGACATCTGCCTCTCACATGTCCTTCTTCGGACGACCCCTCTTCTTCCGGGGGGGGGGGGAATCCTCATGTGCAGGCCTCTGCGGTGCATGGGACTCTCCGCCAGAGTCCTCCTCCCTCCCTATGGCGCTGGCAGATGGTGTTGCGACAGATGTTGTGGGCACACAGGGGTGTGTGGACAGGTTGGTGTTGATCTGGGGGAGGCATTGTAGTATGTCCCGATGCACCGCAGTAAGGGCATCCCACTTTGCCTCCATCCGGGCATGGTGGGTGACCTGCTCGTGGTGCATATCCTTGAGGATCCCCACTACCTGGCCAAATCCTCCAGTGCTATGATGAATACAGGCCCCAGCTAGGCCCGCAGGACACAAGGGTTCGCTCTCCTGTAATGGAATCTATAAGGAAGTTGGCACGGAAACTGCAAAGTACAAAGACAGCATTTATTAACCCTTAAGGGTGGTCCTACAATCCACACAACACTCTTCAGTATTGCATAGAGTAGCACAAAGAACTTACGTACACGGTCCCCTTTTATACACAATAGAGGGGCTCATAAGTGGGTGGATACAACATGAGGTCGAGGAACATTACCATTTATGGTCATTTTCGATACTGAATCAATATGTGGGCGGAGCTAACGCACTCCTTGAGCCCGCGAAAACATGGTCAAGCAAGGCTAACTGATAACAGATGTGGTCAAGTCTGGGCATGTGCTAGATGGACAAAGGAGCTATTTATAGACTGTTACTAGGCAGAATGCAAGAGCAACTAACACAGAGGTTGGACTCTTCTCGTGGGGAACACGTGGAAGCATGACAATACAAAATGGAGTCCAAGCTTCGGTCAACATAACAGAGAAAACACGATCTATAAAAGGGGAATTAATGTCTTTAGTAAATGCTTAATCACATCGTTGTTTCAATTTACAACAGACGACCCTTTCAGCATTTACTGAAGACATCCGGTTTGTTAGGATAATCATCATATATGTCAATTGTCATCATTTCTTCAACTTCTTTAGCTAAACGTTTTTGGTGGGCAACATCGGTAATAGCTTTCTTATCAGGGATACAGAATGATACACATAATGAGCAGAGCAAGGGACCACATTGAACGCAGATACAGCACGAAAACAGAACCGCCACAATAATGCAGAGACCAGTTAGAACCTTCCATCCCCAGGCGGTAATTAACGCCCAAAACCATCCAGAAAAGGACCAAGTGCCGTTTTCTGTATGGATCTCAGCTGCAATTTTGTGCAGTTTATTGATGGCATTATAAACTGATGGCGTATGATCAGGGATAAACACACAACAGCTACTTCCAATAATTTTACATGCTCCTCCTCTGTCAGCTAGCATAACGTCTAATACCATACGATTCTGCAATGCAACAATTCTAGTAATCTGCAATTCCTCCGTAAGATTCCCAAGAGCAGCAGCAGTCTGATTTGTCACAGCTTCTACCACTCTTGTTAATCTTCGGATCTTCCTACTGTTCAGGGCAGCTCCAACAAAGAATAACAGTCCTAAGTTAAAATCAATATACTGTTGCAGACTGGTATCAGTCTGATCTACATCATCAATTGATAAAGTACGTTTATACCTATTTACAGTCACATTATTCAATAATTTCAGATCCTTATGATAAGATGCGGGTGCTAGGAATACAGGAGGTAATAGAAATGATACATAGCATACCCCAGACCACCCAGCCGGCAGACGGTAATAACCTTTATTTCCACACACAAAGTACGTATTATGGGAGGCTAAGAAGGTACTATTGTTCAACCCATCAATATTCAAAACAGTAATGCAATCACTAACACCAACAGGGATGAAACCCACACTCTGGACACACAGGTCCGCTTGAGCTTGTGCTACTTGAATCACAAATTTATCTTTTCCCACAGTGTCTCTTGTGTTTGTGAAGATGTAGGGAATGGATTCATTGTCTGGTCGGTACTCTTCCCACTCCCAAATTGTCCCATTCGCTTGTGGATACCCATTTTTGTCTTGATGGCATTCTTTATTAAGTCTGAAAAGCAATCGTCCCACTGTCGGTTTCCGAGTGGCAAAAAGCAAAGTATACCATGCTCTACAAGAGCCATTATGAGAGAAAGGAAGTGGTATAAATGGCGTTCCTCCTTTCTTCTGATGAGCTGGCATCATCCCACATATCCAACAGTTCGTAGCATTCGTAGCAACGTGGGTATGATGCAGCATCTGGATGAAAGTGTTATTCAAGTAAGATTGTCGATGCTTCAACTCTTGATACGGTAATGTATAAAAGTAGTGCTCCTCAGGCACCGGAGTTGTCAACACAAGAATCTTCCGAGCGGGAGTTACATCCTCCACGAACCATGTGGTTATCCCAACAATGGCTACTGTCAACATGAACCCTAATGCACAAAGGATTTTCTTTTTCTCCATATCAAAGCAAAAATAAAACCCAATATCTTCCTGCAACTAAAAGTCTGTCAGAACTCTTCCCCTTGGGCAGCGGTTGATTTCTTCACCAGCGGGCCAAGACGGGTGTCGCTACACTAATGCAGGGCTGATCCCCCCCCCTTGCCTCATCGGCTCTCCGTTTCACTAACCCAAGGGCCGTTCTGACAGTATGTCCCGGTACTGGAAAACTCACTTCCTTGGTCGAAGATGATATCGCCTTCCTCCAGAAGTCGCGTGGTCCGGAAAGAGCTCCTCAGTGGCGTTTGGCTCCGCCGCACGGCCTGTCTCTGCAGCCAAAATTTCTCGTTGATCGGTCAGCACGGCAGGTTCCACCAATCCGGGCGGCACCTTCCTACAGTGCAGAGAGTGGATCCAATTCTTTCGGTTGGAGACTCGCACAGCCGTCCTCGTTGCGAGGAGGACCTGCTCAGGGCCCACCCATCTCGGCTCCAAACTGTTCGTTCTGTCGAAGACTTTCACCATGACATGGTCACCGGGCCGGAGACCATGTCCTTCGCCGGTAGACCGATCAGGGAGCGCCTCTCGGACCTGTTGATGGATAGAAACCAAGTTATCCGTTAACTGTGCCAGATAATCGCTCATCATTACACAAGGTACATCATACACAGCCTTAGGTCTTGGTGGACCCCAAATATTCATTGGGCGTCCGAAAACGATCTCATATGGCGTAAGGCCAGTTCGAGAGTGCGGTACTGATCTAATTGACAATAACGCCAGTGGCAGAGCGTCTGGCCAAGTCAAAGACGTCGAAGCTTGAATTTTGGCGATCTTAAGCTTCAGTGTACCATTATACTTCTCAACTAGGCCTGCAGACTGAGGGTGAAACACGGCGTGGAACTTCTGAGTGATGCCTAGGCCCTTCAAGATGTACTTTATAACATCCGCTACAAAGTGAGGGCCGTTATCACTCCACAGAAGTCTACAGACGCCATATCGAGGGAAGAACTCTTTCAGCAGCATCTTCGCAGTAGTCATCGCAGTATTGTCTTTCGTAGGTTACGCTTCAACCCATTTGCTGAAAGCGCAGACCACTACTAGAACATACTTCAGATTATTACAGCGCTCCAATTGGATATAATCCATTTGCAGAACCTCAAAAGGTGCAGTGGGTGTCACAAACCCTCCTGCTGGAGTTCGAGTACCCTTTCCTGGGTTATACCTCAGGCAAATCATACAGGTCTGCACCACCCTCTTTGCTGTGCTAGCAATCTCTGGATGCTCCCAGACTTGGGTAAGCAATTTCACAATTGCGGAAGCTCCAACATGTGCTAGCCCATGTGCCATCTGAACCATAGGTTGTACAAAGGCCGTGGGTAATTTCCATCTATCCATCTGCTTATTTCTCCAGCAACCCTCGTCATCCAGTTCTCCCTCGCTAGCCCATTGTTCCCGCTCTTTGTCAGAAGCGGTCCTTTGCATTTCTCGCACTTCCTCCTTCGCATCATGCCATCTCTCCACCTGTGACTTCACTACATACATGGCAGTAGTCCCGGGCTGCATCGCAGTCTCCCGTGCTACTCGATCCGCTAACGCATTCCCTTCTCCAACTTTATCAACCACTTTCCTATGGGCGCTACACTTAACGATGGCAATTTTCTTTGGGTATGTCAATGCAGTTAAAAGATTATGAACTAACTCTCCATGCATTATCTGTACTCCATGTGACGTTAAAAACCCTCTCTCCTTCCAGAGTAGGCCGAAATCATGCGCTACTCCGAAGGCATAGCGGCTATCTGTATAAACATTCACACATAGTCCTGCACTGAGCTCACATGCTCGTGTTAATGCTATCAGTTCCGCTGCTTGAGCTGATTTCTGTGGTATGCGTGCTGTCTCCACTATCGTTTGTAATGTGGTAATTGCATATGCTGCTGAAGTCGTACCATCTGGTAGCTTCAGACAGGATCCATCCACCCACATTTCTCCATCTACATCTGGAAAGGGCGTATCCTGGAGATCAATACGACCCTTTGTTTGTTCCTCAGTCACGAGAATACAATCATGCGCTTTCCGCGCCTCAGGCTGGGTTTCGGGGTATGGCAACAATGTTGCCGGGTTTAACGTTACGCACCTTTTCAACGTAATATGAGGAGCCAAAAGTGTCAACTCATATCCCGTTAAACGTGCACTGGTCAAATGCTGCGTCTTTGTTTGATTAAGCAGGGCATCAACAGCATGGGGGACTAATACCAACAGCTTATGAGATAACACAATTCCCTCGCTTTGGCGTATTGACACAGCTGTCGCCGCAACCGAGCGAAAACACCCTGGTAATGCTCGGGCGACAGGATCAAGTACAGCCGAAAAATATGCACAAGGGCGCTGCTTATCGCCGTGCATCTGCACTAAAACTGACAATGCACATCCATCTTTCTCATGCACATACAACGAAAAGGGTTTTGCATAATCAGGGGTCCCTAACACTGGTGCTGAACAAAGGGCCTGTCGTAGTTGCTGAAAAGCAGTATCACACTCATCTGACCAAGGGATTGGGATAGGCGTGTCCTTTGTCAAGAGGGCTAACAATGGCTTAGCTATGTGCGAAAACCCCAATATCCACTGTCTACAAAAAGAAACAAGGCCCAAAAATGCACGCACATCCTTCTGTGTGGACAGTCTCGGTGTATCCAAAATTACTTGGATACGATCCGGTGTGAGTGCACGTCCCTCCTTAGACAAAAGGTGACCCAAATAAGTCACCTTTGGTCTACAGAATTGCAATTTCTTCCTAGATACCTTATGATTGTGGGACGCTAAAAAGGAAAGTAAGGATAACGTACTTTTTTCACACAACTCCAGAGTGTCAGCCGCCAGCAAGATGTCATCAACATATTGAATGAGGGCGACCCCCTCGAGCAGAACAAAGGAATCCAATTGTCGTTTCAAAGCCTGACTATAAATGCTAGGGCTTTCTATATAGCCCTGAGGAATCCTACAGAAACGATAAGATCTAATATTTAATGTAAACCCAAAAAGATATCGGCTATCAGGGTGAATGGGAATGGAAAAGAAGGCATTTTTCAAATCAATCACTGAGAACATGGTCGCCGTAGGCGGGACCAAAGTAAGCAACGTCGTGATATCGGAAACCACTGGGTATTGAGGTATCACGATCTTGTTCACTTCTCTCAAATCAATTATAAACCGATAAACTCTGGCATCCGTATCCTTTTTCAGTATGGGAAGAATCGGACTGTTACAAATGTTGTAGGGGACTTCCTCGACTACCCCTACCGTTATCAAATCCTGCACTATCTGTATAAGAGCCTCCTCCCCCTCCTGGGAAATACGGTACTGTGGGAGGCGTGGTAACACCGCCCCCTCCCGGACGCTAATGTGGACCGGGGGAATCACCATTTGTCCCACATCAGTATCCGAAGTTGCCCACAAAGCACGAGGGAGGGTAGCTAACAGCGCATCCTCTGACATCGTACACATCCGTGCAGAGCGGGGGTAATTGTCATTCAATATTACCCGCACCCCAGCAGGGGAGCAGCGGATCGTAGCCCTAAAATGCTTTAACATATCAAGACCCATAATGTTGTCCGGTGTGTACGGGGCAAGCAGAAACGGACAAGGTGCAGAAAAAGAATCAACCTTAAACATGAGGGGCTGTGAAAGAGGGCTTCGGGAGAGTGTACCATCAAACCCTACCGATGTGACCATTAAGCCGGATGGGGGAGCCCCCGGAACCAATTGCTTAGATAGCGCACTACGTGTCGCTCCAGTATCCACTAGGAACTGATCAGTAGAGCCCAAAACCTCAGCCGATACATAAGGGCCCTTCTGATCGACCGGCACCTCAACTGATTCTAACCCCCATCCAACGCTTTCCTATGCATGCTGAGAGTCATGGTACCCCGACCGGTCAATCCCTGACGCTTGATACTGATGCTGGCGATCGAAAACATTTGATCTATCTCGGTGCTGCCCAGCAGAATCAAAACGAGCCTGTTCGTTAGAAGTCCCTCGAAAGTTCGAGAAACCCCCTCTACCTCGCGGGCCACCGTGGGTATGCCCCTGACGCGATGCATGCAACACCCCGGCAGTCCCTAGCCCAATGACCCGATTGCTTACAATACGCACATTGATTCCTATTCAAATCAGACCGGCCCGAGGGAGGACCATAAGATCCTCCCCTACCTCTACTACTACCCCGTCGAGGCGGGCCATAGACTTGCGCCAACATCACCTTTGTTTTCAAATCTTTCGACTTCTTTTCCTCCTGGCCCTTTGCTTCTTGCTCCTGACGCTCATAATACTGGGCGATAGTCAAGAGAGCCGTCGGTGTAGCGGAGGACCAAGAACTTTCACTCGCTTTTAAACGGGCCGCAACTGCCGGCAGCAGATTAGCCACATATTTATCCGCAAAAAGGTGGCGTCCCGTATCGTCGGTAAGCGACTGTCCACTAAAATCATGAAACGTCTCCTCAAAGCGCGTAAAGAAGTCCGCAACTGACTCGTCAACTTTCTGTTTACATGCTGCTAACATATTCCAGTCAATCTTTTTAGGGGGGATAATTGTCTTCAACTTAGCCACAATAGCAGCAGGGAGATCTAAAATATTCTGGGGCGGTTTCTGCGCGGGCTTCCGCTCCCTATCCTCATCCTCCAGTTCAGACCATCGAGCCTTAAAAGTGGCAACATCATCTACCTTTCGCACAGATCGCCACATATCTGGTGGTAGAATAAGCCCAAAGAACAAATCTATATCTGCTAAAGTCATAACGCAAGAATTCAAGGCCCCCTCAACTTCTTCATAGAAGGCCGCTGGATTCTTGCGGGGGTCGGGCAGCGCATTCTTCAATGCCATAACATCAGCCCTATGCCATGGAGTGTAAACCCAATTATACACAAAATATCCCTTAGCATCGGCGGAGGTAATGTCCGAGCTAGTCCCCGCTCCTTTAGGAGGAACATACAAAGGCGCCGCCTCTCGCATTGGTTTAACATGCACTATGTCATCCTTATCTGACTGGGAGGTGGGTGAGTGGCCCTCTGTTGTGCACGAATCCGACTGCTTCTCCTCCCCTGCTCGCTGGCGCGCTTTCTCTTTAAAGACCAGCACCTCGTCCCGCAAGGCGAACAGCCGCCGAGCCGTATCTGGAGCCTTAGAAAAAGAGAAAACACCATTACGCAATGCTTTAGCATCCGATGACACTTCGTCGGGCTCAAAAACACCAGAACGTTTCCGGAAAGCATCAATCACTTCCTCCGCGAAATGACCCAGAAAATACAATTTATCTCTCTCCTGCCACAGCCCCCAAGTATGGAATAATTCCTCTATGGATATCTTGCCGTTAAGTGCACGGAAGGAAATTTGCCGAAGCTCAGCCATTTGTTCGGCTGATAACATGGACCGCGTATCTACCTTACCCGGACCCTGGACAGAATCTTGCGGCCTCGGAGCAGATGCGCCGACATAAGGGGGCGGAGAGCGATCTAGTAAATAAAATCATCATCAAGATTATTAAGGACAGGATAAAGTGGCTGCCGAACAGCGTATTGACCCGAGACTTGTAGCCTACGCTCCTTCTCTTGCCTGTCCGTCTGCTCTCTGTCCTCCCGACGCTTCGCTTCCTGTGCTCGCACATGATCATTCTTCCGTTGTTCTTTATCAAACAGCGCTTTCTCACGCTTCTCTCGCTCACGCACCTCCTTCACCCACAACCGCACACACTCAAACATATCCTGACGAGCACGCCGCTTACACATACACTGTTCCACATACTCAATCTTACGTATATCAAACGATCCATACAAAGGCCATCGCAACTCAGGATCTTTTTTTGTATATTTCCTCCATACTGTGCTGTACATTATGGAAGAAAGACCATGCTTCACATACATATCCCTATTAGGAGTCCCCTCTGGGGGAGCTGGAGCAGATTCCTCGAGGTTCAACCGGTTCCCAAAACAGCAACACCACTTACGGAGTGCGCTGAAAGCAGGCATGCTCAGAAATAATGCAAAATATGCAATATTATAGAAAGATGGCACTTAATCGTTGCGCCGTTCAAAGTTACACAGCTCTGGAGAAATTTCTCCACATTACCTGCCTATATGTGTTGCAACGCATATATATTCACAAAGACAAATACAAAATATGACTAGTCCTCACAAATCAAACTCAAATAGCCAGATCAGGCTTCAAAAACTCGGAGCAAGTACCGCACACCGGTTCTTACCAATCAAGAGTCCAGATTCCAACTGCCAAGCTCCACAATCGCCCAAACGGCTTTCACGGCAAGACCGACAGAAGGTCTCAGTCGAGGACCGGCGCCACCCAGACGGTCAGCTCAGAAGGGAAGGAAGAAAAACCTCGGGATGCCAGGGCTAAGACGCCGCTGGCAGTGATCACTTTCACTCACCTTCGTCGCGACCAGTCCTTCGAGCATCCGAGTCGCCGATGAGCCCCACGTGACGGGCGCCAATTGATGAATACAGGCCCCAGCTAGGCCCGCAGGACACAAGGGTTCGCTCTCCTGTAATGGAATCTATAAGGAAGTTGGCACGGAAACTGCAAAGTACAAAGACAGCATTTATTAACCCTTAAGGGTGGTCCTACAATCCACACAACACTCTTCAGTATTGCATAGAGTAGCACAAAGAACTTACGTACACGGTCCCCTTTTATACACAATAGAGGGGCTCATAAGTGGGTGGATACAACATGAGGTCGAGGAACATTACCATTTATGGTCATTTTCGATACTGAATCAATATGTGGGCGGAGCTAACGCACTCCTTGAGCCCGCGAAAACATGGTCAAGCAAGGCTAACTGATAACAGATGTGGTCAAGTCTGGGCATGTGCTAGATGGACAAAGGAGCTATTTATAGACTGTTACTAGGCAGAATGCAAGAGCAACTAACACAGAGGTTGGACTCTTCTCGTGGGGAACACGTGGAAGCATGACAATACAAAATGGAGTCCAAGCTTCGGTCAACATAACAGAGAAAACACGATCTATAAAAGGGGAATTAATGTCTTTAGTAAATGCTTAATCACATCGTTGTTTCAATTTACAACAGCTATCCTGGCACACATCTAAGATGCGTGCCAGTTGGGGGTCATCATGCAGTCCAGACCCCTCTGCAAGGCATGCCTTGTGCCTCCCACCCCTCCCAGCACCCATCTCCACACGGGCAGGACCAGCGGCGGTACGCACAGGTGACACTGTGACCACTTGGGTGGTGTTGCTGGTGGTGTTGGCTGTAGCTTCCGGGGGGTCCTGTGTCCCTGTGCTGTGGGTGTTGATTGTCCTTGGTCTGTCCGTGTTGGCGGGGGTGCCCTGTCAGTGTCCAGATGCTGGAGGCGTGGGTACAGGGGGTGCAGATTTTGCTGCTGCTGGTGCTGCATGATGGCTCACACCGGTGGGGCCAGGTTGGTCGCCGTCATCCGAAGAGGACAGTGAGAGAGTCAGACCAGAGAGCTCAGTGTCCACCAGAGTCTGGGACTGGGTATCTTCGTCATTTGGCGCTGGGTGCCCAGCACGACCTGTGTTTGGAAGAGACACACAATGTGATTTATGTTTCTACATGCATCGTTGGTTCACATACATGACATTTTCTACTTTTCAAACAGATGCCTGCCTGTACACTGCTTTTTCCCAGCTTGTCACAGACAAAGTTTGATCTTGTTGTTGGCCATTTGCCAGCATGGCCTTGTGCTCCCCACAACAGAGCCCAGTGTCAGACATCTTGTCAGTCCCTTCCCACTCCCTGTGGGGCGAGTATGGTTCAGGTTGATCTTGCAGGGCCATGTGGGTGGGTATAGGTTGTCTGTGACTGTGTGTCCCATCATACTCTTGGCTACACCCCCCTTCCCAGCATGCCCATGCTTCCTCCCTCTTGACTCTGCTTCCCTGTGAAGGGGTGTGACATCAATGGCAAGATGGCTGACTGTAAATCCTGGTGTTTGTTTGGCTACAAGTCCCAAGTGAGCCCCTGTGCTTCACACAGCAGACCCAGTACGGGGTATCTTTTGCTGATATTTCAATGGGGTGTGTGTCAATGCATTGCACCCGGTGAGTTGTGTGGAGTTTGTGTGGGGGGGTGTCTTCCCATACTGAGTAGTATGGTCAGGGCTATCATTCCTCCTTCCCATCATGAAACGTGCTTCCATTGTAGGGCATGCAAGTTGTCTTTCAGGATGTCGGTCAGTGGTGTCCTGCTTCTGATGTGCACACAAGCCCTAGCAGGGCCTTGTGCTCCCCACAGCAGGAGCCAGTGTCAGCCATCTTGTCAGACATTTTCCACTCCC
This sequence comes from Triturus cristatus, assembly GCF_964204655.1. NCBI lineage: Eukaryota > Metazoa > Chordata > Amphibia > Caudata > Salamandridae > Triturus > Triturus cristatus. The sequence goes on along the minus strand of NC_140587.1, from coordinate 729,446,141 downwards.
TGTGATGTGGGCATGTTTCAGAGGGCTCTTGATGGGCCAATCAGGAGTGATGAATACAAGCCCCAGCTAGGCCCGCAAGAGACAAGGGTTCGCTCTTCTGTAACGAAATCTATAAGGAAGTTGGCACGGAAACTGCAAAGTACAAAAACAACGTTTATTAACCCTTAAGGGTGGTCCTACAATCCACACAACACTCTTCAGTATTGCAAGGAGTAGCACAAAGAACTTGCATACACAGTCCCCTTTTATACACAGCAAAAGGGGCTCATGAGTGGGTGGATACCACAGAGTTGAAGAACATTACCATTTAGGGTCATTCTCGATACCGAATCAATACATGGGCGGAGCTAACACACTCCTTGGGCCCGCGAAAACACATGGTCAAGCAAAGCTAATTATAACAGATGTGGTCAAGTCTGGGCATGCGCCAGACGGACAAGGGAGAGCTATTTATAACCTGTTGCTAGGCAGATTACAAGAGCAACTAACACAGAAGTCGGACTCTCCTCGTGGTGGACACATGGCAGCATGTCAATACAAAATGGAGTCCGGACTTCGGCCAACATAATGGGGAAAACACGATAAAAGGGAAACACTAATGTTTTCAGTAAATGCTTAATCACATTCTGCCTTAATTTACAACAGGAGGGCGGGCATTATCTGTGACTACCGGCCCCATCATGCTTTTGTCTACACTCACTTCACCTGCATCCCCACTATTCCTTCCTGACAGTCAGCTGCACTGTGAGGTGGTGTGTTTGTGGTGGCAAACTGTCTGGCTGGGTGTATTTGGCTTAGTGCAACTGGCTTGCTCTATTTGTTTGTAGGTTGGTGCATGTCATGACACAGTCCCCAGTCACTATGAGATGGCAGGTATTGTGCTTGTGTGACTGGCATACACATCTTGGGTTGATTATCTATTGGTTAGTGTAGCTTTGCTTGCGGTGCATGTTTTCACTGTCCCCTTGCCACACAATCTTGGTTATGTTGTCACCAGGCTCTGGGATGTCTGTTAGGCCATGGACGCTCTCTGGTGGTAGGATGTCCCGCACCTTCTCCTCCCAGGTCCTGAAGAAGACTGGTTTGGCAGGAGAGCCAGCGTCGGTGCGCTGACTCAGGGCATGATCTTTCTCGATGAGTTTCTTGACCCTCCTGCGCACGTCATACCACGGGTTCTGGATATCGTCCTTTGTGCGCAACGTTGGTGCTTGTGCGTTCCCCTTGTCCACAATCCTCACCCACATCTTGGTTTTCTGTGAGATGGGGGTCCTTTCAACCAATGTACCAAACAAATGTGGCTCTACTCTGATGATCTCGTCTACCAGCACTTCTAACTCACTATCTGTGAACTTTGGATTCTTCTTTGGAGGCATGGTGATGGGTGGTGGTGGTGGGGGATGTGTGTGTGAGGGTGCAAGTGATGTTGGTTTGGTGTTGGTTTTGCTGTGTGTATGTGTGTGTGTTTTTGTATGAGGTGCTGATGGTGTGTGACTTGTGTGATGGATGAGTTGTGAGTGTGTCTGTGGTTGCTGTGTACTGGTGTTTGCTGCTGGCTGTGTCTCCTGTTTGCAAGGGATGACGGTAGTGATTGTAGTCCTTTAGATAGTTGGAGTTGTGGGTGTGTCTTTGTCCCATGTTTTTTGGGGGGTATTTATTGGCTTAGTCATTGCTTGTTTGGTCCTTTTTTTTTTTTTTTTTCCTTTGTGTTTTGTAGGCATGAAGGAGACGTTCATGTGACGGAAACGGACGCTGCTGCTGTTGTCTCGTGCGGGCTTCTCTGCCTCGTTCACGCTGCCTGTCTTCTGTGCTTGGTGCGCATCGTTCGCGGCGGTCTCTATTGCTTGTGTGCCAGGTTGTCTGTGCGTGTCGGTCGTGCGGCTTGGTCTCCGTGCGAGTCGGTCTGGTTTTACACGCATTGCATCGTACTGCGCTAATCGTACATCGCGGGTACGGGTCGGTCGGGTTGATTCCGGGTTCGTGTCGGTCGGTGAAAATCACGTCGGTTTTCCAGCCAGATCACTATTTTCCCTCCGGCTCGGTCATACGGCTTGTATTCCGTACGTGTCGGTTGTAATTCACTTGCATTGCATCGTACTGCACGGGTCGTACGGCGCTGGTCCGTGTCAGTCGGTATTCGGTCCAGGTCCGTGTCGGTCGGTTGTGTTTTGCGACCGGAATCGGAATCGGCCCCTAAATGTATTACTTTTAATTGTTGGTAAAAAAGAGAGGGAGACACCCTATTTGTGTAATATTCAGGACGGGGTTCTAACTGACAAAAAAAAAAATCCTTAACAACAATGATCCCGATTATGTATTATACCCCAGCAATTATGCAAGTTCCAATGAAACAGGTTTCAATACATACACACACAATATAGATGAACAAATAAACAAGATATAAACTTTCAGTTTCTAATTTATTATAATAGATTAAAATCGTCATTTAGTTTCATTATTTTGTAAAGAGACTGGGAATCAGTACAATATTCAATATCATCCATCGATTGCACAAAGCATAAAGAAAATTGCAATTTAAAAAAAAGAAAATTTAAATAAATCTCCATCAATTACATAAATATAAAGAACACTACAATATTTTAAAAAAAAGTCAAACCTGCTTCATTGTAAATTTGCATAATTGCTGGGGTATAATACATATTCCGGATCATTGTTGTTAGGGATTTTTTGTTGTTGTTGTCTGTTACTTATAACTGTTACCATATACAAATAAATCTAAATAATTTTTTAAGTAAAATGTATTATTTATTTTATATTATTTTTTATACACATTATAAAAACGATATTTTAAACATCAATATTTTTCACAATATTTTTTTTCGATATTTTTGTACTTACCATTATGAAGATAGGAGATCGATATTTTTGACAACAATATTTATGTCCCGATATTTCTGTAGGTCGATATTGTTGTTGTCAATATTCTGTCAGTGATCCGAAACTAATAGATGGCACAAGAGCTTAAAAGGATTCCATACTTAGATTCAGGGGTAGCAAGCTCTATCAGGATCATGCAATATGGTGTCAATCAAATATGTGAATAATTAAGCTTGAACTAGTTCATTGTGTGTGGTTGCTCTACTGCTGAGTAAACTGGTAGAAAGAAACATGTTAACATCGAAAGCAATTTACATTCGAAGAGTGGACAACTTCACAGCAGTTTATTTCAGCAGAGTATTGACACCTTCTCAGGATATATCTATGTGCCATCTAATTTTGTGGGAGATATGGAGGAGGTCCAGGACTCCATTTCTGGATCTATTTGTCTCTGCTTTTATTCTGAGATTTTGTCATTATTTTCTAAAGAAAGGATCATGTGTGTGGATGTTATGTTGATCAAGTGCCCTCAAAAAGATCTTGAATGCATTTCTTTACTCCTCCTAATCCTTAGATTGCTAGAGAGAAGAGATTACATGGTGGTTATGAGGGCTCCCTTTTTACCGCTGAGGTTTTGGATCCCTTTCCTAAAGCCTAAGGGCCTGAGTATGACTATGCACTGACAGTCTGACCGCCCTATTACGAGGTGAGCAGTTGGACCACCATGGGACCGCTGCTGCCACCAGGGATCCACAATCCCTGGTGGTCTTGCAGCAGTCGTCGGCCTGCAATATGCTGGCGGTGCCACTGCGGCACCGCCAGGCATAGTATGAGTTTCCTCCCTGCCACAGTTTTCATGGCAGTGAGCCTGCCCTGAAAACTGTGGCAGTGAGGAAACTAAGGGGGCATTACAGGCCCCCCTGGTGCCTCAGAGCCATGGGGATGCCTGCAGGGGAGCACAAGGCGTGCCCCTGTCAGCATGCATGCCCAGTTCCTGCATCTTAACAGTCCATGCCGTGCAGGAACTTGCTTTGGTTTTCACATCGCATTGTCTTCCTAAGGCTCACTGCCTGGGACCACCCAAGCACCGCCCAACAGACCAGGAGAAGAATCCTCACCTGGAGGGTGGGGTCAGTATGGCTTTGGCAGTGTGGCAGCGGGGCACTGGCATGGCAGCCCACTGCCACACCACCAAAGTCATATTCAGGCCCTAAGTGACATATTGACTGGCAGATCTCTTCCCTCTCTAGCCAACCCTATATCTGCTTCCTAAACATTTGCATTTATTGGTCTAGAAGTTGGAAAGGAAGGGCTCAAAGGTAAAGCATTCCCATCCATTTAGCAGAAGCTATCCAAACTTCTTTTACGATCTTTATGTTGAAGTACTACTCCAGGAGAAACTTTTAAAAACGTTGTCATTAATGTTCTATTTTCTCTTTGAATTGTAAGTTTTTCTTTCCATCTTATCATTCCTGTGGGAAGGTTTCTCAATGAAATTATCAATTTCTACTTTCATATCCCACATGTCATCTCTTGAGATCTCAGAGTTCCTTGGGAGATTCTGGATAATGGGGAATTCATGGCATCTTCTTTTGAAAATCTTTTATTTCACTTGTGTGATGTCCAGATCCTTAACACCTCTAAGCGATTTGCTTTTGTTTATTCAGGTTTGACACACACATTGTTTCGAACATCTAGAAACTGTGAGTGTAAATTTTCTGACAATTTATCGGAGCACAGAATAGGTGAATTTGGACCCCTTTATGTAGAGTCTCTATTTTTCTATTGTGAAGGATAAGGTAATTCTGAGTCCAGATTCTAATTTAGTTTCAAACATTCCTACTGCCTTTAATACAGCAAAGGAAGTGATTGTGCCAATCTTTTTTCATTCTTCTTCTCTGGAGCAGGACCTTTAGCACTTGTTAGATATTCAGATGGTGCTCCTAAGTTATTTACAGAGATCCCAATCTTTTTGTAAATTTTGATTCTTCAGGGGAAGGTAAAAAAGCCACTTCAATGACAACCAGTAGGTGGTTTGTCCCACTAACAGCTTAATTATGAGTTGACTCGTGGAGGAGCTGCGGTGATGGTCTCCTGACCTCCTATTACAATAAGGGCAGTTGGTCCACCATTGCTCTGCTACAGCTGCCAGGGAACCACTGTTCTGTTTTGCTGCTGTCAGGAGGCAGTAATATGCTTGTCTGGAGTGCTGCGGTCCCGTCAAGAATATTACAAACTTCCTCTCTGCTATGGTTTTCATGGTGGTTCCACCACCATGTAAACAGTTGCAGAGAGGAAACAATATGACCTTAAAGGGCCTTAGTATTTGGCTTTCCAGTTCCAGAGAGAATTCATGGAAAATCTACCAGAGGTTTTGCTGATTGATAAGCAGAAGTTAAAGGTGCAATAGGTAGAGATCTGCAGGGCAAAATAATTTTGATCAGTATTACAGATTACAGTGCATTAGTGTGAAAAATTGGGTTGTTGGATGACTAGCATGTGAGTCCTGGTAAAGCAACAGCCACAATCCCTTACAAGGTGAACCACAAAGAGTCACTAAATTAATCTGTGTTTAACTCTGGGTTGCTTGGCACTACAAGCAGTCAGGCTTAACTTAGGGTAATGTTTATAGTATTTATACAGCACAGAAACAGTAATAAAGTGAAAACACAACAAAAGAAAAATCCCACACCAATTTAGAAAAATAGAGTATATTTTAATAATGTATTTTACACCAAAAAGACAAAAAAATCAATCAGTAGAACCAGAGTTAGGAATATTTAAAGATTTTAGTAAAAACTAGCGCCTAAAAGATCAAAGCTCCAACTATGGCCATCTAATCGCACCAGACCAGTCAAAGTAAAAAAATATGGCCAGCCACATTGGAGAAAGGCTTGGATACTAGAAGTGACTTCAGCCTGATCAGTGCTTGAGACCTGTTCTGAGATGGTAAAGCTCAGAGGGGCAAGGCTGCAGATGGTGTTCGAGGAGTGAGAGTCATTATCGGAGAGCCTTGGGTCGAAGCTAAGGTTAAGATTTCTATGTTTGGACTTAGTCTCTCTTTTACAAGTCAAAAAATCCCCAGTGAGATGAAGTAGAAGACTGTAGCTGAAGACAGTTCCAGGGGCTCCTATTGGCAAGGGGCAACTGATTAGGATTTGTTGCTGCAGAGAAGAACGCATCAGGAACAGTTGCGAAGTCAATGCGAAGTCAATGAGATTGGGGATGCACCGTGGGCGAATAGGTAAGCAGATTGGTCCGAATGTCCTTCCAGTTCTCAGACCAGGTTTGGCAAAACATTTTCTAAATCCTCAGTTTGGGTTTTTGACCATCTGGGTAAATTTATCATCACACCTAAGGGACCAGGAATGTAGACACCACTTGGGGGTTCCGGGCTCACTCAGGCTGGGTCCGGGTAAGGGTTCAAGATGATGGGAGCCTTTTTAGTCCCTGTGGCTCTGAACAGGAGGCCGTGGAGTCGCTCTGGTAGAACTAGATTCAGGTGAAGATGAATGTCTCAACAGCAGGGCAGGCCTCTAAGCAGTCCTTGCAGGTATAGCAAAGCTGTCTAGCAGAGTGCAGAGCAAGTTACAGCCACAGGCAGTCCTCTGAAAGTCCTTTTGCAGGTCCTGGATTCAACTGAAGAGTGGCTCTGAAGGTACTATTTTATACCTCTGGAAGGTGGGAGAGGCTTCTAGACATGTTCTTTGAAGTGAATAGAATTTCCTGACTCCCCTACCCTCTCTCCAATCTGGCGGCAGTTACAATGTGGAGGTGATAGGTCTTTGTGTGAAGGCAGAGCACAGACCTATTTAGTTGCAAGTGGGACTGTGCTCAGCTCTGCCCCATACTGCCAGCTAATAGTCCAATTAGGCACACCAAATCCCTCTATTGTGTGACTGTCTGGGAGGAATTCTAAAAGTCTGTCAGTTACACCAAGTCATGTGACCCAAAATAGACTGCAAAGCACAAAGGGGCTACGGACAGGAAAATCCCAACTTTCTAAAAGTGGCATTTTCAAAACTGTAATTAAAAATCTGACTTTACCACTAAAGATGAATTTCTATTGTAATTTCATAGATACCAAACATGAACTGGATACCTGGTCCCAATCAAAACTTAGCACTTATTAATTGTAATAAGGCAACCCAAAGTTATCTTATGGGACAGGTAGGCCTAACAGTAGTAAACAATGAATTTAGGAGTTTTTCACTACCAGGACATGTAAAACTTAAAGTGTATGTCCAACCTTTAACGTACAAAGCACCCTGCTCTTTGGGCTACCTGGGATTACCTTAGGGGTGACTTATATGCAATAATAAGGGAGTTTAAGGCCTGGCAAGGGGTATTATTGGAAAGTAGACTTGACAGTTTAAACACTGCATTCATGCTGCTTTGGCAAACCTTGGTCATATTTTATGGTGCTAAGTACATAAATGGCACAATAAGTGCTGCAGGCCCACTTGTAGCATTTAATTTACAGGCCCTGGGTATATGGTACAACACTCTACAACGGTCTTATAAGTAAATTAAACATGGCAATCAGGTGTAAGCCAATCGGACCTTGTCTAGGGGAGAGAGCACAAGTGCTTTAGCATTGGTTTGCAGTGGTAAAGTGCACAGATTCCTAAGGCCAACAAGAACAAATACAGCAAAAAAAGTGGAGGATAAAGGCAAAATGTTTGAGGGTGACCCTGCGAAGAGGGCCAGGTCCAACAAAGAATATGATGAAAACTACTTTGGTGTTGGCTTTTCTTTTCCTAGTTTCTTGAAAGAACTAATACTTTTGCTTTAAATCACTTGGTTTTGCATTGATCTTAGTGTATTTTCTCTTACAATTGTTCATGATGTCACTTGGGTATTTCTCACCAGCAATGACTGAGACAAGGGGGTAGGATGTAGAGGTAATGTCCACAGTACTTATGGATAGCTTTAGTTAATTAAAGAGAGAATGGGTGTGCCCTGGGTCCAAGCATTTCCTAATTGAATTTCTTGTCCCGAGAAACATTTCTTCATGGCTTGTAATGAAAATTACTGGTAAGTAATTGGGGTATTCTGCTTCTGATTTCTTTTCCCTGTCACCTTAAGATACAATTGCTCGAGACTCAAACATGTTTGCAGGTCAAGTGATCACATTGAAGTCTGTGGGGGGGGGCTTTCACTTGTTTGGAGGATGAAGATGAGTCCAAGAGTAGTTAATCCTTCAAAGTGAGGATGAATTGAGACATTTGTAAAACATAGCTGCTCTTATCTGCAGAAAGTTTTTTTTGTTCTGTTTGTCGCTCAGCTGTCTCACTCTACCGATATAATCACCAAGGTCAGACAGGCCTATAACGCATCAGGCAGTGCTTAAATGACTGGTCTGACAGCGTGGGATGCTTTTTGGGCTGTGTTTGGTCTGTTTAATGGTATCTGGGCTGGTTTTTACTGTTGATGGTCCTGATATTAAAACACAAATTGCATGCAGCCAGCTCAAATCCATGCTGTGTTCAATATTTCGCAAAACACTTTTATAGCTTGTCTTCACAAGTTCAGAAGTGCTCCAATTTGCATATATGGGCTACTGATTCAGCAATGGGGCCACTCTTATTTTGGTGCCCAGGCCTATTTCTGTCCCAGTCTGAGCCTGCTGATGGCCTTTAGCTTGATGCCATGTTCAACCTCGGCTCTCTGCTCTTTGCAACCACTGCACATGAACATCAGCTTGCTCATTAGGGTGCCCGCTAACGTGATCCAAACTCAACTCCTTGCCTATAATTTACAATTACAGTTAGAATTACAACACGTCGAATCTTCAGAGAAAGGTGTATAAAACACCTTAATATCAATTGAAATGGTGGTGTTTTCTGCTTTTGCTTCTCTACTCTGCAGTCGTCACCACATCCTATCGCTAAATAATCTACATAACTCTGAAGTCTGTCTTGCAGGTGATTTAATGTTTGACATTAATATACACTTTATTTTGCATGAATCAGTACAATTCATTCTATCTCCTGACCCTCTTTTCCCAGCTCCTTTCTAGCTTAAAGTTATGTAACTCCCACAACAATGTGCCTTTGAAGAAACGTTATGCAGGTTGTTAGTGGATTCCTGTTCAGTGAACCCGTTTTCTTCCAATAAAAAGAAATGAATTCTTTTTTAAAGTCGTTCAGTGAAAACATGTTTGCCCTGACTCCCACCAGCTCTTTGGAGCATGCACTGTAATGAACAAAGGGAGGCAGTATCAGAGAGGAGTGCGGCCATGGCTCAAGCAAATAGCATCTGAACGTGGTTTAAAAGAGAAAAAAGAGTGCAGAATTGGCCAAGCAGAAAAGAGACTGCACAGGTCCCAGAAATGTCTACAGCATTTTAGCATGTCAAATTGTTGACTGCAGAAACAGGTCAGGAGCTTGGCTTTTTATTCTTGGCCTATTAAATCCAGTGCCAGTTTAATAATTGTGGAATGTTTGTCCTTCTTAGTCTTGGCACAGTAAGAGTTCGGGAAGGCTGGAGACGGACAGAAGAATGTTATTAACACGCTGCAGTGAGCAGAATCGTAAGCAGGCCTCGTGTATTTGTCCGCGTGTTTGTCGTATCCGCTGGCAATTTGCCCTTAGATGGAAACTGCTCTGCGTACAACATCTAACCTTTCCCTAAGAGGTTATATTTTCTTCTGTGCAGCTTATTGTTGGAGAGAAAGGTTAAATTAAAGAGGAAATAAAGGACCTGCTCCGTGTTTGCAATCATTCGAGAATCGGTGGTTTTATTCAGGGGAATTCCTTTGCCCTTGGGATTATATTAAATATTATGGGGCAGATTTATGTTGCACTTGCGCCTCATTTACGCCGCCGTTGCGTCACTTTTGTGACGCAGCAGCGGCGCAAATCCTGCGCCATGGTGCGGGGTATTTACAAACGTGACGCATCTTCCAGATGCGTCACGTTGTAAAGCCCTGCGCCACATGTAGGCGTTCCAGGGCAGGTGGGGGCGTTCCGGCGCAGGAACGCCTCCTAAAAGTGGCTGAGTGAAATCTACAAGATTTCACTCAGTCACTTTTAGGCCCATGCTGCGTCAAAACCCTGCGCCTGCTTGAAGCAGGCGTAAGGATTGACGCAGCATTGTACAGATAGGGCCCCCCAGATCATTGCTGGAGCTGCGTCGCGCTTGCGACGCAACTCCAGCAATGCGCCACTTTTCGACACAGATGCGTCACGCATCTGTGCCGTTTTTGCCCCATGGTGCGCCGCATTATAAATGCGGCGCATCCATGGTGGCGCAGCTGTGGCGCATAATAACTGGCGCATCCCTGCTGATATGCAGGGATGCGCCAGTCGTCATAAATCTGCCCCTATATGCCTAAAAATCATGACAAGCAATAAAGAAAATAACCGCTGACCTTTTTTTTTTCCAGCAAGACGAAATGATGCCTATGTAGGCTGCTTCCTGACCGTGACATAAACATCCCTATTAACAGAAATAAGGAATAGACCACCCACCTTTAATATCTGCACTGAAAGCCCCTGTGCTCACACTAAAAACGCCATGCCAAGGGAGAGAATGTGTTTATGACATATATTTCATAATAAACTATAAACAACAGCAACTCAAAGATATTCTTTCGACAATTCATAGCTTTAACAATTTGAAAATGAGCTTTATTTTTCTCTCTTGAATAACTATTTCTGTTTAAAATAAAAACTTTTTGCTAGGGATCTATCAAAATGTATGTTGTTAAATACTCTAAATAAATATAGAAAAAATTGCACTTTAATTTGTGACTGTAATTTACACTCAGACCGATTCCAAAACTTTTACCGCAATCCGGATAAACTGTAAATAAAGTGCACTCGTTGCACACATGAAAATTCATTACATGAATTTTCACTCTAGTAGACGGACAGAGTCGTCTATGTGTGCGTATACTTGCATATAAACACAGCAACAAAAGTAGAAGCTAAAAAATAGTAAAATATATTTTAATAATTACAATTCTATAAGCGTTTGAAAGAAAAATTGTTGGAGGAGAAGTGAGATTTAATAACTCTAGTCCAACATAAATAACTGAATGTGCATACGTTAAAGAGCATTCGGATTTACTATTCTCACTCCGATACAACTTAAATTTGCAAAAATGCTTATATTGGGAAGAGAGAGGGTCACCTTTAATATTCCAATTCCAGTTCAACATTTGTGGAAAGTGCATATATTTGGATGGGGAGTATTTACTGTTCTGATTGGAGGCTCAAAAATATTGGTTGAAGTGCATATTTTTGGGGAGTATGATCCTAATCATTAGTACGGCAGTCCTGAGAACCCCCGTATTCGCAGAGGCAGTATGGCCACCGCCACCACTGCGGGTCGTCCTGCATTATTTCTAGTGTGCTCATCGAAACATCACAGGACCACCGCATTCGCTTGGATCCAGGATCCTGCAGCGGTTGCACAGCAGAAAGGGGTAGGAATATGCTGGCGGTGCTGCTGTGACACCGCCAAGCATACTCCCACTTGCCTTTCCACCACCCATTTCATGGCAGTGTGCTCGCCATGAAAAGGGTGATGGAGATGCAACTATTAGGGCTCCCCCTGCTGACTTTGGGCCCTGGTATTACATTGTGCCCGCCTGGATTTGCACCTGCGTTCCTGCACAGTGTGGCATACATGACGTGATGCATGCCACATTGTGCAGGAATGTGCAGCAGGCGCTGTCACAGTGGAGGTCTGCTGTTAAGGCTCTCCTATCAGCCTAACGAAGCCGCTGCTATGGGACCGCCACAGTACCGCCTGCCCACCCTGGATTCAAGTTGGAATCTGGCAGGCAATGTGCACCACAGGCTTGGGGGTCCTCATGCGGGGACAGTGGTGACAGTGCTGCAGGAGGGCCGCCAAAATTGTAATCAGGTCCTTACTATTCCAAAGATGGTAAAACTTACATTTTGGGGTCAGATTTAATATTCTACTTCCAGCCCCCATTACATTGTGGAAAGTACATATAGATTTACAATTCTGTCGCCATGCCCTCAAAGATTGGGAAAAGCACATGCATTGGAAATGGGCAGAATTACTCTTTTAAGTCCAGTCCCACATTGTGGGAAGTCACATTTTTTTGGGTTGGGGTCAGATTTACATATTAACCAAAATCTATCTTACACTGTGGAAAGTGCGTATATTAGTGGCGAGCCAGCTTTAGTTGTAGTTTAACAAAAGATTTAGGGGTCTGTTAGGATGCGGGTGGATAGCCACTGCCCGTCTGGTGGTGGCAATCCGCCCGCCATTTTCCACCGCCCGCCTACCATTTCCCCCCTGCCAAATTACAATGGCGGTGGGGACCCCGGCGGATGGAAAGACCGTCCGCCACTTTTCTGCCATTGGACAGGCGACCGGGCAGAAAAGGGCTCCAATATGGTGGCAGTGTCTGCAAGACACCGCCATCCATATTAGGATGGGCGGCAGGGCAGGGCTTTCCATGGCGGAGACCCCGCCATGAAAAGCCAGACGGAGGTCACTTTCGGGGGCCCTTTGTGGGGCCCCAGGGTTTGGGGGTGCACTTGGGGGGTAACCTGGGGTACCCATGGTATCCCCTCCATTTGCATGCACAATGTGGCAGGCACCACGCGGTACCTGCCACGTTGTGCATGCAAATGCACAACATGCATATATTGCATTGTGGCGGGTTCTGCTTACAGCACCGCCCGCCACAATGCAATATATGCTTGATGATATATGTGGGATGCCACCGTGGCATCCTAATTCCCATGGCGGGACCGCCGCACTTGTGGCGGCCGGTCCAGTTTTCCGGTACGGTGTCTGCCCGCCATCGTAAAAGGCCCCTTAGTATTCTAACTCCAGACCCACAAACACTGGTGAAAGTGCATATATTAGGGGAGGGGCAGATATATACTATCTCTATGCCCACAATCATGGGGTAAACTGTGAGTATTGAAAAAACATATTTTGGGGCTGGGCTGGTAAATTTACAAAGTTAACTGCAGACCTACTTCCATCGGGAAGACAGGGGCTGATTTAATATTCTACTTTCAGGCCCAAAAAGATTGGGGAAGTGCATAAATTGGTGGAGATGCTGGTTTACTTTTCTATCTCAGACACAGTAATCATTGGAAAAATGCATATATTGGGGATGTGGAGGCAGATTTACTACTCCAACTTACTATTGTAATTCCAGTCCAACAAGCATTATGGAAAACCGCATATTCTAATTTCAGGACAAGAAGCATTGGGAAAGTGCCCATATTATGAGTAGGGTGGACACATTTACTTTTCTAACACCAATCTCACCGGGGCAGAAGGCAAAATCGCTATTCAAACATTTTTAAACCAGGATCACAAACAGTGTGAAAAGAGTAGTTTGCTGGAGGGGCGATAAAGTTAACTTTAAATCAAACTGTAAATAATCTAAATTGCATATATATATTAGGTACAAACAAATACATACGTAATAGATAAAACGAATGTCTGTAAAATCCTATGAAATTAAACTGAGGCACATGTTTATCATACTTTCATGCAGCAAATGAAGCAAGCCACTTTTCTGCACAGCAGGAATGCGCTGTATTTAACATTACATGGCACATTCCTGCCCTTTCCTTGGGCTGGCGTACTTTTGGCTGCCTTCCACCAACACAGTCACCGTTGCATTATGCAGCAAGGTTGCATGCGTTGCAGATAGGATTGTTTTTGTGCAGAAATGGACACTTCCCTGCACAAAAGCAATACTCAGAAGCATTTTCATCTTTCTATGTGTGCTGCAGAATGCAGAAAGAATGAAGAGAAATAAATGTATTTCTCTCATTATGCATCCTTTTGGGAGGCATCGCATTTTAACGCATTTCCAGGTCTGCCACTAATGGTAAATCTGGGAATGCCCCAAAATGCATGGGTGGATGCGTGAGAACACCCACGCTCCACCCAAGAAATGCCTTCCTGGAGCAGAGTAATGAAAGGCAGCGAATTGCGCTGCCTTGCGTTATTCCAGATTTATCAAGCCATGCAGCACCATGCAAAGGTGATGCAACAGTGGTGCCGATTCCGATCCGTTAAAAATATTCCCCGTACGAATCGTATCCGTTTTTTTTTCCGTACGAATCGTACATGTCCCGTATAAACTGGCAAGTACAATTCGTATGTTAAATAATCCATACGAATCGCATTGGGAAAATTCCCCGACACGTCCTCGGGTCGGAAAAAGTGTCCGACACGTCCCCGGACAGTTTTACCTACGATTCGGGAAACTGAAGTCCGAGCGCGCAAGTACGATCCGTCCCGTCCGTCCGAATGCACAACCATATGGAAAAAACACCGTACGGTGCGAACTCCCATAGCAACTATGGAGACGGCCAAATAGTTGCCCGCATACGCGCCGAACACCCCCCCAGCACACACCCCCACATACACGCCGTACCCCAGCACCGCCCAATGTCCGCGCCGTACCCCCACCCCACCCCGTAGGTACGGAGCGTACCCCCCCTAGGTACGGAGAGAACCACCACCCCCGTAGGTGCGGAGTGTACCCCCACCCCGTGGGTACAGAGCATACCCCCACCCCGTAGGTACGGAGCGTACCCCCACCCCCCCATATCTATGGTGCGGGGGTCCACAGCGTACCTACGGGGTGGTGGTACGCTCCGTACCTACAGGGGTACGATCCGTCCCGTCCGTCCGAATGCACAACCGTATGGAAAAAACACCGTACGGTGCGAACTCCCATAGCAACTATGGAGACGGCCAAATAGTTGCCCGCATACGCGCCGAACACCCCCCCAGCACACACCCCCACGTACACGCCGTACCCCAGCACCGCCCCATGTCCGCGCCGTACCCCCACCCCACCCCATAGGTACGGAGCGTACCCCCCCTAGGTACGGAGCGTACCACCACCCCCGTAGGTGCGGAGTGTACCCCCACCCCGTGGGTACGGAGCATACCCCCACCCCGTAGGTACGGAGCGTACCCCCACCACCCCCATATCTATGGTGCGGGGGTCCACAGCGTACCTACGGGGTGGTGGTACGCTCCGTACCTACGGGGGTACGCTCCGTACCTACGGGGTGGGGGTACGCTCCGTACCGACGGGGGGGTACGCTCTGAACCTACGGGGTGGTGGTGGTACGCTCCGTACCTACGGGGGGCATGGACATGGGGGGGTGCTGAGGTACAGCGCGTACATACGGGGGCTGGGGGTACTGCACGTGCATACGGGGGGTATCCGCTGGGGGACGGTGCTTACATACGGGGGCTGGAGGCACACACCGTACCCCCAGCACCCCGTATGTACGTGCCGTACCCCCAGCCCCCCATGTATGCGCCGTACCCTCGGTTCACGTATGTACGTCATGTACCCCCAGGCCCCTACACCCTGCCCGTGCCTGTATGCACCCTACCCGAGGCCCCTACACCAGCACCCTCACCCAGCCTTGCGCATGTACGAGTCGTACCAAGCCATAGCAAATGTGCGCACTGTACAACAACATGGCCGATGTACGCACCTCACAGACGCGAAAAACACACGTACTGAACCAGGACACTGCAAAACACCACAAGGAGAGTCAATTCGAATTGCACAACACCACAAAACACGTCCAACAAGCCCAAATACATCCAATACACTGACCTGCAACAGCCAAACAGGTAAACAGAGGCCCAAAACACAACCACTCCTTATAACACACCCACCCAAAGTTCAAACACAGCCACACCCACAAATGGACCAATAAAAAGGGCCCACACACACAAACCATGAGCCTTTGCAACAGACCCACTGCTGCCAGACCCCACAGACAACCCATAGCACCATACTTGAACCTTTACTACACCTTACACTTGCACACCTTCACACAACCACCTTCACAAACACCCCCTCATCACATTCACACACACACCTTCACAACCACACACACACACCCACAACCATCCACACCCACACCCCACACCATGCCCACAGACAGGAATCCAAAGTTCACAACAGCGGAGCTGGAGATCCTTGTCAACGAAATCATCAGAGTCGAGCCACAGCTCTTTGGAACATTGGTCAGACAGACCAGCATAGCAGAAAAATCAGCCATGTGGCAGAGGATCGTCGACAGGGTGAATGCTGTTGCGTCCATCAGAAGGACCAGGCATGAATGCCAAGCCAGGTGGTACGATCTGCGGAGGACGGTCCGCCGCAAAATGACAGACGAATACAACCAGGGGAACATCACTGGAGGTGGCCCGCCCCGCAGACCAGTACACTACCATCCCTGGGAGGAGAAGGTGATGCGCACGCTGCCGCCAGTGGGAGTACACGGAGTAGGAGGAGTCGCCGAGCCTGGTGAGTGCACAAACAACTCACCCCACATGGGGGGAACCGCATCAACAACCCAACTCACAATAATGCACGCAACTATCCCAAAGCCATCACCGGACACAACCACACTCCAAAAACGCGCACATGCCACTAGCGGCTCCATGCCCCATGCACCAAGCAAGGCCATGCCAAGTCACAGGCCACACAAAACACCAACACAAGACAGGATGTCCGTGATGCCGGGAGGGGGGGGCCTCCAAAATCACATTGTGCAACTCAGAAGCAGACACCAATGCCCTCAGCCCATATGGCCTAGGGCACAGCTATACAAACAGTGTGTCCCGACACTGTACTGTGTCGCCTGCAAATGGCGGCCGCGTCGCAGGATGACATGGGTATGAAGGCCCAATTTGCACATAACAGCAGCTAATGAAGAGGCATCACTGTGAAAGAGTGTCAGCACACACCACCGCTGCAGCGCAGACTCACCGACACTTTGCCCAATGGGGTCCGGGAGATTCTAAACAAAGCCACATGAACAAGCCAATGGCCTTTGAAAGACCTGCAAAGTGTGTGTGCCCAGGAAGCTGGGCTGAGGTGACAGAGGGTGACAGACAGACAGAGAGAGAGGGAGAGAGAGGGAGGGAGACAGAGGGCGACAGAGGGAGACAGACAGAGGGAGGGAGAGGGAGAGAGAGGGAGGGAGACAGAGGGCGACAGAGGGCGACAGAGGGTGACAGACAGACGGAGGGAGAGGGAGAGAGAGGGAGGGAGACAGAGGGCGACAGAGTGCGACAGAGGGAGACAGACAGAGGGAGGGAGAGGGAGAGAGAGGGAGGGAGAAAGAGAGCGACAGAGGGAGACAGACAGAGGGAGGAGGGTGACAGAGGGAGGGAGAGAGGGAGACAGAGGGAGACAAAATCACCCTTGGGTGGTGTGGGCATGTCCGCTCATCAGCAGGTGGACTGTGTGCATGTTGACAAGGTCTGGCAGTGCGTGAAACACCCCTCATTCGTTTGGAAAGCACTGGGCCATGTGTCAAACTGTGCACGAGTCGATCCTTGCTGCAGGCACAAACCTAACCTCACACCCAGTATACCCACTCACTGTGTTTGTTAGAACCCAGTCACAAATGCATAAGTTACCTACCTGCATTCTCCAATAGACATGACAAAGCACCATTTGGCCACGTACAGTGCAACACGTAAGTCGGTTCTGCAGCGCTCGCTACGCAAGCTCGCTACACTGCTCACTGCGTTCAAAACTGATGCAACAACAAAGAGTGTGTCACACATAGGAAAAGTGTTGACAGCTGTGGCCAAGGGACATACCCATGCACCATGCACAATGCACAGGGACTTGCCAAGTACAGACAAGGTAGATGACACTTGGCCCTGCTGTAGACAGCACAAGGCAAACCTGTGACCACTGTACACTCAAACACCAACTCCACATGCCACCTACCTACCACAGGAACTCACATTCACTGTCATGCCAGCAGGCACCATGAGGGGATAGACACATCACCTGGTAGACCCAATGACAAATCACACCACACCCAACAGCATGCCCGGTCACACACACACACCCCCCTTACACAAGCACACACCCCCAGGGCAGCCAACACAAATTGGCACTCCCACAATGGATATGTGACACAACAAGACCAATCCATAGCCAAATAAGCATCCCAACACTCATTAGACAGGCCACATAACCAGGAGTACATATCAATCTGTCCCCCGCAACATACCCATCCACAAGTGCACTGTGAGAGGAATGCTAGACATATCCAACTACCCAGAGGAACTGTGCCAACTTGAATATGTATGAAACATGGATGACGCATGAAACACCATTAACATTGTCTCTCCCTCACACACAGGGCAACGTCGTCGATCTCCCCCCAACACTGGGGGGGAAGAATCACAGGACCAGGCTCGGCGTGACGATGATCCCACCGGCAGCGACGACTCTCACCATACCGTGGATGACCCCGACCAACCTGGCCCCTCTGGTGCCCAAGCACCTGCAGCACCTGCGTCAGGTACAACTGTGCCAACCACCACCCCCATTCCTGCCACATCCCAGGATACACACAGGAGCCCTGCTCGCACACAACGCAGCCAGTCTGACCAGGAGGGACAAGTTACCCCGGGCACCCAGGAGGAGGCAGGCGACCCCGCAAATGCCATCCCTCAGGGGTCCCGGAGACCCGATGTGCCCACAACGGCAGGCCAGGCTCAAGTGGGCAGGGGTGGTGGGAGTGGAGGACGGCAGAGGTGCGAACCTGACCAGACAGCTGTGGAACCGGTTATGACACATGTCTGCAACATCCTGGACACATACCGGCGTGACACCAGGGGCATCAGCCAGGCCGTGGAGGCCCTCAATCAGATTAAGAACCTGCAGGCCGAGCAATATGCCAGTCAACAGCAACACCAAGGACGGATGGAGGCAAGACTGGCTAAGCTCCTGGCGGTGCAAACTGACATGACCCGTGTACTCCGTCGGATTGCCGAAAACATGGGCAACCCTCCCTGTGCCACCAGGCGTATATCACCACCAGCCACAGGGAGGGATCAGGAGGAGGAGGATTCGTCTGATGGAGCATCCCTGACATCGTCACAGTCTGCTTCTGAGGGTCCCCGGAGGAAGGTGGGTCGTCCACGCAAAAGACCGTGAGAGTCAGCAGACCATCACCATCTCCCAGGTCACCTGGCCTGGCACCTGGACCTCTGGCACAACAGCAGCACCTCATCCAATGACATTCTCTGCCACATGGACTTGCTGGTCACTGTCTGACCAATGTTGACAAAGACTGTGGCATGGACTCTGATGACTTCCAATGGCAAGGATCCCAACTCCCCCTGTGAACTTTGGATTACAGACACCCAGCGAGCACCACTTTACATCCCCCCAAACACGTACCTCACCACTAATAAAAATCTTAGAAATCACAAGATGATGCCATCATTTAGCATTATTCCATTACATGTGTGTGTTGGAAAGTCAAACCATGCCTGAGTTTTGTAGTAACTACAACCATGCATACCCTGGGGTCTGAGTCTGGCACAGGACACACATGGGTCACAATGTATCATCCAATACAGACATGGAGCACCATACTCACCCGTGATGGGCCCAACCAGCTGAGGGGGTGCCTGCACAACTGTGCGGACAGACCTATTTCGAAGAGCAACAGTCATGCGTAGAGGTCAGGGATCATGTGGAGTGTCCGGGGGTGGGAGTCCCAGGTATGTGTAGCCAGGTGGGAGAACTATGTCCTGCAAGCAGGAGTCAGGTGGATGTGGAGAATGGTGGCCATGCCAAGGTTGGATGCATGGAGATGGCACAATGGGGTCTTGGATGACAGTGCCACAAGGTTGTGTTGGGGGCGTGGTCGTTGGCTGCATCCTGAGTGTGGGCGTGGATTGTGAAGGTCATCCTGCAGCTGACAGTGATCCATTGCAGCTATCTCTGTTGGACGGTGATGTGGCTGGGTCGCCGGATGTTGAAGCAGAGCTGTGCAGATGCACCCTGGATGTGGACAAGTCTCATGGGAGTTGTAACATACTTCTCCCTAGAGTGCAGGGTAGGATTAGACACGGATGTTGAAGTTGACCTGGGGGATGGTCTGTCTTGCCTTGAGGTGGATCGAACTGTGGATCTTGTGCATAATGCAGAGTGTGCTGAAGCCTGAGGTACAGATGCTGGTGATCAGCATAGCACATGTGAGCAAGCAATCCATGATACACACCAGCTCGTGTGCGTGGACACTGTGTGCCTGTGCAGGGCCCTTTCGGGTGGGACACAAGCAGTTGACCCAGCTGTAAGGGGACAATCCACAGATGAACACCTCAGTCGTGTACAAGCCCAGCATCAGGTGGCCAACGTGCAGCCATCTACCAATGGATCCCATGCATTATTCAAAATGAGAACTGGCAAGGACTGCGTCTTTGGGGAGGGTGAGGAGCATCTGCCTGTCAATGGGACACCAGATGATGATGAGATGCAGTGCGCATGTCATGGTGTAGAGGGGGATCCTGGACACATTGTAGACTGACACGCTGAGGCATGATACCTGTGCCATGTGTCCCACAACAACACCATACTACATGCATAGGCCTGGAGTACCAATCACATGGCCATGTTGGGGTACAGAGCTGGTGGGGAGTAGGAGGGACATGACCTGGTTGGTGTGACAGGGCCTGGAAGGCGTGCCAGCGCTGTGTAGGCAGTTGGAGTTGCACACTCATTATGCAAAGGTGTTGTGTGGGCGATGAGTGCATGCCTGAGTGCATGCAACAGATGTATTGGATGGTCATTGCTTGGTGGGTGGCCTCAACATCATGGTGTAGCGTGATGTAGCACATGCAAGGACATGAGGCACGTGCAATGTGCACGTAGCATGTGCAGACGGTCCAGCCTTTCCCACCGCAACTGTGTCACACACAAGCAGATTACACCAAAATGAATGGGTGGAGGGTGGAAGGGGGTGTGTCTTAGAGGCGTGTGTGTGAGGGCAAATCTAGAAACTCTGTGTGCCCTTGCTGCAGGGCCTGCAGCAGCAGGCGCCATGTCCTGAAAACCATGCCACAAGTTGCACAATAACACAAGCATGTCAGAGAGGACTACTGCAAAAGATGCATGAGAAGGGAGGAGTGTCTGGTTCAACATGGCACACACACAGACAATGGATGCACATGCAGCAAAGTGGCAGTTGTGGGGACTGAGATGCCAAAATACCTACACAGCCATGTACATCATGCACAATACATATCAAAATCCCTGACAAACAGCTTGCATCTTGCTACTCTACACATAGACTCATATGCACAATCTGTGACAACTATGCCAGACATGCCGCATGCACAGTGGCAAGAGACGTGCATTGACAGAGATGAGTCACCTTGGAGGCTGAGGGACACCTTTATTAGTCATGTTTGCCGGAAGGCAAATGCATCTATATTAACAGATGCACAGATCATGTGGATGAACATGTGGAACCTACACTGGCACCCCCCTTTGCACCACAGATGCAGGAAACCCAAAGAACTGGCACACAAGTGATGGGTTTGAGGCAAACACCCCCTGCTGCTCACGGAGAGGCTGCAATTCACCATTGAGCCACTAATGGGGATGTCCCACACTATGTCAACCCGGTGCATCCCGTATGTTTCCAAGGGCAGTGTTACACACATTGATGCCTTCATCACAATCCACAATCACATTACAGATGACTATCACCAAGTGTGACTATCAAGTCAGGTGAATACAGCTCCATGTCATGTGACCCATGGGGATTCTACATGTATGCTAAGTAACCAAACATGAACAGGAGCAGTGCACACACATTCCAAACAAATAGCACACCCAAAAAGCCGTGGTGCATCCCTTACCCTAAGATGATTTTTCGACATGTCCGTGCATGTTACGCTGATTCAGCACACCTGCTGTATTCATGAGGAATAGCAGGAGCACAACAATGCCACCAGCAGACAGCATGCGCAAATACCTGGGGATGAGAGACACACAAGAAGTGAGCCAAAAGAAGCACATCCGCATGCATGGGCATGTACTCGACACGTATGAGGTTGTCAACATGCTAGGTGAAAATAGTGTCTCAGGTAAGACATACTGTTATTACACCATCACTCGAGTGACACATCCATACACACCTCTGACTCACTTGCCATACATGCAGATGGACCCACACATTGCAACACATGCCACACAAGGCTCAATGCGTGCACACTCAGACACTGCAACTCACCACTAAGCAAAGAAGTTGCGCATGAGCCGACTCCGGATGTCCTCTTCCTCCTCCTCCTCAACATCACTTGCCTCGTCACCAAGCCCCTCGTCCTCCACGGGTGGATGTTCCTGCTCATCCGGATCCAGGATGAGTGGCACAGCTTTCTACACTGCCATGTTGTGCAGCATGCAGCACACGAGGAAGATTTTGCAGACCTTCACCGGTGCATATGGGAGTGCGCCTCTTCAGGAGGCCAAAGGTCCTCTCTATCACTCACCTGGTCTGCCCATGGGCATTGTTGTACCAGTGATCGGCAGCCGTTCTGGGGTTGCGGAGAGGCGTGATCAGCCATGGCATGTTGGGATGGCCAGAGTCCCCTACATGGAAACATCATGGACAGAAGTGGGTCAGGAGAAGCAGTAAGACAGAAAGATGACGCTAAATACAGGAGTAACAGAGTATAACCACCAACAAGACATGCTCGTTCGTTGCGCAGCTGCAGCATCATTTCAGGCACCCTGCTACGCCTCATGATGTAGGCATCGTGTGCTGATCCTGGAAAACGAGCACAGACATGGGAAATCACCATGTTAGTAAGACACACCACAAGGGCATTAATGGGGTGGTAATGTTTCCTGTTTCTATAGGCTACCTCCTGTGCCTGTGGTGGTACCAAAGCCACATGTGTCCCATCAATAGACCCAATGACATGGGGCATCCCTCCCAGGGCATAGAACTCACCCTTGACACCTGTCAACTGCTCAGGAGTTGGGAAATGAATGAACTCATCCAGGTGAACCAACATGGCCTCTAAAAAATCATGCAGGACACGGCTGAACATGGTCTGGGACATGCCACCAACATGAGCTATGGTCTCTTGAAACGTACCCGTGGCAAAGAAATGTAGGGCTGCCATCACCTTCATCTTGGGTGTCAGTGCAGTAGGATACCTGTGTAGCGGTTGGAGGTGTGGTGCCAGCCTTGCTGTCAAGTTCAGAATCAACCGTTGGGTGAAGCGGTAGCGGCATATACAGTCACGTTCCCTCAGGCCAGCCAAGTCTGGGATTGGTCGGGGGAGAGGCAGAGCCCTGCAGCAATTTGGAAGGGACAACGAAGAGTGAGTACAGTACAACAACACTGTCAATGTACTGAGCACATGTTGAACAGCCAATACACATATGCTACATGCAGAGTCAGGTCTGTGCAATATATCCTCGACACGTATGCCAGGCAGGTGACACTCCTACCAAGAGCCAGCTACAAACGTGGATTCACAAGCTCAACATGACATGGCATGAAACTAGCTGTGGGCCAGTGTAAGTTAACAGGCAGACGCATTACAGGAGTGACAGACATCCACATGTGTGCAGAAGAAGGATGTGTATCATACAGACAGGTTGCGGAACACTAGAGGCACAGGTCACATGTCCCTGAAAAAAGGACAGACCACACACCTTGCCATGAAGGGGTACATGTCAAAACTGATCACACATACATTGATACTACACAGATATGTCCTTGTCTCGCAAGTCCATGTTCGATGCATACATACACACGTTACGTCTGATTCCAATGTGTCCTGGTGTGCATAATAGTGTGCCATGCCCATCCACACACATGCACATGTTGGATGCAGCAACTGCAGATGAATTTGACGGAACACCAACAGCAAGCTTATGGGAACACATGACACACACATGACATACTCACATCGTGCAACGCCGGTAGTCACATGCCAGGTGTCATTATCCGTGTACCTGGCATCAGGGGAAAGTTGTGGGTGATGGCGACTGTGCCATGCCAGTGACGCAGTGCTCAACAAGTCTGTACTACATGCACACATGTCAAAGGTGTGAAGGGGATGTGTGGCACATAGTGCACCTTGACACATGACGTGTACACAGCTCATCACACATCTATTGGGTTCAAACATGAGGAGATTTTTGCCACATCACAGCCTGACACACCTAGGCCCGAGACATGTAGGACTGCACTGACAATGACTTGATGTCCAGCCTCGGCCAAGTATGACAGCTCAATTCCTTTCTGTGTGCCGCCTGTCACCGTACACACGCTCTGAGGGCGTCTGTAGGGTCCTTATCACTATGGTTGTGTTGCCGTAGGCGTTTGCCATAGTGATATGGTCCGTACAGGCGTGTGTAGGGTCTGTATCACTATGGTTGTGTTGCCGTACGCGTACGCCCTAGGGATACGGTCCGTACAGGTGTCTGTAGGGTCCGTACCACTATGGTTGTGTCGCCGTAGGTGTACGCCATAGGGATACGATCCGTACATGCGTGTGTAGGGTCCGTATCCCTATGGTAGTGCAGCCGTACGCGTACGCCCTAGGGATACGGTCCGTACAGGCGTCTGTAGGGTCCATACCACTATGGTTGTGTCGCCGTACGCGTACGCCATAGTGATACGGTCTGTACACGCGTATGTAGGGTCCGTAACACTATGGTTGTGTCACCGTACGCGTACGCCATAGTGATACGGTCCGTACACGCGTGTGTAGGGTCCGTACCACTATGGTTGTGTCGCCGTAGGCGTACGCCATTGGGATACGGTCCGTACACGCGTGTGTAGGGTCCGTATCCCTATGGTAGTGCAGCCGTACGCGTACGCCCTAGGGATACGGTCCGTACACGCGTGTGTAGGGGCCGTACCACCATGGCGTACGCATACGGCGACACAACCATAGTGATACGGCCCCTACACACGCGTGTACGGACCGTATCCCTATGGCGTACGCGTACGGCGACACAACCATGGTGATACGGACCCTACAGACGCCTGTACGGACCGTATCACTGGAGTAGTGGTGCCCTAGGGGCGTGGAACGCACCGTACCTGTGTGTGTATAGTGAAATTACATAGCGGACACATGAGGGACAATTATAAGGGCCTAAATGCATGCTGGTTGTCATGGAGACCCAGTTTCAAGTTCAAATTGTTTCATCAGGTGGCCAGCAGAAGTCGGTTGGAGACAATATACAAAGTTGCAAAGTGGTTGTTGACTGGACATCATGCTCATTTTTTAAAACATGCAAAGGCACCCACTGGGGTAGGTTTAAAGGGATTGGAGGAAACGTAGGATGCAAATGAGATTGACCAATCACTCTGTACTCCTGTAAATGAAGCTGGCCAGCAAGGCAAATATAAGGCAGCCAGGCCCCATGAGAGAGCACTTGCCTGCACAACCTTTCATTCCACACCACTGCTGCTGCTCGTGATTCCTCTGGCACCATGTCCAGGTCTGTGGACAGGGCCCAGCCATTCACCCAGGAGGAGAACCAGGTCCTTCTGGATGTGATCCTCCCACAGTACCCTTGCCTGTTTAGGAGACCAGGGGAGCAGGTGAGTGCTGACTCCATTAGCTTAGACCGTGCCCCTTTTTTTTGACTGTCACTTCTGGCATTGTGTCTAGGTGTGACAGACATGCAATGTTCTTTAGAGTGGGTCCCAGGGGGGGAATGCCTCATGTCTCCCATGCAGAGCATGCTATAGTGCATGTCTGCACTCCTCACTTGCATAGTGCTTACTGTGGCAATCCCTGCATGGTGCATGCCACATTCAGCCTGGTTAATCCTCTTGGGAATGTTGTTTCTACAGTCCTGATGTGATTCTGTGGTCCCCCCAGTGTGACAGGTGACTGTACCCACAGATGTGTGTGAGTTGAGTGTACCTGTGGTGAGAGTGTCCAAATGATGTGTTCCTCCCCTGGACATTGGTGTGTGTGTAAGTCTCCTGGCATGTGGGTGAGTGTCTATGTGGAGTGTTGCACCCCAGCTGCATGAGGGATGCATATACCCTACCCATCTGATGTGTGCAGGGAGCAGTGCTGTATGTCTGACGTGCTGAGCCTGCCCCACACCTGTGACACCCCCCAGTCTAGTGGCACATGTGCAGAGTGATGTTTGTACCCGCAGTTGCCAATGGCAGGTGATTGTCCTGTGCCTGTGTGTGTCTGTGTACCCTGCTGAGGTTGCGTCAGTGGCCTGGGGCATGTGACTGCTTTGAGGTGTTGTACATAATCGTGGTGTAGCTTGTGATGCACAGTGTGAGCCGGGATCAGTGATTGTGTTGCACCCCTCATTCCACCTGTGTACTTTCAATGCCACGTAGTGCATTTGGCCGTCCCCAGAGGATGATGTCCCTATGAGAAAGGTGCAATGAGTTTGCTGCATATTATGCCTTGTTCAAACCAGCCAAATTGTTCAAATGTGTGTCTCTGTGACATGGAGCAGGTGTATTGATGTTGTCTCACTTTGTCATTCTCACAGGTAGGCGTTTATGCCAAGGGGGAGATCTGGAAGCAAGCCGTCAGTGCCGGGAGGTCGGTGGAGGGTCGGAGGCGGCGCCTGGCCCAGGTGAGGAAACGCTGGCAGGATATCCGTTGCTGGACCAGGAGGATCGCCCGGGTCCTGCTGGGGGACACACCAGAGAGCCATAAGAACCGTGGGCGCCGGCGTCTGACCCACCAGATGAAGCGTGTCCTGGCGGTGGTCTTCCCTGACTTGGATAGGCGCTTAGTGGAGAAGCAGCAGCAGGAAGGGGGTAGGTACATGTGTGTTTGTTGTGTGTCACCAGCTTTTGGAAGTGCTCAGTGGCATGGATACACTGCCAGGGTTCATATGTGCAGTACATATCCTGTTCCCCCAAGTCAACCGGTGCTGTTCTTCCTCCCTTCCCCTCCTTGACATGTGTTCCCTGGTCTGTGTGTAGTCACTCTTGCACAAGGTTATCTAGGCTGCCAGTTAATCCAAGTGCCCAATGCTTGCAGCATCATGTGTGGGGGTGGTGTGTAACATGTGTTGGGTCCTTGCCTGTGCCCTGGCCAGTTCAGTCAATGTGGGGTCCATGTTAGTTGGCACTGATGCTGAGTCCCGACATAGGAGTGTGTCTGAAAAGTGTACTGCCTTACAGCATGCATGACCAATGTTGTGCCCTCAGACATGATGTGCATGAGTGGGAGATATGCATAGTGCAGGGACGTTTGCTTCTGTTGCAGTCATATCCATCCAGGACCATGGAGCAGTGTGGCCACTACAGTCCCCTGGGGCACCTTTTCCTAGGTATCATGTGTGTCATCCAACAATGTGGACATTCTCTGTGTCTTCAGCATAGGTTGGGCTCTGTGGCATTGTACCCTGGCCTCATTTGTATTTACGTTAAGTGTGCTACATGTGTCCACTGTACAGGGTGACCCAATTTGGCTTGTGCATACTCACAGTGGCCGGTGCCTGTGTGTTTTGGTACAACTATCTGATGATGGTTGTTTGTCAATTATATGTGTGGACAGGCGCACAAGGGTTAGTTTGTGTACATTCAGGATTCATTGAAGGGCATTTTAGTAATCCCCGAATAAGAGGTGGAAGTACTTCCTCTGTGTCACTCACATTGTCTCAGGTAGGGGGGGGTTTGTGCGGGCAAGACCTACATGTCCAAACCGTATGTGTCCTTGCCAGGTCTGGTCTGTGTGTGATGATTGTCTGAACATACACTCAACATGCAGTGAGACAGTCATGTTGGGCAGGGTTTAATGTATTTGCTAAGCAGCATGTGCCAAAAGTTAAAAGACATGGTTCCTGCTCATCTCTTTTTTGGCTACGGTGTGTGGTCCAGATGCAGTACTCGACTGTCCCCAGAGGCTAGCTCCTCTGTCTAATTTGATACCAAGTTCTTTGCTGTTGTGTCATGCTCTCCATTGTTTCTCAGTGGCATGGTGGGTCAACCAACTGTGTGGTGCAGGGCCTACATATGTGCGTAGTATTGTAGATGTTACTCATGTTGCTTTTCATGCTATGCACTGTGACCTATGTAGTTTTGACTCATGTGTCATATGTACACAGGTGTCTGATTATTTCCTGTCTCTTCACCTTGCCCACAGCATCGTCGGGGAAACCGAGGGAGACACTGGCACGGACCTTGAGGAGGGATCCAGCAGCGGTGCCACCAGTGCTGGCGAGTCTGGCTTAGCAAGTGGCATGGAGGCGGAGGGGAGTGCGGCGGAGGACCTGTCCAGTCCCACCACCGACTATGACGCTGACGGGTCCGAGGCTGAGCTCCCAGATGGGGCGGACGCTGCTTCCAGAGCTGAAAGCAGCACTCCATCTGTCGCCGCCCCCTCCATTCCCATCACCCGCCTCCCAGTTGCTCGGGTCCCTTCCCTCCGTGCTAGGCACCAACAGGTCTCCTTCAGGCCAGGCACCGCACCCCCTGCCCCTGTCTCCCCTGCTGCCGTCAATGCCGAGTCTGTGGACATTCTGCAGCAGTTGCAGGTTGTTCAGACATCGATGCTTACTGTCCTCCATGGCCACACCACACTGCTGACACAGATGGTGTCGTACTTGGAGGGCATGTCAGCAGCGATGTCTGATCAACGGATGTTGCTGAGGTCCATAGACTCCTCACTGACTGCAGCAGTGGATCTCCAGCAGTGCTCCGTCGCCCCCTACCCCTGCACCATCCACACTTCCCACTCCCATGCCTGTCCCATGCACACCCAGACGTCCCCATGCAGGCACCCCACCAGACACAGGCAGCACACCACCAGGGAAGGCCAAGCGCACTCCTCCAGTCATGCACACACAGGGGGAAGTAGGCACACCCACTGGGTCTGGGGGCAAACGGCAGGCACGCAGCCACAGTGGGAGTCCGCAGTCCTCAAGACCCACTTCCTCCAAAACC
The DNA here is from genome assembly GCF_964204655.1 of Triturus cristatus. NCBI lineage: Eukaryota > Metazoa > Chordata > Amphibia > Caudata > Salamandridae > Triturus > Triturus cristatus. The sequence goes on along the minus strand of NC_140587.1, from coordinate 729,417,576 downwards.
ACTCCCCTTAGCTCCCCTGCCCAACAGTCGGACAAGGAGCCCTTCATGCCCAGTCTGTCCCTCAGCCCCAGTGTGACACCACCCCGCAAGCGGTCGAGAGAGTCCCCAGGCAGGGGAGTTGAGTCCCCCTTCCTGTCCACACCCTCCCCCAGTAGCGCTGCAACCATCCCTCCGACCCCCCCACCCCTCCTTGGGGCCTGTGGTTCATTCGGGTGCAGGGGAGACGCTGGGAGACCTTGCCACCATATGCAGCGCCATCCTCACCACCACCTTTGGCGCTGCCCCACCCCCTGTGGTGGAGTCGTCCGTCCCTGCACCCACAACACCTACCCTTGCCCCTCCTGTCCCTGCGGTGCCTGGTCCTTCCCCCCCCCCCATGATGTCCCCCCTTCTGTGGATGAAATGGAACAGTGAACTGTGCAGGCAAGCTAGGGGAGACACGTCCCTAAGTGTCCCCCACCAGGACTTTTCACATGGCCTGGCCTATGGGCCCTCTATATTCTGGACAATCATTTAGCAAATATTATTTCCTGTTGAATAAAGCATTTTGTTTTTCTTATGCACACTAATGCTTTCCTGGACTTGCTGTTGTTGGTGCTGCTCCATGATTTGGGGTGGTGATAATGTGTTAGGTGTCTGGGAAATGTTGTAGTGTGCTGCTCATGGGGTGGACCCTGGTATCTGTGTGCCATCACAAGGGCTCTGCAAATAATCCTTGGTCATGTGTGCTCTCACTGTATGGTGATTTTGTCACAAGGTGTGTTCCTTCCTCTGTGGACCCTGACATCTTTCCTGCAGGCTGTTTCCCAATTGTTGTGCTGAGCTGTGTCTACATATCCTGGGTGTGATGGATCCCTTCAACTTTGGCCATGCATGCTCAGCAATGTCTCCACCTGCATCGTTTATGGCATCCTTGGTGGTCACTGTACTAGTGTATGGAGTATATTGACATGACTTCATGTGGACATGTTACCTTTTACGCCCTATGGATGTGTGTACTCCCAGCCTCGCACACATGTGTTACGTGTTCTGCAGGGTCTTTGGTCACTGTTAGAAAAGGTAGACGGACCGGGAGGGTCGGCCGGGGTCATGAGGAGAGGTCTCCGGGGAGAACCGTCTCCAGCGATCGTACAGACAAGTAACTTCCCCCCCACAGACAGATACCACACACGGATAAGGTTCAGTGTTCTTTATAAGCACTTCTTAAGGTACGGTTGAATGGTACAAGGAGGTCTGGACTCAGGGGTCCCCTCGATTCGAGTCTCGCAAGGTAGGAAAGGGGGTAGCGGGACAGTCTGTTTACCAGTCAGGTAGTTCGGATGAGATGATGAGCTCACAATCCTCGAGCTTGGTGGTTAGGTGGTACGGGCCGCGGCAGCGCCAGCAGGTCCCGGTGATGATGGTCGTTACAACGGGCCGCGGCAGTGCCAGCAGGTCCCAGGAAGACGGTCGATGTACGGTCCGCGGCAGCGCCAGCAGGTCCCGGTGAAGATGGTTGTTACAACGGGCCGCGGCAGCGCCAGCAGGTCCCAGGAAGATGGTCGATGTACGGTCCGCGGCAGCGCCAGCAGGTCCCGGTGAAGATGGTTGTTACAACGGGCCGCGGCAGCGCCAGCAGGTCCCAGGAAGATGGTCGATGTACGGTCCGCGGCAGCGCCAGCAGGTCCCGGTGAAGATGGTTGTTACAACGGGCCGCGGCAGCGCCAGCAGGTCCCAGGAAGATGGTCGATGTACGGTCCGCGGCAGCGCCAGCAGGTCCCGGTGAGGATGGAGATTGCAGAAGGCCGCGGCAGCGCCAGCAGGCAGAACGATGGGTCACAAGAGCGGGCTACGGCAGCGCCAGTAGACCGTCAAGGCTGAGTTCACTCGGTGTCTCTCGACTCCAGGATACAACTGCCTTCCTGCTCCGGAGCTGCCCCAGTTATAGGGCTGGTGCCCTTTGATGTCCGGACCCTCGCACTTGGAGGTCGGAGGGTCCGGGATGAAGGTGTCCAGACACCCAGCAGGGGGTGGAGCCAGTGCCTGGGGGAGCTGGGGGCGATCGGCACCTGGCGGGGGAGAGCCTTTGACACCTCGTTCTCCCATTGACCTGCCAAGTGGTCCGCTCACCTCCTGGGTGGATGGTGGTGCCGGGATGTCGGGGCCGGCCAGGCCCGGGGTTGGGGTCGGGGTGAGGCCACGCGGCCGCGTGGTGCAGGGCCCAAGATGGAGGCTTGACCCGGCCGGGGAAGCCGGTGGGGCTGGACCCCGTGATGAGTAGTGGTCCGAGGGCAGAAGATCCGTCGGGAGACGGGGTACAGGTGCTTGTCGCGGGGGTATGCCTGGTGGGCCGGAGCTCGGGCCCTGTCGTGCGGGGAGGGAGCAAGCCCTCTGTGTGGCCTGTCCAACATGCGTCCCCCCCAGCTGAAGGCGGGGAGAGTCACCCATCTCCTTGGGGACTCTCTTCGTCGAGGCGGAAAAAGCGGGACAGGCCATCCGCGTTGGCGTGGTCTTGGCCTGGTCGGTGCTCCACGGTGAAGTCCATTCCCTGCAGGGAAATGGACCAGCGCAAGAGTTTTGGGTTCTCCCCCCGCATCTGCATCAGCCATTGCAGGGGTCGATGGTCGGTTTGTACCCGGAAGTGGGTACCGAAGAGATAGGGTCGGAGCTTTTTGAGGGCCCACACTACTGCAAATGCCTCCCTCTCGATGGTGCTCCAACGCTGTTCTCGGGCCAGGAGACGTCGACTGATGAAGGCCACCGGCTGGTCATGACCTTCGGGGTTCAACTGAGAGAGGACGGCCCCGATGCCGTGGTCGGAGGCGTCGGTCTGCACCACAAATTCCCGACTGTAATCGGGGGCCTGGAGCACAGGGGCGGTACACAGGGCGGCCTTCAGTTTCTCGAAGGCCGCTTGACAATCAGGAGTCCAGTTAATCCGCTTCGGTTGGTTCTTGGACGTGAGACCCGTGAGGGGCCCCACGATGCTGCCGTAGTCCTTCACGAACCGCCGGTAGTAGCCGGTGAGCCCCAAGAAGGCTCGGACCTCGGTCTGGGTGACGGGGGGCTGCCAGGACTGGATGGCCGCAATCTTAAGTTGTAGGGGGGCCACCAGCCCGCTCCCCACTTGGTGCCCAAGGTAGGTCACAGACCCTTGGCCAATTTGGCACTTGCCGGCCTTAATGGTGAGGCCGGCCCGCTGGAGGGCTTGTAGGACCTCTTGGAGGTGACGGAGGTGGTCGGACCAGTGGCGGCTGTATACAGCGATATCGTCCAGGTAGGCAGCGCTGAACTCTTCGAGCCCCGCCAAGACCTGGTTCACAAGGCGTTGAAACGTGGCGGGGGCATTCTTCATGCCAAAGGGCATGACCTTGAATTGATAGTGGCCATCGGGGGTAGAGAAGGCTGACCGTTCCTGAGCCCTGGGTGTGAGGCCGATCTGCCAGTAGCCCGCTGTTAGGTCGAAGATACTAAGGTAGCGGGCGGCCCCCAGCCGGTCGATCAGCTCGTCTGCTCGGGGGATGGGATGAGCGTCGGTCCGGGTGACAGCGTTCAAGCCCCGGTAGTCGACGCAGAATCTCAGTTCAGGTGCGGTGCCGGGGGCAGCGGCTTTGGGAACCAATACAACCGGACTGGCCCAGGGACTGTCCGAGGGCTCGATGACCCCGATCGTGAGCATCTTGGCCACTTCCTCTTGTATGCAGGCCCGTACCCGATCTGGTACGCGGTAGGCCCGGTGTCGGACAGGGGGACTGTCCCCGGTGTCTACGTCGTGCAAACACCAAGGGGTGACCCCGGGGGTGAGGGAGAACAGGGCAGCGAACTGCAGCAGGAGGTTCCGGCAGTCCTGGCGTTGCTCCGAAGTGAGGGCGTCAGAGAGCCGGACCCCGTCCACGGAGCCGTCATTCTCCTGAGTCTTCAGAAGATCCGGGAGGGGTTCGGAGTCTTCCTCTGCCCCACTGTCCGTAGCCATCAGGAGGCTGAGTTCTGAGCGCACAAAGTGTGGTTTGAGTCGGTTGGTGTGGAGGACCCGAAGGGGGTTCCGGGAGGTCCCCATGTCGATGAGGTAAGTGACGGGGCTTTTGCGCTCGACCACTTTGAAGGGCCCCGTCCACTTATCTTGCAAGGCACATGGTTCGGTGGGGGACATCACCCATACCTGCTGACCAGGCTCGAATTCAACGGAGGAGGCATTGTGATCATACCACCTCTTCATGTCCTCCTGGCTGGCCTCGAGGTTCGCCTTGGCCATCTCCCTGAAGCGCCGGGTCTGGTTTCGTAGGGCCAGGATGTATTTGAAGACGTCTGGAGGGGTTGTTAGGGGGGCCATCTCCCAACCTTCCTTGACTAGGCTGAGGGGCCCTCGCACAGGGTGCCCGTACAGGAGTTCGAAAGGGCTAAAACCGAGGGACTTCTGGGGAACTTCCCGGTAGGCGAAGAGGAGGCACGGGAGTAGTACATCCCACTGGCGACGGAGGGGCTCTTCCAATCCCCCAATCATCCCCTTGAGAGTGCGGTTAAAACGCTCCACTAGTCCGTTCCCTTGGGGGTGATAGGGGGTCGTGAATCTGTAGGTGACCCCGCATTGTTGCCAGAGGGACTTCATGTATTTGGATATGAAATTTGTGCCTCGGTGGTTGACGACTTCTCGGGGGAAGCCTACCCGGGAGAAGATCCCCATTAGGGCCCGGCCAACCACCGGAGCTGTCACGGTCCGTAGGGGCACCGCCTCGGGGTAGCGGGTGGCATGGTCCACTAGCACTAAGATGAACCTGTGTCCTTGTGCCGTGCGGGGGTCCAGAGGCCCCACAATGTCTATCCCCACCCTCTCGAACGGGGTGGTGACCACAGGGAAGGGTTGCAGAGGGGCTTTCAGCTTCCGACCACTCTTCCCGCTGGCTTGGCATGTGGGGCAAGATCGGCAGTGGTTCAGGACGTCATTCCTCATTTTTGGCCAGAAAAAGTGGGTCACTAGGCGACTGTACGTTTTGTCCTGGCCCAGGTGTCCAGCCAGGGGGACATCGTGGGCTAAGTTGAGCAGAAAGTCTCTGAAGCGGAGAGGTACCACCAGAACTCGACCGGCCCCCAGCTCGGCGATTCTTTGCTCGCTGTAGAGCAGGTCGTTATCCCAGTAGACCCAGTGAGTTCCGGTGGCGTCCCCTGCGTTTTGGGCGCTGGCTTGTTGGCGGAGTCCCTCGAGGGAGGGACAGGTCTTTTGTTCCTGGCGGAACTGTTCTTGGGTGGGCCCCCCTTCTTGACGCCACTGAGCCAGATCCGGAAGGTCCTGGGGTTGCGCGTCCTCTTCGGTCGTCGGGTCCGGGAGGCCGGCCTCGTCGTTGCCCTCTACTGGGGCGACCGGGGGCGGAGGTGCTGGCCATTCGGGTTCTTCTGATCGGGGGGCGGCACGGGCGGCCATGGACCGGGTGGTTATGCAGGCCCAGTCCGGGAGGCCCAGCATCCCCAGGTGCTCTCTTCTCTCGACGGTGGCCCACGGGGAACTCTCGAGATCATTCCCCAGGAGGCAGTCCACGGGGGCATCGTCCCGGACCGTCACTTTCAGCAGGCCGGAGACCCCTCCCCATTCGAATGGGACGCAGGCCATTTTACACATACTCTCAGAGTTATCTGCCGAGCGGACGGGGCAGAGAATGTTCGGCAGGATCTGCTCGGGCTTCACCAGGTGACAGCGGACGGCCGTCACACTGGCGCCGGTGTCACGCAGGGCCTCGGCCCTCTGTCCATTAATGGTCACCCACTGACCGTATTTCCTGGTGTTGGCGGGTAGGGGAGCCCGCGGGACCATGTCTCTTCCCCCTAAGCACGCCAGGACCATGGCGGCCGGTTCCCACCCTTGCTGGGCCGGCTCATACTCTTCGGGTTCCTCCGATAATCGCTCTTCCCCCAGGGCGGCGGCCGCTACCTGGCGGGGCTTGGGTGTTTGGTTTAGCGGGCAGCTCGGGTCATTGGCGTAGTGGCCTAGTCGCTGGCACCGGTGGCACGTGACGTTGGCTCGGAACCCGGGCCGCAACGGGGGGTTGCCCCGGCCGGCCGGAGGCGGGGTGCTGGCCACGGGTGTTGCTGGCAAGGCGTCTCTCCCTCGACCCTGGCCCCCTCCTCCTCCCCGAGGACGGTGCTGGCCTTGGCTGCTTCTGTTCTGGTCGTGTGGCCCTTTCCGGCCCACTCGGGTGCTTTCCCATCGGTCAGCTTCGGCGGCGAGCTGCCGGGGGTCAGTCAGCTTACTGTCGAGGAGGTGCTGCCTGAGCTCGACGAAACAGTTGTTTGACAGGTGCTCCCATACCATAAGGTTGAAGAGTTGTTCGTAGGTGGTGACCTGACTCCCCTTGATCCAACCCTCGAAGGCACGGCTGAAATAGTTCACGTATTCTACCCAAGTTGTACCTGGGATCCGGGTGCAATCTCTGAACCTCTGGCGGTACATCTCGGGTGTGAGGCCGTAGCGGGTGAGGAGGGCAGCCTTCATGTGGTCGTAGGACGACATTTGGTGATCTGGGAGCTGCAGTAGGGCATCGCGACCCTCGTTGATAAACCTCCCCCAAAGTCCGGCTCCCCAATCACTCCGGTCGATCCGGTGGGAGGTCATGGCGATCTCATAGGCTTTAAACCATTGCTGTATGTCGTCTTCTCGGACATACTCGCGGACAACATCCTTGGGGATATGGACTTTTTTCTCAATTGGCCCCGGGGTGTGTGGTCGCTCAGGCACCCCCAGTTCCTTATTCTGTTTTCGCAGTTCTATCTCCGCTAGTCGGCGCTCGTGCTCGAGCGTTATTTTTTTCTCCTCCAGCTCTCTCTGTCTCTGCTTCTCTTCTCGTTCATCTCGGAGCCGCATGTGCTCGAGGTTGAGTTTCTGTTCAGCTAACTTGAGTTCCCCATCCATCTTGAGTCGTGCCATCTCCAACTCGTGTAATCTGATTCTGTCTCTTTCTCGTATCTCCTCCTGTGAGAGGCCCGTTCCCCGCTCCTCGGGAGCCGTGGCGTTCCCCTCTGGTGTGATGCTGTTTTGGTCTGGTGTGACGCTGCTTTGGTCGGAGGGTCCTGCGACCCCAGTTTCTGTCCATGACTCAAGGGCGCGCTTTAGATCATCCTTGGTACTTAGGCCGGTGGTAGCAATGCCAAGTTCTATGCAAAATTGTCTCAGTTCGCGGTGGTTGTATTCTTCTAATTTCTCCATTTGGAATTTCTCGGTGTGGCTGCTATCTTTGGTCGACATCGTGTTTTTGTCGTGGGGTGAGCTACTCTCTGTACGATTACGCGTTGATTCGGATCGCGCCGCTGGCCACCAATGTTAGAAAAGGTAGACGGACCGGGAGGGTCGGCCGGGGTCAGGAGGAGAGGTCTCCGGGGAGAACCGTCTCCAGCGATCGTACAGACAAGTAACTTCCCCCCCACAGACAGATACCACACACGGATAAGGTTCAGTGTTCTTTATAAGCACTTCTTAAGGTACGGTTGAATGGTACAAGGAGGTCTGGACTCAGGGGTCCCCTCGATTCGAGTCTCGCAAGGTAGGAAAGGGGGTAGCGGGACAGTCTGTTTACCAGTCAGGTAGTTCGGATGAGATGATGAGCTCACAATCCTCGAGCTTGGTGGTTAGGTGGTACGGGCCGCGGCAGCGCCAGCAGGTCCCGGTGATGATGGTCGTTACAACGGGCCGCGGCAGTGCCAGCAGGTCCCAGGAAGACGGTCGATGTACGGTCCGCGGCAGCGCCAGCAGGTCCCGGTGAAGATGGTTGTTACAACGGGCCGCGGCAGCGCCAGCAGGTCCCAGGAAGATGGTCGATGTACGGTCCGCGGCAGCGCCAGCAGGTCCCGGTGAAGATGGTTGTTACAACGGGCCGCGGCAGCGCCAGCAGGTCCCAGGAAGATGGTCGATGTACGGTCCGCGGCAGCGCCAGCAGGTCCCGGTGAAGATGGTTGTTACAACGGGCCGCGGCAGCGCCAGCAGGTCCCAGGAAGATGGTCGATGTACGGTCCGCGGCAGCGCCAGCAGGTCCCGGTGAGGATGGAGATTGCAGAAGGCCGCGGCAGCGCCAGCAGGCAGAACGATGGGTCACAAGAGCGGGCTACGGCAGCGCCAGTAGACCGTCAAGGCTGAGTTCACTCGGTGTCTCTCGACTCCAGGATACAACTGCCTTCCTGCTCCGGAGCTGCCCCAGTTATAGGGCTGGTGCCCTTTGATGTCCGGACCCTCGCACTTGGAGGTCGGAGGGTCCGGGATGAAGGTGTCCAGACACCCAGCAGGGGGTGGAGCCAGTGCCTGGGGGAGCTGGGGGCGATCGGCACCTGGCGGGGGAGAGCCTTTGACACCTCGTTCTCCCATTGACCTGCCAAGTGGTCCGCTCACCTCCTGGGTGGATGGTGGTGCCGGGATGTCGGGGCCGGCCAGGCCCGGGGTTGGGGTCGGGGTGAGGCCACGCGGCCGCGTGGTGCAGGGCCCAAGATGGAGGCTTGACCCGGCCGGGGAAGCCGGTGGGGCTGGACCCCGTGATGAGTAGTGGTCCGAGGGCAGAAGATCCGTCGGGAGACGGGGTACAGGTGCTTGTCGCGGGGGTATGCCTGGTGGGCCGGAGCTCGGGCCCTGTCGTGCGGGGAGGGAGCAAGCCCTCTGTGTGGCCTGTCCAACATGCGTCCCCCCCAGCTGAAGGCGGGGAGAGTCACCCATCTCCTTGGGGACTCTCTTCGTCGAGGCGGAAAAAGCGGGACAGGCCATCCGCGTTGGCGTGGTCTTGGCCTGGTCGGTGCTCCACGGTGAAGTCCATTCCCTGCAGGGAAATGGACCAGCGCAAGAGTTTTGGGTTCTCCCCCCGCATCTGCATCAGCCATTGCAGGGGTCGATGGTCGGTTTGTACCCGGAAGTGGGTACCGAAGAGATAGGGTCGGAGCTTTTTGAGGGCCCACACTACTGCAAATGCCTCCCTCTCGATGGTGCTCCAACGCTGTTCTCGGGCCAGGAGACGTCGACTGATGAAGGCCACCGGCTGGTCATGACCTTCGGGGTTCAACTGAGAGAGGACGGCCCCGATGCCGTGGTCGGAGGCGTCGGTCTGCACCACAAATTCCCGACTGTAATCGGGGGCCTGGAGCACAGGGGCGGTACACAGGGCGGCCTTCAGTTTCTCGAAGGCCGCTTGACAATCGGGAGTCCAGTTAATCCGCTTCGGTTGGTTCTTGGACGTGAGACCCGTGAGGGGCCCCACGATGCTGCCGTAGTCCTTCGCGAACCGCCGGTAGTAGCCGGTGAGCCCCAAGAAGGCTCGGACCTCGGTCTGGGTGACGGGGGGCTGCCAGGACTGGATGGCCGCAATCTTAAGTTGTAGGGGGGCCACCAGCCCGCTCCCCACTTGGTGCCCAAGGTAGGTCACAGACCCTTGGCCAATTTGGCACTTGCCGGCCTTAATGGTGAGGCCGGCCCGCTGGAGGGCTTGTAGGACCTCTTGGAGGTGACGGAGGTGGTCGGACCAGTGGCGGCTGTATACAGCGATATCGTCCAGGTAGGCAGCGCTGAACTCTTCGAGCCCCGCCAAGACCTGGTTCACAAGGCGTTGAAACGTGGCGGGGGCATTCTTCATGCCAAAGGGCATGACCTTGAATTGATAGTGGCCATCGGGGGTAGAGAAGGCTGACCGTTCCTGAGCCCTGGGTGTGAGGCCGATCTGCCAGTAGCCCGCTGTTAGGTCGAAGATACTAAGGTAGCGGGCGGCCCCCAGCCGGTCGATCAGCTCGTCTGCTCGGGGGATGGGATGAGCGTCGGTCCGGGTGACAGCGTTCAAGCCCCGGTAGTCGACGCAGAATCTCAGTTCAGGTGCGGTGCCGGGGGCAGCGGCTTTGGGAACCAATACAACCGGACTGGCCCAGGGACTGTCCGAGGGCTCGATGACCCCGATCGTGAGCATCTTGGCCACTTCCTCTTGTATGCAGGCCCGTACCCGATCTGGTACGCGGTAGGCCCGGTGTCGGACAGGGGGACTGTCCCCGGTGTCTACGTCGTGCAAACACCAAGGGGTGACCCCGGGGGTGAGGGAGAACAGGGCAGCGAACTGCAGCAGGAGGTTCCGGCAGTCCTGGCGTTGCTCCGAAGTGAGGGCGTCAGAGAGCCGGACCCCGTCCACGGAGCCGTCATTCTCCTGAGTCTTCAGAAGATCCGGGAGGGGTTCGGAGTCTTCCTCTGCCCCACTGTCCGTAGCCATCAGGAGGCTGAGTTCTGAGCGCACAAAGTGTGGTTTGAGTCGGTTGGTGTGGAGGACCCGAAGGGGGTTCCGGGAGGTCCCCATGTCGATGAGGTAAGTGACGGGGCTTTTGCGCTCAACCACTTTGAAGGGCCCCGTCCACTTATCTTGCAAGGCACATGGTTCGGTGGGGGACATCACCCATACCTGCTGACCAGGCTCGAATTCAACGGAGGAGGCATTGTGATCATACCACCTCTTCATGTCCTCCTGGCTGGCCTCGAGGTTCGCCTTGGCCATCTCCCTGAAGCGCCGGGTCTGGTTTCTTAGGGCCAGGATGTATTTGAAGACGTCTGGAGGGGTTGTTAGGGGGGCCATCTCCCAACCTTCCTTGACTAGGCTGAGGGGCCCTCGCACAGGGTGCCCGTACAGGAGTTCGAAAGGGCTAAAACCGAGGGACTTCTGGGGAACTTCCCGGTAGGCGAAGAGGAGGCACGGGAGTAGTACATCCCACTGGCGACGGAGGGGCTCTTCCAATCCCCCAATCATCCCCTTGAGAGTGCGGTTAAAACGCTCCACTAGTCCGTTCCCTTGGGGGTGATAGGGGGTCGTGAATCTGTAGGTGACCCCGCATTGTTGCCAGAGGGACTTCATGTATTTGGATATGAAATTTGTGCCTCGGTGGTTGACGACTTCTCGGGGGAAGCCTACCCGGGAGAAGATCCCCATTAGGGCCCGGCCAACCACCGGAGCTGTCACGGTCCGTAGGGGCACCGCCTCGGGGTAGCGGGTGGCATGGTCCACTAGCACTAAGATGAACCTGTGTCCTTGTGCCGTGCGGGGGTCCAGAGGCCCCACAATGTCTATCCCCACCCTCTCGAACGGGGTGGTGACCACAGGGAAGGGTTGCAGAGGGGCTTTCAGCTTCCGACCACTCTTCCCGCTGGCTTGGCATGTGGGGCAAGATCGGCAGTGGTTCAGGACGTCATTCCTCATTTTTGGCCAGAAAAAGTGGGTCACTAGGCGACTGTACGTTTTGTCCTGGCCCAGGTGTCCAGCCAGGGGGACATCGTGGGCTAAGTTGAGCAGAAAGTCTCTGAAGCGGAGAGGTACCACCAGAACTCGACCGGCCCCCAGCTCGGCGATTCTTTGCTCGCTGTAGAGCAGGTCGTTATCCCAGTAGACCCAGTGAGTTCCGGTGGCGTCCCCTGCGTTTTGGGCGCTGGCTTGTTGGCGGAGTCCCTCGAGGGAGGGACAGGTCTTTTGTTCCTGGCGGAACTGTTCTTGGGTGGGCCCCCCTTCTTGACGCCACTGAGCCAGATCCGGAAGGTCCTGGGGTTGCGCGTCCTCTTCGGTCGTCGGGTCCGGGAGGCCGGCCTCGTCGTTGCCCTCTACTGGGGCGACCGGGGGCGGAGGTGCTGGCCATTCGGGTTCTTCTGATCGGGGGGCGGCACGGGCGGCCATGGACCGGGTGGTTATGCAGGCCCAGTCCGGGAGGCCCAGCATCCCCAGGTGCTCTCTTCTCTCGACGGTGGCCCACGGGGAACTCTCGAGATCATTCCGCAGGAGGCAGTCCACGGGGGCATCGTCCCGGACCGTCACTTTCAGCAGGCCGGAGACCCCTCCCCATTCGAATGGGACGCAGGCCATTTTACACATACTCTCAGAGTTATCTGCCGAGCGGACGGGGCAGAGAATGTTCGGCAGGATCTGCTCGGGCTTCACCAGGTGACAGCGGACGGCCGTCACACTGGCGCCGGTGTCACGCAGGGCCTCGGCCCTCTGTCCATTAATGGTCACCCACTGACCGTATTTCCTGGTGTTGGCGGGTAGGGGAGCCCGCGGGACCATGTCTCTTCCCCCTAAGCACGCCAGGACCATGGCGGCCGGTTCCCACCCTTGCTGGGCCGGCTCATACTCTTCGGGTTCCTCCGATAATCGCTCTTCCCCCAGGGCGGCGGCTGCTACCTGGCGGGGCTTGGGTGTTTGGTTTAGCGGGCAGCTCGGGTCATTGGCGTAGTGGCCTAGTCGCTGGCACCGGTGGCACGTGACGTTGGCTCGGAACCCGGGCCGCAACGGGGGGTTGCCCCGGCCGGCCGGAGGCGGGGTGCTGGCCACGGGTGTTGCTGGCAAGGCGTCTCTCCCTCGACCCTGGCCCCCTCCTCCTCCCCGAGGACGGTGCTGGCCTTGGCTGCTTCTGTTCTGGTCGTGTGGCCCTTTCCGGCCCACTCGGGTGCTTTCCCATCGGTCAGCTTCGGCGGCGAGCTGCCGGGGGTCAGTCAGCTTACTGTCGAGGAGGTGCTGCCTGAGCTCGACGAAACAGTTGTTTGACAGGTGCTCCCATACCATAAGGTTGAAGAGTTGTTCGTAGGTGGTGACCTGACTCCCCTTGATCCAACCCTCGAAGGCACGGCTGAAATAGTTCACGTATTCTACCCAAGTTGTACCTGGGATCCGGGTGCAATCTCTGAACCTCTGGCGGTGTGAGGCCGTAGCGGGTGAGGAGGGCAGCCTTCATGTGGTCGTAGGACGACATTTGGTGATCTGGGAGCTGCAGTAGGGCATCGCGACCCTCGTTGATAAACCTCCCCCAAAGTCCGGCTCCCCAATCACTCCGGTCGATCCGGTGGGAGGTCATGACGATCTCATAGGCTTTCAACCATTGCTGTATGTCGTCTTCTCGGACATACTCGCGGACAACATCCTTGGGGATATGGACTTTTTTCTCAATTGGCCCCGGGGTGTGTGGTCGCTCAGGCACCCCCAGTTCCTTATTCTGTTTTCGCAGTTCTATCTCCGCTAGTCGGCGCTCGTGCTCGAGCGCTATTTTTTTCTCCTCCAGCTCTCTCTGTCTCTGCTTCTCTTCTCGTTCATCTCGGAGCCGCATGTGCTCGAGGTTGAGTTTCTGTTCAGCTAACTTGAGTTCCCCATCCATCTTGAGTCGTGCCATCTCCAACTCGTGTAATCTGATTCTGTCTCTTTCTCGTATCTCCTCCTGTGAGAGGCCCGTTCCCCGCTCCTCGGGAGCCGTGGCGTTCCCCTCTGGTGTGATGCTGTTTTGGTCTGGTGTGACGCTGCTTTGGTCGGAGGGTCCTGCGACCCCAGTTTCTGTCCATGACTCAAGGGCGCGCTTTAGATCATCCTTGGTACTTAGGCCGGTGGTAGCAATGCCAAGTTCTATGCAAAATTGTCTCAGTTCGCGGTGGTTGTATTCTTCTAATTTCTCCATTTGGAATTTCTCGGTGTGGCTGCTATCTTTGGTCGACATCGTGTTTTTGTCGTGGGGTGAGCTACTCTCTGTACGATTACGCGTTGATTCGGATCGCGCCGCTGGCCACCAATGTTAGAAAAGGTAGACGGACCGGGAGGGTCGGCCGGGGTCAGGAGGAGAGGTCTCCGGGGAGAACCGTCTCCAGCGATCGTACAGACAAGTAACTTCCCCCCCACAGACAGATACCACACACGGATAAGGTTCAGTGTTCTTTATAAGCACTTCTTAAGGTACGGTTGAATGGTACAAGGAGGTCTGGACTCAGGGGTCCCCTCGATTCGAGTCTCGCAAGGTAGGAAAGGGGGTAGCGGGACAGTCTGTTTACCAGTCAGGTAGTTCGGATGAGATGATGAGCTCACAATCCTCGAGCTTGGTGGTTAGGTGGTACGGGCCGCGGCAGCGCCAGCAGGTCCCGGTGATGATGGTCGTTACTACGGGCCGCGGCAGCGCCAGCAGGTCCCAGGAAGACGGTCGATGTACGGTCCGCGGCAGCGCCAGCAGGTCCCGGTGAAGATGGTTGTTACAACGGGCCGCGGCAGCGCCAGCAGGTCCCAGGAAGATGGTCGATGTACGGTCCGCGGCAGCGCCAGCAGGTCCCGGTGAAGATGGTTGTTACAACGGGCCGCGGCAGCGCCAGCAGGTCCCAGGAAGATGGTCGATGTACGGTCCGCGGCAGCGCCAGCAGGTCCCGGTGAAGATGGTTGTTACAACGGGCCGCGGCAGCGCCAGCAGGTCCCAGGAAGATGGTCGATGTACGGTCCGCGGCAGCGCCAGCAGGTCCCGGTGAGGATGGAGATTGCAGAAGGCGGCGGCAGCGCCAGCAGGCAGAACGATGGGTCACAAGAGCGGGCTACGGCAGCGCCAGTAGACCGTCAAGGCTGAGTTCACTCGGTGTCTCTCGACTCCAGGATACAACTGCCTTCCTGCTCCGGAGCTGCCCCAGTTATAGGGCTGGTGCCCTTTGATGTCCGGACCCTCGCACTTGGAGGTCGGAGGGTCCGGGATGAAGGTGTCCAGACACCCAGCAGGGGGTGGAGCCAGTGCCTGGGGGAGCTGGGGGCGATCGGCACCTGGCGGGGGAGAGCCTTTGACACCTCGTTCTCCCATTGACCTGCCAAGTGGTCCGCTCACCTCCTGGGTGGATGGTGGTGCCGGGATGTCGGGGCCGGCCAGGCCCGGGGTTGGGGTCGGGGTGAGACCACGCGGCCGCGTGGTGCAGGGCCCAAGATGGAGGCTTGACCCGGCCGGGGAAGCCGGTGGGGCTGGACCCCGTGATGAGTAGTGGTCCGAGGGCAGAAGATCCGTCGGGAGACGGGGTACAGGTGCTTGTCGCGGGGGTATGCCTGGTGGGCCGGAGCTCGGGCCCTGTCGTGCGGGGAGGGAGCAAGCCCTCTGTGTGGCCTGTCCAACAGTCACCTGACTGACAATTGTGGGCATTGTATCTGTGGGTACTCCACCCTTTTCCTTCGATGGGAGGCAACAACTTGTTGGCTGCCACAGCACCTGTACATTCCTATCAGTCCTGGAATGTGCGTGACAGTGTGTGTTCCCTTTGGGTCTCTTAGTTTAGTAGGGTGGCACATGAGTATACAGTCTTGTTGCATGCTCTCACTGTGTGTATTGTGCTGCCAGCACCAGGGGTGGGTATGCATGTGTCATTTGTCATCACACCCACATGTGGTGTGTCATGCAGTGGGGGATGGACACCCACCCTCATGGGAGTGGGACACTGCTGTCAGTGATGTGTTGGCATGCCACTCTCAATGTTGTCGCACTTTGTGTATGCCAATATGCACCCATGGTGTTTTGTTAATTGTAGGATGGTGTACACACCACCATGTCTCTGTCCACTGCTGGGGGGACTCTGCACCCACCCCTTCTATGTCTGGGCACTGCTGGGAGTGATAGGCACCCACACCTCCTATGTCTGGGCACTGCTGGGAGTGATAGGCACCCACCCCTCCTATGTCTGGGCTCTGCTGGGAGGACTCTGCACCCACCCCTCCTATGTCTGGGCACTGCTGGGAGTGATAGGCACCCATCCCTCCTATGTCTGGGCACTGCTGGGAGGACTCTGCACCCACCCCTCCTATGTCTGGGCATTGCTGGGAGTGAAAGGCACCCACCCCTCCTATGTCTGGGCACTGCTGGGAGGACTCTGCACCCACCCCTACTATGTCTGGGCACTGCTGGGAGGACTCTGCACCCACCCCTCCTATGTCTGGGCACTGCTGGGAGTGATAGGCACCCACCCCTCCTATGTCTGGGCACTGCTGGGAGGACTCTGCACCCACCCCTCCTATGTCTGGGCACTGCTGGGAGTGATAGGCACCCACCCCTCCTATGTCTGGGCACTGCTGGGAGGACTCTGCACCCACCCCTCTTATGTCTGGGCACTGCTGGGATTGATAGGCACCCACCCCTCCTATGTCTGGGCCCTGCTGGGGGGACTCTGCACCCACCCCTCCTATGTCTGGGCACTTCTGGGAGGACTCTGCTCCCACCCCTCCTATGTCTGGGCACTGCTGGGAGGACTCTGCACCCACCCCTCCTATGTCGGGGCACTGCTGGGAGGACTCTGCACCCACCCCTCCTATGTCTGGGCACTGCTGGGAGTGATAGGCACCCACCCCTCCTATGTCTGGGCACTGCTGGGAGTGATAGGCACCCACCCCTCCTATGTCTGGGCACTGCTGGGGGGACTCTGCACCCACCTCTCTTATGTATGGGCACTGCTGGGAGTGATAGGCACCCACCCCTCCTATGTCTGGGCACTGCTGGGGGGACTCTGCACCCACCCCTCCTATGTCTGGGCACTGCTGGGAGGACTCTGCACCCACCCCTCCTATGTCTGGGCACTGCTGGGAGTGATAGGCACCCACCCCTCCTAT
The DNA here is from genome assembly GCF_964204655.1 of Triturus cristatus. NCBI lineage: Eukaryota > Metazoa > Chordata > Amphibia > Caudata > Salamandridae > Triturus > Triturus cristatus. The sequence continues at coordinate 729,401,248 of NC_140587.1, read as the reverse complement.
GTCTGGGCACTGCTGGGAGGACTCTGCACCCACCCCTCCTAAGTCTGGGCACTGCTGGGGGGACTCTGCACCCACCCCTCCTATGTCTGGGCACTGCTGGGAGGACTCTGCACCCACCCCTCCTATGTCTGGGCACTGCTGGGAGGACTCCGCACCCACCCCTCCTATGTCTGGGCACTGCTGGGAGTGATAGGCACCCACCTATGTCTGGGCACTGCTGGGAGTGATAGGCACCCACCCCTCCTATGTCTGGGCACTGCTGGGGGGACTCTGCACCCACCCCTCCTATGTCTGGGCACTGCTGGGAGTGATAGGCACCCACCCCTCCTATGTCTGGGCACTGCTGGGGGGACTCTGCACCCACCCCTCCTATGTCTGGGCACTGCTGGCAGGACTCTGCACCCACCCCTCCTATGTCTGGGCACTGCTGGGAGGACTCTGCACCCACCCCTCCTATGTCTGGGCACTGCTGGGAGTGATAGGCACCCACCCCTCCTATGTCTGGGCACTGCTGGGAGTGATAGGCACCCACCCCTCCTATGTCTGGGCACTACTGGGGGGACTCTGCACCCACCCCTCCTATGTCTGGGCACTGCTGGGAGTGATAGGCACCCACCCCTCCTATGTCTGGGCACTGCTGGGGGGACTCTGCACCCACCCCTCCTATGTCTGGGCACTGCTGGGAGGACTCTGCACCCACCCCTCCTATGTCTGGACACTAATGGGAGTGATAGGCACCCACCCCTCCTATGTCTGGGCACTGCTGGGAGGACTCTGCACCCACCCCTCCTATGTCTGGGCACTGCTGGGAGTGATAGGCACCCACACCTCCTATGTCTGGGCACTGCTGGGAGTGATAGGCACCCACACCTCCTATGTCTGGGCACTGCTGGGAGTGATAGGCACCCACCCCTCCTATGTCTGGGCACTGCTGGGAGGACTCTGCACCCACCCCTCCTATGTCTGGGCACTTCTGGGAGTGATAGGCACCCACCCCTCCTGTGTCTGTGCACTGCTGGGGGGACTCTGCACCCACCCCTCCTATGTCTGGGCACTGCTGGGAGGACTCTGCACCCACCCCTCCTATGTCTGTGCACTGCTGGGAGGACTCTGCACCCACCCCTCCTATGTCTGGGCACTGATGGGAGTGATAGGCACCCACCCCTCCTATGTCTGGGCACTGCTGGGAGGACTCTGCACCCACCCCTCCTATGTCTGGGCACTGCTGGGAGTGATAGGCACTCACCCCTCCTATGTCTGGGCACTGCTGGGAGGACTCTGCACCCACCCCTCCTATGTCTGGGCACTGCTGGGAGGACTCTGCACCCACCCCTCCTATGTCTGGGCACTGCTGGGAGTGATAGGCACCCACCCCTCCTATGTCTGGGCACTGCTGGGAGGACTCTGCACCCACCCCTCCTATGTCTGGGCACTGCTGGGAGTGATAGGCAATCACCCCTCCTATGTCTGGTCACTGCTGGGAGGACTCTGCACCCACCCCTCCTATATCTGGGCACTGCTGGGAGTGATAGGCACCCACATTCCTATGTCTGGGCACTGCTGGGAGGACTCTGCACCCACCCCTCCTATGTCTGGGCACTGCTGGGTGGACTCTGCACCCACCCCTCCTATGTCTGGGCACTGCTGGGAGGACTCTGCACCCACCCCTCCTATGTCTGGGCACTGCTGGGAGGACTCTGCACCCACTCCTCCTATGTCTGGGCACTGCTGGGAGTGATAGGCACCCACCCCTCCTATGTCTGGGCACTGCTGGGAGGAATCTGCACCCACCCCGCCTATGTCTGGGAACTGCTGGGGCTGATGGCCACACACCCCTATGTGTCTGTCCACTGGCGTGGTACGAGCCGTTCCCACGTCCTACGGCCTGGGTATGGGCCCTACCCCTACGGCATCCCAACAATGGCGGGACGGCCCATACCCATGCCTTTTGGACGTGGGTACGGGTCATACCTCCATTGTTGGGGTGCCGTAGGGGTACGTACCGTACCCATGCCTTTTGGACGTGGATACGGGTCGTACCCCCATTGTTGGGGTGCCATAGGGGTACGTACCGTACCCATGCCTTTAGGACGTGGGTACGGCTCATACCAAGCGTACCCCTACCTCACCACTGCAATGGTGGTACGGGCCATACCCATGCCTGTGGGACGTGGGTACGGGCTGTACCACCATTGTGGCGGTGACGTAGAGGTACGGCCCATACCCAGGCCTTTAGGACGTGGGTACGAGTCATACCCCCATTGTTGAGGTGCCGTAGGGGTACGTACCGTACCCATGCCTTTAGGACGTGGGTACGGCCCGTACCACGCGTACCCCTACATCACCACTGCAATGGTGGTACGGGCCGTACCCACACTCTGGGGGCCTGGGTATGGGCTGTGCCACCATTGTGGCGGTGACGTAGGGGTACGCGTGGTACGGGCCGTACCCACGCTCTTCAGGTGTGGGTACGGTTCGTACCCTTATGCCACCCCAACAATGGCGGTACGGCCAGTACCCATGCCTTTGGGACGTGGGTACGGGCCGTACCGCCATTGTTGGGGTGCCGTAGGGGTACGGCCCATACCCACGCCTTAGGAGCGTGGGTACGGGTCGTACCACACCCACCCCTACGTCACCCCAACAATGGCGGTACGGCCCGTACCCACACCTTAAGAGCGTGGGTACGGGTCGTACCACGCCCACCCCTACGTCACCCCAACAATGGCGGTACAGCCCGTACCCATGCCTTTGGGACGTGGGTACGGGCCGTACCGCCATTGTTGGGGTGACGTAGGGGTGGGCGTGGTACGACCCATACCCACGCTCTTAAGGCGTGGGTACGGTGCGTACCACAATTGTTGTGATGCCGGTTCGCGTCCATGTTGACTTCCGTTGTGGCGGACGCAGGCCTAGGTGGAGATGCCCCCACCCCCGAAGTGACCAGGCCCTGGGGGTCAGGTATGTACAGGACATGTGTGATTGTGGACTTGGGTGGGGGTTATGTTTCCTGCCCCTGCCCCCCCCTTTGCCCCTGGGTGTTGTTCTGACCTTCTGCGGCGTCTGCGTCGGTTCCTGTACACCAGGTGGACTGCTATGAGGGCCGGGATGACACGTAGGTTGGGGTCCATGGCTGTCTGTCACGTACAGGTGCTCCTTCTGCGCGTCGTCCTGATTTCCCGGCAGTTTTTGGCTGCCGTAAAATATTGTCCGTGCGGAGTGACGTGGGCACGAATCGTACTTGCTGGTTCGTGAAACGCTGCCTGACTCCGTCCGGACGTCACGTCCGCGGTGTCCCAGATCAGAATTGTGGGTATTTTTTGGTCAGTCGGTGGTTTTTACGATTCGTACGCAAATGGTGTTTGCGTACGAATCGTACTTGCATGTTTGTAAGGTATTTTTCCCAGGTACGAGTCGGACGGAGAAAACGCTCCGTCCGACGGTTCGTACCCGGGTTTTAACGGATCGGAATCGGCACCAGTATGATAAATCTGGCCCCTAATTCATATCACTTATACAAATAAACTATGCAACAAATACACAACAGAATATAAGACACCCATTGTTTCCAAATCTATACATTTATTCAAATAAATTCAATTTGCATAACTTTAAAATCGTTTTAATCAACTAATAAATAAGTACTGTATAATTTACATTAGTTTAATTATATTTACATGTGAGAAACCCTTCCCATCCTTATCCTTCAATATAACCTCCAACCCAGTAAAAATATTAGAAACTGTGTTATATTTAAAATATATTAATTATTTAATAAATACATTATACAATTAACTTAAAATACAATGAAATTAAAAAAAATACATTGTTTTAAAAAAAAGTAAACACTACTTTCCCGGTCCCCAAAATGAACCCCAACCTGAAAAAAAGTAAAAATCTTAAAATGTTAATTAAAAAATTAATCAATTATTTAGAAATATTTATAGCATTTTATTTCAACATAAATTGCAATATAAATTAAATACATAGCATAATACATAAAACTGACCTTAAAAATGTAATTGTGGTCAAAATATATTTTGAAGTCGAGATTGAGGTACCATATCACTCATTATCTAGTGTTTAATTAAATAGTACTGAAAACTGCTCTGTTTGACCTAATTAGTTACAAAGTTTCTTGGGGCAGCTAACACTGATTGACATGGACTGGCTTGAACACCAGTAATGGAATACTTAATTAGAACCCTCCCACACAGTTCAGAACTTTTAACCAGTTTGTGCTGAATACAAGTCCAGCCACTTTCCAAGACCAGCATCCACCACTGCAGCTGTGGACATGACACAACTTCATCTGAACATATCATTTCAGGTTTCTAAATGGTCACCCCGGATTTTTCGCCTTTTGCTTCACCCTATGGTTTTGCTGGCTTTAGAACTCTGTACACTTTAATCTTGCTAACTACTGGTTTAAGTGCCAGTTCTCCCCCTTTATACATGGTGGAATTGACATATTGTTAATTTCTGTATTTAACTTACCTATAAGTCCCTATTGTATGGTACAAATTGTGCCCATGGGCTTAAAGTTAAACTAGAGGACTGCAGCACTTACTGTAGCTACCACTACAGTGACAACGCAAACATGGCTTCAGGCCTACACTGTGCATCCTGACTGTAGCAGTGTTAAAAACGCAATTGACCTGTCAAAATAAACCCTTCTGGCAAGTCAAACCTCCTGTTAGACGGCGACCTCAGAGGAGCCCGGAAGGGAGTCCTGACTACCCTGAGACCCACCCTCGAGTATCGTAGCCGGGCACTGGCGGGAGACTCCTCAGGTGGAGAAGTCTCGTATCGAGGATCGTACTTCGGGCACCACACGACACAGAAACAACACACCATGCGTTCTCAGGAACCAATCTTTATCAAATAGGTTAGCACTGCAAATATGTACAAGGAGAGCGCGGGCTCAATGAGTCTCGGAAGGGATAGGGGGTAGCGGGACAGTCTTTGGCACAAAAGTTCAAGGTAAGGATGTACCCGGCGCACAGCTCACAATCCTTGAGCTGGGGGGTAGGCTGGTTGTCGTGGGGTCCGGCGGGACCAGTGGAGTCTGTGGAAGCCGCGAGTCACTCAGCGGGCTCAGGTACAAGTTCGGAGGTCTTACGATCTTCAGGGAGCCGCGAGTCACTCAGCAGGGCTCAGGTACAAGTTCGGAGGTCTTACGATCTTCGGGGAGCCGCGAGTCACTCAGCAGGGCTCAGGTACAAGTTCGGAGGTCTTACGATCTTCAGGGAGCCGCGAGTCACTCAGCAGGGCTCAGGTACAAGTTCGGAGGTCTTACGATCTTCGGGGAGCCGCGAGTCACTCAGCAGGGCTCAGGTAGTTCTAAGTTCCAGGAGCCGCGACCACATCAGCAGGCTCTCGTTGTTCCAGCGTCGAATCTGCCGGACAGTCCCAGAGCACCCCTGGTTATAGGTCGACCCCCCTTTGATGTCCGGAGTCTGTGCAGGCAGGGGTCTTGTCACCTGGGGGTCGCTTGTCGGGGGTTTTCTGCCATTGTCTTTTGATCCTTTCAGGCGGGTCGGGAGGAGTCCCAGACACCCAGCAGGCGTGGAGCCAGCCTTCAGGGAGGCCGGAGGGCCGATCGAAACCCATCGTCCCAGGGGAGTTTCAGAGGTGCGATAGAAACTGCTCCTCCCTCTCTCAACCCCTGGAAGCGGGATGTCCTCCAGCCGGAGTGGCGCCTCTAGGCCCGGGTCGCGCTGGGGCCGGGCGGCCATCTTGGTGCATGGAGTGGGCATGCGGGCCCGGGGTGGCCGAAAGGAGAGAGGCCATGGACGAGGGTGTCCGGGTTGAGTGCGTGTGTTCTGGTGGAAAGGCTTGGTGAGGCCGGGGGATTGGGGCCGCCGGCAACAGGTTAGGTGATGTGGGGACCAGTAGAGCCATGTTACGAGGCCGGGTCCAACACGCGTCCCCCCCAGCTGAAAGCCGGAGAGAACTGCCCATCATCTTGGGGGGTTCTCTTCGCTGAGGCGGAAGAACCGGGAGAGGCCATCGGCGTTGGCGTGGTCCGTCCCAGGACGGTGTTCCACGGTGAAATCCATCCCCTGAAGGGAGATTGACCACCGCAGTAGCTTGGGGTTTTCTCCCCGCATCTGCATAAGCCATCGCAAGGGCCGATGATCGGTTTGGACTTTGAAATGGGTGCCGAACAGGTAAGGGCGTAGTTTCTTGAGTGCCCAGACCACGGCAAAGGCTTCGCGCTCAACGGTACTCCATCGCTGTTCTCTGGGTAACAGCCGCCGACTGAGGAAGGCGACGGGCTGGTCCAGGCCTTGGTCATTCATCTGGGATAGGACGGCCCCAATGCCATGCTCGGAGGCATCGGTCTGGACTACAAACTCCTTGGAGTAGTCGGGAGCCTGGAGGACGGGGGCCGTGCACATGGCCTTCTTTAGGGCATCGAACGCCTCCTGGCAGGCGGTTGTCCACTGAACCTTTTTTGGCTGTTTTTTGGATGTGAGTTCTGTGAGGGGGCTGACAAGGCTGCCATACCCCTGGATGAATCTGCGGTAGTAGCCAGTGAGGCCCAGAAAGGCTCGGACCTCCGTTTGGGTGGTGGGGGGTTCCCAGGCCACGATGGCGTCGATTTTTGGTTGTAGAGGGGCGACCTGGCCACTCCCGACCTGGTGCCCCAGGTAGACTACTGATCCTTGTCCAATTTGGCACTTGCTGGCTTTTACTGTCAGGCCTGCCTGGCGCAGGGCGGTTAGCACCCTCCGGAGGTGCTGGAGGTGCTCACCCCATTCGGAACTGAAAACGGCGATGTCGTCCAGATATGCCGCGCTGAACTGTTCTAGCCCGGCCAGGACTCTGTTTACCAGTCGCTGGAAGGTGGCCGGGGCATTTTTCATTCCGAAGGGCATTACGCGGAAGCGGTAATGTCCATCTGGGGTGGAGAAGGCAGACCGCTCCTTGGCCCCCTCGGTGAGCGCAATCTGCCAGTATCCGCAGGTGAGGTCGAAGGTGCTGAGGAACCGTGCTGCCCCGAGTCGGTCAATGAGCTCGTCGGCTCGTGGGATGGGGTGGGCATCGGCTCGGGTGACGTCATTGAGCCCCCGGTAGTCCACACAGAACCGGAGCTCGGGGGCGACACCGGGGGCCGCTGCCTTCGGGACCAGGACCACGGGGCTGGCCCAGGGACTGTCAGATGGCTCGATCACTCCCATGGTCAACATCTTTGAGACTTCAGCTTGAATGCAGGACCGGACCCGGTCGGGGACCCGGTAGGCTCGGTGTCTCACCGGCGGGCTGTCCCCGGTGTCCACGTCATGGACACACCAGTCGGTGACTCGGGGGATCAGGGAGAAGAGGTCGGCAAATTGTCCTAGTAGCTGGCGGCAGTCCTCTTGCTGCTGGGTAGTGAGAGCTGGGGAGATATTCACTCCCTCCACGGAGCCATCCTGCTCCTTGACACACAGGAGGTCCGGGAGGGGATCGGACTCATCTTCGGCCCCGTCATTGGTGGCCAGCAGGAGGCTTAGTTCTGTCCGCACGAAGTGAGGCTTGAGGCGGTTCACGTGAAGGACCCGGAGGGGATCCCGGGGCGACTGGACGTCCACCAAGTATGTGACTGGGCTCTTCCGCTCAATCACTTTGTAGGGCCCGGTCCACCTGTCCTGGAGGGCGCCTGGCTTCACGGGAGCCATGACCCATACTTGTTGGCCCGGCTGGAACTCGACCAGAGTGGCATTCTGGTCGTACCAGCGCTTCATCTCTTCTTGGCTTGTCTCTAGGTTGGCCTGGGCCAGTGCTCGGAACTTCCTGGTCTGGTTCCGGAGGGTCAGAACATAGTGGAACACATCTCGTGGGGTGGTCTGGGGTGCCGCCTCCCACCCTTCCTTAACCAAGCTGAGGGGACCCCGGACGGGGTGTCCATAGAGCAACTCAAACGGGCTGAACCCTAGGGACTTCTGGGGGACCTCTCGGTAAGCGAACAAGAGGCAGGGGAGCAGGACGTCCCACTTACGCCGGAGGGGCTCTTCTAGGCCGGTGATCATCCCTTTCAGAGTCCGGTTAAACCTCTCTACTAGGCCGTTCCCCTGGGGATGGTACGGGGTAGTGAATTTGTAGGACACTCCACATTGTTGCCACAGGGACGTCATGTACCTCGAGATAAAATTAGTGCCGCGATCGCTCACGACCTCGCGGGGGAACCCTACCCGGGAAAAGATCCCCATCAGGGCCCGGCCCACTACGGGGGCCGTGACGGTGCGTAGGGGGATCGCCTCAGGGTATCGGGTGGCGTGATCCACCAGGACCAGGATGAAACGGTGACCTTGGGAGGTGGGGGGGTCCAGGGGCCCCACGATGTCGATCCCGACTCGTTCAAAGGGGGTACTGACGACCGGGAAGGGTTGGAGGGGAGCCTTGCGCTTCCCCCCACTCTTCCCGCTAGCTTGGCACATGGGACAGGACTTGCAGTGGGCTTCTACGGCTGCTCTCATCTTAGGCCAGTAAAAATGGGTCACGAGACGGCTGTAGGTCTTGTCTTGACCCAGGTGGCTGGCAAGGGGGACGTCGTGGGCTAAGCCCAGGAGGAAGTCTCGGAAGCGGAGGGGTACCACCAGCACCCGACCGGATCCCAGCTCCACCGACTTCTGCTCACTATACAAAAGGCTATTTTCCCAATAAATTCGGTGCGTGCCAGTTTGGTCGCCTGCGGCTTGGACCTCGGCCTGGCGCCGCAGTCCGACCAGGGAAGGACAGGTGGCTTGCTCCCGGCAAAACTCCTCCCGGGTGGGTCCACCCTCGTGGCGCCATTGGGCCAACTCGGGTAGATCGCCTAACTCAGGGACCGGGGCGGTGTCGGATAGGGAGGGCTCGTCGCTGGCGACGGGCCCCTCCGATGGGGGGACGGGAGGACCCTCGGGGGTTACTGCTCTGACTTCTTCGGTCGGGGCGTCTTCGACTTCTCCCAGGGGGGTGAGTCAGGCTGACATAGATCGGGTGGTGGCGCACACCCACTCGGGGAGCCCCATCATCCCTAGGTGGGCCTTGCGTTCGACGTGCTTCCAGGGCGAACTCTCCAGGTCGTTCCCTAGGAGGCAGTCGACCGGCTGGGAGGTTCTTACGGCCACCCTCAGTTTACCTACTACTCCACCCCACTCAAACGGCACCAGAGCTACCTGACACATACTCTCCCTATTATCGGCGGAAATGACTGGGCAAAAGACGTTGGGGAGGATCTGCTCCTCGGGGACTAAGTGCCTGAGGACACCGGTGATGCTGGCCCCGGTGTCCCGCAGGGCCTCTATTTGGTGGCCATTGATCTTAACGAGCTGCCCGTATTTCTTCGTGTTGGAGGGCAGGAGGCTACCAGGGACCATCTCCCTATCTCCCAGGGATACTAGGGCCATGGCTGCGGGTTCCCATTCCCCGGCTTCCTCAACCTCCTCCCCCAGGGCTACGTTGGCTATCTGTCTTGCAGGGGTGTTTTGGGTGGCCATGGGGCACTCTGGGTCATTGGCGTAGTGCCCGGGCTTCTGGCAACGGAAGCAAGTGACGGTTACCCTGTGTCCCCGTCTCCCGGGGGGTCCGGTTACTGGTGGGGGGGGCGCTGGGAAAGGTGGAGATTGGGTCTTCGGAGGACTAGGCTGGGACTCTCTCTGGCCTCCCTGGTTCCCCCCTCCTCTCTGGCGGGGTGGTCCCTGACTGGCTCGGGGGTATTCTCCTACCATGCCCCGGGTGACCCGGGTGTTGGTCCAGCGGTCTGCTTCCACCGCCAGCTTCCTGGGATCGGTGAGTTTGCTGTAGAGCAGATGCTGGCGTAGTTCCACAAAGCAGTTCGCAGCCAGGTGTTCCCACAATAGGAGGTCGGTGAGTTCCTCAAGAGTGGTGACTTTGCTGCCCTTGACCCACCCATCGAAGGCCCGACTAAAAAAGTTCACATATTCTACCCAGGTGGTGCCCGGGATTTTCCTGCAGTCCCGGAATCGTTGACGGTACATCTCGGGGGTGAGACCGTACCTTGTGAGTAGAGCTTCTTTCATGTGGCTGTAGGAGGTCTGCAGAGAGAGGGGCAGGTCGAGCAGGGTGTCTCTTCCTTCGCTCAGAAATCGTCCCCACAACCCTGCCCCCCAGTCCTTCTGCGGGACCTGATGGGAGGTCACGGCGACCTCGTAGGCCCTGAACCATTGCTGAATGTCATCGTTTTTATAATATTCCTTGACCACATCTTTGGGGATGTGGACCTTCTGCTCCGCTGGGGAGGTCGCCTCTCGGTTTCCCGGGGGCCTCCCTTCCTCACTTCTGGCCTTGAGTTCGATTTCCTTCAAGCTGCGTTCATGCTCCAGTTGGAGCTTCCTTCCTTCGTGTTCCCGTTGGAGCTTCTTCTCTTCTAGCTCGCCTTGCACGCGCATTTGCTCCACTGCTAGCTTTTTCTCTGCTAACTTTAATTCGCCTTCGATTTTGAGCTTAGCTAACTCGAGTTCGTGATTGCGGCTTCTCTCTCTGTCCGCGAGTTCCTCCGGGGATAGGCCCCCTTCTGTTACGATGTTTCGCACCTGATTGTTGCTGCTTTCGCCTTGGGAAGGTTCTGCCTCGTCGGGGTGCTCCCCCGTGTTTTCCGGGCGGGAGGCCCCGGTATCCACCCAGGCTTTCAGTGCTTTCTGCAAATCTTCCTTGGTGTTGAGACCGGTGGTAGCAATTCTAAGTTCTTTGCAGAATTGCTTTAGTTCTTTGAGTGTGTATTCTTCTAGTTGTTCCACCTGGAACACCCTGTTGGCGTTTATTTCTGCGGGGATCACGGTGTTTCCTTCTGCCATCTTTGTTGGTAGTGCGTCCGTCGTTCACAGTATGATCTCTCGGTGATGGGCCCGAATCCCGTCGCTTGCCACCAATGTTAGACGGCGACCTCAGAGGAGCCCGGAAGGGAGTCCTGACTACCCTGAGACCCACCCTCGAGTATCGTAGCCGGGCACTGGCGGGAGACTCCTCAGGTGGAGAAGTCTCGTATCGAGGATCGTACTTCGGGCACCACACGACACAGAAACAACACACCGTGCGTTCTCAGGAACCAATCTTTATCAAATAGGTTAGCACTGCAAATATGTACAAGGAGAGCGCGGGCTCAATGAGTCTCGGAAGGGATAGGGGGTAGCGGGACAGTCTTTGGCACAAAAGTTCAAGGTAAGGATGTACCCGGCGCACAGCTCACAATCCTCGAGCTGGGGGGTAGGCTGGTTGTCGTGGGGTCCGGCGGGACCAGTGGAGTCTGTGGAAGCCGCGAGTCACTCAGCGGGCTCAGGTACAAGTTCGGAGGTCTTACGATCTTCAGGGAGCCGCGAGTCACTCAGCAGGGCTCAGGTACAAGTTCGGAGGTCTTACGATCTTCGGGGAGCCGCGAGTCACTCAGCAGGGCTCAGGTACAAGTTCGGAGGTCTTACGATCTTCAGGGAGCCGCGAGTCACTCAGCAGGGCTCAGGTACAAGTTCGGAGGTCTTACGATCTTCGGGGAGCCGCGAGTCACTCAGCAGGGCTCAGGTAGTTCTAAGTTCCAGGAGCCGCGACCACGTCAGCAGGCTCTCGTTGTTCCAGCGTCGAATCTGCCGGACAGTCCCAGAGCACCCCTGGTTATAGGTCGACCCCCCTTTGATGTCCGGAGTCTGTGCAGGCAGGGGTCTTGTCACCTGGGGGTCGCTTGTCGGGGGTTTCCTGCCATTGTCTTTTGATCCTTTCAGGCCGGGTCGGGAGGAGTCCCAGACACCCAGCAGGCGTGGAGCCAGCCTTCAGGGAGGCCGGAGGGCCGATCGAAACCCATCGTCCCAGGGGAGTTTCAGAGGTGCGATAGAAACTGCTCCTCCCTCTCTCAACCCCTGGAAGCGGGATGTCCTCCAGCCGGAGTGGCGCCTCTAGGCCCGGGTCGCGCTGGGGCCGGGCGGCCATCTTGGTGCATGGAGTGGGCACACGGGCCCGGGGTGGCCGAAAGGAGAGAGGCCATGGACGAGGGTGTCCGGGTTGAGTGCGTGTGTTCTGGTGGAAAGGCTTGGTGAGGCCGGGGGATTGGGGCCGCCGGCAACAGGTTAGGTGATGTGGGGACCAGTAGAGCCATGTTACGAGGCCGGGTCCAACACCTCCCATTAAAATATTAATTTAGTCCTATGTAGGCCATGTAGTCCACAGCAGGGTCATGGTATTTATAAGTAGGACATGTAGGAATATAATGCCGACATCCCATTAGAGTGTGGCAGTCCTAGCTGTACTATGTAGAAATGCAGATTACAGATTAAAATTCTCAAATGGTATTTTGAGAATGGGACTAGCTAACGATGAAACAACTATTTTTAATAGTTATTATGAATCCAATTTAATAGTATCGTCAAATTTTTAATAAATACTAAGGAAAAGTAATTTTTAGAAATGTTGGTTTTCCCTGCCTGACAGGCTAAATTTGCATTTGCTCTACCACTTCTGCAAGCCACTAATTAGCATTTGTATTGGTGGGAAAAGGGTGGGAAATGCCTCCCAGTTACAATTAATAGGTTGACCTGAAAGGGGGGAGATGACCCTTCTGGACCTCCCAGTATAACCATTAAAAGGGGGAGGATAGTGAAAATCTTTTTGACATTACTGTGGTAAAGTGCTCAAGTGTCAAAGCCTGTTTGACAAGCCTGCTGAGTTTACTTATATCACTTTGGGGTAAACTTGAATGGCCAAGAACAGTATGTCACAATAATTTTGTGTATCCACTGTCTGGTTGCTGAAGTGCCTGCTTTACCACAGCAGCCTTCTGTCTCAGGGTTTTGCATAAACAACTAAAGGTGCACTTGAAAAAAGGGAAAGAGGATGCCAAGACAATTCTTGAGTATCCACAGTCTGGTTGCTGGAGAATCCTACTTTTCTTCCACCAAAATGTCTGTCTCTCAGTTTATTGTGTGCACAGTGACTGCTTCAAACTGTTTTTCCTCATTAGATGTTGTAGGACACAAGTATTATCATAGCAAACTCCCCACACACACACCCAGCCCTCTGAGCCCAAGATTAGTGCGGCCGATGGACTTCACAATTTTAAAGATACCCATAGTTGGTAGGTATGGCCACAGGAACTTTTTCCCTATTGATGAGGGTGTGCCTAGGAGTAATTCCCAGCTAGTAGGTTATGCATGGCATAAAAGTGACACACCCAGACACCCACTTCAGAATACTCCTGGACCTGGGGAAGATCAGAAGAGGACTGAATCCGCTTTCTGTGACCTGTGAAGAGCTGTGAGGTACCAGATGTGAGGTACCAGATCTGTTCTCTCTTGTACCCAGGACACAAAGGTGGACTCTAGTGGTCGTAAGGCTGTCATTTTGTTAAAGCTTCAGGGATACAACAAGCTACAAGAGGCCTTTCCTGCAACTGGACCTGGACTGGTCCCTGCTGTTAGCCTTCACTTGACACCCTGTGAGTCTCTAAGTTTCTTCCCTGAGATCCTGGGGGCCTTTAGAGGTGTGCTTACGTGGTGGAACAGGTACTTAAAGGACTAAGGGCATGATTATGAGGTTGGAGGTCCATGGAATGCCAAACTTATGATGGCGCAGCTGGGGTCCAACTGCCTTCATACAAATTTTGCAGTCAGACTGCCCTGGGACCGCAGCAACTGCTGGGGATCCGCGGTCCCTCAGAGGTGGCACAGTGGTCTGAGGCAGCAATATGCACCACTGCAGCACTGCCAAGCGTAAAATGACTTTACAGTAGGGGTGGGCGGAATTTGCGGAATTAACCTTTCCAAATTATCGCGAGAATGTTTAAAATTATCGCAAACAAGCAGAAATATCGCGAAGATGCGGAAGTTTTTTTCCGGCATGTTCGCGAGATTTTCTGCATGGTTGCGGGTCGCCAACTTACCCATGTGGTTGCTTGCGGGCGCGGCCATCTTGTTTTGAGTTGTTCTCGCGGTGCATGATCGCGAGAAGAAAGACGTGATCGCGCGACGCATGACGTCACTGCGGGCGCGAACTGTCGCGAGACAGCGCAAATGGCTAAAAACAATACAACATCTCATGGAGAACGCGACCGGATCAAGAAAACTTGTCGGCGAACGCAGGGATTCAGGTAAGGCGATCGCGCGCGGGCGAGAATGTATCATTTTACAGCGCGAGCAAGAAACAAATTATCGCCAAGCTGCGGAAACCGGAATTTTTGACATTTTCGCGCTCTCCGCGGAACGCAAAAATGTCAAATTATCACAATTTCCGCGAACGGAACGAAATTTTTGCCCAGGCCTACTTTACAGTCCTCCACACTTTTCATGGAGGTGAGCCCGCCATGAAAAGTGTGGTGGTCAGGAAAGTAATGGGGCCCTACAAGGCCCCCTGGTGCCCATGTGCATGTGGGACTTGCAGGGGGCACTTGTTGTGCTCCCCTGTGTGCATGGCATGGACTGCAGGAGCTGGCTTTGGTACTCCCTCGGCACTGCAGTTCCAAGGCTCTCATATGGACCTCAGATCTGCATCGCCGTGGGACAGCCACAGCACCGTCCACTAGATCAAGAGAAAATTCCTAATCTGGTGGGTGGGTGGCTCTGGTGGTGTGGGAGTAGGGCGGTGGTGTGGGGGCCAGCTCTCACACCGCCAAAGTTGTAACTAGGCCCTAAGTCAAAATGTTAAATCTTCGACCAGGACAAACCTAGTTGGTGTCTCTGACCTGTGCTCCATCATGTTCAACATCAAACTGTGCCTACGTCCCAGTCTATAGTGATAATTGACTATCATTGGCAGTTTCTGATTCATGGAGTTAATCCTACTTCAAACTTTAGAAAAAACATATCTCTGATTCCCCTTATAGGAGTTTTGTCATTTTGGTGTCATTTTTGTAATTTGGTTTGGGGGTTTAATTGTTTTTCATTTTGACTTTAATATTGTTTTGGTACTGTATAAATATTCTTCACATTGCCCTAAGTTATGCCTGTGTACTCTGTGCCATAACTACCAAGAGTTTGAGCTCTGCCTAATTTAGTGACTTTAAGGGTTCACCCTGACAAGAGTTGTTAATATTTCTTGAGACGGGTAATAACCAACCCCAAATAATGATCTAGTTTCTAACAATATCCACTTTGAAATGAAACTGAATCAAAACGCTTCCTGTAAATAAATATGGATAGTAAATAATAATAATAACTGCATATGCATACCCCTCTGGGAATCTTGAAAGTTTGTTTCTTTAAATGTCACAGCTTGCACCTATTATCTTGTCAAATTGTAGTGAGAAAATATACATTGTGCTGGCAGTATTAGAAAGGAGATAGCATGAAGGCTATTGAATTGTCCATGTATTTGAATGAGTATATGTCAGAATCATCCATATAAAATTACCTTAGCCATGCCCCAGAGTGATTTTTTGTGACAATCTAGGTGACTTAAAATGGTGGGATTCTGACAAGTTACGCTTAGAATAAATGAGTGGATATATGGCAACTTGGTGTCAGGGGATCAGAAGCTGTTGAGAAACCATCTATCTCTAAAGATATAAATGGGAAACCACAGTTTACTACTACTCCATATGCAGCAAAAAGAAGGGCTTAATCACACAAGTAAACTAAAAGCATGCGTCGCTCGACCACTGGAATTTAATGACTAGATATCAAGCTCTGTCACACATAGATGAGAAACTAAGGATGTAAGTATTTTGAGAACCCAAGAAGTTTTGTAGAAAATAATTATAGACATAAAGGATAGACCGAAGGTTCTGTACAAATTGGAAAGTCAGCTGGATGAACACTCTAAATAACAGCAGGTGATGCAAAATATGTATTATTGGTTAAAGCTGCAACATGACAAGTATAGCTAGGTATACAGGTGTTTAGAGCTGAATGTTAGCACGGTGTCTGAGTGGGCGGAACGTTACCTCACTAATATTTGTTAGAAATTATGTTTCTCATTCATACCCGCCTTGATACCTCTATGGTATTATCCTCAAAAGTTCAGTTTTTGGAATAATATCCATTGGGCAAACACTTCTTCCAAAATCTTTGGTGAGTTATGTAAATGTATATCTGAAGTACAGGAGAGTAATGAAGCATTAATTGGCTGATCAGGCAAGTAATTGTCATCAAGAGTCTGAGTGTTAGAACCAACACAAATATAATGAATGTGTTATTTCTGTGGTGTTTTATGTCACTGGATCTTTCTGTTATTATTTGTCATCTAAAACTGAAGATCTATGAGAATGCTTCTGTTGGGATGGAATCGCCCCTTTTCATGGCTCAGTATAGTGCTTACTGAATTGCCCTCACTGTGTATTGCTGCAGGTATTGATTTTTGGCCTCAGCAAACATGACAATCAGATGTGTGCTGTGCACATTATGTGAAAAAGTGTGGGTCACAGAGGGGGCCTCTGTCGTCCCACCCGGACACATCAAGTCTCTCCTCTATTCTGAGAGTAATTACTGTCATCTAACTGGGCTGTGAGGAACTGCACAGTTGGCAGCAAACGGTTGTAGCAGAAAGAGTGGGCAATTTATGTGTTGCTTTTAGTCAGAGAGCAGCCTAGTGGCCTCTGCTCTGTAAAAAGGTCTGCAGTATCTTTCTGCTGGGTCATGTGCTGCATTCATTTGGTGCAGTGCTGGTGTGCATATGTTTGCTATATATGCATGTGGCAAAGTGAACATAGACTATGTGTGGTAGGAATGACCCAACCAGATCAGGAGATGATTTTGTAGAAGGTCAGGGAACATTCAAAGGCCTCTTTGAAGTCCCCAAGGTTCATGTGAATCGATAGTGGGGAACAGAGGCCTTTTTTTAATTGCAGAGACAGTCGCTGCTTTTTCCTCTCTAATTCTTCCTGAGGGTATGCTGCAGACAGAGTTGATCAAGGTTGGGAAGACACCTCTCCTTTTGTGCCATTGTTTCACGTTATCTGACAGGGAACATGCTGCTCATTTGCCTTCAGCACAATCCGCAGATCAATAAAGTTGTGACTGAGCAGCCTGTATTAAAGAAGCCAAAGAAGTGATCTGGACTATCCAGCTATTGGCTAGCTATAGATGTGACAGTTGCTGGTGCCAATATTAAAACAATATTACTACAAAGCAATGTAAGGAAATCAATATGGACATTTTATCTATAAATCCATGTAAGCAAAATCTTTCACTCCTGTGTATTGATGCTGCAAGCCAGAGAGACGGAGCAGCCATGTATCAGAGGGAGGATTCATGTATTTTAAGTATTGGATATCACTATCACATAACCTTCGCCGATGGTCATATGGACCTCCGTTAGTGAACAGGGAGGATAGATAAGGCAACATCATTTACATTAATTACCATAATAGTGAAGACCAATTGGGAATTCACAGGAAACAACAAAGAGAATTGAAATTAGTGTATAAGGAATTTATTAACAAATTTATTCAAATCAATCATTAGTTCAGTAAGTATTTACATTTTTGTCATTATTATTACAGATTAAAATAATCTAAAAGTCAATATTTCAAAATAAGATAAAATAGTACATTGGTATGAATTATAATTAGAATGCAGATTATGCAGTAACTGTGTTCCATAAAGGAAAATCCCTAATATAAATGAAAGGAAAGTGGGTGAGAATGACTTATTATTTTAAGCAAAATTGGGTACAATGTCAGCTTCAGAAATCCAGGTTTCTGATCAGAGAATAGGAATGCATAAGCAGGAAGCCTTAGTGCTCAGACAGTGAGGATTAGAAGAGGCTGAAAGAGTCATCACATCTCGAAGTAAACCAGCATCTCTAAAATATGCTCTTCCCTAATCCAGGAAAACACACTATTGCAATTCAACAAAACTGTAATTGCAACATTACATCTTGTCTCTACTTTCAGGTACCAATCTTTCTCCTACAAAGGCTAAAAGCAGGTAAACTTTCAAGTTTCTCATGTATTAACAATAGCTCATACACAGCCATACCCTTGATTCAATATTTTGGACAGAATCTTGTGGCTCAGACAGCTCTTCCCTCAAGTTGCACTTTAGGACATCTTCCTCTTCTTCCGGTGAGAATCAGTTGTCTAATACATAGCAACAGCTATTTACTAGCTAACAGAAGGCTTCTAGAAAGTTACAGCATCTGCAGAAGGAAGAAAATGATCTCATGCAAACCAACTACATATATATGTTAACAAACCTATGAGCCCTAACGAGTAAAATCGACATTCAAAATGGCATGAGTATTTAAGCTAACTCCATTCATTACTACGTGTTAGCTCGAGTGCTTGTTTTTAAAGGCTAATTGGGATTTCCTACTACACTTTTTCCTTAAAAATGCATGTTATTTGAACTTTAATTTGTAAAATGAGGAATTTTCGCTGTATTAGTTGCTTTATTAATAAAGATTTGCCCAAAATTTGTGACAAAAGATGATAAAATTCTACCATTCCACGAAACACATGCAATCACCTTGGTAATTCACAGCTGTAAGGATTCCAACACCACCACCTACTAAGCAAACTACTGTTCTTGAGGGCATAGGATGATTCTTCCTATGTGCACACCTTTTTTGAAAGGTGTGGCAGATGCAAAGACTTGGTTTAAGACCCACTGGTTTGCTGTTCAATAATCTGGACTCTAAAAATCCTCTGTTGTACTTTAGAGGAAATGACAATAGTAAGTTGGCCTACATTGAAAAACTGCCTAATCATATTATTAAGGACAAAGTCCATGACAAATGTAATAGGGTAGCTCTACTATGGCAAACGTCTACATAGTTGGTACTGGACACCCCAACAAATTAATAATGTAGTGCTCGAGTCACATTATGAATTGTCGTGTTTAGTCAGGGCAGCAGCAATATCATGCATGAACTATAATACGGTCTAAGCGGAGCTCAGTTTTTGTCAGGTGTATTGAAGTGGAAACACTTTCTTAGGGGCATATTATCAAGAAACTGCATGAAAATATCGCCGCTTTAGCGGCAGAAAACTGCCGCTAAAGCGGTAATAATGGGCTTGATAATATGCCCTTGAGAATTCCCATAGAAGCCCATGTTCTGGTGTCAACATTGGCTTCTATTGGAATTCTCTGCGGCATATTATCAAGCCCATTATCGCCGCTTTAGCGGCAGTTTTCTACCGCTAAAGCGGCAATAATGTTAACGCCGTGCTTGATAATATGCCCCTAAGTACGCACACAAATGAGATCAAGGACAAGAAATTCACCTTCACTTTTAAGGAATACAAAAGATCACAGATCATTGGCACAGTTGCAATATTGCACAGTTTCAGAAAGTGATAGCATACATTCTGCCCTAACGATGAGGGCTGGTTGGAAGCAATATTGTCTATTATTTCATATCGAAGTAAGGTCTACAGGCTGTAAACCAGTGCACATACCTAACATGATTTGGGAGCATTACTAAGCATCCAGACTGAAACGGGGGAGGGGGTCTGAAAGTGATCTGAGCCTTTTCAGGCAAAAATTATGCATTATTTTCTTCTAACAAGAGCGTGGCAATAGAGGAGATCATGGGAGTAACAGGGGAGGGAGGAAGAGGCAGACCCATAGACGGGAGTGCGGGGCAGACCATGGTTTAAATGGAACAATACATAATGAATGTATAGTCTGAAAAAGGGAGCATAATCAAATCAGCTTGAAGCCAGAGAAATAGTTCAGTTAAAATACATGGATGCCAAAAAGATGCACATAAGCAATCATGTAATTACATCATATAAACCAAAACCTGAGGGTAGAGGCTGATCAGATCCGCACACAACAAATGAATATGGTTACTAGTTATTGAATAGTGCACGAAACCAGAGAGTACTCCCCTCTTTACTCCCTAAAACGTAGGATCAAATCCTACAACAACATTCAAATGCAAAAGGGTTTCAGCACTATATACATTTATATAAGCGTAATATAGCAACAGCAACTCAGTAACGAAGACATCTAGCACACAATGTGTATTTCATGGAGAAATGTTCTTCTTTATTTTTCTCAGATGGAAAATCTTTACATTTCATATTTCATATCCTCATAGCCAACGCGTTTCGTCTCCCACGAGACTTCTTCAGGGCTTACATATGTGATGTATAGAATTTTTTTCTTTGAGGTTCATATAGTTCGAATTCAGTAGTCAACGTTTTCTTTAGATCACTCAGTCTTCGGCAACGGTTTGATAGCCGGTCACATGCGTGGTCATCACCCAATTTTAGCAAAAAAAAATGTATTTTCTTTTTTTTTTTATTTTGCTAAAATGTGCGATCCCTTGCCTGTTGGCTTGTAGGTCCCCCAAAGTCTTTCTTATCAATTCAAAGGGCTCCCCTGGTTGCTCCAGTCCTGCCCTCACTTACCTTCACTGGGTGAGTCCCTCAAACCTTGCTGGTCTGCACCATCGACTTTCTTCACTTTACACAAGACTTGCAGTTGCCAAGGCTTGTTGGCTCCAATCAGAGTAGCCGACACCACAGTCAGCTGCAAACGTTGTGGACACTCCGAATCCAGCTGCTGGTCATCGTCAATCTCTCCTGGACCTCGTGAGCAAAGAGTCAAAACACCATCGATGACCTGAAATCACCCGACATCAGTGGTCATCCATCTTCCTGGCCACCGGTCACTGGCAAGTGACTTTGAATACTGTCCCTTCAATTTTCAGGTCATTTGCATCTCGATTCCACCCTTGGATTCCACCGGACACTTCTTCAGTCGACACAAGCAGCAAGTCTTCTTTGGTCTCCATAGAAAACAGCGACGCGACCCGACACCAAAAGACACCTATGCACCCGGCTTTCCTGGGTGAGGTAACTCGTGCACTCTGGTGCCCTAGTGTGTGTTGGCCCTCGAAATACTTACCTTGTAAGTGGCTTGCTTGTAGACTTCCTCGAAGTACTCTAAAACTTTAAGAAATCAAACCGCGATTTGCACCATTATAATCAATAGGGAACCCGCGGCTGTGTTCACACACTGCACGCGTCTCCCGTGGGCCTGTTACTTACCTGCTAACACTGGAGTAGTGAAGCCCCAGTGATTCCCCAGGCCCTAGGCCTTGTCATTTTGCAAGTCGACATTCTTATACCATTTTTTTAGTATATGGTCTAGTACGCCCCTAGGGCTCCAGCCATATTTGTGCTTAACTTATTGAGAAACCTTGAATTTTGAATGTGTATCTGGCTTCTAATCTCATAAAGAGATTAGTAGAGTGTGTCTAGAAATAAATACATATATATTTGATCTATATACCTGTGTGGTGTCCTTTCATTTGGTAATTCAAGAGATTATAAGGTAAAACAAACTGCTTTACATTCCTCTGAGACTTAGCCTGAAGGCTGCTCTCCACAGCTACCACTAGGATAGCTTTCTTTAAAAGGTTGTCTTAAACCTATCTACCATAAGAGTCGAATTGGACTGGTGCAAGGTGGCCACTATAACTAGTGACCAGCATATGCCAGGCCAACTTCTCACATTGGTGGGCAGCGTGTGGGATTCCAGCTTGCCATTGTTTTACCAGAAAATCTCTATTTGAATTACTAACTGAAAACCACTAATGGTACTCAAGGTACATATAAAGTCAAGCTTAGTATCAATAAGTTCTACTGAACTTAGAGCTGTTTGTGAAGGGATTGCACACCCTTGCTACAGCTCAAGCTAGGTTCAGTAGGCCACAAACTAGTGTAGGTAGTACAACACTGCACAACACTAGAATGTCCTTAATAGGCCTGGGCGAAGCACTACGCTACGCTCGCGTAGTTTGCGAAGTTCGCGCTACTTCGCACTACGCGAACTGCACGTAGCACAGTGCGAACACGCGTAGCGTAGTGTTGCGTAGTGCTGCGGTCATTTTTTGCTTGCTCGCGGTCCTCAACATCAAGTTGGCGACCGCGAGCAAGCAAAATGACATCCTGGCGAGACTTTTTCCTTGTTCGCGATCGCGAGCATGGAAAATAAACCTCCCGGCGAGATTCCCAACGCGAGAAGGTCAGGTTTCTCATTGCGAGGGGTCGCGTATGCTCGCGACCGCTCGCGATGAGAAACTACCAGTTCGCGTTGAGAAAGCTGCAGCTCGAGGAAAAATCTACTCGAGCAGCAGAAAACTACAGCTCGCACTGTGCAAGATGCCATTTTCAATGATTGCACAGTGCCGGTTGCTTGTCCGCACTGTGCAATCATTGAAAACAACATCTTGCACAATGCGAACATGTTACTTCGCAGTTCGCGAAGTGCTACGCGTAGCTCGCGTAGTGCGAACTTCACTTTGCGTAGCTTCGCAAAGTGCTACTTCGCGAACTACGCCCACCCTTAGTCCTTAACCCCTTGCATGCCCGCCCCTTTCCCCGCCCAGTGCTGCGCTTTTTATTAGCGGGCGGAGTTCATGACGAGCTGGACTCGTCATGGGCACAGCGCCACCGCAGCCCATGACGAGTCCAGCTCGTCATGGGCACTGAAGGGGTTAAAAGCTGGAGCCAGTGGGTCCACCCAGCCTCAGTACAAGGACATGACCTACTGTGACTTGAAGGCCATGTGTGTCGAAAGACACCTGAAGCTAGGACGGAGTCCCTCAGCCCTACACCTGATAGATCTGTTAATAGCAGATGACCTTAGGTCAGCTCTAGGAGCTGACAGGTCTGAACCAGGGGATGGGTCAATTACAGTGTCTGGGTCTGATGATGAAAATCAGGATGACCAGGACTCTGTGGTTGAAGGGCCAGATCCACAAGGATCTGAACAGGACAGAGGAATTCTCCCTAAGAGAGTTGGCAGAGTGGAAGAGAGGCCTAGGTCCCTATCAAGGGAGTCTGACCACTCATATCACTCTGGCAAGGATTCTGTCCATCAGAGGAACTCATACTTACATAGAGAGACCTCCTCTGAAAGAAGGTACAAGATGCTCCAGTATGAGGAAGCTAGGCTTGCCCTCAGAACCAAGCAAATGGCCTTAGATAGAGAAGCCTTTGAGCTCCAGAGAGCTTCTAGAAAAGAGGGGTTAGATACCCCTGGTGGCAGCAACAGTCTCCCTAGAGGTAGAGAATATATTCCAGACCATAGGAATCTGTCCAAGGTTGTTTCTCCCTACCAGAGTGTGGATGATATCCACAAATGGATAACTGCTATGGAGAGGGTCTGTAAAGTTCAATAGGTCCCCCAGAAACAGTGGGCAGCAATCTTGTGGCTCTCCTTTTCTGATAAAGGTAGAGACAAGCTCACTGTTAGAGAAGAGGATGCTAATGACTATGAAGCCCTGAAGAGTGCATTAATAGATGGGTTTGGCTTAACCACTGAACAGTACAGGTTGAAGTTCAGAGATACCCAGAAAGCACAGACTCAGGATTGGAGTGACTTTGTTGATTGTGCAACCAAGGCTCTAGAAGGTTGGCTGGTTGGCAGTAGAGTTACTGATTTTAAGGGATTGTATAATCTTATCATGAGGGAACAGATCCTTAATATTTGCCAACACCAGTTGTTGCATCAGTCTCTGGAGGACTCTGATCTGACCTCTCCCCAAGAATTGGGAAAGAAGGGAGACAAATGGGTCAGAACCAGGGTGAGGCAGAAAACCCAGAACCAAGGGGGTGACACCAAGAAGCAAGACCCTAAAGGCTCAGATAAAGGTGGGGATAAGGCAAAAGCCCAGAAGTCTTCACAAGGGCCCCAAAAATGTGCATCTGGTGGGGATTCACAGTCTACAAAGGGAAAAGGCCAAAAGAAGCCCTGGTACACATTCTGTAAACAGAAAGGGCACTGGACTTCTGATTGTACCAAGTCCAAAGACCAAACCACTACCACTCCAGCCCCTAAGGCACCTGTTCCCCCTAGTGCAGTCATTGGTGGAGGTGGTAACCAGAATAAGGGTGTAGTTGGGTTGAGCCTGGGTTCTGATGTGGACTCTGGCCTAGTCAGAGTACCAACACAGACACTGCTAGTTTGTGAGGGAGACCTTGATATGTCCTTCCTAGTGAGCCCCAGTAATCTGGGCAAGTACAAACAGTAGCCTATCATAAATGGCAAACAGGCTTTGGCATTCAGGGACACAGATGCTAGTGTCACCATAGTGGCAGAGGATCTAGTGGACCCTGCACAGTTCATCCTGGGTGAAATGTACCAGGTGACCAATGCAAGCAATGTCAGGACCAACCATAGTCTGGCAGTTGTGAATTTCTCCTGGGGAGGGGTAACTGGCCTCAAAAAGGTAGTAGTCAGTGCAGACCTCCCTGTCGAATGTTTGATGGGAAATGATATGGAGACTTCAGCCTGGTCTGAAGTGGAATTATGGACTCATGCTGAGATGTTGGGCATACCTGCAGAGGTATTTGCTGTGACCAGGTCACAGGCCAAAATGCATAAAGCTGAACCAGCTCTGGATCCTGAAACTATGGACCAGATGCTACCCAAGAGGAGGAGCAGTAGGGTTAAGGTTGTGCCTTCCCCTCTGTCTCAGATCTCAGATTCCCCTCCTGAGGGAGGAGAAGCAGAGCCTGAAAAAGGAACTGCCCCAGAGGAACTTGAGCCTGGTCAGGTTGGGTTCTTGGGGGCAGGGGGACCTTCCAGGGAAGATCTGAGTAAGGAGCAACAGTGCTGCCCCTCTCTTGAACCCCTCAGACAGCAAGCTGCTGCTGAGGCTGCTGGTAGTGCTAGTGGGTCCCAAAAAGTTTATTGGGATGAGGGACTCCTATATTCTGAGGCTAGAGATCCTACCCCTGGAGCCACCAGGAGGTTGGTAATACCTCAGAAGTTTAGGGGGTTCCTCTTGACCTTAGCACATGACATCCCATTGACAGGACACTTGGGCCAAAACAAGACCTGGGACAGGCTTGTCCCTCATTTTCATTGGCCACACATGTCTCAGGACACCAAGGAGTTTTGTCGCTCCTGTGTCACTTGCCAAGCCAGTTGCAAGTCAGGTGGCACAACAAAGGCCCCCCTGGTACCACCACCTGTGGTGGGGTTTCCCTTTGAAAGGGTAGGTATTGACATTGTTGGTCCCCTTGACCCTCCAACTGCATCTGGGCACAGATATATACTGGTGGTAGAGGATCATGCCACCAGGTATCCAGAAGCTATACCCCCAAGGACTACCACAGCCCCTGTGATAGCAAGAGCCCTCATTGGAGTTTTCTCCAGAGTGGGTTTCCCTAAGGAGGTCATATCTGACAGAGATACAAACTTTATGTCAGGATATTTAAAAGCAATGTGGAAGGAGTGTGGTGTCAATTATAAATTCACTACTCCCTATCACCCACAATGCAATGGGTTAGTTGAGAGATTCAACAAAACCCCAAAGGGAATGATTAAAGGCCTCCCAGAAAAGCTTAGGCAAAAATGGGACCTTTTACTTCCCTGCCTTCTGTTTGCATACAGGGAGGTCCCACACAAGGGGGTTGGCTACAGCCCGTTTGAACTTCTGTTTGGGCACCCTGTCAGAGGACCCTTATGTCTGGTGAAGGAGGGATGGGAGTTACCTCTCAAACCTCCCAAACAGGATGTGATGGACTATTTACTTGGTCTCCGCTCCCGGATGGCAGAGTGCATGAAGAAGGCAACTAAAAACTAGGGGTGGGCGGAATTTGCGGAATTAACCTTCGCAAATTATCGCGAGAATGTTTAAAATTATCGCAAACAAGCAGAAATATCGCGAAGATGCGGACGTTTTTTTCCGGCATGTTCGCGAGATTTTCTGCATGGTTGCGGGTCGCCAACTTACCCATGTGGTTGCTTGCGGGCGCGGCCATCTTGTTTTGAGTTGTTCTCGCGGTGCATGATCGCGAGAAGAAAGACGTGATCGCGCGACGCATGACGTCACTGCGGGCGCGAACTGTCGCGAGACAGCGCAAATGGCTAAAAACAATACAACATCTCATGGAGAACGCGACCGGATCAAGAAAACTTGTCGGCGAACGCAGGGATTCAGGTAAGGCGATCGCGCGCGCGCGAGAATGTATCATTTTACAGCGCGAGCAAGAAACAAATTATCGCCAAGCTGCGGAAACCGGAATTTTTGACATTTTCGCGCTCTCCGCGGAACGCAAAAATGTCAAATTATCGCAATTTCCGCGAACGGAACGAAATTTTTGCCCAGGCCTACTAAAAACCTTGAGGTTAGCCAAGAATTACAAACAGCTTGGCATGACCATAAGGCTGTCCTGACTGTTTATCAGCCAGGCCAGAAAGTGTGGGTGTTGGAGCCTGTGGCCCCAGCAGCTCTCCAGGACAAATGGAGTGGCCCCGATACCATTGTTGAGAAAAAGGGAGAAGTCACCTACTTGGTGGATCTTGTAACTCCCAGGAGCCCCCTTAGGGTGCTCCATGTCAACAGACTTAAGCCATATGTGGAAAGGGCTGACATGGGCTTGCTCATGGCAACTGATGAGGACCAGGAGGAGGAGAGTGACCCTCTCCCTGACCTGCTCTCACAGAACCCTGATGATGGGTCAGTTGATGGTGTTGCTTTGGCAAGCAGCCTCACTGAACATCAGCAAACTGAATGCAGACAAGTTCTGCACCAGTTTAGACATATGTTTAGCCTGACCTCAAGTCAGACTTCCTGGTGCACCCATGAGGTGGTCAATGGAGACAGTCTGCCTGTAAAGAGTAAAATCTACAGGCGACCTGACCATGTCAGGGATAGTATCAGGACTGAAGTCCAGAAAATGTTGGAACTAGATGTTATTGAGCCTTCAGATAGCCCTTGGGCTAGCCCAGTAGTCCTTGTACCTAAACCTCATACGGTAAACAGTCATAATTTTGAAAAAAAAATATCGACTGGACAGAATATCGAGTTTTTAATATAGAATGGACAGAATATCGAATTGACAAAATATAGTGGTGAAGAATATCGAAAATCAGGTAAGAAATATCGATTTACATAATATAGAAGTAAGTAATATCGACAGTCATAATATAGTTGTTAAAAATATCGATTTTTTTTTATAGTGTTTTAAGTGTTAGTATATGTGTTAAAAGTATGTATTAATTTTGGAATGTATGTTTGAATATTTTTAAAGTAATGAATTTTATGTTTTTTAATTTTTGTGTAATTTAATTCCGTAGTGGGTTGTGGGTTTATAGGGGATTAGGGTGGGAAGTAATTTAATTATAGTACATTAAATATTAATTTTTAGGAATTATTAATTATTTTTAATTTAATTTTGCATTTTACTTCTGTAGCGGGTTGTGGGTTTATAGGGGAATAGGGTGGGAAGTAATTTAATTGTTATTAAGTAATTATTAATTGGTATTGAAAATTAATTGGTTGTTGATTAATTATTAACTGGTAAATAATTTGTATTAATTGGTAATTAATTTGTATTAATTGTTTAATTGATAATTATGTTAATTGTATTAATTTATTATTTGTAGCGGGTTGTGGGTTTATAGGGGAATATGGTGGGAAGTAATTTAATTGTAAGTAATTAATTATTGGATTTTTTTTGTATATTGATAATTAATTTATTATTAATTAATTATTAATTGGTAATATTTGTATTTATCAATTTTTGGTATTGAAAATTAATTGGTTGTTAATTAATTATTAATAGGTAATTAATTTTTAAAAAATGTATTGGTATTTATAATTAATTAATTATTAAATAGTGTGTGATTGGTAATTAATTTTAAAACTTTTTTTGGTATTAATAATTAATTTATTTTTAATAAAATATTAAATTATTATCTTCCCTACTATTGCACTCACTAGAGTGGGAATAGTAATTTTTACCCCTACGGTGGAGTGGTGTGGCTCACTGGTTAGAGGCAGCAGACCCAGAAGCAGAGAACAGCCTGGGACCAGGGTTCAATTCCCAACGCAGCAGGGTTGTGGACCAGGGCCAGTGGACTCAATAATTCTCACCTCGGTGCCTACTCTAACCAGGGATCACACTTGGCAACTCTGGGCATTAGCTTGCCTCATCTCCACAACGGCCCCCCACATTCGCCGGGGATGCCTGGTTTCACCTTGGAGATACCCAGGAGGTACCATCTCACAGGGATAGCCAGGACTGGTTCCCCAGCGGTCTACAGCGCCGGGATGCCTCAGGGCAGCAGTGCGCTTTACAAGACACATACATACATACGCTATCCAACGCTTTCCCTACTATTGCACTCTCTGGAGCGGGAATAGTAATTTTTACCCCTACGCTATCCAACGCTTTCCCTACTGTTGCACTCTCTGGAGTGGGAATAGTAATTTTTACCCCTACTCTATCCAATGCTTTCCCTACTGTTGCACTCTTTGGAATGGGAATAGTAATTTTTACCCCTACGCTATCCAACGCTTTCCCTACTGTTGCACTCACTGGAGTGGGAATAGTAAATTTTACCCTCCTGCTATCCAACGCTTTCCCTACTGTTGCACTCTCTGGAGTGGGAATAGTAATGTTTACCCCTACGCTATCCAATGCTTTCCCTAATATTGCACTCTCTGGAGTGGGAATAGTAATTTTTACCCTCACGCTATTACTTTTAAGACATTTAAAAAATTCGATATTTTCACCAACTATATTTATTACGACGATATTTTGGATTCTATATTTTTGTACTTACCTGTTTCTAGAAAGGGATTCGATATTTTGCCATTCTATATTTTTTCTTTGATATTTTGGCAGGTCGATATTCTCCTTCTCGATATTTTGTCAGTGATCCCCTCATACCCAGGGTGGTAAGAAAGAAATGAGGTTTTGTGTTCACTACATTTGCCTCAATGCAGTCACCAGGACTGATGCCTACCCAATACCAAGGGCAGATGAACTTATAGACACTTTGGCCTCAGCCAAGAATCTTAGTACATTTGACCTAACAACTGGCTACTGGCAAATCAAGTTAGCTAATGATGCCAAGGCCAAAACAGCATTTTAAAACCCTGGTGGGCACTATCACTTTGTGGTAATGCCCTTTGGTTTGAAGAATGCACCTGCCACTTTTCAGAGGTTGGTGAATAAAGTTCTGACTGGTATGGAAACCTGTTGCTCAGCTTATCTTGATGATTTTGCTGTCTTTAGTTCCACCTGGCAGGATCACCTGGTCCACCTCAGAAATGTTTTGGAGGCCCTGCAAAAAGCAGGCCTCACTATCAAGGCCACCAAGTGCCAGATAGGGCAGAGTCAGGTTGTGTACCTGGGCCACCTTGTAGGTGGAGGCCAGGTTCAACCATTGCAGAGCAAAATCCAAACCATCATGGAATGGGTAGCTCCAACACCCCAGACACAGGTTAGAGCCTTTTTAGGCCTGACTGGGTACTATAGGAGGTTTGTTAAGGGATATGGATCTATAGTGACCCCCTTAAATGATCTGACCTCTAAGAAAATGCCAAAAAAGGTTCACTGGACAGCTAGCTGTCAAAAGGCATTTGATGACCTCAAGCAGGCAATGTGCACTGCTCCCATCTTGCAGAGTCCAGACTACAAAAAGAAGTTCATTGTTCAAACAGATGCTTCAGAGCTGGGTGTGGGAGCTGTACTGTCTCAACTTAATGATGAAGGTCAAGACCAGCCAGTAGCTTTCATAAGGAGAAGGCTGACCCCTAGAGAGAAACGTTGGTCAGCTATAGAGAGGGAGGCCTTTGCCGTGGTGTGGGCCCTGAAGAAGCTGAGGTCATATTTGTTTGGCACTCACTTCATAATTCAGACTGACCACAAGCCCCTCCTATGGCTCAAACAGATGAAAGGTGAAAATCCTAAACTGCTCAGGTGGTCCATTTCCCTACAGGGGATGGACTATACAGTGGAACATAGACCTGGGACCCAACATGCCAATGCAGATGGACTCTCAAAGTATTTCCACTTAGAACATGAAGACTCAACTGGTCAAAGTTAGTTTAATGTCCCTGTGTTTGGGGGGGAGGGGGTTGTGTAGGAGAGTAGGATCTGCACTTATGCTGCCCCCACTTTTTTTCTGATGTATACACTGGTTTCTGGCTATAGTCTGGCTGGGTCCCTGCTAATCAGGGCCCCAGTCTCTCTGTTCTCTCTAAACAACTTGGTGTGCATATTAGATACACTAGTAATTGGATACTGTGGTACCTTATGAGCCCCTAGTATATGGTACCTTAGGTACCTAGGACATAGGCACTTCTCAGGCCTACCAGGGGCTGAAGCATGTATTATGCCACCCCTGGGAAGCAGACTCAATCTGACACCACAGGCCTGCTACTGCAGCCTATGTGAGGTAGTGTTAGCACTCCTCACTGAGATATAGGTTTCTATATCTCACCATACACACACATATACACCAATCAGCCACCCCTATGGCAGGCCCTATCAATCCTGAGGGCAGGGTGCTTGGTTTACAATGTGAGGGGGTGCCTCTGCATGAGCAGGGGCCCTCTGCAGCTACCAGAGTCTATTCTCTATGGCTATTTGTGGATGCGGTTAAACCATATACTCTTAAGTGCATTAAAATGCAAACTTTGGAATGACTGCATCAAAACATGTTGTGTTTGGTGTCAAACAACTTGGAATCATACCCCCACATCAGTCCATGATGTGGGAGCATGATCCCACCCTTCTAAAGGGGAGGACATGTAAAACAATAGAAATCTGAAAGAGCCCTGGCATCACAAAATGGATGCCACCAGCACAGACACTGGGCTGCCCTCCTGCTGCTGACTGAAACTCGCAGTGGAGGAGGCCCAACAAAAGGCATCCTGTCACAGGGAGGTGTCACCACCTTCCAGCCAGGATTTAGTGTATTGGAGCTGGGTGGGTGCACTCCTAGAGTGCTTTGAAGTCCTGCAATGGGGGAGCAGTAGGCTCCTCTGTGCATATGCCAGCTCAAACCGGTTCAGGGGCTACCTCTTCCTGCTCTGGCGCGAAACTGGACACAGGGAAGTGGGTGTAACCACCCCCTACCCTGACCCTCCCAGAGGAGTGGTCGTAGAGCTAGTCCCTCCCCTATCTTCAGTATAAGATAGCAAACTTTGCCATTGCAAAGCAGATAACCCTGGACGACGCTTTACAAGAAGAATCCTGGCCCTTCAATGTTCCACTACCTTTGGAAGACAGAAGAATCTCCCTTGGAGTCAAGGATTGACTCCCCTGCTTGGCAGGCACCAAAAACCTTAATCAACGGTTGCAAACTTTCCCGCTCCCGCTGGAGTTTGAAGTTCCTGCAGACCCGGAAGTAGATTTCCTAGACTTCTCGATGGCCATTGTGAGTCCCCAGCAGAGCTGTGGTGAGTGGACCCCACGAGTGATGAGGAACAGCAATACATGGGGACTGTGCACTATTGTCAAGTGCAACCCCTTAACAATGATCTACAAACTTGTGCATTAGGCCGTTTGTGGCACAAGCCTCCAGCAGGTTTGTCAGTGAAAATCAGAGGCCTACCCCATCCCGAGTGACTGTGGGCTCCTGTGAAGCATTTCCTGAAGAGGCGTCTTTGCGATCCCTTGCCCATTGGCTTGTGGTTCCCCTGAAGACTTTCTTATCAACTCAAAGGGCTCCCCTGATTGCTCCAGGCCTGCCCTCACTTACCTTTGCTGGGTGAGTCCCTCAGACCTTGCTGGTCTGCACCATCAACTTTCTTCACTCTACACAAGACTTGCAGTTGCCAAAGCTTGTTGGCTCTAATCCGGTTGCCGACACTGCAGTCAGCTGCAGACATTGTGGGACACTCCGAATCCAGCTGCTGGTTATCGTCGATCTCTCCTGGACCTCGTGAGCGAAGAGTCAAAACACCATCAACGACCTGAAATCACCCAACATCAGTGGTCATCCATCTTCCTGGCCACGGTCACTGGCAAGTGACTTTGAATACTGTCCCTTCAATTTTCAGGTCATCTGCATCTCGAATCCACCCTTGGATTCCACCGGACACTTCTTCAGTCGACACAAGCAGCAAGTCTTCTTTGGTCTCCATAGAAAACAGCACTGCGAACCCGACACCAAAAGACACCTATGCACCCGGCTTCCCTGGGGGAGGTAACTCGTGCACTCCGGTGCCCTAGTGTGTGTTGGCCCTCGAAATACTTACCTTGTAAGTGGCTTGCTTGTAGACTTCCTCGAAGTACTCTAAAAATCAGACCGCGATTTGCACCATTATAATCAATAGGGAACCCCCGGCTGTGTTCACACACTGCACGCGTCTCCCGTGGGCCTGTTACTTACCTGCTAACACTGCAGTAGTGAAGCCCCAGTGATTCCCCAGGCCCTAGGCATTGTCATTTTGCAAGTCGACATTCTTATACCATTTTTTTAGTATATGGTCTGGTACGCCCCTAGGGCTTCAGCCATATTTGTTCTTAACTTATTGAGAAACGTTGAATTTTGAATGTGTATCTGGCTTCTAATCTCATAAAGAGATTAGTAGAGTGTGTCTAGAAATAAATACATATATATTTGATATATATACCTGTGTGGTGTCCTTTCATTTGGTAATTCAAGAGATTATAAGGTAAAACAAGCTGCTTTACATTCCTCTGAGACTTAGCCTGAAGGCTGCTCTCCACAGCTACCACTAGGATAGCTTTCTTTAAAAGGTTGTCTTAAACCTATCTACCATAAGACTGGTGCAAGGTGGCCACTATAACTAGTGACCAGCATATGCCAGGCCAACTTCTCACACCAATTGTGCTTCTTTCTGTTTTAACTGCACAGCTGAATGGCAGTCCACTTTTGTTTCCCTGTCATAGTTTTTTATGTCAGTTTTATCAGGGCACGTTCCATGGTGTGGGTGTAAGTGGTATTCAAGGCAATTCTTTTTTTTAATAACTCTTTTTTTATTGAAAATAAAGCATGACATCTGGATAATCTATTTACACACATTTCAGAAACCGCGCTACATTGCGACCGGTACATCGAGTCATATTAATCTCGTAACAAAAAGTGACCTTCTCCAATCAAACATTATAGGGTCCAACTGATAATATCCTCTCTCAATCTTGGAGGTTCACATATCTCTCCCCTGTTTATGTTCCATTGTCCCGAGATGTGCGTCCATTTATTCGGGCGCCACCTTGCTTCATATATAGACTTTTCTTTGACCATACACCAGTTCATGTCCTTGCCCCAGTCTGCAATACTCGGTAAGCTCTGAGCCCTCCACAACCTCGCAATGTTCCTTTTTACCACCATCAGTCCCAAGGTAACCCATGTGCACCCCTGGAGTTCAGGTCGGTAGGACCCCATATGTTCAGGTGAGCCACTTTGATATTTCAATCGATCTGCTGCCCCTGCGCCTCCTCCATCAGGTGTACCACTGCCTCCCAGTATCTCTGGATAGCCATACATTCCCAAAGAGTATGGATAAAGGTCCCCTCTGCCCACATTATCTTGCACAGCCACCATCTAAGCTGTACCCCATGCTAACCATCAGGCGGCCCCTACAGGTATGATCTGTGGAGAAGCTTTAACTGCACCAGGCGAAGCCTGGAGGAGATGGCCACCTTTGAGGGGAGGCCACCGCCACCAGCCACTCTTCGTCATCCAACCCCACTACATCGTGGTCCCATTTTTCCCTCAGGTGGATCAGGGGGTCCGCAATGTTATTAATCAGCTTTTTGTAAATAAGTGATATTGCCTTCTCCGGTAGGTTGCCGTCTAAAACTCCATCTCCGAGCGGGGAGGACTCGGAGAGTACGCTGCCCTTGGGAAGAATCACAATCAAGGCGTGTCTAACTTGGCGGTACCTGAAATACTCAAATTGGGCTCATTCGTATTCCTGCTGCAGCTGAGAGAAAGGGACCACCTCGCCCGACTTCCATAAAGTCACCCACCCTAGATATGCCGATGAGGTCCCAACGTCGAAGCCCTTCGAGCAGATCAGTCTGCCCAGTTTTTCACTGTTGCAGAGTGGTGTGGCCTGTGTGAGCTTTCCCTCCCATCCCATGCTTTTAGTAGCCACTTTCCACACCTGCGCTGCATGTCCAGTCAGACCAGTCAGAGCAGGGATCCCCAGATAATTGATAGCCCTGAGGGAGTGGAGGCCTCTTACCATAGAGGACATATAATACTGATTAAGTCCAATTTATCGAATAACTAGCAAATCTACTGAACACCCGAAAGGTTTCCAGGACCACATTGAGGGAGCAGCCGAGGAGGCCAGCTAGAGCAAGATATCATCTGCATATAGCACTATGCAGTCTTCCCATCCAGACGTCCATTTGAGGCCCCTAATGGTGGGGTCGTTGCGGACCCACATTGCCAGACGCTCAAGAGCCAAGGCAAAGAGAAGCGGGGACAAGGGGCAGCCCTGCCTGGTGCCCCTGCTGAGAGTGAAAGCGGAAGATTTCCTGTTGTTGACTACGACTTGGACGAGTAGTTGTTGATAAAAAAGCTGAACCCAACCAATAAATTCTGGGCCAAAACCCAATTTGTGAAGGACTGCGAGCACGAAGGGCCACTCGATAGTATCAAGCACCGAGGCGGCATCAAGGGATACCACGACAACATCTTCTCTGATTGTGTTGGCCCGACACAGCACCCCATGAAGCCTGAGCAAGTTGAGGGAGGTGTTTCTAGCAGGCATAAATACCGATGGACCACACGGGCAAGGACCCTAAGCAGTCGAGAGGCAAGAAACTTTGCCAGGATTTTAGCTTCGCCGCCTCCTGCTTGTCTGGCTGGGTGCCTCCACCAGAATCGTCTGCACTCTTTTCACCACTCGCTCCGTGGGTGCGGTTGTTTTTCCGGCCTGCAGTGCGCCAGCCGTCTAGCCAGTCCCAGGCCTCCACGTGGGTGACAAAGAACCATGCTTTCCCGTCCGATTCCACCCTCAGCTTAGCCGGGAGGAGCATGGCGTATTTTAGATCCTTCTCACGGAGATCCTTTTTATCATCCAGGAAGCTGCGTCGCTGTCGCTGTACCCTAAGGGTGAAGTCCGGGAAAAAGGTGATTTGACTGTTCAGGAACTCCAGTCGGGATGCAGATCTAGCCGTCTGTAGGATCACGTCTCTGTCCCTGAAATTAAAAATCCTAGCCAGTAGGGGCCGCGGAGGTGCCCCCGGCTTTGCTCTGCCGCCCGGCACTCGGTGCACTCTTTGCACGGAGAAGAAATTGGAGAGTCCACGTGGTTTGAGGTGAGTGGTGACCAGATTTTCTACAAACAAGTCCGCTCCCAGCCCATCCGCTCTTTCGGGAACCCCCAGTATGCGGAGGTTGTTGCATCGCGAGTGCCCTTCATAATCATCCAGTTGCGCTTCCAGTTTGTTAGTGTGGGCCTGAAGCTTGCTTTAATTTCCACCTCCTTCAGTTGTGTGTTCATGGAGTGCATGTCTGACCGAATGAGGGATACCTCTGTGAATTCCATATTGATTCGCGCCTCCAGCAATGTACAAACCGTAGTGATGGTTATGAGAATGTCTTGCAGCGTCGGTTCCTTTGCCCCTCTTCGGACTGTTGCTTTTCCAATGTGGCCGCTCCCGCTTTCGGGCTTGCCCGAAGGGCCTTGTCCCATGCGTATTTATTCAGTTTGGCCTGGACCGCCACCTCAATGCCGCGTCCCCAGCTGTGACGAAGCCGACCTGATCCGTGTGTGGTCCGGGGTAGGGGAGTAAATCAATGCTGCACAGTTGATGATCAAATGCAGTTGCCAATGTAGCGTTTACTGCGGACTCTGTATGGCGCTATGGGCCAAGGGTCACCGGGGAACAGGCGGCAGCAGGAGGCCGATATGGTACACTACCGGGGACAAGGTCTCAAACCCTCTGTCCAGGTCGCAGCTGTGGGAGTCACTGAGAGAGGCAACTACGCAATTGTGATGGTGGTGGCCAGGCAGTGTCTTCCAAGTACACTCAGTGTAGGTCCCTTCACCTGCTCAGAGCCCAATCTGCCCACTAGGCCTCACTGCGGCCTACACATTCACCGCCAGGGGGTGAATTCTTCCTCCACACAGCTTATGCTCGTGGCTGCCTCTGCCTCCCGCGGTGGCCTCAAACTGAGGCTACATTCATTGAGGGAGGTAGTGAGTTGAGCCCGAGTGCCAAGGGAGTCCTGAAGCAATGACCTTCCACCCGTCCTCCACAACCAAGGGCTGGCAGCGCCCTGGATCCACAACCAGTCCCAGGGCACTCAATATGTTTTCCACTTTGGGGCCTACTAGCCGGGCCCAGGGCCACTCCCTCGAGACGGTTAGGTGGTGCCCTTCTGAGCCTGACCTATGCAGGCGAGCGCCTTTGCTTCCTGACATCTGATGCTCCCGGCACTGCAGCAGGCACCGTGATATCCAGCGCCGAGTGAGTGAGGGGACGCGAGCTCCGAAGCACTCGCCATGGTCTGTGCGGTAGCGGTGCAGCTCCCACCACTGCCGGTCATCGCTCACCTCCGCTCTCACCTCGGGGCAGCCGTCCGGCCTTCAGTCAGCCTCCGGAACCACAAGGAGGCCGAGATGCTGCTGTCCCCGGCAGAATCGATATCTCTGGAATTGAGCCCCAGTCAGCGGCTCAGGTTCTCCCGATGCGTGGTCTCGGAAGCTCCTCTGCCAGGCCGCGGAGTGCGTCTTCGGACCAATAGCCGGAACTGCTAGCCGGAATCAGCAGTTTCATGGCTCAGCTGATTTGTGGTGAGCTCCGGGAGCATGCATTGTCATTTTGACTAGTTTTGTAGCAGATTAGTGATCGGATTTATCTCGGACCAGGCACGCTCGGTCGGAGCCGCCTCAGAAAGCGGCCATGTCTCTCGACGGGTGGCCACGCCCCATTCAAGGAAATTTTTAGCGATCTCCAGTGATCGCTTCAGTTCGGTGGATGTGTTAATGTTGTATGCTGTGGTCTCCTTAAGTCTTGTTCCAGATGCAATATCTTGGTTTTGTGGACTCTTTTGTCAATGTCATCATTCCTCATCAAGGCTCCTGTGGCTTTCCTTGGCAGTCCACAGTAGCTGTGCACAGGCCACAAATTCTGAGTTATTGGACAAATAATCCCAGACAGAAGTAGGTCTCTAGGATGTTATACTTTATGGATTTTCGTGGCTTTCATGTGCCACAGCCCTATAGGGCAGTTCAGCAGCAGGACATTTAGTGACTGTTGTAGTAGAGACTGATCATTTACCGGGCTATCCAGGAATTCACAGTCATAAATGTCAGGCAAAAGGGATCACTGTAAAA
This sequence comes from Triturus cristatus, assembly GCF_964204655.1. Classification (NCBI taxonomy): domain Eukaryota; kingdom Metazoa; phylum Chordata; class Amphibia; order Caudata; family Salamandridae; genus Triturus; species Triturus cristatus. Next base: position 729,364,312 of record NC_140587.1, on the reverse strand, counting down.
GGAAGTAGTCATGCACTACTGACAAACATGTGTAATCTTGGTCTAAGGGATGCATCAGGTGGCAGGCATTGACAAGTTTTGGTGACTCATTGTGTCTTGCAATACTACCCTGTCATCATTATTAATTCTATCTATGGGGATGTTTTGTCCAATAATGGGAGTACAATAATGTGCCTGTCACCACATAATATGGTGTGCAGATAATCATTTTTGGTTTTATAGTTAAGTAGGGTAAGTTATAAGGCATTTTAACTTAGTGATACCTGGGGCCGCAGAAATTTTGAGAAATTTCACAGCATTTCATGAAAGTACTGCGGCATACAGTGATGAGGCATAATGTGTTTGGCTAATGACTGCCTTTACAAAAGTTAAAGACAGCTATATTGTTTTAACTACACTTTAAATGTGGTCTGTGTTAAGGCCAAAAGGAATAGGTAAGTATTAAGGTTTTATACTATTTCCCTTGCTATCACCACTTTATTAAAGTGGTAATAGGTAGGGAAAATTGTTTATAAGTTTCTATATTTTTAAAAATATATGTGGAGTACTGCAGTGCTTCCTAGGAAGTACTGTTGTCCTTAAAAAAAAGAGTAAAACCAATTAAAATACACTGCACTGCACCATATTTTACAAATATAGTGTGCTACAGTGTACTTTAAATTTTATACATATTTAGTTGTTTATAAAAAAGTCTACAGGCTACTGTGGTAATCCTACAAATGACAAATCTACTTAAAAAAGTGCTTTTCTTCGTAAAGTGCTGGAAACCTATATAGAAAAATATAAATATATTTCTCTACTTATCTACTTCTTAAAGAAATGTTCCCAGATGACCTTGCATCATGTTTTGTAGTGCTCTATTAAACCTTATTCACAGGTATTCTAGATCTTTCAATGTAAATGGGTGACTTTCAAGTGAAGCCATGGCCATTACTGTGGATAATGTTAGAGGCTTAAATTCGGTATCCAGAAAAAACGAAAAGCTATGCGATTAAGTCAATAAGGGCCACTAATTTGTTGCAGCTCCATTAAAGCTACAAAAATGACATGAGCATGAAAGAGAGTTTTATGCTCTGCTCCTGGTGTCTAATTAACATTGATTGTGGGATAATCCCTTGTTGCTGCCACCAATTGGAAACAGTGGTCAGCCCTGTCTTGTCTCTCATTGGATAAACAACATCAGAGAGATAAAGTCATTGCAAGTTGCCACTACTCTGAGGTAGACAATTCTGCTTGGTAGGGAAGCTGTCAATGATTACCACCTTTCCTAGCACTCAGAAAAGAGAGCCCCACCCAATCCTAATAAACGCAGTATATGAATCTAAGTTTACAGCCACTTTTTCATCTTTATCATGTTGGCACTGACATAATACGTCAGAAAGCAGTCGTAAGTGAGATGTGGAAGAGCCGTGGGGCAATGTCATACCTGGGTAGGGTGGATCAGTGCTGGTAGTATCTGCACCTGGTGATTTGCTAAGCTTTTCACAAGGATCCTAATGCTTTGATTTATCAGCGACACTCAACTGGTATTTGTCTGATTTTAATATGAGAGAGATTCTTGCTGTTTAATTCTGAGAGAGGGTTTGAGCCGGGAGCATTTTCTGCTGACAGCTTCTGCAGGTGGGGAACCAATGTCTCCTTATTTGATTTAAAGAATTCTGCCAGATATCCATCCAGACCGAAGACATTGGTTAAGGGCATTGTGTCTATTGCCTGAGGTATCTCGTGTACCAGTATCCCAGCTTCTAGAGACTGGGCTAGGTTCCAATCACCACTGTGAGCACGTTGCTTCGGGGTAGTATTCTTGTGATATCTCAAATGAAGGCAGTTTTATCCCCTGGTGTATATATGGAGCCAATTATTACTGTCTGTTGATGCGTGTGCGGTTCAACAAAGAATTGTGGCCATTAGAATCCATCCATGTGTGTGTGACTCACACTGGTAGCCCTTTCCACACCAAAATTGCTACTTACTCCTTCCTATATTCTTAAGATGAGCTGTCTGGTGCCGCTGTCTCTGTTATACTCTTCCCAGCCATTGACTCTTCAGTTTTTCACTTTCTAGGTTTGAGAGGTGTGTCTTCTGTACAAGTGCAATATATGGGATGAGTGACTTTCAGTAAGACAGGGTGTTCTCCCTCTTAATGTAATGAGTTAACCCACTAACATTTAAAGATACAATTGACAGTTTATAGTGGGTGGTTACTGAGAACCGAAACCTTCAGTCAGTAGTTTTAGTGCTGTGAATCATCTTTTTACAAAGACAGGGTGTCAGTTAAACAGTAGACTAGAGATGTATAGAGCTGACTAGTCCTTATATTTATATGGATCAAAAGGTGTTTATGCACCTGGGATGAAGTAGAGATGGAACTATGGGTACACAAATTAATGGGCGTTTTTTTGTTGGTGTTAGAAAGCCCTAGAAATACCACACAAGGGGAAACTCTTTTCCAAGGAACATCTACGACTACGAGTACCGAGGGAGTAATTTCTGAGACTTAAGTGTGATTGGATAAATCACGGGGGAATCAAGTATTAGGACCTGCCCTCACAAATCATCCCACTGAATGCTACTGAAGGGGCAGGCTCTACTATACAGCATGAAATTTGCCATTGAAGGGTGTGGATGATTGAAGTGTTATATTCGTGATTAGTGATTATTGACACTACAATCTATCTGTTTTACATTAGGGTCTCTATCTATGCGTCTGCATACTTCCTGCCAAGAGTATGCATAGTTACTCCCATGCTGCTATATGAAGTCGGGTATTGTTATTGATCACAATAATCACAGCAGCTATCTATAATGCATAATATATCTCCAGCCAATATTTCACTCCCCAATACCATGGCATCTAGAGAACTAAGCATCTTCAATGACATTGTCCACCCCTGGCTCATGTTTTGACCTGAAGAAAATATAATAAGTCAAACTCGCAAACACAAAAAACAGCAGCAACTTCAGCACCTGCGTGTCCCTGGCCGACTGTCTGTTAACCGCCTGCACCACCGCAACGTTCTCAATGTAAAACAAAATGTTTTTTGTGCCAAATATTCTGCCTACATGGTGACTGTTGCAACCAGTGGGAAAAAACACAAGAAAGGCAATGCTACGGCCCGATGCTCCCAGGCTTCTGGACATTCCTCCACTCACCAATGTCTTCGAAAATGCCAGCCAAACCCCACCCCCCCTGCAGTGTCTGGATAGATTTGGACATCCCACTCCAACTCTTGTGACGTACTCAAAGTGACACCATTGAACAATTCGTAAAAGAAATGTCACATGTGCACCAAGGACAGACGCAACAACTCCAATCCTAATCTCCTACAGAAAGTCCTTCCTCCCCGTACCACCCTGCATGCAAAACTGAGGTGGCATAAAAGCACCTGCACATCCCTGACCTTAACCTTTGCTTTCTCCAGCATTGAATCCAACAACAGTTGCATCTTCAACATTTTGTCCGGTGGCAAACGTGCCTCCATGACTCCTGAGTTAGGTTCTATCCCAAGGAAGGAAAGCGTTGTCTAAGGGCCCATTGTTATCTCAAGAGCAAAAGGAACCCCAATGTCCTCCATGAGTTCTCAAAAACATACCAGCAAGCACTGGCAGTGTGCACAGCCAGCCCTGGTGCATAAAAAGAAATTGCCTAAGTAGTGGGTAACCCTCTCGTGCCCCACATAAACATTCTTTAAACAAATGAACTAATCCACTCGAAAAGAGTGCATGAAATAGAACATCCCCTTAGCAGGGTTTTGCCCACGTACCATTAGCCTCTGAACTGAATACCCAGCAATTTAGACTCCTCTGCGTGTCCTGGCAACAACGGAAAGGCTGATTTAATGTCGCAATTTACAGTTTCTGCTCTTACCCCAGCTCTCCCCACCAATGCCATTGCTACGTCCACTGATGAATACAACACTGAAGCTAGATCTTTAGATATAATGTAATTTACTCATTGCCCCTCTGGCCAAGATAGATGTTGTATCAGTCGGAATTATCCATGCTCTTCCTTGCTAACCACCCCTATTGGAAACACAATCAAGTTCTCCAATGCCCATTCCATAAAAGGACCTGCCATCCTACCTTTATGCATTTCTTTCTGCAATGTGTCTCACACTATTTGTGGGTGCCCTCTAACAGATTTGAGATTTTCCACTTTCCACCTCTCGCCGAACTCTAGGACCCTCATACCCAAAACAGAATCCCCACCGAAACCCCTCCTTCAAGACTGCTAAGTCTGCCCTGTTAGTATAGAACTGTAGGCAGAATTTCAATTGATCCAGCGTAACCAGCATAAGAGCTTTTCCTCCAGCTTCCTGTGCCCCCCTTCCTGTGCACCGGAGTCGCCCTGATTCTAATGCCACTAGCCTGCGTGTCCCTCTGCCAGGCTCCCCTGCTGGTTCCCGCCATAACAGTGTACAAGTGCAAGTTTTTCCACACAATTTGAACATTTGTGTCTAAACTTGCAGTATTTTCTAGAGCACATGCCCTTTATTTAAATTCCAACAAATCCCATTCATTTTCCCTGGGCTCTTTGTTGTGGAACCCACCCCTCCCTGGGCGGATCGGGCCTGAAAGGGCTGGTAGACTATAGGCAAGCCACTAGCTGTCAAAATCATTTTACCAAATGTTGCCAGACTCATCGTATGTTGCCATAGATCTGCATCTGTCTCCCCCCATTTTGCCTCCACATCAGGGGCCATGCATTCCCTAAATTCATTGTCATATTGTGCTCACGCATATCCCATAAATGTCATTTGTACTGGTATGACATCCATGTATTTAAACATGGCCACAATTCACTCGGTATATTTCTCGCAGTAGACACTGGTGTAAGTTTTAAAAGCTGCCTTGGAGTGTTTTGTCAGTTCATACTCTACCTCCTTGGACCCTTCCTTGGCCCTCAGTTTCCTATGTAACAGCTTAAACATTTCGACATTCCCTCTCTTCTAAATCTGTTCCTTGGTAGATAACATGAGGTCATCGTGGCACCATGGTCTTTCTGGATCTTATGCTCAGTTTCATCTTTGGTCAACGGGTTAAGGTTGTGACCCACAAAGCCGGACAAAGCTGGATGGGAGTTTTTCCAGCCAAAAGACCCTTAGGGTGAACAATTGTCTCCTGCTTTGCTGGTATGACCACTGCTTGGTGCATCCCTGCCAAGTACCATGCATCAGGCATTTAGACTAATGCCTTTTAATGTAGTTTTCCACATCATCACCTTAAACTATATTATCATGCATTTTTAGCTTTTGTTGTCAACCCCCCCATGCTGTGGGCCTGGTGAAGTAGTCTACTCTGTATATTACAATATGGCGCAGTCTTTAAGTTTAGTTTACATGCCGCTGCAGCACCTCTTCTGTTTCTAGGGTGGTTTCGATGTAGTCTCATCTCCTCTTTCGAATTAGGTTGCAGACATAGGTGAGTTTGCTGTGTTGAGTTGAGTCACGGCATTTCACTTGAGCATATCATACATCCCTGCCTTAGAAATAGTTGTATTGTAATATAATTTCAAGTAGTTCTCTTCTTTTTGTTTTCAATGCCTTTTTTGATTCGTTATTGTAATATCCTCACGCAAGTGAACCAACTTTGCTTTAATACTCACTGCAGTCCTGGCAGATTCTTTTCACCTCACTGCTCCTCTCGCGTACTCCCGCTGGTCCTGGCAACTTCACTGCCCTACTCTCCTCCACCCTGTGACGGAAGCCTAAGCAGATTCTCTGCATTCTTTCTTTATTACACATGTAAAAGTGCACAGTGTACCCGAGTGTAAACCGAGCTACAAGATACACTGAAAATCTATGCAATGTTTTATTATTATTATTAAATGAAATTTGTAGAGCGCACTGACACCATGGGTTTCCTGGCGCTATAGGACATAGATGATACACAATCTGGGGTTAATGCAGGGTTAGCAGGGTGAGGGAAAGAGAAAGGTTTTGAGCAGATTCCTAAAATGAAGGAGGGAGCTGCTCGATTTGATGATCAGGGGAAGGGAGTTCCAGAACTTCGGTGCCAAAAGGGCGAACCTTCGTCCGCCAAATTTGTTGGTTCTGGTTTTGGGTATGACAAGTGATTTAAGATGAGCAGAGCGAAGATTGCGATTTGGACAGTAGGGAGTGATGAGGGAAGTCAGGAAAGCAGGGCTGGGGCAGTGGAGGGCTTTGAACGTGAGGCAGCCCAACTTGAAGGCCACCCTCTGTTCTATGGGCAGCCAATGTAGTTTATGCATCAGAGATTTGGCAGATTGCCATTTTGGAGATTTGAAGATTATACGAGCTGCCTGGTTTTGGACCAACTAAAGGCAGTGGAGAAGGGTTTTGGGAAGTCCGTGGTAGATGCAGTTGGAAAAGTCCAAGCGGGAGAGCACAAGAGATATGATTACTTCAATCAGAGCAAGTGGGGGGAGCAGGTGACTGACCTTCCGGATCTTTCTGAGTTGGAAGGAACAGGATGAAATCACGGAGCCGACATGAGGTCGGAGAGAGAGTTCGGCGTCGTTAGTCACGCCGAGACTTTTTACAGAGATCGAAGGGGTCGGTGGGAGGCCCAGTTCAGTGGGCCAGAACTGGGTTCCCCAGAAAGAGGGGCTGGAGCCCGGGAGAAGAAGCTCGGTTTTCCCGGGGTTCAGCTTCAATTGGTTGGAATTCATCCAATCTTGGATGTGGAGCATAACGGAGTGAAAGTTATCTATCGCATTGGGGGAGTTGAGTGGAAAGATGATCTGCAGATCGTCGGCATAGTTATAAACTGTGATGTCCAAGTTACGGAGTGAGTGGAGTAAGGGCCGAAGGTATATATTGAACAGTAAAGGTGACAGGGAGGAGCCCTGGGGAACTCCGCAGGTTGTGGGGGTCTTGGGTGCTGTGTAGGGGCCCAGCCGGACGGCTTGGGTTCTACCAGACAAGAAAGACCGGATCCAGCTGAGGGCAGGGTCCTGGATGCCAGCCTGTTCGACACGGTTGAGCAAGATGTTATGGTCAACCGTGTCGAACGTGGCCGAAAGGTCCAGGACAACGAGGGCCTGGGGGGTCCCTGAGTCGGCATTTCTCCTCAGCGTGTTGAGAACAGCTAAGATGACGGCTTCAGTAGAAAATGAAGGCCTGAAGTCGGCCTGATTAGGCTCCAGGTAGCAAGAGGTCTCAATAAAGTTGGAGAGGCATCTAGTGACATGTGCTTCGAGAAGTTTTGAGAAATAGGGCAGAAGCGATATGGGGCGATAGTTGGAGAAAATTCACAATGTTTCACTCCCCTAGACCCTCAGCTCATCTCCTCCCCACTCTCACCACCTCCCACTGAGTTGAAAGCAGCCCTGCTACAACTTTCTTGTAGCGTGTCGTCGGACATGGCTCCAGTAACACGGAACGCTTGGGGTGAAGCTTGTGAGTGATTTTACACTTTAACTGAAAGTGAGACGCACACTTTAACTCAAAGTGAGACGCACATGGAAACATTAAATTAGGGAGATACATGTTTATTTATATTGCCCAGAAGTAAGTGTGCATCCCGGGCAGAGCTGCGTGCTGATCAATAAAAGCTATGAGCAGCTCTCATAGTGTGAGGCTGTTTATTACTGAGCCTTCTCCCTCGTGCCAGAAGAAATAATTGATTAAAGAGAAGTGGTAATCTCCAAACTGCAAATGCATTTGTACGTAGACGAGTAGTGCATGAAGGGTTAGGTGCATTGAATCATAGGCAATTAGCAGCTTAGATTCAGGCGGGGAATTGAAGGTGCAAGGTATTGTAGGAAGTGATGGATATTGAGAGATATTCAGAGATGCCAGGAAGTTGATGTCCCTAGGAAAGAAATTCCAAAGGAGTCCATTGCTAAATTATCCAGGGTCTGGTGTCAGGGTTGCTTTCTAAAAGGCCCATTTGTGGGTTTTAAGCAGTAATAGGGACCACTGGGAAACAAATAATCCATACACTGTCTATATTTTGTGTTCTGAGGTCTGTTTTACATCGATGTGAACAGCAAGTCTGCTCCTGGTGGCTTGCTAAATACTAATATGGGTGTAATTTCTGATATTTACATGTTTCCCTTGTCTCAATTGCTTGATTTTTACTTGTGGGAAAGTGTCACTAATAGTTGTTGAATGCCACTCATAATCACACTAAAATTATGAAAATGCCACACATAAGCAATATGAAAGTAATGAAACCTTGTCAGCTATGTTGGTGGTGTTCAGTACCCTCAAGGGGCAGGCAGTGTGAAGTTTTTTGGGCATAGCTAACAGTGTGAGAAACTGGTGAAAAATCTCAGTTGACAATTTCAGTGAAGCCCTGGTAAATTCTAAAGGGAAGGACCTTAGTGGTCCAGGTTCCCCATCAGAGAACTTTAATAACTGGACGAGGTAAGCCATTGGTGAGGTTGCCCCTCTGCTTAGTGTTAGGCCTAAGAGCAGGAGGACGTTTTCTGCCCTGTGGATCTCAGATGAAATTAAGGACCTCCAAAGGCAGTGCAGGAGACAGGAATGGAGATTGGGTCCTAATTTCAAAAGTGCGATCAAGGAGGTAAAATCATTGTATTTTACCCAGAGGATTAGACCTGCAATTCACATTCCTAAAGAACTCTTGAAGACAATTCACACTCTCTTGGCACCACCTATAGATCAGGAGGCTGAAAACCTTCAAGTTTTCTACAATAAGGTCGCAGAGTTCTTTAGAGGTAAGAATATAAAAATCTGTGCAGATTTTCATGAACATCCTGTCGGACTTAGTGATTTCAGGGTGTAATAATGGAAGGCTAGGTCAATCTCCTCTGTTGGGGAAGATGCCATTTCTTTAATGCCTCCTAGTTGTGTCTTACCAACATTTTCGCCACTGCCGTCAACTAAAATTAACTCCGTTTGGAGGAACTACCTCTGGCTCACTAAATGATCCTTGTCCACCCAGGGTTCTGCAGTTTACCCCTGATCTTATGGTGGAGGCCTTGAAGAAGGTTTAGTCTCAGGTCTTGGAGTTTGGTGTCTTTCCACAGGGTTGGAAGGAGGCAGTTATTCCTCTGAAGAAAAAGCCTGACTTAAAGAATAAGTGCCTAATTTTGTTGTTGCCTGCTGAAGCCAAAGTCCTGGAGAAACACATCAACCAAGAATTGGCCTAGTATCTCACAGACCATGAACTCCTGGACCCTCCTCAAAATAGGTTCAGGAGTAGCCAGAGCACTGAATCTGCACTTTTAGCAACTGCTGATGCCATTCGCAGTCAAGTCGAATCAGGAGGCATGGACATTTTTGTGCTGCTAGGCCTGTCCGTGGCATTTGCCACCATATCTCAATCTCTGCTGGTGCATAGGCTGTGTCAGGCCGGGCAAAAAGATGTGGTGCTCAAATTGTTGGAGTCCTTCCTGATGGACAGAACTCTTGCAGTCAGTTGCGGGGACTTTAAAGCCAAACCTTTTCGGCTCCCCTGTGGGGTTTCACAGGGGTCCATCCTCAGTCCTACCCTATTTAACTTATATATCGCCTCCCTGGCAAAGCTGATGTGTTCTCTTGGCTTCCAGGCATCATACTACTTGCATGACACTCAGATCATTGTGTCCATCTCTGATGACTGGGAAGGGGTTGCTGATAAGTTTAGGGGTTGCATGTCAGGAATTAACAGGTGGATGAGGGAAAACTGGTTTAAACTGAATGGACAGAACACAGAGATTGAGGTTCTGGACCAACCAATGGTGGCCAGAAACCTGTGGCACTATACCTGTTCCAGCAGCTGCAGCCTAAAATCTAGGTGTGCATTTAGATAGCACCATGACCTTCAAAACCCAGGTTAAAAGAACGGTGAGGTCCTCTTTTTGAGTCAATAAGATTTTGAAGAGAATCCTGCTGTTTCTTTCAGAGGGGATTATGTATCAGTAATCATTGCACTTCTCACTTCTCACAGGGACTACTGCAATGCCTTACATCTTAATGCCAATCGGTATTCACTAACTCAACTCCAAACCCTTCAAAATGCTGCAGCACGTTTGGTCTGGGACTACCTAGAAATGTCTCAGTTAGGGAGGTTTGAGATCCCTTCACTGTCTACCAGTTCAGAAGCGAGTGCCTTTCAAAGCCCTTTCTTTGGTGCATGGGGCTCTTCATTTGCAGGGATTGACTTACCTCAGGATGGCTTTTAATTGGCATGCCACCAGTTGACCTCTAAGATTGGCTGGCTGAGGTATGGTATCAGTACCTAGATGCAGGAAAGTCAGCTTTCACAGTGGCTGCTGCTAGATTGTGGAACTCCCTCCCGGAATATAGCAGGAGTGTCAACTTATACATTTGTTTCCACAGGCAGGTTAAGACATGGGTATTTTCCAACAATTCCTTGTTGGGAGTATTTTAGTTACCTAGGTTTTTTCCTGGTTTTGGTCCTCTCCTCTCATTCAGCTCTTTCCAGACTCAGTGCTTTGATGTCTTTTTGTGTTAATGCCGTCTATAAATACCACAAATACAAGGTGTGTCCCCAATGGTTTGGTCACCCCTATATAAGGGAGTTTCTTTATTTTGAGCTCTTGGCTCTCCTTACCCTTCGTTCCTTCTACCTTTCCTTTCACCTCTTTCTTTTCCCCAGCATTGGTTCCTGGGACCTTAAAATTCTCACCCTGGTGTACCCCCACTAATGTCCCTGTTCTTGTGGGTGTTCTACTTTTTCTGTGGGTCACCTCCGTCTTTTGCATACCATCTGCTTCCTTATTGTCCAGCGCCCACTCTGTGCCTACCCCAGTGTCCTTCACAAACCTGCCCTGTAGCATGGTAATGTTCTTCTCCTTCCATTCCCCACATCCACCCCAGTTGACACCATCACTGGGGCCAACCCTGCGGCTCCTACATGCTTACCAGGCATTAAGATCAGCTGCTGCTCCATAGCCTGCGCCTTGCCAGCGAAGACCTCCTAATTGCCACCTGGGTGCCAGTGGATCTTGCCGGTACCATTTGGGCATCTGTAAAGCACAACTCAGATATTGATTAACAGGACCGCCCCTCTTCAGACTGCCTAACACCTTGCTGCCACCACCTCTGTTTCATGCCAACCAGCCCATCACTGTCCACAATATCGCCCTACTCGAGACTATCCTCCTCATAGTCCAACTCCATAAAATAGCCAGTTCATCTGCCCATTCATTAAGCTTCTTCACTGTCACCTCCAGTGGCACATTGCGCTCCACTGTGGAGTAACAGTCTATCGTCCCTGAGGGGCTGTAGAAAACCCTCCCAGGTACTCTCTTGCTGCTGACCCTAGAAACCTGTGTATCCTTCCTCCTGAAGATGCTTAGCACTATCCCATCATCCACCCTGTCTAGACCTCACGGCCCTTCTTGTGTCTGCTAACGCCAGGTCAAACAACACAGTCCAGCTTACCGTTCCGCTCCATGCCCTTGCTTCACCACTGGGTTGATGAGCCGTAATGTGCTCTCCCAAGTCCACCACCTGTCAGTGTCTAAGACCTGCAGAAAAGAGGATATGTCCGGTGTGTAAAACCCCTGAACCTCTGGGCCACTTAGCTCCTCCCCACCAGACATGTGTGTGCTAACACTCCCTTGGACCTGAAATCCTCCCCCCCCCCCAGCCTGGCAGGAATTTTCAGGAGGCGCCCAATGTCATTCCACGATGACCTTTGACACTCGTGCGTGCTGACCTCCCTACCTGCATGTGTGCTACACCCCACCCCATTGGGAGTAAACCTGTTAAGGTCTGTTCCTGAACACAGTGTCCCCTTCATCCTCACTCCATTGCAGAATCACAGCTGCTAGCACCGATGCTGGACCTCTCTTTGATGCAGTGGGAATTTCCAATAATGGACACCTTTTTTCTGCAGTGGGAATGTCCAGATGCATTGCGGTCCCTTGTCCCTTTGCATACCCCGCCACCATTTGCCCCGTCAGGTTCTGCCCGGTCAACCCTTCTGGCTACTGCACCTGAAACCATTTAAGTGCTCTTCTAGCCAGTCCACTATACCTATGAGACCTGAGACCAAGCCCCAGTCCCTCTGGCCTCACTGAATGTAGCCATAGCATGCCCCCTACTTTCAGAATTTGAGATGCGCTCAACTTCCCTTCCTGAACAGGCCCCTCTGCTCCCTCCCACTCTAGATCATTTTGAACATCCTGTCCCCCTAAAGATCCCCCACTCCACTTCTCCTGCCTGGATATCCGAATCTTGGGCCTGCTGCCCCTCTCCTCCACTTCTAATACTTAAAACTACTTCAAGTAGTAATAACTACCCCACAGGCCCAAGCTGGGGGAGGATCCAGGCTCTGCATGCTGCCGTTCATACCTTGTGGCCCCACCCCCACCCTGACCCCTCCAGCTATTCGCTGCTGCTCCATTACGCCCTGTATGTCTATCACAGGGCGGGCAGCATGCTATAACAGCAGCGGCTACCCTGCCCGGCATGTGCCTCGCAGGTCGGACCAGCGCATAAACCACATGTCCGCTGAGAAGTAACTCCAGGTGCCTCCCGTGCTTCAGCAAGCAGAGAGCATGATAAACCTTTTCTTCAGCCATCGCAGATTATATTTGCTACCACTAAACAGGGGATACCCTGGAAAACGTACACTGTTGTGCTACTACTAGGCTACCACTGTGTCATCTAGCACAAAATGGTGTGTGGGAGCCCTAAATGACTGATTATATACCCTTGCGCTACATCCTATAATGGATACTTCCCAACGGTGTACAATCATCTAGACCGCACTGCTTATCCCAAAACCCTTGGGGATAGACCTCTTTCCTTGTCACCTGTCCCCCAAGCCCCTCTTCTTAGGATACATTTCTATCTGTACAAGCACATTGAGTCCGAACTGGAAAAATTGAGGAAAAAAGAAAAAATTCTCCTTGTTACTCCTACTCTGGGGAGGCATAATGTTTACCTCTCTTACGTTTGAACTTAGAAACTTTTATGAAGCTTTATCTTCAGGGGTCCCTACCGGCACTTCACCAGGGCAGCTTCAGTAAGGGTTCGCCACCAGGGGTTTCAGCTTACTCCCGGTCAAACTCTGTAAGTCAGACCTCCAGAGCTTTTCAGAGGAACGAACATGGACGGTCCACTTGTGGAACTTTTTTCAAAGTTGCTCCAAAGTTCTCCAAACATCTTCCTGAAGTTCCACAAATGTTCCCGAGGTGTCCAAAACTTACTCCAAGTGTCTAGAAGCTCCAAGATGATCCTTGAGAGTTTGGTACTTCAGTTTCCACAATCCACTTGGACAAAAACTTACAAATCCACTGGTAGTACTCCAGGCTGAGGATTCTTGGTGGTGATGTTGCAGCTGAGCTCTGTTAACCTGCAGCTTGCAGGGAGTCTACTCTTTAATCCCATTGAAGCAAGGCAGTCCACATGGCTGCTAGCAGGAATTATTAGTTAATAACTTCTGCCATGTTCACCATTGGGGCTGGTGATCTATAATAGAAAAAAAAATCTAGGCAATATCTCCAACACCATGGCTAATAAAACCTATTTTATAAGGACGCAGCCTATATATGCACCACCCCCCACCCCAGAACACATAGGGGAGACTTTAGGATCTCTGAATATTTAAAACTATCGCAGATCCTCCCTTCACAGTGCTCCTAGCACAAAGGTCGAATTTTGGAAGCACTTCATTACAATGTGTGAAGCGAAATGTGCAATTTCACTAACCCCAGGGTATAACAAAACTACTTAATAAGGACTCTCCTAATAGATATCCGACCCCCCCCCACCCCTGGGACATATAGGGGAAACCCTGGGGGTGCCTAATATGCCCACACAATGTAGTTTACTAATGTTTAAGTTTCCCAAACACCAAAGTCGAGTTTGAGCACAATTTTCATTTTAAAAGCAGTCCTGCAACGCAGGGCTGTTTTTAACCTGACCTCAAGCTTCAGCAGTGCACACATGTAAGTGGAGCAAAACTGCTGGCCTTTAAAAAGCCATGCCCTATCATGAACTGTGGCCTTATAGGTGAGGTCATGCCAATCATAGGGGTACCCCAACCCTTAGTGTACCCTAGTGTATGTAGGTATTTTCACTGTGTTCTAAGTGTTTTTCAGCATAGCAATGGCCCTGGGCCTGGGTAGGCAGAGCTCAGGGACAATCAGACTCAGTTACCACAAATACCAGTCAGCATAAACAATGGTGCACACATCACAGGATGGCTTTGCAACTCACTACTGGACACTTTCTGCCCCTTTATTTCACTCTTTTAGGTAGGTTCCTGCTATTTACCATTGTGAATGTTTTCCTTCTTTCCTATGTGTGTGTTTTTCCCTCTCTTGCCCTTGGGGAATATATGATAAAGAAAAATAAGTGCCATCTCCACAAAATGAGTGGCAGTGGCCAACATCTGCTCAAATTAAGCATTGTTCTAAACGCACCATGACTCTAAGTTCTAGGCATGCAGCCTCATTTATCGCACTTAAGAAAGTGTATGTCTGGGAGATTTAAAATGAGAAGTGACAATTTTCCATGTCTGTGGATTTTACTACCAGTTAGGTACACTATTAATAATGATGCTGTATGTTGTTCGAGCTCCACTTATGATCTCAAGCTCAGACTTTAAGAGTTCATCTGAATCAGGATGATATAGAAAGGACTTTGTGCATCAGCCAGTTAAAAATCCTTTATTTGTAAGAAATACAGTTCTATAGAAATATTACATAGACTTTATTTGAATTACACATTTACAAACATCATAAAATCCATGCACAATTACAATCATCATAAAATCCATGCATAACAATTTGAATAATCCAGCGACATTTATCAACAGACTGAAAAAGGACATAAAATATAACATTTTAAATGTCTTCTCATTAAAAATTCAATCAAGGGTCAGCATTAACATATACCAATTAAGAACATTTAAGATATCCTTAATAACCCAAGACGTATGATTCATTTAAACAGGTGGAACATTGTAAAGTGCAAGGTACAAGGCCATATTTTCTTTGAAGGGAGAAGTAAATTGCAGAAGGCCAGCAGCTCATTTCACATACTAGAGAAATGTTAAGTGCAACATGCAACACAACCCCGTTGTCACATACCTGTTAACAGCATTTAGAAAACTTGCACTAGCCTAAATCATACATCTCATTTTGCCAACGGACAAAATAAAACACAGTATGCAGAACTACTATCTCAACCCCAGGCCTCCCCTTTGTGCGACATCCTAACATATTTGGGATCAATCCATCAAATAATAAAAGTAGACCCCTCCCAAACCAGGGAGTTCAAATCCTACCCTCATTCTGAATCAATTGACAAGTGAAGACCTTATGTAGGAGGTTACAATTTTCCACAACAATTGACCAGTAGCAAATAGCTACATCCTGAAACCTGAGCCCACAAATCAGGTTAAGTCGCTCATTACATGTTCTAGTGCCATATTTTATAAAAACAGGACACAGAATATTCCTCCTTTCCTCAAGGAAGTCTATACAGTCCAACAAAAGATGATTCACTGAGCGTTTACGACCACTCCGGCATGGACACTGGAACAGGTTCTCCATAATTTTAACTTGAGAACTGGCATCCGCCATCCGGGGTCAATTCCAATCCTTAAATGCAAATTTTAATATCTTAGGGACCTATCCAGGATGTTATATAAATATGAGGAATGTTAAATACTCTCCTCAAGAGTAAGGAAGGGAATAACAGAGCACTTGTTTTTAAGATAGTGAAAATCTGCCCTTTGACTAGTTTCCATGGCACATTTCCTAACGCATTTTATTCGATGGATATGTAAAACTTTACCTTCATCTGGGTGTAAATCAGGGTCATCCAGGTGCTCTAGCATTAGTGGCACAGGATTGCTCTTGCAAGAGAAGGTTGACAATACCTCAGAGAGGATTTGAGACAATAGCTTTCCCCCTGACCCTCGTTTTTATTCATAAAGTAAAACCACAGGGCTTTTGCATTAACCAGGGCACTCCAGACAACGGTACCTAGGTCCCTCCTTATAGCGTGAATAATCTCACTTTTGGGAAGGTCAAGGAGCAGTTTTGAGATCCATCCTTCAATGCTCTCCTATGGGTTACACCTATCCATTGCTAACACCTCAGCACCCTAAAGAGCCTGAGGAATAAGTTTACTCTGAATCACTTTACTTAATAATGGGATACAAGCATAACTGCTGAATCTATAATCACACCTCTTCAGGGCCTTCACTTTGGCAGATATTACCAATTTCCGAGAGACAATATGTTTATCCCAGCGCAGATCATCTGAAAATATCATACCCAGATAATTATATTCTTTGACCTTCTTCATCCATAAATTCCCAAGGAACCAAGTGAAGGTCCTTTTCTTTTTTGAAAAGAATAATGTCTTTGCTTTGTCAACATTGATAGTTAATTTATTTTCGAGACAGTGGGAGTTCAGAGCATTACATTTTCTTTGACGCCCAATAGGCATAAGATCCATCACTAAAGGATCATCTGCATACAGTAGGCAGCTGGTATGCATACCCCAATCTGAAGAGAGTAACTATGAGTAACACTTAGCATCTGAGGATGGTCCACCCTGAACAGACTGAATAGCAAGAGAACTAATACTTATTCCTGGTGCAGACCATTCTCTACAGAGATTTTCCTCGACAAACTACCTGAGCCATCTAGGTCAACATGTACACAGTTATTAATGTGAAGCCTCGTCAGAAAGCCAAACATGGGCCCAACCACTGATTGAGTTTGCTCCAGAGTGTATTTCTGTCCACTCTGTCGAAGGCCACTCAGAAGTTAACGAAGCAGCAGCACAGGCTACCTGTCAGCTTCCTTGACCTCCTTGTGATCCTCCACTGGGTGAAACAGTGGTCCATTGTAGAATATTTTGGTCTACAATCCCCTTGCTCAACAGGGATCAACCCATAATCAAAAGCCGAAGCAGGTAAATACTTTAACAAAGTTTGAGCAAAAAATTTGGAAGTAATATCTAACAGGCTAATCAAGTGATAAATAGCCGGCTGATCAAATTTGCCTTTTTTCGTGAATAGGCTTCACTATGACTCCTTTCCAATAGTCCTGGAAACACCCTGAATATGTTACCCACTTGAAGAACACACTCAAATTTAGACCACACTTTCTGGGATCTTTCTTAAAGATCACAGATGGCAAGTCATCGGGCACCCACTCCAGAGGCCTTCATATTGCTAATTATTTCAGACAAATTGCTGGTGTCTGTGTATTTGCAATCACCTCTACATCGACTTGGGGATGGGACTCAGTCACTACCAAGTTCCTGGAGTCACCATCCCATAAAGTGAGTGAATAAAAGAATAACAGTATTCCTCACTGATATGTGCCTCAAGGGAGGATGGTGATAGAAGGGTTACTGAATTCACCAGTCTCCAGAACTTCCTACTGTTTTTGTCCATAATGGTGACCAACATTAATTCCCATTTTAGCCTATAAAACTCCTTCTTTTTGAGGGCTCACAGATTTCAAAAAGCAGTTTTCGAGGACTCTATGGCATCCATTAGATTGGCTTTACTTGGATCGAGATTGCAGCATTGGCGATTCCTATTTGCCACTCTTCTACCTTACCGACAGTTGTCATCAAACCTGGTGTCCCTCTTCATTACAGACCTTCAAGGTTTATGCAAACCCCCATTGCTAGTTTAATCTGCAATACCAGCACATCACATCCTCACTTGTCTCCAAATCTAAAGGTTTGCAATCGTTTGATGATAGAGTGTACGGGGCATCTTCAGAGACCACAACACTAATTCTCCTGTGATAGACTACCTCCGGGGCTAGAGTAGAGCAAACGCATAATGGGACAGGGTCTTAAAGCTCCAAACTAAGAGCAAGTTGGTCGCTTGGCCCAAAATTAAGATCTCTAAAATCTTTCACTCGACAGAACTGATGAATTGGAATGAAAAGATAATCAAAGGGCATGTTACTATTACCATGTATAAAGGTTCTGGCCATCAGAACAACATCGTTATATCGGCTATTGACATTAATCGGATTCAGATGGGTTTAGCATCCCATTCCCTTGCACTCCCTGTAAAAGTACAATCAGGAATATTTAATGCAGATATCAGTTCTTTCATTCTCTTGTCAAACAGCTTGACGTCTGATTTTTCATTAAAATCCTCTCCCACCACAAACAAAGCAGCTAGATATTCCAGTAGCAAATTTTTTACATAATTAACCAAATTTCATCTTTCATATTCCAGTAGGTGGCGAGTTGAGGGGATGTACACATTAAGACATATTGTCTGATTTAGCCCCCCATCCTTGGAAAACAAGTCAATTCGCCACGCAAGAGCCCAAACACAAGAAGGTTGGAGCTTAGTTACCTTCTTCCTAAAATGGACTGAGACCAAAATTAACAACCCGCTTACTGCTCTACCTCTTGCAGAGGCCTTGGCTCTTTGATCTGCAACAGCAAACCCCTCAAATACTGGGCACTCCAGCAGCTAGGTCTCCTGAAGAAACAGCACTGGGTAACGAGTCAAGACCTCTCGATAATTTCCTGCTTCCAACAATGATTTAAACCCTTGTACGATCCATGTCAAGAAAAGACTCAGCTTCAGATGCCCTGCCTCCTACCAATCAATATCATCACCCACTCCCCCATTCCTAGCTGAATAATAGCAACCTTGCAAATCATCAAAGAGGTGGAAATCCGCTCCCATTGGAAGATAACCATGCCTCAAATAACCATCATAACTTTTAAACACGTTGCAATCAATAGCATGTGATGGCTTTTGGTTTCTCACATTTGGGGCTCCATCATTTTGGAACGTGATCGTTACTATTCTTTCTTGGAACCCATCTCATTTCCACCAGCTACTACCAGTCCCTGTTCGCTGGCCTGTACACAGGAACCTAGAGAAGGTGATTTGATTGTGTTTTAACCCATGTTCTTGTGAAAAAGGGTTTATCTGCTGGAGACTATTTCTCCCTGATTCCTTCGAGGCCTCCCAATTATCCCCTATTACCTCACAAAGGGAGATTCCATTCACTGCCAAGATAGGGGCAGAGTGTTCCACTAGGCTCTTGGGTTCCTCAGAAGCAAATAGTACCCAGGTTAGGTATTCGCCTGCTACAGTACAAAAACCAACCAGCACTCAGTCCTTTGAGGTAATACTCTTTAGTCTTTTAATGTTAGCAAATATGCTTAACGGCCTTGATATATTCAGGGAAGGACTATCTCAGCGGCATGCTTTCCTTTTTGATTGCACCTTTAGGACTAGCTGCAGCATTGCTCTAGACTTACCCTCGGCTGTTTCACGGTTGGTTTAAAAGAGGATTTTTTGGGTCAACCTCGGGCTCCCTTTCAGCGGGGTAACAACTTTGCGCTGCCAAGGCCTCTTTTTCTACAATCCTAGGTGTCCCCTGTACCAAATGATTTCCGCAATCTCCCTATGTATTCCTTACCAGGCCTCCACTTAGGAACAGACTTCTTCTTTCTCACTGGGATCATCGCTGGGGTAAGCAGCGCAGAATAGTGACCTATCAACCCCGCTCCCTGCTGTTTTAAAGGGCCTTCACTTTTTGCACTTCCCTTCCTTCCATGAGCACTTTTGCCCACTCATCCTTTCAAGAGGTGAGTATAACTAAAACTAGATGCAATTCTTTTTTTTTCCAAAAACATTCCCTTTTTTAATTACTAGATGAGGATTTCTAGAGACGTACCTCCCAACATTTACAAACAGAGGGAGGTATCGCCTCTTGGGAGGTAGGGGGAGGGCCAGACTCCATACAAGCCTCTTGAGAACCGCCCCCAGAGTAACATTCAAGGCTCCACCCTTGAGGGATTTGCTAATGGCTTCAAGCAGCTGGATTCCTTTAACGTTTCGGGTGTTGTTCAAAACAAGGGCCTTTGACATTCCCTGGAAGGTTATTTGCATGAGGGAGAGCAAATTAAACATTGTCAGGTCCTGTGCAAAGTCAGAAACGTTCCCCATTTGTGCATTCATTCTCTTCTGTGGTAGGTCAACCTGAAGATTTAGTCTTCCCTCTTAATTCCGGAGTGAGGTGTTCCATGTGAGTTTGCTTGACACGTGTCGTTGCTACTACTGGCACTGCACAGATCCTGGGAGGGGGGGGGGGGGCGAGGAGGTGCTGCAGACGAATCCCCTGGCAACGGTGAAGCAGATTTGTAGCAATTACTCATCCTAAAGAAAAATGAATTCGTATGTTAGGATTAACAATGGAAAATGTTATCTAGTTCTTTCAGGCATATATAATGATTTTTATTTCATTACTTCATCATTTTTTCATACGTGTTTGGTTCCGAGTTAATTGAGCAGTGGATGGCAATTTGAGGGAATGGCGCTGTAGTCATTCTCCTGTCAGCCGTTTCAGGAAAAGAGCTTCAGACAATGAAACAACAATTGGCGTAGATGTGGTGGAAGAGGAGTGCAGAAAGGTTGCATTAGAGAGTGGAAGGAAAGAGGGAGGTTTGGTGGGAGGGACGGGAGAAGGGAGGGAGGAAGGAAGGGAAAAAGCAAAGGAGGGAGGAAGGGAAGACGGAAAGAAGAAAAAAATAGGGGAAAGGAGCGAGGGGGAGGAAGGAAGAAAAGAGAGAGAAAGAAAGAAAAAAAAGACAAAGGAAGGCAAGCATGCAGGTTGGGTGATGTAGTGTGACCTAATCATACAGCATTCTATTGTTTAATGCAACAGAAATATCTGCTTCTGAAAATGCATAAGTTATGTATTTATTTTTGCAATATCCGCAATGCACGAATTCACTTGTAAATAGAGTGGATCATATTTATCTGTGTTATACTTAATAGATTGCAAATTAACCTTGTACTGATCTGGTAAAACATTATATTGTTGTAACAGCTGCATCGAGATCATCCTCTTTGCTTTGTCTGCAAGAGAGTTCTATATTTGTAACTCCACGGGGAGAAACAGATGTTTTAAATAGTACAGCAAGGAAGGAAACGTGTGTTCATGCAAATCAAATAACACAATGTTGGCCTTCTCAGTTTTATGGCTAATACTCTGCTTCAAAATATAGGAAGACAGGTATGGGCTAAACTGCAATTGCAGGCTCCCTATTGCCCACTTACTCACCTCTCTGGCGCTTCTATCCTCTCTGTTTGCACTCGTACAGGTGGGGACGCTTGGCGGATTCGGGGCCTGGTAGAAGAGAGCTCCACACATTGCAAGGCTTGCTGCAGGCGCCAGAGTTCAGCAAGGAGCTCATGACAGCACTGATCCGAGAGAGGCTGACAAATGAGGACTACGGTTCTATCTGCTGCTGCGTGGCAAGTAGTAGTTAATTTTTGCAATAAAATTCATAATGAGAATTTCGCACTCTGTTGCACTTGTGTATAGAAATGCAGTGAGTAGGGGGAAGGGGAAGAAAATGAATTAAAAAACATGATTGTTGGAAATGGCCCTTATTGCAGGGTTATCCCCAAACTTTTTTTCTTCTTCCTCCTATTTTTTCCTGACCTGTGGTTGTTGGCTATAGGACTCTGGGCACTTTACCACTGCTGATCAGTGCTAAAGTGCATATGCCCTCTGTGCAAATTGTTATTGTGATTGGTTAGCCGTGATTGGCACATTAGTTTTACCAGTACGTCCCTAGTAAAGTGCACTGAGGGTGCCAGGGCTGGTAAATCATATGCTACTAGTGGACTTGCAGTTCTGAATGTGCCACCTACATGAGTAGCCCGGAAAATATGTCTCAGGCTTGCCACCGCAGTGCCTGCGCACAGTTTGTTAACTGCAATGTCGACCTGGCAAGTGCACCCACTTGCCAAGCCCTACCCTCCCCTTTCCTTGCAGATAGGACACCCCTATGGTAGGCCCAAGGTACCCCCCTGGGCAGGGTGCAGTGTATGTAAAAGGTAGGACATGTACTGACATGTGTTACATGTCCTGATAGTGAAATACTGCCTATTTTGTTTTTCACTATTGAAAGGCTATCTTGCCCATTGGACAGAATGGGGAATGCTCTGTAACATTTTACAAGCACATCTTCCCATAGGGATAAGACAGACAATTGAAGTCTATTATCCCTGAACTCAGAATTTGATAGCACATCTTTTAGTAGGGATGGTTTTTAAATTCTGTGTTTGAAAATAGCGCTTTTAGAAAGTGGCAATCTTCTTGTTCAACCTTTCTGTGTGCCTCTGCTTGTTTGTGGATTGACTGTCTGTTTTCAGTGTGGCACAGACAGTGGTTGTGCATCACCTGTAGACAGCCTCTGGGGGTGGGGGGTGAGGTGTCCCTGGCCCGTCCTGGATGACCCAGCTCTGAGCTGAATAGCGCT
Source organism: Triturus cristatus (assembly GCF_964204655.1). Taxonomy (NCBI): domain Eukaryota; kingdom Metazoa; phylum Chordata; class Amphibia; order Caudata; family Salamandridae; genus Triturus; species Triturus cristatus. The sequence goes on along the minus strand of NC_140587.1, from coordinate 729,342,113 downwards.
TTTAGAAAGTGTCTATCTTCTTGTTCAACCTTTCTGTGTGCCTTTGCCTGTTTGTGGATTGACTGTCTGGTTTCAGTGTGGCAGAGGCAGTGGATTTGCATTCCCTGTAGACAGCCCCTGGGTGGGTGAGGTGTGACTGGCCCTTCCTGGATGACCCAGCCCTGAGCTCAATAGATCCGGACTGCATATAGAGTGGTGAGAGGAGATCTACCCTGCACCTGAATAGGGACTGTCTCCCTTGCACAATGCTGTCTCCACCTCCTGTGGTCATGTTGCACCAGTGAAGGCAGAACTGGTTTGGACTGGGCTCACAGCCCCTTGCACAATAAGATTAAATACATTTTGGGGTATAACTATTATACCTAAAACCCCTGAACTTTAGACTATTGCTCGAATCAAGAGGAACCTTTGCTGAGGAGGAGAGCTGAAGAAACTGTAGAGAAGTACTGTCCTTGCTGTGTGTCTGGGGTTGGCCTGCAGTTGCTATTTCTGCCAAGGGAAGGAGAAGGAATTTGCTGTGTGCTGTGTCCCCTGCTTGAAGAAGGACTTTGCTGTGTGTTGTGTCCCCTGCTTAAGGAAAGTCTCCAAGGGCCTGGAGAAGAGCTGGCCTCCTGTTTTGAAGTCCCAGGAACAAAAGGACTTCACCCCCAGCTCCCCTGAACTTTCTTGCTGGGAGTTCTGACCTGCCATGAGGTGCCTGAAACTGAGTTGGGCCCCTGGAGGTTGTTTCTGCTGTTGGGAGCTGGAAGATACCCAAGAGAAGCAACACAATCTGATTCCGATGCCCATGACGCAGCTGCTGTGATGCTGTGACCTACACAGAGGCCCAGGGAGCCGCTCATGAAGAGTACGATGCTGCGCCCAGCCTGCTCCGCAGCTCCGACGCCCTACGATGCCCGCCAACGCAAGCAGTGATCGACCGTGACTGACGCCAGCGCTCGCATCGACTCCGTCTTCCCCAGCACCTGCATCTTGTTATCGCGGCACTGATAACTGCCGAGGGTGACTCGAGAAACTTGCCGACGTCGCATCATCACCGGAGCCAACATCGGCCATCTTCAACACCGTACATCGTCACTGACTTCATTTTCCAAGGTACTGTTGTTTGGGGGTCCGTGTGAATTCCCACCCCAACGCCGCGATCCTCGCGGGCGGCGCCATACTTTGGATTTTGTGCTGTCCTAACTTCGTGATAGCCCCAGTTGGTGCTATTAGATTTTTACAAGCTTATTTTTGCAACATCCTTTTTAAAGACATTTTATTGAGTATCTGTATGTTGGATTTTTGTCATTTTGGGTCTTGTTTAGTTTCGCTAGAGATACTTTATTTGTCTAAACTGGTGTGGTGTCCATTTGTGGTGTTTTCACTGCATAACTGTGGGTGTTGGTACAAATACTTTACACATTGCCTTTGGGATAAGCCTGTATGCTCGTGCCAAGCTACCAAGGGGGTGAGCAGGGGTTATCTAAAGTGTGTATACCCCTTACCCTGACTAGAAGCAAGGGTCCCTATTTGGACAAAGATACCTACCTCTGCCAACTAGAGACCCCCATTTCTGACAATGATGATGTCTATGGCCACTCCTTTGCGTTATTTAAGATTGAAATTCTGCTGCTTGGAGTGATCAGCAGAAAGCAAGGATTACAGAACTGAATGCATTGACTGTTCCAGAGACCACAACAAACATATTGAAGACAATACTGCAATGCCCGCACCTGAGTGGGCCAAGCAGACTGTTAGGGGGTATTTGTCAGAAGCACATAAATCTAATTCACTGTCCTTGTAAGTGCGATACACTCACTTTAATGTCGCACTGAGGAAATGGCTGGGGACCTGCTTTATTGGCGCAAGAACGCTTTATTTCTCTGGTGGCGCATGGCCTGTTAGGGGTGGCTGGGAGATGAACTCGCTGCTGATATTGCATTTAGTGGTCAGACACCCTTTGAATATTATGTGGGTTCTCATTAGTGTTTGGATTGCATTCATTATTTCTGGACCTTGGCTTGCTGGGAGGCTTCCTTAAATCCCTTACATAAACCTCTCCCCAACTGCAGGTCTACCACCCGAACATTCACGTGGCATCGCGCCTGTGTGTTCAGCTAAAATGCACCTGGCTGTGGTATCTTTCCTATTTGGGCCTGTTGAGGACTTTGGCTAATAAAAAGTCTTGCTCTTCGCTGGGGTAGAGACATGCAGCTCTTGCTCTACAGAATATGAAAAAATCCTAACAGCCAGCTGCTCCATGACACATAGCTCCCTTTCATTGACAGAGAAGCAGTGTGAGAGTAAGGGGCAGAGTGTCAGTGCCTCAGGAAGGAATAATACACTGTTGCATTGTTTCGTTTGCTAAGAAACAAAATGATGACATTATTTATTATTTGATTTTAGAACTGACGACCAAGCAATCTTTTTTCTGTGGTCAATTGGGCAAATAGGAGAACTTTTTGTAGGTGGGGAACATAGATTGAAGATTATATTAATTGTACTGTAGATAGTAATTGATCTATTATTAAGGTTTTATTGATGTGAACTGACTTATTACACAATACATTTGAGGCTTTTGTATTTTAAATGTTATATTGTAAGGCTATTGCCGATGGCAATAAATACATATTATGAAATTGGGCACAACCAGGTTATGAACAAAAACCCTCACTCACCCGAGGGTGACATGCTTCATCATAGGGTTCCTCCAGCACACGGGGACCGCAAGGTACCCCGTGTGGGCTACAACTTTACCCAAATGGGAAGGAGCAGGAGTGCAAAGCACGTGTTGGTTCTACCAACTCGATATGGTAAGGAGGGGCAATAATAAAGTGAAAAGTGTATTAAAAACTATCTACATAGGGGCAACAACTTTATTCTTCCTTCCTATGTGATAGTCAATTAAAATGCAAGTGAATATAGGGTTGTGAGAATTTGGCCTGGTTTATGCTGTTCACTAGCTAAAGTGGACACCTTGCACCAGTACAATTCGACTCTTATGGTAGTAGGTTTAAGACAACCTTTTAAAGAAAGCTATCCTAGTGGTAGCTGTGGAGAGCAGCATTCAGGCTAAGTCTTTAGAAGAATGTAAAGCAGCTTATTTTACCTTATAATCTCTTGAATTACTAAATGAAAGGACACCACACAGGTATATATATCAAATATATATGTATCTATTACTAACAACTCTCTGCTAATCTCTTTATGAGATTAGAAGTCAAGGACATATGCACAAATCAACATTTCACAACAAGTTAAGCACAAATATGGCTGGGCCCTAGGGGCGTACCAGACCATACACTAAAAAAAGAGGCTTAGAGATAACGACTTGCAAGGGGACAAGGCCTAGGGCCTTCAGAAGTGCTGGGCCTCACTAATCCACCCAAGGCAGGTACGTAAAGGACCCATGGGAGACGCATTCAGTGTGAGAACACAGCCGCGGATCCCAATTGACTTCAATGGAGCAAGTCGCGATTGGAAATTTAGAGTTTAAGGATACTTCGGGAGAGTCTACAAGCAAGTCACTTACAGGGTAAGTAGTTCTAGAGCCAACACCCACAGGAGCACCGTAGTGCTGGAGTTACCTCACCCAGGGAAGCCGGGTGCATAGGTGTCTTTTGGTGTCGGGTCGCGGCGTCGTTTTCAATGGGAGCCAAAGAAGACTTGCTGCTTGTGGAGACAGGAGAAGTGTCCGGTGGAATACAAGGCTGGATTCAGAAGAAGGAAGACCTGAAAGCAGAGGGGACAGTGTTCAAAGTCACTTGGCAGTGACCCGGGGCAAGGAAGATGGATGCCCGCAGTCGTCGGGTGATTTCAGGTGATCCGCGGGTGTCTTGACTCTTCAGCCACGAGGTCCAGGAGGCGTCAACGACAACTAGGAGCTGGATTCGACGTGTTCCACAAAGTCTGCAGCTTACTGCAGTGTCGGCAACCAGATTGGAGCCAACAAGCCTTGGCAACAGCAAGTCTCGTGGGAAGTTTAAAAAGTCAGCGGTACAGACCAGCAAGGTCTGAGGGACTCACCCAGCAAGGGTAAGTCAGGGCAGGCCTGGAGCAACCACGGGAGCCCTTTGGAACTGTAGAAAAGTCTTCTGGGAACCCACAAGCCAACTGGCAAGGGATCACAAAGACGCCTCAGGAGGATTCACTCAACAGGGGCCCACGGATGGGGTAGGCCTCTGATCTTCAGTGGAAATCCTGCTGGAGGCTTGGACCACACGTGGTCCAAAGCACAAGTTCATAGAACGTCGTGAAGGGGTTGCACTCAAAAATAGTACACAGTACCCAGGGATTGCGGTTCCTCATCACTCATGTGGTCCACTTGTCTCAGCGTCACTGGGGACTCACGATGGCCTTGGAGAAGTCAGGAAATCCTCTTCCTGGGATGCAGGGAATTTGAACTCCGGCGGGAGTGGGAAAGTTGGTGACCGTTGATTGCAAGATTGGGTGCCTGCCAAGCAGGGGAGTCACTCCTTGCCTCCAATTGAGATTCTTCAGTCTTCCAGAGGTAGTGGAACGTCGAAGGTCCAGGATTCTTCTTCAGAGCGTCGTCCAGGGATATATAGTTTGCAATGGCAAGGGTTCCCTAAGTTATACTGAAAGGAAGGGCGGGACTTGCTCTATGACCCCACCTATGGGAGGGTCAGGGGAGTGGGTGGCTACACCCACTTCCCTTTGTCCAGTTTTTCACCAGAGAAGGGGCAGGTAGCCCCTGAGCTGGTTTGAACTGGTGTATGCACAGAGGAACCTACTGCTCCCCCAGTGCAGGACTTCAAAGCACTCTAGGAGTGCACCCACCCAGCCCCAATACATGTCTGGGAGATGGTTACACCTCCCTGTGACAGGATGCCTATTGTTGGGCCTCCTCCACTATGAGTTTCGGTCATCAGCAGGAGGGCAGCCCAGTGTCTGTGACTGGTGGCATCCATTTTGTGATGCCAGGGCTCTTCAGGATTCTACCGTGTTTCCACAGTAGGTACATGTCTATCCCTCTAGAAGAGTGGAATCATACTTCCGCACCAGTTACTGGTGTGGGGGTATGATTTGAAAGCGTTTGACACCAAACACGACATGTTTTGATGCAGCCATCCCAGAGTTAGCATTTACTGCGAGGATATAATGCACTTAAGAGTATATGGTTTGACCGCATTCACAAACAGCCCCAGAGAATGGACTCTGAGAGCTGCAGAGGCACCCCCTCACATGGAAACCAAGCACCCTGCCCTCAGGATTGATAGGACCTGCCTTAGGGGGTGACTGATAGGTTTAAATGTGTGCGCAGGGAGAGATATAGTAAACCTATATCTCAGTGAGGAGTGCTAACACTACCTCACCCAGGCTGCAGCAGCAGGCCTGTGGTGTCAGATTTAGTCTGCTTCCCAGGGGTGGCATAATACATACTTCACCCCTGGTAGGCCTGTGAAGTAGCTATGCCCTTGGTACCTAAGGTACCATATCCTAGGGGCTCACAAGGGACCACAGTATCGAATCACTAGTGCACCTAATGTGCACACCATGTCGTTTAAGGGAGTAAGCAGATAGCCTGGGGTCCTGGATAGCAGGATCCCAGCCAGACTAGTCAAAAACCATCAAAACCAGGAAAAAGTGGGGCAACCATGTAGTCAGATTCCACCTTCCTACAAGGGATATAAATAAATACCCTATCTGGTGATCAACATGTGTCTGCCCTAGTGACAATGTAGTTCAAGGCATTCATCAGGATCAAAAGATAGTCACTCTGCTGTATCAAGTGTAAAAATCATAATGTGGTACTAACGCATGGCGCTCTGTGCAGAGACTCCCTCCAGAGTCTCTGCACAGAGCGCCATGAGTTATAGAAGCATAAAAGACATGGTGTGAGACTCTGTAGAAGGTTGAGTTGACACATACATAGAATGCTTTAGAGCCTCCTGACCTATCATATTGATCGACACATGCGCATGATGGTCAAAAAATTGAGGCCTAAGTACCACATTATGATTTTTACACTTGATGCAGCAGAGTGACTATCTTTTGATCCTGATGAATGCCTTGAACTGCATTGTCACTAGGGCAGAAACATGTTGATCACTAGATAGGGTATTTATTTATAACCCTATATTCACTTGCATTTTAATTGACTATCACATAGGTTGGAAGAATAAAGTTGTTGCCCCTATGTAGATAGTTTTTAATACCCTTTTTTACTTTATTATTTGACCTCTGCCCCTCCTTACCATACCGAGTTGGTAGAAAACAACACATGCTTTGCACTCCTGCTCCTTCCCATTTGTGTAAAGTTGTAGCCCACACGGGGTACCTTGCGGTCCCCGTGTGCTGGAGGAACCCTATGATGAAGCATGTCACCCTCGGGTGAGTGAGGGTTTTCGTCCATAACCTGGTTGTGCCCAATTTCATGGTTTTTCACATATCTTCTATTAGTGCTAACCTATATAATGTGTGGGTTTGATGAGTTTGGAAGACATATAGGATAGACATTTCTATAATGTAGCTTAGTTCTTCCTTGGATCCTCTCGTGTGAGACATATAATAAATACATATTGAAATTGCACTAGAAGAAACAATCGAAACAGCACAGAGAAGTATTGTGAGGGAATTCCTCCTCGTCCTTCTGTATGCATGTGATTTCATATGTAATATCACATGCACATCATTGAGGCAGCTTGGAAGATAACAACAGGTCACTTAATGTGGGAGTTTGCTTGTGTCCGGAAAGACTCAAGAACTTTTAAACACCTCCCCGCAACTCACACAACTAAAAGTTGACTTTACCCCCATCAGGACGACAATATTTTTATTTTGACAACTCTACAGGAGAGGGGAACAAATATGTTCTTGAAATAATACAGTGTAATTAGGCTTTCCTGTTTTCAGTTTCTATTTTTGGTAACTTCTGGTGGAGTTTTTCCAGTGTTATCAATTGATTTCAATACTTTAAAAAAACAGTGGTTATCAGTGGTTTCCCATTTTCGTGCCATTAAAAACAACAGAAACAGTGTTTTTCTGGTGTTTATGGAACGTTTTGCTTTTATTATTGCTTGCTTTCTACACTGATAGAGCATGGTATATAGACAGTATAAGTATAGTGTATATGAGGTCCAAGTAGATTTTTGCAAATTAAACATATTGTAGTACACCATAAAATACATCTTCAGTGAGTCTTTGGTCTTGTGGGCTCTCTCTTTCCTTCCCATGTGAACTTCTGTGAAAAGGCCCTCTCAACATTGGCACTTGAGATGGGCAATGCCAAAACAGCCAGTACACAATTTGTTAACTCTGGCCACTGACATAGCTTTCTGTGCCAATCCTGGTTCACTTGAAGATTGCGATTCTCAAGGCAAATTCTGCAACATTTGCGCGGAGCTGGATGCTTATGCCCTCAGAGTTATTGAAGCGGTCAAAAATGAAGCAGCACTTTTGAAACTACGGAGGAAGTTCCCCTTTACGGAAGGGATCTAGAACAGAGTAGGACAGTGAGGTTTCATTGACTTCAAATGAGGAGGGACATTTCTATGCATCATTGCAAGTCATTTCTCATACATTGTCAAATAAAAGCTCCTGAATTGCTCTTCACCATTGCTTTGCTTACCAAGTGGCAAGCACTCTAACATGGAACATGTTGCAGTGCCAATGTCACTAAAGGTGTCATCCAGCCAATTCTCAAGGAGACGTTTCACATCTACACCAATTATGCTGAACACTTGGCAGACAGGGGTGTTTTCAGATTCTAGTTTTTTTATTATGTCCACTATAGCACTTTTGTTTCCCTGTAAAATTCTAAGAATGCAGTAGAGTGTACTTTTTTTCATATCACTATCAATATGTAACAATGATTCTCACATTTCTTGCCTTTGGCATCATCACTCAGCAAAGAATTAATTCTGTAAATGGTTGCCACATGGATGATTTAGCATTCATAGCCCCTTGGACTGAGAACCATCAGCTAAGGGACACAGTTGCGAGGACTTTTCTTTGATGCCACACAAAGCATAAAATTATAAATGTTTGCATTTTTAGTTCCTGTGCATAATAAAACAGTGCACCAGAATGGACTAAAAAGTCAGTAGCATTCCTCATTATCTCTGAAGATTGTAAAGATGCTTTTAGCATACCATATAATAAGTGGCAAGGATTTCTTACAGGGAAGCACTTCAGCTCAGGTATCAATTTTGGCAGGTCATCACTAGGCCTGGGCAAAAATTTCGTTCCGTTCGCGGAAATTGCGATAATTTGACATTTTTGCGTTCCGCGGAGAGCGCGAAAATGTCAAAAATTCCGGTTTCCGCAGCTTGGCGATAATTTGTTTCTTGCTCGCGCTGTAAAATGATACATTCTCGCGCGCGCGCGATCGCCTTACCTGAATCCCTGCGTTCGCCGACAAGTTTTCTTGATCCGGTCGCGTTCTCCATGAGATGTTGTATTGTTTTTAGCCATTTGCGCTGTCTCGCGACAGTTTGCGCCCGCAGTGACGTCATGCGTCGCGCGATCACGTCTTTCTTCTCGCGATCATGCACCGCGAGAACAACTCAAAACAAGATGGCCGCGCCCGCAAGCAACCACATGGGTAAGTTGGCGACCCGCAACCATGCAGAAAATCTCGCGAACATGCCGGAAAAAAACTTCCGCATCTTTGCGATATTTCTGCTTGTTTGCGATAATTTTAAACATTCTCGCGATAATTTGCGAAGGTTAATTCCGCAAATTCCGCCCACCCCTAGTCATCACACAACTTTTTCATATACGTAGCTGAATCACTGCAAGTTCAAAAAATATCACTCCAATCTTTAGTGAACTTGGAAAGAACCTTTTTTGCAGAGCATTCCAAGTGACACTGCGTTCCATGTTTTCCAAAAGTCTGGTGTCATGTTTTCACCACTATCCCAGATGCTTGGTGAAAGTGCTCTTGTCATATATACTTGTCACTATACCTTGCATTGAATGTTTGAAGCCTGAGGTGCTAGAAATTCACCTACTATCAATACTGACTCACTAGAAACTGGGGGTTGCTGTATTAAGGGTTTTTACCCATTCTCTGTGGGTAAATGAGATGACACATATTAGGAAAGATTCTTATGAAACCAGCCATTTTACCTATCAGCGAAAGAATCAAACGCAGCCAAAATATCAAATACAGTTAAAATAATTAAACAAGACCTAAAACATGCTTTTAAGGCCTGAATCTTTAGACCAAAGACCACAAAACTGAAAAAACAATAGGAAGAAGAAACAATATTTTAGTGGCATCCCGAAACAACAAAACTCAAGCAAAATAATGTTAGCCCAGACTTTCTTATTGCTAGCTTGTATAACAAAGTTACATTGTATTGGCCCCTTCCGGAAGAAAAAAAATGACTTTCACTCTCTTTTTCCTTTCTTTGAATGGCATTTAGATTGTGGTTGTGCCGGTGTTTTTTCAGTGTTTATATGTTTTCACTGGTGACGGCTATTTCTCTTTCAGTGGGGTTTTATCAGTTATTAGAGGTTTAAACCTAAAACCGGACAGCCTAAGTGTAATATAAGGGTATCTGAAGGATTCCCTTTTGTGACATGTTTATGTTTCAGCAGGCAGCCAGGATTTCAATTCGAGCTTTCATATGTGATCAAAATGAATGTTCTTGTTATTCACTTTTTTATATTATTCGTCAGGTTGAACAGTCTCCGCACGTTTGTAGTAAAACTGGACTGTAACCATACACATTGGGCATTTACCATGGGGACACAGATTTATTTTCCTTGCTATGAATCACAGGAAGTTAGTGTGTAAATAATGGCTAATTTTAACCCAATTAAATTAAATGTTTTATTAATTTATTTTAACTCTAAATTGGCACTTTTAAGATCAACAGTGTTTATGTTATTCGTATGCTTTTATGGTTGTTTTAAACTAACTGAAGTATTATTACTAGTACAACTACACAGCATCAAGTCTTGGGATCTGCTCATCACAATGTGGCATAGTGGGAAAGTTTCAGGCCTTGGACCAATTAGTCCTGTGCTGCAGTCTCAAATTTCCACATGACCACTTGTTTAATCAGAGGCCAATCATGTTCTCCGTATGCCTTGGTCCCTTTAGCTGCTGTTATTGGATAGCTTCAAAACAGTCTTTGCATAGGAGATAAGACCCAAACCATATTTCCAGGATATATTATCATCCGGCCCCTTGTACGGCCACTGTGAAATCAGCTTTTCCATCTTCCTTACAGGAAACTCACATGGAAATGAAACATACATGTCTGTGTTTGTGCAAATTGCATTGCTGGCAATTAATGTAATAGTCATTTTGGTGAGCCATTTCATAAAGAGGTCCTGGACCTGCCCTGTGTCCTTGAGGGGAGCAGAAATTGAGCTCTTATTGAAAGACAGTGAACCACTCCCCCTGGCATAGGTTTAGCACATAGAGCTATGGTTGCAGAATACTGTGTAAATCCACAGTTCTGAATAGACTCTTTTTATACACACTCATGTAAAGATTTGCATCAATCCACTTACCCAACTTATAACACTAACTTCCAAATTACATGCTTTGTGTGGTTGTACATGTAGCTTGCATGGCACATTATGTATGTGGGTGAGGCAGAGAAACGAAAGCCTGTGGAATTCATTTTGGATACCCCAGGCTTGGCCTTTTGCATAATATGAAGATGATGTTGTTTTTGTATGCAGTGGCAATGCATTAGTGACATGTCTGAAACTGGGGGGAGGAAACCTTGACATATAAGTGAATGGAGTGGAGAGAAAGCTGCTGTAGAAATTAAATTAGACCATGTGTTTGGGGATGGAAGGGGTGAAGGGCGGTACTGCAAACTCTGTAGTGCAAGGAAAATGTGTCTCTATTGTGTTGCCAAAAGTTGGAGACTACTTTGCCATGAGGCACATTACTTCATACAAAGGCTATGTCTGGTGAGCAGCCTGGAAAGGACATTTGAAAAGAGGACATCCCATGGGGTCTGAAGATGCAGTAACTAGATATAAATGTCCGGTCCAAATTTGCTATTTAAATGTAGGACTCCACTTGCTGTTCCAGTCTCAAGTCATCTATGGCAAAGGAAGAGAGTTCTGTTCAGAGTATTCAGAGGACTGTGTACAACCAGAGCTAGTGTCTGTCTGACAGTCAGCTTTTTAGAGGTGAAGCGATATCAACTAAATCCTTTCTCTTGCTGGAAGAGCTGTATGCCTGACCTGATGCACCTCGACTTCTCCTTCCCTGCTAAGAGAGGAAATGAGCCTTGCAACCCTGCAGGAGGAACACCTGTCCGGAGTGAGCGAGTTGCAGCATGTCACATGTGTCTTTGAACCATCCAGAGGAAGAACGTTGGAGAGAATGATCTGTGGAACCCAGTGTTGGCCAGCCTATAGTCTCTCCTTGACAGCTCCAGACAAGAATCATGAAGATTCAGACTGTGAACACCAAGAACCAGTTGAGCCTGTGATCCTAAGTCCAAATCATGCCTATGCACAGCTGTGCGTTCACAGAAGATCAGTCTACGAGTGGCCATATCACCGTCAGAATAGCCGGTTGTCTGTGGCCGTTTCACCAACAGGAATTTGGACCATGCATGGCTGCAACATAATCAGAGGTTCAGCCTGTGCCAGGCTGCTCCAAGCTCAGACCATAGGCCCTGGTAGGAACAAACCGATCCTGGACAATCAGCCTGTTCATGGTTCAACTATTCACACAGTCATCAAGCTTTCATCTATGACCATTGCTCCCATCTGCTCAACTACTGCAGAAGATCATCGGCGACCTCACTGAAGATTGACTGCTGGATTTATGTCTGGCAGACGTGCGCCCCAACAGCCAATGCTGAGATCCAGACGCGGTCGGTAGTAGGAGTAACTGCAGGGCGGTGACGTGGGGAGGGGCAGGGTGGGGGCTAGTAAACTATGGATTACGGAGGTTTACAGGTAAGTTAACATATAAATTAATAAAACGAATTTCGTTGCGTGCACTGCATCTCATTTGGGGATGCAGTGCACGCAACGAAATTCGTTTTATTAATTTATATGTTAACTTACCTGTAAACCTCCGTAACCCATAGTTTACTACCCCCCACCCTGCCCCTCCCCACGTCACCACCCTGCAGTTACTCCTACTACCGACCGCGGCTGCTGAGATCCAGACACAGTTGCCAGTAGATTGGCACCTGCCGTAACCAGGCGAAGGGTGAGTGAACTGAGAAGAAAGCCGGGCTGCCACTAAAGTGATCTAACACGGTTGGTAAGAAGCTGTAAGAATGGAACTGTGAGAGATAGAGCGCATACATGTTAGCGGAGACATCTACCCTTGTATCATTATGATACTAATACCCTATTCCGTAGGGAAAAGGAACAGTCCAGACCTGAAGGAGGAAGAGGGGAAGATAGCAAATAGAGGCGCAGCCTTTGCTAACCTTTCCCACAACACTAATCGTGTTGTATCTACATTTATCAGTGGTACTCCATTGTAGTGTGCATTAAAGTACTTTTCTTTCTTAGAAGTCAAGAACTGGGTTGGACATTCATTTAGTTCACTGCTGTATGACTGTTTAGCTCTGAGCTCGTCTACTGAGTAGAATGATGAAAGGGTTCAACTTGGTCCAGTTTGCAGGACATTAAAGGCAAAGAAACTCAACCCCTATGGTTGAGACCCAGTAGCCTCTTTGTGTCTCATAATACCCCCCAAAATCGGTCTGACAGCATATTTTAGGATCACAATTGAAAAAATACCTGGTGATTTTGGGGTAGAGGTAGGTTAGCATAGTTTAACTTCCTAAATCAAACCTAAAAAATAAAGTTTGAGATGTTTTGCACATAGAATTGTGCATCTTTATGCTCAAAGTCATCCCTATTTTATTTTCTCATAATCTGCTTCTTTAAGAATGAGTGCAATTGAGTTTGATTCACATTGATGTTCTATGTTTATTTATTCTGAATGGCGTAGATAATTTTGTTACATCCTCAACGTCTGGCTTAATGTAGAATCGTCTTTTTCACAGGAACTTTATAAAAGTGCGGCAAGATTAATACTAAAGTTGAATATTAATGTGTTCAGTCAAACGGTAGTTTTCGGCTTTTGTTCCTATCCCTACTGCTCTCTGTCAGGTATAGACACGTAAGTGTTTATACTTTTGGTGCATCGTCCATCGATTGCTACTACCGTGCGACTTAACTGGGCGCCAAGAAACAAGATAACATGTAAAATCAAGACAAACGATTTCCGCATTGCCGCCCTTTGCAGCTCTTGGACAGACCTGCACTGAACAGTATAATTAAATAGGCTTAGAAAGATCTGGTAGCCCTGAGCCCATGATGCTTGCTAGAAATGGCATTTGACAATTGTAAGCATCATGTTATTCTCTACTTAATTATTGCCTCAAAGATGTTGGCCGTCATTGGTTTCAGGTAGACAGCTCTGTAATTAGAAAGATCAGTCCTTGTCTGCTGAAGAAGGCGGCAGTCTGAAGCATCCTAGAGCGAGCAGGGATGTAAAGAACGAACGGTACGAAGTGCAAGATCTTTTCTGGAAGGTCTCTCCCAATTTCAAATTAAATTTTTTTTTTTTTTTCTTCTACTCCTTATTGTTAGATCATTATTGGTAGTAGTAACAATAGTGCTAACAACCGCAATAGTATCCTATATAGTACCGATATATGCATGACTTAATGACGATGATCTTATTACTTCAAATATGTCTGGGAATGATAACATTTTACGGATTAGGAGGAGTTCAAGATAAAAAGCGCAAGAGTGGACGAAATCAAGAAATACATTCCTGAAGTGGAGGGAAAACGCGGCCGAATCGCTCATAAAGGATACACGTTAAATACATTCAAGTGGATTCAGTGTGCTATTAGAAATACATAAAACGAAAGTTGCTATGCTACTTTATTGTACTTTACCGAATCCACATGGACAACTTAATTGACTCTATCATAACAGGTACACACGGTTAAGTACAAATGTGAAGGAAGTAGAATCGTCTAATGTCTGACGAAAAGGTGTGGAATCATAACTTCACAGTACTATTCTCGACCTGGGGCTGTATTACCATAAGTGCACCAAAGGTGCAACGGGCGTTGGAACCCGCTTTGCACGCCCTCGGGGTACTTTGGTATTACAGAAGGGGGCGCAGACGCTTGTGTGTCCCCCTTCAATAATACTGAAACGCTGGTGCACTTAAAGCGCCAGCGTTACCATCAAGGGGCGTTCCATCATATGCAGATGAGCGTGCTCTATGCAAATGAGGGAATTCCTTTGCCTCTGCGCCCGCACTATATTACAGACGTGGGCGCAGATGCAAAGAAGCTCTCAGGGAGTGCACTCACAGTGCACCACCTTCTAGGTGGCGCATTCTGAATGCGCCCCCTGAGAGCAGCCCTCTGGAGGGGAGAAAGTCATCGCCTTGCAGGCGGGTGCAGTCACTCACTGCACCCGCCTGCAAGGGGATCTCTAATCCCCTTTAAAAGAGCAGGCATGTTGTGCCGCCTGCACTGTGAAGACACAGAGCAACTCCAAGCAGCCGCTCTGTGTTTTCACATGAATGCGCTTCCCGAGGGCAGTACTAGTTTGCGGCTGCTCTGGGGGCAGCGCATACAAGATAATGGGGCCCATTGTCATTGTTGTGCCCGGCGCACCTTTTAAAAGGGCGCAAATAATTACAATACATAATACGGCCCCAGGACTTAAAACAACTTCACATTTTCTGCTATCGGTATGTAGTCAAGGTAAGTAAACATGGTGCTAGACTAGTAAATCGAACTGTAAATACCCTACCTGTATGTGTAATGCTGTCAAATGTGACTATTAAAGTAAGCACCTCCGAGCCCAATTCATGACCCTTTTATGAACTTAGACCAACATCAAATGCACAAACGAAGTTATTTGAAATGGAAATGCTCTGAATTTAACTGCAGAATCAGCATCAATGGGCTCTTATGCATGTAGATAGAATTTACTCCTGTGAACGTGAACAACTTGTACACATTTTTTATCGGGTTACATCTCTGATTGGGGCAAAAAGAGGGGAGTGTCTGGGTTGTGCTTCTGGGCACTTACATATGTGTTCAGGTCCTATCCTATCCTGGAAATATACTCCTATGAAGAACAGGAGTAAGGGGTATATTTATGGGGATTTGGTCGCAGGGCAGTGTAGCCCTGCATAAAGATGAAAGGGCAGGAATGCACTAGATCTATGGCATATGGCGCATTCCTGTCCTTTTCCCCTGTGCTGGTGCTGTTTCAGCAGTAGCCAGTGTTGCATGCAGGATTGTTTTTGTGCAGGAAGGGGCACATTCCTGCACTAAAACAATCCTGGGATAGAGGAGAAATTAAGTTATATCTCTTTGTTGCGTCTCCCCTGTGGAGGCATAAGGTTTCGGCGCATCTCCAGGTTTACATGGTCTTGTAAATCTGGGGATGCATCAAAATCCATGGGTGTAGCATGGGAACACCCACCACAATGCCATGGAATGCCTACTTATCGCAGAGTAAGGCAATGCAGCAATCTGTGCAGCCTTGCCTAACTCCATATCTATGAAGCCATTCAAAGCCAGGCAACCGCTGCGCCTCTCACCAGGCCGGGTCACCCCCTTGCTCCTCCTGCCGCCTCCTGCTCCTGCCTGCCAGCCTTGCCGCAGAACCGCCTGCTCGCCAGTTTCCCGCCGCAGTTCGCCACAGGCCCCGCCCACCACCGGCCCATTGGCCGAGCCGCTCCCGCCGCCCAGCTGACCCGCCCTCTCGTCCCCCTTCTTATGACGCCCCCAGAGCGACCGTGCAGCGGACGCGCGCAGCGGGAGCGCCGACTGAGCGCCGAAGGTGCGCCAAAGGTAAGCCCGTCTGCGCCCGTCCGCGCCTGGCCCGCGCCCAGCACCAGGACCCCTGGCCCCCGCAGACCCCAGCCCACCCACCGGACGTACGACGCCGCCACCCTCAACGCACTCAACGCCGGCCGAATCCCAGGATGCTACCGAGCCACCCCGAGACGCACCCACGGACCCTTCTGCTGCAACGCCTGCAAGTTCACCTGCATCCGGACCAGCACTACTCCAGCACCAACCAAGACCAAGACGAGCAACTGCAGCAGCCACCTGAAATGCATCCTGCTCAACACCCGCTCCGTCCACAGACACGCCATCGAGCTCTGGAACCTGCTCGACACAACCTCACCAGACGTCGCCTTCCTCACGGAAACCTGGATGAACGCCTCTTCAGCGCCCGACATCGCCATCGCCATCCCAGACGGCTACAAGATCATCCGAAGGGACCGCATCAACCAGACCAGAGGAGGCATCGCCATCATCCACAGGAACACCATCCGCATCACGACCAACACCAACGACACCCTCGCACCCGCCGAGCACCTGCACTTCCAGGTCCACATCAACCCCAAGACCACCCTCAGAGGCACCCTCATCTACAGACCCCCAGGACCACGCACACAATTCAGCGAAGACATCGCCGACTTCATCAGCCCGCACGCCCTCCTCTCCGCTGACTACATCCTCCTCGGGGACCTCAACTTCCACCTGGAGAACAACAACGACCGCAACACCACCACCCTGCTGGACAACCTCGCAAACCTGGGACTCAAGCAGCTGGTCACCACCCCCACCCACTACGCCGGACACACACTCGACCCCGTCTTCTCATCCAGCAAGGACATCACCTTCAGCCACGCCACCGGACTCCACTGGACGGACCACAGCTGCGTCCACTTCAGCTTCAGAAGGACCACGATCCACCACCACCAGCAACAGGTTGCACGCAGAAGCTGGAACAAGATCACAGCCGACCAGCTCGCGACCTCCCTGAGCATGAACCCTCCCACCAGCGCAACGAACCCAAGCCAGGCGGCCACCAACCTCGCGAAGTGGATCAGCAACTGCCAGACGACCTCGCCCCTCTGAAGACCCCGCCTAGCAGACCCAGTAGCAAGAAAGCCCCATGGTTCACTGACGAACTCAAGAGCTCCAAGAAGAACTGCCGAGCCCTCGAGAGGACATGGCGCAGAGACCCAACACCGGACAACATGACTGCCCTCAAGCTCGCCACCCGAAAACACCACCAACTCATCCACGCCACCAAGAAAACCGCATTCAAGGAACGACTGGACAACAACGCACACAACAGCAAGGAACTCTTCAACATCGTTAAAGAGCTCGCCACGACCGAACCACCGCCCCCCACCACCACCCTCCGCGCCTGGACCCCGATCAGCACCGAAGACACCATCCGCACGATGAACTCCATCCACTCCGGATCTCCTACCGACCCCTGCCCTCACCATGTCTTCAACAAGGCCGACGCTGTCATCGCACCCCACCTGCGGGACATCATCAACACCTCCTTCGACACCGCTACCTTCCCGGAGAGCTGGAAGCACGCCGAACTCAGCGCTCTACTAAAGAAGCCATTAGCCGACCCCACCGACCTCAAGAACTACCGCCCCATCTCGCTGCTCCCGTTTCCTGCAAAAGTCATCGAGAAGACCGTCAACAAGCAGCTGGCCGCCTTCCTCAAGACGAACGGTTCCCTCGACCTCTCACAGTCTGGCTTCCGGGCCAACCACAGCACCGAGACCGCCCTGATCGCAGCCACCGATGACATCCGAGCACTGCTTGACAACGGAGAAACAGCAGCCCTCATCCTCCTAGACCTCTCCGCGGCCTTTGACACTGTCTGCCACCGTACACTAGAGCAGCGACTCAGCAACGTCGGAATCCAGGAGAAGGCACTGGAGTGGATCATCTCCTTCCTCGCCGGAAGAACACAGAGAGTCCGCCTCCCCCCGTTCAGATCTGAAGCCACCAAAGTCATCTGCGGCGTTCCTCAAGGCTCCTCGCTCAGTCCAACCCTCTTCAACGTCTACATGAGCCCCCTCGCAGACATCGCACGCCAGCACAACCTCAACATCATCTCCTACGCCGACGACACCCAGCTGATTCTCTCCCTCACCAATGACCCCGCCACCGCCAGAGCCAACCTTCAGGAAGGGATGAAAGAGGTAGCCGAATGGATGAAGAACAGCCGCCTGAAACTGAACTCGGACAAGACGGAAGTCCTCATCCTGGCATCCTCACCCTCCGCCTGGGACGACTCCTGGTGGCCCCCCGCCCTAGGCAGCGCACCCAAACCAACAGACCACGCACGCAACCTGGGCTTCATCCTGGACTCCTCCCTGTCCATGACCAGACAAGTCAACGCCGTCTCCTCGTCGTGCTTCAACATCCTGCGCATGCTACGTAAGATCTTCCGGTGGATCCCCACTGAGACCAGGAAGACGGTCACCCAGGCCCTCGTCACCAGCCGTCTGGACTACGGCAACTCCCTCTACGCCGGAACCACCGCCAAACTCCAGAAGAGACTCCAGCGAATCCAGAACGCCTCAGCACGACTCATCCTGGACATCCCCCGTCGCAGCCACATCTCCGGACACCTGAGAGACCTGCACTGGCTCCCGGTCAACAAGAGAATCACCTTCCAACTCCTCACCCACGCACACAAAGCCATTCACAACCAAGGCCCAGGATACCTCAACAGCCGCCTCAACTTCTACGCTCCCAAACGCCAGCTTCGATCGACCGGCCATGCCCTCGCCGCCGTCCCCCGCATCCGAAGAGCCACCACAGGGGGACGGTCCTTCTCCTACCTCGCTGCCAAGACATGGAACTCCCTCCCGACCCACCTCCGCCTGACCCAGGACCACCTCGCCTTCAGGAAGCAACTCAAGACCTGGCTGTTCGAGCAGTAGCGGACCCCCCTCCCCCAGCGCCTTGAGACCCTCTGGGTGAGTAGTGCGCTATATAAATGCTTTGATTGATTGATTGATTGAAAGTGGCTTTGAGTGGCCTCATAAATATGATATAATGGTTTGCGCCACCGCTGCGTCACAAAAAGTGACGCAAAAGCGGCACAAGGGGCCCGTATTATGCCCCTAAATCTTTTAAAGGGCTAGAAAAGAATGGTTGCAGCACCTCACTCCTTTGGATTGGAGTGTACTGCTTTTTGCTATAGAGAAGTGATTTCTCAGTGAAGGAAAACTTTGTAAAACAAAATTTACATTAGCACATTTCTGTCATGCTTACTTCAGTGAATTTTTTTCGGTCCGCTAGAGTAAGCATAGTGGATGGTGAGTATGACTAGAATTATAAGGGTCATATTTATAAGAGGGTTGCATTGCGTTTGCACCACAGAATGTGGTACATGGTGATACAAACCCCTAACACTAACACAGATTTATGAAGCCATGCAAAGCCACTTTGCGTGGCCCTGAGTGGCTTCATACATATGAAGTAGTGCAATGCAGCACAAATCGCTGTGTTGTGCTATTCTGCCCTGGGTAGACATTCCATGGGTTTTGCATGGGTGTTTCCATGTAACTCCCATGGATTTTGAGGCATTCTCAGATTTACAAGAACTTGTAAACCTGTAAATGAACCAAAATCTTACGCTTTCCCATGGGAGGCATAAGGAGGAGTGCATTCCTGTTCTTTCCCTTTGGCGCAGTGCAGCAAGTTATCTTGCTGTGCTGCGCCATAGTTTCATAAATATACCCCAAGTACTTTAGAACCAATGTACTTGTAGTTAAAGCAGATTGGAAAGGTCCATAATTTTTCTCCTAATGGTTTTTCCCTGCACTCTCAACACACCATCCACTTTCCCCATTCCTCCCTTTCACGCCCACTACTTCTCAACAATCCATGGCCGGTTTTTCTTATTTTTTCTAAATAACATATTTTCAAATTCTTGCTCCAGCATTTTTAACAAATAAATCCCTGGGAAAATGTACCCTGACCCATGGCACTGCACTTAACTAGGTCATCCTTATTGACTGCTTTTACCCGGCATTAAGCAGAGTCAGGAGAAACCACTTTGTAATTCAAGGCCATGTTTCTCACCTAGGGCCAGATTTCTCAAGAGTTTGTGTGGCCCTTGTGTCACGCAAGGTGACACAACAGCAATGCAAGCCCTTTGGTGAGATTTTACTTGCCATGCGGAGCCACCTTGTATGTCCCTGCGTGGCATAGTAAATACGGAGTAATGCAAGGCAGTGCAAGTCACTGTTTTGCATTAATCTGCCAATGGAAAGGCATTCCATGGGTGAAGCGTGACTGTTTCCACACATCTACCTATAAATTCTGATGCATTTTCAGATTTACTAACACTAGTAAACCTGGGAATGCATCAACATAGTACACCTTTCCAGGGGAGGTGTAACAAGAAGAAATATGTTTATTTATTCTTGTTTTTGTATTTTTCTATGTGTGCTGCATTCTTCAGCACACGTAGAAAGAGGAAAAAGCGTCAGAGGATTGTTTTTGTGCAAAACAATCCTGACTGTAATGTACGCACCCTTGTACCATGGTGCAAAGGTGCCTGCATTGCCACTTGAGAGCCACAAGTGCACCAGCACAGAGGCAGAGTTGGAATGCACCATAGCTTAGTAGGTGTGGCACATTTCAGTCCATTCAATTCGATGCACCACAGCACATCAAGTTGTCTTGCAGCATTGCATTGACCACAGTTTATTAAATCTGCGCCCAGTGCACTGTCATTGACTGAAAAGATCTGACATGATATTTGTTGTAAAGTCAAGAAATTCAGGTAAGAAAAGTGACTTTATTATACACCACCAACACAGTCCATTCCCTCCAATCACCAGAGTCAAACGAGGGAGGCAGCAATAGAATCTTCACACAATGGGAGGGGAAGTACCAACAGGAAGGATCAGGAGGGGGGGAAATAATGGAACGTCCCATGGATTACAACACATCTCCCTGGGCAGAGGAAGAAACAGCGGAAAAAACAATATTAGAGAGAGAAAACAATTAATTCACATGGAAATGCTGCACCAACTAAGGTGTAAAAAGTTGATATAGAGAAACTTAACTTATACTATAGTCTTTGTGCCATGAAGGACATCTGATGTTTCTTGTCGATCTGCGCATAATGTCAAGTTAGTAGACGAGGACACGGCTACTCCTTCCCCCATCTGGGGAGGTTTGCAATTTACCACTCTGTCCATTCCCCATGTTTGTCCATTTTCCAAATGGACAACATTTCTTCCTACACTTGCAATTTTGACAGGCTCAGAAAATCTAGAATAATTTCTCCTTTTAGCCGGTGGTAAGTCTATACGTACCCACTCTCCTGGTTTAAATGATGGTGCCTTGACGCTCTTGTTATGGTCATACCTCATTTTGTATTTCTCTTGTTGATTTACAATTTTCCTTGTGATGTCCGACCTGTCTATCTTGCAATTATATGTCTTGCGCAGCCACCCTGCTGTGAGGTTGGTCTTAGGTTTCCTTCCTTTTAGAGACACAAAAGGTGAAACTCATGTGATTGTGTTAGGTGCAGTTCTGTATGCCCATATCATTTCTTGCAAGGCTTGCTTGGCAGCTATACCTGTGGCTTCTGCTCTTTGTAGACATTCTTTGATGAGCCTGTTCATGCGTTCTACCAAGACATTAGCTCTGGAACAATATACCGCTGTTTTAAGATGGTTAATTTGTAGGTCAAACAGAAAGTTCTTCATTAAGTCTGAGGTAAATTGGACCACATTGTCCATTACAATAGAATCTGGTATACCCTCTTCATAGAAAGTCTCTTTTAAAAATTGAATTAGATTTTTTGTATCAATAATGTTTACCCATTTGGTTACCACCCACCTTGAGTGATAGTCCATGAGGACCAGGATAAAATGATCAGTAGCTTGTCTAAGGTTTAGAGGTCCAATAATATCTAACGCCAGTTTGGACCATGGACGGTCTGGAACTTCAACCAGTGACAATGGAGGTTTCCTTATAGACAGCGTTTTGTCACTTTTGGCACAGTCTACACAGTTTTTAACTATATTTTCCACCATTCTGTCCATACCTGGCCACCAGTATTCTTCCCTTACTTTGTTTTTAGTTAAACTCCGACCAAGATGCCCTTTGTGCGCTAGAGTAATGATTTGGTGTCTTATACCTTCAGGGGGTACAATTTTCTCGCCACGGTATATGGTTTCATTAATTATGCTAATTTATTGCCTCACTTCCCAGAATTTACCCACCGGGTCAGGCAACATGTTCTTCCGCTCCGGCCACCCATTTTTGATGAGTTCTTTTAAGGTTCTTGATGTACTGTCAAGTTTTTGTTGGTTTTCCCATTCTTCCTTTATCAATCCAGTTACCTCTAACACCACTACATCACCTCCTTCATCCCTCGTGTCACAATCAACCTTTATGGGGGCACGAGAAAGAAAATCAGCTATCACGTTGGCTCTTCCTGGTACATATTCCACTTTGAAGTTGAACCCTTCCAGTCCTATCATCCATTTAGCTATCCTAGGTATCAATCTGGTGGAATCTTTGGTTGTGAATACATAGGTGAGAGGTTTGTGGTCGGTTTTGATAGTAAAAGGTATCCCCCGCAGAAGGAATTTAAAATGGTTAGCAGCCGAAAAACAAGCCAACGCCTCTTTTTCAATTACTGAGTAGTTTTGCTCGGCACCTTTTAATGTTCTAGAGGCAAACGGAATCACTTGTTCTGTCTTTCCTATCTTTTGTGTCAGACTGGCTCCTAACCCTTTATTGCTGGCATCTGTGGAGAGATAGGTAGTTTTTGTAGGGTCAAATCTACCTAGGAAAGGAGCTTGGGTAATGCAAATTTTGATATCCGAAAATGCCTCTTTGCAGTCTTCATTCCAATCAAAAGGGTGTTTAATTTTGAGGAGATTACGCAATGGCTCCACCCTGCTGGCATAATTTTGAATAAATGTAGAATAATACTCAGATAATCCTAAAAAGGATTTCAATTCCTCTACATTGGTGGGAGCAGCTGCTTTGAGTATGGCTTCCATCAGATTCATTTTGGGTTTTATTCCTTCACTGGAAATGGTATGCCCTAAATATTCTACAGATTTTACTCCTATTTGGCACTTGTCTCTTTTTAATTTCAGTCCCGCTTGGCTCAACTTTTGTAGGGTAATCCTAAACCTGTCATTGTGTTCAAGATCATCTCTGCCAAAAATCAAAATGTCATCTTGCTAATCCATTGTGCTTTGCGAATCCCACCCTCGTCGCCAGTGTTGTAAAGTCAAGAAATTCAGGTAAGAAAAGTGACTTTATTATACACCACCAACACTGTCCATTCCCTCCAGTCACCAGAGTCAAACGAGGGAGGCAGCAATAGAATCTTCACACAATGGGAGGGGAAGTACCAACAGGAAGGATCAGGAGGGGGGAAAATAACAGAACGTTCCATGGATTACAACACAATTATTTATCATATATCTCAAAACTTTCGGAGTACACTTGGAGGCTCTGAGGTTATATTGCTCCAACTATACCGATGAGAAGTATACACGAGCATATTTATATTAGGACTAACAGGACCCCTATTAACTTCTTACAGGAATGCCTTTTCGAACTCCAAAGTTGGGTAACCAGAAAGAAATTAAAAATGAATCAAACCCAAACCGATGGACCGATTTTGGTTTGACTGGCATCCTGCTAGCCATGCAGTCAATAAAAGCTAAGGCAGAGGATGACCTTGGAAATAGTTACAATCCTTGACTCCTAAGTGGATATGGCTAAAGCCTACAGAACAGCTAGCATTGCCACAATCGATTTGGTGGCTGGAGAGTTTTTAGAGTGGCCACCACATTTCTTTGAAGGTAAAGAGCTGGCTCACACCCCTCAAAGAAGCAAGTGCTTGCTCTGATACAGCACAGGATGTTAAATCTCTAATATTCATGTTAGATAGCAGATTAACTTAGATGGACATAAATAATCATTGTTAAAAGGGGTTCAGTACCCATTAAAATTTATTAATTCATAAAATGACACACCCCAAAGAAGATCATAAACAGGTTGTACTAACCCCAGCAATCTCAGGGCTGAAATATTTGACCTCCATCCTTTCTGGCTTCCCTGTTGTTGGTGCATCCTCTTTAAAAGTTGCACTTCACACAACTGCAGGAATGATCACAGATACTAAGTCAGTTTGATGCTTTGAAACTAACCTGATGTTATATCAAAAACAGAAGAAAAAAAATTCAATCTCAAACTGGAAATAGACACGTGCATCAAAATCTCTACTTCAACCTGTTCCTTTTCGGGTTTTGCTCCAAAGTTTGGAGTTGGAACAAAATCCCTGTAGGTGTCACTCAAGAAGACTCCTTCAGACCTTTCACACCTAAAATTTGACTCCATTGCAGCCTCTGCTATCAAACACAGCTACCCATCATACCTTCTTTAGACTTGTAGCCGTGCTGTGAACCCATGATTAGGAAGTTGCAAGGATCTCTAATCTCCTGAATTACATATGAGACTTACTTAATTTAATTGATTGGGATGGCTACGGAGTACCACGCCTCCGAGTAGCCACAGGTGACCCGCTGCCCCACCCACAGAAATGGCGACTCGTACCTGGCTGGGGCTATTGGCGTGCTGGTGATGCGGATGATTTTCGGGTGTTTTTGGCTGGGCTCTTGCTGAGGTTTGCGGCAGGACATGAGGCGAGGCAGGGATTCTCGCCCTCCTTTGTGAAGGCTCTGAGGAGTGACGAAGACTTGAGAACTGAAGGTTGCTGAGAGCCACTGTTGGAGGAAAGCAAACTGGAGGCGCCCACTCGATTCCGAGCGGTGGAGAGGTTTTCGCACGCCCAGTCGGCTCGGCTCTATGTCAAGACTCTGCCGGGCGGCTTGACAACGGCCTGTCTTCCCCAGCACTCGCTGGTGTTGCGGCGGTCCGTTACTCGGGAGTGTTATCCGGGGCTGGAGAGAGCCGGTGGCTGGGCAGACCGTTAGAACGGGGACGGAAACAGGACAAAGAGCCTCCCGGAAAGAAGAAATAATCCAGGTACAGAGGACCTAGGGGAGACATCCGGGACTAAGTAGAGCAATGGAGCTTGAGGGGGTGAATATAAGACACCAAGGACACGAAAGAGGCAATAACAACAAAAAAAAAGGGGAAATAAATAAAATCAAAGAAAGAAGAGACATAGATACATAGAGATAGAAGAGGGGGATAAGAATGGGTAAACCTCTCAAGAATGTCAATGCTGTTACTAAATCAGATTCTGTGGCCCGCCTCAAAGCGAAAACACGCATAGCTCAGGCTAAAGAAGCCGCACGTCGGGCCAATAAGGAACACAACTCAAACTCCAATTCCAGTTCCCCTGGTATCGATAGCACCATTGAGAGTTCAGAGGAGGAGGAGCTGCCCCCCTCCATCTCTCCGCAACAGGAGGAATCAGTGATGGACCAGGTGACTGTGGAATTGGATTTGATAAAACCAGCTGCTGTGCCGACCAAGTTTCATCAGGCCAACTCAGCATTAGACGGCCTAAAGAAAGGCTTAAAAGAGGTGAAGGAATTTCCATTGTTTTTAAAGAAAGCCACCCCACAACCTTCCTCCTCAAGTCCAAGCTCTATTTCGAAAATATCTAAAGGCTCATCGCTGGGGATAGGGCCGGGATCGGTCTCTCCAGTGTTATTATCATACCCGGTGGTGCCCCCAATACCCCTAACACCCTCGAGCTCAGCAGAAACGGCTATGTCCAAGCTAAATTCATCCCAGGCACAGGGAGTAACAGGCGAAGACAGAATGACAGCGATGGATACCTCGTCGAACTTGATCTCACCCCAAATGAAACACTCCAGTCACAACCCCAACTCCAACCAGGATTCCAAGTATTGCCAGAGGTTATATCAGCCCGGGTAGACCCCAAGGCTGGAAGTACGAGTATTGATACCATTGATTTGAAAAGCAGCTCCAGCCAAAATACTGAGACTATGGGTGTCTATCAGTTAGATATAAGAGACATGCTGAATCTAATCTTGGAAGAGGTCCGTGAAATGAAAAAAATGCAGCAACTGGAAATCGCCTCTTTGCATCGACGGCTGGGGAAAATCGAAGAAGCGATGACATGTTTTCCCATCAAACTCCAGGAGGCGGAAGCCAGAATTTCAGTGCTGGAGGACCAAATGAATATGGTTATTGGGGAGGTTAAGGAGGCGGTTAGAAATAAAAGCCACCTGGAGAACAAACTGGAGGAGCTTGAAAACCATTCTCGGAGGTCCAACCTCTGGATCGTTGGGGTTCCCGAAGGTATCGAAGGCTCCCAAACCCTCCTATTTGTCAATTCATTCATCAAACAGAAAGTTCTTCCTGAGTTTGAGGGTGATCTCACCATTACAAGAGCTCATCGAGTCCCAGCACAACCCTTTCCCCAATTCCACGATACCAAGAACAATCTTGTTGAATTTTGCAGACTTTCGAATCAAGGAAAGAATCTTGACAAGAGCGATCCAGCAGAGGCAGTTTTTAGTAAATGAGACTACCAAGTGTCGTATTTTTTCTGATATGACTGCCACTGCTTCGCGTAGAAGAAAAGAATTTGTTAAGATTCTCCATCTGTTTAAAGCCCACGGTGCCCAAGCATCAATCGCTCGACAGTCGAAATTGAGAGTTTTAGTTAAAGGTAAGATTTTCATGTTTTCTGATTTAGAAGAAGCCCAGGCATTTTTAAAAGAGATTTCGCTAGGATCTAGCGCTTAAAGTAATGATATACATTTTGATTTATCATATAGTAATGAAAAGGACTTCCTTCCCTTTAATATAAGGTGTGCTCGCTAGTCAGCCAACTTTGGAGGGTTTTATAGGTATTGCTGGGGATCTGGGGTTAAAGGGGTCACCTAGGGCGTGATTCCACGACACCCAGGAGGTTAGATGGGAGGGGCGAAATGTGGCTAGCGTGGTTAGCAAGGGGTTTTCCACATTTTGTCGGGGGGGGTTTCTTTTGAAGGGTGGGAAGGGTGGGGTTGGGCAAGGGTTCACAGCAGGAAAAAGAGCAGGAGCAAAAGGTACAGATAGCACACAAGTCAAAGCTTTGGTATTGAGTAGGCCAGGAGCTTACTCTTACTTTAAAGAAAGAATTAATCATAGAAACCAGTAAATGTAAGATCCTATCGGTCAACACAAATGGAATGCTAAATAAAAGAAAGTATGGTGCTCTTATCAGATGGTTGACATCACTTAATCCCCTAGTTTTGTTTTTTCAGGAGCCACATTTGAAATCTAACTCTCCAAAGTTATTTTTACCCAAGGTTTTTTCAAATGTTTTTTTTGCGTCTTCAGGCCTTGCTGTGAGAGGAGTTGCTATTTATTTCTCCAGAAAACTTTACTGGGAATTTCTACAAGTACATAGGGATGTACATGGGAGGTGGATCTGGGTGGTAACAAGGTTACAAGGGAAGATTTTGAATTTTATAAATTATTATGGTCCTGTCTCGGACGACATCTCAGCCCTGGTCCAAATTAATGAGCTTTTGCTAGGAGCCCCCGGACAGTTTATTTTTGGAGGGGATTTTAATTTTATACAGGACATAACAAAGGATACCTCCAATAAAAACAAAAAACAACTAAAACCAAATACCAAAAAATTAGTGGAAGCCACTAGACAAGAATATCAACTGGTAGATCCGTGGCGGAAAATCAATTCGGACAAGGAATTTTATACCTGCTATTCGCACCGGTTTCAGACTGC
This sequence comes from Triturus cristatus, assembly GCF_964204655.1. NCBI lineage: Eukaryota > Metazoa > Chordata > Amphibia > Caudata > Salamandridae > Triturus > Triturus cristatus. The sequence goes on along the minus strand of NC_140587.1, from coordinate 729,314,615 downwards.
GTCTCGAATCTATTTTTTTCTTACATCCAGATCCCTCCAGGTTCTAGAGGCTGACATTGGATGTAACCCTTTCTCGGACCATGCTTATGTTGAGGTAGAAATGGTGTTCGGGGAGGAAGTAGGGAGAGGCCCAGGTGGCAGCTGGACCGTCTCCTTCTGCAGGATCAGGATTGGGTAAAAAGGTTTAGAGAATGGATCTCTGAATATTTCTAGATCAATGAGAATACCGTGGATCCCTTCTCTGTGTGGGGGGGTTTTAAGGCGGCTGCCCGCGGTCAGATAATAGCCTTTACAGCTGCCCAGTCCAATATCCGGAGGACTAAAATAGCTAAATTACAACCAGAGGTGGAACGAGAATATGCTCTCCAACTGCAGGTTCTCCCAAATCAACATGAAAGGGCAAGATCAGCGTTGAGGGACTTTTTAATTTTAGAAAAGGTCTGTAGCTCACAAATATTTCACCAAAGGGTTTACGAAGAAAGTCAGCTAATTGGTAAATTCTTGGCTAACTCAACAAGAAAAAAACAAGAAGCAGCTATAATATCTAAAGTGCTAGACCCCCAGACTGATCGAGAAGTAGTCAATAGCGGCGAGATCCCCCAGATCCTTTTGGAACATTTCCGCCAACTTTACTCTACTGAATATTTAGTGGAGGAGGAGACGATCCAGGAGTATTTCATAAACATAAATGTTCCTAAACTTTCAGACAATCGGATCAGTCAAATGGGATCGGACGTGGAAGCCGCCGAGATCTCGACATCCATTAAAGCAACAGCAGGGGCAAAAGCATGTGGGCAGGATGGCTTCCCCATTGAGTTTTATAAAGTTTTCCCAAAAGAACTAATTACCCCCTTGAAGAAACTATTTAATTTTGTTAAAAAGGGTGGTTTAGTTCCACAGGTTTTAAAGAAGCGATAATTGTGTCCTTTGTTAAAGTCTTTTGATTTCAGATTACAAGATGTTAATGAAAGTATGGGCAGAGCGTTTTTCATTTGCCGCCCAAGAGACAATCCACAGTGACCAAACAGGTTTTATAGCAGGTAGATCAATGACGGCCAATACCCAGTTTTTAATACATGCCCTGGATTATTTTAATACAAATCTTATTCCGGCAAGTATCGTAATGGTCGATGCCGAGAAAGCTTTCAACCTTGTGAACTGGAGAACCCTATTTTGTACCCTTGGGTTGTTTGGCTTTCTTGCTCAGGTCGTTAATATGCTACACAATATCTATCAAGGGGCCACAGCTCTGGTAGTAATACATTTCAAACGAGCAGGAACCATAAAAATAAACAGTGGGACCAGGCAGGGCTGCCCGCTTTTGCCAATGCTTTTTACCTTCTTCATAGTGCCATTGGCAATTAAAATACTAAATAACGCTGCTATTCAACCACCGATCCCCGGCATGGCTAAGCTGAAACTTTTTGCAGGCGACATTCTTTTATACCCGACTCCTGACAAAGACAATCTTGAAATGGTTTTAAAGGAATTGATGAATTTTGAACTAATCAGCGGTAATAAAATAAATGCTAACAAAACCGAAGTTCTTGCCCTCAACGCAGATTTGAATTCTTTTCCACCTTGGTTGAAGATACAAGCAACAAGGTCAGATCCTATAAGATATCTCGGGATATTTGTGTCTAGCCAGTACCAACAGCTATACAAATTGAATTATCTAAGATAAGATTAAAAAGGTTTTGGAACAATAGATATTACTCCTCCTATTGATAGTGGGTAGAGTTTCGGTTAATTAAAAGGTCCATTCTTCCGTTGCTTATATTTTTGTTTACTAATGTCCCAATTAAGATGAATCTGTCCTTTTTCAGAGAAATTGAAACCTTATTTAGGGAATTCGTTTGGGGCAAGAAAGTTCCAAGGGTTAAATTGACAGTGGTGCAATTACCTATCGCACAAGGGGGCTTAGCTCTGCCTCATTTAGGAACATACTATGAGGCTGCTTTTTTAGATTTAGTGTCTGGTTTGATGGGATCTCAATGTACCAGAGACAGCTTCTTTATAGATAAAATGACACTAGAAATTGGTTCACAAACTCGAGTGTTTTTTTAAAAAACTTCCAGACTTTAAAAGATTACTTTTTTAGACTTCAGTCCTTTTTTTAAAGACGGGCTCTTCGGGCCTCCAATATTTAAAATTGAGAGAATGTACCAGTATCGTCTTCCAGCTGCGATTCAGGCATATTAATAACTGGGAAGGCTGTGGACTATCCGAGCTAAGACATTTTGTAATTCAAAATAGGCTGATTTCCTGGCGAAAGGTAATGGCAAGGGCGGAGAGCCATCGGAAACCGGCCTTTTTTGAATATTTACGAGTTGTTCACTTTAAAAAAAATGCTAGCGGCATATTGGATGCCCCAAATCAACTTGTGGTAGCTCTCTACGGGGCCAAAGTTAATGGTGTAGGAAACTGGTATCGGTTGCTACATCAACAGGGTCAAGCTGCCATGATAAAGAGCCATTTGGGTAAAATAGCTCGTGAGACAGGATGTAGTCTTTCTTTGAAGGATTGGAAAGCCCTCTGCCATCTAGGAAGTAAATCCTTGCGCGCCGTGAACTTTAAAAGGATGGCCTTCCTATCACGTTGGCTTTCCTACTTAACTCCGCCCACCTTAAAAAAAAGATTTCCGGGAGTTGAGAATAAGTGCTTTCGCTGCCAGATAGATGGGGAAGGCGGATGGCACCATATTTTCTACGCATGTCCATGGTTGAGGCCTTTTTGTGAGGCAATCGGAAGAGTGTTTTGCGCGAGGCCGAGGCTGCTCTATTTGGACTTTGCAGAGATAGAATGATGTTATCTGAGGTCGAAAAAGCTTTTTTATTCATTTCTTGTGCCGTAGCCCGTTCTGTAATTCTCCAGAATTGGAAATCTAGTGAAGCTCCCTCTCATTTGAAATGGTTTAATTAAATAAAAAGGACTCGAAATTTCGAAGATGCTTATGCTAGACGGCTGGGGGCCACTAGGATATTTGAGAAAAGTTGGAAGTTTTTTAATAATTTAGAAAAGTGAAAAGAGGAACTTTAACACTCGTTTTTATAAATTGATGTGGCAGCTCTCATTATAAGACATTAGCACTTTCTTTGATATTGCACTTTAGAAGCACTAGCACTTTTCTCGCTGTTGCACTTTATATGACGACAAGTTCTTTATTATTGGTCAACGATGTTATCAGCACCTACAGCCATATCTTTTTGTGAAATCGATCTTGATGTTGTAGTTAGGACTGTTATTGGCGATAATAAGGCACTAGCACTTTAGTTGGTATTGCACTTTAGATGCACTAGCAACTTTTTTCTTTGTGGTACTTTTCTAGATAAATTTGCACATTGCTATTTTTGGATGATGATATTATCAGCTGCTACAGTTGTAGATCTTAAGTATTTTATGTATTTTATGTACCCAATGCTCTGCTCAATAAAAAAAAACTTGAAAAAAAAGACTTACTTAATTTCCTTTCATCACCATCGGCTAAAGTGTACTCTTTCCTTGTTATGAAGCACTGTAATTTGAAATCTTATCATTGTATAATTCACCATTACATTTTTCTGGACTAATTATTTTACTGTATCAGATACATTTATTCAAAGTCAGCTGTTCTAACATTGTCCTGTATTGTGTCCAGGCCACACAAATATTGTTTTATAATAAATAAATATATAAATAAATAAATTGGTAGATAGATAGATAGATAGATAGATAGATAGATAGATAGATAGATAGATAGATAGATAGATAGATAGATAGATAGATAGATAGATAGATAGATAGATAGATAGATAGATAGATAGATAGATAATCATTCTTTCCATCAAACAGCATGTTGGTCATTTATTTGACACACTTTTTGAAGTTTGATTATCAGTGATTTTTATGTGATGGTGATACGTACAGTCTCAATCAAGTGAGTTTTTAACGTCATGGTCATGACAGGAGTGAAACACCTTTTCATTGATAGCTGTCAAATACATGCTGTTTAACATTCAAAGGCTTCATATCAGGCAATGCAGATGTCTTCACTTATGTCCATCACTCCTTTATCTTGATGCCGCCCAATATAATGAGAATGATGTCAGATTTTATGCGAGTGAACAGCTAAATAGTCCGTCTTACATTATATGACAGGGAACTGTGTGCATGGTTAATTTAAGCGGTCAGCCCACCATAGCAACAGGATTAGTTTATTGGGGTGTATTATCTATTTGCCCAGTCTGTGAATTGTTACAGTTTTAAAACTCAAAAACTGTCTTTATGTCGGTCTTTAAACTGGATGGCACCAAGCTTATACCTTTGTAGACGAACAGTGATTTTCTTTAGATTTATATATAATACGGTGCATTGCAGTAGTGCACAGAGATTCAACTAAACCATTTTAGATACTTTTTAGGCAAATTTCGTGCATGCACATTGGGTTACTAGAGCAAACAGGATTGACTCCAAACTAAATTTTGGTTGACAATAAACAATGGCGTAAACTAATTTTGCTGTGTTAATGTAACAAGATTTGGAACAATTACATATTTTTCCACTAACATTTTTCTGACATGAAATATTTTCTTTTAGTATTTCTCATTTCCTGTAATATAAGCAGGGAAGTGAATAAGATTTCCCTTTGTGAATCAAGCCCACTGTGCCTATCCCACAGCACATGCTGGGGGTATTGCTTGCTACTTGAATGGTTATGCAATTTTAACAAGTTTCTCCAGGGCCTTTTGCCCACACAATGCTCACAAGATAAATGTGTCATATGAAGCAGGTGTATGGCCAAAGGCACTACTTCATAAGTGTAGGACAACTGCCCCATTCAAAAGAGGCAACACTAGTTTTTTATAACATAAAAATTAATATCGCACCTGCATTAACAGTGTCGATGAGGTGCTGGAGAAATGGCTGCGGTACAATCTGAAACAGTCTTGGACCACAAAATTTGATGCAAAGGCCAGGACACTCTTGTGTTCACTACACAAACTATTATACGTGAGCACTTTAAATAAAAAAATAATTGTGCAACAACAACATTTTGCTTTGGTTTCACTGTATATTTCCCCAATTTTTGATAGAGGCGTAAAACCATTATATTACGCGAATTGGAGCACATTCTTCTCCATTTCCCATCACATATACCCAGTTTTTGTTTTGCAGTTTTTATATACCGCAAACACAACCCGAAGGTATCAAAGCGCTTTACATGAGCACCAGTTGCATTTCAGAGGAAGACATTATTTCTAGATGGGAGATTAAGTGATTTGCCCGGAATCACAGGATATTTGAGCCTCCTGCCAGACCCAAAACTGTTTCCCCAGATTCAAGGTCAGCCGCTCTAGCCATCAAGCCACATTCCCTCCCCAGTTACCTAATTTTACCACCCCAGTTAAATTTCTTTGAAAGTTAACATAAAATGGATCTGCAGAGCATAGACTTAAACACAGGGGTATATTTACTAGGTGTAGCGCCACCAGAACGTTACTTTTAGCGATGTTCTGGTGGCTATACCCTTCTACATATTCACAAAGCGGTGTTAAGCCACTATTTGTGGCCTCAATACAGCCCCTTTACATGTATCACTTTGCGTGAAAGGGGCGTGCAAGACTGTTGCTGTGTTCACCGCAAAACCCAGTGCTTTTGACGCTGCCATAGAATTAGAAGAATGTGTAGATCTAAGGCAGTGCCAAATACTAACGTCATGCAAAGCCAGGTGCTAGAATGGTGAAATTAGGAGATATACTTTTATTTCTCCTCGTATTTGCTTTTTTTATGTGTGCTGCATTCTGCTGTACACATAAAAAGATCAAAATGCTTTTAATGATGATGATTTGATACTTCTTTATGTGCTGCAGAATAGAAGTAACAAATCACCATTATTGATTGATCATGTGGAGGAAAGGACACCTTCCTGTACATAAACAATCATTCCCTGCAACACAGACACCCTTGTACTCTGCTGCAAGGGTGCCTGCGTTGGTGCTAGGCAGCTCATTTGAGCTCCAGTGCTGGGGAAAATACAGGGGTGCACCGTATTGTTGTAAATTCGTCACATCCCTGCATTTTGGAAGTGTTGGAGTTTGGCACTGCTACATATACCTCACAGTTTATTATGCAGCTTCATTCACTACCACTAAAGATACAGAATAAATAATGAAAAGTGACTTGTAAGTATGAATATATCACACTTTCAGATGAAGTATTTTAACAACACACATGGACTTGTTTCATGCTATTGAAAAGATACCAAAGATCTTAAATGTTAGTTTTATTTAAACATGTTCAATAAAGCAGTTGTGAATGTGCTAACCTCTTAAGGTTTTGATTTCTACTTCAGTATGAGTTATGACCAATCTTTTGACCGGAATTTCTATGGTTTGTATGAGTCAAATGTCTAACTAACTATTACGTCCTTGAAACCTATGGTTTTTTCAGTGAATTTCAATGGTTTTTTAAATGAGAATTTCAAAATATAATGTGCCTCAATCCTATATTTTGTTGTTGTTAATTTCTAAGGTTTTATAAATGCTAATTTCTAACTATAAAATCCCTATTAAGTCTCCTTGAATCCTGAAGGTCCCTGGTGGCCAAGTAGATCACCAGGTACCTCCAGTAAGTGCCACAGAGCTGCGTTGCAGAAAAGTGTTCCTAGGCCATGCCCCTTTTTACATCATGCTGCAAACGCGGCTTCTGGCTCACTGCTGCTCGGACGATGAAGTCCACTTGTGTCCTGAGGTCCTCATGACACAAGAGGACCTCATTGCCCCCACAGCAGTGCACCAGAAGCTGCGTTTGCAGAGTGGTGTAAAAAGGGGCATGGCCTCGGACCACTTCTCTGCATGCAGCTCTGTGGCGCTTACTGGAGGTACCTGGCGAGCTAGTTGGCCCCCATGGTCCCTCAGGATTCAAGGAGACTGAATCCCCTAATTTATAACGTGCCAGACTTTTAATATCAGGCTCGCCCCCTCCCTGCACCACTGTGCAGATGCGCCCTCTGGCATGTTGTGAGTTGGGGGATTAAGTTCCCTTGAATCCTGAGGGACCCTGGGGGCCAACTAGCCCACCAGCTACCTCCAGTAAGTGGCACAGAGCTGTGTTGCAGAGTGGTGTATAAAGGGGGCGTTGCCTTCGACCACCTCTCTGCAACGCAGCTCCCTTTTTGTGGTCTAAATACAGCCCGTTTACATGTATCACTTTGGGTGAAAGGGGCGTGCAATGACTGTTGGTGTGTTCACTGCAACACCCAGTGCTTTTGACGCTGCCATAGAATTAGAAGAATGTGTAGATCTCAGGCAGTGCCAAATACTAACGTCATGCAAAGACAGGTGCTAGAATGGTGAAATTAGGAGATATACTTTTATTTCTCCTCGTATTTGCTCTTTTAATGTGTTCTGCATTCTGCTGTACACATAAAAAGAGCAAAATGCTATTAATGAAGATGATTTGATACTTCTATTTGTGCTGCAGAGTAGAAGTAACAAATCACCATTATTGATTGATCATGTGGAGGAAAGGACACCTTCCTGCACATAAAAAATCATTCCCTGCAACACAGGCACCCTTGTACTCTGCTGCAAGGGTGCCTGCGTTGGCGCTAGGCAGCTCATTTGAGCTCCAGTGCTGGGGAAAATACAGGGGTGCACCGTATTGTTGTAAATCCGTCACATCCCTGCATTTTGGAAGTGTTGGAGTTTGGCACTGCTACATATACCTCACAGTTTATTATGCAGCTTCATTCACTACCACTAAAGCTACAGAATAAATAATGAAAAGTGACTTGTAAGTATGAATATATCACACTTTCAGATGAAGTATTTTAACAACACACATGGACTTGTTTCTTGCTACTGAAAAGATACCAAAGATCTTAAATGTTAGTTTTACTTAAACATGTTCAATAAAGCAGTTGTGAATGTGCTAACCTCTTGAGGTTTTGATTTCTATTTCAGTATGAGTTATGACCAATATTTTGACCAGAATTTCTATGGTTTGTATGAGTCAAATGTCTAACTAACTATTACGTCCTTGAAACCTATGGTTTTTTCAGTGAATTTCAATGGTTTTTCAAATGAGAATTTCAAAGTATAATGTGCCTCAATCCTATAGTTTTTTGTTGTTAATTTCTAAGGTTTTATAAATGCTAATTTCTAACTATAAAATCCCTATTAAGTCTCCTTGAATCCTGAAGGTCCCTGGTGGCCAAGTACCTCACCAGGTACCTCCAGTAAGTGCCACAGAGCTGCGTTGTAGAAAGGTGTTCCTAGGCCATGCCCCTTTTTACATCATGCTGCAAACGCGGCTTCTGGCGCACTGCTGCTCGGACGATGAAGTCCACTTGTGTTCTGAGGTCCTCATGACACAAGAGGACCTCATTGCGCCACCAGCAGTGCACCAGAAGCCGCGTTTGCAGAGTGGTGTAAAAAGGGGCATGGCCTCGGACCACTTCTCTGCATGCAGCTCTGTGGCGCTTACTGGAGGTACCTGGTGAGGCAAATTATGGCCGTGGGAGGGAGGCCACGCGGCCCCCTTCCCTATTTTTTGATTTAAAAAAAAAAAATTGGGGGCCTGGGGGATGGGGGATGGGGTCCCCTGGGCCAATAAATTAGGAAAAAAAGGGGGGCTACACAGCCCCCCTTCTTAAAAAATAAAAAAACGGGATTGGGCCGGAGGCCACGCCCCCTCCTTGCACCACTCTGCAAACGCGCCACCTGGCACATTCACAGAGGGGGAACTAATTCCCCTTGAATACTGGGGTCCCTGGGGGCCAACTAGCCCACCAGGAACCTCCAGTATGTGCCAGGGGGCTGCGTTGCAGAGAGGTGTAATGAGGCCACGCCCCTTTTTACACCTCTCTGCAACACAGCTCCGTGGCCCTTACTGGAGGTACCTGGTGGGCTAGTTGGCCGCCAGGGGATCTCAGGATTCAAGGGGACTTAATCGCCCAACATAAAACGCGCCATGAGGCGCGTTTGCACAGTGGTGAAGGTAGGGGGCGGGGCCTGAGGTGATATGTGTGCAAACACGCCCTGTGGCGCGTTTTAAGTTGGGGAATTCATTCCTCTTCAATCCAGAGGACCCCTAGGGGCCAACTAGCCCACCAGGTACCTCCACTAAGTGCCACGGAGCTGCGCTGCACAGTGTTGTAAAAAGGGGCGTGGCCTCTGAACACCTCTCTGCAATGCAGCTCCCTGGCGCATACTGGAGGTACCTGGTGGGCTAGTTGGCCGCCAGGGGACCTCAGGATTCAAGGGGACTTAATCCCCCAACTTAAAACACGCCGCGGGGCGCGTTTGCACAGTGGTGAAGCCAGTGCTGCATCTTTTAGCCCGGCACTGACCCTGAAAAGTAATTCTAAGCGTACTTACCAGTAACTTGGAATGACTTCCATAGGAATCCATTGTGTGGTTTTCAGCAGAAAAGTTTCTAAGTGTCGATTTTTGAAACGTGCAAATATTCCTCTAAACTCAGCCGAACTATGAATTCCGATTTACTCACCTGTTATCAAGAGAGAACCCAGTGCTGCATCTTTTAGCCCAGCACTGACCCTGAAAAGTAATTCTAAGTGTACTTACCAGTAACTTGTATTTCCTTCCATAGGAATCCATTGTGTGGTTTTCAGCAGAAAAGTTTCAAGTGTCGATTTTTGAAACGTACAAATATTCCTCTAAAATCAGCCGAACTACGAATTCCGATTTACTCACCTGTTATCAGGAGAGAACCCAGTGCTGCATCTTTTAGCCCAGCACTGACCCTGAAAAGTAATTCTAAGCGTACTTACCAGTAACTTGTATTTCCTTCCATAGGAATCCATTGTGTGGTTTTCAGCAGAAAAGTTTCTAAGTGTCTATTTTCACAAACTAAAAATATTCCTAAAAAATCGTCTGTATGACTTAAACACATTCTTTCAACTGTTTACAGGAGATGCACCAATGCTGGATTCAGGATCCACCACTGAGTAAGAAAAACTAACGATAACACTACTTACCTGCTAAGTGAATTTTCTGCCATAGGATAACATTGGTGATTCTATGTGAAAAAAATGTGTCAACTTTTAAAATACAATAATATTCCTTAAAAATCACTACTGTAACCAAAACGCTTTTACTCAACTGTTTGCAGGAGATGCCCAAGGACTGAATCTAGGATCCAGTCCTGTGGTTAGAAAAGTAATCCATAAAGTAACTAATTGCATTTGACTAGAAATTCACATTGAGCTCAATGTTGCATTGTGTTTGAAATTGTGTTGCCCATTGCAACAACTGTAACTACTGTACTTAAAATTCTATTGCCTATTTGCATAGTATTTAAACTAAAGTAATTCATTTTGAGAAAGAATATTTTGTATTGTAATGTATAAAGTAATTATAATGTAATTAAAAAAATAAAATATCTAAAAATAAATAGTTTAAAAAATGTAGTAAATCAGTATAAAAAAAATCAGTATAACAATTATTACATTAAAAATTGTCATTTACAAAACCTTTGAAATTCACTGGAAAAACCATAGGTTTCAGGCCTGATATAGTTAGGAATTTGCTGTCAATGATCAATAGTGCACTATCAAATATACTTATACACCTATATCGACATTACACACCGGCACACATCCTAATCACTTATGAAGTCATCCTACTCACTTATGCAAACAATGGATCATACTTACTTATACTTAGCTACACACTTATACAAACACCACTTCATCTATTCATATAGATAGTAACTCATACTTAGTGTGTTATAAAATCACTATTACAGGTATACAGTTATCCATACAGTCACTCATACAATTACTGAGTCTTATGTATTGTTGTGGCCGAAACTCCTCAGGGTCGTACGTTGCTTAGATGGTCCACCTCTCGACACAACCATGGTCTGAACGTTAGTACACAGACTCCATGGAGTGGTCAAGCGGGGGAAGGGAAGGGAGGGGACAACGGGGAGGGAGACCTGTAAAGAAAGCACAAGAAAGGTAAGAATAATACGATTATCTCCTACTTCCTTCATATACTAGGTGAATGGGAACAGGGCTCATCAGAACCCCTATGGGCATTACCCGTAAAGAAAGAAAATTCTTTGCGTCTGCTCTAGGTATCGCCTGGGTTGTGCAGTAGTATCAGCGGGACCTACAGGACAATGCAACATTCAAGTAGACATCATGGTTTACATAGCACCTTAAGCCCAGAATCACCAGCAAAAGCAAAGTCAAATACCATATAGGTTATCCGCCTTGTAGAAACAGGGGAGTGGAGGAGCCGACCTCCATCTCACTCTCTCTCTACCCCCTGCTATGTGATACATAAAGAGACATACATCGAAGACTAGAGTTTATCAATGATTCACCCCAAGTCACAGTAGAGAAAACAAAGGTTGTATCTCTGCTGCAATACGTCTTGCACAGAGATCTGTCAATGAACCTACAAGGTTTAATTCCAATGCCAAGAGAGGGCGCCCAGGCTCACAGTCCACTCATACTTGCATAGAATCACCACACTCTGTAAGTAGCCCACTGCTCCGGGCTAGTTCTCTTTAAACAGCGTAGGGTTCCACAGTATTCACTTGCCAGCGTGTGAACTCACTGTATGCTTTGCAAATACAAAGACTTTTCCCCGCATGAACTGCCAGGTTCTAGAATGCGGAAACGGTGTAAAGCACCCCCCCGGCCTAGCGGGATATTGTCACATAGATAATGGACCAGGAATCTTTTCAGACAAAACCACGAGCTGCTCCGCAAGGTATCGGAATGATTCCACCAACTGAACACCTCCTTCAATAAACGAAACATCAAGAGTAAAGGATGCCAACAGAAGAGAGCTACCAGTAATTCTCAAGTGTGTAACAAGAAAGTATGGTGCACGAAGCACCCCTACCAGCCTCTGAAGATCGCTGCAGCTCCGGCGAGAGTAATCAGCACCTTCCCTGGTCCTGGGGTGTTCTGAAAAAGGAAACGCCTGAGGTGCGTGCTGACGCCACCGGCGTCAGTGCCGCCGAGGCTCATGGGGTGTGTAGTTTAGCACTCTACGGCCACATAGCCGCGCCGTATGCTCAAACGGTGTTTTTTCGGGCGATACGTCGGTGGGATGCAATATGTATACTTATTTATAAACAACAACTGACACATACACTGGCTTTTGTTTTTCTAGTTTGTTGGATATGTACCTTTGAGACATATATTTGCTCATCACCACACCTATAAAGATATTCACACACCCAAACAACTGTTATAACATGTAGTTTTAACTTCATATACCTACTGAATCAACTATTCACACATATTTGGGCTGTCACACACCCCCCACCGAACCACACACACATGTACTCTCCCATACAGATACTCAGTTAACTAATCAATAACTAATATAGACTTTCACGTAGCTAGTAACCAACTGGTGAAGCAGTTTACACAACAACTGACAAAGTGATACAGATAATCACACAGTTTAGTCACTATCAAATATATTTAGTGAGACACTATAAATTAGTCAAGTAAACAGTCAACCACACTGCTACTAAATACTCCATCCAGATATTTATATTTATATATCCACTCATTCTTCAATGCAAATTGCTATATATATATATAATACATATTTAAATAACGAACCAAACCACATTCACTGGATGATGTCATCAGTGATGTCATCAGTGATGTCACTTGAGATGTCATCAGTGATGTCACTGACCATATCATGAATGATGTAATATGTGACATCATCAGCAGTGGATTGCGGGCGCGCGAGATGTAGTTAGTATATATATATATATATATATATATATATATTCACTGAAAAAACCATAGGTTTCACACATGTTATAGTTAGCGGAAATTTTACTGATAAAAAACCAATGAAATTGCCCCGTTATAGTTAGTGCTGGCAACTATAACTCACGCGACCGCAATCCTCTGCTGATGCTAATACTGTATTTAGACACTTATTTGCCCATGTCTTCTTCCATACATTTTTAGCTATACATATATTACAAATATTTTTTTTATAAAGACACATATGTCATCAGCAGAAGATTGCGGTCGCGTGAGTTATAGTTGCCAGCACTAACTATAACGGGGCAATTTCATTGGTTTTTTATCAGTAAAATTTCCGCTAACTATAACATGTGTGAAACCTATGGTTTTTTTCAGTGAATTTGCAAGGTTTTTTAAATGCTAATTCCTAACTATAACGTGTGTGAAACCTATGGTTTTTTCAGTGAATTTGTACGGTTTTTTAAATGCTAAGTTACTTTACGCCATTCGAGGCGTGCGCGCCCACTTAACGCAGTGCGTTCCGTGCACGGTTTTTATCAACTTTAATAAGCCCTGTACATTTGGTGGCCTTCGGCCACCAAAAGCACAGGGGGTGGGGTCAATGTGGATAGTGTTTTTTTATTTCGATTTTATAATTTCATGTTGCCAAAATATAGTTTTTTTACTGATGTAATAAGCCCTGTACATTTGGTGGCCTACGGCCACCAAAAGCACAGGGGGTGGGGTAAGTGTGGATAGTGTTTTTTTTATTTCTATTTTTTACCGTACGCTTACGGTAAGCGTACGGTAAGCGTACTCGGCGAAATTGCCGAAAAAAAAATAAAACCGTTTTTGCTCTTGGGGGATGTTTGGGGACTCCCTCAACATGACTATGTGGGAGGGAGTTGTCAAAACAGCCCCGTAACATGTTTTTGGGCATCATGTTTGATAAATAACACTCAGTGCGAGAGACAAAATGGCGGACGCCGCTTCCTGGTTTCGGCCGATTCGAATGTTTACTAAGATCTAAGAGCCAATCAGAATCGCGCTCGCGCACGCCACCGTACGCGTACGGTAAGCGTACGGTAAGCGTACCGTAAGCGGGCTCAGATATATATATTGATTTAAAGGCTATTTTCTCAGAATCTACTGAACAGATTTACACCAAACCTACAAAAGGCACTTCCTTGACATAGGGACTACCTCTCTGCCAAATTTCTAGTAATTCTGTTCAGCCGTTCGGGCTGTAGCTCTGTCTAAAGGTCCTATGGAAAAATGCATGGGAAAAAACGCGTTTTGGGACCCCCCTTTTATCTCAGCCCCCGCTTGACGAATCCCCCCGAAACTTTCAGGGTAGGAGCGGAGCGTAGCGCCCCACCTATTTTGAGAAATTCGCGAGGATTCATCGACCGGCGCCAAAGTTATTCAAAATAGAATGTTGCGGATTTCCTATGGAAAAGGGGTCCTAACTATAACTACCTACTGGCGACCGCCAGTAGGTAATATATATATATATATATATATATATTCCAAAGAAAAGGTTGCCCTCGCATTGAAAGAGCACTCGCAGGTAGGTATTACCGCTTTTATTGAGGACATCAACGTAGAGAGAAGGTGGCAATGTCTCAAATCAAAAAGGCCCGACCGGTTTCGGACTCACACGTCCTTGCTCACAGGCCAAATGCAGAGTTCACAGCAACTGATTTGCAGCACACCTGTAAAGTATTGCGTTCCCGCCCTCCGTGGGCGTGTCCACTCAAGGTGCATTCTGGTGCTCGTAGTGCTGCCATAGTCTTATTAAACCCATGTGGGTGTTGCTGGTAACTTACAGTACGCTGATTCTTTGCCCAAGTGGGGGAGTTCAGAGTCACATTTTCCACGACGTTGTACATGTTCATCACTCAATCTGGGCCCATCTGCTCGGCAGCGTCTCCGTTGCTGAGACGCTCGCGACCCGCAATCAGGTCTTGCGGTGGTGCTCTTTCGCGGCTGGACCAGCCGCAAAAATATTCCAAAGAAAAGGTTGCCCTCGCATTGAAAGAGCACTCGCAGGTAGGTATTACCGCTTTTATTGAGGACATCAACGTAGAGAGAAGGTGGCAATGTCTCAAATCAAAAAGGCCCGACCGGTTTCGGACTCACACGTCCTTGCTCACAGGCCAAATGCAGAGTTCACAGCAACTGATTTGCAGCACACCTGTAAAGTATTGCGTTCCCGCCCTCCGTGGGCGTGTCCACTCAAGGTGCATTCTGGTGCTCGTAGTGCTGCCATAGTCTTATTAAACCCATGTGGGTGTTGCTGGTAACTTACAGTACGCTGATTCTTTGCCCAAGTGGGGGAGTTCAGAGTCATATTTTCCACGACGTTGTACATGTTCATCACTCAATCTGGGCCCATCTGCTCGGCAGCGTCTCCGTTGCTGAGACGCTCGCGACCCGCAATCAGGTCTTGCGGTGGTGCTCTTTCGCGGCTGGACCAGCCGCAAAAATATTCCAATATTGGGTTTAATAAGACTATGGCAGCACTACGAGCACCAGAATGCACCTTGAGTGGACACGCCCACGGAGGGCGGGAACGCAATACTTTACAGGTGTGCTGCAAATCAGTTGCTGTGAACTCTGCATTTGGCCTGTGAGCAAGGACGTGTGAGTCCGAAACCGGTCGGGCCTTTTTGATTTGAGACATTGCCACCTTCTCTCTACGTTGATGTCCTCAATAAAAGCGGTAATACCTACCTGCGAGTGCTCTTTCAATGCGAGGGCAACCTTTTCTTTGGAATATTTTTGCGGCTGGTCCAGCCGCGAAAGAGCACCACCGCAAGACCTGATTGCGGGTCGCGAGCGTCTCAGCAACGGAGACGCTGCCGAGCAGATGGGCCCAGATTGAGTGATGAACATGTACAACGTCGTGGAAAATGTGACTCTGAACTCCCCCACTTGGGCAAAGAATCAGCGTACTGTAAGTTACCAGCAACACCCACATGGGTTTAATAAGACTATGGCAGCACTACGAGCACCAGAATGCACCTTGAGTGGACACGCCCACGGAGGGCGGGAACGCAATACTTTACAGGTGTGCTGCAAATCAGTTGCTGTGAACTCTGCATTTGGCCTGTGAGCAAGGACGTGTGAGTCCGAAACCGGTCGGGCCTTTTTGATTTGAGACATTGCCACCTTCTCTCTACGTTGATGTCCTCAATAAAAGCGGTAATACCTACCTGCGAGTGCTCTTTCAATGCGAGGGCAACCTTTTCTTTGGAATATTTTTGCGGCTGGTCCAGCCGCGAAAGAGCACCACCGCAAGACCTGATTGCGGGTCGCGAGCGTCTCAGCAACGGAGACGCTGCCGAGCAGATGGGCCCAGATTGAGTGATGAACATGTACAACGTCGGGGAAAATGTGACTCTGAACTCCCCCACTTGGGCAAAGAATCAGCGTACTGTAAGTTACCAGCAACACCCACATGGGTTTAATAAGACTATGGCAGCACTACGAGCACCAGAATGCACCTTGAGTGGACACGCCCACGGAGGGCGGGAACGCAATACTTTACAGGTGTGCTGCAAATCAGTTGCTGTGAACTCTGCATTTGGCCTGTGAGCAAGGACGTGTGAGTCCGAAACCGGTCGGGCCTTTTTGATTTGAGACATTGCCACCTTCTCTCTACGTTGATGTCCTCAATAAAAGCGGTAATACCTACCTGCGAGTGCTCTTTCAATGCGAGGGCAACCTTTTCTTTGGAATATTTTTGCGGCTGGTCCAGCCGCGAAAGAGCACCACCGCAAGACCTGATTGCGGGTCGCGAGCGTCTCAGCAACGGAGACGCTGCCGAGCAGATGGGCCCAGATTGAGTGATGAACATGTACAACGTCGTGGAAAATGTGACTCTGAACTCCCCCACTTGGGCAAAGAATCAGCGTACTGTAAGTTACCAGCAACACCCACATGGGTTTAATAAGACTATGGCAGCACTACGAGCACCAGAATGCACCTTGAGTGGACACGCCCACGGAGGGCGGGAACGCAATACTTTACAGGTGTGCTGCAAATCAGTTGCTGTGAACTCTGCATTTGGCCTGTGAGCAAGGACGTGTGAGTCCGAAACCGGTCGGGCCTTTTTGATTTGAGACATTGCCACCTTCTCTCTACGTTGATGTCCTCAATAAAAGCGGTAATACCTACCTGCGAGTGCTCTTTCAATGCGAGGGCAACCTTTTCTTTGGAATATTTTTGCGGCTGGTCCAGCCGCGAAAGAGCACCACCGCAAGACCTGATTGCGGGTCGCGAGCGTCTCAGCAACGGAGACGCTGCCGAGCAGATGGGCCCAGATTGAGTGATGAACATGTACAACGTCGTGGAAAATGTGACTCTGAACTCCCCCACTTGGGCAAAGAATCAGCGTACTGTAAGTTACCAGCAACACCCACATGGGTTTAATAAGACTATGGCAGCACTACGAGCACCAGAATGCACCTTGAGTGGACACGCCCACGGAGGGCGGGAACGCAATACTTTACAGGTGTGCTGCAAATCAGTTGCTGTGAACTCTGCATTTGGCCTGTGAGCAAGGACGTGTGAGTCCGAAACCGGTCGGGCCTTTTTGATTTGAGACATTGCCACCTTCTCTCTACGTTGATGTCCTCAATAAAAGCGGTAATACCTACCTGCGAGTGCTCTTTCAATGCGAGGGCAACCTTTTCTTTGGAATATATATATATATATATATATATGATACACATATATATATATATTTTTATATATATATTTATGTATTTGTTTATTCAGTGTTTTATGTAGTGCAAACTTGACCCCATAGGGTATCAGATCAGAGCGCTTCACAGTATAAGACATGATAACTTTTACAGTACAATATTCTGTATAGCATTTAATATATTATAGTCCAGTTCAAAGTGGTCACAGCCACTTCTCTTGATAAATACTTTAGCACATTTGCAGAATGTAAGACTAGAGGTACCATGTCATCAGGGGAAGCAAGAACCTGTAATGAATAAAGGAAATTAGTTCTTAGCAAAAAGCGATTGTGCCTTTACGTGAGAGTATTTGGGCGAGTCTTGTGTGGATGCTCTGTAGTAGTTACGGTAGGAATTTGCTCATTAGAAAGATCTCGGTTTTTTTCTTGAATCTTGCGTGGTTGGGTAACCTTCTGATGCCTAGAGGTAGCGAGTTCCATATTCTCGGTGCAGCACCTGAGAACGCTCTGTCGTAATTAATTTTTTTGCGGAAAATTGGTGGCTTTAACACTAGGTCTATGGCACTCCTGGATTGCCTGTTTCCCCCTGAAATCTCAAATTTCTGCGCTAGATATCTTGGTGACTTGAGGTGTAGGGCTTTGTGTGTTATACACACCAGTTTGAGCTGAATTCTGGCTTCATAAGGTAGCCAATTCAGCGCTTTCAGGTGAGGAGAGATATGGTCCAATTTTTTTAACCTGTTATGAGCCTTGTTGCTGCGTTGAGGCAGGCTTTTAGAGGTGCTGTTGCATATTTGGGGAGCCCAGAAAGTGTTGTGCATCTGTATTCGATCCTCGAGATTACTAATGCCTGTACTGCCATTTTGAGGTCTGCAGTTTCGATGTAAGGTTTCACTTTCTTAATATAGCTCAGGTGAAATCTTGCATTTCTAGCCAATGTGTTGATGTGTGATTACATGTTTAGGTTTTGGTCTAGAGTGATTCCAAGAGATTTGCTTGACTCTACGATGATCATGGTGCAGTTTAGTGCGATGATCAAGTTGGTCCATTCTTTTATTATGGGCGGGCATTTGGTGGGGGAAATTTGGAGGAATTCTGTTTTTTTTCCGTTTAGTTTAAGCTGATTACTTGTTGACCATTGCATCGTCGCCCTTAGATCCTTGTTCATTGTTCTGATCTCCTCCAAAGAGGAAATCTTAATGTAAATCTGAGTGTCATCAGTGTACATGTGGAAAAGGATGTTGGCACAGTGGAGTAGATCCGTTAGTGGTTCCACATATAAGTTGAATAGTGACGGGGAGAGAGTTGATCCTTGTGGAACCCCTATCTGAATGGAGGAGGATGTTGACAGGTTCTTATTCACCAGAAATCTTTGTGATCTGTTCCTCAAGTAGGACGTGAACCGTTCCAGAACATTCCCTGAAAAGCCCATCCTGTTCTGCAATCGTTCTAGCAACCTTTCGTGGGTAACTGTTTTGAACACAGATGATAAATCCAGAAGGATTAACAGACATGCTTTGTTTTGGTCCAGAGCGAGTAATGCTTTGTCTACTAGGTGCAGAATTGCTGTTTCCGTACTATGATTTGGTATAAATCCTGATTGGCAATCGTCTAGTAGTTGGAATTTAGATATGTGCTGACTTAGTTGTTGCTGAACACATTTTTCTATCACTTTAGCTAATAGGGTAATGTTGGATACTGGCCAAAAATTGCACAGTTCAGCGGGATTCTTTGTCGGTTTTTTATGCTGGGAATGACCTGTTCCATTTTTAGACAGTGTGGGAAGGATCCTTAAGACAGGGAAGCATTGACTATCGATGTCCAACTGGGGATGATCTCCTGGTCTATGTACTGCACACATTTTTCAGGGAGTGGATCGTTGAAGTGATTGTTAAACTTAATGGCCGATAAGGTTTTAAGGATGTTGTTCTGGTCATATAGTTTAAAAGTGGACCATTGGGATTCGTTTTTGGGTATTGGATGATTGGGCATTGATGAATCACTTGGTTGTGAAGCCTCCAATGAAGATGCTGCTGTCTTAAGCTCACATTCCAAGGACGTGGCCTTGGATATAAGGAAATTTGCGAATTCTTCACTGCGATTTTGTTGATTCTAGTGCGGATTTGTACGTTTTGTTTAATTGCTGTTTAACCAATTGAAAGAGCTTCCGAGGTCTGTTTTTTTCATTCTCCAATTTCGTTCTGAAGAATTATTTTTTTGACTTCATATGTGTGTATATATATATATGGTCAAGGCCTGTGGTGGGCTGAAACGCGTTGTGGCAAAGACTTGCACCTTAAAATAAAGATCTGACAGCACATTTCGGTGGTCCGTTCCGTTTATTCAAAAGATTGGAAGAGTAGCGGAATCCAGGAAAATATTTATATATATATTGAATGGATGTACAAATTGAATCCAGACCAACTTAGAATGTACTATATTGAGGTAACCTAATTTATGGAGCCAATTAGATGCACAATCCTTTATAAATTATTATTATTTTTTTTAAAACACATGTACATTTGGCTCATTTTAGCACAGATGTGATGTTTAATTGATATTGATGTTTTTATGTATTTAAAGGGATCTTAATATTTATTTAACATGAGTATTTATTTATATATTTATATATTTATATAGTTACTGATGAATGAAAGTGATAATATGTTTGGATTGTGCACAGTACCTCTTCTAAATGGTGGGAAGTAGATTTTAAAGCGGAACTTTTCGCTGTCTATTGATATGTGCAGATGATGTCATTTCCTGTTGTGTTGCCCTTTAAATACTGCTCATTCCCACAGCAACGTGTCATGTGATCAAGTCCCGAGTGGGGGTCGAAACGTCATGACGGACAGGCTTGACAAATATGCAATAAAGTAAAACTTGATTGGCACTGATGTCTGGGTCCGTTCTCCGTCTTTTCCTACCCGTGGGAGGCAGAGACTAAAGGCGAATTTACGTTCATTCATTTACCGAGGAGCTTCAGCGGTACGAGTGGAACCCCTCCCCTTTTTGGGCACTGCGGCAGGAAGCAGCCGATTCCGGTCTCCCGGAACCGTTCTTTGGATACTCTCGAGAGGAGGAAGCTGCAGAAGCCCCTGGAAACTGCGTTATTTACCTACTTCTGCCATGGAAGCTGGGGCATCCCGTGTCGGCTGACCGGAGGAGTGTCCCTGGTAATCGGCGAAGGTAGGGGATGGCAGATACTCCAGTGGGGAGAGTGCACGGCGTGTGATTGGGACACTGTGTTGAAAATCCACGACCGTTAGCAAACAAGTTTGAGAACTACTAACTAGTCATAGCCAGTATGTCCGCCGACGCTTTGCGCCATCGAGAGGAGGCAGCAAGCTCCATGTTCCTTGACTCCCCGGCTGGGGGGTCAGTGCGGGTTGAAAGCCTCAACAGCCAACCGGGAAGTGCCAATGTTAGGGAGCTATACAAAAAATTGGAAAAGTTAATGCGTGCAGAGCAGTCCAAGTGGTGGGAACACAGATCATTATCCCGTTACATGGATGTGGGAAGAGTGCCAAGAGGTTTGAGGATCACTCTAGCGCCAAGTTAAGAAAATCCTGACCCGGCAATGCTTGCGGAGTGTGCGGAGGCGAACCTTGAATCCTCCAGCAAACTAAAGATGATATTGATCAAATATGCGGAAAGCGACCGTGCTAAGCTACAAACACAAAACGATCTTTTGGAGATAGAGATTGACAAGGTGGAGAAAAACAAGCAAACCAAGAAATTCAGAGATGATATGCTGGTCCGCCTGAATAAAGATGAAGATGTTATCAAAAGAAGGAAAGCTTTCAAGTTTGAAAGAGACCGAGCCGATTATCAGAATGGCCAAATATTTACCTATGCGCGTAAATATGAAGCTGTCAAGGCGCGGGGGAACAGATCCACACAGAGAAAAACTAGCGAAGCAACTGTATTATCAACCTCGGCTTCAGAGCTCAGTTCGGCTGCGGAAAGTGACCCAGAAGGGGATGCCACTAGAGTACAAAAGTTGGGGTTTACCAAGCTATCCCTAGCACAGGAGGTCGATTGCCTGTGCCAGGACAGACGAGAAACATTGAGACCTCGTGGACCCCCAGCAGCAAGGAACGAAGACACAATTACAAACGAAGCCAGAGACGCAAATGTGCCAAAAGAAAACAAAAACGTGGGCAGAAAAGCATCAAGGGGGAAATGGAATCGATTCCAGAACAAGAACTGAATGGAAGTGGGAATACCAATGCAGTAATTAACTTAACGAATATACAGTTAACATCTGCTGAAGAAAAAATCTTGGGTTTGGGACTGTCATACTGTCCACCCTGTGACTTTAACTATCTGGATACCAGAATGGATACTTACCATTTTGTAAGAAAGCTTAAACTCCACAAATTTCATACACTCCAACCTAAAAAGACCGTAGCCCCCTTGGTGACCAATCCTATTAGCCCCCCTCTACTTACGGCGGGTGATGCAGATCTGTTTCAAGATGCCTGGTCTCTAGTGAAAGAACAAGAGGAAGGAATAAGAATGAAGGAACAAGGGCAATTGGAATACAGAGGAACTTTTGAAACTCCTTTTAAACCAAAATCAGTCTTCCAGCCCATTATGTTGCATGATAATTTGGACGTCTACCACAAACTGGTGACTCAGGATTTGAAAAAATTGTATATTTCCTCCAATAAGAAGTATCGTAGCACAAATAGACAAAACCTTGGTTATCACAAACTTATGAAGAAACTTGAATCCGATACCAATATAATTGTGAGACAGGCGGACAAGGGGGGCAACTTAGTTTTATGGCCACGACATCTATATATGGAAGAAGCAAGATCACAATTAGATGATACAGTATGTTATCGGAAGAGTAACAACAATGTGGTAAAAGCGGCATGGCAAAAACAATATCTCAAACTCCTTGGTTGGAGAAGTGGAGGATTATTGACAGAAGCTGAATATCGATTTTTAAAGAAGGAGTATCCAGTTATCCCTTCCTTTTATCTTATTCCCAAAGTACATAAGAGCACTACAACTCCACCAGGCAGACCCATAATTTCAGCTATAAACAGCATAATGGAAAACACCTCCAAATACATTCACTTTTTTCTGTAAGAGTGGGTTCGGGGCTTATCCTCATATGTACAAGACACTTCTGACTTCCTACGCAAAATCGATCAAGTAAAGTGGGGGGAAGACATGTTTTTAATGACTTTAGATGTGACATCACTTTATACTTCAATAAGACACTGTGAGGGCCTAAAGGCAATAGAACATTACTTAAATTTGAGACCTATGAATTGCGTAGCTCATAACAGAATGCTAATGTCAATGGTGTCTACGTGTTTAGAACCGAATTTTTTCTTGTTTGATAATCTAATTTACCATCAGATTAGAGGTGTTGCGATGGGGGCCTGCTTCTCCCCTAGCTACGCATGTTTACACATGGGGCTGTGGGAGGAGCAGGTCCTGATGGGCGATCATTTGGCAATTATGAAAGATCATGCATTGATTTACCTGAGATACATTGATGACTTGTTTTTTATTTGGAGGGGCACGGAGAAAAGTGCACAGGATTTCGTAAACTTGTTGAACACTAATTGTTTAAATCTTCAGCTTACGTCCTCGATTAGCAAGCAAACAGTCTGCTTCTTAGATGTTGAGGTATTTGTTCATAACGATACTTTGGCCACAAAACTTTATAGGAAGTCGACTGCAGGTAACACCATTTTGCATACTTCTAGCCATAACCCTCAACACCTTATACGCAGCATCCCATATGGGGAGATGCTCCGCATTAGGCGAATTTGCAGTTTAGATTCTGAATGCGACATTGCCCAGGAGGCAAGCAAAAATCGATTTCTCGCCAGGGGCTATTCACTTAGTGCAGTTGATCAGGCCATCAAAAAAACGAGACTTCTCTCTAGAACAGAAACCTTGCTCCCAAAAGTGAAACACAATACTATATTGGATGTGGCCCCTGCTTTTCAATCCAGGATCATCCTTACGTTCAGTAAACTACATCAAGAACTAAGGAAGATTTTTAATCGGAATTGGAATCTAATCCAGGGTGACCCAATAATTGGGGGCGCTGTAACCAACAAACCGGCTTTAACATTTACAAAAGCATTCTCTATGAGTGATGGTTTAGTGAGGAGTAGTCCTGAATCAGTTTCCACAACCACCTGGATGGCCCAAGCAAAAGGGTTTAGAAAATGCCCCAGCTGCAAAGCATGTAAATTTGGATGCAGCAAAACTCATTTTTTAAGTCCATTCAAATCCAAACCTATTGAGATCAACAAAAGATTAACGTGCAAAACCGAATTTGCTATATACGTGCTGGAATGTCCTTGTGGGCTCAAATATGTGGGCAGCACTAAACTGCCGGCTCACAAAAGGATACTGCAGCACATCAGGGCCATCTCCAATAAAGATCAGGCCTACCCCGTGGCCAGACATTTTTAACAGGTGCACAATGGCAACCCTAGCTGCCTTCAGTATTATGTTATTGATAAGGTGTTGCCAATGAAACGGGGGGGGGGGGTGTAATCGAGAGGCCAAACTTTGTTTGTTGGAAACTAGGTATATCTTGGAACTAGATTCAAAAAATCCAGTGGGTTTGAATTAATTCCAGCGAGGATTTTTACAATTGTTTATAGCTTTCTACATTTGTGTCATTTTTAGAGGTTTTACAATGTGGGCTCACATTGCAATCCTATAAGGAACATGGTGACTTTGTTTTATAGACTACATTATTAATTTAGTTTAGGAGTTCCTTTTTCCTGAGAAATTGTATAAAACAAACAAAAATAATAATAAATAATAAATGAAAAAAGAAAAAAGAAAAATGGGGGGGTGAAATAAGCAAAATACACTCCAATCTAGATTAGAGTATCTGTCTCCATAGTCATTAGGGTTTTTTTTTTTATATAAACAAACTTTTTCACTATTTACGCCTAATGAGTTTTAGCGGCTATTTTGGTAAACACTTTTAGGATGTCATATGATTAGCGCAGCGTACATCAGCCCACTGGGGCAACATTGAATGGATGTACGAATTGAATCCAGACCAACTTAGAATGTACTGTATTGAGGTAACCTAATTTATGGAGCCAATAAGATGCACAATCCTTTATAAATTATTATTATTTTTTTAAAACACATGTACATTTGGCTCATTTTAGCACAGATGTGATGTTTAATTGATATTGATGTTTTTATGTATTTAAAGGGATCTTAATATTTATTTAACATGAGTGTTTATTTATATATTTATATATTTATATATTTATATAGTTACTGATGAATGAAAGTGATAATATGTTTGGATTGTGCACAGTACCTCTTCTAAATGGTGGGAAGTAGATTTTAAAGCGGAACTTTTCGCTGTCTATTGATATGTGCAGATGATGTCATTTCCTGTTGTGTTGCCCTTTAAATGCTGCTCATTCCCACAGCAACGCGTCATGTGATCAAGGCCCGAGTGGGGGTCGAAACGCGTCATGACGGACAGGCTTGACAAATATGCAATAAAGTAAAACTTGATTGGCACTGTTGTCTGGGTCCGCTCTCCATCTTTTCCTACCCGTGGGAGGCAGAGACTAAAGGCGAATTTACGTTCATATATATATATATATATGTGTAAATGTAAACACACATATGGGACCTATGATAATACGTAAAATAGCAAATAAAATAAATCACTCTAAATTGGCACATTTTAATTGATTTGTAGCATATTAGGAAAACTTTTCAGGACAACATTTGGTACTTTAACTCCTTATTAAGATGTTCTCAACTCCCTTAGCATGCAATCCATTTCGAGGAGCATTTTCCATTTCCCTTGGCACCACACCTTCTTCACTGACTTGAACATCCATGAAAACATTGCTCTCATCGGCAATTCTAGGAAAATGTTCCACATCCTTTGTCCTAGCACACAGAGAACTTCTGCAAACAGAAACCGGACTCATATTCCAAATTTTCCCTCCTTGAACTTTTACAGCTTTGTCATATAGTTGCTCCACCTTAATGGGGTCCGACCACATCGGTAACTCTTTCCTGCTTGCTACCAGCTTCCTGAGGCGAACCCAGTCAGCCATACAAATTTAAACACCAGACACCTTTCCTCTGCTCTTATTCATAGCCTTCTTTATTTGCCCTTGATAAGTTTTCACACACTCCTTGATCTTCTTTTAGTCAATGTATACCTCTGACTCTCTACAAAACTCCTTTAACTACCAAGGAGCCAGCTTATGCCCTAGCTTCCTGCCGTGCAGTCGTTGAAATGGTGAACATCCAGTGACAAAATCTGGCATAATGCAATATGACAATAAAGTTGCCTGCAATACCTTTCTCCAAGGCAAACCTCCCTTGCATGCCAACTAATGGGTTCCCTAACCACGCGGTTAAACCTCTGAGTCTGACCATTGGAAAGGGAATAATAGTTGGCAGTTTGTTCATGTTTCACACAACACCTTGCCAAGTAGTTTTTAAAACCCTTAAAGACAAATTGGGGTCCATTCTCATAAGAGCACCTCTTCTGGTAACCCTTTCCTGTTAAAAACATCCTCCAAAAACTCAATTATAACTTTTGAAGCTACCTTCTCAATCATTTCAACTTCAGGCCATTTTGAAAAATAATCAACAAGGGGAATAGCAAATGCTTCTTTCCTGGGAACTCTACAAAATGGGCCCAAAATGTCCACACCCAACTTCCTTCATGACCCAGGAGCAAACTCAACAGGAGAGGATTCAGTGCCACATGGCTTTACCATTACAATTTGCACACAAACCACATTCTTTTACCAACTCCTTCATAATGCTGTCCATTCCAGGCCACCAATATAACTCTCAAATGTGTCTCTTAGTAGCAGACATACCTATATGTCCTTCATTCCCCCATCTGAAAAGTTTTCTTCCTTAACCCTAATGGTGAGACCATTTTATCACCACAAAACAAACAAAACCCATCATACATCAATTCATTCTGTACCTTAAAAATTACCACTGTTTCTCCACTCAACTTTCGCTCATCTGGTCTCCTCTAATTTTTGTATACGAATACCAAAGGTAATTCAACATCCTATCTAAATTGATCCACTCAGCTCTCTTCAGAAATCATTTCCACTTCATCATTTGAGTGATCCCAATCATTGATGTCTTCCAGAGTATATGCTGCTTCACAATCATGTCCTGTATCACTAACATCTGGCATAATTTTTAATGGTCATCGTGACAGAGAACATTCAATCTTGCCAGGACATACTCAATCCTATATTGATGAGATTGCAATTTTGCATCCAATTGTGCCAGTCTAGCTGTCAAACTCCTGCCCCCTCCTGGAGAAAGGACATAAACCAGTGGTTTGTGATCAGTGCTTAACACAAACTGTATTCCCCATAAAAACTGCCTGAAATGATCTACTGCCCAAGTGCATGCCAATAACTCTTTTTCTATTACGGAGTAATTCCTTTTGGACGCCCTCAAAGCTCAGGAAGCATACAACACCACATACTCCTCAGACTTCGGCAGCAGGGTAGGCTCCGATGTATAACTCATGGCATCCACAGAAACAATGCACTCCCTTCCAATATCAAAAAACACTTGAGAAAAGGAGCCTTGAGCAGCTCTTATTTGAGATCCAAGAAAGCATTATCCTGCTCTACTCCCCACAAAAACTCATTGTTCTTTCTTAACAAATTACGTTGACACTCAGATTTGGCAGCATAGTTATCGATAAATCTAGAGTAAAACTCTGTAAGACTCAAAAATTATAGCAATTGCTATATTGTCTTTGGAAGAGGGGTATTCATGACTGTCTTAACATGATCTTGTTTGGGGCTCAATACAATTTTTAGAGATACAATGACCCAAATATTCTGCCTTATCACATTTTAATCGAGATTTAGATTCCTTTATGGTCCATTCTTTTTGACGCAACTGTTGAAGAACACTCCTTAGATTTAATAAATGTTCTTCCTCCTTCCTACCATAGATCAATATGTCATCTTGGAATGCTATGGCCCCTTGGATATCTTCCATTCTTTCCTTCATTAATCGCTGGAATATGGATACTGCACTGGCCAAACCAAATGGCATTCTGCAGAACTGAACCATTCTTTCTGGCATAATGGAAGCAGTCAAATGGTGTGACTCTTCTTGTAACACCATCTGATGGCATGCACTGGCCAAGTCAAGTGTGGAGAAAACTGTTGCGCCAGCCAGTGTAGAAACAATCTTGTGTAGATTTGGTAAAGGATGTCTGTCTATCCATATTTCATTAATAAGACTCCTAAGGTCCACACATTGTCTGAAATCTCCCAAATACAATGACGACTGGAGTCACCCATGGTGAAGGCTCTATTGGTTGAATAACTTCTTTGCTATGCAGTTCCTGTAAAATGTCTTTCAATTTCACTCTGTATGTAAGAGGAACAATATGAATCCTATGCCTGCCTGGCACTGTATAATCCAGTAATGACCTCAGGAAATTCTGATTTTACATCACTCAAACAGAAATCATGTTTTACATCTCCCACCACATAAACAGGCTGAACTGCATTTGGTCTAATTTCATATTCAACTCTTGCTGAGTAGGCCATCCTTAAATGGGATCACCTTTTGCAGCCACATAGACTTTCCCTTGAGTCGTCCTTTCCTTGAAACAAATGTTAGCCCAGAAATAACCAAGTTGATCATTCTTGTAACTGGTATATCCACCAGGACGCACTTGTGGCTCCAACAGTTTCATACTTTGCCTATTCGATCCCCATATAGCTTTATGCTATGCCACGCACAAGAGTCCACCATGACCTCTACACTTTTCCCATTAAGGTGAACTACACACTCCGGAAAGCTATTTACCCCACCATCCCGAACACTCGCTATGGCATTGGGATTGAGCTTTTCTTCACTATCATCATTTGTCACACAATTGACACTTGTTTCAGGCTTCCTCTTACACACCCTTCCAAAATGCCCATTTTTCAAACAACAGCTAAAAGATTTGTCAACTGCAGGACAGCCTCTGAGATTTCCAAGGTGAAAATTACTGCCACATCTGTAACAACTTGTAGACATTTTTTTTTTATGGCAACACTTTTTTTTTCTTGTCACCTTTAATGGCATTGACACTTGCACTGGACTCTGATTTCTTCCCATCCCCATTACCATTGATATTACATCCTCTAATTTCTTGCAGAAATTTCTCAGACTGCTCAAAGCGCTGAGCAATACTAATAGTGGCACATAATATTGTCAGTGTCCACCCAGAGTCTTTTTTGCACTTTTTTACTTTTAGTTTTCATCATGACCTCGTCCCTTAAAACCTGGTCACACGTGATGGTCTCAAATGCACATGATGCTGCTAAAGCTTTAAGAGTTAATACATACTCCTCAATATTCTCTTCTTCTTTTTGTGCTCTTGAATAAAACGTAAACCTTTTCGTTACAGTGTTGATCTTTTTTTCCATATCTACTGGACAATTGTTTCAGCGCATAGTCAAACACATCCAAATCGCCTGGCTTTTACACAGGCGGTAATGTTTTAAATTCTTTGAGACCCACTCCCCAAAAGTCTGCTGTAACAAAGCCAATTTCCTTTGAGGAGTACATACCCCCCTCCAAAACATCGACATAAGTCAAAAACATAGGAAACCATAATTCCCACTTCATCGGGGGATCCCCCATATATTGGAAAACACAGGTAGCCGAGCAATTTCGGACATTATTTAACAAAGTGGAAGACCAATCTTAGTAGAAACATAGGGGCTCATTTATGAGCCTCTGCGTCACTTTTGCGCCACCGGTGCGTCACTTTTTGTGACGCACCAGTGGCGTAAAACATGCGCCATGAAGCGCCATATTTATAAAGTGACGCATCTACCTAGATGCGTCACTTTGTAAACCCCTGCGCTACATTATACCTGCGTCAGGTATAATGTATGCAGGGTGGGCGTTCCCACGTAAGTAAGCATCGTAGAAGTGACGCAGTGAAATCTACGAGATTTCACTGCGCCACTTCTAGGGTGCAAATGCGTCAATATCTTGCGCCTGCCTCACAGCAGGCGTAAGACTGACGCAGGCCCTTTCACATGGGGCTTGCCCCATGTGAAAGGACACTCACATTGCTGGAGTTGCGTCACTTTTGTGACACACTCCAGCAATGCGTCACTTTTGCGCCTACAGATACGTCAGAAATACTGACGTATGTGTGACTCCTTGCGACATGATGCGTCATACTGTAAATATGACGCATCATTGGAGTTGCAGGGAGGGCGCAGTGAAAAGTGACGCATCACTGTTTTCACGCAGTGATGCGTCACTTTTCATAAATGAGGCCCATAGTACTCTATTGGTGCTATAAATGGGATACACCCACCCACTCAGCAAGCAGGGAAATAAATCAGCTAACTTCGGTACATAAACTTGTCCTCCTAAAAAAAATAATGTACAGTTGTCAACAGTACAGTGGTGAGCGTATCACTGTAAACAAACTCCTGAGCAACAGTATAGGCGATCAGCTCTGAAATTGAGATTATACTTGCTCACCTAAAAATGTGCAGCCATACAACAGTCCACAGTGAGATACGTTTGGTATGGTGAGCATTTCACCTTAATAATACATTGGGTTAAGGTAGTTACTGGAGAGTGTATCACTGTGGATATGTTCTACTATGGTGAGCATATCACTGTGGAGTCGCTCACAAAGTGTACGCTGCTTTGTTTGGTAAATTAGTTACTGGTGAGCATATCATCGTGGATATGCTCTAAAATGGTGAGCATGTCACTGTGGATTCCCTCTCACGCTCACAAAGTGTACGCTGCTTTGTGTAATGGTGAGTGTTTCGTCTTGCGCTTACAGCCATATGAGCCCGATTAAAGATAGCCGTCGCACATCTTCGGCCGCAGCGTGCCTGATGCAGTGTGGGATATGACAGTGGAAGCTGGAGACAACTACGCGCACGGCTGCACTTCAAAGGCAAATGTCACAGCAGACCGCGAGAGCCCACTCTGACACTCGAGTTTGTCACGCTGTAAATATTCACTTGGTTTTTCATGGAAATCACACACCTGCAGGCTGTTATGCCCAGCAGGTGTGCAATTCACATAAACAAATAGAGAATGGCGCTGTGCTGCAAAACCTAGTAATGTCCTGTTACGCAGATCCAGGGGTCCCATAAACTGCTGGACACCAAGGACATCATGGCAGCTCCACTCCCCAGTCGTTGACAATATTTAAAAACTGAATCACTGGAGAGCAGTTTGACAGTAAGTTTATTTCCTGTAAACAGGAGCAACCACAACCCAAATAGCAACAGCAATTTCCTTCACCTCTTGTCTTTTCCTAGAATCCCACGACCTTCTAGTACTAACATTCCACCCACAGCATTCCATCCACATGCTGGCCCTCTGACATCCTTAGCCACAGCACAGAACACAACAATTACAGGCAGAATCTTTTTTTTCCACACCAACATTAGACTGTATTCGATTTTATTGTATTTTTTTACCTGTAAATTTAGGCAGATGTGATCTGTCGAAATTTAGGAGGGGACTACTAGCTACGGTAAATATTGCATTAGTTGAAATTCCATCCCTTCCATATTCATCTTTTCACATAGATCACAATTTATCTGTACCTCGTTATCAGGGACAACATCACCAATAATGTATCTGATGTTATTGCTCGCGCCCACATATACTGTATACTCTTAAATTCACAAAATGGCGAGTAGAAACTGATAAAGTGACTGTGACGTTTTTTATTGTGATGGAACTCATCAGTTGTGGTTTTGACTAATGGAATGCCCTTGGACCAAAAAAAGGATGCTTCTGTGGTGATCCAAAATAAAAAATAAAAAATAATGTGTTTTATTAATGTTGAGCCACACAGCAATAACTCCTATGAATGTGCTGCTTGTGACATCACATATCACATTACTATTTCATTAACCGCGTGTTCAAATGACAATGAAGGGGTTAAAATGCCTATAGTAGATCACACTGTCCAGGACCGCCACACATACTGTCTAGCAGGGCTGGTGTCATTTTTATGGACTGTGCTCTACTCAAGTGAAGCATGTTCCGACCTCAAATATGTATGTGGTATTGTGAGGTTATGGTTGAAAGTGCACATACAGCCTAAATGTAGACTTCCATTCAGCTGGCCTTCTTTTGAATGATATATGTGCGCTCCTGTATGTCTCCCTGAGCCCTGAGAGTGTGTTTGTAGGGCAAAGTAGACCACTTCAACCCTTAAAGAGGCAGCCACGGAGTCACTTACCACAGTAAGTACACACCTTGTGAACCCACATGCCCACTTGAATAAAGAAAACAATTATCATTAAGCACTGATGTGAAGCATGGAAAATAATTTTTAAAAAACCCTGGTGGATTAGAGAATGAGCTACTTGACTTGTTTTCTTACACGCCGAGGGACAAATTACTCCCTGCTGACATTTCTCTATGTGAAAATATTTACTGTCCTCCTCCTGGGTTGCAGCTATTGTGTAATAAGGAACCTGGGGGCATATGTATCAACCGATTTTGTATTCGCAAATGCTGCGAATCGCAAAAAAACAGCGTTTGCGAATACAAAATCGCAAAAGGAGATGTATGAGGCATTTCAGCCTCGCAATCTTAAGGAATCGCTAAATTTGCGATTTCTTAAGTTTGCGTAAGCATTTAAGAAATCGCAAATTGCGATTTCTTAAATGCAATGTAACACGCACCCAAGTTGTGCGATTTCTGCTTAAGAAATCGCAAATTACCACCAACTTCAAGTTGGTGGTAAATTGCGATTTCTTTTAAATATGCACTTTTTTGCGTATTTCAAAGTGCCATGTGGTGCACATATATGCCCTTAGGGC
Source organism: Triturus cristatus (assembly GCF_964204655.1). NCBI lineage: Eukaryota > Metazoa > Chordata > Amphibia > Caudata > Salamandridae > Triturus > Triturus cristatus. The sequence goes on along the minus strand of NC_140587.1, from coordinate 729,282,307 downwards.
ATGTATGTGCGCTATATGTGCACAGATGCTGATGTCAGGGGTGCATCAGGGTGTCATCATGACACCCTTGCACCTTTGAAATTATTCTCAATTTGCGATTAGCAAATAGCGAATCGCAAATTGAGAAGGAGTTCCCATTCATTGCTATGGGCCTCCTGGCCCATAGGAATGAATGGGAAGGTATTCCTTAATTGCGATTTCGCAATTTGCTAATCGCAATTAAGGAATTTTAAGAAATCGCAAGAGTTTTGCAATTTTTTAAATACATCCCGTTTTGCAATTCTCAAATAGCGATTCTCAAAAAATCGCTATTTGAGAATCGCAAATGGAGATGTTGATACATATGCCCCCAAGGGTTTCAGATTTGCGATTTCCTAATAGCAAATTTTTGTGATTCGCCATTAGAAAATCACAAACAGTTGTGTACAACAACATGTATTGCACTGTGTGCGATTCCCAGTGGGTCACAAATGTTCTAACTCATTATTATTCATGAGGCAGTTCGCAATTTGCCACTCATGGGGAATCGCTATAAACACAAGGATGATGGCCTGCTGGGGACAGCGGACCACCCATGTTTGCGTTTGCTTTTAAATAAAGCAACATTTTTTATTAAATGCAGCCCGTTTTCCTTAAATAAAAACGGTATATGTTTCAGAAATAAAAATAACTGTATTCTTTTCATTTTTTAAGAGTAGGCAGTGGTCCGTGGAACCAATGCCTGCTCTTAAAAAATATTTACGTATGCATTCACAAAGGAGAAGCTATCCCCATGGGACCCATTCCTGTTTGAAAATACATTAACACCAAAGTGAAATTGGTGTTAAAAAGCGAATGTTTTGCCACCGTATTTTGCTCGCAAAATATTTGTACATAGCACTGCAAGTTGCTACTAGGAAGGGAGGCCCTTAGCATGCTCCTTCCTAATACCGACTTGCTAATCCATTTTGCGATTCGTTAATAGGTTCCAAAATCTCAAAATTAGGTTTTGTACATAGGAAAATGCTTTTTTTGGTGAATCACAAACGGCCCGATTCTGTGAATTGTGCTGTTTGCGCCCCCCGAAAAGCTACATACATGTGGCCTATAGGGCCTCTTTTATAGTTTGGTGGCCAGGGTAAGCCATTAAAAATGTGGCGGATGACCCATCCATCATATTACAAGTGCATTATTGTCAATGGCATTTTAGATACATCAGTCTCTGCCCTTTCCATGTTTTGATGGTGTAACCTGCCCACCAAGGCACCATTCTCAATTATCAACATTTTAATAAGTATACTCCTGAATACCTCTGAAAAGCATAATTTCTAACCGGAACCGTATACAACGACGTCAGAAACATGCCTGTCCCAATGTAATTGCTTTCAAGAATAATAGGCAAGATGTTGGTAGTTGAGAAGATGTTTCGCCAAAATAGTGTTTTGAATGTAAATTTAAACAGCTGGTCGAAAATATGCAAAATAAACGTATGAAAACAGGTTAGTACTTAAGAATACAGATTTTTAGGACAGAACATTCTCTTATGCTTCTACCAGGACAATCGAGTAGGGTTTAAGTGCTTCCAATGTGGAAGAAAGTGCAAATATTTGTGCTCCTCTTCCCTCTGCAGATAGGAATATTCATATATGCTATAAATGTTCTACATATTCCGACGATGAGGTCCTATGATCTTTAGAATTATTGCCAGAAGGAGTATTGTGTTAACATATGCTGTAATTGCATAGTTGTAATTAATTGAAAGGTCATGCATCCCTTTAAAGTAATGCATCACATGTTTTTTTTAACGCATTAACCTTTCTGAAAATTATGAATTGTATACATGCTTGCAGTAAATCTAGCATGTTTATTTTGGATACAAATGCAAACTGTATTTGATTAACTTCCCTTATTGAATGTTTGTGCCTTTGAAAGAGGTCACACATTAGTTATCACGTAATGGAAGCTTACTTGCACATCCATTTTAAAACAGAACCTGTCTCATTAACACAAGTTATTGATAATACACATTATTGTGATCAATACTTGGTGCCAAATATAAACAGTAGAGCAGCAAAAGTTATTCTCTAGATTTCAGTTTCAAGATATGAATGCAAATATAACCTTACCTTGCTGGGGATGACACAAATAGTAAACAAATGTGTAGGTGTTTTGGTCAATACTGTATCTCAAGACCTTGAAACATGTCCTCAGGTTGCACAATTTCAGAGCATCAGAAACCCCCACGAATTGATCACAATCATTGCTAGGAGTCTTTCATTTTGTATTCATAAAGGAGAAGCTATGCCTGACAACGCTGGGCAGGAATTCTCTCCTGGCATAACGTCAGTAACAATATCATAAACAAAAATTGGCAAAGCAAAAGCATAAATTGAGAACGATAGATTTACCACTCTTAACTTCATCGCTTTGCAATTAAAATATATTCTCAAGGTATCTATAAGTGAATTTAATAATAGTGCATTTATACTTATCTATACGTAATTAACTTCAAGATATTGTGGTAGTCTATGTTCTGAAGATAATTTTTTGTCAGGGAATTAAAATTCAATATTGTGTATTAACTAATTGAGCAACATGGAAGAAGCAATAATTAAGGCAAAGCGAATGCACTGCATACATAATGACAACAGAAAGTTCCTGATTAGAAACTCAGAGCACTCAAGGAAGAGGAATTAAGCTTCTCTAAGAAAATCTCATTCTAGAGACAGTCATGCTACAATATTGGAAGTTTCTTAAGAGAAATTCTAAAAAAGACAGTCCATCCATAACATTGGGTTAATGTAGGTGAGAATGAAAGGAATATCATTAAAAATGACTGTTTAAAAAATTCTTAAAGAGTAGGAGTCCACAAGTTAATTTAGCAATATAGAAACCTAACCAAGATTAACCTGCTAATCAAATGAATATAATACAGCAGAATAATTATGAACCGATTTAAAACTCCATCAAAATAATACCAGACCAAGTTGACGCAGAGAAACTTAAAGTGGTCACCACGTACATGGGATCGGAGAAACCCCGACTGAAGGGAGCACCGAACAAACCCACTAGTTGGCACCAAAGAAAGAGACTGGCCTCAGTAAAAGTTTCCTTTCAAGGTTTATATTGAATTATTATCGAAGACCTATTTGATACCTTTACAGTAGAGGACAGCCCTAGAACCATATGCCTATTCTTCCATTCATTTTGAATTTTGTGTATGCCTCTTTTCTCCTGACTCTTTCGTATTATCATGTGGATATGTCCTACGCACTAACTTGGTGAATTTCCAAACATGCTGAAAACGCTAAGAGAATTCTACAGTGGCAGCTTAACCCACACTTATTCCAAGAGGCGCAAAGATTTGAAACAGGTATGGCCACTTTAAGGACCCAAATGCCTTAGGGGCATCAAGTAGTATTGTAGTAGGGGCCTAACCGTTGATTGTATGCAGAAGCGAAAAACTGGTACGGAGATTGTGTGTGGTGGAGCGACCTCGTACACATTCGGACTGATCAGGTCCAATTATATTCGTAAAAGAGGTAAAAGACGATTTACTATGAGTTTAGCCAGTATTTTATTATTATCTTTGTATTAATGAAAAACAAACAAAGATCAGCACAGATACAAAAGGCGTATTTACACATTATACGTAGGAGAAGTTTGCACAATTACATTTGGTAAGTTAGAATTGCAATCTAGTATATTTCTAGGGCACGGTTTTAACAGATCAAGGGGTGGCCTGGTCATCTAGGTCAATACTATGAGGCGGAGTACAAATCTCCCCACGGTATGTGTTTCAGGCCCCCCAAATTAACGACCACTTCTTCGGGCCCCCCTTGCAACATAGAGAGTCTTTTCCCTAAACATGCACCAGTCCATGCTTTTCAACCAGTCTGTGAGGGTGGGGGGCTGGGTGGCACCCCATTGTTGAGCTATATTTCTTTTCGCCACCATTAGTCCCAATGTCACCCAGGTTCTGTCCATCCTTCCCAAATCTGTGGGTTCCCATACATTCAATAAGCATCTCAATACTTCACTCATAACCGTGTCGATTTGTCGCCAGTATCTCCGAATTAGATCACACTCCCATGTTATATGCATGAATGTTCCCTCAGATCCGCACTGACGTCTGCATGCACCCCCCTCATCCCTCCCCATTTGGACCAGACAAGGCCCAGTGACATACACTCTGTGGAGAATTTTAAGCTGGACAAGTCTCAACCTGGTTGATATGGCCACTTCCTTCGTGGAGGATAGGGCCTCCTGCCACTCCTCGTCATCTAGCTTGATACCGTCTCTCTCCCACTGTGCCCTGAGTCCCTTTAGGGGTTCAGCTACGTTATTAATTAACTTTTTATAGGTGAGGGATATTGTTTTACCTGGCAGGTAGCTGTCAAGCAGTCTGTCCTTGAGTGGAGTAGAGTCTGGGAGTGAGGAGCTTGAGGGGATGTGTGCCTGCAATGCATGGCGGACCTGAAGATGTCGAAAATGTTCTGTGTTTGCTAGCTCATATTTCAGCTGTAGATAAGAAAAGGACACCACCTCTCCCTTAATCCATAAATCCCCAATGGTTGAGAGACCACTTGTCGAATCCCTTTGACTGCCAAAGGTCACCTAGGATCTCGGAGTCCCAGAGCGGCGTGGCTGCCGTCAGTTTCCGTTCCCAACCCAGACTCCTGGTGGCTATGTGCCCGACTTGCGCCGAATGCTTTGTCGGCCCGGTCAGGGGGAAGCGCTTTGGTCTGGAGTACAGGGCTCTGTGGTAGTTTCCCCCCGGGAGCACCCATCGATCCATTGCGTAGCCCAGGTCATCTAGTCGACGATATGTACAGTGATTGATATCCGCGAGATGTGCCGCCCAATAGTATTGCCTGAGGTCGGAAGACTGATACTTCCATCTTACCAGCTAAGGGTAAGCATGTGGAGTGCTATCCTAGGCTTTCCATCCCATAACAGATCCCTCTGCATGCCCTCAAGTTCTTTGAAGTAGCTAGCGGGTATCGGATCTAGGAAGTTCTGTACCACATACAGAAAGCGAGGCAGAGTCATCATCTTGAAGAGTGCTGCTCTTCCCAATAGTGAGAGAGGAAGCGCCCTCCACACTGCAGCGTCTCGTTTCAATCTTTGTAGGGGCGGGATTAAGTTCCTGTCATAAAGGAGCTGGGGTTCAGACGTCACATATATACCTAGATACTTAAAGCCTTCCGTGGTTACCTGCAGTTGGCAGCCTCTTGGGATAGCGGGGCGGTCCCTATTAAGTACATATAGAAGGGATTTGCTCCAATTAATGGAGTAGCCAGAGAATCTCCCGAAAATTGTGAATATATCCAATACTGCAATCAACGATTTCTTGGGGGCGGCTAGAAATAATAGGATATCGTCCGCATACAGTGATATGCGTTCCTCCCATGACGGAGCCCACCTCGATCCACGTATGATCAGATCTCTCTGGATCCATGCCGCTAGGGGTTCAAGCGCTAGGGCAAAAAGAAGAGGGGAAAGGTGACACCCCTGTCTAGTGCCACGCCCCAGCTCGAAGAGCGTAGATTTTCTATTGTTCACCACAACCTATGCCAAGGGTTTGGAATAGAGAAGCCTGATTCACCAGGTGAATCCCTCCCCGGATCCCATCTTCGTTAGTACTGCAAATAAGTAGGGAAATTCTATGGTGTCGAATTCCATCGTGGCATCTAAGGAGACCACAATTGCTGGTTCTCGTAACGTATCTAACCTCCCCATTACTCCATGTAACCTCCCGAGGTTCAAGGCTGTGTTCCGGTGGGGCATAAGGCCCAACTGGTCTGGATGCACCAGGTCGCCGATCACTTTAACCAGTCGGTTGGCCAGCAGTTTAGCAAAAATTTTGGGCTCTGCGTTCAGGTGGGAAATGGGTCTATAAGACGAACATTGCGTTCTAGGCTTGCCCTCTTTGTGGATCGTGGCTATACGCTGATCTATCGGCAGCTCCCCATGCTCCCTGCTCTCCGAAAACATAGCCCTCAGTCGAGGGGCCAGTTTGGCTGGTGCAAGTTTGTACAGTTCAATTGGAAGGTCGTTGAGGCCCGACGCCTTGCCTGCCTGAAGGCACCGAATCACCACTGCAAGTTCATCATTTGTGAAGTCACTATCCAAGAGTTCTTGCTGCTCATGCGATAGGAAGGGGAGGGCAATATGTCTAAGTAGTGATTGGGAATCTTCTTCCAAGTGTTGGGAGTGTCTTTCGTATATACAACTTTAATGGGCTGCAAAGATGTTAGCTATAGCTTGTGGATCTGTGAGGGACTGACCGTCCTTATTTATTATTTCGGGCACCAGTCGGGATGCCATCTCCTTTTTGTCCAACCACGCCTGGAGTTCGCAAAAGTTTTAGCTCTCTCCATGGCTATCAACTTATATTCATCTCTTTTAAGCTGCAAGGCATGTGTCTTTTCCGGTGTCACCCCCACCTCCAATTCTCTTTCTAGCCTGAGGACTGCACCCTCAACCTCCACCAGGTCTTTCATTCTATCTTTCCTCTTACCCGCGGTTAGGGAGAGCACCTGTCCACGGATCACTGTTTTAAACGCTTCCCACAATGTCTGGGAGGAGTCAACCATGCCCTCATTTTCTTGCAAGTAGTGATCTATCGCCGATAGTAGGGCCTTGCGTGTTGCTGGGTCTCGGAGGTGCCACGGGTTGATAGGGGCCACTCTGCCCTCCCCCCCGCCCCAGCGCTACATGTGTCCAGACAGGGGAATTATCGGAAGTACCTCTTGCCAGATGTCTTATTTCACGGATAGATGTGAGTTGTGTGGAGGGGATGATGATATAGTCAATTCATGAGAAACTATTATGTGCCCCGGAATAGAATGTGTGTTGGACACCGTCCGGGTGAAATACTCTCCAGGAAAAGGCCAAGCCAAGTGCCTCCAGAAAGTCTGGGAGCCATTTCACACCCGTAGCAGTGACTCGTGGAGGATGCCTGTCTAACATTCCAGAGACCACCGAGTTAAAGTCTTCCCCCATCAGTAGCAAACTTTCCGGCAGTGAGAGGAGCACCGTCCCAAGATCCTTGAATATGAGAGCCTGCAGGCCAGGCGGAACGTAGATTGACAAGCAGGTGACTGCGCACCCCTTCCATTGTCCTGTTATGCCTATGTAGCGCCCAAGATAGTCTACCCACGTAGATTGGATCATAAAGGGAACGGAATTTCGCACCATTATACCCACCCCACGAGAACCGGTAGTGAAACCAGCATGTGCTACTAGTCTGTAACCCCATCTGTTGAGTGCCTTTAAGTATTGCCCACCAGATGGGTCTCCAGGAGAAGCACCACATCCTGCGCCTGTCTCTGGATGTATTGTAGTGCTACACAGCGCTTGACCTTGTCCCGCAGCCCGTTTAAATTCCGGCTCAAAACCTTAAGATTACAGTTCTCGTGCATGTGTATTGAGGTAGGCCATAGCCATCATCCCCCCACTTATCAACATTTTCCCATGCTGATTCGAAACAAACGAAACAAACAAAATTACCCCGAACCCAACAGCCCCCCTCCCAGCCCCCCGCTCTTTGGGCTCCAAACTGCCCATACTTCTAACTCGCAGAGTGCCTGTCGCCCAACTGAAAAATATAAAAGTAGTAATGTGGGTGTTAAAGAGCTGCTCCCTCCCTCCCCACCAGGAACTTGCAAGTAATGTCTCTACTGCTTTTCAAGGTGATAAGTTCCACATTTCTGCGCCTTTCTAATTACTGAAGTACTCTTCAAATAGCATTCCCCCCCAACGCCCTGATACCTGCGGCCCGGTCGTCACCGGGAGCTATAGTATTGCATCGAAAGGTGCATAGATACCAGTCTGCCAGCTATGTTATGGACTACATAGCACTCTAGTCTGTAGAACCAGGGTCTCATTTCCTGGCCCCCCACTGATTCTCCAGCCAGTCTGATGCCGATTCCAGGGTATCAAAAAACCATGCTTTACCATCTTTCTCCACCGTAGCCGCGCAGGGAACAGCATGGCGTATTTCCATCCTCTGTCTCTGAGTGTCCTCTTTACTTCCAGGAAGGATCTGCATTGCCACTGAAATGCCTGTATAAAATCCGGGAAGAAAGAGATCGTGGCATTTTAGTACTTGAGTGGAGGATCATGTCTCTGTCGCGGTAGTTTAACACTCGTGCGAGCATTGGTCGTGTGGGAGCTCCGGGCCTTGGCCGTCCCTCAGGGACCCTGTGTGCCCTTTCCACCACAGAGAATTTTGACAGGCCTTTAGGCTGGAGGTGGGTGAGTATGAGTTCTTCGACGAACAGGTCCGGCACCCCCAAAATGCGCACATTTTTGCGACTGGTGTGTCCCTCGTAGTCGTCTAATTTACCTTCAGCGAACTTGCGAAAGGTTTGTAACTCACGTATCTCGACCTGCAACTGGGAAGTGTTGTCTACTAGGCTCGTAGCAGTGATCTCCAGTTGCTTAACTTTTTCATTTATTTTTGACAGGTCTGCTCGTATCATTGTGACGTCCGTGGATATCGCATCCATCCTCTGCTCCAGGGACAACCTCACACCAGAAATGGCCTCCATGACGTCCTTGAGCGTGAGTTCTGTGGGGTTATCTTCAGTTCCGCTGCCCGTCTTGTCCTTGGTCTGTTGGTCATGTGGTGAGGCCTTTGGACACGTGTAGCGGTCCAATTTGTTCTGTTCGACCAGCCTGGAACCCTTCGAGCCTGACATATTAGTTGGGAACAGTTCCACCCCAGATGCTGACCCCGGCAGCCTCCGTCTCGATCGCCGGCCCCTTATAGCAGTAATTTTCCAGTAGGTAGCCTGAGCCCTCTCTGGCGACCCTTAGATCAGCAGTGTCAATGCAATGGGGCCTCACTCACCAGTCACAACGAGTTGGCGCTATCAGTTCAGCCGGGCCTGCAATCTCCGCTTGCAGGTCTCTCTGCGCACCTGATTCTGGCCACAGATTGGAATAGGCTTCTAGGGCTCCTTCAATTTTCACATTTGCTCCTCAGCCCTTCCCCTTCCAGCTCCTTGGTCACTCACGCTGAGCATGTGCTTTGAAGATCTCTACCAGCTCCCCCTCTGGGTGGGATCACCGCTGCAGCTTAAAACGGTCACGGAGACCATGTGCCAGGTCGGGGATATTTGCCCAGATTGGCCGATTTGGCTGGACGTCACAGGCGTAGAAGTGAGCCCCCCGGGGGTGCTGGAAGCGGTGCTAGGTTTATGGGCTGCACTGGCGTGTGAAAGGGCAGGTGTAAAGCGCTGCCGAAAGCAGAGCTCAGACTATGGGGCCAACCCCATGGTTCAAGTCCCTTGAGGTTTTCGGCCTGCGCCGCCGTGCGTAGCTACGTCGTCGGCTGCCTCATCAACTTCACTGCCCGGCTGCAAAGCTCACGTAGGCCGTTGGCAGACTTCACCGTATCTCTGGATTGTTTGAGCGCACGGCCACGAGGAAGGCAGCAGTGGACACAGCTGAGGCTCCGATGTAAGAATTTGTGCAGCGAGACTGGATTAATGTGGTGGTTCGTTATGGTGAAGGGGGTTTGTGGACGGAGCTCCTCTACCCAGCAGCCGCCATGGATCGCTGCTTGGACACGTCCCCAGTATTTTATTATTGACATTGATCCTTGACAACGATCTATAAGAGTCACAGCTGTTAGCTGGCTTTTCAGGTTTCAGCATGGTAAAGATGACCGATTCACGCAATAATGGTGGAGGAATGGCGAGTCCTAAAGATTGCCAAAAAATTATGGGCTACAGCAGGGCATATTCATTGTAGAAAGCCATGGTGAGGCTGTCCAAACCAGGCACCCTATCCCTGGACAAGCTTTGGATAAGCTGTAGGACATCTTCTAGCATGAAGGGCATTTTGAGATAAAGGGAGTGCCCATTTTCTAGCCACAGGAGGTGAATTGTGTCAAATACTGTGTGCAAATTATCTGTGTCAGGGGCTTTCTGCATAACATAGAGGTACATATAAAAGTCTGTCATGAGTCGTTGGATCTTGGTGTGGGGCCAGTGAGTGAGTTGTTGAACATTTAAAAGGTCTATGATATAGTCACTAGCACATGGCTTATGGATGAGTACCGCAAGTGACTTCTCAGACCTGTCACCCTCTCCATATCGTCTAGCCATTTCTTCTTGTCCCAGGTAGTGAGTCTCCCTATTCACTGCCTCATTTTATTTGGACAGTCACTCTCAAAGGACAGCTAGCATCCATATGTCCTTAGTTTAAAAGAATTGCATTTCAAGCTCACAGATGTCATTTTTCAATCAGGTCAGGTGTGTGCGTAAACCCTTACGTATATTGGAATGTTTTGCAAGGCAGACACCCCGAAAACCACCAAGAACGAAACCCACAGGTGGATGGTGAGTCAGATGATTGCTCGTTCTGGTACACACACTGCACATGAAGGGAATATGACTAGCATGTATAAAACGCTAAGGTGTGATATGTCAGATATGGGGAGTGCAAAGCATCAGGAAAAACAAGTAAGATTTCCAGCTGCCATCCACTTGAACCCCCCAAACTAGTTAAATAACCCCATTCCATATACTACCCACCCCCACAACCCAACACTCATTTAGCATCTCTCAAGGATGTCAGATGCCCAAGCTTACACCCAAGCTCATACCAACCTGGGTGGCTGAGTTTCTAAAACCCCATGGTGGGTCAGTGCGAGGGTTACTGACTGTTCCCAACTGTCATCATGAATCCCCCATTGCACCACCTCTGAGCATGAGTATTCACTATATGCAGATATTTCCAGCAAGGGTGAGAAAAGAGCCAGAGCAGGAGCATATAAGCTACTAATCATTATAGCTGAGATGTCCACCGGTACCGTCCTAAATGGTGGCTGTGCCTGGCTGTTGGATGGCGCCACATTTCAGGGAAAATTTCATGGTCACTTTGCAGTCTGTGAAGTAGTGCTACTTTCTGTCCAAGTCAATTTGTAGTTTAGCCAGATATGGCAAGGAACAGGTGATGCAAGATGTTTGGAGAACATGTTTCACAGGCAATAATTTGTGGCATGCTGTCTGGACTGCAAGGGTGAAATCAGGGTACAGAGAGAGTGAGTTGTTCTAGTATTGGACTGGTTGACAATCTCTGGCCAGCCGCAGAATGATGTCTCTATACCTACAGTTAAGTAGCCCGGCCACAATTGCTAGTGCCAGGGCCCCTGGCGGGGGACATGGACCTATCGCTCGATGTGCATGTTACACTATCAAAACTGGTGAATAGGCATCTCTGAGCAGAGAACGGTGCATATCTTGAAGGTATGTTTTCATTTTGTAAATAGATTTCGATTCAGGGACTCCCAGAATGAGGAGGCTGTTACGCCTTCATCTTGCCTCAAGATCTTCATTTTTATTCTTGATGACGTCTAGCACATCCTCCTTCCAGAGAAATGCATTTCTTCCTTATCTGAGGCATGAGTTTCTAAGTTATCAATGCAGTCTTCTTGTTTGACCACTTGCTCCTTGATGTGATCCATTCTGCTGGTAAGGAGGTCTATCTTGAAGTCAATGGCACAGAGGATGTTCTTAAGATCATGAAACATGGCACTAATGTCTTGGTCTGAGTTTGCGTCTCCCAATGTTGCAGCAGGGGTGTCCCGGTTACCCAGATCCGAGTCAGTTGTCTGCATCTGCCTCTTACCATCGATGGCCAGCTTGGATTGTATGCCCATGATTCAAGACCACGCGTGAAGTTTTTGTCAGGGTAAAATTGAGCCACATGGTATTCCCCAGATAAACATTAATACGTTGGAAAAGCCTTATTTGAGTGCAAGGTTTCCTTGCGACGATACTTGCTGTGTTTGTCCTGGCCCGGGGGGACTTCAATTTCCAGCCTGCCTTCGGCTGCACACGGACGCCACGTCATCTTCTAGTGCCAGGAGGCGCCTGATAAGTGCACGCCAACTCCTGCAGCGCGGGTTCCAGTTTCCTTGCGGCGATACTTGCTGTGTGTGTCCTGGCCCGGGGGGATTTCAATTTCCAGCCTGCCTTCGGCCGTGCACGGCTGCCACGTCATATTCTAGTGCCAGGAGGCACCTGATAAGTGCACGCCGACTCCTGCAGCGCGGGTTCCAGTTTCCTTGCGGCGATACTTGCTGTGTTTGTTCTGGCCCGGGGGGACTTCAATTTCCAGCCTGCCTTCGGCCACGCACGGCCGCCACGCCATCTTCTAGCGCCAGGAGGTGTCTGATAAGCGCACGCCGACTCCCGCAACGCGGGACGGGCGCACGGACAGCGCCCGGATGAAGCCCGGACCAAGGGTGGGCCCTTCTGAGCCGGTCCAAGACTGATCGAGGCTTGTCTGGGCCATACTGTTAACATTAATTTACTCCCATGGACTGCGGGGACAGCAGATTCTCAGCTATTCGAAAGGTACTAAGCCATTGAAAGAAAAATCAGTATTATAGCTTGAAAGGTCTGGCTAGTATGAGTAGGCTAATGCATGGAAATGGACAGGGGGTTGTGGGGACATTGGACGCTTTTTTATTAAGGGCTGAGTCTGTACTGATCCACCAAATTGAATTACCTGAGAGGAGACTCTCCCTTGAGCCTGTAATAAACATTGATAACAGATCTGACATTACGGGCCAATCCTCTACTGCTTCTATTGCTCCCACCTCATGTTTAACCCTGGAGGCACCTGTAACTCAAAATAATAGCTTAGCCATATTAGATCAAGTCACCAAGGACATAGAAACCCAAGAAACACAGGGTAATGGCGATATTTCCAGCTCTCCAACTAAGCCTAATGTGGTTGCCTGGGGTAAAAAATCTAAATCTAAAACCAACCATGTGAATAGCTCCGCGCCACCTCCAAAGAAGAGAAAAGGTCATGTTGTGGGTAAACAACAACTGTTGCCACGTAAGCTTCGGAAGAATAAATCTACTGATAAAGAGCCTATCCATGAGTTAAATATGTCCAACGCTGAGGCTATTCCAGGGGGGCCAATACCTACAGAGGTTGATTACTGGAAAAAGCTTATAACTATGGTAGCGGCACTCCTAGATCCACTGATTCAAAAGCTGCCGACTATTGAAACTAGATTGTCTGCCCTTGAAAGAACTATGACAAATAGCAACATGATCGCGACTACCTGTAATAGAGAGGAGATTGATGTTATTAACAGAAATACGGACAAAATCACAACTGCTAATACTGTTAACAACCAGAACAGCCTGTTATGCGCAGGGGGGGAGGGGTGGTCACAGCATAGAGTGGAGAACACTTCACAGGAAAGGAATTTAGCTCTCACTCAAGCCCTGGTAGCATTCGCCACAAATGGTAATCAGTTATGGAGCGAACGACATCCTATCCCTAGCCCAATAGGTGGAAAGAAAAATTCCTCCGAGGGTGTACCCACAAACCTCCATCTACCCCCTGAAGCCACCCCCTACATGGTAATATTAGCTAACGTTCCTCCACTGTTACCAGGTGCATTTGAGCACTGGTCTTCATTGAGGTACAAATCACTCTATTTCTTGAGAGAGAAGACGGGGATGGATGACTCACTGCTTACCGATTTTAAAATGGTTTGTCGGATTGGGTGGGTTGGGCAATCTATCAAGATATTACAGGGAGTCTGTGTTGTTCTATCTTTCAGATCTCCAGGATTAGTTAAATCTATATTAGAAAGGTCTAACACCTGGTCTCTGTGCCCAAGGGGAGTTTCCATCTTACCATTGGGTTTCTTCTACCAGCCACTGAGAGACCTGGGGCCTGACACAGAAAGGGTGAGATTAAGACAAATTAACCAACTTCCCATGTACCCCCCATGGTATCATTCAAACAGATATGAGCCATAGAGTGATCTTGGAGATACAGACTGACTGGCTTCTAGCACTAGCGGCCCGCAGAAACTGGATATTGTAAATAGTAACCCTAGGATAGCTTTCGATACCTTTAATGACTCGGTGGATTGTTTACATATAACTGGTCAGGTAGATAGTTTTGACCATCCCTTACCTGTAGTTTTTGAGCAGCTTAATGTGGAAATAAGTACTTTGTGTTTAGAATATCTCGATGTTGACGCAGGTGCGGGAGAAATGGTCTTACCCACTCAAAACGCTCATGTCCTAAGAGTGGTTTCATGGAACATTGCGGGTTTTAGATCGAGAATCTCAGATGAGGTCTGGTTATCATACGTTAAGATGTTTGATATTATTTGTCTCCAAGAAACTTGGAGTAGGGATGAGGTGGTAATTGATGGTTTCTGCTCATCTAGGGCCCAGGCAATTCCATCTGCTGCAGGAAGGGCAAAGGGTGGTATAGCCACCCTAATTTCTGTAAAATATGGATCGGTAAAGATTGAGAATATTATAGACTCCTCTTGGTATCAGATCATTTTGGTCTCAAACCTAACCGATGTCCCAATTTTACTAATTAATCGGTATTATAACATTTTTGACTACAATGACAGTAGGGTCATTCTTAATTTAAAAGAGGAGATAAACAAGGCCGTAGTTAAATGCTTTCCTGTTTGTATAATTTGGCTGGGGGATTTCAATTGCACCTTATGTCAGTATAGCTCGCACACGGTTTGTGGGGTGCTAGATATTGAAAACCAACCACTCTCACATTTTAAATATACTGCACAGGGTGAGGCCTTAAATGAGATCATCGTAACTAATGACTTATGTTTTGTTGAAACTCTGGTCTTCACTCCACTTAAACAGTATGCACATTCCAGGGAGGGGGTAGGGCAAGTACTATAGACTTTATATTGATCTCTAGGAAATTTTCCCATTTGGTGAAAAACTTTGTGGTAGAACCTAACCCCACTAGTGATCATAACCCCCTGGTCGTTAGTTTGCGAACTAAGGTAGTAAAGGGTAATAGTGATGATCTCCCCTTAAATTATAACCCTAACCAAGGGGTGAGAGTAAAATGGAGTAAAATATACCCCGTTGAATTTGAAGAGATCATCGTACGGTTTAATATTGATAAAGTTATGATATGTCTATCCGATGTTCTTAGCCCGGAGGAGGTCACACAGAGCTTTGAGGAAATCTGTAGAGACGTGGCTAGTAATTTGACTAGTTCTATAAAGGGAAAAGAACCACAGGATGTAAAATGGTTTAATGCTGCGTGCTCTAAGGCCCAAAAAGACCTCAAAAAAACCCTGCACATGGTCCCCCGTGCTGGGGATTTAATTCGGAAAGCAAGACAAACATATAAATGAGTAATTGGGAAAAGAAAAGAAGAGTTAAGAAGCCTTGCTTGGGATGAACTGGAGAGAGCTGGTGCCCTCAAGGATTCCAGAGGCTTCTGGGAAGTCATAAATTGCCCTTTTTTACAGATGAAATTAGAAACATGGAATTTTTAATAACTGTAGATGCATAGGTAACACATTTCTCAATTTTTTTTAATCCTAAGGGTGTATCATTGCAACATCAAAAAGAAGACCTAGCCGTTAATTTTGCAACTGCAAACCAATTGAGTTTGTCCATTACGGTTGGTGAGGTTGAAGCTGCATTGCTGTAGGGTATTTCTGCAAAAGCCCCAGGGCCAGATGGTGTCCCTTTAGATATGTTTAAAGGTAATCCCCTAAAATGGGCACCGCTGCTGGCAAACGTTTTTAGATCGGTAATAGTGGGCGGCATCCCTGATTCCTGGAAAGAAGCCGTGGTGGTCCCAATATACAAGAAGGGCATTAGGAATGATCCCACTTGTTACAGGCCTATCTCCCTAAATGACGCAACATGTAAAGTCTTGGGAGGGTAATTCTTGCCTGTCTGGAGCTCTGGGCTAATGAGTCAGGCCTGATATCCCACTCACAATACGACTTCCGAAAGGGGATGGGTACTAACGAACAATGCCTCAATTTGTCCTTAGTCATGGGTAAGTACATGAAGGCCAAGCGAGGATCAATACACTTGGCTTTCATGGACTTATCCAGTGCATTTGACACAGTTAATAGAGGGAAGCTGTGGTCACTTTTGGAAGAGATGGGCTTTGAAGAGACACTTATTAACCTTTTATGTAGGATGCATTCATCCACCTCTGTTTCTATAGTTTATGAACCTAGAGGAGAAAAATCTAGGTCCATCGCATCTACAGAGGGTGTACGACAGGGATGTATTTTGGCCCCCTTTTTATTTCTCTTATACACAAATGGGGTGGATAAATTCCTAATTGAGCAGCACTTGGACTATCCTACAGTAGGAGGAAATCCGGTTCCCCTGCTATCATACGCGGATGATACCGTATTGTTGACTTTGACGGCCAATAATCTCCAAAAATCCCTGATCGCTTTTACTGATTTTATGACGAAGTTGGATCTTAAGGTCAATTTTAATAAGTCTTTTATTATGGTCTGTGGCCTAAAAAACACAAAAACGAGGAAATTTGTGGAAAACGGTAGAAACATTGAAAAGGTCCCTTCTTTTACATATTTAGGGAATGTTTTTAACAATAACCTAAACTGGGACAATTCGATTGTGACTAGGGCCCAAAAGACCAGTAGAATTATAAAGGGCCTGTTTCGCTTTGCGTCCAAATTGGGTCATAAGCCAGTGGCAGAAATTCTTACCTTATATAAATCAAAATGTCGGTCAGTTACAACTTATGGGGCAGGAGTATGGGAAAGTAAAAAAAAACAGTCAATTGCAAATTTTGGAAAATAAATTCATAAAAAGATTGCTGATGATTCCCATTAGCTCTCCCACAAAATCTTGCCACTCAGAGCTGGGACTGGATTTTGTTGAAGATAGAGTTAAAATCACGCCCCTGATTTTATGGGGGAAAGTGTGGTCATCGGAAGAGTTAGTACTCACCAGAGCGATTATAAGGGATTGTTTAACCCCTTCGATGCTCATGACGGAGCGGTTCCGTCATGAGCATCGGTTGGGCTGTGCTTATGACGGAACCGCTCCATCATGAGCACAGCCCCTGGGGGAAGCGCTGGCGCTCCCCCCCTGGGGCATCGATCGTGCCCCCACCGAGGGGGATGGCAGCGGAAGAGTTTCCGCTGCCACCCCGAGCCCCCCCACGCTTCCTGGTGACATCAGCGCGCGCCGATGTCATCAGGAAGCGCTGGAACGCCTGGAAGCCATTTGCTTCCAGGCGTCCCAGCAGCATCAAGAGGTATGTGGAGCTCTCCGGTGGGGACGCGGGGGCCTCAGCGGTGATTTTCAAAGTATTGAGGCATCGGGGGAGAGGAAAGAGTATTTCCTCTCCACTGATGTCTCAATACAGGGCATTCCTGCAGCACGATCGCGCACAGCGTCGCGATCGTGCTGCAGGAATGCCACCACTAGGCACAGGGATGCGTTTTTGTGATAAAGGAAGCGACCCCTTGGGCAAGGGTCGCTTCCTAGGCCCCCATTATGTGAGCAAGACTTTTCTGCCCCCTCTGGGGGCAGATCGGTTGAATTTTTTTGCCGTTTCCGCTCCCAGGGGGGGCAGAAGAGCCCACTAGACACCAGGGATCTGTCTGATAATGTAGGAAGCGACCCCTTGGGCAAGGGTCGCTTCCTGGGCCCCCAATTTTTATGAAGACTTTTCTGCCCCCTCTGGGGACAGATCGGTTTAGTTTTTTTGCCGTTTCCGCTTCCAGGGGGGGCAGAAGAGCCCACTAGACACCAGGGATCTGTTTGATATTGTAGGAAGCGACCCCTTGGGCAAGGGTCGCTTTCCTGGGCCCCCAATTGTTATTGAAGACTTTTCTGCCCAGTTTAATTTTGTTGCCGTTTCCGCTCCCAGGGGGGCAGAAAAGCCCACTAGACACCAGGGATGTGTTTGTTATTGTATTAAGCGACCCCTTGGGCAAGGGTCGCTTCCTGGGGGCTCAAATATTTTTCAAGACTTTTCTGCCCCCCCTGGGGGCAGATCGGTCTTTTGTGTAGCCGTTTCTGGTCCCAGGGGGGGCAGAAGAGCCCACTAGACACCAGGGATGTTATTTTTTTGCGTAAAGGAAGCGACCCCTTGGGCAAGGGTCGCTTCCTGGGGGGCCAAATTTTTTTCAAGACTTTGTTGCCCCCCCCTGGGGGCAGATCGGTCTTTTGTGTAGCCGTTTCTGGTCCCAGGGGGGCATAAAAGCCCACTAGACACCAGGGAATTAGTGTAAATAAAAATAGAAGTGTCCCCTTGCTTCCAGGGTGCAATTTTTTATAATATGTATTTGGCCCACCCGCCCCGGGACAGAGTAGCCTTTTTTTTTCCTGCTGTTTTTCTGCCCCACCTGGCACACAACCCGATTGACCATTTGGGTAGTGACATAGCATGTTATGATGTTTATTGCTGTATGTTTTGTGAATTGCAATTGTAATGTTTATTTTTTACTTTTTTGTTCTAGGTGAAGGCGTTTGCTCTTTTCAGTTTGACGTTTTGTTACTGGTGGTTCTGCTGTTTGTGTAGTTTGGTAAGAGACTTTTTTTTGTACAATGTAAATGTGTTTGATTTCTCTGCATACATTTTTTTTGCAAATGGTGTAATAATAGCAGTATGTTTGTTTTTTGAGTGTCAAAAACTTTTTGCATTGGTGCTCGATGTGTATTTTGTTGTCTTGTGAGTATTTTTTTTTTTTCTTTCTAGTTGGATATCGTTGGTTTTTGCTGTGTCACTGCAGAGTTGGTTTCTGGTGAGTGCAGCTGTCTCTTGTAATTGAATTGTATAGTTTTTGAGTACATTGATCTTTGTGATAAAGGTACACATTTCTTTACTTACTTGGTTTGCACATTGTTGGTTGTTGTTGACTTGTTTGTGCAGTCTTCTATCTTAGTAAGTATAATGGCTAGCCGCAGGATTACTGCTCAGCAGGTTGTTGGTTTGCTGTTTGAGTCTTCCTCTGACCATGGTTCAGAGACTGACTCTGCATCTGAGGGAGAGGAGGCAGGGGACGATTCTGGCAGTGAGTTTTCTCTCCGTATGGAGTCATCGGATGATGAAGATACTCTTAGTGCGGATGAAGGGCCTGTGTTAGAGGAGGAGACTGATGTGCCGATAGTGCGGCAAGAGGCATCTGGGCTGCAGCCTGGGGCTGCAAGGCTTCCCGTTGGTGTAGTGCGGCAAGAGGCTTCTGGGGTGCAGCCTGCGGCTGCAAGGCTTCCCATTGGTGTAGTGCGGCAAGAGGCATCTGGGCTGCAGGCTGGGGCTGCAAGGCTTCCCTTTGAAAGTGATGACCTCTGGGTTGCCCCTGGCATGGTGCAGCCGGCATTGCCAGAGTTTACTGGTGTTCCAGGGTCTAGAGTGAATACTGAAAACTTTTTGCCAGTAAATTTTTTTCAGTTGTTTATGGACGATGTGTTTTTGGCAGAGGTTGTTGAGCAGACTAATTTGTATGCCGAACAGTTTTTGAGGGACAACAGTGCCAGTATTAAGCCACACTCTAGAGCTACCCGGTGGACTCCCACAAATCTTGAAGAGATGAAGAAGTTCTTGGGTTTAACTTTGTTGATGGGCTTGCTAAGGAAGCCATCAATGGCTTCATATTGGTCTAGCAGTCCCTTGATGGCAACGTCTATTTTTCCGGCAGTCATGAGTCGTGACAGGTATTTGCTTCTGCTTCGGATGATGCATTTTGTTGATAATGGTTTAGCGTTGCCACGAGATCACCCTGATTGTGACCATCTTTTTAAGATTAGGCCTGTCCTTGATCACTTTGTTGATCGATTTTCTGAGATTTATGCCCCTGGGAAAGAAATTGTAGTGGATGAGTCTTTGGTGTTGTTCAAGGGCCGCTTGGATTTAGGCAATACATTCCTAGTAAGAGGGCACGCTATGGAATAAAGCTGTATATGCTGTGTGACAGTAGGACTGGATATGTGTCTAATTTCAGGGTGTACACCGGTAAAGGAATCTAGGATTAACCTCCCTGGTTGTCCGTCCACTTTTGGAGTGACTGCGAAAATTGTTTGGGAACTTGGTAGAGGATTTTTTAACAAAGGCCACCATTTATATGTAGATAACTTCTACACTGGTGTGCGGTTGTTTAGGGAATTGGCCAAAGTGGACACTGTTGCTTGTGGCACAATCCGCTCTAACCGTAAAGGTTTCCCGAAAGAACTTGTTTGTCAAAAGCTTGTGCGGGGACAGTGCAGTGCGTTGCGTTGCCAGGAGCTTCTTGCTGTGAAGTTTTCAGACAGGAGAGATGTCTACATGCTGACTACCATCCATGATAAAAAACACTGCACCTGTGACTGTGTGGGGTCAGGTCGCTGAAGCGCGCAAACCTGTGTGCATTTTAGACTATAATAGGCACATTGGTGGTGTTGACAGAGTAGATCAGAGGTTGGAACCTTACACTGCTCTTCGTAAGGCTTACATTTGGTACAAGAAGTTGGCTATCCATCTTTTCCACTTGGCAATGTTTAATGCTTTTGTTGTGTTCCAGGATTCTTGCCCTGAGTCAAAGATGACTTTTGCTAAGTTTCAGGAGTCTGTAATAGGCAGCCGTGTTGTAGTGGAACAGGCAAGTGTTCCTAGAGTTGGAGTGGTGGAGGATGTTGCTAGATTGAAAGATCGCCACTTTCCAGATCACATTCCTCCCACACCCTCAAAAGATTTTCCCAGTAGGAGATGTAGAGTCTGTTGGCGAAGAGGTACGCGGAAGGAGAGTCGTATGTATTGCCCCGACTGTCCTTCTCATCCTGCACTGTGTCTCCCTGCTTGTTTTAGAGCGTACCACACGCGAAAGAATTATTGGGAGCATTCATGAGTGGTAAAGTGAACTGCCTGGTCTGTATTCTTTGGATAATTTGATTCTGTTTCAAGGTTGGTGTTAGTGCAATGTATTTAGTTGCTGCTTTTCTGTTAGAAGATTTGTATCTATTTGCGATTTGTTTGTGTTTTTATTTTATTCTAAAAAAATCCTAAATGTGATGGCGGTGTGTGTAGGATTGCGCTTGGCTGTTGGTGTGTTTGGACTGGCACTTGGTTGGTGGTGTGCGTGGAATGGTGCTTGGCTGGCAGTGTGCGTGGACTGGCGGTGTGCATGGACTGGCGGTGTGCGTGGACTGGTGCGTGGCTGGTGGTGTGCGTGGACTGGAGCTTGGCTGGCGGTGTGTGTGGAATGGTGCTTGGCTGGCGGTGTGCATGGACTGGTACTTGGCTGACGGTGTGCGTGGACTGGTGGTGTGTGCGGACTGGTGCTTGGCTGGTGGTGTCCGTGGACTGGAGCTTGGCTGGTGGTGTGCGTGGACTGGTGGTGTGTGCGGACTGGTGCTTGGCTGGTGGTGTCCGCGGACTGGAGCTTGGCTGGTGGTGTGCGTGGACTGGAGCTTGGCAGGCGGTGTGCGTGGAATGGTGCTTGGCTGGCGGTGTGCGTGGACTGGTACTTGGCTGGCGGTGTGCGTGGACTGGTGGTGTGTGCGGACTGGTGCTTGGCTGGAGGTGTCCGTGGACTGGAGCTTGGCAGGCGGTGTGCGTGGATTGGCGATTGGCTGGCGGTGTGCCTGGACTGGCGCTTGGCTGGCGGTGTGCCTGGACTGGTGCTTGGCTAGCGGTGTGCGTGGACTGGTGCTCTGCTAGCGGTGTGTGTGGACTGGCGCTCTGCTAGCGGTGTGTGTGGACTGGAGCTCGGCTGGCTGTGTGTGAGTAGTGACTTTCTGCTGGTCACTACACACACTGCTAGCTGAGTGCCACTCCACGCAATCCATCAGCATGTGTAGTTGCTGTGTCTGGATTGTGGGCATGTGAAAGTGATGGGCCCTTGAATGGCGCTGTGTGCTGGTGTGAGTTTTGTTATGTGATGGCCCCGCGGCTGGCGGTGTGAATGGTTTTGTATGTCTCACACGTATGAAAGGTGTATGAATGGCCTGTAAAGAGGTTGGTGCCTTGTCGTGGCTTTACAGCTCACGAGCTGAGTTTCTCGCCCTTTCAATTATTACCAGTGCATTTCAAGTTTTGTGAAATCACTTGCTAATACAATTGTATCTACTGAACCATCACTCACCCTCGTGCCAAATCCAACCAGTATGTGTGTGTGCTTGCGGATAAGATGGCTGTGCAGTAATATTTGTCTTTCTGAAGCAGGGTGTACCTTGTCCCTTTTTGGTGAATTTTGTACTGTGTTGCTTTTGTACCTGGTGGTGCGAATGGTCTTGTTTGTATCACGTATGAAAGGTGTGTGAATGGCCTGTAAAGTGGTTGGTGCCTTGACATGGCTTTACAGCTCACGAGCTGCGAGTCATTGGTTTGGTTTTTTGTGAATTTAATTATTGACAGTGCATTTCATGTTTGTGAAATCTCTAGTTAATAAAATTTAATACTCTGAACCATGACTCGCCCTCGTGCCAAATCCAACCAGTATGTGTGTGTGTTTGAGGAATAGATTGTTGTGCAGCAATCTTTGTCTTTAGTTTCTCTGCCAAGGTACACTTTCCATGTAAGAATAATCCACCAACTGTAGATATTGTCGAAAACCCATGGGAGTTCATGGTGATGTCTCTCTTGTGAATTCAAAAAGTTTTTTTTATCCCCAATGTCCTGCAAACCTCAAAATGTCTGCCACATTTTCTTTGCAATTTTAGTCCAAAATTCTCACGCTGTAGGAACAATAGTTAATCTGGTTTTGCAAGGGGGTCACTTTGGTTTTTGACCCGGTGCCCGGAGGCCTTCTAGGGAAACCTACCAAACCCATACATTTCTGAAAACTAGACACCCGGCGGCTTCCAGGGAGGTATGGCTTGCGTGGATCCCCCAACGTTTCCTTACCCAGAATCCCCTGCAAACCTCAATTTTAGCAGAAAAAATCACTTTTTTCACACATTTTGGGGTGGGAAAGTTGTGGCATCACCGGGCTCACACAAATTTACCACCACCCAGCGTTCCCCCAGGTCTCCCGGTAAAAATGGTGCCTCACTTGTGTGGGAGGCCCAAGTACCCGTGGCAGGCAAGGGCCCAAAACGTAGTGAGGTGACATCAAAATGGCCTATCGCAAAACCACCTGGTTTTGCAAGGGGAGTCACTTTGGTTTTTGACCCGGTGCTCGGCGGCCATCTAGGGAAACCTACCAAACCCACACATTTCTGAAAACTAGACACCCGGCGGCTTCCAGAGAGGTATGGCTTGCGTGGATCCCCCAACGTTTCCTTACCCAGAATCCCCTACAAACCTCAATTTTAGCAAAAAAACCCACTTTTTTCACACATTTTGGGGTGGGAAAGTTGTGGCATCACCGGGCTCACACAAATTTACCACCACCCAGCGTTCCCCCAGGTCTCCCGGTAAAAATGGTGCCTCACTTGTGTGGGAGGCCCAAGTACCGCGGCAGGCAAGGGCCCAAAACGCAGTGAGGTGACATCAAAATGGCCTATCGCAAAACCACCTGGTTTTGCAAGGGGGGTCACTTTGGTTTTTGACCAAAACGTAGTGAGGTGACATCAAAATGGCCTATCGCAAAACCACCTGGTTTTGCAAGGGGGGTCACTTTGGTTTTTGACCCGGTGCTCGGCGGCCATCTAGAGAAACCTACCAAACCCACACATTTCTGAAAACTAGACACCCGGCGGCTTCCAGGGAGGTATGGCTTGTGTGGATCCCCCAACGTTTCCTTACCCAGAATCCCCTGCAAACCTCAATTTTAGCTGAAAAAATCACTTTTTTCACACATTTTGGGGTGGGAAAGTTGTGGCATCACCGGGCTCACACAAATTTACCACCACCCAGCGTTCCCCCAGGTTTCCCGGTAAAAATGGTGCCTCACTTGTGTGGGAGGCCCAAGTACCTGCGACATTTGGGATAGGCAATGTTGATGTCGCCTCACTACGTTATGGGCCCTTGCCTGCCGCGGGTACTTGGGCCTCCCACACAAGTGAGGCACCATTTTTACCGGGAGACCTGGGGGAACGCTGGGTGGTGGTAAATTTGTGTGAGCCCGGTGATGCCACAACTTTCCCACCCCAAAATGTGTGAAAAAAGTGATTTTTGTCTGCTAAAATTGAGGTTTACAGGGGATTCTGGGTAAGGAAACGTTGGGGGATCCACACGTCATACCTCCCTGGAAGCTGCCGGGTGTCTAGTTTTCAGAAATGTGTGGGTTTGGTAGGTTTCCCTAGATGGCCGCTGAGCACCGGGTCAAAAACCAAAGTGACCCCCTTGCAAAACCAGGTGGTTTTGCGATAGGCCATTTTGATGTCGCCTCACTACGTTTTGGGCCCTTGCCTGCCGCGGGTACTTGGGCCTCCCACACAAGTGAGGCACCATTTTTACCGGGAGACCTGGGGGAATGCTGGGTGGTGGTAAATTTCTATGAGCCCGGTGATGCCACAACTTTCCCACCCCAAAATGTGTGAAAAAAGTGATTTTTTCAGCTAAAATTGAGGTTTGCAGGGGATTCTGGGTAAGGAAACATTGGGGAATCCATGCAAGCCATACCTCCCTGGAAGCCGCCGGGTGTCTAGTTTTCAGAAATGTGTGGGTTTGGTGGGTTTCCCTAGATGGCCGCCGAGCACCGGGCCAAAAACCCAAGTGACCCCCCTTGCAAAACCAGGTGGTTTTGCGATAGGCCATTTTGATGTCGCCTCACTACGTTTTGGGCCCTTGCCTGCCGCGGGTATTTGGGCCTCCCACACAAGTGAGGCACCATTTTTACCAGGAAACCTGGGGGAACGCTGGGTGGTGGTAAATTTGTGTGAGTCCGGTGATGCCACAACTTTCCCACCCCAAAATGTGTGAAAAAAGGGTTTTTTTTAGCTAAAATTGAGGTTTGCAGGGGATTCTGGGTAAGGAAACGTTGGTGGATCCACGCAAGCCATACCTCCCTGGAAGCCGCCGGGTGTCTAGTTTTCAGAAATGCATGGGTTTGTTAGGTTTCCCTAGATGGCCGCCGAGCACCGGGCCAAAAACCCAAGTGACCCCCCTTGCAAAACCATGTGGTTTTGCAATAGGCCATTTTGATGTCGCCTCACTAGGTTTTGGGCCCTTGCCTGCCGCGGGTACTTGGGCCACCCACATAAGTGAGGCACCATTTTTACCGGGAGACCTGGGGGAACGCTGGGTGGTGGTAAATTTGTGTGAGCCCGGTGATGCCACAACTTTCCCACCCCAAAATGTGTGAAAAAAGTGATTTTTTCAGCAAAAATTGAGGTTTGCAGGGGATTCTGGGTAAGGAAACGTTGGGGGATCCACGCAAGCCATACCTCCCTGGAAGCCGCCGGGTGTCTAGTTTTCAGAAATGTGTGGGTTTGGTAGGTTTCCCTAGGTGCCGGCAGAGCTAGGGTTAAAAAACTGCAGCTCGTCACTTTGCCAAAAAAGGGTCATTTGTCACTTCAAAATTGAGATGTGACCACGTTGCGTTTTGCGCCGTTTCCTGTCACGGGCACTATGAGGTACCATTTTTCTTGTAGGACTTTGGGGAATGCGGGGTGGGTGGAAATTTGTGGATCCACGCAGATTCCAGAACTTTCCATCACAGAAATGTGGGGAAAATGTTGTTTTTTTGTAAATTTTTTACGTTTGCAAGGGATTCTGGGTAACAGACCATAGTGGGAGGCAGTCAAGTCACCCCATCCTGGATTCCCCTGGGTGTCTAGTTTTCAAAAATGTATAGGTTTGCTAGGTTTCCCTAGGTGCCGGCAGGGCTAGGGTTAAAAAACTACAGCTAGTCACTTTGCCAAAAAAGGGTAATTTTTCACTGCGAAATTGAGGTGTGACCAAGTTGCGTTTTGCGCCGTTTCCTGTCGCGGGTACTATGCCGACCCGCACAGTGAGGTACCATTTTTCTCGTAGGACTTTGGGGAACGCGGGGTGGGTGGAAATTTGTGGATCCACGCAGATTCCAGAACTTTCCATCACAGAAATATAGGGAAAATGTGTTTTTTTTGTCAATGTTTTACGTTTGCAAGGGATTCTGGGTAACAGACCATGGTGGGTGGCAGTCAAGTCACCCCATCCTGGATTCCCCTGGGAGTCTAGTTTTCAAAAATGTATAGGTTTGCTAGGTTTCCCTAGGTGCCGGCAGGGCTAGGGTTCAAAAACTACAGCTAGTCACTTTGCCAAAAAAGGGTCATTTTTCACTGCGAAATTGAGGTGTGACCACGTTGCGTTTTGCGCCGTTTCCTGTCGCGGGCACTATGCCGACCCGCACAAGTGAGGTACCATTTTTCTCGTAGGACTTTGGGGAACGCGGGGTGGGTGGAAATTTGTGGATCCACGCAGATTCCAGAACTTTCCAACACAGAAATGTGGGGAAAATGTGTTTTTTTGTCAATTTTTTATGTTTGCAAGGGATTCTGGGTAACAGACCATGGTGGGAGGCAGTCAAGTCACCCCATCCTGGATTCCCCTGGGTATCTAGTTTTCAAAAATGTATAGGTTTGCTAGGTTTCCCTAGGTGCCGGCAGGGCTAGGGTTAAAAAACTACAGCTAGTCACTTTGCAAAAAAAGGGTCATTTTTCACTGCAAAATTGAGGTGTGACCACGTTGCATTTTGTGCCGTTTCCTGTCGCGGGTACTATGCCGACCCGCACAAGTGAGGTACCATTTTTCTCGTAGGACTTTGGGGAACGCGGGGTGGGTGGAAATTTGTGGATCCACGCAGATTCCAGAACTTTCCATTACAGAAATGTGGGGAAAATGTGTTTTTTTTGTCACTTTTTTACGTTTGCAAGGGATTCTGGGTAACAGACCATGGTGGGAGGCAGTCAAGTCACCCCATCCTGGATTCCCCTGGGTGTCTAGTTTTCAAAAATGTATAGGTTTGCTAGGTTTCCCTAGGTGCCGGCAGGGCTAGGGTTCAAAAACTACAGCTCGTCACTTTGCCAAAAAAGGGTCATTTTTCACTGCAAAATTGAGGTGTGACCACGTTGCGTTTTGCGCCGTTTCCTGTTGCGGGCACTAGGCCGACCCACACAAGTGAGGTACCATTTTTCTCGTAAGACTTTGGGGAATGCGGGGTGGGTGGAAATTTGTGGATCCACACAGATTCCAGAACTTTCCATCACAGAAATGTGGGAAAATGTGTTTTTTTTGTCAATTTTTTACGTTTGCAAGGGATTCTGGGTAACAGACCATGGTGGGAGGCAGTCAAGTCACCCCATCCTGGATTTCCCTGGGTGTCTAGCTTTCAAAAATGTATAGGTTTGCTAGGTTTCCCTAGGTGCCGGCAGGGCTAGGGTTCAAAAACTACAGCTAGTCACTTTGCAAAAAAAGGGTCATTTTTCACTGCAAAATTGAGGTGTGACCACGTTGCGTTTTGCGCCGTTTCCTGTCGCGGGTACTATGCCGACCCGCACAAGTGAGGTACCATTTTTCTCGTAGGACTTTGGGGAACGCGGGGTGGGTCGAAATTTGTGGATCCACGCAGATTCCAGAACTTTCCATCACAGAAATATGGGGAAAATGTGTTTTTTTTGTCAGTTTTTTACGTTTGCAAGGGATTCTGGGTAACAAACCATGGTGGGAGGCAGTCAAGTCACCCCATCCTGGATTCCCCTGGGTGTCTAGTTTTAAAAAATGTATAGGTTTGCTAGGTATCCCTAGGTGCCGGCAGGGCTAGGGTTCAAAAACTACAGCTAGTCACTTTGCCAAAAAAGGGTCATTTTTCACTGCGAAATTGAGGTGTGACCACGTTGTGTTTTGCGCCGTTTCCCGTCACGGGCACTATGCCGACCCGCACAAGTGAGGTACCATTTTTCTCGTAGGACTTTGGGGAACGCGGGGTGGGGGGAAATTTGTGGATCCACGCAGATTCCAGGTTTTTCCATCACAGAAATATGGGGAAAATTTGTTTTTTTTGTCAATTTTTAATGTTTGCAAGGGATTCTGGGTAACAGACCATGGTGGGAGGCAGTCAAAGTCACCCCATCCTGGATTCCCCTGGGTGTCTAGTTTTCAAAAATGTATAGGTTTGCTAGGTTTCCCTAGGTGCCGGCAGGGCTAGGGTTCAAAAACTACAGCTAGTCACTTTGCAAAAAAAGGGTCATTTTTCACTGCAAAATTGAGGTTTGACCATGTTGCGTTTTGCGCCGTTTCTGTCGCGGGTACTATGCGGACCCGCACAAGTGAGGTACCATTTTTCTCGTAGGACTTTGGGGAACGCGGGGTGTGTGGAAATTTGTGGATCCACGCAGATTCCAGAACTTTCCATCACAGAAATATGGGGAAAAAGTGTTTTTATTTTGTCAATTTTTTACGTTTGCAAGAGTTTCTGGGTAACAGACCATGGTGGGAGGCAGTCAAGTCACCCCATCCTGGATTTCCCTGGATGTCTAGTTTTCAAAAATGTATAGGTTTGCTAGGTTTCCCTAGGTGCCGGCAGGGCTAGGGTTAAAAAACTACAGCTAGTCACTTTGCCAAAAAAGGGTCATTTTTCACTGCGAAATTGAGGTGTGACCACGTTGCGTTTTGCGCCGTTTCCTGTCGCGGGCACTATGCCGACCCGCACAAGTGAGGTACCATTTTTCTCGTAGGACTTTGGGGAACGCGGGGTGGGTGGAAATTTGTGGATCCACGCAGATTCCAGAACTTTCCATCACAGAAATATGGGGAAAATGTGTTTTTTTTGTCAATGTTTTACGTTTGCAAGGGATTCTGGGTAACCGACCATGGTGGGAGGCGGTCAAGTCACCCCATCCTGGATTCCCCTGGGTGTCTAGTTTTCAAAAATGTATAGGTTTGCTAGGTTTCCCTAGGTGCCGGCAGGGCTAGGGTTCAAAAACTACAGCTAGTCACTTTGCCAAAAAGGGGTCATTTTTCACTGCAAACTTGAGGTGTGACCACGTTGCGTTTTGCGCCGTTTCCTGTCGCGGGCACTATGCCGACCTGCACAAGTGAGGTACCATTTTTCTCATAGGACTTTGGGGAACGCGGGGTGGGTGGAAATTTGTGGATCCACGCAGATTCCAGAACTTTCCAACACAGAAATGTGGGGAAAATGTGTTTTTTTTGTCAATTTTTTATGTTTGCAAGGGATTCTGGGTAACAGACCATGGTGGGAGGCAGTCAAGTCACCCATCCTGGATTTCCCTGGGTGTCTAGGTTTCAAAAATGTATAGGTTTGCTAGGTTTCCCTAGGTGCCGGCAGGGCTAGGGTTAAAACACTACAGCTAGACTCTTTGCAAAAAAAGTGTAAATTTTCAGTGTGAAAATGTGGTGTGTTCACCTTAGGTTTTGAGCAACTTCCTGTCGTGGGCACTATGCCTACCCACACAAGTGAGTTACCATTTTTATCGGGAGACTTAGGGTAGTTCAGATTTGTAAAGCAACTGTTATTACCTATTGATTTTTGATGCATTTCTCCCTTCCAAATGAAAGACATCGTGTAAAAAAAAAGTCATTTTGAAAAATGACCAATAATTGTCATGCAAGTATGAGTATTCCCAATTTCGAAAATGTCCAAATATGAACTGTTTCTAAACTCTGTAATTTGTTCCCATTTCAGAAATACATAGGTGTCTTTCATACCGATTTTTCCATGTACACATTTTCCCACAATAATTGCTATATACCCGGAACAAAAAAAAAACCATTACAAAATGCTGCTCAGTTTTTTACTCTGGGTTCGTTGGGCTCTTGGTGAACTCTGTAATTTGTTCCCATTTCAGAAATACATAGGTGTCTTTCATACCGATTTTTCCATGTACACATTTTCCCACAATAATTGCTATATACCCGGAACAAAAAAAAAACCATTACAAAATGCTGCTCAGTTTTTTACTCTGGGTTCGTTGGGCTCTTGGTGAACCTACAATTCCTATATATCCCCACAACCAGGAAGGTCCACCGGATGTAACGGTACATTGCTTTCAAAGAGATGTCATAATTCAAAGAAGTTACAGGTGAAAACGTTGACTCAAAAGGCTGCTTTTTTCAACAAATGTTTAATTTTTCCTATATTTACCTGTTAGTTTCTATAAAGAAACCTTGATGGATCTACACAAATAACCCCTTGCTGAATTAAGAATTTTGTCTACTTTTCAAAAATGTATAGCTTTCCAGGATCCATTATTGCTTTTCTACCCATTTCTACCATTATCTGGAAGGAGGTTGAAAGCACAAAAAATAGCAAAAATAGGGTATGTCCCAGAAAAATTTCAAAACTGTGTAAAACATGTTGGATTTCTGACAAAAATCTGTCATTCCCTAAAAGCTGGAGAAATTGTGATTTCAGCCTCACAAACCCTTTTTTGATATCATTTGCAGAGAAAAACCCAGACGCTTTCATTTGCAGCCACTTTTCCCCATTTTTCACAAAAAAAAACTAAATTTTGCTGTATTTTGACTAATTTCTGGGAACCCTCTAGGAGAATCCACAAACCCTGGGTACCTTTAGAATCCCCATGATGTTGGAAGAAAAGGACGCAAATTTGGCGTGGATACCTAATGTGGTCAAAAAGTTACAGGGGCCTAAGCGCGCACTACCCCAAATAGCCCAAAAAAGGCTTAGCACAGGAGGGGAAAAGACCTAGCAGCAAAAGGGTTACTTTTAGAAAATGCATCGTCTATTTCCTGACTCTGCTATGGCAAAAATGCTTCAAGTAAAATTGGCCTAGGAAATTATTTTGAAAATCCGGATGGCACACCACCTAACATAAAATGAATGATTAAAAATGCTTATTATAATGAGTTAGTCATATCCAACCTGGATGATGAGACCCCATTCTACGGGTCGCCAAATATCCAACAATTTTATTTATCTTTAGTACCCATACACATTCCCGCTTCCTTCTGACAAGGTTTCGTCTTTTTAGTGGCTTTCAATATTTAGGCGAGTTGGTGTGAGTGACTGACTCCCTGTCCATGCAATAATTCAGCCGAACTAAAGACAATGCACTTTATGTTGTTTTGCACTTTATATAAAGATATAAGGGCAAGTTTTATTAGGCCCATCCTGAGGGAAATTGCCCCTTGTCCATACCAGGATGCTTTTAAATATTTACGGTCTCTGCCCAATGCCGTCATTTGTTGTGCTGTGCTAAATTTTATTAGGACTGCTTTGCGACTTAGGAAAAGATATGAATTGTGATAGGGAAACTGGGAATTAGGGCTTTAAGTAATTTTAAGTAATGTATTTATTTTGATACCCCTGGATTGACACAAAGAAATGGGTAGCCTATAGAAAACCTTGCTCTGAAACTATATATGCTGTTTGATTATATTTAGCTTTTGCAAAATGTAATATGGAATAATTTTTTATGTATTGTTTTATTATTGTAATTATG
This sequence comes from Triturus cristatus, assembly GCF_964204655.1. Lineage (NCBI taxonomy): Eukaryota > Metazoa > Chordata > Amphibia > Caudata > Salamandridae > Triturus > Triturus cristatus. The sequence continues at coordinate 729,251,225 of NC_140587.1, read as the reverse complement.
TACTTTTATGATTCCTAAGAATCGAATCAAGTTTTCAAATGAGTGCAAGGATATCGGTCAGAATCATAAATTCTGCCCTCTTCGTATCACTGCACCATTATCTGGCCTTCGAAAAATATGTTCTTTCGAAATTCTTGGTCTGAAATAGCATGAAGCAAATAGGGGAGTACAAGATCCTAGTAATTTGCTTTTGCGTAATTGTGCAAACTTTTGACAAAATTGTGTGAAATACAAATATGTAATTTCATGCTAAATTTTGGTGTGAAACTAGTTCTAGCATATATTTTTGGTGCAAGGATACATTTAAATGAAGCACTGTGTAAGATTGCTTATTGTGTTCTGTTTTTCTACACACAATTGTACGTCTGGTCACACGAGGGAAGAAAGCAAAATAATAAATTACGGCACTGCTGATTGAATTGCACTACAGTGAGAGGAAATCAACTTTTGTAGGAGAGCCTTGGCTTATCCAGTATCCTCTTGCACTTTATGTCCCATAGCGAACTAGGGGACAGATTTACAAGCCCCTTGCGACAAATTTGCGCCGCCGTTGCATCACTTCTGTGACGCAGTGCGTCATAAACAATGCGCCAAGTTGTGACATATTTACAACTTGACGTATCTAGGGAGATGCGTCATGTTGTAAAGCCCTGCACTACATTATACCTGTGTCAGGTATAATGTATGCAGGGTAGGCATTCCCACACAGGAAAGCCTCATAAAAGTGACGCAGTGAAATCTACATGATTTCACTGAGTCACTTTTACGACGCCACTGCGTCAAAACCTTGCGCCTGTTGAAACAGGCATAAGGAGTGATGGAGCATGTTAGGAATAGGTCACCCCTGAGCATTGCTGGAGTTGCGTCATGCTTGCAACACAACTCCAGCAATGTGCTGTCCTTACGACAAAAGATGCAACACGCATCTGTCTATCCTTGCACCACGGTGTGCCGCATTGTAAATGCGATGCATCCGTGGTGGTGCAAGGGTATTTTTGCATGTCGCATCTTTACTGGTGCATCCCTGCTAATATGCAGAGATGCACCAGTCCTTGTAAATCTGCCCCTAGGTCCTTCCTACCTGTGTGATCTTATTTGAATCAGACCCTTTTAGTTGTGTCTTTCCATTTGGCGTAGCGAGGAACCCTCATTAACAAGGGCTTTAATTACGGACTGCCTAGCCTATGATAAGGGCATGTCAATTCCTTGGTTGTCATATGTGAAAAACACGTTTGTTGAAGTTGGTCTTTCTCGAGTTTTCCATGACACTCCTTCATGTGCATCTATTAATAAAAGACAGGTGTCCTCATTGTTGCTAACTTAAATACATGATCAGAGGGTCGAAGTTGAGTCACATTAATTAACTATTTGAAAGGATTTGTTCCTAAGTGTGGAGAATTCTTCAGTTAGGTATGTGTGGAAATCTAGAAGCGCCTGGGAGCCGTACTAAGTATTTCGATTTAGAGCTGATACAGTGAAATACCTACTTTGTTTGCCTCTAGGGTATCAGCCAAATTGAGATGTGATTACTTGTCAGTTCAATAGTGGTGCTAAACAATCTATGTTTCTTTTGTTTCGGCAAATGTTATGCACTATATACCGAAACTTTCTTGGTTCCATTTCTGAGATTCAGAAATTTGAGACATTGGGGGATATTCTCAAGAACGTGTGTTAAGTATCGCAAAATTTGCTAAATGCAACTTTAAACATCACAGTCTATTGCGGGAAAATAACGCTGTGTTAACGTTGTATTCTCAACCCGGCGGCACCATGCGATAGTCTCATGACAACGTGCCAAATGACCGCGTTAAAACTAATGCGATGCAGGAAAAACGCGAAACGCAAAAAAAGTTGCGATGTGGCCAATCGCGTTACAAAAATCGTCGATAACCAGCGACAGGCCTGCAATTCCCACGCATCATGGGGGAAAATGCACTATACAAACACCGAAAAAACACAAACAAAATAATACAAACTGCGTAGCACCATGGAGGAAGCCGGAGCATGTACAGAGGATGACCAGAACCCCACAAGCCCCCAGGAGGACCCACCTGGGACCTCAGGATCACGGAAGGGCAAGGAGAAAAAGATGAGGAAGACGAGCTACAGTCTGCAGGAAAACAGGATCATCACCCCCAACGTGCCATTGACAAAAAAAAATGCAATATGGCAGAACATCCTGGACAAGGTGAATGCAGTCAGAGTGAGGAAGAGGACAATTGGAGAGGTCAAGAGGCGCTGGAATGATGCGAAGCGTAAAACCACAAAGAAACTTACTGACAACCATCAGGAAGCAATGCAGACTGAAAGGGGCAGTCCAGCGGAACACCAGGAGCTGGATGAGATGGAGGAAATGGTGTCCACAGTCATCAGTAGGGAGACGGTGGCAGGAGTTGGGGGTCCAGACACTACTCGTCATGACCTGACACAACAGCACCAGGGTGAGTACTGAACAAGGACTGGGGGACGGGGGGAGATGGGCACCATGGCACACATGAACAATTAAGAAGAGCACACTGCACACCCACAATGACTCTTGAGCATGTCCCTGATCCTCTTGGCACACTGCAGCACACATACAAACAGCAAGTAGTCCCACGTCCACTATGGGCATAAACGTGTCCCCCCACACACCACCAATCCCACAACCAACCCATGCACACGTGTGAAAACCAGCAAATCTGTGTGTCTGTGAGCTACACTGACAATGCAAGTGACACTGCATGACGAATAGCATGGCTGCAGTCCAATTATCATGACACAGTGCACGCCACGACACTGAGGTGGCTGAGTGTGGAACACATCCGGAAAGGATCAGGTCACACCCTGACACATCCACGTGCACACACAACCGCTGACGGCAACAACACATCTGCAGATAAACCATGCCCAAGAGCCCAAATCAGCCAAGTCTGCAACATCTCAGCACTGTAGAAGCACAGACGTCAGAGGCACACCGCCCAAAAGGGATAAGGGGCAGCAAAATCACAGCTGCAGGGGCGACTCACCCACAATGCAGCACACACACATAGCAATAACAGCACACCAACATTGACGACAATGTGGTACGAAGTGCAAAGCTTTCACTGCAGAACAGAGGACACAGCTGGTTCCGCTTGTGCGTAGAAACTGGTCAATCACATCTGGCATAGCTGGAAACTGTGAGATGATAATGTATGTGTACAACCTCACATCCCTGATGTAGTTCAAATGTCCACTGTCCAGCATTAAATAGTCAGCTACTCCAAGACAGTCATAATGCACATTGTCATGCAATCTGTATGTAAACATGTACAATGCGTTAACATACATGGAACACACTGTCAACCAGCAGAGCAGAGCAGACATCTCTTCAGTGATGATGAAGAGGACCCCCAGGACATTTGCTCTGACACCCTCCAACGGCTCGTGAACTGCCTCCGCACCCCACCCCCAGCAGAAGGGCAGCCCAGCTGCATCCAGGAGACCCCACCCCCTGCATAGACCACTCAGCTGGAAGCACACACCACCACAGATGGCTCCCAGCACCTCACAGAAGCACACATTGCATTCCACTGCCAGAAGGAGGTGGCTATACAGGTGCGGGTGAGATTCAAACTCATGGCAGCTGAACTCGATTACATACGTGGGTATTCAATTCCCATCAGGGACCACTTGCACTCACCAATGGACACACACATTGCAACATAACCACACGCATTTGCACATTTCCAGTACAGAACCACGCCCAAGGTCCCAGTACAATCATTCACAGCCCTACGCTGGACTTGCCTACGCCGGCCCAGTCCACTACTCCTATGTATGAAGGGGGAACAACAGAGCTACATGTACAAGGCCTTACCCACTGCCTGGGGTGACATGTTTGCGTCCGCTGTACAACACACAATGTAATGTGGTAGGGCCAATGGCCATCATGCATACGTAATGAGCACACGGACACACGTTGATAGTCAGTTGAACTGGCTACAGGCACGTGCGCCCGGCCACTCTTTATTACCAGGTCACCTGACCAGTGATGCCTTTGCTGGATGGGTTTGGGGGTGAGTGTGAGCCAGCCCTCAGGGAGTAGTTGGTGCTGGCAACAACCTGAATAGTGTTCACCATTAAAGCGGAAACAGAAAACACCAACATAACACAAACAACTGTGAAGCATCATGTTGGTAGCCGGAGCAAGTACAGAGATCACCCAATATTCAATTAGTAGGGTCAGCGAGTCGCAGTGCACTGAGTTAGGGGCACCAGAGCTGATTATGCACATGTGAAGAAATTGTCTGAGATTGTGTCCCTTCGGGATATTCCTGCTGCAGCTGCAGTAGGGTGTGTTACACCTGCCACATCTTCCCCATCATCGTCCCAGCTCTTCCTCACTGCCTGAGGTGACATTGTTGCGTGAGCTGTACACATCAAAAAAGATCTATTGGAGAGGGTCCATGAGTTGTGGTGCACTGAGTTGGTGGCACCTAAAGAGCTGAGCAGGGTACCAAGCTGATGATGGCATCCAAGACATGTGTGAGCAACTCGGGTAGTCTGGCTGTAAGACTCTTTTGACTGTAGGTGGTCCTGGCGGTGGTGGCATGTGCATCCTGCAGTGATGCGTAGTCCGTGCAGGTCAGAACTCGATTTGATGTGTGAGCCCTGGTGGTCTACAGTTGAGGCTGGAGGCTGCGGACAGCACAGGGCCACAGACACAGAGGCCATCCAATATTCATTTAGAAAGGGTCCATGACTTGAGCTGCACAGAGTTAGTTGCCCCGGATGCACTGCGGCCGGCACAGGCACACCACCACAGGACGATGGTGCACTGAGGAAGGGCCACGCAAGCTGAGTGGGTCCTCGTTGATGTCGAAGGTGAATGTCGCGCAGTGTTTCGGGGACAGTGGAAGGTGTACTTCCAGAGCACGATGCAGAGGGCAGAAGCAAGCCGAAACAGGCAAATGGAGGAGTGGAATGCCACTGACTCCTTTTTACCACCAAGTCAGTATCAGCTACATGATGATGGAGACGACCCCCGGGCCATGGACTCAGACACCACCAAAGTTCAAGCAGAGAGTGTCTGTTAGACCTGTCAGCCCTTTGGGTGGTCCCTCCTCTCCATTATTTATTTTGTCCCACTTTTGCCTCAAGCCCTGTTAGTATTTTTCCTTTTTGGGAACCACCAGACTTTTTAGTATTGATGCAGATTCAGGGAGCCATTTTATCTACCCCTGGAACTTCTGTCTGAGGGCCTGGAGCACAAAATGGTGGCCACCTGTGACATCATCAGAACCCACTGGAACCTACTAGAACCTTCTGCAACATTCTGGAGCCCTGTGACAGTTGGAGGCGGTTTAGAATGTTGGGAAGCTAAGACAGAGAGTTGGCAGTTGGAGCTGGCAGTTGGCACCTGACTGGTGAAGAGAGAGCAGCAGAAACCTGAAGGAGGAAGGAGTGAGGCAGCAGGGGTGGAAACTTGTGCCTGGAGTGGGGTCCATAAACCCACCCTTGATACTAGTCCCTACTGACTGAGCCCAGCCTGGAGCCCTGTGTGGGAAGAAGCAAGAAAAACCATCTTAAGGACCTGGACAGCAGGAACAGGCCTTAGAAGCAAAGAACAGCAAAGTCCTGACCTGATTATTGGTTTTCCTGGAGTCCGACGTCGAGAAGCCTAGAGACCCGGAGCCCGAGGTGGAGAAGCGGCGCTGACTGGAAAAGCAGACGTCGTACCCGGAGCCGCCAGAGGTCGAGAGAGGGCGCCGACGGAGGTCGTAGAGAGTACCAGAGGTCGAGGAGGAAGTCACCCGAGGTCGAGTGAGCGGCGTCGACGGGGGAGTGAAGTCCGCCCTCCGGAGTCGCCGGAGACCGAGGTGAAGCCTGCCGGAGGTCGGGAGTGGAGGTCGCACTCCGGAGTCGCCGGAACCTGAGGAGAGGAGCACCGGAGGTCGGGAGTGGGGATCGCACTCCGGAGCCGCCGGGAGTCGACATCGAGCCAAGACTGCCCGACGTCATCGAACCGGAGGTCGAGATCGAGCCGAGGCCGCCGACATCGAACCGGAACCGCCTACCGGCGTCGTCAAGAACTGACATTGCACTGAGGCCGCCGACATCGAACCGGAACCGCCTCACGGCGTCGACACGACTCCAGCGGCGTCGGAGCTTCAGAAAAAGGGCAGTAAGTGGAATAGAGGGCGCCTAAGGCCCTGTGGAATCCTGAGAGACTACCCTAGGGGCTAGAGAGGTGCTGGAACCAGCTTGATTGTGCCAGGGGTGAGCTGAGACTAATTCGGAGGGGTTGTGTAGAATGAGGGAGCCAGGTCTCTAGAATTCCCCCCCTTGATCTACCTCAGTTTAGGCCTCAGCCTTGTCCAAGCCAGGGAGTAGACACCCTCAAGCCATCCATCTAACCACAAGCTGTGACTGGGCCAAATCAGCCCATAGAAATCTAAATGTGATCTGATTCTATGAGTGTCACTGTCAGCTTTTAATTATTTAGTGAGAGCACTGTATTGATTGTATTTAACCTATTTATTGCTTCACTGTATTTATTGTTCCACAGTATTTATTGTCGCACAATATTTATTGGCTTGCAGTATTTATTGCCTCATAATATTTAATTGCCTGTATGTAATGCACTTATATTTATGCCTTAATTATTTATGATCTCCCCTATTTATTAAATCGTTAAGACTGTATTTATTTGACGTACCCTTCCACAGAAAAAGCCTTGTATATGGTGATTGTGTTATTATTTATTTAATCAGCAACTAAGAGAAAAAGAAGATAAACAGAGATATTTTCATAATTTTTACGGTGTAGAGTCGTTTTTGGAACGGATGCACGCATGGTTATTGTATGGGTATGACGTATGCTTAGCACGGTGCCTGATTCCTGACCACTCGAGCCAAGCTACCACTGTGTATGTCTGGAGAGACCCCGTTACCACCATCCTTTCCGGTGTGGGAGTGGAGTATTTCCAACATAATTGGTGTTCAGTGGTGGGATAGAGCTGTGCCTACGTATACTCAACAATAACTGTGGGTAGTCCATAGGCCTACACCGGGAGTTTTCTCAAAGCGGCCTTCCTAATTGTGAGTTTTTGTTTTTCCAAATTTACTCTGGTGGTGGGAGGAGGTATTATAGAAGGTACCCCCCTGCATAGTTACTGCAAATAACTGTCCTCTGACCTGAGTGGGCAAGATGGAGTTTGTACTGGAGAATTTAGAAACGTACACTGTGGCCCAACTCAGGGAGTTTTGTCAGCGGGAGGGGGTGTATTGTCCCCCAGGAGCAAAGAAGGGTGCACTCCAAACCAGCTTAAGGGCTTGGGGGGAGGCACGCCGAGTAAGCAAGGCTGAGGAGGAGGACAGGGATAGAGAGCCCGACAGTGAGGGAGCTGGTTTGTACCAACCTGAGGACATAGTAGCTAGCTATGGGGTGGGTGACGATATCGCCAAGTGGCTAGCGGCCTATGAGGTCTCGTTAAGGGCCCATGGGGTTCCAGAGAAGTACTGGGGAGGGGGATTGTACAAGTACATGCCTCCAGCTGGTAGGGATGCATTATTGGCCCTCGAGGAGGATGAGCAGACCTACTACCCCACCATGAAACTGGCGCTCATAAGAAAGTTTGGACTAACACCCGAAAAGTACAGACAGAAGTTCAGGGGTAGTCACAAACTGGGCACACAGGATTGGGTGGACTTCCTGGACTATGCAAAGAAGGCACTAGAGGGTTGGATTCAGGGCAGTGAAGTGAGGAACTACGAGGGGTTGTTTGATCTAGTACTGAAGGAACACCTGCTCGAGAAATGTTTCCCTGACCTGCGTCAACACCTGGTGGATAGCAAGCTGACCAGTCCCCGGAAGCTTGCTGAGGAGGCAGACATTTGGGCTAGTACCCGGGTGTCCACAAGGGGGACTGGAGGGGATACTCAAAAGGCCGGACAGGGCGCCCCCCAGAAGAAAGAGGGAGGGGAAAAGAAAAAGGAGTTCTCCAAAGGCCCCCAAAATAACTTCCAAGGGAAGGGAACAGGATTCACCCATAGGGCTAACCCACCCAGAAACCCTAATCCTGGCCAGAGTCAGCAGCCAAGGGTTGTCCATTGCTTCGAGTGCGGTGGCGTTGGACACTGCAAGGGAGATCCGAAGTGCCTGAAACGACCACCCCCTCCCATTGGAGGAAAGACCCCCGGAGTAGCTAGTGCAGTGCTCGGGGAGGAGATGCCCTTAATAAAGGGAAGGGAGTGGGCGGGTGTCACTTTAGTGTCCCTGGGAGAACGGGAGATGGTTCCTAAGATCCAGGTGCCCGCAAATACCGTAAAGTATGGGCAGTGGGTCACCATCAACGGCCAAAGAGGGGAGGCTCTGAGAGACACAGGAGCCAGTATGACTATGGTACGTAGCCAACTGGTGTCTCCAGAGCAGGTAATTCCCGATGTACTCCACCCAGCCGCGATGGCTGACGGCAGAACAGGCCACTATCCGGTGGCCGAGGTTCCCTTTGAATGGGAGGGGGTTGCAGGTTCACTTCGAGTTGCCGTAAGCCCTGCCGTGCCAGTTGATTGTCTGCTGGGGAATGACATGGAGCACAATGCGTGGAAGGAGGTGGAATACCGGACTCATACTGAGATGCTGGGCACACCTGACTGGGCCTGTGTGAGCACAGGGTCCGCGACTACCCGGAGAGGGAGTTCGTTTCGGCTGGAGCCTGGAACAAAGGCCCAGCCAGCTGCCAGTCAAGGGAAGAACCGAGGACAGGAGGAGCCTGCCTCGGCGTCCACACCCCGTAGGACGGATAGGCCACCGGAGGTGGTGGACCAGGAGTCTGCGGTGGGGGATGTCACCGAACTGGAGGACCTACCCATCCCGGCCGAGTGGCACGTGGAGGGAGGCCCGTCCAGGGAGGAATTCTGCCAGGGCCAGAGGGAGTGCCCTACCCTTGAGGGGCTGAGGCGTCAGGCCGCAGCCCAGGCAGCAGGGAACGTTGAAGGGAACTACAGTGTTTACTGGGAGGATGGCCTCCTCTACAGTGAACCCAAGGCACCCCTACATGGATCGTCACGAGCCTTGGTAGTCCCTCAACGTTATCGAGCCTTCCTTCTGGAGTTGGTTCACGAGATCCCATTGGCAGGACACCTGGGGCAAGACAAGACCTTCGCCCGTCTTGTCCCACACTTTTATTGGCCTCAAATGAAAGTGTCGTCCGATACCTACTGCCGGACATGTGTGTCTTGCCAAGCCAGTGGGAAAACAGGGGTGAAGCTGAAAGCTCCCCTGGAACCACTTCCTGTCGTTAGCACCCCCTTTGAAAGGGTGGGCATCGACATTGTGGGTCCGTTAGATCCGCCAACGTCAGCTGGTCACAGGTTTATCCTGGTTCTGGTGGATCATGCCACACGGTACCCAGAGGCAATACCTCTGAGGACCATAACAGCACCTGTTGTGGCTAGGGCCCTGATGGGAATCTTTACCCGAGTGGGTTTTCCCAAGGAAGTTGTGTCCGACAGGGGGACCAACTTCATGTCAGCGTACATGCGGGCGATGTGGAAGGAGTGTGGAGTGACCTACCGGTTCACAACTCCTTACCACCCCCAGACCAATGGTCTGGTGGAGAGGTTTAACAAAACCTTGAAAGGCATGATCAGAAGTCTGCCTGAAAGCCTGCGGAGGAAATGGGACGTCCTCCTACCCTGTCTACTCTTTTCTTACAGGGAAGTGCCACAGAAGGGAGTGGGCTTCAGCCCCTTCGAGCTTCTGTATGGGCACCCTGTACGTGGACCTCTCAACCTGGTGAGAGACGGATGGGAAAGAACTCCCAGAAAGCTTCCCCAGGACGTGGTGAGCTACATGCTGGCCTTCCGGAGCCAAATGGCTAAGTTGTGGAAGCAAGCTTCTGACAACTTGGAAGCCAGCCAAGCAGTGATGAAGGCGTGGTATGACCACAATGCTCACCCGGTGGAGTTGGAGCCTGGCCAGAAGGTGTGGGTGATCGAACCAGGAGAGCTTAGCGCCCTCCAGGATCGCTGGTCAGGACCCTTTGAGGTGTTGGAGAAGAAGGGTAAGGCTACCTATTTGGTGGATCTTAAAACCCCTCGTCAGCCCCTACGGGTGCTGCACGCCAACCGCCTCAAACCCCACCACGAGAGGCCCGAAGTCATCTTGATGATGGTGACTGACGGAGCAGAGGACGTGGAAAGCGAGCCTCTCCCCGATTTGTTTGCGTCTCAAGAGAAGGATGGGTCGGTGGAGGGAGTGATTCTCTCCCCATCTCTAACTCCTTAACAGCAGGAGGACTGCCGCCAGGTCCTGGGACAGTACTCTTCGTTGTTCTCCCTTGTTCCGGGTAGGACTCACCTGTGCGTACATGACGTGGACACAGGAGACAGCCCACCTGTGAAGTCCAAGATCTACCGGATGTCAGACAAGGTGAAGGCCAGCATTAACAGTGAAGTCACTAAGATGCTGGAGCTAGGAGTGATCGAACCTTCCAGCAGCCCCTGGTCCAGTCCGGTGGTGTTAGTACCAAAAGCCGCACCACCGGGTGGCCAACCGGAACTGAGGTTCTGTGTGGACTACCGGGGACTGAATTCAGTAACCAAAACTGATGCTCATCCGATCCCTAGGGCGGATGAATTGATTGACCGGCTGGGAGCTGCCCAATATCTAAGTACCTTTGACTTTACTTCTGGGTACTGGCAGATCTCTTTGACTGATGGAGCTAGGGAAAGGTCAGCCTTCTCCACGCCCAATAGCCACTACCAGTTCTGTGTGATGCCCTTTGGGCTCAAGAACGCACCTGCCACGTTTCAGCGTCTGGTGAACCAGATCCTCACTGGAATGGAGAGTTTCTCTGCTGCTTATCTGGATGACATAGCCGTCTTCAGTAACAGCTGGGAGGATCACTTGCGTCACCTGCAAGCTGTTCTCCAGGCCCTGAGACAAGCTGGATTGACGATCAAAGCCAGCAAGTGCCAGATCGGGCAGGGGTCGGTAGTGTACCTTGGACACTTGGTGGGTAGGGGAGCGGTGCAACCCCTCCAGGCGAAGATCGAGGCCATCATGGCCTGGGAACCCCCCAAGACACAGACTGAGGTCCGAGCTTTTCTGGGCCTCACGGGATATTACCGCCGCTTCGTGAAGGGGTACGGTACCATCGTAGCCCCCCTCACGGAGCTCACGTCCAAGAAGCAACCTCGACGGGTAGTCTGGACGGAGGCTTGTCAGCAGGCCTTCGTGAAGCTGAAGAAAGCCATGTGCGAGGCCCCGGTCTTAAGGGCCCCAGACTTTTCCAAGGAGTTCATTGTCCAGACGGATGCATCAGAACATGGCATTGGGGCAGTGTTATCGCAACTCAATGAAGAGGGTCTGGATCAACCCGTGGTCTTCCTATCCCGGAGACTACTTCCCAGGGAACAGAAGTGGAGTGCAATAGAGCGTGAAGCCTTTGCAGTGGTATGGGCTCTGAAGAAGTTGCGGCCATACCTGTTTGGCTCACACTTCCTGGTTCAGACCGACCACAGACCCCTTCGTTGGCTGATGCAGATGAAGGGGGAGAATCCCAAGTTGTTGAGGTGGTCTATTTCCCTACAGGGAATGGACTTTCAGGTGGAACATCGGCCTGGAGTGGACCACGCCAATGCAGACGGTCTCTCAAGGTATTTCCGCCTTAGTGATGAGAACTCCCAAGGGGTTGGGTAGCTCTCCCCACTTTCAGCTGGGGGGGACGCGTGTTAGACCTGTCAGCCCTTTGGGTGGTCCCTCCTCTCCATTATTTATTTTGTCCCACTTTTGCCTCAAGCCCTGTTAGTATTTTTCCTTTTTGGGAACCACCAGACTTTTTAGTATTGATGCAGATTCAGGGAGCCATTTTATCTACCCCTGGAACTTCTGTCTGAGGGCCTGGAGCACAAAATGGTGGCCACCTGTGACATCATCAGAACCCACTGGAACCTACTAGAACCTTCTGCAACATTCTGGAGCCCTGTGACAGTTGGAGGCGGTTTAGAATGTTGGGAAGCTAAGACAGAGAGTTGGCAGTTGGAGCTGGCAGTTGGCACCTGACTGGTGAAGAGAGAGCAGCAGAAACCTGAAGGAGGAAGGAGTGAGGCAGCAGGGGTGGAAACTTGTGCCTGGAGTGGGGTCCATAAACCCATCCTTGATACTAGTCCCTACTGACTGAGCCCAGCCTGAAGCAAGAAAAACCATCTTAAGGACCTGGACAGCAGGAACAGGCCTTAGAAGCAAAGAACAGCAAAGTCCTGACCTGATTATTGGTTTTCCTGGAGTCCGACGTCGAGAAGCCTAGAGACCCGGAGCCCGAGGTGGAGAAGCGGCGCTGACTGGAAAAGCAGACGTCGTACCCGGAGCCGCCAGAGGTCGAGAGAGGGCGCCGACGGAGGTCGTAGAGAGTACCAGAGGTCGAGGAGGAAGTCACCCGAGGTCGAGTGAGCGGCGTCGACGGGGGAGTGAAGTCCGCCCTCCGGAGTCACCGGAGACCGAGGTGAAGCGTGCCGGAGGTCGGGAGTGGAGATCGCACTCCGGAGTCGCCGGAACCTGAGGAGAGGAGCACCGGAGGTCGGGAGTGGAGGTCGCACTCCGGAGTCGCCGGAACCTGAGGAGAGGAGCACCGGAGGTCGGGAGTGGGGATCGCACTCCGGAGCCGCCGGGAGTCGACATCGAGCCAAGACTGCCCGACGTCATCTAACCGGAGGTCGAGATCGAGCCGAGGCCGCCGACATCGAACTGGAACCGCCTACCGGCGTCGTCAAGAACTGACATTGCGCCGAGGCCGCCGACATCGAACCGGAACCGCCTCACGGCGTCGACACGACTCCAGCGGCGTCGGAGCTTCAGAAAAAGGGCAGTAAGTGGAATAGAGGGCGCCTAAGGCCCTGTGGAATCCTGAGAGACTACCCTAGGGGCTAGAGAGGTGCTGGAACCAGCTTGATTGTGCCAGGGGTGAGCTGAGACTAATTCGGAGGGGTTGTGTAGAGTGAGGGAGCCAGGTCTCTAGAATTCCCCCTCTTGATCTACCTCAGTTTAGGCCTCAGCCTTGTCCAAGCCAGGGAGTAGACACCCTCAAGCCATCCATCTAACCACAAGCTGTGACTGGGCCAAATCAGCCCATAGAAATCTAAATGTGATCTGATTCTATGAGTGTCACTGTCAGCTTTTAATTATTTAGTGAGAGCACTGTATTGATTGTATTTAACCTATTTATTGCTTCACTGTATTTATTGTTCCACAGTATTTATTGTCGCACAATATTTATTGGCTTGCAGTATTTATTGCCTCATAATATTTAATTGCCTGTATGTAATGCACTTATATTTATGCCTTAATTATTTATGATCTCCCCTATTTATTAAATCGTTAAGACTGTATTTATTTGACGTACCCTTCCACAGAAAAAGCCTTGTATATGGTGATTGTGTTATTATTTATTTAATCAGCAACTAAGAGAAAAAGAAGATAAACAGAGATATTTTCATAATTTTTACGGTGTAGAGTCGTTTTTGGAACGGATGCACGCATGGTTATTGTATGGGTATGACGTATGCTTAGCACGGTGCCTGATTCCTGACCACTCGAGCCAAGCTACCACTGTGTATGTCTGGAGAGACCCCGTTACCACCATCCTTTCCGGTGTGGGAGTGGAGTATTTCCAACAGTGTCCATGATTTTCGGGGCACAAAGTCAGTTGCACCAGGTCTGAAAGAGTAATGCAGTCTGCGATGAGGCCTGTGCAATGATATAAACTCTGCTATGAATCAATCAAGGCTCAGATCCAAATGTTTGACCTACTTGACCACAGTGTAGGCTGTGGTCCGCATGGGCCAACAGCCACGTGTCGTTGGCTTGCGATGCACAGAGTTAGTGGCACCAGAGCAGTTGTTGGTAGTGTTCGATCACCTCCGTAACGAGGATCCTTTTTTCCTCCAGACTGAACCACGTCTTCCTCTTACTCCTCTCCTTGCATACAATGATGTGAACTCTGCCATTGCATAATCAAGGCTCAGTTCCACATGTGTGACCTTCTCGGCCGAGGGCAGTAGTCAGAAAGGGACCACAGACAGGTGTCGTTCGGATGCTATGCACCGAGTTGGTGGCACCACATCGAAGGGAGTACAGTGAATTTCGAGTCAGCCATAAAGTGTGTACCCTGCCATTGCATAATCAAGACTCCACATGTGTGACCTACTTGACCGCTGTGTAGGCCGGAGTCAGCGGTCAGCGCGGCCCAGCCGCTGTTCAGCAAGCTCCTCCTCGAACTCTAGCACAATGTTGAGATGGCATGTGGAGATGACTTGGGGTTGACGGAGGTAGAAGCACCAGAGCTGAGCAGGTTTGCAGCCTGCGACGATGCCGTGTCCTGCCTGGTATGGACTGGATTGGATTGGTGTGAGGCCAGCTGGACCACAGTATAGGCAGCACACAGGTGACCACGTGGTGCTGGACCACAGTGTAGGCCGAAGGCGTAGTCAGCAAGGGCCCACAGACACGTGTGGTTGGATTGCTATGCACAGAGTTGGTGGCACCACATTGAAGGGAGTATAGTCATTTAAACTCTGCATTAACGTGTGTACTCGGCCATTGTATAATCAAGACTCAGTTCCAAATGTGTGACCTACTTGACCGCTGTGTAGGCCGGTGGAGCATGTTAACGAGAAAGGAGAGCTGCGGGCCTGTCTGGGGTAGGACAGTGATGGTCTGAGGAGGCTGCCAAGGACACCCGCCTCGGGCTTGGAGCTTGCACAGGCACGTGGTTGGCCCTCTTTGACACACACTGCTGTCAGAAGGTGAGAGGTGTGGCCTGGTTGCACAGGGGTGGCTAAGACGGGTCTGGGGACCTGCGGCCTGGGGTGCAGCAGGCGCACATGGTCGCAGGCACCGCCGCTCACAGTGTCAGCCTCGTGGTGTGCTGGGAGGCGCTGCCCTGGCTGACATGTTGGCCATTCCAGAAGAGAACCACACCCAGAGCTACGGGCTTTTCATTAACACACCACGCTGGCCTGGTGTTCCCATTCCCATTCCCATAGGTGCCAGCCTAAAAGCGCTGGTTGATGATGGGCTGTTGGAGGATGAAGGAATCATTCACACTGCCTGGGTAGTTGGTGACGACATTGGTGAAGAGTCCACGGTGGTCCACTATTACCTGCACATTGATGGGATGCGTGTGCTTCCTGCTGCGGTAAATGTGTGCAGTGGCGACAGGGGGCATGAGGAGTTCATGTGTGCAGTCGATTGCCCCCAACACATACAGGAAGGCAGCTATGGCGAAGAAGCCTTGCTTGGTTTCCAGCTTTTCTGTGCAGTGGGTGGGAAGTGAAGGTGCTGGGGTAACAAGCTGATGATGGCATCCAAGACAGGTGTGAGGAACTTGGATGGGGCTGGCTGTGAGAATCCTCCGACTCTGGCAGTTGTTGGTTGGAAGGTCCCAGAGGCCATCATTTGCAGCACAGCCAGCAGCTTTGTCTGCGGAGGGATGTTGGTTGATCGCTGTTTTGGTACAGTTAGCCTGTGGGCAATGATGGTCAGGATGCATAGGATGGTTGTCCTTTTGTGCCTGTAGTGGGCAATGACAACTTCTGGTGTTAAGTCTGTGAGGCTGGTGCGTTTTCTGAAGGTCCGCTGTCTTTGTCTGTGCTGCCTCTGTCGTGGTCCGAGGTGGTGGCGGGGGTGTCCGGGGGGGTGGCGGGCCTGGGGGTGGGTGTTGTGGCCCTCTTGGGGCTCCGAGCTGCATGATGAGTAGCTCCATGGCATCTGTTGTTCTTCAGGTGTGGCTCTGGGCTGGGCTCCCTTTATGGTGCTGGGTGTTGTCCGCCTTAACACCAGGTCGGAGCAGGTGTTAAATCCTTGCTGCTAACGTGCTCTATCGCATGTTTTGTGTACTTATCGCCAATCTGGCTGGTCGTTGAGAATGTTGCGAAGTGGTGTTGTCGCGGCTTTTTGCACGGAAACGCCTATTGTGCATCTCATTAGCATTAGTTGCCTGTGTCATATGTGGCGATGATTCTGCAGCTGCTATCGCCGGAAAACCGGTGAGATCGACTGTTAGCACCAGCTTGTGAATAGTGCGATGAATTTATCGCCACTTTCACAGCGATAAAGTGCCACTAACTCGGTGATAGGTCCTTGAGAATGTTTTGGCCTACCTCCTTCTTCAGCGTCTTTCAGATGAAAAAACGTACAGTGCTGTAACTTGTTTTTTACGAGCTGCTCTTCGCTCATGTGGCACCATGGGAAGTTTTTAAATGATGTGACGCTGTAATACATTTTATGGGTTGTTGTGTTAAATATAAGACACTGTGCACTTTGCTTTGCAGGGTTTTTCTGGATTTTATTTTCTGTGGCTCATGAAACATGAACGCATTTTATCTATTTTTATACTTTGCATGCTTTTATGGTTGTTTTATCAACCAAAGAAAGTTATTTTGAACTGAATTGAATTGAACAGAGTATGGTAATCAGAAACTGGGATGAACACAGTGCTGTTAGGACAATAATCCTCACTCACCCGAAGGTGACATGCTTCATCATAGGGTTCCCTCCTCACGCAAAGACCGCAAAGTACCAAGCGTGGGCTATGACTCCCAAACACCAGAAGGGAAGAGCAAAGGTGTTTTGTTCAAAATTAACACATTGATAATTCTCAGTGAGGGACAGGGTACAAAGGTGTAAAGTGTTGATAAAAACTATCTCATGGTGGGCTGAAATAATGCTTTATTCTGGTGCCCCCATTGGATAGATTTAAAATCTATGAGAGGACAGGGGTAACACAACTATCCTATCCTATATGGCCAACATGTTTCTGCCCAGAGGTGACTCAATACAGTTCAGGGGAATTCGTCAGGACCAAAAGGTATACTGTCATTGTGCGAATGTAATAAAATATTCATTACCAGCCATACATTAGACTTGGTATATTTGGAAGTTGCCCACAATAGACATCATGGGCCACCTGTATTGCTGAAAAATAGACAGCAATTACTCACATTCATATAGGCAGCCCCACATTAATAAAACCTTATACTGACTAGACAATTAAACGAGTGCACGTGCCTATAGTGTACGTCACTAATTTCTACACTCGTGTTTAGGATAGAATAAAGAGAAAATATCAGGGTAGTCTTACCCAGATCAGGTATCAAAACTCCACTCTCGAGCATCTGTCCCCACCTATGCTGCAGAGCAAAATATATTAAAAATAAATGGAAAATGTTTAAACCAATGATCCTACAATCAGTAAGTATTTAACACTCATGTATTAATAAAAAACGTGTGGAGGCATATTCAGTCTTAATCATTATTGTATGAAATAACCATCCAGCATAAAACCTCTAACGAACAGGAGCTGGGGTCCTCTATATTAGTTGACCTCATATTGTCAACATATGACCACCATAACTCCGCAAGGGATGTAAAGAAGTAATATAGAGTGGGGAAGTAGTGCCACCCTTTATAATGTAAACGTCTCAATTGTTCTCTTAGCTGCATGCGAAACATGCTCTCAGAAACAATCAGCCTTAAATGTAATCCCATGATTAACACAAAAAGGATTACCTAGATATATATATGACCACCCTGCTCATGTATTTGAGCAGTACATTTCTCCCCCGTTCCAATATATTTAAAACCCAATAATAATCCACATTATCCCAGTTTAGACAACCACATCTTTCATAATTAACCCCTTGAGTGCCCATGATAGAACCACTCCGTCATGAGCCACGGGCGGCGTGTGCTCATGACGGAGTGGTTCCGTCATGCTGCGGCCGCTCCGCCCACGCGTCGCTGATTCCCCGCCTGTGCGGGCGAATTAACGAGTGGGCGGAGTCGTGACGGAACCACTCCGTCGTGAGCACAGCTCGCCCGTGACTCATGACGGAGTGGTTCCGTCGCGAGCATAGCGGCGCCGCGATCACCCCGCACCCCCCCAGCGCCGCGGCAGAATTCGCGCCGCTGCCAAGGGGTTAATGACACTACTGTGCCCTGAGTGAAACTAAGAAACTGTGTAGAGCAATCCTAGTCTTCAGTATCAGACTGTAGACACCGCTGCCATAAAAGTAATTCTTAACTTCATTGTAGGGTTCAGGAGTCATACCGTGTGTGCTTCTGATAGCGAATCAGTGAATGGAGAATCGTCGAGACAAAGAAGGGACGCACTACGGGCCGGTATGAAGGGAGCACCAATTAGACAATGTTTCCACACAAAAATGGAAAGAGGAGGTGTGGGATTTGTAGTTTGGAGTCAAAGCTCAGCGTCTCAAAGTAGCATTTCATATGTAAAATAGAAATAATTCTATTATCGCCAGAAAAGAGAGGTATATAACATCATCCTCAATTGTCATGTATAATGGAAGAAGGGAGTGAACATCAAACAAAATCTCCTATCTCTGCACAAAATTGCAAAGGAGTGTGGAACATGTAGTACGTGTCGACAACAAGGCTTCCCAATGTGTGACAAAACTCATCTTTTCACGGGAAAATGTAGTAAAGGATAACAGGGTCCTCAGACACCATATATAGCAGAAGCGCAGAACATACTTCAGTTAGATATCCCTCTGAAAATATAATGAAGATTAAGTGGAGGAATGTAACTCAGTCCCCAGGTAACAGCCATACTCTGTTCTTTTGCTTTCTTCACTTGTGTGACTAGATGTACAATTTTGTGCAGAATCTAATTGTTTTAGGAGCAATACATGATTGGCAGGGTTGTTGCTCCTCCGTGATCTTTTGAGTGTTGATGGTTGTGTTCTGTTGTTCCCCTGCATTTGCGGTAAAACTGCAAATGGCACCACCTGCAGGAAATTTATACTGCAAATGGCACATAACCATGCAACATTTCATATTGGCAGATGTAAGAAAAGGCTTCATTTTGCATGATTCCTTTTTTGCAATAATGCTCTTGATTTTTTGACTCTGTTCACTGGGACCCTCTTAACCAGGCTAGAGTACAGGTGCTCCGAGCCGTGAAAACTTGTTCAATTGTTTAGAAATTCTAATTGGCACATTTAACTTTCCTCCTAGGCCTTCTGTTTTAAAGGAAGATGCAGAGTCCAGCTGTATAGTTAAGTAATCCTTTATTGTAGCATGGTTCTAGGAGAGGAAATAGGATAAGATAGAAGGTATAGATGCAGCCCACCAGGAGCAGGCTCCTAGCAGCTCAGCCTGGGTTGACCAACTGACACTCTAAACACAGAGAGGCACTCAGGCATTCTATGATGTCATGGTACATTCCTACAGAGCAGTTCAGTGGGGAATAGTAGAGAAGTAGTTTACTACACATCCTCCTTCCTTGGGGAACAACAGCAAAAATAAAGAGAAAGACAAGTACGATACCTCAGAAATAACATTAGCATGAAAGGTAAAACATTGAGATGCAAATATCTAATGGTGTAGTACATGAGGTATCATGAATACCACTGTCATCAAGAGAAATGCATAAAAATGCAAAAATCATAGAAAACATTCAAATTGCAAATATCATTACTACACGCCCCATCCTCCTCCCTTAGAGAAAAACAAGGCAAGGTTTAGGTGGAAAGAAAAACCAATGCAACTAAGAAGGGTGGACACACCCACAACCTCCCCATACACGGGTACACCGCAGGGTAGTCACCCTGGCAAACAAAGGTGGGAATTAACACCCTTACAACTTCCCCATAAATAGTACAGCAGAAGGTGCTGGCCCATGGGATTAAAACAGCATCCCCAAAAGAAAGGTACAACAGGGGTATAAATCACTCTAGATAACCGGAAGAGTGCAACCTCCCAAAAAGGATACGCCAGAGAGTAAACGCTCTGGAAAAAAAAAATCCCTGAGTAGGGTAGAAGGCATGCTGACACCTACAATCCATTAAGAGTAACGGAAAAGATCTAAACACTTGAGAGAAACTTCTCACTCAAAGGCCTACAAACGCGAAACTCTTGGCCACGAGTTCCATGCAGGTGGACTTCGACCGGAGCATAGTGTTAACATGAACGGATGCCCCATGGGTAGTAACCCTTGGAACTGACAAAACAACCTTCTCCAAAAGTAGGGAACAACACAGGATACTCACCCTGGAAAATTACACAACCTCCCCTAAATAAGGTACACCACGGAATAAACACCTAAGAAAACTACACAACCTCCCTTAGGTAGGGTACACTACAGAGTACTAACTGTGGAAAACGACACAACCTCCCCTAAGTAGGGTACACCACAGGATACTAACCGTGGAAGAATACAAAACCTTCCCTAAGTAGGGTACACCACAAGTTATTCACTTCAGAAATCAACACAACCTCCCCTAAGTAGGGCACACCACAGGATACTAACCATGGAAAAATTACACAGCCTCCCCTAAGTGGGGTGCACCGCAGGGTGCAAACCCTGAAAACAATCCAACCTCCCCTAAGTAGGGTACACCACATCGAAAAAATAGCCTGAAAAAGAACACAACTTCCCCTAATAAGGGTACACCACAGGGAAAAATGCCCTGAAAAAACTGCACAACCTCCCTAAGTAAGGTACACTCTAAATAAACAACCAAAACTAAGACACTGTGTTATACACTGACCCCCCCACATGATGAAAGCACAGACCTATAGCGGACATGCATAATGAGTACAGACGTTTTAATCACAAAGCATTTGTTATGCACCGGTGAGCAGTTTCTCACCCGAAGCGGTGACTAACGAGAAGCTCTTGGACTAACATACCATGTAGCTCCAGGAAGGTTGTCCCTGGCCCTACCAGAATAGACAATCCATGGCAGACTATGTAGGGAGTATTGAGACATGCCGCAAGCAAGGCCAGTCCAGCCTCATAGTTAACTCTGAAGTTGTAGTCACCGGCATAAATTTCCCCGTTATGCTCGTGGAGTTGGAGTTTTGAACATGGCACATCATTGAACGATCCGACGGCATCCATCAGTGTATTCATCCCCGTCACTCAATTGAAGAAAGTCTGTAGTTTGATAAGAGGTACCGCGCGTTCACTGTAGGAAGGGTTGTGGTGGACGTCCAACAAAACGCGACTGGCAGAAGGAAGACAAGCACAAGATGGCGGCACGCTTCTGGACGCTGTGCAGGGTGGCTAGCAGCAGGAGCGTGCACCAAGCCTCCACCACAGCAAGTCGCTAAAAAGAGACAAACGTCACAGGAGATGGATTGCAGACATCGCTAGGCGGGTAAGGCAGCGCATGTCGAGTGCACGCACACGGTAGGGGCTTGGGGGCTATTTGAAAGGCAGCGGTTAAACTGCCATGGAGCCAGGTAACATCTTGAATATCCAAATCATCAACGTAAAGTGACCCACACACCGGTACAACACAGCCCCGGTCCCCACCTCTCCTAACATGCGCGTCGGCTCACCAAAGATGCCTCTCGCAACACAACAACACACTGGGACAGCCAGCAAAGCACTCGCAGTCACTGACCATCACTCGTCCAAAAATGCGCACGAGCCTACCAACGGTGTCGCTCCTCTGGACACTCCAATGTCCTCTCTAACGCTGCGGGTTACTCTCAAGCAGACGCAAAGCTCCACAGGCAGACCAAAATGCAGCGTCTGTCTTGGAGAGTGTGCGAGAACAAGATAGGAAACTTGTAGCGCCTGTAGGGAGAGTGTTGCAGGAGAGACTTGCTCAGTGTTGCTGGAGAGACTTGTTCACTGTAGAAGTCTTCTAGATGACAGCAGAGTCTTTAGTGATGAAATAACTAACGCCCAGGTTGCAGGCTGTCCAGATGGTACAGGACACTGGTGGGGCTGTTCAGGGCGTTTCTCTGAGTTTCAATGAATGTTTTGAAAGTCCTTAATCCTCTTAGTCCTTGTCCTTCATTACCTTAGTTGTCTTTACTCCTTACTCCACGCGTAGGATCAAGATCGTCGCCAAATTGTTGTAAAGGAAGATCAGAGTCCAGCTGTATAGTTAAGTAATCCTTTAGTGTAGCCTGGTTCTAGGATAGGTGAGTAGGATAAGATAGAAGGTATAGATGCAGCCCCACCAGGAGCAGGCTCCTAGCAGCTCAGCCTGGGTTGACCAACTGACACTCTAAACACAGAGAGGCACTCAGGCATTCTATGATGTCATGGTACATTCCATCAGAGCAGTACAGTGGGGAATAGTAGAGAAGTAGCTTACTGCACCTGCCCCTTCCATTGTCCAATTAACCAGAGTGGCACCAATCCCAGTGTGGAAAAAACCTTTTCCAGAACTCATACCACGCTTTAGATTTACAATCAAAACATTACAATCTTATAAAAGAGCTGATTACTTTATATCTTTACTGTCATGACCAGAGACAAGAGTGCATGCTGTTCTTTGACAGAAGATGCCCCAAATTGATAACTTTACTGTCATGACCTGCGGCAAGAGTGCATGCTGTTCTTCGATAGAAGATGCCCCTAATTAATTGTGCGTAGATGAATGACTATTATACATGAGTACGAGTAAATACATAAATTCTTATGACCAGGATACTTCAGTGCTTCGGGGAGCTTTAGAATAATATTCAGTATTGTGAAGCTCTATGCAATGACTCTCTGTCCATAATTTTAATAGGTTAATTTGCCGACATGGGTTAAAACAAGAAAACTACTGAATCGAATCAACCCTGTTTTATAATAAAAACGCAGATCTCCATTTTTAAATTGAGGTCTGTTTGGGCAAATCAGTGATACACAAAAAATCTTTTTAAAGGTATATGTAATCACATGAAAACATAGTTGTGATATTACATTTGTTACACTTTTTTAGGGTCCTTTGGACTATATAATGTGAATGGATGACTGAGAAACAACTATGGGAGAGGAATAAGGTAATAATGTTGGGAACATAAGTGAATGTTATATGTCCTTGTAGGCTGGTATCTAACATTTAGTCAAGAGGACGAAGTGAGCAGTCTCATGAATAATAGATACATCCCCTTTACTTTGGTCAATAAATAGTGACTATACTTTTTGTCTAATTGGAAGATCATTAGTCAAGTACAAAGACATGACAGTTATGATGTGTTTTTTCTTCCCTGGTCTCTACCACTAGGAGAGGTAATGTAAAGCCTAAGAAAATGTGACTATGGCAAATGTGACTATGAATTGATTCAGTAAAACATTATATTAGGATGACGCAAGAAATATTGCTTTTTAATTCAATCTGTATGAATGAATGTTAATAGCGTGGCACTCTATCACTTTTTACTTAGAGGATATGTAAATGTTCATGCAGTGAACATAACGATGTATTAACTTGAAGTGCAATGGTGAAATCTTTGCGAGAATAACCAATCTATGATCATTTAATTGAGGAAAAGTAAATATTCATGTGTCTTTTGGTTATGTCATGGACTTTCACACAATAAGTATAAATAAGTGCATTTGTTGTTGTACTAATATTTTAGAGCTTTATGCTCTGAGTTTTTTAAGCTTGTTGTGTAAATATGTTTTTAAATTAAGAGTGTAAATGTTATCTGTGTTTTGTTGCCCTGAAGAAGCCTCGGGAGAAGGGACAAAACGCGTTGGCTATGCTGGTGTGAATATCTTGTATACTTTCAATAAAATAATTATCTCCTGGAAGCTCTGACCGTTGGAAAGGATTGATGATGGCGTGAGGGATGGGGAGAAGCGGATTTCTCAGCAGCTGTGGCTTGCTCTGTGCCTTGGGTGCTGCAGGCTGCAAGGAAGAGAGGGGCGCTTTGCTCCGGTCCTGACTGTGGTGTCGGCCCCTGCTGCGGTTGCTTCGCTCGGCAGGCTTGTTTACCGGTGCTGAGAGACCCGGGCGGCGTCGGGGGCAGGCTGCTTAATCGAGGAGGGCCCGACTTGCTTGGACGGTTGGCTGACCCGGTGTTTTCCCACTGAGGCTGCAGCGAAGGAATCAAGGTTCGGAGCGGTTTACAGCGGCTGGGGCGAGATTCCGGTTTTTGAAAGGAGAGATTCCCTCGTTGGCCGCGGCTGGCTGAACAGCAAGGTGAGAAGCAAAAAGGAGGGGAAAACAAGATATGAGCAGTCAGGGTTTTTTCCTTTTGTGACTTGGCACTTGGAGGAGGAAGAGTTGCAGGTGGTGGATGACCTGGAGGCTGTATTGCATCTTAGTCCCGAGGTGCAGCAGGCCATTGAGCAGTGTTGAAAACGTACATTTGAAAGCGCCCTTATTCTCCTGGTGTGTTGGTAGCTGTCACCTTACCTGCTTGCCCTGGAAAGGATCGTTGTGCCTGCTGACCGTCTCCCTCCCGCTGCCGCCATCTCACCGCGGCCCCTGTGAGGAGAGGAGACTACACCCCCCACCATCCTCTGTGGCGGAAGAGGAAGCCGCCCTGTGTACTTTCGCGCCTGGAGGCGCTATAAACAGCTGCTGGGCTTCTGGCAGAGCGGGCGCCCTTATTCTCCTGGTGTGTTGGTAGCTGTCACCTTACCTGCTCGCCCTGGAAAGGATCGTTGTGCCTGCTGACCGTCTCCCTCCCGCTGCCGCCATCTCACCGCGGCCGCTGTGAGGAGAGGAGACTACACCCCCCAGCATCCTCTGCGGCGGAAGAGGAAGCCGCCCCGTGTACTTTCGCGCCTGGAGGCGCTATAAACAGCTGCTGGGCTTCTGCCTCGCGGGACCGCGCGCGGGCGGCGCTGGGCTGAGCCCGGGCAGAGGGCGGGCCGTCTGTGGCCGTCCGGGGCTGGCCGTGGCTGGGCTGGGCCAGTGGACAAGTGCACAAGGAATTATTTAATTCTTAACACGGACAGATACTTGTCGTGTATTGGTTTATTATTTTAGTGATATAGAGATTCTGTTTGATCCAGATCAAGGCTATTCAGAGTGCGTAGTTTTATTACTTTTTTGATTGTTTATTAAGTGTATTAACCATGTCAACAGCTACTAAGGAGATTGTGCGATCCAATATAGCCACCCTTGACAATTACCTTGTGAAAGTAGTGGATAAAATTAACAAAGAACGTCGACTTTCCTTAGGCCGGGGGTGTACTTTGGATCCTCTTTCTAATACTCCTAATCCACCCACCTCTTTGCCTATCTTACCCGGGGGTAGCAGTGACAATTCAAAATGCCTCGAACCATCTAGTATGGTTTCCGTCCCAGAACCAGAGTCCGTTCCAGAACCAGAACCAGAGTCTATATCGACTATGTCAGATCCACCCCAAGTACCATTGGTTTTATGCTCTCCGGTTCCGAGAGCACAGAGAGTGCTAAGATCAAGGAAGGGCGCTGGTAGGCCAACTATTTCAAAACGGGGGGGGGGAACCATAACAAAAAAAGATTAGACCCCCCATCTAAGTGCATAATGAGTGATCCAGTCATAGAAACTGAAAACACCCAAGTTAAATTAGATTCTAAGCAATTAGAGTTTTTGGTCAGTATAATAGATACGAAACTTGATAAGATCATTTTGCCTTTAATGGATAAACTTGATACTCTTTCAGAAGAAATTAAGAGGCTGGGCGGGATTTTAAACTCCCACCCAGGGACCAAGCTTAATACACAGGACCCATTAATGGTTAAGGCACCAGAACCGAAAACTCTTAATAACGAGGATCCTTGCCCTAATACTACAGCCATACCGAACTTAGCGGTGGGTCCAAATACACCTCTTACATCCACCGCGGTGGATAAGTCAGGGAATATTGCCGATAAGACTAAAAGTTATGGCCATCCTAGACCTAATTTACCCCCGGAATGTGCACCATATGTGGTGGTTCTGACTAATGTTCCACCACTTCAGGTCAATGGGTCCTGTAGTAATCCAGAAACCCATGAGTCCCTTAAGAACAAAACTGTGGCTTGGTTAAATCGAGAGTGTGGGTACCCAGTAGCATTGTCTCATCAAATCTTAACTACTACTAGAGCGAATTGGATAGGGAACTCTCCCAAAAGCAATGGTGTCGATTGTGTGATCGTCAATTTTAACGACCCACAACTAGCTACCACCACTCTGCTTAGAGCCACCTCTCGATCCTCGAATGAACAGGGTATTTTACTCAGACCACTGGGGTTTTTCTATCAACATGTTATTAGTAAACCCTCTAATGTTTTTAAAAGGGGTAGTGGCAGTGCCTCTAATGTGTTCAATAGGTCTGAGGTAGTTACATCTAATCAGTTTCAATGTTTGAGTGATCTAGACTGTAATGACTGACTGGTTCCTGATGTGGCACCCTGCGAAGATGGATTAGCACTCAGTGGGGTGGCGCTAGAAGGAAATACTCCTGGGACGTCTGAAAATGTTAGTACTCCCCTTGACGTCTGCCCGTTAATTAGTTCTGCGGACGATATTGAGGGGGATAAAGGAGTATCTCATGTAGTTGACAATCCCAGCTTGAGCCCAAGCATTTCCCCCTGGTTGAAGGCATCGAAACATCTTCTGGTTCTATAAGTAGCTTTTTGGTAAGCTGGAATATTGCTGGTCTAGCCTCAAAAGAAACTAGCTTGGGGTGGTCAGAGTTTATTAACCTCTTTGACATTTGCTGCTTCCAAGAAACATGGTGTAAAAATTTTTCAGGTTATAATGGTTTTGTTTCTTACCAGTTACCTGCAACTGCATCCATTTCCGGTAGAGCTAAGGGAGGGCTCTTGGTTTTAATTTCCATCCAAATCCCCATTATTGTTAAGAAACATGTTCTAGTGGGAGCCCACTCACAGATTGTATGGCTTTCAGAGAAGGATGGAAGAAATATTCTTTTAATTAATTTTTATAAAAGTATTTTTGATAGCAGTAGGTATTTGGTGGTAGATGCTCTGAGTAGTGCAATTGAAGATATTGTCAATGATTCTAATGTTGTTTTTGAATTTATTTTTGCAGGGGATTTTAATACTGTTGTTTGCCCCCTCTCAAGTCATAGTTTGTGTGGGATTACCAACCGCTTTGGGGACGTGGATCTTCATTTTCCTCATAATAAATATGGGGACTCCTTAATTATCTCCTAGCGGCCCTTGACATGGAAATATTGGTTAATGAAAAGAACGATCAAGATGAGAGTATCCCGACATTTACAGGAAGGGGGGCAAACACAGTTATTGATTTTATTTGTATGTCTACAAGTCTTGTCCCATTGAGTTTGGCACCTAAGGTCGTGGATATCATGCTTAGCGATCATAATTGTATTGTTGTAGAGGCTGTCCTGTGGAACAAAAAACCTGTATCCATACAAGAGACGATAGATAATATCGAACCACATAGACCGAATGGTATTAGGTTAAGATGGAAAGGTGACAAATCGGAAATGACGTCCGATTTTATTATTAATGGTTGCTTACCTGAAATTACGGAGATCCTTGTGCAGGATGACGTCACTGCCGATCTTGTCCAACACTTCGTCCGAATCAACACTATAATAGCCCGAAAATTTTCAAAATTAAGTGAGGGTAAGTCTAAACAACCAAGGGGTTGGTTTGACCGTGCCTGTACCTGCGCTCTTAAAGAGCTTAAAGATGCTCTGGCAATTAAACCTAGAGATAGGGACCAGGTGTGTTAATTCAGACTTTATTATAAGAACACTGTTAAGCGCAGGAAGATAGAATTACAACAAGAGGCCTGGGATAAATTGTCACAGGCTGCTGAACTGAAAGATTGTTCATTATTCTGGGCTACGGTTAATTGCCCCTTTTTAAAAGATGAGAAGGCTCCGGAATTAACCTCAATGGTTAGTATCGACTCTTGGGTTTCCCATTTTTCTACTATTTTCGATACAGGTAATGTTTTGCTCAACCAAAATGGTTGCTGGCCTATAGTGCCCCTGAATATTAGTATCACGGAGGTTCTAGATAGTATTACCACAAGTAAAGGTGGTAAGGCCCAGGGCCCTGATGAAGTGCCCATTGATATCTACAAATTTATACCAGAGATTTGGGGACCTATATTGGTTAAGGTTTTTAATGCCGCAGTCTGCCTTGGGGTGCCCCCAACTTGGGAGGAATCAATTATCATACCTATTTATAAGAAAGGCGACAGGGGGGATGTAAAGAATTACCGCCCCATTTCCCTGTTGGACTCCTCTGTAAAAATAATGAGTAGGGTACTCCTGGTAAGGCTGGAAGAATGGGCAGAAACCAATGGCATCCTGGCAAATTGCCAGTATGGTTTCAGAAAGGGCCGTGGGACGATCGAGCAATGCTTGAATCTTGAACTTATAATTGGGAAATATACCCACGCTAGAAAGGGCTCTATTTATCTCTGCTTTGCAGATTTAAGTAGCGCCTTCGATCTGGTGGATCATGCTATTCTCTGGGCTAAGCTGATCGAAATGGGGGCCCCTGAGGCTATCATCTTTTTCCTGGCCCGTCTTTCTGAAAAACTCCGAACTAGTGTTAGGTACGGTTCAAATGGGTAGTGTACCACCAAATTTCGGATTGGCAGGGGCATAAGGCAGGGTTGTGTTCTTGCCCCCTGATTTTTACCCTTTTCATAAACGAAGTGGACTGTGTCCTACAGTCAGTAGCGGCCGACGCACCCAGAGTTAATAACATTAATGTACCGGTTCTACTCTATGCGGACGATGCCGTTTTATTGTCCAGGACCCCGATAGGTCTCCAACGCCTAATGGATAGGTTTTCACAGTTTATTACATCTAGAAAGCTTGTGATTAACAAAACCAAAACCTATACCATGGAATGTGGTCGCGGAAAGAATAAGCCTCATTCTTATTATATTGATCAACACAGGGTTAAAGTAGTTGATAATTTCAGCTATCTTGGAATTGTTTTTTCTAAGAATTGTAGTTGGGCTAATGAGCACACCAGTGTTAGAGCCAAGATGGCTAGAAGCTCTAATGGGGTGTTCACCTTTGCAACTAAATTATGTGATAAAGGAATAAGCGATATGCTCAAGATTTTCCAGTCACGTTGCCTCTCTACTGCGCTTTATGGGGCAGGGATCTGGGGCTTCACTACGGCTGGGTGCCTACAGGTGGAGGAGAATGTCTTTTTGAAAAAACTGCTAAACCTACCCAAATCTGCCTCAAATGACTTAGACCATAGTGAACTTGGTATCCCTTTTTTAAATGATTTGATTCTCCTTAGGCCATTATTGTTGTGGCGGTCAATTTGGCTTAAAGAGGAGTCGGCACTAAATAGAGCCATTATCAATGACTGCCTCACTGCTGACAATCATTTAAAGATACCATGGATTAAGTATATTGTCAACAGTTTCCAGGAGATTTATGGTATCGATATCAAAACTGATAGATATGGGGCCGCAGTAATCTCGAAGTCAGAAATGAAGCATATTTTTCTGCTGAGTAAATCTGAGAATAGGATTGGTAATTATGGCACTCTATCTACCTGTGTGCAATATAATATTATGAATGAATTAAAGGGTTACCAGCCGTATCTCACCATGGTGAACAGAGTTTCCCACAAGTTTGTCTTAACTAGACTCAGAATGGGGATGGTGCATAAATTGGTCGCTTTCCCTTCTGTGAATAAACAGCCTGTCGGTCCCTGCCCCTGTGACAATTTGACAGCACAAAGCACGATGCACTTTCTTTTGATGTGCCCATTGTATGGGAATTTACGTGTAGCTTTTTTAAAACCTATTTTTAAAAAATTTGGTGTTAGGACACTTCATGATTCTTTTAAATTGCTTTTTAATCTGCATCATGCTGATATTTGTTTTTTTACTGCAATATTTTTACTAAAAGCTATTTATATCAGGAAAAGCATGAGTTTTTAACTATTTTATTCTCCCCTTGTTTTGTTTCATATGTTTGTTTATTAATTATTTGTTGACTACTGTGATGATCTGTAATGCCATCAATCTTTACTATGTATGTGCTTATATGGACATTATTTTTTGCTCCGAATAAAGCCTTATGAAATGAAATGAATTTATCAACAAACGACAAGCCTGGAAGATCTTGAATTAATCTATGTTACATGGGTGTTAATTACTAGAGAATTTTTATTTTTTATTTTATTATTGAGCAGAGCAGATGGGCAATTAATACAATATACAGTAATCAAGAATCGGGCGATACAAAACAACAAAACAATTTTGTTTAATAAAGACAAGCAAAGTCTAATAAGATCCTTTGGTCGAAAACATTATCATTAAACAGCAGAAGAAAATAAAATAAAGTTCCTACTATCACAATTTCTAATGTGCTAACAGTGCTAGAGGTTAAATTACTGCAGGGTTGATCCATAGCATATATTATTATCGAAGAAAGCCTATATCCCCAGTACAGGTCGTATTTAATAAATGCATAAACAATCTTTCTAATCAAGGAACCCTGCTACATTAAAATACCATCATGTCTTCCCTTGAAATCCTAATTTCAAAAGTGCTAGTAGTGTTCCATACTAAACATTTTTTTTTGCAGGGTTAAACACCATTCTTGTTGTTGTTTCCCTTACCCTCCCGATGTAGGTCGTATTCAATCATTGAGTAAACATTCTACCTTGGCAAGGAGCCCTGCAACATTAAAGTGCTATCCTAACTATCTTGAAGTGAATAACAATAAAGTGCCTGAGTGCTAACGTGCTAAATATCATGGACTCCCAACTATCGGAGAATTTCCAAACCTTTGTAAACTTTTTCAATGCCCCAACTCTTTTGCGTAAGCCTCTTCAAACCTCCTTGTCCTTTTCATTTGGTTCACCCATTTTAGGTTAGATGGTACATCCTCGGACCTCCAATTTTGGAGGATTAGGGAGCGAGCTACTAGGGAACAGATTGCCGTGTATGTTTCTTCAGCTTTGGTCTGGTCAGACCTTTTTTTGGATATGCCAAAGAGAGCCACCTCTGCCTGGGGGTCATGCGTCTTATTAATGGCCTGGCTTATTGATGAAAAGATCTTACACTAAAATATTTCAAGTTTTGGACAAGTAAAAAATATATGGAGCCACTCACCCCTGCCTTGAGTCTGACAACGAAAGCATTTCTTTTCCACTCCCAGAAAGCGTTTATTAAGAGCTTTTGAGGTAAAATAGGCCAGCCACCGAGATAAAAAGGCCATCCTTTTAAAATTGGCTGCTCTAAGAGCCTTACTTCCTAGTTGGGCTATCTCCTCCCACTCCTACCCCGGGAAGCAACAATTAGTTTCACTGGTTATTTTGTCCAGAACTTCGTCAACCAGGGGGGACTCTTCACCCTTTCTCAGTAAGGTACACCAATTTCCCACTCCCTTCAATTTGGCTTTATATAAGGCTTTGGCCTGCACTGATGGTATCCCACATGACAACATATTATATTGATTTATAAAGTTTACAATCTGGAGATACTCCAAAAACCCCGGTTTTAGTCGATTATCAGATCTTCCCAAGACCTCTTGCCAGGAGATACGTTTTCGTGAAGTAAGGAAGAGACCCAATTCTCCTAGACTGCAGTCTTTCTATCTTTTGAGCCTGGAGGAATGGATTTGGAGCCCGAAGATTTTACACTCCTCTAATTTCAAATAATAAAAGCCCACAAACCCACCTTGTTTAAAAAAAGACTTTAATCTGTCGGAGAAATCCCAGACAGTCTTGTATCGGGTCTTTTTTGGTTATTTAGCTGTTTTAAAAAAAGTAGGAACTTGCGAACCAGACTCCTGTATCATTCTGTCATAAAAAACATATCTAACAGACCATTAAGTTCCAATAAACGTGCTGACAAATCCAAAATTGCTGCCATGTAATAAGTACGAATATTTGGTAGCGCTAAAGCCCCCTGAGCGGTTCCCAACTGTAGTATAGGCAGATTAACCGTAGAAGCTTTCCTATTCCATACGAAATCCCTAATCATTGATTCAATCTCTTAAAGGGAGTTAATCTTTAAGCGGTACATTTATAAAAAGAAAAATCAATAGAGGAAGAATATACATTTTGATAAGTGCTAAACGGCCAATCAGAGTTAACGGCAGAAGAGTCAATCTATCAAGCAAAATTTAAATAAATACCCAAATATCCAATAGGTTCTGCCTTCAAGGCTTGGGATTTTAAATCTAAGGGTAAAAAATTACAGTCTACATTCAGTGTTAAAACCTCGGTTTTGTTTTGGTCTATATTATACCCACCAATCAATTCAAATCGTCTGAATTTGTGAAGAGCCTGATCAAGATTTTGTTTGTCCGTCGCAGATATAAGCTTATATCATCTGTGAATAATTTTAATTTTGCCATTTCTTCTAATGGGGGTTGATTTTCGGGATTTCCACAAATTCTTATAGCTAGAGGCTCAATATAAAAGGTGAACAGGATTGGGGACATCGGACAGCCTTGTCTGGTCCTCCGGTTTATATTTATTGCTCCTATGGTATTAGCATTTACTACCACCCGGGCTTGGGCACCTTGATAGATGTTGGTCAACATATTAATTATCTGGGCAGGAATACCAAATTTTAGCATACCAAAAAAAAGTGCATCCCAATTTGCAAGGTGGAACGCCTTTTCAGCGTCGACCATCGTAACTAAAGTTGGAGTTTTGTTATTCGTAGAAAAATCAAGGGCCTGGATCAAAAACCCAGTATTCGAGGACATTGACCTCCCTGCCATGAACCCGGACTGATCTGGATGGATTAAAGCCTGGGCAATCGGAGTAAAGCGTTGAGCTCATATTTTCATTAAAATCGTAAAATCGGCATTAAGGAGGCTGATCGGCCTGTAGGAATTAACATCCTTTTGGTTCTTCCCTTTTTTGGCAAAACTAATCATGATAGACTCCTTAAAACTAGGGGGAACAGCACCACCCAGTCTAACTGCATTAAATAGTTTCACCAAAAAGGGAGTCATTTCTTTGGAAAAGATTTTATAAAATTCAATTTGGAGCCCATCTGCTCCACAGGCCTTCGCCCCGGCAATTGATTTCACTGTATCAAAGATTTCGGTGACAAAAATATTGCGCTCAACTTGTTCCGCTAACGGGCCGGGCAAGACTGGAAGATTGACTTCATCAAAATATTTGTGAATTTGGCCCAACCCTACCTCGTATTTTGTGGAGTAAAGCTGTGAATAATGTTCCGTAAAAGCTAGAGCTATATCGTCTTTATCTTTTATTATATCTTGGGTCTTAGGATCGATAATTTCTGATATCAAGGCTTTCACCTGTTTGTTTTTTGTTTGCCCTGCAAGCAACTTTCCCCTCATTTGACTTTCCTCGTAGACTTGTTGATGGAAGGTTCTGGAGCTATTAATTTCTTCAATTAAAAAAAATTATTTTAATGCAAGCTTTGATCTTACTAGCTGCATCACAGCGTCTCCACACCCCTGGGGCTGAGTATCTCTGGAGATCATTGCAGTATCTACTGCCTGTTGAAGTTGGTTAATTTTATTCCACCTTTCTCTCGACTGAGCGGCTGAGCACGCAATCATCTGACCCCGAATGGCTGCCATGAACCCACCCCAGAATGAAAAAATTTCTGCTGTAGCCTCATTTATTCCCAAAAACTCCAATATCCACTTTTTAGTTTCGGCTACCCATTGAAGGTCTTGCAGGAGAAAACGATCCATCTGCCACCTGGATTGAATCCTCCCGCCTCCCTCAAGTTCTACCAACGTTGTCACAATGGAGTGATCCGAAAAAGGGTTGGCCCCTATTGCAATGCCTATAGACCTTAAAGATCATGATATTAGGAAGAAATCGATCCAAGAGGCTGTGTGAAATTGATTGGAATAATAAGTAAATTTGGCAAGAGTGGGGTTAGATTGACGCCAGGGGTCTACCAACAGATGCTCTTGCCTGAAGGCCTCCAGCACTTTCTTTGTTTGGGGCTTCAGTTCTTTTTTATTTTTATTCGAGGTGTCTTTTTTAAGATCTTGAATAAAGTTGAAGTCTCCACCCAAAATTATTTTTCCCGGGACCCCCCTAAGTAACTCGCTGACCTTTAATAGTGCTGTGCTGTCATCCACGGTAGGGCCATAATAGTTTACAAAATTTAAAATCATCCTGTTTAATTTGGCCTTGACCCATAACCACCGCCCCAAGGGATCTCTCCGAACCTGCCCAAATTCCCAGGGAAGACTAGAGCAAAAATACATAGCAACTCCTCTTTTGGCCAGTCCGGCCAAAGCAAAGAAAGCATGTGAAAAAAATCTGGGAAGATATAATTTGGGGGGATTAGTTTTCAAATGCGTTTCTTGGAAAAATACTACCTGTGGCGAGAAAGACACTAACCACCTAATTAAAGTTCCATATTTTGATTTGTTTAATATCCCATTAACATTGATTGAGATGATACGGCATGCACTAGTCATTTTTGCCATATTTCAATTGAATCAAAATCAACAAAAGAGCACACAAAAAGAAATACTTAAACCCTCCTGTTATTTTAAAAGCTTTTGCTCTGATGCCCCTGCTCCTGCTCTTTTTACTGCTATACTCTTTAGAGCCCCCACCCACCCCTCTGGAGAGGTGAACCACCACGATAACCACCTCTCACCCCTTCTGCTACTTTTGAGGGTGCCATGGATCTGCACATGAGTGACCCCCTCCCGGCACAGATATACTATGAACAGCCGGCTAAGAAAGAAAACAAACAAAAAGAAAAACATCAATAAATCCATTGGTTCATTATGGAACCGAAATTTCCTTGAGAAGATCCTGTGCTTCTTCTAGGTTAGAGAACATGTGGAATTTCCCCCTAACAAGAACACATAGTTTTGACTGTTGGGCTATTGACGCCTGCGCGCCTTGGGCTTTAAACAAAAAAAGCAGCTTAACAAACTCTTTACGCCTATGGGCCGCTGCTGCAGACATGTCAGGGAAGATTCTACAGTAGGAACTCTCATTAACCAGAAATTGCCTCTGTTGTATGACTTGAGCCAGGATCTTCTGCTTGATGCGAAAATCTGCGAAGTTAACCAAAATGGTACGAGGGCCGCTCGAGGTTGGTATAGGATGGAAAGGAACTCTGTGGGCCCTGGTAATTGTGAGATCCCCGTTGAACTCGGGGAGGACTTTCTGCTTGATGAAGGATTCCACCCATTTCGGTGCCTGGGCGCCTTCACTTCTCTCGGGAACTCCCACTATGCGCAAGTTCAAACGACGTGAGTGATTTTCCAACTCGTCGAGCTTGTTCTCAAGCGTACTCCTATCTTTAGTAACTTTGCGTTCTTTCGTGAACAATCCACTCATCTGGTCCTCCAGCTGCGAGATCCTTGACTCTGCTTCCCGGATTTTAACTGGTAGACAGGCCACTGCGTCTTCATTCTTCCCTAGGCGGAGATGAAGGGAAACAATTTTGTTTTTTCGAGACCTCTTCATCTCTCTTATTTCGTCAAGGATGAGATTAAGCAGGGTCTTAATATCCATCTGTTTGGTGGAGACTGCTTCAGATAGATCGTCTGATGCAGTTTCTACAGATTCTAAGGCTGATTCAAAAGCTGGGAATTGTGAAGTATTTGGCTCCTTCTGATCCTTCTGACTATCACCCGGTTGTATAACATTTAAGGCATTTAGCTTCTGAGTTGGAACCTTTTGCTGGTTTTGCTGTTCCCGATGTCCTGGGGAAAGGACCGGGGTGTTAGCAGACTCAATCTGGGTCAGAACCAGCTGAGTGTGTAATGGCAGCGAAGAGTCTACAGAGGGCGAAGGGGCGGAATTCAAGGAGTTAAGACTCAATTCTTGTGCCGAGGAGGTTGGTGCTAAAGTATTCTGGATGTGTAGAGGTGCTGTAGAGGTGGAAGGCGAGGATGATGAAATAAGGTAGAGCGGGGATCGACGTGGGCTTGCAAGGTCTTCTACCCTCCTATCCACCGTCTGAGGAAGGGGTGTCCCAGGGTGTGTAGGGACTGATTGTAGTGACTTTTTCAAAAAGAGGGGAAACTCCTTGACACTCTTCCCCTCCTCCTTACTACTTTCAGCAGTTGACAAATTATCCACCTTTGTCTTGCCCATATCACCAAACTCCAGTATCGATGCCGTTGGGGAAGTTCTGGCTTCCTGGCATGATCCGGTGGGCTCATCTGCCGGCTCCTCCTCTGAGCTCTCATAGCTAGAATTGGAGTCAGGGCGATTTCCTAAAAGTCCTGCTCTGCCTGACCCTGAAGACAATGACTTTGCCTGTGCCTGTGCCAGGCGAGTTTTAGCCTTTATGCCAGTCACTGAGTCGACTTTAGCAACCGGATTACTCTGCTTGTTGTGTCTCTCCATATTCATTCAATACGTGCAAAGGAGAGCTAAGTGGTACGTTTCACAGTAGCACTTGGATCACTTAGAGCTTCTCGCCCTCCTTTTGTTTGTTGTTAGTTGGTAGTTGGGGACAGAGTCTAACTCCTTCTTTCTCCTCTGATTTGACTATCAACTGGCACAGTTTTCTTAAAAGTCTCCTTATAAATCCTTTACAATCTGATTGCGTGGCTTTTCAGCCTGGTGTCACCGTCCCCTCGCCTCCTCACCTCCCAGCCTCCTCACCTCTCTTTTTTCCTTCCGTCCGCCTTCTTCTCCAGCCCAGTCAGAAATCCGGAAATCCGGAACAGGTCTTTCCTCGCTCCTATATACAGAACACTTATCCCTGTAGATTGCCACTGGAGGAAAAGTATCAGCATTGCTTTCTCCTCACTCACCGCAGCCAAAAAAAAAAAAAAAAGCTCCACATCCAGAGCCATTTCAGAGTCTGGTAATCCCATCACTGTTTACGGGTTATCGATTACTTCGTTTTTTTACCACAAATCAGCGTAAACAGTTTTTTTTCCCCTGCACTCCTGCCAAGGAGATTCACTAGCCTGATTCTTT
Organism: Triturus cristatus; assembly: GCF_964204655.1. NCBI lineage: Eukaryota > Metazoa > Chordata > Amphibia > Caudata > Salamandridae > Triturus > Triturus cristatus. The sequence continues at coordinate 729,214,626 of NC_140587.1, read as the reverse complement.
CTGTCCGTTTCACCGCAAAATGCTGTTTGTGCTGCGATATGTACAGCTGCGCTGAGGGCACCAAAGCTGCCGTATTGCGCCGCCATTGCCGATGGTGGGGGCATTGTCACCTCCGTCTGCACGGAGGCGTGGTTCTCCGTCATGACCCCGTCCAAGAATCAAGGGGTTAATTACTAGAGAATTGAAAAATTGTAATTGATTCATCTTGTTCTGACTAGAAAAGACAACAGTTGATATAACAACAAACAGTGAGTGCTAATCTATCTGATGTACAAGTGAGTGGATCAGATCAGAGCACCCCTCAGTTATAATGTACCCTACAATTAGATAGGTACGGTATCGAGAGTCTAGGCCTCTTTTTGTAAATAATTTTCAATGTCAAAATGTATTGACTGGCATTCTTTAATGCTCTAATATGTTTCTTTAAAGCACATACATGTTTGGATTTTGATGTATAATGTTTTTTAAATGTGTGTCATGTCTCAGCTCTGAGCAGCCTTGTCTAGGGTTGTGAAGCAAATCATGTATTTGTAAAATGTTTTAATTGTCCCTTTTCATGACTTGTGGAAAATCTATCATATGCATTGAAATGACGATGAAAGATATGTAATTAAATTCACAGGCCAAGATGAATTCATTTTCTTGTCCTTGATTCCAAAAAGAAGTGGGTTAAAAATTACAGCTAGATCCGGTTTGTGTTTATACTATTAGTTGCCCAATCTGGCTGGTTAGGGGCCTAACCCCTTGGTATGCATCTTTCTAAAAGTGCCATTTTTAAAAGTGCAATGATAAATTCGACTTTACCAGTTAAGGGGATTTATCATTACCCTTCCAGTGATATGGAACCTAACAGATCTACTCCTTCTCAATCAGGAATTACATCTTATAAAGTGTAATATGAAATTCCCAATTTTAACCCATGAGAGTGGTAGGCTTCACAGTAGTAAAAAATGAATTTGTGGGAGTTTCACTACCAGGGCATGCAAAATAGTACATGTCCTATCTTTTGATATCACAGAACCCTGCCCTATGGGCCACCTAAGGCCTACCCCAGGGGTGACGTTATGTAATAAAAGTGGAATTTAAATGTCAAATCAACATGGCAGTGTAAACTGCACATAGAAGCTCTGCAGTGGCAGGCCTGAGCCATGCTTAAAGTGCTACTTGGGTGGTGGCACAATCAGTGCTGGAGACCCACTAGTAGCATTTAATTTACAGGCCCTGGGCACATGTAGTGCATTTTACTAGAGACTTATAGGTTAATTAAATATGCCAATTTTGGATATATCAATCAAACCATGTTTAGGGGAGAGAGCACATACACTTTAGTACTGGTTGGCTGTGGCAAAGTGCTCAGAGTCCTAAGGCCAACAAAAAGAATGCAGCAAAGTTGGAGGCAAGCAGGCAAAGGTTTTGGGGAAAGACCACCCTAAGGTTGACAGATCTACTAGTTAGCTAACTAGTACTTATCCCATAACATGCCTGCTTCTATGGACTGATTGTTCATTGCTTTTCTGGTGGTAACAGGTTCTTTTTATGATGTATATGAACCAGAACTTACTTCCTACTATCTTGTAAAGTTCTCTGATGTATTTTGGACAAGTCCATACTATGCAAAGTCTACAAGGAGTGACAATGTGGATGTCTCTTATATCTGTGATTTTCCTGTTTTGAAGTGTGGAATCAACAGGGAGTTTCATAATAAGAACTAATAGGTTTTAAAACATTGCCCTTTCAATTGCCTGAAAACTAGATACAGCAGACATTTGAACTATGTTTTAAGGTAAGCTGATGGTGATTTAAGAGACTAAAGATTAAATAGGTAAAAAATGTACATAAGAAAAAGATCATAGGGCAGAACTAATTGCTATCCAGAAAACTTCCTGGCTAAATCTATCAACTGCGGGTAAGAAATATCACTCTAGACAGTTGTGTGAGACTTCACTTTTCAAATGGCTATCTCAAATTGGCATTGAAATATAATATTACAGTAGTAAAATGGCAAGGTATACTGCTATATAATTTTCAGGTATAAAAAAATGGACATAAATGTAGGTGTTAATGGATCATCTGTAATAGTGCATATAGAGGAAGCAGTTGTTAGTGAGATGCTTTTTGTCAAACCGTGAGGGTCAATAGAGATCCTTTTTCCCTTTAAAAAAAAAAAAATACTGGAAAAGGGGATAGTAAATCAAAATGGAAGAGATATAAATCACAAACCCATTTATAAATGTGGTTACAAATCGTGCCCTAGAAATTATGGTTATCTACACTTATGTATTCAGAAGGAACACTTTTTGCACTTAAATTATAACACGCCCTTGTTACCTGTACCAAAGAGAGAGATGTTATTGAAGTGGATTTCAGAAAAGATGCACCACCATAGACAATGGTATGTCTAACTATCCTTTAAGGCTGCTTGATACAATTTGACACAGAAACTTGGGTTAGGAAAACATTTAACAATGGTTTTACCCTTTCACCAAGGATATTAATTGAAAATGGCTTAAATAATCGGTGCATTCTGGCATTCATGTTATTTTACTTTTTATATGTTTGGTTTACCACAAGCTTTAGCTTAAACTAACAGCCATACATCAATAATGAGGCGAGACAAAATTATGTGTTTGATGTATGTGAACAAAGATGTTTTGACTGGCATAGTTCATATAATTGTGTTAACAAACTAATCATTAACTAAGGTAAATACCAACATTATGGATTCCTCAGTGCCAAAATAAAATGTAAATAGAGAATTAACAAGACGAACTTATGAACGGTAAAACAATATTGCTTGGAGAATTCCTTGACAGATCAGTAAATCGGAAAGCCCAAATTGGAGTTTAAAAGTCAAAATTTCATAAATAATTAAAGGTTTACGCCAATTCAACATTTTCTATTGTGGCAGAGCTAGCAGAGAAGTCTTAGGGGGAAATGTGCAAGGAAGTGGCGGACAGAAGCATTAGCCGTCCTGGCTTAACGCCTCTCTCCGCCACTTCTGAAATGCAAGGCTGCACCTTATATACAAGAATGTGGTTCAGCCTTGTGTTTCCCCCTGCGATGGCGCTAAGTTTAGAACTTAGCGCCAACGCAGGCACCCTTGCACCATAGTGCAAGGATGTCTGCATGCAGGGGAGGATTGTTTTTGTGTAGGAAGGTGTTAGACTTGGCATCTTTTAGCGTGTTTCCCCAGAGTCTTTGCTTTCTGACCTCCCGGTTTTGACTGGTGTAAAGATTCTGTGCACCTTTCTCACTGCTGATCAGTGGTAAAGTGCAAGTGCTCCTATTGTTGGTGGGCTGCAGCACTGGATTATGCCACCCACGCAAACAGCCCGTAAACTGCAAATCTGGCCTGCCATTGCAGAGCCTGTGTGCAGCCTGGGGCTGCCATGTCGACTTGGCAAGTGCGCACACTTGCCAGTCCATAAACCTTCCGTTTTCTACATGTTAGTCACTCTTAAGGTAGGCCCAAGGTACCCCTGTGGGCAGGGTGCATTGTATGTGAAAGGTAGGACATGCCCTGGTGTGTGTGGCATGTCCTGATAGTGAATTACAGCCTACTTTGTTTTTCACTATTGCAAGGCTAGCTGTTCCCCATAGGCTAGAATGGGCAGTTTGATTATAACATCCTATAATCCTAACTGATCCAGGGAACATGGTAGGAATTCGAGTTTAGTATGCCTGAACTCAGAATGATAAAATACATCTTTTAGTAAAGATGGTTTTAACATTCTGGGGTCGATTCCGATCCGGGTCGGAAGGGCACGGAACGCGATCCGGCCGGCAAAACTACGCGCCGTACACATGTTTTCTACCTGACTCGTACAGCTGTACGAGCGAGCAAGTACGATGCGAGCTACATGAAATTCACCGACCGACCGGCTCTCATTGACTTCTATGGGAGTCCGACCGAACCGAGTCCGACAGCATACGGCCGCATCGTACTCGCTTGGTCGGACTGCAGGACTCCGGCTCAGTCGGAAAACACTCTGGATCCGGCTCGGTCGGAAGGCTTTCCGACCCGGATCAGAATCGGCACCTCTGTGTTTGAAAATACCACTTATAGAAAGTAGGTATTTTCTTACCTAACCATCCAGCCTGCGTCTGCTAGCTTGTGTATTGTCTGTCTGGTTTGTGAGTGACAGAGGCTGCGGGAGACTCCAGAAGACAGGGCTGAATAGACCTATCTACATGTAAATGGGTGGGCGAAGTAGCACCTGGGTCTGAATAGGGCTGTGCCTGCCTTCTACAATGCTGATGAGCCTGGCCTACACTGACAAAGGAAGAAGGTGCACACCGGCAGAATGCACCCAGAACTGGTTTGAACTAGTCTAAATATTGGGGCCCAGACCCCAAGATTTAAGAACTCATCTGGAACAAGAAGACTGCCAAGAAGAAGAGCAGGAGAAGCTGCGAAAAGGAACTACTGCTTTGCTGGGCTGACCTGCAGTGGCTGCTTCTGTCTTGGGCAGTGAAAGGCTTGGACTGGACTTTCTGCAACCTAATTTGTGAGTCTCTCCAAAGGCTTGAGGTAGAGCTTGCTCCCTGTTCACAAAGTCTCAGGAACAGCAAAGACTTCAAGTTCTTCGACCCGCAGCACTGGGGACTGTGTGTTTTGTGCCTCAACCCGAAGAACACCAACCCGATGACGTCTACGATGCCACTGCCGACTCCGTGACTTGAAGGCAGCGCAGAGGGCACCGCCACAACACCGCATCGCAACCATGGTCTCACCGACGACGCTTGTTGATGCTGCCACCGAGATGCTGCTTGCACCGTGACCTCTGGGCTCTGCACCGCCTCGCTTCACACTGAAGCTTTGGCACAGCAAAGGGCACCGCCGCAACTCCGCACCGCAAACCTGGTCTCACCGACGCCGCCTGTTGATGCCGCTACTGAGCCGCTGCTTGCACCACGACTTGTGGGCACCGCACTCCGCACCGCGTTGCTTCAAGCCAAAGCTTTGCCACAGCAGAGAGCACCGCCGCTATGCTGCACAGTGGCCCTGGTCTCACCGATGACACCTATTGACACCACCACCGAGCCACTGCTCGCACCACGACCTGTGGGCACCGCACTCCGCACCACCTTGCTTCATGAGGATGCCATGGCGTTCCTGACGCCACCACTTCCCGCCGAGATCGATGCTGCTGCTTGCACCGTGGTTTGAGGGCACCGCTCGTAAGTTACACGATGCACCACCCTCATCCCACACCGCAGGCTTGGCCCACCGGCACCATCGACTCCCGTTCATCCGCCGATGACAGCGCTTCAGCAACAATGATGCTGCTGCTTGCACCGTGACCTGCTAGCACCGTGGCAAGCACCGCCTTCATCTCGCACCATGACCCTGGTCTCACTGACGATACCAGCTGACGCCGTCACCGAACGGCTGCTTACACCGTGACCTGGGGCACCGCATGCCGCACCGCTTCGCACCACAGCACCCGACACCTGCTGGCGCCAGTGCTCCTGATTCCATCAGAGAGGAGTTCGACCTGCAACACGGGTAACTTCAAGGGACCGACGACTCCTGCACCGACCTCCGGAACCGACTCCTGCGGACGCCGTGTCCTCGGAGACTCGACCCAGAGGTCTCCAGTGCCCTGCATTTCTAAAAGCTACTGTTTGTGGGTCTTCCCGACACCGTAGCTGACTTGCGCCGCCGCGGCCAGCCAGAACTATTCTGGATTTGTGTGCTCACGACGCCGTGGTAGCCCGGACGGAGCTATCCACACAAGGAACTCTTTTTAATCAGCGTCTTTTTGAACTGTGAAATTTTAAGTATAGTATGGTGGATGTTTTATCACTTTTGGGTCTTTTTTTAATTATATAAAAATATTGGATATTTTTCTAAACTGGTTTGGTGTCCTTTTGTAGTGTGTACACTGTATTACTGTTGGTTATGTGCAAATGCTTTACACACTGCCTCTAAAATAGGGCTGGCTGCTCGTTCCAAGCTACCAAGGGGGAGAGCAAGGGTTATTTTAGACATCTAGCTCCCTTATTCTGACTAGAGTGGCGGTTTTTGCCTGGCTTTGGCCGACCCCCTAGCCTGCCAAAAATCCAATTTCTAACAGAAGGTGTCCCTTCCTGCACATAAACAATCCTGAAATGCCATTTTATCACTGTCATGTGTGCTGCACGAAGCAGCACACATGACAGTGACAGAATGGCATTTCAGGAAAGTCACAAAATTTAATTTTTTTAACGGGTTGATTATGTACAGGAAGGGACATCTTCCTGTACATAAACAATCTATGGCATTTTGCTTTTTCCATGTGTGCTGCACAAGGTACCACACATGGAATAAGCTAAAACGAGGAGAAATATGCATTTCTCCTCGTTTCGCCAACATAATACCAGGTTTTACCAGGTCTTAATTTTGGCGCTGCCTCCAATGTACGCCACCCTTGTACATTGGGGGCAGAGTCAAAATGAATGGGTGTTGCGGAGGAATGCCCACCGCAACAATCACTGCCCACCCCTTTCATGCTAACCATAGCGTGAATGGGGGCCTTATTCACAACACAGTGTTAAACCATGTTAAGTGGCTTAACGCCGCCTTGTAAATAGGGCTAAGCCCGTATTGCCACCACAACATCGGTAAAAGTGACATTGTGGTGGCGATAGGGGCTCGTACATATGCCCCTTAGATTTATATAAAAGCAAAATTAATTGTGTGGTGCTTTATTGAGCAATCGTGTTTACGGGTAAGCTCATTTTGCAGGTGGCCACTTTCTTCATAGAGCTAGCTGATTCAATCACTTTTTTTAGGCAAAGTAAGCATGGTCTTTTATTTCTGGGGGATCAGCAACTATGGTGCAATCTCTTCATATGTATCAACACTGATTAGGACCATTTAAATTTGAAATGAGGACTAGACCAATTGTAGTTAAATTATCCCATAAAAATCACATAAAAATGTAGAAGATTAGAGGTATCACATGAAATGATTTAGTCAGTAGCTCAATACTTCAGGTTAAAGTTTGTTTGCAACCACAAGCCATATATTCTTACTGTGTTGTTGATCTAATAGATACAAAAAGAACAATTGATGTACAGAATGCAGAACAATGTCATACATTTACCCCAGTACAGAGATCTGGGCCGAAAACCATAGTTTTTTTTGCTCACCATGACAGTCCAGTTTGGACCCAGCCATATGCAAATTAGTCTTGAGCCTGCGCCTAATGGGAACAGTCCAGCCCGAACTGCCAGGCCAGGTCCTCCCTGGACTGGAAACAAGCATCCTAGGACCGGTTTCGGGCTTTCAGCCCTCATCAGCCAGAATAGCTTGACTCCATAGGCATGGAGAGCACGGGACCCACGTCTGGGCATACCCGTCCCACTCGGGGTGACAAATGCAAAAAGAACAATTGATGGACAGAATGCAGAACAATGTCATACATTCACCCGAGTACAGAGATCTGGGCCTAAATCCATCGTTCTTTTGCTTACCATGCCATTCCAGTTGGGAACCAGCCATATGCAAATCAGTCTTGACCCTGCACCCAATGGGAACAGTCCTGCCCGAACTGCCAGGCCAGGTCCTCCCTGGACTGGAAACAGGCATCCTAGGACCGGTTTTGGGCTTTCCGCCCTCATCAGCCAGGATAGCTTGACACCAGTGGCATGGAGATTAAACCCAGCTCCTTGTGACTAGGGGTGAATGTTTGCATTGTTCAGCGTACTGTCCATCAATTGTTTCTTTTGCATATGTTGATCTAATGGAAGTAAAATAAAAAAACATAGAAATGAATGTATACTCATCCATGACTTGTACATCCACAAGACAATTTTATATTGACTCAAATTCATCAGTGAGGGTTACGAGAGGGTTTTTGAGATTTAGAATATGCTTTATTTAAATTTTAAGATTTGTAAAAACCTGGACCCCTACAGGAACTATAATGGGTTATGCTGATTAGGTAAAGAGAACAATGGAACCATAGTATAAACGTTATGCCTTTCTCTATCACTATACTTATTCTGAGTTAAATACTTCAATCCAATTTTTAAAAGAACAAGAATCAAAATAATTAATTCAGCAGTTTTACTTTTTTCGGAAGAGCACGAATGAGAAAATCAGTTATACAATTAGATGTATAACCCTTGCTGTTAATTAATTTGCATCTATTCAATTAGCATGATTGAAAGCACAAAACCTGATAGTATTTAGCCTAAATTGATTTCAGTTATCAACAGGGGCTCAGTTTTTGTAGGTCAGTTTTCTTTTTTAATGGGGTTTTATAACTTGAATGTATTGATCTTATTGATGGTATTTATTTATAGCTAAAACCTTTTGCAGAGCATGTTGTATATGTTATGTTATGTTATGTTATGTTACGTTATGTTATGTTATGCTAAGTAGCTCTGTACCCAAAAGGGTATCCTGGCACTGAATATGATTAATATTTTGTATGAACAGTACATGAGAGGGGGCGAGTAATATTTTATTATGTATGGAACCATGATTACACAAGTCTCTAACCAGATCGCAAAACCCATTTTATTTTAAATCCCAGGTCTGAAAGTTAAACATGACTCTCCATACACCTGCTAGTAAAATTGCTCAGAAATCATTGTGTATTGTACCTTCTTCTATGGAAAATATTACTGTGTGCAATCGAGCTCCCAGTAAAAAATGGGGCTTAATCCAACTTGTGAGCATATTTTCTAACAATTTGGGAATGGGTGCATTCTGTTCCATTATTGTGCCTTCCACCTATGAGACAAATGCGTACATGCCAATAGGCCCGATTCAGGCATGAGTCTCATGAATTTTTTACTCAAAAATGCCTTTATTTTGTCTATCTCCCATTTGAATTTGCCTCTCCTTCAATAGAAGTCAGTGGGGGAAATACATTCTTCAGATTATTTATTTTTAAATCTCCCACTGTTTGCATTGCATGGTATAAGGGGTCTGAAGTTCCACCACTACAAAAGTCAGGGCTAGACAGGTAATGTGTTCTATGGGACATTTCCCTGGGAGGCTGGAACCATTGGAGGACATTTTTAAAGGTATGTGGCTTCTGCTGCCCATTGGCGCCATGGAAGGACCACTTATGTGTTTGTGACACTTGAATGACTCAGTCCTGGCTGTCTCGGCAATAGCCATTGGGCAAGACTGACTCATGACATCAGTGAATCAATGCTGTGATGTTGGTCGAATGTTAACATTACATTGTAGCCACAGAGTGTGAGCAGAGTCAGCCCGTCTCCTCCCCAAGCCTGCTGCAAGCAGTGAGGACGGTACTGCACACTCCCAGGTTACTTTGCTCAGTCATAGTGGTGCTAATGCAATCTGACTCGACAGCGGAGGAGGCGCTATTAATGCGTGACTTTGCATTTCAGTGCGATAAGGTGGACCACCACACTGACATGTGTTAATCTAACACAGTATGCGCGGTACTTGCAGGGCTGTAAACACATCTTTTGAAACACTCATAATGTAGCTAACAATCAATGCATATCAGAAAAGCATACATTGTAGTTAGTCTGGTTAACTTAAAGAGTGGCAGTAGCCACTCGGTAGTCATGGTTAGGGTCATCAGAGATGTGGTCATTTGGGATTTTTGTCCCTTAATATCTTTGCACCCATTTGACGAATGTCCACAAAACTTTGCAGACCTGTTTCACCCATTTCATTGTCAGAGGACTGAAAGTTTCGCCATGTTTGGTCAAGGGGATGCAAAGTAAAAAGGAGGAGCCCAAAATGGGATAAAAATCCGTGGACCGTAAGTCAGGGCTTTTTCAAGGCTAAGATAACAAACACATTTAACTAACAGCAATCGACAAACCCAAAATTATAAAACCCAAAGCCAAAAGTATGCCAATTCCAAGGACATCATACAATTTGCATACCCAGTGTCACATCATGCATCAAAAAAACACCCATGTCATATCCAGTATAACATGACATATGTATAAAAATAGGATAACGTGGTAAAATAAAATAAACAAAAACCAAGCAAAGAATGAGAAATACAGGACAAAAAACTGAAGTTATCATAATAAGCAACGCGCAAAAGGCAAGAAAGATTTTCGTAGAAGATTGGAAGAGATAATGATCATTGAGATGAAAATACATTAGTCGCGCACAAATTTTAGAAGTTATTAAAGTTATTAGCAAAAGACCAATATTAGATATGTGCATTCATTCACATTATACAGGTCAATACCCAGCATTAGGATTCGCGAGTGATGTAACAGCTTAAGGTGTTGAAAATTAGCACAGCCAACCAGTGACAATAACCAATTTGAATAGAGAGATGGCCATTTATCCATACATTAATTCAAGTATTGTAAACATTAATCATATGTTCAGTGATGCAGTGTGGGTATCGTCAAACATCATTATAGTCGAAGAGGTCCAACACAAGGGGAAGACGAGAACATTTTACTTTAGCATTTAGTAGTTTTCAATACAGAAATGCAATAGTCATCCATCACCATGTATACCTTATAGCTTCTATAGCTATTATAGAAAGTCCTTGGACTATTTAAACATGGTCCTATGGCATATATGAACAAAACCAGAAGTGCAGTTCCTCTAGGAGAAGGGGGTTAGGAAAAAAGGGGGGAGAGCGATTAGTCTCTATAGAATGCCCTCACACACCTGTGTGTGAGGGCATTCTATAGAGACTAATCGCTCTCCCCCCTTTTTTCCTAACCCCCTTCTCCTAGAGGAACTGCACTCCTGGTTTTGTTCTCGATTCCTTGGAGCACGGTGCAGGACCTCATTAAAAAGCTCTTGGTTGGTGTGTGAGGGCATTCTATAGAGACTAATCGCTCTCCCCCCTTTTTTCCTAACCCCCTTCTCCTAGAGGAACTGCACTCCTGGTTTTGTTCTCGATGCCTTGGAGCACGGTGCAGGACCTCATTAAAAAGCTCTTGGTTCCTCCCCTTTTGAAGCCTATGGCATATATCCCATGCCATAGTTACAAATCAATATTTAGTGCAATCAACTGTACGGCACAGGGCCTATGACTACTAGCACCCTGTGTCCGTGTGTGCAGTAGTGAAAAAGGGTGAAAGATGTGCATTCCTTTACTACTAGCACTACATGTCTAGGTGTGTGGTAGTAAAAAAAAGGGGGGTTTGTGAAGGTTGTGCATCCCCCCTTATGTTCGAAAACACAGGGTCTCACCGAATGATCCGACGAACTGTTACTCTAGATTCGAGTGATGTCAAACGGTCTAATAACAGGCTGAAAGGAGATTGAAATGAAAGAAGTCACATACAAGCAGAGGTGCTCAATTCCAAAACTAAAGCGCCTAGGTTAAGATATACTCGCTATTGAAAATGAGTTGAACGTAATCTATGTCGGATCCTACCTATAATTAGGGCTCGGCAGAATTTGCGTAGTCGCGCTCCACGAACGGTAAAAAAATCTCTGCGGGCACGCAGAAATTCCACGAACACGCGGAATTGCTTGTTCGCAATGCTTTTTTACTGTTCGCGAATGCTGTTCACGTGCTCGGGGGGGAAATATCTTGTGAACATGCATTTTAAGAACGCGAACAAGCAAAAAATTCCACGAAGCCGCGGAACGCAGAATTTTGTGCAGTTCCGCGTTCTCCGCGGAACGCAAAATTACCCAAATTCCGCAAATTCCTCGAGCGGAACGGAATTTACCGCCCAGGCCTACCTATAATGAGTCAATACTCGTACGTCCAATTTCAAGTTACGAGAATGGATACTGAAGGCGATAATCTATGGAGGAAAGTACAATAAGAAAGCTGTCCTGGAGAAAAATACTTACTTGGACCAGTATGCCACGAGACAGCTGACTCACCTGAATAGTTACAGGCGCATACTTCAGCCCAGAGTTGACAAACAATAGACTTATAAAAGGACGTATCACTGCCCGTCAGTTGCACATTGCGTGTAGCTCTACTTTTTTAATCATGCCACTTACAGGCATGCAACGTATTTTGACAACAACCTTGCACAGAAAAGGAATGGAGGACTACCTAATTGGAGAATCGACTCATAAATTGTGATGAGTTCATGCCCATATCCTATGCTCTCTCTGACTAAAACTTTAATGCTTGAGAAGTCTAGAACACATGAACTGCTGAAATAGTTTCTCCCTGTTGCTCTTCCACGATGTTTGAAAGACATCAATAGATTAGAACAGTACATTTAACGACTTATTTCCTGGCTACTCTTTTTCGTTATAAAGACGACATGACATTGGTGGATTCTCTATGAACATTTAAGGATCGCCCCCCTTACATAGCTAAGCCTTGAAGAAGTTACTAATGCAACGAAACACGTGTCGACGTGTCGGCTGTAATGTCTCTATTTCACCATGCTATTCTGTTCTTCCAGCAACAAGAACTGGTCTTTGAAAAAATAACTGTATGAACATGAAATGTTTTTAAACAAATCTTTTTCTTGTATAAATACATGTACAGTATGTATTGACTAAATGTCACACTGATTGTTAAATTTCAGGGAACCCCAGTACAAATCCAAATATTGTCACTATCCTGTGATTTGAGCGATACATAGATCTTGTGTTTCAATTTTAAAAAAATCAATGTTGTACTAATATTGTTGAGTGTTACATCTGTCTGTCTAATGTTTAGCACGGCAATCTTTTAGGAGAACCTTACATCAACATCCAAGGTAGTGGGGTGTTTGTGTTACACTGATTGGCACCTAAACTAATTATTTTTCATACTTGGAATTTGCCAACACACTGCCCACCTTTACACTTCTTTGTTCTTCTGATGTGCGACTGTCTGTGCCACCACTACCCCCTGTCTATTTTATAAGGTAGAAAGAGGTCACAGTCTTGATATGCTCTGTGAGTGAACTAATGAGGCATAAGAAATCTGACACACAGAGATAAATTGGTTGCTGCAAAGAATACGTTTGATATCCCTTGGAAGCCAGGCCTTACCTGTCAGGCTCCCCCATCAAAGTGTGTAATACATAGTGGTGTTGGGCAAAATTGTCAAGTCCTGGTTGCTTGTGTTCCAATTCTGGGAAGACCTGACCTGAAATTTCGGGCTGGATTGTTCTCATTGGAACTGGGTCAAGAACGATTTGCATATGGTTGGGTCCAAACTGAGATGGCATGATGTGCAAAAATAATAATGGATTCGGATTGGGCCTGTGAGAAATTCTAATTATGCCGAAGTACGGGAACTTCAAACTAGGTGAGAGCGGGTGGCTGCTGGCTACTGTTGTTGTGTCATGTCACATTAACAGCTAGTTTCTCAGTGCAAAGTGACTGCTCTGGTCCATTTAGGATGTGAGGGTACATTGTGTTGAATGCTGAATTATGCCTCTGATACAATTACAAGTAATTACAAGTAATTTTGCAGTAATTACACTGGAGAGAATAACACCAGTTACGTCCACCACTAATCGGGATGCACCCCAAGTAATTACTAGTGACTGAGATTAATTAAAACATTTTATCCGTCACCAGACGTGGGCCCTGTGTACACTGTGTCGGTGGAGCCAAGGTATACCTGGCTGATGAGCGCTAACTAGGGCAAAACCGGTCCTGGTTTGCTTGTGCTCCAGTTCAGGGAGGACCTGGCCTGGTAGTTTCAGGTTGGACTGCTCCTATTGGAGAGGAGTCAAGCCTGATTTGCATATGAGTGGGCCAAAACTCAGGTGACATAGTGTGCAAAATAAGGATAGATTCGGATGTGGTCCTGAGCAATTATCACTGGCTGAGATTAATTCAGCAGTTCCATCCATCACTTTTTGTATGCTTTAGCAGCTTTTAAAACTGCAGATGAGCGTGGCTAAATAAAACCCTTTTGACAGAATTGAACCATGCTTTTAAATATTAGATAAGCCACCTATATCATATAAGATTTTTTTGTTGGTATGTTTCTAAAGTGACAAGACCATAAAAGCTATTTTGACTGGAAAGGTCTGTAGCTGATCCTATGCGAAAAAGTAAAGTTCAATAAAAAACGTAGTTTCTGCTAACTTTTGATTGGGATAAGATACAGAAGTAATTCAGCCACCGTTTTTAATATTTATCAAAAGGCCAATCAAAGGTGAAGTGTGTGCTGTATATAAATGTATGGAAAAAGTTCATAATGCTCTTATTTCAGTGATCTTATGTCTCACCGTTTTTATCAGTTTCAGTCCATGAAACTGCCTGCAACGTGTGCATGGGACATTCATTTTGCAATGATTAGTGAATAAGAGAGAAGAAGAAGCCAGATGGTAGGGTCAATAATAGATGCAGAGGGGGAAACACAGAACACCAACACAAGCCTAGTACATACATTTACGCAATATTGTGGGGAATTGAACGCAGCAGAAACACTGGCTGAAAAATATGAGATTACAACATCTCTGGATCATCTAGACATTCCAATAGTAAGCATAGAAGATAGAGATGACTTAGATAGGGAAGGCACAATAGAGGAGGTGACGGAAGCAACTAAGCATCTGAAGGTGGGGAAAGCCCCAGGTTGAAGAGAATACCAGCAGAGCTCTATGAAAAGCTTACTTCAAAAGGGAGTGTACCCCTCCTAAATATGTATAAGGAAGCAAGAGATTGAGGGATACTATGCCAAGTCCTTAGGCATACACATATCACATTAATACACAAAAAAGGGACACCAAGGGATAAATGTTCATTGTATTAACCAATATCAACATAGAAACCAAAATTCTGTCAACCATCCTGGCCCCAAGACTAGTGGGATTTGTCACCTCCCTTATCAATAAATACAAACTAGATATTATTCCATGACTCTCCTCACAACTTAGTATTAGGAAAGTACATAGATAGCGGGTATACACAAACTCAAGGGATAAGCCAAAACCTAGTGAGTTTAACAATAGAGACTATGAGGTTTTCCTTCACCTCTTTTATATTTCTATTCAGTATAGCCTAAAGATTTTGTTAACAACAGATTTCACTCATTACAGGGCCATTATTGGGTGTAACCATGGCACTAGAACATGGTCACACTGGATAACTATGTCAATACCTAAATACTACCTACTGGCTTGGGGTCTATACATATTTTCACCGATGGTTATTATGAGTGTGGTGACAATGTTGGATTAGAACAGCAATGTAAAAAATAACGACGGAAATGATTTATCTTGTCGCCCGGATAAAGTCATTGGTATACCTACCATAGTCAAAACACGTGTTGTCTACATATCATATTGATTGTATTGGATGCATATGAAGATTGAGAATAAAAGAAGAATATGTCTACATCAACTCATTGTGGAAATCTGTGATTTGAACACTGGTGCTCAGGATTGTTTTTATTGGGGGCAGCTTTGTCGCCTACTTTAAAGCATAGAGGGGCCACTTCACATCCCTGTAGCACCAATTTTGATGTTGTGCATCAAATATTTAATGTGGCAGTGCGCAGAAGTTACCCTGCTACATCATTGTGGTACCACAATCTATCCTGTCATTAGATGCTGAGAAGGCTTTTGACGCAGTACACTACCCCTTTTTGCTCCTAAAACTTCAGAGAACGGGATGAGAAACTCTTGTTCCGCAGCTGGATGACCCTGTTTATAATGGGCCGAAGGCAGCTGTCCAAGTGAATAAAATGACATAAAATACTTTTCCATTAGGGTGAGGAACTAGTCTGGCATGCCTCCTATCCCCACTTTTGTTTGCGATAAGCATAGAACCCTTGGCCTGCTGAGGGAGAGCTCACAAAGATATTACAAGACTTCAGGAAGATGCCAGCTCCATTGAAGGAAAAATTTTGTTTTATATGAATGATACACTCCTCTATGTAACACACCCATCCAAAGATATTCCAGATATTCGGGGAATATGGAACGTATTCAAGGTACACGATAAACTGGTAAAAGTTCCTTATGTATAAGTATACAAGATGGACCCTAGACACAGGAGTACCTCCGTTGATCGAGATATCCACAGAGGGTTTTAAATACATGGGAATATGTGTGATGCCCAAAACTGAATCATTTCTGTTAAGAAGCATTGAGAATATTGTGAGGTGCTGGAGGATCTTCCTTCTTACAAACACTGGGCCACGCAGCCATTTTTAAGATGATCACCCTTCCAAAATCACTGCATTATATGCAAAATGCACCTTACCTGATATCTGATACAATCCATGAGAGAAGAGAAAAGGAACTGAGGAGTTTGCTTCAGGATATCGGCATTCCAAGAATAGCACTAAAGGCCCTAACTATGAACCCCCTACAATGGAGGGATTGCACTTCCTCACATCAGAGCATACTACTGGGTTGCACAACTTATTATCATTAATCACTGGATATGCACCTCACAAGATGAGGCAGCATTCTGACTGGAGAGGGCAATATTTGTCAGTCCCACATAACTTCACTAATTATGTGGTATATGGTCGCAAGGGAAGGGCAGGTCATGCGCCAGCTACACAAGACCTGATAACAGCTTGGGAGAAAAATATGAGATACCTTGGTTGGCAAACAAAAGCAGAAAGGAAACTCCCCTGTAGGAAGGTGAAAACCTTAAGGAAGTTACTAAATTGGTGGGATTGAGGGCTTCGGTCAACATTTGAATTTTCAAAGTCAGAGGTCTTCTTGAAGTAGACTCAATTAGGCCTTTTTCGAGTATGCTGCAAGAATCTGGCTTAACCAACAGTCAACTGTTAAAATACAACTCAGACATGCCTTACAAGCAGGGGACCTGGTCTGATCAGAGATTCTTGACTGTGCCTCTTTTGAAGGAAAAGTGCTCATGGAGAAGCTGGGGAGAGGGACGCTCTCCTCCCCCTACAACTCCTCCCCCTTCAAAACCCTCATTAATAATATGCCGGATAACTGGCATATTTGCAGCGAGATAGGAACACGAAATAGATGAATTGGAAAATACAGACTGGGAGGAGGCATTAATGCATCCAAGAGAGGTTGCAATTAAGGCTGATACAACTGAGGATTCTTCATAGTGTATTATAATAGGAAACGGATATAGGAGCTGGCTTTTACAAAATGGGCCAAACCCCCAACTTAACATGTCTAAAATGAAGTACAAGGGAGGGTACCTTTCTAAGCACATGCTAGGGATGCAACAAGATACAGGTATACTAGAAAAATATAGCCCGGGAACTGATCCAAATCCTAGATTGTGACATTCCAATGACTCCCCAATTTGTTCTTCTGGGATTTCCCAATGATGTGGGTATGCCACGAACCAAGGTGATGTTCTGTATGCTGGGACTGGTAAATAATAAGCAGGAAGTGATGAGAAAGTGGGAACCTCACCAAGTCCTTAAGAAAAGGGAATGGAACAGAGAAAGGATTTATATATAGGACCTGAGAGGGTGACATACAAGCAAGACGCTGCTCATGCATATTCCTTAAGATGTGGGGAAGTTGGATTTACTAATATGAACTGGGAGGCACCATTGAGGAGCTTATGGAGAACGTAGAGGCTGCCACGTGGCGGGAAGCCCTTGAGCAGCCTGATCACAAAGACTTGACGAGAGAATATTGTTGATACATGTACAATAAGGTTAATGGCATATGTAAAGTGCCTGTTGTCTGTAGGCAAAATGTTATTTATTTTATACAGGAAAAATTGAATGGAAATATTTTATCAAAAAAATGTTAATTGAAGTCTAAATATAAATACACTTATAAGCGATTGGATTCAGCACAGCTCTTGGTGGCGGAGTCGTTTTTCTCACATTCGTGGAGGTAGACTGGCAAAATACACATGAGATTATTTATATAGTCTAAAGTCCATCCCTTTTATAATTGCACTAAAGCTGGCAAAGAAACAACTTTTAATGGAAGTCGTGTCTTCTTTCGAAAATAGGGACTGTATAACTGTGTAATCATATCATGGAAAATGGATGTCAAAACCCTGAATAAACGTAATTGGAAATGCACTTAGTATTTCCAGGGACACATGACATAAAGTAGGCAGTTTACATATCAATGAAGGAAAATATAGAACCTGATTTTTAGTGTCCCCGATAGACAGTTTTCACTTTATGAATGGCGGTTGTCAGCATTGGGGGTGCAGACAGCTGCATGCCCACACACAATGCTATTCACTGAATGACATTTATTTCTAAGAGCAGCCCTTGTCAGTTTAAGGGACGGGAGCGGTTTAAAAACACAACATATTGGTATTCAATTGGGTTGCAACAGACTGAAAAATAATGAAGCAGCATATTTTATGATTCCTTGTGAAAGGAAATTGTGTGCTGTGACTGATCAGTACACAGTCGTAGTGCAAATTGATGGTGAGATTGCAGACTCGGAGGATCGCAAAAACATTGACTTGCTTGAGCATTTGGCCCATATTTCACTAAAGGGAGCCCTTGAGCACAGACTTTCAGAATCTTGCACGCCGCACTAAAGTTTCAAATCGCGTTTTAAAACTCTTTCTTTGTGCAAGTTCCACAACTGTGGCAAGTGTCTTGATACTGAACTTAAAAGTCTCCCTCCATCAAGTAATATCCTACTGTTGATTGCTCAGGAGAAACAAGAACGTTTCATTTCTTCTTGCTTTTCCTTCACTCTTTGAACTGTGGAGACAATGCCGCTCTTTCCTTCAGTCTTTAGGCAGGGTTCTTAATACGTAAAAATGTTCATTCATTTCTGCAGCCTTCAATTTACTTGAGCATCGGTCACCTGCAATATTAAACCCACCTCATTTGTATTAACCTGTAATGAGGTGTTGCAATTGAAAGTGAACGTTCTAATTTTGAGGCATCATAAACTTGTTCTCTTTTGTTAGCCTTCGAAATTGCTTGATTGGAACAGTACAGTTATTAGGGATAGACTTTGACAGTGGCAGCCTGCATGGCTCGTGGGTGGTGGGGGGTCACGGGCGCAGGATGGTAATCATAAGGGGAATCACGCGAGGATGCGCAAAACAAAACAAAAATATAAAAAATTAATGTACCGTCCCGCGTCTCTGCCCCATGCCTCAAGAATCAGGAAACACAGCCAGGCCCCACTGACCAATCACAATGCTGCAATGCAGTGTTGTGATTGATAGGCACGAAGGCTCCCCATACAAATCACAACGCTGCAAAGCAGGGAATGGGGGCCTGGGCATGTTCTCCATGCAGGCTGTATTGCAGCCTACATGGAGAAAGGGGAAAGTGCGCATGACTGGTTTGGGCGAGCCGAGAGGACCGTCCAAACAGTAATTGCACACTTAGGAGAATGCAAACCACTCCTCCCCTGCCCTGCTCAGAGAGCAGAAAAGGCCTGCCCACTCTCCCACCCTGTCAGGATCTGCTTGCACCCCTTCCTCTAAGCACGGGAGCAGAATGTCGCAAGTTCCCGGTACCTCCCCTAGCCTTCCCAGTGTTCCGCGTAGATAACTTAAGCGAGCGCACCAAGGAATTCCAGAGGGGGAAAGGGGATGGGACAGAGAAGAGACAGCCACTTAAGTCCTTCTGGTTCTTCACTTTTCACACCCTTCTATCTTCTTAGGACTGGACAGGTGAGTCTTTTTCTAAAACAAGAATATGACATTTAAAACATGAGTTATCCTTTCTGCCTAACCTTATGTTAAGTGTTGTTGTGAATTCTTCCTCTGAACACCTACCCTGTCAATAGTGGCCAATGCTTCTCTTCTTTTTCTACAACTCTCTCTGTTTTGTTTTCTCTTCTTCAGTGGTGCTGTAACTAAATTGATGATATTAGTTTTCCCTTTTTTCCTTCTGCCTATCTCTTCTAATTAAATCTTTATTCCTTCTCCTAGAGGACCCTTACCCGCTGGTGCGAGAGGAGCGCCTCTACTGGATTCTGCTCAGGTGAGTAATATTATCTATACATGTTTAAATTCTGCTCTCAGCGTGTGTCTATATCTCCTTTTTCTCTCACTGCTCTCAGAATTTCTCTTCTTGCTTCCTTTTCTTTCTTCTTGATATTTGGTTCACTACTCTCCACACTTAAATATGTTCTGAGATTCCTTGGTGATTCTTCACTACCGTTAATATTTGTGTGTGACAGAACTCTCCTTTTACACTGACTAATGCGTTCTCAAAATATATTTTATACAATATGAAACTGCTTAGTTTTTTCTTATGCTCACTGCTATTTTGGCCAACTAACATTAAACTGCGTTTACCCGGCAGAAGGTGACTACTACCAATAGTGCTCGAAGGCGAAGCACGCTACCAATGACACTCGGGAAACGTCTTAATATTTTATATGAGGAACAGTCTTACTTTAGCTTTTCTTCTCTCACGGTCAAAACCAATGCTCGGAACTTGTTTACGTGACAAAGTAACTTTTCCCTGAATGACTTCACGATGCGTGTCAAAATCGACCTCTTCTCCTCAGATTCTTGGTGAAGTGCGCAGCGGCAACCGCTTCACACCTGTACCTTCATGATTTTTATGGAACGCTAGAGCGCTAACCTGCAGCTCCACAGTTCCAGTATTGGCAGCCATCTTGGATTCAGCTCGATCGTTGTATAAGCTTCGGAATCCGCGCCTCTTCTTATGAATGTCAGTTTTCAAGACCCTTGACCTTACAGAAGGCTTCAATCTTACTTTTGGCCTGACAGTCCTGACACACTCGCAAAGCAGCACAAACATGAAATGATAATAACTGAAAGTTATTATCATTTTATGTTTTCTCTCCTCGCACTGCTTGAAAGCAGTGGGGCGATGCTCCTCCGCCATAGCAGAGGAGCCACCACTGGAATTTGATAGGTATTGTGGAGTATTCAAGTTCTTCTTGATAGCGGATTGGAGGGAACGCTGCTGTACTCTTGCCTGCCCACCCATTCTGGACATGCCCCTGCTGCAGTAAACCAGCAGCTTCGTGGCTCCCCTGCGCACCACATTCTGCCTTGCCTTTCCAGATTTTCAGATGCTGGACTGCCGGTTTGCTGGTACTCATTTGCAGCGCTTCAGAAACCTTCTGCTCCCCTGACCCTCAGCAGTATGGTGGTATCTAACGTCGCTGAACTGGCCTGATTGAATAGCCCACACCTGCCCTGTTCTCCATAAAGTATGCATCCCTGTTGCATTCTGTAAGTTTAACTTTGAAGTGCCTATTTTAGCCAGCAGCGGCTCCTCCACTGCGGCAGCACTTTAAAAAATGTAAAAATAAAACGATAATAAAACAGGTTTTAAACGCTTTTTATTATCATTTTATTTAGCTTGTGCTGTGTCTTGCTTGGGGCAGTGCCATGGTTATGATAGGCTGGAGCGGGAGTGGTGGGATCTACCTACGCTGAGCATGTAATTTTGGCTTGCTGGTATCTGGTCGTTCAAAAACTACATGCGCAGTGACTCCTCTCCAGCCCCAGCTGCATTGCTGAGGCTGGAGAGAGCAGGCACAGACTCCCAGTCTGTCCTGGAGTGCACATCATTGGTGCTCAGGATAATCCTGAAGCTGGTCTCATGCAAGAGCAGCTTCAGGATTGGCTGCAGGGCAGGCTGGGAGCCTGTTCCTGCCTGCAGCTGAGGAGAGGAGTGGAAGAGCTCAACCTGATGCTCAAGGGCAGCAGGTAATTTTTAAGAAAAATGTTTTGTCTTTGTTGTCCCTCGTCCCACACCTGCCTCCTTTCCTCAATACGAGCCGCTCTTGATTTTAGCCTAGACTAGCCTTTCCAGTGGGTGAATCATGGAAGCAGGCTATTGTTGATGATATTGATTCAGCATGCCTTCCTCCTGCTTGATAAGAGGTTTAAGTGAGCACATGCTCTGTTTTAACAGACCTCCATCCCTTTGCTACTGTGTTTAACCCTCCATGAGGTTACAACTCTGCCTGTGGGTGATGGTTTGAGTTACAGGACTCATAGGAGTTGTGTGCCATGCCCAGATCCCACTACTTTGTTGTGCCCTGAAAACAAGTAGCTCTTGTGACTCAAGTGTAAACTGGTGAATTCTCAAAATCCATGTGGGTGATCGTGATGGAGCACAGGGTTCCACCGCCACTTTCTCATCACAATGAACCGCACATTCAGCTGGAATGCAGAGAGTAGTCAGCTGATAAAGAGAGAAGGATGTTTAATTCCTCTTCTGAACAAACATCGTATTTCCTTTGTCCAATAATATTGGTTGCAGGAGACATAGGTGTATGGGACTTAATTGCACTAAACAAACAGCAACCAAAGCAGTAGGGGCTGTAGTTGGGGAGGCATCTTAATGTTCAATTTGTTTAATGGGACAAAAAATGTGAAAATAATAGATGTACAAATTGAATGGACCTAAGTATGTGATACAGACATTGTAGTAGAGAATAAAAAAAATAAGAACATTTAACCTGATTAACATCTGTTTTCATAGGAATAATAAAATATATTTAAGTGATGCTTTAGACAAACCTGAATTTGAATTGAGAGATGTATTAAAGAATTACCCCAATGTTATCCCCATAATAGTTGGGGGCTTCAATAGGAAGCTTAATCTCAGTAGCTCAGTTGTGGTAATAAGTGAACTTGTAGAGGAATATCAGGTTCCAGCTGCTGTATTCCCTTTAGGTTGTAACACACAGTATCTGGACAATATGTAGTTCTGCCTAGCAAAACAATGGGTTCATATGTTTAAAAAAAAGGCACTGCCAGGTCTACCTGCCCACCTTACCTGTGTCCGGTCCTTCGACCAGGCCAAACCCTTCAAACCCACTGCACTGAGGCTCCCAGCCTCCTACTCTTGCCTATCTCCTCTGCTTGTTGCTTCTCTTTCTATTTTCACTCACACTTTGTTCTTTCTTCTTCCAGACCCTGTGATCTTTTCCTTTTTTTTGATCTTTCCTTCTCAGCTTTTTTGCATATATTTATTTATTCTTGCACCGTCTTGTCTTTTTCCACAGCTTTTTGCTTTTTTGCTTAGTTTTATGTATCGCTTTTGTTCTTGTTTTTTTTTTAAGTTTTGCCCATTTGGCCAATTTCTTCACAATCTCTTGCATCCTCTCCCACCTTTTTCCTTTTCTGATCTGTTCCATATTCTCTCTTTTTCTCTTTTTTTGCTTCAGCTCTCGATTCTCTGCTGTTGATTCTTTTTAAATGTTCTCCTTTTTCAGCCTTTCCCCTCCTCTGAGGCCTTCAAGTCTCTTTCCATGTGTCGTACACTCACCCACTATTCTGTTGATCACTCCTTCCACACCCAGCACTGCCCACCCCTGTGGATCTCCTACCCC
Organism: Triturus cristatus; assembly: GCF_964204655.1. Lineage (NCBI taxonomy): Eukaryota > Metazoa > Chordata > Amphibia > Caudata > Salamandridae > Triturus > Triturus cristatus. Next base: position 729,191,526 of record NC_140587.1, on the reverse strand, counting down.
CTCCTGGACCCATCTATTGGTGACTGCAGCGTGGATTAGCCATTAACAAGGTTCTGCCAGACCATGCCTTCCTGCATTACTTATGCTCAGTCCTTCAACTTATCCTGGACCTTTTGGACCCACTCCATCACCACACTGCACTGAGGCTCCCAGCCACATTCTCTGCCCTCTCTCCTTTGCCCGTTGCCTCTATTTCAGCTCTCATTCTTTCTCCCTCACTTTGCTTTTTATCAAACCTTTTTTGTCTGTTTTCTCATCACTCTTGGGATGTCACTCTTGTTTTCTCTTCCAGCTTTTTCCCTTCTTTTCCATTCACTCTTGCACTGCCCCATTTGCATTTTTTCCACCTTTTGCCTTTTTGCCTATTTTTACTAATCACTCTTGTTCCTGCTTACTTTGACCTTTTTGCCCATTTGGCCCTGTGGTTTGCCATCTCCTGCATCCTCTCTCACCTTTTTCCTTTGTGTTTTTGAGCCTTTGTCTCTTTTTCTATTTTCTCCTACTCCTCTTGATTCTCTACAGCCTTCCCTTTTAAAAATGTATCCTCCCTTTGAACCCTTCCTACCTCTGCAACCTTACCACATTCTTCCCAATTCGCACAGTCACCTGCTTGCCCATTGCTTTCTACAGTCCCACTTTCCCCGCACACTGCCCTACAGATCTCCTCTCCCCTTTTCAGCCCAATGAAATTGCAGTTGCAGTATCAACACCCTCCTAGGTGCCAAAGACAAGCCCATCTGCTCATGTCCACGCCCCACCAATGCCCAGTACCAGGACTCCTGGCCCTTCACCTGCCCACCTCAACCCAATAAGTTGATCAAACACTGACCTTCGTGACCTGAATACCGGACATTCTTCAGCTCGCTGCTCCCATGACCTGCCCTCCAACACTGCAGGTGCATTCTTCTGTGCCATGCGCCCCTTTTCCATCATGCCCCTTGCCAGTAACCCCCGCCCACCAACTCCTCTTTCCGCACGAAGACCCTCCCACCAAACAGCAACCCTGTGCACAACTCAAACCTCACCCTGACTGTCCTCCTTCTGCTCAACACTATCTTGACCATCATACATGCCACTGCAGTATGGGACCCCTTGTACCACTTTTTCCTGGACCTTCTTTTCCTGACCAAACCCTGGCTCACACTGACCTCAGCCCCAACATCGCTGTAGCTTAACCTCCCCCCAAGCTACAAGATCACAGGACAAAACCGAACCTACAAACCTGGAGGAGGACTAGCCATCATCTATAAAGAATATATACACAGCTCCATCACCTGAGCAACCTCCAGTGACTACCTGGAATTCCTGACTTTGAGAATCCCTGGGGGTATGATGGGCTTCTGCTCTACCGACCTCCTGGCGTGAGATGCAACTTCAGAAAAACTATCACAGACTTTATGGGCCTGCTGGTCATTGACTCCAGGTCCTTCATCCTCCTCATGGACCTCAATTGCTACCTGGGAGACCACATTCACCAATCCCCCTACACTTCTACCAAGCCAAAGTACTGGAAGAATTCACAAACAAAATGCTGGCCGACCACCTTAATGACAACCACCTACTGAACCCCTCTTAATCTGGCTTCAAGCCCACTGACAGCACTGAGACAGCCCTCATCAGTGCTATAGATGACATCTGCCTGACTATGGACAGAGGAGAGACAGCAATACTAACATTGCTTGACTTTTTAATCAAGTGCACTATGCTCTGCCTTGCAATAATTGCAATGTATTTTTTACTCTCTTTCACACATCTAATTAAGTGGTGAAAGAAGATTTTTGATAACATTAGTGGAAAAATAATATTGTGAATGTGTATTATGTGCTGCCTGGAAGGAAACTGGTTTAGTACTATTTCTACCTCTCCGCCCTGCTACAGCATCCTAATTCACATACTGGCTTGCTTGCTAATGACCTTTCTCCTAGAAGATAAAGGTTTGGCCCCTGAGAGAAGGAAGGAATGGGTGTTGCCAGCAAGTGGTCATTTATCAGTCATTAGTCATCTTGGCAGGGGGCAGGACCAGATGACAGAACAAAGGGCAGCATTCACAGTTCTTCCTTTGCCTTGGAAATGCCAAATGGGGTTGTCAGCAACTGTTACCGTTCATTCCCAAAGGTGGGTGGCTAGGGAACAGCAGGATTCCTTCAGTTGGAGGATGGCAGAGGCCTTCCTGATCTAATAATCCTGGAAAGATTTGCAGTAAACAAGAGAGAAAGCGTTGAAAACAGAGGTGGGACTCTGTGAGAAATTGGTCAGGGCTGGAAGCAGGGAATTCTTAAGTCACTGTTTAAGGCATGGATAAGAGCGGCACATCACCACCATCTCTTCAGAACTTTCCTTATCCTTCGAAGAAAGCATCTTACAAGACGAAGAATTTTCTTGAAAACCTGAACTGAAAGAAAGATGACTCAAGGACTCCTGACTCCTACTGACAGCCAAAGACTGGAGGGAAGATTCAAAAAGGGTCCTTAATGGGGACCGTATAAAAAGGAAATCATACACATTGAGATTTCTGACAGGATAATGTAAGGCACCACACCTGTTAGGCCCCGAGTAGAGCTTTAGCTACTCAGCAGATGGCTCAGAGATCAACAAAGGGTTATCTCATAAAAGTTCTCAACGTGGACATTACATTCTGTGGGAGAGGTCCAATTTATTCCTTCTTGTGTTGAGAAAATCCTTTGCATTCTACTGAATCAAGAGAAGGGTTGCTGTTTTTGAACACCTCATCATGATGCTACTATTGTGATCAGACTGTATTGATATTTTCTAGTCCTGATGAAGACCCACTGTGATGTTTTGCATGAACCTACATTGTTGAAAGGGTTGAAACATTGATGATAAGAATACGTGTTCTGTATCAATGTCTCACATATTACCGCCAAGAATTGAGGATATATGTTTGAGCATGCTAAAGAGTTGTAAACGGCTGCCCAATTGAGTGATTTTGTGTTTTGTGTCCTGTAAATTGGATTATATTTCACGTGATGCACACTTTGTATGGCATCAATTTATGTTGTTAATGTATTATTTGTGTTGCATAACAGTCTTATGTCCTTGATATGTAACCTTTGGGATTCTCCATGATATATGAATATGAATATATTGTATAAAGTACAGTTGTCTGTGTCAGTTTTGAATATTATTTCATTTTTGTTTTTAGTAATAATATACGTGTCACACCATTCATTGGTATTTCCTAGTTAATTGGGGTCTAACTATTTTAACTTGAAAGAAATATTGCATTTTCCTACAAAGCCAATTGTTGTTATATACTACTTAAGACAGTCTCAGCAAAGTGTCCATCTTGGACATCATCCTGAGACCTGTCCAGTAAACTGTGATAATATATTCTGAGGTGTGTTATTTTAGCACATTATTGTCTTAGTAGGTGTGCAGACAGAATATCGAGTAAAAAATATTGAGTTGCAGACATATCGAATAATAAATATCGTGGTTCAGATTTTTTTTTATTAATGTTATGTATTTTAGTATATATTTTATATGTTTGTGATGTATTTTGTTTGTATAAAAATTGCTTTTATTTTTAATACATGTGTTACATTTTTTGTAGTTATTATTTTTTTTAATATGAATTTTGTGTTTTTAAGTTCCATTGCGGGTTTTGAGTTTATAGGGGAATAGGGTGGGAAGTAATTTAATTATATTAAATTAACTGATTATTTTGCATTTATTAATATTTGAGTAGTTGAGATTTTATAGTTTTAAATGTGTAAATCAATGTTTAACTAATTAATTAATAATTGGTTGTTAATTCATTTCAATTAATTAATTGGTAATTATTCATGGTAATTGTGTAATTAGTTCTAGGTGTGTGTTGTGGTGTTTCTAAGTGTAGACAATGGAAAGTAATTTATTTTTAAATTATGAATTAATAATTGGTTGTTAATTAATTTTAATTAATTAATTGGTAATTAATTATGGTTTGAGTAATTAATTTTGTGTGTATTTTGCGGTTTATAGGGGTAAAGGGTGTTAAGTAGTTTATTTATTTTTTATTACTAATTTCATTTTAATTGATATTAATTAAATCAATCAAAACTTCATTATGGTAATTTTGTAATTAATTTTAGGTGTGTGTTTTGGTGTTTACAGGAGTAAAGGTTGGGAAGTAATTTGTGTTTAATTAATGATTATATAGCTGTTAATTAATGTTAATTATTTGCTATTTATTTTGGGTAATTGTTTATTTTTTTGTGTGTTGTTTTTACTTTTAAAGGGGTAAGGGGAGCATTAAATACATTTTATTTACTTAATTATTAATTGTTAATAGTAATAATTTTTAACTTAAAAATACGTTTTAATTGTGTATTAGTATTTTATAGTTTTATTTAGGTGTGTTGTGGATATTACAGTGTTAAAGTGCATGTAGTCAATTAATGTTTATTCTTTTTTTATAATCATATTTTTATTGATTATTAATTATTTTATTTTATGGGAGTAAATTTAATGTAAAATGTTGAAGTGTTTTGTTTTTGGTGTGGTGTTGTAGGGTAGGAAATAAAATAAAAACATTTATGTATTAATTAATTTTTTTGTTTGTAAATATTTTCTTGTTAAAAAAAGTATATTTTTTAAATGTATGTATTTTTTATATTATATTTGTAGGTTTTTGTTATATGTAATTAATATCATAATATTTTTTTATATATTCAATTTTTCATTTTTTAAATATTGTTTATTTGTTTTTATGATTTTTTTAAATATAGATAGATTTTTTTGTCTGTTTGAGTGTGAATAGTAATTTTCGTCTCTCCTCTATCCAACACTTTCCCTAATGTTGCACTCACTGGAGTGGGAATAGTAATTGTTACCGCTCCGCTGTCCAGCACTTTCCCTACTGTTGCACTCAGTGGAGTGGGAATAGTAAATGTTAACCGTCCGCTTTCCAACACTTATTCTACCGTTGCACTCAGTGGAGTGGGATAGTAATTTTTACCCCTATGCTATCCAACAGTTTCCCTAGTGTTGCACTCTTTGGAATGGGAATAGTAATTTTCACCCCTCCGCTATCAACACTTTCCCTACTGTTGCACTCACTGGAGTTGGAATAGTAAATTTAATTCCTCTGGTATCCAACACTTACCCTACTGTTGCACTCACTGTAGTGGGAATAATTATTTGTACCCCTTTATTATCCAACACTTTCCCTACTGAATCAAATGACCTATCTTACCTGGGCAAGAAACTATCTATCAGTTTCTCAATTCCTACTCTGGGTCAGGACACCGTTTTCCCTTATTTATCGCAGTTACCTGACCCCGGATTGAGAAATGAAATATTAAGGGTTAGTGTGGGATGTAACCCAAACTATTCATCCCGCCCGTAATGGGCCAGGGTTCAGAATAATAGTGGTCTTTACCCCTGCCCCCTGAAAGGTAAATGCTCCCTACTGCATATACTTATAGATTGCGTCTTTTATCTTGCAAATCATGTTAAGGGGGATATTCACAAGGAAGTGGCGGAGAGAGGCACGGAAACGCAAGGCTGCACCTTATTCACAAGGATATGGTGCAGCCTTACGTTTTCCCCTGCGATGGCGCTAAGTTTAACAACCTAGCGCCAATGCAGGCACCCTTGCACCACAGTGCAAGGGTGTCTTTGTGCAGGGGAGGATTGTATATGTGTAGGAAGGTGTTCCTTCCTGCACATAAACAATTCTAAATGCAGTTCTCTCACTTTCATGTGTGCTGCTTTATGGAATGAGCAAAAATAAAATAAACCATATTCCCTCATCTGTCGACTTACCCCTGCCTGGCTGCGCTTACCTGCACCGGCTGCGACTGATTAATGATTTACTCATGGAATTCCGGTTTCATGCTTATTTCGAATTGCAATTTAGATTTCTAAATGAATTTAGCTTTTTGGGAAATCTTTTCTGAATTGTTGAAATTGGTTTAGTGCTTTAGGAAAAGGGTTTTTGCATTTCCAAACTGACTCAGGCCCCACATATCTTGCAAAAGTAAGGAGCTAGTTGAAGGTGAACGGATTATTGCAAAAATTAATTAAGGCAGATTTACTAACTTTGCAAAACAGCACCATTTCTACCAGCAGCGGCCGGTACAAGTAAGTGCGGTGGGCAGGGCAGTTGGAGAGGAAGTTGACAGACGACGGACTAGGGAAAATAAAATAAATAAATAAATCTTATTCCATCGTCTGTCAACTTCCCCCCACCCACCCCACTGCGCATACCTGCACCGTCCACAACTAATTTCTACTAAGATATGGCACTGTTTTCCACTCTACCTTCGCTGGAGCATTTTCGACCACCATGTGTCTACACACAAACCCTTTCACCATAGTGCAAGGGTATGTGTGTTCTATGAAGCCTAGGTTTTGTATTCTAAGGGTCCCTTCCAGTGCTGAAACTATGCTTTAATATTTGCAAAGTTAGAAAATGTGGAGAGTTTTAAAACTTGCTACACAGTTACACCTACGTCATGGAGGTTTATATTTTGACAGAAATCCCTGTCAACCAATTTTAGTAGATAGGGATTTGTGTCAAACAAAAGGTGGTTGCAAGGGATCACCCATGTACCCCCATGGAAGGTTCCCACGACATAGCACTACTTTGCGTTACTTTGGCAAACTTTCCAGCGCAAATCCTGATTTGCATTGGTAAGCAAAAACAACCATAACATTGTGTGGAAAGGTTTTATTAAAAAAGTATTGCGAACCCACTGCATGCCGATTATTAATCTGTACCGTTATTGTATCCGAGTGTAAGAAAGAGGAAAATAAATAAAGTGCAAATCAATCTAACGCTATATAGATGGGCTTCCTCTGGTGGTACATCTGCCCAGTATAGGAATAAGATTTCCAGACCAACAGACTCATGAACATTTTGACATCAGGCATATTTCCCAGGCATACATCTGGAAAAAAAAGTGAACGCCAATAGAGGTTCAAAAAATAGAGCAAGAATCGATGGAAATATTCTCTGCTAGATTGGCTACTTTGTTCATGGTCTAGATGCCTAGTTAATGTTCTGGCTTCCTCTGGGTTTACTGTAATCTCTAGAGAAATAACCATAACGGAAACAATTTGAAACGGATGTGAATTTGAAATTGTGTTTGTGCAAGCGACGTCTACCTTTCAGAGATTCCGTTTTTTCTGACTACCTGCAGAGGATTACGACCAAAGACCATCCTTTTGACATGCAAAGCAACAGGGGTGATGAGAGACTGCTGTGAATGTAAGAGTTTTAAAGTAAGGCCATATTCACGGAGGACAACAGTGGCATCGGGCATGTCCTGAAGAAAATGAGAAGTCAAATGCCATTTCCGACAGAGTGAATTTTGCTCTGAACTGCACTTAGGGACCTGGCGACACATATTCTTCCATAATGGCCGGTAGTAATTTTGATTTGATTTGAATTTTTCTCAAAAATCCTGTAGGTCAGATCCAGCTTAAGGTGAACCGAGTTACAATAATGCACATCAGAGAGGTAATAAGGATGTGAATGTCCAGCCACAGCTATGTTAGGCCTGGGCCAAAATTCCGTTCCGTTCGCGGAAATTGCGATAATTTGGCATTTTCGCGTTCCGCGGAAAGCGCGAACATGTAAAAATTTCCACATTCCGCAGCTTAGCGATAATTTGTTTCGTGCTCGCGCTGTAAAATAATACATTCTCGTGTGCGCGCGATCGCCTTACCTGAATCCCCGCGCTCGCTGACAAGTTTTCCCGATCCGGTCGCGTTCTCCACGAGATGTTGGATTGTTGGTAGCCATTTGCGCTGTCTCGCGACAGTTTGCGCCCGCAGTAACGCCATGCATCGCGCGATCACTTCTTTCTTCTCACGATCATGCACCGCCAGACAAGTGAAAACATGATGGCCGCGCCCGCGAGCAACCACATGGGTAAGTTGGTGAGCCGCGACCACGCAGAAAATACCGCGAACGGGCGGGAAAAAAAACTTCTGCATCTTCGCGATATTTCCGCGTGTTTGCGGAGATTTTTAACATTTTCACGATAATTTGCGGAAGTGAATTTCGCAAATTCCGCCCACCCCTAAGCTATGTAATATCTCAAAAATGTATCTTGACATAATTACAGTGAAAAATGAGAAGGAAATACCAATAGCTGGAGAAAGTATCCCTACATAAACAAATAGCAGTGCAGTACTATAAAATCATACAAATATGGCCCCTGACAATTAACAAAATCTGGTGTTTGTTATGATCACTAGGTGATGGCGAACACTGGGGCAATCATGAAAATGAAGGCTCAACAGAAGGGCATTGCAGTCCATAGACCAATGAATGCTTTAAATAATGGTCAGAAGCGTACATTGGGGCATATCAGCAACACCCGGCGATAATTATCGCTCAGCGCTCTTAGCGTGAGGATAATTATCGTCGGGTAACGTGGATTTTTATCGCTGAGATAGCGTGCCATTAGCAACGCTTATCTCCTCAGTGATAAAAATCCTCACGCTAACTGCCTAACGTGAGATTATCGCTGGTAATCCAGCGATAATCTCATGCAATGTGGCGTTAGCTTGTTGATAGGGACTCACAAACTTAGCCATGATATCCACCTTCCATAGGATATCATGGCTAAGTCAGTCCTGAAGCAGGCGTAAGGAAAGTAGCGATAACAGGGGTTATCGCTACTTTTCCTGATGCTATGCTTCATAGAGTGGGGCTTGATGATAGGAGAAATATCGCTTAGCGACATTTCTCCTGTCATGTTAGGTCAGGAACACCCACTTTGCATCTCATTAGAGATGCAAAGCTGGGCGTTAGGAATCCCCACGCTAAAGCAAGGTTTCACGCGTTAGCGTGGCCTTGCTAATTAGGCTATGAAATTATCCCCGCTTTTCGGCCGAAAACCGCTGCAAAAGCGGCGATAATTTTTTATCGCCCGCTTGTAAATATGCCCCATTGTTTTCAGTTGCAACGCAATCATGAAGAAAACATTGTTACGTTGCTTGCAATGTTCCTGCCAAATATTAGGTACTTTACTATTAATGAGCCTAATCACTGAGATCAATGAGATCAGGCTGAAACAATTAATCAACAGTGGCAAAGAGTAATACATTCACAACAACAGTCAACAGTTACTGTGATCAGGAAGGGAAGGCTATCTCCTGGTCCAGGATTAGGTGTTATAGAATCAAATGTACCACCCAGAAAAAAGGGGAAATTGCCGCCTGCCTCTGATACGATATAGTGGGAATATCATAAACATGGATTGAGAATTTGTAGCTACATACACGTTTCGAGTTTATTTAATATTCATTTGAGTAGCAAATCAAAAATATAGTATGAATAGCTTGTGAACAATATATATGACATAAAACATGTATTTAATTTCTACTTTTTTCTCTCTCGCCCCTCACTACTCATTCAAGATCAGTCACACCTCAACACAACTCTCACTCATGCTGCAACTATACTCATGCGACTAGCAGACTAAGCGTCAGAATTAACCATCTTTGTTGTGTGAAAAGACAGAAATAATGGCAAAATGTCAGATATTCCAATCATAGATCTATGGCCGAAAAGATTGTCTTCGAATGTTTATAAAACAAAACCTTCACACAATTAGTAACATCATTGCTGTTCTATGCTGGATCATTTAGACATTTGTATAATGGTCTCCGTGTGTTGCAGAACCCGAAATGCTCAAATATTCCTGTTACGCCATGTGCAGATCTGCGTTTCGGTAAAGGCCAACTTGAAGCCAAAAACCTTCATCAGGACACACTAGCTTGACTCGGTTTAAATATCTGGGGTAGGGGGTAAATGAAAACAAAGCAAAGATGTTTTCATCAAATGATCCTAAAAAGATAAAAAATGGATATAACCAAAAATTCTCGATCGAAAACCAAATACCAAATATTTACAATGTCACCACCATATGAAAGCATGCTCAATTATCCACAACAAGTCACCTCAAAGATATACAGGTGGAAATGTGCTTCTCAAGTGTCCAGTAAAATGCCCGAGGTCCATGCACCCCGGAGATATTTTCCAAAGATAAGATAGTATGCATAGTTTTCCGTAGAGATCGCGGTACTGTGCTATCTAAGACACAGCCCAACACCCATGCAGAATCCAGAAAGATAGGAAATTTGTGAAAGAAAGTATCTCTTATTACATGCTATTATTGCGGTCTCCCACATATACAGATCTCTATAGATGAGAGTCCTTAATCCAAGTTGAAGAGCAGGTAAGAATAAATAGAGGGTCAGAGAGCTCGAATACTCGCATATCCTCACAGGTTGCAGAGTATAAAGAACGAAGCCAATCAAATGATATTAGGAGTGCTCGTAGATCACTCTGCCGCATCCATGCCCTATTAATGATAAGGCAAGAACAAAAATATACTATGGACTGCCCAAAACCGTAATGATAGTTTCTGTTCTCCAATTGCAAAAAAAATAAAAAAGTAAAAGAGATAGCTACCTCCAGATGGGGGCCAACTTCCTATTATTCCACTATGTAGATTTTGCCCTGAATGGACAGTCGAAGCTCCCGGTTTCTGGGTGTTCCTCTGTGTTTCGTAATATAGGGGTCATTTATAAATAAAAAAACAGGAATTTAGTGGTCTATAGATTCATAAATAGATCTATTCATATAAATCTCATGATCAATGCCCAGAGGGGGGAGACCAGTTGTTCTAGGTCCCCAATAAACCAAATTAAATAAAGGCCATGGATGGTATTAAATGTGCCATTTGTTGGTGCTGACTATGAGCCCGTCACAAATGAAAAAGAAGTTCAAGGAGTCTTACCACAGGTATATACATTTCTAAAATCTTATCGGACTTGCCCGAGATGAGGGGAATGTTGACTCTATAGATCCATCCCGTCACGGTTGCCATTGGCTTTTGAAGGGACCATTAAAAAAAAAAGAGTCTAAAAGAGCCCTATTAGAAAACTCACCTACATATCCAGGGCCTGTCGTGTTGAATGTCTCTGTCTTTCAAGACCGGAATGGATTAGCCTGTGGTGCTAAGGATCGCGGGACTGCCAGTGAAAGTATCACAGCAGCAAACGCCAACCCAAGTCCAGCAGATTCGAGTAAAGGTGGGTTACCATCCAATCACGTTTTATTTTGCTAGTTACTAGAGCATTGTCACAGGCCTGGCATGTGCCATACCTGTGATTTCCTTTGAGTGGGTGTAAGCCAGTGATACATTTCTGGCAGAATGAATCCTTTGTCTTCGGTCTTGCTCTGACTAGTAAGCTCCTCAAATTCCTATTTCTCCTAAATGCAAACATAGGTTTGGGTAGTTTAAGATTATTTTCATTGAGGTTTAATAAATATCACTGTGACTCACCTGCCTGTCTGATTATCTGATCTAGACTAATATGGCGTGTAACACAAACTTAGGGGTCTATTAGAATGGCAGGCGGGGGCACCACCGCGTTGACGGCGGTGGCGGAAAAAGATTTTTCCGCACGCCAGCAGCGGTCCTCACACCCCCCATATTAGTATGGCCAACCATAGCCCATTACCTGACCCCCGCGGTGCTACGTGAACCGCCATCAAAGTGCGCCCACCACCACAGTGGTGGGAGCCAATGGAGACTCACCGCCGTGCGGGATGATGTCCCGACTGCCGTAAAAATCAGGATGCCTCAAACAGCCAGTCGCACCGCAGTGGAGAAACTGACCAACTGGAGATGGCGGAAGCACCACGGCGGAGCACGAAACCAGAGTCCCAGTCCCTTCCACCCGGTCCCGACCGCAATGGATCCAGCTCTACACATCTTCCTGGTGCTGTACCTGATACATTACCAGCAAGTCATGGACTGTCGCTGACGATGACGCAGGTACGCAATAACACAACTCTGCACACAACCACAACACACAACTCATGGGCCGATATAGTGTTCCTGTCCACACCAGACACCCTGGTGGGGACAGGAACACATCCACAAGTGTACCCACACATGTCCTGCCTGTCACCCAATCACCCTTCCGCATCCAGCTCACCCATCTATCGCGATCATGAAGTAATGTCCCGGTCATGTCACCGCAGTGGTGAAGACGCGGGAAAACATGCGCACAATGCAGAAGGCAGGGCCAGCGCCAGGCATGGGCAGTGCACAAAGACCACAGGGCCACATCTACACCCTCCACACACTATGCCCCCCTGAAGGGCCATGTCATGTGCCTCTCTTGTGCTCCACCATGCACAACAACAAGCAAGGTGACCCCCCACCCTGCACCACACACCAAACAATTCGGGAGACAGCCACAGCAGGAGTGGCTGCAGAGGAACACACAGCACAGAAGCACAGAGCCAGGACAACCAATACACCACAACAACACTACACACATGGCAAGAAAACTGAGTCCAAGCAGAAAATGAACACTCACACAGATAATGAACAATCACTCCACTGGACACACAGCCTGCCAAGTCACACAGACATACCCCACACTGACACATAGCCACATACACAGACCACATGCCAGCAGCAATGGAGTACAACATATAGGAAAGCTAAAGTGAGGTGCCCACAAATGGAAGGCCAAGGAGCTAACTACCAAGCATGAGTACATCACACGCAAGACAAGGAACATATAACAACACCCTCAGCCCATTATGGCTGGCACAGTGAGTGAAGTCAAACCACAGTCACCTCAGAGTAACAACTCAGGGAGACATCAAGGCAACCCATGTATAGGCACAGGGATGAAAGGTAGGCCCTGAAGTCAAACAGTGAACAGCCACACATATGTATCCAACTACTTTACAGGAGTATGTCAGCAGCACAATACACAGGGCCCATTGACACACACCATGACTGTCGAACACAAGTAGGAATCTTCACACATACCCCCCTATCACACCTGCAGTACACAACACCAGTGTCAGACACACAGAAGGGTGTCAATAATGTCCAGTCAATACACAGGCAAACAATCACACTGCCTGGGTGTATCCACAAACATCACATACACACAGGGATGCCAGAACCAATTTCTGCACAAAAACCACAGATAAACACATAACTCAACACAAACACACACAGAAGCATAACAAGACCAGACATGACCTGTGCAGCCAAACTGTGGAAAGGCAATGCGAGCACAGACAGAACAGGAGTGCACAACCTCATCCGTCAGGAACAATGCACAGACAACATTCCACAACACAGACAAGAAGTGCACCATCACAAAACAATCATGGACACAAAATGGGACCAATGGGCCTACAATGACTCACATACAGACATACTACACCACCCTTAAAGTCTACATGATGGCACAGTGTACCACATGCCTGCACATACACAAGAATGATAAGAGACAGCTCAAATATAAGAGGAGACAACACCAAGGACACACCTAACACAAGCACAGGAACTAGAATAGACCTACGTTCATGTGACAGACACACAAGTAAGGCACACCACACTGGCAACACACATCTGAATGAAACACACCACACCAACAAAACACACACACTGACATGCAAATAGAACACCACACACAGAGCATCTGTCAGCTGCAAGAGACAACACAGCCCAGACACTGCACACAGCCACATCAAACACACAACAGATGCACATGCCAATACATCACATTGCAAACATAGCATGACATCAGGGGATGAACACCAGGCAAGGACAAGGCAACATACACCCACAGCACTGCATGCACACCAAACATGCCAGTCTCACACAGATATGAGTGACACACCATGAACACCCACAACAACAATCAAAACAGCACACTGACAACATCACACTCAGGAAGTGAAGCAGTACCTCAGCAAATACACTTACACCTAACCCAACACCCACAGATGCACAAGTCTGGGACACCAAAGTGGAAACAACCTGACCAGAGTACTGTGCAGCACAAACGGTTGAACTGCATATGAGCAACCATGACTGCTAAACAGTACAAGAAAATCACATATAATCAATTGAGAAAATGTCCTGAGTGGCACATTTCTCCTGTGCAAAGATCTACACCACAAAGCACAGTGTCACAAATGAAGTGATGGGGAGGCACACACACAGGCAGCCCAAGGGGACATCTGATGTGAATGTGAAGTGGTGTGTACATCAGTAGTGGACATGGCAGGAGTGTACCATACACAAATAGAAGGAGTGCAGACTCACAATGCATAGGCATCTGGAGCATAGATAGGGGATGGTATGACACCACACACCACATGCCATACTGGAGGCAATAAATCCCGATGTGATAGCAATGCATGAGAAAACACACCCACAAAGTGAGTGCGGCTGAGCAGGTTTGCACAGTAACCACACACAGCATCAAGACACATGGATGATCAACAAAACACAACACTGATGTGCCAGTCACATACTCTGCATACTCACACTTGCCAAAAACAACAAGCAGGAGTCAGCCAGAACTGCAAGGACACACCAACACACTGCACAGTGCACAACATACAACACACCCATGTGAACACAATCACAATCACAGGGCTGAACAATCACACAAACAGGCACTCTACTCCTGGGTGACACATATGTGTAGTTGACATTGCAGGGGCACACACACATTAACACTCCCGACAAATTCACCCCTTCACACTGCACACTTCTTGACCTCCCAAGTGCACACATTGAAAGTAACCAATGTGACTAGGATGACTGACCATCACAAGATGACTATACACCTACACTGCTGGGCACACATAAAGTAAGATCACACAGACATGATGACCCTGGCCAGCCTGCCTGCAATCCTGTGGATAAAATCCCACTCTGTGCTGGCAGTGCCTCAAAACCTGACACGTGTACAATATAGCTAACATGAACAAAGAATGATAATGACAACAGTATTTCATCTAAAACCACCATCATTGCACCCACAAGTATCAGAGTCAGGAAGAACTGAAGTCCCTGTCCCCCCTGTAAAAACTAGAAAAAGTGAGACAAACCATTGGCAATGTTGAAGTGGCATACGGAGCATGTGGCACAGTAAACCATACACACACAGAAACAACTTTAATCAGTAAGGACACTGACAAAACAGACAACAGGAGCAACTGTCTTTATTAACTTATTGCACAGATAGGCACCAATATTAGACAAGAGCAAGTCCAGTGGTTAGCACAACGTGCAGAGTAGTTACATGAGAAGCTGCACAAGCAAGTGGCAAACAGCAGTGAACAACAAGGCAAGTGGCCAGTCCAATGTGCAGAGTGAGTTCATGAGAAGCGGCACAGACAAGTGGCAAACAGCAGTGAACAACAAGTCCAGTGGCCAGTATAATGTGCAGAGTGAGTCCATGAGAAGCTGCACAGGCAAGAGGCATACAGCAGTGAACAAGGCCAGTGGAGAGTCAAATGTGCAGAGTGAGTCCATGAGAAGCTGCACAGGCAAGGGGCAAACAGCAGTGAACATCAAGACCAATGGCCAGTCTAATGTGCAGAGTGAGTCCACGAGAAGCTGCACAGGCAAGGGGCAAACAGCAGTGAACAACAAGGCCAGTGGCCAGTCTAATGTGCAGAGTGAGTCCATGAGAAGCTGCACAGGCAAGTGGCAAACAGCAGTGAACAACAAGGCCAGTGGCCAGTCCAATGTGTAGAGTGAGTCCATGAGAAGCTGCACAGGGAATGTGTGCAACTGTACCCTGCCATGGTCAGAAACACAGTCATTGGGGTAACAATGGGCAGTACAGGCACCTCTGTGGGAGAGACAGGTATGTAAGGGTGACTACCACTCAGACTTGACTGTCAGTTGGACTGGGAGCTGGCTGTGTGTCGGGGACAGTTGGAGGACTTGACCGGGGAGAGAGAGGCCCAGCTGAGGTAGAAGCATCAGTGGCTTGGGAAGCCAGAGGACTGATTGGACCAGGTGGTGTAGTGGCATGTGGAGGTGGAGTTATGGTGCCGTGAGACACAATGTGGGTGGGAGACTGTGGAGGGGTGCCATTTCACTTCTTGAGGATTATAAATGGCTTCCCTTTCTTGGGATTAATGGAAAGTGGTGTGGACACAACAGGCACACTCACCACCAAAGCTGCTTCAGGTGCAGATGGTGGCCCTCCCTCTGGGGACATGCTGGATCCAGCGGTACGCTTGGCCTGGCCTTGCCTTTGCCCCTCCATCCCCTATTTACCAGGTGTTCCCCCTACAGTGCCCTCCTTTCCCTGCTTCACTGAGCTTTGAATGGGAGTCGAGGTTGTGGGTGAATCTGCCTTGGAGCTCTTCCTATGTGTACTCTTAGCAGGCACCACCTTCTCAGTGGGCACGGAAACTGTCTGCTTGTCTTTGTGAGACGCTTTTGGGACAGGAGAGTCCTTGGCTGGGGATGCCTCTGAGGCATGTGACCCTGAGGTCTGCTTCTTGGCTTTGTGGCCCTTGGTGTCGCCTGACGGGCTTTTGTCTCTGCATTCTGGGGTGGCGTTAGTTTTCTGTGGGGATGTTGTCTGCGCCCTGGACTGCTTGGGCTGTTGCTGCTCTGTGCTGTATCTTGACCTTGTGCTATGTTGTGCGTGGTCAATATCGCCAGATGTGGCCACTGGCAGGGGGTGGACAAAGGGACCGGAGCTGGAATCCAAGAGTGTGCCAGTTGAAGGGCTGCCGTCACTGCGGAGGACAAAGACTGGACAGTCTGGTGTAGCCCACCCACATCTGGATGTATGCCCTCCATGAAAGCAACCATCTGCGCCAACTTTTTGTCGTGGTCTATTAAGGCATTGAGGAGAGCTGTCTGGCCCACACACAGCTGGAGCAAAATGTCCACAGACTCAGCACTGATGGCAGCAGGGGGAACAGGGGTGGTGCAGCTGTGCCTGGGGTGAAGGACACTCTTCCCTTCTTACTGGTCCGAACACGGGCAGCACTAGTGGAAGTAGCTGGGAGGGTGGGCACTGTACGTTGTGTGGTGGAGGAGGAGGCAGGGTCCCCATTCCCTGTGCCAGCCAACATGGATGCGTCACTGCTGGCATCAGATGTCGATGAGCTTTTTGTCTCTTGCCGTGATTCCTCCAGCAGACTCCTGTCCCCCTCCGAGGTGCTGCTCACATCTGTGTCACTGTGCTCGTGAGCAGCTGTTGTGCTTGATGCCTCACCACTGGTGTCTATCCCCTGTCCTTCTGTGCCCACGGGAGATGCTACATGAGAGAGAGATGTAGGGTCAGTTCATTGGCATCAACAGAACAAACATATGCCAGCAAAGGATCACTGAAGATGATGAAATCTACATGTTGCACACCACCCTTTCCAATAACATTGTGCGTCCTCACTTTTTAACTCAAACAGTCTGTGTCAATAAGGAAACCAGGCATTAGAGAGCCATGTGATGACCACATAGCACAATATCCTGCTGGTGGCTCCATTCAACCAGACAAACAAATAGCTCTGAGCACACCTAGGGCCCTAGTGGGGCAAGGAATAACCCCACAACATGTTGCCACTGTCAGATCTGGATGGAGCAGAAGGTGACAACACAGATATAGACTACAACATAACATTCCACAATGGCCATGAGCTCATGCCATCCACCAAGTTGTACTTTGGAGCACAACTACTGTTGCACATTGGCATCAGATGTCTAAGCCTCACAAATCTGAGGTCCTGAAATGCAGGCATTGAAGAAAGCACACTCCGTTCCCTTCCATGTGACTTACCAGACTACCCCAATGCAGACGATACCTGAAGCCCACAACTCAGAATGCTATGTAAATGCCCAGTACTCAAATTACAATAGGAAGTACAGGTAGGGCAAATGCATGACAGCTGCACCCAGCACATAGGCCACTTACAAGCAACTGCATCACACGACCAACATCACATAGCCCAGCGCTGGCCCAGGCTGTGTACACATGCAGCCACTCACAGCCAAAGTCACCTTTCCCAGAATACTCACACCTGCTGATGGTCCTTCAAACGTGCATCCAGCTCAGGCTGTGTCACGGCCAAGATGCGGGCCATTAGTGGTGTCATTCGTCGACGCACCAACCTGCCAGTCCGCGGGATCAGCCCCAGTGTCATCTCGGTCACGTTCTTGCTCAGCCGGCAGATGTCATCCCACCTCTTGTGACAGTGGGTGCGCCATCAGTGTGAGACACCCAGAGCCCGCACCTTGCATGCAATGGCCCTCCACACGGCCTTACGCTGATGTACTTTGAATTGAAGGCATGAGAGACAAGAGGGGGAAAACATCAGTGACACAGTGTTATGTACCAATATCTCTCAGTACAGTAGCATGATACTGACTCATCCAAAATCCACAGATATGTCTAACAGAGACAAGAATGCATCTCACATGGTACATCAGCATGGGAGAACCACACGTAAATGCATGCAGGTGTGAGGGTGGACACAGTACCTGCCCATCTCATACACATGCAGGATGCCAGCACATAAAGCCATGTAGTCTGCCCACATCTACTGTTCATTTTTAGGTAGAGCAAGACATACATTACATATCAACATATGTTTGGGGGTAGACTCACTGTGTCCAACACTGTGCAGCCCCCAATGTCCTTGCCCTGTGAATGGCTCACTGTATCATGGATTTCACATTGAGGGACATGATCTCACAAACCCACACCCTTCTCACAAGCCCTGTTGTGTGCAACCTACAGGGCTGAGATGGCTCATTGATGGAGAGTAAGGAAAAAAGACACATGTAACACTGTACATTCAGTGATGTGTCCTTGTCAGATTGGACGGTGACTGTGCAGGCCAGGTGGGCTCACACTGAGAGGGACAACAGGGACCCACACAGCCATTCACACAAGAATTCACTGTCCTGACTCCTGCATTACCAACGTGCTGCGTCACTGTATGGCTGACAAGATCCACAAATCTTGATGTGCAGGCAGGTTTACGTGTGAAATAGGCTACACACCCCTTGCCCCTGGAGGATGCATGCTAGGCAGTGCATGACAAAACCCCACACTCTCAGGCACATACTGCAGCAGCTCAACTTCATGTGTGCCCCCCCTGCACTCTCACTCACACTGTTGAAGATTTACCACGACATTTGGGGCACCATATAGCCTTGGATACTGTGTGAGCACCTCGTCCACCAGGACCTCCAGCTCCTCGCTGGTTACGGGACTGGCCCGGATCTTCTCAGCCCTCGCCATGTGACTGCAGCAGGTGAGGGGTCTCAGGCAGGATGCTCTGGAATCTGTGGAAATGTGAGGCTCTCTCTCACAAATATATAGCCCTGGGGCAGTTTCAGTGGTTCCAAGCCGCTGCAAATGGTGTTCCAGGTCAGCCTTTTTCAAATGCATTCAATGACCGGCTCTGTGGTGGCAGGTCAGGCTTACCACAATTTTCAAAATTGCATTAGGCTACCGCGATTGCGGTTCCCATTGGCTGTAAGGGCATGATCCATGGCGGTGACACACCGCAGGGGCCAGGCGGGCTCTACCGCGGTGGTGTATCTTTCAATTGCATCCAATGACAGGCCCCGCGGTTGCAGAGCACACCTACCACGATTTTCAAAATTGCATTAGGCTACTGCAATTGCGGTTCACATTGGCTGTAAGGGCACGGTCCATGGCGATGACACACCGCAGGGGCCTGGTGGTAGCTACCGCGATTTGGGTGCCATACATTGATATGTGTGACCATGATTTGGGTGGCGGAGCATGCCAACCACCATTTGAGCATTTGTATATGCCTCTCACTACCGCAATTGCGTTTTGGGCATTGGCGGTGACACACTGCTGCTGCCAGGCGGTAGCTACTGCGATTTGGGTGCCATATATCGATATGTGTGACCGTCATTTGGGTGGCGGAGCACTTTGACAGCAGCTATGGACACATCATGCTGTGTCAATGGCCAATGGGCAGTTATCAACAGTGCACAGTGGCCACATGATTAATGGCACATCATTGTGCACACAATGCCAATGTCACAATTAGCCCACTGCTGACTACACATGCCATGTTTGTGTATGTGATTTTGTACATTGGCATGTACTCCCTCACATCTCACTTGTGATATTGATGGGCATGTACCCAGAACAGTGTTGTTATGGACTCTCCAATGTGTACACGTCAATGTGTGGAAGTGCTGTGAAACTCACAGTGATGTATGTCTTAATGAACAATGGGCATATTTGAATGTCTTCTTTTCTTGGATCATGCACACATGTGTTGTTTACGCTCAGCCTGTGGTCACTGTGTTGTTGATGTGTGCCCTGTTCAGCTTACGCCTTATGGTGTGTCAGGTACAGCAGCTAGGTATGAGACAGTAGTGTTACAGTTTTACACATATGCTGGATGAAATACTCTCAGGCGTGCTCATGCTAGATGTGGCCATATCTCTATGTGCATTCCTAGGGTCAGATGTTGTTTCGGAGGTAGTAGTTGTGTGAAAGGGGACAAGTATACGAGTAGTGTAGCTGAAAGTGTCCCTACATGTGAGCTACTCTGTAACTCAATTGTGATGACAGTCATTGCTGGCGTTGTGTCAGTCAAAACGTAAGATGTTGTGCACATCTCATGGTGTATTGCATTGACATGTGCCCAATTTCATCTCAACTAGGAGGAGACTACATCTGTATCGTCCCTTCACAGTGCTGGCAGACATGGAGAATGAGGAGGTCATCTGGAAATTCCGTCTGGATAGAGCCACCCTACAGAACCTATGTGCTATGTTGGAGCCCCACCTGCAGCATTGCAGAACATGTCCAACAGCTTTCACACCAACGTCTAAGGTGATGGCCGCCCTGCATTTTTTTGCCACTGGATCATTCCAGAACACGGTGGCCAGCACAGGTGAGATGTCAGCACAGGTGGGATGTCGCAACCTATGTTCAGCATGGTGCTGCGTGATGTTCTGTCCGCTATGATGATCTTCAAGGACAGATATAACCATTTCCCCAGGAGGCCTGAATTGGTGGCTGTGAAAGGAGATTTTTATGCCCTTGGACACATACCCCATGTTGATGGCGCCATTGCACCCATGTTGGGCTTGTTCCACCACAGGCATGTGAGCACATCTATAGGAATCATTTACACTTCCACTCCATAAATGTGCAAGTGGTGTGCCAGGTGGATATGATCATCTCTCACGTGTGTGCCAAATTTCCAGGCTCAGCCCACAACTCATACATCATGCGTAACAGCATTGTACCACAGCTGATGGCTAATCTGCTTCCTGACTGTGCAGGGATTGTGGGTCAGTATGCTGAGTCAATTAGCATGCTGTGTGTGTGACATGCTGTCCTCTGCCACAGTTGTCTTACAAAGTTGGTCTGTGTATCTCACACCTAGGTGACTCTGTGTATCCCAACCGTCCTTGGATGCTGAGCCCACTGCGGAATACCCAGACACCAGCTGACGTCCGCTACAATGATGCCCATGGGAGGACCCATCGTGTGTTGGAGCGTACTTTTGGTCTCCTCAAGTCACAGTTTTGCTGCCTGGACAAGACCGGAGGTGCCTTGATGTACTCGCCCAAAAAGGTTTGTCAGATCGTTGTCGCATTCTGCATGCTCCACAACCTGGCCTTGCGCAACGAGATCCCACTGCTCCTGGATGGTGATGAGCAGCTGAGGCCCCCGCCTGCAAACCAACCCATGTCCAGTGAATTGGATTGTGGAGAGGAGGATGGTGTCGACCTGCGACAGCAGCTCATCAACCGCTACTTCACTTGAAGGTGAGTGTCAATGTACAACGGGGCCATTGTCTGCTGATATTGTTGTTGTTGAAATGGTCGATGTGAGCTTTGTGACTGCAGCATGTTGTTGACTCAGTGCTGGCTGCCAATGTTTAGGGAACAGGGTAGTTATGCAAAGCTACATGATGTCTATGTTGGTACTGTTGCTCATTGTAATGTGTGCAGATTGGAGTACCTTGATGACAAGTGTTGTGTGATGGCTGTTATGCCACCGCCTGACTAGTGACTATTGTTCTGTTGTGTCTTCCTAAGTCCCTTCAGCCTCTCACTGCCTAGGGACAATCCGTGCTCCTGAGACTTTTTAATCATGGTGAACATTGCACATACTGTGATAAACATGGAGCAGACACAATGACATTGGTGTGTAAGGAGTATTTATTCAAAATGGGTATATGTGACAGGGGTGTGAATATTTACAGTATTGTGAAGGGTGGAGCAATGAGTTGTCAGTGATGGTAGATGAGACAATTGATTCCTCTGGGGACCGCCACCTTCTGCAAAAGTACGGGACACTCACTACGCCAATGACCCTCTTCCTTACAATACGCACACTGATTCGGCCCCAAAGGCGTCATATTCGGCTGCCTACTAGTATGTGGAAGTTGTCGGGCCGGACCACCACGTCCTTTACAATTCCCTCTAAAAGCTTATTGCAACAACACCTTCGTTTTCAAATCTTTATTCTTTTCTCTGTCCTTTCTTTCTCCTCATTATCTTGCTGTTCATAATATTGAGCCATATTTAAAATAACGGAAGCGGAAGAGGTGGACCAGGTACTTTCATAAGCCTGCAATCGAGTCGCAATTTCAGAAAGCAAATTAGAGACAAATCTGGTAACAATCAAACGAACACCTCCCTTAACAGACAAACCCTCACCACTGTAATCCAAAAACTTGTCCTCAAACCAAGTGTAAAAATTAGACACACTGTCATCTTTCTTCTGTCGACAAGCCGGCAATTTATCCCAATCTATTTTCCTTGGCGGAATAAGAGAATGCATATATGTAATAATGCGGCCTTGCAACGCTAAACTTTCTGCTCGGGGATTATCACCTGGTTTTCTCTCCTGGTCCCATGCTTTAATTTGATCTCAAGTACCACCCAACTCTGGAACATGATCTTGAGTATGAACCTGCCTACAAATACCAACCGGAACAAGAAGACCGAAAAACATTTCAATATCAGCAAGTCATTACTGTCGAAGAAGCAGCTTTAGTCAATTCCTTATAATAAGCATAAGATATACAGAGCTGGTGGTGGGAAATAGGAAATAGGCGCTCCAAGGTCTTGTCACATAAACGTTAAAGTTATAACATGAAATCTCGTACGGTGCAATAAGGTAGGGAAAAACCACCAGATCCCCAAATGTGTGGTCAAGAAGGCCACTAAAACAGTTAATGCAAATCCTCTGCACACGTATAGTAATTAAAAACATAAATGGTAAATTTATAAATCACAATTAATTTTTCTTGTGAGTTTCAAGGTTGTTTATTCAGGTTCTTCTGTACTTTACTTTTTCTGATTCTTAGCCAACACGTGTTTCGTCGCTGTTACAGGGGATTACCCTGCAACTTCTTGAGCTGTATCTCGAGGTTTCTTATTTTTGGTGATAATTCAACCCAAAAGGGTTTCTGCTTGTTATTTTATGTTCAGTGGTTGCCAAAATTGTCGTCATAACTGTGAGTGTTCTTTCCTGTATTATGCGTGAGCAGTTGTTTGTATTGCAACCTGATGCCCCATCCGGCACTGTTGTTATCTGTGTTGTCCTTCCTCGTCCTGCGTTTGTGCAGTGCTCATGCAGGACGAGGGAGGACAACACGACAGTAGTACACACAGGAACAGAAAGAATGACTGTAACAGGCGGCTGTGATGGCACAGGGACAAACGGATATATCCTTTGTGGAGCATACGGAGGTGGGGTTCGAGTATCTGACAGTTCTTCCACAAAAGAATCAGTTTCCTCCTGAGCAAAATACGATTTATCAATATGCAATCAGAACCTCCTATCTTCGCATTCAACTCCCTTTCCCTGTTTTTAATAGAGAGACTTGCCCCCCCGAGTGGACTCTTTTAATTCTCGGGATGTCAAGTAAAAATTTGGATTCGGAACGCAAGGCCCTCCAGGGCTTATAAAAAGTAAATTTATCCCTGAGGTAAATAGGGCCAGATTTCACCAAAGCCTTATGAACTATAAAGCAAATCTTGAACTTCACCCGCTCCCGTATGGGGAGCCAATGTAACTTATAAAGCAAAGGGTGGGAAGCAGTCCTTGGTGGAGCATTGACAATCAGGCGTGCCGCAGTGTTCTGGACAACCTGCAGTCTGTCAAAAACGGTCTCATTGGCAGAAGCCAACAGGCCGTTGCAGTAATCAAAGTGGCTTAAGACAAGAGCCTGTGCCACAGTTTTCCGGGTCGAATCAGGAAGCATATGGAAAATATGGCATAACAGGCCCAATGCTTGGAAACAGAGGCCAACTGTCTGAGCGGCATGTTCCTTCATTGTAAGGGTCTGATCAATATGAATGCCAAGATTTTTTATGCAGGTCTTTAAAGAGGGAGGGGTACCTAGGTCTGTTGGCCACCAGCTGGGGTCCAAAGTAAATGCGCGTCCCCAAAAAACAGAATCTCCGTCTTTCCGACGTTACATTGAAGAAAATTACTCCTCATCCACTGAGAAACGATTCTCATTCCAGATGAGAATGCTTCCTGCACTGATGCAGTGTACTCTGCAAAAGGAAAGAGCAGCTGAGTATCGTCAGCATAGGAGATGGGAATAAACCCACATCTCCTCAACAGAGTGGCCAAGGAGGCCACATAGATATTAAACAAAGTCGGGCTCAAACACGAGCCCTGTGGTACACCCTTGGTCAGTTCTGTAGGTGCTGAACGACACGGCCCAATAGTGACAGCCTGTGTGCGAGAAGACAAAAAGCGCGTAATCCATTGGAGGGCCAGATCTCTAAGTCCAATCTCTTCCAACCTCCTGAGCAGTATTTAGTGAGATATCGTGTCGAACGCGGCGGAGAGATCCAACAGCACCAAGATAGTTGAATGACCCCTATCTAGGGTCATCCTTATGTTATCGGTGACCTCTAGTAGGGCTGATTCTGTGCTGTGGTTAGGTCAAAAACCCGACTGGGAAGGGTCAAGACTACCCGTCCGTTCGACATAATTAGATAGATGCATATTTAAATGCTTCTCTAAAAGCTTGCTCCGGAAAGGGAGGAGAGAGATAGGAGAGAGATTGGAAAGCTCAGTCAACGGAAGCTTAGTGTTCTTACGAATGGGCATCATCTGTGCAGCTTTCCACTCTAAAGGGACATGGCCCTCTTTTAAAGAGAAATTAAGGAGATGAGTGATGGAAGGGGACAGATACCCAGCAAGAGAAGAAATAATCTTAGCCGGGATAATATCCTGAGGGGACCCTGATTTAATAGTGCCAATTAATAACTCTACATTTACCTGTGTAACCGGAGGGAAGCTCACCAGTAGTTGGGTAGCAGTCTGTGTAAGTGTCTCAGGTGGTAAGATGTCTAAAGAAATATTCCCTGATGAAACTATTTTGTCATAAATGGACTCTATTTTCTGCCTAAAAAAGGATCCAATATCGTCACACAATTTTTGCGTGGGGGCCACTATGCGTTCACAGGCTATAGGGTTAGTAAACGTTTGAAGAATACGAAAAAGCACTTTAGGATCATTGTGTGCCTGGTCCAATGGTAATACTATATGAGCTTTACGTGCTGCCCTGATATCCCTGTGATATTTAGCCAGGGAGGCATAGAACCAATCTCTGTCATTCCCATCATGAGTATTGCACCACCGTTTCTCATGTTTTCTGCAGAGACCCTTCAGTATACGTAGCTGGGGAGAATACCATGCGTGTAGAGGCTGATTAGGAGTAGTGGAAAAGGTTTTTGAAGGTGCCAACTGATCGATGACACTTAAAACAGCCAAGTTATATGTAGTAGGAGCATGTTCAGTATTACTCGAGTCTAAGACTGGTGGTTCTACAAAGGGCGTTTGAAAGCCTTCTGGAGTGACTCCCTTCCATTGGCGACGACAATGGTGGGTGACATGGCTGAGGTTACTTGTCTTCCTAGGAGCACGGATAACAAATTCAATTACAGCGTGGTCGGACCAAGGTAATACCTGTGGAGGTTCTCAAAAAACTTTGGGGGAATTGGAAAAAATAATATCCAATGTGTGGCCGGCTGTATGTGTGGGACCCTCATTGATTTTAAATAACCCCAATGTGGCTAAGTCGGCCAAGAGTGTCATGGCATCAGCATTGGAAACACATTCACTATGTATATTAAAATCGCCCAGCAATAAAAAGTTGCTACTTGCAATCACATGCGGGGCAATTAGTTCAACTAGTTGTGAAGAAAAATCGGTTAAAGGGAAAGGAGGCCTATAAACAAGAGCCCCCTTCCAACTTGTTTGGGGCATAAGCTCTATTCGAAAGATCATAACTTCCATAGCCCGGTCGCTTCGCTGTTCTAATATAATGACCTTAACACTATTAATGTGGGTTATGGCAATCCCCCCACCCACCTTAGATTGTCTGTCCAAGCGACCAACCCTATAACCCTCAGGTAGGGCGAGCATAATAGAGGGGACGGAATGGGGTTTCAGCCACGTTTCGGTCAGAAACCCAAAATCCGGCTGCACGGATGATAAAAGATCCCAAACCTCAACAGAATGCTTAGGTAGTGATCTTACATTGCATAGTAGACTTTTCCAGCCTTGCTTCGTGGGCCAATTGCTTAGTTCAGTAATATCCAAGACTCCATTAGAGTCTTTAGTAGGAGCAGGATGGAGACCTGCAAAATATGTATTGACTGAGGCACATAAAGTTGGACGTTTCTCACCCACGGAACCCTGAAAACGGCAGGCTAAACAAGCAAAGGGCCCCTCCACAAGTGGCCAGGTATCAGCCCGAACAGAGGAGTAGAGCATTGGTCTCAGCTCCAACAACTCAGTAGTAGAATACGACAGTCTCAGAGGGGAAGCATCCATTACTAACTGAGCAGGGTCCATGGCTCCTGGCATCTCCCGGGTGCGGACGGGCACAGACGGGCTTGCCTTTGGCGCACCTTTGGCGCGCCTTCGTCGCGCCTGCTGCGCGCGTCCGCTGCACGACCAGGATAGCATCCGGTTATATACAGGAAATAGGGCCACTAGAATGCTGACCTTGCACTTGCCCTGAAAAGGGCTCCGCCTCCATCCACTTCACGCTACGAGCTAATCTCGTGGTGAGGATGTAATGGTGAAGAAGTGCGAGTAAGTGAGCAATTTCCCCCGTGTCACAATATAAGCATTTAAAACAGTTTGCATCTAAAACAATTTTGAAAGTTTTGTTAAATAGAACAGCTTGCCAGCGTAGCGCTCTCTTCCTCTACAATCGCGCATCCGCTGCGCGACCGGGATAGCATCCGGTTATATACAGGAAATAGGGCCACTAGAATGCTGACCTCACACTTGCCCTGAGAAGGGCTCCGCCTCCCTCCACTTCACACTACGAGCTAATCTCGTGGTGAGGATGTAATGGTGAAGAAGTACGAGTAAGTGAGCAATTTCCCCCGTGTCACAATATAAGCATTTAAAACAGTTTACATCTAAAACAATTTTGAAAGTTTTGTTAAAAAGAACAGCTTGCCAGCGTAGCGCTCTCTTCCACTACAATTGCGCGTCCGCTGCGCGACCGGGATAGCATCCGGTTATATACAGGAAATAGGGCCACTAGAATGCTGACCTAGCACTTGCCCTGAAAAGGGCTCCGCCTCCATCCACTTCATGCTACGAGCTAATCTCGTGGTGAGGATGTAATGGTGAAGAAGTGCGAGTAAGTGAGCAATTTCCCCAGTGTCACAAAATAAGAATTTAAAACAGTTTGCATCTAAAACAATTTTGAAAGTTTTGTTAAAAAGAACAGCTTGCCAGCGTAGCGCTCTCTTCCACTACAATTGTGCGTCCCACTACAACTCGGTAATGTCCCTCGTAAATTTGTGCCAAAATGTAGTAAACATAATAGTGCCAAGACCATGTTTCACGTACATATCAAAATTCGGAGTGCTTTCTGGAGGCGCTGGCTGAGCTTCTTCCAATTGAGTAGCTGTAAAACAACAACAACAGCACAAATAAAACAACTTGCTAACTCCAGGGATTTTAGCAAGAAAACCAGTTCACTACTTATGCCTGGCAAAGCAATTGCAAATGCTTTTATCCCAAAGACGGTCTTTAGACCATACCCAATGCAGACCAAAATGCTACCATATCCACAAAGACAAACTCACCTGATATACACAGGTCAAAACTAACTAATTCTCCACTGTGCACTCTTCAGACCAAACAGTCAGATCCAAGGGTTTTGCCATTTAGGACTCCAGTCGGGATGACCGCTGGGAGAGGCACTGACCGCAAGACAGAAGGGACAGCTGCTAGCAATCAATGCTTATCAGACAGGGATCCCCGAACCGTCAGTCCGACCCGATGAGGGCTTCGACCTCCCACCCGTCCACAGAAGGGGATGGGACACTCACCCGAAGGAGTCCCTGTTAGGGAGCCAACTGAAGGAAGTTACCCAATTAGGGTCACCCAGGTTACTCACGACCACCTCTCAGCCTTCCATACCAAATGAAGAGTCGGTCAGACAGTAGAGAATACAAACCAATATCTATTTATTCAGGTACACTCAGAGTGGATCCCAGTCTGCCCAGTCTGTTAGGAGTGCTGCAGAGGGACTGACTTCAGCAAGCATAGAGATACATTATGTACATTTAAGAACCAATGAAGGCACGCCCACAATGGAATTTTCTAAGGAGATGTAGCAAAACAGTGAAATACAAAGAATAAGTTTCCATTCTGCAGCCGGGCATACACTATCTAGCAGCCAAGATCATTCTGCCCATGCCCGCCACTAGACAGGTGGGAGAAGGCTTCTTTCTAAAGGGAAAGGTATGCACTAATAAGAACAGTATATTCATTAGTGAAGCAAAACCTAACCTTGGAGAAACAGACTCTAACAGCGGCCTATTCTTGGAAATAGCAGAGTGTAAGTTTCAATTGTAACCCAAAGTGGCGCCCACATATAAAATGGTGCCGCGAATGCTATCATACATGTAATAATGCGTAAGTAGCATTCTTTCTATTCTAACAACACACAAATCAGGAGATGAGATGCAGACATTGAGACCCACGCTCTGGAAGTACAGAGTTGGACAGAGCAACTGGACATATTTTTACTTAAGTGTAGGGGAGAAGTTTATATTTAAGGTGGCAAGTTTGCATTTGAAAGGATATGGGCATCCAATATTTTGCCAAAACACAGATATCTAAATTTCCACGGCCTCTTTAATACAACATAACAAAAATATTACAAGCTATGACTGTTTGTCCAATTCAGTACTGAAAATGGTTTTACAATGTCACTCATTTAGACAATATGTAATGAATGGAAAGTACATTGAATAATAGGCATATGCAAGGAGGTCCGAAGAATGTTAAATTCTAAAAACATTCAAGGCGGAACTAATGCATATAAATTCTCAAAGTCTGGCATATATTGACAGATTTACTAGGCCAAACCCAATGCTGACAGTGAAACTGCAACTTTCGAAATTAATAGAACTCCAACATGCACGAAAACCAGAAATTTATTGAGAGACTAAAAGCTAATTAGGATTGATGCCTTAAATACAATCTTAAGCGTCCACTCCAGAGGTATTCACTACTTCTCCTCCAACACCACAAGAAATTTAGCACGCCACAGGATGATTCTTCTCTATTCTAGTTAGGATATACTCTCCAGAAAACCGAAACCATTATATATTTTTTGTCTAACTTCCATTACAAAACAAATGAACTACAACTGGGTACATATACAGCAATCATTGACAATTGAGAGACCCATCAGTAATCATCAAATGCTTTGTTAGCAGTATTTCACGATCTAGAGGAGTCACTTTCAGAATAAAGCCAGGGGCGTAACAAAGGCCCCTGCAGCCTCTGTGGTGCAGCCCCCCCAGACCTCCAAGGGACCGCCAAATCTTCAAGGGGGTCCCTTTCAGCCCAAGATCAAGCAATATCTGTGATACATGGAAGATTTGAGGGACCCTCATCACATTCTGCAGGGGCCTCCATCATTTTGTGTTACGCCACTGGTTAAAGTCAGATGACTTGCTGCAGGTTTGCCTTAAACAACACAGACACTCTTAGTCAGGACATATGTCAAAGGTATTCAGACAAAGGCTATAGGTCACCTGCCTAGGAGTCTCATCATCTACTATCATCTTTAGCATGGCCACAAATGCCCAGAGGACATTTATAGATGCGGTAGACCATGTCATCTTCTTGGGGTGGAGGTCGGAAGCCTCACCAGTGTTTGGGCAATGCCATCAGATGAAGAACCATGACCATTCCTCACAAGAAATATTGTTCTAGCTAGTGCATCTTTCAAGCCTCGAATTCAGGTCACCTAGTTCTAGAATATTTCTGTCTCCTCTAGTATTCACTCTCCAACCTTCGCATCGTGCATGACTTTTTTCTTTGAAGGGGCATCAAACATGCATTAGGTAAGGATGATTCTTTTCAGTGTGACATTTTGTTTATAAATTATGTTACCTGTGTAATTATTCTCTTTTCAATTCTAGTTACTTATCCTGTTTTCTATTAGGGTACTGCAATTACCATTATTATTGACAGTGATCCTTTTGTTTTCTGTGATTTTTAATGTGGGCTCTAGCGGTACTCTGGAAGCATTATTCTTCCACTTCAAAGCTGTGGGTGGGGCACTGTTGTGTCATTGTTGCAGTTTTTGAGGTTTCTACTCCAAGTTATGTATCTAATAAGAATGGATTCTTGGAGTTTCAGGCTTGCTTGATATGAGTATGGGCAGATGGTGCAAACAGCTCCAGTCACTGCATATTGAAATTCAGAGTCTGCATACTGAAATTCAGAGTCATTGTGAGCAGACTATTTTACAGAAGGAAATTAACTATGAAAAGGATATCTACTTTATGTGAGAGTAAATAAATAGGATTTGTTTTTCAGATAACATAGAAATCCGGAGCTCTCTCACTGGATTCCTTAGAACCTTTCTTTTAGGTTACATAAACACCAGCCGCTTTTTTTATAGAGTAATGCACACAATTTCTGTTTGTGTAGTGGTGCACCTTTAACAAGGTGCGTCTGTAGCAAACAGACACAGTGCTCCCTATTACATACAATGTGCTGCCCTCAGCTCATCTGCAAACCTGCTGCTACCCTGAGGTCATCGCCTTGGTGGAAGGTGGAGGGACTGTTTGAATAGTTGCTCTGTCTTTCACAGTACAGGCAGTCCCCGGCCTGCATTTCAAAGGGGAGAGTGGGGGTAGAGATCCCCTGGAGGCATGTCCAGTGAGGGACTGCACCCCCCTGCTAGGGATATCTGGTGGGCCATTGGACCCCCCCCCTTGCCTCCTTTTAGAGGGCACACTCTAGGGATGAACTTACAGTGTGCCACCTCTTTGTGGCACACAATCAGAGCACCTCCTGATGGCCTCTTTGCCTCCGAGCCCACATCCTTATTTCGATGCGGGTGCAGAGGAAAAGTATTTCCCTTCATAACCCCATGCAAATGAGCGAACGCCTCCTTAGTCGGTGCTATATATTCGCTGCCACTATCTGTATTACTGAAGGGCTAGCACAAGCATTTTGGCCTAACAGAAGCAGGAATTTCATTACAAAGAATGTCCAAGACTATATTTCCTTCTCGTGGATAGTTTAGAGCCATGGGGTTCTGAAGAATGTAGTTCTCAGTGAGCTCTATATGATGGGAATAGCAACTGCAAAACACAATATTTTTTGGTGATGAATTTAAAAATGAATGTGCATAATTTAAGGGACTATGGTAGTATTGTTCTCTGAATGTCTTGCAGTTCCTAATTCTAGCAGTGCCATAACACTTACTATTTCTCTGCCCTCGACTACAGCAGATGTTCATGCAAGGAATATTTTAGCAGGTTGTTGCCAGGATTTTCTGTGAGTTATAAAATTATATTCACTCTCATCACCTTGTTCCAGGCAGTCTTGTGTCCGAGTCAAGTTAGTGTTGGGTGGCAAAAAGCATATTTGCCATTCACTATAGCAAAAAACGGGGACCAACAAAAAATGTAGATATTACAGGGCATACATATTATTTTATATATTGGTTATATTTCTTCACCACACAATACCATCCTACTAATCCCAATATTGGTCGAGTAGACAAACCAAAAGCCAACTTGTCAGAAATTATTCAAATTAACATCTATTTGACATACTGTTCAAGTTTATGCATTTAAAATCATCGTCAAGTTACCACACTATTCTTTCTAATAACACAATTTAATCAATGAGACATCCAGTCTTACAACTTGAGCATGGTCTGCCTATAGATAGTCAACAACATAATAAATCTCAAAGAATGTATAGAAGCAATTAGTCCGAGTGTCTAATGGCGACATAAAGTGACTTTTCTCTTTCGCCTTCCATTGTGCATTTCACGTTACATACAGTCGATGTTGATCCAGCGCCAATCAGGGATCGATAATCAATAACCACAACGATCTGAAAACATTCAATGGGCCAAATGACACAAAAACTCACCCCCACATGAAATCCACTAAAAGACGCTGAAATTTAGTTTCAAAACTAAATAAATCAGTGTTTCATTATACAAGCTTGTATCTAAAAATTCTAGATAACTAACTGAGCCTGTATACCAAACTTCTTTCCTTTGGTCGATGGACCTAAATTTGAAAAGTTGATGGTAATAATATTAACTGTCTATCTAGCTATATTTACCTAAATACCACAAACTCGTTTTAAGGTTAATTGTTTTATCACCAAATAATGTAAGTATATATCATGTATATATCATACATGTACAGAAAATCACAAGGCAAGCAATGTATTATTCACAAGGATAGAGAGAGAAAATATATAAATGCAAAATAATATCAAACTCTTATCAAATGAATAATTGACATAAAGGAGTGTATAGATGGAGAGTCAAAGGTTTCAGAGACAAAATTTGCATTTGCAAATATTTATGCAAAGTAAGAATAATCTAATTAATACTAACCCAAGGAAAATAAGGAAATACCACCCCTTGGCACAGGGATAGTAGGAGGTCCCCTGAGATAGGTTCAGGGAACAAAGATCATCAGGATGCTTGGCAAAAGGGACAGGAAACAGGTAGGCCTCAGCAAACTGACGGACAGCGACGATCACCCTCTAAGCTTCTGCCAACGCCAACCTAACCACATCTCGAAAGGCACCCCAGTTATACCCTAAAACTTACATGTCCAACCCACAGTAATTGAAACATTCATTACACTTCGGTCTCACATTTTCAAATACTCTCTTTGTTCTTTATTCATTCTTATTATGCTATTCGCGCATTTTCTAAGGACTGTAACATGTTTCGGAAACTGCCGCTTTCGACGGAAGAAATTCAAACATTTCACTTCTTTCCCAAGCCAACTCTTCCGCTTCCTGGCAGGCACACGGCATTTTTCAGCGAAGGTCAACTACTGCCTTTCTCTCCACTCTGTCAGCGCTCGATTTTCAACATGTTAGTTATTCCATTCTCCGGATTTACCCTCTATTATTTGCACAGAATCATAGGCCTGAATGTTTTCTAAAGTAAATAAACACATAACATTATTAATTTTACGAATATTCTTTTCACTGTTGACCTTCAACCACTGTAATAATCTCAATGTTATTTTCCCTAGTAAGAGCATTAGTGTGCATAAGAGCATTTATTGTTGTTAATCTTTAAAAGCAAAGGTAAACGCAGCCTTGTTTTTCATGCATTAGTCTAAGCATTAGTGCATGCATGTGCAAAGCATTTTTCCCCATGTGTTCACACTATTAATAAGTGTTACTGGGGCGTTAATTCGAGCAGGTTTTGTACTTAAAACCCTGCTCCATGAACGTGTGTCAGCTTAGTAACTCCCAGCCTCCTCAGGACTAAAGAAGGTAGTGAGTAAATATTTTAAAAAAAATTAAATAAATCTTCTCGGCTATAAAGACGTGGTGCAGTAGTATCAAAGTGTTATGATGCTAAAATATCATTTTTGGGGTCATACTGGCAATGTTCATTGTTCACACGGAATAGATCAGGCAGAACTCAGTCTGAAGGTGATGGGTCACAGCAATCAATGGAATATGAGGCCAATTAATTGAATCTCACAAACGTATAGGCCAGGGTCTATATATACACCAAGCAACATGGAGTCCGTGCTGTGCTGGTGTTGCAAAGTGCTTAATCAAACAAGTGCACTTTCCTCGTGATAGCTGTAGTACACATATAGGATAGATCACCCATCCATTTTAGCAGGGTGCCTTGTTAACAACACCAATCGAGGGCGTACATGCAGAATGAACCCCATACACAACTGCTGTACCAAATGGTCCAGCCAAACGTGCAGGGGGTGTTTCCATAGAGCCACTAGGATGATTGCCCAAACAGCATTTCAGTGAGGAAGCCATTTCTTAACGGTACGAATCCTCTCGTGCTCTTGCGCATGTTGTTAGGTGCATCGATACTTACAAGTGCATCAACGCATGGCGGGTGACATCAGGGCAAAGTGCACGCCACTTAAGACAGGAAAACCTCTGCCATCTTGTAACATGTGAGAATACAGTCTAGACGCTTGACACTTGTGTACTGATAGCTGAATTAAATCAATTAAACAAAAAAAATCACAAAGTTTCTAGGCATGTAAATCACAGAAAAGCAAAAACTTTACGATCAGTACTGTCCCCTTGAAAGTCATGAATGTACTGCCATGCAATTCATTACCTGAAAAGTGACAGACAGCATATGTAGAGAAAATGCTGCATATGTGCATACTTGAAATCATTGCAAATAGTGAAGTAGGTATTGGAACAAAAGCCCATCTGCTGTAAACAAAATGGAATGACGAGCACCAACCCACATAGGGGGTGTGGTGCCTTTAGTGGCAGCAAGGGGCGGAACCAGGTTAGGAACTCTTCCGGGTTAAGTTACCCCGAAGAGTTTGATCGTCGTGGACCCAGGAAGTGCGTCACGGGCAGGAAACTGGCGGGGGGTTTAAGAACCCAGGGGCAAGGTTGAACCCCCTCTTTGTCCTCTCTCCTCGTGGTCGGTGACATCGGGGCGTCGAGAAGTTACCCGGGAAGCGGTCGGGCAAGCGGTGCTGGAGCTGCCCACAAGGTGAGTGGGCCTCATTAGCATAGTTGTATTCAAGTTAAACAGGTTTGCAGAGTATTTTATAGAATATTAAGCGTTAGTGGAGATATTCGCGATTGGGGGTGGCAGCGATAGCGCGCGTAAAAGAGTCATGCTGCGCTGCTGCCTCGGGTGCAGGAAGTCAGGGTGCGAGCTTCCAGGTCGCGTCCACATCCCGAGATGCCGGGCAAATCACTTAGTCCCCTCGTGCCTGAATGGTGTAATGTAAATACGGGCTATGTAAAGCGCTCCAATACCTTCGGGTCGAGTTTGCGCTATATAAATATGCGAAGCATGCTAGTGTCGCATGGGCACTGCCAGCCGCAGCGATTGATTAATTTGTGTAAATACGGGCATGTAAAACGCTCCAATACCTTCGGGTCGAGATCGCGCTATATAAATACGCAACAACTTCGTCAGCAAATCACGCTAGTGTTGCATCGGCACTTCCCGCCGCAGCGATTGATTAATTAGTGTAAAAGGCCAACAGGCGAACTCAGAAGGCAGCATTGCTTCACGCTCGGACATCACCGAGCAAAGGGTTGTAAATAATCCCTGCCAGTGCGCACGTATGTTTGGGGGGAATGGTGGCCCCCAGGAACTGGGGGACGCGCTGCGGATGGGTGCACACGCACCACATCGGCACAGGGGGCCAAGCTCTGCAGGTATTGGCGCAGGCAAGGGAGAGCACGTCACGCAGTAAATGTCAAGACGGAATTTATAAAATTAAAGTATTGCGCAAACTTCCAAGTTGCCAGCTAGCTCATAGATAACAAGCTTCTCAGAGTGCTTATGTGTGACATTGTCACAATTATCCCTAGTATTATCTTCCTATCTTCCATCAATTAAGTCTTGACAGTGCATAGTTCCTATACAACAGGGTTGCGAGACAACTGGGTTAGCGTAATTATCTGAAGGTTACAGGTTCAGTTCCTTTTCGGAAGAATGGTTAAACTAGGAGTGTACAGGGGAAGTGTCGCAGCGCTGATTGTTGGGATAATGTAGGGCGTGTCAGGCCAGCACAAAAGTTGAGGCGTTGCACAGCACCATAACAAACACGCACGTAAGCTGTGGGGCGCGGGCGTAAAAATAGGATAAAGCATGCGCAGATGTGAGAACGGGTTGATTGGAATGCTGATTAACAGGGGACACCGTGGCAGAGAATATCCCAGTGGTCCTTGGGTCAAAGGAGGTGGGGGTTAAAGGGGCAACGACTAACTGCGATTTGTTTCTTTAAGTACAGAATGCCTCCAAAACGGGCCCAGAAGGGCAAAGGCGCCCCCGCCACCAAGGATGATTTCCGCTCTCTGGCAGAGCTCTGGGAGGTCGCAAAGAAAGGGGGCATCGACTGGGCGCTACGCACGTTGTCCGAGAAAGGAGAGTCGAGCGGGCAACAGGACGTCACACGGGCCAAACGGGCAAGGCGGACACCAGAGCGCTTCAAGGATGCACAGCAAGACAAACACTCTAAAGTCACGGACTCTCAGACTGGTACTCCAGGTGAGGCAGGGTTGAGAGGGCAATCAGCCTTGGAAACGGACATGACACAGCCCACATGCTCAGCTCCCTCAGCGCAACTGAACGGGGCAACCACACAGGCATCTGGAAACGCAACGTCCTCCAACTTAGCGCTGGCAGCGGGCCCCCCAGTGGTGGTGGGGCAAGGTGGGGCAAGGTGGGGCGGCAGGTTCAGCAACACCAGGTGCAATGGCGCAACTGGGGGTGGTAGGGCCCCTAACACCTCAGTCTGCTCCCCGGTGGTAGCGCACCAGGACAGCGGGATAGCCCAAGTGTGGGTCCAATCAGGAGGGGTGGCACAATCCCCTGTGGTAGTGGCGGCAACGACCCAGGGACCAGCCATTAATAGCGGGATATCAGGGCCAGCGGGCCCCATAACAGCACCCCCCCTTGCTGCGGGGACAGCATTAGCGGGGCAGCCCCTTCTCGCACACAGTCCGCTGATTTATGGTTCGGCATCTCTAGTGGTGGCCCCATCAGCGGGGATCACTTAGCATGTACCAGCGGAGACCAGAGAAAAAATATTGGAGGGGAGTTCGTAGATGTCTTTGACCTAATCAATGCGGGGGTAATCCCGGGCAAAAGCAGGACAGGGAAGGAAGGGGAGCTGAAACAGAAGAGAGTGTGGGTGGACTGGACTATTAAGAATTGGGTCAGGGGGTTCGCTATTTATGCGGCTATCATGGTCGAAAGGTATCCCCAAATGGCAGCTCAATTGATCAGTTACATTTCCATGATTCATGGGGCTGCTTCGGAATTCAAGGAACGGGTTGGCTGCAGTATGACAACAAATTTAGGCAAATGAAAGCAGTCCACCCGGCAATAGCTTGGGACCAGCGGGAGATAAACATTTGGCATGGGGTTTTCTATTCAACGGGGCCAGTTAATAAGACGATTCAGCCCTTTCGGGGTGACAGAGGGATGGGTGATAAACAACAGGCCTGTTGGCAGTTCAATAAGAACGAGTGCAACAGGGGCACAGCATGCAAGTTCAAACATTTATGTTCCCTCTGCGGGAAGCTGGGACACCCAGAGAGTAAGTGTTCCAAAAAAGGGGGAAGGCCACAAGAGCAGCCCACACAGAACCAACCCCAGACCAGGGGACGAGGTGCACAAGCACCCTAAGCCATTGCCAACGCCCATACAGCACCATGTATTGATGCACCGTCTTAGTAAATACCTCAGGATAGAAGAGGCTCAAGTCTTACATCAAGGTTTTAAATTTGGCTTTCGCATCCCAACCGATGCTACCCCAGCAGCCACCCCACCGCGCAATCAACGTTCAGTCCTACGAAACCTGGAGGTGGCTAGACAAAAGATTAGGAAAGAGGTGTCCTTAGGGAGGGTGGCAGGCCCCTTCCAACAGCTGCCTAGGCATGACTTAGTATGCTCACCCCTGGGTTTAGTACCTAAGAAAGAGGAAGGAAAATTCCAGTTGATCCACAACTTGTCAAGTCCCCCAGGGCTGTCAGTAAATGACAAACTTGATCCAGACCTATGCACGATTCGTTACATTACCTTT
Source organism: Triturus cristatus (assembly GCF_964204655.1). Classification (NCBI taxonomy): domain Eukaryota; kingdom Metazoa; phylum Chordata; class Amphibia; order Caudata; family Salamandridae; genus Triturus; species Triturus cristatus. Next base: position 729,153,622 of record NC_140587.1, on the reverse strand, counting down.
GATGCGGCAATACAGAAGTTGCAGGGGCTGGGTGAGGGTGCGCTGATGGCGAAATCTGACATTGAGGCAGCCTTTCGCCTCTTGCCAGTTCACCCTGAGGACACCAGGCTTCTTGGTTTCACCTTTGAAGGAGAGTTGTACATGAACTTGTGCATGCCAATGGGTTGCTCTATCGCCTGCGCAGTGTTCAAAACGTTCAGCAGGTTTCTGGAATGGGCAGTGCAGGAAATAGTACCGTCAGCTGAGTTGGTGCATTATTTGGATGATTTCCTATTTCTTGGGCCGCCGGGCTCGTCGGCATGCAGGAAGGCCCTGCTGGGCTTCCAGCACCTGGCAGAAGCACTAGGGGTCCCCGTGGCTGCAGAAAAAACTGAGGGGCCGGCAAAACGTTTAACTTTTCTTGGGATAGAAATTGACACAGAGGAGGGAGTGTGCAGACTCCCCCAGGAGAAAGTAGCTTCTTTTGGGGCTGCTGTGGAGGCTTGTTTGACGGCGCACAAAGTGACACTTTGCAAATCCTGGTGGGGCAGCTTAATTTTGCACTCAGGGTGATACCTATGGGCTGGGTGTTTTCTAGAAGCATAGCAAGGGCAATGTCGGGTCTGAGGGCCAAACACCACCACACCAGGCTTTCTGCCGAAGTCAAAACCGATTTGGGGATATGGAAAGATTTTCTGGTAGATTTCAATGGAACGGTCATTTGGCAACAACCTGGTCAGGCAAATGCTGAGTTAGAATTATTCACGAATGCGGCAGGCAGTGTAGGATTTGGAGTGGTTTTAGGTACCAGGTGGTGCATGCAGCATTGGCCGATTGACTGGGCGGTTTCAGGGCTCACCCGCAACATCACCTTTCTTGAGCTATTCCCAATCATTGTGGCAGTACATTTGTGGGGTGACATGCTGGAAAACAAGCATATTATATTTTGGTCTGATAGCATGTCAGCAGTACTGGCCATCAATAATCAGAGAGCTACTTGCCCCTGGGTCCTGCGCCTGCTGAAAGAATTAGTGCTAGGATGTTTGCAGCGCAATGTATACTTTACAGCAAAACACGTGCCGGGGGTGGATAACTCAGTTGCTGACGCCCTGTCTCGTTTCAAGTTGACAGAGTTCCGCGCCAGATGGCCACAGGCAGACAAACAGATGACGTACTTCCGGCGGGGTTATGGAAGCTTGGTGCCCCACAGCTCCCGAGTTGATAACTGCGTAATTGGCCCCCAAGACTAAGAGTATGTATGAGAAGTCATGGCAGGCATACCTGTCTACCATTGGGGGGTCGGACGCGGTAGAGAGATTGTCAACACAAAGTGTTCTGGTATTCATAGTCAGACAAAAAGAGGGCGGCAAATCGCTGTCCATGGTGAGGAGACAGTTATCAGCAATAGCCTTTTATGCAGGTCTGGGGGGGGTGGCAGACCCTACAAAGGACCCAAGAGTAAAAAGGGCAATGAGGGGGTGGGAACGTCTGGTGCCAGGGACAAAAGACAATAGGAGACCGATTGATGCTGGCAGATTGTCAAACATCTTAGAAGCATTACCGCAGATCTGATTTTCTCCTTATGAAACACTTTTGCTGAGACTAGCGTACTCATTAGCTTTCTTTGGGGCCTTCAGGGTGTCAGAATCAAAGGCAGATAACGAGGGAGGCTTACGCCTGGAGGATGTGATCTTAACCGGGGAAGCTATGAAGGTCAGAGTTCGGAGGTCCAAGACAGACCTGTTGGGCAAGGGGATGTGGGTCCAACTGGGGGCAGTGGCGGGGGCTACTTTTTGTCCGGTAACCCTGGCTCACGGGTTTTTCCAGATTAGACCGAGGGGGGTGGATCAGAGGGCGCTGGTGCATGCGGATGGTACACCCCTTACTAGATTTCAATTCACCAGGATATGCAAGAGAGCATTGGAAAATTTGGGGTTGGAAACAACGCACTTCATGTCTCATTCATTCCGCATCGGGGCAGCCACAACGGCGGCAGCTTTGGGCCTCCCGGGCGACACGATTAAGAGGGTGGGACGATGGAAGTCCTCATGTTTTGAACGTTACGTATGCCCTCACCTCGCATGAAGCCTGCCTCTCCCCCTTTTGCACCCCTCCCCCCCCCATTCCCCCCCAGTGGCTGATTCTGTCTCCTTTGCAATTTTGATCCAGGTATCCCGGATCAGAGAACAAGGGTTTGTTGGTGCGGCCACTCCTTTATACACAGAGCAAGGCTCTTCTTCAGCAGAGCACGCGAAGACAGATGGCTGGAGGGGGTCAACCACCATTGGGTAGGGGTCGGTGGTCAGCGTCTAGCAGACGTGCCAAAGAACCTGCGGGATGCCATGGCCAAGGGCATGCCAGTCCCAGATGTGCTGGTGATTCATTCAGGTGGCAATGATATGATCCCAGCGGGAAGGAGGGGAGTTAAGGAAGCACTGTTCTCTACCCTGTCTGTGGTGAGGAACATGTTTCCGGACGCAAAAATATTTTGGTCGGAGGTGATCCCACGCCAAGTATGGGCTAATGGAGCGCCGGCTAGGGCTATCAATAAATCAGTGAAGAGGTTGAATCAGTCGGCGGCCGAAATCCTGAAGAAATCTCGCATCAGTACCATTAGGCACAAACTAATACAAGTGACAAGTCTTGGGCTGTATGCACCCGATGGAGTGCACCTGTCACAGGCAGGGATGGAGTTGTTTGTACACACCATCTTGGGGGCTCTGGCGGTGGAAGTAGAAGGATCGAGGGGGGGAGGGCGAGTCCGCCAGGGAGCGCCTCGCCCTGTGGCGGGGTCCTGGACAAGAGACATGTCAGGGACTCGAGTTGGCGGCGGCTGCTTGGCCCCAGAACAGGGTGCGCAGCCTATTGTGGGCTCCGGGCTGGCGGGAGAGGGGGCTGACCTGCTGGTGGCCCTGGACTCTCTGGCCCTACCCAGGAAGCCGGTGCTAGTTATCAGCAGTGATGAAACTACCTGTGGCTCTGTTGGCCGGTGGGCGGTCAGCACTAAAGAGAGCAGGGTATCTTGGTTGGGGCCTGCTTGCACAACCCACGGCAAACGCCCTGTGGAGAGTCAAATGTAAATATAAATGTACAGATGAAATATATAACCTGATATCTTATTGGCGTGCTGTGGTGTATTGAATAAAGCACTAATAAAGTTGTTGAAGAGATTAACATTGAGTGAAAAAGTTAAACTGGTGGTAGCATTTTAAAATTAATAAAGACTACGCTGAGAAGACCAAATACAGTCTGACGTGTCTTAAATGGGGGTATTCCACACGATAAGGGTGGGGGAAGGACGAAGGTGAGGTGAATTGCACATTGTCTGCCAACTATAAAACGCAGATGTATTGCAATTACATTATCTCTTATGCACCTCCCTTTATTTACATGTTTAGAGACACAAATTCATAGATTTACCATCTTTCCCAAAGAAGCAATCAGAATTGCAGTGAATAACAATATACCAATGTGTTAGCCATCTGCTTTACTTCTGATCAATGATCGTAGTTCATCATGTTCATTGAGCCCTTCAACAGGCGTTTGTAATATCTCAATTTATTTCACTTCAGTTCATGATAGTAGTGATTCCATTGACATTCCTCTCCCATCCGTGGAAGCCACGAAGATTACAATCCATTGTATGGTGTTTTCTGTGTGTCCCATACTCTCATAATGCTGTACAAGTGGTGCCCTTGTGTCTTCCATCGAATTCTTAATCCTTATCGTAAAGTACGGTTCTTCACAGGATGACTAGTTTGTTCAATGTGAGGTTTACATCAAGGGCATAGTATGCAGTTCACAACATATTTGGTGTTGCAGTTCTAGAATCTTTGTTTGGGAAGGGTTTTCCCATTTATTGTCACTTGTTTAGAATTACTTTTGAACTGGCATGCTTTACAATACTCGCATATATGATATCCCTGATTAGGGGGCAAATTCAAAGATCATCCAAACCCTCAGCTTCTGCTTTCCTAGCAGCCTAAACAATATGTTGATGTAAATTATTTGCCCTTTTGAAAGAAAAGAGAGGGCTGTGAATATGAAGATTAGCCAACATTTTTCACTTAGAATTTATCATCTTTTTGATCTTATTCGCTTTTGAGGTTAATGTCAATACACAGGTTAGAGGAGTGATTTATGTTCCTTTTGGGATGAGTGGAGTCTTTGGAGGAGTGAACCAAGCTCCCATTAAAGCACCCTTGATTAGCCCGTTCTTGTTGGCTCATTTGCACCAGCACTAGCACTTTGGCCGGAGGCAGTCGGGGACTCCAACCCCCAATGTCCCTTGCGCCTGGCAGCGCCGCGTCATGCTCCAACGCGCCGGAGGCGCATAAAGGAACTCTCGGGCTCCCGCAACGCGGGATGTGTGCAGGCATGCCCGGGCCGTTCCTGTCGGAGCCTGGAGGACGCTGGGCTGGGCCACTCCTCTAACAACTGCTCTCCAGGAGGTACACCACTGAGCCCTTACTTGTTTATTGCTACTCTATATTGTGGCTGGGTGTTATTCTTAAGCTTGTTCTGACTGTTTGGCCTCCTGCTGGTTTCAGTGATCGGGACCAAGGGACTCAGGGACAAAAATAGGGGCACTATTCGACGGTCCCACTGACACCATTGGTTGACTTTTTCTTGTTCCTTGGTTCCTCAACGTGTTCTGTATTAGCGTATTATTGCTGTGTAACAGTACCCTAAAAACACAAAATTTTAACCATGGGGAAGAGGAAGGCAGCTGAGGGGTCCACTGTTGCCACAAAAATAAATAAAACAAAAAGACTAGTTAAATCTGCTGGTGGGAACTCTGTTATCGACCAAATTGTTAATTTAGTCATTGACTGTGAGGAACTGTTACATTCAGATGCACCAGTATAGCGAGAGACCGTAATTACTCTGGACTCCACCCCAGTAGGCACTCCCACTGTCCAATTCCGCGTACCCAGCATGTTTGGAAAGGCAGCCACACAACCCATGGTTATGCCTGCTACCCAGGGGAAACCCCTTAGCCTGGATGCGCCCGACTTATTTCATCCACGTGCCATAACTGACATTGTCCATTGTAGCAATTGTTTTTTACCATTGTCTAATTTATGTGATGATATTACTGTCTCTGATCTCTCTTCTAATCACCCTGTAGAGACTATGGGCCATATCAGCAACACCCGGCGATAATTATCGCTAAGCGCTCTTAGCGTGGATTTTTATGGCTGAGATGGCGTGCTATTAGCAACGCTTATCTCCTCAGCGATAAAAATCCTCACACTAACTGCCTAACGTGAGATTATCGCTGGAAACCCAGCGATAATCTCACGCAATGTGGCATTAGCTAGTTGATAGGAACTCACAAACTTAGCCATGATATCCACCTTCCATAGGATATCATGGCTAAGTCAGTCCTGAAGCAGGCGTAAGGAAAGTAGCGATAACAGGGGTTATCGCTACTTTTCCTGACGCTATGCTTTATAGCGTGGGGCTTGATGATAGGAGAAATGTCGCTTAGCGACATTTCTCCTGTCATGTTAGGTCAGGAACGCCCACTTTGCATCTCATTAGTGATGCAACGCTGGGCGTTAGGAATCCCCACGCTAAAGCAAGTTTTCACGCGTTAGCGTGGCCTTGCTAATTAGGCAATTTATTATCTCCAGCTTGTAAATATGCCCCTATGTTGTCAGGACCCCCAGCACATACAAGCAAGGAGTGCATTGATTTAACCTATGAATTGGGAACTGAAGTAGGTGAGCTAAAAAGTGCCATCTTTAGACTGCTCTCTATACAAAATAAGCTTAAATGCGCAAACCATACTGACACATCAACAATTCAGTATAGCCAGTCTACCCAGACCATTCAAACCATTCTGACCACTCAGACCACTAAACAATCAGAATCACAGCAGTTTCATTATTTACAGGGGTCTTATGAACCACAAGAGGCAGATAGTAGGAACAGTAGACCTCAATGCCTTCAACCATTCTTTCGGTACCCTCAGTACCCCTAGCGAAGTATTGGAGCATATTTGGAGTATATGGAACAATAATATCTCGAGTAGCCCCAGTCTATTTAATTCTCGTCAGCTACAGCAATTAAATCCAGCAAGGATTTCTAATCCCCAATATGATACTATTAACAGAGAGCAGAATTATATTTCTGCCCCTTGCCCCAGAAACAGATCCAATGATTTAAAGAGTCAAGTTGTTATGACCAATGTACCAAAACTACAGTCTTATATCAAGTAGGATTCTGAAGATTCTTTGATATGTAAAGTTATCCATTGGATTAGGCCTACTAAAGGCTGTCGCTCGGTTATTCGAGAAGATATCATCTGTGCCCAAATGAGCTCCCTTAAGAACTCAGTTTTTGATGTAACAGATCTTACATTTAAAGATGCTAGGATGGTATATGACCTAGTGGCCCTAGATATCAGAAAAAAAACCTCAAGTAATTCATCCATTAGATTTAAGTATTGTAGGCATGGAGCGGATGCACAACAGTGCCTTAAACTAAGGCAGGGGTCCGCATCCGATATACAAGAGGTAGATTGACTCAGGAACATTACCAGCTTTTCATGCCATACTTCAGTCCCGTTCCGGCCAAAAAGCAGCAGTGTATTTATAGTAAAGCCAGATAATGTTACCCAAATACAATCATTTAGTAGTAATACAAGGGGTGAGTCTAACTTGATTGTTCAAATCTGTGGCCAAATAGGGAAGTATGGAGGTTCTTTGCACTCCTTCCTAGACTATCCAGTTTATGAAAGTGATTCAATTCCTAAACCCCTGGGAGATAGCTACACTGCTGAACCGTCTACTAGTAATTTGCATCTGGCAGCAAATACCGATGCACTATTTAACAACACCACTAGTATGGCCAAGACCATGCCCCCATTGCAGCTATATTCAACTACCTGATTGCCTTATTCAGCAAGGGACAGCGTGCAGCTATGTAATGTAGATACTTACGGATGCCCACCCATATCTAACAATGAGGTAAAACATAGACTAACTTTAATCTCTTGGAACCAGGCGGGGATTCATTCTAAACTCCAAGACCGCGAATGGTATTCTTACATAGGCAAAAACGACATCTATATTTTCCAAGAGACCCAGGATGTGGACAGGGTGCACATAAATGGCTATTCCACATAGAGCGTGGAAGCTAACCCACCTGAAACAATGGGCAGGGCTAGCGGAGTGCAGATAATTCTTGTAAAGAACATTTTAGCCTGTAAGTACAAGTAATTATCAATAAAATCCCAAGATATTCTGGGAATCCAGCTTGCCTTCCCGACGGGCCTAAACATGACCTTGTTTAATGTTTATGCTAGGTCAGAACCATATAGCAGCAAATCTCCTGTACTTTCGCTGCTAGATGACTTGGTAGGAGCATACCAAACCAATTCTAAAATCATAGTTTCCTGGGACATTAACTCTTCTTTTGAACCCTCTTCTTTATTAAGCACCTTACTTGAGGAAGAGGATGAGGCGTGGGGTATACCTAATTTGGTAGCCAGTGAACATTGCCATTGAATAACGTCAGTCTCCCTGCAGATTGCTTCTTTGATCACAGGAAGGAGCTTGAGGACATGCAAGAGGAAAACTGCATCTGACTTAAGCAGGCAGGCCACTTTCAAACGGGGTGCAGTACCAGCATTATCGATTATATTTTAGTCGATGTAAGAATCTGGTTCCTAGTGGAGGATAAGACTATTGATCAGAGGTCTGACAGCAATCACAATCCCTTGTTGTTAAAATTGATGGGTACTGCCTTGGACAGGTCTTTACCAAGCTGTATTTCCAGAATAGCAAAGCCCCCTGTAACCAGTAACTGTAGAAGAGTTACCTGGCCCAAATTCTTAGCAGACTAGGGCTTATACACTGGCATCTATGAGCTTTTTATACATTTTTGACTGGTTTGAGCAGCAGTTTGGACTGTGCACTTTCGTTTGAATTAATTCCCATAACATCGGTACACAGAGCGGCTTCTGATTTAGTAATGCGTGATTTGCTATGGAAAACAATGCGTGACTTAAGTGCTTCATTAGATCTAGTAACATTGATAGCTAAATTACACAAGGATAATTATGCCCAGGTCAGAAGGGGGGGGGGGTGGAAAGGTGAATTAACTGAGAAGATATCCATATAGCGAGGGGTGCGCCAGGGGTGTGTCCTTGCTCTCACATTTTTTTCTCTATTTATTAATGATGTAGCAAGCAGACTGTTGGACTGCAGGAATGATACCCCCACAAAGAACAGAGCGAAAGTCACAATCCTGCTCTTTGCAAATGATTCTTTACTCATATCCACAACACCCATGGGCGTGCAAAGTTTAATGTATACATTTTTAGACTTCTACAGGGACAGGAGTTTGGAACTTAAGGCTGCTAAAACAAAATACATGGTGTTTGGGAAAGTGCGGGGGGACTACGTGAGATCAGGAATGTATGCAAACCCCTTGAGCGGGTAAAACACTTTGATTACCTTGGCATAAGACTGAGTGAGTCTCTTAGTTCAGAACAACAGTTAGACAAGAGTTAGACAAGAGTTACCTTGTCTTATGTTATAGGTCTAAATCAATATTGAGATTCCATAAACTGTCAATCCCTAACTCCAGCACTGGAAGTCTATCTTGCCAAAGGCCAAAGTGGATCACTGAATGGAGCACGGATATGGGGCCATACTAACGTAAACAAATTAATGATCTGTGAAAATATCTTTGCCATCATCACCCCATTGATCACCTTCTTTTGTGACCTAAGGATGAAGAGAATAGGTGACATGGCCGCTTTAAAACTCCTGATCTACTTGCTTTGATTGTGGACAACACCCCAACTCACTGATTATCGTAACTATGAGGGAGGTATTGATGATCGCTGGTGCTAAAAAACTACAGTGGTTTAAACCCATCGCAGACTGGTGCAAATTAATAAATATGTTGGATTTACGGAAATGTCCAGATAAGGCAACAAGAGTTGATCTACTAAGACTAAAAGCCAGGTATTGGGCGTGGTGGGGAAGCATTATGCTACTAAATCAGCTAATGGCCAGCTAATATCAAAATTTGTAATTGTTAAATCATGTCCGCGATTTGAACCCTTTTTGGATCAAATCTCGCCCCCCCCTTGCTAAAAGTTTATATGTCAGATTCAGATATGGCAACCTGCTCCTAAAGTTTTCCGGAAATGAGGCTGTTGGTTTATTATTAGATTTATGTGCTGCCTGCACTAGAGCAAAAGAGACTGAAGTACATGTACTTTTCTTTTGCCCTAAATACCAACAGATACGCAGGGGTGGATAAGACCAATCTCCCTAAACCTTGGAGTCAGGCAATATCAGATTGCATATAGAATCTTAAAAACGGATGTATCAGGGCCAATAGTCTTAGCTGTTAGTCACTTTTTATTTTCCTTTTGGATAACTCGACAGAAGCTTTTATCTTAGACTGCATTGTGAAGATAAATGTTTCCGATTGTGAAACATTGGCCAATGGAATTAATGTATTGTGTATTGAATTTGAGTTCCTTTTTTTCATGTCTTCCTAATCGGCGTGGTTATTAGCTGGAAAGTTGATATTCAGAAGCTTCTTTTTATGCTTTTTAATGTGGGTTTATACTTCGATCACTTTTTATTCATATCTTAAATTAAGTATCTGAAATTTACTCTTGTTTTAGATTGTGAACTGATGATTGTTTTATTCTTGTACACTTTGATGGTTTGAAACAAATAACCGAATAGTGTTATTTGAAGTGACTAGCTTCTTAGTGTACCTCCTTTTTATTTGTTCCTTGCATCATTAGAAAAATATACCTCTTTATGGGTACAGTTCATGTGTATGCACAGTAACTGTCTATAAAGGAGACTTGCTTAGGAGATCTTGGATGACAACTCTAAGAATTTGAAAAAGCATTCTTGTCTATAGCTTAAGTGTAGAAGCCTATACATAACTGCCCAATATCAGCTAAGATCTATAAATTCCCCAAATTCTGCTTCACATTACTGAATGCCATGGTGAAATTCAGATCAGCTGTATGTTGATTTAGGAACTCCTGGAACCTAGTTAAACCCGTCTTGGCACCCTGCGAGGTAAAGGAAAGGTTGTCAATGTACCTCCGCCATGATATTTAAATGGATTGATCTCTCCATAGATACATTTATCTTCAGAATGGAACATGTAGATATTTACTGCCTCTGGTACTAAGGTAGGCCCCATTGCTACTCCTTTAACCTGTAAGAATAGTAAATTCTTAAAGGTGAGTTCAACTAGAACTAATTCAGTGGGAAATACATGGTGTTGTGATCTTCTTTTCAAGGTGTCTTTAATCACAGCTATGGCATCCTCCTGAGTGATGTTAGTAGAAAGAGACTCAAAGTCCATAGTGGCTAGGAACTCTGCAGAGGGATCAAAAGTTAACCCTTCAAATTGTATACTAAAGTTCAAGAAATTGCGAACAAATGCCTTGGTTTAAGTACAAACGGTTTAAGGAAAAAATAATTGGCCCGATTGACAAAGGTAAACTTACACTTTTGTGTAGGATTGTTCTTTTTTGCTATTCACAAACAAACAATTTAGTATTAAGTTTACGACTATGGAGAGTCTGTAGGTGAGACGGAGAACTCTGCATATAAAAAGATAGGACAGGCCTATCTTTTTATGTGCTGAGTCTCTGCATTTGTAAGCCTACTATTAAATTAAATGTTTGTGAATAGCGAAAAAGAGTAAACATTATATTGAACAACCGGTTTGATCAGTAAACTACCTCCTGAGATGATGGGTTGCCCCAGGGGATTTTGATCACTTTGTGAATTTTAGAAAGTACATATATTACGAATGTGCATGAGTCTTTCTTCTTTAGGAAATCAAATTCCTTATAGCTGATTTCGGCCCCGGGGACCCATCCCCCGGGGCATGGCCACATGTTTATTCTTTAAAAAAAAAAAAATTTAAGGAGGGGGACAGCGTGGCACCCATCCTGAGGCCATTATTTGCCCCGGGGACCCCATCCCCTGGGGCTGTGCCTCGATCTTTTTTTATTGTTTACATTTTCAAATTGTTAATTAGGGAGGGGGCAGCCTGGCCCTCCTCCCCTGAGCCATTTCTGGCCATGGGGTCTCCATCCCCCAGCGCCGGCCCTCAGTGTTGGGGACCGTGGGGGGAGCCCCGATGCCCCCACAGTCCCTGCCGGCTCCCCAACTCCTGCGGGAGCCAGCATTGCTTTTGGGCAAGGGGAGCTGCTACCATGCAGCTCCCTATGCCCAAAAGCAATTCTGTTTTGCTTCTTGGAAGAGAGAGCAGGTTTCCTCCTCTCGCTTTCAAGAAGCAAATCAATAGTCCAATTGGTAGCACACTGCTCCACCTACCAGCGTGTTGCCCCAAAGAATTGTGGTCCCTGAAGTCAGATTCGGCGGGTACGCCTATACCCGAGTCTTGAGTGCAAGTGTGTGTAGCCTTAGCCATCCCTGGACACGTGTTTAGAGGTAGTTGCCTCTCATCAGCAGGGAGTAGGTGAGTGTGTAGGGTTGCTGTGTAGGCTGCTAAAATAAGTTTTCTCAGGTAAAGTACCTCTCGTAGCGCGCAGGTGCGTAACCATGAGCTCGTCAGCTCCACCGGCTCAAGGAGCCTGAATATTAACAAAAGTCCAATTGGTCGCACACTGCTCCACCTACCAGCATGTTGCCCCAAAGAATTGTGGTCCCTGAAGTCAGCTTCGGCGGGTACGCCTATGGCCGAGTCTTGAGTGCAAGTGTGTGTAGCTTTAGCCATCCCTGGACACGTGTTTCGAGGTAGTTGCCTCTCGTCAGCAGGGTGTAGGTGAGTGTGTAGGGTTGCTGTGTAGGCTGCTAAAATAAGTGTTCTCAGGTAAAGTACCTCTCGTAGCGCGCAGGTGCGTAACCATGAGCTCGTCAGCTCCACCGGCTCAAGGAGCCTGAATATTAACAAAAGTCCAATTGGTCGCACACTGCTCCACCTACCAGCGTGTTGCCCCAAAGAATTGTGGTCCCTGAAGTCAGCTTCGGCGGGTACGCCTATGCCCGAGTCTTGAGTGCAAGTGTGTGTAGCGTTAGCCATCCCTGGACACGTGTTTAGAGGTAGTTGCCTCTCGTCAGCAGGGAGTAGGTGAGTGTGTAGGGTTGCTGTGTAGGCTGCTAAAATAAGTGTTCTCAGCTAAAGTACCTCTCGTAGCGCGCAGGTGCGTAACCATGAGCTCCTCAGCTCCACCGGCGCAAGGAGTCTGAATATTAACAAAAGTCCAATTGGTCGCACACTGCTCCACCTACCAGCGTGTTGCCCCAAAGAATTGTGGTCCCTGAAGTCAGCTTCGGCGGGTACGCCTATGCCCGAGTCTTGAGTGCAAGTGTGTGTAGCGTTAGCCATCCCTGGACACGTGTTTCGAGGTAGTTGCCTCTCATCAGCAGGGAGTAGGTGAGTGTGTAGGGTTGCTGTGTAGGCTGCTAAAATAAGTGTTCTCAGATAAAGTACCTCTCGTAGCGCGCAGGTGCGTAACCATGAGCTCATCAGCTCCACCGGCTCAAGGAGCCTGAATATTAACAAAAGTCCAATTGGTCGCACACTGCTCCACCTACCAGCATGTTGCCCCAAAGAATTGTGGTCCCTGAAGTCAGCTTCGGCGGGTACGCCTATGCCCGAGTCTTGAGTGCAAGTGTGTGTAGCGTTAGCCATCCCTGGACACGTGTTTCGAGGTAGTTGCCTCTCATCAGCAGGGAGTAGGTGAGTGTGTAGGGTTGCTGTGTAGGCTGCTAAAATAAGTGTTCTCAGGTAAAGTACCTCTCGTAGCGCGCAGGTGCGTAACCATGAGCTCGTCAGCTCCACCGGCTCAAGGAGCCTGAATATTAACAAAAGTCCAATTGGTCGCACACTGCTCCACCTACCAGCGTGTTGCTCCAAAGAATTGTGGTCCCTGAAGTCAGCTTCGGCGGGTACGCCTATGCCCGAGTCTTGAGTGCAAGTGTGTGTAGCGTTAGCCATCCCTGGACACGTGTTTCGAGGTAGTTGCCTCTCGTCAGCAGGGAGTAGGTGAGTGTGTAGGGTTGCTGTGTAGGCTGCTAAAATAAGTGTTCTCAGGTAAAGTACCTCTCGTAGCGCGCAGGTGCGTAACCATGAGCTCGTCAGCTCCACCGGCTCAAGGAGCCTGAATATTACCAAAAGTCCAATTGGTCGCACACTGCTCCACCTACCAGCATGTTGCCCGAAAGAATTGTGGTCCCTGAAGTCAGCTTTGGCGGGTACGCCTATGCCCGAGTCTTGAGTGCAAGTGTGTGTAGCGTTAGCCATCCCTGGACACGTGTTTCGAGGTGGTTGCCTCTCGTCAGCAGGGAGTAGGTGAGTGTGTAGGGTTGCTGTGTTGGCTGCTAAAATAAGTGTTCTCAGGTAAAGTACCTCTCGTAGCGCGCAGGTGCGTAACCATAAGCTCGTCAGCTCCACCAGCTCAAGGAGCCTGAATATTAACAAAAGTCCAATTGGTCGCACACTGCTCCACCTACCAGCGTGTTGCCCCAAAGAATTGTGGTCCCTGAAGTCAGCTTCGGCGTGTACGCCTATGCCCGAGTCTTGAGTGCAAGTGTGTGTAGCGTTAGCCATCCCTGGACACGTGTTTCGAGGTGGTTGCCTCTCGTCAGCAGGGAGTAGGTGAGTGTGTAGGGTTGCTGTGTAGGCTGCTAAAATAAGTGTTCTCTGGTAAAGTACCTCTCGTAGCGCGCAGGTGCGTAACCATGAGCTTGTCAGCTCCACCGGCTCAAGGAGCCTGAATATTAACAAAAGTCCAATTGGTCGCACACTGCTCCACCTACCAGCGTGTTGCCCCAAAGAATTGTGGTCCCTGAAGTCAGCTTCGGCGGGTACGCCTATGCCCGAGTCTTGAGTGCAAGTGTGTGTAGCGTTAGCCATCCCTGGACACGTGTTTCGAGGTAGTTGCCTCTCGTCAGCAGGGAGTAGGTGAGTGTGTAGGGTTGCTATGTAGGCTGCTAAAATAAGTGTTCTCAGGTAAAGTACCTCTCGTAGCGCGCAGGTGCGTAACCATGAGCTCGTCAGCAACACCGGCTCAAGGAGCCTGAATATTAAAAAAAGTCCAATTGGTCGCACACTGCTCCACCTACCAGCGTGTTGCCCCAAAGAATTGTGGTACCTGAAGTCAGCTTCGGCGGGTACGCCTATGCCCGAGTCTTGAGTGCAAGTGTGTGTAGCGTTAGCCATCCCTGGACACGTGTTTCGAGGTACTTGCCTCTCGTCAACAGGGAGTAGGTGAGTGTGTAGGGTTGCTGTGTAGGCTGCTAAAATAAGTGTTCTCAGGTAAAGTACCTCTCGTATCGCGCAGGTGCGTAACCATGAGCTCATCAGCTCCACCGGCTCAAGGAGCCTGAATATTAACAAAAGTCCAATTGGTCGCACACTGCTCCACCTACCAGCATGTTGCCCCAAAGAATTGTGGTCCCTGAAGTCAGCTTCGGCGGGTACGCCTATGCCCGAGTCTTGAGTGCAAGTGTGTGTAGCGTTAGCCATCCCTGGACACGTGTTTCGAGGTAGTTGCCTCTCATCAGCAGGGAGTAGGTGAGTGTGTAGGGTTGCTGTGTAGGCTGCTAAAATAAGTGTTCTCAGGTAAGGTACCTCTCGTAGCGCGCAGGTGCGTAACCATGAGCTCGTCAGCTCCACCGGCTCAAGGAGCCTGAATATTAACAAAAGTCCAATTGGTCGCACACTGCTCCACCTACCAGCGTGTTGCTCCAAAGAATTGTGGTCCCTGAAGTCAGCTTCGGCGGGTATGCCTATGCTCGAGTCTTGAGTGCAAGTGTGTGTAGCGTTAGCCATCCCTGGACACGTGTTTCGAGGTAGTTGCCTCTCGTCAGCAGGGAGTAGGTGAGTGTGTAGGGTTGCTGTGTAGGCTGCTAAAATAAGTGTTCTCAGGTAAAGTACCTCTCGTAGCGCGCAGTTGCGTAACCATGAGCTCGTCAGCTCCACCGGCTCAAGGAGCCTGAATATTAACAAAAGTCCAATTGGTCGCACACTGCTCCACCTACCAGCGTGTTGCCCCAAAGAATTGTGGTCCCTGAAGTCAGCTTCGGTGGGTACGCCTATGCCCAAGTCTTGAGTGCAAGTGTGTGTAGCGTTAGCCATCCCTGGACATGTGTTTCGAGGTGGTTGCCTCTCGTCAGCAGGGAGTAGGTGAGTGTGTAGGGTTGCTGTGTAGGCTGCTAAAATAAGTGTTCTCTGGTAAAGTACCTCTCGTAGCGCGCAGGTGCGTAACCATGAGCTCGTCAGCTCCACCGGCTCAAGGAGCCTGAATATTAACAAAAGTCCAATTGGTCGCACACTGCTCCACCTACCAGCGTGTTGCCCCAAAGAATTGTGGTCCCTGAAGTCAGCTTCGGCGGGTACGCCTATGCCCAAGTCTTGAGTGCAAGTGTGTGTAGCGTTAGCCATCCCTGGACACGTGTTTCGAGGTAGTTGCCTCTCGTCAGCAGGGAGTAGGTGAGTGTGTAGGGTTGCTGTGTAGGCTGCTAAAATAAGTGTTCTCAGGTAAAGTACCTCTCGTATCGCGCAAGTGCGTAACCATGAGCTCATCAGCTCCACCGGCTCAAGGAGCCTGAATATTAACAAAAGTCCAATTGGTCGCACACTGCTCCACCTACCAGCGTGTTGCCCCAAAGAATTGTGGTCCCTGAAGTCAGCTTCGGCGGGTACGCCTATGCCCGAGTCTTGAGTGCAAGTGTGTGTAGCGTTAGCCATCCCTGGACACGTGTTTCGAGGTAGTTGCCTCTCATCAGCAGTGAGTAGGTGAGTGTTTAGGGTTGCTGTGTAGGCTGCTAAAATAAGTGTTCTCAGGTAAAGTACCTCTCGTAGCGCGCAGGTGCGTAACCATGAGCTCGTCAGCTCCACCGGCTCAAGGAGCCTGAATATTAACAAAAGTCCAATTGGTCGCACACTGCTCCACCTACCAGCGTGTTGCCCCAAAGAATTGTGGTCCCTGAAGTCAGCTTCGGCGGGTACGCCTATGCCCGAGTCTTGAGTGCAAGTGTGTGTAGCGTTAGCCATCCCTGGACACGTGTTTCGAGGTAGTTGCCTCTCGTCAGCAGGGAGTAGGTGAGAGTGTAGGGTTGCTGTGTAGGCTGCTAAAATAAGTGTTCTCAGGTAAAGTACCTCTCGTAGCACGCAGGTGCGTAACCATGAGCTCGTCAGCTCCACCGGCTCAAGGAACCTGAATATTAACAAAAGTCCAATTGGTCTCACACTGCTCCACCTACCAGCGTGTTGCCCCAAAGAATTGTGGTCCCTGAAGTCAGCTTCGGCGGGTACACCTATGCCCGAGTCTTGAGTGCAAGTGTGTGTAGCGTTAGCCATCCCTGGACACGTGTTTCGAGGTAGTTGCCTCTCATCAGCAGGGAGTAGGTGAGTGTGTAGGGTTGCTGTGTAGGCTGCTAAAATAAGTGTTCTCAGGTAAGGTACCTCTCGTAGCGCGCAGGTGCGTAACCATGAGCTCGTCAGCTCCACCGGCTCAAGGAGCCTGAATATTAACAAAAGTCCAATTGGTCGCACACTGCTCCACCTACCAGCGTGTTGCTCCAAAGAATTGTGGTCCCTGAAGTCAGCTTCGGCGGGTACGCCTATGCTCGAGTCTTGAGTGCAAGTGTGTGTAGCGTTAGCCATCCCTGGACACGTGTTTCGAGGTAGTTGCCTCTCGTCAGCAGGGAGTAGGTGAGTGTGTAGGGTTGCTGTGTAGGCTGCTAAAATAAGTGTTCTCAGGTAAAGTACCTCTCGTAGCGCGCAGGTGCGTAACCATGAGCTCGTCATCTCCAACGGCTCAAGGAGCCTGAATATTAACAAAAGTCCAATTGGTCGCACACTGCTCCACCTACCAGCATGTTGCCCCAAAGAATTGTGGTCCCTGAAGTCAGCTTCGGCGGGTACGCCTATGCCCGAGTCTTGAGTGCAAGTGTGTGTAGCGTTAGCCATCCCTGGACACGTGTTTTGAGGTAGTTGCCTCTCATCAGCAGGGAGTAGGTGAGTGTGTAGGGTTGCTGTGTAGGCTGCTAAAATAAGTGTTCTCAGGTAAAGTACCTCTCGTAGCGCGCAGGTGCGTAACCATAAGCTCGTCAGCTCCACCGGCTCAAGGAGCCTGAATATTAACAAAAGTCCAATTGGTCGCACACTGCTCCACCTACCAGCGTGTTGCCCCAAAAAATTGTGGTCCCTGAAGTCAGCTTCGGCGTGTACGCCTATGCCCGAGTCTTGAGTGCAAGTGTGTGTAGCGTTAGCCATCCCCGGACACTTGTTTCGAGGTGGTTGCCTCTCGTCAGCAGGGAGTAGGTGAGTGTGTAGGGTTGCTGTGTAGGCTGCTAAAATAAGTGTTCTCTGGTAAAGTACCTCTCGTAGCGCGCAGGTGCGTAACCATGAGCTCGTCAGCTCCACCGGCTCAAGGAGCCTGAATATTAACAAAAGTCCAATTGGTCGCACACTGCTCCACCTACCAGCGTGTTGCCACAAAGAATTGTGGTCCCTGAAGTCAGCTTCGGCGGGTACGCCTATGCCCGAGTCTTGAGTGCAAGTGTGTGTAGCGTTAGCCATCCCTGGACACGTGTTTCGAGGTAGTTGCCTCTCGTCAGCAGGGAGTAGGTGAGTGTGTAGGGTTGCTGTGTAGCCTGCTAAAATAAGTGTTCTCAGGTAAAGTACCTCTCGTAGCGCGCAGGTGCGTAACCATGAGCTCGTCAGCTCCACCGGCTCAAGGAGCCTGAATATTAAAAAAAGTCCAATTGGTCGCACACTGCTCCACCTACCAGCATGTTGCCCCAAAGAATTGTGGTCCCTGAAGTCAGCTTCGGCGGGTATGCCTATGCCCGAGTCTTGAGTGCAAGTGTGTGTAGCGTTAGCCATCCCTGGACACGTGTTTCGAGGTAGTTGCCTCTCGTCAGCAGGGAGTAGGTGAGTGTGTAGGGTTGCTGTGTAGGCTGCTAAAATAAGTGTTCTCAGGTAAAGTACCTCTCGTATCGCGCAGGTGCGTAACCATGAGCTCATCAGCTCCACCGGCTCAAGGAGCCTGAATATTAACAAAAGTCCAATTGGTCGCACACTGCTCCACCTACCAGCATGTTGCCCCAAAGAATTGTGGTCCCTGAAGTCAGCTTCGGCGGGTACGCCTATGCCCGAGTCTTGAGTGCAAGTGTGTGTAGCGTTAGCCATCCCTGGACATGTGTTTCGAGGTAGTTGCCTCTCATCAGCAGTGAGTAGGTGAGTGTTTAGGGTTGCTGTGTAGGCTGCTAAAATAAGTGTTCTCAGGTAAAGTACCTCTCATAGCGCGCAGGTGCGTAACCATGAGCTCGTCAGCTCCACCGGCTCAAGGAGCCTGAATATTAACAAAAGTCCAATTGGTCTCACACTGCTCCACCTACCAGCGTGTTGCCCCAAAGAATTGTGGTCCCTGAAGTCAGCTTCGGCGGGTACGCCTATGCCCGAGTCTTGAGTGCAAGTGTGTGTAGCGTTAGCCATCCCTGGACACGTGTTTCGAGGTAGTTGCCTCTCATCAGCAGGGAGTAGGTGAGTGTGTAGGGTTGCTGTGTAGGCTGCTAAAATAAGTGTTCTCAGGTAAGGTACCTCTCGTAGCGCGCAGGTGCGTAACCATGAGCTCGTCAGCTCCACCGGCTCAAGGAGCCTGAATATTAACAAAAGTCCAATTGGTCGCACACTGCTCCACCTACCAGCGTGTTGCTCCAAAGAATTGTGGTCCCTGAAGTCAGCTTCGGCGGGTACGCCTATGCTCGAGTCTTGAGTGCAAGTGTGTGTAGCGTTAGCCATCCCTGGACACGTGTTTCGAGGTAGTTGCCTCTCGTCAGCAGGGAGTAGGTGAGTGTGTAGGGTTGCTGTGTAGGCTGCTAAAATAAGTGTTCTCAGGTAAAGTACCTCTCGTAGCGCGCAGGTGCGTAACCATGAGCTCGTCAGCTCCACCGGCTCAAGGAGCCTGAATATTAACAAAAGTCCAATTGGTCGCACACTGCTCCACCTACCAGCGTGTTGCCCCAAAGAATTGTGGTCCCTGAAGTCAGCTTCGGTGGGTACGCCTATGCCCAAGTCTTGAGTGCAAGTGTGTGTAGCGTTAGCCATCCCTGGACATGTGTTTCGAGGTGGTTGCCTCTCGTCAGCAGGGAGTAGGTGAGTGTGTAGGGTTGCTGTGTAGGCTGCTAAAATAAGTGTTCTCAGGTAAAGTCCCTCTCGTAGCGCGCAGGTGCGTAACCATGAGCTCGTCAGCTCCACCGGCTCAAGGAGCCTGAATATTAACAAAAGTCCAATTGGTCGCACACTGCTCCACCTACCAGCATGTTGCCCCAAAGAATTGTGGTCCCTGAAGTCAGCTTCGGCGGGTACGCCTATGCCCGAGTCTTGAGTGCAAGTGTGTGTAGCGTTAGCCATCCTTGGACACGTGTTTTGAGGTAGTTGCCTCTCATCAGCAGGGAGTAGGTGAGTGTGTAGGGTTGCTGTGTAGGCTGCTAAAATAAGTGTTCTCAGGTAAAGTACCTCTCGTAGCGCGCAGGTGCGTAACCATAAGCTCGTCAGCTCCACCGGCTCAAGGAGCCTGAATATTAACAAAAGTCCAATTGGTCGCACACTGCTCCACCTACCAGCGTGTTGCCCCAAAAAATTGTGGTCCCTGAAGTCAGCTTCGGCGTGTACGCCTATGCCCGAGTCTTGAGTGCAAGTGTGTGTAGCGTTAGCCATCCCTGGACACGTGTTTCGAGGTAGTTGCCTCTCGTCAGCAGGGAGTAGGTGAGTGTGTAGGGTTGCTGTGTAGCCTGCTAAAATAAGTGTTCTCAGGTAAAGTACCTCTCGTAGCGCGCAGGTGCGTAACCATGAGCTCGTCAGCTCCACCGGCTCAAGGAGCCTGAATATTAAAAAAAGTCCAATTGGTCGCACACTGCTCCACCTACCAGCATGTTGCCCCAAAGAATTGTGGTCCCTGAAGTCAGCTTCGGCGGGTATGCCTATGCCCGAGTCTTGAGTGCAAGTGTGTGTACCGTTAGCCATCCCTGGACACGTGTTTCGAGGTAGTTGCCTCTCGTCAGCAGGGAGTAGGTGAGTGTGTAGGGTTGCTGTGTAGGCTGCTAAAATAAGTGTTCTCAGGTAAAGTACCTCTCGTATCGCGCAGGTGCGTAACCATGAGCTCATCAGCTCCACCGGCTCAAGGAGCCTGAATATTAACAAATGTCCAATTGGTCGCACACTGCTCCACCTACCAGCGTGTTGCCCCAAAGAATTGTGGTCCCTGAAGTCAGCTTCGGCGGGTACGCCTATGCCCGAGTCTTGAGTGCAAGTGTGTGTAGCGTTAGCCATCCCTGGACATGTGTTTCGAGGTAGTTGCCTCTCATCAGCAGTGAGTAGGTGAGTGTTTAGGGTTGCTGTGTAGGCTGCTAAAATAAGTGTTCTCAGGTAAAGTACCTCTCATAGTGCGCAGGTGCGTAACCATGAGCTCGTCAGCTCCACCGGCTCAAGGAGCCTGAATATTAACAAAAGTCCAATTGGCCGCACACTGCTCCACCTACCAGCGTGTTGCCCCAAAGAATTGTGGTCCCTGAAGTCAGCTTCGGCGGGTACGCCTATGCCTGAGTCTTGAGTGCAAGTGTGTGTAGCGTTAGCCATCCCTGGACACGTGTTTCGAGGTAGTTGCCTCTCGTCAGCAGGGAGTAGGTGAGAGTGTAGGGTTGCTGTGTAGGCTGCTAAAATAAGTGTTCTCAGGTAAAGTACCTCTCGTAGCGCGCAGGTGCGTAACCATGAGCTTGTCAGCTCCACCGGCTCAAGGAGCCTGAATATTAACAAAAGTCCAATTGGTCGCACACTGCTCCACCTACCAGCATGTTGCCCCAAAGAATTGTGGTCCCTGAAGTCAGCTTCGGCGGGTACGCCTATGCCCGAGTCTTGAGTGCAAGTGTGTGTAGTGTTAGCCATCTCTGGACACGTGTTTCGAGGTAGTTGCCTCTCGTCAGCAGGGAGTAGGTGAGTGTGTAGGGTTGCTGTGTAGGCTGCTAAAATAAGTGTTCTCAGGTAAAGTACCTCTCGTAGCACGCAGGTGCGTAACCATGAGCTCGTCAGCTCCACCGGCTCAAGGAACCTGAATATTAACAAAAGTCCAATTGGTCGCACACTGCTCCACCTACCAGCGTGTTGCCCCAAAGAATTGTGGTCCCTGAAGTCAGCTTCGGCGGGTACGCCTATGCCCGAGTCTTGAGTGCAAGTGTGTGTAGCGTTAGCCATCCCTGGACACGTGTTTCGAGGTAGTTGCCTCTCGTCAGCAGGGAGTAGGTGAGTGTGTAGGGTTGCTGTGTAGGCTGCTAAAATAAGTGTTCTCAGGTAAAGTACCTCTCGTAGCGCGCAGGTGCGTAACCATGAGCTCGTCAGCTCCACCGGCTCAAGGAGCCTGAATATTAACAAAAGTCCAATTGGTCGCACACTGCTCCACCTACCAGCGTGTTGCCCCAAAGAATTGTGGTCTCTGAAGTCAGCTTCGGCGGGTACGCCTATGCCCGAGTCTTGAGCGCAAGTGTGTGTAGCGTTAGCCATCCCTGGACACGTGTTTCGAGGTAGTTGCCTCTCGTCAGCAGGGAGTAGGTGAGTGTGTAGGGTTACTGTGTAGGCTGCTAAAATAAGTGTTCTCAGGTAAAGTACCTCTCGGATTTTTCTTTACATTCAGGCTCCCTTGAGCCGGTGGGGCTGACGAGCCCATGGCTACGCACCTGCGCGCCTTGAGTGGTACTTTACCTGAGAATATTTTTTGGCAGCCTACGCAGCAACCCTACACACATACCTACTCCCTGCTGATAAGAGGCAACTACCTCGAAACACGTGTCCAGGGATGGCTAACGCGACACTTATTCTCATTTTAAACTTTTGGCATAGGCGTACCCGCCGACGCTACTTCATGGACCACAATTCTTTGGGGTAACATGCTGGTAGGACTAGCAGAGTGCGGCCAATCGGATTTTTGTTTACATTCAGGCTCCCTTGAGCCGGTGGGGCTGAGGAGCCCATGGCTACGCACCTGCGCGCCTTGAGTGGTACTTTACCTGAGAATAATTTTTGGCAGCCTACGCAGCAACCCTACACACATACCTACTCCCTGCTGCGAGAGGCAACTACCTCGAAACACGTGTCCAGGGATGGCTAACGCAACACTTATTTTCATTTTAAACTTTTGGCATAGGCGTACCCGCCGACTCTACTTCATGGACCACAATTCTTTGGGGTAACACGCTGGTAGGACTAGCAGAGTGCGGCCAATCGGATTTTTGTTTACATTCAGGCTCCCTTGAGCCGGTGGGGCTGACGAGCCCATGGCTACGCACCTGCGCGCCTTGAGTGGTACTTTACCTGAGAATATTTTTTGGCAGCCTACGCAGCAACCCTACACACATACCTACTCCCTGCTGACAAGAGGCAACTACCTCGAAACACGTGTCCAGGGATGGCTAACGCGACACTTATTTTCATTTTAAACTTTTGGCATAGGCGTACCCGCCGACGCTACTTCATGGACCACAATTCTTTGGGGTAACACGCTGGTAGGACTAGCAGAGTGCGGCAAATCTGATTTTTGTTTACATTCAGGCTCCCTTGAGCCGGTGGGGCTGACGAGCCCATGGCTACGCACCTGCGCGCCTTGAGTGGTACTTTACCTGAGAATATTTTTTGGCAGCCTACGCAGCAACCCTACACACATACCTACTCCCTGCTGACGGGAGGCAACTACCTCGAAACACGTGTCCAGGGATGGCTAACGCGACACTGATTTTCATTTTAAACTTTTGGCATAGGCGTACCCGCCGACGCCACTCCATGGACCACAATTCTTTGGGGTAACACGCTGGTAGGACTAGCAGAGTGCGGCCAATCGGATTTTTGTTTACATTCAGGCTCCCTTGAGCCGGTGGGCCTGACGAGCCCATGGCTACGCACCTGCGCGCTTTGAGTGGTACTTTACCTGAGAATATTTTTTGGCAGCCTACGCAACAACCCTACACACATACCTGGTCCCTGCTGACGAGAGGCAACTACCTCGAAACACGTGTCCAGGGATGGCTAACGCAACACTTATTTTCATTTTAAACTTTTGGCATAGGCGTACCCGCCGACGCTACTTCATGGACCACAATTCTTTGGGGTAACACGCTGGTAGGACTAGCAGAGTGCGGCCAATCGGATTTTTGTTTACATTCAGACTCCCTTGAGCCGGTGGGGCTGACGAGCCCATGGCTACGCACCTGCGCGCCTTGAGTGGTACTTTACCTGAGAATATTTTTTGGCAGCCTACGCAGCAACCCTACACACATACCTACTCCCTGCTGCGAGAGGCAACTACCTCGAAACACGTGTCCAGGGATGGCTAACGCGACACTTATTTTCATTTTAAACTTTTGGCATAGGCGTACCCGCCGACTCTACTTCACGGACCACAATTCTTTGGGGTAACACGCTGGTAGGACTAGCAGAGTGCGGCCAATCGGATTTTTGTTTATATTCAGGCTCCCTTGAGCCGGTGGGGCTGACGAGCCCATGGCTACGCACCTGCGCGCCTTGAGTGGTACTTTACCTGAGAATATTTTTTGGCAGCCTACGCAGCAACCCTACACACATACCTACTCCCTGCTGACAAGAGGCAACTACCTCGAAACACGTGTCCAGGGATGGCTAACGCGACACTTATTTTCATTTTAAACTATTGGCATAGGCGTACCTGCCGACGCTACTTCATGGACCACAATTCTTTGGGGTAACACGCTGGTAGGACTAGCAGAGTGCGGCAAATCTGATTTTTGTTTACATTCAGGCTCCCTTGAGCCGGTGGGGCTGACGAGCCCATGGCTACGCACCTGCGCGCCTTGAGTGGTACTTTACCTGAGAATATTTTTTGGCAGCCTACGCAGCAACCCTACACACATACCTACTCCCTGCTGACGAGAGGCAACTACCTCGAAACACGTGTCCAGGGATGGCTAACGCGACACTGATTTTCATTTTAAACTTTTGGCATAGGCGTACCCGCCGACGCTACTCCATGGACCACAATTCTTTGGGGTAACACGCTGGTAGGACTAGCAGAGTGCGGCCAATCGGATTTTTGTTTACATTCAGGCTCCCTTGAGCCGGTGGGGCTGACGAGCCCATGGCTACGCACCTGCGCGCCTTGAGTGGTACTTTACCTGAGAATATTTTTTGGCAGCCTACGCAACAACCCTACACACATACCTACTCCCTGCTGACAAGAGGCAACTACCTCGAAACACGTGTCCAGGGATGGCTAACGCGACACTTATTTTCACTTTAAACTTTTGGCATAGGCGTACCCGCTGACGCTACTTCATGGACCACAATTCTTTGGGGTAACACGCTGGTAGGACTAGCAGAGTGCGGCCAATCGGATTTTTGTTTACATTCAGGCTCCCTTGAGCCGGTGGGGCTGACGAGCCCATGGCTACGCACCTGCGCGCCTTGAGTGGTACTTTACCTGAGAATATTTTTTGGCAGCCTACGCAGCAACCCTACACACATACCTACTCCCAGCTGACGAGATGCAACTACTTCGAAACACGTGTCCAGGGATGGCTAACGTGACACTTATTTTCATTTTAAACTTTTGGCATAGGCGTACCCGCCGACGCTACTTCATGGACCACAATTCTTTGGGGTAACACGCTGGTAGGACTAGCAGAGTTCGGCCAATCGGATTTTTGTTTACATTCAGGCTCCCTTGAGCCGGTGGGGCTGACGAGCCCATGGCTACGCACCTGTGCGCCTTGAGTGGTACTTTACCTGAGAATATTTTTTGGCAGCCTACGCAGCAACCCTACACACATACCTACTCCCTGCTGACGAGAGGCAACTACCTCGAAACACGTGTCCAGGGATGGCTAACGCGACACTTATTTTCATTTTAAACTTTTGGCATAGGCGTACCCGCCGACGCTACTTCATGGACCACAATTCTTTGGGGTAACACGCTGGTAGGACTAGCAGAGTGCGGCCAATCGGATTTTTCAAGAAGCAAATCAATGTTTGCTATGGCAGCACGTGAGACGTGCTCCCACCCTCCCATAGCAAACGGCAATGTCCCGGGGGTAGGCACCCCAGGACATTGCAGGAGCCGGCCCTGAGGGGGTCAGGGTGTTTCTACTCTGCCTTCTTTTCTTGTTTTTCACCTTTTTTGTACTGTTTACTTGTGACTCAGTTACCGAGTTACAAGATGGCTGCCAACACATTTTGGTTTGGGAGTGTTGGCAGCCAATCAGAAGTCAGCTAGTGCTCAGGAGGAGTCACGGCTCCTCTTCGGTGCTCAGATAACGATATTTTCATTTTTTGAATTTCTCAGGAACTGCTGAACGGATTTACACCATTTGCAAAAAAGGTCACTTTCTGAACCAAGAGCTACCTTTTTGCCAAATTTGGAGCAAATTAAGTTCAGCAGTTCAAGCTGTTGCCGGTTCCAAAATTCCTATGGAAATTAACATGGGGAAATCGCATTTTGGGACCCCCCTTTTTTCTCGCCCGATGCTTTAAGTATCACCCCTAAACTTTCAGGACAGGAGCTGACCTGAGTGAACCATTAGTTTTGAAAATTTCTCGAAGATTCGTCAAGCGGCGCCAAAGATATTGGCAAAAGAAAAAACGCTTTTTGAATAGAAACTAGTTCCTAACTATAACTATTACCTACTGACGGTCGCCAGTAGGTAGTTATAGTTAGGACCTATTATCCATTGGATATCCGCAACATTCTATTTGGAATAACTTTGGCGCTGGTTGACGAATCTCGGCGAAATTTTCAAAATTGGTGGGGTGCTCCGGTCCGCTCCTATCCTAAAAGTCTCGGGGTGATTTGTCAAGTGGGGGCTGAGAAAAAAGGGGGGTCCCAAAACGTGTTTTCCCCATGCAATTTTCCATAGGAACCTTTAATCGCAGCTACAGCCCGAACTGCTGAACGGAATTACACCAAATTTGGCAAAGAGGTAGCCCTTGGTTCACACTTGTGCCTTTTGGTTAAATGGTGTAAATCCGTTCAGTAGTTGCTGAGAAAATCAAAAGTAAAATCACATATATATCTATGTCCTCGGAGGATCCGCGTACCCTATGCGCACCCAGTGCGCACCGTCCTGATCACGAGCTGCACGCTAATTGGCTGTCAACACTCCAAACCAGGAAGTGTTGACAGCCATTTTGTGTCTTGGTAGAAGTGAGGCTAAAAAAATCAGTGGATCAAATGTGCAAAACGTATAAAGGGGGCAGGGTAGAAATACCCTGACCCTCTAGACCTGCTTAGGGGTCCCACAAGGACCCCCAGGGCCCCCCCGCTTTTTAAAAATGGCAAAATGCACGCAGGGTGTTCGGATCCTGCCATAAAAAACATAAATAAACAAAGCGCGGGCTCCTACGCTTCTTTAATTAGCCCCCGGGGGGGCAAAATCCCGGGGGCAAAAATATTACATTTGATTGGAGGCCCAGATGGACCCCCCCCCCCCAGCCCCGGAGACTGCCACCCCCCGGGGCTTTAAAAAAAATGGGTGAGGGGGCTCAAAGGCCCCCCCAGGCCCCGGGGACCACCACCCCCTGGGCTTTTTATATTGTGGGTGGGGGGTCGCATGGCCCCCCTCCTGGAGCTGTCGATGGTCCTGGGGACCGCCACCCCCCAGGGCCAGCTCCTGCAGTGTCTCGGGGTGCCCACCCCTGGGACACTGCTGTTTGCTATGGCAGGGCGGGAGCCGAGGCTCCCGCCCTGTCATAGCAAACTTGGTTTGGATTTTGAAAGAGAGAGCATGGAAATCTGCTCTCTCTTTCAAAATGCAAACCATATTGCTTTTCCACACGTGGAGCTGCATGTTAGCAGCTCCCCGTGTGGAAAAGCAATGCCGGTTGGGACCGTGGGGTTATTGGGGCTCCCCCCACGGTCCCCAATGTTGTATATAGGCCCCAGGGGATGGAGTCCCCGGGGAGAATAGAAATTAGTGATAGGTGCTAAGTTTTTTTTACGGCAAATTAGGAGTCAAGCACCCAGCGCGGCACTCAGCGCAGCCCCCTGGTGTGCACGCGCTGGGTGTGCGACTCCTAACGCGTCGAACACATATATGATGTCACACGCAAGCGCTTGAGCGTCGCATAAAGTAATACGTATGTGTCGCGTATGCGCCTTGAGTCGTGTACCGGTCGCATAGCGATCATGCATGAAAATACGCACCCATCGCACATCCTACGTGGATCCTACACAACAATCCTAAAATGGCGGCAGGTTCCGCGCAGTAATTGAGTAAGGTACGCTTTGGGTGCACGACTCCCAAAACAAAATTGAAAAAAAAAACAATAAAGAAAATAATATAAATATATTAAAAAATATATAAAACAAAAAAAAACATTAGTTTCAATATTTAATTTTTTTCCCATTTATATTAAAAATATATATTGTAATTAAAAAAATAAAATATGTAAAAATAAATATTTAAAAAAATTTTGTAAATCAGTATCAAAAAAATAAATATAACTATTATTACATTTAAAAATTGTCATTTAAGAAATCTTTGATATTCACTGAAAAAAACATTGGTTTCAGACATGTTATAGTTAGCAATTAGCATTTAAAAAACCTTTGAAATTCATTTAAAAAACTATAGGTTTCAGACATGTTATAGTTAGGAATTACCATTTAAAAAAAACTTTGAAATTCACTGTAAAAACCATAGGTTTCAGGGGTGTTATAGTTAGGAATTAGCATTTAAAAAACCTTAGAAATTCACTGAAAAAAAAATAGGTTTCAGGGGTGTTATAGTTAGCTGGACAATTCACTCGTACAAAACCATTGAAATTCCTCCGTTATAGTTAGTTCTACTAACTATAACTCGCACGCCCGCAATCCACTGCTGATGATGATGATGAGAAAAGCGCATTCTGCATTCCAATCTGGCCTGGAGCTGTGACTGACTTTGCGAACTCCCTTCTCCCAGGCACCCCCCTCTCCCTCGGACCACATCTGTTCAGTGAATTTAGATATGCGGTTCCTGGCTTGTGGCTAGGGACTGCTAACTAGCTGGCATGCTTCTGTCCCTCTTTTGGAGGGGTATGGCATGGCAACCAGACTTTGAAAATTTGAAAAACACAAGTGAAAGAAAAGAAAACACTGCCGGGATCATAAGAACGTGAGGAGCCCGGTCCCAAGGCCAAGAACCCTTGTCGAACTTTGTTTAGGGATTATGACTGGACCGGGACAGCCTTGCAACTATGGGATGTCTGGCTAATCTGGTGAACCTCTTGACTGACGCGACACCATGTGGGCGCCTCACAACTCATTGTCTCCTGTGCATGTGTGGTAGTGATCTTCACTATCCCATGCATACAGGAACCTTGGCCTCAGTCACTTGTTAACAGCTTGCTTTTAGAACTAAAAGGAGCCCTCCTTATTTGCTGGAGGGTTCTAGTCTTTTGGAGACACTGTTGGAGCTATGTGCCAGGAAGGAAACATGGGTCCTGGGCCAAATGTCCGTAAATAAGGACCTTTTGACCTCATAGTAGAAAACCGTCCCTATTTAACCCTCACTTAATTTCACCTATGGATGATGACTGGACCGGGACAGCCTCGTAATTCAGGGATGTCTGGCTAACCTGGTGAACCTCTCGACTGACCCAATGCCATGCAGGTGCCCCACAACTTATTGACTCTTGTGTGTGTGTGTGTTGGAGGTTATGGGATGTTCACCATCTCAGGCATATGGGAAACATGGCTCACGTCAGTTGAGGACAGTTTGATTTAGAACTAAAAGGGGGCCTCCATTTTGGCCAGAGGTTTATAGTTTTTTGGGAGGGCTGTTGGAACTATATGCCATGAAGGAGACATGGGTCCTAGGCCAAATTCCTAGGAATGGGGACCATTTGAGCTCATAGTGGGAGCCCTTCCCTATTGACTTCGGATTTTTGAACCTGGGTGCCTGTTTTTAAGTACTTTGGGAGCTGCCCTGTTCCCTCATCAGACTGCCCTCCCCTCAGGGTGTTGTCAGCTATCCCCGCCCTGGGGGATCAGCAGCAGAGTGGGCCATGGCTCCCACAGGTGCCCTTAATGGCAAACTACAGTGAGAATACCTATTGATAGAATGCATACAGCAGCCCTAAATCCCCAGATGAAAGTAAAAGTTTGTATTCTCAACACTGTCTCATTGGTCCTTCTTTTGGTTTTGGTACAGTATATCTTTGGGATGTGAGTGAATGGGTGGTACTTTATTCTCAGGTTTTATCTTACTACACATTTGTATTCTGTGTTTGTGTGAAGGCATTACCTTCCCAGACAGTTACCCCTCCATGCCGAGGCCTGTCTGTGGTTGCTGTTGCCACTTGTTTGTCCAACTACCTGATCCCTGTTGTGGTGTTGAAGCGGCTGTCTGACCTCCCTGTGGCTGAATGTAAGGCGCATTTGGATTTCCTTGGACTTGTGAATGAGGACTTTCTGGTGGCTGTCCTTGGCCCAATGATATATGTTTGTGGTATTCTTTTAACTGGCATCTGTCTGCTAGGTGGCTCATTCTATGGCAATAGTAACATTCCCTAGGGTCTAGTTGCTGTTAACCTCCCTCGATTCTGCCACTATAGCTAGGTAGAAGCCCTAGGGGTTTTGCGGTGGAGCTCCCTATAAGACCATTGCCACTTACATGCTTGCGACCATCTCGGCCCCCTCGAGGGTGGTCTTTTTCAATTTGTGTTGGACCAATGTTGCAGTGTCTCTCTGGGCTTGCTCCTCCTTTTTTATAACCTCATCTTGCTTCTTTTTGTGGTAATGCAATGTATGGGCTGGTATCTCCCGCCAGGGTTTGGTGTCTAGCCGCACAGTGCTGTCCAATCCACTTTGTATCTTGGTGGGTAGCACCTTTTGAGAATATTGCAAAAAAATGTGACTTGTGGGTCTATATCAGTCCAAGACTCTCTGGTCTCTTGTCCCCATCGTTCCCTCATCCTATCTAGAAAATCACTAATTGCCTCCCCTGGCTTCATAGTTTCTGCCATTAACCCTCCTGCATCAGGGCAGTCAATAAACATTTCCTTCAGGGCAGTTCATATTCAGTGCCTGTATGAATTGGATGTGGCCCGCCATGCTGGGTCTTTGGCAGTGTAATTGCTGGGATGCGAGCTATGGTGAACACACTGTAAGTCTGCTCTCCAATAAGACACTTAGCAGACATTTGGTATTGTCTATGGGTGGGTTTATGCCAGTGGTGTTCTTCTCAAAACATGAGAGCCATTTCCACGCTCCATCCAGCAATGGCGGTAACTTTGTCTTTAGCCCTTCTTTATCCATTTGAGCCCACGGCACATAGATGGTTTCTGGCGTTTCCCATCTTTTTAGGCATTCCTGCATGCAGAGGAAGCTTCACTTGATATCTCATCCTCCATGCTGGATACAGTCTTCTGCTATGGCCATTTCCTGTGGATCAAAGCATCGCTCTGTTAGAAATGGGATTTCTGGTTTGCTAAGGCTTGCGCCAAAGCCAGGCAGAAACCATCACTCTAGTCAGGGCAAGGGAGTTACACGCCAAAGATAACCCCTGCTCACCACCTTGGTAGCTTGGCACGAGCAGTCAGGCTTATCCCGGAGGCCATGTGTAAAGCATTTGCGCACGCACACAGCAACAACATCGCAGGCACACTACAAAAGGAACTCCACACAAGGTTATATCAAAAATAGCCTTTGTATTCTCAAAACACATTAGAATAGTAAACACATAATATACATGGTGCCATCTGGCACTAGGTCATATCTACAAGGGATTGTAGACACCTTACAAGGCCCACTGGACCATTGTCAGTACCATCACAAAGTGAACTTAGTAAATGTAGAACTTATCATAAACATAGAACACAA
This sequence comes from Triturus cristatus, assembly GCF_964204655.1. Classification (NCBI taxonomy): domain Eukaryota; kingdom Metazoa; phylum Chordata; class Amphibia; order Caudata; family Salamandridae; genus Triturus; species Triturus cristatus. The sequence continues at coordinate 729,122,784 of NC_140587.1, read as the reverse complement.
CCAGTAACTAGTGGTAACCACTGTACTCAGCATCAGCCTGTAACATAAACCACATTATGCACAGTATCACATTAGGTGCAAATACATTCTGTGCCAACCTCACCAGCATAAACACATTATGCAATTCTCTCATAAGTCTAAACACATTAGACCCTAACTTCCTAACTATCACTAACATTAGGGGCATAAATCACAGTGGAGGATAACCTCCCAAGCATAAACCATATTATGCAAAACAACCTCATAATCATAAAACCACATTTAGAGGTATAACACTGTGTGCATTAAACATAGTACAAACGTTACATTTCCTAGCACCACATAATCATATTAGGGCCTGGCGCCCTACAATCCTAACAATCGCCCTGGCCAACTGGCCAGATCAAAAAGGGGCTCAAATGCCCTGTGTCCCAAGAGTCAGGGAGCGCTGCCAAAACAGCGAAAGTCAAGGGTGCGCAATCTGCCCAGGCCTAAACGTTGCAGCTGGCACTAAGCGCTGCGCAGCTGTGAATGTCAGGGGCACAGGAGTGCAACTCACTCCTAATTCAAACATGTCCCCTAAAAGAAAGACCTAAACGGTGCAGATGCCCACTACTTGCTGGGCAGCTGGGAATACCACATGAGGGCCTAAACGACGCAGCTGCCCACTACTTGCTGGGCAGCTGTGCATATCAAAATGAGGGGCCCCTGCACCGACTATGCCCTGCAAAACAGATATGTCCAACTGGCAGGAACACGAGCACCACCAATGTGCTCCGATCTGGGGACCAAGATGCCCTAAAGACGTTGCAGCTGCCCTCTAGCAAAATGGGCCAGCTGTAGACCAATGTCCACATGGGGGAAACGCACAGGCCCCCCTGGGCCCTTTATCACCAAATCTGCCATGGGCTTTTAAATCCAACTTGCCCCCAATGTTGGAGCATACTGGCTCTGAAACAAAATATGTCCCACCTGGTGGAGCCATGCACAGGCTCTAAAAATAAACATGCCCCCCACACGTGGCAGCATGGGCAGTACTGGCCATTGGGACCCCCACTGGGGCCCTTAAACAAAATATGGCCATGTTGGAGCGGCCCGCGATGGCGGGTCCACTCAGGAAAGGGGCGCACTGCACACTATGCCCTGAACGGCACCATCCGTGTGGCGACAATGCCCCCAAGCCCCCCCCGGGGACTTTGAAAACAAATGGTGGCCGCCCGCCTGAGATCAGCCCTCACTCACCGGGCTCCTCCTCGTGGCGAGACTCCTCTTTGGCCAGGCGGACCGGCAGCACTCCTCTCGCAGCGCAGCGCTTTCCTCACTCCTGGGAGGCCTGCGCTGCCTGGGACCCGGGACTCTCCTCACAATGTCCAGCGTGGGGTGGGCTCCCGCCTGGATTCTCTGTTGAATTCACCCGGGCCCCCTCCTGGGACCCGGGACTTTACCTCTGTGCTCGTGGAGGTGGGGTGGGCTCCCGTCCTCCTTGAGGCATGCAGCCAAGCTTCCGGATGCACTTCCTTTCTGGCCACGCTGCAATTGGTCGGCCGGCCACGATGTCCTGCCCACAACCAGGCAATGGTGCCTGTCTTCCAGGTCGTGCTCAGTTGCGGCCCGGGAGTTTTTCTTTCGGCGGCAATGAGGGGTAGGCTCCCTCTACCTTAATATGTGAAAGCGGGGTGGGCACCAGCGATGAGGCTCCAAACACGGGGTGGGCACCCGTTGAATTTTTAAAAGGCAATGCTGGGTGGGCACCCGCCAGATCCATCAGATATAAGCGGGGTGGGCACCCGCGTTCTCGCAGGACGGGGGAATCCCTATGCTGGGGATTCCCTCTCACACCAAAGACTGTAGCTCAGCGCCGCAGAGCCCACGCACTCTTCCTGGGGAATCAAAATGAAGCCCCAGCTCCACAAGCACAAGTCCTCAGCCATTAAAAAGAATGAGTCCGTAGGAATGAAGGGCAATGCAGGGCACAGGGAGGCCAGCCCGCCCCCAGGGCCCCCAGCAGCAGCACGCCCCAGTAGGATCAGTACACTGAACACTGAACACTGAACAATTTTATGGGGACACAGCCCCTATATTTATACAACATTTTCCCAGCACAGGTCTGGGGGAAAAACCAGATGCAACTGGTTTGGGGGAGCTTGGGAGCACTTTGTTGTGCTCAGCTCCTCTTTCCTTTGTCAGGTGGGGGATAGGTGCTCAGACGCACCACGGGGGCGGAGCCAGCATTGTGGAGGGAAGGCACAGCCCTATTCAGGTCCCAGGTGCAACTCCTCCCTCCCATCTTCATGCAGATCTCTCCATTCACCACTGGGCAGACTCACCCTGGCTCCTGGAATTCCCCAGCCCTCTCAGCTCCTGTCAATCACAAGCCAGACATGCACTCCACATCAGGCAGGCAGACACAAAGTACACAGAATGCCAACTTCTAGAAGTGGGACTTCTCCACCAGTCACCATAAATCTGTGCACACCATTTCGCAGCATTTATTCTCACGAGTTTGCACATAGTAAACTCGCCCCTGCACTCCTCTCATACCAGGAACTACCAGGGACACACATATCCCCCATGCATTCCTATGGGAGGGCAGGCCCATCTCACCACACATACACAGAGAGCACACGCACTTTACATTGGACCACAGTGCTAAAGTGCTCAGAGGCCTAAAATTACCAACACCAGGTTACAGAAAAAGGCTAGGAGAACGCAAAAAGTTTGGGGTGACGCTGCCAAAAGGGCCAAGTCCAACATGCTCCTTCAGCCAAGATCTATCGTACTGGCCTTTTCCCTCAAACCCTGGCCCCCAAGTTGTGGAACAGCCTTCCTGAACCAATCCGCCAATGTTCGAATTTGGCTTTATTAAACAAATTGCTCAAAACATGGCTCTTTTAAGGCTCTCCCCCCACTGACCGCTGGCCTCTTTTTCCAGCGCTGAGAGATCCCCTTGGGGATGATTCGTGCGCGATATAAGTGACCTAAATAAATAAATAAATAAATCTAGTGGGCTAGAAGGTGGCGGAACGGTCACACCAAGTTCTCGCCTTCTTTTCTGGCCACTATCTCCCTAGGGGTCAGTCTATCTATAATGTGCGTTAGAGTAAGGCAGCATACGTCTTTGTTGCTCCCCCCTTGTTCACTTGCAAAGGTGCCATCTTGTTTTTCCTGTGACTTGGTTGGGTCACTACCTGTCTACCGATCTCTTATTCCTGGTCAGTCCCTCTCCCACATAAACAATGTGGTGAGGCTCAGATCCCAGCCAGAAGCCTGTCATCTAATTCTACCTCTGACTCTTCCCCCAATCGGTGCCCTGTACCTACCCCCACTCTCTTCATATTGGAGGGCGTGCTGCTCTGGTTTCTCACAGTGCTTCCTGAGTGTGAGCTCTTTCTCTTACCCTTCTTAGCAATTGCCTTTCTTTCACATTCCGTCTAGATTACCTCCTTCGCTCTGAGCTATGCGCTGTTCTTCTCGGTCAGACTTGGTCCTCAAATTCTCTCTCTGTTGTTACCTCGACTACCAGAGAAAATCCTACAGCTCCTCCCTCGTCATCAAATCACGGGAGACTGGGTCCTCCTTCCTCACTCCTGATAGCTGGGTCACTGTTTAGAACCACTACTAGCCTCCCTGTCACTCATGTGTTCACCTAGACCAGTAGGGGTGTGTGTTCTCAGAGCTGCTAGGGTTCTATGTGTTGAATGGGATGGATCATACCTGGACCTTACCATTCGTTGTTCGGTAGGGGGCCTGTCGGCATCTTTAACGGGCAAGATAGAGTATCCTAATGTGGGAAGAGAAGGCAAGAGCAGTTCCATACCTGTATATTGTGGGGCGGGGGGGGGGTGCTGACGCCTTGCTTGCTATCTGTAGTGCAGGAATGTGAATCTCGGCTTCCTTGAAGATGGGACATAGTTCTAATAATGCCTCTCTCTTGTCTTTCTTTTGACCTGTGTATTTGGTTTGTATGTGTGTTCTCAGATGTTCAATTGTGCTAATGTCAAAAGTTCCCTCCTTTGGCAAGGGAAATGTATGTTTCTTCGTGTTTGTATGCCATTCTTGGCAAACCTAATTATGTTTTTTGGCCTGTGTGGGGAACCTAGTTTGCATGTGTTTTAATGGTGTCTAATTGATAAGTTTGATTGACCTCGCCCTCTGGCCATGGGTGGGTCTCATGACCTGGCCTGGTTATTTCCTTGGTGGGGCTTACATAGAGCTTTGGTCTTTCTTCTTTGTCCCTCCCCCATGTTCCAGAAGTGAGGTGAATACACGAGGCAGGGACCAGCCGAAAGTTGCCTAACTAGTTGGGCGAGGGAGTGGCACGGCTGCCGAGGGGAGGAACCATTCGCGCAGCATGGAGTGAAGTAGGCAGTTGTGTTCCTGGAACTTTTGTGTCCACCTTGGACTTTTGGGGGGGGGATGAAAAAAACTTTCGGCAGGTAGAGGCGCCGACCGTGGGAGAGGGAGTTGGAGGGGGCAGAAGGTGAGCCCCCATCATCGGCCAGAGAGGTCTTCACCAACCCAAAGCCCATCAGATATGGACCGGGACTTCAGCAATCCAAATATGGGTCCAGATTTCAGGGATTCAAATATGGACCTGGACTTTGATGCAACATTTCATGAGGAATCCCAAGCGCCCAAAGATTAGGTGATGCCATGTACTGATGATGAAACGGAGGATGAGTTAGAAAGACCGGAGTCTGCTGAGCCTGGGCAGAATGAACGAAGCCAACACGAACACCGAAGAGCGCCAGAAGACTCTAAATAGAGATTTCTCTTGGCAAGTTCGTGCAAATGACACCTACTTCTACAACCTACTAGAGTTTCAGGAAAAAAAAAATTGTGCCTAAAGAAGAGCAAATGTTGAGGAAATGCAATTAAGACTTCCAAATACAACCCAATCACCTTCTTACCCATTAATTTATACAAACAATTTAAGAGAGCAGCCAATGCTTACTTCCTTGCCCTGCTTATTCTTCGGGTTATTCAGGAAATCTCATCTGTGTCCTGGTTCAACCTTGATACCTTTGTTGCTGGTGCTTTTGATGACTACCATAAGAGATATTGTCGATGACATCATCGAATGGATAATGAAATCAACAACAGGTCGTGTGAAGTTATTGCGGATGGCAGACTTAAAAAATCAAATGGAAGTATATAAAGTGAGTGAAATAATTTGCCTGAAGAAAAATTACTCTGTACCTGCTGACATTCTCTTGCTAACGAGCTCAGACCCGAAGAGCCTCTGTTATGTAGAAACAGCTGCACTGGACGGGGAAACAAATTTGAAATTCAAAATGTCTTTGGAAGTGACAGATATGTTGCTCAAGGAAGAAGGAGAAGCCAGTGGATCAATTAAAGAAGAAAAAAACTTGGCCGATTTTGATGGGGTGGGTGAGCGTGAAGAGCCCAATAATCGAATAGACCGGTTTATTGGCACCTTAATCTAGAAGAACTGGAGATATGGCTTGGATGAAGATACAATATTACTGCGTGGCTGCACGATCAGGAACACAGAGGTCTGTCGCGGGCATGTCGTCTTTGCAGGCGCTGACACGAAAATCATGAGAAATAAAGGCAAAACCAGGATGAAACTGACCAAAATTGAGTATCCGATGAATTACATGGTGTATACGATTTTTATACTCCTGATCCTTGCTTTTGCTGGTCTCGCAATTGGAAATTAATTCTGGGAAGCTCAGACTGGCAACTATGGGGCATATTATCAAGCACGGCATTAAAATTATCGCCGCTTTAGCTGCAGAAAACTGCCCTCAGCATGTATCGACACCTGCATAGGGGTGAAGGCTGTCTAAAACCACATTCCCCTTGTTGAAACACCATGTGTGGTTCTTTCTTGATTTGGTTGCTGGGCTTGTTGTCCTATACACTTACTGTCTTGAGTCCTTCCGAGCACTGTATGGGCAAATTAGGGATAGTTTTATCAGAATAGGTTTGATGGTGATTATTATTATTATTTTTTGTAGATAGTTTGTAATCCCCGTCCTGAGGAAGCCAAATAATTGAAGGCTGAAACGCGAACGTGTCGACACATTGATTCATGAGGAGTCCACAGATTGGGTTGATTTAGAAATCAATTATTTTGGCCCATATACAAAAGATCAAGAGAGGAGCATTACCTCTGACGCCAAGAGGACGACCTCTGAATGTATTACTGCCAAAAAGAAGTATACATTGTTTGGAGCAAGAGTTAGGGGAATTTATATGTTGTGTATAAAAGATATGTATATATGTTGGATGAAGTTGTATATAGAGGTGTTTTGTGACGATTTTGTCGTTTGTGTGTTACATGTATATATTTTGTGTACTAAACACGGATGTCTATTGAGAGATTCGCTTCTGAAAAATAAGCTTTAAAAAATGTTGATATAAGAAAATATTAATTCCAGAGAAAATGTATTGTTTCTTGCGTATAAATAAATAAGAGATTGATCCCTCTAAGCCCCCTTTTTCTGCTATATATTAAAAGCGGCGATAATGGGCTTGATAATATGCCGCAGAGAATTCCCGTAGAAGCCCATATTGTCATCAAAACATGGGCTTCTATGGGAAATGTCAAGGGCATATTATCAAGCCCATTATCGCCGCTTTAGCGGCAGTTTTCTGCCGCTAAAGCGGCGATAATTTTAATACCGTGCTTGATAATATGCCCCTATATTCGTTCATGGTACCTTTATGATGGGAAGAAATATTCTTAATCTTACGGTGGATTCCTTGCATTTTGGGGCTACATTATTGTCTTGAACACCATGGTTCCTATTTCTCTTTATGTGAGCGTTGAAGTGATTCGTTTGGGTCAAAGTTATTTTATAAACTGGGACCTAGAAATGTGCTATACTCCGAAAGAAACACCAGCAAAAGCCCGAACCACTAATTTGAATGAACAGCTCAGACAAATAGAGTGTATTTCTTCTCAGATAAAACGGGAACACTCACACAAAACATCCTGCAGTTCAAAAAAATGAACTATTGAGGGGGAGACATATGGAAGGGAGTTATTTCTTAGATAATTTGGTCGTTTTAGAGAATAAGATACCTTAGCTTCTGTGTTTCAGGGTCTCTTTGTCTTCTATATGAATCATGGGGAAAATATACAGTGTTACTGCTTCTAAGCATGTCCCTCCATGAACCACTGTTTAATTAAATTTCCCTTAGCTCCATATATTTTGTAGCATCTATTCCTTATTTCCCCATCACTCTCCTGTTTCCCACCCTTATTTGCTAATAAATCTTATGCCTATACGTGCAGAGATCTCCACCGCCAGAGAGCTCTGTACAGTGTAGATTGGAGAGGCAGAGGTGGAGTTATGTGAATGCGGGTTTGTGAATTTTATTTTGTAGTGTGTTTAGTACAACTAACATATGCCAAAAATATGTTTTGGGGAATAGACCCCACTAGACTTTTATGCCATAATCATGCAAAGTTATGACGCTGCAAAAACTTGAATTAAATAACGATTTGTATTACAACTCTGTAACACAGTTTACACACATAACTTTGATACCAACCCTGTAATACACAAAGCAAGGTCTGATGTGGTGAATGGTTCTGCACTTGGCAATAGGCAGATGCTTCTATTCTATATCCTCTGCCAACTACACAATGACCCTTGGTACATTTTTATCATTATTGCTGGAGGCGCTTCACTTTCCTGCTCAAGCTTAAAAAAACAGTGAATATTCGTAAAAAATACTGCATAAATTTGAGATGCTGCATGTCACTATATTTCTGTGGAAATATTGGTCTACTAAAATACTACTTCCAAATATTGTACGTCACATATTTTGGCAGCGATGTAGTTATAGAACCCCATTACATACCAAGGTCTGCAAAGAATGGTTTTCTTTTCAAAACCCAAGCACCTGATTCTCAGAAGAGATTTGATAAATGATTAAAGAAATAAAAGAGAATTATCTTTTTTATATAAAAACATATAGGTGTGAATGTGAAGTATGGAATGTGATTGAAACAAAAGTGTGGGGAATGCTTGAGTTCTGATACAGAAGCCCAAAGGGAATTTTAAACCTAACTTGAGCAACAGTTACACCTGTGTAGTGAAAGTGGTTCCTACCACAATGATACTGATAATAGCAATCAGATTCTCCATCATTTTACTGTAATAATTGCTGGAAATATTGCCACTGATACTGCTCCTTTCTTTTCCACATATGTTTTGTGACAAAATTGTATTATATAATAGCTGTTTATACTAATATTAGTTTGCAGCTTTCCTACCTGGCATCAGTCTTCTATTTACTTAGGCCTCATTACCATTCTGGCAGGAATGGGACCACCCGACTAGGAGTCGGATGTCTCATCTGCTGAATTACATTGTGACCGCCAGCATGGCAGTCAGAAACCTAGCCTTTATTATTGCGGCTTGTGCTGCCAGCCAAAAGAGGGCCGCAGCACAAGCCGCAATAGTAAAGGGTATGTTTGTAAACATCTATACACTGTGTGCCAGGCACCATGTGGTGGAGGCTCACGGGTAACAGTGGGCCTGCTATGGGCACCCAAAGTCCCATTTCATCTGCCTTTACATGACGGTGGACCCCCATGCAAAAGCAGAGGGAAAAGTGAAATCGAATCCCTACAGAGGTGCCTCTGCAGGCACCACCCCCGATATTACTCTCTGACCGACGCTCCCGATGGGCTCCTTGAGCCTGTCAGAGCCATCGGTCGGCCCCTCCGCTGGCTGCCTCTGACCGACTGCATCATAATGCAGCAGTCAGACAGCAGCCACTGATGTCTGATGGACCACGAGGGCCGGCTTTAGGGCAGTGCAACTGGTGCGGCCGCACTGAGCGCTGACCTGTGGAGTGGGAGCTGACCTCGGAGAGGGGCCCTGTGTATAGCAATAATTTATAATTGGAGATGTGAGAAGCACTTTTGTACAATGGTAGTGAGGGAATCCGAGGAGGCGGTCATAGGGTGTGGGGGCGCCAAAAATGATTGTTGCACCGGGCACTGCCAGTGCTTAAGCTGGCTCTGTGGAGCACCACCGATGACCTGTCAGTGGCAGTCCATCCAACATCATAATCAGGCCCTTTGTGTTAACTGTGTTTGTTTTTAGTTAGCGTATTCAACAATACTTCTCCTCTCAATATAGTTGTTTCTGTCTAGCACTGTTGGAGATCCCCTTAGAGTACTGAATGATCAGAGTAGAACAACAGGGACACCACAGAAATGTATGAATATGACGTCTTGGTTGACACAGTTATGGCATAGATGATATCATTTACACACCAGCAAAATAAGTTGTATCATCCTATTTTACCCATCGATTGCAGGAATCATTCTGCTGATTTTGGCATTTGGAAATATTAGGACGTAAGTTTTAGTGTGCCTCTTAGCTCTCTAACTATAATAAACAAGAGGGGCAGAATCTTGACATGGTTCAGTTTCACTCACTGTGGAACTGTGCTCCACCAAATCAAGGGGCATATTTACAAGAAGCTAGCGACACCGCAGCGCCATTTTTTTGATGCAGTCAATCAATGATCCACACTGCTCCATATTTACAAACTGACACGTTGAGCTCAATGCGTCAGTTTGTAGAGGCCTGCGTCGCATTATACTTGCGTCAGGTATAATGTAAGCAGGGTAGGCATTCCTACGCTAAAAGCCACATAGAACTGATGCTGTGAAATGTAAGACCTTTCACTCCGTCACTCTACGACTTGACTACATCAAAATCCCTATACCTTCTCAAACCAGCAATAAGGATTGAAGCAGGTTTTTGGCATGGTACTCGTCTCTGTGTTCTGACACATTGCTGGAGTCGCATCAGTCTTACGACCAACTCAAGCAATGCGTCACTTTGGCGCCAAAAGATCAGTCAGAATTTCTAATGCATCTGTGAATCCTTGTGCCATGGAGCACTGTATTGTAAGTACAGTGCATCTGTGGTGTCTTTAGAGCATTTATGGCAGGCGCACGAAATCTGACACATCGATGCTAATGCGTTAGTCGTTGAAAATATGCCCCAAACATTTGCGAGCAAAATAAGAAGGTCTCAAATGTGGGCACAATGTCTTTGCTGAAACTAGACAGGAGACAAGAGATAAGATAAGAGTAAAATAAAGAAATAAAGTATTAGGAGCACTGAGATTGCAAGAGAAGAAAGGAAGAGGGAAGGAGGAGAGTAATACAAGATAGAGGGAAGGGGATGGGAGGGGGAAATTTTGAATAAGAAATACTGAGAGATAAACAGACCAAGGGAAAGTGAGGGACGAAGAGAATGATACAAGAACTTTTAGTTTGTCAAGTGTATTCATAAATGACATGACTTTTAGTTTACTTCACTTTAAACTCAAGTAATTGTGTAAATCGCATATCAAGGTGCAGGGCTGCAAGTATTAAAATGTAAAGCTATACTGGAATCAGTGTGCCCTGCATGAAGATTCCTCCCTCCCTCCAGGGTAGGACAGCTGCTCTGCAGAGAGGTGAACGAAAACAGGTAGATCTCCCTGGTTCCCGTATTCCCATTCTTCCACTTGGTTTATAAATCGCCCTACCTAAAGCCTCTCTCCACCCAATGCCCAAGCTATCCTGCCTTACGCGAAAGAGTTTATGACAAAGTGCACCTTGTTACAATGTAAAAGGTGATTATGTTTACTAATTACACACTCAAAGATCCCTTTATTGTTTGAGAGCCTTCATTTATTATCTACAATTCAAGCATTTATTCTTCAGCTGTTTCACCCTCTAGATTTAGCTCTGCATTATCTCTGGAAATTGCCTTTGGGAATCTTGAAGTGTAGAGATGATTTCTTCACCAAAAATGAGACATGGGATGTTTGCAATGACTAAGAGTGCTGAGGGTTTGCATACCATGCTGGCAGTGGTTTTGTAACTTGGGCTCCTGTAGCGCTCCCCAGAAAACTTGAAAGAGTTTAGATGGAAAATAAACACAAGGGGCCATATGTAGGTAACATACAATTTACCGATTCATAAATACCGAATTTTACCGAATCGGTAATTATGAATCGGTAAATAGTATGTAGGTAAACAATCGGTAAAAATTACCAATTCGGTAAAATTCCATAAATGAATACCGAATCCAAAATACCGGCCGGAATCATGATTCGGTATTTACCGAATCGGTAAATACCGAGGTGGTATTTACCGAATCGGTAAATACCGAATCGGAGTTTACCGTATCGGTAATTCAAATATACATCACTTGATGAATCAGCCAATCCAGTGCAAGGCCAACCCCACCCAACTAGGAAGTGGCCACACCCAGGCAGGTGCACACAATCAACAGACTCTGGAGAGGCTGGGAGTGCAGAGCAGAGCAAGGGAGCCAGTGCCTGATTGTGAACCTCAAACTGACAATGTCCAGCCAGGAGACAGAGAGAGATGGAGGGGAAAGGAGGAGGAAACAAAAATCTAGCCCAAAGGAACTGCAGGTACTAGTGGAGGAGGTGGTCAAGCAGCACCAGAAGCTGTTTGGAAAGCAGTCCCTGCAAGTGCCTGAGTCGAAGAGGAAAATCTGGCTGGGAATCCAGGCGCAGGTGAATGCATTCGGAGTGACCCCCAGGGACATAGACGTGCTGAAAAAGCGGTGGTATGACCTACGCATCGTCACCAAGAGGAAGATGGGGGAACTGCAGAAGGAGGCCAGCCGGACAGGAGGGGGAAGGAACAGGGCACCTGCCCTTACAGAACTGGAGGAGCTGGGGGAGTCCACAATAGAGCCCGAGAGTGTCGTGGGGATTGGGGATGCCGACAGCTCTGCCAGAGCCGCCACCAAACAAGGTAAGACGCATGCACAGCAATGTGGCCCCCCCACCCCTATCCCAACTCCCCAAGTGGGCAATGAGTATCCCACTCCAGTCCATGTGTTAGTGCATACTAGCAATGCATTATGGGAGATGTAGTCCGGGAAACCCCAACCATGAACTGAATAGCACAGAACAACAAGGCATGTTACACACATTAGCGAAAAGCAGGCAGAGGACAATGTGAGAGTGTTTCAGAATTGTATTGTGATGCTAGCAATGCAGGGCTTCAGGTACACTGAGCTGATGTTGCATTTCTGTCCACAGACGATACATTGCGCAGGACTGCACATGAGACGGGAGAGAGGGCACATCGGAAAGACAGCTCAGGGAAGGCCACCACCAGTTCTGGCCAGAGATCAGCACCACATGCAGCCTCACCACCACAGCCAGCATCACCACCACAGCCAGCATCACCACCACAGCCAGCATCGCCACTCATGCTGGAGTCACCGGCATCATCACCGCCTGCATTGCTCAGGTCGAGGAGGCGTGCTGCTTCCAGGTTGCAAGTGTCGGAGTCCTCACCTGAAGACTGCAGGGGGCCGGAACCATCCACTGTGCCCCTGGATGGAAGCCATGCCAGTGTGCCCTCCGCCTCTGAGGGAGCACACACAGGTGGCAGACGTCGCCGCAGGGCTCGGGTGCAGAGTCCACCACCACAGGGTGAGAGCCATGGAGTGTTCTCGGGGCTGGAGGCCACCATGGTAAAGATACAGCGCCTACAGGCACGGGCAATGATGTCAGTGCAGCAGCAAATGCGGGGACTCCAAGATACATTTGTAAATATGGACAGGGGCATCAGCGCTATGGCTGAGGGAATGAGTGAGATGGCTGCGGGCATGCGGGACATGTCCCAGTCCGTCATGCTGCTGTGCAGTGAGTTTGATGCAGACAGAGCTGCACGGCGCCGGGAACGGCAGAGAAGAGACAATCATACACGGGCAGTCAACCGGCTGGCAACTGCCACTTCGCTGCTCTGCAGACGCTCTGTGGCAAGGCAGGAGGGCCTGACGCACTGCAGCAATGACGTCTCAAGAGGGATGGTGAGGGTCACCAGTGCACTGGAAGTGCTACTGACAAGCCAGTCGGCCACAACTGGTGCTGGGGATGCTGTGGACAGCGTAGAAACCACCAGCAGGAGCAGCAATACCCCCCCTGTCCCAGATACACGGAGGAGCAGCAGGCGGCATGGGGCTGCCACTAGCGAGGATGCACAATCAATGGCATCCCACACTGTAGTGCGTGGGCACAGACACTAATGCTGCCCAGTATAGCATGAGACATTTGGGTGAAGTAACCCTTGATTTGCAACTGGTTATTGCACAATATTGAGAGCACAGGTTTTTCTTTGTGTTGTGGCGTAGTGCCGCATAATTAAACTACGTCATGCCATCCAACTACTGGCTGTGTCCCCTTATTACTCAGAAATAGTTGCATGTGATCTCTGCCCGTCTCTCTCTCCCATCTGTTGCTGTTGCCACTCCAGCTGCGTTGGCCTCTGGCTGTGCAGACTCATCATCATTGTCCTCATAATCAGTTAGCTCCACCTCTGTACCTCTCTTCGTAGCAAGGTTGTGCAGCATTACACAAGTGGCACCGATTTTGCAGCAGATGATGGGTGAGTACTGGCGTGCGCCTCTGCTTTTGTGGAGGCAGCGGAACCTGCTTTTCAATAGTCCAAACGTGCGCTCCACCACATTGCGTGTTGATTTGTGTGCCACATTATATCGTCTCTCACTCAGGGTTGATGGGTGTAGGTAGGGAGTGAGGATGAATGACCGCACAGCATATGCACTGTCGCCTAGGTGAGTAAGAGAGAACCATCAGTCACATGCCTCAATACACAATAATTTGCACTAAGTGTTAGGGAGCGTCACAGTGATTTACCTAGCAGGTATCCTTCTCCAAATTCTCCGGCAGCCAGGCGTGTGTAGATCCCACTGTTCTGGAAGATGAAGGAGTCGTGGGTGCTCCCAGGAAACTTTGCTACGATATCAGTGATAATGTTCCCTGCATCGCAGATTACCTGCACATTTATGGAGTGGGTGGACTTTCTGTTCCTGTATATGTGCTCAGTGGCTGCTGGTGGGCAGATTGGAATGTGTGTGCCATCAATACAGCCTATGACATGCGGGAACTGTGCCATCTGGTAAAAGTCTGTCTTGGTTTTCTGCAGTTCAGCCTGTGTGTTTGGGAAGCTGATGTAGTGTTGCATTCTCTGCATCATGGCATCCAGGAACTTCCTGAAGAAACGGGACAGGCAACTCTGGGATACACCGCCTACCGCAGCTATCACCCCCTGGTAACTGCCAGATGCAAGTAGATGTAGGCTACAGAGTACCTGCACATGTGGTGGTATGGCATGCGCCCTTCTTGTTGGCGGGTCCAGGAGTGGGTGCAGGTCCCTTATCAGGTCCATGATGGTTTGTGGGTGTAGCCTGTACCTTTCATGTCTCTCAGCCTCAGTCTGTTGAAAGAGTGTGATGCGCTGTCTGTAAATGCGTTCCTCCCGTCTCCAAATCCTCAGACGTGCTGCCTGTAGACGTAGGCGCCTTGCAATCACATACAGAGCGGCCATGGTGTCCACGCTGTTGCATTTTGGGATTGCTGATATGCACTGTTGCTGATTACCACCTGCTTTCAATCTGTGTTAATTACCGACTCTTAAATACCGAATTTCATGGATTTCTTAAATACCGAATTTACCTACATCTCTTTTCTCGTTTCACCACTTCATATTTACCGAATTGGAAAATATGTATTCGGTAAATATGAATCGGTAATTTAGAATTCGGTAAATATGAATCGGTGTTTACCGATTCCTATTTACCGAAACCTTCTTTTTGGCCTCCTACATCTCAATTGACTAAATACCGGTCGGTAACGGGATATTTACCGAATTTCGGCCGTTACCGACCAGTATTTAGCTACCTACTTATGGCCCAAAATGTTTTTCTTCTTGTAGCATTGGTTGTATTTTAAAAGACTGTCACATATCCCCTATGTCTATAGTGAGGTCACATTATTGGCCTGCCTCCCCACTCTAAAACATGTTTCAGCACCACAGGGTGTTGGTGCACATCATCAAACAATTCTTGCAGTTGAAGTTATTTAAAGTAAACATCATATCACAGATCATCTTCTACTGTAGTGGAGATGGAGTTCCATGTACACACATTGCTATGTTAGCATAAGCACTTTGGATGTAAAACGCCATTTTGCCATTTTACCGCTTTTGCACACGACACTGCAGGTAGATGTTATTATAAGAGAACCTGCTTGCTTGCTCTTTCTTCACATGAGAACGGTCTGTTGTTCACATCCCTAGACGTGCATCGCGACCTTAGTCAGAACACTGTGTGCAGAACCCGTCAAGGTCAAATAACAATGTATGCTTTTGAATTCATGTTGATCGGCCCACGCTCTAGCCATAACACGCAGACAGCAGCAAATGTCTGAAACCCGGGTGCTTTTAATATTACATTTGCATGCATGATTAGGGCACTTGGAGAAAACCTTTTACAGACACAGAGCAGAGCTGATCCTGTGATGTGATTCAACTAAGCTGATATTTACGGTATGGGGGTCCCCACCCAAACCTAGAGACCTTCTATTAGTTTTATAATACTAGCTTACTTTTGAAGGGAGGGTGATTGTTTTCCACTATCATTTGTAATATGATTTCTCCCTTCATTTTCTATGGTATTGTAACAATGCTGATGGTTTTGTTTTTAATCATTTGCCTGCTTATGTTAGCCAAAGTACTGCTCCTTAGGGCACGTAGTTAAAAATAAACATTTTAAACTTTACAGTGTCTCTGATTACTCTTGGTGTGGACTGATATGAGAAAAATAACGAAAAGGTGTTTCTGATTCCCACCGTTCCTGAGATTACTCTAAGTCACTTTTTCTGGGTTGTCTAATCATTGGTAGCTTCGAGATGATACTCGGATACTGAGGTAAGTTTTTGGTACACCGCAATTCACTGAGGTCCTGGTTTCCTGCGCATAGTTCTGTGCATGAGTAGAGTCCCTGCAACACTGCATCCAGTTTGGTCCTGGCCTTGTGCCACAAACCTGAAGGTAGTCATAGATTGAGGATGTGGGCTCCTGGTAGCTCATATTACCCTTCCTGACTCATTTAATCACAAAGGGCGGCAAGTCAGTGAAAGCTCAAGCCAGTCTCAGGCCTAATACCTTCCGCTGGCTCAGATCAAGATCCTATAGGACCCTTGAGTCCAAAACGAGTCAAGCTTTCAAGTGGCTTCTGATTGCCACCCATGCTCCAACCTCATGTACAAAGAATAGAAGACTAAATATTAACATTTGATGTCAAAATTAGGCGAGGAAGAGATACCTTTCTAGTGGCTGAATTGCACAATTTGAAACCAGAAAAGCCTAGGCTCAAAACTGTCTTCCCCGTTTAGCCATGTATGTTATACTAGGCATTTCTTTTATTTCTCTAAGCTTTCTTTTTATACATTATCACAAATTAGACCATATTCCATTACACGCATTTTAGGATGTGTGCTGTACAAAAACACCTTGTGTTTGATTTAATGTAATATATTGTGGCTCCATCTACACTTGACAACTGACTTGCCTCTTAGGTTTGTAATAACATTGTCATCATGGCCCAGTGATCAGGGATGATTTTATGTTTGCATTTTAAAATTATGCCTTACAAATACCTCTCCATGCAATTATATAATGTATTGTAATAAGGTAAGACACTTCCACATGTTAAAGAAAAAGATTTGTTTTAATGTTAACAAGGCCATATCATTTTTTGCATGATGTTTGTTGTATGAGTTACATGGCAAAATATTTGTATGGCTGAACAACACATTATTGGCTTGGCTACAGCACACTCTCGTAATTTGTCAGCGTGCATACCTATTGTTTATCTAAACCCCCTTTTAAGTGTCATCTACCAGACAGTGAAAGCTGTCTTTGTGAAAAGACATGTCAACTTACAGTGAGTTTAGAGCCTGCCAATTGTTTAACATTGGGTGGCTTTACTGTCATTCTCACTTGATTGCTTCTTATTTGTTCGCTTAAGTGGGATTTCCTTTTTAGGTCTCACCTGAGCCAGCGCACGCGCTGCACTGCGACTGCGAGAAATTTAATTAGTGGATTTTTAAAGTGCTACCAGAGGCATTTCATTTCATAAGTCTTTATTATCGATAATTCATCATAAAAGACATTTTACAGAATTAAAAAAAATGCAAACAAAATATATATTAAAACTATTACAACATGTTACGATATAGTAAAATCACAGGGAGCCAAAGTCCCATAATTTTAGTGCCTCCTCAATCTAATGAGCCAAGCCCAAGCTAAAAACTTGGCAACTGCGACTACAACATATTCACTTGTATCAAAGCGCAGGATATCAAGTGCTACTAGCCCTTGTCTTGTTCCTAATGTACGACAAAGGGGTTTGAGCCATATAGCCCGAGGGGCGGCATATTCAGGGCAAACAAAAAAAACATGACCCACAGAATCAACACAATCAGTACACCAGTTGCAAGAGTCAGAGGATGCACCCTTCCATTTTTTAGTAAATAAGTTTGTTGGTACTGTACCAACTCTAAACTGGTGATATAGTTTTCTGTCTCTGGGCCTAGTGATAGTGTCCCAGTAGGCTTCAAGGATTGGGGTTTTCTTTTGATCAAGAAACCTGCCTGTCAAAGAGTCGGCTGCAACAGAAGATAATTGTTTTTGCAGTACCATTGACCAATAAAGTTCTTTAAAATCTTTTTTAGAGGGAAAAGAGTTGTTGGCCGGGTCTGTCCACAAAGTACCCAAACCCATGGAATCCAAAAGTTGTCTGACCTGTCTGAACCAGGGAATGTTACCTGCTCCCACGATGGAACGGACATCAAGAAAGGCTTTAGCATAAGGACCTAATTCGGGAACAGTCCAAAGTCGCCTCCAAAAGGCCAATGGCTTAAACCTAGCGATGTCATCAAATGAATGGGAGCCAAGATCCAGTAGCAATGGTTTCAACGGGGTAGAACTGGGAAGGCCCGTAAGCATTCTAAAGAATTTATGTTGTGCTTTGACCAGGGGAGAGAGATTGGCAAAGCCCCAAAGTTCGGCTCCATATAGGATCGCCGAGTTTATCCTAACATTAAAGATTTTAATTGGGTGGCCAATTATTTTCGACTGGGATTGCTTCTGTTCTTTAACAAGACATCCAGAAAGCTGGGAAAATTTACGAGTAAGGACGTCAATTTGCGGCCTCCAGTCCAGCTTATTTTCAAATACTACCCCCAAATAGGTCATGACATTAGTTCTTTCAAGCAAGTCATTGTTCATGAAAACTTGGCCCTTCACACATTTCCCTTTGTTAAACACCATATATTTGGTTTTAGATACATTCACAGACAAGTCAAAATCATTACAGAAATTAGAAAAAACATTCAACGCCGACTGTAACCCTGAGAGTGTCTGAGAAAGGAGTAGGGTGTCATCGGCAAACATGAGGAGTGGAAGTTTAATTCCACCCAACATAGGTGCGTCCGTGGGAGTAGAAAAAAAGTATTGGACCACTCTATTGATAAACAATAGAAACAGCGTGGGCGCAAGGACGCACCCTTGCCTAACACCCCTATTGACCCTGAATCTTTTAGTAACCTGGCCCTGTTTCCCCCATCGAACTTGGGCGAAGTTGTTATCATACAACCTAATGATAATGTTCAAAAGATCTCCCGGAATCCCTAGCTCCGCCAGAGCATCCCATAGCTTGGTCCTATTGACTAAGTCAAATGCTGACCGAAGATCTATAAAGGCAGCATATATAGTACCACCACAGAGATAAACCGTTTTCCAGACAATCAGTTGGAATTTTAATGCCTGGTCGATGGTACTGGTGCAAGGTCTAAAACCGGCCTGTAGTGGAGAGATGATATCCTCCTGTTCGATCCAAATCTGGATTCTTGCCAAGGTCATCCTAGCAATAATCTTTTGAACAGAATCAATAAGACTGATCGGGCGATAGTTCCCCGGACAGGAGCGATCACCCTTCTTGAAAATGGGGAGAATCTCTGCACCCCTCCAGGAGTCAGGAATGGCAGCCCCTCTAGCTATAGCATTAGCAAGATATGCGATGTAGGGTACCCAATTGCCAGGGTCAGACTTAAAGAGATCCGCAGGGACGCAGTCGATTCCCGGAGCCTTGCCACTAGGCACCTTTCTCAGAGCCGCTGCGACCTCGGCGCAGTCGAAATTAAATGTAGGGGAGATGGACAAGTCCCTACTTTCTGTGAGTGCAAACCACTCGACCCAGTTTCCATCCGAAAACTGGGATTCAAAGTGCGAGACCCAGGTATCCGGGGAAACATGATTACTAGGAACCTGGGTATTTGAGCAGTTACCCCACTTCACAATATGCCAAAACAGGGTTAAGTTCCTATTTTTGCTAGCAGCCAAAAGGTCGTTCCAGTGGTCATTATCCCACTCTCGTTTGGCCGTTACTTTAGCCTTGGTATAATCTTTTCTGGTTTGCCTAATAGCAGCCGGATTTTTAGTAGTGATAGCATGTTTCAATTTGCTGTAGGAAACTCGGCATGCTTTATTGTACCAAGATTTGGGATTTATCGTAATAATTTTATTAACCTTGCATGGTTTTGAGAAAATAGACTTAAGATCTGAAAATAAGTGATCGTGTACTTGGGTGGCCTCTATGATTGTGACTTCTGTGCTCTGTAGATGCTGTAAATCCACTAGAGCACGGGAAACCTTCAGACTAATCTCTGATAATAGTACACTATCAATGGCTACCTTGTCCCAGCGTACTCGCCGTTGGTTATTGGTTAATAAAGTTTCGGTGGTCACTATTTCAGAAGGTTTATTTCTGTGGGCTGGACGGAGTAATAAATTCAAAACCAATGGATTGTGGTCACTCTCGGGTCGGTCTAGAACCACCATATCAGATAGCATAGACCAATACTCCACTTTGATTAGGGCATAGTCGATTCGACTCTTACAACGTCGACCATCGGAGAATGTCGACCTGCCAGCTTTGTCTGATGGGGTCCGTCCATTGGCAGCTCTATAGCCCCGCTCCATACATAGGCTCATCCACTGGGTAGCGGATTCGGTCCACCTCTTGATAGGAGGAAGATCAAGAGGTGGAATATTAAAGACCGCGTCCACCTCCCCTGTGAGTGAGTCAGGAGCAATTGGCAGTGGCTCGAAACAACAATTTAAATCACCCAATATTACAACGTTAGAGCCCGTGTTAACTTTGTCCAAAAACCCATCTAGTTGTAGAAATGTATTTGTACCACGCCCGCCTGGAAGGCCCCTGTTATAGATGTTTATAATCAGGATTTCAGGTACACCTTTACGAACTAGTGAGATAATCAGTAAGTCAAGACTATCTATGTCCAATTCCCTAGGGTTATACCCAAGGGTTTGCTTGACCCAAATGCAAAGGCCACCAGATGGGCGTCCTTTTGCTCCACGTATAGCCCCTTTGAAAAAGTTTATATACCCGGGAAAATAAATGGGATCCACAGCCCAAGTTTCCTGAAAGACCAGGATATCATGCGTGTTCACCCATGCAGACCAGTCTTCCAAGATTGTTTTACTACGGAGACCAGCAACATTCCATGAAGCCAAAGTCAAGGGGGGATCACCGGTGGAGGTAGAAAACATGGAAGCGGGGGCAGCTCCTAGTATGACAGGTTGGGTACAGATGTATTCAAGACCATTATTCTCACTCTCGGGAATACCAGGATCACTAGTGATAAGAGGTGACCTATTGGGTGTTACCCGGGGGGGATTTGGAGGCAATATGCCCAGGGCCGAAGGTACCCCCCTTATCCCGCCCCTCCCTGCTAGTCCCGTATTATCTAGGCCTGAACGGGCCTTGCACACTCTGTCCCTATTTTTGGGAGTTGAAGGTAATCAATCAACTCCATCTAGAGAGTACAGCGGTGCATAAGAATTGAACAATGGAAGGCGGAAGTCAAATTCTGTCTGTCGGTGGGAGTTCTTATTGACCCTTTCCCAGGGAATGGGCATGTCACAGGGTAAAACATAGGAAAAATGTGAGTAAAAATAGGACATATCCAGAGTAGATATTCCAGTGACGCTCAAGTTGTTAGGATAGGAACAGATATGGCTCGCCACCCTTGGGTCCCGAAAGTTAATGATCACACAATCTCCCTCCACTTTCTTGGCTCTATTTCCCAACCAGCATACCCTGCGAACAGTCATAATCTCAGCACTTAATCTAGGAGGTAGTGGCCTGTTGCTATTTAGCCAGTGTATGACTTTGTTCTTCAGCTCATTATGAGTCTCGGGTTTAACCTGGGGGAGCCGTGGGACACCTACCATTATGACAGTATACGGCTTTGACTCAGGGGGAAGATTTATGCATGGGAGTTTGTGAAAATGATCAACACTCTCTATACTAGGCTTGCTAACAATAGCATCACTCTTAGTAGTAGCTGTACCATTGTTAGTATTACATCCTGGAGCAATCGGCACATCTACACTAGCAAGAGGGCCGGATGCTTCTACAGCAGGGTCAATACGAGCAAGAGAGTTCGAAGAAACTCTACCACTATGTGTATTACCGTTAGAATCAGACCTAGTTCTGTCTGCAATTACAGGAATAGAGGGTGACTTAGGACCAATAGGGGTCGATGTAAGTTTCTCCAACAAGGACGAGTTCATGAGCACCATGCCTTCAATTTTCTCCAGCGAAGTGGAGAGTCGATTAACTCTCTCATATAATGGTAAAAGAAGAGATTTAAATAGTTTCTCTATATGCTGGAGAAGATCAGGAGGCAGAGGGTCAGCACTCGATTCAATAGTAACAATATGTGGTGACCTGTGGCTACCTAGAACAGGAGCGGTACAACGAGATATTTTGGGATCGAGAGCTTCACGATTCTTAGCAGAATCAGGCAATTTGGGCATTTTAGACATTTTTACACGTTTACCTTTAGAGATAATTCCCTTACGTTTTCTTTTGCCAAGAATAGGCTTGGGGTTGTTACTCACAGTCCGAGCAGCAGTACACAATATCTCAGAGGTAGACTGTGAATAAGAAGGGCTGGTAATTGAGGGTGAAGCACAGGGTCCAGGGATATATATTGGCTCTTGTACAATATCCAATGAGCCCTGGGCAGTTAAATTCAACGACGCTGTGGTGGAACTAGATAATGTATCGAGGACAGTTTGCGGCAGTCTACTTTCTGGGGACATAACTGTCATAATATTACCCAAGGATGATCTTTTTGCTGAAATTTCTAAGGACAATCTTTTTTCAGTTAAGATAATTTCTTGTTCAAGAACGCGAGCCGCTCTTGTAATAAAATGATCAAGGGTCCCTGATATTTTGCCCCCTTTGCTGGCCTGAACAACCTTCCTACCAGACCTTAGGGAAGTCATACTTGTAATTGGGGGTCAAACTATTGGGAAATAACCAAATTATAAAAAAGGGGACCCAGAATATATTATATTACACCTAGGAGAACAACAGGAATGATTGCTAGGATGCTATATTTACACAGAAATGACTAAATATCACAATCCACCTATCAGCAACTTTGCAAGTACTCACACGAACTCAGGTGCATATTAACAGTAACAATGTCACACAACGGGAGGGTGACCTGTCCCGTCCACGGCCGTCCACGAACGGCCACAAACGGCCCGCTCTTTGCCCGGTCTTCGCCCCGAGCGTCGTCCCGCGCGCGTACCGCTAGCGCGCTAGGACGTAAGGTTTTATGAGCTCGGGGCGAGAGCAAGGGCGTGACCGGGAAGAGGAACCAGGTGATCACAGTTAAGGGAGCGCAATGCTCCGTGGTCCTCGCAGTCCCGTGGGTGTTGAAGTCTGCAGCCTGCCCCCAAAAAACAGCGTAGCGTCCAAAGAAATAAGGGAGCACCAGAGAGTCACACACGCCAAGAGCACCAGCCAAGATTTTAAAAGGTAGAGGCCGGCGAGCGGCTCCCGCGCAGCGGGGGCCGCGAGGCGCTGCGTGTGAAGGAGGAACCAAACGGGAAGAGGAACCAGGTGAGCACAGTTAAGGGAGCGCAATGCTCCGTGGTCCTCGCAGTCCCGTGGGTGTTGAAGTCTGCAGCCTGCCCCCAAAAAACAGCGTAGCGTCCAAAGAAATAAGGGAGCACCAGAGAGTCACACACGCCAAGTGCACCAGCCAAGATTTTATAAGGTAGAGGCCGGCGAGCGGGACTTGCGCAGCGGGGGCCGCGAGGCGCTGCGTGTGAAGGAGGAACCAAACGGGAAGAGGAACCAGGTGAGCACAGTTAAGGGAGCGCAATGCTCCGTGGTCCTCGCAGTCCCGTGGGTGTTGAAGTCTGCAGCCTGCCCCCAAAAAACAGCGTAGCGTCCAAAGAAATAAGGGAGCACCAGAGAGTCACACACGGCAAGTGCACCAGCCAAGATTTTATAAGGTAGAGGCCGGCAAGCGGCTCCCGGGCAGTGGGGGCCGCGAGGCGCTGCGTGTGAAGGAGGAACCAAACGGGAAGAGGAACCAGGTGAGCACAGTTAAGGGAGCACAATGCTCCGTGGTCCTCGCAGTCCCGTGAGTGTTGAAGTCTGCAGCCTGCCCCCAAAAAACAGCGTAGCGTTCAAAGAAATAAGGGAGCACCAGAGAGTCACACACGCCAAGTGCACCAGCCAAGATTTTATAAGGTAGAGGCCGGCGAGCGGTCCCGCGCAGCGGGGGCCGCGAGGCGCTGCGTGTAAAGGAGGAACCAAACGGGAAGAGGAACCAGATGAGCACAGTTAAGGGAGCCCAATGCTCCGTGGTCCTCGCAGTCCCGTGGGTGTTGAAGTCTGCAGCCTGCCCCCAAAAAACAGCGTAGCGTCCAAAGAAATAAGGGAGCACCAGAGAGTCACACACGCCAAGTGCACCAGCCAGGATTTTATAAGGTAGAGGCCGGCGAGCGGCTCCCGCGCAGCGGGGGCCGCGAGGCGCTGCGTGTGAAGGAGGAACCAAACGGGAAGAGGAACCAGGTGAGCACAGTTAAGGGAGCGCAATGCTCCGTGGTCCTCGCAGTCCCGTGGGTGTTGAAGTCTGCAGCCTGCCCCCAAAAAACAGCGTAGCGTCCAAAGAAATAAGGGAGCACCAGAGAGTCACACACGCCAAGTGCACCAGCCAAGATTTTATAAGGTAGAGGCTGGCGAGCGGCTCCCGCGCAACGGGGACCGCGAGGCGCTGCGTGTGAAGGAGGAACCAAACGGGAAGAGGAACCAGGTGAGCACAGTTAGGGGAGCGCAATGCTCCGTGGTCCTCGCAGTCCCGTGGGTGTTGAGGTCTGCAGCCTGCCCCCAAAAAACAGCGTAGCGTCCAAAGAAATAAGAGAGCACCAGAGAGTCACCAGAGGCTTTTCCTGGCCTCAAGCTTGCGTTCACGAGCGCGTGCGCAGCCGCCATGTGGCTTTCATGGCTCATTAAGCCTTGCTCTCCCAAGCGCCTCGCTCTGCCCCTCCTCCACCACAGAGCGCGCCCCTGCCATCACTTTCGCTTTCACGGCCACGCACTGGCCCCTTCTTTTCATCACGCTTCAATGTGGCATTTTGCAGAGGCAAGTGATATATCTAAAACAATATAGAGACACCAAATGAAATAAACAACTTTTTGAAGTTTTATAAACTCACATGTTAGGCTTGTGCGTAGCGCTGCTCTGCACTGCACATGCGCAAAACACGGGGGCAATCTGTTTTTTTCACGTTACCTCTATGCCACTCTCGACCTTAAACCTGCCGTTTTCATTTGCTACCTCATACCTTCCTCTAGTGACCGGCACGTCACAAGTTTGAATCTCTTCTGGCCTCCATTGGGCGGTAAATGAGGTACCTTATTTTGGGTAACGTTTATATGCTCTCTGTTTAGAGCTTCGAAACTGCGCAGGTACTGTTTGAAGCCCAATGTAAAAAAAGATTTAATATTATTTACCACTTCCTCCACCTTCCCTTTACCCCCATCTCCGTCCTTCCCTGCAGGACTTCCCCAGCGCCCCGTCTCTTCCGTACCCTTCCCCTCACAATCTCTTTACCCTTTGCCCCACCTCCCCTTTTCTACCTCAGAGACCTTCCCATTAACCCTTTCAGCCCTTTCTTCAGTTGCCTCGCTCTTTCCCACAAACTCCACTTTTACATGTAGCCCGACAGAGCTCCCCATCACCTCTTACTATTTTTTTTTTTTTAACTCTGACCATGCACCTCACTCAAACTGTTCCAACTCCAGGTTTCACTTCTCATCTCTCTTTCAAACAAGCTCTTCTGGTCATGGTCAGACTCAGCGCCCCTTGGCCAAGGTCTCGCCACTCCTGCACTCAACTTCTGCTTCAATAATTACACGTTTAGACTATTATTTCACGTGCACAGGTATTTTCAAGTCCACAAATTGTTGCGTCAATTCATTTTATGGTTGTTTTTTGTATCTGGCTCCAACTTTTGCATCATGCAATGGGGAATTATGTGGCCCTTTGCAGATTATAATTTTTTTTTGCTGATTGATATAGCGCAAACTCGACCAGAAGATATTGGAGCGCTTTACATGAGCACCAGTTACGTTACACAAGGACACAAGGACACATTTGTCGTTTTTGCACACTGTCACCTTTACGCAATTTCCTGCAAGTACTACCTGGATAAAATTTCACATGTAAAAACCTTGAGAGTTTGTGTTGAATTTCACACCTTACCGCAGGACCATACACGAAGCTCTAACGTTTGTTGGTTTACGTATGCCCCTGGTTTGACTTTGTTCTTCAGCTCATTATGAGTCTCGGGTTTAACCTGGGGGAGCCGTGGGACACCTACCATTATGACAGTATACGGCTTTGACTCAGGGGGAAGATTTATGCATGGGAGTTTGTGAAAATGATCAACACTCTCTATACTAGGCTTGCTAACAATAGCATCACTCTTAGTAGTAGCTGTACCATTGTTAGTATTACATCCTGGAGCAATCGGCACATCTACACTAGCAAGAGGGCCGGATGCTTCTACAGCAGGGTCAATACGAGCAAGAGAGTTCGAAGAAACTCTACCACTATGTGTATTACCGTTAGAATCAGACCTAGTTCTGTCTGCAATTACAGGAATAGAGGGTGACTTAGGACCAATAGGGGTCGATGTAAGTTTCTCCAACAAGGACGAGTTCATGAGCACCATGCCTTCAATTTTCTCCAGCGAAGTGGAGAGTCGATTAACTCTCTCATATAATGGTAAAAGAAGAGATTTAAATAGTTTCTCTATTTGCTGGAGAAGATCAGGAGGCAGAGGGTCAGCACTCGATTCAATAGTAACAATATGTGGTGACCTGTGGCTACCTAGAACAGGAGCAGTACAACGAGATATTTTGGGATCGAGAGCTTCACGATTCTTAGCAAAATCAGGCAATTTGGGCATTTTAGACATTTTTACACGTTTACCTTTAGAGATAATTCCCTTACGTTTTCTTTTGCCAAGAATAGGCTTGGGGTTGTTACTCACAGTCGGAGCAGCAGTACACAATATCTCAGAGGTAGACTGTGAATAAGAAGGGCTGGTAATTGAGGGTGAAGCACAGAGTCCAGGGATATATATTGGCTCTTGTACAATATCCAATGAGCCCTGGGCAGTTAAATTCAACGACGCTGTGGTGGAACTCGATAATGTATCGAGGACAGTTTGCGGCAGTCTACTTTCTGGGGACATAACTGTCATAATATTACCCAAGGATGATCTGTTTGCTGAAATTTCTAAGGACAATCTTTTTTCAGTTAAGATAATTTCTTGTTCAAGAACGCGAGCCGCTCTTGTAATAAAGTTATCAAGGGTCCCTGATATTTTGCCCCCTTTGCTGGCCTGAACAACCTTCCTACCAGACCTTAGGGAAGTCATACTTGTAATTGGGGGTCAAACTATTGGGAAATAACCGAATTATAAAAAAGGGGACCCAGAATATATTATATTACACCTAGGAGAACAACAGGAATGATTGCTAGGATGCTATATTTACACAGAAATGACTAAATAGCACAATCCACCTATCAGCAACTTTGCAAGTACTCACACGAACTCAGGTGCATATGAACAGTAACAATGTCACACAACGGGAGGGTGACCTGTCCCGTCCACGGCCGTCCACGAACGGCCACAAACGGCCCGCTCTTTGCCCGGTCTTCGCCCCGAGCGTCGTCCCGCGCGCGTACCGCTAGCACGCTAGGACGTAAGGTTTTATGAGCTCGGGGCGAGAGCAAGGGCGTGACCGGGAAGAGGAACCAGGTGATCACAGTTAAGGGAGCGCAATGCTCCGTGGTCCTCGCAGTCCCGTGGGTGTTGAAGTCTGCAGCCTGCCCCCAAAAAACAGCGTAGCGTCCAAAGAAATAAGGGAGCACCAGAGAGTCACACACGCCAAGTGCACCAGCCAAGATTTTATAAGGTAGAGGCCGGCGAGCGGCGCACGCGCAGCGGGGGCCGCGAGGCGCTGCGTGTGAAGGAGGAACCAAACGGGAAGAGGAACCAGGTGAGCACAGTTAAGGGAGCGCAATGCTCCGTGGTCCTCGCAGTCCCGTGGGTGTTGAAGTCTGCAGCCTGCCCCCAAAAAACAGCGTAGCGTCCAAAGAAATAAGGGAGCACCAGAGAGTCACACACGCCAAGTGCACCAGCCAAGATTTTATAAGGTAGAGGCCGGCGAGCGGCTCCCGCGCAGCGGGGGCTGCGAGGCGCTGCGTGTGAAGGAGGAACCAAACGGGAAGAGGAACCAGGTGAGCACAGTTAAGGGAGCGCAATGCTCCGTGGTCCTCGCAGTCCCGTGGGTGTTGAAGTCTGCAGCCTGCCCCCAAAAAACAGCGTAGCGTCCAAAGAAATAAGGGAGCACCAGAGAGTCACACACGCCAAGTGCACCAGCCAGGATTTTATAAGGTAGAGGCCGGCGAGCGGGACTCGCGCAGCGGGGGCCGCGAGGCGCTGCGTGTGAAGGAGGAACCAAACGGGAAGAGGAACCAGGTGAGCACAGTTAAGGGAGCGCAATGCTCCGTGGTCCTCGCAGTCCCGTGGGTGTTGAAGTCTGCAGCCTGCCCCCAAAAAACAGCGTAGCGTCCAAAGAAATAAGGGAGCACCAGAGAGTCACACACGCCAAGTGCACCAGCCAAGATTTTATAAGGTAGAGGCCGGCGAGCGGCTCCCGCGCAGTGGGGGCCGCGAGGCGCTGCGTGTGAAGGAGGAACCAAACGGGAAGAGGAACCAGGTGAGCACAGTTAAGGGAGCGCAATGCTCCGTGGTCCTCGCAGTCCCGTGAGTGTTGAAGTCTGCAGCCTGCCCCCAAAAAACAGCGTAGCGTCCAAAGAAATAAGGGAGCACCAGAGAGTCACACACGCCAAGTGCACCAGCCAAGATTTTATAAGGTAGAGGCCGGTGAGCGGCGCCCGCGCAGCGGGGGCCGCGAGGCGCTGCGTGTGAAGGAGGAACCAAACGGGAAGAGGAACCAGGTGAGCACAGTTAAGGGAGCGCAATGCTCCGTGGTCCTCGCAGTCCCGTGAGTGTTGAAGTCTGCAGCCTGCCCCCAAAAAACAGCGTAGCGTCCAAAGAAATAAGGGAGCACCAGAGAGTCACACACGCCAAGTGCACCAGCCAAGATTTTATAAGGTAGAGGCCGGCGAGCGGCTCCCGCGCAGCGGGGGCCGCGAGGCGCTGCGTGTGAAGGAGGAACCAAACGGGAAGAGGAACCAGATGAGCACAGTTAAGGGAGCACAATGCTCCGTGGTCCTCGCAGTCCCGTGGGTGTTGAAGTCTGCAGCCTGCCCCCAAAAAACAGCGTAGCGTCCAAAGAAATAAGGGAGCACCAGAGAGTCACACACGCCAAGTGCACCAGCCAAGATTTTATAAGGTAGAGGCCGGCGAGCGGCGCCCGCGCAGCGGGGGCCGCGAGGCGCTGCGTGTGAAGGAGGAATCAAACGGGAAGAGGAACCAGGTGAGCACAGTTAAGGGAGCGCAATGCTCCGTGGTCCTCGCAGTCCCGTGGGTGTTGAAGTCTGCAGCCTGCCCCCAAAAAACAGCGTAGCGTCCAAAGAAATAAGGGAGCACCAGAGAGTCACACACGCCAAGTGCACCAGCCAAGATTTTATAAGGTAGAGGCCGGCGAGCGGCTCCCGCGCAGCGGGGGCCGCGAGGCGCTGCGTGTGAAGGAGGAACCAAATGGGAAGAGGAACCAGGTGAGCACAGTTAGGGGAGCGCAATGCTCCGTGGTCCTCGCAGTCCCGTGGGTGTTGAAGTCTGCAGCCTGCCCCCAAAAAACAGCGTAGCGTCCAAAGAAATAAGAGAGCACCAGAGAGTCACCAGAGGCTTTTCCTGGCCTCAAGCTTGCGATCACGAGCGCGTGCGCAGCCGCCATGTGGCTTTCATGGCTCATTAAGCCTTGCTCTCCCAAGCGCCTCGCTCTGCCCCTCCTCCACCACAGAGCGCGCCCCTGCCATCACTTTCGCTTTCACGGCCACGCACTGGCCCCTTCTTTTCATCACGCTTCAATGTGGCATTTTGCAGAGGCAAGTGATATATCTAAAACAATATAGAGACACCAAATGAAATAAACAACTTTTTGAAGTTTTATAAACTCACATGTTAGGCTTGTGCGTAGCGCTGCTCTGCACTGCACATGCGCAAAACACGGGGGCAATCTGTTTTTTCACGTTACCTCTATGCCACTCTCGACCTTAAACCTGCCGTTCTCATTTGCTACCTCATCCCTTCCTCTAGTGACCGGCACGTCACAAGTTTGAATCTCTTCTGGCCTCCATTGGGCGGTAAATGAGGTACCTTATTTTGGGTAACGTTTATATGCTCTCTGTTTAGAGCTTCGAAACTGCGCAGGTACTGTTTGAAGCCCAATGTAAAAAAAGATTTAATATTATTTACCACTTCCTCCACCTTCCCTTTACCCCCATCTCCGTCCTTCCCTGCAGGACTTCCCCAGCACCCCGTCTCTTCCGTACCCTTCCCCTCACAATCTCTTTACCCTTTGCCCCACCTCCCCTTTTCTACCTCAGAGACCTTCCCATTAACCCTTTCAGCCCTTTCTTCAGTTGCCTCGCTCTTTCCCACAAACTCCACTTTTACATGTAGCCCGACAGAGCTCCCCATCACCTCTTACTATTTTTTTTTTTTAACTCTGACCATGCACCTCACTCAAACTGTTCCAACTCCAGGTTTCACTTCTCATCTCTCTTTCAAACAAGCTCTTCTGGTCATGGTCAGACTCAGCGCCCCTTGGCCAAGGTCTCGCCACTCCTGCACTCAACTTCTGCTTCAATAATTACACGTTTAGACTATTATTTCATGTGCACAGGTATTTTCAAGTCCACAAATTGTTGCGTAAATTCATTTTATGGTTGTTTTTTGTATCTGGCTCCAACTTTTGCATCATGCAATGGGGAATTATGTGGCCCTTTGCAGATTATAATTTTTTTTTGCTGATTGATATAGCGCAAACTCGACCAGAAGATATTGGAGCGCTTTACATGAGCACCAGTTACGTTACACAAGGACACAAGGACACATTTGTCGTTTTTGCACACTGTCACCTTTACGCAATTTCCTGCAAGTACTACCTGGATAAAATTTCACATGTAAAAACCTTGAGAGTTTGCGTTGAATTTCACACCTTACCGCAGGACCATACACGAAGCTCTAACGTTTGTTGGTTTACGTATGCCCCTGGTTTTCCTCGCCTATTGTACTCGTGTGCGGGGTCTTTTTTGTAGCGCAAATCTAGGTGCACAAGAATAATTGTTTGTTTTCATACAGTGCTTGCATCTGCAGTTTTGTAGTTTCATTACCACCACCTGCCTTAAAAGTAGTACTTTTATCAACCCAGGCAAGATTAAATGGCACTTTGGCCCTGCATCACATGCGAAAATGTACTTTGCAAAGCATGTTACAATCACTAACTTGATACATTTGATTTTTTGTTCTTACTATCAATTGCCAATTATGGGTGACATCTGTGCTTCATGGCTCATTAAGCCTTATCTCCCAAGCACCTCGCTCTGCCCCTCCCCCACGATAGAGCGCGCCCCTGCCACCACTTTCGCTTTCACGGCCGCGCACGGGCCCTTCTTTTCAAGTGATATAACTAAAACAATATAGAGATGGAAAATGAATTAAACAACTTTTTGAAGTTTTATAAACTCACACGTTAGGCCTGTGCGTAGCGCTGCTCTGCACTGCACATGAGCTAAACACAGGGGCGATCTGTCAAGATAACTCCAGTGATTAATGTTCTTCCTGGAGAGAGACGAATTTTGTCTAGTGGAAGTTTTGACTCCTCATAAGGTAGCTCAGAGTATTAATATGCCTGCTGCTATGAACATGTACCATGAAGATTACAGTGTACATATATGTAAATAGGTCAGTGGGTTTCTACTTTTGTCAGTGAGATCCTTTTGATACTCACAGTTTATGAGTTAAAATCTGAAAATGGAACAATGAAATATTAACTGTCAACAAAGAGCTGCATGCAAATCGCAATGTATAGATTAGAGCTATATGTTTTTTGCCAAGTCTTTCATTATCCTAATCTTACAAAAAATAATATTTTGGGTAGAAATCAATTCTTATTATTAAAGAGAACCCCTGACAATGGTGTTACGTCAAATTCTAAGTTTGTGCTTTTCCAGACCAAGCACTCTTAAACTACACTGCCTACCAGTATGGATGACATGCGACTTCTGCACTTTGTAGTGCTCTGTCTTATATAACATTTACTATACAGTGATTTACACATATGATTGTCTCTCTGCAATATGTGTGTAATGTAAAGTGCTCTGACAGCTTACACTGGTATAAATGTCGCTATAAAACTAAATGGATCTGAGAGACAGTGTTTATGGAGACTTGAGGGGCACTGGTAAATGGTGGTAGTGAGGGAATCCATGGCAGAGGTGGTCATTGGGGGGGCGCCAACAAACATTGTCGCACAGGGCGCTACCAGTACTAAAGCGGGCCCTGGCCTGGAGCCTCCTGCCTGGACTGATTTCACCCCCTCACTGTGAAGGCACAGACTATATGTGTGTGCCCAATGGGGCCTCTCACTTTCTCTGTGGTGAGTGCCGGTGTCTTGCCTTAGTACATGTTGCAATGCCCGTATGCACCTCCGTCCTTGGTGGCCTCACTGGGGATTTGCTTACCTAGCCCACACTTTGCTGAGAGGCTCTCCTCTCATCCGCACAGATGATGGCAGGCATGGGCAGCAAAAGGGTGCCTCAGCAGTTAGGGCCTTGACATGCTGTGGACGTGGTCATGCCTGACCTGTGGCGGCAGGCTGGGTCAGACCACTTCACTGCTAATATAAAGCTGTGGGCCCTAGGTCGACATGCTAAATAAAGAGCGACACAGATGCCAGGTCTTGGTGGGTATAACTGGCCCAGGAGACATAGGCTCGGCCCATTTAATTGACAAGGTCAACTGATTGGTGACACCAGTGATGGATGGGTGTGGGGTGGTTGTCAGGGCAGCCTCAGGGGAGGAGCTGCTTTGCTAGGAGTCCAGCAGGACACTACAGATTGTACCAGCAATTTCATCCGGTATATATATTTTTTTTTCTCTTACAAGCACTGTGCTACAAAATTGCATGGTTTACCAGAGGTTCAGCTCTTAGATTGCAGCTGAATGTTTTGTTGGATGTATTGAGTTTGGGGCAGGCCAAGCTCTTAAGATACAACTAAAGATAGGAGGGTGACATTGCAGTTAGTGAAGCCATTGAGCAGTCCATCCCCTTTGAGTGAAATCTATTGAAAGCGGATATCAGTGAATGTAAAAGCAACAAAGGCCTGGCTAATAAAGCTATCAGCAGACATCTGTCGCCGCCCATCGCCATTATCTGCTGCAAGCTTTGGTATTTTAAAGAAAAGATTGACCACGCCATCAAATTGCAAAAATAAAATAAGAAAGAAAGCCTCCTTTCAGCTGCGCTGACATTTTTTGTTCGTGTTACAGTAACTTACTCAGCTAGTGCTCGCACGGTTGTATGCAAAGCCTTTCCCTTTAATACCATGGCTTGCTGTTTTGCTTTGAAATGAATGATCTTGTTTTTGTTTCATGCTAAATAGACTTCAGCTGAGACTGTGTTGCCTGGTGCGTCAGAACCCTGTCAGATTCTCTGGATTGCAGGAGGAAATGAAAGAAACCGCTGCTGTGACCAAATGGCGGTTTGATCGGGAGCGTTTTTCCATCTCTTGCTCCCTCTTTCTGTCTTATCCCTTTGAGGCATCTGCTGCACATCAGGATATGACTAGCGGGCTGGATGCGCAGTGGCAGCATTTTTATCTCCGAGTTTAATATCAAGGCGTCGCGCTTCTCGGAACCTGGGCCTGGCTGGAGCGACCGCGGAGACGCGACACAGAAGAGTGAGCCCGAGCCGGCTGGCTGGGGCAGAGGAGGCGCTGGGAAACTCTGATAAAAGACTGATTAGTTCAGCCATGCGCACAACTTACACATCGTTCTCTGCACATTGTGTCATATGGTGTTCACGAAAAAGCGCGCGCATCAGCATCCAAACTTTACTGTCACAGGCAAACAGTAATCTCTCCTGTACAGCTGCGTGTTTTTATTTTATTTAATGCTTGGAAACGTCCTTTTGAGACAAGTGCCAACCCCAGCAAGGAGCAGGAGGTTCATAGGAACATAGGGCCTGGTTTAGAAAATGGCACTAGGATATATGACGCACTTGTAATAATGGCGGATATTCAATCCACCAAACTAAACCCGACCTGAAGGAGGAGTGGTGTGTTTTTATGAAGACAAAGCCGTGGTGCATTTTGCTGAGTAGTGTGATGCAAACAGCAACAATATGTTGTATGCTCAGAAATAATACGAAATATATAAGATATGCTTCATATGCGCATGGTGTTAAATATTGAGGCTGGGCATATCATTTGATTGTCATTGGTGTTCCTGAGTAGGAAGCCTTAAGCTAAACACGGCAACAAATTAAGGGGCATATTAACAAGGCGGCGATAAAAAAATATCGCCGCTTTTGCAGCCGTCTTCGGCCGAAAAGCGGCGATAATTTTATCGCTATATCAGCAAGGTCACGCTATCGCGTGAATCCTTGACTTAGCGCCCTTTCCCGTAACGCCCACCTTTGCATCTCTAATGAGATGCAAAGTGGGCATTCCAGCTCAAAATAACTGGAGAAATGCCGCTAACCAACATTTCTCCAATTATCAATGGTCACGCTAACAAGCATAGCGATAAGAAAAGTTGCGCTAACCTTGGTTATCGCTACTTTCCTTACGCCTGCTTTTAGTTTGACTTAGCCATGATATCCAATGGAAGGTGGATATCATGGCTGAGTCTGCCCTGCCCTATCAGCAAGCTATCTCCAAACGTTGTGCGATTATCGCTGTATTTCCAGCGATAATAGCACAATTGGCAGCTTGCGCCTGGAATTTTATCGCTTTTGAGATAAGCGTTGCTAATAGCACGCTATCTCAGTGATAAAATTTGTCGATAGCTGGCGATAATGATCCTAGCGCTAAGTGTGCTTAGCGATAATTATCGCCGGTTGTTGCTGATATGTCCCATAGTAGGGTAGAGAACTACTTTTATCTCCATTGAGTTACTGCGGTAATGTGGGAGGAGAGTTAGGCCGGGTAGTGATGGTTAAGTGGTAGTGTTTTCGACTCTAAGGAGGTGTATTTTAAGGGCATAATTGAACTCTAGGGTTGCATCATGAAAAGATGCACTGACTCAGTGCAGAACTGAACAACTCATTTTTTTGCATTTGAGGGGGCAAAGATATTAGTTATTTTTGCGCAACATCGTGTAGCCAGCAAAGTGATTTGGTGTGCTGCACTAGGAGGAGATAACCTCATAGAGCCATATCTACTAAGATATGAAGCTAGTGCTCCCTTCCCCAGCACTGACACACAAACAGGCTACCTAGGGCCTCTCACACAGGTTTGCACAGGTGTGTTTGACGTCTAGCATATGTTATGGTAATGGAAGGTAAGTCAGTAAAAAATGCACTGCTTAGGCTAACTTTAAAACGTTTCAGCTTTGAATTTGTTCTGTACATTGCATCACAAAGCAAAAATGAAACAATTTCTCCTGTATAATGTCTGCCTCAGGGAGGTGGTGCTTTTTGGTGCAAAGCCCTGTCTTCCAATTTTAGCAGATATCTCTTTTCGGAAAAAATCATGGGTGGTAGAGAAGGAACACCGATATCCCACCCATGACACTCCTCCTCGATGCAAAGTAAGGAAAAGAAGCACAAAGCTCTCTTCACATTACGGTTAGAGTTACTTCCAAGTGAAAAACATTATGTGCTGAAAAGTATACACTTTATCGGGACTTTGTGCTGATCTGCCTGACTTTGCCCAATTTGCTTCCTGATTAACCTCTTTCTATGTGTCTAAAGTTTATACACATAACTTGAAAATTCTCAGTTAATTCATGTATGTATATGAGTGTATATAAAGGGGTTTATGCCTTGTACAGAAATAATACTAAGAGTAACTTGTATGTGTGTGAATGTATGTATACATTTAGATGTGTGGATATGTCTCTGTATATGTATTCATGTGTTCTTTTTTTAGTTATGAAGTGTAGAATTATGTAAATATCATTATAGGAAAGGTACCTGTAAGGTATAACATCATATTCAGATTAAAAGAAAAAAAATCAGTCTTTCCAGATTTATATACAACATACACATGTATGTGAGACAATGTAAATATAATTACATGCATGGACTTATGGATATATATATATATATATATATATATATATATATATATATATATATATATATATATATATAAATTATCTACTGGCGGTCGCCAGTAGATAGTTATAGTTAGGACCGAGTTTCCATAGGAAATCTCAAAATTCTATTTTGAATAACTTTGGCGCCGATTGACGAATCCTCGCGAAATTTTTAAAACTAATGGGGCGCTCCGCTCCGCTCCTACCCTGAAAGTCTCGGGGTGATTTGTCAAGCGGGGGCCGAGAAAAAGGGGGGGTCCCAAAACGCGTTTTCCCCATGGATTTTTCCATAGGGACTTTAGTCGCAGCTACAGCCCGAACGGCTGAACAGAATTACGTGTAATTTGGCAGAGAGGTAGCCATAAGGTCCATGAAGTGCCTTTTGCAGGTTTGGTGTAAATCTGCTCAGTATTTCCAGAGAAAATAGCATTTAAATCAATATATATATCTGTACGCGCGCAGCGTGCGCGCACCTTGCCGTGCGCGAGCGCAATTCTGATTGGTTGTTAGATCTTAGTAAACATTCGAATCGGTCGAAACCAGGAAGTGTCGGCCGCCATTTTGTCTCTCGCACTCTGATTGGGTGAAAAACAAATGTGGAGAACGTGAAAAGGGGGCAGGGTGGACAGTTCCTGACCCCCTAGCCGTGGTCAGGGGGTCCCAGAAGGACCCCCAAGGGCAAAAACATTTTTTATTTTTTTTTGCGAAAAATCGCCGAGTGCGCGCACCTTGCGCGCACCACCCAAACGGAAAAAATTCTGCGAAGTTCGCGCAACGTGCGCGCACTCCATGATTTAAAAAAAAAAAAAAAAATGTATTTGGCCCTTGGGGGCGAAGCGCTCCGTGCCCACCGCGCGTGCACGGCACTAACTGCGAAAAGTGGGCGCGAGGTGTGCGAAGCGCACCGTGAGCCCACTGTGTGCGCACGGTGCGCGAAGCGCACCGTGTGCGCATGGCACGAACTGCGTAAAGTGGGCGCGCGGTGCGCGAAGCGCACCGTGCGCGCGCCGAGAAAAAGTTTTGTTTAAAAAAGTATATTAATAAATACATAACTTAGCATTTAAAAAACCGTACAAATTCACTGAAAAAACCATAGGTTTCACACACGTTATAGTTAGGAATTAGCATTTAAAAAACCTTGCAAATTCACTTAAAAAACCATAGGTTTCACACATGTTATAGTTAGCTGGGCATTTCCCTCGTAAAAATCAATGAAATTCCCCGTTATAGTTAGTGCAGGCAACTATAACTCACGCGACCGCAATCCGCTGCTGATGACGTCAGATATTACATCACTGATGACATATGTGTCTTTCTGAAAAAAAAAAAATGAAATATATGTATAGCTAAAGATGAATGGAAGAAGACATGGGTAAATAAGTGTCTAAATACAGTGATGTAATATCTGACGTCATCAGCAGCGGATTGCGGTCGCGTGAGTTATAGTTGCCTGCACTAACTATAACGGGGAATTTCATTGGTTTTTTACGAGGGAAATGCCCAGCTAACTATAACATGTGTGAAACCTATGGTTTTTTAAGTGAATTTGCAAGGTTTTTTAAATGCTAATTCCTAACTATAACATGTGTGAAACCTATGGTTTTTTCAGTGAATTTGTATATATATATATATATTCCTCAGAAACACGCACCCTTCAGCTACGTGAAACAGGCCACACCGACGTGCTTTTCAAGTTCTTTATTTTCAGGCAGAAAACAGCATAACGCGTTTCAAGGTCAACACCTCTTAATCATATGCCACAGATCAGGGTTGGGTTCGTTTGCTTTTTAAATAGCGTAACTCAAGCATCGAAAAAGGACCAATGTCCATGTGTTTGATTTAAAGAGGCAGTCCGTGTACATATTTTTTTCAATATTCTTTCACATGGCAGGAATGGTAAGTACTATTTAATGTTCATATTCGAAATAGTTCCTCTGTAAGTCAGATGTTTTTTCCTTTCACATTTCCACTCCTGCATTGATATGTTTTAATCCTTCGTTACTAGGACCATAGGCCTGGGCTAAAATTTCGTTCCGTTCGCGGAAATTGCGATAATTTGACATTTTCGCGTTCCGCGGAAAGCGCGAAAATGTCAAAATTTCCGCATTCCGCAGCTTGGCGATAATTTGTTTATTGCTCGCGCTGTAAATTAATACCTTACCTGAATCCCTGCGTTGGCCGACAAGTTTTCGTGATCCGGTTGCATTTTCCTTGAGATGTTGTATTTTTTTTAGCCATTTGCGCTGTCTCACGACAGTTCGCGCCCGCAGTGACGTCATGCGTCGCGCGATCACGTCTTTCTTCTCGCGATCATGCACCGCGAGACAACTGAAAACAAGATGGCCGCGCCCGCGAGCAACCACATGGGTAAGTTGGCGAGCCGCAACCATGCAGAAAATCTCGCGAACATGCGGGAAAAAACTTCCGCATCTTCGCGATATTTCCGCATGTTTGCGATAATTTTTTACATTTTCGCGATAATTTGCGAAAGTGGATTTCGCAAATTCCGCCCACCCCACAATGCCCATAATGCCTCAAACAATGTCTTAAGGTATTTGGTATCTCCGATGGTGCTTTTGGCAAAACTTCACCTTATTTTAACTGCGTCCCAAAGATGCATTATTTGCCTTTACTAGGATTAGTACCATAATGCGGCTGCATACAGATGGTCACAGAAAAGAGGGAATTCCGCTACCACCCTGTTTTTTCTGGTTTGTTACTTGCCTTGAAATTGATATTGAGCAGCACATTGTGCATAGGGAAATCCCTTCGGCAAACCCTGGCTGATTGCAAGTTCATCTCTCTGGGTGAGGCGGGCCTTTCACTGTGGCCTCCTGTTCCAAAGACGAAGATGAAGAAAAGTGCAGGAAGAAGGATAACGTGCAGAAAGAACAAACAGAAGAGCAGAAAGAAGCCTTGTTGCAAAATCATCCTGTACCCTCAACTTTTTTAGACGGATACTGGTGGTAACTGAGTCTGACTAACCAGTCCTAGAGCCAGTGCTACGTTAAAAGACACTCATAATACAGTGAAAACACCTACATACACTAGGGAACACTATGTGTTGGGGTCCCCCTGTGATTAGCATGACTACCTCTTAAAACGCGCCACAGGGCGTGTTTGAACACGTCACCTCAGGCCCCGTCCCCTCCCTTCACCACTGTGTAAACATGCCCTGTGGCCGTTTTTAGTTGGGAGATTAAGTTCAATTGAATCCTGAGGGTCCCTAGGGTCCAACTAGCCCTCTAGGTACCTCCAGTAAGCGCCAGAGAGCTGCGTTGCAGAGAGGTGTAAAAAGTGGCACGGCCTGGACCACCTCTCTGAAACGCAGCTCAGTGGCGCTTACTGGAAGCACCTGGTGGGCTAGTTAGCCCCCAGGGTCCTCAGGATTGAAGGGGAATTATTTCCCCCAACTTAAAATGTGCCATAGGGCGTGTTTGCACACGTCACCTCAGGCCCCGTCCCCTCCCTTCCCCACTGTGTAAACACGCCCTGTGGACTTTTTTTAAGTTGGGAGATTAAGTCCCCTTGAATCCTGAGGGTCCCTAGGGGCAAAATAGCCAACTAGTTACGTCCAGTAAGCGCCATTGCAGAGAGGTGTAAAAAGGGGCACGGCCTGCACCACCTCTCTGCAACGCAGAGCAGTGGCACTTACTGGAAGTACCTGGTGGGCTAGCTGGCCCCCAGGGTCCCTCAGGATTGAAAGGGAATTATTTCCCCAACTTAAAACGTGCCACAGGGCGTGTTTGCACACGTCACCTCAGGCCCCATCTCCTCCCTTCACCACTGTGTAAACGCGCCCTGTGGCCGTTCTAAGTTCAGAGATTAAGTCTCCTTGAATCCTAAGGGTCCCTAGGGTCAAACTAACCCACTAGGTACCTCCAGTGAGCGCCACAGAGCTGTGTTGCATATAGGCATAAAAAGGGGCGTGTCCTCAGAACACCTGTCTGCAACGCAGCTCCCTGGCGCATACTGGAGATACCTGTTGGGCTAGTTGGCCCTCAGGGACCCTCAGTATTGAAGGGGAATTAATTCCCCAACTTACAACTGGCCAGGGGGCGCGTTTGCAGAGTGCTGCAAGGAGGGGGTGTGGCCCCGGCGCGATGCCAGTCTTTTATTTATTTTATTTTTTTAAGAAGGAGGGCTGTGTGGCCCCCCTTCTCTTTCTAATTTATTGGCCCTGGGGACCCCATCCCCCAGGGCCTGCACCCTAATTTTTTTTGTTGAAAAAAATTATATTGGCCCTCCAAAGGCCTTAATCGGCCCCGGGGACCCCAACCCCCGGGTCATGGCCTTTTTAAAAAAAAATTCTTTAGGAGGGGGGCTGCATTGCCCCCCTCCTTAGGCCACTTATGGCCCCGGGGACCCCATCCCCCCGGGCCGGCCTTTGGTTTTTATTAATTTAAAAAAATATATATTTATAGAAACACCTAGGACATGCTGGACAAACCGTATGTACCTATCACCATGACGATTTGCGTGATATTCATTAAAAGGCGACTATGCATACGATGAATCCACGTGGAATGTATTTACACCGCTAGTGAAGCAATGACGTGTCTGACGCCCTACCGTGACTAATCCCGGCGCCCCTGCCGGTGGGTACTCTTCAAGTAGACACCCTTGTCGTTTATTTATACACACATGGGTAGCTATTGATGGGCACATTTAATACACACACACACCAAGCCATTCAAAGGGGATTCGACAAAAATTCGACCAAACTATGCAAGAAACCCCCCTCACGGTTAATAAAACACACATCCACCGCTGGATGTGTAATACTTTTTATTTTACTCTCTGGAAAGGAGACGAACCTCACTTGAGAGTCACAGCGTGCTCCTGGCTGAGCCCAATGCTGTGTTACACCCACCAGTGCCCGCCGAGTGCCACACACCTCTGTGTTGTATTCCACCAGCTAGTGCATATGCTAGGACACTCTCTAGCCCATGTGCACTGTAACACCACCCTGTGAATATGTCATGCCACACTTGCCTTCGCACGGGTTATATTGCCCCGTCTAACGTGCCTTCCTCGATGCCTATGTTATAACGCACAGCGCTATGCCATACATATTACAATCTGGGATCCATATCTTTGTCAAAGTGCATATGCAACTTTACACTCCCCAGCACATATTTTATATTACAACTTTAGAGAATAGTTAGGTTACACAACACTGCCCTGTGAATATTACACTCCAAGGCGCATATCGCATAGCACGCGCTAGTGCCTGTGCTATCTCGCGCTCTCCAATGAATCTGTCATTGCGCACAATGTATTGCATATTATATTTCACGCCCGGTTCATCTTATATCACAATTTTTGG
The DNA here is from genome assembly GCF_964204655.1 of Triturus cristatus. Taxonomy (NCBI): domain Eukaryota; kingdom Metazoa; phylum Chordata; class Amphibia; order Caudata; family Salamandridae; genus Triturus; species Triturus cristatus. Next base: position 729,081,931 of record NC_140587.1, on the reverse strand, counting down.
TCTATAGTTTATACCATATACTACATCTAGTTTCCATTTTCAATCGTGCTCTCAGGACTATGTTCTATATAACACTGCGTCCACCTACCCTTTTCACGGGCATTACATTTTGCGATGGGGTGGACGGTCAGGGGGTGTTTCTGCCGAATGAGCCCGGAGTCACACTCACAAACGTCCTCTTCTTCCTGAATAAAAGTGAGATTATGCTGCATACTTGTTCATATTTTAAGTAGTTCGCACAGACACACATTTTAAAAACAATAAAGTTCCTAATACCCACCTTCTCTGAACAGTCAGCTTGCTGCTCCATCCACCTCCTCCTTATCCTCTGTTGTCTGAATCCATGGACTAGCCTCCTCCCTCCTGCCATGCATGGTCTGATGTGCTGCCACTGCCCTCCATTTAGCATGATGTACCAGTCCACTCCTCCTGCCCTCCATTGCCCAATTCTATGGCCCATCATTGACCTCCTGCTTAGCCTCTGTGCTTAGCTTGCTGCCCCTATTCTCCTTCCCCCTGCCCTCTGATGTCTTTGTGCATACTCCTGCTCCATCCTTTTTGCCCACCATGTTCCATGGACCTGCCACTCGTATCTACTCTGAGTGTTCTGTTGAGCTGCCACTCCCCTCCCACCTGCCTAGCATTGTCAGATGACTGTAACCTGTCCCTGCCACCTCCACCCTGCCTGTCCACATGCCATGCCCCTATCCCCTTCCTCTTGTCCTCCATGGTCCATTTTACTGCCACACCCTTCTGCCCTCCCTGGTCTGTTGTGCTGCAACTGCTCCTCCTGCCTGCCCTGCACGGTCTGTTGTGAGGCCCCTTCCCCTGAAATCTCTTGTCTGTGCCCAGGTCCTGGCCCTCCCTTCTATCCTCCATGGTCCTTTGTGCATGCCCCTGCACCCTCCTTCTTGCCCATCATAGCCATTGTGCTGCCACTAACCCTCCCGCTTGCCATGCATGGTCTTCTGTGCTGCCATGGCCCCTTCCACCTTCCCTGTGTGGTCAGCTAGCTGCCCCTGACCCCCTCCCACCTTCCCTCCATGGTCTGTGTGTATGCCATCATAGTCTCATTGTTGCTCTCCATGGTGTGTCTTGTTTCTATTGCACATCCTGCCTGACCACCATGGTCATCTTGCTGCTCCTGCCCTGACTCCTTGCCCCCAGCCCTCTGTTTCCATGTGCAGATCCCTATTCTCTCCCCCCTGGCTTGTCTGTTCCATTGTAATGCCCTTGATCCGCCCCTCCTGCCCTTTATGGTCTATTATGCTGCAGCTTTCTCTCCTGTCTGTCCATTATGGTCAGCTAGCTACCATTGCCTCTTTCCCCTCTGTTGTCCATGTGCGTGGTCCTGTCCCCTCCCTATTGCTTTCTATGGATTGTTGTGCTGCACTCCCGTCCCGCATGCCCTGTGTGGTGTATTGTGCTGCTGCAAACCCTGATGCCTGCCCTGTAGGGTCAGTTTGGTGCACCTCTCCATGTCCCTCCTGTCCTCTGTTATCCGAGTCCATGTCCCTACCCCAATTCCTCCTGCCTACCATGATCCAATATACCATACTTGCGAACATTTTGAACTTGGTAAGAGGGAGATTTTGAAAAAAAACTGGGGTATTGAATTTCCCCTTTGAGTTACATTGTAAAAGAGGAGATTGTACACAGGAGACAGATCAAATAAATCCCATTTGAGCTTAAAAACATTGGACGTTTCCTGTCTGAAACAGGTCTGTTGGCATGTATGGTGTACTACCACTGCCTCTTCCTTCTGCCCACAATGGTCTATTATATTGCCACAGCCTCTCTTGCCAGTCCTGTATTGTTGGTTTGTTGCCCCTGCCCCCCTTTCCACTGCCCTCCATAGCCTGTTGTGCTGCCACTGCCCTTCCTGCCTGCCCAGTGTGGTCAAATTGTTGCCTCTGTACTCTCCTACCTGCCTTCAATTTTCAGAGTCCGTGCCCCTGGCCTCTGCCTCTCAACAGTATCCCAATGAACAACTAGATTGCTAACATTCTATATTTATTACAAAAGTGTGGACCGCCTGACGTCATCTTGATGTAATCAAAACTGTAATACGTAGAGCATTTCCTTTAAAAATTACATATATGAGAGGGTCTTATTTGCATCAAAATTATGGTTAGTGCTCTAAAAAACTAAAATGAGGACATATTTTCTGAGTTTTCAAATAGCGACAACAAACTTTTAAATTATTTGTAATCTTTATGTTTTTTTATCCAGTTGACCACTTAATTAAATGTTGCACCTAGGGGAGAGGATGTGGTGTTACTTCCAGAGCTGCAGACTTTGCAACTGGGGAACCAGGTTGGAGTTTCTGCTTCAGCTCAACATTCTGTGATTCTGGTCAAATCACTTAATCTCCCCATGTCTACAACCAAAATGAATTTGATCTTGATGTAGCCAATGCTCATGTAAAGCTCTCCAATACCTGACAAGTCTGCACTATATAAAACTGCAAATACACAAAAAATAAGTGTTTTGCACACTTCTGTCATTGGGCTACATGTGGGCTACACCTGGGTGATATTTGTGCTGCATTTGGGCTCTTTTGTCTCTGGTGGCCATCTTGGGAGATTTATTTGTTATGAAGTTTCCTAATTTCCTCATTTACTGCAGTCTCCTCAGTAGGAAATACCTTCAGCTTTTTATTTTGGTTCCATTCAGATGTGTCACACATTTGCCATAAATTAGCACTCTAGTTGCTCATTAGATCACTGTAGTAAAGCCACTGCTCACCAGGGAAGTCTGCTGCTGGTATTCAAAGTGCATGTTTCAGTCTGCATGTCAGAATTTGTTTATGAAATAGAAGAGGATTTGAGAAGTCAAAATGTGCCCTAATTTTTCTTTCTGCAGCACTAATCATAATTTCTATGGCAAAATGAACCCCCTCATTTTGTTCCTTTGTAAATTAAATGTTTTAAGTGTTACCACTTTATTCCAATCAAGATGGCTTCAGGTGTGCCATACTTTTGTCATAAGTAAGACTGTTAGCGCTCTAGTTGTTCTCTAGAACACTCTGGGAAGCTGCAGTAGAACACAAAGGAATGTACACGTTTTACTGAGAATGTCAGACTTCATTCTCACATGACTGAGAAAGATAATGTGAATTTACAGAAAATATGCTCTCAGTTTAGCTTATAGATCACCTTCCAAACCTCTGTGGGAAAAGCATGAGGAAATAGTTTTATCTCAAACATGATTCATGATATCACAGCAGAAGGCTTTTTCACTTGGTAAAATCACCTTAGAATACACCACAATTCCTAAAATGAGTATGGTACCATCAACAAATGATTTATAATGTAACTAAAGTCTTAAAACATTTTTTTAACTGCAATGCTTTTTAATGAGGTGCTATCATGTATATTGGTCCCAAGATAGCTGCCAACACTTCTTGGATGAAGTGCTGACAGCCAATCAGATCTCACGATGAGATGTGTGGTTAGGCTCCGCCCAGATATATATGTGATTTTACTTTGATTTTCTCAGGAACTACTGAAGGGATTTACACCATTTAAGCAAAAGGCACGAGTCTGAACTGAGGACTACCTCTTTGCCAAAGTTGGTGTAATTCCGTTCAGCACTTCAGGCTGTAGCTGCGTCAACAGGTCCTATGGGAAAATGCATGGGGAAAACGCGTTTTGTGACCCCCCTTTTTTCTCGGCCCCTGCTTGACGAATCACCAGGAAATTTTCAGGATAGGAGTGGACCGGAGCTGCCCAAAAGTTTGGAAAATTTCGCGAAGATTCATCAATCGACGCCAACGTTATTCCAAATAGAATGTTGCAGATTTCCTATGGAAAATAGGTCCTAACTATAACTACCTACTGGCGACTGCCAGTAGGTAATATATATATATATATATGTATACGGACTGCATCGGATTACAACGGAGGTGGTTCTCCCCAGCCGTGATCGGACGGCACGACAGGATTTGGACCGGAGACACCCCCAGGCGGAGCTTTAAGGTATCGAGGGCTGGAGAGTATTTGTGCGGCGGTGGGCGGTTGCGGTTGTTAAATCTGAGCAGTCGTATCAACCCCCCCACACGCTGATTAATTAAGCCCTGATTTTGAGCATGACGGCTGACAGCGTTCGCGATCGGGAGGCTGCAGCATTGTCAATGTTCTCTGACAGCCTCCCATTGCCTGTCAATATTCGAAATGGTCATACCACGGATGTGGTTACAAAGGACAGTTCACTTAAGGAGAAATTTAAAGTACTGGAGAAAAAGCTACGGAGCGAGCAAAGTAAATGGTGGGAATCAAAATCCCTCCAAAGTTATATTGATGTGGAGCGTATCCCCCGCGGGTTGCGTATCTTGACGGCTCCCAGCTACGAAAACCCTAATCCTGAGCTCATGCGTGAATGGGCTGAAACGAATCTGGAATCCTCACGGAAGCTGGTGTTGATTTTAATTAAGTATGCTGATATTGATAGGGCCCTGTTACTTAAGGAGATTGATGCAATCAATGAAGAGCTTGATAAAATTGATGAGTCTGACGAGAAAACCAGGCTAAGAAATGACATGACAGCAAGGCTCAAGAAGGAGGAAGCAAAAATTATGGAGAGAAAAACGTTTAAATTTCAACGAGACCGCAATGACTATCAGTTGGGGCAAATTTTTACTTTTTCGCGGAAATTTGACGCATTGCGGATTCCGAAATCCAAGGTCATTCCTCCTAATAGGGGCCCTAATAAAGTTACTTGTGTGAATGATACTTCACAGTCGGATTTGAGTTCTGTTGGTGGCAGTGACTCTGAATCTGAGCTACGCGTCAATCTAGCAGCAGGACTGATCCCTAAACCGACACCAGCAGAGGAAATGAATTTTTTATGTGTGGAGAGGAGGCAAACCCTACGTCCAAGGCCGGCAACAATGAATCACGTCGTAGACGTGCAAACTTCAGGTCCAGGCAGAGGCAGAGGGCGAGGAAGAGGGGCCTCAAACCAGAACAGGAGAAGAGGAGGAGGATACTGGGCGAAGAATCAATAGTATGTAAAGACGCCAATACTATCATCAATCTGACATCTGTGAAGTTAACTGATGATGATAAGAGGATCCTCTCTTTAGGCCTCTCCTTTGCGCCACAGAACAATTTTGATTATGTGTCCACGCGTCTTGATATCTATAAAGCTGCACGCAAACTCAAGCTTAAAAAATCCTTTGCTTTGCAAAGCAATCGACGGAATACTACCAGCAATACACTTGAGGTATCTCTTCAGGATGCCATACAGGACTTGTGGGATACTGAGGGCGTGGACAAATGCAACCATTCCAATTATCAGGATGGTGTCAACCTACGGGGACCTGTTACATCATTCAGACCCAAATCCACATATAATCCCATCATGCCCCACGATGCATTAGATATATTCAATGAAAACGTGGTCACTGAAATGAAGGTTTTGCATAAGGAAACTCAGATAAAAAGACGTCGTTACAACCGCCAAACGCAACAATATAATCAACTCATTCTAAAACTCAAGAGTGATAAAAAGATTATTGTTCGTCAAAGTGACAAGGGCGGCAACATTGTTCTGTTGACTAAGGAATACTATGACCATGAAGCCTTGAATCAACTTAATGATAGGAGCTGCTACATTCGTACTACAGCAGCAGCTATCCAGGTATCCAATAATGAGTTCCGTGGTAAATTGATCAGCTGGAAGAGACATAAACTCATTTCTGAAGCTGAATTCAACTTTCTGAGTAATGACAATTCTGTTATCCCCACTATGTATTTTATCCCCAAGGTGCATAAGGATCCAAACAGACCCCCGGGCAGACCTATTATTTCAGCCCGTGATGGCATGTATGAAAAAACGTCGCAGTATATTGACTTTTTCTTACAAGACTTTGTTAAATCTTTGGATTCTTTTATACAAGATACAGGGGATTTTTTGCGTAAGATAAACAGGGTTGAATGGAGAGAGGAATACTGGATGTTAGCACTCGATGTGACATCACTGTATACCAGTATTGGACACCGGGATGGTATCCAGGCCATCAAACATTTTTTATCACGTAAACCAGCTCAATTTGGGGTCCACAATGAAATGTTGATTGATATGCTAGAATGCTGTCTTCTTAACAATAATTTTATTTTCAACAGCTTACTGTACCGACAACTGAGAGGCGTAGCTATGGGGGCTTGTTTTTCCCCTAGCTACGCCTGTCTCCATATGGGCTATTGGGAGGAGATGATCCTCCAGAGGGACCATGCCCAATGCCTCAATGAAAAAGTGGTTGTCTGGTTACGATTCATTGATGACTTATTTGTAATATGGAATGGATCTTTAGATGAGGCCAATGGTTTTATTGAGATTTTAAATGTCAACAATCTTAACCTTCATTTTACTGCAACATGTAGCCAAACCAGTGTCACTTTTCTTGATACAGAAATTTACATACGAGCTGGTAAATTAGAAACTAGGCTTTACCGCAAACCAACGGCAGGTAATTCGACCCTACACGCGACTAGTGCCCATCCGACCCATCTCATCAAAAGTATACCCTATGGGGAGATGTTGCGCCTTAAGCGCGTGTGCAGTAATGATACGGATCTTAGAGTAGCACAGACTTTGAGCAAACAAAGATTCAGGCAGAGAGGCTACTCAGAGGGTGTCATTGAAAGTGCCATTACAAGATCTAATGCACTGAGCCGTGAGGATCTGTTGAAACCCACGTCTAGCATTACGGTTGTCACTACAATACACGGCAACCAAGAGGGTAATAACATAAATTCACCTAATGCTTTTAGAATTATCATGGGCTACAGCAAACAACAAGCGGAATTACGCAGAATCATAAACAGGAATTGGCCCATTGTGCGGAGCGATCCAATTATTGGTCCTTTGCTTCCGCAGCGTGTTTCCATCGCTTATAGTAGGGCCCCTACTATGAGACAAGCCTTAGTTAATACTAATCCTGAAACCATTGATAAAACTTCTTGGCTGCAGCTCAACAGTGGGTTTTACAAGTGCAAGACATGCAAGGCCTGTACCCATGGTATCAATACTAAAGTATATATAGATCCATTTAGTAACAGACAGCACAAGATCAGCAAACTATTGACGTGCAAAACCGAGTATGCGATCTATGTCCTCACCTGTCCATGCAACCTTAGCTACATTGGCAGTACTAAGCTAGCGGTGCATAAGCGTATATTGCAGCATTTACGTGCTATTTCCAACCAAGACAACACCTACCCCGTCGCTCGACATTTTAAAGAAGTACACAATAGCGACACTAGGGGGCTCAATTATTATGTCATTGATTCTATTGAGCCTAGTAGGAGGGGTGGTGATCGTGAGTTCAATCTACGCAGACTGGAAACACGTTATATTTTGCAACTCAACACTAAGACACCAACAGGATTAAACATGACTGAGGATCTGCACACTTGTTTGGATTGAGTTGATCCTCATACGCTATAATGCTGCACCAGAATCTGTAATGTATTAGGACTTCTTTTTGCGATATTTGCACAAGTGTTTGTCACTTTTTAGTCTCCATTGGCTTTTATCCTGTTATGTTTTACTGGAATTTATATCGGATGTGTATACGGCAATTTTAAAAAAAGTTTTAGTCTTTTGTCTTAAAACTATTAAGTTATATTATTTTATAGTTATTTATCTAGTATTTAACTATTTATTATTGACAAACTGTAATTTTTATGTAAATTTTGCGTTTTTGCACATCTGCTATTGTTATCCATTCCTATATACATAGCTTTGAGGGTCAATATTCGCACTCCGTAAATTGATGAAACGTCCTTACAATTTATGATATACCAGTATTTAATTTTGGACGCTTGAAATCCTCTCTTTATTTGTTCCTATAACCATATGAACAGTGTCCTTTTTGCCAGTTCCTGATTCTTAACAACTTACTTTTTTGGTATGACCATATCCAAATATGAAATGTTTAAAGATATTTACATCATTATATATTTTTTTAAAGCACATGCACTTTTGTATTTTTAAATTGCACTAAACACTTTTCTTATTTCATTGGCCCTAAGGGAGAACTGTTTATATGTTTTCTGACATTGAGAGCAGGCTGTATTTATTGACTTCGATATCAGCAAGTATGTTAAATATGCGTGTTATTTTGCCTTATTCTTACGAGCATTTATGCCGTTATTGATGAGTATGTCGTTTAGTTGCAAAGTATTCGGAGACTTTCGTCCAATTTGTAGCTACAGCAATTGGCAACCTGATTTTATCGTCAGCCCTGTCTCTCCAACAATATTTTCACTATGTCTATGAAATTGTAACCATGTGACTCTCCCATGTGACCAATACTGGCACTTTAAATTTGTGTTAACACGAGTGTAACGCTGTCATGTGAGCAAGGCTCTGAGGAGCCGAAACGTTATGGCCGTCGCTCTGGGTGAATAAATCGTACTTGCACTTGAATTTGGCTCGTGTACTTACTTCGCAAAGCAGTTGAAGGATTTCAAGGCTGGTGGAAGTGGTAGCTGTGATATATATATATATATATATTTTAGGCCTGGGTGGTAAATTCCGTTCCGCTCGGGAAATTTGCGGTCTTTGGGTAATTTCGCGTTCCGCGGAGAACGCGGAATTGCCCAAAATTCTGCGTTCCGCAGAGAACGCGCAATTTTTTGGCTGTTCGCATTCTCAAAATGCATGTTCGCGAGATATTTCCCCCCGAGAATGCAACAGCATTTGGGAACAGGAAAAAAGCATTGCGAACGAGCAATTCCACGTGTTCGCGGAATTTTGGCGTGCTCGCGAAGATTTTTTACCGTTTTGCGTAGCTTTGCGTAACACGACTATGCAAAGTCCGCCCACCCCTGATATATATATATATATATATATATATATATATATATATATATATATATCAAAAACCAAGGTTGCCCCAAAGAAGAGGTCGCTCCTGAAGGGGTCACTGCACACGCATCTCCGGCAGCTGCAAGTACCGCTTCCCAACTTGCTTTCCCTTTTAAAACTGCCATACGCATTTCGAGCGTTGTAGCTCTTGATCACTGGCTCACAATTAAATAAGGAGATGTCGGTATACGTTTAGGAATCACCTTTATTTCAATACATAGTCCCGCCCATGTGGGCGTCGGCAAATAAGCATGATGGTTGTTGTAGTCCATATTGTCGCAGCCAGAACTTGATTCCATTATGCCCCAGTGGATACCGGCAAATCCCATCAAATATGCCCATGTGGGATTGTAGCTTGAATGTCTTACCCCATGTGGGTCAAAGCGACGAGGTGATAGCTGTCCTGCAAGCCAATACTCCACGGAAATCAGCCCCCCTTCGCTCCGAATAGTGCACGCGGTGTGCGGGCACTTTGGAACTGCCTGACAAGCGGCGGGACCTCTTCGCTGCCGGACTAGCCGCTAAATAACAAAAACCAAGGTTGCCCCAAAGAAGAGGTCGCTCCTGAAGGGGTTACTGCACACGCATCTCCGGCAGCTGCAAGTACCGCTTCCCAACTCGCTTTCCCTTTTAAAACTGCCATACGCGTTTCGAGCGTTGTAACTCTTGATCACTGGCTCACAATTAAATGAGGAGATATCAGTATACATTTAGGAATCACCTTTATTTCAATACATAGTCCCGCCCATGTGGGCACCAGCAAATAAGCATGATGGTTGTTGTAGTCCATATTGTCACAGCCAGGACTTGATTCCATTATGCCCCAGTGGATACCGGCAAATCCCATCAAATCGGCCCATGTGGGATTGTAGCTTGAATGTCTTACCCCATGTGGGTCAAAGTTACGAGGTGATAGCTGTCCTGCAAGCCAATACTCCCCGGAGATCAGGCCCCCTTCTCTCCGAATAGTACACGCGGTGTGTGGGTACTTTGGAACCGCCTGAAAAGCGGCGGGACCTCTTCGCAGCCAGACTAGCCGCTAAATAACAAAAACAATCATGCTTATTTGCCGACGCCACATGGGCGGGACTATGTATTGAAATAAAGGTGATTCCTAAACGTATACCGACATCTCCTCATTTAATTGTGAGCCAGTGATCAAGAGCTACAACGCTCGAAACGCGTATGGCAGTTTTAAAAGGGAAAGCGAGTTGGTAAGCGGTACTTGCAGCTGCCGGAGATGCGTGTGCAGTAACCCCTTCCGGAGTGACCTCTTCTTTGGGGCAACCTTGGTTTTTGTTATGTAGCGGCTAGTTCGGCCGCGAAGAGGTCACACCACTTGTCAGGCGGTTCCAAAGTGCCCGCACACCGCGTGCACTGTTCGGAGTGAAGTGGGCCTGATCTCCGGGGAGTATTGGCTTGCAGGACAGCTATCACCTCATCGCTTTGCCCCACATGGGGTAAGACATTCAAGCTGCAATCCCACATGTGCATATTTGATGGGATTTGCCGGTATCCACTGGGGCATAATGGAACCAAGTCCTGGCTGTGACAATATGGACTACAACAACCATCGTGCTTATTTGCCGACGCCACTTGGGCGGGACTATGTATTGAAATAAAGGTGATTCCTAAACGTATACCGACATCTCCTCATTTAATTGTGAGCCAGTGATCAAGAGCTACCACGCTCAAAACACGTATGGCAATTTTAAAAGGCAAAGCGAGTTGGGAAGCGGTACTTGCAGCTGCCGGAGATGCGTGTGCAGTAACCCCTTCAGGAGCGACCTCTTCTTTGGGGCAACCTTGGTTTTTGATATATATATATATACATATGTGTGTGTGTGTGTGTATGTATTGTGTATACTCGCGTAAAAAACAGTAGTCTAAAGTGACGTCACACTTAGATGAACATGTCAGTGCCAGCATAATGTTTTGAACTCATAGAATCACAGAAATTCACAAATTATAGTTATATCCTCCATATTCCCGGACCAAATTTCAAAATTATGGGGAGGGGCAATATGGCCCCTGTCCCTGAGCCTTCTAGACTCTGGGGACCCCACCTAAGCAACAAATTCTAAGAAAATGGGCAGGCTTGTGGCTTCCCTCCTAAGACCTATTAGGCCCCAGGGACCCCAACCTCCAAGGGGAAGAGGCCACTCGGACACTTCTGCTTTATTAGGCCCTGGAGACCACATCCCCCATGGCCAAAACCAATAAAAAAGGGGAAGGGGTGTTCAGTCTCCTTGAGCCTTATTAGGACCTGGAGACCCCATTCCCGGGGCCAAATTTAGTAAAAAAAGCAGAAGGACGGCCACTCTGCCCACCTCCCGAAGCCTTATTTGGCCCATAGGACTTCATCCCCTGGGGCCAAAGCCAATGAAAAATGGGAGGGGCATGTAGAAACTTTCCCCAAGTCTTCTGTGGCCCTGGGGATACCATCCCTGGTACCAAAGTACATATCTAAGGGGATGGGGCATGCAGCCCACTCCTAACCCTTCTTGGACCCAAGGGAACGCATCCTGAAGGGCCAAATGCACTCAAAAAGTTGTTAGGGACACACAGCCCTTGTCTAGAGCCTTATTAAGCCAAGGGGCCCCATCCCTGGGGACAAATGTAATTTAGCAGGGAAGGGAGTGCTGCCTCGTTCTGTGAGCGCTCTTTGGCCCCTGAGACCCCATCCCCCAGAGTCACATGTAGCTAAAAAAAGGGAGGAGCTTCCCAAACCTTATTAAGCCGCGGGGACCCCATGTCCTGGGGACGCATATGAGTAGAAGTTGCGCCTTCTCCAAGGACTGCTTAGACTGTTTTATATTTGCTCAAGTATACCATGTAAAATAATAGTATTAGAAGAACAGTTATGACATCGCAAATCAAATCTTTTGTGAGTGCACAGTGCATGGGAGAGTAGTGAATTACAGTTAATTAAGTGCAGTTACCGAGTTGAATACACTGTGTATGGAGGTGCACAAGATATAATAATTGAAGGTGTTGCATAAATTATAAACTAAAAGTATACGTTTAGAAATTTTAATGTTTGTGTACTTTAACTTTGTTTTTTAGATAAAGATTAAATAATGTTATAATAATTTAAAGGTGGTGTGTAAATTATAAAGTTATATATATAACCTAGGAATTTCCTAAAGTTTGTGTATTTTAAGTTTGGTTTTTATAGAAATAATTAATAAAGTTTTAGCATGAGATAAGAGTTTGGTCAAGGATTTGTCCTGGGCCTGGATGGGTGCAACACATTTTGCCTTGATATTGGCAGAGGGCTACTCCCCCTGTCACTGATTCTTGCTTATAGCTTAGTGCTGATGGCAACTGCATTTCATATAGATCATATCATGAACGGACCTTTGTATCACTGTCATTAGAGTGAAAGCCTATTGGCTCACTTATGTAAAGTTCTGCTGGGAAAAATGACCTCAGGTTCTAGCTCTGAGATCTCGAATGCATGTATGAATGTACATGGTGTGTGATGTGTGGGTTATACATTATAGACCCAATTTATGAAGATAAAGTTATGCTAAAAGTCTAACTTAGAATAAAAGTTGAACTTTACTACTTTTCCATATTCACAAAGTGACTTTGTGGCAGAGGTTCCACACTCAAGGCAGATGTTATACACTTGCCTTGGAATCTTTGCAGTCGGGACAGAAGCTCCACACTTTGGGCTGGGAAAATGTAGTTTCATACACCTGCAGACAATGAATGCCGCCTGCAACTCAGGCACTGCAAATCACATAAAAGAGGTCCACATCCAAGGTTCTGCTTTTTTCAATCACATTCTTCACCTGGCTTCCCTGCACCTTGCCTTGTCTTCTGTCAAGTGTCAGCATTTTGAATGTCAGGAGGAAGAAACACTTCACGGAGGATGTATTGTCACTGTGTAGGGTTTTAGAATATCAGGAAGTTTGGCGCTCTGTCTGGTACGCAAGAGATTTGGAGTGTTCTAGGTAAATACGGTGCTGCCAGATCAGGGGAGCTACCCTTAAACCCCTATGTATATGGGGGTGGGAGTCCACACAAATGAGGAGAAGAAAAGTCCTGAGCACACGTTCTGGGGAGATATACTTCGGTTTGTAAAGTCTCGCAATCTGAGAGAATAACCTGTGAGGTCGACACAGGTATATTTCTTAGGTTTTTTTATTCCTTATTGAAAACACACAACCAGCCAACACGTGTTTCATCACAATGGGAACGTGTCCCGTGACTTCTTCAGGGCTGCAATGGAAGATGTGTGAATCTGTATTGTCGCTCTGCCGGTGATAGTTCCAACCCAGCTAGTCTGAAGCAAACGCAATTAAAAGCAGAACCAGTGTCGAGACCGCTTGCAGCACACCCGTTGCACGTGGACGGTGAGTTACCCTACCTCTAACGCGCTCACAGGCACTGGACTCCTGGGGATCACCTGTACTCAGGCTCATACCCCACTACATTTCATATTTATTCACGCTTTTAATTGCGTTTGCTTCAGACCAGCCGGGTCGGAACTATCACCGGCAGAGCATAAACACAGATTCACACATCTTCCATTGTAGCCCTGAAGAAGTCACGGAACACGTTCCCATTGTGACGAAACACGTGTTGGCTGGTTGTGTGTTTTCAATAAGGAATAAAAGAAACCTAAGAAATATACCCATGTCGACCTCACAGGTTATTCTCTAAGATTGCGAGACTTTACAAACCGAAGTATATCACCCCAGAACGTATGCTCAGGACTTTTCTTCACTCCACAGAGGATGACACCTAAATGTGAGTAAAATTTGTAGCGGAGAAATATAATAAGCTCCATGGTTTACCTTAATACCTCACCAGTGCAATGCAGAAGGCAGCCTCAATGCTGCAATTGGCTAATGCAGTCAGTGCATTGGGGGAGAATGTCTGGCCCATCACTGACATCAAAAAGAAGTGACAGAACGAGAGGATATGGGTGAAAGAGAAGTTCAGCAGGATAGAGGTAACCAGAACTCTCCCTAGTGGAAAAACTGGAACCCATCTCCATCTCATACCACTTGAGAAGAATCTCCACTCCAACATGCACCCTCATCTGCTTCATGGACTGGCTGTGACTGACAATTTTATTGTGGTTTCAGGTAAGATGTGATGGTTAAAGAATGGGTCCAATTCACAAAGTGCCTCCTCATTAATGGCAGAATCTCCACTATGAGAAACTGCAGTGCAAAGATTCTTCCACAACTGCAGAGACTCTTTGTGAATCGGGCCCAATGATTATATTAGTAAAATGTTTAATATGAAGGGCAAATGTGACTATGGAAGTCGCTTCAAGTTTGTGCAAGTATTTGTGGTGTATTCTACTATCATAGTGAATTTTACTCTCATGTGTCTCATTTTGTCTATCATACTGCAAGTCCCAGAATCCTAAGTACTGGAAATGTTAACTTTCAATTTATTCTTTAGAAACACTTGACTATCTCTGCTGGTGATTTCAATTAAGTTTTGTAACTGGCACATGAAATTTAAATTGTGCATGAATTTGTAAACATTATAATAATTAGTTAATGATGTTAAAAGTTGTTCTCAATCATCATTTGTTGTATTTGTCTGTTTACTCCTTCATTTCATTTCCACATACAGCCAAAGAAGATGCACCCACCGGAGCAGAGGTTCCTACACTTGCAGGAAGTTAACATCCTGAGGCAGATCAACCACTACCACCAGCACAAACAGGTAGGTAAATTTGCCCAGAAGCGGGGTCCATATACTACAATATTATGAGACAACCTATGGATATTTTCTTAAACTCCATCATTTGTTTAACACATGTGATCTTAACTAGTATATGTTGGTTTTAACGTATCAACTAGAATGATATTGAAGTATAGTCATATCCATTTAGGTTTTGTCTTGTTGGCCTGGACATCGCATGCTCCAGTGACCTCTTCTCCATAAACAGGTGTGACAAAAAGTCAGGCACTGCACCCTGGGTGAATGGTAGACTCTGGTATGGTCACTTACATATACCTTTAGATAACACTTATTGGGGCATATTTATAAAACAAATTTGGAGCATGAAGCTGCGCCTAATTTGGTAGCACCTCGCTCCAACTTTATTAAAATGCAGGTATGCACTGTATTCACAAGAATATGGGGCACCTCTGTGTTTCCCCTAGCACTGGCACAGGCACCCTACTGCCATGTTGCAAGGGTGCCTGTGCTGCAGGGATTATTATTTATGTGCAGGAAGGAACACCCTCCTGCACATAAACAATCAATAAGGATGGTTTGCTCTTTCTATGTGTGCTGCATTCTAAAGCCTAGTATTCCATAGCATTTGTTTTTTGGCATTGCCTTAGCATTGTAAATCTGGGGCAGTGTCAAAAAGCAATGGGTGTTGCTGTGGAACACCTACAGCAACACCCATTGCATGCCCCTTTGCAGCAGAGTTCTGCGGCGGAAAGGGGCATATTTACTTGATGGTGTTAAGCCACGCTAAGTGGCTTAATGCCACCTTCTAAATATGGGAAATGGTGCTACACCACCAGGGCATTTTTTTGAAGTGATGCTCCAGTGACGATAGGGGATTTTAAATATGCCCATAGTCTAATATGTTGGATGACATATTAGCAGTATGTGGCGTTTCCCAAATATCCCTGTTGTCACCCATCTCCATATGTTCAGATATGGTTCTTTGTAACATGTTGGATAATTAAAGTATGACTCAACATTTACTTTGAAATAATAAAGTATGTGCCTAATTGCTTATATTGTCTCATCTAAACAGGAGTGCCACCAACTGTGTTGAAAGTGTATTTTAATGACACATGCATATTAAATAATACCCATCATCTTTGTATTGTAAATAATATGGATATGCCTATTTCTTTACAGCAGCTGTTAGGAGTACCTCATTCAAGCAAGTACCTTATCAAAGGAATCAGGAGACCTTCTGTCTGCAGCAGTCAGACATACTAGCATCAATCTGTCAGGTGAGTGTGCCATATAATATTGTAGACTATAATTTCAGAAAGAGTTCACAATTACCAATTAATTGTGAAAGTAATTTTGCAGATATAGCCATTTTTTTCTAAGCATCGAATTTTGGTGTGTGATATGTTCCCAACATTATCAGTGATATCTGTATTTGTTTTGCATGTTCACTTATTATTCATGTTGAACATTAAATTAAGGTGCCACTTCCTTCTGAAGCTGCTGGATCAAGGATTATGTCTTCTGCCATACAATCAAGGAGCCAGTTCCAGCAGCTGACATCATGGGGGATATCAATACCACACAGATCCGTGACTGGAGTTTGTGAGTTTGATTTTGCATTGAACATCTTCATTGAACTCCTCAATGCTACAGTCTAAGCTGTCACATGTAGGTTTACACAAATCAGATCACACATGAAACTTCAGATAGATGCAACAAAAAAAAATTGTTCAAACTATTGTGTTGTAGCACATGATATACCATGGCAAATAATGTATATGTTGAAACCTCTGTCTTTCAGGTGCTGGGGACAATGAGTCACTTGAAGAAGCTGAACTATCCACCAGCAGAGACAGCAGGCAGTCTGAGGAGAGAACCCGATCCTCCTCCAAGCAGCAATGTCAGCAGCCAACACTGGTCAACAAGACAGAGGAAGAGGATTGAGTAGGTGTGGGTTGTGGGGGATGATATGGGTGAAGCGAGGTGCATTGTTTGTTCACTGACCAAAAGACTAAAGGCTATATCAGGTCCAGCCAGCATTGTGCCTCCCACTTCCCATTTGAGGATTGCCAGTTCCCAGCAGTCAGCCAACCAGCCGCAGTGTTCCCCTCCCCCAACACAACCATCGCCTCTTCACAGCCATCACACCAGAGTTCGATGTGTTGAATCTCCTACACACTCCTCCCATGACAGTGCATCCCAGGCCTATTTTAAAGCATCCAAAGGACATAACACCCCTAGTGAGGAGCAGATCCCCTAGGCATTAATCTCCTCCCCACAGCCTCCCTGTGCTGGTGGACCTTATAGTCATATCAGAGGGCATCCCCATGAGAATCGAGATGGTAGATGCTCTTGTTGGTCAGTGGGAGGAAGGTTTTTTCTTACAACAGTCTGATGTGAGGAAGGACATTTGAGCAATTGGAGCAACTTTGTCTCACATGTCAGACTAACTACAGGAAACCCCTCAGATGTCTGAGAGGCAGACCTGTTTCTTGAACAGTATTGTGAAATGTTGCCAAGACATGTTAAAGATGCACCATGACCAAAAAACAATCTATACAGAAGAGAGTGCAAGACACCATGCCTTGGTTATGTTGATGATGGAGGGATTATTGAAAATGTTTCAAAGTTTTCCTTCATGGTCAACATATGGAGGGTACCCAACAGACCAACCAGCACCCCACCCAGCCACCTGTACCTCCACCTGCACAGGTACGTCTCCTACCTGTACAGGTACCCCCACCTGTACAGGTACCCCCACCTGTACAGGAACCCCCCTGTACAGGCACCCCACCAACTGTACAGGCACACCCTCCACCTGTACAGGCATGCCCACCAACTGTACAGGACCCATCCTCTTCAGCCGAGCAAACTATCCAACCTGCATTGCCTGATGCCAAACATCCACCCACACATTGGCACCAACACAGAATGCGCACTAACTCACAGAACCCCTCAACACAACATTTGCAAAGTTACAAGAGAGATCCCCTGTGACCACTGTAAATATGTAAAAACTCAAAAGATATGTAAATAAACTAGTAAATAAACGTACTATATTTGTTAGACTTGACATCTTTTAGTGTGTTTCCCCTATCTTTTTGCTTTCTGACCTCCTGGTTTTGACTCTGTTTTTGCTGGCTTAGTGTCTCTGCACACTTTCTCACTGCTGTTCAGTGTTAAAGTGCAAGTGTTCCTACTGTAAATTAAGTTATGGATTGATGTTTCCACGATTGGCATGTTTGATTTAATGGTAAGCCCCTAGTAAAGTGCACTGAGAGTGCCAGGGCCTGTAAATCAAATGCTACAAGTGGGCCTGCAGCACTGATAATGCCACCCACCGAAGTAGCCCTGTAAAGGTATCTCAGACTTGCTACTACAGTGTCTGTGTGCAATTTTAAACTGCCATGTTGACTTGGCAAGTGCAGACATCTTGACAGGCCCTAACCTTCCCTTTTCTTACATGTAAGGTACCCCTATGGGCAGGGTGTACTGCATGTGAAAGGTAGGACATGTACTGGTGTATGTGACATGTCCTGATAGTGAAATACAGTGTATTTCATGTTTCACCATTGAAAAGCTATTTGTCCCATAGTATAGAATGGAAGATACATTGTAGCATCTTACAAGTATAACTTCTCATTGGGAAAAGATAGAGAAATGGTGTTTAGAATGCCTGAACTCAGAATGTAAAAAATCATCTTTTAGTAAAGATGATTTTGATATTGTGTGTTTGAAAATACAACTTCTGGAAAGTGGGTATATTCTTGCTTAGCCATCCTATGTGCCTCTGCTGGGTTTTGGATTCGCTGTCTGGCTTTGGAGTGACAGGGGATGGGGATGTGCATTTTCTTCAGACAGTCACTGGGGTGGTTGAGGTGTGTCTTGCCTCTCCTGGATAAGTAAGGGCTCGGCTTAATAGACCTGGGCTGCATTTAGAATAGTGGGAGAGATTTCCATGTACCTGAATAGGCCTGGT
The DNA here is from genome assembly GCF_964204655.1 of Triturus cristatus. NCBI lineage: Eukaryota > Metazoa > Chordata > Amphibia > Caudata > Salamandridae > Triturus > Triturus cristatus. The sequence continues at coordinate 729,063,396 of NC_140587.1, read as the reverse complement.
CTGCCTTGGACAATGCTGTCTCTACCTCCTGCCAGCAAGTTGGGCCAGAGAGGACAGAACTGGTTTGGACTGAGCACAGACACTTTCTGCTACAAGAGAACAAAGGGAAATGTGGTATAAATACTGGGGCCCAGACCCAAGGATTTGAGAACTCTTTTGGACACAGAAACCTGCCAAGAAGAAGAGCTGGAGAAGTTGTGAGGAGGAACTACCACGTTGCTGTGTCCTTTGCTGTGTTGAATTGCAGTGACTGCTTCTGTCTTGGGCAAAGAAAGGACTGGACTGAACTCTGCAACTTCTTTGTTTGAGTTTCTCCAAGGCTTGAGGCAGAGCTTGCCCCCTGTTCAAGAAGTCTCAAGAACTGCAAAGGCTTCAAGTTCATCTGCTACCAGGATTGGGACTGTGTGTTTTATGCTGCAACAGAAGGAAAAGCAACCCAATGTCTTCAGCGACGCCGCTGCCTGCTCCGTGTCCTTAAGGCACCCCAGAGGGCACTGCCACACTTTGCAACACTATCCTGGTCTCACTGACCCCGCTATCTGATACTGCCACCAACCTGCTGCATGCACTGCAACCTGTGGGCACCACACTTCACACAGCCGCCATGGTATCCCAGACACTCCACGTCGACATCGACACAGCTGATTGCACCGTGATTTGAGGGCACCGTTCATAAGTTACACGACGCACCTCCCTCATCCCGTATCCCAGCCTTGGCCTACCAATGCTAGCGCCATTACCTCCACGACGACATCGCTTTTTACACCGCTACGAGCACCGCATCCCTTTGCACCACAGCCCTGGTCTCACTGACACCGCTGAATGACCGTCACCAAGCTGCTGCCTACACTGTGACCTGAGGGCACTGCATGCCGCTGTACTTCACACCACAGCCCTGATGCCTGCCGATGCCGGTGTTCCCAACTTCACCTGTGAGGAGTTCAATCTGCAACGTGTGTAACTTCAGGGACCTGACGACTCCTGCACCGACACCGGCTCTCTGTAGCTCAACGAGAGGTCGCAGACGTCCTGCATCCCTAAAGTTACTGTTTGCGGGTCTCCCTTACACTGTAGCTGGCCCGCGACGCAGCGGTCAGCCAGAACTGTTTGGATTTGTTGTTCACGACGTGTGTGATAGCCCCGGACGGAGCTATTGAATTCAAAGAACTGTATTTTAAGTCTAATTTTGATTATTGATATTTTTGTTAACTGTTTGGTGGATTTTTATTGTTTTTAGTCTGGTATGCACAGATAAAATATTGGTTATTTTTCTAAAACGGGTGTGGTGTCCTTTTGTAGTGTTTTCACTCTGTTACTGTTGATTAAGTGCAAATACTTTACACACTGCCTCTGAGATAGGCCTGACTGCTTGTGCCAAACTACCAAGAGGGTGAGCAGGGCTTTGTTCAGTAGTGTATCCCCCTTAGCCTGACTAAGAAGAAGTGTCCCTACTTGGACAGGGTAACAACCTGCCAACTAGAGACACCCATTTCTAACAATATTGCAAAACTCAATACTTTTATCCTAAGTTGATTCATATTTGATTGTGTTCAAATAGTTACTCAGGTTGTAGGGCATATGTGTTACTATAAATGTGTGTGAGTATGACATGTTGATTTGTAGGAACGTCTGTTACAAGGTATCATGTTGAAAGGATAGCAAAACACCTACAGATGTAGACTGAACTAACTTTGAATAATACGTATATAATGGAAAACACACAAGAGAGATGTTTGTAACTAATATTTTATATTTTGATCCAGATTTTAGACGTAAAGCGAATCCTTAAAAAAATATTTTTAATAAATACTGTCCAATGGAATGGGAGAAAGAAAAAAATTAAGTCTTCAAGCAGAATGGACAAGGGAATTTGTAGGGGATCAGGCAACATAATAAAAACACATCAGGACGCATCAGGAGAACTAACCTATGTACAAGGCTGGAAAAAAATTAAGTCCACAGTCAAAACACTGCCTTAACTTAAGAGTCCATGGTCAACATAAAAAATAATGTCAGTCCACCCAAGCCACATGTAGTTTTCCTACGAGTGTCTAGGCTTGAAGGGACACCTTCACTGGCCATCCTCACTGTCCTCGTTGATGACAATATCCAGATCCTCTGCACCTGTGGACTCATTGTGCCTGTCCATTGCAGGACCAGACACCCCACAGGCATGTAATACTCAAAGAGAACTAGGCTAAACAGAAAGGCAGGACACACATGTGGACACAACAACAGCGGTGTAAGTGGATCTTTGCAACAACGCAGACAGTAAATGTGTTCTGTTACTAGACTAGACTGTTACTCTCAGAACAAACAGTGCTAATTTCTGACCTCCTGTAAGCCCCAAACAAACACAGTCTAGACATCATCATCTTCTCCTTCCCCCCTGCAGACAGAGAAGCAAACACATATGGATGGATTTAATTTAGTCATGAGGGATGTGGGGTGTCGGGGCCAGATGCCTCCCTCAGCACTTTTTGGCAGGCACTTGGAGGTGATGTCACTTCCTGTGAATTTACATTGGTTTTCGGCTCAACCGTGGAGTGTCCATCCAGAGGGTAGAATGTCTGCCCTGTGTGTGGAGCGGGATCTCTGTGCACGGGGAGGAGACTCATCGATCAGGCAAGAAATCCTTGCAATAACACAGGAAGTTACATGCGGGAAATTACATGCAGGATGTTTAAGTTTACCATTTATATCTCAAACAGTGCCATTCACTCCTTGTCAATCATTTCTCATGCTTCCCGGAAGTATCCATGAGACAGTAGTTATATAAAAATAAAAGCTGCACATTAGGCTTTATTAATGTGTAAGCCTCAGCCTCCTTTGGTGTCTCATTCAATGCAACATGGGCTTCTAACCAGAAGCTCAGTGCCTTTTGCAACTCCTCCTTCCTGGTGGTACTCTTTACAGGAAGCCCAAAGTCCTTGCAGAAATACTTAAGCTGGGCAACAGTGTAACACTCATATTTGGCCAGCTCAAACTCCAATCAGAGACATGATTTAGAGTTAAAAGCAAAAATGCCAATCTGGGAGAATTAAAACATCAAAAATAACAACTAGATAGTGTAGAAAAAAACAATGGGGATAAGAGAAAATTGATTCAAATTGGTCTAGATGTGGATAGTAGTATACACCAAATTACTGTAAGCTACTGCCCAAACACAAGTCCTATCCTCACCGCTGATCAACAATGTTAGAAACTGAGGTTTATGGTTGGCATAGTCTGTACCCCGTCCAAGCAGGAGCCACAATTCTAGTCAGAGTTAGTCAGCTAGACAACCTCAATTGACCAGTGCTCACCCTCTGCTATCTTGGCAGAGAGCAATCAGGCTTAATTTAAGAGGCAGTGTGTAAAATATTTGTGCAGCACTTAAAACATAGTAAAACAGTGAAAACAACCACAAAAAGATTCCACAGCAGATTTGTAAGATAGAGAATATTTATCTGAGTAAATAAAACAAGACCAAAATGGCAAACCTCCAATAAGTAGACCTTGAGGTATGAATGTTCAAAGACTACATTGAAAAACAGTGCTCAGAAGTCAATAGCATGAAAATACTTGAGGTCACGCTAGATCAGGGTATAAACAAAGTTCAGGCCACCCACGATGGAATGCAGGCCGGCTACAAGACCCACGCAGGGACCATTGGAAAAGTACCTTTGTATGGAGAAAGCATCAACATCTCGATGCGTCGGTGCTGATTTGCACAGTTGGGTTGATGTGTCGGAGTTGAGCCACACAAAGGCATCTTTGAATAGGCACTGCATCATCGTCAGCCTCACAGTCGGGACCCGCATCATCATTGAATCAGCACTGCATCACAGGGAACTTTGTCGGTTACGATTGGTGCAAAGGAATCAGTGTATCAATCTTTGCAGGAAACACCTGCAGAAGTCGCTTCTGAGGCCCAGGACTGGGGGGGGGGCACCTCAGGTAAGGGTAGGACTCACGGATGGCAGAGTCCAGCAGCACCAGCAGTTGCAAGAAGTCTTTTGTGACACTGAGACTTCAGAGAACAGGAGGCAGGCCTACAAGCCCTTGGAGAAATTGTGTTCAAGGATGCTGAGAACAGTTACAGTCCTTCTCATTCCCATGCAGGAATCAGCAGGCAGCAGGCCAACACACCAGAGCAGGTAGCAAAGTGGCAGTCCCTCCTACAGCACAGCAATCAGCAGGCAACAGGTGAACACGGCAATTCAGGTAGCAAAGTGGCAGTCCCACCTATAGGACAGCAGCTCTACTTCCAGGTGGAATGTGCTTGGTTCCAGCAAAGTTCTGATTTGGTGGAATCAGGGGTCCAGTACTTATACCCAATTGTGCCTTTGAAGTATGGGATACTTCAAAGAGGCCTTTGAAGATCACAAGGTCCTTGCCTTTCCTGTCCTTGCTCCAGATTCACTACAGGGGGTTATGCAGCCCTTTCTGTGGGGACAGGTGATGGAGGAAGGATTTGTGAAAGAAACTTGCTTGGATTCAATCCTCTCAAATAACATGTAATAATGTAACCAATTTGATTCGTGAATACTAAAACCGCAATACACAACAAACACTTTTATCTAGGGGAAGCTTTTCTATGTGCACTACTAACCTTAACATGAATGTCCTAAAATGGCCGACAAAACGCAGGATTTCTATTGTGCATGCGTCTACTGCATCTACGTCGTATGACTCTGTCGCTTTTGGTGGGAAACTTTTGCAGCTGCGCAATGGCACTAAAAATGGCCGCTTTTGAACTCACATGCTAATGCATCTGCTACTGCTAAATCAAACCTCGTAAGTTTTATAAACCACTAATGAAAAAATTTAAATAAGGAATTGGGGATAGAGTAGAAATAAGTGGTATACAGTGAAATCATTTGTTTCTGTGTTCTAACGTGTCTTTTTCTGACTTTATTATTAGTTCTTATTTGGGCTTTTGAGGGTGACTTGAAGCCCTACCTCACTTGAACTGCGCGCATGCGCATAGAGACTGGCTGGAAACTATGATGGCTCCTGTGTCACTCAGCCAAGGCCAACTTGAATGATGAAGCCTGGGAAGCTCAACTGATGACCCCTGTGAGAGCAACAATATTGAATAAAATGTTTAATTTACTGAGTAATGTGAAATGCATGTGGGAATAAAGCTGTGCGAAAAGAAAATTAGGGGGCGGGCACATAAAACAATGGCTCATATAGAAAACTTTATTTTTAAAATGGTGTGATGAACTCCCCTCCTCATCCTGACCAATTAGAATAAGGGAAAACATAAAAAATTGATACATTGGAGGGTGTTACACGAATCAAGAACAGTATAATTGAGGTAAGATAGCTAGAGACCTCGTCCGACTTATCAGATCTGTCATTCCGACTCGTCACTGACCCAAAGCGTATGCTGCAACAGTTATTATCCGAGACGCTGTCTCAGACCCTGCTGCTGCCAGAAACTCTGTCCGAAAGTTCAAGATACTGATCGATAATCTATTCATCTAGAGGGATTACGGAAAAGGGACACCCGAGAAGAGTAGTGCCAGAGAAGTGTGCAACATTAGAAGAAGTTACCCTTCCAGATCCAAATCTGCCCGATCTTCTACCTGTGACCTGTCTTGGAGATTCTATCTGGCCCCCTATTGCGGAGTTGGGGTCATCTTAGACTATAGATAAATATAATCAGCAAATCTGTCCTTTATGCCTACTTTCTCTTTTTTTCCCCTCCTCCTTTTCAGGTACCGTTATCATTGATCATTTTAGCTGTGCTATGAATTATTTGGTGTATTCTGCCACTTGAAATGAAGGTGGTTACTGTAATTGAATTTTGACAAATTAATTTAGATAAATGTTTTCAAAACTTCTTGAGTCTGTGGGTATTCAGAGTAAAGAGGTAAATGTCATTCTACCTTAAACTAACTCAGCAATCTGATTCATTGAGGAAAGGAAACCATATTTATCAAGTTGGTAAGACTTGGTAAAGGGAATAACAAAGTTACAGGTACTACACAAACCGATGTCAGCATGGTTTTACTAGCTTATTGTATGAATGTGGTTTGGGCCCAGGTGAGTATTAGGTGTATGTGTGACTAGAGCTGGTGACCCGCGCTCTATCAGTTTTGCTTGGTAGCAGAGGCATGGTTAGATTCTAGTTAGTTAGGTAGGGAATATTGTAATTGAAATTGTTGATATATGCATTAACACTTGTTGTTATTGTCACCGTTATTCATGTTGTCTGAAGTACCCGGGAATATTGAATAGCGGATGGTGAATGGAAGTCATACTTCAGTGAGGTTACTTGTCAGGATTGAAGAAAAGTGCGGAAAGTTAGGTAAAACTAGAAGCACTGTTTTAGGGAATATTTTCTGTATGTAAGTGAGAGTAACTGGTAGCTAAAGAGTTCGTTGGTGAAACTTTGGTCTTATATCACCTAGAAAGGGTAATACTGAAGGAGTAGCAGGTTCTCTGATGCTTGAGTGAAGATTAAGCAGAAAAGTTTTACTCGTAGTGTGAAGAGTAAGCAGAAAGGTTTTACTCGCAGTAAAAGAAACTGACTATTCTTTGGAATTTAGAAAATCTGACACAGTAGCGAATGTTTATGTTTTTGATTTATGCAAAATACGTACAAAATACTGAGAAATGTAAGCTACGCATTACCTTGTAAAGGAGGGGTCAGTTGTGGATGCTGCACTGCTGTCACAAAGAGCCGCACTGGGATTGGTAGAACAGCGGGGGGGTGACTTACGTAACTTTTTGTAAAGGAGGGGTCAGTAGAAAGGAGTGATACTGACGTCACTTAAAGCCGCACTAGCATTGGCTAAACGCACAGAGTAAATTGAATTCTAATTAGATACGAAAATAAGAAACGTACTCGTATTGGAGAAATGGATATGAGCAAAATTATAAACATAGAAGTCCCAAGAATAATAAGAGGTAACGGATTGTGTATGTACGAACCCACATTAACTGGGAGTCGCCCAGATAGAAATTATTTAGGGTTTGCTTATCAGCAATACTTGAGAGGAAGATCACGAAAAATGTACGGTGAGAAAAGAAAAATGCCATTTATGCAGAAAATAAAGAATTATTTCAAAAAAGATAAGCCCATTAAAACTAGAGAAGGAATTCTCATTCCGTCTCCAAAACCTCCCACATCATACATGATGGTATAGAGAGGTTATCATACCTGTGTATGGTTAGAGAATTGGATCAAATACACGAAAGATGATGGAATTTTGGCTTTCCCAGAATATGGAACATTTAATGGGAGAATTTTACATAATTTACACAGGAGAATGAATGAGTTAGAACCCAGACCTAGGTTGACTCAGTATGAGACATTAGAAGAATGGGAAACTGAGGCATTTGAACGAGATAGACCAAGGTGTAACAGGAATTTGAGTAGTTTTTACCCAAAAGTTACACGTGAAACCCAAGACAAACAGATGAAACAATGGAGGCAAGCCATGTTAACCGAGGGATTACATCCTGTATTAATGGCTGATGAACAGACATGAAGTAAATATACAGAAAAGAAAACACACTTAATGACGACAGGTGAGGGGAACTCTGAAGATTATTTAGAAGAAATATTTATGAAAAGTCTTCCGCCATATCAGGAAGGGCCAAGCAGAATTACCCCGAGCGCTCCATTCTTAGAGACACCTTTGGTGCCACAAATAGTACATGAGAAAACAATGGAAAGGATACTCCAAGAAAAGGAAAGAGATGCAATAAATAAAAATAGAGAAGAATTAATACAGAAGATAACACAGTTAAACACCCATCGTAAAGCTCTAACTATACCTGTGACTATAGATCCTGTTGTCCCGTCGTACGGAGATAAATCAAACTGTCCTAAAACTCCTGTCATGACCACACCGATCATTGAAACGAGAAAAAGAAAAATAATAGTCGACAACCAAGCTAGTGATTGCGAGTCTGTAATTTCATTAATGGACCTGTTGATAAGAGGGCAAATAAATGACACCCCCAGAAGAATCACACCAGGTTGTTCAAAAGAAGTGAGACTTGAGACATCCACCGGAACAAAGAGTGCCACACTAATAACACCGGAAGAGTTCAACAGATGGACAAGAGGCATAGAAAAGCCCGATCCACCACTAAAAATACTAGATGTTTTTAAACTAAGAGTAGAATTGGAAGAGATGATAGCAGAAATATAGGTTTGGAAAGGTTGAATACCTTTAATGAGGAAGAATTGCTGTTCATTTGCAGAAGTATAACTCGAAATACAAAAATATTTCATGAAAAATTTATGAATCTGTCCTTGGAAATGGGAATTGATGTGGGAAGATCCAAGCTTCTGCAAAAACCTTATAGAGCAGAATTTTCTGATAAGGATTTAGAAAATATGAACGTGTCTGGGGAAAAGTTGCAAGTTAAGTAATTATTGACGATATTGCAAAAATGGGGAGACCTAGACAGGTGGAAAGCAAGGTGGACAAAGAAAAAGGAAGAAGCACAGACCACTCGAGTAACATCAGAGTATTTAATGAAAGAAACAGAAAAAGCAGAAGGGTTTTACCCAATCAGAGAAGTTCCAGGGGGAGGTTATGTACATGTCCATGGACTAGACAGGAAATTTCGTCATTTACAAATGATTTCCCAAAGCGGAGGGAGAAGCTTGTGGAATGGTATAGACAAGTCGAAAAGTTTGTGAAGGTTTCGAATGTTCTGTTGAAAGATTTGGATGGTTTGTTTGACATAGTGTTACCGGCTGATTTGGGGGCAGAGTGTAAAATTACAGTTGATTGGCCAAATGATGAGTACCCGAGAGACAAGAAAACTGGAGTCCCGTCTGAAGAAGTAATGAGAAAATATAACCAGGTCTTAACTTTCTTGAAAGGGAAAATACCCCCAAAGGAGACAAATTGGGTAAAGATAGATAGAACAACTCAGGAAAAGGATGAATCAGCCCATGCATACTATGAGCGTCTCCTACAGGTGTTCAAACAGTATAGTGGGGTGGAAAGTATTGGGAATAAAGATATGACTCATTTTGTGTATCGATTTGTCAATAGATTAAAGAACGAAATTTCTGAAATGATTAAGCAGCATAATTTGTGTTGGCAAGCAAGCCCATAGATGAGATTTTAAAATATGCAAAGTACTGTGGAGATGAAATTGACAATAGACGAAAAATTTTAGAGGAGAAAGTGATGTGGGCTTAAGTTAAATTGGCAGAAAAATAAGAACTCCAGTTAACTAACATGGCAGGAAAACCGGGAAAAGGGCAAGGCAATGGCAGAATAATGGGGGAAAACAAAAATTGCGATTAAGCAGAGAAGAGGGCAAGAAAAGATTCCCTTGTTACGGGTGCAGAAAATTGGGGCATTGGAAAAACGAGTGTAAGAATGTACAAAATAATAGTAGCCCAAATCAAAATTTAAATCCACATACGCAGAAAGAGGTGATAATGAGTCAACCACAACAGGTTGTAAACCTGCAGAATCAATTGCCACCTGCCACTATGCCAACATTTGTGAGTCAAGCCAAGTACAGTACGGACACCGGATTTCAAGAAGGAAGTGGTAAGAAAAATTACCTAACATCACAGTTTCTTTTGCAGGATCCATATTCCGAGGACCCAGATCAATGACGGTGCCTGAGAGGGGGGGATGAGGATTGTGTACTTGGCGCATCCTTACCGGTAGATCAGTCAGGTCCGTATATTGACGGAAAGGTAGAGGGAAATGACATTACCTTTTTGTTGGTCACTGGTTCTACAGTGAGAACAGCAGACATTCCAAACCTACCCCTCGCGGGAGAAGCGATCCAAGTAGTGGGCGTTTCTAATAAACAAATTAGGACCCCTATTACAAAGCCAATGGAAGTATGCATTGGAAACTTCAAACAGATGCTCAAGTTTGTAGTGTGCGACTCCAGTCCCGTGAATTTATTAGGAAGGGATTTGTTGTGCAAAATGAATTGCACCATATTCTGCACACCAGACTGTGTTGCTATTCAAACCCCAGATGAAGACGGGACATACAAAATCATGCTAGCTAAGCAAGCAGCAGAAGTTAATGAATCATATTCAATAATAACCCAGGATGACTTGCCAGAAGAGGTAAAACTGAGAGCAAATCCAGATGTGTGGGATTTTACTGGAAAAGAAGTTAAGATTAATGACAGATGTAGATCCTGTAAAAGTGACCGTAAAGGAAGGTGCGGTTTTTCCAAACACCCGGCAATACAAAATGAGTCCTGAAGTTAAAGCCGGTGTTGCAGCAGAAATTAACAGAATGATCGAACAAGGCATATTAAAAGAGATCTGGAGTAGTCCCTGTAACTCACCTATAATTGGCATTATAGGGTAGTTCAAGATCTACGAAAGATTAATAAAATTGTTGTGCCCTGTTGTCCAGTGGTGCCCAACCCTGCAGTGATCCTGTACCAAAATATAACAAAGTAAGTATGCAGTTCCTAATGTGCAAGCAGGCGATATGTATTAAAGAGTGAGCTCTAGTAAATACTAGAAATGAAGGAGGGGAGAAGGAACTTCTCCTTGTCGGAAAAAGACCCTCAGACAACCAGCCAGCTAGGTGTCATGCTTCATCATCGGGTCTGCTCCTTATCGGGGCGGCGCTGCAATCCCCGATCGGCACCCGAGATGGGGCCTTCTTGGCGGAGATCTTTTTTCTGGAAGCCGGTGGGTGAAGTGCGTGTGAGGGCCCTAAAATAGTGTAGGTGATAGTGGTGTGTAGGGAAAACTAAAATAGGGGAGGAGGTCCACTCAGGAATTTTTTTTTAATGAATGTGGCCCCAACCCTAATTAAAAAATGATAAAACAAACCAACGCTACAACCAGTTATAAGGATGCCGGTTAATTGCGTCTGTCAAGTGGTCAACATGTTTCTTGCCCTTGAGTCAAATTGACGGCAATTCGTCAGGACCAGAGGAAACTACCTACACTTAAATGGTGGTGGTCTAAAGTATAATATACAAGTGACCACCCTTACAGCACCCAAAGAAAGTGTGGTACCTGTAATTAAAAAAAACACACAGCCTGCAAAGTGAAACAAATTAACAATATTAGAAAATCAAGTCAATGTATTGTTCAATTGTACACGACAGGACATGCAGCATTTTGATGCAAACCTCATGCTATTTAAGATAGCTCGTGACATGCATAATAGTGTATCTGTCATACAGATATGAACAGAGAGGTAAAAACAACATGAAATAAATGCAGCAAGTAGAGCACACAAAGGAGGTTAACTCACCCATCAGGGTCATGGAAATGGTGTTTCAGATCCGGCTAGTGGAGACACTAAGGTGTAGTGTCCTAATAGTAAACGGGAAATGAAACGAAGAGAGACATAATTGATACATGAGAAATGCACAGAGAGTCCAGGGCAAAGGTGCCTGGAGTCGTAGAGGTCACACAGAAAATCAGCGTGTCCAAACAGTGAACCAAGGTTTCAAATTGAACCTTGCCCCATCCTGTACCAAATACCATGGAATGTGAGGTGGTTCACCGTGATTGATTTATGTCATGCCTTTTTCTCCATCCCATTGCATCCAGATAGCCAGTTTTATTTTCTTTCAAATTTGAGGATTGTGTTACCGTTTGGAATCGTGCCCCTCATGGGTACACAGAGAGTCCTTCAATTTTTAATCAGATTTTGAAAAAATGTCTTGAGACTTTAGTAATGCCTAAAGAATCTGTCCTCGTACAGTATATTGATGATTTTTTGGTCGCTTCAAAAACCAAAAGTGACTGTGTGACAGATTCCATAGCCTTGCTAAACCATTTAGCCAAGGTGGACATAAAGTGTCCCCTGAGAAGCTACAGTTTTGCAGAAAAGAAGTGAAATATCTGGGACACCAAATGGAGCGAGGAGAAAGGAGAGTGACCTCAGAAAGAATGAAGATATTAAAACAAATGAAGTTGCCGCAAAACCCAGAACAAAATAGGAATGTATCTAGGGGTAGTTGGGTATTGCAGGCAGTGGATTGTGGGATTCTCCTTGCTGCCGAAGCCGTTGATACAGATGACAAAGAAACAAGCAAAAGAACAGATAGAATGGGATGATGAGAGCATGAAATCCTTTCTGAAATGACGAAATTGTTAATGTGAAGCCCCTGCTTTAGGTATGCTCAACTATTCAAAACATTTCGCTTTATTTTGTTGTGAGAGAGATAATTGTGCCCTCTCAGTTCTATCTCAGATTCATGGCCTGATGCGACGACCAGTGGCATACTTTTCTGCTACCTTAGATCCTGTAGCATCCGCTTTGCCAGGATACCTAAAAGCTGTAGCTGCAACGTGTGTAAGTCTGGAGCAAAGTGAGACAATTGTGATGGGACACCCTGTAAACGTATATGTCCCCCATGCAGTGTTTATTCTTTTGACATGAACTCGAACACAGTAACTTACACCAAGCAGATTAACAAAATATGAAAGAATCATTTTAGGAGCAGAAAATGTGACCATTGTTCAATATACTGTACTTAACCCAGCTACTCTGTTACCAGATCCATACAATGAAGAAGTAAAAGATGACCCCGAACATGACTGTCTTGATGTAACAGAACTTAGTACAAAACCATGCCCAGACATACAAGATGAGCCGTTAAAAGATGCTGAGCATGAATTCTTAGTAGATGGTTCATGCATGCACCATCAAGAGGGAGGATTAAGTGCTGCTTATGCTGTGTGTACATTGGCCAAAATAGTCGAAGCATCCTATTTACCAGGAGTCAGGTCTGCACAAATAGCTGAATTGATTGCTTTAATGAAAGCCTGCAAAAAGGGAAGAAATTGGAGAGTAACCATTTACACTGACAGTCAGTATGGTTATGGGGTTGTGCATGACTTTGACAGCTCTGGATGCAGCGAGACTTTCTGACTTCTTCAGGGTCTCCCATTAAAAATGGACAATTTGTCAAAGAATTGCTTGAGGCAATACAGTTACCAAAAGATGTGGCAGTGGTCAAGTGTGCTGCATGCCAGTCAGGAAATGACAGTGTGACTGCAGGCAATCGGTACGCTGACCAGGTCGCCCAACATTGTGCAAGATACCGAATGGCAGTAAACAGAAAAATTGAAAATTGTGAAAACAGCTACCAACTTATGCTATTATTAGGGTTAGAAATATGGAGAGAAGTGAAAGAACTACAAAATGAGGCAGAAACAAAAGAGAAAGAGGAGTGGGTGAAAATTGGTTGCACACAAAGGACCGAAGATGGTGTGTGGGTCTACTTAGACAATAGACCTGTGTTGCCAGACAGCATGCTTGCACCTATGGCTAGAATGTATCATGGAGACACTCATATAGGCAGAGATGCAATGATCAGACTTTTCAGGCAGGATTGGTTTAACTCAAGGTTTAGAAATGTTGCTGAAAGACTTTGCCAAAGGTGTTTGACATGTCAGCAAATGAATCCAGGCAAGAGAACAGTAGTCTATCTGGGAAAAATTGGAAAGGCTGAAGGACCATTCATAAAACTTCAAATCGACTTCATTCAGTTACCTGCCTGTCGAGGATTAAAATATGTACTTTTCATCGTTTGTTTATTTTCAAAGTGGGTGGAGGCATACCGCACCAAAAGAAATGACAGTTTAACAGTAGCCAGACTCCTATTGAGAGAACTCATTACTCGGTTCAGTTTTCGAGTGACTATTGAATCAGACAGAGGGTCTCATTTTAATAATGAAATAATTTGATTAATTTGTGAAGCATTTAAAATTGAACAGAAGCTGCACTGCGCATACCGCCCAGAGGCATCTGGAGTGGTAGAACAATTAAATGGCACAATTAAGTCGAGGTTGGGGAAAGTGTGCACATCGACTCCACTGGACTGGCCTGATGCTTTACCTCTTGTTCTGCTGGGACTCAGAAGTATTCCAGACAAAAATACTGGTTTGTGTCCCCATGAAATCATCATGGGAAGAGCAATGAGGCAGGCATGTATACCAGGACACAAGTTGTTGAATATAACTAATGATTTGGTACTTGAGTATTGCAAAGAATTGGCTGACCAAGTTTGTTCTATCTCTCACCAGGTTCGAGAAGACGTAGTCACAAAGGCAGCCGATTCAAGCGCATGATCTGAGTCCCGGTGATTGGGTTGTAGTGAAGAATCACACACGAGAGACTTGCCTAGCACCAAGGTGGGAGAAACCACAACAGCTGTAAAATCGCAGGCTTGCCAAATAGGATTCATGCAAGCCACACTAAAAGAGTACCAGCACCTGACGAGGAGGCACCTCAACTGACTCAGGCGGTTGAGGGGGCTGAAGGTTGCACAGCTGAAGGATCTCAAGTAATAGGTTCTGAAGTAGCTGCCGAAGAACAACCGAGCACCAGTCAGGATGATTGGATACCTGTAGTAGACATACCAGAGATAATTGTAAGAACCAGAAGCCAAACTAGACAAAATAGTCAGGAAAAGAGTGAGGACCAGATAGGCAGAGAGGAAAGTGCTAAAGTGCTAAAGAAACAGAAAATACGTTTGATTATAAACCTGAGCAGGGCCAGGTAGGGAACATACCAATTACCAAAACAAAAGAAATCAAATTTATGGAACCAGAGACTGGGGAAGAGCAGAAAGGATCTAAAGAGAGTGAACAGGTAAAAGACAACAAAGATTCAAAGGAAATTGAGCAAGAGCCAATAAGGGAAGTTACAGAAATTCAGGCAGATACAGAAAAAGTGACATTAATATTTGAACCTGAACTAGGTCGGACTAGTGAAGGAGAAAACATTCAGGAAGGAAGTAGTGAATTAGTAAGCCCTGCACAAGATCAGACAGAGAAAGACTCTGAGGACAGAAATAATTAAGTTGTAACACAAATCAACGAAAACAAAAGAACATCTGAAGAAGGTGCAAGTGCAGTGCAAGCTAAAAGAATCAGAAAAGGTGATAATAGGCCAGGTGTTATCAAAAGATTGAAATATCACCTCCAAACAATACCCGAAGAACCAGAACAGGTAGACAAAGTATCCAGTTGGTCTGGGCAAGCAGCTGTAGGATCAAAACGAAGAAGCCCCAGAGCAAAATGTATAATAACAAAATCAAAGGTCCTGAATGGACATATGTAATTCTCGAGGATTTTGAGAATTTAGAGATAATTGAAGAGGAAATTAAATTTTTTAATGCGGAGCAAATTGCTGAAGAAGTGAGACCTCCTTGAAATGAATTCCCCTCTTGTAACTCTGTTCCGAAGTTGAATCACTCAAATAAAGAAGAGAAATCTTCTTTTCCCCTTAGAGAATGGCTGACAATAGAGCTGCTGGAAAACCGAATTGTTTAAAGAAATGTTGCAGAATGTGTATATGTAGCATATTTCTAATAATCATAATATGGTTAATATTGCAAATAGCTTTTCCAACATGGGTAGTTGGTTTTCTAACTTAGGAATAAGTATTCTAGGTCATACAATACTACCCATAATGGGAATAACCCTATTAGTCTTAGCAATAATGTGTTGGCACAAGTGTTGTGAAGGAAGAAATAAATGTAAAGTGAATGAAAGGGGTAAGAAGAGAAAACTTGAAGAAATACAGCTAGAATTAAAAGGAGATTTTTTATAAAAGAATGAGAGGATTACAATGCAAAAAGGAAAGGAAAATAAATGAAAGGGTTGAAGAAGAAATAGAGATGTGCTAAAGTTGGCATCTGTTTTAGTAGAAGATTAATGATGGCAATAAATGCCATCAGAGAGGGCATTGATGGAGCAAGGATTTGGGAAAGAAACTTGCTTGAATTCAATCCTCTCAAATAACATGTAATAAAGTAACCAATTTGTTTCATGAATACTAAAACCGCAATACACCACAAACACTTTTATCTAGGAGAAGCTTTTCTATGTGCATTACTAACCCGTAACATGAATGTTCTAAAATGGCCGACAAAACGCGGGATTTCTATTGCGCATGCGTCTACTGCATCTACGTAGTATGAATCTGCTCACTTTTGGACTTTTGCAGCTGCGCAATGGCACT
The DNA here is from genome assembly GCF_964204655.1 of Triturus cristatus. Lineage (NCBI taxonomy): Eukaryota > Metazoa > Chordata > Amphibia > Caudata > Salamandridae > Triturus > Triturus cristatus. The sequence continues at coordinate 729,047,449 of NC_140587.1, read as the reverse complement.
AAAAATGGCCACTTTTGAACTCACATGCTAATGCACCTGCTACTGCAAAACTAAACCTCGTAAGTTTTACTAAACACTAATGCAAATGATTTAAATAAGTAAATGGGGAAAGGTCTTTTTCTGACTTTATTATTAGTTCTTATTTGGGCCTCGGAGGGTGACTGGAATCCCTACCTCACTTGAACTGCGCACATGCGCATAGAGACTTGCCGGAAACAATGATGGCTCCCGTTTCACTCAGCCAAGGCCACCTTGAATGAAGAAGCCTGGGAAGCTCAACTGATGACCCCTGCGAGAGCAACAATATTGAATAAAATGTTTAATTTACTGAGTAATGTGAAATGCGTGTGGGAATAAAGCTATGGGAAAAGAAAATTAAGGGGCGGGCACATAAAAAAATGGCTCATAGAGAAAACCTTATTTTTTAAATGGTGTGATGAACTCCCCTCCTCATCCTGACCAATCAAAATAAGGGAAAATATAAACAATTGATACATTGGAGGGTGGTACACGAATCAAGAACAGTATAATTGAGGTAAGATAGCTAGACACCTCGTCCGACTTGTCAGATCTGTCCTTCTGAGTCGTCACTGGCCCAACGTGTATGCTGCTCCAGTTATTGTCCGAGACACTGTCCCAGACCCTGCTGCTGCCAGAAACTCTGTCCGAAAGTTCGAGATACTGATCGATAATCTATTCATCTAGAGGAATAGCGGAAAAGGGACACCCAAGGAGAGTAGAGCCAGAGAGGGGTGCAATGCTGGCATTGTAAATTAGAAGAAGTTACCCTTCCAGATCCGAATCTGCCCGATCTTCTACCTGTGACCTGTCTTGGAGATTCTATCTGGCCACCTATTACGGAGTTGGGTTCATCTTAGACCATAGGTAAATATAATCAGCAAATCTGTCTTTTATGCCTACTTTCTCTATTTTCCCCTCCTCCCTTTTCAGGTACCATCATCATTGATCATTTTAGCTTTGCTATGAATTATTTGGTGTAGTCTGCCACTTGAAATGAAGGTGGTTACTGTAATTGAATTTTGACTCACAAATAAATTTAGATAAATATTTTCAAAACTTCTTGAGTCTGTGGGTATTCAGAGTAAAGAGGTAAATGTCATTCTACCTTAAACTAACTCAGCAATCTGATTCATTGAGACACGTCTGGCGAGCGCGATGGCGACGAGACGGGGGACCCGTCAGGGGGCCTACAGCAAAAACAGATGGACCGGATCCTACAAGCCATCTCGGACACGAGGATTGCGCTGCAGAGTGACATAGCGCAAGTCTCCACGGACCTGGGGTTGCTGCGGGGGGATCACCGGAAGCTGGCCGACCGAGTCAAGCAGACGGAGGTCACGCTGGAACAGCTGGCGCCAACCCAGAAAGCCTCGGAGGCTGCCGTGGAGGATCTGAAACGGAGAGTGCAGCTGCTGGAGAAGAGGGCTGAGGACACGGAGGGCCGTAATCGCCGCAATAACATACGGGTGGTGGGGCTGCCCGAAAAAATCGAAGGGACTGACATGATGGCCTACTTAGAGACTTGGCTGCGAGAAGTGGTTGCGCCGGAGGGGCTAACGCCGTTCTACACGCTGGAGCGGGCGCACAGGGTCCCGGCCCGCCCCTTGGACCCGGGGAGGCCGCCGCGTCCGGTGATTGCGCGTCTACTGCACTTCAGAGACCGGGACATTATACTCCAGAAGGCCAGGAATCGGGGTCCCTACCGGGTGGAAAACGCGTCGGTCTCTATCTACCCAGACTACCCCCTCGAGGTCCAGCGACATCGGTCATCGTTCCTGGCGATCAAAAAGGCACTCAGGGACGAGGGTATTCAATACGCGCTGTTGTTTCCTGCGCGTCTGCGGATCATGCTGGGCGGCAAGACATTCTTTTTCACCGACCCGGCCGCCGCGTGGGACTGGTTGGAGCTGCACAGAACCGGGGCAGGGGCACACTCCGCTGGCCGGGAATCACGGAGGGCTTCGCCGAAACCTCGCCGAAGCCGGCATGCCAAGACTCGGCCGACTGGAAGGGGCTCCCCCCTGGCATCACAGACGGAGCTGGAGCGGAAAGCGGCATTGCAGGCGGTCTCCGCCATCTCCGGCGCACTTGTAATCGTCCCTGCAGGGGGGCCGGACTCCCACAAGGGGTCTGACACTCAACGTAGTGATGAGGCGGAGGAAGAGGACGAGGTGACGGAGCTGCCACATGTCACACCTGGGACAGCGGACGACATGTTGGACACTTGAACTGTTCCTGAAGTGCCGCTGACAGTAAGGAGGCTAGCTGGGGGCTGGAGGTGCACACTGCTGCACTGCTGACTCTGCACTGGGGATGGGACTGCCATGGCTCTTTGGGGGACTGCCAGCCTCTCCTTGATTGCGGGGGTCGGGGGTGGGCTAGGGCGGGGGCACCGGGGGCGGGATAGGTCTGGGGAGGAGCGGTGGAGACTGGGCTGGGACTTCTGTTGGGAACACTTTCTGCACCCGTCCGGCCCCGGCCTCCCTCCCCTCACTCACACTAGTTGTGAGGCTCTGGTGGCTATCAGAGAAGTTGGTTAATTGTATTGTATTTGGATGGGTAACTACGGTTGGGAACCTGTTCTGGGGGCGGGAGGCACTGGGGGTTGTTGGGGAATTGCGAAAGGGTGGGGGGATGTCAGTGTGCCTGGGATGGGGAGTGGTTGGATACTACATATTGCACGATGTGATGGCTACCCCCCCTGAGTTGAAGTGTATAACCTGGAATGTGAGGGGGCTCACCTCCATGACGAAACGTTGCAAAGTCCATGCTTATTTAGTGCGCAGGGGAGTGCAGGTGGCTTTTCTACAGGAGACCCATTTGGACCGGGTGGAGGGGCGTGCACTCCACAGGCGCTGGCGGGGTCAGTTGTTTTACACCACCTATTCCAAATTTGCAAGGGGCACCCTTATCTGGGTTAGAGCGGGTCTTCCTTTTCAGCCCCTCGCCTCGCACTTGGACCCGGAGGGACGGTTTGTGGCAGTGCAGGGCCGGCTGGATGGGAGAGACGTGACGCTATGCAGCCTTTATGCCCCAAATATAGAGCAAGCGGCCTTCTTCACGCGTGTTTCGGGCGCCTTAGCGGAGTATTTAAAGGGGCCGACCATACTTGGGGGGGACTTTAACTCCATCACTGATGTCCACTTAGATCGTTCTCACCCGCCCCTGACTCAATCCGCAATACATCGGATGGCCAGGAGTAGGCGGGACTGGCAGGCTGCATGGGGGCTGGTGGACACATGGAGGGAGCACCACCCACTGGAGAGGGACTACTCTTTTTACTCTGCCCCACATGAGCTGCATGTGCGTCTGGATGGCATATTATGCTCTCCGGGCATACAGGCTCTGACTCGCCATAGCGAATACTTGGCGAGAACCATATCGGACCACAACCCATGTCTGATTATAGTGCGCTGGAGTAGGCTGCGTCAGACGATACCCACCTGGCGCCTGAACCCGCGGATGCTGGAGGACTCGGTCTTCCATGCGGAGGTCCGGGACGGCATCACAAATTATTTTACAGAGAACTCGGGGACAGCGTCCAAGAGGGCGTGGGAATGGGACTCGTTCAAGGCGGTTATTAGAGGGATATGTATCTCTTCCACGGCCGGGGTCCGGAAAACGTTATTGGGGGATATAGAGAAGGCGGAGGCCGCGCTGCGCGGCACGGAGAGAGCACAGCACTTGGGGGAGCGATCCCAGGATGAGGTGGTTGTGGCGCGTGAACGGGTGGCAGTGCAGGTAGAGCGGCTCCGCTGTTTTGACTATAAGGCATACCTTGCCAGGGCGCATGCGGAGAGGGACAAAGTCGGGTCGCTTTTGGCCTGGTTGGCGAATCCAGATGCGCGCGGCTCTCCCATACTTTCGCTGACCACCGGGGAGGGGGTGACGGTGCACTCTCAGAGGGAGATTAATGATCAGTTCTTGGCGTATTATGCCGCCCTTTATACTAATACCCTACACGACGCCCCTGGGAACTGGAGGACTTTCTGACGGCGGCCCACTTGCCAAAACTGGACCCCACTCTCAAGGAGGTGCGGGGGGGGATATCTCGCTAGGCGAGATCCGTGTGGCGATCAAGCACATGGCGCGCAAGAAGACCCCGGGCACAGATGGGCTCCCAGTGGAGTTTTATGCGGCCTATACGGACCAACTTGCCCCACAGTTACAGTCGGTCTACCGGGAGGCCTGGAAGGAGGGTCAGTTGCCTGCCTCAACACGTGAGGCGCTGATTATACCGCTCCTGAAGAAGGGAGGGGACCCGAGTGCCAGGACAGCGTATCGCCCACTTTCCATGCTCACCGTGGACTATAAGATCCTGAGCAAAATCCTGGCCACGCGATTGTTGGCACATATGCCCTCCTTGATACACCCTGATCAGGCTGGGTTCATCCCCCGACGGAACACGTCGACGTGTATCCGGAGACTATTGCGGGTTATGGAAGTAGATTGTCTAGATTACCCGGCCGCTCTGACGCTGTCAGTAGACATGGAGAAAGCCTTCGATAGCGTGGAGTGGCCTTACCTGTTTAGGGTCTTGCAGGAGTTCGGCTTGGGGGATGGGTTCGTGCGCTGGACGAGGTTGCTTTACGCTAACTCGGTGGCCAGGGTGCGAACGGGGACTACGATATCGGCCTCCTACCCGGTGAGAAGGGGTACGAGGCAGGGTTGCTCGTTATCACCTTTGCTGTTCGCCCTGGCGGTTGAGCCCCTGGCGGCCCATGCCCGACTGGGACGCGCATATGCTGGGCTGTTATTGCGGGGGGAAACCCATTATATTTCCCTCTATGCGGACGATCTACTGCTCTTCCTGGCTAACGCGGAGGGGGCCTTACAGGGTGCCAAAGCGTTACTGAGGGACTTCGGTCACTTGTCGGGCTTGAGGGTCAACTGGGGCAAGACTTGTGTATACCCTGTTACACAGTGGGAGGAGACCCCCCCCGCCCTCGGGGCTATCCGCTGTGAAGCTCGCTGTCTGCCGTACCTGGGAGTGCATATCTGCCGCACCCAGCAGGATCTGTTGGAGGGGAATGTTGGTAGGGCGATTAGAGGTCTAGCGGGCAGTTTTAGATTCTGGAGCACCCTGCCTCTTTCGGTAGCTGGGAGGGTAGCGCTACTAAAGATGGTGGCGCTCCCGCGATTGTTGTATTTTTTCCGTACGCTCCCTATTTGGGTGCCGGTGTCGTTCTTCCGCAGGCTCACAGCCATGATCACGGGTTTTATCTGGGGATCTGGCAGGCGGCGGGTGGCGTTGGCCACGCTACGACGGCCCAGAGCAGAGGGAGGGCTTGCTGTGCCCGACTTCGAGTGGTATTATTTGGCGGCCCAGCTGCAATGGCTAACGCAGGCGGTGGCAAGGGAGTTTAGAGGTCCCGAAGACCCGCAGGGCAGGGTGATCCCGCGGCATGTCCTTTCTTTTATTGTCTTCCAGCAGCGACTAGAGTTGTCGCAACTGACGCTTGAGGAGCGGACGCTCCGGTTGTGTTGGAACCGCAGCTTGCGGAGGGTCGGCACTGTTCACCCCTACGCCCCGGAGATCCCATTGGGCATGTGCACGGCCCTCCCCCATGGAGGGGACTGGTCGGGGCTGGCTCGGTGGGAAGACCTAGGGCTACAGATGGTGGGGGACCTGTACCTCAATGGAGCGCTCCAGCCATTCCAGGGACTGCAGGATTCCTTCGGGATCCCGAGGGGAGACTACCTACTCCACGCAGCCCTGGTGGCAGCCCTACAAAAGCACTGGAACACGGGACTCTCTGAACCGCAGACGGCTGCCGGCTGTCAGTATGTGGTCATGGCGGCGGGCACGGTTAAGGCCGTTACATGCCTCTATCAGAGACTGGCGATGGAACACCTAGCCCCTTTGAGTGCGCTGAAGGATAAATGGGAATTGGACATTGGGAAGCCCATTCCGGACTTGACGTGGCCCAGGTTACAGAGACGGGCCTGGAAGAGCACCCGCAATGCCAGGTTTCAATTGGTGCAGTACTTTATCTTGCATAGGGCTTATTTGACGCCAGCTAAATTATTTCAATACTTTGGGGGTCCCGCTCCGCAGTGCCCTCGCTGTGGGGAGGAGGGGGCCGACTTTAAGCACATGTTTTGGTCCTGTGGCGTCCTCTGCGGTTATTGGGGGGAGGTCATGGATTGCTTGACCCACGTAACGGGGCGGGAATTGGGGGTGGAAATGGGAGTTTGCCTGCTGCTGTGGTTCCCCCACACTCCGCGCACGAAAGTCACGAGCAAGTTTTGCGACCTAGGGCTGGTGATGGCTAAAAGAGAAATTACCCTGCACTGGAAATCGAGAGCTGGCCCCAGCTTTGAGAGGTGGAGAACTACCTTCACGAAATGGGCGGGTAGCGAGGGTACACTCAGGCTGCAGCTAGCGCTGCGGGGAAATGATGAAAAAGCGTTGGCCATGGCACATGCATGGGAAGCATTAGTGGAGGACCTCCGAGGGTGGGGCGCAGAAGCAGAGGAGGGCATTGACGCACAGGAGCAGCTTGCAGCAGAGTAGCGGTGGAAAGGCTACTGACGGGTCACACGTGGGGGCGGGAGGGCTCCTCTTCTCCTTGCTGCTTGGCGCCTGATCATGGGGGTTGGGGGTGGCTCGCGGCCGCTCCCACGGCCACTCACGAGATGGACTTCTCACGGTACCTACGACTATGGCACACTGACTTGCGGGTGGGGGGAGGGAATATTTGTGTTTGGGGAGTGTTGGGGGGCAAAGCATTGATAGTTGGAAGTGGTCTGCACTGTACTATGTACTGGAGTATATTACTAGGAGAAGACCAATGATATGCTGGTCATTGCAGATGGCTATTGTGCTTGAATTATGCAATAAAAATTGTTTTTGCAAAAAAAAGCAATCTGATTCATTGAGGAAAGGAAACCATATTTATCGAGTTGGAAAGACTTGGTAAAGGTGAATAACAAAGTTACAGGTACTACACAAAACCGATGTCAGCGGGGTTTTACTAGCTTATTGTATGAATGTGGTTTGGGCCCAGGTGAGTATTAGGTGTATGTGTGACCAGAGCTGGTGACCCGCGCTCTATCACAGGCACAGCCCTATTCAGGTGCACGTGTCAGCTCCTCCCTACCAATCTACCTCAGGAAGGTCCGTCAGTCTGGTAATGGGCCAGCTGGATGCAAATGTCGCACCTCAGCTCCCTTTGTGTGACGGTCTAGAGGGAATGCAGAGACATAGAATGGTTAAAGTAAGAACATGCCAACTTTCTAAAAGTGGCATTTTCAGACTTACAATTTAAAAGTTGACTTTTCACTACGGGGACATGCAAAACTCAAAAGTACATGTCCTACCTTTCAAATACATTGCGCCCTGCCCACAGGGCTGCTTAGGACCTACCTTAATGGTGACAAATGTAATAAAAGGGAAGGTTTGGACCTGGCAAGAAGGTTAGCTTGCCAGGTCAAAATTGAAGTTTAAAACTGCACACACAAGCTCTGCAGCTGCAGGCCTAAGCCATGTTTAAAGGGCTACTGAGTGGGTGGCCAATCAGTGCTGCTGGCCCACTAACACTAGCAGCTTTTAATTTACAGGCGCTGGGCACCGATAGTACACCATACTATGGACTTCGCATCTCTTTTTGCATATATATTGTATATCGCATGCAATCAATGTGTGTTTGGTGATACATAGTGTGATTGGCCCAAAAGATTCTTATGATCCTTTCTTCCACACTGTGCACACCTACATCAGATTACTAGTGCATTTGGGAATGCACTACTCATTGTAATGTATGAGTAAAAGACACCAAGGACTCTGGCCAGCTTATTGAACCTGTGATTTTGAGTGTGTCAGCACTCTCCCTTGAGTTTCCTACAACTATATGCTTGTGCAAAATTACTTCCGAACGTGTGTTTGAGTGTATATCAGCACTATCTCATGAGCTACATTGAACTATTTATTTACGTAAATTACTAGACAAAAATGCCTATAACCCCAGAGCATCACGATTGCATGACAGAATAATATATGAAAAAAGACCCTCTGGGGGGATCCCGATGCAGTTGGTATATGGGCTGCATCTCATAAAGTTGTGATAAAAACGACTGGATGTGAATGAGATATTTACATTTTATCTTAAAAGTTTTGCTCCATTAAGCTTAGCACAACTGAACTGTGAATATGCTTTTTTGACTCACGCCTCTTCTCTCACACCAGTGGGTGACTACAGGAGAGGTTCCTTCATGGTGAGCCTGCAAGACACAATACCCAGAAATGTAGGGTAAGTGACAGATGGTACTGAGCATGATTCACAACTCTGTTTTACATTCAAACAATCAATCAAAGAATGCTTTATTAGACATTTGTGTCATAAAAGCGTCACAGGAAAAAATCTTAAAAAGCTTGGATAAAAACACTTTGTGCAAAATAGCAAGATAGGCATCAGAAATCCCGAATAATACCAATCGCAAGATAGGCATCACAAATCCCGAATAATACCAATTCATTGGTCCATAATTAAACAGATGCATTAAAATAGGTTTTCAGATAATCTCATTTCATTTCAGAGGAGCGTGTAAGAGCTTATTGAAACCCTCACACATCTTTTAGTCCGAATACTCGATCCTAATTGGGAACGACTTACAGTTTCATTTTCCAGCCACAGTTTTTTGCGAACGAATACACCACATCCACTTTAAAAATGTTGCCATCGGGATAGCGTACCTAGGTGATGGGTCTGTGAAGAGAATTCGAAGAGCTGTGTTGCATAATCTAGTGCCCATTTTCCTGCATATTTGTACTGACCAGATCTTACGCGGACCATAATAGGCAGGGCAGACAAACAGCATGTGTGCTAAGTTTTCTACTTGATCTGCACATATCATACATTTATTGGTGGTAGTGGTTGTGAAGCTCCCTAGTGGTAAAGTTCCTGTCGATCGAGGGGCTTTGTGATAATGTTCCAACATGGCTCGAGGTTCGGGTGTTGTTTAATTTGTAAATGGAGCCCTGTGAGTGAAGAGGGATCGTGGCGCCTTCACTCTTCACGTGCAATCATCTCCCAATACTTGTCTTTGAATGTGTCTTTGACAGGAACTGGGAGGTAGAGGGACTATCCCACAAATGTGCGAGGCCCAGTTTGCTGAAAAGGCCCTTTAAGTTTCGCAGCCAACTAATTTTGTGGAATTGGTCCATGTCAATGATGTCCCTTAGGCCCTCTGCCAACACAGCCAGTTCCGGTGTAGTCCATATCCTGCACCAGTATAGAGTGGGCCGTAACCTGGCATAGTCCGCCATAGCATTCCTACCCAAATCACTCTGTAAAGGGACCGTAGGTGTGCTTTGTGGTAGGCTGGCTATTGCACGCAGGAACTTGTTCTCAGCGATGATTAGCTGTGTCATGTTCTCTAAACCCCGTAGCTCAGCACCATAAAGGGCCGAGCTCACCACTTTGCTGGTGTAGATTTGAAGGACCGGGCTGAGTGGTTTTGTCAGGGAGGTTTTGCAGTTTGATGCCCAAGTAAACAAATGTATCAAGCTGCTCAAGGGGAAGCTCATCCATTGTTATTTTGCCCTTGAAGGATCTGTGTTGATTGAAAGCCATGAACTTAGTCTTGTCAGTGTTAATTTTTAAACGTCGTAGGAGACAGAATTCTTCGTACAGTTGAAATGCAAGTTGCATATCACTTTGGGGTTTTAAAGATAATCAAAGTGTCATCTGCGAACATTAAAATCGGCTAAGATAGAAGCATCGGTTTGAATGCTAGCAAGAAAATTTGCCACTTCATTTATAAAAAGAGAAAACAGTGTGGGAGCTAGCACGCATCCCTGGTGAATGCCCTTATGTACCGGGAATGGATCTGTCTTATTTCCCTGCTCCCCCCATCGTATCTGTGCAAAATTCCCCTTGTGGAGGCGGACAAAAAGGGAGAGTAAGTCCTGTGGCATCCCCAATTCTTTGAATACCTCCCATAGTTTGGGCTGTGAGACCAGGTCAAAGGATGATTTCAGATCGACATGCCCTTGCCGAGAACTACTGTCCGCCAATATATTGTGACAAAGTGGAAGACCTAATCGATTGTACTTATGTGGGCCCAAAAACGGTGACTAATGATGGAGTGTTCATCCATCCATACATGAATTTTGGCCAACACAACCCGGGCTACCACCTTTTGTATAGAATCTGTAAGGCTTATTGGCCTGTAGTTTGTGGGCATGGACTTGTTTCCTTTTTTATATATTGGGATTATTTCTGCCCCCTTCCAGGTGTCTGGGATATGAGCACCATGTGCAATAGCGTTTGCATGTAAGAGTATATACTGAGACCATTTGGATCTGTCCTATAAATTTTTTTTGGCAGGAACACAATCTAGCCCTGGTGTTCGCCCTCCTGTCAGTGCATTGAGAGCAGTTCTAACATCTGCCTCGTCAAATGCCTTATCCATGGTGTAGGGATGTGTTGATACCGATCCATGATCATCTGCATCATCACTGGCATATTGGGAGGAAAAGTGGTTAACCACTCGCTAGGATCAACATGATTTTCTGGGGGAGGTGCCACTCCACCACTGCCCCATTTGACCAAGTACCAGAATTTTTGTGAGTGTTTACTACCACATATATGTTTTAGTTCCAACCACCTATCCTCGTCCCACATTTTTTGGGCACGAAGGGTAACCTCCTTATAGGTAGTCCTAGCAGATCACACTCTGGCCAAATCATCCGACTTAATTGCCTCACTAAGAGCACCACGGACACTTCTACAATCAGTGTTCTACCAATGATGTTTGCATTCTGTGTCTCTCCTTCTAGCTTTGCTAGGTCTTTAACAATAGGTGCTAATATGTGTGAATAGCGAGGAATGCAATTGTGTAATGTCATTTAGTGATTGATGGATAAGGAGAGATGTCTCAGTCGCTTTTACTGTGTTGACCATCTCACTTGTTATGGAAAGTAGGACTCCTGGACATTCTAAGATCATAGGCCATTTAACTCGTTGCATGTTATTCGTGAGCTGGAGATCACTAGTAATATGATTAATACCTGTTTGTGGCCTTAAGACCCTACGAGCGAATCAGGAGCACCGAAGATTATGGTCGCTCTCTACACGGGCCTGCACAACCATGTCCTCAAAGTTATACCACATATTCAGACCAACTAAGAGATAATCAATGCAACTTGAGTGTAGTCCACTATTATATGTGTGTACCCCATGTCTGTCTGAAGTGGATCTAATATTCTAGACAGAGGGCTTTCATTTGAATGGTAGCCTCAGACCATCTTTTAATTGGCGGGCGTGAGCTCCAGTAATGGAACAATCCATAGCCCATCCTCCTCCTTCGCCAATTCATTATCCTCGTTATCGAGGGGTTCAAAGGTTGTATTTAAGTCCCCAGCTATGACTACAGAGGCTTCCCATTAGAGGGTTTCTAAAAGCTCGCCTAAGGCGTGAATGGTGTCTGATTTCCACCCCCATTAAGGCCTCTCACGTATACGTTGTATATATCAATGGATCCATATTGGCCGGTCTCCAACCTGATAGCTAGGATGTCATTGTTATCTGTGGGTAGGGCCCGGATTTTGCGGCTGATATCTTCTCTAACCAGATTGTAAGTCCCGCCGATGGCCGACCTCTAGCGCCCTGGATTGCTGGGCTATAGAAATTAAGGTTCCGAGCTGATGGATAGGCTCAATAGACCAGGTTTCTTGGAATGCGCAGATGTCAAACTCATCTATAAAATTGTTCCAGTCCAGAACGACATCCCTGTGCCTCAAAGCGGCGATATTCCAGGAAAGTAACATGATAGTTCATGGCTTTGTATTGGCATCTGGGATTTGGCCGGCCATCAGGATTATAGGACCAAGCATCCAGAGTGGTGCACACCTAGCAATTCTAGGAGAGCTGTCCCTCGTTAGTGATGTGCCAGCGAGTTTGGAGGCAGTAGGCTCACAGGCATGAGTTGGTTTAATGGCCTGTGGACTTGAAGCAGGGGGCGGAGGACACCTTCAGTCGATCTAACTGAGTGAGGACCTGATAGATTGGGAGTCACTGGGGTATTTAGGGGTTGGGTCGCTGATCTTATCTGGGAATGTATATTTAAGGCGGATGGTAGTTGCGAAAAGGTGTTGGGTCCAGAGATCGAAGGCTACCAGACTATCCACTAGATCACGGCGTGTTACTGTCAGGGCGATAGATTCACATCCCGGAATAGAGTGCCTTTATGCCCCAAGTATGTTGCCCTTGTAATGGACTGACACCCCCTAACTCGCCAAATCCAGTTAATGGACTTATTAACCAGAGTTGCCTCGGATTCGCTGTGTGTTATAGGTGGTAGCTGGGGTACATTAGTCAAATATATTATCTGCTTCTTCAGCAATGATTTATCTGTGCCGGGGAAGGTAAAGTGCCCAGTTGCCTGCAAATATTGGGTGCCTGCTACAGGGCCCTGCGCCTCTTTTGAGCTTGGAGAGTGATGATGAGCCATTTTGTTTTGATGTTCCCCTCCTGGGTACTCTGGGTCTTGGTAGGCTCCCTCGGCATTCCAATGACAAACTCTACTGCCATTGGCACCTATGATAGCACCCTGGGATTCCCCTAGTGTGTTGCGAGAGTTGGCTGACCCCCCCTTTTCGATTACCTCAGAAGTGGGCTGAAAGCATAAAGTATTTTTAAGGGATTGAACATCTTTTAGCACCCTGCTGAAGGATTCGGAGTGGCTACCTACTGTTACCTTAAGTGTTCTTATTTCGTCTGCCAGGTTGGTTATTTGCATTGGTAACGATATTTGCAAGGACAATTCGTTGTGAGCAGGATTAATATGGGTGACTATGCTTTCGCTAACTTGAGGAGCTTCCTTACTAATGTGGGGGATGGAGCCTGGGATGGCAGATACCTCCATATGTGGCTGCTTTGTTGTCTTAACTCCCCCTGTCTGTGCCTCACTTCTCGGGTTGACGGGATTACGTATTAGATCACTATTATCCATTAGAGGGGCAAAGCTGTTACTACAGGGAAAAGCTATGTAATCATAGCTTGACGCTTGCTCCTCTATCCCCTCATTATTTAGCACGCTAGGACTAGGGTTTAGGACAGCTGGGGAAAGTTTCTTACCCTTTGGTTGGTTGGATATTGATGGTATATGGCATTTCTTGGTATTAATGGTTGGACTTCCATGGGGCAGTGTGCTGGGTACTGTGATCAGTGAGTTGCTGGGGCCAAGAAGACATTCACATTCTAACCAGAGGTTATCAATGCGGTCTAATACCCCACCACCCCCGCCCAGCCTGCCCCCTTCCACAGTGCTCGTGGCTTTTTTGGACTTCTTTACCCTTTTTTATAGTAGCCTTTGCACTTTCCTCTTTTTGCGCTTTCCCATTTTATGCTAGCGATCAAGGCTACAGAGTATTCAAATGTAGTCACGTACAAAAGGGATCAGGCGTGCAGAGCAGGATACCAACTATATTCGATCAATTATGATGCGGGCGACAGTACCTTTATCTTGTGAAGGGCATCTAATGCAGTGAAGAACGAGGGTGCCATGGGGCAGTGTGCTGGGTACTGTGATCAGTGAGTTGCTGGGGCCAAGAAGACATTCACATTCTAACCAGAGGTTATCAATGCGGTCTAATACCCCACCACCCCCGCCCAGCCTGCCCCCTTCCACAGTGCTCGTGGCTTTTTTGGACTTCTTTACCCTTTTTTATAGTAGCCTTTGCACTTTCCTCTTTTTGCGCTTTCCCATTTTATGCTAGCGATCAAGGCTACAGAGTATTCAAATGTAGTCACGTACAAAAGGGATCAGGCGTGCAGAGCAGGATACCAACTATATTCGATCAATTATGATGCGGGCGACAGTACCTTTATCTTGTGAAGGGCATCTAATGCAGTGAAGAACGAGGGTGCCAAGGGGCAGATAACAGGGGAGTGGCCCAGCCCAGCCTCTTCCTGGCTCTGATAGGTGCAAACGGGCCAGCGCTGCAGTTTTAAGCTCCTCTGGGCGTGGGAAACTGGTTTCAGGGCCTCCTGGCGTGAAGCAATCTATGATCTGGATTCCCTTGATGGCGACTTGTGGCTGAGTGCGACGTATCGCGCTACGGAAGCTGCGCTGTGGTTTTAAGTGCCTCCGGGCATGGGAAACAGGCATCGTCACCTCCTGGCACGAAGCGATCTGGAGTCCCTTGCTGTCGGCTTGTGGCTGAGTGCGGCGTCCCGTGCTGCGGGAGACGCGTAGCGGTTTTAAGTGCCTCCGGGCACGGGAAACAGGTTTTGGCACCTCCTGGCGCAAAGCGATCTTGGATCTAGAGTCCCTTTCTGGCGGCTTGTGGCTGAGTGCGCCATTCGTGCGTTGCGGGAGCCGCGCTGCGGTTTTAAGCGCCTCCGGGTGTGGGAACAGGCATCAGCGCCTCCTGGCGTGAAGCGATCTCGGATCTGGAGTCCCTTGCTGGCGGCTTGTGGCTGAGTGTATCGTCCCGCTCTGTGGGAGCTGCGCTGCGGTTATAAGCGCCTCTGGGTGTGGGAAACAGGTGTCGGCACCTCCTGGCGCAAAGCTATCTGGGATCTGGAGTCTCTTGTTGCCGGCTTGTTGCTGAGTGCAGCGTTTTACACATAGCCACTTCTTACCCCATGGAGTCTCACACATACCTTGTTGATATTTTTGCCCAAAATACCTTTTGGTAGCACAATATTCTGGGGTCAATATTAAGCTTGAAAATCATTTCATTTGTACTTTGGTCATGGTGATAACAGAGTCATTCTACTTTGTTCTAATTAATTATTGTCTAGGTAACTATAAAGGCTCATAAAACCGGAAGATATATACTCATCTCTAAATAGGGTTGTGCAGTAATGGACAAAATAGCTCTTGTAGTCTCCTTACTCCTGAGCTTGTTAGCTTCAAGTTTACCTAATTTCTCTGTGTAGTCTCAGAAACTCTGTCCATGGGAAAATAAAACTTTATATACTTTTCTGTCTATATGGCGTTGTTTAAGGCATGTGGATCTTCAGATTTGGAGAAAAGTCAAGCCAATACAATTTCTAGGCCTTTAGGGATTTAATCACTTTCTAAATCTGACGCATTGTTTTGAGATTTAAAGAAAATCCATCTGGGGCCATTTTACATAAAGTGCCCTTGGGGCGCAATGGGCGATTGTGCCCGCTTTGCGTGCCCCTGGGGCTCTTTGTTCTTACGGAAGGGGCCGCAGACGCTTTTGCAGCCCTTTCTGTAATACCAATAGCGCTGGAGCACATAAAGCGCCAGCACTATCTTCAAGGGGGCATTTCCTCATATGTATGAGGGCATGCAAATGAGGGATTCCGTTTGCCTCTGCGACCGTGCTGAATTACCGATGTGGGCTCAGAGGCAAAAAGTCCACAGAATGCGCACTGACAGTGCACCACCAAAAAAGTGACGCACTGTCAGTGCGCCTCTTGAGAGTAGCCGTCTACAGGGAGTAAAGGGAGTCCTATGGACTTCGAAGGAGATCCTCTTGCGGCAGGTGCAGTCACTGCCTGACCTGCCTGCGAAGGGGATCTCTATTCCCCTTTAAAAGGGCAGGCAGGTGCTACCTGCGCAGTGAAACACAGCGGCTTTACAGCAGCCTCTATGTATTTCACGTGAATGCACTGCCCAGGGGGCAGCGCATTCCCCATAATGCAACGCATTTTCCTTCATTGCACTGGATGCACCTTTTTAAGGTACACCTGGCGCAATGAAGAAGAACGTGCCACATGTGTAAAGCGACTCCTGGTGGTGTGCATATATGGACATGGACCTGTAATTAATTAATAAAAATAGTTAGCACCTCAAAAAGCTATTGGTAATGCCTGTGCCCCCCCCCCCCTATAAAATAGCTTGCCTCTCTCTGCCATATACATTCTCTCTTGATATTTTCAGACAACCTCAAAATGTAAGTCATTATTTTCTGATAGGCCTCAGGGTGTGCAGAGATGTATGATATTCGTTGCAGTTTTTCAGTTGGAGCAGGATTGATATTTCAATACCCACATATTGTAGGCATTGCATCTCTTCCAAGTGGATTATGTGTTGAATGACTTTGCAGCACCAATATAAGTCCTGCTTCTCTGATGTCCCAAAGAAGACTGCTTTAAGTGAGCCCCACAGTTGTGGTGTTTTAAAAATTAAAGAAACTAAGAATCAAGAATCATTTATTGTGGTTTGATGCCGCACGTAGTTTGCAGAATATATTTCTATATTGAGTGCCATCAATTATGAAATAATACGTGTCTAATATGTTTCTTTGTACATAATTACTTGCCAAGAGGAAGCAGCTGTGAAATGCGTGCTGGCTGTTTGAGAGTGAAGAGTATGATGCATACATTTAAGATGTAATACAGATTTATGTTGTGTTTTTATTGGCAGTTGGAGTTTAGAGCCCATACAGCACAGAATCAAAGAAATGCAGTAGTTCAAAAGCAAGTACTGTGAAAGGATAAGAAGTGGAGATGCCAACTGTTCACCTCCCCCGCTTTCCCACATGTTGAGATTAATTTAAAAAACGACAAAAACACTTATGAGACAAGGACCTTCCTCTTAGCTCTAGTTAGATTTAAGGAATAGCACCAAGTGCGTGAAAAACTAACAAAAGCATTACAACATATATGTCCCCTTCCAGTTTATTTTAGGCATTGTCTCTCCAGGGGAGTGCCATGTCCCCAAGCTCGCTGATTTCTCTGCTCCTGGCCTGGTCAGCTTCACCCACTTCCAGCTGGCAGAATACATTCTGCAGTTCAGCCACTGCTGCCACATTCTTCCCCGCGTGACTCTGGGACGCACATTGGGGCATATCAACAAGGGCTTTATCTCAGCTTTTTTGGCTTTAAAAGCCAAAAAAGCAGAGATAAAACTAGCACCCTATCAACAACAGGGTGCTAACATGCAAATTGGCATGTTAGCACCCTTTTACTCTACGCTTCCCCTTGCATCTCTAATGAGATGCAAAGGAGGCGTTCCAGAGTAAAATAATAGGAGAAATGTCGCTAAGCGACATTTCTCCTATTATCAAGAATATCGATAACCCTGTTAGAGACAAAAAAAGCAGCGCTAACCTCGGTTAACGCTGCTTTTTTACGTCTGGGATTTTTCTGACTTAGCCATGATATCCTATGGAAGGAGGATATCATGGCTAAGTTTGTCTGTCCCTATCAACAATCTAACGTGAGATTATCGCTGGGTTTCCAGCGATAATCTCACGTTAGCCACTTAGCGTGAGGATTTTTATCGCTATTGAGATAAGCGTTGCTAATAGCACGCTATCTTAGCGATAAAAATCCACGCTAGCCGGCGATAATTATCCTATCGCTAAGTGAGCTTAGTGATAATTATCGCCGGTTGTTGTTGATATGCCCCATTGTTGCTTCTCACCTCCACTTTGACAAAGTAGGCTTGGTTCACTGATTGCTATTACATTTTTGAGTGAGTCTTGCCAGTCCTGCCTCTTGTATCGTGCATTAGGATTCCCAATCAGGTATCCAGCTCCACCCCTGGCCTCAAACTATGCTTTTCCCCAGAGTGTGATTTCTTTCCGTGCCTGTATGCATGCCACGGCCTTAAAGAGATCAGAGGGGCCTGCCTAGGACCAATGATTGCCCCTTGCATTATGGCAGGTGTGTGGCCTGACATGGCCCAGGGGATTGCCAAGGGCCCAACACCGTGTGCTGACATTATCTATGGATTACAACTCTGCCCACCAGTCACAGGACAGGTTGGGGAATTACAGGAGGCTCCACAATTGTCCTGGTCACCAAGGCAGGACATAGCCTAAGAGATAAAGACCTACCCAAAGTACATCAGTCGTGATGCAGGTAGACCGAATTTAAATGCAGCAGAACCACTGGCCTGAGGGAATACTTTGCTCCATGGCCTAGCGCTAGCTAGAAAATAAAGTCTTTTTTTCTCTTTCTGTAATGCACGAGCATTGTTCTTAGTCGCCTACCCTACATGTTGTGCTTCCCTGACCCCAGATTTTTTGGGTAGAACAAGAGTTTTCAATACCTTCAGGTATGGGTAACCTCCTGGAAGGCTTGTCTCACTACTTTCGTCCTTGGCTCAAATTTGTTGCAAGCCAGTTGTATGTCTGCCTTAGGCCCTGCCGTAGGTGGGCAAAATGAGAGACACAAATGTCAATTAGCCCTCAGTAGCTAGTACTGTAAACAACAATATCAAAGCAGGCTTGTGAAGGAGAGGCTTCTTTCCGGGATCCAGGCACTACAAACGAGATTCTGATGCTGGATTTATGCTCCTGAGAACTTGCACAATTTAGAAGGTCAATTGAGACAAATGTTCAAGATATATGCAAAAAGTGCCCCCTCTAGATATACAAGTTTGGGACCTTGGGGGATTTTTTAAAATCTAATTCTTCAAAAAGGTTTCCGAAGCCTAAAATATAGCGAAAGATGCATTTCAGCTGTATGCCACAAACTCTGGAACAACAATCACCCTCAAGAGAGTAAACAATCCAGGGGGCATATCAGCAAGGGCTTTTTCTCCGCTTTTTTGGCTTTTAAAGCCAGAAGAGCGGAGATAAAACCATCGCCCTATCAGCAAGAGGGTGCTAACATGCATATTTGCATGTTAGCACCCTTTTTCACTATGCCTCCCTTTGCATCTCTAATGAGATGCAAAGTGGGCGTTCCTGACATTCACTACATGTCAGAACATCCATAATGCGGCTTCGCGCTATCAGCAAGGATGCCTTAGCATTTTAGCAGACGTTTTTAGAGAAAACTGCTGTTTTCTCCAAAAACTAACGTCTGCTAAAATCCTGACTTAGCCACCCCTAACATAGGGGGTGGATTCTGCTGATACGACCACAGGGTCGTATCAGCAAGGTTATCGCCGTTTTGCAGGGAACATCGCTGGAAAACCAGCGATGTTCCCTGCAAAACGGCGATTTCCCCGCTATCTCACGAATTTTTATCGCCTTGGAGATACGCGTTGCTAATAACGCGATATCTCCGTGATAAAAACCTGCAATAGTGGGCGTTAGGAAAAGGAGAGCTAAGCACGCTTTGCGATAGTTATCGCAAAGCGTTGGTAATATGCCCCAAAGTGTCTTATCTGACAAAGGCTTCTGTTTAGCCCTGCTGATAAATGCAGTGTTAAAGGTATTAACTCTAAGGGGCATATTATCAAGGCGGCGTTTAAATTATTGCCGGTTTAGCGGCAGAAAACGTCCGCTAAAGCGGCGATAATGGGCTTGATAATATGCCCTGGAGAATTCCAATAAAAGCCCAGGTTCACACCAGAACCTGGGCTTCTATGGGAATTCACAAGGGCATATTATCAAGCCCATTATTGCTGCTTTAGCGGCAGTTTTCTGCCGCTAAACCGGCGATAATATTTAACGCCGTCCTTGATAATATGCCCCTAAATGATTCCTATGAAGAAAGATTTTTTATCTCATTTAAACACAGCAAAATCATATAGATCAGCATGCCAAAGAAACTAAGTGACAGATCGCAGCGAGACCAATGTCAGGATGCCACTGTCAATCTCAACCTTAAGAAACAAGGAACAAGACCCTGTGAAACAACCTTTCAAAACTCGTCACTAATTACCAGTGAAATAAAGAATTAATTTCAAAGTTCTTCGTACAATGTTCAGGCCTATAGTGGCAAAGATTCGAGTTATGTACAAAAACTGACTCCTCACCACATACGAGTTAAAGACCATTATCATCATTTTCTAATTCCATTCTAAAAAAGAAAGATTTCTCAGTCATTGAGGAAGATGTCTGGCAGCTCAATGCATCCAACACTAGAATACCCTGATCCCCACTCTTAGGACTAAACCCAATCCATTTTACTTTAGAAAACTCCACAAAACTGAGCTTTCTGTATTGCCATTTTTTGGGAAATTTGCCCTTTCTGCAGGGTCACCCCAGATTTTTTAATTTCTTTTAAACATGATAATATTCCCATAAACCTCACTGGCACATTTAAATGAATTGTAAGTCCCTTGTTTATGGTACAACATGTACCCAAGGACTCTCAATTACATCCCACTAGTGTGCTGCAGCACTCATTGTTGCTTCCAGTCCAGGGAGGACCTGGCTTGGCAGTTCGGGCTGGACTGTTCCCATGGGGCACAGGGTCAAGACTGATTTGCATATGGCTGGGTTCAAACTGGAATGGCATGGTGAGCAAAAAAACGATGGATTTAGGCCCAGATCTCTGTACTGGGGTGAATGTATGACATTGTTCTGCATTCTGTCCATCAATTGTTGTTTTTGCATTTGTCACCCTGAGTGGGAAGGGTATGCTCAGACGTGAGTCCCTTGCTCTCCATGCCACTGGAATCAAGCTATCCTGGCTGACGAGGGCTGTAAGCCCGAAACAGGCCCTAGGATGCTTGTTTCCAGTCCAGGGAGGACCTGGCTTGGCAGTTCGGGCTGGACTGTTCCCATGGGGCACAGGGTCAAGACTGATTTGCATATGGCTGGGTTCAAACTGGAATGGCATGGTGAGCAAAAAAACGATGGATTTAGGCCCAGATCTCTGTACTGGGGTGAATGTATGACATTGTTCTGCATTCTGTCCATCAATTGTTGTTTTTGCATTTGTCACCCCGAGTGGGAAGGGTATGCTCAGACGTGAGTCCCTTGCTCTCCATGCCACTGGAATCAAGCTATCCTGGCTGACGAGGGCTGTAAGCCCGAAACTGGCCCTAGGATGCTTGTTTCCAGTCCAGGGAGGACCTGGCTTGGCAGTTCGGGCTGGACTGTTCCCATGGGGCACAGGGTCAAGACTGATTTGCATATGGCTGGGTTCAAACTGGAATGGCATGGTGAGCAAAAAAACGATGGATTTTGTCCCAGATCTCTGTACTGGGGTGAATGTATGACATTTTTCTGCATTCTGTCCATCAATTGTTGTTTTTGCATTTGTCACCCCGAGTGGGAAGGGTATGCTCAGACGTGAGTCCCTTGCTCTCCATGCCACTGGAATCAAGCTATCCTGGCTGACGAGGGCTGTAAGCCCGAAACCGGCCCTAGGATGCTTGTTTCCAGTCCAGGGAGGACCTGGCTTGGCAGTTCGGGCTGGACTGCACAGGGTCAAGACTGATTTGCATATGGCTGGGTTCAAACTGGAATGGCATGGTGAGCAAAAAAACGATGGATTTAGGCCGAGATCTCTGTACTGGGGTGAATGTATGACATTGTTCTGCATTCTGTCCATCAATTGTTGTTTTTGCATTTGTCACCCCGAGTGGGAAGGGTATGCTCAGACGTGAGTCCCTTGCTCTCCATGCCACTGGAATCAAGCTATCCTGGCTGACGAGGGCTGTAAGCCCGAAACCGGTCCTAGGATGCTTGTTTCCAGTCCAGGGAGGACCTGGCTTGGCAGTTCGGGCTGGACTGTTCCCATGGGGCACAGGGTCAAGACTGATTTGCATATGGCTGGGTTCAAACTGGAATGGCATGGTGAGCAAAAAAACGATGGATTTAGGCCCAGATCTCTGTACTCGGGTGAATGTATGACATTGTTCTGCATTCTGTCCATCAATTGTTGTTTTTGCATTTGTCACCCAGAGTGGGAAGGGTATGCTCAGACATGAGTCCCTTGCTCTCCATGCCACTGGAATTAAGCTATCCTGGCTGACGAGGGCTGTAAGCCCGAAACCGGTCCTAAGATGCTTGTTTCCAGTCCAGGGAGGACCTGGCTTGGCAGTTCGGGCTGGACTGTTCCCATGGGGCACAGGGTCAAGACTGATTTGCATATGGCTGGGTTCAAACTGGAATGGCATGGTGAGCAAAACAACGATGGATTTAGGCCCAGATCTCTGTACTGGGGTGAATGTATGCCATTGTTCTGCATTCTGTCCATCAATTGTTGTTTTTGCATTTGTCACCCCGAGTGGGAAGGGTATGCTCAGACGTGAGTCCCTTGCTCTCCATGCCACTGGAATCAAGCTATCCTGGCTGACGAGGGCTGTAAGCCCGAAACCGGTCCTAGGATGCTTGTTTCCAGTCCAGGGAGGACCTGGCTTGGCAGTTCGGGCTGGACTATTCCCATGGGGCACAGGGTCAAGACTGATTTGCATATGGCTGGGTTCAAACTGGAATGGCATGGTGAGCAAAAAAACGATGGATTTAGGCCCAGATCTCTGTACTCGGGTGAATGTATGACATTGTTCTGCATTCTGTCCATCAATTGTTGTTTTTGCATTTGTCACCCCGAGTGGGAAGGGTATGCTCAGACGTGAGTCCCTTGCTCTCCATGCCACTGGAATCAAGCTATCCTGGCTGACGAGGGCTGTAAGCCCGAAACCGGTCCTAGGATGCTTGTTTCCAGTCCAGGGAGGACCTGGCTTGGCAGTTCGGGCTGGACTGTTCCCATGGGGCACAGGGTCAAGACTGATTTGCATATGGCTGGGTTCAAACTGGAATGGCATGGTGAGCAAAAAAACGATGGATTTAGGCCCAGATCTCTGTACTGGGGTGAATGTATGACATTGTTCTGCATTCTGTCCATCAATTGTTGTTTTTGCATTTGTCACCCCGAGTGGGAAGGGTATGCTCAGACGTGAGTCCCTTGCTCTCCATGCCACTGGAATCAAGCTATCCTGGCTGACGAGGGCTGTAAGCCCGAAACCGGTCCTAGGATGCTTGTTTCCAGTCCAGGGAGGACCTGGCTTGGCAGTTCGGGCTGGACTGTTCCCATGGGGCACAGGGTCAAGACTGATTTGCATATGGCTGGGTTCAAACTGGAATGGCATGATGAGCAAAAAAACGATGGATTTAGGCCCAGATCTCTCTACTCGGGTGAATGTATGACATTGTTCTGCATTCTGTCCATCAATTGTTGTTTTTGCATTTGTCACCCCGACTGGGAAGGGTATGCTCAGACGTGAGTCCCTTGCTCTCCATGCCACTGGAATCAAGCTATCCTGGCTGACGAGGGCTGTAAGCCCGAAACCGGTCCTAGGATGCTTGTTTCCAGTCCAGGGAGGACCTGGCTTGGCAGTTCGTGCTGGACTGTTCCCATGGGGCACAGGGTCAAGACTGATTTGCATATGGCTGGGTTCAAACTGGAATGGCATGGTGAGCAAAAAAACGATGGATTTAGGCCCAGATCTCTGTACTGGGGTGAATGTATGACATTGTTCTGCATTCTGTCCATCAATTGTTGTTTTTGCATGCAGCACTCATTGTGTCACAAACTAAAGTAGCCAAAACCTTCCTTTTTTGTACATGTAGGATGTCCCTAAAGTAGACCATAAATGCTCGTGTGTTACATTATAAAAAGTCATAATGCTTAATTTCGGTTTGGGAAAAGCGAAAAAAAAATTCAATAACCTATTTAAATAGCAATTATTGGCATAGTGGTATTTTATATTACTATTTCAAAAATGACACTTTTGGAAAGTTTCCTCCCGAATCAAAATGTGCCATTCTGCCAGTGTTCAGTGTCCCCTGACTGTTGAATGTCTCCCCTGTGTTAAGGTGTGCATTGCTTCCAGACTGTAAACCAAAGGCTTGGGTATTGAAAGGTGCTTTTCTTCCTTGAGGAGGATGGCTTGGGTGGTAGTTCTTCCCAGCCCCCTCCTGAGTTTCAAAAGTGTACATATCCTGTCATTGGCAGAATTAGCTCAAACTTCGGCCTGCCTCAATTTGTTTTCCCAGTCGGATTGGCTCCAAACTGAGTAGGATATAAGCGGAGCTGCCACAGAAATGATTAGTGACCACAGGGAGGATTTGCCCAATATCATAGCTATACCTCTGGGTGAGCAAAAGTAGCTCTGGCCAGAGGAAGAAGGGTTGTGCCATGTTGGATTTAGGTGGAGAAGGGCCCTTTGGGATAGTTTACAGCAAAAACAAACAAGTGCTGCAAGTGTTACCTCTGAGAACTTTTACCCCATTGCTCAGGGAGTAGCCAGGTGTTACACCACCACAGGCTGGCACTGGGCATAAATGCGGCATCCCCAGTAGCACCCTCAGAACACTCCTTTATCTTTGAAAATCAGAAGGGCTGCCCTACTGTGTGAATCCTGAAGGACGGCTTTAACCTATAGCAATTGTGATCAGATTATCAACCGCATTAAGGGAATCTCTACCAATGCGTGTAATTGAAGATCATGCTATATGCAGACAATATCCCTTTCATCCTGTCTTCCCCAGAAACATCACTGCTGATACTAATCAATATGATTACAGTATTCTCTAGCTTTTCCAGCCATAAAGTAAACTAGTCAAAGTACGAAGCAATGTCCACAGCGACCATGACAACCAATGACTACCATGCAAATGGAACCCCCACATGCTTAAATATCTGAGTATACTTGTGAGCAGAGACCTCAGTCACATGATCCCAGATAGTCTGCTACTGCTCATAGAACAAATAACACTCCTTAGCACACGTGACAGTTTTAAAGTAACATAAGTATGTAACGCGTTTCCACAAATACTAGGCAAAATAATGCGCAAAAGATTAGTCTTCCTTCTTCTTTGTTGTTCACTTTATTTCGTGCAAGTCTTCCCAGTAATTCTCTACAGCCACCACGTGTTTCATCGCAAAATGGGGATGTCGTCCCGCGACTTTCTCAAGGCTGTGTAGTTTAGAAAAATGCAAAAGACCAGTATGTGTATTGGGACGATAAACAATCCCATTGACAACAAACAATCCATACTCCATCAGTAATGGGAAAGTCACCAATCTAGTGTAGCTCATGCTTCAGGTGGGAAGAAAACCAATATAAAACTAATTAGAAACCTAAATGCACAATAACACAGAATGTACCTCTGTGAGACAGTAGGTCCATGAACCTAATAGCGATGGAGAGACCAAGTTGGTGTGCTTAGGATAGTAAGTGCTACTCATAAAATTCTCTTGAAATAAAAAAATGAGAGCCTATAGTTGTTAAGAAATGTGAATCATTTTGGGTGAAGAGGGTCTAGTAAAAAGAATCATAAGCGTGGACTCATTATGTGAAAACTCGTGATGTGAGTAAGTGAAGTTTAAAAAAAAAGAAATCTAATTACGGCTTTTAAATACCTATATCCCGTTTGAAAATTGATTCTGAAAACACAAGCAAAAAGATTTGTATAAGTGTATGAGTGACTTCATAATTTTACAGCACTGAAAGGATTAATTCTGGAAGAAATAGGAACCAGAGAAACGCATTCCGAAACACAGACGCAATCACACCTGAAACCATCTGCGGTCTGGAATTATCACCGCTTAATAAGTAGGTTCTTTCTGTAGGATATAACCTTTAAACAAAATTCGTGAACTTTGGATACTGGACAACATAAATGACTTATACAAATCTTTTTGCTTGTGTTTTCAGAATCATAGTAAAACTTATCTATGTAGTAAATGTTGTCGCATATAATATCGTTTTTTACTGGATAATAGCATGTCATGTATTGTTTTTTCATTCTATGTGTTTATATTATTTTATTTTTGTTTTAATTTTAGAATACTTTCATGAATTGTTATAATTTTTATATTTCAATTCTTTTAATGTTTTTTTTTAGAACTGAATTTTTATTTTAGTAGCGGGATATTTGGCTACGAGAGGATAAGGGTGGCGAGATTAATAACAAATTTATAATATATTTTTTTCCATTTTAAATCAATATTTTTTTTTAATTTTAGAATGTATTTTATTATAATGTGTTTTTATTTTATTATTACATTTAGGTGCCGATTCGGATCGGGTAAAAAAAATTCTCGTAAGACTCGTATCCGTATAGTTTTACGTACGAATCGTACAAGTCCCGTCCCACCGCTGAAGTACGATTCGTACGTGAAAAATACATACGAATCGTATCGGGAAAAGGTCTACGAGACGTACCCGGACAGTTTTACGTACAAATCGTAAAAACTGAAGTCCGAGCGCACAAGTACGATCCGTACCGCCCTTCCGAATACACAAACGTATGTAAAACGTCCCGTATGTAGCACAAGTTTACCCGGGATACGAGTCGTACAGCCCCCCCACGTATATCCGCACGTACCCCCGTATGTCAGCACAGTACCCCCGTATGTCAGCACCGTACCCCCCCATGTCGGACCGTACCCCAGCCCCGTACTTGTATGCACCGTACCCCAGCCCCGTACCCCAGCCCCGTACTTGGACGCACCGTACCCCAGCACCGTACCCCAGCCCCATACTTGGACGCACCGTACCCCAGCCCCGTACTCGTATGCACCGTACCCCAGCACCATACCCCAGCCCCGTACTTGGACGCACCGTACCCCAGCCCCGTACTGGTACACACCGTACCCCAGCCCCGTACTTGGACGCACCATACCCCAGCACTGTACTCCAGCCCCGTACTTGGACGCACCATACCCCAGCACCATACCCCCTGCGCCGTACTTGGACGCACCGTACCCCAGCACCGTACCCCAGCACCATACTTGGACGCACCGTACCTCAGCACCGTACACCAGCCCCGTACTTGGACGCACCGTACCCCAGCACCGTACTTGTACGCACCGTACCCCAGCACTGTACCCCAGCCCCGTACTTGTACGCACTGTACCCCAGCACCGTACCCCAGCCCCGTACTTGGACGCACCGTACCCCAGCCCCGTCCCCCAGCATCGCGTATGTACAGACCTTACAACAACATTGCGTATGCGAGCACGGTACAACAACATCGCGTATGTACGCACCTTACATACGCGAAAACGACTCGTACCGAACCAGGACACTGTAAAACAGCACAAGGAGGGTCAATTCGACTCGCACAACACCACAAAACACGTCTACAGTAGAAAAAACATCAAAATGACTGACCTGGCACATCCAAACAGGCAAACAGTGGCCCAAACTCACAACCACCTCTTATAACACACCCACCAAAATTTCAAACTCAGGCACACCCACAAATGGACCAATAAAAAGGGCCCATACACACAAACCATGAGCCTTTGCAACAGACTCACTGCAGCTACAGAGCACACCCCAACAACTGCACCCATACACCTTAACATATACACCTTCACACAAACTCCTCCACACATACCCCCTCTTCACATTCCCACACACACCTTCACATTCACACCCACACACCCACAACCATCTACACCCTCACCCCACACCATGCCCACAGACAAGAATCCAAAGTTCACAAGGGAGGAGCTGGACATCCTTGTCAACGAAGTCATCAGAGTTGAGCCACATTGGTCAGACAGACCAGCATAGCCGAAAAATCACACCTGTGGCAGAGGATCGTCGATAGGGTGAATGCTGTTGCACCCATCAGAAGGACCAGGAATGAATGTCAAGCCAGGTGGTACGATCTGTGGAGGGCAGTCAAGTGGAAAATGAACGAGGACCACGCCCAGAGCAACTTCACTGGAGGTGGGCTGCCCCGCAGACCGGTATATTACCATCCCTGGGAGGAGAAGGTGATGGCCCTGCTTCCGCCGGTGGGAGTACACGGACTTCAAGGACTTCCAGAGCCTGTTGAGTACACAAACAACTCATGGAACGTGGGGGGAATGGCATCCACACCCCAACTACACAAAATGCACGCAACTACCCCCAAGCCCTCACCGGACACAACCACACTCAAAAACAACGCTCATGCCACTAACATGTTTATGCCCCATTCACAAAGCAAGGTCATGCCATGTCCCAGGCTGCATGAAACACTAACCCAAGACTGGATGTCCAGGATGCTGGGAGGGTGGGGCTCACAAAACACATTGTTCAACTCTGAATCAGACATCATTGCCCTCAGCCCATATGGCCCAGGTACATACCCATGCACCATGCTCAAAGCACAGGGACTGGCTAAGTACTGACACTTGGCCCTGCTGTAGGCAGCACAAGGCCCTCCTGTGACCACTGCAAATTCAAACACCAACACAACAAGCTCAGATATCTAGGACAGGAACTCACACTCACTGTCATGGCAGCATGCTCCATGGGGGGACAGATACATCACCTGGGAGACCCACTGCCAAATCACACTACACCCACCAGCAGGCCCTGTCACACACACCCCTTACACAAGCACACACCCCCAGGGCAGGCAGTGGATTTACCCACACTCACAATGGACATGTGACACAACAAGATCAATCCATAGCCAAAGAAGCATCCAAGCCAAAAATCTACATGTCAAACACTCAGGAGAACATATGAATCTGTCCCCCGCAACATACCCATCCACAAGTGAACATTGAGGAGAATGCTAGGCACATACAACTGCCTGGAGGAACTGTGCCAACTTGAATATGTATGAAACATGGATGTCGCATGAAACAGCATTAACAGTGTCTCTCTCTCACACACAGGGCAACCTCATGGATCTCCCCCCAACAATGGGGGGAAGAATCACAGTCTCAGGCTCGGGAGGAATCTGAGCCCAGCGGCAGTGATGCCTCCCAACACTCCGTGGATGACCCCAACCCACCTGGACCCTCTGGTGTCCAAGCCCCTGCAGCACCTGCTTCAGGAACATCTGTGCCAACCACCACCCCCATTCCTGTCACATCCCAGGAGACACCAAGGAGCCCTGCCCGCACTGAACTACTGATCCAGTCTGACCTGGAGGATCAAGGTTCGCCGGGCACCCAGGAGGAGGCAGACAACCCCGCAACTGCCATCCCTCAGGGGTCCCGTAGACCCGATGTGCCCACAACGGCAGGCCAGGCTCGTGTGGGCAGGGGTGGTGGGAGTGGAGGCAGGTGGAGGTGAGAACCTGACCAGCCAGCTGAAGGGACCAGTATGTCACACATACGCAACATCATGGATGCATACCGGCGTGACTCCAGGGCCATCAGCCAGGTAGTGGAGACCCTCACAGAGATTAAGAGCCAGCAGGCCGAGCAACACACCAGTCAACAAGAACACCAAGGACGGATGGAGGCAAGACTGGCTGAGCTCCTGGCAGTGCAAACGGACATAAGCCGTTCACTCCGTCGGATCGCCGACAACATGGGCAACCCTCCCTGTGCCACCAGGCGAAGACCACCACCAGCCACAGGGAGGGAGGAGGAGGAGGATTTGTCCGACGGAGCGTCCCAAACATCATCAAGGCCTGCATCTGAGGGTCCCGCGAGGAAGGTGGGTCGTCCACGAAAAGACCGTGGGAGGCAGCAGACCATCCACATCTCCCAGGTCACCTGGCCTGGCACCTGGCCTTCATGCGCAACAGCATGACCTCATTCACTGACATTCTCTGCCACATGGACTTTCTGGTCACAGTCTGACCAATGATGACAAACACTGTGTTCTGGACTCTGATGACTTCAAATGCCAAGGATCCCATCTCCCCCTGTGAGCTAGGCATACTGTATAGCACCTATTTTTTCCCACAAAACACGCCCCCCACCGAGAATAAAACTAAATTTCTTTAATTAGATGTTGCAGTCATTTTGCATGAGTCCACAACATACGTGTGGGGAAATGTCAAACTATTCCTGAGTGTTGAACTGACTCCAGCCATCCATACCCTGGGATCTGAGTCTGGTACAGGACACACATGGGTCACAATGTATCATCCAATACAGACCTGGAGCACAATACTCACCCGTGATGGCCTCAAGCTGCTGAGGGGGGGCTTGCAATACTGTGCGGGCAGACCAATTTTTAAGAGTATCATTAAGGTGTAGAGGTCATGGCTCATGTGGAGGTTCCCGGGGAGGGAGTCCCAGGTATGTTTGGCCAGGTGGGAGAACTATCTCCTGCATGCTTGAGTTCGGTGGATGTGATGAATGGTGGCCAGGGCAAGGTTGGATGCACGGAGTTGGCCCAACGGGGTCTTGGATGACAGACGTCCAAGGTTGGTGTGGGGTCTGGGGTTGTGGACTGCCTCCTGAGTGTGGGTGAGGAGTGTGAAGGTCATCCTGCAGCAGACAGTGATCCATTGCAGCTATCTCAGGTGGACGGTGATGTGGCTGGGGCACGGGATGTTGAAGCTGAGGTGTGAAGATGCACCCTGGATGTGGACACGTTTTCCAGGAGTTTGGCTGTACTTGCTCCGTAGAGGGCAGGGCTGTAGTTGACACGGCTGGTGTCGTGGACCTGGGGGACGGTCTGTCTTGCCTTGGAGTGGATCTAGCTGTGGATCATGTGCATCATGCGGAGGGTGTTGCAGCATGAGGTACAGATGCTGGTGAGTTGCATGGCAATTGTGAGCGATGAGTCCATGATGCACACCATCTTGTGTGCATGGCCACTGGGTGCTGGTGCAGTGCCCTTGCGGGTGGGACACAAGGAGTTGACCTAGCTGTAAGGGGACAATCCTCAGATGATTACCTCGGTCCTGGCCAAGTCCAGCCTCAGGTGGCTGATGTTCAGCCATTCATCAACAGACCTCATGCCTTCCTGAAGGTTAGAACTGGCAATGGCTGTGTCTTTGGTGAGGGTGAGGAGCAGCTGGCTGTCAATGGCATACAAGATGATGATGAAGTTGTGTGCGCATGTGATGGTGGAGAGGGGGGTCATGGACACATTGAAGATTGACATGCTGAGAGATGAGCCCTGGGCCATGTGCCAGATGACGCCACTGTACTACATGCTTAAGGCTTGAGTCCCACTCCCATGGCCTTGCTGGTGAGCTACTTGGTGATTTCATCCTTGTCCATCCCCTGGATACCAGTGTTGGAGATGTGTGAGCTGACAGTGTGTGAGCACATTGTGTATAATGCTGTGGAGAGGTCAAGGGGGGTGGCTTCACCATTGTTGAGCAGGGCAAAGTTGTCGGTGTTGGTGGCAATGATGACGGTTGCAGTGGGGTGATTACTGTGGAAGATGGTCTTGTGAAGGTTGCCTGGAGCTCTTTGCATGGAGGAAGTTTGTCAGTTGCTAGTTGCCTGTCTTCCTGATGACATTTGCTGGCTAGGGAAGCACGGTGATGTTCCTTGAGAGCCTGCGTTCCTGCCGTCCGTTGTCTAAGAAGGGCCTGGGTCACTGCATGCCTCTATCTACCATGGAATGTGGCTAACTCCAATGATACATACATGACGTGCTGGACGGGGGCTACAAGGATGGGGAATGATGTGGTTGAGATGTTGTGTGGGAAGGGGCCTGATGGAGATCCCCAGGGGATGTTGCACATGAGCCGGGTGTTGTATCTCCTGATGATGGAAGTCCAAAACCTGAGGGGGGGTTGGTCCCGCGTATAATAGTGCGTTCTGCCTCTGTGTGCCAAGGCTTGCGTGTATGTCCATGAGCTTGCAGTGGTAGAAAGTTGCAAGGGATTGTCTCAGCCTTGCAAGGGTGGGGTGTCTTTTGGATGGAGAGCTGATGTCAGTGCACTCACAATGCTGATGAGCTCCTTGATGTCGTGCGTTTTTTTGGCCTCTGCCCCATCTGAAGGATCCTCAATTGTCCTTGCTGATGATATGGTGATGGCTGTGTGTGCCGTTTTCCAGGGTTGTAAGGCCACTGATGGTTATTTGTGTTGCAAGCTGTGCACAAGAATCCTGCTAGACGTGTATGAGTCCAGTAGGTCTGCCTTGTCCCAGGTGGCTTAATTGTTGATGTGCGCCACAGGAAAGTCCGTCAATGTGGCTAGATTGTTGGATCCAGTGTGTGAGGTTGCAGGGTGTGGCGGTGGTGTTGGTGCCAGTGTCCCACACAGCATGTCTGTGTTGACTTACATCAAGCATCTTTGGGGGATTGGTAGCGGGGTGTGTGGCAGTGTGTTGCTTGTCAGAGACGTGGATGCTAATGTGGATGGACCAATGATGGATGCTGGTGTGGTTCTCATCCAGCCAGAAGTTCCTGGCCCACAGCCACATGTATCCTGTGGATGTGAGGGCGTGCATGAAGATGGACGTGTTGATGGCTTTACAGAATTGTGGATGTAGGACTGGAGATCTGTAGATGAGTGTTACTCTGAGGGTTTGCAGGGGGTTTGTGCCCTGAGTGAGTACTTGGGAATAGATATCAATTCATCCTCCGGGATTGTTAGTGCCGTCCCTGCAGGTGCTCTTGTATCCGTCTGAGATGGCAATGAAGAAGTTGTGTGCTGAGGATTACTTTTATCCAGGTCACTGTCATGAAGGTGATGTGTGGGCCTGTTGTGTTGAGGAAGTAATAGAGTCCAATGGCGTGCTGTTGGATGGAGCCGGTGTGGAGTAGGAGGGACATGACCTGGTTGGTGTGACAGGGCCTGGAAGGTGGGACAGTGCTGTGTAGGCAGTTGGAGTTGCACACTCAGCATGCGAAGGTGTCGTGTGTGCGCTTAGGGTATGTCTGAGAGCAGGCTGTTGATTTTTGGTTGGACATTGCTTGGAGGGTGGCTGCAACATGAGACTGTTGTGTGATGTGGGTCATGCAAGGACATGAGGGTCGTGCAATGTGCACGTTGCATGCCCTGACGGTCCTGCCTTTGGCACCGCGTGGCCGCAACAGTGGCACAGACAAGCTGATGACAGCCTAATGAATGGGTGGAGGGAGGAAGGGAGGAGCATCTTGGAGGCGTGTGGGTTGCAGAATCTGGGAACTTGGTGGGCCCTTGCCGCAGGGGCCGCAGCAGCAGGCGGCATGTACTGTAAACTAGGCCGAAAGTAGCACACAAAGACAAGGATGTCAGAAAGGACAACTGCAACAGGCGTACGTAAAGGAAGGAGTGTTAGGTTACTCATGGCTCACCCAGAGAAAATGGATGAACAATCACCAAAGATGACTGACACAGGATCAGGAAACAGAAGGCCGAGCTGTGCACAGGAGACACACCCTTAGCAGGAGTTGATGGCCCGTTGGGGGGAGCAACCTGCCCAAATACATACACAACCATGGACTTCATGCACAATAGAGATCATTAGCCATGAAGAACTGCATGCATGTTGCCGAACTACACATACACTCATATGCACAATCTTTGACAACTATGCCAGAGATGACGCATGCAAAGTGGCAAGAAGAGACCTGCATTGACAGAGATGAGGCACTTTGGAGGGTTAGGAACACCTTTATTACTCAAACTCACACTAAGGGAAATGCATCAATATGAACAGACTCACAGGTCATTTGACTGAACATGTGGGACCTACGCTGGACACCCCCTTCACAACACGGATGTTGTAAATCCAAATGAACTGGCACACAAGTTAAGGGGATGAGCCAAACACATCCTGCTGCACACGGAGAGGCTGCAATTCCCCATTGAGCCTGTTATGGGGATGTCCCACACTATGTCCACCCGTAGCATCCCGTATGTTTCAGAGGGAAGTTTTACACACATTGATGCCTTCACCAGAATTCAAAATCCATTACAGATGACTGTCACGAAGGGTGACTATCAATTCATGGGAGTCATGCTACATGTTATGTGCCCCATGGTGAGTCGACATATATGCATGGTAACACAACATGCACAGAAGCAGTCCTCACACAT
Organism: Triturus cristatus; assembly: GCF_964204655.1. Classification (NCBI taxonomy): domain Eukaryota; kingdom Metazoa; phylum Chordata; class Amphibia; order Caudata; family Salamandridae; genus Triturus; species Triturus cristatus. Next base: position 729,014,127 of record NC_140587.1, on the reverse strand, counting down.
TCCAAACACGTACCACCCCCAAAACGCCTTGCTGCAATCCTTACCCAAAATGACATATCCACATGTCCGTGAATGGAACGCTGATTCAGCACACGTTGCAATACTCATGATGAATAGCAGGAGGACAACGATGACACGTGCAGACAACATGCGCAAGAACCTGGGAATGAGAGACACACAAGAAGTCAGCTGAAAGATTTTTCTCCGCCTACATGGTCATTTACTAAACATGAACAATGTTGTCCCCATGCTAATGTAAAAGAAAGTGTCTCTGCTAAAATGTGTGGAATGACATCATCACTCGAGTGACACATCAGAACACACATCTAAGACACTTAGCATACAGTTAGCTGGACACCCACATTGCAACACATGCCACCCAAGGCAACAAGCGTGCACACTCAGTGACTCACCATTATGAGAAGAAGTTGCGTATGAGCTGACTCCGGATATCCTCCTCCTCCTCCTCCTCCTCCTCACTTGCCTTGTGACAAAGCCCTTCATCCTCCACGGGTGGATGTTCCTGCTCATCATGCTCCAGGATGAGTGGCACTGCCTTCTCCACTGCCATGTTGTGCAGCATGCAGCACACGAGGACGATTTTGCAGACCTTCGCCGGTGCATATGGGAGGGACCCGCCTGTCTTGTGAAGGCACCGGAATCGGCTCTTCAGGAGGCCAAACATCCTCTCAATCACTCGCCTGGTCTGCCCGTGTGCATTGTTGTACCGGTGATCTGCAGCTGATCTTGGGTTGCGGAGAGGTGTCATCAGCCATGGCATGTTGGGATAGCCAGAGTCCCCTACATGGAAACATCATATAAATAAGTGGGTCAGGAGATGCAGTAAGAGCCAAATATACCGCAGCACACAGGACAAACAGAGTATACCCACCAACATGACATGCTCGTTCGTTGTGCAGCCACAGCATCATTTGTGGCACCCTGCTACGCCTCATGATGTAGGCATTGTGTGCTGATCCTGGAAAACGTGCACAGACATGGGAAATCAGCATGTTAGCAAGACACACCACAAGGGCATTTATAGAGTGGTAATGTTTATGGTTGGGATAGGCTACCTCCTGTGCCTGTGGTGGTACCAAAGCCACATGCGTCCCATCAATGGACCCAATGACATGGGGCATCCCTCCCAGGGCATAGAAATCACCTTTGACACCTGTCAACTCCTCAGGTGTAGGAAAATGGATGAATTCATCAAGGTGCTCCAACATGGCTGCCAAAACATCACGCAGGACACGGCTGAACATTGTCTGTGACATGCCACCAACATCAGCTATGGTGAATTGAAACGCACCTGTGGCAAAAAAATGTAGGGCTGCCATCACCTTCATCTTGGGGGTCAGCACAGTAGGATACCTGTGTCGCGGTTGGAGGTGTGGTGCCAGCTTGTCGGTCAAGTCCTCAATCAACTGTTGATTGAATCCCTAACGTCGGATGCAGGCACGTTCCCTCATGGCACCCAAGTCTGGCATTGGTCGGGGGACAGGCAGTGCCCTGCAGAATATTGTATTGAATAACGAAGCTTGAGAGCATAACAACATCAATGTGAATGAACAGAGCACATGCTAAACTGCTACTACACATCAGCTAAATACAGAGTCTGGTCTGTGCAATACATCCAGGACACGTATTCCAGCTTGGTGATACTCCTACGAAAAGCCAGATACACCTGTTGATTGGCAAGTCTACATGACATGCCGTGAAACGAGCTGGGGGCCAGTCTGAGTGAACAGCCAGAGACATCACAGGAGTGACATACATCCACATAGCTGCATTTAAAGGATGTCATCTCATACAGACATCTGACGGCAAGCTAGATGCACAGGTTACATGGAATGTCAAATTTACAGATCAAACACATTGTGATGAAGGGGTACACGTGAAAACAGAAAACACAGACATTGAGACGACACAGATATGTCCTCATGTGAAAATATCATGTCCGATGCATACAGACCCTGCTTACGTGGGAATCCACATGTGGCATGGTGTGCGTAGATGTGTGCCATGCCCATCTCCACACAGACACATGTTGGATGCAGCAACAGCAGATGTAGTTGACGGAACACTAACAACAAGCTCATGGGAACACATGACACACACATGACATAGTCACATCGGGGCACGCTGATCGTGAAATGTCAGTTGTTATTGTCCCTATCCCTGGCATCAGGGGACAGTTGCAGGTGGTGGTGACTGTGCCATACCAGTGATGATGTGCTTGACACGTTTGTACTACAGGCACACATGTGCAAAGTGTGAAGGGGAAGTGTGCCACATAGTGCCCCATCACACATGACATGTGTACACAGGTCATCATACATCAATTGTGCAACTACATGAGAAGACATGTGCAATATCACTGCCTGACACACCTAGGCCCTGCACATGAAAGTCTGCAATGACAATGACTTGATGTACAGCCTTGTGCGAGTCGAAGACCTCCATTCCTTTAGTGTGCACCTCCTATCACCAGTGTAAGCGTGTGAAACGCCCTGTACACACGCACTGAGAGCATGTGTACGGTCCGTACCACGCGTACTCCTACGGCACCACTACAATAGTGATACACACAGTACCCACGCTCTGAGAGCGTGTGTATGGCCTGTATCACTATAGTAGTGGTGCCGTAGGAGTACGCGTGGTATGGACCGTACCCACGCTCTCAGAGCATGTGTACGGTCCGTATCACTATAGTAGTGGTGCTGTAGGAGTACGCATGGTACGGGCCATACACACGCTCTGAGAGCGTGTGTATGGTCCATACCATGCATACTCCTACGGCACCACTACAATAGTGATACGCACCGTACACACGCTCTCAGAGCGTGTGTACGGTCCGTATCACTATAGTAGTTTTGCCGTAGGAGTACGCGTGGTACGGGCCATACACAACCTGAGAGCGTGTGTACGGTGCGTATCACTATTGTAGTGGTGCCGTAGGAGTACGCGTGGTACGGGCCGTACACATGCTCTGAGAACGTGTGTACGGTCCATACCACATGTACTCCTACGGCACCACTACAATAGTGATACGCACCGTACCCACGCTATGGATGTGTGAGTACGCTGTATATCACTAATGTAGTGGTGCTGTACGTGTACGGGTACGTGTGCAATGCACCGTACATGTTTTTTTAAATCAAAAATTACATATGGACAAGTATTAGGCCCAAAATGCATGCTGGTTGTCATGGATACAGAGATTTCAGTTGCAATGTGGCCATCGTGTGGGCTTGAAAAGTCAGTTGGCCCAAAAATTACAATGTTGCAAAGTGGTGTTTGCCTTGCTATGATGCTCTAAATTTGAACCATGCAAATTCGTGCCATTGGTGTATGTTTAAAGGAATTGGAGGAAACGTAGGATGCAAAGGAGTCTGACCAATCACTCTGTACTCCTGTAAATGAAGGCCCCCAGCAAGACAGATATAAGTCAGCTAGAACCCATGAGAGGGCACTTGCCTGCACAACTTTCCTGTCGACCACACTGCTGCTGTCTGTGCTTCCTCTGGCACCATGTCGCGGACTGTGGAGAGGGCCCAGCCATTCACACTTGAGGAGAATGAGGTATTGCTGGATGTCCTCCTCCCACAGTACCCCAAGCAGTATGGGAGACCAGGGGTGCAGGTGAGTGCTGACTCCGCTACCTTTGACTGTGCACCCTTTTTGTGACTGTCACTTCTGGCATTGTGTCCAGGTGTGACAGACATGCAATGTTGTTTAGAGTGGGTCCCAGGGGGGGAAAGGCTTATGTCTCTCATGCAGAGCATGATGTAGTTCATGTGTGCACTCCTCACTTGCATTGTGCTTACTGTGACATTCACTGCATAGTGCATGACACATTCAGCCTGGCAAATCCTTGGTGGCATTTTTTGGCTATTGTCCTGATGTGATTCAGTAGTCCCCCCAGTGTGACAGGTGACTGTACCCACAGATGTGTATGAGTTGAGTGGACCTGTGGTGAGAGTGTCCAAGTGATGTGTACGCCCTCCTGGACATTGATGTGTTTGAATGTTCCTTATCATGTGGGTGAGTGTCTATGTGAAGTGTTGCACCACAGCTGCATGGAGGAGGCAACAGATCTACCCATCTGATGTGACAAGTAAGCCGTGCTGTGTGTCTGACTTGCTGAGCTAGCCCGACACCTGTGACACCCCACAGGCAAGTGGCACTTGTGAAGAGTGAGGTTCGTATCCGCTGTTGCCAATGACAGGTGATTGATCTGTGCCTGTGTGTGTCTGTGTACTCTGCTGAGGTTGCGTCAGTGGCTTTGGGCATGTAACTGCTTTGAGGTGCTGTCCATCAGCCTGGTGTTGCATGTGATGCACAGTGTGTGCCATGATCAGGGAGTGTGTCGCACCCCTCCTGCCACCTGTATACTTTCAATGGCATATAGTGCATTGGGTCTTCCACAGAGGCCAATGTCTATATGATAAAGATGCAATTCCTTGGCAGCATCCTATGCCCTGTTCAACATATCAAAGATGTTCAAATGTGTGTCTCTGTGACATGGAGCAGGTGTAGTGATGTTGTCTCACTTTGTCATCCTCACAGGTAACTGCCTACGAGAAGGGGGGATCTGGAAGGAGATCGTCAGGGCCGTGAGATCGGCTGGGGGTCGCAGTCGGTGCCTAGACCAAGTCCGAAAACGGTGGCAGGACATCTGGTGCTGGACCCGGCGGATCTCCAGGGTCCAGCTGGGGTTCTCACCTCCACGCCCCCACGGCGGGCGCCGACGCCTGACCACCCGCATGATACGTGTCTTGGCGGTGGTCTTCCCTGACCTGGATAGGCAGTTACAGGAGAGACAGCAGCAAGGCGGGGGTCGGTCCATGTCTGTTTGTTGTGTTGTGTGTCGCCAGCTTTTGGAAGTGCTCTGTAGCCTGGATACACTGCCAGGGTGTATATGTGCAGTGCATATTCTGTCCCCCAAAGTCAACCGGTGCTCTTATTCATCCCTTCCCCTCCTTGACATGTGTCCCCTGGTCTGTGTGTAATCACAATTGCACATGGTCATCTAGGCTGCCAGTTAATCCAAGTGCACATTGCTTTCTGCATCATATGGGAGGGTGGTCTGTGACATGTGTTGGTACCTTGCGTGTGCCCTGTCCTGTTCACTCTGTTGGGGGTCCATATTTGTTGGCACTGATGATAAGTCTCAACATAGGAGTGTGAGGTTTCAAATGAACACACTTGCAGCATGCATGACCAACGTTGTGGCCTCAGACATGATGTGCATGAGTTGGAGATATGCATAGTGGCAGGACGGTTGCTCATGTTACAGTCAGATCATTCCAGGAACAAGGAGCAGTGTGCCCACTACAGTCCCCTGAGACACCCTGGCCTCGTAATCATGTGTGTCATCCAACACTGTGCCCAATCTTAGTGTGTTCAGCATATGTTAGCCTCTGTGGCATTGTTCCCTGGCCTCATTTGTATTTATCCAAAGTGTGCTACATGTGTCCACTGGACAGGGAGACCCCATTTGGCTTGTGCATACTCACACTGGGCAGTGCCTGTGTGTCTATTCACAACTATCTGTTGATGGTTGTTTGTCACAAATATGTGTTGTCAGCCTCACGAGGTGATGTGGAGTACATTTGGGAATTCTTGCAGCACATTTTTGTAAACCCTGATTAAGATGTGTCACTTCTTGATCTGTCTCAATCACATTGTCTCAGGTATGGGGGATTTGTGCGGGCGAGGCCTACATGGCCAAACCTTATGTCTCCTTGCCAGGTCTGACCTGTGTGTGATAATTGGCTGGACAGAGACTCAACGTGCAGTGACCCAGTGATGTTGTGCAGGGTTTTATGTTTGTGCTTTGCAGCATGTGTCAATTGTTTAAATACATGATTCCTGCTCATACATTTTTTGCACCAGTGTGTGGTCCAGATTCTACGTAGTTTGGTCTTTGTGTGCTGACATCTGTGTGGACATTCTGCCTTGCCATGAGGGTGTCTCCTCAGTGCAGGTATGCCTTTTTACAACACAATTGCAGGCCCATTAGCTTATGCATTGTCCTGGGTTTGGACATGTGTACCACTCCACATGACAGGCAGTGGGTCAGATGTGTTGCCAACTATGTCATCAGGTAACGGATGGCCATGTGACAACTGACATAATTCAAGTTGTTAGTCAAAAGGTATTGTACCTTGGCACTCACAACACTTATCAACAGGTCTTCATGTTTTAAATGCTTTAGTTTGATGTTTTGTTGTTAAGAACAATAATGTGCCTGCATGACAGATGTCTCCCAATGAAGTGCACAACAAACCACCTTTACACTTTCAGGGAACACACAGGCACATTTAAAAAGAAACAGTGGTCCCTGAAACCAAACGATAGAGCAAAAAATGAATATAGTCAAAATTGAAACTATATTATAGCCAATGTCCAGCCGGGCATGGCATCTTTAATAAGTAGAAGTTCTTAACAGTGAACCAAGAAATGTAAGTAGAATTTCGGTGGGACACAAGCCTGTATCCTATGACTTACATACCAAGTTGACAGAAAATGATAAAACACATTCAGGCAATTACATTGATGTTTCTTTTTAGAAATAATGAATAGCGAAACATCTGGTATTCACATTGCCACCTTCACACTATATTACATACAGCAATATTTAAGGTGTAGGGTGGGCAACAGAGTCGACGGCGTTTCGATCCTTATGAGAGAGATACAGGATCATCATCAGGACTTAATTAGTTAAATTGCCCTTATTTAGAATGCCTCATGTTGCCATGGAGGCAACGGAGAAGGTGCCGATTCGCGATCTGGCAACGTTGCGTGAAAGATAAGAGTTAAGGTAGGAAAATGCCTACGGACAAATACTTCCAGGAAGAAGGACACGGATAGGTCTCAATAAACTGGAAGAAATGGGTTCCGTGGCCATGCAGTGTGTTCGGACGATGCCATGCAGTGTGTTCGGACGATGCCGGAATGAATCGACGATAAAAATTGGCAAACCCCAAAAATCGCTGCTGTACCTCCTTGACATCTGTGGGGGATGGCCATTCGACCACAGCCTTGTGTCCATGGTGATTCCGTCTGGTGACAGTACAAACCCCAAAAACTCTACAGTGCGAACACTGAACGCACACTTCTCTCATTTTACATAGAGCTGATGTTGTCGAAGTCTTTCGAGGACCAACTTCACATGCCTCACATGTTCTTGTGGGTTCTTAGAAAAAATCAAAATGTCGTCCAAATTGATCACCGCTACCTTATCCAACAAATCTCCCATGGCATCATTAATAAAATGTTGAAAGGCTGCGGGAGCATTGCACAGCCCGAAGGGCATCACCTGATATTCGAAGAGCCCGTACTTGGTTCTGAAGGCAGTCTTCCACTCATGACCCTCCTTCATTCGGATAAGATGGTAAGCTCCCCGAAGATCTAATTTTGTGAATATCTGAGCCTCTTTGATCTGATCCAAAAGGACGGAAATCAAAGGTAACGGATAGCGGTTTTTAAACGTTACTCTGTTGATTGCTCGATAATCGATGCAAGTCCTCAAAGACCCTTCTTTCTTTGGAATGAAAAACAATGGAGAGGAGACCGGAGACTGGGATGGTCTAATGAACCCGTTAGCTAAGTAACGATCCAAATAATCCTTCAAATACAGGTTCTCGGCCTCCGTTAATGCGTATATCCGACTGCAGGGCAAAACGGCCCCGGGTTCGAGGTCAATGGCGCAATCATAAGAGCGATGGGGGGGCAATCGTTCCGCTTCACATTCACTGAACACATCTCCAAATTCCTTGTATTCATCCGGAACAAGTATAGACTCGACAACCCCAATGGAATCTCCCCCGTAAGACAACAAGGTGGCTGTGGAAGGTTCTAGATTCTTCTCGTCTGAAGAAAAACAATGTTCAGAACAAAACAAAGAAGTCATCTCAACAGTCCGATTCTCCCAGTCAATAGTCGGATTGTGTGTGGTGAGCCACGGAATACCCAGAATGATCTGAAACTGTGGGGCATCAATCAGGTTAAACTGAAGATATTATCGATGTCCATTTGATTGGACAACTCAGTGTGATGGGTGATGGGACCCGATGAAAGATTGGTCCCATCTACGGCTCGAACCAACTCCTTCTTTTCCTTTAACATCGCTTGGATTCCCATCCTCTTCGCATACTTGATGTCACAGAAGTTCCCAGTAGCTCCGGAGTCAATCATGATGGCTACTCCTGTGATTTCTTGTTCACGGAACTTCAACGTCATCTGTAGGATCAAATGTGGTGCTTGAGTTTGAAGGGTGTTCATTATACAATGAGATTCTGGAACCTTCTTCTCACATTTCGCCATCTGAGCGGCTCCTCCTACAGATGGTTTTGAGAGTTTCCCGACACAACAGGTTTAGGTCTCTTTGGGCACTCTTTCACGAAATGTCCTGCTGCTCCACAGTACATACATAACTTCTTTGCTCTCCTCGACCCCTTTTCTTCTTTACTTAAGGGACCCCTCACCGTTCCTATCTGCATTGGTTCACTCTCTGATGTGGATCCATTAGTTTTACTCCCTTCAACTCTAGGTCTATCAAAACGTGAAAAATTCCATTTAAAATCTCTAGACTTCTTTTCTCCTTTTCTCTCCGCACAGCGAAAATCGATTTCTAACACTAAATCTACTAATTCTGTAAAGTCAGTAGGTCGGTTTGGAATCTGTGCAAGCCTGTCCTTTATCTCATCCCGTAGGCCTCTATAAAACAGTGCAGCCCTCTTCTCTGGTGGCCAATTAGTTTCCACTAACAATTTGTTAAATTGCGTTAAGTACGTGAGGAGATCTTTGGATCCCTGACGTAGTTCCAAAAGTTCATTGTCAGTGGCCTGGGAAATTCTTCTCCTGTCAAAAATACGAAGAAACTCAGTCTTGAAGCGATCAAAATCATATAAAAAAGGATCATCTCGGGAAACCAGAGGCATAGCCCAATTGGCGGCATCCCCACTAAGATAAGACAAAATGAAAGCCACCCGGGATTGAGCGTCTGGAAATAGGGTTGGGCGACACATGAAATGAAGGGAACATTGTGTGAGGAACAATTGGGCCTTTTGAGGATCCCCGCTAAACCTTTCGGGTGGTGCTAAAGGAATAAGGGGGGAAACCGAATGAACAACTTGGGCCACTGTTCGGGGGTTAGTTTCTGGCAAGGAACCCTTTAAATCTGCTACAGAAGGAGGAGAGTCTGAGGACATCATCTCACTAACTCTTTGGGATAGCATCATTGTTTCCTGCCGTGAAGCTACCATTTCTTGTTTAACCCCTTCCATGCTCATGACGGAACGGTTCCGTCATGAGCGTCGGTTGAGCTGTGCTCATGACGGAACCGTTCCGTCATGAGCCCGCCCGCGCAAGAAACGGTCAGCACCGCGGCGGAATTTGCGCCGCATGGAAGGGGTTAAGACTCTTATTCTCAGCGCTAAGATGTCCTACATCCCACTGAATTCTCTCTAACATGTCCCCTAACGCCTTCAAACTGAAACCCTCCGCCATTCTGCCTGGGTGGAGTGAAGTCGTGGGCACTTCAATCTGTCAAGGCCGTCGATTCTCCACAGAGGCAGAAGAAGCTTATTCCCCATTCCTTCCTCTCAGAACACACTGCGTTAAGCAGCTGCTCTAAGCAGGGCGAAAGGGGAGTGGACAGAGAAGAGAAAGACACTCGAGCTGGACATGAATTCCCTTGTCTTCTGTTTTCCTGTCTTCTGGGATTCCCAATGCACATAAGGGGAAAGAAGCATTCAAATACACATAACAGTTCTGCTCATTACTAATCTATTCACTTCTTGTCTATCCTACCAGGTATGGCTGGAGTATAGGCTCCTCTTCTGTATTGAGGTCTCTCAGTTCCTACTGGCCTGGAACTGCAGCTTCCTAACACACATGGAAGACACTACATTAGTATCACAACACAACTTTCTACCTTTCTTCTACTCACTGGGAAATGGACGTCTCCTACCTAAACGGTAGCTAGACCTATCTCATATGGTTCTCATCAAAGGTTCAGGATACTTGTCTAATTGAATGAAGTCTCTCACGAAGTCTCTCTTCCTGAAGTCTGGTACAGTTCACGTTGAAATAGTGAAGATAAATGGCTTCGGGAAGGTACACGCAAGAAGGATCAAGGAAGGATAGAATGGAAGGAAAGGAAAGGGAAGAACGCTAGGAAGGAAGGGTACAGAGGCAAACGCGCTTCTCCAAAGTTGCAATCTCCTTATCGCTGTAGCAGGATCAATTCTTGGCTTACTTGACTCTGAAGGTTCTTGGGCTCACCAACCTAGTACTCTCGAAACTCCTGGAAGGCTTCCGCAACTGGCCTCTCACAATGCGAATTAGTAATGTCCCAAATATGAATTGGACACTAGAACACCGCACACTTGAATGGGAAATAATTCCCTCTGTGAAATTATATCTTTGAATAAGCGCCGCTTCCACTAATTGCTTAAAAGGAAGCGCCCTTCGAATTCGGACTTCTCTACCTCAGGTTCAAATTGAAGTGCGCAGTTGAGCGCGCTCGCGAGCCGCATCATTCCGAAAAGCCTTCAAGACTAGAACGTCACTTTCGGAGGCTCTGATGCTTTGTGGGCAACGCGGCGGCCATCTTGAAATGGTCTTTTTCACCGGGTTAACATTAAACCAATAATTCACAGTAGCAGGTTTAATTACTACTCTATGTCTCTTGGGATAACACTGCCCTATGGTAAGAGCACTCACCAGGTTCCTGACAACGCCCATGTCTCTGTCCACTGCTGGGAGTACACTGCAACCACACACATATGTCTGTCCACTGCTGGGAGTCATATACACCCACCCCTCACATGTCTGTACACTGCTGGGAATCCTATGCAGCCACACACCCACCCAACCACCCCCTTGGTGCAGTACACTGCTGTCCTGGGCCTACACACACACCAATATAAAGGTAATATGTTGCACCAGGCCGTAAGCCAACATTTGTGGCGTGTGTACGCCTTGTATCCCAAATGTACTGTGTCCTAGGGGTACGTGTGATACAGACCGTACCCCTGCATTTATTGGGTGTGTACGGTCCATACCACGCGTACCCCTACGGCCCCAATCCAATAGTTATACGGCCCGTACCCACGCTATGTATGTGTGGGTGCGGTCCATATCACTATAGTAGTGGTGCCATAGGAGTACGCGTGGTACGGGCCGTACACACGCTCTCAGAGCGTGTGTACGGTCCATACCACGTGAACCCGTACGGCACCACTACAATAGTGATACGGACCGTACCCTCGCTATGGATGTGTGAGTACGGTGCGTAGCACTATTGTAGTGTTGCCGTAGGGGTACGCGTACACGTCCACTTCCATAGTTGCGGGACGCAGGGATTGGTGGACACGCCCCCCGGAGTGACCAGACCCTGGAGGTAATGTATGTCCTCAATATTGTAGGTTTTAATTTGGGTAGGGGGTATGTTTCCTGCCCCTCACCCCCCTTGGCCCCTGGGTGTTGTTCTCACCTTCTGCGGCGTGTGCGTTGGGTTCGGTGCACCAGGTCGTAGGCTAAGAGGGTCAGGATAACATGTAGGATGGGGTCCATGGCTGTCCGTCGCGTACCGGGGCTCCGTTTTCTTGTCAGACTCAGTTTTCCGGCATTTTTTGGCTGCCGTAAAAAAATAGCTGTGCGGAGTGACGTAGAGACGATTCGTACTTGCTGGTCCGTAAAACGTACGGTGTTTTGTACGATTCGTACGGAAATGCTATTTCTGTACGAATCGTACTTGCTGGATTGTACGGTGGATTTCCCGGGTACGAGTCGTAAGGAGGATACGCTCCGTACGATGAATCGTACACGGGTTTTACAGGATTGGAATCGGCACCTTAATGTGAAATAAGTTATATTTAAATGTTTTTTTGAAAATAAAATAATAAATATTTAAACATTAACTAATTTTGAACATGTTTAAATATTTGTATATCTTTATTTATTTAACTGTTTCATTGAAATGATTAATGTGTTGTATGAAATTGTTGCAATTGTATTAAAACGTTAAAAATAATATTTAGAAAGGTAAAAAATATTGTTATAATGTCAATAATTGCAATACTTTGGTGACTTTTTTTAGAATATGTGGTTTTTTGAAAAAATATAGTTGTACGTTTAACACATTTTCAATGGTAGAAAATATCATTTCAATTTTTGAAATGCTATTACTAAACAAAAAGTGACTTTTAGATTTTATTTCATTTTGTTTATAAATAATAGCAGTTTAAATGAGTGTTACAATATAACATTTTAGAAAAAGATATCATTTCCTTAATTGTGATAATGTGTATGTGTAGTATTAATTATGTGATTTGTATTTGTAAAAGATTATATTGTAGGTAAAAAGTTTTATTTTGAACTGAGCTTAATTCATTTGCATTTTTAGGTTTGTTTAGATTTGAGGAGGAGTAAACAATTTCACCTCTTTAGTGTTCAACAACTTCCCCAAGTTGGTTTAGAATGGAGTGGGAACTGTAAATCTCATCCTTTTACTGTTCAACACCTTCCCTAAGTTGGTTTAAGTTAGAGTGGGAGAAGGAAATGTCACCCCTTTAGAGTTCAACACTTTCCGCAAATTGATTTAGATTGGAGTGGGAATAGTAAATGTCACCCTTTTGTCGTAACTTCTTGTAGGGCCCACTGTAGTTTCTCCCCTATGTTAGCCTAACTGCACCTGTCGTAGGCCACTTTTGCCATGCACACATTATGAAGTAACAAACTTATTTTTGTGCCACATTGTTATTTTAGAAATAGGCTGCACATGGTTTGGTATTCAGCTCTTCTGCTGGGATTCAATCTGAACATATCGTACAAAGTCAAACAACATTGTTCCCTGTGTTTGTCTGTGGTCAGACACTAATATCTAGACATAATAGAGAAATCCCCCTGCTGTTTTTGAACAATGCAATTCTTATCTTAGACTTGGGGGTCTATTAGGATAGCGGGCGGATATTCGTCCACTCGCCACCCTAGCAGTGCTGGGACCGGCCACCAGTGGTGCGGCAGTCCTTCACAGGCAATTAGGATGCCACTGCCATGGTGGCAGTGGCATCCCCCATCCACAGCATTGTGGTGGGCAGTGCTCACAGCACTGCCCGCCACAATGCTGTGGATGCACCTTGTGCATTTGCATGTACAACATGGCATGCACCGCGAGATCCGCCCGCTATCATAATAAAACCCTTGATGTTCTAAAAAGGGAAAGGAGTGATGCTTGCAGAGATTAAATTCCTGAGATGAGAGAGCTCCATGTCTGAGATGTAGAAGGTCAGGTATGGCATCCTGTAATAATACCAGCGATCTCAAATGTATTGCTGTGCTCCTATAGTGAGGGCAGGCTTAGGCCGAAATGTCATTCACTATGACAGGGCTTTTAATTGTGTCCAGTTTATTGATCATGCTAATCACATTGCTGACTTGCATATGTTTTCTAATTACAGCACAATTACTTCATGATAAAGCACAATAGTTTCAATAAATATAGTAAGCTTTCTACCTGGCTCTTTTCTCTTTATTGTGGAAATGTATGAGTTAGAGAACGAAAGGTGCTGACCTGTTACCACAACCCCTGAGGCGGTTCGGAGTGTCGTGTTCTAAGGGGTGCTAACTTACCTGTTATTTTGGAAGATTAGGAGGGCAGGTGAGTTAGTCTGAATTTGGGCCCATAGATACTGATGTGGTATGGTGACTAAGGGCCATATGTAGGAAGCCCTTTTGCGATTGCAAACCCAGCGAAATCTGGGTGTTTGCGATTGCAAAACAGACCATTCCTATGTAGGAAAGGTTTCCGCTGCCCAAAAATGAGAATCGCTAATTTAGCAATTAGCATTTTTGCGTAACGCAGATTGTGCGAATTATTTAGCGTAATCGCAGTCTGCGTGACATCAACTGCGAAAACCGCTTTTACCGATCACGCACATTGCGATTGCGCAAAATTAGATGTTGGAAAAATTTGCAATTAGCGAATCCACGAAAATCGCTATTTTGCACTTCTCAATTACCACCAATTACCACCAACTCTGAGCAGGTGGTAACCATGTGCAACCTATTTAAACGGGCTCAAAATGCCACTGGGACTTCCCACCATGGCTGGCCTGTACGTGATAGCCAGGAGGCTGCGAATCAGAGATGCCACACAGAGAAGGAGATGCCAGGAAAGGATCTACAGAGCACGCATCACCCGAGGAGGAGATCCATGTGAACTACCGGCTGCACCCAGACAGCATCCTGGATTTAATAGAGGAGCTGACACCCATACTTGAACACCCCACACGCATGGCACACACCATTCCCACCCATGTTCAGGTCCTGTGCTCACTGCATCTCTTGGCATCAGGGAGTTTTCAGGGGGTGATTGCCACAGCAGGAGGTGTCTCTCAAAGTGCACTTTCGCACTTCTTCCACGGTTTCCTTGATGCAATGGTACAGAGGCTGCATCACCACATACAATTCCCAAGCACACAACAGGCATTAGATCAGGCCAAGCAGGAAATTCTACCAAATTGCCCAATTCCCCCATGTCATTGGCTGTGTAGATGGGACCCATGTCGCAATCTCACCCCCATCACAGAATGAGTATGTGTTTAGGAACAGAAAGTCATATCATTCCCTGAACATCCAGGTAGTGTGCAATGCCCAACATATTATCACTGATATTGTGGCCAAATAGCCAGGAAGCACACACGACTCATTCATGTTTCGCCACTGTGCATTACATCACAGACTCACAAATGGCGAATTTGGAGAAGGCTACCTGCTAGGTAAATGCATGCCATACAGACACAGAACCAGTAGAGTTATTCAGTGGCAGGACAGTATTGAACATGAATCTACTTATACCCTGCAGGTGACAGTGCGTATGCTGTACGCGACTACATCCTCACACCGTACCTGAATCCAGCAACTGCAGGTGAGAGGAGGTACAACAGTGCACACAGAGCTACACGCTGTGCCATTGAGAGGACCTTCGGAATCCTAAAGAGCCGTTTCCGATGCATCCATAAGAGTGGAGGTGCGCTACAGTACAGACCTGAGACATGTTGCAAAATTGTGGTTGCCTGTGCAATGCTACACAACATCGCTACCAAAAAAGGAACCCCGGTGGATCTGACAGACTCTGAATCATCAGATGAGGAGTGACCAGCTCCACATCGCCGACCGGCAGGTGGGGCCGGTGCGGCTGCCGGGCGCATGAGATGAGATGAGATCACACAGAACTACTTCTAAGTGAGTAATGAGGACACAATGCCACTGAATGGTGTTTGACAGTGATGTTTATTTCCTTAGTTGCAGGAATACATCTATCACATAGCGTGACTTTATTGTTTGTGCTTGCACATGTTTGTGTCACAGTGCAATTACTGCCATCAGCCACTGAGTCTGTATGGAATGTGTTGCTTCACACATGGCTATTAGTCCCTTGTGTCCCTTCATCTCCTACGTGCACACCCTTTTGCCCCTCGCTCTGTCTGCGCAGTGCCCTCCCTGGAGTCACCATCCACTCTCCCCTGGCGTGCTCTCCGGCGTCTGTCCTGTGGAATTGGGGGAGTGATGCTGCTCCTGCTGGACTGTTCGTCCGTATCCATTGCACTGAGTGGGCCTATGCCACCTGTGGCAGCTGCGCGCATCTGGTCCACTGCATGTGTTACCTGCACCAGGACACTGCCCACGTCCTGGCAGCAGTGGGCCATCTCACGCTGCGTACTGACACATCTTCTGGCCAGCAGGGATGTGGTAGTTGACTGGCGGTTGACTGCTCTAGTGTACAAGTCCAGCCGTGTGTGAAGGCGATGTCTTTGCCTGCGCCGGGCTGCCCTGTCCCTCATGATCTCCCTGCACAGTCCCTCCAAAGCACCAGTCATGGCCATTACACCAGCCCGCAACTCGGTCATGTTGTGATTGTGTGCAGCCAGTTGCCGCTGTATTGACCGTATCCACTTCACTTGCAGACGCTGTTGTTTAAGCATGCTGCCCTCAAAGCCCGAGAACACCGTGTCCTCTTCGGCAGGAGTAGTATTGGTGGACGGGCGTGCCCTGCGTCTCAACCCTCTCCCTTCTCGGGAGTGTTCAGGAGACTGTGTTTGATGCTGTCCTGCACGCTGCCTGTGCACTGGCTGTGGCTCTGCTGCTGTGTCTGGTGCCTGTGTCTCCAACAGTGGCAGTGGTGACACTATGTTGCGCCGCCTGCATGGTGCAGAGTCTGATGTTCTTGCTTCGCCCTGCTCCTCCTGCCCTGCCTCGTCCTCCATTTCTGCAGTTTCCTCCCCTTCAGGCACGATTTCCTGTGTTGGTGGTGCTGCTGTAAATTGAAAGGCACACATTAATTCTGTGTCCTGTCTCGCATTTGTAATGCATTATAGTTTACACAATAAAATTCACATGGGTACTTTCTGTCTGTTTCCCTATTTACATGATGGAGTCCTCCCTATTCCACCTGGCTGTGTCTCACTGGCCCAGTTATCAGTGCATGTGACTACTTCTCCCATAATGCATTTCTGGGTGTGCTGGTGGACATGTACTGGAGATGCACTTAGGTTGCCTTTTGGGGTGTGTGAGAGGGTTGGGTAGTTATCAGGGGTTTTGGCATGCATCTTACCTTGTCTAGTGTCTGTGTGTTCGAAGCTGTCCAGGTCAGCCACGCCACTCACACTCTCAGGCTGAAGTGTGCCCTCCACCAGCTCCTCCAGGGGCGTTGGGTCTGTTGCTATGGACGGGCCACCACCGGTCTTTTTGGCCTCGGCCAATCTTGTAGCCACCCTCTTGACCTTTGCCACATGTCATACCACCTTTTTCTGAGGTCTTCGACTGTGCGGTGTGTCACGCCAATGGAATTCACTTTTTCCTGGATGTCACTCCATATTTTTCTTTTTCTTGCCTCTGGCACACGTAGGGAACTTCTGCCAAACAGGAGGTCATGGCTGCTGACTACTTCCTGAGTGAGGACCTCCAGCTCCCTTTCGCTGAATTTCTGTTTCCTTTTTCTTGGTGGTTCTTCCGGCTGCTTCTCTGGCCCCTGGGACTCCATTTGGCTTGCTTTCAGTAGCTGAGCACAACTGTTCTACTCTCCACACAGGCTCTCACACAGCTACTGGTTCTCACACAGCTGCTGGCAATCAGGTGCAGCATGGGCAGTCACACTTCCTGGGTGTGATGTCATCATTCTGCACCTGAATTGCAGATTCCCAGATTTGCGATTCCTTAATTGTGTTCTCGCAATTAAGGAATCGCAATTTTGCTAATCGCAAAAAAATTCTGCGAATTTTTGGGAATCGCAAATTACTTGCGAAAAAATATCTACATCGGAATTTGCGATTCTCAAAATGCGATTCGCGGAAAATCGCAATTTCAGAATCGCAAATTCTTCTATACCTACATATGGCCCTAAGTCCCTACATACTGATGTTCTGTGACCCCAGGCATAGTTCAGCTTCTAAACAGAATCCCGGCAACACCTTTAGGACCCGAATATGAGTTTGGGTGATGTGGGGTTGGGCGGTATATCACTGCTGTGCCCCCACACCGCACAGACTCACCGCCATCCACCTGCCATATTGCGACTTTAAAGTGGTCTGGCATGTGGGCAGATTGGCTATCACAGAGTGGTGCCTCTTTCACAGGCGATGGTGCCTTTGATAGAAGCACCACAATGGGAACACCTCACAAGGTTCCTGTCCAGCATGGACTTGAATGTCCATTCCGTGCTGGAACTGTTGTGCACACACACAGGGGGGCACATTTTATGCCCCTCTGTGTGCATCCTCAAGCGTAGGGGGCACAGGGGACCCTGTGGAGCCCTCTTTGTTTCCCCTCTTCCACAGTGTACATGGAGGAGGAACCTCCATGACACCGGCAGTGGAGAGGAGACTCCTAATATGCTTGGTGGGACCGCGGCGGTCCAGCCAAGCATATTGCGGCCTCCTGACTATTGTGCCACTTCCAAGGAATGGTGGTTCCCTGGTGGCGGTGGCAATGCTACGGAAGTCTGACTGCCCAACTCAAAATGGGGAGGTTGGACCACCAGTGCTACAGTGTCTGGACTTCCACCACCGTGCCCCCTTGAGTCTGGGGATCCTCGGTCCACAGACTTGTAATCGGCCCTCAAGTGCCAACACCTTCACTGAGTTGATTTAGATTGGGATAGTAATAGTACATTTCACCACATCAGTGTCCAACACCTTCCCCAAATTGGTATAAATTGGATTGGGAATAGTAAATGTCATTCCTTTAGTGTCTAACACCTTCCCTACCCTAAGTGGTTTAGATTGGAATGGGAATAGTAAATGTCATCCCTTTAGTGTCCAACAACTTTGCCTGAGTTGTCTTATCTTGGAGTGAGAATAGCAAATGTCACCCCTTTTATGTCTATCCCCACCCCGGATTGTTGTAGATTGGAGTGGGAATAGTAAATGTCACCCCTTTTGTGTTTAAGATTTTCCCCAAATTTAGTATAATAAAAAGATGTCAATCATATTTTTTAATTTAATTTTTTAACAAACGTATTTTATTTTATACTTTTACATTTTGTCAAACATTTTTTAATGAAAATAATAGCAATTTGAATGTGAAGTAAATATTTTTTTAATTATTTTGTAATTGTATTACAACAGAAATAAAGCAGATTTGTACATATTTTGTATAATGTAAATTTTCACATATTATTTTACAATCAGTATCAATCCACACATTACACCAATGGGAAGAACGCTCACAGGCACATAAATATTTCAGCACCTACAACACTCTCCTTACCTGGGTGATGTGTTTGTCTGTTGTATTTGTTTCCACATTTGTGGTGGCATCCCTGTATGTGTGTGTGTGTGTGATGTTTGTGGCTGAACCCAGGGTGTGTGGTTGTTTGTGTGTGTATTGCCTGTCAAGTATTGCCAGCCTTCAGTGTGTTTGGCACTGGTGTTGTGTGCTGCTGGTGTGAGGGGGGTATGTGTGTAGATTCTTACTGGTGTTTGTCAGTCCTGAGGTGTGTAGTGCTGCTTGTGTAGTCCTGTGAAGTAGTTGTATGTATGTGTGGCTGTTCCCAGTTTGAGTTCAGGGCCTTCCTTTCATCCTTTTATCCTTGTGCCTATACATGGTTTGCCTTGCTGTCTCCCTGTGTGGTTGCACTGAGCTGTCTGTGGTTTGATTTCACTGACTGTGCCAGCCATGTGTGCTTTGATGGTGTGTGGGTGTTGTGCTCTGTTCCTTGTGTTGATGTGATGTACACATGCTTGTTGTGTGTCTCCATGGCCTTCCATTTTTGTGCAGCCCACTTTGGTTTCCCTATTTGTTGTGCTCCATTGCTGTTGGCATGTGGGGTGTGTATGTGTGTGTGTGTGTCAGTCTGTGATATGTATGTGTGACTGTGCAGGCTCTGTGTCCATTTGGATGTTGCTTCCTTACGTGTGCTCATTTGTTGCTTGTCCTCATTGCTTTTTCCCTGAGTGTGGTGTAGTGTGTGTTTCCCTGGCCCTGTGCTACTGTGCTGTGTGTTGTGTGTTCCTGTGCAGCCGCTCCTGCATTGTGTGTCTCCATGATTGTTGGTTGTGTGGTGCAGGGTATGTATTGCCCTTGCTTGTTGTTGTGCATGGGGTGCACAGGGGGGGCACATGGCATGTGCCTTCATGGGGTGTGCTAGTGTGTGGGTGTGGCCCTGTGGTCTTTGTGCCCTGCCCATGCCTGGCACTGGCCCTGCCTTCTGCATTGCACATGTATTTGCTTATGTTCGCCTCTGAGGTGACGTGACCGGGACATTGCTGCATGGTGGCGGTAGCTGTGTGTCCAGGATGCAGTGGGGTGAATTTGTGGCAGGTGGGTGATGTGTGGGTGCCCTTGGGGATGTGTCCCTATCCCCCAAAGGGTGTCTGATGTGGATTTGAACCCTGTGTCAGGCCGTGGGTTGTGTGTTGTGTTATTGCATACCTGCGGCGGCGCCCACGGCAGTCCATGAGTTCCTGGTGATGTAGCAGGTGCAGCACCGGAAAGACGTGTAGAGCTGGGTCCATTGTGGTTGTGTCCGGGTGGTGTGGACCGGGACTCTGGTTCCGCGCTCTGCTGTCGAGTTTCCGCCGTCTCTGGTTGGGCGGTGTCTCCGCTGCGGTGCGTCTGCTTGCCATCCTAATTTGTGGACCGGTGCAGACATCATTCCGCACGGCGGAGGGTCTCCATTGGCTCCCACCACCGCTGTGGCGGGCACATTTTGATGGCGGTGCGCGTCGCACCGCGGCAGTCAGGAATTGGCCTATGTTTGACCATACTAATATGGCGGACGTGATGTCTGCTACTAGCGGGTGGAAAAAGGCATTTTTCTGCACCGCCAGCGCGGCGGTGGTCCCACCGCCCTACATCCTAATGGACCCCTTAGTAAATCTAAATTCAATTAAGTTGCAATGTAACAGAAAAGTATTCTCAGAATCTCAGTCCAAGTCACAAGACTTAGGCCAAGATTTATTAAGGACTTGCACTGTCCTAGCAATTGTAAAGCAACACAAGCCCTTAAATTGAATTTACTAAGCTAGGGAATGGGTATTTGTGCCTCATTGTGTGACTGTGTAAAGGAACGTAACGCGAAGCAGTGGCTTTCACTGGGTTGCATCACATTTAGTTATGGTGACGTGTTTTCCTTGGGTGGAGCTTGGGTATTCCCATGTATCCATCCATCGAGTTTAAAGCAATTTTAGATTTATTAATATTTGCACCAAAATCGTGCCCTTACCACAGCGAGGTGTAACAAGGAGAAATATGTTTATTTCTCATCGCTACTTCCTTTTTCTATGTGTGGTGCATTCTTCATTTCTCCTCTCTACTTACTCTTGCTATGTGTGATACATTCTTCATTACACAAAGAAATGGGAAATTGCCTCTTAATACAGGCATCCTTGCTCCATGGCGCAAGCGTGCCTGCATTGGTCCTAGTAAGCCTCAACGCACCAGTGCAGGTAGATTGCTAAAGAGCACCATATCTTAGTAGATATGGCTCTGTTCCACTCTCTCCCACTTATACAATGCAGTGCAGCAACTTTGCTTACTGTCCCGTGTTAAGGGAACTTTTAGTAAACATGCCCCTTAGATCGAATTACGAGTTATGTCACTATTATCACACCCTTGCAGTTTTCCTCTGATAAATGCTGGCAAGTTAAAACTGCTGAAATATTTCTGGGAAAAAGGCCCATATGAAAGACAAAATATGCATAATTAGACGGGCTAAATACCATTTCTGCATTTTATGCCTCATTTCTAAGTTAAAAACTCAGAATAGGAGGTATTTATCATACGTGGTAAATACCTCTTCGGTGAAATTGCGATATTTCTTTACTTCAAAAATAAGACATAACATCCTTTGGAGTAGAGTATGTCTAAAGTCCCAAAAGGTAGGGTATCGTTATGTTGCGGGTTAACTTTTTTCAGGATGCAGTACTAACATTACTCCAGAATGTAACAGTGTACCTTTTCCTACTTTATACAATTCTATGCCATGGAATGTCATACCCTATTTTTGAGGGTATTTACACTGAGACGATGTATGACGGACTGCTCAGCCTCTCCTTCCCCTTGGTTATATATGATGTTTCTTAACAGCCTTTACTTTTGGACCGCCTGGACTTTATAATTCCCATCACATGTGCCACATCACCAAGCTTTATTGGCATAGGTGGACCAATGTAGCAGTCGTAGTAATTAATTCAAATTAGCTCCATGTCCTACATTACTCCATAGTCCTGTGTAAATGCAGGGACAGTTAGAAAACAAAGGGGCATATTATCAAGCATGGAGTTAAAATTATCGCCGCTTTAGCGGCAGAAAACTGCTGCTAAAGCGGCAATAATGGGCTTGATAATATGCACTTGAGAATTTCAATAGAAGCCCATATTGTCATCAAAACATGGGCTTCTATGGGCATTCTCAAGGGCGTATTATCAAGCCCATTATCGCCGCTTTAGCGGCAGTTTTCTGCCGCTAAAGCGGCGATAATGTTAACGCCGTGCTTGATAATATGCCCCTAGATTCTTTTAAAAAAAAAAAAAAACACTTTACCCTCATATCAGATAACCTGCGCTCACATTACCGAGAATAATTTGGCTTTAAAAATTGATTGCCATGAACCGCGAAGGCAGTTCATTTAAAAATCCGTTTAATGCTACTTGAATGCAATGCATGCCCTGCGATGCAATTTATAAAACAACTTCACAATGGAGTCAAAAAACTGAAGGACTCTGTTATTTTCAGCCTCTTCTGCTTGGTCAAGTGCCTCCTTCATTTACGTGCTGCTTACAAAACGTCCCAGCATGAGACCGCTAGAGACGCAAGTAATTTATTTTCTGTGAAATATAGTTGGCCTGCAGCCATTCTGTAGTTTGGAACTCAAAGGGAATATAGCAATTTTGTAGGAAATTAATTATACTCTCTATGTAGTACCCCAAAATGAACAGCCTCATGGACGTGCAATGAGCACGCGCCCAGGCTCGAACCAGCTCGTGTTGTTGGAGATCCTGTCACGAATAAATCACGACGAAATGCGCGTTTTTTTTTCTATCATACCCCAAGTCTGCAGTGATAACTTAGCCTTGACATACAGTGACTCATACATAAAAATGATCCATTTACCTTTTCATGTGGTGTACATGGGAATCAATACCGTTTTCTCCATGGCATAAGGTGTACACGCCTATCAAAAGGGAGACATAAGACGTCTCTCAAATACTGTTATTCTATTTCTATAGACTTTAATGGCATTTTGTTATTAATTATATGAGTTTTAATCTGTAACCTGAATCGCACTAAATAGAGAATATTACTCTTGTGCACTTTTATAATGCTGCGCACATATTTTAGTGCAGGCTCGCCCTCAAAGAAATCGGAATATCTAATGGCCCTTGGAGATGACAGAGTCAGGTCTTTAGAAGAGGTATTGATGCCATGATTCTCCTCCTATAATAACGAATCTCAATACATTTCATATTAAAAGAATGTGAAAGATATGACATTAGCACAAGGTTCATGCACTGGCCCATCACCATCAGCACCAATCTCCAAAGAATAATCACGCCCCAAACCACCACTGTCCACTAGTTGCACTTCTTCATCTTTCTTAAACATGAAGCCACTGCATCGTTCACCATCAACCCCTTCTTTACAACACTCTTAACCATCATACTTGGCTACTCTTCTCAGGTTCCAGTGTTCACCATTTGACAGCACAACATGTCACCTGGGTACTTCTATGACCTTGTAGTGCCCTAAGAATCCATTGAACCCCTATTTGTCTCTTTCAGATTTGATTTTTACCCAATCACCAGAAGCAATCCTTGGATTTCCAACCATATCCTGAAGGGCACTGTTGGGTACTAACCCATAGGACCCCATTTCAGGGTTTGCACTTCTACCTGGACGGAAACCACTAGTTCCCGTGCTCTTTTCCGGAATCAAATAATGCATGCAAGAAAAATAAAGCTTAGAACCCGGTTTCCTCTCTATCATTACACAAAAAGGCACTTCATCCGTGGCAGAATTTTCCATGGTACGGTAAGACCACACCAAATCAGAGATCATATTCTCCACATCCAATCGATTTGGCACTGCCATTTGCAGAGCCCTCTTGATCATGCAGTACACCCTCTCCACCATTCCATTAGCACGGGGATTGTATAGAGCAGTACGTAAATGTCTTGCACGACACGACAACAGAAAGTCCATAATTTCACAAGAGGTAAGTTGAGACGGGTGTAGTAATGACTCCGTTGTGGTGCCAGTTTAGTTGGAAAGGCTCTTCATTGTAAACTCATCATCAAAAAGGATGTTTCCTCCCACTACTCCCCTCTGGTGCCAACAAAACACTTCCTACAGCATTGAATTCACCTTGTAGTGAGAACAGGAAAAAAGGGTCTCATCACAGTACTCTCCCCACAGAGCTAGGGGACAGCCACACCATCAACATGCAAAGCCCAGCCCAGGTTTCATCTATACAACCAATTCCCAAAGATCCACTGGGTGAATTGTAATTAAGAGTTTCCACAAAAAACCCACATAGTGGGTGGGTGTCAACATGAATATTAACCTTAAACTGTTCTAATATTGTATCCAAGGCCTGTGATATGCTATATTTCCGGAGAGCCACCCATTCTTCCTTATGAAACTGAGTACTCTCTATGCTACCCACTGAATCAACGCCTGGGGTCAAGAAGAGATGGCGGGGCGAAAGACTGTTTCCACCTCATAGTGACCGTGCCGTGACGAAAAGGAAAGCTAAGTCCTGGAATCTAGTATTGGGCCAGTCAGGAGGCGAGCGAGGGAGAAGGTCAGGAAGTAGGCACATTGGGGAGTCGATAATGGCAAGGACAGTCGTGGTTGTCAGAACATTGAGAATCTGGGCACAGTACTGTCACAGGGAGGGGTAAGCCAGTGCATGTGAACAAGATCCGTACCGGGCAGCATTCAGAGTGGACAATTCGGGCCGAGTTTGGAAAAATCCTGCCGATCCTATCCAGTGTGAGATAAGCCTTGGTGAGGATACTTAACTCTATATACTGGAATTGGGCCCCAAGGGACACCCTGCAGGGGAAAGCAAGTATTTAATGCCAATTGGAGTAATGGAAAGCACAGGCAAGGTCGATCTCCCAACCATCAGGAGCGCTACATGGGTCTGGTCCCGCTGCTGCAGGAAGGCTCTGTAGAGCCATTAAATGAACTTGCTCTATGTACTGTGTGACACTCGTTGGAAAACTTTATTTGTGCGCAGCTCCACAGCCCAGACATGGAACAACTGCCATAAAGAATGCTTAATACATTCATATGTTATGAATTGTCTAGGTGGGATGCCACACTCAGACACTAAAGTGGCAAAGTTCATCAAGTCCTCATTCTGGAAGAGGTCCCCTACTGTGGAGATGTCCACCTCATGCCAAGTCCGCATGTGACCGAGCCGCAACAGACATGCAGTAGTTGGGAGGCACACCAAAGGGAAAGCCAGAGCAAAACGGGTGTGCCCTGCCGTCAGTTTACACACTCTAACCCAAACACGCGTGGTCATTCAAAACAGGCCCACAGGTGGACCCGTAATTCGTATGATGGGACGAAAGAGCATAATGTAACAGGACACTCCGGAAGACCCTATGAGAAAGCCCATCTCATGGAGGGAGCAGTCTCCAGCCATCTAGCTTCCCATTGCAGCGGAGCAGCCAATTAATAACATTTGAAATCCGGGAGAGTAAGCCACCTGCCTTCACCGGCAGCCTCAGCATGGTATGCATAACTCACAGTGATTAGCACTCAATAGCAAGGAAACAATAGAAGAATGAAGTTGCCAAAAAAAGGAACAAGGGTTGAGAAGAAAGTTAGTAAATTTCTGAAGGAGTCTTGTCAGTTTCATAATCTTCGCCAAGGCCTACATGCCTTCACCATTAAATATCCACAGAAATCTATTTAAAAATGCTGCAAAAAAAGATAAAACACAGGCTAATCACTCAGAGACTAGGGGTGGGCAGAATTTGCATAGTCGTGCTATGCAAAGCTCCACAAAACGGTAAAAAATCTCCGCGAGCAAGCAGAAATTCCTCAAACACGCGGAATTGCTTGTTCGCGATGCTTTATTCCTGTTCGTGAAGGCTGTTTGCATGCTCGAGGGGAAATATTTCACAAACACGCATTTTGAGAACGCGAACAAGCAAAAAAGTCTGAGAAGCTGCGGAACGCAGAATTTTGGGCAATTCCGCGTTCTCCGCGGAACGCAAAATTACCCAAATTCCGTCAATGGAACGGAATTTACCACCCAGGCCTATCAGAGACCCTTATCTCAGATCCTTATTTCTGCATCAACAAAGGCAGACTAACTAATGACCTCATCTTCCACACCAAAAAACTTGCACAATGAAGGAATATCTTCTACCCGATGCTTCGAATTACCGATTCCAGAAAAACCCCACATGCCCTCAAATTGATGGTATCCGCCACAGACTTCTGTAATGCAAACCCCACTATATCCCTTTACAACAATGGTAATATCCTCATACAAGCCTCAAATGTCAATCTCGCTACTGTAGATAAGATCTTCCCCTCTCTCAAGAAAGCATTGAACAAGAAAAACCCACTCCCCATCATTAACCATCATGATTACCCTGATGGTGCTCCAACTCTACCACAATACCACATGACTGCATCAACTGTTCCTAAATCTCACAATAAACACAAAATTGTCTACCCATCTGTGACAACGGACCCAACCACTCCAGGGTCCCCAGGCCTAGATTGGACAAGGAACCACTTAGCTACAGGCCAACCCAGTACATACACACCACGACATCCTTGATTTCCAATGGAGAATCCTTCAACTCAGAACCCACTCCCGATAAACCACTTGTCTCACCTACAGATGACCTGAAAACAACTCTGGTCTATGATCGCCCCCCCCAACACTTTTACCCCCAACCTGATTCACCACTCTTTGATCATACCCCTCCCGGATGCAACAGGCCCCACCATGCTGTCACCAATCCAGGCCATCACCCATTCACATATGGTCCCTCCCACAATCCGCCCTGTCCAACTAACCCCATTGGAATCTAATAATGCTTTTCTCACTCAACCAGACCAAACATGCGGACTCCTTCTAACAGATTGCACACCTCAACACATAACTTGCTATCCTAACTCTGATTGGATTGCAGGCTTAAATGAAATATCCCTCGAATATCCCATCTCAAGGACGATTTGCAAAATCTATCAACCATTACAAAAGAACTCCTAAACTCTTACAGAGCCACTAATGCTACCATGAACCGAATCAGTTACCAAACTAGCAGATATATCACCAAAAATGTACACTCTGAATATACTATTCAGAATAATAGACCTTCCCCATCAACCCTTCTCGTCCCAAGAGACTAATTGCAGAGTTATCTGACATTGACATACATGACCTCCTCCTATTTTATGCTAGCCCTTAAGATAACAGAAAGCCTCTTCATGGTAGTAGTCAACCCATTCAAGCTTACCCTTACAGAGGATCAACTCACAACAACAGATCTATAAATAGCGAAAACCTCAAAAATACCAACATAGTGCAGACAGCCCTCTCCTACTCTACTAGCATACTGAAGTGCATACTCCTCAACTGCAGATCAGCTAGCAAACATGCATCCGATATCTATGATCTCATCCTCTCAAATGAGCTTGACATTGTAATCCTTACTGAAACATGGCTAAATAGCTCCTCCTCTTCTATCGTTGACCTACTGGTCCCTCCTAGTCATGACATAATCAGCCTAGAGAGACCCATGAAACCTGGCGGTCGGTTAGCCTGCATTTACAGAAACACAATCTCAGTTAAGCAAACAGACACCGTCTCTTTATCCACCTGTGAATATCTTTGTTTCAACATCACAAACAACAATTGTCTCATTAGCAAACTTCACAAAATATACCACCCCCGGTGATAATCTGCCACTCATTGAACAGATAATGGAAATCATTACATCCAATAACAATTCACAAGTGTCGCATATTTTTTTAGGACACTTCAATCTCCATTGTAATAATATGAATGATCATGCTGTAAGCTGTTTCAAATCCTTCCTGTTAGATCACGATCTGACCCAATTCTGTGACAGCCCAACCTACAACAAGGGAAAGACAATAGACCTCATCATAGCTAAAACTAACAATGTCCCACTAGATTCCATTATCCCCTGTGATTGGTCTGACCATTACAGCATCTTCTTCTCTATCAATATTGAGGTGACTCCGAAAAGAAGCCAACCTACAAAAACAGAACAATGGAAAAGGAATATCCAAAATATCAACCCTATTAATTTACCAAACCGATGCAATACCGACCTGATCCCCCAGACAGGCATGCTAGACGTTCATGACCTCACAGACTTTTTCAACTCCACTACCCTCTAGAGAATACTTAATTCACCTTAGAGCACTGAGGAACACATACAACAGGAAAATCCTAAAAGCCGAGGTGGAATTCTTTAGAACCCAGTTGAACCAAGCCGTCAATTGTCCCAAAAAACTATTTAAAATAGTCAAAAAACAATCGCTTAACAAACCAAATGCTACAGATCTTAGAGAGTCAGCTACCGCTAGCTGCGAGGGGCTTGCTAATTTCTTCCTAGAAAAAACTAAAACCGTATAATATGACATACAAGATAAGAATGCCCCTCCTCCAAATACCTACCATAAGTCTACATTTTGCTCCCAGGTCAAGGATCAGTTTAGTACACCAACGGGAACTCTAAAAAAACAATGTCTCTTGGCACACCTCCACGCCCTACACTGAAAACGACATCTATCACTCTTCTTGCGATTAATCCCTCCAATCACCAATCCAGATTCCGTTAAGAGCACAGCAATGAATCAGCACTCACATACATAATGGACGACATATTAAAAATGCTAGACCAGAATGAATCATGTATCTGGATACTTCTTGACTTATCCTCCGCTTTGGACACAGTTAAACATGACAACCTACGGTCCCTTCTGGAACGAAGGATGGGCCTATCTGGATCCATGCTACAATGGTTTACCTCTTTCCTAAATAACTGAATCCAAAGAATCAAGATGAAGCAATCTCTCTCTCAACCTTCCTTTGTCACCCTAGGGGTTCCACAGGGCTCAGCACTATCACCCATTCTCTTCAATAAACTCATGGAACACCTGGCACATGCGCTGAACTCTGCAAACATTCTATATCACCTGTATGAAAATCTCCTCCCCAGAAGACTTCATCTCCCTCAACGCTATTCCGCATAATACTCAAAGTTGGCTCAATGACAACCCCCTCATGATCATTACCAGAAAAACAGAATTCCTCCCCATCTCCCCTACCAACCACACACCAAAGATAGACCTCTGGCTGAAGCATCTAACTACCTTTGACTGCTCTCCCCACATCATAGACTCTGCTAAATCCTTGGGGATCACCTTAGGCAAACACTTGAATATGCAGGCGCATATCAGTAATGCTACCAATGGAGCTAATCATCAGATGAGTATCCTAAGGAAACTTAAACCCTTCCTCTCACAGGCCGATTTAAAAATGGTGGTACAATCCCTAGTGTTGCCAAGATTGACTACGGAAGCACCACTCTATGCGGACTTCCCAAATACAAGTTGGCCCCGCTGAGGGCATCTCTTCACGCTGCGGCCAGGCTGATCCCGGGAACAAAAAGAAATAACCACATTTTACCGCCTGTATGACCCATAAAGCCCTTCATCTCTAAACCCCCAGTTACTTAGCACAAAATCCAGTGCCATCTTAAGGTTGCAGACACTCGCAAAGCGTGAGCTCACCACTACTGAAACCACAGCCCTTCCCCAAAAAGAGAACATGCTGCAGAGCCTTCTCTGGTATCGCACCGAAGATTTGGAACTCCTTACCTCCAGATGTACTCAGAATCCCTTACTCCTCCACCTTGAAAAAATATGTGAAAATGCTTCTAATGAACAAATGCACTTCCTGAAACTTTAAATCATACGTCACAGTTAGCAACTTATGTTATCTTATCTACCACAGTCTACCTCTTTTAGAATTGAATGTCGATTACTGAATGTATGTATATTACCCCTCAACCATCTAATGTTTCCGAACGTTGTTATGTAAAGTGCTCTGAAACCCTCTAGGGTCATGTTCATACTATATAAAATTTTCTAAATAAAATAAATAAATACAACTGTAAATCGTCAGCATACAACAATATCATATGCATTCGGCCACTAATGGGGATACCTCACTCCGCCCCACATCAGAGAATGCAGGCTGCCAATGGTTCCATGCCCAGGGTGTCTGGTGACCCTGAAAACAGGACATGCCACAGAAATACACTGTCCTGTTTCGACTTGCGCGTTCGGTGCAGCATATAGTAGTCAAATCAACTGTTGCCACCTAGAGCCTATACTACAATGGTGCATCATGTAATGCACGTAGTCCAATCAAAGGGAATTAAAATCCAGCAGTGGAAGACATGGGAATGCGCCAAAAGCCTACGCCTCCACTGGTGAAGCATAACAAGGAGAAATATGTTTATTTCTCCTTGTTTTTTCCTCTTTCTACATGTGTTGTATTCTGCAGCACACATACAGGAAAAAAGCCTCAGGGCATTGTTTTTGTGTAGCATGGTGCTCCTTCCTGCACAAAAACAATCCTCCTTACAACACAGGCACCGTTGTATCATGATGCCAGGGTGCCTGTGTTGGTGCTAGGCAACAACAGGGCACCAGCACAGTGCAAAAGGCAGGAATCCATCATATTGACTTAAATCCATTACATTCCTCATAAATATGGCCCTAGGATCTTTCCTCACTAGTGTGACACCCTGACATATAAAAATCTGTAATGCTGACATTCCCATCATGAAATACATAAAGGAAATATAGGATTACACCCAAATTAGAAAATGCATTTATATGCACTACAATGGTCAACATGGGCTTTCCTATTATCGATAATATAAAAGGGTGCAGTAATGATAGGGAACATAGAACAATGCACAACTCTGCAAACCTCAAACATTCTGAAGGACTTTTGAAATTACATTTTATTAAGTGAAACAAATGTACAATTATAAATGGTCTATTTTTGTGTAGGATCTACAGTATATCTTCATATGCATATTCACTGGGACATTGCTTGTACTTTATCATACTAGCAAAACATTATTTGAACAATAACTTCAATTAATCTTTGTAAACATGGTTAATGTTTCTCATTATGCAGCGCAACTCTAGTTTAGGACCGCTGATTTATGATAAGTTTAAAACAATAAAAACCAATTTAGAGAAGAATAAAGATTGAACTGAGAATATTTCAATGTGCTTTTCAAAGAACACAGTATAATTGTACTTTCAAATTATTTAACCCTGTCTGTATAACATTTTTTCTTGCTTGGATATTCAAGAATAATTTTTAGCAACCTCCGACATTTAAAAGACTTCGCTGGCCATTTTGTCCTAAAGATAAAAACCATCCTCCGGTTTTTATTTTTAGAACAAAATGGCTAAATAAGTGTCTTATCTAAATTTCTAGGGTGTGACTACAAGCCCCTCTAACCCTGTTGTTGACCATGAGGTAATAGTATTGCCTAACTAGAAGCACGTGTCATCATATGCTACATTTATTTTTCGTGTTGTTTGTCACGTGGTGTCTTTTCTCACTAGTTTTCATTAAGAGTGTTTTCACAGGCATTGAGTGTGACACATTCACTTCACAATAAATGAGCACACAACATAGACACTAAGGGCAACCACTATATACAGGTGCATTGATCTAGGTAAGGAGCTGCATGTATTTACCAGCCTATATGGCCTGCCGGCTTGTCCGGTGAGCAGCAGTTGTTTTTAATGTATCTCTTTGCTTCTTCTTTTACAGATACAGAGTATCATTAAGTAACTGTATGTATTTTGTGTATACACATCACCTGTGCACTTCACTGCATCCTCATTATAGGATTTATTAGGAGTAATACGCACAGGGCTAAACCTTGTGTAGTCCTGATGAAGAGATTGTAGGGGACAGCTTGAGACATGTTGACACAGACGCACTACTAGGGGAACCAAACTCATTAAGGTCAGGTTTCTCCCTGGTATAAACCCCTGATTTTAACCATACCAGCTAGGGACGGGAATAAAATAGTAGCTCACCAGTTAGGTATTTTTATGATTTATTTTCCTTCCACTCCACATCACTGCACCTCACATAGTTCATAACTAAGTACTCCTACGTAGTTCGCAAGTTGCAGCACGCCTCAATCTGTAGAGAATTGAGAGGAACCCCAATGATGAAGCATGCCACCTAGGGGAAACCATGGTGGGTGTGGGGTCTCTAGAAAAAGAGTCTTTTTTCTAGTAAGGTGATGACAACCAACTTTTGTTGAATCCTAGTTCCCCCCAGGTTAGTTCTTTTTCGATATACTCGAATTTTGTGCAACTAAAAGAAAAATAACCTGACCTACCAACCACAGCTTTGAATTTCAAAGCACTACATCAATTAAAGGTACTTTCATAGAATCACCTGACTCCAGAGATTACCCTATTACTGAAAAAACATGTAGCCCAGCAGAATCACTAGAAGACCCAGGTACAACTTATGTATTCAAGAACATCTTCCTCAATTGCTGTGCTGCCAAAGTGAAAAGGGCCATCACCAACCTCTTCTTGGTAACAGCAGTTTCTATAAAAAAGAATTAGAAATAGGGCCTTGAGCTCAGAGATCAATCCAACTGTCACCTAAGATCCGATTTCCCTTTCTTAGGCAAGCATGTTGAAAATGTGACTCCAGACAAATATCTGCATTTATAGACGAAAACAACTTTTGCTTCAACTATAAATTTGGATCCCCCACACGGGACTGTGGCACCGAGGCAGCTCTGATCTCCAAAAGGGATCATTTTAAAATAACTATTAAGTTACATAGAGTATTAGCACTCTTATTAATTGATCATTCTTCTGCCTTTATTACAGTTCATCTCTCGCTGCTTCTAAGATGAATTGAAAGTATGGAGTAAATGTATCTGTACTGAAAAGTCTCATCTTTTTACTAACTAGCAGCTCCTAAATCAGTTCACTTACTCATTTCATCTTGACAGCTCCACAGCTATTATCCCTCAAAGCTTTACCGTTGCCAACCCAACTTTCAATATTTACCTTAGCCCTCTGCTTGACCTCATCTCTTTCCCTTAACTGCTGCAACTATGCTGATGACATGCAAGTCACGTTTAGCTTGAAAATACTCTAGACATTGATTTATGTTCAAATGGACAATGCCTCCAAGCAGTAAAACTCTGGGTGGTGCAGGAAGACCTGTGCTAACAACATCAAAATAAGGGATACAAACATCCAAGACATTTCTATCCCTTTATTATTGTGTTCCTCATACCCTGTGGAGAAACAGCAGAGGATCTGCTTCAATTGAACATCACTTTTTGCATGTCCCAGTGGGTCACATGACATACAGCAACATTTTGATGTGTCTTCATGACCCCCTCTCCTCCTCATCCACTTTCCCATGGCCTCGCAACTCCTGTACCTCGAGCCATGTTCCCATATCCACTGTTCCCCTGCACTTCTAACTCCATGTCTTGTTAGCTTCCTGCTCCTCTCTTCTCATGTCCCTGAACTTCCCTGCTTTCGGGTGTCCTTGTCTGATTGTTCCTTTGTCTCTCTTACTGCCTCCCCTGCTTTCTGTCTGTAGCCATGGCCTCTCTTCACCTGTTTTCATGCTCCCCTGCCTACTGTTGCCTGGACCTCATCCCCTGTTCCATGTGCCCAGATCTTATATCAAGGCCCTCCTCTCTTTCACATTTCTTGATTTTCTGGTCCTCTGTCCTCTTGTTACTCTAGCTCCATGTCTCCCTGCCTCCTTGTTCGCCTGCCTCACGCCACCCTTGTTTCATTTCAAAATCTCATTCTCATCTTCTTTCCTACTCTACCATCCCTGACTCATTATTTGATCTGGCTTCACGGGTGGTGTAAAAATACATTTTGCACGATCCATTTCCAGCAAGCAACATCAGCAAATAAAATTATTTCCCTTAAGTGGTATGTCTCTCTCAAATTAGGAGGCTTCCATTATGTGGTAAAGTATCATGTGAACATAATCGACAATATCAACTTGCTAAACACGGCATCTTCATTTGAAAACACCATGCATGACATAAAAAAAGGATGCTAACAACAACTATCTATGGAGAGGAATTCTATATTTCCTTGCAACACATCCTGGCCTTCATTATTTCCAGGTTCGTCTTGCATATATTTCAGCACTAATTGCAATGGTGCTTTTGACATTAAAAAAATGACATCCCTAAAATCACTTTTCCCTCTATGTCATGTTGGAGGTTGCGAAGAATTTCATATAAACCCACATCAGATCCTCTCTTGGCAGAGCAAGGAGACATTGCACGCCATGCTATTATGACAGCTCTGCAGCACCAGAACATGCCACACAGAGCGTAAAATCCTCCAGCGGTGCAAGGCTGGAGCTGTATTCAACAACATCATCAACCACTGTTGCCGCAAGGTCTCAATAAAGGTCCAAAGGCCTTACAAGTCCCAAAAAATTTGAAGTATCAGCTTTTCAGATATTTTGGAGCAGCTTCTCTTGATCACTTTTAAGGCTCTCAGGACCTCAGGGACAGCATTTAGGGGTCAGGACTCCCTCAGGCAGGGGTCACCAGCATGGTTCTGTTCAGATCCAGGTGTTACTGGAAAAGTGGGCTCTCCATGAAAAAGGCCTGCTGCAGTTTGTTGTGTTCCTGTAGCCAGTCAGGAGTCAACTTCATAGACCTGGGTACAGGTGGGAGCCCTTCAGGCCTCCACACAGTTCTCAAATAGGAGGTCCTCCAATTTCTGTTCTTCCTCAGGTCAACATATGCACAATGAGCTGGGGGTGAGGTGCCACCTTTCTATGATTCACTAGCCAGTGGGTGGAGGTAACGCATGGACACTCCAAAACCAATGAGAAAAAGCTCCCAGGGGAAACTTTCTTGCATATACAGCACATCCTGTTTGGCTTACTACAAACTATTCAACAGTGCACTGTTCTGAAGCAAATCCAATATGATCAAACCTTTCTTCCCTTAGAGGCTTCTGGAATGACAGCCAAGTGTGTGTTTAGGGAAAGCAGCAGTCCCCCACTCCTCTACACAAAACTGGTTCTGGGACTGGCTCTCCCTCTCGCTAGGAATCTGTCCATCTGGCTACAGGGCAGGTCCAGGGAACAAAGGTAGACAGCCTCACTCCCTCCCCAGTGTGGGTGTCGGCCACTGTACAACACTGGGGAAGGTTATAAAGGAGTCCTTTCATTACCATCAGGCTGCTTGGGAAGAGCGTCCTGAGCAGCCCGATC
This sequence comes from Triturus cristatus, assembly GCF_964204655.1. Taxonomy (NCBI): domain Eukaryota; kingdom Metazoa; phylum Chordata; class Amphibia; order Caudata; family Salamandridae; genus Triturus; species Triturus cristatus. The sequence goes on along the minus strand of NC_140587.1, from coordinate 728,979,257 downwards.
GCTTTTTTGTTTACTGCAGTGATGATGGGTGCACAGGGTGCACTGATATCATTACTGCAAAAGTAAAACAAGCCGATGGGCTTGTGTTACTTTCACTAAATCAGTGCTCAGGGGCATATCCTAGCCCCGAGCACTGATTCTTATGAGAGAAGTATGGTTGGAAAAGCGAGAAACTCCCCTTTCCAATGGCACATCTGCCCAGTGAACACCTGCTTGGGGGGCAATGGCTTGCGTTTCTCCGTGGTGGAATTGATTATTTCAGTGTCTCTACCCCTGGGGGACAGATGGAAAATAATTACCCCCGTACTGCTCACCGGGGGACAGAATTTCAATAGGTACTAGGGATTTTGTTCATATGAAAATATAGGGGTGGGAGCTGCCCAGCATGGGGGTAATTTCCCGCAATCTGTACCCAAGGGGGCACAAAGTCACCTAGACACCAGGAATTTGTTTTAATATAAGGGTGGGTGTTGCCCACTATGGGCATAGCCGTGCCCCAACCCTAAGTAAATTGGACAACAGTTTCTGCCCCCCTTAGGACTCAGATGGGGAAATTACCCACAATATGCCCCTGGGCGGTCAGAAAGCCCATTAGATACCAGAGACCTTTTTCTCATGAGAATAAAGGTGTCGGGGTTTCCCAGAATGGGCATCGCCATGCACCATGCCATGTAAATGGGGCAACAGTCTTTCTGCCCATGGAGGCAGATGGAGTAACTGCCCCAATCTGTCCCAAAGAGGGGCAGAAGGCCCACTAAATGCTAGGCATTGTTTTTTAATATAGGTGTGGGGGCTGTCCAGCATGGGTATGGTTATGCCCCCACTCCAATTAAATGGAACAACTGTCTTTCTGCTCTCTCTTGGGGGAAGATGGGTTAATTACACCCATATTTCCATCAGAGAGGTAGAAAGCCCACTAGACAATAGGGATGGAATTAGTGCAATATTTTTAGGGGGGCAGACCCACTAGCCATGGGCCCCTGCCCCCTTACACCAAAGCCAAATAGAGTTTCTTCCCCACCTTGGGTGGATAGTGTATTCACTCCCAATATAGCCACCCCCACCTGGGCCATGGCCATGCCCCCACCACAAGTAAACGGGGCAACAGTCTTTTTGCCCCCCAGGGGGCAGATGAGGTTTCTTACCCCTGATATGCCCCCAGGTAAGGCAGAAAGTCCACTAAACACCAGGGATTCCGGGAGTTTGGTTTTATAAGAATCTATGGGTTGGGGCTGCCCAGCATGGGCATGGTCATGTCCCCACTCCAAGCAAATGGGGCAACAGTCTACCTGCTCCCCTTGGGGGCAGATGGGGCTAATTACCCCCAGTCGGCTCAACAGGGAAGGCAGAAAGACCACTAAACACCAGTGATTTTGTTTTTTAATATAGGGGTGGGAGCTACCAAGCATGGGCATGGCTATGCCCCCACCCCAACTAAATGGGGCAACAGACTTTCTGCTCTACTTGGGGGGGCAGATGGGTTATATACCCCCATCTGCCCCTCAGAGTGGCAGAAAGCCTACTAGACACTAGAGACTGAATGTATGCAATATTATTGGGGGCAGCCCCCCAGGGCATGGGTGAGTACCCCCTTACTCCAGTGCCGAATAGTCTTTCTGCCCCTCCCGATCGTGTATTCACCCCAATCTGCCATCCCCTCTAGGGGGCCTAAACCCCACTAGACACCAAGGATTTCAAAATGGTGCCAAAACACACAAAAGGTGGAGTGGCTTACCCTGAAATTGAGCTGTGCCCCTGCCCCAGTGGGGTAAATTGTATCTTTCTGCCCTAGGAGGCTTGTCTCAAAAGGTCAGGTCGCCCTAAACGTGGCCCAGTGGGGTAGAAAATACACCTGACACCAGGGATTTTGCCTTTTGGGGCAAAAGAAAGTGATATTGGTGTTGCACTCCAACACTGGCCACACCCCCACCCCAAATGGGACAAACTGGTCTTTTTTCCCAGTGAGAGGCAGACAGGCAGTGTTCCCCAATTTGCCCCGGGGGGGCAGAAAGCGCAGTGTATGGTAGGAATATATATGTTTTAATGCAAATATCAGGCCCCACCCTTACCCTAAGAAACTCAACAGTTGTTTGCTCCCCTCCAGACTAAAACATTCCATCCGAATGACAAGCAAGAGGACATTTGATTCTTTTGGGTGTTGGATTTACATTTCAGCCAGAAGAGTGTAGCTAACTCTCATAATCGTCCCACTTGCAATGGTGGACGACTGCACTTTTTGGGCTTGAGCAGGCCTGGAAAAACCTAATGGACCTAGATGATTCTGAAAATAAAACAGCCTGGGGGTCCAGGGTGTGTGCTTTGCATGCATTGCACAACATTTTCTTACCCACATTGCTCTGCAAAACCTCAAACATTGACTAACAACGCATATTTTCTTTATATTTCTGTGAAGAAAACTTCTGGAATCTGTAAAGAACCACACATTTCCTACCAGACAGCATTACCCCAAGTCGCCAGATGAAAATGGTACCTCACTTGTGTGAGGGAGACAAGAGACCTTGACACAAAAGGACCTAAACTCTATGTGTAGAGATCAGCAATAGTGGTAGCTGCGGGATTTGGGGCCATGCTCTACTGCTACCCATCCAACCACAGCCTTTTTTGAAAACTAGACAACCAGGGGATTCCAGGGTGGAGTGCCTTGAATGAATACAATGAGGTTTTCTTGTCCACAATGCCCTGAAAACCTCAAACTTTACCTAAATTCACACATTTTCCTTATATTTCTGTGATGGAAACTTCTGGATCCACAGAAATCCCCAAACTTCTACCACGCCTCGTTGCCCCACTTGTGTTGATAAAAACACTGCACCACTTGTGTGGTTGTGTCTGGTGCTCGCGACAGAAATGGATCAAATCGAGGTCAATGGAAGTTCCCTCACCAATGTTTCCATTGACCTTGGTTTGGTCTATTCCTGTCGAACGCACTAGGCCAATCCACAAAAGTGGTGTAGCATTTTTATTGGCACAAGCGGGGTAACCCTGGGTAGTAGGAATTTTGTGGATTCCTACAGATTCAAGAAGTTTCCATCACAGAAATGTAAGGTGTCTAGTTTTATAAAACATGCAGGTTTGCTAGGTTTCTCTAGGTGCCAACTGAGCTGCGGCCCAGAATCAACAGCTACCCACTTTGCTAAAAACGGGCCAGTTCTGAGTGGGAAAATGTGATATATCAATGTTGAACTTTAGGCCATTTCTTGTTGCAGGCGTTAGGCTCACCCACACAAGTGAGGTACAATTTTTATGGGAAGACTTAGGGAATTGCTGGGTGGAAGGAAGTTTGTGACTCACCACAGATTCCAGAACTTTCCATCACAGAAATGTGATGAAAATGTGATTTTTTAGTCAACGTTTGAGATTTGCAAAGGGTGTTGGGTATCAAAAACCTGGTGAGAGCCATGCAGGTTACCCTACCTTGGATTCCCCTAGGTGTCTAGTTTTAAAAAATGTACAGGTTTGCTAGGGTTCCATTGTTGCCGGCTGTGCCAGGCCCGTAAATTCACAGCCACCCAGTTTACAAAAAGAAGGGTCAGTTTTGAGTGGAAAAATGTGATGTATCCACCAACACCAACACGAGCTGCAAGCTTCAACTCCTTTATTAGGTACAGAAGACACCGACCCCCTGATTTCTTCTGCAGCCATGTCACCATTACTGCCGACGCGTTTCGAAGTCCATCTTCTTTATCAAGGCTAGTGGTGAGACGGAAGCACAGTCCGGCCACAGTTCTTAAATTCACAAAATTGAGCGCCCCCTATGGGCTGTTCTGCATGAATCTGCGCAAAGTGTTATGGGAGCTGAAGTCACGGAAAGGAATGCGTTCCCTTTAAGGTGCAAACATAAGAAATCAGGGGGTCGGTGTCTTCTGTACCTAATAAAGGAGTTGAAGCTTGCAGCTCGTGTTGGTGTTCGAGTGACTCTCACTTACAGAAACAAGCAGGAGCGTGAATATTAGGCGGAGTTCTGACCGCCGAGAGCGCACCACCCCGAGATGGCAGGGGGCCACAGAGGTTGATATTTACCGGCTTCTACGTGTGGGGCATCAACAAAGGATTTAGGAGGAGACCGCCCGCTGAATGCAGGATATGTTTGCACCTTAAAGGGAACGCTTTCCCTTCCGTGACTTCAGCTCCCATAACACTTTGCGCAGATTCATGCAGAACAGCCCATAGGGGGCGCGCAATTTTGTGAATTTAAGAACTGTGGCCGGACTGTGCTTCCGTCTCACCACTAGCCTTGATAAAGAAGATGGACTTCGAAACGCGTCGGCAGTAATGGTGACATGGCTGCAGAAGAAATCAGGGGGTCGGTTTCTTCTGTACCTAATAAAGGAGTTGAAGCTTGCAGCTCGTGTTGGTGTTCGAGTGACTCTCACTTACAGAAACAAGCAGGAGCGTGAATATATATATATATATATATATATATATATTATCTACTGGCGGTCGCCAGTAGATGGTTATAGTTAGGACCGAGTTCCCATAGGAAATCGGAAAATTCTATTTTGAATAACTTTGGCGCCGGTTGACGAATCCTCGCGAAATTTTCAAAACTAATGGGGCGCTCCGCTCAGCTCCTACCCTGAAAGTCTCAGGGTGATTCGTCAAGCGGGGGCTGAGAAAAAAGGGGGGTCCCAAAACGCGTTTTTCCCATGCATTTTCCCATAGGACCTTTAGTCGAAGGTACAGTCTGAACGGCTGAACAGAATTACTTGAAACTTGGCAAAGAGGTAGTCCTCAGGTCAGGCATGTGCCTTTTGCATATATGGTGTCAATCTGTTCAGTAGTTCCTGGGAAAATTGTAGTTAAAAGTACATAAATATCTATATGCGCGCACCGTGCGCGCACCGTGCTCGCATGCGAGCGTAATTCGGATTGGTGGTTCGATGTCAGTCAACATTCGAATCGGTCAAAATCAGGAAGTGTCGGACACCATTTTGTGTGTGACAGTGAAAAAGAATGGTGGAGGACGTGAAAAGGGGGCAGGGTAGAGAGTTCCTGACCCCCTAGCCTTTGTCAGGGGGTCCCTGAAGGACCCCGAAGGGTGAAAAAAACATTTTTTTTTTTTTAAATCGCGGGGTGCGCGCACATTACGCGCACGGTGCGCGCACCGTGAAAAACCCTTAAAAAACAAAAAACATTTTAAACTGTTTATAAGTTTATAGAAGATATTAACTATGCTGTTCAACTTTATCCAAATTCAAAATAAAAGAGCTGAGACATTCCATATTAAAGGATACAGTCAATCTATAACTATATACATAGGTAGTTTATTGTAAAATAAATATATAAAAAATATAATAATACATACATAAATTAGCATTTAAAAAACCTTACAAATTTACTAAAAAAACATAGGTTTCACACACGTTATAGTTAGGAATTATCATTTAAAAACCCTTGCAAATTCACTGAAAAACCATAGGTTTCACACATGTTATAGTTAGCTGGACATTTCACTCGTAAAAAACCATTGAAATTCCCCTGTTATAGTTAGTTCAGCTAACTATAACTCGCGCGACCGCAATCCACTGCTGATGACATCACATATTACATCACTCATGACATCACTGATGACATCTCAAATGACATCACTGATGACATCACTGATGACATCATCCAGTGAATATGTGTCTTTCTGAAAAATAAATATTTTTTATATATGTATATCTAAAGGTTAATGGAAGAATAAATGGGTAAATAAGAGTCTAAATGGATGGTTTTTTTTGTAAAATTAATTGTATAACTGACTTATTAACAGTATCTTAGTGAATACAGTGATGTAATATGTAACGTCATCAGCAGTGAAATGTCCAGCTAACTATAACATGTGTGAAACCTATGGTTTTTTCAGTGAATATATATATATATATATATATATACACAACAGACTTTCGACATCATCACCTGCCGTGACTCTCCATACGGCGGAACGCATACACCATAAATGCCAATCTTCGTAGGTTTAATATACGCCCTTTGTTTTATTTTCTTCATTTTAATTTTTTCAGTGATGGTTACATTTTCATTACATTTTCACAAGATTCTGCACATTAGTATTTAGATCCAAGTATTAGTATAATAGTTTATTCTTTAATTCTTTATTTTTTATCAAGTTTTCAATAATTTGCTTATATTTTCAGTTTGCTTTAAAAAATGTAACTAGTATTTTGGATTGGATTGGATTTTAGAATCTTAAAATAAAGGTGAAATATTATTTCATTAAAAAAAAGTTTAGTCTTTAGATTAATGATTGCTGGTCTGCAGTTATACATTTAAATTGCCCCTTCCCCCAAATGTATGGTATGACAATGGTAAATCTGATCTTGCTAAATATATGCTTTTTCTTATATGAAAACTGTATTAGTCTTTGAATACTAAATATGATTCACCGCCTTATATACACACAGTAATAGTTGGATTGAAGTTACAATAGTATATGCAATCTCCCCCAATATCTATTTTATCCATTGTTGGTTGGATTGGAGTTAAATTAGTGAATCAGACCCCGCCAAACAACATGTATTTTACCCATATATAGATATATATTACACAATGGTGGTTACCACTGTGTAGTTATAGATAGGTCAAATCTTCCAGAAAATTAAAAAAATAAAAGCTTTTCCAGCTCAGCTACTTCCTTGAAAGCTTTGGGGTGATCCAACTGATGGGGGATGCGAAAAAGATGGGGGGTCTCCTAAACATAATTTTCCCATAACAAATTGTGGAAAGTGATACAGAAACAATGGCTAAAAACAATTGCACTAAATTTGGCAGAAAGTTACACCTTTACTCAGAAAGTGTGCTTTTCGTTATTTGGTATAGAAAAATCAGTATATCTGGAGAGTTGGTCCTTTGAGAGACCCACGAGAGACATGCAATACCATACATTTGAAAAATAAGAGTCCCTGATTGTCCGAGGGAGTTTTTTTTCCCACTGGCCTTTTCAGTGTGGTGGAACTGGTACCAGTGACATTATAGTTAGGTATGCTAGTATGATCTTTACTTTGAGTTTAAAAAAACAACAGAACTTCACTGAAAAAACAAAGAGTAAAGTGACTTTATACTTAGGTATGCTAATAAGATTTTATGTCAAGACCCGGAGGCCAATATTATAAAGAAATTTGAACAACATTCCAATTAAAAAAAAAAACAGCAACCAGTCCTCATCCTTCATTTATTGCTGCTGCTAAATGAGATAAGTTCATTGATATCTCCCATTTGTAATTGAATAATTAATAAGTGTTTTTAATTACTCTTTGCGTGAGTGTATAGGTTAATTGGATGAAAGTTTTATATCTTCTCTTGGGAGTACATGGTTAATTAAAACTAAATTGTTTTTTTATCCTAAAGTATTTCTTTAGTTTTCACGAGCTTAGCTGTAAAACTTCGATTTACTTTTATGTAGATCGATATGTGAATTTATTTCTTATGTTAAATCGTTTAATTTATTTCTTTTTTCATATTTTGGCTTTGGAAATGTTTCCGATTTTTGTTAGCTTGGATGTTGGTCCATTTCAAACTTGATATTTAGGCTTTTTTCTATAGTTTTTAGGAAGTTCTGATAATTTTTTATGGTAGGAAATTGAAATTTAGACATTTAAAGTTAATGCTATTATGCGCTCACGAAGCCATTGCTATGGTTGCAGCATCGCGAGCGCATAGTTCTTACCACTTACATTCAGAAGAGAAGCTTTGTGATGAACACTGTTATCTGCATGTGGCCATTGATTCTTTCTTTGTGTTTGGTTCATGTGTGTGCGCACACACAAGACGTTTGGTGCGCACAAGACATTTCCGTAGCAAAAGGTTTCAAGGCTTTTGTTTTTTTGGGCGCGCTTGGTTGCTGTAGCAGCTCGTGACGCTGTTACCATGGAAACGTTTTTCTCTTAGAGGCGACGTTATTTTCTGAATGGATCGTATGATGTGCATGAGGAGATCGTTTGTTCACTGCTCGCATCACTTTCTTTGACGATCGATGAGGGAATTAGTGTTGTGGTTAGACTGTGTGTGGAAGGATCTTTTATTGTGATATATTTGTTTTAGAAGAGTATTTATACTTTGTTAGGTTGGAATTATTAACATTTAAAACATGCAGGTTTTTAAATGTTTTATGAGTTGTTTTATGAATATTTACTAGGATATTTAAATATCTTTGTACAATATGGAACAAAGTGAGGGCTCTCTTGAGGATAAGCGATTGAAAAGATTACTACAGAAGTCTCTTTACGTATAGAGGAAAAGTTGGAATTGCTAGCATCTAAATCAGCTAGACAAGATAAGGAAAGTTGTTGGTTGGCTCCTGAGGCTGAGGCTGTTCATGGCTCTAATAAAAAGGCTTTGCACAGGAAAAAGCATGTGTCTACCAGTGTACAGCTGAGAAAGAAGAAGAGGTCTACTGTGGTAGAGCATGTCTGCTGTTTCGACATGCAAGAGGATGATGCCTCCGGCATCAAAGATGGCCAAGTAAAAGGCCTGCAAGATGATTTTTAACAGGGGTATTGGAGGCAATATATTTAAGAGCTCTGCAGTATGCACATCAAGTATAGAAAATTAATGACTCCACGTTGTTGCTTGAATTCCTTAGTTGTTTATTCGTGATGGGCTTAATGTTCAATACAGCCAACACGTTTCGCCCAGACATGGGCTTCTTCAGGGCTGTAATGTTTATACAATAAATACAAATTATTTTTAGTTTTAAATCAAATGTGTAGTCTACTATTCATAAAGCACAACTAAATAGTGACTTCTTTATTCAGTAAAAGGTTGATGAGAAAATATAAAAGAAATGTTTGTAAGAAGGAAGGAGACTCATTTATAGGTGAAGGGGTGACTTAATTACTTAGTAAAAGGTTAATGAGAAATCAAAAATGAGGCCTAAGGAAGCAGGAGACCCAATATTTCAGAAAAAGGGGTGAACAAGGTGAGAGAACCAGTGCTCGCCGGAGGTGGGTGAAGACTGTTGTATTTACAGGGACATCTGTCCCTGAGTAGTGCAAAGAGAAAAAGTGGTCACAAAAAACCCAAGAATGAGCAAAGGAAGGGCTTAATTAGAAGAGGTAACGCTTACCAAGGCAAGTAAAAGTCAGAGCACCGCTGGTTAAGTGTACGTTAATGGTTTGTAAGGTCTGTGCCGTGACTGAGAAAGTATAAGCTAAAGAAACCTGATGAAGTATGGGAAAAAAAGATTACATCAGAATAATGTTCTAATCAGTAATCGTGTGCGATCACAAGAGAGCAAAAGAGCACACTAACCTCTCAGTAGTATAACTGAGGTGATCCAAGGTATAGGAGGACACGGTGATCTGCCTCCTTTGGGCTGATCCGTGGTAGGAGTATTAATATCTATGAAGAAAGTGAAGCTATTTAGAAATGAAAAGGACAGGAATGGCTAATATAACATGATATACGAACCGGCATGGTTGCTGAAATGAGTCCCTAGAATAAACAGTATCATGTTCCATAAAAACGGCAGGTTTGCGAAAAATAGAGAGCATCAAGTCTGGTTTAAAGGTACTGTGGCACCACATCAATGCCATGAAAGCGAAATTTGGATCTGTCTACACCATCCCTGCATTCGTGTGAGACTAGAGCATGTGAGGTATCCCCATTCAAAACTGTTCTGTGGTGTTCCTGTATGCGGGTTTTGAGTTGCCTCACTGAACTGTCCACATATATTTTACTACAACCACAGATCAGTATGTATATCACAAAGCTCGTGAGACAGTTGATGAAGTGACGTATCTTGTGATGTATGCCAGTGTTGTATCTGAAGGTGGTGGTTTTATTGCACCCTAGATTACAAATGTTGCAGGTGCTGCAAGTGTAGAATCCAGAGGTTTGTGTAGCCAGCTCTGTTTTTGGGGTATTTTGGATACTGTATAGTTAGGGCACAAACTGTCCCTGATGGTTCTACTTTTCTTGAAAGTCATGGAAGGTTTCTGAGAAATGATGTTGTTCACTCCTGGTGCACCTAACAAGTAATCCTCTGCACACATATAACTAAAAGTCATTGGAGACAAGAGTAAGAACAATGAGAAATTCACAATTAATAGGATGAAAACAAATTTTCTTTAATCCTTAGAGAAACGTAACCAGCCGACACCTGTTTCGTCGGGGAAAGATGAACCCACGACTCTTCAGGGCCCACAGCTGGTGATAATTCCAACCCGGCTGGGTATACGATTCACAAGTGGAAAAGGAAAATTAAGTCAGTCAAGGTTTACGAGTTGAAGGGTAATCTTGATTACCCACACAACTGAAAGTTGTGCCACCAGTAAAAGTTTGAACAAATCACGAGAGAAAATTGTCTTACATAGATGTAAGTATGGTATCCAAGGAGTAGTCATTAGTTGAAGCAAAGAGCCCAGACATGAGTGTGTGTCTAAGGACTCAATTGTCAGAACAGCAGTTCACGCGTCCTAGCAGCGCCTGTGTCCTGGTGCGCCCTTAAGAAGTGGCCAGTGTTTGTCTAATATCTTGAAAACCTCATGATTAAGTCTAGAGTGTGTTGTGATGAATGAGAGTCTCTCTTTGCCCATTCTGTTGACCTTGCTACTGTTCTTGAGCATGTCTTCTCTCTTGAGTTTCCTAGCCCTGTTCCTAGCTGAGTACAAAACGCTTTGTTGTCCATAGTGAGAGTGGTATGGGCTTCAAACTTGTCATCTTCGCTACAATTTCTACAGATGCGTGCCATTTCCCCATATGGATAAGCCTTCTTCTTGGATGTTGGGTGGGAGCTAGTGTAATGTAAGATGCTGTTTACTGCAGTGTCTTTCCTATACAGGGTACTATGTATCCTGTTGTCCCAGACATAGAGTTCCAGGTCAAGAAAGTGTATGGATGATGGTGACATTTCGATGGTAAAGGCTACATTAAGTGTGTTGTGATTGAGAAAATTGAAGTACTCTGTCAGCTCAAGTCCAGTGCCAGTCCATATGATGATAATATCATCAATAGAACGGCCCCAAAACTGCATATGTCCAGTCCCTTTTGAGGCCGCTCGTGACCATGCATGGGTATGCTCAGCCCACCCCATGAAGAGGTTCGCGTACAAAGGAGCAAATTTGGATCCCATCGCAGTGCCCTGCTCCTGTTCGTACCAAGTATGGCTGAGCAAAAAAAAATTGTTGTCCAAGATGAGATCAATCATGGTCAGCAGCATGGTATTGTGGTCAAAAAGGGTTGCCTGTCTCTTCCCAAGGAAGAAGTCAGTGGCTATTCTTCCGAGGTCCTTCCTGATGCAAGTGTACAGAGATACCACATCTAGCATGGCGTACCACATCCCGTCCTCACACTCAAGGTCTTCAAGTTTATTCAGGATGTCAGTGCTATCCCTGACATAAGATGGTAGGTTGGTTACTAAGGGCTGTAGGAAGGTATCAACACAATTGGACATGGCTTCAGTCATGGAGCCAATGCCTGAAATTATTGGACGTCCAGAAGGGAAGGGTTGCTTCTTGTGTATCTTCGGTAGAAGATAGATACATGGGTATCTTAGATTCTGGATTGAGAGGAAATTGTACTCGGTGTCAGACAGGAGTCCAACCTCCTTCCAATGTAGGAGTTGGCCATTGATTAGAGTAGTGGCTATAGGGCACAGATTGTTGGTGAGTTTGGTGTAATGTGTGGTATTGTTAAGTTGTCTCAGTACCTCACCCTCATAGTCTTCCCTGTTCATCGCCACCACGTTACCCCCTTTGTCTGCCTCCCTGATAACTATGGAGTCGTTGTTGCTAAGGTTGTATATAGCTTTTCTCTCTTCCCATGTTAGGTTGTCCTTAGTGTATTTCTTAGAGTGCATCTGTAGCTTGTCTTCCAGACAGTAAAGGTCTTTAGATACTAGATCATGAAATACCTCAATGCTGTTAAGGTGTGTGCCGTGTGGGGTGAATTTTCTCCGTATGTGTAAACCACTGTCACACAAATAGTCTTGTGAGATGTTTAAATCTGCCAGCACACTGCTGATTGTAGCGTCATTGTCCTCATCAATAGATAGTAGTGTGGCTACGTTTTTGACATGCGAAACCGTAATGTCTGTTCGAGATATAGGCAAATTTGCTGCATGGTGTCCAAAATTATTCACAGAAAAAATGGCATTTTAACTTCGCAGTGTGCACAAATTCATACAGGTCCACATGGAAATCTGAAAAAAGACCCTGAAATACAAGACAGTATCCAAGTCCTTTATTCAATACATTATTCTCATGCACAGACAGCCGGCAAATAGACAAATTGATAACCAAATCATCTAAAACAGCAGGTACATTTGTATTCATCGCATTAGTATGTACTTCATCCATTAACGTTTGTTCATTTGACTCTTTTGGTAACGTGTTAGTACCCTGTCCTTTTCTGGCATTTTTCCTCCTCCCTCCTCTCCTGGTTTTTCTTTTTGTTTTTTGTTCCCAATGCTGAAACGCAGGACCTTGTCTAAAAAAGTCAACGGGCCTGCTCCCTGAGCTGCTCTTTCTGTTCCTCCTTCCCTGTTAGCGTCAAACATTTCTCAGAAACCTTCCATGACTTTCAAGAAAAGTAGAACCATCAGGTACAGTTTGTGCCCTAGCTATACAGTATCCAAAATACCCAAACAACAGAGCTGGCTACACAAACCTCTGGGATTCTGCAACATTTGTAATCTAGGGTGCAATAAAACCACCACCTTCAGATACAACACTGGCATACATCACAAAATACGTCACTTTATCAACTGTCTCACGAGCTTTGTGATATACATACTGATCTGTGGTTGTAGTAAAATATATGTGGGCAGTACAGTGAGGCAACTCAAAACCCGCATACAGGAACACCGCAGAGCAGTTTTGAATGGGGACACCTCATATGCCCTAGTCTCACACGAATGCAGGGATGCTGTAGACAGATCCAAATTTCACTTTCATGGCATTGATGTGGTGCTGCCAGCCAAAAGGGGTGGTAACACAGAATTGACCCTCAGACAATTAGAAGCCAGGTGGATTTGTACTCTTTGGTCAGCCACGTTAGGCCTCAACTGTGATATTGAAATGCACTACTTTCTGTACCCATTTTTCTAAATACATAGCCGTAACACCACTGCTATCCCTTATGATATGTAGGAAATACAGTAGCGCTGTGTCTGAGAATCTGAGTACTGCTTTATGTATTCCCACTCATAAGTTTAAATATGGACCAATCTGTGTTATTTCATGTGTCTCTCACCCAACCACTAATGAGATCGCCTTCACATCATCGATGTACCTGCAAATATCACCTTATCCCGGCTGTATCCTGTAACAACCAACACGAGAGCTGCTCATATTGAAAAGTTTACTTCATATTGACTAAGGATGTGCCTTAGATCAATTTATTGTTCATCTACACTTGTTTTTACCTTTGAGCACCGTTCTATTGTAACATGATCAGCGACACTGTCATTATAATATACTTAAGTCACCTGTCTGTTAAATTACAGAAGGAACAACAATGTCACTAGAAAATATGGAGTACAATTATGTCTTAAAAGAAACATCTTTATTTTTTTTCCTCAAACGTATTAATGGCACAAATAATGTTTTGATGTTACTTTTGTCACTTTTTTTCTTTGATCTCCCTCTATCTGCTCCCTAACCTGCGAACAGGAACGTTCAAAGAGCCTCTCTCCTATGCCATCTTGGCACACACTTTTGATCGTAAGTCAGCTCACTTCATATCATTATTTCTCAGTACTATTATGCATGCTAATACATGCTCTTAGTACGAGTGTTATTTCTACGTGGCGAAGCAGAGTTTTACATGGCCATCCTAACCCGAAACGATTGAGCTTACGTTTCCTGCTTGTCACTATGGTTACGTGAATAGCGTAAGCATGTCATTCTACCTCATCGGAACTCCCAACAAATTAGGGCTCAGCATGTTAGCAACATGGAAGACTGGGTGCTGTAGTTAATGGTCTAGTCTTCCTTTACAAGAAACTGACCCTCAACCCGGAAGCACCTAACCAGGACAACATTTAAGAATGGCTTCCACACACTGCACAAGTACTCCTATTACCTACGAGGACGGACCGATGCTGATGACTGCCCGAACACGGAACTTCACTTCTTAAACTAGTAAGCCTTAGGACCGCTGCCTGTGCTAGACTTTTTATGGGCTACTGAATCGGGTTGCTACTGCCCTGATGGTAACTTTAACACCACGCACATTTACCGCTTTAGGGTGAATCAGCTTTGCCTAGTTTTGGGAACTTTTACTTTAATATCGACATAGACTTTACGTTTCCCATACTTATTTGGCATGCTAGGTGCTTGCCTACCTAGGGCCCCCACGCAACAATCGTTAGTTAAGCGGGTCATCTAACTTTTACCCACTGATTTATTTTAAGGAGGTTACGTAGAATACCAATCACTTTGGTGCCACAGTGCCTTTAAACCAAACTTGATGCTCTCTATTTTTCGCAAACCTGCCGTTTTTATGGAACATGATACTGTTAATTCTAGGGACTCATTTCAGCACCCATGCCGGTTCGTATATCTTGTTATATTAGCCATTCCTGTCCTTTTCATTTCTAAATAGCTTCACTTTCTTCATAGATATTAATATTCCTACCACGGATCAGCCCAAAAGAGGCAGATCACCGTGTCCTCCTATACCTTGGATCACCTCAGTTATACTACTGAGAGTTTAGTGTGCTCTTTTGCGCTCTTATGATCACACACGATTACTGATTAGAACATTATTGTGATGTAATCTTTTTTTCTCATACTTCAACAGGTTTCTTTAGCTCATACTTTCTCAGTCACGGTAGGGAGCTTACAAACCGTTGACATATACATAACCAGAGGTGCTCCGGCTTTTTCTTGCCTTGGTAAGTGCTACCTCTTCTAATTAAGCCCTTCCTTTGCTCATTCTTGGGATTTTTCTGACCACTTTTTCTCTTTGCACTCCTCAAGGACAGATGTCCCTGTAATTACAACAGTCTTCACCCACCCCTGGTGAGCACTGGTTCTCTTACCTTTTTCACCCCTTCTTCTGAAATAATGGGTCTCCCTCTTCCTTACGCCTCATTTTTGATTTCTCATTAACCTTTTACCAAGTAATTAAGTCACCCCTTCACCTATAAATGAGTCTCCTTCCTTCTTACACACATTTCTTTTATATTTTCTCATCAACCTTTTACTGAATAAAGAAGTCACTATTTAGTTGTGCTTTATGAATAGTAGACAACACATTTGATTTTAAACTAAAAATAATTTGTATTTATTGTATAAACATTACAGCCCTGAAGAAGCCCATGTCTGGGCGAAACGCGTTGGCTGTATTGAACCTTAAGCGCATCACGAATAAAAACAACTAAGGAATACAACCAACAACGTGGACTCATTAATTTTCTATACTTGATGTGCAGAGCTCTTAAATATATTGCCTCTCATACCCCTGTTAAAAATATTGTGATTTGTGGTCATATGGCAACTGGCCATCTGAGGCAGGCAATTTTTAACTACTATTTGTAACCTGTCTTGGTGGTGCAGTCCTCTGCAATCCAGCTCCTTGTTTCTTGTACCAATAGCCTGCGAGATGATGTGGCTAAAAAAGTACGCAAAAACAAGACTGTGGTTTGTGATGAGTCCTCCGGCAGTGCGGAAACTGAACTTAGTTGCTCTTCTGATTTCGATTCAGAAGATGATATGTCACACAATAAAAGTTACAGGTAAGAAGATGCTTTAGAGAAAGAGGGCGGTACTCTGATAGACCCAAAGGGTCAGAACATGTTTGATCCTTTATTAATAAAGCACCCTCTCTCACCTGAATGGACTCCTTCTGAACATAAGGCTGAATAAATTCAACACTGGATCATAAGGGATATACCTGAAGAGAAGCGCGTTAGACTTAGATCAGAGTGCCCTCGTCCAACAATTGCAAATAATGTGTTGGTGACCCCATAGCTTGATTCGAGGATCATAGCCTTTATTGCTAGAGAGGGTTGTGAGCCTAGAAAGGGTATTGATCGAAGTTTGAAGTCCTGTAAAAATAGGTTTTTGGATGTAGTTGGACCATTGTCAAAGATTTTCAACATGGCTTAGGAATTTATGTCTTAAAGAACAATATTGATATTGAAGAACGGTGTCAATGGATTCAGAGAGTTTTTTGCTTATTAGGTAATGATAATACAGCACTTTCCATTGAAAGAAGGAAAAGTATTTTGCTTAAAATAGATCAGAAATTAGCTGATCTGGCATCTAAGGAGGAAGGGCCTTCGGCAAATGTTCTTCTTTTTGGAGAAGCATTTATTAAGGATCTATCTAAGTATGTTGGAGCTTTTAGCTCACTTAAAAAATCCCAAAGGGAGATCAAAAAGGTTTTTAATGATCGTCTTTTTGGTTCAGCCGGGAGAAGGTGGAGTAGGTTCCCCGGCTGAGGCCAGGGCATCACTAGAGGATCCTTTTGACGTGGCGACAGAGGTTTCCATAGTCAGCAATATTTCCGGGGTGGCGTATTTTAATCCCAAAGACAAAGAGCGAGGGGTAGATATAACCGTGGAGAAAGGCAAGACAATGGATCATCTGGTAAATCTAGACCTTTCTGTTATCCCCTTAAAATTGGGTGGCAGACTTGCCCAATTTTGTCATGCATGGTTTGCGATCACAAGGGACCCTTGAGTTTTAGAGACTGTGCAAGGATTTCAAATAGAGTTTATTTCCCACACAATTCAGAGGGTTTTACCAAGAAGAATAAAGTTCCAAAAGGATCTAATGAAATTGATTGATTTGGAAGTACAAGATCTATTAAAGAAAGGAGCAATAATAAGAGAGAGAGAGATCATGTTGAAGGATTTGTAAGCAACATTTTTCTAGTAGAAAATAAAGACAATGGTGGTATGCGTCCAGTGATAAATTTGCGATAATTGAACGATTGGGTGATTTATCATCACTTCAAAATGGGGGGGATACATTTGCCGAAAGATGTGTTGTTGAATGGGGATTGAATGACCCGATTGGATTTGAAGGATACTTACCTTACGATTCCAATTTGCAAAGATCATCAGAGATTTCTGAGATTTTTGTGGAAAGATCAAACATGGAAGTTTGTTTGTTTGCCTTTCGGCCTGTCGTCAGCACCTTGGTGTTTCACGAAGATTCTGAGACTAGTGGCATCTTTTCTGAGAGAGAGGGGTGTTCGTCTTATAATCTATTTGGATGGCATTTTGATAATGGACCAAGACAGGGAGACTCTTCTTTCTCATACAAGGTTAGCCATAGACTTGCTAGAGTCGTTGGGATTTGTGGTAAACAGGAAAAAAATCTCAATGTGTTCCAAATCAGCAAACTCAATTTTTTGGTTTTGTAGTAGATACATTGAAGGGTGTTCTGAAGTTACCCAAAGAGAAGTTAAAAAGTATTCGAAAGGAGTTAAAGAATACTCTCAAGTTGAACTGTATCTCTTTAAAGAATGTTAGGTCGCATTGTTGGTTTTCTTTCAGCTACAATTCAAGCTATTTTCCCAGGTCAATCAATCAATCACGGCATTTGTATAGCGCGCTACTCACCCGGGAGGGTCTCAAGGCGCTGGGGGAGAGGGAAACGTCACTGCTCGAACAGCCAGGTTTTTGAGCTGCTTCCTGAAGGTGAGGTGGTCCTGGGTCAGCCGAAGGTGGATGGGGAGGGAGTTCCAAGTCTTGGCTGCCAGGTAGGAGAAGGATCTTCCTCCGGCGGTGGCTCGGCAGATGCGTGGTATGGAGGCGAGGGCGTGGCTGGTCGATCGTAGCAGGCGGGTGGGAGTGTAGAAGGTTGGGCGGTCGTTGAGGTACTTTGGGCCCAGGTCATGGAGAGCCTTGTGTGCGTGGGTGAGGAGCCTGAACATGATTCTCTTGCTGATGGGGAGCCAGTGCAGGTCTCTCAGGTGGCCGGAGATGTGGTTGTGTCGTGGGATGTCCAGGATGAGTCGTGCAGAGGCGTTCTGGATGTGTTGGAGTCTTTTTTGAAGTTTGACTGTGGTTCCGGCGTAGAGGGTGTTCCCGTAGTCCAGTTGGCTGGTGACGAGTGCCTGGGTGACAGTCTTCCTGGTTTCGGTGGGGATCCATCGGAAGATCTTGCAGAGCATGCGCAGGGTGTTGAAGCATGATGAGGAGATGGCGTTGACTTGTCTGGTCATCGAGAGGGAGGAGTCCAGGATGAATCCGAGGTTGCGTGCATGGTCCATTGGTTTGGGAGTGGTGCCCAGGGCAGGGGGCCACCAGGAATTGTCCCAGGCGGAGGGCGATGATCCCAGGATGAGGACTTCCGTCTTGTCTGAGTTCAGTTTCAGGCGGCTGCTCTTCATCCACTCGGCGACGTCTTTCATCCCATCGTGTAGACTAGCTCTGGCGGTGGTGGGGTCGTTGGTGAGGGAGAGGATCAGCTGGGTATCATCGGCGTAGGAGATGATGTTGAGTTTGTGTTGGCGTGCGATGGCTGCGAGGGGGCTCATGTAGACGTTGAAGAGGGTTGGGCTGAGTGATGATCCTTGCGGTACGCCGCAGATGACTTTGGTGGCTTCGGATCTGAACGGGGGGAGGCGGACTCTCTGGGTTCTTCCGGCGAGGAACGAGATGATCCACTCCAGAGCCTTTTCTTGGATTCCGATGTTGCTGAGGCGCTGTACTAGGGTGCGGTGGCAGACAGTGTTGAACGCTGCGGAGAGGTCCAGGAGGATGAGGGCCGCTGTTTCCCCGTTGTCGAGCATGGATCTGATGTCATCGGTGGCTGCGATCAGGGTGGTCTCGGTGCTGTGGTTGGCTCGGAAAAAGGACTGTGAGGGGTCGATGGATCCGTTCATCTCGAGGAAGGCGGCGAGCTGTCTGTTGACGGCCTTCTCAATGACTTTGGCTGGAAAAGGGAGGAGCGAGATGAGGCGGAAGTTCTTGAGGTCGGTGGGGTCCGCTGTTGGTTTCTTCAGGAGGGCGCTGAGCTCGGCATGCTTCCAGCTCTCCGGGAAGGTGGCGATGTGGAAGGTCCTTTACATTAGAGGGCCTTACAGAGATTGAAGGCTTTACATTTGAGAAATGGTTTAAAAGATTCAGAGAAATGCATGTCTTTCAATAGAAGCAAGACTAGAATTGATTTGGTGGTTGAAAAATATGGAAGCGTGGAAAAGGTGAGCAATTTTTGGAGAGAATGCGCATCTGGTTGTAGAAGTGGATGCAAGTTTGGAAGGATGGGGTGTAAGATGCGGATAGCTAAGTACTGGCGGTCTTTGGACAAGTAAGGAAAAGAAGCTTCATATAAATTGTTTAGAATTGTTAGCTGGTTCATTTGCAATAAAATGCTTTGGGGATCGGACTGCCCGATGTTCTGTCATTTTGAGGATTGACAATGTTTCTGCAGTGATGTATGTGAACAGTATGGGAGGACCACGATCAAAGGGACTAGCAGATTTTGTGAGGATTTTTTGGGAGTATTGTTTGGAAAGAAACATTTATATCTAGGCAGAGCACATCCCAGGCAAGAGCAATTCAGTGGCAGATTGTACTCGAGGAATTTGTACGATTCCAGCGATTGGTCCTTAGACAGAACTGTTTTTTTGAGATTGAACCTTCATTGGGGTCCTTTTCAGGTTGATCTTTTTGCAAACAGATTAAATGCTCAACTGGGAAAGTTTTTCAGTTGGCATCTGGATGCAGAGGCTTCAGGAATAGATGCTTTTCTTCAAGATTGGAAAGGTCTCTGTCCCTATGCTTTCCCTCCTTTTTCAATGATCAGCAGAGTGACAGGAATGATTCGCAAGTGGAGAGAAACAGTGGTGGTGATCACCCTGTTTTGGAGTTCTTAGGCTTGGTACCCTGCGTTGTTGGAGATGAGTGTGGATTTCCCAATACTTCTTCCAATGTTTCAGGGCATTTTGCGAGGTCCCCTAGGAGAGCTGCATGGTCTGGTAGAATCAGGTCAGCTCCAGCTTCTGGCTTGGAGACTTTCAGGAAAGTCTGGAAAAAGCCTGGACTTTCATCAGAGACTCCAAAACTCATTGAGGAATCCTGGGCACATGGAACTAGGGAGGCATATAAATCAGCCTGGAATAAGTGGAATGGTTGGTGTGTGGAAAGGGACCTGGATCCCATATCAGCAGATATAGTTCAGGGATTGAATATTTTAACAGACTTGTTTTCTATGGGCTTGGCTTATAGATCAGTGAATCTTCATAGATCTGCTATTTCTGCGGGTCACATTCTTGTGAATGGTATTACAGTCGGACAGGATATTATGGTGAGAAGATTGCTAAAAAGCATCAGATTGGCAAAACCACCTGGTGCTAGATATACTTCTCTTTTGGATGTTTCTCATGTACTTCATTTTCTGGAATCTTGGAATGATAATATGGGATTAAGTTGGAAGGATTTACCCTACAAACTAACAATGTTGTTGTGCCTTCTTTCATTCCGTAGAGTTTCTGATGTCCGTGCATTAGATGTCACAAGTAGGTGTTTTACTCCTGAGAGTATTTGTTTTTACATTAAACAAAGAACTAAAACTAATTCTTCGACCATTTTTTATCCATTCTTGAATAAAAAGGAAAAACCTTGTGTGGTGCGATGTGTGAAGGAATATGAACGTAGAAAGAGTAGTCTAAAACCTGATGGGGTAGTTCAATTACTCATTTCTTTCAGGTAACCTTCCAAAGCTGTTACTTTGCCCACTTTGGCGAGATGGGTGAAAGATTTGATGAAGAGAGCTGGTATTGACATAAGTAGGTTTGGTGCGCATTCAGTGTGGGGTGCAGCTGCTTCTAAGGCTTTTGTCAAGAGGTGGTAGCTTGTATGACATTCTATGATGCGCTGATTGGTCTTCGGACTCCATTTTTAGACGTTTTAACTTCAAACCCATTGAAAGTGCAGCAAGATGTTTGGTTAATGTGCTTTGAACTTGCATAATATTGGCCTCCGGGTCTTGACATAAAATGTAGATTTTCCACAGTCTTGGTGGGCTGAACATCTGGATTTTATTAAAGACACAGAGGCTAATATTATCCCTCCCTTATATTTCCCAACCCTGATGTTTTTCTGTTTTTCTTGCAGGTCAAACTTAATTTATCTGGAGCTTGTTGGATTTGCTCATATCTCATCGTTACGTCACAAAAAGATTGAAGTTTTCCTTTATTTGGATGGATTTGAGACTAACAGTTCGTTTTACGATTCAATGTTTTTCTTTATTTCACAGCCAATATAAAGAAGGATGAGGACTGGTTGCTGGAGGGTTTTATGGAATTGGAATGTTGTTCAAAGTTCTTTATTCTGTGTTCTAAAAAGCTTTTAACATGCTACTGAGTGGTGGCAATAAAGGATTTATTACATAATATTAGCCTCCGTGTCTTTAATAAAATCCAGATTTTCAGCCCACCAGGGCTGTGGAAAATCTACATTTTACCAGACTCAGAAATTCACTGAAAATAAATAAAGGTTAAAGTGATGTCATTGTTAGGCGCTAAAATAACACAGAAATTACCAAAATAAACCACTAAAATTCACCAGAAATTACTTACTGAACTTACTATAAATTCTACCTCTGCTATGCAGTGCTTATGACTTCAACTATTTTATAACTCATGACATATTAAATAATACCATTGATGATGTAATTGATGCCATCTCAAATGACATATTTGTTGCCATCATAAAGAAGATACAATCCATATGACAATATCACATGTGCTTTTCATAATGGAAGGTATCATGGAAGCTATACCTAGACCCTAAAATGTGTATTACCTCAGTAGCTCTAATGGGTGTAACCTTTTGCATCATGCGGGAAACAAGGCATATGTGTGAAATCACCCATATTTACTAGACATTATGCTGTTTTTTGCTGTATTCAAGGGAGTACAAAACATAGGGGCATATTTATCAAGCCACCTTGCTATGCTATGTGAAAGAGAAAGGACAGGAATGTGCTGCATTTAACATTATATTGTGCATTCCTGTCCTTTCCTTGTGCTGACGCACAATATGTTACCTAGCGTCAATGCAGGCACCCTTGTGCCATGAGCAAGGGTGCCTGCGTTGCAGACAGGATTGTTTTCTGCAGGAAGGGGCAGCTTTCTCTACAAGAACAATCCTCAGAGGCATTTTTCTCTCTGTGTGCTGCAGAATGCAGCACATATAGAAAGAGTTAAAAACTAGGAGAAATAGAGATATTTCTCTTTGTGATGCTTCACCTGGGAGGTGTAGCATTATGACAAATTCCCAGTTCCTCCAGTATTGGTAAATCTGGGAATACACCAAAATCCATGGGTGAGTTTGTGGAAACACCCACCCTACACCCATGGAACGCCCACCTCAGGCAGAGTAATGCTATGCAGGCATTCGTGCTGTGTTGCGTTACTCTAGATTTATTAAGCCGTGCAGGGCCACACAAGGTGGCTTTGTGTGGCTTGCTTGATAAATCTGATTTAGTAGTTGCGTAACCCATGAGCCTCCAGGCATGGCACAAGGGCGATGTAATTCAATGACTAAAATGCCCCATAATGTATAAGTGAATATTAACGCAATAAGCAATTTTTAAAACTTTGAATACATTCAAAAGAGGTTTTTGTCATTGTTTACCATAATTAGATATAACCTCAATTGACATACAATTTTGAGTAAATTGCTTCACAGCAATAGAAAAGTACATTATAATGCATGTACAATGAGATCCTCTGGACAACCCTTTACATTTTGCAAAAGTACCCTGTAACTTTTACTGAAATGGTGAAAAGGCAGACACCCGTCGCAATAACATTCACAATTATACTCCAACGTAAACAATCTGAGAGTCACTATTACTTATACATTCTTCAACACTGCACAATGTCACAAAGGGCCCGATTACAAATTTGGGGGTGCAGCACTTGGTCCACCCCACCCCTGCACCGCCACAGCCACGGTCGGGCCGCCTGCCAGATGAGGAGTTTCCTCCTGTCTGGAGGGCATTTTTTTGGGCATTCCCATGGCAGTGCTTCTAAAAATAGGCATCGCAATGGGAACGTCAAAAAAAGTTCCTGCACTTCATGGACTGAAAAAGTCCATGCCATGCAGTAACTGGTGTGCACACACAGGGCGGCACATGTTGTTTCCTACAATGGACAAAGTTCGAAGCAGATTAAATGCTAAAGTGGAAGTACTGCGGTACTATCTCAAAATTATCGCGGTATCGGTAGACTTCACAAACACAATCAATAGTTTCAATATTAACACATACATGTTTATAAAAATAACTATGAATGAAACCCTAAATACATCCTTTAAATTTAATATAATCATTAGGTGTAAATATCATCTTCGAAATTTATGAAAGTACTGCGAAAAGTACTGTGGTTAGTGAGTTCACAACACTGTGTACCGAGGTGCGCGAGTGATATTATGTTTTGTGCAAGGTGTAAAATATAGCTTAAAATTATAACTGTTACTTCAGTATTTCTAATGTTTGTGTAGTTTAAGTTTGATTTTCTTTAGGTTTGTTTTGTGCAGAAATGTTTTTGTATAGAAATAATATTAAGTTTTCCTAACTATAATTTATCCTGAACCTTTGGTTTTGTCATTGAAGATATATATGTATTCTGGATACATCGAACACCCTGCTAGTTTCAGGAAAGGGGCACGCTTACAGTTCTTCTAGAAATTTCACTACATATTCCAGTATATTTTCTCACACGAATTCAAGAAGCGCACAAGCCACTTTGAAATGGAAAACACTTCTTTTATTTGTCAATCAGACAGGAGCAAACACAAATATAAATGTATTTAGATAGAATTGTATGTTTTTTCAAACAAAAACTATTTAATTAGAAAATCATTGCTGAGAAGCAATGCATTTTTGGAAATTGTAGTAAAAAGTGCTATAGTTTAGAATTTTTAAAACCGTAGTCCCTATTTGGGATTTAAAATATGGTACACTACTGTTTCCCATGTAATTGTATTTTCTTAAATTATTTTTTTTTCAAAATGTCTCCGTTCTTTTTCGATTTATTTGTATTTCCTAAAATCATTTTTCATTAAATTTGGGTTTCCATGAATTGCTTTCCTTCAAAATCTTTTCAGAGTTTTCATTTTTCATTTAATTTACATACATGAGGAAGCTCAGGTAGGAATATTTCTATATATGAATTGTGGTGCGCGCACTACTTTCAGTCTGCATAAATTTTCGTAAGGTGTGTCGTGCTCCAAGTTATCACTCTCCGAACATGAGTGTGTATTAATCAACCTGGCTGCATGCCCCTAAGTTGGGGTATGTTCCTTGGGCACAGACGTGTGTGTTCCCTTCTGGGTTTCAACAGTTATTTTAGTTTTCTCATGAATATCAAAAACGAGATCTTTTCTTCAAAGGTTCTTTGTATTGTTTATTTCACAACAACAAATCTTCTTTATCCAACGTTTGGACTGCATTACCCAGAATGCATTTATTTCATATTACATTTATTCATCCCAATGCATTTCGGCCGTAACGACCTTCATCCGGGGATGATCAGCTAAGGTAGCTGATCATTGCCCAAGGGACATACCCCAACGTAGGGGCATGCATCCAGGTTGAAGCTCAGGTAGGATCAGATGAAAGGAAGCTGTTTAGAAACCATATAGAGGGAAATAATAGGGGAAGACCATGACTAAGCTATATATAATGGAGCTGCTATGAGTTTAGAAACAGGAATACCTTTTTATGATTCTGGGTTCCTCTTCTATTTTCAGTGTGCAGTTTATATGTTCAATGCTTTAGCCAGAGGTGGATAGGAATATCTAAGATGTGCAGGGAATGCCTTCTTTAGCTCCTTACAATTCCAGTAATGGCTATGACATTTGATAGTGATGGAAAGTTTGGGGTGAGTGCATGCTGCGAGTGCAGCGAGCGAGCCTGACTGTCTTAAGGGGGGATCATGGGGGTTCTGAAAAAATTGCGTGCAAATGGTGGATTTTCAAACATATTTGAAAAAGCAAGAAGGTTACTAAAGCAATTGTTGAAGTGTGTTATGATATCAATAAAGAGATTTAATATGATAATAACGTAGGTACGTGCTTATTCAATATAAACACAGAACTTCATAACAGACTTTGAGATAACACTGCTGAGTACCTAAGATTTCTTTATCCATTGATATACCTTTACAAATTAAATCTACTGAGGAAATACAAGTTATTGTGAATAGTTGGATTGGACACGATGTTCATGCCCTGCAAATTCCTTAAATGTATTGCATGCATTTGGGAGGGGCTAAAAAGGCTGCTTCCCTCAGACTACCAGGCGATTGTCAGGACATAAACACTGGGCTCAGGATGGGCTATAAACAACTTTGGACTCTGGAGAAGAAATTCCATGCCTTTGATTCACAGAACTACTAGTCATGTGAAGCAAATAAAGGCGCCAGGGGCCACGGCATATAATAGCATTGTTAACATATCATGATATATCACAGTGAAAAAATGCAGCTAGAGAGTCTGACTCCATGCATTATTCTGCACAACCCCCAATGCACACAACTAAAGCGTGGCAGCAACGTGATGCAGAAGGAACTCCGTTTGTGACATGCCAGGCCATGTTATATTTTAGGTACAGATTTACCTTGAATGTATTAGGTCCATTAGAATGGTTCCTAGAAATTCTTTCAATTTCTTTTCCAGCCATTGATAGAAATGTGTTGCCATATAAGCACCACGGAATGGATTAGGTAATTGCATTGATTGCCTGACCTACTATTGCTCCACAATCAATATGTTAAGCATTGTAATGTAAACACCTCAGGCCAGACATTGGTATCTTAGTTTAAACACAGAATATTAGCGTGAAGGTAGTGTGCATGGAACTAACTCACTGTAACTGAGACTGCCAGTGCAGTGCCTGCCAAGTGAATTACATTGCGAGCAGAGGGCGAGGCAAACTAATATCACCTGATGAACACCAGGGGGCAGATTTACAAGCCCCTTGCTTCACTTTTGCACCGTCGTTGCGTCACTGTTGTGACGCAGAGGCAGCGTAAAAGTTGCGGCCCATTTACAACATGACGCATCTAGGGAGATGCGTCACGTTGTGAAGCCCTGCGCCACATTAAACCTGCGTCAGGTTTAATGTATGCAGGGTGGGCGTTCCGTCGCAGGAAGCCCGGTAAAAGTGACGCAGTGAAATCTACAAGACTTCACTGAGTCACTTTTACGTCCATGCTGCGTCAAAACCCTGCGCCTGCTTGAAGCAGGCGTAAGGAGTGACACAGCATGTTAGGTATAGGGCACCCCTGAGCATTGCTGGTGTTGCGTCGTGCTTGTGACACGACTCCAGCAATGCATGACTTTTCCGTCAACAGATGCGTCAGAATTTCTGACGCATCTGTCAATCCTTGCGCCATGGTGCGCTGAATTGTAAATACGGCACATCCATGGTGACACAAGGGTTTTGCATGTTGTCGCACGGAAAGTGACGCATCTCTACAGATGTGTCACTTTCTTGTAAATCTGCCCCCAGGCCTTTAAACGGGCCGGGTCTCACCAGTGCTGAGCACCAGCAGTTTTCAAAGGGGGTCTCGAAACGGGTCTCAATTGGGCTCTGTTTTGTGCCCTGGCACAGGTGGTCTGTTTTTCCCCGACTGCAGTGACAGCAGAAACACCGATGTGCGCGTGCTTACACTGCTCACTTCTCACTAGTGGAGAAGTTACGGCATGACGTCATGCCAGATGAGCGTTGTAGAGGAAAGGAAATCCTTTAAAGAGAGTTATTTTCTCTCTGGATTTCCCTTGTCTTTTGAAACCCAGGAGCAGCAACATTGTCATGTTGTCACCAGGGCTTTAAGTGGAAGCTTTTTCAATATTATATACAAGCCATAGTTGCTGCTTATTTATCTTATGCAACTAACAACCATTGCCAAAGCCATTAGTCCTGACTTGTTCTAAGTATGATGTTACTTGTTGTATCATATATCTGGATGTAATAACAGAAACAGCAAAATACAACTCGGGCGGCACACTATGCTATGCACAGATTTTTAGCTAACGTGTTTATAGCCACGCCCCTAATTACATTGGCCACACCCATTTGAGAGACCCCCCGTATTTTTTTATCCCACTTAAAGCCCTGATGAACACCATGCACAAAACTAAACTGCTCTTCAACCAATGCCCCCCCATAGTAAACAAAACAGACTCAACTAATAACCTAATTTATTTATAATTTAATTTATTTTAGTTTCTTTTTAGGTCTCGCCTGACCCAGCACATGCGCTGGTCTGGCGAGAATTTTTGTGAGGGCTCAAAAAAGTGCTACCACTGTAGCCTAGAGCTACAGTGCATGTGCGCGGTCGCGCGCGCCTCACTTTCGGGCCGCGTTGATGTTGTATCGCGATCACTTTCATTTTCGCGGCCGCAAGCCCGCTTTGATGTTCTCCGGGAGCCAGGTTTTTTCTCCTGTTTATTACTTCTATGTAGTAATGGTGGCACCCGTGCGCCGCCATTACTACAGAGCAGTAATAAACAGAAACAAGCATTGACATAGCCAATAGGACTCGCTTTTGGGACCTTATAAGTATTTAGTTATGCAACTGTTGCATGGCTGAACACTTATAACGTCCCAAAAGCGAGACCTATTGGCTATGCCAATGCTTGTTTTTTTACACTCCTACTCCAAGTTCTTCTGCCATCAGGCCGGGTCTGGACATACAAGAGTGAGAGAGGTGACGAATTCAAAAGCAGAAACAAACTAAGGACCAACCACACTGATTTTATTTTTTATATAATGCAAACTCAGCCCAAAGGTATGGTGTGCACTTTACATGTGCTCCAGTTGCATTTCATTACAGACAGAAACATTCATTTTTAGGCATGAAGAGATTTAAGTGATTTCAAATCACTTAAAACTCTCCATGCTGATTTGCCCAGAATGTTGAGATTCCAGCCAAGACTTGAACCCTGCTTCCTCAGTTTCAAGGTCAGCCACTCTAGCTGTTAAGCTACATCCTCTCCACATGCCTGTATAATAAAGCAGCCAAGCCATACAGCATTTGCCATTGCCAACTGCTCTTCCACATTCAAGGAGTGATCACAACCAAAAACATTCATCTATAAAATTGCATTATATACATTAATTACATTAAGACAGACTAGGGACTAGTCTGTCTGAACGTAATCAATGTATTTCTTGCAATTTATTTAACCTCTTTTATTTAATTTTTTTACACAGTGCGGCTCCACTCCAAGTGCTGCTGCCTTAAAGCCAGGCCTGGGCAAGCGATGCGAGAGTGAGAGCACGGAGACTAGGTGATGACTCTGACGAGAAATAAATAGTATGTCTCTTTCTCTGACACTCCTCTGCCTTGCTTCCTGGTCGTATGCCCAGTGCTGTGTGCGTTGTGCCCACGATGACACAGTGTGCACTACAACTACATTGCCGTGTGCTGCAAAAGGCACGCTATTTGGCATGATGAAGACAGACAACAGAATGCCCCAGTAACAGCAGAGGCCAATCACTGCATCGCTTTATAACAGAGCCATGCAGTGATAGGTCATGCAAGAGCTCCATCGGAATCACCCAGCCCTGCGCTTCTTCAGAGAGACCTAGTAACTACTAGTGTCTCTGCGAGCCAATCCAGACAATGCTCTATTGCTTATAATTTATCAACACAGCATGAGAGTATTGCCAGGATTGGCTTGGGCAGGTGAAGGTACCACTCATTAGGAGACCGGGGAGCTGCAACTATGATTTCCCCAGGCTCACTAATTGAGCATGTGAGGGAGGCCTCTAGTGCGCATGGTCGTGCTGGCCGCAGACAGGCTGCCGTCCAACTCGACATGCACGCTAACAAAGAGTGAGTAACTAGTGCATACTGTCTTCTGGTCTGCGTAGGTTTACTCTGACACAGTGACTGGCAATACACCCTTCCCACCTTCCTCAGAAATCTAAACAACTGGCCCACATCAAAAAAATCTCACTGCTGCGGTCAGGAATAAAACGTTATAGTTTTTTTTACATTTGATGAGGGGGGCACAAATATAGGGTGCATCACCCCCAAAGTCCTTTAAGAGGCATAGCGGCTGGACAATTCATTGAGTGAGCTTGTGTGTATGCCTCTGCTAACATCAGCCTCATAAAGTGGGAGCTGACTGTTCCTTGTGCAGCCGCCTTAGCTACACAGTGGAAGCAGGGTAAGTCTCCTTTCACCACATTTACTCTTTTTTTTACCTGATCAAAAAATCTTTTTTTTTTGGCTAAATCAACCATCAAAAGCAGAACAAAGAAAAGGGGAAGTTGTGTCTAAATTAAGAAGGGACTACAACCAAACGGTTTGGAGAACAAAAGGTGGTTCCTGCAAAATATCTGGGCAAAGTTGCAACACATTTGAAAAATCAATCATTCAAAACGTTTTTGAGGAATGATAGTCAATTGCACTAACGGTGAGGTCAGGTCAAACAAGTGACAGGAGAATAAAGCACTGAGTGGCACAATGAGTACTGATTGCACTAACACACAGACTGCATGGTAATCCATAAAGCTAAATCTGAAGGTGCACATGGGCCAAATGCTGTTCACAATGGATTACTTCAAACAAATATGGGCTTCTGTTCTCAGATCCTCGAGTCTGTTTAATGATTGCTTGGCAACTGTTTTATTCCTGACTCCTGGAGAGCAACTATCCTACATCTCATCAACAAAGCTAGTATTATGGGGGATCCAGGCCAACCATAGTGTAAAAGCCCTCATTGATATCGAGACTAAATTCTTAACTAGATTTGTTCCTGTACACCAAATAGGCCTCCTTGCTGGAAGCAGTAACATTACAAATCTTCCAGCTTTGTCCATTCTTGCAGGGGAAGCATGCAGTAAAAAAATACTATTGTATGTTTGTTTTCTGCATTTGACAAAGCATCAAAAAAATGATTATGGCTGAAATTGAAAAATTGAGGAAACCGGGCCCTCCTCCAATGTGTAATAGAATTCTTTTAGTCCAACACTTGGGACTCGATAAAACTGGGTGCCAATTCTGCAAAAATCAAGAAAACATCAGACCTCTGATGGGCTAAAACAAGGCTGCATGTTAGTGCCTTTTATTATTCAAAATTTATATGGCAGACCTTAATGAAGCCTTGGACAAGGCTAACTCACATTCACAATGCGTTGAACTAAAGCTTATAGTATGCAGATGAAATTGTTCTGTTGAGTCAGACACCAACAGGCCTTTAAAGAGAAATATGAGCATTATCTTACTATATAAGCAAGCATGGCCTGAAATGAAGTACCTAAAAACAGAAATACCAGCTCTCCATGCCACTGATTTCAAGCTGGCCTGTCTGAAGAAGGGTGTTACCCCGAAACTGATCCCAGGATGCTTGTTTCCGGTCCAGGGAAGACCTGGCTTGGCAGTTCGGACTGGACTGTTCCCATGAGCCACAGGGTCTAGACTGTTTTGCATATGGCTGGGTCTGAACTGGGGTGGCAAAGTGAGCTATAGAATGATGAGGGATTCAACTCAGATCTGTGAGTGGGGGTGAGTGTCTAAAATGTTTCAGCACTCCTTCCATCATCTCCTTGTTTTTGCTTTGCCCTAAGATGGCCTGGGTATTCCCAAGTGTGGATTCTTTTCCCACTTTGTCACTGGATTCACGCTAGCATGGCAGATGAGGGGTGTTATCCTGAAACCGATCCCAGGATGCTTGTTTCTGGTTCAGGGAAGACCTGGCATGGTAGTTTGGGCTGGATTGGTCCCATGGAGCACGGATTTGCATAAATCTGGGTCTGAACTGGGGTGGCATAGTGAGCTAAAGAATGATGATGGATTAACTCATGATTAAAGAATTGTCATTAGTGAGGTAGTAAAGAAGTTCAGATATGAAGATGCAGCATGTCTAAAGAAAATGAATGGTTGCTGTACTAAATGTTTTCTTTTCATAGACTATTGTTTGCAAATGTACAAAATTGATATATTAGAAGGTTAGAAATAGAGAATGATTTGAATGAACTTACAGATGATACAACTTAGTAGCAAACTTAGACATCTCTGTCTGTGGACTATAGCATTCCTGTGAGAAGACAGGGAGACATTTGTTTTCCATGGGAGCATCGAAAGATGTATGACTGGATAAAGGAAAGAAGAAACATCAAGCTTGTCTGTTTTATAAAAGTGTGTGATCCTAGAGTAGGCTATCACTCTGGCCATACAGACTCTATCCAGACCTTTATTGCTGATTGCTGCTTTTACTGCTGATGCTCAGTCCAACCATTTCTCTATTCCACGATGATTTGAGTCTCTCTTGAGTTTCTTGAACCTCTCTTTATGGGTAGTTCTCCTTTGATAAATTATTGACTTATTGAACTGATTTATAAGCTTTATGCTTCAATTCTCATTCTCTCTCGCTAGAACTGTTTATGGGTTGTGACTCTGGTTTTATAGAATAGGGATTCTTTCCCTTGTCGAATGTGCATAATGCATGATATTATGACTATTTGATTAACCATATCATTTTCGATTTCTGTTCATATTTGATGATTGAGAATAATATGAATTAACTTGTTAACTTTGAATAAAGATAACTTACTAAAATATACTAATAATGAAACCATTTAACTCATACCAAGCTATCACTATTGACTAAATGAAATAGAAAAGAAATTGTGGTTATAATTTATGTGACGTACATCTCCCGATCTTCTCTAAAACAATGGCTAAAATCCATTGTCTCTGTAACAGCAGAAATTAACCCAGATATTGGTAAGCCGAGATTTAAACTGAAACTGATTTCCTCACCTGCAAACTTTTGTAACAGAGGATGGTTTTGATCCATCGACCTCTGAGTTATGAGCCCAGAATTTGAAGACTGACAAGTTGTGAGTTCGAAGGTGTTTACTGTATAGGTGTGAGTATCAATGGGGTTACATGTTGTGATTTGTTCTATTGATGCGTTTTGCTCGTGAATTGGTATTGGAGTATGCATGTTGAATGAATTGGTAATGTTTATGTTCTTATTGTGAAGAAGTTGAAGTGGTTATTATACTTCAAAGTAGTCTAAGATCCCGGGATATTGAGATAAGTGTAGAAAGCTCTGTTTGGTTTTCTTGCCTGCTAACAATTTGTGGGGTAGGTTTTGAGGTACAGTCTACTACACAATTGAGATAGAGATTATAACAAATTGTTTTGAATGTACTAATATAGATTGGTGTTGGTAGAACCTAATTGTGCAAAAGTTGAAGGTACATTGATTAGGATGATTTCCCATTGGTCGAGATTTAATTTACGTCTGTGAAAAATCATTCCATGTGAAAAAGTCAGAGGTGTTAAAATAATAATATTCTGATTATTGAATTGTTTTTGTTTCTTTGGAGGAGTTGACAAAGATTGTTCATTGAGGTTCGCTTAGAGTTGTAGAATTGTGTGTGAGATGGTGCAAGATCGCTGAAAATGAGGGTCCTTTGAGCTTTCCAACATATGGTACATTTGAAATCAGAATCATTGGAAGGCTGAATGAAAAGCTAAGTGAAATGAAGCCATCGTCTAGATACACACAGTACGAAGCATGACATGCTTGTGGGAAAACAGCACATGATAAGGAAAGAGAAAAATGCCAGAATAAAACTAAAAGTGTTATGCGTATTTATGCAGATACTGGATTGGATGAGGAACAACAAAGGTGGAGGAAAGCTATAGTCGAGAGGACTAGACTGTACCCAACCATTACTGCTGAAAAACCTGAGAAGCTGACGAAGGATAAAACAAAGGGAAATGCAGATGAAAAAGATGGGATGAAATCAGATTTAGATAGTGATTCAGGGGATGAAATTTTGGATAAGTTGTCCCATTGCAGAAATGTTTCAGGATACAACTGGATGATGAAGCGATTGAGACAATGTGTTCTTCAGGAATGTGATTACACATCACTGAGCTAGTAAAATGCATTTGTAAATGGAGCGCTTTTGCAAAAATGTAAAATAAATGGGCAAGAACGCATGAGAAGTAGAAGGAACAATCAGAAGCAGTTAAAGCAACTAAAAATCCATGATCAGGTTCCCTAGATGAATCACGAGGAGCTTTGATTCTTCCATTGAGAGTGATACCAGGTGGAGATATGCTTATGTACCTTGGAGCAGAGGCAATCTTTCAGCATTTAATAATACTTCTTTTGAGAGAGAAGCCTTTACAGTGGTAAACACAAGTTGACAGGTTTTTCCAAATTTTGAAAGTGCGGTGGACCGATTTTAATACGTTCTTCAATATTGTAGTGCAGAGTGATTCGTGGGGCGAATGTAAAGGTTTCTGTACAATGGCCACGTGCAAAACCAATGAGAGATGCCCGCACTAATGCACCATATCCTGTGGTAATAAAAAAATATGATGAGGTGATTACATTCCTGAAAGACAAATTTCCTCCAAAAGATAGTGATTGGGTAAAGATATAAAGAACCTCACCAGGGACTAAGGATTCAGTGTTGGCTACTATATGCAATTGCTTCTGGTGTTTCAACAGCAAAGTGGACATGATCATCCAGAGAAGGGTAACACAGTTTGTTTTTGGGCTGAGACCAGAGATCAGTATACAAATAAAAAAGTGTGTGATTTGCTGGCTAACTAAACCATTAGATGAGATTCTAAAGTATGTAAAATAATGTAGTGATGAACAAGAGATAAAAAAAGGCTTAAGGAAAAGTTCATGCTCGCCCAGGCACGTTGGCTCATAAAGGCTTTTAAAATCAGAAGTTTGCAGAAAACCAGAGTGGCATACAAGGTACTCAAGGAGGATTTGGTGTTTCACAGGGTAGAGACAGAGGTGTTCTGGTGGATAAGAATTCTGGTATGGATGTTGCGATGCTGAAGGAATGGACCCCTTGTCATTTTTGTGATACAATTGAGCATTAAAAGAGGGAGTATTGACTGAATCCAGATAGAGTGAATGGAATGATCAAATGAAAGGAGGAAATAAAATGTAGAATAGGTTTGTTCAGCAAATGAAAGTCCCAATTTTTAAACATTTTCAAAGGATGCAGGTTCCACAAGCCCCAATAATCCCACACAGTATGAGAAATTCTAGATTAAATGTGAATTCAATGCACATTTCAGACCCAAAATCAGAATCCATTGCAACAGTACCCTTCGCTAGATAATGACAGTTTTCGCTCTGACAATTCCCAATGACAATGCCTGAGAGGGGAAGAAGATTGCATGCTTGGGACAGTCTTGGAGGTAGACCACAGTGGACCATTTGTAGAAGGAGAAGTCAATGGCCATTAAGTGTAATTTTTGATCGACACAAGAGATACCAGATCCACTGTTAACACAGCTGAAGTCCCAGTCCAGACCTACCCCTCTGGGGAAAGACGATCCAAATTGCAGGAGTTTCTAATAAACAGGAAACTAGCCCAGCTTCAGAAAAGGTTCCTATAAAAATATGTTTGTTTGAGGAAAACCATATATTCATTGTTTGTGATTCTAGTCCTGTAAATCTGTTAGGGAGAGACTTGATGTGCAAGTTAAATTGTTGTATGTAATGTACACCGGAAAATATTAAGATATTGAATTTCCTATGGCCCAACAGGAAACAACTGTAGGATTGGACCCAGTAGGAACAGTTGAAGACTTATCTCTTATATTAAAGAGACAGTGAACCCAGAAATATGGGACTTCACAGGGAAGGCAATTGGACTGATTAAAAGTAAAGAACCTGTCCAAGTCACAGTAAAGCCTAACGCTGTGTATCTACGAACACCACCATATAACTTCATCCCAGAAACAAGCATGAATAACGCCTGTAACTGAAGATATGCTGAAGAAAGGGATTTTAAAGGAAATTGTTGGAATCAATTGCAACTCTCTGATTATTGTTTTGCAGATATCTAATGGTAAATACAGGATTATGCAAGACCTATGAAAGATTAACAACATTGTTGTTCATGTTGTCCTGTGGTACAGAATCCACCCACCATCCTTTTTCAGATTCCGTGCACTGCAGAATGGTTTACTGTTGTGTATCTCTGTCAGGCCTTCTTTTCCATTCCATTGCATGAGGACAGCCAGTATTTGTTCTCTTTCGTATTCCAAGAGAGAGTTTTGGCATTGTGCTCAGTTCCACAAGGGTATGCTGTGAGCCTGTAAATATTTAATCAGATCTTGAAAAATAATCTTAAGTTACTGCAGATGCCTCACAGATATATTGATGACCGGCTTGTGGCGTCAGGGACGCAAAAAGGTTGCAAATAGGATAGATTTCACTATTAAATCCCCTGACTGAGAATGGACATAAAGGGGCTCAATGTAAACTACAATACTGTCGAAAAGAAGTTTAGTACGTTGGGCATATCATTGAGAAAGGAACAAGAATGGTGTCACGAGAGAGAATAGAGACCATTCTCCAGATAAACCCACCTAGAACACAGAGAGAAGACTGAATGTTTTTTGGGAATGGTAGGCTACTGTAGACAATGGATACTGAACCATTCCATAGTGGCTAAGCCTTTACTGAGGCTGACACAAAAAGACATGCCTGATCCACTTCCATGGGACAACAATCGCTGAAAAACTTTCCTAGAACCGAGAGAATGTCTCTGTTGTTCTCTGGCACTAGGAATGCCTGATTACAGTAAGATGTTCACATTGTTTTGGAGTGAGAGGGAGGACCCCACTCTCTTGCTCACGCAGATGCAAGGAGATTCACGACTACCAATGATCCTGTAGCCGCAGAACTGCCCAGCTGCCTTAAATCGGTAGCTGTGGTTGGTGTCAGTATAGAGAGATGGGAAAACATAGGGGTGGGACATACTTTAACTGTGTAGAAATTTTGCTTACCCAAACAAAACACAGTACATGATAAACAGAAGACTTACAAAGTATGAACAGCATATCCTTGATGCTGAAAATCTTTCTTCAAAAAGATTCCAAATTTTAATCCATCAACCTTGTTGCCTATAGCTGAAAACTGCAGTGGAGATTAAATTGAGCAAGATTCATGCACTAAGGCAAGGCCAGACATAAAAGATGAACCTTTATCTCATTTTTGTGAATGGCTCAAGTATGAGAAATAGTGAAGGCAAACTGAGAGCAGCTACACTGTGTGTACAATTCAAGAGGATGTAGAACCTTCATGGGTTCAAGATATTACTTCAGCGCAAGTTGCAGAATTATTTGCCCATACAAGAGCTTGCAGTCTAATACCCTAATTGCGAGTGACTATATTTACAGATAGTCAATATGGCTTTGGTGTTATCCATGACTTTGGACATTTATGGTCCCAGAGAGGTTTTAAGACCTCATCTAGCTCGCCAATAAGGAATGGCAAATATTTGAAAATGTTGCTTGATGCCCTGCAAATGCCGACAGAGGTTGCAATTGTGAAATGTGCAGCACATCAAAGTGTCAATATGTATGTCACAGATGGAAACAGATATGCTGATGAAGTTGACCAGTATTGTGCCTTATAGCTTGCACATTAGATGGGGCCTACACAAATTAATCTGAAGAGGACACTGTCTTTTAGATATTGTTGTCAGTAGCTGATACAGGGGAAGAACTCAAAAGATTTCAGGAAAACGTTTGAGAAGAACTGCGGAGTTGGATCAGAGCAGGATGTGAGGAAAATGCAAATGACTTTTAGATGTCATCAGATGGAAGACCAGTACTGCCAGATAGTTCATTGTATCCTATGCTATGACACAACATTTTCATGGTCCAACACATTTAGGAAGAAATGCAATGGCAAGATTATTCCAACAGAATTCGTTTACCCTAGATATATGCTAGCAGAAGAACTGTGCCATCGATGTGTGACATGTGAACAGATGAACTTTGGGAAAAGAACACCAGTAACATTGAGTCCCGTAGGGAGATCAAGGGGTTCTTCCAATAAAATGCAAATGGACTTTATTGAGATGCCTGCATGTAATGGGTTAAGATGCATCTTGATTATAGTGTGCATTTGAGGGGTGAAAGCCTACCAAATGCGTAGAAGTGACAGTCTCACTGAAACAAAATTGTTGTGGAGATAATTGATACCTAGATACCGATTACCAGTTTCTCTGGAGTCATATCATGGGACTAATTTCAACAATAAGGTTTTGAAGATGCTTTATTCAGCATCACAGTAAGCAGAGATTACACTGTAGTTATTGACCTGTTGAATTGTTGAACAGCTAAATGGAATTCCTGATTGGCAAAGTGTGTCTCCACACTACTGAAATGGCTAGATGCTTCACCTTTGGTGTTGAGGAGTCTCCGAAGTATTCTTGACAGGAAGACAGGGTTATATCCTCACACAATATTGATGGGGATTACAAAGAGACTCCCTGATGTATATGTGAATGCACTTTTGACCATCACAGATAACATGATACTTCATTACTGCACTGAATTGGCTGATGTTGTACGTTCTGTCTTTCACCAGGTTGAAGCTGCTACTTTAAGTTTGCATCAAGAACAGGGCCACAATCTCAGCTCCGGCAAAGTTCCTATGAGAAAGTAGCATTTTGTTAGCCAGAACAAAGAACACTGCAAGCTGAACAACTTCCAAAAGTAATACTGCAAG
The DNA here is from genome assembly GCF_964204655.1 of Triturus cristatus. Taxonomy (NCBI): domain Eukaryota; kingdom Metazoa; phylum Chordata; class Amphibia; order Caudata; family Salamandridae; genus Triturus; species Triturus cristatus. Next base: position 728,941,789 of record NC_140587.1, on the reverse strand, counting down.
AAAAAAAAAACAAAGAGAAGAAAGTATGAGGAACTACAAACAGTTGCACCTATCTAGGATCCTGTGAATTCACAAAGTGGCATTGAAGTTTCTGAAGAAGAAGAAGACAGCATATCTCAACCTGAGAAAACAGGTGAGACAACACCAGAACAAATAAATGATCCGGTTGAAGGAATGAGTATTGGAACAAGAAGAGCCCCCCCACATTGCTGAATGGCCACAAAATTATGGTCAAAGGAAATTGAGATCCAGTGTGTCAATTGATCTCATATGATGGGTGTAGTTTTTCTCTCGAGTGGCTTACCAACGTTAAGTTGGTGAGTGCTCACTAGAAAATAATGTCCACTAGAACCCCTCCGGGACAGATTTATCAATGTGGGCAGTTGCAGCAGGTCGTGACCGCTCGCGTTGAGAAATCTGCCTCTCGCGTTGAGGAAGTTGCCGCTCAAGCAGGATGTCAACTTGAGCAGTAGAAAGCAGCAGTGCCCGGTGACGTGCTGCATAGTGCCGTTTGGGCTGATTTTACAGAGCAAGACAAACTCCCAGCATTAAAAATCAGTGCACGCACTACATAACAGAGCCCGCTGCTGGCAGAAGTCTGCAGAGCATGGCGGAATTCTTCCAACACTTCATGAAGTTCCGTGGGGTAGAGCTCCACGAACTCCACCCAGGCCTATCGCATACCACCGAATCTTGCTGAGGAGACAGAGTCAAGTCTTTTACGTGACAGAGAAGAAAATAAACAGACCCAAAGAAGATCCAACAGAGCACAAGTGCCTTGTCAAAATTATTCTGCACCTGAATTGACATCCTACATGAATCATGTACTAAATGTATCGGTGAAACATGTGATTGCATCGAGATCTGAACTGTTTGAGCCCCCATGGCATCACACTGTTAGAAAACGAGTCATTAGTTGTGTGGCCTGCACAAGTAATGAGTCTACATTTTTCCTCGTCTGGTAACGAAACACCCAATTGTAGTTTTTTACTCTCACAGGGTATATCTCAGGCCCCGTTGGTCTGATTTGGTCATTTGTAATCCTATTTTGCTCCTGGTGGCAATCCCTACACATCTGGAGCACTTTCTTCAGGCCTCCTGCCCTCAATATTAACAAACTTTGCAGGGAGCTGTTTCACTGGCTTCCTGCACTAGCCTTTCACTTTGCTTGTCCTCTGGGCTTCTCTCTTTCTTTGAGAAGATGCCCAATATTTCCTCTAACTGGTCCTCAGAGTGGATAAGGAGACCAGCTTTCCTGGTCCTGGGGAGTGCCCCACTGTTCCTGGGGTTAATCAAATTCAGAGTCCCTCCGCCAGATGGTAGTCAGGGGGTTCCTCCTTCCAATTGTCAATGGCGTCATCCTGCAGTGCCAGTGTCCATCAGAAAAGAACAGCCAAGCAAGCTCTACCCCCTGCACAGGACCTTGTAAGTGGGGGCAGGAGAATCCAGCAGGGATGAATTTCTGGCCTATCCTGAGATACAGACCGCTGGTATACTTCAAAATGATGTCACCCAGGAGTCACTTTCCATATGTGCTCTAGGGCTTTCATCTTCACCCCTCGCTGACATCAGTGCGAGGGCCTTCCACAGCAAAACAACTAAGAACCCCCACCCTGGTTTAGCTCCAGATATCTGGCCTCCCTCCTTTGTTTAGTGGGCTTGGGCATGCCCTCTTCTTGGCACAAGATGATTTCTGGCTGACTAAAGCAGACCAGCTCACCCCACCCTACCCTTTTCCTCCTCAGGAGCTGATTTAAGCACTGTTAATTGTCCCCTTTGTGGGGGGAGGGCTTTGTTCCTGCTGCTGGAGAGAACAGTAATTACCCAGCCCAGCAGGGTGACAAAAGACCTTGTCTCTCTGATCCTGAGCTGAGACAGAGAAAATGACTTTCCTGGATGACACATAAGCTGTACAGATATGCCTTTGGTCTTTACAGAATTGTTTTTTCACACAGGTTGCAATGTGCATCAGTACAGCTCTGATGTCTGTAGACCAAGGAGAAGTGGAGCTGCACTCTAAAGCAGCCCTTCTCATGAGTGTATAATGGAGTGTCACTGCAGACAAGATGGTAAAACACACTGACTTTCCCTATGAGTGTACACTAGCGTTATAAGGCCTAATCCAGATCAGTACCCAATTTCACAGAGTCCCTCCTGCGCAAGGCTACCTATGTGTAGATCTGGTGCTGCACACAACAGGTCTCTCCCATGCGTCACCTCACATGTGTGCAGATGATGTGCACATATGTTCCCATGTAACCAGTCAATTGCCTCTTACCCTTGCTGCGTTGCAGGGGTCTTATCTTAAAATACAGACAGTCGCAGTAAAGATGCACAATTCATTTTACCCTGAGTTTACCGCGGGTGAGTCACAGGCTATGAGGCTCTCCCACAGTAAAAGGTCAAAAAACAGGTGGTCAAAAAAAGGGAAAATTCTGGGCGGATTTGATGAGCAGAACCCCCTTCTCACACACACTAAAAGCACATTTGGATAAAGTTGTTTAAAGAATATTTTTTAAAAGAAACCAGAGTTAATGGACACTTAGAGAAACAATATTGACTGAGAAAGTGCAAAAAGACTGAAATAGTTATTTTTTTTGCTTTAAGAAAGATTTCCCTAGGACTAAGGCTGCAGTATAAGAGTAGAGATAACACATTCATAAGAAGAGAGAGTAGTTCTAAGATTGACTATACAAAGATTGTTGTAAATAAAGCTGGAAGAACTAACAGCAAAAGAATAACACAAGAAACTGCTGAAGAAAATCCGAACTGAACTGTTGAAATCATTGCTGCGATATTTTGATTAATGATCTGATTACAAATAAACATGTTTTCCTAACCAGAAATAGATGCAAGATGATTACAAGTATTGCATTTTAGTAAAGGTTTTAGTACTCATTACACTTGCTTCTATGACATCTACACACACAACAGATGTGGAACAATTGAAGGCAACATTAATGTGTTACAATAAAGAAGATTACACAACTAACGTTTACTCTAGGTTAGTTCAAGAATGCACACAACCTTTGACTGCAATGGACTGTTAGTGTTTGTCCATATTTACCTTCATTGGGTGCTTACCACCACAAAGGTTGGTGATATGCAATTACAAGTAGTATTTTGCTTAGATGAGTTTATACGCAAGAACACTTTGAATAATAATTATTTCAAAATTTCCAATACAGAAGAGCATGAACCTACACCCACAGGCAAAAGAAATGGATAAGGCCTGGTATTATTTAAGACCATATATGCCTATGGACACTGTTAAGGCATACAAAAACAATTTGGTCTGTTTAATGAGACCTTCAGAGAAAGTATTCATTATGACATTAGAAGGAAGAAGATCAAACATATAACAGAGTATAAACGGGGAGGAAGGCATTTTGAAAAACATTTGAAAGAAAGAAGATGCATTTAAAAAGAAAATGTTTCTCCCAAAACTAAAGGAGACAAAAGGGTAAAATGTGTGTTTACAAAAGAATACACCAATTCTGAAATAAACACATAGGGGTTAGCAGTTGCAAACCCACATTTGGAATTATGTGGGGTACATGGTTATGGAGAAGAAACAGTCATTTCAAGCCTTTACTTTGCTTGTGGACAGAATGCATTTTTTTCAATTGCCTGCTGATTTGGAGGGTATTTTCTATTTATCTTTGCTGTTTCCTACAATGTATCCTGTGTACAATATATATGATTTAATAGTGACACAATCACAGAGACATACACGTAGCACAAATGATGGAATGCATCTAGTTGGAGATATTTTTGGAGCAATCCTACCACCAATTTGACTTATATTGAATGATGAGAAGATTAGAAAGCTTTCAACAGCTGTGGACAAGTTGGCAGCTAGTTCTTCTGGAGCTTTGCTTGTTTTTAATACAGAATTAGTGGCTAAGCGATCAATGGTTTTATAAAATCGCTTAGCATTACACATTTTGCTCGCAGAGAAAGGCGGAGTCTGTAAGATGCCGAAGCTCAGCATTGCTGTTCAAATATTCCTGATGAGAGAAAGAAAATTCTAGAATTCACAAAGAACATTGCTGATCTGAATAAATAATTTTGACAAAACGCGCTCTGTTACCTGATGTCTCTGGTCTAGTTTGCACTATAGAAAACTCTAAAAAAAAAAAGGAAGTATGATAGCTATATTTGCACCAGTATTGATATTATGGCTTTGCTTATTAACATTTGCTTATTCAAAAGTTGTAGTTATTATTTCAAGAGGAGAAAGAGCAGAGAAAGAAAGAGATAGATAAAGAGTGAATTAGAATTAAATAAGCACATCCATCAAGAATACAAATAATTAAAGGAATCTGAAAATTTTAAAAAAAGGTAGAGAAAAGACTCAACTAAGGATGAGAGTGAACTTTAAAGATTCATTTGTGAAAGTGTGATGGCTAGATAATTATCAGACATGGAATGGTAGAGGCATTTTAGTGATATTACGGAATGATATAGTTGATAAAATATTTGCTGAATGTACGTGTATACGTTAATGAAAAGTAAAATGCATTTAAATGCAAAACTTGTAGTGGGCAGCTATATTTACTCGTACTAGGCCTTGAAATGCCTGCAATAGCAGTACTTGACAAGCTGTTATGAGGAGAAAAGTTTATTGTGCAAACAATGTTTATTTCTTGACCTTTCCATTAACATGTTTTTCATGATAAATAATAGTTGCATAAATGGTTTTTAAACTCTGGAAAATGTTTCTACTTACATAAAGGTCACTGTTAACTCATGACTAAAGATTTGTTTTTTAGTGAGGTAGTAAAGAAGTTCACATATAAAGATGCAGCATGTCTAAGGAAAATAAATGGTTGATGCACTAAATGTTTTCTTTTCATTATACAGATGTTTTCAACTTCTATACAGACCATTGTTAGCAAATGCACAAACTTGATGTATTAGAAAGTTAGAAATGTAGTTTATACGTGGGAAAGTAGCATTCATGAGGAGAATGACTTGCATGACCTTAGAAATTGTACAATTTAGTGGCAACCTTAGACATAGTCAGTGGGCTATTGCATTCCTGTGAGAAGATGGAACGTGAATGCGGTCCTACGAGAGCATTGAAAGATGATTGGCTGGGTGAAGTAAAGAAGAAACTTGAAGATCGCAACAGTATTCTTGACTGTTTTATAAGAATGTGTGTTCCTAGAGTAGGTTATCATTCTTCTGATTACATACTCTGTCCAGACCTTTATTGCTGATTGTGACTACTTCTGCTGTTGCTGATTCGAACCATTTCCCATTCAATAATGCTTGAACACTTTACTGAGTTTCTTGAACCTCTCTTTATGGAAATTTCTGCTTTGAATGATTTTTAATTTATTTAACAGATGTATAAGCCTTATGGTTAAACTCTCATTCTCTCTAACTAGAACTCTCTGCAGGTTCGGACTAACACTATTTTCTTCTTGCCTTTCCTAGAATAGGGATTTTTTCCTTATGGAATATGCTGAATGCATTTTATTATGATTATTTCATTGACTATATTGATTATCAATTTCTGTTCATATTTGATGATTGAGATTAATACAAATTAACTTGCAAACTTTGAATAAAGATGAATTAGTATAAGAACTAAAGAATACAACCCTTTAAGTCATACCAATTTCTTTTTCTTGTCTGAAAGTAATAGATTAGAAATTGTGAATATAATTTATGTGATCTACAACTCCTGATCGTCTCTAAAACAGCGATAAAGATCTATTGCCTCCCTGACATCAGTAATTAGCCTAAATGATGGGAGACCAGGATTTAAACGGAAACTGATTCCCACTCCAGCACTGGCAACCATGCACTCCCTTTTAGTTTATCATGCTAACCCCTGAAAAAAACAGGCCTGCATCACTCATAGGGGTATGAAGTGCTTTATACGTTCTAAAATTCAATAAAAGAATACAGTACAATACACTACAAGGGGACAGAGTCACATAGATGTTGCTATGAGCAGGTATGACTTACTCTTGCAGCACTCAACTTACTCCTGAATTCCAGGAGAAAGCTATAAGTTTTCCTGTCTTCCTTCTGACATATTCCAGGGATGACGGAGTAAATCAGGAGTACTGCAAGAGTAGGACTTTGCCAAACATTTGTGAATCAGACCTATGACTTGCACAATCTAATTTTGAAGAGTGCTATCATATCCTCTTGCTCTCTTTTTTCTTTTACTCTCGTGCTGTTTTCTGTTTCTTGCTCTCATCTCTTTTTCCATACTCTTCCTTTTACCTTTCTTTGACCTTTTTATTTGAAAGCAGAAGATATTTTTCCTCTTTAAGTTGATTTTCCAAGTGCGTTATAATCACAAAATTGACACAAGGATGTTTATATATTCATAATTATATTTATTTACATGCATTTTTGTACTTTTAGGATCTGTATTTTAAATGGATTGAATAAAGAAAGTGATGATGATGATGATGATGATGACTCAAGGGTGCAGTGGGAATTATTTTGATGGGCCATATGCCCATCTATGATTAACACAGAACAGTGCTCTTTTTTTCTTGCCCATAGTGTATCCAAAGGTCCATAAAAATAAAACCCAGAATATCTTTGAGTTGTCTTTTACATTAGGTTTATATTGAAAATGAGTGCCCTGCCGTTTTATTAATAAATACTTTTTTAAAGAAAACATTATAGTTTGAGCACAACACTAGTCTCAGTATACCATGTAATTTAAAAAAATAAAAATAACTTAGTAGGACTCTGGGTTTTCAAAGAGGTTCTCAATTAATCACCCAAACAAGTCAAATTGTTTCCGTAGGCCACACAATTGAATAATGCGTCTTTTTTACCTCACTGTGGAGCATATTTACAAGCTACTATCACCACCACAACTTCACTTTTAGTGACTTTGCGATGGTTATAGGGGACTCACCTTATTTACAAGGCAGCATTAACATGGCTGACAAATGCCTTGTAAATAAGGCACCCTTTCAAGCTGTATTTAGCATGAAAGGGGAGGGCAATGGGTGTTGTGGTGGGTGTTCACCACAACACCCATTGACTTTGACGCTGCCTCCTATTTACAAGAGCAGCGTAAATAGGAGGCAGCGACCAAAATTAAGGTCAGGGAAAACGTGGTCTTAAACAGGCGAAACAAGGAGAAATTCTTTATTTCTCCAATGCTTTATTTCGCCTCATTTTTGCTGGTTCCATGCGTGCTACCTTGTGCAGCATAGACGGAAACAGCAAATTGCCTATGATTGTTTTTGTACAAAAAGGTCTCCCTTACTGCACATAAACAATCGTTTTGAAAAAATGCTGTTTTGCAACTTCTATGTGTGCTGCATTAAACAGCACACATACAAGTTACAAAACGGCATTTAAAGATTGTTTATGTGCAGGAAAGAAGAAACTTCCTGCACATAAACAATCTTCACCTCAACACAGGCACTCTTCCACTATGTTGCAAGGGTGCCTGCGTTGGCGCTAGGCAGCTAAAGATAATGCCAGCGCAGGGCGTAACGCAGGGCTGCATCATATTCTAGTAAATATGGTGCAGCCCTGCATTTCTAAATTGACGAAGACTGTGCTTAGCCTGCTTGGCTTAACAACACGCATCACCACTTTATTGTAAATATTCCCCTACATTTGTTTCTCTAGCGGAAAGGCACAAATTGTTTTACGGCGTGGTATTCGTTTGAAAAAGCTTGCTACAATCTGAAAATGTACATCCTACATTTGGAAACAAGGACATTCACAACGTGGAATTTTGCATGAACATTTTTTGTTAAGTAACAATTTTATGAGATGTGAATGCCACTCTCGTCATATCATGCTCCCATGGGGTATAGATGCTTCATAGAACACAACACATATCCTGCTGTTAATTCGAAATCTCATTTTTAATTGCAATTTCAGGAAGGGATTTTGAGCATATGAATGCTTCTTTACTGGAGGTTTCAAAAGTCTTTTTGTGCCATCCTCTATAATTGCCCTGACAGTTGTAAATCATGTAATTAGTGTGAAACACTCCTTTTTATGAAGCAATATGTCATGTTATTGTTTATTCATGGATACTAGAGGGCACAACTTGGTTGAATTTGTTAATGAAGAATGCATTTTGATAATGAAGTATTAACAGCCATAGCTAAAAGTACACAATTAATATCAATTTCATAATTCATAATTTGAAAGATAACTTTAATGGCATCTTATGGTAACAAATTAATTATGTACGTTGTATAGTACATTATTTATTAATGTATGTAATAAACAGTTATAAAAAGACTTCCCAAAGCCAAGCTATTAAACTTCAATGAGCAACTGTCTATAACATCCTTTCCAATTACCTTAATGCATTTGTGACCCAGTTAGTCAAGCAAGTTTCACATAACATACGTCGAAGAACATTTTATAGACATGCAGGAGCTTCTGTTGTGTTACAACTTCTTTCTCAAAAATAGCAGCTGGTAAAAAAAAGAATTTCTCTTAGCACTGTACAAGTACCGTAAGCACTGGAAACCCCTATCCGTTTGCATCTGATAAATCTACTGGAAAACTGTTGATATCGCAGTCATTTTACTACTGCCTGTTTTTGGTTTTTTTTCTCAAGGAATCAGGCATAGATATTTTGGAATTTCACGGTGACATCTGAATTTAAATTGTGTGGAAAGGGACATTATTTGTTTAGATGCTGGCTTGCTTTATTATCTGTTGGTTAGTGTTGATTTTTGTGTGATTTTTGCTGGTTTTAGATTCCTACTTGAGACTTGTAGAGCAAATCTCCTTGCATTCCTTTTACTGCATTAATGGAACTCATGGGCACGTGGCATTTTCTATGTTTCGTCTAGCCCTCGCTACTTTAACCCTTCCTTCATAAGTAAAGCGGTTAGTTCATTCCTATATCCATGATGTTTTCAAACTTCATACAGCAGATTAAAGCTGGTACCTTGAGGGCAAGCTCAGGTGACTTTGACAGCTCAGAAGAGAAACAGCATGTGAAGTCCTATGCTGCAATGCCCCATCCCAGCACACGTGGCTTCTATGTATCTGCCCTCAACTGTCCTAGAATTTGAAGACTTATCATTTTCTTAACCACAGACTACCTAAACATAATAGGACCCCTGTGTGGACCTCTCTGCTCATTGATTTTGAAGATGGTCCATTTCAGTAACTTAAGTTCTTTAACCATTCGATAGCCATGCTCCTGGAGTACTTCAGGTTTCCTCTTCTAATAATGTATCTATGAACCACACCATCTCCCTGCATTGCGATTCATACTTGATAGATTTGGGTGGGTAGCATACTATTCCAAAGTCACTTGATCGTTCTTCTGTCTATAGCCATTTTCTCTTCAAATAAGCAGTCAGTACAATGGGGCCCATTTACAAGCCCATTAGTCCACGGTGCATTTTTTGAGAATAATTACATTCTGCAGGACGCATAGAAAGAGGATAATGTCATTAATTATTGTTTTGAGTGGAGGAAGGTGTACCTTTCTTAAAAACAAAATCATCCCCGCATCACAGGCTCCCTTTCAAAATGACACAAAAGTGCCTGCACTGGCCATTACAGCCAATTGTGTGCCAGCACAGAGGAAAGCACAGTGATGCATCGTATTGTTGTTAATACGACGCATGCCTTTGCTCTGAATATAACGCAGCATGATGCAGCTAAATGGCTTGCAGTGCCACACTGCATCATTTTCTTGCAGATGAGGCTATATGTTTGGAAACATGGAAGCTGGAGGTGTGAACTCTCAACCCATTTGATTGTTCATAGAAGCTGCCATAATGTTAAAGCTCAGGTATTATAGCTGGATTCCTCAATTGGCAGAACATTCTTAGAAGCTTTTCTGCCAATTCATAGGTTAATTGATTCATTTTCTGCTCACCTAACCCATCAGCTTTCTATTGTTTCCAGGCCTGGTGGCTCAGTGGAATGACATATTTACTGCAGAGATCTGCGTTTTACCAAATAATAACAAGTTCAAAGTCTGGTAGATCCACTCATTTGTTTTTTACTTTAGATGTCGGAAAGGTAGTGCCATTGCCAGAGTTGGGTAACAATAAATACCTGTTATTTGGAGCCAAGGTGACAATGGATCAAAATACCCTTTAGAGATATATGTAATTTTATAATTCATTGTTAGGTCTGTGCTATACAAGCACTGTTACATACATATAGAACCTTACCGTAGTGTTTCATGATACTTACCTTTATACTTGCAATACTGTGCTGTTTGTTACATCATTCACTTGGCTTTTGCCCAGTACCTGCACCTTCTTTCTCATTCACTAGACATTGTGGCAGTTGGAGATCTGGATCTGTTCAAGCGGGACTCTGGTGAATGGCATCTATTTTCTACTGATATACTTATTACAATAAAACTCACCTTCTGACATACTGATGTCTATCTGGCCCTCTTCTGTGACTCTACTCATAAAATGTTGCTGATGAGATTGGTGTTTTCAGACTTTAATGATTTGGAGCGGAGCCCATCTTTTTCTGAGGTGCTATGGCTTCTTGCTGCTTTCTACCCTTTTTGTGAATGTTCTCATCCTGTTAGTTAGACTGCAAGCTGTTTTGAATGTCGTTCACCGAACCTGTCAACAATGGAAACAGGAAAAAGCAGATGATGTGTACATGTTTGTGAGCTTCCCAATGTTACAACATTTCTGGGCCAGTTTAAGTAAAGACATCTCTGCTATGCTTGAGGTGGACCCACAGGTAAGCATAAGGATGGTATTTTTTGGGGTCATGGTAAATTATGAATCTATGCCCTCAGAAAAAAAATAAGCTCCTGTATTATCTGATTTTACTTGCACAAAGGGAAATTTGTAAATATTGGATCAAAAATGCACCCCGACTATTTTAGACTGGACCAATTCTGTAAAATATACAATGAAGATAGATAGGGCATCCCTGAAAAAGAGAAGTAAGAAGAAATACTCCCGGCTACCCTGCATAGATTGATTGGAAAATGGGCCGAACACAGTCCAATGATTATGCCTCTACACCAGGATACTTCACCACTCCGGTTGTTCTATGGGTAACTCAGAGAGATGGTCAGAATAGACCAACCATGAAAAGGAGAGGTTCTGTGTAAAGTGCATCCATTTGGCTACAGAGCTCTCTGGTTGGCGCCAATCAAGAGGAGGGCCTAAGAGGAACCCAAAATAACTCTGTTTACATCCAATGGTGAATGAGGACAATTGTTTTTTTTTTTTAAACAATTAATTTGTTTGTTCATGAAGGCAGGGGAAATGCTTTACTGTTGTAATCTATGCTCAGTTCAGGCATTAATATAGTGACATTGTTTGATGTGTGTGCATGCTACATGAACCATTTTGTAAAGACAGGCACGGATAGTGTAACCGCATTGAGTGGAGAATATGTGTGAATACGTGTAGGCCAAACCGATCTATTCATTCCTGTTTGTGTGAATTTTGCTGGCACTTCAAGAGGCATTTGGTACAATGACAATGTGTACAATGATTGCATTGTTCTCTCTCTGTTCTACCTCTGTTGCGGTAGGTCACCTACTGTCAGGTGTCTTACTTCTAGGTTTGCGCAGGAACAGAACGATGAATATTCCAATGCCCCTCTCAGAATCACTCCTGGGACCAACTTGAGAGTTAGTAAAAGGGAACTCCAAGGGGAAAAGGGTATTGGATAAAATACTAAAGAACAAGAAGAGGCTGTCTCTTGTCATCTGGTTCCTGCATCCTCTTACACTTCTTGGTGTTGTGTACTGTCTTGTGACGGGGCAACTCTAGGAACTAAGCAAATACAGACTATTAAAATCTCTCATACAAATGGGTAGACATTACTACATGCTCTATTTGATTACTGTACATACCCAGTAGCCCCAGGCCTGTACACCTCTTCTAAATAAGAGAATAACTGTCTTCTTTTGGTTGGTGGTGATAGGATGCTATTTATTTGAATCTATTTCTCCTGTATATTTACTCACTCTTGTCCTATGCCTTTTCTTTCAGGAGTTTCAAGACAATTCCAAGGTTTCTGGAAAGCACTCTCCTGCTTTTCTAATTTCTATTAAAAGATTTGGGTACAATTCAAACTCTTCATGTATCACATAACAATTAATTGACATGCCTTCTTAAAGTTCCTAGTGTTTAAACCTTACACGCAATTAGTGCTTAGCTGAATGGCTCTTGGATGTGAAGCAGAGTTTTGAAATTCTCTTGTGAAGAGAAATTGATGACTTCACAACATCGCAACTTCTTCACTAGTCGGAGGAACTGTGCAGGCTCTCTCATGACAACTTTAGTCTAGATGAAAGGAATTACTTATGTGCATCCTCCAGAATTCAAACACTCTTTTACTAGGCAGGGCTCGCATAGGATGCTTACTGAGGAAGCCCCACGTGGACTTTAAGAAACGCTAACCTCAGGGAAGGATATGTATGAAAGCCAACATGACGTGTCGGAGATGTTCAGAACAACGGATGAAATAACTGAAAGCAGCGCTATCAACGCCCACTACCCTGACACTAGCTAGTCCTAACGGAAATGCTAAATCAAGGTGTGTCCTCGGAATTTACTTCAGTGAAGTGTACGGCTTCACATTGACTCTTGAGTAGATCGAGGTAAGAAAAAAAACAGCTCATTATTCACATAAGACAACCATCTTGGAGTTTATCTCGCTCCATGTCTTACTCCAAGAATGATGTTTTCTTCCTTTTTTCAACCAACAAGGGCTTCCATGACCTATTGCATATACTGTGCCCTCGTTGCTTCGTTGAATCCTGACAGTTCCCCCTCACAAAGGAGGTCCTTCTGGACACCTGAGGTCAAAAGCCTTTACAAGTCTAGGAGCATGTACGTCAGTGTGCAATTCCCAGGACCTCTCCTCCTGTCCATAAACCTTCCAGTCTACAAAATAATAGTTTGTTCTTAGCTTTGTTTGTACCAGAATTCTCTTCACTTCCAATTAGTTTCCAGATTCTAATTGCACCTGTTTTGGAGGAAGTGTTATCCTCCAATCTTGAGGTGCCTTTTTCAGCAAGGAATCATGAAAGCCTGGATGCACCCTCATTCTACTCAGTAGTTTCAAATACAATGTCACTGGATTTACAACCCTTTCAATAGATAATGGACCCACAAATCGTGGTTGTAATTTGCGGTTTCCCTTTAATCTGAGATTTTTTTGCGTTCAGCCAAACCCTGTGACCTACTTGCAAAACTGGGCCTTCTGTCTGCATACACCTTATAACTTTCTTTAGCCTTCAATAAATTATTTGCAGCTGTTTGGTGGACCTGTATCAAATGCTGTACTACATCTAGAACTGCTGAAACCGAAGTCTCCTTACTAATTACTGAGGATTTTGAATGTCTATCATAGTTCAAGTAGAAAGGAGAATAGCCTGTAGAGAAATTCTTTGCATTATTATGAGCAAGCTCTGTTGCCCGCAAACCTGCCGGCCAATCTCGCTTCTGATCCAGTAAAAATAGTCTTAAACACTGCTCTATTTCCTGATTTGTTCTTTCCTTCTGCCCATATGTTTCTGGGTGATAACTAGTGTTTTTAGGATTCATTCATGGCCTGCTAACAGACTATTGTGGCATTCTTTCAAGGCCAGATGTTGTAGCTCTTGAGTAGGTAGCTATAATTTTCCTTCATTAAAAGTCAAGTTGAGCCAGATTTCTCTCCTGTAATCTTGCCTTACCCATTCTAACTTTTTTTCTGAGGTAATTGCTTGAATTACTCACTCTTCTATCATTTCTTGACTTACAGTTACCACAATTTTGGATTCTATTATGATCTTTTGATATTCAAGAGAGTCTTAACGTTTTTTCTGTAGCAATCCACGATAAGGTGTATGCCTTTCCATTTTTGATCAATGGCCTAAATGTGTTTGCAAAATCTTACTCCCCAAAATATAATGACAATCGAAGCTGTTGTGGACCGTGGGTCTTTGCAGATCTTAAAAACTTTAGATTTCGATGATCCATGAACACTGTGACTGTGTGTTTTGCTCCCATCAAGTAGTGTCTCCATTATTTAAATGCATCCTTGATGGCCAGCAATTCCTTCTCAGTAATGGTGTAATTTATTTCTGAAGGGGTTCATTTTCTCGACCGATAAGCTACTGGGTGAAGTTGTCCAATCTTCTTATGCCATTCAGAAAGAACTCCAATGATGGCCAAATCGGAAGCAGCGGTTTCCAAGTAGAAGAGTTCTGCAGGGTCTGCATGCAATAGAACTGGTAATGTGGTGAACTCCTTCTTCAAAGACTCAAAATCCTTCTCTCCATCGTCTGTTTACTTGAATGGAAAACCTTTTTTGAGGAGACGAGTGAGTGGAATTATCCTGTTTGAACATTTCTTTATAAACATTCTGTAAAAATTGGCAGAGTCTATAAAGCTTTTGCATTTCTTTCACACAACTTGGGGTTTTCTGCTCCAGTACTGCCTTTTTTCTTTTGTAAATCCATAGTAATCCCTGGTGGAGAAAGCAGAAATCCTGAAAATTCCACTTTTTTCACATTGAAAGCACATTTCACCAGTTTTACATTCAGTTTGTTTTCGCATAGCCTTTGTAAGATTTTTCTCACTTAATCTTAAAGTTCTTCTTCAGAAGTGGAGTAAATTAAGATATTGTCAATGTACACTATGGCACATTGGTCAATGAATTGGCTCAGAACACTGTTAATAAAATGCTAAAAAGCTACTGGCGCATTATAGAGCCCATAAGACATTCTTTGATATATAAAATAGGCCACATTTCATTCTAAAAGTAGTTTTCCATTCATCGCCTTCCCTGCTCCTTATTAAATGATAAGCTCCTCTTAGATCAAGTTTGGTATAGATTAGTGCTCCCTTTACCTGATCCAGAAGAACTGAGATAAGGGGTAGAGGATATCGGATCTTTATGGTGACCGTATTAATTGCTCAATAATCTATGTAAGGTCTCAATTCCCCTTCTTTCTTTAGGACGAACAATAATGGAGAAGACACAGGTGACTGAGAAGGATGGATAAACCCATTGGGCAAGTAATTTTTAATGTATTCCTTTAAATGTTGATTTTCCTTCTCCGTAAAGGCATAGACTCGGGTACATGGCACATTTGAACCTGGATCTAGATCTAGCATGGAGTCAAATGAGCGATGGGGTGGACGTTTCTCTGCCTCTACTTCATTGAAGACATCCTCACATTCTCAGTAATCCTGCACAATCTGATTTGTGTGTGTGACACACACAGAAGCTCCTTCATCACACAGTAAGGTAGTGGGGTTTTGTTCTCTTGACTTCTCTCTTAAACCAAAACATTTCTCCTTGCAGAAATTGGAATTCATCACAATAGTTCTTGTGCACCAATCAATTGTTGGATAATGTTCTGTGAGCCAAGGCAATTCCAAGATTATTTGGAATTGAAGAACATCTATTAAATTGAGCTGGATCATTTCACCACGTTCTTCCTAAAAGATCAATTCCTCTTGCTCAGTGTGACTCACAATTGGTCCAGATGATAGATTAGTTCTTTCTACTGCTTGTACTGGTTCAATTTTAATTTTTAAGATAGCCTTTAAACCTATTTTAGCTGCAAATTTTAAATCACAAGCGTTTCTGGTGGCCCCGGAGTCGATCGTCATCAAAACTTCCCTTAGAGAGTTTTTCCTAAATCTTATTGTCATTGATAATATCAGGTGAGGGGATGATGATTGCAAAGTATTGGCCAGCTAATGTCCTTCTAGAGTTGTTTTCTTATCTGCATTCCACAGTCCAACTCCAACTACTGATGGTGCTGCAAGTTTTCCTCCTCCTTTAAGGACATCTTTGATTTTTTCGGATATAATTTAAAAAAAACGTCCACTGTCCCCGCAATATAGGCATAGGTTATTCTGTTGTCTCACATCCTTTTACTCCTTTGTCAAAGGCCCTCGAACCACTCCAATCTGCATTGGTTCCACTCCATGTTGGTTCTCGCTAACTCTGGGGAATTCAGTTTTTACTCTGTCAAATCTCAGAACATTGGATCTGAATTCCTTCCTTCTTTCCCCTCTTTTTTCACTTTGGCGGATATCAACATCTAATACCAAATCTACAAGTGCTGATATATCTGTGGATCTATTCAGAATCTGTGCCAAGGTATCTTTCAGTTCATCCTTTATACCTCGATAAAAGACTGATGCCCTCTTGCTTTCTGGCAAATTCGTTTCTACAACCAACTTGTCAAATTGAGCCAGATAAGCCACCAGGTCCTTATTACCCTGTATTAATTCTAGGAGCTCATTATCTGTAGCTTGTGAGATTTTTTGTTGATCAAATATTCAAAGAAATTCCTTTTTGAAATCCTCCAAATTGTAAAGCATTGCATCATCAGGAGCCACAAGCTGCATTGACAAAGATGACACATCCCCACCAAGGTATGACAAAATGAAGGCCACTCGAGACTGTGCGTCTGGGAAAATCGAAGGACAAAAAAATAAAATGTAAGGAATATTGTGTCAAAAAAATGTGTGCTTTCTGTGGATCCCCACTAAATTTTCTGGGGGAGCTAAGTGAATGATTAGTGACAATGAGTGTACTACTTGGTGGTTACCCTTGACGTGGGACTCGTTGAGGATCCTGTGGTTTCATTTTCTGTTGCTGGAAATTTAAAGCTGGTTCATGAGGTCATATCACTGGTTCTGGCTGCTAACTCTAAGGTTGCCCTCCTAGAGGCCAATATGTTTTGACGCAAACCCATATTTTCCTGTCTGACTCCTACTAATTCTATTGTATGAAATCTAGCACCTCTTTATGTTTCTGCAGGTTGATTCTCTTTGCCATTCTGTTCAGGTGCAAGCTTTAAAACAAGGGCAATTCATTCTGTCCTGTATCTTACCTCTAGGCTTGCACAGGAACAGAATGATGAATATTCCCAATGCCCTTCTCAGAATTACTCCTGCGACCAACTTGAGAGTTCAAAATCAAATCAAATCACTTTATTCGGAAGGTTTTCCATCCATAAAAGTAACAACAAATCAAAATCAAGATTTCCTTCAGTTTAAAACACACTATATGTTATCAAAAAGTTAAAATTGCAAGTAACATTGATTAAAATAGGATAGAGCGCCAAATGCCTTCACAATATATCATTAAGTCTACAGGATCGACAAGTTTCGTTTTCCAAGTAATTAAATTGTGTGATGTACATAGTTCGACAACATTTACCAAAATGGTAAAGTGCTACGTGCATGTTTTAAGAAAAAACCTACATAAAGGCATGTTTCATAGTGAGACAGAAGAATAACACGAGAGAACATAGCTCTACACTGTCTGATGTCCCTGTATTTCTTTAATGAAAAATTGAATTAGGAATAACCTTGTATTCAATTCATAGAATTTGCAGAACAGTAAGATATGTAGCAAAGTTTGATCTGACTTGTTGTCACACGGACAAGGGATCGTAGCAAGAATTGGTTGATACACAAGTGGAAAGCACAAAAATTATTTTACAGTGTCGGCACGAAATCTGAATAGCAAGGAGTGCACCCATCTCCTGCAAGGTTGCTCTAAGTAAAAAGGAGGTAGCATTGAGACACACAAGGACAGATAGGCTGTGATAAGTGATTTACCTGCCATATTTTTTAAGTGACTTTCCCGCGATGATTCATAAAAAAAACTATGGCTACTTCCTTTTTATTAATAGTAGAGCATAAATCTTTCTCTATAAATGCCTTCTGCATACCAATTTTTCCCAATTCCAATTTAATGTATGCCAACCATGGGATTCGGAGGCCCTTATCACAAGAGAGAACTGGAGAGTTAAAGACAGGGAATTCCAATGGATAAAAGGGGATTCGGCAAAATAATAAAGAAGAAGAGGCTGCCTCTGGTCGTCTGGTTCCTGCACCCTCTCTGCTTACACTTCTTGGTGTTGTGTACCGACTTGTGACCGAGCGACTCTAGGAACTAAGCAAATACAGACTATTAGAATCTCTCATAAAATTGCGTAGACCTTACTACGTACTCTATTTCATTACTGTACATACCCAGTAACCTCAGGCCTGTGCTCCTCTTCTAAATAAGAGAATAACTTTTGTCTTGTGGAGATAGTATGCTATTTATTTGATGCAATTACTCCTGTATATTTACTCTCTCTTGTCCTATGCTTTTTCATTCAGGAGTTTCAAGAGACTTTCAGGAGTTTCAAGAGACTTCCAGAGTTTCTGTTAAGTACTTTCCTTCTTTTCTAATTTCTATTAAAATATTTGGGTTCAATTCAATCTTTTCACATATCACATAACAATTAGTTTACATGTCTTTGTAGAGTTCTTATTTAGTGTTTAAACCTTCAGCGCAATCAGTAATTAGCTAAATGATGCTTTGATGAGAAGCGGAGATTTGAAACCCTCTGGTAAAGAAAACTTGATGACTCCTCAACAGCGTGACTTGCGGTGAGTAGCGTTCTCTAATCCTTCTTCAGAAGTCGGAGGAGACTCTTAATGATGACTCTAGTCTTGCTGCAAGGAAGTACTTCAGAGCATCCTCCAGAATTTGAACACTCTTTTACTAGGCAGGGCTTGCGTAAAACTCGAACTGAGGACGCCACTCACAGGCTCTAAAAAACACTAACCTCAGGGAAGGATATGGATGAGAGCCAACACAACGTGTCGGACATGTTCAGAACAATGAACAAAATAACTAAATGCAGCACTGTAGACGCCCACTACCTTGACCCTAGTTAGAACCGCTAAATCAAGGTGCCTCCTCAGAATTTTCAGTGAAGTGCACAGCTTCTACTAGCCACTCGCTTCACATAGAATCTCGAGTAGAGCGAGGTAAGAGAAAATAAACTAGAACATCTCAATATTCACATAAGTTGGCCATCTTTGAGTTTCTCTCGCTCCATGTCTCACTCCACAAATTATGTTTTCTTCCTTTTTTCAACCAACGAGGGCTTCCATGGCCTATTGCACATACTGTGCACTCTTTGCTTCTTTGAATCCTGGCACCTACATATATTGTTTTGAAAATCATTTTAAAATACTTTCATTTTAGCTAACTTGCTTCTAGATTTATATCTTCTCATTTATTGTTTGATGCCAGAGTGTGATGACACTGCAACAGGAGTCATATTCAAACACGACCGTATTTTTCAGAGAATCTGGCTAAACCTCTTCAGCAGTGCAGACATTTGTCTTGTGTCTTTCAGAACTAGTTGGTGACAATTAATGCAGCACTTTTTTACCCACCTCATAAACTTGCCCCGTCATTTAACTGCTTGATACTGAAGGGCAGAAACTAATTAACTTGAGTTGAAAGCTAATGAGGATGAAAGGGATATATATTTATTGAGTTTCAGAAGAGACTTGTCCAGCATTTCTGTAAACTACAGAGGGGCATATTTATGAGTCCTCTGTGCCACAGGAGAGTCCCATTTTGGGGCAGATTACAAAATCAAATGTATGAGGCCGCGCAAAGCCACTATGCATGTCTTTGAATGGCCTCATAGATAGGGAGCAGGGCAAGGCAGTGTAAATCGCTGTGTTGCCTTACTTTGTGCTCGGAGGTGTGGATTTTGACACTTCTTCAGATTTACAAGAGCATTCAAAGCTGGGGAAGTGCTAAAACATTATGCCTCATGATGTGAGGTGTGATGTGGAGGAATTACTTTATTTCTCCTTGCTTTTTCCTCAATTTATTTACTCCTCTTGTATTCTGCAGCACATATAGAAAGAGAAAACGCCTCTTAGGGTTGTTTTTGTGCAGGTAGGTACCCCTTCTGCACAAATACAATCCTGCATGCAACACAGGCACCCTTCCACCATGGTAGAAAGGTGTTGGGGTTGCAGCTATGCTGCTGAAATGGTGCCAGTACAGGGAGAACGGACAGGAATGCACCACATTGTATAAATATGGTGCATTACTCCCCTTTCCCTTTGGCGTAGGGCGGGTCATCAAGATGACTTGATGCTCTGCTCTATGCGGAATCCCTTTAAATGAGGACCCAAGGGTAGTGGTTTAAGGATTCATAATTTTACTCATGCAAAAAGATGATTTGTAAAAATATTGACCACTATGTTGCTTCATTGATAATTTAAGCAAGTCCTTGCAAATTTTAAAACTGTGAAGATCAATACATACATAATCATATTGTCTTCAGGTGTTTCAAAAAAGGTGCGGGAGCAGATTCAATGTTGTGCTAATACTTCTCTTGAGGAACTGTAAGAATTGCCATAGGTATTGAGCTACCATCAGACTCTGGACGGGTTACATGAGGTGGAGCAACTAACACTAAAGCTGTCAATGCCCTTAACAAAAATCCTGACGTTGCTTCTAAGAACACACAAGTATTTTCACATATAATGTCTTGTTTTAGATTTGGAGCATCTACGCACATTAGAAATTTCCAAAATTGTTTTAGTCAAGGGAAAAAATGAAACAAAGTGCCATTTTATTTGGGTGTGTAGGAGCAGTGGTAGTTCAATTAAAGTTAATAGTGTTCATAGCAAGTTTGAAAATTTGGTCAGAGGCTGAAATATAATTTTTACCATGTGCATGGGTAGTGATAAATGTTTAGTTGCCAATAAGAAAAGTCCCTCTTGTAGTGTACTGAGTTGGAGTTGATCATTATAAATGACTCTGGGTCCCCAGTAACAATGTTGACATAGTCCACTTTCAAACCTTTACAGGTGATTAAAGATGTCTGCTATTAGAGCTGTTGCATAAGGTGACTGTAAAATTGAAATGCTAGGATTTTTTCAAGGCACCCTAAATGTTTATGGAAGGGGATTTTTGACCAAGATGTACATACCTGTTAATGGATAAGACATTATGGGCTGGGTAGATTAGCGAACATTAGATAAGACCCAATACTGAAACTCCTGATATGTTGTTTTAACATAAGTATAATTATATTTTTCTAATTCTAGATTATTACTAGGAGGTCTTTAGTGACAAGGTCAGGTTGGTAAAAGGCTCCAAGCATAAAATTATTTTGAAGGACAATGTTACTCCGCAAAGCCACCATGCGTCGCCCTGCATTACTTGGTACATCTACAGAAATGCAATGCTGCCCAAGTCACTTCCTTACGTTAGTCTGCACAAAATAATCTACAGTCCTCCAGAATTTCAACTACTTCCCTGCCCCACCACACTGGATAGCAGTACAATATACACCACTCAACTCTACACTTTTCCACGGTACACCATTGCAGTGTACACCACTCCACTGTAAGCGACTCCACTATATGCTATTCCACTCTACACCACTCCACTCTATGCAGTTCCACTATATGACTGCCGGCCTGTCCCGACCTCAGACTCCTCCAGCAGAACCTTGGTGTTTGCTGCTGCAAGCAGACCTCAAAAACGCAGAGAACCTACACTGCCTTCGCAATCCAAAAGACTTTGTCTCCCGTGAGCACCGGACTTGCTCAAAACTGACTATGACTCCGGCCGACTCTGTGAGTCTCCACCACTACACTCCCTGTGCACCAAGCCAGAGTTGCCTAATACCCTAAGGAGGACCCCCTGGCGATCCTAGCTTGGCTCCCAGTGATCTCTGAATCTCTACAATCTCCCAAACCAAGCCTGTTGCCCTAATCTGGGACATCCCCTCCAATCGCAACTGAAGGTGACACTCCGACTGTCTCTCTGACTGACACGGTCCAAGAAGTGTGACTGCAACTGCTGACCGAGTCCATCAGCAACCGCTTGTGGTCCCAAGACTTCAACTCCCAAAGATCCCAATTGCCTTCAGTCGTTGACCGCCTACCAGGAGCCCCGACCGAATCTGCAGCTTAGACCAAGACCGACTGAGAAACTTGGGAACCCTGATGACCGCATCCTACACATGGCCGCCTCTTTGCCACTGGCAGTGTAGTTCCTTTCCTGGCCATTGGGCCTTACAGTGCTGACCTCGACCCCAGCAGTTTTTGTTTTATCAACTTGGTAGCCTGCTCACCCGCAGTTCCCCACCCGACGACAATGCTTAGCCAGTTGGCTAACGTGTGGTCCCTGCACTGTTCACCCGGCTCCCTCTGTGCCACTGGTGGTGCGACTGGAGTGCCCACCTCACTGAATCCTACTCACGGACCCGTAAACCCCAGTTTTGTTCTCCCAAGACTAAGTGTGTATCATGAGTAATACTACAAAACTGTACTTATATTTCAACACACCTTACTATCTTTTCCTTTCTCCTAGGAAATGTACCAGCATAGTATCTAAAGACCACTTTTCCCTTGATGATCGAAATGCAAAGTAAAAAAGAATGGTGGAAAATGACTGCAATGTATGGATGTAAGCAATTGCATAGCCAGGTTAACTTGAACATTATTGCATCTGGTGCTTGGATGAGCAGAAAGTTAAAATTGCCTAGATTATGTCAGGGAGGAGATATGGAGTTAATTTAAAAAACAGTTGAGAATCTACTCTGATGAAATACGTGAAAGTTACAAAATGGCACCTGCGGCATGAAAGCGCGCCTTCTAACAAAGGAGGCAATGAGGGGCAAGGTTAAGCAGTCGTACTTAGGGATGCAATTCCAAATCAGGTTAGAATAGGCAAAGGAGGGGGAGCAGGAAACCAAGGCTCCAGGTACTAGTCTTAGCACAGGTACAGATGGGCACAGACAGGCTCCGATACACCACAAGCATGAATGCGTGGCTGCACTTGTTAAATGTGTCTCCATGGAGGCAGGGCGTCAAGGCTTGGAACTAAGGCTGGGCATAACTCATGTAATTGTGTGTAGGGTAATCTCACAAACCTACCTAAGCACTCTTATTATGCTTGAATTACGTGAAAAGGAGAATACTGTATTTAGTGCTATTTCTTAGCACAAAAATGCCCCCAAATGTCCAAAATAGCTGCGTGTATGCATTTTGTGCTAAGAAATAATGCTAAATGCAACTGACCACAAATAATGAGTGCAAGCAGCTGCTCATGCTCACTAAGGGGCATATTATCAAGCCAGGCGATAAAATTATCGCCGCATTAGCGGCAGAAAAACTGCCGCTAAAACGCCGATAATGGGCTTGATAATATGCTCTATGGAATTCCAATTGAAGCCCACGTTAGATGTGAAGGACATCTAACATGGGCTTCAATTGGAATTCCATAGAGCATATTATCAAGCCCATTATCGCCGTTTTAGCGGCAGTTTTCTGCTGCTAAGGCGGCGATAATTTTATCGCCTGTCTTTATAATATGCCCCTCCACGTGCTGTTGGGGTAGGATTTTTTCCAAACTTACTACTGGCATTTAGCACTATTTTCTTAGCCCAAAATGCACCCTCACATCCATAATGGACACAGGGATGAATTTTGCTATAAGAAACAGCACCAAATACTGCAGAATGCAAATAGCAAGTGGCCACACACGCTCTCTAGTAAGATTTTTCGCCCAACTTACTCTCAATTATGTGACGAAGTGTAATTATCAGTAACTCTGCATCAAAGAGTAACACAGAATTACCAAAATTACTCCAATTACTCCAGAGTAATTGAAATTCTGCCCAGGGCCACCAAGAACGCACTGAGACGTGTAAAAACAGATGTTAAACTTACAACCTGCACTGCAGAACATCAGCTCCTGTTACAACCGCCAAACTTTCATAGAGACTGTAACTACTGAGAAAACAATAAATACCCAATTTAAAATTGTGAAAGACAAACATGTACAATCAATAATACGTGATACTTTGCACCGAGACTGAGCAGTCAGGTGACTCCAGCGGATTTTTTTTTTTTTTGTGAAAGCATCTTCGAGGTTTAGACCCCGTGTCGAGAGCGATATATAATAAAGACTTGTAATAGTGCTTTTTTGTTGAATAACTTAGGGCCATATTATCAAGCACGGTCTCAAAATTATCGCCGCTTTAGCCGCAGAAAACTGGCGCTAAAGCGGCGATAATGGGCTTGATAATATGCCGCAGAGAAATCCAATTGAAGCCCATGTTGACACCAGAACATGGGCTTCTATTGGAATTCTCAAGGGCATATTATCAAGCCCATTATCGCCGCTTCTGTCGCTAATGCGGCGATAATTTTAATGCCGTGCTTGATAATATGCCCCTTAGATTTATATAAGAAATAAAGATGAAGTGTCATATCTAGACCTCAAAAGGTTGTTTAGATCATAAAATTACACTGCAAATGTAAAACTAAATTTCACACATTTTGTTTGCTTGGTACATTACAATTCCAGTGAGGGGCACAAGAGCACGAATTAAAAGGATAAACGTTTGCTTGAAGTACATTGAATTGAGATATACATAATATTTAATTAAACACACGTATTTGTTACTCAGTAAATGCAATTCACAGCGGCATAATTACAAGATAGTAGACATAGACATGAAAATCAAAGACGGGACAGAGAAAAGAAATATCTAAGCAAAAGGGAATAAAGTTGCATTACATCAATATAAAATCATTTTAAAAGTACTTTATATGCAAATAGTGTTGCTGCTGACCTCCAAACTTCCTCTTGAGTAATTAATTCTACAACTTCAAAATCAAGAACCCAAACAAATGTCACATCATTTCGGTTAAATAAAAGAAACACTATTCTAAGTGAGAAAAAGCAATAGTTTCCTCACTCTGATTCTAAAAATACCAATAGGATGTCGCCTGCATTCAGATTAACACAATGAACATAAAATATGTAATTGCTCAACTGGTGAACCTTTAGGACAGTTTACACATTGCTCAACTTTAGACTGATGTATCAAAACAGAATGGGAGACTTTGGTGGAGGCTATTAACCTAAGAGATGAACGACCTGCATTAGTTTGAAAAGCTCTCCCTGATGTACCTGGGAATGGTCACAAATGCACACATTGATTCAAAACGTTTGCTGCTTTTGTCTTTCAATGTTTGTCCGTTTGTTTTTCTGCAATTCGTGTGACACGTTAACTTTTCTTATCTCCACTTATTGATTTTCAGCTAGTTCTATGACTATGCTACAACTTACTAAGTAAACCTATGGTGGCACCGAAATATGTAATACTTCAATTACGCTGTATTTGTTTGAAGTTTATGCCAGTTTATAGATTGAAAACAAAGAGGCAATGGTGGCTGCCAGCAAAGAAAACAAAGCACTACTATTGCCTAATAACACTGGGAATAGATGTGGTCCACAACCCACGTTTTATCCAAGCGCTTCATTGTGCAAGTGTCAAATGCGTTTTTTTTATCAAGACGTTACACTGTGATTTAGCTTGTTTCCCAACCCTCACAGCAAGCTAAATAATTAATTAATCAAAAATCAAAATTTGGTAAGGACAGAAAGCGTCTGTTTGTACTATGTTGTCTGGGTTTTTTAGTTGGCAAGTTAGCAACAAGACTGCATCACTTTTTTAATTCGGCTATCTTAGACCTCTGGATGTTTGATTGGGCAGCCGTAAAGGCAATTATTTGGCCACAAGCCGCTGCCTTAAACCCACCCCAAACTGAGAAGGGCGCTGCTGTATCCTCATTGATCTTAAAATATTCGGAGATCCATTTTCTAAAATCTTTCACCCAATCCTGATACTGTAGAAGGATCCGGCCCAGCTGCCACCTAGGCCGTTCCCTACTCCTTCCCCCCGAGCATCATTTCTAATGTAACATAGGCATGGTCCGAAAAAGGATTACACGCAATATCGGCCTTTACGATCTGGAGGGATCTAGATGTAAGAAAGAAATCAATCCGTGACGCAGTCTGAAACCGATATGAATAGCGAGTATAAAATTCTTTATCCGGATTAATTTCCCTCCATGGGTCTATCAGTTGATATTCTTGTCTAATGGCTTCCACAAATTTTTGGGTATTTGGTTTCAATTGTTTTTTATTTTTATTAGAAGTATCTTTTCTAAGGTCCTGAATAAAATTGAAGTCCCCTCCACAGATAATCTGGCCGGGGGCTCCTATCAAAAGCCCATTAATTTGATTCAGGGCTGAAATGTCGTCCAACACTGGACCATAATAATTTATAAAGTTCAAGATCTTCCCCAGTAGCTTAGTAACCACCCATACCCATCTCCCTTGTACATCCCTATGTATCTGTAAACATTCCCAAGGGAGTTTTCTAGAAAAATAAATAGCCACTCCTTTCATGGCTAAACCTGCCGATGCAAAAAAGGCGTTAGAGAAGAACTTCGGTATAAATAACTTAGGGGAATTACATTTTAAATGTGTCTCCTGTAGAAACAACACCTGGGGATTGAATGATGTCAACCATCTAATAAGAGCCCCATACTTCTTAGAATTTAAAATTCCATTAACATTTACTGATAGGATCTTACATTTACTGATCTCTATTCTAAGGTCTTTAAAGCTTTACGTTGTATATTATTTCTACCTTTTGCTCTTGCTCTTTTTTCTGCAATAAACCTAGTCCCACCCCGGCCCTTGGAAAAAAAAAAAGAAAAACACCCCGTGGGATGTGACAAAACCCCTACCAACCACACTATCCACATTCCGCCCCTCCCCTCTAACCTCATGGGTGTCATGGATTTACACCCTAAGTGACCCCGCTGACCCCAACACCCCCCCGGCAATACAATACTTATCACTTTATCTCAGTCCGATAATTAACAGTCTAGCAAGCCCATCTTACAAAAAAAACCCTTTTCCTTTAAGCCCGAGATCCTTGCGAGATCTCTTTTAATAATACCTGAGCTTCTTCTAGATCAGAGAACATAAAAAATTTCCCCTTGACTAAAACTTTCAACTTAGATTGCTGGGCGATTGATGCTTTAGCACCATTAGCTTTAAACAAATGGAGGATCTTAACAAACTCTTTCCTTCTACGCACAGCAACAGCAGTCATATCAGAAAAAAATGCGACATTTATCAGTTTCATTTACTGGGAACTGTCTCTGCTGAATAGCTTTTGTCAATATTTTTTCCTTCACTCGAAAATCTGCAAAATTTAGCAGTATTGTTCGCGGCATCGTAGAGTTGGGGAAAGGATGAGCTGGAACTCGATGAGCTCTGGTAATAGTAAGATACTCAGGGAGAACTTTCTGCTTTATAAAAGAGTTAACCCATTGCAAGATGTTAGATCCTTCAATACCTTCAGGAACCCCAACTATCCTGAGGTTGGATCTCCGAGAATGATTTTCAAGCTCCTCCAGTTTGTTTTCCAGATAGCTCTTATTTATTACTGCCACTTTTACTTCACCGATTACCGTAGTCATCTGATCTTCTAACACTGAGATTCTAGCTTCCGCCTCCTGGAGTTTGATTGGAAAGCATGACATTGCTTCTTCGATTTTCCCTAGCCGTTGGTGAAGAGAGGCAATTTCCGCTTTCTGAGTATTCTTCATCTCGCGAACCTCATCCAATATTAAGTTCAACAGATTCTTAATATCCAATTGATATTCACCCGCTGTCTCCATAATTAGGCTAGGATCATTTTGAGCTCTATCGACACCAGGAGAGCTATTTCTGACCATACTATCTTTATAAGACTGCTGGCTACCTGGCAGTACCAAATCTTGTGATGCCGAAAGAGGTTGTAACTCAGATTGAAGGGTTGTCGTAACTACAGAGATATTCATTGCTGTCTCTCTGCTTTTGTCTAGTGATTCCTGTAGTCGGTACTCACTTGTAATTGGAGCGATCGTTTCCATTGATACAATTAATGAAGCTGCCTCATCATGACTAGAATCTTGGCCCATACGAGCCTCCAAAACTGCCATACGTTCTGGTTCCAAATTGCATTAAGATTTCTCCCGATTGTGGGATGCCAAAACTAAAACTGGTGCTGGTACTGGCAGTGCTGGTATTTCTGGAGAATCTTTAGAGAATTTTGGAGCTTGACTGGAGCTTGGGCTTGGACTTAGGAAGGATGATGCTTGGGGACCTTTCTTCAGGAATAGAGAAAATTGCTTTGCTTTCCCTCGGGACCTCTGACAACGGATTGTCTTGTTGGGGCTCAGTTGACATAGCTGCAGTTTCACTCATATTTATTTGATTGTCACATGATTCAGCCTGTTCCGAAGGTGTAACTGGAAGCGGGTCCTCTTCCGTGCTCTCGAGGGAGCTGTCAAGACCACATGAGTTGATGTTATCTTCCTTACTAGGCAACCGGGCCAACCGGGCTGCTTCTTTTGCTTGGGCTAGTCGTGTTATAGTTTTAAGACGGGCAGCAGAGTCGGTTTTGGCAGCCGCATTTAGATGTTTAAGAGGTTTACCCATTTTCTCAGCCTTTCCTGTTCTTAATGATTCTTAATTGTTTCTTAATTGTTTCTGGCTGTAATGTATCTCTCCTTTCTTCTCCTTTTTTTTATTTCCCCCTTCCTTATTAGCCCCCTTGTAGCCTTTAGCTGCTTTTCCCTGCCGTTATTAGCCTTTATTAGCTTTAATTAAAGCTCCCAATACTGTCACAATAGGCCCTCCCAAACTCGAAATAGCCTATTAAATCTTCCGCTCCGTGAGATATGTCCGTCTGCAAAAAATCCAAAGGATTCACCAAAGCGTTCTATATGCCCCCCTAATATATTCAAAACAGCTTTCCCAGCTATGCCTCTTTCATTTACTTTTTTTCCTTTTCGTTTCTAGCAGGCAATCTAGAAGCAGTCTAGAGGCATTAAAGCGAAGGACAGCAGCCAGCAATCCACAGTCTTCCTCGGTCCCTCAATCCAGCCAAACAAGGTAGAGGGGCACTAGAGCCAGCACAGTACAGGAGCAATGCGAGGCAGAAGCAAAGTAACCACGAAGGGGGAGAAAAGGCTACAGCTTAAAAGAGCCGAAATCTGCCTCCAGCTCACCTCCTCCGCAGCGCCGCCAGGATGACAGAACAGCTGCTCAATCCTCCAGGGCTCTCCATGAACCGCGCCGTGCAATCAGTCCCGAAATCTGCAAAATCGGCGAAATCAACCGCAACTCGAGCACCAGAGAGAAGACGCGGTGAAGACCTCCGGGACAGAAACGCCGACCCGGAGCGAGCAGCCATTGCCGGGGGGTGGGGCCGCAGTCACATGTGGCTATCCGGAGGCGTGGCTCTCCGTAGCCATCCCGTTCAGTGGAAGTTGAAAAAGAATACGTTTCCCAACTACAGTCACTTCCTAATCAGCTTGAACAGGCAAGAATGGCATTGAGGGATTTTTTTGTTCTAGAGGAGATCTGTAGTTCACAAATATTTCAACAAAAAGTTTACGAGGAAAGTCAACTAACTGGTAAACTTCTGGCCAATTAAACCAGGAAAAAACAAGAAGCAGCCATTATATCGAAAGTGCTTGATCCACAGACTGGTCGAGTTGTAGCTAATAGTGCCGAGATCCCTCAGGTCTTCCTAACACATTTCCACCAACTTTATTCGACTGAATACCTTGTGGAGGAAGAGCAGATCAAGGAATACTTCATGAATATGAACATCCCTAAACTCTCAGATAACCGGATCAGTATAGGGGGATCCGATGTGGAATCAGCCGAGATCATGGCTGCCATTAGAGCAACAGCCGGGGCGAAAGCATGTGTACAGGATGGCTTCCCTATTGAATTTTATAAAGTTTTTTTAGGAGAATTGATTATGCCCCTGAAGAATTTATTTAATTATATAAAAGAGGGAGGCTTGCTTCCCACATGTTTTAAACAATCAATATTTGTATCCTTTGTTAAAAAAGATAAATATCCAGCGGATGTTAATTCTTACAGGCCCATCAGTCTTCTGAATTCAGATTATAAGATTCTAATGAAAGTGTGGGCTGGGCGCTTTTTGTTTGCCGCGGAAGAGTGATCAGACTGGTTTTATTGGGGGTAGATCTATGACGGCAAACACACAGTTTTTAATACATGCCTTGGACTATTTCAATACAAATTCTATCCCGGCAAGTTTTGTTATGGTCGACACTGAGAAGGCTTTTGACTTAGTGAATTGGAGTACTCCGCCTCCGGGCCGGAAATTCCGGCCCGGAGGCGGAGCTTCCGGCCCGGAGGCGGGGCTTCCGGGCCGGAGGCGGAGCTTCCGGGCCGGAGGCGGAGCTTCCGGCCCAAAGGTGGGGATTCCGGCCAGTGGCGGAGATTTAGCCATAGCCAAAATCTCCACCTGTGGTCCGGAAGCACCGCCTCTGGCCCGGAAGCCCCGCCTCCGGGCCGGAAGCTCCGCCTCCGGGCCGGAATTTCCGGCCCGAGTGCGGACGTAAGTTTAGTAGTCGTAAATCCATTCTGTGAATAGCAAAAGTAGTAAGTTTATTCTGTGAATCGAAAAAGTAGTAAGTTCATTCTGTGAATACCAGAAGTAGTAAGTGCATTCTGTGAATACCAAAATGGTACTAAGTTTAGGATTTTGTCTTAAGTTTGTTCTGTGAATCGGCCCCCTAGTGCCTGGACTGATGGGATCTAAATGTACTAAAGATAGCTTCTTTTTAGATAGTATGATTCAAGAATCGGATTCACAAACTCAAGTGTTTTTAAAAACTTCCAAATTTCCTAAACAAACTAGGTATAAGACATTGAAGGATTTTGCTTTTAGACTTCAGTCATTTTTTAAAAAGACGGGCTCTTCTGGTCTCCATTATTTAAAGTTGAGAGAAGCCTCTAGTCTTGGCCTTCAGTTTCGATTAAGACAAATTAATAATTGGGAAAGTTGTGGACTTTCTGAGCTAAGACATTTCATAATTCAAAACAGGGCGATTTCCTGGTTAGAGGTAATGGGTAGGGCGGAGAGCCATTTGAAACCCTCCTTCTTTGAATATCTGCAAATTGCTCACTTTCTAAAAAACACGAGTGGCATTTTTGATGCTCCAAATCAACTGGTGGTAGCCCTTTATGGGGCCAGAGTGAGTGGTGTGGGGAACTGGTACCGGTTGCTATATAAACAGGGTCAAGCGTCTGTCCTAGAGAGCCACTTGGCTAAAATAGATCGTGAGACAGGATGTACTTTTTCATTGAATGATTGGGAGGCTCTGTGTCTTCTAGGAAATAAATCATTGCGTGCTGCAAATTTTAAAAGGATGTGCTTCCTATCTCGGTAGCTTTCATACTTAACTCCGGCTGCTTTAAAATAAAGATTTCCAGGAGTGGAGAATAAGTGCTTCCGTTGCCAGGCTGATGGGGAAGGCGGATGGCACCATATCTTTTTTTCATGTCCACGGTTGAGGCACTTTTGGGAGGCAATTTTTGCAGATATTAGGTTAATAATCGGAAAGACTGTTTTGGTAGAGGCCGAGGCAGCTTTATTTGGATGTTGTGGGGACAAAGTGAGGTTAACAGGGGCCGAGAAAGCTTTTTTATTCATTTCTTGTACGGTAGCCCGTTCCTTAATTTTACAGAATTGGAAATCTAGTGAAGCCCCCTCTCATTTGAAATGGTTCAACAAAATGAAGAGGTCTCGAAAATTTGAAGAAGCTTATGCTAGACGGATCGGGCCATTAGAAAATTTGAAACAAATTGGAAGTTTTTTATGGATTTAGAAAAGTTAAAAGAGGGACTTTAACACTGGTTTTATATTTTGGATATTGTAGCCATTTGCCATTGTATTTTGGATGCATTTGCACTTTTTCGCTATTGCACTTTTTTAGATGATCGACTTACGGTTATTTTGGATTAATGAGGGTAACAGCCGTCTCAGTTATATTGTTTTAAAAAATCACAAAAAAAAGTCGATCTCGATGTTGGAATGATAATTGTTATTTGTGATACAAATGCACTTGCACTTTAATGGATATTGCACTTTAGAACCATTTGCAACCATGTGGGTTGCCGCACTTTAGGCTACCTAGTTTGCATAATGCTAATTAGAAGTTATCGTATTTGTTTTACTAAGATGTTTATTTTTAATGATCTGAAGTAGATTGTGTATTTTATGTACGTAATGCCTTGCTCAATAAAAAATGTGGAAAAAAAAAGACTCCATCACTTTTAAAAGTGTTCCTGAATGAACCCAAGCTCAGTTACGCTACCTGATACCACAGAAATACCAACTTTCTGCAGCGTCTTAGATGGAATCTCATGCACAGCTTCAAAAGAGCGCCATCGTGCGGAAGCAAGAGGCATCCATAGCACCACAAATCAACACTCATTGCCTTGCTTAAGAGACGTCATGATGAAAAAGATGGCGGAGACTCTAATCACCATTAGCCCTTTAAAGTGTGTTCAGAAGCTTGCGTTCAAGACCCTGAAGGGCTGCATGTCTACTGACCCATCACATTCTCAATGACAGTTTAAGTTACTTCCACACTCAAGTATTTCATCATCAACCTTGTTATAACGTAAAAGGGACCCTGCCACTTAATGCTTGTTTCGAAAATCATCATGAGCTTAGCATATAAATTAAAACAAAGAAAAACGTTATCTACAAAATATGTATGATTAGTGATTCTCTACGTGTATTTTGGTAACTGGTTAGTAAGGTAGAACAGTAACTTTGTAGCAGAAAATCATATTTGTGATATTACCAAGAGAGGAAATCCATGGCTATTGTTTCCTTTATCAGATACAGCATTAATTGCAAATAATTATTGTGAACTCTGATAGGTCGGGCTTAGAAGCAAAACAGTCTCTTCGTTGATTGGTCCCTTTCTGTGTAGTGATAAGTGAGTGGAGTAATGCAAGAATGATAACGGGCAAGGTGAATGAATCCATGAGTGTAAGGAAGAATGACCAAGTGCATGGATGAGGTGCTATGTAGAGCATGGAAGGTAGCATTCAATTATCCACCCATTCATTCATTCTTGCATTCCCCACACATTTACTAATTAACGATGAAGGTGAGCTTTCGGTTATAAACCAGACCGTGTTGGCTTTTCATATGATTAGTATTAAGGACCATGCAGCTAGCAGAATAATGTGCCCTCATTACCACATAGACAATTATTGAAGATAAACTCATCCATGGCCTAGGCATTTAATACTTTTCAATTCAAAACTCTAGGAAAAATGTTTTTTCCAAATGAGAAATAATTTTTTATTCAAAAAGAAGATGTTGGCGACTTAAAAATCTGCATCTGCATCTGCTCAGACATTTTATTAAGTAGAATATTATATTAATTTCCCAAATTAATGAGTACTACTTCATTTAGGAAATTTGGTAGTTAGTTCAACGCATATTTGACAGCTAAGCAGCATTAATCAAGAGAAAAAGGTAATTCCAACAGGTTTACTGAATAGCACATAAACGATAAGACATCGAATCACTGGATAAAAGAGATAGCTTGTTCTAATGTGATGAAAGAGGAATAGAGCAAAACTATGCCAACTGTTTCTGGACCAACAGATAAAGGGAACTAGTATGAATTATATTTCCTTAGTACTGATATATCTTAACTTGCCAAATTATAAATAGGAAGTAAATAGGAAATAATAAGAACTATGTAAGATGAATAGACATAATTTCCATATCAAACAATCATATGCGCTATTAAGACCTATTAGTATCACCTATCTCCCATGTGCTATTGGGACCTATTAGGACCATCTCAACTCAATTTACAAAACCAAGTAAGCCTTATTTAACATTATTATGTATATGATCAGAGGCTTACATTGAGGCTTTTCTATTTTAGACAAATCTGTCAGAGCGATAATGATTACAATGCTTTAAGTACTTACTGAACATCTATCAATCAATCAGGTTTCTTATAAAGCACGACTACTCCACCAATAGGGGTCTCAAGGCACTGAGTCTGGGGGGGGTGGATCTGTGGTTCAGTCGATGAGCCAGGTATTGAGGTCCCTCCTAAATTGTGGCAGCAACGGTGATTGCCTGATGTGCAGAGACAGGGAGTCTTCACAGAGAGGTAGGAGAAGGATATTCCTCCAGCCATGGTTTTGCGGTTCCTCAAGATGGTGGCCAGGGCCAGTTGGGTGGCGCAGAGATGTCTGTTGGGAGTGTAGAAGTAGAGGCAGTAATTGAGGTATCATGGCTTGTTTATATATATTTTACACACAAAAGTAATGTAAGGAATGCTTGTAACTAGTCTAAAGCACTGGTGATAGCTCTGTACTCCTCCTTTCATTTAAACATCTTTGTTGACCCTCTGGGTAGCATTCCAGGCATCAGGTACCTTTCCAGCCAGAGCTCCTGCAGCGTCCGGTCCATAGTAGTGCACTGAAGTTTCTTGGCACTCATTAGTTCTTTTGAAGCTTTTGTCCCTGTATCAGAAACAGCAGGTCTACCACTTGGCCTTTAGAGAGCATTTCCAGTCCATTATTGCCAGCACGGTTGAAGAGTCTTTGGGGCATCTTTCTTTCAGTAGTCAGGCACATAGTTTTGTGGTCTCGGTCTTATCCTTTGCTCTAGTCAGTTATGTCAGATTTCCCAACACTCAAACTTGGCACAGTTCTTGCTAAATACCTTCCTCCTTTTGTAGCGTTTCATTTCTGTGTTTACTGCAAACTTTTCCAGAGTTTCTTGCACAAAATGACAGTACCCTTCCGTCAGCTGCAAAAGACCTGTTCCTCCTCCTAACCACGTCCCTGTGGAGATGACATTTGCCAATGATATAACTGTTTTTCTCTTCTTTTGAGGCCAGAGATAGAAGGCTAGGGAAGTTATAAGCATGAGTAGTTTCATGTTCTGAAACCTCCAATTGGGAAAGGGAAGGGCTGTGAAAGCTCCTCTTTCTGTTAGTAATTTTTCTAATTTGCCTTCCATAAGTCTAATCATTGCTAAGTGGCAACTGGTAACACCAATGTAGCCTTAGTACTGACACACGTCAAGCCATTGTCTTCCATGGACAGGCTTCATTATCAGCCATCCAGTAATGAAAATTCAGAATATGGAGCACAAGTGTGAGGCAATCTAATTCTGAACCAGTTTACTCTCAGTCTGCACAAATTACACTTTCATAAACCTTTGACACTATTTAGCTTTCAAATCAAGCACAGCATTGTACAGCCAAATGACTGACACAGAAAACATGGTAGGTCCCCAAACATTGTGTCCTTTCTTATATTTTCATTTTGAAAATGAAAGCATCTCCCCTTTCCACCAATGTTTCTCTTTTGTGAAATTGAGGTCTGGGGAGGGAAGTTACAGCCAGCAGCATTTTACAATGTCTTTAATGATCGAGTCCGTAATCCATTGGGGAACTGATATCAGTCATGTTCCACGTCCAACAGTCTTTAGTTGAAGTGCATCAATTTGGTTCCATATCCAACAGAGTCTGCAGATGAAGTGCATCAATCTGGTTCCACATCTAACAAGCGTCTGCAGTTGAAGTGCATCATTATGGTTTCACATCCAACAGAGTCTTTAGTTGAAGTGCATAAATCTGGTTCAAAATCCAACAGAGTCTGCAGTTGACGTGCATCAACCTTGTTCAACATCCAACAGAGTCTGCAGTTGAAGTGAATCAATCTGGTTCCACATCCAACAGAGTTTTCAGGTGAAGTTCATCAATCTGGTTCCACATCCAACAGAGTCTTCAGTTGAAGTGAATCAATCTGGTTCCACATCCAACAGAGTTTTCAGTTGAAGTGCATCAATCTGGTTCCACATCCAACAGATTCTTCAGTTGAAGTGCATCGATCAGGTTATACATCCAACAGAGTCTGCAGTTGAAGTGCACCAATCTTGTTCCACATCCAACAGAGTCTGCAGTTGAAGTGCATCAATCTGGTTTCACATCCAACAGAGTCTTCAGTTGAAGTGCATCAATCTGGTTCCACA